>NC_091698.1:94677500-99677500 GCF_041296265.1 Equus caballus | reverse complement strand
GCGTAGCCTTCACCTTTTCTTTTCAAGTTTTCTACGTGATTCTTATGTGCGGTCAGAGTTGAAAACCAACACTCTAGTGTAATATTGTCCTAAATTTTTAGCGACTGCTCATATATTTGAGGTGTTTTTTTGTTTTTTTTGAGGAAGATTAGCCCTGAGCTAACTGCTGCCAATCCTCCTCTCCTCTTTTTGCTGAGGAGGACTGGCCCTGAGCTAACATCTGTGCCCATCTTCCTCTACTCTGTTTGTGGGACGCCTACCACAACATGGCGTGCCAAGCAGTGCCATGTCCACACCCAGGATTCGAACCAGCGAACCTCGGGCTGCCAAAGTGGAGCGTGCGCACTTAACTGCTGCACAACCGGGCCAGCCCCATATTCGAGATTTTTACACATTGAGTTGTGCTGTGTATTGCCAAATCATTTATTCTTGCTCTTTGCTCAAAGGCACAAAAAAATAAGCAGAAAATAGCACAAATGCAGGTCTAAATTCCCTTTGAAATTTGATGCACGCCCTCCTATGATTTTGTCTTCCATTTTAGATGGTTTTCCCATATAGCTCAGTAGATCTCTTTCCTCATCATGCCGTTTTTCTCTAAGATGTTTGGAGCACTTCTTAAGTTTATTAATATACAGGTTATCTTTGTGGAATGATTGTGGGAGTATATGATTCCCACTGGTTAGAATGATAATTGAAACACTGGATCGTTTATGAGTGAACTACGTTACACATTTGAAGTTAGACACAAGCAGTACATCTAAATTTCATCAGTTGTAGGCTATTTTTTTAATTGAACTTCGCTTTCAGATTTTATGATCTAAGTTTATTCACTAGTAAAATGAAGCCTTCCAGAATCCTAACTTTCTAGCTTTTTCTTTCACAGCTTTTGTACACAGGTGATTTCTCAAGACAAGAAGATAGACACTTGATGGCAGCCGAAATTCCTAATATTAAACCTGATATTCTTATCATTGTAAGTATTCAGGCACTGTATTGTAATCAGTGTAATTGAAGCAGAATTTTTTCTAGTGGGAAAAAAATACGTGATCTCATTTTCATAGTATGTTACCGGATATAAATGTATCTGTATTTAGTGTACAAATTAATTTTTCTGGCTTCTCTTTGTGATGCAGCTCCACTTTCTTGCTGTTAAATGTATTTACTCTTGTCTAATATCAGAGATGATATGTTATCTCCTAAAGATTTTTGTCTGGGTGAATTACCCCAAATTCGGAGAACATCTTAGGGGTTGTGTAGAAATGGTGTGGCCCACTGCCTTTGCCATGGGACTATCTCTTGGCTCGTAGCACCTGCTGAATTTATATGTGTATGTCCTGTCTGCCTGCTAGATTGCAAGTCCTAGAGAATAAAAAAAAGTTAACTGTCCAGAAGCTCTGTGCACAGGGAGGTTGGTGAGGAGCAAATTAATAAATGTGTGTTGAGACAGTGAGGTCAGGGATTGGGAGAGAAACCCTTGGGGCCTATGGTATATGTCAGAATATCAGTGGGGTGGGCAAGATAGCTGAAAGGGATTAGGGGGTATAAATGTACAAACTTCCGGTTATAAAGTAAACAAGTCATGGGGATGAAATATACAGTATAGAGAATATAGTCAACAATATTGTAATAACTTTGGATGGTGACAGATGGTAAATAGACTTGTCATGGTGATCATTTTGTAATGTTTATAAATATCGAATCACTGTGATATACACCTGAAATGAGTAGGATATTGTATGTCAATTATACTTCAATTAAAGGGAAAAAGGAATATCAAGTATGTTTAGTTCAAGGTGGAAGAGATGTCTGTTTCTCCCTCACCATCTACAGAATCCCCCAACTGCCCAAGTATGAGGGACCAATGCATATTGCTGTCCATAAACAACAAGTTGTGAGTGAATTCAGTTTGGCTCAGCTTGTGGTATACCCAGCATATAAACTGACCTTAATTTAAAGGAAGTTTTTTTTAAATCTCAGAAAAAAATAGTTGTTTTCATTATATCTAATACTTTAGAGCAATACTTCTCCAACTTTAATGTGCTTATGAATCACTTGGTGATATTGTTAAAAACAGATTCTGATTCAGAATGCCTGGGCTGGGGCCTGAGATTCAGCATGTCTAATAAGCTCCCAGGGATGCCAGTACTGCTGGTCAGCAGACCACAAATAGTAAGGTTTAGGGGATATTCTTAAATAGAACTATAAGAAACAATATCTGTTTCTTTTTTTGCTTGCTTGCTTTTTTTTTTTTTTTTTTTTGGTGAGGAAGATTGGCCCTGAGCTAACATCTGTTGCCAATCTTCCTCTTTTTTTTTTCCTCCCCAAAGCCCCAGTGCATAGTTGTATATCCTACTTGTAAGTCCTTCTAGTTCTTCTATGTGGGATGCCCCACAGCATGGCTTGATGAGTGGTGTGTAGGTCCACGCCCAGGATTGGAACTGGCGAACCCCATGCCACCAGATCAGAGCGTGCAAAGTTAACCACTATGCCACCAGGCCAGCCCCAATATCTGTTTCTGATTTATAAACTTTGACTTATCAGAGGTGGGAGAAATAACCTTTTTCCAACCCACAAAAAGCAAAATGGTTTTGGAAAAAAAAAGACATAGCAAAATTATCTTGAGAAAGGAAGATACATTTTTGGACTTATTTCCTAATTCTGTTTTCTGAAAAGTTCTTACTACTTAGCCAAATCTGAATTCTCACATTTTTACTTGCTCTGCTTTCCAATTAGTATTATAACAATATACGTTCAAGTAAATAGCTTGCTAATGGAGAGATGAATCACTTTGCTTCTGTGTTTCACGGATGTTTACCTTTTGTGTTCTTGGGAAATCATCAGTCTTGGTCTCATACTTCTAACGTGTTGTTTAGGAATCTACTTACGGGACCCATATCCACGAGAAGCGTGAAGAGCGAGAAGCAAGATTCTGTAACACGGTTCACGATATTGTGAACAGAGGGGGCAGAGGTCTCATTCCTGTCTTCGCTCTTGGCAGGGCTCAGGAGCTGCTCTTGATTTTAGGTATGCCTGTTCCTTTCCACTTGGGAGACTGTCAATATCTTGGAGTGCCATGACATCAAGATGATTGTATGAGCGTGGGTAGATATTCTGCCCTTCTGGTCTTCAGTTTTTGCATTTAAAAATAGGGATTTGGTGCCAGGAAGAGCCCAGAGAGACAGCGACTGTCATGCACTGGTACTAGGAATATAAATGGCATGTTTTTCTAGTTGCCTTCAGCATTAGAAGTCTTAAAAATATGCTACCCTTTGACCCAGCAGTTCTACTTCTGGTAAATAAATGAGATGCATAGAAAATTTTGTCAGTAAGAGTATTCATCATTTCAGTATTTTTAAAGAAATATCATGTCAGTAAATATATTGTAGGAAAAAAATCATGTTATAGATGAGTAATTACATATTTTCACATAGTATATTAAGTGGGCCAAAAAAGTAGGGTTCAAAACAGTGTGTACTCTGATCCTACTTAGGTAAAAAAATACACAAATGACTGGAAAGATATTAAATCTGAATAATGAGAAAGTAGATGATTTCTTTTTTCATTTTCTGCTTTTCTCTGTTTTCCAAATACTTTAATGAGCATGTATAACTTTTTGTAATGAGAGGAACAGTGAGTGTCACTTTTTGCATATATTTGTATTTAATGATCCCTTTTAACTCAAACATTCCGTGATTCTTTTTAGGGAACGCACTCTTAAAGAATAAATGATAGGTGCCTTGTATGTATATAGCTGAAATGTGAAGAACTAGAAATGGTTGCGTCTTCAGCTCTTACAGTCGCTTCTTCCATCTCTGTGATGATAAGGATAAAATATCCCTGTTACACTGAAAAGGAAAAGGGAAGAGAGGATAAATGACAGATCAAAAGCAAATCTGTAAGAGAGGCAGGACTTAGTAGAAGCTAAATTTTATAATTCCTAATCCAGTCTAGTTTTCTCTTGGTCCTTCTTTCTAACTGTGAGTCAAATTTGACTTTAGAAGTCTTGAAATGAAAAGTCTCCATAACAAAGTAATCTGAAGAACAGAGGAAATTAGGAAGGTGAAACCACTGTTGTCACCATCAAATTGGCTTGCCAGATTTAGCAGATAAAAATACAAGACAGTTAAATTTTATTTTCAGATAAGTAATGAGTAATATTTTAGCATAAGTGTATCAAATATTTAATATATGTTCTTATACTAGTAATCTTTTATTTGTCTGAAATTCAAATTTCGCTGGGCACTTGGTACTTTTCTCTGGAAACTCTACCATCAAAGCATATTATGATTCCTTTTATGAACAGGATTGCTCTGTGTAATTGGTTACTCGTTTTCCTTTAAATTCTCCCTGGACAGCTATTAGAATCACTGGTTTTAAATCTCATCTATGATCTAGCCATATGACCTTGGGCAAGTTATTCAACTTTTTAAAAATATTTAAAATTTATTCATAAAAACACACAAAAAATAGGAGACTGATGTGATCATGGGATATAATATACTCTGCAGGGTGTTTGAGAAATTGTAAGAGTATATATGAAAACTTTGACACCATTAAAAATTTTAATTACATCTAAAAAAACGCAAACAGATAAACCAGAGAGCAAAGCAGGAAATATATTTGTAACATGCATGACAGGAAAAGTCCCTGTTCTCATTTGGAGTTTTCAATTATAAATCAAGTAGAAAAATAACATTCCCATGCTATTCAACCTTTTTTTACCCTCGGTTTTGTAATCTGTAAGATGGAGATAAATCTTCCTAAGGTTGTTTTGAAAATTAGAAGTAATAAATGTAAATTGCATACTAGGCATTTAATACATTTCCTAAATGCAGGTGTACCTAGTAGAATCAATGTCTTTTGGCAATACTACCTTTATAATATTTTAGGATTTAATGAGATTTTTCCCTAAAAATAAGCCTTCCTTTGAAGGTAGATTGCCCACTCTTTTCATTAATTATCAGAAACTGTTTGGTTAGCAGTTTTTAAAAAATATAGTCACAGTGTAATGTGACTATTTATACTTTTTTTTAAGTGTTCAAAATTTGTTTTAACTCATTTGGTAGTCCTGTTTTGTACTTAGCAAAGTCTAATTACAAAAAGTCTAATTTCAGTAAGTCTTTTGAAATATTAACACATTTTTATTTAAAACCACAGAATATACTGTCTCTCTAAGATACTAAGTTCCGGTCTATTATTCAGTGGAAACTTCTACCAGATTGTTTTTAAAGCCTTCACATCTCGGGAGTGTGATCACAACATTCTTTTCAGGTCATGCATTAGTATTTAGAAATAAGTTTTGGTTTTATAAGTTTAAGTTAGTAAGGACCAGGCTAATTTTCTTTAAAATACAGTTATTTGTTTTTTGTTTGTTTGTTTTTTAAAGATTTTATTTTTCCTTTTTCTCCTAAAGCCCCCTGGTACATAATTGTATATTTTAGTTGTGGGTCCTTCTAGTTGTGGCGTGTGGGACGCCGCCTCAGCGTGGCTTGATGAGTGGTGCCACGTCCACCCCCAGGACTTGAACTGGCAAAACCCTGGGCCGCCGAAGCAGAGTGCACAAACTCAACCACTTGGCCACAGGGCTGGCCCCCAGTTATATGTTTTAATTTATTTCATGGTTGTCTGGATTTTTAAAAATTAATTGTATGTATCATTTATTATTTGAACTATTTACCGCACATAGCAAAACAATATTGTTTCTTGTAAAATCTCTCTAGATGAGTACTGGCAGAATCACCCAGAACTCCACGATATTCCAATATACTATGCGTCGTCTTTGGCCAAGAAGTGTATGGCAGTGTATCAGACATATGTAAATGCCATGAATGACAAAATCCGCAAACAGATCAACATCAACAATCCCTTTGTTTTCAAACATATTAGTAACCTTAAGGTGAGTGCTTGTGGAAGAAAGGAGAAGGTCGGATAAAACACAAAGAAGTCATCAGTAGTAGGAGATGCCCGTTGCTGCTTCTGTGGCTAAATCCTTTTTTTTTGTTTTTTGTTTTTTGTTTTTTTTTAAAGATTTTATTTTTTCCTTTTTCTCCCCAAAGTCCCCCGGTACATAGTTGTATATTCTTCATTGTGGGTCCTTCTAGTTGTGGCACATGGGACGCCGCCTCAGCGTGGCTCGATGAGCAGTGCCATGTCCGCGACCAGGACTCGAACCAACCAAACGCTGAGCTGCCTGCAGCAGAGTGTGAGAACTTAACCACTCGGCCACGGGGCCAGCCCCTGTGGCTAAATCCTTCTTGCCAAAGTCTTTCTTACCTTTTCTCTAGCAGGCATCACTTTTCTGAAGGGAATCAAAAATTTAGCATTCTTTTTTACTTAAACTTCGCAACTTGTTCCAAGTATACTTTCTCAGTGTTTACTATTGCTAAATAAGTTGGATCTCTTTTGTCATAAAAATAAAAAGTCCTGCTGAGAAAAATATGTTGTATTACATATTGTTTTCTTATTCTTATGCAAACCTAATCATCTTTTTGATTAGCACTGTAAATTCCATATATGAAAATTTGTATATGTTTACTTTTCTAGAGCATTCAATAAAATCTGATTTTCTTTAATTAAAAAAATACGTTTCTTTCAAACTAATGCTCTAATCTTAATAAAATGATGCCCCAAATAATTCAAGTTATAAATATTCTTCCAATTTTAAATAGGCTCTGTTGGTAAAGTTTGTTTTTGGTTTTTTTTTGGTGAGGAAGATTCGCCCTGAGCTAACATCTGTTACCAGTCTGCCTCTTTTTTTGCTTGAGGAAGATTTGCCCTGATCTAACGTCTGTGCCAGTCTTTCTCTATTTTGTACGAGGAACGCCTGTGCAGCATGGCTGTTGGGTGGAGTAGGTCCGCACCTGGGAACTGAACTCTCAAACCTGAGCCATCAAAGTGGAGCATGCGGAACTTTACCCAGTGGGCCATGGGGCTGGCCCCCTATAGTATTATTTTTTAAGTTAATTACTTAGGAATTAGAGCCAAGTTTTCCCTAGAAACAAGGTTAAACTTTTTGGTTAGATTTCTAGGCCTGCTCAAAATATTCATCAAGTATGCAAAGCCACTGTGAGTCTTTGGGGAAATTCTTTCAGAGTTCTATCTTGGGTGGAATAGAAACCCATTTGACTCTTCCTTTTACTTTCTGCCTTCCTGCTAGCCACTGAAAATGGTCCTAAAGGCATGTTTAGCTACCGGTAGAACGTTTTGAGGGTCAGTGTGAACTTTCTCCTTTTTATCACTTTGTTTTCCTTTCATTCCTAGCCTAACTTGTTTAGGAACTTGGAGTTTGGACTTAAAATGTTTAGTAGTCTTCTCAAGCCCTTTCAGTTGGGTAATTAATCTTTTTTCCTAACTCTTTCTTATTTAAAAATGCTTTGTCAAGCCCTGGTATTTAACTTGCTTTTACCATTTCTTTTTCTCTCTCAGAGCATGGATCATTTTGATGACATTGGTCCCAGCGTGGTAATGGCCTCCCCAGGCATGATGCAGAGTGGCTTATCCAGAGAGCTCTTTGAAAGCTGGTGTACTGATAAGAGGAACGGTGTCATTATAGCAGGGTACTGTGTAGAAGGGACACTTGCCAAGGTGAGTGGTAGTCTTAGACCATTGCGTTATTCCTGATCAAACCTGCAGAGGTGGTAAGATCCTCACAGGTCTTTCTGTTGAAGTAGTTCTGTAAATAATACAGGTTTTGATTTTTCAAAACAAGGTTGGAAATATGTAGCTGGAGGTGTTTGTAAGGTTGAGGAATTAATGCAGACACTGACTGGTATAACAAGACCCCCAGGTGATTGGTAGGCATGTTAAAGTTTGAGAAGCGCTCATCTGGTTGCAGTTAAAAAAATGGAAAGGAGTCTGAGACAAACACGTGGATACCCTCATCCGATGAAGAAGAGGTTTACTAATAAGTATTCTTTTGAAAAGCTGTAGATGTGTTGGGTTGATTGATTGGATGATGTTTACTCTGAGGGTGTAGACTTTATAGAAAATACGTGCAGAACTTTAGAGGCAATTTCTGAACATCGACTCGTCACGTTCTTATCTCTTCTTGCCTATAATGTCTATTTTGTCTTTTAAAATACATTATGATTCCCCATTTTGATCATTTTCATTACTTTACCTTATCCTGTAAGTCATTTAGACAGTGTTGGCTTTGTACTTAAATAGTTTTCCGGAGTCGAATTCCATCTGTCCTTTATACAAATCCTCCTATCTGGAAAGTGACTTTTTAAAGCAGGAGACTAGCTGGGAACACAAGTGTATTGCATTCTGGAAATGCAAGTATTGTATTCTTTCTAATCATAAGAGTTATAATTTTCACTTCCAGCACTCCAAATACATTGAATTTTAGTTAATCTGTTACTTTCCTGATTAAATGTTTGCTTGATCAAGAAAATAAATATCTGATATTTACTAAGTCAGTAGTGTTAGAATGACTTTTGTGCTAAAGGTCCTAAATTTAACATAAGAGTTTATGGCTCGTGAAAAAGTAGAAAATGTTCCTTTTCTAATTGGATAATTTGTTTTGTTTTTTAATTTTTCTTTGTTTTTGACAGCATATCATGTCTGAACCGGAAGAAATCACTACCATGTCTGGACAGAAGTTACCACTGAAAATGTCGGTTGATTACATTTCTTTCTCTGCTCACACAGATTACCAGCAAACCAGTGAATTTATTCGTGCTTTGAAACCGCCTCATGTGGTTAGTCTATGCATTTGATTTATCGCATTAAAGGGGAAAAAAAACACACCCAGGAAACTTTGTGGCGGCTGGTCCTCAAATCGAACACCTCCTTCCGATGATGTTGCCCTTTAAACAGAGTGCTTGCACTTGCATTGAATCTGACTTGTTTGGCTCCCCTTTGAGTTAGGCAAGCTGTGCTTTAATTTTCCAGTGTTCTTTCTGTTATTTTCTGCTGCCTCATCATTAACTTAAGAGCACAGGCTTTACAATGTGACTCCTTGTTTTGAATCTCACCTCCATCCCTTACTTGCTGTGTAACCCTAGGCAAGTTACTTACCTTTCTGAACCTCATTTGTAAATAGGGATAATAGTACCTCATTAAGGCTAGTTATTGTGAGGACTAAATGAGAGAACATGTATCTAAAGCACGTAATACAGTGCCTGGCATGTAGTAAATGCTTAGTAATGAGGAAAGAGGAGAAAGACAAGTCATATAAGAGTAAAAAATTAAAGATGTAAATAGATATGAAGTATGTTACATAGCTCCTTACTAATATGATTTGTTTATATTTTTAATTTTCATGTAATTATGAATTAATGAGTTATATTTTGGTGGGAGTAGAGAGAAGGGTAGGCTAAAAAAACAAGTATTTTTAATTAGAGGAACACATGTGGGACACATGTCTTTAGAAAACAGCTGAAGTACTCTTTCTGAATGTATTGAAAAGTGATTTAGAGGAAATGGCCTTTTGTTAAATTTTTTTGGTACATATTTTTTATTGTGGTTAAAATATAAAATTTGCAATTTTAACCATTTTTAAGTGTACAGTTCAGTGGCATTAATTATATTCAGTGTTGTGCAACCATCACCACTATCATTTCCAAAAGTTTTTCATCTCCCCAAACAGAAACTGTACCCATTAAGCAATAATTCCCCATTCCCTCCTGCCCCCAGCCTCTGGTAACTTCTAATTTACTTTCTATGAATTTGCCTGTTCTAGATATTTCATGTAAGTGAAATCATACAGTAATTAACATATGTTTTCAAGGTTCATCTATGTTGTAGGATGTAACAGAATTCCATTCCTTTTTATGGCTGAATAATATTTCATTGTATGTATGTACCACATTTTGTTTGTTCATCTGTTGATGGACACTTGGGTTGTTGCCACCTTTTGGCTATTGTGAATAATGCCCGAGTGAACATTAGCATATAAGGATCTGTTTGAGTCCCTGTTTTCATTTCAGTTCTTTGGGGTATATAACTGAGAGTGGAATTGCTGGATCATTTGATAATTCAGTGTTTAACTTTTTGAGGAATCACCAAAGTGTTTTCCATAGGAGCCACACTATTTTACCTTCCCCCCAGCAGTGCACAAGGGTTCCAATTTCTCCATATCCTTGCAAACACTTGTTCTTTTCCTTTTTTAATTATAGCCACCTACTAAGTGTGAAGTGGTATCATTGTGGTTTTGGTTTTCATCTCCCTAATGACTAATGGAGTTGGGCATCTTTTTGTGTACTCTTGTTAATTTTCAAGTTCTTTCTAGCATGATAGTCCTCACAGATACTTGCCCTTGGCCCTTAATGAGAAGATTCTTTGGTGGAGAAAATCACTCACCTACTTTTTAGCATCATAGCGTGTCACATGTAGTTACAGCGCAGGCTCCCCCCAGGTGCATTCTAGGGTCTTTGGTTTACAGATATTCTCCCAGATTTAAAGCCGTGGAGGAAAAGCTGTGTTGTCCCTTCTCTCTAGTATCACTACCTCATCCTCAGTCCCATTGCATCGCTCTTCAGGCTGTATCTCTGCTGTCAGTTAAATTCTTGGATTGAGCTTGATGCTTACCTTCCTTCAGTATCCAGGTCAGCAAAAGTGTGTCTACAGGATAAAATAATAATAGTATTGGTGGTAATAGTAAATAATAGCTAGCATTTATTGAGTATTTACCATGTGCCAGGTCCTGTACTAGTATTTTACAAGTATCAACTTGCTTACTCCTCACAACCAACAACTGTTTTGTAGATGAGAAAACTGAGATGTCAAGTAACTTGCCCAAGGTTGCACAGCTAGTAAGTGACAGTGCCAGGATTTGTGTTCAAGCAGCCAGGCCCAAAGCTAGGCTTCTTCACCACTGGGCCATATGCTGGCAGGCTTCTCTTAGCTCAGGCGAGAAATCGTCTACCAGTTGTCCATAGGTTAAGAATAATCTCTCTTGTAAGATACTGTGTAGGTTATAAAAGTGAATATAGAGAGACTGGTAGCTAATACAATAGTTGTAAATAACCCTCTAAAATGCAGTTGCATTTGGTTCTGAAATATTATATTTGGTATTGCTTTAATAAACAGAAGAAAATATCAGAAGTCTTTTTTCCCCATAGAAAGCTTCTTCTGAAAGTCTTATATTAAGAAAGCTGAAGAAAACTGGGTGTTTTCTGAGACAGTGGGAGTAGCAGTAGTTTCATACAAGAATCATATGCACCTGAGGCTGGTAGAGGCTACAGAAGTTACTGCGTCCAGCCCTTTACCAGCATGAGCACGGAAGCCTAGGAAAAGTCTGGTTTCCGCAAAGTTGCATATCTCATTAGTGGCAAAAATTGGAGTAGAAAAGAAGTTTTTCTTTTTTTTTTAAATCTCAGAGATTTATTTGTTTATTTATTTTTAAAGATTGGCACCTGGGCTAACAACGGTTGCCAATCTTTTTTTTTTTTTTTTTCCTGCTTTTATCTCCCCAAACCCCCCCTGTACACAGTTGTATATCTTTGTTGCATGTCCTTCTAGTTGTGGGATGTGGGACGCCGCCTCAACGTGGCCTGACAAGCAGTGCTATGTCCGCGCCCAGGATCCGAACCCTGGGCTGCCGCAGCGGAGCGCACAAACTTAACCACTCGGCCACGGAGCCGGCCCCGAAAAGAAGTTTCTTTACTCTTTCTTGAAATAGTTCTACTTAAGGAACTTGTAACACCAAACAGAATGAAAGTGTCTATACAAGTTTGATTGACTGGAGGTCCTTAAAAGTAGTAAAGTTTAATAACTTCAAGTATATCTCTGTTTCATATATTTAATTAAGATAAGGGCCATCACTAATTTGAACTAAAGATGTTTCCCTATGCTCTTCTAAAATTTATTCTATGTAGATTTTAGTCCACGGAGAACAGAATGAAATGGCCAGATTGAAAGCAGCCCTGATTCGAGAATATGAAGATAATGATGAAGTTCACATAGAAGTTCATAATCCTCGGAATACAGAAGCAGTGACCTTGAACTTCAGAGGAGAAAAGCTGGCCAAGGTAAAAGGCTCTGGTTCCTACTCCTAATTATGTGTGCTCTTCAGGGAAATGTGTACTTCTTAAAAAGAACAGACCTGTTTTAATAAAAAAAAACACTGTGCTTAGTGATGATTTCTATCAACTTGGTCTACTACAAGAATTTATCCATATGCTTTTTAAGGCTTCTTCTGGTTCTACTAATTTGTTTCTTCACATGAAAAATTTTTAAATAAATTAGATCTTAATGCACTTGAATTTGCTAGCTTTTTAATCCACATCCCCACGTACTTTTCCTTCCCATGTCTGAGGATAAACAAATATTCATTACTGTTTTTTTACTATATCCAATATGGTATTCTGTCCACCTCTTGTCATTCTCCCTAAGAATCTAAAGATAGGCCCATGTCTCCCATATATGTCTGTGGATATGATGGGATTTATAAAAATCTGTGATTTTAAGAATTAAGCATTTTTTTTTTTTTTAAAGATTTTATTTTTTCCTTTTTCTCCCCAAAGTCCCCCGGTACATAGTTGTACATTCTCCGTTGTGGGTCCTTCCAGTTGTGGCATGTGAGACGCCGCCTCAGCGTGGTCCGATGAGCAGTGCCATGTCCGTGCCCAGGATTCGAACCAACGAAACACTGGGCCGCCTGCAGCGGAGCGCGCGAACTTAACCACTCGGCCACGGGGCCAGCCCCAAGAATTAAGCATTTTTGACAGTGAAATATAATATTTTCAGAATTTAAAAAGAAATAGGAAAACCTTACCTAGGATTTTAGTGGAATGCTCTAGAAATCTTCATTCTTACTTCATATTAAAATTTTTTTAAGATACTTCTAAAGGAAATGTTTTAATGATTATCTGAAGTTTTAAATATCAGATATGTGTTAATGAGCAACTTAACAGCATTCTTCTAATACATCATGAACCAGATATGAGGAAGCAAATTGGGGAATATCCTTTCTAGTGGTTGAATTTGAGGGAAGAAACAAATTAGAGAAAGTAAGGCTGTGAGGCTTTTACTGCCAAAGAAGAGCAATTGGTTGTATTTACTCCTCTTCACAACACTTTCCAGAGACCAGTTTAATGGAAGGGGTCTTACACCTATAGAAAAATATATTCAGTTGAGAATATATTCAGAACTGAATTTCCCAAACTCTGCTAGTTGAGATTTGAGGAGGAAAAAGTTTTACAGTCAGACAATTTAGGAGAAGCTAAGTTGAACAAAGTTAAGCTAGTTTCTTTACAGCAGGACTTGCCAGAGTTGTTAGGCCCTTGTGCATTATAAAGCCTCAAGAAGTACAGTGTGCAGCATTTAAACATTTTTTGACTACAGAACTGAGAACACACTTTAGGTATATGTGTCATTCTTAAATTTAACTTTATGTATGCACAGAGAAACTATTACCAATAACTATTTCACCACATACAGTTTTGTACTGAAGTGTTTTTCTGTTATTTCAGCCATAATTTTAGTTATTTAAAATCATTAGCTTTAGTTATTTTTTTCCTCAAGTGTAATAACGTTATTTAGGATTTATGGCAGACATCCTCAACCATATAAAACAGAAACTCAGTAAGTCAGGGAAATCACATCCACAAAGAACTATCAAAAAAACCCATGCACTTTACTTTGGAGAAGTGTCAGGCCAACTAACTGTATATATGTTAATAAATCAGCGTATAGGAAACTAACACACACTGGAATCGAGAGAAACCTCAGCTGGCAGCAGCAGGTGAAGTCGGAAGAAGACTCCCTCGCTCTTTCCTCTGAGGTGCTTTGTTCTGCAGGCAGGCAAGCACACTAGATCAGCGTCTGAGACTTCACGCTTTTAAAGTCAGCCTCCTGGGAGCAGAGCTCCTTTTCATTAAGTCACCTGCTTTTAAGGAGAAATCGACCCTAAGAAACCATGTGAAATAGAGCTCTCTCCCATTATAGTTACAAGAACAAACAGTATTACTGCCTGGCTGCTCTTGCCCTTACTTGATGAAAGGTAAACCAATGTGAATTATGCTGTGTTTGTCCCGTTTGAGTTCATTTATTTGTAGTTGAGGGAAGTTGTATTTAAGAATGTTGGGTTTCAGGGCCGGCCCTGTGGCCGAGTGGTTAAGTTCATGCACTCCACTTTGGCGGCCCAGGGTTTCGCCAGTTCGGATCCTGGGGGCGGACATGGCACCGCTGGTCAGGCCACGCTGAGGTGCCATCCCACATGCCACAACTAGAAGGACCCACAACTAAAATATGCAACTATGTACTGGAGAGATTTGGGGAGAAAAAGCAAAAAGAAAAAAGATTGTTAGCTCAGGTGCCAATCTTAAAAAATAAAAAAAGAATGTTGGGTTTCATGTTTGTAGGATTTTTGCTTTTGTTAGTTTTTGAACTGTCATCACCCTCTTCTCCTAAAAAATTTTCCTCAGTTGTATGAGCTCTTCCATACCCATCTTTATTGATAGATATTGATAAGATATTACCTTTAATGATAAGATATTACTTATCTTTATGGACCTAAAGATGCAAAGATGCTCCTCTTTTGTTGTGGGGTCTACATGGCCTCACACCTTTGTATAGTGGAGCTCACTCTGTACGAGGCCGATGCCTAGCCTGAGGGCGCGCACGCAGTCCTGGCCTGAGCTGCTGCCCTTCCCACCACACTGTAGCTGTCTAGAGCTTTTTAAGCCTGTGCACCTAGTAGCTTTACGTGGTTGCTGAACTGATTGGAACTGAACTGAACCTGGCTATTCTTGCTGGATCTGCCCTCCTAACTCTTCCCTTTGGTCTCTTGCTAGCCTTGTTACTGCCGGGTTGTGGAGTATATAACATTTTATATTTTTCATGTTTAAATTCATGTGTTGTTTTCATAGTTTGAATGTCAAATGGTCATAATATGGTTGAGTACTGAATAATTAATTGCATTTTACAAGATTCTATTTCCTGCAAGTTGTTTTGGGGTTTTTGTTTGTTTGTTTTTTTAATAGGTCATGGGCTTTTTAGCAGACAAAAAACCAGAACAAGGCCAGCGGGTCTCAGGAATACTTGTTAAAAGAAACTTTAATTATCACATACTTTCTCCTTGTGACCTCTCCAGTAAGTATTCTATTAAATGTTAAAGATAATTTGATTTTCGCATTGAAGAAAATCTATGAAAACTTCTCTTACCTAGTGGCCAAATTTTAAGTAAAAACCAAATAGTAAAATAGAAATAGGTGAAAGCTTATATTCCAGTTAGCTTTATAGGAAAAATATCTTCCTTGAACTCTTGAAACATTTAAATTTGTGAAATAACTTTTTTCTTAATTGGAAACATAAGTTCACCTCTGAGACAGATTGCATGCTCCTGCTGACCCTTTACCAGCCTGTGTTCTGCCTCTCACGACAGAGCACTGGTGCTTTCATTTTCTCAAGTGATGTTGGGCTCCCCACACAAGCATTTTCATGTTTATGACCTGTAGTTTTACGTCACTTGCTGGGCCTTTATATTCTGTGCCTGTGTAAATGCTAAGCCATCATTCCTTTTGCAGTAAATATGGTATTATCTTAACATAAATAACTGTACTCCATTTTATTTATAAAACACTAATAAATTATAAGTGCTTTATGAAGGAATGGAAAACAGCAGCAGTGTTTAGGTGTTCATCTGTGAGATAGGCCACCTGTCAGCTTTCAGACCATCACACAGGAGAATGTGACTTATTCCTTTGTTCAGCAGTTGGTGAGATCTTACTCTATGTTAGACCTTGTGCTAGGTGCTGGAGGACTGAAAATTTATTAAAAAGCACAGTTCCAGGGCTGGCCCTGTGGCTGAGTGGTTAAGTCCATGTCTCTGCTTCAGCGGCCCAGGGTTTCACTGGTTTGGATCCTGGGCACGGACATGGTGCCACTCGTCAGGCCATGCTGAGGTGGCGACCCACATAGCACAACCAGAAGGACCTACAACTAGAATATACAACTATGTACTGGGGCTTTTGGGGAGAAGAAAAAAGGAAGATTGGCAACAGATGTTAGCACAGGTGCTAATCTTTAATAAAAAAAGCAAACATTTTAAAAAAAGCACAGTCCCAACCCTTGTAAAGCCATCTAATGAGAGAAGCAGACCTGTGAAGAGCTAATCACAGTATTGATCAGTGACATAGAGAAGTGCATGCTAAGTGTGTGAGGAGAGAATGCGCCTAGAAGAATTGAGAGAAGCTTTGCAAACCAGGTAGCATTTGTGCCAGGTGGTAAAGGATTGTTAGGCGTTGCCGAGCAGAAAAGACTGCAGAGGACAGCTGGCACACTGGCCTGGGGGCATTCAGGGGCCTGCTGTGTTCAGGAGAATGAGGGAGCATAAGTTAACTGTAGTGGGGGGCTCGATAATGGGGACAGTGTGGATAGGAACAAATAAGAAGCACCTTGTTAGCTTGAAAAACGTGTTCTTACTTCCTTTCCTTTTACTTCTCTTTTATTTACTCCTGGTATGTGTTTGCAGATTGTATTTTGTGGAGCTAGTATTGTCTCCTAAAGTGTCTTTATTCTAATTTTCTCTTCAGATTATACTGACTTGGCCATGAGCACTGTAAAACAGACCCAAGCCATTCCATATACTGGTCCTTTTAATTTGCTCTATTACCAGCTACAGAAGTTGACAGGTGTGTGTATTTATTGAAATTCACTTAAATGTTTTCTATTTTTGAGTAAGATAATTATCTAGGAAAGGATGTTACTTAATCTTTGGTAATTGTCTCAGAATTGTATAAATGTTACTTGTACTTCACTTGGTCATGTTATCATGTTTAGGTGAAAATTTTGAAAATATACTGATAAGTTTTTAAATCCCATAATACCTCTTATCCTTGATCCACTTAAAATTCTAAAATTATCAGCAGTCTTTGTTTCTTGTGTTTAAAGTCTGCTTTAGTTTACTATACCAAAATTTTAACTATTTTTTTCTTTTTTCATTGAAAATAAATTTTCTGGTTCCATCAGTACCAGTCTATACAGCAGGTGTTATGAGAGGGCATGACCACTAGCAAAAGGCCAGTAAGAGTACACCTATGCTGTTTTCATATTAGACCATTTTGAATTAGAGATTCTTGTGTATTGACATAATGAAGGGCAATGACTAAGTTAAAAGGTGTGGACTCTCTCTAATGAGCAACAACACTTCAAATTACAAATTACACCTTCTATTAATATGCTCTTCATAATTCATATGGTAAAGTACTACCATAAAATAAACCAGTAGAAAGAAAAGTGTTTTTTACCTCAGATCCTCATATTAGAAATATAGGTCATGGGGCCAGCTCCGTGGCCGAGTGGTTAAGTTCGCGTGCTCCGCTGCGGCGGCCCAGGGTTTGGATCCTGGGCGCAGACAGGGCACTGCTCGTTAGGCCACGTTGAGGCGGCGTCCCACATCCCACAACTAGAAGGACCTGCAACTAAGATATACAACTGTGTACAGGGGGGGTTTGGGGAGGTAAAGCAGGAAAAAAAAAAAGAAATATAGGTCATAACATAGAAAGTTAATAAAGTATGTCTGAGTTAATCTTTAATTAAGAGGTTACTGGGAAAACCAGAAAAGTCTCATCTTGGACAATAGAATTTCCTTGTAGAATGATTAAACCTATGAAGACAGAAGGTAGAAGTAACTCGTAGTTGATGAGGCTCATGTTAAATTTTAAGATGCTAGTGGAGTGTTCAGATGCTAGTGGCTAACTCTCTTATACGAACATTGATGTTTGACAATCACCAAAGTTTGCTAGTGATAAATTATCTAATGTCCAAGGTAAATCCTATCTCGTTTTGTGAATTTTTATAAGATATGTTAAGATCTTTCAGTTGTTATAGGCAATTAATATAAAACTTACTTAGCTGTTTAAAATCTGATTATGCAAATAAGTTAGTAAATCGTTCGTTGTGTATCAGCGTTATTTCAGCTGTCTCTATAAACAAATGAATAATTATGCCTCCGAAAGATTATCAGAAAATTATATACATCTCAAAATTCTTTTTTCAGGTGATGTAGAAGAATTAGAAATTCAAGAAAAACCTGCTTTGAAAGTGTTCAAAAATATTACTGTAATACAGGAACCAGGAATGGTTGTATTAGAAGTAAGATAAGATCATTTACCTAAAAAAGGAGGGGGTAAAAAAGTTCTGAGTTCACATGTAATTGTTGAGAAAATTAGTTTCTTCCCAGTCAGGAAAAAAAATTTTGGAAAATATATATGTGTATATTTTTCTCTTCAGGATCAGCTTTAAATATAACGTAGGTAGGCATTTTACATGTGGTTATGACAACATAGAAACTAATAATAAAGTTAGGCTTAATATTTAGTATGCATAATGAGTATAGGTCTCTCATATGAGTAAGTCTCAACTGATTTTGTGGTACCCAAGGTGTCTTCAGTTATATCAAAAGGTCTTAAAATTCTCAAGATAAAAATCTAATTCTGTTACAATAAAAAAAACATTGTCATGCAGCATTTCTTAAGAGAGTGGAATTTTGAAGATTCAAATAAGCAACATTAAAATGACCCAAATCAACAAAGGTGAATGTGGTTCCTACTGTTAGAATTTTAAATTCCTGCTGGTAGAATTTGGAACTCAGGCACCAAATGAATTTGATGGTTGATTTTGATAGGTTGGCATCCGTTAAGTTTAAAGGACTTTTCAAAGTGAATCCTGGACTGAATGATCCCGGGAGGGACCTTGTCTGTTTCTCTACCTCAAGGTTGTACGTAAATTTCCCAGCTATATAATGAACTATTCTGTTCATCCATATTATTTTTTAAAATAAACAAAAAAAAGATCTGTTCGCTTGGTCCCACTCAGTTCTGTGATTTAAGTCTAAATTTTATTCATAAGGCTAAAAATAACTGAAGAAATTGTCAAAAAGTCTGGTTATCTATAACATGAAGTTACCTACAATAATATACAAAGCATTAATATCTGAGAAAGGGGAAAAGATACTAGAGACATTAATTTAGCTCAGGCTACTAAATACTATTAGAGAATGTATTTTTGTCCCCTAGAGTTAACATGTCAAAGAAGATCTTAGAGTAAGTTTTTCAAGTGCCTCACGTTGCTTGTAAAAGTAGTCTTTGGAGAGAGAATGAAAAATAGGAAGGATGCTCGTTCCCAAAATAATTCAGTTGGCTTCACCCTAACCTGGTAGACATGGAAAACTTTCTTGGGGCACTGGGCACATGAAAGAGTATTATGGGATCTTAGGCTACATATGAGAAACAAAAGTAAATGTTTAAAAATATTACTGTCTATGCTCCTAAAATATAGTGACTAGGAGTTTGTTACTGCTTGTGTTTGCCTGTGCGAGTTACTTTGAGTCAGTTTCCTCCTTTATAATGAAGATGTGATGACAGTTAAATGAGATAGGGTATATAAAACACTTGCCACAAAGGAAGTGCTCAGTACATTTTACTGTTGTTATTTTTAAAAAATTAGAGAAGTCCAGCATTATTAATCCATTTCAGGAAAGAGTGAGTCAGTTAATTTCAGTGAAGATGCTAGAAGCAGTAGTCCTATCATATGTACGGTCTGGATGGGTGGGTAGTGATGGCAGCTTTTGTGGTTGGCGCAGTTATCCCTTCCTAACTTGCCTTTGCTTTACAGTGGCTGGCAAACCCTTCCAATGATATGTATGCAGATACAGTAACAACCGTGATATTAGAAGTTCAGTCAAACCCGAAAATAAGGAAAGGTACAGAATTACTTCTTTTTTATCAATTAATTCTTTCATTTCAGCCATGGCTCTATGAGCCAAAAAGCAGAAAACAGAGTCCTAAAGAACTTCAAATCTGGTTTTTTCATTCCTGTAACCTTTCAGTTGTGATATATGCATAACAATGTATATTACTAACATCTTATTTACTTTTTGTCCTGAGTCTTCATTCATACCGTAAAAATCCAGTTGCAGTTAACATAAAGATAAAATCTCCTAGTCCTCTTAAAATCAATTTAATTAGAAAGTCCACAATAATGCTGAATTGAGCCAGGATGTCTAATAGGAAAATAATGCTACTACATGCTGCCAAGTGTTAAATAGAATGGAATCGCCCTATGAGGCAACTTTGCAATAACTTTGTTTCCCTTTCTAAGTAGCAATTTTCAACCAAAGAAGACGCCAGCGAAAGTATTTTTGTGTTTATTTCTTTACAGTTTGATTCTATTTTATGCATAATTCAGTCTAATACTTGTCTTAAGATCGGCATTGTTGGCATGTACAGTAGCCCTTTTTGCTGCTGGGGGAAGAAGTCACTCTTGAACTATTCTGGGAGGCCTCCCGGCCTTTACCCTTCACACCGCATCAGATCTTGTTCTCTGATAGGATATTTCTGTTTCTTAAAATTAAAAAAATAAACAAGTAGTTCTTTGATTTCAGGAGAAAAAAGTGTAGCCGACTACTTTGTAACCCATCTTCTTGTAACAGGCCAGTTCTATAATATGAAATGAATAAATACCTAGACAAATCGAAATTATTCATTTGAATTACTGGTGAGCTTTTAATTTGAATAATAGTGATTGTAAAAATTATCATTTGGACACCATTTGATAATTTATTTTAGTTGAATTAACTAGGTAATAGATACTCCCGTGTGTGTAACATAGGAGATGGAGCTGTGCAATTTAGACAAGCACAGAAGAACATCACGCCTTGGATTCTCATGTGGTGTTCAGTATCACACTCTTTGCCCTGGGCCACGAGTACATGCATGACAGAACAGCTTTAAAGGCATTCGTCAGCTTTCTCTTAGTATTTTACACCTCTTAGGTGGTAAAAATATAAAGGACAAGGTACGGGGTGGGGGTATCTGGGAAGGAGGACCTTTTGCAAAAGTTGTAACTAATTAGTGATGCACAAGTTAGGAACAGTGAAGTGAGGGACAAGGGTTAAGTACAGAGAATAGGAATGAAAAGATTAACAGAGTTTTTTGGCCAGCACACGTTTCAGTACTAATGCCCAGTTCTCTAAGAACACGGCTGCCTTCGCTTTGTGTCTCAGACTCTTCAGCTCAGATCCAAGACTCCTGAACTGAAATGTGTTTTAGCCCTCAAGCTTGCTTCTGTTCATTATATTCTGATAACCCTTTTGTAGAATGAAGCTTGTTTTGTGATAATATCACCTAATGTCAGTATTCAGAAAAATATTTATATACTTTTCTGAAAAATGAAATTTCTCTGCCAAAATGGTGTTTTTCTAGGCCAATTAAGATGTTGTGTACTCTCCAGGGATGCTCAATATCTGAGCTCCTCTAAGCCCATTTCCATGCTGTATGGGAGAGGAGGGGTCACAGAGCATGCTGGCATGAAACTCATTGATGCTGTCAAGATGTCGTCTGCTGCTCTGATGAATGGTTATGGAGAAACAAAAAAAAAAAGATGCTGTGGTTTAACAGTAATCACCAAATAGTTAATGTCTCTGTTGTACAGGAAGGAATACGTGAGCCATCATAGATAGTTTGACTTTCTGTTGGGTATTTTTCTTAGTACTCTGGTCCAAAGTGAAAATGTACCTTTACTCTGATCTGTAGTAGTTGAATTCAAAATAATCATTATGTTATTAGTGATCTATCTTAAACTAATAATCATAATAAAAAAATTTCTTCATTAGGTTACCCTTTGAGCATTTCAGCAGAGGTTCATTGCAGACAAGTGAGAACAGGCTTCTCCATGAGTTGAGTTAAACTAGCTGGCTACCTTATATTTCCTGCTTCTTCCCCACTTTGTGGTGTATTAAGAATGAGATTTATATTCTTCGGGAGCATTGAGGTGCTTGCATATTTCCATTTAACATTGATTCAGCATGTCTTTATTGAGTGCCTGCTCAATAAAGGTCTTAAGGGACGTTGGTGAACAGAGGAGATCGTTTCTCTCTAGGGGCTTACACTCGAGTGATCGCTGGGCAGGTTGATAAGGTTTGGGGGGGCATTTCGTATAGGGCCTTGCTGGCCACTTTTAGGACTTTGGACTTGCAGTCTGAGTGAAATAGGTTACACTGCAGGGTTTTAAAGGATTCCTCTGGTGCTCGTTGAGGGGAGACTGTTAGGGGGGCAAGTGTGAAAGCAGAGCTTCCAATTAGGAGCCTTCGTGCTCATGCACACAGGAGGTGGGGCTCAGGCTGAGGTCGAAGTTGTGGAGGCAGCAGCAAGTGTTGGACTGGGGAGACATTTTGAAGGTAAAGCCAGCATTTTTACAGAGAAAGTTTGCCAGCTCCATTCTGGAGGCACCTTCTGTGAAACAATCTGATTCTTCTTTGATAGCATTTTGCTCCCTTTTCATTTCTTAGCCTGCTGACACTTAGTCCAGATTCTGGAAACACAGCTTGAATTGGTATCTGAGTGTGTGTGTAGCCTCAACTTCAATTTATATGTCCCTCCATTTTCACCGAGGAGATATAGGAAAGCTTATACGTTTCAAAATGTATTCTTTTTGGTTTTTGTATTCCATTATGTTCTTCTGTTTTACGCTGCACCTGTTTTCAGCATGCCTGTGTCCTGTTTTGACACATCGACCTACTAAGGGCAGGTATGTGTATATGATTATATGATTTCACATTTAGTGTACTCTCATATAGCTGAAGAGTTTGTCATAAATATTAGTGATAAATATGCAAGTATACACACATACGCTTTGGAAAATTTCTTTTAATATACAGTTTCATAGCTTGTTTGTTTATTTTTTTATTTTTGGTGAGCAAGATTCGCCCTGAGTCAATGATCTGATCTGTGCTAGTCTTCCTCTGTTTTTTGGGTTTTTTCTTCTTTTTCTCCCCAAATCCCCCCAGTAGATAGTTGTTTACTTTTAGTTGTGGGTCCTTCTAGTTGTGGCATGTGGGATGCTGCCTCACCATGGCCTGATGAGTGGTGCGATGTCCATGCCCAGTATCTGATCCAGCGAAACCCTGGGCCGCTGAAGCAGAGCACATGAACTTAACCACTCGGCCACAGGGCTGGCCCCCTCTTCCTCCGTTTTGTATGTGGGTTGCTACCACAGCATAGCTGAGGAGTAGGTCTGTGCCTGGGATATGAACCCACGAACCCAGGTTGCCAACATGGAGCACGCTGAACTTCACAATTCAGTCACAAGGCTGGCGACCTATTTATTTTTTACTATCTTTTATGAGATTGTTTTTACATGTCAGTTAAATGCTTATTTAATAGTTAGTAATAAAATTAATGATTATAATTAAAGTATAAAGGTTTTATTATGTAGCTTTCTTGGCTGGCATCTGGTTAGTTGTATGTTCAGTTAAAACTCATGAGTTAAAAACAGTTGGTGGAGTAACTATGGTCTGAATAATAGAACAGTTTAGGAAAAATGACATTTTCGCTCTTTTTCCACACAGTAGATTCACCGCAGTCAACTTTAGAACATTTATATCCCTCCAAAAAGAAACACCACGTCCTTTAGCTCTAATTCCCAATCCCGCCGTTCTCCCCGACTCAAGGCAACCCGTGATCTACTTTCTGTCTCTACAGATTTGCCTACCCTGGACATTTCACATAAATGAAACCATAATCTGTGGTCGTTTGTGACTGGCTTCTTTCACTTAGCATAACGATTCAAGGTTCATCCATGTTGTAGCATGTGACAGTATCTCATTCTTTTTATAGAATAGCTTTCTGTTGTAAAGATATACCACATTTTGTTTGTTTGTTTCTATTTTATTTTTTATTGAGGTTATGATAGTTTACAACCTTGTGAAATTTCAGCTGTACATTATTATTTGTCAGTTATATTATAGGTGCACCACTTCACCCTTTGTGCCCACCCTCACCCGCCCTTTCCCATGGTAACCACTAATCTGTTCTCTTTGTCCACATGTTTGAATATCTTCCGCCTATGAATGGAGTCATACAGAGATTGTCTTTCTCTATCTGGTTTATTTCACTTAACATAATACCCTCAAGGTCCATCTATGTTGTTGTGAATGGGACGATTTTATCCTTTTTTATGGCTGAGTAGTATTCACTGTGTATATTTATACCACATTTTGTTTATCCTTCATTAGTTGCTAGACATTTGGGTTGTTTCTACCATTTGGCTCTTATGAGTAATCCTGCTGTAAGCATTCATGTACAATTTTTCTCTGGAGGTATGTTTTCATTTCTCTTGGGTCAATGCCTAGGAGTGGAGTTACTGAGTCGTATGTTAACTCTGTTTAACTTTTCGAGGAGCTGCCAGACAGTTAGCCCTGCACTGTTTGCTGCTGGCGACAGCCTGGGGAGTGCACAGTGATGGGCCAGGGCACACCTGAAACTCCATCAAGCCTGGCTCGTCTTCCTGATCTGTCACGTTACTTTGTTTTGGGGGAAGGCTAAGTAATTTAACTGGCAAATGATTTTAAATATTAATTTTGTTAAAATAATTATAGGTGCATTATATATAGTGAAATGGTAAATTTACGTAACATTTTAGATAAAACAAAAGATTGGAGAGATCTTTGAGCTTGGATGTGTCCCTAGAACTCCTGGAGTTATGATTTCACTCACTTCTGCTCATAAACGAAATGTGGAAATGTTTGAAAGACAGAAATAAGATTTAAAATAATCTTAAATGTCATTTTGTGGTTCTTCAACAAGAACAGAAATAAGGTGATAAAAAGATCAGTTTGCCTCAGCAGGTAGATGATATGTATACATCTTTGTCACTTGAAGGAGTCCATAGTTTAATCACTTTGACTTACCAGTAACTATGTTCTGATTATTGATTTGGAAATTATTTTAAATAGGAATTTGGAAATTGAACCCTCTGTTGCTTTTTTTTCCAGGTGCAGTACAGAAGGTTTCTAAGAAATTAGAAATGCACGTTTATAGCAAGAGGTTGGAGATCATGCTGCAGTAAGTATTGCAGACTACTGCTGACCGGGAAGCGGGGCAGCGGGTGGGAGGGGCGGCCTGCATTCGGTTCGGGCTCACTCGCTGACCAGTTGTGAGGCTCAGATGAGGTCACTTCAGCCCTCTGGTGCCTGTGTTTCTATCAGTAAAGCAGTTCGAACCGCTTCTTTCCAGCTAAACCCTAGCTAGTTCCAAGTACGTGTGACCTGTTTGGTTAGGCATTTCTCTGAAATATGTGCTACTGAACATAGAGCCTCGGGACGCTTTTACATGGGCTGGCCTAGTCAGCCAAGATTAAAACACTGTCGTCAAGGACAAGTACTAAAATCTTAACCTCACATCACTATGCATTTAAGAATCATTTCATACATTTATTTCTCCTTAAATGAGAATTCTTTGTTAAGAATGGTTTTCTACAACAACAACAAACACATAGATACAGAGATTAGATTGATGCTCACCAGAGGGAAAGCGGGAGGGAGGAAGGTGAAAGGGGTGACTAGGCACGTGTGTGTCGTGGTGGGTGGTAATTAGTCTGGGTGGTGAACATGATGTGATCTACGCAGGAATCAAAATATAATGATAGACACCTGAAATTTATATGATGGCATAAACCAATTTACCTCAATAAAAAATAAGTAAAAGCAAAAAAAAAATGCTTTTCTTCTAGACTCTTCTCAGATAGTAAGTCTGTAAACTATTTATTACCTTTAAACTCAGTATTCTCCTAAACACCAAATATTAGGTCTTTCCTCTTTCCTCAAGTACTCTTTAAGCCTGATTTCAGAATTTTTTCCCAAATATCATATAAAACTGCTTCATAGTGGATAACTACAATTTAAGCTTATGTATTGTACCCAAAAAAGGAAAAATAAAAAGATTTGAATTTTATAATTTCAGCATCTAGCGCAGTACCTTAAATATAGCAATCTCTCAGATACTTGTTGAATAAACGCCTGCTCCTATTTTTAAATTGAATGGTACTTAATTAGACATCTTAATAAAATTAGGTGCTCTGCATGTTTGGAGGTCTTTATGTTAACATTTCTGTTCCTTCCTTTCCACAAAATTCCACACTGATAATCTTTTAAAGCAGCCAGTTAGTGGCTTTTAAAAAATGGGTGATCGGGGCCGGCCCCATGGCCGAGTGGTTAAGTCCTCGTGTTCTGCTTCAGCAGCCCAGGGTTCGGACCCTGGGTGCGGATTTGGCACCACTCATCAGGCCACGCTGAGGCGGCGTCCCACATGCCACAACTAGAAGGACCCACAACTAAAATATACAACTATGTACCGGGGGGATTTGGGGAGAAAATGCAGGAAAAAAAATGGGTGATAGGCTTTAAATGGTGACTTTGCTTACAGAAGCCATCACACAGAAAAGCGTTCTTGGTGGGATCATTTTGGTTTCAAAAAGCATCCCTGGGGCTGGCCCCGAGGCCGAGTGGTTAAGTTCCCGCGCTCCGCTACAGGTGGTCCAGTGTTTCGTTGGTTCGAATCCTGGGCGCGGACATGGCACTGCTCATCAAACCACGCTGAGGCAGCGTCCCACGTGCCACAACTAGAAGGATCCACAACAAAGAATATACAACTATGTACTTGGGGGCTTTGGGGAGAAAAAGGAAAAAAATAAATCTAAAAAAAAAAAAAGCATCCCTGTCACACAAACTAAAAACCAGCAAACAGTGCAGGAACAGCGATTTTTATGGCCATTAAAAAGGTGGCAGGTTCTGTTTGTCGGTTCCCAGCCATGTGGCTGTCGGAGCCCCCAGTTCTCTTACTTTACTGTGCAGCTTCTGAAAGCCTGCCCTGTTAGCCTGGAAGTCTGATCTGAGTCATTGTAGACCACTGACTCCTTGGACAGTCAGGTGAGGCTCTGCAAGTTCTCCCAGTGGGGAAATACGCACAGCTACACACACACACACACAAGCTCACACACAATTTTACCTTTGATTTCAAGGCGTTAGGCGGCTCCCTGCCCCCATCTCTCTTGGGAACCCTGGTTAAAAAAGCCCTTTGGAGAGGACAGGCGTCAGTGCTCTCCTGTGCCTGTCCAGGGAACTTAGTAACTGTGCCATTCTGCTGTGGGGCCGCTCTGTTCTCAGAGCCTTTGCGGGAAGAGAAGAGCCTGTGTTCCTGGGATAGCCAGGCTTTCCCAGGTGGCACAGTAGGTGCTGGACGGGAGTGCACATGGCTGTGGCTCTTCCGGTTAAGCCCTGCACGGGCAATCTGCAGGGGGTTGCTGGCCCTTCGGCCTTAGTGTCCGCTGGCTTTCTTCCCGCAACCCTACTCTCCTGTGCCCCCGCCCCCACCCTTCACGCTTCCACAGACACACTCGAACCATTAGAAACAGGAAGCGGAGATAAAGAGCCAGAGCTTGCATTCCCCTCATGAATGCGCGACTCCGGTGTGTTCAAACATGCAAGTTGATCGTATTCTAAAAATTGCAGCTTATCACTCCAGTTGTTTAAATCCTTAGGATTATGTAGGAATACATTTACTGGTTTCTTGAAATAAACCGTCAATTGATCATGAAAATGAAACCTTTTTTCCTGTCATGGTGAATGTATTTCTGTAGTTAAAATACAGTATTTTTCCTTAGTACTAGGTTGCCTAGCCAAGTTTATTCAAACATTTATTAACATTAACTAACTGAAAGAGCGAGCAGCGAATCGCCCCCACCCCTCCCAGCTTAATACCTGTTGTTGGTGCCTAACTGTTGAGGCTGGCCAGTCTGTGGGCGTCTGAGATTCCCTGACTGCCTGCTCTTGCCTGCGTCCAGCCTGCCATTGGGACTGCTGTTTGCGGATGCCTGTGTAACCAATGGGGACGAATGTGGAAACTAATGGTTAAGCTGTAGCTGCTCGGTGACAGAGGCAGGGTGTTAGTGATTCCACACCCCAGCGCCTAGCACAGCACCCGGGGCACAGTGCTCAGGTGAGCACAGAGTGTAACTGGGGAGGCATTCGGAGCTGAGTGGAAGGCATGGACAGCCAGTGGCGCTGGGAGCCGCTTCTACCCCATGCCTGGATTTGAACACCAGCCCTGGGACCTAAAGGAAATCATGTCCCTCTGTCTTGTCTTCCTCTTGTGTGAAAGGGGCTCCCTGCCAAAATTCCTGTAGGTCACGATAGTGTGCGCAAAGCACCCAGCACAGCGCCTGCTGAACGGAGCGCTCTTGATAAATGGGAGCTATGTATGTTACCTGTTATATAAAATTAATAAAATATGTAAAGGTAAGTAAGTGTATCTCAGGAGTGGATACAAGTATGGGTATAAGTATTCTACTTCAGAACTAGGGCCTCTCTTCAATATTATTTTTCCCCTAATATGTAAAACTATACATATTTGTAAATGTATTGTCCACTAATATTGCATCTTTGTTTATCTTAAGGGACATATTTGGAGAAGACTGTGTAAGTGTAAAAGATGGCTCTGTTCTTAGTGTCACAGTGGACGGAAAAACTGCTAACATAAACTTGGAGACACGGGTATGTAGCGGTTCCTTCCTGCACTTCAAGACATTTGGGAAATAAAGTGAAGGCAGAAGTCATCTGTGATCCCACGCCTGACAGTTTACTTTTGCATTTTGGCATTTCCTTCCAGTTTTTCCTATACTTGCTTTTTTACGGTTGTGCTTATGTTATTATATGTAAAGTTTGCCATGCTTGCTTTGTATTCCTCATTCTGTCCTGAGTGTGTTCCGTGTACACGTTCCCCGTGCCTACTTCACTCCACTGTCTGCCTTTTCCATCGCACGCCTTAATCTGCCTCAGTGTGTCTCGCGTATGGCCCCCCGTTGATTCCAGATTTTCCAGAGAAGCTGCTCTTCTGACCAGCAAGATCAAGTAGGTTTTCCAAACAATAGGATTCGAGAGCGTGGGGCCTGCTCTGGCCTCACGTCAGCAGATCTTGCATAATCATTTCACAAGCGTAAACAAACAAGTACGTCTTCCTCGCAGGGTTGTTTCTGAAGACTAGAACAGTTCTACTAAACAAATAATGTATGTTTTACGTTTCTTTTGTATGTTCTTTGACATATAGTCAAAGATGTTTTGATTTATTTTACCTCAATAGAAAAATAAGCTAAGCACATAAACAAGTAATTCACTAGAGAACAAATATAGATAGCCAGTAGACATATGAAACACATGTTCAGACCAGATCCACTAATACTTACAGGAAATACAAATTTAAAGTATGAAATATCACTGTCTGCTTATCGTATTGGCAGAGATTAAAAAGAGTGTTATGACTCAGTGATGGTGAAAGAATAGGGACACAGTTATTCTCGGGTGCTATTTGAGGCCGGGAAGAGGCTGTACATTAGGTGGTACATTCTTTCTGCAAGGCAGTTTGGTGATATGCATCAAAAGCCTTAAAAAAGTAAACACCTTTATCCACAATTCCACTTACTGGATTTAACTGAAGAATATAAGTAGACAAGCAAGCAAAGATACATATGCAAGGATGTCTGTTTTAGCATTGATTATAACATGAGCAAAATTGCAAGAGACCTAAGTATCCAAGAGTAGGAGATAATAAATAACTGAATAGATAAATTCTGTGTAGGATCCCATAAAGATGTACCCTCATGGAATACTATATATACAGCCATCAAGAATGATGATGTAGGGGAGCAGCCCAGTGGCGTAGTGGTTAGGTTCGCCACTCTGCTTCAGCTGTCTGGGGTTTGCAGCTTCGGATCCAGGGCATGGACCTACACACACTCATCAAGCTGTGCTGTGGTGGGATCCCACATACAAAGTAGAGGAAGATTGACACAGATGTTAGCTCAGCGAAAATCTTCCTCAAGCAAAAAGAGGAAGATTGGAAACATGTTAGCTCAGGGCTGGTCTTCCTCATCAAAAAATAAAAATAAAAAAAGTTTCATTTGTGGTATTTGGGTCTGCAAAATAAAGACTTTCTTAAAAAAAAAAAAAAGAATGATCGGGGCTGGCCCCGTGGCTGAGTGGTTGAGTTCGCGTGCTCCGCTGCAGGCGGCCCAGAGTTTCGTTGGTTCAGGTCCTGGGCGCAGACATGACACTGCTCGTCGGGCCACACTGGGGCAGCGTCCCGCATGCCACGGCTGGAGAGACCCACAGCGAAGAATATACAGCTGTGTACTGGGGGGCTTTGGGGAGAAAAAGAGGAAAAAAATAAATAAAAGTAAATAAAATCTTTTTTAAAAAAAAAAGAATGATGATGTAGTTCTTTTGGGTTTTTTGAGGCAGATTAGCCCTGAGCTAACTACTGCTAATCCTCCTCTTTTTGCTGAGGAAGACTGGCCCTGAGCCAACATCCATGCCCATCTTCCTCTACTTTATATGTGGGACACCTACCACAGCATGGCTTTTGCCAAGCGGTGCCATGTCTGCACCCAGAATCCAAACCGGCAAACCCCAGGCCACCGAGAAGTGGAATTTGTGCTCTTAACCACTGCGCCACCAGGCCAGCCCCAGTGTAGATTTATTAATGTTGAAAGTTGTCCACCTAAACTGTTGAGTGAAAAAAAAAGTTAAAAGACAGCAAGTATGAAAAATTATCCCATCTTTGTTTTAAAGAAATATATATGTATAGCTAAAAGTCTAGAAGGTTATACACTGCAGTGTTAACAGTAGTTATCATTAGGTCATAGAAGAAAGGATTTTTTTTTGTCCTTCCTAAATTTTTTTTTTTTTTTTTTTTGAGGAAGATTGGCCCTGGGCTAACATCTATGGCCAATCTTCCTCTTTTTGCTTGAGGAAGATGGTATCTGTGCTAACATCTATTCCAGTCTTCCTTTACTTTGTATGTGGGACGCTGCCACAGCATGGCTCGATGAGTGGTGTGTAGGTCCACACTTGGGATTTGAACCTGTGAACCCTGGGCCGCTGAAGTGGAGCACGTGAACCCAACCACTATGCCTCCAGGCTGGCCCCCCTAAATTTTTATAAGAGGAATATTGATATGATAAATTGTTTTTAAACAGGATGTAGTGTTTTATAGTTGAGAAGTAACTAGAAGTTTATTAGTGAGTCTAAATCAAATTTAATATCAAATGTTGAGTAGATGACCACATCCATTGCTTGCTAAGTAATTTGTGTTCCACCAACTAAATTCCCTGGAGTACCATTTACTGGATCAAAATATGGGCTTTAAGGTAAATATAGTTCACTAGACTTTCCATTTACTTTTTTTTCCCCCAAATTAATCTCTAATTAGAGCCAGTCATCACACTGGGGGCGTCTCTGCCTCCGTGCAGATGCCCACAGTGTGCAGCGCAGGGAGTCTGGTTCTGGCTCATCATGCTACTGTGACCTCCACCCCAGGGGAGATGATCGTTCCTAAAGAGCATCAGGTTAGCTTCCATATAGTGACTCTAGACTCTTGGGTTGAGGCGTGTCTGTGCTTTTACTTGCAGACTGTAGAATGTGAAGAAGGAAGTGAAGATGACGAGTCCCTCCGAGAGATGGTGGAGCTGGCTGCGCAGAGACTGTATGAGGCCCTCACGCCAGTTCATTGAGAACCTTATGTCTCTCTATATGTTAAAACTTTTTTAATGCTTGATTCTACTTCTGTTACTTAAAATAAAATACATTAGTTTCTCTGGGGTAGCCTGTTTACTTGGACGTCAAGTGGCCCTCATTCCAACAGCTTGAATACTGCTAAATTACCAACCTATTTGTCCATTATTCTACAACTCCTAATAACCTGCCTGTTACAATTTATTGACTCCACTTCCCGGCAGGTTTGCACGTCTCCTCGACCCCTTAAAGATCTGCTCATAGCAACTTACTGTACTTTCAAGAAAAGAAAATACACGATGGTTCGTATTTTCATATCCATATTCTGAATTGGAATGAATGAATAGAGATAATCACTTAAAGTTTTAAGCTTCTTTTCTATTTCTTCCCTCCTGTTACTCTTGCCAGATTCCTTAATTTATACGTTTGTAAAATTGTGACTTTCAGGATTCAGTAATTTCTTTGTATAATATCTACACATTCAATTCAGAGATATTCAGAATAGAATTTTTATGACTCAAATTCAAGAGTATTCAGGTGTCAGTTGTTGAATTGTTTCATGTGTAAATTAACCATTAATCCAGTTTCCTGAAGTACATGTAATTCAGACTTGCAAAGAACTGGATGCCGGAGTGGCCGGTGCTGTGCTGAGGGAGCAGGCTGACTCCGCTGGGAGCTGCTTTGGCATCTCCCTCAATGAGAAAGTCTGACCATCACTGTCCAGAGGACGTGCAGGCATGCATAAGCTGGCTCCTCACCTTCGCCCCGACACGAGCTGCTTACCTTTGCTGTCAAGCTAAAGGCATCAGTCATCCTCAGGCACTAAACCCACCCACACTATCTGGTCCTCATCTTGCTTCACCTCCTGGTGACTTACAGCCATTGACTGCTCCTTCCCTGTGCTTTGATGACAAACTTCAGTGTGTGAACCTGCCTTTTTTTACTTGAAATACATTTATTGCTGTAACATGGCCTACTTTGTCTTTGAGCCAAACCAAAGGTCTGAGGGTCACCTTGTGTAAGTATCATATAAGGTTTTATGATAGATTTTAAAACATCTGTAAGCTACAAAAAAACGACATGTAATATCTTCACAATACAGAATACACTTAGCAAAAAGGGAAAGTGTCCTTTCCTCAGTCCCTCTCCCTGAGGTAACCGGTTTTAGTTAAGGATTCTAAATCGCTCTTGACTCTGCCCATCTTATCTCCACTGTGGCTCTTGGAGTCCCAAGTCATCCTCTTCCTTCTGGTTCCTGCCACAACCTCTCTTCTCCTCGCCCTATAGTTGATTCCTAAAATACACAGATCTGACCTCAAACCTACCCTGCTGGAAATCCTTCATGTAACTCGGGCTCCTTCATTGTAAATAGGATGAGGTCCAAACACCTTAACTTGGCCTAACGGGTTCTCAACCTTGGCTGCACGTTGCAATCACCTGGGAAGCATTAAAAACAGACTGATGCCCAGTCTTACCATCAGAAGTTAAGGTAGCTGGTCTGGAGTGAGGGTCCTTTGCAGCACATATTTTCAAAGCTCCCCAGATGATTCTAGCTGGAGCCAGGTAACTACAGGCTCCGGGAAGGTTGGAAGCTGCCTCTCCAACTCCAGCCATTCTCCCTCCTACAGCCCACGGCCAGCCACACAAAAGGATGTGGGCTTCTCCCACGTGGACTGCACCCCCTGCTCTTGTGGTTTCCGCCTAGAGCTCAGTTGTTTCAGAACATCCTTCTGGCCCGTTTTTCATCACGGCTGTCACATTCATAGCACGGTTGGGGTGACAAGGTCTCTCCTTTGAGCAAATCTGAGCCAGGCTCCTCTGAGTCTTCCCTCTGACGAGGCCCCCACCTGGGGCTCTGTCCTTGCCCCTTTGGTCCAGTTTTAGCAAGAATCCTGCCGAGTCAATCCAGGAAAATCCCCCACCTTTGGTCTCATCACCCCCGATATCTGCTCAAATCCGCCTCTCCCACCCGCTGGTATCTGATCACCTGGTCTGCCTTCAGCAAGAGTCCTGTTAGGTCAGTTTAGCACAGAATTACCCTATCTCTTAGTACTTTTACATCCAACTGACCCCTCACCCTGCTCCTGGCTGTAAGTCCCCGCTGTACTGTGTTTAGGTTGAGCCTCTCTCTCCCCTACCGCAAAACCCCATGGTAGTAGTCCTCCTTAAATAGTTATCGCCTTCGCTGAAACATCCGAACCCGCCTTGGAGCGGTGGGGGCGCCGGCGCCAAATCCCTTTCCTTTCGGGGCTGGTTTCCATCTGGGGAATTGACACCGGCCAGCGGGCGGGTAGGTGCGCCACCTTGCGTCTCTCCCGGGGCCGGCGGGCTCCCCGAGGGAAGGGTCGCCGCGCGCGCCCCGCTCCTAACGACGCGGGATGAAAAGACCAACGAAAACCGAATGAATGCACGAGGCTGGGCTTCCGAAGAGGCAACAGTTATCGCACGTCCTAAAAATGACCGGCTGGAGGCCGAGGGAGCCCAGCCCCAGGAGCCCCGGGGATGAGGGGAACGCCGGAAGAAGAGCCCCCGGGCACAGCGGCAGAGGAGGGCGTCGGAGTGCGCAGGCGCCTCCCGCCCCCGGCGGCCCCGCCCCCGGCGGCCCCGCCCCCGGCGGCCCCGCCCCCGGCGGCCCCGCCCCCGGCGGCCCCGCCCCCGGCGGCCCCGCCCCCGGCGGCCCCGCCCCCGACGCCCCGCCCCCGACGCCCCGCCCCCGACGCCCCGCCCCCGACGCCCCGCCGGATATCCGGTCTGGCCCCACCCCCAGCCAAGGGGTATGATGGCGCTGAGCGAAGCGGTGGCGTGCGGGGGCTATCTGCTCTGGCCGCGGGTGTTGCTCTTCGGAGACTCTATCACCCAGGTACCGCGGCCCGGCCCCGTCCGCTCCACACGGCCGGCCTCTCGGCGTCCTCGGCCGCGCTCTCCTCCCCAGTCCCCGCCTCCCGTCAGTCCCGAGCCTGCGGCGCCCGCCCCCCGCCCCGGCTGAGGCTGCCCGAGGCCCGAGTGCCCCGAGCGGGATCTGCTGGGCGTGCCCGCAGCGACCTCGCGCGAGCGTCGCGTCCCAGCGCCTCCGGCGTATGTCCCTTGGTCACACCTTAGTGGGTCCCCTTTCTGCGTGTTCGCGCCGCGGGGACGGGGACGTGCCGGGAGGCGTGGGCTCGCTGCCGCGTCCGCTCCGCTGAGGGACGGGGTCCTGCGCGCCGGGAGCCGCGGGGCGGCGGAGGGAGGCCCCGGCGGCCGCTCGCCTTCCCGCGGATTCCGGGAGGCCCGGTGCGGGAGGCGTCGTTTGCCTCTCAGCGGCTTCCTCGTCGGTGGCCGTTCTTCCCACGAGCCCTGCTTTGTCCCCCCCGCGCCAACGGTGGGGGCCGTGTCGCCCCCGCAGCGTTTGTGCCGCCCGTCCCTGCAGAAGCCGCTCGGACCGCCTCCGCTCTGTGCCTCCCCGGCGGAGCAGGCTGCTCTTGAAACAGATAAAATAGAGATCATGTGTTCACCCGACATCGTTTCAACTCATGTTAAGGAAAAGTAGATGCTCCTACCTAGAGAGGGAGCACATTTTAGAGAGTACTTTCCCGTGGTGTTTTTCGGGGTTTTTTTCTTATTTTTCTCCCGTTCAGACATGACTTCCTAAACCAGCTTTGTACATATATGCCAATAATTTGCACCGTTGTTTTTAGGCATCTAGGGCAGTAAGGGCTTCCCAGGTTCCATGGAATGTGTATCAAAAAATGTTCACTTACGGGAAAAGCAGTAAAGCGTGGACTGCATTTCCTAACTGACATGCAGTGGGTTTTGTCTCTTGTACGTAGATTTAAGTAGCTTTTCTAGCAAACAACGACTCTAAGGTCTCAGCGAAATGCAGGTGACTGGCGCAAATCCAGTTGATCGGGCAGACCCCACCCCTTCCTTCCGGGGTGCTGTTGGGGTGCAGCAACTGGGTCCCGGGGTGACCTCGGAGCAGAGCCAGTGACTGGGGCCGCGAGGTCGGGAGGGCGAGGAGGAAACGAGTAGCTGACCCAGATGCCCCTCGCTGCAGTGTCCTGGTTACCTTGCTGAGTAGTAATGGGCTTTTCTTTCTTCAGTTTTCTTTCCAGCAGGGTGGATGGGGAGCATCACTGGCCGACAAGCTGGTCAGGTGAGAATGGCTTCCAGCTCCATACTTGAGGGTTTATGATGGAAAATGCAATTGCCCCTCAGGAACACAGTTTCAAACAGTGTGTCCCCCGCTCCTGGTTGGTGAACATACGGGGTGGAGGGAGAGGAGGAGGAAGCGCGGCGTTCAGGTTCTGTGAAAGCTTTGCCGCTGTGTGAAATCAAACGCTGGAAGTTGAGAAAGATATTAGGGGTTTGGCTCCAGTGCACAGCTCTTCAGCAGGTAAAGAAGACAGGCACTTCTTCTGTTGTTAGGTGGATAGGATTGCAACGATCCGTGAGGAGTTCGGTTGACAGAAAGCAAAATAATTCTTAAACCAGAGTTGGATTCATTTTTGGATAGATATTTTCCCCCTTAATTCTCTTTATGAAATATATTGGCAACAGTGATGATTTTGGTATTTTATGTGCCAAACTTAAACATATCCTGAGGAAGTCATTAAAAGGGAAACAATGTCCCAATTCAAGAGGTTAAAAAATAAATATTTAGGGGCTGGCCCCGTGGCCGAGTGGTTAAGTTCGCACGCTCCGCCGCAGGCGGCCCAGTGTTTCGTTGGTTCGAATCCTGGGCGCGGACATGGCACTGCTCATCAGACCACTCTGAGGCAGCGTCCCACATGCCACAACTAGAAGGACCCACAACGAAGAATATACAACTATGTACTGGGGGACTTTGGGGAGAAAAAGGAAAAAATAAAATCTTAAAAAAAAATAAATATTTAAAACTATTTTCCACATTAAAAACAGTAGACACAGCATTAGTGTTTGGGGCATCAGTAAATTGGTCGGCAGGAGTTTTGTCTTTTCCTCCCTTAGAAGAAATAAGCTGCAGGTGCTATCAGCTTATCATTACTTGATAAGTTTGATAAGTTTTCTTCATCAGTATAATTAACACACCAAGAAAATTATTTTAAGTTATTTCTAAATGTGAAATGTGCTTTAAATTGTCTTTACTGAGGCTGGCCTGGTGGTGTAGTGGTTAAGTTCGCATGCTCCGCTTCAGTGGCCCGGGGTTCACAGGTTCAGATCCCGGGCGCAGACCTACACGCTGCTCATCCAGCCATGCTGTGGTGGCCGGCAGCCCACATACAAAATAGAGGAGGATGGCACAGGTGTCAGCTCAGGGACAATCCTTCTCAAGCAAAAAGTGGAAGACTGTCAACAGATGTTAGCTCAGCGACTCTTCCTCATGAAAAACAAGAGTCTCTTTGCTTTCTCTTTCGTTTTTATCACCTAAACTAGAAATGAAAATATTGATCTTCCAGCTTTTTTCTGTCCCCAAATTCTTTCTCTATTTAAGTGATCTTAATCTAAAAACATGAAAGTATCACTTCATTCCTCAGTCTTCTTTTCCGTGAAATGGGGGGATTACAGTAGCTAACTTTTATTCAGTGCTTACCAGGTGCCAGGGACTATGAAATGCTTCTTGTGTGTCTCATTTAATCTTTCCAACTACCCTGAAATATAGAGTGGGTTATTCTCCCGCCCATTTTGTAGCCGAGAATAGGTGGAGAGAGGTTACACAAGGTCACACAACTAAGAAGTGGCAGGTGCTGGCTCCGGGCCCGTGCTCCCACGCCTCGGAGGTGACAAGGGTGCCCACTTTCTGTTGGGGGAATGAGCGAATATGTGCTTGCCTAGTCTGCCGTCTGGGACATAAGTGCTCAGTAAATATTAGCTTTGATTTTTAGTAATCCACTAACTGTCTCTCATTAGTCCATTAACCTTTTCTGAACAAATAGAAAATCCTGAAAAGTCAAATAATCACTCAGCTGGCCTGAAAAACTCCAACATTTCAAATGTTTCACCAACATGTAAATGTTTCATAAATAGTTAATAATTTTATATTAAAATCTTGTCAGAATTGATGTTTACAGGTGTGATTGCTAGAAGGCCTCTTAATTAGAAGCTAGTTATTTTTCAGAATTGAGTCATTACAAAATGACTCAAAAGCCAAAGCTGTAGACAGCATATGGTCTGTTACGCCTTACTGATGTAACTTCTTAAGATTTATATAACATCTTTTTGAGGCACAGAGCACAAAACTGAGTGGCTGCTGGCAGATTCTGCCCCGGTCAGGCCCTGCCCGCAGAGACGCCGCCTCTCCTGGGCGCACTCGCCTCCACCAAGGTGGCGAGAGCATATTAGGCACTAAAATGCCCCAGTGGAACCAAAGACAGAATCCAGCAGAGTGGAATAGTCATGTTGGCGTCCTGAGCCCACGTTCTTCGACAGGCAGATCTCCCTGAGAACTAGGAGGCTGTGTGGGGAGCAGAGGGACATGGGGACGCTGTGTCATAGGGACGCTGGAGGGTTGACTGCGTCACCTGCATGCACTGCCGAGGAAGCAGGCAATTCAAGTCCGCCCTCCCTTTTCAGTGCAGAACTGACTCTTCTGTTCCACCCCGAACAGCTGCCCTTTTGATGGACACGTTCCCTCTCCAGCTACGTGAATGCTCAGGGACCTGGGGCCCTAATGTCTGCTTCGGCTGTCTGCACAGTCCTGGACTGATGTACAGTGTTTGAGCTTAACCTCATTTCCAAGTTTGAAAGTTAGTAAGAGCCACCTCGCTGGAACTGCCCTTCCGTACTGCCTCCACGGAGAGCAATAAATGTAAAATGAACTGTGTCCTGTAGTGCTGCCTGTAAGTTTTAGCTCTTAAGATCTTTGTAACTTATTACAAGTGCATTTTAACAATTCTTAAATCCATTTAAATGCTTTTAAAATTGATTGATATATTTTCATCAGTTTTTTTAGCCTTATCAAGAATTTCTTTAACCAAAAATACTTAGTTTGAAGGGTTTGAAGGAGTTAAACTCACCTTTTTCAGTTTTTAAAAGCTTCTGCTCTTTGCTTTTAAAGATATGCCCTTGCCTGTTGCCATTTATAATAAAACACTTGATTTACATTTTTTCTGGAAGGCAATCTTACAGAGCCTAGATGTTGTGGAAGGAATCTTTTAGTTAATTCTTATCCTTGTCCCATCTTCATCTGAACTTGGATACCCGTTATTAGCTATGAATTTATGTAGAAGCCGTTCGGAATTTTCTGGTTTCTGTAGGCCTCTGAGTAACTTGGGCCCAGTTGACTGCTGTCCAATACGCAGAGGTTCAGACGCGCCTCCCTCTCGGAAGGGAGCCCTAGCACTGTCAGCCCTGGGCCTCCCTAGCACTTTTTTCCTGGGTCACAGGCTTCTGATGATGATTTTTTAAAACTGACGGCTGCCGTTTATTGAGCACCTTGTGTGTCTGGCCAGTGCGTTAGTTCTGGTCTGCGCACAGCCTGGCGGATTGGGTGTTAGTGTTGGTCTCTCACAGTCGGGACTGAGGCTCCGAGGAACTGCGTGAAGGGCCAAGGCCTCACTGCTGGTCGAGGGTGGCGAGACGCAGGCACTGCCGCTCTGACTCCAGACCTGGAAATTGTGCCGCCCTATCACAGGGGCCCTATCACAGGGGCCCTATCACAGGGGCCCTATCACAGGGGCCCTAGGGAGGAAGCTGTTTTGCTGCTTGTTTTATTTTTGTTTGGGTTTTTTTGGGTGAGGAAGATTTACCCTGAGCTGACATCCATTGCCAACCTTCCTTTTTCTTCATCTCCCCAACCTCCCCCAGTACATAGTTGTATATTCTAGTTGCAGGTCCTTCTGGTTGTGCTGTGTGGGACGCCGCCGCAGCATGACCTGATGAGCCGTGCTAGGTCCACGCCCAGGATCCGAACTGGCGAACTGTGGGCTGCTGAAGCGGAGCATGCGAACTTAACCACTCGGCCACGGGGCCGGCCCCCTGCCTCTTGTTTCTTAAGTGCTGCACTGACGTAAACCATTGGGTTGATGTAAGACACATTCACCTAGTCAAAATTTGAGAGTATTCCATTTTAAAGTATTGTGAGTGCAGTCTTTAAAATGGCTGTTGGCTTTCTGTAATCATTACACATTAACACGAAGAGTCGCACTGAGAAATAAATGTGACTAAATTGTTCTCTGGTTGTTCCCAAGGTTTCTGAGTGCTGAGGGCTGTCAGAGGCGTTTCGAAGGCGAATCCCCTCCTGCTCCGTGGTGCCCGCTGGCCGCCGCGTAGCCTGCAGCGGCGCTCGCTGGTGCCCTGCCTTCTCTGCTTAGTTGCTAGTATGTAGGAATTTGAACCATGCACAAAAATGAACCACATCAATTTGCTAACTATAAATTGAACTCTGAGATTCATTTTTTAAATTTTTTATTATGGACAACTTTAAACATCTGTAGACATGCGCAGGGTCACAGCTAAGTCATGGGGCAGAGACGCAAACTGGGCAACCAGCTAGATCCATAGTTCACTTTTCCATTATACCATACAATAGTGTGAGTCAAATCGTCTGTTTTTAAGAAGGAAAAAAATGCCTGTTAATGAACTGTGTTATTTGAAACACAACTAAAATATTTACTAAAATTATTGAATCAAAACAAAACCGTTGGATGATAATGATGTGTCATTGTAGGTTTGTCACTTGTGACCAATGTTCCACTCTGGTGGGGGATGTTGAAGGTGGGGGGCCACGCCTGAGTGGCGGCACGGAGTATATGGGAAATCTGTACCTCCTGCTCAATTTTGCTGTAAACCTAAAACTCCTCTAAAAAAAAGTCTCAAAATATTTTGTACACTTAATCCCAAACTAAACAAACCACTGCTAAGATTTGAGTTCCAGCTTATCAGTGCCCTTCTACCTAAGATACTGGCCTGTCTGCTGTGAACGCCATCTTAAAAGTACCCACTGCCCAGGCGTGAAATGAGCTAGTCTGTAGACCATGGGCATCGTCGCCCCTTGTTTGTGATTATTCATAGCCGCTCCCATCAGGGACTGTGATGGGTTTAGTGTGTCTTGGGACCACGTAAGGAAGACAGCAGGCTTCACCTCTGTTACTGCACTATCAAAGTGAAACCTGGCGGCCTCAGAGCTGTGGGACGGCAGGAGGCATTACACGCCCCAGGAGCACGTGCGCTGAAGGCTGCTGCCGGCACTGGGGACGGTGCTTTGCCCACGTTTCATCTTTTAAAATTTTTCTTTTCAGAAAATGTGATGTTCTAAATCGTGGATTTTCAGGTTACAATACCAGATGGGCCAAAATTATCCTTCCAAGATTAATCCAGAAAGGGAACAGTTTGGACAACCCAGTAGCAGTTACAATTTTCTTTGGTGCCAATGACAGTGCACTAAAAGGTAAAGGCATTTTTTTGTTTTCCAGTTCATTTTCAATTGTTTTTACTTTACAGCAAACTTTATATACGTTTTTCCAACTGTTTACTTGTCTCCCAATAGATAGTTTTGCCAAATTTATAATGAATTCCTTGAGTTTACTTATGTGTATTTCTTCTGGCTTTAATGTCAATGAATTTTATTCCCAATTTATTTTCTACATGCCTGGGTTGTTGGCAGACCTAAAATTTCAAACAGTTTAATGTTTTCTAGAGTCCTGTAGTGCTCTGCTAAATTTCTAATGTTTTTTCTCTTTAGCTGATAAGTTGGCGGCCGAGGGCTCAAATTGTACACCTTGCAGTGTGATCGCACTGATGAATAGAGTTGCTCAGGGCAGCAGCCCCGAGCCAGGGCAAACTTGAATACTGGGTGATGGTACACGGGTTTGGAAGACCATGTTTCTGAGGACCATTTATGGACACAGAAATGCTCATAGTGTTGTGTGGAAAAAGCACAGTATGGTCATATATCTTCGGTGTGATCCTTTTTTGTTTGTTTTTTAAGTATACATATCTACATGGAAAAGACTGGAAAGAAGTACATCCAAGTGCCAACAGTGGTTTTCTGGGTGGTAGGATCATGAATGATTTTATTTTTCTCCTGTAATTATACTTACATGTGGTTTGCAAATGGCCTGCCCTGAGCCTTGTAATACCCATGTGTGAGCCCATCCAGGAAGGATCCCTTGCAGCCATCAGAGCAGTAGCTGACGTTTATTTCCCCAGCGCTTCCTTTGTGCAGGCCCCTTGCTCTGAGTGCTGTGCACACTTAGCCAACTTCACTTTCACAAGAACCCTGAGGTAGGCCCTCTTATCATCATTTTATCAGTGAGGAAACTGAGGTACAGAAAGGTTGAGCATTTATCCAAGGGCATGGGGCTGGTCTGTGACAAACCAGGACAGAACCTGGAGTGTCACACGCTGCAGCCTGGGCTCGTGGTGTTTCAGCCTAATCCATTAATAACAGTGCGGCCACTAGAGGAGAAAAGACGAGGGTACTTACACGGCCCCGAGCCAGAGCCTTGAAGTCTGATTTATGAAGAGCTCTGTACCGGGTTTCTTTTCCATTCTCTTTCTGAAGTATCCTTGTTCCTCCTGAACAGATGAGAATCCCAAGCAGCACATCCCCCTGGAGGAGTACACCGCGAATTTAAAGAGCATGGTGCAGTACCTGAAGTCTGTGGACATCCCTGAGGACAGGGTCATTCTCATCACCCCGCCCCCTCTCTGTGAGACGGCGTGGGAGAAGGAGTGCCTCGTGCAAGGTAAACGCCGCCTACAGTCTCAGCAGACCTGTCTGTGAGTGCCGAGGCGAGCTGACACGGGACAGTGGTTTCCAGCCACTGGGCCTCAGGTTCCTGGGGGTCTGTACATCCGTATCATCTGTGTTTTCAATCAACAGAAATTAAACAGAAAACATATAGCTTCCATTATGTCACACCCGAGAACCCTCTGACATAGAAGAGGGATTCTCGCTTTGGATGAGCGAGGCTCTCAGAAAAGTCAGATAAACTGCAGTTCCCCGCATGGAGATGTTGTGCTTTGGCCTGAAGGCGGCATTTGTGGTCCTGACTTCCCAGCGGTGGGAGGTGCGTGCTGCCAGTTGCCTATTTCCATCTGTATGGGGCCCCTTTCCCGCTCTGCCTCTCCGCCTACGGGACTTTTCATTTTCCCCCAAAACAAAGGCTCCTCTGCAGGCTTACAGACACTGAGGCGCTCAAGTGCAAGGGCACTCCCACTTCACTTGTGACTGAGCCACTGAATGCAGCTCTTAGGCATGCCAGGACCAGGTTTCTGCCTTGCTACCACCACAGGCACTTCTGTCCCCACAAGGTGTTCATCCTCGCAGCTTTATGTGCTATGCCAGGACCTGGCAGGTGCTCAGGATCCAGAAATGACTAGAATCCAGTTCCTGCCTGTGGGCTAGTGAGGAGACAGTCATGTAAATAACATTTGCAGCAGCATAATAAATGGTATAACAGAGATATTAGTAAAGGTCTGTTGAAAGTACTAAAGCAGAATCCAGAGGTGTCAAGGAGAGCTCCCCAATGGAGGTAAATAGGGAAGGTTTACCATGGAGAGAATTTGTAGGGAGGAGGGAGCTAGGCTAGCTGTCATCAGATACTTGAAGGGCACTGTCACGGAAGGAGGATGAATGAAACACCCTGTTGTCAGCTCCAGAGGACAAAGCGAGGACCCCCGGTGGGCATCATCTGAGGCGAATTCTGGCTTCTAAGTGTTCTGCCTCGCACAGGGATTGCTTGTTGCAGGAAAGGTTCATGCTAAGCCGGATGACCAGGGGTATGCAAGTTACAACTATGTCGGTGCTTCTCAAATTGCAGGTCACAACCCATTCATGGATCATGAAACTGAGTTAAATTTTTCTTAATAGAACAGAATAGAAAACAAATCTGGATGTAGAATGCAGTAGGCATCGTTCTGTGAGGCTTTTTCGCTTATCTAGATGGGCGTGCATTACTGCTGTAAAACATACTTAGTACTTTAGTTTTAGCCAGGTTAATGAGCCGTCGTCCGATGCTCATGCATGGTGGTTGTGTGATCCCAGGTTAGCAGGTCAGCCCCTGGGGGCTTGGCTTGGGAGAACTGCAGGTTCTTGGGCTCGTCCCAGACCTGCGGGGTCAGAACGCGAGGGGAGGGGCCGTGAAGTCCTCCAGGTGACTCTCCTCATGCTTAAGTTTGGAAATCACCACACTGGAGTCGAGCTCAGCAAACTGGCCCACTGGCTGCAACAAATCAAGTTCTGTTGGGAGACAGCCAGGCCGATTGGTTTATGCATGGTCTGTGGCTACTTTCAAACGCCAGTGGCAGGGTTGAAGAGTTACTAACGTAGAGCATATGCCTGCATAAGCCTAAAATACTTATTATTCAGCCTTTTTCGGAGAGAGGTTGCTGACCCCTGAGCTAGCCTAAATGACCTCTGTGGCCCCTTCCAGCTCTCACCTTCTCTGGTTGAAAGTCTACAAATGATTTCTTCACTGTACTGCAGTGGCTTCTCATTACGCATAAAAACTCGGGTCTTGGCACAACATTCCTCTCCAGCAGACCCCTTACTAGCCGCCAGTCCAAGTCCATTCGCCTCTGGCCTGCACTCTAGCCAAGCAGACCAGCTCGCCCAGGGCTCTCCTGCCTCTGGACCTCTGCTGACGATGTCCTCTAGAATGCCTGCCGTGGTGACCACCAGTGGCTCCCTCGTCCCCATCATGCTTGGTCCTGTACTGGACAGACAGCACCCTCCCCACCCACCATGGCTGGCCTGAGTCAGGTCCATAAGTCCGTGCCTGTTTATGTGAACTGAGAAACCATCTAGATCAGTAGAACCTGCACAAGGACCAATACTTGGGTTTATCAGTTGCCTCCTGGATTTTCTCTCTCCTCAATAGGTTGCAAATTAAATCGCCTGAACTTGGTTGTTGGCGAATATGCCAGTGCCTGTTTACGAGTAGCCCAAGACTGTGGGACTGATGTGCTTGACCTGTGGAGCCTGATGCAGAAGGACAGTCAGGTACGGTGGCTTGCTGAGTCCTATCGGGGTGAGTAGGATCCCACAGAAGAGACCTAGCTCCGTGTGGCTCTGCCTGGAGTGGCTCTGGGTAGGTAAGATCGTTGTCTCTGTCACCACTTAAAACAAGTTGGGTGGAAGGGAGGAAGTGGAGAGGCTGCGGGGCAGCTTGCAAAGCCAGCACCTTCTTCAGCCTGTTCCGCAGCTGCACGCAGCAGTCTGCCTCCCTGTTAGCATATAGTGAAGTAAATGAGCAACAACTGGGTCATATGTAAGAACGTCCAGGCCAAGTTCTTTCATAATAAGGCGTAGGGGGGAGCAAAACTCGTTAACAGGCAAAACAATGAATCTAAGCATATGGTATTAGCTAAAATTCCTATTTTGAGGGACATAGTTCTAGTTAAATTATTTTGTGTAAAGCCGGAAAGCCCATTACAAATATAAATGGTAACAGCTGGTCCCCGTACAGAACGGTACAGCCACTGAGGAAGACGGCCTGACGGCTTCCTGTACCGTCACACGCTCACCTAGGACCCAGCAGTGCCACCCCTGGGTGTTTACGCAGAGAAAAGAGAAAACTGTGTTTCAGTCTTGCTCTGAAACCTTGACTAGACTTGACCCCTTTGTGGGGTCCCAGGTCAGGAGCGGCTTGAGAGCTAGAGCGGACAGCGTCCAGAGTTCTGGTTTTGTCTGCATTAAGCTTCCACCTGAGGTAGTTTGGGAAAATTGTGCTGCTAAAGGAAATTACAGACTATTGGGCTAACTGCTCTTACAGGCCCTTTTAGGTTTAACACTAGGATTTCCCTTTTGGTTCAGATGCTCTCCAACGGCAGAGATGAGAAAGCTTAAGGGCCGGGAGAAGTGCCATCAGAACGGGAATCCCTAGGCTGTGAAAGTCGTGAACTAGCTGGCTGCCCAGGTTCATACAGGGATCGGGGGAGCCCTCGCTTAGGGAAAGATGCCTCCCCAAAGGAGCAAGGGCTCTAATGGTAAATGTTCCTGAGATCAGGGCATGGCAGGGACTGGACTCCTGTCTTGTTCGGGGCTAGATGGTGCAAGTTCTTTCCACCTAATAACCTGCCTATCAACTTAATACCTAGACAAAGCAAAAACATTCTGACACACTGGGCCCTGAGCTCTTTTAACACCAAATTTTTTTGTTTTTGCTATTACATTAATGAATCATTTTCACTCCTTAAGCCTCTTCTTCCATCTGATGACCTGGAAGGTCTCAGCTCAGGCACTTAATGGTGTGAGGTTTCAGGAAGGTCCGTCTGTACTATGCAGATACTCCTGTGAGCACTGGATGAGATCATGCAAACAGCACCCAGAAGCTACTCCAGTTCCAGAGGGCTGCTGGTCAGGGGCTGGAAACAAGGGGCTGGCTATTTGCCAGTCGAGGTCACAGATGGCCGAGTAGTGCATACCAGCATTTGGAAAACTTACGTACATTTAACTGAGTTCTCTCTCTCTCTCTCTCTCAGGACTTTCCATCCTATTTGTCAGATGGACTCCATTTATCACCAAAGGGAAATGAGTTTGTGTTTTCCCATCTTTGGCCTTTGATTGAGAAGAAAGTCTCTTCCCTGCCTTTGCTGCTCCCTTACTGGCGAGACGTGGCAGAAGCAAAGCCAGAACTAAGTCTTCTGGGAGACGGGGATCACTAGTCAGTCACTGAAAACCAAGTCTGGCTGTTAACTTACAGAACAAGAAGTCGCCGGTGCACAAAGAGCCCAAGATAAGCCATCAATCAAAGAATATTTTTTGTCTCAAGCATAAACCTTGCCTCATGACCCTGGAATAAGAAATTGCTAACACTTGCCACCGAGGTTAATAAAGCATTAGAATTCTTCAGGGAAGCTTTGTACCCGGGTGCACTGTACTTTGATAATAAAGATTGATTGATTGATCCAGGTGTCGCGAGTGCCACAGCTACAAAATATACCCTGAGCAGCTTAACTCTATAAACGGAAAAAAACGTAAAGACAGTTTTGTTTTTAAAAAAGTCACAATTTTATAAAAAAATGTTTCTTACATCCAGCTGGGAACTGTTTCACTCTCACACATACACCCACACACCCCACTCACCTTAATCAGATTCCAAAAGTGAAACTAAAATATAAGAATATTGTGACTAGTTAAAAGACAGCAAATACCACAAGGTACAAGTTCAAGTATTAGTGTAACAGGTATCTGTGTAACAAACGTCCTCAGGAAAAAGACGCTATGTCACAGGTTTGGTTGATTACCCTTGAAGTTCACAAGTTCTCGCAGTTAAAATGTGTTGGCTGGTGAGCACATTTCATACTTAGGGGGAAAAAGGTTTTAACTATAATTTTCAGGAAATCGGAATTCATGCTGATGAATTTGATCCTTCACACAGTAAATGCAGACGTCCAGAATCCTGAAGCGCGAAAGCAAGAATAATGCAGATGTTCACTTGCGGGGCCACGGAAAGGGTTTTTAAGAATCAGTCTGTGCGGGGACAGAGCCCCAGGCCCAAGGGAGGCAGCACTCTCCCCAACACCCCCCCGGCCAGCACGGCAGACCCCGGCCCATTGAAAACCACCCGTTCTTCTGGTGAGATAAACGATCAACGTACCCTCTTGGCCACTAGTGTTTCAAAAGAGGCGACCGTACACTCTTGGTTTGAAGCGGTTTAGGTTTTGTGAATGGTGAATTTAAGAGCATGGCTACAGTATTAGAGATACATGAAGATACATACAAAACACAGGAAACTGCCCAGCAAATCAGGGCCTTAAGCAGTTGGCAGGATTCTGTAAATTCAATTTGGCTACTATTTGTAACCCTCACTATAAGTTAGAATGTTTTAATTCTGGAAAGTATGAATTTTAGAATTAAGAAGAAACTGATTACTCCAAATTATTCCTAAATTTAGATGTGTGAATCTCCCTGGTGCTAAAAGCTCCGAGAAATAACCTAGAAACAGAACACACCTTTTGGAGATAACATACAACTCTATTTTATCTCCTTTGTCTTTACTTGAAGGCAAAAAATAAATAAATCCATTCTGTGTTCCAGTTGTCCTCACAAGTAACTGCTAAATGCCTCATTATATTCAGCCAGTCATTACAGTGTATAAAAAAGAAAAAATTGATCATCTCCCTAATCAGTGCTATTATCAATATAAAAGGTTAATTTACAAAAACATAAATATTCATAACCTAATCCAGCTGTATTTTATGCTTTTGCACCACAGGTTGAAGGATGTTTTAAAGATCAAAAAAACTAAAACCTGAAAGCCTCAAAATAAGCTAGATTCCACCTCAGCTCTCCAAAAGGAAAAGGGCCGACCCACACAAGTGTTCCATACGAGAAGGAAGTCCGAACACACGAGCAGCAGCTGCTGAGGTCACTTCCTTATTTCTCCCCAGTCTTCACAAAATATATGCAGTGATTTTAGGTCAGATCTATAGAAATACTTTGCACACTTGAGTCAGAGAGCTTAGGACAGCTCCCTCACCTAGCACTCTGTTTCTTTGCTGTCAACACGACTCTGACGCTGCAGCTTAAAGGACGAGGCCTTTTCACTTCTCGTCACAGGACGGTCCGTGAGATCCTCAAACGACTTGGCAGCTGTGCTGCTATTTGGGAAGGGGTCCTTCTCAAAGCCGTCCTCATCCACATGCGAGTCTGTGCTGGGGTCCTCCTGGATGGTGTCCATCCGCTGGTGGTCCAGTTTCGGAGCCACAGGCACCGAAGGGATCACGGGGGCGGGCTGCAGGGGCTGCAGGCGGCCTGGGGTCTGGGGGGCGGGAAAGGGCTTGATGATGCGAACCGATGCTGAATCCATGCTGCTGAGCATTTCGACATTCTGGAAAGACACGCAAGTCAAAGGTGAATCATAGGTCCCACAGCTCCGCCCTGACCACGCAGATGTCTTCCGAGGTCGGCGCTGAGCCCTGCTGCAAGGAGCGCCCTCAACCTCGAAGTGACTCAGTCAGCTTTCACATGTCCTGACAACTTGCCATTTGAAGACCCAAAACAGAACTCATAAGAAACAGCCCTATCAAGTTACGTTCCCAAGACAGGAACAGATCTCAAATATTACACTAAGTCAGTCATGCCGAGAAGCCAAGTCGCTCACAGCTGGGGGGGGGCACAGCAGCACCCCTTTGCTTAAATCTCCATCTGGGCAACAGAGCTGCAGGCAACAAGTTCATTGCCACTGTTGTCACAAGAATGTACCTTAATATCGGACCTAGATCGTCCTGCTGCAGTGACCTTCCACCAGCCAAAGAAGGCACAGCTGCAAAGGCTGGCGGGTCTTGCTGGGGTGGCCAGCTGAAGGTCTCTGCCTAGCAGGGTCTCAAAGTGCGACTGACAATGACGCTCTTCCGTGCTGTATACTTACACTGGGGTGAAACAGAGACAGAGACTCATACTGCTTATCCAGTTTCTTATCCTAGGAAAAAAAGCAGCACAGGGAAAACGGTCATTCGTACAAACAATTCAGTTTGTGAAAAGGCGCTTTCCTTACAGGCTCCTCCTATTATTAACTGAAGAACTCACTTAGAACTTGAGAGGCAGAAAGTAGAAGCAGGGCCAGTAGAGGAGAATGAATTTCTTACGTAAGCTTTAAGGAGCTCTGCCACCAGCCTAGAAGTGTTCCCTTTGCACAGGAAGGAATCATGTCTTTTGGCATTAAGGAAATAGACACGGCTGAGTGCTATCTTTCTGACATTCCCTCGTGGGCAGGAGAATAGAGCATCTCCCTGTGTGCTCAGTGGTCAGACCCTGTCCAGACCCTGGGGACACAGGGCCCTGCTGACCAGGAGGGCAGCTGGTGGGAAGGCTCAGAGGGCCATGCTTGCAGTCTCAGCCGGCACTGGCCTCAAACTGTCCCAGAGTTACTATGGCCCAAACGTAAGAGGAACAGGGTCTCAAGTCCCTCCATCACACATCTGCAGAAAGCTGAACACGTAGTTCTGTCTGCTGCCTGGTCCCTGCCATATAACAGATGACAAAGGGCATGGCAGGAGGCCGAGCCCAAGAATCTAGGCCAGGCTTCCAGTCCGGCTGCCCTGAATATATTCTCTGGTCACAAAAAAGCCACTGCCCTGCCTCCTGCAGCAGCTTTGCTTGGAAATCGAGGATCAGGCCTCATGGTCCACAACCGTAACTTCCACTGTCACTTTCACTCAGGTGAAAGCATCTGTAATGAACAGCACTGTCGGCCGCTGGCCGAAGCTTCAGCCCTGTGGCCTTTAACACAGCTTTGCTTTAGCAGAACTGCCCCCTAGAGAGCTTCTTCCCCGTGCTCATCATGCTCACCACCCCGAGGAAAAGCCGCTCAGTGAGACGGCCCAGGCAAGAGAAGGCAGCGGGAAAGGAGCGGAGGCAGAGGCAGTGAAGATCCCGCGAGTCCGCTGAGCTGGAACTTCCCAAGCGCTCACATGAGGGGCATTGCGCAAGAGTTTCAGAGGACAAGCGTGGAAGCCCGGGTCTGATTCCTCATCTCTACAGCACACAAATCCTCATTTTCCCACAGAAGCAAGGGGAATAGATTTCTGAGAAAATTTTTGAAAAAGGGCCCCAAGTTTATAAACTACCTGGAGGTCCTCAGACACAGCCCAATTCAACTTGTTAGCTGTTACTCATTTTGAACAAGAATCAAAAAGATTGCTCACTTATTAATCGGAAGGCCCTGAATACCCTATACGGTCATGCCAAGAATCTCTGTGGCACAGGGCACCATCTTTGGAATGCTGACGTTTGATATTTGCTCTATTATAACAAAATCAGCCTGAAAATGCTCATTTAGAAGCTTCCCTTATCAGAGGTCCTAGACAAATCCAGTTAGTCTCCTGTGCTTAGAAGTACAAAATTCCTCAGAAATTATACATGAGAAAAAAACATCCACACACAAAGAGTAAATTCTTCTAAAAGACTGTTAGAAAAACAAAAGACCATTAGATTTTTTTTTTTTTTTTACATTTTTTTAAATCCTTGGGATAACACCAAAAAAGTGTCACTGAAAACATCAGATCAGATTTTGCTAAGAACAGATTTCATATTTTCTAAAGGTTATATGGTTGGAGTTGCTCAAAATTTTAATAAAATGTTTCATTACTTAAAAATTGTGACTTACCACACAATGGACAAGAATGCTGAAAGGAATCCAAAATATCAAGGAGAAAACCAGGACGGAACCTACGATGTTGTCTGCTAAAAACTTCCCTGTAACAATTCCAAACAGTGAATGTCTTGATCAAGTACTTTAGAAATCTAAAATTAAACGTTCTTAGTGTATTACCATTGGGTCAAATGCCACAGATCGCCGGCTAGAATAAACTGACGCAGTACTGAAAGGAGTGTCTACGCCACCTACGCTAGATCTAACCACCTCCCCACGCCACGGTGCTTTTCCAGAAATAGCCCTGATACACTCGTCGAGAAGAACAGATTAAATCACAGGGTGCTCACCAGGACCCCTGAAGTAATGGTGTCAATGGACGATCAACAGAAGGCTACTACTAGTAACAATGCGTACGACGACAGTGTTGTTACTATCTGGGTATTATTTTTGTGACTAAACTCTCAATTATGTACCCTAGAGGACACAATACGTCCTTGCTTCTGCAAAATCTGAGGCCCACTTTTAAATAAATGATTCTTACATCAAACAAGATTCAGATTTACAGTCTATAGGACTGAACCACACTTAGGCTGTCACGTGTTCATTTTTTAGTGAAGAAGGAAGCCAATATTTTGACTCAGTATTGACTTTCCTTGTCTGAAAATCTGGGCATCATCCTAGACAGGAGCAGACCTATAATGGGTCCATTTTATTTTAGCCAACAAAGCTATTTCAAAACAAAAGCAGTGACTATTTCCATCCTCTACCCCAGGATCAGAGGATATCAAGTCTGACACCACACTTTTCTAACGTCATCACCAAAGTCAGCTAATTTCTAAGCAAATAATTACCTGGGGAAATCACCTACCAAAAGTATTGATGCTCAGTTGGTCAATGAAGTCCCAAAATCGCTCAATGACGTCCTGTACTCGTTTCTCACATTTGCCCTATGAACAGAAAACAGGCAGCATTACTCCCAAAAGCAATGCATTTAGAAGTAATGTGGCTTTATAAAAATAATTGATAAGAAAAGGGCTTCATTAAAACCAAACATCTAGAGGACCCATCTTTGACTGAGGGCAATAATTTAAGTGTAATGAGTACCTAAGAAAGTAGGATACACTGTCATTGACACTTCCACAATTAGTCAGTTTTTATAAGTGAACTTAGAATTACCAGGAGACAAAATTCGAGAAAACCAGTTTGTTAAAGATGGGGCATTCCAGTCAGGACATACTGATCACACACACACAAAGTGGACAGGAAGAACACCGCCAGCCCGCCTGGAGCAGCCTCTCTACCCTGACATCCTCTTCCACGACTGCCTCAATCCCACTTTGTTGGAAGAGAACAAAAGGGTCTGGCTTAGGTGAGTAAAGTGTTTCTGGGTCTTTCCTATTCAATCAGCACCTGTTTCAGATTCAAAACTTGCAATTCCACAATCTTAGTCAATTTTATAATTAGCGTGGAAAACCAAACAAGACTCACCACCTAAAACCAATCAACTTTACCAAAAAGTCCCCCCAAGGCCCTGCCCAGTCTCTGGACCCAGGGCCCCTGCTCTGGAGGGAGTGTGCTCCAGGCTCCCAAGAGCACCTGGCCTCTCCCTCTCAGGCACCCACACACACTTAACCAGACTCTGACACGAGAACAAACAGTGGGTCAGAAAGACATGGCAGGGGTCCTGCGCTCTGCTGTGGCGGCCCAGGGTTTCACTGGGTTGGATCCTGGGCGCAGACATGACACCACTCATCAAGCCATGCTGAGGTGGCCTCCCACATGCCACAACTAGAGGGACCCACAACTAAAACATACAACTATGTACTGGGAGGATTTGGGGAGAAAAAGCAGGAAAAAAAAATTGGCAACAGTTGTTAGCCCAGGTGCCAATCTTTAAAAAAAAAAAAAAGACAGACACAGCAGCATTTGGGTTTTGATTTCCTTCTATTTGCTAAATCAAGTATTTACAATATAAAAACTTCCCATCTGGCTGTTACAGAAAAAGCTGTACATAAATACTCACATTCATGTCACAAAATCCTACTGTACAAGGCTTTCCTTTCCTCAAAAACAGGTTCTTTTGTTCAGCGTCAACGTAGGGCACACAGCGGCCTGAGGGGTCCCTGCAGCACACCTTGCACGAGTTGTCAGTTTCTGAAACACAGAATGTGACTGACAGCTGGAGTTTCTTAGCCACACGCCTCTCCTCTTTCCCTTCTCATCTCCCTACCGTGCTCCCAAAGGGGAAGAAATTGCACTCGTGTTTTTTTCTTTTTTCTTTTTTGAGGAAGATTAGCCCTGAGCTAACATCTGCCACCAATCCTCCTCTTTTTGCTGAGGAAGACTGGCCCCGAGTAACATCCGTGCCCATCTTCCTCTACTTTATATGCGGATGCCTGCCACAGTGCAGCTTGACAAGCAGCGCCGTGTCTGTATCTGCGATCCAAACCGGCAAACCCCGGGCCGTAGACGTGGAACATGCCCTCTTAACCACTGCGCCACCGGGCTGGCCCCTGCACTTGTGTTTTATTTCAATAGTTAATACTATCCATATCACTCCTAAGAAATAACTTTTGAGTTCACGCTCCTCAGCCCTCAGAGAGGGCAACGTAAAAACAATTTACACAGAAAGTTTCCTTTCTTTAATAGATTAAAAGCCAAATTATTCTATTTCAAATCCTTCATAATGCTTAATGTTTCCCTTTGTCCCAAGATTCTTACTACACTACTGATTTCAATCCTTGGCTTCTGAGTTTCAAGTACACCCTGGGGAGCCGAGGCTCCAGCGAGAGCCACCACGGCTGGGACAGAACTGCCGCGCTGCCGGTGAGGAACTGAGGGGCCTGCCGCAGCCTAAGCACACCACCACCCTCGATCAAGACCAACCTCCGCCAGCTCAGGGGGCAACAGGAAACGGGAGGGCATCAAATGAGCCGTCTGGCACACAGGAACGGCAAATGCCCAGAAGCCCACTGGCAGTGTGACTCAGGGGGCAGTCTTTACTGACCAGGGAATGTCCATATTTATATGTCGGAGAAACTGAAATCAACTAGAACACAAAAAATGAGCAAAACCACCTTAAACGGAAAACAAAATCCTTTCCATGTGCATTCATTTATCAAGCATTTCCTGGGCATTTACTATGTGCCTTCCAGGGACACAAGCCTCCTGCCACTCACTCAATCACTGATCCGGCATCCACTGTGTTATCTTCATTTACGTGTTACTCCACCGGGAAGGGCCACCCACTCCACTGATGCACAGACGGCAGGTTCCCAACCCCACGGTTTTGATTCTGGGGTTTTTGTTTGGAAAGCAACAGAATTCTCTCTGAGATGGGGTGGGAAGCTCAGAGCCCAGTCAGTCCCTGAGGCCCCTTCCTCTATCCTCTACGTGGACCCAGGGGTTCCAAAGATAGTGTGGAAACCTGAGGATGAATGTCTGAGAGGCCAGAATGATGTCACCAACCATCACTAAGTGAGGCCCCTGACCCAGGCACGTGGCAGGGAGCAGAGGGCAGCAGGCCTAGCACTGCCGAAGATGGCAAACCTCATGACAGTCAGTCAGATCCTGGGCTGAGCTCTCTCTGGCTGGAGTCTTAAAGGAGCGTGTCCTAGTTCACTGCCAGTGAACTCAGACAGCTCCTCCTGCTTTCATGGAGTGTATGACATGAGGGAAGGAAGGTGAAGACAAACCTCCACCTGCCCACAACCACAACACAACCTCCCCCCCGACCCCTAAGCCTGCCACATGGTCTGCAAACACAGCAAGAAGGAAGAGCAACAGGACAGTTTCCACAGACACAGTGGAGGAGCCAGGATCTGAATCCAGAGAGGTCTGTGTCCACACTGCTGGGTTCTCACCACTGCCCTGAGCAGCAGTGAGCAGCTGACACTACCGAGCCCCCAAGTGGAGGGAGGGAGCCCGGCAGACACAGGCCGTTTCCCCTGCCGCAAGGATGCGGCACAGCCATGCGCTCACCGTTACACGCACAGGACTCCAGCTGCTGCTCCCTCTCACAGAAGGGAACACACTTCCCGTCTTTACACTTGCCAAGATCCAAGCACACGGTGTCATCTGCAGCATTTCCGGGCGGGGGGCATTCACTGCTGTTCCCTGGAAGCACATAGCGAGCATGCAGGTCACGACGAGTCACAGCCACCAGTTCTGGGGCGAGCTGCACCGATTCTCACAAAGGGGAGCACCTCGCCTCCAGAGTAGGCAAACCCACAGACAGAGCACGTAGATTAAGGTACAGGTTTCTTTTTGAGGGGATGAAAAGGTTCTAAAGTTGACTGTGGTGGTGTTTGCACAAATGTGAACACATTAAAAACGACTGAAGTGTACACTTTAAATGGGGGAATGGTCAGGTATGTCAATTATATCTCACTAACGCTGTTACAACCAAAGCAGACAGGAAGACAGAAAAAGGTAAGAACATAGATACAGCAGACAAAGAGGAACACAAAAAATAGGATGGCAAACTGAATATTAAATAAAACAATTTAAGTCAAAAAACCCCACAAGGGTCAAAAAGGAACAGTATACACTGGTAAAGGAATAGCAGATGAAGAAGACGGAGAGCCTACGTCCAGGAACGTACCTACTAATGCAGCTCTGAAATGTCTAAGGACAACTGACGGAACCACAGAAGATCCGGCCAATTAACACAGGCGGTTTAAAGATGAGCTCCAGATGGATTACAGCCCAAAATGTAACAGGTAAGACTGTGAAGCTAATAGAAGCAGCTGTGGAAAATATCTTTGTAACCGTCCACAATTCAAAAAAATAGACACACATACCACAAAATGACAGACTTGATTACATTAAAATGAAAGATTATTGCTCCAAGAAGGAGAACAGCTAGGATGAAGGTGTATGCAATGTTTACACTAAACTGATTATTATACAAGAATTCCTCCAAATCAGTAATAACAAAAACACATGAAACCCAATTTTTAAAAATGGACCAAATCACAGCAACGTGGATGGACCTCGAGAGTATTATGTTAAGTGAAATAAGCCAGTCAGAGAAAGATGAACTCTGTATGACTCCACTCATAGGTGGAAGTTAGTATATTGACAAGGAGATCTGATCGGTGGTTACCAGGGAAAAGGGGGGGTGGGGGGAGGGCACAAAGGGGGAAGTGGTGTACCCACAACATGACTAACAAAAATGTACAACTGAAATCTCACAAGGTTGTAATCTATCATAACATTAATAAAAAAAATAAAAAAATAAAAAAAAAATGGACCAAATATATGAACTAGCTATTCACAAGAGAAGAAATCTGAATAGCTAACAAATATAAACAGATGTTCAAGAAAAATGTAAATAAGGATGAGAAATAACTTTAAACTCACCAGACGGGCAAAAAATAAGACAAGTGGATAATAGAGAGTGCTGACAAGAACATCAGAATACAAGAACCCACAGGCACTAACGGTAGCACCGACAAACCAGTGCTCCTGTCCTAGAGCCCACTGGAGTGCCTCCCTCCGCAACTAGGCAACTCCACTCCGCCATGTGCACCCAGGACACCCTGACAGCACCCAAAGGATATGTATGAGGGTGTGTGACGCACACAGTCCTATCCGCGACAAAGGGAATCCAAGCAGCTATCGCATGGTGAACAGAGAAGCAGAATACAGTAAACCACATGTGCCCAACTAGGAGGTGGATCCAGACACAGAGAGACAGCACAAAAGAGATGATCTGTAAAAGCAGGGCATTCACTTTAAAGACTTCTAAGGCAGAAATATCATTTTAACATGTTAAAATCACACCTATACACAAAAGAACACATTATCTTTCAAGGATATATACACACACCCACACAAATATTCAACACATGAGAAGAGATCCTATGAGGGAAAGGAGAATGGAAGTGATGGGAGTGAGGTGAATGACAGCGGAAGAAATGAGAAGAAACAATCATGGGTCCTGCAGAGACCAAAGACAAGTGTGCCACAAACTAAGAGCGCAATCAACTCCACACTTGAGGTAAAAAAGGGTTGTTTTTATCTGAACAAAACATAATCTTGCTTTCAAACACACACACACGTGAGCCAAGTATTCACAGAGAGCCGACAGGAGGGCATACCTGTGCAGTACGACACGCCTTTGCAGGTGGCGTTAATGGCCTCCTGGCACTTCTTCTGGGCAGTCTCGAACTGACAGTTTTTACAGCAAGGACTGTTCCTGTCACTGAAGAAGAGCAGACAGGGACAGTTCAAGTCAAACGACAGCCCACAGCAAACAGTATAGTCACATAACAGGGCCCTGAAGCCGCAAGGGAAGGTCTCCCGGCTGGCCGCCACTCCTCATAACCAGACTTCCCAGGTGCTACGGCCACCTGCGTGCTCTCCATGTGCCCTTCCTAACGTGCAGTCAGGCAGCAGCAGTGCAGAGAGCAAGCAGAGCAGTCCAACAGACTGGGCTTTAAAACATCTTCATGTCCTTGGTTTACATTAATTGAACACAGTAATTAAAAAAAAAAAAAGACACAGGCCTGTAAGGCAATCAACGGATAGGACACTAGGCAGCCGGAGCCCACTCCCTATCAGTATTTACGATACTAGTATGCACGGTATCCGGTTAAATCCGCTGTTCACCGTAAACTAGCTCTCCCCTCTACTTCCAAGCCAGGCACTGGTCTATCCATGGACATGAAAATGCAAATATAGGCACCTTCTAATCTGTACGCTGCCTCCTCCACATTTAGTTTATGTCATTAAACAGTATTCTACAAACTATGCTATTGCATGGATACACAACAATTCATTTATATCCCAGGACGGTCATTTTGATTACTTCCAATATTTCGTTATTATAAAAGAACATAGCCATAGACAGCCTGTTAAATCATATTTTGTACATCTCTGTTTCCTCAGGAAAGATTCTTTGAACTGTGACATCACTGTATCAAAGAATACACAAGATTTAGGATTTTGTTACATAATGTCAAACTGCTTTCCAGAAAACTTTTTTCTTGCTACAAAGGGCAAAATGGAAGACGCAAAACACACACACGACGTGCGCACACACACCCTCTAATTGATTCTAAAGCCCCTGCGTCTCCAATGTGCTGTCACCTGGAGCCCTTGTTGGCGTCTCTCACCTGCACTGCACGCCCGGCTTCAACGTGCAGTCGCTGTTGCAACAGGTGTCGTTGTTCAGGTACATGATGCCGGGATCGCACTCCTCTCCTTCGTCTACTCGGGAGTTCCCACACACCTTGTTGCTGCGTTCTTGAAAACACTCCTGGGCCTTACTTTCAATGGTCTTATAGATGGACTGCTTACTGCAGTTTGAAAACATCTTAGGAGAAAAAAGGCCACAGAGGGACCAAAATAACGTAAAAATTCATTCCCATGTCGTGTTTCTGTTGCTTCTCTAGGGACAAACTCTTAATGTGAAAGCCACAGTCTTGTGGGACCAAGCCCTTAACCTGTGGGACCCGAAGCTATCTCTGGCAAGAGAGTGTCAGAATTGAGTTAACCTGTAGGACAGCCAGCTGGTGTCGCAGAGAATCGCTTGGTATGGAGAAAAACCTCCACACGTTTGGTGACCAGCAGCGTCAGAAGTGAAGTGTGCTGTGTGAATTGTAAAGGAGACACAAAGACAGACACAGTAGCGAGAACGAGGTTTCCCCCACAGAAGAAGGAAAAACTGGGTAGTTTTCGTTACCACCCTCCAAAGGTGCTGGGAGCACTGAACCAGACATCAAGAGGATGACTTTCAGAATGATATCAAAGACCTCATCAACCCAAACAGAGATACTAACTGAACTTTTAAAAAAGGATCTCCCATTGTATTTTTATAGTAAAGATGTTTAAGGGGCCTGGTTATTTTTAGTCTAGGCCTCAGGCAGTGTTTTGCTGGATTTATTCACTAGCATTAGAGACTCATGAACTCAATTTTGTCGGTTCATTCTGGAGATCAGGTGCTAAAGAATTCAACTCACACTGAACCGCTAAGACAACCTCTTCATTAAGTTAGTAGTCACACCCCCAGCAGCTGGACCCCCGACGAGGGCTAAGGGAACGTGACCCCGTGACCTCTCGGTTTCGTGCCTCTGCACTCCCTGAAGACCCCTGCCTTCTCTGCGCACCCCCACCACACCCACCTCTCCCCGCCAATCCGCCTTTCTAAGAGCTCACAATCTCCAAAGCAGTCTGCTCACAGCAAGGCCCGGGCCATGTCACTTCTGGCAGCTTATCTGGTGGAAGGTGCCAGGCCCTGTCTTTACAGGTCAAGGAACCAGCTTATTTTTGTCCTGCAGACCTTTTTATCTAGTTAAAAACATTTTTATTAAGGAATTCATTTAAAATGTAGATTAGAAGATGTCCACTATCTTTTGACAAGGGAACTGCTACTTGAGTAAACCAAACTATGAGAAACCACACTAAATACCATGTGCTCAGGACAAAATAAATAGATGGATAAACTGCTCTTCAGTGACAGACTAGGAGCTCCAGAAAGACATGGCTCTGGCCAGGCTCCATTCTCATTAGCAAGTTCGCACATCAGGAAAATTTCACTGGGGAGAACTTGTAAGCTGAAGAGTGTGCAGGGTAAACAGTTCCCCCGAAGTACTGCCACCAAGCTCATAACCCAGAACAAGTGGCTCCCAACTAGAGCGGCACCGTCCGATGTGGCAGCCACTAGCCCTAGGCGGCTGTTTAAATTTCTTTTTCCTCGCCACATTTCACAACTTTTTATTACAGAAATGGTCACACACCTATGAAGCAGACAGAATGGTACTGGAAATGCCCACAGGCCCCTGACCAGCTTCAACTGAGGGCTTCAGGGCTCATCTATATCCTCATCACTCTCCCTCTGCTCCCACAGTCTTTTTGGTGGTGTTTTTTTTGTTTGTTTTTATTAAGGTTATGAAAGTTAACATCCTTGTGAAATTACAGTTGTGCATCATTATTAGTCATGTTGTAGGTACACCACTTCACCCTAGTGCCCTCCCCCCATCCCCCTTTCCCCTGGCAACCACCGATCAGTTCTCTTTGTCCATGTTAACTACCACCTATGAGTGGAGTCATACAGAGTTCGTCTTTCTCTGTCTGGCTTATTTCACTCAACATAATACCCTCAAGGTCTATCCATGTTGTTGTGAATGCGACAACTTTGTCCTTTTTCACGGCTGAGTACTATTCCATTGTGTATATATATATATATATATATATATATATACCACATCTTCTTTATCCAATCATCAGTTGCTGGGCACTTAGGTTGGTTCCGTGACGTGGCTATTGTGAATAATGCTGCGATGAACATAGGGGTGCATGGGACTTTTAGAATTGCTGATTTCAGGTTCTTATGATAGATACCCAGCAGTGGGATGGCTGGGTCATAAGGAATTTCTATTCTTAACTTTTTGAGGAATCTCCACACTGTTTTCCATAGTGGCTGCACCAGTTTGCATTCCCACCAACAGTGTATGAGGGTTCCCTTTTCTCCACAGCCTCTCCAACATTTGTCACTCTTGGTTTTGGATATTTTTGCCATTCTAACAGGTGTAAGGTGATATCTTAGTGTAGTTTTGATTTGCATTTCCCTGATGATTAGTGATGATGAGCATCTTTTCATGTGTCTATTGGCCATCCGTATATCTTCTTTGGAGAAATGTCTGTTCATGTCCCCTGCCCATTTTGTAATTGGGTTGTTTGATTTTTTATTTTTGAGTTGTGTGAGTTCTTCCTATATTATGGAGATTAACCCTTTGTCGGATAAATAACTTGTGAATATTTTTTCCCATTTAGTGGGCTGTTTTTTTGTTTCAATCCTGTTTTCCCTTGCCTTGAAGAAGCTCTTTAGTCTGAAGAAGTCCCATTTGTTTATTCTTTCTATTGTTTCCCTCATGTGAGGGGTTATGGTGTCCGAAAAGATTCTTTAGAAGCTGATGTCAAAGAGTGTACTGCCGATATTCTCTTCTAGAAGACTTATTGTTTCAGGCCTAATCTTTAGGTCTTTGATCCATTTTGAGTTTATTTTAGTGAATGGTGAAAAAGAATGGTTGATTTTCATTCTTTTACATGTGGCTGTCCAGTTTTCCCAGCACCATTTGTTGAAGAGACTTTCTTTCCTCCATTGTAGGCCCTCAGCTCCTTTGTCAAAGATTAGCCGTCCATAGATGTGTGGTTTTATTTCTGGGCTTTCAATTCTGTTCCATTGATCTGTGCATCTGTTTTTGTACCAGTACCATGCTGTTTTGATTACTGTAGCTTTGTAGTATGTTTTGAAGTCAGGGATTGTGATGCCTCCAGCTTTGTTCTTCTTTCGCAGGATTGCTTTAGCAATTTGGGGTCTTTTGCTGCCCCATATGAATTTTAGGATTCTTTGTTCAATTTCTGTAAAGAATGACATTGGAATTCTGATTGGGATAGCGTTGAATCTGTAGATTGCTTTAGGTAGTATGGACATTTTAACTATGTTTATTCTTCCAATCCATGTGCATGGAATGTCTTTCCATCTCTTTATGTTGTTGTCGATTTCTTTCAAGAAGGTCTTGTAGTTTTCGTTGCATAGATCTTTCACTTCCTTGGTTAAATTTATCCCAAGGTATTTTATTCTTTTTGTTGCAATCGTGAATGGGATTGAGTTCTTGAGATCTTTTTCTGAAAGTTCATTGTTAGCATATAGAAATGCTACTAATTTATGTATGTTGATTTTATACCCTGCAACTTTGCTGTAGTTGTTGATTGTTTCTAATAGTTTTTCTATGGATTCTTTGGGGTTTTCTATATATAAGATCATGTCGTCTGCAAACAGCGAGAGTTTTACTTCTTCGTTGCCTATTTGGATTCCTTTTATTTCTTTTTCCTGCCGAATTGCTCTGGCCAAAATCTCCAGTACTATGTTGAATAAGAGTGGTGAAAGTGGGCACCCTTGTCTTGTTCCTGTTCTGAGAGGAATGGGTTTCAGTTTTTGTCCGCTGAGTAGGATGTTGGCTGTGGGTTTGTCATATAGGGCCTTTATTATGTTGAGGTACTTTCCTTCTATACCTATTTTATTGAGGGTTTTTATCATAAACGGATGTTGGATTTGTCGAATGCTTTCTCTGCATCTATTGAGATGATCATGTGGTTTTTGTTTCTCATTTTGTTAATGTAGTGAAACGTTGATTGAGTTGTGGATGTTGAACCGTCCCTGTGTCCCTGGTATAAATCCCACTTGATCATGGTGTATGATCTTTTTGATGTATTGCTGTATTCGATTTGCCAAAATTTTGTTGAGGATTTTTGCATCTATGTTCATCAGTGATATTGGCCTGTAGTTTTCCTTCTTTGTGTTGTCCTTGTCAGGTTTGGGGATCAGGGTGATGTTGGCTTCATAGAATGTATTAGGGAGTGCTCCATCTTCCTCTATTTTCTGGAACAGTTTGAGAAGGATAGGTATTAAATCTTCTTTGAATGTTTGGTAGAATTTTCCGGAGAAGCCGTCTGGTCCTGGACTCTTATTTTTGGGGAGGTTTTTGATTACTGCTTCTATTTCTTTACTTGTGATTGGCCTATTCAGATTCTCTATTTCTTCCTGATTCAGTTTGGGGAGCTTGTATGAGGTCTAGGAATTTATCCATTTCTTCTAGGCTGTTCAATTTGTTGGCATATAGTTTTTCATAGTATTCTCTTATGATCCTTCATATTTCTTCGGTATCTGTTGTGATTTCTCCTCTCTCGTTTCTAATTTTATTTATTTGAGACTTCTCTCTTTTTTTTTTTTTAGAGAGTCTGGCTAAGGGTTTGTCGATTTTGTTAATTTTTTCGAAGAACCCACTCTTTGTTTCATTGATCCTTTCTACTGTCTTTTTGTTTCAATATCATTTATTTCTGCTCTAATTTTTATTATTTCTCTCCTTCTACTGACTTTGGGCTTTGTTTGTTCTTCTTTTTCTAATTCCATTAGGTGTCGTTTGAGGTTGTTTATGTAAGATTTTTCTTGCTTATTGAGGTGAGCCTGTATTGCAATGAATTTCCCTCTTAGGACTGCCTTTGTTGCATCCCAAATCATTTGGTATGGTGTATTTTCATTTTCATTTGTCTCCAGATAATGTTTGATTTCTTCTTTAATTTCTTCAATAATCCATTGTTTGTTCAGTAGCATGTTGTTTAGTCTCCACATTTTTGGCCCTTTCCCAGCTTTATTCTTGCAGTTGATTTCTAGTTTCATAGCATTATGATCAGAAAAGATGCTTGATATTATTTCAACCCTCTTGAACTTACTGATGCTTGCTTTGTTCCCCAAGTATGGTGTATCCTTGAGAATGTTCCACGCGCGCTTGAGAAGAATGTGTAACCTGCTGTTTTTGGATGAAGTGTCCTATATATATCTATTAGGTCCATCTGATCTAATTTTTCATTTAACTCTATAATTTCCTTGTTGATTTTCTGTCTGGATGATCTGTCCATTGGTGTTAATGGAGTGTTGAGGTCCCCTACTATTATTGTATTGCTGTTGATGTCTCCTTTTAGTTTTGTTAATAGTTTCTTTATGAATTTTGGTACTCCTGTGTTAGGGGCGTATATATTTATAAGCGTTATGTCATCTTGCTGGAGCGTCCCTTTTATCATTATATACTGCCCCTCTTTGTCTTTCTTTATCTGTTTTGCTTTGAAGTCTACTTTGTCTGATATAAGTATGGCAACACCTGCTTTCTTCTGTTCATTATTAGCTTGGAGTGTTGTCTTCCATCCCTTCACTTTGAGTCTGTGTTTCTTTGGGGCTGAGGTGTGTTTCCTGGAGGCAGCATATTGTTGGATCTTGTTCTTTGATCCATCCTGCCACTCTGTGCCTTTTGATTGGAGAGTTCAATCCATTCACGTTTAGAGTGATTACTGAAACTTGGGGGCCTACTGTTGCCATTTTATCACTTGTTTTCTGGTTCTTTTGCATTTTGCCCTGATGGACAGCTGTTACTTTGTGTTATTGTCCTTCTGCTTATCTCCTTTGTTCTGGTTTTTGTAGCCCCTTTCCTTTTTTTGATTTTTCAGGAATGAGGTTCTTCCTGAGCATTTCTTGAAGAGGAGGTTTTGTGGCAATGAACTCCCTTAACTTTTGTTTATCTGGCAAAGTTTTTATTTCTCCATCATATTTGAAGGATATTTTCGCTGGGTAGAGTACTCTTGGCTGCATGTTTTTGTCCTTCAGAGTTTTGAATGTTTCATTCCAATCTCTTCTAACCTGAAAGGTCTCTCCTGAGAAATCTGCTGCTGGCCTTATGGGGTTTCCTTTGTAAGTTATTTTCTTCTGCCTGGCTGCCCTTAGTATTTTCTCTTTGTCGTTGACTTTTGCTAGTTTCACAACTATATGCCTATAAGACCAAGAAGTTGGTCTTCTTGCATTAATAAAGTTTGGAGATCTATTGGCTTCTGTCACATGAAGTTCCATCTCTCTCCCCAAGTTTGGAACGTTCTCAGCTATTATTTCTTTGAACAGGCCTTCTGCCCCCTTCTTCTTCTCTTCTCCCTCTGGTATACCTATAATCCTTATGTTGCATCTCCTAATTGAGTCGGATAATTCTCGGAGAGTTTCTTCATTTCTTTTTAGTCTTAGTTCTCTCCCCTCCTCTGCAGCATTTCTATATTCCTATCCTCCAAATTGTTAATTCTCTCCTCCATATTATCGACCCTACTGTTCAGAGAGTCCAGATTTTTCTTAATCTCCTCCATTGTGTTCTTCATCTCTATAGTGTCAAGCTCCTTTGTGACATAGCTCCTGAACTCATTGAGTTGTCTATCTGAATTCTAATTTAACTCATTGAGTTTTTTAATAATGGCAGTTTTGAAATCATCGTCATTTAGGTTATAGATTTCATTGTCTTTGGGATTGTTTTCTGGGTGCTTATCATTTTCCTTTTGTTCTGGATATTTAATATATTTTTTCATACTGCTTAATGGCGTGGATTTGTGCCTCTGCATAGAGATAGAGTTTAGTCGCTGCTTCCACTTGTTGCGACTGGTGTGTGTGTGTGTGGGGGGCAGCTGTTTAGACTGCACCAGCCAGGAACCCTGTCAGTTGTTAGTGGCTGGACCTGGACCCCTCCTCGTAGTCACAGTGGTCCTGTGGGGTCCCTCGTCGGTTGTGGGGGCAATCGCAAGGGGGCCTCAGGCTGCTGGTGCCTACTGTTGCAGCCCACTTAGATGCACTCCCTCCTTGTGGTCTGCAGCAGTGTTGTGGGCTTTTTTTTTTTTTTTTTTTTTAAGAATCCTGCTTAACACATTTCCTTGTTGAATCTAGTCTTGAAGGTTACAGCCAGGCCTGCCACAGGGCCCCCTGATGTTGGATGTTACAGAGGATTCTCTCATAGTTTCTTCTTTTACTTAGATAATGTGCATGCATATCCTCTCCAGCCGTCTGGCCCTGGAAGCCCCGCCCCATGGTGGTGTTCGTTTTTTAACAGCTTTATTAAGGCATATTTTGCAAATCACAAAATTCATCCATTTCAAGCATACAATTCAGTGATTTCTAGTAACGTTTCCAAGTGGTGAAACTGTCACCATAAGTCAGTTTTAGAACATTTTCATCCCCCTAATAAGGTCTGTCACGTCCTTTTACAGTTAATGCCCTTTCCCACCTCCAGTCCCAGGCAACCACTATTGAATTTAAACAAAATAGAGTTTAAAATTCAGTCCCTCAGTCTCTTCAGCCGTGTTTCAAGTGCTCAATGGCCATATGTGGCTAGTGACTACTGTATTGGCTAGAGCAGATACAGAACATTTCCGTCACGAGAGGACCCTCTACTGAACAGTGCTGAACTATAATGCACATGATTAAGAAACGCAGAGACAACTTTGAAAAAAAGGAAGCAAATTCAAAAGGGTGTGTGAACAGCTGGAATAATAAGCAAAAGTGGGTGGGAAAGCTCCTCAGGCCCAAGTTATCAAGCAGAGGAAAAGCCCAACGCGACACACAAAGAGAGAGAGGAAGGGACTGTTTACAGCCAAAGAAAACAAGACGCAACAACCCAAAAAGATGACAAAAAGAACATGAGAGAGAAATTTTTAAAGAGCAGGGTCAGGGAAACACAAAAGTAATCATGTTTCCTTCTGGCCCCTGGTCAGGCTTGAAAGTGCCACGGCCAGGGTCAAAGGAAGGGCCAGCACAGGCACTTCACCGTCTTTCCTGGTGAGAGGCAGACTCTCTGAGCCCCTCCCCCAGCCCTCTTTAACTCAGCAACAGAATCCATGTTCCTCCTCACGTTGCCTTCTGCTGCTTAACTTAAGTGAGATTAAAGGACCAGACATCTATGAACACTTTTAGTTCAGACTCTAAGAGTTAGTCAGAGCCACTTACAGTCTCTGAAATCATTTACAATATCCCAAATCAACTAGTGCACTCTATCAGAAACCCTCAGTAGTAAATAGTTCGTTTATTTACTTGACAGATAGATATTTATTACATGCCAGGGACCCCTACTAGGCACTGGAGACAGAGCCCAGAACTAGAAAGGCAAAGGATCTTCCCACAGGGCCTTACAGTCCAGCAAATAATGTATTTTGTTGCAAAAGTTTACAGAAACATGCAAATCGTGAAGTGCTGTCAAGTTAAAATGAGTAACAACTTATACATGAAATGAAAAGAAATTTTTACCTTAAAGCCTGAGCCCACCAGACCCTGCCATCTGGAACTCTGACACCAGCCATCACTACCACTGATTTTCTGTATAGCCCAAATCTACACATGTCAGCCTCGATAACAAACAGTCCAAATGAGAGCTCTAACCACATTTAGATGGACCACGTTTTACTCCAAAACATGTAACCAAGTTTCAAGGTACTTTGTAATTTGCAGTTCCATCCCAAGAATGAAATGCTTTCTGAGCTCTCATTGCAGTGAAACAGCCTCTTTCTTTCCTAACCACATAAACTCCACAAGACACATACCTTATTGTTCTCATGATCTCCACTCACAGCTATGGGATACATGACGTATTTCCCTCCCTGGTCTTCATTTGGGGCGCATTCTGGTAGACCGTCTGGATCATGTTCTGCTCCAAAATTGTGCCCCAATTCATGAGTTGTCACCAAGTCGGCTTCCTTAAGTACCACACAAAGAAAACATTATTTCCCAATGCCCAACCATCACTGCTGTGGCCAACTGGGCCCTGCTGTCTTAAACAGGGTCCAGATTAATTGGATTAACAACAGAATAACAGATTACAATTTCTTCTATCAATTATAGAAATTAAAGCGAATAAGCAGGATTTTAGTTAATACTATTAAACAGTGTTAGAAGAATGAATTTACATCAATTTAAGAAAATATAATTTACAAGATATACTGAACATTCTTAATGATGCACCAAACACTAGCCATTAAACACTGTTTGGCTCTGATAAACCGAATGGCTAACTACAGTCAATTATCCAAGCCTCCCCACCCCCCTCATCCCAACCACACTCCTGTTAAACATCTAAGCACCTGGGAGCGGGGAGAGAGCAAGGGTGAAAAACAAGACAACTGAGAAACAACAAAACAGTGTTCCTTATCTCAGCGACTGAATTCAAGCCCAATGACAATGCCTAGAGGATTTCATTGATTAGGATCCAGTTAAAGGACTGTACTGAATCTATCAGATCACCAGAAGATTTCTATCCGAATAGAACAATGAATTTAGCTGATAAAGCTAAAATTTTTTTCTCATATTTATCTGCATAAAACAAGAATAACAAATTTGAATTACTGATTTTTTTTCCTGGGGGGAGAGTCACTCCACGGAACCTTAAAAATTTATATTCTGCAAGTCATTGGAATTTTTTTTAAGACAGAGTCCCAGAAGTCAATGCCCTGAAGCTTTCCACACATTTATACTAAAATAATAGTACAGAAAATTTTGATTTTTTGATTTTTTAGCAAAAAGTACTCAAATCCCAAAAGTGTAATATGGAGAATTTCAAATTGTGCTTTGAAAAAATTAGTGGATTCTCTAACAGACCAATGCTGCATTGCAAAAATTTCAAAGCAAATTTACTTTTTGCTCTATGTGTCTTCTAACAGAAAAATTCTGGAAGACGAAGGAAAGTATGTCATGAAATCAAACCACAGAAGACGTTGTGATATCAAAAAGGTAAAGAAGCACCATTAGAAACAATTTTTGTTTGTTTTAAAGACTGGCACCTGAGCTAACCACTGCTGCCAATGCTTTTTTTTTCTTCTTCTCCCCAAAGGCCCCCAGTACATAGTTGTATATTCTAGCTGTGAGTGCCTCTGCTTGTGCTATGTGGGCCGCCTCAGCATGGCCTGGTGAGCGGTGCCATGTCCGAGCCCGGGATCCCAACAGGCAAAAACCACAGGCGGCCGAAGCAGAGTGCATGAACTTAACCACTCGGCCACGGGGTCGGCCTCAGAAACAATTTTGAAAATTAAAAGTTTTCCAAAAACTGATTAGTATATTTTTCTTCTCTCATCTTTTTTTTAATCAACCAAAGTCCAGAGTTTACATGAGGGTTCACTCTTTGTGTTGTACATTCTACGGGTTTTGACAAATACATGTCTTATATACATCACTAGAGTATCACACAGAACAGTTTCACCGCACTAAAAATTCTGCGTTCGCCTATTCACCCCTCCCTCCACTCCTGACAACCACTGATCTTTTCCTGCCTCCATGGTTTTGCCTTTTTTAGAATGTCACACAGATGGAGTCATGCAGTACGTGCATTCCCACCAACCACATCTGAGAGTTCTTACTGCTCCATATCCTCACTAGCATTTGGTGTTGTCAGCGTTTTGGGTTTTAGCCATTTCAATAGTTGTCTAATGGTATCTCATTGTTTTAATTTGCAATTCACTAATGACATAAAATGTTGAGCACCTTGCCACATGTTTATTTCCCACCTGTAATCTTCCTTGGTGAGGTGTCTATTAAGATCTTTTCCCTATTTGTAAATCAGGTTGTTTTCTTATTGTTGAGTTTTTAGTATATTCCTTGTATATTCTGGATTGGATAGCAGTCCTTTATCAGATACGCCTTTTACAAATATTTGCTACCAGTCTGTGGCCTGTTCCACTTTACAATTTTACAGTCTAGGAAATGCCAATACTCTTAATCTTCAGTATTCGTTTTATCTTTCTCTGTTCTTTTCTTTTGTCTAGTTCTTTCTACAGGGTCGTGACATTTTCGTCTTAACTGCTCTTCAGTCTTCACACTCTCGAACCCCCCAGGCCCCGCTGCCCTCCCTCACTGGGCAGGGAGGAGTGGCTTTGTTCTACGGCAGACGTTTCAGGTCTGGGGACAGGAAGGATTTACCTTACAGCAACACAAAAAACTGAACACTCGACGACAGGCACTTCTATAACTAACATTTCAATCTCCCACAAAATTTATTTTTCTATCACTCTCCAAAACTGCTACTCTTCTGCTAATACTTGAATTGATGGCCTTTGTTTAACTTTTTTATTTTTCAGAATACAAATCAATTATGGCAAACTTTCAGTTAAAGAGTATACACTACTTGGGGCTGGCGCCGTGGCCAAGTGGTTAAGTTCCCGCGCTCTGCTGCAGGTGGCCCAGTGTTTCGTTGGTTCGAATCCTGGGCGCGGACATGGCACTGCTCATCAAACCACGCTGAGGCAACGTCCCACATCCCACAACTAGAAGGACCCACAACGAAGACTATACAACTATGTACCGGGGGTCTTTGGGGAGAAAAAAGAAAAAAATAAAATCTTTAAAAAAAAAAGAGTATACACTGCATTTGTCTCTACTTTTTCATGAAATCCCACTAAAACAATAATAAAGGAATAAAAAGGACATAATTCAACAAGGACAGAACAGCAGAGGGGACAACAGCAGACAACAGATGCCAACAAAACTTTGGAAGGTAAAAAAAGTACGGAAGAGAAAATAAAATACTGCAATCATGAAAGAACAGGAAGCTATAAAAAGGAAATAGAAAAAAAAGGGCTACTGAAAACAAAAAAATGTTCACAGGAATAACAAATTCAAAGGAACAGCTGAAGATAAAGTTAAGGACATCTCCTAGAAAATAGAAGACAAAGGAAAACACGAGAAAATATTAAGAAAAATCAGACTATCATGGTAGGAGATCAAGTATATGATTTAATGTCATTCCAGATAGAATACAAAAAAACAGAGGATAACAATTTATGAAAGAAATAAGAAAATTTTCCATAATTTACAAACATGAATCTCCAGATTGAAGGGCCCACCTGCCCAACACAAGAGAATAAAAATATCTACACCAAGTATAAAACCATGGTCTAACTACAGTGTATCACATGCTAGTATTTCCTACCACTATCCACTCTCCGTTCTTCCTTACTTAAAGAATCAAAATTCTGCTCAGGCAGCAATGTACTGAGCTAAAATAGCCACCTGGGCAGTCATGTGACCCAGTTCCACCCACTGAGATATAAACAGAAGCCAGTGGGTAGAGCTGCCAGATAAGCTTTTTAAAAGGAACAGTGTAGGCTAGCTATGGTCTCTCTGTCCTCCCTTCTGCAACACAGAAGAAAACCATCGTGTGATCACGAGGTGATGAGCATGACAAACACCTCGTGTTTAGAATGGCTGAGTGAGAGTTGGGAAGATGCTGGACCCCTGAGAGCATCACTGAACTGCTGTAGCAGCCTTAGAATGCTATCCTTGAAACTTCTTGTTGACTGAGGCAAATACACCCCTGATTTAAGCAAGTGTTAAGTGGTTTTTCTGTTATGTGGATTTTCTGGAATGTGCCGAACACATTCCTAACGGATATATCTTGGCAAAAACAAAATCCTAAAATCTCCCAGAGGAAAAACTAGGTCATATACAAAGAATAAAAAATTGGAATGACTTCAGACTCTTTAATAGTAACACAAAACACTACAAGACAAGGGAGCAATACCTTCAAATGCTAAGAGAACTGAGAACACATCCAGCTAAATTAGCAATCAAGTTTAAGAGTAGGGGAAAGACATTTGCAGATACGCCAAAAATCTCAAGAATTTGCCTGTTGTGCACCCTTTCTTTGGAAGCTCCTGGAGGAAATGCTACACCAAAATGACGTAAAAATCAAGAAAGAGGAAGAACATGGGCTCCAGAAAATGACAGAGTTTGGGGATGTCTTCAAATGACAGCTACGCTGCAGGACTAGGAAACAAGTAATCCACAGAGAAGCTGCAGGATTAATGTCTTCAGGAAAAACAATGATCCTGACAGGTGTCAAAAGTGTGACAGGTAACTTTTATTTTCTTCTTTAGACTTTTTATTTTCATATTTTCCACGAAAAAACATTTTTTTTAGGCAGAAACAAAAAAATAGCACGTATTACTTTTTTAAAAAGATACCTACATATATATATAACAGCTGAGATTCTAATACAATAAACTCAAAATCTATCCTTTTAAAAAATAAAAGAACATACCTTTGTAAGGATGGTTTTACCATAATTTTTTGTGCTGGTCAAACCACTATTCAAATAAATATTTTTCTTTCCAATTGGACTATAATAAGCTAAAGGAAAAAGGAAGCAGAGACAAATTGCTTGTTCAATACAGAATTATAGTATAACCCATCAGCTTGCTATTCCCACATATTCACACAACAGATGGAAAACTTACCCTTTGGACAAACACCTCCATGACTGTTTGCTCTGGGAGAACCAACATAAGCTAATCCAAGAGTTCCCATATCGAAATCTTGATAGGTGAAAAGATGTGCTAGGCAGACTTTAGAAGCTTCTTCAGCTATATCAAAGCTAAATTGCTTTAAAAAAAAAAAAAAGTATTCTTAATCAGATTGACAACTACATCAGACTAAGAGACATTTCAACCAAATATTCCAGACAGTACCATATGACTGACTGCAGCTCTGCAGCAGCAACCACAAAACCGTGCAGCGCAATGCTCCTTATCTACGGTGCTCACTCGCCTACACAGGTGAGCAGCAGACTGTCGTCTGGTGAGGAGGCGGGGTGGGCACAAAACGAAAGAGCTTGGGAGCTTTTCATAGCAGCTCAGAACTCAGAGGGGTGCTGTGAGGACACGCAGCCCAGCACTGGGGTCACTCCAATCCTGAAGGCTCAGGGTTCTGAAGCCTCTCGCAGTGCATCTCAGCCCCTCAGACCAAAACGGGTCCCTCTAAAGCATTCCAAAGACTCCATCGGTTTTGTAGGCTTTTTAAGTTTGTTTTGTTTTTACAATATATAGGAGTTATAAATATAAACTTACAGGAAAGCATACATACTTAGTTTTATGTTACTAAAACTAAGATAAAAATCCATTTAGGCCAGCGTTGGTGCTTTGGGAGGATTTCTTTTTTCTTAAAAGGGCTCCACATGTTACTTTAAAAATCTCTACCTTAATAGACCATAGATTCCAACTTAAAAAGACTTTGGTTTTTAAAATGCTTAAAATGAGTCAGAAAGCCAGGTATGAGGAATGAGGTGTTCCCAGGAGGTGCCTCCCCGGCCACACTGGGATTTTCATAGTTCTGCAGTGACATGGTGAGGCTTCGGGGACTCTGCTAGGAACCTTAGAGAAGAGAACTGGGGAGGAGCATCTGTAGGGTCAAGCTGTCCCTCTTGTTCTTCCCCTGATGTGGGCTATCTGGAGGCCCGGAGAAAAGCAGAGCGGGACGATCCTTCAGCTGTCCTGGGAGTCAGCAGATCTGGCCACTTGAATCTGGCTCTGTTGTTACTAGTTGTATAACTAACCGTGGACAAGTCATTTAACCTTGTTGTTATGGGCTGAATTGTGTCCCTTCAAAATTCATGTGTTGAAGTCCTAACCCCCAGTACCGCAGAAAGTGACTGTATTTGGAGAAGGGGCCTTTTAAGTAGTAATTAAGGTAAAAGGAGATCATACGGGTGGGGCCTAATCCAACATGACTGTGCCCTTAATCAGAGGAGCTTGGGACACAGACAGAGGGAAGACCATGTGAAGACACCGGGAGAAGACGGCCATCTATAAGCCAAGGAGAGAGGCCTCAGGAGAAACCAACCCTGTCAATAGCTTGATCTGAGACTTCCAGCTTCCTGAAGGTGAGACAAACTTCTGTTGTTTAAGCCCCCTAGTCTATGGTCCTTTGTCATGGCAGCCCTATTAGACTAATACACTTGCTAAGTCTCTTTAGAAGAGTCACGGTGCCTCTCAACCTACCTCTCAGGGTAGCTAGTGGATCAGATCAGATAAGGGATGTGAGAGCACTATACAGACACAGCACTCTATGGATCTCACCCTTGAGCAAGAGTTGTTAATATCCTGTCATTCCATTCAAGCTCTGCAAACGTGATTTTGGCCTAGGGAGACTCTAACCAGAGAAACCAGGTAAGCCATGCTGTGCCCTGACTAACCTAAGGAAACTATCTGATAAAGAAAAGTTGTCTTTTAAGCTGCTAAATTCGTGGTAATTTGTTGGAGCAGCCATAGGAAACTAATACATTACTAACATAGTAAAAGATAAATACTATCACTTCATAGGTGATTTTACAACAAAACAATAGTACACACAAACTCAGACCCTGAAATCATGTGGCAAACAGGAGAAATCATACCCTGTCAAGGCAAGAATACATATGGCATAGAATGTTCAGGTTCATTACCAGAACAGAAACAAAAATTTAAATCTTCCTGTAGAGAACTTTCAGATGTGCAAGTCATATTTCTAGCATTTAATACATTTTCATACCATTTGATAATTACTGACCTAAAAGATCCATTGATAAGTTTCAAAGAGACTTGAACTAACAAAATGGTGTGCAAAAAATTTATATATTGGGTATCCATCATTTTCTGAAGCCCCATTACTTCACTCGATCCTCCAGGATGCTAAGGGTAAGAAGCGCTGTCGCTTAGCATTCTCCATCCTCACGGTTTGCCCACCTTGCTGTTTGCCCTGCTACAAGGGATGAAGTCACTGCAGGGGCAGCTGCAGTGGGCTGCTCCTGGTTTTCAATTACCTTTTCTAATATGCCCCCTCCTCAATGCAGCACATCCCACAAGTCAGAAATCACAAAGTGGTGTTAACCACATTTCATCCAGGATTCCACAACCCACCTCTAGCAACATCTTCACATCCCAAGCATCCTTTTCTTCATTTGGATAACTTTTTGCCATATTGTAGTGCCTTTCACCAGGTTTTACCTCTTGTGGAGACTTGAGAATGCGAATCTATACTTAAAGAGATAATATACTTAGAACACTTCAGAAAAAAGTCACAAGACTCTGAAATAATACTGCATAAGTTTAGCTATTCAAAAAAAAAGACAATCTAGGGGCCAGCCTGGGGGTGTAGTGGTTAAGTTTGCGTACTTGGCTTCGGCAGCCTGGGGTTCAAAGGTTTGGATCCCAGGCGCAGACCCATACTCTGCTCATCAAGCCATGCTGTGGTGGTGTCCCACATACAAAATAAAGGAAGACTGCCACAGATGTTGGCTCAGTGACAATCTTCCTCAAGCAAAAAGAGGAAGATTAGAGGCCAGCCCAGTGGTGTAGCAGTTAAGTTCACATGCTGCACTTTGGCAGCCTGGGGTTCGCCAGTTTGGATCCCAGGCACAGATCTACATATGGCTTATCAAGCCATGCTGTGGCAGGTGTCCCACATATAAAGTAGAAGAAGATGGGCACAGATGTTAGCTCAGGGCCAATCTTCCTCAGCAAAAAGAGGAGGATTGGCAGCAGATTTTAGCTCAGGGCTAATCTTCCTAACAAAAAAAAAAAAGAAGATTGGCAACAGATGTTAAGCTCAGGGCCAATCTTTCTCATAAAAAAAAAAAAGACCATCTACCATTCTAGAAAAAATGTTTCAGAACCAAAATTCCACAAAATGCTTCAGCTCTAATATACAGTATTTAAAAACAACCTGAGAAGCATATGGTACGGAAAACATGTATGTCAATGAATGATTTGTAAATCTATAACTGTATTCCTAAATTTTCATTTCCTCTATATTTAGTTGGAAAAAACAAGAACTTGGGTTCCATGAGCCTATATTTATTCCAACTACAGTCAATGATTCACAGATACAGAACAAATAAGATGTACATCACCACACGCCACAGGCACAAAAGAATATAAAAAATAGCGGCTTTTCCTTGTACATATAGCACAAACTCATATTAATCCTGATTTTAACAAAAAGGAACAAAGGCTTCTCTCCAAAGGAGACAAAACCTACAGATTGGCAAGTTCAGGAAACAGAACAAAGCCATGCTCAGCTCGTCATTTCTGGCATCCCTTCTGGATCTGCCTGCCTGCAGTGGGTATGTTCTGGTCTGCTCTGCCACCACGTGGTATGCTCACTGGGGCAGGCTGTGCAGCTTTGGTGGAGGGTGGTAAAGATCAATTCTGGGATGAAACAGGTGGATGCCCTCAGTGACTATATATCTAAACCACACCCTCCAATCCATTTGCCACCTTTAAAGAAGCTGGTATTTTTATCTCCTATCTCATACTTATTTTTTCAATTGGTTCCAAGTTCCTAAGGCAAAAAAAGAGCTTTATTTCTGGTCTCCTAAAATTCAAATATAATGGAGTTATTTTAAACAACTCAGGCACCCTATCAGTACCATAATGGACTAATCACCAACATATTCATGAAATGAAAAAGCAAGGTGCAAAAGGATATAGCATACCACCAATGTGTCAAACACACATATACATACACATGCTATCCATGCATAAAATATCTCTGCAAAACTACATATGAACTAGTAAATGGATGTCTCTGGGGAAAGGAAGTGGTCTGACAATGGGTAGAGGCCGAGGAGACTTACTTTTCACTGGCTTTTGTACCATGTGTATGTATTACCTATTCAAATAATAACTTAAAAAAGAAAATTCAAAACAGTAAAAGAGAATGAAAAAAGGAAAAATAATTCTCTTAGTTTTATACAAGTACCATAAAAGTTTAACATTTATAAGTATGATGTATGATTTTAAAAGTCTTTTTTTTTAAGTCTCTAAATTCTATACTACAGAACCTCTAAGAATATGGTTAATTTAGTAAAAAGAGCCTGGAAGAAATAAAGACAATGATTTCCACAATTTACATATCAAAATGTCTGTCCAAAGCAATACCCAATCTCAGAACAGTCTTCTTTAATTAGTCTCATCAATTTGGAACGATGTTTACTATGTAATATAATTAAGATGCATTAACACATCATTACTGGTCATCTCTATTAACAGATTATGAGAAATCAGGAGATTTTTAGGAAAAGAGATCTAATGGCTCTGAGGGTTTGCCTTGCAAATGTACACAGTATTTTTGAGTAAATTTTCTGACTAAGGATTCAACAATACGTGCCAGGATACTGATTAAAAACATAAAGCACAGCAAGGGGATAACAGGACATGAATTCAGGGAAAGGAGAGATCATAGCAGCATAAAAAAGGCTTTCTGCCTAAAACAAGCCTAAGAACAGACACTTCACAATATGTAATTAATACCAAAAACACTGTACAATTTATTAGATAAAAATTACTGGCATTTGAGAATATTTATGATTAAAGCTGAAGATAAGTTTTTGGGTTTTGAATCCAAGTGACAAATATTTACAACAAATAATTTAGCTGAGTTAAATAAGCCACATCCGTTGATAAATACCTGCTCTATCTGTATTCCATAACCTTTAAAACCTGCATTGTCCCATGAAGTGTTCCGATAGATGTCATCAACTCTGTCAATTAGCTCTATCTGCACGGATAAAAGAAAGAGAGTGAGAGAAAGATATTATGTATATCTTCTTTACCACTCTTTGCAACGTAGTATAAATTCTGCAAGGATAAAAAAAGTCACAAAATGCCATTGTACAAGTTTCTATCAATTACAAAAACTAGCATTAAGATGTTACCATTTATCATTGATAGCTCTAACAAAGAAATTATTCCTAGCCTCAAACAAAGTGTTGTTACCAGAATAAAACAGCGGTACAGTTAATCCCAAATTTCAGGTAATCAATTATACATGGAACCAAAATATCAAGCAACAGGCTTTTTTAAAACTGCCATTTCAGTCAACTACAGAAAAGAAAGTTAAAGGTCAATCAATTTACCTAAAATATTCCCTTCTAAGAAGTACTCTGTCCTCAATCTGTCTCTTGGCAAGTACCTCAACTGTCTTCCTCAGAGAGAGGAAAGGAGCAGCAACAGACACTGCTGACGCTGTTCCCCACCCTCACTGGGCAGAGTCCAGCCCCGAGGACTGGGTAAAGAGAGCCAGAGCAATGGGGTTTCACCATCGCTCCTTTCTTCCGTCCTCTGACCTGGCAAAGGGGGCAGATGGGGAGAGAACACTGGGGAGGAGGGACAGTGTAATAGGCAAGGACGAGTCACACTACATAAGAACACAATGCTCGTTACCCATCTTCTCTTCAAAGAGAATATTTTATCGTTCAAAAACCGGGTAAATGAGGTTTGTTCCGGCAACTGTGAAGTGCACTACAGATCTAAGAAACTGTTCTTTGCTTAGAGTAACACTATTAAGACTAGACCTCTAGAGGCCAGCCCGGTGGGGCGGAGGTTAAGTTCGCAGGTTCCGCTTCAGCAGCCCCGGGGTTTGCTGGTTCAGATCCAGGGTGCAGACCTACGCACTGCTTGTCAAGCCATGCAGTGGCGGGCATGCCACATATAAAGTAGAGGATGATGGACATGGATGTGAGCTCAGGGCCAGTCTTCCTCAGCAAGAAGAGAATGATTGGTGACAGATGTTAGCTCAGGGCTAATCTTCCTCAAAAGAAAAAATAAATAAAAGACTAGAACTCTCATTATATTCATATTTTTGGTGTAATGAACAAAGAAGTAAATTAAGAGCCCCTTAATACAAAACCCATATTAAGAAAGAAGTTTGTTCAAGAAAGACTCTCTCTTACTCAGAAACAAGAACTACAGTGACTTCACACACTACTCCTACTACCCTCATAATAAGTTCTTTCACTCGACATGGAAGGGAGGGGAAAGAAGAGTGAGGGAGGGCACGAATAAAACACAGAGAATGAGAAAAGCAAGGCAAAGAGAAAGATGTCTTTACTGCACCAGGCTCTTGGTTCATGAATAGCTGCATTCTCTTTTATTCCCTCAATAACAACATTTTGGTCAGTGCCAAGTTACCATGACGAATGAGGTCATACTAACAAAAAATGTCAATGAAATATGATTCCCATGACTTTTAAAATTACAATAGTAAATGCTTAAAAATCCAGTGCCAATACCTCTGTAATCTTTCCTTCTAATCTTCACCATATAGATAGCAATGATCACGAAAGTCCTATTTCACGCAGTTATATTCCAACAATTAACTATTTAAATGACAGAAACCAAACTGACCATCTTCTCTGAAATATATATATAAGCAAAAATAATACACACAGTTTCATACAAATACTTTTTTTTCCACTCTGGGGCATACATCCACACATATCAACAACAGGATCACTGCCATTATAGCAGTGACGTTTTCAAAGAGTTCACCTGTATAAAGAAGGGAGGCCTATGTTATGAACTCTCCCTAAACCTAATATGCAAAAAACTTGTAACATGAAGAAAATATTAGTTCAAAGGTAAAATGAGTTTTCAAATATTTGAAACTAAAACCTCTCTACAGTATTGTAAGAAGCTCAGAGGACAGTCCTCAAATATCTTAGTAAATAACAGAGCATCTGAAACAAATCTTGTTTCATTACGTTCCAAATTACAGCAGTCTTCTCTCCAATGGAATTTTGGGCCCACTTACCTTATGCAGTCATGCACTTACTAGGTAATTCGTGGTTGTGCTCTCTTCCCCTCTGCCCACGTGAATTTTGGGTCCAGTTACCTTATCCAGTATCGTGTACTTACTAGGTAATTTGTGGTTGTGCTCTCTTCCCCTCTGCCCACGTGAATTTTGGGTCCACTTACCTTATGCAGTGTCGTGTACTTACTAGGTAATTCGTGGTTGTGCTCTCTTCCCCTCTGCCCATGTGTCTGTAAAAGCGATGGTCTGCAACCACCAGTAATTTACACGTGTTCTTCAGGGGGTTGGGGCCTGCTCTCCTCTTCACTCGACGAACAAGCTCTAATATGAATTTGGACGCACTATTCAATCAAAATTCATCAAAACAAGGAGTTTTCTATAGTAACACTTTAAATCTAGCATATTTTTGAAACAATATCATCTGAGCTTAGTATCCTTAAATGTATCTTGAACAACAACAAAAATTTGGAGGAAGACAGAAAAGTAAGATTGGGTTTTAAAATTGTAGAATTCAAAATCAAGGAAAAGCCCCTCCTTAATTTTTACAATGAGGAGACTTTAAAAAGTACTTAAAGCAAAACAATCACCTATTCACTGCTGAGCTACGAAGCTGTCATTTTCTTCTAGAAGAAGTCTACAAATTAACCAAAGTAATGGTGAAAATATCAAGAAAATAAAACATTAAAAATTAGTTTAACACGTCATTTTTCTTATCAAATAATCAAATTGTTCAAGAATTTCTTTATTTCTAAACTAAAATGCTAGTAATATTTTCTAAGGTTTTCAAACATGAGAACAGTAGGTATTCTCACTCCTAAGGAGCAGCATCCACTGTGGTCATTTGAAACCCCTCTCTTATAAACCTATCTAAAGATTGTTTTCCAAAAGTAGTATTGTCATTTCTAAATACCTACACATAAAAAACATTTTCCCTCAGATTATTCCACTTCTCCTTTCCCCACTCTTTTTTTAAGTCCAATTTTTATTGTTACCATTATTTTCTAGTGTTTTCAATTTTTACATTATAGACAAAAGAATTAACTTAAGAAATGTCGAAACAAAACTCTCTTTTCAAGCCAAATACTATAGTTAGTTGATAATCATGTTATTTTCCCAATTAACAACCACTCCTTCTGAAGACAACTGTAGTGCTTGTTTCTTATTTGAAATATATTTTTTAAGTCTTACCATCAGGTGGCTCTCTGTCTACCAGCCCTTTCGGAAGCAACTCTTCATTATCTGCCTTTATATAACCACACACTTTTGGAGACTGCAAACGTGAAACATTCTTGATATCTTCAGACTTATAAACTAATATTCTTTTGTCTTTAGTATCATTAATTAGTCTCCAAAGTGGCTAAAACAGAAAACATATATAATTGAGATGAAATTATAAGAATTTCTAAACATTAAATTCTTACAACATCCTTTCCTTGTTTTTAGATAACATTCACTTCCAGGTTAAGTAAACTGACTATTTCAATTTTTATCAGAGTTTCTATGTTGGTCAATAAATACAGATTATTCACTCTTTGATTTTATCTCTATATAAAAAAAAGCAGTATTTTACACGAGTTATGAAATCTTTTAGAAGATCCAGAAGAGAAAATGCATATCCTTTTCCACTCATTCACAAAGATTTCTGTAACGCCTACTATATACTGGCACTGTTCTAGGTGATGAACGTACAGCAGCAAACGTTAGACAAGGTTTCTCTTCTTGTAACATGTTCATTCTAGTTTCCTTCACACCTTTTTGCCATGATAGGTTTTATACACAGGAAAGAACAAACACATTTTCATGAGAGACGACTGAAAACTTACAACAATATGCCTAAAACTTACCAGTTTCAGGAAAAGCAGTTTTAAAAAACATCTTCACTTACAATATTACAAGGCCACAATAAATGAGAACTAACATACTCAAGAGGTTACTCAAGTCAAAAGGCTGTTTCTGTTTTTTCAAAACAAAGTTCTCTGCAAGGGTACTGGTCTCATCAGAACCAAGCAGCTTGTGAGAATACCAAAAAAGGTATTTTATTAATCTCCACATTCATCATGGAAATGAAAATCAAAACCACAAGGACACCACTTCATACTCCCTAGAATGACTGTCATCAAAAGAACAGATAATAACAAGTAGTGGCGAGGATACGGAGAAATCAGAACCCTCATATACTGTTGGTATGAATGTAATACAGAATGTAAAATGCAATAAACATAAAACGGTGAGAATGTAAAGTGCAGGCACTATGGAAAACATCCTGGCAGTTCCTCAAAAGGTTATAATTAGAGTTACCATATGACCCCAAAATTCCACTTCTAGTACACATCCAAGAGAAGAGAAAATACATGCTCAACATAAAAACTTGTTCACAAATGTTCATAGCAGCATTATTCATAATAGCCAAAAAACAGAAACAACCCAAATGTCCAACTGATGAATGAATAAGCAAAATGTGACATATCCATACAATGGAATATTATTTGGCAATAAAAAGAAATGAAGTACTGACACATGCTACAACACAGATGAACCTTAAAAACATTCTAAGTGAAAAAGTCAGTCACAAAAAAAACACATATTGTGTGATTCCATTTATATGAATGACCAAGCAAATCTAAAGGGACAAAAAGGCAAATCTAAAGATAGAGACAGTAGATCAGTGGTTTCCTACGGCTAGTGGAATTGGGGGAAAGGGTGGTGGGTGCTAAAGGGTACGGGGTTTCTTTTGGGGGTGATGAAAATGTGCTCAAATTGATTGTGGTGATGACTGCATAATTCTCTGAATATACGAAAAACCACTAGATGTACACTTTAAACAGGTGAATTTTATAGTAGGCGAATTATATTTCAATAAAGCTGTTACATATATATATCTTCTTTCATAATTCATGTATGAGGTAGATTTAAGAAACAATGGTTACAGAACCTCAGGGCTGGCAGAGACCTCAAAAAGTTAATTAACCAACATCTCAGGGGCTACAGGGACCTCTACTTGTCCTACAAATAGGAAAAGAGAAAAAACTTTTCTTTTGGATTAAACATTTCTAAATTCATATTAATAGTTTCCTAATTTAGCCAGTCTGGTACAGAAAAAGATATCAGGCTTTGGGATCCGAGATACCTAGGTTCAAACCTCAACTATATCCACTATGTGCCTTAGACAAGTAACTTATCTGAGCATAACTTTCCTCATTGGGTAAAATAGTGGTAATACTATTTTGAAGATAATGTAAGACACTGAAACCAGTTATATATTAAGATTTCAAAATAAAGGTAGTTACTATTACTAATAATAACATCAAATCCTATTATCACCATTATTAATAAGTTGCCAGAAAAAATCATCGGATGAATAACTAAGAAAGAGACAAGAACCTTGACTGGATCCTAAATTGGAAAACAAAAAAATCTACGAAGGAGATTTTGAGGATGACTGGAGATTTTGAGTATGCAATGATTATTAGATAATATGAATTATTTCCATTTTCTGAGGTGTGTTAATTTTATTGTGGCTATATAGAAGATTGCCTTTATTCTTAGGAGATGCACACTGAAGCATTTAGGGTTGAAGAGTCTTCATGTCTGAAACATTTTCAAATGAGTCAGGGAAAAAAAGAGAAATAAAGCAAACATGGCATTATGTTAGCAGTTAATGAAGGGTTATAGGGTGTTCTTTCATTCTTTCTGTAGATTTGAACATTTTCAAAGCAAAAAGTTGGGGAGAAAGAAATCATCTCATGAGTCAAGGTTAACCTAAACTTATTTATATAAAAAGCAAGCTATGACAATAAAATGTGCGATGGCTTAAAAAGTTTAATAGTGAAGTGTTAAAAGTAAGATACATATATTTTCCTGTTCACTCATATGTCTAAGATTTTAGCACAGATGAACAATGATTTTTAATATCAAGGTAAGTGCAAGTAAGAATGATACAATAAAAAATATGAAAAGCACCATTCTAATAAGCCGCTTTTTCAATTAAAAAAATTATTAATCTCATGCAAAAGTCCTTCGATAAATCTGACAAATTTACTTTTAAGTAAATATCTCACAGTGAAATATTAATTATAGCCATTTTTGTACTTAGTGAAACAGGGAGGTACAGATGAAAACAGTACCAAAGGAAGTATTTAGAAAAATGAGGAATCTGAACAAATTTAACTTGGATCCTAAATGCACATATTTTGAATTAAGAATTAACAGAATATTCTAAGGAAATAAGCTGACACATGCACTGCAGCAGAAACAATGCTGTCCATTCCTTATACTGTTTTATCTTTTTAAGCACCAGAGAAGGTGATTTTTCCCAGCCTCCTTTGCAGACAGGTTAGAGACAAATGTTCTAGAACACAGGCAGAAGTGATGGAGGCCACTGCCAAGCCTGGCACTTAAAAAACCCCTGTGGGATTCTCTAGTTCTGTTTCCCTTTTGTGGCAACCTCAGAGGACATGTGTCCCTCTGTCAAAGCTACAAGGTGGAGGAGGACCACTCAACCTACCTAAACCTTCACGAGAGCGAGGAACGAACCTCTGTCGTGTGCACTTACCGCTACCGAGTCACGGCAGCAGCGGATGTGAAAACTTGGCACAGCCTAGACAGAGTTTCCTGTGGTTTCCTAGGGTATTCCCTATCACCAAGACTGTCCTAACTAAACGCATGCACCAAAAGGTGTGCCCATAGCTGTTCAGTACAGCATTTTTTATTTCAAAAATTAGAAACAAAACAATTGAGCATCAATGGGGGAATGGGAGATTGGTTAAATAAATGGTAGAATGTTTCAATGAACCAACAGACAGCATTTATTAAAAACCATAATTTGGATATTAATTTATTAATATGGAAAAATGCTCATATTATATTGTTCAATGAAAAATGCATGAAGACAAACTACATATTGTATGATCCTAATTTTATAAGAAAAAACAGTCTGCATAACTACTTATTTGTGTACATATGCACAGAAAAAATTTGGAAGGATATTCATCAAATGTTAACAGTAGTTCTATCTCCCAGGAGTGAGATTTCAAGTAATCAATTTTCTGATTTTTTCAGGGAGCATGTATTTTTAAAAGAAGATACTTAATAAAAATGGATTGAAAGAATAAGTAAACTTAAGACTTGCTGACTTGACTGATTTGCCTGTTCTAGAGTGAATGTTCATTTACTTTGCACTAATTTTCTGACTCTTTCTGGTATGCCAGATTCCCCTAAAACACTGCATTAACAGACCAAAATAGACTGCAAGCCCAGAGACAAACATTTCCTTTTCACAATCACAGACAGACACATGACTAATGGCCATGCAGTTTGGATGTTATTAAAATTTATAGTATTTATAGCACCAGCACCCTGTCTTACCCCTACTCAGCACTCAAATATACTTGAAACTTTCCTTCTGATCACCCTCACAGTTTTCCCACAGGTGTTCCGTTTTGGTGATCTCACCACCACCCAGAGTTCTCTCATTTTCCTAGAAACACTTCAATCCACAAATCTGTGGCAAACGTTTTGTTTTCTGGACTAGCATTTGACACAGGGCTATGTGTCTTACACAAACATGGCTAGTTTGGTCTCGTTTTCTACTGCTAGTACTTCAATGGGAGAGTGGCCAGAGCCTAAATTTCCTATAGTTTCTCTTTTAACTTCTCAGACTATGAACTATCATCTTTTATTGATCTTGCATTTCCAGAATGTCTAGGAAAGAAAAGGAGAAATAGAGAGAGAAGACTTCGCTTTCATCTCTAAGAACATTTACACTTATAGTAGGATTATTAGAGAAGAATAAAGAAAAAATGAGGCAGAAAGGAAAGAAAGTTTTTTCTTCCTATTATCCATCCCACATGTGACTTTCTCTCAATTATGGTACTTAGAAATATAGGGTGCATCTTATGACAGCTTCTTAGATACGTAAAAAATATTATCTTCTTTTTTTAAAAAAATCATCTACTTTCCTGGTAAAAACTTTAAATACAAGGAGAAAAGAAGTATAATTAAAGACCTCTGTCTTCTTAAAACGACTGAGAAACAACTTTTTAAAAATCAAAGATATATACTCCTGAAAAAAAAAAATTGACATGTTTACCTCTATATTATACTCTGCCCCATCTGTGTTGATTCTTATTGTAATATCATCATCTCCTATGTGGGCTAGGACCCTAGAGTCAGGCTCACCTTAAGAGAAAAAAAAATTTTCGTTATTAAAAAATACTTAGATCAAAAACTAAATTATGCACTACTATCAATAAAAATCAACCAAGTCCTTTATCAGAGTAGGTACTGTCGATACTGTAGGAATCTGCAGAGATCTACAACCAAGAAACACAGGCCCCAGAAAGCAGCTAGATGTTCTCACTCCTAGGGAGTAGCCTTAACTCTAGTTATTTGAAACCCAACTCTTTTCCTCAAGCCACTTATGAGAATTATCTAGAGTGTGTTACAGAACAAAATACAGTGTAGACTTTCTTCTGGAATAAGTTTACCTACTTTGGGGTAAGAAAGAACTAAGAGGAGGCAGAAAGATGATTTGGAATATACAGGTCTCGAATTATACTATTTGGGGGATTTTAATGCCATTTCTTTTTTCCTATTGCAGAAAAAGTTCCAGAAGCAAACTGCAAGTGCTTATTTGATATATTTTCTTAAATAAATACATAACAAGATCATAAAACCCATTATTTTATCTGCTAGCTTCTCTGTTTAAAATCTCATAAGGGAAGCCTAAAATCCTTCCCTGGAAACAAGAGAAGGTTAAATTCTTATCACTTGAAAGGAAATTCATTTTAAATCACCACAATAGCCAGTTAGTAAGCTATGTTGGATAATACCCATTTCCTGCTGTTTAAATGTTTCTGCTTCCAAACTTACACAGCTCTGATAAAACAGACAAAGAACAGCACTTCTCTGACACTCCTTCCTCCCCGCCCCCTAAAAACAGGCAATCAAGTTAGATCTGGACACCCAACACCCCAGCCACTAGGGCAAACAAGCACCGTACTAACCAACCACGTGTCCGCTGAAGAAGTCCTGCCACTTGACGGTGTACTCGCTTTCATCTTTACCATCTACCACCACGACTTTGAAATTCTGGGAAAAGCGTTCAGTACTTGATGTCAGGTATAATTTAAAATGCCTAAAGAAAGAATACATTCATATTTTACTCTAAGCACATAAAATAGAAGCCTAATTTTCATTTAATTAAACTCTCTTAAAAAAAGAAGCTGACAGGGGGCCAGCCCTGTGGCCAAGTGGTTAAGTTCTCGTGCTCCGCTTTGGCAGCCCAGGGTTTCACCAGTTCGGACCCTGGGCACAGACATGGCACCTTTCATTGGGCCATGCTGCAGTGGCATCCTACATGCCACAACCAGAAGGACCCATAACTGAAAAATATACAACTATGTACTGGGGGGATTTGGGGAGAAAAAGCAGGGGAAAAAAAAAAAGATTGGCAACAGTTCTTAACTGAGGTGCCAATCTTTAAAAAAAAAAAAAAAGTTGACAGAGGAGTTGACATTAATAAAACACTATGAAAGTTATAACGACTGTTTTATGAGGTACTTAGAGTATGATATCTCTTGTAAAGACAAATAGACTAATTTCTTTAGTTGTAAGAACCTGGCAGACCAAAAGAAACTAGAACTTGGGGGAAAAAGATTCAAAGACAAGAAAATACACACATCTGGATACTTTAAGTTGGAGTTCTGCTTGTCTTAAAAATTTATTAAAAACTGGTTATTATTAGATACCATTTATTGAAATATCTACTCAGTGCCAGATACTCTGTATGAGTTATCTCCACAAAACACAGTAAAAATTGAGGCTTGGAGGTTAATCAACATACTCAAGGTTACACAGCTAGTAAATGATGAAACTGTAAATTTAACTTGGTTTATTTCAAAAGCCTGTACTATGCTGCCTCTAGCAATCAAGCTGGTTTTATTGCTGTGCAAAATTAACGTACGCTACTTTCTACATTTTAAAAGCACTCATGCTTTTTTTTCTCCTTCTAAAGAGAGCTTATCCTGAAAAAAATTAATCCACAATTGCCATGAGGAAAATAAATGTAAGGTATCCAACACAGACATTAAAATACACACTCTAGTTCTTTAGTTGGCTTAATATTCTTTCGTTTTCTACGAGTTTCAGTTCTAACATAAAAACTGGGCATGGTGAGCAAGAATTTTTGAATTATTATTTACAGAGCCCTTTCAAAGTGCCTATGAACACCAAAGATAAAGAAAGTTATGTGTTTCATCTCAGCCACAGAAACAATTTTTTTCAGCTGTGGTGTTGAAAATATGAAATGTTACCTCCCCATGGGTTTGCACAAGTCTAAACTGCCAGAAAGAATCTAGACTAGGACTGTCTCCATGGCAACAAATATTTTTAACTTTTTGAGCATAACAAGGTAATTTTAGTTTCCTTGTGATTTTTTAATGGTCACAGGAAAAAGACAACAGAACATTATGTGAGAAAACCTTGGAACATTTTCTTCTGCTATCTTAAAAGGTACCTTCCCACACATTCACAGCTGTGATTTTTCCCCCCAACAGTTATGCTGACAACTTCTGGGGAAAAAGCATCGCCACTATAAACGCTTTATTACGTAGTTTCAGAGCTCTCTAGGAGTCTCAGTATTACTTTTACTTAATGCTCTTTCCAGGAAAAAAAAAATCACTGGAATTGCACTCTTTGTTTTCTACACTAATATCTGCTCTTTTGTAAAGATAAAGACAAAGTGACGGTAAAATTTCTGTTTTTTGTATTTCCAATCTTCACTTTTGAGCTATAAACCACCAAAAGGATATGTCAGTCAGAATTTATAGTTTACTTTACCTTCCCAAAATTATGAAGTCAGGTACTTACAAGATCTCCTTAAACGTTTTCATTTACCTTTCTGACTTCTAATTTAAGGATTTACAGTAACTACAAACTGGTGCTAATCCATCTGAATTAACATTACTTTCATATCTATTTTTTGTATATATTGCAAAATGATCATCACCATAAGTCTAGTTAACATGTCATGATACATAGTCACAAAATTTTTCTGGTGATGAGAACTTTTTTTTTTTTAAAGATTGGCCCTGAGATAACATCTGTTGCCAATCTTTTTTTTCTTCTTCCCTCCAAGGCCCCCCTAGTACATATTTGTATATTCTAGTTGTAATTCCTTCTGGTTCTGCTATGTGGGACACCGCCTCAGCATGGCTTGATGAGCAGTGCTAGGTCTGCACCCTGGATCCAAACCAGCGAGACCCTGGGCCGCAAAGCAGAGCTCACGAACTTAACCACTCGGCCATGTGGCCGGCCCCATGAGAACCTTTAAGATGTACTCTCTTAGCAATTTTCAAATATGCAATACAATATTATTAACTACAGTCACCATGCTGTACATTACATACCTATAACTTATTTATTTTATAACTGGAAGTTTGTATCTCATATCTATTTTTAATGAGCCATTTAGGTGGGTATATATTACTTTCAAATCTTTATCAGTTCTAGCTCCCTTTTAAAAATTTGAGATATTTCACTTTTAAGAGGAACAAATATCTAACTTTAAAAAAAAATTACATTATCAAAAAAGTATCAAAACAATATCTGTAACTTTTTCATTACTTTAAAATAGTATTTCTTGATTTATAAAAAAGAGAAAATATAACTTCTAGACAAATTTCAAAGTTGTTTTTTTCATAAAATTACTTTTTAACTCATCACACATGTTTCCAAGCTTTTTCAACTACTAATAGTCACATTCAAATTTACTTTTATGATCTTGGTTTAAATTATTTTGCCTCCCACTGCTATCTAAAAACAGAAAATCTAATCATTTACCATGACCATCAAGTCACATGTGGCTTCACATAGGAAAGTTCAGCCCTATACAAACTGACCATTTCAGGTATCCCAATTTTTTTTCTTTGAGTTTAATAACATAGCAGACCAGAAAGGGAAGGGTAAATATGGGCTTTAGCATCTGACAAACCTGGCTCAAATCCTGCCTCCACCACTTACTCACTGTTTGATCTTGGCCTTAACCTCCGAACTTAAGTATCTTCATCTACAAGTGGAAATAATACCACCTACTAACTGAACGGTGTTCAGAGTTAAATGAAATAAACTATTTTAAAGCATCCAGTACAAAGTTCTCAAATTGTTAGATACATTTCCCATTAAACATTTAAGATGGAAATTCTATAAAATAAATTACAAATTTCTCTGCTTTCTTACAGAGAGAGAAGATAAGAAATAGATATTATTTAACATTTTCTTAATGAATCAATGTGATCTATGAAACATAAAAGAGAAGTATGTAAGGTTATGGCAGTATTTGCTCCTATAGCAAGGATCCTAAAAGCCACCTCAAATCTAACTTTAAAAGAAACCCAGAAAGCTAAATTTCAAGTTCTTAGCATTTTATAGTTTTCCTCTCTCCTCCTTTGCTCCTACTCATTTTTTGAGTACTATATCTACTCCTTCACCAAACTCCCCATCAGTATAGGAGAAACAACACAAGTTTTGGACTCAGATTTGTGTTCAAATCCTTTATCTTCCATTTACTAGCTAAGAGACCTTAGGCAAGTTGCCTAACCTCTCTGAGCCTCAGCGTTTTTCGTTTTATCTTCAAATAAGGAATAACAAAAACTATGCAGAGTATGGTGAGAATTAGAGATAATATAGGCAAAGTGCCCAAGTAAAGCATACAGTAAATGACACAAAATAAACACCTGATAAACTCTAGCTATTATTATCACCACTCGGCTCAAATTTGCTAGAGGTTTGGAAGCTAGAAAACCAATATGGCAGTATTTGGACATAAAATCTAACAGAAAGAAATTATTCAAAAGTAATCTAAGGATGATAACAATAACTAGGAAAAATAAAAACAGAAATAGTAAAAAATATTTGCATAAAATATCACTAACACACGATAAATATACTAAGCACTACCACAATTCAGTATCTAAAAGGATAAACCCAACAGAAAAATGGTAAAAGAACATGAAAAGGCAGACATAGAAAAATAAAACAAATGACTTATAAATATATGAAAAGATACTCAATTTCACACAAAATTAAAATCAGAACTATGAGATACCATCCCCTTTCAGAGGGACAAAAGTTACAGGTTGATAAAACCTAGTATTGGCCACAGTAACAGGAAACAGGCAAACTCATATACTGCTGCTAGAAGAATAAACCGGTCTAATGTCTTTAGGAGGAGATATGGTAATACCAATAAACACTTATAATATGTATATCCTTGACCTACCCTCCCTTCAGGAACCTAGCCATAAACATACCTAGACAAGGTATATATAGAGATATTCAGTGCAGTATTGCTTGTTATACAAAAAAAAATATCACTTTGGTTAAACAGTATCTATGTGTAGGGTACTAGTCAATAAACTGTTAAAATTCCATGCAACAGGAATATTTATGCAGCGGTCAAAAATGAGAAATCTATGTTATCTATATCATCTACACAGATACAGACCTATACGCAAAAAATAATGCATTAAAATCTTTTGGGAGGTTGGCCCGGTGGCACAGCAGTTAAGTGCACATGTTCCACTTTAGTGGCCCGGGGTTCACCGGTTCGGATCCCAGGTGCGGACATGGCACCACTTGGCAAAAGCCATGCTGTGGCAGGCGTCCCACATATAAAGTAGAGTAAGATGGGCACGGATGTTAGCTCAGGGCCAGTCTTCCTCAGCAAAGAGAGGAGGATTGGCAGTAGTTAGCTCAGGGCTAATCTTCCTCAAAAAAAAAAAAGTGAAAAAAAAAGTGGAGGAAGATGGGCACAGACGTTAGCTCAGGGCCAGTCTTCCTCAGCAAAAGGAGGAGGATTGGCATTGGATGTTAGCTCAGGGCTAATCTTCCTTAAAAAAAATAAATCTTTTGGAAGTTTACACAGGAATCCTCTCTGGGTCTGAGAAGTGCAACTGAGTTAGAAAGAAGTAAAAATTTCTCACAACCTGTGTAGTTTGTTTTCTAACCAGGTGCATATATTATTTTAAAAAATATCTGTTGGAGAAGGCTTCTCCTATGAATAAAAAATAATTCAGCTCATTTATATTCTCCCAGTGTTTGTTTTTTGCTATCAGTAAAGCTCCCTAAAGAGACTTCAGAAAGAGGCCTGTGATTATCTAACAGATTTACATCTGCAAAACGTCAGAGATACTAAAATTACTGCCCAAATAGACCACATCTATCAATCAATGCCAAGACATAAGAGGAATTCAATGTAGAAAGAGCACTGAATTGTAGACCCAGCTCACCACTAGGCTGTGGGGTCCTGAACAAATCCTTTGCCTCTAAACTTCAGTGTCCTCATGTATAAAATAAAGGCAATATTTAGTATACGTCTAACAGTTCTAAAGTAGCACAGAAAACTTAAGGTTTTTTAAGGTTTATAATCATTCAATTAATTAAAATTCTCTGTTAGAATTCCATAAACCTATTACCATCATTAATGCCTTTGGAATACCCATTTACTTGTTTTTAATCGGTATGAATTTTAGAATAAGCAATACACTATATAAGAATCATGACAGACTGTAATTATATTATAAATCTTTAAAATGTAACTTCCTAGGACTTCAGTAAACACCCTTATTTTTCTGCCTTTGCCAAACCAAGTCCCTCCATTGCCCCAACATTTTTCTATTAATAATTTAAATTACCTTTTCAAGGCTGAAAACGTCAACAGTGTTTCTAAATGTGTTGAGGCCTGTAGATCCCTTTTTCTTACCGAGTGCTGCTGGATATTAGATAAAGAGAGGATATCGTAGTCTGAGAGCAAAGAATCAAGCTTCTCTGAAATAAAGGTAAAAAGGTTATTAACAACTAAACCTACCAATCAATTGAAATATCAGTAAAATGAGAGTCAGACAATAAACTCTTCCTGATATAACACATTATGAAGTGCCCAGCAGGACCTACACGAAGTATTCTTACAAAAAACAAAAAATGCAAATTAACCTGACTCTAATCAAGATCAAACTTCCAGTTTTTAAAACATAAAGGGATTAGATGTTGCCAAATTCAATAACAACCTTAGGAAAGCAATGAGCCACACCCAGAAAGTTAGAATTCCTGCAGAACAAATGACCTAATTTCTGGAGGAAATAAATGGCATAAGAAAGAAAGGAGAGGCAGAGACATAATAAACAAGAACACAGGAGGCAAGCCAATGTGTGACTTTTTTGGATCCTAGGGCAAACAAATCAGTTGTGAAAAGATATTTGTGACAATTAGGGAAATCTGAACATGAGTCCATATTCATATTAGATACTAATAATTTCAATATCTCAAAGAGTATTATATTATGCAATGAGGTAACTTCTAAATTAAAGGCATGTCTTTATGTTTAGAATTTCTAAGATCAAGGGGGCAACTTGACCTGCCCATTGCCAACCCGGACTATATCAATTCCTTATCAGTTGACATGTAATAAGAGCGAGCAACAAATGCATTAACAGCCTGAGCAAACAGAAACTGGGAAAGTAAATCTTTTATAGAAAAATCACATATTTCTAACTAAAGAGCAAAAAAGTGGTAACATCCCATCACTGCTGCCTTCAACAGACATAGCAGAATATCAACCCATTGGACACCAGGAAGTAGAAGTGATAAGACCAAAGTAATCCCTAGAAAAAAATCAACATTATTTTACCAGACTGACTTGGAACCCAAGAAAAGCAAAGATGCACTGCCCCTAAGACAGACAAGCACAAAAAATTTTATCAGGTACAAAGCAGGAGCAAACACTATAAAGTATATGCTACCACTACAAGTCACTTTTCATCAACAGGAACTCTGTCGTCTCTTCCAAAATCAGGAGAATTTTTGGAAGACAATTTTGGCGACTTAAGTCTCTGTAGAAACTGTCTAAAAATATTTGAGCTGATGCTTTCCTTTTCTCTCAACAATATCACAGCAGAAGCAATGGTATTCAAAATCATTCCACTGGACTTAGAATGTCCTTAAAATATAGAAGCAGGAGCTTAAAATACAAGTGTATTGCCATTGTGGTTAAATATGCTCACAAAACCATTTTTTAAAAAAGAATCAACCCAATACTCTTCTTCCTCTTCCCCTAAATATTCCCAATTGGTTAATTCATCAATTCATTCGTTCACTGCTATGTGCCAGGCACTGGTCTAAGTCCTGAGATAACCGCATGAAACAGAACAAAGTCCTTGCCTAATGCAGCACTCATGTTAGTGGGGAGAGACAGACAAAGCACAAGAAAATATATACGTCAGTGCTGTGGCCATTAAAGAAGGATAGCAGAGAAAGAGAGTGGGAAGGGCCAGTTTATATAAACTAATCCAAGAAAGAAAAATGCTTCACTGTTACAAAATATTTAAGCAAATCTGAAGAAAGCAAGGGGTAGGCACACTGCTATATGATGAAAGCACTTAAAGTTCACTCAAGGTTCTAACTCAGGATAAGATTAAACAAACTGGCAGCAAATTTTACAGTTAGTGGGTACCACCCATTTTCTGTTAACAAAATTTCCTTTTAAATTTAATCCAGAGAAAAGCTGTTTCAGAAGGCATCAATCACTTTTATGACAATGGCTGGTTATTGGTGATCTGGTCTTACTAATAATAATGCTTAGCGGCACCAATGAAAAACCTTCAAGAAGCTTATCATTTATTCAACAATTTTTGAGTGTTTGTTTTCTACAAGATACCATGCTGGGTGTTTTATTATGTTATCTCCACAAACATCCCCAGGATATTAATCCCCATTTTACAGATGAAGAAACGTTTGACTCAGGGCCGGCCTCGTGGCCGAGTGGTTAAATTCCTGTACTCTGCTTCGGTGGCCCAGGGCTTCGCCAGTTCAGATCCTGGGCACGGACGCGGCACCGCTCATCAGGCCAGGTTGAGGCAGCGTCCCACGTGCCTCAACTACAAGAACCCACAACTAAAATATACAACTATGTACTGGGGGGATTTGAGGAGAAAAAGAAAAAAAAAAAAAAAGATTGGCAACAGTTGTTAGCTCAGGCACCAATCTTTAAAAAAAAGAGAAACAGGACTCGGAGAAAATAGTATGACAAAGCTAATGTAGCACAGAACTGAGACTTGAACTTGGGTCTGTCTGCCTGAAAACCCTAAGTTTTATTGATGTCATACTTTTGAGACTCCTTAAAAATAGCCTAGCTCTTCTTGGACCTTCTACTTCTTGGCCTCCTACTTTTTGACATGTCAATCAAACATGACCTCACCTCCCTCTGAAGCCTTTTGTTTATACCTTTCTTCTGGCACTTTTGAGTTATATTTGTCTGATCTCACAAATAGATTGTAAAATGGTCAAAAAGGAGCTCTGTTTTAGTCATCACAGCATCCTTACCCCACTATACCCAGTACAGAACCTTGCAAAAAAAGCACTATGCTCACAAATTGCACAAATTCTCATTGCTGAGATGCTGATATGATCCTTCAGCTCTTCAACATCCCTGATACAGGTTGCCACATGACCTCAGTTTCATTCAAGATCATAATCACTCCTACGGACTGAGAAACTTAACCTCAATACTGTAGTTTCATTGTCAATAATATAGGCCAGTCGTTCTCACAGTGTGGTCCTCACACCAGCAGCATCAACATCACATGGGCACTTGTTACAAGGGCCAATTTTCAGGCCTCCTCTCAGTTCTACCCTATCAGAAATCCTTAGGGTGAGGGCCCAGCAATCTGTGTTTAACACCCCTTCCAGGTGATGCTGACACACACTCAAGTTTGAGAACCACTGAACTAGGCTAAAGTAAGGAAATAGCTCAAAGGGAAGAAAAAAGCTTGAAGCACAAAGATGTTCACTGTTCAGCCTTGCATTATTTGTAAGAACAAAAATCAGAAACAAAGTAAATTAATAACTGAGAAACAGAGAAGTTATAATACTTTCAAATGACAAAAAAAATCTGGAATCATTTAAAATGCTGTTAGCAACAAGTTTTTCAGAACATGGGGAAATACTTATGCTATAATATTAAATAAACAAAGGTAGATTTAAAAAACTGCTCAGGGGCCGACTCTGTGGCCGAGGGTTAAGTTCATGTGCTCCGCTTCAGTGGCCCAGTTTCTCTGGTTCAGATACTGGGTGCGGCCATGGCACCACTCGTCAGGCCACGGTGAGGCAGCATCCCACATGCCACAACTAGAAAGAGCCACAACTAAAAATATACAACTACGTGCTGGGGGGATTTGGGGAGAAAAAAGCAGAAGCAAAAAAAAAGAAGATTGGCAACAGATGTTAGCTCAGGTGCCATCTTTAAAAAAAAAAACTATTCATATTGCTTGACCTTAACTATGTACAAAAATAGGCCTAGGGGAAAAAAAGAGCAAAATAGTAACATCATTGGTTATCTGTAGGTATATTTTCTATAATAAGCACTTTTTAAATGTATCTTGCTAAAGCACTTTAAAATACTTAACTAATATATTTCAATAGTAATTTATCTACTTTTAATAACTAGATTAGCTCCAATTGGATGTCCTGGAGCCATTATAAATGGTAAAAGCACTCCCGTTGTCCAAAAAACTGACCTCCTGCCCTTGCTACTGTCCTTTCACTAGCAAGTAACCTCTCAGATACTCATTATTACATCGCACTTCACTTTCAAAATTCTAACCACTGGTCATCCAATTTTCTATAGCTTTTTCAACAGAATTTACATTTCCCCCACTTCCCAAGAGTTTATCCTTTATGCATATCCAAATGTCTTAATAAATTTAAGTATAAACCACTTAACTGTATCTTTCTTAGCTCAGAGTATGGTCATAATCTCTTTTTGAAAAACTCCACAATGGCTGCCCAGCACTCTAGAATGAGAACACCTTCCTTGCTCTCTTTAAGTTGCTCCAGCAATCACCCTAAGACTTGAGTCACCAGACTCGAGCACTGGATTATTTAGGTGTCCTCTCCCCAGCTCTCCCTGCTCTTCCCTGCCACATGCTACAGTTTCCCTCACTTGGCTTCCTCTGTCTATTCGTCCTCAGAGACCCTACCCTTCCTCAATGCTTTTGTATCTTTTCCACCCCCATACCCATCCCTCCTTTCTTGCACACACATTCTGCACTTATTTCTCCTCTTTCCACCTATTCATTTATTCAACAAATATTTACTGAAAACCTCCTACCTTCCAGGCACTAGGGATGTAATGGAGAGGAAGAGAAACAACACAAAAAAATTATTATAAAGTACGTCAAGTGCCAAGGGAGAGGAAGTTGCAGGAAGTTATGGAAGGACACAGCAGGAGCATGACCCCTGCCTGGCCAGCCAAGGATGCTTTCCCAGGGAAACAGGATTGAGATTAAGACCAAAAGGACAAGGCAGCCAAAAGAAGGGAAAGAAAGGAGAGGGTTCTAAGCAGAGGGTATAACAGATGCTGAGGTTCACAAGAAGTACAGAACATAACACTCAAAGAAATGAAAGCAACTCAGTGAGGCTGGAGTGCAGAAGGGCAGAGAGGACGTGAAGAGGCGTGAGGCTAAAGACACAGACAAAGGTCTGGTCAAGAAAGGCCGTGCAACTAAATTAAGAATTTTGGACTTTGGATAGGGGCAAAAACCGGAGGTAAGAAATTTAGGGGGTGGGGGCTGGCCCCGTGGCCGAGTGGTTAAGTTCGCGCGCTCCGCTGCAGGCGGCCCAGTGTTTCGTTGGTTCGAATCCTGGGCGCGGACATGGCACTGCTCATCAAGCCACGCTGAGGCAGCGTCCCACATACCACAACTAGAAGAACCCACAACGAAGAATATACAACTATATACTGGGGGCTTTGGGGAGAAAAAGGAAAAAATAAAATCTTTAAAAAAAAAAAAAAAAAAAAAAGAAATTTAGGGGAACAAGACTGGAGTCTGTGAAATCAGCCGGTAAGCTGCTGAGCAATCAAGGCAGAGACCACTCGAAGACTCCCAGGTTACTGGCTGGGTATCTGGGTCGGTAAGTGGCACCACATTCACTGTGATAAAAAACACGAGTAGGAGCAGGTTTGCGAGAGGGGTTGACATAATAGGACAACCGGATGCTGAAAGATTCTCGAGTTCCCTATTGTATCTTGTTCCTTACATACGGTTTGCAAATCCAATGCTATTTACATGGGATATTTCTGCATTAAGCCGTCGTATGTTCGCAGTTATGTCACTGGTAAGCCCTAGCGACTTTAGTCAGGAAGAGAGCAAATCTATGTTATTGGATGATTTTCAACATTTACATCAGTGGTAAAAAGCAGCTGATACATTGTTCCTTCTATATGTTCTCAAAGAATAAAGAGAAAGCTGGACCTTGAGGCCTGCAACAAACTGGCTTTCTGGACATAGCTGTGGAGTTGTCTATAGAAAACTTGATAAATCTCTCACTCCACCTTCACTTGTACTTGAATATTTCATCTCTGGGATAAGCTTTTAAGACCATTACCTTGATACAATGACATAAAGTACACCCATATTTCTTTCATCAAGGGTCAACTTTAAGAAAAAACTAATTTTTAAACAATGAAGCTGTCTGTTGAATGAGAAGAATCTGGGAACATTTGTGGACTTTTCACTTAACTTCTCTTTTCTTCTTGCAATAAACTGCATCTTCTTGGAAGACAACTTTCAAGTATAATGCAGAAGCCCTGTAGTACTCTGCTCACTCTGCACGGTTCTGCTGGATGAAGGACAAAGAGTTCCCCCAAAATGACACTATTGGTGTCACGTTCCTACTTCTGGCCTCAGAAGTGGAAAAGATAAAGCCAGGACTGCCGTCAAGTGTTTATTCTGCTTGTGCAGAAGACACGTAAGACTCGACTGCTCTTCAGCACTCCCTGAAACATCAGGACAAGGGAGCAGCCTGGCCAGGTGACTGTGCAAAAAGCCCTAAGTGTGGGTGCATCCTCCTTAGGACTAAGGGATGAGAAAAGGAGAGCAGTGCTCTCTGCTAGGCCAGTGGATCCCAGAGCCTGGGAACTAGCAACTTAATTTTATGGGTTTATACCAGTTAGGGAGGATGGAGAATGAGCTGCCTCATATAATTCCCTATCAAGAGCTCTTCACTAGGGATGAGACTTAACCTGGGACAAAACCCTCCAGCAAGACCAGTAACATGGAAACTGAGCCCAAATGAAAGTCAGCACAACCCATGGGAACCTCTGAAGAAACCTGGATTTGTCCATAAGGCTCTGTGGCTGAAAGGGATGCAAATCCAGCTTTGGCAATGAGACTGCTTCTACAATATCCAGCACCCCTGCCTATTCCTAGACTAAACCTTGTCTTCTATACTCATCCTGCTAAACCAAAGAATACATGATAAGTAATTCTGGACATGTTTTACTTAAAGTACCTGTGAACACTGGGGTGGAAACATCAAGTGGGCAGCTGGATACATGAGTGTGGGGCTTCAGAGAACAAGTCTAGGCCAGAGACACATATTTAGCAGTTATCAGAATACAGTCAAGGGGCCAGCCTGGTGGTATAGTGGTTAAGTTTATGTACTCTGCTTCGGCGGCCCAGGGTTCAAGGGTTCAGATCCCAGGCACAGACCAACACACCACTCATCAAGCTATGCTGTGGTGGCACCCCACATGCAAAAAGAGGAAGAGTGGGGGGCTGGCCCCGTGGCCTAGCGGTTAAGTTCGCGCACTCCGCTGCAGGCAGCCCAGTGTTTCGTTGGATCGAATCCTGGGCGCGGACATGGCACTGCTCATCAAACCACGCTGAGGCAGCATCCCACATGCCACAACTAGAAGGACCCACAACGAAGAATATACAACTATGTACCGGGGGGCTTTGGGGAGAAAAAGGAAAAAATAAAATAAAAAAAAAAAAAAAAGAGGAAGAGTGGCAAAAGAAGTTGGCTCAGAGCCAATCTTCCTCACCCCCCCCCCCAAAAAAAAAAAAAATTACAGTCAATTGGTAAGTGAAACTAGGGCAGCAGATGAGACTTGTCAGAGTCTACAACTCATGTTAAAAGAAAAAAGTGTGGGAAGGCAGACACCTACCTCCTTGGTTGATTTTAGGACTAAGTTAAGGGATATATGAAAAACCTCTTCATTTCACTTCCCTACCTCAATGAAGCCTATTCCTGTCCCTTCTTCCCTACTAATCTTTTTCAAATCTTCTTCAAATTACACTTCCAACTGAAAACACTTACCATCTCTCACAAATACAAAATGGTTAAGAATCCAAAAATCAATACACTTGGCCTTAAAGGACGCCTACACTTAATGTTCTGGAAAACCCTGTGACGTATGGCCAAAAGGATTTCTGTAGTTTCCCCATCATGGATCCAATTTGCTTAACTCTTCTCTTCATTCTATTCTAGAAATACTGTTTATCTCTTTGACTAATACGAAGCAGAGGTGCATTACGTCTCCCTTGGAGCAGCCAGGGTGGTTAAGAGTTCCAGCTTCAAAAGAACCTTTGTGGGGTTGGCCCGGTGGTGCAGCGGTTAAGTGCACACGTTCTGCTTTGATGGCCTGGGGTTCACTGGTTCAGATCCCAGGTGTGGACATGGCACGGTTTGGCAAGCCATGCTGTGGTAGGCTTCCCACATATAAAGGAGAGGAAGATGGGCACAGATGTGAGCTCAGGGGCAGGCCAGTCTTCCTCAGCAAAAAGAGGAGGACTGGCAGTGGATGTTAGCTCAGGGCTAATCTTCCTAAAAAAAAAAAGGAACCTTTTCCTGTAAGCAAAATTAACACCAAAAGAAGCAGCCAGATGTTAAAATATTGAGCAAAATGGTGCTGTCAATAATGAGAAATCCTCATGCCAATAACCTAAATTTCAAACTATATGTTTCAGACACAAACTTTCATCCCTCATCTGCAACCCATTTTTTTCCTTCCACCCACTACATCCTCTTTTGCTAAAAGTAAGACAATGCGAAAACACTTCTGAAATCAGTGAGATTCGGATACCCCAGCTGCAACTTCAAGATATCATGACTAAGCTCACATGACTCATAACTTTCCTAAATTATGCAATTTACAATAGTTCAACTGAAATCATTTTGGGTGACACGGAGTACTCCAAAAGCCAGGATTCTATTACATATTTTTGTCCTTCAGGAAAATGTTTTCAAATCCCTAATCGATATTTAGTACTGTAGTTAAGGTAATGTTTATAGGATAAGTAGGCTAATAAACAATAAACCACACTCTTTAACTACAAAACTACTCACTGCTCTTCACCAATTCAATCTAAATAATGGTAGGGTTAAGTTAAGCAACAAATTACATCCTAAACTGTCAAACATACAAACACACAAGTCATTCTTCAAAAGAAAAAATACCCACAAGGCATATTTTTATCACTAACTGTGTGAATCTGACAACTCACTACATCTTTCTGAGACTCATTTTCCCTGCCGCTTTATTTAAAAAACAAGACACAGCCTCTAAGGTTCATTTCAACTGTAACAGTCTCTCAGGGCCCCCATGATAACAATACCTGCCATAATCACTCCTCCATGTGGTGTTACAATGTCTGTTAGATCTTTCTATTCCACTATGCAAAAGCTTTTTGAAGATGGATATTGCCTGATCTTTGTACTCCAAATGCCACACACAATACGTGCATGCAGTATGTGTTCTTCAAACATCTGGTGAATAAATGGCTAAGTCTATGCATTTTTCTGGCACTGGTGATCGCACTTCGCAAATAAAAAACACATGGTCAAAAAAACTCTTATGATCTGTGAATGTTGCTGAAAACTGACCTAGAAAGTAAGCTTTTCCTCTATACCATGTACATTCCTAGAATTCATGCTACTTATTTTTCCACCTGTGAACAACAGAATGATAATAAAACAGTTGTGTTACAGTGGTCAAAATATAACTTTAGGGGCCGGCCCCATGGCCAAGTGGTTAAGTTCACGCGCTCCGCTTTGATGGCCCAGGGTTTCGCCGGTTAGGATCCTGGGCACAGACATGGCACCACTCATCAGGCCATGTTGAGGCGGCGTCCCACATAGCACAACTGGAAGGACCCACAACTAAAAATATACAACTGTGGGGGCTGGCCCCGAGGCCGAGTGGTTAAGTTCGCGCGCACCGCTGCAGGCGGCCCAGTGTTTCGTTGGTTCGAATCCTGGGCGTGGACATGGCACTGCTCATCAGACCACGCTGAAGCAGCGTCCCACATGCCACAACTAGAAGGACCCACAAAGAAGAATATACAACTATGTACTGGGGGGCTTTGGGGAGAAAAAGGAAAAAAAATTAAATCTTTAAAAATAAATAAATAAATAAAAATATACAACTATGTACTGGGGGGCTTTGAGGAGAAAAAGGAAAAATAAGATTTAAAAAAAAAAATATATATATATATATAACTTAAGTATCTCAAAATACACATTTGTTCTTTTTATTAACATTTATCCTTATGAAGTGGGTCTTTACCCTATCCCTCCACCCTGACCACCCCACCTCAGGATTTCCCTTCGCTCTGCGCTGACTTACCGCATCTCAGCTCTTCCTAACAAGTTCCCTTGCCTTTCACTGAACTAGTCACCTGTACTCCGTTTCAATTTGAGATAACCACAAAGCAGCTGTTCAGGTAAGAACACTCCACACCTTTATTACCCTCAGGCGACTACAACGTCTGTCCATTAAATAAGAGAAAACAATTGCCATGGAAAAGTAATGCGAAATTTTTTATTAGCCATAAAGTAAGCACACATGGTGTCTCAATGGGCACAATACCTTACATGGAATCATGGTGGGATTTGGGGACCAATACAACCATGAAAAATCACTGAGGGTACAACGTCCCACGTCGGGAAGACACACTATGTTTCACACTTTATTACTAATTAATCAAACTCTCTTACATGTCAACTTCTAAAGGATAAGGTACCCAACAGTCACTATATGTTTACACAAACTAACTTCCACCGAATTTCAAATCTCTCAATATACTTCCATCCTTAAAATCCAATCTCTTTAGAAAATCTAAATAAGAACCCTCTACTTTCTAGGCTCAAAACCAATGAAACTGGTCATCCATGAGGATTTTGTTTAAAATGACAAGGAAGTCATTCACAGCAGCAGCATCACGAGTTGGCTTGGCAGGTTCAAGAGCCCCCCGCCCCCACACACACACCCAGCACCCCCAATAAGCTACAATTTAAATTTAAACAACTAAGTATGTGTTTATGATGTTCGCAAAACGCAACTCCAAGATGAGTTCTCCGGTCACCGCCTTCCAACCAGATTACCGCATGAGCACCTCCTACGGCAGAAATTCTAGTTCGCTCCTGAGAGAGCAGGAAGAGCTGTGGAGCTCTGGGCCCTTTCTCTCCTCCTGAGCCCTGCCTTTGGTAGGAACACACTACAGATTTGTTCTTTAGTACGGGAGGGCCCACGACCTGGACATCTCCCTCTCCAAACACGAGCCAGCACCACAGCCGCCCCCAACCTCTTTCCCAAACACAAACCCAGCGGGCAGCCCCTCCCAGGCCCTCAGTCCCTACGGGAGGCCCCCTCCACTATCCCTTTCCCATTCAGAGAGACAAGCCCGTCGGTCTCCAGTCTTTCCCTAAACTCCAGAGCCACACCCCCTTCCGACACTGAAAACTTAGGGACGCGCCACAGCCGCCCAATACCCCGCCCCCGAACACCTGATAGATCCCGCTCCCCAGCTCTTCCCCGAAAGCAGCGCGCTGCAGGCGCCCGGACCGGTCCGAGCCAACTCCCCGGGGTCTTTACCGAGTCGCTGGGGGGAGCCGAAGCCTGGCTCGTCCGGAGGTCGCAGCGCCAGCACGAAAGGAACCAAGCTGGTCAGGAAGAGGAGACACTGCCTCATGGTCCCGGCCCGGCCACCAGCTCCACCTCTCAGGGCAGCCTTCACCAGACAGGGGCTCGGGACACTGCTCACATTGAGAGAGGAGGGGATCCGCCCGGGCTGGCCCAGCCCCTCAAGCCTCTCTTTCCTCCCGCGCCGCCTACCGGAAGACTCCAGAGCCCGGCTCGAGGTCCCCGGAAGCACAGGCAGCATTCCGAGAGGCCGGCTCAGCCCGCTTCCGGCCGCCGCCGACCTCCGCACCGCCCACAGCCGGAAGCCGGAAGCCGGGCGCCGCGCGGCATGCTGGGAGGCCCTCGCTCGCCCTGGCGCACAGCCACCTTGCCGCTCTCCCTCGGTCCGCCCTTTCTGGTCCCGCTGGGGCCCGGGCGGCGCCTATCCGAGCTTGGCTCGCGACGTCCTCACTCGACCCAGCGCGGCCTTACCTCTGTCCTCGGGTGACCGCCGCGAGGCAGGCGGAACTCGCGAGCAAGCCCTCCTAGGCGCGTGCGACCCCCTTCTCGTCTTCGTCTCACATCTAGTTAGCATCCCTGTTATCCTTTTTACTAAACGACCTGTAGAACCCGCCCTGGGACCCAGAGCGTACGAGGAGGGACGCCTGGCCCAGTGTGCTCGGGGTGATGACCCAGCAACGAATTGTCTAGGACGAAGGACCAGCTCCGGGGAGCAGGAGCACCTGCGCCTGACCCCTGGGAACCCCGCGTCCAGGCGCCGGCTCCTGCGAGACCAGCCTCCTAGCCTGAGCGGGGTGTCCAGCTTGGCTCTCCGCGCTCAGCGTCTGACCACCCGCGACGAAGGAGGCCTCCGTCCTTTGTAAGGAAAAGTCTTTGTGGAGGGAAATAAACAGACTTCCTTAATGCAGTTTTTCTCAGTGGCCCCGCTGTAGGTCGCGGGTCTGCAAGCCCTTCCATAAACTAGAATCCTAGACGTAACTCCTCAACTGCGAGTACTGGAGCCAGAGTTCTCCCACCAACTTCTTTTTTTTTTCCCTTTTCCTCTCCCTCAAGCCTCCCCAGTACATAGATGTATATTCTAGTTGTGAGTGCCTCTGGTTGTGCTATGTGGGACGCTGCCTCAGGACGGCCTGATGAGCCTGCCAAGTCCGGCCCAAGATCTGAACTGGAGAAAGCCTGGCCGAAGCTCAGTGCTTGAACTTATACATTTGGCCACTGGCCCTCCTGCTCACTTCTTAAAATTCAACTCTCTGCTGGGTCCCCTTTAGCTTAGATTGGAAAATTTTCAAGGCAGTTTGTGTATTGTTTTGCAATCCTTTGCATAATTTTAGCTCTGTGTAGTTAAGTGAGTGTTTATGGTACTGAATAAGACATTCTAATAACGTTGGATGCAGATTGCTATTTTGGTTCAAGTATATACGAGTAGGACATAACACATTTTCCACTTAAGAATGAATCGGGTAGCCTTTTCTCCATTATGAAATGGTAAATTGTTAGGAATGGAATATTAGTCCTGCTTAGTCAAGGGTCAAGGCTAGTTCCTAGTAAAATAAACTATGATTTCAATTTAGGTTCATTGTAGTATGCCTCAGTAAAATCTCAGCATCTTTTCCAATAGTCATTATGCATAGTTACTGGTTTCCTGCATTTTTTGCTTTGTGCATTTTTGGTCTGTTCATCTAAGGTATAAAATTATTCATTAGGGGCTGTCCTGGTGGTGCAACAGTTAAGTTCTGACGTTCTGCTTTAGCGGCCCAGGGTTCACCAGTTCGGATTCTGGGTGTGGACATGGCACCGCTTGGCAAGCCATGCTGTGATAGGTGTCCCATATATAAAGTGGAGGAAGATGGACATGGATGTTAGCTCAGGGCCAGTCTTCCTCAGCAAAAAGAGGAGGATTGGCAGTGGATGTTAGCTCAGGGCTAATCTTCCTCAATAAATAAATAAATAAATGCACACATTGATGGCAGACCCAATCAAAACATAAGCAGAATTTCACGTCTGCAAATTGTATACAATTTTTAAAAAATTGTATGCCATGGGGCCAGTCCCAGTGGCCTAGTGGTTAAGTTCCACACACTCCACTTCACCTGGTTTGGTTCCTGGGCACAGACCTACACCACTCTGTTGGCAGCCATGCTGTGCTGGCGGCCCACATACTAAAAAATAGAGGAAGATTGGCACAGATAGTAGTTCAAGGTGAATCTTCCTCAGCCAAAAAAAAAAAAAATATTGTGTCCTATGAAAATGTGTCAATTGTGTACAATTTTTTTGGTACGATAAGAATATCATCGTATTTGCTGAGCATCCAGACACCATACTCTCCAACTTATAACGTTAATATGTCCTAGAACTTTAGTAGATTATATTCTTTTCGTGTCCCCCACAGTGCTCCTACAGAGCACTTTGCTATCTGTTTAATGCCATTTAAAAAACGTAAAGCTCTTGATTCACTTTCTTACTCATGCCCATAAGTCCTAGATTTTCAAGGACAGTACAGATTTTGAGATGATCATGTGATTTTTCTTCATTTTATTAATGTGGTGTATCACGTTGATTGATTTGTGGATGCTGAACAATCCCTGGAATAAGGACAGTCCAGATTTTAAGGAATATTTCCCATTCACAGATTAGGACCCAAATTTTGATTTTCAGTTTGAAGCATATCTTTCATTAATCAATTATCCATACCTTTAAGATAAACAAGCACCACGTGGGGGAGATAAAGAGCCAGAGGAAAGTGATGAGAGGGACACATTGGATAAAAAAACTAGTAGTCTGAGCCAGTGGTCTTCAAACTTTTATTTTCTTATCCCCAAAAGATATTTTTTTAATATGTACCCCCTAGATTCATTTAAAAAATTTTTCATCATAAATGTAAGTAGTTGCAAAGGATGAAACTTCCAGCAGGATGTAAATACTGACATTTAAAATTAAAACTGTTAGGTCATTCTTTTAAAGTTACCCAGCGGAATATAAATACCTGAGAGATTTGATAGCCACTGTGGAGGCCAACCTCCCAGATGGCCCCCAATGATCCCTGCTTCCTGATACCCACACCCTTGTGTAGTCGGTCTCCTTCCACACTGGACCAAGGTTGGTCTGTGTGGCCCATAGCCTACAGCAGAGGTGATAGTATTTCACTTCCAAGGTTAGGTTGTAACAGACTTGTCTTCCATCTAGCATTCTCTCTTGCTTGCTTACTTGCTTACTCTCTTTTGAATCACTTACTGGGAGAAGCCACTTTCATTTTATGAGAACATTCAGGAAGCCTATGGAGAGGCCCACGGAAATAGAGGTAACCAGCCCACAGCCAGCAAGTAACTGAGACCTGCCCAAATCTAGATGAATGAACTTGGAAGTGAATTTTCCAGCCCTAGGCGACCTTTGAGATGACTGCAATCCCCAGACCCAACATCTTGACTGCAACATCGTGAGAGCCCCTGAGCCAGAACCACCCAACTAAGCCGTTCCCTGATTCCTGACCCTCAGAAACAGGGAGACGATAAGTATGTGTTCTTTTAAACTCCTAAATTAGGAGTGATCGGTCACACAGCTATTATCACCCATTTAAAAAATACATGAACAAGTTAAGCGATCCCAGCCACCTCTCCCTAACGCCTGAAATGTTTTTTTTTTTAATTGTTAAATTTTTATTATTTTTAAACAATTGGCACCTGAGCTAACATCTGTTGCCAATCCTCTTTTTTTCCTTCCTCTCCCCAAAGCCCCCTAGTATATAGTTGTGGTCCTTCTGGCTCTGCTATGTGGGATGCCGCCTCAGCATGGCTTGATCAGTGCCATGTCTGCACTCAGGGTATGAACCAGTGAAACCCTGGGCCACCAAAGTAGAGCGCACGAACTTAACCACTCGGCCACGGGGCCAGCCCCCTGAAATAGTTCCCTTAACCTAGGACTCAATAAAGTAAGTAAAAGATTACTTGAGATTTGCTGGTCCCATGCTATAGAGTGAATTTTTTACAATTTACTTACTGCAAGTGAACGTAAAAGTAAAATAAATTATAGAGAGTAAAATATTTACAATTATTAAACACATATAGCTACAAATGGTTCTGTAGTTACCAGATCCACAGAATATTGGTGAGAACTTCCATCCTAACAACCAGAGAAATAGCTGTTTGAGTCTGGCTGAGTTTGCGGGTTTTTTCCCTTCTGTCATCCTAGCTCTATTTCTCTTATTACCCACTATTTGTCCTAAACCAGTCCCACCAGTCCTTATAGAAGTATAGTCTTCATCACTCTATTTCTAAAATGCTAATTATTCCTACATCTGTATGCTTTTTTGTCAGTGAACAAATCTGAGTGAAGTCAGCACTTCAAGAAGTTTGAGTCAATCCACAACTCTCCATCAGACAACAGACCCCACTTACTGGAATATGACTATATACAAAGTCATGTACCAAGAACTCTGTTTTCCAAGGTTTTATTTATTTATTTAAAGATTTATTTTTTTTCCTGAGGAGGATTGGCCCTGAGCTAACATCTGCTGCCAATCCTCCTCTTTTTGCTGAGGAAGATTGGCCCTGAGCTAATATGCATGCCCATCTTCCTCCACTTTTTATATGTGGGACACTGCCACAGCATGGCTTGCTAGGTGGTGCATAGGTCTGCACCTGCATCTGAACAAGTGAACCTCGGGCTGACGAAGCAGAATGTGCAAACTTAACCACTGTGCCACTGGGCTGGCCCCTAGTTTCCAAGGTTTTAGTTCAGAAATTTTAACATATTTCAGATCCTTTTAGAAAGAAAAATGAAAAACATATTATGCATGGAGCTAAGCAGATTATTTGAGGATCCTCACTGATTAAACAGAGGACTCTTTTGGGAATTTTTTTTAATGGTCAAGAAAATAACCAGGCCTACTTGAGACTGGAATAATATTTCCCTCCAAGGGGCCGGCCCCATGGCTGAGTGGTTAAGTTCGTGCGCTCCACTTTGGCAGCCCGGGGTTCCACTGGTTTGGATCTTGGGCGGGGACATGGAACTGCTTGTCAGGCCACACTGAGGCTGCGTCCCACATGCCACAACTAGAAGGACCCACAGCTAAAAGATACAGCTACGTACTGGGGGGACTTAGGGGAAAAAAGCAGAAAAAACAAAAAAAGAAGATTGGCAACAGTTGTTAGCTCAGGTGCCAATCTTTAAAAAAAAAAATTTCCCTCCAAGTTCAAAAGAGAAGGAAACCAGCCATTTCATTGCAAATATTATTTCAAGAAGATGCATATCTAAAATTTTAGTAACCATTTCTCTCTCTCACACACACACTCACACACACTTTTTTATGTCTCTTTCGTTTCAGGTATTCTTGTCTTTATGACAGAATTATTTGTAGTGGCTAACCTGGACACTGTGAGCAGAGGCATCATATCTCCTATATCATATGCCATACAAAATATGGAGCTGTGTTTGTTTTTTTCCTTCTTAAATCCCTTTCTCTCTCCCTTGAGATCTCAGAGTAATTGAACCATGTGAATAAATGAATATAGAGAGTAGATTGGATAAAGAAAAAAATGGAAACTTGTGCTGGTTTGAAATTACCTCAGGTCTGAAGTGACCAAAAGTCATCACTCTTGGGTTGACAGGCCCCAGAGAGAAGGCTATCACCAATTACCCTCCAGTTCCACAGTGGCAGGAGACCTTAATTGAAAACCTATTCTATTTAGTGCCCTTCAGAAAAACAGAACTCAGTTGTTGAATGTTTAAAATGTGATAATTCTACTAGCATTTTAAGAATAATACCTCCAAAGGGAATGAAATCACTATGTTGAAGAGGTATCTGCCATCCCATGTTCATTCCAGTATTATTCACAATAGCCAAGATGTGGAGACAACCTAGGTGTCCATTGGTGGAGAAATAGATAAAGAAAATGTGGTATACATGTACAGTGGAATATTATTCAACCTTAAAAAAGATGGAAATCCTGCCATTTGAAACAACCTGGCTGAAGCTGGAGGACATTTCTAAGTGAAGTGAGTCAGAGACAGAAAGACAAATACGGTCTGATCTCACTTATGTGTGGAATCTTCAAAAAGTAGAACATAGTTCTCCGCAGTTGCCAGGGGCTGGGGGTGAGAAGGGTGGAAATGGGGAGATGTTGGTCAGAGGTACAAACTTTCAGTTATAAGATGAATAAGTTCTGGGGCTCTAATGTACAGCATGGTGACTATAGTTAATAATACTGTATTGTATACTTGACATTTGCTAAGAGAGTAGATCTTAGGTGTTCTCACCACACACACAAAAATAGTAACTATGTGAGGTGATGGATGTGTTAATTAGCTTGATTGTGGTAATCGTCTCACAATGTATAGGTATATCAAATCATCACATTGTACACCTTAAATATATACAATTTTTATTTGTCAGTTATACCTCGATAAAGCTGGAAAAAAATATCAGAGACCCACATCATACCTTGGCCCTCAAAGGACTCATATTCCTTTTTTTGCTGAGGAAGATTAACCCTGAGCTAACATCTGTGCCAGTCTTCCTCTATCTGGTATGTGAGCCACCGCCACAGCATGACCTCTGACAAGTAGTATAGGGCTGCGCCTGGGAACTGAACCCTGGCCACTGAAGCGGAGCACACCAGACTTAACCACTCGTCCACAGAGCTGGCCGCAGGACTTATAATCTGAAAGATGAAGGTACTTAGAAACACAAAAACACACACAATATGATATTGGCCTAAAAAAAATTGGAGTCATGCATGTTTTTCATATTAATTTTTTAAAATAAAATCTTCACTTTAGAATAATTTTAGATTTACAGAAAAGTTGTAAAGGTAGTACAGAGAATACTCTTCACCCAGCCTCCCCTAATATTAACATCTTACATAACCATGGTATGTTTGTCAAAACAAGAAATTAGGGGCTGGCCCTGTGGCCAAGTGGTTAAGATCACGTGCTCTGCTTAAGCGGCCCAGGGTTTTGCCGGTTCGGATCCTGGGCACAGACATGGCACCACTCATCAAGCCCTGCTGAGGTGGCATCCCACATGCCACAACTAGAAGGACCCACAACTAAAAAAAAAAATACACAACTATGTACTGGGGGGGCTTTGGGGAGAAAAAGGAAATATAAAATCTTAAAAAGAAAAGCAAAAAACCTCCCAAAATTAATATCAAATTTCACAATCTTTTAACTAATGTGTCTTTTTATGGGCTTTTAAAAATTGTAATAAACACATAACAAAATTTGCAATTAGTGACATGAGTACGATCACAGTTTTGTACAATCATCACCACTATCTAGTTCCAGAACATTTTAAAAATCACTCCAAAAGGAAACCCCGTCCGCAGTGAGCAGTCGCTCTCCATCACCCACTCCTCCCAGCTGCTGGCGACCGCTAATTGGATTGCACCATCTTGCCACTGATATTCTTTTTCTGTTTCAGGATCCAACCTCGGATACCACATTGCATTTAGTCACATTAACTTTTTACTCTTTAGGTCATATAAAGCTGTTTCTAAATATTTCACTCTGCAGAGAAGCACTAGTTAATACGCTTGCTTGCTGTCCAAGGACCCTGTCCAGCTCAGTCCCTCACTCTCTCTCCTCTGTAGTAGCCTAGTAGCGGCTGAAGTGACTTTCTTGCCTCTCGTTTCCTCTCCACCGACTTCTCCACTTGTCTTAGATGACACCAGCTAAATGTCTCCTCCATGTGGCACATTTCTTGCTTCTTTTGTAGTCCATCCTTCGTTGTATCCTGCATTGTCGTCTACTGATGGTTTCTTGCTTTTCTCCACCAGAGCATAAGTTCCTGAGGCCAGGACCCTGCTACCTTCTGCAGCAAGTAACATAGTGCTGTGCTGAGGCAGTCAACAGTGTTGATGAAATAAATATCAGTAAGTTATCTGACATACGGCCAGATATCGCACAATTTCCCCATTTTAATCAAACAAAATAGACAATTTAATGCTTGTAGTGGGTAGAATTGTGTCCCGCTCCCGCAAAAAGATATGTTCAAGTCTTAACCTCCCGTATTTGTGAAGGTGACCTTATTGGGAAATAGTCTTTGCAGATGTAATCAGGCTAAAATGAGGTCATAGAGGATTAGGATGGGTCCCAAATCCAATGACTGGTGTCCTTATGAGGAGAAGTGACACATCCACACAGGGGGAACACCAAGTGATGAAGTAGAGGCCAAAACTGGAGTGATGCGGCCACAGCCAAGAACACCAAAGGTTGCCCACAACCACCGGAAGCCAGGAAAAGGCAAGGAAGTATTCTTTCCCAGGGCCTTCAGAGGAAGAATGGCTCTGCCAACACCTTGATTTTGGGCTGCTAGCCTCCAGAACTGTGAGAGAAAAATGTCTCTTGTTCTAAGCCACCTAGGTTGTGATAATTTGTCACAGCAGTCCTAGGAAACTAATACAAGCTCATGGAACAACCCCGAGGTTTCCTCCCCTTCTGCCTTTTCTTCTGAAATTTCTCTTGCCCAGAATGTATTTCTAGCTATCAAAAACCTCATCATCCTGGGCCAGTCCAGTTGGCACAATGGTTAAGTTCGTATGTTCTGCTTTGGCGGCCCAGGGTTCACCAGTTCGGATCCCCACTATGGACTGATGCACCGCTTATCAAGCCACGCTGTGGAGGCATCCCACATATAAAGTAGAGAAAGCTGGACACAGATGTTAGCTCAGGGCCAGTCTTCCTCAGCAAAAAGAGGAAGATTGGCGGCAGATGTTAGCTCAGGGCTAATCTTCCTCAAAAAAACAAACAAACAAACAAAGAAAAACCTAACCATCCTTCAGTGGCCAATTTAAGATACTGTTGTAGATTCCAGGTTTCCTTCACCATTTTTTAGTAGTTGTCACCTTTTGAAGATCCCATGGTAACTGAAGAAGAGTTGGCAGAGACCGGTTAACCTGCCGAGTTTCAGGAGACTTTTACTGGACACAAAGCATCTACTAAGCCCTGAGAATTAGACAATCCCCTAATCCAGCCCCAGCTCAGAGAAGCTTTCTTGCAGATTTGATGTGTTTCAATATTATAGTCAGTATTTTCCCCAGGTTCTTCCAAAGACTGTTATTTCCAACCACAGCAGCCCTCCTAACAAAGAGGGCGAAAGGGCTAATGTTATCTGGCCCAGGACCCGAGTCTCATCCTTTGTACTTTCCATGATTCATACTTTCACCTCTAGATTCTGCTTTGTCCCTTGAGGATCTCATTATGGCTCAGAAGCTAAGAGCATGGCCTTTGGAGCCAAACAGCCTGGATTTGAACACTCTGCAATCACTTTGCCAAGTCACTTAACCTCTGCTAGCCTCACATGTAAAATCTGGAGCACTTTAAGTACCCGCCTCATACAGTTAAATGGGAGAGGCTGGTCTTTATCTGGTAGAGACTAGGGAAATAACTGTAACATTTTAAAGCAATTTATTGGGGCAACAGAATGATCAAAGAAAAAAACAGAAAAGCCATACGTTATGCAGATATTTGGTCTTCCCATGCCATTCTGACAGAGGGTGATGATGTCAGGTAGCCAGCAGGGAACAGGGAGAGAATAAGTTTACATTTTTTTCTACCCATCCCTGTCTACTTCTACATTTTAATATTAAAGCACTTGTGATTTAATCACTATTCTTCAACTGAACCCATTTTCTCCATGAAGCCCTGAAGCCAGGTCAGGTGGTAGATACAGGCCCAAGCTCCTCTCTCCGCAAGCTCTTGCTTCTGTTCTTAAGTTAGGGAAAAGCTGTCCTCGTGGTGGGCTGGAAACACTGTTCAGAGAAAGCCTGTTATTGGGCATGGGGACTGATTCCAGTGAAGGAAACTTATTTCGTGAATCTGTCCCTGGAAGACAAAATAACTGGTTACCTGTCTTGAATGATTTGCTCTTTGCTTATTAGCAGGTTCCAGTTTATGCTTGCTTCAAGGTGAACAGTAAAATCCACAAGTATTTCCACATTTTTGACCTAATCCAGCAACTTAACCTCCTCGTTCACTTGCTGAAGCTACTATCAAGTAGCTGTGTGCCTGGCCTCCTTCCCCTCTCTCCTCTCTCTCCCCGGCCGGCTAACAGAGAGCCGTTTGTGAGTTATAAGATGACCAAGAGATCAGGCAGCAGGAGATTGAAAGAAAAGCAGCAAAGCCCTGGGGAAGCAGGGCCTGGATGAAAAGTGTCAGGATCTTTGGGGAGTGCTTTTTATACCTTTGAAATAGCTCAGTAATTTTCCAGAGATGTTGGGCTGGGGCCAGACGAGTAGTGCTCCACCCACAGTTGGTGCTCAATAAAAGTTTCTGGAACAAAGAAACAAATTTAGGCTTGGAGAGTCCTGGCTGATTAGGAATGAGCCCTTCCTTCTTCTACAAAAACGGGTCGTTTACCCACAATGTGGTTTAGCAAAAGGAGGTCACGATCAGGTGTGGGGTGTCTGCGCTGCAGATTCCTTGCTCTAAGGGGGTGGCACTCACATTGTAGCTGATGTGAATGGTGTCCCCAGAGTTGGGCAGTGGGCAGTCTACACAGCTGACCATGGCATCCATGCAGGGAGCCAAGAGGTCAGGGTCTAGGATCCCAATCAATGAGATCTGCTTTTTTCTTGCTTCCATGCAGTTCAGATTATGCCTGAAAACCAGGGAGGACTGCCTCTGAGTGGTGCCTCTCTCCCGAGTGGGAGTTCCCTAATTCTGATCTGCATGGTCACTGTGCAGTTCTGTGCTTTGCTTCTGAGGGACTGGTCACTCTGAAGAGCCAGAATATGACAGAGTTGCCTAGGGGGGGACATTACCACTTATTTATTGGCTTACTCTGAAGCAGTACAGATCCCACAAGTAGGTTGATACAGAATTACATTTGATTGATACATGGCTCATTTTTGGTATCATGTACAGCTCTCAATATTTCATCACTCTGTCTAGTTACGTATTGATTTATTTACATCCTGCTTTGTTATAGAAATAATTTCAAAGCAGACATTCATTAAAAACTCCAGTTAGCAACATAAATGTGAATTTTAAATATACAAAGAAATGTGGTTGTCATCTAGCTCAGTGATGTTTTCAAGCCTTTTTTGGGGTGGTGGTGGTTTTTAGCTGTAGCACTCTATCTCCAAAAGAAATCTTTTGCAGAAACTTAATACATAAAATAGATCAAAGCAGAGCTATTGAGTTTGAAGCACTCCCGAACCGTCTTCCGAGAATCCCCAGTTCTTCCTGGAGTATACAGAAAGAGATTCAGTGATATTCCCACAGTCCCACAGCAAGCTAATAGCAGGAATGATAGCCCAGACCTCTGATCTCCAGTCCAGGGCTCTGTTGCCTCAACCCTGGAAGCTCTTCAGGCAACTCCTGAAAATGGGCCCTGGCCAACAGGCTAGTGTTTTATTGCCATCTGATGGATCAGTGTGAAATCCAATATTGGTAGTAACAGGATCACCCACCCAGCAAAATATATGGAAAAACAACAGCTGGAAGGCTAGTCATTCACGAATTGTCACCTCCAATGCCTCAATAGCAGGGCACTCAAGTTGGGCACTTAATGCAAAGTTCAAATGAGACATCCATTTTGGGAGATGTGAGAGAGGGTACAATGCTCTCTTTACACAGTTAAGAGCTCTTAGCTCCTGGAGAGATAGAGGGAAATTTGCCCTTGAGATTTTTCTTAAGAAGAGAAAGGCTGGAAGGGCAGCCTAATTTGGGTTTGTAATCTCTCTTACTCTGGTTTAACCTATAAAGAACTGAGGAGAAAGTCATTAGTATCCCCACTTCTATCTGAAAAGTAGTGTCGGGGGCCGGCCCGGTGGCGCAGCGGTTAAGTTCACATGTTCCGCTTCGGTGGCCCGGGGTTCGCTGGTTTGGATCCCAGGTGCGGACATGGCACCGCTTGTCAAGCCTTGATGTGGTAGGTGTCCCACATATAAAGTAGAGGAAGATGGGCACGGATGTTGGCTCAGGGCCAGTCTTCCTCAGCAAAAAAAAGGGAAGGATTGGCAGCAGATGTTAGCTCAGGGCTAATCTTCCTCCCCAAAAAAAAAAACCAGTATCTCCCCAGAGCCATCAGGAACCTTCTTCACTCTGAATTGAATACGTTAGCAATGGGTTTTCTCTACTTCAATGAAACAAGGTTTTGAAGGATGAATAGCAATTTGCTAGGCAGAAAGGGAAAAGGACGGACATTCTAGACACAGGGAACAGTCCTTGCAAAGATACACAAGCACGACTCTTGCTGTGCTGCAGTATGAAGCACACAGTACACCTATAGATTTCTCAGAACAGCTGAACCTGAATCTAATAAACTCTCCTGAGCTAACTTCTACTTAGAGGAGATATGGCTGGGAGACAGAGGAACTCGCTAAATAAAACCACACGGAAGCAAGAGATGAATCCAAAATGGGAGACATTCTAAAGGAACCTACGTGGCTTCTGCAACAAGACAATGCCCCCAGCCAAATAAAAGAGGATACTCTAGATTAGGAGACATAACAGACACTGCAAACAAATGCAACATGTGGACCTTTTTTTCTCTTTTCAAGATTGGCACCTGGGCTAACAACTGTTGCCAAACTTCCTATTTTTTTTTTAATTTTTTTTTTTAAAGATTGGCACCTGGGCTAACAACTATTGCCAATCTTTTTTTTTTTTTTTCTGCTTTATCTCCCCAAATCCCCCCTGTACACAGCTGTATATCTTAGTTGCAGGTCCTTCTAGTTGTGGGATGCAGGACGCCGCCTCAATGTGGCCTGAGGAGAGGTGCCATGTCCGCGCCCAGGATCCGAACCCTGGGCCGCCACAGCGGAGTGCGCGAACTTAACCACTCGGCCACGGAGCCGGCCCCTGGACCTTTTTTGAATCCAGATTCCCACAAACCACTCAAAATATATTTTGAGACAATTGGGGAAATATGACTATGAATTGAATAATAGATGATGGCAAAGATTGAATCTAATTTTGTTAGATGTGATAATGACTGTTATTGTGAAAGGAAATGCCATATTTCTTAAGAGAAGTACCTGAATTATGTAGTAGTGAACAGACACAATGCCTATTATTTGCTTTAAAATACTTCAAAGAGAGGGGCTGGCCCCGTGGCCGAGTGGTTAAGTTCGCGCACTCCACTGCAGGCGGCCCAGTGTTTCGTTGGTTCGAATCCTGGGCGCGGACATGGCCCTGCTCATAAACCACGCTGAGGCAGCGTCCCACATGCCACAACTAGAAAGATTCACAAAGAAGAATATACAACTATGTACTGGGGGGCTTTGGGGAGAAAAAGGAAAAAAAATAGAATAAAATCTTTAAAAAAAATACTTCAAAGAGAAATACATTATTTCATAATAAAGAATGAAAGCAAAATAATACAGCGCATGAAACAAAAGGTACGTTTGGGAGACAGCTGTTGGGTTCCCATCATTGCCAGGATCAGGCCCTTGTCTGTTTCCTTCACCTGGCCTGGCACATCATAATCAAATATATGTTGCATGCAGGATGCATAAATCGTCTCATGAAATCCCCTAACAATCCTCTGAAGCATTATCCCTATTTTACAGATGAGGTGACTTACCCAGCATCGCACAGCTACAAAGTGGACACAAGATTCAAATCCAGAGCCATCTAACTTCACCTTCCTTCATAACAAGCACCTCTAAGAATCTGGCATAACTTTAGGAACTCTCCTTATTAGCAGGTGGTACAAAAAAATCCTAGACAACATTCTATATTTGGATCATCCTACTTTTTTTACACTTATCCAGGCTACACTCCTTTCCCATCCCTAAACTCAGACATTTCTGTTAACATATGGCACACATGTCATTCACTGATTGAATTTACTGAGCTGCTACGTGTAACAGGCACTGTGTTTTGGTGTGCTCAGTGTTTCATGGGTTCATTATGCAGGTCTCCCTAGACCATAAACTTGAGAGGTGAGGCCGGCTCTTTTATGTCTTCAAATCTTTTGCTGCCAAATGCAGGATTGGAAATATACTAGGTGAGCCACAAACACTTGAATGTCACTTTTCTATTTTTTTTCATTATTTGATCTGTTAGAAATGTAAGCAAAACTTGCAGAGATAAGTTCCAGATATCTGTCACCCTACAAGAAATACTTGTGGTTGGGCCTAAAATAGCTTTCTGATCCTTCTGCTGCAGCCCTGCAACTTAAAAGCAAATGAAATGTCAACACAACCCAATACTAAACGCCTACATATTATTTCTTTCATTCTACCTTTAAAAAAGAGAGCAGGCTCGTTTGTACTTTATTTTTGCCTTAAATCAACAATTTAGGAACTGGAGGGATTGGTGAATAGGAATAGAGGAAGGAACTCAAATGACAGTAATCCTGGGCCCCTAGTTTGACCCTCATGACCCACAGAGCCATTAGTCAGCTCATATGATGTCCTAACAAGTTTCTGGGCCTCCTGCCATCATTGACATACATCCCTGGCTTCCTACCTCAAGCTTTAGGCCAATCTCCCATCAACACTCATCTCCCATTAACACTGAACACAGACCTCCGACCTCAGATTCCCCAGCCTCCTTATCTAAGCCCTTAAAGATCAATTCTAACTCATGCTCTTGGCATCTTATCAAATCATGAAATCTGCTTGGCCAGGATTAGAGTAAAACTGTATTTTATTTTTACTTTAATGCAAAACAGTTAACATGGGCAATGACTAAGAGGGATGAGGCAGTTAACCATAGAGAGCCTCCTCTGCTCTTCTGCATATATAACCCAATCAACCTCGTTTCCTGAGGAAAACCCCCTCATTCATTAGCTTCAGCGGGGCACAAATCTCAAGTGTGCTGCTCACCCAGAATCCTTTAACTGACTTATTTTTACTCCCCTGCTGTGAAACCCACCTCATCTTTACTTCGGCCTTCATTGTTTATTCTTCCTTAAAGCAGCAGTTCTCGAAGTACTGAGCACTGATCAGGAGCATCAGCTTCACCTGGGAACTTGTTAGAAGTGCACATGATCTACCAGGCTCCACCCAGACCTAGTGGTGTTTTAGCAATCCCTCTAGGTGATTCTGATACATGCTAAAGTGGGATAATTATGGCCTGGAGGCACTATCAATCACCAAACAGTGAACTCTTGAGAAACAAAGGCATTTCTTCTCGGCACTTCTCTGGATCTTGATTTTTCTTCATTTATTTCAACAGAATGACCTTTCCCCATTCTATTCCATCAGATAATGCTAATTAGAAAAAAACCACTGCTTAATAGTTTTTTTTTTTTTTTAACTTTGCATTCCCAAGCTACACTGTCATTTTCTTTTTGTGTCCATGTCCTTGAAAATCTAGGGCAGTAGGTCTGCTTAAAGTGTGGTTGATTTTCTAATCCACAAGACGGGTTTCACTTTATTAGAACTCTCCAATTCTGAAACTGAGCTGTCCTGCACTCATTTCTTCTCACCTGATTATTCCACATACTTGTATTTCATGACTCTTTACACTTGGAAACACTTTCACACATTGGCTCACAGGCAGGGTAACTGTCTACCATTTATAGGTAAGAAAACTGAAGCTGAGGGAGATTAGGCCCACAACTATCAAGCGGTGAAGTTCCAAGTTCTTGGCTCTTAACAGGCACTCAATATATTTAACATGTGAATGAACATGTAAACTTGATTTTAACTTCTAGGCTGCTACTCTTTCCACTAGGTCACACGGACTCGCATGTTATGCAGTTGTGGGAATAGACAAGTCTAGCTCAGAACAGTTAATAATCTCGTCCCATTTATTTGCCTCGTTCCAAAGTACTGATGCTGCCACCTGCCTCAGAACACATCAGTCTTCAGAACCCTTTCCAGTGAATCTTCCAAGGTTCTCACTAAGTTCCAGAATAGCTGAAAGAATACCACAGGGAATGGCTGAAACACAGGGCCTTGTCTAAAGACCCACAGGTCTAGAATGGAGAAAAAGTGCTCAGTACTAATGCCAGATGGGTAAAAAACCTGGTAACGTCAGCAGAAAATGAGAAACAGGTAGTCTGATCTCCTTCAGCGGCCCAAGTTATTCAAGTCAGATGGTGTGGAGTGGAGCGCACAAGATGAGTGAATGGCAGGAAGTTCTGCAATGCCAACTTCCAGTATACACATCCACACGTCCTCAGAAATGAGGTTAACTTGAGCCTCATTAAGCAGGTTTAATTTCCCCTACGTCTCTGTAAAGAAAACTAGGCTGTACCCTAACTTAAATTTCAGTTGGCCTTAAACATTTTCTAGTTTTCAACGTCATCTAGGAAACAACTGTAGGCTGTCACAGAAAGAAAAATGACTTTTGTATACATAGCCAAATTTCTATTAATAACCACAACAGGGCATTTCTAAAGCCCAGACGACAGTAGCACGTATCACAAGCAAAAGTCAAGCAAATGCCCGAGTGAAATAGAGAACTAAGCTTGCTACAGCCTAGCATCTCAAACAAAGCTCTAGCATCTCAAACAAAGCTCTAGCATAGAATTTCATTTGTCTGAATTAGCAAGGAAATTCCTAAGTCTTTAGTTCAAATCACAGCAAACAACTCTTTTGATAAGCATTTGAGTAAGAACCCTAGATATTCCTGAAAGAGGTGTATTCCAGTTCAAATAAAAGAATTTAGGAGCCTAGAGTAGTAAGGCCTACTGTACTAATCTCATTTTTATTCGGGGCTCAACTCGTTTGAAACCCACTCAGGAATTCGTATCCCATGACAGCCCGTAAGCCTCTTTGCTAAATCCCAACTCTGCCATGCTTGTGGGGCTTAAGTACTTCCTCGGTGGTCTTAGGCCAAGGCTGTGATATGTTGCAGAAGTAGTGTCTGAGAACAAAAGAAAAAAAGAGTTAATCTTTACATAATCCTTTGAGCAACTAGAATAAAACTACCACTCTCAAAACAAGGAGTTTCCTCTTTTCTACAGGGCATTAAGGGACTCATTGCTCAGCACATTCTAAAGTAGAAAGTGTTGCCATTGTCACAATGTTGTAAGTGGAAGGGACCCAACAACGTCATCATTAAAAACTGTATTATTCACAATGGTAAAATTATGAACTCACGGTCCTAGTACATGGATTGCAAAGAAACCTCTGAGACGATCCAGAAGAAATGGCTTCCAAACTCTGCTGAAATCAATTGTACATCACGACCCACTGTTCACATAAATAAACTGAAACTGGTTTCACAAAATATTACCCTTATTAACATGCCATATATTTTCCATTCTATTAAAAAAGCTGGCCTGCGATCCATTAAGTTTCCACTATCCACTAATTGGTCATGAACTTAAAAAAGCACTAATCTACTGTGACTGCTTTTAAGCTCCAAAAAAGGGCAACATGGCACAGCAGCTAAGAGTACCAACTTTAAAGATTTATACGGGTTCAAATCCTGGCACCATTACTTACTTACCTATGAGACCCAAGTCCTTTGACATGTTATCAGCTGCTGGGCCTCAGTTTCCTTATTCATAAATCAAGAGAAAAACCTACTTCAAAAATTTTATGAAACTGAGTTATTTGTGAAGATGATTAAAAATAGGACCTGTGAAGATGGCAAAGTCAGCTGCCAATATGCTCGCCCAAGATCACATGTAGCTACCAGTCAGTGGGAAGCTTGGACTAGAACCCTGCTCATGGCCTTTCCACTACGAAGACTGAGTATACAACTGACATTGAATATATAAGGGCCATAGCATGAAGTATGCAAAACGAACATACTAGAATCATAAATTTGACAAGTAATGCTTGTTAATGAATGCTTATTTCCTTACTTTCTGAAGGTTATTATAGGGCTCACATCTTTAAAAAAAAATTAACTAGAGAAATACAAAGTAAAGCCTTCATCTTCTAAATGTGAGTGGCAAGAAGTAATTTTCATTGAAAATTCTTTTCAATTCTGGCACAGAATTACTGAGAATTTGGTTATTTGCATCTGGTTCTTTGGTCATCTGAGGCCAAACGTTAGCTAGTTGCTGGGACCTTGGGAAAGTCAGTTGATCTCTTTGGACTCATTCTCATAACCACTGAGTTAGGTCCAACATGTCCCAATGTTCCTTGAGCTGCTTTTGAAGTTTTTCTCAAGGGTAAAAGGCACAGATTAAGGGGGAAGTCAAGCAAGGAAAAAAAAGCCCACAAAAAATCCAATCTCCAAATACGATAGGAAAAAACTGACACATAATCCTATTTATTTGCCATACTATGCAAGCTGAAGCACCCACAGCAGGCAACAGTGGCACAGAAAAGAACTTTGTGTGGCACTTAATAGACACATAACTTGGAACAAATAATCAGTTGTTTTCCTGATCAGATGTCCTATCAGTCAAGGGGAAACTCACGTGGCAGGGCAGCTGAGAGAATTAACTATGAATGTGAACAGCACATGACCGGTTCCCATAACTGAAATGAAAGGGCCAGAGCATTCATGGACATGCTCAAGGTGTTCTAACTTTAAACTGCAGACGAGGAAGTCTCCAGCTGTTTCCCCTGGGTATTCATTATTACTTATTCTTTTAAAAGCACTAGCTCTGAAGGCACAGCCATGTCTAAGTGAAATGTGATTAAGCAGTAAATGGCAAGTCTGCCCCAACTTGGACTTCATGATGATCTTCCCATCTTCAGGTAGGTTAAGCATTTGTTGAATGGATCAAAAAAGTTAGGTGGCAGGTGGTTTACATTGGTACTTAATTGCAATGTCCTCAAAATTCAAGAGGAATATACATGATAAACATACATAGTAACTTACCTTTCACAAAGCTGATCAAATACAAAATATACAAGGGATGATGATAGATAGATGGCAGAATAAAACATACAACATAATTGTCTTCATTAAAAAGTGAAAGCCTTACTAAACCATGAAGAATGACGAAGTTGTTAGTTTTACTATGTATCAGATGATACCTATAACCAATCAGAATAAAATCAGGCTTATAATTTGACAAAAATAGTCACATGTCCGTGTCTATAATAGGCCTCAAATAGTTTTGAATGTTTGGCTCAACTCCCTTTTTTTTCATCTTTAAATGGCCTGTTCCTAGTGCTATTCAGTATTTTAAAAAACAAAAGTAAATAGTCTCTAATGATAAATATTTAAGTTATAGACCCGAGTGTATTCTACCAATCCTGTCAAAAAAAAAAAAGTATTGTTCTTCTTTCCCAATATAAAATCAACAAAGCATAGCTCAATGCACTATATGTTAGAATAGAAATCCCTAATACTTATATTTTGGATAGTCAGTGTTAGAATACAATCCCCCTCCCAATTTTTCTAAGTTACTAAAACCTAAATGATATTTTAAAGGAAAAACTGCCAAACAAGTTCTAACTACAAAATAGGTGTAACATTTAAAATTTCTGAACTGTCTCAGAAAGTACTTAAAAAAGTTAAAGAGAAAGCTCACACACGGCTTTAAACCCTCCTTCCAACCCAACACTTTCTTTCCTTATCCCATCTCCCCTGAGGAAAGGCGTCCTTTCTCCTGAGTTCTCAGCAGTGTTCTGTAAACATCTATCAACTAGTGCAAGGAGGTCCCAAAATCAGAGTCAAAGGAGATACCATGGGCTGGGCCCCCCTTTAAGGATACCCATTTCTCCCAAAGCAAGCAGACATTTAAATTTGTGACTAAATGCTGAGAATGATCTGCTCTTTAAGAAGGACGACTAGTTTTCTAACTCATAATGATCGCTTGACTCAGTACTTACCACTTTATTATTAAGATGTGACAATTTTTTCTCCTACTTCACAATATTCTTTCCCATATTTATTGAAATAAGTAGTCTGATTTAGATTTTAGGAGACTAAAGTTCTATTATCTTATTTTTAAAACAAATCTTTTAGAGTTAAAAAAACTTTTAAAATCTTATTTAAATGGATATTTCCCCAAGTCCCATGAAAATTCTGTCTTTTTGTTTCCTCTCAGAAAACACACCAAGTGCAAAAAAATTTTTTTTCACAATCACATTTTCGGAGATAAAGGATAATCCTACAGAGCTTAATTTTTCAGATTATCTTCTGACTTGAAGATAAATTCTCAGGACAGTACTTAAGATAGGTTAGTGTAACAGCAATTGTGATATTAAAAAGCCAAAATTATTTGGAACTCACTGATGATACAACTGAATGTTTAGAAAGAGATTTGACAACTAAACAAGTAAGGTACTCTTGAACTCTGACACTGTTTGAATATCCACTGAAGCAGGATTCTACCACCAGCCAAAGCACTCACAATTGCATAATTAACTTTTCTAGTTTTAAAATGTCCACTTTATTCCATATAACACTTAACTAGATACCATTTACATCTGAGGAAGAGATGGCCCACAAAACTGATCTATGGTAGTAAAACACTAACCCTAAGAAATGCAGTCCAATGTTATACATTTCCAGGCATCCCTAGACAAGTGCCTCACAAGGCAGAAACAGGGGTGTCACCACTACATTTTACACACGGGAAGTATCACTAAACTTCAGAAAGTAGTGAATTCACCTGTCTCTCAAAACATCAGTATGCAATTGTTACAAAGCGATAGTAAATGGTTTATAAAATGTAATTTTATTTTACGTTACTCTGCTGTTACATAGGGCATAACATTTTCACAAGGCTTTTTTGGGACTACAGTCAATGATTAGCAACACACAATAGTGGTCCAACTCTCTAAATAACAATCACTAGACAAACTGGACACCCTCTCACATGTGCACAAATCTGCATGGAAAAGTACTAAAGTTTTAGACTTGGACTTGTGTACTTTTTATTTCCCCTTTCTAGTGTATTTAAGAAATGACATGCACTTTAATTTGCCAAAAGCAATGCTTGTATTCTGGCAGCAACATGCTACTTCTATTACATAGTAAAGTGAATACCAGAACTACAAAGGCAGGAGGTGTAAGTGAATTTTTATTGGGAAGGGAAGTTGTCAACTTAAACAGCAGCAAATGAAGAGTGAATAGGAAACCCCGTTGTCACAGATACACAAGACCTCCTTCAGATATGATACAGGAGGTGTTTCAATTTGCGACCCCCCAGCCCACAAATGTCAAATACTTTTCCATTCAATCTAATACTTCTGGATTCCTACCAAAAAGGAATACATTAAGAGCATGGAAAAGTTGCTTACTGAAAGGAACCCCTGAAGAAGAGTAAGGGAGGGAATGTAGAAATTAAGAAGTTATGTAGAACACTCTTTAAATTGTAATTAACTACATTTTCATATCTTCACAGTAATACAAAACACAGTCACTTGCAGAACTGGTTCAGATTACTTAAATACCAGATACATTTTTAGTCCTCTACATAAGTGTTTGGAAGTTACTTATGGTTATATGAAATGAAGCTATTAATACTTTTCTACAGCAGTAACTGCACACCAGGAAGGCCAAGACAAACACAAATCAAGGAATGGAGTTTTCCCAAAGCTGCAGTGTGAAAAGACTATGAACAGTTGATTCCATACACATGAATGGGTTTCTTTGCTATAGGAAATCCAAATGGAATAAGGAATGGAGATGTGTAAAAAGGTTTCTTGAGGGAAATAAAGATGACACCCTGTATGCAGTTAGTTTTCTGCCCCTTCTGCCGCATCACATTCTTCTCCTGCACTGTCTGACGTCCATAACTAGGAAAAAAGAATCATATTGAGTTACTATTTCTAGATCAGATAATTATATCAAGTCCCATTGTTATATCAAAATGTAATTCTGAGAGTGGTAAATTATTCAAACAATAGAGATTAAGACTGGAAGTTATATTTCTCAAAACCCCAAATACCATTAACTCCTCCTAGTGTATTCTGTAGATCTTTCACAATGCATATACAAAATGACACACCCATATGTAATATTTGAGTATGTTTAAAACTTACGCTTTATTTTAAAAGTATTATAATTTCCAAAAAAACAAGGTAACATCCTTGGAATTTAATGCACTCTCCATTCCCAGCAGCCCAATGCTCTTCTTAAAAGCACTATTAAAAGATAATTTATTGGAGTAAGATGGCCAGCCCTGTGGCGGAGTGGTTAAGTTCAGCACACTCTGCTTCAGAGGCCCGGGTTCATGGGTTCGGATCATCACTTGTCAGCCGTGCTGTGGCAGCAACCCACAGATAAAGTGGAGGAAGACTGGCACAGATGTTAGCTCAGGGCTAATCTTCCTCAAGCAAAAAAAGAGGATGATTGGCAAAAGATGTTAGCTAAGGCTGATCTTCCTCAAAAAAAAAAAACGTAATAAGGCAGAAAAGTTTTGTCACAGTAATTGTGCCTAAGTATCTGAAGGGCTATCATATAGAAAAAGAAACAGGTTTACTTTGTGTCGCTGCAAAGAGTGAAATAGAGGAGTGGGTGGTGTCAGTTATAGGGAAGCAGCATGTGTATATGAAGATATATAGAGAAGGTTCTTGAATTAAGTAGGGCATTAAAATAAAATTGATCTCCGAGGATCTCTCCAATTTTAGGATGGAACGATGAAGAAGAGAATAGTCAATATTTATTGACTATAATCAATAACTCACAAAATGGATTTCTATTAGACCAGCACCAAGACACTACTTGCAACTTTAGAAAACCTAGAATCTTATACAATGTAGCTCTATGGTATATCTGCGAAGAGGTAAAATTGCTCAGTTTGCTTTTCTTCTCTAGAAGCTATTTATGCTGATTATTCTTCTATCGTTATCTCACAACTGCAGGGATTTCTAATGGCTGGGAATGAAGTGTCTTCATAATTTCCCTGTTCAGCAAAGGTGAACAGATATGGCGCTACTATATAGATAATATATGTCATACATATAATTATTAATTACATATAATTATATATTATATATAATATATATGGCGCTTTTATATATATATATATATATATATAAAATTCTCTTTAGCAAAAGGTAAAGCACCAAACTGGGGGGCTTGGGAAACTACATTTATATTAAAAGGTGTATTCTCTTCTTCCACATTTTGTCTAGTGACTTTGACATACGACATATCAAATTTACTTGAACCTATAAAAGAATCTCAATAAAGGTCAACCTGTATTTTTTCTCCATTACTTTTTCCCGCATCATCTGCCTATCCAAGAAGTAGGCAGAAAAAAAAGGTATAATTTTATTGGAATAAGGCACTTCAGATGATTTCAGGAAAGCTCAGATACCTACATGGTCCCTAACTTGGTATAGCTAATTTACCCAGAGGAAGAAAATACTGAAACCACATAAACTGTATTAACATAATTTATCAACATTTTCCTGTCAATGATGTTAATATTATGGGTTCCTGTGATCTTAGTACTTCTCAAGAAGGTCTGAAAAAATGCCTATTCAACTTGAAAACCTGCCTACAAAACAACAGTTATCCTATACAAAATACGAGCAAGCACCTGACACTTTTACTTATCTATTCATTTTCTAAGAGAAAGTGTAACTCTTAAATAATTGCCCCCAAAAGATAGGGAGCCCGAAATAAAACACAAGTACTGTTGTTCCCGAAAAGGAAATAAAAGAATGAACAACTCACTGTTAGGTTGTCTCTAAGCAACTGCATGATGAGGGTGCTGTCTTTGTACGAGTCTTCATTCAGTGTATCAAGTTCTGCAATGGCTTCATCAAAAGCCTATAAATAGGAATACCCATGGTAAACAACATTTGCATTGACAGAAAACTGGTTAGTCTACAATGACAAACCATTTTCATAAAATAGGTGAACATCTACCTTATGTTCTACTATCAACTAAAAACAAAATTCAATGGAATCATATCCTCAGATTTTCAGTTTAAGAACTTATGATTGTGACCCGAAACTTATAAAGCTATATGTACTTATCAGTAAACAAACATTTCTTATTCTTTCACAAGACACATAACACAGAAGCTATACCTAATAAACTTCTTAGCAGTAAGAACTAGTATTTATTTGTAAAAACCCCTCCATACTCACCCTTTTTGAAACACTTTGAGGAATGCAGCTACTCTAGTGACCAAACCCGATAGGCATTAGTTTCCAATCCTTTATATTTCTTTCTAACTTTTTCGATTACTCTGAACATTATGCTCTTTAGACAGATATTATTGCTTATAACCACAGTTGCGAGAGACTAAAGTGTTGAGAGGGGTAATGGTAGGTAGTCATGATGATAAAAAAAGGAGATATCCAAATAACTATAGTAGAAATCACTCCTGGGTATCCAAGTAAAATATCTAGAAATTAACATACTTATCTCAAATCCTTAGCTAAGGATGGTAATTCTGGGCACACATCTTACCGTTTTAGCCAGTGTGCAGGCAAGCTCTGGGTTATTAAGGATCTCATAGTAAAATACAGAAAAGTTAAGAGCCAGCCCCAGGCGGATTGGGTGTGTGGGTTGCATCTCTTTCTTGCTTATATCAAAAGCTTCTTGGTAAGCTCCTTGGGAATTATCTATCGTTTCTGTGAAGGGAAAAAATGAAACAGAAAAGCATGATGCTGAAAATAATCCTCTAGTATACAGCACAATAACACCTTTAACATACGATATTAGCTCTTGGTAGAACAGAGTTTTCTCTGCAGCTTTCTTTCAAAACCATAGTAGCAAACCAAAAACCATTATCTTGTAGTGGAAATTTAAAAACTAGTTTATAATGTTCCTTACTTATAATCAGCTTAATAAAAAACCATGAGATAGTATATAAGACTTTCCCATCTCTAGGACTAAAACAATTTTCTTGTTTCATGTCCTTTAATTTTATTACTCGGAAATGCAGCAATTAAAAAAAATTTGGCTGATATATGTCAATAATATCTCAATGAAGGACGGGAAAACAATTTGGCTGTAACACCCCTTCCCAAAATAATGTAGTCACTTTACAAAGATCACCACCACCAAAACCTCTATTCTTGTGACTTCTTTGTTGAAACAATACCGATCCTTGGTATTAAGACATATTAAGTGAAAAGCAACATAAAAGCACCAATATATAGAACAAAATCTGCTGACCAGAGTTTGATTACTGGCCTAAAAAAAATGCCATTTTCCTGAAAAGAATGTTTAGGAAGTATTACCAACACTAATTTGATTATATCCATTCTTTGACATTTTCTGAATGAGGCCACTGGCCCATTACAGCTATAGAAATTCTGACCTAACAGAAATTAAGTTATCCCTTTACGATCTGAATGTGTGCATTTTCCTTTTCTGAAACGGCACGTTTATTGATCCAGACATGGCTGGTGCAGCCCTCACATACTAAGGCGCTCTGGCTGTGTGGCACATATGGAAGCACTACAGCGAGTAGTACCAAGTGTCTCAGCTCTTAGGCTGTACTCACAGACTATCTAGACATCCCAGACTATTGAAGTATTCTAGGAATGAGACTAGAAAACGCCAGTGGGCCAGAAAGGTTAAGTCAGACCAATGGGGGAGCTACATCCCAATATCCCCAACATTCCTTTGACTTGATGGTGTTTAAATGTTCAGTTCTATGCAAGTATTTGTCATGTTCAATTTTGCTTGTTTTTATGGCAACAGAAATTACACATCAGTAATACAGTAAGTTTAGTATACAGATTTCTTACAGAAGGGCATAACAATTCTCTCTTTATATCTTCAACTACACTGCTATTTGGGATGGTAAAACTGTCTCACTTACGGTTAGCAACAATGGGGGTAGGAGACCATAGTAACTATTTATGCAAGTATGCTTTTTGGATGGGGCAAAATTAAGAACAAAATAATAAACTTACCGGAAAAAAATAAGGAGTTAAGCGATACTTCTACCTAGAACTTGCTTGATAAATTTGGTAGCAGGCACATACACAAAATTTGATAGGATCTATATTATACTCAGCTACCAAGGCTCCAAGAAATAATTCACTGCTAATAAATGTACTTTGATCTTTTAACAATCAAGTCCAGCAACTCAGCTACTCTTTTCCCTCATGTTTTCTATGACAAATTATATACTAGCAATAATATTCTCATTTCACTTCTCCTCAGAAATTTGGTGATATATAATTAGTAGTTAATGTTATGATCCTCCAAAATAGTTAACAAATTAATGTCAGAAAAAGTACAACATTCTGTTTCTATATTCCTTTTTTTGAGTTTTATAAGTTTAACATTTTTATGGTAAAAATAACAGTAACAAAAACCCCAGAAAATGCAGAAAAGAAAATGATAACCTTATTATATTAATAGAATCACCATTCACTTCTTAGTGTTTCCTCACATATTTTCCCATTGCAGTCACATTGGTTTATAACATTATATAAATTTCAGGTGTACATCATTATATTTCGATTTCTGTGTAGATCACATCATGTTTGCCACCCAAAGACTAATTACAATCCATCACCACACGCATGTGCCTACTCATCCCTTTCACCTTCCTCCCTCCCCGCTTCCCCTCCAGTAACCACCAAGCTAATCTGTTGCTATGTGTTTGTTTCTTGTTCTTATCCTCTACTTATGAGTGAGATCATACGGTATTTTACTTTCTCCCTTTGACTTATTTCACTTAGCATAATACCCTCAAGGTCCATCCATGTTGTCACAAAGGGCAAGAGTTCATCTTTTTTTTTTTTAATGGCTGAGTAGTATTCCATTGTGTATATACACTACATCTTCTTTATCCATTGGTCCCTTGATGCACACCTAGGTTGCTTCCAAGTCTTGGCTATTGTGAATAACGCTGCAATGGACATAGGGGTGCATATACCTTTATGCATTAGTGTGTTTGTGTTCTTTGGAATAGCTTTCCATTTCTTTGTCTCCAATTTCCTTCAACAATGTTTCACAGCTCTCAGTGTACAGGTCTTTCATGTCTGGCTAAATTCATTCCTAGGTATTTTATTCTTTTTGTTGTAACTGTAAATGGGATTGCAATTTTTTTCCCCCTGCAGAGTTTTGTTTTGTTTTTTAAAGATTGGTACCCGAGCTAACAACTGTTGCCAATCTTTTTTCCTTTTTCCCTGCTTTTTTTCCTCCCCAAATTCCCCCAGTACATAGTTGTATATTTTAGTTGTGGGTCCTTCCAGTTGTAGCATGTGGGATGCCACCTCAACGTGACCTGATGAGCAGTGCCATGTCTGTGCCCAGGATCTGAACCAGAAAAACCCTGAGCTGCCAAAGCAGAGCCCACGAACTTAAAAACTCGGCCATGGGGCCAGCCCCCCTAAAGAGTTTTTAAATTTATTTTTAAAAGTTTTGCTGGGAAACATTCACCCTGAGCTAACATCTGTTGCCAATATCCCTCTCTCTCTTTTCTTTTTTTAGCTCCCCAAAGCCGCAGTACATGGTTGTAAGTCCTTCTGGTTGTTCTATGTGAGCCACTGTCACAGCATGGCTACTGACAGACCAGTAGTGTGATTCCGTGCCTGGGAGCCAAGCCTAGGGTGCTGAGGCAGAACATGCAGAGCTTTAACCCCAGGCCATCAGGGCTGGCTCTCAGGCATTGTATTCTTAATTTCTCTTTCTGCTACTTCATTGTTAGTGTACAGAAATACAACTGGTTTTTATATGTTGATTTTGTATCCTCCAACTTTACCGTATTCATTTATTATTTCTAAAAGTTTTCTGGTGGATTCTTTCAGGTTTTCTATATATAAAATCATGTTATCTGCAAATAGTGACAGTTTCACTTCTTTCTTTCCAATGTGGATACCTTTTTTTTCCCCCTTTTTTGAGGACGATTAGCCCTGAGCTATTATCTGCTGCCAATCCTCCTCTTTTTTGCTGTGGAAGACTGGCCCTGAGCTAACATCTGTGCCCATCTTCCTCTACTTTATATGTGGGATGCCTGCCACAGCATGGCTTGATAAGCAGTGCATAGGTCTGCACCTGGGATCCAAACTAGTGAACCCTGGGCCACCGAAGTGGAATGTGCGAACCTAACTGAGGTACCACCAGGCTGGCCCCCTGGATTCCTTTTATTTCTTTATCTTGTCTGACTGCTCTGGCTAGGACTGCCAATACTATGTTAAGCAAGAGTGGCGAAAGCACACATCCTTGCCTGGTTCCTGTTCTTAGAGTGACAGTTTTTGGTTTTTCTCCATTGAGAATGATATTAGCTGTGGGTTTGTCATATATGGCCTTTATTACGTTGAGGTACTTTCCTTCATTGTATTCAGAGTTTTTATCATAAATGGATGCTGTATCTTGTCAAATTCTTTCTCTGCATCTATTGAGAGGATCATGTGATTTTTATTCTTCATTTTGTTAATGTGGTGCATCACGTTGATTGATTTGCAGATATTGAACCATCTCTGCAATAAATCCCACATGAAAAAAAAAATCCCACTTGACCATGGTGTATGATCTTTTTAACGTATTGTATTTGATTTGCTAGTATTTTGTTTGGAATTTTGCATTGATGTTCATCAGTGATATTGGCCTGTAATTTTCTTTTTCTGTGTTGTCCTCATCTGGTTTTGGTATCAGGGTAATGTTGTCCTTGTAGAATGAGTTAGGAAGCTTCCCCTCCTCTTCAATTTTCTGGAAGAGTCTGAGAAGGATAGGTATTAAGTCTTCTTTGAATGTTTGGTAGAACTCACCAGGGAAGCCATCTGGTCCTGGACTTTTATTTTTGGGGAGGTTTTTGATTACTGTTTCAATCTCCTTACTGGTGATTGGTCTATTCAAATTCTCTACCATTTCTTGATTCAGTTTTGGAAGGTTGTATGATTCTAAGAATTTATGCATTTCTTCTAGACAGCCAATTGGTTCGTTTACAGGTTTTCATAGTATTCTCTTATAATCTTGTATTTCTGAGGTGTCTGTTGTGATTTCTCCTGTTTCATTTCTGACTTATTTGAGCCTTCTCTTTTTCATATTGGTGAGTCCAGCTAAAGGTTTGTCCATTTTGTTTATCTTCTTAAAGAACCAGCTCTCAGTTTCATTGATTTTTTAAAATTGTTTTTAGTCTCTATTTCATTTATTTCTGCTCTGATTTTTATTATTTCCTTCCTTCTACTGATTTGGGGCTTTGTTTGTTCTTCTTTTTCCAGTTCCTTTAGGTGCACTGTTAGATTGTTTGAGATTTTTCTTGTTTATTGAGGTAGGCCTGTACTGCTATAAACTTTCCTCTTAGAACTGCTTTTGCTGTATCCCGTAAATTTTGGCATGTCGTATTTTCATTTTCACTTATCTCCAGGTATATTTTGATTTCTCCTTTAATTTCTTCATTGACTTAATTGTTGTTCAGTAGCATTTTGTTTAATCTCCAAATATTTGTGGCTCTTCCAATTTTCTTCCTGTAGTTGAGTTCTAGTTTCATACTACTGTGGTCAGAAAAGATGCTTGGTATTACTTCAATCTTCTTAAATGTATTGAGTTGTTTTGTGTCCTAATATGTGATCTATCCTGGAGAATGTTTCAAGGGAATTAAAAAAGAATGTGTATCCTGCAGTTTTTGAATGGAATGTTCTGTATACATCTACTAAGTTCATCTGGTCTAATGTGTAATTTAAAACCAATGTTTCCTTATCAATCTTCATTTTGGATGATCTATCCATTGGTATAAGTGGAATGTTTAAGTCCCCTACTATTATTGTGTTGCTGTTTCTCCTTTTTATGCCTGTTAATAATTACTTTATATATTTAGGTGCTCGTATGTTGGATGCATAGATAACAAGTGTTATAGCATATCCTCTTGTTGCATTGTTTCCTTTATCATGATGTAGTGCCCTTCTTTGTCTTGTTACAGTTTCTGTTTTAAACTCTATTTTGTCTGATATAAATAAAGCCCAGCTTTCTTTCCATTGCCATTTTCATGGAGTATCTTCTTCCATCCCTTCACTTTCAATTTCTGAGTGTCTTTAGGTCTGAAGTGTGTCTCTTGTATGCAGGCTATCTATGGATCTTGTTGCTTTATTCAATCAGCCACCCTATGTCTTGATTGGAGCATTTAGTCCATCGACATTTAAAGTAGCTATTGTTAAGTATGTACTTATTGCCATTAAAAAACAATTTTTTTTTCCCTCCCCAAGTCCTCAGTACATAGTTGTATATTTTAGTTGTAAATCGTTCTAGTTCTATGTGAGCTGCTGCCACAGCATGCCTACTGACAGATGAGTAGTGTAGTTCCATGCCCGGGAACTGAACCCCAGCTGCTGAAGCACAGTGCACCAAACTTTAACCACTAAACCATCAGGGCTGGCTCTGTTACTTTATTAATGCATGTTTTAGCAGTTGTTCTCTGTTCCTTTCCTCTTTTCTTGCTTTCTTCCCTTGTGTTTTGATGGCTTTCTTGAGCATTATACTTGGGTTCCTTTCTCTTAATTTTTTTTGTGTATTTATTATAGGTTTCTGGTTTGTGACTACCACAAGGTTCATACTCAATCACCTACATAAACAGGAATCTACATTAAGGTGATGGTCTCTTCCAGTTTGACCTCTTGCTAAAAGCTCTCCTCTTTTACTCTCCTCCTCCTACACTTTTTGTTTTTGATAATTAACCTCTTTGTTGTGCATGTGTATCTGTTAACCTCTTATCATGGAAATAGGTGATTTTAGTACTTTTGTCTTATGCCCTTCCGATTAAGCTTCATAGGTATTTGATCTGCTACCTTTACTGTATATTTGCCATTACCAGTGATTTGTTTTTTTGTTGTCTTTTTTTATAATTTTCTTATTCCTATTTGTGGTCGTTTCTTTTCCACTTAAATAAGTCCATTTAGCACTTGTAAGGCTGGTTTCTTGGTAATAAACTCCTTTAGTTTTTTGCTTGTCTGGAAAATTCTTTCTTTTTCCATTTTGTATGATAACCTTGCCAAGTAGAGTATTCCAGGCTCAGGTTTCCTTTGCATGTAACTTGTTGCCTTTCTCTTCTGGCTTTTAGAATTCTCTCTTTAATGTGTCTTGGTATGGGCCTCTTTGGGTTTATCTCGTTTGGTGCTCTCTGTGCTTCCTGTATCTGGATGTCTGTTTCCTTCCTTAGGTTGGGAAAGTTTTCAGCTATTTCTTCAAATAGATTCTCTTTATCTCTCTCATTTCCTTCTGGGACACCTATAATATGGATGTTAGTGTACTTGATGTTGTCCCAGAGCTCCTTTAGACTGTTCTCGTTCTTTTTAATTCTTTTCTCTTTTATGTGTTGAGCTTGGGTGATTTCCTCTAGTCTTTCGCCCAGCTCACTGATCCATTCTTCTGTATCCTTTACTCTGCTACTGAGTCCCTCTAGTGAATTTTTCATTTCCATTACTGTATTCTTCATTTCTTTTTCTTTTTTTGGTGAGCAAGATTGGCCCTGAGCTAACATCTATTGCCAATCTTCCTCTATTTTCTATGTGGGAGTCCACCACAGCATGGCTTGATGAGCAGTGTATAGCTCCACACCTGGGATCCAAACCTGTGAACCCCAGGCTGCCGAAGTGCAACACGTGAACTTAACCACTATGCCACCAGGCTGGCCCCTATTCTTTTTTTATTTTTTTTTAAGAGTTTATTTATTTTTTTTCCTTTTTCTCCCCAAAGCCCCCCAGTACATAGTTGTATATTCTTCGTTGTGGGTCCTTCTGGTTGTGGCACGTGGGATGCTGCCTCAGCGTGGTTTGATGAGCAGTGCCATATCCACGCCCAGGATTCGAATCAATGAAACACTGGGCCGCCTGCAGCAGAGCGCGTGAACTTAACCACTCGGCCACGGGGCCAGCCCCCCTATTCTTCATTTCTGATTGGTTCTTTTTTACATTTTCCAATTCTCTGTTGAAGTTCTCACTGAATTCATCCATTCTTCTCCCAAGATCAGTGAGGACCCTTACGACCATTAGTTCGTACGCTTTATCAGGTACTGCTTCTATACTCTATTTGTAATTTCCAGTTAAGTTAAATTTCAAGGTATAATGACACTACCGGCCATGTGACACAACAGAATCACTCAAAGTATATGCAAAGAACTCGGGGGCTAAAAATATGGTGAACCAGATTCTAAAGCATAAAAGATGGTTTTATGTTTTTAAATATCAACTTATCAGAATATAATCAGAGAGTTTATGAGGTTAATTTTTTTAAGGGGCACATAATATAAATTCATGACCATATTTTCAGTTTTGAGAACATAAGGTAACATTATTAGTTTTCTTTATACATAGATTTCAAGATTTTTTTAAAATTATAAAGGGCTTGGAAGCTACACAGAGACTACCATCATAGTGTCCCATTTATCCTCCCTTCCTTTTTTATATTTTAGTTTTACTCATAAACCAAACGTACTTACGTTTTCGATCATCACCACATGCAACTTCAGCAAGGTACCGGAAGTAATCTCCCTTCATTTTCAGATAGAAGACCTTACTTTCCGGATTAGTTGCATTGGCTATTAAATATTTATCCAACAATTCCTGAAAGAAATAAGATAAAACAGTAGGCACTAATAAACATCTATTTCATTACAGACAAGAGCTCACAATGACATACACTTGAATCATTAACTACACAGTAACTCTACACTGTACCACCCAGGATTTGAAGCATGGGCTGAGAGCAGGGTTCAGGTGTTTGCCATTAGCTGACTGCTTTGGCTCATAGCAAGTCATAGTTTCTAATGATAAAGCTAGATTACACCAAACACTAATTAGAAAGAGCCTGTCTGTTCACTCATCCATTCATTCATTCATTAAGCATTTCCTGATACTTGCCAGGTGCCAGGCACTGCATTTGACCAGCATGGATATAAGACAACATAAGATAAGGTCCTTGCCCTCAAAGAGCTCACAGTCTAACAACAAAGAGGTAAGAACACCTTAAATAGTACACCAGGCATTAAGAGATATAGGAATAAGGGGCTATGGAAGCATAGAGAGGGAGTATCTGGCTCTGCTGGAGGTGGCCGCTGGTTAGACAGGCTTCCTTGGGGAAGGGATATTTACTTGTCTAGAGGGAATAATAGACATGCAGCAGTTAGAAAACAAGGATGTGCAATCATTTTAGGGAGAGGAAACAAAATGTTTAATGTATCAAGAATGAAGAACAGTATAATCACAGAACCAGTAAATCACCATGGCCCAGAGCAGGGCTACTTGGTGTCCTCCACCGATCAGGGCCCCTCCAAAACAAGGTTAGGTACAGGGATGGAAAGTAAGAGTCTAGAAACTTATACTGATGGTCATGTCTACTGAACACTTGTATTTAAAAAAATTAGGTTAGTGGGGCTGGCCCCGTGGCCGAGTGGTTAAGTTCGCGCACTCCGCTGCAGGCGGCCCAGTGTTTCATTGGTTCGAATCCTGGGCGCGAACATGGCACTGCTCATCAAACCACGCCGAGGCAGCATCCCACGTGCCACAACTAGAAGGACCCACAACGAATAATATACAACTATGTACTGGGGGGCTTTGGGGAGAAAAAGGAAAAAATAAAAAATAAAATAAATAAAAAAAATAATTAGGTTAGTATTTAAGTATGTGTTTTACCCCCCATTTCATACAAAGAAACAGACTCTTGATCCAATGAGCTAGTGCTTCTCAAACTGAGGTATTTGTACAAGGTGTGCTCACAGTACAAAAAGTCACAAAAAACGGGCTGGCTCCGTGGCTGAGTAGTTCAAGTTCTGTGCACTCTGCTTTGGCAGCCCTGGGCTTGCAGGTTCAGGTCCCAGGCATGGACCTACTCCACTCAACAGCCGTGCTGTGGAGGCATCCCACATACAAAGTAGAGGGAGAGTGGCACAGATGTTAGCTCAGGGACAATTTTCCTCAAGCAAAACAAAAAGGTCACAAAAGACAAAATGACATCTTTTTGGACTATCCATTTTATTTAATGCTAAGTAATTTTAAAAGATTTTGAATTAAAAAATATTACAGAGTAGGGGCTAGCCCACTGGCGCAGCAGTTAAGTGCGCACGTTCCATTTCAGCAGCCCGGGATTTGCCAGTTCAGATCCCAGGTGAAGACATGGCACCACTTGTCAAGCCATGCTGTGATAGGCGTCCCACATATAAAGTAGAGGAAGATAGGCACGGATGTTAGCTCACGGCCAGTCTTCCTCAGCAAAAAGAGGAGGATAGGCAGCAGATGTTAGCTCAGGGCTGATCTTCCTCAAAGAAAAAAAAATTAGAGTAGAAAAAAATTCTCATAGAAATTTTAAGATACTAACACCTACACCTCATAGGTTTGATTTGGGAGTAAAAACAATAAATAGACATAAAAGCATAAAAGAGTGTCACATGTTAAGTACTGAGTAAATATTAGAGATAATTAGCCAGCCAGGTGTTCCCACTCTTCCGCCTACGTGCAAGTTTGAGAACCACCAATACAAGCAAAGTGAAACTAGTGAAAAACTTTAAGCAAGAACAGACATGATTATGTTTGCATTTTGGAAAACCAGCCACAGATATCATCAGTTAATGTTATATAAAAATGCTAACTATGATATAAAATCGGGAAGTTTGGAGAATAACCTAGTAAGACTTTTAAATTCACATCACTATATTATTGAAGAAATAAAAGGTTGCTTACAGGTAAGAAAAAGTTTAGAAAATGCAGCTCTAACTCAAGAACTTCGTTGTTCATCTGATTCAAAATGGCCTAAACAAAATGCAAGGATTATATCTAAAGTTGTTTTAAAGGAAATAACCAGAAAAACATTTAAAATGCTTTAAATCCTTAAATTTAATTTTTTTAAGTGTTTACGTTAAAAAAAAATTTTTAAGTGCCTGAAGCTCAAGGCAAGTTACACTGAATATTATAGTAAAATGAGATAACAAAGCCCCAGCAGTCCACACATTATAAAAGAGCACGTATCAAAACTGTGGCTTAAATCTGCAAAGTTGCGGGGCCAGGAATGCAGGAATAGATGTCACTAAGGGCCACACCCAAACACTAACAGTAAATGTAAACACCAATGCTGCTTCCACATCACCATTCTCTTAGGTGGAAAAATAACTGAAGGATCAGATTGTAATAATTTTCCTGCTTAACATCACCAATACAGTTTTAAGTTACTAAAACGAACCCGAGAAACTCTTTCCCAGAATCTTAGAAAATTGTACTATTTTAACTTTCTCCTCTTAGTACCACTTTTATATATATCATGGACGACTTTTAAGTTAAAAACTATTTTTCTATGGAACCTGAACTTAAGGTTTTCTGGGGGGATGGGGAGGGCACAACAGTGAGACAGCCACACAAAAGTTCACTGGTTTCTAAATCTCAAACTGACTCATAGTCATCACTATCTTTTTTAAAGAAAATTCAGAGTGGATTCTGAGTAGCAGTAGTATCAAACAATGCAAACATAGTCTTTACACTGAGGGAACCACCACCTCTGCCTGCACCCATACAAAGGAACTGTAATGTAATGTCAAATGAACCACCTCTCACTTTTCTTGTCCTCCCAGTGAGTCAGTCACTTCAGATGAGATCCCACAGAGGATCTCTGAAAAGTGCCATCTCTGTTAAAGACATTATTTACAGTCTCAAAAAAAGCTACCCAGTACATTTAAGACCTAGAACTTTGTGACTAAATGTGGTAGAAGTGTGGTAGCAGAAGCTGAGAAAAGTCTGGCTAGAAGGAGGTGGTGGGGTGAGGAGGGAAATGGGATTCTACACTAACTCCGCCTTAGTCACTCGAGCTGCAGGTGGGCGTGCTCACAAGGACTGTCTTACTGGCACGCTGGCCTTCCAAGGAGTCGGAAAGCTGCTAACTAATGCTACTGCACTAGTAACTACACAGCCACTGAGGAGCTAACTGTAAACTTTTCTTTTCCAAAATTATTAACTTTGATTACTAGTTTGCATACAGCCATTACGTACGATTTACAGTGTTGGCTTTTATAAAGTGACTTGTGCACTACTTCCATCCTGGAGTTTCAGCCAGGTATCATGGTTCTTTGTCAGATGCCACTAGCTCTCTGTGAAGGAAACAACAGGTACAGAATAATTCTGTCTTTCTACATGCTATCAGTAGTAGATGTATATTTTAGCTCAATTAAAAGACAATGGATTTAAGCTATACAGCCTAGGTGCACAATGTCTTGCAAAAAAATTTTACATTATATATATAAAAAACTCAATACAGATCAGACAGAAAAAACCAAAATGACAACTGGCTCCCTGAATAAGAAAATCTTTCCAAATAAGGTCACTGGAGAGAGGAAGGGAATTAACTGAACTATTTATATAGAGTTAAAAGTTCCCCCATTAATTTCTTCTGTACATTATTCTTGTCAATTAAGCAAGAGATCCCCTTTGTAACTCTTTAACCAGCAAATTTTACGATCCTGGGAAGCTTGGAGAGTTAAGACTGGGGCTTCCCTCCAGCACTGACAGTGTTACTTGACTGAGGGGTAGAATGCAAGCAGTGCATTCTTTTTTGAGAATCTGAGAGATCTGTGAAGAAGTCCGTGTACTTACCACCTAAAGTTATAAGATGAGCTAGTAATTGAGGGCATCCTAGACCAAAGAAACTCAAACATGAGCAAAATCAGAGGAGAGAATAAAGTTATTGTACAGGTCACTTTAGGAGATGCTAAAGGATCTTAGAATAAACTTAATCTCAGAAAAACAGGATGGGAATAATAAAGAGGATTATATCACAAAAGCTGTACAGAACTATGTAACAAATGAAATTGTCAAGAAATAATATTGACGTTAACTTTAGTATAGTTTAACTATTTTTCCTCAACCCCATGTCTTAGAGAAAAGCTAGGAAGAACAGAAGCCCAATGCTAATCCTATCTCTAGGAATGAATTCTTTCTGCATAATAATTCTACTATCACTTCAACAGCTTTTCCAAAACAATTCATTTGGTTTCAGTGGTAATATTTCATGGCATTCAACAAACTAAAATAGTATTTTTATCAAATTTATTTATAAGTGACTTCTGTTTTACAGACAAAATAAGCTGCTTTTGTCCTTAATTATACAGCTTATTCTTTATATACAAAAGTGATTTATTTAAGAGAGCAGGTAACTGATGAAGAGCCTTAAAATACAAGCAAAATAACCAACAGGAAGTAAAAAATGTTCTAAGGATTTTCAATTTCCTCTCTATCAGCTTCCTGAAATTTACTAATAAAACATTATTAACATATTCAGTCTCTAGGGTACATATACTAGTCACTATCCATTTATTTTTATCAGTTTAATCGGTACATATTACCAAGAAAGATTACACTATTCAAATGTTCAATATGTGCCAAGTCCCATTCTAAGGATTTTATTTGTATTATTTACACATAAAAAAATCCCTTTTGACAATTTTACAACGGAATAAAATCACAATGGAGTCAAAAACTTGTCCAAACTCATACAGTTAATTAAACGGAGCCAGAATTTTAAACCAGAGCTAGCATTTCTAAGTATTATCTTATATATACGTAAAAAAAAAAGATTAATATATATCCTAAAATGGAGCATACCTAAGAGAGATAATGGGTTTAAGTTAGACATTTACTTCAATTAGTTAAAAAAAAAAACCCAAAGAATTAATATTATAAAGGGCAATATTATTATCTAACAACTGGAACATTTATCTAATGGTAAGAGCTAACATACCAACTTAAAGTATTATACATAGTACAAAGAACCACTGACATTATATGTAAGAAGAATAAAGCCTCTAGACAATACCTGTCTCTTCATTATATTGGTTACTCAAAGAGACTGAAATCAAAGTAAAACTCAAGACTCAAGAAGGAAGTAATATTTTATCCAGAAAGAAATTATATGCACATAACCACCCCAACTGACGTGGGCTGAGAGGACCTTTCAGCGCCTATAAGTGACAGATTGGAATTACAGGATGAGTCCAAGAGAGAGGAGGATAAAGGACAGAGTAACTTTGGGTTATTTCAGAATGCGTGACTTCAGATTCTTATTTGTCAAACTGACTTTTGTGATTAGCTCTACATCTTGTGGCGAGTCACAGCTTCTCCAATCTGTTTCTGTAACTATACGATAAGAGTATTATGATCTAATGGCCTTTTACTCTCAGAAATTACCAATCTGAGTATACCGGCTGGGGTTAAATCTCATAAAGGATTTGCTGCCTTAACCAAGGGGGGAATGAATCACCTATGATGTGATCTGAGTTGATCATACATCGCACATCATCAATTCATCTATGGAAATATTTTCCACCATTGATAAAATGAATACTTTGAATAGTTAATTGTCCTTTCATTATTTTAAAATATTACTGATTTAGAATGTTAGGACAGAATCCAAGAATGGTAAAGCCTGAACCCCTACTCTGGTGCCCAATTTAAAAACTGAACTAAGGAATAAAATAAAAATTTTCAGAGAGATGGAGGCCAATGACCAGTGTGACTGATCCCACAGGCTGTGTGATTTAGCTGACATCACATGACAGACGAGATCAGTCAGAGCTCAGATTAAAGTCTCAAAGCCCATTCAGATCTGACTTCCTTTTTAATGCTCAAGGTTAAAACTCTACACTTAAACCTATACCAAATTTCAAACCCCTACAAACTTTTAACAATGAAGTGTACCGGAGGAGTAGAGTGACCATATGTCCTAGTTTGCGAGGCTAGTTCCAGTTTAAGCCTGCTGTCCCAGTATAATTATTAATGCTATCTCTTTCATTCTTAGAAGTCTCTCACTTTGGAAGATATATAATCATCCTGCAGAGAAGGCTTTAATCATAATTCAGAGTATTATTTCAATACTTAAAAGATAAGGAATTAAACTTCTTGCCCTACCATTTAATGTTCATATAAAAGGTATTAAAACTTTTAGGCACACTCTGAGAACTAAAGGTGATGCAATATATTACTGAGAGAATTCTTTCTTTACGCAAAAGTCACCTATGTGTCAAATGAACACATATTAATTCAGACAACCGGTTGTAAATATTAACCTCGTCAATGCCAAAAAAAGAAATCAAGGCAACTTTACTAATAATACTGAACTTTTACTTTTTTAATACCTGTGCTGCCCCTCCTCTCCTACTCAACTGTCCTTTAAGATAAATTACCCCTTTTATAACTAATATTTTATGCCTCCTTAACTATCCTAAAATGAAATTAGCAGGTAATAATACAGCTACACACAATTTAAAAATATGTATTAATGTCCTAATTAAGATATAATAATAATAGTCTCCCCATTCTGTTCTCTCACAATAATAGTCTCCCCATTCTGTTCTCTCACTGTTTCACTCCTTCAAGCAAATTTTTTTTTTGGAAAAGTCATTACCTCATACTGATAGCTCCAATTCAAATTCAAGAGCACAGGAATCTTCCTTCCTTAATTACATCTTCTCTTCACAAACAATAAGACTCTCATTTCCATTAAAATAATAGGCAATACAGGTACATCATATAAAATTAGAAAGTGAAAACAGTTTCTCTCCCTTCCCTGGGTCCTCAGGCATCCACTTCTTCCCGTCCCTCAAGGCAACCATCATTACTAGTTTCTTGTACATCCTTCCAGATCCTTTCTACACACATTGTTCTACACCTTGCTTTTTCCATGTAACAATCCCTGAGATCATTCCACACCCATATACGTGTAACTGCCTTGTTCTATATCCAACACTGCACAGTACTCCACTGCAGAGGCGTGCTTACTTCAAGTTTCCTCTGAGGAACATTTAGTTGCTTCAAATCTTTGGATATTTCCAATAACGTACCAAATGTACACATGATCCTTAGGATAAATTGTTAAACTGTCCTCCCTGGGGGCAATTTCACTTTACATTCTTGTTAGTAATGTATGAGCATTCCTGTTTCTCAACATCTTTCTGAACCCAGGGTTATCATCAAAATTGTTTTTATTTCTTTCAATCTAATAAGTGAAAAATATCTTACTATAATTTTGTTTGCAGTTTTCTAACTTGCATATAATAAATGAAGTTGAACATCTGCATGTCCTTTTTTTTTGTTTCTTCTTCTTCTCCTCCCCAAACCCTCCCAGTACAGAGTTGTATACTCTAGTTGTGAATGCCTCTGATTGTGCTATGTGGGATGCCACCTCAGCATGGCAGGACATGCCATATCTGTGCCTGGGATCTGGACTGGTGAAACCCCAGGCCGCCAAAGCAGAGTGCGTGAACTTAACCACTTGGCCATGGGGCCAGCCCTGTCTATGTCCTTTTCTATTAACAGTGTTGGTATCCTTTGCCATTTTCCTAATAAGTTTTTTCCTCACTGATTTGTAGAAACTCTTTATTGTGAATGATATTAGTTCATTTTCCAGATGTATCTCATACCAACTTCATGTACTTAAAGATTCTGTCTGGCAATAAAATTGTATTAATTAATATTTCTCTATTAAATCAGATGTAATATTACCACCACTTCTGACCAATGAGAAACATGAATTCCATTTTAACACAAACAAAATACATGAACAGAAGACTTGTAATTGAAGTACAAGTCTGAATGTGTGTTTAGCGTATTGTTTACCTGGCCATATGAAATACTAACGCATTCTAAATGTTACCTGAATAGCAGTAAATTAGATTAAAATATACACGTGCACGTGCACACATACCCCTCACTCACTCTTAGGATGGAGTACTTAAGAAATTTATGACTCATCATCTTAAAGTAGATGGGTAGAAACATGACTTTCTGGTTCTGACAATACAGTGAGACTCAGAAGACTTTTCCTTCTTCTAAAAATAATCAAAACGTTAAACAGAATTAGGTAAAATAGAAGAAAAAAATACAGCAGAGCTCCAAAGGAAGGAAGGGAGATATAGAAAGGAAGATGAAACAAAGGCAAAAAGTGAAAGTTTACAACACACAATGACAGTGGTGTTCAGCAGGTAGGGGCCCTAGAAAAACCTTGGTCTACTATTGCTGCAAGTATCAAGAAAGCTATTTTCTACAGGAAGATGGGCCCAGATGTTAGCTCAGGGCGAGTCTTCCTCAGCAAAAAGAGGAGGATTGGCAGCAGATGTTAGCTCAGGGCTAATCTTCAAAAAAAGAAAGAAAGAAAGAGTGTCTTTCTTTGGGGGCTGGCCCCGTGGCTGAGTGGTTAATTTCGCACGCTCCACTTCAGCAGCCCAGGGTTTCCCTGGTTCGGATCCTGGGAGTGGACATGGCACCGCTCATCAAGCCATGCTGAAGCAGCATCCCACATGACACAACTAGAAAGACCCACAACTAAAAAGATACAACTATGTACTGGGGGGCTTTGGGGAGAAAAAGGAAAAATAAAATCTTTTTTAAAAAAAAAGAAAGCTATTTTCTGGGCTTTTGCGGGGGCCGAGGGGGGAGGCGCGGGATGGGTAGGGGTGAGTGTAGTCTCCCATGAAAAACTAAAACCCAAATCTATGCTCTGTGCAGGCGCTATTCAACTTTTATTTCATACATGATATGTGAATCCACAAGCTAAAAATGTGTGTAAAAATGGGCCAAAGCTTATATGCCCAGCAGAAACAAATCATCAAAACTACTGTGTAAAGACATTTCTACAATCCAAGGGGGACACAAGTTCCCTAGAAAAAGCTACATTTTTGTTAAAAATAACAAAACTAATTCAAGGGACGGATCCATCACAATGAGGGATCAGCAAACCAACAGGATGGTTAGCATCCAAGAACTTAAAAAATAAAACTGTGTAACAAAACATAAAATAAGTATGTTGAAAATGATTAGAGAATCTTTTCAAGATATATATTTTAATATTTATGGATTAAATAGATGATGCCCAGGACTGGCTTCAAATTAATGGTGTGTGTGTCTGGTAGGGATATAAATAAAACAAAATTCATAATTGCTGAGGCTGGGTGATGAGTACATAGGGGATTTTATTGTAACATTCTCTTTATTTTTGTGTAAGTTTGAAATTTTTCTTGATTAAAATAATCAGAGATTTTTAAAAAAAAAGGGAGGAGGCAGACAGAAGCCAGGGGAAAGAATAGGACACAAAGAATTAAGAAAAGACAGCTTGAAGTTGGAAAGAGAGGAGGAAGACTTCAAAAAAAAAAAAAAAAGAAAAAAAAAGAGAGAGAAAATACGCAACAGGAATTCCCAGAGGAAGAGAATAAAAAGAATGAGGAAGAGATGTTATCAAGAGATAACAGCTGAGACTCCCCCAGTAATAGCATAAAGATAATAATCTTCAGAGTGGAGAGGCACACTAAATCTCAAGCTAGATAAAATAAAAATAAATTCATACCTAGACCATCATGGTAAAATTGGAGAATGCCAAAGACAACAAAATTCTTAAAAGCAACCAGAGAAATGACATGTTACCTATAAAGGAAGAAACAACAATATGACTGACAGTTAATTTTTCATCAGAAAACAACCAAGTATCTTCGAAATACTGAGAAAAACAACTGTCAGCTAGAATTTCATAACCAATTAAAAGTACTATACAAAAGCAGGTGCAAAATAAAGACACGGAAAGACAAAGACAGAAGGTCCTAATCAGATCTTTACTGAAAGAACCTTTTTGGAGTGGTCAGGAAGAAGTAATGGAATAAAAGAGAAGTCATTAATTAGAATAATTACAGAAACTAAAACACTGAGTAACTGAAAAATTCCTGGTCATGACTGTGAAGAGTTTCCACTCTCCCAAAACTGTAAAAATGCAGAATTTTTACAAGATGCCGAGTAACAAAACATGTTTGCAGAGGATAGTATTTCAGATTATTTAGAACAAAAGTTCGTTCATATTAAGTATGTGCAAAGGATTGAGTTGGCTATTAAAGGAAATGTGTTTCCCAAACTCTTTTAGAAGACTGTTTAAATTTTTAAAGATAGTTACATTTTTTTTTTAATCCAACAAATGTTTTCCTTTAAGAGTACACTTTCTAAAATCTGACAATGATGATAATCTGTTACAAGGAAGAAATGTTTAATTAAAATAATCTAGGATCTCAAATATTTCAATAGCCCACTATCCATTTTAAGGTAACTGACAAGATGTGGGTTCATTTGAGATATTTACTTACAGGCATGACTTTAACCAAGAACTACATGCTAATGACTCACAAATCTGCCCCTTAGCTAGTTGGGCAAACAACTTTTACAGCTTTGTACCTTAGTTTCATCTTTAGAATGGAATTAATGACAATCCCTACTTCACAGCGTTGTTGTGAAGATTAAATGAATTAATATAGGGGCTGGCCCAGTGGCGCAGCAGTCAAGTTTGCATGTTCCGCTTTGGTGGCCCAGGGTTCGCCGGTTCGGATCCTGGGTGCGGACATGGCACCACTTGGCAAGCCATGCTGCGGCAGGCGTCCCACATATAAAGTAGAGGAAGATGGGTACGGATGTTAGTTCAGGGCCAGTCTTCCTCAGCAAAAAGAGGAGGATTGGCAGCAGATGTTAGCTCAGGGCTAATCGTCCTCAGAGAAAAAAAAAAAAGAGTTAACATAGCTTACTTAAGAATATGTTAAGAATACGGCTTGGTATATAAACCTCAACCACCATGTACCACCACACAAATCCTTCCCTTAACCATAAGATCAAGTGCTCCCATATGTATGTGTAGGTGTGAGTGTGTGTACACGTGTATATATAAACATTTGGATGGGCCATTGTGACTTTAAGCTTTACTCACTTAAAAAATACTACATTTGCCTTCCTAACACAATCTACTGTTGATTCTCCTCCCCTACACAATTATCTGTCTTAAGAAAAGCAATCAGTTGCCCTAGTTAGAAACCTGGGTGTCATCCTAATGCTTCTTTGGCCTCACTCCCCTGTTGTCTCACATTTAGTCCCCCAAGCCTCTGGACTGAACATCTCCCTGCTCTTAACTATAAACCACTGAAGGAGAAGACTTTATCTTGTCTAAATTTGATATACATTCATTTGTATAGCAAATTAGTAAGAATGCAAAACTTGACTACAATCTGACAGTATACAACAAATATACCTTAAAAATAAGGATGAGTCAATCATAAAAAAACAGCGAGAGGCATGGAAACAGAAAAGAGACAGACACCAAAGGAAAAGAATTCAATATTTAGTCTAGGGGAGTGTGAATCACAATCAACCCTCTGAGAAATCTTTGCCCTACTGTGGAGATTATGGTCGGTAAACATTTCAGCAGCCATTCAATTTCTCTTGTCAGGACGCCACATTTACTAAGCAACTTCCTGATTATGACTTGATTCCTATGTGAGTCTGTCTGTCTGCTGAATGAGAACATACTGGTCACGCCAACACAAGTATTTCAATCTTTGTGCTAATTGTTCCTCACTGTAAACGAATAAACTAATCTGCCTGGTTTTATACACCAGTCACATGAACTTGATGATGACAGATCTAGCCCTGAAAGATGGCTCCACCCTGGAGTGTTTGAGTCCACGAGACCTAAGGCCATACTATAAACTATAGAAAACTCACAGAGGTAATGCAACCCCTCCTACCACCTACCCCTACTCCCGACTTCTCTGTAGCATTACATGGCTGAGTATACTTAGACATTTTGAAATATGACTGCTAGACCTTAACATGCCCTAAACAGAAATAAATTTATTTCCAAACCTGTTTCTATATTTATATTCCTTACTTCTACTAATTATTCCACAATCCTCCCACCTCCTAGCCACCCAGCCCCATCAGCACTACCTTTGACTTTTCACTCTCCACTTCCCATCCTACCCTCAGCTGTCAAGCCCTATTGATTTCACCTCTGTAACAGTATTTTGAGCCATCTTCTCAGTCTCATTCCTATTTCTATTACCCTAGTTAATCATATCATATCATTTCACCTCAACTAATCCAATAACCTAACAATCTACCAGGTTTTAGGATTCTTCTTTCTCTAATCCATTTTATATCCTGCTGCCAGATTAACCTTAAATTCCATTCTGGACATGTTAATCCCCTGCTCAAAAATCCCAATGGCCTGTTAAATAAACTTAAAACCCAACACTCACAGTCCTCCAGGATCAGGTGCTAACCTAAAGTTTCCAACTAATGTAAATGGTAAACAGATACGGATCCCCTGGCCATAACAGCCACAGGGGGAAGCTGGGGGAGAAATCCTTTTTCTGCAGTGTGCCATTCAAATACAGTTATTCTCTGTGTGCCATAACACAAAAGGAGTTGGAAAGCACTGTCCTTTAACTGACTGACATTCAACCTTATTTCTACCATTCCTGCACTAGCAGGAGCGCATGGAACAACAATGAGGTGCCTCCTAAATACTTGAAAGTGGCACTCTGAGAAGCAAAACATACAGCCATTCATCACGGGAGATGCTGGGAACTGGGGGTAAAGTGAAAAAGCAACCCTGATAGTATCTCCAGCACTATTAAGAGAAGAGGCTTGTACTTGAGTCCACGAATGCTGTCTTCCAACAGTGAGGTACCAATACTGAGGCTGGACACAGTAGTGCTGGAGTAACCAGTCATTAAGATCATTCAACTAGGGGGCCAGCCCGGTGGCACAGTGGTTAAGTTTGCATGTTCCGCTTCTTGGCGGCCCGGGGTTTGCCGGTTCAGATCCCGGGCGCAGACATGGCACCACTTGGTGAAAGCCATGCTGTGGTAGGCGTCCCACGTATGAAGCAGAGGAAGATGGGCACGGATGTTAGCTCAGGGCCAGTTTTCCTCAGCAAAAAGAGGAGGACCGGCAGTAGTTAGCTCAGGGTTAAACTTCCTCAAAAAAAAAAAAAAAAAAAATCACCCAACTACTGTCTCTTGTTAATTTCTTTTCTCAAAGATTAGTCCTGAGCTAACATTGCCAATCCTCCTTTTCGCTGAGGAAGACTGGCTCTGAGCTAACATCCGTGCCCATCTTCCTCTACTTTATATGTGGGACGCCTGCCACAGCATAGCTTGCCACGCAGTGCCATGTCCGCACCCTGGAACCTAACCAGCAAACCCCGCACCACCGAAGCAAAATGCGCACACTTAAACACTGTGCCACCAGGCCAGCCCCTATCTCTTGTTAATTTCTGTGCTCACCAAGGAATCTTCTAATGCTAATTTGGTTCCTCGTGTAAATTTGCCTGCAAGCAACAAACATGGTTAGACCATGCCTCTCTGACAAATTTCTAATTCTTGCAGTTTCCAAGTATGCCAACAAATTAGATTTGGAGCCCATAAGGCCAAGGAGACAAACCCTGGACCATGAGAGTACACTATTGCTTTACTCATCTGGCACCTCTGCCAAACAAATAATTCTTCTTTACCTTGATTTGGGGTGTGGGGAGAGAATCCCTGAAAGTATTAATGGGCCTTCATATCTCCAACTTCTAGTTATTAAAATTCATACAATTCTGGAGCATTCATGAATGCAAATATACCTTCCTGGGTGAAAGGGTTAATATCAGTATTTCTGTACACTAAATATCACTTTGCATAAAAAGTTTTCAAACTTTTGAGATACAATTCTAAAAGGAACAAAAGACCTAAAAACCTAACCGTGGCTGGAATATTTCTCAAATTAATAAATCAAAATTAATATGAATTAATGTGTCATGATGAATTGTCATCACGGTCAGACAATATGGATTCCTCAGACCCAAAGGGGTATGTGCCACTGTAGTTATACTGAAATTAAAAATAAGCCTGAGTAGTACACGCAAACAAGTGGCTAAAACCCAGAAGATAAACAAGTAGAGGGAAGGGGAGGAAAGACATGAAGGAAGAGAATTCAAAGCTCTCAATAAAAAGAGAAAAAGTTTTATCTATGTGAACCCTGGTGGTCTAGCGGTTAACATCTGGCGCTCTCACCACCTCAGTCTGGGTTCCTTTCTAGGTCAGGTAACCACACCACCCGCCTATTGGTTGTCATACTGTGGCACTGCATGTTGCTGTGATGCCGAAAGCTATGCCAGCAGTTATTTCCAATTCTAGTAAGGTCACCCATGGCGGACACTTTTCAGCAGAGCTTCCAGACTAAGGCAGACTAGGAAGAAAGACCTGGCCACCGACTTCCCAAAAAAACTGGCCATGAAAACCCTGTGAAAAGCAATGTAGCATTGTCTAATACAGGGCAGGAAAGTGAGAGGATGATGCAAAATGACTGGCAAGGCCTCTGCTCTGATGTACACAGGGTCACTAGGAGTCGGAATCAACTTGACAGCACTAACATCCTAAATGCTTTCTCCTGGTCCATAAGATCTCTAGCCACCACCAATCCATGACCCAAAAAAATGATCACCAATGACAGTAGTATTGCTATCAATATCTGCTATAGCACAATGGTGTTTTTTTAGGGGCTGGGATGGCCCTTTTTTGAGCATAGTGCAACTCCTCTCCTCCCTAAACAGCACTAAAACCCAAAAACAATAAAAATGCTCTTGTATAGGAATGTTCATCTTGTCTTCCAACTCAGCTACAGAGCTGTTATGACTGCAGTGGCTGAAGACACATAACAGACAGAGTTTTAGACTCTGACAAATAATGCGGAGCGTGTGACTGTAACAGACCAATATTACAGAAAATCATGGTCTTTTCCCCTCACTTCACTCACAGCAGCTGAGCCAATTCCAGATATTACGAAAAACAAATGTAATGCCAGTCCTTCATCTTTGACCTGTCTGCTACATCCTCACATTTTAAGCAGCTGAATACTGAGTGGCCATAACGTCACAGCAGTATCAGAATGCTATTCCTTCTGCTCAAAGATTTCCAACTCTCTGGTCAAGAGATACAACTTTGGAAGGACAGTTTTAACACATCCACTGGTTAACACTAATATTACTTTCCAAATCTGTCAATCTGCATCAAAAACAATTACACATACACAACCACAACTTACCAACATTTACAGATCAGCATTACCAAAAGAACCAAGGCAAATACCACCAATGCCTATACTTGCTTCCCCTTAGAGAACTGCAATTTACTAGTATCCAGAAACTACTTTAGCCACTAATTTGTGAAGGAAAAGACAAATGAGAATGAGAAAATAAGATTTTCCTTAAAAGGAAAAAACCCGAAACAAACAGAACAGTAAGTCAAATCTTAGATTGGTTATAAGTAATCCAACTAGAGAGACATCCTGATAACCTAATAGAAAAGATGTTCCAGTAATTAAAAATAGGTCAAAATTGTCTTGCTGGCTTAGTATATAGGTCAAGTTTTGCTATATCCTAGGAAAACTACTAAAAACAGATAATAGCTTATACTAGCAAAGACACCAGTGTACTTTCATATGAGCTTTCTCTTTTCTAAGTCTATGACAAAATGAATCAAGCCATTTCTACATTATAGAAATTATGTAATTACTTGCAGACTAACTTTTCCATCTATGGCTAACCTATGGCACATATATTTACCTCTGCAGATATTTTATGCACAACCCTCTAGTCTACCGGCTCTGTCACGGGGCACAAAGAGAAGACGAGGGTCAACAGCAACTTAGGAGGCTACAGGAAGAAAATTATCCTGCATTTGCAACTAAACGTATAAGGGTTACTGATTATACTCAGCTGAACTACTGGTTACAGCACAAAAAATAACCTTGAAAAATAAAGTAGTGCTTAATAGTATATAAAACAAAAAATAAAGATGAAGTCCTTATTCTTACATGTTCTCACAGGTCACCAATACTGATCTGAATTGGGTGCAACTTATTTTGAGGACAGTCACAAGAGGAACTCAGAACACTGGTAAACTCCAGACAATACAGAATTGAGTTCCATTACTAGAATTAGTGACAAAGAAAATACTACATTAATAAAATGGCATATTCTTACACAGAGAAAAGAATTACAGCAAAGGTAAGAAAGCACACAATATAGGAGAGAACCACCGGTAGTTCCAAACGGCTGGAGTACAGACAGAAGGAAGAGAGAGAAAGGAGGCTCAAGAGAAAGGCTGGAAGGTCTCAATCAAGTCTTGTTAAGGAACTTGGACTCCATCTAATATAATGGGTGCAAAATTTTAAAAAGCTATAGGGTAGTTATTTCCTCCCCCAAGTCTTTTTAAGCAACACTAGTACATAGTAAAAGAGATAAAGAGAGCCACTCTAGTTGAAGAGCATGGATGTATAAAGTCCTGATTCTCCCCTACTTCCACACAAGAGAGAATCCAGAGAAGAGAGAAAATCTCCTAAGAATGAGGTCTGTAAAGGAAGGCTTCACAATGAAAGGCAGAAGGAACAGAAGGAGCACTATTCTAGAAAAGTCAAATTTGAGTTCACAGCTAACTGGCTGTGTAACTAAGTAAATCAATATGCCCCGGTTTTCTCAGAGGTAAATACCTGTCTCATTCACTCATAATTACACATAGTGCAAGGAAAACAGACCTGAAAGTACTAATAAGCTATAATTTGTAATTAACCATGGAATGAGTGCAGTGGCACCTAAACTGCATCTTGCAGGATGGGTGTGATTTCAACATATAGAAATGGGAGAGGGAAGGCTTTACAAGCAAGAATAGCAGTGAGTAGACGGATGGAAACAAAATATGGAGTGCTTTGGAGAAACAATGCGGCTGGAGCACAAAGAATGGAGTAATCACCAGTTTTCCTTAAGCGAACTTTTACACCAAACCACTTCTCTCTCATTTTTTCCATAAGTTGAGAATTTCAGATCAAAGATATATGAAGTAATATTTCAACAAACGGGGCCAGGACAACTGTATAGTCACATATAAAGAATGAAGGTTGGACCCCTTCCTCACACCATATGCAAAAATTAACTCGAAATGGGCCAAAAACTTAAATCTACAAGCTAAAATGCTAAAACTCTTAGATGAAAGCATAGGCGTAAATCTTCATGATCTTGGATTAGGTAATGGTTTCTTTTTTTCTTTGTGAGGAAGACTTGCCCTGAGCTAACATTCGATGCCAATCTTCCTCTTTTCTTTTTGGCTTGAGGAAGATTAGCCCTGAGCTAACATCTGGGCCAATCTTCCTCTACTTTGTATGTGGGATGCCTCCAAAACATGGCTGATGAGTGATGTGGGTCTGCACCCGGGACCTGAACCCTCGAACCAAGGCTGCTGAAGCAGAGGGTGTGAACTTTAACTACTCACTGGGGTGGCCCTGGCAATAGTTTCTTAAATATTACAACCAAAGCACAAGCAACCTAAGAAAAAAATAATTGACTTCATCAAAATTAACAATTTTGTGTTTCAAAGGACACTGTCAAGAAAGTAAAAGACAACCTACAGAATGGGATAAAATATTTGTAAATCATACATCTGACTAAAGGTTTAGTATCCAGAATATATAACCATTATAATTTAATAATAAAAAGATAACCTGACTAAAAAATGAGCAAAGGATTTGATTCAACAATTCTCCAGATATACAAATGACCAATAAGCACATGAAAATACATTCAACATCCATTAATCTGAGAAATGCAAATCAAAAGCACCGTGAGATACCACTTCATACCCACTAGGATTGCTGGTGAGGATGTAGAGACATGAAAACTTTAATATTCTGCTGGTGGAAATTTAAAATGGTGCAGCCACTGTGGAACAGCCTGGTGGTTTGGTGGCTCCTCAAATGGTAAAACAGAGTTACTGTATGACCCAAGTACACACTCAAGAGAAAGGAAAACATGTCCATACAAAACCATGTACACGAATGCTCATAGCAGTATTATTTGTAACAGCCAAAAGGTGGAAACAACTCAACTGTCCACTGATGAATGACTGGATAAAAAAAAAATCTGGTATACCCATACAATGGAATCTTATTCAGGCATAAATGGACATGAAATCTGATACAACGTACAATGTGAATAAACCTTGAAAACGTTATGCTAGTGAAATAAGCCAGACAGAAAAGGACAACTATTGTATGATTCCACTTATATGAGGTACCTAGAGTAGTTAAATTCAGAGACAGAAAGCAGAATGGTGGTTGCAGGGGTTGGGGGCAAGGGGAAACTGGGATTTACTGTTTAACGGGTACAGAGTTTCAGTTTTACATGATGATTCTAGATGGATGGTGGTGATGGTTACACAACAATATGAATGTACTTAATAGCACTTAACTACACAATTACAAATGGTAAATTTTATGTTGTGTTTATTTCACCACAATAAAAAAATTGTTTTATTAAAAAAAAGAAGAAAAAAGAAATGAAGTACTGATACATGGTAGAACATGGATGAACTTTGAAAATATTATGCTAAATGCAAGAAGCCAGAAAAAAAAGGGCCATATATTGTATGATTCCATTTATATGAAATGTCCAGAATAGGCAAATCTATAGATACAGAAAAGTAGATTAGTAGTTGTCAGGAGTGGGGGGTAAGGGAAGATGAGGAGTGACTGTTAAAGTGTACAATGTTTCTTTTTGTGGTGATGAAAATGTTCCCGGATTAGATAGCAGTGGTGCTGCCCAACTTTGTGACTATACTGAAAACCAGTGAATCGTGTACTTTAAAAAGGTGAATTTTATGGTATTTGAATTATGTTTAATTCAAAAATAGGGGCCAGCCCCACGGCCGAGTAGTTAAGTTCGTGTGCTCTGCTTCAGCGGCCCAGGGTTTCGCCAGTTTGGATCCTGGGCGCGGACATGGCACCACTCATCGGGCCATGCTGAGGCGGCGTCCCACATGCCATAACCAGAGGCACACACAACTAGAATATACAACTATGTACTAGGGGGCTTTGGGGAGAAGAAGAAGAAGGAAAAAAAAATAAAGACAACCTATAAAAAATAAACATGAACAATCCTAGTCATTAAATAAAGACAATGAAAAACAAGATAGAAAGCTCCTCTAATATGGATAGTACATGCAACTAAGTCAAACTATTTTATAAGCATTTCTTGGAAACTTTACAGTATGAGACCATTAAGTTTCTTTAGAGGAAGAAGAGAAAATAAGAAATTATCTGTATAGCCCTCATTATTATGACTTTAAAATATATGTAAAACATTAACTAAAAGTTGTAGTGTGTCATCTTTGTTTTATTTTAGAAAATGTTTTCAAACAGAACAAAAATAGCACATGAGACATGATGATCAGAGAATATTTGTTAAATGAAAACCAGTTCAGGACTTTCATAGATTAATTTGTGACCTCCATTGATCCCTTTAATCCCATTTTCCCCATAAACTCTAATCGTAAATTTTACTACTACAGGAAAGACTACCTCATGGAAAACTATTTGAGAATCTACACTAAGTCTTAATAGGTCCTTCTAAGGTTCAACAGATTTGGGGGCTGGATATGCTGCTTTGATACTCTGATAGAAAATTAAAAGGAAACTAGTTCTATCAACAGCTGAAGTAAGCTTTATTAACATCTGTCAGGCCATTTAGATTAAAAGCAGAAATTTTCAGAAATCCGTGTTGGACAAAGATGAATCACAAAGCATTTTTTGATCTGTATAAAGATGATCACCTATATCTTTTTCTTCGCAAAGATGTACAGCTGGTCATAAACAGTAAAATAGAGGTATAGCCTTCACTTTCACCTGCTGAGTTATCAAACTGCACCAGGTTACTCTGTACTCTGTTTAATAGGGTAGTAATTAAAGATTGAAGAGCCTAACAAGAAATAAAATAATACAAAAATGCTGTTTTCCTGATACAGGCTTGTCTCTGTGGAAAACAAATCAACTGCAAAGTTGGATGAACAATAAAAGAAATTTGCTGAACAAACACACGTTGCCATTTATATATTTTCTTTAATCTTAAACTTAGCCATTGAGTCTGCCCAATGCATCCTCCTCTACCTCCTTCCCTAATCTACTAGTTGTTACTCTCTTGATCCTTTCTCTAATCAGATGGTTCTTAAGCTTTTCCCTACCCTCAATATTTTGGCAGGTGTAGGAAAGGGGAGGAGGAAATAAAAATTTCCAGGGGACCATCAGTTTAATAAAGACTTCTATTTCAATTTGTTCAAGAACATAAAGTCACTTCAATATATACCATTTCACATTTCAAAAGTTAGTCCTCGGATATTTAAACATTATATAAAAATTTAAAAACTATATTAATGGGACAGTCAGTCTTTCCAAATTCCTTTAAGTTACTGACATCACCAAGAACCAAACACCTGGTCTCTGCAACCAGTCCCCAAATAATCTATTTTCAGATCAAAGGATGCGTAAACCCTTACTGTAATCTTTCTAACCTCTTCATTAGTCCATCAGAATTCTGAGAGCAACAAAAGCATTGAAGGTACCTGGAAATAGTACCAGGCAGAAAGATCAGAACACCTAATAAATATGTTTAACTGCACGACTCTAATACTATAGTTTTTAAAAGAGCAAAACTTTTCTGAGCCATGTTCACGTAATGTCTGTTTGGTAAAATAAGTAAAACAAGGGGGAAAATGAGAGTACTGACTCTAGATGAGTAACATCAGTACGAGTTACTTGGGCAGCAAAAAGTCTGATCTGAAAATCAGTATTATGATTTTAAAGCATTTTTACGTATTTTCCCACAGTCACCCTGACATTTACAAACAGCAATCTAAGACTGTCCTTTAAGAAAGCATTTACATTAAATTAACAGAAGTCTTTATAGGCATGGTCTGGCCACCTGTACCATCGTCTCTCCATTTCTCTAAGTAAAGCCTGCAGCAAACATACAGGAGAAAGAATGGTCAAAGTCAAAGTTAATAAACTAACTATGGATATTTATACAATACATATTTAGTACCATACTATGCCAAATCCAACAGGAGCAAAAGGTCCAGATGACAGAAATCATGGAACACTGCTCATGTGGACAGAAAAACATAACTGGATAGTCAAGATCTGTGTGAAAGACAAGTTTCATTGAAATGCTTCAACTAATGCTGGCTAACAGCTCACCTGACCTCCTGTCTCCAAAAGCTGTAGAACTTCCAGCCCTAAATGCAACCAGCTTCATAAGACCATTATTAACATATTCCATTCATGCCCACTCTGCTTTTGGGTTGGGTATTGGGGAATGAAGAGAGAGATTATATTAACCTTACATTACTCTTCTCAATACAAGGAAGCAGAAGCCATTCCAACAAACCAGTTCTTTAGTTACTCAGGAATTAACAGGGACTCTCTATTACCCAATATCTAAAATCAACTCTTCTCTTTTCTTTATTATCAAGTCTGTGATTTTTCTGGTCTCCACACTTACATTCCTAGAATAATTTGTAGGGTAAAGGGGCAGGGCCATGAGAAGGGAGGGGAAGGCTTTACAAATTTCATTATCACCACACAATGACAACTACTCAGAAAACTGCTCAATCACTCACCACAGTGATGAATATTAGCAAGTCTCAAAGCAGAATTCCCCTAGAGCAGCAGTTTTCAAAGTGTGGTCTGGGGACCTCTAGGGGCTCCCCACACACTTTTTCAGGAGGGTAGGTGGCATAGTCAAACCATTTTCATAATACTACGATGCTATTTGCTTGTTCATTGTCATTCTCTCATGAGTGGAGTTTTTCAGAAGCTCCAGGAGATGTAACACTGCAACAGACTGAATGTAAAGCAATGCCACTATTCTCAGGCAATTTTCTTTCAAGTTATTTATTTATTTTATTTTATTGTTTTGAAGATGATTAGCCCTGAGCTAACTGCTGCCAATCCTCCTTTTTGCTGAGGAAGACTGGCCCTGAGCTAACATCCATGCCCATCTTCCCCTACTTTACACGTGGGACACCTACCACAGCATGGCTTGCCAAGCAGAGCCATGTCCGCACCCAGCATCTGAACCAGCGAACCCCGGGCCGCCGAGAAGCTGAACATGTGCACTTAACTGCTGCGCCACCAGGCCGGCCCCAAAAGTTATTTATTTTTTTTTAAATCTTATTATTCCATTTATATGAGGTATCTAGAATAGTCAAATTCAGCGACAGAAAGTAGAATGATGGTTGCCGGGAGGGGAGAATGGGGAGTTAAGTGTTTAATGCGTACAGAGTTTCAGTTGGGGAAGATGAAAAACTTCTGGAGATGCCTGGTGATGGCTGCACAACAATGTGAATGTACTTAATGTGGCAGTACTATACACTTAAAATGGTAAATTTTACATTATGTATACTTTACCACAATAAAAAAAATCACATTATGTTAACTTCTAATGGGTTTATTATTCTAAGCGAATTAGTAATTATTCTAAATGAATTACAGAATTCTCAGTTTTAATTTCTAATAATGTAATTATCTACAGGTATAATCTACACAAACAAAAGTTTGGGTTCCATGATACTTTTAAGTGTGCAAAGGGGTCCTGAGACCAAGAAGTTTGAGATCGGCTACACTAGAGTATGGTCAATATATAACGCCTCCACTGCACCCTGTAACTCCATCACTCTAATTAGTACTCAACCAAATAAAAACAAAAGCTATGGTGCAAAGTCTATCAGTCCTATGTCCTAGATGGATATCAATACCTTTCTGTACATTTTCATATCTTGAGGTCAATAAGACATAGTTTCACTATTTTTCTTGCTATAGCTATTAAAGGCATCCAACCACAGCAATGAAGACTATCATACCCCTATCCACGGCAATCAACAATTACAGTGACCACCCAGATCCTACCATTAACCTTTTGCCATACTTGCTTTATCACATATCCATCCATTACTATCAGGTTTTATGTAAACTAAAGACATCATCAGTACATGCGAATCACTAACTAGAATTTTCTTTCTTTAGAATCAAAATTTACATACAATGAAATGCACCAATGTTAGGTGCACATTTGCTGAGTTTTGACAAATGCATATTAACTGTGTAACTCAAACCCATCAACACAAAGAACATTATAATCACCTCGGAAAGTTCCCTCCTGTCTCTTCCCAATCTCTGCCTCCATTCCCACAGAGGCCACTATTCCTCTGATTTTTCACCCCTCGACTACTTGTGCTTGTTCTAGAATTTCATATAAATGGAATCACACTATGTACTTTCTCGTGCCAAGTTTCTTTCACTTAGCATGTTTCTGAAATTCATTTGTATTGCAATGTGTATGAGCAGCTCATTCACTCATTGCCAAGCAGTATTCCATTATGAATACACCAGTTTACCCGCTGTCCTATTAACAGACCATCTCCAGTTTTCAGCTCTTAGAATAAAGCTGCCATGTGCATTCTTGTACAGGTCTTTTTCTCGACCTATATTTTCATTCCTCTTGTGTAAGTATCTAGGAGTGGAATTTCTGGAGGAAAAAACAACCTTTTAATTATGGAAAATTTCAAGCATACATAAGAGGAGAGAACAGTATAATGAATTTCCATTAAAGCCAGCTCCAACTATAGTAATTCATAGATGCTCTCCTTTCATCTGTAAACCCACCCATTATTTTAAAGTCCTAAATATTATTATCATCATTTTGTCTTTAAATACTTCAATACACAAACATTTCCAGATCTGGTCAAATTACTTATCATGAAATATTCAAGAAAACACCAACACTGATTTAACCTATGAATTAAGAGTAATTAAAGTAGCAATGGAAAAAGTATAATTTTTCTTCTCTTCACATATTTTAAATGCTGCCTCTCTACCACCTCTCCTTGATATCTAGAAAGTCAATGGTACAAAGATACTTTCCATTGTTATTCTGAAAGAATTGGTGCCAAATACAAAAACTGGTAATGATAAATATCATAAAGGAATATCAATATGATCAATCAGATTTCTCAACTGTCAAGCACCCTGAATTAACTATGCTACGCTATTATTTTATAAGCCAAACTGTATATGAGACCAAAAGAAAAAAAAAGTTTGGTCACTAGCCCTTTGTGAGAACAAAGGTAGTCTTCATTATATCCAATACTGAATAAAGAGGTAAAATTCCAACCCTTCCAGTCACTAGATTTTCGTTATCCTCAAAAACCTGGCTGTGCCAGAGAGGGTAAGGGAAATGGCCATTCTCAACCACCGCAGATGACAGCACTAAAGCATAAGATCTTTTCAGAGGGCTATCTGGAAAAAAAAAGAAAAAAAGCTTTTCCTTTGATTTGGAAATTTTACTTCCAAGAACTTAACCTAAACAATTCTAGCATAAAGCCTGCAACAAGGATGTTCTTCCCAGTGTTGTTTATAATGGAGACAAACAGTTTACAACCTAAATGTTCAATGGGGCATTAGTATAATTTTGCAGCATCCAAATTAATACACACTACAGGGTTACAAGTCTGGAACCACATATGCCAAAGCATTAATGGCAGTGATGAAGGAGAGGGGAATATTTGCTGTTCATCGATTTGAACTGCCTCTTCCAAACAGATTTCACTATAATTTCAGTTGGATCTTTATTCTCTGTGTGAAGTTTTTGAAAGAGCAAACCTCAGGCTTTGGAGGCAACCATGAGGTACAACTTGGAGTAAGTTCCAGAAACATGAACTGTAGAGGTAAATAGCATACACTAGATGACAAAGAAAATAGTGACAAGGAAAAAAAATGACTAAAGTCTAGACAAAGGGTTCAGACAAGATGTCAACATGTTAATAAGAACCCAAAGAACAGGCATGATACAATTCAGTGCAACTTAATACTGTGTTTTATTTATGATCTAACCCAGAGTTTCTCAACCTTGGCATTACTGACATTTCGGGCTGGGTAATTCTTTGTTGTACGGGATTATCTATGCATTATATGACGCTTAGCAGCATTCAGGCCTCTACTTCCCACATTAGTAGCATCCCCCTCCACCCCATGTCTTGACAAACAAAACTATCTCCAGAAATGGCCAAATGTCCAGGGGGTAAATTCACCCTGGTTGAGAACCACAGATCTGACCTTACACTTATATGCCTGTATGTATAATATTCCATTCCATTTCACTCTTCAAGAAAACAACTCTTGGCTTCAAGGAGCTCACAATCTAAAGGCGAAAAATCCAAAAGCCAGAGTTTTTAAATTTTATTGCAATATCCTATATAAGGAGGGCTTCAAAATTATAGACTTTGGGAGTTTTGTCCACCACAAGCTATCTTCCTTCCCTCCTAGCTCACAAACATAATGTCTCATATTTATTAAACCGTACAAATTCCTCATAACAGAGATTCACACTGTGATCTTCAGTCAGCTACCATGTATTTAAAGATGACTGTGTTTCATTTAATTTCATCAGGAGCCAGATCACTCAGGTTCAAATCCTTGCTCTACTACTCACTAGCTTTGTGATATTGACCAAGTTACTTAACTTCCTTATGTCTCAGTTCTCTCAACTTTAAAACAGAAATAATACTATCAAGATAACTTATGGGAACAAGGTGAGTATATAAAATGCTTAAAATGCTTAGTACATAGTAAATGCCCAATAAATGTAGGTGATTAGCTATTATTTTAACTACAAGCCTATAAAGGCAGGCATCATCATCACCAACTTATAAATAAACAGAGGCTGAGAGATTAAGAAACTTGCCTGTGGTCACAAAACTATAAGATTATGGAGTAATGATTCAAAAACAGTCTGTCTTGATTCCAGAGCCCGTAATTTTTCTGTTTTGTCAATAAAATTACATTAAGATTCATTAACTATCAAGAACAACATATCAGTCTTACTTCAAAATAATAACCAGCACCAGACACATTTTCATTTAGAGATTAATTTAGAACACTTAACTAAATTGAAGTGTATTACTGAATTAAGGTTACAGAGCTTTAGCACACCAACACAGACAACTTTAAGTTTCTATATACTACTTTAAATGATTCTTATTTGAAAAATCAGAACGTAGACCTTAGCTCCTAAAACTGTTCATACATTATATGGAAGCAGCCTGTTGATGTTAGTCTACGAGAAGACCATCAACACCAAAGGATGACATGGGGTTGTCTGAGACAGAGGTTATCAGGTATACATTCTCTAATCATCTGGCTCTTACTCCAAGGTCATTGACTTTGTTCATAGATTTTGCTCCCAAGGCCCGGAATGGCTTCATGAACCCCTCTGAATTCTTCCATTTGCCATTACCACACATCCAAGTTCTTAATGACTCCCAAACACCTTCACATGCTATCTGACCACTGCCTAGCTATCATACAACGTGTTAATCTTTTTCACTTAAACTTTGCTACTCCCAACACTCCTTACTAGGATCACCAATGACTTCTGCATTACCTCTTCCTGAAGCCATTTCACTAAAGTTGTTAGTCCTTCAACATTTCATATACTGTTAACAACACGTTCTTCAACTTGGTCTGTAAAAATCACTCATTTTAGAGTTCAGAAGTCAGAGTGGAGGCAGAATGGCTAAGACCATGTAACCTGATAGTTCCAAACAATTAGAACTGGAAGAGACCTAGAAATCTTAGCTCAACCCTCTGGTTTCACAAATCACACTGAGGGACAGAGATGACCTGGTGAAATCTTCTCTAACTTTTCTTAGATCCTCTGCAGAGTTGGGTCTTGGCCATTTGGGCGCTCAATCTCTTTTGCTCTTTAGAGCACTCATTTGGATTCTAACATTCTTTCCTGCCTCACAGTTTAGTAACTTCTTTCAATAAAGTGATTATCAAAAAGGTTGAAAGTTGTCCACTATGTTCATTTTGAGTAAATAGTAAATAATTCCACCCCCAACCTACTCTATGAAAAGGAGAAGCTGAGAATCTGCTATTTAGGACAAAAATTGTGCCTGTTCTCCATTACTCTTTTACTGATCTTCTGTAACACGTCAGTTCTACCTACGTCCTCCACACCAGATTCTCCTTTCTGTGCTCCAAAGGAACAAAAGAAGAGAAAACTTCATGTTGGCACTCATCGTTCAGAAACTTTAGGTTTCACTCTTCTTTCCTCATTATTTTGATAGACTCCTTATTAAACTACTAATTTATCAATTTTGAGACTTGTTCACAAGTCTATCACTTCCTCGGCTATCAGTTCAGTTTACAAACTGGTAATTATCAGCACTCAAACCACGAGCTTTAGATGCTGTCACATGCATACCATTCAAAATCTTCAATGTCTCCGCACTGTCAACCAAATGAGGAAAATTCCCTCTGAGATTCTCTTATAAATTACAGTTCCTACCTTCTTTTCCAAGCTTTTCTCTAGCAAGAGCTCTACACATACTCTGCTCCAGTCACAGAAATTTTCTTTCCTGAAAAAGGCCCATCCTGCATATTCCTTCTGCCTGGAATATTGATCACATACCACCCCCCCTCCCCATAAGCCATTCTTTGTAAAGCCTTTCCCTGGGATTCTGTTTCCTTTGAACTGCATAGCATTTTGCTCATAACCATCCTTTGAGAATTATATATTACTCACATTTGTGTATTTCTAATATGCACTCACAAATTATTGGATGACAAAATCTATGGTTCTCAGCTTTGTTCTTCCCCATACTGCTTAGCACAGCACCTTGCACATACTAAGCTCTCAAACAGTTGCCAACTTGAAGATGGGTGTGCCCAGCTTTTTTTTAATAGGTTGGCCATTAAGTCACAATTAGTTTCTCAAAGCATTTTAATAATTTTTTTTTTTGAGGAAGATTAGCCCTGAGTTAACATCTGCTGCCAATCCTCCTCTTTTTGCTGAGGAAGACTGGCCCTGAGCTAACATCTGTGCCCATCTTCCTCTACTTTATATGTGGGACACCCACCACAGCACGGCTCTGACAAGCGGTGCCATGTCTGCACCTGAGATCTGAACCAGTGAACACCGGGCTGCCAAAGTAGAACGTGTGCACTTAACTGCTGCGCCACCAGGCCAGCCCCATATAAATACATTTTTATGCCTTGGCGTCTCAGATTAATCAAGTTAAACTCTTCTATTTCACTTGGTATAAAAAAATTAACCTAATTTCAGGCGTTCTCTCCTATTGTAATGATCTGTATATGAAAGGTCTACCCCAACATACCTGCTCTCTCTTTCAGGTCATTTATTAACTAAGCAAAACAAACTCTCCTCCACTTACGCCATCATAAAAACTAAAATTTATAAGAGCTACAAAATAAAACAAATATTCCTTTGGCTCAGAGTTCACTTGCTAGAAAACAGGAGCAATTTTATGATAATTCTGAATTGCTGCAGGGTAACTAATAAACTGTAAAATAACTGAACATAAAGAGACTGAAACATGCTGTGAGAGCCCCCAAAAGTAATACATACATAGAAAAGCTTCTTGTTAACATATGGAATTCTCATCAGTCTTTCCCTGATGTTGTCAATAACCATTACCATATGCTACTGAAGGCTACTATTACTTTCCAGTTGGCAAATTTCTTGAATACAAGCAATTCAGTTCAAAAAGCTTTGGTAAGTGCCTCCTCTAAGCCAAGCAGGGAGCAAAAGATGTAGATGAATATAACACAAAGTCCCGCCTTCATAAGGCAAACAATCTCAACAGAGTTTTCTCCACTTAGAACACATACTCTGCACTGCTTTCTTTGCCCCTTTACCAGCTGTCTCCAGCAGCCATGATTTTGTTCAGGTCACCTGTTATTTGTCTTGGAAAAATTGGTTAAAGAAGTTTTTAAAAAATTTCCCGCCCCATGAATCTGACGGGGCAAGGAAGAGGCTGCTGGGAGGAAAAGCAGCATTTCCCCCACTATTCCCACTTGAAAAAAAATCACCAATCCAGTATGCTTGTCTTTCAAGGCACCCCTAAATTACGACAAGGATCATGTTAAAAATCAGCAGGCCTCTTGTAAAAGTGACACTTAAAAAAGGCGATTGCATCAGATAGCTCATGTTTTACTGGAAGAAACCACTCTTTGTAGTATTAAAACACTTAGAAACACTCCAGGAGATAACGCTGGTGCTTAAATTTTAAAAACTTCTCTTACTGACCAAAGGATCCATGCAATGACAAAGCTAAAAATGTTCTGTCTCACTAACGAGGGTGAATCACAGCCACCACCTACTCCACCCAACAGCCGCCCTCGTAACACTGGACAGTTCAAAACCTGGAGAGCTCTCCTCGCCTGCTACACGTTAGAAACGAATTCAACTCAGCGCAGCAGCGGCCGAGCACAGCACAGCTGTGCGAGAGCAAGCAAACGTTACTAAATGCTGAAATTTACCAGGACATGTTGTTCTCTAGACTCAGCTGCGCCTTTTTCACCTTTACCGAACTCTCCCCCCGTTACTACTGGGGAAAAAGCTCAACAGATAACTCTTACTTGCAAAACGAAGTCTCTGTTCTGATTTTCGCAGTAAATTTCCATTACTAAGTTCTGGAGGAAAACCTACTCCATGTATTGTCTCCGGGGAAAAGGTGCCTGCCTGCACGTTCTTCAACCGAAGCCTATGAACTGATCACAGAACATTTCAAGGGTTCCCAGATCTCCTCGGTGAGCCCAAACACGATTTTCAGTCTTGCACAAACCTACGAGGATGTTTCAAAGTTCTCTCGTGCGGTAGCAACCCAGCATCTGGGAAAAGATCCACTCACCCCTGGACAAGCGGCTTCTTACGTCTCAAGAACTGAACTAACACCTCAAAGAAGCCAAGGCGGACCTCCCTGGACCCTCGACGTCGGCAGACCATCAGGCCAGCCCCGGCGCCCGGGAAATTCTGCACGACAGCCTCACACAAAAGGGCCTCGGCGCCGCCGCCGCCCGCTCTCCCACCGCCCGGCCCCGCGGACTCACCAGGACCGTGGTGCAGATGGACCTCAGCTCGGACTCCACTTTCTCCCGATAGTCCTTAATCAGCTGCAACTTCTTGTCCGAGGTGTCGGTCTTCTGCTCGATGCTCGAGATGACCCTCCAGGCGGACCGGCGGCCCCCGACCACGTTCTTGTAGGCCACCGAGAGCAGGTTGCGCTCCTCGTTGGACAGCTCGGCGCCCTGCTCCGTCACGGCCTTCATGCAGGTGGCCATGTCGTCGTAGCGCTCGGCCTGCTCGGCCAGCTTCGCCTTCTGGATCAGCTCCGTCTTCTCCATGGGGACGGACGCGAGAGGACAGCGAGGGCGAGCACCGACCCGGATCGGAGGAGGCGCGAGGAGGGCCTGCGGGCGGCGCGCGGGGGCGCGGACACAGGGGCGGGGGCGGCGCCGTCAGACAATGCCCGCCGCCTGCCCGCCCGCCGCCCCTTTTGTCTGTCCCCGCACGCGCGGCCCAGTTGAATTTCCCTCCCCCGCCCACGCTCCCGCCCGGCGCCCAGGAGGCCGAGGGGCACCCGCGGAGGCGGCCGCGGCGGGCGCGGGAGCGCGGGGAGGAGGAAGAGCCGCTCCCGCGCCCGCCCGGCCCAAGATGGAAGCGGCCGTTGGCCCGCACCTTCCCGCCGGAGCTGTCCCTGAGGAGAGAGGCGTGGAGGCCGGCCACTCCCGCGGGCTGGCCCCCCGCCCAGCCCTCAGGCCTGGCCAGGCCCTCAGAGGGCCGGAGGCGACCCTGGCGCTCACCTTCACGTCTCCGCGGCCGCGGCGCGAATCCCACCACTTTGATCCGCTTTTGGCTTTAGCGGAGGACCCTCCCGTCTCAGCCTACCCCGGAGCCAAGGGGCGGGCCGCCGAGCGGCTGCCCTCGCTCCCACGGCCCAATGGCGCGCCGAGCTGCCTCCGAGAGTCCCGCCTCCCGCCACGATGCTGGCCAATGGGAGCTGAGCGCGCGGAAGGGGGCGAAGGGGGCGGGGCGGGAGGGGAAGCGGAGGCTAGGAGGGTGGGTCGGCTCGGACAAGTTCGGTAGGCCGGCAGGCTGCGGCTTCGGCCACGGGGTTTCCTCCAATTAGATCCAGGGTAAAAGGACGTCACTGTTGCCATGGCGATGCTGTTACCAACTCCCCTCATCCTCCCGCCACCCCCGGCACTTGTGGGTGCGGCACGGGAGCGGGAGGCTCGCACCACCACTCCCGCGGTGGCCGCGTCTCCTGCTGCAGCACCGCTGCAGATGGTGCATTGCATCTTATGGGCCAATGCAGCTCCGGCTCTAGTCGGCCTAGTGAGGCCGGGCCTGGGACACAATCGGCTGTTTTGTTGCTCAAGCGCCTTTCTTTCCTCCACTTTCCTGTTCGTGACAAAGGTTTGGAGCTCAGTACCTTGAATCCAGCCTGTAATGACGTTCCGACTGTGGCTGCGAATTAGAAATAATCTCATCCCCATTAAGGAGGAATTAGTTCCTGGAGAAAGTGGCTTAAGTATGGCTTTTACATGGCAAATTCGGGTTTTCAGACGGGCACCTAAAACCTGAAATTCCGTTGTAAAATTCCCAAGAAAGTCCGGGCATGGCTCTCTGGCAATGCCAGGTATTAAGATTTTCTTTAAAATGAGAAACGACGTTAGGGACAATTTGGTGATAAAACGCCTGTTAACCCCCACCCCTTCCCCCGGCAACTGTTTTTATATTTCTTTCCAGCCTTTCCAGGTTACATCCATGCATCTAAATACATATTTTTTCATATCATTGTCGTATGTGTAAAAGCTTTTTATTTTCTGGTATTATTTTTGAGAGGACACTTGAAAAGCTAAACTTCTTTCCCTAGATGTTGACTTCTAACTTTCTCCTCCTCGTGAATAAACACCCCTCTGAGGTTAGGAAGATGGCCCCAGATATCTTTTGTTCAGGTCATCTATAGACTTTCCTTTCTCCTTAAACTAGGCACTCCCCTCCTGCCACTCCCTCCTCTCCTGGCACTTCCCCGGTGCCCCACGCGAAATAAGGTGGCTGTCCTGGGTGTCTGGAAAGTGGCCTTTGTGCCGTCTTAAGATGAAAATTGCCATCTGGGCTCACGCTGCCGTGATTCCAGGTTTAGCACGTCCAAGGGGGAATGGATCATTGAAAGCCAAAGAATGTCACAGCAGAGAAAGAATTTCAGATTCTAAGTGGAGACGGGAGCAGATCTGGAGAATCTCTAGAATGGAAGAGTGCAGACAGATGGCAGGAGAAGGTGTGGGCTTTCCAGAAATCTCAACTCCCTCCCTGCTGCCCCTCCCTGTCCTGACTTGTAAAGGTTGCTCTGTGCTTTGACAGACAGGAGAGGCCTGGGTTGGGAAGGGCCTGTCTCTTGATGCAGAAATGCCTTACTATGTTCCAGCGTTCTAATGGAGGGCCCTGCTGTTATTTCTGGAATCCCTGGGGCCGGGCTGCAGACACACGAGTGTTTATGGCCATGTGGGCTGGGGTGGGGCCGGACACCAAGAAATCCCAATGGAAAGAATTTGCGTGTGGAAGGTCAGATAAAATGCTTTCTGTATGACAAAACTTCAAGCTTACTGAAATTAGATACAGCCCAGGCAAGGGGAGAAACCAGTGGAGGTGTCTGGGGACTGGGTACCCTTGAGGGGAGTTGTCCGGGGACCTGACCTCTGTGGTAAGGAGAGAGGGAAGGGGCAAGCACACTAACTCTTTGTCCGAAAGTCTGGGTTGTATTGCCATCTCCCCAGGTGACCTTGGGCAAGTTTTTGCTGCTGTCTGTAACTCAGTCTCTAAAATTTCTGCTTTCATTAAATCATCAAATATTTATTGAGCACCAACTCATATAGTTAGGATCATCTGGAATCGCGGGTAAGAACTGCTTCGAAACCATGGCACACTATGAAATCGCAAAGTATTTTATGAGGGACCAGAGTGATACGTGCATATCTAAAGACCTCTGCACCTGAAAGAACTCAGGCTGGAGAAAATTAAAGCTCTGAGATCTTGAAGTCCCTGGACACGTAAAGAACTGACATTTACTGAGTGATTACATGTGTCAAACACTATTTTAAGTCTTGCGAGTATTAACTCAATCTGCTTAATGCTATGAGGTAAGTACTGTTATGATCAGTATTTCCATTTCACAGATAAGAACACTGAGGAACAGAAAGGTTAGGTATCATGCGTAGGGTCACAGAGCTCATGAGTGGCAGAGCCTGGATATGGACGCATGCATGGCCTCTGGGTGCTGAAGCCCATCCTTGTTAGCGCTATGCCAGATCTTTGCTCTGTGCTGTAAGGCCTCTAGGAAAGATGAGCCTGGTCCCTGGCCTCGGAGTTCCTTCCTAGTAAACACGAAACATGTTAAACATCCACATCCGGCGTGCTGAGAAGAACTCTAGGGAACAGACAGCTGACAAAGAAAGTACTGAGAACTTATTACTTTATTTGTTTGATGTTCTTGTTATTTTTTCTAAATTACTTGGTGCGAAGAAGCTGTTGGAGCAAGAGGGAGCGCACTGAACTTGCAGCCAGAAGATCCTAAATTCCAGCCCTGCTATTTATTGGTGGTTTGACCTTGGACACTGTGATCTCTCTGGATCTCAGTTTCCTAACCTGTAAAAATAATCCCTGCCTCAAAGGGTTGTTGTGGAGCTGTCACATAGGAAAATGCTAGGCTTATAGCGAGTGTTCAGTAAATGTTGGTTTTTTTCCTTATTTCCCTCTGCTTAGGAGCAGGGTGCAGGGGGAGCGAGGGAGATGCTGGAACTGCTGCAAGGAGCCTCAGAGCCTTGTAAAACCTTAGTGAAGGCTTATCTCTTGAATCACTCTTGTAATTAGTGGAGTTAATGGTCTGGAGAACGGCTACATTCAGTGTACATTTCAGAACGGATGAGTCCTCCTGGTTGAGTTTACCCTCATAAATTGTTTCAGTGGTTTATTTGCCCAGAGTAGTGGGTCTTTGGAGAGGAACTTCTTCCTCTCCTGCCATATGGCAAATATTGACTGACTTGTAAACATTTGAATGGGACTTTTCACCACAAATATCCACATAATCATTATCAATACTTGGGTTTAGTAGGTAGTTGAAGAGTTGCCCCCACTATCCACTCCCCTGGGAGGTGCTAAGTGAGATACGTTGGAGAGCCAGGACAGGAGGGGGAAATCAAGGGAGCCTGGTCAGGGTAGTCCTCCTACACATCCCCTGGCTCAGGGCCAGGGGCAGGCCTATAGCCTTCAGCCTCTCCTCAGGCCGCAGCGGGCAACGTTGATTCATGCCATCAGCAGGCATCCCTCTGTGCCCTTAGGGTGCCCATTTCTGGCATCTCCGGGACACCCCTTGGCCACACATAATTTTCCAGCTCTCACTGTGTGCGCTCAGGAAAAAATATAATCAAATCATTCTATCATGAAAAAAAACTAGAACGTTTCTAAGCAATATTTCTTCTGCCATGATTTGCATTTTAAGAGGAAAGAAAGCTCTTGCATCTGAAGAATAAAACTTCGCTGGTAAATCTTAGGCAATCTGAACCATCTTTTGGTCAGCCAGCCTCTTGGGGAAGGGCTCCAGCATTCTGGCATTTCTCCAGCATTTCCTATATGCCAGGCAACAGAGTATTTTTTAAAATGCTTGATTGCTTTTGTAATGATGAGAGAGATGATGATAATGTTAATAAAAAATGTAATGGCAGTCATTATACAGAAAAATGAAACAATATGTAAATATACAGGGAGCATTAAAAGAACCTGAAAGCCTGCCTCTGAGAGGTGACCACTGTTAGCATTTTAGTGGTCCTTCTGGATATATCTCTTTCCATTTGGACATATGTATGTGGTTTTACATGCCTGAGATTGCATTCTTTGTTCAGTGTGATGGTTGATTTTGTGTGTCAGCTTAGCTGGGCCACAGGATGCCCAGGTATTTGATCAAACATTATTCTGGGCGTTTCTGTGAGGGTGTTTTGGGGAGAGATTAATATTTAAATAGGTGGACTTTGAGTAAGCAGATTGCCCTCCATAATGTGGGTGGGCCACAGCCAATCAGTTGAAGGCCCGAAAGAACGAAAACACTGGTGTCCTCAGGGCAAGAGAGAGTTCCCCAACAGATGGACTTTGGACTTCACCTGCAATAGCAACTGTTCCTGCATCTATGACAGACAAACCTTCAGACTCGAAAGGAAGCATTGGTTCTCCTGGCTCTCCAGCCTGTAGGCACCCCCCTGCAAATTTTGGACTTGCTAATTCCATTATAATAAATCTCTTTATATATATACACACATGCACACACACACACACACACACATATATATACCTCCTATTCTGTTTCTCTGGAGAACCTTGACTAATGTTTTCATTCAACAAATGATATGATATCTTTTAATAGCTTTAAGTGGGTGTCCATGACATATCAGTCTCTTCTCTCTCCCCTGCCAGACCGTGAACTTCCTGAGGGTCAGGGTTTCTCTTTTTTGATCTTGTATCCCTAGTGCCCTCTCAACAAAGTTTAGGTGTGATGATCCCCACTGTACAGTTGAATAAATTGAAGCTCAGGGAGGTTAAAGTACTTGTCTAAACTGTTAAGCTATAGAATTAAGATGCAAACACAGGTCTGTCTGATTTCAATCTTCTTCTACTACAATAAACAGGACTCTGCTGCCTGCAATGGAAGATGGAAGCTCCAGTGTTTCCTGGCCTGGGAGCAGTGTTCAGTTATTTGAGGTTGGTGGGTGGCTAAGTATACATCTGCTGGTGAGTCAGCCGCTGATTTTATTTTCATATGGACGTCTCTGTTCTTACTCTCAATGTATCTGCAGGGAGAGAGTACCTCCTCATCCCTTGTCTGTTCCCTTTAATTAATTATGTCTCTCCTCCTCTCCCAGCTCCCCTATTAGGCTGTGACCTTTCAGTGGGCAGAGTTTCATCTGCTGTCCGTGCCCCTGGTGACTCTGACTGGCTAATAGAAGGCATTCAGTGAGGGTTTGTTTTGAGAGCAAATCCAGGCCATCAAGAGGGACATTTCCAATACCAGCAATTGTTTACATTGCATGCTTAGTTTGTGCTCAACCACACACGAAATCACTAGAATTGTAGTAAATTCACAAAGCAAAGAAGGCAAAGCCGAGCTATATGATCCAGACGTGTTCCGTAACCGCGGGACAGCATCTGCTCTGAAGAGCACACTGAGAACCTTGAGGTCAGCACGGAAGGTCCCTGAGCACTCAGAAACACGCCCTAAAGTTCCCGCACTGCTGTTCATACACAGTATGCTCAAAGGAGCGCTCCCAACCCCTAACTCAGGCTCAATTTCCCGTTAGCTCATTCAACAAGCTATTTGAGGGTCTACAGAGTGCCAGACACTGACCTAGCGGCTGGGATTACAAAAATGACTAAGACACAGTCTGTGCCTACAAGGAGCCTGATGGAAAGTGGGGCACCAAACCCAGAGTTCAGGGAAGAGCTGGAAACTTCTCCCTTTCTTTTCAATTCTCAGATGCTCAGCTCCCTGATTTCCAAAGCCACAGCAGTCTAGGAGCAGCTGTTAGGAGGAAGGAGTAGAATTATTCGTGGGAGTCTCTCTGAAATCCACTCCACCTTCTCAGCAGGTGATTCAGAGTGGAAGAAGAGCTGTGATTTGGGGTCAGCCCAGGCATGTCCCCATGGGCTGACCTTGGATCTGGCCTATTTCTAACGTCTATGCAAGGCAATCAGTTGACAGGTAGAGACAACAAACCTACAAAAAGCTAATGAAGAAGCCCAAGAGGTTACCATCATTTAGTGGCTCTGTCTCAGGCAAGGCTTAGGCACATAGTGATGAGCCTTAATCATCTCAAAATACATTCATTATCGTTCATTTTGTTGTTGAAGAAGTCAGTCATATACTATACACAGTTACATACTATACACTGATATATATACACACTGCATATATATACATATATGTATTTTTTAATGGTCAGAGTGCTGGGATTTTTTTTTTAAGTTTTGGTACATAAAGCAAGAAATCTTCAACCATCTCCCAAATTATGACTCATCAGCAGACAATTCAGGATGGTTGAATGGATGAATGAACACAGAGCAGTCAGAGAACAATGCACACAGGAATTGATTGTGTGGCCCTCACAATAGGTGCTATGGGAGTTAAGCCAAAGGAGACATGAGTGTGGGCTGGAGCAACCGCAGAAGATGTCAGGCGTCAGAAAGCTACGGAGAAAAAGGGGTCGCCAGAGCAGAAGGGGAGAGCCACCAAGATGACGATGGTCTGCGCTTCCATCCTTTCCTCTGCCCCAGTGGAAGCCTCCAGAAGGGCAGGAAGGCCACAGTTTCTCCTTCTTGTGCGTGAGTCAGCTTTGGACAGGGCTGAACCCTGAGAAAGTGGCTCTGGACAACATACTGGAATGCAGACCACCCGAGGAGAGCTAGCGTCCTTGGTCCAGAGGCGGAATCTCTTCTGCCTGTTCACCTCCTTCTGCCATAACCAGCTCAGCTGCACACGGAGCTTCACAAGTGCCCGCCACACTGAGAAGACTGGTTCCATCAACCTCCTGACCCTTCAGCAGGGACGATCCTGTAAAAAACGCATGTCTCACCTTTGCATTACTTTCCCGCTTAAAACTCTTCAGCTTCATTTAGCTGGAGCTCACCATATTGGTTGGACCCAGAAGCCAGATAACCTGGGTTCAAATCCTGGCTCCACTACTCACTAGATATGTGATCCTGGGCAGGTTACCTAACTACTCTGTGCCTCCGTCACCCCACTCATAAAATGGAGATGATGATGATAATAATACCTACCTCATAGCGTTGTTTTGAGTATTCCGTGAGTTAATATTGGTAAAGTGCTCTGCACAGTGCTATTTATGTGTTTGCTAGATAAATAGAATCAACTCAAAATCCTTAAGGTGACTCACAGCCCCTCAGTGATCTCACCCCAACTCATCTCCTGTCCTGTCTCTTGGGTCTCCTTTCCTTCTCTTGTGCTTTGGCCCCTCCTGGGCTTTGCTCCTGCTGTCCCCTCTTTCCACACATTTTCACCTGGTTAACTTCTCATCTCCTGAGTTCCAACAGAAAGGACACTTCCTCTTGGGGCTGTCCTTGGGCTCCTCTCCCCGCCCAGCTAGGTGAGCTCCCCTTGTCCTGTGCTCCCCAGCAGGAAGCTTGCGACATCACTTCTCCTGGGTCTGCTACGCCACCAGGCTGAAGGCACCAGGAAGGCAGGCTTGTCTTCGTGATTTGCTTGGGTAGTCCCAGTGCCTAACAGAAGACTTGGAGGATACATTGGGTGCCGAGAAATGGACAACTGAATGAACAAATTAATGGTGGATGGAAAGAGAGATCATGGGCAAGCGCACAGTGACCACAGGACAGGGTAAAATGAGGCTGCTGCTCAGGAAGGCTTCAGGCTCTGGCCGGGGTCCAGCCCCCAGCTGGAGGCACCCGTGACTCTAGCTGGGAGGGACTGGAAGCTCTAGGCAGTCCCTGATGGCCTTCCTTCCCCTCAGTCCACTCCAGCTCTGTAAACAAACTCCCAACTCCACCAGAAGGCCTGGCAATTAAGAGAACCCAATGAAGCAATATTTGCAGAGGAAAGAACCCATTGGAATATGAATAACCTCCTGATTTATTTGGACAATTTCTCTTCTGGATTTAAAGTCAGGATAAGACCAGGTAAGAAATCTGGAGGCGTCATACATCTCAACAAAATACGTTCCAGCAAAAGCCGCCCCTGGAAGAAAGGAGAGGGTGCTACCCCGCTCAGCTATTAATATGCCATGAAGTGCCTGTTAATTAATTAATAAGCAAACGATCCCCAGCCACTCTCCTTGTCCCTGGTTCTGAAACTCAGAGAGGCAGCCAGCCAGTCTGATGAATCCAGCGCCACTTGGAAGGATAATACGGCGGGAAAATTGCTGAAACGTTTCCAAATGTTTCAGCTGCTACAGCTGTCGCACAAGCTTCCTGAAATAAAGGGGAAAAGGCAGCAGCAACTTGTCGCTTCTTGAGCCAATGGATTTAGAACATGAGACCAAATAAAAGAGATTTAAAAAAACCCCAAACATACAGGAAGTTGGTGGAATGAGAACTTAGCTCACCAGGCCTTGGATCTTTCAGGGAAAGTCGTAGGGGTGCACAGGCAGCCCCTGAAGGGCTGGAGATTGGCGGGGACTGATGCTGGAGCTCAGCTTGGTCGTGAGGAGGAGGAGAAGGCTGCGTTTTGGCAGCCCCTACACTCTCACAGTCTGGCCAGCCCAAATGAGATCATTGCTGCACCCCTAGGGTCCTCAGAGCCTCCATGAAAAAAGTACGTTGAGCCACGTTAGCTAGCAGGTGCTCAGAAGGTGAGCATGTTTCCTTCCCCTTCATGAAGACCTAGGACCCAGCCTGGTCAAGGTTAATTACTACATCAGAGTCCTTAGTTGCAAGTAGCAGAAACTGACTCTAATTGACCTAAATATAAGACCATTATGTCTTACCAATTGCAAAGAAGCCTGGTGAACCAGGCCCCTAAAACAGGCGGGCACTGCGTAAGATGTGCAGCCAGAACCACAGCCGAAATCATGCTGAAGACCTTCCCACAAAGATCCCTGGTGCTTCTGCCACTGGACCCCAGACATCGGTCCCTACTGCACTGACTCCATGGCACCAGACACTAGACCCTGGACCCTGGACCCTGCATTGACTCCATCCCCTTTGAAATCTGAGGCAGTCTTGCTGCTGCCCCCTAGAAGAAATTCTCCATAGTCTCTGCTTCTTTGGGTCACTCACTCTAGATTCAAAATCCTGGCTGGGGTGTCTGGTCAAGCCTGAGTCATGTGCCACATCTCACTACAAGACAAGCTGGAGACGTACAGACCTGGAATATACACCTTCCGGAGAGGAAGGTGGGCTCTGCCTCCTCCTAAGACTCATGAAGTGGGGAATTCCTCAAACAACGAAAAGGGCTTTAAGATGCTGGGCCGCCCCAAAATAGCCCGTGTCCCCTGTAATTATACTTGGGCTTCCAGTCTGCATGGTGGAGAAAACCGAAAGCCAAGGGGCACACATTGGAGCCTGGAGAAAGCCTTAGCCTGGATCTCAGTTTTCTTTTTTCTGGAAAAGAGGGATGGCTTTGCTACCATTGACACCTCTAGCTGGAAGGCTTGTCCCCACTCAAACTTGACCTCCTCCCAGATCCACAAAGGTCTCTCTCTTGTCAAAAATGCTACTCCACCTCTAGATTGCATCATCCTTTTCAGAAATGAATTACTTCATTTATGTATGTCATATAAAGCTTCCCCAGGATGGAGACAAGAATCTTATTCATTAAAGAGTTAACAAACATTTATTGAGTGTCTGCTAGGCCTTGGGGAGACCGAGGGGACAAAGACAGGGCCTGTGCCTTAGAGAAGAAGGCCATATCTGGTGCCAGGTGTGTGGAGGTGGGAAGGCTTCCCAGAGGAGGTGACCTGGTTTAAATGGGTCTTAAAGATTAAGATTTTCTTAGCCGTTGAAGGGAGGAGAAGAACTGCACTCCAGAGAGAGGGAACAGCATAGACAGAGGCGAGGAATCATGAGAAAGTGTGGTGTGTTTGGGTAACAGACAGGGTAGGACATGGTGCGTGTGTGGCCCATGCAAGGAGGTGGGAGATAAGGGTGCTAATGAAGATTGGGACCATATTCTGAGGGGCCTTGAATGTCTTTCTGAGGAACGGGTGTTGTATCCTGAGGGCATTAGGAATCATCAGATCCTCCTTATTATTTTTAATATTAAAATAATATAATTACGTATATAATTATTAATAATATTGGTTATTGTTTTTATTTTTTTATTGTGGTAAAACATATATAACATAAAGTTTACCATTTTAACCATTTTTAAGTGTACAGTTTGGTGGCACTAAGTATATTTCCATTGTCATGCACCAGAGGCCACCATCCATCTCCAGAACATTGCAGTCTTCTGAAACTGAAGCCCTGTGCCCATTAAACAACAACTCCCCGTCCCCGCCTCCCACCCAGCTCTGGCAACCACCATGTACTTTCTGTCTCTATCATCGGACACTTTTAAGCAAGAGAATAACCTGATGGGATTTTCTTGAAGAATCCCTCTGCCTATGATATGAAGGATGGGTTAGAAGACTTGAGGTAGGGAGTGGTTGCAGAAAACTCCAGAAGAGGATGAATCAAGGTGATGGCGATGGTGGTGGATGGGAGGGGAAGGGGTGAGACCCCCTTCAGAGGTATTGATTAGATGTAGCAGTTGAGAGCCATCCAAGATTCCTCCAAGGTGTCTTTTTATATTTTATTTTCTCTATATTGACCCTCACACCCCTCCTTGTGTGAGGAAGAGAGATTTATGAGCCTACAAAGTTGATTTTTAAATAATCCTCTGATCCTATCAGCTCACAAATATGTCAAAATTACAGCCATATAGTTGGCAAAGTACATTCCCGTGTTATTACTGTAGGATGTGCAAGATGACTTTGGGACAGATTTGATCATGGGACCCTTTGATCGATTTTATAAAGGAGAAATAATTTACAAGAGTAGTTTATGGTCATTAAATGTACAATGGAAATTCAGAACAATTTCTGTGCTAGGAAAAGTTATCTGAAGTTTGTGTTCAAAAGATAGCCGCCTACAGATAGGGTCTGCAGGAGATCTCGGAAGACCTGGATTCCAGCCCAGTTCTGCCATTCACCAGCCGCGTGGCCCTGGGCAGCTTACTTAACCTCTCTGCATCTCTGCGTCCTCTTTACTAAAGTGGCTGTTGTGAGGATTAAACGAGCTGATTTGCATAAATGACGAGAACAGTGTCTGGCCCGCAGTAAGTGCTCAGTTCCTGCCGGCCATTGTTGTGCTCATGAGGATGAGGATCATCATTGTCACCTAGAAGGACTCATTCAGCACTGAAACCCTGTGCTTGTTCTTGGAGGGGGATGGAATTGTCCATTCCTTGTCGTTCTGAAGAGGGAAGGGGTCACCCTCTCTCTGAGGGGTCTCCCTCCCTCCCTGTAGACTCAGCCTCAGCTTTTCTGCAGCATGACGTTTCTGCCCGTCTCCGTCTCCTCCTCCTCCTTTCCATTCTAAGCTTGCTCTGGTCCCCGATCACCCTGCCCAAGTCTTCCTTAGCAGCTGAGATGTTTCCTTTCCTGCCCACCTGACACCCGAATCTCCTGCTGGGTCTGGGAGCGCAGGAGGTGGGGAAGTTGGGCCCTCCGCTGGCTCCTCTCTCTTGGACCACAGCCAGCTCCCTCTCCAGCTCTGCTGCCCGCTCTCCCTCAGAGCCCACACACCAGCCCCTCTCTCTGCCTTCCTTGCCCCTTGGAGCTCTCCTCAGGTGTCCTTTTGAAAGGAGTGTTCTGGGCACAAGATCTTGTCTAGAGCCTGGGATGATGGGGCTTTCCCTGTGGGCTGCCAGGCTGCAGGGACCCGAAGGACACCCTGAGCTCTGCATGGGCTGATGGTGTGTGAGTCGGTGCAGGGCAGCATCCGGGACAAAATATGGACCAGTGTGGACTCTACTGATTGAGAAGAGACTGGCAGGTGCTACAGTGAATGGGCCCCAGGTTGGAGGTAGGTTGGAAACTCAGAGAAAAAAGGAAATGGCTTGAGCCTTGACTGTTCCCACAGCACTAGGCTCTCCTGGCTGAGGGAGAACTCATGCATTCTTCTTCACGGTGTTTAGGCTGTGTAGTTTTAAATCATTTGTTTTGTAGGCAAAATGCACAGGTTGGATGTGTACCGAATTGTCTGATTGATTAGAGAAGCACATATTTGTTGATGGACAAAGCTTTAAGGTGCTTTTAAAAAATTGCTCAAAGGAGCTGGCCCCATGGCCGAGTGGTTAAGTTTGCGCGCTCTGCTTCAGGAGCCCAGGGTTTTGCCAGTTTGAATCCTGGGCGTGGACATGGCACCACTTGTCCAGCCATGCTGAGGTGACATCCCACATAGCACGACTAGAAGGACCTACAACTAGAATAACAACTACACACTGGGGGGCTTTGGGGAGAAGAAGAAACGATACTTATGAAGTTAAGCATCATAGATTCTGACATATTTTGGCAATGAGGCTTGAGGTTCTGTATCGCCCTATATAGTTTACTTTTCAGGTCCTTACATCTTTCAGCGTCTTTGAAAAGTGATTTATTAAATGTGTGCCATGGTCTTTCGCCAACTTGAGGACAGGGACTGTGTTTGTGTCTCTCCCAGCACGTAGGTATTCAATAAATATCAATGTCAGGAATCTTTTACAGCAAAAATGATTAATTCCAGACAATTAAACTCAGAAACTCCTTCAACTTAGTCACAGCCACCTCTGATTCTTTAATTCAAGCAAGTGAGACCCCATCTGGGGCTGCCTGGGGACAGTCACATGCATGTTCCTTGTGTCCTCCTTGGTCCCCGTGTAGCCAACTGATGGTTGCAGTGCATGCTCCGCAGGCATCAAAGGAATTGACAGTTCACCAGAGGCCCTTTGCACACAGGCCCTTCGCTTTGTAACTGGTTTCCTGGTTTCTGACAACAGCAGGTATCTGTCTACAGCTCCCGGTGCAAGATTCTAGGCTCCGGACAGCTTTTATGGAAAAGTTCGGTCAGGAAAACCATTACGCACTCCAGAGCTCTTCCAAGGTGAGTTTCATCATTGGCTGGAATTTTGAGCTAAGAGCTGTTCTTTTCTTTTTGAGGAAGATTAGCCCTGAGCTAACATCTGCTGCCAATCCTCCTCTTTTTGCTGAGGAAGACTGGCCCTGAGCTAACATCCATGCTCATCTTCCTCTACTTTATATGTGGGACGCCTGCCACAGCATGGCGTGCCAAGCGGTGCCATGTCCGCACCCAGGATCCGAACCGGCAAACCCCAGGGCCGCCAAAGTGGAACTTGCGAACTTAACTGGTGCACCACCAGGCCAACCCCTTAAAGAGCCGTTCTACTGCTTAGCAAGGAAGAATATTTCTGACAAACAAAAGTTCCTTCCGGTTCTGCCTTTGCTGAGTCTAACTTAAACTCTGCTTGGCTGAGACGTGGGCCCTCACTGTCTGTTGCTGGAAGGAGCTTTAGGGAGCATCTCGTCCAGGACTCCACTTTGGAACCGTGCTGTCACAAGCAGGTCACACGGGGGCCAATGTCAGACTGTGTGTGCCCCAGGACAATGGTGTGGGTTATTAACGTATTGACATGCATCCACTCCCATGAGTAAATAGTTGCTGCCTCCAAGCCTCATGAAGGCGGTCCTCCCACTGCAGCTCCTTCCCAGGGCCCTATAGACTCCTTATGCCCCTTTCTAGCGACAAAAGTGTTAGCGCCCAGCCCTGGGGGGTGGGGGGAGGGGTCCAGCTCTGCAGCGGGTGGGATCCTGCCATGCTAGGTGGTTAAATATTTTGGATACCACTCCTGGGCAGTGGACTCTGGATCCGATGCACTAGAGAGCCACATTGATGGGTGCACAGCAGTGGAAGTTGTGAGTGACGGTTTCTTTGGGAGACCGAGGTCAGCTGCTGCTGTGAGCTAATCTTGAGCTTCTGTGATGGAAGGAGGTTGAGGACTTATACAATGGCACTTGAGCAGCATCCTTGAGAAGCAATGGGTCTACCTGCAGAGAGCTGAGAGGTTGCAGAAGTGATTAGAGAGCATGATACCACTCTCTCACTTAAACCTCTCTGATGGCTCTCCACCACACTAGGATAAATGCAAACCCCGAGTTGTGGCATCAAGCCCCCAGTCCTGTCCTTGCCTACCGCTATCCTCACTTCTGGCCGTCCTCCTGCTCCAAGCCTCCCTTCTCTGCCCACCTCCCTGCCTGCATACCTGCTCTTCCCTCTACTCAGAATGTCCTGCTTCCTTTGTTGCTGACCAGCATCTACTCATCCTCTAAGAACAAGGCTCTCCTCTTTCAAACTTTCCCTGACTCTTTTCCAAACTGCCCAGAGCCCAGGGCCACCACTCACCCACATGATGCCTTTGCAAGGTTCAGGTGGAGACACCCCGAGAAGAGAAACTGCCGAGGCAGCCCCGATAGAGCAGGCTGTCTTTGAGCCCTGCACCTCCGCAGCCCCGGCCTGAGCTGACCACTCCCTGCTGCACGCTCATACCCGGGTGGACCTCAGCACTGCATGTCCTGCCCTGCACTGCACTTGTGGGTTTCCTTCCTGTGAACTCTCCAAAGGCGGGCCCGTGATGTTTGTCGTTCAGTCCCAAGCACCTAGCTGAGTAACTGGACCACGTGGTAGTTTGTCCACAAATCTTTGCCTGAAGGAGAAAGAGAGCTAGAGAGACAGAGAGAGGGAGGGAGTGGAAGGGAGCCATCTACATCTCTGTTCTCTCAGGGCCCTGGGCGCTCTGCTCTTCTAGTGGATGGTGGCAGCGATGGAGGAAGAAGGGAAGCGGTGGGCACAGCTGGGGACTGGAGGGTGGTCTCGGCACATCCTGGTTGCTAGGAGACCTCCTCGCCCGCCTCCACCTTGCCCAGCCATAGCCTCCTGCAGTGTTTAGGGGCGGGAAGAACATAACCAAGTGCAATCTCCTGTCTCAGGGGCAGTGTTTGGGGAGGGGGGGGGTCCCCTGGATACAGGAAAGCCTGGACCCTTCAGGGGACCAGCCTCAGAGGTTAAGAGAGGAGGAAGAGACTTTCCCAGAGAGGGTGGCCAGCATGTCCTTGTCCTCAGGCCTCCTCAGAGAGATAGATGCTGTAGGGCCTGTCAGGACTACACCCACTTTCCTGAGCACTGTCCTAGGCTGGGGTCACAGAGAAGAACAAGGAGCCCCTGTTCTTGGGGAACTCCCAGGTCCATGGGAACAGGATAAAAACCTGTTACAGTACGATACAGTATGTACGGGAGGAAAAAGTTTGCCCGAGATGCTGTGGTAGCCCCAAAGAGGAAGAGGAGAATGCTCTCTGGGAAAGGAAATTCCCATGTAATGTGGAGGAAGGGGATGTAGGAGAGGACTTCCCAGAGGAAATGACATCTAACTTGGGTTTTAAAGAATGAGTAAGTGTCAGCCCAGCCAGAATGAATAAGCGTCTGCTCACAGCAGAGTGGAAGGGAATTCGAGGCAGGGGGAACAGCATATGCAAAGACACAGAGTCATAAGCGGAAAACTAAGTGTGCTCAGGAAAGCAAGAGCTAGTGATAATGTTGGGAGCTTCTAGTACAGAGCGCAGAGATGAGAGATAGGGCTGAAGAGGGAGGCAGGAGAACACGAAAGGGTGTGTACAGGTTTCATATTTGCAGAGACCTATAAGTCACATGTTACGTCTATGCAATTCATGATCATTTATTGAGCTCTTTCTATGCACAAGACACTTTTCTGATCTTCCCGGCAATCTTCATTCACCTCTGTCACTAATGGGGCTGTCTTAGACACCACGCAGTCTAGACCTATTTTATAGATGAGGAAACTGAATTCAGACCAGTTAATGTGATACCTGAGAGCTCCCAAATAGCTAGAACCCGGATCTCCCCATTTCCCGGCCCTCCGTCCCAGTCCCTTACACTGTGTGTGCAAATCAAGCCCTTTGGAGCTGAAGTGGCTTCTTATTTATTTAGGAACTAACTGAAATAGGCTATGAAATGATCCTCAGGGCAAAGAAATCCAGAATCTCATGTGAAGTTCAGAAAAATCAATGGACCACATGACCTGTGGAACAGACTTCCACTGCGTAAGCATAATTCTTAGTTTGAAGACAAAGCGCTTGTCAGCACTGAGCTCCCTTCCAGGCTGCCTTAGAAGCCCACTTCTGACGCCGGCCTGTCAGTTGCTCAATAGTGGTGTCAGTTTGCACACGGTCCACCTGCAGGCTGTTATCCCTCTCCAGATTCTCCCGCTGACTTCGCTGTCATTGAGTGAGCCCTTTCAGGCCCACTCCTGTTCTTGTTCAAAGCCACCCGCAGGTGCCATCGATTCCATCAGCATTCTTTGCAGGCTTCAGCCCTCTTGGTTTGCAGAGACAGCAAATATTGGGAGATTAGAAGCTATGTGCTTTTCTGGAAAGTGCAGGGCCCTGCAACTGGGTGGGTTTGCAGAGACAGAAGGAGGGGCCAGACAGTGGCTGATGCTTGACCAGAGTCCATGAGGAGGCCTTGCCCAGGTGAGTGGTCTCCGGGTGACCGCTTCATTCCTTACAGCCTCCTTGGCTGCTTTAATACGAGTCCTCCATGCCACTCAAGATGATGACTGCACATTCCTGCCCCTGGTTCATTCCTCTCCACCCCCATCCCAACTCAGGCGCCATCTTCTTAACTGGAAGTCAGTGGGCAGCACGTCTGCCCAGCCTATGTAGGATGCTTGGAGTTGGTCCCAGATGTGTACCCTTAGGTGCCCTTGAGGTGTGGGGTAGTGGGCAATGCCCAGGTTTGGTGCCAGACAGACAACATGCATATCTCAACTTCATGAGTCACTAGCTATGTGACTTTGAGGAGGTTGCCTGCCTTTCCTGAGCCTCTATTTTCGAAATGGGCATAGACCAGCACTGTCTGATATGGTAGCCGCTAATCACGTGTGGCTACTGAACGCTTGAGATGTGGCTAGTCCAAACTGAGATGCTCTGTAAGTGTAAAATACACACTGGATTCCACTGCCCCCTGACCCGCCCCAGCCAGGTCTGACAGTGCCTGGAGGCACTGCTGGGAGGCCTGGCTGGAAGCCTGCAGAGCATTGGTGAGGCCTTTATGGAAGGCCCTCCTCCTGACCTGTCACATTCATGGAGACATCAGATGTCTAGGAGGTCAGACAGGTGCTGTGGATGGCAGCCTCTTCGGGCCAGGCCTCACCCATACCTGGTATGCCCATGGCATAGCATGGGGAGAGCATTCCATCTTCCCACACCCTGCCTGGGTTCCAAGGTGCCACGCTGGGGGGCCATGGGGTGTAGATTGTGCCAACAGGAATTTCTAGCTCTGGCTCTGCCACCTACTGCCTTAGTGAACTTAGCTACTCCCTCTAAACCTAAACTTCCTTATCCCTCAAATGGACGGGCCTCCCAGGGCTGCTGCTCAGTAATTCTCCAGGCTTTTTATTTTAGTTCATTTTATTTTTGCTGCTAGATGCTCCTTGACTTGTGGATGCATCATTCTAATCTCTGCCTCTGCTGTCGCATGGCCGTCTTCTCCTGTGTGTCTTTGTCTTCACATGGCATTCTCTCTTATAAGGCCACTAGTCGTATTGGATTAAGGTCTGTCCTACTTCAATATGACCTCATTTTAATTAATTACATCTGCAATGACCCTATTTCCAAATAAGATCACATTCTGAGGTACTGGAGGTTAGGATTTCAACATATCTTTTTGGGGGACGTAATTCAACCCATAACACATCAGCAGGGCCTGAGGGCAATGTCTCCTACCTGCTCCCTGGTTTGGCTGTTTCACTCTATTGGAAGTCACAGCCTCCTCTCCTGTTAGCAACTCTCTCTGGGTTCTGGTAATAATTTTTCTCCCATTTGCCCTGGAACTGCATCCATCTCTTGCTGATGTCCCTAAACCCTTGCTTACCACTTTATAAATAGTTCTTGATTAAACTGTCCTCCAATTTCCCAATTTGTGCATCTGTTTCCTGACACAATGCCTTACTGTCCATCCAACTATCTAACCATCCGTTCATCCATCCACTCATCCACCCACCCACCCATCCATCCATCCACTCTTCCATTCTGCGCAGCGTGGAGTTCATTGTGGGTGCTCAATACGTTTAGGAAACACTGAGCATCTATGCTATGGTCAGTGCTAGGTCCTATGCCAGGAGTGTAGAAAGTAAAACACAGCCTCTGTTCTCCAGAAGCTGATGATACAGTGTGGGGATAAGAATAAAATGTATACCTCATTCACTAATAGTTCTCTGCATCTAGTGGCAAAAAAAAAAAAAAGCCTAGAGAATTACTCAGCAAGATCTGAAGAGGACTTAGAAGGTGCATTCTGGGCTTTGTTATTTTTAAAGTTTTGAGGTAGTTTAGGTCTGAAATTTTCTGCTTGTCTTCTTTTTTTTTTTTTTAAAGATTTTTTAAATTTTTTTCCTTTTTTTCCCCAAAGCCCCCCAGTACGTAGTTGTACGTTCTTCGTTGTGGGTCCTTCTAGTTGTGCCATGTGGGACGCTGCCTCAGCGTGGTTTGATGAGCAGTGCCATGTCCGCGCCCAGGATTCGAACCAACGAAACACTGGGCCGCCTGCAGCGGAGCGCGCAAACTTAACCACTCGGCCACGGGGCCAGCCCCTCTCTTTTTTTTTTTTTTTTTTTTAAAGATTTTATTTTTTTCCTTTTTCTCTCCAAAGCCCCCCAGCACATAGTTGTATATTCTTTGTTGTGGGTCCTTCTAGTTGTGGCATGTGGGATGCTGCCTCAGCGTGGACTGATGAGCAGTGCCATGTCCGCGCCCAGGACTCAAACCAACAAAACACTGGGCCGCCTGCACTGGAGCGCGCAAACTTAACTGCTCGGCTACGAGGCCGGCCCCCTGTTTGTCTTCTAAGAGACAGAAAGAGAGACCAGAGTAAATAACTGATATCTCCTTCTGAAAGAGACTTCCTGATGACCAGCTGCCCCCTGACGACGTCCTGGGAGGATGGCTTTCCCTGGGGCCCCTGAGCCAGCACTCTCTTCACTCTCTGGTCCACCCAGAAGGGAGACGAGTTCTGAGATCAAATACAGGTTCAGGGGAGGGCGGCAAGCCAGAGGCAATTTGGATTCATGAGTCAGCTCTTCAATGGCTTCTTTGAGCAGTCCCTGTGTAACTTGTAAGGGGCTGAGCATGGAGGACAGTGTCACAGAAGCCCGCCGAGAAGCTGAGCCTCCTCCAAGGATGAGCTAAGTCAATTCAACAGGTCTTGGCCAAGCCCTCCTGAACAGCAATTCACATGCTAGGCTTGGCAATACAGGGATGACACTAGCCTGTCCCCGGCGGTCTCATAACCCAGCTGTATTGAGAATGATGCACAGGGGTGTCCAGGAGACTTGCCCAAGGTCATGCAGCCTGTCAGCGGGCATTAGGTGTGAGGCAGCGGTGAGATTTATTCCATAAATATATACTGAGTGCCTACTGTGTGCCTGGCATTGTCTGGGTGATAGGCGCAGCAGATGAGATGCAGAGAGAGGGCCCCTGACTCTGGAGGCCTTTCCTTTTGGGGGCAAGGAGGGAGAAGGGGTGTGTGAAGACTATGTGGCTGCACCTTGCACAGGCTCCAGAAACTGCCAAGAACTGAGCTGGGTGTGAGCTCTCACAGGGCAGAGACCCTCCTACTCTGCTTTGTACCTCCAGGCCCAGCACATAGTAGGTGCTGAGTGAACCCTGCAGAACTTAATTGATTCTGACTTGCAGATGAGGCGTTACAGAAATGGAGACGTGGGGAACAGTCTGCCTTCTAAATGTTACAGTAACAAGCAGTCGGCAAAACTGCCCTGTGGAAAGGCCACTCGCTCCCCTCTCTCTCCCTGTCTATCTCTATGGGGACCATTACCAGGACTGGTCAAGGTCAAACAGTCAACCAAGCAGCAATACTCCCAGGGGCTCCAGCAGCTGCATCTTGGGTTTATCCTACTGCGTGAAAATCTTTTGTGTTTCATATTATGAATCTCTATACACGATATCAAAGTCTTTTTGTTATCGCACAAATATGATAAGAACATTGCATTTTTAAGAAAGAAAAATAAGCCATCCGTTTGCCATAGAACTGATTTAATGTTTGCGTTTCCCTTGCAGTCTTTGTCTATACGTGTGTACATTTTATACTCAGTGGTAATCACAGTGAACGTATAATTTTGTATTCTGATTACAAAGCCTTTTTTTTTTTAAACGCTTTTTTTTTTTTTTAAAGATTTTTTATTTTTTCCTTTTTCTCCCCAAAGCCCCCCGGTACATAGTTGTGTATTCTTCGTTGTGGGTTCTTCTAGTTGTGGCATGTGGGACGCTGCCTCAGCGTGGTCTGATGAGCAGTGCCATGTCCGCGCCCAGGATTCGAACTAACGAAACACTGGGCCGCCTGCAGCGGAGCGCGCGAACTTAACCACTCGGCCACAGGGCCAGCCCCGAAAGCCTTTTTTTTTTTAAGCACTTATTCTTTCATATAGATTCTGAGCTTGGGTCCAATCTTTGTTGGCATCTCAGTTTTCCTCTTAGGGGCACGTCACTGAAAAGATAAAGGGAGATGTTTTCATTGCTTGTGTTGGGTGTCTGTGAAATGCTTTGTTTTTCAGAGTCTTACAGACTAAGGAGTTAGCACAAGAACAGAACAGAACAGACTTTTCATACAGATTATTTGTATTGTTGTCTAAATGGGGTATGCTATCTGTATGGGAGGAAGCCTCCCACATAAATTGAGTGGAATCCTGGGCCTGTCAATCACTAGCTGTGTGACCTTGAGCTACTTACCTAATTCTTTGGTGAAGTAAGGGCAACAGCGTCCATCTCATTGGGCTGGGGAGAGGATCATGTAAGATATAGACTGGGCTTTGGCCCTTAGTGCGTATGTGTATGTGACTATGTATAACTATAGTATAATGCTCCCCGTCTGATAATGGGATTGACCTTGAATAAACCTCTCTGAGCCTCAGTTTGTATGTTAGTGAAGTGGGGAAACAGAAGTCCCAATGAAACTGAACAAAATAATGAACACCAACGGGCTTTGTTAATTAAAACATGTCTGTCCATCCAGCTGGTCCTCAATCCACCCATCTTCCTGTGTGTGTTTTCCCTGGGCCCTAGTATGAGGGGTGGAAATTCGGAGGTGAGTTCTGAAGTATGTCCCACAACTGGGAGCAGAGCAGCCACCAACTACATTGGGCAGCAGCTTCCCGGGACTCCCTCCGTGGGCGCCAGCTCCAAGTCCTGGGGTGCTGTGCGGAACTGCAGGATCTCCTAGCCGTCTCTGTGTGCTGCTCTCCCTCCAGGGCCCAGTTTCCTGTGAGCTTGAGCAGAGATGCGGAGGACTCCAACAAGAGCCAGCCTTCCGAATGGCAGTGGGAGTCCTGGGGACCTGAGGACAGCCCAGCCTAGCCCAGGCTGGGGAGGTGCATCAGCCGGATAGAAACGCCCTGTGAGTGTTGGTTGAGAGTCATCTGCCCTCCCTCCTTCCTTTTCTTGCCCTTTCACTTTCTTTCTTTCTTTCCTCCTCTCCTCTGCCCCACTTTTCTCCTTGATTTCACAACGCTTATTGCCACCAGACCCCGCTGATACAACTTGCAGCCTCTTCCACGGTCTGCAGCCCTGGGGTGGCATGTGGTCCCGTCTACAGTTCTAACAGTTTTAAAACAAAACTTTTAAAAACTTTTAAACAAAACAAAATCAATTATCAAGCTTTGAGCCACCTCTCTTGCAAAAATAAACTTTTTTTAATAAGCTGCTTCTGCTGCGAAAGGAAACCAGGAGAAAACGATTTACAGATTATCTCAGACTTTGAAGTGAGAACCACAGCGCTGACCTCAGTTCCCCTACCAGGCTGAGTGTAAACAAGCCTGGGGATGAGTGAGTGAGCGCGAAGCAAGGCTCTCACCCCACAGGAGCCCCTTCCCTGCCGAGCCCAGCCCTGCCCCCTCACCTGGACAGAGCCCAGAGAGTCTCACCTGCGTCCCGTCCAGAGCAGGTGCTCAGAGACTTTCCCTCTTAAAAATCTTATTGAAGCGCCACTAAGCACACGTCTGACTGCCCCCATGCTGTGTGTTAGTTTCACTTTTCATCCACTAGTGCAATTTTACACCTGCAGGTCTGCCTCTCCCACTGGGTGAGGCTCCTTGAAGGCAAGCGCTAACAGGATGTAAAATAAGATGATTCTGGTCACCTGTTCTGCCTCCAGTCTCTCTTCTGGGACAGCTTCTTGGTTTTGTTTGGTGGAACTGCCGATCAAAGGGCCCTGCCTCTCCCAAGCCAAATCGATTAGAAGCCCCTTCCCCGTGTTTGGATTTGACTAGGGGGGCTGAAAGCCTGAAATGCCTGAAGAACAGGGGTTTTGAAGAGCCTGTCCTATGGCTGCTCGGGTTTCTGGCCTCTCACAAGCTCGGTTCTTCAGCTTTTCCATCAATGCTGTGAGTTACCCTGCAGCCAGAGGTCGCTTCTGTTGCTTATAATTGAAGAACCCTGACCTAATGGAGAGATGGTACCCTCTTTATCTCCATATTCCCAGGTCCAGTACGTGGCCTGACATACAGCAGGCCTCAAGAATGTTGACCTGAATTGAATTGTGTTGACTCCTCACTTGGAGTCTGGGGGGCTACACAGGAAGTCACCTGGATGTCTTTGATGGAAGAAGCTGAGTCATCATTATTTCCTGGTCTCCTTGGCTCGAACAGTGCTCACCAGGAGCCATCCCCAGTGCACTAGGTCATGGGCCTGGGGTTCCACGGACTCCACACAAAGCAGAGCAGAAATTAGCAGGACTTTCATCCCATCTCGAAAGTTTGGTTCCTCCTTCCTCTTGGGCATGGGCACAAGTCCAAGGCCCTGTGGAATTCTGACCCAGCTTTCCCACTTCCAGGCTTCCCCAAACATCACTTGCTCTATGTCCTGTCTCTCTGTCTAACCCTGAGCCACCCAATTCTGCTTTTTCTAGGAGTTCTGAAAACACTAAATAATACTGTTTCAGTATGTTAGCTAACAGAATGTACAGATATCTTAAAAATCAGAAATCAGATAGGATGTTTTCAAGTGGGGCTTTAGAAGGAAGGTTTCAATGCTGGCAATTAAGTTACAGGCCCCGAATGGGGAAGGTGTGAGGTCCCGCACCTTTTCCCTATTTTCCAGCTCAGGGTCAATCTAGTCTTTCTCACGCACTTCCTGTCAATATTACTAAATGATTGCCCTCACTTCAGAAGTCAATGGCAAGTTACCCACACTTCTTTCTGACTTGGCTGTGAATTAGGGCTTCCCACAACCCCCTCTTCAGGTAAGATAATTTGCTTCAGTGGCTTACAGACCTCAGGGAAACACTTACATGGTTTATTATATAATAAAGGATACAGTTAAACAGCCTGAAGAAGAGGTCCATAGGGAAAAGTCTGGAAGGGTCCCAAGTACAGGAGCTTCTGTCCCTGTGGAGTTGGGGTCCACCAGCCTCCTAGCTCGTGGATGTGTTCACCAACCTGGGAGCTCTCTGGATCCCATACTTCAGGCATATTTATGGCTGCTTCACCATGTAGGAATGGTCAGTCGTTAACTCAATCCTAGCCCCGTCCTCCTCCCTGGAGGATGGTGGGGGGCTGGGGCTCAAAGCTTCTAATGTTGGCTTGGTCTTTCTGGTGACCCACTCGCTTCTTGAAGCTATCCAGGAGCCCACCAAGAGTACCTCACTAGAACAAAAGATACTCCTGTCACTCAGGAAGTTCCAAGGGATTTAGGAGCTCTGTCAGGAACTGGGGACAGAGACCAATAAGTAATTCTTATTGTTTCACAATTATTCATATGGAAGTGAATTAATCCCTATTGTGAAGTGACCTATAGTTGTCCAGTATCCTCACTTAACTACTGAATGGTGTGCAACTTTTGAGTCCTTTGGTTTCTTAAGCTCACACAGGGTAGAATTATTTCAGTCATTTTCGGACACACAGCAAAGCTGCTCAGTAAATGAGCAGTGGAGGGATCGATGGCTCCCTGAGCCTGTTACTGCTTTCTTTCTTTGCAAATTTAACTTTCGTTTATAGACATTTTCTTTACATAAAAGTAGAGAGAACATGTTAACCACCATATACCTATTATCAGCTTCGATAATTATCATTTTTCTATTCTTGTTTCATCTATACTCCCACCAACATTTTTTTTTCTTGCTAGAGTGTTTTACAGCAAATCTCAGTCATCAGGTGATTTCAACCATAAAGACTTCAGTATAGATTTCTAATAGGAAAGGACTTTTTTTTTTAACCTCAGCTGAATGTCATTTTCACACCTAACAAAATTAACAATCATCTCATTATCATCCTAATACTTAGGCCAGATTCAATTTTCCTTGATGATCTCGAAAGTGTCTAGTTTTTTTGTGTGTGAGGAAGATTGGCCCTGAGCTAACATCTGTTGCCAATCCTCCTCTTTTTGCTTGAGGAAGATTGTCACTGAGCTAACATCTGTGCCAGTCTTCCTCTATTTTGTATGTGGGATGCCACCACAGCATGGCTTGATGAGTGGTGTGTAGGTCTGCACCTGGGATCCAAACCAGCAAAACTGGGCCACCAAAGCAGAGCATGCTAACCCAACCACTACACCACAGGAACTGCCCCTCAGAAGAGTCTTTCTATAGTTGGTTTGTTCACAGTACGATTCTTAAAAGAGTATCTAGTATTGGATTGGTATGTCTCTACATGTGTTTTAATCTCTAAGTTCTCTTCCTTTTTTTTTTTGAGGAAGGTTAGCTCTGAGCTAACACCTGCTGCCAATCCTCCTCTTTTTTTTTTTGCTGAGGAAGATTGGCCCTGAGCTAACATCTGTGCCCATCCTCCACTATTTTATATGTGGGACACCTGCCACAGTATGGCTTGATAAGCAGTACTTATGTCTGTGCCCAGGATCCAAACTGGCAAACACCGGGCTGCTGAAGTGGAGTGCACAAACTTAACTTCTGAGCCATTGGGCCAGCCCCTCCTTTTTCTTTTTAATGCTGTTTATGTGTAGAAGAAGCCAGGTCATCAGTCCTGCAGGTATTTCCCATGGTTTGGATTTGGCCGACTGCACCTGCCTGGTGACATTTAACATGTTCCCCTGTCCCAGGACAGCAAATGCAAGTGATGCACCGGGCCACATGGCCTGAGCCTGCATGGTTTCAACAAAGCTTAAATGATGAAAATTGTGGTCCCACATTAAGCATTGCAGCTGTTGCTCTGTTAGCTGCCTCACCCGTTTCTCCCAAACGTTGTATGTGGGGAAGGGGAGGTAAAGGGAGAGGCCTAACCAATGGGCACCCTTCGCCAATGACAGGTAAATTCCCCAGCTTCCCCCTCCGCTGGTAGGATCACTTTGAAGCATGTTCTAGATGGTTGTTCAGGGCATCCCCAGCAGGACTGAGCCCCAGTTATCCATAGCAGTAACCATCCTTCATTTGCCCTTTGTTATTAATTTATTAATAAAGGGTAACCAGCCTTAATTATTAACATGCACACTTCATTGTCCTTTCTCTCAGGTTTTACTTTCTTCTTTCCTTGACTTCTTCCTGAGACCATCTCCCAGATAAACTACCTGCATCCAAATCCTTTCTCAAGCTCTTCTTTTGGTGGGACCCAAACTGAGGCACCTCTCTGTTTTCAGTCAGTGGTGGTTACATCTAGAGGTTCGGCTAGATTCAGGTTCCTTTTCTTCTTCTTTCTCGCAGGCTAGCTTCTTCCGTGGTGCTGCATAATTTCTGTTGTACCACATCTGTCACTGGCAGTGTGTGGGTGGGGAACCTGCTAGTATTTTGTGCATCCAAATATTAGGGATCTCCCTGGAAGACTCAGGAGCCTTCCTCTACGGTTTCCTGGTAAGCCATTCTGCAGCCACCCTCCCTGCATTTATATCTAAGCTCTTCCAGGCTGATTGCTATTCCCCGCCTGCAGGTAGAATGCTCTTCCTTTAACAGGAGCATGCTTGTCTGGCTGCCCATCACATGGAGGTCTCAAAGCAACGGAGCTCCGTTCCCGTCACCTCTCCAGAGTCTCCATGTGTGAGTCATTTCTGCTGGGGGTGTATACGTTTTAAAGTCCTCGTGGATGGAACACTTGGTATCACAAAAAAAGAAGCTCATCAAAGGTGTGCTTTGCTCGGCTGGTTGGCTGTTAACCAATTCCTATGAGGCTTAGCACCTTGTAATGAAAAGGCAGAGGGGGAGGACAGGTGCTTGTGTGGTGTGCGTGTGTTTATACTCGAGACCTCTTTCCCCGTAGGTGGCACAAATCACTGCCTAGTGGGTATAATTTCTCCTTCTGAGAAGCCTCCTCCCTTCTGTGTTTCCACCCCCTCTCCCCAATTATTTCCCTCCCGTCTGAAATATCTGAAATGGAGCACATTAAGGTGGGAGGACGCTTGTAAGTGAAGATAGCATGGAATTTCGAGTTAGAAGCCTGAATGATTCACTGTGTGACCCTGGGCCAGTCACCGAACCACTACGGGCCTATTTTTCTTATCTTTAAGTTGGATATAATAAAAGTATATGTTAGAATGCTTTGAGTTAACAAATCAAATGAGAGAGTGCATGGCGAAAAAAGAACATGTAAATAGTCAGTATGAATGAGAGAGCGTGTTCCTTTGCCTCAGTAGGAATAGATTTTCAATTCTTTCTTGGACAAGGTTTGATAGGAATAGAAAATGAGGCTTGAACCAGATCGGGTGCTTGGTTACAAACAACAGAAACAGACTCAGGCTAAAAGAAGTAGACAGAAGACTTATTGACAGCGTATTGAGTAGCTTTTAGGCTTGCCAGGAGGCTGCAGAGCCAGGTGTGGAAAATGATCAGGAGGGAAGAGCTCTGGGCAATGATCACAGTCATGGTCAAGACCAAACCTCAGAACTGCGACACTGGCACAGCTGCTTTTGAACACAGGACAGCACGGCTTGCTCTGCGCTGCTGTGGCCTGGAACGTTCCATGGCCCTGCTGCAGCTGGTGCCTCCTGCTACCAGATGGTTCTCGGTGGTCCCTGCTTCTTTGCATCACTTGCTTTTTTTTTTTTTTTTTTGAGGAAGATTAGCCCTGAGCTAACATCTGTCAATCCTCCTCTTTTTGCTGAGGAAGACTGGCCCTGAGCTCACATCCGTGCCCATCTTCCTCTACTTTATATGTGGGACGCCTACCACAGCATGGCTTGCCAAGCGGTGCCATGTCCGCACCCGGGATCTGAACCGGCAAACCCTGGGCTGCCAAAACAGAACATGTGCACTTAACTGCTGCGCCACCGGGCTCGACCCTGCATCACTTGCTTTTAGCCAGCATCTGGGGGGTGCCTGAGAGGCAGGGCCCAGTCGCTGCCGCCGCCCCTCTGCTGGTGGCTGGGCCTGTGGGCCTCTGAGTCTCCACCTTGGTGGTGGGAAATGCTCTGAGGGAAGTGATCCTGTATCGATAAGCAGGAACGGCAGCAGAACGAGGCGGGAGGCTGACAAAGGCCAAGATAAACACCGATGTTGTCATACCGCTGATTACTGATCAGATACAAGACTTCCTGACAGGTGTTTGTTGAGGATCTACTGTGGCTGAATATCATGGTGCCACATGGTAGATAAGACTGCTTCTGCTTTGAACCTAAAAAAAATCGTGTAAATTATGGTATACCACATGATGAAATAATGTGTAACCATCGCTATGTAAACGCTTTGTCTCCATCTCAGAGATCTCATTCATTGCCATAGCTTCCATCTCTTCTATTTGGTTAGTGCCTAGTCCCTAATTAAGCCGTGCAAATGTAACTCACTATCACTCATTCAGATGTGCAAAGTGAAATCCTTAACTTTTCCATAATTAATATGGTCTTCCTCCTGTGGTTCCTCCATTCCCCACCCATTGATTAGTGGGAAAAGTTAATTTACTATCCAATCCTGTTTAAACATGGTCTGGTATGTTCATTAAACTGTCCTCTTCAGGAAATTGTCTTTCATTTGGATAAAGATGCTCCTCTGAGTGAAAAAGAAAGGACTCCAAATATGCCGTTTTGGGGTTGGGCGTCTGGAGGAGCCTTCTACAGGGACACTTGAACCAGGGTCTTTGGTTTCTTGCTGAGCCCACATGGGCCCCTGCAGAGAGGATATCCCAGGTGATCTGGGTGTGAAACAGCTACACTGCACAATCCTAAAGAAGAAGTAGAATGTAGACAGTGCTTAATCCTGGCTGTTCCAACTGAGGGATCATTCGAAAAGGAACACAGCGGAAATCATGAAAGGGAGGTCTTCCATTCAGCTCTAGAATGTATCTTTTCCCTGCTCAAAGACGAGTCTATGAAACATCTCCCCAGCCCTGCAGCTGTGACAGACATTTATAGAGGAGGGTTTCCAGAATTGTTCCCCTTAGAAGAGAGCGCCTGGAGAGAGACCCCTCAGCCCTTCAGCTTCACATGGGGGTCCTGCAGAAACAAATGGAAATGGAAGTATCCAGGGCAAGAGGACAGTGGGTAAAGTCTGTGCCTTTGAGACGAAACTTGGCTGACAGAGAGAATGAGACCTCTCTGCAGTTAGATTGTTGACACCAATGACGATAGTAACAGTGTGGACTCTGTGGGGCTGGAATGGATCACACAAAGAGAGTGATGAGAAAAGCTGATCTGGGCCAGAACCGGGGAAGAATACACTAGACTCTGTGCTTGGGGATTTAAGCAATATCTAGTGGGGTGAAATTGGCTGGTAAGTGCACCCTCCCTCTGGAGTGATGTTTTTATTTCACATGTGTGTTTTCATGTACGTTTATTTCTGGAGTGACCTTTTAATTTTATACGTATGTCACTGAGTCTGAGTACTAGAAACATATGTGCATAAAGGGGTGCACCCACATAGTTCATCCTACAGCATGGGTACAATTTTCTGCAGCTAAACTTTCAGATCCCAACGCAAAGTCCAAAGTGCAAGAATCTCTGTAGGAATTGTTCAGGCAAGACATGTTGCGGCTGCGATTCTCTTTCTAGAGGGGGCCTGGGAAGGGTGGAGTCTGTTACGATGGGCCATGCCTTGCCCTTGCTCAAGATGGACATGCATTTACTTTCCCTGGGCTGGTGCCAGCCCGAGTCAGAGAATTCGGTTTGATGACAGGCAGGTCCTTCTTGGGGGCCACTGGCAAAATCTGAGGTTTGGGTGGAGGTGCCAAGGTAGCACCTGGCGGCTGCCTCCAGGTTGTGCTGACTCAAGCTTGAGACCTGGATGGCCGCCTGGCGATGGCTCTTGATTTAGAATGTGTAGATTTGGTACTGCAACTGGCAAATTTGCACTCTGTTGTCCTGCTCGCTTTGACTTTCTAAGGTTTGTTTATTCATGAATACAAAAGTAGGCATTTACTCTACTTAAAAAGTAAACAGTTCTATGCAGCTGAGTAAACGGTGACAGAGTATTTCACAGACTCTTTGGATGGCCCTAAGGACTCTCAAGTTGAACACTCTTGTTTTACAGAAGGAACCATGAGGCTCATGAGTAGATGAATGAATGAATGAATGAATGAAATACATCTTCAGCCCCTACTTATGCTTCTGAGCCTCCTCTGTCTAAGCTGCCCGGACTTCACCCTAACACCCCTTCCCCTCGGCAGCCTCCCCAGCCTCATCCAGGCCCCCAGGTGGGCCCTCTCTGGCTCCCAGTTCTGCTTCCACTCCCTGACTCCAGATTTCTGACTCTCTGAGAAAGCCTCTCAAATCTCCTTGTCAGCACATAGAGATATAAGCTTTCATTTTCTCACCATGACAGATTTAAGGTGCTGTGAATCTTGAATTAGAATTACTCCCTTGACACTCTTTAATCTGTTGTAATACCCATCCGGACAGCCATAGCCATGGGGACAAAGCCATTAGTTATTCTCTAGCCATGACACAAAGCAGCTGATGGATTTCTCACAGGCTGTCTTTTTTTTTTTTTTTTTTAAAGAACTAAACACCATTGCAGCATCCAGCAAATAGTACATGTCACTACAAAGTTTTGCTTTGTAAAAGTTCAATTGAAGTGCAACTTTCCTAAAATGTGATGATTTTATAAAGTGAGGGAGACCAGCATGTTGCATCTGGACCTTCTACACACAAAACGGCCAGTGAGGGAGAGTTGGGGCTGGCCTACAAATGCCCTGATGCATAACCAGGTCACCACTGCTCAGTGCCTTCACAGAGCTCATCCATTCTCACACGACCTGTATGTTTCCCCTGGTTGGAATTTTTTTCTTCCCCATATTTTTATGTCAGGCCATCTTAGTGTCACTGGTACTATTTATCATTTGCTTAATACTTTTCTTTATTTTAAAAGGAAACTTTCTATCAGTGTTATAAACGCTAACTATATTCCGATAAACATAAAAATGTTAGAATAAAAAAGGATTATCTGTGTATGACTTGAAATCGTTTCACATACTCTTAATGCTATGCACATCTCAGCTGGATAAACAGTGTGCCTATTGCAATAATAGAAGGCTCACAAGGTGTAGATTTAGTGAAGAGTTAGGCAAAAAAATACTACCCAAATTCTCTTGACTTCGCTATTTTAAGAATGTTATAGCTCCACCCTATATCATATCCCACATTAAGCAATTTTTTATATGCATAAACTTTATTTTTTAGAGCAGTTTTAGGTTCACAGCAAAATTGAGAAGAAAGTACAGAGATTTCCCATACACCCTCTCCCCACCCCCTGACCCCACACAGCCTTCCCTGTTATCAACATCTCCTGCAGAGTGGTTCATTTATTACCACTGATGAACTACACTGACACAGCATAATCACCCAAAGTCCATGGTTTACAGTAGGTTTCACTCTTGGTGTTGTACCTTCTATGGGTTTTGTCAAATGTTTCATGACATGTATCCACCATTATGTATCATATAGAATAATTTCACTGCCCTAAGAATCTTTGGTGCCCTGCCTACTCATCTCTTCCTTCCCCCTCACCCCTGGCAACCACTGACCTTTTCACTGTCTTCATAGTTTTGCCTTTTCCAGAATGTCATATAGTTGGAATCAGACAATATGTAGCTTTTTCAGATTGGCTTTTTTTCACTTAGGAATATGTATTTAAGATGTATTTAAGTTTCCTCCATGTCTTTTCATGGCTTTACAGCTCATTTCTTTTTAATGCTGAATAATATTCCATTGTCCAGATGTACCACAATTTATTTATCCATCACCTACTGAAGGACATCTTGGTTTGCTTCCAAGTTTTGAATAAAGCTGCTATAATGATTTAAGGAATTTTAAGTGATTATGAATAAAACTGCTATAAACATTTGTGTGCAGGTCTTTGTGTGGACATAAGTTTTCAACTCATTTGGGTAAATACCAAGGAGCTCGATTGCTAGATCATATGAGTGTGTTTAGTTTTGTAAGAAACTGCCAAACTGCCTTCCAAAGTGGCTGTAGCATTTGCATTCCTACTGGCAATGAACAAGAGTCCCTGTTGCTCCACATCCTTGCCAACATTTGGTGTTGTCAGTATTTTGGATTTTAGCCATTCTAATAGGTGTGTAGTGACATCTCATCGTGATTTTAATTTGCAATTCCCTAATGATGTGTAAGGTTGAGCATCTTTTCATATGCTAATATTTGCTATATGGAATCTTCTTTGGTGAGATGTCTGTTCAGATTTTTGCTTGCTTTTTAATTGGGTTGTTCATTTTCTTATTGCTGGGTTTTTAGAGTTCTTTGTGTATTTTGGATAATAGTCCTTTATCAGATATGTCTTTTGCAAATATTTTCCCCTATTCTGGCTTGTCTTCTCACTCTCTTGACAGTGGCTTTCACAGAGCCACATTAAGTCTTTAATTTTGAGTTTTGTTAAGAATATTTAATTCTTGTAATTTAAATCTAATAAAATTTTATAACTCTGTAACTCAGTTGAGGATGACCAGTTAATATAATGTTATCCTTTAATTAAATATTTAAGAGCCAGCCCTGATGGCCTAGTGATCAAAGTTCTCCATGCTCCACTTCGGCAGCTTAGGTTTGTTTCCCAGGTGTGGAACCACACCACTTGTCTGTCAGTAGCCATGCTGTGGCAGCAGCTCACATAGAAGAACCAGAAGAACTTACAACTATACACAACTACGTGTTAGGGCTTTGGAGGAGGAAAAAGGAGAAAGATTGGCTACAGATGTTAGCTTAGGGCAAATCTTCCTTTGCCAAAAAAAAAAAAAAAAATTAACATTTTTTATTTTGTCATATCACTGAGTCAATATCATTTTTCTGGTCATACACATTTTTATAAAACCTTGGAGTACATGTGGACCCTTTGCCTGTGGGTCCTAACAGGTAAAATACTTTTGTCTTTGACAGCAATGGTGATCTTGGCTTAATGTTCAGTAGATGTTACAAGGCAGTCATCAGAGTCTTTTAGGATCAGCATTGGTGGTGATAGACTGAATTGGAAGTACTCTTAAAGCTCACCCAATCTCCCAATTTTATAGTAAAGAAATCTGAGGCCCAGAGAGAGGAAGTGACTTGCTATGTCATTATTGCCATCACTATTATCACCATCATCATCTACCATTTATCTAACACCTACCAACTGTATGGACCTGAGGCTACAGAGAAGAATAAGATTAAGTGTTGCTCTCCAAGAGTCTGCAATCTCTTGAGATGATGGGTCTTGCAGGAAGTTAGTGGCTGAGCTCCGACTAGAGCCCAGGTCTCTCTCTGGACTCCCAGGGCAGTGCTTATCCCATTATACTGTGGCTTCTTCTCTCACCTGGTTACATAGGGGCTGGTATCCTCACATGATATGGCAATTAGGACTATACGTCTTTGACAGCAATGGTGATCTTGGTTCAATGCTCAGTACAGGTGTTGGGGTGTGATCTGGGCTGGGTGCCAGACAAAATGAATTATTAAAAATGTCTGGGGGGGTTGGCCCAGTGGCGCAGCAGTTAAGTGTGCACGTTCCACTTCAGTGGCCCGGGGTTTGCCAGTTCGGATCCCGGGTGTGGACATGGCACTGCTTGTCAGAGCCATGCTGTGGTGGGCGTCCCACATATAAAGTAGAGGAAGATGGGCATGGATGTTAGCTCAGGGCCAGTCTTCCTCAGCGAAAAGAGGAGGATTGGCAGCACTTAGCGCAGGGCTAATCTTCCTTAAAAAAAAAAAAATGCCTAAGGAAGGATGTCATAGGCCTGGCTTGGATCAGGTGGCCAGCCAATCATCTGTGGCCAGGGGACAGAGTCAGTAAGAGCACGGAAGCTCCAGCAGGAAACAAGTGTTGGAGTCAGAGGAGCAGTTCTCAAAAGGAGGGGTGCTTTTCTCACAAGAAGGAGGTGGTGCCAGGCAAACAAAGCAATAAGTGACCTCTACAATTGTCGAAGCTCGTTCAAAAAGACACCAAGGATGTTTAAAGAGGAGAGGGGCTCTGCCCCACTGGGGATCAGGGATGGCATACCAGACATGGCATTTAGGATGGAAAGTGAAGGGAGAAGTGTTTGCAAAGGCCTGTGGGCAAGAAAGCAAAAGGCAAAGCAGTGATGAGGAGGAGTTAAGTTTGATTGGAAACCAAATGATACCAAAAAGGGAACAGAGAGTGGGAAATGAGGTTGTAAAGTCCGGAAGGGGCTAAATCCTGGAGAACCGGATGCTAGAATTTGGGCTTTAATTGGCAACCATTAGGGATAGCGTTGTGTGATAAAATACAGGATGCCCAGTTAAATTTGAATTTCAGATGAATAGCTAATAATATTTGCATGGACATACTTATACTAAAAAAAAATTCATCAGATATCTGAAATTCAAATTTGAGAATTCTGCATTTTTATTTGCTAAATCTGGCAATTCCAATTGGGGAGCCAATGAAGGGTTTTGAGCCAAGACATGCATGAAGCTGTTGATTTAGTTAAAACTCCAGTACCTCTTCTGTCTAGAATCCTGGGCAGTGAAACCTGATGCCGGTTATAATGACTCAGGCCTTGCCAGCTAGTGGGTTTCCTTGAGTCCTAGAAGAAAGACCTAATCCCCATTGTGGAGTGCGAGTGTTAAGTGCACTCTTTCAATGTCTTAATGCTCTCAGCTCTGGCACATCCATCCTTTGTCACTGTGGTAACTCAATTGGAGTCATAGAATTCAATTAACCAGATGCCCTCTTCCCTCGAGGATGACTCAGGAGTCAAACTCCCCGGGTTGCTGACGTCACTCATGATTTATTCCCTCAGTGAGCCTGAGTATAAACACAGGCAGAGATGAACAAAGAGAAATCACACCTTTCTAAGTGTGTTGCCTTCTCCTCTGTCTCCCAGCCCTCCTCCACAGCCGAGCGGTCACAGGGCTGGCCTCAGGGAGCCACACAGCCCTGGGTTTCCTGGACAGCTGTGAAGAAGGAGCTCATCAGGCTTCACAGCCAGGACCCTGGGGGAGCTGTTACGAGCACACCCAAGAACAAGCTCTCTCAGCAATTTTCACTTACAGCAGCAAGGAGTCAGTTGGGAAAACACATCTTCTTGGAAGGAGTTCTCAGCTTCTGATTCCTCTCTTCTCAGCCCTTCACACACTCCCTGTCACAGTAAGATATTTCAAAAGCCAACCAAGAGGATATGGAGTCTGGAATCTTGCTCAAACAATCCTAGAAGGTGCCAGAAGCTTCTTTCTCCAAGAGGCCGCCACTTTGACTGCAGCCCCAAATGAATCTTCCTCAGAACTGTTTGTGAAAGTGGTTGCCGGCTGCCTGCTCCGGCCCCCCTTCTACAGCCGTGCCTCTCACCCCATGCCCGCAGCCACAGCAGGCCGCTGCAGTACCGTTCCAGCACCCAGCTCGTGGGTCTCCATGCCCTTGTGCATGGTCTTCTTTCAGCCCGGGGTCCAGCTCCGGCCCTTACTGAGCCTTCAGATCTCAGCTTATGCCTCGGCTCCTCCAAAAGGTGGGCTGCCCTCATCTCCTCCTCTCAGAAGGTCCCCTTTCCCCTAAAGTGGCAAGTCAATGACAAAACCCCAGTGAGGCTCTCTCCCTACATTTTGCCTCATAGTGCATATTCTTCATATGACTAAAATACCATTTAAAGAGTGTCTGCTGTGTGCTAGACTGCTCAATGCTGTACACATATGATCTCCTTTATTATTCACCAGCAAAGTTTTAAGAGTGATATTCTATCCCCATTTATGAATCAAGAAGCTGAGAGTCCGGGAGATTAAGTCCGTTGTCTGAGATCTCAGACTCTTGAGAGAGTGGGGCCAGCACTCCTAACCAGTCGCTCTCGGCACCTGGAGTCCTCGAGGCGCCTTCAGCCATCATGTTCCACCTGCTGAATGGAATTTCCTTCCAGGGCCTGTCCCTAGGGCGTTGCCCCCACAGGGAGACTAGAGGTTCAGTCCAGACTTTCCTGGCCCCACCCTGAGCCACCCGCAGCCACCCTGAGGTAGGGGAGTTACTTCGCCTCTGTCCGTACAGGTTTTATAAATGTTCTAAACAACAAGGGGAAAAAGCAGCCAGTTCTTCCTCCACCTGCATCCCAAAGCGGGAAGCCGCTGTTCATGAGGCCTTCCTTGCACGATGGACACTACCCGGAGCCGAGCTCTGGGCCTGCCCCCACCCTGGGCCGCCTCCTTCCTCCCAAGGAACGATGCGGTGCGGTTCCCTGGGAGGGAAGGCTGCTGAAGAAAATCAGGTTGACGTTCCTCCTGCGGCCTGCCAGAGACTCACGGCCTGAAGGAAGGAGGCGGTAAGCTGAGATAACGGGCTGTTTCTTTCCCTTTGTTTCATCTGAAAAAATTGTTTAGTCATTGCATGAAACAACATATGGATACATTATCGTGCTAGATTCAAATACAGACATGATAATAAAAACTTGAAGCTCCTCCGAAGACATTACTAACAGTATGGTATATACAGTTAATTACTCATTATAATGTACTAATTATGGATGATAATTACAAACAGTATGGTATGTATCATATAGATCACATATATATATTTTAACGTAAATGTGATAATGTTCTAGTATATAAAATACTATAGTCCCATTATTTTTTAAATTCTTAATTTCACATATTAAATTTGACTTGGAAAAAATTCCATGTGGAAATATATAGTTATACTTCATTGTTTCTAATGGTTATGGCGTATATTACAGTAGGCTTAACCATCATTTAAAAACTCTTGGATCAGTGGGTCCCAAATTGTGATCCTTGAATCCGTAGGGAAATCAGAAACCCTCTAGGCAGTCGAGATCAGAAGTATTTTCATACTAATATAAGATGCTCTGGTCTTCTCACCGTGCCGGCAGTTGCTGTGATGGTGCAAAGGTGATGGCGCGTGAAGTGCTGGCTCAGAGAGCCCACACTGCTCTAGTGGCCGTCATGTTCTTCACTGCCCTGCGCTCACAGTTGAAAAAACAAGAGCCAGTTTCACTTACGAATGTCCTAGATGAAGCAGTAGAAATTACTCATTCGATTAAATCTCAGCCTTTAAATAAGTGGCTTTTTAATATTCTGCGTGAGGAACTGGGAGGTAATCCTAAAGCCCTTGGATACATACAAAAATACCATGGTTGTCTGAAGAAACTGAAGACGCTGTGTGACTGAGTTGCAGGCTGAATTAGCTGCGTTTTCATGGAACGTCATTTTTACTTGAAAAGAACAACTGACAAGCAAGGGATGGTTATTCTGACTTGGATGTTTGGCAAACATGTCCACAAAAATGAACAAAGGGAGCCTGTTACTTCAAGGAAAGCAACTGACGGTATTTGTTGCCAGTGGTAAGAGCTGAGTTTTCAAGTGAGAAATTAGAATTTGGACAACTTGTTTCTGCCACTTTCAGCATGATGGCCTCCTGGTACTTAAAGACTGAGGAGATGTGGTTAAAGATTAATGAGTGTGGTTTTTTTTTTTAATACTGTCTGATGAAACATGTCAACATTTGGAAGCCTGTACAACTCGGCGAACCAATATTTTCTGAACAACAAACGCATTATGTTGCAAAATCGTGCGTGGATAAAAGATCCATTCAAAGTACAAGATAGAACAATGGATTTTAATGTAACGGAGTATAAAAAGTTTATTGATATGGATTCAGATTCCACACTGCAACTCTTTAAGAAACTACCATTTATTGAGGATTTAAATAATGTTGAAGAATATCCACAATTATCTGAAAACATCTGTTAAAATATTCCTCTCTTTTTAAACTACGTTGTCTCTGTGAAGCCAACTATTCTTTAAATACTTCAACCAGACCAACGTATCACAATGAATTGAATGCAGGACAGTATGAGAATCTGGCTGTAAAGGCAAAACAGTGTCACTCTTCTCATTAAATTTTTTTTGTTTGAAATATTCAATTATTTTTCATAGAAATATTTATGTTAACATGGAATAAATAATTATTTTAAATTCCTTATAGATGTTTTTGAACTTTATCAGTTTTAATTTCCAATATAGTAAATGTTGATAGATATAACCCACATAATTTGAAGCTCTTTGGGTTCTTTGATAATTTTAAGAACATAAAGAAGTCCTGAGACCAAAAAGTTTGACGATGGCTGCTGTAGATAATGGGCTTTTAGACCTGAAGGCGATTGCCGTGCTTGACCCTGCTTTGGCGAGAACAGGCAGCTCAGGGATCAAAGATCCACTGTACAAATTATCTGTGTCCCAGTGTCTGGCAAAATCTCCTCAATACCCACCACACGCACACTCCTGATTCTGTCTGCCCTGGGAAACCAGATAAGCAGGTTTGTTAAAATTAAGTATAAATTTGAGTCAATAGGCTCTGAATGGGGAAGAGAGCAAAGGCCCTCGAGTTTCTTTTGTTTGGGTCTTCTCATTTAATACCTGTGTAGGAAACTCAGAAGCCCTGTTTTATGAACTTACACATTCCCAGTGTTTTCTCGGAAAATGTTTTCTATAGCTCTGCTACTCAGAGTAGTGGTGCATGAACCGGCAGCATCAGCATCTTCTGTAGCTTGTTAAAGATGCAAATTCATGATCCCCACCCCAGCCTACTAAGTCAAAACATACATTTTAAGAAGATCCTCAGGCAGTTGGTACACACATTAAAGTTTGTGAAGCACTGCTCTAGGATAAACGTTTTAGAATCTAAAGTCTACAATTAAAAAGGACTTCTAATTTCCAGAATGGTTGGCAGGTTGTTTAGATGAATTCTCCTAATGAAAGAAGCTAAAAAACATGGGTAAGATGTATCTTCACGAAAGCATTAAAGAGATTTCAAGACAGAAAGAAACCACCACACACAAAATGAAGAGAACATTCATTCAGAGAGGTAAGCCTGAATTAAGGATGTTTCTGTTCTGAGGTCATTTACTAAACCCAAAAAATTAGAACCCAGGTTTTGACCGATTCTTGAGATGAGAGATACAGAATCAAAATTTGGAAGTGGAAAATCTCCTGGGTCAGAATCTCTCAAGCCTTGAACTTGGTAATGTTCCCAGGTGCCTGGAAAAACAAGTGGAAATCCCCTCAGAGGAAGGTATCTTTAGCAGAGATGGCAAATTATTTCCACAAGTAGTTTTTACAATATGATGACCAGAACAGTCCTAGGCTCTATGAGCGAGAACCAGACTCCGTGAGCTACTCTCAGACTAGAAGACAACTCTGCGGACTACATTTAACAAAATAAAGGCAGGCTTGAAAATATCTTCAGGGAATAGGAATCTATCAAAAGTTACAGAGTCAATTTGAAAAAGAACCTAATGTAACTAGTAGAAATACAAATATTCAATAATTGATATAAAAACTAAAAGGATGAGTTCCACTGCAGACTATACATAGCTGAAGAGAGTATGTGTGAATTGTAAGATAGGTTAGAAGAAATTTTCCAGAGTGCAACATGGAGGGACAAAAGGATGGAAAATTCAGGTAGAAAAGGCAAGAGACAAAGAGTGAAAATGTCCTATATACTTGTATAATCCTGTATAGATAACTATATATCCTATAAACATATAAACATATATATCGTATATGTCCTATAGTCTTATATATATATCACTATATATATAGTTCTCTCTATATAAAATTTTATAAATTTATATATATATATATATATATATATATATATGTAATTGGAATCCTAGAAAGAGAAAAGTACGAGAATGTTGCAGAGACGATATTTGAAGATAATGGTTGAGAATTTTCCAGAACTAATAAAAGACACCAATCCACAAACTTTAGAATCACAATGGATTCCTTGCTGATAAATAAAATGAAATGTACACTTAGATATATCATTGTGAAACTTCAGAAAAATCACCCCAAGTGACCATCTTAAAAGCAGCTGGAGGGAAAAGTCATGTGAGCAACGCAGTAGGACTGAGAGCTGACTGCTCAAAGCAACAGTAGAAGACAGAAGACAATAGAATTCAATCTGCTGAAAAATACTTGCTGACTTTGAGTCTTACACTCAACAAAAATATCTTTCAAGAATAAAGACAAAATAAAGACAGTTTCATATAAGGATGGTTGACAGAATCCATCACACAAAACCATATACTAATGGAAATTCCAAAGGATGTACTTCAGGTAGAAGAAAGACAATCCCAGTTGGAAAGACTGAAGTGCAAGAAGAAATGAGGAACAAATAAACTGGTAAATGTCTGAATAAATTTAAGTGAAAACAGACTATATTAAGCTACGATAATAATGTCCCCTAGGGTTTAAAAATAGAATTAAAATACAACAACAATTGCATATAAATTGAGAGAGGAGTAAATGGAATTAAAGAGAAGGAGGAGGGCAAAAATATTGGTTAATGTTAGACTTGGTTAAGCTAAGAGTGAATGTTGTAATTTCAAAGCTAAGCTCTAAGTAAATTCAAACAGAATATGTAACTTCCAAATGAATAGAGGGGGAAAAGTAGAATGTTAAAAAAGAGTCTACAGGAAGTCAAGATATGAGAGAAAAAGAAACAAAATAGGCAGGACAATTAGAAAGTATAAGATAAGATGGCAGATTTTTAAAACTTTTTATTATAGAACATTTAAATAATGTAGAAGATAAACAGAAAAGTATAATGGACCTCATGCACCATCATTCTAACACTTAATAATCTAGTTTCATTTCTCTCTCTCATTTTTTTCCTAGAGTATTTTAAAACAAATCCTAGACATCACATCATTTTATTCATAAAAATTTAAATATGTATCTTTATCAGATAAGGACTTTAAAAATATAGCACCACAATGCTATTATCACAAAGATTGGTATAGTTCAACAGAAATATATCAGAAATTACGTTAAATGTAAATGGATTAAATAATCTTGTGAAAGACAAAGATTTTGAGACTGGGTAAGAAACAAAATCCCACTTTATGCTATTTACATCTAAAACGTAGAGGCTCAGGAATGTGGAAAGTAGATAATGGAAAAGGATATATCGTGTAAATATTAACCAGGAGAAAACTTGTACAGATAAAGACAGAAAAAGGTGTGTTACACACACGGCAGAGAAAAAGTCGGGCAGAGGTCTTACACCAGCAGCTTACACTCCCGTCCTCAGAAGTCAGTTCCCATTGTTTATCTCACCTGAGATAGGAGTAGACCTTACCTCTGCTCACGAATGAGGAATGAGGGCTCAGGGACCCCCACCTGGTGAGGGATAGAGGCAGGGCTTGAGGTGAAGGCCCCAACTCCAAGACTAGACCCCTTCCACATTCCACGACACCTTCCTAGGCCTGACAAGAGGGTATGCGAGTTCCCTGGAGGGAGAGGAGGACTCTAAATCTCCTGAGAAGTCGGACCTCTGGGCCCCTGTCACACATAGAGCTTACGGGTCTTTACACGTGAAGGTGAGAGTCGGGGAGGCACCAGTTCCAGGGTCCCTTAGCAAATGACGAGTGGAAGAGAGAGACAGGAGGACAGAATGGTTGTGTGTGCCCTGTGGTGTCCGTGCCCTTTTAGCACCTGTTTAGTGGGGTCTTTCCCGGCTGGGGACCACAGGACAGAAGAGTGTTACGGAGGAGATGCTCAGACCTCGGCCACCTGCCAGGAAGAGCGGGGTTGAACTCCGGTGGCCCTGACACCCCAAGAACACAGTGGGCTCTGAGGCGACATCAGGACATTTTATTTCAGGAGGCTCCTACAAACGCAGGCTCAATCTGCTTTTACTTTGCTCATTCCAGCAGACGGAGAGTTTTACGAAGGAAACTGGGCCCACAGGGGATTCAGAATTTGTGATTCATCCAGACCTGTCCAGACCCATCTGGGAGGAAAGCAGGGCAGCTTCACAGCTAATCCTGGCAGATTCCTACCAGGCATCTGGTGGGGCTGCCAACCTCCTCACGCTGGTTCAAAGGAGCCAGCTGCTCCAGCTACGGGGGCCTCAGCTGAATAGCCTCACTCCCTCACAGACAGATAGACAGAAACATGGATACAAACAAACTTAGGTTACACACACACACATACACACACACTTACTCCCACTTGAGACTTAGTGACGTAAATACACATACACCCACCTCCCCCAACAGTCTGGTTTTAGCTACAGGCAGACAGACAGACACATGCACCCAGAGTTACACAGACAAACTTGAGCACACGTACTGCTATTCCAGCCACCAGCTGTTCCCCACTTGATCGTGGGGACCAGCTAGGAATGACAGGAGCAGAGGCGACACAGCAGGCATGGGCTGGGGCCACTCCTAGCCAAGAACAGTGGGAAGAAGCACGTCCCCACCTGTCCAGGAAAGTGGGGGGCTCTGAGCTGCAGCCGCAGCCTCGCTCTTCCTAGCGGGGCAGGCATATGGATATCCGGGACCATGGATATTTTTTCTAAAGGGACAAGTGCAGTAAAACCCCTCTTGCGTGGGAGCTGTAACTAGTCCAGTTAACTACCCCGCCTGAGCTTGACGCGATCTGGAAGGGCAGCACAGGCTTTGGAGCTAAACTGGCCAGACTTCTGGCCTGGATTTGATGCTTTCCACCCTCTCAGCCTCAGTCTCCTCGTCTGTAAAATGGGGATATTACCCTCATTCAGTTGTTGTGAGGATTAAATGAAGCAACATACATAAAGGACAGGGTTTGGGGCACAGGAGTTGCTCAGTAACTTGATTTTTCTCCCTTCCTGGTTTCCCACCTACTCACCTGGGCCTTTAGGGCAAAGAATGGAGTCAGGGCCAGCTGGGACTCCACATTTGACAATGCTGGAATTGACAGTCTGGTCACCACTCTTCCCCTTCCTCCCACCACTGCCTCCCCTCGACCTCGGCCACGTCTTCACGGGCCCCCTCTCCAGCCTGCTCCCAAATTAAACTCTGTCCTTCAACTGGAAGGGGAAGAGAGCAGGGAGGCAGTTTGAGGGGCATGCTCAGGGCTGGCTGCCCCTGGGAGGGACAGAAAAACTGCAGGGCTTCGCAGGCCAAAGCTGACCTGCGAGGGACGGGACAGGGTGGGACACAGACTCTGGCAAAGGACTCAGACAGAGGCCATAGGGTCGTGGCAAGGAATGAACAAGATGATGTCCACGAAGCTCGTGGCTCAGGGCTTGGCACTCAAGAGACACTGAATAAACAGTCACTCTAATTATACTTTTATTCATTCCCTCGACTCAACAGTCCTTCTGTATGGGAGTCACTCTACAGATGGGGGATTGCAAATTGGTAGCCCACAAGCTACATTTGCTTTATTTGGCTTGTATCCAAATATTTCCCGTAGAAATCCAGATTTCTGGCTTCTCTTGAAAAATGATCAACTCTGGGAACCCCGATCCTGAATTCCCTCAAAGCAACAACTAAATGCAGTGGGTCTGCTCAGATGCATGTGTTCACTCTAGTTCTCACCGTTCCCTGCTGCCTCCCCCTGGGCCCTCTTCTCTTGTTCGCGTCACCTGCCCTGCCCTGTGGATATCTGTGTCGCAAACCTTGCTTTAGATAGTTCCCAGTCACCCATGGCGGGTAGGAAAGGACCTTAGATCTGGAAAGACCCTTAAAGGTAATCTTATCCAGTGGTTTTAAAACTTTTGGGGCAGAAATAAGACCTAACCCAGACACATAAACAAACAACAGCAGAGCTGTTCTGGTTGAAGTAGGGCTTGCTATAACCCCACCTCATCATTGATTAGGTGAGGAAACCGAGGCTCAGACTGGGGACGTGGCTCCTCTCCAGGGAATTCGCACCTGAGCCAGAACTGAGCCCCTGAGCTCCTGCTCACTGGAAATTTGATCCTGCCCACCCTCCAAGGGCAGGTCCCGGTTGAGGAATGGTGAGAGAACACGAGGAGGATGCTGGAACCACAAGGTGGGAAGAGGACTGTCAGACCAGGGGATGGACCCAGAAGACCGAGCTCCCCAACCTCGTGATTTGCTGGGGTGGGGCTTGGTGCCCAGCACCACCAGGTTAACACCCACTGATGCAAACATCACTCACCATGTCTTCTGGCATCATTGTCCTGGCTGACCCTGTGATCTAAGTGTGATATGCCTTGAACACGACACGCAGCCCTCGGGAGCAAGGGGCTAAAAGGCTGCGTCAGGAAGTTCACATAAAAGAGGGAGATTTTGCTGGATTAATGAGGTTGCACTGTCTTTTGAAAGGGCCTCAAGGAGAGTCAAGTCCTGAGTCAGCCTTGGCATTAAAAGTAAAATTACTATGTACTTCTGTCCGGACTCATCTGGAGCAGATAGAATGATCTGGGCTTCAAATATCAAAAGCCTCTGAGGTAAATGGCTTAAATGACGAGGAATTTGTGATCTCATGTAGCAAGCAGTCAGAGGCAAGGCCCTTGTCGAGGACCCAGGTTATTTTCATCTTTCTGCTCTGCTCTCCTCTGTCCTCAGGTTGACCCCCTCATGGTGAAGCTGTAATAGACCCAGTTGTCACATTTTCATGACAATTTCCAGAGACTGTTTCTTCCCATGTGATTTTTTATCCTTTTAATCAGGGAGGAACCTTCCCTGGAAGCCTCCAGCAGATGTCCTTTCATCTTTTATTCGTCAGAACCGTTTTGCAAGCACACACTGAACAGTTCCTGGCCGGGAGAATGAGGTCACTACAATCATCCTGATGCTCCTGTCCTGGGGGCTGACCACCACTTTGAGGCACCTGCCATGAGAGAAGCTCCCAGACACGATCTGGTTCTGCCAGGAGGGAGGAAGGAGGGACTGGCTGGTGGGAGGGTACCAACGGGTCTCCTACACCACCTCACATACCTCCCTCCTTCCAGAAATTCCCCCAAGTTGGTGGAGCAGGAAGTCACGTTTATATATTGTCTCATAATCTCACAAAAAGCCATAACATCGTGATTTGAGAAATGGGCATCATAGAAAAGGTAAAGCAGCAGAGCCACGGTCACTAAGTTCACAAGCGAAGGGGCTGAATCGGAGCCGGGGCTTTCTAGCTCCCTGCATGGCAGCTGCACTCTCCACACTCGGCCTCGGCCTCATCCTCACCTGGGATGGGCGAGGCAGCCAGGGTAAGGGCTGGCGGGCAGGCAGAGGGGCGTGGGGGAAGGATGCGGCTGAGGGGCCTGGACAGGGCCTGGCTCTGATGCTCATGTTTGTGAAACTGCTCTTCTCTCAGCCTCAGTTTCCCTGTTAGTACAAGAGAGGGAGTAGACTCTGAAATCTTCAAGGTTCTTTCTAGCTCAAATATCCTTTGATTACAACCTTCTAAAAGAGGTCTGGGGCCCCAGAAAAACACAAAAAAGAACCTAGCACTTCTGTGGCTTGTCAGCACAGACGCCCCACGACCAGCATCTGAGGGCTTCGGCTCCACCTATTTTGGGCTCATGAGTTCATCCCGAGGCGTGTGCCAGCCCCTGTGGTTTCTCATCTTTCCATCCTGGTCTGTATGACAAAATGACTAAAAATACCGAGCTCCCACAGGCCCGCCATCCGGCTAACGCCCTCCCTTGAGTCAATTTATTTTTCAGTTTTGGGCATGCTGCAGACAAGGGCCCTGACAAGCCACACTTGGCAGTTTCGACTCCCAGCAGCCCCACTCTGGTCCGTCAGTGCAGTCAGGTGGGAAGAGCACATCCCTGCTCTGTCACTTTCCACTTTCCAGCTGGGTGAGTTCAGCATGTCAGGAGCCTCGGAGCCTCAGTTTCCTCATCTGGAAAATGGGGATAATTATTTCCAATGTATAACATTGTGAGAATTCAACAAGATGACCTGGGTGAAGAGCCTAACCCAGACTGAGGGCTTGAGCCACATCTGTTCCTATTTCACCATGACGCCTCCTCTCTCCTTGATCCCTCCTAGAGGGTTCTGGCCTTGTGATGGCTCAGACCTGGTGATCCTGTTGCCCGCCTCCAAATCTGATGCGGGCTGTGTAAAGAAAACCCTTTCCTAAATTGCTTCCTGAGACAGCCACAGATGAACCATGTATGGTCACGGAGAGGAGGAAGGTGATCATGGGCAGGCCAGCAAATCGCTCCACTCGGGTCTGTACGTGCCATTTCACTGCACCGTCCCTGTGTCAGAGCCGCTCAAGTCAGCCAGTGCCTGGGCGCCTCCAGCCTCGCTCTTCTCTGCTGGTGAGTGCTGTGAGGCCCTCTGGAAGCCACAGTAAAACATGAGCTAGAAGGCTGTCGGATGGTCTGTCCACCGGAGAGCGCCAGCTTGGCGGAGTGGAGAACATCTCAGCCTCCACCGCAAGGAGCCCCGTGAACTTGGGCATAGGACTTAACCACCTGACTCTCAGTTTTGTCTTCTGCATAAAGAGGAAAACTTGTACTTGCGTAGAGCATGTGAGGATCAGAAGAGGTGAGTCTGTGAGTGCATACTATCCACACGTATGTATTTATTTTATTTATGACTTGAAGACAGCCTTAAAAAGACTTACACCAGATTTGAGGTCAAATTTAGCTCAATGTTTTGTCCATGACACAAATTCAACGAATGTTAGGAGCACCCCCTGGGTGCCAGGCCAGGGGTGGGGTGGAGCTGGGAACTGCATTGGATGTGTGGTGAGCGCCTTCCACCTTGAAGCCCCGCTGAAGTGGTCCACTGCTCTCCACGGGGGCGGACCACTCCCCTCCCATGCTCATCACGGTCAAGGGCCCCACTCAAGAGCCTTCTGGATTCTCGTTGTTCTGGGCCTCTGAGCTGGTGGCTGCCTCCAGGAAGCCCGTGTTTTGGCAACTCAGCCTCCAAAAGTAGGTTCCAGTCAACCTGCCCGTCAGTGCCGCCCCAGTGCTTTCCACGTAGAAGGCCATCGCTGATTAGAGCAAAGATGGAAGTCGGCTATGCCCCTTTCTTCTCTCCTTTGCTTTCAGTTTTATGCACTGTATCTATTGAGGAGTCAAAGAGCTCTAGAAGGTCTGTTGTGAAAACACAATAGGGCACCCCTGCCCCCTCTCACCCGTGTTTCCCGCCCTGAAGTAGCCACTCCCGTGTTATTTCCCCAGTTATTTGGGGGTGGCCTCTACATCGCTAGAGAACATGCTTGCACGACCACGTTCAAATTTCTCAGTGTGAGCCTCTCCACTGAGTTCCCACTGTGGCAGATGGAAACAGCTCACTCTCCACCTCTGCTTCCCGCACAGCTTCATCTCTACTGAATTGGGACGTAATTTTGGTTAGATCAAGTCACTCTACGTTATTAAGCCATGGAAACACTTTCTATAGCTAAAAAATGTGGTAAATTATGACTCCTTTTCCTTCTCTTCAGACTTTTGCTATCCCTGAAGCTAATCATCGTCTCATTTGATAGTCTGATTTTCTGCGTATTTATCACTCATTCCACTCCAGGCCTTTCACTAGTTGTCTAAACATCCTCCCAAGACACTCAGATGCATCAGGGGTCTGTCAGTTTCATCCTCCTGAAGTCTCTCTCCGGTGCTTTCTCACCTGCCCTGATCTGGGCGGACCTGTCGCCCCACGTCCTGAGCTCAGCAGTTGCCCGGCGTCTGTCTTCACCTCTTCTGGAAACTTTCCTCTGCTGCTCTTCCGTGTCGGGTTGTCTGTTTCCTGGGTCTGCTGGCCTCTTCTTTCTTGGATTACTCCCTCCTTCTAAGGGAGCACATTCGTAGAGGTTTCTGAGAAGGGAGTCATTCCAGCTAAGTATTTTGAGTCCTTGCATATCTGGAAACATCCTTGTTCTAACCTCTCATTTGCCGAAGTTTCTCTATGGGATTCTAGGTCGTAAATCACTGTACCTTGGAGTTTGTAGCTGTTGCTCTCCTGTCTTCCAGCTTCTAGAGTTGCTGTAAGAAGTCAAATTCATTCTCGTTCCTCACTTTTGGAAGCTTGTAGGATCTTCTGTGGGTCCACAGTATTCTAAATGTCACAGTGATGAGCCCTGGTTTGGTCTGAATGAACCGGATGAGAACAGGTGCACATGGGCGCTCATTTCTCTTGAAGCCTTTTGGAGAAAGCTTATCGTTTCCATCGATTGCCCTAAGCTTCCCTCGGCATGACCATGTGACTGTACAAGGGGATATTCGAAGTGGATGTTAAGGTTGGAGGAGTTCACAAGCTGGAGGAGAAAGGACAGGCCTGGCAGAGTGCACAAAGGTGCACAAAGCTGTGTACAGGGGTGTAAGGGATTTGCTGAATGAAAGAATAAGTAGATACAGCACCAAGTGGACAGAGGACGTCGCCTGAGCAGGAGGCCAGGCCCTAGGAGCTCCAAGGAGGTGGGCTTCCGGCGGCAGCTGGGCAGACTGGGATCTTAGACCTCAGTCCTCCTGACAGCCCCGCTGTGGCGCCCACTGGCTGGTATTTGTGGAACGGTCTCCACTATGTTGCCAGGGAAACGAGTCATCCTGTCACCACTGCTCACCGCTGCTGGGCTGCCAACACCCACCACGCCCAGCTCAGAGGCTGCGGTCGGCCCGTTTCTGCCAGAGGCACATGCACACTCGATTTTATATCATGGGTTTGCTCGCTGGGGTGGGGGTGCCGCCTGGGGTGAGGGTGTTACCTCTGGTTTCTGGGTGCCACCAACCAGTGTCTCTTGGCACTGAGTTCTGGGCGACCAGCTCCAGGGGAGATTTGGATGGTTGATGGTCAGCACCCATGGGTGCTGGTCCCCAAGCCCCCCTTACTGCTCTCTGGTTAGACTGGCACTATCTCCCACCAGGAGCGCAGACCACACCACACCCACAACACACACCCACACCACCCCACACCCACACACACCCACACCCACCACCTCCCCCCACCATACATGCACACACACAAACCACACACCATATACACACCACACATACACATCATACATACAACCCCGCACAGATCACATACACCACATTCACACCATACCACATAACATATACATACTATACACACACACACACTGCATGCATACACCACACTACATACTACACACCACACAACACCATACCATACACCACACATACATACACACCATACACATAACCTGCCCACACCATGCATACATACACATATACCCCACACCATATACACACCCCACATACAACACACATGCCACACAACACATCCACATCATGCCACACATAACATGTACATACCATAAATATACACACACACACACCACACAACATACCACACACACACACACGCAAAACCCACACATCCACAGAATATGATTATATTGCAAGTGAACTCACCACAGCATCACAGACCCGGCTCTCTCACTCGGCTCCCAGAAGCAATGGCTTTGGACCCAGATAAACCTGGTTCAAATCTTGGCTTGGCCACTTTCAGCTTGTATGACCTTGGGCAGGTAACCAGGTCCTGCCGCGCTGGTCTCCTCCTGCGTAAGACGGAGCGGCACAGCAGTGTCCAGGCTGTGGGGAGGATTAGCCATAACCTCAAGAGCCAGAGGCTGCTCTCGGGCCAGGTGCTGGGTTACAGCTTACCTCCGTTTCCCCACTTGGGACCTGATGACGTCACCATGGAAGCTCTTTGGAAAGTGCTCTGAGAACCAGGGTAGACAGCAAGCAAGGCTGCACACCTGTCCTCAAGCTCCCAGGAACTTTGTCTCCCTATGAGCAGGAGGCTTGTTACCTGCCACAGAGGGCAGCTCTGGCCATTGTCCTGTCACCACAGCACTGACCCAACCAGGGGGCACCGTCAGAGTCCAGCCTCCCTGCGTGACAGCCCCTGAGAGTGGCAGAGAGGGGCCACAGCAACACCTCTCTTTGGATTTCCCTGTGATTTATCATCCCTTGGAGATGACATGTTCTGCTTGGAAAGGAGATTAATTGAAAACACACATGTTTAGAGGGCAGATCATTTCATTTAACAACATTCCAGCTGAAAACCAGTTGCAGACAACAGCTGGAGCATGTGTTCTCCCCTTGGCCGAGCAGCCTCTGTCTTAGCAAACCAAACTGGTCCGGGCTTCTCTGGATGTATGTTTGGTGTCTTCTCTGCTGACACCTCAGGCGGGATTTCCTGTGACTCTGGCAGGGCTGCTCCTGAGCAAACCACCCCCATTTATACAACGGTTCAACGGAAAATCTCCAACGATGGCTGGCAAACACACATGTTCACACACACACCCTGAAGATGCAGAATATGCTTTTCCTGAATGCCTGAATATGTGCTTATTTACTTGCAGGTGTGTGCTGTATGGTAGAAAGAGCATGGGACTTGATATAATAATATCTGATTTCAAATTTTGTCTCCACCATGACATTTAATGTCTCTGACCAGACAGTAAACTCTCTGAGCTTCCGTTTTTGCTATTTGTTTACTGAGTGGGGATGGAAGGTTGCTGTAAGCATTAAACTGGACAAAATCGTGCATGCAAGGACCTGGCCCAGACCAGCAGTAAGTAAAGAACTGGCACGTTTATCTCTCCTTTGAGAAATTTATCAGCTATTAGTCTTTTGGTTTGGGAACATATTTTGGAAAATGTTGGTCTAAATGTATATTTCATGCATCCCCTCATGTATGCATTCAGTAAACTTTTATCCATCACCTGCCCTGTGATCGGGCACGACCTGGTGTTGAGGAAACAGGAAAGGCACTGTTCTCCTTTTGGAGGGCTGGAAGTCTAGTGGGAGAGGGGTAGGATGAGTGAAGCACCTCCTGCCCAGCCCCTCGGTCCAGGCCGACCCTGCTCCTTGGCGCAATAGTCCTGAAATTCAAATCTGATCCGCCACCCTGCTTTATACGCTCTGAGTGGCTCCCTAGTGCCTCATGGTAAAGCCCTCATGCTGTGGGTGCTCTGGCCCCATAGCCCCTCCAGATCCACGTCCTACCTCCTGCTTCCTCCTTGCCCTGCACCCTCTAGCAGGACCGTGCCTGTGGAACTCACCCTCTACGTCCTCGTGCCCTTTTCCCTTGTCTGCACTGCCCACTAGCACTCCCACCGCACGGCTTGAACTCCTCTTCCCCTGAGTGTCCCTGTCCCTTAGACCCATCACGAGGCGCTGCTGTCCAGTGCTGGCTACTAACATGTGTCTTGCCCAGGGGCCCCTCAAGGGCAGGGGCTATGTTTTGCTCACTCTGATTCCCTGGGGCAAAGTCCAAGGCCTGGCGCAGGTGCTCACTAAAGTCAGTTGAATTGAATATTTGTTTTAAGAAACAAACTTCTTCTTTTGAATGCCCCTTATTAGTCAGCAGTTTTGGAAAGAGAAACCGTTCCCCAGAAACATGTGACCCTCCCACCCCGTCCGAGGGGGGAGACGGCACCTGGGAGCCACAGAGCCACGGAGATGTGGCCACCAGCTGCCCAAGCTCGTGCCCGCTGAACCAGAGTAACCCGCTTGGCTTCATCTGCTCGTCTCCTGACCCTGCATCTTCCATCTCAAGTTCTGTTTTCTGCATCTTGCCATATGGGCCCTTTTTGCCAAGTCATCTCCACCATTTCAGAAAGAGGAGGTGGGTTTTTTTTTTTTTTTAAAGATTTTATTTTTTTTTCCTTTTTCTCCCAAAGCCCCCCAGTACATAGTTGTACATTCTTCGTTGTGGGTCCTTCTAGTTGTGGCATGTGGGACGCTGCCTCAGCGTGGTTTGATGAGCAGTGCCATGTCCGCGCCCAGGATTCGAACCAACGAAACATTGGGCCGCCTGCAGCGGAGCGCGCGGACTTAACCACTCGGCCACGGGGCCAGCCCTAAGAGGAGGTGGGTTTGTTTTTGAAAGCGCTTCCTGATATTCCCGGAGGCCTGCGGGGAGCGTCTGCGGTGAAGTTCAGTGTTGTCTGAAGCTTTCTAAGGCACAGCTCCGCTCAGGTGTGTCCACTGCCCCAAAACCTATAATAAATAACAACGACAACAACATCGACAACAATAATAACAGTGGTCAGCCACTGAGAACTTCCTGTGTGATGAGCTCCGTACAGATCTGCTCTCTCATCCTCACACCCACTCTGAGTTAGCATTCTTACACCCATTTTATAATTGAGGAAACGGAGAGTTAAGGATTAAGCAACTTGCCCAAAATTATGCAGTGTAGGGGCCACATGTGTGTGCCTCTTAGATTCTGACCACAGGAGCATTGCTCACGGACAGCCCAGCTGCCGCCCTGAAATCCGTCTCCACGAGGCCATGCTTTCCATGAGCCGCTCCCCGCCAGCAGCTGAGCCCGAAGAGGTGCGGGAGACAGGCAGCCGCAGCTTTGCTCTGGTAGGTGGGCGACTGTGGCTCGGGATCCCCGACTGCCTTGCTGAACTCCCAGAACCCCATTGCACCGTGAGATGCTACCTTGGCCTCCCTTCCTTCCCGCCTCCTTCACCCGGGCTCACACTGCTTCATGGTCTGACTGCTCTGCCAGCCTCCCCTGGCTCCCGCTCCGTGTTTCCTCACCCGCATTCCCGGAGAAATCTCATGCACAGCTAATCCCATCTTGGCATCGCTTTTGAAGGACCAGGAGGAACGCACACAGCTAAAAACCAGTAGTTTGAAGGCCTTCTGGTTGAACCCCAGTATCAGTTCTTCCTTCCACACTAATGGAACTTGAGCCTGCCTCCCAGAGTAGTCTGCATTCCCAGCCTCACTTGCACCTGCCTGTAGCCTCAAGCTAAGATCTGGCTGTAGGATCTGAATGCAGCTGGTCTGAGGGACTTCTGGGTTGTGTCCCTAAACCCTGGATGTGTTGGCCTGTCATGAACCCCGTGAAGCAGGGGACACCTCAGGGAGAGCAAAGCACAGAAAGAGCCCGGGCCTCTGGCAGCTCTGCAGAGCAGAGCTGCATGCCTGCAAGGACTTCTACACCAGAGGGAAAGACTGGCATCTTGTTTAAATCACTGTTACTTTGAGCATCTGTTACATTTACACAGCCGAACCCAATATCCCAACCCACTCAGATTTGAATCTAGGCTTAGTGTCAAAGCTTTGGATTTTAAAGGGACTCCAAAGTCACATCATTTGTGGAAGGGATCCCAGCATGGAGGGAGGTAATTGGCAAGAGGCAGGAAGTATAATGGTCAAGAGCCACTGTGAATGGGCCTCAGGCGGTGCCGGCACAAAGGAAGCACTGGTAGCTTGCACATGGTAGCTGTCATTACTATTACTGTTACCATCGTTGTTATTGAAGTCATTTAAGCAGGGGCATAACCAGATGAGCAGGAATGTGGAGCACTGTCTGCCACGGTCTGAAAGCCTGAACTAAGGCAGAGAAATACTTTACATAAGTTGTGGAGCAATAAGTTGACAAGATAGCAGGAAAAAGTTCAACCCCAAATCAGTGGAGGTGCTTTTCCCGCCCCACAGGTGAAAGCCCCTAGTCTGTGCACCAAGCATCAACTGCCCGTGGGCTTGAAGGGCTAGGGAAACGGAATCAGCCGCCGTGGTTGAGTGGTTGAGTGGTTTGGGCCAGGCATCGCCACCCCGCATCCCGAGCACGGTGGGGTTAGGGAGGGCTTCTCGTGGATACCAGGCCCATGGGAGGATCCTGGGAGTCAGCTCTTCCCCTCCCTCATCCTGGGTGCAGCTAGAGTTAGGGGCTCGGCACATCTGACCCGCCAACCCTGCTGGAGTGACCGGAGGACAGGATGGAACCGGCTCCTCAGCCCAGCCTCAAGAGTCTTCACAGCCTGGGGCACCCCACTTTCACACTCAGCCTGGTGGACTTCTCACCATCGCCTCGAACCCCACCCTTGTAACTGTGCTGTTCTCTCGAGGCTTTCCCTCCATCTCCCTCTGGCCAGCTCCTATTCACGCTGCAATGCCCAGGTCCAATGTTACCCCTGTGAAGCTGAGCCTCCCCAGCTGCTGCATGCTTTGTGCTTCCTTCGCTCTCCTGGGGTCCTGCTCACGGGCACCTTTCACTGGACAGAGGGCTCCCAAAGAGCAGGGATCTCACCCGTTTGCCTTCTCTCCATCCGCAGAAGCCTGCGAGATGGTCGGCACGGGGAAGCGTTCAATAACTGTCCAATGGATGAACGAAGACTCAGGCCACTCATCCACAGGCCCAAAGTGGTCGAGAGTGGAGCAGTCTACCCACGTGCTCTTGCAGAAAATGACAGGGAATCATCCAAGGACACTTGTGACAGGTGAGGACTGTCCCTGTGGAGAGGGGCCGTGGGGACAGGATCGACGGGCGACTTCTGGGAGCTGAGTGCCAGGGCTGTGGGCACGTCAGCTCAAGAGCGCCCTGCTGTCAGCATCCCCCGTGACAGAGCTGAGCCCGCTCTAGTGACGCAATGTCATCCATCCCTTACACCCAAGCGGGTCTTTTACTTTAGCTAATGCTGCAGTGATAGTGCAGATGGGGAAACTGAGGCCCCAGAGCTGAAGAACCAAATTACCCGGTTCTAAAGGAGGAGTTTCCGACTTTCTGCTCTGCACGTGGGCCATGAACCTCTGTGCACTTGTGAAAAATATTCTGGACTTGGAGTGAGAATATCTGGGTTGGAAAGAGGTTTCCACTCCTTACTGGCTTTGCATTGATACCTCTCTCCCAGAGCCTCAGTGACTCATTTATAAAATGGCGATAAATAGTTTCCTGCCTGGTGACCTCACTGAGATGTTGGATCAGGAAGAAACATACATGAAAAGCTCTCCTAATTTATAAGGACTTCCTTCAAACACAGATTTTATTTCATGTTTTTATCTGAGGGTTGCAAATTAGATGAAAGACCAGGAGACCTAAAGTGTACACTCAGTAAAGTTATGATTTAAAAAGAAAAAAATACTTGGGAAAAAGCTTGCAGGTAAGACAAGCATCACTAAAAGATTAAGTCTAATAACCGGTGGGCTGTGGGGCAGGGGTTTTTGTCTTATCTTGTGTTTGCCTTTTAAAATCTATTTAATCTGACCTGCTGACTTGAGGACACGCACACGCACACACACACCACACAAACACACACACGTGCACACACCACACACGTACACAATACCCACACCCACACACACCACACCACACATCACACCCTTCACACACATACCACACTCAGCTTGGCCAGACTTTTTGCCAACACAGTAGGAAAATACTAGTTTTGGGCATAGCTTCTTGGACAGAAGGTATTATGATTATTATTACTATCTACCACCAAAAACAAAAGTGGGAAAATATTTGCCTCATATATGGTAACTATTGGATTTGTATACTTAACATAAAAGAGCACTTAAAAATGAATAAATCAGGAAAAATTTTTTAATAGAAAAATGGACAAGGCCCAAGGTAAGAAATGTAAATGCCCAATAAGCATTCAAATAAACCCTAACCATGTTAGAGACAAAAGAAATGCAAGTTAAAATAAGAAAATATAATGTTTTGTCTATAAAACCAAGAAAAATAAGAAATACAGCAATATCTACCAAAAGTCACAAAAGCACATTTCACCACAGAAATTTTACTTCTAAGAAGATATGCTAAATAACTAAGAAAATGCTCAAAGATTTAGCTGCAAGAATGTTCACCCCTTATGGGTTGTCTATTACGTGAAGGATTGGATGTAACTGACAGAACTAGTGATAAGGGATTGGGTAAAAAGAAATCCTGACATCTTCTTTTGCTGGGTTACTTGAGAGCCAGCCAAAGTGGTGATCTCAAGGACACACACACGAGCAGGCAAACGCACACCACATACACGCACACGCACATGTTCTAGCAGGGTGTACACAGCAGGGTGTACACAAGAAGGTCACATGTTTAATCTCTAGGTGTGAGATTATGGCTGACTTTTATGGGCTTTTTTCCTCATCTTTATTTTTGTGCTTTATCTGCTGTGACCATGTAAAATATCTATAATAAGGAGAAGTTTGGGAATGCTCTCATTGGTAGAGTGGCCTTCTCCCACGTTGTCTTCTTACATGAAGCATGGAGAGGTCAGGTGACTGCAAAGATGCCACGGCTGGCCACGGGCGCCGAGGTGTGGACTCAGGTTTGCCTGCTTCCTTCCGCAGCCAGTGCTTTCTGCACTCAGTGTGTGCCCCTAACTGGCTGTGGGGAGCAGTGTGCATTTGGAAATGGGGCATTCTCTCTGGTTCCTTAGAGAGTGGAGTTTCCAGATGCTTCCCTGCAAGGCGTGGAGTGATTGTGAGTGAGGGGCCTTTGGCATCTCTCTGGTGCTCTATTCAAACCAGGCTGGTTAGAACCCATCAGACATGGTCCTCTTTCCAGGAGCTCTGCAGCATCCCAGAGGCCCAAAGCAGCCCACCCCCGACAATTCAGAACTACCTGGGGCCTCCAGGAGCCACAGTTTAGTATGTGTGAATTTGCGGGACCCCCAGCTCTGTGAGGCTGAGCACTGGGTGGGGAGGAGCAGGAGCCAGGGACCTTTGGACTGCCCTGCCTGTGCACCTCATGAGCTGGGAGACCTTGGACAAGTCCATTTGCCTGGCTAAGTCTCAGTTTCTCCAGCTTCAAAACGGGGATAGCATTTTCTACCCCATGGAGGCCTTGAATGCCACACTAAGGATCCCAGGTTTATTCCAGTGGAGGAAAACTTGGCAAGTGATTCTGCCAAGCAGAATTCCAAGGAATTCATTCCACCCATAAGGATTGGCTGGGGCCTCAGCTGCAGCAGACAAGGCCGAGCTTGAAGGATTTCCACTGTAGAGAGCACGTTCCCAGCTCAGAGAGAGAGAGGGGTAGAGGGGGAAGCATGGCATCTGATTCTTCTCTGGCCCTGGATCAGTGCTGTGATGACCTTGGGGTCGGGGTCATGTCAGCCTCCCCGACACGAGGAGTTTCTCAATTTAGGGATCCTACAGTGGCCAGGCAAGAAGGAGTGAGGCCCGTGCCTTCATAGTTAGCAGACGCCTTGCTGCACCCTGCAGATTTGGAAGAGGCAGAGCTCTCTCTGGGGAAGTTTTTTCCTGATGCTTTTGGAGAATAGGAGCCATGTCTGAAAGACAAGAGATTTCTTCGCTAAACTCTCTGTGGGCCCGCAAGTGTTTTCTCTCTTACACTGTCATCCTTCAGAGAGTTAGAAAAGTTTGTTATTCTTCTAAACCACTGAGATATGGAAGATGGGCTTGTTACCCCATTTTATGCACAGGACACATACTGCAGCGTGGAGCAGTTAGGTGGCCCTCCCCTAGTCATAGCCTGTTTGTGGTGGACCCAGGAATTTTAGTTCTGCCTTCTAAGCCAGTGACTTTTTCACAGCCTGCCCACACCCATGATGATATTCTGTAAACCTCTAAGCCCCGGGTGAAATACTTAGGCAAATTCACCAGTTATTTTGCCCTCAAAACGAGTTTATTTAGGAATAACCCAAACAATTGCAATTCAGGACGTGCATGCTACAGCAAACCATAGGCAAATCCAGAAAACAGAGAGGAGCTTCTTTTATAGAGAAAAGGGGGAGTAGGGAGGGGCTGTTCTAAATACAAGTCCACTGGGGGGGAAGCAATAGTGCAGGGCAGCAATGGCTTCTCATTGGCTGAGCTGCGGTGTTTCTCATTGGCTGAGCTGTGGCATTTCTCATTGGCTGAGCTGCCACATTTCTCATTAGCTGAGCTGCGGTGTTTCTCATTGGCTGAGCTGTGGCATTTCTCATTGGCTGAGCTGCCACATTTCTCATTGGCTGAGCTGCAGCATTTCTCATTGGCTGAGCTGTGGTGTTTCTCATTGGCTGAGCTGTGGTATTTCTCATTGGCTGAGCTGTGGCATTTCTCATTGACTGAGCTGCAGTGTTTCTCATCGGCTGGGCTGTTGCTGGGTAGAGAGAGAAATCTTCCTTTAGTAGTAAAGTAGTTGTACTTCCTGTTGAGATGTAAGTGTAGGTCTCTTTCCATTTGGTGTCATTGACAATGTACGATAGGGCATGAGAGCTCACCCTACCGGCCTTCCTGACTCCAATTTAGTTAAAGTTTCTTTTATTACTTTCCACAAAATGATGATTTTTCCGCTTACTGGTTGTGTGATCTTGAGCATGTTATTAATAGAATGGCCAGATAAAATGCAGTTAAATTTGAATTTCAGATAAACAACAGTTTTTAAAAAACTTTTTATTGAGATTATGATAGTTTACAACCTTGTGAAATTTCAGTTGTACGTTATTTTTTGTCAGTCATGTTGCAGGTGCACGCCTTCACCCTTTGTGCCCACCCTCCACTCCCCCTTTCCCCTGGTAACCACTAATCTGTTCTCTTTGTCCACATGTTTAACTTCCTCATATGAGTGGAGTCATGCATAGATTGTCTGTCTCTATCTGACTTATTTCACTTAACATAATATCCTCAAGGTCCATCCATGTTGTTGTGAATACAACGATTTTATCCTAACAAATAGTTTTTTAATATAAGTTTGTCTCATGCAATTATTTGCTAACTCTGGTGCTATAGAGTGAATGTTTGTGTTTCCCCCAAAATTCACATATTGAAATCCTAACCCCAAGGTGATGGTGTTAGGAGGTGATTGGCTCATAAGGGTGGAGCCCTCATGACTGGGATTAGTGCCCTTATGAAAGAGACCCCAGAGAGCTCCCTTGCCCCTTCCACCATGTGAGGACACAGCAAAAAGAAACTGTCTGTGAACCAAGAAGCGGGTTCTCACTAGACATCAAGTCTTTTGGTGGCTTGATCTTGGACTTCCAGCCTCCAGAACTGTGAGAAATAAACGTCTGTTGTTTGTAAGTTCCCCAGTCTCTGGCATTTTATTATAGCTGCCCGAACAGACTAAGACACCCAGCAACTCTAGTTATTCCTCTAAAGTAAAAACGTAAAAGGCCAAACGGGGCTATTGTGAAGAGTAACTGTGATAATGCATTAAAGAATCTGCCACCAAATAGCATTCAATGAATGTCAGAAGAGAAAATACCAGCCCCCGTAGAAGGCCACATAAATGGTCTCTGGCCCTCTCCCCTCACCTTGGAACACTTCACACACAGGGCTTGGTAAAACTTTTTCTGTAAAGGGACAAATAGTAAACATTTTAGGCCTTGTCAGCCAAACATACAATCTCTGTTGCAACTGCTCAGCTCTGCTGTGCTGCACAAAAGCAGCCAGAGACACTATGTAACAAATGGTTATGGCTGTGTGCCAGTAAAACTTTATTATAAAAACAGGCAGGGGCTAGATTTGGCCAGGGGGAGTTTCTGACTCCTGCCCTCCCGGTGGTAACTGGGTGCCGGTTGAGTGATCTGATCCTTGGTCTCCAGCTTCTGTCTGTACTTGCTCATCAGTCACTAATCGCCAAGCACAGGTGTTTTGTCCTCGTTTGTCGGAAAACCACACACACAGCTGTGGAGACCACAGGCCTGGGGCCAAGCTCGCCTGGGGAGCTTGAAGTTGCCTGCCCACCCCAAAGTTGATGAGCGGTCCTTGTTACTCCAAAGCTGCCCTTTCCACTAGCACAGACATGAGGTCGGCCCGGCCCAGCCAACGGCCAAGGATGCAATTGCCCCACTCTCCATCCAGCAATTGCCATGGCAACCCCTGCTGTAGCTGCCTCCTCCTCCAGCTCAGCGCTGAGGGATGTGCATATTGGAAAACCAAGTCCCTGGGCAAAAGACAACCAATTTCACCAACCTTTAGCGCAGTCATTGGGCCCAGGAGATCATGGGAAGAGTTAAAAGAAATAATATAAGGCCAATAATAATTATGCGAAAAGCAATATTGAAATTATCTGTTGTGTTCATATAGGACTCCCGATCAACCATCTCAGTTTCTCTCTACCATCTTTAGCGCTTCCTCTAGTCGTTCATTGATTTAGCACCTCCCTGTGCCAGGAACTGTTCCAGGCCCTGGGGTTTCAATGACAAAGCTGACAGACATTGTCTCTGCCCTCAAGCACCTTATGCTTTAGTGCAGGGCTGTGGGGAGCCAAAGAAATAAAATAATTACAACTTGTGACAAGTGCAGGGAAGGGAAAACACAGGGAGCAGAGTAAGAGATGAATGTCTGTGGGGTAAACCTACCTAGGTTGAAAGGGAGAGCAGGCCTCTCAAAGGAGGTGACATTGAAGCTAACAGCCTGAAGGGTTGAAATGAGTCGTCTCTGCAAAGATCAGGGGAAAGGGAACCTCAGGCAGTAGGAATAGCATGTGCAAAGGCCCTGAGACAAGGAAGACTGTGTTCAAGGAAGGAAAAGGAGATCAACATGACTGGAGTATACTGAATAAGGAGGAGAGTGGTAGTAGACGAAGATGAGGGGAGATCACCAAGCACGTTTCAGTTACAGTAAGTGTATCTGTCAGTACCATAGATTGAATGTTTGTGTCCCCCCTACAATTCATAGGTTGAAGCCTTAATCCCCAAGGTGACGGTATTTGGAGGTGGGTCCTTTGGGGGTAATTAGGCTTAGATGAGGTCTGAGAGGGCAGCCCTCATGATGGGATTAGTGTCCTCATTAGAACAGTAAGAGACTAGAGCTTGCTGGCTCTCTGCCGTGTGAGGACACAGCGAGAAGGCGGTTGTTTATAAGCCAGGAAGAGCACTCTCACCAGAACTGGACGGTGCCGGCACCCTGATCCCAGACTTCCCCGCTCTTTCCCGTTGTTTAAGCCGGTCTGCGGGACTTTGTTACAGCAGCCCCAGCTGGCTGAGACAGTCAGTGTCCAGAGAGACAAACCGTTCCAGGTACTTCAGAGGGAGGTTAATAGAGGGAATTGGTTACAAAGTGTTGGAAGGGTTAGAAGAACAAAAATGAAATGTGGTTGAGGGTAGAGGAGCAAAAGAAAGAAAAGGATTGTTTCCCAGAGGCCAGGAAGGCGCCACTGTCCCTGGCCTGGGGCCCATGAGCCCACACTGGTTGTGAGCCGCCCTCCCACCCTTATCAGGCAAATGAGCAAATCAAGGCAGAACTTTTCAATAAAAGGACACAGTTTTTATTATTTACAGCCCCAAAACAAATAATAAACCAGCTTAAAAAAATGAAATGAATGACATAATGAATAAACGCTAAAATAAATCAACAAAGAGTGCCTACAAATCCTCAAGAAAAAGAGGAACAACCAATAGGAAATTAGGTCAGGACTATTAACGAGCAGGTCCCCCCAAAAGAAACATAAATGGATCCTAAACATATGGCAAGATGCTCACAGCGCTGATGATAAGAGAAACAGAAAATAAACTACAGAATACTGTTTCTTATCCATCAGATTGGTAAAGATCAGAGTTTGAGAGTGCCATGACACGGGGGGAGGGGCTGAGTCCACGCGCCCCTGTGTTTCTGGTGTGGTGTGAATTGGTCCCACGTCTGAGGAGGCCAATTGGCCACGCCCATCATACCTGGAGCAGGCAGCCTCTCTGACCTGCCATTCCCGCTCCAAGTGTTCGTCCTCCAGCTGAGCTGGCAGCTGGGGAAGTGATGTGTGTACCGGGATGCTCGCCACAGCACTATCGGAAATGACTTCAGTGCCCATTGGTAGCAGGCTGGTTAAACGAGTTACAGAATAAGATGGGGCAGAAAAAACAGTGAGGAAGCTCTCTGTGTACTGAAAAGGAAATTCCTCCAAAAATATTTTTAATGGAGAAAAAGGAAGGTGCAATACGGCAGTTCTGGTCCGACCAAAAGCCATTCCAAGCCAGGATCAGAAGTTCAAAACGTGGGGCCAGCCACAGGGTCGAGTGGTTAAGTTCACGTGCTCTGCTTTGGTGGCCCAGGGTTTCGGATCCTGGGCACAGACATGGCACCGCTCATCAGGCCACGCTGAGGCGGCATCCCACATAGCACAGCCAGAAGGACCCACAACTAGAATATACAACTGTGTATTTGGGGGCTTTGGGGAGAAAAAGAAGAAGAAGAAAAAAGTACAAAATGTGTATTGGGGAAGGGGGAAGGAGAATGGGAGTTGGGCAGCCTACAGGCTGGGGTGCAGGTCTCACCCCTGTGGGAGGAGGAGGAGAGGTTAGGAAGAGTCTTGGATAGCAGTGCAGGTACAAGAAAGGTTTCACAGGTGATGGAGAATCCCCAGGCCAAAATGGCCTGCGGGGGAGTTTCCTGTCTCACTGGAGGAACAGGCCTGCCTCATGCCCCTGCTGGCAGTCAAGGGCCGGGAGCATCCTGCTGGGGCCAGGCCTCAGGGAAACAAGGCGGTGGATCCAGAGAACAGCAGCCTGGGTGTTAGCCAACTGTGCTCCTGCAGCAGGGCAGGAGGCTGCTTGGCGCAATTTCATGGCCATCACACGCAGGATGCTGTGTGTAACGTGTACTGTTTACGTGGGGAAATGTTTATGCACGTTCGTAATGTGTAGCACATCCCTGGAGGATGCAAGGACCTCAGGAGCAGCAGCTGCCTCCGGAAACTGGCCAACAGGAAAGGGAGAGAGACTCCACTGTAAGCCTTGTGTGCTTTATTATTATTATTATTATTTTTTTTTGGTGAGGAAGACTGTCCCTGAACTAACGTCTGTGCCATCTTCTTCTATTTTGTATGTGGGATGCCTCCATGGCCTGGCTTGATGAGCGGTGCGTAGGTCCACGCCTGGGATCTGAACCAGCCAACCCCGGGCTGCCGAAGCAGAGCATGCAAAGTCAACCACTATGCCACTGGGCCGGCCCCAGCCTGTGTGCTTTAAAGACGTTGTACCGTGTACACATATCACCTAGTCCAAAAAATAAGTCAAAAATAAAAATGGAAATGAAGACATGGGGATGTTAAGACATGGGAATGGCTGAGGTTACCTAGGGTGGGGGTCTGAAGGGGACAGGAGAAGAGGGCTGGGACCAGTGTCCAGAGGAAGGGGAGAGGAGGCAGGCCTGCCAATGAACTGGGCCGGACCAGAGAAGCAGGAGGGAGCCCCAAGCGGACAGCGCCCCAGAATTCAGTCAACTGTGTCAAGCGCAGCTGAGCACTCAGTGGGGAGAGGACAGAGGCTCATCCATCGGGTGGGGCAACGCGAGGGTCATTGGTGACCTCAGCAAGAGCTGGCTTGGGTGGAAGCGAGGTCTCAGAGGAGCGAGTGGGAGATAAGGAAGTGGAGATGTGTGCCTAGGCACCACTTTCACATTCGCCTTCCAGGGGACCAGGGAGTGGGCAGGAAGCTAAGGAGGGGTTTTTAAATTATAATTTGGGAGGTAACAGAGCATGCTGTGTGCTTATGGTGACAATCTAACTGGAAGAGCAGGAAGACTTATGCAGAGAAGAAGGGAAAGTCAGAGGGGCCAAGCCCAGAGGGTGAGAGAAAATGGACTCAGAGATGGTAGGAAGGTTGCTCAAAGTTGCACAGCTCACTAGTGTCCCCAGCTTTTTTCCTCCTCATTTGAAAGAAAAAATAAGAAGTTGGGTTTCTTTTTCAGATTCAAATATAGGACATTTCCCAAAGTTTATCTGAGGAGTTGAAACTGAAATAAGACATTGAAATAAAACATCTCTAGAGGGAAAATAATTTGCAAGCGGGAGACCAGCCGGTTCAGCGTCGGGAAGGGCCCGGAGCTTCCAGGTGAGGACGCACCGCAGTGGCAGTGAAAGCTCTTCCGCTGCGGGGCCACCTCCAGAAAGGTTTTCTCTGTCTGCTTTTTAATCCACCTCACCTTTTTCAAAAAACGGGCTAACTAGAAATCAGCTTCAGGTAGTTCAGGTCAATAACCCAAGTCAGTCATAAAATTTTGGAAATAAAAACTCTCCGGTGTGAAAATTAAATTAGATGAAGTATGGACATTTGCTCAGCTTAGATCCCGACCCATGGCAATCGTTCAGTAAATGGTAGTCGTTAGGACAATATCAGCCTGTGATTAATGGAAATTCATGTCACAGAAAATTCCGAACTTAGAAGTTGATGCGTCTATTCACTACTGGGTACTCAGAGTCTACACTGGGGCTTCATGTCCACAGGTCTACACAGGGTCCACGCCTGCAGAAGGTGCTTAATCCATGTTTGTTGAATGATGAACCTGACCTTAGCCCCCCATTCCCGTTGTCAAAACCCAACCTTGTCATCACCAGTGACGGCGACCCCTCAGTAATCACGACTCTAATCCCCAACCACCAAACTCGAATCACAACACTTGCTCCCAACCGCTGAACCCTTGCGGCACCAGGAACCCCGGGCCTCCCTCACCCAGTCTCTCCTCCACCCTCCCTGGCAACTACCTCAGGCCTCTCCTCCTTCCAGACTCTGCCAGCTCCTCCTCCAGCCTCATTCCATGACCTGGCCATGCTCCTTCTCAGGGCACAGATGTGCACCAGACCCCAAACCCTCCCCTCTCTCCATCCTCCTCTTTCCCTCCCTAATGGATCATCCCAGCCCTCCCCTCTCTCCATCCCCCTCTTTCCCTCCCTAATGGATCATCCCAGCCCTCCCCTCTCTCCATCCCCCTCTTTCCGTCTCTAATGGATCATCCCAGCCCTCCCCTCTCTCCATCCCCCTCTTTCCCTCCCTAATGGATCATCCCAGCCCTCCCCTCTCTCCATCCCCCTCTTTCCCTCTCTAATGGATCATCCCAGCCCTCCCCTCTCTCCATCCCCCTCTTTCCGTCTCTAATGGATCATCCCAGCCCTCCCCTCTCTCCATCCCCCTCTTTCCCTCCCTAATGGATCATCCCAGCCCTCCCCTCTCTCCATCCCCCTCTTTCCCTCCCTAATGGATCATTCCAGCCCTCCCCTCTCTCCCTCCCCCTCTTTCCCTCCCTAATGGATCATCCCAGCCCTCCCCTCTCTCCATCCTCCTCTTTCCCTCTCTAATGGATCATCCCAGCCCTCCCCTCTCTCCATCCCCCTCTTTCCGTCTCTAAGGCATTATTCCCATTAGCACTGTTATCTTGGGGATCTACACTTGAGATCCCAGCCCAGCCCCTTCCCTGAACTCCAGACTCATTTCCGGTGTCCTCAAGAGCCGCACTTAAATGTCCACTAGCCGTCTTAATCCATCGGGTGCAGAGCCGCACTGCTGAGCGCGCCCTCACAGTTTCCTTCCCAGCTCATCTCAGGCCTGCAGCCTGGGGTGGTCCTGGCGCCTCCTCCACCCACACCCTCTGCCTTCACTTCCTCCCCTGTGCTGGCGGCCTGGCTGTTCCTGGGCCTGAAGACAGGCTCCCACTCCCCGGGCCTGGCACGGCTGCTCCTTTCTGAGCCGAACCTCCGTAGACATCGCAGGGCTGCTCCCACCTCCCTGACCCCGGCCGTCTCCTCAGGGAGGCTTCTCCGCAGCCTCGACAGCTGAGTCTGCGCGTGGGCTCGGCCCTGCTGCTCCCCTCCCGGGGATACTCAGTAGACCTGCTTCGTGTGTTCCCGGGAGACACGCACAAGGACCTTCACAGCAGCACCATTCACAATGTTTGGAACATTTCTAACGTACCTTCGAGTTACTCCAACACCTGATTCTAAATCCCGCGCAGAGCCCCGCATGGGCCAATGCCCTGTCGGGAGAAGCGCCCAGTCCTGCCCCTCTGCCTGTCCTCTTTGCTCCCCCCACAGCTGAGTGTACTTTCTCTTTTGCCCTGGAAGGCAGTAGGGCCAGAGCTTGAGGGCCAAGCTCTGAATTCAGCCTGCTTGACTTTGAATCCAGCTCCCTCTCTTTCCTGCTGTGTGACCTTGGGCAAGCCACTTGAACTCTCTGTTCTTATTTCCTCATCTGTATAATGGGGATCATAATGGCACTCACCTCATGGGACTGTTGTGAGGATCAGCTGAGTTCACCCCCTAAGTGGGGAGGATGGTGCCTGCTTCAAGGCAGATGGGACTCATCATTAATCGCGGTGGCGAATGTAATTGAACACTCACTGTGTGCTGAGTGCTTTACTTGTGTTACCTCCCTCCGGCCTCCTCACTCCCCTGGAGGTAGCTGGAAATCTCTCTTTGTGGTACCCAGGGGAAGCTGAGGCCCAGAGACAGTGAGTGAGCTGCCCGAGGGCCCACAGTAGGACCTCAGCAGGGTTTGCCTTCTCTTTTATTTGTCTTACATGCGTAAGGAGAGCCCCTTAGTGCCAGGTCCCCTCCTTAAGAAATGCAGCAAATACAAGGAAACCCCTGGCATACATTTCTCTATCATGCAGGAGCCCATCGTCAGAGACCCAAAGGGCCTCCTTCTAGCCTCAAGGAAAGAGCAACTGGAGTTCGCAGAGCTCACGTACCAAACCTCCCAGCCTGCGTGTCCAGGGAAGCTGAGCTGGGGCCCCATGGGCTCAGTTTTCCTGGTGGACCTACTTAGTAGAGTGCGTCTGTGTCTCAGGACACAGCTGTGAGGTTCATAGACTCATATAACTTGAAATCGGCATCCAGTCTTCCCCCCTCCCCACCTTGCAGATGGGTCAAGCTGATGCCCAGAGAGGGAGAATGATTTTCCCAAGGCCACACAGCAAGACAATAGAATTGAAGCTTACTGACTCCCAGGCATGCCTGCTCCCCTGTGCTCTGCATCAAATCTTTCCTGGGTGTCAGAGAAGTTGATGCCTGGAAGGCACAGAGGTCTTGGGGTTCTCCATGCTGGCTGCCCATTAGAATCACCTGGGAATACCCATGTCTGGGCCTCACCCCAGACCAGGTAAATCAGAGTCTTTGTGGGTGAGGCCTGAACACTGATATTTTTTAACTCCCCAAGTGGTTCTAATGTGCTGCCAGGGTTGAGAGCAACTGTTCTAGCCTCAGAGATGGGAATGAGCCTCAGATATGAACGATGCCCAGGCCACAGTGACGCAGTGACTAAGACCAGAGTGGATCTCACACCTGCGCTTTCGACCCACGTTCAGGGCTCTTTGTAATCAATTCACTGCTGCCCCTCACACAGACTCTCTAAAAAGAGCCTTACATCTGGTCCACATCAAAGGGGTGCTGAGCCTGCCGGGGAACACATCACACAGATACATTCGGAGCAATTAGAATTCTAGTGTCATCATAGCAGAATTCACTCATTTTTAGTCTTCAAGAGTTTCAGCCACCCCACTCTCCCCCAAATCACGCCGTCCACTCTCCCCGGTGGCTAAGTCTCTATGGTCTCTGTCACTACGACACGACTGCAGCACACGTTGTTAGTGCCCCTGAAATGAGGAGCTAAATGAGGTCTCAGGGAGGATAAGTGCCTTGTCCAGGCCACAGGCCAATAAGGAGGCCTTGGTCGGCAATTTGAACCTGGGTCTACCTAAATCCAAAGAACGTGCTCTTTCTCCTGTCTTTTTCCAACTCTGTTCAGCTCGTTCCAGGACAGGCTCGTTTCCTCATTGGCTCCACATCCCCCACGTCACCCCTGGCAGCCCCCAGGGAAGTCCTCTGGCTCTTCCTTGCCCGGAAGCCCCTGGCTGGGCTGTGCTCCAGGGGCCCGGAGAAGGTCTGTTGGGGTCTAAGACCCATCCGAGACTTGGGGCTGGTCAAGAACCCGCTTTGCCTCCCCAAACCTGCCTCTTTATCTCTGCAAGAAGCTGCTATAGCCGGAAGGCTCTGGGAAACCCATCTTCAGAGAGAAATACTTAAATTAGAGCTGAAATTCAGTGAAGCTTGTGTTGAAACAGAGCCCGTCATCTGAAGGCTCGGATTTTTTTTTTTTTTCCTTTTTCATCTTAAACGAGGGTGTTTATGCAAATTTGTCATGAAGGTTTAAAAAATCTTGACTTGCCCTGGAGCCAAGCTCTGCTTTCCTAATTGGATAGGGAGTAATTGTCAAAGCTCACGACCGATGTTCTTCTCAAAATTGCATGTTTTACAAGAGCTGCTCTTGAAAACATATAATTCCGACGTTGTGAAACCATTGCATCAATGCCGAGTTTTGAAAACATGGAAAAGTTCACCCGGGGAACGGAGCGGGTTGTCATTGCAGGTTGTGACAGTCTGTAATGGTGTCTGGATGTTATGGAGAAGGAGACACAGGCATTTGTGGGTTCATTTCTCAATAAAACAGGAAGGTCCATAATTTCGGGGTGGGACATAAAGAGAAAGAAGGGATCAGTTTCAGAGACCTGGGTCGCGCTCTGCCCCAGGCTGCTTTTAAGCTCGCTTTTAAGCTCTTTTAAGCTAGCTATGAAACAGTTTTCTTGCTTTTAAAATGCGAGGGATGCTAGAGGCCCCCCGAGTGACTCAGGTTTGCTGAGAAACCACTTGTCTGGGCCTCGCTCTTCCCACATGGCAGGTGGAGGTGTTGAACTAGAGGACTCCGGGGACAGTCTGGTCCTAACATTCCGTCATCTCTGAGGTTTCTGGTTATCCTTGGCTGCTTCCCGGGCCACAGGAGGCCCTGCAGGGCGCTCCCCTTTGTCACGTCTCCCCCTTCCAGAGAAGTTAGCAGCATATTTCCTCAAGTAACCACATTTGGTTTGAGTCTTTCCAGGGCCAAAAATAAAGTTTTAGGGAAATTTCATTTCTTCCTTTCAGAGTCAGTCACAGCTTCCTTTATTATGCATTATAAATCAATTGATCTGTGAGGGAGAAAAGGTAGGGTGCAGAGCAGGGATAGGGCCACATTCTTCCTCCTCTGCCTTGAAAACAAATGCACCTTTGGGACTCCTTGGAGGGCAAAGAGTCTGCCAGAAACCTCCCTGCACCTTTGGACGCAGTCGAGAGTCCCGGGCTGGCCTGAACCGTCCCGAAGGGCTGGGAACGGCCAGAGCTGCTGCCAGGGCTGTTTCAGTGCACTGTTTTCTCCTGAGGCCCTAGGAAGGCTCCGCCAAGGTGGGGACAAGACAACAGCTCCGGCTGCAGGCTTGTGGCTGTTGGGGACCCTATTGTGGTGGCTCCTGTCACTGGGAGAGTTTCTCACCATTTAGCTCCTTCTGATTCTGGCTCCCGGGAGGGTGCAAGCTTGGCCCTTTGCTCACAACAGCCCTTCTAGTTCACACTGATCATTCTCACACTTCAACGCCAGAGTATCTGTCTCAGGGGCCCTGGGGCCCTAGGAAACTAAGGTTTTTTTGTTTGGACCCCAACCGCCTATTTTGGTTCCAGCTCAGCACTGGCTCCCCCAACCCACCCGCCCCCAACCTAGCTGTACAGGGCCCTGCTCTGCTTATGGAAGCAGCTTGCATGACCATCTCTGCCCCTGTCTGACCTTGCCCCGTTGAGCAAGGCCGGCCCTTGATGCACAGGGAATTGGTCTCAGTCAACAGAGCCTGCTCCTGATGCCTGTCCAGGACTGCTCTCCGCTACTCCTGACATGTCGCTTCTGACCAGCTCCTTACTCGACTCCCTGCCCCTCCAGTGCCTGACTTAGTGCTCCGGCTTCCAAGATCTGCCTCTGTTCTGCCTGGACCAGCAACCAGTTCTGGCCCCTCTCTTTGAATGGATGCAGCCTTCTGTTGAGTACTTGGCTGTGTGTCTTCCTTATGGGAGTCCCTAAAGCTCCAGGCAAAAGTTTCCTTCCTCCTGCCCAGGGGTTACCAGGGCCCTGGCTGTGGAGGGGCCCACAGGTTGCTGCCAAGCAGCCGCCCTGATACGCGTTCAGAAGAAGCTCTTGTGATCACCCATCGGCCACTAGCATACTTTCTTGCCTGCAAGTCCTGGGATTAGTGATTTTTACCTTGGGCCCCCAAGCCGCAATAGAAACCGTTTACTTCCAAAGGGAAACAGGAGTCTCGATGTCTGGAATGCATACAAATGCTGGATAAATTTACTTGATTAAAAGGTGGGACTAAACTGGCAGAAAGAAAGAAAAATCGTTGGAGGCTGAAAAGTCAAGAAAACATAAACCTGGAGAGAAAAGTGGCCGCTGAGGCTGGGTTTGCCTGGGCCGATCCCTAATGGCCTACAATGTTGGCTTTAATTGGGACATGCAGGTGGGGCACTGGCGACCGAGCCTGAGACCCACTCAAGGCGGAAGGTCAGGTCAGAGACACCACCCGCCAACTACCAAGGGTGATGTTTGGGATTCCTCCATGCCTGGGCTCTGGGTGTAGGGAAAAAGAACAAGTCTCTGTGAACACGTCTATAAAAGCCCCAACCTCAGGTGGCTTTGGTGCCGGAATTCTATCTACCTGCTGCCACTTGCAGTAAACTTTTGGCTTTGGGATTTTCAGGCCAGAAAAAAAAGAGAGAAAAAGAAGTATGAAAGAGAAAGTAAGAGATTTGAGTGGTGGAATCACAAGATCTAATACACATTTAACAGATGTTCCAGGAGACAACACAGGGAAGGGAGAGAAGCAAAGAAATAACGGGCTGAGTTTTTTCAGAAATAGTGAAAGACACAAATCCTTAGATCCAATGATCGAGACCAATAAAGATAAATACATTCCTGGACATATCGTAGCAAAGTTTCAAAGGCAAGGAGACGATCTTCAAGGCAGGCAGGTTACCTACACGGGACTGAGGACCAGATGGAGAGCTGACTTCTCAGTAGCAAGGGTGGGAGCCAGAAGACAATGAAATACTTTAAACTTCAGAGAGAAAATAACTGTCAGCCTAGAATAGTATACCCAGGGAGGCCAACTTTTGAGAAAATAAAGGAAAGAATTTATTACCAATAGATTCTCGTTAAAAGGACTTCTTGACTAAGTGTGTTCCTTAAAAGAAGGGAAATGATCCAAGAAGGAAGGGCTGAGATGCATGCAGGAAGGAGGAGCAAAGGAAACAGTAAACATTAAATCTAAACAAATATTGACTGAAAACTGTGGTTATATTACCCAATTTATGAAGCTGTGAAAATTAAAAATGCAGAATATGCTGCCCAGCAGCAGGATTTAGGCTGAAATAGGGTAATTCTCATCAGTCCAGTGACTCCCACGTGAGAAGCTCCTGTGATTATTTACGCCCTTTCTGCACACACACAAGCACACGCACACTTTCCTTCAGTCTGATAAGTAGTGGACATGGCTACTACTGATGGAACAACCACTATATGCCAAGCGCTGACTATATCCAGATGCTTTCACCTATAAAAAGCAGAAAAGGTTCCAAATGGCTTGTAATAATAGTCATAGCTAATGCTTATATGGTACACTGTTTGAAATACTTTCTACACATTAACCCATTTAATCCTCACAACAATTTCATAAAGTAGATTGTTATCACCATGCCCATTTAACAGATGAGAAGACTGAGAAGAGAGACAAAAAGTAAACACACAAAAGTCTTACGTGGTAAAGGCTGGATTTGGCAGTCTAGCCCCAGAGACTTTGCCCTTGACCACTACTGTACTGTGCACTGAACCATAGGATAGGATTCTCTCACTTAACAAGATGTCCCAAGGTGGGGACATTCCAACGGCAGTTAACTCCACAGCTCAACTTTGTCACTAAAGACTAGTGTTCTTTCATCCTTAGCCTCTTAGCTTTTGTGTTCAGTATTATCCCTTTATGTCACAATATGGCTGCAGCAGCTCCCAGTATCACATCCTCACTCAACGACACCCTAAGGCCAGCAAAAGAGAAAGTCCCTTCCTTCTAGTTCTTTTTAAGAATGAGAGAAACTTTTCCTAAGTTCCTCCTGAGACTTCCCCTCGTGTCCCCTTAGCCAGAAAGAAGTTACATGCTCATTCATAAACTAATCACTGAAAAGAAATGGGGTCACCATTACTGGCTCAGACCAATCAAAACCCACCCCGTTGGGCTGAGAAGGGGTGCTGCTTCTCCTGAAACATAAAGCTGCCTGAGAACCTGAGGGAAACCAGCTTCTGGTCTGTTGACCGGAAGGGGGAGCGGAAGGGGCATGGGCCTGCAACGCCCACCTTATTTCTAGTTCTCGCCATAACTTTAGGAGATAGGGGTTATTATGGTTTCATAAATAAGGAAACTAAGACTCAGAGGGAGGGAGTTGATTGGCCAAGGTCAGCCACGAGTGAACGGTAGGTCTGTGTCCCCAGCGCATCCTCAGGGGGAGAAGACATGGTCTCCCACCACCCTCCTGGGGAGTGCAGTCAGGGAGCCAGTGCCTCCGGGCCGGGTTTCTCTGGTTTGCATGCCTCGGTTCTGTTGACTAGAGATAGGTCTGCGCTGGTGGCCTGGGTCCCAATCCAGAACGCCGCTGCAGAGCGGAGGGTCCCGGGGCCAGCCTTTACAGACCGCTCCTCCTGCTTCTGCTTCTAGCTCCTGGGGGAGGCAGCGCCTTTCACTCTCTGAGCCCCCGGAAGGAATTGGCCCTCTCGCTGACCCAGACTTTCTTCCTGAGAGCAGTGGTCTGCTCTTCTGCCAGGGCTGGGGAGCAGGTGACTTGGCACCCCAAGTCTGGCTTCCCACCCCCTCTCCCTTCCCTGTGCTCTCCCTTCCCTCTCTGTACCCAAACAGCGTGGACTCTGCTCTTTGCAGGCCACATGGACGCCACCTGGGACCACTCCCCAGGCCAGGTGTGTGTCCAGGAAGTTGAAACAGCCTGAACTCTGTTCAGTCCTATGGGTCCAGGCAGCTGTTTGTCTGCAGGCATCAGCAGCACCACTGAGAAGGTCCCGGGACCCCCTGCCCAGGCACAAACATGCCCACAGCTCAGGGGCAGAACCCTTCTTCGCTGGACACAAGCAAGGACAGACCTTGATTTTCCTCTTCCCTGGTTGTCTATTTTTCACTCTCATTCCTCCATCCATCCATCCATCCGTCCATCCATCCATTCATCACACACGTACAGAGCCCTTGCTGTGGGGCAGGAAGGGGAATACAAACTCACTTGTAGTTCCTGTTCCGCCCATCCCCCCACTCCCACTCTAGCAGCACACACTCCACAACCAATGAGTATTGAAGGTGTGAACTCCCCCATGGGCATTTGTCTTTGAACAAGGGTCTCTGCAAAATGAATACACAAAAATGGGCAATTTAATGGTGGTCTCTGTGGCGTCACACCAAAGTGAAGCCAGTGCATTATTTTCCAGAAGGAGAGCTGCATTTCTGGTAATTTTTAGATCTCTCGAGAGTCAGTCAGATACCCCTGCTCCTGGGGGCCTTGTACACCTGCTTCTGAGCTCCAGATCTCAGGGCAGTTAGTGACCCCAGCCTGGAAAGGGGCCTCTGGGGAGTCACGAGTGAGCACTGAAAGAGGCTGTCAGGGCTGCCTGCCCAAAGGAATCAGGGAGTCAGAGTGATGGCAGGGGCGGCTGGTCCAGCTGCTGCGGGCTCCTTCCAGCTGGGCAGGAGGAGTGGGGGTTTCCACGGGGGCCTGAGCGGGGGCTGCTCGGGAACTTTATGCTGTAGGAATAGCTGTTCTCCTGGGGGCAAAGGCCTCATAGAGGAAACTCCCAGCCCTGGGAGAGGAACTGAGGCTTGTCTGGCCCTGCCTAGGGATCCGGCAGGACTTCAGCATGGAGATGCCTGGCTTCTGGTCCCGTGGCACCTGGTGGTGGATGACATGTTTGCCACCAGTTTCTCTTCCCTTGATTCTCAGCCCTGACTGACGGATTGGCATGTTTCCAAGCCTTGCTCTGTGCTTATGATTATTTTAAATACATCTGTAGAAGCTATTGTGTTTAATAAAATATATCTTTTTAAGGTATTACTAAATTTATAGCAGCTTGTCATCCTTGTACATTTTCTCAGTTGATGGATACTAAAAGCATAAGGATCATCACGTGGGGTTTTGTTGTAAAACAGTGCTATAAAACGTTGAGAAAGGGTCTCCATACTCAAAATGTTGACAGCCTGTCCTGCCGGGGCGTGATGCCCTCTGTGACCGCCCCCCTCCCTCGACAGGAGGCCATGCAGGCTGGGAGCCCCCTCTACAAGGCAGCCCCTCTGCTGTCAGCTCTGGCTGTTGGAAAGCCTGAAGTCACATTGCATCTGACTCTGCATCCTGTCACCAGACCTGAGGGTCCCACCCTCCCTCCTGGACCTCACACTTCCCCTGCTGTGACCTTCAGGGTGACTCCCTTAGCAGCAGCCCTCAGCCCACTGTGAACCCGACTACAGAGCAACACCAGTGGCTGGTGGCTGCCTGGGGCCTCCACCCTCTCTGAGTTTCCGGTCTTTGCTTTGCAGCAGAAGAAAGGATCCAAGATGGAGCCAACAGGTATCCTCCTGAATCCAGGAACACATCCCCTTCCCACTGCCCTGGGGACGCTGTGCATCCCCCTCCTGCCTCCCCACCCTCTTTCTGTCCCTCCTACCCTGCAGGAAGCAGCGTGGCGCTGTGGAAAGATTGTGGAACTTAGAAGAATCTGGGTTTTCTTCCTTTTCTACCGCTCACTAGCTTGGAGACTTTGGGCAAATTCCTTTACCTCTGATCCGCAGTTTCTCAAAATGAGATTAATAATTCCCCCTCGAAGGACTTTTGTAAGGATTAGGTGCATGGTACTTAGTAAGTGCTTTGTAAATATTAGATAACCCTGGATCATGTCAAAAGTTCATAATGTTTACCTTTGGGAGAATTTACTCTGAGAAGTGTACCTAGCAGATGTGAAATTCATATTGCCAGAGCACCTGAAGGAGAAGACAATGATCACAATTACCGTTGCTGTAGCAAATCTTATTCTCTGGTCTTGCTTCACCTGGAGGCCCCCAGCATCCTTCGAAGATGCCCGTCCTCAGTTACTTCCACGAGTCCTTCTAGACGTCTGCATGTGCCTGGAGGTGCTGGGGTGCACACATGGATTGTGCCCCAGGGCTCCTCATGGGTGCTTGGGGCTACTGGAGTGTGGTAGTGAGAAATCGGAGGCTGGCGTATTATCCATTGATCCACAGTTTATTCTCTCCTACAGTTTCTCGGGGTCAGGAATCTGGCAGTGGTTTAGCAGGTGGTTCTGGCTCAGGGTCTCCCATGAGGCTGTAGTCAAGTTCTTGGCTAGGTCTGCATCATTGAAAACCTTGAAAGAGCTGGAGGAGCCACTTTCAAGAGGGCTCACTCACATGCTTGTTGGCTGGAGTCCTCAGTCCCTCACTCGCTGTTGTCTGGGCACCTCCAGACTGCATGTAGGTCTCTCCAGGGCAACTGGTTCCCCCAGAGTGAGATATATGTGCATGAGCAAGGGAGAACAAAAGAGAAAGAGCTACCAGAAAGGATGCCAGTGTCTTCTATAACCTAACTCTGAAGGGACATATCATCACTTCTGCTACATTCACTAAGTCCAGTCAAATGCAAGGAGAAGGAGTTACATAAGGAGGCAAGATCATTGGGCGCCATCTTGGAGTCTGGCTGCCATGGCTGCTAAGCATAGACTCCAAGCTGAGAGGCCCGGGTACTTCTAAGTGACATTCCCCTGAGCCTGTGGCAGCCTCAGGAATTATCCTCTACTCTGGGTACTTGTCTATCCAAGGGTGTGGTGAGCCATCTGCACCCGAGCTGACCGGCCTTTCCTTTGGGCAGTGCCGAATAAATCCAGGCAGCTCTTCCTCAGTGCATTCGTGGACTTGTAGACTGGGGGTGTCTGACTAGTTACCCAAAGCACCCATCCTCATGCCTACTTCCCACCCCAGGGGTGATTCTAGCCCGGGGGTTGTAGAAGGCAGCGTATTCCTTCTGGGATGCATGAGGCAAACCCACTGTCACGCCACCAGGACCAGGCTATAATTTGAGGGCCCAGTGCAAAATAAAATATAGGCACCTTGTTCAAAACTTATAAAGAATTTCAAGATGGCAACAGCAGAGCATTAACCCGAGTACAGCACTCTCGGAAGTGCAAGCCTGATATAGAGGGTGTGTGTCTCTATCCCAGGGTCTGAGTGCTCATCTTGTGACGTCTTGTGATGTCCGCCCTTGACCAAGGCTGCTGATGCCCCCATCCTTTGTGAAGATGCTGCCAGTGGGTCACGGTGCCTGCAGACACCTCCCCTCCCCCATGCACCCACTCTGCTGCAGGGGCCACAGGGCCAGTCTACTCCACACCCCGGAGTCTCAAACCTTTATGAAGCCGTTCGTTAATTCTTACTTAGTTTTAAATACAGATCCTCACTCTGTGGCTCAGACATAAAGCCCCTCCTCAGGCTTGAGGACAATCTAATTTCCTACCCAACTTCAGTTCTCTCTTCCTTTAAGTGAGTTCTTTCCCAAGAGACTCCTCAGGTTTTTGTGCAAATGAACTGCAGGGGCCCTTCCTTCCAGAGTCCTTTGGATGTGCCTTAATTAGGGTAAAGACAGCTCACATTTAAAGTGCAACTCTTCCTCCCCTGACGAACATTCTAAGATTTTCCACAAAAATTAGAAGCGACAGGGGAACCAAGACACCACAGTGCTAGAACTTATTCTGCTGCCAAGTGTATGGCTTACCATTCACCCGACAAACATTTATTAAGCACCTATTTTGTGCCAGTGCTGTGCTTGGTGCTAGGAATCCAGCAGGGAAGTAGACAGCCACGGCCCCTGCCCTAACGGAAGCTCTCCCAGAGTTTGAGTCACCCTTCTGTAAAGTGAGAGACTGAGCCAAATCAGGGGCCTGAGCCTCGGCTGAGAAAAAAAAAAAAAATCCATCTGTATTTTCCCTAATCTCAAACTGAAATTTAGCATTTCTTTCAATCATTTATGTAGGCAACAAGCCAAAGCACTTAATCATGCATTTCTAGTGTCTTTATCACCAATACGGTCACAGATACGTTCTTATCACGTGACAGTTGTTACAGATGTCTCAAAGCCTCGTGTGTGTTCATCGTTACACTATCAGACCGAGTCTAGTGTCAGACCTGCTGTTGACCTTGTTATCTGATACTTCATAAAGACGCTCCTATATGTACTGCCACACGGCACAGTTTTATACTCTGCCACCTGTCTTTGAATATAATTGGTTTCTTTTGTAATCCTATGTATTTTATTTCATTTATTCAAAAATAATATTGGCTTGGCAGTCCCCAGACTACCAAAGGGGTCCATGGCACAAAAAGGCCAAGACTGCGACCAGCTGATCTGCATTGTCCGCTCCACAGTTTACGTCTCTGTGGGCCAATGCAGACCTACCGCCTCTCCCACCAACGCCATCCGAGGGGGGCAGGGGATGGGCGCGTGCTCCCCGCCCCCATCATTTGGTAAATGGCTTCCTCTGGATTTGTGGTTTGCTTTTCTTTGACAGTACTGGTTGTGTCTGAGCCGGGAAGGTGACTCAGTGCCTGGGGACTTGATGGGCTGGAGGTGGGTCCCCTCACTGCTCTCTTCTTGGAGAAACAGCTGCAGAAAGTTCCCTGAATGTGTCAGGATCTAATTTTACTAGGGAAAAACCCTGAGAAATTCTTTATGTCAATATGAAAGCACAGAGGGTTGCTTATCTCCTTTGGCCAAACCCTCCTGCCTCATCCTAGCCCTGCTTCAGAGGTTGGCCAGCCGATCGACGCCTGTCTACTGAGGGAAGCCGGGGACACTTGAGCACTTACATGCCTCTCCCCATTTAATACTCCCAGCGAGTCTGGCAAGTGGTTTTCTATCCCCATTTAACAGGTGAGGAAATGGAGGCTCAGAGACATTATGGGACTTACTCCAAGTAACCCTGTTTGCAAGTGATCAAGCTCGAATGTGACCCCAAAGCCTGTGCCACACTGTTCTCACCACCTCTGTGCTGGGCCTGTGCTGGGCATGGAGGAGAACAGCAGGGTGCCTTTGGGTGACTCATGGGTGTCTGGGAATCAGACAAGGCAGAGTACAGCAAGGGTGACCCATCAGTGGTGTTGACAAAAGAGCCTCAGAAATTCAAAGCAAGTGATTGCTCTTGTCTAGCATGGTCCAGGAAGTCGTCCGGGAGCTGGACATGACAGATTCAGACTCAGGGAGGCGGGAAGAAATCTGTGTGGCTGAGCATAGGGCACTGGGGGCAGCGAGCAGGCCAGAGTGGACAGACTGAGGGAGGCGGAGGGACCAGTGAGAGAGAAGACTGGAGGCCTGGGATGGATGGGTGCAAGCTTGACTGCCAAGGTGAGGGATTTATGCTTATTTCAGTAGGTTACCGGGGAGCCACCAAAGGCTCTAGAGGAAAGGAAGGCATACAATAGGAGTTTCTCCGTCGGCAATGAATTAGGAGCTCGAAGATGGTTTACGAGGTGATAGGCCTGGAGACAGGAAAACTGGTTAGGAAGTGACTGCAACTATTCAGGTGAGAAATGCTGAGGCCCTGAAATAAGGTGACGGAGGGGGGCAGGAAGGTTAGCACGCACGGGGGCAGAAGCTGGGCGTCTGATTGCATGGGGGGTTGCTGGGAGGACCCACTGGGGCATGTGGATGGCGGAAAGGCCATGGGAGGGGGAGGAGACCAGCAACACAGCTATCAGGTGGCCACGGGGAGTCTCGGTTCACTCATCCCTCAGTCCCTTAGAGGAAGCCACGTTGGCCTGTGATAGAGGCCTCTCTGGAGCCCGAGCTCCTGGGCTCCTGGTGCCCAGGAGAGACCAGCCCTTGCCTGATGCCTCTGTTTTTTGTTCTCCTCTGACACTCTAGCCCCATAAGCGGTGGGAGCAGATAGATGCTTTAGCCATAAGCTGGAGCCATGAAGCCAAGTGTGATTGCACAGGATGACATGCCTGAGACACAGGGAAGAATTCATCAGTTTATGGGAGATGATAAAAATAGTGGCGGGTGCCTTTTCTTCCTCCTTCCAAAGGGCCAGTTGCACTGAGTTGTCTACACAGGAAAGGGCAATAGAGGGTAATGGTGCAGCTTCCACACTCTGGCGCCCAACTATTTGGGCCCAAATCCCAGCTCTGCCAGTTACTCACCAGGAGACCTTGGGCAATTTACTTAACCTCTCTGTCCCTCGGTTTCCTCATCTGCAAAAGGGGAATAATAATGATACTGACTTCAAAGAATTGCTGAGGTTAAGTGGGTTAAACCATGAGATGCTACTAGTGCCTGGAATGTAGTTCGTGCTTAATCAATTGGTGTTGATGGATGAAGGTTTCAGAAGGAAGCATCCCAGGGAGGAAAATCAGAGGTGGGTGGGTTTTTTTGTGTGTGAAATGGCAAAATCTAGATAAGGAAGGGCCTGCCTTTGTTCTGGCTGCTTCTCAATATAGTCCATTTAAGTATGTGTGTGGGGGGGTAGTTACTGGAAGGAGTACATTAAAAACCCATAAAAATTACTTCCTTTCTCTGCTTATTGAAATTCTCCCTTCGAGGCCCAGTGTAAATGCCACCTCCTCTGGGGAGACTTCCCTGGTTTCCACCCTTCCCCAGCCCCTCAGACACGGCTTCCTCCTCTATTCTCTGGCAGCATCCAGCTTGTGGGTTTATTGTCGCCCTTCCTTAGTTCTGCTTTGTTTTACCTGTAGTTGCATCCACGGTTGTCTCCACTCACTGGGCAGGAAGCTTCTCTCTGAGGCAGACACACGGGCGAGATTTGAGTTGGGCAGGTCTGGGTCACGTCCTACCTACCACTTACCAGCAGGCTGGCCTCACAGGTGTGAGCCCAGGCCCACCTGTTGGGAGCTCTCTCGGCCTTGGCCTGCGCCTTCAGACCCAGGGTGACCAGCACCCTGAGCGGGCAGGACATTTGGGATGAAATCACAAAGCAGCTGCTCCTCCCTCCGGCTTTCTTGATGTCATCAGTGGAGTTACCCGCTCTCCGGCCAGTGCTGAAGTCTCGGGCGGTCCCAGAACCTTTCTAGCTGCTCTTGGTTAATACGAACTGTCTCCACCCGGGAATCGTAAACGTCCAGTCCTGATTCTGATCTAAACGAGGACTTCTGGCCTTCCATCTGGAGCACTTGCTGCAGGTGGCAGCCCTGAGCTGCGGACGGGGCACTGCCACCTTTCTCTCCTTCTTCCCCAACTCCCTCTGCCTGCATCTTACTCAGACTCTCAGGGGCGTTGGACCCAGCTGACCTGATGCTCCTCCTTCTGTCACCCACTGGCCTGGTTTTTGCTCCTTCTGGGGCGGCAATGTTGAGGGACTGCACTCTCTCTTCAGCTCTCTTCTCCCTCTGCCCTCCTTTCTGGGGTCAGGACTCCCTCAGAGCCACACGCACACCATTGCACCTCTCTCTCCAGCCCAGACCCCCGCTAGCTCCAGATTCACTCCCAGGGTCCTACCTGGGGCCCAACCATCTGCTCCAAGTCTCCTGAACTGAGTAAATGGCACTGCTCTGTTGCTGAGACCAGAAAGCTAACAGTGTCCTTGTTTTCTCCCCTTCCTGCCAAGTCCACAACCAGCCTGTCCCCACGTTCTGCAGGCTCCACGGCAGTGGTTTTCGGCCCAGAGTGATTTGCCCCCGGGGGACCTTCGGCCACTTCTGGAGATGTGTTTGACTGTCATGACTGGGGGTGCAGGAGGGGTGCTACTGGCATCTAGTGGGTGGGGGCCAGGGATGCTGCTGAACATCCTGCAGTGCACAGGACAGCCCCACAAAGAATGGTCCAGCCAAGATGTCAGCAGTGCCACTGCTGAGACACCCTGCCCCAGCCAGGACCTGTGCTGTGTCTTGAACTTCTGGCCACCCTACTGCCTTACCTGGGACCCAGCCGCCAGCTTCTCTAGTCTGGGGGTGTGGGAGTCTCCTAACTGGGCCCTCCTTCTGACTTGTTTCCACGTAGCAGCCAGAAACAACTTCTGAACGATCAAATTGTGCTCTTCCCCACCTTAAAACCTTCCAATGGTTTCCCACGGCGCCTAGAACAGAACCCAAGTTCCTCCCCTGGCCTGCAAGGCTCCTGATGGCCTTTGCTGCCCCTCACCCTCCACAATCTCCCTTGGTCATGAGCTGCACTGGCCGCATTGCTTGTCCTCGGGTGTGCCAGGCCGGGCCCCAGCTCGGGGTCTGCTCTTGGTCCCTTGGGGTCCCATCTGCTTGCTGTGCACCCCCCAGACCTCCCCTGACTGCCTCCTCATCATTCAAGTTTCTAGCCACTCTGCTCCTCCTCAGAAAGCTGTGCACTCCTCCTTCAAGGAGCTGAGCGGGCGGTGGTTGGGGTGGGATTTGGTCCCTGAGACTTTGTGATTCATTGTGAGTTCACTTCTCTGCTCTGGGGCGTGGTGGGGCCTGGGGGCGTGGTGCTGCTTTTAGTCAAGGCAGCTGCAAAACTCCTGGAACGAGTCAGCTGTTTCCAACATCTGGACACTTGCCTGGATCCTTTTCTGATTTATCATTGGCGAGCGGCAGCTGACTTCCACCCCCTCCCTTTCTAACTGGAGCAGAGGAGGAGGAACGGGACCCAGAACCCCTCAGCCCAGGCACTGCTCCTAGGACTGCCACCCTCAGCCCTCATTAGCTCAGGGCACTCCCTCTGCCTGGAGTGACTGTCTCACAACCCCATCCTTTCCTCCCCTTGGCCCAGGGACAGAGGCGGGCCCTAAGGAAGGGGACACAGGTGGGAGAACTTATGCAGGTGTCTGCTTATGCTGGCCCAGGGAGAGGAAGTTTACAAACTTCCTTCTCTCTTTCTTAATTTCTTCATCATGCCATACTCTCAGGCAGCCTTTGTTATGCCCTTTAGCCAGACAAATAAACGGAGTTGCAGAGATTTAGGTAACTGTCCAGGATTACGTGGAGGGGGGCAGAATTCAAACCCAGAACTCAGACCCAGCTGACCCCAAAGCCCTGGACACCTCCCTCCACCTCAGCTGAGGCCGGAGATGAGAACTGAGACCAGAGAAAGAGGAGACGTGGAGGAGCTCACTCGGGCAAGGGGAGGGGAAGGATGGCCGAGAACTCCTCGAAGTTCTCGTCCTCCAGCCTTCCTCAGCCAAAGGCGCAAAGCTGGACGTTCTGCCTCCATGAAGCATTTAACCAAAGACAAAACTCAAGTAAAGGCCCCAGGACCCCGCTTCCTCAGCCGACATTTACTGAGCACCAGCTGTGGTCTAGGCCCCGGGAGTGCATACCCCAGTGCTCCTGGGAGGGGCTGGGAGGGGAGGAGACCAGTTTACAGGCCAGGGTGGGACAGTGTGAGTAAGGGATGGGGAGAGGAAGAGGAGGCAGGTTCTGAAAGGCCATTGTGGGGACGCTTCTGGTGGTGAAGGCTAGTTTGACTGAGAAGCCCCTAATGTTATTGACCCCCAAGACTTGTGGGGGGACAGCGTGTCTCAGAGACGTCAACTGTGCTACTTTGGGGCCTGGTTTATACGTGAAGGGGTGTGGCCTATGCACTGAGAAGAAAACTAGTCTTGTCTGTGTGTGTGTGTGTGTGTGTGGTGGGGAGGCGGTGTCCAAGGGACCACTGGGGGCTGCTCCCTCCTTTCACCCTCAGGTGGCCTCCCTGTGACTTGAAGGACCTTCTGCCAGCAGCCGAATCTGAGACGTGTCTGAGCTGGATACAGCCACTGGGGAGACCTTTCCACACCCTGAGGAAACACGGGCCCAGCCCGAGGTGGGGGATGGGCCGCTCGCCCGCAGCCTCAGGAGCTTCTCCACAGCCGGAGGCAGCCAGGGCCTGAGTTCCAGGCAACCCGCCTCATGAGGAGAGAGGGTGGTCCTGAGGAAATTCAGGGCAGGCAGGGAGCACTTCCTCCGCAGAGGTGAGAGAAACCCCAGGTGGAGGTGGCTCTCGTGGGAGCTGGGAGAGGTGCGATGGACATGAGGGAAGAGGCAGCCTGCCGGGCTCTGTGCTCAGGGCTGACGTAAGCGCTTTTGAAGCTGGGGAGCCTGGGGGGAGCCGAGGAAGGCCGTGGCTGACTCCTCTTCATCTCAGACACGTCACCTTCCAGAAGCTCATGTGCTCTCACCCCGGCTGGAGGCCCAGCTCAGAGTTAATGGGGTCACAGAAGCTTTGCCAGCTCAGGAAACAAGAACGTGAGCAATAAGGACAACTCTGGTTCTACCCCTCCCTGGCAGGGTGACCTCGGGCAAGTTATCGAGGGCACCGATCCAGGGCTTCCTCCTTGCATAATGGGGCTACCCCCCCAGCCCACAGGGGAGTGGTGGGCATCAAACCCCAGACAGTAAAAGTGAAGCATCTGCTCAGACTCCTGAGTCACCAGGGAAATGCAAATTAAGGCCCCAATGAGACACCTGCACGCAGCTGCTGGGATGGCTAAAATGAAAAAGGCTGACCACATCAAAAGCTGAGGAGGGCGGGGAGCAGCCGGAGATCTCGCACACAGCCGGCGGGGATGGAAGATGGTGCTGCTTTGGAAAACAGTTCGGCTGTTTCTTAAAAAGTTAAACATCACAGACAAAAGAAAAGGCCTGGTGCATGATTCTGTTTATAGAAAATTCTAGAAAATGTAAACTAATCTGTAGTGACAGAAAGCAGATCAGTGGCTGCCGGGAGGAGGGGAGAGAGGAAATTTTGGTGGTGATGGTTTCAGAGGTGTATCCATATGTCAAACTCATCAAATTGTACCTTCTAAATATGTGCAGTTTATTGAATGTCAATTGTACCTTAAAGCTGTATTAAAAAAATTTTTGGTGGTAATAAAGAGCAAATTTTACATCAGAAAAAACAAAAACAAGTGAAACAAGGGCTGGCCCCATGGCATAATGGTTGGGTTCGGTGTGTTCCACTTCAGTGGCCCAGGTTCATGGGTTCAGATCCTGGGCACAGACCTACACCACTTGTTGGCCATGCTACGGCAGCGACCCACAAATAAAGTGGAAGAGGATTGGCACTGATGTTAGCTCAGGGCTAATCTTCCTCAAGTGAAAGAAAAGAGGAAGATTGGAAGTAGATGTTAGTTCAGGGCTAACCTTCCTCAGCAAAAAAAAAAAAGAAGAAGAAAGAAAAAGTGAAGCATCTGGTATATAGTTGTTTAGTAAATGCTGATTGGTTGACATAATTCCTGGCTTCTCACTAAGTCTGTTCTTTCATTCGTCCCTACAAGAGGAACTGGAGTGGAGAGAGGGGCCGAGATCCAGATGTGGGAGAGCCCATCCCTGCCTGCAGGAGCGCCATCACAGAACTGTGTCACCTGTGCTAGGGACACAGGAGGTGAATGTGGAGCTGACGCCTAGAAGGTGCCGAGGAAGCAGGTGGAGGGTGGGCGGGTCCATCCTGACTGGGAGAGGGGAAAGGCGCCCAGTAAGACTCCCCAAAGTTCATTGGTCTGGGAAAAGGGACAAGGGCAACAAGGAGACAAAGCAAAATCTGTGTTCACATGGATGGGACTAGAAGAGAAGATTCTGTCAGGGCCAAGCCTGCCTGCCTGGTTGGATTTTCCCCCAGGACCCAGGGGGCTCCTCAACCCTCTCGCAAAACAGGCGCTTGCTGGAGCTGCCCCTCCAGTCCCTGAGCGAGCTCTGGCCAGTGAGGGCGCAGCCCTTCAGCTCCAGCTAGATCCTGCCCCCACATACACACATGTGCGGAGGAAAGGGTCTAGCATGGGGCCTGGTACACAGTAGGTGCTCAATAAACATCAACACTTTGTTGAGTGCACATACACACCGAAAGCCCGTCGCTTTTGGGCCCATGACTCCGACAGTGCTGCTGTGAGGCTCGCCCGAGACATCCAGCTGCAGGGCACGTCCCTGTGTGAGGTGTAACTACCACAAACACTAACCCCTTTCCCTTGCTAGGTGCCAGTTACACACTCGAGGATGAAGGGAGAAGGGAGAGAGGAAGACACGTGGGCTCAGGATGGCAGAACTAATCCCAGGGAAGGAGAAAGCACGCCCAGCCAGAGGGGGCTGGGAGCGGGCCAGGCTGCGGCTGGCTCAGCACGGTGCCTTTGCGCCTCAGCCCAGGCAGGTCAAGTGGCCTCCAGCTTCTTTCCCCCAAGCAAGAGGTGCTTGGTCATGCCATGCATCCCTTGCTCAGAGAAAGAGGGAAAGAAGCAGATTCTGAGTCAGACGACATGCTTATGTCAGGAAGAACCCATCAGAGACGCAGTCCAGGCTGACGGAGCAATGAGGAACAGCATCCGAGCTCTGAGCTCCGGGGCAGGCTGCTCTGTTGGGCCACGTGGAGGGTGGTGTGGGGGCCCGGCAGGTGAGAGAGGCTCCTTCTGAAGGAGTGCTGGAGGGAAGAAGGAAAGCTGATGGTTGCAACAAGAGCCTGAAAAGCCCCCAGAGAAGGGCCTTTGACACACAATTTAGCACGAACACAGGGGTACGGACGCAGCTCTGGGTTAGAGCAGCGGCTGATGCCAGTCCAAGGCCAGATGGGCACTGGGTGGCACGGCCTTGGGAGAAAGAACTTCTGGCCCGCTTCCTGATACCCGGTCCTTAGCCCTGTGCAGGGAAGCTGCTGGGATTCCGGGACGAATCCTTCAAGGGCTGGCTTTGTGAAATGGCTCGTCTCGAAGGAATCAGTGTGGAAAATAAGGAGCTGGGGGCAGCAGCATAGAGTGCTAGCTTTGGGGTTCCCTAGATGTGGTTGCAGGTTTTGGCTTTGCCACTTCCTAGCAAGGTGACTCTGGGCACAGTACTTAACCTGTCTAACCTCTGGGAGGTTAGTTGTGGCTTTTTATTTGTTCTGAATTATGTGTGATGTCAAGCATGGTACGCGAGCCTGACTAACGGATTCACTTCATTCATTCATTCAAACAAACACTCATTGACATTGACCTATCGAATCTGCCCAGCTCACACCCACATCTAAAGCCCCATCTGACTGTTTGTTTACCCTTAAAACCCAACAGCTGGACCCCGCTTGGGACTCATCTCCCCTATGCTCCCCCATACTCACACTCACGCTGGCTCTAGCCACATCACCACCTACAGTTTCGGGAACGTACCAGGCTTCCTGGTGCTTCTGAGCGTCTGTCAGTACAGTTTTCCTCTGAAACGCACCTCACAGCCCTGCCAGCCTGGCCGCCTCGCAGCCAGCCCCTCTCTCTCCCCAGGCGGAGCCCGTTTGGCCCCTTCTAGGCTCTGCAGCTCAGGCCTCTAGTCTGGCAGTTATCACACCTGCTCCGGTCACCACTGGGCTGCCTCCCACTGCAGACCAGGCTCCCGGGAGGACATGCTTTGCTTCTTGGCTTCTTTTTGTATCCCCAGCATCTAGCACAGTGCCTGGCACAGAATGGGAGCCCGAAAGAAAACAGAAACTGCTACATGGTATGTATTACGGGTTGAACTATGTCCCCCTAAAAAGACATTTTGAAGTCTGTTACAAACTGAAGTATGCCCCCAAATTTATATGTTGAAGCCCTAACCCCCAGGACCTTAGAATGTGACTGTATTCAGAGACAGGGCCTTTAAAGAGGTGATTAAATTAAAATGAGGCTGTCAGGGTGGGTCCTAATCCAGCCTGGCTGGTGACCTTATAAGAAGAGCAGATTAGGACACAGAGAGACACCAGGGATGTGCACCGGGAAGACCATGTGAGGACACAGGGAGAAGGCAGCTGTTTGGGCCCTGCGGCGTGCACAGGGAGAACACTCCTTAAACGTGAAGGGCGATCTCTCAGACTTCCGGCCTCCAGAGCTGCGAGACAGTTTCTGCTGTTTTAAGCCACTCAGTCTGTGGTACTTGGTTACAGCTGCCCTAGAACACTAACACAGTACGAGAGAGAAAAAATATTGTTCTGTTACAAGTTTATCAAAGCAAGGGGTTTTCTGCCTACGGCAGCACAAGGCTGTGGTGTCAACACCACGTTATTGGAGATGAGCTCCCAGCGCCCTCCTCTCTACCTTTCCTGGCTCTTACCAGCTCCTGCCTCCTCTCGCACAGGCAACTGAAGTTGTTACATTTCTCAGCGCTGCCCCTGAGCCACCGGCCCCACAACCACGTGCACCCACAGATGGGCTCAGTAAATATTCTCGCTCGCTGCTAAGCTATCTGTCCAGGATTGTGCTGTGTACCCTGATTCCCTCTCCAGGAGTTGCCTCACCCAGGCTGCACGCAGCCCTCGGCAGATCCTGCAAGGCCCATGGATGCCACATTTTTTTTAACCTCTCTGGTCTTTCCCAACTTGCCCATCCATAGTTGGCTTTCGTTCTTTAACTTTGCTGCTCCCTGTCCAACTACACACCTGTCCCACCCCAGCTCGCAATAAGGAGAGTGTAAGGGGAGGGCCTGAACCCAGCCCAGGCCTCCCGGAAGCTGTGGGAGAAGAACCGGGTGTGGGGGAGACAGCCTCCCTGCTCAGGCCACTGGTGGTTGGGAAGCACCATTGCCGCCAGACCCGCCCCTGAGAGCAAGGCCAGGAGCAGAAGCAGACCCCAGGGAGGGCGAGGCCTCAGAGACGCCTGGGTCAAGGCTCCTCGGCCTCTGATGAGCACTCATCCCCTGGGATCTTGTTAACGTGCAGATTCTGATGCAGAAGGTCTGCATGGGGCTGAGGTGCTGCTGGTCCACGGACCACACTGAGTAGCAGGGAGCTGGGCTACTTCGGTCCCCACCCAGGGCTTAAGCGCCCCCACAACCTGCCTGCTTGCTGAGTGGGAGCCCAGGTGTGTGTCTGGACACTTAGGCTGTGACTGCAGGAGCCAGCACCTGCGTGGCAACCTGCTGTGCCGTGGGACAGCCCTGCGCCATTCCTTCTGGGATCTGAGAAGGCCTCCCTGCGGCGGTGAGGGCTGTCCTCCCCGTCCTCTTAGGGTCCTGGCAGTGTGTGGGCACTCTCCACGGCAGCCCTTCTCTCCCCTAGGCTCACCATCACCAGGCTTCCCAGATATGGCTTGTCAGGGCGGGGCTTGAGCAAGTTCAAACACAGTCACCTTCACAGTGACAATGCAGCCTCCACACGCCCAACCCCCTCCGGCTTGACAAGGAGGAGTCTTGATCTTCCCCGGTGGTGCTCCCACCTGTGACCCTACTGTTCCCCAGCCTTGCTCAGGGTGGGGGTCCCTCTCCACGAGTCTTCACGCTGGGAGGATGTGGGGGGCCGAGTCTGTCTGAGTCTGGTTCCTCTATGCCAGCGTGAAACCTCGGTCAGGGTCAGGGTCATCCCGCCAGTGCCCACCTCGCCTGCCTCACCCATGCCGTGCTCCCTCTCGCAGTGGGCTTTGCAGGCCAAACAGCCAATGGATCCGTTTGCATCACCTACACCTGCATCCACAGGTGCCCTCGCTCCCAGGGAATTTTCAGCTGAGGAGACCCCAGCCCAAGGGGGATCCCAGCTCCTCTGTGAAGCTGCTGCCTCCACAGGGTCCCCATAATTTCTGACTTGCTTCAGGGGCTGTGACCTGTGTGAGGCGGAGGTCAAAGCCTCTGCCAGAACACGGGAAAGGAGGGAAGAGGGAAAGGACGGGAGACAAGAGGGGCTGGGGAAGAAGATCAGAAAATGAGGGGTGGGTGGCGCCTCCCTTGGGCCTGGCAGGATTCATAAGTCAATTCCTTCAAGGCCTCAACGGCCTCCTCCTGCACCCCCACAAGGTGGTTGAGCCCACGGTGGGGGGCGCCTACAGGCAGATGCTCTTATGGCTGTGCGCACACGTGCACTGGGTCCTGACTTCCTCCTCGAGGGTTTCCGTGGCTACCTGGGAGCCCAGACCTCTGCTCAGATCCCTCTGAACCCAGCCCGCCTGGCCCTGAATGTTCTGAGGAACCCGGCCCTTGTTTAGGGCCCAGCTCAGGCTCCATGGGCAAGTCTGGGCACGTACTTCCTAGGGACAGTGGAGGCCTGAAGGATGGCATGGAGACAAGGACAGCCCTCCGCGTGGAAATTCGGGAGCTGCCACTGTTCATAGACATGAAAAACCTCAGGCAGAAGTGGAAGCAAATGCTCAGATGAGGAACTGACAACAGGGCTGCTCTCTCCCTGTCGCTCAGGCCCTTCCAGCCCAGTTCCCACTGTTCTCTTGCATAATTCCTGTAAAATGGGCTTATTCACTGTCTCTCACACATGCCTTTCTCAGCTGCACGTTTGTCCACTCTTCCCCATAACCTCACATGTGTCTCTAGCCGCTGAAATCCTACACAGCCTTCAAGGCATTTCCCCTGTGTCTCTTCCTCTAGGAAGCTTTCCTTGATGACCTCAACCAGAAGAGGTTGTCACTCCTGTCTTTGCCACACATGGCATCCGTGCACGGGGTGTCTGGAGGCACGGTTGGGTCCAGGCTCTGCAGGACAGTGGTGTGTTGAGCGTAAGTCTTAAGTCAGGCCCGTGTGGATGAATCCCAGCTCTGCTCCCCACCAGCTAGGTGACTTGAGCAAGTTCCTTCTCCATCTGGGCTTCAGTTTCCCCATCTGTGAAATGGAGATGTTAACAGGGTCTCTGGTTTAATGAGATAAGACATGTGAAGCACTCAGCAGTCGGGGAAAAGAAGGCAGCCCTTCCCCGGGGCCATGACCAGGGACTTGCCCTCATCAGGGCCATGGAGCCATCGGTCCTGTCTTGGGGCTTTCCCACTGCTGCAGGCCGTCCCTCAGCTGTCACCCCCTAACTCAGGCTTCCCCAACGACTCTATTTAAGATTTCACCCCCGCCCATATTTCCTGCCAGGCCTGCCCTATTTATTTTCTTGGTACAATAGCACTAAGTCAGTATCTGGTGCTGAGTGAGTGAATGAAAAGGGGGTTTTGGGAGGACTATGTGAGAGATGTTCACGAGGCGGAGCGGCAGCCGCATGGGGTGGCGGGCAGGGCCACACGGGGTGGCGGGCGGGGCCGGGGCGGGGGCCCAGGGGTTAGGCGGTGGTTCCAGTAGTTCTCCGTTCTCCAGAAGACACGAGACTGCATTTGAGTCCGTGAACTTCTCCTAGTTCCAAACATTGGCTCCTCCTTGTTCTTTTCTTCCCCTGGGACGTAGCAGAAAGAACGATTCCTAAGCTGGGTTAATTTGTTCTCTGTCAAGAGAAAAGAAAGAAACCATAGCGACCGATTCTCAGCATCTCCTAAATCAGTTGAATGAGAAATAGATTTGGAACAACCGGCTGGGGGTGGGGGGTAGATAACATCTCTGAGAAGGCAATGACATAGGTTTTGTTTCCACGGCTGTGAAAGGCAGAGCTGTGGTCGCACTGCCCATCTCAGCTGCAGCTTGCCCTTTGAATACCGACCGGAAAGACTGGACGTTGCACGTGGTCCCCATGGATGGCAGGCACGCCACACCCTTCTCTCATTTCATCTAGAAGTAGCCCCAGGAAGGAGGCAGGATTACTCTCTCCATATTACAGAGGAGGAAGCTGAGGCCCAGTGGTTTGCCCACGGCCACAGAGCTGGTTCACGGCAGAGGGATGGAGCTGGGGTTCATGCTCACATTGGCCTGGTGCTGGTGACTGTGCCTTTCCCACTGTGACCCCATCCAGCATTCTCCGGCCAGACACAGACTGAGACCTGAAGCACTTCACTCAGGGGCCCTACTTGTCCTTCCAGCAGCCTCTGTGACCTCTGGCAGGCCACTTGGCTCATATCCCTTTTGACCTCTAGATACCAGTCTGGTTAAATAACCCTCCACTGACCTCCCACTGATGCTGTGTCTTTGGGACCGCATCAGAATTCTCTGAGGTCGGGGATTCACGCCAGACCCACTGGCTGCAGAAAAAGTGCTCGGGGGTGGGTGGATTCGTGCAGGAGCCCACAGAGGTACAGGAGGGGCGGGGACTTGAACCCAGGCCCGTGCCTTCTGCCTGGCTCTCTCTCCTCTGCTGCCGGCAGGGTGAACAATAGAGGCAGGCGCTGCAGAAGGAACAGAAGCATAGCTACAGTCAACAGGAAAACAACCTAGGTTTAAGATACAGCACTTTATCCATCGTCTTATCAATGTAAAGAAACTGTGCCGTGAAACTTTGTCTTCGCGGAGTCCAGGGTCGAGCTGCCTGATGCAGAAGGTTCCAGGTCGGGTATTTGGTGTGGGGAGCAGAGGGGTGAGCTGCTGCTAAGTCTCTGGTCAGTGTAGGTTCTGGAAAAGAAGGAAGGGGGTCTCCTGGTTTCGCACTCTCTGGTCACTGAGATGGAGTGTGCACTGTCTGAGTCCCCTGTGGCCTTTTGTTCCTTACAGGACAGACCTGCATCCCGCTGTCCTTACGAAAGGCTGATTTTGCCCCCAGCATCTCAGGTGTTGCTGCAAGTGGCAAACCCGGGGGTGCGTGCAAGGCAACAGGTGTGCCTGGCCGTAAGCAACTCCTATAGTTAAAACTGGTATTTATGCAAAAGCTGTGTGCTCACTTATTTGCTTAGGATGGAATTTCATGATGACACTCAGCATTTGTTTAGCACCTACAGTTTACAACGTGCTCTGAGGGCAGACACTTCCACCTCAGGCACTGCGAGTCTGGAAGGACTGTCTGACTCCTAGTCTGGGGGTTTCTTCACATCCATGGGGCTTTGAAACCAGGGAGGAAGCCTTCCAGAGTATTTAGCTTGGATTCGACTTTTAGCAACTCTATTTACTATCATAAGCACAATTTTTAAGAATATGGGATCTAAGTCACAAACATTATTAATTATAAATTTTACTCCCTTCTGTCGTGTTCACTTCTGCACATCCTAAGAGCTCATCAAGGTTCACCTTTAGCATTTCTGTTTGGGGCAAAGGGAGCCAGAAGACTCATTCTCCCAATCATGAGGACTTTAGTAAACTCTCAAAGATAAATAAATATATACGTATTTTTTTGCCTTTCTCTAGAATTTTCTCAGTGTTCCCACTAACCAGATGCTGTTAGCTTTATTTTGCATTCATTCACTTACTGAGTGTGTTTCAGGCTCTGTGCTAGGAGCACAGTGAGAAGACCCCGTCCTGCTCTATTCCTGGCACTCAGTCCAGGAGGTCAGGGGTCATGGCAATTACACCACAGATAGCTACAGTATGATGGGGAACATGCAATGACAATGGAAGGCAGAGGAGGTCTGGGAGCACAGAATAGGGACAACTAATCGAGGCTGGTCATATCAGGGAAGGCTTCCCGGTAGAGGTGACATCTGAGTTACAAGAGGAGAGAGTTAGGCAAGTGAAGGAAAGGAAAGAAGTCCAGGCAGCAGAGAGGCTGGAGGCATGAGAGCATTGTGTACTCAAAGAGGAGTTGTCTGGTGAGATGGTCCTGAAGGAGCACGTTGAGAGTGGGGACAGCTGAGCTTTACCCCTCAGCCAGGAGTCGTGTACGCAATCCCCACTGGGAGACTTTGAGCAGGGAAAACACTCTCGTATTACCTTTTACTTCTTCCAGGCACGAATCACAGTTGTGATGAAGCAATTACTGGTGTAGTTTGATATTTAGCAGCTCCCCTGAGCAAATGTTAATACAGTCTCCAAGAGAGCAGAGACTGAAATGTCTTCATGTTCAACTCGATAATCCTCTAGACGGAGAGCAGTACCTGGTCCTAGTGGAAGCATAGCACACAGGGGGAAGGGAGGAAGGCAAAGGCCGTGACAAGATCTGTTGTGCATTTGGGAAAAATCATTCTGGCAGCAAACAGAGGAACGATGGCAAAGGGGGGTGACCTGGGCTGGAGGGACCATCGTCATAATCCTGTTGAGAAGCGCAAGTAGTTGGAGTGCAGAGATGGGAAGAAGGGGACAGAGTTAAGAAAAGCCAAGGAGATAAGAGCCACAGGACCTGGTGTCTGGGTGGGTGAGCGAGAGGCAGGCATCATGCAGACTTGATGGCCAGGCTCGACTCTCAGTCCCACTGAATCGGTCTTGGGTGGTGCAGGAGACGTGGCAGTTCTTAAAAGGACCCCGGTGACCCTCCTGTGCAGCCAGGAGGGGGAACCCCTGAAGTAGAGGGAGGAGTTTATAATGACTCCATGAGTTCTGGCTTTGGGAGAGAGCATAGGAGAGAGAGAAGAAGTTCCTAAGATCGAAAGTTGATTGAGTTTCGGGTACGTCAATTAAGAAAGAAAGATGTCAGGTGGTTCTTGCTGTTGTTTAAAGAGCAAATGTGAGAAAAACAGAAAACAATTGTCGTTTATTGTGGTTAGGACTTAGAGAAAACGCACGGAGTCTCTTACTTCCAAGGAAGAACAATTCTATGCGAGGCGGTCAGAGGGCCCCTTGGAAGATTCCGTCTGCAAGGAGGTTTGTTTGCAGGCTCTGCACCAGGTGGTGGGACAAAGTGAGTGATGTGAGCCTGGGCTTGCAGAAAATCACAGAGCAGGCCGTTTAATGGGTGCTAAGGAAGGAAACCCAGCCCTCCCTCTACCGTCTCTGCTTCCAAGATTCTTCTCTGTACAACGGAAAGATAGCAAATTTCATAATGGGCCCTGGCAGCGCTGATGCAGCCTTCATATTGCATTTGTTCCTTGGATAATGAGCTTAGCCTCAGAGCCAAAGGAGAAAGCCCCAGTGCTCGTTAAATATACCAACATGGGCTGTCTGCTCCCCGAAACCTCCAGTCAGACGTTGCACTGAAATCTTCCAGCTCAGTGAGGCCGTTTGCATCCAGGCAAATGGCCCTTGGTGACTAATAGAAATCCAACTTTATGTTGGCAAGGAAGGTCTTTGGTAAGCAGCATTAATTTGGTTTGCACAGTGGAATGGAGTGCATCTTTAGTTCCTTTTGGGGAGCCTGGTTTGTGCTCCCCCCACGGATAGGACTTCCTGGGGGCTCCCACACATTGGAATCTCCAGCTGTAATTAATCTCAGAGGCTCCCCGGTCCAGCTTTTGCGCACAGCACACAATCTGCCTTCTTTTCTCCCAGCCTCCCAGCTCAGAGAGAATTGTGATGCTGGGGCAACCTGAATTCTAATAACGCTTCAAGGAGTCATTTGGGCTTGACGCATTTGGCTTGGTACAGACAGAACCTCCACAGCTGGGATGATTCTGTCTGGCTTTTCCCCCCCAGGAGTCTGGAAATTAAGGCTGTTATTTTCCATTTGGAGTCCTGGGAATTGGGTTATTATTGCCAAGACAAAGGAATGGGCTTCCAGAATCATCACGTAGGAGAACAATGCACCAGAGAGAAACCGTGGATGCTTCCAGAAAGGTAGGCCGTGGGTATCTCGGCAGTGTCATCTGAATTTACGCCTGTGCCAGCTCCTTGGGTACATCTTGGGGAGGGTGGAGGGCTCCTGGACGTGTCTCCACCAGGCGTTCAGTCCATCTGGGAGGACAGGAAGAGCCGCTTGACCTTTGGGATTTCACTGCACCCTTTTGGAAAGCCCGCAGCCTTGCGAGGTCTGCAGACACCTGCTCAGGGAGAGCGTCTAGTCTAAAACTTCCAGGACAAACTCAGTTCAACCCAAATAAAACTGTTGAGGACCTACAGGTGCCAGGAGGGTGGTGGGAGGTGGGGGACGGAGGAAGGATGCACCCAGTCACGCCATCACTGACTCGACAACCTGTCCTTGGTTGAGGACCGGCTTCGTACCAGCTGTGGTGCTGGTCTGAGGGATTCAAAGATGAATGGAGTGGTCCCTGCCCACCGGGAGCTCTCCTATTTGGGCAGATAGATAGGGCTACCAAACAGAGCCACAAAGTGAGGGACACTGTCATAGGAGCTATGACGGAGACACCAGAAAAAAAAACGTAAAAGAAACCCAAACAACATAGGAGCGGATTCTGAGTGCAGAAGCCAGGGAAAGCTGAAGAGAGGAATCTGGATTTCAAGAAGGTATTTGACCAAGCTTCTCCTCTTAGTCTGGTCAACAATAGCTAGAGCTGATGTGTCCGTAGCGTAGTTCCCGGAGCTGTGTCAAGAGCTTTACACGTAGTAATTCATTTAATCCTCACGACAACCCTTGAAGTGGCTGCAATTATTATCCCCATTTTATGGATGAGGAAACTGAGGCACTAAGAGGTTAATGATCTCCCCAAGATGACTGCTAATAAGTGGCAGAGCCAGGATTTGGTCCCAGGCAGCCTGGTTCCAGACAAGGCCAGTACAGTTAGGTAGATTCCTTGCTGCTTGAACAACCCTCCCCAAAGAGGGTGTTGCTTTACGTTTTGTTTGATTTAGTCAAAATAATTCATGTTATAAAAGCAATATGGCATTATAGAAAGTTTGGGGAAACGAATAGAGCTTCCCCCACAGTCCCAGCTCCCATCATGGCTTTGTGACATTGGCATGAGATGGTTGCAGAGTGACCTTTCTGGACTCGGGGGTGTCGGCTGGCATTTCAACAAGCAGTCACGGCCGTGCACAACAGAACAGTGCCATTTCAGTGTAGACCCCCCAACAAGAATCGTTGGTCCAGCCCAAAGGGATTTTAAATACCCCTTCTGGGGAGACAATACAGTCAACAAAGAAAATGTGGACACTGGGCCCTCACCCCAGAGAGCAGCCCAGAGGGAGCAGCCGTACGTAGGCAGCCTTCCTCCAGTTAAAGCCTAATGCCAGCAGATGCAGGGTACAGAGCACATCAGGGGGAGACCAAGGCTCAGAATAAGTCACCTGGAGAAAGAACCTGGGCTAAGGGGCTGTGCTTTCTGCCCAGATAAGGCATTTTCTACAGTTAAAGAATTTCTACAGTGTCTATGTTTCTTGAGCAGCTAGTGGTACATGTGAAGGGACAGCTAGCAAATACAGTAGTGCAGGTTGTCCACTACACAAGGGCACTCAGCTGAAGGCACAAGTGGGGACTAGAATCAAGCCTGCCTTCCACTCACCACACTATGTGCGCATGGGGCTGCATCTGTCCAGAAGTGGCACCCGTCCCTAATTCGCACAAAATGGGCTTGCTGGGGGCCATGACTTAAGGAGAATAAAACATCGCCAGGAAAGGATCAGCAAAATGTGGGAGATCAGAACAGGGCTGCGTTTAGAACAGGAAATATCTGCTATTCTATTCTTGATGTGTTGTATATGTTCATGGCCAAGTGCATAAACTCTCCGTATGTTTCCTTCTGGAGTTTGGGTTCGGTGAATGCCTACGAACCCCCTACATCTCTGCACGGGGTGGTCCTTCCTGATAATTGGAGTCGAGGTTATGGTGTCCAGACTGGCCGAAACCAACAGAAAGCCCTCCTTCAGCATTCCTCCTACTGCGCCACCATACAGAGTCCATGCTGCCCTTTGTAATTTTGTTTCCTCTTTTTTCTCTGTATGCGTGTTTACACAATGATTTCACTTTGTATATCACTTTTTTCTTGTGACACACGCTAAGCTTTTTCCATAGTACCTCATAACTTCCACATCTGCCATTCGTGCGCATGGCTGTGTGAGACCCCCGCCGAGCAGCATCCTGTCATCTGATGAATCGTTATCAAGTGGTTTACTTAGCAGAGAAATGCCAACCACGAGGGGAACGCCCAGCGGGCCAGAGTGGTCTCTCCTCAGCTCTGTTCTGCTCAACATTTTCGCTGATTCGGATGAAGACGTAGCATGCAGACTACTCATCAAATTTGCAAAAGACACAAAACTGGAGAGGGTAATAGGTTGTTTGGACAAAGGAACCATGATTCCAGCAGTTTGCCCGGCAAGCCCCTTCTTGGGCCCTTCTTCTCTGCCCACTCCATCTGTGTGTTTACAGGGCTTCACTCGGCAGCCACCACCACACATCACCGTGCCCTGTCGTGGCAGGTGGCTGATGAGGTGGGCCAGAGCACCTTCCCGATGCCTTTGGAATTGGGCCTTACAGATTCCGAGGGTCTCTGGGTGGCTGGAGCATATCACATCAGCTTGGGGGACACTGCGGCTGCGTTTTGTTTTATGAACCCAAGAAGCTGAGGAAGCTGGTCAGGGGAGAGAGAGCGACAGAGAAGAGGAAGGTACAGAGGGAAGCAGGGGAAAAGAGAGGCAACGAGAGTCCTGGTTCACTTGTTCCTGAAGCCCAGTCTCTTCTCTGCCCCCTTGTTCTGAGGGTCCCGTGCCATGATAATAAAGTCCTTCTTCAGGCATGAGCTGGCAGCTGTGCTCATGACGGCTGATGAAGTCAGTGGGCAGATCTGGAGTCTTGGTTTTCAGGTGACTCAGTTCATAGGGTAAACAGGCTGCAGAGGAATGAGGCCCCAAATTAGGGGGAAAAACTGCATTTGGGGTTCACGGTGTTGCTATGACCTGAGGAAGTCCCCTGGACAGCTATCTGTGCTGGCAAGGCGATTCTGACTCCTGGCGCCCTGTGGACAGTGGAGCAGAGCCCTGCGCGGTCTGTCTGCACCATCCTCTCTCCTCCTGGCACTACAGCAGACAGTGCTCTGCTGGGTGGCCCCGCCACACGGGCGGGCACGGCAGGGGATCCCTGCACAGAGGTGATTGGACACGTCCTCCCGGCCCCACAATCCTGGGGTTGGTGACAGAGAAGGTGTCTTCCTATGTTCTCTAGACCAAGAAGTGACCCGCTAACAGATGTTTAAGAAACTCCTGGAATAAAATATTTGGCTCCGGTCTTCCTCAAACCATCCCTCACTGAGGCAGTCATTCCAGGGGTTGGTGAAGGCTCCCACCCCAACTGAAGCAGCAAACGAGGCATTTTCTGAAGCGAAGGACTGTACCCCCCGTCCCTCCGTGCATGGTGGCTCTCCTCTCTGACAGGGGACAGGGAGCAGAGTGCACAGCCCTCTGTGACCTGAGGCCTGGGGGTCACACTGTTTGCCAGGCCCTCTCAGGGTGGGTGCGTGTGGCCCTAAGGAAGGGTGTTGTGGCAGTTTCTCACACAATGGGCTTGCTTCGTGACTGGGTTCTCTTGGCTCAAAGTCCGCAGGCGGAAGGGGAAGGAATTTCCTAGAAATCAAGTCCCCCCTGAACACTGGACAGCCTGGGCATCGCCAGGGAGCCCATTAGAAATGCAGAGTCTCGGGCCCCACCCAGACCCACTGAATCAGAATCCGCCTTTTAACAGGACCCCAGCCGATTAGTGGGTACAGGGAAGTCTGAGGAGCAATGCTCTCCTGCTCTTTGTGGGTGTGTTTGTGTGTAAACGTGGGTGTATGTGTGTTTGTGTACACGTGCAGGGTCTCTTCTCTACCGTACTATGGGATCTGGCAGGGCAGGGTCAGCACTCAGTTCACTTGTGAATGAAACGCATGGTAGGCACTTGGAAAATTTTTACAGAATAAACTCATTAATCAAATCCCCTAATGGACAGACTTGGTTTCCCTAATTCTTTCCTTCCAGTCTCCGCCTGAACAACTCAACAGCCCTTTCTTCCTTTCTCTTCTCCCAAACCACAGGCACACAGGCTCACACTGCACACACTTGTGTGTGCACACCAAACACGTGCACACCTGCCCACCCTCACACAAACACACCTCAGAGTTGGCTGTCTCCCCTCCAGAACGTGGCAAGGCTCGAGGCTCTGTGAGACCAGCTGTCCATCTGTCCAGGCAGCCCAGCAGGTAAGCTGAGCGGGGGCCTGAGAACCCACGGCCAGGAGCTCAGGAGTGGACGTGGTGAGCGGGACAGCAGAGCTCCAGGGGTCTGTCCCTGGCTGGGGCTTATCAGGACAGCAAAGGGGCAGCCCAGCGGTGGGGGAGCCCCCAGCCTGGCCCAGCCGGTTCCCCGTGTGGTGTATAGCTGCAGGACAGCCTCCGGCTGACTCCAGGCCCTCCCCGGCCAACTCCAGTTAGCTCTGCCTCAGAAAAGTCTGCCCTTCCTGTCTCTCCTCTCCTTGCAGCCCTGCCACCGTCTCCAGACTTGCTGCTTCCTCTCACTCCCACCCCTCCTGTAGCAGGCCTAACTCAGCTCTGTGCCCTGCTTGTCCTCAGCCTTCGCTCCTCTCCCAACACTGCCCACAGAAAGTCTCTCAAAGGAGACTGGTCAGATGGCCCCCAACTTCAAACCCAAAGGCCACCCATTATCCTCAGCAAAAAGCACAGATTCTTCAGCCTAGCATTTTCGAGTAATAACACACTGACCAAGCGCCTCATTCCCCGACCTGACCCAGCACCTGTCAGAGCCAGGCCCCACCCTGCCCCATCCTGACCCCGCTCTGAGGCCCCTCCTGCCCACATTGCCCTCTGAGGCCAAGCCTTGTCCATCTTCCAGTGAAGTCCTTGATCTCGGAACTCCGTGTGTTATTACTCACCCGCCCAGGAACCTGACAGCTTTGCCTTTGTTCTTTCCCTTCCGACACTCCCCTCTTTGATATATGGCCTTGTCAGCAGGAGGGGTGAGGAGGGACCTCCCAGCAGAGCCGGCTGGCACCCTTCATCACTGGTCATCACCCCTTCCCCCGACGCCCCAGCACCCATGAGGGGCCTGGTCTGAGCCTGGAGCCTGTGGGCAGAGTGCAGCAGGGAGCAGGTGGCAGAAAGAGCAAAGGCTTCGGGTCAAGCCGATGGGCTGACCCCGCCTCGGCCGTGTCCCTGGATCCCTGGTGACTTTACCCCTTTGAGCTTCAGTTTCCTCCTTATCAGCGGAGGATAATAATATGCAACCACAAGGCTGTCACGAAAACCAGAGGAAACATTGTGCATCAAGAGAACTAAGTATTTAGCCAGTTGCCATTTGATGGAATTCCAGAAGTCCGTAAGAAATCATTAACAGACAGGGAAACTGAGGCCCAGAGGCACCATGTCCTATGCAAGGTCACACGGCCATTTGTTAACAGAACCAAGACTGCACGCCTCTTCTCCTGATGTCCATGGCTCCATCTGCAGCTTCTTTTCTTTGCACAGGAAAATGGAATCAGGGTGGTGCCTCAGGAGAAAAATCATGTGGATTCCAAGGGCCAAAGACCAGTGTGTCGTGTCTGAGGACTGTTTGCCCTGGGGGAGGGCACAGCAAAGATGGCCAGTGGGTCACCCCCGTTGGCCACTGCTGAGTCCTGAACTTCCAGGAGAACGGGCCAGAGCAGGGGTCACTCTCCTATTGTTGGAGAAGCACAATGAAAGGATCTGTCATCCCCGAATCTCTGACACACACAGAAGGACATATCCACCCCTCCCTGACCTCTGCTGAGACACACAGACAGACTGACAGACATGCAAACCCGAAGAGGCGCAGGCACACTGACAGATACAAACCCACAGAGAGGACACACACGTGACAAACAATTAGGAATTGTCTGGCAGGCCCCCAGGTGCCATGAACCAAATCAGATGAGGTGTCGGTGCTTTCAACACACACCTGTGAACATCCACCCCCACCACCCCCCTCCTGGACGTATGTACACACCCACACACACTGTCACTCTGGCCTGTTGGGGAGCGGGTAGGTACACAAGTGAGCACTGAGTCTTGGCCTGAGCAGGTATGTGGGTGTCTCCCCACCCAAACGGGCAGCCGGAGAGCCAAGGGACAGGTTTCAGGTTAGCTGAGTATAGTGGTCCTGTGCGGGGGTGGTGAGTGTTGCCATGGAGATGAGAGCCAGAAATGCAGCATTGGGAGGCAGGCTCCAGTGTGTGGGCGGCAGAATACTGCAGATCCACAGATCACAAGGAGGGAGGGAGGGAGGGTGTCGGAGGGTCTGGGCTGGCAGGTGGGCTCCTGGAATCGGGTGGGGGGCCAAGCTGCTCCAGGCTAGCAGGACCACCCGCCTGTGTCGCAGTCCTGGGCCCCAGGTGATGAGCTTGGTCTCCCTCCAGCTGGCTGAACAAAGCCAGACTGTGGGGCCTCTGTCTCACCCTCAGTGCCACCCCTCCCCTGGCCCCCTTCCCTCAACAGCCATTGTGCTGAGTCCATAGCCAAGGCAAAGCCCATAGGAGGGCAGAGCAGGGGCTTAGACGGGAAAGGTAATAACAGGCTTTGGGCAAACAGCAATGCAGTGAGGGTGTGGCTGGCTCTCCCCGCCTCACTCTCTCACCTTCCCTCCTCTGCAGTCCAGGGCAGTGGCAACCAGGAGTCAAATGACAGATCAGGATACCATTCCTTCCAACCATCTCTGAGACTGTGAGCAAACTGCCCATCGTTTCTGAACCTCAGGCTTCACACCTGTAAGATGAGATGAAGAGCCCTGACTTACCTAGGTCCAGAGTTGCTGCGACAGTCAAGGGGCTCTGAGCAGAGCCTGTAGTTGGTCCTCAATAAATTCAACTTGACAGACATCTACTGAATGCCTACTGTGTGCCAGCACATGTGGAGCTCATGGAATAAGCAGAGAAGAATGAGACAGTGCCTCTGCTCATGTTGAGCTCACCAGCTAGTAGGCAAGACAACAGTGCATAAGTAACAGGATACAAGACAGCTTAAATGAATGCCAGTACCCAGCATATTTAAACAGCTCACATGAGCACCTACTAAGTGCCATGTGCAGGGGATAAAAGAGGCAAGTGCAGCAGCAGAAGCTCAGGTGAACATGGGATGCAAAACACAGAGAAACACAATGACCATCTGCTGAGCATCCCTCGAATGCATCCTGACTTATCCTTGTAACGAGCCAGGAAGTCCTTAGTTAGCAATATCCCCATTTTACAGGTGAGAAAACTGAGGCTCAGAGAGAACAAATAACTGTCCCGAGTACATTACTGCCCCAAGTTCAATCTCACCCCTGGCAGGGGTGAGGCTGGGATTCAGCTCCCTTCTGGCAGGCCCCAGAGCCCCTGTTCAACTGCTTCTCGCATCCTTACTGTGCTGACACCCCATTGCCTCCAGAAAGGACCTGACACTCTAGGCCTTCCCGTCTGCACGAGAGGACTCTCCTCGTGGCCCGTTCCTGCCGTGGCCTGGGCTGTGCTCCCCCCAGCCACTCCCCTATCTCCACCTCCCCCGTTCCCTCCTCCTGATCGCCTCCAACAAGACGGTGAGTGCCTTGAGTCCAGGGACATGGACAGACGGCAAGTGGTCACGGCCTGACAGATCCAGTGTCTGCTTCCTGGGCCACCACTTGTGAGCATGGGTGAAGTCACACCACCTCTCTTGTGGTCTGACTGTCACGAGGCTGAGTAAGCTCTTCAGTGCATGTATGGGAAGTGCTGGGCACCACGGGCTGAACCCAGGACCCCTCAGCATCCTGTGTGGTACTGTGCATACTTAGTGCTTCCAGAAGGGGCCGCATGTCTCTGTGTGGCTGAAGGTGGGTCCAGCCTGGCAGGAGAGTGAGTAGAAGCTGGGTCTTGTCACCAGAGAGACTGGGGATCAGATCCTGCCTCTGCTGCTCCTTAGCTGTGTGTCCTAAGGAAAGCCACTCTCTGAGCTTCTACCAGTGAATGCCTTTTTCCCCCTTGTTCCTTCCTGGCCCCCAGAGGCTCCAGCAGGACCCCAGGTTGGTGGGTCTGGGGCTTGGCAGGGTCTAAGGTCTGAGACTTTGCACTTCTCCAGAGGGCTCTGCCCATCCCCAGCTTAGGGGGTAGGGGAAGTGGGAGGGGAAGGGGCCGGGGCCTGCTTCTGAGGTGGGATGGGCCGGCAGATGGCAGAGTGAGGCCAGCCTGGGCGGGGTGGGAGCCCTGCTGCCTCCTTTCTCTAGGCTGGGGTTCCTGTCAAGGACGAAGGTGCCCCTCTCCCCAGTGCTGACAGCCTGAGGCTGGGGTGCCCCTTCTACCCCCACTTCCCCAGGGAGGCTGTGAGGTAAAGATGGCACAGCTCAGCACAGCTCGGCACAGCTTTAAACAGGACTGCTGCGAGAGACCCAGCAAGAGCCCACAGAAGGAGAAGGGCTGGCCTGGGCTCAGAGGCTCTGCAGAGTGGGGAGCGGGCAGCACCCACCCTACTGACTAGCATCTATGGGGTTTCCGTGGAAATGTTTGCTCGGGCAGAAAAGGAATATGTTACCATGGCAACCTAACATCTTCGCTACCAAGCTGAGTCCCTCGGTGGGAGAAGAATCTCAGAGATGCCAGAGAGAGTAAACTTAGGGGGCTTCCCAGGGCCAGGCCCGGGGCCAACCAACTCCCACAGGGCAAGCGAGCCACATCCCTTCAAATACTCACTCATTCATTCATTCAACAAACACTTACTGGGCTACACCAGGCACTGTGCTGGGCCCCAGGGAATGTAGAAATCACCTAACATGGTCCCTGAGCTCAAGGAGCTCACAGTCTCTTGGGGAAACAGATGTGTGAACACAGACAATTCGGAGGGTAAGGGCTTTCACAGTGAACTGGGAGAATGCTGTGTAAGCTCGGAAGGAGGGTGGGAAGGCTTCCTGGAGGAGGCGACATTTTTGTTGGCCTGGGACAGGGATGGCACTCCAGGCAGAGGGTAGAGCAAGTGCAAAGGCAGAACAGTCGAGACGTTGTTGTGGAGAGGTAGATGGGTGCCAAGGCAAAGCCATGTGGTGCAGTGGTCAGCTCTGGAGCCAGCCTGCCTGCGCTCAAACTCCAGCTGTGCCGTTTACAAACTAGGTGACCTGGGGCCAGGCGCCGCACCACCTGGTGCCCAGCTCCGTCATCTGGAACATGGAGATCATAACGCTATCCACCTTAGGGGGTTGCTGGAGGACACACATGTGCAGGGCCTGGCATGTAGTAACAGTACAATCAATAACAGCTCGTCCCCTCCCCACCCACCTGAGCTGCTCAGGGAAGGTGTGAGCAAGAGGAGTGTCTGATGCTGAAGGTAAAGGGTGCCGGATGAAGAGAGCTGGGGCAAAGAGAACAGAGAGGCCCGAGGGGCCCCGGGAGACCTGCTCCGGCTGGCCTGAGGGCTCCTCCCAGCAGGCCCCTCCTGGAAGGCTCCTCCAGCACCCGGAAGCCCTCGGAGACCATCCAGCCCAACCCCTGCCCAGCCCCCACCCATTGTATGGATGAGAACACTAAGGTCCGAGAGGGTAAATGAGGTGCCAGGGCACACAGCGAATTCGTGACAGTGCTGGTGGAGTTAATGTTCATGAAATGAAAGGCAGCTTTATATCTGACCTGGATAAATATTTTATTTCTGGATGTTAATAATTTAAAAGCCTCCATTTCATCGATGTCTTATCAAAAATAGAAACTTTCTTCTTTTTCAGTCTAGATTTCTTTTTAAAGTAGCAGGTGGGAACAGGGGCTGGAGCAAGGCCCTGTGAAGGGTTTTGTGACAGTGGCCCCCCAGACAGGCCAAGAGCCCGAGTCCCTGGCTGGAGAAGTGGCAAGCAGCCCTCACTTCAAGCCTCTTCCCTCTCTTAGCTTCAATAAGTCCCCATCTGTCCTTGGAATGGCTGCATGAGGGGACGGAAGCCGCTGAGAGCTGGGAAAGAGACCCCGGGCCTGGGCGCAGTGGGGAGCGTCCACCATCCCTCCACGTCCACCAGCCTCCCTTTCCTGGTGGGCACGTCAGGGTCATGACACCCTCCTTTCAGAGCTGTTGAGAGAATTCAGAGTCCATGTCCACGGTGGTCCCATCTTGTGCCCAGACCTGACACACAGTAGGCCCACACGTACGGAAATATCCATCCGTAGGTAGACCAGCAGAGTGAAGTAATGTGCCTGCAGCTCTGGAACAAAGCGTTTGGCCTCCATGAAGTCTTAATGGTCATTCACCAGGGGACAAGGTCATGGTCACCACCGTCCCTGCCCGGAGAAGCCACTGCTGAGGCAATCAGCCTGGCCCCAAGAAGGTGCTTTGCCCAAAGAGGACGCCCCACGCCCAGCGCCAGCTGTGTTCGGCTTCTCCTGGTTGAAAACACTCCCCTGAAAACGAGGTCAGGGTGTGAGTGAGCGGCGCTTTCCTCCCCGGGACAGAGGGCAGGGTGGGCACCAAAGGCGGCCGCCCACAACGGGGAATTTTATACAGAAACTATCAGGGTTTTGGCCCAAAGGTGGACGTGGAGTTTAGATGAGAGGAAGAGGGAAGTCATTTTCTCAGATTTAGGGGGCCCCTTTGCCTTTTCCCTGAGGGGAGGAAGCATGACAGGAGACCTCAGAGATGGACACCCAGCCAGGGACCCTGAGCAAATTCAGACACGTCACCATTCTGCCTGCAGTCCCAGCCCTTGTGACCGCAGAGGGCCGAGCTGGGATTCTGGACCAGGACCCGTCATTGACCGACTCAGTGACTTTGGGCCAATGACTTTCTCTCTCTCAAACCTCCGTTCTCTCATCTGAGAAGGTGGAGATAATTAACCCTGCCCAGCCTCCTTCAGGGGGTTGTGGGGGTGATCAGAAGGGGTGTCCGCTGTGTAAAGATGCCCTGCCCACAGTGCACTGCACAGGAGTTTTGAGTGAGGCCACCAGCATGGCATGGTGACGAAGGGTTGCAGAAACCATTTCAATTACAGATGAGGACTCTGAAGTCCAGAGAGGGGAAGGTACTTGTCCAGCAGGTGGGGAGAGCATGAGCAGGGGCTCCCAGGCCAGCCGTCTGCTCAGGCCTGGCTAAGCTGACCCTTCCTCTGGGCTGAGGGAGCTGCTTTGCACAGCAGAGGTGCCCTTGAGCTCAGAACCTGCGAGCAGGGCACTTTCAGCCAGAGGTGCTTGGGGACATACCTTGCTGTCACTTGCTTTGACAAGCACAGGCCAGACTCAGCACTGAGTTTTTAATGAGACACACCAGTGGGGATGGAGGATTGCGTCTAGCTCCCTGAGAAGTCTGGCAGGGTTCTCTCTGGATCTTGCAGGGCTTCCCTCCTCACCCCAGAGGCCAGCTACACCATCCTGTCCCCAGGCCTTGGCCAAAGATGTTCTCTCAGCTGGCTGTCCTTACATACTCCCCTGCTTGGGGAAGTCCCACCCACCCTCCAGTCTGTCCATGGCACCCTGCTCCAGGAAACCTGCCTTCACTGCCCAGCTGGAACTAATCTCGCCCTCCTCTTCCTCGCCATGAAGCATGGAGCCATAGGAGGGAGATCCGGGTTCTGGAAACCTGTCTTCACCTCCACGTCACCACTTACTAAGAGTGCAGCTGTGGGCAAGTCACTTGGCCTCCCTGAGCCTGTTTCCTTACCTATAAATTAAGGATAATAATGTCTATTCCTGGGGATGCTGGGGGTGGGGGTGGGGTTAAAATCATACATTGAAGAAATACTATTTTTTTTAAAGATTTTATTTTTTTCCCCCCCAAAGCCCCCAGGTACATAGTTGTGTATTTTCAGTTGTGGGTCCTTCTGGTTGTGGCATGTGGGATGCCGCCTCAGCATGGCCTGATGAGCAGCACCATGTCTGTGCCTAGGATTCGAACCAGCGAAACCCTGGGCCGCCAGAGCAGAGTGTGCGAACTTAACCACCCGGCCACATGGCGGCCCCGAAGAAATACTTTTGAGCACCTTTTAAGTGCCAGGCCAGATTTTAGACATTTAGGATGCAGCAGTGAATAAGAGAAAGTCTTCATGGAATTAACGTTCTAGTGGGAGAGAAAGAGTGAACAGATGAATGAAGGCATAAATAATAATAACAGAGCAGAGTAAAGGCATAGAAAGTCATCCATGGGTGGTGTGCACTCTTTCAGACACAGCGGGTACTTAATTAATGCTGCATGGATGGAGGGATGGGTGGATGGATGGATGGGTGGATGGATGTATGGATGGATGGATGGGTAGATGGATGGATGGGTAGATGGATGGATAGATGGATGGATAGATGGATGAATGAATGGATGGATGGATGAATGGAAGGATGGATGGGCAGATGAATGGATGGGTGAATGAATGGACAGTTGGATGGATGCATGCATGCGTGCATGCATGCTGGATCACGCCTCTTCCACCTTTCATAACCAACAGTGACCCTGGTTGTGGTCCATTTTATCTCCTTCTCAGAGGAGCTCCCTGAACCTCTGAGGCTGCCTAAGGAGAGGACAGGAGGGGATTCTGGAGTAGAGGTGGGCCTGGCTGCACTTCCATGCTGCTTCCTTCTCTCATTACCATCTCAGAGCAGCCTCCACTTGCAGGAAGAGCCCTGTGCACACAGAGGGCCAGGGAGGCCTGGCCAGGCAGAGAAGAGCCACTAGCAGCTGATAGCAAGAGTCCCAGGCACTGTGCCAAGGGCCTCCCCTGTTTCCCTGACTGGGCCTCACAAGAACCTGGCAAGGGGGCCTCATCCCCAGGATTTGATGCTGAGAGGCTGGCTGAGGGGGAGAGGAATAAAGACCGGCCCATGGGATCAGGGGCCATTAGAGGTGGCAGGGCTTTTTGCAGTCCCCGATCCAGACTTCCCATTTCTAGATGGGGGAATGGAGGCCTAGCAGGGGTGACCGGCCTGGGGTCACACAGGGAGTCAGGGATGGAGATGACGTCAAGCCAGGTCCCCATGAGTCCAGGCCTGGTTTACCTGCAGGAGACTCCGGCTTCTGTCCAGTGTTTCTTTAGCTGTGCCCTGTCTGTGGCCCTGCCTCCCCCGTCCCCCTCACCAGTACCCCCACATTCCCTCTTACCTAAATCCACAGGCCACCCTGCTTGTCTCCCTTTTCCTCAAGGCCTATTGTCAACTCCGGTGACAACAGATGCCAACAGGTGACTTCCTGCTTGCAATTTAAGGAATGGCGTGAACCCACCTCCAGTGCTCTTCCTTCAAGGCCTCTACTGGGACACCACAGCCCCGGGCGTGCTGCTCCAGGCAGGGGGCGTGAAGGGAGCGGGTGATGCCCCGGGTGAGGCAACACTTCTCAGACAGGGCTGTGCTCCCGCCTAAGCACGGGGGCCCCCAGGGCACAATCAGGCTCACACACTCCGTCTTATTCCACCCTACTCCTGGACCTTCCCAACCTGCATGACCCCCATCTCAGCCACCTTGGAGGAAGGTAAGGGCCCTCCCACCGACACCTGTTTGACTGAATAGAAAAAGACAGAAGACAATCTGAGCCTTCCCTCAGTTCCTAGGAGAAGTCACAGGCCAGGGTTGGCAGGAACCAAATGGTGATGCAGCACACGCAGCATGAATCAGAGAATTTTAGGAGCGCTGAGTGAGAGGTTCTGTGAATCACCAGATCACGGAACTGTAGAAACACGGGCAATTCATGTCATAGAATTACGGAATCCGAGACTTCAGGGATCATGTGGACAAAGAGTTTCAGTTTAAGAGAATGACTGAGCACATCACAGCTCCGGGAGGAGTGGCATCTGTCTCTGTCTCCTCCCCACAGATGTCTCCAAATCCTGGCCAGCGTTCCGAGGCCTGGAAGCTGTGACAGTGCCTGTCGGCTTCCCGGCCATCGGCCTCACCGCCTTCCAGCTGATGCTGCCTACCACCCTGGTGACGTTCCCAGTCACGACCGCAGGGATCACTCCGCCTGCTTGGAAACCTCCACAGGCTTATTCTTGTCAAGAGCCTGAGCTTGGCTGCTGAGGCCCTCATGACATCCGACTTGCCCTGTCCCATCTCCCACTGCTCCCTCAGAGGGGCCGACACACTTTGTGGATATTGAAAAAAAAAGAGTGAGCACGCAGCCCTGATCCATACATATCTATCATTGATTGTAGACCACACCCACGGCAGTCTCAGGATGCTCGGTCTTCTCATGGGGTGGCTCAGGGTGCCCAGAGAGCGAGCACAGGAGGGAGGAGATGGAAGCTGCTGGCCTCTCCAGGCCCAGCCCAGACACCAGGCCAGCTTTCCTTCGGCTGTGTTCCATTGGCAAAGCAGTGCCACAGCATGCCCAGATTCAAGAGAAGAGGATGCAGACCTCAAGCCTCGGTGGAAGGAATGTCAAAGAAGGTGTGGCCGTCGTTAATGCACCACAGATGCAGCTGCCCTGGGAACGGGGCCTGACCCCCCGCAGCTGGGGCCTGAGCACCTCTGCCCCAGGAGGCAGGGCGGGGATCTAAGCATGTAGGTGGCACTTCACGACTACAGTGATTCTGGTCTGTTTCCACTTCCTTCATCAGAGCCCGTGGACTTCACTCTAGATCTTAGACCCTTGGAGGACTGATAAGAAAACATTTGTCAAGTTCGCAGTTCCCAGCAGGGCTCGAGAAATCAAGGCCACTATTACTGGTAGAAGCATTACAGCGTAGACTCACATCGGAAAAGACCCAAGCACAGAGTGTCAGCTGAATTCCAGGCAGGACTCCGTCCATCAGGGATCTTGGCTGCAAAAACCGTCAGGGTTCTGGCTGTCTTCAGCAAACAGTGGATTTTGTTTTATTTTTTGGGTTTTGTTGTTGTTTAAGGATGTAGAGGGCTCACAGAATAGACAGGAAGCTGAAAGACAGAGGCAGAAGTCAGCGAGATCAGCCAGAGGCAGCGGCAGCTGCCTGGCCAGGCCCTGCTGTGGTCACATCCAGGTCTCCACCTCCGGGCCCCGCCATGGCCACCTCCACCACTGAGGACAATCAGGGTCTGAGCTGCAACTGCAAGTCCTGCCCCTTCTTCTGCCTTCCTGCTTCCACAGTGGGAGGCAGGCAGCTCCCGGGGACCACGAGCCTGCACGACAAGGGGGACCAATGATGGAAAGCCAAAAGTAGGGAAAGTTTTTTGAGAAATGGCTCTTCAGCTACTGCTTCTGGAAGAATGAATCAAATTTTTCCAGGATAAGTACAGGGGAAGCTATTTGCAGCAGGCAGCCCTTGTAAGCGGTGAGAGTGAGGCCCTCCAATTAGCCCAGATGACGGGGCTTGATGGGGTCTGAAACGTGACTTTGGACTGCTACCCTCAGCCCGACTCCGCGCCCCTCCTCATCCCTGCCTCTCGGCAGCCCCGCTCTTCCTAACTCAGAGACCTGCCTGCAGGAGAGATGCTGCCTGAACTGCAACTCAAAACATCACGAAAGAATCAACCAAGCAAATAAGGTCACCCTAGGTAGGGGAAAGGCAATAAGTGAATGGGTGAGTGTTTTTGTAAAACTAGAAGCCTTCTGGGTGAGCAGAAGCGAGTTCCCATCTTTGGTGTTCAATGGGGTCCACAGCTCTCCTCGGGGGGTGCAGACTGTGATGACGGTCGGGAAATCTCCTTTACCGCTTACTTCAACTTGTGTCCCCCAGGAGTGGGTACCTTTGTGGTCTGTTGCCTGCTCCCCACCCCAAAAGGTGTCTTTGCTGCCTGCAGATCAGAAGGGGTAGTGCGGGTTGGTACCATCACACATCCCTGTACCAGGAGGAAGAGACATTCTCATCACCAGAGACAGGGAGTCAAAGCGAGAGAATTCTGCACAAACAGACCTTGTTAAAATAACTCTCTTCCTTTAGCCTCCCCATATATTTTAGTTCCTTTTCCGCAGTCTCCTCTCTTTGTTCAACCTGGTGTATAAGTACTTAGGTTTGGCCACTTCTTTGGGTTTTCATTTTCCTGTGGGGCTCCCATGTATGTGAAAAATCTGTATGTTTTTCTCCTGTTAATCTGTCTAGGTCAACTCAGTTCTCAGGCCCAGCTGGAGACCTGAGAGCGGAGAGGTAAAGTCTTGCTCCCATCCCCCATGCTATGGGGGCACAGCCAGACTGCAAGGGGTGCACGTGGCACCTGCAAAAGTCCAGGAGGGGCCTTGGGAGCAGGAAGGCCCTTGGACCCCGACTGAGCAGAGAGAGAACAGATCACAAGTCTTCTAGCCTCAGACGTCACACAGGCTGAGCAAGGACAGGCAGATGGGGAATATGGTGCTAGTGGCCAGAGGAACCAGTCCGCCAGCCCCTTTCACTCAGTTCCCTCCTTGCCGGCACCCTGTAGACTCCAGGTTTTTGGCATCTAGTGGATGGTTGGGAGACAACGGAAGGGACTGCTAGGAGCCAGGAGAATGGGGTTCTCAGACGATGACTCAGGTAGCCCCAGAATCTATCTCCATCGCTAATAAAGTCCGTGAACAAGTCTGTGGCCGTTCGCTGGGATGACACTTCCTATGCCGTGTTACTGTCAGCAAGCCAGACAGGCAGTAATGCCAACCCCCTACGAGGCAACCAGGACTCCAGCCAAGTTCAAGTCCTGTATTGCCAATAAGTCACATGGACTCTGGGCGACTCAGCCGTCCTGTTGCGCCTTTAATTTCCTCATTGAACAATGGGGTACAGTGGGTTTTCCTACCGGATCCATGACATCCCATTTTTAAGCTCTTAGTCTAATACTGCTGTTAAAAATAAGCAAGCCCTTCAAATGGCAAAATTCTCATTATCTCCTTATAGAATGTAAAAAGGAAATTAGCCAGGCTAGCAGGGAAATCCTGTTTGGGGGCAAATTTCCTTCGGGTTATAAATAAGCAGATGCTAGCGGAAAGGCGCCCCGTACACGGTCTGGGAGGCCCACACTGCTTTGCCCTTCACACAGCCACACACATTTCTGGCAGAAAAGGATGTGACATGCCCGGGGGAAGCTATATTCCTGTTGACCGCTGTTGCCAAGGTAACATCAGGCCAGGCTGCAAACAGGTAGAAACAGCTGGCTCTTCTTACTCACCTTGGAAATGACCAGGAAGGTGATTAAATTTTCTTAGAGTCACAGGTGGGAGCCGAGACGCCTTATCCTTCTCCTCAGGCAACTCACGACTCCAAGCTGGACCTGGCTTCTCCTACCTGCACTGCCACGAATTCCGCTGTGTTCCTTCGGGAAATCACTGCCTCTCTGCTTCCCCACCTGCAACATGAGGGGTTAGACTACATCCAGGGAAAAGCCCCCCAGATTTTGGGGTACCCCTCAGAACACACAGTGGGCATGAAGCCAATGTGATCCATTTTCTTCCCCCAAGAAAAAAAGCTTGTTTGGACTGCACAACAGTTAGAAGCACTGAAGGGGCAAAAAATCCTGAGGAGAATAACAAAGGTTGAAAAGAAATTAAATACAGGAAGCAAATGGTGATAAAATGCTAAATCCCCTAAGTTAATCTACGAATTTACAGCTAAACTAATAAAACCACTAATAGGTTTAGCTGGGGGTGTCATTGTTATCGTTTGGGGTTTTTTGTGGGGAGGGGGTTGCATTGTTTTCAAAACCAATCAAAATCTTTGAGGTCAATATTAAGGTACTTTTATTTTTTTGATCGGCACCTGAGCTAACAACTGTTGCCAATCTTATTTTTTTTCTGCTTTTTCTCCCCAAGTCCCTCCAGTACATAGTTGTACAGGTTTTAGTTGTGGGTCCTTCTAGTTGTGGCATGTGGGACGCCGCCTCAGTGTGGGCTTGCGAGCAGTGCCACGTCCGCGCCCAGGATCGAACCTCGAAACCCTGGGCCACCGGAGCGGAGCATGCAAACTTAACCACTCGGCCATGGGGCCGGCCCTAAGGCAGTTTTACATGTAACGGCTCATAGCATACAGAAATGGTCTTTACTGTTTCACGTGTCTCCATCTGAGCATGTCAAAGTTCAACTGTGGTTTAAATAACAGTGGCCTTTTTGTTTCCATCAAAATACAATACCTATCCCATCTAATTCTAGAGGGTCCAATGAAGTGGAAATAATATATTCATAATAATTATATTGAAATCATCTATATTTGAAGAACACTTAAGAAATTCAATTTTATGGATCTTCAATAAGGGCAAGTGTAGCATTAATTAAATAACAGCAAATAAACTAAAAAGGTATTAATCCAAATTAACATCTTCTGATCGTGTGGCTGATGTTTTCATGCGTGTTGGAAGTTTCTTCTCTCTTTCTGAGCAGTGAATTCCTCCTCGATCACCTTTCTGTGAAGTCTCCTTACACGTTCTCCGAGAAGTTCAGGCAGGATTTGAAGTTTCAGCTGAAGCTTCCAAATCGCACTCTCCAGCTGTGGGACTTTGGACTGCAAACATGCTGCTCAGTTTGAAGAATTTTCATCTGAACTCTAAGTGCTTCGTTCATTTGCTTTTCTTCATAGAACTTTTCTACATTCCTTGATTTCCTGCTTCAAGCCTTTGGCAGAAAGCATTTACGTTGACAGCATCGATGAGTTTCTGCAAATTGACTTCTGACTGACCCTTTTGGTCTCCATTTTTGGATTCACTCTTTCTGTCTGACTCCAAGATGCCGCCATCCGTGCGATCTTCTCTAAAGCGAGCAGGAAAAGGCATCCTCAGCCAGTTCCGCAGGACATCTTATCTCCCTGTGTCACCCGCAGCCTGTTGTGCTGTGTGGCGTGACCCAGCGTTCAGACATTTCTCTCCTTGCTTCAGTTCCCGAACCCTCTCCTTCCCTCTCGTGGCTTTCCTGAAGACGAGCGTTTTCATCCAAACCCTGCTGTGTTTCCTCAGCAGCCGCTCTACATTCTTCAAAAAGGCTTTACGATGCTTTGGGCGTCAGTCACTTGGGATTGGAGGGACTTCAATGCATCGCTGAGGGACCCTGTCTGGGCGTGAAGACAGCCAGCATCACTCCCTGGAATGAAGGCTAAGGGGGCTCACTTTCCTCCTCTTTTTCGAGAAGGTTTACTTCATCCTCGGGGGAAGAGGCGAGTCTGTTGGCATCTTTATTAAGTGCTGCCAAGCCCAGAGCGTGTGACTTCAGGGGCCTGCTGCAGGGCCTCGGGGACCTGTGTCATCACCCTAGGTTTTCTCTGACAACCACATTCCTCAACTCTGGCAGAAAACCTCTTGGCTGGCTCTTTTTCCCTCCTTAAAGTCTGCTGGCCCTTCACTAGGAAACCGATCACAGCAGCATGTAGCAGAAGCTCCCAAGAAAACCCAGGGAGACTTGGGCCCCGTCTCAAGCTTCCAGATGCCAGCAGAGCATGGCACAGAGTTCTCCAGGGTCGGCAGGAAAACATTGCAGTGGCCGTCAGCAGGCCGTTCAAGGTTCCAAAGGGCCCCACGGCTCTGCTTGTGTTTGCCGTGTCCTCTCAGCCACATCTGACCAAACCAACCCTGAGGAATGCACCACCTCTAACCCAGACAAGGGCCCCACGACCAGAACAGACCCCTGGTGACCTTGGGGAGAGGAGGCCAGGTTCTACAGGACAGAGCCCTCTGCCTTTGCCCTGGTCACTGCCCAAGCAGAACGTGACACTCTGTGTCCAGCACGGGGGCAGTGGACAGGGCTGCTGCTGCTCAGGCCTCTCCAGCCCCAGCTGGTCCTCCAAAGCAGGACCGGACCAAGACCCCTGCACTGCCTGACAGCACATCGGGGCACGTTGGGGGAGCCCTGTGCAGAGGACACACCCCTACCTGAGGCTCCTTCTGAATTAAAGCTTCCTTCTGAAGCAAGGTCACAGAGCCTCCCCACCTCCCTCTCTGCAGGCCCCTCCCTCCATCGCGTGCGCTCCATCCGCTGGACAGGGGCAGAGGACCAAAGGGCCTCATCCAAGGGAGTCACTCACGATCTGCTTTTCACTCAGAAGGCATCAAGAGAATCCACCAAAACAGGCAACATCTGAACATTTCACGGGCGTTCAGAGGAGCCAGTTTGCCCGTTTGGTCCCAGCGTTCCTGGATGGGGCTCCTGGGAATGTCCCGTGGCGAGGTTGCTCCACCCACAGTTGCCTGGTCATCTCAGAAGGGTGCCTCGGTGGACGGCTCCGCCAGGCAGCGGGTCCTTCTCTCGAATGAGCCACCCCTTTGTGCTTTAGACAGCACCTCACTCTCCTGGCTCCTCTCTGGCAGGCTCAGTCTCCGCGCCCTCTTGTCCATCACCCGAATCTACCGCGATCCACTGTCCACAGTGCCTTTACCTCTGGCTGGGGTATCGGGGGGCACTAGGGAGCAGGAACAGTCCCCCAGTGGGTGTGGGTTTCGAGGGTTGGACCAGGCCTGGAGGGCAGGGGACGAAGGGGCCAAATGCCTGATGGGGAGCCAGGTGGCAGCTTCAGGGAGGATGGCCACAGCAGCCTCTGCCCTCTTTTCTCTGCATTTCACTTTGTCCCCTCCTGCCTGTGGAGGGGCTGTGGGTCTTTGCTCCGGGCATCCGGTCCTTCACGGGGCAGCAGTGCACGGATGCTTTTACATCAGGCTTCTGCTTAAGATTTCATCTGAATGCATGTTTCCTCAGCTATAAAAATCAATCGCCACTGAACAGTACCCTTAAACATGATTAAACGGTAAATCTCGTTCATATTTTACTACAATAAAAATAATTACCTGATCAATTACAGAATCGGATCATCCCTAAGGCTCTATTTGGCATCAGATGCTACACCCTGTTGTCTGAGATGTGACCTTTGCACTGTCTGCTATGCCTCCCTCCTCCTGTCATCCTCAAGTTCCCAGAGGCCTCCCCTCCCCCTTCCATGCTGAGCATTTTCAAGTGTCAACTTAAAAAGCAAATTCGCCGTTATTTTACCCTCAGAACGAGTTTATTCAGGAACAGCCCAAGGAATTGCTATTCAGGATGTGCATGCTACAGCAAACCATGGGTAAATCCAGAAAACAGAGAGGAGCAGCTTTTACAGAGAAAAAGGGGGAGTGGGGAGGGGCTTTTCCAAACAAAAATCCATTGGGGGAAAGTAACAGCTCAGGATGGCATCAGCTTCTCATTGGCTGAGCTGCCACATTTCTCATTGGCTGAGCTGCAGTGTTTCTCATTGGCTGAGCTGCAGTGTTTCTCATTGGCTGAGCTGTGGTGTTTCTCACTGACTGAGCTGTTGCCAGGTGGGAGAGAAATCTTCCTTCAGTGGTAAGGTAGTTGTACTTCCTGTTGAGATGCAAGTGTTGGTCTCCTCCAGTTTGGTGTCATTGACCATGTACGATAGGGCATGAGAGCTCCCCCATAGCCTTCCCTGCTCCAATTTACTTGAGGTTTCTTTTATTAATTTGCACATAAGCAATGAGGGTATTTTGTAGGAAGACAGGGACCCGCCTTCCCTTTGCTTTGGGGAAGGAGGACCCTGCCAAAGTTGGAGGTGAGAGCCTCCAACCATTGTGTCAAAATTGGCGGGGAGAGGGAGAAGGAGGACGTTTTTGGCATCAGCAGCTAAAAACTAGAGACTAGCCCTTATCCTATTTTTCGTTGTCTCCAAACTCAGCCTCCCAAATGGGATGAGAAGTCAGAGGAGCAAACATGTACAAAGGTTAAACTCAAATACTTATATAAGGTGGCGGAGAGATTTGTCAATCGTTTCAGCAACTGGTGTCAGAACGCCTCTTGGCGGAAGGGGGAGGACTGTCTTTGTTAAAGAAAACACCTCAAGTGGCCCGCAGGGTGGGTGCTGGCCTAGGCCCCAAGGCCTCCAGGAGGGTGGAAGCCGCTCCGCATAAGACAAATGGGGCAATCTGGATTTTAGTCCCAAAAAAGGGAAGGGAGAGAGAGGAGCCCCTGAGACGGGGTGGGGCGGGGGTTGGTGGCAAGGAGGAGCCCCCTGAGACGGGTGAGGGGTGAAGGGAGGAGCCAGAACCCCGACAGGGGGGAGGGGCTGGGTGGCAAGAGGAAGGGCTCCAAGCGGGTCTTTGCGCTGCTCTGAGAGGCGTCTCACCAGGGCGGAGTGCAGAGACGCGCTGAGACTTAGTGTGAGGGGCAGGGGGCCCCACTCTTGGGCAGTGGGCACACTTGGGCAGGACCAGGAGCCTCCACAGGCCTTGGAGCTGGGAGAGCCCGGCCGAGGTGACCCGGCCTTCCAGGGAGGCCTACTTGGCATCTACTCACCCCTAAACAAAGGCGGGGGCATGGTGCCCTTGGCTTGGTGAGGAGGAAGGAGTTGCAGCCTCACCGGCCACAACTAGACTTTCCTGATGTAGGAACCCTTGGCGGAAGTGAGCCCCGGCCTCAGCTCCTGGATGGCTCTGCTGTTTCCAGAGGGGAGAAGAGGGGACCCGTGGGAAACAGGGGGTTTTCCCAGGCCCTTGCCAGCTGGGTCCTGCTTCCTCCTCAAAACCAGCCACCAGACCAGCACAGCTGCTGCTGGCCCCAAAGAACCTCGCTGCAAGGGCTGGCGGAGCCCCCCAGTCAAAAATAACCTGCAGCTGCTGCACGGGGACAGAGCCCAGGGACACCACCCAGGGAAGGCGGCCCTGCCCCCCACACCCCCAGCCCAGTGCCTAGGGGAGCCCTTGGAAGGCAGTGAGTCCGAGAGATTCCAGTACGGTTACTGCTCTCAGTTAAACCCTGCAACAGCTCTGAGGTTGGCGCCATTACTATCATCATTTCACAAAGGAGGAGGCATAGCACAGAGAGGTTAACCAACCAGCCCACATTACCCAGCTGGGAGAACTTGGAAAGTCAGCTGCCCGAGACGTTGCCTTTCCCTCCTTCACAGCTAGGAAAGCAGTGAGGGGTTGAACACCGTTCCGTCTTTTACTTGAGCAAGTCACTTCTTAGCCTCATTCTCCTCACCTGTAAAGACAGGTAAGGGGCCCAGGAGAGGGAGGTGGAAGCTGCCAACCCTCGTGAAGCCTAGGCCCAGAACTGTCCCCTCTGCTGTACGCTACTGGTCAAAGCAGCCACGGGCCAGTCCAGACTCAAGAAGAGGAGAAAGAGACCCCGCCTCTCAAGGTAGGTGTAATTGTTGCCATTTTGTAGATTAATAGATTGAGGCTCAGAGACGTAAAGCGTCCAGGGTCTTAGAACTTGTGGGACAGAACCAAGCATCACATCCAGGACTGTAGCCTGGTTTGTCTGGTTCTAAAGTCTGGACTCTTCCACTCCGCCACGTGCCGGCCTCGATGCGTGCCATGGCAGAGCCCTGGGTCAGGACTGAGGGCCAACTTCAGCTTCCCACCCAGCGATTCCCAGCCTGGCCTGCACCCTCACCCGGACAACTCTAGAATCACGATGCCCTGGCCCTGCTCCCAGGGGTTCGGCTTTAATTGGTCTGAAGTGGAGCCTGGACGCTGGGAATTTTTCAAGTGCTCAGGTGATTTCGTTCCAGCCAAGGGCTGAGGACACTGTTTCAACCCAAGGGGTTCCCTCCCTGCCTGCGGCCCGCCTGGAGGGCCTTCCCCTGGGCGGTCCATCCCCACTCCGAGAATGTGGTTCCGGCCTGGGCCCATCCCTCCCTCCAAGTCCGTAGGGGAGAGGAGACTGTCACTTGGTCAGCAGGTTTCCCTGATGGCAGAGTCTCCCGTCCCTGTGCAGGGAGGGGCTAGAACAGATGGCCCCACCAGAGCACGTCCAAGTCCAGCTCTGCTGAGGGCTTGGGGATGAGGGTTCGAATCCCAGCTCTGCCACTAACTAGTTGAGGCTTCTTTGATCCACACCATGCAGTTAATAAGGACTGTCCTGCCTACTTTACAGATGGTTTTCAAGGCTCCAAAGAGGGAATGAATACAAAAACGCCTTGTAAAGAAGAACAAGGCTTTTGCATGGAAAACTACAAAACATCATTGAAAGCAATGGAAGAATTAAATCAATGAAAAGACATCCCGTGTTCGTGGATTGGAAGACAATATCGTTAAGATTTAAAATTGTTAATATTGTTAATACTGTGCAAATAGATCTACAGATTTGACACAACATTAGGTTTAAACAAATTCTCATCGCCAGAGAAACAGAAGGCCGCTGGACGGCTAATATAAGATGCACACTTTATTCACATTTTCACATCCCTGAGATCAGAGTGTTATCTTATAATTGAGAGTGTGTCATAGTTTAGTTGTCTTCTGGCCTCTCCAGCTGGGGCCCTCCCCATGGGGTCAAAGCGATGAGTCCTTGCAGAGTCACCCCCTCCATTTCCAGGGACCCCCCCTGGGCTTTCTCCCAGGGTCTGTCCCCCTGGGGTCCACCCGGTTTGCATATCCCAAGGGACAGCTGTTTGTGGGGGATGCTGTGTGGGCATGGGCAGGCTGGGCCGACCAGGTGAGTACCCGCCTGCATGTGTCCTCATGGTAAGCAGATGGGGGGCAGGCAAGGGCTGGCTCACCCCACACCATCATGTTTTGGTGCATAACTCCAAGGAGGCCAAAAATTCTAAATTTGAACCTGGCCTTCCAGGCTCTTGTGAAGGCATAGTTTGTCAAGGCAGGAGGCTGGAACATATTTCAATAGTTTGTGAGGTTGGTTTATAACTTTTAAATATTTAGACATAGAGTGTGTGGGTCTCCGATTGCCCCAGGCCCTGACAGTGTTAGGTGAGGTCTGCAGACTCCCGTCCTCTGAAAACACCAGCCCTGGAACTGGTCCAGCCTGTCCCCTTTCCTGGAACTCCCTCCCCAACTTGTCTGCCTCGCCAACTCCAGTTTTCCCCTGAAGACTCAGCTCAGATTCCTGACTCCCCCGGGGCAGACTCAGGCTCACAGGGACCTTTGTGGCTTCTTCCCTCCCAGCACCTGCTGGTAGCGCTGACTTGGCTGTGTGGAGCCTGGCTGACGGCGGGAGCCAGGAGGCTCTGACCTCGGCCGAGTGCTCCCAGAATTCCCAGACCCCAGCACGAGCGCTGCCCAAGGAAGCCTTGGTGAGCACAGGCATCACCCTGCAATTCAGTCGCCACCTTAGTCCAGTTGCTTAAGACATGCTCACTGCTCAAACCGTACTGGCACATGAATCACCCAGGCTCTTCTTCAAATGCAAGTTCTGGGGCTGGCCCAGTGGCACAGTGGTTAAATTTGTGCGCTCTGCTTTGGCGGCCCTGGGTTCGCCGGTTCAGATCCCGAGTGCAGACCTACACACCGCTTGTCAGTGGCAGACATCCCACGTATAAAGTAAGGGAACATGGGCATGGATGTTAGCTCAGGGCCAGTCTTCCTCAGAAAAAAAAAAATGCAGGTTCTAATTCTGTAGGTCGAGGATGTGGCCTGAGAGTCTGCATTTCCAACCAGCTCCCAGGTGATGCCGATGCTGCTGGTTCAAGAACCACACTCAGGAGTGAGGCTGGAGATCTCATCAACTTCAGAGAGACAAGTTCAATAGACGTGTTGTCTGCAGCCAATGCTTTCGGTGCAAACTGTGGATGATGCAATTCTGAAACCAGACTGCAGCTGCCCAAGGGTACTGTGGGAGACTCCTGAGCAAGCTCCTCACTGAGGAGAGAGTTCAGGGACTCAGGGAATCACACGAGGGGGCTTGGAACTCAGGCTGCAGTGCTGTCTCCAGAGTGCCCAGGCCTGCGCCTGGCTCTCGGGTTCCAGGCTCAGCACGGCCCGGCTCGCACAGTGTCCTTGAGCAAGACACCTTCTCTCTGGGCTTCTGCCCTCCTGGGTACTGTCTGCTGTGACAGCAAGAGAGGAAACTCTTTCAAAAGAAAGAAGGCCTGGCCTAAGTAGCACTTCCCGCGTGTCAAACACTGTTCCCCACGCTTTCCCTGAGCCAGTGTGTTTACCCCACCTGGCGATGCTCAGAGGTGGGCACTAGTCTTCTTACTACCATCATACTGATGGGGAAACTGAGGCCCAGAGAGAGGAAATGCCCAGGGTCACGTGGTGCCGTAAGGCCCCCAGCAGCCTGGCTCCAAAGTCCCAGTACTTAACCAGCTTGTTACTGAGCCTCTCCAGTGTGAGGCTGGGTTAGGACAGTGAGGGGTGGAACCCTATCCACACTCAAGCCACAGCCCCGAGGCTCCTCTGCAGACACAGCCACAAACCTCTCTCAGATGTCCCTCTGGCTCTGGGGCCCTGGCCGCAGACAGGGCAGTACTGGAGAACGCCCCTGGGCCCCTCCCACCCCAATGGGCAGCCTCGGGCCTTGAGAGCAGGGGCTGGCGCAATGGTCCTGGATGGATGGGGCCTTCTGCGGGGAAAGCTCCTACCCCCGGGTTTGGACTTTCTCCAGCCAAGTCTCAGACACAGAGCCGTTTTCCTTGTTCTCTGATCTCCAGCTCAGTGCTTGGCGCACAGTAGGTCCTGAACCCACCTCGCCTCCACAGTTTCCTTTAGAAGAGCTGGGGTGCAGGGGCGATGCGTTTCCAGATCTTGCCACCAGAGGGCAGGCGAGCACAGCAGCTTGAGCACCATCCCACGGGAGCTGCAGAGAGAAGGTGGGGTGGGCGGGTCCCTGGGCGCCCAGGTCCAGGCCTGGGGACAGGGGAAGGCCAAGCGGAGCCAGCCTGGGACACCTTTGCACTTACCCTGGCGATTCCAGCCTGAGCAAGAGCCTCCTTTTCTCTTCCTTCCCTTCCATTTCCCCTCCTTCTCTCCTCCCTTTCCACTCTCCTCTTCTAGGTTCCTGGGTTCGATTTTGATCTCATGTGACTTTGGGCCAGACACCTTGCTCTCTAAGCCTAGTCTCCTCATCTGTAAAATGGGACAGTAATGATAATATCCAGCTTTGTGCATTTCCCTCCCTGGGGATTTGGGATGCTCAGTGCAGGGCTACCCTTCCTTCAGCACCAGCCCTTCCCTGCTCTAAGGGAGGAGGTCCAGGCTGGGGCTGGGGCAGAATCAGGGCCCCCTTGCCATAAGTTGCTGCCTCATCATGCCTCCTGCTCCATCCCTGGTGGTGGATATCTCAAGGCCCAGGTCTGTGGTGCTGTGGGGGGCTGGCTGGAGTGGACCGACTGGATGACCACTGGTTCTCCAGCCTGGGAGCTGCAGCCACCTGTGCTAGGATGCTCGCAGGACATCAGCTGGGTCTGCTCTGGTCACGAGTAGATGAGCAGGCAGTAATGAAGGGATGGAGGAGTGAATGAAGGAGAGAGAGAAATTAATGCACTGCTTCAGAGCATCTGCAGCAAAGGGATGTTCATACCCACTGCCCGCAAAACCTTACGGCCTTGTTAAACCGTGTGGAGCCTCCACAAGGGTCCAAAAGGAGTCACTTGAAGGCCTGTGCCTCTTTTGAAGCTTCTTGCCCACTTGGGATCTCCCCACTGGCAGTGGCCCCAGGGGACCCTTGGCCCTGGTCTAGGCTGTCCTCGGGGGCGGGAGGTGAGGGTTCCTCTAACTGCAAGGGTTTGCTCTTTCATCCCAGCTCAGCTGCAGCACCAGCTGGCCCGCTTCAGAGGAAGTCACTGGCCAAGAGTCAACCAGTGGGGACCCAGAGATGCTCCAAACCCCAGGGAACTGAGGGCTGTGTGGCAACCCACGGTCAGACAGCAAAGGTGGGTCCAGTCGCCGGGTGACTCCTAAGCTCCCGCCCTCCCCTCCTGCAGGGAGGCCTCCAGAAAAAGGGTTTCCGGGCAGCCGGGAAATGCGATGCGTCATAACAGTGGGTTCTCGGTCCCCAGCCGAGCTCATGGCTTTCTTATAGCCAGGCCCATCTATCCTGGCACTGGGGCAACCTGTAGGGACTTGCCTGTTGCTGACCCAGATTTCCAGGCCACTTTGTCAACACCTCCAGGGCAGGGCAAAGCTTGGCTTCGCAGAGGCCCAAACAGGATCCATGGCCAACATCACAGAAACTCCACCTGCTTTGGGAGGACACCTACCTGTCCCAGATTAGCCCAGCTCCACATGAGCTCTGAGGGCTGCTATGGGCTGCCTGGTGTCTGCCTGGCTCAGCTCTTCCCCCACGAGGCTGTCCTCAGGGCAGCGAATGAAGAGCCCGTGTTGGGTGCCTCTCATTGGAAGGGGGTGGGAAGCATCTAACGGAGGAATTTAGAGGCATGGGCAACTTAAGTACCCGGGATGGAGGGTGCTGTGTGTGTGTGTGTTTCTTCTCTGTGGCTCTTCCACAGTCCAGGTGCCCTGGGATGACTCAGAGCCTCCCCATTGCTGCTGCAGCCCTACCCCCAACCCAGCACACCCAGGGCTCTCAGGACATCTCATCTCATTGCCACACAGCCTAGAAAATTTGGCCTCTGGCTTGGTGCTCCATTTGCTGAGCCAAGAGGAGGCATGAATCACTGGTTTGTGTCAGAGAAGCTGCACGGTCAGGAGCTGCCAGCGGCATCCGGAACCCACAGACCTTGGAGCCCGCAGAGCCACAGCCCCCGCCCCTCCAGCAGGGCTGTGCCTCCATTTCCCTCCCTGCTGGCCTCCCCCTCGGCCGTGAAGCCTGGCTGCTCTGGGTTCTTCTCTCGTCAGCCTGCACAAGTTCAAACAGCCCCACACAGTTAGCGCCCTCAAAGCAGGCCGGGGCTGACAGCCCGTGGCAGTCCCCGGCTATAAGAGGTTTATCAGGATGGTCCAGAATATGCACACAATATCCTTTTTAGATTTTTCTTGGGTTACAAACTCCCAGTTAAAAGTCTTTGTAAAGAATTCCTAGACTCCCAAACATATCCCTGTGGATCCAGAGGGACCCCAGTTTGAGAAACTTTTGGGGAGTGGAAGTCGGGGGTCAGGAACTAGACTGGAGTCTGGTTTGCTGCCAGTTGTCCAAGCGCTACCCTTCTCCAAGCCTCGTTTCCTAATCGAAGGCTCCTACAGCTCGGACTTCCTTGCCTCTCTGATTCCTTGGAGACATCCCAGGCCCTGTGGCTGGTCAGATACTGGGCTTCAGGCTTGTGGTTGTGCCTGCAGGTGCCACGTGGGAAGCCGGCCACAAGCGGAGCCTCTCTGAGCAAAGGCGAAGCCGCAGGGGTCGGGGCACGTCCAGGGCTGGGGGTCTTGCCTTACCTCTCTGCTACACGGTCATCTCTCGTTCTCCCTGCAGTCTGCATGTTGGTAGGCTAGTGGTTCAGAAAAGCTCTGCGTTTCCCTGTCAACGACTGGACAGGAATCTGGGCAGCACAGGGTGCTGGCCTCACAGGGAGGCCTGGCCTGGGCTGGCAGGTGGAGGGTCCACGTACCCAGGAGGAATGTCAGCTGGCTCCCCTTGGGCCCTAGCCCGGAAGTCCCAGAAAATTCGAGAAGAACAAGATATACGGAAGAAGAAATTATCCTCAAGACTGCAACAGAGAAAGCCTGCCTGAGTTTCCAGCCCGCTGCACTGCAAAATTTGGCCTTGAGCCACCACATCAACTCTCGCCTGAATTGCCAGCCTACCAGCCTGCCTTATCAATTCTGGACTTGCAGACCCCCACAATCATGTGAGAAGATTGCTTAAAATAAATCTCTCTCTCTGAGCCTCAGAGTCTCTGTTTCCCTGGAGAACCCGAATACGGTCTCTCACATATCCTTCCGATAAATTTACTTTTGCTTAAGTTAACCTAAGTTTTATATCTTACAATCAAAAAACCCTGATATGATAGAATGAAAGATTTTTCTATTTTGAGTGTTTTTTAAAAGGAGCTTTAAAAAGTGTGATCAGGCCAAAGGCTTATTCAAGCATGGGGACAGAAAAGGAGAAACACAAAGGCCGAAGCAGGGAACTTCCCTCCATACAGTCGGAGGAGCTTGGTAAGGAACCTCGAGACTGTCCAGTTGGCAGAGCCACCCCATCAAGGAGACGGCTCTCTCGGCTGTAACAGCCTGATGCCGTTAACTATCCGAGTGGTCCAATACCCACGTCCCATTTTCACCAAGCGAACTTCTTCCTGGAAAGAAAAATGATGCACTGATTGTGCCTGTGCAAAAAATTGGTCCTTATAACATTCATTCCTCATTAGAAATTGATATGTTGACATTTTGTACATTAGTCACGTGAGCATAGTCAGTGTGAGTGCTTCCCTGAGAGATGGATGTGTCTTGGCAAGTTCGCAAGTCTAGTTCTGAGCCTGCAAGGCTGACATCCAGAGGCTCTGGTGGGCAAATCCATTAAGGTTCAGAGGACCAGGCCCTGCAGCCACCTTTATAGGAGGGAGCATGCCTGTCTGCTCCCAGCGGGGCACTGCCCCTCCCTGACCTGCCTGCACTGGCCATTAGCTGAATGCTCCTTCACACTGTAGGCTAAGTTTAAGAATGGGCCTTGCGGAGGGTGCAGCATCATCCAGACGTGGGCTATGTGTCCTCCACACGGGCTGCCTCTCACTGCCATGGTGCAGTCAGAGATGCATCTTAATGGAACTCTGAATAAATCGGGTGTCCTCTGACAGTCTCCCCCGAGGGGCAGAACCCCTTGTCCCTGGGCTCCCCCAGGGAAAGTCCGCATGTTTTTTGTCCGTTTGCCATTGTCACCTCCTCTGCAGCAACATTCGCTGGAGCCTTTGGAGGGTCTGTCTTGTTTTCTTTCTGTTTATGACCCTGTGGCCCCTGGCCTCTCCTCCCCAACACAGGGCCGGGCCTTGCCTCGCCTGGGGCTGCAGCGCTGACGGCCCACCTTGTCCAGGAGCCATCATGGAGGGCTGCAGACAAACAGCAGCGCTCCAAAACAGAGCTCACCCTCAGCTCTGACCACAGGAGGTGCTGCCTCCACGCCTTGGCGCCTGGACACCACCTGCTGTGCCCACCAAGCCCCTCCCACACCCCGCTCCCCCTCGTCTCATCTGACTCTCCGCCATTGGCTCCTGGGGTGCTGGGAGCTCCACTACTTACTGTCTCCCTCCACCCCCTAGGGCCTGCTCAGCTAGGATGCCTTGACCCTACAGCCTGAAGTCTCCCCTCTGAGACCAGCCCTGCCCCATCACCTGCCTAGTCAAAGCCCCAGTCTATGCGTGTTTTGCCCTCGCCAGCCTGTCACACCCACTTCTCAGGTGGGCCTGGCAGCCACCTGGAGGCTCTGCCCTCCACCCTGACTTCTTACTTCAGCCCTGTCTCTGCTTGAGTCAGAACCTTCGCTCCAAACCCCAACTCCAGTCCTGCCTCTGACCCCAGGGTTGGCCTCCGTCCCAGACAGGCCGATGGGAGAGTGGTTGGAGCGCTGGAACGTGGTGTGATGGGAGATTGGCCCACGTGTTTATCACTGATGGTTCCCAAGCCCTGTAGAATGACAGGCCACAGAGACAAAGCAGACAAACAGCTAGTGAGAGTTCACGGACTGTTCAGAAGCAAATGGAGCCAAGGTAACTGATGAGCAGCATGGAAGTGACACCTAAGGACCTGCAGAGCTAGGTGACAGCGATAAGGGTCAAGTTCGCCCCGCAGGACTGCTATCCACTCTCGAAGCGCTTCAAGTTGGTGGAACCGCAGAAGGCCGCACATTGAAAAGAGGAGAGTGGTGGAAAGTCTTTATCCAGAGAGTGGGACCCCCAATGGGTAGCCCCTCCATGCAGCCAGGAGATCATCCTCTCCTGTCCACAGGAGGCCACAGGAAGAGTCTCTGGAGAAACTGAGCCCAAAAAGCCCAGGTTTGGAGACGAGCTGGGAGGAAGAGAGAGAAAGTCAGAGCGGGAGTGAGATCAACCCCGGGTGACCCGGGTCCTCCCTCGGTTCACTCCCCATAGTGGACACTGTCCGGGCTCCACCCAGATGCCCTGGGTCCCCTGGACTCTTTCTGGGTGCCCCTGCCGTGGCTTGCCCCTGCAGCTCACCTGGGACCACCAGCCTTGGGCTCCTGAAGCCACATCATGGATACTCACTCAGACCCCAGGGTGGCCCTCACCAGTGACTGGCTGGTGGCCATTATACCATAGCTGTCTACCCAGAAGCTTCTCTTCGAGTGATCCAAGCTGGGCTGAGTGTGGCCTGTCACTGTGTCTTGGATCTCGTGGTGCTGGAGTGGCCGCCTGCTCTCTACTGGTTTGAGAGCTATGGCTGCCAAGGCCATCACCCCTGACCCCACATGCTTATCTCTTTATAAATGTCATTTCCTCTTCTCAAGGTCCACTCTCTCTTTAAAACTTGTGTTGCAGGGGCCAGCTCCATGGCCTAGTGGTTAAGTTCAGCACGCTCTGCTTCAGCGGCCTGGGTTCGCCTCCTGGGTGTGGACTTATACCACTCATCAGTGGCCATGTGGTGGCAGTGACCCACAGACCAAATAGAGGAAAACTGACACAGATGTTAGCTCAGGGAAATTCTTCCTCAAGCCAAAAAAAAAACAAAGGAAGATGGGCAACAGATGTTAGCTCAGGGTAAATCTTCCTCAGCAAAATAAAATAAAATAAAATAAAATAAAACTTGGGTTGCTTCTGACGGCAGCTAGAAGCCCAGCATCAGGATGACCTGTGTTGGCCCCTGCTCAGCCCTGCAGTCCTGTCCCCATCATCTGCTGCTACCAGAACTCTTCTCTTTATGGCTTATCTTCTTCAGTAGACTGGCTCTCTGCTCTCTCCCTGTGTGTCCAGCTTGGCGCCACCTCCTTGCTCTCCCCATTCTGAAAAGCCTCTAGTGGCAGCCTGATCCACCTCCTGGGCCCAGCCCAGGCTCCCCAGCAAGATGGGCATATAGACAAGATGCCACCATACTTGCACAAGTAGCTTTTCTAGAAATATTTGTTGAGGGAAAGATATGTTTGGGGTTCTGCGAGAGCCATACCTTAGTTTTCCTGCTCCTCTGGGGACCTTTGACCCCAGTGCTCTCTGGTTCTGCTATGTTACCCAGATGGCACGCCTGCGCACGCCTATCCTCCACCCTGGAAGTCCACAATTCCTCTCCCTCCTCCATAATCCCTGCCCTGCCCCACCCTCACTCACAAGGGCTAGCTCCGCCCTTTAGGGGGTTTGGTTGTAAGGACTGACGGATGGGCCTGCTGGAGAAGGAGGCCCATGTCGGGAGGACCCACATCTGTTCCTCGTCGGGCACCCACTTGCTGCTCCCTGTCCACCTGGCACAGATTAAAATCTCTTCCCTTGGCTCAGCCTAGTGTCTGGCATAAGAGAAGATACAAATAATCACGTTTCCAAAGCACACTTCTAATCTTGCAGCTAACTTCTAGAAAGTCAGTGGGTGCAGTGAAAAGCTCTGGGGTCAGGCATTCAGGACCAGTTCCCCCACCTCTGTGTGGTCTCAGTTGGGTCAGTAACTTCTCTCTGCCTCTGTCACATCCTCACCCGGAAAGGGAGAGATGGCCTGCCCACGGGGTCGTTTTGATCGAAGGTAACACATACGTGCTAAGGCCCAGCATCCCCCCACTGAGGGGCCCTGGAACCCGTCAGCGACTACCATTCTTGCCATACTCCTCCTGCCATGAAGGGCTGCTACAATCCTGCAGGTGCCACCTCACTGGAATCGGCCCCCAGACAACCAGCCTTGGGGTTGGTATGCGGGGGGCTTCTCAATTTCAGACAATTGCCAGTGTCTCCATCATTGTCCTGTGTCCACTCCAAACATCAACTCTTTACTGTGGGGTGTCCTCAGGCAACTCTGGGAGCCCCTCTGGACCTCAGTTTCGTCCCCTGGAACCTTGGAGTCACAACAGTGACGAGGACTCAGAGATCCTGGACAGGGAGGCTGTTTCTGCACAGGACAGGCTGGACAGCTGTGCCAGTGTCTGTTTGTACCAGCGCTGGCGGCGTGGTGGGCTGGCCTCCAAGGATACTGGTGTTGTAACTCCACACGAAGGAAAGATGCTCAACTGGAGAAGTTTCCGGCACCCTGACAAGGCTGCTGGGAGACGGCCAGGCACTGCGGCCCCTCCGTCACTGATACGCAGCAGTGGCTGGTTCCATGAGAACCCTCTGCGCGGCATCCCGGCATCCTCTCCCAGGCCGGGACCAAAGGGCCAAAATCACTAAGAGGCCACAGGGTATAGCAGGCAACCCCACTCCACCTCTTCCCAGCTGGGAGACGTTGGGCAAGTTACTTAACCTCTCTGCACAATAAAACAAGCAATTCCTGCCTTGCGATTCCTGTTGAGAGGATTAGCAATAGTGTGTGTAATGAGCGAGCGCGGGGCCTGGCACAAAAATAGTAGTTGTTACCTCACCCAATGGGATGACATAGCTAAGAACCGAAAGCCTCCCAAACTGGCCTCACACTCACCCTGTTCCACCCAAATGGGTGTGGCCTTAATTATCTCCTTCCTCTAGCAAACCCTCCTGGAGAACCCCCCGGAACCATGGGTGAAAACCGGGGTGTGCTCACACACCCACCAGACAAGGGTCGCCGGCCCCAGGGAGCAAACAGGGATGGAGGCTGCCTGGGCCTGCCTGGCAGCCCGAGGGTGACAGGACCAGGCTGCCCAAGCGCTTGGCAGGGAAGGGGTGTCTGGGTGTCCCAGCCTGGATTACCCCTGGGGCCGGCTGGGCAGTCGGGGGAGGCGCAGGGCAACCCAGCCAGTGCTCCAGTTGGCACCGGTGTCCTGGCTTCACACACCCCAAGGAGGTGGCTCACAGGGAGGGGCCGGGATGACGGGTGAAACTGAGCAGACAGGCAGCTCACGCCCACTGCCACGCGCACGCACACGCACACACGCACACACGTGGACAGGGCAGTTTCTCAGGCCTCTGTGGTTCTCTACTTGCTCCTCTCTAGGGTATGAGGACACCTCTTCTCATGGCTACTTGTTTGTCCGTGTATGAGCTTCTTACGGGCAGAGATCTGTGTCACTCGGTGACGAGTCTCCTGTGCAGTTTAGTGCCAAGTAGAGGATGGGGGACGGAGGCCTGGGTGACCAGACAGATGGGCTGGTGACGCCTGTGTCGGGCGCCTCTCTAACACGAGCAATTTCACATAGAGACGCTCAGACTAGTGGCTGCCAACAACTCTCTCTGTACATGAGCCCACTTAATGACCTTGGAGGTCACCTCAAATGACAAGCAGAACCAATCAGCAACGTGCCCCACCTTTCATATGGAAATACTGAAGGGCATTTCTAAGGTGAGTGTTCAGGAATCTAATATTTGAATGTGGTGTGAGTGGGTTTTCTTTTCTGTCTTAATGAAAGTTTTTTACCCTGTGGGAAACTGTGTTTACGTTTCAGAAGTCATGTAACTGATTTTTCACGACAGATACAAAAATCCCTCTTCCCAAAGGTGGGAGTGTCGGGGGCACACATCTCTCTCCTTCCCTCCTCGCCCCTGGGCCATGCGCTCACAGGAGAAAAGCTGATCAGGAAACTCCTTAGGGTGTGACTTCAGCAGATCCATTAATCTCTACGAGCCTCGGTTTCCTCTTCAGTTAAAGGTACCTGCCTCATTGGGGTTTTGTGGGAACTAAATAAATTCATGTTGGTTTACACTTTCCCAGCTGAGGCACAAATTCCCTTGAGAAAATTCAGAAATGGATATTGACGGCTCATGAAGCCACAGGAGGAACACGTCCCTTCACCAAAGTGTCAAAGATTTGAAGAAACGTTGTTTCTTATTAAAACAAATATGAATTTCTTATAGAGAACAATGTTAAAAATGCAAGAATTTTAAAGATAAAAACGGACTTCAAAGAAATTTCGAATCTGGAACCCACAGCTTCAGGCTCTGCCCTGATCTCACCAGAGCTCAGTTTCTTCCCTCTTATGGGTTGAATTGTGTCCCCCGCAAAAGATATGTTCTTGTCCTACCCGCTGGTCCCTGTGAACATGACCTTATTTGGAATAGGGTCTTTGCAGATGTAGTTAAGATGAGGCCCTTGGGATGGGCCCTGATCCAGTCTGAGTGGCGTCCTTATAAGAGGAGATGCCACATGGAGACAGAGATACACAGGGAGAAGGCCATGTGACGATGGAGGCAGAGGTGGAGAGACGCAGCTGCAGGCGGAGGAACACCAAGGACTGACGACCACAGCAGGAGCTAGCAAGAGGCAAGGAAGGCTTCTCCCCAGAGTCTCCGAGGAAGCACAGCCCAGCTGACACCTCGCTCTTGGACTTCCAGCCTCCAGAATCATGAGGGTATAAACTGCTGCTGTTTACGCACCCAGTCCTGGAACTTTCTTACAGCAGGCCTAGGAAGCTGGCACACTCCCTGACTTAGAAAAGTGTGGGAAGCCCTGAGGTTGGCCAGAGGAAATGGCAGACCTGTTACCAAATCAGATATCTGCCCCATCAGCTGTGTGACCGTGCATGAGTCACCTCACCACTCTGAGCCTCAGTTTCCATCTCATCTGTGTCTGGCCCATTCCTGGCAGATGCTCCGTATGTCACTGTCAATGTTTGCTGTTACTAGCCTGCTCTTATGTGTTTGTAGCAGCAGAATCCAAATCCAGGCCACCATCTGAGGGGAGCTGGGCCTTGCTGTGGCAAGGCCAATTACGCCTGGAGGAGGGATGGCAGCTCAGGCTTGACCTCGGGTGCTTGGCAGTGAGGCCACGAAGGATGGCATGGCCTGAGAGCTCAAGGAAGGTGCTGACCAGACTCACAGGGCCCTCTGCCTGCCTCAGCCTGGGGGACTGAAGCTGGTGGAGGAGCTTCAGACCAGACCCCAGAGAAGACTCTTGTGCCCCCTGCTCAGGAGGGGGAAGTGCGATGTCCACTGGGTGCTGGGTGCCTCCTTGCTCTCAAACAATGCAACCACCCAGGGTGATCAGGAAAGGCTTCCTGGAGGAAGTGGGGCTCAGCCAAGCTTCCTTGACAGGATCTGTTTACTTGTCTGTGTTCTTCATCATCGCGGTAAACTTTCAGGGCCTCAGCCTGATTGACATCGCTCAGCACAGGGCCCAGCACAGGGCGGGTGGTCAGTAGATGTTTGTTAAGGAGAATCAGAGCTGGGGGAAGGAGAGGAGAAGGTGATCCTGTGGCTGGGACCAGGAGGAACGGCTTGATTGAAGTCTCAGAGCAGGAATGCCATAGGCATCAACAGGCACAGTGCCTGGGAATACGGGGGAGTGGCTGGGGGCTGAGGGCCTCTCCCACCCCACACTGACGGAGGCCCACAGGTGCTCTGAGACAAATGCCCCCAGCAATGCTGTGGCTGCTGGCTAGATGAGGCCTCCCCCTGCCCTGTGGAAACTTCTGGGGATGATCCAGCACATTTGGGGCTTAGGAAGGGAAGCCCGCTTGCCCAAGGAAAGGTGTATCTGAGCAGCCTGGTGCAGCTCTGCCCACATCACCTCCCTGGACCAGATAGATGGCCAGAGGGGGTACCTGGCAAGGTGGCTGGTACACGCTCCGGTGGCCCCTAGACCTGGTCCTGATCAGAGGGCAGCATCCACAGGGAGCCTGGCCAAGTATGTTCTTCTGGAAGGAAAGATTCCAGATGCCTGGTCTGGTTCTCCCTGCCCCAAGGATGTGTGCAGAGCCCCAACCCAGTGGCCTGCCCGGGCTCCCTGGGAACATCTGGGCACCACGGAAAAGGTACCGTGGTGAAGGTGGGGCTGCGGCCTTGCCCGCCTGGGCACTCCCTTCTCCAGAGGCCTGGCAAGCCCAGCACAACCCACGGTGAAACTGCTTGGGGATTTGGGGCCGGAGAGCCGTGTTGGCCCGGCAGGTTTCTGCCCTCCGCCCTACACTCTTTCCTCTTCCGCATGGAGTTAGAAGGCTCTAGAGAAAGACGAGGAAAGGGGGCTAGGAGTCCCTTCTTTTCCAGACAGTTCAGGAAACAATCCCAGCTCACTGGTTCTTTTATCCTGGAGTCCCCACACACCCGTGCTCCCCTCTAGCCAGTCCTCACCTCCACCAGCCCGGGGACAGCACTGGTATGGCTGTATTTTCTGTAGTTCTATTCCAGTGATGGGGTGGCGCCTCATGGCTCTGACTGGATGGAGCTGTGCTCTGGTCTCCTGGCATCTCTACACTCAAGTCTTCCTGAGAGAAGGTCGGAGAGTGCTGGCCTCCCCACTTCCTCATTCGTGACCATCTCTTAGGAGACTTGCAGGCAACCTTCTCATCCACTGGATACTGGTCTAACAGCTGCCATGTCAGGAGTCACCTCGGACCCGTGTTACCCATTCCGCCCGTTGACTGAGCATGTACAAGCTGGCCGGCACTGTGGACGATAATCTGCCATTGACCTTCCAGGCTGTTGGGGGCAGCTGGAAAGTAACTGACAGCACAACACAGGCATGAGTGTAGTGACTGAAGGCACTGAGGGACCACTGAGGGGAGACACCCCCAGACAGGGCAGGCAGTGCCTTCCTGGAGAACACGCATGGCTGCTGTTCAACTTCACGATGCTAACAGTTGCCATTTTTTAGCACCTATTAAGTGCCAAGAGTTTACGTCCATATCTCCAATTCTTAGGGAACCTCTATGGTGTAAATTAGCCTCCTCTTTTTAAAGATGAACACCTGAAGCCCCAAGCGAACAAGTGGTGTGCCTGGGATGGCACAGCTGATCACCCCAGGCCTCCCTGACCCCAAGCTCATCCTCATCTCCAGCACCACACTGCACCCCAACAAGGCAGCATCCTGCTGCAGCCCCACTCAGTGGCCTCAGAGTCAGTGCCACCCCGTGGGGAGGAGGGAGGAACATAAGGATCTGTAGGAATGGGACCAATGGGACCTTCCCCTTCCAAGGGCTAAAAGCATCTTCCCCAGGAGGAAGGCCCTGGAAGCCCCAATCGCCTGTCCTGGTGAGCGTGGGGCGTCAGGACAGGCAGGTCAGGAAAGTGGGGTCTTCCTACTCAAGGTCTTGGGCCCCCAAGCTTTGGGATCAGAAGTGATTTGCCGGTCAGGGTCAGCACTCAGTGCGATGAAGCCTCAGAGCCACCAGGTGGCACCCATATCCCTCCCTCGGGGCGAAATGCTGGTGACCACTTGACTCAGCAAGAAGACTGGGGCTCTCCGTCCGGGATGAAACCAGGGGGCCAGAGACGACTTCTGCCAGAGGGGCATCCTGGAGCCTTTCAGACGAGGGGGCCCAGTGAGCCCAGCGACGGGGAAAGGGCCCTCAAAGTGGAGAGAGGCCCGTGAGAAACTGGAGGCGTTGAAAGTGTGTTTGAGAGACGGTTCCCAACCTGGCTGAGCCTGAGCCCAGATTTGTGAGACAGGTCCTAGTTTTAAATGGCCCTTCCCTAGTTGTCATGGATAGCCTGTTCTTGTCATTTCACACACCCCAATATCTTTATTCAGAGAATACTCATAGGGTCGGGGGGCAGAGTAGGAGGGACAGGATCCGGGAGGGACAGGCCTTGAATGCCAGGGTACCCAAGGTGCTGTGACAAGTCTGTGTCACAGCCAGCCCAGAATCATGTCTCTCTCAGCCCTAAGAATGATGAGATATATATGTATTTTGCCTTTATAAGTCTTATTGCTAACTATTTGCCATAATAGTTTAAGGAAGAGGAGCAGATTCGCTCAGTCCAGAATAATCGACATTTTGCAAAGTCTAGGGAAGCAAGTGTTCTGGTTGCCAAGCATTTAGCTGGGATGCTATTAATGCTTAGCCATCTGATACTTCAAACATAATCCAGAGACAGTTTTAAAAACTGATAAATCCATCTATGTAAAAGTTAGAAAAAAAAGAAACTTTTACCTGGCAAAAAAAGACTATAAGCAAAGTCAAAATGATATAGTGAGGAAAGTATTTGTCATATATATGAAAGATAAAAGACTGATATGATTGATAGTTAAAGAACTCTTTCAACTTTGAGGAAAAATCCCCAAATTCTAGTAGAAAACAGGGCAAAAAACAGGAACATACAATTCACAAAAAATGAAATAAAACAGCCCTTAAACATATGAAAAAATGTTCAACTTCACTCATAATAAGAGAAATACAGATCGTAATTACTCTGAAATACCATTTTCACCCATCAGATTGGCAAAAAGTCAAAAGCTTGACAACACACTATACCGGAGAGGCTGTGGAAAAGTTTGCATTCTCATCCATCGTTGGTGGAAATCGAAATGGTAAAGCCCCTTAGGGACTTTTGACAACATTGAACAAAACTAGATATGTATTTAATTCTTGCCCCAGTAATCGCATTTCTAGCAATTTATCCTGTAGATATATTTCCAGCAACACAAAAATTCACATGCACATGGTTGTTCATTACATTATATGTAATAGCAAAATATTGAAAACTGCCTCAGTGCCCATGATCAGAGATGGGATGGATTAAACGTGGTACAGCTACAGAATGGAGTACTAGGCAGCCGTTAAAAAGAATGAGAGAGCTCTAAACGTTGTCACGGAATGATTTCCAGAATATATCGTTACGAAGAAAAAGTAAAGCGCATCCATAGTATGTTATCTTTTGTGTAAGAAAGAGAAATAACAAAATATACACAAACCTGCTTATTTTTGCCAAAAAGAAACACGAGAAGGGTAAACCAGAAAACAATGAAAACTAATTACCTACAGGGGTGGATAGGAATGGAGTGGAAAGGAGAATGATATTTCTCTGACTATACCTTTTTTGCATAGTTTTGACAAACTTTTGGAACCTTGTTAATGTGTAACATATTCAGTAAATAAAATTCAACCAGTCTGAACGGGGAGGTCACCCCTACAGCTGAATAAAGCCAAAACAAATAAACTGAACTGTATATCACATGGATAACACAACTACACAGAAAAAAGAGAAAAAAAGAACTAATCCTAGTAACTTTGGACACAGTACTTTGATTTTATACCCTCAGTCTAAACACAAAAAGAATTGCAAAAAAATTGTGTAACAATTCTGAAATAATTTTTGTGTATAATAAGACTGAGAAAATTAGTAAACACATTGATATTTTTAGGAGCCAGAATTCTCACTGTGGGACAAAGGAGATATAAGTAAGGAGTGGAGAAAGGCAAGCATATTGGTTTTCTGGGGCTGGTGGAACAAAATACCTCCAAGTGGAGGACTTACACCACAGACATTTGTTGTCCCGTGGTCCTGGAGGCTGCAAGTCCAAGATCAATGTGTCGGCAGGGCTGGCTGCTTCTGAAGGCTGTGAGAGAGAATCTGTTCCAGGCTTCTCCCCTAGCATCTGGCGGTTTGCTAGCAATCTTGGCATTCCTTGGCTTGTAGAAGAGACACCCTCATTTCTGTCTTCATCTTCACAAGGTATTCTCCCTGTGGGTGTCTGTGCCTAAATTTCCCCTTTTTATAAGGCCACCAGTCATCTTGGATTAGGGCCCACCATCATGACTTCATCTTCACTTGGTCATCTACAAAGACCTTCTTTCCAAACAATGTCACATTTACTGGGGGTTAGGACTTCAACATCATTTTAGGGGACACAGTTGAACCCATAACAGTAATAAAAAACCTTGCAGTGTTGGATTGGGAGGAGAGGTATCAGAATGAGCTCACGCTTTTAAAAGAATCCATTTCCAAGCTCAGCCTCTAAGTTACTTCAGCAGCAACGAGCACAACCAATGTCCAGATCTTGGTTTATTAATAACATTCTAAACTAAAAGGGACAGGACTCCTTCAACAAATAGGTGATTCCAGGGCTGGGAAAACAAAAGTACAAGATGAGCCTACAACTTTTTGCTATGTCTGAAAGTAAGGAAGCCATATAGGAACAGTATGGACATTTCAATAGGATGTTGGGCAAGTCCACTTGAAGAGGATGCCCCAGGCCACATCTGGGACAATTGGAGCATTAAAAAAAAATGGTGACAGCAATGGATTATAACACATTGAATGAAAAAGAATGCATGAGTCCATACTGATTCTAAAGATGAAACAAACATATGCATAAGTTGGGGGAGATGGGAAAGCTCTTCTTTACAGTAGAAAGACCACAAGTGTAGAAGGGATGAGAGTTAGAAAATAAACATTTTGCAAGCATTACTAAATAATTGATTAAAATAAGAATATTCAAACCATTGCATGAAAAGTTGTTGAGTAATCAGATTTTATAGTCTCAAAGTATCTCGTCCAAGCTTTATACTTAGTGATTCCAAAGAGAAGGATATCTTTACAGTGGAGAAATCTGGAGGGTACCACTTTCATCAAGTGATCAAAGTAAATGTCCACAACAATGGACAGTCTGACATCATGTGCCTCCTGGTGTCATGCACTCAGAAGAACACATCACTCACGTAGCATTCCTGCCAAAATTCTATTATCTCAATCAAATCTTGAGGAAACAGTCCAACAAATGCAAATTGAGGGACGTTCTCAAAACAACTTGTTTGTATGCTTCAAATGTCAGTGTCATTAAAGACAAAGAAATGCTGGGAAACTTTTCCAGATTAAAAGAATGAGATTTTTATAAGAGCTTATAAATTTACCCTAAAACTTACTTAGAAGTAAAAAAGATCCTTGAATAGGTAAGTCAACTTTAGAAAAGGAAAGCAAAGAGGGAGGATTTACCTTACCAGATGTTAAGACATACTACAAAGCCATTTTAATAAAAATAGCACAAAAACAGACCAACAGACCATTGCAACAGACGGGAGCACTGAGACCCATGTACATACGCCAACTTAGTACAAGATAATTTGGCATCACTAATCAATAGGAAAAAGATAGATTTTTCTCCTTAGGTAAATGGTATTGAGGAAACTGGTTCACTATATGGAGAAAAATAAAACTGGCTCCTTACCTAACGCCATATATTTTATTCCAAAGATACACTGGCATTTTACAAAAGAGAAACCCAAAAGGCAAGTGAGCATTTTCTGTTAAACTCATCAGAAATCAGAGAAAAGGAAACCCAGACAAGAAAATGTCAGTTTCCCATGCTAAGGGGCTGAACAAACCAAGTGTTGGGGAGGGCAGGGAGAGGGTAAAGGTGCTGCACGCTCCACCGTGGGAGTATGGACTGGTGCAGCCATCCCCGGAGCGATGTGGAAAGTCTTAATCTAGTTCTCAACCTAATTCCTAAATTAGAGTAATCCAGCTCATGACCCAGCGATTCCCCCACGGACATGGACAAGGGTGATCTTGGTGGCCTTGTTTGTGGTGACATCCTGAGGGAACGTCACGACTGATTCCAGGTCTAGATAGGTCAGACTGGATTCTCAAGGAAGCAAAGACACCAAAATCATGTTAAAGGGACTTTTAACATTTAGCCCAAAGAAGCTCCCACAGGCCAAAGATTTGAGCATTAATAAGAATAATAACTACAACTGATGAAAACAATTGAATGTGTTTATATTCATGAGTGTATAGTGACACCAAAAACAAATAGAACACAAAAAGTATTGATTCCCTTTAGACAATACTAGGAAACTGCTTCATTGTTTTGAAAGCAGATAAATAGGGGGAAAGAATCACATTTATCCTGCTGTTTGGATATTAATTGTACCTCAGAGTTAAACCAGATGATAAAGGGATATCTCTCTTTATACATATATTCCAATGAATAAATAAAGAAGGAATGATAAAAATTAAAATATCACTGTTATGGATTGAATTTTGTCCCCCCCCAAATTCACATGTTGAAACCCTAACCCCCAGTGTGACTGTATGTGGAGAGGGGGCATTTAAGGAGGTGATTAAGGTTAAATGAAGTCACAAGGGTGGGGCCCTAATCCAATGGGACTGACGTCTTTGTAAGAAAAGGAAGAGACATCAGAGATCTCTCTCCCTTGTCCTGTTCACAAAGGAAAGGCCATATGAGGACACAGCAAGAAGGTGGCCATCTGCAAAGGACAACAGCCCACCAGAAACCAACCCTGCTGGTACCTTGGTCTTGGACTTCCAGCCTCTGGAAGTGTGAGACAATAAATTCCTGTAGTTTAAGCCCCTCAGTCTGTGGCAGCCCGAGAAGACTAATACAAGCACCATTCTGCAACGCTGACTGAATTATGGATTCAGACAATGATCATCAATGGCTGACATCACAAAGGAGAGAGAATTAGACTCACATACCTCCTAATGGTCCCCCCTAGGAAGTGGTCCAGCCAAAAACAAACAAAAAGCCAAGAAAACAACCCTGAGTCTGATCAAACCTTTAGATCTAACTAGCAATTGACAGGAATACAAGAGACAGAGGAACATGTTAACCAACACCACAGGACGCGATTAGCTAAATCTAGATTGTGAGAAATTTGACAAGATCTGGTTTCTTCAACAAAAAATTGCAAGGAAATAAAATACAGGAGACACCTACAGATTAGAAGAGATTGAAGAAACACAGCAAACAGTCACAATATATGGACCTTTAACAAAACTTTAACAAAGAAAGAATTTTAAGACAACCAGGGAACTATGAGCACTGACTAGGTTTATATTAAGGACTTATTTTTAATTTTGTTTATGTGTGATAACAATATTGGGTTTATATTTTTCTAAAGAGCCCTTATATTTTAAAGATACATACTGAAATATTTACAGATGAAATAATATGTCTAGGCTTTGGTTCAAAATAATCCAGAGAGTTAAGAAGTGGGAAGAGGTACACTAAACAAGACTGCCCGTGAACTGACAATTGTTGAAGCTGGGTGATGGATATACCAAGGGCTATATTATTCTCTCCTCTTTTAAAAGCTTGAAAATTTTCATAATAAAAATATTTTTGAGTACTGAGTATTTTAAAAAGTGATAAACAAAATTAGATTTTTTGCACGATCCCACCTGGGTAAATTAAAAATACATATACACAAAACAACACACATTTTACAAGAGCACAAATAAAGTGATACACATCTAACAGCTCAGAGTTGTTGTCAGTAGGGGAGGGAATGGTGGGAGTCGGGAATGGAAATAAAGGGAATTAATTAATTGTTTAAATAAAGCTAGAGAGGGGCTTTTTAAAGACCAATGATGACTGTATACCACGGACTTAGTTAATGCCATCCTCTGCAGCTGAGGTCCAAGGAAAGACAAAAGTTGGAAGGTGGAAAAGCACAGGGATACACCAAGAATTATTATGCTTCCACTATCCAGAAAGAAGCATCATTAATATTTCGGCATTTCCTTCTAATATTTTTTTCTACACTTAGAGAAAATTACCCTTTCCTTTTCTCTCACTCCCACACTTTGGAGACACATAGAAATGGGTTAAAATTCTGGACTAGGGGCCAATCTTGGTGGCCTAGTGGTTAAGTTTGGCTCAATCCATTTTTGTGGCCCAGGTTCAGTTCCCAGGCACGGACCTACACCACTCACGGCCACGCTGTGGTGGCGACCCACATGCAAAATAGAGGAAGATTGGCAACAGATGCTAGCTCAAGGCGAATCTTCCTCAGCAAAAAAAAAAAAAAAAAAAAAAAAAAACAGAAGAAAATTCTGGATTAACCATTTTACTAGTGGTGATATTTTGGGCAAGTTCCTTCCTCTTGTCCAGCTTTAGTTTTCTCATCTGAAAAGCAGAAATGATCATAACCAACCTCTTAAGGTTGTGTGATGTTGAAATAATCGATGTGAAAAAGCTTCTAATATTACTGGGAGCACAGCATGTGCTTGGTAGATTCCAGTTGCTGGTCCTTTTAGAGGTTCACTAGGGTGGCTGCTACTGGGTACTTCGCAGAGTCATGCAGACAGACGTGGTCGACAAATATTTGTCAAACTGAATGGAATTAAATTACAGGAGAGTCAGATCTCACATATGGTTTTTCATCTCAAATTCTCTTGCTCTCCTGCCAGGACGTAGACGTCAATAAAGATAGGATGTTATGCATGTCGGATTTTCCTGTGTTCCATTCTCTCAGTTCCACGTGCAGGGGAAAGGAACTGACTCTCCAGGGTCATCCAGTTCATGTGGCAGTGGGGAGGGATCCCAAAAATATTTTTCATCATTTGCAGCGTTTTCCAGGGAGGAGTTGAAAGATATGAACATTGACAGGAATATTGCAAGAAATATTAAAACAGTGTTCCCGGCTGCTAGGAATGGGATGTTTACTCTTCAGGGCCCAAAGGACCCCAGGTGTTTTCCTGCTTTCAGAGTCTCTGTTTCACATGAGCCACCATGGAAGCCACCACCCATGGCAACGTGTCATTTTCCTGAGTCACCATTTGGTGGCTGGGGCACAGAGCTGGGGACTTGTGCTAACCAGGCATGACCACATCTCAGCATGTCTACAGGGCTCCAGGTGGCTTCCCTGTGGCAACACTGTGTTCACTAAAGGTCTGAGGGGTCCCATGAATGTTTTCAGGTCTAGTGTTTGGAAATTGTTGTTAGGAGAAATTATGTGCTCTGTTGGCATTTGTGAATCCAGGACTTTTAGAAGTTTCTAGAACATAGGCCTTGGGTCTCAAGGGCCTACTTGACATCTGGCCAATCTGGATCTTTATTCTTCCTTACCATGGGGCCTCCAGTGATAACTTCAGAAAACAGAGCAGCAACCTTTGAGTTTGTTTTTCATACAGATTTTAGTCTTGGGGGGCACACCAGCACACACAGGAGCACAGGATATGAAAATGTAGGGCATTCAGCAGGCATCTTGTGCCTTCTCTCTCCCTTCATAGACCAGGACCAAGTCCAGAGAGGTCAAAGTACATGTCCAAGGTCATGCAGAGGAGTCCATTCATGCCACGTGGTTCTGGCTTTGGGGTTAGAAGGAGAGAAAAGGTGAGAGTCCCAGACTGACATCACATACGAGGCCACAGAGGCAGAATGCTGGCTCCTCGAGAGACCCCCCCCCCACCGCCTCTCCAGGCAGCTGGAGGGAGGGGAGGTGTTAAGCGCTCAGACTTAACTTAGAAGGACCCAGGTTCCAACCCCAATGCACTTAGTGGCTTCATGAATTTAGGTAAATTACTCCACTTCGTTTTGGCTTTCTCCTTGTAAAACAACCTATCCCACAGCAGAGTTGTCATAAAGGCTGTGATACAAGGCAAAAGTGAAAGTAAGCACAATGAACACTCTGACCTTCCTTCTTTTTCTTAAAAGCCAGAGATGAAATTCCCTATGAAAGATGCCCTCCCTCTACCAGAAGGAAGGCAACATTCCTACCATCAAGGACAGGAAGTGGAGACTGAGAGAACTCTGTACAAACAGACTTTGTTAAAACAACTTTATCTTCCTTTAGCTTTTCCATATATTTTAGTTACTTTTCCACAATTGCCTCTCTTTGTTCAACCTAGTATACAAGCATGTAGGTTTTGTCTCTTTTTCAGGTCTTCCTTTCCTTATGAGGGCTCCTATGTCACAGAAAACTTCTATTAAATAAATCTGTATGCTTTTCTCCTGTTGATCTGTCTTATGTCAATTTAATTCTCAGGCCCAGACATAAAATCCTAAGAGAGTAGAGGGGGAAATCTTGCCTTCGCTACAAAAGCAAAGCCTCAGAAGTTCCAGTGGGTCTACTTTCCATGGAGCCTCCATCTGGCTGGTATTTATCTGCCTCCCCTATCTGTCTGATTTTAGCCTGAGAAGTCAACTCAAGCCCTAAGTCAGCCCATTCTTCTATATGAACCCTTACCAGCTGAGCTTCCATCAGAGTTTCAATATGCCTGGGTCCCTCATGCCTGGGGACAAGGCAGAGGCCCTGGCTATGATGTGACAGCACCAGGTCACACAGGCAGGGTCAGCGCAGAGAGGGTCCCCCTAGCAGGGCACAGGCAAGCACACTGGGAAGTAGAGATGATAAAGATGCTAAAATCTGAGAACTTTGGAACTGGGAGGAGGCTGGCCCAATATGCTTATATTATTGATAGAGAAACTGAGGCCCAGAGCAAAGAAAGAACTTACCCAGGGACATATGTCCCTCCTGGCAAGACCAGGACTACGATTCTGCTTTACTGTTCTCTACTCTTCCTCTCACATCTTGCCCTTGGCACAAATATTCTAATAAGTGCAGACTGCAATCTGGATGTGTCTGTCTAAGCTCACAAATGCTTAACTACCTACAGTATTCCTGGTTAGGGTCTTGAATACAGTTCAAGGAGTTAACTCCTGGGGTTATGTGTCTTAAGCCCAGAACCGCCTAACCCTGGTGGCTTGAAGAGATTATATTACATATCACTATTAATTGTATATTAACTCTTGGGATGTTGCTTTACTGTGTAAGAAGTACGTTTTCCCTGAGCTTGTTTAACCCTCTCAACTACCCCACGAGGTAGGCAGTATGGTTTCCCTGAAGGCTTAGGCAGGTGAATCATTCACTCAGCCAGCTGTGATGGACACCCAAGGGTCTCTCCCCGGCCACAGAGGCCCTGCGAGCCCACGCTTATTTCCATTGTTCAGCCGAACGTCCAACCTGGAGGAGGCAGACAGACTGGCCACCTGTGGGCAGACTTACCTTGCTTGTCCTCAAACCGGTTTAAAACATCTTGAGTCAGCATTATGAAATCCAGAGACTTCTTTGAAAGCGAAGATTTCTGTGTTTAAAAAAACAAAAAGTGCTGCCGCTCTGCCAACACTGCCGCCCACCCCGGTATCGTCTTCCGTCTTTTGAGCACATCCTCCTTCTTGGGCCTGTCTGCTCTGCTTGCTTCTCATCATGCTTTTCACTGTGGCGTCTACCTCTAACAGAGCCATGACAGCCAGTGTTTGTAAATCACTCCAGAGCTTACAGAGCCCTGGTCCTGGACAGGCAGCTGGGTCTTTCTTCGTCTGGAAAGAATCTCTTCTGGGCACAGCAGTTGGGTCTCAAGGAGAAAGACGTGCTGACTCCTGCACAGCTGTGTTTGCAAACATTTGCAAGGATCAGCTAGTTAGCCTCTGCTTGGTGCTGAGGGTATGGAGCCCATGAGAATTCCTGCTGCCTTAGGGCAATCTCAGCTGAACCAAATAACACGTGTAAACTCTAATTCCATTGCTAACTAGTTGTCACTAACTAGCATGTGCCCTCGACAAGCTGCTTCCCCTCCGGCTTCAGTAGCCCCTCCAAGGAATGAGGAGCTGGACTGGACAGCTCAGGTGACTGACCCCTCTGTCTCCCCCAGAGTCTAATCAGTTGAAAAAGGCCGTGGCCAGGCCATGCCACACACTGGCTCTGTTCTGGGTCATCTCGTTTGGAGAGGTGGGCAATGAGTGGACTCTGCCAGGGCTGCAGAGCCACCTTCAGTGTCAGTGTTGCCTGGCCTGTAATCTCCTGGTTTTAACAATGCTGAAGAGCAGTCCCAGGCTGAGCTGGAGCCCACTGATTGCTGACTCAGTGGCTAGATGGCTTATTGAGGCCACAAGCCCTGGGAACAACAAAGGAGAATCCAATCCTCATGAAAACCATAGGCTCTCTGGAGCACAGGCCCTCATCAAAGCCCGGTCTCCTGGTAACATCTTAGGAAACAAAGAGTTTTCTGCCGTATTTTTGGAACTGCCGAAGAGTCTAATCAGCCGTTTGTTGAGTGTCGCTCACGGCAGACAGTTCGGGGTAACCAAGCCTCGGCCTCAGGGGAGCCAGGTGCAGCATACACTCAAACAGCACTCTACAGTTTACAGAACACATTCACGGTGCCTCAGTTCATTCTTACTACAGCCCAGTGAGGAATCGGAAGCTCAGAGAGGTAAGGTAATTTGCCACGTACAGGCCAGCAAGAGGACAGGCCCTGATTAACCACAGGTCTTCTGCCTCCTGACTCAGGGCTCTTCATACCATACCGTGCAACACACAGAGCTAGACTGTCAGGAGACACAGGCTGGAGCGCTTTACGATATATTCTTATTGTTATTTATGCAAGACTGCTGGAGGTGGTAGCGTTTGATATAGGTCTTAAAATGTTATGAATTTTTTTCCTTTTTTTACTATTTTAATAGATCAATGTAGAAGATTTGGAAATAAAGCTTAATAAATAATAAAATGCAAAAAAAACCCGACAAACAAAAGCCTTATAATCCTAACAATACACAGGTGCTGCCACTGTAAATCATTTACATTGTTTCTTCCAGTTTTTCTTCCTCAAATTTTTCTTTAACTAGTTGAAATCATACTCTAGTTTTGAATTGTTTTTTTTTCTTAAACTTACATTTTATCACATTCATTTTGAATGGGTTGAATTATAGTAGGAAGGGGTGGTGCCTGACTAGGGAATTCTGGACTAAGGACACAGCCCAAGAAAAGGTGTGGGAACAGAGAGACACAGGGCGTATTCAGGAAACGGTGAGTAACCTTTTGAAGCTAACCTTGTGACTCCATGACGAGCTGAGGTTTAGCAAGCAGTCTAGGAAGACCTTTAATGTCAGATGGTGGAGAGCCTTGAATGGCACACTAAGAATTTGTAGTTTATTCTATTCTCATTAAGGAATAACACACTTAACACTGTACATATTTAGGAAAATACAAATGAAAACAAACACTTAGAAATAATTCACAATCTAACTGTCCAGAAATAGTTGCTATTAATGTTTTAATACATGTATAATCGTCCAATTTTTTCTGTACACTTATTTCTTCTTTTTTCCCCAAACAGGGACATAAAATGCATATTATTTTCTAATCTGCTTATAATTCCACTAACATCTTTCTTGGTCATTAAAAATTATTTTGCAATAATGGCTTTTAGACATTTAATGCACTGGAATTCTGTTTTTAAAGAAAATCCTACCAGGAACCTCAAAAACCAAAATGGATGAAAATAGAGCTACTGTGATCAGAAGATGAGTGGGGCCCTGACGCCTGCCTGACCCTGTAAGACTCACTGACCCCATTCTGAAAATTGCTGTTGCATAATGTCATTTTTATGGCTGCATGGTAAGAATATAACATCATCTACTTAATCAGCCTGCTCAGTTGTTTCCAACTTTTCTCTGTAAATTGATACTACATTCTTTGAACACATCCCATAATTATTTCCCAATGAAGGTTTTTGAACATGGGGTATGACATAATCAGAGCTATTAGTGTGAATGCCAGATACAGTAAAATCTTACTTAACTGGAATTCAGCTAACCACAATCCTTAATTAACCGATCTTCTTTTGCTCATCTTTGGGGAACATAAGGGAAACTCTCTCCCTCCTTCCATCCCTCTTTTTTTCTCTCTCTCTCAAACACCCACACAGGCACACATACAAAATTATGAAATAATAATAACTTTAGCAAATATGTGCAATAACTGTACTCTTAAAACTACAAAACATTACTGAGAGAAATTAAAGACAAGTATAAATGGTGAGATATACCATCCTCATGGACTGGAAGATTCAATATTGTTAAAATGCCTGTTCTTGGGCCCACCCGGTGGTGCAGTGGTTAAGTGCGCACGTTCCACTTCCGCAGCCCAGGGTTCGCGGGTTCGGATCCCAGGTGCAGACATGGCACCACTTGGCACGCCATGCAGTGGTAGGCGTCCCACATATAAAGCAAAGGAAGATGGGCATGGATGTTAGCTCAGGCCTGATCTTCCTCAAAAAAAAAAAAAGAAAAAAAGCCAGTTCTAAATTTATCTATAGATTAAACACAATGACATTCAAAATATTAGCAGGGTTATTCTGAACATTTTAGTAAGCAACTTTAAAAATTTATGTGGAAATGCAAAGCATATAGAATAGTGAAAGTAGTATTGAAAAAGAGCAAAGTTGGAGGACTTACATTATCTGGTTTCAAGACCTTCTATAAAGCTAACTAATCAAGATACTATTGTATTCAAGTAAAGTTGACATATACACCAATGGGACAGAATAGAAAGTCCAGGGGACGGAGGAGTGGCATAACAGTTAATTTCGTGTGCTCTGCTTCCGCGGCCTAGGGTTCACAGGTTCGGATCCCAGGCACAGACCTAGCACCACTCATCAAGCCATGCTGTCGCGGCATCCCACATAAAATGGAGGAAGATTGGCACAGATGTTAGCTCAGAGCCAATCTTCCTCAAACACACACACACACAAGTCTAGAAATAGACCCACACATATATATGGTCAATCAATTTTCTAGCAAAGGTGCCAAGACAATTAAATGAGGGAAAGGATAATGTTTTCAACAAAAGGTGCTGGAATAATTGATTGACTATATGTACAAAAATGAGCTAAAACTATAAACCTTCTTTAAAAAAAAACAGGAGGAAATCTTAGTGATCTTGGGCTAGGAAAAGATTTTTTAAACAGGACACATAAAAAAACAAACTCAATAACTTGGACCTCATTAAAATTAAAAATGTCTGCTCTTTGAAAGCACAATTAGGAAAACAAAAAAGCAAACCACAAGACTAAGAGCCTATGTTTGCAAAACATATATAAAATAAAGGGCTTGTGTCCACAATATATAAAGAATTCTCACAACTCAATAATGAGATAAAACAAAATTGGGCAAAAGAGGAGTGACGTCAGCATCATGGCAGAATGAGCTCTCCCCTTAGACTCTTTCCCATAACATACAACAAAAAGGACATTCACATAACAACAGAGGACATTCACACAACACAAAAGACATCTGAGAGACCCACACAGCTATACATCTGAAGGTGGAGGTGCTGGACCCCCCCCAGAGGAAGTGGAAGGGGGTAACGAGATCTCCTCTCCCTCCCCCACAGTGACCCTGGCTCCAGACCACATGGCTCTGAGAGGAGGGGGGAGGGGCCGGCCCTACACAGGAACACCTTTGCTCTCCAAGTTCCCTCACAGCATGTGGGAAAACACCCACACAGAGGTGACTAAGCTATTGCAGGGGGTGTCTTCATCAAGCTAGTACCCCAGGAGAGCAGATAGTGAGGGCGGAGCGAGAATGCCCCCAGGATCACATGGGCAAAAGAAAGCACCCCTCCCCCGTCCAGCACTCCAGTTCAGCTGGTCGGCCAGAGTGCCTGCACAGATAGAAAAGCCATGGCTGTGAGCAAGCAAGCTGCGGATCATGGTGGGCTCAGAATACACAGCTCTTGACCCCCACCCAGAGGAGGCAGGTGGAAGCTGCGACCAGATACTATCACTATGCAGAGGCGCAAATCCATGCTATCAAACACTATGAAAAAATATATTACATCTCCAGACCAGAAGGAAAATGACAAGCACCCAGAAATCAATCCTGAAGGCACAGAAATTTATAATCTAAATGACAGAGAGTTCAAAATAGCTATCATAAAATAACTCAATGAGTTACAAGAAAATACAGATAGTTCAATGAAATCAGGAACTTCTTCACCAAAGAGATTGAAACTGTAAAGAAGAACCAATCAGAAATGCTGGAGATGAAAAACACAATGGATGGGATAAAGAAAAATCTGGATTCCCTGAATAAAAGAGCTGATATAATGGAGGGGAGAATCAGCAGTTTGGAGGACAGACATACAGAAATGCTTCAGATGGAGGAGGAGAGATAACTAAGACTAAAAAGAAATGAAGAAATTCTCTGAGAAATATCTGACTAAATTATGAAATGCAACATAAGGATTATAGGTATTCAAGAGGGAGAAGAGAAGGAGAATGGAGCAGAAAGCTTATTCAGAGAAATAATAGCTGAGAACTTCCCAAACCTGGGGAAGGAGCTGGAATTCCAAGTAAAAGAAGCTACCAAAACTCCTAATTACATCAATGGAAAAAGACCTTCTCCAAGGCATAAAGTAATAAAGTTGGCAAAAGTCAATGACAAAGAAAAAATATTAAGGGCAGCAAGGCAGAAGAAAATAACTTACAAAGGAACCCCCATGAGGATTTCAGTGAATTTGTTAGCATAAACCTTACAGGCTAGAAGAGAGTGGAATGATATAATCAAAATTCTGAAAGACAAAAACTTTCAGCCAAGAATACTCTATCTAGTGAAAATATCCTTCAGATATGATGGAGAAATAAAAACTTTTCCAGATAAACAAAAGCTAAGGGAGTTCATCACCACAAGACCCCCACTACAAGAAATGCTCAAGAAGGCACTTATATCTGAAAAAAAAAAAAAAGAAACAAAGTGGTTACAAAGTCTTGAGCAAGGAAATAAATAGGTAGACAAAATCAGAAAATTGCAGCTCTCTATCAGAAGAGGTTAGCAAACACTTAATTATAACATTAAAGATAAAGGGAAGGAAAACACCAAAATAAATATAATCTCATAATTTTAACCACAAACCCACAACACAAGATGGGTTGTTACAGTAATAACTTAGAAGGGGAAGAGGAATGGGATGGAATCAGCTTAGTCTAAGGAGATGAGAGGCTGTCAGAAAATGGACTATCTCATCTACGAGATTTTTTATACAAACCTCATGGTAACCACTAAATAAATAATCAGAACAGAGACACAAATGACAAATAAAGAGAAAACTAAGAAAACTATCATAGAAAACTACCTAACTGAATTGGTTGTTCAAAATACATGCAATGAGAAACAAAGGAAATACAGAAGAACCAGAAAACAAGCAATAAAATGGCAGCATAAAGCCCTCATATATCTATAATCACTCTAAATGTAAATAGATTGACTTCTTCAATCAAAAGACACAGAGTGGAGGGATGCATTAAAAAATAAGACCCAACAAAATGCTGCATCCAGGAAACACATCTCAGCTCCCAAGACAAACATAGGCTCAGAGTGAAAGGATGGGAGATGATTCTCCAAACTAATGGCAAACAAAAGAAAGCAGGTGTTGCCATACTTATATCAGACAAAGCAAACTTCAAGATAAAACAGGTAATGAGAGACAGAGAGGGGCAGTATATAACGATAAAAGGGACACTCTATCAAAAATACATAACACATAAATATATATGCACCCAATACAGGAGGACCAAAGTACATAAAGCAACTATTAACAAATGTAAAAGGAGATATTAACTCAAGACAATAATAGTAGGGGACCTTAACACTCCACTTACATCAATGGATAGATCATCCAGACAGAAAGTGAACAAGGAAATAGTGGATTTAAATGAAACCTAGACCAGATGGACTTTATAGATATATATATAGAACACTCCATCCAAAACCAGCAGAATCCACATTCTTCTCAAGTGCTTGTGGAACCTTCTCAAGGATAGACCATGTTGGGAAACAAAGCAGGCCTCAATAAATTTAAGAAGATTGAAATCACATTAAGCATCTTTTCTGACCATAATGCTATGAACAAGAAATCCCCTACAAGAAAAAAGCCGGGAAAGGGACAAAGATGTGGAGACTAAACAACATGCTACTGAACAACCAATGGATCACTGAAGAAATTAAAGGAGAAATCAAAAAATATCTGGAGACAAATGAAAATGAAAATACACCATACCAAGTCATATAGCAAATATATGAGTTTGTAGCAAAAGTGGTCCTAAGAGGGAAATTCATAGCAATACAGGCCCACCTTAACAAACAAGAAAAATCTCAAAGAAGCAATCTTAAACTATACCTAACAGAATTAGAAAAATAAGGAAAAGAAAGCCCAAAGTGAGCAGAATGAGGGAAATAACAAAAATTAGAGCAGAAATAAATGAAATTGAAACCAAAAAGACAGTAGAAAGGATCAATGAAACAAAGAGCTGGTTCTTTGAGAAGACAAACAAAACTGACAAACCCTTAGCCAGACTAAGAAAAAAAGAGAGAAGGCTCAAATAAATAAAATTAGAAATGAAAGAAGAGAAATTACAATGGATATCACAGAAATACAAAGGATATGAGAACACTATGAAAAACTATATGCCAACAAATTGCACAATCTAGAAGAAATGGATAAATTCTTAGACTCACACAACCTCCCCAAAATGAATCAAAATGAAGTAGAGAATCTGAATAGACCAATCACAAGAGACTGAAACAGTAATCAAAACCTTCTTAAAAATAAAAGTCCAGGACGAGATGGCTTCTCTGGAGAATTCTACCAAACAATCAAAGAAGATTTAATGCCTATCCTTCTCAAACCAATCCAAAAAATTGAGGAAGACAGAGCACATTTTAACACATTCTATGAGGCCAACATCACCCTGATACCAAAGCCAGAAAAGGACAACACAAAGAAGGAAAATTATAGGCCTATATCACTGATGAACATAGATGCAAAAATCCTCAACAAAATATTGACAAACTGAATATAGCAATACATTAAAAAGATCATACACCACGATCAAGTGGGATTTAGACCAGGGACACAGGGATGGTTCAACATCTGCAAATCAATCAGTGTGAACCATCACATTAACAAAATGAGGAATAAAAACCACGTGATCATCTCAATAAACACAAAGAAACCATTTGACAAGATCCAACATCCATTTATGATAAAAATTCTAAATAAAATGGGTATAGAAGGAAAGTACCTCAAAATAATAAAGGCCATATATGACAAACCCACAGCTAGCATCATATTGAATGGGGAAAAAATGAAAGCCATCCCTCTGAGAACAGGAAAAGACAAGGGTGCCCACTCTCACCACTCTGATTCAACACAGTACTGGAGGTTTTGGCCAGAGCAATTAGGCAAGAAAAAGAAATAAAAGGAATCCAAATAGTCAATGAAGAAGTGAAACTCTTCCTGTTTGCAGACGACGTGATTTTGTATATAGAAAACCCTAAAGAATCCATTGTAAAACTATTAGAAATAATCAGCAACTACAGCAAAGTTGCAGGGTACAAAACCAAGTTACAAAAATTGGTTGCATTTCTATACTCTAATAACGAACTAACAGAAAGAATTCAAGAATACAATGCCATTTACAACTGCAACAAAAAGGTAAAATATCTAGGAATAAATTTAACCAAGGAAGTGAAAGACCTATACAATGAAAACTGTAAGACATTACTGAAAGAAATCAACGATGACATAAAGAAATGGAAAGATATTTCATGCACGTGGATCAGAAGAATAAACATAGTTAAAATACCACCTAAAGCAACCTACAGATTCAATGTAATCCCAATCAGAATCCCAATGACATTTTTCACGGAAATAGAATAAAGAATCCTAAAATTCATATGGGGCAACAAAAGACCCCAAACAGCTAAAGCAATCCTGAGAAACAAGAACAAAGCTGGAAGCATTGCAATCCCTGACTTCAAAATATACTACAAAGCCATAGTGATCAAAATAGCATGGTAGTGGTACAAAAACAGGTGCACAGACCAATGGAACAGAATTGAAAGCCCAGAAATAAAACCAAACATATACGACAGCTAATCTTTGACAAAGGAGCTAAGAATGTACAATGAAGAAAGGAAAGTCTCTTCAATAAATTGTGTTCAGAAAACTGGACAGCCACATGCAAAAGAATGAAAGTAGACCATTCTCTTTCCTCATACACAAAAATTAACTCAAAATGGACCAAAGACCTGAAGGTAAGACTAGAAACCTTAAAACACCTAGAAGAAAATATAGGCAGTACACTCTTTGACATCAGTCTTAGAAGGATCTTTTCGAACACCATGTCTACTTGGACAAGGGAAACAAAAGAAAAAACAAACAAGCAGGACTTCAGCAGACTAAAGAGCTTCTGCAAGGCAAAAGAAACCAGGATCAAAACGAAAAGACAACGCACCAAATGGGGGAAAATATCTGCAAATCATATATCTGACAAGGGGTTAATCTCCATAATATGTAAAGAACTCACACGACTGCACAACAAAAAACCAAACAACCTAATCAAAAAATCTGCAGAGGATATGAACAGATGTTTTTGCAAAGAAGATATACAGATGGCCAATAGGCACAGGAAAAGATGTTCAATGTCACTAATCACCAGGGAAATGCAAATCGAAACTATACTGAGATATCACCCTACATCTGTTAGAATGGCTTTAATCACCAAGACAAAAAATAACATGTTGGAGAGGGTGTGGAGAGAAGGGAACCCTCATACACTGCTGGTGGGAATGCAAACTGGCACAGCCACTATGGAAAACAGTATGGAGATTCCTCAAAAAATCAAAAATACAAATACCATATGACCCAGTCATCCCACTACTGGGTATTTATCCAAAAAACTTGAAATCACCAATCAAAGAGACTTATGCACCTCTATGTTCATTGCAGCATTATTCACAATAGCCAAGACGTGGAAGCAACCCAAGTGCCCATTGACTGATGATTGGATAAAGAAGGTGGTACATATACACAATGGAATACTACTCAGCCATAAAAAAGACAAAACCATCCCATTCGCAACAACATGGATGACCCTTGAGCATATTAAGTGAAATAAGCCAGACAGAGAAAGACAAACACTGTATGATTTCACCCATACGTGGAAGATAAACACACAGACAAAGAAAACAGTTTAGTAGTTACCTGGGGGAAGAGGGTTGGTGGGTGGGCACAAGGGGTGAAGGGGTGCATTTATATAGTGACTGACAAATAATAATGTACAACTGAAATTTCACAATGTTATAAACTATTACGACTTCAATAAAAAATTTTTAAAAACCTAAAAAAAATTGGGCAAAGATTAGAACATTTTGTCAAAAAAAATATACAGATGCCAAACAAACACATGAAAAGGTGTTCGACATCATTAGTCATCAGGGAAATGCAAATTTAAACCAAAAGGAGATACCATTACATACCTCCTGAAGTGGATAAAATTTAAAAGATTGACAATGCCAAGTATTGGCTAGAATGTGCAGCAAGTTCAGCATTTACTTACAAAGTGAAACATTCACTTACCACATGACTCAGAAATTCCACTCAGGTATCTTTCAAGTGAAGTGAAAACATATGTCTACACAAAGATTTGTACATGAATATCCATTTTAGCTTTGTTCAGAGTAGCCAAAAACTGGAAATAATCCAAGTGGCCATCAACTGGCAAATGGATAAGGATAAATCGTTATCTAAATGGACTATGACTCAGTAATTAATAGATACAAACTCCTGATACATGCAACAACATGAATAAATCACAAAAGCATTACTAAGTGAAAAAAGCCAGATACATAAGACTACATACTGTATGCATTTATATGAAGTTCTAGAAAAGGCCAATCTATAGTGATGACAGCAGATCAGCAGTTGCTAGGGGTTCGGGGTTTGGGGATGGGATTGACTGCAATCTTCTAAATCACATTTTTCGTAGTGGTGGCACTACGATACACATATGTCAAAACTCATCATTTACACTTGAAATTTGTGAATTTTATGGGAAATAAGTTATACTTCTACTGGCATTTGGATTCATCTTTGCTTACTTTTTTGTCACTCTTCTAGCCACTCAGTAGCTTCACATTTCATGGTTCAGAATTGCAATGTCTGCTAGTGTCAAGGATAGAGTTTGTGTTTCTGTTTCTTATTTTCCTTGTTGTTTCAGGGTAATTTTTGGGAGAAAAAAGAAGTGGGAAAGGGGGCCGGCCCTGTGGCATAGTGGTTAAGTCTGGCCTGCTCTGCTTCGGTGGCCCAGATTCAGATCCCAGGTGCAGACCTACACCACTTGTCAAGCTATGTTGTGGCGGTGACCCACATACAAAATAGAGGAAGATTGGCACAGATGCTAGCTCAGGGTGACTCTTCCTCATCCAAAAAAAAAAAAAAAGAAGTGTGAACATCCTTTCTTCACCATCTTAAACTTGGAAGTCTTATAGATGATATTCAAAACCAGGGGGCTGGAGCTGCCCCTATTTCTTACTGTACTAATTTACGTTTTGAGACACTACTAATGAGTTCCTACAGTGATAAATAAGAATTCAGATCTCCCATACCTCCCCACTCCCCCTTCCCTATCTTCCCAACACATTTATAAAACAATTTTAGTTATGTCGATAGTCAGGACACACTGTATTATGATTGTGCAAATATCACTCATAGAGAACCACACTAACACTACACCCATAGCAGCTTTCGTATGCAGCCCTTCATTTTTACTGGTGTTTTCTCATTTGCCTGATTTTCTACACAACTATCATTAATTTTTCCTACTGTCCCAATAAAGTCTGCCTCAATTCTATCAATAATATTTTCCATAATCTCAAATATGTCATGTTCATCTTATTCCTAGAGACTTTCCTTTCAGAGCCTTCCTTCCATGTTCTCCAGTTCAGACTGGATGATGTACAGATGTCATCTGGAAATTTCTATCCACCGTCATCCTGGGGATTCACGTTGCCTTGTGTGCTTTGGATCCCTTGCTTTCTGGATCCATGTGCTCCTTTCTTGGCTTCCTCCCTTGTTTTGCTGGGTCGTTACCTCCAGCAGTTCACTAAGGAAGGATACAAGGGAAGCAAGTGATTTTAGTTCTTGCATGTCCCAAAATAGCTTATTTTCCCCTCATTTGATGGACAGTTTGGCTGAATCTAGAAGTGTAGGGTGTAAAATAGAATATCGAAGGCATTAGTCCATTGTCCACTAGATTCCCACGTGTTGTTGACAGGTCTGTTGATTCTGATTCTCTCCTTCTTCTCTCCAGAAGTTTTCGGCATCTTCCCTGGATCCCTCATACAGGGACCCCTCGTGCCTGACCCTGGGTCTTCTTCATTCCCTGTGTAGGCACATCCCTTGTGCCAGCCCTTTGGATTTGGAAACTCACGCTTTGGTTCTGGGAAATTTCCTTGTTTTATTTCCTTGATGATTTCATCTCCTTGGCTCTCTTGCTGGCATTACTAGTAGTTGGCTTTCAACCTCTTAGACTTATCCTCTTGCTTTATCTTTTCTCTGCTATTTTCCATCTTTTTGTCTTTTTGTTCCGTCTCCTGATATTTCAGATATTTCTCTGAATTTAGTTTTAGATTAAATTTTTATTTCGGCATATATTTAACTTTAATATATGTTTTCAGTTTTTTAAAAAGCTCTCTGATTCTCGTTTCATGGATATAATACCATCCCTAGCCTTTCAGGGAGATTGTCAGTTTGATGTTGTCTCTGATTTCTCCCAATTCTTTTTTCCATTTATTTGTTGGGTTTGTTTTCTGTCTTTCGAGTTAGAAGCTCCCCTCCATGTGCTTGGCCATCGGCTCTCATTTATGCCAAGGGCCTAGAAAGTTCTTTACACAGACGACAGACTTGGGCCCCAGGGGCTTCAGTCTAATAGGAAAGAGCTTCAAACCGGCTCTCATTGTGAAGAACCCCAAATGGTCACCTCTGGGATTTACTCCAGAGAAGAATCTCATGTCCTGCCTTGGCGGGAATGTAAAGCATGCTCCTGGCATTGTGGAAAATGAGATGGGCTGGTATTCAGATTTTCACTCAATTCCCCTGTGTCTAGTCTGTGTTTCCTCCCATCCTGCTGCCCACTCTCAAACTCCTCTTCAAATACCATCGGCTCCTCTCCCATTTCCTCGGTCTTAACCCTTTTATTATGCTGTTATTTTAGTAATCAGTAGGAAGGGAAAAAAAAGGAATAATGCATTATCTAACCTGGCCTGCACTGTTTCAGTGATAAGGAGACTGAACGAGATTCAGAGAAAGTTTGCCTTCTCTGTGGTACCCCACGACTCCCCACAGTCACTGCTTCTGTCTAGGTCTCAATTTCCTCACCTAGAAAATGGTAGAATAGTACTAGATGAATTCTAAAAACTCTTTCTATCCTGAAATTGTATGTTTCAAGAAACCAGAACCTGGTGTCCAAGGTTATTTTACCTATTTGTCATATTTTCGGTGCTCCCAAGATGTTCCACCAATCTCCTTTAAAGATCTCTTCTTCCATTCTCCCGAATCAATGGCCAGAGGCAGGGCTGGCTTCACGGGGGTGCAGCCTGGGCAGTCATAGCAGACCTCGGACTCAGAAGGGCCCCACACTTGGTTTAACACTCTGCTGTTGCCATCTTGAAATTCTTATTAATTGTTGAACAAGGGGTACCACATTTTCATTTTGTGCTGGACCCCATGAATTATGTAGCCAGTCCTGGCCACTGGATGGCAAAGCCAGGACTCATCTTTCAAGGACCTTCACACTCATTGCCAGAGCTACAACTCCTGTGGCTGTTAACTTCTGCTTCCTGGAAGGGAGGAAGGAGCGAGACCACAGCTGCCCCGAGACCAGAAATGGATAAACCAGCCCACAACAGGTTCTGCAACTTGCCTGAGATCTTATCGCTCAAGAGTTTGGAAAACTCTTGAGTTATTTAAGCCAAACTCTGAGTACCTCACATGAATCTTAGAAGGTCATTTTGCTTCTGTTTCAATGGGGCTGTGCCTTCTGGCTGTTGATGTCCTTTGACAAGGCAATTTTGCAACCAGAGGACTTTATTCATTCATCCTTCATTCACTAAAGAAACCTTTATGAACCACTTACTCTGTTAGCAGAAAAATGGGCTTTTTGGAGCAGGCAGAATCGAGTTAAGATTCCTCTCTTGCTGGCCCCATGACCTGATTTGACCTTCTGAGCTTCGGCTTCCCTTCCTGTTTGATGAGAAGAGAATGATTACCTCCCAGCTCAATGATGAGATAACATGAGTAATAGGCCTAGTACAGTGCCTGACACACTATGTGCCCAGCAAGTATTCATTCCTTTAGTCTTCTCCCCAGCCCTATAAACCACAGCGGGTTTCAGCTTCAGTTATGAACAGACCACAAGCAGGCCACAAGCAGGCTGTGGAGCACTCAGAGGGTCCATTCTATCTTCTCCCCAGCAGAAATGTTGAGAGAAGCCCAGGGAGGAAGGAGGCTCATGCCTATGAGAGGTGTTGAGAGTGGTGTTTGCTTTCTGGAGCATCCCTGTGCTCTGTGATTAGCACTTCATAGGTTCCCAGAAAACTTTGAAGATAATAATATGTCTCCCTTCCTTTCAATGGATGATCTTGAAGTGATACACTTAAGTCTGTAATGAAATTTGGAGGCTCTCACAAGGAGCCAAGACTTGGTCTTATCTTAAAAGTCTAGCTATGAAGATTCAGCCCACAGACAGGAGTGGCACAGGAATGTGCCCTTAGAAATGCCTCCTCCACAAGCCGTGCCTGTTTTGTGAGATGAATGGAGTGATGAGCTAGTAAATTTAGCCTAATAATTTATGGCATTTGTATTTCACTTTTCAGTTTACAAAGCTTTGACAAAGCCCTTGCACATCCACTATCCCATTTGCATCTTACAATCTCAGAAAGTGTTTTGGTAAGGTTATCATCCCCGTCCTGCAGATGAGAAAAGTGAAACTCGAAGAAGTGACTTGTCCAGGTCACACGGCTAGCCAGTAAGCATCAGGGCCAGGATTCAAATCCAGTCTCCTGATTGCAGAGTCTCTGCTCTGTTGCCTCCCTGAAATAGTATTTAACCATTTCCACATTCAGTAGAAATTCTTTAACTAAACTTTTAGCTGAGTTGTCCTGGGATCCAAGCCCTAGGATGCTGGTAGCATCAGGGGCTCAGGAAGAGGCAGAGAGACTAGACCTAAGGTGGCCATACCTGGCAGACTAGGGCCCCAGCCCACTGAGCGGTGGCTACATTCCTGGAATTCCAATGGCCTGGTCACCTGAGAATAATGCAGCCCCTCAGGGTGGCTTCATCAGGAGCCAGATCTGTCCCTCTCACCCACTCAAGGACTTTGCTCCTGTAATTCTGCCCCCTCTCTCCCACTAACCAATATTTCATTTCATTAGCATATAAACATGCTGCAATAGTTCACATTTTTAACCTCCTCCATATCTCCCTTTACTGTTGCCCAGTTCTCTGCTCTTCCTTTCAGCAAAACTCCTACAGGACTTGTCTTTACTCACTGTCTACTCTTTTCCTCCTGTTCTGCCTTGAACCGACTCCAATTAAACTTCCATCCTTACCACTTTATTGAAATCATCTTGTCAATGACATGTATCTTGCTAAGTCCTATGCTAAGCTCACCCAACTCTTAGTAACATCTGATATTTCTTCTTTCTTGAGACTTTCTTCACATGGCTCTTGTCACCACACTCCACTGGTTCTCCTCCTTCCACATTAGCTGCTCCTTCTGCACCATCTTTACTAGATTGTTCTGCTCTTCCTGACTTCTAAACGTCACAGGGCCCATGTTTTGGCCCGAGGCTCTCTCCTCTCCCCTACTATCTACTCTCACTCTCTACGTGGCTTCGTTTAGTCTCAAGGCATTAGATCTCACTTTTACACTGTGACTCCCAAGTTCACATCTCCAGTCAGAACATCTCCTCTGAATTCCAGATTCATTTGTCTGACTTCCTATTCAATATCTCCTCTTGTATTGCTAATAGACATATCAAATTTAACATTTCCCAAATCTTGATTTTCACCCCCCTAACCTGCTCATAACCATCTCAGTGAAAGGCTCCACCATGGCCACACTCTGTCATCCTTGATTCCTCTCTTTTTCTCACAACTACACACACTCCACTGATGGCTCCACCTTCAAAGAACATCTATTTCTCACTGCCCATGATAGTGCCAACTCCAAGCTCTCCCATCTCTGGGTTGGATTCTTGCAAGAGTCTCCCAATTAGTCATCTTCATTCCACCCTTATCTTCTGTGGTCTGTTCCCCACACAGAGGCCTGAATAACACTTCAAAGCATAAACCACAGAGATCTTTTGTGGAGTGCCATATTTATAACGAGGTCGGGCCCAACGCTTTCTGAGAGGGTCATGGCACAGCAGCCAAGCTGTGCGTCCTACACCAGACTACCCAGTTTTGACTCTTGGCTCGACTACCTACATAAATTTTAAATGACCTCTCCTTTTTCAGTTTTCTTGTCTGTAAAATGGGGCTGATGACGATTATAATATTCAGATGAGTTACGTTTAGAAGGGTGCTTGGCTCAGAAAATGCTAGATATGCATCAGTTCTGACTTTGTTAAGAAAACTAATGTTGTCAATGCCCTTGACTGGAAGGGATGTGGTGGGTTTTAACAAACATATATGGGAGGGAAATTCAGTAAGAATGGTGAAAAGCAGGAACTACACCCTGGTGTGCTCAGGCCTTTCCTCCCTCCACAGCCTCCCTCCTGTCGTAGGAGTACCCACTACTCCAATTGAGCCCCAGATGCCTGTGTGGGCCCCCACTTGTCTGCCGCTCCAGGTTCTCCCTGGCTCTGAGCCAGAATCCCTTGAAGGTAGTCATCCTCACCTCCAGGCACATGTGGAGTGGGCAGTACACGGCAGTCATGGCTGGACGACTGACTGCCAGCTGATCCACCGGGAGTCCCTTCTCCCTTCTCTAGTGGGAGCCAGTGATGGTGGCCAGGGGGTGGGACCTACTGGGGACACCTGGTGTAACACACGGGACAGACGGCATGGGCGTACTGGCCAAATATCAGCCTGGTAGGTCCAGAAGACCTTTGGCAATCCACAGTTGGGGCCTGCCCTGTCCTCTGACCTGGAGCCTCAGGACTCTACCTTTCACCCATTACCTTCCGGCCACACTAGCTTCCTTTTGTTCCTCAAACACACAAAGCCTGGTCCTGCCTCAGGGCCTTTTCATTCTCCCTGAGATATATTCCCCCATATTGTTGCGTGGCTTTCACTGCATTCCCATCTCGACTCATCTGGCCCTTCTTCAGAGAGGTCTCCCTGATGACCCTATAGGAATTCTGCTCACTTTCCCCCACCCCAGTCACAGCATATACCTACCCAGCTGTATTTTTTAAAGCATTTCTCACTCCCTAAAGTTATATTTTATATTTATCTGTTTTCTATCATTCTGCCATGATAAATATGGCCAAAATAACAGACAACAAATACTGTTGGAAGATGTAGATAAAGTGCTGAAAATTTAGAAGAAACAAGTATTAGCACAAATTACACAGGTTTGCAACTTGAAAGTCTGCTATACAGTTGGATGAAATAAAGATATTTTGAACAACTCCTCCCTCATGACAGTCACTAGATCCTGTTTCAATAATGGAATACAGAAAGAACTGCTTTTGAGGAGCCACTAATGGGAAGATGAACCAGGGAGCATATATTCTCAACAGTAAATCATTCCTTTTATAACACAATATTTTACAGTAAAATTGTGTCCATGAAACCATTGAAGGAGCGGCTGCTTTGACTAGGATAATAGAAGAACTCTGAGATAAGACTGCCAACTGTGCTGTGGGTGACATGCCACCTCATTCACCAGCAGGAAGTGGCAGCAAAAGCTGAAGGCAGAAGGGCACACGTTGCTGTATGATGCCACGGATGTAGTTAATAAGGACACAAGACCTTTCAGATGTCATGGGATCATTAGCATAATCTGTAATGAGCTGAGTATCCATGAAAGTCCTTTGTTTCACATGTTGGCTAACTCATGGCAAAATACTTAAAAGACCTGTCAGACTTTTACAGACGTGTTATCTTTTTTCAAACAAAAAGGCAAGAATTCCCGCAATGACAAGCAGCTGTCGGTAGTAAACTGCCTGGCAGATATTTTTGAAACTGTGAATACACGTAATTTCTCCCTTTGGGGTATAGGGGATGCTTTAACAGGGTGAGCAGGTGAATGGCTGGGTGTGTTGACTGGCCTTATCTTTATGTTTCCGATCACAGACGTCCAGGGGCCTCTAAGGCTGCATGACAATTTACTAGATTTCTGATTTAACTCTCCCATTTCCAAGAGCTATTCCACCTCTGCTCTCTCCTCAGGCCTCGCACAACCCTCCCCACTCCCACACGCAGCTAAGGACTTACTTGCCGTTTCTCCAGAAACAATCAGAAGAGTCCTCCACCACGTTCCCACCAGTGCCTGTGTCTGACTGTCGTGCTCTCTCTTCTTTCCTGGTCCTGTCACAGACAAATCATCTGGGCGAAGGCCAATCCCCCCGCTCTGGCTGCGGATCCCATCCCCTCCCCCAGCTCAGGGGTAGCCCCCTGAAATCATTCCCCCTCTCTTCTAACGTCTTCAACAAGCGAGCAAAGAAACAAAAACAAACAAAAGAAGTTTCCCTTGACCTTACATCACCAACCAGCTATGGCTCCTCTGCCTCGGTCTGCAACAGAATCCCTCACCAGAGCGGTCCACACTCTTCCACCATTCTCCATCGAACCCACTCTCTTTGGCTTCTGTCCCCATCACTGAAACCTCCTTTGTCAGGTCACTGATGACCCATGTCCAGATCTGACGCTCACATCTCAGTCTTCATCTTCTGCGGTTCTCAGGAGCATTTGACGTAGCTGTTGGCTTACTCCTTTCCGACACGCTTTCTTCACTTGGCTTCCAGGACATTACAGGCTACTGGCTTTCCTTCTACCTGGCAGACATTCACTCTCAGCCTTCTTTCTGGATCCTCCACCTTGGTTCCTACTTCTGTATGTTGGAGCACCCAGGTCTCAGTTCTCAGATCTTATTCTCGATCTGGACCCATACCCTTGATGATCTGATTCAGGCTGTTGACTCACAGATTTATACCTCCAGGTGTTACCTTTCCCCTGAACATTAAATTCATCTATTCAAAGCATACTCAACATCTCCACTCGGAGATTGAATGGGCATCACTAACTTAAACATCTCACAAAAAACTCCTGATTTTTTGCCCAAACTCTGTCATAAACACACATAAGGCTTCCTGATCTCAGTAAATAGCAACTGCATTCTATGTAGATTCAGACCCTAAACTTTGCAGTCAACCTTAACTCTTCTTTCTCCCACATCCTACATCCAATCCATCAGAAAAGCCTTTTGGCTTATACCTTTGAGATATATGCAGAAGTTGATCATATCTCATCAGCATCACTTCTCACCCTACCATCAGCCCCAGGATGGTTCAGCAGCCTCCTGGGTGACCCTCCTGCTACCCCACAGCCCCCTTACAATGTATTCTCTGCACCCCCAGAGCACCCTTCTAAAATATGAGTCAGCTGCTGTCACTCTTGTACATTCCATCTCCCTGAGACAAACTCTGATGTCGTTACTATAATCCACAAGACTATCCATGATCTGGGCCAGCCACCTCTCTGACCTCGTGGCCTCTACCACACTCCTCCCTGCTTATGAAGGGCCACCTTCCTGTCTCAAGATCTTTGTACCTGGAGTGCTAATCCCTCACACAGCTGCATGGCTGGGTCCCCCACTTCTTTTAAGTCTCCTCTCAAATGTCACCTTCATTTGAGAGGCCTTCCCAGTCCACTCTGTCTAAAATAGCAACTCCCATCCCCAACCTTCCACTCATCTATTCTCTATCTTCATATTCTGCTTTCTTTTTCCTCATGGCAGTTTTTTGCCACCTGACAGATTATACAATTATTGATTTATGTATGTATCATGTGTCTCTCCCAGCTAGCATGTCAGCTTCATTCCCTGTGCCTAAAACAGTATCTGGCACATGCAGGCACTCATTTGTTTAATGCATGAAAAAGTAACCGCTTTTTTGGAAGAAAGCTATGCAACAGAGACAGCATTTTGAGAATGGATGTTTGCAAATGTTTCCATTGGCATGAAAACACTTGGTTCTCTGTATCTTTGTGAGGTATCTTTTTCTGTTATGATTGCCATTAAAAAGAAGTACTAAAGTAAATTGAAGTAGACAAGAACTACAAATTACTGTATCACATACTGTTAAGCCAAGATTTTTAACAATAGTGCACTCTTTAATTACATAACTCTTACTAATATTTTCATTGAAAGTGATTTATATTAATAATTTAAATTTTATTTATCTTATTTTAATATTTATATTATGTACAACATACATCACTAGAACAGTCCTGCATGTATATAATTTATACAAAAATACACATCTGTATAATGGGGATGTGTGCTCAAAATATTTCTCTGATATGTTGTTATCTAGAGGAGGAGGGTTAGGACAGATTAGATCTGGGCATACGTTTTAGGTTTTTGTTACATCACATTCTACTTCAAGAACCAATTTCTGTAGCTTACCTATTACTTCGTGACAAACTAACTGAGAACTTAGTGGCTTAAAACAATAACCATTTTGTTGACTCAGAATTCTGTGAGTGGGGAATTTGGGCAGGACTTGGCTCGGTGGTTTTCTGTTCCACCTAGCATCAGCAGAGGTCGTTCGCTAGGCTGGGAGGTCCAAGAAGGCTTCACTCACATGTCTGACACTTCAGTTCTCCATGCAGCTTCTCTGGCTAGCTTGGGCTTCCTCACAGCATGGCTGTCTTGAGGTAGTTGGACTTCTTGCCATGGCTGTTGGATTTCAGGAAGACACATTTGAAGAAGGGAAAAAGCTGCAAAGACATTGCTTGGAAGCTATATAACATGACTGAAGCAACATTCTATTGCTCAAAGCTGCTTACAAGACTGTTGCTGATTTAAGAAGTGCGGGAAATGGACCTCATCTTTCAATGGGAAGAGTGAAAAAGAATTTAAGTCCATTTTAAATCCACCACAGGCTTCTTTTGCACGTTATTATGTTTGTGAGACTCATCCATGTTGCTGTATGTAGCAGTTACTCATTCTTTTTCATTACAGTATAATATTCCATTATATGACTATATCACAATTTGCTTATCCATTCTCCTATTGATGGACATTTAGTTTTCAGTTTTAGCTATTATAAAGAAAGCTTTATGAAAATAATTTTACATATTTTGGTGAACATATACACTAATTTCTCTTGGTATATATCTAGGAATGAAATTGCTGGGTCATAATTAGCGTATATTTAGCATTACTTTGAAACAATTTTCCAAAATATATCTAACAATTTACATTCCCATCAGCAATGCAGAAGAGGACCAGTTTATCCATATTCTTGCCAAACCTTGATGTTGTCCACCTTTCTAACCTTAGCCACTCTGGTAGATGTGTAGCAGCATCTTACTGTGGTTTTAACTTGTGTTTTTCTGATGAGTCATTATGTTGAGTACTTTTCATATATTTATTGAGCTTTTAACTATCTTCTTTTGTGAAACAGCTGTTCAAGTCTTTTGCCTATTTTTACTAGGGTTATTATTGACTTTGTGAATTTACTGAAATGTACTGATTTATTGAATTCTTTGTTGTGGATACAAGTCTTTTGTTGAATATATGTATTGTGAATATCTTGTCTTGGTCTTTAGTTTGCCTTAACAATGTCTTTTGATGAACTAAAGTCCTTAGTTTTGATGAAGTCTAACTTAACAACGTTTTCTTTCACGGATAGCGTTATTGTGATCTGTTTAGGAAATCTATCCCATCTCAAGTCATAAAGATATTTACTGGGGCCAGCCCCGTGGCCGAGTGGTTAAGTTCATGTGCTCTGCTTCAGCGGCCCAGGGTTTCAGCAGTTCAGATCCTGGGCACAGACATGGCACCACTCATGAGGCCACGCTGAGGTGGTGTCCCACACAGCACAACTAGAAGGATCCACAACTAAAAATACACAACTATGTACTGGGGAGCTTTGGGGAGAAGGAGAAGAAGAAGAGAGAAAAAAAACGGAAGATTGGCAACAGTTGTTAGCTCAGGTGCCAACCTTTAAAAAAAAAAGAAAGCGGCCTAAACTCCATTAAAAAAAAAAAAGATATTTACCTATTTTTTTCTAGAAGCTTTACGGTTTTACCTATTATATGTGGGGCATGATCTATTTCAAATTAATTTTTGCATATGGTGTGACATAGGGGTCAATATATTTTCATATGAACATCCAATTGATCCAGAATCATTTACTGAAAAACCATCCTTTCCCCCACTGAATTTTAGTAGCACCTCTGCTGTAAATCAAGTTATCTTACATGTATTTATGGGTGAGTTTCTGGACTTTCTATTCTGTTCCACTGATCTTTTGGTTGTCCTTGCATCCTACTATCTGGATTACTGTTTGATTTACATATTTTTTAACATTAAACCAACCTTGCATTCCTAGAATAAACCCAACTTGGTTTTGATTTATTATCCTATTTATATATTGCTGAATACAACAAAGGACTTCCATTCAATTTGCTGATATTTTGTTTGGAACTTTTGCATCTATGTTTCTGGGAAAGAATGGGCTTTAATTTTTACTTTTCTTGGAATACACTTGTCAGGTTTTGGTGTCAAGGTTATGCTAACTTCATAAGATGTGTTGGTAAATTCTCTCTCTTTTTCCATTATTTGGAAGAGTCTGTGTAAGACGGGTATTATTTCTTTCTTAAATGTTTGACAGAATTTACCAGCTTTACCGTGTTTGAGATTGAGGTTTTCTTTGTGAGAAGGTTTTTTTATTTATAGAGTTGATTTCTTAAATAGATATAGGATTGTTCAGATTTTCTATTTCTTCTTGGATACTATTTGATAACTTGTATTTTTCTAGGAATTTGTCCACTTCATCAAAATTTTCAAATTTATTGGCCTAGAGTTATTGGCAGAATTGAGTAATAGTTAGTGTTGGGCTCCACGTCACTTAAGAGGTGTGGAACTTTGGGTATATTCACTGCTAGGGCATAACAGTAGAGCTGGGGTCCTTGCTATGGGTGGGTCCTCTTGCTAGGCTTGAAGGGCTAAACACGTCTTCTGATTTACACATTCTTTCTTTAGATATGTTAATACCTTCAATCAGGCTTTGGTGTTCAATCAGATTTTGGCCCAGGGACTCTTGGGTCCCTTTAAAGGTTTATCATCTCTGTTCTAATTTTATTTCCCTGTTTCCTCTACTTAGGGTTGCCTCAGTGTTGCTCCACCATATCACCTATTTGTAGCTGAACTGTTTTCCAGAAATATACCCATATTAACTCTTACCTGCAGCATAAGACAGAGTCCATCTCACTGAGCCCTTTTGCCACTGATCATTTCCATTAGACAAAAATAATCTGTGGCAATCCAGATAGGCCAAAAATGACATCTGAGCCAGAGTTTTAAGAAATGCATGTTAGAGCTTTTCTGCTAAAATATCCCTTTAAGTTTTACAGTCTAAAACGACATTTTTTTCCAAAGGGCTGACTTTGCTCAAAACACTTAATTTCCTTTTAAAGGAATGGCTGGAAATATCTGTGGTTCGTTTCTGCACAACCATGTCCAAAGTCTCAAATCAAGATATGTCATCTATTTAAACTATTTTGCATATACATAAAAATCTTACAAAGTCATTCATCCATTCAGCAGATCCTTACTGATCACATGCTGTGAACTAAGTACTGTTCCAGGCCCTGGATATATAGCAACAAGCAAAAAGACAAAAATCTCTGATCTCATATGTTAGTTCAATACATTAACTCCTATTTAGTTGGCCATTCAATACTGCCCCGTTCCCATTCTAATATTTCAACATTTGAAATCAGGGCTGGTCTAGAAAACAAGAGGCTCAGGATCAAGCTGTTCATATGACAATCCTTGAAGCTTTGAGGATGGGTAAGGTCTTTTGCAAAGAGTCTGAAGTTGCACAGAGCCAAGCCTAGTAAATGACATGGGTGACATAACAGGAGAAGAGAATTTACCTAATGCCATGATAAAACAATGGGACTGATTGCTCCACTGGACCGGGTGCCTCTTGAAGGCAGGGACTTTGTCCTGTTTATCTCTCATTTCCCAATTGCTGGAACAGTGCCTGGCATACAGTGGGTGTTTAATGACTTTGTGAAATAAATGAATTAAATGAATAAGGAGTGAATGAATGAAGAGTCACTCCCTTGGTGATCTCATCTAGTGACTTTAAATATCATCTAGACAGAGATAACTCCCAAACATATATCTCCAGTCCAGGATTTGCCTCTGAACTGTGGACTCCTATATCCAAATGCCTTCTCATTCTACCTGGATGTCTTACAAGCATCTCTAACTTAATGTCCCAAATCAAACTCCTGATTCCTCCTCTACCCCACTCCTAGACTGTTCCACCCTTAGTCTGCCCTGACTCAGTCAATGATCACTCCACTCTTCCAGTTGCTCAGGCCAAAAATCTTGAAGTCATCTCGGACTCCTTTCTTTCTCTTACAGCCCAATTCTTGTCCAACAAGATATCCTTTTGGCTCTACCTTCCAAATCTGTATTTCCGGGACCTGTGTACTTCTCACTGTCTCAGCTGCTTTCACCTGGTTCAAACTACCATTATATCCTGTCTGGATTATTGTAATAGTCTCCTGATTCGTCTCCTAACTTCTACCTTTGACCCCTATCAGTCTATTCTCCCCACAACAGCCAGAATGATCTGTTAAACATAAGTCAGATCATGTAACTCCTCCAATGATTTCTCCAATTTCTCCAAGTCAAAGTTAAAGTCCTTACAACCATATTTTGCCCCAACGTCACTTTCTACTCTCCTTTTAGCTCCTGTTCCAGGCACTCACTGACCTCCTTGCTGATCCTTAAATGGCGTGGCACCAGGCTCAGGACTAGGAATTACGGATGGATGTTCCCAGCATGCCTCTTTGCTCCCTTGCCTCAAAGGTCACCTTGTCAATGAGACCTTTCTTGACCACCCCATCTAACACTGAAACCACTTTATGGCTCCCACTCTCCTTTCCTGCTTTTCTCCTTGGCCTTCATTCCCATCTATCATACCATATATTTTCCTTATTTATTTTTGTCTCCCCACCAGAATATCATCTCCATGAAGGCTGGGACTTTGGTTTACTCTGTTCCCTGCTGAATCCCCAGGACCTAAAATATCGCCCGTTTAATGAATAAATCAAGGAATAAAAGTGTCCAGTGAAGGAACAACAATAAAAGTTAACATTAATGAGGCCCTACTATGCGAGGCTCAGTGATAAGGGACTCACAGGTAACATCTAATTGGTATAGAGGAGGAAACCGAGGCACAGGGAAACAGAAGAGCCGTGATGAGAAACCCAGGTCTAACTCAACCACGTATGTTCTTTGTCCAGAAGCGCACGCCTCTCGGTGCTGTTCGACGCCAGCAGGACGGGGAGGGCCCCGAGCCGGGTCCTGGCCCCGAGCCCGGTCCTCGCCCCGGGACTGGCCCTGCACGCCGCCTCCCTTGCCCCTTAAAAGACTAAGAGGGTCTTGGAACGAACGCTGTCAGAAGAGCGTGATTGAATCAGCCCAGCGTTCGGCACCGCCCAGTTTCTTACTGGTTGGTTTCTGTTACCTCGACTACTAGAAAGGGATGCAGTCTGGGAGGGGGATGCAGGATTCGCGGAGCTTTGCCTCTCGCGCGAGCAGAGGTTTCCCCGCGGCCGCAGGCGCCGCCCGGAATCCAAACTCAGGGGCTCGGTTTCCGCCCGGAGGGCTCTTCCCGGCGCTGCCGGAAGCGGCGCCGGTGCCGGGTAACGGGCCCGGGCGGCGGCGGCGGCGTCGTTATGGACCTGGACGAGGCGGTGAGGGGGCAGCGCGCCGGGCGGGCCCGACGGCGGGGCCGGGGCAAGGACGCTGGGGAGAAGGGGCTGGTGGCCGGAGGCTGGCTGTGGGGGCGTCCCCCGGCCGAAGGAGGGCGGGGCGGAAGGCTGCAGGCGGCGGGAGGGATGGGGCTGGCGGCCGCGTGTGCGCGGGGTTTTCGGAAAGAGCTGGAGGCTGTGGGTGGAAGCGTTAGTCGAAGTGGGTGTGTTTCAGGAGCGGGATGAAGTTGTTGGCTGGAGGAGGAGGGTTCTGTGGGTGGCCCCACATGGCTCATCCTCTCTCGCCCGGACACTCACGGGTTCCCAGGGATGCTGGGGTGGGCGAGGGGGCGCCGGGGTTGGAACCAGAGTATCCCCAAGTCGCCCCTGCCGGTCTCTGGGAATCCTCGCCACGGGCCGGTGCAGGGATTCCAGGCTGGGGTTTGGCGACGCTCCAAAGTAACGGTAGGTATCAGGACAGGTTAATGAAAACTGCACCAGCTCGTCGAAATAAACTTGGCATTCATTTTTTACATACTACTTAAAACACCTCCCTCTGATGGTGTTAAAGGAGTATTCGGTAATTAGATCAATGATAACGTCAAACACCAAAGAGGTGGGAAGCAGTACTTTAGTGCGAGTCTGTGCGTGTGCGGAAGCTTATGGTGATAGGACTTCAGTCCTCCAGCACCTAGCTCAATGCCTGTTACATACAAAGTTGATCCTCCTTATATTGCTGAGTGAGTAAATGGAAGCTCGAAACAACCCTAATAAAAATCTGGTTGTTTTGCGGTGAGTATGTGTTTTTAGTGTCCTGGAGGAAGTTCCAAATGGTATGCTATTTCTAGTTTTTTATTTTTTTTATTTTTTTTTATTTTTTTTAAAGATTTTATTTTTTCCTTTTTCTCCCCAAAGCCCCCCGGTACATAGTTGTGTATTCTTCGTTGTGGGTTCCTCTAGTTGTGGCATGTGGGACGCTGCCTCAGCGTGGTCTGACGAGCAGTGCCATGTCCGCGCCCAGGATTCGAACCGACGAAACACTGGGCCGCCTGCAGCGGAGCGCGCGAACCCAACCACTCGGCCACGGGGCCAGCCCCCTATTTCTAGTTTTTTAATCTTCTCTATACTTAAGTCTTGTCATCTCTTTTTGTCACAGCATTCTCAAGGAGTATTATTTACTCATCTTTTTTTTCCATTTTACCCCTACCACCTTTTCTTCTTTTTTTCCCTTACACACTGCGTATTTTAGAAACATTTCTTTAATAGTTTAATTTGGTCTCAAACTGCTCAAAGACTGAACTGCTATTTTCCTTGTTTGTAGATAATGTCCCTGATCTATTTTCTGTTTTTGATTATTTTTTATTTATAGAGTAAAATTGCAGGGAACCCTATAAGTAGAATTGCTGGGTTTGGGTACAGTGTATTGAGTGTGGTTTCCCTCTTCTACAGAAAGAGTTCAAGGAACGCTGTACTCAGTGTGCCGCTGTCTCTTGGGGTCTTACAGATGAAGGCAAATATTATTGTACTTCTTGCCACAACGTTACAGAAGTAAGTAATCGATCTCATTTATGAATCTGCTTATGTTTTAAAAATTGCTGTTTCAGCCTGATATGTGGCATAGTTCCCGAAGAATCGATCTATTTTTATCACTCATGCAATGCCCGACTTCCAAGATCGTAAGTCGTCTTCCAAAGGCTTACACACGTGTTAAAGAATTTGTAGATCAGATTTAGGATGAGTTTTTAAAATGATGTTGGGCCACATATGTACATGATTTCCTGATTCAGACTGTATAGTCTAAGGGGAAATGATTAAAATTATACTTAGAAGATTATTTATTTCTTTTTATTAGTTAATACTTATTAAGAGTTTTTAATGTGTTGGGGTAGCTTAAAGGTTTGGAAGATGGAGAGTTAGCAAGACTGAGGATTGTTGGGAGTATTGGAAATATGCTTCATTATCATTTTATCTTTGTACAGCACCTCATAGCGTTACAAAGTGTTTTCTTATCCATTACTTCGTTTCCTTCTCGGGATGACCTGTGGGATATACTCTTATGCCTATCTATAGATAGGGCGAGTAGGGCTCATGAGTTCAGTGCGTTTGCCAAAGTCACATAAGTGCGAAGTGTTCAGCCAGGGCTTGAACCTGGGTCTTCTGACTCCAGTGTTCATTTTACCCCATCACACTGCCTCCTAAAACGGAGATTGTCATACTGTCCTGTAGAACCTTGGTAAATGAGGCTACCTTACACTGAGAGTGCTGGGTCGTGTTCTGCTTACCACACCTTCAGGGCAGTATAAGCAAAATAATCAAGGATGTGGACAGTCTGCTATTGGACAGGCTAAACAGGCCAAGACTCTTCTCTCTGGAAAAGGATTTGCTCAAAATCTACAGATCCAAGAGGGAACAAATATTGCCTTCACCATATAGGCTTAAGGAAGGCAAATTTGGGACAGATAAAAGTAATTGTGTAGACTTCTGCTTCTGGCCAAGATGGAGTAATAGGAACCAGGTTTACCTTCCCACCTTAAACAACTAAAAGCCTGGATAGAATATATGAAACAAGTAAAACAATTTTTTTTCTCAAGAAAAGTGGTTAATTTAGCTTGTGATTCAATCACACAAGAACTCTTCTTTGAGATAATCATTGTTCTTCAGTCTGCAGCGTAAGTTTTTATGTCTACCTCTCATTTAGTCTCACAGAATATTAAAAAGATAAGTACTCCTGCAATGGAATCGTTGGAGTGATGGATATGTTCATTACCTTGATTGTGGTGATGGTTTCATGGATACACACACACATCACATTGTACACTTTAAATATGTGCAGTTTGATCCTTTGCTTTGATGCATGTTAAGGCACTAGCAGTTTTACTCACCATTTACTTTGCACCAGCGGTGTAAATGTGAACACAGTGAGGGAAGATTGCATCCAGTTGGACTATTTGGCATTAGCAGGTGAAGTTAGCGTACTGTTTTTGTTTAAATTAAACTACATTAACTAACTGCTACCTTCATTTATGTCTTTGATAATGTTTCTGTTCATTTCTGTCTGATAAAATCTGCTGCAGTCATTTTTTAACTTGAAAGATCCACATACCATTACCTTGTTCCACATTTGAAAGACTGGTCAGCTTGTGTGGAGTAACTTGTCAAGAATACAGCATTCTAGCAGGTGGGCAACATCTTATATAGGCCAAAACCTAACTCAGTGCCTTCCATATGATAAGCAAAGCTGTGTGTTGCACAACTTCAGTAGTTACTCTTGGCTTTATGGCCGTCCGGGTGTCTTCCTCCTGTAGACTAAATGTGATCAGTGCTGCGTGGAGTGTTGTGGTGTAGTGGGCGGTGTAGAAATCAGTGGGCAGGGAATGACCAATGAGACAGTAGTTACACCTACGAAGAGTGGAAGTCGTGGTACAACTTGCTCTATTTTGCTGCCCCTTTCAGTACCTTCCAGTTTGCTCTGTATATAATTCTCAAGCTGCAGATACTCTCTACAATCTGGGAAAAGGCCTTCTGAATTGGTAGAGGAATTAGAATGTTACCTTGCTATATTTTTTACAGGAAAAAATTTTGGGGGTCTTAAGCGTGGCCAATTTATATAATAGATGTTCTTGCAACTATTTCATGGATATTTAATAAAGGTCTAGGCTAGAATTGTGTGATTTTAATAGATTTTTATGATTATAAGGGCAGATTCATTATAGAAAATTTAGAAATTATGAAGATGAAAGTTAAAATCAATAATCTCAACACGCAGCATTTCAAAAACTTTTATTTAGTCTTTTTTTTTTTTCTGTGTATGGGAAGAGAAAAGGGATGTGGGTGAGTACTATTGAATCTTCTGTCTTAATAAATTAAATATTTTCCTGTTATTCTGAACATTAGTGGACATTCTAATTGAATGTATAACTATCCTACAATATAACCACTCACTAATTTAATTAATTATAGCTCCAGTTTGGTTATTTAGCTTTTTCTAGCTTTTAGTTATTTCACGTTTTGTCTAGTCCAGATGTTAAGCCATTTTTTTCCTGCCCTCCAGCTTACTGTGTATATAATTCTCAAGCTGCACATACTCTCTACAGTCTGGAAAAAGGTCTTCTGAATTGGTAGAGGCCTACTCTTTATAGCTTTTGTGTGTCTTTGCTGGGTAACTGCTTTGGTATGTATTCTGATGTGTCTTATGTTCTCAGTGTGGCCAACCCAGTCCACCAGAACTGCTGCGAATATGGTTTCTGTGACTAGAGAGAATGCAGTCCCAAAATCCTATTGTTGGAGATGTTTCTTTTATTCTTTTTTTTTTTTTAAAGATTGGCACCTGAGCTAACATCTGTTGCCAATCTTTTTTTGTTTCTTCTCTTCTCCCCAAAGTCCCCCCAGTATAGAGTTATATATTCCGGCTGTGAGTGCCTCTGGTTGTGCTACATGGGCCGCTGCCTCAGCATGGCCTGACAAGCGGTGCTACGTCTGCGACCAGGATCTGAACCTGTGAAACCCTGGGCCGCCAACGCGGAGTGCACGAACTTAACCACTTAGCCACGGGGCCGGCCCCTCTTTTATTCTTAATCAAAGTTGAAAATAAATTTCATTCCAAATCTCTAAATTTAGAGAAATATATAAATGTTCCCTGTTGATTGAAAATCTTCACCTTACTTCCATCATTAAGACTTAATACTTTTATTTATTGGTTGTGAGAGAGGCAGAATCTTAGGTACCAATTGTTGAGAGCACTTGGAATTGAAAACTTTGGGGTGAATTGTACTCAGCATTTAGTCATTCTAAAATCCTATAGGTTTGATTAAAAATGAAAAGTAGTACTTTTATAATTTCATAAATAAATCTGTTTTGCTGCAGTATTCAAACACAGAGAAGTAGGATGAAACTAATCTGTAAGTAGTTCAGGCATTGCCGATTATAATAAATATGGAAACCATTTTAATTCCAAAGTGTGTTTTGGATGTAGAAAAAAGTAAATAAATTTGACTTTAGGTTTGGTGTGAAACAGTTAAAAAGAGATTTAAAGTAAAAGTTTATTCATTTGACAGACATTTATTTAGTGTTTACTGTGTTCCAGGCAGTTTTAAGTACTGAGAACTTTTGAATGAGAAAGCAATATAAAGGTTAACCAGAATGTTACTGTTTATGTAATTTTCCCAAAATGTTACCATCATTGGTCCTGACACTAACAATTTGGTTCATAACACTTCCCCAGAGCGTGCTCGGAAATATATTTAGAGAGATGTGAAACTCTCTCCTTAGTGGTCTGTTTCTGTTTCCTGCAGAGATCTAAGGAAGTTGTAAACACTGGGGCTATTCCTAATACTAAAATACAAGCCATCAACCGGGGACTTAAAAGAAAAAGAAAACTTGGTAAGCTCTTTCTTCATATGCGCTTAGCATTCTTCGGTCATGTTTTTCACCTTCATGATTTGGGGATGTGGAATGGAATTTTAAATAGATTCTAGAGAAGCTGCCAAAATTTAACTAGATAATCCAAAATGGAATTAAGGTGGGTAATTATTGATGGTAAGATTGGAAGCAGATGTCTTAAAGCAGGGCCTTTTTTTATCCTGCTTGTCAACAATGAGTTGCTTTTCCAGGGGAGCAACTGTTATACAAAAAATAATAATAGCAAAGGGAGCATATTTCTTTTTATCTCTTGGCGTATGTTTTTCTGTTCTTTATCTATTGTCTATTATGAGTGTGAGTTTCTGTGCTTTTAAAGAAAAATGTTCATTTTCTGAAATGATTCAACTATGAAATTGTCAGGTTAAGCAGGTTAAGCATGATATTCAACTTTCAGAAATCCATTTTTCACATTTGATTTTGAACACACCCTTTTAAACTATGGAAGATTATTTTCCCTTAAAATAATCTCAGCATGGGTGTGCTTTGAAATGGAATCTATTTCATAATGCAGTGAGTACATGTAGTTAGCCATTGTAGAGAAGAGTCTGAGGTAAAGTCTAACTGATGCTTTTTATTTTTGTGTCTAATTACCTAGGGCCAGATTCTCAGGTTTGAAACCAGGCTAATGATAGTAGTGTAATCTTCTACCTGAGGTAGCTTTAAGGATACACACACATGAAATATATTATGTTTGTATAAATGTTAATGAGATATCTGTGTGAAATACATTGACGATCCTAGATGAATAAGAGAGAGAATGCCTAAATGCTAAGCTGTGTTCCTGTTTAACCTTTACAATGACTATTTTTATTAGGCTAAAACTTCATTAATTTCAATTAGATTTTATCAGAGTAAAACCTGATTAATTTGGACTTTACCTATCTAAATAATTAAAATGTATAGTTTAAACTTAAATTGCTGAGGGAACTTCAGATGCTTCAAATTAGATGTCAAGTGTCTTATATTCAACCTCTTTATCCTTAGTTTCTACATCTGTAAAATGAGCATGTTAATAGCATTTGTCATATAAAATAGGAACCTAGACTCAGAATTTAAAATGTGGCTATCAGTTTGTAAGAAGAATGTGCAAGAAGAGACAGCATGTCTATGTAGCTTGCAGAGCTTCAACTCCCTTAACTTGGGAATGCATCAAAATTACAGGCTGTCTGTTTTACCCTGTACAACCCGGAGACCCTTTCCAGAAATTGAGTTAGTCAGCGGGTGTGGAGAGACCTGTGACACTGAGGTGAAGGAGGGGAGTAGGAGTCCTGTGACGTATGCAGGGGAAAGGGGATCTTGGAGTCATAGTAACAGACTTCAGAAGCTGTGTGTAGAAAGCGCTGACAGCATACTTTTCAGAGTTACAGTATTTGTCCAGCAGGGAGGGGTGAAACAAAGGTCTTAACAGATTTTAACTTTTTTTTTAACTGGTAATAATATTTAAACATGCAGCTCTGTCAACTGGAGTGGTAGATTTCTTCACAATCTCTTAGGATTGTTTTGAGGATTGAAGATAATAACCTACTTAAGATAGCTTGCACACACCTGGTACCTAGGCAGAGCTTAATAAGTCTTAGTTTCCTTGCTTTCAGTTTCTCCCTGTAGCCTAGAACCGTTTCCAGAAAAGCAGAATGCCCTTGAACAGTTTATTCACTTTGTTCTTATTGGGCTTTCCTGCACTCCTGGACCATCACATCTTGGCTTTTGTTCATTCGTTCTCCAAATACTCCTTGTTCCCTTTCTTTGTGAGTTGGAACTCACAAAGGGGTGGTAGAAGCAGTGGTTGAGTACTGAGCATCCTTTCATTTAGGATTCTGCTGCGCATTGTCCACTACGGTATACATTTTTAAAACTTACTTTTTTTTTTTAACATGGTGGCTATTAATTTTCCTGCCTTTTACATTAATATTTCAGAAAAACTGTAGATAGTTTTAAATATTTAAATTCTGATAAATTATAAAAATTATGTTTAGCTTTAGCATTTGTGTGTAAATTTGCCAGATTTGTATGTTTGAATGGAAACCCTGTTCAGGGGTATACAAAAAAATTGCAGTTGCAATGTGTAAAACACAATTGTCACTATTTAGTAGCATTACTGTTAGTAAATTAGGAATACAAATGTCTGAAACATGTTGTATGTCATTTAGAGAAAGGTTGGGATTGGTATGTGTGCGAAGGTTTTCAGCACATACTCTATCAACAAGCAGAAGCCTTAAAGACCCTCGGAGTAGGCCCAGAGTTAAAGGTAAGTCCATTTGTGGCTAGATGTTAGCTTTACATTTTGTTGTTTGAAGAACAATAGATTTAAAGTGAAACTAAGGAGAATAGTAGGGTTATCAGTAATAACGTTAGGGATACTAGAAGAATCATTTTTCTGATGTTTTTGCTTTAATCCTTTGCCTCTTTAATCCTTTAATCCTCTGGTCTAGTAAGACCAGAAATTCCCGAAGTGTGTTCTACTGAATGTAGATAAGCAGTGCATCCAAAAGAAAATAGTAAAAGTTTTAGTCTTCAGATATTTAGGAAACATTGGGTTAAACAAAGTAGAACAAGCAACTTTGCAGACTTAAATTGGTGCCTTTTATGTGTTAATGTGCTTGTTTAATTTCCAAGGGAATGTAGTATGTAGTATTCACAATTTGAGAACACAATCCTTTGATGTGTGTATGTTTGTGGATCATCCATCAGGACTTGGTTTCCACAGAACGCACTTTGGGGAGTGCTACGTTAAATCGGAGGTGCTCAGGCTTGATTGTGCATCAGAATCACGTGGAGGACTGCTCAAGCACAGATTGCTGGACCGCACTCCAGGGTTCTGACTAAGTAGATCTGGAGTAGGGCCCAAGAATTTGCCTTTCTAACAAGTTCCCAGGTGACACTGATGCTGCTGGTCCAGGAATCACACTTTGACTTTGCTGCCTCTCAGGAGTACCCATGGTATCCCTGCTATTATTTGAGTTTCATATTCCCTCATCTGGTTGAAGCCATTTCAGGAATTTTTTTAAAAGCCAGTTATTTAGCAACAAGTGGTTACTGTACACTTGCTTCATGCCCATCATTGGAAACAAAGTGCTCAGAGATCTAGCCTAGCTGGAGAGAGGGTTTTGTGCATCTGTGGAATGAGTAAACACAAAATTATGTAATGATATGCTCATAGATAACAGTAAGGGCAAAGAGAAGAGAGAAAGATCAGTGTTTACTGAAGTCACCAAGAACAGGGAGATTTGTAGAGGAGTCTTTGCTATTCACACCAGAATCTAGGGCAAACCAAAACACAATGCCCTCTGGACCAACCCATGGCCTAAATGGACTCTGAGGCTACCCTGAAAGTATTATAGGAATTAAAAATCCAAAAACATGAGACAAGAGAGGCTTACCCATGGCAATTCTTGCATTAGGTATGATTGCTGGTAGTCTAGGGCTTTGTGAATCTGGTTTCTCCCTGCATAGTCATCCTAGGTATAAGAGTTTTTAAATAAATAGTTTGATATAGTTACACTGAATAGCTTCAGTAGGGTTTACTCCTATATAGCCTTCTACCCCCTTCATTGGGGTTAATCCTGAAAAGAGTTTCTCTGAAATTAGCCAATGAGCCTAACCACTTAGACCTCCCCAGGTCATGGTGCTAGAGCGGCATTATGCTAAGAACACAGGCTCCAGAACCAGAACTGACTCCAAGTCCTATTCATACCTTTTCTGCTTACTGGCTAGGTCATTTTGGCCAGGTTACTCAGTTTCTTCAGTGATAAAATAGAGATGAAAGCTATCTTGCAGTATTGTGTTAGAGCTAACGGATGCCTTGTACCTAGAAGGTGATGAATAAATGGAAAAGTAGTTCTGTCTTGTTTTGTTCGTTTTGTTTTACTTTCACTTGGACCCCAGGGGCCAGTAGATTGCTAGACTCGATAGCAGCTTTTCCCCTAACTGGAAGTGTAGTCATGTGTAAATTCCTTTCTTTCTCTGATACTTAATTCACTTGCAAAAGGTAGGGATTCACCTAGGTGATCTTTAAGGAACTAGTCCCTTCCTTTTCTAAAATCTAAGATTAAGAAGAATTTATTTAGTTTTTCCCATATACCTGATATTGTGATGTAATTCTTTTTATGGAAAAGTAAGTAATAAAACATTTAGTAGAAGACAATGTGTAAAGTACAAGAGATTCTGTGGTATAAATGTGCCTGTATATTTGCCATCGTAACCTGAATTGCCACTCATTTCCCTTTCACCTTAGAATGAAGTTTTACATAATTTTTGGAAGCGCTACCTTCAGAAGAGCAAGCAGGCTTATTGTAAAAATCCAGTTTATACCAGTAAAAGGAAAGCTCCGGTAAGGCACAGTCTGAAAAGTGAGACTAAAAGACATTTCTATTGAGAGCAGAGGTGAAGATGAGATTCAGCCTCACCTGGGTTTATGATGCTTGTCAGAGGACCTTCAGTGAAGAGATTTCTATTATAGTCCAGGAAGACAGGGTCACTGATCCTGACATTGGAATTAATTTTGACTTCTTATTTGACTAGTTGAAATGTAAAGAAATTTGTGGTTAAGTTTCTAAATGGAAGCTTAAGTAATTTCTGTCATTGTACTATTAAAAATTTTTTTTGCATATGTTACTCCTTTAGTTTGTAATACCTACTTACTTTACCTGGCATCTCAGATTCATCTCAGTTATCATCTCTTTTCAGAAGCCTTTATGTAAAGAAAAATAAGTCTGGGTGCCTTACCACCCTCCCCCAACATCCACCAGAGCAGCTGTATTTTTAGCAGTTTGCTTTTAACTGCTTTGTAAATATGCCGTGGAACAGTTTATTTGGGGTAGCAGAGGATTCCACTGCTAAGAAAGGCAAATTTGATAAACTTTGATGTGTGGTATTTATTTTCCAGGCCTGAGAAGAGATTCTGAATCTATTTGACACACATTTGTTAAGAGCTTAGAAACTTGGCCCAGTGTTTCACTGTTTGGTTGGGGTCTCATAGGTTCCACATGCAGAGTTTAGTGACCCAGGACTGAGAAACCCAGCTCTGAGTGAAAGGAATAGGTCTAAGAATGAGAAGTTTAGACTAGTCAAGTTGTGCAAGATACAATGATAAAAGGGGGAATAACCTAAGGAATTAGTTTGGAAAATGTCCTTTTTAAATATGAGATAATGAATTTAAGTAAACTTGAGAAATAACATGAATTTAAATAAACTCGAGAAATAACTTGAATTTAGTGGAAAATACAACTCTTTTTTTTTATTATTGAGGTCATATTAGTTTATAACATTGTGTAATTTCAGGTGTGCATTATTATATATCAGTTTCTGTATAGACTGCATCATGCTCACCGCCAATAATCTAGTTTTTGTCCATCACCATACATATGTGGCTCTTTATCCTTTCACCCACCTCCCTACTCCCTTCCCTTCTGGTAACCACTAATCTGTTCTTTTTATGCATGTGTTTATTATCTTCCACATATGAGTGAAATCATAGGGTGTTTGTCTTTCTCTATCTGGCTTATATGGCTTAACATAATACCCTCAAGGTCCATCCACGTTGTTGCATATGGGATGATTTTGTCTTTTTTATGGCTGAGTAGTATTCCATTGTGTGTGTGTGTGTGTGTGTGTGTGTGTGTGTATGTGTATGTGTATATATGCGTGTGTGTGTATGTATACCACATCTTTATCCATTCATCAGTTGATGGGCACTTGGTTGCTTCCACATCTTGGCTATTGTGAATAATGCTGCAGTGAACATAGGGGTGCATAAATCTCTTTGTATTGGTGATTTCATGTTCTTTGGATAAATACCCAGTAGTGGGATGGCTGGATCATATGGTAGTTCTATTTTTAAGTTTTTGAGAAATCTCCATACTGTTTTCCATAGTGGTTGCACCAGTTTGCATTCCCACCAGCAGTGTATGAGGGTTCCCTTTTCTCCATATCCTGTCCAACATTTGTTGTTTTTTGTCTTGGTAGTTATAGCCGTTCTCACAGGTGTAAGGTGATAGCTCGTTGTAGTTTTGATTTCTATTTCCCTAATAATTAGTGATGTTGAACATTTTTTCATGTGTCTGTTGGCCATCTGTATATCTTTGGAAAAATGTCTGTTCATATCCTCTGTCCAGTTTTTGATCAGGTTATTTGTTTTTTTGTTGTTGAGTTTTATGAGTTCTTTATATATTTTGGAAATTAACTCCTTGTTGGCCATATGATTTGCAAATATTTTCTCCCAGTTGGTGGGTTGTCTTTTTGCTTTGATGGTTTCCTTTGCCTTGCAGAAGCTTTTTAGTCCGATGTAGTCCCATTTGTTTATTTTTTCTTTTGTTTCTCTTGCCAGTAGACATGGTATTCGAAAAGATGCTGCTAAGACTGATATTGAAGTGTGTGCTGCCTATATTTTCTTCTAGGAGTTTTATGGTTTCAGGTCTTACGTTCAAGTATTTAATCACTTTTGAGTTAATTTTTGTGTATGGTGTAAGATAATGCAGACAACATTTTATAACCGTAGAATTATGAAACATTATCCTATTTTGATTCAGGGGGCAGGTACTTCTCAAGAAAAGCAAAAGATGCTGTATAGTTCTAAGGTGACACTTTGAAAAAGAAGAGAAAGAATTATCCAAAATATTAAGAGCTTAATGTTTAAAATTACATAGCTAAGGTATTTGTTGGTTATGTTTATGCACTGGGGCTTTGCCTAACAGAAATTTAAAATCGGAACCTGGGATTCTCTCTGAATTTTAATATTTTTAGGTTAACTTCATATAATAAAAGAGGCTTTGTTGACTTGAGTAAACACCTGTTTAAAGTAAGGTAGGCATTACACTAAAATCTTCTTGGTGAATAAATAAACAATAAGCAAAATTTTAAGCTGGTATATAAATTGGTAATATAATTTCTATCAAAAGAGTACAGCTGAACTCTTTTGAAAGGTAAAACAAACAATTATTTTAAATTGGAAGCTTAGTCTTCTCACATATTCAGTAAATTTTTTGTGTGCTTTGGGTAGAACTGTTCCAGGAATAGTAAGAGGCCTGCATCTGAATCCTGGCTCCACTGCTTTTGACTTGTGTAATCTTGGGTGAAATAAATTACTTAAAACTTCCAGGAGAAGCAAGCAGACAAGCAAGTATGTAGATCTGGGTAAGAAGGATAGAAAACGAGAAGGCAGGGAAGGGTGCTGTTTGATATGGAGTGGCCAGGGAAGACCTCTGAGGAGCAGCCTTAAGGAAGAGAGAAAGTAAGCCATGAGGATATCTGGGGGAAGACATGCAGACTGTCAGGCCTCACCCAGACCTACTGAAACAGATTACACATTTTGACAGAGCTCCTAGGTGCTTCCTGTGCACACTGAAGTTGGAGAAGCACACCTCTAGAGGAGAAATGGCTGGGACCAGGTGGTAGGAATGGAAATACGTGGTAGGATTCTAGATAAACTTTAGAGAGAGCCTGCAGAATTTCCTGATGGGTTGGCCATGGGGTGTGAGAGAAAGAGCGGAACCAAGGATGGCTCTTAAGGTTTTTGCCCTGAGCAGCTAGAAGAAAGGAGTTGCCATTGGCTGAAATAACAGGTGGGGCAGGAAGATCGATAGGTCAGTTTTGGACATGTTAAGTTTAAGACGACTGTTAGATATCCAAGAGGAAATCTCAGATACTCAGATATACAAGTCTTCAGTTCAGGAGTGAGGTCCAGCCTAGAGATATAAATTTGGAAGCTGTCAGCTTACACTATAATCGTGAAATCTAAAATGGCATTATCTGTAAGATGCACTGTTATTTTAAATACTCCCAAGAAAGAAAATAATGCTGCAAATTAAATTATGACATGCCACTATTTGTAAGATATATCCTGATTTCAGGGATGTTAAAATTTGAGGAGCGGGGTGCCGGCCCTGTGGCCGAGTGGTTAAAGTTCCATGTGCTCCACTCAGTGACCTGGGTTCACGAGTTTGGATCCTGGGCGTGGACCTACTCCACTCATCAGCCATGCCTTGGTGGCATCCCACATACAAAATAAAGGAAGATTGGCACAGATGTTAGCTCAGGGCTAATCTTCCTCAAGCAAAAAAGAAAAAAAGAACAGAGAAGGATTGGCAGTGGATTTTAGCTCAGGGCAAATCTTCCTTACCAAAAAAAAATTGAGGGAGGGGGGAGTGCATTTCAGAATTGAATACTGGTAGATAGTATTTAAAACCACAAAACCAGATGACATCACCCAGGAGTGAAGAGAGAGAAGGACCAAGAACTGAGCTGTGAGTCACTCTAGAGTTAAGATGTCTGGGATAAAAGAGGAACCAGCCAAGAAGTATGAGGAGCAACTCGTGAAGTAGGAGAAAGCCAAGAAAGTGAGGGGGTCATTCTGGAAATGAGGGAACAGAAAGTTTTAAGAAGAGGGAAATGATCAACTGTGAGAAATTCTGCTGCCTAGCCAGGAAGGAAGAGGGCTAAAAATTGAGGGCAGCAGTGGGATCAAAAGTTTGGGGCCAGCCCGGTGGCGCAGCGGTTAAGTGTGCACCGTCCGCTTCTCGGCGGCCCGGGGTTCGCCAGTTTGGATCCCGGGTGCGGACATGGCACCACTTGGCAATCCATGCTGTGGTAGGCGTCCCACGTACAAAGTAGAGGAAGATGGGTGTGATGTTAGCTCAGGGCCAGTCTTCCTCAGCAAAAAGAGGAGGCTTGGCAGATGTTAGCTCAGGGCTAGTCTTCTTCCAAAAAAAAAAATTTGATTGGAGGGGCTGGCCCCGTGGCACAGTGGTTAAGTTCGAGCACTCTGCTGCGGCAGCCCAGGGTCGCCTGTTCAGATTCTGGGTGCGGACATGGCACCGCTCCTCAGGCCATGGTGAGGCGGCATGCCACATGCCACAGCTAGAAGGACCCACAACTAAAAAAAAAATACGCAACTATGTACTGAGGGGTTTTGGGGAGAAAGAGGAAAAATAAAATCTTTAAAAAAAAAATGTTTGATTGGAGTGGGATATAAGATAGAGAGGAGAGAATCCGAGACAGTAAGTCTGGACAAATCTTTCAAGGCATTTTGCTGCAAAGAAGTACAAAGAAATTGCGTTGTAGCTGTTGTCAAGGGCAGTTTTTTTTAAGCGGGATAAATGATAGCATATTTGTGTAGTGCTAGGAATGATCCAGGATAGAGAAGAAATTCTCACAGGAGAGAGGCAGTAGAAGTGAATGACAGTCTGAGTAGAGAGAGGAGTAGGATCAAGTGCACAAGGGAGAAACTGGCTTTAGCTGGGAGCTAGCATAGGCCACCAGAAGAACCAGCAGAGGCCAGGGGATGTGGTAGGCTTGCTGGCAGATGATTGCCTGTGAGAACCTGTGGAAGTTTGCTCCTGATTGCTTCAATTTTCTCAATGAGTCCATGCTTATCAGGCAGCTTGATGGTCTGTCTTGCCTCTCACATGCTTACCTATAGGCAGGGGATGTGCTTAACAGAGGACACACACATCTTATTCCATTCCCTGATTTTTTTGTTTCATTCTCGTGTGAGTGTCCTTAATATGAGTCTTAGCTCCTCGTAATAAGATCAAGTTGCTTGGCGTGCATGGCTGAGAGCATAGCTTTTTGACTGTGATCAGTTCCCCCAAGGTAATGTCAGCTAATGAGGCTTTATGGTAGCCAGCCAGCTGACCTTTCTTGGGGACACTCTACCATTTCAACAGTACATGTGCGAAAAATTAAACAATGATATATGAGATAGTATATCCTTGTCAATTACTTGTTATACGCAGTAAATGCCACAGGAGTTCAAGGAAATGAGAAATCACTGAAGAAGAGTCGATTGGAAAGGTGGCATGATAGAGTAAGTAATGAGTTGGAGAGAAGGAGGAAAAAGGACAGTTCAGGCAGGAGAGATGGAATTAGCGAAGATACAAAGCAAAAATTCCCCAGGTAGGCTTGGTAAGGAGAAGACAGCAGCGTGCGTGGAGTCATTATCGACACTTGATGCTTTTATAGGTGTAGATACTAGAGCTACAGGGAGGAGGCCTGAGGCCCCTGCTGGTAGCTGGTTTCCTCACTCACCCTTGTCTGTGGCCCTTCTCCGAGAAGCATTGCCAGGAGCGGCGGGGCACCTTGCGGAAGTCGGGGTCTTTCAGTCTTAGGGACGTGGTAGCTGGGTTCCTCACTCACCCTTGTCTGTGGCCCTTCTCCGAGAAGCATTGCCAGGAGCGGGGGCGCCTTGCGGAAGTCGGGGTCTTTCAGTCTTAGGGACGTGGCAGACGGTCGTGGTTCTCTAGAGTGGTTCCTTTGTGGTGTTTGCAGTGGTCAGGAATGTTTTAAGTTCATGGACATTAATTGCACTTCTTTCACTTCTTTTTTGTTAAATTCTTTATTTCCCTGATCCCCTTTCATCTTTCCTAGTTTACTCCCTCATTTTTGTGGAGCATCTTTTCTTACATTGCTTAGGATATTAATGTTATTTCCCCTCTGATTTGATTGCTTTGGCCTCTGTTTTTTATATTAGATGCTTTCTTCAAATGTTTAATGAGCCTAAGATGGCTAGTCCTGTTTAAGAATGGAGACTAAAAAGTTGATTGAAACTTTATTGCATTTTAAATTCCTATGCAATAATTTTATTTGTTATTTTGCAAATAGGTATTAGAAGATAATCCAAGTCATTCAGACTGGGATAGTGAACCTGAGCTGCTAAGTGACTTTAGCTGTCCTTCTTTTGTTGAAAGTGGAGCAGAGTCTCAGCCTGATGTCCACACTCAAAAACCTTTCCCCATCATCAAAGCATCACAATCAGGTAAAAATGAGACTCAAACTACCTAGAATTTTAAAGCTGGTAATACATCTTAAAAATAATTTGGTCCAGTCTCTTCATATTCCAAGGAAAGGAACTTGGCCTAGCAAGAAGAATGACTTGCTGAATCATATGGCTGGGAGAAAGGCAAATCAAATGAAATCTTAGTGTAATTTCTGAAAAGGTGCCTTGTCTCCACACGAGTATTTTTGTGTGATTTTTTTAAAGGAAGCTAAATGGTAAGTGCATCCGGAAAGAAAAGGAGGCTGGTTCAATAAAGATCTTATGTATGTGTGGGCCCAGGATTTTCAAAGAAAAGTTGCAGCAGAGAAATGATAGAACTAAGCCGTATGGTAAGGCAGACGAGAGTCAAAGATATACCGAATCTAAGCACAGACTAAAGCAGGCTGCATGAAACTTACCATATTGTGTGTGTGTGTGTGTCTGCATCTTATTTGCTGATTTAATCCCGTAGTTTAAAATAAATACGGAGTGTCTCTAAGGTTAAAGTTATAGACCCTCTCCTCAAAGCACTTATTCATGATTTTAGTTGTTTCCACACTACATTTTTTTTTTTTTAAAAAAAAAACAGTGGAAAACAGACCTGAAAGAACAGACCAGGGTTTTGTTATAGATTACTAGACTCTTAATGTGTGCTGATAGAGTTTTTTGAGAGAGAGCTTCCAACCCCTCTGGTGTTAGGGATTGTTGAAATCTGGGTTAAGTGTGGTTATGTAAAACTTTCAACAAAACGTTTCCTGTATGGGCTGCTTCTTTGCAAGCCCCTTGCCCTCCAAAGATTAAAAATTATTTTTATCAGCATATCCGCATTTCTTGCTGGTCTGCACAGTGACACAGATATCAGATAAGTTATTTTAATGTCCAAAGAAGTAAAGAAGTTAGAACCATAATCGGGCAGCAATGAATCTCTGGAGTTTTCTTCCCCATGCTTTCAGGCAAGGCTGAACTCAAACAGCCCCAGAGGACTGTGACTCTGAAACCATCCAAACCTTTTAAAACGTCATGATTGTTTGCCTGTGTTAAGGGTTTTTGTTTGTGTGTGTGTTTTTTAGTAAATGATGATCCTCAGAGCTTTCTTTTAGTTTATCATTAAAAGTAACCATTAAGGGGGCTGGCCCCGCGGCCGAGTGGTTAAGTTTGCGCACTCCGCTTCGGCGGCCCAGGGTTTCGCTGGTTCAAATCCTGGGTGTAGACATGGCACCGCTCATTAGGTCATGCTGAGGCGGCGTCCCACATGCCACAACTAGAAGGACCCACAACTAAAAACCTACAACTATGTACTGGGAGGCTTTGGGGAAAAAAAAGGAAAAATAAAATGTTAAAAAAAAGTAACTATTAATACAACTCTTATTACAAAAGTGAAAAATGCAGCTATTCAGAAAGAAAATAAAATTCCCAGTTATTCCCAATACCACCTAGAAATAACCATTATTGCTGTAGTAGATCATTCTAGAAAGTTTTCTATTCTTATAGAGAAAAAGGGAGTTTTGTTTTTGCAAAAATGTGAACTATTTCTTCATTCTTTGAATTTTTGAATCAAAATTCTACATGCATGTAATTCAAGTAGATTATAAGGCTTGTTATAAAAAACTGTAAAAATAAATTGTAGTCCACTGTCTCCTCTAAATGTCCTGTTCCCAAGAGGCATTCACTTTTCACTCTTTCGCAACCTCCGTGTCTCTGTCATGTGCTTCCAGTGCTGCATCTTGATTTCCGGTTTTGCACATTAGCTCTTCAGTCCTGCTGTGGAAGGTGAAGTCTTCTTACTGCCCCTCCTCCCCACGTAGTCACCAGCACACAACTGTGCATTTCCCGTTCTCTATCTTCCCAATATAATTATAATTTTTTACTAGATCGATATTTAATGCTTAAATTGTTATAAATGTTATTCAGAACTGAGCCACGTAGCTTAATCTGATCACTCTTGTTGTGTATCCTTTGGTTTTCTCAGTGTTGATAACTGCCCTGTTACTTAATTTCCTATTTATTACTAACCTATAATTTATTACTATTGGGTCTCCACACTTCCTTCCACTTCTGAAAATCTCTCAATTCCTTAGATGTTCTATCAATTTCACCTTCCAGAAGAAGTCTTTCTGGAGCTCCTGAGCTGCTGTGATCTAGAATGATTTGTCTCTAGACCTGGATCCCAGCTGTCTTTGTGATCTCTACCACTGTCCTGACGAGTCTTTCACTTCTTTTTTGTTAAATTCTTTATTTCCCTGATCCCGTTTCATCTTTCCTAGTTTACTCCCTCATTTTTGTGGAGCATCTTTTCTTACATTGCTAAGGATATTAATGTTATTTCCCCCCTGATTTGATTGTTTTGGCCTCTGTTTTTATGTTAGAGGCTTTCTTCAAATGTTTAATGAGCCTAAGATGGCTAGTCCTGTTTAGGAATGGAGACTAAAAAGTTGATTGAAAGCTGTGTACTCGTGGTGCGTCTTGTCAGCTCCATTCTGCACAAGAGGGTGACGCAGCTGGGTTATTTTCTTAGTGAACCTCCAGTATTATTGTCTTTAAATCTTTTCCCCCTGAGCTGATCAGATTTTCCAGAGAAATCTCTGTGAGTCTTCTATTTGGAGGGTGTAATCCTGTCTGTTCTAGAAACTGGGTGGGAAGAAGAAGGGCCAAGGGCAGTGGGGGATTGTCTGAATACTCATATGTAAACTTTCACTTAATCCTCCTGTTTTCAGTAAGCTGCCCCTCCTGTCAAATGTGATTGACACACGCCCTATGCTAGAGACTGTTTTACTCTTTCTAGATGAGAAACTTGCAATTTTCTACCGGGGTTGGGAGGGGCAGTCATCTGGCTGCGTGGAGTTGGCTAAGAACCTGAGTGTCTTAACTGCTTCTTAATCAGACTTTCAAGCAGTCCTCCTGGCGTTAACTCTACCTTTACCCAATTTCCAGGGGTACCTGTTTAACCAATTCCTGAGCCTTCTTTAGGGGTCCCTAGGGGAAAATTAGATTGGTTTTTGGCTTTTCTTACTGCTGGCTTTGAATCTAGCTTTCTTGGGACTGCTAAGGTAGTGATCACTTATTCATATGCTTTCTGGCTTTTAAAATTTTATTGCTGTTTTTCCTTTTCCATGTTATTTGTTCTTGAGTTTATAACTTTTAAAAATTCCTTTATAACTGTTGTAGTGGGACAGAGCAGAAGCTAATATATGTTTTCAACCTGCCCTCTTACTGGAAGTTCCTACATGTTGTCTTATGTATATATTTTTTAGCATAATATTTTATGGAAATCCATGTCCTTATATATACATATATATATATTTTTTAAAGATTGGCACTTGAGCTAACAACTGTTGCCAATCTTCTTTTTTTTTCTGCTTTTTCTCCCCAAATCCCCCCAGTACGTAGTTGTATATTTTAGTTGTGGATCCCTCTAGTTGTGGCATGTGGGACACTGCCTCAGCGTGGCCTGACGAGTGGTGCCATGTCCGCGCCCAGGATCCGAACCAACGAAACTCTGGGCCATCGAAGCAGAGCCCATGAACTTAACCACTCAGCCACGGGGCCAGCCCCCATATAGTCTTTTAAAACAGTAGCCATCAAACTTTAGCATCCGTCACAATCACCTGGAGGGCTTATTAGAACACAGATTGGTGGGCTCAATAATTTGCATCTCTGATAAGTTCTCAGGTGATGCTAACACAGCTGGTCCATGGACTATACTTCGAGAACCACTGATCTACAGCATTGTGTAAATTGTTATGTAGAATTCCATTGCATGGAGTTATTTAATTAAGTTTCTATTCCTGTCACTTAGGTTGTTTTAACATTTTTTCATATTATAAGCATTGCTGCCACAACATGCCTTGACTCTGAATCTTTGCATATTTTTAAAACCATTTCACTAGGATGAAATCTTAGAAGTAGAACTGCTAGACCATTTGTCACCAAATATTTATGGATTTCGACTCCTTGCCAGCACCTGTTCTGGGCACTGAGGACGCAGTGGTGAACAAGGCTGTCTGCCTTCAAGGTGCTTAGATTGTAGTGGGAGGAGCTAGACAATAAATGCACACATAAAAAGGAAAAGGTCAGTTACTGATAAATGCTATGAAGAAAAGATTTGCAGGATTTGGAAAAAGGGATTTTGAGGCATAATTTGGGGAGTTTTTGTCCAAGAAAGCTTGGAGTCTCTCAGGGTCATTCCTAGTCCTGCTTTCTATTTACCCTCACTTCTGGCTTTAAACACCAGCTGTGTCCTGATGACTCTAAAATTCCCATCTCCAGCCTAGCCTCTCCTCTGAACTATAAATTTTTGTATTCAACTGCCTACTCAATATTTCCATTTGTGTATTTAATAAGATCTTACACTTAATATATGCAATTCTGATATCTTGATTTATCTTGTCCAACCTACTCTATGTCATCTTCCTTGACTCAGTAAATGGCATTTTCATTCTTGTTGCTCCGGCCAAAAACCTTAGAATCATACTTCTCTTTTTCTCTCATACTTCACGTCCAATCTAGCAGCAGATCCTTTGACTCTGCCTTCAGAATATGTCCAGAACCCAGCCACTTCTCCCTGCAGTGCTGCCACTCCAGTCCCGGTGCCTGTCATCGCTCTCCTGGAATGGTGGTCTTCTGTGTCCACTGTTACCCTCCTAGAACTCCATTCGTCACTGCAGCCAAAGAGACCTTTTTAGAAACGTAAATGAGATCCTGTTGCTCCTCTGTTTAAAACTCTCCAGAAACTTCTTATCACACTTAGAATAAAATCCAATGTACAATCAGGAGCTACAAAGCCCTGCATAATATGGTTTCTTATTCTCTCTCCTGTGTCATCTCCTACCATTTTCCCTTCACCCAGGATGCTCTCACCACACTGGCTTTCTTACTGTCCTTCAAGTTCACTCTTGCTGAGGCACTTGCTGTTCTTTCTGAGATCCTCTGGACTTACTCTCTGAATTCATTCTGGTCTCTGCTCAGATATCACCTTCCCAAAGAGGCTTCTCTGACCACCCATATCAAATAGTACATGTCTCTCCCCTTCCCATCACTTTGCCCTACATTGCGATTTTTCTATGTAGCAACTACCACACTGTCCATCAGTTGTAATTTTGTGTATTGGCTGTCCCCCATTACTGGAATATAAGTTCTGAGAGAGATGACACACTGTTCACTGTCCGTTCCCCAGACCTAGAACAGTGGCATCAAGAATGAGATGAATACCTGCTGAATGAGTGAGGAGAAGATAATGCCCTGTAGAGGATGTCTGGAGGGTGGGGGTGGGAGGAGGCACTGCCCTGGTTAGTGTTCTGGAGAGCCTCTCAGAGAAGGAGACATGTGAGTTGAGGCCTGGGTCAAAGGGGTTACACATGTTTTGGTTTGCTTTGTAATTGTTTATCCTTTTATTTATTTGAAAAATTTTTCTTATTTACTATTAAAAAAATTCAAGCAGGTTAAATCTCTCTTTAGAATCCCAGCCTATCTCACTTTCACAAGGAACCAGCAACTACCTTTTTGGCCGATTTCCTCTAAACCGTCCTTGCTCTTTATTGCCAAATTGCTCTTTGTAAAGATTATATCAATTTTAACCTGATTTGAAGATATTTAAAATGCCTCTGGATTTTTTGTTGTTTTTCTTTTTTTGTCCAAAGTAGTTACTTGCACTTTAAAAAATCTCCATTTATCCCCTAAGAAACGGCATCCATCTGTTCTGGATCGGTTGATGGAGTGGAGTATTCACTACGAAAGGAGAAAGGAATCGTGAAGATGACTGTACCGAGAACATTGGCTTTCTGCTGTCTGGCATTGCTTTGGCAGAGAGAGACAATTACTCTTTCAGATCTTTTGAGGTGAGCTGGGCCTCTTGTGTGATGATGCTTTTGCTGATTATCTCTGTGAATTAGGGGACAACCTTTGGATATTTTGCATTTTGCAAGGAGGCTTAAATTGAGGAAGGGACTGAAAAGATTGGGTAGCCTGAGTTCTAATTGTGAAATTTAATCCTCCCTGGACTAGTAATTTATCTCCTTGGTTTCCTTATTTATAGAGGGGAAATAATTGTATTTACCTGACACAGGGTGTTGGAAAGTTAATTATCTAATGTGAGTAAAATGCTTTGAAGATGAAAAATGACAGTTAATACCTGAGTAGTAGTAGTAGGTATTTTTCATTTCTAAGAGCAGATGAACAGATGATTTTTACATTGTCAGATGGTGGTTAATAGTTACACAAAAGCATATAGTGGTGTTAAGAAGTAAAATACAGGTTGTCTGTGTTTATAAGGAAAAATTGAAAACAAAATTGTTGGAAGAAGCTGTTATGCAGATAGTCAGCATATACATTTTCAAGATAATCTATAGAGTTTTATAGTTAATGAGTAAATTATGGCATTGTGTGTAAGAATTTCTCGTTTAATAGGAGATGGGCCAAAATCATTAATGTGTTAATTTTTCCCGTGCTTTATGTGTGTGCTAAATAATAACATTTGGATTTAATCAGTGTGTAGAGTGGTTTTATAAGAGCACAGATTTATAACCAGACTCCTGGGTTTGAATCCTGGCTCTGCCGCTTGTATGTTATGTGACCTTGAGTTAGTTAGTTAATTTCTCCTCTGTTTCCTCATTGGTAAAATGGAGCTAATAACTACTTTCAATAATTAGTACTACATGAAAAGCACTTAGAACAGTGCCTGGCACATAATAAAAACTGAATGCTAGTTATTATTGTTTTTTTCTTCATCATCATCATCATCATCATCATTATCATTATTGGCACTAGGCCCTTTGACTAAATAAAATGCCTCCAGTGACTGATGATAGTGCCTTTGAATTTGGCCACATCAACTGAATAACAAGGCTTTTCTCAGATGATTAACTCTACATGCAGATAGTCCATGATTCAATGAATTTTACTGTGAAGTTGAAAACCTCACCTGGCTCTGTCTGCCCTCGTTGGGTGATCTCATCTTCTCCCGAGGCTTTAATTACTATCTATATGATGATGACTCCCAAATTTATATCTCCAGCCCAGACTTGTCTACTGAGGGCCAGACCCATATCTTTATATATACAACTGCCTGCTGGATACTACTTGGATGTCTTTATGGTGTCTCAAAATTAGCATGACTAAAAGAGGTTCATCTTTCTCCTCGTCCAGCTCCTTCTCCAGTGTTTTCTCTCTTCGTAAATACCATGTACTCTCTTGCATCCTCTCCAGAAACCTAAGAATCATCCTTGCCTCTCTTCTCTCTACATATACAGTTAGTCTTTCTGTCCTATCAATTATACTTCCAAAATAACTCTTGAAACCCTTTTTCTTCCCATTCCTTCTGTCTCTATCTTGGGTTGCTTAACAGCCTCCCAGGTGAGCCCTATGCCTGCAGTCTTCTCCATTCCTATTCACTTGCCTCCTGATAACCAGAGGGATTATATAGAAACAGCCATCTAATCATGTCATTAGAGCTGGAGAAAGGGGCTAGCCATCCTACCCAGGGCGGTCTGTAAGGGATAACAAAACTCTCCTAGAAATCTAGCAAGATGGAGAAAATAATATTTACCCAGAATTCTTCTCAGGGAGAGTATTATGTGTGGTCAAAAGGATGGGGCTAATATCCTCCACCTTTATCTGTCCGTCTTTCCTCCCCTCCAGGGAGAATTCTAAAGTCCCTCAAGGAGATTGGATCAAGTTTGCTGGAGGGCTTTTATTTTGCTTTGTGGGACAAACAAATTTGGGAACCCTGCTTACTTGCTTGGAGCAATAGGAGAAGAGACTGCCACCACTGATTCTCTTTCTCTGCTTTTCTTGGAGAAAGAGTTCTAAGTCAGAGGTTCTCCGAGTGTGGCCCCCTGACCAAGCAGCATCAGCATCACCTGGGAACTTGTTAGAAATGCAAATGTTTGGACCCATTCTAACGTCCTGAATCAGAAACTCTGGGGGAAGGGCCTGGTATCTCTGTTTTAATAAGCCCTCCAGGGGATTCTTATGGATGCTAAAGTTTGAGAACTACCGCCAGATTTTGAAAAAATATTTAAAGAACATTGATTTGAAGGGAATACATTATTAGCCTGGCCACAATACCCATATATCTTATACTGATCCTGCATGTCACTCCCCTGGTTAAATCTTTTAGCAGCATCCATAGTCCTTAGGATAAATTTGTAATCCTTAAAGTAGCTTTAGAGGACCCTGCCTTCCTACCAATAACAACAATAATAAATAAAAGTAGCCAACATATATTCATTCCGCAAATATTTATTGAATATCAGTTATATACAGGTGTGGTTCTAGAGCCTAGACTCTTGAGATACAATTGTGAACCATATAGATCAAGTCCCTGCTCTCATGAGGTTCTAGACTAGAGGAGGAAACGGGGAAGCAAATAGATAAATAATAGTCAGTGAAGTGCTCTGCTGAAGATTGAAATAGGACGATGTGATAGAGAATGACTAGATGGCTGCTCTAGATTGGTTATTAGGGAAGGCCGCACTGAGAAGGTGGAATTGAAGCTGCACTTTGAGTGAAAATGGAGCCAGCAGGTGAATATCAGAAATACTGGCATTCCAGGTAGAGGAAGGTGGCTAGTGCCCAGCTCTAAAGCAGCAGCAAGCTCTGTGTGACCAAGGGACAGAGGAGGCTACTGTGATGAGAGTGAGAGAGTCTGAAGAAGTAGGAGGACGACGGCAGGGAGATATTAAGTAGGGGCCAGACATAGTTCTTTCTAAGCCACATTAGGAGTTTGGATTTTTTAAAAATTGAGATATAGGGGCCGGCCAGGTGGCACAGTGGTTAAGTGCTCACATTCCGCTTTGGCAGCCCAGAGTTTGCTGGTTTGGATCCTGGGTGCAGACATGGCAACACTTGGCATGCCGTGCTGTGGTAGGCGTCCCACATATAAAATAGAAGAAGATGGGCACAGATGTTAGCTCAGGGCCAGCCTTCCTCAGCAAAAAAAGAGGAGGATTGGCAGCAGTTAGCTCAGGGCTAATCTTCCTCAAAAAAAAAAAAAAAATTGAGATATAATTCATATACAGTAAAATTCACCCTTTTAAAATGTGCAGTTCACTGGTTTTTAGTATAGCCACAAGGTTGTGCACCCATCACCTCTGTCTATTTCCAGGGCATATTCACCACTCCGAAAGGAAACCCATACTCCAGGAGTTTGGCATTTAAGTGTGATAGTAAGCCCCTGGAAAATTTTAGCATGCGAGACATGATCTGATCATCAGGCTGCCAGGAGGAAAATGGATTCTAGGTAGGCAAGGGTAGAAGCCGGGAGACCAAGTGGCCTCTGCTGTACTTTAGGCAAGAGATAGTGGCCTGGATTATAGTGGAACAGAACAAGGTAAATGGGATCAGGATGCGTTTTGCAGGTAGACACAACTCTAATGCAGTGCTTCTTAAATTATCTGTGATGAAGAGCCAATTTGTCACATTTCCAATCTGTCCCAGATTAAAACTGTTGAAAAGCACGATAAAATTATAGAGAGAGTGTTTCCAGGGACACAGCTAGAGTAGTGGTCTGTTGGTCAGGATGAGCATATGGGATGCTTTTAGTCTGTGGCAATGCCTCTGTCAGTTTCCTGGATGGATCCAGAGACTTAACAAGAGAAATGGACTGTTTTTGTTGTTGTTTTGTTTTGTTCTGTTTTGTTTTGTTTTGAGGAAGATTAGCCCTCAGCTAACTACTGCCAGTCCTCCTCTTTTCTTGCCGAGGAAGCCTGGCCCTGAGCTAACATCCATGCCCATCTTCCTCTACTTTATATGTGGGACGCCTACCACAGCACGGCTTGCCAAGAGGGGCCATGCCCGCACCTGGGATCTGAACCAGCGAACCCCAGGCCGCCGAGAAGCGGAATGTGAGCACTTAACCTCTGCGTCACCGGGCTGGCCCCGAGAAATGAACTGTTGAGAACCGTGATTCAGTAGCTATCTTTTCGAAAAGTGTATATTTTTCTAAAAGGAAATTCAAATTTAAAAAGGAAAAAACCTTTGGAAAGAGGTTAAGAGCAGCTCTATTTATTAATGGCGAAAATTGTCGAAGCCCCAGATGCTCGAGCTGTGCTCTGTGCAGGCGTCTCTGCTCCCCTGGGCAGGTTTCTCCCTCCCTCTCTGTTCCTACGGTGCGTGCCTCTATGGGAGCACCACAGCACTGTCTGTGCTGCCTCTTGCGCAGGCTGGCTGGCTGACCTGCTGGGGTCATGGTGGGAGCTCTTCCTGTCTTAATCATCTCTGAACTCCTGACACCTCACACAATGCTAGCATATATATATATTATCGCATGGGAATAATGACTAAATAAATCGTGACTATGTTAACATCATGGAATAGTAGATAGTTATAAAAGTGATGAGCATGCAATATATCCTGTATGTAAAATAATAAATAAACCAAAAATGTAGTTCCAAAATAATATGAATACTGATTACTATGCTCAAGTACTTTCATAGAAATTAATGAAAACCTAGGTGGGAGTGGTTTTCTCTATAGGGCTGCTTTAAAGAACTCTGTTTTATCTTTAAGCGTCATAAAACACCATTTTTACGTAAAATTCTTTAATTCTAAACTTTCTCTAGACTAAGAAGTTAAGAAATCACATTTTTAATTTGAAATTAAAGTTGAATACATTTTCTTCTTTAACTGCTAGAAAGCTGAAAGCCAGATGTCAGCCCAGCTCTAGCAACACGAAGACTTCAAGGCAAAACATGTTGATACTAACTTATTTCTGTCTTAGCTTATTTTCTTGAACAGTTTTCTTATTTTAAAAATCTAACATATAGATATGCATATATATGGCACAGGTTGCAGCACCCTCATTCCTCATCCTATATTCTTCCCTACTTTATTTTTCTCCTTACCATTTTTTCCTACCTAACATACTATAGATTTCATTCGTTTTGTTTGTCAACTTTCTCTTTTCGCTGGAATGTAAACTCCTTGGGCACAAAAATATTTTCCTGTTTTGTTCACTGCTGTTTCCCCACATCCTAGAATAGTGCTGAGTATATAGTGCTCAGTAAATTTCTATTGAATTAATGGATGAATTGTAAATAAATATGTGTGTATATTTATTTATAAATATGTGCTGTTTTCTTCAAACAATAATTTACTCAAAATATTTGATGAGCTACTCTGTACTGGACATTGGGATGGAGTAGTGAGCAGGTTGGCAAGTTCCCTTCCCTTAGTTGTTCTTGCAGCAACAAGCATCTGCTGCGTACTAGTGTAGGTATTAGGACAGCCGGTAGTCAAGGGAGGTGTCCTAACAAGGAAAACAGGGGTCGAGGAGGGTCTCCCCGGAGAAGTGATCTAAAGGGAGTGGGAGCTCATCCTGTGAGGAGAGCTAGGGATAGAAGGAGTGCCCTGTCTGCAAGCCTGTGACGAGCTGACAGGTGAGACAGCACTGCTTAGAAGTACTTCGTCTTAGTCAGAAACTTGTGATCGTTAGATAGTTGACTAAATGTCTTCTCCACCCATGGGTACAAAGAATAATAGATATTTTCAGATTTATCATTGTAAAAAATATGTGGGGGATAGAATATGCTCAACTGATTCTTACCTTGTCTTTGAAATATAGCATTTTCCATTCTTTCGTTTGCTGTGCTAAATCAGTACATATCTCTTATTGAAACTTTTTCTTTTTAAAAATATAGATTTGTTGAAGAGGACCATATTCCTTACATAAATGCTTTTCAGCATTTTCCAGAAGAGATGAAATTATATGGACGTGACAAAGGAATCTTTGCTATAGAGGTAAATTATTTTCTTTTTTACTTTGTAGTCACAAATAAGACACGAGAGTAATATGGTGGTTTATATTCCTTGCCTGGCTTATTATTTGGTGTTGGAGTTTTTAAAATGTCATCTAGTTTTTGTTCTGTCCAAATATGGAACATAAGTCATAATTTATTGAAGAGTAGAATTATTATTTCTTATTAGTATAGTGTTGAGACTAAACGTTATAAGTTTTACATAGAGACCTTTAGGTAATTTCAAATTTTCTAAAAAATATTTTTTGTTGTTATTTGCACACTGTGTTGCTTTGGAGAAAAGAAAAGAAAGTTAATACCTTGTTTCACGAGGCACTATTTTAAGTCCTTTGCTTGTGTTAGTCTTTTTCCAGATGTTTTCAGATGTCTCCAGTGGAAGGCTTCTGTCCTTTGGTGATGTGTCTTTCTCACTATTTCTAGCACTCAAAGGCTATCTTCCCTTTGTTCTTCATCATCAGGTTGTCAGTATGCTAAATATTAATATTAAATATTATCCTCTGCCCATTTACGGAATTATTTTCATAGACCTTTCTAACCTTTATGACCTTCATAATGTTTGTGGTTTAATTCAAAGACGTTTGTAATCCTCACTAGATCCTGCATTAAAGTATGGTTCACTGTCATCCCAGTTTTGCATGTGAGCAAACATCTCGGAAAGGTGGAATGATGTGCTAACTCCTGCAGTTGGTCTCAGCCTCACGACTATAGTACTTTAGGCCTTTTGCTCATTGTCTCATCTTTTGCTGTTTGTCTGCTCCTCTGCCCTCCTCAATTACCCTAGTTCTTCAAAACACTTAAATAGGTGCTATGAAAATATAAGAGTTTATTACACCATAGTTCCATAAAGTACCGATTTTTACACATTGAGCCAGAGGGAAATGGATGATTGAACATACAGATAAATAAGCTTGCAACATAGTGTGACATTTTACATCTGAGGTTATTAAATATTAGCAGCATTTTGCATTGAATTAGAATATTGGTCACTGTGAATGATTTGTAGAGACCATTAGATTTTGAAGCCAGAAGTGGCTCTGCTCTCAGAACAACTTATGTGGGAGCAGTCCCTATAATTTGGAGAGCAGAAAGCAAGCTTGGAGGTGGGTTCCCAGTACTGCTTCCTCACACTCACCATTATTTCATGCCCAGGAGAGATGAGGCGAGTTCCCAATGTGTTTGCCCTTGCAGTGTTGCACATCCATGGGCCGCACAAGGAAGGAGAGTATAGCTGCAGCTCCCTCTTGACCTGGAAAAAACAAAAGAGAAATGATAATAGTGCTGGTGCTTATTGTGTACTGGGCCCTGTTTTAAATACTTTATAAATTCATTTTTTATTCATACTAACCCTATGAAGTATGTATTATTAGTATTATTACTCCTGTTGTACAAATGAGGAAACTGAAGCACAGAGAGATTAGGTAACTTACCTGGTCCTGTCACTCTGAACTCAGTCCAGCATAGCCAAGGCAGCCTTAGTTTAGAGGGGAACAAAAGAGCCAGACCATACCAAGCAGTGAGGCCTGGTGAGGGGCAGGGCAGAGAGCAGCGGGGGCAGGAAGTGGGAGTAGTTTATTGAGGCAAAAAAGGCACTCCAGACAAGTTACCCAAACCAAGATGTGGCTCTGTGGCAGAGATGGCAACCAGAACCAGAAGGCAGGGGATGGAAGATTCAACTGGAGGGTGGTCCAGGCAAGTAGTGACAGTGGGGTAGCAAGTACACGTGTCCTGGCATGAGGCACAGGCGGGCTAGCCAGGGTGGCCTTCATGAATGCTGGACCTTTCTGAAAAGGCAGGTTAGTCTATTTCTCAGCTTGGGCAGGGTTGCATTTGTTTAAAGGACTAAGGACATAGAGGACACATCCTCCTTTTCCAGAGGGCACTCAAGACCCCAGCCAATTTGTCAGAGATGTGGTGGCTTAATTGAACTTGGGTAAAATCAGGGAAGTAAATACTGAAGTTTAAGATGTCCCTACCATCTCAGGGGCTGTGTTCACATCTAGGAAAAGAATTACACAAGTTCTTAGTTTCAGAACTAGCCTGGACTCAGGGTTGATTGGTTTTTCATCGTTTTTAATGGCATCCTGTGCTCAGTGAGACAAGTCTGGACTTCCTGGGCATGCCTTGGACAATACTGATGCTACCCTGAAACTGTCACAAAGGAGTTTTAAAAAAATAATTGATTCGAAAATCCGTATAATTTATTAATTAGTAATTTTAGATTTAGCAACTAAAAAATTGTTTATGGCTAGTCATGTGAGCCTTGTTTAAATGTTCTACTGAAAGGAAAATACATTTGGTTCAATAAGTCTAGATGAGTGTCTTTATATTTGTTCAGTTTTTTTAGAGGGACCAATGGAACTGAGTTATTTTACCAGCTTAGTCTTAGCTAATAAAACTTCTCTTCCTCTCGCCTTCCCTTCTTTCCTCGCCTCTTCCCCTCCCCTCCTTTCCCCTCTCTCCTCTCTCTCCTCTCAATCCCTAGTATATTCTATATCTTACATCCTAACTGACAGGTTTAACCTGATTTCTTAGAGTCATTCACCATTCACATTATATTGATAATGTTTATACTTGGTTGAGGTTTCTATACTTTTTCCTGGTGCCTAAAATTATTACTTAGTTGTCTTTAACTCTAACCAAATTCTAAGTTTCTCAGGAATAGACACCAGAATCTTTTATATAGAATTATGGAATATTAAAGCTGGAGGGAAATTTAGAGATCACTTAGTCCACTTTCCTGATTTTTCCAATAGGGAAACAGGCCTAAGAAGAAATGTGACTTGGGAATAAATACATCTCTATTTTGTTAGAGTTCTAATGAGGATTATTTGAGATAATGAATATTGCAGATATTCAGATGGTAATAGGCTCCCTTCCTGGTCCCAGGATGGAAAAGCTTTTGTTCTAAGGTGGGGATTAAGAGGGTAATCAAGCTGCTTGGAGAAAAAAATGTATCGTTTTTAGAAAATAAAGTTTTCATTTTAAATGTCTGTTAAAAAAAAACTACAAAAACCTTTGAATGTGCCCATTCCTAAGTTTTCTCAAAGTAGTTTCCAGGAGGTCCATGGATATGACTCTTGCTTTTCATTATAGTGTTTTATACTTTTGGTTACCATAAATTCAGCTTCTTGCAAAGGATTTTGCTTCCTGGGCTGCGTTTATATGCTTGAGATTGGTATCTAACCAGTAATTTCCTTTTGAATTAAGAAATTAGGCTTCTCTTTCTATATACTCACATAGACACTCAAATTTCACTCTATAAAAATAATTATTTTTTAAAATTTATTCTCCATATCCTTTCAAACAGTAATAGAATAGATCTCATTATTGCCACATGTTTAAATGACTGCAAGAGTGACATATAATGCACAGAGTCAAGAAACTGTTACTGTAATAGCCAATGTGGCTCACATTCCCAGAAGCCTAGCTTAAGCCTTTAGTTAAGATTTGCACTGCCTGCCTTTGAGCAGTGTGGTAAGAAGTGTCTGCAACTATTATAGCCACTCTTATTGCTGGTGGTGTTTCAGGGTTTCAGCCTGAAATATTATGTTATTTCTGCCTCTCCAAAGTATTCACAATTTGAGACTTAAGTTTTGTAAATCAAAAGGTGAAGTGAGTTATTTTATGTTTTATTTTTGCTTGTTTTATTTTTGCTCTAAAACCATTCAAATACTAATTTTTACTCATCCTATCCATTACTGTGATTGCAACTTTTTCTTTGGCATTCTATCAGTTTTTGCTTCAAGTGTTTGGGAGCGCTGGTACTAGGTACATAACCTTTAGGATATTTTGTTTTCTTGATGAGTTGACTCCTTTATCATTTTGTAGTGCCCTTTTTTCATCCTGGTAATATTTCTTGTTTTGACATCTACCTTGTTTGATATTAACATAACCACTCCAACTTATTTTTAAATTAATGTTTGCACAATATGTGTTTTTCCAGTCTTTTCTTATCTGTGTCTTTATACTTAGAGTCGTTATATTTAGACAGTATGTAAAGTCTTGATTTTTTTAATCCAGTCTAATGACCTCTCCCTTTTAATTAGACTGTTTAGACCATTTACGTTTGATGTAATTATAAATACAGTTGGGTTTAAATCTACCACCTTACTACTATTTGTCCCATCTAGTCTTTATTCCTTTTTTCTCTTTTCTTGCCTTCTTTTGAGTTAAGAATTTTTTTATGATTCCATTTTATCTCCTATTGATTCGTTAATTATACCTCTTTTTTTTTAAGTGGTTGCCCTAGAGTTTACAGTATTCATCTTTAACTTATCACAGTCTACCTCAAATAATAATATACCAGTACATGTTTAGTGTAAGACCATTAGAACAATATATTTCCACTTCCCTCCTCTTACCTGTTATAAATCACACAACATGATGGGATTATTTTTGCCTTAAAAAGCTGTTTGTTGGGGCTGGCCCAGTGGTGTAGCGATTAAGTTTGTGCACTCTGCTTCAGAAGCCCAAGGGTAACTGGTTCAGATCCCAGGTGCAGACCTATGCACTGCTTGTCAAGCCATTCTGTGGCAGGTGTCCCACATATAAAATAGAGGAAGATGGACACAGATGTTAGCTCAGGGTCAATCTTCCTCAGCAAAAAGAGGAGGATTATGGGGCCAGCCCTGTGGCTGAGGGGTTAAGTTCACATGTTCCACTTTGGCAGCCCAGGGTTTCGCTGGTTTGGATCCTGGGTGTGGACATGGCGCTGCTCATCAGGCCATGCTGAGGCGGTGTCCTACATAGCAGAACCAGAAGGACCTACAACTAGAATATACAACTATTTACTGGGGGCCTTTGGGGAAAAGAAGAAAAGAAAAAAATAAAAGAAGATTGGCAACAGATTAACATCTCAGGTACCAGTCTTTAAAAAAAAAGAAAAAGAGGAGAAGTGTCTGCGGATGTTAGCTCAGGGCTAATCTTCCTCGAAAGAAAAAGTCATTTGTCTTTTGTTTTGTTTATTTCCTTTTTTTTTTCCCCAAAGATTGGCACCTGAGCTGACATTTGTTGCCTATCTCCTTTTTTTCTTCTTCTTCTCCCCACCAAAGCCCCCCCAGTGCACAGTTGTATATTCTAGTTGTAGGTCCTTCTGGCTGTGCTGTGTGGGACGCCACCTCACCATGGTTGATGAGCGGTGCCATGTCCACGCCCAGGATCCAAACCGGCAAAACTCTGGGCTGCCGAAGTGGAGCGTGGGAACTTAACCACTTGGCCATGAAACTGGCCCCCAAACCTAGGTATTTTATTCTTTTCGATGCAGTTGTAAAAAAGCTTGTTTTCTTAATTTCTCTTTGATAGTTCATTGTTGATGTATAGAAATGCAACTGATTTTCATATGTTGATTTTGTATCCTCCAACTTTATTGAATTAATTTATTAGTTCTAAGTTTTTGGGGGAGTCTGTAGAGTTTTCTATATCTAATACCATGTTACCTGCAAATAGAGACGGTTTTACTGATTCCTTTTTATTTCTTGCTACTGCCTAATTGTTCTGGCTAGGACTTCCAGTACTGTATGGACTAAAAGTGGTGAAAGTAGGCATCCTTGTCTTATTCTTGATCTTAGAGGAAAAGCTTTTAGCTTTTCACCCTTGAGTATGTTGTTAGCCGTGGGCTTGTCATATATAGACTTGCCTGATTTCTGATGAGAAGTCAGTCTGCTGTCATTTTTATCTTTGTTTTTCTCTATGTAATGTATCTTTTTTTCCCTCTAGCTGCTTTTTAAGTTTTGTCTTTTTATCACTGTTTTTCATTAATTGGATTGTGATGTGCCTTGGCATGGTTTTCTTAATGTTTTCCTGCTTGGGATTCATTGACCTTAGATCTGTGGGTGTATAGTTTTCATAAATTTGGAAATTTTGCATCCACTGTTTCTTCAAATATTTTTTTCTGTCCTTTCTTGATTTTTTTCTGGAACACTAATTACATGTTAGACCACTTAATATTGTCCCACAGTTCACTGACTTTTTTTTCTGTCTTTTTTCCTCAGTGTGTTTTGTTTTAGATAATTTTTATGATCGTGTCTTCACATTCACTGATCTTTACTTCCTAAGTCTGTAATCAGCTGTTAAACCCATCCAGGATACATTTCTTTTCTAGAAGTTCCATTTTAGTCTTATTTTTTTCCATTTCCCTCATTATGTTTCCTTTTATATCCTTGAGTATATTGACAATATTTGTAATAAATGGTTTAAGGTTCTACTAATTCCATTGTCTTTGTTATTTCTGGAACTGTTTCTATTGATTGGTTTATCTCCTGATTATGTGTCATATTTTCCTGCTTCTTTGCATGCCTGGTAATTTTTGATTGGATGCAGACATTGTAAATTTTGTGTTGTTGGATGCTAGATTTTTGTTCTGGTGTAGAATTAGGTAACTTGGAGATCAGTTTGATCCTTTAGAAGCTTGTTTTTAAGCTTTTTTATGCCTGGTCCAGCGTCCTTATTCTGGGGCTAACTCAGTCCCACCACTAAGGCCTGTCCGGTCTCTTCAGAAGACTGTACCCAATGCCCGCATTATTGTGAAGTCTCTCCACTCTGGCTGGGGCCTTGTGTGAGCTCTGGGAATTATTTGGATTCATTGGAAAAATCTAGTGATTTTTTTTTTTCCCCCTGGCCTCAGGTTTTTCTCACACATGCACAGATTGGTACTCAGCCAAAGATTTGAAAGGACACCTTCGTAGATCTCTGGAGTTCTCTCTCTGTGCAGCTTTACCCTCGCTGGTACTCTGCCCACGAATTATAGCCACCTCAGCTTCCAGGAACTCCACCTCTGTCTCCTCAGCTCGGCAAGACCGCCAGGCTTGGTTTCACTCCCCACTCCCTGCATTGCAGCTTGGAAACTGCCTCCAGGCAGTAAACTGAAGCCATTTGTTTCTCTTCTCTCAGGGATAATAGTCCTGTGCTTCCTGTTGTCCAGTGCCCAAAATGGTTACTTCATATATTTTTTCAAGTTCTCTGATTGGTTACGGTGGGAAGTCAGTTCCTATAGTAGTTAATTCTTCATGGGCAGAAATGGGATGTTATGAATACTAATTTTTAGACATTTAGAGGTAGAGTCAATATTTAGATGCTTTTTAGGTGTTACCTAAACAATTCTTTCTCAAGTGCCTAAAAGTATCTCATTTCTCATTCATTATGGATTTAAAAAAAAAATTATAATCTCTCTTCATGAATATTCTCTCTAGTCTGATCTTTGCTTAAGAATTTTCCCCCAACTGGACCGTGTTATTTGGAGGGTCATGGTTATAGGCTTTTGTTTGTTTACACAAAATACTTGCCCTAGTAATAATCTCTTTTGTTGACTATTTTTAAGTTAATCTTGAGTAGGAGGACAGGGGTAAAATTGGGGAACAATTTCTTATAGAGATTTTGGTAGAAAATATAAGCGTAAAAAATAATACGAAATTATTTCTTGGTGACCAATAACCATTGCCCTTTGCCTTTTTCACTTATATCTTGGAGAGCTTTTTTCAAAAATAATCTTTTTATTTTGGAATAATTTTAGATTTACAGAAAAGTTGCAAAAATAAAAATAGTACAAAGAACACGCATATATCCTATACCCAGATTCAACTATTGTTAACATTTTATCCCATTTTTTAATCATTTGTGCTATTTTCTCTATCTATCTATGCAATTCTATTTCTGAATCATTGAGGGTAAGTTACATCTATCATGTCCCATTACCCCTAAATATTTTAGTGTGTATTTTCTAAGACTGGTATATTCTCTTGTATAACTGCAATTTAGTTATTAACTTCTCATTTTTCTAAGAGCTGCACAGTAAAAATATGTCACAGTTTACCTAGCTAGTTCTCTATTGATGGGGTTTTGTGTTGGGGGATAAAAGGCAGATAGAAGACAGCTAGGTAATGAAAAAACAGGGCTAGAAACAGTCTAAATGTCTCTCAACAGGAAAATGGATAAGATGTGAAGTCAGACAGTGACATTTTCAAACAGCTTTGAAACTGAATGAATTATGAGCAACAAGCTGCATGAATGAATCTAAGAAACATTCTGTTGAGTGTAAAAGGCAAGACTGAGAAAACTACATACAGCATACCATTTTTGTTAAGCTCAGAAAGAAGCTAACCTAAAGATGTTTATTTACATATATTTATGTGTATAATAAAATTTTTTTAAAAAGCAGGATTGTGATGAGCACAGTCTAGGATACTAGCTACTTCTGGGGGAGGAGGAAGGGGAGGGCTGGGGAAGTAGTGCACTGGTAGAGGCCCCGGTACTGGTAGTGTTCCAGTTCCTGAGTCCGGGAGTGGGTTCATGGGCGCTCATTTTATTATCAGGCTTTATAGTTTACAGATACATTACATGTATTCTTTTGTATGTTTCAAGATTTTAAAGGCAGCTGGAGGATGTAGTCTAAATAGAATTTATGAAACAGAGGAGTAAAAGGCAATATGTGTTGCTTGGGTTTGTTTGTGTATGTCTTGCATCCCCAACTACTCTTTGGGAGCTGGGACCATATTTAATGCTTATGTTTTATTATCCATAAGACCTAATGTAATTCTGTATACATGGTAAGGACTCAGTCTGTGTTTATTGAGTAAGTGATTTGAAATAGCTAAAACACAGAATAAGTTTAAATACTTTGTTTTCAGGAAATTTCAAATTGATCTGTTGGGGAGTTTTTTCTACATAAGAGGGAAAATTCCAGACTGCTTCTCATGTACTTATTACATAATATACCAGGAGGCCATTAAATAGTGGCATTTGGCTGAAAAAATAAAAAAGCATTCTATGAATATTTTAGTGATAAATGTGTAAGGAATATAACTTCTGCTTATAAGCAAGGACATTTAAAAAGGGGAGTTATGGGTGTGTCAGTATCACTCATGAAAACCAGTGTGTGAAATAAATAATCTTATCAGTTAACTTGTACTGTTCAGCAATATACTGAAACCAATAGTGAATTATACCAGACAGAACCTGTATGTGAGGCTACATTAATGATACTTCTTTTAGGAGAGTCGTACCTTGTATTTGGGAAGTGAAGCAGTGATTTCATGTGGATTATCTGTGATTCAGTTTGATCCTGGCCCAGCACCCGCAGCACCCTGCATGCTCAGCCCAGGCCTCCCCTCACCTCTGCTTCCCAGAACTAGGTTTTAGGTTAGCCTCAAGAAAGCCGAATGATGGCAAAGGTCAGTCTGCTGCAAAAACAATCACGTAACTCTTCCAGAATCAAGTAGAAATTATTTGGGGTTATCTACTTTTCTGGATACCAGCTTTTTTTTTTTTTTTAAAGATTGGCACCTGGGCTAACAACTGTTGCCAATCTTTTTTTTTTTTCTGCTTTATCTCCCCAAACCCCCCTGTACACAGTTGTATATCTTAGTTGCAGGTCCTTCTAGTTGTGGGATGTGGGACGCTGCCTCAACGTGGCCTGACGAGTGGTGCCATGTCCGTGCCCAGGATCCGAACCCTGGGCCGCCGCAGCGGAGCGCGTGAACTTAACCACTCGGCCACGGAGCCGGCCCCTGGATACCAGCTTTTATTCTTCTTTGGTACAGATACGTGAAATTTGAACATAGCTATGCAACAATCAGCAGACTGTTTGGAGAACAGACACATCTTAAGAAAGAGGACGCCAGTACGTTTTTCCCAGCTCTGATGCTGGGGCCAAAACAAATTACTGTCTCCTGTTCAGTTGGCAAGGTCTCATTGGTCATCAATTCATAAATTTGTTTTTGTTCATAAGGTTTGTCCTTGTGCAAGTCGACAGCATGTTTTTAAAATGTCTCATCCACAGGACCAAGACCATATTTCACATATGGTGTTCACCACAAATTTCAGAAGACTAGAGTTTGAACATAAAAAAGTATTTTTAGTTACTACATGGTAGATTTACGACCATTAAGGTATTTCTAGTAGACTGAAAACGTGAGGTGAACTGTTTTGTGAATCTTATGTATTACTACATGTGGAATTCATCTTATCCTCCTCCATAAATAATATATTCCAGTGCTGTGTCATTACTTCTGACATTGCTTTTATTCCTTATTAATTTTCCTTTGTAATAGAAAGTCTTGGATTAACAGGTGCTTGTCGTATTAGCTTTTTCTCAGCTGAATCTTGGCTTCAAAACAACAATAAGGATAAGTAAGGGTGAGGCAGTGTACTCAATTTTTTTTTTTTTTTAATAGCTAAGCAGGAAGTTCACCTCTGGCAGGGTATTGTAATCAGGTTTATCACAAGAGCCTGCTGTTGTGTAACAGAAACTCTAGCTTGTCCCTACCTGTCTTAAGGCATTGCTTCATGAAGGAAAATAAACTCAGTGGAAATTTGTGAAATTCAATAAAATACTTTCCCAAGCACTCCATTTTTAATGCATGCTAGAACAGTTTATTATAGCCTTGTGGTCTTTTAAAAAACCTATTAACCTTGTGATTTCTTACTGTCGTAATTAAATGAATCTGTATCACTCTAGAAGCCCTGTGTCGTATTTACTGTACCTCTCAGACACATCTTCAGCCACGACTGGTAGTAGTCCACATTCCCTCCCTTCTCCCCCGCTTTCTCAAGAAAGGGGGTGTCTTCAAATGACTGTTTATTTAATTGACAGGCAGCTTTTCTTCATTGTATGCTTTGCTTTTGCTCACAAAAGTGCATTCACTATTCCATAGTATGTTGAAACTTTTAAATGGAAACAGCTTTTCATTAACAAAGGAAGCATTTTCTTCCCTCCTTCCATGTCTTTGCTTTCTCCTCTAAGTCTTGGCTTCTTCAGCAGCTGTACCTCCACCAGAAATGACAAAAGGTGCAATTGTTCTAGGAGATGGCGGTGAAGATAATGCCAGTGGAGTTTTGTGTGTGTGGGCTGCTGGGGACTGTTTTTCTTCTGTGTTTGGTTTGGTTTTGTTTTTGTTATTCCAGAAAGTTGAGCACACCTTAAAACGAAACCAAAAAAAAAAGAAAAAACCTTTAAAGACCCTTAAACCTTTATCCTAGGTGAACTATTTCTTTCCCTTACGTTGTTCTGGTAGTATTTAAGTGGGCCCCTCTGACCCAATAACAACAAATCTGACAAAACTCACTTAAAACATAGGGGAATGGAATACAGAATACAGAGAGTATTGATGTGGTTTGTTTTCTCTTTCTGAGCAGGCCGTGAGATTGAATCTTCCTGCCATTACCCTGACATAAGAGCAAAGCTCAGGAGAGAAGACAGGTGTGCAAATTAGATTTTAGTATTTCCACCCATCTCCTTTTTCTGAGTTGTGAATATCCCAACACCAGTTAGATATCCTTTTCATTTTACTTCCTTCCTTAATTTGAAGATAACCTCCTTTTTCTGCCTCTGCCTCTTCTGCTGCTTTATTTTTGACTCAGTTTCTGGAGTATGGTGCTGGTTCAAAGCATCATTTACTTCTAGCAAAAACCTTTCAGTTCATCTGGTAGAAGAAACTGAAAATCTAGTCTCTTTCAGGGACACCGTCTCTATACGGAATACCAAATAATCAAATCACTAGATACACTTGTCTCTGTTACAGACATAATTCATTCTGCCAGTTCTTACAGACAGTAGGGCTACTTTTCTCTTTTCAGCCTTGATTTTCTTTATTTTTATATATTTTAAACCCACAGACCAATTTCTAAACAGATAATGTGTAACGTAAACATTATTCCACCATGGTCCTTGACACTGTTTCTATATCCTCTCGAGAATTAGTCATTTCGTCATCCCTCACTAGACTCAGCAAGAAAGGATAAAGAGGAAACTGGAAATTCATTCTGTAGTACTTCACAAGTATTTTGAATGTTGATCAACAACATTCTAATCTTCTCTCTGAGTGAGTAAAAAGAAAAGATGTAATGCTAGTCCAGCCTAACCCACTGAGTGGCAGTTTGCCACAATGATTCATTTTGCCTTGGAGCAATCCTACACCTTTGAAACTAGGTCCCTGTTGGTTGAGGGAAGAAAAAGACTCCTCCAGAGCTGTCAGTCACTTATGAAGCACCTCCAAAGAAAGGTCGTACTAGATCAAGTTTTAATACACCCGAAGTCTTCAAACTTTACTCTGGATTTGTTCACCATCTTACTCTGTAGGCCCCATGTAGCTTTGGGGATTGTTTGTGCAATCATTGTTGGAATAATAGTCTGACAGGTTTAAAATCTACCTGAGGGAAATTAGGGCGAGTGTAATGATAACAGGTGTTCTCAGTTTTCCTCACTCCCACTCCTTCCAGAATTATTACTGCCAGACGGCATGAATAGAAACCAGCTGATGTTTTCTTTTGTTCTTGGCCTCCCACATCTTACCCATCGCTGGAATTTGTGGTTGCTCTTTGCTTTTCAAGCTTATGGAGTAAAACCATCTGAGGGTCTCTTCTAGGCTGCAAGAAAAATGAAGATGGGAAGCCACTGCATTTTATGTTTTTGCATAGGAATATCCTGGAGAGCTTGTTTAAACTACAGGTTCTTAGACCCAGTGTGAGAGATTGATTCATTAAGTCTGGTGTGGGATCTAGGAATATGCTCTTTGTGTGTGTGAGAGGAAGATTCCCTCTGAGCTAACTTCTATTGGCAATCTTCCTCTTTTTTTTGTTTTGTTCTGTTTTTTTTTTTTTTGCTTGGGAAAGATTAGCCCTGAGCTAACATCTGTACCAATCTTCTTTTATTTTGTATGTGGGATGCCTAGAACAGCATGGCTGATGAATAGAGTAGGTCCACACTCGGGGTCCAAACCTGGGAACCTGGGGCCGCTGAAGGGGAGCACGTGGAACTTTAACCACTTGGCCACGGGGCTGGCCCCTTAGGAATATGCATTTTTAAGAAGCATCTTGCAAGTGATTCTGATAGGGATGATGCTTTGAGCAGTGCAGACTCGTCTTATCTCTCTGCCTCTGTCTTTCTTTCTGTTGTTATTCCATCTTGTTCTACACAACTCTTGTTCCACAAGAGATTTGAGGTACAGTTAGACAAATTAGCAGATAATCAAAGGGCCAGTATAAAACAAATGTTGTTATACCTTACTAAACATGCAAAGTTTTAATCAGGATTCTGAGCGTCTTCTTATTCTACTTAATACAGCAGGGATTCCACACACCAAATGAAAATACCGTAAAATATCTAGTGGCTTCTATGAGACCCTTCTCTTGGGTGTGTTCTATACATGAATGCACTTTCTAAAAGTCAAAATAAGACTATTCTAACAGTCATTAAATGTTTAATTATTATGTGATAGTTAGCATGTTTTAGCATCTTGTCAAAATTAAAGCCTGATTCCCCTCTCTGGGCTAAGGACAATGGGATAGAAACAAAAATGTTTCACTATGGTCTTAGTCTCTAAAACAATGCTAAGTAATAATGCTCCCAGCCTTCTGCCGAAGGTCAGAGACTTTGCTGAGCCAGCAGTGCGGGCCCCCCGGACTGGCCTGATTTGGTTGGAATGGGAGCAGATGTGTAGGGAAGTTAGTCCATAGCCAAAGCCTGTAGGGACAGTTGGGCCACCACCTCAAGTGATGTGGGAGGCAGAAGGCAGCATTCTGATCCTTTTGATGACGTTGTGTGCAGCAGAGAGAGCATGCAGTGGTGATGTCCAGTTATAACTCTTACCTCATTTGAGGCGCTATGAAGATCCCTTTCAGTCTTACACTAGAACCATTACATGGTAATGAGCCTAATTTCTGGACAGAGAGGCCCTGAGCAAGAGATTTGGCAGGTATTATATTTTCTTTTTGCTGAGTATATTTTGTCTTTTGGGAAAGGCAGACCCATATCTTGGTGTTCCATATTTAATAGTTACAGTTTAATAATTCCATCCTCACCCCAAATGTATGTTTCTATTGCTAAGATCTTTTATATAAGATAAAGGTAGATATTAGCAAGTAGTATAGATTTTAGATGGTTGTAGATTTTATATATGTTGGATTTTTTTAATCTGCAGCTTTATTATTATGACCTCTAAGATGACCTTCTAATTATGACCTCTCTAATATGTTGGGAATTTTTTCTTTAGGCAGATGTTAATTAGGTTCCTTTTTTATACTTTTTAAAAATTGTGGCAAAACACGCGCAATATCAAATTTACCATTGAAACTATTTTTAAGTGTGCAGTTCAGTGGGATTAAGTACATTCACATTGTGCATCCATCCCCACCATCCATCAGACCTTTTTCATCATCCCAAACTGAAACTCTGTGCCCATTAAACACTGACATCCCATGACCCCTCCTCCCCGCCCTGAGGGCCACCGTTCTGCTTTCTGTTTCTATGGCTATTCTTGTACCTCATCCAAGTGGAATCATACAACATTTGTCCTTTTGTGTCCAGCATATTTCATCTAGCATAATATCTTTAAGGTTTATTCATGTTGTAGCATAGGTCAGAATTTCATTCCATTTTAAGCCTCAGTAATAGTCCATTGTATGGATAGACCACATTTTGTTTATCCATTCCTGCATGGACATTTGGGTCGTTTGCACCTTTTTGCTATTGTGAATAATGCTGCTGTGAACATTGGTGTACAAATATCTGTTAGAGTTGCTGCTTTAACTTCTTTTGGGCATATACCCAGGAGTGCAATTTCTGGATCATATGGTAAGTCTATGTTTAATTTCTCGGACCATTGTAATATGTTTTTGAATGTTTTTTTTTTTCTTACGAAAGTAATATATTCAGAATGATTAAAGGGAATGTAGAATATAATGAAATGTATGAAGAAGGGAATAAAAATCATCCACAATCCAATTTCTAATGGATGGCATTAACATCTGGTATTTTTGATTGTCTTATTTAATGTACATAACATATTTGCAAAATTAGGATTGAAGAATATGTACAAATTTGTCTCCTTTTTTTTTTTTTTTTAAAGATTGGCACCTGAGCTAACAACTGTTACCAATTCTTCTTTTTTTTTTTTTTCTGCTTTTTCTCCCCAAATCCCACCGGTACATAGTTGTATATTTTAGTTGTGGGTCCTTCTAGTTGTGGCATGTGGCATGCCGCCTCAGGACGGCCTGATGAGCGGTGCCATGTCCACGCCCAGGATCTGAACCAGGAAACACTGGGCCGCCGAAGCACAGCACATGAACTTAACCACTTGGCCATGGGGCCAGCCCCTCTCCTGCATTTTTAAACTCAAAGTTGTGCTATGAATATTTTCCTAAGTTATGGAACAGCCTATGAAAACACTTTTTAATAGCTGCTTAATATGTATGCATGTACTATACAGCTAACATAGATGTCCAGTAATAAGGAAATGATGGATTCATAGAGGGGAATATTTTCCAGTCACTCAGAATGGTATTGTTATAGGCTATCTGTTGACATTAGAAAATATTCACAAAATATAATATTAGGTGAAAATGCAGGAGACGAAACTATATATATCTAATTCACCTTGTACAGAGGTTTTCAGGAACTTAGCCTAAGAGCCATGTAAACTATTAGAGATTTTAGTGGGAGAGTGACGTATCAGATTTGCTTTTTAAAATACCACTCTTGCTGCTAGCTTCAAAGAGGCAAAAGCAGATATGCGGATATCAGTTAGGAGGCTGGTAGCCCAGATCTGGGGTGATGGAGGCTTAGAGCAGGGAAATAGTAGTGGAAGTAGTGAGAGGTAGCAGCAGTCAATACACAGTTTTGAGGTGGAGTCAACAGTCTGTGTGGATGTGGTGTGTGAGCAAAGGGAGGTATCAGGGATGATTCCTCAATGTTCGGCTGTGGTGACTGGGTAAGGAACACTGATGGAGGGTACAATTTGGAGGTGTGGAAGATGAAGTCAGTTTGGAATATGTAAGTTTGACGTAGTGGAGAGAGATCCAAGCAGAGATGTCAGAGAGGCTGTTGGATTTAAATCCCAGTGTTATAAAAATGGATCTGCCTGTCCACCAAGAGCCTAACAGTGGCTTTCTCTAAGTTGTGAGCAATTTTTATTGTCTTTACTATAGTATATTTCATAAATTTTCTATAATGATCGTGTATTATTTTTATAATCAAATTTAAATATTGCTTAAATATATTCATCATGGCATTATTTATACTAGTATAAAATTGGAGACAACTTAAGTTTATAACAATGATAGAAGACTGGTAAGAAAATAAGTAAAATGATATTGAAACCCTGTAGCCACCATTTAAAAAACGTCTTCAATATTATGCAAAAGAAAAAGTCAGTCTGTTTAAAAATAAATGAAGTTTTAAAAAGTAAAACCTACCATACTGAATCGAGACTTGGAGAATCTATAATGTTTTGTCAACTCTAATATAGTTATGTAGATTTGCGTTATTAATAGTTATTTTATTCTGAGTTCGTATGTGAAAGAATGGTGGCCTTTTTGTCACCAGATATTTAGTTTGACATACCCACTTTTAGTGTGGACATTTTGAAAATACATTAAATCTTTTTTAGCTCACCGGATTCCTTTTGATTAATGACCTTACAATTGCTTGTTAGGAATTCGTATCTATTAAATTGGCTTTTTGAGATTACTATTTTTCTAAGGGGAACTTTACTGCTCTAGTGTTTTGTTTGCAGATAAAAGTACCTAAGTACATCTCCTACCTGCATTTTTTTAAAGGATTAGGGTTGCCTTAAATCTTGTCGGTCATGTTAAAATTGTCTTAACTTGAAAAGATGCTTCAAATTCTGTACAAAGTGAAGCAGATGTCTAAATGAGTTAATTTTATAAAGAAAAAAGACAGTTTCCTCCCAAAGGTCACGGAAAATTTGTTTTCTTTTTTTCTCTTTTAAATTTACAGGTTAGAATTTACAGATTAAAGTACTATATGAATAGTGTTTTAGTGTACAAATAGAATTACTCTATCTTAACATTTAAAAAAGACTTAAAAAGGTTATATTGTTACTTTGGATTGACAGAATTATATTCTTCAGCTATGGATTAATCTTATGTTAATAATATAGCATAAACTGAAGGCCTTTTTCTCCTAGTAAAACTCAAGAGTTTAGATATTGAAGTAGTGGTATGAAAATATACTACAGTAGTCTCCCTTTATCCAAGGGGGATATGTTCCAAAACCCCTATTAAGTGCCTGAAACCATGGGTAGGACTGAAACCATGTTTTTCCTATACATACATTCAGAACAGCATGGATACACTAGGCAAAGAGATGATTCTCCCAGGTGGGATGGAGCAGGTTGGCATGAGATTTTATCACGCTACTCAGAATGGCATGCAATTTAAAACTTAGGAATTGTTTATTTCTGGAATTTTTTCATTTAGTATTTTCCGACCTCGGTTGACCACAGGTAACTGAAACCGCAGAAAGTGAAACCGCGTATAAGGGGGGACTATTATACAAAGAAGATTATAGCTTTACAATCAAAAATAAAGTCAAGCATAATTATAAGTTGTAGAAATTGACAGTATGATTGTTTTCTGTAAGCATACCACTGTACCATTGTAAAGCATTTCCTTGTGCTTTATAATTGCGTGTGAGCTGAATTTAACAAAGTAAAATTCAACAGAAATATTCATTCCTTCAGTTGGCTCCCAAACACATTCATACATTTAGAAGATGGGCAAGACATGATGACTGAGCAGTGTTCTCAAAACCAGCTGGGGGTTTAATTGACTTTAAACTCAAATTGGGAAAGAGGTTTTCACTGAGAGTATGGAAGAACTTTTTAATGATTAGACCTGTTAAAAATGAAACAGCCTACCTTCGGGGAGGATATTGAGTTCCCATCACTGGAGACTTACAAGAAGAGCCAAACCTGGGCCTGCTCGGGGTCTGGTGAAGTTGGACCATATACTTCTAAAGGTCTTTCCAACTCTGAATTTGCCAACTAGACTGTGTCTCCTGCAAAATGATGTGTGAAGCAGTTCTGTTATACAAAATAGTTTGGTTAACTGGTGTTTTTCTTTTCTTGCCACTTTTTTATTTTTACTTTTTATTGAGGTAAACTAGACATACAGAAAAGTAAACATATCACAAATGTGATGACTTTTCACAACCTGAATCCATGCCGAAATTGAAAAACAACATTACTAGCACCCCAGAAGCTCCACCCTTGTGCTCACATCTAGTCCTTACCTCCCCCTACCCCAAGAGTAACCATTCTCCTGACTTCTAACGGTATGAAGCTTGGTGCTGAGTTGCCGAGTTTTGTACTTTATGTATATGGACTCATTCTCTTTTGCATCTGGCTTCTTTATGTCAACATTATGTTTTGAAGATTCATTCATATCGTTGCTTGTAGAGCATTCATTTCTTTGCTATATAGTGTTTCATTTTGAGATTATATCGAAATTTACTTATCTTTTCTATCATTGATGGCATTTGGATAGTTTCAAACTTGGGGCTTTTACAAATGATGTTGTTATGAACATTCTAGTACATGTCTTTTTGTGGACATGCTTGCACATTTCTGTTGGGTATATGTAGCTAGGAGCGGATATTGCTTTGTCATAGAATGTGCACATGCTCAACTTTAATAGATACTGCCAAACAGGTTTCCAAAATGTTTGTATTCAGGCCCAATTTTAAGAGGGTCCTACCAATATGAGAAATGTTAGTTTTTCTGAAATCCCAGAAGCCCTTTTTTTTTAAATCTTACTTGGGATACTTGATAATTTTCTATCTTGTACTATAGTTATTTTATCTCCTTTTCTAGATGATAAACTCCTTGAAGGGATTGTTTTATTCATCTTTATATTTCCCAAAGTACTTTGCATGGAATAGACTAAATTTGATAGTTTTATTTGAATGGATAAGTAATTGAGGAAAAATTATATGTAGTATTAATGTCAGGAATGTTTATAAATTGCAAAAATATAAATAGCATACCCAATAAACTACGGGGATGATCTTAAAGTGCCGAACAGAATTAATGTATTGATATTAGCTCATAGATTTTTCTGAAATCTATTAAAGAATCTTATATGCTACTATGTGGGAGAGTTTAGTATGAAATTGAATTGTGGATTTTTAGCTATTAGACTTAAACCCTGGTGTTATCTCCCACATAGAAGCATGTGAATAGTATGCAACAGTGAACTAAATTTGTTAGCTTTGAATTTGAAGATTAATGAGAGGGTGCTGGTAATGAAGGGTGAGAGGGAAGTTGTGTTTTAGAACAGTTATGACAACGTTGTAACTCCAGTTGGGTCACAGCTTTGTCCCTTCCCCCAGATTCCTCCATGACTGACAAGAAGGACTGATTTTACTGTATCATGGGTAAGGCCAGTAAGAGTTTTGTGAGCCAAATAGAATTTCAGTAGCTTCTTAATTTAGTGTTAATACTTTTAAAACTGCTAAGTTAGGATATTAGGGATTTATGGGTGGTTTCCCCTTCATGCTTTTCTCCACATTCCAAATTTTATTCAATGAGTATATATTATTTTTAAAATCAGAAATTTTTAAAAATAATTTATGTTGCAAAAATTGTTAGCTTGACTGTCTCTCTTTTATTTCAGTCTTGGCCTAACTATGAGGATATCTATAAAAAAATGATTGAAATTGCCACATTTTTAGATTTGCCACGTTTTCCAGACATAACTGAAGACTGCTATCTTCATCCAAACATGTTGTGTCTGAAATACTTGATGGAAGTCAATCTCCCTGGTAAGTGCGTGGTGTATATGGTGAGGATACTTTTACCTGCTAGAATTATAATGAGCAAAATGTAGAATCCTCTCAAATGACAGACTATTAGAGCCACCTGACAGAGTCCATAGTAACATAAAGCTTAATTTCAAAATCCTTTCTTAAAGTACTTCAGGGGCTGGCCCTGTGGCCGAGTGATTGAGTTTATACACTCTGCTTCGGCAGCCCAGGATTTCGCTGGTTTGGGTCCTGGGCCCGGACCTAGTACCGCTCATCAGGCCATGCTGAGGCGGCGTCCCACACAGCACAACCAGAAGGACCTGCAACTAGAATGTACAACTATGTACTGGGGGGCTTTGGGGAGAAGAAGGAAAAATAAATAAATAAAATCTTTAAAATATTTCAAACCATTTAAGATAGTTAAAAAGACACTGTTCAGAAATAAAGAGTTCTATTTTGATGTGAGGGATGTGCCTGAGAGAATATATTTGGTTTTTACAGTAAGTTTGCCAACTGCGAGTAAAGTAAATGTTTCAGTATGTGTTTTTATGAGCTAGGCGCCCCCTCCCCCGTCTGGAAAACAGCATTTCTTTATTTGCATGAAGCATGATTATTACATAATGAATTTTAATTTTTTAATTATAAATAATAGTAACATAATGCTATTTCTGGTCCCTAAAACAAGTGGAGATCAAAGGCTGGTAGGATCACAATAAAGTCTTTAAGGCCAGGAAACAGAATGTGAGAGAGCCTCACTACACCTTGCTCACAATGTACCAAGACACAGTAACCCGATGGGGTCTGCCCATGGAATCCAGGCCTGAATTTCCTGCTGAACTAGAAATGTGAGGAATTTGGGACTTTTAGTCATAAGAGAAAATACAAATATGGTGTAACGATACTATTGCTTGAGCAATATCAGAAATGTGATTGAATACATTTTTAGTAGGAAAGGAAAATACATGTTATGAAAAAAGTAATATACAAAACTGTGCAGTATAATTTTAACTGTAAAAATAAATATATACTAACATATATACACAAATGTAAATATTGTCTATAATTTAAAAATATTTTTTAAAAAAGGAAAAAAACACTTCAAATGTGTGTGTCTCCTGTTGAGATCACAAAAGTCGCTAGCTATTTGATTAAGATTCCAGAATTTGGAAAGTCTGATTTCTGCATTTTAACATGTTGCATAGGTCAGAATTACTCTTTTGGATTTTGTTTTTTTGATTTACTTCTTTTTTTCTTAACTGAGGTATAATTGACTTATAACATTATATTAGGTTCATGTATACAACGTAATTGTATACATTGCAAAATGATCACCACAATAAGTCTAGTTAATGTCCGTCACCATACATAGTTACAAAAATTTGGTTTACATCTTTGATGGTTCTTTCAAAACACGGAAGGTTGCTGTGTTCTCTCATGTACTCCAAAATCTTGAACTTATAAAGGGAATACTAGATTATGGCAGGAATACCAGGAATTACCAAAATATAGCTGACACGGGCTGGTTTATGGCAAATGTCTAGCTCATGTGGTTGCCATTCAGCAGTGAGAGGGTAGTAGTATTTTCTGGCCAGTGTGTGTAGTTTGATCGTATTTCTCACCTAACTCTTCCTGAGAATAACAGGTAGAATTAAATCCATTATAATATGCAAAGAGACATCATCTGATATTTATTAAGTGCCCTTTTTTTCTCCCCAAAGCCCCAGTACATAGTTGTATGTCCTAGTAGTAAGTTATTCTAGTTCTTCTATTTGGGACCCCACCACAGCGTGGCTTGATGAGTGGTGTGTAGGTCTGTACCCAGGATCTGAACTGGCGAACCCTGGGCCGCCCAAGTGGAATGCATGAACTTAACCACTCGGCCAGAGGGCTGGCCCATTAGAACCAGGATACAGAAATTTCACTTTACACAGAGTGTTCAATAGAAATAATTTGAAATATAGAAAAAAATGTATACATAAATGTTATCAACCTTCTTATTTATAATACTGAAAAATCAAAAACAACTTAAATATCCAGCAGAAAGGTATAGTTAAGTAAACAGTGGTATGTATATTCAGTGGAACATTATGCATTGTGCAGCTTTTTTTTTTTTTTTTTTTTTGTGAGGAAGATTGGCCTTGAGCTAACATCTGCTGCCAATCCTCCCCTTTTTGCTTGAGGGAGATTGTCTTTGAGCTAACATCCATGCCAGTCTTCCTCTATTTTGTATGTGGGACACCACCACAGCATGGTTTGATGAGTGGTGTGTAGGTCCATGCCTGGGATCCAAACTGTTGGACCCCAGGCTGCCAAAGCAGAGCACACGAACTTAACCACTATGCCACCGGGCCAGCCCCATATGCAGCTTTTAAAATCATGTTTGTGAAGAGTTCATAAAAATATGGAAGATATTTGTGTTATAGTGAAAAGTGAAATAAGCCAAATTGCAAAATTAGATATAACCATAACCACAGCTACATAAAATGAAAATATTTGTAAAAATATTGGAAGTAAATATACCAAAATATTAAAGTGCTATTTATAAGTTATGATAATGCATTTTTTCCTTTCTTCTACCCTTATGTATAATAATTGTCCTATATTGAGTTTATATTACTTAAGAGTGGGAGGAAAACAATAAACAAAATAGAGCTACAAATTGAGATATGAAAGTCTCTGCACCTTAGGATTTAGCTTGTAAAATGTGACATTGATTTGCAAACTACCCATAAGATTATAAGAAGACCTGGGGCCAGCCTGGTGGCACAGCAGTTAAGTGCACACGTTCCGCTTTGGTGGCCCGGGGTTTGCCGGTTTAGATCCTGGGTGTGGACATGGCACCACTTGGCACACCATGCTGTGGTAGGCGTCCCACATATAAAGTAGAAGAAGATGGGCACAGATGTTAGCTCAGGGCCAGTCTTACTCGGCAAAAAGAGCAGTTAGCTCAGGGCTAATCTTCCTCAAAAATAAAAAAAATATATATATATAAAATAAAATAAAAAAAGACCTGTAGGATGTCACCATTTTTTAAACTTACAAATTTTGCCTTCTACAGTGCCATCAGTTCTGTTAATCAAAAAGAGGAGACCTGTGTATTTGGCACTTTCACAAAGAGAGGTTTTAGGGTTTTCAGAAAGCTAAAAGTGGTTTTAAGCATGCTGGGACAACAAATGCCCCTCCTTTGTGGCTTTCCGTGTGACCGTGTAGTCTCTGGAACGAGGCAGAAGGGTTTCAGCAAGCATGTCACACACACCCTTCTGAGTAAGCATTGCCTCTTTGATGGCTTTGAACGAGCTCCAGACGCTTTTTCTGGTATCGTTCCTCATCCTGGGACTGCCAAGTCTGCTAGAGAGGATTTCTGGCAGCTTTCACAGTCATGTTTAAAATTTTTGGATAACTTTAGCACTTCCAAAGTGCCTCCATATACATTCCCTCATTTGTGAAGGTGGAAAGGGAGGGGAAGTGGGTGTTTTCATTTACAGCTGAGACAAGATGGGGCTCAGTGACACCTGGCTGGTAGATGGCAGACTGCATACTTACAACCCAGTCTTTCCATTCCACAGCTAGTGTTCTTTCCACGTTATCCTCTGGTTCAGGATCCTGCACTCCTTAGTTTTTCTCCACTGTCCTTTCTTCCTTTCTCATAATTTCTTCCATTTGCTTTTTTATTACTTTGTACTTTTGGTATAAGAGAAGCAGTTTAAGATACTAATTTTAAAAGAAATAGGGGAAACATTTTTCAAGAACTGTCATTCTTTATAGTAGTAGTATGGTTTTGATTTTTAAATTATCTGAGAAGAAACTAGAGCCTCTATAACCAAATATAATATACAAAATTTTAGCGACTGTATTTTAAAATTAATTTTTTCCTGTGTTTTAAGTGTATGTGTGTGAAGGCAAGAATCCTACCTGTTACGCATTTTTCTGGTTTCCTCCATTGTAGCAGAATGTCTTGCACATAGTAGGCATTCAGTAAATGCATGTTGAATTAAACTTAATTTTGTATCTTATGATCTTTTTGTACCTGAATGAAGCCCATGAGTAAATTCAGTTGGAATCTGTAAGTTAAAATTATCTTAACAATTGTAAGTCCAAATTCTGTATCACACAGATACCACCTACCTCTCTCCATTCAACACCAGACTGAACTGTTTGCCTGTCCTCAAAGCATCACCTCATCTTTGTCATGGTCCTGATCATATTGCATTCTGATTATTTACAGTTATTAAATAATAAGCTCCTTGAGGAAAAGGGCTATGTATTTATCTTCAGTACCCAGGACATAGTTGCTCAATAAATATTTTTTTGAAAGAATGAGTAAAAGCCAAGTGAAAACTAGCTAAATTATTAGAACCTAGTAGACAAATAAAAATATTTTGATGCCATACTTTGAATTATCATTGTTATGTGTTTCTATATCTGTGTGAACAAAGCATTTTTTTTAGCAGTGGAGTTTCTTTACTTAAACATTTCAAGAAAGAAATTGGTTTTATATTTTACTCATTCTTCACCAAAAAGATGTAGGTAACACCAATTATGTATAAGTTGCTGCAGTTAGGAAGACAAATAGATCAAGACTGAGTCGTCGCTCAAGTTGAGAGAGACAAAGAAGTGCAGCCTTAACAGCACGCAGTCGGTCAGCGCTGGAAGAGCTGCTCACGCGTTCAGAACAGGCTGAGCAGAGGCGGAGTGTCTTACAGGTGCTCTTAGAAGCAGTGATTGGTGGGACTGAGCTCTGTGAGATGAGTAAGAATCCGCCCAGCAAAGCCTGGGGTGAGAAATGGGGAAAAGAAATGGGCTTTCTAGGCAAAGGGGCAAAAATAGTTGAGTAAAGCATCTAGAGGCCAGTGAGAATCTGGCTTGTTTGGGCAACTGTGGCAATCTATTTGGGCTGGGAGCTAAAAGTTTTAATGGGTTAGTGAGAGCAGGGGAATGAGATGATTAGATTAAGCAGCTTCAGACCAGAGGAAGGAAGACCAGTTATGAGGGTGAACTAAGGAGCAACAGTGGGGAGGGAGAAAAGTGGATGGATTTGAGAGCAGTCAGCATAATAGCTCACACTGATTAAGTGCCCACGGTATGCCGGGCGCTGATCTCGGTGCTTTAGGCATATTAATTCATTTAATCCTCACAATAACTATGAGGTAGGTACTATTGTTATTCCTGTTTTATACAGATGAAAAAACTGAGGCACAGAGAAGTCATGTAATTTGTCCAAGGTCACAGAGCTAGTGAGTGATGGAGCAGGGATTGCCAGCCAGGCAGTTTGGTTCCCTAGTCTGCTCTTAACCACTGTATTGTATGCGACTTTGGGTGTAGAGTCAGCAGGGTACGGGGACAGAGTGCATGTAGACGGTGCGGTTCAAATCAGCACAGTTTAGTCTGCTCTTAACCACTGTATTGTATGCGACGTTGAGTATAGAGTCAGGGTACGGGCACTGAGTGCATGTAGGAGGCTCAGTTCAAATCAGCACAGTTTATTATACTCTTACAGGTAGTAGCCATTCTACAGGAAATGAATGAAAATAGAATGTGGCACATGTTAGGTACTTAGATTAATGAGTAAAGACATTTGTTTAGTGATTTAAAGTTTTCAAAGTATGTTCACTTGTACTATCTTATTTAATCTCAGTTTATCCTCACCATAACGCATTTGACAAGCGAAGAACCTGAGGTTAAGTGACTGTAATCACAAAGCTAATGATTGGAAAGCCTGAATATAGTCCCTAGGTTTTCTGGTTCCAGGTCCTACCTTATTCAGCCTCAACTAGTAGATGCAGTCTCTGCTGAGCATATAATCTCTTTGGAAAAGCAGTACATCTAGTTAAGCACACATTGAAGCTTCCAGTGTGCTAGCCAGGGTGCCAGCCAGTGAGTGAGTGCACATTCCTGGAGAAGCTCTTGGTCTTACGGGGAGTGAGTTTCAGGTAAGCACAAATTACCGCAGGAACAAGACGAGAGACAGGTATGAACCAATAGGAAACTGTTCCATGGCTGTGTGTTAGGTGCCAAGATGTATCCTATACATAGTTGTGGTTTTAGGAGTTCAAAGTAGGAAAAGACATGCCTTGCCAAGATCCTACTGTTAGTTTCTCTATACGAGTATCATCCTTTGATTTATTTTATTCACAAAATGTGTGTCTCTGAGTTCTAGCTTGGTACTGTGGTTTAAGAGGAAGCTTATCTTATGGATATACACTTTAGTATGGTCTGATTAGCAAAGAATTTAATTCACATTTTACTCTTTTGTTCTTCAACAGACGAAATGCACAATTTAACCTGCCAAGTGGTAAAAATGACTGGAATAGGAGAAGTGGATTTTCTGACCTTTGATCCAATAGCTAAAATGGCAAAAACTGCTAAATATGATGTACAAGCTGTAGCTGTCATTGTAGTAGTATTGAAGCTGCTGTTTTTATTGGATGACAATTTAGAATGGTAAGTGTATGTCAGTTTTATGAGGAAAAAATTGTTTTGTTTTAACCTATTCAGAGTAAAGGAATCTGTGTTATCTCAGTAGAAAAGAGAGACACTCAGTTGTTCCAGGACATTGACTAGTAGTGACAGTTAGTTCTTACATAATATTTTGACTCAGCTAGTTGTCAGAGATTTCATTCTACCTTAGAAAGTTGTTTGTGTCATGTTTTATTCCTCTTTTTTAGGTAGATACGTGTGTCTCTCATTGCTCCACTGATTCCTAAGTTTTAAATCATCAGACACAAATCCTAAAGAATTATTTAGCACTTTGTCTGTATGCCTTTAGGCTCCTGGCACTATATGTCTCTCAAAGATTATTTTGGAAAGTAAAGGAATCTTACAGTGTTACCCCTCCCAAATGCCAAGAAAGAGTGGCGGTATTTATAGTGTCTTCTTCCCTGTTTCAGTGATTGCTTCTCCATTAAAATTTAGCATCAATTTCAAGTACTGTTGTATACATTTCTTTCAGAAGAATTCAAAATTTGTCTTCAAATAAGTGATTTCTAAATAAATTGACTTGTTTATTGGTATCCCCAGGTCTTTGTCTAATATTGCTGAGAAATATAATGAAAAGAACAAAGAAGGTACTTAATTTTTTTGTCAATCAAATTCAAAGTGATTGTAAATAAAGGATTAAAAGATAACAATAAAGTAGGAAAGAAACTTTGAAAAATATACACATACACCTACACATATGTATACACTTATACATACGTATGTATACAAATTGTACCTTATACTAGGATTATATTTTCATGTAGTTATCCAATTATATCTCTAGGCTATGAAAAAACTTAAGTGACTTTCTACTATGTGTAAAGACCAGCCTGCTTTTTTATTCCCAGCTTCTACTCACTCGCCAGACCAGACATGAACTTACTGGCACTTTGTGACTGTACCCTCTATTCTAGCGCCTTCAGTCCTGCCTCACACTGGTCCTTCTACCTGAAATGCTCGTTCCTTGTTACCCCCCAGCTCCGTCAATCCGTGGCAAATCTGTCTTCATTCTTCAAGATGCAACATGAATACCCTCTTCTCCCTTCTCTTCACACCCACTCCGCACCTCACCTCTTCCCAAATCAGAACTAATCACTCCTGCCACAACCACTCCTGTCCAAACTTCTATAAGGTGGTTAGGACATTGAATTATAACTAGTGGACCGAGTATGTCCATCCTTGTTAGGTTGTGAATATTTGTAAAGTGCTTAGAAAAATATTTGATGTGTAGTAAGTGTTACATTAATGATGGACAGACAGACAGGTAGATTGTGAGCTTCTAGGGGGAGGGGCCATATCTTTCTTACTTTTTTTTTTTTTTTAATATATCTTTAGTATCTAACATAGTGATTGGCCTGAGAGCAACTCAGTAAAGTTTGGTAAATACATGAATTCTTAAATTCAATTCCATTTTCCTGATATTCTCACCAGGATTTATGTTCACTGTTGGGGGGGTTGTAATTTCAGCTTTATTGAGGTATAATTGACATACAATTGTAAGATATTTAAAGCATACGTTGTGGTGCTTTGATATGCCTGTACATTGTGAAAGGATACCCCCCATCTAGGTAATTAACACATCCATCACATTACATGTTTATGTTTATTTTTTTTGGTGAGAACATTTAAGTTCAACTCTCTTTAGCAAATTTCGTTTATACGATACAGTGTTGTCAGCTCTAGTCCCCATGTGTCGCATTAGATCCTCAGACACTGTTCATCTTATAGCTGCAAGTCTGTGCCCCATACCCACCTCCCCTATTTCCCCCTCCCCCAGCCCCTGGCAACCACTTTTCTACTCTCTGTTTTTATGAGTTTGACTTTTTTAAAGGTTCCATTTATATGTTTATTGGTTTTAGGAGCTTGGGTTTAATGGTAACAGCCAGTGTGTGTTCTTTCCAGAGTATGTGCAAAAATCCTTCTTTCTGCACATTGTTTCAGGTCGGCTTCCGCACAGACTGAAAGGTTGAACAAGATGTCTTCTAGTACCCCTTCTCATGCTAAAGGCTCACCATAGACTTTGTAGACATTTAGGGTAAACGGTGCTTTGACATGTCTTCCCTGTGATCCTCAAAATAAATGTGTGCTGTCCGCAGGGCAGGGATTTGTCCCCATTCTCTCTGCTCCCCTGCTGTGCACTGTCCCCTGCCCCACATCACTGATGAGGGGCTTGTGGTTTAGAGAAGTTGTGACTTACTTAAGGTCAAAGAACCTCGAGTTCTATAAATCGTTAGTTTTCCTCTGTCCTTACAGCTCTGTTGGTATTTGCCTCTGCTCTTTGGCTGTATGGCCTACAAGGCCATATTGGGTTAAGTGATAATTATGTCAGCCAGTTGAAAAGATTTTTAACTAGACATCTTGAAGGAGAATATGTTCATTAAAGAACATATAAAATCAGGCTTTCACTCAGCCATCTTCCTCCTGTCAGCCTTCCTTCTAACTCCCTCTCTCTGTAATCCTGTTTTCTGCTTTACCTTTCATTTCATTTTTTTCCTCCCTACTCTTCCTGAGCTCCCGTATGGATTGAATAAAGGGGTGAGGAGTGAAGTTTTGTACTTGACTGCATTCAGTTCTGTTGTCTCTCTAACGTCGACATCTTGAACATACATTCACACCAGCTGTCCACTGCTGTCCACTTTCTTATCTCCAGATTCTTTGGATTTGGGTTAGGATTAGGAGGAACAAGAAAAGGAGCTGATGAAACTGGAAGTCTGGATTCAGCTGCTATAGTGCCATTTCACATATTTATCTATCATTTGTACCTTAAATCATGAATTCTGACTTACTGGAGTACCACCATATGCCAGGCACTGTGCTGGGTGTTGAGTTGGGAGGAAGAGGACTGATTGTATAGTGACAAACAAAATATGTCTTCTGTTCTCAAGGAGGTAATAGTCAAATCTAGGAGAAGCAGACATATAAAAAGCCAGCTTCAGTATAATCTGGTTAGGGCCACGATATAGGTAGGAACTCAGAGGAGAAGTCGTATTGGAGTACGGAGACAGTGACTCCCTCTGTAATTCCAGGGGCTATTGTACAAATGTTAATTATGTCAGTGGGTGAAGACTCAAGTGAACAATGTATATTATTATAATGTGACGTATTTGGTTAATAATCATGGATTTCGTTTCTTTCAGATAAGCCATGGTTTGATTTCAGAAAATGGTACCAAGTTATGAAGAAATCTCTTGATGAGAAAAAACAAAAATGGGAGGAAACCAGGGCAAAGTATGTTCTCTCTTCTAGTCTTAGATTCATCTACTTTATTTTCAAGTCTGTTACTCTACATTTGAAAGCTGAAGTTTCATCAGTATAGACTCATTGGCATTATGACATTTTTCGTAGAAATATTAGCCCCTATATTCTAGTTAACGTTTTTATTTTTTACATTACTATTAACTAAACTCCAGATTTTGTTTGGATTTCACTAGTGTTTCCATTAATATCCTCTTTCTGTTCCAAGATCCCACCCAAGGTACCACAGCGTTCTTAGTAATTAACTTCTTATAATTTGCGTGAGTCTCACCTGCATTTCTGATGCTTCTCCCTCTTCTCCTCTTTCAACATTGGTCATCTCCCATCTATGCTTTCCAATATTACAAAGATTACAAATGTCAGCCTGTCACATTTGTAACTGGAATGTTCCCTCCAAATAAAGATGCCTATAAAAGTCAAAACAAAGGAAAGCAGAAAGAGTAGATTTAATTCAGTCTCTCTCATTATTTGACTCTGAACTCTCATTCCGATGTAGGTCTGTTGTGGTAGAGTGGGAAGAGCACAGCTTCAGAGACACACAGCGCTGGGTGTGAATCCTGAATGCGTTACAGACTAGCTATGTGACTAGGCAAGCTGCTTAACCTCTTAGCCTCAATGCACTGAAATTTAGTTTGCTTATAAATTTTCAGTGACATTACATCTTATAAAATATAGAGTAGATTTCTATCGATCACTGATTTGAACAGTTTTATATCCTTAGAACTTTGAGTCTCTATGAGACTTTGAAGAAAAAATTAACATCTTTGTATTTTGCATAAATTTACAGTAACACTCGTTTGAGCAAGTAATTTTGTATCCTTTGAAAAAAGCAAGGTTCCTCAAATTAGTTAAAATGATAATTCATTCAATTCTAGTTTCCTTATCAATAAAATAGGGATAATAATGCCTGCTTTATACTCTTAAGAACTAAATTTCAATTTTCACAGAGAACTAGACTATTTTTTCTCTAAATATAAGGGAACTTTTAAATAGAGAAACAGCAGACTTACAGGGATGAATAAAGCCACTGTGGGGAAGAGGATCCTTGCCAAAAAGGAGAGAAGAGTAACTGTTTGTCACTCTTCATGCCGATACACATGATGAAGGAGAAGTGGGAGGGGAACTTCTGACAGCTCATGGACACCCAGGAAACTGAGTCCTTCCTCTTCCTTGTCCCAGAAGGAATATCTCTTTAGTCATTTGGTCTCAGTGGGTACAAGAGTGGCAGCAAGAAGAGAAGTTTGTTCTGTTGTCTTAGGTTATCTTGGAGAATCAGCTGTTGGGCCTTCCTCTTTATGGTGCCAGCTAGGGTTGTCCTGACTGATGCTGAGAGGCTAGGTCTTCAGGGGCCATGCCACTCAGGTGTCTCAGTGGTGACTAGGCATTCATTAGCTCACACCAGGCACCAATTTACACTTCAAGCATAGCTATTAGAGCCCAAATTCCTATTGCAGTGTTATAATCAATTGCACATCTAAGACTTACTGACTTTTAGCTACTTTAAGAAAAAATTTACTGATCAAAGAAAGTATGTCTAGTTTCAAAATGGCATTTTCCCGGGAGACACCAGGTCCCAGGGAGGAGATTGTCCTGGGGCTCCACGACCAAGATGCTACTTCATAAAGTATATGCTTTGTGCTAAGAGAGATAACATATGTAAAGTAGTTCAAGAGACACTGTGGAGAGAATGAGAAGCCATAGGCTGGGAGAAAGTATGTGTAAATCACGTCTGATAAAAGATTTGTATCTAAAATATATAAAGAGTTCCCATACAATAAAAAAAACAAGCAGACAACCCAGTGTTTTAAAAGGCCAAAGAGTTGAACAGATACTTCACGAAAGAAGTTGTGTAGATGGCACATGAAATGATGCTCAATATCATTAGTTAGTAGGGAATTGCAAATTAAAACCACAATGAGGTAGCATTACATACCAATCAGAATGACTAAAAACAAACAAAATACTGACCATACCAAATGTGGGGATGCAAAATGGTACAGCTGTTTTGGAAAGTTTGGCAATTTCTCCTAAAGTTAACATACATTTATTTTACTACCCCATAGTTTTCACTCCTAGTTTTTTGTTTTGTTTTTTGTGGGATTTTTTGGTGAGGAAGATTGGCCCTCAGCTAACATCTGTTGCCAATCTTCCTCTTTTTGCTTGAGGAAGATTGTTGCTGAGCTGACATCTGTGCCCATCTTCCTGTATTTTGTATGCGGGACACCACCACAGCATGGCTTGATGACTGGTACATAGGTCCCTGCCCCGGATTCCAGCTGGTGAGCCCAGGCCACGAAGTGGAGCACACGAACTTAACCACTATGCCTCCGGGCCGGCCCCCGACTCCTAGATATTTACTCAAGTGAAATGAAAACTTAAGTTCACACAAAAATCTATATATGAATGTTTATAGTGGCTTCATTCACAGTGACCAAAAACCAGCAACAACCCAGATGCCCTTCAGCTGGTGAATGGATAAACAAACTAGTATGTCTGTACAACGGAATACTATTTGGCAATAAAAAGGAACAAACTTCTGATAGATCCAACAATATGAATGAATCTTAAATGCATTATGCTAAATGAAAGACTCAAAAGGTTACATGAGGTATGATTCCATTTATATGACATTCTGGAAGAGGCTAAACTCTAGGGACAGTAAAACAGATCAGTGGTTGCCTGAAATCAAAGGACTGGAGATTGGAGAGGGGTTGACTATCAAGAGGCACGGGAGATTTTTGGAGTGAGGGAGCTGTTCTGCATATTCATCCTGGTGGTGACTACAGAACTACGTGTTTGTCAAAGCTAGCAGCACTGTACACTGAACGGGGAATTTTACTGTATGTAAATTATACCTTAATTTTTAGCAGTGGAGAAACAGATCATATGGGAATACTGGAGGGAAGCATCCAGCACTCTGTGGTGTCCTGTAGAAAACGTTAGGACTTGTGGGGAATCTTTGTTTTTGTAGCTTTTGTGGTTGTGGAAAGACGTAGGCAAAGTAAAGTGAACGTTTGAAGGAGTATCTAGACAGTGTTGTTCTTTTAGATTACCTTCCCCATTTTCTGGGCGTATGACCAGGAAATAAAATACCTCCTTGCTGGTAGCATCACTGACACGTATATAGGCATTTATTGTAAATACATAAGATTAGGTCTAGATCCAGAATCTATCTAGATTAGGTATTCACGAGGAATTTTTAACAGTGAGTTTATCCAGAGATTGGGACTAGACTGTTTAGGGAATTTCTTTATTATTTGAGGGTTTTTTTTTTACGTTGAGTATGTTGTTACTTTTATTATTTAAGAAAATAAATAACAAAAAAGATATTTGAAAGAATCACAAACTCATTTACCATACGGGTAAATGACAAGCTCTCTGATATATTTTTTTTTTTTCTTTTTTAAAGATTGGCACCTGGGCTAACAACTGTTGCTAGTCTTTTTTTTTTTTTTTTTTTTTTAAGGATTGGCACCTGGGCTAACAACTGATGCCAATCTTTTTTTTTTTTTCTGCTTTATCTCCCCAAACCTCCCCTGCATACAGTTGTATATCTTAGTTGCAGGTCCTTCTAGTTATGGGATGTGGGACGCCACCTTAACATAGCCTGATGAGCAGTGCCATGTCCGCGCCCAGAATCCAAACCCTGGGCCGCCGCAGCGGAGTGCGCGAACTTAACCACTCGGCCACGGAGCCGGCTCCTCTCTGATATATTTTAAACGTGGCGTGGCTCACAAAAATTTAGTTTGCACATAATTTTCAGGAAGACCATCACCTTCAGGAAGACCATTAACATTGATTACATCTCTGCTGCTCCCTAGTGATTAGAGAAGTTTCATTTCTCTTCTTAACATTTTAAATCACTATGAGAATTTAAAGTAAAAAGTTAACATCTTTGTTTTATATAAAGTCAAGATTTTGCTGATTTGATCGTCTTTTTGAAATCCTTGAGAAATATCTCAATTCTTAATTGGTTAAAATGAACATTGGTTAAAATGTTTACTTTCTATAGGCATTTTCTTTCCCAGCACTAAAAACGAATGGTGAAAAATTACCCATTATAGAATACTATAAATTCCAAAATATTAAAATATTTGAATTTCTGACTTTCTGTTTCTTACCAGCTTTTTGGTAGAAAGTCCACAGATATTTCTTGAGTGTCAACTAGCCAGGTACTTTGTCAAGCACTGGATAATAATTACTTCTAACAATTGTATAGGATTTAAAGAATCCTTACATGCATTATCTTAATTATTCCTCTGACAGCCCTGTGAAAATAGAAGGCAGGTTTAGAGATGTTAAATTCATTTGTTTGTTCATTTATTCATCAATTCATTCTTCAACAAATATTTAAATGAGTCCTTACCATGTGCCACTCACTGCCAACACTAGGGACATGAAGAGTGAGACGGTCTCTGCCTTTGAGAACCTCCAAAATGTGTCACATATGACGCACGCAAGGTCATACCATTAGGAAGTGGCAGAACCGGGTCCTCTGATTCAGTCCTCTTCCCCTTGCCACGCTGCTTCTCACAATAAGAAAATGGCCTGAGATCAAAAAGAAGGTAGTACTTATTTTTACTATAAATTATGAAAATCCTCCACATTAGGAAACTTAGAGTTAATGAATGAGACTGAAAATGAACATTAAGTGTTATCTTTGTTCCAGGGTAGCAGTGTCTGCTTGGCAAAGTTAGCAATGGCCACTAGAACCAGAAATAGAACATGTCACTTCCCTTGGTCCTGAGTCTAGGGCTGGTCACCCCCAATCTGGAGGAACCCCACATGACTCTTGGTCTCTGCCCTGGAAGGCACCCAGAGGGCCGGGTCAATGTGGGGTCTCCATTTACAGTGGAGCCTCCCTGGCTGGCCTTCCCTGGGTGAGGAAAGGGTAAGTCAGCGCAGGGACTATTAGCACTGTGTCATGCTGGATTCCAGACCTTTCCTCATTCCCACCAGGATAGGATTGACCTCCAGGCGTTAAGTGCCAGTCTTCTACAGTCTTCACTTTGTACGAGTTATCAGAAGCAGAAGTACCGCTAACTTAATCCTCAGCAAAAGGGCAGCTGGGCAAAGGCAAGGAGGAGCAAGGTGCCTGGGGGCTTCGCTGTGTAAGCATGGACGGCATGGAAGTTTTATGGTGAGGGAAACCACTTCCACATTTTCTGCATAATTAGTAGCTTCTTCAGGATCTTCTGGCATCCGGGAGGCTTTGGAAGGAGCACGTCATTTTGTTGGCTTCTTCTCTTCTTCGGTACTACTTGCTTACTTCTAGGACATGAGCTTTATAGACAGGTGTCAATAGGTCATGCTAAGCCAGAGCTTTTACACTGATATCAGGAATTTCAGATGTTGCTTCAGAGAAACTGCTCTGAAATGTGTTTAGGTCTGTTTCTTCTCCATCCTGCTCCAACTGTTTTTCTACCTTGGATAGGTACCTGTGGAAAAGTGAAAAACCACTCTACCACTCGTCTATCGACAAATCAGTGGTATGTAAAAGAAGAGGTGAGTTACGTCTGCTCTTGTTAATGGCGCAGGTGGCAACACAGTTGTGGAAAAGCTAAATATCTTGACTTGAAAAGTGAATGCCTAAGTAATTTTTTTACTTCTTTAACAAACGTTCCAATGCACATCCCAAGAATCATCATCCTTGGCAAGAAACCTCCAGAAGAATCTATTTATTGCAGGAACATGCCATCATACCAAACAGAACTTACCTTCCCACCAGAATCTAAAATCTTATATTTCTATGGCTTTCAGAACTCTTTGTTTGGAGAATTACCCTCAGGTTGTCTTATTCGTTCTTCTTTTTTTTTTTAATTGTGGTAAAATATATATAATATAAAATTTACCATTTTAACCTTTTTTAAGTAGTCCCCCGGCTCCCCTCATCCAATTTCAATTTCCTCTAATGTTATCCTCATATTACCATGGTACATTTGTCAAAACTGAGAAACCAACATTGGTACATTACTATCAAGTAAACTGCAGACTTTATTTAGCATTAGTTCTTAGTTTATTCCTTTCATTTTTTCTTCCATTTCCAGAAATGGTGGTGAATCTACAAAAACAGTTTAGCACACTGGTTGATTCAACACCAACTATTGGAAAAAAAAGCCCTTCAAGTTTTCAGTTCAACTGGACTGAAGAAGACCCTGATAGAACTTGTTTCCATGGACACAGCCTCCAGGGAGTCCTGACGAAGAAAGGCCAGTCACTGACTACCAAGAATTCACTGTATTGGCTCAGTACACAGAAATTCTGTAGAAGGTATGTGATGCTTTTAGAAATCAAACGATAACAAAACATGATGAAATCTCTAGTTTGGCTTGAAGTAGTATTCTTTTCTAATTAAAAAAAGTCACATATAATTTAGAGGAGTTGGCTACAATAATGGCTAGATAGGTTATTTGTTGGAATTAGACGATGGTGAGCTTATAATCAAGAAAATTGAAGTTATACATTGAGTTTTGTGTAAGAGTTTTAGGGATGGAGGTGTTAACTAATCTTATTGTGATAATCATTTTACAATATATACATGTATCAAATCATCACATTGTACACCTCAAACTTACATAAATTATATGTCAATAATAATAAAGCTGGGAAAAAAGTGTTAGATTATAAAGCCTTTTCTCATTGTGACTTTATATTTTTATACTAATCCCATTTCCATATTGACATAGAAATTGTCTATAAGGCAGTTTCCCATGCTAGTTAAGAAGACACGTTAATGAATCTGGCTGTTCATATCCCAGTTCTCCTGCTTGCTCATTGTGGGCAAGTTATTTACCATTTACACATCTCTGTTGTCCCGATTATAAAAAGAGGGTATAATACTCTTTCTCCTCTTCTCAGAACCTCCAGTGGCTCCCATCTTATTGAGAGTAAAGTCAGAAGACCCTGTGGAGCCCATGAGCCCCTGCTGTTGTCTGCCCTCCCCTGACACCTCCCTTCTGTGCTCACTGCCGCTGTTTACACCAGCTTTCTGGCTGTTCCTTGAACCGTTCCTTGCTAAGCACACTCCCCGTGGCAGGCCTCTGTGTGTGTTGTGCCTTCTGCATCCAGATGAGCTCACTTCTTTCAGGTTTTTGCTCAAATTTAATTTCCTTGGAGAGACCTTTCTTAACCATCCTGTCTAAAACAGCACCAACCCTCCCCCACACACCCCTCATCACTCTCTGTCCCCCTTGCCTGGTTTGTTTCCTGATGGCTTTTGTCACTATTGAATATATCATATGTTATATATTTGTTTTGCTTATTTGTTTGCCTCCCCACACTAGAATGTAGGTCCTTGAGTGCAGGGATTCTGTCGTATTTAATGAAAAATGCCAGAGGCCGGAGCAGTGCCTCTCACATTGGTGCTCACCAAGTGTTTGTTGAATGAATGTATGGAAAATAGAAGCTACCCCATAGGCTTCTTATGAGAATTAAATGAGATATTTGGTCTCTGTCACATAGTAAATTCTCAATAAATAATTATGATCATTATTATTTTAAACAAAACTTTCTATTAAAGAGTTTCACTTCCTGAGTTGAGTATCAATCAAAGATAAGTAAAATGTAGAGAATACAGTCAGAGATAATAAAATGAAGTTATCTGTATATAATTTACTGCTCAAAAAAGTTTAGCAGAGTCTAGAATGATTAAGGAGTGCCACATAGTAACAGCAGCAACAGTGAAAGGCCAGAATCCCAACCCTGGGGTCTGAGGTGATACATTCCTTTGCAGTGATCGGTGCACTGGCTTTTTCAGGTTTTAAGGTTTCATCAGGGGCCGAGTGGTTAAGTTTGCGAACTCCGCTTCGGCGGCCCAGGGTTTCGCCGGTTCGGATCCTGGGAGCGGACATGGCACTGCTAGTCAGGCCACACTGAGGTGGCATCCCACGTGCCACAACTAGAAGGACCCACAACTAAAAATACACAACTATGTACTGCGGGGCTTTGGGGAGAAAAAGGAAAAGTAAAATCTTTAAAAAAAAATAAAAAGATTTCATCAAGAGGAAGAGAAAAGGTTGTAGTCCTGGCCAGTGAGGAGCCCACATGCATGAGACCAGTTAGGAAGTGCTGGGCCCAGGCTCTTCTGCCTCATCTGCAGCAGAGTCGGTCCTGAGGGTGTTAGGGGGGCGCTGACACATTTATGCTTTGCATAGGCACAGTTAGTGGATTTTGGTGGTTGTTCACAGATTTAATTCTGTGATTTAATATAAGGCACTTGGTATAAACAGGCTGTGGTAGCGTCAGAGATGAAACAGCTCAGATTTTTTTCTCTGCATGAACTATAAGGCCAAAAACTATAACATATAGATGAAACGTCAGTGGTACCATGACTTTATGCACCAAAATGATCTGTCAGCCTTGCCTATTTAGACCATAGCCTAGAAGCAAGAGTAAGCAAAAAAAGGCTTCAGTCATCCAATAAAAATGTCACAAAGTCTGCCACTGAAGCTTATGCACTTTTCTCAGAAAGCCCCTTAGCCCCTCACTCAGAGTCTGCTTCCTCTGCCTTCAGGTGTGTTTCTGTCAGGCTGAGTTGTCTGATTTTCAAATTCCTAATCATCAAAAAAAACTAAGTAGGAGGGAGACCGAGAGGTACTCTGCTGATAGGCATCTTGACAGCAAACCTAAATGACATCCTTTTGAAGACAACAGAGGAGCCAGCATAAGAATCAGAGGCAGACGGAAAACTCACATTGCAGCGTCTCGAGTTCATTCGTGACACACAGTCAGTAGCTCCACATGACTTAGTAAGCCTGACTGTGTCTCAGCTTTAACATAGAGCATGTCCCAAAATGCTATGTGCATTCTCTTTGGGTTTGTTTTTCTTAGCTGTATTTTCTAATATTTCCACAATAAAAATAGACAACTTGTAATAATTGTAAAAGCTAAAAAAAATTATGCTGAATGTGCTCTGTTTAGGATAACATAATATATAACTCAGTTTTTAAAGATTTCTATCCAACATGGTTAAAATGAAATGTTTTGATGCTTGAGAGCAGACCTTCAGCTATTCAGATGAGTTTGTCATGCAGAAGGACTCGTTTCTGAGGGGTCAAAGGGACAAGCGTTTTACTGTAAAATAATCATGAGAACACTCAGGCCTCCAGAACTAAGCAGAGAAAGGCAGCGAGAGCGCTTCAGCTATGGGCGGTTGTTCATCCTTCCGAGGCAGAGCTAACAGTCACAACGAATTTAAACGCCCTTGGTATTCCTTACATTCCTGCGAGTGGGCCAGGTACTGACAGTCAGCTGGTCCAAAGACCTGTTGCTGGCCCTGGCTGATGACGGTCCATCCCTGACCTCCCTGAGGGGCGGGTAGCTCATCGTCCTTCCACAGGAACAGGCGCAGCCATGCTGTTTCACCTTGTCTTCCGCAGGAAATGGAGGGGCTTTGGATGTCTCCCAAAAGTTTCGCTTGAATTTTTAGAAATTTATTTTTAACTCATTCTTTTAGACTATAGTAAAAAACAGTACTCAAATATGTCATGTGCCAAATTTGAGCATACTTGAGACCCACCAAAACATTAACTTGTGTCACCAGGTTTTATTTGTTTCTTTTGAGTGTGGGCAGACTTCACAGATTGTTCCTTCTGCATGCATTTGACCTTCTCATATTCACAAATAGAGAGAACAGTGTCACGAACGCCCCTGTACCTGTCACTCAGCTTTAACAACTGTCAGCATGGCTACACTTGCCTCATCCATGCCCCACCTCACTCTTCACCCTCTACCCCCAGATTATTTGGAAGGAAATCCTAAACATCATAATATTTTTTAAAGAAAATTATAATACTGTTAATCAGACGTTAAAAATCTAATAGTAATTCCTTAATATAATGTGCAGTCAACATTTAGATTTTGATTGTGATGTAATTTTTTTAAATAACTCAGTCTATATAAGGCCCATACATTGCAAGTGGCTGAGATATCCCTTAAGTGTTTTAGTTTGTAAATTCCCCCTTTATCTCTTTTTTTCCCCTTGCAAATTCTTGTTGAGTAATCCAGGTCATGTGTCCTGTACAATTTCCCTTAGTCTGGATTTCATTGATTACCACCCATGATACCATTTAACACGTTCCTCTGTCCCCTGGATTGCCTGTGCCTTGGTATAGTTAGAAATTTGGTGGTTAGGGTTAGCGATTTGGTGGTGGTGATTTGATCAGATTCAGGGTCTACTGCTTTAAAATAAGTGAAATTGCTTTGTGAACTCTTCTTTCTATACTGCATACAGGATTACAAGCTACATTATCAACTCTGGTGTCTTATTTTGAGTGGAGTTAGGGATTATTTGTTTTCCTTTGTTTATTTTAAAGCTATGCCCAGAAGGGGCTGGCCCTGTGGTGTAGTGGTTAGGTTCACATGCTCCACTTCGGCAGCCCGGGGTTTGTGGGTTCAGATCCTGGGTGCAGACCTACACACCGCTCATCAGGCCATGTTGTGGCAGCATCCCACATACGAAACAGAGGAAGACTGGCACAGATGTTGGCTCAGGGTCAAGCTTCCTCACCAAGAAAAAAAAAACAAATATGCCCAGAATCTCTCCATGTCTGCTTTTGTTTGCCTTGACCATGGTAAGAAGGGGCCACCTGGAGTGGAAGAGCCTCTGGGCAGCGAGTTGTGAGACCTGGCTCTAGCACCATCTGTGTCCCTTGCATGGTAGCCATGGACCGTGCTAAAATTTTTTGCTTTGTAAAACTAAGGAGTTTGACCAAATTGTTTCAAGTTTCCTTCCAACTCCGAGTGCTGTTTTAAGCCTGGCCATGTATATTTGCTAAGTTATTTGGGGGATGTTCTGGGGATAGATGCAGACATTTCCAAATGGTCATTGAAAGGTAACTTCTTCCTTTTTCTTCCCCTTCTAGCTATTGTAAACATGTGACGACTTATGAAGAATCAAATTTTTCTCTGAGTTATCAGTTTATAATAAATCTCTTCTCCTTTCTGCTGAGAATAAAGACCTCCTTTCTCCATGAAGAAGTGAGCTTAATTGAAAAGAGACTTTTTAAAACAAAATATAGTAAAACAAAAAAGAAATCTTCAAGATCCAGGAAAGTAAGAAAATACTGAGAAAAATGAAGTAGAAACTTTCTTGGGAAAATATTTTAATAGTGACAGCAATGTCAAATTATAATATAACATTCCAGAGAATTGTGGAAAATAGGTTTTTATTGTATATACATGTATACATGCAACACACATATATACACGTACACATATATATGTCCTCAAATGTGCTTATAAAAATGTATATTGGAAAGCAAGTAAACTTTGTTTAAATTTATTTTTTAAATTATGAATGTTCTTTGAGATAATTAAAACAATAAGCTTTATAAACGGTATCCAGAAATTTATATTCATTGTTCCAAAGAATTTAAGAAGACAGGACACTTTCTGACTCATTCTTCAAGGCCAGCGTTACCCTGATACAAAAACGAGACAAGGACAACACAGAAAGGAAAATTACAGGCCAATATCACTGATGAACATAGATGCAAAAATCCGCAACAAAATACTAGCAAATTGAATACAGAAATACTTTAAAAGGATCCTACACCATGATCAAGTGTGATTTATTCCAGGGATGCAAGGATGGGTTCAACATCTGCAGATCGATCAGTGTGATAGACCACGTTAATGAAGTGAGGAATAAAAATCACGTGATCCTCTCAATAGATGCACAGAAAACATTTGCCAAGATCCAACATCCATCTATGATAAAAACTCTCATTGTATTTTAAAGCTAAATTTGCTTTTTAAACTCGATCACTTCCTTACTCTTTATGCCCAAAGTAAATCCCAAATAAATCAAAGATCTAAACATAATCTTTTATATATAACATATATTAAAGTATTAGGAGAAAACAAGTGTGATTGCTTTGATGATCTTAGAATGGGAAAGGCTTTCTAAGCATGCCTCAAAACCGGAAGCCAGAAGGAAAAGATTAACAATGTGACTACAAAGGGAAATGGCAAACTGGGAAAATATACTTGCAGCATGTGCTGGACAAAGGAAGCATTTCTTTAATGTATCAATAGCTCTTGGAAACACTAGAAAAAAGACAAGCTGAGCAAGGGATATGAAAAGATAGCTTTATGAAAAAAAGAAATACAAAGGCCAAGGCAAAAGACAGGAGAGGATACTCTCCCTAACTCTTATTAAAGAAATACAAACTAAAGAGAGATGATTTCCCACATATTAGATTGGCAAAGATTATTAAGGTTTATAATACCTGGTGAAGATACTGGAAAATCAGGCATTCTTACTCAGCTTCTTTATGCAACGAATACTTTCCGAGCAACTTACATGTTGCAGGCCCTGGAGAAAGCACTGAACAAGGTCCCTGCCTTAAAGATCTCCTGTTCTAAGGGTGGGGGCAGATAGTAAACAAATATATATATTTGGGGTAATGAAGTACAATGAAGAAAAATCAAGATAAGGGATAAGTGATAGGGTGGGCCATTTTATAAAGAGTGGTCAAGGAAGGAACCTCAGGGGAGGTGACATTTGAGCAGAGACCAACATGTATGAAGTACAATTGAGGGAGCAAGCCATATAGCTATCCAGAGGAAGATCATTCGAGGCAGAGGAAACACGTGGAGGCTCTGTGGCAGGAGTGCTTGATGGATTCGAGGAATAGCGAATTGTCCAGAGCGGCTCCAGTGTTGTGGTTGAAGGGGAGAGTGGTAGCAGATGAGATGGAAGAGGTGGCCTTCAAGGCCAGGGTAAGGCTTTTATCCCAATGGTGTCACAGGACACCACAGGAAAATTTTGAGCAAGAGAATGATGTGACCTGACACATGTCATAAAGGGGTCACGGACCGCCCTGTGGTGAACAGACTGCAGGGGAAATGGGCACAGGTAGGGAGGCCACTTGAGAGACTATCGCACTGGTTCAGGCGGGAGATGGTGGTTTAGACTACAGATTGTAGTGGAAGTGAAGTAATGAGATCTCAGATACAGTGTAAGTATGGAATAAATAAGGATTTGGTGATGGGCTGGTTGTGAGTATAAGAAATCAAAATGCCATAATGTTTTTTTCCTGAGCAACTGAGTTGAGGTCCCATTTATCAAGATGGGGCTATTTTAATTGCCTCCCATTCACCCTGTTTGTGAGGGAAGCTATTCCCACCCTAGGATTGTGGGGACCACATGGCACCCAATGCTGAACAGATGAGAAAAACAGCAGTTTATTAATCACAAAGACTTACCACCTGAGGGGGCCCACTACGCAGGGTCTGAGGGAGGCGGGCTTTGTAGTATCAAGAGGATGGAGTGACCCCTGGTTCCTGCAGGAAGCTATGATTAGCTTGTTAGAACAATTCCATGGGCTGGCAGAGAACTGAAACCCACTACTCAAGAGGAAGCAGGAACTGCTCCTGGTCCTCTAGATAAGGTGTGTTTGGTTAGGGGTGGGAGTGGAGTGGGGAGGAGAACTTGTAGTTAGGCCATTTGAGGTCCTCCCAGTTTCACCAGATGTCAAGGCAGCACATAATACCGGGCCTTAATTATAGGCCTTAAACCAGAGGGAGAACCCTGAGAAGAGTGGGAATTGGGAAATCAGTTCTGTTTTGGGCATGTGGGGTCTGAGATGCCTATTAGACATGGAAGAGATGTCAAAATAGACAGTTGGGGTAAAAAAATCGATAGTTCAGAGTTCTAAGATAATGTAAATATAGAAATCACCAGAAATGTTAAAACTGTGAGACTAGATGGGATCTCCTAGGGAGTTAGCATAGGTAGAAAATAGGTCTTCCTAGATGCTGTTTATGAGGTTGTGCAAGTTCTCTTCTAGTCCTGGTTTGCTGAGAGTTTTTATCAGGAATTGATGTTAGGGTTTTTTTCAAATGCTTTTCCTTCACCTATGAGGTGACGGTATGGTTTTTCTTTTTTAGCCAGTTAATATGGTAAATTACATTGAGTTTCAAATGTTAAACCAACCTTGCATTCCCAGGATAAATTCCACTTAGTCATAATCTATTATCCTTTTTATATATTGTTGAATTTGATTTGCTGAAATTTTGTTAAGAATTTTTACATCCATGTTCATAAGGAATGTTGTTCTGTAGCTTTCTTTTCTTGTGATTTTTTTTAATCTGGTTTTGTTATCTGAGTAATGCTGGCATCTCAGGATGAGTTGTAAAGTATTCCCTTCTCTTCTGTTTTTACTTTGTCGAAGCATTTGTATAGAGTTATTCCTTAAGTTTTAGTATTAAAACTCATCTGTATCTGGATTGGGAGGGTTTTCAACTACAGGTGCAATTTAATACATATAGGGCTATCCAGGTTATCTCTTCTTGAAAAAGCTTTGCTTTTCAAGAGACACTGTTATGAAAATGAAGTCATACCAGCAGCTGGGAAAAAAATATTTGCAAAACATACATCTGACAAAAGACTTGTAGCTATACAAATAATTCTTAAAACTCAATAATAAGAGAGCAAAAAAAAAAAAAAGCCACCAAAAATAGGCAAAAGAATTGAAAAGACACTTCAGCAAAGAAAATATACAGAGAACAAATAAGCATGGGAAAAGTGCTCGACGTCCTTAGTTATTAGGAAAATACAAATTACAACCAGAAAGAGATACCACCACACACCCACTAGAATGGCTAAAATTTTAGAAGACTGACTATAGTAAGTGTTGACAAGGATTTGGAGCAACTGGTGCTCCCACTGCCAGTGGGAATGTAAAACAGTGCAACCATTTTAGAAAACAGTTGGGTTGTTTCTTAAAATGAAAAATATGCCTACCATATGATTCAGCCATTCCACTCCTAGGTGTCTTCCCAAGAAAAATAACAGCATATATCCACACAAAGACTTATACACAAATTTTCACAGCAGCTTTATTTGGAATAGCCAAAAAAGGGAAACAACCCAAATGGGCATCAACAGGTGAATGGATGTGGTATATCCATACAGTGGAATACTGTTAGCTATAAAGAGGAAGGAACTGTTGAAACAGTAACAACACCTCAGCTCAGGAGAGGGATTTGGCAGAGTATATAAAAAAATATCATTTTATAACTTAAAAAGTTAGTTTCTAAAGATTTTTACTGAAAAATGTTATTTGAATATAAATTTTGTGGACTCAACATCATGATTTGAAGTGCTATGGCACTTCAGTTGAATAAAGAGTTGAAGTTGCTAACAAGTTCCATATACTTAAAAATATCAAGACAGAGAGTACAAAGCTATGAAAAGTTTTGGGCCACCCACAAATGTGAAATAAGATTAATAAGAGAGGAAAGGGAAGCGAAAAATAAGGTTTTGCATGCATTTCAACCTTATGATTTACATTTAAGCCTAATAGGCGTTACTTCTTTAGGAGTCAATGCTTTCACACCTAAAAACTATTCAACCGGAGGAAAAGCTTATCTGTATACTGCCTAAAAGGGGAGGAGGATTATATGACAGTGGTAGCATGCGTTGAGCACCTACTCTGTGTAAGGTACTATACTAAGTGCTCTGTCTCATTCAGTGTTCTCAGCTGTTCCCTGAGGGCCACACTCTCATCCCCGTGTAATGGATGAAAAACTAAGGGTTAGCAATGGGAAGTAGCCTGTCACGGGCACAAGCTAACACAAGGCTGAGCTGAGATCTGAACTCCAGATTCCAAATTATATTAAAAAAAATCCTCAGTTGTAGACTTCCTCTTGCTTTAGCAGTCCGTATGTTTCCCTTTTGTTTGCATCCTGGGGATGGAAGAAGGTTCGTGTATATTTTAGTAAATTTATTTCAATAAAAATTTCTTGATTGTTTCTATCGGTGGTTCTCCAAGTGTGATCCCTGGATCAGCAATGACGTCACCAGGACACTTGTTAGAAATACAAAATCCCAGGCCCTGCTCCCGACCTGCCATTTCAGAACTCGGTGTGGAGCCCAGAAAGCTGTGATTCAAAAAGCCCTCCAGGAATTCCGATACTCGCTGAAGTGTGAGAACCCCTGATTATCGTATATCAATAAAGGTTTAAAAGTAAATGATGTGGTACGTGAATTAAGGAATGCTTGTAGGCTGAATCCCTACCTACTAAATCAGAGGCGTCTATTTCTCTTACATAACGAAAATTCTGGATCAAGTCATTCCCAGTTCGTTGGGCAGCTCAAGGCTCAATGCTATCAAGGACCCAGAGTGGTCTGGTCCTGCCCTCCTCCACATGCTGGCTCTTTGTTCTTCAGCTCGCTACCTCTTGGTCACAAGATGGGTACTACAATTCCACATGACCAAATTCAAGGTAGAAAGGTGGGGCTGGACAGAAGACTTCCTCAAGAGCCTCTCTGGCGAGAAAGCTTGTCTAGAAGCCTGCCAGTAGAGTTTCTTTACTTAGCGAAGGGGGATAGGATTACCACGACTAGTTTAGATTATCATGATGCATTCCTACCTTCCCTAAGATTATGGATCTTTGTCTAGCATTCGAGCAAAGTTAAGGTACTGTTAACAAGGAAAGGTCAGGGGACTGTTAACAGGCAATGGACAATGTATATGTCGTCTTTGCTCTCGAGTTCAAAGTCCTAACGTCTAATATGTGCAAAATGTGATGCAATGGTGAACAATTCCTAACATCTGTTGATCACCTACCCACCACGGCACTGTCAGATACTTTATGGCTATTAGCATCCAGATTGGCTCTAGTCTTAGGGAATGACTGATAATAATAAGTGCTGGCATAATGTCTATTATGTACCAGACACTTTGCTAAATGATGTATATAATATATAACTAAGTGCCATATATATTATATATTAGCAACCGAGTGAAATTAGCAAATGAGTTATTAATTTATCCTCACAACAACCACATGATGTAGGTACTATTATTATCCCCATTTTACAGAGGGGAAACCTGAGACACAGAGGGGCTGAGTAACTTGCCCAGAGTCACACACTTAGTCTGGAATAAACTACTGCGCTACACTGTCTTTCCAGAGACTTCAACCCTCTTTTCTCTCAAGGAGCTTACCATATTAGCAGAGTCATATTGATTTCACTGCTTTCGACATACAGAAACAATGCTGCTTGCCCTTGCTGTCTGTAAGCTGTCCCTAGCCTCCATCCTGCTGGGTAGGGGTGGAGGGCAGCAAAGAGGGAGAGACAGCACCTTGATCTTTAATCTTACCAATTAAAGATATCTTAGTCTCTTCAGGGTTAAAATAGTCACTTTGGAATAAATATTTAGTAAAATTAAAGTTCAAATCCCTACTAGGGCTGTTTCTTCCTTCTGTCTCCTTCCCCAGATGGCCTCTGGGTTCAAGGGTGGGATGGAGGAAGAGCCCCAACTCTACATGTGTCCTCTGGGTCCTTGCCAGGCTCTGATGTAGATGGTCGCTGGTGCTGGTGCGGTAGCACCCCTACAGCAGAGCCTGCATCAGGGGAACCCCCTGAGGCTTGCTCCTCTCAGCCCCCACTGGCCTCAGGCCTGTCCACAAAGCCGCTGGTGCTCAGCTCCACCCGCTGCCTTCCGTGTCCTCACTGGGTGCGTGGAGGCGTTTCTAGATCCCTTCCACCCTCCAACGTGCCTTAGTAGGCTGGGCTGCCATTTCTTCTGAGCTGCAGTCATCCCGCACGGGCACAGGGCACCCTCCAGCCCTATCTCTGCCTGAATACTTGCCTCAGCTGTTTCTAAACTGCAAAGACACACAACTATGGAATAAGGCAGAAACAGGCTAAGTGCCACACTGGATGTACAAATAGAGCCCAATGGAGCTGAGAAGAGGAGATCAGCACCACGGGAAGCTCAGGGTGTAGAGGACCCAGCTTCCCAGGCTGCCCCCCCAGGAGCAGGAATCAAATTTCTACTTTCCTTTCAGGGGAAGTAATAAATTATTTTGCCACTATAGTGATTTGTGATATTTCTTGATGTGAGTGGCATCTCTTTTATGAGCAAATCTTATTTTATGTTGTTTTAAAAAAATTAAATTCCTTACCACTGCAATGAAACATAATTTTACGATTTTGGTGACCACCCTAAAGGGAGAGAAAACCAGGTGAGGTTTCCCATAGTCCCGGAGCCAGTGACTGTTGTCATAGAGTGAAATCAGACTTCTTGGGGATGAGAACGGATGGCTGCAGACACTTCTGGCAAAGACAGTCTTTAAGTTGTTTTATGTGTCTCCGTGGTCAGTCTAAGCTCACAGCCACGCAAACAGCCCGGACATGCTGGAATTGTGACTGAGCATCAAATTTGGACCAGCAAAACATCGTGGAAAGAAAACACAGCTGTGGGACACATTTACTAAGCACCTTTCTACCCAGTGAACATTTTACATGTTTTCTCGTTTAATATATCTAGATAAATCTATTCATCTACAACTAGCAATTAAAGGTTTGGTCACCGTCGATTAAAACAAAATCTTCAATTTTTAAAATTAAATCAGTGAACGTACCATGAGAGTCTTTTCCCACAAGAATATAGAACATTGGCCCAAATATTTCATTAATCTACAAAGATATCTCATACATTAAGAACATAGTTTTGTTGGGTTTGGGGTGTGTTTTTCTTTTTTAATCCTTCAAAAGAATGGAGGTTTCTGTAGGCAGCTTGAAATTCCACGTTAGACTTAAAAGGAAAAGGAGTGTCTCCTACCTGCCGGCTTTGCCTCCTCTTGCATCAGGTCCGTCAGCATTATTATGGGATGTAATGATGGTTAACAGAGTGATGAGCCACCAGGTATCTTATCGCACCGAAGGGCAGCCTTTCTCCCAGGGCGCCCAGGCCTGTCCTTGCCACGCGGAAGGGAAGCCTCCCACTGCCCAAAGGAAGGAGGAGAGCCCAGGGCCGGGGCGGCAGGTGGCCTGTTTACCTGTAGAAAGTCTATGGTTCTGTGTTCTCTCTTTATAGGGTTTTTTTTTCCCCTCTATTGGCACAAAGCCACCTAGAAAAAAAGCAGTTTAATTCAACGTTATAATTACACAGAAAGCCCTATTGCTTCGAAGGAAAGAGGGAGCATTATTTCCGAGTCTTAAGGAAAATCTTGAACAGAATTTCCAAAGTGTGGCTGCTGTAAAAAGTTCTGTGAATTGTTATATATTGCAGAGTTAAAAGTGTGTATTTTCATCTTGAGTATGTTGCCAGCGACGTTTTAAAATTGAAAATGCCTCTGCGTTCTTGAAAGCTGAGTAAATTCACACAGTCTTAAGTCTCTCACAGAACGTTTTCAAGCAGCTCTTAGAGTATGTTCCCTCGTTCTGTGCCCTTGTGAAGTATTTAAGCATAAAGCGATTGTAGGGCCAGACTTGCCTGGTAATGCGCTTTGACTTGAGAAGAGCTTACAAAAGAGCTCTTTTATTGACTTTATAAATTAAGACCCTGGTATTTCAGCTCACTTGGCCTTTTGCCCTCTGCAACAATTATTTCCTTCTGGAACAATTAGTACATGTTTTATGGGTATTTGCATTGAACTGGCTGACTCACAGATATTCCCAAAGGAATTTTTAAGTTAGAATACCACTTAAAAGTAATTACCTTTTGTCACCATTGTTGTCCACATTAATTCAGATTAAGTGATTAAGTTAAACATTACCTAAAATGAAAAGGTGGTCTCTGAATTTAAAAACTCCCAAGGTCAAAAGTAGGAAAAATGTGTTCTTTATCACGTTAGAGAATAAGAAAATATTACAAAATGTGTTACTTATCTGCACCTTTCTCTTAGAAATTCAACCAGACTAAGAGTCTCCCTGGGAAGGTCTCCTCTGCTTGGGGTCCCTTGCCCCCTAGGCAGTCACCCTGCTGAGGCCCTCAGGCAGGGCCTTTTCCCCCACTCCCGCTGGCCAACCTGTCAAAGGCACTTCCCACATGTCAACCCCTCTCCACTCCTCACTATCTCTCCAGTTTCTTTCTCAAAGCACAGCCCGGGGATCTGATCAGGCAGCTGATGAAGGCAAAGCTCGTTAAACCGTTCCTGGGGCTCCCCTGCCTGCCCCCTCCTCACCACAGCCTGAGGACCAGAGTGGGTGGGGAGGCCCGAGAGTTGGCATTTTATCACCCAGCACCCCCCTCCACCCCCCCATGCACAGAGGCACAGAGGGTAAGGACTGCCACACTCCCCCACCCACTTTCCGGTCCTGGTCCTGGGCTCCCTCTGTCACTCAACTTACTTCATCCTCCCTCCGTTCTTTCTCAGTGTCAGGGGGAGCTCCATTCTTTCAATTCCTCAGCACTTCCAACACTTCTTATTTTGGCATTTAATCTAACCTACTTACGCATGTGTCCTGTTTTCCTAACTCAGCAGTAAGCCTTTGAGAATGGGGGCCATTTCTTATGGTTCCATATAGAACCCTACATCCAAAAGATGTTCAGTAAATCTCTTTGATGAAAGTAATGATGATGAAAAATTACAACAAGCTTCCTGCTTTCTCATCAGTGACTGCAGTGCAATGATCTCTATTCAATGAATGAACTCAGTTGTCTGCCTTCCAAATGTTGGTTTTGAATCAAACTGAAATATTTTTAAGACAGAAGAGGGAAAAATGGGCATAACTTTTGCCCATGGTATTTATCAAATATCTATATAGTGCTTAGAATGTGCCGGGCCCTGTTCTAAGCACTTGACATATATCACCTCTTTTAACCCCCTTAATGATCCTATGATGTGGTACTGTATTATTTTACAAATAAGGACACTGAGATGTTCTGACTCCAGACAGCCTAGCTCCAGAATCTGTGGGCTTCACCACCTTACAGCACTGCCTCTTAAAGACCTCAGCCCCTGGTGATGTCGGTTTGGAATCTAAGGAACCAGAATGCTACTCCAAAGAAGAAAACACAAGCATTTGTGACTGAAGTATGTCCTCACCAACTCCCCAACTCGGAATCTCCACCCTAAACCTGCTCGTCCTCTATCCTCCTCGTCTCTCAATTACAACACCATTCGCCTAATCACCCAAGCTGTAAATCGCCAGCCCCTCCCATCGTCACCCCCAACTTCTCATCCATCACTCAGCCCTGGCAGTTCTACCACCAAGTGCCTCTCTGGCCAGTCTCCAATCCTCCGTCGAGGATGCACTGCCCAGCTCAGGCCCTCATCATTTCCCTCCTAGTGGGTTGCAAAACATCTCTGCTTTCCAAGCGTGCATCATTCCTCTGCCAGCTATTTTCCAAAAATAGATCTAATAACACTGAGGCTCAAAACCCTTCGATGGCTCTTTGCTGCCTACAGCTCGACGGCTTGGCTTGGGCTGCCCATCATGTGGATGTTCTCAGTGGATAGCGGAGACAGTGCACCATTGACCTTGTCCGAGGTCTCATGCCTGCCAAAGGCTCTCACGCAACTTTTCCCGTCTCATGCCCTGCCCCTGCTCCCTCAATCTCAGGCAAAGGGCTCCTGAACAAGCCATGACACCTCACACTTCAGGGCCTTTGCTCCTGCTGTATTCTCTGTCAGAAGGGTCCTCCTTCATCTCAGGAGAACCCTTATTCCTCCCTTATGACCCTGCTCAAATGCCATCCCCTCCGCTCTCCCCACTCAGCTCCCAGGCAGAAGGCATCTTTCCCAAAGCATACAGCACACACCTCCATGAAGGCATTTACAACATGTGTGCTAATGTGCCCGGGTCTGCAGATCGAGGAACTTGAGTGCCTGATCATGAGTTAGCTGTGTATATATACACCGGAGGGCTGGGAAGGAGATTTTGAGATTAAGAAACTTGAGACCTCGTGTGAAAAACAGAGTTGACAAAGATAATATAGGCAACGTGCCAAAGAAGAAGTGTGTTAGGAGAGTTCACACATCTAAAATGTAATAATGAGGTTTATACAATTAATTCCACTTACCTCCCAGAGCTCATCAGAAACTGAGGACCTCTCTTCTCTGCATTTTCAGTGAGATGCCTGCACGTTTGCTTTGCCTTACTAAGGACCGCATACATCCGAAGAAGCACTTCTCGTCTCGGCCTCGCCCTCCATCCACGTGTGAAAAGCCCTCCGACGCTCTGTCTCCGAGTTCGTGTCCCCATCTGCTGATCCCCACAGTGGCCCAGCAGAGTCACTTGCAGTCTTGTGATGCATTGAGGAGCTTTTACTGAAAGGATTGAAGGACACCTAAGTAAATATGCTCAACTACCTCCCAGTTCCAAAGGAATATGGCCATTTGTGCCCATGATAACTTCCGACCAAATGCACCAGTCCCTCTGCCCTCATGAAAAGCAATCCTGAAACGCTGAGACTGGCTTCCGCTTCTTTTCTCTCTCTTGATGCTTGTTGCAAAATTCTCCTGATTTTTCCCTTCCCCTTTTTTCAACCCCTAGTTCTTCCTTTTTCTAATCATCACCAACAGGAGTAATTCAAAATTCCAAATATTGGAATCAGTAGTCTCATGGCTTAGAAAAGACATACCAAAGTGAATCAAAATACTCTAATTTCAAGTAAAGGACACTGAGCTGGGGAGAGATTACTATAAAAACTGAGTTAATGAAATGTCAACTTTGGGCAGGTGACAATCCCTCTTTGCTGGTTTCTTATGTATAAGGTGAGGGTAATATCTCTCGTATTAAAATGTAGTGAGATGCTATGACAATTTTAAATGGACATTATGTTATAATGAAGATGTTTTACAACGAGTAACCTTTTCTTCAAAGAGTAAAATACGCAAATATGCGCCAGCCAGCAGAGCCCTGGCCTCCCAGCTCCCCTGTCTGGGGTGTTTTCTTGAAACGGCAGTGAGCATGATGGCTCCACCCCACTCAGTGTTAGTCACAGGCAAGAGAGGTTTACTGGAGGTTAAGACCAGTGTTTCTGAGCCAAGGGCTTTCTGGCAGCTGTGTTGCAACTGTTGAGCCTCCACTGTAATGATCAATCTACAGTGAAGCCATAAGAAAAGAACGTGAGACATCTGGGTGCTAGCTGCCAGCAAGAAGGTGACACCCAACTCGACATAACTTCTTCTGCTTCCATTCAGAAACAGGGAGAGAGTCTGGATCAAGTCCCAGGTATTTGACAAGACTCACCTGAGACTACAGTCACCCTGGCATAACAGGCAGGCACGGTGGGGAGGGGGCAAAGCCCTCATGAGCAAGCACATTCATGGCAACGCCACTAGGACGTTTGAAAATAGAGCACGTGGATACCCAAAAATGGAGAGTCCTGAGAGTCAAGTTTGAGAATCAATTTAGAGAACAATCAAATGCCATTTCCCAAGGCAGACGTTGTCACTAGGAAGCCCCAGCTGTGGCTCTGCCACATTTAAAGTGTCTCGGCTGCTTTATAATGGGGCCACAGGCTAAACTCAGACTATCTGGCAGAAATATTCACATATTGGCATTAGCACCACCTAGAAGGGAAAATGTGGGATTCGGAAACAAGAGTCTGTGTTCGTGTCCCAAACTTACTGGCTATGAGGATTTGAATACATCTGTCAATCTCTCTGGACCTCGTCTCTCCATGTGTAAGATGGGCATAACCCTGTCTACCTCAAAGAGTTGTTTTAAGACTCTACTTAGCACAGGTGTATATATATCACTTTGAACACCAAATACCGCCTAAAGGTTAATGTCGTTGCCATCCTGAATAACCACAGTCGTCAGTGCTCTGTAACATGCTTACCCTTATGCTAGATGATGGTGGATTCTTTAAATATGAGATATAGTTTCTGTCCCTTAAGCAACTTATAATACAGTGAAGAAAAATGGGGAAGTGGAACATTTAATATTTGTTGAGTTCCAACAGGTCTAGCATTTTTTGAGACAATTTTCACGAAGCAAACCAACAAATGGAACCCTTGGTAATAGGAACGATTATCCCATATTCCCCAGTTGAGGAAACTGAGGCTCAGAGGGGAAATAACTTTCCTAGGTTGCAGAGCTGGGAGGCGAGGGTGGAGAGTCCACACTCTCCCTGCCACACCCCATTTCTCCAGAGCGGAAGGCTTTCATCTCACAATAGACACTGGCAGACGGCATGATGGCTCTGGCAAACTGGGTGGGGCAGCGCCTTGGGTGTCAGGCAGGGAGGCTCTGCCATCATCTTGCCGCTTCTGTAGATATCCCTCCAACACTACTTCCTCAGGGTGAGGTCCCTGCATGTGATGAGCGCTGCAAATGGCTGGTCAGGTTATGGTTAGGTCACATGGCCAACAAACGAGCCCTTGGAGGAATTGGACAGGGTCCTGGCCCTCCTAACCTCTAAAGAAGATGGAAATCATATCAGATGTCTTTGTGCCAGGCATTGTGGGAGATTCTTTAAGAATATTATCTTGTTTAACTCCACGAAACTTAATACTGTTTTCCTCATTTTATAGATGAGGAAACCGAGTGGCAGTGAAGTAGATTGCTTAAGGTAAAAATACTGTATGAGGCAGATCTGAGATTTGAATCCAGATCTGATCAACTTACAGTCATTCTCTCAACTCATGCAGAACTGAATTAACTAAGAAGCAGAGCAGCCACGACGAGCGGTTTAAGGAAGGGACAGCTGAGGCACCGGGGGAGTAAATCGAACGGGACTAGAAGCAACACAGCTCCGACGATTTGCACCGTAGGAAAGGACCCCCCGTGTTATTATTGACTTAATAATTTCTTAAATTAGGTCACTTAAAAAAATATAATTTATTTAAACAAGAAGCTAGTGAATATGAAAATAGAACAAGCTCCATGCTCCAGCATTGTACCTGGGGATAGGGGGCAGAAATTGGAAACGGCAAAAGGGGACAGAAAGAAGTGTCCATGGTGGCTCATTTAGGTCCCAAAGGGCCTGGAGCACAGGCAGCAGGACGACGGCAGGAGCAGATGAAGGACAGCTGGAGCTGAATAAAGGCTTCAGACGCCTCCACGTTGCTAAATCCTCATCTTACTAGACCTCCTGGCAGCACGTGACCCAGCTGACCACGCCCTTCTCCTTGTCTCACTTCCTTCACTTGGCTTTCCTGCCTCCATTTTCCTCCAACTCAGTGATCTCCTCCTTTCCATCTCCTCTGCTGCATCCTCTTCTTCCCAGCCTCTCTGTGTTGGAGGCTCCATGATCCAGTGTTGGTTCTGTTCTTTCTTCCCCCGCCGCTGTGCAGATTCACCCCATCTCCAGGCTTTCAACACCATCTCTGTGCTGATGACCCCCAGATGTCCGTTCAGCCCAGATTTCTCCCTTGGATTCCAGACTCATATCCAACCATCTACCGAAACATCTACTTGGATCTCTACTAAAACTCTTGACCTTATGTCCAAAGGGAACTCCTGACCTCCCCAGACCATCTACGTCAGCAGTGTTCCCCATCTCAACGATGGCAAATCATTTTCAACTGAAAACCTTGTAGCTGTCCTTGCCTCTCTTTTTCTCACACTCTATAAGCAATTTTTAGTAAATCCTCTTGGTTCTACCCTCAGAATAGATCCAGAATTTGACCGCTTCTCACCACTCCACTCTGCCACCCCAGGCCAAGCTGCCATTATCTTTGACCTGGTCTCCCTGCCTCCACCTTTGACCCCTACCCCCCAGCAGCCATATTATTGTATGCTATGAATGAGATCACTGTCAGGGCCTTCGCCAAACCCCCCAATGCTTCTCCATCTCACCCCGTAAAACCCAAAGTCCATACAAAGGCCTGTGTCTCCCCTGGCCTCCTGCTTTGTCCTCCTCCAGCCACACTGGCGTCCTGCTGTTCACTGTCCCCACCTTCTGCAAAGCTGCGCCTCTGCCTGAACCATTCCTCCCCAATTCCTTGAAGGCCGCCCCTCCTCAAGTCTTCAAACCCAGACTCCACCCCGTGCTTCTCAGCTTCCTGCTCTGCTTTATTTTCCCCCCACAGAACTTGCCTCTTTCTAATATGCTATATAATTTACTTACGTTGTGTATTGTCTGTCACTCCAGCTAGGATGCTGGAAGAAGGCAGGGAATTTTGTCTGTTCTGTTCCTTGCTGTATCCTCAGCATCTAGAACAGAGGCTGGCATATAGTAGATCTCTCAATAAATATTTGTAGAATGAATGAGCAGACCCTGGAGGAGAAGGAAGCTTCAGCTCAGGAAGGACAATTTGGGCCAGGGGTAGGGGTGGAAATGAACAGAAGCTGGGTGGTTCAGAGGAGCGAGAGCAATACGGCTGCTGGAAGGAGCGGCAGGGGGGAGGCGCGATGAGCCTGAGGAAGGAGCCCTGGGGGAGGGGAGTACGGGGAAGGGGTGCGTTGAAGCCCAGATGGGGGTTCTGAGAGGGCTAAGGGGTAGGCAGAGATTAGAAGTGGGAGACTGGTGGGGGTCAGCAGTGAGGTGGGGCCCAGAACGCGGGGGAGGGGGGTAGGAGGCAGGCACTTGGGACAAGGTGGCTCAGGTGACCCATGCGACCACTCTGCAGGTACCACCCTGGCTGTACGAGGGGAAATGAGGTTAGGAGACTGCAGCAGTTGTCCAGTGACTGTCACATAGTGGACCGTATGAGATGGATGAGCAGGAGGGTCTAAAGCCGGACAGCTGCCGTGGGCAAAGCGAGGCGGTAGACATCTGAGCTTTCTCGGGTAAAAGCCAGATGCCTCCTAAGTAAGTGGACGCGGACTGAGCGGTGAGAGGGCGCACAACGAGGGCTCAGCACTTCGCAGACCCCAGGCGGGAGGGTGCCCGAGGCAGCCGAGCCGCAGACTGCGGGGCGCCCGTGAGGGGTGCGGTCACCGGTTGGGGAGACTCCATCCCTGGAGCAGCACTGGGCTCGGGTGGGTGGGCGGCAAGGCAAGATCGTCCAGCGCCGAGGGGCGGCGCCAGGGCCCGGCCCGGCCCGCAAGTGGGCGGCCGAGGGCTGCGACCTCGCAGCAGCGCCTGGACTCAGCGCCCGGCGGCCTTCGGGTGGGCGCGCGGAGGCCCGCGGAGGGGCGGCAGGTGCGCGCCGGCAGCCGCGCGGCCACGCCAGTTTGGGTAGGGCGCCGGGCGCGCCACTCGGACGCGGCCACGCGGAGCGCGGCCACGCGGAGCGGCGGACCCCCGCCCGCGCCGCTCGGCCCCGTCGGCCCCGCCCCGGCACCCGTGCGCCAGCCAATCAGGGGGCGCCGCCCGCCTCCCGGCCCCGAGGTCCCTCCCCGGACCGGCGAGCCGCCAGCCAATGGGCGGCCGAGGCCGGGTGCCCAGTGCGCGCAGCCCGCGCCGAGCCGGCTCAGAGCGAGAAAAGCGAACCCAACCCGTCGGGGCCGCCGCTCCGGACCCGCCGCCGCCGCCTCCTCCCCCCGGATCGGGTGTACTGTCCCAACCCGAAAGTCCAGTTCTGCGGCCCGGCAGCGGCGAGCGAGCGCGATGACACAGGAGTACGACAAGTGAGTGCGGCGCCGGCGCGAGAGTCCGGCCGTGCGGCCCGGGCCGCCGCTGCCCGCCGGGCCGGCCGCACCTGCTGCGAGGCCGGGCGAGGCGAGGGCGGGCGGACCGGCACACGGGAGTGCGAGGCCGGGCAGGTGGGGGGGCGCGGTGCGAGGCCAGGCGGCCGGAGATGCGGGCCCGAGGCCAAGCCAGGCAAGGGCGGCCGGGGGCGCGGGTCCGAGGCCGGGCGTGCGGGGTCCGCGCGTCCCGCCGTCCACTTGCGACTCCGCTGCGGCCTTTGCGGTCCAGCACTCCCCCCCGCCTTTGTTCCACCGAAGCCCCCTGGGGAGGCCCTTATCTTGGGAACTGGACTCCGGAGAGGAGTCCTCCCCTCTCCTGGCCTGAGCATCCTGGACGGGGGCGCGATCTCGGCGGCCCGGGTGCGCGGAGGCGGTTTCGGGCCGCCCCGCCTCGAGAGCCGCGCTCCGACGCGCGGGCGCCCCGGTGCCCCCCTCCCGGGTCGCTTGTGCTCTGTGGGGCCGATGGAGCTCTTTGGGACGCGCTCTGCGTCTGAAAAGGTAGACTTCTCCAGGTAATCTCTTGTCGCACAACCGTGTCATTCGGCCGGCCTGCTGGGACTTCCGAAAGAAATTTAGGGAAAAGTTGACGTGCTCTCGTGTCCTGGCGTTTTCTTTTCTCTGGTTGGCTGTGTGAGTGAGAAAATTGTTGTAGGAGTTATTTTGCCACTTGCATCATTGATGGTAATTACAGATTACTGTAATTAAAATGCTCAGAAAATATGAAGAGGTTGAAACTTGGAAATCAGGGTGATAAACTTAGAAAGTACTGTACCAACTATGCTTTTTGGAGTTTGCGATTAAAGAAATATTTTGGCAGTGTAAACTTTAGGGGACACCGGGCGAGGGATATTTCTGTATTTTCTTTGCACCTTTTCTGTAAATATAAAATTGTTCCAAAATAAAAAAATTTATTAAAAAAATAAGTAAATCGCACTAAACCAATCAGTATATTTCAGATCAGTAAATCCAGGGCGAATGCCCCTCCCCCCCAGTTTTATGATTATCTGCTAAGGATCATTTTGTTTAAGTGCTCTTTTTCTGGATGAGAATGTTAGATATTATGTCTGGAATATCTTAAGTGGAATTATCTTGTGGTGTAGAATATGCAGTTATCGCTTGAAATGTATTTCAAAAGTCGCCGAGAGATCCTTGATGAAGGGTTAAGACTCAGCGCAGCCAGTGATGAACCTTTGGGGACTAACAACAGCTTGACTGTCATATGAGGAAGTAGACTCCAGAAAGGCAGCTGGTTTCGTGTTTATTTCTTGACTTAGAGTTTAGATAAGGCAAATTTCCAAAGCTACAATTTTGGCCTTAGGCGCGCTTTGGAAATGTAAGACACCTTCAGAAAGCATTTGCAAAAAATATTTTATTTACTTTCTGTTGCGTATACAAATTTAAGATGGGGGTGGGAGCAGAAGGGAAGCTGAAAAACTAGCATTACGGGAATTGAATGAGCCAAGTGCTGTCATAATCTTCTGGAAGCAGCTATTACACTATTAATAATAGCTTGGCAGTACACCATTAATCACGCCAAGGTACCACTGGTTCTCTGGCTGTTATTCTCTGCTCTTGATGGTGCAGAGAATGCCCCTTGCTATGTTTCCTTATTTTTTTTAAATTTGAAATTTGTATAAACAGTCTTCATTTTTAAACAAACTGTCTGCTTTGAACAACCTATTGAGTTTGTTTTGTGTTAAAAGAGTGCACCACCTTAAGGCTTCTTTTCCTACCAAGTGTAAGCTCCTAGGACATTATGCCTAGAACATGAGTGAAAAATATTGGCTTTGAAATAAGACAGTTTTGAGTAAAGATAAGGTAAGTTGTTGGGCTCCCCCCCCCCCCCCCCCCCGCAAACCCACCCTTTTTCAAAGATGTTCTCCTTTTTCTAAATCTGTATCTGTTTTTAAAAGGCCTGGGTAACTGCCAAACCCTAACCTTTGTTGATTACTTGAAAAGATAATCAGTCTTTCTGCATTCACTTTTAGAGTAGGTAGGTCACCTTTAGGCCATTTACATATTTCATTGGTGTGTTGCAATGAGAACTGATCGTTAAATGTACTTGTTAGTAGTAATTCAGAGTAGTTCTGAACATTTAAATTTTTTCTCCTTAAAAAAAACCTACATCATTTTGCTGGAGTTGGAGTTTCTCTTTATTGACTTATTAAATAATCCCAACTGAACGGTTGTTGAGACTGTTTACATTTCAAGTTTTTGGAATCAGTAGTGTTTGCTTTAATCTTTTAAATTGAATGTTCTATGAGACTTTACTAAGATCTCCGTTGAGTTTTTGGATTTTTCCCACCAGACTACAGTGTTAAAATGAAACAGTTCTTGCCTAGTGTGGAAAACTAGTAAAGATTTTTAAAAACAGATTTCCCCACCTATTTTCTTAAAAATCTTTTTGTTCAGTGGCTTCATTTATTGTTGTAGATTCTTAAGTGTTTATCTCTAAGATAAACGGTTAACTCCCATGCCAGAAAATTATGCCTCCTTATTGACTTACAATCCCCTTTGGCCACATTCCATGCTCAGTCGGCTGGTAATCAGTAGAATATTCTTTCTCGTATACCCCCAAGGATCAAACGAAGTATCCGTTTTTCTGTCCACCTTCTCCTCCTCTCCCCCTTGTTTGTAGGTAGGAAGGTTTTTAAGGCATGGCCTCAGCAGGAGAAAGAGGGGAATAACGTGTAGCAGCATGACGATCGAACCGTATATGCTCTCTAAGAGGCACAGTGCGGATTGCACACAGTCATGCGTCACTTAACGACCGGGATACATTCTGAGAAATGCATCGTTAGGTGATTTCATCATTATGTGAACATCAGAGAGTGTGCTTACACACACCCAGATGGTATATCCTACTACACAGCTAGGCTGTAGGGTACTAATCTTATGGGACCGCTGTCGTGTGTGCAGTCTGTCTGACTGAAATGTCTCTGTGTGGCACGTGACTGTATATCTGAAGAGAATGAATGTTCTGTTTTGGCTTACTTTGTCCTTGTGTTTGTTTATGTAAAGTGTTTGAATAGCCTGGCATTTTGTTGGAGTGATGCTTTTTTTCTTTCTTTTTGCCAAATAGTGTACCCTGGGTTCCACGTGTAGGTTAACTGCAGCTTCCCCGGCTGCCTAAATACCTTCTATCTTACTGGGTGACCCATTGCGCTGCGTTTAAGAGGGTTGTCTTCTGGGCTTGTCTGAATTTACTGTACTAGGGTCACTGATGAAACAATGGAATATTTTATTGTAACATCAAAGAATTGGTTGTTTGGTTCTTTAAAAATTGGCTTATGATGCCTTGCAGTAGAAAAGTATGATTTTATATATGTGTTTTTAACTTCTCTGAAGCAAAAGGCCAGTGTTGGTTCTTCAGAATGAAGCCCTGTACCCCCAGCGGCGCTCCTATACTAGTGAGGATGAGGCCTGGAAGTCCTTCCTGGAGAACCCTCTCACTGCCGCCACCAAAGCCATGATGAGCATCAACGGGGATGAAGACAGCGCCGCTGCCCTGGGCTTGCTCTATGACTACTACAAGGTAGGCTTCCTGCTCTTTAAAGCCCTTAACAGCAGGCCGAAATGCACTGGATTCAGCAGCATATAAAACAGTAATTTGCTGGTAGAATGTCATGCAAGTTGCTTCTGTAGGGACTGTAAATAGTTTAATGAGTACTTTGACTGACTGTGCTTCAAAGCTGAAAATCTACAATCATAGAATCAAAGGGTTGTTTTTAAAACGTGTGAAGTAGCCAGCTGTTCTGGCTCTATCTGAAAGGTGAAGCTCCGTAAAAGCAGACGGTCCATGTGTCTGACCGAGACTGAACGTTTCCCAAAGGTGGTTCTTAGTGCCGTCAGGAGTGGACAGTGTTCGTTTGCCTGGGTTCCAGCCTTTACTCCTGTGTGGTCAGAGTGATTTCCTTTTCTCTAAAGGATAGTACAGAGCCTTTGATTTGCTTGTAGGATTCATGAAAAAAAAACCTCGTATTTTCAAGTCTTGGACTTCGTAGTTCTAAGATCAGGATATATTTTGTTGCCTAGTTTCTAGACTTTTGGATTAGTCTTAATTAAGTATAGTCTCTCCTTTGCCTGGGGTTTTACACGGTGTTCACATCTGGAGATGACACCAGTGATCTGTGTCATCAGCATTGTCCTGCTAATACTGGCTACCACTTACTGATTACCTGTGTTATGCTAGACGTGATACCAGCGTGTGTGTTCTGATCCCTTTAGAAACCCTGCAAAATATGTGGCGTTATCCCAGTTTTGCAGATGAGAAAAATAAAGTTCTCAGGTCACACGGTAGTATGTGTGTGGCGGGATCTCAGGCCTGGTCTGGGTGGTCCAGGGTTCCCCTCTTCAGCCGCTGCGCTGTCTCTGGGGGTGCGCTTTGCTCGCTCGACTCACTTTGGCATTCTTTTTCCTGACCAATGGCAGATATATGGGGATGGCTCTATATGACAGTTTTCTTTTGCTGTCTTTTTGTTTTTAAAACTTCCAAACCCATAGAAAACTTAACAAGATTGTTAACTCCTGAATACTTTCACCTGTATTCACCAAGTGCCGGCCTTTTGTTACACTGGCACTGTGTTCTTTCCTGAATACAAGAAATGCAGAGGGAAGAAAGCAAAGAAGATAATTTGATTATCAAAATTAGGGTGAGACCTAAACAAGAGATTTAATTATTTTCTTTTATGAGGCCATGTGTCCAGCTTGTTGTGTTGGCGGGACTGAGGTAAGTTTTTTTCTTTGAAGATGAACAGAAACTTGTATAGAAACTAATGATGCTTGAAGGAACCCTTGCCTGGCAAGTGTACCATGAAGGGTTCCTTTGAAGTGGAACTTAGATCTGTTCTTCTTATGGTTTTGGTTTTTTATTGACTCCATCATTGTAGAAACTATAAGTTCCTAAGTACTAATTAAGAAGTTTGAAGTTACATATTTTTAACTGAAACTTTTGAGAATGGGAGAAAACTAATAAATTTAGTGCCAGAAAGATGTACTGATGTCCTGACACTCGCTGCAGTGATTGTGTGTGTGTGTGTGTATGTGTCTCCTAGGAAGTATTTGACATCCTGGGCGGAGATGGTCCTCGTGTCAGTCCTTTAACGGTGACAGTCTTAGTGGTTCTGCAGCTCAGGCTACTGGTGATAGGTGCGGGCTTATTTTTTTTTTAAATGAACTGACTTATTTCAGTGATTTTTACATAATCACTTTTGTAAAGCTTTAAAAGCACATTGTTAATACATGAAACAATAATTTACTTTGTCTTCAAGGGCAAAATAAGAATGTAGGAATAGAATTCCTACGTCCACAATGAAAACCAGTTTCAAACATCTTAGCGATTTGGGAGTTCCTGTTGGGAATGAGTCTCAGCTGGGTTGATGTCTACAGCACAGCCAGTAATGTTTGCCTACTGTCACCTCCTTTGCAAAGAAGAGCAGAGTCAAAAAAGGGATAGAACAAACAGTTAGATTTGTCCTTTGTGTAATGGACAGTGTGAATCCCAGAGTATCTAAGAAGTTATCATTTGAAGCCAGCATTTGGATCTTGGAAGAGAACATTTAACGTGGCTGATCCTTCTGGTTCTGCCTTTGATTTGAAGGGAAGGGTGTCAGAGAAGAGCAGTGAGACAGTTTAAAGAGCCCGGTTGTGTTTTCAGCAGCTTCGTCTCCCTTATGTTATGTAATCCATGGGTAAAACCAGGCCAGAGGTGTTTCTTTTAAAAGATGAAACCCAAACTCAATGACAAAGTAGATTTGTATGCCCTGGGTTTATTTAGCAGCTAAATAATTCTTGTTTTTTACGTATGACCCTGGTGCCCAGATGGTAAGCTCTTGAGGGCAGACGCTGTCTTATTCACTGTGTACCCGCAGACCTGGTGTTTGGTTGGCAGTCAGTAGATCCATGAATGGTTGAACTGACTGAACGGTAAAAGGCTGTATCTCTGCTTCACTAAGAACGAATCCTTGTCCTCTGTGTCAATATCTAAGGTTCCAAGAGAGAGAAGGTCGTCAGCTGCAAAGCCGGATGTTGAACACCCAGAGCCGGACCACAGCAAAAGGTAATGTTTAATGTACAGCACAAAGCAGCACCCTTGAAAGATGCCACATTTCTGTGAAATAAAACCAGAGTTTGTTTCAATGCACAAGCATTAGTGGGAGAGATAGGTAAGTTGGACTCTTAATATCGCAATTCAGATTTCTTTACTGGTTTGCCTCTTAATATTATGATTCTGTTGCTCTAAGTTACCAGTTTCTTTAGACACAGTTGCGTTTTCTAGAAAACAAAAGCATTAACTTTCTCCTCCTCCAAAGGGATGTTTTAGTCATAATGTAAGTGAAGCACTTGCTCATTTGTCTTTGAGGTTCTCTTAGGAAGAATGTGGCTTAAGGCAATGGTGGGGGTCCAGTGAAAAAATTAAGTACCAATGGTCTTGAATAGCCGCTTCAGTAAAACTTAATAAAGTATTTTCACCTGTATTCCAAACTCCTGTGAAGTTATTTTTGAAATATTTTAGGTTAAAACTTTTAGAAAATTAAGTTAAGGCTTGACTTTATAGCCATGAAAAAAAATTTTAAATATACCTTTTAAATTGCCTTGTGTTCTATTAGTAATAAAACATTTTTAAAGAAAGATCACTCAGAATCTTGCTATCCTGACGATTTTTTAGTTTTCCGTTGGGTGTGCATGAATGTTTTATGTGGTTGTGGTTGTTTTCATGGATAGGATTCGGTGGTGTGTTTTCTTCTACTTAGTGTGTTTCATAAGTATTTTCCATGTTGCTGTTTTAGTCTTTATAATTACCCTTTGGAGAAGAGTTTGTGGCTTTTATTTTTTACTTCTTAATATGGGTCTTTTTACACATAACAAAAGTAGAGCAATAATGTGAGCCCACAGGTGTTGTTACCAGCTTCAACAGTTACCAGCGTAATTCCTCCCGTTTGATCTACTCTTCCCTCCTCTCTGACTTTTAAATTAATTAATTTTTTATTTTATTTATTGTTGCTGGAGAATTTTAAAGCAAAACCTAGCTATGCTTAACATAAGGCTGTATCTGATTTTTTCTATTACAAAGCCTTAATGAACAACTTTCTAGATAGCTTTTTCCTTTTTCTCTTTCTTTAGGATAAATTCCTGGGAGTGAATTTATGGGTCAAGGTTTGAACATTTTATTGATCTTGAAATGTACAAAATTGCCAAATTGCTTTTTTCTTTAAAGGTTACCTGCCTATATGATTTGAGGGGCTTTGAAAATTCATTAATTTTACCCTAGACTAGAAATCATCTTATATTGCCCAAGATATTTATTAAACCAAAAGTAATTTTATGCAAATATATCTCCTGGCATATTGTAGTCATAGGTTTTCTTTTAGTGAAAAAGAAAGACAGATAAGCCTAAGTACTAGGGAAGTGGGGCCAGAGTTAATAGCCCATCCTTCTTGGACCCTCGTGTACCAGGCGTTGTTAAACACATTGCAGTGTACCAGCTCATCTCGTCCTCATCACAGCCTCGTGAGGATAGGACCATTGTTCTCCCTATTTCATAGGAGAGCACGTAGTTACCAGGAGACGAAGTAAGCTGTGGAAGGTTGCACAGACTTTGAGCCGAGGCAGGCTGGCTCTGGAATCTGTGCTTCAACCGCCATCCTGCACTGCACCAGCTAATCCCGCTGTAGCTTCAGGATCCTAGTAAGATACGGTAATTTTATGAGGATTATTGAAAATAAAGCATCGTAGAGGAGAGTTCTGAGTTCTCCATATTTCAAATGAAATTGTACTTAATACTTTGGGATTTTACTTGACCTAGAACTGTGAAATCTTTTCTTCTTTCTCTAGTAATTGTTGTCATGCCATTTTCTGTCTATTTGGTTTCTACCAGGTATGTTGTTATTGTTGCACAGAACTCAACAGCCAGTGCTATTAGCGAAATAAAAATTGTCAAAGAACTGTATTGGCATTGAGTTTGAAAACACAGTTTTGTTTTCTTTTCTTAAAGAAACAGCATACCAAATGTGACTGAGCAGTCGCTCCTTTCTGTGGGAGAAAACAGAGTGCAAGTACTGAAAAATGTGCCGTTTAACATCGTGCTTCCCCATGGCAACCAACTGGGCATTGACAAGAGAGGCCATCTCACAGCCCCTGATACGACAGTCACGGTCTCCATAGCAACGATGCCCACCCACTCCATCAAGACAGAAAGCCAGCCCCACAGCTTTGCTGTGGGCATGCCCCCGGCAGTCTATCATCCTGAGCCCACTGAGCGGGTGGTGGTTTTCGACCGGAACCTTAGTACTGACCAGTTCAGCTCTGGTGCTCAACCCCCAAATGCTCAAAGGCGGACTCCAGACTCTACCTTCTCAGAGACCTTCAAGGAAGGCGTTCAGGAGGTACAGGAAATGAAAGCATCTTCCTAGGACGGCTGTGTGTTTGTATAAGTATTGGGTTCCACCTCTTCCTTGTTATGTAAGCTTGAAACTCAGCCTGAAATGAATGGATTAGGAACAAGAGTTTTTTTTGTTTTTTTTTTTTTTAAAGAGAAAAGGCCCATAGGTATAATTTGTAAACTAAACCTATAAAACCAGAAATTATTATCAAGGGCACATGGCTAATCTTACCAGCAGCTGAGTTAACAATTATGATTTCAGCTAAGTGATTTGCTGGAGAAAGAGAACCCCGTACATAATCTTCTGTCGACAACGGATATATCCACATAGTCTGTGTTTGGCTTTTGTCCTAGACCAAAACAAACTCCTTGCAACTGATCTTAATATAAAATGATTTATCATGTGTGCGCTTGGTGTTTCTTGGTTGGTAGTATTGTCAGGGAGGCAGGTAGGATCTTGAAGACAGATGCATTCTGTGAAGTTTACACGTTAACTCCCAATACTTCTGAGAGTTTTGTGGGGATGAACACGTCACTCAGGTAAAAGTTAGGGACTGAAGATGTTTGAAACTGTGTTTAATGACTCCTGGGGGAAAGGAGCACCTGTCTCTGTGCCTCCAGCTGCGATGTGGACTTGACGCTGTGTCGTCACGTGGTACACTGAGAGGACTGGCTCCTGAAAGTCTTAAGATTTTGGTTACAGATTCTGGAGTTTGAACAGAAGTGGGCTGTGTGGGAAAGATGGGAAAAGGGAATAAGGAAGTACTTTGTGGGAGTACCTACATAGATTGTCTTAATTTAATTGAGTGGCATATAAAATGGATTTTTTTTTTAAGGATTGGCACCTGGGCTAACAACTGATGCCAGTCTTTTTTTTTTTTTCCTGCTTTATCTCCCCCAACCCCCCTGTACACAGTTGTATATCTTAGTTGCTGGTCCTTCTAGGTGTGGGATGTGGGACGCCGCCTCAACGTGGCCTGATGAGCGGTGCCATGTCCGAACCCTGGGCTGCCTCAACAGAGCGCGCAAACTTAACCACTCGGCCACGGAGCCGGCCCCTAAAATGGATTTTTTTTAATTTTAATTTTCTTTTCCTTTTTAAGGTTTTCATAGAGTTTAAATGCTTATTTTAAAATAAATATTGAAAGAGTAGTGGATTGCTGTAAGCCACGTGCTTTTATGCTGTAGCAGACGTTGGTCTTTAGTAACCTGATAACCAGTTAAATAGTTGTGGCTTATTACGTTGATGTTTCAGGTTTTCTTCCCCTCGGATCTCAGTCTGCGGATGCCTGGCATGAATTCAGAGGACTATGTTTTTGACAGTGTTTCTGGGTAATAGTTGTCTTTTAATTTGATTCTTAGCTTTTATGACGTTTCTTTTTTGTTAACTTGATGTTGAAAAATCAGAGGTGGCTTTCGTGGGCTCTCACCTGTGTCTGACCACAGTGACTGGTAAAAATGCTTCGCCAGAGGACAGTGGCTTCACTGCACTCAGTTTTGAACTCTGAGCTGTGTTTCCTGTCTCCTTGATTCTCGGTGTTGGTGCTTCTTGCCTTTGGTTTCCTTCTGCGACAGTGGTAGCACGGACTCTAAAGAAGAGGCCAGGGCATTAAATCAGGTCTCTGAGGGCCCTTCTGTCTCCAAAAGTGTATGATTCTGTGAGGATTTAGGAGTAACATCAGGTGGATAAAGGCTTTTATGTTCTAATTAGCTTCACTAACGATAAAATAAATGGTCAGTTTTTTCTGACCTGGCACCCTCTTCTTTTAAACTTCACAAAATTGTTCCTCACCCTGGGAATATGAATATTTTCCAAGTTAGATATGAACATATATAAACAGCTTCAGATTTTTTTAAAAGAGTCTAAGATTTCATTTTGTAATTTTGTTCTATGCATTTTCTATTGTGCTATATTTTGAGATAAAGTTTTATTTAAAAGTCTAGGACTTTATGGGAATTGAACTTCCCTTAAAGACCTGTCTCAAGGTGCAGAAGTCACAAACTCAAATGCCTTTAGGATCTAGGATGGAGGTTGGCAAACGTTTTCTGTAAAGGAACAGATAGTAAATATTTCAGGCTTTTGAGCCACACAGCCTCTGTTGCAACTACCCAGCTCTGCCCAGCAGCACGAAAGCAGCCATGGGTCACACGTAAACTGAGGGCGTGGCTGTGTACCAATAAAACTTTACTTACAAAGATAGGTGTAATTTGCTGACCCCTGGCGTAGGAAGGTTATGAAGCAACTTTAGGGGGCTATATGTGTGGTACCGTAAAGTAGTAGGGAATGTAGAGAATTGTGAAGTGCCCACCTAAAGACATTTAAATTACAAGCAAAACCAACACAAAGGTGCTGTGCATACCCAATCGAATTTAATCAGAGCACTGCCAGCCACGTGTTTGCACCCTTTGCTGGGGAAATATCAGATTGGCAGCAGGTCTTGTGAGATTTCCTTCCAGAGTCCTTTTCACTCATTAGTATCTTTAATATCCTAGCTTCCGAGCTTCTAATGTTAGCATTACTTACAGACTTTCTAGTAGGCATTTGGTAGTCCCACATCTGAGAGATTTGAGAATTTCTGGGTTAAGATGATGTTTATCATGGGAAAAGTAGTAAATCCTACTTATAATATGACATGGTCAGTTGGATGTCTGCTATTTGCATCCATCCACTCTGAAGCATTTCAGGATTGAGCTAAAGCATGTAGGAAGCTTCCAAGAGGGTGGATTAGAGATCTGTGACTTTTTGTTCTTTAGGAACAACTTTGAATACACCCTAGAAGCGTCCAAATCGCTCCGACAGAAGCCGGGAGACAACACTATGACCTACCTGAACAAAGGCCAGTTCTACCCCGTCACCCTGAAGGAAGTGAGCAGCAGCGAGGGAATCCACCACCCCATCAGCAAAGTTCGAGTAAGTTCTGCTCGCTTTTCTCTGGGAAAGCTGGTCAGAGCTTACTATTTCCAGGTCTGAAGCAGAGCTAAACGAAGATCTGAAATTGCAGTTTTAGGGCTTGACTGTAAAATCTGACACCTAAATAAGTTTTCCAGAAGATACTCACCCTTTAGTGTGTTTACGTTGTGATGGCTTCTCTTTCGTAGAGTGTGATCATGGTGGTTTTTGCTGAAGACAAAAGCAGAGAAGACCAGTTGAGGCACTGGAAATACTGGCATTCCCGGCAGCACACAGCTAAACAAAGATGCATTGACATAGGTAAGCAGCTCTGAAGCCCGCTTTTATTCCCAGAGGTGCGAGCGTGCAGTTGTCTGAATCCAGCTATTTTTGGCAGTGATGAGCTTCCTGCCGAAAGCATTTGAATTTTTATGCCAGCTACTGATCTGTTCCCCACACTGTCCTTGGCCTCCTGGAATCAGTGCTCTGAACATTACTTCCTTCATAAGGACATGTGCCCCATGCAGTGGCTTTCCGTATGACACTGGGGCCAGAAGCTGTATGGCCAGCTCTCATGAGACTGCCTTGCTTTTTGGTCTGCAAATTTTTTGAGGTGTAATGTCTTCTTTAAGAGCTTCTGATTATTTGGAGATGAAATAAGGTGGAGGAAAAAGACAAATCAATGAGTGAAAGAAAATACTGCTGTCAGGCAGCTGCCTCGCAGTCTTCCCCCGTTACGTGCTGAACTGCATTGCTAGGCTCCTCTGTGCGTAGACCCCAAGAGTCATCGCTGGCAGTGTAGCTGGAGACCTGTGCAAATCCGTATTTACTGAAGGAGCTTTATGAAAACCGCTGATCTTGCTGTGCATATAATTTTCGTGTAAAACCATTAGCTCTGTCACAAGATGGCTCTTAATCTTAGTGTTACTTCTTTTCTTTGCCTTTTGTAATGTTCACCTTCTCGTTTTAGAAGAATTAAAAGAACTGAGTTCTAATCTTGGCTCTTGGGACGACTTTTGTGACCTTGGGACAGTTATTTAAACTTTTCAGACCTAAATACCTTAATTTTGACATAAGGGGATAAAATTAAATATACCCAAGCTTGCCTCCATTACAAAAATTCTTTTTCTTCATTTTTTTGAACTTCTTTCAACCCAACAAAATGTTAATTTAACTTCTCCAGAGGTGATAATATGAAAATCTGAATCTTACTTTGAACTGCTGTAATCGCATGTTGGAACCAGAAATCACTAATTTCTTTTTGTTTTTTCATCGCTCATATAGCTGACTATAAAGAAAGCTTCAACACCATCAGCAACATTGAGGAGATTGCTTATAATGCCATTTCCTTCACCTGGGACATCAATGACGAAGCAAAGGTAGGTGATGAAGTTCAGGGACTCCTGAATTCTCAGCGATTTGAGGAGAAGTGGGAGGCACTTGATTTGACGACTGATGTTTGTTAAGGAATAAGGGGAATCAACTGGGCTAAGCAGATAGGTTGTAGCCGTAAGTCATGAAGTGCGTGAAAATGGGACAGGGCTTCGGGAGAAGTGGCTCTTACCTCCCAGCTTCTTCCTGTTTATCAGAGCCAGCTGGATTCTTTACTTGCTCTCTTTTCATTCTTTCACATTTTCTGAAAGTACAGCTTCTTCCCAGATGTTACAAAACTGTCCTCCTCCCCTTACCACCCTCTCCTTCCTCCAGAAAGGCAGTTTCGGTTGACGCAGTTGCACCTGTGCAGCGCAGGAGAGCCAGCGGGGCGGCCGGCCGCTGCGGGTGGGAGCCTGCCCTGCTCGCTGTCTGCCCTTGAGCCGCGCTCCCTGCACTGGGCTTCATTTCCTCCTTTGCGAAGTGGAGTTAGTCCTGTCTCCTCCCTCCGGCAGGCATGTTGGAAGGATGTTGAAACAATGCCTATGGAGCCATGGGAGTTCCTGCAGAAAGGCCCTTAAGGACAAGTTACCCTCAGCTTCCTGTCGTTACCCTGTAAACACAGCTCGTTTAAGGTGCTTCTCTCTGGGCTTTCACCGTGAAGAGCTGCCTGCCATTTGGATGGTCGCTTGGGTGGTCCTCATTGGAGCTTTCAGTACCTTTTAGGAAAAATGAAGCATACTCTTGAGTCATATGCCCTTCCCACAGCATTCTTCCCTTTTAGGATAATCCTTCTCTTTACCAAATTACTAGAGTTCTGGTATTTTTTTTTCTTTGGATTAGTTTAAAAATGGAAGTTCAGGGAACACAATAGAAACATTAATTTTTGGACAGGTGTTAAAATGAGATGGATCTTTCGTGTTTGTTGTAATGTTAGGAATACTTTTCTCTCTCAAGGACCAGGTACAAAATGATCATCACTTTTCTGGCCTTTTCAACCTCTCTTTTTTATTTATTCAACAGAATTTAGCAATTATGGAAAAAGACTGCATTAGGCGCTAAGTATTGCACAATTTCATTTTTTACTGCATAGGATTGCTTTTAAAAATCATGACTGGATTCTTGAGAACCATGTTGAGTTTGTATCATAATTGCTTTCCTTTCCTATCGTGGTCGTCATGTCTGAGGCACAAGTGTGTCTGTAAGACTGCGGGGTGCAGTAAACGGGGTCCACCAGTCTATTGGGAAGCTTCAGTTAGTGTAGTTGCATTCTGGTTGTCCTGCCGACCACCTGGATCCTATGCAAATGTCCTGAGGCTGCTTAGTCCAGAGTTTGGTGCTTGATTAAACAAGGAATTCACTACAGAGGAGCTACTAGGAGGAAATGTTTACTTTTCGTTTATATAATTGTCGTTACAGTTATTTTGAAATTAAATATGATAGTAGGACTCTGTGTGCTAGCTGCTAACAGCAGCCTATAAGAAGAGCTGGCCCTGTGCCCTCCAGGTGCTTCTGTTCTTAAAGTAAACTTGAGAAATGCTTCCTATTTGCCATTAGGGACTAATTGGGAACTTGTGGAGGAGGTGATTGGGAGCATGAGTCCTGAGTTCACTTTCCTGGCTTACCTGTGGCCTTTGGTCGGCCCCGTAGCTCACTAGCTCAATTTTCCCTCTTTATTCCCTAGGAAAAGAGAAAGGCTGCAGTGGCCAGTTCTCTTCTCTGTTGGCGTGTCAGCGGGATTGATAAGAGCTTGTCAGAGTGCGTGGAGATCTGGGCGGAAGGGCCCTGCATATGGGCTGGGTGCTTTGTTTGTTTGATGTGTCACTCTTCAGGGTGGGATTAATGAAAGCCAAGATGACAGTAGGGATAATGACTAGTTGTATTCTGAAGGCCTTCAGCATTTTGTATTAAGGAGAAATATTGTTGGAGGCGTGTCCCAAGTAGCCTTAACAGCATTGTTAATTGATGTAGGTAAATGCAGTTTCATTTCCCCTTCCAGACCCCCAGCGTGGACTTGGTTTCTAAGCCTTCATCTGCTACTAGGTGGGGTTGTGCCATTTCTTAGTGAGGCTGCTCCCTTTTGAAGCTGATATCAGGCATCAACTTCAAGCCTGTGTTGGAATTAAGTATCTAGATATTTTGTTTTCCCTGCCCAAGTCGATGTTTTCTGTTTTTACACTTAAAGTAATTGATGCCCCGGGGCAGCTGGAGTGAACAAATGTGCATGCAGAACCCTGTGTAGATTTTTTTTTTTTACTTCTTTTTCCAAAAGTATTTACCTTCTTTGCCCGCTTTCTTGTTCTAATTTAGGATACATTTGTTGATTCTTAATTCTGGTTCGTTCTCCCCCACAAACAAAAGGGTTTATTGGAGATATGTGGTATTCCCTTCTCCCCCCTGACACTTTTGTTTTTTGAGATATCTAATATGCCCTGTTGGCCATGCCAGGGTGAGTAAGACCAGAATTCTGGCCTGTGTCACCATCTGAATCTTCCCTGTAGCTTCTGCTGCTGGCTTGGGAGGTGGCTATGTTTTCAGGACATACCGGGTTGAATCTTGAATGCCTTGGCTTATGTTTGAAGTTGGGAAAATCCCTGTCCAGTCCAGACTCATCTTACACGGTCCCCATGCACACTCTGTTCATCAGCAGTGTCATACACCTGCTTGACAATGGGAAGTTGAAGAAGTTAGGGAACTTGTGAAAAAGCACTAATTTCAAAGTGTCAGGGGAGAAGGAAGTTGCTTTGAAAGCAGAAATATCTTAGAAACACTCCCCCAAGCAGTATTCCTCTCTGCTGTGTAGACCCATTTCATTCATTTCTCTTTACTCTGCACAAAAGTAGGTTTGTTTGGGCAGTCAGGCATCTTTTAGAGTCGGAAATCTCTGGACAAGTTAAAGTGCAGAATTCATTGTGAAATGTTTACAGATGTTCACATCTCATTGTGAAATAATGTAATCAGATTTCTTCCCTCCTGATGTACAGATGAGATCAGCTGCTTGAGATAACTTTGGCAGGGAGAAGGAACAGTTACCTTTGAAACATTAAAAGCTGGCGCTCTTGTGAGGTGCTGACTTTAGAATATGTACGATGTGAGGGCCCTGGTCACTTAGGGAAGAGAGGACTAGCAAAGGAGCAGGGAGGGGGGAGGAAGAGAAACACAGACTTGGACTCTATAAAGATTTGATGCAGCGCCAGCTGCGCACCTTTCCCACTGCTGCGGGAATTCCTCACTTTATCCAGCAGGCATCTGAGTGCCTGCTGATGTCCAAGGCGCTGTGCTGGATCCAGGCGAAAACGCTAGTATTATCGTTCAGGTATATGGTGGGTTAAATAGGCTTTTGTGGGATAGCCTGAGATCCTAAATATAACATCATGATTTCTAGGGAAAAGGGTGTTTATACCACTTTACAAATGAACTTTGGATACACAAATAATTTATAAATTGGGGTTCTCTCTTCTACTTCAGTTTCAGTATTTCCAAAACTAAGTGAGTTATCTGGATAGGCTGCACATCTTGGCCTAGGGTTTAATTTCTTCCTTTAATTGTAAATCTAAGAGTTTACAACAACATTAAGATTTGGTTAGTGGTATGAAGTAAGGGCCTCTCAAAGTCTGAAGATCTAAAATAAATAGAGGAAAAAGAAGTTAAGGAGAGAGAATTAACTTCTTTGAATGCTTGTTCTGTGCTAGGCAGTGTGCTCAGGTGCCCCCCTGTGTTCACCCTTAACAAGGCAGTGCTACCTGCTCAGTACCATGAAAAAGTACTTAGTCCTCAGATGAGTATGTGTTTGCTTGTTGGTCATCGAAGTGGGGCCACTTGATGGACAGGAATCTAGACCTTGAAATGGATACGAAGTGTTCTTGACAGGGGAGAATATTTTAAAGTGTCAGAATTCTTCCGCTAGAGTGGCATTCTGGACTCGCTGGTCTGAGCTCCCGTGGAAGAACGCGTTTGCTCGCGGAAGTAATTTCTGCTGATTGTTGGATAAGTGATGTTAACTACAGAGGAGTGGACATTGTAAAGTAAAAACTGCTGTATTGGAACGGAATGAAAACTGGGCTGGCAAACTCCGGGGAGCCCTGTACGGCCGGGGAACACCGATAGGAAGGGGCATCTGTCGATGGTGTAGCGACATATTTGATTGTCGCTAGTCAGGCAGTGTGGCAAGTAGGAAAACAGCTACAGTGCAGAGCAAAGCTCAAGATGTCTTTGATTGGCTCTGAGAGCTGTGACCTCCAGGAGTGCTAAGCAGACCTTTTAAAGATGTAAGGAACCCCAGGGATACAAAACATCTAACATGTTTTTTCCAGTAGTGACTTCTAAATCCTTATACTACAAGGTGGACGGGAGTCAGCTACCATTCACACATTTCATTTTTTAAATATTAACAGCAAAGGCCTTCCCGTCAGACATGCACCAAGTCCTGCTGGAGTAAGCAGTGTCAGAGAAGTTAGATGTGGAGTCTCATTTTATTTTACTGTGTTGTCCATCCACGGCTTAAAACAGCCTGCAGGTGTGGGCGTTTCTCCTGTGGTGCCGCTTGGAACCTGCCTGCTTTTTCTGTCTCCACCAGACCTTGAGAAGGAAGCACTGTGTTTCAGTCTGTGATCGGATTTCTCGAAGACAGATGGAACGGCATCTTTTCCTTGATGGCATGATCTTATCTCCGCGGGTGACAGAGCCAATTTCAACACACCTTTTTTCTCTTCGTGGTTCAATTCTCTTACATTTTTTCCTGCAGTGTGGTGCCTTGGCCTGTGGAGAAGGGAAAGGTGCTGTCAGACAGGACAAAATCAGAGCATCTCATTCCCTAGAGGAAAAGTCCTGTCAGTGGGAGCTCTTGGTGCTTTTACTTTTAATTATAATCTCTCAGCTCTAAGAGGGAACTTTAAGGCATTCTGAAGGCTTGTCCTTCCGAGCCAAGTGTTTTATGTGTCATGGAGAGGCTCATGTTACAAAAATAAAGAGGATTAAATAGAATGTGGAGGCCAACCAGAGCCGAGGTGCTCTACCACGGGGACTGTGTTTGGATGGAGCATCGGTATCTTTCCCTCTTGTCTCCTTGTCTCAGCAAAAATGTGTGGAGTTCCTGGTGAGGGATTATTGAGGCCCGTGGAGTTCGTCCTGCCCGAGGGGTGTAACCTGTTCTGGTAACTGGAACCTAAGATGTTTTGTGTGTGCTTGTGGGATGCAGGTTTATGAGTTTAATAACAGTTGATTGTTTTGTCTAAGCATAATATTTGGAATTCATTGTGAGAGTAATTTCAAATTTGTTTGGACTGAGCGTATGGCTTCATTTATAGGGATTCCAATCTCGTGAGGCATCACTCAAGTGCTCCTTTAAAGTAAGGTGTTGCCACCTTGGGTCACAGTAAGCTGGGGCAGGTTTGGTTCGTTTCACAACTTTAAATTTCCAGTGTGAATGGGAGGGAGGAGGGAGAGAAGTGAGTCAGATCTCTTACTTGCAATTGCAATTAAAGGTAGGCAGGAGATTTAAAAGAAAAGTGTATACTCCCTGGCCTAAATAGCAAAAAGCAGCCAGGAAGCATTGTTGCTTTTAAAACAAAGGACGGGAGACTTTTCCAGCCCGGACAGAGGCAGGCTCCCTCGACGGCACTGGATTCTGCTAGTGTCTGTCCTTAGAAGCCAAGGGAAGCTCTCGGTAGCTCTGCAGGCTTCTGAATTCACGTTCATTTGGCTCCAGGGGTTTCCTTTTATGCAGTTTAAAAATACATATTTATCAAAATAAAAAATAAATTTTTGAGGTGCCAGAAGGGCAGTCACATTCCTTTATAGGGAATGAATAGTCTTTAGAGTTATAGTTTGATCAGAATTGGAAACACAAGAAATTTTTCTTGGTTGGAAATTTGTGGAGAATGCCTTTAATCAGCTGATACGGAATAAGGTCTTTCCTCGGCGACTGGAAAGTTTGCTTTGAAGAAACCGTCCTCGGGCTAACTGTGGGGGAGGTTTCTCCTTGGCACGCCGTCCTCTGCTGTTTTATAGTGCAGTTTGTTGGCCTTTGGCCTGGAAGCCTTTCACGGAGTGTCCTGTAGTGTCTGGGCAGGAGTTCCGTCCAGATGCCGAATGAAACGCACTGAATCCCGGTGGGACTTCAGGCCGCAGGGAACAATAGCGCGCATTTATCGGAGCGCATGCCCGAGGGGCAGGGCCAAGTGCACCATCTTTCTCATCGGGCAGGGAGACACTTGGCAGCTGAAGAAAGCTCCGGTCTGGTGGTGGAACCTGTGTCTTGTGGAACGGGTTTGAAGCACCGTGTCTGTTTAGCCACCATTTGAGCTGTCGCTTGAATTCGTTTTTCGTTCTTCTTTTGGGGTCAGATTGTCCCCTCCCTCCACCCTGCCCTGTCAGGGAACAATAAGCGTCTCTGTAGAACTTTCTTTTCTGACAACTTGTCACCTTAACCCTCCTTTTCGTAGGTCCTTCCTGGAAATTCCGCCTAAAGTGGTTTTCTAAATCTGTCATTTCAGCCAGTTTTGCTCCTTGTGAGCTCACTCAGAGAGCTTTGACCCTGACCTGACATTAGTAGTAGTAACTGAATTGACCCGGAATAGAGACTTCAAGGCCTTGGAGTTCCATTTTCTTTTGACATTAGATCTTCTTTATGCAAGACTCCAAATCCTTTATTAAATATAAGCAAATTCTCTACATTAATTACTCATTTAGGGACTTTTTCTTTAGCTTTTTTTAAGGTGGAAAATATCTTCTAATTAGAAATTTGGATTGGAAGTTAGCTTGCCCACCAACTCTCCCCTCACGACCCTTGTGCGTACCTGTCCTATTCTGTACCCAGACCTGCTGGAATGTGGTCTGTGTTTGCCTTGTGTCACACCTGCATCCAGTTCTGCATATTTCAGAACAAATATTCTACTTATTTGAGACAGCAGGTGCCAAACCACTGTATCTGCCATGTGGCCTTAAGTTCTACCAGGTCCTGCTTATAGGATATGACAGAGGGAAGGTAGTATGCAGGTGCCTCCAGAATGTCTCTCTCTCCGTCTTTGTGTTGGTGACGTTTTCCCTGGCTCTCTGCGGCCTGTGCAGAAACTACAGCTGCCGTGTGGGCGCTGTGGGCAGGCAGCCCTGTGGCAAGAGTACGGGCGATGACTAGGTCCTTGTTTTTCCTCCAGGGAAACGCCCCACGCAGACATGAGAAGATTTCAGGTCAGTGCTCTGCTCTTCCCACATCCCCCTCCTCCCTTCCCCAGCCTTCCAGTTCTTTCTCTTTTTTCTTGATGGCCATCTGATAGTCTGAGGAATAACACAAGTACTAGTTACACATTTGAAGGCTTTTAGTTCCTGCTGGTATCATTCCGTGGAGGGGTTTTTTAATCCCCTCGCATCTTCAGAGGGCGGGCAAGTCTGCCTTTCCCAGGACTATCTGACGGGTCGGCAGTGGGACTGGATTCCGTTTCTGAGTCTATGACTCAGTCTCTGATCCCTTCTTGGGCTTAATTAATTGGGAGAACTGCATGGCTGATAGAGAACTCAGAGAATCATGGTTGGTCTGGCTTGGGGTTCTTTTCTTTGGTTGGGGGGAGGAATTTTGATTAGGATTAAGTGTCCGCTATACAATGTTCAGTGAACGTTCCTGTCTAATTAGACTTTAGCCAAGAATTGGACCTTAATTTCTTAGTTTAAACTCTTTCCCACTCCATTTGCTTCCACTGACATTTATAACTTGATATAAACATATTGGAAAAATGGTGATTTTATTCTCTTGAATTAGTGCTGTTGGATTTGAGGTGAGAATAAATTACTTTATTGACCTCACATTCTAATTTCATTTGTCAGGAGGTTTCTAACTAAAAGAGCTACTTAGAAAAGTTTTAGAGTGACCTTTTTGACTGATATGGAAGAGAGTTAAATTAAAATTTGTTCTAGGGTTTCTACTTTCAATTTAGTAGGTCAGTTACATTCTAGGAATGAAATTATGGATATTGTATCTGTGTTTGACTAAGTTGGATTTTAGTACTAGAATAGGTTACCATGAGAAAGGCTCCCGGGGGCAGCTGGCTGGATGTAAGATGGCTGCGGCTGTCTCTCATGGGGCCGTGTCATCAGCTAAATCTTGTGACTTACATGAAGTCAGATAGGAACTTAGCACAGACTCCCTATTTGATGTGGAATATAAGGACCTTTAATTTCATGTGTCATGATCAAAAAAAACAACCTTCTGCTTCAGCCGTCGGAGGTCACTCTTTTCTCTGTTCTGCTTCACGGAAACATCTTTCCATCAGGTGCTCCTTCAGCTTTCTGCGCTTCCTTGCAGCGGTGTGGTTTCGAGAACATTGACTCTGGAGCAGGAGACGTGGCTCCTGGCTTGGTCTTTGTCATCTATTTACTGTGTGCCTTTTACGGTCTGTACCTTCCGAGGCTGAGCCTCAGCCACAACTGGACACTCTCTCTCTTAAGTTAAAAGGTATTGAGAAGCCAGACTCTGAACCATATGATGCTCGTGTTGAAGGTAAATGTTTGTAGGGTACACGACAAGGATAAGTGCATTGCTGGAATGTAAAATATTTTTCAGTTACCAACTTTCTGAAGCATTAAGCACTTTTCTTTTTTTTTCTTCCTCCTAACAGATCTTTTCTCTTTCCTTGCTTATGTTTACCAGGCAGTTAGAACTCGAGCTATCTAATTGTGAATCATAATACACAAATGACAATATATAGTAGTGACACACGTAATCGGGCCTGCTCTCAGCTCTGTATGCTGATACTTTCCCAAAGTCTGCTCTGTGTAATCTGATTAGCAAGAGCAAAACACCATACTCCCTAGAAGGGTTTTTTTCCTGTCATTATTGACCAGTTTAACTCATATCTAACATCCTTCCAGGAAATTCTGTGAACAATAATTAATCTCTTCTAACTATGTGAAAGAATTGGCTTAAGAAGTCATGTTGCAAAGACTTTGTTAGCTGTACGTTCATTCACTCATCGAATTATTCATTGTCCTTCTCTATGTAAGCACTTTGAAGGAATGAAAAAATGATTCAAGCATAAAGCCTGTCTTCGAAAGAGATTTCACTCTCTATGCAATGATACAGGTCATACGTGAGGTTAAAAAATGCTCCTCAGATTTCCAGGGAAGAAGGGACCCAGAGAAGGCGCTGTGGAAGAGAGCACTGGATGCGATTCTTTGAAAGGTAGGACCTGCAGCATAGTTTCGCAAAGGCTGTTCAATTGGACCTTTTTTCTTTTTCCTTATTTTTTCCTGTGCAGAGTAGCTGTTGAGAATTTAAGTGGAAAAGAGGCAGCTGGAACAGTTTAGTCTACAGAGTCTTTGACGTTCGAGGCCAGGCATCGTGTGGTGCAGGAGACAGCAGCTGGGCTTGGCTCCCGCACGCTTGAATCTCAGGAAGTTGTAGACGTCTCACACCTGTCCACGTGATGTGGAGCTACGAGCGAAGTGATGATGTCTTTAATTATCAGATATAAAATTGTTAGGTCCCTGCACTTTCTGTAACAGAAAAATGGTCACTATAGATAATGTCTTAAAGTATAAAAATGAATAGATCAATAGAATATTACTACGTCACGGCTCATTGTGTGGATTTATCTCTGCCCTAGAACTTGACTTAAATCTCTGTGTATGTCACTCAGCCCCTAAATACCATCATCTTTTCCAGATTAATGGAGGGGGGTATATATATATATATGTATGTGTGTAGTCAATTTAAGTATTCATTCAACAAGTTTTTATTTAATGTCCAGTATGTATAAAAAGCTGTTTGGTATTCTGGGGTCTGCAGGGTGACCTCGGAGTTCCAATCTGCTTGCAGGAAAGACGTGAACACAAATAACCTGTGACCTTGGGCAGCAAGTTACATAACCTCTAAGCCTTGGTTTCTTCATCTGGGACGTGGGGTCAGGATACTACCAATTTCAGAGGGGGTTTTGAGGGCCAAAGAGTCAGGTCCGTGGTAAGAATGCTCAGTGTAGCTCAGGTGTCAGAGCAGCGTGTAGTTTTATTGGGCTCGAGTCTAGGGATTTAGGGTCGTTCATTCAGTGAGCATGTATTTCTTATTGGCCAGGCACTGCCAGGGTGTTCTGGGAATGTAAGAGGAGTGAGACATATCCAGTTCTCAGGAGACTCAAAATCTGGTGGGGGAGGTTGCCCCTGTAGTAAGTATGGTGATGGAAAAGCACAAAGGATAGAAGTCTCCTAGAGCAGGAGCAGAGACGTCCCTCGAGGTGACACCTGAGAGAGTCCTAAAAGGATAGTAAGACCTGGCGGATTCAGAGTCCAGATGGGCCTGTGTCCTTGATGTGTGTGAGTGCAGAGCTGAAAGTCCTGGAGCCTGACACGTGAGGCAGGCCGTCGAGGGAGGCGGCAGGGAGCAGACCCTGAAGGCCCGAGCGTGCCCCAGGAAGGAGCTGGAGCCGCCCCCGGGGGTCTGGACCAGGTATACTCGGGTGGAGTGTCATTGAGGATTTCTAGTCCTGTGTGTTCAGTTCAGTGATAAGACGGCAGAACTGTGAGCGTGCTCTGGATGCCAGTTGTTGCCAGGAGGCTTCAGTGCCGGTGTCCGTTCTGAGGGGTCGGGTCTGAGCCAGGTCAAGGCCAGGTGAGTTCTTGGGTGCTGTGCGGTCAAACATTTTGCATCCATTTGAGTAGAGGAGTATTTCTCAAAGTAGGATCTAGGTATGCATTTAGGGGTTCAGCAACTTTTTTCTCTTTTAGAAAGGATACATATATTATTCACGTTTGAGAAATACTGCTGTAGGTGGTGGAAAATATGGCTGGAAAAATAGACTGACGTCACATAAAGCATCTTGAATGCTAAGGAATTTAGTTTTTGTTACATAGATAGTGGTGAGCTATTGAAGATTTTTGAGGAAGAGCAAGTGGCTGGTTCTGCAGTGATATGTTAGATATATTAGGATTAGGCAATTGCCCAGTGTCAGCGAGGCAGTCTCTCCTCATTTCCTTACCTTATTTGTGGCCATTTTATGTTCAGAGGACCCTCTACCAGAAGTTGGAAGAAGGAAGGGTTAATTTGTGTAAATTTATATTAGCATTTTTTGTCGAGTGTTTTTGTTTATTTTTTGTTTTGGGCGGGCACTGTTGTGTGTATTTAAAGTTTTGTGAGGATTTGAAACTTGTCAAATTAAGATTTGAGGTAATACGTAGATTTTTGTATACCCATGGTTCTGCTGTCGCTCATTACCAGCGTTTGATTCAGTACCGTTTAGTAATAGCCATTGGGAGAAATACAAAAATATGTACTAAATCCTGGAAGCAACTTAAAAAGTGAGTAACGCATAATCCCTGCCCTCAAGGGACTTAGAGTTCTTATAATCGCAGTGAGACAGTGACACAGTGTCAGAGGTGGCGTGTCCACAGTGCTCATTTATTCCTTTCCCTGACCTGGGTGACAAGTGGAGACAGGGCTCTCTAGCTGACGTAGATGCTCATCGTCTGGCCAAAAGGGGCAGGAGGAGGGGAGGAGGAAAAAGCCACTTGTTAGAACTTGACGAGTGGCAGACGGGGTTGTAATTCTATTTGGGTGGATTCGGGAGTGCTTCTCCGAGAAGTTGTATCAGTTGGTACTAGGTCTTTACTGATCAGAGAGATGTCAGTAGAGAATGGAATAACGGTTATTTTAAAATTGAGGGGCAGAGAAAATAAAGATCCCCAAAGTATAAAAATTCCTGCAGAGGAGGAGTGAAACTAGAACGGGAGTTGGGAGCCGCAGTGGAGAGCGGGCTCCTTCCTCAGACTGCGGGGGGCCGCTGGGCTGCGTGTGTCTCTGAGCACTTCAACGCCCAGTCACCCAGGCGGCGGCGCGTGCTGAGCTCCCGTGACCTCGCTGACTCTCGGGGGCACGTACTTCGTTACTCCGTTTTAGTTTAAAAATCACATCCCTTAAAAAGAAAACTTCATCCCTTTAAAGAAACCTAATTAAAACAAAAACTTTATCCAAACTGTCATAAGGGCGGTCCATACTGTTCATTAGTGGGTCTAGAGGTTCACGTTTTGAAATTTTTTTATTCCATTCATTGAGAAAACCACATTATGAAAGTCGTAAGGAGATTATTTCCATCATTACATGCAAAATTCTACCCAGATCTCTCAGTGGGAAAAAAATTAGGACTATATTATTTGGACGTCAAGTTCTTGTACATGAATAGTTATCGAATGAGTATTACTGTCACTGTGGTAAATTTTGTAAAAGGAAAAAAAGCTTTTTTGTTAGTTCATGAAAAATATCAACATAGTCGAGTACTTAAGTTAGTTTTCTCATTTAGCTTCTGACTCAACTACTTATAATTTTTGTAACTTTGATGAATTCCAGGTGCTTTCTTAACACTTTCCTTCTGTGAATTAGGTAGGTGAAAAATATTTTTATGATTTCTCCCCACAAATTAGATGCCCTTGTTAGAGCTCACATGTCTGACTGCTCTTTAGACGAGGCAGTCAGCAGGTTTTCCCGACATGGAGCCTCGGCGTGTGGTGTTGATGGTAAAGGCCTGGAAGAGCAGGTGGGCTGGGGGTCTGTACCGTCTGTTCTCAGTTGCTGTCACTTTGCCGGCTGGGAAGTGAACCTCTGATGGCGGCCTGTGTTCTGAGCCTTCTGCTTCCTTGGTCTTTCTCCTCTTCTTTTCCCCTTTGAGGAGCAGCGGTGGAGAAAGCAGCCAGCTGTGTGAGCAGCATTGTGTGGCTGCCGTGATGCTTCCTGGAAAAATCACTATAAATTAGTTCAAGATCTGATTTCTTGTTTGTTCTGTTCTTGTAAGCATTTAGAATAAAAAAAAATCTATGCAAGTTAATCCTTTGATAGTGTAAATCACTTTATTTTGTTGTTTTCCTCTCATTTTCAAGCTGAGGTTTGAAAACAAAATTACGTCTTTTGAAAAGTTCGAAGTGCATGAATCCTCAGCCAAGAATGAGGAACTGTCTTAGAAAAATGGGCTGGAAACTTAAAAAGGAATCTTGCAGAGCATCTTCGACCTGTTTTGCAGTTTATTTTTGTGGTTAGTTTTTCTTTTCTAGTAATTTTGGGTGGGAACATGAGTTGCTCATCTTTTGAGACTTAGGCTCCAGTTATTTGAATAAAATCAAACTTCTCCTCAAAATCAGTGCAGGGAAGTATGAAAATAGAAAAAAAGGTCATCGTTTGAGTTCTTAAAGATCTTTACATCATTCTAGAGAAGAAAGGTCATGTCTCATTCAGCCTACTCTCAGACTTCAGAAATAAGTCTTTTTAAGTGTGTGCGCACTGGCACACACGTGCACACGCATGTATTTTACAGAAGAGGAGTTAGATGTCTAATAATCCGTCTTACTTTTTACGTCTTTCCCACCCTGTGTAGGAGATATTGGAGTTTTTCTGCACTCACATTGAAGAAAATATTTCTCCGCATGGTGAAAATGGTCTGAACGTTTGTTTTATCCACATTTGGGTGACTTGGCCTATGGTGCTGCTGGTTCAGGGGGTTACCCATTAGGTAGAACCAATCCCAAGTGTCAACGCCCTGAGGACCAGCACACGCCAGTCTTGTTGCTGCCCCAGGACCCAGAGGCAAGGCCTGCCTCGTGTTCTGCGCTTGCCCTCGCGCCTGTTCTGGGCGCTGCTGATTAGGATTGTCACACTCCTAAACAAAGATTCCTACATGCTGAGCTTCTCCCTCAAGACTTACCCTGGTCCACACTGTGAGTGTGGGTTGTGTTGATCCAGAGCGTGGTTCCATGGGTGAATGACACATTGGCGAGAAGTCCGCACTGGGTGTCTTCTCAGGAAGTCACTGATGTGGAACATGGAAATAGTGAATTCCAAAAGGGAGATAATGCTCCCTCCTCGTGTACCAGCTGTGATGACGTAAGGGTGAATTACTGTCCCGGCGGTTTAGAGAATAGCTCAGATCAGGGCGAGTCAACTGCAGCCCTCGGGCCGGCCGGCCAGCTGCCTGTTCATGTATGAAGTAAAGCTTTATTGAAACACCGGCACACCCGTTTGTTCACTTAGTGTCTGTGGCTGCTTTTGTACTGTTACTGCAGAGCTGGGTAGTTGCATGTGGCCCACAAAGGCTAAAAAGGCCCCTTTACAGAAGAAGTCACCAGACTCCTGGTTTAGAGAAACACATGAGAGAGATTCTATGTGTCTGTGTTGTACTTCCACTTAACGTTTTTATTCTCTACTGCCTCTGCATGTTCCTTCTTTTGTAGTAACAGGAGTTAAGCATGAGCTGTGCTCCAGGCAGCAGGAGCACAAAGGGCTGGCTGAGCGTCTCTGTCCCCGGGAGCTGGCAGCTCCGTGGGGATGACACCAGATGAGCCTTGCACTGTGGTTCACAGCAATGCTTACTCCTCCCTCTGAATACACTTCATCTGCAGGCGCCAGCCCCTGTGAAGATCAAACGTTACATGAGGAATAAACATAAGAAGTAGAGTTTGATAGGTTTTTCTGGTCCCTATCTTACGAACTATGAGTTCTTGAGGATTTACACGACCTTTTTGAATAGCAAGGTGGAGCAGATGCTTTAGTCTTTATCTTTCTGTTGATTAAATGAATATTCTTCTTACTTGATAGGGCTGTACCTCTGTAAAAATGTTTTAATTAAAAACATCTGATGAGATGTTAGCTCAGGGCCAATCTTCCTAAAAAAAAAAAAAAAAAAAACCCCACAAAACCTGGGGGGAAAAATCTGAAGAGATACATATAAATATGTGTAAGAATATCTGAACTCCTTAAAGAAGGGGAACCATATATTGGGGCTTGTTTTAGTAACCTGAGAGTTTTGGAGCCTAAGCAGAACTTTTGTTGATCCAAGTGTGTAGGTTTATAGATTAGTCCCTTGACAGAAGTGGTTTTTATCCCGGCTGATGACTAGAATTACCTGGGGAGCGCCTAAGAAAAGTCCTAGTGTCTGGGTCACCCCCTCCGGCCAAGGAGAGCAGAGCCTCTCAGTGTGGCCCTGCTGTCTCCAGGAGGGCCTGACGCCCCCGGGTGATTCTAAGTGGGTCAGTCGGGTGAGGCGCTCAGGTGCCCAGGAGTGCTGGAGCTCCTGGCCCACGCTGTGGGGACCACTGCTTATACGATTCTGAATTTTATATAAGTAGTTAGGATGATTACTTTAAATGGCAGCCTTACATGATAGCTTCTGAAATAATATGATTTGTAAAAAGTCGGTTGATAAGTGCATGACACAGAATCACCGTCACTGGTACGTACGGAGTAGGAATACAGGCTTCATCATCTTACGTGTAAGTGTAATCATAGGGCTCTAGAGTTAGCAGTCATCGGGAGATCCTCCAGTCAGCCCTGCAGGTGACAGTGACCCTCGCCCAGGGTCACAGCACTGAGGAGTGAGCCTGAGGCGCGTCGGTCTACAGACCAGAGCCTTTCCCGCTGCCCACGTCACCTCCTGCTGGAACAGAACAGAAGGCCTCTTGCCCCCTCGCCAGCCTTTGATTGAGCTTAAACACAGTGAGCAGATCCCCTTCAGGGCCCGTGTGTCCCCGTGACTGTCCTGCTTGTCCTTTCCAGGGACGCTGCTGCAACAGGCCGCGTCAGCGCCGCCCCGCTTTTCTCTTGCGGGTCTTGTGCCCTCTGTGCTCGTACCCGGCCCTGGCCCAGCCTGCTTCTAGTGCGCAGCTTGTCTGCTTCTGCTGGGGTGTTTGTGTGTTTATCTAGACAAGGTGGTGTTTTAATACTCAGTTGGGAATGCCGTAAACTTTCTTTGATACATTTAGGCATCTGCCTAGTTTGGAAAGAATTGATTTAAAAAAATAGGAGAATACTGTATATAAGAAAGCAATTGCAGATAATTGTGAGTAACAGTGCAGGTCGTGTCTCCGAAGGCTCTGGGTTTATCCTGATCCTGGGGTTTGGCTCCTCTGATTTCTGCTTTGAATAGAAACTTGACACTGGGAAGCGGTGGGGGGTGAGGTTTTAGGTTGGATTACCAGGAAATCCTCTTTAAAGGGAGTATCACTTTGAGTCAGAGACTTGCTGGTTGTTGAGGGTAAAGTGTGCTTTCCCTGCAGCTGTTTTGAGTTGGAGGGTGAGCCGCGTGGCCCAGAGTGAGAGAGAATAGTTCACATTTTCCATTCGGTTGTAAGGTGAAGAATACGATGGTTTGCTTTACTTTATGTGCTCAGTTGTTTGCGTGGACTACTGTCTTTCTGTCTTTCATCTGTTCCACAGACTGTCTCCTTAACTCAGATTTATGGATTATGGGTGAAGTTTTTTTTAAATATATAGAAAAAGGTATAAAGTCAAAGTGCTAAGTTTCTGTAATGGATTTGAAATTCATATGTGCCTCTTTTGGCCTGTATATCTAAGTATTGAAAAAATTAAAGCAATTTGCTTATTTACTGAAAATGGGTTAAATGGAAAGAAGAATCATAGGAGCCAAGATAAGGCAAGCCTAGATCAGGCACTGTGCCAAGTGGGGAATACGGACCCGACCTACACGTCCTTACAGTCCCGTCAGGGGAATAAACTAACAGAAAAATGGTAGGCCATTCCAGGTGGTGAAGAAAAGCCGGTGACTCGTCCAGGATAGAAAGTTGATTTGGGACAGAGGTAGCGGGTGCGGAGGGGTAGCCCTGGATCTGAGTCCCAGTCCTGTGCTTTCTGCCTTGGGGACAGTTTAGACCGTCTCTCCGGGCCTCCCCTGTAAAGGAAGGATGATACCGTCTCAGGGTTGAGGTGATGATGAGCCGTCCTGTGAGTAAAGTCAGCGCCCGGCACACGTCCTGCAGCAGTAGGCGCTCGCTGCCGTGGGCTCCACCACACGAGGCCGGTAAGTGGGACAGTCTGAGAAAGCGGGGCTCGAGCTGGCCCTGCAGAGACTGAGAGAGCAGAGAGGAGCGATGGAGGTGCAGGAGGAAGAAGGACAGGTACAGAGGTGAGGCAGGAGCGAACGTTTGAAGTGTGCTCTAGGTATGGTAGGTGGAGGGCTAATGAGGGGACGAGAGGAGAGACGACTTATAAATTTGTTAATTTGGACACATTCCGGAATCAGGCTTATTTTGATGTTTTGGTCTTTTCCTACTTAGAAACAGCATGTAGACTACAGCAGAAATAAAAACCCCGTTTCAGCATTTTGCATACCTTCTAGAGAGTGTTCTTTGTCACTGTGGTTGTAAGTTTCTTTGTCCTTACCCTCTCTTCCCACTCCCTTTCTTCTCCTTCATCTTATGTTCTTATAAGTCTTTCCTCCCTTTTCTGACTTAAACTTACCCCTTTCTGGGTCTTGGTTCAGCCAGTGGCACCCACACAACCGTGGTAGATCTCTTCTTGGTTGTTAGGGCCAGGGGGTTGTTGACCCACGAGCTGGAATGAGTCCAGCTTAAAAGCTGAAATATGCCAACTTGTTTTAAAAGCTGTAATTCCGGTAATATCCACTGTGTGGTGCTCACGTACCAGAAATAAATTCTAAAACTTGTTGAAAGGGAGCTCAAAAACATTGTGACCCTGTGTGGAGAGGTTAAAATCCAGAATGACAAAAATAGGGGCCATTGGAGCATGTTCACCTGCTGCACAGAGATTTGCCTGGGTTTCTCTGAGTGAGAACCTCCAGCACCGCTTTAATAATGTGCCGCGCTGGTTTCATCAGTTCCCGAATCTCAGGACGTGGGCTACTGCAGGTTTCCTGAGAGGCGGTGCAGACATCAGACAGTGTGTGATAAGCTGTGAAACAGCTGCAGAGAGAAGCTGTGCTACTGGTAACATTTGAAAACGACATCAAGACAGACAGCGGACTCTTCCCCTTATGACATGGAAGAAGTATTCTGGAAAGGAAAATCGACAGGGTTCAAAGCAACCATCTCTTTTTTCACTTTGAAGCCTGCCATTTCTGTGACCAAAGGTAGTTTTAAAGTAAACTCTTTATTATCTCTTTTAATAAAAGGTTTTTTTAATGAGCAGCTGAGCTCTCATTTAGAGCCTGAGTAATTTCCATGATTTCAGCGTTTTTACAGGCTGTGCTGGGGTTGATCGTCAGTGCCTGATGCTTATGGAACCTTTTCTTCCCTTTGCAGGTTTTCATCTCTGTGAACTGCCTCAGCACAGATTTCTCTTCTCAGAAGGGTGTGAAGGGGTTGCCTCTGAATATTCAGATTGACACCTACAGTTACAACAACCGCAGCAACAAGCCCGTGCATCGGGCCTACTGCCAGATAAAAGTCTTCTGTGACAAGGTGAGGCATCGGGTTGGATGGGGACCTTAGGGTAAAGCGTGCGAGAGAGGTTCTTCCTCACGGGAAAGGACCAGGGTCTTTTAATATTTGAGTTCAATATGAATGTATTGCCAGTAATATGAATAGCTTATTTTAAATTAGTGATTATTGTTTTAGCCATGCAAAGACACATTATATAGTGGGGAAAAAGAATCTCGTTTTAACTGAAGAATTAGAAGGGTCAGTAAATACCTTCTGTTGGGCGTGTCTGCTGGTCAGGCTGGTGCACCTTGGACGCCCAGTGGGCTGCGCTCAGTCCTGGGCGGCCCCTCAGCGTCCTGGGGTTTGTGGGCGGCGGCCAAGGTGTTGGAGCTCCTCTTGAGCCTTGTGTCTGAGGACTCCGTGTGGACGACTCTTAGAGGGCTGCCCTTCGACTGGCTCACCCCCCTGCAGGCCCTCGGGTAAGTCGTGAGCCGGCTCGCTGACGCGGGAGGTGAGATCCAGGTTCTGCTCTGCAGCAGCAGGCGGGCAAGGAGAAAGTGAAGGCCCAGGGGATTTCGGCGTCATTGCTTTTCTCTGGTATGACTACTTTTTTCCTGGAGAAGAGATGACCTCCTTCGGCAGGTGCAGAGCCAGGGGCTCAGCTGGATTAGATTCAGAGGGCACCATTGGCGCACTGTGTCTTAAAGATTGGAGACAGCGGTGTCCGTGAGAACTGGGCAGTAGCCGTAGATGAGCGAGTGGTCCGTTGAACTACGATTGAAGAAGACTCTGACTTTGTCCACTCAAAAGTATTGGACCATGTTTTTTTGCCAGTTTCCTTTTCATGCTGTTAAAAAACCTCTCAGTTAGTAAGGTTTTTAGAAGGTACTAGGAACCTGGAAGTGTATCTGCCATCAGAGGCCTGGTGTCCTAACTTCTGCACTAGGTACGCAGAGCACAGTCGGGCCCCAGGGGATGAGCATGAGACCTTCCGAGTTCAGGGAGTTCCTCACCAGCCGGCAGGTCACGTTTATCGAGCGCCTGCCGCGTGCCTGAGAACGTGCCGAGCCCTGTTAGTTTTCAGTTGTTGCTGTTAACGAATTACCACAAACCGAGTGGCTCAAAGCAACACCCACTTATTACCTTATGGTTTTGGAGGTCAGAAGTCTGATGTGGGTCCCCGGGGCTGAAATCCAGGTGTTGGAAGGCTCAGCCTTGCTGGAGGCCCTGGCCGAGAATCCCTTTCCGTGCCTTTCCTCCTTCCCGAGGCCGCCCGCGTTCCTTGGCCCGCGGCCCCTTTCATCTTCAAAGCTGGGAGTCTCCCGATGCTGCGTCCATCTCGGCTCTCCCACCGGCTCCTCTGCTTTTAGGAACGCGTGATTGTGCTGGGCTCACACAGATGATCTGGGACCGTCTCCTTGTCTGAAAGTCAACCAATTAGCAGCCTGAATTCCCCTTTGCTCTGTAAGCTGATGTATCCACAGGTTCTGGGGGTCGGGACGTGGACATCTTTGCGGGGCTGTTAGTCTGCCCTCCACAGTGCTTTCACAGATGCTGCATTTAAAAATGACGAGGCACATCTAGTGTGGGGCAGGGATTTCTGACCCTGAGTCAAATTTCTTTCCTTCACACCACTTTCCTCTTTTGAACCAAAAGAAAATCTATTGGGATGTCATGTTCTTTTTCTAAAAATCTAGGGAGAAATTATGGCTTTATTGGTTCAACTTAAAAACTTTTTTCATATCTGCTGTTTCTTAAAAATTCTGTGTCTATTTAATAATTTTGCTTGACGTTATTTAGAATTTATAAATAAGTTCCTTTTTTGAATGCTATGAAGGTGTTTATTTTTCACAAGACGTCTGCTAACCTCAGGTCGTAAACCGAGTAGAGGCTCGCTGTGCTGTGTGCTCAGGGCCAGCTGAGAGGCCCTGCGTCGGAAACAGCACTGTGGAAAGGCTCTGATGGGCAGTTCCTGCTTCGAGGCCTTTCGTCGGTGTTGAGTGCTGTCATCTCTTAGAGCAGTGTCTCAAATTATCGATGGTGAGGGACCGTGTTTTTTATTTCTAATCTGTCGTCAGCTTATACTTCCATAAAATAGAATAAAAACACAAATGAATTGCTAGAAAAAGGAACTGAAACATAAGGTAATACAAACTACAAGCCCCAGTTTTTTGTTATTTGATTTAACAGATACAAATTTCTTCTATCTCATTGCTTTCCAAATGCTGCGTCAGTTCCTGATGGATATCTCCTTGGACCATAACAGTTCGTGGAGTGATGCTGGTCCGTGGATCACACTTTGAATATTGCTCTATCGGAGGATGTGAGCATGAGTTAGCATGAACTGGAATTTACATATCAGATGGTAAAAACTGTACAAGAAATTTTGAAGAGAAGTAGTAGTATCGATTCATGCTCTTAAATATGGTTTTAATACCAAGCCTTTCGAGCGAGGCTCCTGTATTGGTAGCTGGTTTAGAAAATGAAACACAGGAAAGGTTTCATGAATTGTGCAGTTATTTTCTTAATCAGCGGTGGTACAAAGTTTAGAAACCAGTTCTCTTTCTAGGCAAGTGCGTGCTAATGTATTCTGTGAAGCAGGATTCCTTTTCTTCAAAGTTGCAAGATTGAGTGTGGTTTGGGACAACACACGAGTCCCTCTTCTGGTGTAACCGCTTGCCTGCTCTCTGTGCGTTCCGATCCCATGTGAGGGGAATATGTTATCCACGGTCTTGGACAGCACATCAGGTGTACAGGCAGCAGTCAGTCACGGTTTTTTCATTACTTGGGTGTGAGTTCTGTACAGTGGTCAAAGAAAATCACACAAAGCTGTGGTTAGAAACTAGGTGTCTGCATCTTGTGGTGCTGTGTGGCCTGTCGGATGCCCCCGTACCCTCAGCCTTCAGGGGTATGGCTTTCTTTGTAAGGCCACTGGAAGTATTCCTTAACCTGTCTTTCCCTACTGGCTGGAGTAGAGATCTACATGGAGATGAAAGTGTTGGTCTCCTCTCCCATTTTCAGCCCTCATGGCATATAGGAGTGGTAATGAGCATTGTATAATGGCAAAGGACAGGACGAAGTAGCCAGGACAGTGGGTTGGACAGTCTCAGAGCTGTTACGGGTTGATATAAAATCCTTCATGAGAAGAAAATATGTATGTGCGGTGTGTAATTAAGTTTTAAAGTCCTGAGTCCTTCACCCACTAGAAACCTCGTGTGACCTCACGCCCACTCCTGATTCTTGTCCCTCTGGTTGTAACTGCCCTTGTCCCTTATGGTTGATCACTTCTTCTGTTCCAGGTTCGCCCCATGATGCCTCGTCTCTGTGGAACATCCACCTGCCTCCTTGATTCTCTCCTTTCTGAGACTTGACTCACCTCTTACTTGGTGCCTGTCGATTAATTTCCCTCTGCTGGCTCTCTAAAACTCTCACATTTTATGAATCTGGTCTACATTTGCAGTGAGAAACCACAAATAAGACATGTTCTGGTTCCTTCAGAGGTATTTGTTGTTTTTCTCTCCTAAGAGGAAGTTGTATCAGTACTTTATTCTGAATTGCTTCACTATGTTGAATGGAATGGTTGTTTATTTCAGAAGCAGCAGCAATCTATCACTTTTTCAGAGAAAACGGGAACAGATGTTGGATCACTAACCAACGGAGATTTGGCAGCTCCTCTTTCTATGAGCTTGTGTATATCTCTGGTCCGTCCTAATAGAGAAAAATTTCAGCGACACTTACTTCCCACAGATAATGTTCTTCTTCGTCAGAGTAGATACTCGTTGTAGCTGTAGCTGGGAACAGATGCTGTGGTTGACCTCCTGGGCCATGGCCTGGTGCGATTGCCCAATATCAGTCTTTTTAGTTGTCGATTGAGAGAAAGAATCACAGCATCCTGAATGTAAAGGGTTCTCCATAACGTCGTAGGACTACCTTCAACATTTCTTGTAGTGTGTGTCTACTGGTGATGAATTCTTTCAACTTTTGAATGTCTGAAAGTCTTTATTTCATCTTCACTTTTGAAATAGGTGTAAAATTGTATTTGACATGCCAGCCCCAAAGTTATGCTCAGTCTGGTTTGGCAGCATGGGTTCACCGGTGTGGATCCTGGGTGCGGACTTACTCCACTCATCAGCCATGCTATGGAGGCATCCCACCTGCAAAAAGTGGAGGAAGATTGGCACAGATGTTAACTCAGGGCTAATCTTCCTCAAGCAAAAAAAAGAGGAAGATTGGCAATGGATGTTAGCTCAGGGCCTAATCTTCCTCACCAAAAAATAAAAATAAAAATTTGTAGTTGACTGTTTTTTTCCTTCTGTGCTTTAAAGATGTGGCTCTATGGTCTTCTGGCTTATGTTGTTTCTAACAAGAAATCTCCTGTCATTATCTTTGTTCTTCTGTATTTAATGTGTCTTTTTTTCCTCTGTTTCTAAGATTTTCTTTTTTTACTGGTTTTGAACTTTCTGGTGTATCTCTTTATGTTTCTTGTTCTTAGAGTTTATTGGGCTTTTTGGATCTGTGGGTTTATAGCTTTCATCATATTTGAAAAATCTCCAGCCATTTTTTCAAATACGTTTCCTCCTTCCTCCTCCTTTGGGGACACAAATTACACATATATATGGCTGCTTGAAGCTGTCTCATAGCTCACTGATGCTCTTTTATTTTTTTAGGTTACTTATTCTCTCTGTCTTTCTTTTTGGATAGTGTCTATTGTTACGTCCTAATGTTCACCAGCCTTTTCCTTTGCCTTGTCTAAACTGCTATTAACCCCATCCAGTGTATTTTTCATCTCAGTGTAGTTTTTGTCTCTAGAAGATCAATTTGGATCTGTTTTATATCTTTCGTGTCTCTGCTTAACGTGTTCAGTTTTTTCCGCTATCTTTTTGAACGTATGTGCTACAGTTAGAATAACCGAGTCTGACTGCTGTGTCAGTGCTGGCTTGATTTCGGTGGTTTGATAGCCTCTCGTTCAGCTGTGTTGTTCTGCTTCTCTACGTGCCTGGCGATCTTATTGGATACCAGACGTGGCGAGCACCTTGTTGGGTGCTGGGTATATTTCCATCCTGTGCATCTTCTCAAGCTTTGTCCTGCCATCTCGTGAAGTTACTCAGGAACAGGTTGACCCTTCGGGTCTGACGGTGACGATTTGATGGGTGGGTCTGGAGTGGTGCTCAGTGCCAGGGTGGTTATTCTCCACTGAGGCGAAGCTGTCCCACTGTCCTGCCCACTGCCCTGTGAGTTAAGTTTTTCCGGTCTGATTGGTGGGAACAGCACTGTTTTCCCTGTGTGGGTTTCAGGCACTGTTCGCTCGTCTTTTCTGAGGGTTTGCCCCAACGTTGGGTTACTTCCTTACACCACGTACCTCTCGGCACTCTGAACATGCAAGGACGCTCTGAAGGTCTCTGGGGCTTTCTCCTGTACCTCTTCCCCCTTTGCTGCCGTGGAGTCTCTGGACTTTGAGCTCTGCCTTCTCAACCCAGGAGCCTGGCTTGAGGAACCCCTAGACGTCCCTTCCTGTGCCACACGCAGTCTGGAGGCCCCGTGAACCAGGCAGTGCCAAGGGGCTCACCTCGCTGGGTTCCTACCTCTCAGGGGTCGCCACTCCTTGTTGCCTGGATAGCCAGGGCCTTAAAAATCCTCGTTTCATGCTTTGTTGTTTTTTTTTTTAGTTTCAGGGTGGAGGGTAAATCTGGTCTGTGTTAATCCCTCTTGATGGAAGCAGAAGTCCCTTATTCTTTGTGGATGTAACTGATAAATAAGGAGGGAAATGTCCTATTTTGTAAAACTACCTATTGGGGTGTATAGTTTATCATTAAAATGAAGTTATTGTTAGACTGTTAGAAGGGACTGAGAGAGAGACAGACCAACACCATACAGTAATGGGTGGGAGATTGGGGATGTTGACCTCTTTTTCTATGTCAGGAAGGTGATGTTTGTGTCAATATTACATAGCAGTTTTTGTAAGCAGGTTATATGTTTACCGATACGTTAGTATATTGACATCTTCTGCAAGAGGCAGAAGGTGGTTTTGTATTTTGTTTTTTTTTTTTTTTTTTTTTTAAAGATTTTATTTTTTCCTTTTTCTCCCCAAAGCCCCCCGGTACATAGTTGTGTATTCTTCGTTGTGGGTTCTTCTAGTTGTGGCATGTGGGACGCTGCCTCAGCGTGGTCTGATGAGCAGTGCCATGTCCGCACCCAGGATTCGAACCAACGAAACACTGGGCCGCCTGCAGCGGAGCGCACGAACTTAACCACTCGGCCACGGGGCCAGCCCCTGTATTTTGTTTTTTTAAAGGTGGTTTTATTGTATAATGGTGCCAAGATCAGTGGGATGATTTTTATTGCCTCTTTGCTATCAGGGAATTTATTCTCAGAAAAATAAGCTACCAGTTCATACTTAACTGGATAACTTGGTAAAGAAATCTGTGCTATCCGGAAATAAATGCCAGTAGATGCCAAGATGATTAACTGTTAGTTTTTTTTACACTTATTTCTTAATTTCAGATTGTGTTTATTCCTCATATGATTCTGTATTTTTGTGGGTTCAGTTGCGAGGCTCCGCCAGTCTGTGTGCGTTGGTATTCATTGTGCGTATGTGTCCTCTGTATAGGACTGCGAACACTCTCTCCTTTAAGTGATTGTGCACACTTCTTGTTAAATGTTTGCTTTTGTGCGTTCTAGTCGGTCGTGTCTGTCACTTAGTTGGTGCCCGGTCCTCAGGCAGAGTCACGGCTCCGGTGACGGCAGTGCCTGTGTAGGAAAGTACGCTCAAAGCAGGGCCATCCTCTGTTTTTCCTTCATTAGTTTATTACTAGACAACAGGAAAAGTCGCTCGTGTCTTTGAAGGCAGTGGGGTACATTCGTGGATTTTCCTAGCTTTTCATTTAACCTGGCCACATCCATTACTGAGGGAAATTTTGCTCTGTTTGTTTGTTTTTTTAATAAGTACAGTTTTCCTGTGATTTTATATGGTTAAAAATAGTTACAAAAATAGACTTTTTAAAGGAAACTACTATGATAAACAAGCTCCGTGAATACAGTAAGTGATGGAGTTCTTCTCCAGAGAGCTTTTCCCCCCCACTATTCAGGATGAGAGTTAAATGTTTTAAAGAGGATCAGATAAACAGAATCCTGTCTTGTCTTCTCTTGACCTATAGGGAGCCGAGCGGAAAATCAGAGATGAAGAACGAAAACAAAGCAAAAGAAAAGGCAAGTGCACTGACCCCAGCTCCCAGCTGACCGCCTGTAAGTAGAAGTGTCTCCCCGAGCGTCTTGATCTTCCCTTTCAGGGTGCTGGCCTGATGTCCAGGCAGAGGATAGAGCAGTGGCTATCTTTCCCGATTGTGAGCCGGGAGCTTTGCCTCCCTTCCCAGGCGCAGAAACAGATGAGCAGCTAAACTGAGTACTTTTCTTGGGGAGCTGCAGGAAGCATTCTTGAGCTGTTCCAGAGTTCAGGCTCTTTTGGCTGTTAGTTCTAGTTCAGGATGCTGGTTCCAGTCCAGTTCCATGGCCAGTTGGACATTTCACTGGCAAAGCTTTTTTCTTTTTCTTTTTTTTAATGTGACCAGTATTCATATTCACAAAATCCTGTATCTCTGAGTTAGAAGGAAAAGAAGTGCTGCTCTGTGTCACAGTGTCATCCGCAGTCCGTGGCTGCGCGCGTCTGCTCTCTGAACATTTGTCTGGCTCAGAGACGTTTGCCCGCAGCACATTCATCAGGGTTCTCCTGCTGGCGTCAGAGCGCCAACTCCAGTGTCACTTCAGGGAACAGCTGACTAACCAGGAAAGCTCTCACCAAGTACTGCAGGGCCAGGTGATGGGTGAAGATGGAATAGTGATTCAAGAAACTAAAAAGTAGACAGTCACGGGCCCACCCGGTCATGTAGCAGTTAAGTTCACGTACTCTGCTTCAGTGGCCCGGGGTTCACTGGTTCAGATCCCAGGTGTGGACATGGCACTACTTATCAAGCCACACTGTGGAGGCATCCCACATATAAAGTAGAGGAAGATGAGCATGGATGTTAGCTCAGGGCCAGTCTTCCTCCACAAAAAGAGGAGGATTGGCAGAGGATGTTAGCTCAGGGCTAATCTTCCTCCAAAAATAAGAAAGAAATTAGTCCTACTTACTCTTATCCTCTCTGGTTAAGTTCTGGAGTTGAAAGTATAACGTAAAGGTGTATGTTCTGAAGTTGAAGAGTATGTTGTGGTTAGCACGTAAATTGCTTAATGAGGATTCCTAAGGTGAAATTACTTGTAAATTATGTTGATAGAGTTATAAGTTTTAGCCTTTCAGACAAAAACTAAACGTGCTTTGCCTCTGTTCCAAGTCTTCCGTCTGTGTGCGTGTCTGCGTGTGTGTAAAGATACCTTCTCCTCTGATTTTGAGAAGGTGTTTGGTTGATTTTAGTGTAAACACAAACATGCGCTGATTTTCTCTTAGTCCAGTGCTGCGCCCGGTACCTGACAGAGTGCTGCAGTGTGAGCTTCTCAGACTTGAGGAGAACGCTCTGTGGCCTGTGTCCAGTCTGTGTCTCCAAGTTGTTGACTGTGGTGTCCTTTTTCTTTCTCAGTTTCTGATGTTAAAGTGCCACTGCTTCCCTCTCACAAGCGGATGGACATCACGGTTTTCAAGCCCTTTGTTGATCTTGACACGCAGCCTGTCCTCTTCATCCCCGACGTGCACTTCGCCAGCCTTCAGCGGGGCGCTCACGTAGGTAACCAGGGCCCCAAGGTGGCTGCAGGGCAGTGAGGCTCGACGCTAAGGAAGTCTTCGGCATTGTTCTTGGTAGACAGAAGCTAAAATTTAGGGAGCTTTGTCCAGTGTTAAGGGTCAGCTCCATGGCACGTGCCGCTGTGATATGATGTCCTTGTGGTAAAGTGTTTAAGCATTGTTGATTTGGGAATGCAGTAACCAACCTGTCTGCCGAGTTCTGTTTGTATTTATTTATTTATATCTTAGCTCATTTAAAGATGCTGGAGGGCTGGCCCCCTGCCGTGGTGGTTAAGTCCCGTGCTCTCCACTTCCATGGCCTGGGTTTGTGGGTTTGGGTCCCGGGCGCAGACCACTTGTCAAGCCACGGTGTGGCGCTGACCCACATGCAAAATAGAGGAAGACTAACACAAGTGTTAACTCAGGGCTATTCTTCCTCAAGGGGAAAAAAAAAGAGGAAGATTGGCAACAGAAGTTAGCTCAGAGCAAAACCTCCTCACCAGAAAAAAAAGAAGCTAGAATAATAACATAATTTGGAGTTTGAGACCATGATTATGTGAATTTAACTTCTATGGGTCTGGCTGGGGGGGATCGCCAGAGGAATACCTAGGATAGGTAGCCTTAATGGCATAACGAACATTTGCAGGCTGTTTTCATGGTTTCAGTCACTGAATCATCATTGGCACATGTGCAGCCATGTCTTGACAGTTGATGCAAAATTTAACACAGTCGTGCCCTGCTTTGAGCAAAAGCTCAGTAGAGGTGGGAACGTGAATAGAGTGGAGCGTGCTTTCCATGCCGAGCTCAAATAAGTATCAAAAAGGCGGTCCGCCACGCACTTTGTAGACAGATTTGTTAGTTACGGACTAGTGATTTTCAGAGTTCTTGGAGGGAGCCACTGCAGTGCGTTCAGGTTCTAACGAGCAGCTTTGGCGTGAGCAGGAGTCGGCAAACCTTTTTTGTCCAGGGTAAAATAGTAAACATTTAGGCTTTCTGGGTGGTATGGTCTCTGTTGTGACTGCTCAGCTATGCCACTGTGGGGACGAACAGCCATAAACAATACACCAGGGAATGAGTGTGGCTGTGTGCCAGTAGACACTCCATCTGCATAAACGGGCATCTGGCCAGGCTTGACCCGCCAGCCGTATTTTGCCAATCCCTGAATTAGAGGAGTTCAAGATAGTTCTAAGAATCTAGTTATTGAAAAATAAGAGTAGAGGATTTTGTATTAGATTGGTCAAATTCAAAATTATTTTTGTTTTAGGAATACAACAGTTATGGTCTGAAATATTTTGAGCGTATAGTTGGAAACCAATCTATTTTTTTGGTCTTAGGTCCTTCCCATTGCCTCAGAAGAACTGGAGGGTGAGGGGTAAGATTTCTCTTTTGTTTTGTTTTAATAAATTCATTTTATTTTGAAACAATCTCAAACTTACAGAAAAATTGCAAGCATGATACAAAGAACTCGTTTTTTCCTGAGCCATTTGAGAGTAGGTTGCCGACCCAAATGACCCATCCTTCCTAAATACTTTAGTGTGTATTTCCTGCAAACGAGGACGTCCTCCTGCGTCACAAAGTCAGGGTGTTCACGCTGAGACCTTAGTACCAGCTGGTCCTCACACCCCATTCAAGTTTTGCCAGTTGCTCCGATAACGTCCTTTGTAGCAAAAAAGGATCCAGTTCAGACTCAAAGTGTGTTTAGCTGTCATGTCTAATCCCTTCAGTCTGGAACAGTCTCTCTCTCCCTGACTTTTCTGACCTGACGCTCTTGGAGATTGTGAACCAGTTGTTTTGTTGAAGGTCTCTCAGTTGGGTCTGTCCACTGTTTCCTTGTGATCAGATTCAGGTTGTGCATCCTGGCGGAGTGTCACAGACGGAACCTGTCAGGCACACTGTCAGTTTACCCCGTTGCTAATGATGTTCGCTCTGATCGCTTGGTTCAGCTGCTGTCTGCCAGGCCTCTCCACTGCGCAGTTACTCTTTCTCCTTTTGTGCCACGTGCTTCGTGGGGAGGTGCTTTGTTGTTGCTAGTACTGTCGAGTGGATTCCTTCTGCCTCCCAGCGCCCCTGTGGACAGCAGCGCAGAACCCTGCCCGCTCTTTCTGCGCCCTCCTCTCCCCTTCTGATGCTGTATCAGACGATGCTCTGCTGCTATTCATAGGGTTTTCCTGGCCAGTTTTTCAGAATTAGGTGGCCAGGTCCTTCTAGTCTGTCTTAGTCTGGAAGTTCTGCTGAAACCTGTCCACCATGGGGGACCCTGCTCATATTTAAAATACTCGTGGCATAATTTTCAGCATCACATCAACGTGCAGCCGCCCCAGTACGACAACCCACAGACTGGTGGTGTGCTTCCCTAACTGAGAAACAGCCCCAATGAGAGTGCTGAGTCTTAACTGTTAGACCACCAGGGCTGGCAGTAGGTGTTTTGTAGCTTTATAAATATCTCATTCCTCATCAAACTTTCAACTTATTCATTTATTTATTTATGTTGCTATGGACTCTATTAATAGTTCCCAATTTTGTTCAAGAAGTTGTCATCGATTACTATCATTTACTTTGTTCACATCGTCCCAGAGGGGTCGGTGGAGTCCTTCAAGCTTGCTCCTGGATCCCTTTGACGTGCCCCCCCCCACCTCCCAATTCCTTGAGTACTTCCTTGCCTTCAGGTACAGTGTGTTCCAGGCACTGTGTTTTCCCTTCTCCAGCTCTAGAATCAGCCTCTTCTCCAGGAAACCCTGGTTCCTTGTGGTGGAGAATGGGTTTTGGAATCTGGATGAGGCCCCTGGGTGCTCATGTGCTCATTGAGGTGTTGCTGCTCCCTCACGTGGGCCCTGACTGCCCACACTGGCAGCCCTCCTGTTCAGGGCGCTACCACTGTGAGGGGTCGGGCACACTCTGGGCCATCGTAGCTCCCTGTTCCCTCCCATGCTGACTGTGGGGCCTTCTCCCTGAAGGCTGGTCCTCAGCTGCTGCTGACCCTTCGTGCTCAGACGTGTCCTGCAGGTGCTTTCCTCCGAGGCTGCTCTGTGCCAGACGCTGAGGCCAACTGAGCATTTTCAGGCCACGCCCTCTTCTTGAAGTGCTCTTTCTGCTCAAAACCAAGCACCCCCTGTTCATTTTCAGTTCCCTTACTGTCTTCTTGCTCACCTGCACTGAACGTGGAGCACCCCACAGCTTATGCCTTTGACAGCTGGTCACTCTGATCTTTTCATGTCTTTCTTCACACACACCTGTGTCCATTTCCTCCTTTTTATTTCCACTGACACTATTGCACATTTTAAATACATGTTAACCCTTTAGAATCATATGCTATGATTGTCCCCAGAGTCCTGCGACTGGTTCTTCTGCTTGTGGTCCTGGAGTCCCCTCCACTCTCTACCACACACTAGGATTACAGCATTCTCATCTCAAAAAGCTTTCAAAGGTTTCCTAATACCTGCAACATAAAACCTAAAACGCGGAGCCAGCCTGGTGGTGTAGTGGTTAAGTTCACACGCTCCACTTCGGTGGCCTGGATTCACAGGTTTGGATCTCGGGCATGGACCTTCGCACCACTCATCAAGCTGTGCTGTGGCAGCATCCCACATACAAAATAGAGGAAGATGGGCACAGAAGTTAGCTCAACAGCAGTCTTCCTTAAGCAAAAAGAAGAAGATTGGCAACAGATGTTAGCTCAGGGCCAATCTTCCTTACCAAAAAAAACAAAACCCCTAAAATTCCTTGGAGCCAAATGATCAAGATCTTCCACAGTAAAGCCCAGCCTGCGCTTCTTGATTTGTCTTCCTGTGGAAGGAAGATCCTGCTGCATCCTGGCTTTGCATTTTCCTGCGCAGACCACCCCCCTTTTTGACACGCCCTCTCCTTTGTTACACCTTCATAGATGTCTCGAATCCTATCTCCTCCATCAAGTTTTTCCTACAGGCAGCTTGGTGTAGTGTAAGAGCAGTGGAGGGTGTCTGGCAGGTGAGCTGAGTGGTCCCAGCTTTGCGTCACATTACAGGAGTCCTGGTTCAGTCAGTATCTTTGCTCGGGCTTCATATTTTCATCCACAAAGTAGGGAAGCTGGACCAGATAAACAGTGAAGATCATTTTAAAACTAAAACTCCGTGATGTACCCTAAAACCGTTTCTGCAAGTGATTGGAGTTGAAGACACTGTGCTTTCAATCGCCTGCAGATCTAACCTGAAGAGGGGGCCATACGGGGCAGAAGACGATTTTGCGATTCCACCGCCTGCTAAGCTGGCCCGGATAGAAGAACCCAAGCGAGGTGCGTTGGTTGCATTTCCTGGTGGAGGTTTAAATTAGAAGTGAGTTCTGAATCTGTCAAAAGCATAAATTGCTCAAACACACTTGTCTGGTTTGACCTGCTCGAGTGTTCTGCCGTCAGACCAGCTCCTGGTCGAGCTTGGGCTGAGCAGAGTTGAAAGAAGCCGAAGCTGTGTTCTTCAGCGTGGACTTTATGCTGGTTCACGTTTGCTGTTCTTGGTGTGGATGTCTCTCTCTATTTCACCCAGTACCCTGGATCTGTGTTCTCACTTTGCTCATGTGAATGAATTAGCCCCTTTGCTTCTCTTTTCCTCCTTATTGCTGGTTGGGGATTAGTGCTGCTCTACGTGCGGAAGGAGTCGGAAGAAGTCTTTGATGCCCTGATGCTCAGGACTCCATCTCTGAAAGGCTTGATGGAAGCTGTAAGTAGCATGAGCTTTGTGATCTTCTTTGAAAAAATGAGAAGAAACTTAGATCGAATTCCGTTGAAACAAACTTGACCAGACCATCCGGATGCCTTTGTGCTAAAATCTCTGAGGCCTTTCCCAAGTCCCAGCGCCATGTGTGCCTGTGGCACGGCCTGCGTTGGTCCTGCCTCGCGTGGCCCTCGGTTGTTTGCAACCAAGTACACTGTCTCCAAGCCGGTTGTCTCCACCCGGCACACTGGTTGGCAGGTAGTGGTCACTCAGGCATGCCTAGTCCACTGAATTGAGTGAATTTTTGCTGACCTATGAAATGGTTTAACTTTTATATGCTTGGTTAAAGGGAGGTTGCCATTTAACAAGCCATTTAGAAGCTAACAAAAATTCTTTTTAGGGGGGCCAGCTCTGTGGCCAAGTGGTTCAGTTTGCACGCTCCGCTTCAGCGGCCCAGGGTTTTGCAGGTTTGGATCCTGGGCGCGGACATGGCACCACTCATCAAGCCATGCTGATGTGGCGTCCCACACAGCACAACCAGAAGGACCCACAACTAAAATATACAACTATGTACTGGGGGAGTTTGGAGAGAAGAAAAAAAAAAAGGAAGATTGGCAACAGATGTTAGCTCAGGTGTCAATCTATAAAAAAAAAGTCTTATTTTTAATCGAATAAAATCTTAAAAACTTCATGCATGAAAGCAGTGGCTCCTCAGTCTGCCTTTGAAACTCCTGATCCTGAGGAATGGCTGAACTTGTGTCAAGACCTTACGGAAAGCATATTTCAGGAAATTTAGAGGTGTGACCAGTGATGACCATAAATCTTTCCTGCAGGATCTCAGCCAAGGGCGAAGCAGCAGAAAGGGCATCAGTGGGAGATGGCGTGAGAGTGCTGCACTGGTTCCCCTTTTGGCTTTGCCCCAGGGGAAAATTCAAGGAATCAGCGCTGTACCTTGATATTGATCAACCTGGGCCCCTGTAAGTCAGAGGAATCTTTGAGCTCCAAGCATGTGCATAGCTGGGCTAGAAACACGTTTCTTCTGGCTCCCCCGACAGCTGCATGTGTTGAATTCATTTAACAAATTATTTGTTAAGGGCCTGCTTTGTGCCAGGAGCTGGGCACTAGAGTTACAAGAGTAAGTGACACAGTGCCCAGTGGAGTTCAGGTTCCTGATGGGAAGACAGAGACAATAAAATAAGCAGAGAAACTAATACGTAATTTGCCAGGAGCTGGTAAATGCAGTGAAGAACAGTAACGCAGGGGAGGGGACGGGGGTCTGGGGGCCCTTGCTGAGACTGTCCAGGCAGCTCCAAGTCCACGGGCCTCTCTTACACATTCCCTCCCCTGCAGCACAGCCAGCACCAGCATTAGCACCTCTTCCTGTCATTTTTCTGCTTCCTGAGACTTCTCCTGGCTTCCTCTTTCTTACCTTGACTTCTGACAACCCTTCCTCATTTAAGAATCATGCAAACTCTTGATTATGGAGAGAGAAGAGAGTGTGAAAAAGATTGAGGCTTTCTGTGCCAAATCTAACTTGTTCACAGCTCATAGGGAATTCGTCACGTGTCTCAGACCCCTTGGGGCTGGGACTTCGGAATAGACGAAGTATTTTATCCAGTGATACAGAAAAGAGATGGACTTGTTTGTACAGTGGAAGCTTGGATTTGGCTTAAAATCTATATTTTTGTCAAATTGAGAGTGATCTGAAGGTTGGTCTTCTGAGGCCCCATTCGCAGTGCTGCCTCGAGCTTTGCTCAGATAGAGGGCAGGCGGTGGCCCTGGTGTGGGGTCGTCTGGACCACGGTTCCCAGTACAGATGCAGTGTAGCCTGAATCGGCTGCTTGTCCTCAGAGTCACTCTGCCTCTCAGATGGGCTCCGTGCCCTGAAGGGAAAACATCCAAAGTTGACACTGTACTGGTTTCACTGCCTGTGTGGGCCTCTCATTGATCATACAGAGGGGCAGGGGGCTGAGCTCAGGGCCACACCCCGTGGCTGCAGCCACCTTAACTGGAGCCTTTGTGCTCTCTGGAGCTATGGGTAGACCAGCTGAGCCCGGCTCTCGGTTGGTGATCAGAGACTTGGATGTTTCTCCTGGACTTGGGGATATTTAAATGTTTCTTTCCTTCCCATAATTCTGTATCTGAAATTGACTCCTGCTTTATGTGGGACGCGCTTTAATCCTCACAGCAGTCCTGTGGTCTATGAGGTGAGAGTCTCACCCGACTGATGAGGGGAGGCTGAGGGTCAGAGAGGTGCCCACTAGTGGAGGGCGAGTCAGAAGCCCTGCAGGGTAGGTGTGTCTGACTCTGAAGCAGAGCCGTCACACGCTTGATCAGACACCAGTGACTGTGTGGATTCATGTCGCTGCGCGTTTGTCAGGACCCATGGAATGGACAGCCCACAGAGTGAGCCCTGACGGCAGCTGTGGACTTCGCGTCATCGTGTTGCAGGAGTGGTGGCTCATCACAGAGACGCGCCACACTAACGCGAGACGTTAGCTGCAGGGGCACTGTGGGGGTGACGGGGGAGCAACTGTGCTTTCTCCTCCATTTTTCTAAAACTTACAACTGCTCTTACACAGTTACAGTTTTTAAAAAACGTCTATGACCATCTAATACACTTATGGACATCTATAACCTAGGGGGAAGTAACAAGCTCCTGATTCCAGCTCCTTCCAAAGGTAGGTGACAGCCCCTCCCCAGGATGTGCACTGGGTCTCATGTGTACTTTTTTTTTTAAGATATTTTTAATTTTCTTTTTTCTCCCCAAAGCCCCCCAGGTACATAGTTGTATATTTTTAGTTGTGGGTCCTTCCAGTGTGGCATGTGGGATGCCGCCTCAGCATGGCTTGATGAGTGGTGTCGTGTGCGTGCTCAGGATCTGAACCAGTGAAACCCTGGCCGCCGAAGCAGAGCGTGCAAACCTAACCACTCAGCCATAGGGCTGGCCCCTCATGTATATATTTTTGAAAAACAGAAAGTTGAATGACTATACCACTGTGTTAATATATGTTGATTGTTTGTGAAAGCCACAAAAATACCATTTTGTAATTATTTTTCTTTGTTCTTTTAGATCTCAGATAAATACGATGTTCCCCATGACAAGATTGGGAAAATATTCAAGAAATGTAAAAAAGGGTGAGCATTGACTGACATTCTTATTGCCTCTAAATAGCATTAACATTATATAACATTAATGTTATTCACATGCATTTGTGCCAGTCTAGAAACAGTTGCAGAAACACTAATGTGAGAATATATTTTTTCTTAAATTTTCCACGTAAAATTGATCTACTTTTTAAAAACATCTTGTGGGAGTTTTTTTCAAGTAAAATTTTTATTTGCTCTTCGCATTCTTGGCGGCAGTGAAGTGGCTCCAAATTCCAGAGTACATTACGCAGTTTACTGAGGTTGACACCGTCACTGCCTGGTATTGAGCTCCCAGCGTGGGTCAGGCACCGGGTCGGGCGCCTCCCCTGTTACATCATGCTCACCCAGCCCCTGAGACGGGTGTCACTGTTCATGCTTTGTCAACGAGGTAACTGAGGCACAGAGAGCCTGAGAGTCTTGTCCAAGACCAGGCAGCAGGTTAGTGCCGAGGCCAAGATTCAAGCACAGTCTGATGGCTGCAAAGCCTTTCTCCTTCCACTGCGCCTTCCTGCCTGGCTCGTTTTCAATCATAGGACAATTGCTTCTTTGTCCAGAAATCAATATTTTTAGTTCTGTTTTACTTAAGTGTCTATGCTATTTGGCACGAGTAAACAGGGTACAACATAAGAATTTTTTGGCTTAATTCTAAAGCAAATCCTAATTGGAATTTTCTAGATGGGGCTTGTGGGAAGGGTTGGACTCAGTAGTTGTTCAGCTAAACTTTGAAGGGAACTTGCCGGGGAAGAGAATTCGTCAGGGAGTCGTGGTTTCAGATCATGTGGAGTGTTTTATTGATACGCTTTCTAAAGCTGGACCAAGGACGTGCGCCTTTTGTGGGTTTACTCGTTTATCGAGTGAGCACTGACATAGCGATAATAAATAAGCTGGTGTGTTTTGGTGTCACCTGCCCTGCACTGCTATAAGGGCTTTACTTGAGTCCCTCATTTAAGCCCACAACAATCTTAGAAGACGAGCACTATTCTTACCTTCATTTCATGGGTGAGGAAGTTGAGGCTTAAGGAGGTTTAGATACTTTGCCTCACGTGTCCTAGCTGCTAAGTGGCAGCACTGCCTGTGGAGTCTGGGTCTGCCTCCAGACCGCGGGAATGAGCGGGTCTGTCTTGCTCCCCTCGCCCAGGATCCTGGTGAACATGGACGACAACATCGTGAAGCACTACTCCAACGAGGACACCTTCCAGCTGCAGATCGAGGAGGCGGGGCCGTCCTACAAGCTCACCCTCACCGAGATCTAGGGCGCGCTGGCCCGCCACTCCCGACGAGCCGCACGAAGCTGTGACGTGGGTCTTTGTGTTCGGCAAGCTGCGCATGCACTGGTCAGCCACCTTCAAACGCAGGGACGTCGGTGGACGGGATTCGTTTCGAGTTGGAGATGGCCTTGCATTTGGCAAGGAGATAGCATTGAATATATCACATTGGCGTTTTTCAGATGACAGAGAAATCCATATACCGTTATGTTTGAAATTTCTGATATAAATACTTAGGATTAAAAGTGAAAACTTTGTTCCAAGATTGAATAGACTCTCTGGGAACCTTTAGGATATCTGCTACATTATTTATAAAAATATGGGGGGATCTTCCTTGTCTCTTCACTGTTAGTGGGCCTGCTCACTAGTGCAAGTCAGAGGAAGCAGTGGGCTTGGCTTGCAGGATCTGGTGCCCGTGTCTGAACCCAGTGTGACTCTGGCTGCCGCAGGTGAGCGGGAGTGGCGTCCCGAGAGGGAAGGGTGAGCCGTTCTCCCTCAGCCTCACGTCCCTCATGAATGTTTACTCAAATAGGGCATGTTACTGAAATCTTCCTTTGCGACTTCCTTGAACATATCAACTGCCTTTCTTATGAAGAACTCACATGGGTTACAGTATGGATCAGTTAAGCTAAAGCTGCCTTGTATATAAGTGCAATACATTCTGAAGGCCTGTGTCTGTAAATGTGTACATACATGTCTTATATAAATAGATAATATATAAATATGGTGTCTGTGTACATACAGTAAAGAGATGCAGTGAAGTCTGCTGTAAAGACTTTCCCTTGACAAGCTGTGCAGCTGTTTTTGAGACGTCTCCCAGGCAGACAGAGGGCTGCTCAGTGGAGCCCTGAGACGTGCGCTCGGTGTCCTCCCAGACACAGCCATCGTCCACACCTCCCGACGGACAGCTCTGTTTGCTCCTGAGAGTGTCGTTAGTGGTTTTCTGCACTGTTTAACAAATGAAGTAAAGGAAAACACTGCTGCAGCTCATGTCTGTTGTGTGTGCTACTGTCAGGCAGATGTGCCCAGCGGAGAGAACAAACGGTAATTGCAGCACACCCTGACTGTCATGTATCGGTCAGGTGACAGGGTTCAAGATGGGGCCCTTCCTAGTCTTCTCTTACAAGAAACGTTTTGTATTTTACCATGTTTCAGAGCCTTCACACTTCGGTTATCTCGTAAGCTAACAGTTCTAGAAAGCGTTCATGAATTGATGAGACTATATTACTGTGGCAGGGAATAATTTGTATACATGTTTAAATACATAAAAATACTGAAAAGCGTAATTTCATAACATAAAATCACGGGTATCTTTAGGTTCAGGGAGCTAGAGTGGGTCGTTTGTGTAAGTCGGGTTTATAGCTACATTCTTACGTTAAAGTACTCGAATGAAGTATGTGAACTAAATTGCTGGTTTTCTAAGATAAGATATCATGGGAACGGGGCATAATAACAATATTTTGTATTTTGTTTTATGAAATTGATTTTGTCTTGTTTTTAATTGTATCATTGAAGATGTATTTTAAACCAAAGGGATTAAATTTTATATGTCTATTTCGTAACATGTCATTTCTTGTTATTCAGTTTGACTTTGTCCTTTCGTTAGTCAGTAAAGCACAATGTGAGATCTTAGAATAGTGGAGCTGAAAAGAATTTCCTTAGTGTTTTCTCCTTATTTCCCAGCATGGGTACTCAGGTGCCTGTAGCATCCTTTTTCCTTACAGGTGTCCAGTGATCTAAGTAATTGTTCAGTAAGGGAGCCCTGAATAATTTTTCAACTGTGACCAAAATTTAACCACTAAAGCTGAAAGTAAATGCTTTCAGACCTAAAATCTTAGTGTTCTTAGTTTTTAGAAGCTTAACAGAAAATCTACCAATAATAATCTTTCAGTTCATCAGAATTTCTAAGTCAAACGGTTGTCATGAGCATATTCAGGTAGTCCACGCCTAACTGTGATAGACACTGAAATATACTTCTAGTGAGTACATGATCCAGTCAATGAAGTGAACTCCCTGATAGATTTCCCGTGACACCTGTGCGTTTGTCACTCTAATCCGTGGGCCACAAGTCAGGAATCCTTAGGGGCACACTCGGCTCCTCGTCACTCGGCGGTTCTGGAGCCCAGCTCAGCACGGGGAACCTGTGGGGTGGGGCCCACACGTCCACTCCTCGGGAGCCTTTCCTGGGCTCCACCTTCAAGGCTCCAGGGAGCTCCTCAGCTTCCCCTTCACCCCCTGCCTCCCCACGTTCCGCTGCATTTCTTTCTCCCTTTGTCACTTCCGCCTTGAACCTTGGCTTTCCCCTGGAGGCCAGGGGCTCCCCCGACCTCGCCAGTGGGTTACCCCAGGTTCCCTCTCCTAGACTGACTGCTGCATATGGTGATCAAACCTCTTGTCTCCTTGGCCTCTGGCGCTCAGCCCAGTGCTAGTTACGGAACATGCTCAGTAAATGATGCTGAAATGATGAAGTGACCAGTCGGTGCCCTTGAGTAGCCTAGTCACTTGCAAGACATCAGCTGGGAGACCATTTAGAACTTAGAAGCTCAGAAACTAGTTTGGGCTGGAACTGGACCAGCAGGCCCCAGAGTAGGAATCATGTGTGTGATGTGGCAGCAGAAGTCCCTGACAGTGCTGAAGAAAAAGTGGTCTCAAGAAGCCGACAAGGCCTCGTGGGGGAGTCGCGGGAGAAGGTGAATGTGGGGCCTGCAAGTGAGAGAGAGGCAGGCCGGACCTTTCCTGGGTAGGACCGTGCCGCGCGTGGACATCCGAGATTCCCACTCATCTATTTACCCTGGGAAGGAAGCAGTGTATTAGTGTCATCCATTATTAGCAATATCTGCTTTTCACCTGCAAATAGCGGTCACCAATGTATAGGAAATACAGGCCACCCTGTCCATAAGTGGTGTCGTCAGCCCCCTGCCTCCTGCCTCCCCCAGTGCCCAAGCCCCAGGGTGGTCACAGCGTTTGTGGAATAACATCATTGGGGCACAGGTGGTTTCTTCTCTGTTCAAGGCCTTTCTGTCTTACACACACACACACACACACACACCCCCTTGGTCCTGACCTCCATTAGCCATCACCTCCTTCAGATCTTTTAGCCAAATTTTGTTTATTTTATTGTAAAGTTAAGAAATGCCAAGAAAAAGACATAAGCCATTAGAATGAATGTTGGCGCTCCATGAGAAGATTTCTCTGAGGGATAAATTTCCTACCTCCCCAGTCCCACTGCCAAGAGAGAACCATTGATAATTTCTCCATGGCTACACAAGAATCCTTCACGCAGACTCAAGCATGTTCTTTTTAATGACTATATTATATTCCATTACAGAGGCATCGTCAGCTAATCAGTGCCCACTGATGGACATTTAGGCTAAGCTTTGGCCATTACAAACACTGCTGCAGAAAATGTGCCAGCATGTCTGTCTTTACATACTTGTCAAATTGTAGGATGAGTTCTCAGCAGAAGAATGCTAAGTCATAGAATATGTTCAGTACATATTTTGTAGATACTGCCAAACTCCCATCCAAGGCGAACAGATTTACAGTCCTTCCCACTGAGTCTGAGAGAGCTTGTTTCCCACCATCTTACTGCTTTGATTTGTGCTTCTCTGTTCGAGTGAAGTTGACCATAACTTCATGTTCAGCGGCCGTTTGTACTTCATTTTCTGTGAACTGTGTGTTAACGTCCTTGAAAGAATCATCTGTTCATCATCCCACTTTCTCACCTCTTGGGCACTTCAGTCCAGTGCCATCCGACTTCTGTCCCTGTCGTGCCGTTTCTTGAACTCTGTACTGGACACTTGGCAGTCTCCTTTCATCCCCCCAGGATCAAATGAAAGGGGAGATATCGCCCATTGCACAGACAAGAGTCAGGCCCAGGAGAGCACACTGCTAGGAAGAGACAGAAGTACGTCTGACTCCAAACCTCCGTTCTTCCCGCTGTCACCTGCTGTTTCCACTGAAAACGCTCTTCCCAAGGTCACCCATGACCTAATTGCTTATCTTTTATCTCCCTGGGGCATTTGATGTTAAAGACAACCTTTTAAATTACTTTGGCTTTAAATTACTTTCTGGCTGCTGTGTATCAGCTGGAAGGTGTGGGTTGCAAGTATCAGAAAGTCTTTAAGCTAGCTAAACAATAGAGGAAATGTACCTTGATAACTGAGGGGTCGAACGGTGGCAAAGCTTCATCCTAGAGCTTGATGTCACCAAGAACCTAATTTCTTTCCTCCTTTGGGGGCTTCATCCTAGTTTCGCTCTCCTTGTGTGGTCCCAGATGATTGCCAACAGTTCCTAAAACTATGAGTCTCCTGGTTCAAGTCCAGAAGGGCAAACAGTCCCAGGTGCTGGATTGCCAGCAGAAGTCCCGGGTTTCCCTCATTGAATCCTCTAACTTCACATGTCCCGGGGGCTGAAGTCTCCTCCCCTCAGGCACACAGCTTCGCAAGTAGGACTCGGGGCCTTGGGAAACTGGAAAGGGGAAGGGGGTCAGAGAAGTGTTTGCCAGGCGGCCCTCTCTGATTCTCCTATGTCTGGCCGTCCCTCTTCTGACCCCACACCTGCACCGGAAGTGTTACTGGTCCCAGGGGCCAGTCAGTGGTCTCTTCTCCGTCCTCTGATTCTAATCACTTCAACACTGGCAACTCCCACATTTCTTCCTCCATCTAGAGCTCTCCCTTAAGCGCTAGATCTACCCGCTCCAGGGCGTTCTCCACCAAGCACTTGGACCTAACACATCCCAAACTAGATCCTCTTCCTTCCCAATCGTGCGTCTCCTCCCGTGGGTCCTGCTGTGAATGGTGCCCAAGCCAGAAAAGGGGGTCACCTCTGAGTCTGCCTCTCTCTCATCCCCGACATCCAGTCAGACCTTCGGGCCTGGCGTGTCTCCCCCATTTCCCTCACCGTCTGTCTCCACTGTTGCAGTAGCTTCCCTTCCTGCCGGTAGCTGCGCCACCCCGGAGCCATTTCAACTCACAGGCTGTCTCAACTGTGGATCAGAGCATGTCAGGATAGACCACAAGTGGCTCGTCCTGACTGGCCGGCCCACGGGTCCACGGTGCCCCCCAGCATTTCCCGACAGCATTTCCCCTGTAGAAGCCTGTTTGCAAGTCGCCGAGCACACTAATCCTGCCCGTCATTACTCCTCTTTGCTCTCGCCCTCATCTTTCCTGTTTCCTCCAGACCTCCTCTGTTGTGGCTGGAGAAGTTCCCCTATTCTTTGTGACTCTGCTCACTCACCACCTCGAGAGCTGTCCCTGGCACTCCCCTTTCTGTGCCCCTCCTTTGTGCCTCTAAAGCATCGTGTTGTAACAGCCTGTGTGGATCCTAACTGCCCCCTCTCCAACGGCCTGCAGCGAGCAGGAGCCCTGAGGGGATGCGCTACACCCCTTACTCGCCTCGGTGACCCTGAACCCAGCATGGTGCTGGCAGAGAGAAGGTCACCAGCAAATGCTTGTTCCCTGCTCTCAGTTGCCCTGAACAAAACCCTTGGAGTCATCGTCAGCTTCCTTTTCTGTCACAGCCTGTATCAGTCTCTCAGAAAATCCTGTTGCCCCTACCTTCAAAACATATCCAGAATCCAGCCGTCTCTCACCACCTCAGCTCTCGCCTGGGTTTTTCCAGTCACCTAACTGGACTCTTTCCATCCATGGGCCCCTTCATTTTATTCTCAATCTAGCAGAAACAATGATCCTTCTAAAATGTGACTCAGGGTAAGCTAGTCCTGCTCAAAACCTTGCAGTGGCTCCCTATTTCACTCAGAGGAAAAGCCAATGTCCTTATGATGTAGACGGGATCCATGCCCCTTGCCCTCCGGACCGCGCCTCTGACTACTACCCGCCTCTCTCCTTCTGCCGCCGTTCTGGCCTTCTTGCTTCTAGAGCGTGTTTTAGTTACACCATCCGCTGAAGATACTGCACGGCTATGTCCCCGAGGTTGCGTGATGCTGACAGCGCACAGATAAGAAAAGCTGCCACAACTATTGGTTTTCCATTGCTGAAGCGCATGTTGGAGATGTCTGCCCAATCTCGGTCACGTTACCAGGAAGGAAGACACGAGCTTTCTGAGCCTGGTGGGACATTATTAATAAGAAGGTGAGTGCAGGCTGAGTCTCAGGCTTGCCTTCTTGGCAAATGCTCTTTTCTCCATCTCCATTAGGAAAGACCATCTGAAACAGTTTGCTTTCAGCTGCAGAGCCAACATTGCGCCTTTGCTGCCGACCTCAGGGCCATGCCAACTCCCCAGCCCCGAGTTAGGGTCTAGTCTGTAGGGACCTTGGTCACCTTTCCATCCCACGGGACATCGAGTTAGTCCGCCCATTGATGATGCTGTGCCGAAAGGATCAGGGGAGCAGGAAATAGCGAATTCTCTAGACGATGTGAGTTCGTGTGAGCAGAGGGGAGAAAGCCACAAAGTCTCAGGGGCCTGCCTCAGTAAGGCTTCCAGGCGTCCCTGACGTGGGGCACGTCCAGATACTCTTGCAAGGCAAAGGCCTCCCCTCTCCTTCCCGCTGTGCCCCCCACCACCCATGCCCCCAGACCTCCTTAACCTCTATTTTTCCCATAACACTTACCACTTTCTAACCTGCCATATGTTTTACTTGATTATTACACTTATTGTTTATTTATCATTTTCCTACCTTGCTAGAATGTTCCTTCCACCAGAACAAGGGTTTTTGTCTAACTTGTTCACTAATCAGTGCCAAATGCCTACAGCAATGGCTGGGCCCTTGTAGACACTTGTGCAGATATCTCACATCAGCCACTCCAGGCCCATGCTCCACCCTTCTCTCCTCCTGGGGGTGCACCTATGTGGACCACTCAGCTGGTACAGCTCAGAAGGAGAGCTCAGGGGAGGGAGAGCGCGAGGTCAGGGATGGAAGCCCTGGCTCCTCCTACAAGCCACTTGAGCAGGCTGTTCCTGAAGCTCACTCTCTGCTCCTGTCAGGGTGGTCTCTTCCACACGAGTCTCCCTCAGGCACTGGAATGACTTCCTGGTCCCCTCAGGGGTGAGCTGCTACCTGCTGGAGGTTACAACACTGTCCCTTTAGGCCCCCCTACGTTCCATCCTGGTAAATCGTCTCTTTATAAATAACCCCCCCTTTGAATTCTGGGGTTTTGAGTGCCATGTGATTCCTGTTGAGATCCTGGTTGATACAATGATCAATAAATTTTCACTGAACGACTGAATGAATCGACCGATCCCCTGTTTGTAAGATGAATGACTCGTTGGCAACCCCTGGAAGATCATTGGACATTCTGAATCCCGCCTGTTCCTTCTTGAATATTCTCTTATATGTTGCTGCTGAAGAGGAGCTCTACCACACTCTCTTTCAAGTTATGGCATGCTGAGGAAAGCTAGAATACACCTTCTGAGAGGGAAAGGAATCTGGTGGGTGGGTGTTCTTTCAATGATCAGGAAAGAAAATTTGAGTTTCTTCCCCTGAGAGGTTGCTGACCAGTGCGCCCCGTGTTCAGGTTTAATGGATGTTCAGACACTTGAAGGGAGATCATTTCGATGCTCCGAGTGGGTTTTTCCTTCTGCTCTCTGCTCCTGTCTGGGTTTCCTGTCACTCTCAACAGAAAATGAAGTCCAGAGCCCAGGAAACTGCCTCAGGCTGGAGTGCAACCAGCCCCTGTGTTCAGGAACCTTCCGAGGTCACACAGCGAGTCACACAGTTACATGGTGATTGTCTCTGGATTCGTCACATGACCTAGTTTCCTTGCCCTACTGAAAAAAGCAAATGTTTAATTTTCAGGGAAATCTTAAATGATAAAAACTAAAATAGTGCAAGATAGTTGTTTTTTACCCTCTATTCCCTTTCAGGACTTTTTCATCCTCCCCCCTTTCTTCCCTCCTTCCTTCCTTCTTTCCTATTACCATATGTCAAGACCTTAACCGCTGACCAGGGAAGCTGTTGGATGTGAAAATGCTGAAGGGTTCCAGCGGGCCTGTTACCTAGGCTGGGAGGAGAGGCGTCCCATGTAAACAACTGTCTGCAGGGTGAGGCATGACCCTTTCTGGTCCCAAAAGCTTAAGACTCAGCAGGGCGTTTATCAGGCACACAGCTCTGCCTGGGCTGCCGTAGGGAGGACGGGAACGGAGAGTGCCAAGGGGAGCTCACATTTACCCATTGGAACAGACACAGAGCTCTCCCCCACGGCAAATCTAGACAAGAACTTAAAGCCTTCACAAAAATTAACCCAAAATGGATCACAGGCCTAAACGTAAAATGTACAACTACAAAACTCCTAGAAGATAACATAGGAGAAATCCTAGATGACCTTGGGAATGTTGATGACTTTTTAAGTCCTACCCCATATGCGAGATCCATGAAAGAAAGTACTGATAGGCTAGACTTCATTAAAATTAAAAACTTCTGCTCTGGGAAAGACACTGCCAAGAGAATGAGAAGACAAGTCACAGACTGGGAGAAAATATTTACCAAAAGCACATCCGATAAAGGACTGTTATCCAAAATACACAAGCAACTTCTAAAACTCAACAATAGGGAACAAACTACCTGATTAAGAAATAGGGCAAAGACCTTAACAGACACCTCACCAAGGAAGATATACAGATGGCAAGCAAGCATCCGAAAAGATGCTCCACATCATATGTCATCAAGGAAATGCAAATTAAAACCTCAGTGAGATTCCACCACAAACCTATCAGAATGGCCAAAATCCAGACACTGATGACACCATATGCTGGCGCGGACGTGGAGCAACAGAAATCTCATTCATTGTTGGAGGGAATGCAAAATGGTACAGCCACTCGGAAAGACAGTTTTGCGGTTTCTTACAAAACTAAACACACTCTTACCATAAGATCCAGCAATCGTGCTTCCTGGTTTATACCCAAAGGAGCTGAAAACACATGCCCATACAAAACCCGCACACAGATGTTAACACCAGTTTTCTTCAGAATTCCCAAAACTTGGGAGAACCCAGACATCCTCCGGTAGGTGATGGATAAATAAACTGGTACATCCGGACGATGGAATATTATTTAGCACTAAGAAGAAATGAGCTGTCAAGCCGGAAAAAGGCATGGAGGAACTTAAATGCATATTCATAAGTGAAAGAAGCCAACCTGAGAAGGCTGCATCCTGTACGATGCCAGCTGTGTGACGTTCTAGAAAAGGCAAAACAATGGAGACAGTGAAAAGGTCAGTGGTTGCCAGGGTTTACGGGGGAGGGTGAACAGGTGGTCACAGGGGGCTTTAGGCAGTGAAACCCTCTGTGTGATACTGTGATGGTGGACACCCGTTGTTAGACATTTGTCCAAACCCACAGAACGCACAACGCCAGGAGCGAACCCTAATGAGAACTATGGACTTTGGGTGATAATGATGTGTCACGTGGGTTCATCAGTGGTGACGAATGTCCCACTCTGGAGAGAGATGTTGATAACAGGGGGAGCTATGCATGGGTACGGGCAGGGGTATATGGGAAATCTCTGTACCTCTCTAGCCCTGTTCCTCTCAATTTTGCTGTGAACCTAAAACTGCTCTAAAAAAGTAAAGTCCTAACAAAAAAATTTTGTTCCCACACAGATGCACAGGCTTGCTCTCTTTCAGGTCTGAGGCATCTGAGGATGGGCTGAGGGCCTGCAAGAACCCAGGCTGCCCTCCACTCTGACTTGAGTATCAAACCCAAGGTCAAAGAGTGCCCCTTGGGGGGTGGCCAGGCCACTTGTCCCAGCTCCCCATCCCTGCGCAGTGTTAGGGGTGACCCTATTCCCAATGTGAGCCCTGTGGGTGGGCTGTTTGCCCAGATCTTGGGCTCAGCTGTTCAAGAAGGGTGGTCCAAGTGGACACAGCCCTCCGGACCTCCTGGGACCAGCCAGCCAGCAGTTCTGTGCAGCTCCCCAACTCCCTGCAAGCTAAATTCTCCCCTGGCCTCACCATCCCATGTCTATGTCCCACTGGATCAGACAGGGGCAGTGACTTCTTGTGCTGTGGCTGCAGATGGAGCATCAGGTGAGCCTGGCAGCCAGCACAGATGGCCCAGTTACCGGGCCCCACAGGAACTCTTCATCTGTGTGTGCACGCCGTGTGATAAGAGCAAGCAAACATCCTGCAGTCCACGTGGGCGGGAGGGCGGTGGCTCCAGAGGGCAAAGGTGCCCCAGGGACAGGGGCCCCTCTCCAGGAGGGCCCTGGGGCACAAACGGAGGAAGAGGAGGAATCGCCCTTAGGTTGCTCTCACTCGGTTCTGCCTGGCAACGCTGTGAGGTGGGAGGGCAGGGTTCATTATCTCCACTTCGCAAGGAAGCACACCAGCTCAGAGAGGCTGAGCTGCCTGCCCCACATCACACAGCAGCAGACAAGAGCCAGCCATGGCTTGGCCCTCCCCAGAGCCACACAGTGTTGGCTGTCTGAAGGCAGCAGTGTCCCTCCCACTTTCCACCCCCCTGCTGAGAGCTGACTCCCTTTTTCCATTTTTATTCTCGTGAAGTTTGTCCTCAAAGCAGGTGTGCCCAGATCAGTAGAAGTGGGTGGGACTGCTGCTCAGTCTGGACCAGCTGTTCCCTTGGAGCCCCGGCTGGCCTGCTGCTTTCCTTCAGCTCCCTCGTGCTGGGTGGGGGGTCGAGGGGCGTCTGGTGCCTCCCAGCCCTGACTCCCAAAGGCCGCCATCTGGGCAGCTCTCAGAGGGTGTGAGGGGGAGGAGGAGCGGCCCCCAGCCCTGCGGAGCTGTGCATGAGGCGTATCTCACGCTTTAGCTCTTCAGGTCCGTGGACATGGTTAAAACAACTGATTTAAAGTCTCTGTCCAGGAAGCCTGCTGACTGGGACAGTTTCTACTGATCGTTTCTTTGCCTGCGTATGAGTCATACTTTTCTGTTTCTTTGCATGTCTTGTAGTTTTCTGTTGAACCTGAACATTTTAGGTAATGTAACATGGCTATTTTGGAAATCAGATTCTTCTCTTTCCCCACAGATGGTTGTTGTTGTTTGTTCAGTGAGTTTTCTGGACTAATTCCGTACAGTATTGCACGTTGGGCACGGACACGGAAATCTCGGCTCAGGTAGCCTAGTGGTTGGCGCATGGTCAGATGAGATTTCCTGACACACCTGGAACCGACGAGTGTTCCGGTGTTTGCTGAGGGGCTCTGGGCGGGCTGGGCGCAGCCTCGGCACTCAGCGGGGCAGCTGACAGCTCCTGCCTTAGCCCTCGCCTCCTGCTGGCCCAGAGCCCCAGGTCAGCCAGAGGCGAGGGCTCAGGGCCCCCGCAGCTCTTCCCCAAGGGGTGCACAGCTCTCTGCTGTGTCCTCCAGGCTCCCAGGAGCAATTCGGGGCCTTTCAAAGCACCTGTGGCCCTGTTGTCACCCAGCTTTTCCTTTTAGGCCTTTTGGTTGCCCTGTGTCTGCCCCAACTGCTGTCCATCTCCTCAGGCAGCCATGGAATTGGGCATCTCTTCCAGGATGTTCCTGACAAATGCCCCTGGGGAAAAGGCTTTTTGCACTGGGTGGGCTCCAAGTCAGTTCAAATAAAGACAGTTTTGCAAGCAGGGTCTTCCAGGGAACCACCAGGCAGACCAAATAATGACCATTTCCTGGGAATGAGAGAGCTCCAACATGCCCTACACTCTGCCCCCTGCTGGTCGTCATCCTGTGGGCTTTTGGTTCCAGGCTCCCTCGGAGCTGAAGACGATGGGACGCTCCTCTGCAGTAAAAAGAAAGGACTATTGACACACCCAAAATATGGGTAAATCACAAAATAATTGTGCCGAGTTAAAGAAGCCAGACAAAAAAGAATACGTACTGTGTGACTCCATTCATATAAAGCTCTAGAAAACGCAGACTGATCCACAGTGACAGAAGACTCAGTGATTGCCTGGGAGGGGCAGGAGGGAGGGGTTAGAAGGGGACTTCAGGGGTGATGGCGCTGTTTGTTCTCTTGATTGTGGTGACATGTGTCAAAACTTATCAAACTGTACACTTTAAACAGGTGTGGGTTATTGTACATGAATTACACCTCAATTAAGCTGTTTTTTTTAAATTTTTATTTTAAATATTACCTAGATCTACTACCTGAAAACAACTGTGTCCTTCTCCCAGCTTCCCCACAGCTCCAGTCCACCTGCCTCCGGGGCTGATGCCATCGTGTGTCTCACTAAGTCGTGGGCCACCACCCAGGTCCCCACAGACATGCCCCCTATTCCCTCCGGCTCTGGTGGTCCTGCAGTTCCCCGGCCTCTGCTTCTGCTGCTCACCTATGCCCTCCCACCTTACACACTCTCCTTTCTGTCCCTGTCTCTCTGAGAGCTTCTGGTGTGGAGGGACAGACGGTGAGCTGGAGCCCCGGGAGAGGCCTCACACCCACCAGACCCCCTACCCCGCCACCCCTCCACCTGGCTCTCTGCTCCCAGAAAGCGCTCCTGGCTCCTGTTAGGAAGCCAGCTTGAGCCTGGAGAAGCTGGCTCAGAGGCAGGGGTGGGGGTGGGGGGTGAGGGGGGTGAAGGTGCGGCTGCAGTAGGGGGAGGCGGGGGGCGGGGGGAGGCCGCCCACCCAGGAGGCCAGATGCAGCCGGCTCTGAGGAGGCTGGCGCAGCCGTCCCAGGCAGGCGGCCAGGCAGGGGCTGGCCCGTGGGTACTGGCCCAGCTGCACGTCAGCCGCCTCTGCCCCGCCGGCCCTGGCGCACAGCCGCAGCTGGCCCGCCGCAGCAACCTTTCCTCCCTCCTGCTCTGGCCTCCAGAGGGTTCCAGGCCCCTGAAGTGTAGGGGAGCCCCATGTAGGTGGCGCAGGCCTCCCAGGCCACTCCCTGCCTCCTCTGTCCTTGCTGGGGCCTCAGGGCCCCTCTTGCAAGCAGGGAAGGGACCTCGAGCCCCTGGGGAGGGTCCGGTCACAGGACCTGGGCTTTGGGCTGTGGCCTGCAGGGCTGGGGCTAGGCCAGGGCTGTACCAGGGCCCCCCTCCAGGCGGGGAGCCCACACCTGTCCGCAAGCTCTGGGCACTCATAGTGCTGCCCTCCCTCCACCAGGCGCCTTCCCACCTGTTGACCATCACAGTTCACGGGGGCGTTAGTCCTAAGGCCAGCCGGGTCTCCGCGATCCACCCTCCCACTGCTGCCCACGTGACAGCCCAGCCCCATCATGGAGCCCTCCCCGTGGCCTGAGCCCCTGTTTGCATTTGGTTCTCTCAACCACCACCCCAGGCCCGGTGCATGGCTCCCCTGGCCTCGTGTCACAGCCCCACAGGGCTCCCCGTCCTCACACCCCCTGACATTGTCCTCAAGACAGAGTGACAGCCATTCTTCTCCCAACAGTCCCAAGACCACACCGGCTGAGGAATGAGGGGCTTTCCCAGAACTATTCCAGGAGTAGCAGGACCCAGGTATGAATGCAGGGCTGCCTGCTCCAGAGGCCGAGGCACAGATAAAGAAACTGAGGCACAGAGAGGTAAGTGGGTGCCAGACACACTGGGCCCTGGTGGACCTTGGAGCGCAAAGCCGGGGGTGAGGGATGCAGAGGGGCTGGGGGCTCCCAACCCCCTCACACCTGTCTGAGGGTCAGGAGAAGCCCCCACCCAGAGGATGCAGGGCCAGCCCACTGTCCCTGCCCCTGCCTCCATTACCCTGCAGCTCCCTGGTCAGGGTGGGAGGTTAGGAGGTCACTTTGGCTGTCCCCCATCCCTGGAGGAGGCAGCAGGGTCATGGCGGGAAACCCGCCCAGATGGACACCCACAGATGTCGGCCGCCTCCGCCTACTTCTGCCTTTTGAAGGCGCTCCCAGCCTGCTGCTTGGTGACCACAGGCAGAGGCACCCCGAGTCCGAGAAGGCCCCAGGCAAGTTGTGGGGACCTAGCAAGCGAACCAGAGTGGTGCCCTCAGGCCACACCACAGAGCCTTGGGGCTGCCTCCAGGTCTCCTGGGTCTGTGCCTTCCCAGGCCTCAGGCTACTCGGGCCCCGGGCAAGCACTGGTCCACCCACACCTGCCCAGCTCCTGGTGGGCCGCTCACTGCCCCTTCATCCCTGCAGGGATAGCCCCCGGGGGCTCACAGGCTGTGAGGAGGTGACCGTAGTTCCAGGAGGAGCCCTTCTCATCTACAGCTGGAAAAGCCAGTCATCTTGGTGACGACAGCCCAGAGCTTGGGGGCCCAGGACAGAAGGGAAGAGAATCTAAGTGTATTTCTAGAGGAGTCCCAAACTTCCAGAAACATCCAGGGAGCTGACCTCCCTGCTATTGAGGGGCCGGTCACTGTGCCTTTCCTGAGCTTCAGTTTCTGCAGTTTGAAAATGGGAGAGTGATAAAACCCACCTCCGGGGCTTGTGCGAGGATGGAGATGTGCTGAGCACACAGTAGGCGCTCAGAGCCTGTGAGCTAGGATCGGGGTATGAGAACTTCCCAGCGCAGAGCACTGCCCTCCACTTGCCATGAAGAAAGAACAGCTCTTCCCCCTTCCCCCTACTTCCTTCCCTAACAATTCCCTCCAAAGACCTCATGTGAGGCAGGGCAAGGGAGGTGTCCACGCCCAGTCCAGAGACACTGCGGCCAGGGTGCGTGTGGGCGCACAGCAGGGGAAAGAGGGCACCGGCTGGCCTGAGAGGGGTGAGGAGGTGGTCTGTGTAGGGCGGGGGATGGCCCAGTAGGGGGTCAGAGCCTGAGTAGTGAGGCAGGACAGCCTGGCATGGTGTCGGATCAGAGGAAGAGGACACAGCGGAGGGGCTGCCCAGTGTGGGTATGCAACCTGAGCAGGGTGAAGGCGGCATCCACAAGGAGGGCGCAAAGGGGATCCCCTTGGGAGGGTTGGTGGCACGAGCTGTCAGAGCCCAGACAAGGAGAGGGGCATTAAGCAGGAGCAGCATCCTGGCATGTGCCCAGCTGAGAGGAGGGCATCTGAGCAGGGTGGGGCTGTGGGGCCGACACGGAAGATGGGTTAGGTGGAGAGCCTGGTCTAACAGGTCGCTATATATGGGAAGCCGGCTCTCCCTGTCTGGGGAGGAAATTACAAATATGGAAAAGGAGGAGACTAGAATGGACCTGCCCTGTTTGTTGGAACTGGAGGAACTATGTCTGGGAACTCAAACTTTTTGGTATGTATAGAGAAATAAACATAGATGTAAGAGCATGTGTGCACGCATGTGCGTATGCGTGTGGGGGTGGGTTACCTAGCAGGTTTGCCAGTGGCCTGGCTGCTGACTTTGGGAGGGAGGAGGGGTCCCGGGGGAGGGCTGCTGGGGGCCGCTCAGGAATCCCTGCAGGAAGTTATCCACAGTGAGCCTGCGTCATGCAACACTTCCTGCTGTTCTGTTTCTGCCCCAGGGAAACTTGCCATCAGGTGGGGCATGTCAGCTGGAGGCAGATGGCTGCATTCCCAAGGAAAGAGGAGAGAGGAGGAAGGTAACCTTCCCTGGGCTCTAAGCTCACCCTGGGTGCTCGCTGGGTTGGGGGAGTCCCTGGCTTGCTTGTCTCCCACCTCAGCCAGGGTTCCTCCTTGGAAGCAACAGAAAACTCTCTGGCTACCTTTGGCAGAAAGCTGGGAACCAACGTGGAAAAACGGGCAAGAACCACAGCCAAACGATATCCCAGGAACAGGCCACGGCTGCCCAGGACACGTCTTCCACCCGCCCCGCCACTGGTGGATTTGGACTCCTGCCCATGCCACCAGGCACGTACCTCCCCACCCCCAGCCCAGCCCCTCCTCTGGGCATTGCTTAGGGTGGAGGCTCAGCCGAGGCCACTGCCAGGCTGCGGCCACCATGGAAGGGCAGGGAGGACTTCTGGGGACTCTAAACAGAAGCTGAATGATGAGTAGGAGTGTGTGTGTGTGGTGAGGGAGATGGTCAGTGTTCTGGTAGAGGGGACGAGCGTGGGACATCCTGGGGATCGTTCCTGTGGCACAGAGCAGGGAGCGTATGTAGATACACCAATGAGGAATAAAACAGAAGCCCACACTCTACATTTACAGAGTACTACTGGGGACTTCTGGTTCTAGCCCTAAGAGGGTAACAGGTATCAGACTTACCTCCCCGCCATGAACAACTAGAAAACTGGGCAGATTATATGAAGCAACTGTTTCTAAGCACTGGATGACACCGCAGGGCTGTGGTCCCTAGAGAAGGACACACATGAGGGCAGCTCCACCTTCACTCGGTGTTCTGCCTGGAGGCAGCCCAGGCACTTTCTAAACCACAGCAGAGGGGAGGGAGGCCCAGGGAGCAGTAATCTCACTGGGCAGAGAAAGCAGAGGCTGGAGCTCAGGGCTGCTGAGGTGGCTGGTATTTGTGGGGTTCCAGAGAGGAAAAGGTCAAGCAGAGAAGGATCCCCAGGAAGTTACGCAGGAGTCCCCTTGAGTTTTCAAGCAAACACTTAGCTACACATGCACAAGGCGAGGGTTTGTGGAGCCTCTCAGAGAAGAGCCACCAGGGAGCCAAAGGGAGACTCCAGAGGACACCCAGCAAGGGGAGACGTCGGAGTTCTGACCAGCCAGAAGGACAAGACCTTGCCGAAGACACCAGGTACTCAGTTGTGACCTCAGAAAAGCCACTCTCTTTTAAAAGTTAGTTTAGTGAGGTATCGTTTACACATAGTAAAATTCACCATTTTTAGGTGTACACTTCTGAGTTTTGACAAACGCGTACAGTCATGTAAACACATCATGATCAAGATATAAAACATTTCTATTACCCAAAAACATTCCATGTGCCCTTTAACCATCATTTCCTCACCCTCCTCGGGCCCCTGTGACCACTGCTCTGATTTTGATCCTTCTGAGAGGGCCACAGTTTCAGTGGAGAACTGCGCTAGCCCTGGAGTAAGGGCTGTTCCAGACCCATCCAGACAAAGCCGAAAAACGAGTCTTGACAGGATAAAACTGATGTACAAAAAAATGCAGCTAACCGCCAAAGCCAAACTCAGTAATCTTTAAAGGAAGACAACAAAATCCAGACTCTCAACAAGGTACTATCACAATGTCCAACATCCAAGCAAAAATGATTAGAGATGCGATAAAGCAGGAAAATGTGAATCATAACCAGAAGAAAAGTTAGCCAATAAAGAGCCCCATGGAATTCATGGGGCAAAGTGGAGGTACCCTCTGTCATTATGTATTTTCCCATCGGTAGACGGTTAGTTCCCCTGAAGCAGCGTTAACATTAAAAAGGAGTTCTTGGAAGCAAAAGAGAGAGAGCCACAGGCATAGGGGCCATCCAGAACCCAAGTGTCCATCAAGACGGCCAGTAGGTGCACAATGTGGACGGTCCTAGAGCCGGGCACTGGGACCCAGAGTTGTGGGCTGCACAACTACAGCCCTGAGGGGTTCAGCCTGGGTGAAGATAGATAAGAGCACAGCACAGATGGCAGATGCCATGAGAGGCACAGCAAAGGCTCTTGGGCACCAGAGGGTGAGAGTTATGGAAGTCTTCGTGGAGGAGGTTCCTTTTGAATTGAGCTTTAAAAGATGGTTGGATGTCAACTGCATCTCAATAAAAATTTGTAAAAAATAAGAATAAAAATAAAAGATGGTTGGGAAATAAATAAAACAGTTTTTGGAATCACCCATAACATCATCCATTGCCCAAAAGTCACGGCTGTTGGTGTTCTGGTAAATTTCTTCTCTTTGAATTCTCTTTTTATTTTCTCCTAAATGTAGCTCGAACCCTCTCTCCTCAATTCTGTTTTGCATTTTTCAGTTAATGTCATTTTGAAAAGCATTTTCTGAAAATTCTTTGTAACCAATTTTGACAGCTGTGAAATGTCATTAAGTGTCTATGACATGATCCAATTAGCCAGCTCTCTATTGTTGAATATTTAGGTGATTTTCAAGTTCTAATTAATGCTGCAATAAGCACTTTGTTCTCCCCTTTTTCTGATTAGTCCCTTAAGTTACATTCCCAGGAGTGGAATAATTGGCTCAAAAGATATAAACATTGTAAAGTTCCTGATACCTACTGCCAAGTGACTTTTCTGGAAAGTTGCACAAATTTACACTCCCTCCATACCTACACTCACATGACGTCTGTCCCCAAATTGTGTCCCGTCTATCTTTCTGTCCTCAGTGCCCAGAATAGGACAGGAGCCCAGTGACACCCCTTGCATCATTTGTGACCACACTTTCACAAAAGGGCAGGGTTATCCAGGGTCCAGAAAAGAGCCCTGAGAGATTCTCCAGGGGCCAAGACTCAGCCAAGTGTAGGTGGGCTCGGGGGCCTCCAGAGCCAGGCTCGAACCCCTGGCGTGGAGATGGGACGGCTCTTAGAGACCCGTAAGTTCAATTTCTCATTTGAAGGTCAAGGAAACTGGGATCAGGAGGGGCAGGTAGCTTTCAAAGTGCCTGTTTCTCGGGATTCTGGTCCTGGAGGTGTGGAGGCTGGGCCAGGATGTTGGGGCCTCAGGCTCCCAGCAGGACCCACCAGCCAGGGACCTCAAGCCCTGAGCTGGCCTCCCTGGGGTCACTCCATCCCACACATTTTGCTGTGCTGTGGATGCGAGGAGCTGGAGGCCAAGGCCTCTGAGCAAATGTCCAAAGGCAGGCCAGGGGGAAGACAACATCTGACCCAGGAGAGGCGAGTTTGCTCTCCCTCTTGCATGAGCGTTTCCCTGTCTCGTAGTCCAGGAAAGACACTAAGATGGCTGTCACCCCTTTCAGAGACCCAGTGTCCCAGAATCACACCATCTCGGGGCATCTGGAGCGGGAATCTCTTCCTCAACCTCCCAGACCACCAGGCGGCCAGCTTCAGCCTCCGAGAAGCTGAGACCAGGAGCAAGCGCCTGAACCTCTCTGAGCCTCAGCTTCTTCGTCTGTGAACAGGGGCTGGTCACACGAGTGTCCAGGGCTACTGTGAACATCGTAGGGTAACGTGTGTAAAGTCCTTGTGCCTTGCACTTGGGCCACAGCTGTCCAACGCAGGACACACACCAGCACGGGGCTATGTTGTTTGGAGATGCTCAGCCCTCATCACGGCTGAGAGCTGCTTTTCCTGTGTAGACTGTTACGTTGGTGGCCTCCAGGGAACACCACCTCCCGTGTTCATGACCTTCTGTAGTCCCCAGGCCTTGTGACTTGCTTGGCCAGTAGAATGTGGCAGAAGTGATGCTGTGCCAGTTCCAGGCCTACACCTTAAGAGGCCTGGCAGCCTCTGCTTTCCTGCTCTCCTGGAACTCGGCCACCACGCTGTAAGGAGGTCAGGCTGTCCTGCTGGAGAGAAAGGCATGAGGGCAGCTGCAGGAGTTACCTTAGCCAATGCCACGGGAAGCAGGAGAACCGCCTGGCCAACGCACAGGATGGCGAGAAATAAGAAGCCACTGTCATTTTACTGTCATTTCACTGTCGGTTGGGGGGGAGGGGTTACTCAATAATAGATAATTAAACCTCCCTCCCTCTGCATCCCACCCTTACCCTCTGGCTCTCTCTAGTGGTGTGCTGGTAAATGTTTAATAAGCAGCTCTCTGGGTGAGGGTAGGGGGCTAATTTGTAGTGTTTGCCGATTTCCGTGGTGTAAATATTCCCATCATGGCTGATTTCAAGCTATGACACGGGCATCACTGATTATGGAATTGAGAAGATGTGCACAGTCAGCCAGTGTGAGCTGGCTCCAGCACACTTCTGGGCTCTTCTCCCTCCTGCACGTGACAACCTGCAGAAACTGGAGGTGCTGCTCAGATAGGGTAGTGAGCTCCCGGCAGGCAGTCGAAATGTATGGCTAGAGGCATTCTTTTTCATAGGGACACAGAGTTCCAGGCTCAGCCTTATCTTCAGGGCAGCCTGTAGGGTGGAAAGAACTTCGGAGTCCTGCACCACACCCTGTCTCCTCTTCTCTCCCTTTGAAGTGTAGAAGCAGGGCCCTGGGCTTGAGAACTGGAGCTGCTCTTCTCGCATCCCGGCAGGTGAAGGCCTGGGAAGGCGGCAGCCAGTCTGTCTGTGCAAGGCAGACCAAGGCATGGCCCCTAAGGCCACTGTGCAAGGGCTGGCCCAAACAGAGGGGTTCAAGCAGCGTCCATTAGCTCAGCCCCTGGGCTTGGGCTGAAGTCCTTCACCTGAGTCCTGAGCTGTGGAGGAACGGGGGCACGCACCTATGTGAAACCCTGCGGACCGAGCAGCCTGCTCTGCAGCCCCAGACCCTCCACCCCACACACAGCCGCCAAAAGGGTGAGGGGCCAGCGCAGCGAGGGCGGAGCCAGGACGATGGCATGGGTGAGGCCCATGGTCTGAAAATGATGGTGACCAGGACTGAGACTAGTCCTCGCCTCTCCCCACCAGGACTTCAGCAGCTCTCGGCCCCTAGCGTGACAGTCAGTGTTACGTGTCAACGTGGCCAGGCTCTCGTCCCCAGTTATTTAATCAACACTAATCTAGGGGTTGCTGTGAAGGGATTTTGTCCGTGTGTTCGTCTCCAGTCAGGTGACTTTAAGTAAAGATCGCCCTCGACAACGTGGGTGGGTCTCAGCCAAGCAGGGAAAGGCCTGAAGAAGAGCTGAGGTCTCCCTGAAGAAGAAGAAATTCCACCTGTGGGCTGCGGCATCCATCCTGCCCAAGAGGGGCCAGTCTGCCGCCTGCCCTATGGATCTCCCACTTGCCTAACCAGCCCCACAACCGTGTGAGTCAATTCCCCGCAATAAATCTCTCTCTATATACACACACACACATACATTTATATTATATTACATTACATTATATTGTATTATATATGTAAATCTCATAAATATGCACATAGAAAGATTTATTGCAAGGAATTGGTTTCCATAATATATATACCCATACGCATATACATATCTATGTATATCTATGTGTATATATACACATACACATAGACAAATACGTATCAATGTATAGCTGTGTATAGATACACACACATCCTACTGTTCTGTTTCTCTGGTGGAACCCTGCCTGATATGCTAGGGGTGCTCAGAACACTCGTGTCATGAGTGTGGACCTCAGTAGCACAAGCCCCTAGTCCCAGCCCCTCAGCCGAGGCAGGGCCCCTTTACTTGCTCTAGGGGTGAATCAGGGCTCCAAGGAGCATGACACCAAGGGACTGTCCCCTCGGTAGCCTGTGTGATCTGCAACCCCAAGGTTACCCTGCAGCCAGTGCTGTGGGAAAGCCTTGTCTCCATGAGCACTTTGAGCCCTGATCCCCCCTCTCCCCTCAAGGGAGGGCTTAGGCTTTGGAACCAGAGCTGGGAAAGGCTCCCTAGCTAACAGTGCGTGCTGCCCTATGGGCTTTCCCGAGGCAATCAGCTCGGAGCCGGCATCCTGAACACGGAGCAGGGAGGTGGAAGCATTCGAAGGAAGAAAGGGGGAAACTGGGAGGGAATTAGAAGCACTAGGATGATGCTGTCCTAGCTCGTGGGGGTGGCCAGCGGCCCGGGAGAGAGGGAGCTGAGAGCCCAGGTGCAGGAGGGCAGAGGGGGACACTCAGTGGGCTTCTCCAGGACTTGAGCCTGGGGGGCTGGGGGACTTGTAGCAAATGCTGACGGGCAAAGGGCCTCCACGGGCGCTGAGGCAGGAGAAGAGAAAAGCAGCAAAGACGCTACCTGGCTGGTTTGGGGGCAGATAGAGGGGCACTGGGGTGAGGAGGCGGAATGTGGGTCTCTCTCTCCACGCTGACGTTTAGGTTGATAATGAGAGTAGCTGTAGGGTGTGGATTTGAATTTCAAGAACCTTGATGGTGGCGAGTCTTCTCAGAAAGACACCCAGCAGAGGTGTCTCACAGGGGTCAGTGTCCCAAAGTTTAGAAAATCAGCTTGGTGCCACTGACATTAAGACCCAGGTCTGTCTGGTTTCAGGTTCTCCAATCATAAAACGGAGGAAATTTTACCCGACTTTTGTGTGTCCTTTCCTGGGACAGCTGAAATGAGGCTGAAATGGAGGCCAGCATCTTTATTCTCCTTGGAGCCCTCTCATGTTGTTGAAAAGAATTGGGTGGGTGTGTGTGTGTGTGTGTGTGTGCAAGCGTGCTTGAGTGCACACACACCACAATAAGTGTGTCAGCCTCCTCAGCAAGGGAACACACATGATGTGGTTTTGACATTGAAATATGATTCTGACAAACAGCCTACCAAAAGCAAACTGCCAAAAGTTTCAACCAGACACTTCACAAAAGAAGATATACAAGAAGCCAATAAGCATGTGAAAAGATGCTCAGCATCATGAGTCATCAGGGAGACACAAATTAAAGCCACAATAATATGTCACTTCAATCCCACTGGGATAGCTAAAATTTAAGACTGGCAACGTCACATGTTGGCAAAGTTGTGGAGCAACTAAAGGTCTCATACGTTGCTGTCGGGAGTGTAAAAAGGTGGAACTACTTTGGAAAAACAGATTTGTAGATTCTTATAAAGTTAAGTGTAAATGTACATTTATCACATGGCCCAGCAATTCCACTCCTAGGTTTTACCCAAGAGAAATGAAAGCATCCGTCCATGTAAAGACTTGAACAAGATCTTCACAGCAACTTTAGTCCTAAACACCAAAAACTGGAAACAACCCAAATGTGAATGGATACATAAAATGTGGTACATCCGAACAATGGTACACTATTCAGCAAAAAACAAAAAAACCCAAATTACTGATACAGTCACCGACATGGACGAATTTCAAATCATTGTGCTGAGCAAAAGGAACCAGACACAAAAGAATAGATATAGTGTGGTTCCATTTACACGAACTTCTATAGTGATGAAAGGCAGATGAACGATTGCCAGTAACCCAGAATGGAGGGTGGAATTCACTGCAAAGGGGCACAAGAAACTCTGGGGGTGAGGAAAATGCTCTGTGTCTTGAATGCAGTGGTAGTTTCACAGGTATCCACATCCATCAGTGCCCATTGCATTGTACACTTTATAAAGGGATGCAGCCCACTGAACAGAAATTATATCTTAAAGTCTTTTTTTAAAAAAAGATCACTGAAGAGTGTGGTCCCAAGCCCCTACTCACTTTCCTAATGAGAAAGATAGCCTTTCCCATAACGTGTTGGAGGCTGCCCGGGGTTAATCCACCCTGGTTGTCACTTGCCTGTTGCTGTCTTCCGGGAAGTTCAAGCCCAGCTCCGCCTGACCCCAGCCCAGACCGCAGTGATGGGTGCTCACTGGGAAACACAACAGCTTTGATTCTGGTCAGAAATCCCAACTTAGCTACAGGAAAAAAAAAAAGATGGGAATGTACCTGCTCACACAATTAGGAAGTCAGCTAACATTCAGGGCTCAAATGAGTCATTACGCTTCTACTTAGGTCTGCTCTGCTTCTCCCTCTGGTCTGGACTTAGCCTCTCCTGATGCTGACAGACTCCCTCCAGGAGTTGGAACTATGGCCCCAGCACGTCCTCACGGCAGCCCCAGAGCAGAGACCACCATTTCCAGCAGCCCCAGCACAAGCCCCAGAAGAAGCCCTATTGGTCTGGCTTATGTCACTTGCTTATCCTTCAACCCATCACTATGTCCTGAGGAAGGAAGAATTATGATTGGCCAACAGTGGACCGCTTGAGCGGCGAAGGGGCTGGTCAGATCCCAGGCCAATGCTTCAGAAGAAGCCTTTCAGCAGTTAGGTAAATTCCTAGATAGGAGCAGATGAGTGAAGGGAAGAGCTTTGTGCGACTTCATTGCAACCTCTAAACCCTCCAAGACATTTGGAGAGGTGGGGGATCAGGAGGAGAGCTCCAGGCCCCTGCCCAGCCAAGAGGGCCAGATACCTGTGTGGATTTTTATATAAAATCCTCTTTTCAGGTTTCCATAGATATTAAAAGGTGTGTACACAAACAAACAGGTGGACAAAGTTCTGAGACAGTCGCCATGATCTCCCACCCTGGTATAGCCCTGTATGAGCCCCTCCCCTTGAGTGTGGACGGAACCTGTGGCTTCCTTCTAGCCAATGGGATATGCCAAAAGCGAGGTCACCCCCATGACCACGTCACCTCATATAAGACTCTTTCTTGGCTAACTGGAGAGACAGCCTTTCCTGCTGGCTTCAAGGAAGGAGCTGCCAAGTTGTGTTGCCTGTGGAGAGGGCCAGGGCTGAGAACTGTGGGCAGCCTCTAGGACCTAAGTGTGGCCACTAGCTGACAGGCAGTAAGAAGCCTGGCCCTAAGACCTACGGCACAAGGAAAGGAATTCTTCTAACAACCAGCGAGAGCACAGAAGCAGATTCTTCCCCAGTCAAGTCTCCAGATGAGAACACAGCCTAAGTGCCACCTCCACTGCAGATCAATGAGACCTGGAGCAGAAGACCCAACCAAGTTGTGTATATACTCTTTTATTATCTCATGGAAACTGTGAGATAATAAATGTAGGTTGTTTTAAGCCTCTAAGTTGGTGGTAATTTGTCACACAGCATGGAAAATTAATACACCCTCATTTTTTCTCTGCAGTAGCAGAGAAGTACTACAACTGTCTGCAGACTGGTTTCCCAGCCTCCAGCTTTGCAGCTGCTCAATCCACTCTCCACACCATGGTCAGAAACGTGGTCCTAAAATGCAAACATGTTTGCCTGTTCCCCTAGTTAAGTCTCGTCAAGGCCTGCTCTTGGTTCTCAGAATAAAATGCAACCCTTTAGCATGGCCTGCATGGCCCTCGATGATCTGGCCTTGTAACTGGGCCTTTACTCCACCTCCGACCTGTCTGTTTGTGGGGTGTAGAGACCAATTCCCCGCAGCTCTTCATGTTCCAGGTCTTCATGACCCACTCATTTCCCTCTGTTTCTCTGCCTCCCCCCATCCCCTCATCCAACACACACACACACACACACACACACCGCTTTTCTCTTTCTTTTACCCTTCCTCTTTGAAGCTCAGCTCCAACGTGACCAGGAGGCAGGCTCTACCCTAGGATGAAGTGCCTGTCTGCCTTGGGCTCCCTCCTCCGCACATGGTTCCTCTGTCCCCAATGCCTGGGCACCTGTGTGTCCCCCGTCCTCCCCCAGGCTGTGTACTCTGGGAGGGCAGCAAAAGTTGATCTCAGGATCCCCAGGACCAGCTTAGGGCTGGCCGTCAGCAAAGGCCTGTTGAAATGAATTAGTGAATATCATGTCCACCTTCTGGAATAGAGTGGGGGTCATTTAACCCTTTCATGCTCTCTAAATGAGGAAGAGGATCTGCACGTGAACAGGGCAATCTGGGGAACAAGTGCTCCCTAACCCCACTCTCTGGTCTGGACCACCAGGGCATCTGGAGTCCTGCTGACATTTGCTGGAATCCAGAGAGGCTGGTTGGGCTGTTTCATCAGCGCTTCTGCCAGCCTGTTGCAACCAGACTAACAAGGTCCTCTCATGCCCCAGAAGAGGAAACTGAAGCTGGGGTAGGGAGGAACCTGCCTTGCCACGACCACTCCCTGGCCTCCCACTGGCGGCTGAGGCAATCAGCCTGGGCGTGTGCCGCTGCAGGGGAAGTGGTAGCCAGGCCCACCCACAGGCTGGGGAGGGATTTTCCCCAGGGTGGGGAGCTTCCTGCTCCCCAGGTACCAGACAAAGCCCTCAATGGGCCCTGTGGGACAAGGAGCTTCCAGCACCCCTTCCCACCTCACTCCACCCAGAGGAATGCACTGGGCCTGCAACACCCTTGTCACCTCCCTTCCTTCCCGGCCCAGGGCTTTGTGATCGGGAGCCAGGAAGCTGGAGGGTTGGGAGCCTGAAGGGTCTCCAAGCCCTGCTCTGGCCTGTCTGAGCAGTGAGAGTGAGGGTGTGTCCAAAAGTGCTCCAAGGCCTGGCCATGGGAGAGCGTGTTCTCCAGGAGCACCCTGGGGCCACTCGCAGAGGCAGCCCACCCACCTGGGGTGCAAACTGTCTTTGCCTACACCAGAGTCTGGGGTGCCTCCCGCTGCCCCGGGGACTCCAGCCCCTGCCCCTGCCTGGGTTTCTAGGGTTCCTACCTTGGGGAACTGATGCAGCCCCACAGTGTGAGGCTCCCAGGTGTCCCCTTCTCCCCACAGCAGAAGATAAAAAGCCTCCCCACTTCCTACAGCAGCTGACCTGAGGGGAAGGGTGGGCCCGGCTAAGCCAAACATCACTGCTCTGGGGGGATAATTTGATGCTTGTAAGTGCCGTGTTTTGTGGACCATCAGCTCTAATTCTTAAAACAGCTCAGGTGGGAGGTATTATTACTCCCATTTTAGAGTTGGAGAAACTGAGGATTCAGATGTTAAGTGGGTTCCTGGAGGGTCTACAATGGGCCAGGGCTGTCGGCGTGGCCTGGTCAGAAGTCTTCCAGGACGAAAAGAGCAGACTGCAGTGTGATCTGTAAAGCACTGAAAACACTTATGACAAAAAACCCAAACCCAAACCAAATGAAGTGCGTGTGTGCACGTGTGTGTGTGTGTTTACACATAGAAAAACGTCTGGCCTGACTATCTGCCGTGGGAGGTAGAACGGAAGAGGGGAAGACTTTGATTTTTTTCTCCGTACGATGAGAGGAAGAAGCAGGAGGAGGACAGGCGAAGGCGGAGCAGGAGAAGAGAATGTTGTACTTTCTTTTTATGTACCTTTCTGTGTTTCTCTGTTTTCTATAATGCAGATGAACAGCTTTTGCAATAATAGTATTAAAATTTATTTAAAGTATTATATAAAATTATTAAAATAAATCTCCAATTGAGCCAGCCACAAAAACATTAACCAGGGAATTCCAACCCCCTTGGTGGTCCATGGACAGCGGCCCACGAGGGCCCAGCCCTCAGGCTGCCTTGCTCGGGGGGCGGGGGGGGGGGGGGGGGCAAGGTCAGGTGTAAGAGTCTGTGTTCAAGTCTGTGTACAAGTTAGATGAGATCATGGGAAACATCTATGTCAACAGGGTCTGGCACACCGTGTCTGATAAGCTGTGGCCAATAGGATTAACTTTCTGGTTATATTACATTAATATTGTTCAGACGTTGGTAGCTCTGGTGTGCGCAGCTCCAAAGCTCTCCCATCGCCCACGTGTCCGTGGAGAGCATCACGGAACTGGACATTTGGGACACATGGAGTGCCAGCACCTTTGGGACCCGGCCTCTCCCTCCTCTGCTCACCTATGGAGTTAGTGGGCCCTGCCTGGGTGAAGGCAAGGAGGTAAGGAAGGAGGAAGTGCTTTGTAAATATGTGCATAAGGGAGTATCATCCCTGCCCGCGTGTGCCCAGCTCTTAACTCAGGCGGCCTGAGATCTGGGCTCAGGCCTGAGACCAAATAAGCCAGAGGCCACAGGTTCCCACCTGGGAGAAGGTCAGGCTTCCCTCTGGGCCCACGGTCACTGCCCAGGTCAGGGTTCCTTGCCCCTGGGAAGCCATCCTCCCACAGGAGTGAGGTGACCGTGTCACCCGGCAGCCACCTGGCTTCTCAGGCCTCCTGAAGAGCCCAAGCAATGGGGCCTCCAGGTACCAGCAGGGCCAGAGGCCTCAGGAAGCTCCTGTAAAGGAGCCCAGGAGGAAACACGTGGACCACGTGCTGCACGCAGTCCGGAAGTGGGAATGCGAGGAACGCCCCGGGGGAGGCTGGCGTGACTGGTTAGTATTTCCCGCTGAGGCCTCCCCTCCCCGGGGGGCTAACCCCTGCGTGAGCCAGTCAAGGCGGCTTCCCAACACCAGAGAGGACTGACCTATGTGCTGATGGCCACAGGCAAGGAAATACGAAGCAGCATTTACTGAAGAAGAGTTGAGGAAGGAATAAGAGGGGAGGCTCCCTCTCGCCTCACCTGGGGGTTATCACGTCAACACAGCTTATCAACAGTGAGCCAACCCCCTCGCGTGATGCTGTCTGCAGCTTCCTCCACCGTGAAGTCACCGTTCTCCCTTTCCACACTTTATTTGTTAGAAGTGAGTCACAAACTGCAGCCCACACTCCAGGGGAGAAGACTCAAGCTCCACTCCCTGGAGGGGTTATCCCTCTCTATTATTTGGATTCTTCTGTTGGAGGATGTCTCCTCTCCCACCTGCTGATTCACAATGCACTTTAGTTATCTCCTCTTCAAGATCTTCATTGCCCTCCTCCCTTCATGTCAGCCAAGTGGCTGAGACAGTGCCTCCCAGGCTTCCGCGGCCCGCTGGGCTTTCCTCTCTGTTGTTCTTATCAAACTGTATCATCATCATTACTTTCCCTGTGAGCCTCCCTATGGCAGGACAGGTTCTTAGTCACCATTCTTTGAGTGGTTGTTATGCGGCAGGGACCTCTGCCAAGTACTTATACGAGCATCATCTCATTTAATCTCCATGACCGTTCCTCTAAGTAGATGATTACCATCCCCATTTTACAGATGAGGAAACTGGGGCTCAGAGAGGCTGAGTAACCTGCCCAAGGTCACACAGGTAGTGAGCGAACTCCGTGAGGGCAGGAAGTGTCACTGCCATCTCTCCCCAGGGGCTGGCAGAGCATGGACTTCCTCAGGAACATGCTTGCTTTGCATCGCAGACAGCAAACCCCAGCTGTTGTCAATAACTGCCTGGGGAGCTGAGCATACGGTCAGTGACTCGATCAAGTCCTCCCGTCTTCCTGCCCAAAGTCTCCGGGCTCCCCGGGGGCCAGCAGAGGCGTCACACCTGTAGGGAGGAGGGAGGAAGAGGGAAAGGCCGAGAAGGCGCCTCCCAAATCGGGAGCACTGAGCAATGGCCTCTCTGAGAGACCACGTTGGGGCGGACCAGCCCGGAGTGACCCAAGGGGAGCTGGCACAGAGCTGTGAGTGACATGGAGCCAGGAAGGTGTCTGGAAGGGGCTCTGGACAAATCGGGACACGAGGCATTTCCCAGGCCTATCCTGGCTAAGCGGTCCACTAATTCCCCGGTGGAGTGAGACGGCAGTCGAGGCCAGCCCGCACCGTGGTCAGAGCTGCTGGTGCCCAGCTCCGGGGGAGACAGGTGGGAGGTGGTGATGACAGCAAATGTGACTGAAGAGATGCCACATGGGGACACGGAGGAGGGCATTTACTGCAGCCCACGGTGGGGGCTTCATGGGGAAGACAAGGGGCTTCTGGGCAGAGGGGAAGCCACCATATAGGAGTCCTCCAGTGCCTGGGAGGACGCTGGGCGACTCCTCCTGATTCCCCTGTGCTCAGCTGAGCTGGGGGCTGGCACCTCCTTCAAGGAGTTAAAATTTGTTTCTGTGCCGAGGCAGGGGGCTGACCAGCTTGGGGCCGCAGGGGCAGTGCAGCCTGACAGAGGCTCAGCCTGGTATCCCCGGGGGTGGGAGGAAGGAGCAGGTGTCAGACCTCCGCTCAGGCCCCTGCAAGGCCCCCACAAGTCACCTCTGTGACGGGCTTCTCCACAGGCCATGCTGCCAAGCCTTGACTGCCACCCTGGCTGGGCCTGCTGCTCATCTGGGCTGGTGCCAGCACTGCAGTGGGTCACTGGGGAAGCCGCGCTGGCAGCACACCCAGTTACAGGCAGCTGGCCAGGCAGACAGGCTGGGCGGCCATGGGGACACTTGGAAGGTTGCCTTCCCAGGCCAGCAGGAAGTTTGTGCTGTTGCCCAGCGGCAAAGGCTTTCTTCTCGGGCTGTTCTCTGGGCGGCCCTGGGGCATGCGTGCAGGGGGCCTTGCAACGTGGTGGAGGGCACTGAGTTGGGAGCCAGCCTAGAGATGCAGGTTCTAGTTGTTTCTCTGCGCACACTCAGAGGGTGATTCGGACAAGTTGCTTCTGTCCTCTGGGTCTCAGTCTCTATTCCCACAAACGAGAAGTCGGGCTGGATCAGCAGTTCTCACAGCATGGTCCCTGGACCAGTGGTGCCAACAACATCTGGGAACTTATTAGAAACACAAATTCTCAGACCCCCTCTGAGACCTGCTGAATCAGAAGCTCGGGGGTGGGCCCAGCAATCTGTTTTAACACAACCTCCAGGGAATTCTGATGCTGCTCAAGTTTGAGAAGGCTGGACTGGACGCCCTCATAGGTCCTTGTCAGGGTTTACTGCAATCTATTCGGCACCCATCATACGACACGCAAAGGTGGATTCGGTGTGTCATCAATACTCAAATGTTACCTCCATTCCCTGGATGGTTACCTCCCACTTGTCCCTTAACACCAGCTGCAATGACATCTCCCGTGGGAAATGGTCCCAGACTGCCCTCCCACCAGTCCCCCAGACAAGGGCAGTCGGCGTTCCCTGCTCCCCTGCACCTGTGCCTCCAGCGTGGCCCTGGGGCACAGTCCATCCCCTTGTTGTGGTCAGTCCTCCTGCCAAGTGGCAGGAGCTGAGGGCAGGGGTCAGTCTTCTTCCTCCAGGGTTCCACAGCACTGAGCACATAGTAGGGCTCTCCTTCCCCACACCACAGGTCCTCCTGCTTAGGGTCCCTGCCGAGTACCGGTCCCCTCAGAGAAGCTTCCAGGAGCCCACTACACCCACAGCCCCATCCTGAGGCTTTCCTTCGGCAAAAGCTGCAGGTTGAGGGCCGTGTGGCCCCTCTACCCAAAGCCTGAGGGCCTGACCTATAAACATAACCTGGTTCTCCCTCTTGGAAGGTTTGAAGACATAACACACAGAGACGTTATACCCCAGCCTGGAGACACACAGAGAGAAGGCAGAGCACAGCAGCCACGAGGCAGTCGCAGCTGCCAAGCAGAAGTTGTGTGTGTGTGTGTGCGTGTGTGTGTGTGTGCGCGTGCGCGCGTGCGCGCAGCACAGGGGGGGTCAGCAACAGCAGAAACTGAGCAGCACTGCTTCCTCACCCCCTCCCTGGGAGGGACAGAGAGCTAGCCATCGCTGGGAGCTGCTGCAGCCCTCCACCACCCCACGCCCACTTCCACGGACTCGCCTGTGCTGCTGGCACCTGTTCTCCAGGAGGAGGCATAGGAGAAAGAAGCACTGGCTTGGGCTGGAGAGATGGACCCTGCTCCACCACCTCTAGCCGGTGATGATGGGCAGGCTACTGCACCACACTATGCCTCAGTTTCTTCATCTGCAAAATGGGGCTGAAAATCGGAGGATAAAAAGGGATGAAGTAGCATCCTGCTCAACTCTTGGCCCACGTTTGGTATTTAATAAATGTCTGTTGAGCTGAACCTCCTTTGTAACTCAAACACATCAGACAAGACATCATTATTTCTCTCCTGAGCCAAGTGGCTCCATGTGGGCTCAGTGTCCCCATCTGCAAAATGAACAAGCTGCTCTGGATGATAGGTGCCTTGACTACCCCTCCAAGCCCCTCTGCTCCCCCATCGCCAGTGCCCCCAGGGGAAGGAGGCAAGAACCCTGGGGTGTTAGGAGTGATGGACGCGCACTGCCAGGTTGGTGGATCAATCATGAACAGCTAGGGGATAGGTGTGTTGGTGATCCATTAATCCATCCACTTAATCCATCATTATTAGGTCATTTATTCAACCAGACCACCAGCCAAGCAGCTAGTCAGTTCATAGCATATTCTGGTCCTTGTATGGATTCCAGCCCAGTGAGCTCAACCCGGGGAGAAAGAGAAAGGCAGGAAGGATGCGCTGGACCAGGCCTCATGGGCAGCCAGCTCTCCCCTCCCGAGGCAGCTCCCCCTGCCCTCCCTACTCAGCCTGGCGGACAAGTGGGGTGGGGAGGGCAGCCTCCAATCTCGCTTTGTTCCCTTGGCTCCACAGCTGGGCTCCAGCCAAAGGCTGAAATACTCAAGAGCTGGCAAGGCCTGGGCTGGCCAGTCTGCGACCCGGGGAGAGGGCACTGAGGGTCAGGAGGAGGAAGGAGTCTGCCCACTGTGGGTCCTCGCCCTTGGCAGCTGCCAGGCCTGGCGCAGAGTGGAGTCAGCCCCAACCGTCTGTTTCTGACTAGGCCTTGAAATCAGCTCCTCCAGGTTCAACAGGGAAAGGAGACCAGCCTTTGTATGAACCACGGTTACCTGAGATGGAATGGACCTCGGAAAACATCTAGTCCAGAGATCTCAGATTTGGGCATTTTATGGACCAAAAAATTTCAGAACAAATTTGGGGCTACCAGAGGGTTGCTAACGTTTTGTTTTCACAAGTTAGGGCATTATGTACCATCCGCTGTAACTATCTCTTCCTAAAAGGACATCATAATAACAAAAAATTAAGATGTAGTCTCTCAATAAATGATAGCCCTTAAATTGTACTTAACTACGTGAAAAAAAATGCATTCTTTGTCTTTATTTTTCTCATTCAAAGCAAAACCATGAAAACTAACTTGATCTTAGTTCAGGACTGATTAGAATCACAGAGCTTATCCAGTTCCATTTTGCAGGTCAGAAAACTGAGACTCAAAGATGACAGAGACCTGCCCCAGGGACCCAGCCCTTTGATACCAGGAGCTAGGACGAGAAGTCCCTGTCCAGAGTCACTCTGACATTCTAACCGGCTCCTCACTGCGGGGGCAATCGCTGTCACCCTCCCCAGCCGAGTTCTTAACACATTTCCCTCTGAGCCTGTGCCAAACCTTTCTCATCTCACCAGGGCCCCCTCTCCAGCAGATGGCTTGTCCTCCCATGTCACCAAAAGGCGGATCACAGGGGAGCACCTGGGCCATCTCTCCTCTCCCTCCCAGAATCTTCCTGGGACTCCACCGTCTTCTCCTCCTTGCCCCATTCTCTGATGAAGCAAGTCCTTCCTCCTGCCAATGTCGGCTCCCCTGTGTCACGGCCCCCATCCTCCCTCAACACACACTTCCCCAACCTCATTCCACCATCAGCCCCTCCCCGCCCTTGCATCGTTCATTTTTCTCCCCTGACCCCCTTCCCTTTGGCATATAAACATGCTCAAATATCTGTACTGGCATTTAAAATTCCTTCCAAAGTGCACAAAGAAATCAAGATGGCTTTTAAATATACGAAAAACTCTCAAGTAAACTCCATCAAAGAAAAACAAAATAATGAGTTATCATTTTTTCCACTTAGCTTGGCAAGGGTCAGACAATTCAAGAAGGCTCAGCACTTATGATGAAATAGGGAACTGGCTTTGCAGTCCATTGTTGGTGGGTACACAGGCACAAAAGCATGTTTGGAGGGCAATTTAACAATCTTTCTAAGTTAAAAATGCACATACTCATGTATCAGATTTTTTTTTTTTTTTTTTTTTTTGGTGAGGAAGATTGGCCCTGAGCTAACATTTGTTGCTAATCTTTCTCTTTTTGCTAGAGGAAGACTGTCGCTGAGCTAACATCTGTGTCAATCCTATTTTTTTGTACGTGGGATACTGCCACAGCACGGCTTGATGAGCGGTGTGTAGGTCCACGCCTGGGATCCAAACCTGCAAACTCCAGGCCACTGAAGCGGATTGCATGAACTTAACCACTACGCCACCAGGCCAGCCCCTGAATTTTCAAAGATGCTGTATTCCTAACAGACCCAGATTGGAAATAATCCTGATGTTCATCAGCAGAAGAATGGGCCAATACATTGTGGTGTATTCTACGGCAATGAGAATAAATGAACTCCAAGTGCACACCATTACATGCCAGACCCAAAAGCGAAGCTACAATGATTCTCTGTGTACACATTTCAATACCTGTGAAAGTAGCCTGAGGTGTCAGAAGTCCTGACAAGGACTATCCCCAGTGGGGGTCAGGGAGGGCACTTCTGGGATTCTGCCAATATTCTGTTTCTTGTTTTGGGTGCTGGAAACACAAACGTGTCTGCCTTGTGAAAATTCAGTGAGTTGTACACTTAAGTTTTTGCACTTTCCTGTATCTATACTTTAATAAAACATACCAAAAAACAACAAAGAAAGAAAAGAAACGCAAGAGCAACTGACCCAGCAATTCCAGTTCTCGGAAGTGATCTGTAGTTATCCTCGTATGGGGACACACCGCGCACGGACGTGACGTCCTGCAAACTGGAGACAACGTAAACCCCCTGGGGACTTAAGCAGGAGTGGTGAGAGAAATTACGACACAGCCACATCATGGAATATTCTTTAACCATTACAATGCATGAGGTTGACTTTGTGTACTGACATGTAATAGCCACCAAGACATGTGAAGTCAGCAAGAGAGGTTCAGAAGGTACACAGAACACTATCCTGCGTGTCACAGTATGTTTGCATATGCACAGACTCTCTCTGGAAGGACACACGACAAAAGTGGTGGCAGTTCGGCCAATAGCATCGTGCTCCACTTTATAGAGGAGTTATCTCTGTCCACATCCAGTCTGCCTGCCAGTCCGAGCTCTGCCTGAAGGTCTGTGGGGCCTGGTTGCCAATGAGGGCCTCCATCATGTCTCTGAGTGAATGAGGTGTAACCGTCTTTAGTTTACAAACATGTCAATAACCCTCTGACTAGAGGCGGGACCAGAATCCGGGGTTCGGGACCAACCGCAGCCTGGTGTGTGTGCGTGTGTGAAGAAAGGCTTCATGCAGAAGCGGTGTTTGGGTAGAGGAAGGGGAGAAGGGAGGAGGGCCCAGCATGAGCAAAGACCTCTCTGTGTGTCTGTCTGGAACACGGACTAGATGTGGGCAGAATACGGCCTTATGTCTGAAGAGCCTGAAGCTTGCCTGCTGCCCAAGTTCCCAGGTCTTCCTGCAGCACAGGGAGCAGAAACGGAGCCTGAAGTGACGGATGCTCACGCTCCAGACGCCTGGAGAGCTGCTGTCAGCTCCTACTCCACAGGAATGCCACACAGCCGGCCACATGACTTGGCCACACTGGCAGAGCTGGGATTTGGATTCAGGTCTGACTCCAAAGCCCGCCCTTGGCATCCTGCTGAGCCGTCCTGCTGTCTGGGGGTCAGGAAGGCTTCCCTGAGGAGTCGCACTGCAGCCTTACAGAGTAAAGGTGGGAAAGGGTGGGCTGTTCCACGCAGAACGCACACCATGTGCAAAGGGGTGTGTACTGGGGCAATGGGGCAGGACGGCAGGAGGGAAAAGGCCTTGGGGAACTAGTTGGAAATGAGGCAGGAGGAGCAGCTGGGGCCTCCTTATGCAGAGTCATGGGCTGCACCTAAGCAGCGAGGTTCAGTTGTGTAGCTGTCTGGATTCCAATTCAGGGTTTGACTATGGGTTTGGTACCCTCTCTACTTCCAGATCATTCTGGCAGTGAGATGAGGGGCAGATGGTAGGTGGTGAGGCTGGAGGTAGGGAATCCCACTGAGGGGCAGGGGCAATAGCTCAGGTGAGAGAGGATGGTGGCCTGGGCCAGGGCAGGAGCGGGTGGTGGAGAGAAGGTAACAGTTTGAGAGAGATTTAGGAAGAAGGGCATGAAGTAATTGGCAGAAGGAAGCAAGTGCAGGAAAGGGAAGAGTGGAAGATAACTCAGATTTCTGGGTGAAGGAACGGGGTATCTGGTGGTGCCCTTCATAAAGGCAAGAAATCTAAATTTGGATAGAATATGAGCTCAGTTTCAAGGACACTGAATTAGAGGTTTATGCAACTCCCACCCCTCAGCTTCCCAAAAAGCTGTGTTGCTAAAAACGGCCTGATGGCTCCAACTCTCCCATTTGTCCTTCCAAACATTTACAATGTCCATTATTTATAAATGTGTATTTGGGGAGTTAAGAACAAACTAGCTTTTACCAAAACTGGAAATAAATGCAATTATTACAAAAACTCAAAACACTGCACTGTCCAAGGCAGGGTGAGCAGTAGGTGCTTGTCTTCCTTCACTTATTCAACAAACAGTTACCGGAGCCTGCAGAAAACCAGGAACTGGGGTTCGCAGTGAACTCGAAAGCTTCCTAACCTTGCCAGGGTTCCTTCTGGTGGTGAGATAATTAACACATAACTAAGGAAACAGAAAAGTTACAGGTCATGAAAGGCGCCGTGCAGGACCTGAAAAAGATGAAAGTGAGAGATGGTGGAGGTTGGTCAGGCTGCTCAACCCTTCTGCCTGAGGAGAGCAGGCCTGTGAGGAACAAGCAGGGTCCAGAGCCCCGGGCCAGCCTGTTTCCTTCTCAGTAGGAGGAGGAGGCCCTGCCTGCTCTGGTGGCCTGTTCCTTGGGTCCAGCGCTTCTCTTGCTCAGAGCACAGTCCCTACGGTGCGGGGATCCACTACTTTCACATGCCGTGAGCTTTTAGGGCCAAGGATTCCTCACTGCGACCTCTGCACCTTGCACTGTCAACCCACATCAGAATGTGGGCCGCGTGGGTGGATGAAGGGTTGTCCCATGCTGTGATGCAGGCTGTGGGGGTACAAATAGACACAGCCCGGTCCCTGATCTTCAAGAACTTAGAGCTGCAGTTGTGCATAAACCACACTGAGAGACGAGCGAAAGTACCCAGGGGGGGGGAAAAAAGGTGCCCTGGGCATGTCTCATTCAGGCCTGAGGACTTCCCAGAGGCGGTGACGCTCACACCGGGTATGGGAAAAATGGGCGGGTTTCACCAGGCACCTTTCAGGTGATTACCTATCTTGGCTCCACTTAGAGTAGTGACCGCGGCCCAAAGCCGCCTGGGGAGGGATGTCAGAGGCAGACGTAGGCCTAGAAGCTCCGGCTCCGTGCCTGGAGAAAGGAGCAGATGCAGGAATGTCACCTGGAGCCGGCCAGCTTTTAAAACTCTTCCTGGTCAGGAATGCACACCTAAGAGCCGATGGTAGATTAATAAAAACTAAAAACAAGCCAAAAACCCGGGTTGAGGCCTCCAGGTAGATCAGCTCTGCTTGACGGATTCATTCCACTGGGGGCCCGCGCTCGGGCAGTCTGTGGCCGGCGGCCCCTTTAAACGCGGTCCCCCTCCCTCGCCACCGCGGGACTTCCCTGGATGCAGCTGCGCCGCCGCCGCCGCCGCCGCCGCCGCCCCCGCGCCACCACCCCCGCCACCTCGCCGCCGGACCTTTCCCCTACTTTCCAGGCCTCAGGCCCCGCCCCTTCTTCCCGACCAAAACACGTGCCGCGTCCCGCCCTGCCCGATCACGCCGCGGCCAGGCTCCGATCACGCGGCTCCCCGCGGCGCCCATTGGCCGGCAGCGCACGGGCCACCCGCGGATTGGCTAGCGGGCGCCCGGCCCCGCCCCGGCGGGGCGCGGTGTATTTTGGTTTGCCGCCGCGCCCCGCCCCCGCGGCCGCACCCTCCGAGGCCGCCCCGCCCCTCCCGCGCCGCGAGGGCCGCGCCGGGGCAGAGCCGCGCGGGCGGGCGGAGGCGCGCGGCGGCCGTAGGAGCTCGGGTCGCCGCCGCTCGCCGCGCACGTGTGGCCGCTGCCGTGCGCCGAGCTCACGCCCTGCGGCTGCTTTGTTGCCTCCGGGCCGCCAGCACCATGCACACGCCGGGCTCCGCGGGCCCGGGCGACGCCCGCGCGGTGAGTGGTCGTCCATCTTAGCGTGGACGAAGCGGGGACGCGCCGCCTGTGCGGGGCTGGGGCGCGGAGGAAGGCGGGGGCGTGCGGCTCCTGGCTGCGGCCGCACCGTTAGGGGCCCTGGCGGGCTTCGGAGCAGGGAGGGGCGGCGGCCGCGCGGGGCCGCGCCGGGCGGGGCGGGAAGGGGGCGTGTGCCCCGCGCCGCCCTACGCGCAGCTTTGTCTCGTGCTCCCGCAGCGGCCCCGCCCCGCCGGTCCAATGCGCGGGGCTATTTCCAGCCATGACGTCACCAGGCTGTGAGGAGGCGGCCGTTGGGCGGGGCGCGGCTGGCGGGAACGCGGCACGCGGGCGGCCGGGACGGGAGAGGGCTGTGGAAAGGGGGAGAGGGCTGTGGAAAGGGGGAGCGGGGCCGGCAAAAACTGGCGGGAAGGCAGCAAGCTGGCGGCGGGGGCGGGGCCAGGGCTGCGAGAATGCACCACTCAGGCTGTGGAAAGGGGGAAGGGGCGGGGCAAAAACTGGCGGGAAGGCAGCACGTGGGCGGCTGGGGCGGGGCCAGGGCTGTGAGAATGCGCCACTCGGACTGTGGAAAGGCGTGGGGGCGGGGCAAAAACTGGCTGTAAGTCGGCACGCAGGCGGCGGGGGTGGGGCCAGGGCTGTGAGAATGCACCAATCCGGCTGTGGAAAGGCTGGGGGGGCGGGGCAAAAACTGGCCGGAGGGTGGCACGCAGCGCTCGGGCTTGGAAGGGGGCGGGGCAAGAGCTGGCGGGAAGGTGGCACGTGGGGGCTGGGGCACGCAGCATTCTGGCTTGGAAGGAGGTCGGGCGCGAGCTGGCGGGAAGGCGGCACGCGGGGCCGGGGCTGGGCACCCTTGGCCTCAGCCCGGGTGGACTGCAGTCGGGGCTTGACTGCGGGCATTTCGCCAGACTTGAGACCTAGCTGTCGTCGAGAGACAGGTTTGTGGGCCCTGCGCTGCTCTGGTCTCTCCCCACCAGGCAGGCGGCAGCCCCCACTTGTGTGACTTAGCCGTTCATCCCGAGGACAGGCTGCGCACAGAAGCAGGGCCTGAGTGGCGTTGGTAAAGGCAGCCTGGTCACCCGTGTGCAGGAACCTGGGCAGGACAGGAGGGTTTGATGCCCAGGTTAAACTGAGTGGAAATGTGTATCTTTATAGATTTGAAGTTTCTCTGGGAAGAGATCAGTTCATTCCAGTCGCTTCTTCCCCTCCTATAAAGAGAAAGTGTGGTGCTCTGGAAGGGCATCCCTCTCCTGGGTTGTGGTAGATCTTAAAAATCCTTCTGCTCACCCCTGGCCTGATCTGTGGCATTGAGGAGTGACTTAACCGTCCTGAGTGAGAGGAACTGGGCTAACCCAGCATGGGCTGTACCCTCAGGGAGCCGAGGAGTTCAGCCACTGAAAGTTGTGCCTGTGTCGTGCCCTGACTTGAGAGGGCTTTGGTGAACCTCCAGAGAGGTGCCGGAAGTGCCTCTGTATTGGCAGTCTTCCAGTGGCCTAGCCGACTCGGAAGAGCCATGCTGTCATCCCCACCACCTGGGAGACTAGGCAGAGTGAGCGTCCGTTCCTCCTCCCTGTGCCGCATTTCACACTAGCCCACTTGGCTTACGCCTCTGGAATTCAAGTCTTAATAATCATTTATCGAAGAAAAACGTTAACTTAATAACCTTTTTTAAGAATCAGAATTTTCTGTGAAAACTGCTTGCCAGCCAAGTCTGTTTCTTCCTGCTTCAGAATGTTGCCTTAAAAGCAAAGCTGTCCTGCATGTCGTGTTGACATCTTTTCCTAGACAGCGGAGCTCATTGTGCGTGGAGTATCGTGTGTGTGTTACATGCATCAGGGAAGCTCTTGGGGTGCGTATCCACGTGCCCACCGGGCTGCCCTCTGTGTTGTCCCTGGACTGAGAGGCCGTTGTGTTGTCTCGCCTTTAGGTTGACATCGTGGACATATGCGAGTCAATCCTGGAAAGGAAGCGGCATGACAGCGAACGGTCTACATGCAGCATCTTGGAGCAGAACGACATTGAAGCTGTCGAGGCTCTTGTTTGCATGAGCTCCTGGGGTCAAAGATCCCAGAAAGGTGACCTATTAAAGATAAGGCCTCTCACACCTGTCTCCGACTCTGGGGATGTCACCACCACTGTGCATGTGGGCGCAGCTGCCCCTGAGCTACCAAAGGACTTCGATTCTTTATCGACTCTGGTAAGAGGTGGGGGAGAGTGGTGCTTCTGTGCAGCGACTAGCGTGCCTTAGGTAACTGTGCTCCAGAGCTCGTGGGTAGATTCACTGGGATGCCAGCAAGCACGTTCGTACCCTCCCCTTGTGTGGGTCCTAAGGGTGGAAACTTGTTTTATCCCTTGAAAATATGTTCTTTCCTTTGATACATCATTGTTTGCAGCCACAGGGTTAAAATCTCCGTAGGATGAAACCTACAGATTGATGTGAGAAAGTACAATGTACTCATTTCCCTGGGGAGTTGCCAAGTAGGGGCTTAGGTTCCCTGGGATGACCCAGTCCGGGATCAGGATACGTGGCTGGCAGCTAGAGAAGGCCCGTGCTTTGGCCCCGGACAGCCTCAGTTGGCTGGATGGAAGTACTGCCCCCTGCCTCCATGTGGCAGCCGGCTGCTTCTCTGAGTTGGGTGCAGTCCAGCACTGTTTCTGTTTTTGTTTTTGTTTTCTTAACTTGCTACAGCTATGAAATTTCTGGGAGAAATTGAGAGTTGTTGGTTGCCGGAAGGAAGTGAAAATTATAATCTAATTGTCCTGGGCTGGAAGCTTCTGCTGGGAGGAGAGTGTGGAAAAGCCGCCTTGGAGAGGGACTAGGGGGACTTGGGGCAGTGGAGAGGATGGTACAGGTGGTGGTCCTGGCTGCCAGGAGCGCCTCTCAGCTTTACTTGGCATCAGGCTCTTCCACGGGGAGCTGAAAAAAAGTGGGAATCATTAGGGAGCCGTACAAAGAGAGGCTGGTTTAGGTAGCACCACCTGTCAGAGCCTGGCCTTTTGGAGATCGCTCTGATAGGTTTCACCTTGCATCCAGTAGGCATTGAATGTGTGTTAAATGATTACCACTGGGATTTAAAAAAAATTTTTGAGAATCTAAAATTATTGTGGAAAATTCTCATTTTAAATATAAATTTGTTTTCTTGTTTATAGTCCTAATGCTTAAATTGCTCATTTCAGTAGCTGTGCGAACCCAGGAGCGGCACTGGCATTCTTAGAACCAAGCAAATGGATGGGTTTGGGAGAGGTCAGGAAAGGGGGAAAAGACTAGAAAGTAAAGTACGTGGTGCAGGCTTGAAAACTACTGGATGCTGTTGCGAGCAGGCTTAGATGGGTCTTTTCTGAGTACTTCTTCGTAAAGGCATTGGGGACAACATGATCGAAGTAAGTTCCTTTTAAAATTAAAACAAAGGACCCACAACTAAAATGTACAACTATGTACTGGGGGGATTCAGGGAGAAAAAAGATTGGCAACAGTTGTTAGCTCAGGTGCCAGTCTTTAAAAAAGAAATTTAAAAAAATAAATTAAAACAAGCTTTTCACACGGTACTTGTTTTTTTCCCTCAAGTGCATGACTCCTCCTCAGAGCCCTGACCTCGTGGAGCCATCGACGGGGATCCTTGTTCCTTCCCAAGTAATTGATCCCAAAGCAGGCATGGTCATCGCCATTCCCCCAGCCTCTGCTGGGGCAGCCAAGGTGCTGAGGGGGAAGGCAGAGAGGGGCCTGCCTGGGGTGAAGCCACAGCTGCTGGAGCCAGCCCCCAGGCCCCCGTGCAGGGCCATGGTGATGAGTGTCATCCGCCACACTGGGCAGAGTGTTGCTCCTGCGCACATTCCTGCCACGCAGACTCAAGAATGCCGACTTTCAGACGGCAGGCAAGGAGAAGCACAATTTCTGGGACGTATTGAAGCTTTGCAGGACACACACCTCACAGACAGTTTACTCAGCATTAACTCGGAGTCTTGTCAGCCTTGCTCGCACAAGTCTGGTGGCCTGATCCCCACTGACAAAGGCCAGCAGGCAGGGTGGCCCATTGCAGTTCAAACTTGCTCACCAAAGAATTATGAAAATGACTTGCCAAGGAAAGCCACCCCTCTGATTTCTGTCCCTATCCCCAGTGCCCCTCTCCTTTGCCAAATGGTCCCTGTGACTGGACAAAGTGGCATGTTACCAGCTTTTTTGAAGCCACCTTCCCAACCATCTGCGGTGACTGTCAAACCCATCCTACCCTACGCTGCTCCAGTGCCCCAGCCTGTGTTCGTGGGACCGTCTGTGCCTCAGGGAACTGTGATGCTGGTTCTGCCCCAGGGCGCTCTCCCTCAACCTGCCACCTGTTCATCGAGTGTAATGGCTGTTGGGAATACCAAGTTATTGCCCCTTGCCCCTGCTCCAGTGTTCATTGCCTCCAGTCAAAACTGTGCCCCTCAGGTAGACTTTTCCCGAAGGAGGAACTATGTTTGCAACTTCACAGGCTGCCGGAAAACCTACTTCAAAAGTTCCCACCTCAAGGCTCATCTTCGGACTCACACAGGTGAGTACTGAGGCAGGTAGGGCATGGGAAACGGCCAGTCCTGTGTTAGAAACACACCTCGAGCCTTCACTGAGTGGGAGGGGAGCGTGAGAACCACTGGAGAGGGTGGAAATGTGGCTGTTTGTCTTTGATTCTGAAAAGCCCTCGTAGTCTAATGGGTAGGGATTAGGGTTAACATTAGTACAGCCACCAGCGGTTTTTCTAGAACATGCCATCTGCTCACCCCAGTACATAAAGTGTAGTATAGTTCTATTATTGTGCTCCTCTGATAGGCTTCTAGGAGGATGCTCATATTTCCCCTTTCTCTTCACAAGGCAGTAGACATTTTTGCATTTTAGAAGATGTGAGTTCACATTCAGTAAACATCAATGTGACTTACTTAGGTTTACTAGGGAGAAAGGTCTTGCAAAAGTATGGAAAAGTTTGAATTCTAGAATATTTGAACTTTAAAGGAGTATAGCTTTCTTACTTTCAAGAATATATAGTTTTTAATTCAGAAGAAGTCAAACAAGAAACTAACTATAATGACTTAGCTATATCTTTATTGTCTCATCAGATCTGTCCAATAGAATTTTCTGCAATGATGGAAATGTTCTCTGTCCTTTAGGTTGCCATTAGCCACATGCACTTGAAATGTGGACAGTGTGGCTGAGGAACTAAATTTTACGTTTTCGTTGAGTTTACATTTCCATAGCTGCATGAGGCTGGTGGCCACCGTATTGTATAACAGGGCTGAGGGTTGCTTGGGAGAGCTTCTGCTTTGTAGTTGATTATGGCAAACTACCTCGGGTTTTCTGTGGCACTCTTGTTCGTTGAGTTAGTGTTCTGTTTTATTTTGTTTTTAAGGGTCCTATAGTTAGAGTCTGCCTGTTAAACTCAGCTTTCAGAGGTTCACACGCGTACGTATATATAAGCACAGTAACAGCTCGCAGGTTCTGTGGGAAGGATGTATTTCAACTCTTCTGAAGATGGCACCCGTTCCACCAGAATGTGTGCTCATGGCCTGTGGGAGAGCAGTGAATCCTGGAACACGAAGTAGGAAAGGCTGAACTGGAGGGAGTGGCTATCAGACTCTGTTCCACAGTGCCTTTGAGGTAGAGCCGTTCCTGATTAGCACCTGGAAGCTCCTGCTTGCACAGTGATGCAGTCTGGCGTTCAGGCGCAAAGGCACTCTGCTGTCCTCCACACTTGGAGTAGGCTTTTTGCTGCGAGGATAAGGCCCAAGCGTGGCCCTTGAAGAACTGGCCTCTCTGCCTTTATCTTCTCTGTCCAGTGCACATTTCTCCCGTTCATCCTTTGTCCTCTGCCTATCTCTGCTTACTGGAAACCCTCTAAGGGGCTTCCCAAAGTCAGTTTTCAGAAGTGTTTCCTGATTTCTCCTCCCTTCTTTGACCCTAGTGGTTTATTGTGTTTCTCAGCACATTCTCTCTTTGATTTCTAGTTATTTATACACTTGTCTGATCTTACCGGATGTAAACTCTTGGTGTCTAACACAAAAGCCTGGCGCTAGTAAATGGTGGTCGGTTGGTGCTGCAGGGTGGCCGTCATGGCCATAGGAGAGCGAACAGGCACCTCTGAGGGCCCCACAGACTTGGTGAGCTGTACTTTTCACTGAGACTACTGAGGTGAGCTTCCGATCACACCCAAACACAGATTCCAGATTGGAGGGACAGTGGAAAAATGAAGTCTTACTGTTTGGTCGGGCAGCTTCCCTTGGTAGGAATACAGTCACTTGTCACTTAGCAATGGGGAAACGTTCTAGGAAATGCATCATTGGGTGATTTCGTCATTGTGCGAATGTCATAGAGTGTCCTTACACAAGCCTAGATGGTGTGGCCTACTACACACCTAGGCCATATGGTACTAATTTGATGGGGCTGCTGTCGCACTTGCGGTCTGTCATAGACCAAAATGTCATTTGTGCAGCATACAGCTGTACTGACAGGATGGCATAAAATAAAGTGATCAAGCTCTGTTCAGGTTTCCCAAAGTACTGCAATTTAAATAACCATAAAGGTTCTAAAGAATCAACTTCTTCTGCCATTTTGTAAATACTAAATGGGAGTTTTCATAAGAAATAGAAACTTTGGGTAAGTTTACCTTAGATAATAAGATAGTTTTTCATATATTTCTACCAACCTGAAATTTTTTGTGTGTGTGCACTGAGGAAGATTCACCCTGAGCTAACATCTGTTGCCAATTTTCCTCTTTTTGCTGAGGAAGATTCGCCCTGAACTAAGATTTGTTGCCAGTCTTCCTCTGTTTTGTATGTGAGCCGCTGCCACAGCATGGCCACTGACCAGTGGTGTGGGTCTGCGCCTGGGATCTGAAAACCTGGGCTGCTGAAGTAGAGCATGCCAAACCTGACCACTAGGCCACTGTGGCTGGGCCCTGGAAATTGTCTTAATTAGAATGAGGTAGAGTGAGCAAAGGCTACATTTTGGTATGTTGAAAACAAGTAGGACAGTTTATAAATTGCATGTCAAAGGATTGTTCATCTCCGTGAACACTTGGCCACCTTGGAGTGGTGCCAACAATGGCAGTGTTTTCCAGGGAGCGAGTAGGGCAACCTTATGCTTACAGTATGGGAACTTTGAAATCCATGAAGTTCAGGCCTTTCTTCTTAGAAGAGCTCATAAGAGACCATTGTGTTGCTCAATTTTCATGTTAATTCAACTTTGAAAAATATAAAATGTTTAATTGGTGCCTCTTCAGCCCTCATTCATTCAAAACCATTTATTTGCCACCTGCCGTATGAAGTGCTGTGCTGGGAGCTAAGCTGTACAGAGATGGCTGAGCTAGACAGGTCAGAAGCCCTTGGGAACATGGGTCACGTGACGGTGCCTAACGCTGTTTAACCAGTCACTTCACTAGGTCGCACACGCAGGGTCTGATTGTCACAGCCTGGGCAAGATAAGGGCTTCGGGATGCAGAAAAGGGAGCACTCTCGCTGGCTGAAAGGCCTAGGACGGCTCTGTGGAGAAGGGCCGCCCCGTTCCCTGGGGGAAAGGGCTCCCTGGCTCACCTCTGTAACAGGATGGGCAGAGGACAGGGCACCTGCCGAGTGCTCTGAAACTGAGTGAGTGACAAGGACACTTGAAGCTTGGAATAAGAAGGTAGCTGTTAGAATCCTAACCCATTTTGTAACTAACCTCTTTGTCAGTGTGATAACAAATATGAAGAGGGAATTAATGATCCTGAGAAGTCTTATAGGTCCGGGGAGGGATTTTTTAGATGCGCAGCTTCCTGAGAGGGAAGGAATTACTCCTTTCAAGATTCTTCTCCCTACCCCAAGCTAACAGTCAAAGATGATTATTATTTAAAAATATATTTTGAAAGTTTGGGGCTGGCCCCGTGGCTGAGTGGTTAAGTTCGCGCGCTCCGCTGCAGGCGGCCCAGTGTTTCGTTGGTTCGAATCCTGGGCGCGGACATGGCGCTGCTCGTCAGACCACGCTGAGGCGGCGTCCCACATGCCACAACTAGAAGGACCCACAACGAAGAATATACAACAATGCACTGGGGGGCTTTGGGGAGAAAAAGGAAAAAATAAAATCTTTAAAAAATATATATATATATATATATATTTTGAAAGTTTAGATTGGTTGACATCTTTGGGCCTTGACATACTGCATCTTAGGTATGGCAGGAAGAAATAAATCTTGGAGGATTTCTTGACTTCTGAAACTTGATTCCAAAATAGTAGGATATTACTTTCTTCTTAGCTTTTGATGAACAGAATTTAAAAACGACGTGACTTAACCTGTCCAGTAGGGTGCTGAGCATTTGCATTTTCTTTAGTCCGTGTTTTTTCACCTCTTAGGAGAGAAGCCTTTCAGCTGTAGCTGGGACGGCTGTGATAAGAAGTTTGCTCGTTCAGATGAACTCTCTCGCCACCGCAGAACGCACACCGGGGAGAAGAAGTTTGTGTGCCCTGTGTGTGATCGGCGTTTCATGCGCAGCGACCACCTGACGAAGCACGCCCGACGCCACATGACCACCAAGAAGGTCCCTGGCTGGCAGGCAGAGGTCGGCAAGCTGAACAGAATTGCCTGTGCGGAGAGGCCTGGGAGCCCACTGGTGAGCATGCCAGCCTCCGCCTGAAAGGTCGGCCAGGGAATTGCCCATAGGGACTTTAAAAAGCCTTTTGTCAGGAATGGAACTGATGGTTTCCCTCAAAACAAAACAAAACAAAACAAAACCATGTCTTGGGGGCTAGGGGAAAGTGGAGAACTGGTTCTGATGAAAGTATGTTAACTTTCTTTTTTGGTTGGGACCCTGTTCAATATCTTTTGTAGTTTCAGAAGTTTTTTTTAAGGAAATGGAAGAAAATTTCATGATCTAAATCACCAGCATTCAGACAAACATTTTGGCAATAAATTTTGCAAAATCTGGATTTTTACAACCTTTCTATTCATGTTTTGTAGAAATGAGACAGGGTACTAATTTTTATACTGTTTTTTATTAAAATGTTTATATTGTTGGTGCTCATGTCACCAATTTCTAGATAGATGATTTTACAATCTTCTTTTCAATGTTTAAAAACGTTTTTAAATAACCCTACTTTTAGTAAACTTGGCACATTATTCAGCCAAAAAGAAATCACAAGTTTGTAATCAGGCCTTTTAGATCTAAGAATTTTTTATAATCAGAACTGGTTGAATAGAGGCCTCTTAAAGAAATGGGGAAGAAAACTTTGCAGTCAGCTTCTTCATAACATTTTCAGGGGAATTTCCAGGCAACCATTCCTTTAAGGCTGTAACCCAAGGAATTAAAATTTTGGTAAAGCAGAACTAGTCACCTGTGTCCATGGTGTGACTTGTGAGGGATGTACCCCAGTGGATAACTTAAAATACGCGGTAGATACCTGGTGAGCAGGGAGCTGCTGTAGGATCTGAGTGTCTGTGCTCTGCCGAGAGCAAACCATTCAGTTTCCTGTTTGTACCTCAAACACCAAAAAAAGATAATGTAAGCACTCAAATCCAGCTGCTTTGTCAATTGTCAGTTGACTTCCTTTGCTGTGGCCTTATCCATAGTATTTTGTGGGTCGAGTAACTTCTTAGAGAAAAAGGAAATGCCCTTATTGGTTGGAGGAACTTTCTACCAAAGTGCAGCTTACCTGAGGTGAAGTGTACATGCACACAGTCCAGCTGCTGTGTTCTGATTCCTTATTTATTAAGTATTAAGAACCACAGGAAAAGCAGGTTGTGCTGAATGGCAGTGACGCTACCCGTCTGCCCTTTCTTTCATGTTGTTTGAAGGAAATTGTTTTGATCACACAGAAAATTACTTGGAATGGGGTGTTTTGCCATCTGCCTAGAAAATAGACCATGAGCACCCCTTTGAAGCTGTGTGAGCACAGGCCCTAGCTCTGCAGAGACTGCGCCCGTGGCGTCCAGGGTGCTGCTGAGATGGCTTTTGTTAGGCGGCATGTGGAATCCAGGCACCAGAACCCGTGTGAGGAACATACGGATGTTGTGCTGCTTTGTGAGCCTGGGATGGTTTTCATTGTGCCCTATGTCTTTAGGTTTTGTCCCTGCCTCTTAGTCATTGGCATTTACCTTTATTAAAATGATGGTAAGGTGAAATAGTGGATGAGTACAATTAGGTTTTGTGTTCAGGTCTTTTTGGTCCCCTAACCCTCACCTGCTCATTCACTGTATGTTACTTGATGCCCAGTGAGTTGCCCTTTAGCATCAACTGCTGATTGACACATTGACATCCAGGTGTGTAAGTGCGGCTGTATGTAGAGGCGGCACTCATGTTTTTGGACACTTCCATAGCTGAGTGTTCCTACTGGTCATGAGACGTAACGTGAGTTACAAGAAAACCGTAATTAAATGTATATAGCTCGTGTTTCCCCATCACCCAGTCCTTTGTTTATATCTTAGATCACCATAAACATTTCTGACTATGTGTATGCCATCAATGGCATTAAATTTGGATTTTTTTAATTATACAAAATAATGTTAGTCCTACTAATGTTCTGGTGCATAATACAAGGTCTTTGAATATTCAGTTGCTTGTCACATTGAACGTTATTTTCTGAGCGATGTTGTTTCTGAACAATAGACATGTTAAAAGTGGTTTGACTTACACTTCCATTTCCTCATTAGATTTGGAAATAACTTCTGTAAACAACTTGTTTTTGCCCTCTGTTTGTCGATTGAAAGATTATAAGTTGGGAAACAGTATCGTTTGAAAAATGCTATGCTGAGACCCAGAACCCTTGTGGTGGTTGTAGCGTGGAGCCCTCCGCTGGCAGCTCTGGGTGTAAGAGCAGAGCGTGTGCCGCAGGTCCCCCAGTGCACTTTATTGCCTGAGCAGTTTGCTTGATTTTTTTTTTTTGACTTTGAGCCTTTTAAGTAGTTTCAGTAATAAAGTTTAAAGTGTTTCAGAAATACATTTTATGTAACAGATTTTGATTTATTATTTAAATGAGTATGAGGGATGTAACTTTTTCCTTTGAATCATATAAAACTTTTTGATTTGCAAACTGGACCTGTGTCCTGTGTCATTTAACAGCACTATGATAAACCTAGTGACTTTTCAGAAAAGAATCCACAGAATTCATTGTGTATTTGCCCAGCCTAACCCTCTTCTTTGTTTTCTGGAGTTCTGTTCTGCTTTTAGGGCGCCCTTTAGATTCCTTGGAGGGTTCTTTCTGAAAGAGATGTGAAGGGGCTGCTTCTGTGCTGGCCACTCTGTTGCTGGGTGCTGGCAGAATAGGACCCTGGGTGCTGGGTAACCTCATGGTCCTCATCCTCGTGCTCCTCCTGTGCCAGGAGGCAGAATTGGGAGGAAGCCTCTTCTCTCCCTCCCTGCACTCGAGCCCAGGCTTCAGAAGCATGTCGTGGAGCCGCAGTCTTCACTCCTGCTCTTGGGGTGCATTCTCTTTTGAACCCATTCTGGCTGGGGCTCTGCATCCACATGCTACTAAAGGAACTGCTGTGGATATTGCCAGAAACTTTCGTGGGTTCAGTTCTCAGTCCTCATGGTGTTTGTCAGTCGGCAGCATTGTACAGAGTTGATCACTCCCCTGCAGCCCGCACTCTCCTGCTTTCCTCCTCCTATTCTGTCTGCTCCTTTGCTCGTCCCCCTCCTCTCCCTGACCCCTTTCCTACCCGCTTCATGACCTTGGTGATCTTTTCCAGCCTTGTGACTTAGATAAAATTAACATCTCTACCATAAAGACCCCCGAATGTATATCTCTCTTTTGCCCCTCTTCCCTGAGCTTCAGATTCCTGTATCCAACTGTCTGCTTGACATCTGTCCAGTCAGCACGTCAGACTTAAAATGACCAAGCTCCTCATCATCTCCCTCACACTTGCTTTTCTCACGGTTGACCCCATTGTCTACAAAAAGAATAGTGAGTCCATTCTTCTAGCTGTTCAGGTGCAAAACCTTGGAGTCAACCTGACTCCTTTCTCACTCCACATCCAATCTGTCACAGTCCTGTCACAATCCTGTTGACTCCCTGCCTTCCAAAGCCTCCCATCCTGGGAGGTGATGGTGGCAAAGATAGGTAGACATGATTCCGTAGGCCACACTGGTCCTGGTCACGCATGTGCATGTGCGTGCAGGCGTGTTGGGGGGAGGGGTGATAAATTATCATCATGGGCTTTGGATTTAGCAATCCACCCAGAACAGTCTCTCCAACTCCAAACCCCTTTGCTTCTGAGTGACAGCCAGAAAGCTGTTATCCTCAGCTTTGTGATTTTGTACCTGCTGTCCCCCTCTGTGGTCACCAAGGTTCTACTTCCTGGCTGTAACATCCACTGTTCCTTTGCTTTCAACCTGCTTCTTTGTTTAGGGACTTTAAAAATGGGGAACTTGAGACATTTTCCTAACAGCTGGGCCCCAACCTGGGAGGAAGCCCGGGCACCAAGGACTCTCTACCCGAAAGGGGTTAGATACACTCAGGCCTCTCACCACTTCCTAAGAAGCCTACTGGGTCCCAGGATGGCCCTGAGCTGGCACCGCCAACAAGCTTCCTTTCCCCAGCATGGTCTTGCTGAGCTCCGTGGACAAATTGGCCAACAAGCAAAGATGATAAAGAAGAATCAAGATGCCACAAACCAAGTGCTGGGGGAGGAGATGCACATGCGTAATGAGATGACAACACAAAGTAGTGGCAGCCAAGTGCTAAAGCTTCCTCCTCAGCTCTTGCTACCCGGTTCTGGGGCAGCCTTTGGGGAGCCTTCTCAGGGCCCCCTTCTCTGGACTCCTCAAGACTAGAGGCTCTGACCGCTAATAAGAACTTGACAGATTTTACTGAACAAATCTAATCTCCTTGCTAAAATGTAAGCTCCTCCATGACGGGTCATATCACATCCACCTATCCATCCATCCACTCACCCACCCACACATCTGTCCACCCACCCATCCACCCATCCATCTACCCATCCAACAGCATTTAATGAACTCCCGTTGTGTTGGGGCAGAAATCCAGAGATGAATCATCCTAGTTCCTGCCCCCAAAGAGCTTATAGTTTTGTAGGTAAGATGGATGTGAAAACACATAAGGAACATTCGCAGCAATAAGCAGAATAAAAGAAACAGGATGGAGGGCCAGGGAGCATCAAGCAGTGAGTGGCTGCTTGTGCTACTGGACGAGTCTCCTGGGGAACATCTGAACTGAAGGTCCGGTGAAGGGTTTTCCACGCCTGGGACCAGAACAGTACCACATACAGAACTAAGGTGTTGACTTTCGAACCAGGCTGTGGGGGGCGAGAGGGTGAAGTGTGAGGGCCCTGGTAGGAGTGGAGGAAGTGATGCCGGGGAGGCGGTCTTGAGTCCTCCCAAAGGGCCCGGTGAGCAGAGCTGAGACTGCCCCAGCAAAGGAGTGGGGAAGCAGCCCACACCCACTCTGGACTCACTGGATTCTGGTGGGAACTGCCCAGGCTTCTTTCACAGCACCTGTCACTGTGATCACACGTCCGTGTTTACCTGTCCATCTCCCTCTAGAGACTGAGTTCCCTGAAGACAGGAATGGCAGCCCTTCCTTGTGGCTTGTTAAGACCTAGCACCCAGTGAGGCTCAGGAGGTGACTCCCTCAGTATTTGCTAATGGGGGAAAATTCATGCTGTGGTCAGACTGCTCTGGCTGGAGGGGTGAGGCTGGGGCAGGAGGTCATTAGGAGACAATAGACCAGGAGAGAAAGAAGGAAGAATGGTGAGAAATGGATGGGTTTTGAGAGGCAAAGGCTGAGGTCTTGAGAGAAGTGAGAGAGGGAGAAGAGGGGCAGCCCTGTCTCTCTCGGCGTCCAGCCCAAGGGCATGCATGTTGAGGAAGGGATGGCCAAGCGCAGAGGCAGCATGAAAGGGAGCAGCCTTCTTTTCTACCAAGAGGTCTTCTGATACACCCCAACACAACAACAGGCTCCCCTGTTCTGCCCCAACACAACAGGAGTTCATTCCATTCCATTGGATGGATGGATGGTTGGGTGGGTGGATGTGATATCATCTCTGCCGTGGGGGAGCTTACATTTTAGCAGGTAGATCAGACTTGCAAGAAAGTTCAATAAAATATTCAAGTTAGTTCAACCTTCAATAAAAGTTCAAGTTCCTACTAGTGGGCTGCACCTCTAGTCTTGAAGGCATCCTGGGAAGTGGGGCCCTGGAAGGCCTACTGGACTCCTGGCAGGCCGCCTTGGTAGGTGGCGTTGATGTGGCCTGAGGCAGACCTGGATGCAGATGGGACTCATCTAGCCACGTGTCACTGAGAAAGCTACCCTGCCTTTCTAAGCTTTAGTTTCCATATTTGTAAAATGAGGACTATGAAGAGACAACAGGTAACATGCCTTCTCAGGGTCTGGCACTTTTATTTTGTATGTAGAAGAAAACCTTTGTTGTCCACCAAAAGGAGCCGGGGCTCCCTGAAGAGCAGCTGTGTTAGGGAACAGAAATATCAGATAGGGCTTAGAGTATAGTCATGCATCACTTAACAGCAGGGACACGTTCTGAGAACTGCATCTCGGGTGGTTTTGGCGTTGTGCGAACATCATAGAGCGTCCTTACACAAACCCAGATGGTATAGCCTACTGCATGCCTGGGCTGTATGGCACTAATACGCAGTCCGTTACTGACCGAAACGTCGTTACGTGGCGCGTGACTGTACTCTTCTGTGGCCAGCCGCCTTCAAGAGTGTGAGGGACTGCGCTAAACAGCAAAGACGCCATTCAAAGGGACACTGGCCAAGTTAAACTGAACGTTAAAACGATAGTGCTATGACTTCCACATCTGCGCAAGATGGAGTAACAGGAGCCAAAGACACCCTCGTACCTGTATTAAGGGGGAAGAACTCACCCAGACAAAATGTATGAAAGAGTTTTCAAGGAACTGGACTTAGCTCATGAAAGACAGTGCCCCTTGAGAGGCAAGAAGTAACTGGGGGTAAACCCTGCGATTGCCCCAATTTATTGCCTTGAGGAAGTTTCCGGGTTTTGGTGCAAGGAGGGGAACTCAGATGGGACCCAGAGGAGTCCCCAAGTTTAGGAGATGATGCTGAGGGTCCAGGGACACCAAGGTGGCAAGCGGCTGCAGGACAGAATGCTGGAGAGAAGCTTTTATCAGCTTCTCAAAGGGTGACCTCCATGGTTAAGTCCAGGCTCTTGAAGATGAGGCTTCTCGGAGAAAGCACAGAGGATGCACGCAGTGGGACAGGACACTGGCTGGGCCTAGGGCTCAGTGTGTGAGCCCGGGGGGGATGGCTCAGTGTGTGGGAACTAAAAGCCCAGGTGGTTTTGCTGAGGGACACTCCTACCAAAGTACCACAGAGTAAGGGTAGTATGCCCACACACACACCCCGGGACCCCAAAAGACCCGAGGATCTTGGCTTTGGCACCTGCAGGGGCCCTTGAAGCCACTGAGTTCACTCACAGGGGCTAGAGGCCTACTGTTGGCCTCAAGGAGGCACAGTTGAGCACTGGCTCCTCTGCAGGTGACACAGAATCCATAGAAACACCTCTGGGGGAAGCTCAGAAACATTTATGTAGGGGCTACAGAAGAACACAGAATTCTTGCTGGCAACTGGGGTGGGGCCGGAAGCCATGGGTCCTCATTTGTAATCTCAGGGGAGTCCCTGAGGAGAGTTGTGCCTCTTGGTAATCTAAACCCCAAACCCCACACCCAGCTGGCCTCGTGTGGAGCAGCCACAGGCACAGACCAGTGACCCCATCTACACCGAGGAGCCCAACAGGGTCCCCCTTCCACGTGACTGGGCCCCCACCTCTTACTCATATGGGCTTTGCAGTGACAGAGCACCCAGCCGGCCACTGTCATTCAGGCCTCAGAAATCGTGGGCAGTAGGAAGAACGGGCTATTTGCCCACTGCACAGATGAGGAAGCCAAGATCCAAGATCACGTGCTGGACAGCAGACCAGGACTGCGGTCTGGGCCTCCTCCCGCCCCCGGGGCTGTCCTGGCAGCTCACCTGCTCCCAGCTCTTGCCGCAGACAGAAGCTGAGCGGCCTCCTCAGGGAGCCTGGCTGCTTCCAACCCCGTTTCCAAGGATGGGTGAGCAGCGTGGCCGCAGGAATCCACACAACGCAGGCAGAATCATATGTGCCTCGTCTGAGCTTCCACCGCATTTTGCTCATTCCTATTGCGTCTTTATTTTATACCTCCAGGGCCCGCCTAGCTCAGCGCCTGGCGTGGGACAAGTCTTTTCAAGTAGTTGTATAAATCAAAAAAAAAAAGTTTCTTTCTGCAATCTGTGCTTCACTAACGTAAGGTGCTACTAAGGTCATATTATTATTTTTCACTCAATTCCTCTCCCGCCAGGTGAGTGGGAAAGTCAGCTCCACCCTCTGCAGTTTCTCCCCTTGCCTACAGATTGTCCTAAACCTCTCGGGGCTCAGTTAGCCCAAGGTGGGCTCTTTCCAACGGCCACTCCTCAGGGATGGAGCCGTGAAGTCCAAGCCGACACCACTGCTGTGATACTTGCTGCCACGTGGTGTCACTGTTGACAGCTGGCTGCAGGCCCCTGACCTGGGTGGAGGCCTGATCTTGCAAGGACAGCCCTGTGTCCTCAGCGCCACAGGAAACCACAATGTCTGTCAGGTGTCATCCACCTTTTGAGGACTTAAAATAAGTGTCACCTTTCCTTCCCAGGGTCCACACCCCACAGAAAAGGCAGCTGTGGAAACTAAAGGGTTTCATCACATCAGAAAAGAGGGCCTGTCCGCCTGTTAAGGTCTCATTTGCTCCAGGGGGTCCAGATGTCACCACACCAAAGCTCTGATTTTGTGTGGCGTCCTTCCTAGAGAAGGGCACTGAGCTTCAGAGCTCCAAATGTGACTTACCCTCTCAGTGGCAACCAGGAAGGCTTTTCTCCTGCCTGACTGTCACCAGAACAGAAAAGCCCCTCACCCCTTCCGTCCCCCCAGAGGTTAGCCCTTCAGTGGGGCCTTTGGCCACGCTTCTTTGACAGCCTTTACCTTCTCTGGAGTGAAGCGGTGTTTGCGGGTGTGCCTCTGCCACTAGAAGCGGCATGTCCTCACTGGTGGTGACCAGACCTTGCTCTGCACGAACCCCAGCACCCATCAGAGGCCAGGCTCACAGCGGCAGGGGCCCAGGAGGTGTGCGTGACGAGTGCGGCACCGACAGAAACTCTCCGGGGCATCCGCCGGGGCCAGCTCAGCTCAGCCCAGGGCAGGCAGCCCAGTGAGAAGTGGTCTAAGACTCTGGAACATCAAAGGGGAGTGTCTTAGAAAAGCTCATCTTACGGTGAGGAGCAGGGAGCCTGAACCAGGCGGGGACCCCTTGGGCAAGAGAGGAGAGGCTCGGGAGGGTATGTGACAGAGGGAGGGCAATGGTGTGGCTCAGCTCCTTCCCCAAGAGAAGGGACACGACGTTTCTCAGAGCGGGAATGGAGCATGTTCTAAATTCCTGGTGCTTCGTAGCATCTTAGAGAACTCGCACAGCACGGAATCCAGGAGACACGTTGGTGGTACCCAGACTTTACCAGACCTTAACATGTGTCATCATCCTTTTCGACTTTGAGGCGTTTTCCTTCCCGCCTCTGTTTCAGCCACATTCCTCTCTGTCCCTGAGCAGACAGAAGGCTCAGCTCAGAAGCAACACCCAGCCACCAAGAGGAGGCCTGAAGCCGTGCTGGGCACACAGTTGGCGCTCTGTACGTGCTTGGTGATGAAGCACTCGCCAGGCCCCTCCGGGAAGCAGACTGGCCTGCCCTCCACCTCCTGGGAACTACCGCGCTTCGGGCTGGGGCACTGTTTTATTCGCCTGCCGCTGTACGTGAGACACTTTTCCTGAATTCAGGGAGTAAAAAAAAGACCTGAGAACAACTGCCCTGGCTTCTGAGCCTTGACTGTGTGCATTCATCTGGACATCACCATAGAGTGTAACTACATGAGGAGTTTTTTCCTCAACACTTTTATCTCATTAAGCGTTTTATGAGGTTTCCACTGGAAAATGCAGAGGTATCATCTTTCTCTTAGAAACCGGCTATGTTCCATTTTAACAAAATAATGATGTAAAATTTTAAACATTTTACATCATTTAAATTCAAGGCCTGATCCCTCTGGTGGTGAGAAATAAAATTTTAACTTCTTTTAAAAGAAATGTTTGTATTATTAAAATAGTAATGGCTTTAGTCTTTATATTAAAAGTAATGGTTCAGGCTTGGATGAGAAATGGCTCCGGCTTGGGGGAGGTCCGAGCCAACCCTCCCGCGCCGTTTGTGGGAAGGCTCCATCACTCCATCTCTGATTTCGCAGCAGAATCTCCCAGCTATGGAACATCTGATCAAAGGCACTCTTGTCAAGTAATCAAAGTTCATGGACACACCCCTCTGCCCGTGACGGCAGCAGGCCTGTGGGTCTGGGGAAAGTGCCAACTGGCTGTTTGTCGGTTTCCAAGATGCTCTTGCTTCTTGCAGGCAACGCCAGGGAGGCCACTGTGTTGGTGGTAAATGCGAGACAAGCTGAGACCTATTCTGCCTTGGGCAAAAGCTGCCATCACCTCACGTGCCCCTTTGTACCCGCGCCCTTGCCAGCTGCTCTGAAGGGGCCTGCCTCCGGGCCTCCCCACCGCCCGCAACTCTGAGCTTTCAGAGCGCAGCCATGGGACCCAGCCAGGCCGCGGCTCTCTCCCGGCCCCGCCTCAATGCACAGGGCATCCTCGGCAGGTTGGCTTCCTTATTCGTCAGCTGGGAACGTGCTAGGGCTCTTCTGGCCTCACTGCTGAGTCTCTACCTTCCACCACGTGGGAAGAGAGTGGAGAGGTCCTATCAGGATTTGTCAGATGAGAGCAGGTGGCCCTAAAGACCCTTCCCAGGTGGGGCCGGGGTGCTCAACCTCAGCAGGGCAGGCATTTCTGTGCCCCTGGGGGGTGGGGAACCAGTGGAGAGCAGGGAAGGCTGGAATTGTGTAATCTCAGATTGTCAGAGCTGGTGGCGGTGGTGGGGGGCCCTCAAAGAGGCTCCAGGACTCACTTTCTAGAGAGGGAAACTGAGGCCCAGAGAGGGAAAGTGACTGCAAGTTAGTGTAAGAGCGAAGATCAGAACAGGGGTCCCTGGCTCCCAGCCCAGTGCTCTCCCATCCCCTCACACCCATACCCACTGCGGGGGAACAGGACTCCCTTTGGGGAAGCAGGCGGGCTGTGGCTCTGAGCAGCCTCCAGCACCGGGGAAGGAAGAGCCAGATACGGTCTAAAGCTTAGACTCAATCCTTGCTGCTCCAAGTGTGGTTGGGATCTAGGAGCTCGAGTCTTATCCGGAACCTGCTAGAAATGCAGACTCTCAGGCCCCGCTGGATCCACAAGACCAGAATCTGCATCCCCATATCTCCAGGGGATTCACTTGCAGAACTGAGGGTGGCTCCCTCCAGCTTGGTAGAGCACACCTCCTGGGTGCGCCCTCCATGATGGAACCTTCCTGAAGGCCGTGGGACATGTGTTAGAAGCCCCAAGGCATCTGATCCGAGCCACATTCAGCTAACGGGGCTTCCCCAGCCAGGTTGGGAGTGGGCCACCAGAAAGGGGAAGCATTTTGGGCTCCAGGCGACCCTTGTAGACAGGGCCTCCCCAGAGACTGAGAGGAGGGGCAGGTATCTGGGGAGCACCTGCCCACGCACCTGCAGGGCAGCACCTGCGCCCTCCTTCCAGCCTGGGCCTGAAAGCTGACCACCTCTTGCCAGCAAGCATGATGGCCAGCAGCCGGCCACGTTCAGGGCCGTCTGAATATGGATTTGAAAAGGCCGATTTTGAAAGATCTGGAAGTAACTGCATGTTGGAGGTGGCTCAGCCCCAGCCAGAGCCCTGGGCAGGCCAGAGGGATGAGCACCCCCAGCCCAGGTTCCTAAGAGGCCTGGTCAGGTCGGGTGGGTCTCGGAGGAGCGGCGTGCTGGCTGGCGGTGACTGCGGGGCTGCCCCATGCCGGCCGCAGCCCTCAGCGGCAGTACTCCTGCTCGATGCTCGCCATCAGCTCCTCTTCTGAGTAGTCATAGGAGATGGCTGACTGCCTCCCGGGCCTCTTGTGGCTGCTGCCTGGGGCTCTGCAGGCCAGAAACACAGACAGGGGAGTCAGGAGGCAAGACGTCACCTTCAAACTCGTCATCCCTACTGAACAATCACAACGGTCCCTTTATGGAATTCTGACCCATCCTAAAACCAAAACCGAAAACCTCTGCCCTGGGGACACCTCAATCTCTTACACGAGCAGCCTCTGCCTGTTTCTCTGGTTTCATCCCCCAGCATTATCTGCCAACACCTTACCCTGCGAGGAAGCCAGTACCTGCGGTGTTGAAGAGTGAGGGCCCACGGGGAGGAAAGACCCCGTTTGAATCCCAGCTCTGCCACTTACTAGCTCAGTGACAATTTTTTTTCTCTAAAATGGAGCTGTATTCGTAAGTTCATTCTGAGGCATAAATAAGATAATGCATGGACAGCATGTGACGTGGAATCTTGCATGGTGCACGGCCCTCAGCAAATGGGAGCTGTGTCCCATATCCATTTGCCGGACTTATTCCCTGCATCTGCTCCTTTGGGGGGTCTCACAGGAACTGCTGCCGTGGGCCAGGGTGGGGCACTGGGATCCCAGCCACTGCCCCACCCCACTGGGCAGCGTACTGAGAAGTGCCCAGAGCCGGGCTCCTGTTCCTGCTGCCTGGGCTCCAGAAAGTGGCTCCCACCAGCCTGGACCCGGCTGCCCACCCCCCCCCCCCACCGCGCCCGACTTTCTGCACTTTGCTGGGACTTTAGGGTGGTGCTCCCTGTGCCCCCGGGACTTCCCTGTCCCTTAGGCTGCCCCGTGGCAGTGTCGACCGGTGCCTGGCCTTGCCACCATCACAGCAGCTTTGAAGGGGGAGGGTGTGAAGCCTGGGCCCGGCCGGGGCTGTGAAGTCTGGGCCCGGCCGGGTGCTGCCGCTGGAGGGGGGCCTTTGAAGGGGACGTGAGGTTTGCAGCTCCCAAGAGGGTCGGAGAGCGAGGCCAGAGCTGCCCACTGCCGGGTGGGGGATGGTGACATGACACTCACCAGCCAGAGACTTGCTGCTGTGCCAGGAAAGGGGCCGGTGCTGCTGGGCCTGACAGCTGAGGTGACAGCACCCTTCCTGGCCTCTGTCTCCCCACATGCGAGCTCGGAGGATGCTGGGCTGGGTGACCTCTGAGGCCCTGATTACTGCCATCATGCTCCTGACTGACGTTCAGAAGGCAGCCTCCAGGACCCTGTCCGCTCTCCCAGAACGCAGGCCCGGGGGGTGTGCAACCTAAAGGCCCCCAGCACCCAACAGGAAAGATGAGAGTCTAAGAGCGGGACTCCACCGCCCCACGCCCGAGACGACAGGCACCTACTGCACAGCTGGCACCCACTGCACAGCTGGCTCCAGGCCTGGAGCAGACCCCGTGTTCAGTAAATAGCATTGCTGGGCTTGTTACTGGTTCCCGGCACACTGCCTGTCCTTGAAGGCGCTCAATGCCTGTTCCTTTTCGTCCTTGAGACACAGTGAAAAAGCAAAGCTTTGGGGGCAGTCAGGCCTGAGCTGTCTGGGGAGCGTGTGCCCAGGACGAGTCTTTACCTGCCTCACTCTGCCTGTCTGTAACAGGTGGAGCCTTCTCCACAAGCCGACCTGGGGGCTAGATGAGACTGAACGGCGTGTGTCTAGCACGGCGCTTGGCACCGGGAAGCACTGGACAGATGCAGCTCCTACGCAGGTAGCATCGTTCTAAGGTCCCAGCAAAGCCCCTGGTCCAGAGGGAGGGCTGGGCCAGTGCTACTTCCTGCGCTGCCCACAGCCTCCTGGGCACGCTGAAGGTCGCCTGGGAGAAGGGATGAGGACGAGACACCTCAAGTACCCTCAAGGGCAACAGGGTCTCTTGGCCAAGCCAGGGGACCGAGCAGGAAGCCAGCTCGATTCCTTTAGGAGTCCCAGGGTATCACTTCTTGGCCTGGGGACCTCCCAGCAGGAAAAAAGCCCCTCAGGGGTCACCCAGACCAGCCCTGTTTGTAGATGTCGGGGGAGAAATGACTTGCCCGTGGTCACACGGTGACCTGGCAGCAGATTCTCCTCCCCCTGTCCCATGGCTCTGCAAGGCCTTTCTCCCTAGGCACCCAACACTCCCTGTAGCTGGGACACCAGGCAGGAAGGGGTCAAGGAGTCAGGGCTGGCAGGGGAGGCTGACAGAAGCGGCTCCCTGGCTGGTGGTGCGGCCACAGCAGCCAGTGCCTGGGTCTGCGAGGGCCTGAGGCCCCGCTCTGCTTCACACCTACCTCTGCCTGTCTGACCACAACATTCCGCCAAGGCCATGGGGCCCCTGGCTGGGAGCCGGGAGGGCAGGCGGGGCATCCCCCTACTTGGGGAGGAGGGCACGCCATTAAAAGGGAGAGATGGCTCCTAAAGGGACTTCTGGGAAGTCAGCACACTCCTGAGGGGGTCGAGAAACAAATCTTTGTTTAAATTATAATTCACTAAGTCAGTTTTTCTTCAGCAGAGACTCCTAAAGTCAGACATTTAAAAAAAAAAAAGACCTTCCCAAGGAGAAAGAAAAGAAAACAATACTCTTCCCCGGAGAGAGCAAATCCATTATAATTGGGCTACAGAACCCACATGCTAAATGAGACTAGAGGCCTGAGGCATTTGTACTATTCTATTGGGTCTAGAATTTTCCAGAATTTACTAGCCTACTGACCATGGGCAAATCATGCCTTGTATCTCAGTTTACTCATTAGGAAAACAGGGGCCTGGCCTAGCGCCTGACCTACAGGAGGTACCCCACGAGCATCTGCAGAATAAATAATGAGTGAATTTCAGCAGCAGCTGCAGACAGGAGCTTCCAGAATCCCTCTTTCTCCTCCACCGGCCCAAGGCTTCTGTTAGCCAATCCTCGCAGACTTCAGGTCAGGCCAGCCCAGCCCTGTCCTCAAAGCCAGCCCGGCTGGCCCAGTGCTGCTGCTTCCATACCACCCCCACTGACGCCCTGGAGAAGGAGGTGGACGTCACCGAGGACGGTCAGGACTCGGGGTCGAGGCCCACATGCCCAGCTTCACATCAGATGTTCCCTTCAACAGCATCTGTGAAGCACCTACTACGAGCCTGGACCAGAGATGAGCCGGATACCTGTCCTGGCTTCACGAAGCTGAGAGTGAGGAGTAAGACAGGCTGTCCCGTGTGCCTGCTGCCTTCCAGGCCCCGTGTGGTGGGGGCCGAGCCGATGAAGGAGGGAGAGATGCCGCTGAGGGACGACGAGGAGGGAGGGAAGGTGGAGGGTCTTCAAGAAGGAGCTGTTGGAACTGGGCTTTGGAGGATTTTTCTCTTCACCATTTTATTATGAAGACTTTCAAGCACACACAAAAGTTGAATTGTAGATTCAACGATTAAGTCAATGTATACTTTTTGCGACATTTTGCTGTATTTACTTTCCCACCTATCTGTGAACTTCATCTGATTTCTGGGTGCATTTCAAAGCAACTGCAGACATGAGAACATTTCCCCCTGAAACATGCTTTGAGTGGTTCTGATGGCAGAGCTGGGGGTGGGGGAGCTTCGGGGGAAGGAAGGGCAGGGCGCCGCAGGAACCACACAGAAGAGCGCCAGGGCCTGAGATCCGCACCAGGAGGGACGCGGAGCCTGGCCACAGAGGTCCTGGCTGCGCAGAGTTGCCCACTGGCAGTGAGAAGCCACAGCGGACGTGGGGGCAGGAGACCCACTGCTCCCTCCCCAAAGGGGCTCTCCCAAAAGGCCCAGGAGCCCAAGTTTGGGCAATAGAGGCTACGGCTGCTGCCAGCCCTGACCCTGGGGAAGGCCGGGCCTCGGAGCTTGCTCCCAGTCTCCCAGTCGGGGGGCACAGTGCTGCTCTCGCCTCCCTGACTCTCCCCCTTCTACCGCTGTGCCTGGGCAGGCTGACACAGCCTGGGCGCCCACCCAGCCCTGAGCCCCTGTGCCTCTCACGGGACTCAGGATGCTCCCACTAAAGTGTATTGAGTGAGTGGTGAATGAATGAACGAATGGCGTGCTCCTGCTGAGGGTGGTGACAGAAGCTAAGGGACGTCCTGGAATGCGTATGTGAGGTGAAGGGACCTATTCATTTAAAAATGAGAAGAAATAGCTAATTTGTTCAAGTTAGAATTTAATTCTCCTAAATTCCTTTGGTTGACGAAAACCAGAGAAAGTCGCTGCTAATTATTTGTAGAATCAATAGGAACACTCAGCCAGGACTGAGCTGTGTTGGCACCACGCTGGGCCCACAGGCAGGACCAGGCCAGGACCTCAGCACAGAGCCATGTGCACAGCACCTGGGTCAGCTAAGCAGAGCTGGTCCTGGCCCCGGGGCTGGTCACTGCAGCTGGCACAGCACCCTGTCCCAGCACACGAGCACACGTGGGCACCGAGGAGGAGGGGGTGTGACCAGGACTCTCCACTGAGCAGAACGAGGCTCCCGGCCCTGGCTGCTGGGGCGAGGGGCAGAGCTTGTGTAAATGTTGTCACTGCTTCACCCTCAGCTCCATGGTGGTGACCCAAAGCCCAGAGCCCATCCCAGCACTCTCCTACTTGGCAGCAATGGCTAGCAGTTTCAGCTTGGCATTGAAGGCCCTCCTTACATTTCAAGACTTCCCTCTCCATTCCCTCCCACTGACCTGTGCTAAATGCCACCAGCTCGTGCACAGTGTCCTGAATGAATGATGTTGTTCAGACCTCTATGTCTTGCATATGCACGTCCTGCCACTTGAAATGCTCCTTCCTTCCTCTCTCCTCGGTGAACTCTGACATGTCCCTAAAACCTTTTCTTTTGCTGAGGAAGATTCTCCCTGCGCTAACATCTGTTGCCACTCTTCTTTTTTTGCTTGAGGAAGATTGTCCCTGAGCTAACATCTGTGCCAATCTTCCTCTATTCTTTATGTGGCTCGCTGCCACAGCATGGCTGACAAGTGGCATAGGTCTGTGCCTGGGATCCAAACCTGTGAACCCGGGCTGCCAAAGTGGAGCACATGAACTTAACCACTACGCACCACAGGCCAGCCTCCTGAAACCATTTTAAACACCACCTCCTCCATGAGCCCTTGGGCTGCTTCTGTCCCTGCTCTGACCTCCCTTGAGCCCACCGCCTGCACTTCCGAAGAGACCTCCACAAATGTTTGTTAAATAAGGGAAACCAGCAAGGTTCTGCCCAGAAACCATTCAGAATTGGTGATAAAAATAGCTGTTAAGCCAGAATTTTCACATCCATGGTCTTGAGCACCACAATCACCGGCATCCCAGAGATCACTGTCACTCCATTAGAGATGAGGAGCCACGGGGGGATGGGCCAGGGGTCCAAGGTCATCGCAGCTGAGCCTCCCGGTGCCCTGGAATGCTCACACAGCCCAGGGCCGTGCGGGATGGCCGGGAACAGACAGAGGAGGCCTGGCCTCTGGGCCTGGGGTTCTCAGGTGATACTTTCCAGGGATTTTAAATGTGTTTTCCTGATAACACTGTCAATGGATTACAGAAGGACCCATCTGTCACTCCTCTGGGCTGTAAACTCCTGAAGGCCAAGAACTGTGTCTCATTCACAGACGCGCCACTGCACAGTTTCCGAGTGAACAAGTGAGGGTGGGGGTGGGGGAAGGGGGGTGTCGGGAATGCCCTGTGTGATCTGGGTCTCTGTATGATCTGGCCTTTCAGGAGGGAGGTCAGAGCTGCTGTGAGACTGTAAGGCTCCTGCACCTTCCCATGGCTGGGACCGTCCCCGAGGATAGAGCTTTGCAGTGAAAGAGGGAGCCGCATCTGGCAGCAGGAGAAGGTGAGAGCCATGAGGGATTTGGGGGTAGCTGGGGCCCAGAAAAGAACCTGTGACTTCGGGCAGAGGAGGTGCGCCCGCCCCGTACTTACTCCGAGACACTGCTGCTCTCTGAGTGGTCCTCAGCACTCTGTTTTGGGGACACCTTAAGAAGGAAAAAAGGAAGAGGCATCAAAAAGTTGTCAAAGGTACAACCTGTCTAATGCTCTGGCTTTCTGCTGAGAGACAATGGCCACCATGGTCAACCCAGGACTGAATAAACCAGAGCTGGGAGGGCTCCCATGGGGTGTCTAGTTCCATCTGCGTATTTCACAGGGGGTAAGCTGAGCCTGGGAGAGGGGAGTGACTTTACAAAGTTCCTACAAACAGACTCCCTGCCTCCTGGACAGCTACCTGGCTGGTATCCTCCAAGAGCTGCAGTCCAACGTCCACCTAAGCTAAGCTCTGCCCACCCCCCACCTCACCGCAGCTCTGCAGGGCTGTGTGTCCTGAGTCAAGGAGCACAGATGGGGTGCGATGACATAACCAGAGAAAAATCCAACGCCCGACTCGGTGGTATGGCCTACAAGTGCTACAGGTCATCAGAAAACGTGACAAACATGGTAAACCAAAAACACTGGCCTGCTTCTCCCTTCCATCCCAAATCCTTAGAAATGCCAGAAAAGGTCATAAGCAAAAAAGAACACATCTCTAGCAGAACTGGAAGGCAAGTGTACCTCTGGTGAACCAGAACGTAGAAGAAATTGATGGGAGACAGACTGGGTTAGATCGATGGAGGAAACCACAGCCCACAACGCACACAGACAGGATGCTGGAAAAAGTGGGTGCAGCCTTGGAGGACTCCAAGTTCAGAGGTGACAGACACCAAGAGTGGGAGAGGGCCTTTGGGCAAGGGTGAGAGAGGAGAGGACTCTGACCCCCTACCACTGCTCATGCAAATGGCAGGGCACAGAGGCACATCCCCGCAGGAAGAGCAGGAAGGAGAGGGCAGCACAGGTGGCGGCTGACACCAGGAAGCACAGGAAACTCTGTTCTCAGATGCTAATGACTGCAGCACTCACCAGGAGCTCATCCTGACCCTCCTCTACAACAATGGAGGCGGGAACCAACTCATCGACTGAAGGAATTAAACCTGAGAAGAGTTATTAGAGCAGAGTGAAAGTGACTTTAAAAGGAGAATGATTCATAATTGCAACCAAACAAGAATAAACTCTTATGAAAAATAACCAGCTAGAGATTTTGGAAGTGAAACGATGGTAGAAAGTAAAATCTCAATGGATGGCCTGAATAGTAAACAGACACCGCTGAAGAGAAAATTAATTACCTAGAAGATCAAACTGAGGAATTCTCTCTTAAAGCAACACAAAAAGACAGAAATGGGAGAGAGACAGAGAGAGGGAGAATTAATCCTAAATAAACTATTGATCAGGTACTAGGGCCAACTGAAGACATCTGCAGACACACAAAGACTGCCCCCTACAGTCCTGTACTTCTGTCCTGGGATAACCACACAAGTCCAGCGGTGAGAAAGGGCCCACAGGCTGCAAGGGGGTGATGCTAACAGCTCCATTCACACCCACCTCTCCCACTCACCTTTCAAGTCTTGGTCTACACGCCAACTCCTAGGAACTTCCTGGTTTCCCTCGCTCCCCAAGCCCTGTCAGGGGCCCCTCTGCTGCCTTTCACGTTGCTCTAACTTCTATCATTGTGCTCATGTGCTGGAGGCAAGATGGATGCCCCCTTCATCCTTGTACCCCAGCACCCAGCGCAGACATCTAGTTGACTGCTACTGCCCTTCTGAGAGGGCGGCTGGACCCATGGTCGGGGGAGAGGAGGGGAAGTGAACGCCTGGCATAGGACCTTGCGTATTCTGCGACACTGGGGAGTTTTAAAGGTGTTGTCTTTTCCTTTCAGCAGGAGAGCAACATAAGCTCTCCCATTGTGCTCCTTCAGCACATAATCCTACACGCCAACAGACAGAACTGGGCTTTTGCCCCCACAGGAAGCTGTGTGCATTCTCTCCAAATTCTCTTCTAAACTCTCTTCCATCCTGGGATTCCGAGGCTTAATCACAGGATTAACCGTCCATCGGGAATTTACTCAGCTCCCCCCAGCGCCCAGTGCCACATCAGCTGCCGTGGAGACACACACTCTGTCCTCTGAGGAGCTGGCAATGTCACTCGAGAAATGAGTTCAAATGCATTAAATAACCAGCAAAATGTACAAGAATGCCGAGTGGGTCCGGCTATAGAATGTCTGTGCCATTGGACAGGGCGGGGCAGCATGGGAGTCAAGAGCATGAATTTTGAAAAAGAGACAGACCCAACTCTACCCTCCCAGCTGTGTGATTCTGGGCAGTTTTTCTTAACCTTTCTAAGCAGCGGTTTTCTCATCTGCAAAACAAATTTACTGTGAGACATTTTAAAGCGATTACCAAAGTGCTTGGCACTTAATAAGTCCTCGATAAATATGAGCTACTACCATCTCTATCATCATCAGACTGATACTCTGTGCTGTGCTGTTTTCTAAATGCTAACCTGTTAACATTAGTTAATCCTCCCCAGCAAGAGAACCACTTCTCCCGAGTTTACAGACCTCCAAACCGGGCACACTACCACCGCTAAACGTTTCCTGAATTAAGTTGGATGTCCAGTAGCTGGGTAGTTACAATCTGGGGTTTAAAATCCATATAGCAGTTGGCAAAGAGTGAAAACAGCATCATACAGAGAAGGGTTCAAATCCCAGCCTCACCATCTAATAATGATGTGCCCTCACAGTAACCGTGAGGCTCGAACCCTCAGTTTCTGCATCCGCTTCCCGGGAACTTAGCTCCCGGGCTGTGGTGAGATGAGAGACCGTCTACCTGTCTGCCGTCTCTCTCAGCCCCAGTATAATGCCTGTCACGTAGATGACCAGGTGACACCATTATGAACACCTGAACCGATGTGCGGTCTAGAGCAGCCTCTGACGCAGCCCTGCTGGAAGACCAGCTGAGTGCAGGATGAGGCTAGCACAGGGAGCGTCGGTCTTCAAGGCCAACATATTCTTCCTGAGAAATTAGTTCTGACTTGTTTCTTGGGAAATGTTAGTCAGTGATGGGAAACGGGAGCAAGCTGACACTGGTATGTCCTGCCCACGCGGAGACGGGCAGTGGAAGGCCAGCCATGGCTTTGGGCATTTCAACACACGGGCTGGAAAAGGTGTCCCTGCCTGCCTGGTACTATCTCCAAGCGGAGGCTGGCAGTGCAGCAAAGGTGCACAGCCCAGATCCAGGGGTTCCCTGGGAGCCGACAGTGGCGGCTGCACTCCAGGGGAGTCAATGTTCACTGCACATTTCTTTGAACACTCATTGCCCCTGTGGGGGAGTATAAAGATGAAGAGGAGATGACCCCCACATCAGCAAGGAATCCATAATGGAAAGAGGGACCGAGAGTGGGGATGAGGCATTGAAGGATAGAGAGAGGAGGGGAACACACACACACTCCTCCATTGCCTCTGGAAGCAGCCCATTCCATCTTGGGCAGCTCAGACTATCTGAAAGTTCTTTTAAATTTATTTAAAAAAATGTTTTGACTGTGGTAAAATACATATAATCCAAAATTTGCCATCTTAACCATTTTTAAGTGTACAGTTGAGTACTAAGTACATTCACATTGTTGTGCAACAAATCTCAAGAACTCTTCACATCTTGCAACACTGAAACTCTGTCCCCATTAGACAACAACTCTGCATCCCCGTGCCCTCCCCCAGCCCCTGGCAGCCACCCGGCCACCTTCCGCCTCCATGAATCTGACTGCTCTGGACACCTCATCTAAGTGGAATCACACAATATCTGTTCCTTTGCATCTGGCTTATTTCACTTAGCGTAATGTCCTCAAGGTTACCCACGGTGTCGCATGTGTCAGAATTTCCTTCCTCTTTAAGACTGAATAATATTCCATTGTGTGGACAGACCGCATTTTGTTGATCTATTCATCCACTGAGGGACAGGCTGTTTCCTCCTTGGCGATTGTGAACAGCACTCCTAAGAACATGGGTGTACAAATATCTCCGAGATCTGCTCTCCTGCTTTCACTTCTCCTGGGGACATACGGAAGTTCTCTCTCCACTTGACACCCGTCTGCCTCCCTACAGCTTTCACTCACTGGGTCTGGTTATATTCTCAGGGGCCACCGAGGAAAAAAGGAACGCTTTTACCAGACCACCCGTTAGCTGCTTTTATGAAGTCATCCTGGAGGGACCCTGTTCCCTCTGTCAGTTTCTGCTGGAACCAGCTTTTGCTGTCACTCCTGTGACTTTTCCTCTCCTCACCAGATTTTGTAAAGGTTGCCACAGATACAGTTTCTTCCACCAGGAGGGCAACTGAGTGACAGAGCGTGAGACATGGCGTGAACTGTACACCCTACAGCCGTGTGGAAAAGAAGGTCACGTTCTTTCTTTCGTAATTTCCCTGCCGGCTCAGGCTTGCTCTATCTGTTCAGTTTCCACGTGTTTCTCTCTGCACCTGCGGCTGGGACGTGTGGTCCTTTCTCTTGTCCCTTTGTGCAAGACTTTTAAGTGGACACCCTCCCAGAAACACAGCTTGCTCAAGCAGCAAGGGGAGCTTGGATGAAAAGCAAAGACACAGCAGCCCCTGGTGGCGGCTCCAGGCCTAGGGCAGACACAGGTTCCCGCCACCAGCCAGCTGGCGGCCTGCCCCCTCGCAGTCAGCCAATCTGCACCCTGGGGAGGCCCTGGCGCCTGGGCTGGGGCCGTGGGAACCGGGCTGAGCTCCGGAAGCCGGGAGCGCGTGGGCGGGGCGGGGCCGTGTCGTCCCTGGCGAGCCCAGGAGGCTTTGAAAAACCGCACCACAGCTGAGCGAGCAGCAAAGTCCGAGCAACCTAGTGTGAAGATCTCTTAACTTTTCTCTAACTCTTACAACTAGGGGCTTTTAAGAAAAGCGAATCAACAGTTAATTTTTAGAAAATCTACCACATATTTTATTTGACAAAATGTATTATATCCTGCTGCTTCTGTTTAAAGAGTTCGCCCCTTAACTCAATTTTTAAGAGCTTTATATGTGTATATATATGTACATATATCAATGATATGTATAACTGACACAGAACAAGTTGCAGATGTTTCAAGAACACAATTCGATAGGTTTGGACATATGTATACGCCTGGTAAGCCATCACCACAATCAAGATCCTAGACACGCACCTCGGCGCTCTGTGGTGCCTCCCTCCCGTCCTCCCCTCTCCTGGCTCCACGAGGTGCCTTCTGCCCCTGCAGACGCGTGTGCGCTCCAGGGAAATTAGACACACGGCATCCTAAGGCGCGCACTCTTTTCGGACCGGCTTCTCTAACCCAGCATCACGATTCTGAGATCCCTCCGCGTTATTGCGTGCAGCCACAGTTCCCTTCCCGTTATTGCTGAATGTTCCCCTGCGTGGATAGACTTCCCCCTTCCTCTTTATCTAAGGATTGTCCTCCTTTGAGCCCAGGTTTGTTTGGTTGGGTTTTTATGTCTCATTATGGAAATTTTAATAGTGGAGAGAGAAGAGTGTGATGGATCTCCTGCTACTTAACCTCCCAGCCTCCGCAATTTTCAGTTTTCCAGCAGGTTCAGTCCTCTGACCGCCAGGGAGCGCTGCCGTTCCCACACAGCCCCACTCACGCCTTCCGAGGCAGCGAAAGGGGCGGGCGCAGGTGGTCCCTAATGTGGGCGCTGTTGAGCGTTGCTAAAATGACACAGGAGGCTCTGGCTCTGAGACCGCCAGCTCCAGGGCCCCTACCTCCCTTCCCGAGGCTTTGTCTTCAGGAAAGTGTTTGCAAAGCCAGGAAGGAGGGCCATGATACCTGGGGAAGCTCAAGGGGTGGGATTGGAGGAAAGTAACAATAAATTATATTTATGTAGAGTTTTATCACCTCATAAAACACATCCACATACGCTTCCACGTAATTCTTCCAAACCTCCAGGCAATAAACATTTACCGAGGGCTTAACTAGACTCGTGGACAGGCTGCTGTCAGTTTATTTCCCACCTTGGGCCTCCTCACGGCCCCAGGTGAGTGTGTGTGAGGTGATGGACAGCCAGATCCTTGCACTCAGAGCCCGACGACCTGGGAACTGGGCAATCACCTTGCTGGGCCCCAAAGGCCTGGGATGTAAAATGAGAAGGTAGGCTGGGTGGTCTTCAGGTCCCTTCAGCTCTAGCAATCTATGCCTCTAAAACTGTAAAGACAGTAAAGGGGTCCTGGACATTGGCCATCGGGAGGCAGATGCAGTGGGAACCCGACTTGGTGGCCCTGGCTGGGGGCTGCTTCCTTGCTGGTGATGGGCTCCTGGCATTTAGCTGCATAAGAACCTGTGTTCTGCCCAAACCACTACTGACGGTCCTCACCAGAGTCCAGTTAGGACTTGTCCCAGCCCCTGCGGGAACTCAAAGGTCCTGTGCCAACCAAGTCCTCGTCAGCATCTCTCGAGGCAGGGCAGGCTGCAGCAACTACGCTGTCCCACACCCAGCACTCAGTAGCAACCACTGAGGCCCATCCTTCCGCCACCACTTATCTTTCTAAACACGGGCTGAGGAGGAGACACAGAAATTGATACAGTGAGTGTCTGGGGTGGGGGGCAGGGTGCAAGGGAAAGTTTCCCTTCAGTGTACCTTTAAAAGTTTTCTCCTGTGCTTGTATATGACCTATTCTGATTTAAAAATAAACATTTAAAATAACGAACACAGAAAACTTCCAGTAGCTCCCCGTTCAACCCCTCAGCCTAGAAGGTTGTGAAATCACGACCCAAACCCATCTCGCCGCCTTGTGCGCTCCACCCGTCATCACCTGGCTGTCCAGCCATACTGGACTGCATGCTGTTCTCCAGCACTTTCATCCCTCTGGGTTTTCTACATGCTGTTCCCTCTTTCTGGAATGATCCATCCTTTTTCAACTGCTGAAAACCTTTACTGATCCTTTAGAACCAACTCAGATGTCAGGTCCATGGGGAAGACTTCTGCCTCAGATGGGATGACTCCACTGCTCCTGTGTGTAACCATCCCGACATACCTCTGCCCCAGGGCTTCCAGGATGATGACAAATGCTCATTTACAGCCCCCGCCCCCAATATGGTCATGAGTTTTTTGGGGTCAGCACTATGTTTTACTCTTCTGTGTATCCTAAATTGATCAAATACCATTACTGCCACTTACATTTGTGTTCCTTGCCATAAATCTGAATGCAGACAGATGGTAACTGTCTTCCAAATAGTGGCTCTTTTGCCGTAAGTCCATTATATTACCCACCACTTTTAAACCCCTCTATGGATCTGCTTTCCGGCCACGTGATCATTTTGATTGCTCGTTTTCACCTTCACGTCCCTCAGCAGCTGTGAGCCAGAACTACAGTGAAGTCCTGGCTGATGGTGACAGACAAGAAAGAACCATCCTGGTCCTCCTGTGCTAGAGCAAAATGGACCCTTTGCAAAAATAGTGGGCGAGGATTGATTTGGCCTGAGCGGAAGGCATTATTGCCCTAGATCTTCTTGCAAAGAACGTGCTGTATTTGCAGCAACAGAGAAATTCCCAGAAAAAGAACGTCCCTAGATCTTGAGTGACCCAGATTTATTAGGCAGAGGGGGGAAAAAGTCTGAATTATCACTTGGTAGTAAAAGTACTGAATTTATGTTTATGGAATTGAATCAAAATTTCCTCTTTAACAGCGCCCTTGAATTTCACCAGCACATTTAATCTCAAAAACTTCTAGCCCATTCTGGGACTGAGATGGTAAGGTTAATGCAGCATCCTGACAGAGCCATGCTTATGGCTATCTGCTACCACTGTGCTGTAGAAAGAACCTTCCTGAAAGCGTTGACTACACTCCAGTTTCCTGCCTCCCCTTCTCCATGAGCCCCAGCCCATCAGGCACCCCCACCGCTCCACTGACACGGCTCACACCATGGGCACTAGCGACCCCCAAGGGGCTAAATTCAACAGTCAGTTCTCAGGCTTCATCTCACTCATCCCATCAAACAGCACTTACAAGAGCGGGTCACTTCTTCCTTCTCGGAACACTTTCCTCCCTTGGCTTCCAGACACTGCATCCTCTTGGTTTCACTGGTTGGTCCCTTTAGGATGTCCCCTCATCTTCTCAACCTCTGCAGTTGAGCAGCAGCGCTCGCTCCTGGGCCTCTTCTCAAACTAGTTCACACACACAAACACCCAGAACGGGGCCTGGCACATAGTCGGCGGCACAGTCAGGTGTTAGCTGCATTATGATTACGGGCGATCTGATCTAATTTCAACCATCCTGTGTTCTAATGCTCCCAAATGTATAACTCCAGACCCAACCTCTCCCCATAAGCCAAACTCTTACAAAGATCTCCTCACTTGACATGTGTATTTGGGTGTCTAATAGGCATCTTGAACTTAACATTCAAAACCAAATTCCTGACTAACACCAGCCACAACCTAGCCCTTCCACATCCCCCACGTCAGTTAGCGGCAACTACATCCTCCTCGCTGCTCCAGCCAACTTTGGGGTCATCTTTGACTCCTTTCTTTCTCACACCCCCCATAGCCAATCCATTAGTAAACTGGTTGTCTCGATCTTTAATCCATGCCCATAGGCCAGCCTTCTCCTCACCACCTCCCTCAGTGCTGCCCTGGTCCAACCACCCTCTCCTCTCGCTTGGATTACTGCAAAAGCTTCGCGACTCCTCCCCCAGCTCTGGCCCCGCCACCCCATCCCAGTCTGTCTTCAACATGGTGGCCAGGGTGAGCCTTAAAGCAAATCAGACAACATCATCCTCTGTTCGAAACCCTCCAGCGTTTTCCACCTCCTTCAAAGTTAAAGCCAAGGGCCTTGCAGTGGCCGTGAGGCCCACCACGCCCTGCCCAGACACCAGGCCACCACCCTGTCTCCCACTACGCTGGCCTTGCTCCCTCCACCCCACCACAATGCCCAATTCGCTGCTCCTTGAGCACACCCTCCAGGCTCCACCCCCGGGCCTGGGACCTGCCTGCTGACCCCTCACTCAGAACACTCGTTCCCACAGAGCACGGCTGGCCCTCGCCTTCCTCATGTCTGCCCAGATGCCACCTCCTCAGTTCCACCTTCCCTGCCCACCTATTTAAGATGACAATCCGGGCCCACTCCTGCCCTGCCCAGCCCGCTGCTTTCCTGTTCTTTGTCCTTTGTTTCGCTCACCACTGGACTCAGACGACCAGGACGTCAGAGGAGGTTCCAGACCTGTGGCTCACAGATGTATGATCAACACCTAGCACAGTACCTGCCACAGGGAGGTGCTCAAAAGATCTACGTTGAGCGGATGGGTCAATGTCAGATGGGACGTTTTCCTAATTGATAGACCACTGATTGGCAGAGATAGTGCTGCATTTAAAAAAAAAAATCACAATTTGATTAAGTAACTTAATAAAATATAAATCTAAATCTTTAGCTTTTCTTGCATAATTTTCCCACCCTAAATAGTTCTCAGTTTCAATATCCCACCAAAATCCTGTTGATTTTAAAGTTCCACTGACTTTGGGAAAGGAATTCTGCCGTGGGCATCTAGGACTGTACAGGCACAAAGTTGAAAATTAATCCGGAACAGTAGGAGATAGTTTAGGGAATTAAAAGAATGTGAAGTTGATGGAATATTTTGCATTCATTAAAATAATAATTAAGAATATCATGCAGCAACATGAAAAGCTGCTTCTTATGAGATAGTTTAAGTAGAAAGAAATTCAAAACAGAATGTTTTCCTTTAGAAAATTTCCTTTGCAGATAGTGCATTTTTTACAAGACCCACCACCAGCAAAACGCTTATGACTCTGAGCAGAAGGCTCAGATGACGGTTAGAATTTTTTAGCAATAAAATATTTTTAATTAAGGTATGTGTATTTTTTTTAGACATAATGCTATTGCACAATTTACAGACTACAGTATAGTGTAAACATAACTTTTACATGCACTAGGAAACCAAAAAGTTCATGTGACTCACTTTATTGCAACATTCACTTTATTGCAGTGGTCTGGAACCAAACGCACGCTATCTCCAAGGTATGCCTGTATGTGTATATATATATATATATTATATAATATAATATATATAATATACATAATCTTACAAGATATTATATATATAAGATATAGATATATAAGATTATATATATAAAACCTTAAAAAGAACAAAGTAAATGAAAACAGCTGACAGCTGACAAGTTAAAGAGTATATAGAGAAACAATTTAAATTGTTAATGATACAATATTGTCTTTGCCTTTACAATTTTCTTAAGATTCTCAGCATTGGCAAAAAATAAACAAACAAAAAACTGTCCTAGAAATAGTGTGAATATCACATAATAAGGGATTATGGGTGGGTGTATTATGAGGACATTATGATGGGAGAAATGCTTATATCATAATGTTAAATAAAAGGATGCTGTAAATTGTACATATACATTATATCTTAATGACATAATAGATATGTACAGAAAGAGAGAAACTGGAAAGGCAATACATTAAAATATTATCAGTAATATCTGTGGAGGGTCAACTACGAGCAGTATTTATTTCCTTTTTAATATATTTCTGTTTTCCAATTTTTCTACAATGAGCATTTATTCCTTTACAATTATATAGTAAAGCTAATATAGTGCTCCCCTTTTTATTTAAAACCTCTCGTTAGTAAGATCACTTTAATTTTTTTTTATTGGAGAGAACAACCAGAAACAAATTTTTTTTTGTGCATGTGTATCACCTCTTCAACTTTTAAAAGCAAACATTTAAAATTGAGCAGAGGGGCTGGCCCACTAGCGTAATGGTTAAGTTTGCGCACTCCTCTTCAGCAGCCTGGGGTTCGTGGGTTTGGATTCTGGGTGCGGACCTGCACACCACTCATCAAGCTATGCTGTGGCAATGTCCCATGCACAAAATAGAGGAAGATTGCCACAGATGTTAGCTCAGTGACAATCTTCCTCAAGCAAAAAGAGGAAGATTGGCAACAGATGTTAGGGCCAGTCTTCCTCACCAAAAAAATAAGAAATTTTTTAAAAAGTAAAAGTGAGCATAACCTTTGCTGGATTGGACACATCTTTAGCGACTTGGAACACGTCTTGCACGCAGTCAGGGGAGCTGCTGAAGGCTCCTAGACCAGGGGAACAGAGACCGATCTGGGAGAAAAACTGAGCACCGGAAGGAAATCAGGAAACAAGCTATAGTCCCTCCAGATGGCAAATTCGCTCCATTACAACTCCAGTATGGCACGCAGCACTGTGCAGGGAGGACAGGCAGAAAGACTGGGACTGGCGCTTTCAAACTGCATGGCCTTGGCCAAGTAACCTGCCTGGTCCCCTCCCCTGTGACGTGGAGATGGAGGAGGCGACACCTGTTCTCCAGGCACCTACCCTGGGAAGGATTCAGTGAAACAACGGATCTAAGGAGCTGGCTCTCAGGACAGCCTCAGTAAACAGTGGCTGCTCCTTGGTACGCCTTTGCACCGTCTGAAGAACTTCCGAGTGGTTATAAGTGAACTGCAGAGCCCTCTGTTTCATCAAAATCAAAACTGGTCCAGGACGGGGAACGGGCCTCTTTCTGAGCCTTTTGCTTCTGTCTTTGATCTTCTGCCTTTGCCTCCCCTGCAACTAGCAACACACTTACACGTAGATCTCATGAAAATGCTCGAGTCAAGGATGCTGTTTACAGATATAACATATCAAGTAAATAATCGCGAGTCTTGTACATTTTAGTAAAACTTGTATGACTCCTAAGCACATAAACATCTGAATGAGTAAGCAGGCTGCTGAAAATAACATCCAAGGAGTGTTACGAGGGCAAGAAGGATGGTACTTTCATTGGACAAAAGACAAGCTCTTGATAACTTGCTCAGGGTGAAGGCGGCAGAGGTAGGGAGCACTGGAATCACTGAATCTTTAAAAAATCATATGGTAAAGAAAAATGGGCAAGTCGTTAGTGCCCTTGTTGTGAATAGGTCATTGAAAGTGTTGGCTCTGCCTTGTGACTTGAACACCTGGAAAATGGAAAAGGCATGGAAGATTCTGGGCTCTCTAAGTAGGGGCTGGCGCCTGGCAGACCTGAGTACAAACTCTGCCTCCCCCAATTACTGGCTGTGTGACTTTGGGTCAGTTATCAATCTCTCGGGGCTGAAATGGCCTCATTTGTAAAACAGAGAAGGCGGTATTTACCTCCAAGGGCTGTTTGCAGAGGGAGATGTGGGACAATGACCATGAAGTGCCTAAATCAGTCCTGAACACAGACAGGTGCCCGGTAAATGCAGCCCTCCCTGCCCTTCCTTACTGGGCTTATCATCTGCAGCAAGGCCAAACTATTCCACAAGCTTCTCTCCGGGAGCATGGGCGAAAACGGACAAGTGCATGGTGGGAAAGACTTCTTTCCAGCTGATTTGCACTGATAACAAAAAGTGTGTGGAGCTGGATTAGAAAACACTCATGTCACTGATGTTCTCGTTACTCTGTGAACTGTCTCAAGAGTTTACATCAGTGAATGTAAATACACACGTGGACTGTCACAGGTTCACCAGTGGCCTTGGCCTCATTCATCCCATTTTTCCCATGAGATCCTGTTTCCTGGACGTGGAGGTTTGTAACACAGCCCCAAGGGGAGGGACTACTATGTCCCTGAGACTTGTATCTTACGTCAAATTTGCTCATCATGTTTCCTAACCTTACAATCCAGAGTGAAAATCCTCTGATCCACTGTTTCGTTACAAAGTATTGTGGTTCACATACAAAAAAGAGTTTAACTGACAGCTGCTTTTGCCAAAATGTAGGGGAAAAATTAATCTCAATTCAGAGCCTACACACAACGAAAGCCGAAATCTCCAAGGATAGAGAGGTTTTTAAATGGTTGATTTAAATACTTCTTAAAAATTAATTTTAAAAATTCCAGTTTTGGATGGAATATGGAAACACTTCATTCTTATCCAGCAACCCTACCTGTATCAGGAAAACAACCAAGAATTAAGAAATAAGACAAAAAACAACACTTGGTCAGTTAAAATAATTGCCACAAAGCCCACTCTCTGAAGAGAAGATTCTCCAGGCGGGAGGACCCTCTCCCACGCCTGATGCCAGCGGGTTCTGCTCTTCCCTTCAACACAGCGCTAGCAAGCGCGTTCCTGTGATTCCACCACCCAGGCGGCTCAGAGAGTGGTCTGTTCAGGTGGGGGACACAGAGAAGGCTGCTTGGTTGCGTATAGACTGACGGTGGCAAAAAGTGACAGTTCCAAGACTGACGTTGGACCAAGGACAGAAAGACAATAACAAGCAAGCATCACAGTTGTTGGGGCCATTTTGATAAAAAGCGTGCAGGAGCCTGACTGTCAAGGGTCTGATCTCTGCTCTGCCGTGACTGTGTGGCTTTAGTCAAGTTACTTAACCTCTCTGTGCCTGTTTCCTCTTTCCCATCTGTAAAAATGGACGATAAAAGTGTAAAGATTAAAAGAATTAACAGATTTTTGAAACCCAAATGCTCATTAAAATACCAGTTGCAATTATTCCTGAACACAGTCAAGTAATACACCATATTCAGAACGATGGTTCAGAGAGATATATAATCAATCGCTAAGAAATTCTAATAAACAGTGGTCAAAATTTTTAAATGTGGGTGCTTGAAGGGACAATTTCACTTGAGTTTCATATTCTCTTATGAAGAATACCTCTCGCCCCCCAAATGCTCCATAGTTATGTACCTAAAGAAGGTTTTCTTCCTTCCTTCCTAAAGAAATTTAAAATAGTGTTATTTACATGCTCAATCAAGCATTTTCTCTGTCCTTGGGAACGTCATTTCTAACATTTTGAAGAAGGGCCAATTTCGATGTAAGAGTTTCAACACTGATTCATCCAAATCCCAACTTTTTCCAACCAGTGGTGCTTGTTATCTCAGAGTCCTGTAAAATGTGCGGTTGCCGAGAGAGTCAATGACAGGACCTAATGTATAGACCAAAAAAGCACGAACTCCGCACTTGAGTGCCAGGCATTCACCTTTCACCTGCGACCTTTAGAGCCAGGGAATTAGGGGGCTTCAACCTTTTCACTTGGTCTCCCCAGACCTGAAAATAATGAATTGGACATGGGAGCTTCCTTACACAGCTCTGCTAACCTGTGATTCTAGGATTCCTTCGAAAACGTTTACGGCACAGAGGACACACACGATCCACATCCCAAAGAGCAGCTCGCTGACTGTACCTCGGAAATGTCTCCTCCCCCGTCTCTCCTTCAGCCCTCACTGCGCTGACTCCTTCAGGACCTGCTCGCCTGGAGCCCTGCAGGACCCCACTCAGCCACCTTGCCCTAGTCTAACCCTTCCCAGCTCATCCTCCCCACAGCTGCCGGTGTCATCTTCCTAAAACACAGACGGTCAGTCCTCCTAGCCCTTTGCAGGTACCCACGGCTTCTATGGTAAAGTCCAAACGTCTTAACATGGAACACTCCTAGCATGACGTGTCCACAGCACGGCATTCACCCTTCCCGCCCTTCCACCCATATACTCGCTGCCACCCGTGCCCGGGCACCCTGTGCCCTGGCCGCCATTGCCTCTGCACATGGGCTTTCTCTGCCCAAATGCTCTTCTCCTCTCGTTTGCCTACCTAATGCCCCAGACTCTTCCAGATGCAAGTCAACTGCTACCCTTCTGGAACGGCCCTCCAGTTCTCCAGGGGATCAGTGGCTACGCAGAGCTCTCCTCACATTGGATTCTACTTTTTGTCTGTGGATCTTCCCCCATTAGACAATGGACTTCTCTAGGGCAAGGACTGGGTGCCATCTCTGTCCTAGGGCCATCTCTCCAGCCCCTAGAGCGCTGCCCAGCCCATAGCAGCTGCTCCAACAATACATAAGTGACCCTAAGGGGCACTATGATCCTCAGCGAATGGGGGGGAGGGAGAACCCATTCTTTCTGTTTTCTTCTCATTTTCACTCCTGAAGTTTCCAGAGCACTTGAAAATTGACCACTAACAGATTGCTTCCACGCCATGTCAGAATTTTCCCTAAATTTCTCAACTGTTTATCCACTTTCTAGTGTTATATAACCGAAGGCTGATGTAGTGGTAAAGGAATCTCGTTATATAATTCAGTCCTACCCACTGCAGCTCACTTGGGAGGGCAGCAGAGGACGGTGGCGGGGACCGAGAAAGGCTCTCTGCACTGCTGGGTTGGGTGGGCCCTTCCCTGCCCCCTCCCAGTTCCCTGAAGCGTCTTCAGGATTCTACTGCTTGGTGGCTGCCCAGGTCCCCAGCAGATGTTAAGCAAAGCCTGAGGGACACCAGGGAACAGGGCGCTGTCTTTGGCATCCTCGTCAAGCCCACGAGCAGATATTACAGATCGTGTTCATTCAGCTCTGCTGGAGTGAAGACTGTTGCCAGACAGTTCATTTTTATTGTTTTTTCTAGAACAGCAGGGCTGTTATTACAAGTGTTCTTGAGAGAACGGTGAAGCCAAAAAGAGATTCCACAGCGTCTTAAAAATAGCCAGTAGTATGCGAACTGCTCGACTAGGGAGGCAAAGATCCTGATGTGTCTGACACACGGGGCATTTGTGAACCACTGTTTGGCTACCGGTCCCACCACTTCGCACCCTCCTCCAACACTGTCGCCAGGGCAGGGCCAAGGGGAGGTACTTGAGGGAAAAGCCGCACCCCTGGCCAGCTCCCACCTAGGCTGGAAGGAGCCGGGGTGCTGTACTTGGAGCGCGGACACACAGTTCCAAAAGGAAAGGGCGGGCCGGCTCTGGCCAGAGGAAAGTCCCAGAGATGCATTTGTGCCAAGGGATGTCTGTCACCCCGCCCTTTAAGGCTGCTCCCAGCACTGTCACCCCAAAACTGGAGGCAGTTAGACCAGCACCCGGAGGAGGCAGAGAGGAGGAAAATCAGAGGCGGTGTTAGTGAAAGAGAGGCCGCGTGATGGGGATTCGGAGACAGGGAGACGGTGGGTGACACCCGGGGCAGCGGGGGACAGGGAGTCCGGCAGGGACTGGAGGCAGGTGGGAGGAGGACACGCAGCTGGGGACCGGAGAAGAGGCGCCCCCACCCCCACCGAGAGCCTGCAGGGGCGCGGGGCGCGGGGCGCGGGGCGCGGGGCGCGGGGAGGGGGCGGGCAGCACCCAGCGCGGCGTGAGCGCGGGGCTCCACACTCACCGCGCTCCCGCCGCCCGCGGCGGGTCGGGGCCGCGCCGGGCTCCGCGGGGCCAGCTCCGCCGGGCCCCAGGCCGCCGACTCTGCCAGCAGCTGGTCCAGCAGGCGCAGGGTCTCGTCCCCGCCGTCGGGGGGCGCTGCGGAGCCGGGGCTGGGGCTGGGGTCGGGGTCGGGGTCGGGGTCGGGGCCGGCCGCCGCAGCCTCCCCAGCCTCCTCCCGGGCCACCGCAGCCGAGACCTGCGGCCCCGTCCCGCCCTCCGAGGCTGCCCCGCCAGGCCCCGCCGGCCGGCTGTCGGGGCTGCGCAGCCGCCTCAGGGCCCGTCCGCTCCGGCTGCTGCCGCTGCCCATGGCGCCCGGCCGCCCGCCCGCCCCGGAGCAGGCCCGCTGCGCCGCGGGAGCGCGGGAGGGGCGGGAGCGCGGGAGGGGCGGGGCCGGGGGCGCTCTGGGAGGGGCGCGACCGGGGGCGGGGCAGCAAGGCGAAGTCACTGGGGGAGGGGCGCTGCGGGGGTCGGGGACCAGAGCGAAGTCACTGGGGGAGGGGGCGCGACCGGGGGCGGGGCCAGGGGCGCGGTCCGGAGGGCCGAGGGCGCTCGGGCAGGAGCAGCGACCGGGGGCGGGGGACAGAGCGAAGTCACTTGGGGAGGGGGCCTGGCAGGGGCGCGGCGGAGGTCGAGGGGGCGAGGGCACTCGGGGAGGGGGCGCGGCCGGGGGCGGGGCCAGGGGCGGGGTCGGGGAGGGCAGAGGGCGCTCGGGGAGGGGGCGCGGCCGGGAGCTGGGGGCGGGGGACCGGCAGGACCTGCGGAGTGGGCGCGGCCGGAGGCCAGGGTCGGACCGGAGCTGCGGAGGGGGTGCGGCCGGGGGCGGGGGGCGGACTGGACCTGCGGAGGGGGTGCGACCGGGGCAGGGAGGCGAGGGCACTCGAGGAGGGGGCGCGGCTTGAGAGTGGAACCTGGGCCTGGCCGGTGGCGAGACCCGGGGTGAGAGCTGGGAGTAAGGGGCTGGCGGGGGTGGCCCAGGGCGGGGCCAGGGGGACCAAGGCACTGGGGGAGGGGGCGCAGGGGCAGGCACTGGGGAAGGGGGCGGGGCCGGGGATGGGGGTGTCGAACCCAGGCCTGGAGGAGGCGAGACCCGGGGCGAGAGCTGGGAGTGGGGGGCAGCCGGCGTCGGGGGCGACCCCGGACATGCGTGGGGTAAGGCACTGGTGGGGGCGCGGCCGGGGACGAGGGGTCGAACCCGGGTCTGGAGGGGCGCGAGACCCGGGGGCGAAAGCTGGGAGTGGGGGGCGGCCGGGCAGGGGGCGCGCAAACCCTGGGAGGTGGTGTGGGAGCGACAGCCGGGTGCCGGGTCCCTGGATGGGAGGGGGCGAGGGCCGTGGGGCCGGCGTGCTCTCCTCCCGCCTGCGGCCCGGCCCCCTCCACGCCCGCCGGCTCTCGCTCCCCGGCCCTCCGGTCCGCCGACTCCCGCCGCCCGGAAGAACTAACACCGGGGCTCCGACAGGCCTGGGGGGACCTCGGCGGGGCTTTCTGTTCGTTTCTGGAAAGCATTCCCGAGGCTGACGCTCACGGGCCTGCGTCCAAGACTTCGCGGCCTTGCCTCCCGGAGCTCACGGGGCGGTGGGCGACTTCACCTCTCCGAGCCTCCCCTTTCTCAGATGTCAGACTGGGGGAGGGACGGGGCGGTAAAAGTACTCCCCAGGATGGAATAGGTAACGAATGTGCCGCGCCTCAGAGGCCTCCTCATCCTGTTTCTGTCTCCCGCGCAGGTACAGAACCCAGACGGGACAGGAGGGCAGGGGCTGATCGTCCGAGAGCGGACAACCCTCCAGCCTTTCCGCGGAGGAGCGCAGTAGCGGGCAGCCGTGGGCCCTCGGGTTCTGCGGAGATGTGGCGCCTGAATGCTGAGCCTCGTCAAGAGCCCTCATCAAAAAAGTAATCGGTGGGCCGCTCCGGTGGCGCAGTGGTTAAGTTCCTAGGTTCTGCTTCTCAGCGGGTTCGTGGCCCCATCCCGGTGCGCACATGGCACTGCTTGGCATAAAGCCATGCTGTGGTAGGCATCCCACTATAAAGTAGAGGAAGATGGGTGTGGATGTTAGCTCAGGGCCAGTCTTCCTCAGCAAAAAGAGGAGGATTGGCAGTAGTTAGCTCAGGACTAATCTTCCTCAAAAAAAAAAAAGTAATTGGTTTGGGGAAAGAAGAATTTCAAGAAGAAGGAGACAGAGAAAGCATCCTTTCCCCACAAGGGAAAAAGCAAAGGAAATACCAATAGGTGCTGATCATGACTAATTGGAGGTTTTGGTCATTGGTTGGTAGAAAAGAAAGAAAACCTCATTAAGTTTAAGTTAACTAACCCCAAAGTAAGAGCAGGGAACACCCCAAAGCCGCCTACTGAGAGCCGGCCCTGTCGGGCATGCTTGCATTTTGCTTTGACTCAGTTTTCTCCTCTCCCTTCCCCACTTACTTAAAACCCACCCTTTCCAAAGCTGGACCACTCACGCGTCCTGGGTTTAGCTCACATGTCTTGATTTGACATTAACTTGAATCCAGACTGGATTGCAGAAAAACTGTTAAAATGAAATTTTGGCTAACCTTTCCCAACCATAGACTTGAAATTTTACTATTTTATCTCTTCAGGAGTAGGCATTAACAACTTTATGCCCAAGAAGATGGAATATACTTGGAATTCAAGTCCATATCCATTTGTTTTATTATCAAGAGACCAAGGAAGTATTTATAACTCCCCTTCCTTTTTTTTTTCTTTTTCTTTTTTTGATGTGCTGTCTTAAACATCCAGATGTAGGAGATGGGCCAAATACATTATTTGATGTCATTGGGGTGTTCTAAGTCCACAGATGTGTCTAGTTTGAAAGCTATTGATGTAAGTTTTCTCTTTAAGAAAACAAATTTCATCTTGAAACTCTTTAAGCCTGGGGAAAAAAAAAATCATTCAGAGGGAAAAGAAATTTTTCTTGAACTAATTTCAACTAAGTTTAATCATTTAAAGGAAAACATGTTTTACTTCTGCCTAAGTAGAGTCTAGTCATGTGACTCATAGGTTAAATATATCCACGGCTCCCTGTGTTCACCTCCCAGGGCAGCTGATTTTTCTGACTCCTCTTGGTTGCGATCCTGTTTCCTCAGACTCGTCTAGCTTACTCCGCTTCACTGACAGTAATGCCACAGGCTGTGTTCTTTCCACTGTGAGAGTGCGTTTAAAATCAGCTGCATTTGGAGACCTGGCTTCCATCAAATATGCTAAAAACCCAGGTTGATTTTATTAGACGCTTCCCATAATAAGCAAACACTCTAATCTTTCCCACATGGCCAAGGCCACTAAGAGCATCTGTAGACACAGACAAGAGTGTCTTTGTCCCAAAGGGCTGGCAAAGTGCCAGGAATATGGGGACGTTGAAAATGAGGCATCGTGGCAGCCACATCTCTCCAGCTAAAGGACTTCTTTATGCAGTGACTGCCATGGTAGCTGGTGAGGAGGGGTGGAAGATGAGGCCCGGCTGGGAGCTGTCTGCTTAACTCCTGGAAAATAAGCACTTCCTTGCAGTAAACGAATTAAACTTTGGGAGAGAGCTGCAGTTGTCGACGCTTTCAGCAGGAGATGTGTCCTGAGTGATGCTTTCCTTGGCAATAGGTCCAGCCTGGCAGCTGGACGTGACGCAGGTCCTCTCCTTACCATAGCCCAAGGACCACCCCCACTGTAGTGGGCTGCCAAACCCCACACCCCTTTCAAAGCCCAACTCAAGGGCCTTTCCTCAGGGACCCTCCAGATCTACCCTACCTGCTCAGAACCTCTGTCATTTTCCACCATTCCTGACACATCACTAGCTGTCAATAAGAGAGATATATTGTGTAGGAGCTGGTTATCACAAATATGCAGAAAGATAGTATTTATACTCAGATGAGAAATGAGACAGCATTTGAAACCTAGGCAGGCCATGCTTCTATTTTTAATGCTTAATCAGTAACTTGAGAGAGCCACAGGGCTATCAGTTGTTGCAGTATCTCATATAATCGTGTTGTCTTCTTGCAAAGTGTCCGAGCTTTTGCATTTGGTTTCATGGCTTCACCACTGAGAGGGGCGGGGAGAAATGTGTGGAAGAGTCAACACTATTCATTAAGGACAATTAATGAGCTACAGAACTCCTTTGCAATATTTACTCAGAAATAAGATATCTTAAGTCCTCAGAGTTGGCATGTCTACCTCAGGATTGATTTGACCCAGTCTATAAAATTATAAAAAAAATCTGATTATATGCAGTAAAACGTGTTTAAACAAAAGGTAGAAAGCGGGATTTATGCTACAGACTTTCCATGAGTTGACCAGTTCTCATTGCTTAACAAGACATCTACAGGCTTCTGGTTCAAAATGGCAGATCAGGCCTAGAGCTTGCTTCTCTTGTAACTTGAGACCCCACTGAAATTAAGATATTAAAGTTAAGGGGCCAGCCCCGTGGCCAAGCAGTTAAGTTCGCGCACTCTGCTTCAGGGGCCCAGGGTTTCACCTGTTCGGATCCTGGGCGTGGACCCAGCACCGCACATCAAGCCATGCTGAGGCGGTGTCCCATATAGCACAGCCAGAAGGATCTGCAACTAGAATGTACAACTGTGTGCTGGCGGGCTTTGGGGAGAAGAAGAAGAAGAAAAAACAAACACACAAAAAAATTGGCAACAGATGTTAGCTCAGGTGCCAATCTTAAAAAAAAAAAAGATATTGAAGTTAAAAAAAAAAAAGGAAGTTCGGAAAAGAAAAAGGGATGAGGAAGGAGTTCGAAAGGGGAAGGAAAGTCACACATGAGAGATTTCAACCCATTTCTGGAAGATGGAAAGCTGATAGTAGACAGCTGCCAGATGAAACAGGAAGAGAAACCACAGCCTCTAGTATGATGTGGGGGGCTGGAGAGGAGACGGGAGGTGGTCCTCCGAAAGGTGAGGCTCTGGGACTTGGTCAGCAGGTATGAAAGAAGGTGGGAGCGAGAAGCAGGGATACAAACCAGAGGACTGGTCGGAGGTCTTCATCTGGACAATGCGTCATCCCCCAGCCCACCCCGTCCATGTGTGAGGAAGAAGGAACGGGTTGCTGGTGGGCTGACTCTGCTGCTGTGTGAATAAGACTCTCCTTCGGCCGAGTTTCTACCTGGACTGGGGCGCTCCGGGTGGGGTGGGGTGCTTACTGGTGATCAGGAAGCTGGCCGCTCTAGAGTTGGGGTACTCTGTTTCAGGCGCCCATACCTGGCCCCCTGAGCTATGGGATGGCTCGTGTGGAAGGGCCATCCCTTCCCCAGGGGCTGTGGACAGGACAAGCCTCATGACTGTCCAGTACGGTATCCACACTGGCTGGCCTCAGTGAACCTGCTCCCTTCTCCTTGCAGATCCGCTCACAGACAGTCCTGGGCAGACTCACCATTCCACAAACATGCAGTTTTGGGTTGGGGATTTGAAGGCCATCAGAGCATACCCAGACTCCGGGCTACGTACGTTAGGGTTATTTGCCATCCTGAGGAAATTGTGCAGTGGTGGGGAGGGAGCAATGAGGCCAGTGCAAATGTGGCCATTAACACATCCTTTTTATCACAGATGTTAACATCTGCAACACCCCCGGCTAACAAGAGTGTGCAATGAACATGAAATGTCCAGCTTTAAGCTCAAACCCCCTCACCGTGAAGGGCAAGTCTGCAGTGTGGACACTGCCCTGTTCGTATGGTCACTGCTGCACAGAACCAGCCATGGTCCCAGAGAGCTGGGAAGATGCTCATGTTCCTGCTTCTCGCTGGAGACCTGAGGATTCGCCAGTGAATCAATCAGCTAAGGGAACAGAGGACTCCAGTGAAAACTCAGATTAAATATTAAGTCTCTTGGCTCGTTCACTCGTATATCTTTAACTTGTGGAGTGGAGTCGAGGTCCCCGCCTGCTCACAGGGGTTACCGATGAATGCCCACTCTGTTTGTACAAGTCCTTCAGCCAGGCAGCAGCATCTGTCCTCTGGAACATACCTGCCCTTCCCTGTGCAGTCAGCCACCACCCAGCGGGGGCTGCTGGCACTTCCTGAGAGGCTGCCGGGCTCTGCCCTGTTCCCTTTCCAGGCCTTCGCTCCAAAGGAGCCCCCTGACAGCCTTACAAGGCAGATATTACCTTCCTCCATTTTACAGATGGTAAAGCTGAGGCTCAGAAGAGCGGGGGACTTGCCCAAGGTCTCAAAGCTAGTAAGTAGCAGAGTTGGGACTCGAACCTGTCCGTCTAGTCTCCATGGTTTTTCATTATGTTAGCTATACCCAAATACCTGCGAAACCTAGCAGAATAGACAAGGCGAGCTCTGAGTATAAGGTACCCAGGACTACCATGTAGGGAGGGTGACCAGCCATTTCTGTTTCCCTGGGACTGAGGGTATACCCGGGTTGTGGGACTTTCTGCCAGATGAGTTGTTCGCCCTACATGTAGGGTTGTTCAGGGTGTTCACTGAACCAAAGTGGCCAATGACTTGTGAGCAAAAGTGAGTGTGTCGCTTCTGGACTAGAGCAATCAATTCTGCTGAAAGATCCCCTCACAGTCTCTTCCTCTCTGTCACAGTGACTGGTCATGGCAGCTCTACCAGCCAGGTTCCAGAGGGGGAGGTCCTGGAGCACATCCCCCGGCTCACTCGTGAAGGACATGTGGCCTAGGTGAGAACTAAATCTTTGCTGTCGTAGGCTAGTTCTGCTCGGAGCTGTTTCTTACTGTGGCATCATCTAGCCTGTCCTCAGTGACACTCCATGGTGTAGAAGTTTACGCTTGATTTGTGACCCACGTGGGGGCCTGGAGAGAAGCAGAGCAAGGTTTGCAGTTTTCAAAGACCACACTGGTCTATCTCACTGGGGGCTTTAAACATCAATCAGTTTAATGGTAGAATTAGCCTTAAATATATTCCTAGAAACTAAGGTTTTTTAAACTACGATTCTAATTTTTTTGGTAAAAGTTACTTTAACAGTAGTTGGATGGTTAATTTTATCTGTCAACTTGACTGAGCTTAGGGATGCCCAGCTCACTGGCAAATATCACGTCTGGGTGTGTCTCTGAGGGTGTTTCCCAAAGAGACTGGCATTTGACTTTCCTCAGTAGACTGAGGAAAGAAGGTGCCCTCGCCCAGGTGCTTGAGGGCCTGACCAGGACAGAAAGGCAGAGGAACGGGGGGTTCACTCTCTGCTGGGGCTAGGGCATCCATCTTCTCCTGCCCGTGAACCCCAGTGCCCCTCATTCTCAGGCCCTCGGACTCAGACTGACGGGCACTCCTGGCTCCCTGGGTCTGCAGCGCGCAGACGGCAGGCGGTGGGGCTTCTCAGCCTCTCCAACCGTGTGAGCCAGCTCCTACCATGAGCCTCACACAGCTCTCCATCTATCCTGCTGGTTCTGTTTCTCTGGAAAACCCCAACTAACACAGTAAGTCACATAAAACCTTGGAGTAATAAAAGAAGCAAATTTATTTTCCTTCCTGCATTTCTTAAAAAAGTTAACACTTGTACCTGGGGAAGCCTTGCGCTGTCTCAGCCACACTGCCAGCCCACGGTTCTGGGTAGTTTTGTGCTCTCCTAAGTCTGAAGTAAATCTACACACCAGCAGACCCCCTCTGGGCACCACGGTCCCAGAAGACGAGCGACCCAGTGAGGAAGGGAGCCGTGACAGCTGGAGGCGGGCTCTGCGAGGCAGGAGGCCACCGTCCTCCATCTGAAACTGCCGCCCAGACACACAAATCCGGCCTCCCAGCCCCAGAGGTTTGGTTTTTTCACTCATAATTTGGTCATCTGTGCTAAAATTGCAAATAATCACAATGGCATAATAACCTTACGACTTGGTGCGTGGTGTGTTTAAGAGAATGGATACTTGGACCTGAAAATGGAGTGTCTGGCTCAGGGGTCACCAACCTGCTGTAGCCAGCACCCAGATCCAGCTCCCACCTCCTTTTGTCAATAAAGCTTTATTGGAACACAGCCACGCGCCTGCTTGCTGCTGTCCCGGCTGACTCGACATCCCTCTGAAGAGTTGAGACGTTGCTTCAGAGACTCTTTGTCCTGCAAAGCCTGAAATATTGACCGTCTGGCCCTTTAGGGAAAGTGTGCCAATCACTGGTTTAGTTGAAAGCCCTCTGCGTTTCACCCATGAGTTCTGGGTGACGGCTTTATTCATGAAAGACAAGGAAGTTAATATTAACCACCTACGATTTTCAGTAACTCACTTCTGCCTTCCGACCTAACTCCACATTCTCTCCTGGGGCCTCGGGCAAGATCGTTGAGTTATGAAACCCAGTGTAAAAAAACTCTTGTAGGGGCCGGCCTGGTGGCGCAGCGGTTAAGTGCACATGTTCCGCTTTGGCGGCCCGGGGTTCGCCAGTCCGGATCCCGGGTGCGGACATGGCACCGCTTGGCACGCCATGCTGTGGTAGGCGTCCCACATATAAAGTAGAGGAAGATGGGCACGGATGTTAGCTTAGGGCCAGTCTTCCTCAGCAAAAAGAGGAGGATTGGCAGCAGTTAGCTCAGGGCTAAGCTTCCACAAAAAAAACAAAACAAAAATTCTCGTAGACAATCAGATTCCCAATTTTTAAATTCCTTCTTTTGTATCAACCAGAAATTAGTTCTGAAGGTCATTTTAGTTTTCTACTTCTTCTATGGTTTCTTTTTTCCTTACAGATAAAATGGCAGAAGCGTTCCCCTCCCCTTGTTCTTTCTCTTATTCAGACACAAATAAAATGGAAAAATCTTTTCCATTTCCAGTTTTGCAAGCATCATCATTAAGAATACATTGTTATTTTTAATCCACTTAAGAATCTTTATCCAAGTATGTTTTGATTACTTAAACTGAAAGCAAATTTACACCAAAAAGAAATCATCATAAAAGAAACTCAATCTGTTTGAACAAGTATACACCCCACATATACTCAGCTTCATTTAACTCTGCAAACAGGGGCCAGCCAGTGGCCCAGTGGTTAAGTGCACACGTTCCACTTCCCGGCAGCCCAGGGTTCGCGGGTTTGGATCTCGGTGCGGACATGGCACCGCTTGGCAAGTCATGCTGTGATAGGCGTCCCACATATAAAGTAGAGGAAGATGGGCACAGATGTTAGCTCAGGGCCAGTCTTCCTCAGCAAAAAGAGGAGGATTGGAAGCAGTTAGCTCAGGGCTAATCTTCCTCAAAAAAAAGAGAAAAAACCCTCTGCAAACACTTGTAAATATACAAATAAGTGATCCATAATCCGAGCCCTCGAGGAGCCTGGGGGCCAGTGGGAGAGACAGCTGTGTCAAATAAAATAGAGAAACATGAGATAACGTACAGAGAGGAAGGATTATTAACTCGGGTTAATAGCTCTGGGAGATATCAACAAAGCATCACGGAGAGAACCCCAGAGCTGGGTTTTCTAAGAGGAGGAGAGGCTGGAGCCGCAGTGTGGAAGGCCCGGCGTCCGTGCTCCATGCCCGGGGGTCGGGCGTAGAAATGAGAGCAGGGCCTCACCTCCCAGTGCCTCATGGCTACCTAGCTTACTGCTGTCAGGGGGAAACTGCACTGGGAATTTAAAAAAATCCTGCGTTTGGAATGAAACGAAATCCTAAAGTAAAGGAAGGCTTCTCCCGGCCCCAGCCCACTCCCGTTCCCAGAGCCAACGTCATTCTGTCACTTGCAGCAGGGCCTGTGCATGACAGCCACAGCGAGGATGAGCACACAGCAAAACACCCGGCCTGGAGCCGCTGCAAGGAGCCCTGGGTGGCGCATGCTCAGAACAGAGTCCTGAAGAAGGGAAATTGACTCGCTCACGATCCCGCCGCAAGGATTTGAGAGCTATCATTGACAGTTACGGTGTCCTGGGTGGTTCTGACCATTTAACCCTCAACAGTATTATGGGGTAGATTCTGTGGTCCTGCATTTGACAGGCAAGGCACTGAAACTCAGAAAGCCCAAGACCCTTGCCCACAGTCACACAGCTAATTGGTGCTGGAGCCGGGGTGGTCTTGCCGCAGAGTCCATGCTCCTCTAACACCCATCCTAATGCTGAAGCCAGGTATCCTGGTCCCTGGCCAATAACCTTCCATCATCAACAAGCAGCTTGCAGCCCCCCACCCCCACCCCCCACCCCCGCCGCCAACTAGTGGACCACTTGTACAAACGGCTTTGGTGGCACTTATAAAGAGTGTGCCCCTGTCCTCTGAGGAGCCTCTCTCCCAGATCAGGGCTGTGTCAGCATCTTCCACTCCCTAAGAAGACAGTGGTGCATCTTTCAGTTTGCGTAGCCTGGCGCCAGTGTGCTCACCTCCAGTGGCCAACTGGAGGAGAGATTTGTTTGAATATGCGTGTGGGGCCTTCAGCATCATGACGTCACGCATCTCTAAGTCTCTCTATTACGTCTCTAAGCCCAAATAAGATCTAAACATCCACGCCCTGAAAGCCAACTTTGGTTGCCATGGTAACTGGGCCATGGGGCCCTTCCTGACCTGAACCATCCCAGCAATACCAGCATGGTCTTAGCTCCAAACCACCCTGCGGCAGGTGGCTCAGGTGCCTCTGGCTGCAGCTGCGGGACTCTGGGGGGGGGGGGGGTGGGGCAGGGAGGGGCAGAGGGGGCTCCCCTTCCAGGCTGCAGCGTTCTTCAGCCCCAGGAGCAAATTGCCGTGTCAGGACTTTGATCCTGATGGAACTCAGGTGGGCCCCACCCTTTCCGCAGCCGTCTGTGTTTTGTGGGGGAAACAGGCATTGCCAGGGGGTTGTCTTCCTGCCCCCCACACCCAGCTCTGTAGATCCGAAGTGGCCGTGGTGACCAGGGACGGGCAGTCCCGGAGGCTGAGAGCTGCAGTGAGCTGGGGACAGGGTGGTGGCCCAGGCCGGGCTCCTCTCTTGGCGCTGGTTCCCTGGGCGGGTGGCCAGGACTCCCCCCTCCCCTAGACTCTTGCCCAGACCTGGGGCCCAAGGAAAAAGGAGAGAGCTGCCAGGCAGTTGCCAAGGAGACAAGAAACCGTCTCAGATTGGAGGAGACTAAGGAGACGTGACAACAAAACACAGGGAGGGATCCCGCATCACAGAAACGGCACGAGGGGGAAAACTCGGGAGTCTGAGCGAAGTCTGCAGGTTAGTTAATCGCAGCGCACCAGAGCGAGTGTCTCATTTGGTAATTGCACTGTGGTTATGGCTATGGCAACAGCAGGGGGCGCTGCGTGAGCTATGGAGACTCCATACCATCTTGGCAACTCTTCCACAAGTCTAAAAGGGTTTCAAAAATCGTGGGTTTTTCCTCATGAAAATAAAAGGAGGTATTGGCTCTCATATCTTGGTACATTGTAAAATAATTTTGTCATACTGCCTTCTTTCTTTGCCCTTCCCACTGTCCCACTCTGGCACAGGCATGTCACCCAGACCCCAGGCAAAGGTCCACAGAGCCCATGGAGAAAGAGAGAAAAGAGCAGCTGACCACTTCTTAGTACTACGGCATTGTTCTGAAGTCTTTATTATTCCAGTTACTCAGGCCACCAACCTTGGGGTCATCCTTGACTCCTCCTCTCTCGCCCACATCCCACCTTCACAACATCAGCAGCTCCCTTAGTTCTGCCTTTGGATTACATCTCTAGAATCTGGCCCCTTCTGACCACCTCCATCGGCCTCTCTCATTCCTCTCCAGCCTCCTTGGTCTCCTTGCCCATCTTCAACCATGCCGGACACATATGCACCTCAGGGCCTTTGCACTGACTGTGTCTGCGTCACTCTTCCAGAAAGCTGCATAGCTCACACGCGTCCACATCTCTCACCACCCTCCATCTCCACTCCCATTTCATCTTTGCAAGGAGGCCTATTGTGAATTAAATCCCCCTTCCCACATTTCAGATCCTCTTTATCTCGATCTATTTTTTTTTCCATAGCCCTTTCTCCTTCTCACATACCATTTAATATACTTATTATGTTTTTTGCTTGTTTCTGTTTGCCTCCTGCTAAAATATAAGCTCCCAGGGGCAGGGATTTTTTCTGTATTGCTCCCTGCTTCGACCCCAGCACCTACACAAGAACGTGGCTGTCGGTCAGTATCCGTTGAGTCAGTGGTTAGTGTGACAGAAGGTGTGTGAGAGCCGCTCGTTCTCTCCAGGGACGAGCATGGGCGAACCATCCACCGGGCTGAGCTGTGGTGGGTCTTGCTCTAGAGCACAGCTATGTCTGGCCACATGCACGCCGTCCTGCAGTGCCAACACAGAAACGGGGTCTCTTGTCAACGGCTAGCTGTATGGAGCGGTGGCACTTTGGAAATGAGGCACTCAGATTGAGTCCAGTCTCCACCACGTGTGTGGCTTCGGATAGATGACCCAGTCTCACTGTGCCTCAGTTTCCTCATCCATCAAATGGGGATTAATAATCCCTGCCGCGTTGGGTCGTTGTGAGAAGTGAATAAAACTGAATGTGGTGACGCACGTCAAGCCATCAGCAGGTAACCAGCACTCCGAGAAGGTGAGCTGAAAATGCTCCTGTAAAAGGCGACTGTTAAAAATTCAAAATGCATTTTTCCAGACAATTAATGGAAAAGACTAATTATTCCCTAGAGCTCATGAGAAAAGTTTGGCAGCTGAACTGAGAACGCATGAGCAGCTAAAGGCTGGTGTCGGTTCAGCAAACGTTTATCGAGAACCCACCGCAGGCCGGCCCTGTGCTGGTGACGGGTGGGACTGGCTTCGTGAGCGCTCACAGCTTCACGTCACCTTCTGGCTCTGAACTCTTCAACAGGATCGGAAACCAGAGTCGCACAGAGCTCAGACGACACTTGGAGACGACGCAGTCTGAACGCCATCCTCTCAGAGGAGCAAGCTGAGGCCTGGGGAGGCTCCAAATATTTGCCCAGGTCCCGCGGCTGGTGCGTGCCATCCGCCTCGTGCCCTCCTGGAAGCCCTGCCGTGGGGACTGACGAGGTACTGGGCGCAGCACCCTCGCCAGGCGGCTGTTAGATTGACTGCACGGCTTCCCAGGGTCACAGCAGCCAGTGGAGAAGAGAGGAATCCAACCCAGGTCCGCCTGCTTCCCAAATCCGTGCTCTTTCGATGCTCAGCTTGGCCGTATCAATAACCGACTGTTCTATGAAATAAAAATGCCTCCGTTGTAAGAAAAACGTGGCCTGGTGTCTTCTACACAAGGAGCAGCCGTGGCGCTGCCCTCGGCCTCCACGTGTGAGGCCTGAGCTCCCCTCTCCAGCGTCTCTTTCTTGCTGTCCCGTTTCATGTGACAGTTTCTCTCGGTTCCTGGAGAGCTGGTCCCGGGAGGTTTCCTTCAGCCGCGCTGCGGGCCTTGAGGAAAAGAACGTGTTAACGACGCAAAGGCCGAGGGCGCCCCCTGGTGGCCGTCAGTGGTACACATTTTCCAGGACCACGATCCCAGTTCACCTGCGCCGGCGCTCCCAGGACCTCTATATGGGGGCTGAGCGGCAGCCCTCCGCCCTTAAGTTGGCGACATGAGAGTGGTTATGGGATTTGACCGATGCTCTGTGGAAAGCGCACTATTTGATTAGAGTTTTATATTTATTTGAGGAGGACTTAGGGGACATGCCCCATCCCCCCACCCCGCAATACTCCACACCGTCACTGCCTCCTTCTTCATCGTCACTTAACTAAATCTAATATTTATCAGGTCCCACCATGTGCAAGGCACTGTGCTCAGGGCTGTAGGAAATGCAGGGAGGTTAATAAGATCTTTATGTCCACCCACAACGCTGAAAACGCATGTTGTTCCGCTCATGTCACGTGCCGAGTGTGTGCTGCTACTGTTTGAAGGCGACAACAGTTAGCGACCCCACCCAGGAGAGAGTGCAAACACTCCACAGGGTATGTGCTCCACAGACGTCAGCGACCGTCTTCGTCACCACTGGTCAAGGATAACTGGACTCTCTGAAGGTCCCAGAGCGGGAGATGGGGCTTCCAGTAGAAAAGGGTACATAAGTACATATATACATACATATATATTTGCTTTGGTTCAAATGCTTCTCTCTTAATGCATCTGCGGTGCCGGAAAAAAGAAGTTGAGCTTGAATGGTTCCTCCCTCTTCCCGGAAAGGCCAGCAGGAGTGGAGTGGGGTCTTCCTTCCCACACCTCCTCCGACAGCTGAGGAAGACCCAGAGGGTGAAGGCCAGGTGGTGCCCAGGAGTCCGGGCCACAGGCCACCTGCTCCAGCTCTAGTCTCCGTCAGCGAGGCTAACAGGGTTCTTTCCCGCAGGAGTCTCAGGCCTTCGATCTGCTAACGTGACCTCCAGGAGGGAAACAAGGGTTCCCAGAACCTTTGTTAAGGAGCATCTCTCAGGCACAAGTGTTCAGAGGGAAACAGAGTCCCCATGACCTTGCGGGGACCCTGTGCAGCCAACCAGGCTGGCAGTGGTCCTCGGTGCTTCTGAAAGCCACCCTGAAGAGCCATTCCCAGAGGCTCCGGAGCAGCGTCTCAGACAAAATCTATTCGGGGTCTTGGTCCTATGTTTGCAGAGCCAGAGGTGGCCAGGGGTCTTCCCACAAGCAGGACAGACTGTCCTGGTGCACTGTGAGTGGGCCTCCTCTTCCTTTGTCACGCAGCTCGGACAGTCAGCTGAACTCTCAGGGCCTTGGGGTCACTAAACGCAACAGTGATGTGACCACAGGCAGACGGGTCCACATGCTTCCTTCGATGAAAAGCTCCCAACAAGCTGCTGGAAATAGAAGCGTCAAAGCCACCAGCGCAGGGGGCCCAAGGACAAACAGCTACATCGGGTTTCTCAGCTGTTTTGCTTCCTGAGACCTGAGGAGTAGCCCGAGCACTGAAGCCAATGCTATTGCTCCTGCTCGTGGCCAGACGCGCATCTGGGGCATCCAAACAGTGACGCTGTGTCCGGAATTCCTAGAACCAGGGTCTGAAGGAAGAAAGGCAGCTGCTCTGATGGATGAAGGCGGTGGCGCTTGCCGAGCTCCCAGCACTAGTGAGACCCAGGCAGAGGAAGCTGGCTGCAGACCAGGCTCCTGCTCGCGATGCTTGTGGCCAGAGACGGCAAAGACTGCAGAGCGAATTACTTCAGGCTCCAAACACTGAGCATCGGGGCTAGGCTGAGGATGCAGAAGCCAGTAAGACCCAGGGCTCTCACGGACTAGAGGGGTGGCAGACCCATAAGCAGAGAATTGGAATGCCACCAAGGGGCTCTTGGCAGCCTCGTGGAAGAGGGGTGGGTTGCTCCAGGGGGTCGGTCAGGACTGAGTTGCCCCCAGCTATGGCTTACTTAAGCAGAAAATTAATTCATGGGAAGGAGACTGGAATTGGTAGGAAAATCGGAGAGCCTGGTTCCACAAACAAGCAGGAACTAAGGCAGGCTGGTCAAGAGTCCGCTGGAGGGTAAGGGGAGGACTAGAGCTGGTTCCCTAGAAACCTGCTGGAGCTGTGTGCTCAAGCACGGGAAGAGCGAGGAGGAAAGGAGAAGGCGTGAGCAAGAGCTTCCAGGCCAGAACTGCATGGCGAGCACAGGACAGGCAGGTTGCGATGTGGGAACAGAGGAGCTGTGGCCTCAGGGCAGGCTGGGCAGGCTGTGAGAGGCTCGGGGGCCCAGGGGAGGCTGTGTGGCGGGATTGGAAGCAGAGGGGAGGGGTTTCAACGAGATGGATCGCTCTGGTCCTGCGCAGTGGATGGAGTGGAGGAGGCCCGAGGGGACCCCAGGAAGCATTCCGGAAGCTCCTGCCACAGTCCCGGGCCTGACCAGGGCAGGGGGCCAGAGATGGAAAGACAGGAAGAGATTCAAATGTTGGAGAAGGGACATTAGCAAGACTTCCTGATGGATCCGAGGTTGACCAGATAACCCTTCAGACAAGTGATACAAAGCCCAGGGTATGTGGGGCCTGGCAAACGGAAGACAGGGCCGGCCTCAAGGCACTGCGATCCCAAAGAGAAAATGCTCTGTGCTCACCCCACAAAACAACCCTTGGGGCCCAGTAGGCTTTGTGGCAACTTTGAGTCAGGCCTCCCTGATCCCTGATTGTCCTTGTTGTCACTGTAGTAGACAGTCTTAGTTGTCTGTGAAATCTTCACACACACAGCAGGATGAAATCCTCAATATGCAAAATTGGAAAACACAGCGGGAACTCAGTACCTTAGGAAAAGCTCTCAGTGCCAGTTTGTGCCTCTGCTAAAAATGGCTCCCTAATAGCGGCACTGTTGCCCACCACTTCTCCCAGGAACACCAGTAACGCCCGGGTCATGCCCGTCAACACTGTTTCCCACCACGAGGAACTGAGTTTTGGGAGGGCGGGTGATTCCACATCTTGGGACAGGAAATAAGTCAGGATGAGCCTGGAACATCCTGTTGCCACCAGAAATCAAGAAGACCATCAAGGGGCTGGCCCTGTGGCATAGAGGTTAGGTTCAGCGTGCTCTGCTTCGGCGGCCCTGGTTTAAGGGTTTGGATCCTGGGCATGGACCCACACCACTCATCACCCATGCTGTGGTGGCATCCCACAAATAACGTGGAGGAAGATTGGCACAGATGTTAGCTCAGGGCTAATCTTCCTCAGCAGAAAAAACAACAACAAAAAAACCCATCAGGAGCTGGCCCGGTGGTGCAGCTGTTAAGTTCACACGTTCTGCTTCGGCAGCCTGGGATTCGCTGGTTCGGATCCTGGGTGCAGACATGGCACCGCTTGGCAAGCCATCCTGTGGCAGGCGTCCCACATAGAAAGTGGAGGAAGATGGGCACGAATGTTAGCTCAGGGCCAGTCTTCCTCAGCAAAAAGAGGAGGATTGGCGGCAGATGTTAGCTCAGGGCTAATCTTCCTCAAAAATAAATAAATAAAATAAAAATCTAGAAATTATAAAAAACAAAACAAAACAAACAAACAAACAAAACCATCAAACACATCTGGGGCAGTAAAGGAACCAAGGAATCAAAGACATCCCCACTGACCTAGCTGTGCATCAATACCAGTATTTATTACTTTCTTATTGACATATAATTACATATAATATTATATTAGTTTCAGGTGTACAACATAGTGATTCAACATATGTGTATATCGCAAAATGATCACCACAATAAATGTAGTTAACATCCATCACCTCACATAGTTACGATTTTTTTTCTTGTGATGAGAACTTTTAAGATCTGCTCTCTTAGCAACTTTCAGATATACGATGCAGTGTTATTTACTATAGTCACCGTGCTGCGCATTACATCCCCAGGACTTATGTATCTGGTAACGGGAAGTTTGCGCCTTTTGACCCCCTTTGCCCATTTCATTCCCCCACCCCCACCTCTGAGATCATATCCTATTTGTCTTTCTCTGTCTGACTTATTTCATTGAGGTTCATCCATGTTGTTGCAAATGGCAGGGTTTCCTTCTTTTTTATGGCTGAGTAGTATTTTTTTTTTTAAAGATTGGCACCTGAGCTAACAACTGTTGCCAATCTTTTTTTTTTTTCCTGCTTTATCTTCCCAAACCCCCCGTACATAGTTGTATATCGTAGTTGCAGGTCCCCCTAGTTGTGGGATGTGGGACGCCGCCTCAATGTGGCCTGACGAGTGGTGCCATGTCCCGGGATCTGAACCTTGGGCCGCCGCAGCGCAGCACGCGAACTTAACCACTCAGCCACGGAGCCGGCCCCCTGAGTAGTATTCATATATGTATATAATCACATTTTCTTTATCCTTTCATCCACCGATGGGCACTGAGGTTCTTTTCATGTCTTGGCTGTTGTAAATAATGCTGCAATGTCCGCGATGGTAGAGAGAGCTTTTCGATTTAGTATTTTCATTTCCTTCAGATAAATACCTAGAAGTGGAATTGCCGGAGCATGCGGCAGTTCTATTTTAACACCAATATTTATAACTTGCTAAAACAGGTCTGTGAGAGACCTTGAGTTCACTACAGTACTTAAAGGAGAAAGGATACAGAAAGTAGACAAAAAGACAGCAGTGTCACGGAAGATGGGATTATTTAACTTTACTGATTTTTAAAATATTAAGCTGGAGAGTGTAAAATGTGAGTAACTTGTTACTTCTTTTTTTTTTTGAGGAAGATTAGCCCTGAGCTAACACCTGTTGCCAATCATCCCCTTTTTGCTGAGGAAGACTGGCCCTGAGCTAACAACCGTGCCCATCTTCCTCTACTTTATACGTGGGATGCCTACCACAGCATGGCGTGACAAGCAGTGCTTTGTCTGCACCCGGGATCCAAACCGGTGAACCCCGGGCCACCGAAGCGGAACGTGTGAACTTAAGCGCTGCGCCACCAGGCCGGCCTGTTACTTCTATTAAGTATAGTTTTTAAAGCTCAGAAGTGCACTTGTTTCCATGCGTGGAAGTAGAGAGATGACCACAGGGAGCTGTGAACCAACCAAGCTGTCCCCAAAAGGCATAGGAGCTGAAGCCAGGGCAGGCAGGACTGAGCAGCACCCCTGAGCCCACAGAACAACCGAGGGGAGTGGAGGCCGCCGTCAGCACCGAGCAGGAAAAGGCCCCACGTTGGTTCATGGGGGTGGATCAGCCAAATGTCCTAAAGGAGAAGCCTTTAGTTGACCCTACAGTTTCAATAAGGTAAAGCCGTGGTCTGCCTCTGAGAGGACGATGTGGGTTAGTGGGCCCAGAGAAACCTGAAGAAGACAGCTCTCTGCAAAGAGTCTGCAGCCACATCTGGGCTGGACGTCCGCGGCCCAGCTCAGGTCTGCGCCGCTGTGAGAAGAAACTGCTCCCACGCCTGGGTTGTGGTTCAACCAGTGTTCATTCAGCATCTGTCCCTGGCCTCCTCTGAGGAAAGGCTTTTTCTAATTTTGGTTTTGTAAGATTATTTTATTTTATTATTCTTTTAAAGATTGGCACCTGAGCTAACAACTGTTGCCAATCTTCTTTTTTTTTTTTTTTCCTGCTTTATCTCCCCAAATCCCCCCTGGTACGTGATTGTAAATCTTAGTTGCAGGTCCTTCTAGTTGTGGGATGTGGGACACCACCTCAACGTGGCCTGAGGAGCAGTGCCATGTCCGCGCCCAGGATCCAAACCCTGGGCCACTGCAGCGGAGCGTGCAAACTTAACCACTCGGCCACGGAGCCGGCCCCCGGTTTTGTAAGATTATTGTAACCCTGGGAAGGTATCTAAATAGGTATAGAAGTTAGTGAAGAAATTAGTTACAACCCAGGGATCATCAGTCAGGGCCCTGGCAGAAGAGAACTGGCTCACTCAAGTGGGTTAATCTGAGAAGAGTTTAATGAAGGAACTCCTTCTGTGCAGGTGGAGCGAAACCATAAGGGTGGGGTGTAGCCCAGGACTGGAACAGTGGGGGGCCATTCCACCTGCAGCTGAAGAAGGAGAGAGCAGTTACCCCCAGACCCAGAGAGTCTGGGCCTCTGGAGGAGGCTGCCGGGCAGGAATTGGGACCGTGGTCAAGGGGTGCCGACAGCCTGTGGTGACCCTTCAGGAAGACAGCAAAGGAAGTAACTACCCCGCTCCCCCTCCGGTCTCCTCATGATGCTCCCATTGGCCAGACCGCAGAAGCCAGACAGGAGGAAGTTCTTTGATGCTGCCCACCAGGGCGTCCTCCTGGCCCAGGGCAGGGGCAGAAGGGTGGAGGGGAATCTGCAGGGCCAACAACACAGCGCCGACGTGAGTCAGTAGGACACATTCGCAAAGATGGTTTAAACTCCTTAGAGGAATTTAAATACATGTGCAATAAAAATGTCAACTCAAATGTTTAAGAGCATTGATTTTCAAGGTTTTGTTTTATGTATAATATGTATGTATGTATTTTACACATACGTATGTGTCTATATCTGTATATCTATATGTTCCTTTTTAAGGGAATGTTGTCTACATACCAGGGTGATGTCTTTTGTTGTCAGGCTCTAAATGAATCACCAGACTCTTTTTATGAGGAAGTAAGTAAAAATTTCAGACTGTAAAGAACTAAGTATCAGTTGGAACTGTTTTTCTATTCAAGCTAACGTTAAGTAATGTTTAGATCTTTCCTGCACTGTTTTTTTAGCTCTTCTTGAATTGTTTTCTACGTCAAAGCAGAACTGGAGGGTCTCGGCCACACACCTTCTCGTCTCAGGAGGGCAGGAAGGCGACAAAGGTGGGGCAGCCACATGGAAGAAGATGCTTAGGAGAGAAGCTGACGTGGGGACGTGGGATGAGTGTATGAGCGCAGCCCAGTGCGGCGCCAGAGGTGGGGGGTGGGGGAGGAGCCTGCAAACTGATGGCACTGCTGGGCACTGGGGCACGATGGTGGGAGACCTGCTCTGGGCTTTTTGGGCACCTAAACCAATGAACACCCTTTTCACTTAAGAGTCTGTCACTTGCAACCAAAAGAGCCCTAACAGCCTCTCTCCATCTTTCAGCTCTGCTTTCTCCTGCACTGCTCCCACTTTCCTCTCTGCTCCCAGGACCCTCAGGCTCAATTGTCCAAGCCCCAAATGCAGCAGAACGTCAGAGCCGCTCTCCGCATGGCCAGCAAACGGCCTGAAACTGGGCTTGAGTTGAGTGCCCTTTCCTAATGGGGCAAGGGACTAGAAATCGCTGGGTCATGTCCCTTCCCTGTACCTTCGGGGGCAAGGACAGGTGGGGAGTTGACCCACTTAAATCTCACGGGCCTTGTGGGCCTGCAAGGACTTGGACTTCTGCTCTGCGTGAGATGAGACTGGTGAAGTCAAAGTGAGTCAGGACCAGTGCCGGGTGTGGGACTCAGGCCTCCTGGCCCCCAGCCACACCCTCTCCACTCCACTATCCTGTCCCTCTACTTCCTGGAAAACTTTCTTGCCATTTTGGGTTATTTCGGCCCACCCTAAGTGTGATTCTGCAGGTTTTTGAAAATGTGCCTCTGCCAGGCCTGGGGTCTAACCTCTAACCTCCTGCACCGCCATGGGGCCGGGAGACATGAGCCTCCCTGGGCCTGCCCACCTCGCTGCAGAGAAGGGACACGACACCTCCCGCAGGGCTCAGCAGCAACAGGGTGGGGCTTTTGGATGGTGGGTACAGGGGGCCTTGGAAACCCCTGGAGCAGAGCTCACCGTCATCACAGCCACCGTTTATGGGGGATCACGATGTGCCAGGCACTATGCCAGATGCACCATCAATTCTCTCTAAGCCTCACAACATCCTACTGAAGCATTGTTACCCCATTTTACAGGTGAGGGAGGTAAAGCCCAATGAAGCAGTCGCTTGCCCAGTTACACAGCCATGATGTGCAGAGGGGATCAGCCCAGGTCTGTCTGACTCCAGAGGCCATCACTAAAGTCACAGCCCCTCCGTCTCCATGTCCCACCTCAAACGAACCTCTGCTTTCTTGTCAAATATTTTCAAACTTTTTCACCAAGCAGGGTTATGTGATATGCAGCAGATAATAGTATCAGTTTTGTTCTGAACTCCACGCTGTCAACCTATTAAAATACTCCTATAAAAACTAATACTAGGGGGCCAGCCCGGTGGCGTAGTGGTTAAGTTCGAGTGCTCTGCTTCAGTGGCCCGGGGTTCGCAAATTTGGATCCCGGTGCGGACATGGCACCGCTTGGCAAGCCAAGCTGTGGCGGTATCCCACATAAAGTAGAGGAAGATGGGCACAGATGTTAGCTCAGCGACAATCTTCCTCAAGCAAAAACAGGAAGATTGGCAACAGATGTTAGCTCACGGCCGGTCTTCCTCACATGAAAAAACCAAAATGAAAACAAAACTAATTCTGGAAATGTAAATCAAAACCACAATGGTTATTATTTTAAAAAAACATAAAGTAACAAGTGCTAGTGAACGTGTAGAGAAATTAGAAACCTTGTGCAGTCTTGGTGGGAATGTAAAATGGTGCAGCCACTATGGAAAACAATGTGGCAGTTCCTCAAAAAATTAAAAATTTTATTATTCTCCATTCGTTTTTAAAATTTTTTAAAAATGAGAAGGAAAAGAAAAAGTACATGCCACATTTTCTGATCATAATGCAGTAAAAACAGAGAGCGGAAATTAAAAGATATCCAAAAGTGAAGTCAAACCACATGGATAAGCTACACGTTTGACCTTCTAAGTAACTCAGATCAAGGTGGAAATCAAAACCAGGAATGACGCCGGCCCTGACATCAGTTCCCCTACAATGAAGCCAGCATATATGGGGTTAAAACCAAAGCACTTTGCCTGCTTCCTCCCTGGCTTCCTGGCACCAGAATCCATCATGGAGACAAACAAACAAGGACATCCCTTACCTGGTCAGCCAGCTCCCTGCAAAGAGCCTCACGAGGCCAAGTGCAGGCTGGCGGGAAAACAAGCAAGGCTACGTGACTCCCTCCCCTACCTAAATCCCCAAATAAAAACCCTTGATTGTAGCTTGTCGGGGAGTTTGGGATTACAGTGTTAGCTGCCCTTTATCCTTGCTCGGAGCTTTGCAATAAAATTCCTACTTTCTTCCACTACACCCAGTGTCAGAGATTGGCTTGCTGTGCAACGGGTGAGCGAAGCTACTTCAGGTTCCATATCAGAAATTCAGACTATTTAGAAAGAAATGCAAAAAATGAGATCACTTTCTATTAAAACCTGTGGGCAGCCAAGCCTGGTTGTGGAGGCGTTCGGCTTTTCTGCAGAAGCCCTCGTGTCCAGGTTACAGCTACGTGGGCGTCAAGAGGAAAGGCAGAGAGCATCCACTCGGTGGCGAGGATACCGGCTAGGCAGCGTGGACCTGAACCCAGCAATGTGCTACTGGCCTCCCGACACCAGTCTGCTAATCGTGGCACTGGAAGCAGCCCCCTTGGGGGCCAGCTCTGCAGTGCTCTGGGAATTGCTCCTGGAAGCTCAACCCCGAGCCCAGCCCTGTAGCCCATCCAATAATTTTATAAGCACTGATTCCCCCTAGTAAATCCTTCTCTGCTTAAATTGGCTACAGTGGTTTCTGTTATTCTCCAACGACCCCAAACTGATACGCAACACTGAATGCATTCACCCTACAGAAGGAAGTGAAAAAGTTGTGAGTTATTTACCTCCCTCTGCACAAAAAAGGGGCTCATCCTTGATAGTTTGTACAGGCAAATTCCACCAAACTTATTAGAGACGGATAATTTAAACTATATCAGAGCAAAGAAAAATATGTAAAAATTCTTAATTTTACTCAAATGAAACTACTTGGATTCCAGACTACGTGAGAATAGAGGACACAATAAAAGAGGAACAATTTTGCTTATGAATAACGCAAACTCTAAGTAATAAAAGACCGTGACAGACACAGACTAACTTTGGGGTTAAAAGCACAGATTCGGGAACAAGACTGGAGATTCAAACCCTGGTTTCACCTGTTGGATTTTGGGTAAGTTGCTCAGCCCCCATCTCACTTTCTTCCCATGTGAAATGTGGATGAGTATCTCCCTGCCCCATGGAGTTGTTACGAGTTATAATAAGTCAATAGAAAAAGTGCTTAGGACAGTCCTGGTACATAGTAAATGCTGTTTATGAGCTGATTATCATTAATATCATTCCAGGATGCAATGTAGCAAATTACATCAATAGATTTAAGCAGGAAAATTGTATAATTTTATTGGTAGATGCCAAAGGAGTATTTGATTAAATTCAACATTCATCATAAAAACTCTCTGTGATCTAGCAATATAATGAAATTTATTTAATATAATAAGGAATGTGTATCAAAATCAAGAGCTACTTCTAGGCAAAGAGGGTGAAGTGAAGCCCGACGATAGAATCTCTTTCCTGTCCTTCATTCGATGGATATTTACCAAGACCACACTCGGCTCCTGTGCTGAGAATGCAGCAGTGAACAGTCCACTGGGGCCTGGCTCTCCGGAGCTTACATTCTAAATAAGGAAAAAATTCAGAGACTGACAAGTGCTACGCCAAACTTTGAAACAGGATGGTGTGCTGGAGAGTGACCGAGCAGGTAACTGCTGAGATCCGAATGAGAAGAATGAGCCAGCCATGAAGCAGGCCAGGAGAAAGGGCATCTCAGGCCCCGGGCACAGCTACTACAACAGCTCTAAGTGGGAGTCAGCTTGGAACGGCCACGGAACAGAGAGGAGGACCAAACAGTAAGTAATAAAGATATGCAGAATTAGATCCAGTCAGAAATGTGCAAAACTTACCAGAAGAATATTATACTTTACTGGAGTCATTGAAAAAACCCTTAACGAAGGAGTATATCATGTTCATGAAAGGGAAGACACACTGTTCAAGATAATATTTCCCCCCAAATAACCTATCAAATCAATGCAATTATGATTTTAAAATTCTATTAGCTGTTTTCAGTTTGTTTGACTTGGAACTTGACAAATGAATTGTAAGATTCATCTGGACAAATAACTGTGTAAGAATAGCCCAGATATGTTGACTAAAAGAATAGTAATGAAAGAGTCGTGGCCTAGCAGACATAAAAATTAAATTATATAACTACAGTAATAAAAAGAATATGGAGCAGGTCTGGTAACAGATCAGTGAAACATGATTGAGAATCCAGAAATAGACAATGAACATATGGAAATTTAGTATTGTTCTCTATAGGAAAAAGACACATTTAAAATTAGCATAGAAAGGAAAATGGATTATTCAACAAGGATATTGGAACAATTAGCTATCAATTGTTTTAAAAGTAGAGCTTGGTCTCGACCTTATTCCGCAGATCAGAGATTCAAGTGTAAAAAATAAGCCATCAACGTTCTATAAGTAAAGGAAAAGTTTAACAGTTTTACCACTGTTAATTTGTAAAATCTGTAAATTTCTGAATGGTAAAAGACACCATAAATTCTATTAAAAGATCAATGAACAAGCCACAGACTGGGAGAAAATATTTGCAAACCATATATTGACAAAGGACTTGCATCCAAAATGTACTATAGAACTCTTTCATCTCAATAGTGAGAAAACAACCAAAAATATCGCCAGATGTGGACAGTGCCCTGGACGTCCTGAATCACTCCCAGCGGAGAACCACTGAATCGGAGACGAGCAAGATGTGAACAGACACTTCAACGAGAAGATACGGATTGAAAATAAGTGCTCGTGTGAAGACGTTCAATAGGACTGGCTGTGAGGGAAATGCAGAATAAAGCTCCGATAAAATATTACTACACACCTATTGGAACAGCTGAAATAAAAAATAGTGGTAACACCAACTACTTGTGAGAAAGTGGAGCGGTTGGAACTCTCATTCATTGCTGGCGGGAACGTCAATGGTACGAACTCTGCAATACAGTTTAGCAGTTTCTTGCAAAGTTAAACAAACACTCACCACGTGACCCAGCAATTCCACCCCTGCATGATTATCCTGGAGAAATATAAACGTGTGTTCACACAAAAACTTGTACAGGAGATTCATGGCGTCTTTATTTGTAACAGCCGAAACCCGGAAAACCCAGATGTCCTGCAGCAGGTGAATGGTCAGACACCACTGTGGCCCGTCCACACCACGGAACACCACTCAGCCAGAAAAAGGAAGATGCTGCCGATACCCTCAGCACCCTGCCTCCACCTCAAGGTCGTGATGCCGCGTGAAAAGGGCCGGTCTCACAGGGCTGCACACTGCCTGGTTCCATTTATATGACCTTCTCTAAGGGACAGGGGTAGTGATGGAGGCTAGACGGGGGGTGCCAGGAGTTACGGTTGGGGGGTGACTATTAAGGGATAGCACAGGGATGGTCTTTGTGGGGTGGGACAGGTCTGCATGCTGACTTGTGAGATTATTCAAATCTGCTCGTGTGGTAAACTCTCCACGAACCACGGACACACGCACACACGAATGCACGTAGAAACTGGTGAAACCCGAACAAGGTTCGTAATTTACTTCACAGGACTGCACCAATGTCAGCTTCCTCGTTTTTACAGTGCGCTGTGGTTATGTAAGATATTCAAGGAACCTGGGTGAGGGAGCACGGCAACTCTCCGTACTAGTTTTGCAATTTGTGTGTCTTAAAGTATTTCAAAATATATAAAGTTATAATTTAAAAAAAAAAGGACAAAAGAAAAACCAGGAAACTGCAACATATATATAATAGAAAAAGAGGTACCATTCAAAACATATAGAACTCCTATAAGTCAATATGAACATGGCAAATAACCCAATCAATAAGTGGACAAATACCAGGAAACAGAGAAGAAATGTAAAGCCACATCCCATACTTAATCTCATTAATAATCAAATAAGTTCAGCTTAAGACAGCAGGAAATATTCATTTCCATCCATAAAGGGCTGATGGCTTTATGACGTGGAGAAGGGGCAGGGCCACACTGCTGGTGGGAGTGTAAACTGGCCAACATTCCAACAGGCAGCTCGACAGCACCTCTCCAGATTTTAAATATTTACACCGTTTGACCCAGTAATTCTAATTCTAGGAAATACAAAGTTTATAAAAGTTTATAACAGTGAAAAATTGGAGGCGACCTAAATGTTTGTTACAGGGAATTGGTTACACAAACTACAACAACGGCAACTGCTATTTAATTGGCGCCTTCCACGTTCCAGGAACTCTCCTAAGTGCTGTATGCATGTTAACTCATTTGATCCTCACAGCAATCCTAAGAAGCAGCTTCCAGGTGCTCCTTTTTTTTTTGAGGAAGATTAGACCTGAGCTAACATCTGCTGCCAATCCTCCTCTTTGTGTTGAGGAAGACTGGCCCTGAGCTAACATCTGTGCCCGTCTTCTACTTTATATGTGGGACGCCTGCCACAGCATGGCTTGATTAGCAGCATGTAGGTCTGCACCCGGGATCCTAACTGGCAAACCCCAGGCCACTAAAGCAGAGCGTGCAAACTTAAATGCTCTGCCACCGGGCCGGAGCGACAATAAGGATTTTTAAAGGTAAAAGACTAAAAATTTAAAAGAGAGAGAGAGAGAAGAAAGAAAAGAACAAACACCGGGTAGGAATTGCACAGTCTTGGACACTCGTTCCCCGCCCCCCAGCTAGGGGATGGCTGTCATGGAGGGTCTCCCCTTGGCTGGGGGCTCCTTCTCCCTGAGAGTGAAGCAGGTAGGTGTTGACTCATGTAGGTGGCAGGCCACCCTCCCCAGAAGTCTCCAGGGCTGGCCCTTCCATGAGGAGCTGATAACCCCCCAGGGGAACATGAGATCCTGGCCACTGTAAACCACTTCAAAGGAAAAACGACAGACTGGATTACAAATATCATCAGAACTGAAGGTCAGAGGGACAGGCCAAGGTTTTAAAATGAGCATAACAAACACACAGAACATACAGCGTATGGATTTGAGATTCTCAGAATCACATGGGTTGTGCTTTAAAAATGCCAATATTTGCAACATGGTGGAAATTACATTCCTTGCAACTACTTAAACTTATGATGAAAAAGCATAAACATCAATTTAAACATGTGCAAAGGGGCACACCACTTTTCAACATCATTTGAGGAGCGACTTGAGCCCAAAGAAACCACAGATCCCAGCCCTGCACCACGCAGGCTGTCTGATCCTGGCCTCTCAATGGCCACAGCTCTGAACCTGCCTGTCCTGGACTTACACGGCTCTGCCAAACTGTGAGGCAGGAAGTGTCTGAAGTCTTCTGGCGAGAAAGCAATTTCTTTTTTTTTTCTTTGGTGAGGAAGATTGGCCCTGAGCTAACATCTGTACCAATCTTCTTCTATTTTGTATGTGGGACACCACCACAGCATGGCCTGAGGAGCAGAGTAGGTCCGTGCCCAGGATCCGAACCCACAAAACCCCAGTCTGCTGAAGCAGAGTGAGCAAACTTAACCACTGCACCTCTTGATTGGGATCCAAGCTTAAAATGTATCCACCCTCTCTGGGAGAAACAGGAAAAGGCTCACTTGGTGGCTAACACCCATGTCAAAAGCTCCACCTGTTTGGGGTGGGGAGGGCTTCCTGCTTAACCATTTCCTGTCCACTTCTGGGTGAGTGACACTTAAACTAATTACAAAGGTGTACTTAGGTGGGCTGCAGCAAAGCAGGGAGCTGCTCCCTAGACTTACAGGTGTGACGCTGCCATGCTGGCGGCCCCCGTCTGTGTCTAAGTCCAGTAATAATTCATTTGCTGTCAATAGTAAAACAAAGTTTTAAAGAGATAACATTTAATCCAGGAAGAAACACTCTTTAGCAAATGCTAGTACCCTTGGAACAGTGAGACGGAGAACTTCAAAGCCGTCCTCCTGGTCGTTAAATAGGAGAAAGTCCGGGCGTGGACCCAGGCTCATCGGGCATCTCCGTGCTCTCTAGGCCAAGGCTGTGCTTGAATCTGGTGCAAGGCAAGGCCATGTTTAATGCAAGCTGGCAGGATGATTTTGAGAGTCCTCTGGAAATGCTTCCTGGTGCAGCTGGGATTCATCGCCAGGTTCCGACCTCTGGGTCATGAGCCCTCTTCCTCATTTAATCCAACCATAGATGCTCTCGGGCACTGCCTCCTTCCTCCACCGCCACGCTCAGCCTGACTGCCCGGGGAGGCTATTCGCACAGACGCCACGGTGCAGTAATGCGGCGGCCCCACAGCACACTCGCAGCACAGGCGTGGAGACAGCTGTCAGGGTGCAGGCCCAGGCCAGGGACACACCAATGCGGCCGGCCACTGGGGAGGAGAGGCCCCTTCAGCACATGTTACCAAACCTGGCTCCCTAGGGTGGGCCTCAGAGCAGCCTCACACGAAACTGTCAGGGGAAGGGACGCTTCAATGAGAGTTGGAGTTAGGCCAGGAGGCGTGGGGGGCTTTGTTGCGTTGAGATACTTGGGCCTGGCCCCCTCTTCCTAATGAGTCACCTGCGTTTCCTTGGAGGAAGCCTTGCCCGACTCGTGGTGCGCAGGAAGCAGCAGGGCCCTCTGGTTTGGGGGTCTGCCGTGCTTCTGCTTTGCTCACCTGCTCTGAAGAACACTGTGGTGATGATGGAGAGAAGATGGGGACTCCCAGAAAAAGATGCGGACAGAAGGAGCTGGAATAATGACTCCAGGGCCGTTAACTGGAAATGAACTGAAGTAGGAAACGGAGAAAAACACACCGGAATAGCTTGAGTTTTCTATTTCAAGAGACTGAGAGGTCAGCTAGGCCAGCTAAATGGAAGGGACTGAACGCCTTTAAGGCCCTTCAAATATCCTACCCCATTTAATCTTTAGAGTAACCCCGGGAGGCAGAAATTACCACGCCTTATCAGTAAAGCAACAGGCTCAGAAATATCAAGTGACACGTCCAAGGTCATCTAATAAACAAGAAGTGACATGGGAATTCAGCCCTGAATGCCACGTGGGTCCCTTCACCCCACTCCACTGATCTAGTCTGAAAGCAGCTGAACTTCCAGGAAGGGAACCTTCCCGGCTACATGGGTTTGCTTCCCCTCCTCCCCAAGTTATGATTTAGCTAGAATGCAAGGGTGGAGAGTGGCCCAGGGAGCTTCATCTCGGTGCTAACACTGACTTTGCCCTTCCCCCGGCCCAGCCCACCCTACTCACGAAGGGCAGGACGTGTGTCCTATTTGCAAACCTATTTGCATGGGTTGCTCTTTGTCTGCCAGTTCAGAATAACAATAAAGCTGCCTGTCCCCTACCCCCCAAACACACACACACACACACACCCCCCATCGCACTTAGGAAGACGTCGGTGCTGGGGCCTCCTTCTCCAGGAAAGGAGGCTATTACAGAAGAAATTATTTGGTAATAAGCCAACAGGAAGCTGAGCTTGGTAGCGAGGAAATAAACCAGCCCTGGGCCTGCAAAATCGTGGCCTTATGCTCTTATTTTTCTTCCTTTTTCAAGTCAATCTATGGGAAATCTTCTCCTTCAGACATAGCCTGGAGGGGGCAGAAACACAGCCTTCAGGGGAGGGGCTTGGCCTGGGAGCAGGAAGACCAGGGCAGAACTGCCAGGAAAGCTGGGAAAGGCCCTGGTGGTCAGGTGGGGCCGAGGGCAGGTCAGGTGGGCCCCTGTGGTAAGCTGAGGTGGGGGCGTTCACCGGAGACCGTGTGGAGGGAGAGGGCCCTTGGCAGGTTTTCTGGGGTTGGCAGCAGACCAGAAGGCAAAGGGAGGCTGACCCAACCCCACCCTCAGCCCCCTTGCCTCTCTCTTGAAACGCCACACGGCTAACAATCCACGCTCGGGGTGAAGCGCTCCATTGTCCCGCTCCCCGAGAATGCATTTTCCTCAGCAGACGACCCTGAGCATCCTGAAGGGCTGAAAGGGGAATCTCAAGCTCAGAAGGAGGAGGGCGATGCTTGGAGCGACCCAGGGAGTAGCTCACGGTTTTGAGGAGGGTTGACCTTGCTTCCTGGTGGTTGGGAAACAAAAGGACTCCACAGAGGGAAGGGGCAGATGGGTTGCAGAAAGGAAACCTCACAAAAAAAATGTGATCTATTCATACAGTGGAGTATTATTCAGCCTTAAAAAGGAATGAAATTCCTGATAGGTGCTGCAACCTGGATGAACTTTGAAGACACTATGCTAAGTGAAATAAGCCAGACGCAAAAGGACAGATATGGTAGGATGCCACTTACAGGAGGTACTTAGAGTAGAGAGATTCATACAGACAAAAAGTAGAATGGTGGTTATGAGAGGTTGATGGGAGGGAGTACCGGGGAACAGGTCTTTAATGGGGACAGAGTTTCTGTTTGGGATGAAAAAGTTCTGGAGAGTGGTGATGGCTGCATAACATTGTGAATGTACTTAAAGCCACTGAACTGCACACTTGAAAATGGTTCAAATGGTAAATTTTAGCTTTTGTATATTTTACCACGATAAAAAACATAAGCCAAATCTAATAGAGCCTTTAGACCTAACTTCCAGTTTGCAGTAAATGCAGGAGTTAGAAAAACCAGTTAAATGACACTATGAAGACACAGTCAGACAAATGGAGAACGCGGGACACCCTACAGAAAACTGAACTTCAAAACGTGAATGTCATAGGGAAAAAAACTGGAGGAGTTGTTCTAATTAAAAGAGACTAAAACGAAACAATAACCAAATGTAATGCATGCACCTAATTGGATCCTGCATCAAAAACAAACAAACTTAGAAGACACATTTGAAACGACTAGGAAGAGCTGATTAAGGACTAGATATTAGGTCATATTAGAGAATTAATGTCAGTTTTCTTAGGTCTGTATACAGTATGTGGTTATGTTAGAGAATGTCCTTATTTTAGGAGCTACATGCTGAAATATGCTGAATTATCTAGGGATGAAGTTTCAAGATAAGCGCAACTCACTTTCCAGCGATCCAGGAAAAATCCACACCTATAGAGGGAGATAAAGCAAATATGGCAAACCGGAAACGCCTGTTGAATCCTAGGTGATGGCTGAACACTAGAATTCTTCCCATTTTTCTATATGGTGAAAACATTCTTCAGAAAAAGTCGGGGAAGAAAAGTTCTAGCTGCAGTTTAAGGAGCCGTGTGACCTTAGGCAGACTCCTTGCCTTCTCTCAGGCCTTATCTTCCTCAGCTAAACAACAGGCTTCAAAGTACCTACCTCACTGCTGTCTGGATTACAAGTGTGAATCACCTGGTCCAGGTGCCCAGGGGCTGTGGGGTTATTGTCCTTAGTATTATTATGACAATGCCCAGCACCGTGCCTGGGACATAGAGTGACGAGTGGCTTTGGGAAAACCACTTGAGCTGCCCGGGTCTCAGTTTCTCAGCCTGAGTCGGGGGGGAGGGGCGCCCTGGAGGCCACCCCGACCCACCAGCGCGGGGTGAGTCAAAGTGGAACTGCTGGGAGCGCGGGCTGCGGAAGCGGGGGCGGGGCCTGCGGGTGGGCGGGCGTGGGAGCCCAGGCCTGCAGGGAGGGCCGCCTCATCGGAAGTGGGGGGCGGAGCCTCCCCCCTGCGGGCCAATCACGGAGCGGATGTCAAGACCGGCGCCTAGGACAGGAGTGGAAGATGCTGGAGGATTCCGGCGCTTGCGGCTTGGGCGCTGCGGCGGGCCTCCTCTCTTCGGGTGACTGGGCCGCCTGGTCTGCTCAGGCCCTTCCCTCTCTGGTCCCCAGGGCACGAGAGGGGACGCTGCAGACCAGAAGCCCGGCCCTGCGGTCTCCTCCGGGTGTGACCGCCGGGCAGAGCCACGTAGCTCTTAGACCTGCTTCCTCGTTATAAAGTGAGAGCAGTAAAACCCCACGTAGGAGGAGGACTAGACAGGCCCCAGTGACTCATAACTAGGAGATGAAGGAGAGAATGGCGACTTGTCCCTCTGCCTCGTGGTACCGCTCGTCTTTCCGAGTCTTTCTACAGTGCACGTGTTATTTTGGTAGTCAGGAAAAAGTTAAACTAAAAATGAAGCCATCCTCTCTGGCTAGCTCACAGAGTTGTACTTGATGGCTCCTGTGCACTGAGGCAGCACCCTAAAGGAGCACTTCCGGATAGTGATTATGTGAAACTGGAATGTAAACCGGGTATTGGAGGATACCAAGGGATCACAGATAATTGTTAGATGTGATAATGGCTTTATCAGCCATAAAATTATCAATAAAACTACCCATTTTCTAGAGCTGGAGGCTGAAGCAAGGTGAAATTGACAATGTCTGGGAGCTGCTTTGAAACAAATGCTAGACCGAAGTTTTAGTTGTTGCTTTGTCTAAGAGATGTGATTGTCATTGGTCTTTCTCTGAGGCTTGTGAATACTTTAAACACGGTGTGTAGCACTTTAAGAAATGGAAGAAATAGGTCTAAGTGGGGAGGGTATCTTCCCTATCCCCAAGCTCTTTGGATTATTATATCTAGAAAAGACTGTAAAAAATCCAGTGTTTCTCTTGGTGACAATCCTAAGAGTGTTTGCAGCTGTCGGAGCTTTCCCAGGTGAATCTTTCCTGGATCTTAACATTTCTTTCTCGTCATTGATTTCATGGCATTTTGCCAATTGCAGGGCAAACGTCTATGGCAATCTGAAAAACCAAATACAAAGTGAAATGAAGACTGATCCTGAGTTCCTGTCTCCATGCTCGCCCCAGTGGAGGTTTTCAACCTCCGCTTCAGGCTGTTTGATGCCCAGTAAGCAGTGGGTGAATTCCTACTTCTCCAACTATTCTCCGAACTTTAAGGAATTCTTGCTCAGTTTGCAATTCTTAAAACAATAGTGACATAGGGGACATTGGCCTTACAGCAGACACAATTTCAGTGGGAAATTGCACCAAAGGCCCTCTCTGTCATTGAGTTAACTTGAAGGCTTACAAAGGGCTGCGAATTCTCATTTAATCCTCATTTTACAATAGTCCTGCAGGTTAGATACGGCTACAAGCCCTATTTTACCAACAAGGGCACCAAATCTTAAGTCAGGAGATGTGTCCAAGTGACACAGCAACTGCACCGCAGGACTCAGCAGCCAGTGACTCTAACCGTTGGACAGCACGGTCGTTGCCGACCACCCCACAGCCATGCCTCATCTCAGGGCCCTTGCACCCCCACCCAAGTACACGTATCTAAATGGTCGCAGAAAGGCGGTTCCCTCGCAGCCAGGGGCGTTTTACAGGCATTTGCACCAACCTCATTTGCAAACCATTTACCGGACCCGCGAAACGGGTTCAAAGGAGAGACGTTTTCGGGGAGGTGGGGCTGTGGGGGGTGGGGGAATCCTCTCCCGCTCGCCGGCGGGCTCCAATCGCGTTGTCTCATTCAATCCCAAACGGTTCCCGGCCAAACGCGCGCCATCGCCTCCGACACGCACGGGGGGCTGCAGCTGTGGTCCGGGGGGGGCCCGCAGGCGCCTGGGCAGTGCCGCTCCCGGCTCGGCCCGGCCCGTAGCCCCCGGAGGTCCGGGTGGGGGCCCCCCGGAGGGTCCTGAGGCTGCCCGGAAGGCGGGCGGACGGCGCTCCCGCGCAGCCCTTGAATTTCCACCACGACCCGCCCCTGAACCAGCGACGGGGCGCATCCAATGGGAAGGCGGCTCCGGGCCCCGCCCGCCGGGCCTCTCTGGCCAGGCCACGCCCACCGCGCTCGCCCTTCCGCGGGGCTTTAAAAGCCCGGCCGCTGGGCGCCGGGGGCTCCCAGGACCCGCGCGCCGCCTCACCTGTCTGAACCGCCAGCCGCCATGCTCTCCGTCCGCGTCCCGCTCGCCACCATCGCGGACTCGCAGCAGCAGCAGCTGCAGCTCTCGCCCATGAAGGGGCTCAGCCTGGCGGACAAGGAGAACACGGTGAGCGCGCGAGGGCCAGGGAGGGCGGCGGGCGCCTGTGGGGCGTGGGCATGCCCCTCACCGCGCGTCTCCTTGCAGCCCCCGGCCCTCAGCGGGGCCCGCGTGCTGGCCAGCAAGACCGCGAGGAGGATCTTCCAGGACCCCGGCGAGCCGGTGAGTAGCGGGCTGGGGGCGCAGGGGGCAGAGCGGGCCTGAGGGCGCGAGGGGCGCTGCATGTAGGCGGCGCCACGATTGGCGCCAAAGCCTCATTGTTTCCTCGGCTGTTTCAAACCCTAGCCCCTCCCCGGCCCGCGCTCCTTTCCCGCCAAAGTTCCCCTTCCTTATCGTTTCCTACTTGCACGTCTGTGTGTGTCCGATTGCTTCTCTGCTGCATTCCTGTTGTGTTACATATGGAACACATGTATGGCAGCTGGCCCTTGAAACCTCGAACCGCATGAGGTTGCCGATAACTGAACGTGCTTGGCCTGAAAAAATGGCAGTTTCATCTGGTGCGCCCTCTGCCTTAACATGTTCATGTCTTTCTCCCCCAACAGAAGACGAAGGTGCCTGCCCCCAGCGTGGAGGATGAGCCGCTGCTGAGAGAAAACCCTCGCCGCTTTGTCATCTTCCCCATCGAATACCATGATATTTGGCAGATGTATAAGAAAGCTGAGGCTTCCTTTTGGACAGCTGAGGAGGTAAGCGGATTAGGGAACTTGGAGACTTAAAAAAAGGGAGTTTAAGCCTTGCCCCGGGGGTGGTTGGGGACGTTCTGATTGGCGAAGGGAGCTGTATGTGAGGGGCATATTCATCGAGCGGTGCTAAACTGGAAAGAAGGGTTGAGCACCGTGCGCGCGTGTGGGTCCTCATGCTGGATCCTTGTGGACTTCAGGTGGACCTCTCCAAGGACATCCAGCACTGGGAGGCCCTGAAGCCCGAGGAGAGATACTTCATATCACACGTTCTGGCCTTCTTCGCAGCCAGTGACGGCATAGTCAATGAGAACTTGGTGAGTTTCCCCCCAAATTCTGCTTTTCCAGTATTTCAGGGAGAGCTAATTCTCGTTCCTCATCGTTGACCTTTTACCATACCGAAGGCACGTATGTTTGCAGGTGGGCTTCTCTTCTATGGCATTTCCCGTTTTATAATACTCTTCGCAATTTTTTCTTTATTACAGTACTTTTTCCCCTGACTGGAGAAGCTCAAAGGGTTAGTGGTAGTAAAAGGTTTACTCCTGTGCCTGCCGCATTGCTCTCCTTTAAAATAGCGGTTATCTATGTTCTGATCTGTAAATTGAGCATATAACGTAAAATACCCAGCTTTACCGCAGAATAGTGAAGAATGATATAAAGAAATAAACCTTAAAATGGGACAAAAAAGGGAGTGTGATGCGACCAACATCCATTGACTGACTTGCTGCCGGTGGTCTTCCCTGAGGCTGAACCTGGCTGTGTTTTACCACTAGGTGGAGCGCTTTAGCCAAGAAGTTCAGATTACAGAAGCCCGCTGTTTCTATGGCTTCCAAATCGCCATGGAAAACATACATTCTGAAATGTACAGTCTCCTCATTGACACTTACATTAAAGATTCCAAAGAAAGGTGAGTGTTTGGGTGGTGTGCCCGCATGTCTAGGACTCACTCATTGTTCCTTTATTTCGTTTTTGAATTCATATAGGGATAGAAAAATGACTCTCAAATGCTAAGTCAAAGAAATTCCCGGCACCCATGGTCATGTCTGCTGAGGAAGAGGCCGAAATTCACTTTATTAGCCAATCACTTAACAGTCATGACGTTCTTCCGTGTAATCTGTACCGTTGATCTAATGTTCTTTTGAAAAAACATCCTCGAGGCTTTCTCTGATGAACTAAAACCTAGGTCGACAGTTTTTACTTCTGTGGCAAATCTGTTGACCCACATGTGAGGCGGGGCGGACTGGAGGATGCAAGGTAGAAGGTCACCGCTTCTTGCAGAGCTGGTGAGAGGACAGAAAATGAGGCCAGAAGTATAAGCGAGGAATGAGTGATGCAGAGGCAGCCAGGAACCGTGAGACTGATTCAGACAGGGCAGTTTGACGGGAGTGGTGGTTTATATTAGGGGATAGTAGAGGAGAAATAAAGGTAGCTAAGGCCTCATTTACATTTTGAAGATGCACTGGAGAGGAGGGGGAAATTAGAAGTGGACTATTGGAGTGGTCTAGATACTAAGGTCAACTTCAGGAGCGGGGCCTGTGGAATACAAGTGGTGAGCTCAGGGAGATGATTGCATATCGCCTGGGGAAATGTGAGGAGGAAAAAGAAGTGGTGACCTGAAAGGCTAGCAGGGGTGAGGGAACCCTTTGAGGGCAAAAAGATTTGAACATGTTTGTAGACAGAAGTGGGAAAAGAAGGTAAAGGTGGGCATGATTGAGGTGAATTGCCAGAAAGGGTAGGATCAGGAAGGTCTGGTGGTTACGCTGCAAAAGCTAGGGAGAGGGACCAGCCTGGTGGAGTAATGGTTAAGCTTGCGTGCTCTGCTTCGGCGGCCCGGGGTTCATGGGTTTGGATCCTGGGCACAGACCTACACACCGCTCATCAAGCCATGCTGTGGCAGCGTCCCACATACAAAGTAGAGGAAGATCGGCACAGATGCTAGCTCAGGGACAATCTTCCTCAAGCCAAAAAAAGCTGGGGGAGAGGCACACCCAGGTCTCCACTAGACGACATTGACATGGAAAGAGAAGGAAAGGGGCCTGGTGGTCTGATGGCCTTCACTTTAGAACAGGTCACCTGGGAAGGAATATCTGGGAAGTCAGTAGGCTGCCAGGGTGTGAGCAGGGACAGGTTGGAGGCAGAGGAGGGTAATGAGGAAGACCCAGTTAAAGGCTGGGCCAGTGGATTGCCTTCCTGACCTGGGATCAAAGTGGCACAGAATTACAGTAGGAAGCAACCTGAGGTGTGTTAGGCTGTTGGCTTTAATTGTTTTATTATATGCATATGGCATTTGGGCCCAAATAATTGGCCCGATGATAGTCTTGGTGGGGGTGCTGTCTACTGAGGGAGATAACAGTAAGCACAGCTTAAGCAGTCCTGGCAGTTAAGGGTTTATGGTTCTTCAGATTGAAAGATAGGGCCTGTGAAACATGTCACAACTTGGACTTCAAATAATGAAGCCAATAAATGCTCTTGGTGTAATGTACTAAGTTTTAGTGTTAGTCATTCTTAGGGCTCAGTATGAACTAAAGAATACCTAAATTTGCATTGATGTAAACCAAATCAATGTTGAGATTTTAGCAAGAACAGTGGAGGAGGAACCAGTAAAGAGAAAACACTTCAGTTTGAGTCTCAATTTGGCCTCGATCCCAGTGTTCTTCTCTAGAAGCCTGTGGTGGGAGGTCTGTGCTGACATTGCTGATGCTCTGTGTGCCTGCTAGGGAATTTCTCTTCAATGCCATTGAGACGATGCCTTGTGTGAAGAAGAAAGCAGACTGGGCCTTGCGGTGGATTGGGGACAAAGAGGCTACCTATGGTAAGGACGCCTTTGGCCTTAGACCTGAGCTTCACTTTCTAAGTGATGTTACTGGTTTGTTTGTCCTTCATTCCTCACTGTGTGTCTTGGCGTTGACTCTTAATAGGAGAACGGGTTGTAGCCTTTGCCGCAGTGGAAGGAATCTTTTTTTCTGGCTCTTTTGCATCCATATTCTGGCTCAAGAAACGAGGACTGATGCCCGGCCTCACATTTTCCAATGAACTTATTAGCAGAGATGAGGTGAGTCTAAATCAAATAACAAGCTGATCTGCACCCCACACAGCTATGACATTGTTCCCTCAAGGGACCCCAGGATGATCAGATGCGTCCTGTCCACGTTTAACATATGCATTCAACCATATACATATTTGACAGAGGATGAAATACTTTGAATTACTTTGCTTGTATTCTCAATATGTTATAATATAGTCATACATATGTACTGCCCTATAGGGATGTTTTATTATTTTTGCCTGGTATTCTATGTGATCCTACTGTACTTCAAAGTTAGTTCAAAAGCATCCCAATGAAATGAAAATCCACTCTGCTCCAGTGTGTGTCTTTGAATCCACTTGGATTAAACTGTGGAAAGGAAGGTGAAGGTACCCAGACATTTTAAGTTAAGCCACATCTGGATTACTTGGGGTTTAATGCACTAAAACTTGGCAGGCTCAATTCACTTGAAATTGCATTGCTGATTTCCGGAGCATTAAGATGTAAATCTAAAAACTAACTCGCCTAGTCGCTGAGTTTGGCCTTTCCTGCTGGGAGTAGTGGCAAAATTAGAGCTCTCTGCTGCAGAAAGAATGAATGCTCTGAACGGAAGTTCTGCCCCATCCTTTGCCACCACACAGAGCAGCAAGTAGCACACCTGGCCTGCCATCGTCATCTAGGTGGCAGCATTGAGAGCCTTGGGTGGGGCTGAGCCTACCTCAGGATGGCAGCAGAACAGACAGTAGCTGAAGACAGTTTAAGTGCCTTCAAGATGGCCAAGCAAGATGTGTGAGGAGCATGCGGGAAAGGCTAAAGCAGTTTCCTATCCCATAGGAGTGACAGAGGTCTCCCAGTTTTATAGTGATCTGAAACTTTTTCTTCTAGGGTTTACACTGCGACTTTGCCTGCCTGATGTTCAAACACTTGGTGCACAAACCTTCGGAGCAGAGAGTAAAAGAGATAATTATCAATGCTGTTAGGATAGAACAGGTGAGCGATGCGTCCGGGCCTTGTGCTTGCGAGAGGACGTCTCTGCGCTTTTGTTTTATTGAGAAGCTGTGCTTGGTCCCTAGGAGTTCCTGACGGAGGCCCTGCCAGTGAGGCTCATTGGGATGAACTGTGCTTTAATGAAGCAGTACATTGAATTCGTGGCAGACAGACTTCTGCTGGAGCTGGGTTTTAACAAGGTGCGGTATTGTTGATAGCCTTCTGGTTCTTTTTGAAACTGGAGTTCTGTATTGATGTTTTGCTGTGAACCTTTTCAGGTTTTCAGAGTAGAAAATCCATTTGACTTTATGGAGAATATTTCACTGGAAGGGAAGACTAACTTCTTTGAGAAGAGAGTAGGCGAGTATCAGAGGATGGGAGTGATGTCCAGTCCAACAGAGAATTCTTTTACCCTGGATGCTGACTTCTAAATGAACTGAAGATGTGCTCTCATTCTGCTGATTTTTTTTTTTCCTTCTCATCCAAAGAAAAAAAAATCAGCTATTTCAAGTGTATCAACGAGCTACACCATGAATTATCCATAATGTTCATTAACGGCATCTTTAAAACTGTGTAGCTACCTCAAAATTAGTTCTGTTTATTAAGAAGGCTAGCTGTGTTACCTAGAGCAAAAGCATAGACAAGGCTTGGGTTAGGGAAGATCTCGTCCATCCCTGTTGGGCTTTTGCAAGCAGGCTAGCTGCACGTGGATTCACCGTGGCTCCGAACAGCTCTTGGCCTCTGTGGGGACTCGAGCAAGTCTGCTCCAGCGGGGTTATTAAGCTTTCACTTAGCGCCACAGGCCGTTGGAAGACATCAGCCTCACTGCTTCAAAGCAGATTTTAAAGTTTGCTTACTGATTTGTATATAAAACTGGCACTTTACACATAAATAAACATAATTTGTACTGTTGAGGTAAAGGCCTGATTCAACCTAACTTTGTTGGTTTCTCACCAAACGCAGACCTATTGGCTGCTAATGAGAGCCGATTCAAAATTTACTCGGTGACAAAAATAAGTTAAACCTGTGTAAACTAAGCATGTTATTTGTTCTTTATTTTCTTTAATGAATTGAAGGGCTTTTTAATCAACTTTAAAGTCAGTCGTGTGCATACCTAGCTATTAGCCAGTTGGTGCCACATACACGACGACAAGTTGTGTTTTGTATTCTGTAGCCCAGGTCAAGTACCATGGGATAAGAGATAAAGGAAAAAGGAGCTTCTAATTTCAATCATTAGGAATTAAAGTGTGACCTGGGCAGACTGCTGGCAACCTGGGGGTGTGAAGGACAATATCATTTTATTTCTCAAATTGTATTTTTCCTAACTTCCTCGTAGTATGAAAGATCCTTGAAATGTCTTCATAGCTGGGATCTAAGATAGTATTGTAAATTGATTTTCAAATCATCCTTGAACGAAATGACCCAGCTAAGATCTTGCTCCTATTAAGTGGTAAAAGTAGGACTGAAATTGGCTCTCCAACAAGTTGTATTCGTTCTGAGTTTGGTTTAATTTGTGTGTGAGTAGGTACTGTTGACATAATCCATTTATATTTACTACACACCTTAAATTAGAAAATGCTTTTTTTCTATGTCCTTTTAGATATATCTGTAGTTCATACTTTGAAATAATTACCCAGTATTATCTTGCAGTTCATAGTTGAGTAGATATCGTTCAGTGCAATTACTTGTAGCATTTGCCTAAATCTGAGCATCACCTGGTGCATTAGAAAACTAGTTTGTGTGAGCTATTAATACATGTTCCATTCAAATAGTAATTTCAGAAAGAAGTATAAACTAATAGATATACTTAATAGGACAGTTTGAATCAATATGCCTTTATGTTCCAATCTGCCAAAAAAAGGCCGAGGTGTTACTTGGGAGACAGCGTCATATACATCAATCCTTTGGCCACATTTGTTAACACATGTTGTGTGTTGGCTGACCACTAGCCTGTTTCATTGTCAGTTTTTTTATTGTATAAATGGTCAAATAGCCCATTTAAAAATTTCTGTAATATGTGATCGTTTTCTATCTTTTAAATTATTGTTACCTAAAGTTAATCCAGATTATATAGTCCTTACACTTGTGCGACACAAAAAACACACCAACACTTGGCCTGGTGTGGTCAGGTACAGGTGGAAGTTGGGAGCAGATTTTCGGATTCCCTTCCCGTTAGCTGTGTGATGTTAGAATTAACTTCTGCCAAGTAGGAGTCAATTTCTTCATCTGTTTAAATGGAAACAGATTTTGTCTAAAGCATTTCAAAATCTCTTAAAATTGAATACTGCACAAGTGTTAAATGATTAAAATAGAACTGCTCTTATGTCAGTTCCTTGATAAAACTTGCATTTCAATTCAGGAAGAAAAAAATCAGGAAGTATCTCATGCGTGGGGCTTTCCTCATGCCTGTTCTGGCACAAGGTACATAGGAAGAGGTGCACCTGAAAGGTGGGACCCAAAAGCATCACCTGCCACACTGCACGTGGGCGGTGTGAGGCCAGGAGCCAGTGAGTCCGCCTTCCTAACCACCCTGGGGGAGCTGCTAATCTGGGCCTCGGTTTTCCCATCTGTAAAGCAGTGGGGGTGGGAACAGATGGGGCTGAAGCTTCCTGGAGGGGTTTTGCTTTGTTCTCCCATCAGATTGACCTGTGTGGACTTCCGCGTGGGCTCAGATCAGTCCCTCTCTATAAATGCCCTTCCTGACTCAGTCCCACCCACCTTAGTAAAACCTTTTAGAAATCACACCTGTCCGTTCCCAAATGCCAAATTGTGTGTCACCACTTTTGGTCTGCAGCTGTTCGTTTAACCAACAGCAGCTACCTTGTCAGGCACTGTTCTGGGCGTTGGAGGTGCAGCAGAGGAGGAAACTGGTGCATAAGTAAATCTGGGTGTCGGGTGGGGATGTGGCTTTGGGGCCAGAACAGGGAAGGAGCAGCAGAGAATTCAAGCTGGGTGGGAGCATTAGGAGGCGTGGGGACGGTGACACTGTTTCTCTGGGGCAGAGGTGGGGATTGGGGGTGAGTCTTACTGATAGTGATGTTTTCTGGGGCAGAGGCGGGGATTGGCGGCCAGTCTTCCTGACAGTACTGCTCTTGCCTTCCTGCTTTGTTTGCATCAAAATTCCCACCGTGTTTCTCCTATGAAGGAGGATGCTCACTTAGAACACGCAGGTTTTATCCAGCTCCCTATCTTAGCACGTGGCCTCTGGGATCAGGCCTTCAGTGAGTGGCTGGTGAATGAGGAAATTAATTTGAGCTGAGTACTTTGGGGTGGGTAAGGTCTTGAGTAAAGGTGTTCTGTGTCCTGGAGGAACCCAGCCACAGAGCTTTGCCTTTGCACCCCAAAGGCACTCCATGAATGTCATTTGATTCATAATGTCAGCTGGGTGGCACCATCAGGCAGCCATGACCTACTGGAACAGCCTCCCTGGGGGCAGCCCACAGTTGGGTTTCCTCTGTTCACCTATGCCAGCCTCACATGCTCTCCCTGGAACCCCCGCCCCCCATGCCTCACTGGGAAGACCTGCGTCAGTTCGTGTGGTCAGACCACTGTCAGAATCACCAATGGATTTGATGGATAAACACTCATGGGCCCCATCCCAAACCTACTGAATCAGTCTTAGGGGGACACCAGGGAGCCTGCGATTGTAACAAGTTCACCTTGGGAGACTTGGGTATTTGAGAGCTGGATAGGATGAACTCCTTATATACAGTTCAGGCCAGTGGTTTTCAAGTCTGAGTGTCCATTACAATTGCCCGTGGGCTCTTAATACTACTGGGAAGAGCCCTGCTCGGTTTAAACTGGCTGTGCTCTGATTTGCACTCCAGATGCACTGAGCCCCCCACTTAGGTAAGAGGCACATTTACTGCATGTGGACACGGGGTCAAGCCTGGCTGCTGACAGCAGACCTGTGAGGGCCTCCCTCCGCCTGCTGGGCGCTGCTGTGGCCTGTGGTCCAGTCAGCACTGGCTCCTTACAAAGCCGGCACTAGATGGGTCATTTGTTGCCCTCCGGCCAGGGAGCTGACTGGTTTTTTTCATGTTACTGAGGATCTATGGCCCTGTCATTGTTAGTCTGGGGATCCTGACATAGCGAGATAGTCCCAGCCCCTCAGTGAGTGGCTGCAGCTTTGAGGCAACAGGATTGCATGGCTTGACCCATTCAAACCAGAGAAGACTTCATAGGACCCCTGCCCCTTTCTGTAGAGGGGCTACCCTCCTGGTGTGCTCTGGGCACGGGAGAAAGAACGTAATTAGTGGTGTCTCCTTGTCCTTCCCTAGAGGGGCTTCCCCACATCCGGATGTTGATGAGAATGGCTGAACCCACTGCTGTATGTAAGGTCTGGTAATCACAGCACCTTAGCTTGGCCGGACTAAGGTACCCTAAAAACCATTCTGCTCTGACACCGGCCAGTGATAACCAACAGCAAAAGTCAAATGGGCGATGAATTCCCGAGAAGGGGAAACTCCCAGGCGCTGGGAACGAAGATGCCGGCCACGGGAGCCTGTGCTTGCAGCAGCCCTGGCGGGGGGTAGTTCTTAGCCCATTGGGTTTGGAGGGGGGGATTCGCCTGCACTAGCGGAGGAGCTGGAACCGAGAACTCCACATGGAGCCAGGACCCCCAAGGAAATGGGGGTCAAGAAGTAATCCCACCGGCCCAGGGGAGGGGATCATCGTGTTGGTCTTGCTGGACCCCAAATCAAAACCCCAGGCCTGCACCTCAGATTGGCACTCTGGGAACTCGCGGAAGGGGCACAACCCCAGCCCGGCTGCACGTGCTTCCCACAGGTGGAGCTCACAGCCGGAAACTACAAAACGTGAGGTAACAAACTACACGATCGTAGGAATAGTGGGTTTAAAAATCCCAAGAACTTGAGGTTGTAAGACCATAGATACCACTGTGATCAAAGGGGAAAATGAATCAAACCCAAACAGTGCTCTGAAGAAGCACTAGGCAGACGGTGAAAAGAACCAGCTAGGATTGCTGGGAATGCAGCCCATGCTGGAATTAAAGCTCCAGTGAGATGAGACACAGCTGAGGAGTGAGTGACCAGAAAGGATATTATCTGAAGGGATTATCCAGAAGTAGATGGAAAATAGGAAAGGACAGGAGAGATGCAAAGGATGGAAGGGGAGGCACCTCCTTTCTAAAGGGAGCTTTAATGGACAGAATGGGTAGGCGATGTTGAGAAAGTGGTGATTTTCCAGAAGTGGCTCGTCCTCATGGTCAGGAAGTCTGAGGAGCCCAGATGTTCAAGGCCACCTGGTCCTCTCGTGTCCAGGCAGGACCACCAGGCGAGGTCCAGGGGCCAGCATGGACTGGGCAGCTGTGATGTAATGGCCATTCACAGTATGGCCACACTAACCTGGGGGCAGACAGGCGAGGCTTTGGGGCTGGATGATAGCAGACGAAAAGACTTGTGGGAGCTGGTTTTAGACATGCTGACGTGGAGATGTCGGGCCCCCCTAGTTTGGGGCAGGCTGAGCCTCGCTGGGTGTGGCCCAACATGAGAGTTTAAAGACCGGCTGGAGGTTACTGGTGACCAGAGAAGGCCTCGCTCTGCACCCCTCTGAATTTGGCAGAGATGGTGGGGGCGGCTGCTGTCCCTCCTGGCTTTGGCAGGAGAATGAATCTGCCTCAAGAGTGGGTAGGGCCTAGAAAGGCTCGCTCTTCTCCCAGAGGCCACTAACTGACCACTGTGCCCACTCTCAAAAGTCCCCTGACCACAGCCACTGGGGTTCCAGACTCCATGCAACAAGGACCAGGTTCCTGCCAGCCAGCCAGGCCTAGGACTTGAGCGTCTGGTTTGGGGATGGGAGTGGCCTTGTTTCCCCCCTGACCTTGGAGTTCAGGGAACAGAGGGTCGGGCTGCTGCAGCCACCTTGCAGCCATGAAGGCAGGCCTGTCTTGAGAGTGGGGCCCACACATGGGAAAGGAAAGCTGATCTACAGAGAAATGGGGTCCTCATGACTGTTTGTTTTCTGGATCCAGCCATGCCTGAATCCCACACCCTAGACTTTTCACTTAAGTAAGCCAATAAATTCCCAATAGAATCAGGTTGGCGTTCTTGCCACAGGCAACAGAGTTACACGTGAACAGAACCCACAGCCCTGAATTCATCTGAGCCACAGTCACCATGGCAGTGACTTTACAGATGTGGCCAAGAGGCTCAGGGATGTCGGTGCCTTGCTGAGGACCATACATAGAGAAACCGGGGCCGACCAGGACTAGGACACAGGTGTACTGGCCCCATGGCCACACTCCTGTCCCTTTACTACACACCTCCCTTCATGAGGGGATGGGTACCCCAGCCTTCCTTCATGCGGAAACTGCTTCTGGATCTGCTGCTGCCTTGCTCCCCTCGTCCTGCTTTCCCTGTGCCTGGCATGGTGGGGAGGCTGTGCTCTGCTTTGTCCCTGCCACCATGACCATGTAGCCTGTCTGGGCAGGAGCCTCTCTGTTGCCTGTAAGTCAGAGAACATCCTCACTGGCCCAGGGGTTGACCTGGGACCTGCTGCCCACTTGCTTCTGCCTCGAGCTCCCAAATAAGGTGGCAGGCTGTGCCGGGCCGTGCACCGCACTGGAAGGCTGGGGAGAGAGCCAGACACGCACAACTGATTGGAGTCCCAGGCTTAGAAACGGGGGAGTGGGGAGCAGTTACTGACCCTGGGGGTGGGAAACAGGAAGTCTCCAGCTGTTTCTAGAAAGCACCTGGAGCAGCAGGTGCCTGGGTGAGGTCTTGCACGGTGCCTCTCTGAGCCTCCCCTCCTCTTGGTGCGGCAGCCTCTCCTGCGGCCCCCAGCCAGGCCCTGCCAGGACTGAGCCGAGAAGGGTGTGCGTGGTGTGAACAGGTGCTTGGGGCCAGTCAGCCTCCTCGGCTGATGCAGGTGCTGAACGGTGTTTCCACCCCACAGGGGGCCCCTTTGTTTCCGTCGGTGCAGGGACAGAGGCAAAAAGCCTGGCTTTAGAAATGGTCATCGTTGTGGCCGGCCGGGTGGCGCAGCGGTGGTTAAGTTCGCACCTTCGGCTTTGGTGGGCAAGGGTTCGCTGATTCAGATCCCCAGCGCGGACATGGCACCGCTTGTCAAGCCATGCTGTGGCAGGCGTCCCACATACAAAGTAGAGGAAGATGGGCACGGATGTTAGCTCAGGGCCAATCTTCCTCAGCAAAAAGAGAAGGATTGGCAGCAGATGTTACCTTAGGGCTAATCTTCCTCAAAAAAAAAAAAGAAAGAAATGGTCATCGTAGAATTCGGTGACTAGTGCCTGGCGTAGTTTCTAACAGCTTTATTGAGAGATAACTTACAGACTGTCCACTTCAGCCATTTAAAGTGCAGGATTCAGTGGGTTTGAGTGTATTCAGAGTCACGTAACCATCACCCACAGTCAGCTTTAGAACGTGGTCACTCTGTACCCAGCAGTCCCTCCACGTCCCTGTCGCCCCCGCCCCCGGCAGCCTCTGGTCAGTGGTTCTGTCTGTAGATTTGATTTTGCACCTTCCTGAGCTGCTCACTGAGGAAAAGCTATTAATGGAAGAGGCACTGGATTTTATTTCCAAGAGATCGTTTAGCACGTCAGAGGCAGCGGAGGGCGATGGTCCTGCCATGAACAGAGATTTGATTTACATTTCAGAAAGCTCTTTCTTCCCTTGGCATATCAGAAAAATATTTTACATTAAAAAGAGATGGGTGACATTGCCTGGAAGGGGACCTTGTCGACTGAGTCAGGGAACCTGTGAGCCGGCTGGCCGACCTTCAGCCCCTCACCCTGGGTCGCCCAACGTGAGCTGAGCCCTCCTCCCTCTGTGCCCAGCCCTGTGCTGGGGGCAAGGGCGTGGCGAAGGCCAGGGGTCAGGAAACTAGGCTGTGGGGCCAAATCTGCAGACTCAAGCTAAGAATGCTTAAAAATATATCAAAAGAACGATATTTCATGACCCATGCAGATTACGTGAAATCCACATTCCGCGCCCATCAGTGGCTTCCTCGGCCCACAGCCTCGCTCAGGTGTTTGCATGCTGTCTGTGGCTGCTTTCACGCTACACGGCAGAGTCGAGTCGTTGCGACGGAGGCTGTATTTTATGTAGAGCTAAAATATTTTCTATCTAAAATATTTTCTAGCTTTTGGTGACCTCTGAGTGAGGCATGACCTCGCTCTGGAGGGGCCCACAAGTAGAGTCAGGAAATGGGAAAGTGGTAGACGGTCAGTAAGGGTGGGCTGGAGCCAGCAAGTACCTGATCTCTGGTCAGGAGCCGACTGCTAAATTGTCAGGAATTTTGTGAGTACATTAGTTTGCTGGAGTTGCCATAACAAAGTGCTGCAGATTGGGCGACTTACACAACGGACAGTTACTTCCTCACAGTTCTGGAGGCCAGAAGTCCAAGATCAAGGTGTGGGCAGGGCTGGTTTCTCCTGAGGCCTCTCCTGGGCTTGCAAATGGCCGCCTTCTCCCTGTGTCCTCACATGCTCGCCCCTCTGTCTACATGTGCATCCTAATTTCCTCTTCTTTTTGCCTTCTTCTTCTCCCCAAAGCCCCCTGGTCCATAGTTGTATGTTCTAGTTGCGAGCGCCTCTGGTTGTGGCATGTGGGACGCCCCCTCAGCACGGCCTGATGAGCGATGCCATGTCCGCACCTGGGATCCGAACCCGCAAAACCCTAGGCCACCGAAGCAGAGCGCACAAACTTAACCACTTGGCCCCGGGGCCGGGCCCTACTCTCCTCTTCTTAGAAGGCCGCAGTCAGATTGGATTAGGCCCACGCATATGACCTCATTTACCCTTAATCACCTCTTTAAAGATCCTGTCTCCAAATATAGTCACATTCTGAGGTATTGGGTTGGGACTTCAGCATATGGATTTTGGGGGGGGGGTCTCAGTTCAACCCATAGCACTGAGCTAGTTATTAGATACAGCCATTATTAAAATTAAATTACATAAACTTGCAATTAGATAAATTAGGTTAAAGAGCAATATAATAAATATTCAAAAAGTCTATCTTACCACGTTACTAATATCCACGTTCCTGAGGCCATTTATGGCTGTCATCTCTGTGCAGTGGAAACAGCTGGATGACGGTGTGTTACTGAGCATCTCTCTCCAGTTCCGTGATCAGTAACGTCAGTTCAGTAGCTCAGAATCAGCTGTGGTGGGAGTCTAGGCACCATGGAAATTGCTAATGCTCAATGCAGGGTCCCCTCCGGCGGAGTTGGGCGTCCGACATTTACCAGCACACCACTGACGCAGGGCCCTGAGCGCCGAGACAGAGGTCAGCCTGGGCGCCATGGGCACCAGGAGAAGGCCAGGCCTCGGGGAGTCGGAAAGGCTTCACAGACTGGGGGATGCCAAGTGAACCCGGAGCGTAAGCGGGGTTGTCCAGGCATGGGGGAAGAAGGGTGACATGGGTTTGCAAAGCCCTGAGGTAGGAGAGGGCACCCTGCACCTGGGGATGTGGGTGATGGCAGGGGTGGTGCCTGAGCCACCTGCTGGGAGAAGAAGTGGGGAGTTGCGAAGGGAGGTCGGGTAGGACCTGGAGCGCCCAGCTAAGGAGGTTCCACTTGATCTGGCCGTAATGGGGAGCCACGGAGGGTCTTGGAGCCAGAGGGGCCGGGGCGGGGAGGGGAGCCCTGGCTGTCCGTGGGTTTGTGGTTATGCCTGTGTGTGAGTGTGTGTGCCAGGCGCTGTGACTTGCTTCTCTGTGTCGCCTGCCGGTGAAGGTTCTCCGTGCATGCTCGGGGAATGGTTGAATCATCCCGTTCAAGCTGAAATCTTTGACGGGAGACTCACCCCGTTCTCCAGTCAGCGTTGGAAGTGGAAATAGTGTGAATGTGGAGCCGAGGGGGCATGGTGAAATAAGTTATGGGGTATCTATACCCAGGATGCTAACCAGTCATTACAGATGGTAAATACGAAGGGTCAACAGCAGCACGGACCGCTGCTTACAGAATCATGGTGAACGAAAGTAGCGCAACATAACATTATACGTGCAGTGTGGCTGTGAAGGTGTAACAGCGCGTGTGTGTGGGTGAGACAGGCAGCATCCCCAGTGAGAAGGGCAGGCGATTGTCTCACTGGCAGGAGGGAGAGCAGTTTTTCTTTCTGTTCTGTTTTTCTGTTCTGATTTCCCTGTAATAAACGGCAGGTGCTGCAGCTCGGGGCAGGACCCCTGCGGGCAGACGGCCATCCCCGGCCGGCGGGGGGAGCTGGAGGCGGAGGGACCGGGCAGGGTCTGGGGGCCGCCAGCCACAGGAGCCTGGGCTCGGCTGCAGGGCGGCGGCCTGGCCCTCCGGCTCACCCACCCCCTGCAGCTGCCTCGGGATCTTGCTGGGAACCGGGGACCAGTCACTTCTGTCCAAGAGGGTGGCCGGGGGGCCAGTGCTGCCGCCCCTCTCAGTTCCGAGAGCTGATGCCAGCCGCGTCCCCCCCACTGGGAGCCTGCCGTGCCCCGGGCTCGGGGCTTAAGTCTGCAGGTGGCAGAGCCGGCACTTTGTCTGGCGGTGTTGGGCCGTCTGTCCCTCCCACCCCCATGGGTCCCCCTCGGAGCTTCAGAGAGTTGTGCCACCCGGCCACGCCCAGTAACACGCTGTGCTGGGATGTGTCCCTGTGTTCACGTGGGAGACTCCCCTGGGGAGGCTGCAGACCCCTGTGGCGGGACCCCTCCCCCCCTCCTTTCGCATCCCAGGTGGCTGCCAGCAGAGGCCTCGGCACACGGTGGATAGAGGGTAAATACTGTGACTGACAGAATGGAGGGAGCCTGGCGTCTGACGCCGGGTCTTGGAGTCAAGGGTGCAGGCAGTTAAAGGTCATACATTCCCAGGTCACACGCAGGAGGGGGTGGGGGGCAGGGAAGGACCCCCACCTGTTTTTGTTGGGAAGGACAGAGCAGGGGTGGGGGGTGCTGATCGGGCCGGAAACAGTAGTACCCTCGAGGCAGGCGTACCAGCTGGGAGGAGCAGGGGCGTGGGGCTGGGGGGCAGGACTCACTGTGTGTATGAGAGCCCTACTGTGCGTCCATCCGCTCAGGTGCCGGAGCCGGGGAAGCACAGGGCCGATGAAGCCAGGGCCTGTGGAGACTGCGCACTGACGGGGAGACGGCAAACCAACTAACCAGTGTGCGGTAAGTCAGGGTGACAGTGCAATGAAGAAAATGATGCAGGAGGAGGGCGGGCGATGGCGTGGGCTCTTTCACGAGGGTGGCCAAGGAAGGGGTCTCTGAGGAGAGGAGGGAACTGGAGGAGGAGGAAGTGGGGGACAGACGCGTAGTTAGCAGAGGAAATTGTGTTTCAGGCAGCAGCAGGGCCAGTGCAAAGGCCCTGAGGCTGGAATGTCTTTGTCCTTTGTGTGGTCAGAGCACAGTGAGGGGTGGGGGCAAGAGTTGGGTCACAGTGTGTATGTGTGTGTGTAGGGTCTCGTGAGGGCTTGTAGGCTCAAGTAAAGAGTTTGGCTTTTGCTCGGAGTGGGATGATAAATATGGGGGTGTTGGATGGGCCTCCCATTTGAAAAGCAGCACTTTTGTTTCTGTCTGTCAGGTGTCAGTTGGGATGCGGTGGAAGCAGTCTTGCTCAGAGGCTGTTGCGACTCACCGTGCAGGTAAGAGGTGGTGGCGACTGGCCGGGTTGGGAAGGGGCTGAGGGGGAGGCGGCGGGCAGGGTGGCCTTATGCCCGATTGGAAAGGCAGCTGGCCGGACTAGCAGGTGGTTTCATGCGCATGAGAGGGGAGTCAGGAGGCTCCGGGGGCGGGCTGCGCACCCGGCAGGAGCGCTGTGGGGATGGAGACGCGGGCGGAGACGCGGGTGGAGCCGCAGAGGCCAGTCCTGGTCTGCAGGCTCAAGCTGGACGGGCGGTGCGCACGTGGGGCCGGAGCTCAGGGCAGGGGCTGCGCCGGGCGGCGGTGTGGAATCTGATCCACACGGGGCGTTTGGAGTCTGGGGCGGGCGAGCCCGCGGGGTGAGTCCAGACAGGAGGGGACGGCGGGGTGGGGTCAGAATTCGGTGTGGCAGCCAGCACTGCGGGAATGCCAGGCGGGGGTGGGGGTGGGGGGTGGCCCCTCGAGGTTTCCTGACCCCAGCTCTAGGCTTCTTTATCCCTCCTGGGTCGCGTCCTTGGAAAGCGACATCCTTTCCATTGAGTCAGCCCACCTCTCTCCTGTGCCGCCCACCCAGCCCTCTTGAAAGAGGTCTCTGCAGTTACTGCCACCTTCATGTCCCTCATGCCTCAGTTCCTGCTGTCTGGCTTCCTCCTCCGGGACCTTTGCTTTCCTTTTCCCCAAAATTTATATAGTGCTCACCATGCACTATTCTAAGCACTTTTCATATACTGACTCATTCACTGCTCACAATATCCCTTTACAGGTGAAGGACCAGAGGCACAGAGAGGTTAAGTGATTTTCCCAAGGTCACACAGCCAGTAAGGGGAGGAACTGGGGCAGCCTGGTTCCTGAGTCGCTCTGAACCTGGATGTCGGTTGTGCCGCCCCCCTGTGGCTAGTGGCCCGCTTCGGTTCTCACTGCATCCGCTTGGCTCCCTGAGCCCGGCAGCCCCCCGCTTGGTCTCCTTGGCCGTCCCCCCGCACCTCCTCCTCTCTGCTCCCGCACCGTTTTTCCTGGAGCCTCTTCAAGACTGGCTGTGGAATCGCATCCCTCTCCGCAATGCAGGTGTTGAGTTCCAGACCTCACGTTCAGCTGGACACCTCCCCCTGGCTGTCCCCCGGCACTGCCCCAACTGCACGCCAGCCAGGCTCGTGGTGCGCTGTCCTCGCTCCGGGCGCCGGTCAGACGTCCAGGCTGGGCCTCTGTTATTCCGCGCGCGGCCAGGCGGGGGAGTCCCGCCCTCCTGTCTATGCACCGCACCTTCCGCGCGTCCTGCTGCCGTCCGTCCCCTCCCGCGCGCGCTCCCAGCCCGCCCTTGCCCCGTCCCGGCGCGGGGCACGGCAGTCTCCCTCGGATTATGGCCGCGCTCGTGGTCAGGCCGCGCGTCCCCGCCTTGCCCTCCTCCACTGCTCTATCCACAGAGCATCCGGGATGATCCTGTAGAAAGCACATCGGGTGCTGCCCCTGTGTTGCCACTGCTCGTCCTGCAGGAGCCCCGGCGCCTCCCGGCTTCCCCGCGCCCGCGCTGCCTGCCCCTCCCTGGGCTCCAGGGCTCGCACGCGCTGCCTCTGCTCCCCGCCTTGCCTGCCCCTCACCCCCTGTCCAGCTCTGCTCTGTCGCGTCTCAGCCTCGAGGTCACTTTCCCCCGGAGCCTCCCCAGACCCCGCGAAGCTGGATCAGGGGTCCTCTCTTCTGAGCGTTTATCAAGCAGAATCGTACCTGTCACTTTTCTGACCCCTCCCCTGGATTGTAAGTCCCCTCAGGGCGGGGACAGGGTCTACTGCCCCCTGGGTATCTTCAGCCAGTATCTGGCAAGGGGCAGGCACTCTGGATTCTCTCAGTAAACGTTTGTTAAATGAATGAATGAGTGAATGAATGAATGAATGGTTGACCTGGGGTCAGTGGGTCTCTGACACAGTAGCAAGAGGGTCTTGCTGGTGGGGATTAAGAGAGGATGGTTGTGGAGCCCAGGCCCCTGAGGGGCTGGTCGGTAAATGGGGCTCACTGCCTCTGCCCACTTTCTTCCCTCTGCTCTCTCCTGACGTCCTGGCTAACTGGTGGATGGCTGTAGCTGCTGAGTTGACTGTTAGGTCCGTCCCGCCGCCCTGCTCATGCACAGGCCCTTCTGGAGACTGTCCCGTAGCCAGGAGCGTCAGGCCTTTGGGGCCTGGAACCCGAGCCGAAGTCGGAGTCCTCAGGGCATGCCGGCTCTTCCTTGCACAAGTGTCCCCAAGCTCTGGGCCAGGCTGTGCTCCCTGCCCAGGACTCAGAGAGGACACAGACGGCAGCCGGTGCCCGAGGCGTCTCCTTGGGTTCCTGCAAGGTCAGGGAAGTCTCACATCTACTGGCCAGTGCACAGTTTATTTCTTTTTCAATTTTCTTTGGAACCTGTGCTTGTCCAGATGTTCACATGACGTGGTGGGAAATGAGTTTTATGAAGCTGCTGGCAGAGTACCATTTGGCATCCCTGTGGTTCTAGAGATTTCTGGGGCCCTGGGGCTGGGCTCCAGCTGCAGTCAGCTGCCTGCCTTCTCCCAGCGTTTAGCTTTTGAGCCCGGCAGTGTCCTCGACCCTAAACGTGGGAGTGACCTCATGACACCGGCCCTTCAGTGACCACCAACAAACTGTTCCTGCCTGTGGGTGCAATGCCTGTTGTTAATAGCCAAGCTCTTGAGAAATTGTAGGGCTTCTACTTCCTTTTGAACGGAAGACTTCTAGAAATATTTATATCTTTGCTTCTATAGATCCAGGAAGTCATCTTAGCCCAGAGGAGGTCAGCAGGTGGAGTGGGATCGCCTAGGAGACAGCTGCAGTGACATCATGCACTGCGCGCGCAGGTGTACTCACGGTACGCTGAGCACCGAGGGATCTGAGCTCTGTCCCAAACCCTCACTGAGTTCTAGCTAAAAGTGACATGGTCATTTGTGCATTTCAGAGAGGTCAGAGCGTGGTGGATTACGGCTGTGTGCTTTCAGTCTTTCGTTTTGCAGACACCCAGGCTACACCCTCACAGCCAGTGCCACGAAGCCGCAATCACTCTTACTATGTGCAGTGCGTTCCAGTGTTTTCTGTTCTAATCCTGTTTCATTTGTTTTTCTAAAAATGCTGTTTGCAACCCTCTCCATTGATTTCCTGTCTCCTGAATGTTTTTAATGGCAGTTTGAACAGCGCTGGATTGGAGAGAGGGAGACAGGAGGCAGCCTGGGCGGAGGGTGCTGTCACTGTCCAGCCAGGAAGCAGCAGGGGCATGGGGCGCCGGGCCCCCGGGGCAGACAGCGTGAAGGTGCCATTATGGTGGGCATCGGCCCCCGGGACTGTGCTCGGTGCCTCCAATCTGACGTGGGGGAGCTCCCGTAGCAACAAGAGGGGGCCTGTGATTGTGTCGTGTTGGGGATTCAGAAGCTGTGGTTTCATAACTCAGACACGCTGCATGGTGTCTGAAAGTCGTTTCATTAAATATCGCGTGGAATCAAAATAGAAATTACATCTTTGGGACAAAGCCATTCAGCCAGGAGCCAGGCATTCTGAATTGGAACCAGAATAGTCTCATGGAAGCTGGAACTGTGGATCCAAGGCAGCCCTGTCTATACAGCCAGCCTCTCCCCTGGCTCACATCTGAATTCCCAGCAGTGCAGGTGGTCCGGGAGCCCAGTCCACTTGCAGGAATCAGAGGCAGCTGAGGGGGGAACGGTGACAAGAGCCCTGCTTTGTTACACTTCAAGGTACCTGCACCAAACCGAATAGTTACATATATTGTTGCTGACCCTCATCCGCCTTCTGGGAGGGATGTCTAGGTGAGGACGCTGAGGCTGAGAGGTCACCATATTGGCCTGAGATCACACAGCTGGTGAGAGGCAGAGATGGGGTTTGAGGGGCCGGCCCCGTGGCCAAGTGGTTAAGTTCGCTCACTCCGCTTTGGCGGCCCAGGGTTTCGCTGGTTCGAATCCTGGGCACGGACATGGCACCGCTCATGAAGCCATGCTGAAGTGGCGTCCCATGTGCCACAACTAGAATGACCCAGAACTAAAAATACACAACTGTGTACCGGGGGGCTTTGGGGAGAAAAAGGAAAAATAAAAATGTTTAAAAATAAATAAATAAATGGGGTTTGAATTCCAGGCCACTTCCACACCCGTCTTCCTTTCTGCCTTCTGAGCTCCCTCTCCTCCATTGCTCCTGGGTTTTGCAACTAGATGACCGAAGTCGAGAGACATGTACCAGTTAAATCCCACTGTCTAGGGGAGGGGATGGGCCTCTGGGCATGTTTAAAGCTCCCAGGCAATCCTAATGTGCAGCGGGGGCTGGGAACCACTGCTCTACAAGGTTGGGAAGGGATGCGAGTGGGCTTTGAGTCTGCCATCTGCCCCAGCCTCCGCGGGGTGGTCCGGCCGTTCAGCCAGTGCCTGAGCAGTACCTCTTCTGCAGCCTGGTAACCCAGACCCTGCAGCCCTGTGAGTTCTTACCCCCCACCCCTGCCCCCAGCCCTGAGCTCATCCCCCAACCCCTGCTCCCAGGTGTGTACTCATCCCCCCAACCCCTGCCCCTGGGGGTATGCTCACCCCCCATCCCTGCCCCCACGTGTGTACCCTTGCTCCCAGGGGTGTGCTCACCCCCCCACCCCTGCTCCCAGGTATGTGTTCAAGCCCCCCTGCCCCTAGTTGTGTTCTTAACACCCCCCTGCTCCCAGCTGTGATCACATCCCGCCCCCCAAACCCCCAGGTGTGTGCCCATGGCTCCACCCCGTCCCCAGGTGCGTGAGAGAGTTCTAGTTGCTTCACAGCCTCGTGTGGCCAGTCTTTTTAAAGATTTTATTTTTTCCTTTTTTCTCCCCAAAGCCCCCCCCAGGTACATAGTTGTATATTCTTCGTTGTGGGTGCTTCTAGTTGTGGCATGTGGGAGGCTGCCTCAGCGTGGTCTGATGAGCAGTGCCATGTCCGCGCCCAGGATTCGAACCAACGAAACACTGGGCCGCCTGCAGCGGAGCACGCGAACTTAACCACTCGGCCACGGGGCCAGCCCCCAGTCTTTTTAATTTCAGCCATCCCAGTAGGTGTCAGGTGCTCCCTCTGTGGCTTTAATTTGCATTTCGCTAATGACTGATGACACAGCATCTTTTTATGTGCTTATTTTCCAGACATGGATCTTCTTTGGTTAATTGTCCATTCGAATCCTTCGTCTTATTAGGTTGTAAGGGTTCTTTGTATAGTCTGGATACAAGTGCTGTGTTAGATACATGGTTTGTAAATATTTGCTCCAGTCTGGGCCTTCCCTTTTCGTTTTCTTCACAGTGTCTTGAAAATCAGAGATTTTTAATTTTGATGAAGTCCAATTTACTGGGGTTTTTTCTTTTATAGTTTGTGTGTCTCCTGCTTATAGTTTTCTTTTATAGTTTTTGTGCGTCCTGTTTAAAAAATCTTTCCCAACTTTAAGATCATGAGGATTTTCTCCTATGTTTTCTTCTAGAAGCTTTGTAGTTTTAGCTCCTGCGTTTAGGCTTCTGATCCACTTTCTGGTTCACTTTTGTGTGTGGTGTAAGGTAAGCGTTGTGGTTTATCTTTGCAGATGGCTATCTTTGAGGTGGTTTCGAAAGAAGGAGGATGTGCCAGCTTCTCTGCTGTGTTCAAGCTACAAGGCCCTGTTGCCCTGGGGTTTCTTTAATAGGCAGGTTTACATTCTCCAGTGGGGTGGAGTCTTGTGAAAATGGGAAGATAAATTACCAAGAAATAAATAAGCTACATGTTTTGCATATCTGAGTGTCATGTGTTAAGTTGCAGCCTGGCTGCGTGAGACTCTGCGCTTGGTTTCTTCGCTCTGCGTGCTTGTTCTGCAGACGAAGGAAGGAACTCAGTTCCTCCATCCCTCTGGCCGCTCGCAGAGGAGGCAGCCCGGAAGGCTCAGAGCAGGGGAGCGCAGGCTGGAAGCAGAGGGAGCTGGGTGTGTCCCCGCTCAGGCCCTCAGTGCTAGGCCACCCTTCTAGAAGTGCTGGTGGACGCAATAGCTGGTCTCCCACCCCACACTGCGGCCGGGTTCTGGGGTTTTCCTCCACCTTTTCTAATTCCTTCCCCTCTTCTATTTCAGGGAAAGTGTTTCCTTTCCGCCTCAGTACTTCTGATCCTCGTTTGGCTGGCCGCAGCCGCTGAGCCATGAACCACTGGGCCTAGCCTGAGTGATGCCATCCCCCCTCTTTCCAGTCTTCTCCAGCACATGGGTTTCCTCCAGGACACAGCGAAGAGTTCTCCCAGAGCCGGAATCCCCCAACTGAGGAAGTGACACTGAGCCAGGGTTACGTGACTCCCATGGTACCTCCAGGGCGGTGTAATTATGTTGTGAGTTTCTCCCAACAACGTTGGCTCTGCTTTAAGTATAAGAAGCCCAGAGAGGTTGTTCAACTTGTCCAAAGTCACACAGGCAGTCTTCCAAACCAGGTTGTCTGACTCCAAGCCCCCACCCCACGCTGCTCTCCGTGGACGTGGTTCCTCTGGCCGGGGTCTGCTTGGGTCCATGGGAAGGTACCCCAAGGAGCCTGTCTACACTTTGGAAATATACCCACTCTCAAAGATAAATTTTAAGCCAGTTTGTAATGGAAGAGGGATATGCACAATCTTCTTAGAGGGAGAACAGCTCCCAAGCCTATAAGATCTAAAGGGAGCTGAATAAATGCTGTGAGCAAAGAGAGAGGCAGGGTCCTTGGTGGGGGTCCCCACCATGGTTCCTCTGGGATTAGGCCCCTCTGAGCCATGTGGAGAGCTGGGGACAGCCCCCAGGGCAGTGTGCCTCCTAGAGGAGTGCTCACGGAGAGGTGCAAGGAAGAGAGAATGGAGGTGCAAGAGGAGGCCCTGTGTTGGATTCTGGAATGCAATGATAAACAGTGGGGAGGGGGCTGGTCCTGAGCTCAGCCCTTTGACTGTACTGGGATTTCCCCCAAAGGCCCAGGGCGAGGGGCTGCAATAGAAGGACAAAGAGTATGGACAGTGGACTTGGAGGAGGGGGAGGCTGAGCTTCAGCAGCCTGGAGGGCCAGGACCGCCCACACCAGGAGCAGGAGAGGAGAGCCACAGAGAGGCCAGGTGAGAGCACTGTGCCTGATGCCTCAGGACCCCCAGGCCCTGTGACAGAGAAGGGTCTGGGGTGGCAGGTGGAGGTAAGACTGCATCTCTGGGAGAAAGTAGTCCCATCCTTGTCACAGCTCAGTTGTTCATTGTCAGTGAAAAACCTGGCTTCTAGTTTATACATCAGCCATACGAGCTTTGCTAATGTGAGTTTTCCCAGCAAGCTAATCTGTGCTCTGGTTCCTGCACAGCAGTGAGGTTTCTGGGTGGGGTCAGCTGAGGGGTAAACGCTGCCTCGGGAGTCTCTTGGAGGACAACCAGCCAGTTTCAGACACCAGCCACATAGCTGGTCATGTTTAGTTCAAGCACAAAGATTGTGAAGCCCCATGATGAAAAGGCAGATGAATTCCAGTCGACCCAGGCTTTTCGCCAGCCTTTGCAGCCACGGCTGGGACTGGGGTTGTGATGCGAGCTGGGAGAGACCCACCTTATCCAGGCCGTCCCTCCTGTGTGTGGGGGAAGTGCTGCTAGGGGCCTGCTCATTCCTCCTTCCTACCGGCCACATTTTCAGCACAGCCATGCTGTGTGCGGGACTTGCCCAGAGCCCTGCGAGGGACAGAGAGATGGATCCCATCCAGTTCTTGACCTTGAGGCCCTGGGGGCGGTTTGTCTAGAGGGGCTGAGGGGGCAGGAGAACCGGCCCTGTTGGGGGTGGGGACAGTGGTGAGGGAGCGTTGGCCCTGCCCTGGACTCACCTGGCTGCACCTGCTGCTTCTGGCTTTTCTCACTCCGAGGGTGGTCCCCTCAGGCTGGATTTCCATAAATTCCATAAATGTGATAATCAGTCTGTTCTGAAAAGCAGTTCTGGCTTACATTGTTTTTGGAAGTTTTGACCGAATGCACACAAGGAGCTAGATTAAATTAAAACAAAATTGCAATCGCTGAGTTAATGACTGTGACAATACAGATAATTCACAACCAAATTAATGCAATATTAGGTCTCATCATTATACTAATAATCTTCGCACAGCAAAATAGAAACAACAGTTGTTTGGGGAGGAATGATTCATTTCACGGGGAATCAGAGTTTGGGGAAAGTCTCAGAATTTGCTGCTGTGATCTGAGAAGGCAGAGGAGCTAAGATTTCTGAAGTGCCTACTGTGTGGGAGGATGCAGGGGGCGACAAAGAGACAGTCCCTCCTCCCAGGGCATGCCAGTTCACCTGGTGGGGACAGCCTTCAGTGACTAAGGTGAAGTGGCCTTGAGAGGAAGAGTGCCATAGGGAAGGCTTCCTGGAGGCGGGGGCACTGAGCTGAGCCTGGAGAGATGAGTAGGATTCATGGGGTCTCGTCTGCCCTGCTCGCCTTGCTTTTCTCTGCAGCCAGCTACAGTCTGGCTCTTGTCCCCTTTCCACTTCTGAAATGCTCTTATCAAGTGACCTTCCTGTTGCCAGATCCGCTGGTGGGTCCTCGGTCCTCATCCTCCCTGACTCCTGGCAGCCCGTACTCCTGGAAGCTTCCATGGCCTCTGGGGCTCCCATGGGCTTCGCCAGCTCCCCTTCTTGTCTCCTCTGCTGGACCCCCCCCCCCCGCCCCCGCAACTTGTGAACCTGTGGGCTCCAGGGCCCAGCCCTCCCCTCCTCTCTCCCGACTCGCTGACTCCCGCTGATGACCCGCACACTCAGTCCAGGCCTGGCCCTCCCAGCAGCCACACGCAGGTGTCTCACTGCCTACATGCTGCCTCCCTGGATGTCTAATATTTTTTAAAGCCAGATTTCATAATACAGAAAAATGCACACATCGTAAGAGCAGAGCTGGATGCTTCTCCATAAAGTGAATGCACTTGGAGCATCGGCCCCTAGATCAGGAAAGAGAAGGCTGCAGCACAAGTAGTGCACGAGGATGCCCCTCCTGGCCCCTCTGTGCCTCACTGCTCGGTGTGGCCATGTCCCGACTGTCACCTGGGAGGGTCTTGCCGGGTCTGGTACCACATGTAAGTGGAATCATAGGACATCTGCTCCAGCGTCTGGCTTCTTTGGCTCCACGCCATGCTGGTGGGACTCGTCTGTGTTGCCGTGTAGCTGCAGTCCAGCCTTTCCGTTGCTCTGGGGGTATTCCGTTGTACGAATATACCGCGGTTTATTCCTTCCACTCCTGATGGGCATTTGTGTGGTTTCCATTTTTAGGATAATGAGTAATCCTGGTGGAGGGGCTAAGGGCTCAGTTTTACTTCTTATCTGCAAACGTCCTGTCCTGCAGGGCTGAGCTTGACGTGGCGGGGGAGGGTGAAGGTGGCACCTGTGTTTGAACGGGGACCTGCCAGGCCTGGGCCACAATAGAGTGCCTACTGTTGGGCTCTCAGGCACCAGAGCTGGCCTTCATATTTTAAATAAAAGAGTGCATGAATTAATGAAGGGATAAATAAATAAATGAATGCATGAAAGGAGTGACAAGTGAATGAATGAATGCATTCTGAGAAGAATGCCATTGCATGCCGCTTTGTGTCCAATACCGTGCTGGTCATTTTCATAAACGCTACCGTATCTAATCCTTGTCACAGTCCTTTGAGATGGGATTGATTACCTTGATTTTATGAATGAAAAAACCCTCAAGGCTCAGGGATCCAGGTCATTTAACTTCTCTGGGCTCAGTTTCCCCATCTGTAAATTGGCAACAGTAGGTCTCCGCGGGTTGCTGAGAAAATGAGTGAGAGACTGAGTCATCTTCATGGTTCGAGGTCACATGGCTTGTAAGTGGCAGAGCCGGGATTTGAACCCAGGAACCTTGGGTCATCCCACTGCACCATTTCCCCCACTCCACACCACCTGCCTTCGGGGGCTTTGGGAGACTGAAGGGGTCGTGGCTGAATCTTTTCAACCCCAGCACATCTTCGTCTCTCCGAGCAGCAGGGCGTGAAGGGCTGGTCCCCGAGTTGCCTCTGTCCTCTCCTGCCTGGAGTCGGGGCAGTGATGACACAGATGGGTTTGGACGCAGCCCTGGGATCTGGCGCCCTCCCTCGCTAACCTTCCTTGTCCAGAGGAGGAGATTAGTGTACAATTGCATGGTCTCTGCTCACTAATTTCATTTTCTGTGTCTGGAGTAATAGGGCCTCTTGAACTCATTATGCGAATTTAAATTCAAATAATAACCAGCTTAGCGAGTGCCTCTGGAGCTCAGGCTGGGGCTCTGCCCTGAGCAAGGCCTGGCTGCTCCTGGCAGAGGGAATGGCTCCGTGGTTCCAAGGAGCAGCCTCCTTCCCCAGGAGCACGGGGTCAATCAGCCGATCGGTCAGCTGTGACCAAGCTGAGGCCACACTGACTCAACCGGGGCAGGCCCAGGAGAGCCCCTCTCAGTGCCTTCACCTTCAGAGAACCAAGTAGTAATTAGAACAGTGACCCATGAAGAGCCATGCCTGGAGGCCTGGTGGGGGCTTAGCCTTTTGGATGGGACAGTCTCTGGGCTTCTTCCATGAATTAGTCATTTATATCACACTCTTGGGCCAAGAGATGGATGTCAGTTTTGAATGGGGACCAAGTCTGGCCTTACTTTTTATTTACATCTGGTCCTGAGAGGTGAGGTGGGGGTGGGTGACATTTTCAAAAGAGTCATGGCCCCAAGCAGGACAAGAACCACATCCCTAGTGAGTGGAGCCATCCTTAGTTCAAGCTTGAGTGGTTGAAGAGCTGTGAACAGTAGTTACCATGTGCTCTGGGGGCTGAGACAATGAGCAAAGCTCCCTGGGCATCTCAGACTCCCGGAGGATCCCAGGAGGTTGCGTCCACGTTCACTCCTCATCGATTTCCTCACTGAATTCCTTGTTTCTTCCAGAGACTGCTCCCCTTGGCTAACAGTGTTCACCTCGGGTCTACTCCTGTATCTAATTCTCGGGAGACTGAGGCCAACCCTGCTCGGGTTTCTCCTTCCATTCAGTTCCACCAACAGCCCTGGGCCAGCCTCTGCACTGGTGACACTGAGATCAGACTCAGGGTCTTTCCGTGAGGACCTCGCAGAGAGGCAGGTCTTAGAGGGATGTTTTCCAAAGCTGGATTGTAACAGTGCGACCACAGAAAAACAGCTCCAGAAGGAAGAGGAGGCCTGGGGGTCAGTGGACTGAAGCAGTTCAGCGGGCTGCCTTCCCGCAGGACTGCTCAGAGCCTTTATGGCTGCTGGGCGGTGTAGAAGGGGGCGCTTCTCAAACATACACATGCATCGCCTTCACTGCATGTGAGCCACATGGCAGCCTGGACCAGACCCTTCCCCAGCCCTAGGAGGTGGGCAGCATCTCCATTTTACAGAAGAGGGACAGAGCTGCCAAGAGGTGAGGGACTTGCCGGGGTGCACAGAGCTCAGAGGGGAGGAGCTCGATTACAGACAGATCCCTCACTTGGACGGGCCCCTCTCAGGCTGTGAGGCCCTACAAAGTTGTTGGTTCCTGGAATGGTCCAGAGCTGCCGTGTCGTGGCCTGGGCGCCCTGAGTCGATGGGGATGCTGCCTCAGTAGGGTTGCATATAGAGCATTTTGGGGGCTGGGGGTAATTGACGTCAGTCGTGAGCTCTGGCCCAGGAATCAGGGGCTGTGTAATGAGTCCAGCTCTGCCATTTATTGGCTGTGTGAGTTGGACCGGTTCCTTCTGGGCCTCGGTTTCTCCACTTGGAGATAAAGGAAACCTCTCCATCCCCAGGAAAGCTACTGGCAACCGATTCCTCAGCCTGTAGACAACTTGATGCATGCACCAGTATAGTCGGGAAAAACCGTTTTCTTTATTTGCCTGGAAGCCCCTGCTTTTTTCTGGCCAAGATGCCCATGTATCTTAAACTAACTGTATGGTCAGCATGAGGCCAGAGTACCTGCAGGAAGACTTGGATTCTGGTTGGGGCTCTGCCTGAACTTTCTGTGTGACCTTGGGCAGGGTATCTCCCCTCTCTGGCCTCAGGCACTCCACTCTATCTTCACAATGAGGTGATTGGACTTGCTGCTCTCAGGGCTCCACCAGCGTCTCACGACTGGGGTTCTCTAGGTAGTGGCTAATGTCTTGTGGTTGCAGCTGGCCAGGCCTGACAAGGGAGGGGACCGCAGGATATCTCCACCCAACAGCGTGTGCCAGGAGACAGGTGCAGCCGGCTCAGCCTTCAGTGGGCGAGAGATGAGGTCTTGGTGGGGGGGGTGCACCATGGCCCCCCCCACCCCCTCCCCCCCGCAGGCAGGGCCCCAGGGTCCAGTGCTCATCAGCTCAGCAGGTAATTATGCGTGTGCTTTGTTCCCGCACAAAGGAGCTCTCAGAGAACCTCCCAGAGGCTCCGCTTCCTCCCTCGCTGATTTGATTTCTTCAGAGCTGGAGTGTGAAAGCCAGGCTGAACCTGCCTAATTGTGCCTGCGAAGGCTATTCAGAGAGACGGTTCTTGGAAGGAAATCAGGACAATTAGCTCTTGGCTGCGGGGAGAGGGGGAAGCGAGCTAATCGTGGTGAATGTCAGCCTGTTCCCCGGGGAGCCAGGGGGCACAGAGTTGGGAGAAGAAACGGGAGAAAGGAGCCGCATCGGCAGGCAGGAGCAGAGGCCCGGCCGGGACAGGGAGGGCTCCGGAGGGCTCTCCTTGGGCTCCATGACCTTGGGCAAGCCACCCACCCCTGGGGGCTCCATTCCCTGAGGCTGCACGCTGAGGCTGTGCATAGCAAGCAGATGGAGCCCATTCTTCACGGAATGACAGGTGGGAGCTGTGGGTCTGAGCAGATGGTGCGGAAGGGCCTGCAGAGAGCGCTCCTGTGGCCAGTGCAAACCCTGCTCCCTGGCCGCCCCTCTGTGCCGCGCTCCCGCTCCGTTTCCAGCCTGGATCAGAGGAAAGTTTCTCGTTCTAATGCAAGCACCTTGTGGGCTTCCAGAGAGGGGGCAGTTCAAATCCCAGCTTGGCCTCTTAGCTCGGTGATGTTGGGGACGTTCCTCAACCTCTCTGAGTCACCATTTCCTAACTAAATGGGTGATAGTGCCAGTGGTGACACCCAGTGGGTGAGAAATGCTCGTTGGCGTTGCTTCAGCATCACGAAAGTAGGGTCCATGTAAGTTCCTTTCCCCCATGACCAAAGTGTGTGTGTGTGTGCTCATGCGTGTGCGTGTCTGTGTGGCTATTTGGACAGAAGTGTTTCTAAACGGAGTATGTGCTTTTTCTATGTTTTTTGACTGGAGCCCAGCGAGCACATTCCATCTTTTTCTTTCAAAGAGGGGTAGAGGGTGTTAGAGTCTGAGCTGAGTCTGCATCTGGGCTCCCCCCCCCCCCCGTCAGCAGGTGTGTGTGACAATCGCTTCCATCTCTGGTTTCCTGGTTTCTCAGTAGAGATCATGACCACACCCACTTCATAGGTGTGTTATGGGGATTAAACTCGTTAATAGGCTCAGAACCAGGACTGGCACTTCGTAAGTCTCAGTTACTTTTAGCAACATCATTATTATTATTTGATAGCTCAGAGTCACACTGTAAAGTCCACATGTGCCAGCAGGTGAGGTGGGGATAAATCCATTCGCGTGTGGCTGAAACGAGAGAATGGGGGCTCAAGTTCAGCCAGCGTTCACTGGCAAGGCTGGCAGGCTGGCATCCACCCATACTGGTCAGTTCTTGGACCATGACAGTCGTTAAATATTTTGGACACCATCCCTGGACGGAAGAGAGAGAACTCTCAGGGTTGCTTCCAAATACAGGGCATTGGGAGACAGACGTGGGTTTGGCCAGAGGTGCTGGCCCTGGAGGTGCCCAGTTCTGCTGTGGGAGCCCAGGGCGCTGCGAGGCCGCTCCTCTTTGAAGCTGGCCCCACAGCCAGTCCCCTGGTCCCTGGCGGTCCACCTGGGTATGAAGCTGCTAAGCCAGCCTCAGATTTTTCAGTCAGTCACATGGGGACAGGCTGCCTCGGGCTGCCACGGCGGAGAGAGTAAGCTTCCTCCATTTATTCCTTTATCCTTTGGCTGCTCCTAGAATGAGAGGCTTTGCATCCCACCCACTCAGAGGGCAGCCCACTGCACTCGTTAGTTTTCCTCATCTCCACACTCTGCAGGACGTGTTGGAGATCCGGCATCTAAGTTTCTCAGTGGGCACCTTCGCCGAATCCCGTGGGATGAAATTTCCAGCTGGGAGCAGGGCAGAGACCAAACGTGGGACCTCCCAATTAGTGGGCCCCCGAAGTGACTGCCCCAGGACTCTGCTCCGTGCAGGAAGAAAGGCGTGTGAAGCTAACTGGGGGTGCCAACACGATGCAGGGGACCAGCTCCTCATTCTGGGCACAAGGGAGGTAAATATTGGAATGCTAAATGAAATAATGGCGTTAAACAAACTCTGTAAACGGCACCAAGCCGCCAGGTGCTCATGTTATCATGACTAGAATCCTCTCTGGGGCGACAGGGTGGAGAAGGAGCAGAAAACACGACCCGTGAGAAACGGTGAAGAAATCAGGGGGACTTCTTCCCCAAAGAGACCTGGAAAGATGCATTTGACTTTCTCCAGTAAGGGTTTAGTTGGAGCCATGTGCCGTGTGCACATGTTCGGACTCCACGTCGTGTCTCATTCCTGTGCTGCTGGGTGGGGTGGGGGGTGGGGGCGGATTTGGGCTCCGCGTGAAGAAGCCCTTCCAGCAGTCAGCGGGAATACAGCAGCTGGTGGCAGTTTGCTGGGCATCATGGGGTGTCTGGAGGTCTGTCCACCCCGGCTTCAGCTGAGTGTGGTGGGGGCCGCGTGGAGCAGATGGAGCCCTGCTCAGTGGTGCTGTCTCCAGGCCCAGCCTCCCCCCACAGCCCCTCCCCACTGCCCACCTGCCGGGAGCACACAATTCCATCTTAATACCTTTTCAATAAAGCCTTAAAGACGACAAGCCCCATTTCCGAGCTGAGCAGAACAGTTATTTTACACTTCATCTAATTGATTAAAATTACTCCTCTAAATTAACCAGGCCTTGCAGGGCCCCAAGGGCAGCAAGGCCTGGAGCCAGGGCAGCCTGTCCAGGAGAGATGCTGTGGGAGCTGGGCAGCAGGGGCCTGTCAGAGCCCCTTCTCCTCAGCCCAACTGCCCCCACCCCAGCTCCTGATAACCTGCAACCTGTCAGCCAACTGGCTCCTAACAGGCTCTGTAACCTCCCCAGATGCCAGTGTAACTAAACGGTGCCTCCCTTTCCGGGTCGGGGTGGGTCAGGGACACGACAGCTGCTCACCGCGCACAGTGAGGCGGCAGGCAAGGTATTTGGCGTCCAGGGTCTCCTTTAATCTTCCAAACTCCCCCAGGAGGTAGATAATTATGATCCCATTTTACAGCTGAAGAAGCCAAGGCCTGCTAGATGGTGCTGGGGACCAAGGCTCACTCGGTGGACTCTGGAGCCCCAGCCTGTCCACTGCCCCCTCCAGCCATGCAGAGGCCCCAGGGCTGGGACAGTGCCTTGCCCGTGTGTGCTTCCCACTGAACCCTGATGGGGTGTGTGCCCCGCACCCTGCAATGCTCCAAGCGCCCCACCCCCATGTGAACCTGGTTAAGAGGGTGCCAGTTTGTGCACACTCTCCCCCCGGGGAACCTTTATGTCCTGTGAGGGCTGGGGGCGTGGGAGAGGGCGACTCAGCCTGTAGGGAATGGGTGTGCCTGCGCAGGGACTGCCCCGCACTGTGTGGGGCTGATGTCGGCATGATGTCAAATTCCTTAAGAACAGGAACGCGAGCCTATGCCTCCTTCGGCTGGATTCTATAAAATTCTGTGTGGTGCACACTTTGACACCTGCCAAAGAGGCCTGTCCCAGCCTGTTTCAAGATGGGGCTCAGACGCCACCTCCTCTGGGAAGTCCCCAGCTCTCCGGCCTTGTATTTGGCCTCCCCTGGAGCATCTCCCCTGCCGTGGACTTGATTATGGGGAGGTCCCTCCCCTGTGCCCATCTCCACTGGGCCTCCCTGGGTCTAGCACAGCACTGCCCCACAGTAAGTGCTCAGGAAATGATTGTCAGATAAAAGAATGGACTTAGGAGAAATGAGTGACTGGACTTGGAATGGACCCCCTAGATGGACTTGGGAAGAGTCTTCTCCGGGCAGGTCCCTGCTCCTGGACTTCTCTGCTCAGCCCGAGACACCTTCTGGCCCTGAGGCCGCAGGGGGCTGACACACCCTCCTCCCTACCCAGACCCAGGTGGTAAATGCCAGCAGTGCCCTTGAGCAGGCCTGACACAGCTGGTGGCAAGATGGGGAAGGGCAGGGTCTGGAATTCCCCAGAAGGCGGAGCACCCTCCTGGCCTGGGGGCCGTGGGTGTGGGTCTGGGTGGGTCTGTGTTTGGGGGGCGGTGCACGGGTGCATCAGGGCGCGAAGGCCGAGGTCCTGCCTTGCTGGTCTTCTACACCCACGGGCAGTGCATAGCCCTGCTGGGTGCCGACACAAAACAAAAGGTGCTGGGTCCTCTTCCCTCGGCTTTCCTGCCTCCTAGCTCTGCCCCTCTCCGCTCTCCTCCCCGGGCCACAGGAAGTGGAGGCAGCACGGAAGCCAAGAGCCTGGGTGGAAGGCTTGGGGAGCGTGATAGGGTGGGCCAGTTCTCATGGGGGAAGTGGCTGCAGCCAAAGTTCTCCCGATGGAGCTGAGACCTGTGACCCTGTCACTAACCGCCCGGAGGGACCCGAGGGTGGGTTCGGAAACATTTAACTGTTTGGGAAGCAGTCACCAACCACCCTGAACAGACAAGCCCCACCATAAGGGCAACGCCTGTGGCCTTGGCCTCGTTTTAGTGCTAAGATCTCTCCAGGAGGAGCTCACGCCTTGTGACCAGAACCTGCAGTGGACGTGGAAGCCTGTGGTGCAGTTGAGCCTGCACAAGCGAATGCCCACCTCTCCCTTTGTGATACTCGTTCCCCATCCGAAATAAAAGACCCCTGCTTTCCCGTGTTTGCGGACGGACACCATGACTTTGCAAATGATTCCGTGTGGGCTTCTATTTGCTCAAGTCAGTTTACTTTGTGTGACAACTGCTTCTGGTCCAGAGTCTGATTTTAACTCGCCAGGAAGTGGACCTGCTCTTGCTTTGGTAACAGCCCAGGGACAGGGTCCCCAGACCAGGGGGTGGGTTGTGGGTTATGGGGGGTGGGGATTGGCCGTGCTGGCCAGGGTGAGAGGAGGCGGGTTGTCTGGCTGTCAGGTGAGCCTGGACGGAGGTGCGAGATGTGGGATCAGGAGCAGCGCCCCCAGCCCTGGAAGCCGTGTACTTGGATCAGTTTCCCAGCTGGAGTTCCTCATGGCAAGTGTTTATGGCCTGCCCATTCCCGTTTTCTAAATCGAAGATGATCATGGCTGTTTCCAGCTCTCTTCCCATGCCAGGCCGCAGCGGCCTGCTGCCTCTGCGTGGTTAATAAACCCGTTAGTCAACGTGCCTGCTTGCCCGGAGGAACTGTCCCCAGGGCTTTCTCAGAGACATATCTCAAAGCAACACAGCAAACTGTCGGAAGGAAAACTCTTCCTCTATGCATTTGAGTTCAGCATTTGGGGCCTGCAAATTTAACTGACCATGGACAGATTAACAGGAGAAAGGATAAAGGAGAAAAAGATACAGTTTATATGCATATGAAGTGCACGAAAGAAATGGCCCAACAAGTAGACGTAGGGGTTTACACACCTAGATTCATCGGGAAAAGGGAAGGGCAGGAAGAACACTGGGTTTCTTTAGGAAGGACTATGGGCTTTCAGGGGACAACCGGGAGCTCAGACCGTGGTGGTGGTGTTTATGCGGATGGTCTTCTCCTTTCCTTCCCGGTGGAACCTCCTGGGGAGGCGTTTATGGCAGTTTCATTGCCAGAAGTGTCTGCCTTGAATCAGATAAGGGAAGCTCCCGAAAGGCTTCCTTGGGTACCTGTTGAATCTCAAATGTCTTTGGTTTAAAATAATCTTCGCACCAACTCTGGGCGTCAGAGTGGGTCCCCACACCACTCTCAACAACTATACCCCACCCCCCTTCAAACAACTATAAAGGTCGGTGACCTCTGAGCTGGCCCGGGGGTTCACCTTCCAGCCCGTGTCCTGTTTATCCATTCCCTGCTCCCTTCTCTCCTCTTGTCCCCTTCCTTCTACCCACTCGCCCACCTCTTCCATCATTCAATCCCACCTTTCCCCAGTAGCTGACATGTGCAACTGCACCTGGGCTTCTTAGGCAAGAGCTCCCAGCACCAGGCCCAGCGCGGGCGCAAAGCAGGCGCTCCACACAGGCCGCGACTTCATTCATTAGTCAGCACTCAGCCTTCCAGGCCCCAGTGCCTCACTTCTCTTTATAAATTCTCGAGTTGAAGCACACTTTTTTTTTTCTGAGGAAGATTAGCCCTGAGCTAACATCTGCTGCCAATCCTCCTCTTTTCGCTGAGGAAGACTGGCCCTGAGCTCACGTCCATTCCCGTCTTCCTCCAGTTTATATGTGGGACGCCTGCCACAGCATGGCTTGAGAAGCAGTGGATAGGTCCACACCCAGGATCCGAACCAGCAGACCCTAGGCCGCTAAAGCAGAACGTGCAAACTTTACCTCTGCACCGCTGGGCCAGCCCCCGAAGCACCCTTTTTGAGTATAATTATAGACATCCAAAAAGAGGGAAGATGTATTAGATTAGCTACTGGGTCCAGAACTGTTCCTAAGAAGGTGACTGTCTTTGTTCCAGGAAGTGCCCTCATACATGACACGGAGGCCTGGATGTCCCTGGACCAACTCAGCAGAGAAGACTGAGAAACGCTCTGCAGGAGACGAGTTCTGGTTTTTGCAGCATAGACAGTAAAAGACGAAAAGGCCAGTGTGATGAGGGGTGGGCCCGGCTGCGGGCTCTGGGCTGTGGGTGGAGGCCAGGGTGCTCCCAGGAGAGGGCATTCTGACACTGGTGGGGCCTGCTGCTGCTTTTAAGTCGGCTGGCACGGCCCCAGTGCCAGCTTCCCTTTCCTAGTTCCCTGGACGTCCACCAGCTCCTGAACGCTCTGTGTGAATGAACTTGAAGTTCAAGCTTTCTGAGCTCGAAGGACAGCTGAGTTTCACACCTGGATTTCTGAGGGTGGAAGCAGGAGCCCAAAAGCTGAGGCCCGGGAGGATGCAGCCCCGGGGATCTGAAGGAGTCCTGGAGAGGCTGTGAACGAGGAGGTAGGGAGACGGGAGGCAGTTTGTCCCAGCTCCTGAGTCCTAGGAGGCCTTGGCTGACATCCAGTTTACAGAGACTGAGGGGGCCCCACCTGCTAACTGTAATTCAAATTCTGGTACCCAAGCGAGCCAGACTAGAGGAGCGGCCCCAGCCCTGCCCTGAGGCTCTGCCCAGCTCTCCCCTACTCTGACAGGGAGCTCCACCCTGGCTCCTGCCACGAAGGCCAGCTCAGGGGAGCGCCCTGAGACCCGGGCTTAGCCGAACTTTCCGGAGGGAAGGGATGCCAGCAGCCTTTCTCTGCAGGCTCCCCGGCTCTAAGGAAACCCCCAGACTCCCCAGCTGTGAGCTCCTGTGCCTGCCAGGAACCCTTGTCACTCTTTCCACCTTCTAGAATGACCTATTTGCAATTTCCCCAATTAACTGTCACATTTCCTCCTTGGCTGGAACCTGGAGTTTGTTTTTGAGTCTGAGCAGGTGGCTGGAGACACAGAACATAAATATATCATGATGTGGGAATTGGCTTGCTTATCATGGAAACAAATATCCTCTCTCCTGAGAAGGGGTCTCTGGGCCAGATTGCTGAATAATCCCTTCGCTGGCTTGGATCTCCGCAGGTGGGGGAACTAGGCGGCCCCCAGCCCAGACTGTGGGCGCTGGAATCAGGGGATTTCAGGATGAGTCACTGATGCTGGAAGGGGGAGCTGGATTGGCTGTGTAGTCAGTCTTGTTTTCCTGTCTAGTGTGAGTGTGTGTGAGAGAGAGAGAGGGAGTGAGGGAGAGAGAGAGGTTGATGCCAAGGAGATGCCTGCCTCGCTCATTGGCTCAGCTGCCCTTGGTGGCTGCAGTCATTTTGGGCCTGTAATGGGGACAGACACAGGCCCCGGCTGCGAGGTGGGTCATGTGAGGCCCGGGTTTCTCTCTGTCCCCTCCCTGCTCCTTCGCTCCAACAGCCTTCCTCCTGGAAGAAATCCTGAGGCTCCCACCTGCCTCCGAGCAGCAGAGAGAGCAGAGACTGCTCCCTCCCAGCCACAGCCCCTTAACAGCACAGGAGATGAACGCCTGATTAGAAGTCAGACGCCAGAAGGAGGGTTGTTCTAAAATACCAGTGCAAAGGAGGGGCCAGGAAAGGCAGCATCTGTTAAAGAGTCCCCTAGGCAGGGGCCAGCACCTCGGGGCTGCAGGCAGCTCGGAGATCCGGGGCCAGGCCTCATCAGGCAAAAAGAGGTCATCTAGAGGCCCCACCGCCATGAGCAGACACAGGTGGAGACTCTTTTGATGGGTGGCAGGGCCCGCGCAGACCCCAGGCAGCGAGTCTGCTGCGGGGCCGCCTGGCATCAACCCATACCCGCTCTGCTGCTTCTGTGCAGCCTGACCCAGCGTCCTCCCAGGTGACCTTTGTCCTATCCCTCCCCGGGGCTGTTGAAGGGACTAAATGAGATAATGTGGAATAGAGTTCGGGAAAGGGAAAAACAGCCCCCCAGTAACGACCTTCACGCAGTCACGGGGAAGAGGCACCGAAGCGGGAGAGGGGCCAGCCGTGCGGGCAACTCTGCACCGAGAAGCCGTGGTCCGTCTGCTCCGTCCCATCTCTTGACAGCCGTCGGGCCTCCAGAGTCTCGCCTCCAGTCTAGCCAAGGCCTCTCCTGGCCTTCCTGCACTTGCTCATAAACAGAGGCCTGAGCGTGAAAGAGGCAGGCGCTGGTGGGGTGTACAGTCCAGTGGGCGCCAAGGCTCTCAAGGTGACCTGCAAAGCTGAAAGGGCTTTAGTGAAGTCATGATTCGGGGAGTCGCAGAGGAGCTGTCCTGGGCGTTGGGTCAGGACCAGGGACTGGAGACGTCCCTGGATGACATTCTCCTTTCATGAGGGACAGAGCAGGTCAGCCGGTCAGCTGGGCAGAGAAAGGAACAGTCACGGACACTTCCACAGGGCCAACATCCCTCAAATAGTTTTTCAATAAGAAATATTGAGTGTCAGCTGTGTGTCAGACGCTGTCTGGACAGAAACCCGGTCTTGTGGTGTTAGGAGGAAAGGAGAGCACAGGGAGCCGGCTGTGGGGGCACCTGCACCCCGGGGGCCGGGGTCTGGGAGGGCTCAGGAGAAAGGTCTGCTTCAGGGATGTCTAAAGACTTGGGAAGAAAACCTGGTGGGGAGTGCAGGGGGATGCTGCTCCAGGCTGAGGCACCCCCATTGGCCAAGGCCCAAAGATGAGAGGTACCACAGCTCCTTTGAGGGATTTTAGCATGAATTTAGCTAAATGTGTTTTCACATGAATATACCGAGTGGGGGGGACGTGGCGAGTTCACAGGGCATGGGTTTGGGAGTCAGACAAACCTGGGTTGGGTCTTGACCCAACCCCTCACTGGCCACATGACACCAGACAAGTTACTCACAGTTTCTCTAAACAGGGAGTGCTGATCCCTCCCTCACGCCATTCTGGGGAGGGCTAAGGGGGTGATGGAGGTGAGGGCAGCACTGTGCTGGCGCCATGCCACCCTCCTCCATGCTGCTTCCCTCTCCCTTCCACCATCTCCAGCTGGAGGACCCGGGGCAGGCGGCGACCACAAGGCTGAGCGAGGCTCTCCATTCTCTACTTATCAAAGATTTATGGGAATCCGGCTCAGCTCAGAGCTCGGGGAAGGCACAATGAATGCCCTTTTGTTTTTAGCTCAATTTTGTGAGCAGAATGCTCCTGGGGCCGATAGATTTTTCCCAGTAATGAAATTGTAAAAAGAATTGAGTTATGCCTCTCTGGCTCTAAAGGACAGTCCGGGCCCTTCCCCAGTCCACCCTGTGTCTCCAGCAGACACTCACTTCCTGTGCTTTCTCAGGCCCCTTCCCCTCTTCCTTCTGACAAGGCCTCTAGACTATGATCCCCTGAAGGAGAGGGGCTTGGGGTGTGCACTTCATTATTGCACTCAGCGCTGGAGACATAGTTTGTGAAATAAAATGTGGGGACCCTTGCTCGAAACTGTTAACAAGAATTTCAACATGGCGACAGCACAGCGTGAAACCAAGCCTGGGCCCTGGCGACCGGCCTCCCGTAGTGCCTGGCAGGTTTCATTCGGGAAACGCCTGGTGAATGAAGGACTGAGTCTCCTTGCCCCTCTCCCTTGCCTGCCCCTCTCGTCCCCCCATCCTCCTGTCTCCCTCCTCCTCATGGCGCTCGCTGGCATGGCCGCTGGCTGCTTCAAGCCCTGCTGTGCTACTTGCTGCTGTTAAGTCCTGAGTCAAGTGACTGAGACTGTCTGTGCTCAGTTTCCTCATCTGCAGAACGGGACAGCAACAGCAGCAGCCCCTCCCCTTTGGGGCAGCGGGGGCTCCCTGGACGGCCTGGGTCACAGAAGCATCTAGAGGTGCTGCCTATGATTCGTGTTCTTTCTCCTCTCTCTTCTCTCTCTCCTTTCATCTCCTTCCTTGATTTTGTTCCCCTTTTCTCGGTCCCCTTCCTCCCCCACCACAGCCCCCACCCCCAACATGCGCGATAGTGGCTAATGCTGACCTGCTCTTGCTACTGAAAATCTAATGCCGGGGCTCAGCAAGTCGCCGGGGAGCAGCCTGGGCAGGTGCAAGGGGAGGCCCAGCTCCAGCTCTCCACTCTGAAGCCCCCACCTACGCCTCCTCCCCCAGGGCAGGCCCCTCAGTGGATAGGAGCAGCCCTGCTCACCACCCCTAGGCTCAGGCCTCTGGGGCACCTTGGAGCCTCACCCAGAGTTGGCTCTCATGCCTCAGGCAGAGAAAGAGAGCCAGGAGGGAGGCAATGGAGGACCTCTGAGTGCCCTGCTGTGGGAGGAGGGAGGTGATGGAGGCCCCTCTGTGGGAGGAGGGAGGTGATGGAGGCCCCCCTTAGGTAGGAGGGAGGTGATGGAGGCCCCTCTGTGGGAGGAGGGAGGTGATGGAGGCCCCCCTTAGGTAGGAGGGAAGTGAGGGAGGCCCCCCGAGTGCCCCCCTGTGGGAGGAGGGAGGTTTGTGAGGACACAGAGAGAAGGTGGCCAGCTGTCTGCAAGCCGGGAAGACAGCTCTCACCGGAAACCAAACCCTATCAGAACCGCAATGTTGGACTTCCAGCCTCCGGAACTGTGAGAAATAAATGTCTGCTGTTTAAACCCCCATCTGTGGTGTTTTATGATGGCTGCTGGGGCCGGCTAAGACCGTGGCACTTGGGGAAAGCTGTGTTCCAGATGCCCTCACGGTGGCCCTGCTGCAGCGCTTACGTCTGCAGAGGGCATCGCCTGTCTGCGAGCTGCCTCCTTGCAGACCCAGCCCTCTATGAGCTCCTTGGCAGGTGGGGACCAAGGCTCATCCAGCTCTGTGTCCCCAACGAAAGCATGTCCCACAATAGCCTGGGGGCGAAGCGAGAAAGAAACCCTTCCCAAAGGGTCACCCTTTCCAGAAGACCTCAATGACAGAGACTGCTGAATACTCTCCTAAAACAAAAACACTTGCTGCTTCTGTAAACTTTCTCCTATGTGATGCATCTTCACTTTAGAGAAAATTTGAAAATAGAGAGAGAAGCAAGAGGAAAATACGCCCATAACCCATATATAAACAGAGAGCCCTGCTAACACGCTGTTGGGCCGGCTTCTGCTCTTTAATTGAGACGTAAGTGCTTTTTCTCTCATTTAAAAATGTTTATCGAGATACAACACACAAAGCAGGATGCACAAATCTTAGGTGTGTGGTTAGATTAAGTTTCACACATATACACACCCGTGCACCCCCACCGGGATCAGGACAGAGAAGGACGCAGCTCCCCGAGGCTCCCGCAGGCCCCTCCTGGCCATCCCACCTCTTGCTTTGGGAACCACGATCTGACCACCACCTGGGATGGTCTTGCCTGTGCCTGAACTTCCTGTGAATGAAGCCACAGTCTGTGGCCTTTGCGTCTGGCTTCTTTTGCTCATTATCACGTCAGGGAGACTCATCAGCGTGCGCAGAGCGCTGGACTGTGTTTCTAATCGCCGCGTTAACGATTCCGTTGGACGAACACAACACTGTCTGTTAGTTCTGCCGTTGAGGGACATCGGGATTGTCCCTGACTATTGGCTATTGTGAATAAAGCTGCTATTCACCTTGCACACGTGTCTGTGGTCACAGGCCCCCATTTCTCTGGGGAATATATTTAGCTGTAGGAGTGCAGGGTCAGGGGATAAGCCACTGCCCAGTTTTAGTAGAGGCGTGTAAATTTGGGGGTCTTAAAAGAGCACTGATCATAACACACGTTAAATTTTGTGGTCAGCTCTTTTCACTCAGCGTCATATGATAACTACTTTTTAAGTGAAATCTTTTATTTTGAGATAGTTGTAGATTCACCTGCAGTTCTAAGAAATAAGCCAGAGAGATCCTGGGAGGGAGACCCACCCATCTCCCTCAGATGTCCCTGGTGTCATTTGTACTCATTCCCTGGTGTTCTCTGCACTTTATCACCCATGTCGGTTTGCGGATCCACCGCCACAGTCAAGACCCTGGACAGTCCCCACGTGTCAGGGATCCCTCCAGCTGTTCTCCTGTGGCCACACCCACCTCCCTCCCACTGTGCCCGCCACCCTCTGGCAACCACTGGTCTGTTGTCCATCTCCATACTTCTGTCATCATGGGAGAGTCCTGTAAGTGAGCTCAAACAGTGTGGCAGCTTTTGGGATTGGCTTTTTGCACTCAGCGTCGTTCTCTGAAGCAGCCCGGGTTGTCTCTCGGGTCAAGAGTTTGTTCTTTGTTGCGGCACGTGTTCCACGGCAGGCCCAGGCCGGCGTGTTTACTGTTCACTCTTTGAAGGACTTCTGGCTGTTTCCAGTTTTTGCCTGTTACAGATAAAGCTGCTGTGAATGCTCGTGTACAGATCTTTGTGTGAACATAAGTTCACAAAAGAGTGCAATTGCTGGATCAGATAGCGATCGCTGTTTCTAGAGGAGCCCAAGGTCATGGGTCACTCTGCTGATAATACATTCTGTGACCCCGAAGTCCTTATTATGACCCCTCGGGGGACCCCTCCATCCCTCGGTTGGGAGGGTTAGAACTTCCCTCTCTCTAACCCGGGTCTAGACACATTTCTTCTGGGGAGGGCGGCACCTCACCCCGATCAGGCTCCGTCTGAGAGGGTCCCCACCCACAACCCTCCTGTGGGGTGGCAGAGCCCCACAGGTGGGCAGAGGATATCCTGGGTTGATTCTCTTTTCTCCCCAGAGGCAGGATCCAGGAGGTTTACAAGCCAACGCCCCCAGCTTCAGAGGCATAGGTCTCTTCACCTCAGTGTCGCCCATTGTGCAGACCGAGATCTTTGAGACAGCGCACAGAGCCGGCGAGAACGCCTGTCTTCTGGGAGAAGCTGGCTTGGTTTGTGGGAAACTTGCTTACTTGCTTCCAGCAGAAAATACCATCTCGATTAGCCTGGAGATAATGAGAATTAAATCATTCTCTTAACTATAGAGACAGACTGGGTAAGACCATTGTGTTTTCAGCATCCTAGACAGAAACTGGTAACCAAATGGTTAAAAAAAAAATTCCAGGTCATCCATTATTTACCCTTGCCGCATAATGCACGAGGCCATGAGCCAGGCCCATTTGTATTTTCAGCGTTGGCCTCACCTGTCAGCCCACTGCTTTGTGCAGCTGCCCGCAGAGGCCTCGACCCCTCGGTTGGCCCTTCCTCCCCTTAAGCTGTGTTTTATGGGGAAGGGACGGACCTCTGGCCCCAGGCCTCCTGTGTCCTGCTCACTCTGCTCCCAGCCTGGGTTGTGCTCCCTCTTCTACTAAATTCTACTCATCCTCCAAGGCTTAGCCTGGAAATGGCTCCTCCCTGACTCCTCCCAGGAGAAGAAGGGGTCCCCCCTCGCCTGTCCCCCTGCAGCACTTTGGGCTCCGGTAGAATGTTCTCAAGCACTGCCACCGCCATGACTTAACTGTTATGACTTATTTAATTTCTATTATCTGCCAGACACTTAGCACACATTCTCACAATGAACCTCGTGACAGCTCATGAGGCGGGTAATATAGTTCTTAACTTTAAGATGAAGGAGCAGGCTTAGAGAGGTTGATTAATTCAAAGACACAGAGCTAGTAATAGGCGGAGGTGCTGTTTACCTGCCAGAATTTAGTAGCTGTCATCTCTTTTCTTCTTGATCATTTGAAACAGAAGTTTGTTTAGTCTTTTCAAGAAACCAACTTTAGCTTTTGTTGATTCTGTCTCTTAGTGCATTAATTTGTGTTCTTACTTTTATTCTTTCCTTCTACTTTCTTTGGATTTATTTTGCTGTCCCTTTGTAACTTCTGCAGATGGATCCGAGTTCATTACTTTTCGATCCTTCTTCCTTTCTGCATTTAAGGCTAGGAATTTCCCTCTAACCACAGCTGTGGTTGCATCCCACACATTTTGCTCTGTAGGAGGTTATTATTCCATACAAAATATTTTTGAATTTTCGTTGTGATCTCAAGCTTGGATGGCACTCACATTTGACTAACTCCGTGGCTTGCTTTTCATTGTGTATGTACTTGGCACTGAGCAACTCGTCTTCCCATCCGTCTCTTCCTGGGATCAATCGTGCAGATTTTCCCCCAGTCCCAAAGCAGGGTGACTCCCCATTGCCTGGCCTTTCCCCTGTAGGTTCAGCCAAGTTCGAGGCCAGTCCTGTTAGGTGGGCTCAGGTTACATGTCTCTGTACCACCTGTAACTGCTTTCCCACCCAGACGTCACAACCACTACTGGGTGAGGGCAGTGTCACTACAGGGATACCACAGGCTCTGTTCTAATTTACCACAAAAATAAGCAATTTATAACTTGGGTGCTTTAGCCATTATTGGTCATACATTTTGACCATGGGCCACTTAATTTGAGAAGATCAAGCAGCCCACTGCCTATGCATTCCAAGGGGAAAAGGCAGTGGTGCTAACAAAGTAGAGGGGAGCTGAATGAATTAACTGATCTTGACTTTATGACAAGATCCGCTTGGACATATCCCACTCAGACTCAGCCTCTTTCAGAAGGGGTAGGTCTGTGTTTTGAGTGTGGTGGGCAGAGAAGGAGGTGGTACCAGTAACCCATCACCTTCTCATTCCACGTCTGCGCCCAAGGATCAGGTCCTGGCAGGCGCCCTCGGGACGTATGGGGCTGATGCAGCCTCTGGCAGCTGGAGGCTCGGAGGCAGCATCAGGTGGCAGCTCCTCTGGGCCAGCATCTCCTAGCCCGACCCCTCCCTCAGTAAGTCACTTTTCTTGTTCCTCTTGCTGAGCAGGGCTCTGGGTCTCATTGGCTGATTGGCTCAAAGAAGCAGGATGCTTCATATTGGCTCGCTGCCTTTTCTGGATGAGGGAGACAAAGTCTCGTAACATCAGGAATGCAAACGCTCTTGCGGCTGGGTCTCCCTGACCAGCGCTGGCCTGGTGTTTTGCTATTTTAATCACAGGACTTGCAGTTCATAAACAGCCTCTGCTTCCCTCATCTCCCAAAGCTGGGTAATCACAGCTAAAGTTAAACTTCCTTCCCCTCCCATATTCCTCTTTGCTAATAATTTATGCAGCCAACTTGCCTGGGAGTAGGGCGACAAGGTCACCCAGGTTGACGGGGACCATCCTGGTTGTAGCGCTGTAAGTCCAGCTTTGTGGGAGCCCCTCAGACTAGGCAAAGTGGGACAGCTGGTCATCCCACCTGGGGGGCTCACACTCGGGAATGTTCGGCTTCTCCTGTGGTTCTTGGCAGATGGAGTGAGAGAACCCGGGCAGAAGGGCTGAATTGAAAGGTTTGGTCTTGGGGCACCAGCCTGGTGCAGGGCTGGGACCCCATGCAGCCCCTGACTGCCCCTTGACCTCCTCTTTCTCTCCATGTCTCCGTGCCATGAGCTGGGAGGGGAGGAGTGGGAGACCTGAGCTCTCTCTGTCTCCCAGAATGGATCCCCAGCCCAGTAATGCCAACTGTCCTTGCAGGAAGGGTAGCGCTGAGCCGTGTCACATCCCGGGCCTGGGAGGGGCTTAGTAACCATCTTGTCCTCCACTTCTTTTACAGATGGGGAAACTGATCCCGGAAAGGGAGGAGACATTCCCAAGTAATAATAGTGGCAACTCGACTTTGCATTGTGGGTGATAGGATAGCACAGGTCTGCACAGGAGCTCAGGTGTGAGCTCCGTCTCCGCCCTGAGAACCAGCCGCATGGCAGCAGCCAGTGTGCCCAGAGTGGGCTCACCCAAAGCCCAGGGACAAAGGGCCAAGTCGTCTGGCTTCTAACATTTACAGCAAATCGTGCAGGATGGGATGGATTTGGAAGATTTCTGTGATGTTTTGTTTGACTAATATTTATTTTTCTCTTGTACCAGTATTTTAACAAACGTTCTGGAGGAAAGACAGAGGAGAATCAGTATGCAGCTGCTAAGCTTGGCTGCTGACTCCCGGGTGAGAGAGAGAGAGACAGAGAGACAGAGACTGAGATGGTGGGAGGAGAGAGAGACACACAGAGAGATGGGCTGAGGTAGTGAGGGAGAGAGAGGAAAAGGAGAGACAGGGAGAGAGTCGGGGGCAGAGAAGGGAGAGGCTGAGGGCATTAATTCATTAATCTCTTCTTATAAAGACAACTACAGCCATGCGTCACATAACAGATGTCTCAGTTGGCAACGGATCACACGTATGACGGTGGTCCCACAGGGTTAGTATGGTACAGCGCGGGTGTGTAGCAGGCTAGCCCATCTAGGTTTGTGTAAGTGCACTCTACCGTATTCACATGGTGAAACTGCCTAATGATGCATTTCTCAGAACACAGCCCCGTCGTTAAGCGATGCACGACTGTATATTAAAAAACTATTCATTAAGAAATTCTGAAACATATTATACTATATACTTTAAAAAAGCTTTTTTATGATGGGAAGTTTCAAACATATGCAAACAGAATAATGTAAGGAGCACCGTGTGCAATGTCAACAGGGATCAGTGTGTGACCAGTCGTGTCTGATCTTTGTCCCCATCCATTCTCTCCTCTCCCAAATCTGGATTATTTTGAAGTAATTCCAGCCATAGCATTTCATCTGTAAATATGATTGACTATATTCTCGAGTATACTGAATATCTTCTTGAAAATACCCCTGAATGTATTCTTGAGGGTGAGGAATTCTTACAAATGTACATGCTTATGTCCCTGAGTGTCCCCTTCCGTGCCTTTCAACTTCCTCTCTCTGTCCCTCTGTCCCCTCTCCCTGATCCCTCAACCTCCCATCTCTGCCCTCCCTAGTCTTCCCTAACCTCCAGAGCTCCACTCTGACCCTCAGTTTCACCTTCTAGGGGGTGGGCAGCCCAGCCTGTGCTGCGCTGGCTCTCCCCTCCATCGTCTCTCTCGGACTCAGTTTCCTCTGGCTGAAGCAGTAGGGAGCTGGACAGAGACAAGTGCAGCGTAGCTTGAATGTTGTTACGAAGTGAAGTGGAGAAGAATTAGCCCAAACTTGGTAGAAATCTTCGACATATTAAAAAAAAAATCCCATCCATATGAATCACGTAAAGCCGGAGGTCGTCAGAATCCTGACTGTGTTGACTGAAGTGGCCTTTTGATGTGTTGACGAGTTGTGTGATCTTGCACAGGTCGCCTCACCTCCCAGAGCCTCAGTCTCCGTCTCTGTAAAGGAGGTTGGACCATAACAGTGGTTTTCAAACCACTTTGGAAGCAGAGTCCTTTTTTCCCCCAATCAAAGCGTCAGTGAACCTTGCTGTGTATGACAGTTAAAAGTGAGGCCAGGGCCCACGGGAGCAGGTGCTGAGAGCAGGCTGCCTGGACCAACCCCACCCCCACCCCCATGCCTCCGTTGCTCATCTGCCAAATGGGTCTGAGTTTTCCTGGGATCAGATACATCTGAGGGGCTCAGCCCGGGGCCTGGTACACAGTCAATGCTCGGGAATCCCTGCCATCCTTAGCATTTCTTGCACCCTGTCTGGGGTCGGATGGGGTCTGGGGACTGGCTGGGCCTTGGACACTGCCCCTCTCCTCATCTTGGGCCAGCCCTCACCCTCCACTGGGCTCGGGGACACCAGTGTTCTGTGCTCCGTGTTCTCAGGTCCCAGTGAGCTGTGCTCTGAACCACCCAAGTCAGGCAGGGCCAGGACAAGGACCCAGGCTCTCTGGTGCCCACAACTCTGCCCCTGGCTCCCATACCCCCCAAGAGGGAGCTCGGAGGAGGTAAATGTACTGGGTGGCAGGGCTCTTGACAAGGTCCCCATGCAGCCAGCCTCTGGGGGGTGTTTGCCCAGCCTGGTGGTGCCCCCAACCTTGTATGGCATGTCCCTCTCGACTCCTGTTCCCTGAAGGCTCCCAGACAGGGGTGACCCAGAGGCTCGGGTCGTCCATCCCCCTGGCTTTTCACTGCTGTCGTGCGCTGCCTCCTCTTTCCCCACCAGAAGGGTCCCGGAGAATGATCAGCTCTGAAGTTAATTATAATTACAGACAACTGCAGCCTGGGTTGTCATAGAAACCCCGGCTCATGGCTCTGTCTGTGGGACTGCAGCTTCGCGACCTGGCAGCCGCAGCCGGGGACACACACCTCCTTCCTACCTGGGCTGCATTTCAACAATCCTCAGGGAGAGTTTGGGAGGAGATGGTAAAACGCAACCATAGATTTCGCTACTCCCAGCCGTTTGAAACTAGCAGGAAACCCCGAGCCCAGGTGACCAGCGAGAAAGGCTTCCTCTGCATCTCCATATGAGTCTGCTCTCTTGTTCCCGGCAGCAGTTTCTGGGGAGACATGAGTGCTCTGAGGCCTGGCCGTCCCTGTGGGCCCCAGGTCACAGCGATGGCAGGTCACCAAGAGAACGAGAGAAGCAGGGGCTTTGGCCCTGTGCATATCTGTGTGACCTGAGGCAAGTCACTTCACCTCTCTGAGCTGGGGTTCCTGTCTGTAAAATGGGGATGGTAACGCCCACCTCCTCACTTTGTCCGGAAGGTAAAATGGGTTGATGCACGGGCCAGCCACATCACTGGGTCTGTCAAATGTCAGCCCTCTTCCTACGTCATTGCTATCCTGGCCCCACAATGGCATTCTGGGACAGAGGAGGCGGAGGGGGGCCCTCAGCTTCCTGCTCTACCTTTGAACTTTGGACTCACACTCTTGGGTGCAGTGATTCTCAAAAGTGGTCCCTGGAGCAGCAGCATTTCAGCACCTGGGAGCTTGTTAGAAATGAAAATTCGCAGGCCCCACCCCAGACCCACCGAGTCAGAGACTCCAGAGTGGGGCCCAGTAGTCTGTTTTGAGGTGTCTGCTGGGACCCTGATGCCCCTCACGTGTGAGAACCCCTGCTGTGACGTTCATGGATGATACCCTCTGTGCCCTCTCCCCGAGGAACGGCCTCTCCTAGTCTGCCTTCCTCCGGATTGGCAACCCCCAGCTCTTCCCCTCCACTTTGGGCCCGTCTGAGCTGGGTCCAGGTTGTCAGGGGCATGACGGGCTGGGCCAGGGCCACCCAGGGGTCCTGCCTGGGGTCTGATGCTCCCTCAGCGTCTCATCTCAGGCCGCCACACAGAACACACCATAGCACTCATCTCTCGGGGTGCTGGAGGCTGGAGGCCAAGATCACGGTGCCAGCAGGTTCCGTTTCCGGGGAGAGCTCCCTGCCTGGCTTGCAGACAGTGGCCTTCCCACTGTGTCCTCACATGGTCTTCTCTCTCCCTCTTCTCATAAGGATGCCAGTCCTACTGGATCAGGGCCCCACCCTTATGACCTCAGTTAACCTTGACCACCTCCTTAAAGGGCCCATCTCCAAATACGGTCACACTGAGGCTTGGGCCTTCAACACGTGAATTTTACAGGGACACAAACGTTCAGTCCACAGCCCTGGCCTCCCCAGGCCCTGTGAGCTCATGGCACCTCCCTGCTGGGATGCCAAGGGGCAGCTGGTCTCAGCCCGGACCTCCGGCCAGGCGGTGGGTGTGGGGAGGGTGTTATGGATTCTCTAGCACCACCCCAACACGCCAAATCCCTGAGGAGTGAGGGGGGCTGGGGCCGGAAGATGGCAGGCAGGCTGCTGGGAGCGTGGCATCTGCCCCGGCAGGAAGGTCTCCCTAGAGGTGAATCCTTCTGGAACCTTCTGTGTGAGGAGTCAGGAGTCGAAAGATCCCAGTCCCGGCCTCGTCAGGAGGCTCTGTCCTGACACGGACACTCTGGTCCCTTGGATACTGAACACCTGTTGGGCATTTCCTGTCCTGGGGCTGTGCTGAGCGCCTTCACGCCTCAGCACTCCGGGGGTCCACAGGGAACACTCCCATCCCTCAGATGGGGACGGCGGCAGACAAGGGCCAGGCAGCGCCCGAGTGGGGGGCTGTGACCCAACCCCGGGCACCGACGGCTCCTCGCGCCACAGCCGCCCATCCACAGCTGGAAGGAGGGGAGCCGCTGTCAGGGGTGCCTCGGGGCGGGTGCAAGTGGGTGGCCCCTCCCTCTGCGGCAGCGCCCACTCCGGGTGGCCAGACTGACCGATTCCACAGGCTGAAAAGTTCACGCGGAAGCAGTCTGCAACGGAAGAGGAGTTTGAGGAGCTGCCTGGAGCAGGGACAGGTGACTCATCACCATCAACCAGAGCAGATCGCAGACCGGAAGCCGAAGGCGACAGTGCCATGCGGGGCCGGAAGGGGTGACCGAGCACACTTTGAATTTATGGTATTCCAGGTCTTGGGTGTCAGCTCTGCCTTGGCTGCTGGCCGATGACCCCGACTGGCGCAGGAGCCTGCAGGCAGATCCCTCAGTGGCTGGTGACAACCAGCCTGGGGGGCTCAGGCTGGTGGGGGGTGAGAGAGGCTGGGGTGTAGGGGGCTGGTGAGTCTCCACACAGCCCTGGGAGGCAGCAGTGTACGAAGAGCAGCTCCAGGCTGTGTGATCCTGGGCAGGGCACTTAACCTCTCAGGTTCTGTCTTCCCATTTGTGTCAAGGGAACACAAGTACTGACTTCACAAGGTGGGGATTAAATGAGATGATGTGTTTGAAACGTCTGGCTTGAGGCTTGGTAACCCCAGACGGGCTTCCTGAAGGCAGGGCAGGTCTGATTCCTCTGCACGCCCCCAGCCCCTGCCCAGAGCCTGGCCCATCGTGGGCCCTCAGGAAGCATCTGTTGCCCTCCCCCGAGAGAGGCTTCAGCGAGAGCAGCCCCCCTACAGCCTCAGACAGAGCCTCAGCAGGGACAGCTGGTGAAGCGGGAGCAAGGAGGGCCCCGCTGAGCCACAATGGTGATGGCAGGAACAGTTGTGGGGCGGGGGGGGGGTACCGTGACAGGGCTGTGACTGCACCACTCACTGGAGGAGTGGCCCGGATGCTTCACCCAGAATCTCTGAGCCCATGTCCCTATGTAAAACAGGGCTGATGCTCTGCAGGGCTGAACTCACGCCCAGGAGAGGGGCCCTGCACTGGCCTTGTAGGTAGTTAGCTCACAGAAGTAGAGCCAGTTGTCGGGGACATCGGGGAGAAGGACCAGGCAGGCGGGGCAGAGGCTGGCTTTTCTCTCCCCCCTTGCAGGACTTGTGGAGTTCTATTTATTGAGCTCACAGGAAGCCTGTGGCTGTGGAAGGCTGTGGAGTCAGAAGGACAAAAAGCCCTGGTTCTTCTGGAACTCTACCTCGACGTCTGGACCTAAGCTCCATACATCCTCCCGGCTCTGGTCTTTCGTGAATGATGGTGCCAGAGGGATTCAGTGGATTCACAGTGAGAGCTGAAGGCCAGTGGCAGAGGGAGCTGTGTTTCTGAGGAAATGTGGGGCGGTAGAAAGAGCCTGGGCTCAGACCAGGGGCCTGCATTCTGCTCTTGCTCTGCCTTGACTTGGTTTTGCAGCCTAACGATGGTGATGCTGATGCTGATGCTGATGGAGCTGGTGAGGACGGTGATGGTGAGGATGGTGATGGCAATAGTGATGATGTTGGTGATGATGGTGATGGTGATAAGGGTGGTGATGGTGATGGTGGTGATGATGACGATGATGGTGATGGTGGTAATGATGATGGTGATGGTGATAATGGTGGTGATGGCAATGATGGTGATGTTGGTGGTGATGGTGGTGATGATGATGGTGGTGGTGATAATGGTGGTTATGACGATGATGATGTTGGTGATGATGACGATGATACAAATCTCCACGCATGCTTCCTGTTCTCTGTCAGTCTCTCTCCTGCTCTTGTCGAAGCAACACTGACCACCCACTCGTGACCATGAGGGCTGTTTCTAACCGTGGAGGGAAAGCAATTCTGACATTTCCTTACACAAAACATACCACTGTCCCTGGTACACAAAGGCATGGGGAGAAGAGCCCTTTGCCCCACAGGACTCTGGCATTGACCACTGAGCTCCTTCCCAGCTATGCTTCAGGGCAAAGAAGGCAGTAACCTGGCTTGCTTTCAGCCAGCTCAGATGCTGCCTGTGCCTGACAGCCCCTGTGGGGCAGGCTCTCAATAGAGCACTGAGACTCTCCAGGGGCAGAGTGGCCTTGATCAAAGCCAAGCCCAGGGCTCTGCCATTTATGAGCTGTGTGACCTCAGATGTGTTCCTTAGCCTCTCTGAACCTCCTATGCTGCTATGAAAGATTAATGAGATTATGTCTGTGAGAGGTCATAGTGCCATAGCAATCAGCGTCACAGTTGGGGGGTCTAGCCTGTGGCCTGTGGCACACGGTGGCAATGAGTGGACAGTGAGCTAGACCCAGAGAGGCAGGGCCTGTGAGGGGCTGGGCAGAGCGGGAAGGGGTGCCGTTTGCCGGGGGCACAGGCAGCACACCCTTAGCACGGAGGCCCTGCATCACAGAGGCAGGAGGATGGCGGAAATGATCTTTCATGACTCCGCAACGCTGGAGGAATCTGCCTGCCACTTTCGGCTCTCTTGCTATCTGGTGTCAGGCCTGCAAACCACGTCCTTGGAGGGTCTCATTGAGGCCAGAGTGGACAACCTGGAGGTGGACCTGTGAGGACGGAGGCGGGTGGGCCTCTGTGTGCCACTGTCTGGTCGCAGCTCTCCGCAGTCGCTCGAGGGGGGGAGGGTAGGAGACTGCAGTGAAGCCGTGAGCTGAGGGTCCCTCGTTTTCTCCCGTCCTGTGAACGCCCCAGGCACAGAGCGGATTGGGGGGGCACTGAAGGAGCCTTGGCCGTGCGAGGGGTGCCGTGGAGGAAGCCCCGCCTCTAGAGCTGTGTGTCTTGGAGCTGGAGCCCAGCATGTCGTCTGTAGCGGAGGTCGTGGTGAGGAAGGAGGGAGAACACGAACTAGGGGCATTTTTACTGCCCCTCAGCCGGGCCTCCCAGGCCAGGGGTCCCAGGCAGGGGTTCCAGGCAGGGGTCCCAGGCAGGGGTTCCAGGCAGAGGTCCCAGGCAGGGGTCCCAGGCAGGGGTTCCAGGCAGGGGTTCCAGGCCAGGGGTTCCAGGCAGGGGTCCCAGGCAGGGGTTCCAGGCAGGGGTCCCAGGCAGGGGTTCCAGGCAGGGGTTCCAGGCAGGGGTTCCAGGCCAGGGGTTCCAGGCCAGGGGTTCCAGGCCAGGGGTTCCAGGTAGGGGTTCCAGGCCAGGGGTTCCAGGCTGGGGGACAGCACCGCCTCCCTCTGCAATCTCCCTCTGCAAGTTTGGCTTCTGCCGCAGGCCCCAAGTCACTGCGGCTTCCCAGGACGAGAGGTCAGAGGCTGCTCCTCATCCTACCCCGGCCTGCTGTCCAGGGGCTAAGAGGCAGAACCTTCTCGAGGGGGCTTCTGGGTCCCTGTCTCTGAGGGACTCGACTGGGCTGCTCAGGGGGTTGCTCCCCCGCCCCACCCCTCCTTGGTCCCCCACCGCACCCCCACACCCCATGTCTCAGATCTCAGAGGTGCCATCGCTCAGGGTGGCACCAGGCTCTGGTCACATTCCTCCAGTGTTGACTCCACTTCTAGGATTTGGGTGAGGATAAGTGCTTAAGGGCCATGCTAGATGCAGACAGGGCCTGGACACACGGGGGCAGCTGTGGCCTCTCCTAGCCCTTGTCCCTTCCCCCATGGCCCTACCCAGGCCCAGGACGCTGGGCCAGTCCGGGTGGACTCCTTGATGAAAATGGTGGGGGGAACAGGACCGTAGAAGAATCCAGAGCTACACTCCCTCCAGCAGGACCCCCACATCACCCTCCAGGATGACAGCTGCCTTCTGCAATAAAAGTAACCCCCGACCCCTGGGTGTCTGAGGAGGGAGACTGCCCACGCGGGAGGGGCGCTGGTTCTCGTCTCAGCCCTAATCGTTCTCCTGGAGGCTGGGCCTCCCCTCTGGCCTACAGCCTGGCCTCGGCATCCCGTTAGCCTGCACACAGACACAGAGGCTCAGCTCCTCCTCACAAACCTCGTAGCAAAGCCAAGCGGGGCCAGACCCCGTAAGTTAAAGGCTCCAAGATGATAAAGGATCTGGGAGGAACCCCCGTTCCACCCACTCCACTTCACCCAGCTGGGGGAAGCCTGAGAGGGTGATGGTGCCTGTCTGGGGTCGGTTGAGCGGGAACTGCCTCCACCCTGGCAGGAAGCGCCCAGAGGTGATGCATTCGGACCCTAAAGCCCCCACTTCATGGTTCCGGGCCCTTTCTCTCCGTGGCTTGAGTTCCAACTCAACATCACCTCCCACCGACAGCCTGCATCCTCCAGTGTGAGGCCGAATGGGCCTCTTGGCCTCTGCCCCCGTGCCCCTCCTGCTGTGCTGTCCCTCTCACACAGACGTGCCCCAGGCTCCCCTCTCTGCTCACAGGGGCTCCCTCCAGCAGAGGCCCTTCTCCAGGAAGAGCTTAGGGGACCAGCCAGAGGTCTCATGTGGTGGACTGGCCAAGGCCACATTCTTCTTCAGCCAGCCCTCCCCCGTCCGTTCTCCGCTCCTCTCTGCCCTATCTGGGTCCCAGGGGCTGGACAATCATGCACCTGTCCCCCAACGCCCATTGGGTTTGGCTGGTGGGGCACCCCAGCTGGAGACGCAAGAGCAGGAGAGGGAGGCTGGAATGTTCCTCATGCTCCTCCTGGCTGCCCTCAGAGCTGCCATCTGGCAGGGGCTTCTCCCTCCCGTTGGCCTCGGGGTGGTGCCAGCTTCCCACGGGGCTGGACACCAGGTGCTTCAAAATCCCACCTTGTTCCTTCCATTCTGCCACTCCCCTCACTGCATGCTCAAGACGCCGGCTGAGTGGACTCCGAGAGGAGCGTGCGTGGGCACAGCACTGAGACTACCCTCCCGCAAACGTTGCTGAGGGCATACTGCGTGCCAGGGGACCTCGAGGACGCGTGGAGTCCAGGGCACAGTGGGGCTTCTGATGTCTCTTCACAGCCCACGTTCAGGTGACACAAGTCACAGGCCCCACCTGGGCAGTTCTGCCCTTGGGAACAGCAGACTGGGGACTCGGGATGTCTCAGCGGATCTGGCAAGAGTCACAACGCAACCCCTGCACACCCTCCAGGGACAGGGCTGGGTTCCCCAAGAGCAAGCAGGAGATGGCGACAAGACCGGCATCGTCAGGTAGATCAGGAAGAAGGACACGCAGGGACTTGGCAGGGAAGTGGGCGCTAGACTGATGTCCCCAGACATTCGTATCACTGCTGGTCCTGGGCTGGAGCGTGAAACCAAAAGGCATTTCACAAATTAAGGTAAATCCTGTGAACCCTCAGCCCATTTCAATGCTTAATGCAGAACATAAACACATTAAAGTCATTTCAGAATCTGGAGGAGTTTGGATAATTCAGCCCCATCGTCGTTTACTCCAAACGCCTCGTTTCATCTTATGAGTCATCTTCGAAAGGAAAAGAAGAGGGACATGTGGTGGCAAATAACGGGATTGTAACCAAGAGGCTGGAAAAGCTGTGTGGGAAGAGGAGGCTGCCAGCTCCCTGGATGGACAGGGCCCAGGGCCAGTTTTAGAATCAGTCCCAGAGGAAGTCTGCCCAGGCAGGGTGCGGAGGGGTCTCCCAGGGAATGGTAGAGCTGAGTCCAACCCCTGTGGTCTTGGGGCAAAGTCCTTGTCCCACCTGGGCCTCTGCTTGCTCATCTGTGGAACAGAAACGACTCCTGCTCTCTGGTTGCTGTGAGGCTGGAGTGGCACGATGTGTGGATGAGCGTGGACACTGGCACACATGGAGCGGTCAGGGTTAGTGACATCCCAGACGGCCACATCCACCTGCAGCTCCTGAAGCCAGCACCACTTCTTTGTCCTGCTTCATCGTTTTACAGGTTTTGATGGACACGTCCATTTCCCTGACCAGCCACGGCCCTGTGGATGAGGACCTCGGCTTTATCCCGCGCCCAGCGTAAGACTTGTGGCCCGGGTGCTTCCTCTCTTCCCATCGCCTCCACCTGGAGCAGGGTCAGCAGGGGCTGCTGCTCCGGGGCTGGGGCTGGTGTCCAGACTCTGGTCCTCGTCCAGCCCCGTGTTCTCATTCATCAGCCTCGCTTTCCTTCCTGCCTCCCTGGTGTGGTGGAAGAAACCCTGGATTTGGAGTCAGAAAAAATCCTGAGTTCAAGTTCTGGTTCTACCCTGTGTGTGGCTTTGGGCGAGTTACTTATTTAACTCTCAGCATCTCAGTTTTCAGTGGTGGAATGGGGGTGATATTGTTCCTCACACTATTGTCCGTGGGGAGGGTTAGAGCTGATGTCTAAGGCATGCAGCCCGCCAGAAACCCTCGCAGGGCGACGGCAGTTGTGGTCATGGTTTCAATCTGCAATCTATTTCTAATCCTTCAACCTGTGAAGGCTCACCGAGGCCTGAGATGGGAAAGGCACCGGTGGAGATGGCGGGGGCTGCAGAGAAGAATGAGACATGGTTTGGGCTCCTAGGGAGCTCACCAGGTGTGACAGGTGTGTAGCTGCAATATACAAGGGGGAGGAAGAGAGGAGGTGGAGGTGAGGGTCAAGGAGGTCTTCAGGGAGCGGTGCAGGTGGCCCCAGAATGATGGGTGGGGTTTGGAGGCAGGAGGCTGAGTGTGGGGGGAGGAAGAGAGCGAGCAGTTCTCCGAGGGGGAATGCCGGGGCACGGCTATGATGGTACCACAAGCCCAGGAGGTACAGTAGAGGCAAGTTGGGGAGAGAACTTGACCCAGGGGAGAGTCAAGGGCAGCAGAGACACCTTAGGTAAGACCCGGAGTAGGAGCAGTGTCAGCTGGGTGAATGGGGGGCAGAGGGAAGGGAGGAGAATTCCAAGAGGAAGGAATTGTATTTACCCCCGAGATGGAGGATGGGAAGTGAGGGAGAAGCCGGGGCGTGTAGGAGCGTGGGTGGACCAGTACAGTGGACACATTGGCCACTCCCCAACAGCCGTCCACCTTTCTCCCTGATTTGGTCCAGCAGCAATGTGCTTAGGTCCAGGGGTGAACTGTGATTGGTCTAAGGCTGTCATGGCAGTCCTGTGCCAGGTGATTGGTTTAGAGATAAGTAGGTGACCTGGTCTCATTTGTGAGATGTGAGGAAAAATCTGCTAAGGATGTTCTGGGAAAGGATTTTCCTCCTTGATCAAAACAGAGAATCATATGAGGAAAATCTCTTTGTTCCCACTCTCCCTTCCAGTTTTGGACACAGTTGTTCTAGAAAATGATGCCTGGAGCTGCTGCAGCCATCTTGCAAGCATGAGGGCAAGGAAGAGTTGTCAACCTAGTGACCTGATGCTGTTGAGTGACTGAACCAGCCCTGGAACTGCAGACCTGTTATGTGCTATTATTAAATGGCTTTATCATTTAAGCAATTAGTTAGATATGGTGCTTCTCATAGGTAAACACTTTCCTAATTGATCCATCACTTTAAGGACTTTGATTTTATCCTAGGAGCAATGGGAAACTATTAAATGGTTTGAACTCTTGAAGAGGGCCATGACGTGATTATATTTGTGTTTTCTTAATATCGCTCTGAAAATAGATTAATGTAATTTATCATGTCAGCAGACTAAAGAAGAAAACCATATGATTTTTCAATAGATCCATAAGAAATATTTGGCAGAATTCAATACTCGTGATATTGAATTCAATAATTCGTGATAAATACAAATTAGGGAGAGAAGGGAGCTTCCACAGTCTGATAAAGAGCACCTACAAAACCCCACAGCTGACTTGAAACCTAATGATAAAAGACTGACTGCTCCCTCTAAAACCAAGAGCAAGACAAAGATGTTGCTCTCAGCACTGCTGGTCAACATCAAGCTGGAGATCCTGGCCAATGCGATAAAGCAAGAAAAAAATCATCCAGGCTGGACAGGACAAAATAAAACTGTTTCTATCCATAGACAACATGATTATCTATGTAAAAAAATCCCAAATAGACTACAAAAAACCCTGTTAGAACTAATAAGTGAGTTTAGCAAAGTTGCAGGATAGAAAGTCAGTATACAAAAATCAATTATATTTCATTCCGTATCTTGAGAGGTGGCAGTTACATGAATCTACACATGTGATAAAATGACACAGAACTATAATACACGTTGTACCAATCGATGTCAGTTTTCTAGTTTTGATATCAGTTATTGCATAACTAGTTATACAAGTTGCAGTTGGGGAAAAGTGGGTGAAGGGTACACAGGACCTCTCTGTGCTATCTTTGCAAATTTTTATGAATCTATAATTATTTCAAAGTAAAAACATTTTAAGTCAATTATATTTCTATGTACCAGCAATGAATGATTAAAAATTGGTTAAAACACTACTTACAATACCTTCCCAGAAAATTGAATACTTAGGTATAAATCTATCAAAATTATATTGGAAACTACAAAACACTCATGAATGAGATTAAAGAAGACCTACATAGATGGAGAGCTGTACTGTGTTCATGAACGGGAAAACCCACTGTTTTCAAGGTATCAATTCTCTCCAAAGTGATCTGCAGATTCAGCACAATCCCAGCCAATGTTGCTGTAGCCAGAGCCTGGAGAACAGATTGGAAGGGGGCCAGAGAGGACGTGAGGAGGCCGGGAGGAGAAGCCTGCTGAGAGCTGAAGGGAAATGTGGACCGGCGGGCCGTGCTGGGGGTAGAGGGAGAGGAAAGGGTGGGTCTGAGAGACACTGATGATGAGATCAACAGGATTGGCGATGGGCTGGCTGTGCAGAGTGACGGAGAGGGACCCCTCCAGGATGCTGCACCTTGGTTTCTGCTCCCTCGCTTGCATCATCAGAGGTGCCTTTCAGGGGATGGGTCAGCAGGCGAAGGGCAGGTCAGAGAGCACGGTCAGTGGCTACGGCTGAGTGCAGCCAGCACTGGTGACCAGTGGCTGGTGTGGACAGGGACAGGCTGAGGAAGGGGAGAGACAGAAACAGCTGTGCTCTCAGAGATGCTGGGGGCCCTGCTCCCCCTCCCCCTTGGAATGTAACCTCTGAAGCTTTATTTCTTAGAATTTTAAGTTCTTTTCAGTCTTCAAAATCCTCTTCTAAAATACAAATTCCTGGTAGAGGCAACACCCTGAGGCTTTTCCTCTGACACCACATTGCCTTGGGTAGGACCCTGTCGCATCGGGACCCCTGTCCTTATCCAAGGCACAACCACAGGGCCCCCAGACAGACCCGCCGGGAGACAGATGGCTGGGGGAGGAAAGGTGGCCAAGCGGGGGCCTGGGGCGGGCCATGGTCCACACCCACAGCAAGCCCATGGCATTGGCAGTGAGGTAGGTCTCCAGAGCAGGCCCCTCCTTCCTTCCACGGTTCTCCTGGCTCCTTGGAAGAGCTGGGTTTATTCCCAGGAGGCAACCATATTAATGATTGGCACAGACAGGCAGGAGACCCAGGGCTCCACTTCAAGGCAGCTTCTGTGTCAACTGGGGACTGGAGAGAGAGGCATGGAGCCGTTCCTGGGCATGGAAATCCAGGAAACTGTGACCAGAGGTAAGACTGCCATCCCAGTGCCCCTGCCACTGTACCCTGGCTGCCGAGTGGGATGAGAAGGATCCAGAACTAGGCATCATCACACTCAGCCGTGCCCTCACTGTACCAGGCCCCGTGCAGATGCTGGAATCCAAGGATGAACAGACCACAGCCCTGCCGAGGTGCTCGCAGTCCGCGGTGGGGGGGCGGGGGGCAGATAAGTGACCACAATGACCATCCAGGGGGCTGGGCCTGGCAGGACTGGGGCTGGGCCATGGCAGCCACATGCCGAGTCAGACAGGGGGTGGGGGGACCACGGGCTGAAGCTGGACAGAGTGCAAGATGCCAGGAGCAGGGAGGGCAGACCAGGGCTGGAGGCCTGAATGGGATCCGAGGCCAGGGTCCCACAAAGACCATGGATGATAGACAGTAGACCTCACTTAGCTGGGGTCCCCCCATGACCACACTCCCCAGAACCACCCCCATTACTCTCTCAAGCACTGTCACTGACGATATCAGTCTTTGGTTGTCTGAGAAGAGGCTCCGGGTTCAGAGGAACCAGCTCAGCTTGCCCCCAAGATAAAGGTAAGGTGGGGAGCAAGCGTTCCCCTCTTGGGGGCTCTGCCTCTGCTCTGGCCTTGCTGCAGGTCTGCTCCACCTGTGCTCCCACCCAGGGTCTCTCCTCCAGGCCTCTGAGGTCCATGCTCCCATAACCCAGCTCTGGGCTCACTCAGTGTCTGAGCCTCAACTCTCCCTCTTTCAAACGGGTCGATACCCCTGCTCCACTATGCGCGGAGGGTCAGGGGAGGTCGTGGCAGGAGATGCTCTGTGAGGGCTGACCCAGGGGTCCTCAGCGCTGCTGTAACTGTCTCTAGCCAGAAGGTGTGGGTCGGGGGCTGGAAGGGCTCCGCTGACCCGTCCACCCTCACCCCTTCCTCCTGCCTTGCCTCTCCTGTGTTCTCCATTTTGTCGTTCTCCTCCTGCCCAGCCAGTTCGGGGGGACACAGTGACTCCTGGGACTGCCTTGGACAGAGACCCTCTGAGACTGTGTGGGGCAGTGGGGAGGGCTGAGGGTCGGATCCCATTCAGGTCCCCGGCCTGGTCTGCCCTCCCTGCTCCTGGCATCTTTCACTCCCTGTCGGGCTTCAGCCCTTGGTCCTGCCAGCCCCCTGGCTCTGAGTCCCTGAGGGCGGGGCTTGGGCAGAGCCTGGGGACAGCACACCTGCAGGCTGGGCACAGGTGAGGGGCCGAGGACACAGCTGCCACCACCGTGGAAGAGCCATCACAATAATCTAGCATTTAATGGGGTCTTACTGAGCAGCTGGCCCAACAGCTGGTCCCTTCTACCTTTACGTTTGAGATGAAGTCACACCTATAAGGCTAAAATTCGAGTCTTTGCTCTCACGCAGGAATGGAGTGTTGGCTGTACTTTCCCCGCTCCCTTCTATTCCACTCATCTTGTCCAGTCTCAGGATCCCGAGCACGGCCAAGGCTGCAGAGGCTTGGCCACACTTGCTCGGAGGCCAGGGCTGTGGAGGGACGGATGCTCAGAGGAGACCTGAGGCGGCTGCTCGTGGAGCTGCCACTCAGAGGGCTCCTCTGGGTCCTGCTGGGCCCCTGGCCTGTCCTACCCATGGAGCCGCTGTGGGGCAGGCTCCAGGTTCGGCCTCCACCCCGCCCCGTGTGCTCCTGAGCACACCTCCTCTGTCGTGGGTGTGGACCCCGCCAACCACAGGCCCCAGCGGAGGATGAAGCCTGCCTCCCTCCCCAAGGCCCATTTCCTGTCTCACAGCCTGCCTCCTTCCCATGTGTGTCCATATATTCCCATATGTGAGTACACAGACTTCAGGGGGACCCCCACCCGCAGGGGTGTGCCTGCAATGTCGTGGTGTGGTCCAGGATCAGGGCCGTTCCCAACTTCCGGTCCTCCCATCTTAACTGCCATCTTGTCCACAGTCAGCCCTGCGAAGCTGGCAGTTACTTCTGCATTCTGATCCAGAGAGAAACCCGAGCGGGCCCGGTGAGCTTTGCTCATGTGTTCCTGGGTCTGAGGAGCTGAGTAGTCGGCGCCCCCTTAAAACGAAACAGCGCAGACGGTGGGAGACCCTGCCACAAAGTTGGGTCTCATCCTTCTGGCTCGTTTTCTGGGGCTGCGATCTCCCTTCCTGACTGTGCAAACGACACCGATTTTCCACCTCAGCTTGTGCTAAACTTGCCTTTGGCTCTTGCCGCAAATGCTGGAAAGATCAGGGTGACCCTTCCGGGCGGCAGCTTGGCCAAAAGGCCGGCGAGGGAGAAGTAATTACCTCAGCAATGACAGGTGTGCTGCCCCATCTTTGCCCCAGGAAATATCACCTGTCCATCAGGAAGAGCCAAACACTCGCCCACACCTGGCCCGGGAGGGAGGCAGGCCGCAGCAGAGAGCAGGCTGGCTGTCGGGAGAAGCCAGCTCATCTGAGTGCATTTACTAAGACATTCGCTCACTTGGTCAACACACATTTACTTATTATATAATCCGAGGGGCAGTGTGGCTTAGGGGAGGGCCTGGGGCCAGCCTGGCTGTCTCATTTCCTGACGGCCACTCACTGGCTGTCAAGCAAGTTGCTTAACCTCCCCATGCCTCAGTCTCCCCAACTGTGAAATGGGGGAGAGTAGTGGTGTCTGCTCACAGCTGGTGAGGAATGAATGAATGAATACCTATGAGGGTCTGTCAAACATGGAGTCCTGCTCAAGGTTGGTCGAGGGCATGGGGCACGTGGCCCACGTCAGACCAATCAGACCAGTTCTCCAAGGACACAAAGGCTCAAAACGGTGGATGCTCCCCCCGCCCCCAGGTGTGTCCCGAGAGACTGGGCATGGTGTCTCCATCTGGACCCCTGAGGCTGCCTGGCGCACTCTGCTCTTTTCGAAGGCCGTCCACTCTTCGGTGATCCTGAGCACCCCTTAGTCTTCCAACGCAGTCCTCTTTCCCCACTAAAATCAGCCAGAGTGGGTTTCTGTTGCTTGCGTCCCAAGAACCCTAACTGATGGAAGCCCCTGCGGTCGAGACAGGCCAGAGGCGGATGGCTTTCATCTGGGGTTTGGCCTCCTCCTCTGGCAACAGAGCCCAGCCCCTGGGGCAGACCCACCAGGGATGGCTGTGGGGACCCAAGAAGGGCCTTCATCTAGCCTGTGGGATCAGAGAAGACTTCCTGGAGGAGATGACGCCTGGGGTGAGTGTTAAAGGATAAGTAGGCATCATCCCAGTGAAGAGAACAGCGAAAGCGACTCCAGGTAGAGCGAACACAGAAGAAAATAGGACAGAATGAGATGAAATGGTGAGTGGGCAGCTGTCACTCTGCCCACCGGCAGGGTAATGAGCCGAGGCTCTGATGGAACACACCAGAACGGCCTGTAGGGCTCTCGCCAGCCCTGCTCGGCACCATTCCCCACCCCCGTCTGGGTGCCTAGATTTGCTCTCCGAGGCCATTAGGGACAGGATGCTAATGGATGGGCGCCCCATCGATTCTGCCCGGCTTTTGTGCACAGCCTGCGATGACTAATTTGTTTAATTACCCACTGCCGCACTGGTTCCGAGGTGTTCCACACAGACACTCGGTCTGTGGCTGCAAGCCAGACCTCAGGGTCCTCTTTCCTTCTCCCAGGCAGGCGGCACTGGAAACAGAGCCTACGGCCCTTGCTGATGAGCTCAGAGATGTCACCAGGTGCCACCAACGTTCACGGACATCGCAGAGACCAACCAAGTGCAGACCTTGGGAGGCCCTGTGGGGTCCTAGAGACAGAGGCGCGGTCCGCGGGGAGGAGTCACAGCCTGAGCATGGCCAGCGGTCGTGGTCAGAAGCAGCCTGTGGGTCGGTGCACCGATAGTCCAGGGGCTTTCTCCTGCAAACCCCCTCTCCGGGGCTGCTTTGTTCTGCCTTCCCTCGTGGTCTCTCTGCTTCTCCTGAGTCTTGGCTCTTGTCCCGACAAGTTCAGGCTGGTAGTCTGGAGTCAGAGCCCCGGGCGGGAGGGAGGGGAGCGAGCAGAGAGCAGGAGCAGGGGCTGGGGCTGAGCTGCGAGGAGGGGCTCGGAATCCGTGGCTATGGAAGAGTCTAAGCCAGGGGAGTGAGCACGGACTGGGGCTGGTGGCCTCTCTAGTCGCTGCCTCAGTACCTTCTGTCTAAGCTTCCCTTCCCAGCTCTGAAGAGCACTTTGGGCAAACCCCAAGTTTTCTCACCACTTCAGACGCTCGAGTCCAGCTCACTCTCTGCAGTCTCCGTGGCCTTTAATGATTATCTTTTCCCCTCCCCCCTGTGCCCGTGGACTTGGTCTGAGGGACGTGAGGGGGAGGGGAGGAGTCTTCATGTTTTGCTAACCTACTGCCACCAGCCTCCCAGCATCCGGCGGATGTCCCCCTCCGATTGTTCCCCACTCTGCGGTTGGGTAATCTCTTTGAAATGCAAATCTGATGCTTCTCCGCTCTGTTTAAAATACAAAATGGCATGCCACGACTCTTGGGATAAAACCAAAACTTTTTAACAAATAAGAGTAGGTCTGCGTGGTCCAGTCCCTGCCCGCTTCTTGGACTCGCCTCTGCCTTCCTCTCCCACCCTTAGCCCCTCTGGGCTCTCTGGGTCCCTCACATGTGCCGTCTCCTTTGCCCACAGAGGTGGTTGTCCATGTGTTTTCACTTCATAGACAGCCCATCCCTGCCTTCTTTGCCTAGTTAATGACACCCTTCCTTCAGATCTCAGTTCAACTGACACCTCCTCCGGGAAGTCTGCCTTGATCTCTCTGATGAGGTCAGCTCTCCCCGACTAAAGGCGCACACAGTACCATGGCACCCTCATCTATGACACTTGTCACAGGACCAATTCACATTTATTTGTGTAATTAATTGTGGTCTGGCTCCCCCACTGGACTTTAAGCTCCAGTAGATAACGGCCTCCCTTTTTTCAGCCCGCCAAGAGACCTCCAGGACTAATACAACAGTGGACACGGAGTAAACATCCATCAAATAATTGTCGAATCTATGAATTAGTGCGCAGTGCCTTCCATCCTGGAAGTCCCCATATGCGAAATTCTAGAATACAGGGATTCGCTTCTTTTTTACAGCCCTGAGAACGCGGGTTCCTGTATAAATGAGCTGTGAGTCAGCACTGTAGGAAATAACGGGAAAAAGAGGGAACCGGGAAAAGAAAGAGAAACGCAGCAGAGCTCGAGTTGTCCTTCTTGCAGCAAAGCCTGGGGGAGACGAAGGCGGTGGGGGTGAGCGAGTGAGCAGATGGCAGGTGTTCGGGGCTTCAGGGTTGTGGGAGCAGCTCGGAGACCACCGCCCCGGTGGGGAGGGGCTGGGAAAGGGGCCGCTCAGCTCTGCCAAGCAGGTTAAATAAAGAATGACTCTCCCGTTTCGAAAATGTGCAGTTCTTGCTGTTGCTGGAACCGTGGTGACACCCAGGAGGCAGGAATAAACAATTCTGAGTCATAAAATCATTAAGGTGTCGAACATTTGCGTAGACGAACAGACACCGAAAAAGATGCTGCCTTTATGCATGTTGTTTGCAACAAAAGCCTAATTCTCTACAGGAAGCTCGCTGAACCTCCCGGGGGGGGGGGGGGGGGGGGGGGGGGGGGGGATTCTGAAACGGACAGTCACTGTGCTGTGCGCGTCTTTGTTAATTTAAGATGCACAGGGCCAGCCCTGATGGCCTGGTGGTTACAGCTGGGTGCTCTCACCGATTTTGTGGCCCGGGTTCGGTTCCTGGTTGCAGAACCACGCCACTCATCTGTCAGTAGCCATGCTGTGGCGGCTCACATAGAAATAGAAGCACTCAAAACTAGGATATACAACTACGTACTGGGGCTTTGAGGAGAAGGGAAAAAAAGACGTACAAAGGGTTAGTGATTCACTCTTTGTTTCATGAGCTACTTTAATATTTAACTTTGGTGAACAGAAATATATATATATACACATATTTTTTGAGGAAGAGTGGGTCTGAGCTAACATCCATGCTCATCTTCCTCTATTTTATACGTGGGATGCCGCCACAGCATGGCTTGCCAAGCGGTGTATAGGTCTGCGCCCAGGATCCAAACTGGTGAGCCCTGGGCTGCTGAAGTGGAACGCATGAACTTAACTGCCATACCACTGGGACAGCTGCAACAAAAATATCTTTATAAGCATTTTCATGGGCTCACTGGCAAACTTAACCTCCCCTGAGCCACAGACCCATATAGCCAAGCGCCTGTTGGATGTCTGTGTGTCGTGTCCCACAGGCCCCTTACACTCAACTCACCCCCAGCCAACTGCTCCTCCTGCCGCGTCCCCATCTCAAGATCTAGCTGCCCAGAGCCAAGCCAGAACCCTGGACATCCTTCTTGATGCCTCTCCACCCCCGCCCCCATCTGACGGATGCCCCAGTCCCCAGCATTGGAATTCCCTAACACCTCTCCAACCGGAGACCTCCTCTCCCACCCACTGTATCCTGCCAGATCAGACCTGTCTCATCTCCTGCCTGGTTGCCAACCTGGTCTCCCCCACTCTGGTCTTGCCCCTCCAGGCCATCCTTCCCACTGGGGTTCCCGCTGGGGCAGGGGCTGTGGAGAGAGCTGCTCTGGGCAGGGGATCAGAGACCCAGGGAGTTGAGAGCAGGAGGTTAGTCTGGCATGCCCTGGGGCAGCCTGGTGCCCTTGACTGAGACCAGGCCTGCTGGGAGCTGCCTCCTCCTTCCGTCCACGCCTGGGTGAACCTGCTCTGTTTCATGGTATGGGGAAATCACAATATTTATTCATTCAACAAATATTTATCAAGCACCTGTTACATGTGCCAGGCCCTATTCTGGGCTCTGGGGACATAGAGACAAATGCCTTACAGAGGCATTACAGAAATTCTGCTCCTTGACGTAAATCTCAAAATTCTTACAGAGATCCCAAGGAACCATGTTTTTTGTTTGTTTCTTTTTGAGGAAGATTAGCCCTAAGCTAACATCTGCTGCCAATCCTCCTCTTTTTTTGCTGAGGAAGACTGGCCCTGAGCTAACATCTGTCCCCGTCTTCCTCTACTTTATATGTGGGATGCCTACCACAGCACGGCTTGCCAAGCGGTGCCATGTCCACACCTGGGATCCAAACTGGCGAACCTGGCACCGCCAAAGCGGAACATGCAAACTTAACTGCTGCACCACCGGGCCAGCCCCCAAGGAACCATGCTGATGGAGGGTGTCCATCACAGAGTTGGTGGTGGCCGCCTGGCGTCCGTCATAGGCGACACCTGCTGGATGCACGTGGGACTGGATATCCGTCTTTGCTCTTGGCCTTTATTCTCTTCTGTGCTGCAGCCTGGACGCCTGTCAACTGCATGTCCCAGGCTTCCTCGCTAGCTGGGTTCCAACTAGAGCTGGTCAGCAGAAGGCCCCGGCACCAGATTAGGTACCACAGACTGGAGAGCCCAAAAGACAGACCTCTATTGTCTCACAGCTCTGGAGGCTGGAAGTCTGGGCAGGGCTGGCTCCTCCTGAGGACCGTGAGGGAGAGTCTATTCCAGGCCCCTCCCTGGGGATCTGTTGGTTTGCTGGCATCTTTGGCAGTCCTTGGCTTGTAGACGCATCACCCTGATCTCTGCCTCCATCTTTACATGGGGCTCTCCCTACGTGTGTGTCTGTGTCCAAGTTTCCGTCCTTCATGAAGACTCAGACATATTGGATTAGGGCCACCCTGCTCCAGTCTCACCTCGCCCTAACCAATCAATCTGCAAAGACCCTATGCCCAGATAAGGTCACATTCTCAGGCCCTGGGGGTTAGGATTTCAATGTACTGATTTTGAGGAGACACAATTAAGCCATAACAGTGGGCAAAGGTATGCCCCTGCTCCTGGTGGTGGCTCTGGGGTGGAAGTGGCCCCGGTCTAGCAGCAGTGGGCCGAGCTCGGGCTGTGGCCCCAGCCCAGGGTGCTGACAGCTTCCTTATCTCTGCGTGGTACCCCGGCCCCCTCTGCACCTCCAGCCTGGAAGTGACAGCAGTTTCCTGATCTCTAGGTCACACCCCCCCTCCCTTTGTCCCCTCCCACATCTTTGTCACAAGCTCCATGCATTAAATTCCTCTTTGCTTGACATATTTAGAGGGGTTTCCGTTTCCTGACTGGCCAGTGACTGACACTCAGACTATGCAGCAGTTAGAAGTTACAGACACAAAAGATGTTCACAAAACGGCACGAGGAGCTCTAGAAAGCAGCCCTGAGGACATTGTGCAGATGTGCGTGCATGCGTGTGTGTGTAAAAACAGAGAAGAAGATTCTAAAATGTGTATGGAAATGCAATAGGCCAAGAAAAATCAGATGACCTTGAAAAGGAAAAGCAAAACTGGAGGATTTATACTACCAGGTTCCAAGATTTATTATCATGCCGCAGCAATTAAGGCAGTGTGCTAATTGCCAAGGATAGACAAATAGATCAATGGAGCAGAACAGAGAATTTGGAAACAAACCCGCACATATAGTGTCGGTGATTTTTAGCAAAGGTGAAAGAGTAGTGCGGTGGGGGAAAGGATGACCTCTCAGAAAAAGGTGTTGGGTTAATTGGATATCCACGTGGAAAAAAGTGAATTTTAATCCCTGCTTCATGCCATTCACAAATGCCAATTCCAGGTGGACTGTAGGGATAAAATTTCAAAGAAAAACAATAAAAATTTTGGAAAGAAACATAGGAGGATATCTTCACGACCTCAGGGTAGGCAAATATTTCCTAAATAAGACACAAAAAGCACCAACCATGAAAGCAATAGTGACAACGTGGACTACATTAAAATTACATCTATTCAAAAAAAGACACCATTAGGAGAGTGAGAAGACAAACCACAGAGTGTGAGAAGAAGTCTGCCATATGTACATTTGACCTAAGACTTGAAATCAGAACATATGAAGAACTCCTTTAAATCAATAAGGCAGATGATCCAACAGACAGATTTGAACAGATACTTTACAAAAGAGCGTATCCACATGGCTAACAAACCTATGAGAGAACCCCACTTTATTAGTCACTGGGAGATATAAATGAAAGCCACAGTGAGATACCGCCACACACCCGCGAGAACAGCTAAAGTTAAAAAGTCGACAATTCCAAGTGCAGACAGGATGTGGGGCAGCTGCAGCTCTCCCCCGTTGCCCGTGGGAGTTTCTGACAGCGTAAGTGTGAGCACCCCTTGAGAAGCAGCAAGACTATCCTGCACATACACTCAAGAAAAATGCACACCTGAGTTCACCAAAGCACACGTGCAAGGTGTTCACAGGAACAGTGTGTGTCACAGCCCAGGAAGTGATCCAAATGCTCACCAACAGAGTGATAAGTACATCGTGGTGTGTTCACATGACGGAAAACTCCCTGTCACGTCTCACGTGGTGAGAACGCGTGAACTACAGCTGCAGAGGGGTGATTCCACTCAGGTCCAAGTCGGGCAGCACGGATCTGTCGTATTGGAAACAAGGACTGCATTCTCCCCTGGACGCGAGGGAGCTTCTGCAGGTTCTGATGATGTTTTATTTCTTGATCTGGCAAGTGGTTCTCAAGTGTGCTCACTTTGTGAAAATTCGTTGAGCTGAACTAAATTCTGTACTTTTCAAACAAAAACATTGCACTTTGCCATTTGTGCTCTGTTAAACTCTTAAATTTTATACACAGAATACAATCTAAGTGTTTTCATGAGTGACAGAATTGAAGTGACTCAAATTCATTTCTTGGTTTTGAAAATCACCCTGGTCCACCCCACACCAGGAGCCTCACCACACGTGTGGACCTGCAGCCAGCATGTCCAAGCTCTGCTCCCGCCCCTTCCTGCACAGCCCTACTGGGCAGGGCAGCCCCAGGCCCCGGGTGCCCAGGGGGCAGTCCAGAACGGGGTGGGGAGGCATGGCTCTGAGTGGGGGGTCCCCTAGGCCCTGCACAGCTGGGGGAGGCCCAGACCAGGAGGGCCCCAGTGGCCTGGGGCTAGGGGCAGAAGCAAGGGCCACCAAGGCTGGTGGTGTGGGATTGCTGCCTGGGAACAGCACAGGCACCAATTCCTCTTTCCCAGAGGGTGGGGCCCCCAAAGGAGGGTGTACGACAGGGAGGCAGTATCCCCCTGAAGGAATTCTGCTTGTGAGGTTGGCAGTGTGGGGTGGGAGGGCTGTGCATTTAAATGCAGGCGTGCTGACCAGGCACATCCTGGCTCCTTCAGTCTCGGAAGCTGGTGACACTCTCAGCCAGTGCCGCGAAAGCTGGCGTTCTGGTCCAGTCCAGGCCTTCCGCATTGCTCCCCACAGCCTTTGCCTCTCACCACGTGGTCCATGCTAGGACACTTGCCTTTGGCTTCAGGTTCTTATCACTGATCACACAAAATTCTTAGTCCTTGCTGACATGTGTGGTCCAACCCAGAGTCCCGAGGACAGGCTGGGTCCCTGTGTGGCCTCTTTGCTGCGGGGCCCAGCAAACGCAATTCCTCTCGGCAGGAAGATGCACTTCCCTCCTGGGATGCAAGTGGAAAGGGGCCCCCTCACTGTGCAGGAACAGGCCAGGGCCCTTCTAGTGCATTCGGATATTATCCTCAGAGACATCACAAGTCTGCGAGAGGAGGAGGCACACAGGGAATGGGAGGAGAGAGGAGGACAGAGACCGACACACTGACGGGCAGGACAATTCCACACAGCCGTCTGAGCCGGAGAACAATGTTGTGCTGGACAATCAATGTTCCATGCAATTGAAACCTCTCTTAAATTCTCTAGAAAGTCATCTATTTCTGTGTGACCTGGGATAGGACACTCACTTCCCTGAGCTCCGATTTCCTCACCTGTTAGAGGGGGCACATGCGGCCTTGCCGCCTCCCTCTAGTGTTACTGGGAAAGTCCTCGCGGGGGAGGAACCCAAACCAGCCCATGGCAGGACACACGACTTTTCTTATCTACATGTGAGCTCTTCCAAGTGTGTTCTGTGAATGTCTCTTTATATTAATAGATCTTAATAATTTTTAAAAAGATTCCTTGGTTAATTAAGTTCATGAAACACTAGGTTATACAAAGTGAAGCAGATGTCTTTATTGCAGGACTTCTCAGGGCCTTTAAAACGTTCATATGCATGGTAAATTGCCAAGAGAGGGATATTCCACGTTGTATCTCAAGCATACTTATCCAGAGAGGGGTGTGTGTGTGCGTGCCTGAGTGCGTGCATGTGTGGGTGCCACATCTCATAGGATTAGTTCTGAGAAATCTTGTGGTGGATTTGAACAGAAAGTGAAGAATGCTGTTCTTAGGGAGAATATCAATATTTCTTGCCCAACGCAGATTCCGCAGTGCACGCTGAGTACAGCAAGGTCCCTCGGTGGGAACATGCTGGTCTGGTCTGACAGGTGCGGCGGCTCCCGCTGCTGGGGGAGGGTGGGGCTGCAAGGCCTCCAGACACAGCTGCTGCGAGGATCCCTTCGCTCAGAGGACCTGGGGTGGGGGAGGGCACTTCATTGCTTCCACTGCTTGGAGCAGAACTGCAACATGGAGGCAAAAATGACAGAGGCTCCTCAGTGTGTGGCTTGAAAAGTGTAAATGATTAACAGGCCTGTTGTGGCGAGTTTCTTGGTTCGCTTTTGTTTTGGATGAGGACCAATAAGCACACTTTTTCTAGGATGCAACTTAAAAATGCATTCATAGAAAATATTTTAATTATTTAAATTCCTGCAGGGAAAGGACTGTGTTATTGCAAAGCTGAAATGCCCTAGGTCTTAACTCCTTATTTCCCAGAGCAACAGCTGTTGTCCCAACATGCATTTCAGTGGCACGAGCTTTCTTCAGGGCACACCTGGGGTGACACCTTGTATTGTGGCAGAGCAGCTGGGACGACCACCTCGCTGGGCTGTCCGGGAGACACGGGTCTTCATTCAGTGTCGGGGGAGCGGGGGATCTGTGCTCCCTCCCTCAGCACATTCTGTCTGCTTCTTCATCCGAAGGAGTGCAGCCTTTCATCTAATTTTGTCACCAATACTAAATGGCCTTTCTAAATTCTGACGCACTGAATCACCACGTCCGAATTCGTTTCATTATTTATGACGGCTCATGCCCGAGATGATGAATCATGGCAGTTGTTCAAGCCCCTGCCTCCCGCAGCGCGCCCTCCCTCCTCGCCGTTCACCACTCTTTGAAGCTGGGCCCCTGGGCGTGGGATCGAGCTGGGAGGTGGGACTGCCCGCCAGGAGCCCGGCGAGGGGTGGAAATGAGATGAAGGGGGAAGTTCTGCGATTTCCCAGGCCTGCCAGCAGGCAGAACTCCACTCAGCAGACACATGATCCTGCGGGAAGGCAGAGCGCCCCTCTGCTCGGGTCTCCATGGCAGCTGGGACCAAGAGAAAATGAGCTGCTCCGCTCTGAGCCCAGTGACGCCGGGAGTGCAGGCGTGCCAGAGAGCGGAGCCCAGCCAGCCTCTCCTCCCGCCACGTGCCTGGCCTATGACCGCCCAGTCCAGAGCCCAGAGCCGAGATGCCACTCTCCCGGGAAGGCGTGACCTTACACAGCTCAATGCTGGTCTCCTCAACTTCCGTCCCCGCTGTGCTGGGGTAGCTTCCTGGGGATCCTAGACTTCACTAGGCTTCCTCCGTCTGGTGACCTGGTCTGGGGACACGTGTCCGGGAGGCAGGGGAGGGCCCAGCAGTCTCTGAGCCTCTCCGAACCTCAGCTGGACACTGCCTGGGCCTGAGGAAAGCTCATCAGATGCCAGGCCCTGACCAGCCTGTGAGCTGCCCCTCACCGTCCTGCCCCTCTTTGGACTCAGTAACCGGCTGCTTTACTTTTACTGCCTCCTGAGTCCTCCCCCAGGAAGCCTCCTGGGACCTCTAGGCTGCGGCACGGTCCTGCCTGTCCCCTCTGCTGCCCTGTCCCGTCAGATGCCGAAGTACCCGTCACCATCACCGTCACCGTCACCGTCGGTCGGAGTCAGCCTCCCCCATTAGACTGGGAGCTCGCCGAGCGGGGGACCACATCTCACTCACTGTCACGCTTTGTGTGCCTCTGAGCACCTAATGAGTCAGCCCGTGTCTGAAGCCAGGCGTCCAAGTCGGCGTGGCTCTTCCAGGGCAGACCTGCCATCCCTGGGAGTGCCCAGACTGCGAGGCTCTGCCCAGGGTGCCCGCCACCCAACGCCACCTCCAGCCGGGTGGCGGGGGCCGGGCCTGCAGCGCAGGAGGCCATTCTGGTGGAAAGGGTGCCCTGGCTGTCCACCTGGAGCCTCGCGGCCACGCTGGCCCTTCTGCACAGGAGCTCACCTCCCGCCTGCCCACGCCCAGGCAGCTTCTCCTCCAGCGGGCACTTCTCTCAGGACCTGGGCCTTGCGGCGATTTGCAGGGCTGTCATGCTGAGGAGCATGGGCACCGGGCGAGGTCTTGGGCACCCGGCCCCGGACGTCACCCCAAATGCCCCTGAGATCTTGGTGCTACCCCTCTGGATGATCATCCCAGGGGTGCGGCCTCTCACTCTGCAGGAGCTCCTATTTAGGTCTGAGCTCTGCTGAGCACTGACCCCTCCTCTCTAAGTCTGCTGGGAGCAGGGACATCTCCCAGAACGACCCACCGTTTATGACCCTTTAGGCTACCATTTGCTTGGGTCTTCATAGGGGTCATCTCATGTGATCCTTGCAAAAATGTAGCGAAATGGGTCTTGTATTCCTGTTTCCAGAGGAGAAAACTGAGGCACAGAGAAGTTCAAGGCTCAGCATCCCAGAGGTAGTGAGCGGCAGAGCTGGGATTCAAACCCACATCCACCTGCCTCCTGACTCAGTGCACGAGTCAGACTCCAGCAGAAGCTTCGAGGGCATTATCTCTCCGATGAGACCTCACAAAACCTAGGAGAGCAGTACTATTACTGTCTTTGTTTCACAGGTGAGGAAATTGAAGCTCAGAGAGGTCAAGTAACTCATTCAAGGTCACACAGCTAGGAAGTGGCAGTGATAGATGTCCATCCCAGTCTTGCTGGCTGGAACTCTGACCACACTCCCTGCCGCCTCCTGCTGGTCCAGCAGCCTAGAGGCCTCATCCTCAGGGTGCCGGCCTTCAGGCCGCCTCGCCTCTGACCATTGGGTGGACTTGGCGCCACACAATGAGCTGCATTTTCCTACACAGGGAAACCTTGTCCTTCCCCGAAAGGAGCCAACCCTCTTCTTGGTGAATCTTGAGCACAGCCTCGCCCCTGCCCACAGCAGGGCTGTGGCCAGGCTGCGTCAGGCGTGGGTTTCCACAGAGAAGCGTGACGAGGCCTTGGAGCCGTTTGTGCTGATCTTCCGTGAAGCCATTGCTGCCATCAGAGCGAGGCGGCCGGGCTCCGGATAATTACTGGTTTTGCAGATCAGCAGAGTGTGAAGGAGATTCTGCTGTTGGTAAACAGTTTGGCAATTTGAAGAGTAAATTGCGGCTTGCAGGAGCCGGGAGAATGCCAGGCTATTCCCCTGGAGACGGGGAGTGGGGGGAATAAGCGGTTGTCTGGAGTGGCGGGTGGGGGCTGGCAGGAAACAGGCGGTGGTGGCAGGCAGCGTTGAACTCAGCAGGGACACAGCCTCACTGCCACAAACGTCCGAGCCTGGGCAGGCGCCCTGCTGGGTGCGGAGTGGTCTTGTTCCTGGGATTTTGGTCCAACAGGAGACAGACATGTAAGCAGGTTCTTAAAACACAGCAGCACGGGGGCCAGCCTGGTGTTATAGTGGTTAAGTTCATGCGCTCTGCTACACTGGCCCAGGGTTTGCCAGTTTGGATCCTGGGTGCAGACAGATACACTACTCATCAAGCCATGCTGTGGTGGTGTCCCGCATACAAAATAGAGAACGATTGGCACAGATGTTAGCTCAGTGACAATTTTCCTCACCAAAAAAACCCACAGCAGCACAACCACAATGAGATACCATCTCACACCCCCTAGGATGGGATCATCAAAAAAGGGAAAATAGCAAGTGCTGGCCAGAGGTGGCAAAACTGGAACCTTTCTGCTGGTGGGAGTGTAAACTGGTGCAGCTGCTGTGGAAAACAGGAGGATGGGGCCCCAAAAAGTTAAATGTAGAGTTCCCACGTGATCCAGCATTCCACTTCTTGGGGCATACCCCAGAGAATGGAAAGCTGGGACTCGAAGAGACATCTGTACAGCCCTGTTCACAGCAGCATCTTCGCAACAGCCAGAAGATGGGAGCAACCCAACTGTCCATCGAGGGGCGAATGGACACACAAAACGCAGTCTGTCCACACAATGGAATATTATTCAGCCGTAGAAAGGGAGGAAATTCTGGCACATGGCACAAGGTGGGTGAACCTTGAGGACATTGCGCTGAGTGAAATAAGCCAGTAACAAAAACCCCAATACTATATGATTCTGCTTAGGTGAGGCCCCTAGAGTGGTCAGATCATGGAGACGGAAAGTAGACGGTGGTTGTCAGGGGCCAGAGTGAGGGGGCATGGGGAGTTGTTGTTTAATGGGGACAGAGTTTCGGTTTGGGGAGGTGAAAAAGTTCTGGAAATGGATGGTGGCGATGGTTGCACAACAATGTGAAGGCACTTAAAGCCACTGAACTGTGCACTTAAAAATGATTGAAATGGTCGGTTTTACGTTGGATATATTTTACCAATAAATATATTTTACCAATAAAAAGGAATACAACAGTGCCTGGTGGGGACCTGGGAGCACAGAGCCTGCTGCAGGAGCACAGCAACTGGGCAGCGGCCAGGTCCCCCCCGGGGGGCGGGGGTAGCGGGCGACAGGGTACCAGTAAGGAGCATCTGCAGGGAGGGCTGGTTAGTTCATTCATAATCCAGCAAGAAGCGTGACCACACCTATGGAGCACCTGCTGTCTGTGGGACCCTGGGACACGGCCCCCCTGGGCCTCCAGCCCCCAGGAGATGGTGCAGGAGGGGATGGAGGGAGGGGGAAGGAGGGGCCTCCCAGGCCGTGGGGGCTGCGGGCCCTGCCTGCCTTCAGGGCTCCCTGCGGGGGATTTGTGCCCTTCCCATCAGGCCCCCATCAATAGCGCAAGTAATTTCGGGTTTGGCTGAGAAGAACGCACTCCATCAGCGCGGCTGTCATTTCCAGTAATGACTGTGTTCTGCTCTCACCATGAGATGCCCCGAAGCACTTATTTTCTTGAACTCCGGAATAGCCGTGGGCCCGGGCGGGGGCTCCTGTTCCAGGGGTCGCATGGCTCAGGTCTCTGTTTCTCCTGCAGGAACTCAGCTGCCAGTGCTGGGCGGATGGGGGCCTGTGGCGGGCACTGCCTCCTGAGTCACCTGCTGGCTGCCACCTGTGGCCTCCCTCTGAGGAGAGGTGTTAATCAGAATGATGACGAAGATGACGACGATGCTCCCAGGTCACAGCTCTTTCTGGTTTATGCCGCACGTTCCCAATCGATGTCTCATTTCATCTTCACTGGCTGCCCTGGGGGTTCAAGGATTATCCTTATTTTCCACGTGAGGCTCAGAGAGGGTCAAGAAAAGCATCAGCCAATTGGTCACCAGTACAGATGACACTCCAACCCTGATGTGACTGATTCTAGGACAGAGCTCACCCCACCACAATGGGGTTTAGGGACTTTGTGGCTCTATGACTTGCCTTTTGTCCTCCAGAAAATGGTGTGACAGGGCCAGTCCGGGGGTGTAGTGGTTAAGTTTGCATGCACTGCTATGGTGACCTGGGGTTCACTGGTTTGGATCCCGGGCACAGACCTACACATCGCTCATCAAGCCATGCTGCGGAGGCATCCCACATACAAAATACGGGAAAATTGGCACAGATGTTAGCTCAGGGCCAATCTTCCTCAGGAAAGAAAGAAAAAAGGTGTGACGAAGCCTTCCCTGCTTGCCTCACAGGCACGAGGAGAGGGACCAGAGATGTGGTGGACAGGCCCGGAGGGCTGTGAAGGGCTATGAGTATGGGAGAAAGGGACAGGTGGGCGCAGTTAGGGCTCACCTCATGGACGCACTCCACCTGCCTCAGGACAATCTTGGCTGCTGGGAGTCTGCCTCACACAGAGGAGCGGGCCGGGGCCCCAGGATTACAGCAGTCACAGGTCCATTAGCGTTAGTTATAAAGGGATGGAGACGAGTGGCCCTTCTAAGACACAATCAGGGGAGTTTCAATCAGAGGCCATGTCCTCTCGGGGGTGAGCAGAGTTAACAGTGTGGACACTGATTGAGACTCTGTGGATGAGGCCGGATGAAGCGTGTTAACAAGCGCCCGCTGGCCGAGGCTGGTCGGCTGCTGGGCCGGCCTGCACCATCCGCCAGGGCTAGGGGTCCGCAGAGCTGACGACTGCATTTGCACAGACCACGGTGACCTGGAGTCAATTCACGAGCTCCTCTGGCTTCCGGGAAGTTGGAAAGCATGACTAAGCTGTTGTACGTGACTCAGGCCTCAGATGGATCCAGGGTCTGGGTGAGCAGTGCAGGAGGGCTGCTGAGGGCTCCTCAAGGGCCCAGGGAAGGGCGCTTCCCAGCTTGAGCGCCGCAGAACCCGCTCCCTCTCACAGGGACCCACCCCTCCCCAACGTGCAGTCCCCCACCCTGTCCAGAGGGCACCCCACGCTCCCTCGCCCTGAGGAGTTCCAGAAGTGGGCATGGACCCAGGTCTGACCAACCAGAGCCCCCATCCCGGGTCAGGATGGGAGGGACCCATGCTGGAGCCGTCCCCTGGGATGGGGCTGGTGGGGACAAGGCCTGTCTCTCCCTGGGGTTGTTGGGTGGTGAGTGAAAGGCTGGAGGTGCAGGTGGGGCCCTTTGCCATCATAAAGAGTGAGCCCCCTCCCATCCAGGTGTGTCTGAATCCAATGCCCCCCGGACTTCTTCGCGTCACGAGCCAATAAATTCCCTTTTCTGCTTTACCTAGATGGAGCTGGGTTCCTCTCGTTAGCAACGAAAACAGTTCCAACTAAAAATACACCAGGTATTTTAACTTCTTTAAACCTTGCTCTAAATTATGTATTGCTCTTTAAATATAATCATTAGTGGCTGGTAATAATTTATCTTCAGGTCTGTTAATAAAATGTTCTGTTTCACAGAAAACCCTAATTGAGTGGAGAAGCGTTTAATGAAGGCAGCCTCCTGCGACCCGCCTCGGGAAGGCCTAGCCGTGGAGAAGCCTTCAGCCAGCCCCCTGTAGCCGTCTCAGCTCCAGCGCCCACGGGGAAATAAGCCACCCCTGGGGTGGCCGACCTCAAGGGTTGGTGATGGCGAATGAAGTGTCGAGAATGAGAGGAGCCCCTGCTGGGGCTTTGGGGCTCCTTGGGGTGGATGGCCCCAGTCGAGGAGGAGGAAGGGAAGGGTTGAGCACAGCTCCGTGTCTCCAGCATCCCTAGGGTCAGGGTCCATGCTGGGCCCCTTAGAGTCTTGGGGTCCTTCATGCTCAACAGCTGGGCTGCAGGTAGATGTCATTGTCCCCGACTCGTTGCCGAGAACCAAAGACTCAGACCCTGCTGATGTCTTCAACTAGTCAGTGGCAAAGTGGGGACTCAAGCCCCATCCCTCTGCCCCCTTTCATGTCCCCTGTGGCTTAAAAGGACAGCTGTCATCTGCTCTGAGGCAGCAGGAGAGGGATTGTGTTCTCAGCCTACAGAGGGGCGAGCTGAGGACTGGAGGGTTAGGTGCCTTGTCCAGGGGACTCAGGACATCCCTGGCACCCAAGGCTCCCTGCCCCCCTGCCATGGGTTGAATTGGGTCCCCCAAAGATATGTTGAAGTTCTGATCGCTGTGGCCCTATTGGAAATCGAGCTTTTGCAGATGTGATCAAGGTAACATGAGGTCGTACTGGAATATGCTGGGCTCAATCCAGTATGGCTGGTGGAGAGACACAGACACACAGAGGGAAGACCGTGTGAAGACAGAGGCAGAGCCTGGAGTGATGCTGCCATAAGCCGAGGGATGCCTGAGGCTACCAGGAGCTGGACGGAGCAGGAGGGGTCCTCTCCTAGAGCCTTTGGAAGGACAACTCAACTTCAGACTTCTGGCTCCCAGAACTGGGAGACAAAGCACCTTGTCTGAAGCCACCCTGTTTGTGGTACTTTGTTAAGGCAGCCCTGGGAACGAACACGCTTGGTGGGCTCAGCGTGACCCGGCACCCAGGCCTGCAGCCGGGATCGCTGAGCAGAGCAGGGCCGGGGACCGAGGGCTGTCTGGGAGGGAGGAGAGCCGCCATTGCCCTCCCTCCTGGGCGCCTGGGCACCGGCACACGCAGTCGCGACGACAGAGACGACAGAGCGCCTCCAGCTGCTGCGTGGCTGGGCGAGCTCTCGGCTGGTTGAGGGAGCAGCCACACCAGCTGCCCCTACCAGCTCCCGCTGCTGCCATCACAGAGCACGCATGGCATCTTGCCGAGCTGGCCCTTGAATAGGGAAATGCTGTTTCCCAGCCGCAGCACTGGGGAGCCGGGAGCACAGCATGCTTTCAGAGGCGGGAGCTTGCGACCCCGGACGTTCAGCATTAAGCAGACGTCCACGCACTGGGCTGCCAGGCAGGCTCACGGCGCCAGGAGCGGCCAGGCAGCAAGGACCTCATTCAAGGCTGGTTTGCATCCCAAGCAAAGGCACCAAGGGGCACAGGGCACTTGTCACGGAGACACAGGTCGCCTCCCCACTGTGGTGGGGCTAAGATGACCTCTCTCTACAGCTCTGCGTTCAAGGGCTGTCGCAGGGTCACTGGATGCTGTGCGAAATGCAGCACCTCGGGCCCCCCCCAGACCCGCTGAACCAGAACCTACATTTTAGCCAGTTCTGCACATTTGGGAGGCCACGCATAGGGACCTGGTGAGAATGCATGAGGGCATTGGCGTACGACTGTATCAGCAAGTCTGGATGTCCTGGATCATGGGAGGGGCAATGAGTAGTGGTCTTTGAAGGAATCCTCTGACGTAGGTACAGGCAGGGAATACTATCTTCAGTTCATAGATGAGCTCAGAAAGGTTAAGTGACATGCCCGATGTCCCACAGCCAGGAGGTGGTGGCACAGAGTCCCTTGGCTCCCAGGTCCAGGCTCTTCCCACTGTCCCCTCCGTGGCGACCGGCTCAGGAGCACCATGCATGAGAAATGGCTGGAAGTGGGCCCTTTGCTGAGGAGTTTGCGCCTTTCGGCTCACACACTGGAGGCGAGCCCGGTCAGCAGTCCTACCTCCCGGATGATGCTGTGGCCAGTTGGCAGGTGACTGAGTGAGATGCAGACCCAGCTGGGCCTGAGAGAGGCTGCACTGGGCTTGAAAAGCTCGGAGCAGACACAGCCTCTCAGGCCTGTGGGCACCGCTGGCAGCCTCCAGGGGTGGGGGCAGCCAGGCTGAGGAGAGGCCCAGGAGGCAGCAGGGGGATGAGGAAGCCACGGTTCTGGCCCCACATTGCTGTCCTTGCTCCTCCTTTCTTCCCCCTTCTCCTCTTCTCCTTCCTCCCCGCCTCTTCCCTTCCTTCGACGGACACTTTCTTTGCCTTCCCTGTGTGCCTAGCTCTGCGCCAGGTGCCCTGGACACTGCGATGGCATCTGCCCTCGGAGCCCTCGGGACACTGTGGGGATACAGGCGGTGTGTTACTGTCACAGGTTCCAGGCTGGGGGACAAAGACGGTCCAGGGAGGAGCTCTGACCCCAGACCAGGCGAGAAGCTGGCACATTGGAGCAGGCCACCCGAGTCACATGACAAGTCAGACCTCGGCTCTGCCTGACCCACCAAAGAGGGAAGAACACTCAGGACAACTGGACAAATGGGGCCTAAAATCCAGATTATGTCTTGAATTAAAAGATAATTTTCCTTGGGGCCGGCCCGGTGGCACAATGGTTAAGTTCTCACGTTCCGCTTCGGTGGCCTGGGGTTCACAGGTTCGGATCCCAGGTGCAGACATGGCACCACTCGGCAAGCCATGCTGTGGCAGGTGTCCCACGTATAAAGTAGTGGAAGATGGGCACGGATGTTAGCTCAGGGCCAGTCTTCCTCAGCAAAAAGAGGAGGATTGGCAGCAGTTAGCTCAGGGCTAATCTTCCTCAAAAAAAAAAAAAAAAAAAAAGCTAATGTTCCTTAGATTTAAATGTCCAAAGTGGACTCCCACCGAGCAGTGAGTCCTTCGCCTGGCCCGGGGCTGTGGTCGGCGCTCACCCTCACGGGGCCCATTCAGTTCTCACAGCTCTGACTGTAGGTGTTGCCCCCTCCCCCAAACGAGGAAACTGGACCCAGAGAGGTTAAATAACTCGGGCAAGCTGAACAGTATTCAATGATGGAGTCCAGGCTTGCCTGACCCCAAAACTCACTGCGCCCCGCCCCTCCTCCCCATCCCCCCAGCTCTTGGGCACTGTTAGGGCGCCCACAGTCCTTTCATGGTGACTGCTCTTGATCAAAGGATCAGGAGTGAAGGAGGACACCGGAATCTTCCATCATCGCCTCCCACGATGCCCTGGGGGCCTGTCCAATTTGATTTCGTTGAGTCCTGTTCTCTTCCTCTCTCAATGCTCCATTAAGAGAGTTTTTTAGAAGTCCATTTTGCTACTCTACAGATTAGTGGTTACCAGAGGGAATGGGTTGGGAGCGGGCATAAGGACTAAAGGGACACGTGTACAGTGACGGACAAATAATAATGTACAACTGAAATTTCACAGTGTTATAAACTATTCTGACCTGAATAAAATAAGAAAATAAAAGCCAGTTTTGCCGGTCTTGAAGTGTGAGCCTTCGAACACGGCACAATCTGGGGGGGCCCGTTTTCCTGAGGACGCATCCAGCCATGGGCCCGGGGGACCGGCCGCCTCCCCTGCTCCCCTCGCCTCCCGCTGCGGCTACCGGCTGTTGCTCTGTTCCAGGGCCCTTGTCCCCAGCCTGGCTCCTGTCCTCTTGCTGGGAAGCCCTGGGCTGAGGCTGCAGTCCCTTTGCACCTTGAGCCCCCTCCCAACACCCTTGCTGACCTGGGTCCTTTTTTCGGCTCCTGGTGGGCACGCTCTATTCAGAGGTCTCCCTGAACCACTGCTCCACCCTCTGCGAGCATGGCCAGCACATGGCAGCACCAGGACCCAACTAGGTTTGCCTGACCTTGTGTCACCCCCCAGGCGTCCCCAGCCCGTGAGGTTCAGGGGCACTAGAGGCCTGGGCAGGCTGCTCCCAAGCCTGACCCCACGGCCTCATTTGTGCCTCTAGAATCTACAGCTGGGCAACATTGCACACGGCCCTGAACTTCACAAACCTGGAAACACCAATTCAGGTACCACCCAGAAGCTTCTTTTCAGAAAAGTACCTAAATCGTAAGTGCGGGAGTAACCACTAGCCTAACTTCTAATGCATTAGGTTAGTTTTGCCTGGTTTTTAAACTTAAGTGGAATCGCGCAGTGTGCATTCTTTCTGTGTGCATACCCCTTCTGTCTGCCTCCTTTCAGCACCATCGCGTGTGTGGGATTCATCCGCGTTGTTACGCGTGGTTCTCGTTTCTGTGCAGGATTCTGTTGTATGACTGTGCGACTGTGTATTTATTCATCCATTCTACTGTTCTCTTGTTGATGGGTGTTGGGTCATTTTGGGTTTGGTTATTACAAATAGTGCTGCTGAGAACGTTCCGGTGCGTGTTTTTGGTACACAGATACACACGTTTCTGGTGGGTACAAACACAGCAGCTGGCTGGGGCAGCAGGTAGGCATGCGTTTCAGAAGGCTGTCGCAGGATCCTGTGGTCCTGGGGTGGCGGTGGGAGCCCCAGCAGTGGTGAGAGGGCAGGCAGAGCAGCCTGCTGGGCCACGCCCAAGACTCCCCTTCACCTTGACCCTGAGAAGCTTCGGGGAAACACCAGCGCTTTGGCTCCCGGGCTGCCTGCTGCCCAGGGCCCCGGGCACTCACTGCCTGGGGGACGGCCTGGTCCTCTGGGGTGACGGAGGAGTGGGGATTTTGATTGGAGATTACAGCTAACTGTTGTCACATGAAAACAGAAGCTGCAGGAGAGCAGGGCCGAGATACCAGAGGCTCCATTCCTCTGCTTCTGCCCAGTGAACCCAAGCTTGTGACTTTTCAGTGAGGGGAGGGGTTCTCCCTTCCTGGGCTCAACCCAAACTTGTCTGCACATTGGAATCACCTGTGCAGCTTCAAACATCCTGATGTCAGGCTCCCACTCTGGAGATTGGCATTTGATTGGTCTGGTGTGTGGCCTGGGCTTGGAATTTTTGAAAGACCCCCCGGTGATCAGTTAAGGTTGATGGGAGAAGCAGAACCACACACACATGTAGTAAGCATGCACGCATGTAGGTAGGGAAGCAGTGTGTGTGTATGCAGTAGATATGTAGTACGTACACACGTGTGTAAGTACTGTGCAGGGAGGGTGTAGGTAGTGTATAGTATGTATGCATGTGTGTATGTGGTGTGCATGGATGTGGTGTGTGCGTGCGTGTTTATGTATATTAAGAGATTTGTTGTAGGATTCGACCTTATGTTAAGCAGTCCCTGTAAGGCCAATCCTGGAGCTTCAGATCCCCAGGAGAGGCAGGTGGGAGGGAAGTTGGATGTCAGGTAGGGAGAGTAAGAATAAGCTGGACCCCTCAGGCATAAGCTGGAGCCCATGAAGACGGACTGAAACTCTCATCGGTTCCTGTTGCCTCTGACCTTGGGGTGTGGGTGTCCCCCAGAACCTGGGCCTTCATCATAGAGTTAAGCACACACATCTCTTTTCTTAATTTTCTTTTTTTTTTCTTGTTTTCTTAATTTCCTTTTCAAATCATTCATTGTTAGTGTATAGAAACATTACTGTTTTTATGTGTTGATTTTGTATCCTATTGTTTTGCTGAATGCCTTTGTTAGTTCTAATGGGTTTTTGTGAAAGGTTTAGGGTTTTCTACATATAAGACCCTATCATCTGCAAACAGAGATAATTTTACTACTTCCTTTCCAATTTGGATATCTTTTATTTCTTTTTCTTGACTAATTTTTCCAGCTAGAGCTTCCAGTACTGTGTTGAATACGAGTGGTGAAAGCGGACATCCTTTCCTTGTTCCTAATCTTAGAGGAAAAGCTTTCAGTCTTTCACCATTGCGTATGATGTTTGCTGTGGGTTTTCCATTTATGGCTTTTATTATGTTGAGGTAGTTTCCTTCTATTCCTAGTTTATTGAGTGTTTTTATCATGAAAGTGTGTTGAATTTTGTCAAGTCCTCATTTTGCTTCAATCGAGATTGTCATATGGATTTTTCCCCCTTCATTCTGTTAATGTGAGGTATCACATGGGTTGATTTTTGTATGTTGAACCATCCTTGCATTCCAGGAATAAATCCCACTTGGTTATGGTGTATAATCCTTTTAATATGCTGCTTAATTTGGTTTGCTAATATTTTGTTGAGGATTTTTGCATCAATATTCATCAGGGATATTGGTCTGCAATTTTCTTTTCTTGTAGTGTCTTTATCTGGCTTTGGTATCAGGGCAATGCTGGGCTCATAGAATAAGTTAGGAAGTGTTCCTTCCTCTTCAATTTTTTGGAAAAGTTTGAGAAGAATTGGTATTAAGCATTCTCTAAAAGTTTGGTCGAATTCATCAGTGACGACTTCAGGCCCTGGTCTTTGCTTTCTCGGGAGATTTTTGATTACTGACTCAATCTCCCTCCTGCTTATAGACCTGTTCAGATTTTCTATTTCTTCATGATTCAGCATTGGTAGGTTTTGCATTTCTAGGAATTTGTCCATTTTGTCTGGGTTATCCAATTTGTTGATGTACAACTGTTCATAGTATTCTCTTTTAATATTTTTGCTTTCTTTTTTTTTAAGACAAGCAATCTTTTTTTTTTAATATTGGCACCTGAGCTAACAACTGTTGCCAATCTTCTTTTTTTCTGCTTTTTTTTTTTTGTCCCCAAATCTCCCCAGTACATAGTTGTATATTTTAGTTGTGGGTCCTTCCAGCTGTGGCATGTGGGACGCCACCTCAACATGGCCTAATGAGCGGTGCCATGTCCGCGCCCAGGATCTGAACTGGTGAAACCCTGGGCCGCTGAAGCGGAGCACGCGAACTTAACCCCTCAGCCATGGGGCCGGCTGCCTATTTTTTATTTTGGTAGAGTCAGTAGTAATGCCCCCAATTTCATTTATGATTTTAGTAATTTGAATTTTCTCTCTTTTCTTTTTAGTCAATCTAGCTAAAGGTTTGTCAGTTTTGTTGATAGTTCCAAAGAACATACTTTTGATTTCATTGATTTTTCTCTATTGCTTTTCTATTCTCTATTTTGCTTATCTCTGCTCTGGTCTTTCTTATTTCTTCCCTCTGCTAGCTTTGAGTTTAGTTTGTTCTTCTTTTTCTAGTTCACTAAGTTGTAACGTTAGGTTGTTGACTGGAGATCTTTCTTCTTTTTTAGTGTAAGCATTTATAGCTACAAATTTCCCCCTTAGCACTGCTTTTGTTGTATTTTCTAATTTCCCTGTGGTTTCTTCTTTGACTCATTGTTTGTTTAAGAATGTGTTATTTAATTTCCACAAATTTGTGAATTTTCCAGTTTTCCTTCCATTACAGATTCCTGACTTCATCCCGTTGTGGTCAGAGAAGATAGTTTGTGTGATGTTTATCTTTTGAAATCTATTGGGATTTGATTTGTTAGCTGTGTCGTCTATCCCGGAGACGTCAGTATCAGCCTGAGAAGAGTATGTGTTCTGTTGTCGGGCTGAGCCTCCAGGAGGAACCAGTCCTGCTGACCCGCTTCAGACTTCTGCCTTCCAGAACTCTAAGAGGATAAATCTGTGTTATTTTAAGCCACTAAATTTGTAGTAATTTGTCACAGTAGCTTCTGGAAACTGGTGCAATGACCATGGCACTAAGGGCCTCTTGGACCTGGAGGTGCCAGAGCCTGGAAGAGGCCCGTGTTCTTGAACCCCAATTCCACACTGGAAGGTGTCCTCCCTGTGACCTTGAACAAGCTGCTCCCTCTTCGCTGCTCCTCAGTCATCCCACCTGTAAATGAGGGAGTCGAACCACATCCATCACTGTCAGATTCCGGGACTCCCAGACCGTAACATGCCCTCTCCCGGCTACGCGGGACCCACAGAAAGTCTCCAATTTCCCATTGTGTCAAGGGAGGACTGTTAAAAAAATAAGCAACTGCCATCCGCTCTCCCATAATTTCATAGGTGAATGGACACGGTTATTCATCTCAGCACAAAGGCCAGTCCTTTACACTGGACACACTTTGCTGTCCAGTATAGTTGGTAGGAAAAACTCATCCCACCAGCGTTACTGTCATTTTGCTGCAGGCTACCCAAAGCTCCTCTCTCACAGGATCGGAGCAGCTTCCTGACGGCATCACCCAACCAGCTCCCACCTGCAGGAAAGAGAGGTCTTACCTGTTTTGCTCCCTTGCTCTCAGGTTCAGTCCTTCCCTCCCAACCGTGAAATCCAGTCAAGGCCACCAATTTTAATAGATGGAAACCCATCAAGAACTGTTCACCTGAATATGGGGCAGGAAAGGGAGCTGAGGACACAGGGCCTGCATGCTGGGAATTTGGTCCCATGTCCTCTGCTGGCCTGAGAGCCCGCAGGCATGGCCAGTATCTTCCAGAACGTAGCTGTTTTGTCTCCCGAGACTCTTTGCTTATACTTGACTTCTTAAGTCTGCTCCTGCTCTCAGAGTCACTAATGGGCACGTCCCTGGCTGTGCCAAGGCTTCCGTCTGCTTCTCAGCTGAGCACTTTTTGCGCCTGCACTAAATGACCCACTCCTGTGGTTTGTCCCCTTGTCATCCATTGTCAGGAAAGCTTTTATTTTCTGTCATCCTTTCCAAAAGTCATTTTTGTGACTCTAGGTTTTGACAGCCTGGAAGCGTCCCTTCTTGTGTTGTGCGCCAGCCAGGAGAGGTCATCCTGCAAGTGCCCTCTGGGTGATGAGATTGTGTGGTGAGAACCCGGTATGAAATTGGAGGAATTGTGCGAACTGGTTGTTCAAATGCGGCACTCGGTGGGAGTGCTCATGCCACTGAAATTGGAAAACACTAAGCACTGGTGTCTGGCCCCATTTACAGTGATGCGGCTCCTGTCACTCTGGGCCTTCCTAATTTAGCTCGGTGGGTTTCGGCTCTTGGGTCACATTGGGGTCAACTGAGGACTTTTAAATCACTTGCCTGGGCCCCACCACAAACCAACAAAATCTAAGTCTCTGGGACCGGGGCCCGGGCAAAGGTATTTTGAATTCCCCGGTAATTTTAACCCACAGCTAAGGTTGAGAACAAGACTGGATCCACCTCTTCAGAATGCTCATTCCCAGCAGCCTCGATGGATAGGCCGACCCCGACCAGGCCCTGCTGCTGGCTGCCCCAAGCAGGGCTGGGGTCTGTCCAGGGAGCAGGAAGAGGCTGCTCCCTAACCGAAGAAAGCATGTTTGTGCCGCAGACCAGCCTCCGCTTCCAAGTCCGGATATTTACCCAAGACTTAACCGGCCCTTTATCTCCAGTCAATAGAAAGCACCATGGAAACTGCCATCAGTGGGGTGGCCGGGCACACCTTTTTCCCAAGAACACAAACACGCTTGTTTGTTAACCTGTCTGGTGACCTTGGGAGAGTCCTGCCCTACCCCGGGCCTCTGCCCTTGGGTGTGAACCAGGACTCACGCTAGGAGATGAGAAGGCCCCTCCAAATTTACCACTGCAGGCTGCTCAGGCTGGACTTACTCGGTCTTTTTTCCTTTCAACAGATGCTCTCAGACAGGGGAGGCAATCCAGACAATGGGAAGCAGGGCTGGGCCTGCGGCCAGTGTCCTCTGGACACCATGTTGCTCTGAGCTGTGGGCTCCAGGGTCCCTGTCTCAGACGGGCCCTGCAAGGAAGCCCCACGGCTGTGACTGCAAGCCTGTCCAAGGGAGTATGGACAGGAAGGAAGGGTGGGGGACTTTGGGGGGCTGAAGGATTAGGGGGCACAATCCAGAAGTCCACCATTTAGGATGTTTTCACTCCTCTCTCTGACAGAGCCTCAAAGGTTTGAGTGGGGCCATCTCCATCTTCCTCTTTAAAATGCCCTGATGGAGGTGGGAGACCTTGCTGGGGAAACTGAGGCCCGACCACCGGCAGGCGCTCATTCCCCCCAGTTCGCTCCCGTACTGCTGTCAAGCCTGACCCTCTTTCTTACTTCCTGCCTCTGGAATCATCCAAAGACATACAACTGAGGTTCTCGCTGGAGTCCAGCTAGGACCCCTGCTAGGTGCTTGTCATGCCCACCAGAGCATATGCCACCGTCCCTCCTCCGTGTAGCACTGACTGACCAGCCCAGCCACAGCCTCCCGCTTCTGACAGAGAGCCGCCCTCACTGCCTGGCACGTCCCTCTCTGTTCCGTTCCATGTGGACTCATTCTCCCAGTGTTTAGGGTTTTCCCTACGGTGTCTCCCCAGTCACCGATTCAGGCAGCATGCAGAAAAGGTGAGTGAGCTGGACTTGGGCTCAGACAAACTTGAGTCCAAATCCTCATTCAGTCCCTCATCAGTCACCCTCATCCCTCATCAGCAAGCCTCCGTTATTCGTCTCGGAGCAGATGACACGCTGCCGTAGGAGACACTGCACGCTGTGCCCTTTTCCTTGTCTTCCTGGGTGTACTTCCCGGCCCCCATGCAGTTCAGTGTGGCCACATAGGGGAGTTTTAGCCAATGGGATGTGAGTGGACGTGACATGCACAATTCCTGGGTCAAAGATTTTAAGAAGTAGGCACGCCCCCTCCAGGCTCTGTGGTCCTCCTGCCAGCTGAATGCAGATGACCTCAAGGCTCTGGGGCTGGTGGAGCCCCAGGATGGAAGGAAGTGGGGTCTCTGCACGTGCACTGTGAGCGGGTGTGAGTGAGAAGTCAGCCTCTGTTGTTGTCAAGCCTTATACAATTTGGGTCTTTTTGTTATCGCAGCTGGAGTTATCCTGAGGGACACGCTGCCTCACAGCCTTGTTGGGAAGAAGAACTAAAGCGAGTGAAAGGGCCTAGCACGGTGCCCGGAACGCAGACAGTAGGCGTACTTACTACATGTTGGTTTCTTTCTTTCCTAATTAGCATGAATTGTTCTCAGGCACATGGACAGACATGGCCTCAGACCTTTCCTGTGACTCTGGATTGATGGCTTGGCTTATTTTATAATTATATTATTAATTAATATGAATTATGATATACATAATCATGATTGTTTTGTAACTACTATAAGCTTCAACTTTGTTAGGATCCCACTCTTTAAGGCACAACTATTGGATACTTTGTGCTCACAAAGCTGTATCAGTCAAAGAGCTTTGGGTTGCAAGTGATAGAAAACCATTTCAAACTGGCTTAAGCAAAATAAACAGTTGAACAATAAGTAAATACACCAATAGGGACTTACAAGCTCACAATGTGCATGCAGGTCTGGCTGTATCCAGGCCCTCAGATGTTGCCTCAGAGCTCTCTCTCCACCTCTTAGCTCACTTTCCCTCTGCTGCAGGTCACTCTGCAAAAAGGTTCACACGTGAGGTTGGCAAGATGGTGCTGAGCAGTCCTACAGCCACACCCTGCCCATCCAGCTCCCAGCTCAAAGGAAAAGCTCTGTCCTCCAAATATTGCAGTTTGGGGGTGGATATTTAAATTGGAGTGTCATACTTTTGGCTCTGCCCCTGCTGTCATGAGGCAGCCTCACTGAAGTCTCCAGTCCCCTTCCTAAAAACCCAGACCAGAAACACCCTCTTATTCCTGTTCCCTGGGCCAGCCAGATGGGAAACCAGGTCCCAGGGAAAGAAGCTGAAGGAAGTGGGAAAGGCGGAGGCCAGAGAAGAGGAGGTCGTGAGAGCCAGCCTCCATCTGTGCAGAAACGGCCCCTTCCCGTGTGCTGTGCAGTTCCGGAAGGGAGCAGCAGGACCGGACACAAGGAAGCCAGTTTTCCTCAAACTGAGGAAGCCCATCTTGCAAGTCAGGGCACCCGGGTGCTGGGAAGGTGGCCCCGGGGTGGTGAGGGTTGTCAGGGCTGCGACGGGGAGCCGCTTGGAGCCTCCACGGCAGGATCAGGAGCCTCAGGTGGAGTCCCAGTCGCGGCTCCACTGCGGACCTGCCAAGCCCAGAGTTTCCATCTGTCCAGAAGGGGCAACGACGCCCTCCTTGCAGGGAGATCGAATGAGGGTCATTGGATGGTGCTGGGCAAACAGTGACACGCTAGACAAAGAGGACCCTACACAGCCCAGAAAGCTGCAAGGACAAAGGGCAACCGGAGCTTCAGGGTCAAGGTGTGAGAGCGGGGAGGGGTGCACACAGCGGGGGTGGGATCAAGGCCCAGGAGGCCAAGAAGGGGCCTGCTGATGGGGTGCCATTGGCTGGAGCTCTGCAGAGGCCTCAGACGAGTGTCTTTAGGTTCCTACAAGATACAGGGGCCGCCGCCCCGCCCTTTAGGAGCTTGCGTTGTGGTGGAGATGGGGGCAGACACTGAACAACGGACACAATGAATGAGCAAGCTGTGTCGACGAAAGAAGGGGCTCAGCGCTCGGGGGAAGATGCAACAGGATGAAGGAGATTGGAGTGTGTGCACGGGGTCTCTGCAGTATGAAACACTCACGGGCTCGAGGAGAAGCTGGCGTTTCTGCAAGAACACGAGGATGTGAAGGGAGAGTCAGCATGGAAGCTTCTAGTTGGAGCTGGTAGCGCTGCCTGGAAGCCCCTGCTCCCAGCTGTGAGGTCCTTCCCCTAATGGAGCTGAGGTCGGGAGCTGCTGGAAGAGCGGAGATGGGGGCGGGCCGTGGGGCTCTTACTACAGGAGGGTCAAGACTGAAGCTGTGCCAGCAGGAGAGACGTCCTTCCCGTGATAAGTCCTACTGCGCCACACACATGCAGGCAGGAAGCAGGTCACCCCAGGTCACCCCGGGAAGGCGTGGATTCTCCACCCCACCAGCAGGGCCTGCAGACTTCATTTTATCAAAGGCTCAGGAAACACAAACCCGTGTAGGCGTCCCTCAGGCTGCATCCTGTTGGCTGGGCTCCAGGCCAGACCCTGCCTACTTTCCTGGGAACATCCTAGAAGGAGGCTATGGGCTGTAGGGTCGGGCGGAGGAGGGTTCTGGTCTCCACTTGACCCTGGAGCTGGGGATTCAACTTTGGGGCCTTCGATTCCTTCTCTGAAAATGGGGAACGTGATACCTCCTCTTAGGGTCAAATGGGGCGGTAACTAAGGCATTTCGCCCGTGCCTGGCTTGCGGGAATTCTCAGAAATTCCCATTGTCTGGGGATGTGGGCTGGAGGGAGCAGGCCTCCAAGCGGCTCCAGAGGTCTGGATTCTGGCCGTGTCACTGCAGGAACCCTTGTGATCCGCTGGGACTGAGTTTCCCAGTCTGCGGTGAGGAGGCGCCATGCTGGTTCCAGCCAGCAGGACTGTTGGCAATGTCCGGGGAAATGATGATGGATGGGGGTCCTCCAGGAAACAAGAGGCACTACCGAGCGTCCCTGTTCTGGGCTGACAGTCACAATTTTCCCAGGGCCTCCTCCCTAGCTCACTGTCCTCAGAAATGCCCTCTCCTGTCATCCCAGGGCCGTTCCTGAGAGGGTAGGAAAATCACCCGGTGACCGCCTCCCTATCCTTCCATCCGGGTGCACTTGGTTGTGAGGAGTTGGCCGTGACTTGTGACTTCTGATCGGTGCTGTACAAGTCGAGTCACATCTGTTCTCTCATCCTGCCCTCGGACACCCCATGGGGCATGTCGTACTGTACCCATTTCACACACGAGAGGACCAAGGTCCAGAGAGACGAGGTGCCGTGCTCGGGGGCACACAGCTGGTAGGTGCTGAGCCTGTGCTAGGCCAGGTCTTCCAGAACAGGGCGGGCACGTACCCAGTGTCTTGGATGTTCTGATGTACGCCTGTCACCCAGGACAACGATCGAGAGCACCCTCTTTTGCTTTCAGAAGTACCTTGTTTGGATGCTGAATTACACGGCCTAAAGGAAAGCTTGTGATGGTTTCTACTACATTGCAGCTGATTTGAAGGGTTCAGCCTAAATGGGGGACCACAGCCCCCCCGTAGACTTGGAGGGGAAGGGGAAGAGGGAGCCTGTTCCCAGATAGTCAACAACCCCCTGCCCTCTGCTTCAGGCAGACCTTTCTCAGTCTGGCCTTTTCCAGCACCCATGGGCAATTCCATGGGCAATTCCCTTCCCGCCATCATCCCCTTCACTCCTCCTGCTGCTCCTCCTCCTCCTCTGCAGGGCTCCCAGCAGCTCTGGCCACCTGCTTCCCACAGCTACCCAGGAGTCCACAGGCAGGCACCTCAGCAGATGCCCCTGACTGAGCATTCTCCAGGGACAGCTCAGTCTAAAGATATCAGCATGGTCCATCTGGTCCTAGCCTCCCTCCATCCTTGCCACTGGGGACCCATCTTCATCCAGTTGCAGAGCTCCAGAACCCCCAACCAAGTCAGCCAGATATCGCCAGATGCCATTCCCCTCCCTTCTTTCCAGCCATGCCCAACTAACTCGTGATCCCATAGCACCAATGGACCATCAGATGGATGCTCATGATCCAGGGTGCGGCTGGAGAAAGGAGGAAGGGAGCCCAAGCCTGTTTGGGGTGTAATGGAGCCTGGGGCCCAGTCTGTTGTGGAAGGTGGGTCCCAAACTCAAAGAGAACAATGTTCACAAACATCAGAAGGGTCCCATGGGGGGGGCTGGCCCCGTGGCCGAGTGGTTAAGTTCACGCGCTCCGCTGCAGGCGGCCCAGTGTTTCGTTGGTTCGAATCCTGGGCGCGGACATGGCACTGCTCATCAAACCACGCTGAGGCAGCGTCCCACACGCCACAACTAGAAGGACCCACAATGAAGAATATGCAACTATGTACCGGGGGTCTTTGGGGAGAAAAAGGAAAAAAATAAAATCTTTAAAAAAAAAAAAAGAAGGGTCCCATGGGACGCACGGCTCCTGGCTGAGCTCAGGGAATGGGCTGACATGGGTGCTGGTGAGTCATGCATGCCTCTGGGACAGATCCCCAGGAGCGCCCTGGAAAAGTACAAAGCCGTTAGTTACCCGGCAGCGTGACGCTGCGTCTTTGACATTGCTGGTTGTTGGGCTGCTGGTGCTGCATACATTTCTGAAAATGCCTCGGGTGCGTGACATTTATTAAATCAAGTGCTTTCTAGTTTTATTCCCCAAATGCATAGACAATTCTCTTTGTAGATAATGTTGCCAGCCTGCCCAGGCCTGCGCAGCTGAGTGATCTGATTGGAGAAGATGCTATAGCTCCTGCCAGCAGAAGGAAGGAAGCGGCAAGGGAGCTGGGGACTTTGCATGACGTCAGAGCTGGTTAGTCTGTCCTCTCCACCTTTCTCCATTCTAAAGGTAGCAGCATCTGTGGTGATGGGGGGAGAGGTTTGGAGGGTCCTATCCCATTGGCATTGCACACAGATCTGTGGAAACACCGGGGCCACCATGCGCCGTCCTGCATCCACCCCTGTGCACAGGCCACGCTGGGAGGAGCTGGCATGTGTGGGTGGCAGCTGCCCTGGGATAAAGTGCTGTCCAGCCTCCTCAGCTGACAGGGCTCCGCCTGTCCACAGCAGTGCGAGGAGCGTCAGCCCTGGAGCCAAGCACTTGACCTTGACATTATTGTATCTGCTCTTGCTCCACGTACACTGGGGCCGCCCCGCTGACCACCCCGTAGGCTGGGCTTGTCCCGGGGCTGACCCTGCATCTCAGCACACGCTGAGGGGCCCCTGGAAGAACTTGGGATAGAGGAAACCAGCCTGTCTGAGACTCAGCTTTCAAACACCTGGCCACTGGCCTTCCAGAAGGCATCCCCTTCTCTGAGCCGCTCTCTAGGAAGGACACACAGAGGTCAAGATGGTCTCAGGTCCTGCGGGCTTCCACTCCTGCAGCTGTAGGGTCTCTCGATGTTCTGGGAGAGGCAGGAGGCCAGTGCTTAGAAGGAGGGTAGCTCTTCCAGAGCAGCCTCTGACAACACCAACAGCAAAGCGCTCCATCCCTTGGGGCAGCACCGCAGGACTGACAGAGCATGTCCACACACCCTCTCGTTCGTGGCTGCGCCTCACCTGCACCGTCTGAGGCTGCCAGGGGGTAGAGCTGTGCCCGAATGCAGGAAAGGCAAAGTGGGCCAGATGTGAGAGCCATTCCCGCTGCCCCTTCCCCGGAAACGAGAGCTCCTCTCTCCTGCCTCTGTGTGGGCATAGAGTGAGCGAGAGCTGTGGCATCTGAGACGTTTGAGGTCATCTAATTCCACCGCCTCTCTCTGGGGGTGAGACAACTGAGGCTCAGGTGGTGGTGACTTGCCCAGGGTCTCCCAGAACTGGTGGGAGAGCCTCCAGGTGTCCTGCCATCTTGGACAGGTCTCTCCTATCTCTTGTACGTCTAGGGCTGGGTCAGTAATGGCGATGTGCTCTGGTCGGAGTTGCTGGCCCTGTCCGTCCTGGCGTCCTCTTACCACACACTGCATTGTCGGCCTTGGCCTTTCTAGGGCTGCACTTGGCCCTCTCCCTCAGCAGTCCTGAGTGTCTGGGCTACCTCAGAGCTCTGTGCCAGCCCCTTCCATCATGCGCCTTGCAGAGGGAGGTCAAAGGGCCCCGTGTTCTGGACCAGCCAGGCCTCAGGGCCAGTCTTCCTACAGCCCTCCACTGGGGGACAATTTGCTGGCTGGCAGGCTGCCTGATGAGATATCTTTGTCCCCAAAATGAGCTGTCCTTCTTGGTTGGTTCCCATAACACCGCCTTCCTCCACAGCCCAGCTCTGTGCAGGGTCTCCAGGTGACCCAGGCAGCAGGGGTCGCCTCCCCTGGTCCCTTCAGAGGTGGGCCACACTGGTGGGGTGGGCATGTGCCTCCATGGGCTTCCACCCCACCCCCACCCCAAGGCACTCAGGTTGAATTTTCCACACCTACTTAATTCCCTTTCAAATGGAAGGGAAAAAATAGCAAAGGAAAGGTCCCAGAAGCTCTGAAAGGCTTTCACAGGCTCCGAGCAATTAGGCAGCTGAGCTGTGGGAAGTGGCCGGAGTGTTGGGAGGAGGTGAGTCAGGCAAGCAAAGTCACAGGCAGAATTTTCCATTACGCCCTCCTCCCCAGAAGCAGGTGTGTCCATGTGAGGGGGGCCCTTGGGGCAGGGGTCACGCTGACCCCTCTGAAGGGGCCCTCAGTGTGGAAGACACACAAATGGCCCTCCCAGAAGGGAGAAGCACTGTCTTTGGGAGTCCCTGACCACCTACTGTGTGCCCTGCCCACTGCCTGCCCGGGGGAGCCAAGGGCCCCACACGGAGCAGAGTGTCCAAGGGAGGCTGGGCTCAAGGTGCTGGCAGGGAAGGCAGGCGCCACGTGCCTAGACCCACCCAGAGCTCGAGGGCCTACTGTGTGCTAGCTGCAGGCAGTGTTGGGGGTCAGAGGCCGCCTGCTTCAACCTGAGGATCCTTGCCTTCTTGGGAGGGAAATGGTTAAAGAGGCAGAGAGCCTACCCTTGAGGAGTAGCCCCTTGGGGGCCCCTCAACTCACACGCGGGCCAGGTTTCACCGCCCTGCAGACAGGTGCAGGGACCCCAGGCAGCACTGGGCCTGACTAAGAACAGCACACACCCACACGACACACTAATCCTCATGACCCAACTGTACCCCACGGCGAGATGTCCCCAGGGCAGCAGGAGCAGGGCGATGCCTGGGGGCCTGCAGTGATTCCCAACTCCCTGAGTCTCAGTGTCCTCCTGTCAACTAGGGCTGCTCAGACCACCTCCCTGGGAAGCCCATCGGTCTACGTGAGCGCAGCCAGGGGCGTGCCCAGCTAGAAGGAGCTGGAGAGGGCAACTGGTGCCATCACACACACAGAGCACACACACACATCTACACCCACGTGCACACACACATTCACCCATGTGTGCACACACATCAAAAAATCTATGTCGGGGAAGTAGAGGGCTGAGCAGAGGTTTTGCAGGGAAGAGCGAACTGAGCAGGCATGTGGGGACCCGGCCCAGCATCTCCAGGTAGGAGGGAGCAGGGAGCCCAGGGGGCTGCTGGGCAGCCTGGAAAGAAAGGCTTGGAGCTCCCACCCTCCAGCTGTGTCCAGGTGAGAGGATTGGACCCGGAGGAGCAGTCAACAAACTGTTCCTGGCACCGGGCCCTCCCCACCTCCCAGCACCGGGTTCAGACAGGGCTCAGGTGAGGCCAGGAGAGCCAAGCGGGGGCTCACGGATGTACCTATAGGTGCCAGTCTGTTTCCAGGGAGCTGGGCCCTTCCACCCTGCCCTCTGGTCCCCAGGGTCTCTAAACACTGTGCTTGGGGGTGTCCTGCTCCCTAAGACCCCAGGGAGATCCCTACACACCCAGCACAGGGTGAGGGGGTGACAAGTCTCTCCAGGGGGTGGGGATCCCAAGCCGAGTGCTTCCCGGGAATGGCTGCCCCCTCCCTCTTACGCGTCTCCAGTAATTTAAAGCCGGGCCCGCGGGCTGCAGTCTTCCTTGTCCAGAGCCCCGGCCTTGGAGAGTAAGCCTCACGTGCAAACCACCTCCAGTGAGGGGGCCACCACTGCTGGCAGAGCGAGAGAAGGAGGAGGTGGGGGCTCTGGTCTGGGCTGAGCGGGCCTCCTGTGGCCTCTGACGGTGCGGGAGCAGGCTGGGCGGAGGGCGAGGAAAGCCCAGCACCCAGGGGAGCCTGAGCTTTGGTGCTGGGAGGTGTGAGTCCTCACGGCCACTCAGGGGCAGGGCTCACAGAAGGACTTAGGTGGGGAGGCTGGATGGTAGGTGAGCAAATCCACGTTCAAGCCCAACCGCCCGCTTGATGACACCAGTGCCCTCAAAACTCTCCCTGATGACCAGCCCCCTAACTGCCGCCGGCATCTTCGTGTCCACTCAGGTGGCCTCTTCTTTGGGCACAGGGACCTTGCAAACCGGGTCAACCAGGGGCACTTCTACCCCACCTTGGGTTCCTAAGACACCCTCAGGTTCACGTGCAGCCTCACCAGTGACAGACTGGACCTGTCCCTCTGCCCTGAAGCCATCGCCATGGATCTCCGTCCTGCGCTGTGAGCCAGCCACAGGTCTGAAGGAAATGAAGGGGTGCTACATCTCCTGATTATCAAATGGGGTGTACAGTTTGTTGTGGGTGTCAGGGTGTGCTCCATGCCACAATGTGTGTATGGGGAGGGACCTCACTGCCCTGTCATTCTTCTTGACACTGAATCACGGGATTGGGGAACAGATTTTAGCTGAATCTTGGCCTGATTAGACAAGCCTCTCTCTGTGCCTCAGTTTCCCCCACTATAAGCAAGGTTGAAGCAGAGACCACTCAGGCCTCTCACAGCTCTGAGCGTCTCTGAAAGGCACAGCCAGGACTCAGGCTGGCGGTCGGCTGAATAACTCCCTGCCAGGTGGGGTGCCCCCACCAGCCCCTGCCACACAGCCAGGCCACAGAGCCAGCCTGGAGCATGTGTCACTGCCCTGCTCTGCGAAGGTGGGTGTTGAGAAGGGGGGGCCCCAAGAAAACGCATTTGACCTTCACTAAAATTAGGTCCCAAGTCCCAGGGGGCAATTGAAATGAGGATGAAAATGAGAGAACAAATTGAGGGCATTGGAGGATGTTAAAAATATGTGTATATATTAATGGAAGCAATGAAAATGAGGGCTCCCATAGGCGGGCGAAGCACCCATGTGACTGCCATTATTTTAGCAGCAGAATCAGAGGGGGTGGGGTGAGAGGGGTCCCCAGGAGCACCTGCTCCCCGTTGTCCCTCGTCCTACAGACTGGAGAACTGCCCACGGAGGGCAGTGATGTTCCGAGGCCACAAAGAGTGATCCCAGAGCCGGGCACCCACCCTCCAGGAAGCCGGCCGTGGGAAGGACCTCGGGGCCCAGCCCATCTTCCCTGCCCTCTGAAGGGATGGCCTGGGGGGATGGGGGCCATGCCATGCTGGTCACAGTGCCTGACGGACCTGGTCACTGCTGTCATTCTGAGTGTTGATCAGGAGTGGAGGGACGTGCGAACAGAGTTACAGGAAATGGTCTCTGGAAAGGAGCAGGGTGAGAAAAGTGGCGCTGGCCTGGCCAGGGGAGGCCTATGTTTTGGGCCAGCAGGGACCCAAGGACGGGGTTTGGGGGCTGTGGAGGAGGAACAGAGAGGGTGGAGGGGCCGAATGTGGGCGAGGGAGTGAGGGAGCCGAGGCGATGGCAGGGTTCATAGCCGCCACGGCAGCCACGGTGTGACAGTGACCTCTGGCTGAGCCCCCACCAGGTGCCCGCACTGTGCTGGGCCCTCCCTCCCCTGTCCCCTTCAGTCCTCACCGCCGCCCAGACACCATCAGGAAGGGAGCTGGAGTCTCTGTTCAAGCCACTCTCAGGTTCAGCAGCTCCCCCCATTCCTGGGCTCCCCTGAAGCCCCCTGCCCCCAACCCCACCTCTCAGCCCAGCCCTGCTCCTGCTGCCTCTGACCTGAGCCCAGGCTTTTCCTCCGAAGGCCTCGGCCACCCCCAGCGGAGGCTCTGGCTTCAGTCTTTCTCCTCCTGCCCGCCCGCAAAACCTCCCCAGAGCCAGCCGGTCTCCTGGGAGCCTGCAGGGGGCAGTGGCTGGACAGGTGGTACCCCTGCCGGTTCAGGGGCCTCAGGAGCAGGCTGGGGTCAGGCCGCCTCTGGGCCTTGGTTTCCTGATCTGAGAAATGAGCCAGCTGAATTCTCCCTGGATGCCTCCACAAAGAGCAAGGCCAGGACTCTCTCCCGGGCGGATTCCCCAGGTCTAGCGAAGGCTCTGGTGCCCAGGTCATGTCCTCCTCTACCTGCTGGGGCCCTGCAGAAGGGAAAAGGGAAACTTTACCCTGCCCCCACTGACTTAACACGGAGAGAGACCAGGAGGGGAGTGGAGTGGAGTGGAGGGGACCCCAGTCGGCCCTAAGAGCCTGCCAGTGGTGGGAGAGCACCCAGGACCACAGCCCCTGCGGGCTCAGGCCCATCGGGGGAGCCGGGCCCCGGGACTCTGGGGAGGGGCAGAAGAGAAAAGAGGAGAAGACCCAAGGAGGGGGCTCTCTTCCCGCCTCTGGGCTCCAGCTGACTCGTCTATACCATCAGGAGGTGTATTGGGCGATTTTCACGCAAATAACAACGCTCGGCACTAAGTGACTTACAAGATGAGGTCAGTTTGCTGTGTTTGTCTCTCTGTGAAATATTGCACAGCACAAATACAAACACAAAAGCGAACGCTAAAGGGGAGACCATTCCACAGAACAATCAAGGGGACGCACCGGCCCACAATGAGAGCCCAGCTGCAGCCATTTCCAGGCCTGGCTGGAGGGGTTCCAGCTGTGTCTCTGCAGGTCTCCGGGCTCTGCCCCGTGTGCTGGCACAAAGAGGCTGCTCTCAGCTGCTGGGCGAATGCGTCCTCACCCTCTCTGGGGACAGAGGGACTTTCCCACACCCCTAACTTGGGGCAGAACCCTCGTGAGGTGTCACATGGACAGCCCCCGGGGCATGAACAGGCTGATCTGAGTGGGCGAGGCTCCCGGCCCGGCTTTGCCCCCTTGGCTTGGCGGCACAGGAAGAAGTGGGCCTGTTGCTCCCTGGGGAAGACGGTCATTGCTGGTGGTGACCCACGAGCTCAGGCACTCCTGGGCGCCCAAAGCCGTTTCCCCCCGACCCCGGGACCTGGGGAGAGTGACGGACAAGCACTGGCAAGCTGGCGAAGGCTTGACCCACTTGTCCATCCCACAAGCATAGACGGAGCCTCTGCGGAACATCTGACACCACGCTGGCAGCTCAGAGAGGCAGAAGCTAAACAGACCTGGGCCAGGGGTCACAGTCTGGTGGAGAAAGACAAGCGCACTAAGAGCCGTGACCCAAGGAAGAGTCAGGGAGGGAGAGGCACCAGAAGAGCGAGGTCACTCCAGGGAAGGGCCCAGAGGGCTTCTCAGAGGAGATGGCCTTGGCCTCGGGCACACTATCCATATGTGTGCAGACAGGACAGAGATTAGAACCCATTAGGTTCAGAGAGGTTGTCTGACTTTCACAAGACCACACAGGCAGTAGGAAGGTGGCAGATTGACAGCCAGCACCCTGCCCCCAGAAACTTGGGCATCATACGTGATCCTTTCGTCTCTTTCACGGCCCCCACCCCCACTGCAATCAGTCGCTGAGTGGAGTCATGCTGGGACCACTGCCTAAAACTCAAAGCGATGGAACTCCCTCCCTCACCCTCCTTAGCCCAGACCGGTCTCCTCACCTGGATTGTTGCCAGATGCTCCCCTGGCCTCCCTGCATCTGCTCCTGCCTCTCTACCACCCTTCATTCCAGCAGCAGCCAGCGTGCTATTTCAAAGTCCTAAATTAAATCACTGCATAAAACCCTCCAGTGGCTTCGATCAGAGTAAAAACCCAGACTCCTCGGTGCGTCCCGTAAAAGTCGGTCTGGGTGGGCTCTCCTCCCTCCACAGCTTCCTCTCCTGCCACCGTCGCGTCTTCCTCCCTAAATACCCAAAGTTGCCTCTTCCTCAAGGCCTTTGTCCTAGCAGGTCCCTCTTTCCTCTGACTTTTTTTGTGTGTGAGGAAGATTGGCCCTGAGCTAACATCTGTTGCCAATCTTCCTCTTTTTCCCCCTCAAAGCCCCAGTACACAGTTGTATATCCTGGTTGTAGGATGGCATGGCTTGATGAGCGGTGCATAGGTCTGCTCCCAGGATCTGAACCGGCGAACCCCGGGCCGCTGAAGCAGAGCAGGTGAACTTAACTGCTGTGCCACCGGGCCAGCCCCTCCTCCGACATTTGAAATCCAGGTTCTTCCTAACACTCAGGTCTCGATGTCACCTCCGTGAAAGACCCCCCGTGATGGGAGTCACAGACCTGGAATGTACGGAAACTTTGGGGTGACAGATGGGACTTGCACGAAGAGTGGCTCTTGAAAGAAAGTACGAGGATGTCTCACGTACCCTCCCCCACGTTCACCCGGTGTTAACATCTTACACAACTGTAGTGCAATATCAAGGGTAAGAAATTGGCATTGGTGCAATCCATAGAGCTTGTTCAGATTTTACCAATCACTACACACTCATTTGTGTGTGCATGCATGTGTGCGAGTGTGCGCGTGTGTGTAGGTCCATGCAATTCTGTCTCACGTGTAGCCTTGCATAACCCCCGCCACAATCAAGATATCAACTGTGCCACCCCGCAAGGCTCCCGTGTGTCAGCTCTTTATAGCCACACATGCCCGCTCCTCTCCCATCCTCACCCCCGCTGACTAGCCTCTTCTCCATCTCTGTAATTATGTTACTTCCTGGTTGCTACGGGGAATCGTGCAGTGTGTATCCTTTTGAGATTAGCTTTTTTCATTCAGCGTAATTTCCCTGAGTTGTGTGTATCAATAATTCTTTTCTATTTATTTCTGAATAGTATTCCACGGTGTGGATATGGCACAGCTTATTTAACCATTAACCTGTTGAAGAACATGGGGTTGTTTCCAGTTTGTGGCTACCATGAATAAAGGCAGGTTTTTTGGAAAAACCATATGTAGGCTACTAGGTGGAGAACTGATCGGAATGGAGCAAAAACAGAAGCAGAGAGAGCAGTGTCCTTCACCATGGTCCAGGGAAAAGACGACGGTGGATTGAACCAGGCTGTCGATGGAGGGATGGAAAAACGGTCAGATCCAGGTTACGCTTTGCATGGAGTCGACGAGCCTTGCTGAGGTGGCAGGTGAAGAACAGAGAGGAACCCTGTGTTTTTGGCTTAAGAAATAGAGCAGGTGGCGACGCCCAGGAATTGTCCATTTGTTCGAGCTCTTGGAGGGCCAGACGCAGCGCCACCTTTAACACGTGGAGGGTGCTCAGCACAGGTGTGCTGACTGAGCAGGGCTGGAAGGAGCTGAGGGCTCACGGCCTGTGCTCGTGGGTGGTGGAGCCACAAGTCCCAGAGATGATCCACTCCGTTCCCATCACCTCTGGCAGCTGTTCCCCCCGTGGAGGCTCTCAAAGGCGAGTGTGCGTGATGGTCACCTGGGACATTCCAGCCAGGCCCCAGGCACTCGGACGGGCAAGGTCTGCATGGGGCTCAGGACTCTGCGGGCGTCACTGGCTCACAAGGCTAGTCTGGTGCAGTGGGGCCTGAGCCGGGTAGGTCTTCCTGTCTTCCCACACTGTCCTGGCTGGTCACAGGGACCTGGGGGAGCTTGTGGGGGGCACACGTGTCCGAGAACCAGAGCCCTGAGCACACGCGCTGGCTGCCCCAGACACAGAGAAGTCCCCTGGGGGTGGCTCTGGGAGGAAGCGCTGTCCAGCTGTCCGTCCGTATTGGAGAAGCACCTCACCTCGATGGCATGGAGATCTCAGGCCCTGGGGAGGGTGAGAGCAGAGAGAGAGTGGGGTGCGGGGTCTTTGACCAAAAGGAACTCGGCGCCAGCACGGCCACCGTGTCCTCCTCGCCTGGGGAGGAGGGCTGAGGGGTTGAATTCCAGCTTCCAGGATTTTCCTGCCAGTGGCTTCCTCAGACTCCGAGCTCACAGCCTCTGACTGAGCACGTTTTGTGTCCCACATTTCAGGCAGGGTGACAATGCTGGGGACAGCTGCAGGGCTGGCTGGGGGATACAAGCCTCCCAGGCAGTGGGGGAGAATGCTGTGAGGACCCCAGGCTGCGGAGAGCTGGCCCGACACAATGATTCCCAGCGCCTCGTCTGGGAGCCCCGCTCTTCTCGTGAGGTCACCTCAGGTGGGGAAATGCAGGTCTTCCCCAGAGGGTCACCAGCACAGCGGGTCAGGGGACAGGGAGGGAAAGGCAAGGAGGCAGAGGTCAGGCAGGGGCCACACAGGTCGGGGGGCCAGATAAAAGAGGGGAGGCCCAGTTAAATCTGAATTTCAGATAAACACCAAGTAATTTCTTTGTATATGTCCCAAATAATGCATGGACATCCTACATTTTTATTTGCTGAATCTGGCAACCTGATGTGCAGGACACCAGCCGGTGCATCTATGGAGCACCTTTTATATGCCCAGTACTCTGCTGAGTAGACACTTTGAACCAAGCTCTTTGTTCCCTTAATGAGTATTGACGGCGCACCTATTACATGCCAGGACTGTTCAGGGGAGATGGGGATTCAGCAGTGAGCAAAACAGACATAAACCCTGCCCTCTTGGCCCTCATGTTTGGCACTCACATTTGAGGATGGGGGCAAGAAGTAAATAGACAAATAAAAATATAATATGTCAGGTGGTAAAAGGGCTAAGTGGAAAATAGAGCAAGCCAATAGGGAGAAGAGGGGGGCTCTGTTGCTGACCTATATAGGGCAGAAGGAGGTCCTCTCTGAGCAGAGATAGGCAGGAGGTGAGCACACCCTGGGGAGGCACTGCAGGTAGAAAGAAGAGCACGTGCAAAGGCCCTGAGGAGGCCATGCTGGAAGAAGTCAAGGCACAGAGAGGCTGGAACAGAGTGAGCAGGGGGCGAGTGCTAGGGAACGAGGTCCAAGCAGGGGCCAGATTCTGTCAGATGGAGTCGGCCTCTGCAGGGAGTTTAGCTCTGAGCACGATGGAAGCCAGCGGAGGGTTTCAAGCAAAGGAGTAACAGGACTGTGGTCTGGTTAGAAAGCGTGCTCTGGCTTCTGATATTTGATCTCATTCAATCCTCACTGCACCCCTGCGTGAACTTTCCAGATGCCCGATGAGGGTCAGGCCCTCCCAGGGTGTTGCCTGCCCTCCCTCCTTGCTGAACTACAGAAGCCAGTAAAGGACAGGGACCTGGGGCAGTGCCTGCTGGTAGTGGGAAGAAAAACGCTTGTCTGAAAGCTGCTTTCTCATAGTGAGAAAATGTCACTGTCCTCCATACCAAGGAATGGGGGGCGCCCTCAGCCGGGCCCAGGCTCACCTCCGTTACAGCACCGGCTGCAGGGCCCTGTTCTCAGCACCAGCTCCCTGATGAGAGCAGGCTGGGGCTCCTGAGGGACAAGCAGCGGGATCAGCTCGGGGTGGCCAGCAAAGCCCAGCCAGCCCAGCCGCTGGCCCCTCCAGGCCCACCGCTCTTCCTGTCCCCAGTTGCTTGGCTGGACTGTGACCCCGGCACCCCTCACCGCCCTCAGGTGACACGCAAGGCCTGAAGGTCGCCCTGCTCCTCCCGCCCTGGTGCCGGCTGCGCGGTTTGAACCCATCCCAAAGCCTTTGCTTTCCGGGCCCTTTCCCGGCTCAAAATGGCCTCAGAGGAACCCCTGGCTGGCCCTGCCTGGTGTCGCCTCCCAGGCAGGGGTGCTGTCCCTCAGGGCAGGGGTGCGGGCTCACAGCGGGCCCTCAACACCCCCACCGCAAGTCCTGGCAAGGTGACTCTGCGGCCTCCAGGATGGCTGTCCTCTCCCTCAGCTGGCAGGGCTCCCGCCAACTGCAACGGGCTGAGCCGCAGCCTGGCGGGGTGGGAGCCCTGTGCCCCCAGACACCCGCTGACAGCCCTAGAGCGCGAGGCCGGGCACCGAGCAGGCCCAGAAGGGAGACGCAGGGAGCTGCTCGGTTTCCCTCAAAAATTCTCCAGGGAGCTGTCTGCTGGCCTATGTGTGCATGTGTGTGGTGTGTGTGTGTGCGTGTGTGTGTGTGTGGTATGTGTGGTGTGGTGTGGGTGTGTGAGGTGTTTGTGGCTTGTATGTGTGATGTGGGCATCTGTGGTATGTGTATTTGGGGTGTGTGATGTGCGAGTGGTGTGTGTGTATGTGTTGTGTGCGTGTGGTGTGTGCATCTGTGGTGTGTGCATCTGCGGTGTGTGTGGTACATGTATGTGGTGTGTACGTGTGTGGTGTGTGCATCTGTGGTGTGTGCGTATGTGTTGTGTGCATGTGATGTGTGTGGTGCACATGTGTGGTGTGTATGTGTGTATATGTGTGGTGTGTGTATCTGTGGTGTGTGTGTGTGTGTGGTGCAGGTGTGTGGTGCCTGTGTGTATATGTGTGGTGTGTGCATCTGTGGTGTGTGCATATGTGTGGTGTGTGTGTGTGGTATACATGTGTGGTGTGTGGTGTATGCATCTGTGGGGCATGTGTGTGGTGTACATGGTGTGTGTCCACCTGCTGGTGGGCACTTTGCCTGCGGGGCCCACATAGAAGACACAGCCTGAGCTGCTGTGTTGTGGGGCCCAGGGTTGGAGGTGGGGCCGCTGGTGGGAGAGGCCGGGCCTCCATCTGGGGCTGCAGGCTCGGGGCCCCTGCTCCAGCTCCCTCCATCGCTGCAGAATCCGGCTTCTGACTCCCCAACGACCCCTGCCACCCGTCGGCTCAGGGTGGGCTTTCACTAGCCAGACCCAGTTACTGTCAGCCTGCCCTGCGGATGAGAAAACTGAGGTGGAGGAAGTTAAGTGGGCAAGCAGGCTGGCTGGGGCTCCAGAGATGGCTGCGGGTGCTTGCTGGGGCCTCATGGTTTGGGGCAGCCTGGGCAGGCACCCCGGGCCTGGCAGACACAGAGGTGGACCCTTCCTGACCCTCACCTCCTCCTTGCCCCCAGCACCCCATCCTAGGGGGCTCTGCCATCTTCACCCCTGCGGGCTGTGCCCCAGTGTCCCATGCTACGGCTGGCGCCTCTCAGATGTGGGGGACGAGGCCACCACGGAGACTGGCGGCCACAAGGGCGGCATTCTGAGTTACACAGACCCGACTTGCCTGATGGTGTGTCTCCTCCCAGAACGTGCTTTGTGACAGCTCGGCGCCCAGCCTGCTCTCCCCAAACACAGCTCCCCTAGGAGGGACACGCCCTGTGTTCCAAGGAGAGGAGTCCTGGGGGGCCCCCTGCCTACGGGATGAGCCCTTACCAGAAAGGAATGTGAGGAGGGTGTTCCGATAGGCAGTCTCTCTCAGGGGCAGGCTGTGCGCGCAGCCCGGCGTCCCTCCCCTCTGTGCCCACCTCCACTAGCCTGTCCCTGGCAACAAGCACCAGCAGCTGTTCTCTCCTCTCTCTGTCATTCCAGAAGCCCGGAGTGGAACGAGTTCTTCTCAAGTTTTGCATTTATGACAATGTAGTAGCATTTGACAGGGCTGGACCGTGCCAGGCCGTGGGTTGGAGAGTGACTGTGATTCCACAGCTGGGGTACGTAACCGTGCTGGAGTCTCCGAAGGACCTGTCATCGCAGGCCCAGACCTGCGAAACCTAGAGCAGACCTACCTGGCTCCATCCACACGCAGGCTAAGCACTGGAACTCCCTGCACGGAGAGCGCTATTGTCACCACCCCGCCACCTGCTCCATCCCTCTCCATGCTCACCACCCCGTGGTCGTCACCAATGTCTCCACCATCATCCCCTTGTTATGTCCTGCATTTGCTGGGCATGGCTTTGCACCTCCTACCACCATATCTTGTCGGCTGTGACACACCCCCAACCAAAAAATTGCAAACAACAGTGACAGGATACTCAGCGACACAATACAACTGGAGCCTTACTCAACGCACATGGCACGGGGACATGATGGGGTGACTGTTCAGAGAAGGAAGGAGGGAGCGAAGGCCTGGCTACCCAAGGCCTGAAGGAGGTTGGCGGGGAGGATGCAGAACAGAAGGCAATTTTCCTGCAGCCCCTGTCATGGACCACTGTGTTCTCACCTCCTCTGGGTCCACCCTCCGCTTGTTTTTGAACCCCGTACAGAAACAGCCAGGGCCCCGCACTGTGTTTCTGTGCTGAGCCAGGGCCCCAGACACCCAGCAAATGTAGCTTCTTAGAAGCTTGTGATGTACTCACCGATCCTGATAGCCCACTGAGGATGTCCGGAATATTCCCCCCAGAGTTCAGAAAGGGATTTTACCGGCCTCCGTGTCCAGGAAGATGACGACCCTCTTGCTACCTGGTGCTGACTTCTCTGTGGACCAGGAAGGACTGATCTGTAGCTGGGGAGGGGTACCCTGCTGTTCTAGAAGAGAGTAAGACTACAATTACTGCCCTGATGATTTCAGAATCACCAGCGAGGGAGTTCATAGTTTGGGGGGGAGCAGTTTAATGTCTGCTGAAAGCTGAGCTGGCCCCGCAGTACTTAGAACTCTCTGGATGTCAAAACCAGAGCTCGCTGCCCCCCAGTGCGGGAGTCTGCCTGGCTGGCCAAAGGTGTCCATGCCCATGCTTGTCAGATGGCGACCCTGCCTGCCTTCCTGGGCATCTTTGTACACCCTGTGGGCTCCCCTCCTGCATGCAGGGCTGCATATTTTCTGGGACCCCTTCTTGACTGCCCCTCGACCAACATGTTCTTGAGAAATGTCTGGGGGAAATGCAACTGATGTGCCTTCTTATTACAAAGGACACCCACCTCGAGAGCAGGCTCTGAAAGGAGCAGCTCCACATGAGGAGAGGAGAGAAGAGCACAGACCATCAGACTCATGTCTCGCTCGAGGCCTTGCCCTCATCCTGGGCCACTACCACCAGGCTGACCCCAGGGAATTGCAGCCAGGGGAAGGCTCCTGTCCAGGAGTGATTCTTGACCTTTAGCCTCTCCAAGCTAGGACATGGGCATCCACGACCTTGGCTCTTCCTCATGAGCAACACTTACCTCCCATCCCCGCAATGGCCTTCCAGGAGTGGGAGGCTCAGGTCAAGAGGGTTTATACAGGAGCTTTGCAAGAAACAGGCTGCGTTATTATGTATTTGTCCAATACGAGTCTGTTAAATTAGATGGTATTAAATTGAACTAAATGCAATTTATTTATTCATGAAACCAATATTTGTTTAGTGTCTACTATATGTGTGTCCTGGGCTGACCAAAGCCACCAACCATCCTGGTTTGCCCAGGACTGAGGGATTCTGCAGGACTCAGGACTCTTAGTACTAAAGTTGGGACAGTCCTGGGCAAACTGGGATGGTTGGTCACCCTGGACTAAGCAGACATCTCTATCCTACGGGATTCCCATGGGAGGGGAAAGGTGGGCAGGCGGAAAGTAACCCCGGCCTCCACCAGGCCCCTCTGTCAGCATCCCAGATCCTCTCTTTCAAATGTGACTGGTGAGAGGAAGGTGTCCCAGTTGTCCTTCCGGAATTCTCCAGCCCTGTGACCAGGTGGGAAGGTTCCTAATACCTCCACCCACTGTACTAGCACAGAAAGAAACAGGACTTCAATGGCTAACTTGGTCAGTAATTCCTGTTTCTTAAACCACCACAGCAAACAAACCTGGTCAGGCTTGAACCCGACGCGCCGTCCAAGGTCAAGCATCTGTGAGCCCAAAGTGAGCCCACAGGTGGATCTGTTCCCACCCCGAGTACTTGCAGAAACTGCCCAGCGAGGTCCAAGCTCATGCCCAATGACGCACACACTGTGCTGAGCGAGGTTATGGGGTTTTCTGGAACCCTGGAACCTTCCCGACCAAGGAGAGGCTAAGCCATCTTCAGTCTGGGTCTGGACACAGAGCCAGACCTTGGGGAGCCCAGTAGGGATCCAGCCACCACTTCCCCCTCCCCGTGGCCTCGAGGACAGGCCCCAGGCGTCCTGCTGTGGCCCCTGCCTCATCTCCTTAGCAGTCCACAAGGTCGACTTCTCTTCCTGGGTTCCCACTTTGAACACTGGAGGAGGCAGCCAGTGGGGAGTCCAGCAGGTGAGAGCGTGGCCTGAGGATGGCCTCTCTTGGGCTCAGGAACCTGTACAAGGAAGTCTCGGGGAACCTGAGGCCTCTGCTGGGGCCACTGTGTCCCTGGTGTTTGGGGGAGGGCTGGCGAGGTGCCTCATAGGACTGTCTCCCTGGACCCTCACAGCAGCACCCATGAAGGAGGCGTGGTCAGCACCATTTTGTAGAGGAAACAGTCTCAGTGTGACATTTGCCTGAGGTGACGCAGCTAGTAATGAGAGAGCTGGGATCTGAACTAGCTCGCTCTGAGTCCAAAGGGCCTTCTCGCCTGGGGCTGTCATTAAATCTTGGAGCCTGCGCAGGCTGGAGAGATGGCGCAAGAGGCATCTGAGAGCCATAGAGGAGCCAGGACCTCCCAGAATTCCTATGTCCTCCTAAGTACAATGGACTCTCTCTGCCTCAGTTTACCCAATCCAGGGACGTCCTCTTGAAGACGTATAGGAAAAATGAAAGCTAGCCTTCTGAGCTGCAGGGCACAGCTACTTACTAGAAGGGTGATTAATGCTCATTTTTTAGGGCACACCTTGACCATCTGGCACCTAGGGGTGGGGTGAAGAGTTTTGGGAGGGATGTCATTAAAGCTGTTATTGCTCTATTAAATTTCTCTAGGAACAAAGAGCTTCCATCAGCCAGAGACCTGCAATTACAGCAGAACAAATTATCGCCTTTTAAACAATCCTGCATTTCTGCAAAGGCTTGTGCAATGCTTTCCCTGCCAGTAAACCACACCGCGCCCGGCTTCCCCGTGTCCCAGCTCCCAGTCTGCTCTCCTTTGCCATTTTTCACTGTGCCCCAATTGCATTTGGACATTTTTGTTGATTTTGTAATAAAGCCTTGATGAACTGAGCTATGCTGAGAATGCAGGCTTTGGGTTTATTGATCAAAAACGGTAGCACCGTAGAAAGCAAATTGGACTGGAATGAGAATCAGGAGACTGGGGCCCGAGCCCTCCACCCCCTTATTGTGTCCTGGGCTTTTACTAGAAAAATGCTGTTCCACCATCAATTGTAGGATCCTGTGACTTTCCTGGTTAAATCAGACGACACTGGACAATTATTCCTGACTGGACACTTATGGTGGGAGGTTTACAAACAGTGATTAAGCACAAGCACTGTGGGGCACCGTGTTGTGCTTTGGAGCTGAGCTAAGTCATTGCCCTTGAGAAGCTCGGTGTAGAGGGAGAAGAGCCAGAAGCTTTCAGTTGCCTGTGGAAGAAACGTAGACCAAAGAGGAATTGTCTCTGGCTCGCGTGATTGGGGAGCCCGGAGGCCGGACGCAGGCCTTTGGTGGACTTGTCTGGGCTCTCTCTGTCTCCTCCGTTCTCAGTTCTGCTCGTCTCTGCCATTCTCTGTGTGTTGGCTTCACTCTCTCCTGCTTCAGACATGCTCTAGACTTAGAGGAAAAGATGGCTGCTCCCAGCCCTAGGCCAAACCCAAAAGAAAGAAGAAATTGTCATACCAGTTAGCTCTTGCTCCTAGGCAAACCTCCCCCAAATTCAGTGGCTGAAGGGGCGGCTGGGTTCAGCTGGGCATCTCTTGCATCTTTGTCTCAGCTCCCCTCTGAGGTTTGGGCCCAGGCCTGCCCTCTGTGTGTGAACTCAGGGGCCCCAGCTGAGGGGCAGCAGCCACCTGGGGAAGCTGTTTCATGCTGATGGGGGGCTGGGGGAGGGCGGGGAGGTGGGTGGTGCAAGAGCTTGAATGGAGACATGCAAGGCCTCTCAAGCCAAGGCTCAGAGCTGGCGATGTCTTTCTCCTGCCCAGTTCCATGGGCTAAAGCATGTCACATGGTACTGTGGGCAGCATGTGTGCCCCCAAGTTCATGTTGAAATCCTAACCCTCAAGGTGACAGTATTTGGAGGTGGGCCTTTGGGAGGTGCTTAGGTCGTGAAGGTGGGGCCCTCATGAATGGGATTAGCGGCCTTAATAAAGAGGCCCCAGGGAGCTCCCTTCCACCAGGTGAGGCTACAGAGAAAAGATGGCCGTCTAAGAACCAGGAAGCAGGTCCTCGCCAGACACCACATCTGCCTGCGCCTTGATCTTGGACTTCCCAGCCTGCAGTGTGAGACATAAAGTTCTGTTGTATACAAACCACTCAGTCTATGGTATTTCTGTTATAGCAGCCTGAACAGACTAAGACGCACGGCCACCCAAAGGGTGAATATGACGTATGGTAGGAGAAACAGCAAAGTCACACGGCAAAAGGTGTGACTATAAGGAGAGGTGAAGAGTTGGGGCAATCAAGCGTGGATCACCGTCATGATTGAACATACGCCATCCCACTGTGATGGATCAGGTCTGGGTCACCAACCCACCCCAAGGCCAGGGGATGGCTCCCCAGAACCTCGTGGAATACAGGTAGGGGGACAGCTCCACAGCTGGAAAAAGGCGCTGCTCAGACAGAACCCCACAAACATCCTCCACAGACGGGAAGACAAGCAATGGGCTCCAGGGGACAAGGCTGCCAGCAGGCGTGAACTTGGGGCTCTGGGAACTCAGGGGAGACAATGCTGCCTAGAGTGGCCAAGAAGGCCTTTCCGGAGCGGGTCCCTCAAACCGAGCCTTGAGTGTCGGAGGAGGGGGCGTTTCAGGCCGAGGGACCCAAGTGTCCCCAAGCATGAAGGAGCCCTCCGTTCAGGGAAAGGGCCTGCTGCCTGGGGCCACAACAGGAAGTGAGAAAGGGGACAGCCCGAGAGGCAGGCCGCGGGCAGGTCACAGAAGGGCCAGGCATCAGGGGAAAGGGTTTGGGGTTTGTTCCGAAGGCGACGGAAATCCCTAAAGGCTTCTAGGAGGGGGTGTGGCATCTCCCCCCGCCCGCCCCAGGGCTTGTAGGCAGGTGACCCTGGCAGCAACCTGGGGTATAGACGGGAGTGGGGGTGGCGAGACAAAGCCGGGAGACAGCAGTCAGGAGCCTGGAGGTGCTGAGGCCAGAACCAGTAAAGAGGGGATGGGGACAGGGAGTAAATCAAGGGACATCTAATGCTTAAAAGGGACAAGAACTGGTTTCCCTCTGATGGGAGGTGCATGAGAGGGAGAGTCCAGAAGGAAGCCAGGTGTGCGAGATAAGGGACGTTCTCTGCTGTAGCAGATGATCTCACGCAGCTTAGGAGCACGACACAAAAAAACCTGACTTCTTCTCCTGCAGTGGTTCTGTTCGGGTGTCCCCGGGGGGCAGCTCTGCTGGGCAGCTGGCCGCAGGCAGTGACACGGGGACCCAGGTTCCTTCCATCTTGCAGAACTACCCTTTTCGACAGGTGGCTCCCCAAGGTCACCCTGCAGGCTGCCTCCCCTCCAGCCCTTTAGAAGGAGAAAGGAGTGTGGAGGGCCAGGAGGAGGAGGTTTGTGTGGGCGGGGCCTAGAAGAGCCCAGAGTCACTTCTGCCTGATTCCTTGGGCTCCATCTCCTTCGAATGCCCGCACCTAACTGCAGGGGAGCCTGGGAAACGCAGTCCCAACCGCAAGTCCAGGAAGGGGAGGAAGTGTGCTAGTGGCCTCCTCACAGCGAGTGCCACCCCAGCTATCTGGCTTGGCAGAACCAAAGCAGGGAAGAGGGAAGACAGAAGGAGCAGGAAGTTTGAGGGGGGACGAGTCTGAGGGTCATCTAAGTGAGCACCCAAGTGAGTGCATTGCGGGCGCTGGGGCCACAGCGGTGCAAAGAGCAAAAGTGAGAGACCTGGGGCAGAAGACATCTCTGGAGGCTCCGAGCAGAGGAAGGAGCTCGTCCAGGGGCCTGAGAATTCAAAGCCAGGGAATGTGACCTTGATTCTGGGGACAATGGGGGCCATTGCAGATCTTTGAGCAGAGGAGTGACCTACACAGAGACCTTTGAAGGGAAGACCACCCCTGAGGCTCTGTGGGGAACAGAAGGAAGAGGGTCTGGAGGCCAGGGAGGGTCACGTGAGTGTCCTCTGAGCCCCCGACACAGGGAGGGGCTTGGTTCTTGTTAACCTTTCTGGGAAGCTTATTCCTTTCCTTGAAGCTATTTTCGCTTCTTGGTTGAAGGCAAATCCACTGAAAGGTTTCTTGTTAAGAGAAAGCTTCAGACACTGGAACTGGGGGAGAGGAGGGTTGGTCTGGACTCGATGGAGGTTTTTCTATTTCAAGTTTCTTTGCCTCTTGTATTAATCTGTGACTGCTGATGTTTTAACTTTTGGTGAAAACAGAGGAGAAGGAATGAAAAAGTCAGGCAGTTGATCTTCTTTTTCCCTAATTGAGACCTAACCTATTTTCCTTTCATTTCCTTCCCTCATTTGTCATATATTTTCAGATCCTATTTTCAGATTCTCTTGTTTGTCCTTTACAAACCTTTCCCGAAGCCAGGCTGCACTCCTACGTTTGTGCTTCATTTTCTCCCTCATTTGACCTTGTTTGGTCCTCCCAAGATCCCTGAAGGACCCACTAGACTGGGGAGGGGGAGCTTGTCGGACAACCAGGTGTGGGCTGCCCCAGTGTGGCCCTCTGAGGAAGCTTGGAGCCCTGTTAGCCCGGGGGCCTGCAGCTGCAGTCAGAGGAGTTTGTGGGATCATGGGACCCACAGGCCATTAAAGCTATGCTGGTCTGTTTTGAAGGAGTCTGGGGGGAGAAAAAGACTAGAGTTCCAGAAGTCACGGGATTTCCACAATCAGCAGGAAGGGAACTCATGTGCTCCAGGTCTGACCTGTTCTGAGGGTCCCCCTGGTTATGTCCTTTTGCTCTCCATTGTGATCTGATTCCGAAGCCTGACAGTTGTCACCTGCCTTCCAGGGTGCAGGGGGGAGGTCACAGCCTCGGAATGAACGAGGCCCCTGCCCTCCTCAGTCCCACCAGCACCACCAGCTCCAAATGCACGTGGACCCCCTCACCTTTGTTGGGGAGCCCTTGGCACCATCCTTGCCTGATCCTTGCTACGTCTTGCCTTCTGCCCGTCACCTTGGCCCATACGTCCTGAGCTCAGCAAAGTGTCCTAAGTGGGGACACTTGGGCTCTGGTTAATCATGGCTTAGCAGACTTGAGGATACTTTCTCCTCGGATAGTGTACTCATTTCTTATAGCAGCAGTAACAACCTATGACAAACTTAGTGGCTTAAAACAACACACTTTCAAGAGAATGAGAAGACAAGCCAGTCTGGGAGAAAATATTTGCAAAAGACATATCTGATAAAGGACTGTTATCCAAAATGTAAAAAACACTGACTGAACACAAGCGCGGCGGGGCACCGTGCTGTGCGTCGGCAAGGACGTGGAGCAACAGGAACGCTCCGTACATTATTGGAGGGAATGCAAAATGGTGCAGCCACTGTGGAAGGCAGTTTGCTGGTTTCTTCCAAATCCAAACATGCTCTTACCATACGATCCAGCAATCGTGCTCCTTGGTATTTACCCAAAGAAGTTGAAAATTTACGTCCACACAAAAACCTGCACACAGATGTCTATAGCAGATTTATTCATAATTGCCAAAACTTGGAGGCAACCCAGATGGCCTTCAGTAAGTGATGGATAAATAAACTGCCATACGCTCAGACAATGGAGTATTATTTGGCGCTAAAAAGAAATGAGCTATGAAGCCGTGAAAAGACATGGAGGAATTTAAATGCACATTACTAAGTGAAAGAAGCCAGTGTGAAAAGCCTGCACATGTATGATCCCAACTATATGACCTTCTGGAAAAGGCAAAACTATGGAGACAATAAAAAGATCAGTGGTTGCCAGGGGAATGGGGAGCGATGCCTCAGCAATGCACATAGGATTTTTAGAGCAGTGGAACTGCTCTGTATAATATTATAACGGTAGATACAAGTCATTATACATTTGTCTGAATCCATAGACTGTATCATACTAAGAATGTAAACTGTGGACTTTGGGCAGTAACGATGTGTCAATGTAGGTTCATCACTTGTAACAAATGTCCCCTCTGGTGGAGGATGTTGATAGCGGGGGAGCCTGCCCGCGTACAGGGATGGGGGTACATGGGAAGTCTCTGTACCTTCCTCTCAATTTTTCTGTAAAGGTAAAACTCCTCTAAAAAATAAAGTCTATCAAAACCAAAAACACCCTACACTTATTCTCTTATAGAGCTGGAGGTCAGGAGTCTGAAATCAGTTTCACGGGCCTCTGGGGAGAATCCGTTTCCTCGCCTTTTCCGTTTTCTAGGGCTGCTTGGCTCACGGCTCCTTCCTCCATCGTCAAGGCAGCAGCACAGCATCTTCCAGTCTCTCTCTGCTCTGTCTCCACATCACCTTGTCCTCTCTGGGGAGAGCACCCTTGGCCTCCCTCTTACAAGGCCACTTGTGGTCGTGTTGAGAGCCCACCGGAGAACCCAGGATAATCTCCCTGTCAAGATCCTTGACTTAGCCACACCTGCAAAGACCATTTTTTCCTGTCAGGCAGCATCCACTGGTTCCAGGGACTGGGACGCGGTACCTTGGGGGGCCATCGCTCAGCCAACCACCGAGCCAGGGTTCCAGGTACTTTCACCACCAGCATCTCCCCCGCCAGCAGGTTCTCTGCAGACATTTTCACCTGCACAACTAATTGGCCAGAAGGCAATTTTGCCCTAAAAGATAAAGTCACAAAATAAAAAGAAGGACATTAAAAAGGACACAATGAAACATGAAAAATTAACAACAAATTTTTTAAAAATTGCTGAAAAAATGAAAATACAAAATATTTGAATACAAATATTTGACTATCTAAATGTGTGTAGATTCATGGCAATAATTCGCAAAGAACTGACTTTTTTATGGATTGTTACCTAAGCACTCATGTTCCAGGTCTTTCGTTCACAGCACTATACAGGTTTTTTTTTTTTGCTTGTTGATTCATCTCGTTCAGCATCGCACTTTCTTCTTTTTTTTTCTCAAATGTCTTCCTTCATTCAGTCCCTCAGCGACGGGGCAGCCTTGACCCCAGGACCCACGCACCCACTCTGAGGTTCCCCGCTCACACCTGCAACTCCAGGTCCAAAGGGAGGCAGGGTTCAGACACGGCTCTGCCCCCCGCCTCCCCTGAGTTTCTGTGGGAGGCCGCCCTAGAGACCCCCGGGCTTTTGGAGTGTCCCAGGATGGGGGGAGGGCCTGGTTCTTCAATGCCAGTGGCAGTCTGTCCTGTAGCCAGGCTGGGACCTCAGGTTCAGGGTGGAATCAGCTGATCAAGGCCAAACTGTTTTCTCAGGCAAGTTGCCATGTCTCCTGGGGTTCAGTGTCCTCTCATAGCAGGAGGGTGGGCTCTGAGACCCTACCCAGGCCAGCCTCCGATGCCCCCTGGCTGGCCAGCTCTAAACGTGATCAAGCACTGGGCACTGATGAGTTCTTGGCTTTTGTGTGTGTGTGTGTGGGGGGGAAGATTGGCCCTGACTGACATCTGCTGTCAGTCTTTCTCCTTTTGCTTGAGGAAGATTGTTGCTGAGCTAACATCTGTGCCAATCTTCCTCTATTTTGTACGTGGGACGCCTGCCTCAGCATGGCTTGATGAGTAGTGTGTACGCACCCAGGATCCAAACCCGTGAACCCCAGGCCACCGAAGCGGAGCATGTGAACTTAACCACCACACTACTGGGCTGGCCCTGAGTTCTTGGCTTTTAAGGACTCGATACAGTGTCCTCTCAAACTCTTCACTGAAGAGTCCCTGGTGAAGGGGCCAGCTCCGTGGCCGAGTGGTTAAGTTCGCGCACTCCGCTGCAGCGGCCCAGGGTTCGGATCCTGGGCGCGGACATGGCACCGCTCGTCAGGCCACGTTGAGGCAGCATCCCACATCCCACAACTAGAAGGACCTGCAACTAAGATATACAACTATGTATCGGGGTGGGGGGGGGCGGTTGGGAAATAAAGAAGAAGAAAAAAAAAAGATTGGCAGCAGTTGTTAGCCCAGGTACCAAACTTTAAAAAAGAAAAAAAAAAAAAAAGAAGAGCCCCTGGTGACACAAGTTTGAGACTGAGGGGGCCTGGAGGTGAGAGTGTCTTAGTGTGTCCCAGGGGGTCTGCCCACGAGGTGGAGATGCCCTTGAACATTTCTGGTTCGAATACGGAACAAACACACACACTTTTCTTTTTTGCATTCACATCCATTAAATATTCATATTTGTTTTAACATAAAAGTCATGCTTTCCTTCCCAATCTGTGAGCAAAGGATGCCCCAGGAAGACAGGACACCTCTCAAGAGCCTTTGTGTCCTCGCTGGCACCCGCAGCCCCGCTCTAAGGCACTCACACCCCAATTTGAAGAGCCCAGGGTTCTCAGATATAGTGTTCTTTGCAAAAGAGACAAAGAAACAAACAGATCTTCACTGACTTAGGCCCAAAAAGTGTCATTAATATGTGCTTTTAGAAACTATTCCAGGATTGTATTGAAAAACATGTGTATATGGAGGTCTTTTCTGTGCTCCTCACATCACCTGCCTCGTCCACCATCCACACCCTGAGCCCTGCCGGGGAGGATGAAGACCCAGGCCCATCAGGCAGACCTCCCTTCTTTCCTAGGTTCCGAGCAGTGTAGGATGACCGAGGTGGCTGCCCTGGTCTCTGGCCATGTTCCTTTTCACCTTTCTTGAAGGCATCTGAGCTTTCTAGAATTTTCCTACTGACAGCTGGCATCTCCACGAGGAAACCCCCTAGGGGCTGCCCCAAGCCCCCCCACACCGGAGGTGCTGGCCTCTGAGGTGCTTTGCCCTGGGGCTTGTCCCTCTGGGGTCCCAGGGCTTTCCACACGCAGTCACCTCTTCTGGAAGAAGGATTCAGTTCACCCCCTTTGAAGGCAGCGTGCCCAGACTCGCCGAGGATTCCTGAACATTCCAGCTGCCTTAGCTTAGAGTACCAAGTGGGCTCCACTTTAAGAAAACCTAACGTAGGAAAACCTAACGTAGAAAAACCCACATGAGTCAGCGAAGGCGCCACTATTCTCAGTCCAGGTTCAAACCTCACCCGGCAGCTGTCAATGCACGTTTCCTGGTGCACTTAAAATATTCAGGTCTGCAAACCCTTATTAGGTGCCAAGCGCTGTGATGGGTACTGTGCTGGGGGCCCCAGCGACAACAAGCATGAGAAACTAGGAGAAAGCGGGGAGCTAGCTGGTCCAGGACAGGGAGAGGCTAGTTGAGCATGAACTGAAAGGCATTGCGGGGGGAGGACATCCCCTGTGCTTCCCTGGGGCCATGATCTTCCCAGGCTGGCTTGCCGCACAAGGATTTCCATCCAACACCTCCGTGTGGAGCGAGGCTCCCCCCCTGCTGGCACCGCCAGCTTATCTGGAGAGGGTGAGGAGAGCTTCCCTCTGTATGGAGTTACAGCCGGCTCCGCCACATGACAGCTGCCCTGCGTGGACCGCCCCTCCTCGCTCTGCCCTCCATCTGCTCCTGGGAGGGGTCTTTGGGAACTTTGGTCTTTGGTTTCCTCAGCGGACAGGGCACAACCTGCCAGCCTCCTTTCTCCAACATCTGAGAGTCGGCTCTGTGCCAGGTCCTGAGTTTGGGGACAGGGCTGTAAGATGGAAATGACACTCTCCCCCGCCTCTGGGTGCCCACAGCCAGGTGGGGAGGCAGACCCATACACAAACAATGCAGGAGCTTGTCCCTGGATGGTACACACGCAGTAGAAGGAAGGGAGGGTGGCGAAGCCTTCGCGGAAGACAGTGACCCGGGGCTGCAGGTCCGCAAGCTGGCCTGGTCGGGGCTCCGCCTCCACCCTGCCCAGTGCCTGCACCCCATCCATGGCTCCACTGACATTCTAGTTAACGTGTGCCGGCCCTCGGGCTGAGGCAGCCTGCAGAGTCTCCCGTCAATGATTATTGCATTACAGCGGCCCTGACTCTAAGAGGCCGCCTACTAAAACATGCACCTGCAATTGCAAAAGAGCTTGGAGGGAGGGGACAAACCAAACGCAATTGGGTTAGGATTAGGATTTCACAAATATTGTTGTGTGTGTGTGTGTGTGGGGGGGAGGTGCAGTTTAGAATCAAGGAGATGTGGTGAATGGAGACGAGGCAAGAAGCAGACCAGACCTCGGAGAGCGTAGTGCGGTGGTTCTCAAAGTTTGGTCCAAGGGCACCACTGGGGAGCTCCAGGACCTTTTCAAGGGGTCTGCAGACCAAAACTATTTCCATAATAATAGTAAGACGTTATTTATTTTTCTTCTTCTCATTCTCTCTTGAATATAGAGTGGAATCTTCCAGGCGTGTGCACTACTGTAATAGAGTAAACACGGAATCCTCTATCAAGCCAGACGCTAAAGATGTTTGCAAAAATGTAAAAGAATGCTACTCTTCTCACTAAATTTGCTTTGCTTTGTTTTGGAAAATATAGGGTGGTGTGTTTTTTTCATTTAAAATGTTATTATGCTAACATGTTCTTATTTTTAAGTGAACTAATAAAAATATTTCTGAAATTTTTAAGTTTTGATTTCTAATACGGTAAATATCAATAAATACGACCCCAATACACAAAGCATCTTTGGGGTCCTCAGTAATGTAAAGGGGTTCTGAGACCACCAAGTTTGAGAATGCTGGTCTAGAGCCAGCCCTGGCCACAGCATAAAGCCATTGAGATGTGACATGGGGATGCTGGCGACAACTCTGCACTCGGAGCAGGATAGGAGGGTTTGTGGGCTGTGCCACACCAGGCCCACGTGGCCCTGGCAAGTCGCTTCATCTTTCTGGGCCTCCATCTCCTCGTCCTCCGGGAGGAAGAGAAATTTCATCCAGAGGCACGGAGAGGACCTGAGAGAGGCCGAGCGTGGGGACGGGGGGAGCGTAGCTTCAAAGCCGTAGCTCTGCAAATAAGGACTTTATCGCCTCTCCTGTTGCTCTTCCTGCTTCCCCAGGTATCAGCAGTGTGTCACCAACAAGAAGCTGAAACTAGGGAAGCTGTGTACGTGGCAGACAAGGAGTGGTCTCTCTCACACACACACACACACACATCCCTGTGTGGGAGGTTGCTCAGGTGCTGGCCTGTTTCTGGCCCCCCCAACCCCTGACAAAGCCAGGTGAGCGAGGTTTTCTGCCTTTGAAAGGTGGGCAGGGAGTGAAGGCAGCAGGCAGGCACAGTGGAGGGAATGGTGGGGCGGCTGACAGGACGAGTGACCTTGGGCACGTCCTTCTTCTTCCAGGGCCCCAGTCGGCCAAGTATGGAATGAGAAGCTCGGAGATCTGCTCCAGGGTCCAGAGCCTTCCACGACGGGCCTCGCTCAGTTTTCTATGGGTTTGTCCAGGAGGAAGGTACCCAGGGACCCAGCCTATAGGGCTGCCTGGCTCCAGCTGGCAGATGGACCAAAGGTGTCAACCAGGGCCCCCTACATGCCAGCTGACCCCGTCTGGAGCCAACACCCTTCCTCAGGCCAGCACAGGAGCCTTATCAGGCCAGCCCTGCCCAAGACACCCCAACCCGGATCTTGCAAACCCTGCGTCTCAGACTCAGTGGGAAGCATGTGTGCATGTGTGTGTATCTGTGCACGAGTGTGCCATCTCTGTTTACACCAGAGGGATTTATCTAATGGCTCCTCCTTGACCTCAGGAAAAGGGCAGAGCCAGACGCCTCCCACAGCCTCATCTTCCCCCGGGGGGCTTGTCCTTGAGACCCAGCTTCTATCTGATGGGGAGAAGGAGGAGCGTCCTCAGAGCCCTGAGTGCCCAGCAGGGGTTCTGGGACCAGGCCCCGAGGCTGTGGGCTCTAGGTGGTGGCTGTGCTGCCAGGTGGTAAAGAGATTTTGAGCTGCACCCGCTGTGCACGTGTCCACCCACTTACATATTATACACACATGTTCCTGTACTAATGTGTTGTATAAATCATGAAACATCCCCCAAATAGCAATTTTTAATGGATGAGTCACTACGTAGAGAGGAGCCGTATTTCCTAACAGTGGGCTGTCTCCTGACCCCACACCTCCAGCAGGTCCACACTCAGGAGACCCGCACTGTCTTGAGGGGTCCCTCTTTTTGGGGTCTGAGCCCAGTCTGTTTGCTGACTCAGGTTCTGCCCTCCTGGCAGCATCAGCCCTTCCCTGGCCCAGATCCTGGATGCCCCTGAGGTTGCTATGCTGCCAGGAACCCCCGGCCCCCGAAGGAGCCCCTGACCCCAGAGTCAGGCTCAGAGCTCGTAGTCCTGCATGATAGTCAAAGGCTTCCCCCGCCCACTTTAGAGGTGAGCAGACTGAGGCACAGCAAGTACCCGAATGAGCAGAGGCCTGACCAGGTCTGCAGGACTCTGAGCCCATTCTGTGTGTGTGTGTGTGTGTATGTTCTCTGTGTGTGTGAACACACACACTCTCTCTGCTTCCTGTGGGCGCTTCTGTGGCGAGGCTTAGATGGTGAGAAGGGTCACATTATAACCTGCCTTTTCCTTTCCAGGAACTGGAGTCAGACACACGCTACAAAGCTGGCAAGAGGAGACAACTGCCCTGACATGCAAGGTTCCTTTCAAGAGGGACACGGTCCCACGGGGCCAGACCCCACATGTGCCCCCCACACACACACACACACCTCCCCAGGCTGCACACACAAGCAGGAGGGGACTCAGTGCCTCCTGCTTTTCTCTGTTTCCTTCAGACTGTCTGGCCAATTCATATTTTCCAAAAGGCCCCATGACCTCACCACTCTTTATCACTCCTGCGGTTGTGACTGGGTTAAAATTTTTTTTCCAACTTCCTTTTACTCCTTCCAGCTGATTTAACTTTCCAGGCTCAAGGCCAAATTACACACCAGTCACTCCCTCCCCGTTAGCAGTGACAACTTTGGCTCAGGCCTTGGTGGGAGGTGTTGGGTCTGAACGTGGCACTCCCAAGCCCTATTTCCAGGGAGGTGGGAGCTGAGCTCCTGGGAAGGGAGAAGGCAGGCCTGGGTGGAGGAGACCCAGGGGCCTGTTCTCAAGAAGGAGAGCTTCTCCTGCTGCACCCCAAATTCCACATCCTGAATGGCTGTGATCCCCCATTCATCTCCTACTGTTCACAAGGAGCTCTTCTTGTTACTGAGTGGGGCTTGCTGCCTGACGCGTAGAAGTCAATACTATGGCACCGGCTTTTGAGAAAAAAAGAGCTTTATTGCGAGGTCAACCGGCAGGGAGACAGGAGGCAAAGCTCCCAAACTGTCTCCCCAATCCAAGGTTTGGGGTAAAATTTAAGGAGTTAGGGGCTGAGCTGCAGCTGGGCCCGTGTGAGCCAGTCTCAAATTAGTCCATATATGGTAATCAAGCTACTTGGGCTGCTGGAGCCGGATTTTCCTAATTGAAGGCCAAGGTCATCCTGGGGCCATGGGTTCCCGCCTGGTACCTGTGCAGTGCCGTCTCTGCTGTTGAGCAAAGTTTGATTACTCAATTATCTGTTTTAAGGAAGCAAAGTGGTTTAAAGTGGGCAATGTTTTACGTGCTGTTTCGATCTCCCCACCTCATCACCTTGTTTCCAGGAAAACTCCTATGCATCTGTCATGACCCAACTGAGGCGATGTCTGCTCCGGAAGCCCTCTTGGATCTCCCAGTTTGGAGTGGATGCCCTTCCCTCCCTGTTAGTGTTAAATTGTGTCCCCTCCAAATTCATGCAGTGAAGTCCTCGCCCCCAGGACCTTGGAACATGACTGTGTTTGGAGATGGGGCCTTAACGAGGTAATTAGGGTAAAATGAGGGGATATGAGGCTCCATTTCACTGACGCCCCGAAGCCCCTGATGATGCCCACGAGTGCTTCCCCGTCCAGGCCGCAGCGTCTCCCTGGTACGCCCACGTCATTGGGCTGCTACGGCTGGTTGTACCTGCCCACCTGTCAGTCGGTCATGTTCCCAAATCCATTTATGTTAGTTCTGCTTGTTATAATGATGCTGTGTAATTAAATATACACAAAATGATAAAATATGGATTCAAAGAGAGCTGTTTCTATGAACGCTAAATTAAATGCTTTGAAAAAGGTTCACTAAAGATGAGTTGCTTTAAAAATATCGCTGTTGAATCAAGCTTGGCACAGTAGCCTGTCCCACAACGGCGCCTCTTGGTAGCACACCTCTGTGTGGTCCCCTCCCAGCGCCAGCCATGCGAGGGAGCAGATCCATGTGGAAGCGGCTCCTACAGCCCCAGCAACCCTTTGCTTGAGGGCAGCACGGGCGCCATCGAGCTGCAGCCTCTCGAGGAACCCTGCGCAGGCCTGTACGGTCCAGTGGCTCCCGAATTTCTGGCCACAGACCCCAGCAGGGACAGTGAAAGACTATTGTTGCTTCAAGGTACTAAGTGCTGAAATAATTTGTTACCCAGCAATAGATAAGTAGCATACATGGGAAAGACATCTGTAAGAGAGCCACAGAAAAAATGATGAAAATCTATGCGGAGCTTGCCCTCGGCTGATTTCACGCATGGCTCCAGCTCTCCTTAGACTCGAAAAAAGCAGGAAGTAGGAGCCACAGGGGTGCTGCTGATGCAAGGAAGTGATCCTCACTCATGCCACATGACCCGTGCCCAGAGAAGGCTCTGCCCCTGCGTCCAAGTCGACTGGAGAGGGTACCTCTGTATGATTTAAGTTAAAAATAAAAATTTTAAGATATGTTTGAATTTTTAAAAATAATTTTTCACTTTAATCAACTTTTGGTTGAACTAAACCAATACCAGTCCCAAAAGCTTGGGAAAGAGTGTTTCTGTGGGATTCTATAGATGCAAGTGGATGCCCTGTGTGCAATGACCTGCAAGGTTGAACGTCAGTCAAACTTGAAAACATTTGGATTATTCTGTAAATGTGTAATTAGAGAGCTTCACACAGACAGGGCCCGCAATACGTCCTTTGACCTAATCTGGGCTCAGGTCCTTCAGAGGCTTAAAAGGGTGAACTTACAATCTGAGTAGGCTTGACCAGAAGTAAGAGAATTCTCCCTGAGAGCTGTTTTCTGCTGGTGCTGCAGTCCCCACCTGACTTTTCGGCTTAGCTGTCTGCTTGAAGAGAACTGGATATTTCTCCCTTTAAGTTTTCAGGAGTCGAAAAAGTGTTGAGACACGGCCTGGCAGCAATGCCAGCCCCGCAGAGGCGGTGGTCACAGTTTCAGAGCCTCAAGTCTTTGCATGTTCCCTGACGCTTCTCCTCACAGCAGCTCAGCCCCCTCCTCCTGGCTGCAGCCCCAATCATCCCTGCCCGCAGACCCTGTCCTTGTGTATCCAGCCACCTGTGGGTGTCTTGTGTTAGCCCACAGCTCCCGCCAGGACCACCTTACCCTTACCCAAGCCTCACACCTCCAGTGCCCTCTCCACCCAAATCCTGAGCCAGGAGCCTGGGTTTCTCGCCTCTTCTCTCCCCTGCTGGCCTCACCTCCAATCAGAGACGGAGTCCTTTGGATCCCCCATCCACCCTCTCCTCTTCCTGCTCTCAGGGATGTGGATGACTCACCAAGAGTGGCTGCCTTGGGTCCAGGAGACCTGGATCCCAATCACAGCTGTGCTGGGCGTGGACTCTGGGACCTCAGGCTGGTCCTTCCTCTCTCTGACCCTCAATTTTCCTATATTTAAGAATGCTTTCATGCATTCAGCAAGCACTTGCTAAGCACCTGCTGTGTGCCAGGCCTTGTCTAGGCATTGTCCCCACCCAAGGAAGCTCACACCTGGTGGGGTAGGTGGATATTAATCAGAAAATCACACACCTGGTGAATTGATCACAATTCCATGGGATGCTATTGACATGTAATAGGCAGAATCTTACCTACTGGAATGAGGTTGTAGGCAGGCTGCCTGACAAGTGACATCTAAGTTGGGACGTAGAAGGAGCAGGGGCTAGGCAGGAGGAAAGTGGGGGCCAGGGCACTTCAGCAGAGCCCGTGGTCATGTGGACAGCCTGAGGCTGAGTGTGGGGCGCTGGAGGAACAGGAAGAGCCTGACGTGGGCTCTGCCTTGCAGAGAGGGAGGGGAGATGCAGCTGCTGAGTTCATGGCGGGCACCCACGCAGCAGCCTGTAGGCCATATTTCTGAGAGCGATGGGAGGCTGTGAGGGGTTCTAAGCAGGGGAGGGGCATGACCTGTTCATGAGTGAATAGCTGATTTGTTCTGCAGGGTAGTGAGAAAAGAGTGGACACCAGAACCTGAGAGAAGCACTTCCTGAAGGCCAAGTGTGAGATGCAGGCAGTGGTCATGGAGATGGAGAGAAGCAGATAGATGCGAGGAATGTTCTGGAAGCTGGACCGTGGGACTTGGTGGCGGATTGGATGGAGGAGGTGAGAGAGAGGGTTGGATCACAGAGGATGCTCACGTTCAGGCATGAGTCCTCGGGTGGAGGTCAATGCCAGCTTGGACCAGGAGCACGTGGAAGGTGTGCAGGTGGAGGCCATGAGTCCTTTCAATTTATAGGACATTTGAGAAAGAAATGGGAGAGAGAGACAGGGCAGTGAATGGAGAGCACACGGAGTTCTGGGAAGGATCCGTTGTGATCGTTGTTTCAGATGAGGGATAATAAAGGGTGAGTACCCATTACAATTGGGTTTGGCTGTGGGCTGTTATGGGCTGAAGATTTGTGTCCCCCCAAAATTCACATGTTGAGACTTCAACCCCCAGTGTGAAAGGATTTGGAGGCGGGGCCTTTGGGAGCTGAGTAGGACGTGAAGAGGATTAGTGCCCTCATAAGAAGAGAAAGAGAGATCCGAGTTCCCGCTCTCTCTCTTCCCCTCTCCTTTTCCCTCCACCATGTGAGGACACTTGAGAAGGTAGCCTCTGCAAACCAGGAAGAGAGCCCTCACCAAGAAGCAAATCTGCTAGCACCTCGATCTTGGACTTCCCACCTTCCAGAACTGTGAGAAACAAAGATCTATTGTCTAAACCACCCAGTCTGGGATATTTCCTTATAGCAGTCTAAGCTGACAACTTCAGAGACGACCACAGAGTCTCAAACTCGTGTCACAAGGGGTTGTTCTGCCAGGAAAGAAGTTTAGAGGTTGGCCGTCCAGGGTGGGAATGGTGGCGACTCCCTCGTCAGGCACCCAAGCTCCTTCTTCGTTTCTGCCCATCATGCTAGCAACTTCTGCTCACATCTCACTGGCCAGATCTTAGTCCTTTGGCTTCATCCAGCTGCCCAGGTTTCTGTTGCTAAGGAGGAGAGGGGGTGGGAACCGGTGGGCCACTGGCAGCCTCTGTCTGTTACGCGTCAATCTTCTGGAGAAACGCCCTAGTCAGAGAGCAAGGAGGATAGTTTTTGGTGTCAGATTCCTGCGAGGGGGGTTGGGGGGAGGGAGCTGCCCAAAGCACAGCTGGAGGGCCAGCCTCTAGTGGAAGGACAGAGGGCTCCCAGGTCCTCTCCTCCAGCAGGGCTGGAGGAGAATGGGTCCAGGGGTGTAGATATGGCAGCAGGAGGTCAAAGTGCTTTTTGTCTGATGGCTTCTGTCTTGTGAAGAGATTCGGAAGTTCATGTAGCAAGAACGTGAGGGATGCGAGGTAGCCTGGAAGAAGAGAGGGGGCTCCGGGCGAGGGGCATCTAAATATATATGATATTTGGGAGGAGGAGCACTTAGAGGTGGTGCCTAGGGCCGTACCTGACCTTGGGAGGAGGGGCTGTGTAGAAGGATGGAGGAGCCATGGTTGAGAAGAGGGGTGGACCACCTGAGAAGCCGAGGCCCTGAGTGCGTCGTCTATGTGGACATTCCACTGTCCAGGACAGGGCAGGACTCGGCTGGAGAGGAAGGGGCAGGCCAGGGATAAAGCGATGTCTTCACAGCTTTGCCCACCTCAGGGGGTGTTAGGAAGTGGAAATGAGAGAATTTGCTGTGTAACTCCCAGGTCTCTGCTCTGTGTGGGGTCCCAGAGGGTCTCTTTGGCCCCATGGCTCCCTTCACTGGTCCAGCAGGCCCAGAACTTCCAGTTCACCTGCCAGCCGTCACTCCTCGTGCCCGGAGCCTCTGGCTCCCTGTTCTTGGCAAGATAAACCCCCAAACCCTCGCCTGCAGCGAGGCCCCCACAACTGTGGGGTGGGGTGGCGGAGGCTCCCGGACCAGACTCCTGGGTTCAACTCTTGAGCCTGCCACTGAGCAAATGTGTGGCCTTGGGAAGTTAATTAACCTCTTTGTGCCTCAGTCTCCTCCTTTGTGAAATGGAGATAATAGCAGCATGCACCTCACAGGACTGTGGGAAGGATTAAATGGGCTAACTTATGTAAAGTTCTTAGAACACTGCCTGCACAGAGTGAGCACTTCCGCACGTGTTGGCTTTTCTCATTGCTCCTGCGTCCTCCCTGCACCCGGGCCTCCCTGACCTCCAGCCTCATTCGAAGCCCCGCCTCGCTCCCCATGCCTTCCTTGGAGCGCTCTGAGCATCTTTATCTCCTGTGCCTTGCTCAGAGAGCTCTGTGCATTTTTATCTCCTGTGCTTTCCTTGGAGAGCTCTGTGCTTCTTTATCTCCTCTCTCCCTTTCAGTACCACTGCCAGCTCTGCTCTGCTAGGCCCGCATGGCTGTCTACCCTCTCTCCTCCCACTGTCGTGCCTCGGCTCAGGCCAGCCTTATCTTACAGCTGGACTCACACGGACCAGCCTACCTGATCCACGTCCCCCAGCTCACCCCAAGTTAGTCTGTGCCCCTGAACATAGCTGTGGCCTCTGCCCTCTGGAGGTCCCCCATTTCCTTCAGGAAGACATTTCTGCTATGCTATGAGTGTCCAATGTTCCACTTGGGTTAGACTTTCAAAGCCCCCCCAGTGCCCTTCCACACATCCTGCCTCTTCCTGCTCCCCCTTCCTAAACCCTTTCCTTGGCTCTCGTTGCACCCTGGCAGGGGGACCTTCCACCAGCTTTGTGTGAGAGATTTCGCGCCTTTGGTCCCCGCCTCCTCACCTGACAGATGGAGTAGTCTGTCTCTCAGGGGCTTCCCTCTCTGATGCCTGAGTCAGTTTCCCCGCATTACTTTCTTTGTTTCATTTCCCCAAACGCCCCTAGACAAATCCTGACTTCCAAAGGAACGTGCTTTTTCCCGGCCGCTCTGTTTTCTCGTGTTCTTCCACCCGTGGAATGTCTGAGCCCTCCCCAAGCCTCCAGGCCTGGCACCATCCAATCTTCTCTGGTTCACAACCCAGCCTCCATGACGCCGTTCGGCCCTCCTGCCCACGCATATCACCCTCCACGTCTCTCCCCGCATCGGCTGGTCCCCCGGAGCGCTTCTGGGCCACTCTCACACACACAGCCCGTGTTTTCACTGCCCGCCGCTCCCCCCCTCCACCACACTGAACATCCCAGACCCATGCGTCTGAGCCACAGCCCTCTAGAAATCAGGGCGCCCGGTAAGATGAGAGAGCTGCCCCTTTGTTTGAGAAGTGAAAGCCTGGGGCTGTGAGGGTGAGGCAGCACCAGAAGCAGGCAAGGAGAGAGGGAAGCTGTGCTTTTCTGCACGACTGTGCTGGCTGCTGTCCTCAAGGGGCAGCCAGGAGACCAGTAGGCCGCTGGGCAGGCACCCCGCCTGGCATGGAGAGGAGGGAGGGAAATGCATCTGCACACACCCCCCCAGTTGTCCTTGGTCCAGTTCGCCCCACAGGGAGCTCCCCTCACCAGGAGTGCAGCCTCTGGTCCCTCAGAAGGCCAGATGGCGCGTCCTGCAGTGAGAGGTATTTGAGCCAAGTCCTAAGGTGAGGGTGGATCCAGCATGGCTAGGGACGAGCTTGGGTGTGGGGTAGCGGGGGGCCGGGGGGGGGGGATACAGGCGGGGGTGGGGTGGGGCGGTGCTGCAGAAGCACAGGTGGCCCTCGACCCTCAGAGTGCCCAGGTGTTATGGACTGAATGCTGGTGAACCCCCCAAATTCATTTATTGAAGCCCAACCCCGAGGGTGACTATATTTGGAGATGAGGCCAGTATGGAGGTAATTAGGGTTAAATGAGGTCATAAGGGTGGGGCCTTGATCAATAGGACTGATGTACACGAAACACCAGAGCTCTCTCTGTGGGGACACAGCAGGAAGGCGGCCCCTGCGAGCCTGGGCGAGCTTCCTCACCGGACCGGATCTGCCAGCACCCTCATTTCAGACTTCCAGCCCCAGAACCGTGAGAAATAAATGTCTGTTGGTTAAGCCACCTAGTCTGTGGTATTTTGTTATGGCAACCTGTAATATTGTGATTTTTAATAAGAAATATGTTTTCATCTTCGTTTCCTCCACCCCGCCCCCCCACTTCCTGGCACAGGCTCCTAAAACCCTTGGAATTTCCTAAGTGATAAGAGAGATAAAGTGTCTTGTACTATTCATAACAATCCCCCTTCAACCACACGTGTGTTTGTGTTAATAAGGTGACTTTTGGAAAGCCCCTGTGGCAGGGGGCTGGTTGCCAGGGAAACCGGCCAACAGATTTGGGGGTTGGAACTTTCAGTCCCACCGCCCTGACCTCCAGGAGGGGAGAGGACTGGAGATGCTGCTCAATCACCAATGGCCAGTGATCTAATCAATCGAAGGGTTCGGAGAGCTTCCAGGTGGCGGAGGCGCTGGGAGCCTGGAGACATCTAGGAGGCTCCACAGCCCTTCCCCGACCTTGCCCTAAGCATCATCTCGCTGTTTCCGAGTTGTATCCTTTTATAGCGAACTAGTGGTCTAGTAGGTAAAATGTTTTCCGTGAGCTCCCTCCCCCGCCATGAGGAGGGGATCATGGGAACCTCCAAACTATAGCCAGTAGGTCAGAAGCACAGGTGACAACCTGGACTTGTGACTGGTGTCTGAAGGGGATGGGGGTTTTCTGGTGGGACTGAGCCCTTAACCTGTGGGATCTGCTGTTACCTCCAGGTAGATACTGTCAGAATTGAGTTAAATCGTAGGCTCCCCAGCTGGGGTCGTTGAATTGCTCGACGTGGGGAAAACCAATACATCTGGGGTACAGAGGATTCTGTGAGGAGACAGGACACAGGAGGAGGGTTTCCTAGACAGAGCCAGAGCAGACTGGCACCGTTGTGCCCAGTACTGTGAGCAATGAGTCAAACTCACCTCTGCTTCCTGCACAGCCCCTGGCTAGGCGCCTGGCCCCAAAGCCCACAGTGTAGGCATCCTAAGGAGGGCCTGAGTCCTGGTCCTGGCTGCCTCCCACAGGGATGGAGCACCCAGAGGAGGAGGAAGGCCATCCGTGTGCAGTGAGGGCTCGGGGCCTCCTTCTCTGGATTCTCAACCAGCACCCCCGGGTGGAAGAGGTCCATGGATCCAGAAATGGGTCTGGTGGGGGAGCTGGGAAAGGTAGAGAAAAGGCAAGGGTGTTAGCCATGGTCTTGAAGCAAATGGAACAGCAGGTTGCCCTGCAAGGGCCACCACGTCCACCTCTCTATGCCACCCTCCCCCACGGCCCCCGTTATTGTGGGATCATCAGCACTGCCAGCTCAGAAGCTTCTTCACACCATTGCCCCACTCCTGCTTCCCAAGAGGCCCCCTCTTTGGCTGCTGGTAACCTGGGCATCGCAGGGAGGTGTCCATAAGTGCCTGCCTGTGGGGAGGGGTTTGTTCAGTGAAGGTTGACTCCGTGACGAGCTGCCGGAGCTCCGAGTTTTGCCCCTGGGTGTCCTTCTCAAGGTCCACTCACAGTACCCCCCACCCCCCGAGTGGCCCCTCATCCCCACTCACCCCTCCAAAGTGGAGCCTCTGGCAGGATCAGCTCCCAGGCTGGGGAGCTGGGGGCGTGGCACCTGTCTCCTCTTTCACCCTCATCCTCTTTATTTCTCCACCCAAAGCCCTGTTCTCACCTTTCCCATCATGTTAGATACTGAGGGCCTAGGTTCCTCTTCTGCAAAGGCCAGGAGAGCTTAACTTCCAGACACTTCCTGGATATAAGGCAAAATATTTGCATTTTCTCCTGGGAAGTGTGTTCAACCCTGGAACGGGTTGCATCTTTCTTAAGCAACAAAGAAAACGAAGAGGAAAAAAACCTCATAGTTTCCACATCAAACCAGGTTGTACCTTTATTTCCTGTCTCACATCATTCAGACTGTTGTTGTCTGGGCCCTAACAATAAGCTGGGGTACAGAGAGGACTAAGACCAGCTCCTGCCCTTGGCTCTGCTTGGACAGAGTCTGAACAAAGACCGGCGTCCCAGGGCAGAGGCAGTGCTGGCTACAAGGGTGCTCAGGGCGACGGTGACTCCAGGGCTGGGGCGGCTGGCCCAGCATGGAAGGGAGGGCTTCCCAGGCTGTGCTCCGTGACGTGGCCTTGAGGCATGGAAGCAGGGGCTGCTCCAGTGGTCCAGGGAGAAGGCAGAGCTTGGAGACATAAGGTGCCGCCTCCGCCACCCCTTCAGGAAGACCCGGGCTCCCACCCCTGGAGCTCTGAGACGTGGGGGCTGAATGGAGACCTGCCACCCGCTGCTCCAGGCCCATATGCCATTAGAGGGCAGGGAGCTGAGGGCTTTGCGGGAGCCTGGTGCAGATGCGAGGCCGAGTACAAAGCCACATTGTGTCCTCTGGCAGGTGCTAACGGACCCGCGCAGCCAGCCAAGAACAAGGGCAGCTCTGAGGGGACCTGGCACCCTGTGGATGGATGCCCCCACAGGCTCCCTGAGGGCTGCGCAGCCTCCCCTCCCCCCAGATCTGAGCTCCCCTCCCGGCCTGCCCACCTGGCAGACACGCCCCCCAGCCCCGGGACTCAGAATCTCCAGGACCAGTATCCTTCTTGCCATCAGCCCTGGTGTCCCGAGTTTTGGTTTGGAAAACGCAACCACAGACCCCATGCCAGCTTGTACCCCAAGATGTCTTCAGGTAAGCAGATTGGGGTGACCTTCATGACCTGTCCCACCCAGACGGCACTAACCTTCCAAAGCTTCCATCTTACAGAGCGCTTCCCACCAGCGGACTCATCCATTCCCCGCAACACCTGCGTGATGAAGCCCACACACCTTCTGGAGCCGGAGCCAAGCTGAGCATGCCCGGGAGCGAGGGGTACCTCCAGGCATGTGGTCCGTGACCAGCCATTGCTTTCCCTTCACTGCCACAGTGCCTCTCCTCTTGCAAGAAGAAAAACTCACCAACGTCACCCCTGGGCCCTCCACCGGGACACTGTGAGGACCTTGCAGGACAGCGACGGAACACACACACACAGTCACAGAGAGGGCGCCAAGTGCCACAGGCAAGACCTCCTCCTGCGGATGCGGAGAAAGACTGCCCCGTGGGACTTCCGAGCTGTGGAGGAGGCACTCGCTGTTCTCTGGGACAGGAGAGGGAGGGCTGCCTGGAAACGGAACAGCAGGGGCAACTCTGCAGAGATATGAGGGAGTGGAGCCTGAGGACAAGGGACAAGGTGTTCGTGGAGGGAGGTCGCTTCACTTCATTCTCAAGTCAGCTTCGGGAAGAATGCTGAATCCCAATCCCTACTTCTCAGAGATGAGGAAACCCAGACTCAGAGAGGTTGTGCATCATGCCCAAGGCCACACAGCTGCAAATGGCTTATCAGAAGCTCAAGTCTAAAGGTCTGACCCCTGGTCCAGGGTGGCATCTCAGAAACGCAGGCCCCAGACGCTAGAAGGCACGAAGCTCCCTGCTGGCGGCAGAAGTGGCACCGCTCTCCGCAGGAAGCCTGTCCCCAGTGCTGAGTCACCCTGGCCCTGGCCAGCCAGTGTTGGGCAGGAGGAAGGTGGCTGCCCAGGCTGCAGTGACCCCTCAGCCCATCGCTCCCCAGGGCTCCCAGCAGCTGCATGGGTCCTGTCCAGCTGCGTACGGGCCAGCCTGTGACTACCACAGGGCCTGGCAGGCCTGTCGCTCCTCTCCCACTGCGTGCTGCTGGGCTGGGGTACCCGGGGCGATGACCACGCGCCCCCAGCCTGCCTCAGGATGAGAGTGCGGGTGCAGACCGGTAACCGGGCGTTGCAAAGCCAGCCGCCATGCTTCGAGGGAGGAATTCGGGAACTAGAGGCGCAGGGTGGAGGACGGGGGGAGCTGGTGCTGGCTGCCAGAGAGCTGCTTGGAGGAGGCGACACGGAGCAGTGAGGTGAATTCCGACGGGTGAAAGGTGCTCCATAAGTGGAGGAAGGTGGGAAAGGCCTTCCAGCAGGGGGGAACGTGGGCGAGGCCGGCACACGTGGATGCAGGAGGGGTTCCAGGGTCTGCAGTGCACACTGGCCTGTAGGGGTGGCCAGGGAGAGGGCAGGCCGACTTTCTGGCTTTTAGGGGTCTGCCAGCTTGCCGTGGGCCCTGATTTCTCAGCAGACTCCACCTTGATCAGGTTCTGGGTGAGCTCTTGGGTAGAGAAGGCCTGGGGGGAGCTGGCTGGGGAGGGGTCTTGCCCCAAGAGCAGCCAGGGGTAAGGATGCCTGCCAGGCCGGCGATGTCTTACTGTCTCTCCTGAGGTCAGAAGGTGGGTGTCGAGTGCAAACCCCATGGGAAGGGTCTTACCCGAATGTACAGCTCTGCCTGGCAGACCCTCTGGAGCGCAGGCCTCTCTGGAAGGGAGAGCGCAGGCAGGTCTGCATGGGGAGGGAGCTGGCGTCACTGGGCTCCCCACAGGAGGCCCTGGCCTCCATGAGGGCCCTCCCCTGCCTCCGCCCTCATCTGGGGCAGCCAGGCCCAGGGCTGCAGGGGGTCCCTGGGCACAGGGCCCCGCTCCCTCTGAGCTGATGCCTTCTCTGGCAAATCAGGACAATAGAGACCTCCAGGAAGGTGGCAGAAGCAGGAGCAGGCCCTGAACCCAAACCAGCAAATAACCTCCCCACCGAAGCAGAGCCCAAGGCCCCTGCGGGCCGACCCGGTGCTTGCAGTGTAGAGCGCTACAAAGAGAAACTAGCGAGGGGCTCACTGCCTGCAAGACCCTTTCAGGTTCCTTTTCCTGCTGGTGTCCTGTCCACCCCCACCCCCGCCTGAAGACAGTGGTGGGGAGAGCTGCTGTCCCTGAGGCTTTGGGGCCAAGCGAAGGAAGGCGGGGGCGGGGTGGTGTGGGTGGGACCAGCAGTGGGCTGAGTGGGGTCAGGGGACCAGGGTTCTGGGCTGGGGCTGCCACTGGCTCACAGAGGGGCCCTGGGACACTCTCACGTCCCTCCAACCATAACTGACACAGTGGGATATTTCAGATGCTGACCCGCTGGAGCCTCCAGTGAGTCTCCAGACCATGCGCAGTGCCTGAGCAGCTGGGGATGAAACTTCAAGGCCAGGGGGTCTGCTGGCAGCAGGTCTGAACTCCAGGACCAGTGGCGCAGAGGGGACCATCTTCTCTCTGAGTCAGTTCACATGCTGCCTGTTAGCCCAGGTTATCCCTGAAGATAAACCCGGGGCACCCAGCCTCAGTCCCCAAACAGCTTTCCCTGGGGGAGAGAACCATCTTAGGTAACGGCTCTGTTTTGCTCTCCAGGAGGGGGAGGGGGCAGGTAGGGACACTGGGTTCTCTGGGCTCTGTTTTTAGTGCAGAGGGAGAAGCGGCTCAGCATAGGGGTGGGAGCAGTTCCTTAATTCAGCAAGCGTCTGTGACAGCATGCCCTCCGTCGCAGCCTGCCCTGGCCTCTGGTATAGAGGTGTGTACATAGGACAAGTCCCCTCCCCCAGGGAGCTCGCATTTCCCAACACTGTGGGACCAGACTCCTCGACAAGCTCGCACAAGTACAGAGGGGGCTTCAGCAGAGGAGGACAGCGGGGTGCTGGCCTCACCCACGACATGTAAAGGGGCACCCAAAGCTCGGCCATCAAGATAAATTCTATTTTAAAGTTTTTTAAAAGTCAAAATTAATGTAAAAAATCCGTGATGAACAGAATAGCAGAAATTTAAAGAGACAGGCTGTTTGTTGTGCGACCCTGTGTTATTGTGCAATGGGGACAAGTGTTTGCAATCTGCCCATAGTCACGGCCATGTGACCTTCAGGTCCCCTGGAAGCTTTGACAGTGGCACAGAGGGTCGACAATGGCCTGGAGCAGATCCGGGGCCTCAGGGCTTTCTGTATAGTCTTGGCTTCCGGTTGTAGAGCTTCCAGTCCCCTTTCTGCTGGGTTCAGATAGGGGAGGTGTTTTGATAAATGTCCAGGAGGGGCTCCTGCAGAGGGCACAGTGCGTGCAAAGGCCGGGAGGCAGGAGTGCTGCACAGTTGACTCAGAGAGAGGCTACAAGAAAATGAAATCTTGTTTTGGGCGGGGTGGGGTGGGGTGGATAATAGCTTTATTGAGACATAAGTCACATCCTATGCAATTTACTCATTTAAAGTGCATAATTCAGTGGTCTTTATTATATTCACAGTTGCACAACCATCGCCACCCTCACTTTTACGACGATTATACCCCAAAAAGAAACCCTGTTCCCTTTAGCAAACACCCTCCATTTCCCTCCAGTCACCACTCCTCAGCCCTAGGAAGCCATGAATCTAGGAAAATGGAGTGAGTTATACTTTGGATGGTAGCTCTTCACAGATTGCACCCTTGTCTCCACAGTGTAGATACAGATGTGGCTGACATTCTGATCCTGCGCCTTCACCGGGAAAGCCCTAAAGACCTCCACGGAGTCAGTTTTCCAGCTTGAAGCTTCCCTTTTAAGCATATGAAGTATATTTTATTTCAACCACTTTTTCATGGAAATCTTTCTAAGATATTGGGAGAATTGTCCCAACAGTCATTTTCCTCCTGTTCCTTAACAGGATTTGTTTTTATTTGTTTTTTGATGAAGATTAGCCCTGAGCTGACATCTGCTGCCAATCCTCTTCTTTTTGCTGAGGAAGACTGGCCCTGAGCTAACATCCGTGCCCATCTTCCTCTACTTTATATGTAGGATGCCTGCCACAGCATGGCTTGACAAGCAGTGCCATGTCTGCACCTGGGATCTGAACCGGCGAACCCTGGGCTGCCGAAGTGGAACATGTGAACTTAAGCACTGTGCCACCGGGCCGGGCCCCCAGAACTACTTTTATATGAGAAAGATCTGAATATCTATCTTGCTGAAGCCAATATTTTTCGGCCCTTTATTATTTGCAGCTGATTCTAATGTGGAACTGAATATAGATAAATTGCACATGGCCTCAAATAGATGCTCCTAAACACACTGTAATATTTCCCTGATAACTTCAGACTGTCGTTAGATACCCCGTGTCTTGGGTTGGTTCCCTGGGAAACAGATTTGGAGATGAGGCTTGCGGACAGGAGGTTTATTAGGGAGTGTCCTTGGAGATGTGCCTCTGCGGGAAATAAGGGACGCGGGATCAGGCAGCCATCACAGAGCCTCAGCCATCCCCACAGGGAGCTCCAAGCCTGGGGTAGGCCTTCAGAGATGTCCTGGGCTGGGTTCCCAAGGTACCGGTTACTGAATGTGGGCTGTCCCTGAATGTGGGGAGGGGTGAACCTTGGGCTAGGTAGCTCTTTTCACTCAAAGGCTGATCCCAGGGAGGGATCAGCGAGAGCCATCAGCGGCCAACACTCCTAGCAGCTGAGGGGTGCGTGTCTTGGCTCTGATGGGGAATCTGGAAAGTACATCACAGCAGCGACGGGACCACCAGCTCTGCGTGGTATCCTCAGGGGCTACTTAGCTGTGTGGCAGCTTCTTGCACCCGCCTGGGAAGACCTCATGCCCGTGATGGGGCAGCTGCCTGGCTCTGTGGGTCCTGAAGCTCTGAGAGCAGCAGAGTCCTGCTCTTGTGGGGGCGGGGGCATGATTGTGAAAAGAAGCTGCACTCCTCCAAAGCTGTCTGCTCAGCTTCGCTGGGCGTCCCATGCTCCTGATTCCCTCCAGACACGGCCCCTCACCCCTGGGAGGCTGCAGTGTCGGATGCTTTCTCTCCAGTCGACCCTTGCAGCGTAGTGTCTCTGGCTGTCTTTCCACATCCTGACTCTGGCAATGCCTCCTGGAGTCCTGGCCCTGCTTTATCTGGAGCTTCATAGGGACTTCACTGCCCTGCTTGAAAGACATGAAATTTAACATCCCTCTGAGCTACTTGCATTTCTCTGCCTAAGAGGGACTATTCATGTTACTTATTTATGATAAATATTTTTAAATACAGGTAAGGTCAGAGAATAATTTATCAGACACATATGTACCTGAAACTGAGCTGCTATCAGCACATATCGGCTTCGCAGTTTTAGAAACAATGCGGGTCTGGTGCAGCTGAAGCCCCTTTACCATCCGGTCCCTCCCTGCTACTCTGTCCTGGAAACAACTAATGTGAATTAGTGGTTTCTCTTCCTGTCCATTTTGATACTTTTGCTACATTTATACATATTTACACAAATATACATTGTATTGTTGTATGGTTTAAATGAACACAAACAATAACACCATACAGTTTCCATTCCTTGCCTTTTTTTAATCCAGTGCTGTCTTTGAGATCTATTTATGTTGATTCAGATCTAGTTAATTGATTTTAAGTGCTGTTTATAGTAGTCCATTGTATGAATATAACGTGTTTTATTTACTCCTCCTCCTAATGGTGGATGTTGAGGCTGCTTTCAATTTTCTCTCCTCCAGTGTTGCAATGATGCTGGTGCACATGGCTTTTCGGCTTATGCAAGGTTTTCTTGGGGTGTATAACTAGAGGGGGCAATTGCTGGCTTGAGGGTATTCGCCTCTTCAACTTTACTAGACATCGTAGATATTGCCAAATTGCTTTCCGAAGTGGCTGTCGTCATTTACTCCCTCCCCCTCAGTGCATGCGGGTCCCCTCTCGCCGCATCTTCCTCCTTCCTTGGTCCTGCTGAGTGGGAAAGGCAGTGCCGCTGTTGCTGTATTTTGCCTTCTTAGCTCCTGACCAGGCTGAGTGTCTTTTGTGTTTATTGGCCAGTTGGTTTATTTCCTCCGTGAACTTCCCTTTTCACTTTATAAAAGGATTTTGCCCTTCAAGTTTCTTTTAATGTCATGTTTTTGTGGTACTTAAGAAAGTGCAGCCGCACAGGTCAGGTGAGGCTGTGGGGGAACTTAGGAGGCTACTACTCCGGGGTCTAGCTCCTACCTTGACATTTATTATCTATCTGATTTGGGATAAATATCTTCCTCTCTGATTCTGTAAATTTTGTTTATTTTTTAGGTGTACAATTCAGTGGTTTTTAGCACATTCACAAAGCTGTGCCACCGTCACCACTATCTAATTCCAAAAAGAAACCCCACCCTCAGCAGTGGTCACTCTCTACTTCCCTCTGGCCCCAACCCTGGCAACCACTAATCTACTGTCCATCTCTATAGATTTGCCTATTCTGGACATTTCATATAGATGGAATCATACAATCTGGGGCCTTCTGTGACTGGCTTCTTTCACTTAGCACAATGTTTGCAAAGTTCAACCTGTCGTAGCATGTATTCGTACTTCATCTCTTTTTATGGCTGAATAATAGTCCATTGGATGGATACACCATGTTTTATTTATCTATTATTCAGTTGGTGGACTTTTGGGTTATTTCTACTTCGTAGCTATTACGAATAATGTCAATTTTAACATTCAGGCACAAGCTTTTGGGGGGACATGTATTTTCAATTCTCTGGGGTATAAACCTAGGAGTGGAATTGCTGGGGTATACGGTAACTCTAGGTTTGACTTTTTGAAGAACTGCCAAACTGTTCTCCATAGTGAAAGCACCATTTTATATTTCAACTAGCAATGTATGCGGGTTCCACTTTCTCCACATCCTCACCAATACTTGTTACTGTCCATGTTTTTAATTATAGCAACCTTAGTGGGTACGGAGTAATCTCACTGAGGTTTTGATTTGTATTTCCCTGATGACTAATGACACTGAGCATCTTTTCATGTGCTTATTGGCCCGATGTATATCTTCCTTGGAGAAATGCCTACTCAAATCCTTTTCCATTTTAAAATTGAGTTATTTGCCTTTTTTACTGTTGAGTTGTGAGAGTTCTCCATATATTCCAAATAGAAGTTCCTTATCAGGTATATGATCTGCAAGTATTGTCTCCCATTCTGTGGTTGTCTTTTCAATTTCTTGATGGTGTTTTTTGAATTACAAAAGCATTTTGTGTGTCTTTTTGATGAAGATTAGCCCTGAGCGAACATCTGCCTCCAATCCTCCTCTTTTTTGCTGAGGAAGACTGGCCCTGAGCTAACATCTGTGCCCATCTTCCTCTACTTTACATGTGGGACTCCTACCACAGCATGGCTTGACAAGTGGTGCCATGTCCGCACCCAGGATCCAAACTGGCGAACCCCAGGCCAGCAAAGTGGAATGTGTGAACTTAACCACTGCGCTACCAGGCCAGCCCCCACAAAAGCTTTTAATTTTAATCAAGTCCAACCTGTCAACTTTTTCTTTGGTTCCTTGTGCTTTGGTGTCATATTTATGAAGCCATTGTCTAATCTGAGGTCACAAAGGTTTATTGTTATGTTTTCTTCTAGGAGTTTTGTAATTTTAGCTCTTACATTTAGGTCTTTAATCTATTTTGAGTTAAATTTTTGTAAATGGTAGGAGCCCAACTTGATTCTTTTACAAGTGGCTATCCCTTTGTTCAGCACTACTCGTTGAAAGACTATTCTTTCTCCTGTTGAATTGTCTTGGCACGCTGGTCAAAAACCAATTGACCATAAATGTTAGGGTTTATTTCTAGACTTTCAATTTTGTTCCATTCATCTATATGTCTATCCTTATGCCAGTACCGCACTGTCTTGATTACTGTCATCGTGTAGTAATGATATAGGTTTCCCAGACGTAAATTAGAAAGCACACTTTTTGCTTGCTTAGGAGGACTGATTAGGCCAGTGGTTCCCAGAGTGTGGCCCCCTGACCAGCAACATCAGCACCACCCAGGAGCTTGGTAGAAATGCAGATTCTTGGGGCCGACCCCGTGGCCGAGTGGTTAAGTTTGTGTGCTCTGCTTCAGCGGCCCAGGCTTTCACCAGTTCAAATCCTGGGCGCGGACATGGCTCTGCTCATCAAGCCATGCTGAAGCGGCGTCCCACATGCCACAACCAGAAGGACCCACAACTAAAAGTACACAACTATGTACCAGGGGGCTTTGGGGAGAAAAAGGAAAACATAAAATCTTAAAAAAAAAAAAAGAAAAGAAAAGAAAAAGAAGTGCAGATTCTCAAGCGACACCCCAGACTTTATGAGTCAGAAACTTTGCGAGTGGGAGCCAGCAGTCTGTGTTTTTACAAGCCCTTCGGGGGTTCTGATATACACTAAAGTTTGGGATCCACTGGTCTATATCTACACCATCCATGTGACAGCCACTGGCCACATACGGCTGTTAAGCACTTGAATTGCGGCTAGCCCAAACTGAGACATGCTGCCAGTAGAGAACACACAGAATTTCAAAGACTCAGCATGAAAAAAAGAATGCAAAATACCTCATTCATAATTTTTAGATCAATTACACGCTGAAGTAATATCTTCTGTATATTGGATTAAATAAAATACATCACTAAACTTAATTTCACCTGTGTCTTTTTGCTTTGAAAAATGTGCCTCCTGGAAAATTTAAAATCACATACATGGGCCTCATTCTCCTTCTGCTGGAATTTGGATGGCATTGGGCTGGAAGATGGAATGAGAGCCGTGTGGGCTGCGGGGGTGGTACTTCCACCCACATGAGCGGTGGAACTGTTTCAGGCAGACACTCACCTACCGTCCTGCTCAGGGCACGGACTGATTTCTCAGGCACCAGGAGCTCTGTTTCTGAGAAGAGAAGCCATCAGGAACAGAGCTGGAAAGGCAAGCAGCCTTTTCCGGTTCGAACTGGTTTGAAACAGCAGTCAAAGCCTCTGTTTGTGTTTGGCTTTGGGTTCTGTGCTTTGGCATGAGCTTTACGCAGCCAAACAGACTCTGGGCTTCTCCCCTCATGGTCTGCGGACATGGAAAAGAGGTCAGGCCTGGCGTGCAGAGCCCTGGGCTGGGGGCTTCGGCCTCACATATGGGGGCCTAGCAGGCTGCTGCCGGGGCCCCTCCTGCCCTGGGTGACCATGTCATCCACGGATCTTGTAGGCCATGGACACAGGCCCCCCTCCATCCAGCTGCGCAAACCTGCCAACTACAGCTGCCCTGGGGACTCTAGTGCAGCCCACTCCCATCGCTCCTCGTGGAGCGGCTGCTTCAGGATCAACACTGGCAGTCCCTGGGGTGCACTTCAACAGCGTGCAAAGCCATTTCCCATTTCCCATCTGACCCCTCTTCCCCCAGTCACCCAAGGGCAGAGCACCCATGAGGAATCGAGCTCAGAGAGGTAGGTGTCTTGCTTAGGTGACACAGCAAAAATGTGTCTGAGCTGAGACCAGAACCCAGGTCTCCTGACTGGGGTTCACTGGGAGGGTTTTCTTTACGCATTTGTACCGAGCCAGGCAGCCTTCGATGATGATGATGACAACGATGATGAAGGTAATGGACTTATTTATTGAGTATCTCTCGAGCCATAGGCCCTTTACATATGTTGCCTCTTTTAGTCCAAGGGAGACTTTAACATCCACATTTCATAAACTAAGAAATCGGAACCCTGGATTAGAGATTGATCAGAGTTGCTGAAGAGAATGTTCTAGGCTTGCTACAGGAGAGGGAGGGAAGGGGGAGGGAACTATATACATATGTGTTTTTCAGACATCCACCGTTGCTCATTTCAGCCTCTCAACCCCAACAGGAGGCACGTCGAGGGGCTCAGTGAGTGTAAGGGACGTCCCAAGGTCCTGACGCGAGCTGCTGCGGGAGCTGGAGCCTGCAGTGGCTCCTGCTCCATCTCCTCTGCACCTCCGAGGCACGCCTTTGGTGATGATGAAGGACCAGCCCAGCTCCCGAGCCCTTGCGACAAGCCAGGCTTCCTTCCACACCCTCACCCTGGTCCCTAGGAGCCATGGCTGGGGAGAAGGTCAGGGAGCAGGGGCACGAAGATCGTGCACAGCTCAAGGAATGGAACGAGGTCCTGAAAGCCCTCCTCCTGGGGACAGGGACCCCAGCCCTGGGACTAGAGGGGGCAGCAGGGCAGGTGGGTGGGAAATGGAAGACGAGAAGATACAGAGGGCGTGTCTCAGTCAGCTCGGGCTGCCGTAACCAAATACCTTAGACCGGCGGCTTAAACAACAGACATTTATTTCTCACAGCTCTGGAGGCAGGAAGTCTGAGATCAAGGTGTCGGCCGACTCGGATCCAGTGAGGACTCTCTTCCCGGCTTGCAGACGGCAGCCTTCTTGCTGTGTCCCCACATGGCCTTTGTGGAGACAGGAAGAGATCTCATACGCTTCCTCTTCTTATAAGGGCACCAATCCTATTGGATTAGGATCCCACCCTTAGGACCTCATTTGACCTTAATTATCTCCTAAAAGTCCTATCTCCAAATACAGGCACATTGGGGGTGTTAGGGCTTCAATGTATGAGTTCTGGGGGCACACAATTCAGTCCACGGTAGGGCAGCTGCTCTAGGAGAAGGGACACTCTTTATTTTGATGCCCTGGAGCTTGTAGGGATGAAGGGGGAAGGAGGATCCAGCAGAATGTGCCTCTGAGTTACGTTTCCTGGGTGATCCATGGGCCACAGCATCTGCCTCAGGGACCATCGCGAGCACTGGTGGACCTAAGGGACAAGCAAGATGGCCTAATGATCCATTTCCCCACCTCTGACTCATCTGCTGACAGAAGGCAGGATCTGGTGATTCTTGCTGCTGGTCCTGCCAGAAAGTTCTCTGGCCGTTTCCTCTGCTTTGAGCTTCTGGGGCCAGGGGAAGGGTGTGCAGCCAGAGGGGCCACGTCAACCCTAAGGAGCATCACCCACTCTATTCGGAGCAGCCACACTTCTCTCCTCTGTAATTATAAGTGAAACAGAGTGACGGAATGAAAAGCGGACCTGGAAACAAGCTGGCCTCTACTTCCTCAAACATTTGGGAGCAGGGCTCTGACCTGGAACCACATTTATTTGAAAGAACATCCCTAGTGGGAAACACACTCAAGTTCAACCAAGAACTACAAATAATTTTTTTAAATAGTGTTTTTTCCAGAGCCTGTGTGGGCCCAGCACAGTGACACTGAGTCTGGCTTTTAGACTTGACTGTCACTGATTCTAATATGTGACCTTGGACATTTCATTTCTCCAAGCAAAGGTGTCCTCATCTGTAAAATGTGGGGATAATCTCCAGAATGTTGGAGATAGCATATGTAACAGCACCTCAAAAATAGTAACATCATAAAACTAAGTCAAATATTATTAAGAGTAATCAGACTTATTCCTGTCTAGGGCCGGCCCCGTGGCCGAGTGGTTAAGTTCACGCACCCTGCTTTGGCGGCCCAGGGTTTCACCGGTTCAGACCCTGGGCGTGGACCTAGCATTGCTCATCAGGCCATGCTGAGGCAGCATCCCACACAGCACAACCAGAAGGACCTACAACTAGAATGTACAACTATGCACTGGGGGCTTTGGGGAGAAGAAGGAAAGATAAAATCTTAAAAAAAAAAAGAGTTATATCTATCTGTACAGGTTTGCAGCCGTCGTATGGAAGACAAATCATACATACAGCATAATACCTGTTGTGTGTTGCATTGTTCCCCATAAAGATGTTGAAGTCCTACCCCCGGTACCTGTGAAAGTGACCTTATTTGGAAATAGGGTCTTTGCATTTGATGCAGTTAAGATGAGGTTATTAGGGTGGACTCTAGTCCAACATGACTGGTGTCTTTATAAAAAGGGGAAATTTGGATACAGAGACAGACACACAGAGAGGGAATATGATGCAAAGACACAGGGACAAGACAGCCATCTACAAGCCAAGAACCCCTGGGGGTTACAGCAGCTAGCAGAGAGGCCAGATTCTCCCTCACAGCCTTCCGAAGGAACCAACCCTGCCGACACTTTAATCTCGGACTTCCAGCCTCCAGAACTCTAAGACAATAAATGTCTGTCATTTAAGCCCCTGTTTGTGGTGCTTTGTTAGGGCAGCCCCAGGAAACTACAGACGGTCCCCAACTTACAAGGTTCTTTGAGTTAACGCTTTTCCAACTATGTGATGGTGTGAAAGTGATACGCATTCAGTAGAAACCGCACTTTGAGTTTTGGTCTCACCCAGGCTAGCCATATGCAGTGCGATCCTCTCTCCGGATGCTGGGCAGTGGCAGTGAGCTGCAGCTCCCTGTCAGCCCACGAGGCAGAACAACTGATACACTTAGGACCATTCTGCACCCACAGGGCCATGCTGTTTGTCACTTTCAGTACAGTATTCAATAAACTACATGAGATATTCAATACTTTATTATGCAATAGGCTTTGTGTTAGATGATTTTGCCCAACTGCAGGCTAAGATCAGTGTTCTGAGCACATTTAAGGGAGGCTAAGCTATGATGTTAGGCAGGTTAGACGTATTAAATGCATTTTTGGCTTACAGTATTTTTGACTTACAATGGATTTGTCGGGATGTAACCCCATCATAGGTCGAAGAAGGTCTGTAATATAACACCCTACCCTGAATTTGCTTTCTTAGTTGCTTTAGTTTATTAAATCCCAAAGTACTTATTAAACGACTCCTGCATGCTTTCCCTCTGGTAAGCTTCAAAACAGGTAGGGAAGGAGCAGCAGACACAAAAGGAAGAGACTAGGTCGGATCTCCCCTGACGCAGGCAAGCACCTTCTTTAGAAGTTCAGAGCGGGGAGAAGTACATGTGAGCTGAGAGGTTGGAGGGCGAGGTGAGAGCTGAACTGAGCCTGAGGGAGAGAGGCTCCAGACTGGTGGGGAGAAGGGAGAGTCATGCTGAGTGAGAGAACAGCCGGGCAGAGGTGGAGGTCCATGTGAGAGGCGGGGTCCAGGAACTACCTCAGTCTGCCTTTGTGCTTTCTGGAACTTTCTCATCCTCCACCCTGCCTATTGCCTATGCCTACCAACAGCTCAGGCCTTGATGATGGTGATCTGCCAGGACATCTGCTGCCCTGTGACTGAGCTTGGCAAAACTGTGTTCTGATTCTGTGGCAGAGACCCTGTGATGCGCTCACCATGAAGCACTCATTTTCTCCTGGGCACACAGGAAGACGGTAATTTCCAAGGCCCTTGTATCCTGGTGGGACTGTGTGACTAATTCTGGGCACTGAACGCAGGCAGGTGTGATGTGTGCCTCCTCTAGGCCTGGCTCCTAAAGACCCTGGGACCCCAGGCTAGCGTTCCCCCTCTCTTGTTGCTGGCTAGAAGTGGAGGGGCCAGTGGAGGCCTCCGAAGTGCTGAAGGATGGTGGTAGAATCTTGAGATGGAACAGGCCGGGGTTCCTGAACCCCTGGGTGAACTCCTCCCCATGGCCTCCAATTTGCATTGAACTGATTGCAACCCGAGTGAGAAGTGGGGTCGGATGTGTGACCCCAGCAGAAAAGAACCTGCCTGGAGTGGTCCAGTCTCTGCAGTCACCAGCTGATGGGCCTGGGCTGGGCCTCTGACAGAGGTCTTCTCAGCTGTAACCCTACCCTCTGCGTGGATATGCTGCAGGAAGCCGCTGCAATGATCCTGGCTGCCGGTCTCTGCTGAGGAGGAAAGATGGTGCCCCTAGGTCCCTGAGTGGCTCCGAGTGACAGCACCACAGCCCGGTACTGCTGATGGTCACACTCATTACCGCATTTAATCCTGGCAGCAGGGCCACTAGGAGACTGACTCCCTCTGGGTTTGCTTTTCCCATTCACCTGCGAGAGAGGGGTCTGGGCTCAGATCACCTTGCCGGCCAGCCCCCAGCCAGTTCCGACCAAGCCGCCCACCACCAATTCTCCCCACAGCCTCCTGAGTGGTGGGAGTTCACTCACCGTGTTTTTGTGGAGGAGGATTTGAGTTCTCCCTAGAGACGCTCGGAAGACAGTTTGTCTCAGCCTAACACTAACGCCAGCTCCACATTTATGGCTGTTTCTGTGGTTACCTTTCTTCGGGGATGTTTAGGGTGGGTGGTGGAGGTGGTGGTGGGGGTGTGTATATACTCGCTGTTCTAGGGCCCAGATTTTCAGGAGCTGCCGAGGCGAGGGGCCCCGCAGAGCACAGTCCCTGACTCCGCCCTCTCACGCAGGTGCCATCGCAGGGGGCGCAGGAAACACTGGTCTGCCTCTCCGAGACCCAGGCCACTGGACCCTAGGACCGAGATGTCAACCCACCAGCAGAGACAAGACCCACAGCATGTGAGGGAGGGAAGGGCTTGAAGAAGCCCGCTCCTCCTTCTGTCCATGTTTTAGGTGGGGAAACCGAGACCGAGGGGGTCTAAGGGACTCGCCCAAATGGCCGAGAGTTAGCAAAGGCAGCCAGAACTGGAAGCCGGGTGTCCCTCCTCCGGCCCCGGTTCCGTCCCTGGACCAGGCGCGGGAAGGCTGGCGTATCTGCTCTCGGGACGGGCGGCGCGGGTGCCCAAGGAGCCTGGCAGGAGGCCCGGGGCGACTCGGCCGCTTCCCGTTCTGGGCCACCCGGGCCGCACTTCCGGCCGAGGACGCGAGGCGGGGGGCGGGCACGGGGTCGGCTCCTCCCGGGCACCGCCTCCGGGCCTCTCTCACACCCGCAGGCCAGAGGCCAAGGGTTAGGGAGGCGGAATCAGCGCTCGGCTCCGCCCTGCCCCGAAGCTGCGCTGGGCGGGAGGGGGTCGGCTTCAGCCCGGTCGAGAGCGCGCTAAGGGGAGCTAGGGGCCCGCGTGGACACGGCCGAGGCCCGCGCCACTGGCCAGCAGGGGGCGTGGCGGGGGCGGGGGCGGGACCCGAGCGGCGGCCGGGGGCGGGGCTAGGCCTGGGGGCGTGGTCGAGCGGGGGTGGGCCCGCAGGAGACTTGAGCGCCCGCCCCGGCCGCGCGCCCCGCCCCCGGCCCCCGCCTCCGGGTCCCGCCCTCGCGTCCCTTCCTTCTCCCGGCTGGCAGGCGGGCCGCGGCGGCTGCGGGCGGCGGACCGGCAGACCGGCGGACGGGCGGGCGCCTCCACCTCGCTCCTTCCCTTGCTGCCAGCTTCCTTTTGTCTTTCTGGGGGGCGATGAGCGCAGGGCCGGCGCGGCGGCTGCGGGCGGACGGAGGCCCGCGCTCCTAGCCACCCTTCCTGGCCTTGGCTCGCTCGTCCCGGACAGCGGCCCGCGCCCGCCTCAGCGTCGGCGGCGCCGAACTTGGGCTCGGGAAGCCGGCGGATCGCGTCCTGCGCCGGAGCAGGTAGCGAAGGGGCGGGCTGCGGGGCCGCAGGGAGTGCGGGCGTGTGCACCGGCGTGCGCTGCGATCGGGCTCTCGGCGTGTGTGTGTGTGTGCGTGTGCGTGTGGATGTGTTGGGGGGGTGCCTGTGTTTTTCTGCGCGGTGGAGTTGTGAGTGACCGAGGACGTGGTGTGCCCCTGGAATGGCAGCTCCTCGTGGGGATCGTGTGTGCGGTTGGGTGTGCACATTTTGGTCTGCGTTTGTGAAATTGTGTGTTGGGGCGCAGTTGCTTGTGGGGACCGGTGCGGGGCAGGTGTAGTGTGTGAGCGGCTGTGCTTGAGGCCGGGGCGCCGGGGTGGGCGTGGGCGGTCCAGTCCTGCGCGCGGAGCCTCCGGGCCCCGCCGGCCGGCGCAGTGCGGCGCTCCAGAGCCCCAGGGGACCGCTGGGATCCGAGGGGGCTGGCGCGAGCTTCGAGAGCAGCCTGGGTAAGCCCTGCGCGGGGCAGGTCCGCGAGGCCCATGTGGGTCGCTGTGCACTCTGGCCAGGGGAGGGGACCCCCACGGCGTCCATCGGCTCCCTCCTTCCCAGCCGAGGATCGACGGACAGAACACTGCTCCGGAGTTAGGAGCCCTGGCATCGCCGTGACCCGCACTGCGACCTGAGCCAGACACGCCGCCTTCCCGGGTTGCCGTTTGCTATTCTATCAAATGGGGACAGTTCCTCCCTCGGGGTCTGTCGTGACAGTTAAAATGAGAACGCACTAAAGATAGCTCTTGGCCCAGTGCCTGGCACGTAGTAGGTGCTACGTTAATTAATTAGCCTCTTTTTTTTCCTTTATCGTGGGTGGGGCTCTTATACCACCCCACCCCACCCCGCGCGTGGTTTGTGCCTCTCTCACCGCCTTAACTTAACGGCGAAGCACCGAAATTCGAGAAAGTTTAGGCTGCCGGGTGCGCCGCCGCCTCGCCGCGCCTCCCGGGCGGCGCCGCCTCGGGTGTGCAGGAGCGCGCAGCGCCGGGCGCCGGCCCTTCTCCGGCCGCGAAGGCTCCGGCGCCCGAGCGGGGTCCCTCTCCTGGCCGGAGGCAGCGGCTGCGGGAGTCGGGAGCCCTTTTGTTCAACAAGTGGAGTCCGCGGGGTGTGCAGCTCGTGGAATCCGGCAGCCAAGGTGTGAAAGCGGCGCTCGCCGCAGAGAGGGAGCTCGGGCTCCCTGGGCATCCCGCCCGGGCCTGGTCACCCTGTTTCCTCCAGGCCGACACGGATTCCCCCTAGAGGAGAGTGTTTGCCAGGACGGCGAGTCTTGCCTTGGGCCTCAGCATTCGACACCCTCCCTCCCTCCCTCCGCCTCCCCCTCCCTTGCATCAGTCTTATGCAGGAGGCCGAGGGTCCGCGTGGGACCCTTCCTCCTAGTCCCACACTTTGGTTTTTAACATACTTAGTTTGAAACCTACCACTCGTAACATTGAACCGCAGTGAATGTGCACACAGCTGTCACCACGCACGATTCGCTCTCAGGGAGAGAGTCCTGCCAGCCGCATCGCGCCACTTGCTCACACCCAGCTGGGCCAGCTGGCTCGGGCTGCCCTGCTGCCTTCTGCCAAAGCCAGTGATTCCTTGCCTCCTTGCCTGTGGTTTCTGCCTCTCAGGACCCTTCCCCGTCGGAAAAACAAATGGCCTTCCACCAAGGGAGCCACCACCCTCGCGGTGCAGCAGGCTCTCAAAATGGAGCGCTGGCTGGGAACCGGCAAGGGCCTGGGGAGCATGGGCCGGGCTGTGTGTGGGTGTGGGATGCGTTTCCAGGTATCAGGTGCACCGTTGCTGTTCTCGGGGAAACGGGCATCCTTGCAGGCTCTTATGACACAGGAGCAGAAACCTCTGTTTTGGTTCCTTCTGTGTGTCTTGCGCTGGACCCGAGCCCTGAGATCTCGGCATGGATGGCAGGCCAGGGGAGCTAAGAAGGCTCATTTTTCGTCCTGATTTGGTGTCAGGGGCACACTTACAAGGCAGCCTGTTTTTTCTGTTTCATAAAATGATTTTCTATCCTAGAGGAGAAAAGGGCTTGTGAGCGGAATCCTCCTCTCTTCCCCATAATCAGATTCAATGATAAGATTAAAAAAAAAATCAGTCTGGCTTTCTCAGCTCAGAAGACAGACCAAAAGCTACTGGGTTTTTCTTTTTTTCCTAGTGAAAACCAGCCATTTGTCTCAAGCAGACCGATGTTTTGGCCCTGGATCTATTTCTGTTTCACTTCTGAAAGTGCCTGTAATTACGGAGCTCTTGAGGTTTTATTGAATAATGTGCCAGAGGGAAGGCCCGGGGGCCCCGCGTCTCGCCTGCAGGGGATGTGGTACCTCGTTCCAGCCTTGCCTGCTTGCTTCGGGGTCCATTTTTACGCATTCTGTAAGGTGGAAAATAGACGTCAATATGCGATAAATTTAGAGATCATTTGACTTGTGGAGAATAACTCAAAACCCAAGAACAGAGATTTGCCCAACCTCTAGCAAACAATCCATTCATTTCCAACAAGCCCTCCTAGAGAGACGCTGAGAGAAAGAAAAGCGCCTGGACAAATTCCTTTAGAATTGATCCTAGCTCCCCTTTCTGGCCACAGGGCTGTGCGGAATAGGAAATAGAAGCTGCTGAAGGACAAGGAGTGGACTCCCCGTGCCCCACACTCCCCAGCCGGGGCCTCGTGCTCACCGAGCTCTGTTTCTGCCTTGAGCTGCTGTGGGGTTTCGTCCTGGCAGAGAGGTGGTGTTGTCTTCTGCGGCTTGCACCCACTGCCTGCAGGGCTCCGCACGCATAGTCCACACACACAAAATACCACGTCGAGTGTTTGTGCGTCCAGGCAGCCTGTCTCCCCCTTACTCCTACAGTCCTTCCCCCAAACTTATTCTAAGACCCTGTCTTGCTACTCCTAAGCGGTCAAAGTGCCAAGGTCACTTAGGAACCAGTGATAGTCCAGGATACTAGTAAGGAGCCCCAGAATTTACTTGTCACCAAGGAGTAAGCTACTTGGCAGCTGAAATTTTTTTTTTTTTTTTAAGGAGATAATTTTTTTTTTTTTAATTTTTTTTCCTTTTTCTCCCCAAAGCCCCCAGTACATAGTTGTATATTCTTCGTTGTGGGTCCTTCTAGTTGTGGCATGTGGGACGCTGCCTCAGCGTGGTCTGATGAGCAGTGCCATGTCCGCGCCCAGGATTCGAACCAACGAAACACTGGGCCGCCTGCAGCGGAGTGCGCGAACTTAACCACTCAGCCACGGGGCCAGCCCCATGGCAGCTGAAATTTTATCTAGATTGGGATCAGGTTTGCATTAGAACTTAGCATTCCAGCAAGCCCTAAACGGTGCTTGTTTGTTGTGGGATAATGCTTCCAGTTTCTGAGCTGCCAGCCCAGACTTGATGGGGGATTCTGTGTATTTTGCTAGTTTGTCAGCCCCTCATGTCATTGTGTCTGGGGAAGGGCACTTGTGGACTTCAGTCATGCTCTGCTGTGGGATTCCTCATTCTCCCACAGTCGCCTTGGGTTTCTTTAGGGTTTTCTTGCCCATTTGTAAGGCTGTGCATCTGGGCATCTCACGTGCTCTTGTCTTCTTCCCTTTGGGTTGGGTTTCTCATCAGGGTACAACAGGGTCGTTGTCCATGGAGGCTCTTGGTGCCACCTGCCCCATGGAAAAAATGTTTCTTTCAAATCACTTGCCACCAAAAAAAAAAAAAGTTGGAGTCTAGCGGCATGGGTTTTAATGTAACTTCAGGTAATCAGTAAAGTTTGACAGGTGGAACATTTCTTAGGCGCTGATGAGCAAGGTGCGAGTCTAAAGAAATTTTTTTTTAATCATCTGAAAAGCACAGTAAATCCTTTAAGAGAGCCCTCCTTTGGCCCTGTCATTTCAAGTATAATTGAATTTCAGAGGCAGCGCTTCATATCTGCGTTTATGAGGCGTGACTAACTAAGACACCTTCCAGGAGATCTGCCTGCCTTCCTTCTGCAGCCTCCCCTGTCTGCCTCAGGCAGCAGAGATGCCTTCTTGGGGCGCTTTTCATTTCCCTTTATGAGCCAAGTGCTAATCCAGCAGCTGTGCTTTCTGGGTATTTGTTTCTTTTCAGTGTTTGAGGTGCAACCCAGGCCGGCAGGAAGCCAGCAGACTGGGTTTGGGGAGACGAGGAGTCTCTGAGGAGCCAGTGATGGGTCTCTGACCCTTGGCTAGGAAACACTCAGGATTGTTAAATTCTTTCTCCCTGGATAAAGCTGCCGTGATCTTGAAGACAGAAAGAAGGCTTTTGGGGGCGCACGGTTCCTCTTTGGGAAGCCTTCCCTGACTGCCTTGATACACTGTTGCCCTCGCTGAAATCTTCCCTCGCTCTGTGTCCCCTTCAGCTGGGGTGGTGTCCCCTCAGTTGGGCACCATGGTGAGTGCTCTGCTGCCACCTGCGCTCACGGCTGTGCATTGGCAGGTGAGCAGACCTGAGCTCTCCCAGTGCTCAGACCCCACGCTGTCAGCGGGCTGGGTGCTGCTGCGCATCGGAGCAGAGCCCAGAGCCCGCCCTGAGCCCTGTTAGAGTGAATGTTAGAGTGAATGACTCGCCTGCTCGGTCGTTACAGCTACAAATCTCAGGCGTGTTTCTGGGCCCTTTCCCCTGTTTTCTCCACTCATCGAATCTGCTGCCCTGGCCTGCCACCCCCACCCCCCCACGCCTCCTCTTCCTGCCTAGCAAAGCCTTCTCATCCCTTAGCCTGGAGCCCAGCTTCCAGTTCCTTCACTGCGGTCGGTCGCTGTCATCAGGTCAATGTTTAAAACAGATTTCAACATCTCACCCTCCACCCCCGCCCCCCGGCATCATTCTCTTCCTGGGTAAATGTTCTTCTGAACACCTCCTGTGTGCCTTGCTCCCAGCTGAGCTCTGAAAGCTGGACACAGGCTTCGTCCCTGCCCGGCCGAGCTTGGTCTTGGGCTGCAGGTGGGAAGATGATCAAAAAAGCCTGTGGAACCTCGGAGGGGAGCACCTACCCTGTGGCCAGGGCCAGGGGCCTCCTGGAGAAGCTTCGTCTAAGCTGACTCCCGGGATGGGGTGCAGGCATGTGGGAGGGAGGTGGGGGCACTGGAGCGGCTGGGGGTGGGACTGCGAGGGTGAGGCCAGGGCGGCTCCTTCCAGCACCTGCCTTTCTTCTCTCCCACCCAGACTTCTTCATCTACTAAACTCCTGCTCATCCTTAAAAAAATTTTTTTAACTAACTGCTTTATGGAGTGTAATATATATACCATGAAGTGTACCCATTTTAAGTGTACAATTCATTACTTTTCAGTAAATTTACAGAGTTGTGCAACCGTCGCCGCAATCCACTTTTGGAACATTTCCATCACCCAGGAAAGCTCCCTTGTGCTCATTTGCTGTCACTCCCTGTTCCCACCCCCAGCCCCAGGCAACCACCAATCAGCTTTCTGTCTGTCTAGATTTGCCTTTTCTTCCTCTGTCTCCTGTAAGAGATTTGGCTCAAGGACCTCCTCCGGGAGGCCTTCCTGTAGTCTTCCATTTAGAATTGATTGCTGCCTCAGCGCTGATGAAGTGGCTGTGTCTCGTCTCTCTGCAGGATGGCGAGCTCTTTGGTGCAGTGAACGGGTCGTGGACCCCTCATCCCTGCACCTGGCTCAGCCCTGGACTCCTGTGGCACACTCAGGCACGCTGGCAGGGCCCCCCTGAGGTTCCTCCCTCCCGGGTCTTTTGCGAAGGCCTGAGTATCCAGCAGAGTGCTGGAGTTTTAAGTACAGAGTGTGTAATTGTGATGTGGGGCCGGTCCTGCTACAGACATTACCTTGTTTCAGCAAGAACGTGTGAGGCAAATGGGATCAAACCCATTATTTAAATGAAAAAGTCAAGGATGCCCAGAGCAACGTAAGTTGCCCAAAGCCATTGGCAGAAGGTAGAAGAACCAAGAATTAAACTAGATCCCTTTCTTTTCTGCCCCTCTTTGGTAGTAAGGATAATCCCTTTTGGCGCTTTTCCTCGGCTGAAGTTCAGTTTTTCTCATCAACACTTCCCAAGCAGCCTAAACTCCTTTTAGGGCGTGAGCGGTTCATGACAGATCTTCAGTTGCCCCAGGACCTGGCTCACAACTGACCAGGTAAGGAGTGACTCAGCTGAAGTGTGTGTGCCTGTAGAGAAGTCTCTTGGTAAATAGAAAGAGGAAGGCCCTTGGGAGGGGGTGAGTACATTTCCATGCCTTGTGCATGTCAGAAGACTCTTCTTGCGTCCTCTTTGTTCTTTGAAGGCGATAGTAGAGGAGGAGACCCCATTTTACAGATGCTCAATCTGAGACACAGAAATCATGTACCCAGTGCATACAGGTTGATATGGGTCTGCTGTGTTGACCACCAGATCACAGGTGGTCTCTCTCTGCCACTGATGTAGAGAACTTTCACGGTGGACCCTAAGAGCATCTTGTTTTTTATCAGGGTCGTTAGGCCCTATTTTGCAAAATATCTCAGGGAAAAGATCAGGGATATTGGGATCAGGCAGACCTGGGTTCAAGGGACCCTGTGCAGTGTCATTTATTGGCTGGGTGACTCTTTCTGTGCCTGAGTTTGCTCAAGTCCAGAGGGGTCCTAGGCCCCCTCAGACAGTCACATGAGACCTGGATGCAGTGTCCTGGCTGCTCACGTGTCTGCAGTAAATGGTGGTGGCAGTGTTGCTACTTAAACATTCTTGGGTGGCAGTGCCTCCTCCGCCACTAAGTATTTCTTTTCAAATTCATGTTTCTTAGGCATGTTTTGACCTAGGCTGTAGTAACAAGGCATTCGATGTGTGAGCCTGTGAACACATGTGCGAAGGCTCCTGGGAGGGAACCAGTGAGGGCCGTGATCTGGAGTTTGGAGAGGTTCCATTTTGGATTGTCCCAGATCATGTCTACCGAGAAGTGTCTCTCAGGGTCCCTGATGCAGCCACGGTGACCCTGAACTTGGGGGGCTGCACACAGTGATCTTCAGGTTACTCCTCAGACATAATAAGGCCTGGACCTCTTGATCCTCTCCCCGCTTGAGCGCTTGGAAAGCGTTTATTGAGTTTGGATGCGTTTGTGCTGGTGTGCCCGCGGGCTGAAGGGGGACTCCTGGGAATACTGTTGGAATTGCGATTCCGTGCAGTGGTGTGTATGGATCATGGCGCTTTTTTCCCCTCCAGCAGCAGAATGCTGGGGTCTCTGCTTCCTTCCTGTAAATTTAACAGACGTTTCCAGAAAACGGAATTAATGACAGCTCCCCACCCTTCCCTCTCACTCTCATCCTTTCTCTTTGCTGTGCTGTAGTTAATTTTCGGAGGGAAACGAGAACCTCAAAATCAATCACCTGGGTTTAAAAAAAAAAATCATTTCCAACATCGTCACTTTTCTGTATCTACGTGTGTGAGTGGAGAGTCACTCCTGGCAGAGTGAGCATGGGGTGTTCAGAAAAGCCTGCCCCGACCGTGGGCGAGGCAGGGCCGTGGGCGAGGCAGGGCCGTGGGCAGGCGGGGCTGTGGGCAGGCAGGGCTGGTGGCGCTCTCTCTGTCTCTCAGCCCTCGCCAGAGCGTGGGGCAGCCGTGGCAGGAATGAGGCTTTATTAGGCATCTTCAGTCATGTGGCGCCAATCCTATGCTTGGTGACGCAGCCTGGACAGTGGCTCGGCTTCCAGGAGTGGGAGTCAAAATGTCACGGTTGCCTTGGCTTCTTTGGGTGTCTGTCCTCTTCCCAGTAAGTGAAGGTAGAAGCAGGCCTCGGACAGATGCTCAGGCCCGGCTTTCTCCTGCCGGACCTTTGGCACGGAGATCCATTCTTATTCTCTGGGGAGTGCTTTTGCCTCTCCTTTCTCTCTGAAGACAGGATAACAAATTGCTTTTATGAGCATATGTTATTGGTGCTTGCTCTTACCTGACCTAGAAACACTATAGCCTAGCTGATTGTTCTCAGAGCTGGCTGTAAGGTGAAAGCATGTGCATTTGGGAATTATTTTCACCATTGTTGGTGGGAGTGGGAGGTGGGGAGGTGTAGCACAGGTAAGGAATTCCAGGTTCTCTCGGCCAGGGGGCCCCAGCACTGCAAAGGTGTCACTGTGGCCCATAGCTCCTTCCCTCTGTGTCTTGTCCTGGGCTAGTTGCTGGCTTCCCAGGACGACCACATCCTCATCCTCACCATCACCATCATCATCACCACCACCACCACCGTCATCACCATCACCATCATAGTCATCAAGTCTGAGTATTGCTTCCCAATATTTGGGCCATTGCATCATATAGCCCATTCGGCTGAATCAGCTGCTCTTTCCTCGGGGGCCGGGGTGGATGCTACCGTTAGGAGGGTAATGAGAGGAGTTAGGACAGGATGATGTTAGGCATAGAGATCCCAAATGGGTGGATGATGCAATGTTACTCTGAAAGTGGCCTCATGAGAATCACTGATCTTGAAGATTCTTGGAAAATCCCATCTGTGGTGGTTAATTTTATGTATCAATTTGTCTGGGCTAGGAGACGCTCAGATAGCTGGTAAAACATTATTTGTGGTTGTGTCTGGGGGAGAAATTAGCATTTGAGTCAGTAGACCGAATAAAGAAGATCCTCTCACCCATGTGAGTGGACATCATCCAATCCCTTGAGCCCGGAACAGAACAGAAAAGCAGCGGAAGGAGGAATGCTCTCTGTCCCTTGAGCTGGGACGTCCTTGCTGACGGGTCTTGCTTTCCCGACCGGAATGTGTGATCGGGCAGTCGGTGCACTCGTGCTGTTTTCCGTGCTCCTCGCTGATTGGCAGGTGTTTTACACATTCATTGAAATTGTAGGGCAGTGGTCTGGAAGCTGTGAGAGTGACCCCCGTCCAGTTCTTAGTGTCTGGCTTTAACTGGGCGTGGGCAGCTTTTCCTCTCCAGATCTGTTTCCTCATTTGTCCAATGGGGCTCAGAGCTAGATAATCTCTGAATTCTCAGTCAGCTCTACAATTCAGGAACAATGTTTAAAAATGTAAGCTTGACTTGTAGGGCACATCCAATATAAAGCATAGTGAGAATTTTCATAGCTAAACTGACTGCAAAAAACAAAATGAACCTCTTAGAAAACACAGATACCTTAGCAACTGCCATCTTAAGAGCTGGCATCATAGTTCAGAAGAAACTGATAATATTGAACAAACTGGTGGAGCACAGATTAGCAGGAAGGGGCAGGGCCAGAGGGTACTGAAGTTAGGGAGAGGAGCTCTGTGTGTTTCACCCACCCATCGATCCGTTCAATGCTTTCTCATGCCTCCTGTGCCGGGAACTGGGCTCCATGTTAAAGAATCTGAGATTAAGAAGACGGGCTCATGGTATAGAGGAGGTGAGTGATTTCGGTGGGATGGTCGCTGGGGGAGCGCAGAAGAAGGTTGGCAGTTGAGCTGCGGGCTTAGGCTCTGGGTCCAGTGTCTTATCTGTTTCTTCTCTCTCTGAGAGAAGACTCTCCAAGAGAAACCAGCGCAGAGGACGTTGCCCCCCTCATTGTCACGGTGCCTTTCTCTTCTTTCTGGGTGGTCATACCCTGATTATGTAAGAAACTGATGGACTGAACTTGTTTTGAGTAATTGTGAATTAGAGAAAAGTCAGAATTAGGGAGTATTATAGCGGACAAGTAATTGTGTTATTTCCAGACAAAAATATATGTGTTAATACAAACTCCTGAGCAGATTTCACCTCAAATTGGTCTTTTTAATGAGTTGCTAAGAATTCTTTGAAATGAGCACATTTGTGATATTTGCTAGTAGGTATTTGCTAAAGGGTTGAAAATAAGCAATCTGAACATTTCTCCTAAATATGAGACTGGGAAGCAAGATAGAGAACTACACGGTTTTATTTCAATTATGTTTGGAAGGGAAAAAAAGTCAGAGAAAATAGATGGGAAGGAAGAATACCAAACAGCTAATAGCAGTCGAGTCTGGGGCTATCATGTATTTCTCCACATTCTAAATTTTCACCAGTGGACATGTATTACTCTTGCAATTAGAAGAAAAACAGTTTTGAAAGGAACCCCAAGAATGCCTTCCTCTGATAACGTTGTTTGCCCTCTTAATTTGCTTAGCAATCTTTCTTTTTGTAGTCAGACTGGCTGGAACCCACAAATCCCATACTGGTGATAATTTGAATTAATGGAAATTTATCATTATATATCATTAGAATGTGTTGATCTCATCTAAATTCAATACTGAGTAACTCTGTTAACTGGGATATAAAAGAGAAACGTTCTGAGTCTTCCGAGGAATTCACCATCTCAGCCTGGCTGAGGGTCGAGTTTGTTTATGGTCTGGAACGGGTTTCTTCCCTTTTGCTTGCTTGAATTTGGGCGTCCACTTTGTTTCTTGACCTGGAAGGAGGCTTTGTGGCTCCTGCTGTGTTGACCTTGTTTTGATGAGGTGGTTTGACGTCCTGCACCCCCTGCCCCTGCCTTCGCTTTCCATTGTTCCTGCTTTTCCTTCTCTCTTCTCATCCCCAAGTGCTCATGCCTGGCTGTCTTCGGGAATAATCTTCTTAGTGTTTGTCTACAGACTAATGATTTTCAGCTCCCTTTTGGAAAATAACTTTCTTTTCCCCATCTCTGCCTTTCCTTCCTGACCCCCAAGAGTGAAACGGCTGGTCTTTAGCTCCTGTGAGCTGGAGGGCTCCTGCGGGTGATCCTTACCCTCCCTCTGCTGCTCATGCCTCCGACCTTGGGTTGACCCTGGGTGGATGTTGGGTTGGTGTTAGGTTGACCCTGGGTTGATCTTGGGTTGACTGTCTTTATTTACTTGCTGGTGGGCAGGGCCTTCTTGGCCCTTGTTAAGGCCATGCCTGACTTTCGGTGGCATTCCTCCAAAGGCTTCTTGGGCTGTTATTCCCGTCGTTTTTCAGAGGTTTAATCTGTCTGAGTCCAGGATATTGAGTCAGCAGTGGAAAGTTATGAAGACGAGGCCAGCCATCAGAAAAATTGGCTAATATGAAAGATTGATTTCAGGGTGAATGAAGGAGAGAGATGCTGGGGGCTGGGCCATGTCTCCAGGCAAATAATACTGCTATAAAATGTAAGAAGCCAGAGGTTGCCTTGCTGCCAGCTCAGTGTCTGCTTATAGTTTCTTGGATTAGAAATTTTAAAAAGTCACATTTTTATAGTTTGCTGTCTGTATTTATGATCGTGAGAAAGAAAATATAATTGCCAGCAAAATTCCATACACATCTGGTAAATTATTTCAGGATCTTCATCATAAGGAAACCATATTTTAAAAAAATTGAGTATGGCTCCAGTGTTTAGAAATTGTTATTTTTGACAGCTGGGTCCTCAGGTTGTTGCAGGATTCTGCGCAGGCAGGCAGGAAGCTCTCTTGTCACGGGAAACAGGTAGGTTCCCATGGAGACCGGGTGTGCCCCTCTGGTTTCCTGGGTATCCCCATTATCTTAGAAAAGGAATATGGTATTTCTGAAATTATGTGTGTTATTAAGTTTTTCTAAACAAAGGTCGTACATTTTATTGACTTACATAGTGATTTCTGACATAATTGTGCCCTCCCTTCTGTTTGCTTAATTATTAATGCTTCGTAACCCTACGTTTCCTGCCAAAACACCTCAGTGCATCGAGGGAACACCCATCTCGAAACAACAACCAGAACAAGATCTTTGAATAAAGCTAGGAATGCTCTCTTTAGTGTGAATGATGATTTCCATGGAAGATTCACCAAATTAGTTCAACAATTACATTTCGCACACCAAGCCTGGCTCTGGGCCCTGGGCATGTGACGCTGGGCAAGGTGTTGGGGCCCTGCCTTGTGGTGCTTATATTATGCTTATGACCCAAGACAGGGGGAAGCCAAGGAGGGGCCCTACGCTGATCGGCTCCTGGCTCACACGCAGCCACTGCCCAGCCGCAGGCCCGAAACCCCTCTCGCTATCCCAGCGGGTGAGTGGGCCCGGGCCACATTGGAGGAATGGAGCAGCAAGTGCTTCATTTGATCTGTTCTTATTCATAGGCATTTTCCAAATGTAGAACAGTGCTCTATCAGTCTGCTTCCCATAATTTTATACACTACAAAAAAATGCCTATTCATGCCTGTTCTGGGGTCCCTCCTCATCTAATCGTTTCTGAAAGCAATCACTTGATGGTTAACTGTGTGGAAAGCTCTTTGCCCTTCTGGGTCTTGTCCAATACCTGGCAGTTTCCTTTCTCCCTTCATCCAGTTTGGCTTCAGCATCCTCAGACTCCACGGAAACAGAGCCTCCCCCAGCATCAGCAGCTGGTGGCCCACGGTGGGCATCCCTGCCTCTCTCTCCCACCACGTACTTCTTTGCAGTCCTTTATCGGCAGAAGGCACGTCCACTCTCTCTCCTCCCTTCTGCGAGGTTGTAGTAAGCAAAGGCCGACTGCAGCCCCGCCACTGGCTGGTCAGTTTTGTACAAGCTTGTTAACTGTTAGGGGCCTCGGGAGGGCTCGTCACAGACTCAAGAGGCTGCACGTGGGCACGGAGTGGAGTTGGTGGCTGCACTGGACATCAGCTACTGTTAAGAAAGTGGCAGACTCCAGCCTCTGTGTACACTGTGATTGGATGGGCGAGTTTGGCCTTCCAGGCACAGAGGATGCCGTGATCTGAACAAGAAGACAGGCTTTGGGCCCCAGGGCCCTGGACTGAGAGACATCTTGCCTCGTTGAACTCCAGTGGAGGGTGACCGCTCCAAAAGAGACTCCAGAGGCCTCTTCTTGATGCTGGACTGACTTCCTTACAATCTAATGTGGACAGACCATTCTTTTTAAGGAAAAGAGCACCTCTGTGGACTCTGTCCCTACCCTTCTCCGCTCCCCGAGGCTCACACACCACCCCCGAAAGCCTCCTCCAGGCAGGTCCCTTCGGTCTGCCCTGGAGCATCTGTTTCCGCATCCGAGAGATGGGAATTATGAAACAAGCCTCCCTCTGAGGATTGTTGTGAAAGTAGCCATGAGGCCTCTTGTGAACTCTAAAGTGCTGTGTAACTGTCAGGACCATCGCCACCATCACCATCATCATCATCAGTCTTTCTATTCACACCCTTCCGTCCCTCACACGCGATTGTCCAAGACAGCAGGTTTCCTTGCTGGGTCTTTGGCTCCCCTTGTGGCAAGTGAGTTTCCAGTCTTCTGCCCTTTTCCTTTTCCCAGTCTGGGGTCAACCTGTGGTTTTCATTTTCCTCCTGCAAGATGTCAGCCCACAGAAGAGGCTGGGAGAACGTATTGTCTGAGCCTCACAAAGGTCATGGAAATTTGTATCCGCTCACCCGTCCTGGAATGTAGGATCTGCTCCCTCTTCCTGTCTCCCGGGCAGCGGGGTAACTGGCTGTGTGCTGGGCAGCCTGGGAACTTACTGCTCAGATTAAAAACACGTGTTCAAATACGGACAGTCAGCTTGGCTTAAATCAGAGCCTATATTCAGCAAGCAGCTCCCCTTAAACCTGATCCCCTTAGAGCCAGCTCTGTGGTCCCCTTTGTGGGGCACCAGGGGGGCAGAGGGGCGGGGGTTGGGGACCTGTCTTGTAGGAGTCTCAGAACTTTTTCACATCTGACTTCTCCTTGCTAAGGGACCTGGTCCTGGGCTGCATGGTGGCTGTGGGTTTTGAGTTTTGGGGGAAAGAGAACTCATCTTGGTTCTCGGCGCCATTATTTGAGGAGAGGAACGTTTGCTTCACGCTAACCTCCTGCCTGGGTCACTCTCTTGTCCTTGCACCCTCCCAGATCACCCTCACGGCTCCCAGCCTTTCTCAGCCTCCTCCAAGAAGCCCCCTGGGCCAGGTGGGTCAGGTGCCCTGCTTTTCCTGGGCACTGCTGCTCCACCTCCCACGGCCCCACCGTCTGCAAGGCCTGGGTCCTGCCCTGTTATCTCCCAGATGTGAGTCTCATCTGTCCTCCTATCTAGGGTCTCCCAGGGGTGGGACCCATGTATTGAGGAGTCTCCCCTTAAGCTGAGCCTGGGCCTGGAGAGAGAATCCCTAGGTAGGGTGAGGTGCTCTCCTGTTAGCTGGCCCTGTGTCGGAGTTCTTCATTCGTTCATTCCGTCATTCATTCACATAGCTCTCACCGTGTGCTGGATTCTGCTGGGGGAATGATCTTGCCCTCTCAGGGCTTATGTTTCTACCTGGGAGCAACAGACAGTAAACTAAATAAGTTGATTCTGTAGTATAATGTCGTAATACTTGGAAGGTGAGACTGTGAAGGGGTGGGGGTGTTGGATAAGGGGTGGGTGACAAATGACATAGGATGGTCAGAAAGGTGGCATTTGAGCAAAGACTGGAAAGAAGTGAGGGGGCTGGCCATGTGGGAGCAGGGCAGGAGGACGGCAGGCACAGGGAACAGCAAGTTCCAGGGCTCCTCTACTCACAGGCTAGACAACTACGGCTTCTCCTTCCAGACCCTCCAGCCAGGAGAACCCAGTGGGTTTTGGCCAGGGAGATGTCAGTTCAAGGCTGCTGGCAGGCTCTCCTGTCCCGGCTCCCTTCCTGAATCAAAAGCCAAAGAGGCTCAAGACAGAAGGCTTTTGGCCCATCCATCTTCTTCCTGCCTGGAAAGCAGATGTAATGGAAGTAGGGCAGCCATCCTGCGACCACGAGGCTGAAATCCATGTGCTAAGGATAATAGAGCAGAAAAAGATTCTGTGTCCGTGACGGCATTCTTGAACCACTGCCCGAGCCCTGGACACAAAGAAAACCCTTTTTTTCTAAGTGACTGCTTGTTGGCTTTTCTGTTGTTTGATGGAATGTCCAAAACAGAATATACTATCCCCAGGTCTCCTAGGTAGACCACCGCCTGCTCAGACACGCAGACGAGCCTGGGAGACCTTCTAGTCCCTCTCAGCTTTCCTTTCCCTTGATCAAGTTGGTCTCTAAGTTAGTCATCAGGATCAAGATCCCCCAGATGGATCCCAGTCTCTCTCCAACTTCACCGACCCTGTGCTGCACTCACTGTCGCCTGCCTGCGTTATTGTCAGTTGCCATCCGGTCTCCTGAGCCAGCCTCTCCCCTCCCCGTCTCCCCACAGACCCATTCTCCACACAGCCCCAGTGTGAGTCTGTCACGCTGCTCCATGCGCTCACAGCCTTGCTCACAGAGCTCAGTCCAAACCCAAAGCCTGGCGTGAGGAGCCCTGCACGCGACCCTGCCTTACCTCTGTTCCAGCCCTGCATCCCCCATGCCCACATCTTGATTGATTGGCAGTTCCTTGTCATGCTGTCACCTCTGGGCCTTGGCACATGCTGTTCCCCCTGCTGGGAATCCCTGACCCCCACCTGGTGAGTACTCAGGCATCCTTCAAGAAGCAAGCAGGGCTTCTCATGCCGGTGATCTCTTTTCCTGTGCACCTGTGCGCTTCTGTTGGCATTAGAGTGCCTCTGGGTGGGGAATGGCATTTAAAAAATGTATCTGTCTTCCCAGTAGACAGAATCCCCTGGAGAGTAGAGACCAAACGTGTCCCATTCATCTCTCTATCCCATGTTGGGCTTTGTATCAGGCCTGGAACTGGCCCTGGTGGTACATACATGTTCAGTGGAATTTTCGGGGGTGGTGTGACTTGGGCAGTTATAGGTATTGGCCTCCAGGTGAGGTCCCTGCCCTGCCCCTGCACCCCTTATCCTTACAGGCCCAGAAGTGCACCACCGTCTCCAGGCATGAACTGCCCCTCACTTATGATGAAAACAGTCAAAGCTCAATTAATTGGCACTATCCTCCGTGCTGTGTACACTTCATCTCCGGCGATGAGAATGAACGCACACTCATTCATTCAACAAACAGTTACTGAACGCCTACTATAATTCTGGGATTCTTCTAGGCAGGATACAGCAATGGAGGAAGATCCAAAAACCTCTGTCCTCCTGGAACTCAGATGCACTTCAGTGTTGCCACTTCACACACCTTGAGCTCATGCACCAAGAACCTTCTAATCTGTGCTTTTTAAATGCGATGCAAGAACAGTCTAAAGGATGGACTTCAACGTGCAAAAGGTCCTGCTGTCGTCTCAGAAAAAAAAGGAGAATTAAGCAAAAGGTACTTCCAGAGAGTCCGAAGCATTTTTCCAAACACAAAAATTTAAAATTATTAGCTTTTGTCTTGCTGTTTTAGGGCTCCCACTATTAAGAACTCAACCTGTGGTTATCGAGGGGGAAACTGAGACGTTTGGTTATATAAAAGCCAATTAAAATAAATTAAATGCAAATACCGTTTCATTGTAATGTTAATTTTGAGAGCTGGATCAATCAAAGGTTGTGGAAATGCCAAAGTTGTTAAGACTTTGGTTGCCATGACTACAGTACTACGATGCTGAGTGGTCTATTGAGAAATTCCTCCACGGCCTGGCTCTTGCAGCATTGCTCCCGGCAGGGCTGGAGCTGTCTGGAGTCAGGTCCCGGGTCAGCCGGGCCACCTGTTTTGTGTCCTTGGGAAGAAAGTCACTTCTCCTCTGCCTCAGTTTCCTCGCTTGAAGAACAGCCACTTTGTTACTGAACCAGGTTAGTTTTTGCCCACCACCCAGAAAGCCAAACACTGAGATGACGAGATTGCAGCAGAGAGAGGGTTTACTCACAAGGCAGCCATGTGAGGAAGTGAGAGCATGAGTCTCAAATCCGTTTCCCCGAAAATAGGGACTCAGGGATATTTATGGGATGGGGGCAGGGTGGTCTCGAATGTGGAGAGAGGTGATTGGAGGTGAGGAGAGGTGAGGTGATTGTCTGTGCAAGGGTAGTCAGACTTCACGCCTCTTCATAGGACCCATGTTCACAAAATGGCGGTGTTAGCATGATCTGAGGGTGGAGTTTTTAGTCTCTTGACATCAAAAGATTGCCTGTTGGACATCTGCGCAGGCCCAGTTGATGGGGTTGGTGGTCTCAACTGGCCTGGAGTGGACAAGGGGTCCTGATTCCTGAAATCTAATTCCTGAAAAATAGCTCACCCACCCATTACCATGGTGACCCAGGCCCCAGGGAGATGTTATCTATAGGAGCCTAGTGGAGTCAGGTAGCATATCGCCCAAACAGCACAGTTAACAATGGGTGGGTTAAACAGCTAAAAGCTATAATCAGTAATTGCAAAAAGGAAAAAGCCTTTAGTTCCTAGCTACTTAATCCTCAGTGGCTAACTCTCTGCCGATTTCAACTCCAGGGCTGGGAGCGTAACATAGCCATTCAGCACTTCTCAGAAATCGTGCATTAAGTCTTGGGATTTCTGATGGGCCTGCTGGTTTTCAGTCTGCATTTTGGGGAAATGTGAATAATAGAGAGGAGGGAAGGGAAAGAAACCGCTCCTGATCCTGCCTTACTTGTCTTAACAGACCTTGTGAAAATGGAGGTCTTTATCATCTTGGCTAGTGGCCAGTGAATAACCGCCTGGGTTGTGGGTTGGGTAGGGGTGTGTTGTGGAGGTTGTTGGGTGAATGCTGAGGGCCGTTCACCCATTAGGTGCCATAATCACATTTTCTCGGGGTTTTTTCTCTGGGGCCATAACTGTTTCACAGATGAGGACATTGGATTCAGAGGGCCACTCATCCGAGGTCTCAGGGCTCTAAGGTGGCCGTGCCAGGATTGGGGCCAGCTCCCAGGGGCTCGGCTGGGATGGGCTGTCTCCCCCGGAGCCCTGGGGGCCATGCTTCTCGGCCTTTCCTGCACCCACTTCCGCAGAGGGCTCCCTGAGTGGGTCCCAGCGACCGGCCATCGCCAGTGTCCAGCTGACTGGGCCCCAGTTCCCAAGGCCAGGCTCAGAGCCGCTGGGATGTCTCTTTTGAGGTGTCCCTGCAGGGACACTCACTCACACGGTGCCTGGTTTTGGAACGTCTTGAGCTGGAACTGCGAGTGTGCATTAAACATCTGCTCTCCTGCTGGGAGGAGGGCCCACGGGCGCTGCTCAGGGGCCACCTGTCGGACTCACCCCTGCCCCGGGGTCTGCTTTCCTGGCTACCTCGGGCTCATCAGTGCCCGTGTGGGGCCGAGTCCGTCTGGTGCCTTGTTGAAGGCGATCCGACGGGGGTGGGAAATGATGAAGCCCTCGGGGGTTTTTAGACCGTGCAGGAAGTAGGTCATACGTTAGCACCTACTCCACTGTGGAGCGGCCTGAGTGTCCGCCGGAAAGTGAGGCCCTGGAGAATGCACAGGGCACAGGGCGTGAGAGTGAAGGCTGGAGCTTTGCCCCGGGCCCGTCGTCAGTCCTCTCTGCGGTGGCAAGTCTCGGTGCTGGCCGCCTGCAGGTGCCCCAGAGGCAGTGGCAGGCTGCCCTGGTTGCTTCCAGTCTTGCTTGGGGGTGGGGTGGGGACGTAAAGGTTAATTAACTTAGCCATTTTCTCTTGGGATTTCTTCTCAAAGTAAGTACAGAGGGGGTCTCCCTGCCCCAGGGGGCCACTGGCCAAGAGGCTGTGAGCGAACGCTGCCTGGGAAGCACGGCCCTGGGAAGGTGGGAGGTTGGTGTCCGTGTGTTGAAGGAGGCTGGCACATCATCCTCGTCATCCTCGGGCTCTTAAAGCAGGTGGTGGGGACCCTGAGGTTGATCTTGGTTTCCAAACTTTCACTGGCTGCTCCTTGGGGTGGGGGTTGGGGTCAGGTAGTGTAGGTTGGACGCTTGGGCCGGGAATTAGCCACCTGGGTGTGTGCTGGCCTGCCTTCTGCCTCTGTGTCCTCACCCACGAGGTTAGGACAGGCCGCCCGCCCTGGCTAGCTCACCGGAAAACCAAGAGTGAGAGTCAAGGGGAGAACGTGGGAGAGGCCGGCTGAAGCCTGCCGAGCCCGAGTGAGGGACACTCTGTCCTCCTCGGCGGCAGCAGCACTGATAAATCCGCGAGGCGTGTGCTTTCTCCCTTTGGGGAGAATTTGGGGCAGTGTCACTTGACACATATTCTGACTTTCATGGAGCACCTGCCCCCCCCCCCGCCCATGCACTCTGAAATTGGCTGGTGCTCGCTGACAGGTGCTCCAGGCTCCCAGCCTGGGCCGCTGGCCACCGTGGCCTCTCGCCCCACACATCCACCCTGTGTTCCAGCTGGGTTGGGCTGTTGCCATCTCAAACGCATCAGCGCGGCCTTCCGGCCTCCAGCGCTTTGTCTTTGCTGTCCCTTCCACTCAGCCCCCGCCGTCGGCTCCTCTGGGAGCCCTCTGGGAGGAGAGTGAGCTCCTCCGGGTGGCTGGAGCACACTGGGCTGGCCCCTGCTTTAGCCTGTGGACCCCATATCTTAGAGGGAGATAATGCTGAGCCTTTGTGCTGCTGCATCCCCCAAGGAGATGAGCCCGTCCAGGGTGTGAGCTGGGGCATGTCTTCGTGGTAGCCCCAGAACCTTGTCTAGCATACGGAAGGGCTTCTGTCACCTGGAACAGGGCTACCTGGAGTCTCCCTGGAATTCAGCTTCACCTTCTCCACTTCTCCTCTGATTCGCAGCCATGCATTGTTTCAGGTCGTGTTAGACAATTTCAAAACCTGCATTTCATGGGTAGTAGTTCTGTCCCCCCCGATGAGTGGAGCAGCTTCCCCGGTAGCTGTCTGGGGAGAGCTGCCCGAGGACCCGTGCCGGCTGCTTCTCTTGAGTCTTGTGCAGTGGCTGGTGGGGGGGTTAGACCCTGGCTCTTTGCTTCATGGCCCCGTGAGCCCCAAGCAAGTCACTTAACTGCTCTGAGCCTCAGTTTCCTCTTCTGTAAATTATACTGACCTGGTAAGGCTGTCATGAGGATTACATGAGCTCGTGTGTAGTAAAGCACTGTATTCATGTTAGTTATCTTATTAATGTCGGGGCTCAATTGGTTTTTTTCTGATTTATTCTTCTTTGAAGACTGAGCAGGACCTCATTTACCAGTCATCTGTGGATTTAAGTAGTCTCACCTTCAGCCGGGACCTGATTTTGGCCAAGAGCCGTGTCCTATTCTGGTGAAGAATGGCGTTATTTGGAGCCCGAGTGCACGGGATCAATCTGGGGTAGCGTTCCCTGCAGGTGGTGTTGAGGCTTATGACTTACTGTGTGTGTATTCACAAGCGGGTGGTTTATGGTTACACCAGACCTGTAACTTTTTGCTTCTTGACTCTGTATCCGAAACTTCGTTTGTAATGGCCTGTTAGATTTAGGAAATGTAAAAAGACTCAAGTTGAGGCCATTTCTGTCCGTGAGTTAGCTGTGCCTGTAGTTCTGGAGCAGCCTGGTGTGACGTGGAGGGACAGCCAAGGGACAACACCATGCACTTGGCCCTGTGCATGGTCCCCTTTGTCTCCCCAGGCACTCTCTGCAGTAGGCAGGTGACGGCGAAGATCCCATATTACAGAGGAGGACACTGAGGCCCAGAGAGGTTAAGTGACTTCTCCAAGGGCTCACAGCTCCAAAGTGACAAGAGTCTACACTGGAACTCAGCTGTGTCTCATTCCAGCCTGAAACAGTGCCTAGCACAGAGCAGGTGGTCAGTAAGATTTGTTGCCAAGATCCAGGTTACTCCCCGACCTAAACACCCTCGGCCCCAGATGTTTGGGCTATGGGGGAGTTGTTGGGGAAGATTATTTAAAATGCAGCTCCCTGGCCCCACCCCACGCCTCCTATACCAGATACATTAGGGGCGGGCCTCAGAATACCTGTGAGCTGCCCTGGGGGTTTTATGTACCCAGAAGTTAGAGACACACTGCTCCAGCTTTGTTGAATCCATCTCCTTGACAGTCTTGTGGCAGACAGGGTACTGGCCCCTCAAGAGGGGTCTGCATCCTAATCCTCGGAGCCTGTGAGTGTGTTACCTTAGTGGTAAAGGACTTTGCTGTGTGATGAAGATTGGGGACTGTGACGTGGGGGGAGTATCCTGGGTCATCCGGGTGGACCCAGAGCCATCATGTGAGTCTTTAGGAGGGAGGACCTTCCCCAGCTATGGTCATTCTGGCGGCGATGTGATTTCAGAATGGGCAGAGAGAGGCTGGCCTGGTGGCGCAGTGGTTAAGTGTGCACGTTCCGCCTTGGCGGCCTGGATCTGCCAGTTACGGATCCCGGGTGCGGACATGGCAGCACTCAGAAGGCCATGCTGTGGCAGGCGTCCCTCATATAAAATAGAGGAAGGTGGGCATGGATGTTAGCTCAGGGCCAGTCTTCCTCAGCAAAAAAGAGGCAGCAGATGTGAGCTCAAGGCTAATAACCTTCCTCCAAAAAAAAAAAAGAAAAAGAATGGGCAGAGAGATGCAAGGCAGTGCTGCTGTTGGCTTTGCAGATGGAGGAAGGGGCCATGAGCCAAGAGATGTGGCTGGCCGGTAGAAGCTGGAAAAGGCAAGGAAGCAGATTCTCCTTCCCACCTTCCTGGCCCATTGGTCCCAGCCAGGCCCAGGCCCAGATTCCTGGACTCCACGTGGGTCCTTGGCCAGCATGGTTCCCAACTGCAGGAGCTCCAGGTTAAAGATCCCACGAACAAAATGCATTTGAAGCCATGCTGGTCCCATCGACTCGGGCTCAGGTTTTCTGCCTTTTTTTTAAATGAAGTGGCAGCCGCAGGCCCTGTCTGACCGGTGTGCGTGGGCGTGCTGGCCGTGGCCACGTGGAGCGGTGCAAGGTTCCAGAGCCTGACCTGACGTTGGCCGAGCTGTACGGAAGGAGCTCGTGTTCTCCTTCCACCTGCACACGTGGGCTTCAGCCTTGCCTCAAAACATTTCCTGTTATTTAAATCTGGCCCTTTTGATTCTTTCCTTTTAAACCAGAGTCTCGACTTTGTGCAGTTTCTGTGGTGAGCTAGAGGTGTTTCCTTTTTCAGAGTGGCCCAGTGACCTCCGAGTGTGCTGAGGGTCTCGCACAGGGCACAGGGGTCAGTGAGGCCTGCCTGATGGTCCCAGTCTAGGTCCCTGTGACAGGAGGAAAGGTGATAGGTCCTGAACTTTTGGGTGGATACTTTCCATTTGCAGAATGCTTCCACAGGAATATTCCTCTTCAGTCCTTTGCGGGTCGTGGTTCAGAGCATTAGCGTTGGAGCGGGTGGGGCCTCGGGTCTGTCCCTGCTCACCTCTTGCTGGTAAGTTGCTTACCCACACCACTTTCAGTTTTTCCTCTGACCAGGTGGCTGAGTCAGCTCAGGCTGCCGTGACAAAGCACCATAGATTGGGCGGCTTAACAGAAATTTATTCTCTTACCGTTCTGGAGGCTGGACGTCCAAGATCAAGGTGTCAGCAGGGTTGGCTCCTTCTGAGGTCCCTCTCCTTGGCTTGTGGATGGCCACCTCCTTACCGTGTCCTCACAGGGTCTGCCTTCTGTGTGTGTCTGTGTCCTGATCTCTTTTTGTAAGGACCCCAGTCATAGTGGATTAGGGCCCACCCTCATGACCTCATTTTAACTTTACCTCTTTAAGGAGCCTTTCTCCAAATGCAGCCTCATTCTGGGGTCCTGGGAATTGGGACAGCAACATATGAATTTGAGGGGGACGCAACTCAGCTCTTAACACATGGGAATGACAGTGCTCACCTTTTAAGGGATTAATTTAAGTGCTTGGCACACTCAAGAGATGGTAGCCAGCACGAACTATGGAAAAGGAAAAGGAATTTGTCTTGAGTGCCTCTTATGTGCCAGGTCTAGGTTCTTGCTAGACGTTAATACACTTAGTGCCCACAGCAGTCGCCCTCTGAGCTGTGTTTCTCAAAGTGTGGACCCTGCCCATCTATGTGAGAAGGCAGATTCCCGGGCCCCACCCCAGGCTTTTGGGGTCAGAAGCTTCTGGGTTGGCACCTGGGAATCTGCATTTTAAATAAGTATTCCAAGCTCACTGACTGCAGTCTGAGAACAAGTGCTCAAGGCCTGCTTGATTCTTGGTGTGCTCCCCTTGGTGCTGTCCTGTTGTTGTCTCGGCCCATTCCTGCCCCTCTCCCGTGGATGGCCTGTCCCGCTTCCCTGCTCAGCTCCACGGCCCTCTCCTCACCTCCCACCACCTCCTCTCAGCTGCGGGAGTGACTTCTCTAAGCCACAGCTGACCGCACTGCCCCCCTGCCGCTCGCCTCTGGGGCTCTCCCATAGTCTGCAGAGGGTGGCTCAAGCCCTGGGGTCTGCCTGGCATCCAGGTTTGTCCTGCCTGGGCTCCTGGCCACCTCTCTGTCGATCTCCAGGTGCCCTGCCCGGCCTTCGAGAGCTGTCTGCCGCGTGCCGAGCACACAGGCTCTCCCTCAGCTGTCACATGCCCTTCCTGTGCCCGAGGACCCTGCCCGGCGCTCCTCCTCCTGCGTGTCCTCCCGCCAGGTTCTCCAGCACAGGGCTGGGCCTCCTTCCTGTCCTTCAGGGCGCCGAGCACCATTTCTGAAGGCAGGAGGCGCTCCAGGAATCTTTGCTGACCGAATGGATACAAGAGGTGATTTTCCAGTATAGGAAACGAACTCGCAGTCACTTTTTCAAGGCTGCACCGCGGCCAGTGCCAAAGTTGCAATGGCCGTCCTGCTTTTTCGGGTGTGTTCTTCAGGCCGGGCTGTGCTCCGGCCCGAGACCGTTTGCCTTCACTGGATGCCCCCAGACTGGGAGTTCACATTCTGGACTGTTGTCGGTCTCTTCCTTTGTTCAAGGCTCTGCGTTATCTCTGGTTGCTCCTTCCTCCCCCTCTGATGTGGTGTTTGCCATCTTCTCTGGATTTGGAAATAAATAAGCTGCCATTGATGGCTCGGCCACGTCAGCCACACCAGGGTGGCCCCTGGCTGAGCTTACGGCCCATGCTGTTGAAGTGCTCTTGGCGGTCACCTGTTGTCATTTCACAAGGGAGCATCGTGTCACCTGTTGTCACCTCACAAGGGGGCCCTGTGTCACTTATTTCACAAGGGAGCCCCACGTTACCTGGTGTCATTTCACTAGGGAGGCCTGTGTCACCTGTTGTCGTTTCAGGAGGCAGCCCTGTGTCACCTGTTGTCATTTCAGGAGGCAGCCCTGTGTCACCTGTTGTCGTTTCAGGAGGCAGCCCTGTGTCACCTGTTGTCGTTTCAGGAGGCAGCCCTGTGTCACCTGTTGTCGTTTCAGGAGGCAGCCCTGTGTCACCTGTTGTCGTTTCAGGAGGCAGCCCTGTGTCACCTGTTGTCATTTCAGGAGGCAGCCCTGTTACCTGTTGTCATTTCATGCCCTTAGATGTTTGGCTGTTCTGTGACATGCAGAATGCTGGGGCCGCCAGCCTCACATGTCAGCGTGTACCACTCCAGGCAGGTGCTGGGCTGGCTGAGCTGTCCTTGTTACCTGCTCTGTGGCAGAGCTGCTGGGGGTGCAGAGGAAGCGGACTGGTTGAGTGGGTGAGCTGCCTCCCCTGCCCTGCCACAGTCCCCCACCCGCCATGTCTGCATTTCAGGTTTTGGCTAAGGTTTCATTTTAGAATCCCTGGCCAAACGTTTGAAAACCCTAAGCTAGACGCTCTAAGCTCTTTGAGTGCTAACCTTTGGCTCATAAAACAAATCCCTTCATGACTGCAGGCGTGTTCACTAGAAGTCACTAAGGTCAGGTGGGCCTGTCCCGGCTGTCCCCAAGAGTGGTCGTGGCCCCCCCAGAAAGGACGGGTGAGCAGGGCCGAGAGGACAGGCAGCCTGGAATGGGACTGCCTGGGTGTGACAGGAGGACAGGGGTTTGTCCTGGCCTGGAGTGTCCAGAGCATTTCCCTGCTGGTCACTTTGCAGAGTGAGGTGGCAGGCAGGGAGCTTTGAGACTGGCTCCACCATGCACGGCCGAGCCTTGGGCTGCAGTTGTCCCCTCCCTGCAGCCAGGCAGGTATGGCCTACACGTTAGGGGATGACTGTGGCTTTGGGGAGCTGGGTGACGTGGTTGGGGGGTCCACTCCCGAGCTGATGAGGGATGGCAGGTGCTGAGGCTAAGGCCGGGTCCCGTTGTCAGCAAGGTCGCCCAGTTGGGGAGAAGGACGCCGCTGTCATCCCGTGGACGAAGCCTGAGAGAACTCGTGGCCTGCTGGTCGGCTGTAGTGGGCCCGTAAGTCTGAGAAAGCCTGTTGAACTCAGAGTTTAGTTTTGAGTGTTGATTTGCCCCCAGGTGCCTGGGCTGCGGCAGGTGGATTTTCCTTGTCACGAGATTAGCATCAAACCCAGAGTGTGTCCCACCCCTGAGGGCAGATGGAGGCCCCTCTCCCTGGACCAAGGATCAGAATTGCTTGTTTTGTGGCCACCAGGGACACGGTTCCTTAACTCTGTTTTGTTTATCTCATCTCCCCTCCCTTCCTGCTTATGTAGAAGATGACAGAGGGTGGTTCCGAGGGGAAGTGACTTGCCAAGCTCACCCAGAGTTAGAGGCAGCGCTGGGACGAGACTTTTCACCGTGCGTCATCCAGCTGACTGCCCTTTTCTTTTTTTTTCTTCTTTTTCTTCTTCTTTTTTTTTTGGTGAGGAAGATTGGCCCTGAGCTAACATCCATTGCCAGTTCTCCTCTTTTTCTTTTTTGCTTGAGGAAGATTTTCACTGAGCTAACATCTGTGGCAATCTTCCTGTTTTGTCTGTGGGATGCCATTTGACAAGTGGTGTGTAGGTCCACACCCAGGATCCAAACCTGTGAACCCTGGACTGCTGAAGCAGAGTGCCACCAGGCCGGCCCTGTGACCTCCTTTTTCCTTCTTTTCTCTTCTGATTCCTAACCATCTCCTTCCATTTAAGACTTTGTTACAGTAGCATGAAGTTCATCCTGTTCTCTGTTTTCTTTTTTTAAAGATTGGCACCTGAGCTAACATCTGTTGCCAATCTTCTTTTTTTTCTCCTTCTTCTTCTCCCCAAAGCCCCCCAGTACATAGTTGTATATTCTAGTTGTAGGTCCTTCTAGTTGTGACATCTGGGATGCTGCCTCAGCATGGCCTAATGAGCGGTGCCATGTCTACGCCCAGGATCCGAACTAGTGAAACTCTGGGCCGCTGAAGTGGAGCATGTGAGCTTACCCAGCCACAGGGCTGGCCCCTCTCTCACCTTTTTTTTTAAACATGTGTTTGAGCCTCATCTACCCAACAGGTTTCTATTTTCTCTGGACTTGCCCTCATTCCCTCCAGCCACTGTCCCACCCCCACCACCCACCGGTTCTGGGAAATCCCTCTTTGATAGCCCTGTCCCTCTTTGGGTAGCTTCTGCCTGGGGTGGGTGGGTAGGGGGTCTCGGTGCCATGAGTGGTCCCTGTGCTCCCCAGCCGGGCTGCAGGCTGTGAAAGAAAGAGACTCGTGACCCTTGTCAGTCGGGCAGGAGAGGTTCACCGGCACTGGTGCAGGCGGCGTGGACCCTGTTACAGCAAGGGGAGAATATAGCAGGGACAAGCGGGCGTTCGTAGCCCAGGAGCAGAATGATTGGCTGAATGGAAGGTTACTAACAGGGGACATGGGGGGCTGGGGATTCCTGCTGAATTGATCTAAAGGATTGTTGTCAAAGGCAGGTTCTGGGACTTAGACGTCAGAGGTGGGGGATGGGGAACGTCGTCAGGTCTCGAGGGTGATCAGATATGAAGGGCAGGGGGATTCTTGCTAAACCGACTGGGCTAGGCAGGCCCAAACCAGGAGGGCGGCCGCGATCAGGCCTAGTGGGGAGGAGGGCTCCGCGGGAGGGCAGAGCCGTCACTGCACATGTGGGCGCCAAGGTCCCTGCATGAGCTGAGTCACGCCGGGCTTGCTCTTTAACCAGATCTTGGGCATTGTGGATGTAGACAAAGATACTTCTGTTTTTAAAGTTTATTGGTTGCTGTATGATAAACGCAGTGTGCTTTCACTGTGGGGACTTGGGAAGTAGAGGGGGGCATCAATGATGCAGTCAGAATTCGTTGTAGCCGCTTGGGCCTGTGCTCAGGGACTGTGTTTGGTGGTTCTCCTTCTGACCCCTGCCCTCCGTGACCCCTCTGGGAGAAATGGGGCGTGTGCTGAGGTCAAGGGAGCCAGCAGGTTGGTCTCGGCCACCTCCTACCTTTAGCACCTGCAGCGGGAAGCGGTTCCCTCCAGGGACGGGGCCTGGCTGCAGCCTCCCAGGCGGCTCCCCGGGGTCCGGACGGCAGGCGCGCCTCCACCTGGCCGCGCACAGGGCCAGGGCACCGCCTGAGGTGAGCTTCCAGCGTCCTGTCTTCTCGAGAAGGCAGTGTTCTCCTCCCTCCGCCCCAAGCCTTCCCCTGAACTGGAACTGCTTTGTACTCTCAGAGCTGATGCGTCTCCATGTTCAACTGTGGCCATTTTGCTTGTGAACTTGACTCATTTGTTTATTTATTTTTTTGGTGAGGAAGATTGGCACTGAGCTAACACCTGTGCCAGTCTTCCTCTATTTTGTACGTGGGTCGTCTCCACAGCATGGCTTGATGAGCGGTGTGTCGGTCCACACCCGGGATCCGAACCCACGAACCCTGGGCCGCCAAAGTGAAGTACGTGATCTTAACCACTGTGCCGCTGGGCCAGCCCCAAGCTTGACTTAATTTTTGAAGAGATTAGTTATTATTTTTTACACAAAAATGATGCGTCCCTTTGATAAGGTTGAAAAACACAGAAAAGCAAAGAAAAAGAAAAAAATCCCCCGAAGGCACCCCATGCCCCATAGAACTCTTGCTCGCATGCTGCTGTATTTCCTTCTGCGTGAAGGGGTCCGGGGAGTCTGGAAACATAGGCAGATGGACGCAGCGTCATCAGGAGCATCTTCCATCTTTAAAGGAACAAAAGAATGTCCTCTTTATCCAGACTTGTTAGGTCCCCTATAGATACGTGTTGTAGAAGTGTGTATACTTAGCAAAAAGACGACCATATTTTTATTTTATTTTTATTGACTGTTCTCTGAAGACCTGTCGACATGACAGACGCAGCCGAAGCCCCGCCTCTCCCCCTCCCTGCTCTCCCCTTCCCCAGGGAGCCCCTCTGCCGAGGGAGTGGGGCTTTGGTCCATGCGTGTTCTGTTCTCTTACCACACGTGTGCACACCTTTAGCAGAACATTAATTTTTCTGTGTTAGAAATACTCGTAGATTGTAATTATACTTACTGTTGTCGTTTTGTACTCCGCCTTTGACGATGTCTTCACCCCTGTTTTCAGGCTTAATCGTGTTGGTGCGTAGATGTGGTTCGTGGCTCCTTTTCCCTCTCCTGTTAACTGCTGTGTAGAGTTCCCTTGTCTCAGCAAGCCGCCGTTTCCCGAGGTGTATACAGTTAGGTCGTTTCCGTTTTTCCGCCATTACAAAGAATGCCGTCACAAACACTGGGTTCTCCTTGAGCGCGCGGAGGGCGGCCTCGGAGATGGCGCCCGGTGAGCCCTGCGTCCTGGTATTTACAGCCTTCTGTAATCTCCTCTCCTTGGGTGTGGCCTGGACCTGTTGACTTGATTCTAACAAACGGAAAACAGCAGAAGGATGGGCTATCGCCTCTGACGTTAGGTTGTGAAAAGACTGTGCCTCCTGTCTTGGGTGTGCCCTCTCGCTCTCTCTTGGGTCACTTGCCTTGGAGGAAAGCCAGTGCCGTGTCGTGAGTCAGCCCACTGGGGAGGCTGCCAACCACCCTGTCTGAGCTTGGAAGCAGATCTCCACCCCCGGCTTAGCTGAGCTTTCCGGGGAGACCGCAGCGCTGGACAGCAGCCTGCCCGGAGCCTCCTGAGAGATCCTGAGCCAGAGGCACCCAGCTAGGCTGCACCCTCATCCGTGGTCCAGAGAAGCTGGGAGATGGTAATGCTTGTTGTTCTATGCTGTGACATTTTTGAGGCACTTTGTCACACGGCAGTAGATAACCAATACAGGCCACCTCGAGAGTTCCTGTAGCTCTCTGGAATATCTAGCAGTAGAATCGCTGGATCCTGTGGTTTGCTGATGCTCTGTTACTGTTTGTCACTATCTTGATCTCCAAGGTGTTGGTGGCTGTTTATCCCCTCCACAAGGGTAAGCGAGTTCCTTTTTCCCATGTCTCTCCAGCACTTGTATTGTCAGATGTTAGCATTTTAACCCATTTATCTGATGGGTGTAAAGCAGTATTTCGTGGTTGTTTTTTTTGCTGAGGAAGAGTGGCCCTTAGCTAACATCTCTACCACTCTTCCTCTATTTTGTACGTGGGATGCCTTCCATAGCATGGCTGATGAGTGGTGCATAGGTCTGCGGCCAGGATCTGAACCTGTGAACCCCGGGCCACTGAAGTGGAGCGTGCAAACTTAACCAGTATGCCTACGAGCCGGCCTCTCATGGTTTTTTAAATTTGTACTTTCCTGCGTTCTAGTGAGGCTGAATACCTTTTCAATATACTTACTGTCCTTTTTGGATTCTTCTCCTGTAAATTGCATGTTTGCTTCCTTTGCCCAATTTTTGGTCAGAGTCTTTTTCTTAATGATGTACAGATATTTTTATATTCTGGAGACTAATCCTTTGTCAGTAATACTATTTTATACTCTGCTTTTTTAAGGTAACATACTGAGAATGTTTTTCTATGCCAATGTATGCGTTATTTTATTGGTATTCCATTGTGGACATAGAAAGATGGATATAGACAGATATAATTTATTTTGCTGGGCATTGCGGTTCTTTGCAGTTTTGTATTAGGAAGAGCGCAGTGGTGTGTCAGTCAGCTAAGTTATGTTCTGGTAACAAACATGACCCCCCCCCCCAAATCTCCATAGTTTGTAAAACACAGATTTCTTCCTCACTCAGGTTACATGGCCATTGACTGTTGGCTGTGGTTGTGGTCTATGCCCTCGGCCCTCGGGGATTCAGGCTGACAGAGCAGCCCCACGTGAGACGTTGCTGGTTGCATGGCAGAGACAAAAAGATGGTAAAACAACGCGATGGTTCTTTAGGCTTCTGCTCAGAAGTGGAAATTGGCGTGTACTGCTTGTCAGTTCCCCTCACATTTCATTGGCTAAAGCAAGCCGGATGGCCAGGCCTGATGTCTGTGGGTGGGATGTGTAATCTCCCCATGGGGAGTGACAGTGAGTATTTTGAGCAGTACAATTTATCACATGCTGTGATAAACATCCTATACCCTGTGCCCCCCCAATTCCCGTGTGCCTCAGGATCGATTCTTAGAAGTAGAATTGTTAGGTTAGGAATATACACATTTCTCAAGCTTTTGCTGTTTATTATGTTAGCTGGATTTTAACTGTTACTGCATGTCTGCTGTGAAATTATAAGTAATTATTCGTCCTAATGACCATTTTTAAAGGAAAAAAATACTATTACATGGAAATATTCTGTTGCACCGCCGATGACTATAGCCATTTGCCTAGCTTGATAGTTTTCAAATTGCTTTCATATTTTATTTACTTCTCACAGCCACCTTGTAAGGTTTAGCGTTGCAAATGTTTCCTTGCTGTTTTGCAGATGAAATGCTTGAGGCTCAGAGAGATTGAGAAATTTGCTCAGGGCTGCACAACTGGTGATGTGGAGAGGCCCTGACTCTTGTCCAGCCCTGGGCTCTTTCTCTGCCATTCCGGCCTTTGGAAGCTGTGACTAAAGTCTTGTGCCCTCCCCCTCTTGTTTCCCCCACCCCCGTCATGCTCCATTTCCAGTCGCCCCGGTGGTTGGTTGTGCGCTCCTCTGAGAGGCCTCTGGCCCGGGCCCAGGGCTTAGGCAGGCCCCGTCGGCGTCCCTGCCACGGCTGCCTTGGCTTAATCTATATTAAGGTATCGCTGACCATCTTTGGCCTTGGGGCGGGGATTTACTATCTTTAGGCAAAGTTAGGGGAGCATTATAAATCCTGTTAGTGTCAGAACTGCAGAGACGTGGTTCTTATTGAGGAGGGCAGCTTTTTCTTAGGAGTGGCGCAGTTTAGACCGAGTAGACGGGTTTGAGCGATGTTTAAGTGCTGAAATCTGTGTAAACCTCTCAGCTGGGTCAAATTCAATGACAGCATTCCTTCCTCAGTCCCTGTCGAACTTCAAGTGCCTGGTCGGTCTCTAGAGCAGAGGAGAAACTGAGCTGGGAATAGTACCTTGTGCTCTTTATTTCTCTGAGATTGAGGTGACCTTCTTTCCTCTCTCAGTCAGGTTTTTCGTGTTCTCTGAGCCTGCAGTTTACTCGTCTGTAAATTGTGAACTTCTTCCCTGCCACCTTGACGTGTTCGCTGTGAGGAGCCCGTGCAATTTCACAGAGGTGCAGTGCGAGCCATAAATTCATGTAGGCTGAATGGACACCCCCGCTGGGAGGGCTGGAATCGAAAAGCTGGACACTAACAAGTGTTGGTGAAGACGTGGAGAAAGAGAACTCTTGTGCATTGCTGGTGGGAATGAAAAGTGGTGTAGCCGCTTTGGAAAAACAATTGGGAATTCCTCAAACAATTAAACGTAGAATTACCAGATGACCCAGCAATTTCATTCCCAGGTATTTATTTACCCGAGAGAATAGAAAACACACGTTCACACAAAAACTTGCACACGAATGTTCATAGCAGCATGATTCATAATAGCCAACAAAGTGGAAATGACTCAGATGTCCATCACCTGATGAATGAGTAAGCAAAAGGTGGTCTATCCATGCTGTGGAATATTACTCAGCCATGAAAAGGAATGAAGCACTGGCACACGCTTCAACATGGGTGAACCTTGAAACTATTGTGCTAAGTGAAAGAAGCCAGTCACAAAAGACCACCTATTATATCATTCCATTTATATGAAGTGGCCAGAATAGGCAAATCTAAAGAGGCAGAAAATAGATGAGTGGTTGCCAGGGATGAGGTGAGGAGGGCTGGGGAGTGACTGCTGACGGGTGTGGGGTTTCCTTCAGAATGATGGAAGTGTTCTGAATTAGATGGTGGTGACGGGTGGACGACCGTGTGAGTATACTGGAAACCACTGAACTGGATGCTTTCAAAACAAAGCCAATATCAATGGACGGTATTTTGACAGATTATTGGTAGGCAACATAAGGGAGTGGAGTGTGAACTTTGGGATCAGACAGGCCTGGATGTTAGCTGTGTGATTTTTGTTAATAGAGTGCTTAATCTTTTTGAGCCTCAGACTCCCCGTGTGTAAAGTGGGGTGATTCCCCCTTCGTGGGGTTGGGGTGCAGACTCAGTGGGGTGGTGTTTGTGTCGCTTGGCACTGGCAGGTGCTCACAGAGTGGTAACTGTGATTGTTCTGCCACCTTCTCTGTGCCCAGCTCAGTGTGGGCACCCGGTGTGTGAGGATGTGAGGCACAGTCTCGACCTGTGGGGCAGACCCAGGCGCCGAGTCCACTCGGCAAGGCTCCTTGACCCTGCGTGCTTGGTGGGTGCTATTTGAGAGCCCCCCGTGTCTCATAGAGCTTTGAAGCAGGCCCACGCAGTGGCTCAGGCAGGTGGCGTTGTCTCTGTCTGATGGAGGAGACAGCAGTGCGTAGTGATGGTAGCAGACGCTGCCTTTGGAGTGGCCGCGATGGTTAAGCCTCACGTAGGCTCATTTATTTAATAATAGCCAGGAATACGAGCTGATGTCGATTGCACAGTTACTACATGCCAGCCGCTGGTGTCCAAGTGCTTTACTTGTACCATCTTTTTAATTCTCAAAGCAACCCCATGGCATACTGAAACACAGCAATGGCTGAGGCCGTGTTTACCAGGCAACACCGGGGTGGGGGCAGTGGGTGTGGCACAGAAGGAACAAGATGTGTCATGGTGGGCATCTGAAGCTGGGTGATGGTACCCAACATTCATTATACTAGTCTTTGTTTTGTATATATTGGGAATTTTTTATAATAAAAAGTTTAAAAACCAACAACACTATGAGATAGGCACTGTCATTATCCATGTTTTACAGATGGGGAAATCGAGGTACAGAGCGTGCAAGTTTACCCGGCAAGCCAGAGAGACAGCTCGCTACACTCATGGACGGTGGGGCTTAGTAACAGGGCTGGCGAGACGGGTCCCCTGGGTGGGGGCGCCCCTCAGGGTTACTTGAGACCAGTTCCTTCTCCTGCCAGAACAGTTGAGGGCCCACGGCTCCTGTGTCAGCAGCCGAGGCTGATAGCCTCCCGGCTTTCCCTGTCCTGAGAGATCCAGGCTTCGCAGGTGCGGGAGGGCCGGAGGTGAAAGAGGGAAGACATTTTCCTTCGGTCCCCAAATGCCGGGGATTCTCGGATAACCTGGGCTTTGTGACGTCGGCGTGAGCTTCTTTCACTTGACTGTGTTGATCCAGCAGAATCTGTGGGCGTGTGCCATCACCTCGTTCCTCATACTGTGACCTTTCAAACATTTGGGAATCAGATGCCGGGAGGCAGGTGGGGGGTGTGCGCCTTCTCCCCCCCGCCATCCGCTCCCCCAGAACAGCAGGATGACGTAGGGCTCAGTGTGAAATTCGGCCCCGGGACTGCCGTGGCTTTGCAGAAGGGGCCTCACCTCCGGCCCCAGTGTCCTCACTTGAACGGGAAGGATGTTCACACTGCCTTTTCTGGTTCCTGGAGCGCCTCGGCATGGGTCTCCTGACTGCTCTGACGGCTCGAGGCGCAGCTAGTATATTTGGGGGCCTGTTGCTAAAAACTGTGCCACCATCTTGATGAGGATAATGTTTTCCGGGGATTGGCAGAGAAATGGTCTAGTTATCAATGTGCCTTTAATATTGGATAACTCAGAATGTCACTTCCGTAGTGGAGGGGGTGACTTCCAGGGGCGGTCTGTAAGATGGGGCCGTCTATGGAAACGTGCCGTGTGTCCCACAGAGATGCTGGTCCAGAAGGGCCTGAATTTGCTGGGCCATGAAGTCCGTAAGTGGCGGAGCTGGGCTCCAGCCCCAAGCCTTGCCCCCAAAGCTTTGCCGTTCTGCTCACTTCAGACAGCAGGGGCGGCTCCTCTGAGACTTGGTCTCTCTGAGGACTGTTGGAGGAGCAGCTCCGCAGCCTGCAGGGCCCTGCAGGTTTTCGAGGCCCTTCCCTAGCCAGCCATCAGGCTCCGATGCCAGAGCCCTTCTCCCCCCTGGCTGGCGTCCCTGGACTCTGTACTTGCCTCTGGGTGAGAAAGCTTGTATACTCATGGCGTTTCACTAAGTTAACCCACACTTCCCTTCTCTGGGCTAGATCACCCCTACCCCAAATATCTGTTTTCAATTCTAGATCCTGGATTGGATATGTAATAAATCCTGAATAAATTACATGTGGCAGCCCACTAAACTAAGCTCTGGATAACGCATCCAGTGGCAGCTTTTCAGTGGCGTTGTGCTTTAAATTGGCTGTCCCAGGCAGTTTTTCTTAAAGCCTGGTTGACTACCTAAGGGTCCAGATTGATAGTGGAAACTGGGGCAGAAACTGACTCCAGGGGTGCTTCTCCAGCAGGCTGGCTGTGACCGCAGGCTGGGGGCTGGGTCTTTGAGCAAAACTCTCTCCTAGAGGCATGGAAGCTGTTAGAAGACTCCAGAAATCTAAGTAGAGCTGTTGGCGTTTATAAAGTTGGGTTGTGATTCCCCCGGCTGCCTAGATTCTGTTGTAAGACCCCTGCGGGGGCGGGGCGGGGGAGAGGGCAGGCAGCACAGATCGCCACGGGCCCTGTGCTCCCTGAAGGCTGTGACTGTCTTAACGGCAGTGCCTTCCCGATTACCTGGGGGAAATTCAGATATTTTGAGAAGATGCAGAAGTTTGGAGTTTAAAGGTCTTTCATTTCAAAGTCGCACTGTCTGTTTCATTTAGATAGGGATTTTTTAAGATTTAAGACAGATTTTTCAATGCTGGTGGGTAATCATTGACTCGTCATTGACTGAGCCGGGGGGTGGGGGCCGTCGCTGCCCCTCTCCAGGGGGCACCTTGCATTCTCTGAGAAGGTGCCCCTGGAATGCCACGCCCTGCTTCCCATGTGCAAGGCCAGGCGGCTCAGGGTCCTGGGATGCCGCAATAGAAAGCTGCAGTTCCTGGCTTCCAGCCTGATGGGGGAGGAGGAACGTAAATAATACAGCCCAGAGGGACCAGTGCCCAGAGGGCTCCAGGAGGGACTAATTAACCCGGTCTGGGGGAGGGGTGGGGAGAGGCCTCCCAGGGAGGGGTGTTTGCAGGGTCTTTTAAGGATGCTGGACTTTTGGCATGGGAAGAAATCCGGGTGAGTGCATTCCAGGCAGACGGAACAGCATGTGCTAAGGCGTCTGGGCCGTAAAAAGCCAGATGTGCTCAAGCTACACTTTAAGCTCCTTTCTGTGGCTCTCATTCTCTCTCTAGTTGGGTTTTGTTTTGTCACTGGGTAAGGAGAGGCATGGTCTGTTCCCGGGCTGAGCCGGCCGCCCTCCTGGGGCTGGCTAGAACGTTCCGGCCCTGCCTTTGAGGATTCTCCCAGTCTGTCTGTCCCGTGGCCTGAATCCAAGGCTATGGCCTGTGAGTGGCCTTTTGCGTCTCTCCCCAGGCTCTTCCGCTGGACCCCTGATGGGAAGGCTGACTGACGCTCAGGCAGGGACGTGCGGGGCCAGGCCATCTGGCCGTTTGCTGGCTTTGGACCCCCGGAAGGGAGGAAGAGGACCAATTTCCTTCTCCCTAACCAAGGCTGAGGTTGAGGGTGGCAGAGTTTTAGGACAAAGGAAACATTTGCTCCTTTTCATTCCTCCTTGCACCCCCGCCCTAGTGTGCCCACCCTGCCAGACCTTTCTTCCCCAAGGCACCCACTCCAGCACCCATGGAGGCCTGTCCCATCCCCCTAAGATGCACCACTCATTACGTATCCCCCCTTCCCCTGCCGCTCCGATGAGAAGACCCATCCTTGGAGTAGTGGCTCTCTTCTGGGGCAAGATGAATGCAACCTGGTGGAAATTCACACTAGTGTGTGAAGGACTGATGGCACTGTATCTCCCCCAGGACTCCTGGGTGGGGAGTGGGTATGTGGATGGTGGGCCACCAGGCACAGACTTCCATGGAAGCTATTCCTGCTATTCCTAGGGTCGTCCTTTCTTTTGCTTCTGAATTCGGAGGCTTCTTGAAGTCTGTAGCATTTTCAGGGTAAGGAGTGGCTTTGGGTGAAGCCTCTGGTGGATAGGTTTGCAAGCTGCAAGTGCCTTTGACTGCAGACCCTGGATTAAGCATGGCCAGTGCCAGGTCAGAGTGACCTGACTGGAGCCGACTACAACTAAGTTTGAAGACCAGAAACAAAGCACGTCCTTGCGAAGGGGCTTTTAGATTGGCCACTGATGGCACAGAAAGTCTGTCTCTTGTTCTCTTGTTGGTGGCGGCTAAGGGGTAGGAGGAGAGAGGAGTGACCAGAGAAGAGTGGTCAGCCTGCATCTCTCTGTGTCCAGTCGGGAGTGGACAGATGGCCCTCAGCTGCACTCTCCCTAAGCGAGTGACTGCAGGCGGCCTCCGCCGCCCTGTGCCTCCAGGGAGGCCTGTGTCCCCTGGGCTTGCTGGGAACGTGAGTGCACGGTTCTCTGAAGTGCAGACAGCGCGCAGATGGCTGTTTAGAGCGGCAGCGCCGAGCCCTGACCCGAGCCCTGACCGGTTGCTTTTTAAGTAGGTTGTGGGGCTGTTGAAGGACCAGGGATGAAGGGTCCTTTATTAAAAAGTAAGCAAAAACAAGAAAGGCAGAGCAAGCCGCGCAGACCCAGCGCTGCGGGGAACTCATCAGCCCTGCGGCTTTGATCTCGGAGCATGAGGAAGCGTCGTCTTTGATGTCCGCTGTCTCTGGGCCGGCACTGCGACAAGCCGCCTGTGCGGGAGGGCCGCCTGCCCAGCCCGGGATTAATTATGTAACCGAGCCCAGAGCGCGGGCAGCCGCCCTGGAGGGCTCCTGCCCACTGTCCCCAGCTGCCTTAGGATTAGCCTGAGGCCCATTTGGCTGGGAGGCACGAAGGAACGCACATCTGTTAAACAGAGCCATTGAACGTGGTTCTTAACTCGTACAGTTACTGTCTTTATGGAACTCCAGAATAGCTTCTTGGATATCACTCTTCAGGCCCCTGAAATGGAGCCCTGTGCACAGACGTTAAGAAAAGCTATTGGCATCTGCAACCGCTATTATACCATCTGGTGGCTCAGAAATATTTTATAATCAAATGAGTAAGACGGGTTTCTGGCATGCAGCACCCACCGCTCCCCCTACCTCCTCCCTGTGCACCCGCTCTCGCTCTGCTGTCTTTAGGAAACACCAGAGGAACTCTTCCCAGGAGTGAAGACACTGTATTCTCCGTTCGGGCCACGTGCTAGCTGGGTGACCTTGGGCAGCTCCGTGGGTTCTCGCACCCTTGCTTTGTTCTTTGTAACATAGAGGAGGCACACTGCTCAGGGTGAGTGTGTGCATCAAAGTGAGATGAATATACGCGTGTGGCTACTATCATGCTACTTAGTACTCATCTCAGAAAGACTTTTAAATATACTTGAACTTTTTCTGAATATAAATGTGATACATGCATGTTCACTGTAGAATATTTAGAAAATATAAAGAAACTGGAAAACAAATTAATCATATGTAATTCCCCCTCTCCCCAAAAGGGGCAACTGCTGAGAACATTTGGCCACGTTTGGGAAGATTTCCTAAGTAGCTTGAGCACACAGATGGTCTGTATACCCAAACCACAGGGAGTAATTGTGGACGTAAATGGAAGCGTGAGTCTGTGGGCATGGACCGAGTGTGTGCTCCAGAGGGGGCGTGGATGTGTCTGTGGTGGGAGTGTGTGCACACGTGTGTGCAATGCCTTGGGGTCCTCAGACGTCCCATGGTCAGAGCAGGAGCCCACAGCCCCCCAGGCAGGGCACCAGCACGCACAGTTCCATTGTGCCTTTCTCCGAGAGGAAGTGGGGCTGCTGGTGGTGCAGGAGGACGTGGGGACATGGCTGCTGCCTGCCCCTGGTGTTCGTTGTCAGCAGTGCTGCAGACGAGGTGGTCAGGCCCAGCAGAGGCCAGGCCAGGAAGTTCTGGGACAGGGCAGAGGAATCCTCGTCCCGGGATCACCAGGAGGTAGAAGGGGACAGAGCCCACTTGTCATCTACCCCATTACAGCCCACATGCCTCATTCAGGACCAGCCAAATGCTGACTTTGTCTGCCCGGCCCCCCCTCCTCACCCCTCTACCCCTCAGGGCTTTTCTCCTCTTTGAATCAGAGACAGTTTTGTCTTCTAGAGACACTTAAACCAAACAAGCCTCCACATAGCCTTGAGGGGGTTTGTGTCTTTAAGCTGTGAGCCAGTCAGTGTAAATGATCAGTGAAGAGTGTCCCCACATTGTAATAACTGGGCAACTGATGTTGATGAGGTGCAGTGAGAGTGTTCAGCCTAATTGTCATCAGGCAGAACTAGATGTACTGTGTTTTTAACATGATAGTGTAAGAATGAGAATGTGACAGTGTATCGCTTTCCCTCCCCCTCCCTCCCCTTCCCTCCCCTTCCCTCCTCCTCCTCCAGCTTCCTTCCCTCCATCTTCCCTCTCCCTCCCCTCCCCTTCTCCTCCCCCACCCTCCTTCCCTCCCCCTCCCTCCCCTTCCCTCCCCCTCCCTCCCCTTCCCTCCCCTTCCCTCCTCCTCCTCCAGCTTCCTTCCCTCCATTTTCCCTCTCCCTCCCCTCCCCTTCCCTCCCCCTCCCCACCCACCTTCCCTCCCCTTCCCTCCCCCTCCCTCCCCACCCACCTTCCCTCCCCTTCCCTCCCCCTCCCTCCCCACCCACCTTCCCTCCCCTTCCCTCCCCCTCCTCCCCCCACCTTCCCTCTCCCTCCCCCACCCTCCTCCCCCACTTCCCTCTATTTTCCCTCCCCCTCCCTTCCCTTTCCCTCCCCCATCCACTTTTCCTCCCCCTCCCTCCACCCTCCCTCTCCCTCCTATTGGGGTCGATTTTAAACCTTTGTCCCCGCCCCCCCCACGACCCCACCCAGCCCCCCAGAGTAGTTTCTAAGGGATTTATATTTGCGCAGAGTGGTGCAAACTGTTTCCATCCTCAGAGGAACACAGTGCTCACAGATAAGCCTGCGTGTTGCATTACTGGAACTCACTTTCAGGCATCTCTAGCACCGGCACCCCAGGTGCTGGCCGGGGCTGGAAGCTGTTTACATGAGTCCAGTCTGAAGTGCAGGCCAGCCTCCGTGAGAGGGCTTGTGTCTGACCACCTGAGCTCTGGGGGACGAGCGGTGGGCCCTGATCTTTACGACCACGTGCTCATGCTTTCATTGGTTTGGTCTTTGAGCTATGAGCCCACCGCTCTGAGCACCTCCTTGGTGTTAGGGGCCAGGGGCCAGGGGCCAGGCTCAGCCGTGTCAGAACCAGAACCACATGGAGGTGGGGCCTTCGGGGACATTCCCCTTCCCCGGGCAGTGGCTGCCTCGATCACTCGATTTCACATTAGGTATAAAATGTGCCTCCCAATGCCTGACGATGCCCACTCCCCAAGCTCCAGCCCCTGGCATGGACCCAGCAGGGCGGAGGTGAGGGAGGAAATGGTTTTCAAATGGCCACACCTACTGCCCCTCATTTGGAAGTGCCTCCTGCTAATCGAGGGTTCCAGGATCTGGTTTGGGGGTGTCAGTCCCAAACAACCGCACCCTCCCCTTCCTTCAAGCCAAGCTCAGACTCTCGGGGTCCTTCTGCCTGGCCCTGTTCCCTGACAGGTTTAAACACACCTTGGTTCGCCTCTTTCCGAGGCACTGTGGTCATTTATTCGTGTCGGGGGAGGGCCTCCTTCACACCCCTGGGGACCTCTGTGTGCCTGGCACGGAGTGCAGGCCAGATTGGCTTGCTTTCAGCTCCCCAGTCCTTTCACTTCTGTGTCCTCATTGATTCAGACAGGGTCCCGGCTTAGCAAACTGTATTTCAAACATAAGAAGACGTAATTATGAGAATGGGGGGAGGGGTGCAACAGAAGGACCTAAGACACATGTCGATTCCTCTGCCGCCTCAGAAGCCCTGGTCTGCGAGAGAAGGGCCAGTGTCCTGAGAAGCTGCTCTCAGGTGCATTGTTCGTTCTTTCATTAGATGGATGCCTACAATAAACCTAGCATGGCTCTGGGATGTCGAGGCAAGATCGAGGCAAGATCAGCTGTGAGGAATTTAGGTACAGTGAAACAGATCTCTTAACGCACTTATTTTGCATGTGTCAAAGCAGAAACATTGTGTTGCTTTAAAAATACACTGAATTCAAGTCTCCTAAGAAATTCAGTGGCTGCACCAAGGAGCTCGGGAAGGGAACTATCTTAGTTGTGACCAAATTAAGGAATCTATTTCGGCCTTTATTCCTCTCCGTGAAAGTAGCTGCACATTTGAGTCAAGGAGTCCTAATTAGTTAGTTGTTTCATGGCGTTCCTTTTGCGTATTTTCTGCTTATTTACCTTCGCAGCATTGGGGCACTTTATTGGCTCCAGGGACAACGCTGGCCAGGGCAGTGTGACATTTCTGGATTCCTTCCCGTTGTTAGCAGAAAGTAGTGGAATCTGAATCTTAAAAAAGAAGAAATTTTATCACACATTTTCTCTACTATAGAAACAAGACATACTCATTAGAATGTCTTGAGAATACTGAATGGTAAAAAGGAGATAGAAAAAAATGACCTCTTATCACACCTGCCCAGGTAACCACCACTACATTGTGTGCAGAGAAAGCCCTCTCTAGTACCACTAGCCCTGGCAGTGAGTCACTTAGTTGAACAACGTTATTAAAGAGGGCATCATAAAAATGATACGGGCATGCCTTGAACATTTTATTGTGACACTGGGGGATCAGAATTGGCCACCCCAAAATGTGTCTCTTTGGCATGAGGATTCTTTTGGGCTGGTTACTTTTAAGGACTGCAGACATGGGAGAAGCTCTGAAAAGTAGAATTTTACTCTTTGCAAGAGACATTTACATTTTTAAGGGAAATCTCCACCTGTAAAGATATCTCCCTCTGTACCAGGAAGAGGAGGGGATGACCTTTCTCTAGAAACTCTTATCAATGCTGAAGGCAAGGACGTAAATCTGCATAATAACCTTCCTCTTGTTTACTGTGCTTTTCTGGTAATCTCCCATAACTGACTCCCCCCACCCCCAACATCCTCCTGTGTCTTTAGCTGAGGAGGGTATTTAAGATGAGAGCTTCACTATTTTGGTGAGTTACTCAGTTTTCCTGAGTCTCTGCCATGTATACATGTTATAAAGCTTTGTTTGATTTTCTCTTGTTATTCTGTCTCTGTGAATTTAATTCATAGCCCAGCCAGAAGGACCCAGTGGGTAGAGGATATGTCTTCCTCCTCTATAGTTTGGCAACTTGGATGGGATAAAACTTCACTGGCTGGACACTGCTTGCTCCTGGACTGCTGCAGGTGAGAGATCCTGGACCCCTGATAAGAGCCAACGGGAGGTAAGAGTTCTTACCACGTCAGTCTCCGGGATCTCTGCCTACAGGGTCCAGTGGAAGCGAGAGCGGTGAGTTTTCTTTGCTTTTCTAAATTTAGATTAGCAGGGAAAAATACTGGTGAGGCTAGCTTTGTGGACTCAGCGACTCTAGGATTTGGTTGAGTACTCATTGGTTATAGATCCTTTTCCTCCCAGAGATAGTATTTTTCCCTGTCTCTGTCTTTTTTGTCGTTTGTCATAAGACACAGGCATCTCTATAAGCCTGTTGTCTGGGAGTATGTGCATAGGTGGAAGCTGTTGCTAAGGGCATCTTGAAAGCCAAAAAGCCCACAAATTTGGTGGGCGTGGGTCCAGCAGTTAAGAGCCATTATGGCGCTCGCCACCTCAAGAAGTCTCCCGTGGAAGGATGAGTTGGTCACGGAACGGGGTAGATGACACAGATCTCCCCCCTGCCAACATCAAGAAAATTTCCCTGCCACAGCGGGGTACTCTGTGAAGCACATGTGACCCCCAACCCCCTGGCACCTCCCTCCTAGGTATTGTTCTGGCTCCAAGAGACCCAAGGCTTAGCTAAAGCTGTTAATGTGTGTGTTAGATGAGGTTTTTCTTTTGTCTTGTTCTATGTCTTGAGAGCTTGGCTTTGTGACCTTTCTGGTCTCTGTCATCCAGAGGATGCTTGTACCAGCACGCATCTCGGCTGCCAGTTGGGTAGACTGGGGCTCTGGGACACACTCTCTTTGTCTGCCTCTCTCAACTCTCAGCGGAGTTTGTCATAAGGGGTCCCAATTGCTTTCATAAGGGGCCTTTGTTGTCTCAACCTTTGTTGCTTGCTGTGCAATGAAGGCTTTTACTTTCTTAGACTATTTTTGGGAGTGAACTTTCTGGATCTCTTTTGGGGATACCTCTTGTGTCCATGGTTAAGCTTATTGGTATGAGTCACTGTCAAGATCCTACTCCTCAATGTGGCCAGATGATGGATCATTTAAATTGGAAAAGCTTCTGAATTGGGGAAACAAATTTGTGAGAGCTCTTGTCATAATTTTTATTGGTACCTATGAAAAGGCCAAATTAAAAAGGAAACAGAAAAAAAATAATGACTAGGCTTAAGACCCTGACTCAGGCTGCAATTGAATTGAGAAAATCTAAAAGTATAAGTGTTGATAAGATTATAAAGGCTGGAATGTTTGAGCTGATTTTATATAGAGAGGTTATATCAACTTTGCCTGACTATGTTTTAAAATGTCTGGCTGGGAATACTTCCCCTATCCAATATTATAAGACCAGGGCCTATTGATAAAGTTCTAATGAAAGCTGTGATGGAATTTAGATGAAATTTTGTAAAAAAGTGGTATATTTACAGACTGTAGGTGAAGTGACTGCATCTCTGTTTGCCTGATTGTTATAGATTGTATTGCGAGGACAAACAGTGTCTCACTGGGGAATGTTTCTCCTGCCTGACTGTAGGACTTTTAACGGTGTGACATGTGGTCCTGGACGTTTTAGAACATACAAATCTTTGATTCACCTCCTAAGTTAAAAATTTCCCTGATGTAAAGAAGCAATTGCAAGGGAGTAGCTGGAGGGTGGCTCAGCCTCATTTTGTCCTTCAGGCTGTAATCCAGTTCTTTGGGGAACTGGGAGCAACCATCTTTGTCCTGCAAATCTCTGCAAGGTGGAGGTAGGGTTCTAGAAGGCAGTTCAAAGTTCACGTGCCTTTTGCCAATCCCAGAACCTCTCCTGTTCCTCCCCAAATGCTCCTAGATATTGAGACATTAGAAACAGATAAGGCGAATATACCCCAGGAACTCCATCTTGAAGAACACTTGACTGCTTTCTCTGTGTCTTTATGATGGAGATTTTCTGTTCTCATCTTCTCTAGGACCCAAGAGCCATTCTTTGAAATGCAAATGTTTCTCAGAAACTAGGGAGTTTTGTATTGCACCTGATTCATAACAAAAATGTAACATGTCTGTGTGTGTCTACCCATGTGTTTGTGTGTCTCTATGTATGTTGTATATGTGCATTATTTTACCTCCAGATGGTATGGCCAAAATTAAGAGCTCTATTTAATTGGCTTAAAGTAAGTGCTTACATTATTTCTAAATGTAACAGAAACTAATCCAAATGGCATTCGAGTTAGCACGATAAAATTAATCTTTCATAACTGAAAGCTTATTTAAGTTTTTTGGTTTGATTAAGATGGGCATATCCTCAGAGTTATCAGCATTGGATATGATGCAGACATGCAGCCTATATTCTACATTTATTGGTCAAATAAGCTGATATTATCTCTATTACAAAACTAGTTAGGTAAAATAATAACTTAAAATGATGGCTAATTTTGCCAAATGTCTCATAAAGTTTCATAGGCAATCTAAATAATTATTGGGAACACGCAAACTAAATAGATGTGAAGAGATAAAAGTGTTGGGTGAACTATTTAAAATAATCATGTGTTATGGCATGTATATTTAACATAATTTCCAAAATCTCATAACTGGAAACTTTGAAGTTTTGCTAGGTTAAATTAAATGATAAAAATTCGTTAAGTAGGGCCTGCCCCCTGGCCGAGTGGTTAAGTTCTCACGCTCCGCTTCAGTGGCCCAGCGTTTCGCTGGTTCAGATCCTGGGTGTGGACATGACACTGCTCGTCAGGCCACGTTGAGGCAGTGTCCCACATGCCACAACTAGAAGGACCCACAACTAAAAATACACAACTATGTACTGGGGGGCTTTGGGAGAAAAAGGAAAAATAAAATCTTAAAAAAAAATTTCATTAAGTATTTAGATCAATTTCAAGTAAGATAAGATAGTAGACATTAATTACTGAATATAGGTTTTCCTACTTTTGGATTCTTATCACACAGAAAATAAAAGTTTATTTGGGTCTATTGGTTAAACACATTGTGTGTTTTATTAAAAGATTGTACTATTGGGGCTGGCCCGGTGGCGCAGCGGTTGAGTTCGCACGTTCTGCTTCTCGGCAGCCCGGGGTTCGCCGGTTTGGATCCTGGGTGTGGACATGGCACTGCTTGGCAAAAGCCATGCTGTGGCATGTGTCCCACATATAATGTAGAGGAAGATGGGCATGGATGTTAGCTCAAGGCCAGTCTTCCTCAGCAAAAAGAGGAGGATTGGCAGTAGTTAGCTCAGGGCTAATCTTCCTCAAAAAAAAAAAAAAAAAGATTCTACTATAAAGTAACATGTTTCTAAAAACTATAAAAAATATTTATCAACTTGCCAAGCCACAGACTGCGAATGTAAAAGACAGTTTATAAATGCTTACTTCTGAGTTTTTACTTAGAAATTAATATTTCTAAGGGTTGAAAATTCTCATATGTGATTAAAGCTACTAAAAGTTAAGAAAAAATATATTTGTGTTCAAGAAAAGTAAGACATGTTTTCAGTAAAGAAGGTATAAAGAATGGAAATATTTTTGTTTGGTTGGTTAAGAAAATTTGTCCTGAAGTACTAGGAGAAAAAAAAAGGTATGAGACAAATTCTGAATGTAAAAAAGAAAGTTATAGAAGGTATGTGAAAGAGAAATTCTGAAAAGAGTTTTGTACATGGTCAAATTGGCTAAACTTAAAATGAATTTAATTAAGTGAATAAGTTTTAATATCAAAAGTACTCAGGTACAAAATTAGAATTTGTTTTTTTTTCCTCTCAAAAGGATAGTTTTCCTGAACTTTTAGTCTGCTTTTGGTAAAGAGATTATGAAAGGTTTTTCTTTGAGTAGTCTTCTGGAAGGATAAGGATTCTGTGTTTCATCAAAATAAATTTCCTATATTGTTTTAATCAGGTGTTTAATCACAGGTGCTAAGGTTTTTCTTACAGCTGTTTAATTCTCTGCATTTGCTGAAGAATCTTTGTCACCATGGTTAAAGGGATAACTAAGCATTGTTTCACAGGGACCTATGATATTGTGTGAGTAAATGTTATTGATATAAATGTTTTATTAATTATATAATGTTCCAGGAAAATTCTAATCTGTCCTGGTTGTCAGTCATAATTCTAGTTATTATCTTAAAGTGTTGTATTTCACAGAAATAGCCAAATTTCTTTGTCATTTTTAAGTCTTGTCACTTACAGACAGTTTTGTTTTGCTGTAGTTTTACAAATATTTTTAACTTTAGAGATTTATGGAAAGGACTCTGACACTTATTCTAAAATACAGTTTTCTGACAAACGTTCAGATTATAAAACTGAACTGGGTAGGAAATTATGGAACTCTAACGGAGAAACTGATGACCCCATAAAACTGCTAAATGAAAGAGTAAGATCAGGAATTGATTACACAGGACTGAATGAACTGATGTGGATGATTTTTAAGTTTTATAACTTTTTGTTTAAAATATTGCTGATTTTTAAAAATGTTTTTTCCAGACTTAGGGAGAACTTTTTCTCTTAAGCTAACTATGACATGACAATTTGGTACATTATACTTTTGGAAACAGAATTGAGACATTTATCTTTTTCTCTCTACCTGATGGCTCCAGAATTTGGAAACTCTTAGTAAGTGAATATTATTTCATGATGATATGGTTATTTGCTCAAGTTCAATAGAAATCTGTTCTTAAAACAGAGCACAATTGGAAACATTGGTTATCTTACCAAAGCTTTGACTGGAATGTCATATTTGAGAGGAACAGTCATAGACTCAGATAGGACCAGAAAGCTTTTGAGAAACAAAGATTGAACTTATGGAATAAAGCCACTTGGAGATATTGGCCTGGTACCTTGTTTCCTAGCAACCTTATGGGTAAGTAAGGAAGGTCACCTATCTGGCAGGTGCCTGGAACCTCAAAATATTTTGGGACCTGGAGAAGAGAGAAATTCACCCAGATCTGTAGGTATTACAGGTTTTTTCTGTTAAGTCCTTGGCTTTCCTGGCCTCAAGAGGCCTCTGAGGTTCAATCTGAGATTCCTTATAAAAAGTCCCAGCAAAGCAGATTTAAAAGAGTCTATGTGATCTTGTTGCACTTAGGTAAATAATTGGGCCAAATCTATCGAAACTAGACTTATTTTGCAAACCAGTTAGTCTTAATTTGGCTATCTTTGGTAAAATTGAGAGTGATTTTAGAGAGAAAAATTATGTTTCAGTAAAAACCATAATACACATTGTGGATCTAATGATCCTAGATCTGTTAATTGTCTTTGAGGTTTTTGTTTTCTATTTGTAAACTGGACTAGATCCTGAATTCTTCTAGTCTCCTGAAATATCTGGCTACAAATCCTCAAACTAATGTTTTCAGTTTTTCCCATAATTTCATTTGGAATTATTGAGAACTGAACCTGCCCTTTTTCCTGAAGGCTTACGAACTGATGCTGGACAACTTGATATAAACTTGAGAGATTCATGTCTATTGCTGTATAACTCACTCAGAAAGATACCTGAACACCTGATGACATCATCAGAGACATTTCAAACTGCAAAAGATGCTTTGACACTGACATCTAGAAATCTTCTCAGTTGGCTGTCTCCTGGGCTCAGAAACTAGTTTATAATTTGCTCCAATCATTAACCTTGTTTTTATTTTTATTTCCATAGAAATACTTCTTATTAAATAACTGATTGCTTACTTCCACAATATAGGCTTAACTTTGGGAACCCACCTGCATCACCACCTTCTAAAATAAATTTAACAGGACTGATTGTTATCAAGACTAAGAAATGTGTTCAGTGAGATGAAACAATCTACCACTCAGCTTCTGGGTTGTGAAACTTCTTAAAGTTTCAAAGGCGGTCTGTGGGACATCAGAATTGGTCACCCCAAATTGTTTCTGCTTGGCATGAGGATTCTTTTGGGCTGGTTACTTTTAAGGACTGCAGACATGGGAGAAGCTCTGAAAGTAGAATTTTACTCTTTGCAAGAGACATTTACCTTTTTAAGGGAAATCTCCATCTGTAAAGATATCACCCTCTGTACCAGGAAGAAGGAGGGGATGACCTTTCTCTAGAAACTCTCATCAGTGTGGAAGGCAAGGACTTAAATCCGCATAATAACCTTACACTTGTTTACTGTGCTTTTCTGGTAATCTCCCATAACTGACTCCCCCCACCCCCAACATCCTCCTGTGTCTTTAGGTGAAGATGGTATGTAAGATGAGAACCTCTGCCATTTTGGCGAGTTACTCAGTTTTCCTGAGTCTCTGCCATGTATACATGTTATAAAGCTTTGTTTGATTTTCTCTTGTTATTCTGTCTCTGTGAATTTAATTCATAGCCCAGCCAGAAGGACCCAGTGGGTAGAGGATATGTCTTCCTCCCCTACAGGACAAAACATTTCACTGTAACATAAAAAATGCATTCATTCCCCCATCTCCTGGTTTGAGGCCAAGGCCTTTCTTGGGTTACGGGTCCACTGGATGATGTCCACATTATCTTTTTTGTATTGTCCTTTAACGCATTTTCTTTGATTCTCGTTTTCCGTTTTTATCAAGTAAAATAGGAACTGAGTGCCCAATGCTTGCAGATTTTCATACGCCCTTAATATTAGGCAGTTATTTTGTCCATGCCTAATTTAACAGCAATCTTCCCTAAATATTCAACTCTTGTTTCATAAAAACAGTTCCTTTTTAATTCCTATTCTAATGGTTTACATAAAATTTAATTAACCATTACATAAGGACAAACTGGAATAAGTAGGTTTGAGGACAAACACAACTTAGCCTTGATGAGCTCGGAGAGCAGCCTGCCCCTGTGGGTCTGGCAGGCCCTGTGCCTCACAGAGGGGGCTGAGCATGGCCCACAGTCCAGGGGCAATTCAGGGGACGCAGTTAAGGAAGCTCTGTTTCTTTCGGATCTATTTTTTTTGTTCTCCCCAAAACCCCAGTACATAGTTGTATATCCTAGTTGTAAGTCCTTCTAGTTCTTCTGTTTTGGACGCTGCCACAGCATGGCTTGATGAGCGGTGGTAGGTCTGTGCCTGGGATCCGAACCTGTGAACCCCGGGCCGCCAAAATGGAGAGCGTGAAATTAACCACTATACCACCAGGCTGCCCCCTGGTCTTTTTTCTGTCTATGCTTATTTTCAATAGCGAGGATTATGTGTGATTTCTCTCTTAACTACATGGAGAAGTCTCATAATATTATCAATCCCAAGCTGAAGATTTTTAACTTGAACGTGCAACAGCTGACATTGTGCTTAGTGGTCAAAGACTGAAAGCCTTCTCTGAGATCATGAACAAGACAGGATGTCCAGCATTCCACTTCTGTTCAGCATCAGATCAGAAGTTCTAGCCACAGCAGTTAGGCAAGAAAAAGAAATAAAAAGCATCTAGGTTGTCAAGTAAGAAGTAAAACTATTTGCAGATGAGATGATTTTGAATATTGAAAATGCTAAGGAATTCACTAAAAAAGACTATCAGAACTTGAAAATGAGTTCAGTAAGGTGGGATAAAAGACCAGTATAGAAAAATGAATTGCATTTCTGTACACTCGTAATGAGCAACGGAAAGTTAAATTAAGAAAATAATTCTGTTTACAATAGCATCGAAAAGAACAGAATGCTTAGAAATAAATTTAACAAAAGAAATGCAAGACATGCTCTGAAAACAACAAAATGTTTTGAAAGAAATTAAAGACCTAAGTAAACGGAAAGACATCCCATGTTTGTGGATCGGAAAGCTAAATGTTGTTCAAATGGCATTGCTCCCAAATTAATCTACAGATTCAGTGCAACCCTTATGAAAATTCCAGCTGGATTCTTTGCAGAAATTGACAAGGCGATTCTAAAATTTATATGGAAACTCAAGGGACCCAGAATAGCCAAAACAGCCTTGAAAAAGGAGAACTAAGGAGAGCTCACACTTCCTGATTTCAAAACTCATTACAAAGCAACGGTGATCAAGATAAGGTGGTACTGGCACAAGGATAGGCATATAGACCAATGGAATAGAATTGCAAGTCCCGAAATAAATCCTCAGATTTACAGTCAATTGATTTTTCAAAGGTAGCAAATAATTCAATAGGGAAGGAATTGTCTTTTCCACAGATGGTGCTGAAATAACTGGATAGCCGCATGTGAAAGAATGAAGTTGGATCTCTACCTCACACCATTCATAAATATTAACTCAATATGCATCAAAGACCTAACTATAAGAGCTAAAAAATAACACTCTTAGAAGAAAAAATAGGTAGACATCTTCTTGACCTTGAATTACACAATTTTTTCTTAAATATAATACCAAAAGCATGAGACCAAAGGAAAAAAATGGATTAATTGGACTTCATCAAAATTAAAAAAGAACTTTGGTGCTTCAAAAGACACCATCAAGAAAGTGAAAAGAGAACCCACAAAATGGAACAAAATATTTGCAAATCATATGTATTCTAGACCTGTATCTAGAGTATATAAAGAACTCTTACAACTTAATATACAAGACAAACATTAAAAAGGGGGCAAAGGCCTTGAATAGATATTTCTCCAAAGAAGATATACAAGGGGCCAATAAGCATGTGAAAAGATGCTCAGCATCGTTAGTCATCAGGGAATCAAAACCACAATGACATAGCACTTTGCACCTACTGAGATTTCTAGAATCAAAAGGTCAGATCAGTACGAGTGTTGGCAAGGATTCGGAGAAATTGGAACCCCCGTACGCTGCTGGTGGGGATGAAAATGGGGCAGCTGCTGTGGAAAACAGGCTGATGGTTCCTCACAAGATTGAACAGAGAGATTATATGACACGGCAGATCCACTCCCAGGTATGTGCCCCAAAGAAGGGAAAACTTAGATACACACGGAAACTTGTTCTTAAGAGTGGATACAATCTGCTTCTCCATCAAGTGATGCACAAAATGTGGTCTTTGCATACAATGCAGAGTATTTGGCACTAAAAAGGAATGAAGGACTACGCATCCTACAGCTCGGATGAAGCTCGAAAACAATGCTGAGTGAGGGATGTGAGTCAGGAAAGACGGCCTGTTGTGTGATTTCATTTGTGTGAAATGTCCAGAATGGCTCCTCTATAGAGGCAGAAAGTGGATCCCTGGTTGCCCAGGGCTGGGGGTGTGGGATGGGGAGGGGTAGTGGGGAGTGACTGCTAATAGGTACGCGGTTTCTTTTGGGGGAGATGAAATGTTCTAAAATTGATTGTGCTGGTGACACAACTCTGTGCAACTATTGAGTTATACCCTTTAGATTTCTGAGTTGTGTGGTATATGAATTAGAACTCAATCAAACTTATTTTAAAAACGAAACACCTGGAGTGCTGCTGCCTGACCACACCCCCTCCCGGACCCCTCCCCTCCCCCCCCCTCAGATTTCCAGTCGAGGGTGGTCCTTTTGTGTCCTTTCCTCTTGAAGTGTTTGGGACCCTCCTTTGTTCCCTCCTTAACCCCTTTAAGCATCTTCTTAGGATGTAAGATATACTTTGACCCCCACCCACATATTGCTAGAACTTTTCCATTCCAGTCTTGAATCTCTTTCTCTTTCTCTTTTTTGATGGGCTGATTTCCCAGTAGGTTTGTGTCTGGATCTAAATTAATTATCATGGAAGCAGCTGACTTCATCCCCCGTCATCTGGTCCCATGGGCACAGGTCATGCGTGCTGGGGCAAGACCCAGGCCTGTGCCTGTCTCTGTGGCCCTCTGGGGACGTCTGGGATCCGATCTCCATGTGGAGGGGTCGGGAGAGCCGGAAACATCCAGCTCAGGCCTCCGTGGAGAGGTGAGGAGGGAGCTCGGGGCCTGGCGCTCCCAGCAGGAGGCACGTTAGAGTCTCTCAGTCTTGCCCAGGGCTTCTGCCCAGATGTGGAGCGTTCCAGCCCTCTGCACTTTGTTGCACAATGAAAAGAATCTTCTCGTCTTTCTGATCAACTAGTAAGCTGTTTAAAGGCAGGTACCATTCTTGACATTAAAAAAATTCTGAGCAGGTTAGATATTCAATACTTTTCTGTTTGAACTGGTCACTGAAAACTGAGACTCTTAATGAAAGTGATGCTTTGTTGGTTCTGCAGAGGAAGGGTGGCTGGATTTGGTTGACCGGGTTAAGACGAGGGCAGAGGTAATCCCCACTGCCTTGCCGTTAATTTGCTGGGGACCTTGGGAGGACCGCTTTGCCTTTCTGTACCTCGATTTGCTCCTCTGTCAAATAGGGACTGTTTCTGCCCTGCTCACCTCAGAGGTTTGTTTGAGAACCAACACAGGCCTGTGCACATGTGTTGGGTGCGGGACCGTGGGGGCAGGGTGGCATGCCCCGCCGAGGCAGGTCCCCTGTAAACCCCATCTCCGCCACGGCCCCCCTGAGGTCGCATCCTCCTCACCTTCACCCCCAGGGCTGGCCGAGGGCCTGGGTGCATCCACAGGGGCCTCAGTGGGATCTTGGGTCTTGGAGGGGTGAGGCTGGGGGTGAAGAGAAGCCTGAAGGAAAGTCAGTTTTTAGGACCCAAGGAGGAAGCAGTGGTTCCCAGACTTTAGGATTCCGTGAACTGGTTATTATTGTTATTCTTTTGTAATAGAAGGGACATTTTAATCGCAACAATTGCTAGGAAAAGTGCAGTCTCAGAAGAAAAGAAATTTCTTTAATTCTAGAGAAACCCCTGACGTTGTCTTTGTTCCTCTCTTTGCTGTGTGCAGTCCTGGCACTGGTGTGCGGTGACCCTGGTGAGGACGCGCTGGTTCAGGCCCCGTGGCTCGTGGTGGTTTAGAGGGGGCAGCATTGAGATGGTCAGCTTTCCAAGTAGATCCAGATTCTGGGTAGGCTTCTTTTTTTTCCCCCTTTGTAGAAAATTTCAAACATACATAAATGCAGCAAGAATAGTAAAATGAATGAATGATGGAAGCTTAAAGAAACTAGGGGGTGCCTAGGGTGGTTTAAATTGGGCCTGAAGGTAAAGCCATGGATTCCTCACCTGGTTGATGGAACACTAGCAATTCCCTGCAGTTTCACTCGATGAGACCATCACTCTCGAACTAGGGGCCCCTGGGCCAAATCTGGCTCCCTGCTTGTTTTTGCAAATAAAGTTTTATTGGAATACGTGCATTCATTCGTGATTTATGCCATTGTCTTTGGCTGCTCTGGCTTGGCAGGTAGAGTTGAGGCATTGGGACAGAGACCCTCTCGCCTGCAAAGCCCAAAATATTTACTCCCTGGCTCTTTTAGAAGTTTGCTGACCCCTGGCCTAGAATGTGGAATGCTGGATCCCAGGTGGAAAGGGACTTTATGAGAGGGTTTTTACTCTAAGTGCCTATCAAATGCTTGTATCCTTTTTACTATAGTTTTGTGAAATAGTCCCTCATCTTCTCTGGGCTGACATCCCTCTAGTGACAGGGTGCTCACTCCCCAAGTGGCAGTGCGGTCCAACATCGTGCAATTCTATTGCTTATTCGTTTCTCAGCTTGCTCTCGCTGCCACTCCCACTCCCAGGTCTTCGTTTTCCGCCCCCGCAGGCCCAGCGGAAGTGTGCTCTCTCCTCCCCATGCACAGCCCTTCAGCCGCCTGTTCACCCCGTGCTCTTTCTTTATCCCACGAGGGATTTCTCACTGCTTCCTGCCCATCGGGCAGCTCCAGGGCCTCTTGGGAGCCTCCCAGAGCCTTGGTTCCCCCTCACTGAGCGGCCACTTTGTTCCACTGCTGCTTGGACAGAACCTTCTCTCTCTTCTCAGAAATTCTGGGCTGACACTGAGGCCACCCTCACCAAGCCAAGGCCAGGGTCAGGGTCAGCCACCTTCCTAGGCCACTTGCCAAGGGGTCCTGGAGGCATTGTCGTTGTCCTCGTGTGGAGCCACCCGAGGCTCCCAGGGCTCAGTGCGCAGCCGGAGGCCAAGGCGTCTGGACTCAAAGTCAGGTCTCTTGGCTCCGAATGTCACATTCTTTCCCTCGTCCCACACTGCCAGGGTGGGGGCAGGGCTCCTAACTCCTCCCAGCTCCTTTTTGCTTCTTTCTGGGTTCTTGCATATGCTCCAGGGCTGGCGAATGTGGATGGAGCCTTACTGTGCAGGTGCCCCAGATTTTCCCAGAGCGTCTGATCCCAAACATGTGGCCCCGTGGGTGGGCCGAGTGTGAGAACTTGCGATGCAGACTACGGTCCCCTCCTCAGAGGTCCTTCAGTGGACAAGCCCAGTGAGCCGCCTCCATGCAGCGGGTGCTACGTTAGGTGCTGGGGAGACGACGATGAGGAAGACAGTGTCCTTGTGCCCCAGGAGCTCACAGACTAGCGGAAGCTCGGGAGGCAAAGCGGGCCGTGCACCCAGCGTTCTGAAGGCCCGAAGGAGCAGTGAGTGGGGCCTTCCTGGCAGTGGTGGCAAAGAGAGGACATTTGAATCAGGCTCTGAAGGCTGCTTAAGAGTTTACCAGGACAGCCACACAGCTAACTGATTGATAAAAAGTAAGTGAGGGGCACTCATGGGTGTTCAGTCACGACAGCTTTCCCAGAGACTGTCTGCAACTTGGGTAGTTCATGCGAGGAGACCCTAGGAATGGCTGGGAAATCAGTGGCTCCTCTCTTGTAACTTCCTTTGTTACCCGCTTACCGCCCAGGGCTCAGGGAGACTGAGAAGCTGGTTGTGCAGAGGCGTCGGAAGATGAAGCCCCATGTAGACCGGCACACTCTTTCCTAAATAGCTAAGAGGGGCCTTATGAAGGTTTCTTTTGCTTCCCTGTGGGCCCACGTGGGCTCTCAGATATCAGTGCCTGCTCTGTCCTCTTTGGAGGCGGGAGTCCCCGGCTGAGACGCTGGGCTGTCCTGGAGAGTGCGTTCTCGTGCCCAGGGGCGGTAGTCATGAAACAGTTAATTTACCTCGGGACTTTCACACAGTGGGCTGGTATTGATTTGTGGGCCTCTCAGCCACACATGCATGTTTGTAACTGGCAAGAGAACCGGCCTGAGACGGTCCACACGAAACCGGCTCCGTGGTCACAGTTGGGGTGCTGTCCTGCTTTCCAGATATGGGGGGGCGAGATGATGGCAGTGGGAGGGGGGAGATACAGAGAGAGACGAGCAGAGAGAGAAGGAAGGTGGGGAGAGACGGAGAGAGAGAGACCCAGAGAGACAGACACAGAGAGAGAGATCTGCAGAGAGAAGGGGGAGGGACACAGAGAGAAAGAAGTGGGGGAGAGATGGAGAGAGAGGGAGACACGTGCACACACGGACACAGAAAGAGAGACAGACAGATGTACAGTGGGAGAGAGACGTTTGGAGAGAGAAGAGGGGAAAGATGGAGGCAGAAAAGAAGAGGAGCGGTGACAGACTCGGGGAGAGACAGAGACACACATAGAGAGGGAGACAGACAGGGAAGGAGAGGCACGGGGCAAAGACACAGACACAGACAGACAGATGCACAGAGAGAGGGAGGGAGAGAGGTGCCGGCAGAGAAGGGAACGGATGGAGAGAGAGGCCAGGGCCGCTGACCCACTCTCACTCCGGCCTTCTTCTCTCCCCTTCTTCTCTCCTTGGGAAGTACCAGTTTTGGCATCGGTGGTGGGCTGGGATGCTGAGGGCCCCGGACCATTTGCTTAGCCTGGTGTCCCTGCCCTGTATCTGTGAAGGGGACAGCGCCCTCCTGGGGAGGTAGTGGCCCTCCCTCCCTCTGAGGAGGGGCCACGGCGTGGAGGCCCCCTCCGCCCGCCCCTCTGCTTGGAGGCAGAAGTCCACGTGGGATCCACGGGCCAGCCGGGGGGCCGGGCCTGAGAAATGCCTGGGCCTGTGACGCCCACGGCGGTTCTCGGCTCTGACGCTCCAGGGCCTGTGGGACCCAGGAGTCTGCTCTCGACTGTGCCAGAGTTTGTTACATCCTGTGCGGTGGAGAGTTCCCTCCCTTGTTACTAAGTGTTTATTCTGCTCCCAACCCGCGATGGGTGCTGTGGAGGAAAACGCACGTTCTGCTCCCACGGCATCCACATGGCCGTCCATGTGCCAGCCAGCTGCTGAGAGGTTCAAGTCCTGGGAGTGGCTCCCACTGCTAATGTGCTCGCTCCGAGCAGGCCCTTCATTTACTGTCCTTGTTTGTTTGTTTATTCCTTCACTCTGATTCCAGCAACAGCCCTGTGAGACAGGCATTATTATTGTCTCTGTTCTATACGTAAATTGACATCCAGCAAGGTTAGGTAACTTGCCTAAGGACACACAGCTTGTAAATCCATGGTGGGAGATCCGGTCTAGCCTGAGGGGCCTGGGGGTGGCTTTGAACTAGGCCTCGAAGGATAGGCTGAGGACAAGCCTGAGTAGGACAGGTGTGCCCCGGGACAGTGGGGGGCGGAGGGAGGGCTGCTCTGTGCCTGGCACCCAGGTGGGGGTGTCATACATGCTGTGCCCTTCATCCTGCAGCCACTCAGAAAGGCTGAGTAACTGGTCCAAGGTGCAGAGGTAGGAGGGGGCCCCAGGTCTGTCGGGCTCCAGAGCAAGCCCGTACCCCAGATCCCACACCAACTGGGGCTTGGCCGGCAGGAAAGCGCACCCAGCGTTGGTGGCACAAGCGAGGGATGGATGGATGTACTGAGAAACCCTCCCCTTGGTTCTCTGGTGCCTCCGTGGGACCCTGGGCCTTCCCGCAGGGCTCAGCCCATCTGCTCCCTCCAGGCCGTGCACCTTCACTGGCTGCCCACATGCCACATGACGAAAGCCATACCCCCTGGCCTCGCCCAGGGTCGTAGACTGTATTAGATTTTGTTTCTTCTCGTATGTGCATTTTCCTCATTATTTTGCAGTGCTTATCTTCTTCATCTATAGTGTGAGCCAGGTGACATGAAGCCCGCGCCGTAGCTTCTGTGGTGCTGATGTGGTCGGAAGGCTGAGACCCCAGGTGGATGCGGGAGGGTGTGGGAGGGAGCGGACTTTTGTGGGGCCCAGCGCCGGCAGAATTATGCCCTGATTGGTTTCACACCATCGCCTGTGATGCATTTCCTCCAAGGAGTGTATTAGATCACCGTAAATTGAGATCCAGCGTAGAAGCAGGATGTTCTTTTAAACATCACGACCTTCCCTCCCCACGAGGTGTTTGCAGAACAATGTTTTTTATTCCTGTTCTTTTCCCTGCCCGCAGTTTAGAGAAGAAAATCAAGAAATCATATTTTTCTCCCCCACACAGTCCCATCCCCAACAGTAATAACAGCAAAACTGTCTTCCTGTTAGGAAATAGCAGCAACTTCTTTAGGAGAAAAAGTGTGTTGTTGTACTTGCCAGGAAAGAGAAAGCATAAGGAGCAGCTGGCGGCTGGAAGTGGCCACGTCGTCCGGGTCTGCGTCCCCCAGGGCTTCTGCCCCTGTGGGAGTGTAGCTGTGACCTGTGGCTGTGGCTCCTGCCCATCGTCTCCCCAACCTGCTTCCTTTCATGTGTCAAACACAGGATGCTGTCAGGGGCTTGCCGTCCAGCCTCGCTGAAAGGAGCCTTTCCCCCAGGCCACAAGGGCTTGCTGGGAGAAAGAAGAGTATTTGGCTCCGGTTTCTGGTTAAATGCCCCTGATTGTAATGACCCTGCTCCCACTTCGTAAATGGCGGACAGAGGTCAGGTTGTAAGGAGGGCGGGGTCAAGCCCTATTTTTTTAATAGAAAGTATGAGGAGAGAAGCAGGAAGAAATCAGCAGTGTAACCATCTGAAGAGCCTTCTCCCACTGTCTTCAGAGTTCCAGGTGACAGTGATGTTAGCCAGGCGGTGGGCAGAGGTGCAGGCTGGGCAGCGAGGGGCCCCAGGCAGCCGTCAGGATGGAGTCGAGCCTTGGAGGTGATCGGGGGCCCCTGGCCTGGTGCTTTCACCGGAGTCTGTGTGGCTGCTTTGACCTGGGTCCTGCCACATCTGTGTTCCTTCGTAGTCCCTGAGGGCAAGAGATTGCAGGCTAGCGGCTAAGAAGCTGAAATGAGATGCCTGTCTTCCTGCTCCGTCCTCATGGCCCGCATGGCAGGAGGGAGGTCAGAGAGGTGGCACTGGGGAACCTTTCTCTTGCCCTCTGCCCCTTGGGGAGCCACTGAGCCACGACGAATGGCGTCTGTCTCTCTGGCCCTCTCGCCAGGTGGAACCTCCCAGGAGAGCCCTGGGCATCTCAGGGAAGGAAGCGATGTCTGTGATCATGAACATGCCCCATCCTTCCAGGCCCGCCCGGTGGCTGCTGGCCTCACCCTCCAATCCAGAGCAGCCACAGCCCCCGCTCCCCCTCCTCCTCTGACCTGACTTTGGTCGCATCGTTGCTCTGACCGATGGCAGCGGTCAGGCCAGCTCCGCTCCACTCTGAGTAAGGGGCCCCGAGTCCTGTGCTCCTGTCGGGAGTGGACGGTTTAATCTCCGTGTTTATAGATGCGTTCCTGCACGGGAACACCCCTTTTCACAGCTGGCTGGGTTACTCTGCCGTCTTCCCACAGCTTGGGAAACCCCGAGTTTATTCTTTACCCCTTCTCCACCGCCCACTCATCTGGTATGTGGGCTGAGCAGCACCATCATTTGCTAGTTCATTTGTTCATTCATTCATTCATTCCTTATCTGACATTCCACCCATCTCGTGTCCAGGTGTTGGACACTAGCAAAGGCTCCCGGTCTTGCGAGGGCAGTGAGAGCCCTAAGGAGCACGTTGATGGAAGAAGCAGGGGCCGGAGCGAGGAGGCCCTGCCCCCGCACCACAGGGTAGAGGGTGTCGGGGAGGCATTCCTGGAGGGGCCCTGCGCAGAGCTCTGCGCTAGGAGCCGGCCAGGGAGAGCACGCTGCGCGGGGCGGGGACTCCAGGCCCGTGGAGCCTCACCCCGGGGACTGATAGGCCCCCAGACTCCAGGGCGGGCGAGCTGGGGGCTCTGGAGACTGTCCAACTGCCCCGCTGTGAGATACTTCGTTTACCAAGTCGGTGACTGGTCGGCTACGAAAGACTGAAAAGTGGAAAGCAAAACCGAAAATAAAATGGAATCTTACCAAGCGTTCCTTTGGAAGGCAAATCCATGCGACAGGAAGCCAGCCATCGTCCCAGTATGAGGGCTGAGCCCTGTGCACATTCCAGATGGTTCCTCGGGATTCCCTCCCCTCCCCTTCCCTCGGGATTCGCTCCCCTATCCTCTCCTCTCCTTCACTCTCCCTCCTACCTTCCTTCCTTCCTTCCTTCCCCAGACGGGGCCCTTGCTCTCACGCCCCACGTCATCCAGCCTGTTGGCTGGGGCTCTGTTTCTTTAATACTAAGTCAGGGTGGGCAAGACTCCCCTGGAAAACCGGGTGTGTATGGCCACCCCAGGGCGCTGTTTCATCTCTGGAATTTGAATCCTTATCCTAATTGCCTTAAAACTATTGGAAGGGAAGGCCCCCAACAAAGGATCTCCACCAGTCCCAGCTGTCTGGTCTTGATCCTGTCTCCTTGTTGGTGTGGAACCCGTCATGTTTGGAGACTTGAGATGATCGATTCACCAGTTATTTTAAACTGATGTCCTAGGCTGTGTACCTAATGTTCCGCGTTACACTTACAGCCGTTTTCACGTGAAAATGATCACTGTTCCATCAGAAGGGTAGGGTTTCTCTTGTGTGACGATTATCTTTTGATAATAACGTTAGTAACATTTCTCTAGCTCTTGAAACGTTGCCAAATGCGTTCATATACATTAGCTCATCTGATTCTCACAATAACCCCACGAACTGGGGTATCATCTCTTTTATAATGAGGAAACCGAGGCTCAGAGATGTTAAGCAATGTGCTCCACGTTACACAGCCAGTGAGTGGTGGAGCAGGGCCCCGTGCTGGTTCAACTTGACTCTACTGTCATTGAATTTGGTTGCTCAACCAGCGAGTCTTTATTGAACACTTGCTATATGCTAGCGTTAAGAAGAGCAGGAGCTCATGCTGGAGGAGGCAGCAGTGAGTGGTGGCACGGCGGGAGAGTGGCGGCCGAGGGTTGGAGGACCCGGCAGGCCAGGTGGAGGAGCTGGGGGCCAGGGTGTGGGCGGGCACTTGGGCCTTGAGGTGGGGACAGCACCCGCGGGAGGGTAGTGTGACGGCTCTGGGTCCTGCTCCCAGCGAGGTCAGGCTGGAGGCCAGGGTTTACTTCTGCGGAGAGACGTCCCGGGGAGTGTGAAGAACCCAGCTTCTGGTGGTGGTGAGAGCAGGGGAGCACGGTTTCTGCTCGTCCCTCTGCTTCCTTATTTAGACGAACCTGAGCCTTCGTTCCTTCGGGAAAGAAAGGTGAGCCGTGGGGATGGAGGGAGGCCGCGGCCTTCACAATGAATGTCTTATTGTGACGTTCTGCTGGTTGGCAGCCTGATGAGGGACGGGCCAGGCGGGGGCTGACCCGCAGACGGGGGATCCCATTTCTGCTGCTGTGGGAGAGAAGGGAGGGCAGGCCCTGAGGGTGAGCACAATGCATGCTTGTGTATAGAGGGACTCACGTGGCCACTCTCTGGCCCAGACTCAAGGAGGAAACCGCCGTCTCTTGTGGTCCTGTGTGAGATAGAGCACCCAATAATGGGACTGGTTTGAATGGTACCTTTTGCACAACCATGGTCTGTATTAAAAACGAGGAGGTCTGACGGTTCCTGAGCAGAGAGGGATCTTAGAGGACAATGTAGCTGGGGAATCTCAGGCCCAGAGAGGGAAGGTGATTTGCCCAGAGTCACACAGCCTTGGAGTGCCATTCTCACGGTAACCCGTGCTGCATCTGCTTGTTTTCTGCAGTAGGCTTGGAGATGGGAGGGTTTTTATTGTTTATTGATGCAGAGAAGTGCAGAGCTGCAGAGGAGTGGGTTCTCCTGTAGCTGTTCTCCTGAGGTCACTGTGACACCACGTCAAGGGAAGTGTTTCTGCCTTTGGAGAGCTGAGCAGTGTGAAGTGGGCACATGCCCTCCAGGCGGGGTGGGCGGAGACTTAGCCTCTAGCACCCCTGTTTCTGCTGCCCCACACCTTGGGTAGTGCTTGGGACTTTTCTGGCTGTTTATAGGAGCTTCTGGAATCGGCCTTTTAGGATGTGCCAACACGTATTCATACGTGTAACCTCTCCATGCGGCATTTCAGTTCTATGAGAGGTGCTGGGGCATCGCTGTGTTTCTGCAAGGTGTGACCCACGTTCTGTCAGAACCCCAGGGAGCTGGCGGGGAAGGTGCAGACTCCTGGGTGCTCCCAGACTTGCTGATCAGAAGCCCCAGGGCAGGGCTGGGAATCTGCATTTTAAACAAGCTGCACAGGTGGCACTCGGGTCAGCCGGGCTGTGAGCACCCCTGGCCCGGAGGCGGGATGTGGTTCAGCTCTCAGAGCCGGTCTCCGTGGGTTGCCCGACCTTGAGTGAGCCAGTTCCCATTCCCGGGCCTCGGGTTCTGGTCTGTAAGATGGAGACACCACACCTCCGTTTAGGTTGTGATTGCCTAAGTGTAGAAATGTTTGGTGCCCAGTGAATGGTGGCCTTTATTGGGCCTGGTGAGCAGTAGGCAGGGCAGGTGCAGAGGGGGATGTGAGCACCTGGGCGTCCCCGCTGGGAAGGGGCCTCCTGGAGGAGGGTGGACCCTTGGGAGCAGGACAGAAGCTGTACTCAGGGCCTCAGGGCCGCAGTTTGGGGAAAAGCGTGCAGTGACCCTTGGAGATGGTGTCCTCCTTCCCTTTGCCGGGTGCACAGGCTCCCAGAACTCGGTGCCCCAGAGGGTGCCCAGAGAGGGTGTCCTGCTTGGGGTGGTGGAGCTGGGCCCAGGGCCCGCACACTCACTCTTCAGCCAGGGCTCCCTCCACCCGCACGCATGACTGAGTGTCCGTGCCACGCGGGCCCCTGGAGGGACTCATGGCCAGGGCTGTCCCAAGTTCTGGACTAGAACTCAGGTCCCGCCCCACTCCTGCTCTTCTCAGATGGTGATATGCTAGGACGCCAGGAGCCTGGTGATCTGGTGGATGCCCTCGTTGTGCACCTGCCTCCAGGCCCTTCTGTGTGCGTGTCCAGGGTACTTGTGAGAGCCTGAGCCCCCATTCTGGGCCTGTTCTTGGAAACAAGTTCACCTTCCAGGGCCGAGGTGCGTGGGTGGGGGCGTCTGCTGTGTGAACAGACACCCGGGGTCCATGAGGGAGACAGGGTGGTGCTGCTGCTGGCCTGAGGGGGGACAGGCTGGTCTTCCAAGGACGGCTGTTTCTGCAGGTGGCAACCAGGAGCCATTGCTTCTCTTCCCCCATGAGCTGGGATCGTTCTCCTTTATCCTTTGTCATCACGATGTACCTTGCCCAACCCACAGTCTTCCGCTCCCTCCCCCTGAGCTGCAGAGCAAAAGTCATAACAGCGGCTAATAGGTGCCTGGGCCTCGCCACACATACCCACCCTCACTCTGGCCCCCACTCATCTGAGTGGCCTTTTTGTCCTCACCTCACAAACAAGGCTCCAAGAAGATGGAGTGTGAGGGGAGTACCAGGCGTCAGTCTGGACCAGACCTGGGTCTTCTGTTTTGTGGAGCCTGCGCCTCTCACTGTCTTTCTGGGGAAGATGCAAGTGTCCACCTTCTGTGTCCCGTGGGCCCTCCCACGGAGCTCAAGCCAGACTGGAACGTGGACCACGAGGGCTGCTTCGTGGGCCAGAGGAGCTCCCTGCTGTGTTCCCATAAACAGCAAGGTCTCACAATTCGCTTAAAATGCAGATCTGGTTTTGCAAGAGCACGTCTGTCTGGCACCAGGAGGACCACCGTGCCAGGCTCATGGCATCCAGCCGCTCCCGATCCGCTCCTCCCACGTCCCCAGCCCATCTGTAGCCCCAGCCTCTCGCCTCAGTGGCTCAAGCATCAACTCTGGCCCTGCCTGCCCCCAGGCTCCCTGCACCGTGTGCTGTCCTGGTTTCTGCTTCTTGAGGTGGACAGTCTGCTCTGTGCTTCTCTGAGCCTCCAGCAATGGGCACAGGGAGCCCTCAGCACTCGGCGAAGGTGCCAACAGTTTGGCTGTTAGATGGAGGATGCTGGAGCTGTGGGAGCCCCGAGTTTGTCTCATACACTACCCTCCTTTCAGGGGGGCTGCGTCTGCCCAGGACTTTGCTGGGGAGCAGTCAGCTGCAGGGTAAATGCTGGGTCCCACTGTGTGTGAGGTTGGTACATTCGGCCAGGCGAGGGGTGTCTGGAGCCACACAGAGTGGTTCTGCCCCTGCCTCTGCCGAGAGGATGATCAGCAGTGGGGAGTCTGAGATGTTTTTGTCCAGCTGTTTCCGTGTTGTTTCTCCAGTTTATTGTCATCTGCCTGCAACTTGAGAACTTCGTCCCCGCACATGCTGGCACTTACTATAGGAGATATTTAATCCACGGAGGGCGGGCGGATGGTGGTATTGTTCTCAGGGGGCACTTTGTTGGCATTCCTTAAAGCAAAATCTTCAATATCCCTATTGTAGACAATTCATAAATTTTAGAAAGAAATCAGTAAAGTAAAATAGTAGTAACAACAGTCACCACCATCCCCTGTGTTGGTTAGATGTACATTTTAGCCTTCCTGGCATAAATTTGTCGAAGTGCCAGAAGAGCCCTAGTCCCATACCACAGTCCCCGGACTGAAGCTCCCACACAAAACCGCGGAACTGTTGTCACAGTGAGCCCTGTGCTGGGTGGGGGCGGGGCGGCAGTGAGCCCGTGCTGGGTGGGGGCGGGGTGGCAGAGGGTGACATCAGTGAAGCTTCCCTAGCGCAGCCTTCTGCCGGGAGCCCTGGCCCCATGCTGTGCGGGGTCCTCACGCCTCATGTGGTCCTCACCCTGGCTGCCCTGGGGCTCTGTGTGTGCATGCATGTGTGTGTGCACATGTATATGTGCTGGTGCATGTGTATGTGTGGATGCACACGTGCATGCAAGTGTGCCCACCTATGTGTGGGCATGTAGGTTTATGTGCATGCTTGTCTGTGTGTGTGTTGCATGTGTGCACTGGTGTATGTGTGTCTGCATGTGCATGCTTGCATGTGTCAGTGTGCACACTTGCGTGTGTCAGTGTGTGCATGCCCACAGGCATGCATTCGGTTTCAGTAGACTGGAGCCTCTGAGGACAGGGCGGGTCCCTCTCCTCTGTGTCCCCGGCGCAGACTTGGCATGTAATCAAGGGGTCCGTAAGCTTGGGTGCCCACTGTGGCCCCCCTTGGGCTGCCCAGACGCGGTGAGCGCCCTGTGCCGGCGCTCAGTGCCCTCGTCTGCACCTCTGGCAGCACGCCTCCTGCGGACCTGTCAATATTTGCTCGTGGTCAGCCGCCGTTCCTGGGTGCGGCCGGGTGCCAGGGCTCGAGGTCAGCGGGGTGTGTTTGGGTTTCACGGTGATGTGTTTGCTGAGCTTCTCCTGCCTGCACCAGCGGCTCCAAATGACATTTCAGGAATTGAATTACGCTGTTTCGGTCCTCATAGAATCCAGGAAGAGATAATTTGATTATATCTGTTGGAAGTCATTGCCACAAGCGGCTTCGTTTCCTTAGCCAACAACATCTATCCTGCGTGGGGAGAGACGGCAGAGGGATGCTGAAATGACTGGAGTTTCCCAAAAGCGTGTCTCCAGGCTGGCGGTGGCCCAGGGCTCTTTCCCTGGAGTGGGGGAAGCCCAGGGCCTGAAGGCTGTCTCCAGGCGGGGCCCACACCAGCATCGCTTGCCACTGGCACGTGGTTGCCCCGCTGTGCTGCGTGGCCCGACCTGCCTGGCACACCCGAGCAGCCCTCTCTTGCTGAAGCTGCCTCCCTGGGGTGGCGGCTGCAGCAGAGGGCTCTTCCCTCCGGCCCCGTGGGGCCAGGGCGAGGGAGCCGTCTCGTTCTGCCTTGGGATGTCACGGAAGGCCCGTGCCTGATTTCTGTGCCACATCTTGCCTTTTAGGGGTTGTCTCCTGGGGGGCTCACATTTCACCCCGGCCCCAATAGCCATCACGGCCGGCTGCTCTTTCCTTGGCCCCTTGGGGAATTCACTGTGGGCCTTCCCAGCCTCAGGGTATCCGGAGAATCTATAGAGGTCTCAGGATGCCCTTTGTGGTCCTGCAGGGGCATCTGCCTTCCAGCCTCCCGAGTCCAGGCAGTTGCAGGGCTTCCTGGCAGCTTATGGTTCAGCTTCCCGTGGTGCCAGGAGCGAGTTCAAGAACTGCAGGACCCGCCCCTGCTCCTGGGCTCAGAGCAGAGGGAGGTGTTCTCGCAGCGGCCCTGCCAGTGTTCTGGGAGCACTGGGAGGGGATCCCTGAGGCCATCTTGGAAGAGGGGGTGGTTAAGCCAGCCAACTTTGTTGGGAGCTGTCACCCATTCCCCGTTAGTCAAATAATAATGAATATGTTGTGTTTGGCTCGAGCAGAGAAGGCTGAAAGCAAGCTAACAGGAAGCCTGAATTCAGCCGGAGCCGAGTTAGTGATCCTTTAAGAAGTCTAACTTAGGGTTTTGAAAGAGGAAAAGGCTCTGGCCTCATTAGGCTGCCTCCACCGCGTCCTTGAAACCTTTCACTCCTTGGAATGTGCTTCTTAACTTTTGGAAAAAACAACTTTCTCCTTCTGTATATAGCGCTTATCGCCATGTGCAGGCACGTACCTGGTCCACTTATAGTCAAGAAACCACTGGGTGAGGCCCCCAGGGTGGGGCGACTCACGTATTGGGTCTGGCATTCCGTCCACGGGGAGCCCACGAGCTTGGCCTGTAGGGCCCGGTGGAGGGGCTGAGTCAATCTCGGAGCCCTTTTCTACTTGCATTCCCAAATTTCTCCCTCCCCTTATAAGTGGCTACTTTCCCATTACAAAAAACACCTCTGGTTTTATTTTCTTCTGACCCGGCTCCCAGCAGTCCTGGAGCGCGGCAGGGCGTGGGGTGGGGGGTGGAAAGAATCGCGTGTGTACCTGTGTGTACGCCTGCGTGTGCCCAGAGGTGCACGCACGGAGCTTAGCAGGGGTCAGAGGGACTTCGGGGTTAGGATTTCCGCCTGGCTCGGCTCTGGGCTGTGTTGTGACCCTGTCCACGTCTCGGGAAGGTCCTTGTGTGTCTTTCTGAGGAACAGTTAGTTCGATGCGGGCAGGAAGAGGCTCCAAGGAGCAGAGGACCTGCTGGCCTCGGGGGGAGCTGCACTGTGTCTGACCCCGAGCAGGGTCCCGCACAGAGGACTGAGTGGCGGCTGTGAGCTGGCCCTTGGACAGGCTGCCCTGTGACGCCTGGACACTCAAGTCAGGCTCTGGACTGCAAGATGACCACTAGCCCTGGCCTTTGACAGGCCACGGGAGCCTGCTGGGGGTGTGATTCTGGGCACCCAAAAAGGTACCCCAGAACCCCTTAGCTATGGAAGGGTCCCAGGGTGTGCTCCTCTGTCACGGGGCACCCTGCTCCTGGGGGTACTGAGGGCTTGCACGCAGGCAGCAGCTGTGTCATGAGAGGACTTGGGTTCCACCTTGCCACTCACTTCTGCCTTCATCCCTGTGGGCCTTGGTTTCCTCATCTGTAAGGCAGGGGCCCATCTGAGGCTGTCACTGAAAAGCTGTGTTGCGGGGCTGCCCCCTTTGCCTGTGGGGACCCGAGGCAGAGCTGGCACCTGCGGGACGCAGGGCCAGGATGCAGCTGTGAGCCAAGAAGCAGGGGTTGCGGGGTGGCCCACTGGCAGGGAGAGCTATTTGCCGGGCTCCTGGAGTGGGCCGAGGTGGCTGAGGGAATGGGTGAGACAGTGGCATGTGGTGTGTGTGGCCCTGCTGTTTGCAGCTTGGGGCTTTGTGAGGCTGGCTGACTGCTGGGCTGGAGGGGAAAGCCAGGCTGAGTTTCCATGCGCCCCTGGAGCTGGGCAGACAGGCAGAGCTGGCGTCCACATCTGCCCCGTGTCTGCCTGTTCTCCTCTGGGAAGAGCTTCTTTCAGCAGCCCGATCACCGTGTTCGCTGTGCAGCTCTGCGTCCTCTGAATGCAGAGTTTCTGCTGGCCTGCGAGGCCCCAGTAGCTCATCTGGGTCTGGTGCAGGCGAGGGGCTGGGCTCTGGGCTGGATGGCCCTGCGTGGGGAGGTAGCCCCAGGGCCCCAGCCCACCAGCTGCACTCATCCCCAGTCCAGGGGTCCTATTTTGGTGGAGAAAGGGGTCAGCGGGGAGAGGGGAGCATGGAAAGACCACGCCCCTTCTCCTGTGGCTGGTCCACACTGGCCTGGGTCTCCTGGGGCAGGCTTCCCCCGGCCTCTTCATTCCCAACTCCTCGCTTTCCCTCCACGGCTTCTCTGTTCATCTCCTGGAGACCAGCTGAGCAGGCAGGTGAGACGCCTGGCCTGGCCCTGCCCGAGAAGCCCCACGGCCCGGCCCTGCGTGGTCTCCTCCTCTGGCTCTCCTGTGACACTCCTTTGTGGCCCCTCGGCGCCAGGTCCAGGTTTGGTCCTGTTCCTGTTCAGGAAACCACTGTGGGCGACATGGAGACGAGTCCGCTGGCCCGGCCGCCCCTCCTCGGGTCTTGCCTGGTCATCCTCAGAGGGCTGTTTCAGGCCCTGCGTTCCCTCTGCGCTGACGAGTGTGAGGATGCAGGGACGCACCACGCTTCTCATCTCTGCATTGCGTGGAAGTGTGAGAACCGCACCGCTCTACATCTAGCTGGTGAAGTGCGTGGAGGTCGGTCTGGTCTTCTTCCTCAGCTGGCTCTGATCTTTTGCTTTCCCTCTGTTCTGATCATTCTTCAACTGGGGCCAACAATCAGAAACATCACATTTCCATGGCGTGAGCCGCGCACGGGAGCCGCGTGGCACCCAGGGTGCACCGGCTGAGTGGGGGAGGAGAAATCTTCTGAGAGGCTCTTCTCTGGGGCACAGTTTGACTCCACCTGAGTGTGTTGAGCACTCACTGCATGCCCTTCATCAATTATTAAGCACCTGCTGTGTTCCAGACACCATGTTCAATGTGGAGGATACACATTGGGTAAGGCTGGATACCTGGGGAGCCCCCAGTTGGATGGGGGTGGCAGACAGGTGAGCATATGGGTGTGACACAGTGTCATGAGCCCTGTCACCGGGCAGCAGGGGTCCCACAACTCCTTGGCTCGGAAGTCTAGGCCCATACTGGAGAAGGTGACCACCTTCAGGGACCCAGGACGGCTGGCTTCCCTCCATTTCCTCTGGAAGCCCCCTGGGGCCCCTCTCCCAGCCCCCATCCCTTCAGTGCCCTCCTGAGTGAGTGGATCAGGGATAAGGGGAACCCCCAGAAAGAGACCTTACACTCCAGGTAGGAAGGTCTTGGACAGGTGTGACACCAGGTGGCTCAGAGCAACAGCCACGTGCTGGGCCAGTGAGGACGACAGACCAGAGAAGCTGAGGATGGTCAGCGAGGAGAATGGCCTGTAGGCCAGTGGGGCCGGTGGGCAAGATCCCTGGATTGGAATGAGAGGCGAGGAAACTGAGGCCAGAGCAGAGGGCTTGTCCAGGAAGGGGCAGAACCAGGCTCCTAGCAGCTTCTCCATTTGCAACACCATGCCACTGCTCCATGAATGAGACATGAGGTGGGTGGAGGCCTCGAAGTATCATCATCATCATCTGACTTACTAATAAAAAAATTAAAATTTAAAGTGATCTAAAGTGACAAGTGACAGGCATGTTCCTAGAAACCGGAGATTGGGTACGGAGCAGGTCTCAGTGTAGATGACACCAGACACAAAGTCCCCTGGACTCGGTGGGTTTTTAAGGTTTCAGAATTCTGAAGGACAAAAGGCTCTTTATTCCAGGTGTGCTGGGGGTCTCTCAGTCTTCACCGCCCTGTGTCCTGGGCTCAGGGCTGAGTCGCACAGCACAGCTTTGTTTCTGGGTGGAGCCTCCGCCGCCCAAGGACAGGCTCCTTCCCCTGCTGGGGACCGAGCTGGACACCCTAGGACCTGAGGCCCCTTCTCACTCAGATGCCCCAGCAGCCTTCAGAAGCCGGCGGCCCACCTGGCCCTCAGCCTTCTGGAACCGGGTAGGCCTTCCAGGCCCTGGGGCAGGCTGGGGGTCCTGGCCAGGCCCAGCAGCACCACCCCCAGGTTTGCGATGTCCTCTCTCTGTGGGAGGCCCAGCGCCTGCACTCGGGACTTCTCTGTTTTGTCTGTTTGTTGACATTCTAGCCTCGAGGTCTGTGTTTCCTTGTTGGGCCTCTAGGAGGGTACAGCCTAGACAGGTCCTCAAGTCCCCGAGTCTCTGGGCTGGCCGTCCCAGGAGCTCAGGGCGAGCTGGCTGGGTATCCAGGCCACTGGGCCACACGGTTCCACACTCTCCTTCCCTCAGGTGTCCGAGACCTTTCCCCTGAGCCGTTGGGCCACATCCTCCAGGTCAGTGTGGTGGAACACCATAGCCCAGGGGACAACAGACTGCATAAGACACTTACTTTAATTAGAAGAGTTACATGACAATATATCAGAAAGCTGGCAAAGTACAGGGAAAAACAAGTCATTAATGGTGGCCTTCTGGCACAGCCTCGCCCCTGTGTCTTCCTTCTGGTGCTTTGCTTGTTTTCATCGCAGTGTTGGCACCTGCATCGCATGTTGCAGGTTGACCCCACACCGGGGGGATAGTTCTTCCCATCCTTAGGGTTTGCAGCGAAGAGCGCTTCCCCCTGTCATTTTGATGGAGCTCAGGAGGCAGAGATGGAAGCCTGTCCTGGCCTCGGGGAGCTGGCCGTCCAGAAAGCAGGCGAGCTTTAAGCGGAGCTGTCTCTCTGGCGCCTGCTGCCCACCGGGCTGTGCCGGGTATAGTTGAGGTGTGGCTTTGATCCAGACCTGCTCTTGAGGAGCGTACACAGGGCGACGCGGGTTACTTAATTCAGACAAAATGTGTGACAAGGTTGAAGTAGAGGCAGGAGCGGGGTGTTGGGTGGGAAGGGGGAACGCTTCTGACTGTGTGGCTCTGAGAAGGCTTCCCGGGAAGGCCTGTTGGGAGGGCCTGGGCACAGAGCTGGGTGTTGGCGCCAGGAGGATTTGGACAGAGAGGGGAGGCGTGCAGACGTTTCTCCCTGACGGCACAGAGGTGGTGTCCTCACCTGGTCCTCCTGGCGTGGTCCACAGTCTGCAGTGGCCTTGCTCGTTCGTGTGTGGTTGATGGTCTCTCTTGGGCTCTGGTGGACAACGTCCATGGGACAGAGACTTCATTGGCCTTATTCACCCCGCCGGATAGGTGCCTGAAAGTACTGAATGGAAGTATGGAGGAGACAGTGGAGGAATAGGCAGTGTCTGTGATGGAAGGACTCCACAGGCCGGCCACAGAAGGGTGGTCTTGGCGGGGGATCTGAGCCCAGAGGGAAATCTGAGGTCTCTTCCCTAGTTGGCTGTCTTTTGGGAAGGGGTAGAAAATCACACAAGAACAAAGAGGTGGGGGGAAGGGAGAGAAGAATTCCCACCCCTAATCCCAGCACGAGAGGTAACATTTGGTGCGTGTCCCACCCCAGGAGGCCCCTGCCCAGATGTGTATTCCTATAGATGTAATTTCGTACGTGGGACCATTCCTTCTCTACCGTGTGAAAACCTGTGTTTTCACTGAGCGACGCTTTGTTCTTCCGGAGAATTCACCAGGCAGGACCGTATCGACAAGGCACGTCTCTACCTGAACCCTCTGCTGCTTGTCCTAGGCCGGGGTCCCCAGGGGCTTTTCTCAGGCCCAGGTCTGGTGGCAGAGCAAGAATACTAAGCTGAGGGGGGGGGGGTGAGGGGGACAGAGGGAGTGCGAACCAGCACCCTCCTGTTTCCTGTCGCTTAGGAGGCCCCCAGCCAAGCTGTCAGTCCTGCCGCAGAAGTGAGAACAGCGGTGTCAGTACTCGGGTTACAGCGTTAACTGTATCCTTACTGTTTGGGACAAACTCGAATTCAGATCCTCCTCTTAGCGGCTGTGTGACCTTGGGCGAGTCAGCTCACCTTGGACTGGCCCGTCCTCCTGTGGACAGGGGATGATCCCTCCCTCAAGAGGTGTAGGACAAAGTCTGGGCCGCGCCTTCCGAGTGGTAGGCGCCCGGCAGATGGGGGCTCCCTTTCTGCCCTCCTTTTGCACCTGGAAAAAAAAAACGGAAAAAAACCCGAAGGAATCTATGAAAAAACTATCAGTTAATAAAATAATCAGGTGAGTAGTTGGAGAAAAGATAAATATTCATATTAGCCATGATCACTTATTAAGATATATTTTCAGGGCTGGCCCCGTGGCCGAGTGGTTAAGTTCACGCCCTCCGCTGCAGGCGGCCCAGTGTTTCGTTGGTTCGAATCCTGGGCGCGGACATGGCACTGCTCATCAAACCACGCTGAGGCAGCGTCCCACGTGCCACAACTAGAAGGACCCACAACGAAGAATATACAACTATGTACCAGGGGGCTTTGGGGAGAAAAAGGAAAAAAGTAAAATCTTTAAAAAAAAAAAAAGGTATATTTTCAAAGATCCCACTCTTGTGCCTAAAATGTCGTGTTAGTGGTTACACATCCGTATATGTTTGTCAGAAGTCAGTGAACTGTGTACCCTAAGATAAGTGAATTTTATCGTATGTAAGTTATACCTTAAAGAACTTGACTTTACGTAAAAAAGCCTCCATTCTTAATGTCTACAGAGCATATGAAAATACCCAGGTCTAGCATTAAGGAAGAATGTGCCTGACTGAGATGAAGAAAAAGATGGCATTTAAATGTTTTGTTGTTAGTTTTTCCTTATTACAGAAGTTACAAATAACAAAAGCTCCTCCTGCCTCGAGGAGCTCACTTTCAGTGGGGGGTCCGATAGTAGACATGATAAGCAAGCAAATTATATCATGTGTTTGGTGCTACCCACCCTGGGAAGGAATTGACCTGGGTAATGGGGAGTGGGGGGTGTAAAGGAAGGGAGGGTCGTGCGATTTTAGATAAGCTATGGTGGCAGACTCATTGAGAAGGTGACATTTGAGCCAAGTGTGGGGACCACGGCCAGGGAGGGTGGTCCAGGCAGAGCTGGTGTGTGTCGAGGTGGGAGCAGGCCTGGCATGCTCAGGGAGTGGCGGGGAGAGCTGTTGGGGAGTCTGCAAGTCTGCATGAGGACGTCAACCCTCCCAGTGGGCAGGGCAGCCCCGGATCACATGGTCTGCTCTTTCCTAGTCACCTAAATATCACAAAATACATGTTTTATTTAAGTTTACCATAATGACACTATTTTTTTACATACTGTGTTGTAACCTGTTTAACATAACAACTATTGAATACGTTTTTCCATTTTTCGAAAATCACCGTCTGTGGCCTGATTTTGCAGGCTTTGGCTGCACTTCCTTTCCGGGCGTGAGCTATAATTTGTTTAACTAACACCTGCTGTTCAGCACTTCGTCCTTCTGGAAGGCACCGTGGAGAGTTGCGGGACGAGCCAAACAGTGGAGGCCGTGCCCGTCTGCCCCAAATGTCTGGATGGGAGGTGGCCGAGCTGAGCCACAACTAAAGTGCAGTAGCTGGTGTGTCCAGACACACTGGATTCATTCCTTGTTTTTCCACTGCTTTAGATTTAGGGAGCTTCACCTGGAGAGGCATGTGGATAGGACTGGAAAATGTCACAGCCATACTGCCTGCAGATAAGTCGGTTTCCCAACCTTGTGGTTAAGCGGCCTGACCCGCTGGAGCCACCTGGCTGGCACTCGAGTGCCCGGCCACACTGGACTGCCCCACCCGCCTGGGCAGGTCTCTCTCTGGTCCTGTTCGTGCTCTTTACTCGCTCTGACTGCCCTCCCCGCCTCCTGTCAAGCTCCAAGCCCACCTGCAGCCTCTCCCTGGAAGCATCCGTCGCCCCTGCTCACATCTTCCTCCCTCCTGCCTGCATGTGGACTTAGAGTCTCCCCGGCAGGTTAGCGACTCCCAGGGCAGGGCAGGGCAGGGCCCAGGTTCCTCCCGTTCCACGTGAACCAAGCCTGCCTGCCTCTCTCCCTTCTTCCATTCAGCCCCAGCGCTGGGTTTGGCACGAGATACAAACGGTGGTTAGGAAGTTATGTTCTGCGGAACCGTCGGCCCAGCGTGGAAAGTAAGCTGGTAAATGTACACGAGTGTCCAGAGTCATTCTGGGAGCAGCGAGCGGCCAGAGCAGAGGGCATCTGAGTGGCGTTTAGAGAAGGGAGCGCTGCGGAGGTGGGAGACGCCGGGCCTGGGCGGTGTCCTCACTTCAGGCTGAAGGCCTTAACTGAGCAAGGTGGTCATTTCCAGGCCTGCGGCCTCCCGTCAGCTTGGATGTTGGTGGCCAGGATGACACTGGCCCTTTTGGGGTAACTTGTTTGGATTCAGGGCTCTGGATGGGATTTGTGACAAAGCACGATCCTGAGGATGGATTCAGCTGTCTGAAGTCTCTGCATTTGCAAGTGTCAAGACTCCGCAGCTGCCTTGCCCAAGGCGAAGTGGAGGAAGGTATAGCTTCATGTTTGGGGTTTTTCTAAGGCTGCTTCGAAGGGAGGTGTGGGACTCATTTCTGTGAACCATTAACATTCTCAGGACACGGGGCCCGAGCGATTTGGCTGGAGCTGTCGGTTTTACCTCCCGTCTCCAGAGGAGGGCTGCGTGTGCGGTCTAGGACGCAGGGCCTGGGCGAGGCTGCTGTCCAGTGGGTACGTGTGGTGGAGACACAGGTCCTTCGGAATGGTTTTGGTCTGGTTATATAAAACGCTCATTCTAAAAAAGATGGAAAAAGGAGAAAAGAAGAAAGCAAATATAATCCACAGTCCTACAGTTGAGAGAAGTCACAGCCAGCATCTGGGGCTGTTTGTCCTCGTCAGTATCTGTTTACGGAGAGATGAAGAGACAGGGATGTCGTAACTGACGCCATACTGCATACGCATTTCGTGCCTCCCCTTTTCCGTTCAGGATCCTATCATCCCATTTCCCTCTGTCAGTAAAAAGTGAGTGTAATCGTAAGTTTTGGTGGCTGTCACAGAAAGTGTTGGACTTGGACGTGGTTCAGTCCAGCCTCCTTGTTCCATGGAAGGTGATCCTTGTGCCCCCGGCACCCTCCTTGGGGCATCAGGGCAGAGCGGGGAGTTGGGACCGGGCGCCACCCTTGTGTCCATCCCACCTGCCCACTGTCTCCACTGGCTGGAAGCGTCTTCTGGTCCATCTGAGCGAGCTTGTGCGATTGTCCACCTGAGCCAGTGTGGTCCAGAGCCCGGATTTGAGGTCCAGCATCGCTGCTTCCCAAGAACCCCACCTCCCTCTTTCTGTTTGTAAAATGCCTTTCACTCTGTGTTTCTCAGAAAAATTGTGACGATGAGCGAGGTGTGACTTGTGGGAGTTACTTTGAAGGGAAGGTGTTGGTGGTGCCGGGTGCTGGGCGGCAGGTCTGAGTGTGGCCACGTGCGAGAGCCCACAGACCCGGCCTCCGTCCTTGGCGCCTGGGCTGTCGGCGAGAGCATGCGCCTGGCCCCTCAAATTCAGCGGGGTGTGGCTGAGCCTCTCATGGAGCTGAGCAGTGGCAGTTAGATGGCCTCATGGACATCAAATGACCCAACCAGAAAGGTCTTGCGTGATGGGTTGGCGGTTGCCCCCACATCTGTCCACAGGTGCCGTGTGGCTTTGCCCTGATGTGGCGTGAATGCCAGATTGGCTGAGGATGAAAAGCCGGAGAGCTGTTAAATTCCAGAAGCTCGAGTGGGTTGAAAGGATGAGCTGAAAATAAGATGGAATTGAACAGAGTGAAGGCAAGCTTTGCACTCTGGCTTAGTATAGATTCGTTCATTCATGAGAGTGCAGGTCTGAGAAAAAAGAAACGACGTTGGATGCTTGCATGCACACTTGAATCTGTGGCTCTCGCTCAGCTGCTCCGTGCGGGCTGCCCTGCCGCCCCTGAGCTGCCATCAGGAGCGGCCCGGCTTGGGGTCCTTCGGGCAAAGCGTCAGGAGCCAGATGTGCCCTCGTGCCAGCAGGGTGGACTGGCTGCCCGGGTCCACCTGGACGTCCAGACAGGATTGAAGTCACCGGAAAGAGCTCTGTGCAGCGTGTGCGGTTCTGGGGCGGCTCTTCCCTTTGCCGACGTGAGTTTGCAACTAAGCAAACTCCAGCTCTCAGCCAGGAAATGCAGGGGGTGTGCTTGGTCTGGAGACCCTGGCTCCTGCGCTCTGGCCGTGGTGAGAATGGGGGAGGGCAGGCCGGCAGGAAGCCTCGGGCACACGGGCGTGAGAACCTGAGGGCGTGGACGTAGGGGCACTGCTGTGGGCAGGGCGGGGCGGCTGGGTGTTTGTGGTGTGCATCATTAGTGTGACCAGCCCCTGGGCTTTTTCCGGCCCAGCCCAACCAGGCCTATTGGAATGAGCCTGCCGGCACCCGGCTGAAGGCCTCCGTATCTGTGATCCACCAGGCCCCTTTCCCACAAGAGCTGGAGGTGCTGACCCACTGACCTCTTTGGTATGTCACTGTTGTGCCTGGCCCCCCAGAGGCTGAGCTGCCTCTGCCTGGGTGAGGGAGCTATTTGGGAAGTCCTTGGCGAGGCTGCTCCCCACCCCTTGGCATTGCCTCTCTCTCTCTGTCTCTTTCATGGCTAACTCTTATTCATCCTTCAGGTCTCTGTTTAGATGTCACCTCCTCTTGGAAGCCTTCCCAGATCCTTAGGTAGGGCTGTAGGCCTCTCAGTGGCCTCCCCAGCATCCTGCACTCATCTTTCTCGTGGACGTGTCACTTTCCCCTTAATCTCCTGGGCACTTGTGGGAGCTCCTTGAAAGCAGGGGTTTTCCTGTTCACTGTTGCGTCTGCAGCACCTAGGACAGTGCCTGGCACATTCTAAGAGTTCAGTTGAGTGTATTTTGAATAAGTAAAAGAATGCATAAATGAGACTTCGATTCCAGCTCAAAGACCAGCCCGTTACCCCGACGAGCAGGGTCAAATGTGGGAACCACTGGGCGTCGGGGTTGGCCTGGGTCACCCGAGTCACGGCTTGTGCAGCACAGAGGCAGTCCAAGTCCGCCTGGGGGCTCAAGGGCAGAACGGGAGGGCCAGGCAGGGGGCTGCTGCCCCCGTCCAGGTGTCTAGGTGCCCTGTGTTGCCACACCTGGGAGGTGCATGTCGGTGTGGTGTACCAGGTGGGAGCCACCTAAGGGCCCCTGAAAGGATTCCTTAAGGCTTTAATGTTGACTTTGAACAGCAGCGCAGCAGGAGTGAGCTGAGCTGCAGCACAAGTCTTGCCCAGGGGCCTAGAGTCTCCCCTCCACTCGTGGCTTCCTCAAACCTCCTACCTTCTCGGGCCTGGGTTTTGTGCAGGGGGGATTAAGTGACAAAGTGGCTGTGACGCTCCCTCTAGACTGTAATGCACACTGTGTGGAGTGGATTATTCCTCCCCCTCGTGGTTTGGCATCGGGTGTAGACTCTGACATGTGGGGCAGGACTGACGTACTGCATTTGTCAGGCTGCTTTTCCCCTAACAACTTGGGGTGTCCTGACACCCTTTGTGTAGACTCCTGCCGAGGTTCCCCGGGCCACCAAAACCTGATTTCAGTGCAGCTCTCTGATAGGACCTTCAAGACTTTGGTCTGCAGAAAAGACCCCGTCCTGTGTGATCTTAAAGAAAATAGGGCTCAGGAGTAAATGGCCACACGCAAAATGCTGCACTGAGGCTGGGCTTCCTAAAACATCGCCTGCTGCTGTGCACGACGCGTGTAAACGCGTGTGGACCTGCTGAGGCTGCCAAGTGTGGTTGCCACAACAAACCAGCCACAAAGGCTGCACATCTTCCTGTTTCTGCTCAGCCCCTCGACACACTTCCTGCACACGACACTCGGTTTCCTAGAGCCCTTCCCTGTGGAGGAGAAGTGTGGGAGTGTGCGACTGGCCTGAGCAGGACTTTCCAGAGCACTGGGTGTGCAGGGGGCTCTGTGCCCTGAAGGACCTTTGACCCTTTATTTGGGAATGAGGGGTGAGGATCCATCAGCGTACCCCTTGCCACTAGATTCTGTCAGCAGTTGGGGGTAGACCAAAAGATGACCATCAGGGGAATGTATATACGTCGGGGTCTCTCACCCTCCCCACTGGACATTTTGGGCTGCATAGTGCTTTGTTGGGGTGGGGAGGGTGCCTGTGCACTGTAGGATGTTTAGCAGCATCTTTGGCCACCACCCAATAGATGACAGTGGATGTCCCCCACACCCCAGTTGTGGTAACCAAAAATGTCTCCAGACATTGCCAAATGTGCCAGGGGGACAAAATCGCCCCCAGCTGAGAACCACTAAATTTATGTGTGTGTGTGCATGCACACATATACACACACACGCACACGCACCTTTTTGCTGGTATTTCTAGACTGGCAAGCTTGCTCTATGGCCAGAATCCGTTTCCTGCTGCTTACCCACGCCCGTAAAAATCAATTTCCCAGTCACAGGCTGACAGCTGAGCACCTGCCGACCTCCGCTCCCAGGGGCCAGTAGGGGAGATGGGGAGACACAGGCTGAAAGGTCATTCTTTTTCCAGTCTGATCAGAAAGCCACTTCTTCCCCCAAGGAACAGGGCGAGAGGCTGGAAGCCAGCAATGTTGTTCGTGCAGAGGACTCCTGGTGGAAGGACAGAGACAGAGGGACACAGCCCATGTCTCACGTCACACAGGACAGCTCTGCAAAGAGAAGGTTTTCAGTCAAACACCCAGCAGCACGAGTCACACACTCACTGTTTCAGCCCCACACCGACCACGTGGCTCTGTGCCAGGTGGTGTGCTGGGCCTTGGAGTAAGTCCTTGTCCCCTCCCACGGTCCCTGTGGGGCTACAGACTCTAAGCAGCCGATCCCAGGAAAGTGCAATGAAGGTAGGGGAGCTGCGCGGTGCTATGAAAGTGAGCAGCCGGAAGCCTGGGGGCATCCTGAGGGAGGGACCGTGAGCTGCCATCTGAAGGGAGAGTGGTTCTCTGGGCACTTAGGGGGTGTCCTTGGCAGAGGAAATAGCTCTTTGGTGGGCCAGGGCTTGGCACTCTTAAAAACTCCTCACACGCTTTTCTTCCCAGTTGTGAAATGAGCTGAGCAGACTGGAATCAAAGATAGAAAAATGGAGATGAGAGGCTGTGCAGAGACCCAGCTGTGAGTGGCCTCTGCTGAGCGCTAGTGCATGAAAGTAGCTTTGCCAGTGTTCTTTCTTGTCATCCTCCCAACAACCCGTTGGAGCTCCTGGGGCACCAGAGGCCGAGAACCTGACCTAGGGCTGCCCAGCCGTGTGAGGCCAGCTGAGCCATGATTGATCCTGGGCGGGGGGGGGTGACTCCAGGACCCGAGCGCTTCCTCCTGGTGGCCTCAGCTCTGGGCACTTGTTAGAAATGCAGTGTCCTGGGCCTAGCTCTGGAGGTTGTCCGGACCCGGGAATCTGCATTCTAGAAAGCACCGACTCCGGGCTTGTGTCCCTGATGGGGAGGATGACTTGGCTCCTGGAGGGGAGCACTCCAGCAGCAGCTCCTTGGAACCAAGTCCTTTGGTGCAGACGTGCTCTGCACAAGAGCCCTGGGTCTCCCAGGCCGGGCCGAGCTGGGCTGTGACTTCCCATCTGATGCTGGGCTCATTTCACTCGTGGATGCAGATGGAAAGCAGCGTGGGCAGATCACAAGCGGGAGCTGTCTGCGCGGGGCGCCGGCGGAATCCGGTGTCTGCTCGCCTGAGCGCTGTCGCTAATGGGATTTGCTGAGCCTTTTGGGTGTTTGTGGCATGGCGGCTGTTGCAGGAACCCAGCGGCTGCTCATTTGTGGGGAATGAATAATTTATTTGTGTTTTCAGATGGCTTATTCCTTCCTCGTAGACACGGCAGCCGCGCTCCGCACGCTCTGTCGGCTGCTGAGTAAGTGGCTTCGGCGGGAGGACTCGCCTTGATCTTCCTTGGTGCTGGACGCCTGTTTCCAGGATGTTGGTTTGCAGGCTGCGTTTTAAGGGGGTCCAGATCCTTCCACTTGGGGTGCCTTCCTTTCTCTCTCTTTGTGGGGAAATCATGCTTTCCCTCCTCGTTGCCTGCTTTGGGAAGCACAGCTCCAGAGTGCTAGCTGGCCCTGGGCGTTTTAGGGCTGTCTGGCAGCTAGGACATTGATAACAACAATGCTGTAGAGTTCTGGCTCTGGGAGGGCTTTGTTTCTGATTTCTGCTGTGACCAGCTGAAAGCCACACATGGTTGCAGTCACCCTTGAGAATCCCCCATTTGCACAAGTATCAGTGCCCAAGTTGCCTCTCTGCCTCTGGCCTCCACCCTGCCGTCCTTTCTGCTCAGGCTGCCAGCAATCTTCCTCCAAGTGCCTCACTCAAGAGTCTGTCATGGCTCCCTGTTGCCGAAGGCTACCTGAACCCCAGTGTCAGAAGCCCTGCGCGACCTGGCTCTTGTCCTGCTCTGCAGCCTCATCTCCTATCTCTTCTTCCTCTGAGCTGCCTGCTCCCTGTTCATTGATTGAAGGCTGACTGAGACTCTGCCACGCTCCAGGCGCTGTGCGGGGGCTGGGAGACCAGGGAGCGAGACCCTGCCCTCCCAGCACTCCATCTGGAGGGGTCTGGGGCCCCAGTAGATGGGTTACAGGCAGCCTCACAGACCCCCAGGCCCGGGAACGGGGGCAGGCAGCGCAGGAGGGAGTCTCAGAATTTTCAGCATCTTTAACCTGCCATTTTGGTGGGATTGAGGCCCCAGCAGGTGCCTGGATGAGGGCCTGATTGTCAGGGCCTCGAATGCTACACCACAAGGGACCGCCAGGGGCTGCAGGTGGGCTGAGAGTGGGTACCTGGAACCTGGCCTGAGGGGACCACTCGTCAGGCACCCTGGCCAGGAGCCCTCTGCCCGCCGCCCAGCCTTCGCGCTCTGCACAGACCCCACCTCAGGCCCGCCCTGTGCACTGCGTTGCATTCTTGCTTAATTATGCTTAGATGCTTAATTAGTGTCCCTTTCCTTGCTCCTTTATCACTCACCTTGAGGGCAAGAAGGTTTGTCTCTGGCATCCCCTCTGGGCAGGTCCTGTGGCCTCTAGGGGAAGCACGGCCTACAGGGTCAGGTGCGCTCAGCTGGCATGATACTGCCCAGCTGTGTGGCCTTGGGAAAGAGGCTTGATGTCTCTGAGCCTCTGTTTCCCCATCTGTAGGTGGAAACAGAGAGAGTAATGATCCCATGAGTGGCACCGTATGTGAATGTGCCCATTGTCCAGGCCGAGCCTTAAAGGCTGCATTCAGACTCCAAGTTTAGGCCTAGGAGCTCAAAGAGCTTCCACGTGAGTCCATCGCCTCCTGTCAGGGTCCAGTCCAACGTGCTTTGGGCCTCTTCCACACGAGGGGCGGGGGTCGGTGCTTGGTCCGTTCACCCACACCATTACCTGACTCTCTGAGTGCCTGCTGCCCAGGATCATCCAGGGCAGGCACGGGGGCACCCTCCTCAGGAGCAGCCTCCTATCCTCAGCTGCCCAGCTGTGGCCAGGGGAGGGCATGTGGGGGCGGCAGGTGCAGTCAGGGCACTCCTCACGCCTTCCCCCCCGCCCCCCCCACCGCCCCGCCGTGACTTACCTGAGTCCTCTAAGGCGAGGGGCTCACCTGGGCCCACAGCCAGAGAGCAGAGAGCCAGGGGCGCCTGTTCTCCACGGCTTGGGCCACTGTCACCTGGTGGCGCCCTCCGTGGTCCTGTATAGAATTACACGCCCCCTCCCCACAGTTGTGTGGTTTGGATGGTACATGAGGGCGCTGGGCCATTGTGGGTGGCGGAGGAGGCTGTGCGGAGAGGCAGGTGGACGGCCACTGCATCCTGGACCAGCCTGGGGGCACCTGGGCCGCCAGGGTGCCTCCGTCCTCCGAGGAACAGCGGCTCTGAGCAGGAAGCGCTGGTCGGACACCAAGAAGTCTCCTTGGGGAGCCGTGACACCTCACCTGAGTGACCGGGGTTGGCATCTGAAGCCCATGGTCTCCTCTTTCTGGCCCTGTGGCTCCAGGCAGGACCCTCAACTTCTCTGGGCTGTGTCCTCCTCCACGAAGCTGGGGGGAACCTGACTCCTGTGTGCCCACCCCATGGGCTGTGGAGGAGGCGGGCTGGGGTCGTGGGTGTGGACTCTGGCTGCCATCCCGGCTGCCTGATTCCTGTGCTCTCCTGCCCCACGGGCTTTCTAGGAAAAGGACAGTGTGGATGGCTCGTTCCCAGCCCTCGCTCGCTCTCCTCCAACATCGTTATTAATAAAACTCTCAGAACGTTTAAGAGAGAGGCCCATGGCCCAGCTCAGGTGACAAGTGACCAGCAGGTGACAGGTGACACGCAGCCTGAAAACCTGGGAGACGCACTTGTATGAGTGTCCGAATCTTTGCGTCTCTGCCCGGCACATGACAGCGTCTCCATCACTCGGGGAGTGTGGCCTGGCTCCACCTGGCTCTGCGATCTTGCCTGAGAGCCTTCTCTCGCCTCCGTTTGTGCAACTGCAAAATGAAAAGATTGGACGAGGTGGGGGGTTTTCCTTTTTCTTTGTTTTTCTTCTTTGCAGCTGAAACTTTTCCTCCCAAGTGAAATCACGGTGGCGTCAGTGTATCCAGCAGGCAAGGTGGCCCTGCGGGCGGGACAAGGCCTGGCTGCGTCGTTGCCCTTGAGCACCCCCTCCAGCCCTGGGCCCCCAGAGATGGTTGGAGGCTTCCGGCCTCGGGTTTCTAGGGTCCCCTTAGCCGCAAAAGGGTGCAGCTCCTTCTCCAGCTGAGACAGACAGCTGACAATGGGCTGAATGTGGACAGAGTGCACCCCAAATAGAAATTGCTGTATCAGGTTTGGATTGCTTGCTCTCCGCCTCCCCGGGGACCACCCACGGTTCCCCTGTGGCTGCCTCATTGTTCCGATGTTGGCAAAGGTTTGCTTTTTCTTCCTCTGTCTGGAACAGGAGGTGCCTCAGACACCGCCTGGGAAGAAGGCCAGAGCAGGGTTTTTATGGCCCCTGGTCCAGAGGTCGGTGACCTGGGGGAGCCGTGGTGGGGCGGCAGCGGCCGGGGCTCCAGAGGTTCCAAGGGTCCTGCTAAGGGCAGTGAGCCGTTGATACTCTTTCCTGCCCATGGAGTCAGCACCGCTCCATGTGACCTGCCTCCCTCAAAGCCACAGTCAGACGCCACCTCCCGCCTCTCAGCGTGGCCATCATCCAAAGACAGCCCATAGCCAGCGCGGGTGAAGATGTGGAGGGGAGGGAAGCCTCGTATGCTGCTGGTGGGGCTGTAACTCGGTGCAGCCCCTGTGGAAAACGGTGCAGCGGTTTCTCAAAAAATTAAAAATAGAACTACCCTATGATCCAGCAGTCCTGCTTCTGGGTGTTTATCCGAAGAAAGCAAACACTGATTTGAAACAATACATGTGCCCCTGTGTTCATTGCAGTATTATTTTCAATAACCAAGATATGGGAGCAGCCTAAGTGTCCATCGGTAGAAGAATGGATAAAGAAGATGTGGTATATGCACATGGAATACTACTCAGCCGTAAAAAAGAGTGAAATCCTCCCCTTTGTGACAGCGTGGATGGACCCCAGAGGGTATTATGCTAAGTGAAATAAGAGGGACAGAGACATAGGAATACTGTATGATTTCACTTATATCTGGAACCAAAAAAAAAAACCCCAAAATCAAAACAAATGAACAAACAAGACAAAACAGAAACAGGCTCATGGATACAGAGAACTGGTGGTTGCCAGAGGAGTGGAGGGTGGGGGGAAGGGCAAAATGGGTGAAGGGGGTAAGAGGTCAAACTTCCAGTCATAAAATAAATCAGTCATGGGGTGTAATGTCCAGCGTAGGGAACATAGTCAACAATATTGTAATAACTTTGGTGACAGATGGTAACTAGTCTTATCAGGGTGATCATTTTGTAATGTAAATAAATGTCGAGTCACTATGTTGTACACCTGAAGATAATACAATATTGTGTGTCAACTATACTTCAATGTAGAAAGAAAAGTGATCTTTCTCCCACCCACCAGAGGGAGAGGGCTGGAGAGTTACAAGGAGGTGCCATTTCTCTACTGCCTCTAGATCTGGGGACTTTATAATACTTTTCCCCAGTGCCTGGCATTTTTGTAGCACTCTCTGATTTTCAAAGTTCTTCTATAATAGTTGTGCTTAAAACGAAATGTAAACTTCTTGCCCTGGCCTCTGAGCCCCTGCTCACTGCTGACCTCATCTCTTAACACTTCCACCCTCGTTTGCCATGCTTTGGTCACACTCACCTTCTTGTGGCTCCTTGATGATGCCAAGCTCACTCCTACCTCAGGGCCTTTGCACATGCTGCTCCCTCTACCTGGAGCCCTCATCATAAGTCTGTCCCTTCCTGCATGTCCCTGACTCAGGACTTTCCTGAGCATTAAAGGTAGAGTCTCACCCTGTCCCCTTGTCCCCTAGTAATTCTGTCAGGTCACTTCATTTTATTCTTTTCCTGGCAGTTATCACAATCTATGCTTACTCTCTCCATTTGTTTCTTTTCTTTTTTTTTCTTAAAGATCAAAAGGCCCAGGTGGGAAAGTCAAAAGACCCCTAAATGCTGAGCGGTTTGAAATAGAACAAAGTCTGGAATTCCAGCTGGAGCCCCATTTTCTGAAATGCGTTTCGTGTAATCTTGCTGCATAGTTACTCTGTGAAAATAAGCTTTCACAGCCACACACATGGGGGAGTTAGGCCACTGTTGTTGCTCTCCCTGGGAGCCTTAGCACAGAAATCCTTAGCCATAAGGGTTTAAGTTAGATAAGTCAGTCGTGTGTTAAAGACTCTGAGAAGTCCTGCAGGAAAGAAACCAATTGAACTTTGTGGAAGGAAATAATGTCCACATTTCCGTGACTGTGGAGCATCTCCCACCTTTTAACATTTGTATGGCACAACACCCCAAACTAGTTTTCCTTGGAACACATTTTTGGGAATATGTGTACAAATGGAAGGACGAAGATGAGGACATTTCAGGTTCCTTTAGCAAAGGAGAAGCCTAGAGAAAGATGAGATTCTACTCATATTTACTTTCTGAAAAATACAAGGTGTCTTCTGTCGGTTGGGACTCTCTGTTGAAAGGGATAGAAAAACTTTCAAAATGGCTTAAAGCCAAAAAGGGAATTTAATATTTCACAATGCTAAAAAATCCAGAGTAGGCTTGGCTCCAGACCCTGCTGAATTCAGGGAGCGGGCAAGGTTTTACTCCATTTACTCCACCTCCAGTGCTCCCCTGTTCTCACAGTCCTCGTCGTCTCTGGAAGCCCATCCCCTCTCCCTTTGGCTGCCCAACAGCTGCAGAATCCCCAGCCGTTCCTGTCTTCAGAGTAGAGTGCAATGGGAGAGAGACCCCGTCTTTGGGGGAACCAGTGATGGAGACCCTTTCAGGTCAAATGCATTGAGAACAGAGGTGGCGTGGACCCTTAAAAGGAAACCGAAGATTGTTGCTGTAAGAAGAGGGAGTGGATGCTGGAGGAAGCCACAGTCAAAATGTCAGAACAATAATCCAGTGCATCTCCCTGGTCTATTTTTCTATTGTGCTCACAGGAAAAAAAACAAAACAAAAAACCCCCACAATGCTTAGAACATACTCGAAAGGTGTGTGTGTGCCTTGAGTGACGGGAGAAGGGAAGAAGCTCGGAGCATCGACTGGATCCCTGTCCTGCGCTGGAGCAAAGTGGAAAGAGATCCTGGTTGGAAGTGATCATTGGTGGAGCGGAAAGGAGAGCAGAAGCTCTTGGAAGAAAAGGATGTGTGTGACCATTGAAGCGCCCTAGCCTAGAGATGTGACCCGAGCAGTGAGCACCAGCAGGAGCCCCCTGGGCCACAGAAAGAAGCAGCTGAAGACAGAAGGAAAAGGGAAGCCCACGATTGGCCCTTACTCAGTCTCATCCCTCTGTTCTCCACCATTTCTCTTCGTCCCAGCGTCTGGTACCTTGCAGTTTTCCATCCTTAGAGCTTAGCCCAGCTCTTCACTGTGCCCGCCTTCTTTCTCTTCCAGGTCTCCCAGAATCTCTGCACAGATGATCACAGAGCCCTGGACCTCTGTGTCCTGGTCCCAGGAGTCTCTCTTTTGTGGTGCCTGGTACGGGGTGGGATGTGAGTTATTGTTGATTGTAAACAGGGCAGGCACTTTCCTGTTTCCATTCTTGCACATGTCTTTGGTGGATATATGTCCATCTTTCTGCTGGGAAGCTATCCAGGGTTGAATTCCTGGTTCCTGGGCCAGGGGGCGTATGTGGGCATCTTTAGTAAATACGCCAGACGGTTTTTCGAAGTGGTCGGAGATAGTCGGTTCCTTTGGTGGCGAGGTCTCAGGTGCAATGGTAACGGGCGTGGACATGCGGTCTAGAGGAAGACGTTGAGTGCGCCGCCTAGAAGTTGGGAATGCGGTCAGCGGTGCCCAGTGCCCCGACTGGCCAGGGGCTGGTGCTGGGCGCTGGGCATGGCCATATGGGGCTCAGGGTTTAGTTCATTGTCACATTAGGGGTCCCTTCCAGCCCTGCCCCCTTCTGTGAAGCTTGCAACTTGCCATAGTCTGTTCTGTGGCTGTTCCCAGAGCGGGTCCCAGCCCCAGTGACCCCTGCAGGACACACAGCCCCCTCTAACTCAGTTCTTGACTTGAGCAGTGGAAGAAAATGCCTCTACGAGGGGCAGTCATTATGCAAAACAGCTGTGTGAAAGTATTCTAGGAGCAGCTGCCCTTATCACCTGGGGGCCGTGTGCAGTTAGTCCTGCTAAAACCACTGTCACCTCAGAAATAGTCATAATCCAAAAACCATCCATCTTTGACTCCAGACCGCACTATATTTTTCTCCCTCAGTGACTTTGCTTCCTCATTAAGTTGGATTTCAGGATATATTAAAATAATTTGTCATCTCTCGGGCACACACCCGCCCCTGGCGTGAGCGGGCTGGAGAGGCCGTTGGGTTTCATGCAGATCAGAGTTAGTGCGGGAAGCATGGAGGTGCCGAGCATGGGAAGGGAGATGCTTTTCCAGCTGCCCTTCCCGAGGACTGGCCTGCAAGGACGATGGGCCGTGAGCCCCTCCAGGCCTGGGCCACGAGGGGGACTGACCCCAGAACCGTAACTTCTTACGTGGTGACCACAGTGCCCTGGGGAGGCTGCCTGTGCCTGTTCAGGAACAGCTGAGAGTTCGAGGGAACCTCCTTACGGACCGGACCAGGGATGTGTCCTGAGGAACTGGGCCCCCATCCACCGTGGATTGGATCACCCCTTTAAATGCAGAGAGGTCCCGAGAGCTTGTGTCTGGCAGCCCACCCCTGACATCAGGCACGCACCTGCGTGTACCCCACTGGGCTGTGGGCCCCTCAAAAGTGAGGCCGGTGACCCGACCCGCTCAGCATGTTGGGCACTCAGCACACGTGTGGAGCGCATGCTGGGGCGGGCGTGGGGGTGTCCCCAGTGCAGTTTTGCAGCTCAGCCTGCAGCACCTTCCTGGGGCCACACTCCGGGTTTCAGGCTGCCAGGTCCTTGTGGTCTCGTGACAAGAGCTGAGGCCTGTATGTCCCCTGGCTGCAGGGCTGGGAAGCTCTGCAGTGCCTCCTGCTCCTGTGAGCCTGCTCCTTGCTCTTCTGTCTCCTGAGGTAGAGAAGTGCGTGGGCTGGGCTTAGGTCCTTTCTTTAAAACAGTTTTATTGAGATGTAATTCACATCCCAGTACAGCCCACCCATTTAAAGTGTACAGTGCAGTGGTTTTTTTGTACATTCAACATGTGTGCGGCCATCACTACAGTCAGTTTTAGAATATTTCCATCACCCCAGAAGGAAACCCATACCCTTGAGCTACCACCTCCTATTCCTCGAGCACCCGGGCCCCCAGCCCTAAGAAACCACTCATCTACTTTCTGTCTCTGTAGACTTCCCTTTCTGGACATTTGATATAGTGGAATCACACAGTATTTGCCCTTTCGTGTCTGGATGCTTCACTTAGCATAAGGTTTTCAAGGTACATTTATGTTGTAGCATGTGTCAGCACTTCTCTTCTTCTTTATGGCTGAGTGGTATTCCATTGTATGAAGATAACCACATTTTGTTTATCCATTCATCTCTTGATGGATGTTTGGGTTGTTTCCACTCTTTGATTATTATGAATAATGCTGCTATGAACATTGTGTACAAGTTTTAGTGTGGACGTATGTTCTCATTTCTCTCGGGTATATACCTAGGAGTGGAGTTTCTGGGTTATGTGATAACTGTATGTTTAATCATTCGAGGAGCTGCCAGATTGTTTTCCAAAGTGGCTGCCCCATTTCCATTCCCAACAGTGGTGTATGAGGGTTCCGATTTCTCCAAATCGTTGTCAGCACTTGTATTCATCTGACTTTTTGATTCTAGAAATCTGAGTGGCTGTGAAGCAGTACCCCACTGTGCTTTTGGTCTGCGTTTCTCTAGTAACCGGTGATGCTGACCATCACATCTTATTGACCTTTTATGTATCTTCTTTGGAGAAATGTCTGTTCAAGTCTTTGCCTATTTTAATAGTTATTTGTCTTTCCTTTGAATTGTAAGAGTTCTTTATATATTCTAGATACAAGTCTCTTATCAGGTATATGATTTGCAAATATGTTCACTCATTTTGTGGATTGTCTTTTTGTTTTCTCGATTGTGTCCTTTGAAGTACAAGTTTTAAATTTTGATGAAGTCCAATTTATCTATCTTTTCTCTGGTGGTTTGGGCTTTCGGTGTCATATCTAAGAATCCTTTGCCAAATCCAAGATCATGAAGATTTACCCCTGTGTTTTCTTCCAAAAGTTTTATAATTTTAGCTTTTATTTACATTTAGGTCTCTGATCCATTTTGAGTTAATTTCCATATATGGTGTGAGGTGAGGGTCTAACTTTACTATTTTGCATGTGGTTATCCAGTTGTACCAGGACCATTTGTTGAGAAGATATTCTTTCTCTGTGGGATGGTCTTGGCACTCTTGTTGAATATCAGTTGACCATAGATGTGAGAGTTTATTTCTAGATTCTCAATTCTATTTCATTGATCTATATCTCTGTCCTTGTGCCACTACCACATTGTCCTGATTATTATTATTGCTTTGTAGTAAGTTTTGAAATTGAGAGGTGTGAGTCCTACTTTTTCTTCTTTTTCAGGATTTTTTGGACTATTTTGGGTCCTTTGCAATTCCCTATGAAGTTTAGAATCAGCTTGTCCATTTCTACAGAGGAGTGAGCTGGGATTCTGACAGGGAATGCATTGGATCTGTGGATTCGTTTGGGGAATATCGCCGTCTTAACAATGTTAAGTCTTCTGATCCATGGACATGGGATATTTTCCCAGATATTTAAATCTTCTTTAATTTTTTTCAACAAAGTTTTGTAGTTTTCAGAGTGTAAGTTTTGCCTTTCTTTTGTTAAATTTATTCCTAAGTATTTTTTCTTTTTGATGCTATCTAATGGAATTGTTTTCTTAATTTCAACTTTCGAATTATTCATTGCAATTGTATAGAAATACAATTGATTTTTGCATATTGATCTTGTATCCAGCAACCTTGCTGGACTTGTTTATTAGTTCTATTAGTTTTTCTAATGGATTCCTTGATTTTTCTATGTATTAGATCATGTCATCTGCAAATACAGATAGTTTTGCTTCTTCTTTCCCAATCTAGATGCCTTGGATTTATTTTTCTTGCTTAATTGCCCTGGTTAGAACCTGCAGTGTTATGTTGAATAGAAGGGGTGAAAGCAGGCATGCTTGTGTCGTTGTTGATCTTAAAGAGAAAGCCTCCAGGCTTTCACCATTGAGTGTGATGCTAGCTGTGTTTTTCACAGATACCCAATGTCAGATTGAAGAAATTCCCTTCTATTCCTAGTTGAGTGCTTTTATCAGGAACGGGTGTTGGATTTTGTCAAATGCTTTTTCTGCATCTATTGAGATGAGCGTGTGATTTTTGCTTTGTATTTTATTGATAGGATGTATACATTAATTGATTTTCAGGTGGGAAACCAACCTTGCATTCCTGAGATAAATCCCACTTGGTCATAATATATAATTATTCTTTCTATTCTTTATGTTGCTGGGTTTGGTTTGCTAGTATTTTGTTGAGTTTTTTTTTTACATGTCCATTAGGGACATTGGTCTGTAGCTTTCTTCTCTTGTGAAGACTTTGTCTGGTTTTGGTATCAGGGTAGTACTGGCCTCATAGAATGAGTTGAGAACGGTTCCCTCCTGTTCTAGTTTTTGGAAGGGTTTGTGAAGAATTGGTATACATTCTTTAAATGTTGGTAGACTTAAAAGGTGAAGCCGTCTGGGCCTGGGCTTTTCTTAGTGAGTAATTTCTTGATTACTCACTCAGTCTCTGGCTTTGTCATAGGCATTTCAGTTTGCCTCTTTCTTTCAGGGTGTCTGCTTCTTCTTGAGTCAGTTTCAGTAATTTGCGTCTTTCTAGTTGGCTTAGACTCTTACAAGCATGTTTTTAAGGCCTCTCTCTGCTCTTTCAGGCACTGTTGACATTTATTGAGTTCTTCCTATGTACCAGGCATTTTTTTGTGTGCATTAGCTCAATCTTTACAAGAACTTGATGAACTAGGTAGGATTATGATCATCTCCATTTTACATACTGGGAAACTGAGGCAGAGAGAAGTTAAATCGTGGGTCACACAGCTGGGAAATAATAGAGCTGGGATTTGAGCCCGGGCTGACTGGTCACACAGCCCTCCATGCTGTCCTCTCCTTGCTATCCTGAGGCCCTCCTCTGTGCTAGGAGCTGGGAGTATGGGAATAGGTCAGACCTGCCACTGTCTGAGCCACTCCCCGGAGACCCCAAACCTGAGAGAGGGAGGTGGCTTGGGCCTGACCTGAACAAAAGACTCGGGAGGTCTGGGTGTCAGGAAGGGCCCCACGGAGAAGGTGAAGTGGGCCTGGAAGGAGGGTCCAGTGCAGGGGTGCATGTGGGTGTGCTGCTCCCGGGGGCCTTTGTCGGCTGCATCTCCTCTCCCAAGTGCTCAGTGGAAGGATGTCACAGAGAACCTTCCCCTAGGATGCCGATGCCCACCTGGCAGGAGCAGTTTGGATGGCAGAACTGTGCCCAGCAGGTCTGCTTGAACCAGCCAGGCCTCTGCAGTTTGCTCTCCTGGAGAGGAAGGGGCACGACCATTTGTAAGACAATTGCTAGGCAGGAGTCAGGAGCAACCGACATAACTCAACATAATTATTTCCGCATAATGGCTTCTGCTACTTGATTCCATCTCGAGCAATGACTGTAATCTTTATCTGTCACGGGAAAGCTGGTGGCCAGGGAGTCCCTGTGGCTTAGCGATAGAGCCGGGAGGAAATCTGTAATTCGAGTTAATGGAGTGTTCCCAAGCAGCCGGCTCCAGCCCCTTCTAGGCCTCTGGCGTGATGCATCCTTCTTCTGCTAGGAAGCCTGGTATCGGAGCTGGCCCAGCCTACACGGGGATGCGGCCCACCCGCTTTGTCACAGATGGGGAAACTGATGATGGCGCAGATCACAGTCTGTCTCTAAGCTCAGCGGCAGAGGCGCATCCAGGACCAGAGCTTCTCCTCCTCTGCTCTCCCCACCAGCCGGCACTTTCCCGTAAGAGCTGGTGTGTGTTCATGGTGAGGCGGGAAGGGCTACGATAGAAGGTGTCCCTGTGCACTAGACATGCTTTCACCTGTCCCTGAGCTGGTCACTGAGCATGCAAGGCTGCCCCCAAGAGGCTGGAAATGGTGGGGCCTTTGTAGCTGGACAGCCGACTGACTTGCAACCAGGGGGCCTGGTGGCATTAATCCTGCATTGTAGTAGAAAAATGTGTCCTGGTGGGCAGGGTCCCACCAAGAGGGCCACAGGTTGGGGGCGCACCTGCTCTCCAGTCCAAGGAAAGCAGATCCCCTGCCCTGACCTGAGGGGGCACTTGCTCCTTGCGTTCCCACGGCCTCCCATAAGCTCCGTAATTACCCAGGACGTCTGGAGAGAGCACAGCACAGGCTTAGGGATTTGCGTTTTGGCCGTCCCGCTTAGCTGCGTGTGACCTTGGCAAGTGTCCCTGGGTCTGTTTGCTCCTCTGTAAACTGGGGATTAGAGTGGGCTTTCCCTGCCAGGGCCGTGTGGAGGGTGGGATGATAAAATGACGACTGACTCAAGGCTTCTAGCGCATTCTGCGGCTGGCTCTGTTACTAGTTTTCACAAAGGTGACCTTGGGGAGGGCCTTCGACCTTCTGGGCCTTGACTTTGCTGCATGTCAAAGCAGGGCTCACAGAGCTGTGAGATCACCTGGCTGAGATGGCTGCCCTGAAAGCACCTTTGGAAAGTAAGGGGTGAGGCGTGCACAGAGGGGTTAGGCAGTGAAACCCTCTGTGTGACCCTGCGATGGTGGACACCCGTCGTCAGACATTCGTCCAAACCCACAGAACATGCAGCACCAGAGTGAACCCTAGGCGAGCTGTGGATTTGGGGTGATGATTTGTATCAGTGTAGGCTTCGACTGTGACCAATGTCCCCGTCTGTGGCGCGGGACATCGATAGCAGGAAGGCTGTGCACGTGGGGGGCAGGGGGCTCGTGGGAACCCCCTGTACTTTCTTCTCAATTTTGCCATGAACATAAAATTGCTCTAACAAATAAAGTCTATTTAAAAAGTATATCTGTATAGTGCTGTCTAAAAGCGCAGGGACGTTTGAGTGAGTTTCTGGTAGGAGGGGGCGTGGCTTTTCTACTCAGGTCTTCAATCCCAGCAGTGAGTTTAAATGATATAATTGACAGGTGAAGTTCTGTCCTAGTGAAACAGGGGAGCACTTTAACCCTGAGCAGAGTGCGCCCTGCTTCCAGGAATGTCCATGTGATGCTTTTTGGGGCATTCATTTGTCAAACATCGATTATTTATTGAGCACCTGCTGCATACAGTGAAGACCCCTCCCCCTGTCGTGGAGCTCGCAGTCAATTGCAGGGAGATGCAGCCCCTCATTCTGCAGGAGCGAGGGGAGCCCCATTGCACCCGAACCCTGCGGGGCTGGGTTTTCCAGGGTGGGCAGACTACTTGGTTCCTGTCCTCAGGACCACTCCAGCGAGTGCATATAAACCAAGATTGTTGTGCGGGGGCAGAGAACTGTGTATTACGAGGAAGAAACTGGGAAATGTGTCTAGATTAGGAAGAAAAGCGAGCTCTCAGGTGAAGAGACTGCATTTAAGAGAAGAGAGGTCAAGAAGGAGCCAGCCAGCTGGGGAAGGCAGGATAACCCAGGGCGTAAGAGCCTGGGACTGTCTGGGTTCCATCCTGGCTCTGCCACTTAGAAGATATGTGACCTTGAGCAAGTACTTAGCTTCTCTACGCATCTGTTTCCCTGTCTGTAAAATGGGGTTAATAATTATGCCTACCTCTTAGGGCTGTCGGGAGGCTTAAATTGGATAATGCAAGTAAATGCATAGGAAGCTTTTAGCAGGGCACCCAGCCAAGCAGGGACGGTAGCCATGAGAATATTGTAGTTACATCTCAGGTACAGGGTGCTGCCAGTCCACAGAAGGAGGTCAAGGAGGAGCTTGGCCCGTCCGTTAGCCATGCACATGGTGCGTCTGGAATGTTTGTGCCAGAAGCCGGGAGTGATGGTTGAAGGTGGGGAGTGATCGGGGCCCACGGTGCATGAGTTTCTCTTCTCATAGTGACCGTGTGACTCTGAGTGGTTGGCTGGAGGTTGGTGATGCCTTCTGACCACCCGCTGCATGCAGGGCCCAGAGCTTGGCTGTGGGAGCTCCTGTGAGGCCACTCTGTGCCAGGTCTTGGTGCACACAACCCACTGGGCCCCTACAATTACCCCGAGGATCAGAGCGTCAGGTATGGCCACAGGCCATGTAGTGATGGGCTGCACTGACTCAGTGATGCTGCCAGCTCTTGAACCTGGGTTTGCAGACCACAGAGGCCATAGGCCATGCCCAGCTTTGTGATAGCTGGTGACCATCACCCAAGGGGTGGCCAGCATCTCACCGGAGGTTCTCCGATCAGGGTGTGTGGGCTTCCTTCCCTCCTGGTGCAGGAGGTACACATGCCCATGACCCCGCCCTACGCTGCTAGACGGGGACCAGGAGCCAGGGTTTTTCTGTACTTGGTGTGGGGCTTGAAAAAGCTGTGGATACCCCCCACAGGCACGCAGAAGCAACTGGAGAGAAAGGCAGCGGGCTCTGGGCCGGGGTGTGCACACCCGTGTGACCTGTCCACCCTCTCTTCCAGGGCATGGTCTAGCAGACCGCACAAGGACACGGAACCGGCCCCAGAGGTTCTGATCCCTGCTCCGTCTCCACCTCCGCTTGGCCTTGGGTAAGTCGCTCTGGGAGGCCAGATGGACTAGGGGGTGGGGGGGCCTCTGTCCCTCCTTGGGGTCCTGCCCGCGTGCCGGTGTGCCGGGGCTTGACCCAGCTCGGTGGAAAGAGCAGGGGGGACCGCCTGCCCAGCACCCCCGTGAGGCAGGTCAGGAGACTGAAGCTCGTGGAGATAAGAGCCCACCCAGGCCCCATGGTCATCTCGGTTCTTGTCTGAAATCGGCCGGTTGTTCTGGGTAAATCCTTCGGCCTTGGGCGCTTTGGTGTGGGGATGTGTCCACTGGGGCGACTCAGGGCCTCAGAGTGTGAAGAGTGACTTTGAAGAGGATGCGCGGTAGGAGGGCAGAGGGCATTTCTGTCTTCATGTTTCTCTTCCGTTCCCCTCACAGCCCCATGCACCTGAAAGCCCCTGTCTGTCCAGGCCCCCAGTGCTCCCAAGCCCTCATCCCCATGCCCTGGGCTCCTCCCACAGGACGCCTAGGGCCGCCCTCCTGGGTAGATGGCCTCTCCGTCATCCGCAGAAGCTGGGTCTGCAAGGGCGCAGAGCCCTGCTGCAGCCTGCCCCCCGTGACCCCGGACTGCAGGGTGGACGTGGTGGGCCTCTGCCTCAAGGGCCCCTGATCACTGAGGCGCTTGCCTCGGAGCCGTTCCCCACCTGCCACCCGCATCTCTGTCGTCCTCCCCTCTGCCCCCTCCACCCAGACCCACCCACCCCCCTAGAGGTGACGGGGTCCCAGGACTGAGCCTCCCCCACCCCCCTTCTCAGCCTGACCCTCTCCCATGGCCACACCAGGGACCTCAGCCACACTGTCCACTCTGGGAGCTGGGGTTCAAATGCCCCCTTCTCTTGTGCACCCACCCCCCTTCCAGTCTCGGCCGCTTATGCACTTCTCCCTCACTTTGCTGCCCTTCCCACCTCCCCAAAAGACTGCCCACGCAAGCCTCTTTCTCGCCCACAGCACCATCTCCCTCCTGCCCTCTACCTGGCCAGGCCCTAACCAGGCCTGGTCCCCCTACCTGGAGCCCTGCTGCCCACTGCCCTTCTCACACGGGGGAAAGTCCAGAGTAATTACAGGGCCTCCTGGCCCTTGGTCTGTTGAATCTGCCAGCCTCCTAGTCCATCTCAACCACTGACTGCTGTGGGTTCGAGGGAGCCTCTCGTGAAAGCGACGTGCATAGACGTCTGAATGTGCCCCCGGGCCTTTGCTCAGCTGCTGCCCTCTGCCTGGACCCCTTTTCCCCCTCACTAGCCTGGACCACTCCTGTCTGTCTCATACGACTGAACTTGGGGGTTTCATCCCTTCTCAAAGCCTGCCCGGCCCAGGGCTGAACTGACTGCTGCCCTCTGTCCTCCAGGGGGCTCTGGGCTCCTCTGGGACCCTTACCGTCCTGCTGGCTGCACTGAGCCTGCTGGCTTTGCTATAGGGTCTGTCCCTCTCCTTGAGCTGAGTGTTCAGTTCTGTTCCCAAGTAGGGCAGCAGGTGACGGGGGAGAAAGGCCTCTGACTCTGGATTCGTGCACTCCAGATCCTGCCGGGCTGCTTGGCGCCTCCCCGAGTTCCCATCTGTAGGAGGGTTAGTCACCCTCCCTCTCTGGGGTCTTGCAAGATTAAAGCTAAGAATAAAGTGTCCAGGGTGGTGCCTGGGGCCGGAGAAGCCTCAGTGGCCCCCAACCTCCTCTCCTCCTCCCAGCCCAGTAACTATCACAGTGTTGTTATTAGCCATCAGCCTGCCCTCCTGGTACTGTGAGCGTCAGTTGAGGCCAAGGACGTGGGTCCATTGCTGAAGGTGGGAGGAGGCAGCTATGGGGGAGGAGCCATACCCAGCCCAGGAGAGCCTGCCTTAGAGCCCCCACAGAAAGTTTGGAATTCTAGACCCTCAAGGCAGAGGACAGCTCTTTGTAAATCTCATCTCCCAGCAAGGAGTCGCCTTTGAGCTCAGCCATGCGGCTAAGATCTAGACCAAAACCTGTTTAAGCCTTACCTCCTTAATTTCAGAGGTTGCTGGGGGCCCAGCATGACAGCCAGTGTGTCTGGGGGGAGACAAGGGACTCAAGACAGATGCCAAGTTGCCGGTACCATTTGAGGCTCCCCAACAGATCCGACAACCTCCCGGCAGACGCGGAGCGTGGTTGCTCTCATGCCAGCACAGATGCCGTGGCACGACTGCCGGGGCCAAACCCCGCTCTCCAGCTCACACCCCTGGGCGGGGTTCCTGCCTCCCTAGCTTGGACGTCAGGGCTGCGCCACCTGCCTTGGTCCTCCCGAGGGAGGGGAGTTTCTCCCACTGCCTGGTGCTTCTCCCTCTCCTGCTCATCCTTGTGAAAACACTCGCTGGATTGGGAGGAGGGACCCAGGCGGGGGCCTCTGCCTCAGAGCACAGGTTGACGAATGGGTCTCTGGGCTTTTCTCCCCAAAGGAAACAGACATAACTACGTGTGGAAGGCGCTGCTTTCACTAATTCTGTCTCCTTCCACCAGCCCCCCGGAGCTGGGAATCAGGACAGAGAAAATCTGGCACTGCATTTGTTCCCCGGGCATTGCCTGCAGACAGCTGTTCCAGCTCGGGGCTCGTGGGTTGGCATAGGCGTGGCAGGTGGGGGGTGGAGGCGCCTGGCCAGGTCGGTCCCGCTGAGGCTGGCCGCCAGGTATCAGGATGCTAGAGCAGGCAAAGGGGTCACAAGACGGGAGAGGAAGTGGTCCATGGTGTCTCTTCCCACCCTGAGACCCCCTGGGTATTTCAGTGCAAACCCAGCAAATACTCAGTAACCCCCACCCCACCACCAAGAGATGAGGAACTCGGGGAGTCAGACGGTACTTCTCACATGTGAACATCCTTGCCCGTGGATATCCTGGGTCAGGTGACCGTAAACAGGAGGACTCCTGCTCTCTGCCCCGCCCCTCTTGTGATAGACAGTGGGGTGTGCTCCCCACGTCCTCCACCTCTGCCTGCCCTGTCCCCAGGCCCCGGAGAAGAGGCATCTGCGTGCTCAGCCCATGAATCCCAGCCTCCCAGCAGCAGTCATCCATCCATTCACTCAACACACATACTCTGATCACACACTCTGTGCTAGGAAGCTTCCAGGCCGGGGCTGCCAGTGGACACCCTACCAGAATAAAGCCTGGACCCAGGAACCTTACGTTCCAGTTGGTGGGAGAGGAACGATGAACTCAATAAAGAGAGGAAAAATAAAGAAGGGAAGAGGGATAAAGACGGTGTGTTGGGGCTTCAGTTCTGGAGACTGTGCTGGGGGGAGGCGTCGCTGAGGCGCGCCTTGGGCGAAGCCTGAGGGAGGTGAAGGAGCAGTGTTACCTCTGAGGAAGCCCGTGCACAGGGCTGCAGGAGAGCGTGCCGGAGCCTTCCAGAGCAGCAAGGAGATCGGTGCCGCTGGAGGGGTGAGCAGGTGGGGGTGCCGATCCTCCCTGAGGGGCAGGACCCACGCAACACTACCCAGCGCGGAACGGAGGTGACAGGCGCATCCCAGCATGGCTGCGATCGCTCTGTACGATGGGCCCTCTGGGTCCTTTAAATAGTGACCTTCCCAAATGTTTCAAAAGTAATTGTTGCTCACAGAAGTTTCTTTAACCACAGTTCTTCTGGAAGAGGTGATTACCAGGGGCATGGAGATTTGGGGTTCTGCAGGAGAGGGGGCCGGGAGAGCGTGACCCCAGGCAACCTCTCCTCTCGGTGTTGGGCTTGTGGCCCCCAGAGCGTTGACTACTCTGCAGATCCCAGGTGGACCTCTCAGAGAGCTGTCCACCTGGCTTCCTGAAGCGGCCTGCTCTGTGGAAACTGCTGTGGTTTTGAGGCAGGGCACCAGAAAAAGGAAACCCTTCCGTGTTGTACGTGAGGGTTATTTTTAGAGTGACTTGGGGTGACTTGACTTGGCAGTAGCACTTCCTGTGGGTGTCCCTTTCAGCCCTCAACCGCAGGGGCAGATCCGGCATGATGAGCATTGTGGGCAAACTTGCGCACACACAGACACACACACACACTGTGGGTACGCACGACTTGGCTTGGCATTCTCACTGCTGTGGAGTCAATGAAGGGTCTGGGACCGTGGTTCTGGCCCTTCTGCAGGACTGCCAGCACTGGGCGAGGGAATCAGTGCCTTGGCTTCTGCTCCAGGTACGTTCCCACATGAGGCACTGTGTGGGGTCCTGAGTGAGCGAGACCCAGCCCCAGCTCACCACCTGCTGGGGAGTTGAAAGGTCAGAGGAAGGACACCTTAACTGCCAGTCAGTCTTTGCTCAGGGCCCAGTGGGTGGGCCAGAGAGGGAGGCTCACACTGAATGACTGGTCAAGCAACGTCCCCGAGATCTTGCTGCCTGTTGGCGCCTGGGCCGGGCGCCTGCCCAAACCAGGTCTGCGCCCCCTCGGGCTCTGCCTGTCCGCATCACCAAGCCCACACTGACCCTCCTCACTTGCCCAGGCGTCCAGCACAGTCCCAGGCACAGGGCCCAGATTTCACATTTTGTGTCCTGTTGAGTGCTTGAGTCTTCTTGGACTTGTCAGACCCCGTCTGCAAATTTTTAGCTCAGACATGCTCCCTGGGAACATGCTGGGCAAGTGTTTGCTCTGTTGGCTGTTCCTGGGATGTCAGAGGGGCTCCAGGAAGCTGGCTCTTCCACTGAAGTCAGAGACCCCGGGTCAGAAGGTGTCTGCTGGGGGCGCGAGGAGGGTGGGCTCTCAAGGGCACACTGGACGGTGCTCATCGGGCCACAGGTCCACTGCAAAACTGCTGGAGCTGTGGAGGAGTTTGGTGTCTGGAGGGAGCACCCGCATCAGCTGGACTTTCTCTCCTGACCGCCATCCTCTCACCAGTGACCGCGTGCTCCTTCTGTTTCAGGCGCTGTGCTAATTGGTTATGTGATTATTCCTGGCCATGCCCTGGGTGAATGGAACTCAGCTCTGCGTCCTTGGGGGAAAAGGGTCAGGAAAGGGCCTGGACCCCAGCCTGAAAGCTGGAGTCTGTGGGTTCCTCTTGGCTTGCCGCCTTCCTTCGCTCCCCCTCCTGCCTCCCGGCACCCAAGCACGGTGCCTGGCTCACAGTAGGAAGTAACTGGTGTGGAGGTGGAAAGAAGGAATTCACGCCTTCCTTCCCAACAGGACCGTGAGAGCACCTCGTGCTCTGTGTATCCCAAACACTCAGCGCTGTGATTTTCACTTAGTAGGTGCTCACTTAATGCGTGTTGACCGACCCTTTCTGTGTGAGTCTGTGTGTTGACCCCAACTCTCCCTGCAGAATCTATGGCTTCTGGTGTTGTGATTTAAAGAATAAAAATGGCAAAGGGCAGCTTTTATGAGCTGTCTCCACTCCTGATTAGAAACACACTCTCTAATGACAAGTCAAGACGGTAGCCACTGGGGCCACCAAGGGGCAGCTGGCACGTCACTGTCTGTAAGAGCCTGACTGATGCCGTTTTTATTGAGAATGACTTACTGTTTTTATTTCTTCCTAGAGGCATTAAACATGAATCAAATGGCATATGAGATGATTCACTGGAAGTTTTCTTCCAAGTTTTAAAAAAACACACACACAAACTTTGGCTTGGTGTACTGAACCATAAGTAAGCGATGCCAGGCTGGCGTTTGGCTGGAGCCCTCCCTCTGGAGCTTTGCCATGGGCAGTCCTCACCGAGTGGGCCTCCCCCTGAGGCTGGAGCCGGTCGTCAGGGTGCGCAAACCCCAGGGGGCCACCCTGTCTTGAAAACACCTCTCAAGTCTAACATTTACGACATTTCTTCTCGCCGTTTCTACCCAAGGGATCTTAGAATGTGGCCAAGCCTCATTCATCTGGGGGCCATGGATTCAAAGTTTGGAAATGGTTTGTTTGGGGCCCATGAGTTGAGAATTTGGCCATCACGCAAGCAGGAAGCTGGCCGAAATATAGCTTTCTGCCATCTCCTGGGAAAAGCGCTAAATGGATGGCGCTGCCTGAGATCCTGGGGAGAGGGCCGTCAGTTCCGGCTGAGCCAGTGCACGTCTTGGGTGCTGGGAGCCTCCCCCGGCGATAGACACAAAGACATTCTTTAGACCTCAGATGTGCCCCGGGGACCACGTTGTTTCACAGATGGGACTTCCCAAGGCCTCCGGCTCTGTCTGAAGGTGGGTGACAAATGTGATAGTAACTAGTTCTTATCTGTTCCTTGCAAACGCCCACACATCTACCTCACAGTGCTCTGTCGTTCCAGTCTTTACCCTTTGCCTGAAAAAGAATTCAGAGGTACTTCTTCAGATATTTTTTGACTCACTTTACAAATTTGGACTGCCCTTTGAGTAATTAGTCTGAATTCCCAGGATTTGATGGTATCTTTTGTTCTTTCCCCTAGCTTGCCCCTCCTCCCCACACCCTGCATTTGTTAATCTATCCACTTGTTTCATATTGTCCTGTACTGTTCTATATTGTTCTATACTATTCTGTTCTGTTCAGTACTGTTGTATTGTTAGTCCAGTCATTGCCCAGGAAGGTGCCAGAGAGGTAACAGGCCCAGAGGTGTGTAGCAGGCCGACGTACTTACTGGTGGGAAGCTCCCCAGAAGTTTAGGTCTATGAGTCATTGAAACTGAGATGCTGTTTGGAGCTCCTTGTACCCCAGGATAAAGTCCACAGGCTGGCCCTGCCCGCCTTGCCAGCTGTGTCCCTCCAGGGCAGCCCCTCTCCAGCCATGGCAAGCATGTTCACACCTTCACACACTGTGCCTCCTCGTGGAGAGTGCTTTTGGCCGTTCTCCGCTGGGTGAGTGTTTTCCCAGACAGCAGCTCCAATGGACCCCCCACACCTGCCCCAGCAGGGCCCGGGCCCGGCACACTTTTCTCCGTGTCGGGCCCGCAGGGGGCCTTTCACATCGCAGGTCCTGGTGCATGATAGATCTGTGTGAGCCTAGGAAGTTCTAAAACGCTGTGGAAGGAAGGAAGGAAGGAAGGAAGGAATGGTAAGCATGCCCTGTACTATTTTCTCCAAGGTAAGAAAATTCCCAGAAGTGAAATTCTGGTCATTCCATATGCTGACGTGTTGGAAAGGCCCTAACCCTGAGAACACCCCCAACCAGGCCCGGGTTCCTCTGCTGGGAGCCTGAGAGTCAAGTGAAGCTGCCAAACAGTCATGGGGGGGATCGTACCAGTGTAAAGGAAGGGGGATGGCGTGCGTATGTGTGGGGGGGTGTGTATGTGTGTGTGGTGTGGGATGTGTGTATGTGGTGTGTGTATGGTGTATGTCGTGTGTGATTTGTGCTATGTGGTGTGTGATTTGTGTGTGGGATGTGTGTGTGTGCTATGTGAGATGTGTGTATTGTATGTGGTGTGGTGTGTATGTGGGGTATGTGTCTGTGCTGTGTGAGGTGTGTGTGCTATGTGGTGTGTGGGGGGTGTGTGTGTGCGCTATGTGGTGTGTGTGCTGTGTGTGTGTGTATGTGCTATGTGAGGGGTGTGTGTGTCGTATGTGGTGTGGGGGGGTATGTGGTGGGGGGATATATGTGTGTGTGTGCTATGTGAGGTGTGTGTGTGTGCTATGAGAGGTGTGTGGTGTGCTGTGCATTGCGTGTGCACATGTGTGTCACAGGCCCACCAGGAGCTGCCCTGTCCTGCACCAGTCTGGGCTGCCCAGCTCCTCAGAATGCCAGGGTTGCCCTGGGCGAGTCCAGACCTCTCCTCCGTGCCTGTGAAGTGCGCTGTCCTTCAGGGAGCCTGTCTTGTGCACGAGCAGGATCCTACGTGTCCATTTAAATGAGCCAGTTAGAAGTCACAGACTCCCCAGGAGACATCTTCCCCTTAGAGAGCCCTGCATCTCCCTCAGGGTTCCCTCCGCCTCCCCCGGGTTTCATGGTGTCCTGCCGCCGGCAAGCCTAGCAAGCGAGGGACAGCACCCCGGATCCTCAGGTCACCGTGCCAGACCCGCGCCTGGGGCAGTGTGAGCGCACTGGAGGCTCCGCCCTGCCACTGTAGGACGCCGCCCTTTTCTCTCGTTTTCTCTTTGAAGAACAGGAGTTAGAATTTCACGGACCCTGTCCTGCACTGACGTATCTGGGCCGCCGGGACCCCAGGCGCTCTGCCCACCCGTGGGCAGGGCATGGGAGCCAGAGGGTCTGTGAGGAAGCACATCAGAGCCCCCGCGCCCAGGCGCAGCCTCGGGCTCCCCAGCCTGGCTCTGCTGGGTGCTGCGATTAGCCTCATTCAGCGCGGTCCGCGCTTCTTTTATCAGAAACTCTGACATCACCTCTGTATGTTTGTCTGATGCTTTAGATCTGTCAGAGCCCTCTGACAGCCTTCACTTCCCCCCATCCTCACGGCTGTGCTGTAAAATCAACAGGGAGGGACCATTATTCCCATTTACAGTCGAGGAAACTGAGGCCCAGAGAAGTTGAGAGGCAGCCATACTGTAAGGCTGGGGGCTGGGGGGAGGCCCGGGTTGGCCACCTACTGTGCTCCTGCTGCCAGTGTGAAGCCCTTATGTACTCGGCCACTGTCCCCACTGCTGGCGTTCGGTCCCATTTTACAGAGGAGCAAACAGAGGCTTGATCTGGGCTGCCCAACTCCATGGCCCGGCCCAGTGCCCCCGACAGCTGCCCGTCCGCTGTGTCCCCCCCAGGGTGTGTTGGGCACTGGCCTGTAGTCTCAGTTTCCACCTGCTGGGGAGGACGTCGTCCTTGGGGAAGGACGTCGTCCTAGCGGAGGGACTGCGGCGCACGTGCCGGCCAGGAGCGTCAGAGCACAATCGCAGGCTTGCTCTGCCATCTCCTCTGTGAGTCTTTCCCCGTCTTGGCTAGTAGTCATCTTGGCTAGTAGTTGAGTTGTTCCCCAGCGGGCACGTAGCCTGGAGTTCTTCGCTCCGAGATGTGCAGGGGGCGTCAGATCCACGGAGGGGCTGGTGAGGGGTGTCTGAGATCGCGGCCCGGCTCCAGCCTTGGGTCAGCAGTGCCCAGCCTGTGGGCCCTCTTAGATTTCCTCCAAAAGAGTAGCTGGCTTGTGGTCGGCTCCGAGTCCCTGAGCGGGAGAAGTCGGGTGACTCAGACGTTTATTGTCTCAGCTTCGGAGTTTTTGTGGTACAGTTGAACAGGGATGGAGTCCCGAGCCCTCAACTGGTCGCTTCATTCTGAGTGTTTACGAGGCTTGGGCTGGTGGGCAGAGTGGGGGGACCTTACAGACCCCCACCTTCCAGTCCCCTCCCGTGTGTCTCCTTGACTGGCCCCTCCTGCGATCAGCACTGCGTTCTTCTACAGTCGTGCTTGAAGCTAATGTCCCGGCCCCCTCACCCTGCCACACACTGTTCCTTTTGTCCATCCCCCTGAAGAACTCCTGGGGCCTTTAAGTGGCTGGACCTCACCTGTCAGACCTCGCAACCATCACACAAGGGACAGGCTGGCTCCGCTCCACTCCTGGGCCCTCGTAAGGGAGCCTCCTTATGCACATCACCCCTTGTCTCACGGGGGTGCTGGGGAGGCACTCCGGGCACCTGGAAAGGCTCCCCGTGTCCCCACACTGGGCACAGAGCAGGCCTCGGAAACCTTTGCAGGCATCAGGGAACGAATTCAGAGGCCTCACTCCCTGTGCCAGCCTGGCGTTTGGGAGTCTGCCCCCCTGAGCCCCAGATTCACCTTCAGACAAGGCCCGAAGGCCCCTGGTGGGTAGAGGAGCCCCTGTCTGCGACCAGGACTCCACACTTGGCTTCTACCTGCTCGCTCAGGCCCGCCCCCCACCCCATATGGCGGGCCCTGCTCCTCCCTGGCATCCGGCACCTTCTGCAGGGACGTGGAGCCCACCTGTCGGGCGACAGACATGGAGACGTGGTCCTGTGTTTGGTCCTGCCTAGAGCCCGTTTCCTGTTGCGTCAGCAGGTCCTGGAAGGGAGAGGATCATGCTCTTGGGTGTTTCCTCTTCCTCTCCCCGTCACGGCCCTCCCCAGAGGCTCATTTGTGTCTGTCCACTAACCTGCCTTCCTCCTCTGGGGTGGCAGCTCAGAGGCTCCTCCCAAGAGACTCCAGCCTTGCTGACCGCAGAGTGGGAGATCCCAGCGGGAGGGCAGCACTGAGCCCCTCTGCTGGGGCACATTCGTCGGGGGAGAGGGGAGCTGGCACCCCCCATCTGACACACCCCGGGCCCTCTACTCTGCTGCATCTGTTCCTTTGCTGGTAAAATGGTAAAGGGAGCTTTCCAGAATACCAAGCCCGAATCAAACCCGGGCAAGTGAGCACTTTACATCCTAATCCGTGATGTTTCTTCCCGCAGCCCCAATCCTGGAAGAGTCACACTGTTAGGGAGGAGGGTCCGAGAAGAAACCCATTCGCTCATTGATCTTTTCGTTCATTCAGGTGCTGTGCTGGGCCCTGGGAACCCAACTGTTAGTTCGGATAGATTGACTGAGCACTAACCGTGGGCCAGGCCCTGCTCTCCCGGGATACAGTGGTGAGCAAAAGGAGGCAGACAGTCAGCAAGTCCATCAGTGTGGTGCTGAGTAGGAGGAAATGCTGTGGAAGGGGCAGAGTGAGGGTCTAGGGCCTGAGGGCCGATGGCCTGAGATGGTTCCTCGGAGGAGGCCCCAAGGAGACTCGAGCGAAGACGTGAAGGGCGAGGGACTGCACCTTGCTGATGCTGAGGGGACGGAAGAGCAGGCCAGGTGGAGGAGCTGCAAATGAAAAGTCCTCGAGGCCAGAGCAAGCTTAGCAGTTTCTCCTACTGGCGTGAATGAGCTGTTTGTTCTCTTTCCTGGAGGAGCTCAAAGTCTAATGAGGGAAAAACACAAGTAAGTGATGTAATAAAAGTTGAGATCATAATAGAAACAGGTGGGAAAAAAAGATGCTACTGGAATGCAAAGGGAAGAGCAGTTGTAGAAAGGCTGGCAAACACACCCCTGGGGAGGTGACGTTTGAGTTGGGCTTTGGTGAATGAGTAGGAGTTTGCTGGGCGGCTGAGGCGAGCGGCCGTGTGGATGATCCAGTGTTTGCAGAAGTCCAGGGTGCACAGGGAGAGCCACCCACAGTTCCTCTTTCTGTTGCATTAGCAGTTTCTGCAAAGGACAGAACATTCTCTCGGGCATTTTCCTTTCCTTTTCTCTACCTCTTCTTTCCCCCCAGCCTCACTGAGGGCGTTTCAACCTCAGGAGAGTGGGAAGGGAGGATGCCTTAAGATAGGGAGAGGATTTCTGTGTCTTGCTCAGCCTGCCTTCCTCTCTCCCTCCTTCCTTTTATTTTTTTAAAGCCCTGGGGAGTCGTGGGGGTTTTAAGCTGCTGGGGATGGGTACGGAAGTCAGGAGGGTGTTCAGTTGGATTTCTCAACCACAGGGCACTGGCCTGGAGCCAGTAAAACTGTGGTGCAACAGGTTTTCAGGAAGCCCTCCAGAAATGGGCTCCCGGAGGTCAGGGGGCTGAATTTGCATCTAGCATACCCTGTAACTGTCGCTCCAGAGGTGTCACTAACCTCCTCTGTCCCTGGATCTCATTCAGGGGCCTTGGCTGTCCCTCCTCGGAAGAGGAGCAGGACACCCCGTTTCTCCAGCCCCTCCCCCCCAGCCTACGCCTTATCCAGGACCAGACGGGTCCTGGCCTCTAGCAGAGTTCTCAGAGCTACTGGAAATAGAAATTGTGGGACTCGCATGTCATTGTGAAATGCAAACACCGTTATCTTTCACTCAGGGGCACCAAGGAGTGAAATATACCAAGGACACCTCTCCCAGCTGGGTTACAGTCAGCAGTGGGCCTGCAGACAGGGTGCTCATGAACTAAAGAGTCCCTTTTTCGTGGCCCCAGATCCACAGTGTCCCAAGGGTCTACCCAGCACGCTGAGCAGCCACTGAAAATACAGTGCGAGCCACATACATATGTAATTTTAATTTTTCTAGTGGCCACATTAAAAATGTTAAGAAACAGATGAGATTAATGTTACCAGTATGATTAGTTTAACCCATTATATCTCAAATGGTATCATTTATCATTTCACATGTAATCAGGATTCAAAAATTATTGAGATACTTTATTTTTTCATATCAAGTCATCAAAATCCAATGCATATGTTACTCTTCGGGTACATATACGAATTCAGACCCGCCACATTTTAAGTGCTCAATAACCACATGTGGCTGGTGGTTGCTGTGTTGGACAAACCTGGCTTGTAGATAGAGAAACAGGCACCACTGGTGGAGGAGGCGAGGCAAGGGGCGGGGTCAGGGAGCCAGGGGGCGGGGTCAGGGAGCCGGGAGGCGGGGTCTCAGCTCAGGCCTGGGGAGCCTGCCCGACCACGCCCTCTAGCGTCAGCCCAGCAGTGCAGCAGCCTGCGCCACCCGAGGCGAGGCTGCCTCCTGCACTGGGTCCTGGGAGCTGTCACAGACCCCCTGGAATAGGACTGGCCCCTCCTCCGAGCAGCTGCCTGGAAGCCAAGGCTGCAGGTGCCTTGCCTCTTACTTAGAGGAAAGGAGGACACATATATGGTCAGCCCCTTGTCTCTGTAGGACAGGGGCTCAGCCCCAGGAGGGGCGTGTGGCGATGGATCCCCAGGAGAAAGAACCCGGTGTGATTCCTGCATGAGACACAGCACAAACCGCCTATCTCCCACCCGCCCCTGTGCCCCCACGTCCTGTTCTACCCCAGACAGAACGAGCCCTCATCTCAAACCAGCCCTCCGGTCCCTGGAAGTTCCCAGTCACGGCAGATGCCTTTCCAGCCTCATCCTGAGCTTTGGCCTTTTATGAAGAGCTGGTTCCCCCCGACCTCTCCCATCGTCTTCCCTCCAAGTGTTCCTGAGTCTCGTTTGCCCAGCGAGCTTCGGAGCTCTGACGTGAAAGCGTTTGGGGGGGGGGGGGGCGTGCAATGCTGGCCATCAGCATGTGCTGAGCTGTGAGTACCAGGACATTGGAGCATGTGGTTCCCAGGAGCCTCACCAGCAGCTGATACAACTACACCATTAAAGAGGCTTTAATTGGCAAGCAATACCAACTTTGGGTTAAATATTTTTATAGGGCTCCCCAGCTTCATGTTTACTTTTTTAAATACAATTTAGTACATTAAGAACAATAACAGAGTAACTGAGAACCAGAGAGATGGATATAAGCACTACATTAACTCTCCTGTTTTTCCATTACCGAGAATTAAAATGTTGTCTTTGATGCTCTCAGAGGCTGTTACTTGTCTAATCCAAGCGCTGCTTGGTTGTAAAGCTTTTTAAGCCAAGTAAGAGATGGCTCGGGCCCTGAATTGATCGCCCTCTCCTGGCACGCCCGTTCTTCACTCCTCTTTCACTGGAGATGAAAGGAAGATTTCCCGATAGATGAAGGCTAGAGTGTTTGCCTAACGACCAGGGCCAGGGCCGGCTTCTGCTGGGAAATGGGAGTGGTGCTTTCTGTTTTTGCAGAAAGGATTGCTTTTTGTCTGCCGTCTCCCCAGCCAGCAAGCTGTCAATAAGGTTGGTTCAGTAGCTTAATTAATAACCGAGGGGTCACCGTGTATGCAGTGATCCACCGTGCCGTTCCCTGCGAAGCTGCCTGCTTCGGGCCGGGCCCCTCCGCGAGAGAGCTAAAATGAGGTTGTTCGTGTGAAATGTTTCATGTGGGCCTTTGGTAAGCACACGCAGGTGAGTACTGGGCGTATCTGAGGCTTTATTTGGCATTCTTGGGCTCCACTTTAAGGCTTTGTGCAAGTCACAGTCGGACGGCCATCTCGTGAAACCGCCCTAGAGAGCGAGTTTAATGGCAAGGGAGCAAGGATGAACACCAGCTGGGAGCACTTCGGTGGCTTCCGTTACTGCCCACAGACCTTGACACTGGAAGGGCCCGGGAATCGTAGCCCTGCCTGCTGCAGACAAGCACGGGCCCCACAGAAGCCTCAGTTCCTTCTCTAAGACGGCGATGACGTTGCCGCCCCCCAGCCCGGCCAAGCGTGACCCCCACCTTCCCAGCACCTGGAATATTCCCTGTGCTCCCTAGAGGTGACCTGTGGGGTTGAGCCTCCAATAGCCTCTGAAGTTCTCATCATTTGGTTTTGATTCCACATGCTGTGTTTCTAGGCAGCTTGCCTGGTCTCCCCATTGGGATGAATGCTTCCTCCTTGGAGCCCCCACTTCATGTCACTTTTTATTGCCATCCATATGCACCTTGCCATAAGCAGCCTGGAGCCTGACAACAGGGACCTGCCTCCCTAGGCATCCAGAAGGCCCCATGGACTGGAATATACTGTGCGCCCAGCCTGGTGCCAGGCCTTGAGGACATGCCGAGGGCAAGCATGGCCTGCGCTCCTGGGTTCAGGCTTCTGGGGAGCAGAGCACTGGCTTGTGGACACATGTGCACAAATATTCGCACAATTAAATGGCTCAGGACATGATGCACAGGGGATCTGCAGACAGTGAGTTTCCGGATTCTTCCAGGAAATGTGGTGCTGCCTTCCTGGACTCGATGGCCTTTGTTGGAGCTGTGGGGGGGGGGGGGGGGGTGTCACCTTTGGAATGAGAGGCTCCAGGGACTCAAGAATCTTCGACCTGGAACCTCCAGACCCAGGGGTCCCAGGCTATCAGACCGGACTGCGGACACTGTGACCCTGGAGGGAGGCCCTCTTACATGGCCTGGCCCTCCCAGGAATATGCTCCCTTTAAAACATATACTTAACATTCAATTTACCATCTTAGCCATCTTTGTTTTTTGGGGTTTTTTTTTTGAGGAAGATTAGCCCTGAGCTAACATTTGCTGCCAATCCTCCTCTTTTTGCTGAGGAAGACTGGCCCTGAGCTAACGTCCGTGCCCATCTTCCTCCACTTTATATGTGGGATGCCTACCACAGCATGGCTTGCCCAGCAGTGCCATGTCCACACCCGGGATCTGAAGCGGCGAACCCCGGGCCACCGAAGCAGAACGTGCGCACTTAACCGCTGCGCCACCGGGCCGGCCCCTTAGCCATCTTTAAGTGCAGGGTTCGGGGATGTTAAGTACATTCACACTGTCGTACAGCCAACCTCCAGAGCTCTTTTCATCTGAATTCAGCTCGCCCTCTTAGGGAAGTTCTGCAGACGTGAGCCCCCCAGCTCTGGATTTCCACCTGCTCTAGCAGGTGGCCTTCTGGTCGACTTGAACTTCCTACAACAAAATTAGTATTACCGGCTTTTAAAATGGTTATGCTTCAGTTCAGCCGTCTGAGCGCGGTCAAGAGCTGAAACAAGCGGAGGTGGGTGCCCCACTTCAGGGCAGTGGGGTCTCCGTAAATCAGCGACGTGTTCCTACAACGTCATTCTCTAAAAGGTGGTCTCCCGGCAGCCGTGACTTTGACAGCCTCGGATTTGACTAATTCAACCTTCAAGATAATGGCAAGAAAGCATGTTTTTCTATCCATGATTTCTTGATACTTTTTCCCTTGAAGTAAAGTTTATCTTTTTTGTTTCCTGGACACTCAGTTTCTCCCAGTCTTGCTTTTCTTCTCTGTACAGCTGGGCGTGCCAGGCCTGTCCTGCTCACCTCCCAGGGTTCAGGGTCCACTGTAGAGCTCTGTGGTCAAGATCAAGACAGACTAATGTTCACATCCCAGCTCCGTTAGCCGTGGACCCTGGGCCTGAGTTTCACCATATGTAAAATCGTCTGCATGGCGCCTGGCACGGCGGGAGTCCTTGGCGGACTGTAGCTGTGATCAGGATTACTGATGTTGGTTTATTTGCTGCTAAAATGGGCCGGTGTGAGGGGCTGCCTTCATTCCACATGCTTGGGCCTTGATAAGCTCTCTGAAGGCGGGACCCGTGCCCAGTACCTCTGTCCCCCCGATGCAGCCAGGATGGTGGTAGATACGTAATGTGCTCTTACTAAATACTTGTTCAGAGTTAATTCAGGATTTCCAAAGATGATCAACACTGGATTATACTCATTCTCTCTGACTATACCGTATCGCTTTTTCATAACAAAAACAGCAGCAGCTGATAGAGCGGCCCCCTTTTTGAGGACCCCCCCAGATGTTAGTGGTTTTAGGTCTTTTCTTGTTGGGGGAGGAAGGGCAGTTCTGTCTCTCTGGGGAAAGATCCTCCGGTTCTCTGGTTGAGCCGGCCCAGCCCCATGCTGGTGAGGGGCAGAGGCCGGCCAAGGTCTCTCCATGTGGTGTGTGGACTTCTCCTCTCTCCTTACACTTAACTTCTGTGTCGGTGCCTTGCCCACTACCTCAGGGCCTGTTGCTCACTACCCAGGGTCTCTGCAGAGGCTCCCCGTGTGGAGGTGGTGGCCCCCTGACTGTGCCACTTTGAGGGGCAGGATGCGAGGCTCTGCTGGTCAGGGTTGCTGATTGCAGGAGCAAACAGCCCCCAAATCTCAGTGCTAAGCACGAGAAAGAAGCATTTCCCGTTACAATGTGACATGACTCTGGGGACAGGAGGACTCTGCTCCATGCAGCCATTCGGGGACTCAGACTTCTTCCATTCAGCAGGGCTGCCATCCCACCTCCTGTGTCTGCGGGGGTTCAGGACAGGACAAGTCCTGATACCCTGAAGCATCCGCTGTGTGTGGTGAATGCCTTCTCTCCTGTGCACCACCCTCAGGAGCACTGAGAGATGGGCACTCCAGGCATCTACTGTGGGCGCAGTCGCATGGGGAAGCCCTGCTAAGAAGGCCTATGGGGTCTGCGCCCTCTGGGGCCTCTGAGTCCTCCCCTGGGTAGTCCATGTCACGGTAGGAAAGGGAGGTGCTGAGGGCCAGGCCTGGAAGTGGTAGACAGTGCTCCGTCCACGTTGCGTTGACCAGCACGTGGTCCATGCCCACCGGACTGCAAGGGGCGCTGGGAAGTGTAGTCTGGCCATGCCCCCGGCAGGGAGGGATTGGAGTGGGCGGGACGAGGCTCTGTTTCCCACGCGGACTTTCACGGTTCTCCACCCGCCCCTTCTCTCAGCTTGTCGCCTCCTCTCCCCTTCAGGCACCGGTCAGCCTGCTTCCCCCCTCTCTGCAGCCCTGAGGCCTGACCTCCCTCTGCCCTGCTCTGTCGTTTGCCATCTTTCCACCTGAGCGTGTTGGGGTCCTAGACATGGCCTCATGGACGTGGTCAAGGTCACAGGCAGGGTCACAGGCATGGCATTTGTTTTCTGTTTCTTGTACTTTTTCTTGGGGGGCGGTTGAGAGAAAGGGGCAAAAATATTCTACCATCTTGGGATCCCTGGACGCTTCTGCCTCCGTGTTCTCTCGTGTTTAGGCTCTTGGGCTCGGGACCCTAAGATGAGCGGGTCTTGGCATCAGGCTGGTGCTATCAACAGAACCCTTTCTCTGAAGGAGACCAGATGCGGAAACAGATCACAGGGTTGCCGCTCTGGCCGGTGCTGGGCCGGAGCCCAGTGCCCTTCCTTCTCCTCCTCCTCCCCATCCCACAGGCCCACGAAGCCCCTTCTATTGTCCCCTCCATTGCCTCCCTGAAAGGGGGTCACCCAGGTCCTACTGGAAGGCCAGCTTTGCTGAAAACCTCCCTGCCTCCAAAGTCAGCAAAACGTTTGTGCCTGTGCGTGTCCACACAGCAAGGACGCCCATTCGGCCAGCAGGTGCCTGCTCTGTGCCAGGTCCAGCAAGACGTGGGAGCACCCTGAGGAGGAGTTGCTGGGAGCTGGGGCCCTGCAGTCTCCTGGGTCTGTCCCAGGACGCACACCCGAGGGGAGGGGCTGGGATGGAGGAAGCCCCTTCCCAGGCTGACAGTAGTGCCCCCGTCCTCTTCTTGTGGCTGTGTGGCTGCACTCGTCACTCTCCCTCATCTGGTCCCCTCCTTTCCATAAACGGTTGTCATTTCAGGCAGAGGAGGTGCTAGGAGCTGGCATTTCTGTGGGATCTGAAAGGATGGAACTCGGATGCGTTTTGAGGCAAACTGGTGCTATCATTCGGGTGGGAATTTAGTTTTCTGGGAGGTGAGTGGACCTGAAAGGACTGATCCTGGCCTCTCAGAGCCTAGAACTTCACAGAACGAGGCCTGTTTCCACGATGAAAGGGCAGCAGTGCTAATTGGGAAAGGCGGTGCCTGTCGAAGACGCCTGGGGAAGGCCACGTTCCCAACGCCGTTGCTCTCCCCGGGACCAGCCTCCCCTGGCTGCCCGCGGCAAGATGCGGGACGGGGCCGTCGGACCTGGTCCAAGTGCTGGCTCTGCCTCGAGAGGGGCTGTTTCCTCGTTGGTAATGTGGGACTGATGTGCGTGAAGTGTCTGACCAAACCAAGCCCACAGTCCAGGAACCTTCTTCGGATGGTCCCCCCACCGGGTGCCCTGGAGTTAAGGCTGGGGAGCCTCACGGGGCTGACTTGGGGTTCGCCCCATAGATACCGATGGCACATGCTGATCAGGTCAGTTCCCGCAGGCAGCTGTCTTAGTGTCCCAGGGCTGCCTAACAGAGTGCCACAGACCGGGCGCCTTCAAAGACAGAAATTTGTTATTTTACCCTTCTGGAAGCTGGAAGTCTGAGATCAAGGTGTCGCCAAGGGGTGGTAGATCTAGGCCACTTTCTCCCTGTGTCTTCCCATGGTTGACCCTGTTTGCATGTCTGTGTCCTAATCACTACTTATAAGGACCCCAGTCAGAGTGGATCAGGGCCCACCACATGACCTCATTTTTACTTAGTCACCTCTTGAAAGGCCCTTCTCCATAATCACACTCCAAGGTACGGTCACATTCCGGGGCACAGTCATTCCGAGGTACGGTCACATTCCAGGGTACTGAGGCTAGGACATCAACATGAATCTTGGGGGACACAGTTCAGCCCCCAACAGCAGCTGTCCCGTTCTGCTCGTGGCTGGGCCTTTTTGGCCACATACTGCAAGGTTCGGTGCCGCCCCTCAAAGGACACGTGGACACACTGCCGGTAGGAGCAGCAGCAGTTCTCAGCTGGACAAAGTGAAGAACGAGGCTGACCAAGTTCAGAAGGAGAGCACCTGGGGTCTGGACCCTCTGCGCTTGGGTTTGCTGCCCTGAAGGCCTCAGATGGGAGGTTGGGTGACTGATGGCTCTGCCCTCCAGCTGCTGCCCAGACGACTGGCACCATCCAGGAGTGTGGAAAATACAAAGCCAGGAGAGCAGCGGAACTGATGAAAGGACTGGGAAGTTAGCACAGGAATTACTGAGGTGGACATGTGCAAAGTCTGCAGGGCGTCTTAAGTCGAGTGGGACCCCCGAGGAGGGTGCTGCACAGAGCAGAAGACTTGATGGGCCATCGCTCACCTCCTCCTTCTACCAACACAGAGAGGTGGGACTGCTGGCCCAAAGCCACGCAGCAAGTCTAGGCTAAAAGTTTTGCAGTCCAAAAGTCCTAAGTGAGGGAGCTAGAGGAGGCCAAGAGGTTGTTTAAAAAAGAGCGAATGGACAGAATCAGAGATGGGGTGAAAAGGTTAATAAAAGGATCCTAACGAGGGGACATTAACCAGAGCGGGGAGAGCATTTGGAAATTTGGTCGGAGGAGAGAGTTCAGCTGGGGAGGTGGAGTTTGGAAAGGCATTCATTTCAGGCGTAGAGGTGTGTGTCTACCTTGCCCACAGTCCACCGTCCTGTTCTCAAGACTGGTCTCACATACTCCTGATGCGTCCCCTAGGGGCTCCATCCACAGCCGAGACTTCCCTCTCACCCTTTCTCCAAACTGCGCCCCGTGATTCTTAGCCAGGGCCTGATGTTGCCCGCTCCCCTCCCAAACCTCTCGTGCCTCCAGCCCCACAGTGGGCCCAGCCCGGCTCCCCTCGCCCCAACTGTGCTCTGGCCCCCTCCCCTCCTGTGTTTTGCACGTGTCGGGTCTTCAGACTGTTGGCCCCACTGGGCGCCCTTGCCGTCCACCAGCCAGGTGCCTGTTCACCCTGCAGGGCTCAGCTCTAGTGTCCTCGTCCCCGAGTTCTTCCCAGCTGCGCCCGCCCTTCCTTTTGTGGACAACGGCTTGCTCCTCATCCTCATTCCTGAAGCACCATGGACAGGTTGTCGTGTCCTATCAGTTGGGGGTTCTCTGGGCCCCCACTCCCACCTGTGAGCACCCATCCAGCTTTGCCCAGAGGGCAGGGGCCGGAGGGGTTTTGCTGGTGGCTTTGGGCTTGCTCCAGTACACAGCGCACAGTGGGTGCTCAGTAAAGCTGCCTCTTTGTCTTCACAACGCCCACAGTTCCCCGCATTCAGAGGGGGAACCAGAGCTCCAACAAGTTCCTGACCTGCCCCGGGTCACCCAGAGCGGGCGGTGGAGCCGGCTCTGAGCCCGCACTGCACCAGTGGCCTCTCCCCTAACCCCCGGGGCCGTTCAGTGCCTGTACTGTGCTGTCTGTTGAAAGGACTCGTGCTATTCCTGAGCTCCGCGGGCCCAGTGTGTGTTCCTCTCTGCCTGCCATCTGGCTTGCCGGCTCAGTGGCATGCGTAGCTTTTGGAGAGTCAGCCTCGGGAGCCCACCCAGTGCCGGGGGCCTCGTGGACTCTGAGTTTCCCGTGTGCGTGAGAACTCGCACTCAGGAGGCTGGGTGTGGGCAGGAGGAGGGCGGGCGGGAGGGGCCGCTCCGAGGGGCAGGCCTCGGGGTGACGCCCGGGGAGGCCTGCTCAGAGCAGCTGCTGGCTGGATCTGGCCCCTCCTCGGAGTGCCTGCGGGAGAGCCTAGGACAGATGGACAGACAGGAGGACAGACACCAGCCTGAGACCCCAGCCGCGCCCAGCTGGCTTCTCCCTGTGCTCGTTGTACTGGTCCTCATCTCGAGTCCTTGGATTTGCCGGGCTAGGGGCTTCCGCCTCGGGGCTGGGAGGCGCCTGGCTTAGCGGAGCCTGTGTCTCCCTTGGTGGCCTATCGGTGGCCTAGATCTCGTGTGATCCCTCAACCCCTCAGAGGAATAGGAGCCAGTTTGTCCTCGTTCTAGTGCAAGCTGCAGTTGGAGAGGGGGCCTCCCGGGCTGCAGGATCAGAGCTAGACTGGGTCGGGCGGGGCGTGTCCTCTGCCTGGCCCCGCCCCCTCCGCGCTGGCTCCACCCCCTGACTGGCCCCCGCCCCCTGCTGGCCCCGCCCTTGATCTGCCTTCTCACTCACGCTGCTCCCTCCCTGGGAGACGGATGTCCGGGTTACTCAGAGATTTGCTGGTTTCCGGTTTTTAGGATCAAACTACAGGAAAAGCAGAAAGTCGGGATTGTAAACCCTACCAATGTAAAAAGGGTGGTTTCCATGACTAAAGCTGATGTAGAAGGAAGGAGAGGCGACGCTGGGAGAGGGGAATAGAATAGTGTGATCTTACAGAAAGAATCGAGTTGCTAGATCAAGAAATAGAGGTCTGGTTATTTTTATTTTTGTGTATTTATTTTTTGAGTAGAAAATATATAGTGAGAATTCAACGTTTTGAAATTTCAAAAGGATTTACAGTAAAAACTCTCCAATTAACCCTTGTCCATCAGCCAGCTCTCTCTCCAGCTAATGCTGTCATTCCCTAGTAAGTCCTTCCAGACACATAAACACACACACATTGTTTTCTCTTATTTCCACAAATGGTAGCAAACTCTGCACCTTCTCTTTTTACAGTGTGTGATGGTGGATTTCTGGGTTGTTTATTATTACAGACAACAGGTGGCCGCGCACACAGGTTGTTGGCACAGGTGGGAGTATCTTTAGATAAGTTCCTACAAGTGGGATTGCTGGGTCAAAGTGAATGTGTGTTTGTAATTTTGAAAGATATTGCCAACCTGCCCTATGTAGAAATTTAGAAAAGGAACCTCAAGTATATAATTGAAGTCATAAAGATAACAAGTAAAAACAGTGATATGTGTGTATAAAACTAATAAAACCCGGGAGGGGGCAAGGAAAGAGGAAGTGCCAGGGAGAGCAGGTGACCTGCATTTATTATCTTTCGTAACAGGGATTCTGTACACGCTGTTTAGAATTCATAAATGTGGAAGCAGCTTAAAGTGGTTGCCTCTGGGACTAGGGTGGGAAACATTTTATTGTCCGTTTTTCTGTATGCATCAAAATGATGAAGCCGTGTTCTCGTGTTATAGTTAAACTGAGAAGGGAAGATGCGGTGGTGAGGGGAACGCTGTGGAATGTCTGCGGGTCATGTCACCCAGGATCAGTCTGGGATCCAGGCCTCGTGGGCAGCTGTGGGGAGCACGCTGCTGCACGCCCACAGGGGCCTGACACTTACTGTGAGCACTTGAGACCTCACCACACTCTTAGCGCTAATTCTGGATCCACCCCCCACCGCCAGAGGCGTTTCTCAGAGGGAAAATAGAGAGGGGACTCCCTGAGAGTTTCTGAACCTATTCTAAAGATCAAAACATTGTGGTGCCCAAAATAGAAAAGAACTTCTCATAACACGAGGTCTGGGGGTGCGCTCAGCCTGGCACCTTAGCCTGAAGCTGAGGAGGGTGATAAAGGAGGATTTAACCCTCACATCTTGGACACCCCCCCAGTGGGCACCTGATAAACACCTCATTCCACTGATTTTAAGTTGCCTTTTTTCCCTGCATTTCCACGTTATTGGAGTCAGAACGGATCTTGCAGTGTGAGGGTGCAGCGTCTCAGTTTCCTAGTGGTGGGTCGCAGACTAATGGCCCGCCTTCCCGCGGGGGGTCCAGATGGGCTGAGACTTCTCAGGCACAGCAACGGCCCTGTTTGGGCCTCTCCGGCCCTTGGTGCAGGACATGAAAGGGATGTTCCTCAGCCCCACTCAGTGGCTGTAGGCTGTGGGGAGCCAGACCCTGGGCCAGCCCAGTGTCCCCAGCTGAGCCCCTGTCTTGCAGGTGTAGCTGCCAGCCACCATGGGCAAGCAGAACAGCAAGCTGCGGCCCGAGGTGCTGCAGGACCTGCGGGAGAACACGGAGTTCACAGACCACGAGCTGCAGGAGTGGTACAAGGGCTTCCTCAAGGACTGCCCCACCGGCCACCTGACCGTGGACGAGTTCAAGAAGATCTACGCCAACTTCTTCCCTTACGGTGACGCGTCTAAGTTCGCCGAGCATGTCTTCCGCACCTTCGACACCAACGGTGATGGCACCATCGACTTCCGGGAGTTCATCATCGCGCTGAGCGTGACCTCGCGGGGCAAGCTGGAGCAGAAACTCAAGTGGGCCTTCAGCATGTACGACCTGGACGGCAATGGCTATATCAGCCGCAGCGAGATGTTGGAGATCGTGCAGGTACGGCTCCCGGCAGGCTGGCCAGGCATGAGTGGCTGGAGGCCTGTGGGTTCCACTGCATGCCAGGGTCCCCCCAAGGTGGGCCACCCCCAGACAGTGCTCTGTGTTCACTGTGGCATCCGGTCATTCTCGGCCAGGCCACTATCTGCCCTTCTTCTGTGCACTTTTGAAAGTGAGCAGTTGTCACCTGACCAGCGGGTCCTTGCAAATAGTGATGATCAGAGCCTGTTTATTGATCACTTGCTATCCATCAGGCCTGGACCACGTGCTTTGATCAGTTTTCATCTTCACAACCCTATGAAGGGGGGTCGTTCTCTACATTTCACAAAATCTGAGGCTCAGGGAGGTGATTTCCTAAGAATGAACAGAGCGGGAATTATAGTGATTAAGCAGACTCTTGACCCTTGCAGAAGGCCCCTGCCAAGATCTTTGCAAGCCCCAATACAACCAAGCAGCTTGTATTATCCCCAGGAACGTGCAATTGTAAAGTAAAGTGGAAACATTAGTGATGACAGAATGAGCTCAAGCATAGAAAGAACACCATTTTTTGAGACCTATTTGCCTTCCTGCCTGTCGACAGCTGTGGCAGGTGAGGCTGGTTTCCAGAAAGAAAGCGAGTTTTGTCCACTTCAGCAGGTGCCTGGCTGTGTGATAGAGAGCAGAGAGCCACAGGGCTGCCGCTCCCTGGCACCCCCCACGTCCCCACTCCTGGAGACTGGGGGATTTGGTTCTGGAACTCCTCAGAAGAGGCGTTCTCTACATGCAAGATCTTCAGCGCTAAGTCTCAAGCAAGGGGCGTCAGAGCCACAGGAACTCGCAGACCAGCAGGAAATGCCCTAAGGAGTGACCAAGCCATTTCCCAAATAGGCGGTTTTCATGCAGTGAGAATAAATGACCGCAGTTTTGGGGCCTCTGCAGTCCATTTGTCACTCCTGGCTCTTTGCTCTGTGTGGTGGTGGAAGTCAGAATTCTGCGTCCTGGGACTCGCTTATCCTAGGAGCCCAGGTTCATCCTGAGCTGTTTGCAGGTGGGCATGCCTGACCCTGGCTGAGCAGACTGGCCTGCCCCAAATCTAGAGACACAGGTAGGATCGTTCAGAGCAGTGAGGGGTGGCTGCCTGTCCGGGTGGGATCTGGCTGCTAGGCCCCCAACCGAGTTCCCCAACCCTGAGAGCCCCCTGGCCCTTTGGATGTCTCCTCAGCCTGCCAGGCAGGATGCCGGCTGCTACACCCTTCTCAAAACGGACAGGTGTTCTAGGTCGCGCAGAGCCTCCGAAGGGCTTGACTGGCTTTGGCTGTCATGCTGCAGGCTGCCTGGCCCAGTCCAGGAGGAAGACCCGTCCCAGGAAGATGCACGCCCCGGCAGACAGGTCCCACCCCACAGATGGAGATGGGTGAGGGGCGAGGGTGTGGTAAATATTGGAAACTTCCCTCGAGATCATTCTGTTTTGGTCTTTCGGGCTTTTTTTAATGCCCTGCTTTCAAGGTATAACAACTCTCAGGCTTTTGCTGTTCTTGGTCTGTTGGGTCAGGAACAAGAATCTCGGTCAAGCTGTCTCTGAACAGAATCCCCCAGTGGCACTGCCCCTTCCCCCTCGCATGTTACTCTGATGAGCTGCTGGTCACTGGCCTCATCACGGCCCCTCAGCACACACACGTACGCCCCCCACCACACAGGGCACCTGCCCGGCCGGCCGCTCAGACAGACACACAGAGACGGCTGGCAGTGGTATTGAGCCCCCAGATGGCAGGACCCTAAGACAAGGCTCTCTGTCCTGCTGGAGACACTGGGCCACCCAGTGCCTGTCCTGTCTGGGGTTCTTAAGTGGTTCTCCCCATGGGTTTCAGGGGCTAAGTCTTCTGTGTTTTTAACTGAGGTAACGCTCACAGCTGAGTGTGCAGCGTGAGGGGCTGCACGTTTGTGTCCCCACCACCCTCGGTGAGTTTCAGAGCATTCCCATCCCCCCAGAAGGCTCCCTCAAGTGCCTTCCTGGGCACTGTCCCACCTCCCACCCCCAGATGGCCCCCAGTCTTATGACTATCACAGTGGAGTCGTTTTGCCTTCTCTTGAACCTCGCATAGTGTGTCTGCCTTGCCCAACATGGCATCTCTGGTATTCATCCGCGTTACTGGGAGTAGCCCGGAACCTTCTTCTAGCTGGGGAAGGGTCCTGAAGGCCGGTGAGCATCCTCTCCATGCCCTGCTGTGGGCTGGCTGGAAGCTCACAGCTGCCTCGTCCTCCCAGGAACATCCTGGAACCTCTCAGCACGCGCTTCTGTCTGCCCCTTTTCAGGCTATATACAAAATGGTGTCCTCTGTGATGAAGATGCCCGAGGACGAGTCCACTCCAGAGAAACGAACGGATAAGATCTTCAGGCAGATGGACACGAACAATGATGGTAGGCTTGCCGTGTGTCTGTGCAATGCTGCTGGGAGCAAAGAAGTGTTTGGGGCACTTCCCTCCCCTCTGCAGCTTCTGAGGCCTCGCCCAGTCCACCCCTGGCCTTGCCCATCGGTGCAGCTGGGCTGAGGGAAGAACCGGGACTCAGAGTCAGAGAGACCTGGGCCTGTGTCCTGGCTCTGTCCTCGCGGCATGTCGATGCCCCTGGAGCCGTAGTCCCCTCGGTTCTACACTGCGGGGGACTATTAGCCCTGTGAGCATGTCTAGGGGAGGGGAGGCAGGGGTACTGCTGGCGCCCGGGCCCTGGAGGGGTGGGACCAAGGGTCCTGAGTGGTGGGGAGCTGGGAAGCGGGTTGTGCTTTGCTCACTGCCGTCACTGAGATGGGGGCCCCGGGGCTCTGGTAGGATGTACTGGCTTGCAGAAGCTGTGCCGGGGGCTGTGGGGCCTCCCGCAGCAGCGATGGTGGGTCCAGGAGGGGTGGCAGTGGCTGCGGTACAGGGAAGACGTGCCCCAAGCCCCCTGCTCCGCAGTAGCCCTGAGCTTCCGTGGGATCCACACAAGGGGCTGTAGCTGTGAAACGGGACGGATCTGCGCCTCTCGCGGGCTTTGTCAAGTGCGGTCCAGAGCCAGTCCTGGTTTGCTGTTGAACGTTAGAGAAACGTGAGGTTTAGAAAAGAAAAGAAAATACCCCCAGGGTTGTGCTGGAGATGAAGAAGAAGCTAATGCCCGAGAAAGTGCTCTGTAAACTCTGAAGTGCTGTCCCCAAGTGAGTGAAAGGGCTGAGCCGGCAGGGCTGCGGTTTGCGCTGTGACTGCAGGCAGCAGAAAGCACATCAGACGCGTCAGACAGCGAGGTGACAGTTTTCAGAACACGTTTGCACACACAGCGAGGCAGCCTGGTGCCTGGCATGGCCTTCGGGCTGATAGAAGCGTGGCCTCTGCCCTCCTGGTGACAATTCCCGCAGACCTGTGCCAAGTCTGGCTCCCCCCGGCCACGGTTTCCTGCTCTCTGGACTAGGGATAGTAGGTTCTGTCTCTCAGGGCTGTGAGGGTTCAGTGAGACGATGCCCATAAAGCTTAGCACAGACCCAGTCTGCACTCCACCCAGGACCCCTCTGCCCTGACCGCTCCCCTTCTGAGGGCTGGTGGGCTGCACCGTGCTCCCTCCCGGGTTGTTGTGAACCTGGGTCAGCACTCCCTGGACAGCCCTCCTGCTCTGAGCCCCGGGGTACACCCATCCCTGGAGCTCCGGGAGGGGATGGAGGAGGCAATGTTGGGGAGGAGAAGAGTGAAGGCAGGGCCCTTCTCAGGGGCTGCTCAGGAGTGGGCAGCCCCCACACTTAGTCCCACCTTCCCTGCCACCCTAGGGAAGCACAGGGCTCTGCCCCCTGTGTTGGGTGGCTAGCGGGTTTTCTCCAGGGCACAGGTATTGTGGAAGCAACCGTCTCCTATTAACTTTCATCCTGGCCGTACACGTGTGGCCGTACACATGGACGGAGCCTGGCCGAGCACCAGGGACACCCTGACCATGTGGACAGACTGTGCTCAGGGACCCCCTCGGCAGCCCTGCTCCCTGCCAGGAGGAGGGGGCGGTGCCTTCAGAAGTTCCTTGCCCAGAGTGGTCAGAGGCCAGAGGGTGGGGGAGTAGCCGGTGAAAGTTCCATCTCTGTAAGGGGAGTCCCAGCAGAGGGCCCCGGAACTTCTCCTCTGCTGAGGGCGTGGTTGTCCCCTCCCTTCCCAATCTGTCCCTTAGCCTAGGCATTCTTTAGTCACCCGGGGGACCAGCCTGCCTGTCCCCCTGCTGGGGACCCATAGGAGGGGGTGTCCCTCTCCGGCAGTGGGCAGGTGGGAGGGGCCTGGCAAGCTGTGCCCCTGTCTGCTGCCTGCTCCTGGCTTCCTGGTGGCCACTTGCTAACTGAGTGCGTCCTCCAAGCCAGGCCTGGGCCAAACCCCCAAACACATCCTTCCTCTCATCCTCTCAGTGACTCTTGGAAATGGGCGTTCCCAGGGCCCCCATACAGATGAAGCCCCTGAGACAGGGAAAGGGTGGGCACATGCCCACGGCAGCAGAGCTGTGTCTCTTCACACACGTCAAGCCTGCTCCTTTCTCATGGGCTGGACACATGCCACGAGCGCCCATCCCACGGGGTCAACATTGCTGTCCAGTTATAGCTGCAGAGCCTCCCACGCAGAGGTGGAAGCAGGCTCCCCGAGGTACGAGCCAGCAGAACAGAGTCTGCTGCAAACCCCGTCCTTTCCCTCATCTGCGTCCTGGGGGAGGGACCGCCAGGGCGGGCGTGTGTCTGTCCACGGCGTCGGTTCCTCTGGAACTCACCTTTCTCCAGCAGCTTCGTTTTAAAAATCGCTTTCCTATCTCCTGATCCTAGAAGTAACAGGGTCTGCGGCGAAGGAGGGACCGAGGATGAGGGAGGCACCAGCTGGACCTTCAGTGTAGCCCATCCCTCTTTCTAGTCGCTCCTCCCATCCCGTGGGGCAGATAGTACAGAAGCAGAGAGCTATCCCCAGCCCGAGCAGGCCTGTGCCGCCCCAGTGGACGGCCGAGCTGGCTGGGCAGGAAACCGTGCTCTGGGCAATGCCTCTGGGGGACCCGGGCTGCCCACCCGCCCACCCATGACCCTCTCAGCCTTGGAGGCTTGGATTAGTCATGGATTGGAGGCAGAGGCACGTTCTCTCTGGACGTCACATCTTTCTTAAGAAAAGCGTGCGGTGATTTTTAAAAGGTCTTACATTGCCCCACCAGCCACAACCTGCTGTCATACTGGGTATGTCCTGCCCGATGCTTTGCAGTGAGCAGTGAAAGCAAAAAGGTTTTTCCAGAAATGCCCACGAAGTGATTGGAGCCTAGACAACCCCCAGTTCAGGAAGGCTCAAGACTTGGACCAAGAGGGGCGTCCCTGACGTGGGAGCTGCTCCCATGCTCTCTGGAAGGGTCAAGAACAACGAGCATGGGCTAACTCTCCTTTCTCCCACGCCCCCCACCCCCCCCCCCCCCACCACAGGCAAACTGTCCCTGGAAGAATTCATTAAAGGTGCCAAGAGCGACCCCTCCATCGTCCGGTTGTTGCAGTGCGACCCCAGCAGCGCGAGTCAGTTCTGAGGGACCCGGTGATGGACAGCTGCAGAGAAACAGGCTCGTCTTGCCGTTTAAGCTTTGCTTGCAGAAGTGGATGCCTCCTCAGTCATTCCTGCTCTCCCGGCCCGGGCCAGCGGCACGTGCACCTGCCCGGCTGGCGGCTGTGCCCCCACCTCCGCCTGGCCTCCCCCCGCCCCGGCCCCGGCCCCTTCCAGGGCAACTCCTCGGGCTGTGTTTACACGCAGGGCTCCCAGTGTCCTCGCTGCCAGGGCATCTCTCCATCCACAAGGAGCCCGGAGGACACCACCGAGGATCCTGGTGGCACTTTCTAAGATCGCGCCAAGGCCAGCTGATGTATTTTGTGATGGCAGGTGACTGTGGGAAAGTTGAGGACAAGAGCGGAGGGAAGTCGACAGCAAGCCCTCCCCGTGCATGGCTCCACCCAGCTCGTTCGTTATCTCTGACCAAAGCCGCTTGCTCGTATATATACTGTGGTCCCCTTTCTTTTAATATATAAATTATACGTATGGTGAAGTGAATTGTACCGTGTAGGTCCTGTATTTAATGCCTCGATTGCCTTTGAAGCGTGGTTCCCTCGTGGCCTGTGACCCCTCTGAGCGTGGTCATTTTGTGGTATTTATGCGCTCTCCACCTGCCCGTTTCTAAAGGAAATGCATGCACGCCCACAGCCGTGGAGCCCCTCCCGTCCACGTAGTGAACGCAGGCGTCTGTGTAAGGTCTGTGCTCCCTGTTGATTGGTCTGGCATTTCCTGTATTAAAATGATCCAATAAACAGAATTCTCTGAGTCTTGTGTCGGCCCATGAGAGACCGCATTCCGCTGCCTGGGGCCCTCTGCGATCCCCAGTTGAGGTGGACTCAGCCGCCTCCTGTGTCCTTGTGGCCGTCCCTGTGTCTGTAAATCGTGTGCAGCGTGTTCTTCACTATCTGCCTGATGCCAAGAAATATCCGTGGAAGTAAAAGATGAGTGTTCTCGGCAGGTTTGACTGTCACAGTTCTGCCTGCCTCCCCTTCCCCACTCCCCACCCTGCGGTCGGTCAGCAAGGGAACAGGACAGCACGTACCAAGCAAGGGCAGAGCGGGGACCAGGGGCACCTTCGTGGCCCAGAAGGCAGACCTGGATCCTCAGCCAGAGGCCATCGGGATGCTTCTGGTCCCAGCAGCCGAGGACCCAGCAGCAGGTGCTTCGGCCACAAGGATGTTTGTCTCACGTGCCAATGAGTCCAAGGCCGCGCCTCATAGGCGTGGCTGATTCAGCAGCTGGAGAGCATCACTGAGGACCCCCGGCTTCCTTCCACCTCCCCACTGCCCCGCCCCCAGCCTCACAGTCAGCTGTGTCCCCACACTTGTCTTCTTGGGGTCCCCTCAGGGCTGTTGCCATTCTGGGCAGGACAGCTGACAGGGGAGCTGTCCATAGGCAGGAAGAGATGCAGCCTATCCTCTGTCCTCCCTCCGAGAGGGAGGAGAACTTTCCAGAATTCTCTCCACCACCCCCCTCCCCACCAGCCTGACTTCTCATTGGCTGAAACCCGGGCCAGTGCCTTGGCCAGGGGCATGAAATGACCACGACTAGCCAGTGAAGATGCAGCCTCAGCTGAGGAGGGCCCACCTCCCCAAAGGGCATGGCCCTGGGAACGGGGAGCAGAATTGGGATTCTCTTCCTCAGATGAGTACCAGCAGGGCCTGTCACACCTGCCCCCCGGGCCACGGGACATCTCAGCCTGTCACGGGGAGGAGGCGATCACGGTGGGTGGGCAGATGCTCCAAGCCTAACTCACGGCCGGCTGTTGGGCCTGGGATTGGATTGTTCATTTTAGTAATCTTAATGTCCTTGAGGCCTCCATGCCTCAGAATAGAAACAACGAGCCGCCTGCCAGTGCCTTCCGGGCCAGAGGCTGGTCCTGGTGAAGCTCCCGCCGTGCCACAGCCCCAGACCTCGATGGGCAGTGCCATCCGATGAGGTGGGAGGGCGAGGCCAGCAGACCTGGGCGGGGGTCCCGCCTGCCACAAAGAGCCAGAAGGGTGCCTTTGATTTCTGAAGCAGGGCTGCAGAAAAATGGCTCTGGTTTGGTCTGCGTTCCTTGTGCTCCGCCCAGGACCCCTGTGATCCTGCCCAGAAAATACACCATCTGAATGTGCCCCGGGAGGCCACTCAAGGAGTGGGGTTCAGCCCTTCTTACTTCCCGTGGACTGAGCCCCTGCCTGGGATGGCGGCTCCATGGACCCTTCCAGCTGTTCTGACACTGCCGCTCACTGTGCATTGCTCACTGAGAAAACAGCAATGCGGACAACTCCAGAAACAGGAAAACACATAGAATCTAAGGGCGGAAGCCCTGAGAAAGGAAGGGTGGAAGTGTCAGGTGTTATGTCTGAGACTGTTCATCTGGGCAGGCTGTGATCAATCTCCATGAGAGCAGGACTCTCCCCTCCATTATTCTGAACCCTGGACCTTCATTAATGCAACCACAGGCATTTTCTCCTTGCGTAGACTGGCCTCCCCTGTGGGAAGCAGTATTTAGCTAGCATAACAGCGTCCATTTGTTGAGGGCTTCCTAGGACAGACCCTGATGAACGCCTGAAATGTGTTGTCTGATTTAAACCTGCCGTCAACCCTACAAGTACTGCCAACATGGTACAGGTGGCTAAATGGGTGTAGAGAGGTAACTTGCCACGGATCCTTAGAAAAGGGTGGCAGAACCAGGATTTGAACTCAAGATAAGCTCCCAAGACCCCAAATTGCACGCGACGCCTCCCAATTACAGAATGGTCTTCCGCTAGCTGACCCCAGATCATCTGGGGTTGATGCTTCCTTGCCAGCCCTCTGCAGCCGCCCGCAGGGCCCCGAGTGTCTTGGGAAATGAAGGAGCTTGTCCCTGCGTCCCTGAGCAAGTCTTAGAGGGGGCTGCATTTGTGGCACCCAGGCCTGTCCTTACAACCATTCGCTCCCGTAGTGAAGGGGTCACGCCTCCCCACCGCCACCCGAGGTGCGTCCTCCAAGGGGCAGGCCACTGCTGTCCCCCGCACTGGACACTGGCTGGATGAGGGTGGGGCCGGGCCATCAGCTGTGCTTCTCTGCTCCCCGCCTCCCGAGACCTGGGTGGGCGTGAGCCGCACTGCCACCCCTGGGCTTCCCCTCAGGATCACAGCTCCTCAGGAGGGGGCAGAGCCACCAGGGGCTTCAGACTTGCCAGGGGGAGACGGCGGCCCGGGAGAAGATTCGGGGAAACAAGAGAGTTCGTCCAGGAATTCGGCCCTTCCCCTTTCCTGAGCTGCCCTGCCCTGAGCGGGGGGCCAGCCGTGAGCCAAGTCTCTGCCCCCAGGGACCTCGCGGCCGGGGGAGACTTAGGTGCCCAGGGAGAGAGAGGCTGCTCAGGGCTGGGCCTGACTGCCCTTAAGGGCACAAGGGGAAACGGGATGCTGCTGGGGCAGTGGGCTGGGCTCAGCCCCTGAGGCAAATCGCCCCCTCCAGGGGCCACCAGCCTCGACTGTCCTGACTCCGCCACAGACAGCCCCGTGGCCTGGTCACGCTGGTTCTGGGCTCTGGGCAGAGAGGGCCAGCCTGGGGCCCCCACCAGTTCCCCTCAAAATGGGTGCCCCGGGGGGCCGGCAGGGAGCCGCAGTCCTGTGGCCCGCCCCTCTCCTTGGCCTGGGGGCATCCGGAGGCTCCTCAGAGGAGAAGGGGTGAAGGGTGAAGACGGAGTAGATGTTGGAGACGCAGTGGTGAAGGGACACTGTGAGCCTGGGCAAGGAGGGAACGTGTTCATGGAGCAGACGTTCCCGAGGGCCAGCGTGGGGCACTGCCCAGCTGGAGGAGCCCTGGGGGAGGGCAGCCCGCGGGAGCACAGTCCCACTAGGCAGGCCCCGGGGGGAAGGCAGCTGCCTGGGAGGGCAAAGAGTGGGGTCTCCCTCCCCATCACCTGCGGGCTCCTTCCAGTAGCTTCCGGGACCTCCTGGGGGTGGGCCTTGCAGGGGCCCAGACCCGAAGGAGGCCGTCTCCCAGGCCGTCCACCCCCTGCCGTCCATGAAGTGGCACACCGGAGCCCATCCTGGCCAGGTCCCGGGAGGAGGCTGTCTCTCCTGCCTGTGAGCCGGGTGTGCCCATGGCTCGCACACACACTCTGTGCCTCCCTGCCCGTTGCACACACATCCCCCAGCATTGCCTCCTGCTCTTACAATACTGTACAGTTTACAAGGCCTTCATGGTGCGCCTGCGCCACCTGCAGGCGAAGAGCAAACAGGAGCAGGGGAGGGAAGGCACCGGCCCCATGGCCCTGTCGCCTGCTCCCAGGACTCCAGCAGCAAGTGGCCAGGCCCCTGGGGCTAGCGCGGGGCCAGGAAGTCAGTGGCAGAGTCAGGACTGGCCAGATCATGACCCCCAGACAGGGCCCCTTTCACTGTGTGTGTGCGTTGTGTGTCTGGGTGTCTGCCTGTGTGTGCAGTCAGGTGTGTGCTGTGTGTGTCTCTGTGGGTGTGGTCAGGGTGTGTGTTTGTGTCTCTGTGAGCGTGATCGGGGTGTGTGTTGTGCATATCTCTGTGGTGTGGTCAGGCATGTTGTGTGTGTCTCTGGGTGTGGTCAGGCATGTTGTGTGTCTCTGTGGTGTGGTCAGGCGTGTTGTGTGTCTCTGTGGTGTGGTCGGCATGTGTTTGGAGGGACAGTCTGTGCCTGACTGCCGACAGGGCTCTGTGAGACGTGTGATCCACTCTGGAGTGTGTCTGTGCTGGGTGGCAGTGTCATGGATGCACACCCAGCCATCCACGGGGAGCCCAGGCGTCCGGGGTCCAAGACTCTGGCCCGGGCCTGGGTCGGCAGGTGGGGGGTGGCCGTGTGGAGGGCAGCCCTGGCTGCGCACTGCAGGTGGGCGAGGAGGGGCCCTGGGCCATCCTGCCCCAGATGTCCGCCCGCTGACTCTGCCCCTCCTGCAGGTGGCCCAGCATGCCCACATAGCCAGGGTGGTGGGTGCAGGTGAACAGAGCCCAGAGCGAGAGGGATGGCAGAGGGTCACAAGGCACCGCGTGGGCACCTCAAAGGGTGGCTGGGGGGCGTGACCCCCTCCCTACAGGCAGGGCAGCAAGAACATGGGCTGCAGGGACCCACCCGTGGTTCACTGGGCATGAGGCAGGAGGGCAAGGGGTGGGCTTCATGTGTGAGGGCTCAGGGAGAGTTTCATGGGGAGCAGCCTCTTTGGGGACAAGGCTGCCTGGAGCCCCTTCCTCAAAGCCCTGGGTACCCTGATGTGGCCAGCCCTGGATCTCCCTCTGAGCCGGGCCACACTCCTGTTCCCATCACCCTCTGGTCATAGTCGGCTCTGTCAGCGTTTGTTGAGTGACTGAGCGACTTGTTCACAGTGCCGAACTGGCTGAGGAGCCTCAAGCACGAAGTGCTGCTGCCCCCTGGTGGCTGTGGCCAGGAGGGCCATCCTGTAAGGCCTCCCAGACCCTGGTTCAGAGGCCCTCAGCCTTCCGTGCTCCCAGCCCTCACCCACCAAGACCACAGCCTGGGAAGGTCTCCCCGACTAGGGCTCCCCCTCAGTCACCACTTTGTCCAGAGGCAGAGCAGGTCCTGTCACGAGGCTTCTCGTTCTGGAGCCAGCAGTCAGGATGGAAAAGGCCCTCCTTCTCCCCAGAACAGCAGCAAGGATTTCCTGCTGTTGCACTCAGCACACCAAGTTCTGGGCTTTCTCATTCTCCGTCCTAAGACCCTGCCAGGCAGGCATGAGCCTCCTTCAGGGAGGAGCAGGCCGCGGGGCCCGGTGGCCGGTAGGGCCGGGTCCGCCAGATCAGTGCAGCTCCAGGCTCGTGCATGGCCGCGGCTCGAGGTGCCACCTCTGCAGGGCTCTGGGGCCAACCCTGCTGCTGCCGCCCTGGGCAGGAAATGCATGAGGCTGGGGGAGAGCAACGACCAGGAAGCGTGGCCCGGCCCCCCGGGTGCGACAGAGGGAGGCTCATTCCAGTCCTGGTCCTTTTTCCCCAGGAAGCGGCCAGGAGCAGAGGCTGGCCAGGGAAGGGAGGCCTGTTTACTCTCCGCTCCTCCTCTTGCTGGCTGGCTTACCCTGCATGAGTCCCTTGGCCTCTCTGGGCTTCAATCCATCTGTGACAAAGGAGTCTGGGAGATGCAGCAAAGCCCTTCTTCAAGTGATATCCTGCCTTGAAACCCGACACATTAAACTGGGTGAAGCAGCGAGGACAGAGCCCCCACCCGCCCTCCGCCCAACACCCCAGGTGCCGAGGCTCCTCGGGACCCTCGGTTTGGAAAAGGTTGATCTCACATCCAGGGAGCAGTCCCTCCGGTGGGTCCAGAGACGGCTCGAAGCCAGCCCCCAGACCCAGCAAGGGGGAGGGCCCACACTGAAGAAGGTACGGAGCTATGGCCAGAAAAGCCCCCAACAGAGGACGAGACCAGCCAGGAGGTGGAATAACCTAAGAAAAACTGAAAAGTAAGGATGGAAGCTGCATAGAGATGCAGGGTCACCATCCTAGAGGGCCCTGTCGTGTGTGGGAAGCGCAAGACTACAGAAGACGAGCCAAGTGAGACCCGGGTAGGCCGGGGGTCCCACCCGTGAGGTGGTACAAAGGATGGTCAGCCAGGAGGCTGGAGAGGCAGCTGCCGAAGCTGTGGACAGTGTCTGTCCGTAGGCTGCTGGCCTGCCCCTTGGTGCCGACTGGTCCGTGAGGCACAGTGCCACAGCCAGGAGCTCCGGCACTCAGGGCTGACCCCCAGCCCAGGTGACCCTGACAGGGCAGACAGCCCCACCTCTGGAGGAGGGAGGGGTTGCGCTGATGACATCCCGGAGTGCGTGAACATTCTCATCCAGCGTTCTCGTCTCGGGCTCCGAGACCAGTGGGTCTGCTGCCTCCATCAGCCTCCCGAGCAGCCCTGAGGTCCCTGTGGAGTGGAGGAGCAGGCCGCAGCCCGGCTGCCCGGGCCCCCTGACCCAGCCTCCCAGCCTGTGTCCAGCAGCACGCTTGTGGGCTGGGCAAACACTCGGGCGTCTCGTCACGTGATGACTTTCTGAGCCTCTCTTTCCTCCCCTGGGAGCTTATTTTATGATTCCTTTAAAATCAGTAATACAGACACATGTTAAAGTGCATGTGAGGTCAGTCTCCACTCCTCTCCTTGGGCCTCGATTCTCCTGCTACCGGTTTGTCAGTCTTTCCAGAAATGTTCTGTGCATGTGCAAATATATGTGTATACCCCCACAAAGTTTGGTTTGCTTTTTACACAGATAGCGGGTCACTTCTCACAGCACACCTACCCTGCTCTCTCTCACCGTGGCTTGGACAGGCGCCTGCCCCAGTTCCTACAGGTGCGTCCGTTCTGATGATCAGCGCCTTCTTCACTGAATACAGACAGATTCTAACACGTGCCGTTATGAACAACACAATGAAAAGCCTTGTGAGCGGGTTTCGGTCAGATAATTCTTACAAGTAGAGTTGCTGGGTCAAGGATAATGTGGATTATTTTTGCTATTGGTGAATTCCCTCCAGAAGAGATGATTCTGACAACTAGCCTTCACCCTGCCGTGTGTGAGCAGGGCTGCTTGTCCAGCAAGCTGGGACCCTTTTCCCCTTCTTCCTGTCTGACAGGCGATAGACAGATTCTCATAGTTTTAACATGCGTTTCTGTGGAGTTTGGAAATCTCATCATAGTTTCCTTTTCTGTGAACCCGTGTTCCTTTTTTTTTTTTTTTTTGAGGAAGATTATCCCTGAGCTAACATCTGTTGCCAATCCTCCTCTTTTTGCTGAGGAAGGCTGGCCCTGAGCTAATATCCATGCCCATCTTCCTCTACTTTATATGTGGGATGCCTACCACAGCATGGCTTGCCAAGCAGTGCCATGTCTGCATCTGGGATCTGAACCAGTGAACCCCGGGCCACCAAAGCAGAATGTGTGAACTTAACCACTGCACCACCGGGCCAGCCTGGTATTGTGCTTTTTATTGATTTGTTGGAGCTCTTTTCATATGAAGGACACTAACCCCTTTCACATGTATTAGTTCCTCGATTTGTCTCTAGCTTTTTAGACTTACAGTTCCTTCTAAATTTTGTGGTCTAATCTGTTACATTGAAAACTCTCACCCAGTTGATTGTGCTGTAAGGAGGGAATTGGGGTACTTTTACTTTTTCCAGGTGGTCTCCCAGTCACCCTGCAGTCCCCATCCCGAGTTGGGTGGGCCGAGCAATCTGTACTTTAAGCTGCTCCCCAAGTGATTCGAATGTAGAGCCTGTCATGTTTGGAGACCACTGCCTTTTACCTTGGACCAACAGCTTGAGTCCCCTGGGTCCCCTCCCATGGGGGCGTGTGTGGAAAGTCCAGCACCCTCAGGAAGAAAAGTTCACCCACCACCTTGGTGGAGCTCCAGAGCTATGTTCTCATCAAATCACAGGTCTAGAAACGTCCAATTTCTGCAAATGAGCAGATAGTATCATCTTCAAATGACATGGAAATATGTAACCACACACTGCAAACCGGGCATGCACTGACACACAGCCAGCTGTCCAAGTCACCATCGTCTCCAGCCAAACCCACTCACCCACTCCCAGGAGTAATGGCCCAGCCTTGGCAGAGCCCAGAAACTCAGAGGTTCACAAGCGGCTTCACCAGGCTGTCAGGAGCCAGGCCCAGAGGCTGTTGTGTGGGTGGCATGAGACTACCAAGGGCTCTGTCCCCACTGGGACTAGCCAGTTGGCTGGACTGCACTTTAACTGCCCGAGAGCAGATTCCAAGCCCTCCGGACCTGTCAGATTTTAATACCTCTGCTCCCCCGCCTTCCAATCTGAGGCTCAGTGCTGCCGCTAGGAGACCTTGTTCATTCCTTCCCTTTAAGTGGAAGGCCTAATTTATCAAGACTTTAGGCTCAGCATCTAGTCCACACTTCTCAGTACATACTCAACACCAACTCCTTTATTTTGAACATCAGCAGTGGCATCAGACCTGAGGAACCAGAAAAGGGTGTGCTCACAGGAAGCACATCAGACTGTGATGGAAGTGTTCTTTCCTCCCGTCTGCCCTGACTAGTCAGACCTTACTTTGTGATTCTTGACAAGTCTTATTCATATTCTGGCATCTGAAGCCACCTGCTCGGGTCCAGGAAGGGCGACCACAGCTGGTGACAAGCCAAATTCTAGTCTGGTTGAGCAGCCAAAGAAGGTTAACTGTAGCAATCACACAAATGTGGGAAGGCAGCTCTTGCTAGGAAAATCACCCCCCTTGGTAAATGTACCAAGAGCATCAGTGGACCAGTTGAATTTACTCCCCTGAGATGAAAGGAGCCGCAGCATTCCCATCTGCACCATTGTTCCCAGCTCCCTCTAAGCCCGCCAGTAAGATACTCAATGCTGCTCCCAGTGACCGGTGGCGACCAGCAGCTTCCTAGGGCGACATCTGGCAGCTGCACGGCCTGCCTTCCTCTGCACTGTGCAGCTACAGCAGGGATTCAAAATTCCCATTTTGGGGTTTAGTATGAAAACCTGCCATCCTTTTTTAGGGAGTGGGGGTACAAGCTGATTAAGGAACGTAAAAGGCCAGTGCTGAAGGTCAGAGAGGAAGGTAGAGATCCACAACACATACAATCATCATCGAGATTTATTACAATCAGGTGGCTGCCAAATGTGCACCTTTCCTGACTTGTTCGGAACCACGCGACTCATCCTGGCAGCGAAGGCAAGCTGTAGAGGCAATGGCTCTGGCCTCTGTGGGCAAGAATCAGAGGGCCTCGTGTGCCTTCTTCCCTGGGCACTGGCCGTTGACAGGAACAGCTCAGTGAACAAGGGGCTCTCTGTGGGCATTCCAAGTTCACAGCCACCTCTGCAGACATTCGGGTGGGCTGAGCTGGCAGCAGAGGGTCTGGACGCTGTCTCATCCATCCTTCTCCTCCTACCTGCATGTGGGCTACATCTACTATTGGTAAGAATCCACAGCAAACTTTATACAGGACTCATGCATTTGAATTAAAAATGCCAAACAGGAAGAAGGCATTTCCATGGATTTTCAAAATTTTGAAAATATTTTGAAGCCCTTTGGGACAATTTCCTCAGCCTGTAGGAAAAAAGATCAAGTCCTATTTGTAAAACACATTCAAGGTAAGCTGTCTGGAATGGACACACTAAAAATTTCCCAATGCCCAATTATTTCAAGATACTTTATTTTTAAAACAGGTCACCACACTAAGCTTTTGGCTCCTTCTGCCAATGTACAAGCTACAAACGCTTGCTTGGCAGCTGAGGGGCACTCTTTAGTAGCGTGTTTGAAAAGTGAATAAAAATCCATATAAAACAAATATTCAAATAGTTTCCATAGGAACACAGATAAGTGTGACCCCATTTCCTAGTCTTCCATATTGTTGCATCTGTGCCAACCCTACTTACAAAGACATTTCAAAACTACTGGGAATTAAGTTCAATGGTCCCCCCAAACCCCTACTTCAAGCTAAACTCGCAGTTAACAGCTCCAAGAATGGTATCTACACGTTAATGCTGGCCGAAGCACAGGCTGCTGGGTGCCGCTTCATCCCACTCTCCCAAGCACAGGACACAGGCAGAGTGCTGACGTCCTGCTCCTCCACTTCAGGCGGGAAGTCGTGGTTCTGGATTTGCTGCATCAGTTGCCTGAGACAGAAGCGGCATAATCAGAAACCCTGAGTCACCCATGGGGAGAACTTCCGAAGCCTATCTACTTCCTGGTTATTATGTCATCAGGAAGTAGATGCAATGCATTTCTAAAGCAGGCACTTCTTCAGAACCATCTTTTTGGTAGTAAGGAAACCACAAATCACATGCATTAATAAAACATTCTAGGCACACAGAAACATCTTAATTGGTCTTTTCTAAAATGGTTAAACTTTAGAAAAAATCTGAAGAGAAATACAGATCAGTATTATTTGAGGGATTTTACTTCCATTTGCCTGTATTTTCCAAATTTTCTAGAGCATATATTCTTAATATGGGAAAGAAAATAAACTACTTTAAAAAACACTGGTAGTATCTAACCCTAAGCAAAATAATTTATTATCCAACTAGATAAGAGAAGCATAAATCCAAGAAAGTATGTATTCTTATCAGAACCATGAACATGCACTGCCGTCACTAACCATGTTGGCCCTGACATGACATAGTAGATAGTTGGCCTCTGGAATCCATTGAAAGTCGAAGCAGCAGCAACAGTATAAGCGCCCATGTTTTCAAAGAGCATCCAATCGCCCACCTGCATTTCGGGCAAGTTACAGCGCTCAACAATGCGATCGAGGCCGTCACACGTCGGTCCCCATATGCTGGATGAATAATACTTCTCATCTGGTTTGGGTCTCTACATTTGAGAGAGAGAAACACCCACAGTTGTTATGACCTTGTTACGACCCATCATCTTAACCATTCCGTACAGCATGTTCAGAAGATACCTTTTGCAGAAGAGGCTTCACGTGTGCATGATCATAAAGGATGCAATTAAATGATCCATATACTCCATCGTTCACGTAATACATAAAGGTCTGTTCACTCGACTCATCTTCATCTAGAAAGGCACATTAGTCTCAATTACCACTTTGTCTACCAACTTTCAGTTACACATGCAATGACTCGTTCTTTATACATACCATCAGATCCTGTTTGTTCCTTTAATACGAGTTTTTTCGCAATGATATTAACTGCGAGCGTGAAAGCTGATGCAACGTAGTATCTGCCTGGCTCAGCTATGACTCTCACTCCCGAGTCTGACGGAAAATACTTATCCAGCGCTGGGTTGATCACACTGGTGACCTATGAGAGTGAGACAGACAAGCAGAGTTAGTCATCAGGGATCACACGCAGGAGAGCACAAAGTCCTCTGACAGGACCCAATGAAAGCGTGTGAGCGCAGCCATAAGCGGGAGGATTATCATTAAGCAACAGCAGCAACAAAATAAACCTCTCACCAAACATTAGACCGCATATCCCTCTGGTTTCATTTTGATTCCCCTCTGGACACCCCTTCTATCCTTTAAAGATGTTATGGGTATGATTTTTATCAAACCATAGTACAAAATAAATTCATTACCACTGACTGAGGCATCAGGGAGCCTACATATTACCTGGCAAATACACGCCAACAGGACAGAACTCTTTCCACTCTGCCTAGATTTTAACACGTAATGCTAACAAATAAGAATGTCCATCTGTTTTATAAAGTCGAGCACCACAGAATGGCTCATTAAGCACTGGGCATGTTTTATGAGGAAGGACAAACCCTAGCACGGCTCATTCAGGCAACGATACACTCCAGTCAGTGTGCTCTCTAGTCCCACAGTTCTTAATGTAATCAACTGTTTCCCAAAACTTTTGGGAAAACTGACTCATATTTTAGTTTAGAAAACCAAAGGATAGTAAATGCAATTTTAAATTGCACAGAAGTCAAAATATCACACCAAGATGTTTATTTTCATGTTCCTACACTCCCTTTTAAATTTTTCCTTTTTCTCCCCTAAGTCCCCCAAGTACATAGCTGTATATTTTTAGTTGTGGCACGTGGGACACCGCCTCAGCATGGCTTGATGAACAGTGCCATGTCCACACTCAGGATCCAAACAGAAGAAACCCTGGGCCGCTGAAGAGGAGTACGCAAACTTAACCACTTGGCCACGGGGCTGGCCCCATATACACTCCCTTTAGTATTAGCTAAAACATTTAAGTTTTGAAATATTCCAAAAAGGAACTTGCTAAAATAGCTCTAGGATAGTAGAGTTGTTATAAATTACCTCTTCAAATTTAAGCTTTACATCCTCAGATCCAGGAAAGCCACCACCAATATCAAGCAGATACATGTTGAAACCAATCTCAGCCTGGAATCAAGAAAATTAACAGAACAGTCAGATTCATAACAAATCAGGACAAATGTACGCAGCAGATGGGTCCAAGCCTCTGTAATACAGGATGCTTCTAAAAAGGTTAATTCTAGAACTCAGAATAGCTGCTGTCAGCCCCACCCCCACCTTGCACTTGGGGTTTCCATGAACTCACCCCCATGTCAAAGACACAGCGGGCATCAGAGATGGCCTGCACGAAGGTCTCCGGGTCAGTGCAGCCACTTCCCACATGGAAGCTGGGGCAATAAGAAATGAGAAATGTTCTATTTCTTTTTATTTCATTATTTATTAATCAATTATTGAGGTAACACTGTTTACATTATACAAATTTAAGGTGTACATCCTCCTCCGATTTGTGCAGACTACATTGTGTTCACCATCTAAAGTCTAACTGCCATCTATCACCATACACATGCGTCCTCTTACCCTACCCCCACCTCCCCGTTTCTTACTATTTCTGAAAAGATCTACAGTGGGAGAAAATCTGTAAAACTTGCATTACCTAATATTAATATCTTAGCCTCTAACTATGCCACCACTGAGCTCTCACCTGACACCAATGACGTCAATATTTAGCTCTTTCGCTCGTTCCAAAAGAAGCCTGCTGGTTTTGAGTGTGGCACCAAATTTAACACTGAGGCGACAGACTGCTTTGGAATCATCGGTAGCAATCCGCAAAACCAACCTGGAAGCGAGAAAAAGTGCACCGCATTTCCCACAACAGAAAATCGCTTACAGACGATTAAAACAAACAGAAAATCTTCGGGTGACAGTCTGATTTGAGTCTCATACGGTTTTATTAATCAAGAGAGTGTATGCTATTTTCTACTTTGTGTGATGCAGCAGAGATAATTATGAGGACAGAACTCTCTCAAACTGCACATCTGAGTCCGAGCGACAGCGCACACTCACAGCCGACCCGCCCCCAGACACGCAGCCACTCACTTTGCCTTTGGATGTGCCCGGGCAACTTTCATCAACTCGACCTCACTATCAAAAGTCATCATCTGGACTCCGTTATTGGCAGCATACTTAATCTGGGACACTTGTTTACAAGGATTTGCGTAGATAATCCTCTCCGGAGGCACCCCGAGACTCTGCACCAGTTGTATTTCAGTCTGGAAAAGAGGAGGTGTCACACTATACACATGTAGCTGATAGAAGAAAACAGAAAAACATGGGAAGTCGTCATGGTCCCCCAATTCTTTCACTAGCATCTATTGCCCAAGAAACACGACTTTGGGGGCCGGCTCCATGGCCAAGTGGTTAAGTTTGCGCACTCCACTGTGGCGGCCCAGGGTTCAGATCCTGGGCGCGGACATGGCACCGCTCATCAGGCCACGTTGAAGCAGCGTCCCACATCCCACAACTAGAAGGACCTGCAACTAGGATATACAACTGTGTACGGGGGGTGGGGGGAGGGTGGGGGTGGGGTTAGGGAGATAAAGCAGAAAGAAAAAAAAACCAGGAAGATTGGCAACAGTTGTTAGCCCAGGTGCCAATCTTTAACAAGAAAAGAAAAGAAAAAAAAAAGAAACACAACTTTGATGTGCCCGCCATTTTATATCATCATTTTCAAGTCCTGCTACTTCGCTTACCTTGCTGGCACAGTCAAACCCGGTCCCGATGGCAGCCAGCGTCTTCACGATGGTTCTGCTGTCATTGCACTTGACTGCATAGAAGGGGGTGACCCGAGGAAGAGCTTTTAACCACCTCAGGTGCTTCTTTAGAATGTCTCCCAGGTCCGCAACATAGAAGGCATCCTTATCATCCTACAGCGAGAGCGGTTACAGGGGGCTCGTGAGCAGTAAGTCCAACAGGAAGCTTTCCTTTTCTTCCCCATCATTCTCAGGAATCCTAGGCTTTTTCGTCCAGTCACTGATATGAATACCACTACTCTCACTGGACAATTCACAGCCAATTAAATTCTCAATTCCCTAGCAAGACATGCAAGTTCCATCAGATTTCCTTAAGACCCCACTGAAGTTCCCAGTTATCTGCCCAGCAATCTCAACGCTGGACTGACAGCACGGACTTAACATACTTACAGAAGAAGAAACTTCATTAATTTTTTGGTCCAGAATGTCCTTGGCAGTAAAGCCTTCATCGAGAAAATGGCAGTCAAACTCTCCATTACTAAAGTTGTTCATGGTTCCTTGATGCTCCTCTGAAACGCAACTGCAAACAGGGTGGAGAAATTAACTCAGAAGCCATAACACTACTTAGTAAATCTTAACAAGATTAACCTGCAGCAAGGATGAATACTTACGTGGAAAACTAAGAGATGGAATTCAAAGGAAGTATTGCCAGCTTTTCACAAAGGCAATTCTCCAGAAATTCCAAGTCCTGCTGAAGATACGTTGCCCTCGGAGCAGCAGTGGAAATGTTCTGATCAACAAACACAGAATTTGCTGTTCACCCTCAGGAACACATCAAATTGAAAGGTCAGGCACTGACCTCCTCAGGACACACAGGAAAGAGAGCTCCTGGAGCACCCCCACAGACAGCTCACTTGCTGGGAGTGGGAATCCCACTATTCCGAGGTCTAAGTCACATGACTCCCTAAACCTCGACAGAATCCGAGGACATCACAGATTCAACACTTAAGATCTTTTCAAAGCAGCATACTAAAATTCCATATACGGTACTGTACATCTCAACATACGCATTTCAAACATTCATGCTCAAAAACGAAAATGCAGGTTTCAGAAGCTTTTCTGCAGTAGGTTCACTGACAGGAAAAAAGTTTTATAACGGTCAGCTTACTTTCTTTCAGAACTGTTTCAGCTCTTTAGAAGCCTAAAATAGCATTACAGGAATTACTGAGAATTGCCATATAAACATCCAGCTACTTCCTACTTTCAGTAAGTCTTATACAAACTAATTTTTAGTGTCTAATAAGCATCATGGAAATGCCTAGTCCTCTCAACTCAGTGATTGCCCTTAAGTTTTCCTAAATTTTATGAGCTAATTTTGAGTTAATTTTCATACTAAGCATGTATTTTTAAAAACTCCAATATTCAGATCAACATCAAGTATGACAGTTGCTGAATCTGATGAGGAATCGGCATTCCTGAACCAGTGCTACCTACTAAATTAGCAGTTCTGGGAACCCCAACTGTCCTTACAGGCACTAACATTTGCTTAGGTATGAATGATAATCATATGGAAATAATTTTCGGCTAAGTCTATGAATAATAAAAACAAGCACAATTATGAATAAGCAAAAATAAAGCTTGAAGCCATCAGAGCCTCTGTCCTTAGCCTTCGTGAAATGTAACACTGGTGACTATCTTCAAATTATTGATTTTAACCCATCTAATTGAGCCAGATAGGGCTTTCGTCTTTCTCACTGTGCAACCCGCTTCAGTGCCTGCAGCCTACAGGCAAAGGCCAGGCAATGGTTCAGGGCCACAGTTTGCTCTGGCATGGGGCACTATGAGAGGCCCAGGGGGACGAGCCTGCCATAAATCCAAACCCATGCACGTTGGAACCTGATCTAAGGTGACTTTTTGGCATTGTCAACCTCCTACATTGCCTTACTCACCCTTAAGGAAAGGCAAGAGACCAATACCAGGAAACCCATTTTGTCTATTTAAATAACATTTAAATAGGCTCAACGGTGAGACTGGGTTGTTTAGGGTTTGATAAGTATCTTTAAGGCAACGTACAGGCTTAAACTCGGGAAGTTTTTATTTCTTTGAAATATACCCTTATCAAACATTTCATTTTCTTATATCTTTTAAAAGCTTTATTCTAATAACTTGTGACATAGAGAAATTTCACCCAAGAACACCTTCTGGTGTTCTATATAGCTAAGCTACTTAAAATGATGGTTCGGATGAATCTATCAGTACAAAACAGCACTTTTCTGCTAGGAAATTCTTCACTGCCAACTGGGTAATGTTAAGAGAGATCAGGATTAAACAGAAACCGAAAAACTTTCCTAACTAAGTTATGCCCAATTTTAGGTTTGAATAAAATCAACACAATCTTTGTCCTCCTTAGACACGTCTAAGTGGTTCTGCTCCCCACACTTTAGCAATCTTTTAGGATTCTCAAACGACACAATTCATCCTTTTTTGAAAACCCTGGGGCTGGCTCCTACATGTTGATCTGTTAGCCTTAACTGGGATCTTAACATACCAGGCTTTTCTAAAATCACTAAGTCATTCAAAGATTCCTTAAATAGACAACTTCGAGCCACGGCTGGCCGAGCGTTTATCATCCTAGCTTCTACAAGGCTATCTTAGCTCTAACAACGCCGGCGGGTTTCTATATCGGGTCATTTGCTCTGTACACACAGCGAAAATAAAAACTAAAAAAAAGAAACAAGAAAGAAAATTGTAGGGCAACGGGGCAGAATGATATGTCTCATCCTTATAAAACTGAGATGAGCGATGGGAACCCCGGGACCTGCAGTGGCTTGCTTCATTCCTCTCCTGCACCTGCTACCAGGCTTGCCACATGGCTAAAAAAAAAAATAGCGGTTGCAGGAACGACCGGGCCTTCCCAGCGGCTTCCGGCTCCGAAGCCTTCACGGCGCGGTTCGGAGGAGGCGCAACGCGGCCCCTCTGGCCGGGCAGCCCAGAGCCGGGGCAAGCAGGCCGGGAGGGCGGCCGCCGGGAGCGCACCGGGCCGGTGTCGGGCCCCGCTTGTCGGGGGAAACCGGGGCTGGAGGGCAGCGCCTCTCCAAGGTCAGGGCCGGCGGCCGGCTGTGCGACCACGTGTCCCTTGCGGCTCCGGGCCCGGGGTCTGAGCGCGGCCCCGTCCGGACGCGCGGGGACACGTGGCCGTCCCCCCCAGCCCCCCAACCGCCGGGACGCCCCTCTCACCTAGAGCGCGCCGGCGCCGCGGGCCGGCCCCATGGAGACGCCGCGAGCGCGCAGGACCGCCGGCCGCCCCGCCGCTGTCGCCGTCGGCCGCCTGCCCGCCCGCCCGCCGCTCGCTCCCTCCCGCGGAGGACCGCCGGCCCGACGCGGCGCCGGAGTGCTGGCAGAGGGGCGGCGGCGGCGGAGGCTGAGCCGACTGACAAAGCCGCCGCGCCGCCGCGCCGCCTCTTATAGCGCCGCGCGTGTCGTCATGGAGACGCACCAGCTCAAACCAGCCGCGATCGGTTCCGTCCGGGCGTCCTCGGAGGGAGGGGGCGGGGCGCGGCGGCGGCCAACCCGGGGCCGGGCGCAGGCGCGGGGGGCGCGGGCGACTCGACGTCAGCGCCTCCAGCGCCGCGCCCCTCCCGGCCCTGCGGCAGGACGCGCACGCGCAGGACGCCGCAGCCCCGGGCCGTCTCGCGCCGCTCCAGGCCCGCGCACGCGCACGATGCCGAGACTCCGGGGCCCGCGGGCGCTGCGTCCGGCGTCGGGGCTCGCCGCTCGCCCGCCTTCAGCCTTGGGCCAAGAGGTGCTGCCGCAGAATTGCAAAACCTGCTGCTGACCGCCGCCGAATTTCAGCATCCGCGACACGCAGAACTGTTCTTACACTTGGCATTAGGTGCATCGTGCCCTTGGGCAGAGAAAGGAAATCGCCGGCGCGAGCGGGCCACGTGGACCTGGCCGGGCGGCCTCTGGCCCCTTCTGCCCTCGCCTCCATCCCTACGAAAAGGGACTGGGAAGTGATTCTGGCGCCACTCCACCAAGAAGGGGGCAGAGACGCTGTCAATGGAAGGGGCGTGCCGAGGGGCACCTGGCAAGTTGGCGGCGCCAGTAAACCGTGTCTGACATATGCAGGTGTCTTCCAGCTAGATGGCAGACAGCAGCGGACCCGCGGAGATACACGTTCCTCTTTGCAAGCCAGAGACTCGGCTGAGGGCGTTAGGGGAAGGGGTGGGAGGTAATGGGTCCCCACTGCCCTTTACCGTATTGGATGGCTCTCATCAATGACTGGACATCTTTAAGGGCAACTGCATTTGGCACGCTTTGAGAGAGTTATGTAAGTCCTAACACACCAACAGTGTCTACGCAATTCAATACAAATGGTCAAAGTCGCGTAGGAACTTGGTTGTCCCTAAGAGGGCGCAGCCAACGCCTACGGTGGAGGACTTGCCTCTGGAGGGGCGGGCCAGGCCACCCTCCACTGCCAGCCCCAAGGAGGGGCTGAAGGAATCGGGGCAGTTTTTTTCTTTCATTCTCACCGTTCGTTCCCTTGAAGACAAAATACAACAGTTATGTCCCATCCTAGCATGTGGGTTTTGTGACCAACCTGAGGCTGCCGGTAGGAGTTAGAGAACATGTGAAACGCCCTGGCCACGCAGTGGGTGCAGGGGACCCTGGAGGAGCTCAGTGCTGGCGCATGTCCCTGGCCCCAACTTGCTGTGTGATCTTGGGTAAATCTCTGGGACTAGATGACGCAAGGATCTTCAGAGCTACAAAACCCTGTGAGTTTTTGGAAAACCTTTGTATTGGCCCTCAGGCCTGGGGCATAGTCAGCGAATACTTTTTTAATGAATGCATGAGTGAATGAATGACCTGACTCTCCCTGGAGCGTGCCTGACTTACACAGAATCAAGAGGGGGAAAACAGCGGTGTCTTCCTACATGAAGGGATATGATGGGCAGAGCTCCCTTCTCTCTTGGGCACCCTGATCAGTTTTATTTTTACGTAGTCCTGGAGCAACCACTGGGTGCTAGGTACCATGGACCCGGGGGAAGCGGATGGGCGTTATCTCCATCCTAACAAACTTAATCCCTAAGGAGGAATGAGATTAACAATCCCATCAGGAACATTATAGCCTCAGGCGCTAAATGGGACAGTTTTGATTCCGTGGTGAGCACGTGGTATTTTTCCCCCTCTGTGCAGAAACATTTTGTTCCAGTGACACACAGAGTTTTCCTCACACTCCGGAAGTCTCCTGTGTCCAGTGCCGAGACCACGAGGGGAACACTGTCCACACTGTCCAGCTTTCGGTGGCACATCAATCAACCAGTCATTGCGAAGCGAAGGCTGTCCCAGCTCTGCAGCCTCCTTCCGGCAGAGGGGACGGGATGTCTCAGCGTGTGGGATCCTGGTAGCAGCCTGGCCTGGAGGGAAGGACAGCCAGCCCCTATCCTGCCAGCAACTTGCCGCTGTGCGACCTCAGCCACCTCCCTGACCCTCTGTGAGCCTGTTTCTCCAGCAATCAAGGGAAGGGGGTGGGCCAGATCTAGGGCCCCTTTCAACTCAGTTCTGTGGTTAATATTTTAGATTTAGAAGTATTAGCTGAAGGTAGAGGCGAATTCTTGATTCCGGAAGCCAGGTGGTCTGTCCCTCTGCTGCATGCTTGTGCCACTTACAGCCTGGTCACCCCCACAACTGCCTCTCCTACTAGCCCACCCCAAACACATAAACTCCTGCCCACACACTTCACTCTCCTCTGGGGAGGCCAGGCCTTGCCCAGATGAGCCATCTGGCCCAGATGGGGTAACAGAAGCAAGGGGAGTGGACAGTACTGCTTCCTGGAGCACTGGCCCTGCCAGCTGCAGGTGAGGCCCTTGGCTTTGGGTCTGGGAGTCAGCGAGGCCTGAGTCATTAAACCGGGCTACTAATCTGGATTTGTGAAGATAAACCAGCCATGACTACACCTGGCCTTATTCAAATGCATGCCTTTAGTGTCTTTCTGCATATTTTCAATACACTTTGTCCTCTCCCTTACTATTTTTTTTTCCTTAGAGAAAAGCAACACATCCTTGTGAATGTGAGATGCCCGACACCAAGAAGTCACCCTTACATGGAGATGAGGTTTTTGTGTTTGGTGCAGAGGCAGTAAAGGAAGTGAACAAAAACATCAAAAAAACACATTGGACATGCCATCAAGGTCTGTGTCCTTAATCGTCACTCCTGAGTTCTGGGACCAGCTCCAGTTGCGTATCTTCTCTCAGCCCAGAGCCCATCTTGAAGCCCGGGGCATCACTTCCACGTTCTGGCTCTCAGACTTTTTCTGTAAAATGCTCCCTGGCTGGATTGGACTGGAGGAAAACTCAGACTCATATTCTCTGATGTTCTAAGAACCTCTGACTTTTTTTACAAAGAGAGCTCCATATAAATCCGCCCACCACATTTTCTGAAACGAAAATGAGGACACATCTGATGAAAAAGGTGTTGTTTTCTTAATTATTTACATGAAAGGGCTTGTAAAGGTAAACAGTGGTTATAAATCTAAGGAGTCACCTTTACTGGAAAGAATTAAATAACATAAGAGACAATAGTCAGTGAGCATTTATGTATCCATGTACTCAGTATTGGAATATTCGACATTGAGAACTCTGGAAAATGAGTTTGTGTTCTGTCCACATGTTCGTGGTCATATTCTGCACCAGATTTCTTCCCAGAAGTATGGTAAGAATTGACTATGGAATGAGACTCAAGACATCCAGCCACATGAGGACTTTGGGAGGTTAGGACCTGTCCTGCAAGGGTGCCATAATTCAGGACACCTAGGTAATGGGAACCAGTCATGGGACACTAGAAACAAGTCACATGCGGATGTTTGACCAAAAATAGTTGTTCCGAGGCTCACTCACTCACCAACACTGTAGCCTTGCCCTTGAATTGTTTTAGGTGTTTCCAAAAACCTAATCCACCCTCCAACACGCAAAGTGTGCCATCTTCGCCGATATCCAGATGATGTGCCCCAGACGCAGAGAGCTTCCGGGGAGGCCCTCCATGCTCTGAGCAACAAAGGTGTCATCGGAGAAGTGGAGTGCCTCCAAAAGTATCTGTTGGAAGCCAAAGACACGCATGTGTAAGTGGAAGTCCCAGGACGTTTGTTTTATAAAGTGTTGTTGCATCACCGCCCCACCCTGCCCCTGCCCTGCTGTGGCTCCCCGGGAAGTTGCTGGGACACGGGCCATCTGGCAGGAGCTGGGCCCCAGCCTCCTAGAGCCCAGCAGGGCCCTGCGGCAGGTCAGGGGTCACACAATACATTGCAGAGAAGAGGTGACGTCTGTCCAGAGGTTGCGAAGCAGGAATTCGTTTAACTTGAGCAATGTATTGCTTCCCACAGACTGCCTTTCTAGTGGACTGAAGGGAGAGTCCCAGTAAATGTGTGCCAAGCCAGCCTTCAGACATGCCAGCTTCCTAACACGTGGGCGGACAGCGGACAGAAAGTTTCAGATCTGACCATTTTTACTCATTCTTTTTTTTTTTTAGAGTAAAATTTTTTTTTGTTTTAAAGATTGGTTGGTGCCTGAGCTAACATCTGCCGCCAGTCTTCCTGTTTTTACTTTTTTTCTTCTTCTTCTCCCTAAAGCTCCCCAGTACATTGTTGTATATTGTAGCTGCATGTCCTTCTAGTTGTGTTATGTGGGACGCCACCTCATCATGGCTTGATGAGCGGTGCCACGTCCCTGCCCAGGATCCAAACCGGCGAAAACCTTGGCCGCCGAAGCGGAGCATGTGAACTTAACCACTCAGCCACAGGGCCGGCCCTACTCGTTTATTTAAAACCCTTCACTAGTGGTCCTTGGCCCAAGGTAAAGTCCAAACGCCTTAGCCTGGCACCCGGGACCGTCTGAGGTCTGCCCTGATCACCTGCCCAGCCTCATCACCTCCACTTCAGCCCTCCTGAACCACTCTGTCCTGCAGACCCTGCCCACCGGCCATCACAGCATGGATTGCACAGTATGGGCACCTTGGGTCTCATCCCATCCCTCCCCTCCCCTCCCGCTCCCTTTGAATTCAGGACCACAATTTACTTATCTTCAGACATCTGGTTTCTAGCCCAGTGCCTGGCACATAAAAGTCACTCAATATTGTTAAACTGAAACCAGGGCTGTCCTGAAAGATCTGTGATTTGCGGCTGCTGCGTGACTGATTAGCTCATAGGAATCCCTCCCCATGTGCAATCTACAATTAGAGGGAGAAAACATTCTGAATGTTCCTCCTTTGGTCATTTACTCATTTATTCGTTCAATACATGTTTATATTGAGGGCTGCCTGTGTGCGAGTGATGTGCGGGGCAAAGGAGGACCCTTTCTGGCTGCAGCTATGGGCTGGGTTCTTGGGGACCAGCAGGGAACTGATGAGGGTGAAAAGAAGCCTCCCCTTCTACCCAAGGCTTAAAGAAAATTGCCTCTTTTGTTTTATTTTCTTCTAAGCTCCTGGCAACTGCCTCTGACCCAACATGTTGCAGCACCTCTGCTGGATTTTCCACTGCTCCATTTTTGCTGGTGCCCCACCTGGTGGGGCCCCACCTCTGGGAAGCCTCAGACCTGCAAGCGTTCTTCCTCTTGTGGCGGGGATCAGTAGTGGAGGCCCTTGCACAACCCAGGCCTTCTGGACGGTGTGTGCTCTGCCGGGGGCCATCTGAGCCCCATATTTCTGCCAAGTCAGAACCCCGGGCTTGCAGCATCACGCTGGACCGCGCCACACGGGCCCTGGCACAAGGCAGACCTGTGTCTGAACCCCCAAGGAGAGGCTGCAGGAGCATCTGAAGGGGGTGCTTGCTGTCTCCCTTCAAGCAGCCTGTGAGCCCTTATTCTGGGCCCAGGTCCTTCCAGCTGCCAAGGAGAGGGAGATGAGCCAAGGAGGTCCCTGCACTTGAGGAGCTCACAGTCCTGAGGGGACGTCGACCCCAGGCTTGTGCTCTCTTATGTTCTGGTCACCAGGACAGTGGCCACACAGGGTACCACCATGGGGGCCCTGGGGAAAAGGTGCGAGCTCCGCTCTGGGTATTAGAAACAGCTCATGGAGGGGTCAGCCCAGTGGCACAGAGGTTGAGTTCCCATGTTCCGCTTCAGTGGCCCAGGGTTCGCCGGTTTGGATCCCTGGTGCGGACATGGCACCTCTTGGCAAGCCATGCTGTGGTATGCGTCCCACATATAAAGTAGAGGAAGATGGGCACGGATGTTAGCTCAGGGCCAGTCTTCCCCAGCAAAAAGAGGAAGATTGGCAGCAGATGTTAGCTCAGGGCTAATCTTCCTCAAAAAAAAAAAAAGGAAAAGAAAAAAGAAACAGCTCATGGAGAAGCCTGGGTTTGGAAAGGCTCATGGAGGGCTGGCGTGAGCTGGGGAGGGCCCCAGGGCACCCAGGGCAAGAACAAGACTGGTGAGTGCATAGAGAGAGAACCGTCCTTAGGTCCAGCTTCACTGTGAGAGGGCTGACTCTGGGGGCAGCACCCCACCCCCAGGGGCTGCTCCTTTGTCATGCAGACAATTCCGCTCTGCCTCAACCTGCATTTCCCATCAGCCCAACCAAATCCTTGTTGACAACAGCACCTTAGAGGGCAGGTTAGTCACCATACCAGGTACCAACCATTCTCCTGTGGCGTATCATGCCCTGTGTCACTCAGGGCCTGAGCAGGTGGTTCGGTAGAGGGTATTTAATGTGGGAACTAGTTACAGAGATAACAGAGTATCTAGCAGCTGCAGGAAGCCACTACCACCCATGGGGCTGGGCCTAAAAGGGAGTGAAGGCCACCAGCAAAGCACTTGGGGGCCATCCAGTGGGAACTGGAACCACAGAGAGGGGTGCTGACTGGAGGGGCTGGAACCACTGAAGGGAAGCAGTCAATGCTGGAGACACTGCTCAAAGCAGAGACAGGAGAACAGGACCCATCTTCTCCCATCCTCCAATCTCCTACCAGGACCTCCCGATTGGAACCTGTTGGCAAGAGAGCTGACAAGTGTGATTTTCAGGGGTCAGCCCCCATCTCCACCCCACTCCAAGAAACAGAGCAGGGCCCTGGTGGGGTGGGGAATGGGAGTGAGATCAAGGAGGCCCATGACAGGCACAGCTCCCTTTGCAAAGACTTGTCAAAATCTTCTTCCTGCCCATTTGCCAGACATTTCCTAAGGAGTGTTCTGGTAAGCACCGTGCTCTGTTTCGTATTGGCTTAAGCAATAGGGAAAATTAATCATCTCGCGTAATGAGACGTCTCAAGGAAGGGAGGCTCCAATTTTGTTCATTAGGAGCCTCAAGAACAACACCAAAGACCTGTGTCTTTTCATCTTTCTCTTTTCCATGCCCACGGTGTGGGCCTGCCCCTCTCCTGGTTCCAAGATGGCCCCAGCTCTGGGCATCAGATACAGACAAAATGAAGGCTCATGGAGAGGGCATCTCTATTTCTGCGTCTCTTTTTATCCAAGAAAGAGCTTTTCCCCGCAGACTTCCTTTCGTGTCTCATTGGGCAGAATGTATCATGTCCCCTTGCCTTCTCCATCTCTAGAAAGGAGAGTGCGACCTCCACGGTTGACCTAAACTGATCACGATTCGTGCCTTAGCACCAGAATGGGCTGAGGCCTCCCGTGAAGAGCATGCTACTTGGAAGATGCTATCTGTCACGGGTTGAATTGTCCCCCTCCCAAGCTCACGTGGTGAAGTCCTAGCCCCCAGGACCTCAGAAAGTGGTCTTATTTGGAGAGAGGGTCTTTACAGAGGGCATCGAGTTGGATGAAGTCATTAGGGTGGGACCTGGTCCAACATGACTGGTGTCCTTAGGAAAAGGGGGAATTGGGACAGAGACAGACACGCGCAGAGGGAAGATGACGTGGAGAGATGGGGGAAGGCCAAGTGACGAAGGGTAAGGCAGACATTAAGATGATACTTCTACATGCCAGGGACCACCAAAGATTGCCAGAAAACCACCGGGAACCGGGGGAGAGGCTGGAACAGATTCTCGTCACAGCCTCAGAAGGAACCAACCCTGATGACCCTTTATCTCAGGCTTCCAGCTTCCAGAATGGTGAGAGAATATTTCTGTTGTTTAAGCCACACAGTCTGTGTTACTTCGTTATGGCAGCCCGAGTTGACTAAGACACTGTCTGAAAGAAGTCAGCGTTTGACTGCCGGAAGAAAGAGGAAGAGAATGGCGCAGGGTAAGGGACCTAGAAACCTCGATTTCTCAGGACTCCCGAGGAGGTTGTGGTGAAGGGTAGAGAGCGTGGGGGTGCAAGGACTCACTGTCGAAACTCAACGCAAGTTCCCATAATGTTTATAAGGCAGGGCTGCCCAGAGCTCAGCCCTTGAGTAGAGTTGCATTTAAAGACAGTGCAAACAGAATGCCACCTGCCCTTGCTTCTTCTCAAACGTCGAAGGAGGGGTCCAGTGCATCATTAAACGCCCTTTCCCCTCTGCCTCCAGCAAGCGAAACTCCCGGGAGCTGCTGGCCCTCATCCCTGGAAGATCTTTCTCTCCCTTCCTCAGCAAGCTGTCGTACCTGTGTTCCCGTGATGACCTCTCCCCTCTGGGCCTCTCACCCCTACAGCCCCTGCTTCCCACATTTCGCTCCTGCCCTCGGTACGTAGCCTCTGGGGGCAGCTGGTCTTCCCAACTCTGCCAGCTTTTTTTGCGCCAGAGCGTGAGGGCTGGGCGGGGGCCGGGGGGAGCAAGCAGGCAGTGCCTTCGTGGAGGAAGGGAAAGGGTGGATATTGGGATGCGATAAAATTGTCCAAAGATAATTCAGCGAATCAGTTAGGTAGGGGCTTACTTAAAAAATGTAAGAGTCTGAAATTTCAGGGTTGAATAAATGTTTTCATCAATAGTCCAGGGGGGTGGGTACGCCTGGCTGTTTGTGCGTGCCTTCAGAACTCAGCAGACATCCTGTATGCCAAAGGTCTGCTCTTATCTGCTGCCTCTCCCAGGGCCGCACCCAGAAATGTTTTCTGGGTCGGGGCCGCCTGACAGACCTGTGATAGGCCCGGGTGTGGAGGAGGCTGAAATTCCTAGGAAGAGCCCAGCTGCGAGCCAAGGCTGGAGGAGTCAGGACCAGCTGGACAAGGAAACAGAGAAGCAGAACAAATTTGATTTTACTGACAGCTGCCACACCACGTCCGGGCACCCCATCAAGAGGTGAAGTGCAATCGGGGCAGGCTGTGACTCATTTAAACATATAGAACGTGGCTAAGGCGGTCTAGCTTCTACCATGCTGGCTGGGACGCTTGCCTTTGGAGCCTTGAGTCATCCTGTAAGATGGAAAGCTGCCCTGAGGCCATCACGCTGACAGAAACCTCAGGCCACGCGGAGAGCTCGTGTTCAGGGTTTGGCTCACAGGTGAGCACCAGCTCAGGTGGCGAGGACATCCATTAACAGATAAGATCCAGCCCCAAGCCCTGGAGTCAGGGAGCTGCCAGATCTTCCCAGCTGAGGCCCCAGAGGTCATGGAGCAGAGACAAACCTGGCCCCTCTGTTCCTGACCCACAGAATCTGTGCACGTAATAGATGGGGGTTTCACCCCACTGAAGTTTGGGGTAATTTGTTACACAGCCATATAAAACTGGAAGAAGCAGCTACAGTATTCTGACAAAACAATTCTTAGCCTGGGTCCTCACACCCCAGGGAGCAGCCCTCTCTAGGAGAGCCCAGGTTTGGGGTTAAGTATGGCATGGCACAGTGGTCAGGAAAGCAGACCCCGGAGACAGATTGGCATGGATTTGCATCCCGACCCTCTCTGGCAGGTTAGTTTACTTCCTCAAGAGTCTCAGTTTCTTCCTCTCTAAATGGGGAAAGTAACAGAAGCTGTCTCACAGATTACCATGGGGATTAAATGAGATAATTTATGCACAACACCAGTGTCAGATCGACTGTATTTAACGCCTGAAACACCAAACTTTTGAACACTCCCTCCTCAATACAAGATTGTTTTCTGTAATAACATATGTAAAAACCAGCAGTAATCATTATTTTCTTGATTTGTTTTTTAGTTTTAGAACAAAAAATAATTTTAAAAGAAGAAACTTCAATTTTAAAGATATTATTCAAATTAAGTTAAACATTTCAGGGGCCGGCCTGGTGGCGCAGCGATTAAGTTCGCATGTTCCGATTCTCGGTGGCCCGGGGTTCGCCGGTTCGGATCCCAGGTGCGGACACGGCACCACTTGTTAAACCATGCTGTGGCAGGCGTCCCACGTATAAAGTAGAGGAAGATGGGCACAGATGTTAGCTCAGGGCCAGTCTTCCTCAGCAAAAAGAGGAGGATTAGCAGCAGATGTCAGCTCAGGGCTAATATTCCTAAAAAAAAAAACCCAAAAAACCAAAAAAAAAACCCCCAAGATTTCACGTATGAACTAAAATTTGTATTTCCCAAAGATTTTACATCTTGCAGGTAGTGCTTTCATTGTTTAAATTGTCACCATCGAAACTGCACATGGAGTGAGAGAACTGAAATAATTCAAGCCCCACTCCTTTGCTTTTGCAACCCCTGTGATAGTGTTCTTTATTTCAAATCTGTCAGGAGGGTTGAAGACATGAATTGTTCCGGGCGGAGCTCAGAGCCAAGGTGGCCAACCGTCTGGGACTTTCAGTGCTAAAAACAGAAAAGTCCTAGGTGAACCGAGACAAGCTGGTGAGCCTACCGAACGATAGCGGATCAAGAGAAACTTACTCTCAAAACGAGCACATGTGGCCACGTCCGTGTGAATCAACGACCAACTGTGGAACTGGGAGTTCTCTGAATTAATTTAGGTGCAGAATACAACGTTTATGAAAGGACCAGTAATGAAAATGTGAAGTTCACATATATGTTATTAAAACACAATCATCACCACAGCAATTGTTAGAACAAAGGAATCTTTTTCGGGAAGGAGTATTTTATCAGTGACACTGCTTAGAATTGATGGGCACAGTGATAATAACAAGCAGAGCAGCTTTTAGTCAGTTTTATTATCGTTTTTAAAATTATCTACAGACAATGCATGTCCTCACCACCTGCACCCAGGGCAGACGCTCCTCTGTCCCGCCCTTCTTGAACCACAGCACCCAGTGAGCACAAATATCAGCTCTCATCACAGTAGCATGGGCTCTCGGAAAGTCTGTCCGCCTCTGTGAGTCTGGGCATCTTACTGTTATCTCGTAGGGTTGTGGGATGTAGGATTTTGTAGGGCTGCTGGCTGTAGGATTATTCAGTAAACTATAAGGTGTCTAGCTCAGGCCCTGCCATTTGAATGGCCCTCAACGACCATCAGTTCTCATATCTACTTCTATATCCCCCCAGGCAGCCTGGGTCCCTCACCTGGAATACCTTACCCTTAGGTCTTTGCTGATTGACAGGTGCCTCATCTCAAATCAGTGGAGCCCCAGTGACTGCATTCCTACAGATCCTGGGCTTCTGGCGTCTCCAGGATATCTTGATCATATCTGGTCTTGTCTGGTCTCAGCTTCCTTGACAAAGTGGAGTACTAGCTTTCAGGCGTGTGCTGTCTTGTCACCTCATGAGAGGGCGCAGTCCTTGGTTGAGGGGCCCGTGCTTTCCCTTCTCTGCACCCTCATAGAGACTAAACATCTGCAGTCTCCAATAAGGCCCGCATTTTGGATATTTGGGGTCCCATTCCATACAGTCTCGTGGTGCTGACTTTAGACGTGTGGGTGTAAATCCTGGTTTGCCTGGTACGGTCACCCTAGTTTATGCTGTGTTCTAGTGTCATGATTAATAGTGTCACTTTCCCTCTCAACATGTCCTGGTTTGGCTGAGAGCTTTCATGGTCCCATCGCTCTGGGGGACACTCGCCTTTTGTCTCCCAGCCCTCCCGTGGCCTCATCTACACTCACCTCCTCTCACAGCCTCTCTCGGGAACGCACCTGCCTGACCCATAGGGCCGTGCCGCCCACCCGCCTCTGTGATTCTGGGAGGCCTGCCGCCGGCCTTCCTTCAGAGGCGATGAGCTGATGGCCGTGCACAGATACTGGACTTTCAAGCAAAAGCAGCACTTTGAGAGCTGTGAGGATAGACACCTAGCAGGAAGAAGGGGAGACACTTGGGGAGAAAAGTTACCTAAGACTTTTGAGAAGGTACATGTTGAGGCTGTGGGGCTGTGACAATGGCTGTCTCCTGTGTAGCAAGGAGAAGTATAAATCAGTACAATATTTACTGAATGCAATCTGGCAATAAGTATCAGAAGCCTTAAAAATGCCACGCCCTTTAAGCTGCTAATCCCGCGTTTAGGGCTCTATGCTAAGGATGTACTCAAAAAAGCACATGAAATTTTATGCACAAAAGTGTTCACGAAAATATCATTTATAATAACCAAAAATTGGAAACACTCCAAATATCCAACATGACCGAAATGGTAATAAATTATGCTGCAGCCACTGGATGAAACAGTGTCAGTCTTTACAATTATATTTAGGAATGTTTTCTAATGATAATGGAGAAATGTGCTATGTTGTAAAAGGAACACTTAGATTTATAAAATGGTGTATCCAGTGTGAATTTTTTTGTGGTAAAATAAACGTATCATAAAATAGACCATTGTAACCATTCTTAAGCGTACAATTCAGTGGCATTGAGTGCATTCACAATGCTGTGCAGCCATTACTATCATCTGTTTCCAAAGCTTTTTCATCATCTCAAACAGTGTGCCTTCATATAAACGCATGCGAATAGATGGAATTTTTATTCTCTTTTTAATGCTGTTCTGTATTATCTAACTTTTAATCAACTAGGAAATTGCTTTGTTGGTTTAAAACACTTAATATGCTGTCTGATGGGAGAAACACCATCTTTATCTTCAAAAATAGCATTGTTCAGTGATGCCTACACTATCCTGGAACGATGTTAGATACTTGTACTTGCTACGGTGAAATTTATCAAGTGAGTAAAGAAGGGTAAATTCGGTTTTCCTGCCTCATCTTCATCCTCTAACATACATTACCGCGGTTGCTTGTGTCTTCCCCCCCTGACCGAGCTCGGAGACTGAGCTCCCAGAGGGCTGTGTGCCTGTCTCTTTCGCTGCTCTGTTCCCAGCGTGGCGTGCAGGCCCAGGTTTTCAGTAAATGCTGACAGAAAGGTATTGGAAACTTGGTGTCCATTTTAGGCACAGAAGGGAGGGGTTTTTTCCTTTTGAATCAAGTATGTGGTGTGAAAGCCCCTCACTCTGGGACCGTCCTGGAGTTCAGTGGGTCATTTCGTTCCTTCCTTACGCGAATACACACTGAGCCCTTCACGTTGCAGGTCCTCTTCTGGACACTTGGACGCTGAAAACGTAGGTTCACATCTTGAATTTCCAGCTGAATTTGATCTCTGGAAGTGACCGTAGAGATTTTCATTGTCGTGTTTTCTCTTTCCTGACCACGCTACTGAGGACGTTCTGATGTATTCGTGCCAAGTTGTACCAGACAGACAGCCCTTCTCTCCTCTGGTGTCCCTTCTGGAGGACCTGTGCTCTCCAGAGTCTGCAAATAACTCGACCCTCAGGCGCAAGTGACTGGATGTGGCGGAGAGACTGGACTCAAACCTGCCAGGCCGGATTCCCTCTGCCCGGATTGCTGACATGAGTGCTGGCGCACTGGAGCGATAAGGCCTGGAGCCTGCTCAGCCGGGATCATCGTGTGCAGGCAGCTTGGGAACCACATAAGCCCGTGTGCATGGAGAAGCACCACACCCGTGGCCAAGAAAGCAGTGAAACGGGATCCTGGGAGGCAGAGGGGGACCACCCGGGCTCGTGAGGGGCCTCTTCCATCTCTGTCAGGGCAGAACCAGCTCCCTCACGTTTCATACGACTTCCCCAGCTCCTTAGAAGAAATCTCCCTCTGCCTAATCCTGGCCTAACCTTTCAAGGTCACTTTGCTTCCTTGGAAATGAACGTGGCCTAGGAATAATAAACAGGAACACTTTCCTGGAAGAATGTGATTTGATTTATAATAATCTCTTCATGATGGGATTTCCAGGATCAAAAATACATGCAAAGTACAAAATAAGAGACTGCCTGTAATTCCCCTGTGTCTCCGGCATGTCCCACTAAGCAAGGTTTATACTAGGACTCGTTCTGGGCACAGCTGATGTGACACGAGGGTGCAGCTAGTGAATTCCTCCCCATAGGACGGGGCTCATTGTCCCCATGTCTGGGTTTCCTGACCACTTCTAGACTTACAGACGCACTCCGGGGCTCAAGCGGCACAGGCCTTCTGATTGCTTCCTGGGTCTATATGAAATACCCCTTTCACCCGCTCCCACCATGGGGCTCACTTCTAGGCCAGCGCCTTCTGACTCTGCAATGATGGAAGTGTTCTATATTGTCGCTAGCCACAAGTGGCTCCTGAGCCCTTGAAACACAGCTTGAGTGACTGAGAAACCGAATTTGTAATTGTATTTAATTTGAATTAGTTCAAACTTAAACTTCAATAGCTGCCTGGCTGCTGGTTTCCGTGTTGGAGGCTGCCTCTCTGGGCCTCTAAATGTTGATGTTAAATGCACAAATAGCAACACACACACCCATACCCACACCTGCATTTTGAAGATAACCTGAACTTACCAGGACCATGGTCCGCTTCAACCTGGCCCTGCAAGGACCGTGCCCTCAGGGCAGGACTCTGGCCTGGGACAGCACATTCTGGGACAGTCAAACTCAGTGGTTCAGAAGCAAGTGGGAACGGCTCCCTGAGCCACAGACCGTGCGTGCGTGCTCAGCTGGCCTCCTTTGGAAGAAAGCACCTCTGTAACTCTCTAGTGAGCTGTCATACCTTGCCAGAGTCGGAGAGCCATCCCATGACATAATTTTAACTTTAAATTCACTTTTTCATGCTACTGGACAAAGGCAATTCTTCCTGCTCATAAAACCAAACCCGTTATTACACTAAATGGACTCTCATCTACCATTTCCTTTTGTGAAGCACACACTGGCCTGTATGAAGGTTCTGGAAAGATGCTGAGCTGCAGATTTGAAGCACTGGGGGAGGTGAGTGCGACACTCTCACACCTCCGTGAAGTCACACGTGGACAACTCCCAGTGACATCACCGAACGCAGCTCACAGAGCAGCCTTGTGGCCCGCTGACCGCAGCGGGAGACGGCTCCTGACAGCTCGATTGCATGTGTGCACTTGGCCAAGGGAGTGTGAGCTGCCTGCCCCGAGCTGGCCCTGCCAGGAGCATCAGGGTGAGCCCCCGCCCCGCCGCCCTCGGGGGAGCAGCACAGCGGCCGGGGGTCGGAAAGCCTGGTGTCCAGCCTTGGCTCTGCTGTGTTCTGGCTGTGTGCCTTTGGCTGGGTGGTTTCCCTATTCTGAGCCTCGCTTTTCCCATCTGTAAAGCGGGAGGGCGGAAGACTGAGCCGATGAGCTCTCAGGGTCCGTACAGCGCGGACCTCCTCCAGATCCAACACTGAGCGGAGGAGGGAGAAGACCAGCCTGGCAAGGTGAGTGGCCGGCGGGAGCTCTAGTCAGTGTGTGAGCAGAGCTGCCCTCTGGGCTCTTTGCAAATGCCAGCGTCAGGACCCACCAGCAGGGAGAAGTCAACTGCACGGTCAGCCGGTCACGGGCACTCTCGGCCGCAAGAGCTTCCTCCTCTGAGAGGAGCCTGGGTTTTGAGGCTGGCACGCTGGGGTTCAGGCCCCAGCTACTCCGTCGAACAGCTGTGGGACTTCGGGCAAATCACAACTTCTCTGAGCCTCAGTTTCTTCGTGTGTAAGGCGGGGATGACAACATCTATCTTATAGGTTATCAGTTCTCCGCTGCCTTCAGTTCTGCCTTAAACTCAGTGATAACATGAGTATTAGAGCTGATAGTGGGGGGCCACGCCAGTTGTTTACACATTGAAATAATTCCACAGCCCTGGGCGCCGACCGCTGCCCCCTTCTCTCTGGGGCCCCTTCCTCCGGCACGAGTCGGCCAAGAAAGAGCTGCTGCCGGTGCCTCCAGGGCCCGTGGGCTCTGCTCCCGTCTGCTTGGCCAGAGTCTGTATGTTACCAGTTATTCATTTTGTTAAGTTAAAAGACTTTGTTTTTTAAATCTTTAAATTTTTTTTTATCTTATTGAGGTCATATTTGTTTATAACATTGTGTATAAGTTAAGAGACTTCATTTTTCAGCACAGTTTTTGGTTTACCGAAAAATCGAGCAGAAAATACAGAGCTCTGGTACACCTGCCCTCCGCCGCCCGGTGGCCCCTCTTATGACTGCCCTCCGTGAGTGTGGTCCGTTTGTTGGAATCGATGAACCAGTGCTGGAATCTGAGTACGCTATTGTTAACTAAAGTCTGCTGCCTACACTGGGGCTCACTTTCTGTGCGGTGCAGTTGCTAACCACCTTCAGCTTCTCCCTTGGTGCTAATCGTGGCCAACGCTTCCCGAGTGGCCGTGTGCCAGACACCCACTGTCCTGGGTGCTCTCGCACCTCCTCATTTAATCCTCATGTGGTCTATTTTAGTCAAAAGAGAATCTGAAAATTTTGGGGGCCGGCCTGGTGGTACAGTGGTTAATTTCACACATTCTGCTTTGGCAGCCCGGGGTTCGCCATTTAGGATCCTGGGTGTAGACCTACGCACTGCTTATCAAGCCATGCTGTGGCAGGCGTCCCACATATAAAGTAAAGGAGTATGGGCAGGGATGTTAGCTCAGGGCCACTTTTCTTCAGCAAAAAGAAGAGGATTGGCGACAGATGCTAGCGAGGGGCCAAAATTCCTCAAAAAAAAAAAAAGAAAAAGAGAGAATCTGAAAATTGACAAGTCTGCTGCGCTGGAATGGAACGTTGTAGTTGAATGTTAGGATCATCTGTGAAACTTTTTAAAATACGCCAACGCCCAGGCCCCAAGCATTGTCTGCTCCCGGCCCTGCCCTTCGAATGGAGGCCTAGGGTCCAGCAGTAGCGCTGGGGGCTTGGTAGAAATGCAGACTCTCAGGCCCCACCCCAGACCCCGTGAACTAGAACCTGCGTTTTAATAGGTGATGTGGGTGCGTGTGGACGTTGGAGAAGTGAGCATCTGGAGCAGAGTTCTCGCTCTCCTGAGGTTAGGGCTCCCGTGTGAATGTGACGAGGGCTGCCACGTGGACTCTTCCTGCAAGCTCAGGGCCTTCCCACCCCTCGGCGTCCACCTATATGATGAGTGACGGGCCCTGCTCTAGGTCTAGATTTTGGACATCAAAGAGTTTGTCCACGGTCTAAATGAAAAAAAAAAAGTCACACGTGCCGTGGTAGCGTCTCTGTATGCCCCGCATGTCTATGTTCAGAGAAGGGGTTTTCTTTTTACATTTCTGAATTTAAAAAAATCACGAGACATTTGTCTTACTTTTCTTTTTTGGGGCTCTTCTTTTTGAGTTCACCTCGTATGGGTGGGGAGGGTTCTATTCTGAGCTGGTAGTGGGTCTAAGTATATGCATGATTATTAATTTTGTTGTAAAGAAAACAGCAATAAAACCCCAGAAGAACCTTTGCCCGAGGCCATCTGGCTGCACTCTCCATGTTTACTTCCTTGCTTGGCATTTACCGGGTACTTCCAGTTCCCAGCTGCCTTGATGGGCTTGAGCTTCTTCAACTCTTGCCACAGCTTGGTGAAGCAAGAACTGTGTCAGGGGTAAGGAAATCGAAGCTCAGAGAGATTTCATGTGTCAAGTTAAATGTAGGAGGCAAATCCAGGCCTGATGATTCTAGATAACAGCCAACAGGTACACTTCTTTAGATCCACAACCGAAGGGCAAACACATAGTTGATACTCGATAAATATCTACAGGCTGAAGGAACAAATTTAGGATAGGGAAAGTTGCTCTCTGGTTCACCACACCCTGACTTCTGGAAAGTTCTTGGGATGGCATCAGCAGAAATGACCAGGCACCAAGGTATCATCTGCCTCCAGTGATGCTCAACTCTATCTACTCCTTTCCGGAAGCAGGCCAACTTTCCAATCTGACTCAAGTCTGCTGTGGTGAGTTCCGAATGGGCTTCATCGCACTTGCCTCCCCCCCACCCTCACCCCTTAAGGCCAAGAGTGAGGGTGGGCCCAGAAGGCTGAGGGGCCACGAGGTTCAAGATGGTGGCGCCAGGGGAAGGCTGCTTGAGGACCCTCAGCCGTCTTGCAGGTAAGAACCCATGGAGTGGGTCTCCCAGGGAGAGATGTGGGCATGAGTCGCTCTCGGGGGCCTGAGGTCCTGTGTGAGCAGATGGCGTAAGAGCTATTGAGGTCTAGAATGCACTTGTCATTCTAGACCCACCTGGACCACAGTGGGGAGGTTAGGAAAAACCAAGATGTCATTAGTATTCTAGGGCCATTGTTTTCTATTCTTTTTATAGACAAGTGTGTAGTATTTCAAACATATGAACTGACTTGGTTTTGTGGGCTGTGTTGGGCAACTGGTTACCTTTCACAGCGGAGTTTCTACAGCAAAGTACTCCCCAAATTCCCAGTAACTAGCTTCCCAGTAACCAGCTCCCCAAGTTCCCAGTAACTAGCTTCCCAGTAACTAACTCCCCAAGTTCCCAGTAACTAGCTTCCAAATAAAATCTTAGAACACAGCCCACTCTCTTAGTTCCAGAGGTGGGGAGCTGCAGGGTGCTGCATGGGAGGGAAATGCAACAGACGGGCTGCCCTAGCTGCAAATAACACCGGCTGTCCTCTGAAAATAGCGGTAGGGACCCCATTTCCAACCAACCAATATCAACGATGTATCTCCTTAGCAGGGGTCTGCTGGTCCCTCCTGGCGGTGGACCAACCACACAGCGCTGAAGTTGTCTGCACAGCCAACTGGAAGGAACCTTCCTCTCTGTGGGGAGGAGCCGGTCCGCTGCCGTGTCCTCAGCACCAGGCAGGTATTTCCCCATCACGTGAAAAGGGACGAGGCCTGCGCAGGAGTTGAGGGGTGGGGCAAGAGTAGGGGTGTCCAAGTGAACAGTAAATGTTTCTGCTTCGAAAGTGTGTGCCATCTGGTAGGGGGATCAGCTCCGCACACAAATAATTGCAACCTGTGGTGGAAAGGGAAGAGGATGGAAATGGAAGGACAGAGGGCTCTGTGGCTTTGGCTCCAGTGGCAGGTGTCCAGAAGTCTTTATGAAGGAGGAGGCACCTGGGCTGGGATGTGGACCAAAGTCCCTTGATAACAACAGCAATAAATAACACACCTTATTATGTGCCAAGATGTCACCACTGACCTGGCAACAGGGGTTTTGTTTTCAGAAATCACTGGTTACCAGCTGGGGAATGCCAAGACGGGAGGGGTGTGAGGTGGGCAGAGTCCCAGTGTCGGGTGTGCTGTGGATGAGACCCCGCCATCAGATGGAGGTGGGGCTCTGAATTCGCCGAAGATTGACAGTTCTAGTTTGACAGTTTTTCATAAAAATGGTGGTAAAATACACATAACATAAAATCCCTATTTTGAAGTATGCAATCCAGCGGCGTTCAGTGCGTTCGCGGTGCTGGGCAGCCGGCACCACTGTCTGCCTCCAGAGCCCTTCGGTCTCCCCAGAGAGAAAGGTCATAACCACTGGGCAGCCTGGCGTTTTAATGAGGAGAATTCTCTTTGATGAGAAGGAACAGGGGAGTCCTGGACTCGTGGCTGAACACTCCATCCAGCCAGTCACAGCCTGCGCTCTGTCTTACCAGCCAGAGGCACGAAACCCGGCTCAGGCCCCCAGAAGGGGTAGCCTGTGCAGGTCAGTTTCTCATGAGGCACAGAACCCTCCATCTTTTATGTGGCCTGCCCCAAAAGTCTAACAGATGGGACGATTAAATAGATTATGGGAGAGGTTTTCATAGGCTGGAATCATACACAGTGTCTGAAACGATGTTTGCAAAGAATGCTTTGTGGCCAGGGACAATGTTTACAATACAGGGTTTAAAGGCAGAAGGCAGAATACAAGCGAATGCAATTTGGGCCCTATTTTGTTGAAGAGAGGAGCAGGGGAGAAGGTTCCATTGGAAGGAAGAACATACAACGTAAACCGTGCTGGAGGTGTCTCTGCGCCCGCCTGGGTTGGTGGCTGCCTCACTGAAGCCGCCACGTAACCCCCGAGTGTTCTAGTCCCTCCGCTCTAAACTGCCGGGCGTCTGCTCACAGGGACGTGTGTCCACCAGCCCTGAGAGCTCAGTCAACGTTACTCCTCATTATTATTACCCTGGGATGGTGAGATTTCAGACGACCTTAATTTTTCTCTTCAATTTGTCACCAGACCAAACGTGAGTCCCCTTCTTGGCGAGTTAAATCAAACGACACCAGAAGTAGTTATTACACAAAGCAGAGATTTTATTTGCGGCATGCAGCAAAGCAAAGGGAGGCCATAGGGAATAGTTTCACAGAGCCCTGGCTCCCCAAGCACGGGGAGCAGGTGCCTTCTATTAGGGGTGGGGGGTGAATATGCAAGAAGGAAGTTGCGTCCTCCCTTGTAGAGGAGGATAGAGGCTGGCACACGCACAGTTCAGATACACGCCTCCACATACATCGCATGTGATGTTAACAGGCCTTTATCTCCTCCCGGGGAGGCGTTTTGCATATTATAACGAAGTCCCGGTTACTTTTACACTTTTCCATCCTTCTGCGCAGGCATCCTTACTACAGCGTGGTTTGGACTGGTCTGAGCTGGTTCAAGCCAGTGGGCAGCTGCTCATTCTCCTGAAAAACAACTTTGGGGAACTATTGGACGCTGATGGACCCGTGAAGCAGCTCTTTAAGCTGCTAAGCAACAAGCAACTCTTTAAGCCTAAGTAACTCCTTAAGCAACTAGAGGCAGGTGGCTGGTGACAAAATTTCTCTGTATTTTCCAAATTTTCTGGAACAAGCAAGTTTTAACTTTTATAATCGTAAATAATAAATGTGTTTTTTTAAAATGAGAGGAAACAGCATTGTTTTTCAGTCTGCCCTTCTAAGCTGGATCAAGGATGAGCCCATCTCCCAGCTAACTCCCTTCAGCGGAGAGGAGAGGCCTGGCAGCTGGGCTGAGCTGTGGTCTTTTGGGGTCATTTCTATAATCTGGCTTGAATGTGATACCTCACATTGCATCCCAGGGGCCACACATAGGTGTGCACACACACACACACGCACACGCACACGTACCATCATCATTCTTTTACAGTTGTGCTCTTTGTGATGGTCCAGAAACTTCTAGAAGGAGCCATTGCAGTGAGGAAGTCTGGTTCCCTTGAGTGGAAGGATTATGTGACATGAGTGTGGGCAGTCTTGTGGCCATCTAGGCACATGACTTAGCAAATATTCATTTGGTTTTGCTAGTGTTTAAATAAGAAAGGCAGTCTCAGAGGGCTGCCAGCCCAGAGAACAGGGGAAGACAGGGCCCTCAGGGGTGGCCTTGGGTGGGGTCGGCCAAGGCCAGTCCCTTGACTTTGCAGGCCCCAAAACTCCCCTCTGGTCAAGGCTGGAGTGACTGGCTCAGGCCAACCCAGGTTGGGAGGCTGAGAGGACAGCAGACCCACTGGGGAGCTGAAGACCAGAGGCAGCTGTGGGTGTGCTGGGGTGCTGGGTGGGTGGCCAGCCCTAGCTCTTGGGCTGGGGGCATTGCCCTGTCAGAAGCTGCCCAGGGAACCCATGGGCAAAGCTGGAGGTCGGCGTGAGAGCTGTATGTGCCTTTTTCCTCTGAGGGGTAGGTCATCAGGAGACCCGATGGTTCTGTTGCTGGACTGGCCACCCGTGGGCAAGGTTGGGTGCACAAGGACACGCCCTCCACATCCCTGACCTTGTCGCACCCACCGTCTGCTGAGGGGGAGACAGGGCCCCAGGACTCCCAGTCTGAGAGGCTCCAACGCCCCTGGCTAATGTTGTTTCAAGGCAGTGTTTGGTGGCCTGCTCTCTGGCCTCAATGTTGGGGGGCTTTCTTGGGGCGCCTCTGGCTGTGCTGGCCCAGAACAGGAACCAGGGGCCTCCCAGGACTCTCTCATCTCCTCACAGGCCTCCTTGCTGTTGCTGCCAGACCCTCCTCCCCAACCCCCCAACCCCTCCGCCTCCTTGACACACCTCACAGGCTCAATGCTGCCTCGCCCTCTCCGGCTGCTGGGGACCCGGGCTGGAGGCTCTGGATACAGACTGGCTTTGCTCTGCGTGGTGGCAGGCAGGCCAGGCCACCCAGCCTGCTTGTGGCTGGAGCAGAAAAGAGCAAGTCTCTCAGACTTGCCATGTTGTTCAGAAGCCTGAGGGGTCAGGCTACGTTACCATACACACGTGCCTGCCCCTCACTTGGTGGTACAGGGGAGGGGACTCCTCGTTTCCCAAGGCTAAGCTTGCAGCCCTAACACAGTCAGGGCAGAATGCAACCCTGGGACTCAGGGCTCAAAGGCTGAAGGCCTGGAGCACATTAAGTCCACCACTCCTCTTTAGTGAGGAGGGGTCTGCGTCTCAAGATCTGACAAAGACAAGAGTGACATCCATGCTTGGTGAGAGGCAGGGCTGGGTGACCCCCAGCCAGTCCTCTGGCCTTGCAAGTGGTCACACAGGCCTGAGGAGATCAGCTGTGGTGACCACTCCTGGGTGCTACAATGACCTGGGTGAGGTGTGGTCGGGCCTCAAGAGGCTGAGCCATGATGTCAGCAAAAGCAACCAAGAAAGGAACTGCAGGGGCCGGCCCCGGGGCCGATTCATTAAGTTCACACGCTCTGCTTCAGTGGCCCAGGGTTCACTGGTTCAGATCCTGAGTGCGGACCTAAGCACCGTTCATCAGGCCATGCTGTGGCAGTGTCCCACATAGAAGAACTAGAATGACTTACAACTAGGATATACAACTATGTACTGGGGCTTTGGGGAGGAAAAAAAACAAAAAGAGGAAGACTGGCAACAGATGTTAGCTCAGGGCCAATCTTCCTCACCAAAAAAACCCCACAAAAACGCAAAACCCTTTTTTTTTTAAAAAAAAAAAAAAGAAGGAACAGCACGCACTGGTGTGAGCCATTCAGCTCTGTGTGGATAGAATGTGGACAATGATCAGGCCAGAAGAGGAGGCAGAATATTGACATTTACTGAGCACTTACTGTATGCCAGACCCTGTGCCATGGGCGTTTGTATCCATTAACTCATTTAATCCTTGCAAGAACTCCTTCTACAAATGAGGAAACTGAGGCATGGAGAGGTTGGGACTTGCCCAAGATTAACCATCCGTGAGTACAGAACCGGAATCAAATCCAGGCTTGTCCGACTTCAACAGTCAGTTGGAGGAAGGACAATGAAGCATCCTGAGCCATTCCAAGGTCTTACGCCCGAGGGAAGGAATTTTGCTGCCCGTGATGAGAGGCTGTTGAGTAAGGAAAGATGGGGTGGGGTGGCAGACAATGCTGGGCCTCCTTTGGGAAAGGTTTCTGGAGGAACTATGCCCCTTTCTGAAAACTTGCCTTCAATCAGACCTTCCCAGGAGAGTTCCTGATTAATTCATGCAGTCAAGAACAGAAGCTATTAGCTTGGCCTGGCTCACGATAACAATAAAAACTCTGTAGTCACCTACCATGGAAATGCCACTGTAGGATCAATAACCCTGCCTGTGATGTAATTGGACACCAGGTGTCAGCTGGTTGAGTGACCAGATTGCCCATCTTTGAGCCAGAACTTGGTTGGAACCCTGGTTCTATTGGATGACTCAGACACACCACTTCACTTTCTGAGCCTCAGTTGTCCTCATCTGTAAAATGGGATAACGTAGTGGCACATAGGGTTGCCATAAGAATTAATTTAGAGGGGATGACACAGGCAAGAAGTTGCCAACAGTGCTTGGCACAGAGTGGAGGCTTGATTGAGCCCCAGTAGGAGGGAAATGGGAGCCCACTGGCTGAGACAGTCCTGTGGCTGGAGCATCCTGATCTGAGAAGTGGGTTGGCAGACTCTGCCCGGCTCACCTGAAGATAGGCCAGTAACCAGGGGCAAAGCATCTGAGTCAGCCTAATAATTCCCCACAACGCCTGTAACCCATGCAACATGTACTTAACACGGGTGCTGCCATTGATTGAGGTGCCCCTCAGTGGTGCCCTGGGGCTGGGGAGACCAGAAGGGCAGCCCCAGTGGGCCAAGTGAGGCTGGGACCGGCGTTCTGCGGTCTTGTTCAGACTTAGCTGCTAACTGCTTTGGGGCCTTCGGCAAATTACTTAACTTCTCAGTGTCTCGGTCTCCTTATCTGTGAAGTGGGGATAATAACACTTACCTACCTCACGGGGCTTGTTGCAAGAATTAATTAAAGTTTATGAAGTGCTTTGAGATTCCCGGATAAAAGGCCCTGCTAAAGTACAAAGTATTATTACCATAATCCAGGAGGCTATAAAAGATAATTTTGCAGGAAAAGGCAAAAGTTAATTTCCATACAAGCAGAAACAAAGGCAGATATAGTCATAGAAAGTTAAAAAAAAAAAGTCTAGAAGATAATTTATATAATTTTTAAAAATTATAACGTTTTCTCCCTACCAATAATCAATGCAGCATGATAATTATAGATTTTAGTCATAGACCAGCAAATAATAATAATGTGTCCCTAATCGGCGTGCCAGGCCCCTGGGTTAGGGACTCTCCGTGAGTTATCTCCTGGAATCCCACGACAGCCCCACGAGGGGAATGTCATCGCCCTGGCGTGACACACGAGGAGAGGACTCCAGGATCCTCTCTGGGTCTCAGCCATTGCTGTGATGTTTGAGCTCTGAGGAGGGCTTGGTGACATTCTAATTCCTCTCGACAGGTGGCCTTTAAGCAGGTGTGAGATGTAACCACACGGGGAAACTGAGGCATAGGCCGGGATCAGGTTGTTTGCAGGAAAAAGGAGCTGTTGCCATCCTGCCTTCTAGTTCGAGTTCAAACACCCATCCCCCAAGAAAGCCCGCCAGCCCACACCCCTATGCTTCTTTCTTCCTAAGAAAAAAGGAGCGACTGTCTCCGCTTGCCTCTGAGCTGTGTTGGGAGAGTCAATTACTTTCTTTAAAAAAACCTGAAAGATGATAGATAGATAGATAGAGCTTTCAGACGAGAGGCCTGTGTGTGGAAAAGTTCCGTATTGCTAATCCCTTTCATCTCTCCTTGAAGCCTTTCCACACGTGTAATTAAATCCCAGGCTGGGGGGCCCTGAGAGGGGGCTGGGCAGGGCAAACTTAGGCCTTTGGGACGGTTCTCTCCTGGGGGAGCAGCGGCAGAGTGGAATAACCGTGGGCTTGGGGTCCCGGGGAGACCTGGATGGGTTCTGGCACTGCCCCCATTAGCTGTGAAAGTTGGTGTGAATGCTGTAAACCCTGGGCCCCTTAGTCCATGAGTGCAAAGCACCTGACACTGAAAAAAAAAAGGCTTTTTATTGTTCTTTTGTATATTAGATGCACAGAGAAATGGGAGAATGCAGCGCAGGCAGAACAGTCATATAATGTCACAACTTATCTGGCAAATTAAAAAAATATATTTAGACTTGAAAATCATAACATGAAATGAAGGGACATCCATGGAAAAGAGAAGGGGGGATCTGCCCTGTTCGTTCCAGGATCCTGTGCATCTGGGGAGGGGTCCCTGCTTGAGGGGAGCTGCTGGTGGAGGAGAAGGGGCACCTGCAAAAGCAACCCTGAAGGTGGGGCCTGGGCAAGTGGGCCCCTGAAGCAGGCACTGGGGTCCCCATCTACCCAAGCTGCTTCCTCTGGGCCATAGACGGTGAAGGGCCAACAATTTCTAGTCCATTCTTTCAAGTCTCAGCTTTGCCACTCGCTGTCTGTACTCCAGGAGCATTTTAATTTCCCTAGGTGGTTCATTTGGAAAAAGAGGACCCTCCCCAACAGTGTTTCGTGTACACTCAAGGGGTCGGCGTGTGGCTAAGTCCCATGGGGAGGTCCCTGGCCCTGGGAGGGCCTGCCATGCCCTGGTCTGGCAACCTCCTTGCTAAATGCACATTTCCTTTTTTCATAAGGAATCTAGGAGGTGAAGTTGAGGATCTTAATTTTACCTTCAAGAATAATTTCCCACTAAATTCCCTTCTTATGAAAAAGGAGAGAACGAGAAAATCTGTGACACCATAGAACACGGAGAGGAAATCCCTCATGTGGTGTCTGAAGTGCACGGAGCAGCCCCTGGCAAGGATTTGGGCAGGAAGCACGAGCTTCGAGAACACCTGGGAGGCTCTCGTCAGCTCCCACGAGCGCCAGCATTCCTGGGCAGGTGACTAAGAACCAGGGAGGGGTGAACACCTGGAGACCCGGCCCGTGGGGCCTCGATCCCACCAAATATGGGCCCCGGGAGTCAGCCCACAATTCTCTGCAGGGACAGACTCCCCCTGACCCCCCAACCCAGAGTGTGATTCTTGGAATTTGAGGTGTTGACTGAGCACTGGAAGGGACTTTTGAGAGGGTCTAATTTTACAGATAAGAAAAGCTGAGACTCTGAGAGGCCTGGGGACTTTCCTAAGGTCGTACCAAAGCGGGGGAACACGCTCTCCCTGGAGAGGGAAGGTCAAAGTCCTCCTTCAGCATCTCCCACCGACTCCCTGATTGTGATGGCCTCTCCAGCTGGGTTTTCCCATCAGCAAAGCCGGGGTAACAGCAGCTCCCTTGCCTGTCCCACAGGATCGTTGAGAGGCTGAAGTGACCAGAAGAATAGAAATTGCGTCCGGGGAAGCTGCAAGGGCCACTGGGAATTATCTATCAATAGGATGAGGGGGCTGGGGGGCAGGGCCTCCAGGGCTCCAGCACTTCCGGGCCTGCTGTTGGAGAAACAACCAGAGAAGGGCTGCTGGGGCCCTGGCAGGCCTTGTGCTGGTCACCCAGATCTGGCAGGTCCCCGGAGCCTCTGTCACCTGTCTTCCACCTCCTCCACTGGAGGGTCTGGGCGGAATCGGGGTGGGCTCCCAGCCCTGAGCAGAGGCAGGCCCTGTTCAGGGATGAGGAAGCAGGCTGGAGGGGTAGCGCCTGCTCCCTGACCCGCACTCACACCCCCCCACCCCTACACTGGCTGTCGATTGCCTGGTGTTGCACCTTTGTGTGGCTGCATCCCAAATGTGTCATGTTGGAAGACAGCGTGGCTGCCATTTATAGCGCATCCACTGTGGGCGGGAAACGCTCGTCTCCGATTCTCACACTACCTCCCCTGGTCCTGCAATGAAATCTGCAGAATGGGATCCTTGCTTGACAGATGAGGCACAGAGGCTCAGCGCTGTTATGTGGCTTGCCTAAGGCCACACAGCAAGGGGTGGTAGAGCCACAATTTCCAGCCGGTTCTCCTGGGCTCCACGCCACTCCCCTCTGGGAAAAGATTCTGCTGCCTGCCCACTGAAGGCAGAGGCTGAGACGGGATTTGTGCCTGCTTCGGGAGGCTGGGGCCACAACTCTGCACTTCCCTCTCCCTGCCTCAGGCTGCTTGTCTGGGCAGGGGACTGTCAGATTTACAGATTGCCTAAGCTACTTCCAGCTCCCATTCTGGTGCCCTGGGGCTGGGCCACGGGGCCGTGGTCTGGATGAGGTCCCCAGGGCCTCTGACCTGGGGCAGGGGAGAGGGCTGCACAGACGCGACCCCAGGCTGCAACCTTGGAGAGATGGCTCATCTCTGTGGGCCCTGGAGACTCAGGTGCACTGTGACTAGTAGAAAGAGGCCTGGGCTGGACCGGTGGCCTCTCAGATCCCCAAGTACTGGGCACAGCGGCCACACAACATTCTCTGTGTCTCAGTGTCCTTACGTGTCCCAATGAAAGGGCTGTAGGTGCTGATTTTAGGGATGAGGGAAATCCCCATATCCTGCCATGGAAGCCATCTCCAAGACTCATCGAGAGAAAAGCACAGTGCACACGCAGTGTGCCACCTTAAAAAGTGTATACACGCGTTATGTGTATATTATACATGTACATATTACATAATATGGATATGTACACATATATGATACACACACACATTCAATATATAAATAGACCCAAAAGATACATTTGCTTATTTTTCACAAAGAAGTAATGCAAGAGTAAAGCACACTTTCGTTTTAAAAGGGTTGCCTGCCGGAGGGCGAGGGCAGGGCTGGGGGAGCCCAGGCCTGGGGGCTGCCTCTAAAGGAGCCTGCTTTCCTGTGCTCATTTTGGAACTATGGACTTATTTTTAAAAAAACAAAGGTAAGTAAAAAAGAACAACAAATCCATCCATAAAAAATGAAAACACACTGATTATCTAAATGTTTGTACGTCAACTTGGCGACATAAACGCCCGGGGAGAATGGTTTCCATCGGTGGTGTATAGATGCTACAAGCCCCAGTGACACCAGCGTCCTAGGGACACACCCAGGAGTTTTGGAAGCACCCCGTGGCCGTCCTCGTGGTGTTCACGTGGATCTCGCTGTTCCGAAACGATTACATAGGTGAGCATGAACAGAAGGGTGAGTGTTGATGTTGAGAACCAGAGTTCTCAGAGCAAGAGAAAGGAGAAGAGAATTGGATGCCAATCTAAGATGGCGAAGTAAATGCTCCTGGACTCGTGTGTCTCTCTGAGCCCGAGGGTCCCCTGGGGAGACTCCAGGAGGTTCGACCAAACTCTGCTCCCCACCTGCCCCTAGCTCTTTGCCACCACCTTCGCTAGTTTCATAGTCTCAGGCGAACCAATGGCTTGGTTCGGAAGAGCGTCTTCTCGCTTGATGGAAGCCAACAGCCTGGAATGCCTCAAGGAGGTGATCCTTGACCGTCCCTTCAGCGCTGACATTTCATGGTTCTAGAAGCTGAGGGTGCTCGGCTGGCAGACTCACACCGAGTTTGTGCCTAGTTTAATGCTGCAGAGATGCCGCATCTGAGGCGAAACTTCTGGCGCATTCCAGCAAAGCGCTGCCTGGTCACCTCTCCCTGGGGAAGGACTTGTACTCGTGGTCTGAGCTCTGCTTCTGGGGCTTGGGCTTGTCCCTCCGACGGAACCAGACGTGATCACTTACCACGTCCATGACCCGGCTGTGTTGGGGACTTTGACATATGTCACCCCACTTCATTCTCGCCAAGACCTTGTGAAGTGGGGATTATTAACCCTGTTTCCTCAGGGGAGGAGAGGGAAGTGTGGGCACACTAAGTGACTCAGCTTGGGACCGAGCTGGGCAAGGTGGGGCCAACGGTTGAGTCTGGCCCGACTGACCCCAAGACCCACGCTCCGCCCCGAGCCCTGTGTTCCTGTCATGGAGGGAACGGCCTCCCAGTTCTTTCCACATGTGTGAGACAGGCTGTGAATGAGGTAAGCCAACGGCAAAGGCTTTCGTAGCAGGTTGGACTCTCATGGCCTGAGAACGGCCCCATCCTGCCTGGGTGAGGAGAGAAGTGTAGGCACAGTAAGACGGGCTCCTGTTTGTGCAGCCCTACTGTGTGCTGGGCACCAAGCACGTTAGCTCGGTGAGGCTCCATCATCCTAAAGGGAGAGGTGTTCTCTGTACCTCCCGGGACAGGAGACCAAGAGTCTGAGGGATGCAACAGCTTTCCTAAGGTCACAGGAAAGAGGAACATAGCTCCGAATTAGGCTGCAATACTGCCAATTAGTCATTGAGAATTGCGCTTTAAATCTCTGTCTCGACACTACAGGGTAGGAAGAGGACAGCAATCAGCTAGCAGAGGAAACATCCTCCGACAAAGGAAGTGTCTGAGTTGATGCTACAGGTACCAAATGTTGAGAGCCAAAGAACAGATTTTAATGCTCCAACTCAGTGATTCTCAACCGGGGGTGGTTTGCGCCTCCCAGGGGACATTCAGCAATGTCTGGAGACATTCTTAGTTGTCATGATGGGGAGGGGGTATGTGTTCCCGGAATCTTGTGGGTAGAGGCCAGGGATGCTGCCACACATCTCACAATGGAAAGGGCAGCCCCCATGACAGAGAATGATCTGGCCCCAAAAGGCAATAGTACTGCGGCTGAGAACCCTGCGGGGGTCCAGACCCGGGAGAAGGCCTCCTCCTCCAAACGCATTTCTCGTGCTCCTCCTCGAACTCTTGGTTTTCAAGGGAAGGTCTAAGCCACGTGTTCTTAAAGGTTTCCAGAGTGTCTCCGTTGGCAGCGGAGCTGGAGGAGTTATAGGAAAAGCGTCTCTTTCATCTCTCCAGGAGGGTCGGATGTCGGGAGACGGTGTTTGGGAACACCACACGGTGCCAATTATTCAAATGGGCTTCTCTGAGAATCCGCTCTCCTCTGAACTTCAAACATCTTGATGAATACTAACTGAGCAGCCGAGCATCCCGGGGAGATTCCATCTGCTCCCAAACCAATTAGTTTAACTCCGGGCGAGTTTACCAAACATTCTTCTTTGATCAAAGAATTTACTTTTTTCAAAGGGTGTGGTGTTCTATCCATATGTCTTCCTTTGACATTAATTTATAGACCAAAAGGAGAAGCGCATCCTATTTTTGGAGATGCCATTGGTGTTTCGGGGTCAGGTTTAAAATACTCCATTTTTCGCTGTTGTTTCTGTATCTTGGTTCAGAGAGAGGAAGAATCTTGGGATTTCAAGGGACCCAGCAAGCACTCAGAGACCAGAATCCCGAGTCCCAGCCTCTGCCAAAGGAGGAAGGATGCCAAGTCCCTCTGGGCCAGGACAAAATGGCGCCCATGGCTGGATCAGTTGAGTGACGGCCTTTGTTTGAATCACTCTCCAGTCACTGAGTGGCCCCACCTGTATCAAGCCCATTGTGAGATGCTGGGGCAGCCAAGGAGGAATGAAATGCCAACTGTGCCCTGAAGTTCACAGTCCAGTGGGCAAGATACACAACCCACCAAACATTATGGTGTTTTTGTGTGCCATGTGCTGCAGGCCTGCCCCACTGCTGGAAGGGTCAGAACCTGCTGCCTTCTCCGCGCTTCTGAATGGTTGCACCTGCTGAGTGACTCTTTTCCTGCTGAGGTCTACTCATCCTTCCAGATCCAATGGCAGTATCAACTCACCCGGGAAGCCTCCCCAGTCCCAAGCTGAGCTGGTGGCCTGTCTGTCCACTGAGCTGCCAGGGCTCCCTGAACTCTCCTCCAAGGATGGGGCACCGGCCCTTTTACTTGTTCTCTCCCCACTTCCCGCCCCCAAATGTGAGTTCCTTAAGGTGGAACCCTGGGTCCTTTGTCCGTGTATCCCCAGCACATGGAAGATGTTGGCCAAGTATCGAATGAATGGATGAAATTTGCGTGTACACACATGAGGGCAACAGGAAGCCATGGTGAGGCACGCCAAGGCAGATAAAGGAGCCCTGTGCAGCTGACGCTTTGTCCTGACGCTGTTTGCTGGTGCAGTTCTGGCATTTTTCCCCCTAGAACAATGCTGACAGGCATCCAATCAAACAAATTAATATTCCCTTCCCGCCATGAAAGACTCATTTCGTGGGAACAACAAGTCCACACAGCGGTGTGTGGGTGTGTGCCCCACACATCAACCCCACCGGGAACCACAATGTGTTTGCCCTTGTCTTCCTGTCAGCAGAGATGAGGACCGCTCAGCTTCCCCTTCTCATCATAGCCATTGACCCCAGTCTGACCCTCTGGCTTTGTAATGGCGGAAAAATGAAGAGGTGAGAGCGCAGAGAGCGGAGATAGAGGGAAAATGCTTATCAAACGTGAATACAGGCACTCCGATTATAAGGGAAAAAAAACTAGTTGCCACTAGTTAAAGGTCATAAGCTTCGTGTCTGTGGAACATTCCCTTGGAAGTTTCAATGAAAAGAAATCACTAAAATGTTTACAAACAGAAAAATGGAGATTCTCTTCTGCTCAAGATGGTAGAAATAAATTTCTCTGGTTTTAGGCAAGATGGATTTAGAGCTAATAGCAATCATCACATAAACTCTTTCCTATAGAGTTTAAGCCACCTCTTGGTCAAAGTTGATATTTGAATTTTTGAATAAATACAACAATAATTCAGTAATTCTGGGGCCTCTAACTCCACTCAACTCAGCCTCGTTAGATACTCATTGAAAACATTTATCAAGATGGCAGATGACCCACAAATTCACCCTGTGGCATACCCGTTAGTAGCATAGAGTGATCCAGCCTGTCACCTCCTCTGCAGGTTCCTGGGGAGCAGAGAAAGAGCGCGAAACACAAACACGTGGCGTTGCTGAACCCACTTCATCGCCCTGTTTGGTTAACCATGAGCACTGACTTGGTCTTCTACAACAAGAATGTCTATCCAGCACCTGCTAAGTGCCAGACCCAGTGCCAAGTACCAGAGACACCTCCTCCGCTGGGCCCCACGAGGGGTGGATTGGCATCACCAGCTCACACAGGAGAAAGTGAAAGCAAGCACTGCCCAGGGCTCAGAGCTCGTAAGCCACAAAGCTAAGGTGGGGACCCGGTGGCCCACGTCCCTAAGTGTTGCCCTCCAGGAAAAGCACCTGGAGCAGTGCCTGGCACAGAGGGAGCTCCGTCCAGGCGTCTGTGTCCTCATGGCTGTGATTCAACCCCAGGAGGAATCTGTGCGTGCACCAGGTGCTCTTGGAAGATGGAGACGCAGAGGTAGGTGGCTCTTGCTCTTCCAGAACCCACAGGGGGCTGGAGTCAGGTTCTTGCTCATTAGCCCAAACAGGAAGGGGGCCAAGAGATCTCAGGGCGCACGGCACTCCTCATACACCGTCCTCCGCAGCCTCGGCTAGGGAAGAGCTGCTGCCCAGGCCTTTCGCTCGCCCGCGCGCCTTGGCCCCTGATGGTGCGATTCCCTCGCACGCACTCCTGGCCCCTCGTTTCAGCTGGGAGGACTCCTGCCTGTCCTTCCAGGCCCTGCCCAATCACTACGCAGCCTTCTGAGAGTCTCCTCGCTGTCACTGCCTGCTCCCTCCTGTGACCGACAAATGGGAACTATCATCATTTTTCTGTGTTCAAGATGTAGAGAGAGGAAGGACTTGATCTCCAAGTGCTCTGTGTCTGTATCCACGTTTTAGCCAAACCTCTGTGGCTTCAGGGGTCAGAAATTTATTCACATAATGGGGTGAAGGCAGACGCTTAAATGATCCAGGGTTTGCAGAAAGGGCCGCAGCTCTTCGCAGCTCCTTCTGTGCAGAGGGGGAGCTTCTTCCCCACGTCTTGAATCTGGGCTGGCCGGGGCAGAAGCGACGTTGTGAGTTCTGTGCCTACACATTAAGAGGCTTTGCAGCTTCGCTCTTGGGCTGAGAAGCCCTCTGCCACCAAGTCCGAGCTAGCCTGCTGAAGGACGAGAGACGTGTGGACAGAGGCGCAGACATGTGAGGGACCCCAAGCCTAGAACAGCCAACCTCAGCTCAGCCCAGAAGGACAACCTCACTGAGCCCAGCTCAAATCACGGACACTCAGAGTCTTGAGCTAAATAAAATGGTTGTTTTAAGCCACTACACCTTGGGGCCATTTGTTATACAGCAACAGATAATTGGTGCAGGAGGGGGCTCGTAGAAACAAAGCCCAGTTCATGGGAACTGAAGCTGGGGGCCGGGAAGCCTCTGAGGGCTTGGCAGTCATTCCCTCGATTTCTCTCTGGGCTGTGTGGTGGGGATTCTGCACATCTGCCTGTTCTGCTCCATCCCTCTCGGTGATCCTGCTTCCTCAGCCCCTGGTGGTCACCCCAGCCCCAACTCAACATGATCTTTCAGTTGAAGAGCTCACAGTCACCGAATGACTGGTCCTGGTGTCTTCTCGACTCACACATACCCTGAATCCAGTCGACCCAGCTCAGCTGCCAATGGATGAGGTACCTGAGTCAGGTGGTCCCTGTGGGTAGCGGGCATTGTGGGAAGGGAGGCTGTCCAAGAAAGGGCTTGTGGTGGGGCGGGCAGTACAATACTGCATTTCACCCCCCATATGAGAGAGGGACAAGTGAGATTTTTTTTTTATTACCATATTATTGCTAAAGATGCTACAGTAGGAATAGTTTTACTGTCTAGCTCTGAGTCATATTAAGCACAGCTGATAAGTTTTTGTCTCTGAGCTCCCACTTCTAAATATTAGAGAAAAAGCATCTGCACTGCATCTTTATTACCAGATACAGCAAATCTCACTGGACTTCCCCTGGGTCTGGGCCACAGGAAGAGGTCCAGAACACCCCCTCGCCCCCTGCCCCCTGCCCTCCCCTTTGGTCTAGTTCTCTTTTGCGGGTGGTAATATTGTTTTCCTTTTCTTGTTTCCTGCTGGTGCTTCACACCCCTTCCCACTCCACCTGTAGCAACTCCCCAGGACACCTATGCTGACGACCTAATACATGTTCTCCATGCTCATATAAGAACTACAAACGTTACGAGGTTTTAGTAACATTGTTCACAAAAACAAGGTCATACTTCATACAAGTTTTTGCATCCTCGTTTTCTCAGCAAAGTCAACAATCATAGCTCTAATTTGTTCTTATTAATGGGTACATAATATTCTAAGGTGAATATTACTATACTTTATTCAACCCTCTCCTACTGATAGGTATTTGCTTTGTTCTCACAGTTTTCCAGGGCTGCAGTTCTTGAACACAAAGCCTGGTGTTCTGATGCTTTGGTTTCTATGCATTAGATTCCCAGGTGTGGGGTTATGGCTGGGCTGAAGGACACACATATATTACTTGAATGGATGTTGCCAGATTGCCTCTGAATTAAGCTGTAGCCAGCAATTGAGCTCATATCCCCAAGAGCAAAAGGTGTCATTGCTGTTTTGTAAATTTTGTTAGTTTTATAGTCATGAAGAGTTATCTCCCTGTTAATATGAATTACATTTCCTGTATTACTAGAGTTTTGAGAATCTTAAAAAAAATTGTCAATTGGATTTGAATTCTGTGAATTGTTTCTCAATATCCCTGGTCCATTTTTATTGGGTGATTTTCTCTCGTCAATCTGTAAGAACTCTTTGTCTATAGTAGATCTAAGCCACTGTCCTCTGAGTTGTAAATATATATAACTGGCACCTTGTCTGAGGTGTCTCTTGCCATAAACAATTTTAAATGGTTTAATATTGACAAATGTGTCTTTATAGTAACAGCTTCTGAGTTTCCATTTTTGGGTAAAAGGATTTTCCTACTGTTAAATTATTACGTAGCCTCCTAAAAAAAAACGAAAGAAAAAATATTTCTTGTGAGATTCTCATTGTCTTGCTTTTTATATTTAAGTCTTTATCTGGAATCGATTATTGTATAAGTTGTAAGATTGAAGACCAATTAATCTATCTTTTCTCATTAGCGAAAGAAATGTTTCATGTCTTAGATTTTTAAATACACCGGGATCTATTTCTACTTTCTCTGTTTGTTTCCAGATCTAGTTTTCTTTTCCTATGCCAATACCATATTTATTTGAATAGAGTGGCTTTTCGGTATGTCTTGATTTGGTAATGCAAATTCCTTTAACTATTCTTTTCCAAAAAGTTGGTATTCTTGGGAATTTATTTTTCCAAATAAGCTTTATAATTATTTTATCCAATTATCTGTCCCTTAAAAAAAACTCTGTTATTTTAGGAGGGGTGAGTTTAAATAAATATTATATCTTCCCATCCAAGAGTAGCCTATGGCTTGCCCTTTATTCAGGTCTTGGTTTATGTCATTTGATAAGATTTTATTGTTTTTTGGCAAGACCTTTTTCTTTCTTGTTACATTTTATTCCTAAATATTCAACATTTTTAGTTGCTATTGTGAATTATTTTTTTCCATTTCTAGTTACACAAGGCTGGAGAGAAGCTGTCAATATTTGTATATTTATCTTGTATCCAGCTGTGTCACCAAATACTCCTTAATTCTAGTCAGTTTCACTCATTTCTTGCGTTTTTAAGTATATAGTCACATCATCAACAAAAACAGACAAATTTATCTCTCATTTTCTGAGGTTCAAACCAGTTTTATAGTTTTTTGATCTTATCGCATTTACTGAAACCTCCAAGACCATGTCCAATCATAATAATGGTGATAGTCATCGTTGGTTAGTTCCTGATTTAAGTGAATATGGTTCTAGAGATTCCCTAGTTAGAAAAACATTCTCTGTTGGTTCTTGGTGAATAGTCTTTATTTCTAAAGTTTCCATGGTCTATTGCTTAGAATTTTTTAGGAAAGGATGCTAAATTTTTGTCAAATGCCTTTTAGGCTCAATTGATGTATTTGTGTGTTCGTGTGTGTATAATTTTTCTTTGAATTGCCCTAACTTTGTTTTTCAAGAAGAGACTTTCATGCCTGGATATTTACACAGGTATATGGTCTGTCCCTCATTCTTTCTTATTTTAATTCATTTCTACGGTTTTTCAAAGACAAAAATCAAGCAAAAAGTTGTTTGCATGTAATGAAATACTGTATCATTTAAAAGATCATATTTTCAAAGACTAATGTCATGGGAAGAGAATCGTGAATAAGTTAAAGTGGAAAAAAAACTAGGATGCAAAATCATATATAATGTGATTCTAATTCTTTAAAAAAATACCCATCTATACATGAGGAACCTCAGGAAGGAAATACGTGATGTTAATAGAGACACAGGTGATTTTTATATTGTTCCTCAGAGTTCTCTATATTTTCAAGGTTTTCTACAATAAATTGTCATGCTGTTATAATCAGTAGAAAAATCACATTTTAATTTTGAAATATTGATGACGAGAATCTCATGCCTCTTCCAGATGTGAACAGCACCCGGGGCGCTCGCAGCATAGCTGGTTGGAGCTCAGCTCACAGGTTTTGCATGGCTCAGCGGCCCTGCTACCACCCACCATTATGGTGTTTTACTTTATCCAAAGTCTCTGCTCTTTCCAGCACCCATTGCCCCTCTAACCCAGGGCAGTGCCACCTGATAGGAGCGTCTCTGCAACCCAGCCGGGGGTGGTGGAGCAAAGTCTGAAACGGGGACCAAGAGACCAGCCCAGCCCTGACTCTGTCCTTTTCCTGCTGTGTGACCTTGGGCAAGTCACTTGGCCTCTCTGAGCCATAAAATACCTCCCTGCTCATAAAACGGGGGAAATCATGACTGTCTTCTTCATACAGTTGGTTGTATGGATCAACATCTAAGAGACCGTACAGGTGCGGCTGCTTTAGGAACCACCCAGTGTGGTACAAAGCTGAGGGATTGTTCTTGCCTCCAGAGAGAGAGCTCTTGGCCACCATCTGAATAACCCAATTGCAAAACGATTCTTATTTAATTGGACTCTTCTGAGTAGGTAATAATAATAATAATTACTGAGAGTGGCAATCATATCAAGGACAGCTCACCGTGCTTCTATTACATAACCTGAGCTTCCGTCCAACGCCTGGATTTGAAAGCCTCTCCCATTCGCCTGCTTGTGACTCAGGGATCACGGATCAATCCTGAGCTTGGAGAAAGGCCCCTGGCTCCTCCTCCCATGAGGCAAGCAAGCAGCCTGGATGTCATCCTTGCCTTGCTCTCTTCACGCCCAACCACAGAGTAAACACGAAAGGATTGCTCAACCTGCCTTGAGACACACACTGTCACTACTCCACCTGCCGGCATGCCATCGGACCAGGCTTTCAGAAAGGCCGGGGGGAACAATGCGGGGGCATCTGCTGTTGTCTCAGCCAACATGCTTTTAAAGCACCTCTCCCCACCAACACAGATTCACCCTGTGGCAGCCATCAAAGGTCCCTTTCTGCCATCAGGCCCTGATGTCCCTGTTCTTGAAACTGGTTCTTTTTTCCAGCTCCCAGGGAGAGTCAGTGGGGAGCCTGGACCCTAACTGCGTTCCTGCCCTCGGGCTGGGCCTCACTCCCCATCAGGAGCCTCTCCACTGATCACACACCCCCTCGGTCCCACGTTTCATCCCATGAAATCTGGTTCCGAGGAAAACCTCAGAGGGTCCCCAAGAGGGTAAGGAGGGAGCATGCTTCGAGGAGTGTTGGGGGCCAACAGAGTGAAGACCCTGATGCTGCGGTGGGCAGGAGGCCGGGCATGCTACCCACCTTGTAGTTCCGTCTGCAAAGCCTTCTCACCCGCCAGAACCAGGAACGAGACTTAGAGGCCCCTCTTCTCCCACATTTCAGGGGAAAAGTGCCTGCTTATGACTTTTCAGAGAAATAAAATCAAGCCACCTTCCAGGATGGCCTTGTCACTGGTCCATCTTCATCTGTTGTGCTGGGACTCAGGGGCCCTGTCCTTCTGGACACTCAGGCCCTCAGTTTGGGGAACTTTTCTTGAATTATTTTGTTGATTATTTCGTCTCCTGTTTTCTCCGCTCCTCTTCCTGGAATGCTTTTTTTTACTGGGCCTCCTGCACCAGACCTTCAGTTTTCTTGTCTTTCTTCTCCTATTCCTTCACTTCCCCTTTTTGCTTTGCCTCCTAGGGGGGTTCTTCAGCTTCATTTTCCAGTCCTTCTATTGAGTATGTCATCAATGCTATCAGTATATTTTGTGTGTGTGTGAGTAAGATTGGCCCTAAGCTAACATCTGTTGCCAATCTTCCTCTTTTTTTTTTCTCCCCAAAGCCCCAGTACATAGCTGTATATCCTAGTTATAGGTCATTCTGGTTCTGCCATGTGGGACACCGCCACAGCATGGCCTGATGAGCGGTGCCATGTCAGCACCTGGGATCCGAACCATCGAATCCCGGGCTGCTGAAGTGGAGCACTCGAACTTAACCACTTGGCCACGGGGCCAGCCCTCTGCTATCAAATTTTTAATTCTCCAGAAGTGTTTGTTGTTTTCTGCACATTCCTTTTGTCTACCATCTGTTTCTTGTTTCATGGGTGGAATTAATATGCCTTTCAGGATTTCAATAAGAATGATTTTTTTCTTGCCCCCGCATAGACTGTTCCTCCGGCTTGTTTGTTTGGGTCTCTGTGTTTCAAGATCCTGGCTCCTTGACCGCCTGCTCCTGGTGAAGAGTGAGGAGGTGCTGAAATGGGGGTTGGAAGTCCTGGGCATGTAGGCAGGGCTATAGGGTCATTTCCTGAGGCTCTTTTTTGGGGGGAGCCGCCTACCACATCTGTATCTTTTGGTCTTTATTTTGGCGCTAGTGGGAATTCCAAAAGGCAGCTTGGTATGAAGATACAATGGGGATTTTTCACTGACTTCTTCCGCTTCAGAGCCTGGCCACAGACCCAAATACTGTTGATAACATTCGAAAGCAGATGCACACGGAACATGATCAGGGTATAAAAATCAGATTTCTATAGTGCCCTCTCTAAGAAGGAAAGATGCCCCAGCACGTAGGACCGGACCAGAAAGTTCCAGTTGCACCTACTTCGGAATTTCTGGTGGGTGAGCACCATCACTCCAGCCGCGCAGGGTGAGGATCTCAGTCAGGAGAGAAGTGTGGTACCCACCTGCTATCTGGACACCAGTGGCGTGTCGGCGGCTCGGCCCACGGGGTTTCCCTAGACCACCTGACTCAGTGAGCGCCTCCCGAGGGAGGAGCACGGGCAGAACCTCGGGGGGTTCATTTCATGGCTTTCTCCCCGAGGAAGCTCTCATTCCCTTCAGGCTCTGGCTCTAGTTTACAACCCGGGGTCTTCTGTTCTAACTGGTCTTGTCTCGGCCCTACTGGGAAACTCCTGATTCCTCCGTCCCCTGAGATGCTGCATCTCAGAAACAGCACCCTTAACGTTCTCCGGAGTCTCTCCTGTGACTGAGTCACGGCCTCGCCGTTTGCAGTTCCTATCTGAAAGTGTGGCAAGCTGCCTGCGGGCGTTGGAAGGCGCCACCCAAACCAAGCATTTAATTTAAAGGCTCAGCCCCCAGGAGAAGAGAGTATTATTATTATTATTATTTATCACATTTAAAGTGTTCCATCTCTCAGCCTCTGGGTACTCATAAAGTGAACAATGCTCCCATTTAAAGCTAAAAGTCCCTAGCTGTCAGTTTGAAGCAGGCTGTGGAACTAGAGAGGAGAGATGGGAATCTCCAGTAATGCCCAGAATGCTTGGTTTACAAAGAGAGAGGGATTTTAAGTCACAGGAGGTGCCAGGGGGTCACTGAATCCTGGGGCATCCCCAAGGATACTCTTCTGAGGAGTGAATAGTTGCCTAGACCCAGGACAGGAGAGCCACCTTGTTATGCAAACATTTACAGGAGCCCTGGAGTCAGACCCTGGAGACACACAGCTGGCCGAGCCTGGGTGACACTGCTGTGAACGAGTTCACAGTGTCCTGGGGAAGGCCGACAAGTCAACACAGGATCAGCGCGCTGGGGTCGAGGGGCAAGCAGGTTCCTGGAGGTCAGTGTGGTGTCCTAGGTGCTGTGGGGCCACCACAGGGACAATCCTCCTCCTTTGCCATACAGGCCAGATTGGGATCACTGTGCTCAGGGGTTCTTGGGCCCACACTGTCAGAGGGACCCGGACAAACAAGAGACATTCAGAGGGCCAGCCAGGAGGCTGAGGGGCTTGTAACCATGTCTTATGTGTAACCTCGGGGCACTGCGTTTATTTTGGCTGGAAGGAAAAGGTCGGGAGGGGCAAAAAGGAGAGGGAGAATGTCATTGAAAGAAATGAAAGAAAACCTAAGTAAATCAAAAGACACGCCCAGTTTATGGCTTGGAAGACTTAACATTGTTAAGATGGCAATACTTCCCACAGTGAGGTGCAGATTCAGTGCGATCCCTATCAAAGTTCCAGATGGCTATTTTGCAGAAATTGACAAGCTGATCCTTAAATTCATATGGAAATTCAAGGGACCCAGAATAGTCAGAACAATACTGATAAAGAAGGACAAAGTTGGAGGACTCACACTTCCCAGTTGCAAAACTTACTATGAAGCAACTATAATCAAGGCGTGTGTGGTACTAGTGTAAGGACAGACATATAGATCAATGGAATAGAATTTAGAACCTAGAAATAAACCCATACACATACGGATGATTGATTTCAACCATGGTGCCAAGACAATTCAAATGGTGCCGGGACAGCTGGCTAGCTCCACGTGAAAGAATGAAGTTAGGCCCCTACCTCACACCATATACAAAAAATAATTCAAAATGGATCAAAGATTTCTAAATGTAAAAGCTAAAACTATAAAACTCTTAGAAGAAAACTTTTAGACATAAATCTCCATGACCTTGGATTTGGCAATGATTTCTTAAATGTGAAACCAAAAGCACAAGAGGCAAAAGAAAAAAAGAGATAAATTAAACTTCATCAAAATTAAAAATTTTTTAAATCATCATGTTATACACTTTAAATATCTTACAATTTTATTTGTCAGTTATACCTCAATAGAGCTGGGGAAAAAATTAAAATTTTTGTGTGTCAAAGGACACTATCAAGAAAGTGAAAAGACAACCCGCAGAATTAGAGAAAATGTTTGCAAATCCTATAGTTTATGAATCTAGTATCCAGAATATATAAAGAGCTCTTATAACTCAATAATAAAAGACAGCCCAATTAAAAAAATTGGCCAAGTCTTTGAGTAGACCTTTCTCCCAAGAAGATGTACAAATGGCTAGTAAGCACATGAAAAGATGTTTAACATCATTAGCCACTGTGTAAATGGAATTGAAACAACAATGAGATACCACTTCACTCTTTTTGATTATGGATGGCCATAATAACAAGTATTGAAGTGAACGTGGGAAAATTGGAACCCTCACGCATTGCTATTAGGAAGATAAAATGGTGTGGCCACTTTGGAAAACAGTTTGGCAGGACTTCAAAACTTAAAAACAGAGTTACCATGTGACTCAGCAATCCCATTCTTAGGTATATACCCCAAATAATTGAAACGTGTATTCATATAAGAACTTGTTCACAAATGTTCATAGCAGTGTTATTCATAACAGTCAAAAAGAGGAAACAGCCCAAATGTCCACCAACTGATGAATGGACAAACAAAATGTGGTCTGTCTAATGGAATATTATTTAGCAAATAAAAAGGAATGAACTACTGAGACATGCTTCAACATGGATGAACGTTGTGCTAAGTGAAAGAAGCCAGACACAAAAGGCCACATATTGTGTAATTCCATTTGTATGAAATGTCCAAAATAGGTAAATCAATAGAAATAGAATGTAGATTAGTGGTTGTCAGAAGCTGGGGGTGGGGGAATGGAGAGTGACTGCTAACGGATATGGAGTTTCTATTTGGGGTGATGAAAATACTCTGGAATTAGACGGTAGCAATGATTACACAGTCTTGTGAATATACTAAAACCACTGAATTGTACACATTAAAAGGCCAATTTCATGATGTGTGTATTCTATCTCAATTAACAAAACAATAAAATGTGAGAGGGAGGAGCTGCAGCCACGGGGGTTTGTGTTTCGATACCTGGAGGGCTGGCAGGTGGATGCGGGCCCTGGGGCTCTGCAGAGACCAATCAGACCTCCCGCGGGACAGAAAATCCTCATAGTAAGAAAACCTATCAGGTGAGTTGCTACAAGACAGTGCTGACCACGTTGTACGGCAGTGAGTTCTGTGGCTCTGGAAGTATTTAACAAAGCAGGGGTTGAACCACTGTCTGGCAGATTTGCTAGAGAGATTGTTCACACGTAGGGTTGGGAAGGCAGGGTTGGACTAGATGACTATAAAAGTTCTTTCTGACCCTAAAATCCTATACTTTTATGATAGGTTAAGAGAACCTCTCACAAGCATATAGTAGGTGTTTGGTGGAATGTTGGCTGGATCCAGCTGATCCTGAATTCCCCTCCTAGGCCCTAAGTTTGGTGCTGCCTTCAAGGTACTAAATCTTTAACTGCAACGAAGCAGGTGTCTCCTCCTGGAATGACCCGATTTTGTAGGTTAGAAGACAGGGTCTGTTGTTCCCCTGGGCTGACCCTTTGATACCCAAATAACAATAAAATCATGAGAATCGGCCCTTGGAGAACGTGGACCTGGGTGAGAACCAGCAGGGGTGGTTTCAGGAGCCTGGATCCTACTTGCCCCGGGCCTATGTCACTTTTCCCTGGCAGCACCCACCTCGGCAGGCTGGCCTTTGTTCCCACTCCTCACACGCAGGCTGATGATTTGCGCAACCCTGGCAATGATGCTGGCCGGGGAGCATCTCGAGGCGGCAGGCTTTCCGCAGATCACTTCCTGGAAAGCAGGGAATCCCCAGGAGAGAGGATGATTACCTAACAGGATGTGTGAACTGTCCCATTGATTCACCCAGAAACCATGCAGGGAACCAGCGATGCTGAGCCCGGGAGGGTGCTGGGGACGCGACCGAGCTCTGGAAACACCCCCACGGCAAATGCAGCCCCTGGAGTTGGAGATGTGCTACAACCCAGAGCCCGCCGCAGCTTTTCACAAACCTCAGGCTGCCACGGTCGGAACAGTGGAGACTGACCCTTGACACACTAAGGTTTACCCGAGGGTGGCAGCACACAGAACAGCCTATGGACCGCGGCCAGCGCCGTCTAGTGAGGATTGCCCTCCCCTTACGCATGTGTGCGTTTCACCATGTGCCAAGAAGTTCCACGTGCATGACCTTGCCCGAGCTTGGTAATAACCTGGCACGTTTGTGCCCGTTTCATCGATGAGGAAACTGAGGGCTGGTGGGCTGGCATCAGAACCCACGTCTTCAGGTACTTGGCCCAGAACGCCTCCTGGGACCTGTGGCACTTCATTTGAGTCATGCAGTGTCCACGGCGTGAGCGGCCCAAAGCTGTGGGATTGGGTCCGGGCTGGCTTCATCCTTTCCTCTCACCTGGTTCTTTCCCCTCTACCTGGAAATTCGGCCCACCAGAAATAGACCCTGCCTTGGTCTCACTCCCTCCAGCTCCCTCCCCTTCGGCCTTCTTTGAAGGATTCGTCACACTTGTTCCATCTGGGCATCCATGACCCGGCCTCTCGCTTGTTTCTCACCTGTGGTGTTTCGGCTGCAGCCCTTACCCAGCTCCAGCAGGTCTCCAGTGATGGACGTGTCGCCAAATCCAATGAGCGATGTCACCCCTTTATCCATCCCCGTCCTACATCGATGCTGCTTCTGACCCTCTCTTCTGTCTTGGTTTCCACGACATTGCTCTCTCCTTTCTGCCCCTCTCATCCTTTATGTTGAGGATGACCGCTGCCCTTCTCACTCTCCAGGTTCCTCTTGAGTGACCCACCCGCTCTCCCGCTGTCACCTCCAAGCTCACGACACCAACCTGCATTTCCAGCCACGGCTGAACTTTAAGCATCTTCCTCCTGGAACGTTCCAACAGCTTCACTTTTAGCAAAAGATCCCACATGACTTCCTTCCCAATATTCACATACCACAAATCACCCCAGCCAGGAATCGGGGACCGCCCATGTCCGGCTCCCACCTCCTCTGATTAAATCCTAGTCCTGCTGATTCTAAATTTCACCAGCCGTGGTTCGGGTCTTAATGTCCCTCGAGGGAGCTTCCGGGCTGGTCTTAGGCTCTCTCAGATCTTCTCCCCCCAGCTGTGAAACGAACTTTCTAGAACATACGTCTTACTGTGGCCATTCTTTCACCTGGTGAGGCCCCGGGCTCTTCCTCAGTCTCCAGATGAATGCCTCGCTACGCAGCCTGGCCGTAGCTGCCACTTGCCACCTGCCCAGCTTCATCCCCTGCCACCTCTGGCCTCACAAGTCACCCTGGTCCGGAAGAGCTTGGGGCCCCCTGTGTGCCCTGCACATTTTCTCACACTGTTCTCGCTGCTGAAAGGCCGTTGGATGCCTTGAGCCTGGCTTCAGATGTAGGGCCGGCCTCACCTCCTTTGAGGCCCCCTCTGTGCTCGTCTCTCAAAGGATCTGTTCACACGTCTTTCTCCTATTCAACCAGAAGCACTGAGAACCCATCCCATTTTCATCAGTAAATTAATGCAAGTGTCCTCAATCAGCCAAGGTTGGCCTGGCTTACAGACTACGATTTCTATTTCTCTGTTTTATTATGAAAGATTTCAAACATACACAAAGTAAACAGAATAGTATAATGAACCCCGTCACCGAACTTTAATAATTATCAACATTTTGCCATTTTTGTCTCATTCCTCTCTCTGCCCATTGCCTCCTAAGTCAATTATTATTTTTTTATAATTCAAAGTTGCTGGGTTTTTTTCTTTCTATTCTCCACACCACCATATATCATAGAAAAGAGCATTTGCATTTGGCTATTTGACTTGAATAAGGATAAAGCCAGCCCTGGTGCCCCAGTGGGTAAGATTCAGGGCTCTCATCACCCCAGCCTGGGTTCATGTCCCTGTCGGGGAACCACACCACCCACTGGTGGCTTGTCATACCGTGGTGGCCGTGTATTGCCATAATGCTGGAGGCCATGCCATCAGGATTTCAAATACCAGCAGGTCCCCCCTGGAGGACAGGTTTCAGCAGTTTCCAGACTAAGACAGACAAGGGAGAAGGACCTGGACACCCACTTCCGAAAAAATTGCCCACGAAAACCCCGTGAACAGCAGCGGAGCCTTGTCTAATACAGCGCCGGAAGGTGAGAGGATGGCGCGAAAGACGGGGCAGGGTTCCGTTCTGCTGTGCACAGGGGCACTGGGAGTCAGCGTTGACTTGACAACATGAACGACAACAGTAAAGGAAAAGAACAGTCAAGCATCGTTACGGCAATGAGTGGTAGTCACTTTGTGATTAAGTCCTGACTCTGCATCAAGCACATGGTGCTTACGGCTTCATAAGCATTATCTCATTTAACTTAAAATGCTGTGTACAGCAGGTGCCATTATTATCCTCCCTTTACAGCTAATGAAACTGAGGCTCAGAGATGCTAGAAACGTCCCCAGAGTCACAGCTAGTCAGTGGCAGAGCTAACGCCCAAACCGACACCCAACCCCTCACAGTCTATTTGCATAATTTAAACCAAGAACCATCTGAAGTTGTCCCCTGGGCCTCTGGTGGCTGGTCCCAGAGGCCAGTTAGGAGGGAACCCCAGACCCCACGGAGCCCTGTGCAAGCACTCGGAGCCACCGCCCCTCAGGAGACAGAGAGGCTGCTCATGCCTCCCTGCCCATAATGGTCTCGGGGAGTACAGGAGCCCATAGTGCCCAGGCAAGACGGGGCCCGCCAGCTGTTTGGGGAGGCAGCGGGGAATTACAGTCACGATGCATCACTGGCTGGGCTGGGCCCGGCCAGGCCGGGGCGTCGTCCGGTGTGTTTGGTGGGTGACAGGCAGCCGGGTGTGTGGGCTGTGATGCAACAGGGCTGTTGCACCTGCTGGGTGGCAGGGCGACTGCCTAACTTTCCTCCTCTGTCAACAGCCAATAATCACCTCCACTGCGGGAGAGGGCGGGGGTGGCAGCGCCCATCGCCAAGACAGCCAGCCTGGCGCAAAGTCAACCATGCTGCCATCAGCGATCACATGCAGCTGCCGTTCGCCTTAGCCACGGACCCAAGGGACTACTGGGTCGGTCCTGGCCCAGAGCAGGGTGCGGAAAGAGAAAGAAATGCAAGGGAAACCCACGTGGCAGGATGTCTGTGCGTGAAGAGGGATTCACAGCAGGTTTTCCTCCTTTGACTTGGAGAAGGAGGTAAAGAAAGGAAGTGATCATTTATTGAGTACCTATGGGGTGCCAGGTGCAGGGGAAGCACCTGTATTATCTCACTGAGTCCGCACAACAGCCCAGTAAGATGGGCACGATTCATTCGTTCATTCATTCATTCAAATATCTCCAAGCACCTCCTCGGTGCCACCACTCATATCATTGTTTACAGATAAGGAAATGGAGGCTCAGAGATGCCCTGACACCCCCAGGAGGCTGGAGCCAGCCCTCACAGCCGCTTTCATGTGGATTAGAAGAGGGGGGCCCCTGGGAAGACGCAGCCTCTCACCAGGACACACGGCTTGCCGAGTGGCATGCCCGTGGCCAGGCACCCCTCGCTCTGCCCTCAAGAACACATGGCAGTGAGGGGTACAGCTGGGCCCATGGGATCCATGCCACTTCACTCCCTCCACCAGCACAGGTCTCATTGGCTGCGGTCACCTCGCTGGACTCTTCGGCAAACTCTGTGAACTAAAATAGATGTTTCTGGTCTTAGAAAGGAGACCAGAAGAGCTCTTACGGAACAGGGAGCAAGCTGAGAGCCCAGGAGGCTGAAGGCAGGAGCCTGATCACACCGGCCTGAAGGCACAGGCTAGACCTGGTCCGGCACCGGTGAGGTGTGGACGTGTGAGCGGCACTCAACGTAGAAGTGACTGCAGCTTTGGTTGGCCCACGTGAGTCCTGTTTGCTAGAATTTGAAATGTTCTATGGAAAAGGATAAAGGTTGTTCTGGGCTGCCCTAAGGATGTACGGGCGTAAACCACTAGGGAGAAAATTTAAGAGAAAGTTTCCAAGAAGAACCATTGAGAAGTGGAAGAGACCGCCTTCAATGTAGTGAGGTCCCATTCACGGGAGGCATTCAAGCAAGGGCTGGCTAGCCACCTGCTCAGGTCACATTAGTGTGGATTTCAGGGGACTTTCCAATGGTGATACTCAAGGATTCAGGTATGTCTGACAAACCCACTTAGATGACGGTATGAAGGCATGGTATCAGACTTCCTTAAGATGCAAATGAGAACCACCGCATTGAGGCGTCGAGCAAAGCCCAGAGAGCAGGGCCCGGTGGAGGAAGTGAAGGATGGCTGGAGGGAGGCGTGTCTGCAGGTGCACCTGGGGAAGCTAGCGTTCCAGGAGCTGCTGCCGGCTGTCACCCCAAGCTGGCTGGTTTGCACGCTGCTCCGGGAGCCTGGGCAGGTCCTTGGTGTGGCTGGACTGTCTCTCAGCAGCTTCCCAGCCACCTGGGGGCCCCAGGGAAGTGGGGGGCAGAGCCTAAGATAGAAGTAGAAGAGCAGGGGGGCCCAAGCCCTTCTGCACCAGCTGGCAGAGCTTCTGCCTCCCTAGCTCCCCAAGATTCTGAGCTCCCAGCACAGGGCTGGTGCAGAAAGCGCCCAGTGCATGCAGGTTGAATTCATACACATAAATACCACGGATGAAAAAAAAGTATGCACAGCACTGCTATGCCACGGGGCTCCTCAGGGCTCCTCAATCCTGAAGGCGCTCAAAGTCGCCAGGCCCACCCCTGACGTCTCCTGCCACAGGCGCTGGGAGCTGGGCCCCCCGACATCACGGGGGAACCACTGGATTAAATATTTGTCAGAAATCCTGCTGGGGTTTTTTTCGACGAAGCGGCTTCAGTTTCAATTCACGTTTTGGGAGAGGCTGCAAAATGATAAGGAAAAAACTCACTGTCTTATGATTATTTAACTTGTATGTCTTTATATTGCAAATAAAGTTAACTTTCTGTGCTGGGGCTATTTCTATGTAGTTTGCGGGTGTGTGACCTGCTTACACACAACTCTATACTGCACTGCTTTTTCTTTCTGACTCATAAGCCTTCTTTCTGTTTAAAGATGGCAACCCTTAGTCCCAGATGGCACTTATTTCTCAGCAGTAGCCGGGGGCTTGGAGTCAAAGACTGGTAGCGTGCAGGGGCCCTTTGCAGCCCTCGGCCCCTTCTTGGGTGTCTGAGGTCATCTGGGGGCCCAGAGAAGAAGTCCCGTCAACTCTGGCCTGACCTGGAGCACTCCTTTTTTATCTGCTTTATATCTTGGGGATTCCAGGTAAGATTTCCACTAAGAGTTTGTGGTTAAAAAGGTTAGACCAGTCACTTCCGGTCCAAAGTGCTCACTTTGCTAGGGAGGAAGCCCACGACTGGGTGAGGAGTAAGTTGTTCTGGACTCACAAACATACACATCACACAACCACACATACACACAACCACACACACTCACCATACAACCACAGACATACACATAACCACACACACACATACACACAACCACACACACACTCCATACAACCACACACTTACACACAACCACACACACACTCTATACAACCACACACCTACACACAACCACACACACACTATACAACCACACACCTACACACAACCACACACACACTCCATACAACCACACACCTACACACAACCACACACACACACACTCCATACAACCACACACCTACACACAACCACACATACTCTCCATACAGCCACATATATACACACAACCACACACACACTCCGTACAACCACACACACACCACACACATTCTCCATGCAACCACACACATACACACAACCACGCACACACACTCCACCACCCCCAAAGCCCCCCCGCATGCTCCAAGTGTTCTGAGTCTTGGCGCCCATCAGCACGGGGATGACAGCATCCACAGTGCAGCACTGGTGAGAGGGCCACGCAGCACTGTGCTCGGTGCTGGCCTCAGTCCTGGTGCCGTGGCTTTGGACATTGCTGACCTTCAGCCTGCCTCAGTTTCCCCATCTGTGGAGTGGGAACGGCACTATTGGCATCTCTCTCCTAGGGCTGCGGTGAACCTTAAATGAGATAATTCATGCGCCGACCTCAGGGGAGTGCCAAGCACAGTGCTCCATAAAAGTTCATTAGTATTATTTGGCTCGGGGCCTGTCACCGATTAGCTGTTCAATTAACTTTCCTCTCCTTCCCAGCCCCGGGGACTCCCGAGCTGGCAGGCTGCTGGGCCTGGGCGCTGAGCAGCCCCTTAGTCAGAGCCTCGAGTGGAGCCTGAGAACCAGCGTGCTCCTCCCTCCCTCGGGGGCAGCAATGTCTCCCGGTCCCGCAGACCTGGCAGCGCCCCAGCCCACAGGAGTCAGCGCCTCCTTCCCTGACCCACTTTGTTGTCGTCCAGGACAATCAGACAGGGCTCTGCCTCTGCCCCTTCTCCTCCAGGGGCCTTCCTCTCCTCCCCCTCCGATCCTTAATCCTTCCCACATCCTCAATGTCCCCTGGTTGCAAGGTGGAGTGGCTGGCACTGCCAGTGTCCTGGCCAGGGCAGAGCTGCAGGGGATCCAGCCTCTGGCTCCTGGGCCCTGCTGTTCCACCTGCCCTCATGCTTCTCTGCTGTCCCCTCCAGTCTCCCCAGACCAGAGGCATGATATGGCTTCAGGTTGGGGTGTATCCAGCTGTTGGTGCATTTGGTCAGTGGGAAGTGGGATCTGATGGCCTGCACCCCTCTGGGCCCACAGACTTGGGTTTCAAGCCTAGTCTGAACCCTTTCACTGGAGGTTGGGTGGGGTAATCAGGAATTAGGGCAGGCTACCTGACCCCTGTCGCTCGTCCCACTCAAAGGTTTGACTGGGAGGAGGGCTGAGTCTGCATTCCTCAAGGACCCTTTGTTCAGTCTGGGATGGAATAGGAGCAAACGGCTGAGTCCCATCTTTGTGGGAGCCTCTGGGAGGGCAGGGAGCCCCAGCTGGACCAACAGGGCCCCCAAGAGGAGGTGAGAAGAACATCAGAGGGCTCTGCTGTCCCTGAGATGCAGACCACGAGCCTCTGCTCCGCAGCAAACCTGCTCTCCACCCACGGCCCCTGAGTTCTCCAGGCTCTGCGGGAGGAGGACCTGGGTGGGCCCAGGGCAGGCTCACAGCCTCCCATGCCAGGCCGGGTCCTTCTGCCACAACAGACTCACCTCTTCCTCCCCAGAGACAACCCTCATCCACAGGCAGGAGCTCCCTGCGTTCCAGCCAGCCCGCCTGCCCACTGTGCGGCCTCATGCAGCCCAGCAGGGAAGACGCTTGCTGGGCTCTTCGGCATCCCCCCCCAGGTCAGCCTGCTTCCTCTTCTCTGCTCACCTCCGTTCTCTCTTCTGGACACAGTCATGCGTGAGCTTCTCTTGATTTCTGAAACCTTCCTTTGCCTGCTCCTCTACCAGCCACTGCCCGACCGCCTCTCCCATTACCGGCCCCAGGTGCACCCCAGCTGGCCCTTCCTCGCCCGTGCGCTCTGCCCTCCAACACTGGTCTCCCAATTCCCTGAACTCCAGGAGGCCAGAGGCAGCAGACACTTCCCAGGCCTCCTTTCCTGGCCTTACCGCACTGTTCCTGTCCTGAAATTCTCCTCCTTCGGCTTCAGTGACACCATCCTGTGGAGATGACGTTGCCCTGACCTCACCCCACTCTGCCCACCTCAGCTCAGCCGCCTACACCAGCCCCTTTCCCTGACCCACCCCTTAAATACTGCTATTCCCAGCGCGCCCAGACATTCCCAGGTCTCAGACGCGACATGGACCCTGTGACTTCCAGTCCAGCTCTCTCCAGACCTCCTCCCAGAACCTCCTCCAGGCTCTGGACCCACAGATCCATCCACAGTCATTCAGTGGCTGTCTCTCTGTGGCTCCCCTGGACGTCCACCAGTGCCGCCATCCCAGCGTCCCCTTAATGACTTGAGGAGCTCAGGCTGCCCCACTGCGACACTCCCCTCCATTCCCACCTGCCAGGTTGCTGAGTCCTGTTCATCTCCACACGTGTCACGCTTGGGTCTGTCCTTCTCTCCACCTGCCCCAGTTCAGGCCTTCCCATTTTGCTCCTGCCCTCAACTCAGCCTGGACACTGCCTGAAGAATAACCTCGAATGAGTGGAACCACACCGAGAGCCCCATTATCTATGCATAAGACCACGGCTCCTGAGGGGCCTCTCAGCCCACTGCAGCCTGGCCCCGGCCTCTGTCCCCGTCACTCCTCCCCTCCTCATTTCAGTGCTGAACTCCTGCTTCTCAGTGCCACCACTCTGCATAAGCCGTTCCCTCTGCCTCGCCTGCCCGGAAAGCTCCTCTTCACTCCTCAAATCCCCTCCTCCAGGGAGCCCGCTCTGGGCTGCCCAGAGGGTCACCACGTCCTTTGTGCATTCCCCCTCCCATATCCCCTGGCTTTTTTCCCCCATGGCGTCCACGCCAGCACTAGGGTCTTCTGCACGTGGTCTGTCTCCCTCACCGCTCAGAGGGCTCCCAGATGTGGCAGCCTGTCTGGCCCAGCTCCGTGTCCCCAGCCCTGGGCATGGCTCAGCATACAGGGCCAAGCCATGACCGATGGCCCAGAGTCTCCGCTGCGGACAGAAACAGGGGTCCAGAGCGGGAACCGGGGGTCGGGCAGCAGGAAGACTCACATCCCTCACTATTAGGAGCCTGAGAACTTGGTCAAGCCTGCCCAGGGAGGCAGTTAGGGCTCCGACTAATTAGTGAACTCTGTACAGCACTTTGAACATGAAACGCACTATATAAACGCCAAGTATTATTATTAAAAAGCAAGAAGTTCTCTAATACGCCAGGCTGGAGGGCCCCCCGGCTAGTCTAAATAAACGAACAAATGCAGAAAATTAAGTAATTAAAAGGTGATATTTCAGGATTTGCAAAAAGCTGAAAGTACCAAATGGCGGTGTTCTGCGGGGTGCTTGTGGACACCCCCTTCCCGTCTCTGTTGGGCCTGCTTCCCACGGCTGGCAGGGGGACCTGAGGTGGCCTCGCGTCGTGCGTGTCAGCGAGGGGGTCTGGAAATGCTGGACGAAGGTTGAGAACGGGATTGGAAGGGGGCAGGGTCTGGGAAAAACTGCTGGGCTTGTGTGACAGGCTGGCCTTTGTGCCATCTGTGTGACCTTCAGCAAGTCAGTCGGCCCCTCGGAGCCTCAGTTTCCCCACATGTGAAGTGGAAGGGCACATGCAGCTCCAGCACTGGAACCGCTCTCACCCCCACTTACTCGCCAGGGGGCTCTGAATGGAGCCAGAGAAAGGGGGTGTCAGACGGCACCAGGCTTCAATTCTGCCTCCATCCTTACTAGCCAGGTGACCCCAAGCAGGACACGTGCTGCTCCGAGCCTCAGTTTCCTTGTCTGCAAATGGGGATAGTAACATCCCCGCCGCCAGATTGTTGTGGTTAGGAAACAAAAGTCAGGCACAGAAACACATGGAGAACGGTCAGCTACAACGTGCCTACTAGGTGTGCCTGACATTTCGTCCTCCCAGCCAGAGGGGCTGAAGCCATCGTGGACTTCTCTCTCCCCTTTCCAGAGCTCTCTCCTTTACTTGAAGGGCCTGGGTTCAAATCCCAGACCTCGAGGGGCAGGCTGTGTGACTTCGGGCTCTTCCTGCCTTTGTAAAAAGGAGATAAAAATTCCCACCTCCCAGCCTTGCTGTCCCCGAAGGAGAAGCCCTCAGTCCAAAATCAGCCTCACGGTAAATACATCGCTCTCCTTCCCTCGAGGCTGGCAGGGCTGAACCGGGGCGCTCATGCAGTTGCTCCCAACCGAGCTGGGGGTGGGAGAGAAGAGAAACCTCTCTCACAGCCCCTTGCCCAGAACCCCCTTCCAGGCAAGTCTCAAGGTAAACACCCAGGAGGATCCAGGCACGGGCCGGCCTAAGGAGACACGAAAGCCACTGGGCGTCAGGGCTCCTGGGCCTCGATGACAGCTGAGTAGGAACCGGTCCCTCATCGGGGAACTCGGATTTCATGCTCAGTGGGTTCGCCTGTTTGCTCATCTGTAAGACGAACACTTCAGTCTAGATGATGCTCAGGGTCACCTAGTGCTCTGACCTCACTTGTAGTTTACACGTCTCCAGCCCAGACAGATGGAGCTGGCCAGAGTCCTGGGTCAGCCTTGTTGGTTTTGGCCTCCGTTTCTGGCCACAGTGGGTTTCCTGAGGTGAGGCAGCCTCAGCCTCGCCCCCAGGTTCTCCATCTCTGCGGAAGAGGGAAGAAACCTGGTCTTGAGCAGCACCCACCCGGGGTCGGCCCCGGGCCTCTAACAGGGGGTGTTGTGTTCACCCAGGGCCGGTGTCAGCGAGGGGCACTGGGGGCCCGCTGCTCCCAGCCCAATTCCTGCACGCCTGCCACTCAGCCTTTGCCTCACGGCTATCTGGGGGTCCAGCTTCTGCTTGGCCCCCACCTGAGTCGTGTCCTTTCTTCTCTTGCGTTCCCCCCTGGAGGCTCAGCACCAGACTGATGTGGGGCCAGGCCTGGGCATTGCTCCCACAGGGAGTGGCTCAGACCCTCACATCAGCACCACCTGTGAGGCGGGCCAGCAGGGGTCCCCCATGGAACAGATGAGGAAACTGAGGCTCAGGGAGGGAGCAGACCCTCCCCAGTTAGCGCACCTGCCCCTTGTTGCCCCGCTGGGCCTGGCAGCTCCTCATCACCCACTCCTGCAGGATAGCTGTGGCTGGTAGGGCCTCCTGGGACAGCAGAGGGGGCCACCTCTGAAGGGACTCCCAGGCTGGGACTTGGGGCATGACTGGGCGTCGTGGGACAATGGTCATACACATGGCCACCAAGCCTCGCAGCTTAGTGCTCAGTCATTGAAAAGACAGATCAGACCCTCCTGGGCCAGGACCAGGAGTCTGACTTGTAATGAAATCCCTGGAGGCGGACTGTTTGGGTCACTGGTTTCTAGGGACTCAATCTAGTCTGAGCCCTTTGTCATGCAGAGCAGCATCCCAAAGCCCAAGAGGGTGCACAGCCTACCAGGGGCACCCAGCTGGTGTCCAGCAAGGCTTCTGCCATCCCACACTGGCCCACTGTGACCCATCCCCCTGCACCCCCGTCCGCCTGCACCCCTCCTGCTGGCTGTCTTCAGATGGTAGGGAGGGAACCAGGAGGGGGCGGGACCGAAGCAGCCCTGTGTGTGGGAGATCCAGGCATCGCTGGGAGCTGGCCCTCGGCCCAGCACACTTCAATCCAACCAGCACTGCTGATGGCCTGCTGTGAGCAGGGCCTGTACCCTGGCCCAATGGGGCATGGGGAGCTTCTTTAAGAGGTAACCTCTGAAGGGTCCTGTTGGCCGGGCAGAAGTTTACAACCAGCCGGCAGCGGCAGACGTTCCAGGAAGGTGGGGCCAAACTGGTGAGAGAGAAAGATGCTTCTCGATGCTCTGTGTTCGCAGGAGGCTGGCACAGTTACAGCACAGGTGTGTGTGGGAGAGCAGGGTGCTGGGAGGGCTGGGTGCCCTGGAAGCTTCCTGAAGGCGAGGATTCCCGTCTTCACCATTGCTGTATCCCAGTACCTAGAAAGTGGCTGGCATATAGTGGGTCCTCATATTTGTTGCATCAGTGAAAGAACGAACAAAGCTGGAAGGTTGCGGGACACCAAGCTAAAGAGCTTGCCCTTCCTTCCTTGCAGACGATGGAGCGCTTTGAGTATGGGGTGAGCCAAACTCATCTGTGCTTTGGAAAGATCACTCTGGTGGCCGATGTGTGGCACTTTAACAAGTGTGTGCGGAACTGAATGAGTGACACAGACCCTTGACCCTGAGGGAAGCAGGTGGCTCCCAGGAGCCCGTGAACCAGCCACCAGGTTCCCACTTGCCGAGGCCGAGGGAGGTAATCATGGGCCTCAAAGCTGCTAATTACCAAGGCCAGCAAGCACTGGTCCCCAGCCTTGAGACCGACCTGGGAGAGAGCATCGTCCACCTTCTCCCCACCTGCCCTCAACCAAAGGCAGCTCGAGGGGCCATGTTCACAGTCAGCCTGACTGCAGCCCTCAGGGGCCCCACTGTCACTGAGCCCCAGAAAACCTGGGCCAGCACTTCTACTTAAACATCCGTAACGGGAGTGCCGTCAAATGAACACTCTCACACCAACCAGCGAGGGCGTAACTCGGGACACCCTCCAGGGAGGCATTAATGTTCTCACCTTTGACCCAGGAAGCCTGCTTTTAAGGAACTACCCTAAAGAAATAATTAGATGTAAGTAGAAGGATGTTCATCTAGGCATTGTTCATGACACGAGAAACAAGGAAACCATTCAAATGTTTACCAACAGGGCAATGGCTAAGTGATGCAATGGAATATTTTAAAAATGCTGCAAAAACTGGGTGTTAAGGAATATTTAGTGATGGGAAAATATTTATGAGAATTTTAAGGAAAAGAACAGGATATAAAGCTATATGAATCGTTACATTTAAAATATATACATTGAATAAAGATTAAATGGGAATCAATAAAATAGGAAAAGGAGAAACAAAAGAGGAAATCAATGAAACTAACATTTGCCCAACAACGTCGACCACCTTTAGGGAGACTGACCGAGCAAAAAAGAGAGAAGTCACCAATTACCAAAATCGGGAATGAAAGAGGGGACATCACTGCTAATCTATCAAAATTAAAGGATCATAAGGGAATACTACGAAAAATTTATGCCAACAAATAGATGACTAAGATGAAAAAGATAAATTTCTAGACACAAGTGACCAAAACTGATTCAGGAAGAAACAGATAATCTGAATATACTTGGAGCATGTAAAGAAACTGAACTAGTAATTTTAAAACTTCCCACAAAGAAAAGTCCAGGCCCAGCTGGCTTCACTGGTGAATTCCATCAAATATTTAAAGAAGAAATAACACCCATCCTTCACGATCTCTTCCAGAAAATAGAAGAAGGGGGAATATTTACCAACTCATTCTATGAGGTCGGAATTACCCTGATACCAAAACCAGATAAGGACATCTCAAGAAAATAAAACTACAGACCAATGCTTCTTGTAAGCATAGATACAAAAATTCTCAAAAGAAAAAAAATACTAGCAAGCCAAATCCAACAAAAAATTATACACCATGACTTAGTGGGATTGATCCCAAGAATGCAAGGAAATAAATTAATATGATACATCATATAAATGAAATAAAGATAAAAAACCACATGATCAAGAGACGCAGAAAAATGAATTTGACAAAATCTAACACTCATTCGTGATAAACTCTCAACAAATTAGTAATAGAAGGAAACTTCCTCAACCTAATAAAATGCATTTAACAAAAATCTACAGCTAAAATCATAACACATGGTAAAAGACAATGATTTCTAAGACTGGTAACAAAGAAAGGATGCTCACTCTCCCACTCTCTTCAGTATCCTACTGGAGGTGCTGGCCAGTGCAATTGGGCAAGAAAAGAAATAAAAGGCACCCAGATAGGAAAGAGAGAGGCAAAACTGTCTTTACTGGCAGACGGCATGATCCTGTAGACAGGACATCCTGAGGAACACACACACACACACACACACACACACACACACACACTACTAGAAGTAATGAACAAGTTCAGTAAGGTCAAAGTTTAAAGATCAATGTAAAAAATAAGCTGACAATCCAACATTGAAATTAAGAGAGCAATTCCACTCACAATGGCACCAAAGAGAATAAAATACTTAGAAATAAATTCGACAAAACATGTACAGGTCTTGCACACCAAAAACTACGAAACATCCCTGACAGAAACTAAAGATTTAAATAAATGGGACAATGTTCCATGTTCATATTTTGGAAGACTCAGTACTGGTAAGAGGGTAATTCTCTTTAAAGTGAACTAGAGATTCAGTGCTATATTCAGAACTAGGGATTCAATCTATATGAAAACCTCAGCAGGCGTTTTTGCAGAAATTGAGAAGCTAATCCTCAAATTTAGATGGAAATACAAAGATCTGAGAATAGTCAAAACAATTTTGAATAAGAATAAGAGGATCCAGCCTGGTGGCCTAGTGGTTAAGTTCACATGCTCCGATTCGACAGCTCAGAGTGTGCAAGTTCAGATCTTGGTTACGGACCTACACACCGCTCATCAAGGTGTGTGTGGCAGCGTCCCACATGCAAAAAATAGAGGAAGATTGGCACATATGTTAGCTCAGGGACAATCTTCCTCAAGCAAAAAGAAGAAGATTGGCAACAGATGTTAGCTCAGTGCCAATCTTCTTCACCAAAAGAAAAAAAAAAAAGAGGAAGAACAAAGATGGAGGACTCATGCTTCCTGATGTCAAAACTTGTAAAGCTACAATACAGTATAGTATTGGCATAAAGTTATTTATATCTATAGACAGATCAATGAAACAGAAGCGAAAGTCTAGAAATAAACCCTTACATTTATAGTCAACTGATTTTCAACAAAGGTGGCAAGGCAAATCAATGATGGGAAATAACTTTTTTTCAGCAAACGGTGCTGGAATAATTATATATCTACATGCAAAAAGATGAATTTAGACCCTTTACTCACACTTAAACAAAAGTTAACTCAAAACAGATCCTAGACATAAGCATAAGACTTAAGCTATAAGATTTTTAGGGAAACACATAGGGCAAAATCTTTGTGACCTTGGGCTAGGCAAAGAGTTCTCAGATACAACACCAAGAATACAAGTGATAAAAGAAAAAAATTGATAAAGTGGACTTCATCAAAATTAAAAGCTTTTGTGCTACAAAAGACACCACTAGGAAAATGAAAAGACAAGCCATCCACTGGTAGAAAATATTTGTTAATCATATATTCAATAAAGGACTTGGATCCAGAATATATAAAGAACTATTACAACCCAATAAAAAGACAAACAACCCAATTTTAAAAATAGGGAAAATATTGGAATAGACACGTCATCAAAAGTGATATACAAATGGCTATAAACATATAGTAGATGCTCAATTCATTAGTCATTAGGGAACTGCAAATTAAACTGCAAATTAAAACTACAGTCAGATACCACTTCCCACTGACTAGAATGGCTATAATTTTAAAAATTTGCAACACTAAGTGTCAACTTGGCTGATGGGAATGAAAAATGATAGAGCCGCCCCCAAAAAACAGTTTGTTAGTTCTTAAAAAGTTAACCCTAATTTTACCATACAACCCAGGAATTCCCCCATGGGAACCCACCCGAGAGAAAGGAAAAGAAATGGCCATACAAAAAGTTACACACAAATTTTCACAGCAGCGTTACTCCTAATAGCCCCAAAGGGAAAAAAATCCAAATGTTCATCAACTGATAAATGGATAAACAAAATGTGGTATAGCCGTCCCTTAGAATAATATTCAAGAATAAAAAGGAATAAATTACACATGCTGTAACATGGATGAACCTCAGAAGCATTATGGTAAGTGCAATAAGCCAGATACAGGCGACGTCATGTTGTGTGATTCCATTTATATGAAATGTCCAGAAGGACAAATTTATAGAGGCAGCAAGCAGATCAGTGGCTGCCTGGGGCTGGGCTGGGAGTGGGGACCGGCGGCAGATGGGCGTAAGGGGTCCTTTGAGAGAGATGGAAATATTCTAAAACTGGATTGTGGCGATGGCTGCACAGCTGTGCAAATTTACTAAAAGTCTTTGAGTCGTACTCTTAAAACAGGTGACTTTTATTGTATTTAAATTAGACCTCAATGAAGCAGTTAAAAAAATGTATTCATGCAATACACGTTTAAAAAAAAGACTGGACGAAAACATGCCAAAAAGGTAACTTCTTTTGTCTTTGGGCAATAGGGTCATGGAGGATTTCTATGTTCTCCTTTATTGTTTTTTGTATTTTCTCAGCGTTCTACAATGGGCCCGCAGTTCTCAGATAATCAGAAAAACAGCAAGTGTGTGTGTTCTGGCCAGAGGCCCCCAGCCAGCCTCACAGTTAGGCACGCGGGAGAGTCACAGGTGTGCACTGTCTCAACAAAGGCCGCTCCTGGAGATAATCCTTGAAACACGGAGTTCAAGGGGCCCGGCAGGGGTGAGGGGTGGACAAATTCATAAACAGTGACAGAAGCCTCCTGGAAGGAAAGGCATAGAGACCCTGACCCCTTCCCTTTACATTTTCTAAAGAAAACCTTTGTTGACTATAGCCCACAGCAGGAAAGCACGCACGTTATTAGTGAACAACTTGGTGAAAGGTGAAACTAGCACCCAGAGCAAGAAACGGAATATTCCGGAAGCTACCTTGGGCCCCCTCCGGGTCACTAACTCCCCCGAGGGTAGCCTCTCGTCTGACTTCTTACACTGCCGAGCCCTGTTCACTGTTTCGAATTTCACAGACAGTATTTGAAGCATGCAGCCTGTTCTCTCTTGCGTCTGCTGCTTTGCTAAGCTTCCCGTGTGTCGCACACGCCATTACGAGAATCAGCAGTTTGTTCTCACTGCTGTGTCCAGTTCCCTCACGTGACTCTATCTTGATTTATTGATAGACATTTGGGTGACCGTCAGTTTTGACTCCCGTGAGTCACACGCCTCTGTGCACATGCGCGTACATTGTTGTCGGGCACGTCCTGGGCATGGAATTGCCGGGCTAGAGGTCAGCTTCTGTTTAGCCTCAGTAGATCCTTCTGAACAGCTTCCCAAAATGACCGTACCCACTTCACTCCCACTAGCAGGCTGACAGTCGCCCTGCACTCTCGCCAACACTAGATATTGTCTTTTCTGTTTTAGCCACTATGGCGGTGTGTCGTAGAACCACATGCTGATTTTAACTTCCTGTCCCCGATGGTTGAGGAAGTCAAGCACATTTTCACTTGCAATGAGTAAATGGCCATTGGATTTATTCTTTTGGACAGGGCCGGCCTGTTCAAGTTTTTTTGCCTATTTTTCTATTGGGTTGTCTGACTATTCTTGATCTGTGGGAATTTTTAAGTATATATTCTGAAGACACATCCTGTGTTAGAAATATGTATCACAGAGAACGTTGACTCTGCGGTTGGCCTTTTCACCCTCTTAATGGTGCCATTTGATGAATGGTGATTCTTAATTTTTTTTTTAAAGATTTTATTTTTTTCCTTTTTATCCCCAAAGTCCCCCGGTACATAGTTGTATATTCTTTGTTGTGGGTCCTTCTAGTTGTGGCATGTGGGACGCCGCCCCAGCGTGGTTTGACGAGCAGTGCCGTGTCCGCTCCCAGCATTCGAACCAACGAAACACTGAGCCGCCTGCAGCAGAGCGCATGAACTTAACCACTGGGCCTCGGGGCCAGCCCCGATTCTTAATTTTATTAGGTCCAATTTATTAGTTTTTTCCCTTATGGTTAACACTTTTTGTGTTTTCTTTAAGAAATCTTCACTAATCCCAAGACCATGAGGATGTTCTCCTATTTTTCCTTCTGAAGACGTTGTTGTGTCACCTTTCACACAGAGATCTCCAGTCCATCTGGAACTGATTTCTGTACGTGTATGGAGTGAGGCAGGTGAAGTTCAACATCATCAGAACCTCCGAGGGTGGGAGAGACAAGGCGCCACATGAGCGAGGGGACTTGGCCTGGGGTGGCCAGGCAGGGAGAGCCTCCGACAGGAACACACTGCACACTGTTGACCCGGCAGCTGCCAAGTGGGATGGAGGCTGCGAAGGGCTGGGAAGGACTGGATCCCAAGGAGCCCACGTGAGCATTGGCACAGGCACCCTTGGTCTTGACACACTGCAGAGGGAGGGGCTCGTCCTCCTAGAACTGTGGTGCCCGTGTTGGTAGAGAGTTGAGGGGTGGTCACAGCTGGGTGGATGCAGGGAGAGACCCCTCCTCCTCTTTGGTACTCTGAGGAACCACCTCCAGGTCAAGCGGGGCATCCTCGCTATAGGAAAAGCATTGGGCTGCATGAGACCTGTGCTTGGCAATGACCCTTCAACGCTGTGAGGAAACCACTGTGGAGAAACCAGGTCAGCTTCTCACTTCTCCAGCTGGAGGCAGAGGGTCTGACCCTGATGCACTGGGTCCCTGAGGCTCTCAGGCAATTGGATATATGTATGCTCAGTTTTCCAATTTGAAGATTAAAAAGAGATGTGGCCGAGGAAGTGGATCATACCATAACGTATGTAAATAAGTGAATTAGTCCTCAGGCCATCAAAATAGTGCCTTTTCATGTGGCTCAGCTGGAACTGCCTGAGAAAGAGGCAATCCTCCCCACGTAGCCCACCAAGTAAACAGCTGCTTTGAAAAATATTATTCTGGGTGAGTTTTCACTACTGTGGCTGGTATAGGCCAGAGCAGGGGATTGGGGAGACCTCCCTCAAAGCGCTCCACGTCAGTGTTGAGTAAAAGGTTGCCTTCCAGAACTTTCCACATGGTCTTGGATGGTTAAGTCAGAATGCAGTCTACCAAAGGAGTCACAGATGCTCTCCACTGAACAAAAAGTCCTCTTCAGAGAGCTGTGCTGGGTTTTCTTCCCCCACCTCAACTCTTCCAATCTACTAAAAGGGGGAACCACACCTACGGCACAGTCACCCGGAGAGTAGGGCCCTCTCCTCTTCCATGTGACAGGCACCACCTCGGGTAGGCCTTCTCTTAGGTCACCGAGGCAGTCCTCAGACTCTCAGACTGCCTGGTAGAGAGGGTAGGCCTTTCCGTGGATTTGCCTGGGGTGAATCCTGCCTCTGTCATTCCCTACTAACTGTGAGACTCAGGCATGTTCTTAATCCTTCTTAACCTCAGTTCTCTCATCTGACAAATGGGGACAATGCCTATCTCATCAAGTTGTCATAAGGACTCATCTGTATAAAGAATCTCAAGGGTCCAAGTGTCCTTTTGGAATACAGAAGGCGCTCGGCACTATTAGTTATTATTATCACTCGTTTGGGTGTGGGTGTGGAGCCCACCCACTGGAACACTCCAGACACAGAGCGTGAGGCTTTGGCCCAGCCTTCTGTCGACATTTACATCACTTGTGAAGTTCCATTGTGAAATATTGAAACGTCGATGTGGAAGAAAGGAAGACAAAGCCCAGACTCTGAATCAACCGGTAGGTGCAGGCTCCACAGGAGGGTGGGCCCAGTGACTCAACACCGTGATCCTTTTACTTTTCCTAGTGACCAATATGATTTTCCCATTACACCGCAATGAGTCACAATTTGCTGTCACGTTTATGTAACTGGGGCTGTTTTGACCTATTGGGGTGTCTATCTCTGTGTTCCCGTGTCACCTGCTGGGGAAGCTTTGGGGAGTCGTCTTTTGCACACACCCTGGGACATGCTATAACGAACAATCGTGGAAATGCCATCCCTGAGACTGAAGTAACCTGCTGCCTGGTTCTCTCAGAAGTCAGCAGCTGGACGACGGATCGCACCCCAGACTAGGAATCAGGAGACCCCAGCCTAGGCTGGCCTTGCCACAGACTCTCCCTGTGTTCCTTACTTTCTCTGGCCTCAGTTTCTCCATCTTAAAATGAGATGTTGGACTGCATCAAACCTAAGCTTTGACATTCAAAGAATTTACATGATTGAACTTTCCTCCATGAGTCCTTTTGCTAGGTAAGAGTTCCCAGAGTGTTTGCTATCCAATCCTAAGTGCACGGCACTACAGGGTGGACGTGGCGACTAAGTTAAAGGGTGGGGTGGGCGAAACATTGGAGTTATGATAGATTTCTTAATAATAAATTAACCTTGCCTTGGAGGAAGGGGGTTTCCATCATTTCCTCCATCTCTCTTGTGCTGTGAACAATAAACAGAAGGAGGATATGATGTCCTAGCACCTCGGCGGTCGTGCTGATCATGGCCCTCAGCAGACCTAGGCCAGGAAAGAAGGAGCGGGCTTCGCAGAGGCAGTTATCGCACTTGCTCTTGCTTTGCTCATCCCCTGACAGGAGCTCCATATCCCAGGATTGACCAAGTAATATCAGCCCCTTGGACACATTGTTGGGTTACCCCGCCAGTAAGAGACAGTGCTGTGACAGGCAAATGTCTTTTTCACTTTTTATTTTTCATCTCTGGTACTTCTTGGTCTTCTTAAATCTATGGATTGGCATTTTTCATCCATTCTGAAAATTTTTCAGATATTATCTCTTCAAAGAATAGCCTTGCCCCCTTCTCTCTTGTTTCTCCCTCTGGAACTCCAATTAAATGTATTTAGACCTTCTTACTCTATCCTTTCTGTCCGGAACCTCTTTTTCATTATTTTCATCTTTTTGTCTCTCTGGGCTGTCAGTTGGGAAATTTCTCTGGATCCATCTTCCACTTAACTGATTCTCTCTTTGTCTGTGTCTAATCTATTAAACCTATCTGTTGAATTTTAAATTTCAGTTATTGTATTTTTCATTTCTATAAAAAAAGATCTACTTGATTCTTTAAAAAAATCTTCAAGGTCAGGTTTTTATAGTCCTCTGTTTCCTACAGATATTTCTAAGCTTGTATTTTATTTAACATAATAAACAGTTTTATCATTTGCTTCCTATTGTTCTACTATATGAAGTATTTGTGGGTCAGCTTAAATCTCTGGGTTTTTTTTTTTTTTTTTTTTTGCTTATTCTTGCTCTTGTTGCCTTATTTCCCTGCATGCTTCTTGATATTTTACTGATTGCTGCTTACTGTTCTTGAAAAATTACCTAGTGGGAATTTTTTGAGTCCTGGGATGAACGTGACTTCCAGAAAGGATTTGCACTTTCTCCTGCCACGCATCTAGGAGCATCCCCACTCCAGGATCGCCTTAATCTAAACTTACTTCTTGAAGTTTTTTGGACCCTTTAGGTGATGTGAATTTGGGCTACCAGTCACAGAAGGGTTAGCATGGGGGTACAACTTCCCAGAGATGAGCTTTTCCCCTAATCGCCTCAGTGCCAAGAAACTGTTGCTTGTAGTCTCTAAAGTGGAGGAGGAAGGGAAGAGTTGCTTCTGGTCACACTAGTCCCGAGTGTGTGGCCCTTTAGAGTTCTGGTATAATGAGGTGAAGATCTTCTAGTAGATTCCCCACCTTGCATGGGTTCTGGGCTTTTGAATTTTGATAGGTTAATTTTCTTCTTCTAAGCATAGTGGTGAATCTACTGGTAGTGCACTAAATCTCAGAAAACTATGGAAGGAGAAAAGGCTCCTCGAAATGAAACATGTGACCTTCTTTCTGCCACATCACATATGATACTTGCTTAGATTAAACACCTGGAAACTATAAAAGCAACAAAACCAACTTTAGAGAATTTTAGGGGTTTCAAAGATGAATCAGTTAGGCATGCTTTCAACTACAAATGATAGAAACCTGACAAATAGGGGTTTATTTTTCTTATATAATAAAAAGTCTAGAGGTAGACAGTTGGTGGTATTGGGTCATCTGCTCAAGAATGCCTTAGGGGTGGGGAGATGGTCCAGGGTCTTTCTGTATTTCCCTTCTTGTGTGTTGGCTTTGTGCTGATCGTCTCATCATTATAAAATGGCCACCATAACTCTAGACATCACATCTGTCTTTAAGGCAGGAAAAAAGGAAAGAGACACCACCAGTCACATGTCTATTTTACCAGGGAGCCAAAGCTTTCCCAACAGACTTCCAGCAGACTCCCACTGCTGTCTCATTGTCCAAGACGTGGTCACATGACTAGCCCTAGCTATGAGGAACCTTAAGAAACTAAGGATATAGCAAGTGGAATCAGAGTGTCGTGATTACTTAGACCAATCTTGGTTCTCCCCTTGGACTGAGCACATTCCTTCTCTGAATACAACCAGGATTGTGTTGGAGAGGAAGAAGAGGTGACTGGCAGGGGAAGGCAATCCAGTGCTTGTCACACTGGCAGCCCATTATGCCCACCTTCCAGGAAAGCAGCACAAAGTCAACCCGCTGAGCTGAGAGACCGCCTTGTTGGGGAGAAGTTGGTTTTCAAGCTGGAGGACTGTTTTCCTAACAATAGTTAAAAAATAAATCCACAAAATGCCTGGGAGAGATGACTGCCCTGGAAAAATTTCCGCTTGGATGGAGATGAATGCAGGCGAGTCTAGATGTTGTCAAGGTAGAGAAAGCATGCAGTTTCCAGACAAGGCCTCTCAGTGATGAAACCCATCAGGGTTTGCTCTTTTGGTGCCAGAAAGAGATGTAGATAGTGATACTGGAACCAGATGAGCTTCCTCCCTGTTCATGCTCCCTTTGGCAAGTCACACCCAAGTATTTTCTTAACATAAGCATCAGATAGGGCAAGGGTCCAAGAGGGCACACCTGCCTCAATGGGACGGGGAAGTCTGAGAGCCATGGGAGGCTGTCTTCCCCTTCAGGGTAGATGGGGCACTTGGCCTGTCTTTTATAGGATTTATAGCTGGGCTCATCCTTGGAGACCTAAATCTGGGAGCCCAATGGCAAATGCATGACAATTCACCCCCCCACACACCCCCCCCTCCCCGTTTCCATATTCCCAACACGGGCAAGACATCTTTGGTTTTCAGTCCTATAGGGCTGGTGAGTGACAGGGCTTCCCTGAGTGGGTGAGTTGGGGGTGGGGGTGAGGAAGAGCAGAAATCCGTACCCGCAGGAATATTCTCGGGGGGAGGAGGCAGCCTTTTTCTGTGCTAGCCCTAATGGTTTTCTTTTCATGTCTCTCATGTGCCATGCACTTCCCAGACCTGGGCCTGTGCATACGCTCCTCTGCCTAAAATGTTACCTCCCAGCCACAACCTGGTTTAGATGCTGCCACAAAGTCTTCAGATCTCAGTTTCCACACCAGTTCCTTGCAGAATCTGCTGACCAGGTGGGTGCTCCTATTGTTTGCACCCAGAGTGTAGCCCGCACTTCTCCTCCGAATGACTGTTGACCACCCAGCTTTCCCATTGGGTGGGAACCTGTTCAAGGGCTGGAACGACATCCGTTTCATTTTCTGCTGCTCTCTCAGTGCCTGGCATGCCATACATTTGTTGAAGGAAGGAATGAAAAATCAAAATCCACCAATGAAAGAATAGTTAATGACAAGTGAGAATCTTAAGCTAACAAACAAACAAACAAACAAATGAATGAAGGGCCGTGAAGTTACATATACAACAATACAGTTTTAGGAGAAATGCCCACAGGAAAATACTGGAAGAAAAATGGGGAGAAATACAACAGAACATTAACCACGATTAATTCTAAAATCTATAAGTGATTTTAATATTTTTGTATCTTATAATTTCCAAAGTCTGTCAGGTATTTTTTTCACCTTCAAAACAAAAAAGAGGTTGTAGGCCTTCAGTAGACAGAAGTGGGGTAGGATACAAGGAGACGTGTTAAACTTGGAGAGCATCTGCTCACGGTCGAAGCTGCTCTGGGCAGGGGGAGCAACTGGTCAGTGAGGATATGGAAGCAGAGCTGGGAGCCCGTGTGACAGCTGCCGTGAAGGGCACAGAGCCTTGAAAGGTCACTGGCTATGGTTACCTCTGTCATCCCCAGGGCACGGAGATTCTTCTCCACAGCAGAGCCCTGGGCATCCATAGTGGATGGACGCATGGACAAAGGCATGCTCCATGTAGGGTCACCCGTTAGCGGGAGAATTCACCGTGGGTGTGAGCTTGGTATTTCACTCGTATATTAGCTTGTCCGGCTGTTACAACAAAACACCACAGATGGATGGCGTAAGCAGCAGACATTTATCTCCCACAGTTCTGGAGGCTGGAGGTCAGAGATCAAGGCGCCAGCAGATTCAGTTTCTGGTAGGGCCCACTGCCTGGCTTGCAGATGGCCGCCTCTTCCTGTCCTCACACGGTGGAGAGAGAACTATGGTCTTTCTGCCTCTTCTTATAAGGACACTAATCCCATCATGAGGGGCCCACCCTCATGACCTCAGTTAAGCCTAATTACTCCCAAAGTCTCCTAATACCATCACATTAGGGGTTAGAGCTTCAATGTATGAATTTGGGGGGACACAACCTTCCATCCATAACAACCCACATTTGCACCTTCCCTCTGGGAGAAATCACATGGTTGCCCCCCTTCCCCCCCGCCACGGGAAGGCCTCTGAGTGCACTGATGTCTTCCTCCCGCTGTCTCAGGGCACTTTATTTGGATTCAGCCATCCACTTGCCTCATTCACTGACTCACTCATTTGTTCATTGAATAAACGCAGACAATATAACCAGGAACCGCGTGGTCCCGCACTGTGGGCCCCCAGGGCAGGGCCACGTCTTGGTCATCATTTTATCCCCACCACCTCCCTCAGGGCCTTGGTGACAGTGTAAGAATTCCACAGTGGACAGGGGAGCGGGCAGGGAACTCGTGGCGACAGCGGTGGGGAGGGAGAAGCGAAGGCCAGGACGCAGGACCGGAGCCAGCCAATGAGGAGCGCTGAGAACCCAGCCGTGGGCGGACCTGGAGAGCAGTGGACCATTCATCTGAGAGGGGAAGTTACACAGTCCGAATGACTTTGGAAGAACCCCTCTGGGAGCCCAGGGGAGGAAGGGCTGAAGGTGGCGGAGACTGGAGGCAAGGAGACTCATTTGCTGTCCCAGAATTTTCAGGGTTATCCCAGCCTTTTTATTTGTTATGGGATGCCTGTCTCCTCATGAGCTCTCAAACCCAGCACCACAAAACGCCTGGCCGGGAATGGGTGCTCAGTGGGGCCGAGGAGAGCAAGGCCCATCCAGGCCCCTTCCGGGTAGAGCCACGAATCCTGCTGCAGGAGGCTCCCCAGACTCTGCTTCTTGTTAAAAGAGCACACGCTGGCAGCACCTGGAAGGGAGAGAGTAGGTCTGGCCCTGACGGAGGGGCACTCCTGGTCCAAGTCTTAGAAGCTGTGCAGGTGTCGGCCAAGGAAGGAGAAGAGGGAAGGACACATTGCCAAGCGACTGCTCCAACAAAGGCACAGTGCAAGAACAGTGTGCTGGAGTGGGCGGCCAGGAGCACTGCTCTTGTTGGAGGGAGGCCAGCGGGGGCCAGAGGTGAGGCTGAGGGAGTGGAGAGGGCCCCATTAGGCAGCTGCGCACACCCCACAGAGAAGCAGGGGCTTCATCTCAGTGGCACTGGGGCACTGGGCTGAAGGAAGCATCCCAGCAGGGTCCCCAGTGATGGATTTGTGACGTGGATAGGCCAGCTGGGCAGTGGTGGCAGAAGGGAAGAAGGAAGCCAGAGTGAACACTGTTGTGACTACCTAGGTAAGAGGAGCCCAGGACGAGAAGGGAGAAGGAAAAGATCCCTCCAAAACTGAGGAGGCACAAGAGGGAGAAGCAGGTGATGGCCTGGGTGTTGCACGTGAGAGAGACAGGGCAGGGAGACCCCCGGTCCCCGGCTCAGCAGGAGGAAAGGTCAGGAGCTCAGTCCCGGACGTGGTAAGTTTGAGGTGCATGGGATGTCCATAGGGAGGCACCTGCTGCCAGGTGGACAGACATCACCATGGGGTTTTGATGATGCTGGAGTGGGGCCCCTGCAAACCGCCTTGCCCACGCTCCCTGTGGCTGGTCCTGCCGATGGGGGGTGGGAAGATGGCAGGAGGGGAGAAGGGACCTCCTGCTTGTTTTCCACTCGGGTCAGTGTCACTCCAGCAACAGCCAGTCAGCAGCCGGAGACCCTCACAGCCAGCCCCCGAGATCCCGGATTCTGCACCTCTTCCCTTTGGTTCCCCCACCCCTTGGGGTGGCGGCTGCTTCTGTGGGTCATTCATCTCCCACGTTCAATATTGTCTGCAATTCCCGGGGAGTTCTGTTTCCTCCTGGCCCTGACCAGTGTTAGGAGGGGTCTTTGCAGCACTCGTTCTGGGGGCGGGGAGGTGGGGAAGGTGGGAAGTGAGAACTGTGAATGCAGCTGGGTCTTTTGAGAGGTTTGGAAAAGAAAGGAAAGCACGAGATTGGATGGGAGCAGGTGGAGTAGGATCAAGGCGGATGTTTTTGGTCTTTTAGTCTTACATTTGTTTTGAGGCAGGAAAGCAAGAGCAAGTTGACTGGGGCGGGGGGTGGGGGAGGGAGGCATGGTGGGGGGGACTCACTTGTGCAGATCTGGCCTCACTGGTCCCCTTCTGTCCTCCACACGTGTGCATACCCCCCAATACACACGTGAAAGCATGCATGCACACACGCACACACACGCGCACACAGGGTCAGTGCTCGGGCCTTTGCACTGCGGTCCCTCTGCCAGGGGCAACCCCCCAGATGCCCCCTTGGCTCACTCCCCCACCTCACACCTGTGCTCAGCCCGGACCCCTATTTATTAATGCTGCTCCCTGCCCCCGCCCCTCCCTGCGGTCCCCAGCACCCGCACCCTGCTCCGCCCCTTCCCTCTTCCAGTACTTACCACCTAGTGCTTTTGTGTGGGTCTGCGCCCACTGGAATGGAGCTCACCCAGCCGGGGAACTTCTCTGTTTTGTTCATGCTGTATCCCCAGCACCAAGACACTGCCCGGCACCTGTGGGTGCCTGATTGATGTTTGTTGAATGAAGACCCAGTGAACAAATGAATGACGAGTGAGCGAGCAGGGCCTCTACCCCACGGAGCAGTCGGAGTCAGTGCTCTGGAGGTGCTGACGGTGGAGGAGGAATGAGGCATCGGGGGTGTGGGGGGGCAGCCTTCATCGGAATGGAGGGGGCTTCCAGCCACTGAGGCCGGCAGGTGGAGAGCAGAGGGGAGGGAGAGTTTCCGGGAGGAGAGGTGGGGATCCTGGATGACGGCTCTCCACAGAGCGTCTGACCTGGCCTCGGGGCTGGCGGGACAGGCTTCGAGGAGGCGCAGAGGGAGGGAGGCCCCGCAACGCAACGCTGAGTCCTGGGAGGAGAAGCTGAGGCCGGCAAGGCACCAAGCTGGAAGCACCGCGAGGGGTCTGGTCCAACCCCCCAGACTGGCTCTGTGGTCCTAGGTGAGGCAACGTCACCTCCGGATTAATTTGCTTGTTGCTGCTATAAGAAATACCACAAACTTAGGGGCTCTTCACAACCAAATTTATTCTCTTATGGTTCTGGAGGCCAGAGATCCACCATGAGTCTCCTGGGGCTAAAATCAAAGTGTCAGCAGGGCTGGTTCCTTCCAGAGGCTCCAGGGGAGAAGCCCTTCCTTGTCGATTCCATCTCTAGAAGCAGCCGGCGCCGGCTGAGGGCGTGTCTCTCCATTCCCGCTTCCTCCATCACCTCCCGTCTCTTCTGCGGTCAAGTCTCCCTCAGCCTCCCTCCACAAGGACACTGTGATCACATTCAGGACCCAGCGCGTAATCCAGGATAACCTCATCTCCAGATGCTTAACGTCATCACATCCGCAAAGTCCTTTTTGCCATGTAAGGAAACACTCACATTCTGGAAAACCTCATGTCTGGAAATGGGGGAAGTAAATCTCTGGGGTCGTTGTGAGGTTCCAGCGAATCACAAATGAGACATTTAGAGGGAGCGGCACAGCCTGCCGTCCATGTGAGGAAAGACGGCCAGCCCTGGAGTGGACTCAGCGACCCCAGGAGGGACCCAGCGACCACATTTCTGCTCTCACGCTGCCCCCGGCTTCCTGACCCTGGGCCTTCATCAGGAACCCCGCCCGGATGAAGGCCTCTCGCGGCCCCAAGTCTGCGGCTTATCACTGCTCTCTGGGATTCAGAGAAAGGCCAGTCTACTGGGTCAGCCTGAGGGTCTCACTAGGTGGGTGTGGGGACCACAGGGAGCCGGGGGAGCCGGGTGCTGGGTGCTTCTCCCCAGAAAGCTGCCCCTGGCCGGGCTTGTCAGAGAGCCTGAGGCGGCCTTAGCTGTGTCCCAGCCCGGGGCAGGGGGCGCCCTGTGGGCCGTGCAGGGGATCTGTGTTGGGCAGATGGGCAACCAGGCCGGAGGCAAAGTCCATCCTCACAGGGCCTTAAATGCCAAACTGGGGAGTTGAAACTGAGGGGCTTTAGAACCATGGAGGGTTTTAAAAAAAATTAATAGATTTCATTATTTTTTTGGAGCCCTCTTAGGTAGATAGAAAAAATAGTGCAAAAAGCACAGAGGGTTCCCGTATACACGGCACCTCCGTCCGATTTCTCCTAATATCAGTATGGTGCGTTAGGGTGGTACATTTGTCATGATGGATGAGCCACTGTTGATCCCTGTTAACTAAAGCCTGCAGCGCACATGAGGGCTCACTCTTGGTGGCGTGCATTCTGTGGGTCTGGACACACGTGTTACGTCCTGTATCTACCATGACAGCATCCTACAGAGTATTTCACTGCCCTGAAGGTCCTCGGCGCTCCAACTGCTCATACCTCGCTGCCACCCCTGGAGCCTTTTCCTGCCTCCATGGCTTTGCCTTTTCCAGAACATCATATAGTTGGAATCATACAGCGTACCACTGAGGTTTTCACCATGAAGAGACATTAGGAGGGCAGTGTCGGCAGTGGGCCATAGAGGGGACGAGGAGGGAGAGGCTGGAGGCAGGGACACTGAGAGGAGGCTGCTGGGTGATGCAGGCGAGAGGAGCAGTGATGGCGGGGAGCTGGACAGAAAGGGTGGCTGCGGCAGCCTGGTGGGAAGACACAGCAACACGAGGGGGAGGGCGGCAAGGGGATGAGTTGTGGGGCTCCAGCCCTCGCCCTGATGCCTGGACCACACATCTATTAGATGGTGGGGCCAGACTGGGTGGTCACCAAGCTCCTGCGAAGCTCCAGACTTGTTGCTTCTGCCCCATTTCCTGAAAACCTACTGCCTGCCAGGCCCTGCGGCCCCACAACCCCATTTGAGAGATGGGGAGACTGAGGCCCAGAGAGGGCCGGTGAGTTGCTCCAGCTAGGGAGTGAGTGGAGCCAGGATTCAGTGTGTCTGAGCCCAGGGCCCATCCTCCATGCACTACATCACAGTCTGCTTGTGGTCGGGTCTCAGAATGCGGGAGAGCCGGTCACAGAGAGAGACACCCCCGGGAAGGGGTGGGGGCCAAAAGGGGAGTGGAGAGTGAGTTCAAGCTTCCCGGTCCCATGGCCACTCTGTGCCTTGGCCACATGGAAGGAGCCCTTCCTAGAAGTTTGCCTGGCCCTCCTGCCAGGGCCACCCTCTCTCCGTCTCTCTGCAAACCCCATGGGTCAAGGCCAGCTCTGTCTTGCTCCAGAAGGTGAAGCCACACTGCCCCTCGGATGCTAGTGGGGATGAGCAACAGGAATGCAACAGGTGGGCCGAGGGACCCAGTGGAGAATCCCTAGGCGGGGTGCCAGGTGAGCTCCCCAAAAGCCTTGGATGGGCTTGTCCCCCATGCGGGACAGCTTTTATTCTTCCCTCACGAGCAGTCACCACGGCTGCCAAAATGTTGCACAAGAAGGCTGCCAGCCACTCTCTGGTTTCTCTGAATCTTGCATGTTACCCACTGCTAATAACAATAGGTCTGCTGTGTTGAGGCCAACCTGTGCCAGCCTGCAGCTCACACAATTATTATCTACATTTATACAAATGAAACCCAGGCTCAGGGAAGCTGAGTGCCTTGCCCAGGGTCCCATGGAGAGTAAGTGGAGACGCGAGGATTGGAACCCAGGGCATTCCAAGGAAAGCGCCTGCCCCTGGGCCCCACAGGAGCCCCCGGGCCCCCAAGAGCCCGGGAACCGAGGGCCATGCTCCCGCTCTCGATAGCCTGACATGCGCTGGCAGAACGGACTGGAGTTTGAGTCTCCTTGGGCCCAGAAACCCAGCCTGTCCTAAGCTTCCCACTTAGAGAGAGAGACCGATGTCCTGGGAAGCCCCACAGAGGTTCACCTTCATAGAGACTCTTCCATTTACGTGCTCTCCACCTTTGATCTCATTCGAGCCTCACGACAACCGTCATCCCTCTGAAGATGGGGAAACGGAGGCAATCCAAAGGCCAAGCACCATGCCCATGACAGAGGACGGTGAGGACTACGGCCCCGGTCTTCTGATTTCTCGTCCTGGCCTCCCTCCATCACACCCCATGGTCCCTGGGTGGGTCCCCTGAGGGGCTGTTTCCCAGTGAACTGAGCCACCAGAACCAGCTGGAACCTGGCCTTGGCCATGGCCACACTGCCATCCAACAAGCCCAGGGGCTGTCCCAACAAGACCCGGATCGACGAGGAGACAGCTGTGCAGAGGGACTGGCTGTCCAGACAGGCCTGCTAGCACGTCCAGGGCACGGAGGGGCAGCTGGGCCCGGCTTTCTTCCTTCGGTGGCGGCACCTCAGGCACCTGAGTTCCTAATCCGGCCGTTAGAGCCGGATTTCAGCTCCCAGTAAAAGTTTGTCTGAGTTATAGACCTTTGAAGATGCGGTTCTTAATGAAAACGCCGAGGGAAGCCAATTAGAGTGGCATGAACGGTAATGACTGTAATAAGGGTAATTGAGTTGGATGTATTACAGCTGACGACGGGCTTTTTTTTTTTTCCTTAAGCAGAAAAAGAAAATAATTTACTGATATTAAAACTGATTTACTGATATAAAAAGTCTTCCTTCAGACCCTTGGGAAACAGCTCGGTTTCTGGAACTTCCTCTCAAATGTGAGGCTGGCAGGAAACAAGAAGATGAAGCCACCTCCAGCGAGCTAGAGCTCTTCCTGCCAGACGCAAAATCAAAATCAAAGGAGCAAGAAGAGTCTGGGAGGCAGCGAGGGAGAGCGGAAAGGACGGGACCTGGGAGGCAGATGCTGTCATTTCCTAACTGTGTGACTTAGACAAGTTCCTCAGCCTCTCTGAGCCTTAGTTTCTTCATCTGTAGAACAGAGGTAATAGTACTAACCCTGCAGGGCTGTTGGGGAAATTAAATTAAGCTAAATTAATTAAATGTTACCAACCTTCCCTCTGCAGTGACCTCTCTATGGAGAGAACCCAGGGCTCTAAAACTCCTGCCATGGCTTTTTTTTATATATATACAAGATAAAAATTAATTTCTCTCATGTAAAATTCCACAGCGAAGCAGTCCCAAGCTGGCACGGTGATTTCAGTCTTCAGGGACCCTGGCCCCTTCTCTTGCTGTTCTGCCACCCTCAGTAGGAAGCTTTCACCTCATGGCCCAATATAGCCGCCAAGCTCCAGCCACCATGTCCTATTTCCAACTAGCAGTGGGGTTACTGACTCTCTTTAAAGGACACTTTCTGGATGTCACACACAACACTTTGGCTTACAGACCTTTGGATAGAGTTTGTCACATGGGCCCCCAAGGAATTCTAAGGAATGTAGACTTTATTCCAGTAGCCATGTGTCCAGATAAAATTGGGGTCCTTGTGGCCGGCCTGGTGGTGCAGCAGTTAAGTTCGAACACTCCCCTTCGGTGGCCCCGGGTTTCACCAGTTCAGATCCCAGGTGTGGACCTATGCACCGCTTGTCAAGCCATGCTGTGGCAGGCGTCCCACATATAAAGTAGAGGAAGATGGGCACGGATGTTAGCTCAGGGACAGTCTTCCTCAGCAAAGAAGAGGAAGATTGGCAGCAGATGTTAGCTCAGGGCTAATCTTCCTCAAAAAAAAAAAAAAAAAGATTGGGGTCCTTGTGCTAATGAAGAAGGGGGAGGAACACTGAGGGAAAATGGGCCATCCCTGCCCCATTCCCCCATTTGACAGGTTGCCATGTGGGTTGTGGGATAACGCACATAAAACTTCTCGCAGGATCTGATCCACGAAAGGGCAGAGCCAGGCTCCCTGCCTCCACTGGAAAACAGGCCTGTCTCCTGGAGGGCACGTCCCCATCGCACATGGACACCCCCAAATCCCTTGGGTCTAACCTGCTTGGCCCACTCAGACCCTGAGACCAGCTCAGTGGCAGAAGTTGTGCTGCCCAGGGAGAAAGCGGCATTTTGATCCAGCTGTGTGTTTGGCGGTGGGGATGGACCATGGGCCAGGTACCACGGGTGTCTTCACCTCTCTCAAAACTTAGGCTTAAAAAAAGTGAAAGAATAATTTTGCTTTTAGATAATGTTGATCGATGTGGGAAAATTCACAGCATATTACATTCAGCTAAACAACAACCCAGCCTAGGGAACAGCGGGTAGTGATCCTATTACGACTATTTTCAAAGTTACAGACACACTGAGCAAAGCCTAGAAGAGAATGGGCCACAAAACATCCCCGATGATTGCTCAGCTGTGTGATCTGAGTGATTGCTGTCTTCACCCACGGATTGCTGGCATTCAAAGCACCTTGGGTCATAAACCCACATTCGCGTTCAGGGAGGCTGTGCAGGTGACGCTGGGCGGGCACGTGAGGCAGGGGGAGGAGGGGAGCCCCGCACTTCTTCACCCCGGGCTGACTTTCAGTTTTGGGACAAACCCCGGGGGACGTGACTCCCCCTCGTGCCAGCTGGAAAGTGAGCGGAGGGCGGTGGGTCAAAGGAGGCCACGAGCAGGGAGGGTGTCCCAGGGAGCCTCTGCGCCCCGCTGAAATCTCTAAGAACGAAGCTGACGCCTTGGGATGGCTCCATGTTTCCAGACCACTCTGGCTGGAGCACTGCCTTCCCAGGGCTTTGTTCCGCCCTCCTCATGGGCGGGGCTTCTCATTGAGTCCTTCACCTCGGGGTCTGGGGGCAGAGCTGCAGGGAAGTACACAGGTGGCTGTGCCAGGCAGCCTGGGCCCCCGGGGGGAGGGGTGGGTGGACGGTGCCCGGAGAGGCCAGGGAGGCTGAACTGGTCCAGCTGCGGGCCTCAGTCTTCCCACCTGCTCTGCTCTGCTTCCCGGGTCTTGCTGCTGGGACAGCGAGGACTCAGGCTGGCCTGTCACTAGACTCAGAGACATCCACTGGCTGGGTTTGCCCCTTTCCCGTCTGCTCCAGCATTTCCCCGAAAGCCCGTGACCTTTCTCCAGCTGCTAAGAGCATGCTGCCTTCCCCATGGCGAATTCTCTGGGCCTTTCGGAGTCTCCTCACACTCTCTCCCAGCGTGCGAGTGGGTCTGGCTCTCCCTTGGGGCCCCCTGGGAATCAGAGAAGCTGGGTGCCTGGTGGCTCAGGTGGTCTGGTTGGAGTAGAGTGGGGGTGGGAGGAGAGATCCCAGAGGACCTCAGTGGGGGCTGGGGCAGGGCCACGGAGTTTGTGCCAAACGGGAAAAGCACCTCCTGGGCGGCGAACGCCCTCTGACCTGCTTAGTGAGTGAGGACACCTTTGCATCCAGCTTCTCTGGCAGGGACACAACTAGGGGGCACTCGCAGCCCCCCTCAGGTGAGCAGCGAGCCCCAGGCCCCCAGGAACCGCTCGTCGGCTCTGGGACTCTAAGCTGTGATGCAGGCTTTGGAAAGGGGTGACGTGGGCCTGGTGTGGGGTCAGGAGGAGACAGGCCGCGTGATTGCTGTCCGTTCCTGAGTAAGTTCGTGCGGCTCTTGGAGCTTCGGCGCAATGGAGAGAGAATGCCAGGCCCTTACAGGTCTGCAGGTTGCGGATAATGCCCGTGAGGGCCTGGTTAGGGCCTGGTCCGGCCCAGGGCTTCTCCACAAACTGCAGCCTGCTGTGTGCTCTCTCTCCCTGTCTGTCTGTCTCTCCTTCCCTGCTCCCATCTCTCTCCAACCTCACTCCTCTCTCTCTCCTCCTTCACTCTCTCCTCTCCCTCTTTCTCTGCCTCTCCTCTCTCTCTCAGCCCCTCCCTCCACCATCTCTCTAATGGCAGATCTCTCCTCCTGTGGATTCCCTGACCCCCTATGTCCCTGAGGGTCGAATTCCCTTCTCTCCTTCCAGCCCAGAGCTGTGGGCCCCACCAGGCTCTGCCCTCCTCCGTAGAGAATACCTGCATTATGTGGCCTCTTCCTGAGTTCCTCTTTTCAGCATGCCCTGTGCAGCCAGGAACCGTGCCTCCTGACTCCCTGCCTCACCGTGTCTCTCTCCCTTTAATTTACTCACCGTGTTCCTGCCAGAATCATTTTCTCTGTAATCACCCCGGCTGGCTGGCTCCCTCAGACCCGGGGGGCCCCCAGATCCGGCCCTTTCTGGCACTCTCCTTTGTCAGTTCCTTGAGGGGGCTCAGCACCTCCTGGCGGTGCTACCTAATGTCCTCTGCCCCTTCTGCACGCTCTCCGGCCCCCTATCTAGGTCCCTTGTGGGGCTGCCCCAGTCGCCAGCCCTCGGGCCTCACTGGCCTCCGGTGGCCCAGAGCCTGCTAGCTGGACCTGACTTTCCCCCAAGCACCTCCTTCTAGCTGCGTTTCCCCTGGGGCTTTCCCAACTTTCGAGAACAGCCCTGACCCCATCATATTCCAGGAAGCCAACGAAGCCAGCAATTTTGTACTCTAATTGTGTGTTATTTTTCTTAAATAGGACTCCCCAAATTGAGTAAGCTTCAGGCCTCACAAAACCCAGACCCGCCCCGTCTCCCGTGTGTGCAGCGTTCCGGAAGCTTTGCCTGGAGAGGGTTCCACTGAGAGGGATCTCAACTGGATTTGCCTGCCCCCTGCTACAGCTCAGCCACCAAGGCGCAGAACCAGGCCAGCTCTGACACCTCTGTTTTTTCCTCTCTCTCTCTCTCCTCTCCCTACAAACAGAGGGCTTGGGTGAAAAGGAGGGAGCCAAGGCACAACCAGCCCACAGATGTTGTCCCCATGGCCCATCACCTTTACCTCCCCCATGACCCCACGGAAGTCCCTGCTCTCTGGCATCATCTTCCCCTAGGAAGCTTTTTGTCTGCATATTTATTTATTTGTTTATTTTCTTAAGGTATGCTTTTTGGTGAGGAAGGTTGGCCTTGGGCTAACATCTGTTGCCAATCTTCCTCCTTTTTTTTTCCCACTCCAAAGCCCCAGTACACAGCTATATATCCTAGCTGTAAGTCATTCTAGTTCTATGTGGAATGCCACCTCAGCATGGCCTGATGAGCGGTGCCATGTCTGCGCCCAGGATCTGAACCGGCGAAACCCTGGGCTACCAAAGCAGAGCATGCGAATTTAACCACTTGGCCCCGGGCTGGCCCCTGCATGTTTATTTATTTGTCTTTTTCTGACACAAAAGGGGTGCTTGTATCATGGGGCCCTTCCTTACAGTTTAAACAGAAAGGTATTTGTTACCGGGGACTGGCCAGCCACCCCTGCTTCTGGATGGCCCCAAACCCGGCTCCGATGGGTCTAGCCTCACTGTTGGCGAGGGCCGGGGTGCGGCTCAGCCTCCCCTTGATGGGACTTCCTTGCCCCAGTGCCTTCGAGGCTGTGCCCACGCGGGCGGCAGCGCTCCAGGACCCCGCTCCGGCAGGTGCCAGCATCAGCCGGTCATGCAGAGCCACCCTTAACCCAGGCTCAGACGGCTCCTTCTTCTCAGACGTCAACACCAGCCCACTGGTGATGTGGGGTGAACTCCCCCAAAATGGTATTTTGAAGTCCTAACCCCCAGTACATCAGAATGTGACCTCGTTCAGAAATAAGGTCATTACTGATGTCGTTAGTTAAGATGAGGTTATACTGGAGCAGGGTGGCCCTACTCCAATCTGACTGGTGTCCTTAGAAGAAGAGGAGAGAGACGCAGACACACAAGGGGCGAACATCATGCGACAACAGAGGCAGAGAGTGGAGCGAAGCATCTACAAGCCGAGGATTGCCGAGGACTGCCAACCAGCCAGACGCTGGCGGAGGCAAGGAAGACTCTCCCCCGGTCTCGGAGGGAGCATGGCTCTGCTGACACATGGATTTAAGACTTCTGGCCTCCAGAGCTGCGAGACAATACATTTCTGCTGTTTGGAGTCACCCAATTTGTGGTGCTTTGTTACAGCTGCCCTAGGAAACTAACACAACCGGCCACAGGGATTCCCCGGTAGGACATGGGGCCGGCCTGGGGAGAGGCGGTGATGCGGCCGGAGCTGGGGCGGTGGGAGGATGAGCCACCTGCTCAGTCAGGCTACCTGTGCCTTCAGGACCTTCTCAAGCCCAGTCGCGTACACGCCACCTCCCTGATGATTAACTGCTGCTGGGCACACCCAGCCTATGGCTGGACGGCTCAGGCCACACTCAGCTCGAGATGCCGAGCTCAGGTTCACAGTTACTTGGTGTCTCCTGTGGCTAGCATTCAGCCTGGGAGCTGTTTCTCAAATGGAGCACAGTTACTTGCTGATGAGAGCGTTGCTTTGCTCTGCATACTGGGCATCTGTGCTGTGTTTCCTTCCTTGGGGCTGGCCTGGGGCCCTCTGTCACCTCTGGGCTGGCATAGACACCTGGAGCACCCCTGGCTCTGCTGGGCCGTCAGGGCCTGTCGGCAGAGCTCCCTGCACTGAGGCCTGAATCAGCCTTTTGCTCTGTCCACAAAACCGAGGGCCTCTGGGTGTGGCGATTCAGTAATGGGACAGAGCAGCCCACCGAAATGTCATGTCTGGTTGCCACCAAAATCCACAGGGACTCGCCATGCTTGGTGCCTCTTTCTCAGTGTGGGGGTGCAAAGTTCCTTTTGGAGGGGATACGCCAACCAGTCCCAGGAGCTTCACTCAGGCAGGAGGGGTCTACCGTAACGTCAGGCACGCATTTTGGACTCACCAGAGAAGGTAGGATTCTTTGGAAAAGACAACAATACTGGGAAAAGTAGAAGGCGGCAGGAGAAGAGGAAGACCAAATGCGAGATGGCATGACTCCATAAAGGAGGGCGTGGGCCTGAGTCTACGGGAGCTGAGTGGGGCTGCCAAGGACAGGACACGGTGGACGTCACTGACTTGCAAGGTTGCCAGGAGTCAGAGCTGAGTTGACAGCACATAACAACAACTGGTACACACGTGTCTTCCTAAACCATCTAGATGATTCCTGACACTGCCTGCTCTCCAGGTCCCATCAGTGTGGTGTCATCAATGTCACGGTCTAGCCTCTGATCTTCTGGAACAATGAGACCTTCAAGTGCCTGTGGACTAAATTATGACAAGGAGCCAGAGAGCAGCCCTGACAGGTAACAGACCACCTCTGGTGCTCTCTGCGCGTTAGGATGGAGAAGGGCCTTCCCAGATCCATCACTGCCCACAGGCGCTGCAGCTGGAGACGTTCGCTGCAGAAAAGACCACAGTGAGAAGAGCTCGCTGATGCTGTTAACATGTCTTGAGCCTGTCATGTCCTTTCCTCAAACTCTCTGCCTAATTAGGGGCAGCCGGCCCCCACGGCTCACACCCTTCAAAATGGTTTGCCCCAGCAGCCCCTTGGCGGCCAGCCCTGGGCTCACGGGCCCTCGCCTCAGGTGAGCACAGGCTGTCACCTGAGGGGTTGCTTCTCCTCCGTGGGCCTCCGTCTCCTAGTGCCAGGCGGCCCGTGCTGCCTGTGACCCGAACAGTGAGGACACCCAGTCCCAGATCCCTCCCTTCCTGAGGCTCTATCGCCTGCAGCTATTTCTGCTGCAGAAAGTACTGTCTTGGTGACTGCAGACAGGCCGAGCCCCTGTAGCGAGCGTGCGAGGTTTCCAGTTTCTCAGAGAGCAGAGCCGGGCTCGATGCCCCCAACCGGGAGTAGTGCAATGGGGAGACACTCGGGGGTGCAGAGGAAACCCTCCACGGCCCTGCTAGTCACCCCCATTTGCAGTGTAGGCACAGGGTCTAGCACCAGCCTGCGGCTGTCCCATGTGACGAACCCCCGAGGCCCCAGACCCATGGCCCAGCCCGCGGCCGCCCCTTGTGTTCCTCCTTCTGCCTTTCCAGCCTCTGTCAGTGGGGAGCTGAGCTGCAGCTGAAGACGGAGCGACACAGAAGGCGCCCTGTGCCTCGAGGCAGGCGAGACGGCTGTGGAAGGTTCGAGGGCACCAGCCGTTCTAGTTGGGGATGATGGAGAAGGAGAATTTGAAGCGGACGTTGGGAGCTGATGTTAGACATGTGGTAGTGGAGGGAAGCAGAGGACTTCCAGACAGAGGGCGCAGCCCCACAAAGGCCTGGAAAGGACGTTGGGGGTGTGCACTGGTGAGGGCTGGGCGCTTGGGGTCTCTCCGTGGCAGGGAGCACCCAGGGACCCCAGCCTGCCCAGAGCCCGGGCCTCCTCACCCTTCTGTCTGCTGCAGTCCTCGTGCCCTTCTCCTGGGACTGGTCACGATCTCCTCCATCATGGGCCTTTCAACCATGCTGAGCGTGAGGACTCAAGAAATGTGTCACCAGCCTTGGAGCACATGGCACGTGTCAGAGAGTGTGAATTCCCTTCCAGGCCCGGGGCCCTCATCCCCTGCTGCTGCTTCTCCAGGCTCGCCATTCCTGGTCCCGCTCCCACGTGTTCCCTGTGCTCCTCTCACGGCACCAGGGGCCTCTACTCAGACAAGGAGCCACTTGCCTCCTCCTAGCTGCCTGGGGCGCTCTATCCCCCCAATTTTCTCATTTAATCCTCAAAGTAGCTCTATGTCCATTGTACAGATGCAGAAACTGAGACTGGAGTATCTACTCCAGGGTGGAGGCTGGACTCGCATGCAGGCGGCATAGCCCCATGACCTCCATTCAAACTACTGCATCGGAACTTTTCTTTCCGCGTGCAGGTGAAACCTCCAATTACAGAAGCTCTTGCTTTCTGGTCCCTCCCGGCTTTACGCCACTGACAGCTGCGGACCTTCCTGGTTCCTGCCGTGCCCCACCCAGCCCGGGCCTCACTGCTGCGCGAGCCCTGGAAAGCGTGCTCCCCCCGCCCCCCGAGAAGCTCTGTGCGTGGGCGCAGAAACCCGGCAGGGCGGGTCGAGTGGCTTCGCGCCGTGTCTCCAAGATCAGTTAGATGCAAAGCCCTGATGTGCCACCTGGAGGGGGCCGGGCATTTCTTAGCTGCTGGCCTGAAGTCGGCTCAGCCTTTCGTTCATCTCATGTTCTCTCCAGTCCTAGGAGACGCAGAAGGCAGGGACGCTATCCCGACTTACACAGGGGAACCCCAGCCCAGAGAGCCCTGGGTCTTCACCAAATCACACAGCTGGTACGAGCCCAGGGCCCCGGGCTGCTGTCCCCAGTCAGCTGGCACCTGCGGCAGGTTTAGGTACCAGGGAGCCTGTCTCCCTGGACGTGGTTCTGGCCTGGGCCTTGCATTGGAATCCCTTGGGGAACAGATTCTCGACCCACTAAATCAGGATCTCCCGGGTGGGGCCCCTGCATTGTTGTTGCTCCTTCAAGCTCCCAGGTGATGCCAACGTGTGGCCACGGAGATGGGCAGGGCCATGCCCACGCAAGGAGAGAGGTTTTACCCCGAATCACCCACACTCGTGATGATTTAAGAACAAGTCGTGTGTGCGGAGGACGTCTCGGAAAGGACCAGGGATGAGTCGGGGCCGGGACCACTTTGCAACCCTGAGTTCCCCTGGGGACACCCGGCTCCGTCTAACCAGCTCACAAGCAGCCAAGCAAGATGAGACTCATAAGTACTCCGGGCTTTGATGGAGACAAAAGAACCGGCCTATTTACATGAGAAACAACCAAGAAAGAAACAGGAGAAGAGAAGCGTCTGGACTGGGCCTGCTAAGTCTGCTTTTGCTCCCACATCGGCCTGGGGAGACATCACTTCTGGAGCGCCTCTCCTTTCAGAGTTCTGTTGCTGCATTTCAGCAGGAATGTTCTGGATGTAGGTTTTCTGTCGTCCTTGCTCTGATCTGTGTGCTAAGACCTGCACCGGGGCCTCCTTCACACACAGTGGACCAATGGCAAGCCCTGAGATGGTCATTGGGTCCGTGCCGTCTGCCCAGGCCTTCGCCGGGGTGGTTGGGTTCAGGCTCTTTGTCACCAATGGCCTCTCTTCCTGGGACCCACACAGTGAGAGCCCCCGAGGTGTGCCCTGCAGGCACCAGGCCGCTGCCATTTTTGTGAAGGAAACCCGTGGCCTAGTTGGTGTTTGCCCGTTATCCAGAGCCACCCCAAGCTGCCTCACTCTGCTGGGTCACTCCCTGAATCCTCGGCGACCCCCACCCTCCTCCCCCCTGGGAAGGAAAAGCCCCCTGCCCGGCCCAGCCGCCGGATTGGTGTTGAGGTCCTGGGCCTGGACCTCTTGAGTCCTCTCAAAGACAGCCCAGAACCCGCATCCCCTCTGCGGAGCCCCTGGGAGCACAGCCTGTGGGGACGTGACCCCCAGGGGCAGCGAGGCTGGAGCAGCTCTGGCCTTGCATAGGCTTCCTCTGGCAGCCGGGGACACAGCTGCTGGGCCTCCTGACTCAGTCCCTGGGCCGCCTCCCTCTTGAACTTCTGTCCCTAAGGGCTCGGTTCACAGCTGTTCAGAGGGTGACCTTGAACATCCCTTGGCGATCTGGGCATCTCCACTTATTGCTCATAAACTCAGCTGACCTCCTTATGGCGGACTGTGGGAAGTCTCAGTTTCTGCTCTCGAGAAACGGAAACGACACCCCCCTAGGTAACGGGGAACAATGAAATTGGGGGTGTGAAAGCATCTTCCAAAGGTTGGAATGGTGTTGGGGACCACGAGGAAGGCATCAGACTCTTTTCTACAAAAACCTTTCCCAGCGAGGCAAAGGCCAGAACTTGGGCCAACGCAGCATTTTGTGCGACATGAGCCGCCTGTATCACCTCTGACTCTGGATTTTGGCCCAAGACAGACCTGGGTTCAACTCCTGAATTCCAGTTCAGTCGTGTGACTTTAGAAAGTCACTCAGCCCCTCTGAGCCTTAATCTCCTTGTCAGTAGACTTGCAACAATAATCTCTTTGTTGAGAGTGTTGTTGTCAAGGGTAAATAAGACAGTGCGTATACAGCACACCCCAAAACTAAACTGGAGAACCCACACGCACATGGGCTCCAGCCCCGTAAGTGGCCTTGGGGGCCGCGTTGGGCCCAGGCCGCTACCTTTTCTGATTTGTGCTGGATCTGACCTTAGAGCCACCTGTAGCCATCAGTCAATTCTGTAGTTTATCCGCAGGCCCAGCAATCTCTGCCCTTTATGGAAGGAGCTTTTAAGTTTGGAAATATCCAAACCAAGTCTGGTGAGGAGCGTGGGCGACCTTATGGGGAGTCTGTGCAGGGCCCGAGTCCGGGGGCCTGATGGTGTGAGGGCGATGCTCTCAAGGGGCTGTACCTGCCTCTGGAAAGGGAGCCCTGAAGAGGAGAACATTCCTAGCAACGCTTCCATTGTTGGCCTGCGTGTATGGGGTCATCATGTGTCCATGTAGGAGAGGGCTTCTCCCACACCACCCGGCGAGATCTTCCCCAGGACAGGTCCCGGCCCACGTCCCCTGGCACCCAGGCCAGCTCTCCAGGATGCTTGTCAAATGAGTGAGTGGGTGAATGACCCAGTGAGCTCCATGGAGACCCCATTTAGTGACTCCCTATATTTTTTTTAAAAAGAAACCTGTGCTCAGTTTTCATTGCACATAATGAAACTAACATTGATCTGCTTCCAGGAGGAGCTGGGCTGGAGCCTGGAAAAGCACAGGGAGCCACTCCCAGGTATGCACCCTGGAGAAATGAAAACACGTGTCTGCACAAAGACCTGTACTGAGCATTCATAGCAGCTTTATTTGTAATAACTAAAAAAGTGGAAACAACTCAAATGTCCACCAACTGATGAACGGATAAATAAATGTGATATATCCACACAATGGAATATTATTCAGCCATAAAAAGGAATGAAGTACAGATTCGTGCTACAACGTGAATGAAGCTGGAAAACATTATGCCAAGCGAAAGAAGCCCAACACAAAAGGCCCCAGATTGTATGACTCCGTTTGTATGAAGTGTCCAGAATAGGCGAATCTGTAGAGACAGAGAGTGGACCAGTGGTTGCCTAGGGCCGGGGGAGGGGGAGTGAGGAGTGACCACTAACGGATATGGGGTTTCTTTCTGGGTGTTGAGAACATTCTGGAATTGGATAATCGTGATGCTTGTACAACTTTGTGGATATACTAAAAAGCACTTTAAATGGGGGAATGGTATGGCGTGTGAATTCTGTCTTAACAAAGATGTTTTGAAAAAGCACAGGGTCCTGGGCCCCTTTTCTTCACACTAGAACCAGATCTGTGGCGTCACCATACAGAGTCTAGTAGGATAATTATTACATTTATCCACAGAAAATTACATTTTCTTATTGTTAATTTGTTTAGGTGTGTTGATGGTATCGTGGTGATATTTTAAAACAGAATCCTTGTCTCTTAGAGATACACACCCAAATGCCCACAAATGAACTAATATGATGACTCAGATTTGCTCTAAAATAATTCAGGGTGTGTGTGTCGGGGGGAGCAGGATGGGAAGGCCGGGCGTCCAGATGGAAGAAGACTGGCCATGAGTTGACAATTACTGAAACCAGGTTATGGGCACATTTCCCCACTTTTGCATATTCTTTGCATTTTCTAAAATAAGATGTGGGGCCGGCCCCGTGGCCGAGTGGTTAAGTTGCACGCTCCGCATCGGTGGCCCAGGGTTTCGCTGGTTTGGATGCTGGGCGCGGACACGGCACCGCTCGTCAGGTCATGCTGGGTCGGCGTCCCACATGCCACAACGAGAAGGACCCTGGGGGGACTTCGAGGAAAAGAAGGAAAAATTAAAAAAAAAAAAACTTTAAAAAATAAATTAAAAAAAAAAAAAGGATGTGTTGTAAAATTGCATCCCATGCGCTTTTCAAAGCCTCCTTCCTGCCTCGGGGCAGCTGCAGCCGTCTCCTCAGGGGCTCCTTCTCGCACATGGAAAGTGTGGGAGGGAGTCCCTGGGAGGGAGGAAAGGGCGAACCAGGACCTGGGACAGAGCCATGCGAACGCCCTGCCTGGGACTCCAGGAGGGGAGCCCAGCAGCACAGTCCCACTGGAGAGGTCATCGCCAGGCTCCTGAACTGGAAGAAGTCGGAGAGGCAGAGGAGAGGGGAGAGGCGGGACCAGGGGGTCAGGGACCTGGTCAGGCCCCTTGCCCTCTGGGCCCCAGGCTCCTCATCTATGCAGCGACGGGGCTGGACCACCTCTGGGGTCTTCAAACAGCCACAGAAACCTCTCCGCCAATGCAGTCATCCCCAGCAGCCTGCCAGTCAGCACTGGGCCTGCAAGGAAGGAAGCAGGAGTAGGGGCTGGAGCCCTCCTTCGTATTCCCGTCCCTACCTCTCAGCTGCTCCAGGTACCTCAGGGTTGCCGGGGGCTGGCTCTCCAGGGTCTCCGAGCCCTGGGCTCTGACCAGCCAGGAGGTCCTGAGAGCACAGGAGCCCCCAGGAGACAGATTGCATGCTCTGTGTAAAGCAGATGACAAGAAAAGCTGACCTGAGGGCTAAGAAGGAAAGCCAGGATGGGAGGTTTGGAAAAAAGCCTGGCCAGGAAGGCCAACGGCAACACATCCAGAGGCCAGGGGTCCAGGTCCTCTGCAGGCCCAGCCAAGCTTCATGACCATGGCCGCAAACAGGCGTCCCTCCTTCCAGGCCCACCTGAATATGTTCTGACAGCTACACGTGCTTCCCAACTGTCCTGCTGGTGCGTCTGGCCTCCTGGGCGTGTTGCAGGAGCTCTGAACAGACCCCAGGCCTACTTCCATTTGGGGCACTAGGCCGCCTTCCAGCAGGCCACTTCCACTTCTCTCCCAGGCCGCTGATGTGAGTTCAGGCCTGCTTTCACAAGGGGAAGGTCAGAAAAAACTTGCTCATGTCAAGGCTGGGGCAATGGGGGGTGGACCAGCAGTCCTCAGGAACAGAATGAGAGGTGTAGTTGACAATCGACTCCATGAACAGCCCAGCCTCCTCTCCTAGAGGCTGCAGAACAAGTCCGGGGGCCAACAGTGACTCTGGACCTCAACTAACGCAGCTGCCTGGGCTGAGGAGCAGGCTCAGAAGGCAGAGGCCCCAGCCCTCACCCAGAGATGCTGATCCAGAAGGTCTGGGAGGGCCCCAGAATCCTCATTTTCTGCCAGCTGTGCAGGGGTTCAGAGGACAGTGGCTCCACTCTCTGACCACAGGCTGCAACACCGGCAAGGGAGTGAGCCAGACCAGGTCTGAGGCCCACACTGACCTGGCCAAATGAGCTGGACCACTGCCCTCTAAGCCGGACTCTGACAAGCCAGAGGGAATCCACGAAGGACTGACCAGGATGGAGCCAGCTTCACGGGCTGCAGTCTGTGCACCACAGGCCTCTGTGGCTCTAACGCTCTGCAGCTGCCATTTTGATATTCCTAATAATTTCTGAACAAAGACCCGACATTTTTATTTTTCACTAGTGTGAGATAACAGAAAACATATCTATTGGTCTCTGCCCCCGGCTCCTGGCACAGAGCTCCTAAATCCCTTGTGATTTCCTAAGTGATAGGAGCACTAGGAGCATCTTTTGTTCGAATATTTGGTCTTTGACTCCAGGTCCTGACACAGAGCTCCTGACTCCCCTGGAATTTCCTGGGTGATAGGAGTGTACTTTCTTCTAAGGGGGTGACTCATGATGGGTTCCTGGATGGGGGCTGATCACCAGAAAGATCAAACCATGATGAGAAGCTTGGAATTTTCAGCCCCACCCTCCATTCTCCAGAGAGGGGAGAGGGGCGGAAATGGAGTTAACGGTGGATCTTGCCTCCATAAAAATCCCCAAATACGGGGTTTTGAGAGTTTCGTGGTTGGCGGACACGTGGAGGCGCTGGGGGAGTGGCGCCCTTGGAGAGGCCATGGAGGCTCTGCAGCACTTCCCCCAGCCCTGCCCTATGCGTCTCTTCCATCTGGATGTGCTTCTGTGTCATTATCATATCCCTTTATAATCAACCGGTTGACAGTAAGTAAACTGTTTTCCTGAGTGCTGTGAGCTGCTCTAGCAAACTAATCGAAGGAGCGGGTCATGAGAACCTCCAATTTATAGCGATCGGTCAGCAGCAAGGTGACAGCCTGCACTTGCGATTAGCATCTGAAGTGGGGGACGTCTGGTGGGACTGAGCCCTGAGCTGCGGGACCTGCTGCTACCTTCAGGTAGATGGTGTCAGAATTGAGTTGAATCGTAGGACCCCCAGCTGGTGTCGCAGAGTTGCCCAGTGTGGGGGAAAAAGCCCCTCTTGTCGGGTGTCAGAAGTGTTTTAAGTGTGAGAGCAGCGTGGAAGTAAAGAAGAAACACACAGGACGAAGACTGAGTTTTTCCTAAATTATTAACTTCTCCTGCAAATTACGCAGCTGGTTCTGACCAGCGTGGTGAGAGGTCTCGTCAAACTTGAGTCCTTCGGCAGGGCCCGAGGTGTTGACCTGAGAACAGGTGTTGAGCTGGGAGGCTCACGGAGAAGGAGGTGTGCTCAAATACCTGAAGGACCTGGCGGAGAGAAGGAGGAGCTGGCTTCTTTGGTGCAACCCCGGCGGTGTAACCGCGGCTGCGCTGGGAGCTGGAGGAAAAGTTGACTAAACTTCAGAGCAGCTCAAAGATGCAAGAAGCTTCGCTCTCCACCCCCGGGGGATGCCTACGGCTGGAGACACCGGGCAGACAGACACAGGGTCCTGGATTTGGTACCTGGTGCGTACTTCCTGCACCTGGAACCTCCGTTGAAGGATGCGAGCAGTCCAGTGAATGCACCTCGAGCCCACCGTCGGAGCGCCCAGGTCTCCTGAGCACACAGGGCCCCCTGCCCTTGCTGGGGTTCATAACCAGAAGCCTGAGCACCCCGACTTTCTGTCCTTACAGCTGTCGTCTTTCGCACACCTTCTTCCCCGTGTGGGAAACTGGCGTGCTCCCAGGGCAGGCAGCCGGGCCTCCAAGCGTGCCCTCCAGTCCTGTCACCAGTTGTGTGGGCTGGCATTTCTATGTGGCACTGCTGCACCCTGGGGTTTGGACGGTCTGACTACTCCCTGGCAGTTAAGGACGGAGCCGGCATCCCCCCGTGCCGCACACCCCCCCCCCCGCCCCCCGCCCAGGGCTCATTAACAAATCAGTTTTCAGCTACTTTGCTTAGCTCTACTGTGACCAACCGTCCAGGAAGAAAAGGGCTTTCCTATCATGACCTTCGCAGATACGAAAACCATCGAGCCTGCTTGTTTGGCAATTCCTTGACCAGGAACCTTAGCTTCGATCTATGTCTGGAAACCTTTGTTTCTTGAAAGGGTGAAGGTTATTCTAACCGAGAGCCCATGCGGGGCAGCTGACGCTCAGGGGGAAGTGATGTTCAGACTGAGTGGCATCGCTTCTTCATCTCGGGATTGAGTTGGTGCTGATGGAGGCTGGCCCACCTGTCCTGGTCGGCCCAGGACTGTTTTGGCGCTGGAAGCCCCACGCTGAGAGCCCAGTCATGCCAGGCCGTCGGGGCCCTCAGAGGACAGGGCCCAGCCTTCCCTCCCAGCCCTCCTCTCCACCGGCAGCACTGCAAGGCCCTCCTGGGCAAAGCCAGCTCGGAGGCCAGCCCCACAGCCAACGAGAGTTAAGAATAACAGACTCTGTTGGTCTGTTAGTACAAAGTCATAGAAACAAGAACAGGATGCCACCTGTTCATGAATAGACGAGCAAACTAATGGAACCCAATAGATAGCTCATAAATGGTTCCACGTTTGATGGGGTACTTGCTAGTTGATAAAGATGGCTCCCACAAAAACCAGGGAGAAGAAGGGCTTGTTTAGTAAATGGGCTTGAGAAAAGGGGCTCATTATATGTACAAAATTAAGCTGGATTCCTCTACCTTATAGGACATCTTAAAGTAGACTCCAGATGAATTAATGACTTACAGGTGAAAGGTAAAATGACAAATCTAACAGAAGGAAAATGTAATAGAGAATCCATACGATGCTGGAAAACGCTTCTTAAACAAGACCCCCAAAGCACATACCGTAAGGGGAAAAAAAGAACAGATTCTGCTTTCCAAGCCCCTCCCCCTCTCCAGACCACACCCCCCCAACCATCCACCCCACCACCACTCAGAAACCCTCCCCTTCCAGCGTCTCCACCTCCAGGCCCGGGCTCCACACGTTCCCACAGTGTCCTGGGCACCTGTGGCCTGTGTCCACCTCGGGGATGAACTTCCCCTTGTTATTCTTGGTGGGCCCCTCAGACCACACCTGATATTTATGCTAAGGAGGTGACTCATGGTGGGCCCCACAGCTTATGCTAACAGATGACTCAGGACGGGGGTGGTCACACCAGAAAGAACAACCGTGCAATTGGATCTCAGACCTGCACAACCTCAGACCCGACCAGGGGTGACCGAGATTCAGGTCAACCCCATTGCCAAAGATTCAAGCAGTTGTAACTACATAATGAAATCCCAATAAAAATGCTGGACAGCAAAGCTCGGGTGAGCATGCCTGGACGGCAGTACTCTTGGAGTATTGTCACATTTCATGCCGGAAGGACGCCATGACCCTGGGGGGGATGGAAGCTGTGCGCTGGGAACCCTCCTGACGTCACCCTGTGTGCCTCTTCCTTTGGCAGGTTCTGATTTGCATCTTCTGCTTTAAAGAAACTGCAACCATTGAGTATAGCACTCTCCTGAGTTCTGTGAGTCATTCCAGGGAATTATCGAACCTGAGGGAATCTATGGGGACCCCTAAATTTACAGCCAGCTGGTCTAAAGTGAAGGTGGCCATGAGGACCCCTTAGCTTGTGGCTGGCATCTACAGTGAGGTCAGACTTGTGGAGGATGAGAACTTTACCCCGAGTTTGGCTGAGCCAGGTAGCTCCCGTTCCTGAGGCCCACGCTCTTCACACCACCCCGCAGTTACAGAGCCCTCCAGCCGGCTCCCTGCCTCCTGTCTCTTCTCCCTGCATCATCCTCCAACCTGGTGCCAGAGAGATCTCCCTAAAACTCAGTAAAACTTCCTAAAATTTTACCCGACACTGCCCTTCTTCAGACCTGCGCTGGCCCCATTAGCCTCCGGGTAGAGTCGAAACTCCTTGGCCCGGCACACAAAGACCTGTGACGTGGCCTCTTGCTCAGCTGTCTTCCACCCAACTCAGGAAATTTCCCCGTGGCTTCACCACACGCCTCGTAGTTTCCTGCATCTTGTTGTCACACATAGGTCATAACTCTCCTTTGACCTGCAAACAGCCGGAGCATCACCTTCTGCTGAAGTTTATCTTTGACTCTTTCTGTGACTCATGACTGATTTAGCCGCTCCCGGCACCTGCCGTCAACCCGTGATAGGTACAGCCAGGAGTGGAAGGCCGCTCTGCCCTTCCGGACGGCTGAACTGTGTGCTGCTCAAAGGCGAGGGCCGTACCATTCAAGCATCGCCCACGGCATCTGGAACCCCGTAAGCTCCCAATACATATTTGGAGGATGAATGGGTGAATGAGTCACTCAACCTCAAGAATCTTCACCAACTTGGTCATTCTAAGAAAGGCAGATTTGCAAATATTTATCATGCAAATTGACACTGGCCCCCCCTGGCCCGTGTGTCAGAAGGTTGCTCTTGCACGCAACAGACAGGGAGCTCTCGCCCACATTTGTCTCACATCGGGGAGGTTTACCATTGCACGACATCTGCAAATCACTGGGACCCAGAGGATTCATTAAGGACAGGTGGATTATATCATCTAATTTTAACTAAAGTAACTGTCTTCAAATGAAGAAGTGGCTTTGAAATAAGTCAGAAAAAAAAATCCTAAAACTGAAAATAATCCTAATGTAGAATGCCAAGTGAACAATAGATATAGTATTAAAAAGATAAAGATTTGGTATGGCACAAACCCTTGGAATCACCTGAGTGATAAGAGCGTCTTTTGTATGCTGTTGAGATGACTCATGATGGGGGGGTGGGAGTAGGGACCAGATAGTTTCAGGGTGGGGGTTGGTCACCAGAAAGATCCAGGCAAGATTAGGGGGTTGGAAACTTCAGCCCTACCCTCTGACGTCCAGGGAGGGGAGTGGCTGGACATTCAGTTCAGTCACCAATGGCCCATGATTTAATCAATCAAGCCTACGTAATGGAACCTCTATGAAAACCCCTAACCTACAGGGTTTGGTGAACTCATCTGTATGCGGGGAGGGTGGCACACCCGGATTCCGTGGGCACAAGGCCTCTGTGCTTCGGGCCCTGCCACACCTGGCCCCATGCTGCTCATTTGTACTCATTATAATATACCAACAGTAAGGTAGGCACTTTCCGGAGTTCTGAGTCAGTCTAGCGAATTATCAAACCGGGGGAGGGAGGAACTCCTGAATTTGTAGGCAGCGAGGCAGAAATGTGGGTCCCCTGGGGACCCCTCTTGCGGCTAGCGTCTGAAGTGGGGGCAGTCGTATAGGACTGAGCCTGTAACTTGTGGGCTCTGACGCTAACTCCAGGTAGAGCGCCAGGACTGAATTGAGTTGTTGGTCCCCCAGCTGGTGTCAGAGAACTGGAGGATTGGTTATTGGTGTGGAAAAGTGACATGCATTTGGTGTCAGAAGTGACGTTGGAAAACACCACACAATAGGGTTCAGAGCTGACCAACATCCAGTAAAAACAACGTGAGCTAATGGGATATGGCAAGAAGTCAGCCATTTTTCCAAACCATCAAGACCATGGGAAATGTGGATTTATAGTCATTGCTGTCACCAAGCAGGAGCCTCCCCACGTGTGTGTTAGGTATTGGATGGTGTGGCGTCTCTACAATCAGCGACACATTTAAAAACGAAGCAGCCAGAACCCAAGACAGACCCCAACGCTCTGCATGACGCTTATAGTGCTACTCAATCCAGTTCTTTACGAACTCTTGCAAATTTAATGAAAAGTGTCTAGAAGCTTTTTTTAAGTTTTATTTTTTAATAGAAAAAGTTCAAGAAGCATTACGATTGGGCAAATGCTTAAACAGATTAAATAATGGAATACAGGATGGTAACAAACCAAAATACATTCCTTTGTCAACGATGCTGTTGGGAATGCCTAGAAAACACTAGTGAAAATATGAACAATCATTAGAACAAATTATTCAGTGGGAAGTTTGCTATACAACTGGAAAACTACACATATCGTTCGGCTGTCTAGCGGTTAGGTTTCAGTGCTCTCGCCGCCACGGCCTGGGTTTGTTTCCCGGTGAGGGAACCACACCGTCCCCCTGTCGGTGTCATACTGTGGTCGCTGCGTGTTGCTGAAAGTTCTGCCACCAGTATTTCAAATACCAGGAGAGTCCCCTTTGCAAAACAGGTTTCAGCGGAGCTTCCAGACTAAGACAGACTAGGGAGAAGGACCCGGCCACCCACTTCAGGAAAAACTGGCCATGCAAACCCTTCGAGGAGCGGGAGCACAGTCTGATACAGCACCGGAAGGTGGGAGGGCGGCGCGGAAAGACCGAGCTGGAATTGACTGGACGGCACTAACAGCAACAGATATTGTTACTGAATCTGGAAAAGATTATGTTTCCATAATGAAGCGCACAAAGGAGGACTTTTTTTTTTATGAGCCCCTAAAGGAAGGATTGCTAGAGGAGGTGTTTTCTCGACTGCAAATGACCTCTTTAAAACAATGTGTTATTGAAAAACCCTCTAAGCTCCTGGAGCCGCATTTTACTTTGAATTTTTTAAAAAAGAAAGAATTCAGGATCAGGTTACAAAGATAGCAGAGCAGGGAATTCATTCCCTTCATCCGTGAGGAAAGGAAGGAGGACGGGCCAGAGTGCAAGGAGACCAGAAGTGGTTAATTTTATAAAAATAAGACCTTTACACACAGTAGGATCTTTTCAATACTTTGCAATGAGATAAGAATGAAGAAAATCTTTCGTTGCACACAGATCCAAAGGTGATCTTGTGACAGAACACTTAAAAGACCCATTGAGCCTGAAAACAAAAATCGAGTGTTCCAAATTCAGTGACCTTCTCTGATGCCTGTGTCGCCTAGGAGATACTTAAACCAGGAACGTGCGCAGGTGCACACACACACACACAATCTGTGTCTTCAGAAAAAAAGTGACATTCTGAGAATTTTAGGAAAGTAATTGCTTTAGCTTGTGCAATCAAGCATTTTGAAAAATATGTTTAAAAATGTTACCATTGTTGTGTGATTTCTGGCAGGGGGCGGGGGGGGGCGCATAACTGATAATCAATGTGTCAACTGAAATCTGTCACATCTGCACACCTCAACAATCCGGGACTAACAACAACCAACCCTGGGGACACAATGCTCTCACTTGGTTAAAAATCATCCCAGTGAAGAGTCTGGAACACATTTATTAAAAATATAAAAACTTTTTGTTTAGTTTGTAAAAACAACCAATGGACAACAGAGAAGATGGAAAGTTATTAACTAGAGTTTAAAAACAACAAACTCTTTGCATAATTGGTGGATTTAAGAAGCATGATTTAGTCAGAGTAGACAATGAGGCCCTTATTTATTAATTTGTTTGTCCTTTATTAATTTTTTTTTGGGGGGGGAGATTAGCCCTGAGCTAACATCTGCTGCCAATCCCCCTCTTTTTGCTGAGGAAGCCTCGCCCTGAGCTAACATTCATGCCCATCTTCCTCTACTTTATATGTGGGATGCCTACCACAGCATGGCATGCCAAGAGGTGCCATGTCCGCACCCGGGATCCGAACTGGTGAACCCCAGGCGGCCGAAGCTGAATGTGTGCACTTAACTGCTGCGCCACCAGGCTGGCTCCAATCCTTTATTATTATTTATTTCACTTAGCACAATGTCTTCAAGGTTCGTCTATGTTGTAGCAGGTGTCAGAATTTTACCTTCCAGACTCATCTCCCTCTGGGCCCTACCACCACCTTTGCTGTTCCAGCCAGGCTGATCTGTTGTCTCCCAAATATGCCTTACACATGCCTGCCTCTGACCCTTGGCTCATTCCATTTTTCCCTTCTGGAATGTTCTTCCTTTGTTCTTACTTGCTCAAGCCCTGCTCCTGCCTTAGAGCTCGGCTCAAACCTGACGCCTTGGGGAAGCATTCCTGAATGACACCTTTATCCCTGGAGGCGGCTTTCTCTCCCCTGGGTCCCACAGCACTTACAATCTGCACCCAGCACTCAGGGCCAATACCCTCTGCGAGCACCCAGCTTCCCAGCCACCCGCGGGCTCTTGCAGGAAGACCTGGTGTTGCTTCCGTGGGACACCTACTGAAATCCCCACCAGGCCACGTGTGCTGCCGGTGCCTGAGAAGAAGATGGGAACGGCATGGATCACAGCATAATTTGTCCCAAGCTCCCCCGGCACGTTCAGGCCACTTCAGTTGGCACTTACTGTGCCCACCAGCCCAGTCAGCGCTGGGGACAGCTTCAGCCTGAAGAGGGCACAGCTCAGCTCTGAAGACCAAGAGGCACCAGTTCAGACTCGAGCTGGGCCACTCAGTGGCTGTGGGACCCTGGTCAGCCTCGATTTCTTCATCTGTGAAGTGGGCAGACACTGTGGCCTTCTGGGGCAGTGGGAGTAGCTGCTGGAGACCCCGCGTGAAGTGTCTGCCATGGTCCTGAACTCTGAAAGGTCGCAGTACGCTGCGGGTAAGGTGCCCGGCTACCATCCCACGACCCTCCCCTGGCCCACTCCAGCCTGGGGTCTTTGCCCTGGAGCCAGCCCCAAAGCTCACGGCTGTTAGACTTTTCAAACTCCACACCCCACTGCTGCCACCGCGGGCTCTTTATGTCATAGGAAGCAAAGGGAACAAAGCTGAGTGCGAGGCTGGGCTCCTGGTCCGGGGAGGACAAGGGAGGGCGCTGGGACCTGGGACTCGCCTTGTGCCCCGAGGACAAGGATGCTGGAGCGCATCCAGTCAGAACCCACGGCTGCCGGCTTCCATTCTGACATTTCCCCAAAGCCAAGTCCTTGGAGCGAGTGGAATTCCCACAGCTTTTCCCACCAGCGACCCCGTCTGGCTGACCCCACAGCTGGAAACAAGTCCTATTCTCTCTGGCTGCCTATAGGCGTTTCTGGGTTTTATCTTTAATTTTTAATGGTTTCTTCTTTAAGAATTCATTTAAAATGTTTCCTTCTAAACGACAGAAGTAGGCAAATCCACTTTGAAAAACTGAAGACAATCCAGCTGTGTACGAAGGAAAATATAAAAGCTCCTCTCTCCACTCGCCCCCCGGCAGCCCCTGGAGAAGAAACCAGGCCAGGAAGAAATTGTCGGTCTTAGAAAAAGAACTTTTTTTCCACAGCTAGATTCCACCCAAAGGAAGTTGGTCTCGTGGCTCTTGACGCCCTGTCCTCTCTCATTTCTGTCACTGTACTTGTCCTCAGCAAGGATGGTTTCTGCCTGGTACGGTCCCCCAGCTCCAGTTACTCCCCCGTGCTTACGGCCTGGCCGTGTTCACAGCTCTGGTGGGATGGCTCCTGTCCACAGGACGCCCACGGTCCCCACACCGGAAGGCCTGCTCCACCCCCCAGGGGCTGCCCAGCGTCCACAGCTGACCTCAGCCCTTCCTTCCCGGAGGCCTTGCCTCTCCTGGACTCTGACCCACACGTGGCCTGGGTCAAAGCCTGCATTCAGCAGCCACTGGAACTTCCCACCTGGAAAGGCTGGATTGAAGAAGTGATGTAATCCGGACTTGTCATTGACATAAATTGGGTCAAAAGTGAGCTTGGCATGCCTCAAAAAGAGCCTGTCTGGAACCTAAAAGGGTAGTTTTTAGAGTGAAAAAAGGGAAGTATAATTAGACACAGCAGGAAGTCACTGTAAAGATTCTGTTCCTCCCCGGGTAGCAGGATTTCAAAAGGTTGAATCAAAGTGAATGAAAACACACACTATGTGCCAGATGCTGAAACAAACACAAAGAAACGCAAACCACGGTCTCTCTCCCTTCAACGGAATTGGAAGTCATGGATATTGTGGTCGTTTGGATAGATATTATTCACTAGATTCGGCCTCGTGAGGCAGAAAGATACAAAGGTGTGCCCTCTCGTGTTCCAGAAGTTCAGACCGTAGCTTCCTCAGCACTGGTACAAGAACTCCGCAAAATCACCAGGACTGGGGCTCCTCTCAGCTTTCAGAGCCTCATCCCTGGGTTGCATCCCTTGGCCTCATGGCCCAATATGGCTGCTGGACCTTGGCCATTGTGCTGAAATTCCAGCCACTGGGGAGAAGGCAGGAGATTAGAAGGGATGCTCCCTCCTTAAGGAACACTGACTCCCAGAAGGGGCACTTTCACTTCTGTCATAGCCCCTTGTCCAGAACTTGGTGACATGGTCACACCTAGCTGCAGGGAGGCTGGGAAGTATAGTCTTTACACCAGGGGGCATGTGCCAACACTTGGGATTTCTAGTGGAAGAAGGGGAGAAGAGGTATTGGGACATGATACGCATTTTGAAGCAGAGCATTCGACCACACAGTAAGTTGACAGGAAACATTGGTGTTTCAGAGGACAGCAGCATCAGGAGGAAGCGGGGCTGCAACAGGCCCCTCGACCTCACGCCTGGTGTGGACACTGGGCCTGTGTGCTCCAGGGAGTCACAGAGAGTCCTAGGCTCCCAGGTGGAAAGGCCCTCGAGGACCACTTGTCCCGGCCCCAACAGCGCCGGTGGAGCGCTCCCACCTTGTGCCTGCCCCTCTTCTGTGCCCAAGGGCAGTCCGTAACCTCCCGGGGCCATTTTCATTTCTTCGACTTAGACGGTCCTTCTTTAGCTTGAAGTTAAACCTGCTTGCAATTTCTACTCTGTAATAATTAAACGCAGCAACTCCAACTCAGGCGAGGGGGCGGGGGACGCAGGGACCACTGAGGCGGATTCTCTGATGTGTGCAGAGTTGGCTGGAGCACGAGGGCACGGAGCGAGACCACGGGTCAGCAGGGCAGGAGACAGTCTAAGGGACTGGGGCTTTATCCCCAGGGCCACTGGTTTCCAAACACCTTTAGCAATAAAGTCCTGTCCCCAGCCTGGAGTAAACCCGAGAGAGCCCAGCATGGCGGCTCTACTGGGAAGAGAGGTGGACGGGCAGGCGGGGTGCCCCCGCTTGGCTTCCCAGGTCGGGACATTGCTGTAGGCAGTGGGGACCCTCCAACCCCTCCTGAAATGACACTGCCCTGTCCTGCCAGGCTCAATAGCTCTCGGTGATAAAAAGACCCAGGGAGTGCGACAACTCCAGTATTGTTGCTGAGAGCAGGGTCCCCTGGCATCCCAGAGTGGAGGCTGCGGCTGGGCCAGGGGCAGGGCAGGCCATATTCCCCAAGGCCTGGCCACCCCTCCCAGGGTCAGGCGGCCGGCCTGCAGTGGCCAGCTTTTTCCATACTTACCCCTGAGAGTTCCTTCAAACAATTGAGAGGAAATACTCTCAACCCCAGCTGTCCAGGATACACGTGTCTGAAGGCTTTTTCCAGGGAGGGAGCCGCTGCCCTGGGGTGCTGCTCGCAGGAAGGAAGCCCAACCTACACGATCAGGAAGCAATAATGCGGCATCACTGATTTCATGACCGCTTCGTTCTCCAGGCTGTGAAAGGCGCTGCATGCGTCCTTCCTCAAACCGTGGGCTTGCAGCAGGTCCCCAGGGCTGCCACCCGCTCCACCAGCCAACAAGATCAGAAAGGGCTCTGTGCGCTGGGCCGCGGTGCTGGCTTTCCCTGGAATGCACACACAGCCTTGCCCGCGCCCCAGCTTTGGGGGTTCAGGCTCCCACTCGCCCAGGGATCCTCTCTTCTGACCTGATTTGTAAGGCAAGCCTCAACCAGCCACGTGTGATCTTTCCTCCCACTACCCCTGAGGGCCCCGGGAAAGATCACAAACCACCACGGGGTCTGCAGTGCATCACTGTCGAGGCCCCTGGGCCCAGGATGGGAGAGCGAGATGAGCAATTACCTCCCTTGGGGCCCCCAGGCCCCACTTTTCCAAACCGAGAGGCTCTGCTTAGGGTTCCCAGCTGTGTTGGCAGACACACAGACGACAGAGCACCACAACCTGAGTGGCTTCAACAACAATTTATCATCTCACGGTTCTGGAGGCCAGAAGTCCAAGGTCAAGTCCAAGGTCAGCAGGGTTGGTTCCTCTGAGGCTGAGAGGGAGAATCTGTGCCAGGCCTCTCTCCTGGCTTCTGGTAGTGTGCTGGCTATGTTTGGTGGTCCTTAGCCTGCAGACGCATGGCCAGGATCTCTCCCTTATCTTCACATGATGTTCTCCTTGTGTACATCTGTGTCTGAATTTCCCCTCTTTATAAAGGACACAGTCATATTAGATTAGGGCCACCCTAATGACCTCATTTTAACTTGCTCATCTGAATGACCCTATTTCCAAATAAGGTCACTCTCGTAGGTACTGGGGGTTAGGACTTCAACACGCGGATTTGGGGGGACACAATTCAACCCATAACAGCAGATTAACTACAGAACCCCCAGTCACATGTGAATTTCAGTGTGTTCCCTGCAGGAGCTGGGACATACTTACACTAAAAAATTGTTATCTGAAAGTCAGATTTAACTAGGCATCTTGTCCTTTTTCTTTTATTGGCAACTCTGCTTTAAGCAAATCCTACCTATGAAAACTCAGCTCTCAACAGAAAAGCGGGATGACTCTTTGCTTTATGAAAAGGTCAATCATAGGATGCCTTTAAATAGCAAATTCCTCTGGCGGCATGAAGGCAGTCAGAGTAAGGACTGACATCCGCACAGACGAAGGCGGAAAACCTGTGTCTGTTCTACATCTAGCACTGGGAGGGGGCCAGTCAGTTTGGGAAGAGCAGATGCTGGAGCCCTTCTGGATTTGCACTCCTGGATGTGAGTGCGTCAGGGATGAGCCAGGTGGGTGAGCGGGAGACCTGCCTCCGAGCCCCGGCCCCAGGACCATCCCAGGCCATCATCTACCCTCTGAGCCTCAGTTTCATCATCTGCAGCTCAGGTCTCTTGCCTCCCCGTCCTCACGGCCCTGTGGCAGCTCCCTGCTCCCCGCACACAGTCCCCATGCATGGCACAGGGGCCACAGCTTCAGTCCTGAGCTGTAGACCCCGGGACGTCTGATGTTCTCCAGTTAGAGGAAGAACAAACCTGCCAAACTCTGTGGCAAGGTGAGGGAGAGACTGAAGGGACACAGAGAGGCAAGTAAGTGAGGGAGGGATGTTCAGGGCAGGGGGCAGGTGCTGAAAGAGTCCACAAGTCCAGCCGGGTCTGGGTCCCCTCGGGGCAGTGAACACCTCCTTCCCTAAGGTGGGAGGCAGAGACCCCAAGCCCATGGGATGTAGGGCCTGCGGGCCGGAGGCTCCCTTCCGCAGGAGGCCCTTGGGCTGCACTGCCAGGCCACCTGGGGCTCCCCACACCCAGCTGCTCACAGTGGCGAAGACACAGCCGGGCCGAGGCTGCTGGTGTTCTGAGCTTTCTCTCTAGAGAACCGGTCTGAGGGAAGGTGGAGCACAGCCCTAACGGACTTTATTCAGTATTCTTGAAACCCAGACCTTCCACCGTGGGGAATAACCCACCAGGGATAATGGCAGGAAGGTTATTCAAAGACATAGTATCAGGCGCGGTCAGAACTGCCCCAAAGTTCTTTATGCTGAACAGCTCAGCTCCACCACAGCTGAGGTGGTATCAAATCACGGCGTCGACCTAAGGGGCGTTATGCAGCGTGACTCACCAGCCACGAGACAAGGGGCACTTAGCAGAACCAAGCAGAAGCTCTGGGAGAACAGGGTCCTGGCACCGACGCCTAGTGGCTCAGGCCCGTTCAGCTAACACAGCAGGGCTGAGCAGAGGGACGGAGCTGGCATCGCTCCTGGCACCACAGAGGCCCCAGCGTAACCTGGAGCTGTGCGAAGCACCACATTCCAGTCCAGGAGCTGCGCCACCACGTTTGGCTTGCATCTTCCCTCTGATGTGCCGCTCACTACCCCCTGCTTCTCAGCTCCTGTGGAGTCTAAGGTGTTCAGTCCTGGGAAAGCTCAAATCCAAGCAGTGACAAGCAAGGCCTGAATCCTTGGAGCCTGACTGTGTGTGGCAAACACCCATTAGATGAGGAATTCGGATGTTTGCACAATTTGAGGAATCTGACGAATAAACTGGGTATGACTCAGATGGGTAAGTCTACCATCTCCTTCAAATGCACCACACCTTGTGTAATAATACTGGCGTGGGTTTTGTTCTCCTTTTTCATAACTATTATTTAATATCCACACTCATGGCTTCCCTGAATGATGAAACCATCCACAGAGATCCATCAAGCACTGCAGACAAAATTCCTGCCCCTAAAGGTGATGGGAACTGATGGGCACTGATGGGCACAAGGAGGCACAGGAGGTGCGGGAAGGGGCTCACCAGGCGGGCAGGAGGCAACTTGGGCGTGCAGGCTGGGCCCTGGGGGTGTTTACGAGTGGGGAGCCTGATGCACGAGTGTGATGGGCATAGCAGGGCAAAAACAGACCATCCTCAGGTCGGTGGGGCCGTGGCAGCCCTCTCAGCTCGCCCTGCAATCACTGAACAGACCGTGGACTTGGGGCTCACGTGCCTCAGTCGAGCCACGGAGAAAACACCGAGAAGCCCAGCTCCCAAATGGGGCACCAAGCAGTGGCGTGCCGCCGTAACAAACACCTAGAACCATGCAAGCATCTTTGGAAGTGGGTAGTGGGTAGAAGCTGCAAGAGTTTTGAGGTGCACGCTGGAAATAGGGAAGTTAGGGGTGATTCTGGTGAGGACCGAGGAAGAAAGGAGGAGAGCTGGAGAAGCGTCAATCTTCTTAGAGAAGGCCTACGCCATTGTAAACAAAATGTGAGTAGCAATATGGATGGTAAACGCCTTTCTGACGAGGTCTCAGGTGGAAATGAGGAACTTGTCAATGGAAATTGGAGAAAAGGAGATCTCTGTTATAAAGTGGCAAAGAATTTGGCTGAATTGTGTTCATGTTCTAGTGTTTTGTGGAAGATAGAACTTGTGAGTGAGGAAATCGGATTTTTTAGCTCACGAGATCTCTAAGCAAAGAGTTGAAGGAGTTGCCTGGTTCCTCCTGATTGCTTATAGTAGAATGCAGGAAGACAGAAATGATTTGAACATGGAATTGTTAAGCAAAAAGGAACCAGAACTTAAAGATTTGGAAAATTCTCAGCCTATTCATATTGTGAAAAAGGAAAAGGTGTGGTTGGAAGAGAACACGCAGGGTGTGAACAAGTGACCATTTGATAAGGAGTGGACTAAGAAATTAAGACAGACTAGGTCTTCTGGAATGTTCCCTTGGGAATGGAAAGAAGAGAGACTTCTTCAGAGTCTGGTTTTGGTTATGTTTTTGTTTTCAAGCTTTTTATGTGGTGCTACAAAGAAGGACTTGTGTTATTCAAACACATGAAGATCAACTTCAAGTAAGCATTACTGACCTGGGCCACAAGTAACCAGAACTTCCAAATGATAGGAATTTGGCTTCTGCACTCTGTTCTTAGGAGAAAATGGCCTAGGACAACTGGGAAAGCTCATGTTCAAAAGGGCAACCTCCTGTAGTCAAGGCAGCATCTTTGCAGCACACGGCCCAGCTGTCTAATTGCTCAGGGATCTCCTATGCTGCCCTCAAGTCAAGGAAGCGCCACCTGCTGCCAGGCCCTGGCCAGGGGCCGCCGGGGATGGACGACTGAATAAGACCAGGTCTGGGTCTTGAGGACTTAGTTTGCTCCCCTGTGGGGAGACAGAGGAGCACATAACCCCCAGCATGGTCCTCGGTGAACACGGGAGGGCAGCTCCAGGCACTGAGGCGGCCACTGTCCTCACCACCCCCCGGAAGTCCCGTCCAGTGACACCTGAGGTTCAGAACGAGAACCCAGGGACAAGTCACACCCAGTCCATTTCTATTCCAAGACAGGACTTGCCATGGCAAGCAAATGAACTCTCTACTTTTCAGAAGGCCTTGCTAGAAGGGGTAACTTTCCCTAGCTGGCTAGAGAACGGCTTTAAGTGCACGGCCTGAGATTCTGCTGCAGTAAGGATGCCTTGCCCCCAGCTCTTATAATAACACAGCTAGATGGAACAAGGAGCTCGCATGACATGGCACGGCAAGGTCCTTACTGGCAATGCTACAAGGATGCCAGCTTAGCGTTTACACTCACTAGTGAGGCCATGGGCAAAGCTGCAGGAGCAAGAAGACTGGAAATGACAGTGGCCTAAAGAAAGAGCCTTTCATTTCTCTCTCATGTGACTATCTATAAGGAAGGAGCCTGAGCTGGTGGAGTGGCCCAGCTGCAAGACGTCATTTAGGGGCCCAGATTCCTTCCATCCTGCGGCTCTGCCATCTCCTGTGTGCATGGTCAGAGTTGGGTCCCCACTACATGCGTGCTCCAGATCTCAGGACAGAAAGAAGATTTGCAGGGGAAGCAATTTCCCTTCAAGCCAGGTACATAGAAGAAGCATGCGTGACTTCTGCTCATGTCCGCTCTCGGGGGCTCCAGGATGCGGCCTTGGGCTAGGTTGTGTGCCCAGCTAAAACCAGTGTCCTGTTACTAAAGGGGTAGGGGGACAGTTAGCAGTCACCACCACAGTGAGGGGTGGAGCGGAACCTGCTGCAGCCTGGGTCACCGCCCCAGCTCTGGCCCTAACTCTGACAACCCAGACAAGCAGCCTCTGAGCTTCCACTTCTGCGAGAGGGGGGTAATGCCGTCTGCCTCAGGGGAGTTCACATATGGAACTACACCGGCACAGTGTCTGGAATATTCTGGGTGCTCCACCAGTGATAGGCTTTGTCATCGAGCCTATTATTTATCCTCACAACCTCCCAAATGGTCTGGTCAGTTACACTGAACTAAGATTTATTAAGTGCACATGACTGCATGAAAACATGGGTGCTCAGAACCTGAGGGTCATTTGTAAGCCTGAAGCAGGGGTGGAAAGACAACCTCCCAGCAGCAACCAGGTGGCTCTGTGCTCAAGTGATTTACAAGTACATCATCATACGCATCAAGGTCATACACATCACCCTTCACTGTATGTTCGCCTCTTTTTGGAGGTGAGGAAACAGGCTCCCGAGGTTCTGTGACCTGCCCCAAGTCACAGAACTGACATCTGACTCCAAACCCGGGGCCCCTTCTCCACCGTGGCTGCCTTCCCCACCCAAACCCAGATCAAGCCAATGCTTCCCACCCGAGGGGACCCTCTCCACAATGGCAAGAATCACGGATGCCGTTGACTTAGTAGCTTCGGTCCTAAGGTATGAAAAGCTGCCGTAGCCTCAGCCGGTGCTCGTGGGCATGGGGTTGGGAGCAGCCGATCTGCCTGGAGCAAGCCAGAGGCCACCCTAGGAGAGGTGGGCTTCATACTTACTGGGGAGCCTCTCCTTGCAATCAAGTCTTCTGAAATAACTGGGGTAACGGGAAAAACCCTGTGCGCAGTTTCCTTGGCCGTGAAGGGTGTGCTGGCTTTTCTGGACGTGCAGTTACCTTCAGCAGCACTGGGGGCCGGTGCCCGTGCTGAGCGGGGTGCATTCCAGGTGAGGCCCTGCAGACTCGCCTGTGCTGCAGAGCCCTCCAGACACTGCTTTGTAGAGATGGGCTGTTGGAGGCCAGAGCTGTAAGAGATCCTGGATGGAGGTCTCCCCACCTTTTGTCTCTGATTTCCTACCCCTCCAGTCCATTCCCAGTCTGGCCCGAGACACCTGGTTAACTCAGATGCCCTTTGCTGGAGCATGGAATGCCTAAGAACAGTCCTTCCTAGCCCACCCAGGTATGTGTGCACCTTGAATTTCTGCTACCAGGTGTGTGAGCAGACAGACACAAATCAAAGAGAATAAGGGGTTAATATCCAGAATATATAAAGAACTCCCACAACTCAACAACAACAAAACAAACAACCTAATTAAAAAATGGGCAAAGGATATTTCTTCAAAGATAAGCAACTGGTCAATAAGCACATGAAAAGATGCTCAAGAGCAAAGTTCATGGACATGCAAGTCAAAAGCACAATGCAACACCACTTCACAGCCACGGGGATGTCTAGGATAAAAAATAATAATAACAAATAAAACAGAAAATAACAAGTATTTGCAAGGCTATGGAGAAACTGGAACCTTTGTGCACTGCTGGTAAGAAGGTAAAATGGTGCAGCCACTGTGGAAAATAGTCTGGCAGTTCCTTAAAAAGTTAAACATAGAATTACCATATGACTCAGCAATTTCACTCCAAGGTATATACCCAAAGGAACTGAAAGCAGGGACTCTAACAAATACTCGTACACTGATGTTGACAGCAGCATGATTCACAATTGCCAACGGGTGAAAGCAACCCAAATGTCCATCCATGGATGAATGGATAAGCAAAATGTGGTATACACATACAATGGAGTATTACTCAGCTATAGAAAGGAATGAAACTTGGATACGTACTACCACCACATAGACAAAGCTTGAAAACGTTATGGTAAATGAAATAAGCCAGACACAAAAGGACAAATACTGCATGATTCCACTTCTATGAGGTATCCAGATTCATGAAATTCACAGACGGAAAGTAGAAGAGAGGTGACCAGGGCTGCGAGGAGGGAGGAGCCTGGAGTTAGCACTTCATGGGGACAGAGTTTCTGTTTGGGGAGATGAAAAACCTCTGGAGGCGGATGGAGGTGATGTCTGTACAACAATATGAATGTACTTAATGCCACTGACTGTGCACTTAAAAAGGGCTAAAAGAGCAGAGTAACTCTGTCCAGGAAAGGGACAGGCCATTTTTACTTGTATTAAGAATGGCGTTTTCAGGTCAGTGTGTGCCCCAGTTGGCAGAGTGAAGCTGGCTCAGCCTTGGGGCCAGAGCCTGGCCGGGGAAGGGCCGGTGCTACGACTGAGCACTAGGCTGGCCCAGGGCCCCACTGTGCCGCTCGCTCCTGCAGGCGCTGGCTCCAAGTGTGCAAGCCACGCAAGAGTGGAGGACAGGGAGGGAGGTTCGAGTTGAGTCATCGGCAGGATGCACAAATCCGGGCAGGACCTCCAAACACTTGGCAAATGCGGAGGAAATGATTTACATTTTTTTCAGACTCTCCTGTAACCTAGACACTCAGCTGGGACTCTGTTTCCTATTTCAAGGCTTTTCCAAACAGTTGTGTTAGCAGAGACCTTCATAAACACACGTCCAGGGGAAGGAACCAGAAGGAACAGCGCTTCTCCGGGCCTGCTAGTCAATTTCCTCGGCTCCCAATGATCCTCAAGTGTTTTAACAGGAAAACAGCAGCGGAGGACAACTGCCAGACAGGAAGCAGTGGGACCCTCTGAGCTGTTTTCCGAATGTGACCTCGGGCAATTAAAAAGTAGTAAAATGGACTGCAAATCACGAAGGCGTACTGAGCACCCTGGCCCGCACCAGGACTCGGCTTGCCCGAGTGAGACAGGTGGGCTCCCACTCGCACCCTCTTTGGCTTTAGGCCTCAATGCAGCTCTTCTGTTCAGACCTAGAAACAAACAGGTTGGTGCATTCACCCACCCATGTGTCCACTTGGCACCTACAGAGCCCTCCTGTGTGGCCGGCAGGAGGCCTGGAACCGGCCTCTGCCCTCCGAATCTCTGTTATTCGTCCCCTTTGTCTTGCAGCATCTCCAGGGCTAAAGATGCTGCGTACCTGACCAGAGCTCAGACAGCGCAGGATGAGGACGGTGTTCAGGTGGGGCCTCTGACGGCTGTCTCCTGAAATACCCGACTTGTTTCCTTCGCCCTTGTGTGGCTGGGAGGGCCAGCTGCCCGGGAGGCCACCCCAAAGGGTCCAGAGTAAGAGCCTGTGGTGCTTCCAGCCTGAGGAGCCGACAAGGACCTGCAGATGAAGCCTGGGGCTGCCTCCACCTTAACACACCACCCACCATCTCACCCTGTCTTGTGTTTTGCAGTGTTTTCATAGACTCAATTTCAAACAGTTTTAGATTTACAGAAAAATTGAGAGTTCCCATACACCCCACCCCCAGTTTCCATTATTATTAACATCTTAGATTAGTGTGGTAGATTTGTTACAATTAATGAGCCAATGTTGATACATTGTTAGTAAGTCCATAGTTTACTCAGATTTCCTCGAGTTTTACTTAATGTCCCCTTCCTGGTCCAGGATCCCATCTAGGATAGCCCATCACCTTCAGACATCACATTGCTTTAGGCTCCTGGCCATGACAGCTGCTTGTGGAATTCTGTCTCCCCTGTTAGACTGGGAGCTCCTTAAGGGCAAAAAGGCCAGCCCCCTTGCCCCCTCGTCGGACCTGGAACACTGCTTTGCCCTCAGAGCGCTCAATACACGATACAGGGATGGAGCTGAGGCATCAGCTAATACGCTCCTTTCTCCCAGCAAATGTCAAAACACCAATCAACTCTAAGAGCAAGCAATTAAACAGTCTCTGGAGAGATGACGGGGTTCTGGGGGAATTTCATTTTCTTTGTTATATTTCTGTAACGTTTAAGTCTTTTTATATAATCAATATGTATTTCTCTTCTAATTAGAAAAAATAAAATTATGCTGTGAGTTGGGGCCTGACAGTTGAAGAACACCGCCCTGCTGGATTCTCTCAGCACTGGAGGTAGACGTACCCCCTTGACACATGAAGAGCCTGGCGCCCAGAGCTATGGCCTGGCCCACCGAAGATGAGCAGCAGCCACCAGATGGCCCAGAGCACGGTTTAAGGGCTCCTTCCTCCTCACTCACCCAAGGTATCAGAAGGGACAATGGCTTCAAAGCCATTTGGTATAAATGTAATCCAACATATGTGCCAACCACCCCCACTTTCCTCCTAAGGTATTTTGGGCACCCAGGCCCTGCCTCTGAAAAGAACTGTTGTTGGAATTAGCAACTCTCCAGAGAAAGGCAAGACAATGTGGTGACAGGGGAAGGAGGAAGCTTAAGTTAGTCAGGTCACACACAAGAAGCTGCCTTTGCTCCAGGCTTCAGGCCCAGCCCCTCCCAGCACCCAGTGCTCCCAACAAGCCCTTTGCCACCTTCTGGCAGTCACTCATGCCCTGGGCTGGCTCCCGTGCCTGGAGTTTTAGGACCACCCCACCCAGGCTTTGCCAGGCCATGCTTTACGTGGCTGAACTGTGTCCCCATGGAGGGAGGGGCCTCGTCTTCTCTCTCATCCATCCCCGGGTCCGCCTCCACTGTCTAGGACAGTGCTGGGCATAGACTGGGGCTCAGAAAACATCCTGTTCATAGAATTTGAGGAGCAAACTGATTGGATAAGGGTTTTCAAGTATAACCGATGTAAACTCTGATGCCTCAAGTCCTGGTTAGCAGTCATGTCCTAAAAAAGGAAACTGGGAACACAGTTGGGTGAACGAAGTCGGGGTCTCCAGGCCCGACTGCCCCCAGCTTTGGGAGCGTCTCCCTCCAGCGCCACTCACTCCCCACCACCTGGCTGTCTCCCGCCTTTGGCTCTCACCCTGGGGACCGTCTCCCCAGCATCAGCACACCCCTCTCAGAGCCACATGACATGCTGCTCTTTCAGAAATACAAACCAACAGACCAACTTGCAAAGGTTCTGGGGAGAAAGGGACACACGAGATTTTGGAACTCGACATTCTGCAGCCTAGAAATGTTGGAAATATTTTATAAAAACTACTGAGTTATAAATCAGATTCATGTATTGTGTGTTGTTATTTAAACTGCAGATCTGCTTTTAGGAAAAGTTAAATATTTAAAACTCAAGAGATTAGAATTCTGAAATCAAAGGGAGAAAGGGTAGGGGTGAATGGAGGCAGTGAAATGCTCAACATTCATTCAAAGCTGGGGTTTATTCTCATCCAGAAAGCTGTAGGGAAATGAATAGAAGGGGATTTTCCCACTAGGGGTCTTGGTAAAATCCCGAGCAAAGGGAAGGAAGGTCATGGCCGACCACCAGGCAGCGTGAGTGAGGAAGGAGAGGCACATCCAGAAAGCGAGTCTCCTCTGTTCTTCATCCACAGAAGCTTCTGAGATGACTCTTCAAAGATGGAATGTACCTGGCAAGTTGTACCAGGAAGAGGGAGTGACAATCTATTGGAGATTTTGACTCCAAATGATGAAACAGTGGTGGTGCAGATCGGGTCAGGCCGCGGAGAGGGGGACCCCAGGGTTCCAAGAACTCTGTTTCCATGGTCACGGAGCCTGTGACCCAAGTGTGGAGCCCACTTCACTGACATAGGGCCTGGGACCTCATCTGGAGCAGAATTTCCACAGTGCTGCCACCTTGCCACAGTCAGATGCCTGTTCTGTGGGCAGACCCCACCAGAACGATGCTCCCGCAGTGCCGCGCCTATGGCAGAGCCGTCCACGCTGGTGAGACCGGGTGGGGGGTGACGCCGGACATCCTCCAGGAACCCACCATCTTCTAGGTGCTGCTGGGTTCTTTACATACTTCATCTCATTAAATGCCCCCACAGCCTTGTGAGGTAGAAATAATTATGCTCCTTTTATAGACAAAGAAGTCCAGGAAGTTTTAGTAACGTTTCCAAGTTTTCAGATATGGTAAACGGCAAACCCAGCTGCTCCCCCTGAGCTGTGGGTACCTGGAGCGCCGCAGGTAGGAGGCCCCAAGTCGGGGTGGCTCCTGTCCACCAGAGTCCTATGGTTACCAGTAAGCTGGATGGAACTCTCAATCCACACAGTTGATAAAATTCATGTAGGTGCAGGCCAGACTGGTAGCCTTTTATTTTTCTTCACCGCCAAGTCTAATTTGGTGGCCTTTTTTTTTTAAGGACACTCTCAGCCCCACAAGACCCGTCCCTAGCCTTGCCCGATGTCACCTCTGTCACCAGAGGGTGTGGTCAGGAGCCAGAAGAGGGCAGAGGTGCAGAGTATTCTGGCTTACCTTCTTCACCCTGCATCTGTACTGAGTGAGACAGGACTTGCACTGGCCAACACAGCCGATCTCCTGGGACCTGCCAGGGCTGGAAGTAGTTAACCTGAGGGTTAAGGGTAAAGACGGTGGCCTGGTAAGCCAAATGGCTGAGATTTAGAAAGTAGTAATAAAAGGTGAAGAGGAGCAGACAGTGGAGGCGTGGATGGAACCCCTGGAAGGTGTGGCCCCTGAAGATTCCCCAAGGCTATAAAGGCGAGACGGTGTTTTAGTGCCCAAGTCTGAGTTTTTTCATGTAATTGCCTGTGGTGCCTGCCACTCCACCCTAAGAAAAAAGAACATGCTGGTTTTTCTTCACATGGTGCTCTACAAGAAAGGCAACGACCCTCCTCACTAGGCCAAACCCTGAGGGAAAATCATTATTTTCCAGCCGACATTTCTTAAATGACTCTTCAAAGATCCACCCCTTCTCCCCAGGAAGAATGCCTCCTACTGGGTGAAGAGAAGCCCACAGGTCTAGAACAATCTACGGTTAATGAGAGATGCCATGTTGGCCTGACCCTGCTACCAGGAGCCCTAACTGAGGAGACGGCTTCTACCTCTTGCCTGCCTCCACTTCACTCTCTCCTCCACTGGCCCCCGCCCCGCCCCCAACCTCATGTCTTCTTGCCTCCTGCTGCTGCCTCAGCTGCTGCTCGTCTGCAAGAAGCCTCTGCTGGGAAACCTCCTGGATGACCACAGGCCTCAGGCACTTCTCTCCCCTTTGTCTCTCCAGTTCAGCCCAGCCCATCCATCCCAGTCCTGAGGGCTTGATCCCAGTGCAGCCTTGGCAAGGGCTGGCCCCCTAGGCTCACTGCCTTGGAGCCCTGGCCCTGCCACTTCCCAGCCAGTTCTCTGTGCCACTGGAACCTATTCTCTTACCACAGGCGCTTTCACGTGCTGGTGTCAGGGCTCCACAAAGGCACGTCCCAGCACAGCCGCATTCACGCTTGGCACCCAGCCCACACAGGTCCCCAGCTGTCTTATCCCCTCCTGTCTTTCCTCCTTCTTCCCTCAGTGATCTCTACCATTCAAAGCCTGATTGTCCCGAAGCCATTCCTTTCTGCCAATTCACAGTGTGGCCCAAGAGCTCGCACTTTTCCAGTCAGTCTATTTGAAGTGTGGGTGTAAGGCCTTCGCCCTCTTTACGGATCCACAGTTCCAAGTTCTGCCCCGTGCAGAGCAGCCCGCTGGAGATTCTGGAGTCCCTCTTCCGGTGAGCATGGAGGAGGAGGCTGAGTGGCTGCGTACACTGAGCTCCGAGTCCCCGTGCCCCTGTCATTTATGGAGGGCGGCTGGAGGAGAGCGAACGTGGCTTGTGCCGGGCACTCTGGATGGAACAGTCCTCTGTCCCAGAGCATGGAGACTAGACTCCCAGGGAGGCCTTCAGGCCTTTGAGGGGCTTTGCTTTCCCACCTGAAGTTTATGGACACACAGCACCTTTCCCGTTCAAGGAGGGAAGAAGGCAGCCAGCACTGAATCCGAGTCTTAGAGCTGGAAGGCACCCTTGCACTCTGCTTACCTCCAACCCAAACCTCATCATTCTCCTCCTTGTTAATCAACGAAGAGGTGTGTTCTCTGCCGTCTCAGTCTTTTCAGCTTCATCCTCCAGTATGAAATGTTAGTATTTTATTAACCTCTGCTCCCAAGTCTCACAGCTGGCCCCTAACCTTTGCTGAGGCCCTGCAGTAACACCTAGTGCCTGTGGAGCATTGGGCTGCCCACTTGTTCACTGATCCACTGATTCATTCATCAAGGCTGGATCAGGAACTCACTGCGTGTGCTGAGTTCCAAGCCTGACGCATAGTGAGGACATGGCAAATGTCAGTGTGACGGTTAATTTAATGTGTCAACTTGACTGGGCCTCAGGCTGCCCAGACATTTGGTCAAACATTATCCTGGGTGTGTCGTTGAGGGTGTCTCTGGGTGAGATGAACATTTTAGTTGGTAGACTGAGTAAGGCAGATGGCCCTCCCCAACATGGGTGGGCCTCATCCAATCAGTTGAAGGCTTGAATAGAACAAAGCGGCAGAGCAAGGGGGAACTCCTACTGCATGATGCTCAGCTGGGACATGTGGTCTTTTCTGGTCCTCACATAGAGACTGAGAAATTGGCTCATGGTGAGTCTTGAGCCTGCTGGCTTTCTGACCAGAACACCACCATCACCTCTGCTGGTTCTCAGTCCGTGGACTTGGAGGAGCCACAGCACAGCCCTCCTGGGTCCTCAGCTTGCTGCCTGCAGATCTGGGCACTGGTCAGCCTCCAAAATCACGTGAGCCACTCCTTACAGTGAACCTCTTCATATATATCCTCTCCTCTCGGTTCTGGTCTCTGGAGAACCCTGACTAACACAATCAGCGTTATCAGGACTATGACCATCTCCATCCTACGCAGCCAACACCCACGTGGAGCTTAGAGTGTCAGGCACTGTGAGTTCATTAATTCAGTCACTCACTAAATGCCCACTACGTGCTCAAGAGAAACAATGCAGGCCCTGCCACAGAGGAGTACAAGACGCAGGAGTCCGCTGTGCCAGTGATGGCTGGCTGTCAACGTGAGGCTATCAACAGACTATGCAGTTCTCCATTACAATAGAAATCAGCAAAATAAAACTCACTTATTATTCATTTATTATGTCCATGCCTTTTTTACATGTGTTTTTCAAACAAACCTGTCGCCATGGTAACCCTCTTAAAACAAGATCCGACCTGGTTTAAAGAACCTGAGAGCTAATTACAATAGTGCTTTATATTTAGTTATGCCTTTCTTCTGAGGAGTTTAATGGGCCTGGCTCATTAAGCTTCACAAACACCCTCTGAAGTCTTTAGGGGACAGATACTATTAAACCCATTTTACAGACATAGACACCAAGGCACTGATGGGTTAAGTGACGTGGCCGCTGACTGGCAGCTTAGCCACAAGCAAGTCTGGGCCAGACCCAGGTCTCCGCTTGTTTCCTTCTGTTGTCCCTACTCATCAGACTCCATCCTGGGTTTTGAAAGCCTGGCATCATTAAAGGTTCAGAGTTTCCCACAATGTGGTCTGGGGATCCCAGGTTCTGCTGCTGCCCATGTGCAGAAAGGGCTGCTGGGCCAGGAGGCTGCAGGGGCAAGGGTGGGAAGAGATGAGGTGGGTCCGAGGAGGTCCGGAGGATGGGAGAGCGTATTCTGCTGGCTTCTCTCGGCACAGACTCTCAGCCTGCAGAGCCAACATCGACGGGCCCTGGCAGTCCACACACTTGGCCTGACGTTCTCAGGGGCTGTGTAGCCAGATGGGCACACAGCTGACACCAAGTGGCTCCTGCTTCTATCATAAGAGAGTCTGATACACGCTGGCCACAGTAGCCAACAGGCTCTTCCTTGAACATCCAGGCAAAACCCTGCCCGAGGGCCTCCACTCTAGCTCAGTGGTTCCTAAAGCGGGTCCCAGATCAGCAGCAGCAGCTGTGATGTTAGACACACAAAGTTTCTGGTCCCACCTCAGACCCACTGAATCAGAAACTCTGTTTTACAAGTCTTCTGGGGGCTTCTCCACTATCTCTGCCTAGGCTGTTCCCTCCCCTAGATATCTTGGCCAACTTCCTTTCCCTCCTTTGAGCCTTTTCTCAGACCTCACCTTCTCTACAAGGCCCATCCTGACACAGCCTGGTGAATTCAGTAACGGGGCCAATGGGCCCTCCCGGCCCTCCTGGCTCCCGCCTGCCCAGCCCTCACAGATTCATCGCCTTCCTGACGCTTGTTGGAGATTGTCTGCCTCCCCGCATGAAAACGTAAGCTCCAGGGAGCAGGCCCTTTGCTTAGTCACCTGCACAGAGTGAGCCATAAATACTGATATGGACCATGATGTCTGACTCCGGTTACTGGATGAACAACAGGGGGAAGGAACAAGCATTGGAGGGCGGGGGACAGGGTCGATGAGCTCTGTTTGAAGCATGGTGAACTGGAGGTGCCAGCGGGCCTCACAGATGCAAGGCGCAGAGGCTGTTTGGTGGGTGGCTCCGGAATACCAAGGGGAGGTGATCCTGTGCGAGGAGGAGGAAGGAAAGGTTTAAAGAAGGAATCCTGGAGCACGTCAATACCTGTGGGGGTGGGTGAGGATAAGGAGCCGGCAGTGAGACAAGGAGGCCAAGGGCTAGACAGTGTCAAACGTTACAAAGGTGGAGAGGAGCCTGGTCTTAGATCTGGCAAAACTGGGAGATGAGCTTCTCTCCTGAGTGCTACAGTATCGGAGTGGAGGGCGGGAAGGTGGGCTCCAGCAGGGAAGGAGGGACTGGGCGGTGTGGGGGAGAGATGGAGATAGGGCGCGGGGCCACAAGGAGGAGCCAATCAACTTGCTCTTGAGAAACCTGGGAGGCAGAACTAGCAGGGGTCGTGGAAGGAGAGGCGAGGGGGGAATGGAGGTTTCAACTCCCCAAATTTTAACTCACCATTGAGCATCTAAAACGGGAGAGAAGGCCTCCTACGAACTGGGAGTGTGAGCAGAAACTGGACTCTAAGTTCAAAGGGATATGACAGGGGATGTCCAATCAGCCAGGTGTTTGGGCCAGCTGGACTTGAGATCCCTTTAAGTCCCGAGAGCCGAGGACTCATGACTCTATCTTGAACCTGAAAGAAACCAAGGCTACTAGAAAAACACAGTTGGCCTCCCTCCCACCAACAGGAAAGCGTGTGGCCCTACAACTTTGAAGTTCCATCTGGGCTGACAAAACAGTCACAGAGTCTGGAACTCACCATCGTCAGAGAATAACAATTTCCTCCTCAATTAAACCTTGTGTATGGGACTCTCACTGAACAGGAAGACCCGGAAGCGAACGAGTGGTTCCCACCCGCTACAGTACTGCCGGGCAGTGGGACGCCACACAAACACCCGTGAGTGTGTCCCTCCCAAAACTGGGCCCTAGCCCGTCATAGCTTTAAGGGCAAGGATGGAACATTTTCTAACAAATTCCATTCACCCAGATGTGCTCATGATGAGGTTACATATTTTGAGTAGGGGCAGCACCCTAATTCCCAAAATAACTTGTTCAAATATAACTCAGACTGTTTTATTACACTAATTAATTTTGGAAAATTCACGTGTGGATAAAAAATGAATCTCAAGAATAAAAATTATTAGGACTGGAATTCTCCCTACATATTCAAAAAGATGTGTAGCATCCTAAATGAAGCTACTATATATGCCTAAACAGAAGGAAACCAAATATTAGGCAATTCCGTATTTTCCCAAGGAGGAGAAAAACAATTTATGCCAATTTGGATATATAAACTTTTTAGGGGTGTTGAAAGAATCAAGAATCCACTTATAGTACTTATTTTTATATATGCTTTAAAAATCTCTATTCTAATGCATTGCTGTTCACTTTCCAAGTTTTGAGTTACTCCACTCAGTTACTCCAGGATACAATGTACTCATTTAATTTGGACTTTTTTTGAACTAAAATACATTACTTTTAGTATTCTCAGATGCAAAAGAGAGATGAATCTTCTGCTGGATTTGAAACACGGAGACTGATTTTTTACAAAAAGTAAAATGAAGTTCTGTTAAGTGCCATCATCTATATTTGCTTAAAAATAACGACAGCAAAAACTCCAGGATTTTCTTTCAACTTCATGCTTACACAGGTAATGTGAGGTTTGAAAATCATTTCAAAATTAAAATCAATCAAATAAAATACCCAGATTTAATGCACTGAAAGTTTACCTAAGAACCATAAAATCTTTTAAATTTCCTTCTAAAACCACTACAACTGTTCTTCTACAAAATCTATTTTGCATTTAATTTACGCTCAAGATAGAGCTTTGGAAAAAAGAGCAAAATGGTCATCTTGTGTCTTCAATCAAAAATAAAATTCTCACGGAGGCTCCAGCAAAGCGTCTCTCTACACAATTCGTCACCACTACAAGGAAGAGCACCAATTACACATTTGGAGGACCAATTTCAGTGGGCTCTGCCAACATGCCCCCGGAGTGCAAGAGTACAATCCATCTGTTAGGGAAGGCAGTGATTTTCAGCTTGGAATGGATCCATCAAGAGGGAGTCGTGAAATCAATTTTATGGGTGTGAACCTATTTTGGGGGGAGGGGAGAGCAAAGAAAGAAACTGGAATATGATAGAACAGAAAAATACCAGTATGCTCTCCACGCTGCCAGGTATGGCTCGTAACACTTTTGAGACACATGTGTTCTGGGTCACAACATCCAATGGATTTCTTACTGTGGCACAAAGTAAAAAACATATGAAACATTGAGGTAGAATTGTGGAAGCTCGGAGAGGCAATAAAACCAGAGGAAAAGTCAAAGCAGAACCCAGGCTCCTCAACCTGACGTCCTGTGTTTCATCACTCTGCACAAGCAATTGGTGGTCTCCAAAGATGATGGAGGGTGGAGAGGTCTGAGGGAGAAAAGGAGCAGGATGGACGGTGACCGGAATTAGGGGATTCAAGCAGAACAAAGGCTCTGAATCAAGGGTGAGCTCAGTGTGGAAGTGTGGAAGTCCAAGACAAGGTTGGGGGGAGAAGCCCACCTTGTCTCTCACTTCAGTGAGAAAACAGAAGCAATTACAAGAGAATGTGCACCTGCTTTCCTCACTGCACCTACCTACTATCACCTACCTATCTGGACTTACCTACCTATCAGCCACCTATCTGAACCTGCCGTGTGCTCTGCCTTCCCTCAGACGTGTGTCTACATAAGGTCAGTGCCTCCATCTCCGCACTACATCCCATTCCCTCTGAGGCTAGCGTAGTGGTTCTAAAATATGCCTACCAATTCTTCCTAGGGTTGCCAAATCCAATAAATAAAAATGCAGGTCATCCAATAAACTTGAATTTCAGATAAACAACAAATTTCAGATAAACAACAAATAACTTTTTAATGTAAGTATGGAAAATCTAGGACATACCAACACTGATAAGTTACTTGTTTATCTAGAATTCAAATTTAACTTAGTGTCCTGCATTTTATCTGGTAATCCTACTGTATACTCCCTCCACTCAAAAGATGGTACCCAATTCTTCTCCCATTGAGTGTGGGCTGTACTTAGGGACTAGATTCTAACAAGCCAAAGAAAGGGTAAGTGATAATGTGCAACCTCTGGTACTAGGTGATAAAAAGCACTGTGGCTTCCATCTTGGTCTCTCTTGCTTGCCTGGATCCCTTGCTCTGGGGGAAGTCAGCTACCATGTCATGAGCACACTCAAGCAGTCCCATGGAGAGGTCTATGTGGCAAGGAACTAGGCCTCCTGCCCACAGCCAGGCATCTGAGCTTGGAAGGAGGGTCCTCCAGCCCCAGTCACGCCCATGGATGACTGCAGCCTTGGCTGACATCTTGACTGTACCCTCGTGAGAGACCCTGAATCAGAACCACCCAGCTAGGCTGCTCCTGAATTCCTGACCCATGAAACTGTTGGATAACTGTTTTTATCTTAAGCCATGAAGTTTTGGGGGAATTTGTTATACAGCAACTGGTAACTACCGCACCAGCTCGTGGGTATCACTCCAGTAACTGTCCTCTCTCTCTGACATCATCATTTTCTCCTTTTCCCAGATTATTCCCAGCGGCACACGGACATGCTAAAATTTCTCCTATTTTAAAGAAAACTCTCTTCTGATCTCACCTGTCCTATTTCCTCTGCCTCTGTATCCAAAAACTCCTACCAAGTATTGTCTATAATCACTATTTCTGATTCTTTTTTCCCCAATCTCTCCTGAACTACTCCGATTAGGCCTTTCAGCTCTGAAAAAGCTGGTCAAGTAGAGTCACCCTTCTGGTGTTCAACCCAAAGTTCAAACTTCAGTCCTCATCTAACTTGACTCAATTATTCTTTTAATAGATATTTGTTATGTAGCTACTGTGTGCCAGGCATTGTACTAGATGCTGGGTATACAACAGTGAACAAGATAGACCAAAAAAAATCCCCACCCTTGCCAAGTTTACACTCTGGTGTGGGCTGGGGGTGGGGGACAAATAAACAAAGAAGTAAAGCACTCTGAATATTTATAGATAAAATGATATGATGTCTGGATCAAAATATTTCAAAATAACAGGGCCAATGGCTAGGAGTAAAGATGAAACACGATGAGCCTGTGTTGTTAATTATTGAAGCTGTGTACATGGCAGCTCATTAAACTGTTCTCTACTTTGGTCTATGTTTGAAATTTTCCACAATAAAAAGTTTTTTCAAAGCACATTATGTCGGGTGTCAGGTGCAATAAAGGCATAGGAAGTGCAGGGCGCGGGGGTGGTCTTGGTCTGAAGGGGGAGAGAGAGAGACATGCCCACGGCCAAGGAAAGAGCATTCCAGGCAGAGGAAACGATATTTGCAAAGGCCCTGGCTTAAGAGAATGCCGGAGTGTTCTAGAAGCAGCAAAGTCAGCGTGGTGATGACGAGTAAGTAAAGGAAGAGTAGAAGGGGACAATCACACTGTGCCTTGGAGGCTGTGAGGACTTTGGCTGTTACTCTGAGAGTAAGCCACTGGAGGGTTTCGGGAGGAGAACGGATCTGATGTGAATAGTCACACAGAAGCCCTCACCTCCTCACCCTGAGGCCTGCTCTGCTGGGGTCTCCCCACATCAGCCAGTGACAACTCCATCCCTGCCTTTGCTAAGGCCAAACACACGGGGGCCATGGCTGACTCCTCTCTTCCCCTCATACTCCACAGCCAGGCCGGCAGCAAATCCTGCCAACCCACCTTCAGAATGAATCAGGTCCTAAATGGCTACTACCTGGGGCCAGGCTGCCGCGTCTTCTCCCCTGAGCCCCACAGTGCTCCTGCCCCGCCCCCACACAGCCCATTCTCCTCCGGCAGCTGGAGGATAAATGATGTGAGTCTTTCACGAGGGATGGAGACCCTGTACAACTGTCTTAGGAACTTGAATAATTTCAGCTGCAGGCATAATAAAAAACTTCATAAAAGGTACTTAGAAGAATGTCATTAAGATTAGTCCAATTATGTTACAAAATATTTGTTTCTGCTCTGATGATAAATAGTGGATTCTGGATAAAGCTAAAACTATACTTTAACTAGTAGAATTGAAATTCCCTCTCAAATCCCATAGACACAAAAAAGGAAGAAAGAAAAAACTGAAATCACATTTAGGTTGCTTTACTGCATACAGGTGTTTCATAAAGTTACGATGTTAACTTAAAAAATAATTTGGGGTATACTTATTATAGAAATGATTTTTAAAAGGTTCTTTCTTTAGATTTTTAGGCATAATCATTAATAGGGGAAGAGTTAAATTATGGATCAGCCATATAACAAAATAGAAAAGAATGAGGCAGATCTCTCTCTACACATACAGACTTGGAAAAACGTCTACCATAGAGTACTAGTCATAAAAATCAAGCTGAGGGGCTGGCCCCATGGCCTAGTGGTTACGTTCAGCAGGCTCTGCTTCGGCAGCCCAGGCTTGGTTCCCAGGTGTGGATCTACACCACTCATTGGTGGTCATGCTGTGGCAGCAACCCACATACAAAATAGAGGAAGACTGGCACAGATGTTAGCTCAGGGCGAATCTTCCTCAGCAAAAACAAGGGAATCAAGTTGAAGAACAGCACTTTATGGTATGAGGAAGATCACAAACAGCATGATGCCACTTGATTACCAGAACAAATGTGTATATAGTTGTTTATAGAATAGAACAATATTTGAAAAAGTATACCTTATACTGTTAGGAGTTATCTCAGGAGGATTAGATGGGAACAATTTGCTATAATGGGAACATGTGACTTTGATAAAACAATTCTTTTTCAATAAGATGCTTTAATTGAAGTATAACATGCATACACAAAGGTGTACAAGTTGTGAGAGCAGCTCACCACCTAGGTTAAGGAACAGAATGAATCAGATCCTAGATGTCCCTTCATGTCCCCCCCGTCCGTCATTTTCTCCTCTCTCCAAAACTAAGCACTGTCACAACCTAGCTGCCAAAAACAACTTTTTTAATAGAAAAAAATATTTGTGCATCAGGTCAGGGATATCAGAGAATGAGGGGGATCTGGAGCAGGATTAGGGGAGAAGTCGTAACTCAGTGATCCCCACGATGGTCCTGAGGTAAAAACCAAGCCCCATCTTCAGCCTGGCTCATGAACGCCCCGTGCACACCTTCCTGGTGGAGACCCAGGAGAGACAGCCTCGGCCTAGGGCCAGTAAGCAACCTACCACAAACAGAATAATTACGGGGTATGAAATTTGTCTAACATTTTTAAAACAGGAGACTTCAAAGAAATGTGAGGACTGTAGCAGGCACGTCAGGAATGTCAACCCTGAGGAGGCGGGACTGTTTTAAGGGATCAAGAGGGAAACTGAAGACCCAAAGGAAGCCTTCACACCACTATCTATGCAGCAAGTCTTTCCTGAATGTTCTTCACAGATTCAGTTCAGGCCCGACACCTGCCCTTTCAGGAATCCCCAGAACAAAAGCTGAAAGGCACTTCAGCTCTAGAGAAAGCTCAATATTAGAAACATGCTGGGTTCCCAGCGGTGTGTGTGCAGAGCTGAGGGAAAGGTGGCTGGTGAGGGAGAAGCTTTATCAAGGACTCAAGAGGCTCACGCTGTGCCAGATGCTCACCTCATGCAAGTACTTTATTCAGTTCTCACAAAAACAAAGTATCAGGGTCATTTTAAATGAGAAAATGAGACTCAAAGAGGTTAAGTAAATAGTCAAAGGACACAGAGCCGGCAGGCAACAGGGCTGGGATTGAGCCTGGGTCAGGCTGGCTCTGCCGCCAGCGTCCCCAAGTCCAGGACAGACCCTCCATCCTCCTCCACCTGGCGATGCTAGGACGCCCAGTCTCAGAGAGCCCGTTTCCCAGAGCAAACGCATTCTCTCTGCTGCAACCTGGCAGCACTGCTTCTGGGATTTAACACATGGCACACTGGCTCCCACACCACAGGGGGGTGCCCTGAAAAAGGAAGGAACAGAGGCCAGACCCCAGCAAACAGGTCTGCAGCACAACCACTCAACCCCGGGGGAAAACTCCCGCCGGCACTGTCCTTCTCTAACTTCTTCTAAGGAAGCAATGTGGGAAATGGAGAAAAGAAAGCCACAGGAAAGCTGAAGCCCCTTCCTTTGGGAAGAGAAGGTCCACGAACAGGAGTTCAGGGGATAAGAAGCTGCAAAAGGAAAGCAGCTGGCACCAGGCACTGAAACAGGTGCAGGACCCTCTGGAGCCACAACACAAGGTGGGTTGGGTGCCTAGGTAACAAGAGTCCCTCTGGCGACTCTGTCTGTCCACACGCATGCAGACGCACACACAGACACGTTTATTCTGGAAAAGACTCCACCTCTCAGACCACAGGAGTGGACCCATGACCCACTGTTCTCCGCCTGGGGGAGTGAGCCAGTCCATGCAGAAGCAGCAGACATATGACGGGGCAAGGGAAAGACGCCAAGGAAAGCGAGAAGGGGAGACCGGAGAGAGAAGGAAGAGTGTTGAAATGGGAGGAAGAAAAGAAAGGAGAGAGAGAGACCTGAGTAAATCTGGGGCCTGGACCCGGGAGTCCTCGCGGCGCCTGTACTGGTGACTGGTCCTACAGCCTGGTCACGCTAATTAACTCACTCTGCCTTTCTGCCTACGGCATTTCACGTTAGGCTTGATCACTCACAGTCCAAAGAGATACTATTCCAGTTGTACATAAGGAAACGCACTTCCAAAATCACACTGATACCTGAAAAACTAAGGGAACCAGACTAACTTTCAAATAAGTCCAGGAATGCGTCTTTCTTGAAGAAGCTGTTCAAAGGAAAAGTAGTTATTTTTACAAATGTTTTCTTTAATTGCACTTAAGAAACAGAAAAAATCTGTATTTAATCTTGTGCCAAGTTAAAAGAATAACCAGTAGGTTCCATTTCTTGCTTTAGGTTGTTATTACTATTAAATTATATTTTCTTGGTATGAAAATATTTTTTAAAAAATCCCAAACTAACACATAAGCAAGCAACAAACCTACCAATATACAATCATAAACACAAACACGATCAATACCTGTCTGTTAGGTAAGGCAGGACTGATATTTCTGGGTGGTTTCATTGTGAGTGGCAGCAGGCATTGCAAAGAAAAAAGTTCCTAGAACATGATAATCTTGGTTTTTAACGCAGGATAACCTCCCATTTCATGGTACACATTTCACAATATTAAAAAGCAACAACCTGGTTTACTTGATATGGACCAGGGGAAAGAGGACAAGGTTTACAGGGAGCGACGACTTACAACAAGTGCCCTGGGGGCGACCGCACTGATCAGTGCGGGGAGCAGTTTCAAAGTCCGACCCAGAAGGTAGAGGTACGGGTGCAAGTTGTCAAATCTTTACCTCTGTAGACGATCAAGAGTTGACACGTAACTTTTAAAATGTGTGTTCCCCTGTCTGTGTATAATGTACTCATGATGGTCAATCCGGGGGAGATGTGCTCCTTCCCAATAACGCGTAGGATCATTTCCAGATTCAGTGAAACGGCCGTCCTCTCCCGTGTCTTGACTTCAGATGACCAGCCGAACGACGGAGGGTTTTCCTCTCTTGTCGGTGCAGTTTCTCTGCCTCCTGTTGCTTCTTCTGCTGTTCAGACTAAAAGGGAAAATTAAATGAGGAGAGGGAAAGAGAAAGAAAACTCCAACACTCTTTTGTGTAACCATCAGAGTGCCAACAACATGACTGCCAATCCCATCCCCGCTGCAGGCAGCAACGCTGCCCACAGGTCCCAGGGCAGGCGGGCTGGTGGCTAGACTCCGCTCCCACCAACGCTGCCCCGGCAGGAACGGCAGGACCAGGGCCAACTTTTACCGTCACTGTAAACCCCAAAATTCTAAACCCCTGGGCCAGAGAAGTGCCCTGACAGACCAGTCTGAACCACAAAGCCTGAGACTGGCTTTTCAACCAACACACAAGACCACTGGGACGTTTTAAAAGAGAATGGTCCCCTACAAAAAGCCACTGAAGACACTATCACTTACAAAACATCCACGATTTCTCTTGTAGAACTGTCTTTTGTTTATAAGCCAGAACCATTAATTTATTCACATTGTATTAAAAACAAAACAAAATACTATGTGTACTGAAAGGATATTATAACCCACTCAGGGTTAAGTATTCATTCAGCAGAACTGGTTCCACACAACTAGACGGACCCACAACTAAAATCTACAACTATGTACTCAGGAGATTTGGGGAGAAAAAGCAGGAAAAAAAAGAAAAGAAGTGGTTCCAAAGAATTTTTGGCTGTTTTCAAAAAAATCAAACTCCCCTGAAAAGCCGAGATTTACACAGATGACAGCTCGGCAGACAAGTCACAGGCTCACAGCTGAATGAGCACATAGACTCGCAGTTTAAATGTGTCCACACTCGGTCTCAATACTCACTTGGTGAGAGAGGGACCTCCTCCCTGCCCCAAACAGTGTCACTACTTCTGGCAGAAATCTTTTTTTTTTTTTTTTAAGATTTCATTTTTCCTTTTTCTCCCCAAAGCCCCCTGATACAGAGGTGTATATTTTTGAGTTGTGGGTCCTTCTGGTTGTGGCATGTGGGACGCTGCTTCAGCATGGTTTGATGAGTGGTGCCATGTCTGTGCCCAGGATCTGAACTAGTGAAACCCTGGGCCGCCACAGCAGAGTACGTGAACTTAACCACTTGGCCATGGGGTCAGCCCCAGTCTAGCAGAAATCTTAAAAGAGAAGAGTATTAACACAGAGTCCATGGCGAAGGTAAGAACTGTGTAGTTTTAAAAACACATCTGATAGTTTTGATAATACAAACTCCTGAATGTAAAGCTCAAAAAAACATCCTTAGCTGGTTTTGGTACTGCCCAGAGGGAAACTTGAGAAGCCCCGTTAGGGGCCTGAGTTCTAACAGTTGAAAAACACTGCCTTACAGACACCTGTGAGGCCTGTTGACGACACCCTGTGTTCTTCTATGCACCTAAAAATATTCACTTGTATCTTATGCTTCAAGGAAAAGTCTCTCCATTCACCTCCAGCTGATATTATTCAATATTTTAAAATTAGAATTGGGAGGTGAGGGAATAGTGGGAAAGCAAAGCAATTTGTAAGACCAAAAACTGATGAATTTCCCCTATTCTAGGAAGCTCTTACACTGGGATTCTGAATAATTCTCTACATTCTTTTTTTTTAGCGAGGAAGATGGGCCCTGAGCTAACATCTGTTGTCAATCTTCCTCTTTTTGCCTGAGGTAGACTGTTGCTGAGGGAACATCTGTGCCAGTCCTCCTCTATTTTGCATGTGGGATGCTGCCACAGCATGGCTTGATGAACAGTGTAGGTCTGCGCCCAGGATCTGAACCCATGAACCCCAGGCCACTGAAGCGGAGCACGTGAACTTAATCACTACGCTGCTGGACCAGCCCCTCTTTTTTTGATTATTACCATTTCTTCAAGCGGCTTTTCCAAAATAGGCCCTGCCCTGTGTACCCCACCTGAGGACGTTCCACATCCCTCCCCCGGCTCTGTCACTGCCCCCACGCAGGCCCCGTTACAGCCTTCCCGATGCAGCCCACCGCGGGGGCTGATTTCCGAGGGCCCTCTGCACCTCCCCTCCAGTCCACTCCTCATGCAACAGCCACAATGAGTTTTAAAAATAAAATGGTATGTCAGTCTTCTGCTAACGAAAACAGTTTGACAACTTCATGGTCCTCAGGGTTAAGGTTGAACTTAACATGGCTTACCGACACGGCCCTATGAGACAGCTCCATGTGCCGTTCCTGTTAGACCCCATGCCTCCCTTCACCTTGACCCCTTGTTTTACACACACAGACTCCCATTTAGACCCCCGAGCACATCTGGCTCCCTCTCTCAAGCAAGAACTTAGCATGGCTGTGCCTTGTGCCTGGAACCCTGCCTGCCCTCCCCGGCTCTTACTGGTCTTTGAGACCCAACCTGTCTATCACTGATCCCTCCCTAACTCCTCTGTCCAGGTCAGCCCTCCATCCTCCCTTGGAGCACTCACCACGTTATAATGATCCAACTGTATATGTATCTCTCCCAATAGACTGAGAATTGTGGCAGCAAGGACTATGTCTGTCTTGTTCTGCGTGTCCCCAGCAAGTGACACAGAGCAGACACTCAATACATATTTATGCACTGAAAACCTGAGGGAAAACGCACACGTCCAGGCAGACCAAATAACAGTATCATAAGACCCTTGTGAAGGTAACAAACACTGGCTATTTAATATTTTGTTTCTTCATGTTAAAAAGTATCTCTAAAAAAGGTGTCTATTGTTCAAATAGTTTTGGAAAATGAGGTACTAAATAAGATAAACAGAGTGTGCTGGGGTCTCTAAGTGAGGTGCTTTCGCGCTCTTCAATATGGACATCAGTCGTTGGCATTTCCCTTACGCGTCTGATGGCAAAGCGATTTCCCGGGAGCACCTCTCCATCTCCTGGAGCACATTTTGGGGAGCCTGCCAGACTCTCCCCACAAAGGCAGGAGCCTACAGAGGAGCTTGTAGGCAGCAATGACGATGCTAGAGGCATACCTCCACCCAGAAAAAGACTCTCCTGGCTTCTGTCTCCAAGGTTGCGTCTGCAAGATGCTGCCAGCAGGTGACCAATTCGTTATGATTTACAGGCCAAGAGCCCCGTGCAAGTTCTCTCCTGCTCCCTCTTGCTCCTGCCCTGGCTGCTTCACCGCAGTCCCAGCAGTCCTCCAGAGCGGAGAGGAGGACAAACGCCAACCACACACCTGCGTCAGCAGCAGCCCCGCTGAAGACCTGCTGAGGCGCTGGAGCACGGGAGCGGGAAAGTGCATGTGCGGCCTGAGCCGAACGCTGCCACTACACGATTGTAAATAATGTTAAAGCACAGGTTTTCCTCTTAAATTTTATTCATATCTTAGGAAGTACGTATGAAAATACTGGGAAAACTCGAGATTTTACCTGAATATATTACACACTTAGTATAAAAAGAGATTTCTATAAAACAATACACAAATTCCTAAATATTCTTAAATAAAACAGATTTAATAATCAAAATTTTGTTAGGCAAATGATACAACAGGCATAAATCAAATATTAAATGATGTATCCCCCAAAACAGTTTCTAAGACTCTGCTTTTGAGGCCATTTTAAGTACTTCTTGGTGCTTCTTTAGTGTTCAGCAAAAAAAAAATTTCAGAGCCATCTTATTTTCACGTCACCACAAATTAAAAACTGATGTTCCACTTAGTACCTTCTACTTAAAAAAGACAAAGTGAGGAAAGACGAGTGCTTGGATCCCCCTGCGGAAGCTCCCTCCCTCCAGCAGAGCGGAGGCAGCCCACGGCCACCCCTCCACCCGGCACTGCCCCGCCTCTCGCTGTGCATCTTGTACTTCAGGGCGAACAGGAAACGTCTGAAGGAACAATTTATAAGAAATCAGGAACGGGCACAAGAAGTTACTCTGGACACACATCGGTTTTGGCTTATTTAAATGAGAAGTGTAAGAGTGCAAATTTGCTCTAAATGGAGACAGATTTAACTGAAAAGCTCCTTACACTTAGAATAAAAAAGTTCTTATAATTCGGCACGCCTCCTGGATGCTGTCAGAGAGAACTGTCGAAGAATCAGAGGTGGATGGGCAGAGGATTTGAACAGATATTTCTCCAAAGAAAATATACAAATGGCCAATAAGCACATGCAAAGATGCTCTACCTCACCAGGGAAATGCAAATCAAACCACAGGATACCACTTGACACCCACCAGGATGGCTATGACAAAAAAGACGGCAGTAAGTGTTGGTGAGGATGTGGAGAAAGTGGAGCCCGCCTACACTGCTGCTGGGAACGTAAAATGGTGCAGTGGCTTTGGAAAACAGGCTGGCAGCTCCTCAAAAAGTTAAACAGTTATCACAGGACCCAGTAACTCCACTCCTCGGTATAAGCACAAGAGAAATGAAAACATACGTCCATGCAAAAGCACAAGCCTGAATTTTCCTATCAGCATTACTCATAAAAGTCAAAAAGGGGAAACAACCCAAATGTCCATCAACAGATAGATGGATAAACAAAATGTACATTATCCACACAATGAAATGTTATTCAGGCCTAAACAGAAAGGAGGTTCTGAAAGCTACAACATGGATTAACCTGGAAAACATGCTAAGTGAAAGAAGCCAGTTGCAAAAAACCCCATATTCTACGATTTCATTTATATGAAATGTTCAGAACAGGCAAATCCATAGAGACATAAAGTAGATCAGTAGTTGCCTAGGGCTGGGGGGATGGGAGTACGGGTGACTGCTAAAGGTTATGGGGTTTCCTTTTGGGATGATAAGGATGTCCTGAAATTAGATAGTGGTGATCATTACACACCTTAGTGAATATACTAAAAACTCTGAAGTGTACAATTTAAAGATGCAAATTTTATGGCATGTGAATTTCATTCTAATTAAAAAAAAGAAAATCAGAGGTGGAGTCTTTGTCCCTCTTTCTCACTTGGTGAAATATATATTAAGGGAGATCGACTGAACGAGAAAAAATTTTTGAAAAATAAAACCACGTAGTTTCACTCATCAGTTAATGGCAAATATTTAAGCAGCTTATTCCTCCTATAATGTGGACCAGTATTACTAAGGCTGACTAAAGAAATGACTCTTACAAATCAGTTTATAACCTATTATATAGGCTATATATAAACCAGTGTGTACCCTAACTGATGGAGTAAGTCGCCTTCCGAAACTATAGTACCCTGGGTGAGCCGGACATTACTGCCACGAAGGTGCTAGAACTCACCGATTCTGGGTCTTGTTTAAAGTCCATGTGAGCTTTCAGCCTTCCTTTACAGCCTTAGCTGGTCAGGACTGCTGCTTTACAAGGCTGCACCTCGGGCCCCAGTGACTCAGAGACCACACTGCCGCTTCCTCACCAACAGTGCCAACTCCCAGGTCACTAAGGTCCCGCCTCCCTCAGGACACCAGAAACACACCTGCCTCTGCCTTAGTCAAGCCGTGTACCCTCCACCTAGGAGGGGCTCTGGCTGCAGGGAAAAACGCTACAACAGGAACACACCTTCCTCAATAGGGGAAAAACCTGGGGAGGCAGTTCTGAGGTTGGAAACACCCACAGCACTATTGGAAGTCTATTTTTCTTTTGTGAATTAAAAAACAACACTAAAAAACAACTTACCCTCTTTAAAGTGAATGTCAACTGTTTGCTGCCAACCGTGGTGTCTGATACACTCAACGTCCCATTTTTTGCTTCCAGTTTCAAACGATCTTCAAGGGTTTTACTGTAGGAAATTTAAGAGAATGACAATGAGAATTATGTTTTGATTTACCATTTGAAACAAGTTTTAATTACGACTGATCACATAAAGAAAAATCTTTTACATGTGTGGTAAAGATAAAAATGGCATTCAATTAACAGAACAAATGGAAAGAATTAGGGGCACTCAAACAGTCATTACTCGCACTCAATAGATGTACAATGAAAACAATGGCTGCCAAAAACACCCACTGATTTAATATTTTAAGTGGTGGTTCCAAATATTTCAATGGTTGCTACTTATCTTACTAAATCATATTTCTGAAGCCCAAATGCAAGGAGCAATACGTCTGAAGCCTGTAATTTACTGTAATGGTCAGTGGCACTTATGTTTCTAAAGCATTTTATATTTAAATCATGCACAACTTAAGCATGTGAGTATTTCAGCAACTCATTCACCTTCTACAAAGGAGTGAACATGAACTAAGTCTCAGGTCAAACCACAGAGGAGGCTGCAAGAATTCTGACTTCTTCCTCAGTGTTAGCTCACTGGCCTGCACTCATCACTCATGGTACGAACAACCTGAGACACGAATCCGTCTGATTACACACAGAGAAACCAAGAGCAACTGCACTGAGGGTGAACTCTGATTCAGCCCTAGTCACTGCCATTTCTCCAGGTGTCCTTCCTTTCAATTTCTTACTTGAATTACTTGGACACACTTTACCCCAAATTTAAAATTCATTTCATTTCCTGATCTTGTTTTCTAAATTTTTCTAGGGTCTGTTTATATAATCTGTGTCCCTTTATGGTATGCTGGGCCTTGCAATTCATTGTCATCTGCAATTAACACCATCCCACCTTTGCTTTATAAGATGATAAATTTGAATTTTGTACCAGTTATACATATAACAGTTGATTGCATGTTGTTATAATAATGTTTTATCATAAAATCAGAACCTTTGGCCCTTTTTGTTAACTTGGTTGAAAGGGGAAGAAACTGAATTAAGCCTAAAGATATAGAGTTTGAACATTAGCTCCACCCCTTCTAGAAATGGCTAAAGCAACTCCTTTACATGCCCGTGATGAAACTGAGAGGGGAGGAGAGGGAAGAAGAGAAAGAATATGGTTCTCTCTTCCATTCTGTTCTCTCCTCAAAAAAAAAGTAAACACATTTGCCTTTCTGATACTCCTTCTACCAACTAAGATTGAATGTGCCCGTTTAAAAATTTATACTAAAAGACTTGATTGAATAAAAAAAAGACTGAATTATGTGAAAGGGTCTTCTTTTTCCCAAAATACGACCTTTGTAACTAATTACTAAGGAGAACACAGCTCCTAAATGATCCATAAGACAAAGAGACGCTCCTTTGAAATTTTGAAGCTAATGTTTGATGTTCGCACCATGAGAGATTTCTCTCTTGTTTACGATTACTAAAAAAGTACTAACCATACCCTCTCTACATAATTTGAGACATAAAGTGGTTGGAGCAAAAGTGGCACTCTTTTCCAAGCAATAATGTTATTAAGAAGCACTTTTAAAGTACTTTTCATCTTCAAAGTTCTTTACAGATTAACTAATTAATCCTTTCAACATCCCTGAGACAGAAGTATTTATCCTTTATAGATGGCAAAAAGGGAGGTAAGATGGTAAGGACTTGCCCCAGGCCACAGAAGGATTCAAGTCTAAAACCAGGATTCCAATTTAAGAATCTCTGGTTTCCAGGTGTGTGTCAGACGATACTTGATTTATAAAGTTTGTTCAGGAAACATGTCCGTTAAGTGTTCTGAATGACAAGCTCCCACCTGACAAGCTGAATGAAGTTAATACTTAGTTTAGCTTTTATTTTTTAACAAGGATTCAGCAGTGAGGTATAAACTGACTCTAGCACGCATGTGAATTATGTTAGCCTAAGCAAATTCCTCAGCCTGCTCATTTCACTGTTGTTCTTTCCGTTCATAGCTATAAACTCGGAGGCTGTAAAGTTAACAGGACTTCTGAATAACCGTGGAGCCACCGAGACAAGGTGGTACACAGAAGACACTCATTTGGGAAGAAAAAGACTTTTCAAGTAAATTGTGGGAAATTACTACTCTTAAGAATGACCTTATTTCCTCCATGATAGGGTATATAAATTCTGGTTTTCTCTCAATGCACTTTCGATGTGCACATGTAAAAACTTGTTCTGTCTAGGCTACTTGGAAAGACAAGCCGAGTTTTAGGACGAGCCATGGCAGAAGATCAGACACAGGGCCCGAGTGTGGAGAGTTCTACATTAAAGCAAGTCCTACTTCCCTCCCTTTGAAAGTCAGTTTACAGAATGTGGCTGCTAACCAGCAGTTCCAAAGCCTGCTCCTTGAGTGTGAATTCAGTCAGAGATGATTTCAGAAGGAGACAGACACCTGGAAACTCTACTGTAACAGAAGAGCAAAATGCAGAAACCCACAGTGCATGTCCTTCTCAGGGCTCCGTCCACACTGGCCGCCTGTGGCAGAGGAGCGCTGGCATTCCCTTCCTGCCCCCGGCCCTGCCCCACCCTGCTGCTTCCGTCTGGTCTTCAGGTCTGCCGGCTTTGGGGTATGTTGTTATTCAGAGTAAGGCTAAGAGTTTTAGGGGAAAAGACCTCACTGCCGCAAGAGGAACAACAACTCCCCCAGATTTGTGGGGACTGCTAAGGAAAAAGAGATGGGCTTCAGAAGGCTGAAAGTGAGAGGAACCACTCGGCACAAGATACAGAGGGCTCTACGGGGAAGAACTTGAACTATCAGTAGGCCTATCTTAAAATAAAAAGAAAAATGAGCATAAACTACAAGGGCAAAATCAAATTGGATATTTATTAGATGCCCCAAGAAAGCTGAAAGATTTACTTCTTTGAGGCTTTAAAAACACACACTACTACTTCTTTAATTAAAACTATTTAGTTAAAAATAATGCTCCTCAACTGAGAGGTTTTTAAATCACTGTGCATGGAAAGGGAGGTAGAGGAGTGGAAAATAATATCCATAAAGGCACATGCTTTAGTAAGTATAGCATTCAAAAGAGTTACGCTAACTTTAATTAAAATAAAGGAAGCACCCTTCACAGTCTACATCAAGGGGAATAAGAAGAAAATGGAGACATGGAATCTGCAGAGAAATGAATTTTAAGTATTTTAAAATTTTAAGCCCTTTGTTTTAACTTTGAAAACTATTTACATGTACTGTAACAATCACTGAAAACATGATTTCAACGCTTTCAGTTTGCATGTTGCTTCAAAGCCCCTATCTTAGGAGATGTAAATTCAAGCAACGATGGAGTCTGACACCTTCATCTATCAGCTTAGTTGAAACCTGAAAAGACTCCTAACATCCACTGTTGTTGCAAGTGTGGGCAAACAGGCCCTGAGTAAGACCGCAAAGTGCACAAAGCCTTTTTCCAGGGCGATGTGGGGCAATGTGGCCCGTCTACCACACACTCCTTTTGATCCAGCAAATTCCATTACTAGGTAATATAGTCTAGAGAAATTCTTGCACACGTGCACACATTTATAACTGAAAAAAGATAAGAGAAAAACAAGAAACAACCTAAACACCCAAAATAAGGGGATGTTGTTATGGCCCTTATGAAATATTTATGTAGCTGCAAGGTAGACTGACGTGTACTCACAAAGAAAAATTTCCAAAACTTATTGTTAAATGAAAAGAGTAAGTTCTTCAGCAACATGCTCAGTATGATCCACTCCTGTAAAAGAAAGAAGAGCTAAAACTACACGTATGTGAGTGTGTACACACACGAGTTCATTCTGAAAGGGCGTGCACAGCAGCTACCTCAGGGAGGGAGCGTGGGGGTGTAAGAGACTGACCTTTCACTCCACATTCTTAAGTATTACAATGGAAATATGCAAACTATTACTTGACTACATACTACCTCAGTAATAAAAGAGTCTCCGTAAGTGTAAGTTTGGAGTTAAGTTGCTTTCAGAAGTAGATTTTTTAAATGCTTCTCTTAAAACAAGACTGCCTTCTTTCAGCTCTCATCCACTATCACTGAGGAAAATGAGCCGAAGAGTAACCATAGTTAGTTCACAAAGTCGATAAGCAGACGTGATAAGCAGCTCACCCAGAGCTCCTAAAACTGCCCGGAGAAGAGGAGTTCCCCAAAAGGCAGGAAACGTCCTAAACACCTTGAATTTCCAGGACCTACCACAGGGTAGGTGCTTCAAAGAACGCTTTCATGAACTGAACTTAAAGGGCCACTCAGCTGGTAGTATTCATTACCCAAGAAGAGGAGACATCCTCGGCTTCTGAAATTCAGAAAACTGTCACTGCAAGGACTTGCCTCCTCCAGGGCTCAACAACAGACAGCTCGGACGTTTACACGACCCCTTGCAGACCACGCTGCCCCACATAACTGAAGGGGCTCATGTGCCCAGGCTCCAGACGCAGGCCAGCAAGCAGGATCTTCCCAATCTCTTACCTAGAAATGTGATTCTTTCCATCCTTCTGACTTCTTTCCCTGTGTCTCTGAAGATGTACCCCTTGTCCTTTCTGAGGCTACAGCTCCTGGCCCCATTGCCTCCTGGCTGCTTACCAAATTCAGCTCTGTCCATTTAGTCCATTCTCTCATTTCTTTACAGTCCCCTTTCCTAGGTTAACTCCTCTCTGCCTATTAACATATCACATCTCTCAAGCCTAAAAAACCTTTCCTGTCAAGTTTTTGGCTTTGACTCCTTCCTTTCACTGCCAAACTTCTTGAAAGAATCATCTACACTAATTTTTCACAATAATTTTTACCTCCATTCATTGATCGATTGATCATTTGGTCTGAGTGCCTGAGAAACCAGTTCCAATAATGCAATCTTCCCAATGGCATTTTCCAACCTTTGTTCCGCAGACCTCCCCACTCCAGCTGCCGTTTGTACCCCATCCTTCTCTCTGACAGTCTCTCCATGCTTGGCTCTTCAGTTTCCTCTGCCTTTCGGAGAACTCCTCCGTAATTTTTACTGTCCATCTTCTCCTGTGCCTGTCATCTAAATCAGAATCCTTAGCCCTAGGCTGTATCAATGTATCTGTGACGTTTCTAAAATTTTATGTATTACTCTGCATGGATTTGTATTTTTCTAAAGAGAAGATTATGGTTTTTATCCCAGACTCAAGAAAAACATTTGCTGTTGCCAAGGTCTGCATTCTTAGCTCTCACCGCACTCCACACACTCATGGTCAGTCTTTCATGCTGCATTTCACACAACAGCTGCTATCCCTTCAGCCAACCTCTCCGGCCCCTCCGACGTTTCCATTTGTCTGCCGAACATGACCAAAAAAGACATCTGGCACTGCAGACTTAACGTGCTGAATATCCAGCTCAACGCTTTGAGCCTTCAATCTGTTTTTCCTTCTATATTCTTTATCTCAGTAGCAACAGTGCCAGACCCTTCAACATCATCCCTGGGTCTCCCTTTGATATTAAATTAGTAACCAAACAATGTTGTGGCATATCATTTTTCTCAAGATGGTCTTATGAATAATTTGGTTCTAAGTCTGTCTGCTCCTCTCTACCCCTGGTCAGGCTTTCAGCACTTCTGACTGGGACTACTGCATAGTCTGTTAGCTGATCTCAGGGGTCCAGTTTCTCCCCACCTTTTCTCTCTAAAACTGAGGTATTTCGTTAAGAGGTTTCTGGGAAATAGGGACGTTTAATGCCTGTACGTTTTTATCTTTATTTTCTACAGCAAACATGTACTGCTTTTATTTAAAAGTATAAACATTATGGGCACGAAGGGCTGGTATCGATTTGATCATGTCACTCAGCTTACCAACTTTCCTTGGCTCTCCAGTGGTCAGAACGGGGCCCAACACGTCCTTCGGGCCTCACCTACTGCTGCTCCCCGACATACTCTAGGCTCTTGCCACACAGAAACAGTCTTCCCCGCCGCGTTCACACAGCGTCCTTGGCTCACGCTGAGCCTCTGCTAGAACGCCATCTTCCCAACCCTGCTTTCAGTGCTCATCTTTTCATCTTTCAAAAGACCACTTTCAATATGACCTCTTATAAAGATTTCTTTAAGTCTCCAAAAATTGAACCCCTTTTTTTCTTATGTCTTTCACATGCCTCTTCGCAGGCCACAGAGTATCAGCGGGCATGTGAATGCTCCAGGCTGTGGGCCGCACCTGTCCGGTCCAGAACGGTGCTTTGCTCACACTAGGTACTCAGCAAGTGTTTGATGAATGAATGGATGGGTGGAGAGGCTGAGAGGTGGAGGAACACACTCACAAATAAAGTCTAGCTACTGTAAGGCATATAAATGCGTGTGGAAAGACATACGCATTTCTCTAAAGCCGTATTACTCTGCCAAGTAGAGAACAGAACTCACTCAAGTATTGAGTTACAATCCACTGTTCACTTTTCTCTTTACAGAATAGTTTTAAAGCTGGGCAAGTACCAGTGAACGTTTAAACGTAATACACTCAATTTTGATGTTGTGTTTTATCGATTGCCTTGTAGTAACTCGCAGAATAAACATAAGGAGTCACTTTAGTTCTCTGAAGGATAATGGTTCACTGCTTCATTAAATAATATTAAGATACTGCAAGTTCAGGATTTGCCAAAATAATCCAGTCAAGACTAGAATTCAATAAGCGGTTTACGCCAAAATGCCAGCAAACCGCAGGCTATTCATACCAAAGGGTTATTACTTTAAGCAACGGGATTTTTCTTTTAAGCCCATTTAAGTATTATCACTTAAACAGCTCCTCCGCTTAAAAAAAAGCTTTACCTTAGTGATGTTTAACTCAGTAAGAATGTTTAAATGCGGTGCATTAACTTAGCTATTACTTATTCATTAAGTAGGAAGTTTTTATCCCTTTTGTTTCTTACATTAAATTTGCTGCTACAACCCACAGGCAGAAGAATGTCTGTGAGATCAGTCATGCCTCCCACCCCCAAATCATGGCCTCCTGTTTCCATGGTTACACTAAAAACAACTGCTCCCAGATTTCCCTGGTCATGGGGTAGTGGAGGGAATAAGTTCTTTCTCAGCACATCCTGAAAGGGTAACTTTTCCAGTTGCCTGACACGCAACCAAGGTGCAGAAGATGCATGCTTTCAATAAGGATTGATCAAGTGCCTACTTCAGTCTAGGCACTGACTCAAGAGCGAGGGACAAAGTAAATAAAACAAGACAGAAACAGCAGATAACCTAACAAAGAAATTCACTCTACAGAATCAGAAGACTAGAAACATGCCATCTTCCCCCTGCTTCTGAGTAGGACTCCAAAGACCTAAGAATAACAGCTATCTAAAAAGAGAGGCTGCACACACTGCTGGCAGGAAATGTAAATGAAACAGCCTCTTTGGAAAACAGTTTGCCAGTTTCTCAAAAGTTTAAACATAACGTTACCATGTGACCAGCAGTTCCGCTCCTGGGTATACAGCCGGGAGAAACGAAAACATGTCACTGCAAAAACTTGTACATGAATGTTCACAGCCACATCATTCATAATAGCCAAATAGTGAAAACAACCCGAATATCCACCAACTGATATATGGATAAATAAAAATGTGGTATATCCGTACACTGGAATGTCACTCGGCAATAAAGACAAATGAAGCACTAACACATGCCACAACATGGACGAACATTAAAAACATTGTGCCGAATAAAAGAAGCCACACATTGCATGATTCCCTTTATATGAAATGTCAGAACAGGCAAATCTATAGAGACAGAAAGTGGACTAGTCTTATCCGGGGACAGGGCAGGGTGGGGCAGACAGGAGTGAGTGCGAATGGGGTACAGAGCTTCGTGTTGGGGTACTGAAAATGTTCTAGAATTGACTGTGATGATGGTGGCACAACTCTGTGACTGTCCTGGAAACCAATGAATTACGCGCTTTAAGTAGCTGAATTTATGTTATGTGAATTATATCTCAAGAAAGTTGTTATAAAAGAAAAGTGAGGTTGGTAGCCAAAGAAAATATCTTTAAAAGACATCAGTCTATTAACTACATTCTTTTTTTACCCAAATATCTTTTGTTAGTTAGTCAGAATCAGAATTTCCACATGCTCCTGGATTCTAAATCAAAGGATTCACTCAACTTTTGGGGTCCCAGATATTTACTAGAAGCTGGTGAAATAAAGACGAACAGGCATATCTCCATTCCAGAAACAATTCAACCTGTCCATCGATGTCCTCCCGCCTTGTCCCCCTTCCTCCATCTGAAAAACCACATTTTCCTAGAGAGAAAGCTGGGAGCTGGAAAAGCACAACGTAGAGAACTTGTACTGCCCCAGCCCAGCATAACACCTCATCTCTTCTGCCCAGCTCTTCCTCCTCCGTCTCCCCCGCTTGGCTCCCCAGACCTTCAAGCTCTTCTCCTAATATTATCTACTATGACCATCCATCACATTCGAACCTTATACATCAATACTTAGCCTAGAAATTCTGAGAGACTTTAGTAGCTACCTTGTTCCTCACTTAGATTCTGACAACTGAAACTCTTCAAATAATACCATTTTTGAAGATTGATTTTCTTTTTTTTTTTTAAAGATTAGCACCTGAGCTAACAACTGTTGCCAATCTTTTTTTTTTCCCCTGCTCTTTTCTCCCCAAACCCCCCCAGTATATAGCTGTATATTTTAGTTGTGGGTCTTCTAGTTGTGGCATGTGGGACCCCATCTCAACGTGGCCTGATGAGCGGTGCCATGTCTGCACCCAGGATTCAAACCAGCGAAACCTGGGCCACTGAAGCAGAGTGCGCGAACTTAATCACTCAGCCACGGGGCCGGCCCCTGATTTTCTTTATTGTGGTAAAATATATATAACAAAACTTACCACTCTAACCATTTTTAAGTGGACAGTTCAATGGCATTAAGTGGTATCTCACCCATTTCCCTAACGGGTGGTATCTACCCATTTCCCCTCTCCCCATGCCTGGCAACCACCATTCTGCTTTTTGTCTCTATGTGTTTGACTATTCTGGAATACTACTCTTTCTAATCTCTCAATTTTCCTGCAAAATGCTTAACATTTCTGGCAAATTTTCCAAGTGACCTTTTCATTAATCACATAAACTGAGATGGGGGTAAACAACTGAAATTCTAATTTTTTTAAATAATTTTTTTGTTAAGAGCAAAGAATTTGTTACCTCTGTTAACTATCACTGTCCACAAGGCTTCAAGGCACTGATCCATATAGCACAGAATCAGATCAGTATCCCTACGTTAGAGAACCCGATGGGGAAAAACCAAGAACAACAAAAACAAGTCTGGCTGTTGCAGTGTAAACATGCTCTAATGTACATTTACCAATACACAGAGGGCTATACCCTGTGCTTTACTGTATGTAAACCATACCTCCAAAAGCTGTTAAAAATAATTATCATAAAGACCAGTGTATTTTAATAGTGACATTGCCCTCAGGCCTTGTGGTGCTGCCCTCACGTTAACTCCAAAGATCAAAATGTCACCCTTAGGGCAACTTGCCAGTGAGGAAAAGCAGGGCTCAACAACACGTCAGTCATCACTGAGAGTGTGTTACTCACTTCATCAGCTTCTGCTTTGTGGCAGAATCTTTGAAGCTTCTGAATTCTTCTCCTGCTTTGATCTCATAAAACTGGGGCTTGAGGACCGTCTGCTGGTCCTCCTTGAGTCGTTCCTGCCGCTTCACTTTTTCCTCCTGCTGGAGAAGTCTGCGTTGTTTCCTGACCTCTTCAACCCAGGCCTTTTCATCATCTGAACTCTCAGAACTTTCGGCATCACTTGGTTTTCCTTCCGGTTCTTCCTCCTCTTCCTGGAATAAAAATAGTAAGAAGCAGCTCCTTCCCCCCAACCAAACACTGACCCATTATTCTTCTAAATAGCATTAGCTCATCTGAGTAGAAGATGTTGTATGGACTGGACAAAAATGCCTTTAGTTAAATAAGATATAATCCTAAGGTGAAAGTCAAACAAATTATATTTTGAGCGTACTCAAAGACTCTTTTAGCTTCAAAGAAACTTTATATAAACAAACAATGAGGGGCTGGCCCCGTGGCCGAGTGGTTAAGTTTGCACTCTGCTTCTGCAGCCCAGGTTTCGCTGGTTTGGATCCCGGGTGCGGACATGGCACCGCTCATCAGGCCATGCTGAGGCGGCGTCCCACATGCCACAGCTAGAAGGACCCACAACTAAAAATATACAGCTATGTACTGAGGGGCTTTGGGGAGAAAAAGGAAAAAGAAAATCTTTTAAAAAAAAAAGAAAAGAAACAATGACAAACTCTAAATGATTCAGAGTACATTACTTTTTCATGAAGTTCCTGTTGCTCTAAGAGTCTTAGTTTCTTCTTCCTTTTTTCACTAATTTTTGAAACAAGTGGATTCAAAAGCCTAAATTCTTCACTCTCTTCATCTACTTGGAAGTCAGGGTTCTCAAACATAACTTTAAATCGATCATCGGTGAGAATATTAGGGAGGCTCTATAAGAAAAAGAATGTAAAAATTTAAAGTTAATATCTGAATAAAATCTGACCAGAAATATGGCTTAAAAACATTTCACTCAATTATAAATTAATAAGCTGCACAAGACATAACTTATTAAATTATTATAAAATTTCTTTAGAACTAGTTTCCAGAATTTTCTAATTGCCCCGGGACTTATCTTCTACCCACAAAACAAATTCTACTAATCTTTTTCACAGACAATATGTATTGCTTGGACATTACACATAATGAGCTAAGAATGTGCCTTTTTGGCTAAGTCTATGCTTAATACATTAGAAAGAATTTTCTTCAATTAACATTTTAACGCAAAAAGACTTTTCAAAGAAACATATGTTTTTGAAACATGGCTTTTTAAGCATAGCTACTACTGAATTAAAATTAGCGAGTCTTTCAACTTCATATTCCAAAACTGAGAGACGAAGTATACATTGACAAGTCGAGAATTAACACGGTGGGACTTGTGGGTAAGCTTGCTGACTCAAGTGAGTTATTGGAAAGATAAGGGATGTTTCCATCCCTTATAGATAGTCTCATAAATTTTTTTCTCTAGGCCATTTAATTGTTCTCAAAGGATACACTGTTAAAACTTTGTCATTTTGACAAAATAAAACTTTGTTATTCAGACTCATTTGGACAGCTCAGGAGTGATACAAAATTCTTCTGTTTGTACCAGTTTTGAACAGAAAGTTTTCTAGAATGTACTGTAAACTGATGTGTTCACGTAAACAGATGACAATCTTACACACTCAGGGCTCTCCTATTGTTCCTTCCCTGCTATGGCCTTGGAAACCAGATAAATCAACCTAATTAAAATGGTTTGTAAAACAGAGTAAACAGCCCGAACACAGGCTGGAAAAGCTAACCTGTTTGTGTTGGACTCCAGCTGTACGGAACGGACTTTGTTTTACTGACTGTTTCTCCATTATTTAGAGTAAACAAGGTTGTAAGCAGCTGAGTTCTGAATACTGTACTCGTGTAACAGAGCTACATGAAAATGCGGTAAATCGTGAGACATTAAGGAACGTGGCCCGTTTATTACCTACTCTATGGACCTAAAATCTGATAAATCCTACTTAAAATTCTATGATATACTGAATATATACTTGAGATATATTGAACAAGTCTTCCCTGATTAAATATCATTTCTGAGACAGATTTAGGTTCAAAAAAGAAAAAAGACAGATAAGATCTAGTTCCTGATCTGAAGGTGCTCACTCACAGTCTAATAAGAAAGCAAAAACCAGCTGTACGCTACAGGCCTTATGAAGGACGCTAACCAGCTGAAAGAGGTCCAGGAGCAGAGAGCTGATACACAGTCCCAACAAGAGACATCTCAGAAGGGCTCATAGGGGATGTGCCATCTGGAGGAGGCTTGAAAGAAGAGTAGGTTTCAACAGATAGAAATCTAAAGAGCATTTCCAGCTCACTGAGGAGTGGTGAATAGTCTGATGATGCAAGAACAATGGCGAAATTTGAAAAAGCACTTTTTGATCAGGTCAGGTTCTAAAGGATTTGAAATACCATGACCTTTACTCAGCAGGTGAGGGGACTACTAGGGAAGAAGAGGATGAGGAGGAAACAGATGCCCGAAGTGTGCTTCAAGAATCTCCGATGGCAACGGTCCTCAGCAGCATGGTATATGATGGACTGCTTAGAGAGAAACCAGAGTCATGAGGAAGACTAAGAAACCACTTGAGAAAACTGGGAGAAGAGCCAGGGCCTGAATCAGGGCAATGGGAATCTAAAGGTGCGAATACGAGTTCTTCAGGAGAGGATTATCATGAGATGCACTTCTAAGTTAGAATTGGTAGACACAGCTATGGAGGAGATGGGGGAAGGTTAAGAGTGAAAAACAGGGTTGGAAATTTCTCTCAAGTGTCTAGCTTAAATGACTAGAAAGCTGGTGATAGCATGAGTCAGGATCCATCATTGGAGATCATCAGAAAAAGAGGCATAGGGTGGAGTAAAGGGCAAGAAATTATGTTCCAAGAAACCAAGATGTCCTTTAGTAGGTGAACGGATAATTAAACTGTGGTACATTCAGACAATGGAGTATTATTTGGCACTAAAAAGAAATGAGCTATGAAGCCATGAAAAGACACAGAGGAACTTAAATGCATATTACTACATGAAAGAAGCCAGTGTGAAAAGGATGCATATGTATGATCCCAACTATATGACCTTCTGGAAAAGGCAAAACAATGGCAACAGTACCAAGATCAGTGCTTGGCAGGGGTGAGGAGGGAGGGGTAAACCGGCACAGCACAGAGGATCTTTAGGGCAGGTAAACGGTCTGTGTGACACTCTAATGGTGACACACATCATTACACATGTGTCCAAACTCACAGAATGAACAACACCAAGAGTAAAGCCTAATGTAAACTACGGACTTTGGGTGATTATGATGTGTCAATGTGGGTTCATCAATTATAACAAGTGTACCTTCTGGGGGGAGATGTTGATGGTGGGGAGGCTGTGAGTGTACGGGGGCTGGGGGTACATGGAAAATCTGTGTACTTTCTGCTCAATTTTGCTGTGAACCTAAAAACTACTATAAAAAAATTAAGTCAAAAAAAATCCAGTGAATGAGAAAAATTAACAAAGAAAAAGAAATTATGTTCCACTTAAGACTGGTGAAGTCTATGGTACAAGAATGTTATCTGCATACCGACGGACACCTTTAGGTGTCCTGGAACAAGGCACTGGGCCTCAGGTGAGAGGAGAGGGCTAAATTGTAAATTTGGAGCTCTTTGTAAATATAGGAGAGGTGATAGTGCCAAAGATCCAAACATTTTCAAATGAATAGCTATTTACCTATTACACATTTCCAAGTAAAAATAAATAAAGAAAACCCAAGGGAAATTTTTTCCTTTTCATCTTACTGTATTTATTAAATAATCATATTTAATAAATAACAGAGGAAAATGTTAAAAAAGAGTATGTTGCTAGTACTCAAGTTTTTTTCTTAATTTAAAATAATAAATTGCATTGCCTAAAGACAAGTATGCTTTGGATGAACAATTTATAAAACAAAAACTCTTCTGATCCAGCTGTAAAAATATTTCCCCCAGAGATTTTTCCTAGTCTAATTGTTTGTTTCCACAGCTGTCTTAAAAAAAAAAAGAGAGGAGGATAAGATGTAGTTAGTGATGTTCTACAGTAGTTTACAAGTGTCTGGCTAGTGATCTACCCTATAAATACACGTGTACATATGCTAAACACTTGTCATTCAAATTTGGAAAACATCTTAAAGTACTGTTCATACCTAAGTTCTATCTCAAAGACATATTTGTAGATCTGAGTAGGATGCTTATTATTAATATTTTGTCCCGACACAGTAATATATATGAGGAATGCCTGGTATTTAAAACAAATTAATTCTTTCAATGCTGTAATATCTATGAAATTAAGTTGATGTAGACTTCTGAGTAAAGATGGTGGTTTGAACACAGGCCTCTCCTTTAATCTCTGCTAAAACCCCACTAAAACAATAGAAATGGGGATTTAAAAAGACACTCCTTAGGGATGAGAAGGATAGGAAAGGAAACAGGAGCAATGAGATTTTGGAAGCAAGAAGGAAGGCCTTGCACCTGCCCTCTCCATCTGGAGGCTTCTCTGGAGGGGCAGCTGTTGGGCCGGGGCAGCAGTACGTGAGGGCAAAGGAAGCACCTGGTACCAGGGGATGCAATGAAGGTTCGCATGTCGGGGCTGCAATGCCTCCTGGGCCCAGCGCCCCAAGTTCACTTGACTCTAGTTCTCAGACACAGGAACGCAGTGGGATCTGACCAGCCCAGAGAAAGACCGAGAAGATACTGATTCTTCTCCAAATACACAGTTTGGCCAGGTCAGCACAGTGACTGATGGGCCCTGTCTCCACCTCAGAGTTTCCATTCAGCCTTTTAAATCCTTCACTCTTAAATATGAATAGAAGACCAAGGATCACAGCAGGGAAAAACTATTTAAAAATTTTTTTTCTAGAAAATTTCCCAGCACTGAAGAACCTAAGTTTCTGGGTTGAAAGAGCCACGAAGTGGCCAGCAGTGTGGGCTGAATTTCTGGATGGAAGGTGGCCCCAATGAGGCAGAGCCATCTGTGGGAGACGTCTTTGAACTCACCCTCTTTCTTGACCTACTCTCTTATTTGGAAGAGCAAACCCTAAGGAATTTCTGGAAGAAAAAGAGCATGTAAGGGTCATTTCTTTCTTTTTTTCTTTTTGAGGAAGATTAGCTCTGAGCTAACATCCATGCCCACCTTCCTCTACTTTATATGTGGGACGCCTACCACAGCATGGCTTGCCAAGTGGTGCCATGTCTGCACCCAGGATCCAAACCAGCAAACCCTGGACTGCCAAAGCGGAACATGCAAATTTAACCCCTACGCCACTGGGCCGGCCCCACATAAGGGTCATTTGTTATTGTTGTTGAGAACTTGAATGTTTAAAAACCTCTTCAGGGGCCAGCTCTGTGGCCGAGTGGTTAAGTTCGCCTGCTCCACTTCGACGGCCTAGGGTTTCACTGGTTCGGATCCTGGGCATGGACCTAGCACCACTCATCAGGCCATGCTGAGGCATCCCACTTAGCAGAACCTGAAGGACCTACAACTAGAATATACAACTATGTACTAGGGGGCTTTGGGGAGAAGAAGAAAAAAAAAAGATTGGCAACAGATGTTAGGTCAGGTGCCAATCTTTAAAAAATAAATAAATAAATAAAAAATCTCTTCACTATACCCTTACTGTGATTGACTGCTTCTCTGGGTTGGAAATAATATTCCTTCAGAAAACTGAAGGTTCTTATAATTCTGTATCCAATATGGTGGTGAGGTAGAGTGAATCCCTAAGATGAATGCTGTGGACCAAGATGTGAAGGCGACCAGACCAGAATGAAGCAGGGCAGAAAGACGTAGAAGAGACTTCTTCCTCAGGAAAGTAAAACTAATGTAACAACTGATCTTCACATAAACATCTTGAGATGAGATTTAGACAAGCGGCAAAGAACTGAGAGTTAGTGATAACCATATAGAACGCGGACAAAAAAGTCAATCGTTAAGTCCAGGGAAGACGAAGATTATGCAGGAAATGTAACCAGAGACCATGATGTGACTCCGACTCCAACACAAAGAGCATTTGCACAGTCATTACAATGTAAGTGCTCAATAGTGACTTACCCCAAATTCCAATATGATTTTATTGGGAGGGAAGGTTATCAAAAGACAATGCCTAACCTTAAAAGTCAAGAAGTAGCCCTATGGGCAGAGTTTTGCACTAAAATAATCAGCTGAAAAGGCAAAAGTGTTTGTCTCAAGTGAAGCAAAAATAGGGGCAGGAGGAGAAAAGGGCAGGCGGCAAGAGGACAGAGGACAGCCAGTGTTCCTAACAGACCTCAGAGAAACACTGAATCTTTAAAACCACGTGTGTACAAACATAATAAAAACAAATTTTAACTGGTACTAAAAAAGTTGAAAAAAAGTAATATTTTGGATGTTAAAACTGATCTTACCCAATGCAGAGTGTCTATGCATGATTCTATCTTTTTGCTAGAGAGATGAATTATTATTTTAATATAAACTCTTAATGATATTGAATAATTCCTGACGCTGTTAAATCACCTCTTCCCTGGTCTCCAGGCCACAGAATACACTTAGCATAGAGATGTCATGCATGACAATATCTGACTGAGCTGAATCCAAGACAAGTACTTTCATACAAGACTTTAAGGCAATAGCAAAAATCGGCAGAAAAGGCTAACAGGCAGGAAATGACATTTGTAAGCAAAACGTCTCTAACCAAAACTCAAACCCTTACAAATCAAATAGGTCACTGGTGCCTGGCTCTCAAAGGTGCCTGTGAACACTTGGAGCTCAATACATATTTGTTTAAAGAATAAATGAATACCATCAAATTTCTAAATTTGGATAAAGTCCACATGATGCTTACTGACATTATGCGGTGGGTCATTTCCTATTGTAGGTTCAACTGAATGGCAAACATCTTATTAGACTTAATTATGTTATCAGTGGTCGCAGTATTTGGGAATATGCTTCACTGTCTGCCTCCATGAAATTTCAGTTGGAGTCAAAGCAGAACATAACCGCATGATATTGACTTTGTAATCAGGAGTTATCAGAGCTATTAAAAAGCTCTTCAGAGTTTAAAGAGCTGATTTCAAAGACAAGACTAATAAATTGCTGATGGATTTAATTCTTTCATGTATCCTTTATAATTATAATGAAGGATTCTTTCCTTAATTCATGAATTTTTTTAAGGTCTTCATTTTAATTAGATAAAACTGTTAAACAATAAATCATACAAGCTTTGTCTATAACAGCCTCAGTTTTATAAGACTATATTTTAGAATTTCTGGAAAGAAACTGAGCTCTGATAATATGATCTGATTTGGGTCAGCAAGCCACCAAAAGGCAAATTAGGGACATATTTTCCAAATACTATTTTCCAGCAGAATTTTATCAGGTGACATGGCCATAAAGTTGGCACTTTCGAGCTTTCAACAACTGGGGAGAAACTGCTGTTTGATGAAAGAAGAGAAGAATTTCCAAGGTTCTTCCTCTGCAGTCGCAGAGAAACAGTAATAGCCTGATGAATCTTTACAGGATGACCCTATTGCTTTGACAAAAAATTTTAAAGGCACAGAGCAATCGTGATTTTCCCCATTTACTATTAAGACCACTTCACAGGTTTTCAGCTCTCATGGTCATTTTCACCATCCTGCACCACTGTGCACAGTGAGGATTGCCTGTGTTATAAGTCTCTGGCTGCCCCAACCTCAACAAAAGCCTGTGAAACAAAGGGTGGCTGGTGAGGAAAGGAGACTTTTCCCAAATGTTTATAATCATCAGGGTTTTGTAAAAAGGCTCCTGAACTGTGTACACCATGCTGCACAAGGTATCAGAATTAAATATTAACTCGTGTCCTACCCACTATAACATTAAATGTAATGATAAGGACTCATAAGTATAAAACATAGATAGGAACACATATATCTGCAGCCTAAATTAGTTCCACTCTCTTCCTACTGAAGCTTTAGGGCACATAAATCCAAAGATCACGTCCTTTTAGCTTGTAAAATGACATTATGAAGTTGAAAAGTTACCTCCCTACTCATCCTCAGGCTGGGCTAACAAGAAGATCAATGTGAACATATTCTGAGGAGAAAGTCGACACTGCAGGAAGCACTTTTTAAACACTTTAAGATATACTTACACATTTAACACACTGATGTAAACTAGGAAGGTGCATAGCCATAGCACACAGATGTAAATTAATATAATAAGTTTAAGTAATTGTTTCATCATTGGTTTATTATTCATGTAATGAAAATGGAAACATAAAAGCCATCCATCTATTTACTAAGGAAGGCTTCCAAAAATTAAGATTTAAATAATATATTAAAAGAATGTAATAGACCAGGATGAGAGGCTGCAGAAAGGATCAGGAAGCAGAGGATAACAGAAGGCACAGTGAGTGCGAATCCAGTTAGAATTCACAGCACCAAGAACGCCCCTCTCTGGTCCTGTCCTTGCATGTTATAGAAGAAAAAACTATGGCCCAGTGAAGGTGAGGGTCACCACAAAGACAGGACTAGTGAGCAAGGGGCTCAGAAATAAGAACCTTTAGTTGCAGTCCCTTGGCACTGCTGGAGAGAGTGGAACAAAAAAAACACACGACGAGCTCCCTCACTAAAAAAAAAGTTCACTCACCTGGTTAAAAACCAGAGAGAGAAAAGAGAAACAATAAACAAGCAAACAAAACCCTCCTGAGAGCTCAACAGAGCTGGCCTAAAGTCACAAGGTTAGGCCATTTACTCAGAGTCAGGTCCGGCAGGCTCTCAGGAGAGATTACAATTTACAATTTACAACTCCCCTTGTGAATGACCAAGCTTGCTTATCTGCCTGCCTGATCTAAGCAGATCAGACAACAGCACTGGGCAGGAATGAGGAAGTCTTTACATGGCTGGGAAAATTAGGAAACTCTTCTCCTGTCTTGACAATATCAGCTAAATGAAGCCCTAACCCTTATTTATTTTATGAATCCTTTTTGTCGATCTTCACATTAGTAAAGGAAGGTGGGCAGCAGTTAGATGTGAGTGTGTACACTCCCCATACTGCCACATCTAAATAAAAATTGGTTACTTCTGGAATTATAAACAAACCTAGTTAGTATAAAAAAAACCAATAAACAGTCATTTAACAATAAGAGGATTAAGTAAATTATAATAATCCATAAAATAGAAAACACAGCTCTCAAAAATATTTACAAAGAATTTTCAATAAAATGGGAAACTACTTACTTTATAGAACCAGGATATTTTATACATTATCTTGCTGTTATAGTTTATAATTTTAAGGGAAATAAGACAGGGAGGAAATTCACTAAAATATTAACGATGCCTTTCTCTGGGGAGAATTATATAGGTGACTTTCTTCTTTAAATTCCTTCCTATTTTACAAACTTCCCACACTGAGCATATACTATCTTATAAGCAGAATAAAAAAACAAAATTTGTTTTAAAGAAAAATAAAAACACAAATTATGATGACGAAAATGTAGAAACAATTTATCAGTATTTTCTCTGCCTTACAAAATCTTACCTTAACTTTCTTCTTCCATGTAGATTTTTGCTTCTCCTCCTCTTCCTCAATTAATTTAAGCGCCAGCTCTTTGTTAACTTTTGGCAATTTCTGGTACAGGAAAAAAAAGAAAAAGCTGTACTAAAATACCTACATTTTAGCTTTAAAGGTTGGTAGTTCTATAAGGAGTATAACTTCACAAACAGAAGATATCCAATTCTTATTTTTAAAATTTCATTATCCCCAGAGTAGGAAAGAATGTGGACACAGATGATGTTATCAGGTGGGCCACGGAGTACAAAAACAGCAACCTCATCTGACTCTTCCCAGTGCACTGAGAAGCGAGCTGGGAGACGCGCTATTCGGCTGAGGTCAGCCTCAGAGAGTCTAGGCCCCTAAATAAGGGGAGGCCACCAGGCCCAGTATTGCAGCCTCTGGCTGGAGTTGCAGGAACTCCTACAATGCGACTAATAATGCTAACCGCACTATTTCCTGCTTCTGAAATGGTAAATTTCTACGGGGAATTCTAGATGTGAATCTGACAACTCTCAGGATAAAGCTATAGGCCACTTATTGTCCTTTTCCACTTAGTCCTTTATGTCTCACAGTAAGTAAAGTATAACTGACAAATAATGCAAAAATCTGGGATAAAAGGATGCCATATCCTAGTGTCCCTTGCCAATGCACAGGCACATTCATCACTCTTAAAAACTTAAGGAATAATCTGGAAAAAGGAAAAAACAGTCATTAGTCTTTTGTACTGAAAAAGTGTGTGTACATATGTGTGTACATGTGTATACACAGATATATTTATTTATTTAAATTTTTAAAACTAATGTTCGGTTAGAAATTATTGCATCGTTTTTGGTTAACTTTAATCAAGAGGGGTTGCTAGAGACTAAAAGGGGGCAGGGTGGGGGTGGGGGGACTTGCTCTTCCCTGTCTGTTTGCTGTTGGGTTGGCATCACACATCAGCAATTCTTTGCCCTGGCAACAACAGGTGGTTCCAGTTGAGTGGGGGGTTCCAGTTCGTGGTTTTCCAACACTCCTAGGGGGTCTGGACCCAGCTCCTCAGGGCCTGCCTCTTCCCTGTTGCCCAGCCCTGGAGTGGTAGCTGCTTCCTGCAGCCACTGCTTCTCTTATCAATACCTTACTGTTTGCCTTTTCAGTTCTCTAATACCCGGTTAACAATTCTTTATGTTAAATTCTCTCTATTAATATAACTAGTGTGGTCTGATTCCTGTCTGGACCCTGACATAGTCTAATGACCATTTCCTATGACCCAAGCAGCTATCCTAAGATCCTGCCAATGTCAGTAAGCATGGGGATTAGCAAAGCCCCAATACTGCAGACATGGCAAACCCATTTGAAAACGCCATCAGAGTTTCTTAGCCGGGCTGACGATACCAGTCCGCTTGGCATTACTTCCCACAATACCATTACCACAGAGTCCAAAATGATAACAGTGCAAAGAGTACTCACCCTCATGACAAACAAAATATACCAAAAATATTAGTAAAAGACGTATACATAACTAAGGACGGAAAAAAAACGAAATGGATAGCAGATTTCTTTGGAATAATACACAAAATGAAGATTAAGTACTTTTCTCTAGTAAACTTAATGGTAAGTATGTACAATATTTACCTTTAATTGGACTCTCTGTGCACGTGTTTCTTCTATCTTCTGTCGGATCTTATCTTTTCTATATTCTTCATAAGCAAATGGATTTACCATCAACTTCACCTTTTCAAAGTAGAAAAAAAGAATCATAGTTAACAGCATGTTTCATATAGACTATGACAAACTATGCCAAAGAATAGGCAGATCTCTTACAAACTATAACTACGTTTTATGAAAATCCAAGTAAGTAGAGAAGAAATGGCTCATTAATCACCTAAAATAAGTGTAGTTTTGTATTTACCTTGTGATAGAGTCTTATATCCATGAAAAATCCATGCATGTATGCCCGGAGAAAAGGTGATCCAATGAGATGTGTGAGCCCTGGGGAAAGTTAATCAGAAGAAGGCAGGTCCTTATGAAATCCTGATTAAAACTGAAGTTTTTCTCAGATTATTATTATTAATATTTTTTAAAGATTTTTATTTTTTTCCTTTTTCTCCCCAAAGCCCCCCGGTACATAGTTGTATATTCTTCGTTGTGGGTCCTTCTAGTTGTGGCATGTGGGACACTGCCTCAGCGTGGTTTGATGAGCAGTGTCATGTCCGTGCCCAGGATTCGAACCAACGAAACACTGGGCCACCTGCAGCGGAGCACAAGAACCTAACCACTCGGCCACGGGGCCAGCCCCTCTTAGATTATTATTTAATAAGATTTCACGTCTGAGTAAAATGTAAGGGTCAGAATTACTAATCTTCAATAACTATGAAAAAAACTTTAATCCACTTTAAGCAATATTATCCTTACTTATTTTAAACCTAATACTAAGTGTAAAAATGACGAAAAAGTCTTTATGAACTCAGACAGACTGCTACAGAAGGGTTCCTTATACTGGCAGTTTTCAGATTTTTGGACCATGAATGAGTTCAACTTAAAAAATAATATTGGGATCAAAAGTCAGTCGCCAACTTTGGTACTGCCAAGTAGAACAGTGGTGGTGACAGGTGAGGAACACTGTTCTATCTCATGATTTCCCAAAACAATGAACACTGTCACAACGTGAATGTAGAAAGGGTATGTTCTTTCCCAAGAAAGAAGAGCTGACAAATTTCTATTAACATATATAAACATACATCAGCACATTAACACATCCATGCTTCACCATGGATCAATGAAAAGTTCACTGACCATCAGTGTTTGAGAACCATTCCCTGAACAATATCTTTCATAGGCTTTCCTGGTTTTAGTAGATTATATTTAGAATTAGTGGTGCTGGTGGTCACATAAGGACACTCTGCCTATGTTATAGAAATTATTTATTAATTGCAAATATTTACACAGAGAAATGTTATGAGGATATTTATCTTCAAAATAAGACAACATGCGATATACCCACATGAAGAGCAGCTTTAGCTGATATAATACTAAATAATTGTGTTTCTAAGGAAAACTTTACCCTGATTTCCAAATTTTAGAAATAAACATCCATCCAGACCTGGAAATTAAGTATTACGCAAAATTGTGCAGGTGTACAAAATAGTATACGTTACAGAACATCAAAAGGCAAAATTAAATTCAGGATAATCTTGTAAAATAATTATACAACTTGGTCAGAAAAATACTTTTCTAGAATCTATTAGATTAATAAAACTACAGGGGCCGGCCTGGTGGCATAGCAGATAAGTTCCGTGCACTCTGCTTCGGTGGCCCAGAGTTCAAGGGTTCAGATCCTAGGCACGGACCCAGCATAGTTCATCAAGCCATGCTGTGGCAGCATCCCAGACAAAATAGAGGAAGATTGTCACAGATCTTAGCTCAGTGACAATCTTCCTCACTCAGCAACAATCTTCCTCAAGCAAAAAGAGGAAGACTGGCAATAGACGTCTGCACGGGGCCAACCTTCCTCACACAAAAAAAAATCTACAAAATATCAGTGACTTTTTTCTCCAATTGAAGAATGTAGCGAGTATGACACAAGCATATTGTAAAAATTATGTTGGAAATATTTAAGAAGGCACTTCAGTAGGACGATCCTATTTCACCCTACTTCATTCATAAGTCATTTTTTAAAAGGCTGAAGACAACTCTCTTCTTTTTTAAACACATTAAAATTTAAAGAATTATTGTGGTGCTAACTTCAGACAATAAATGCTGTCTGAACTAACTGTGGTATGAAACATAGCTTAAAATACAGTTTAGGAACCTCTCAATCTATTTATTACATGATTCTATTTTCTGTTGTATATCTATTTGTTCCAAGGACAACTGAGTGGCCTAGACTTGTGGAGAATGAGTCCTCAAAGTTTTTTCTACTCTCAATAATTTGTTATATAGCCTTTTCCCAACAATAGAACAAGATTAGCAAACTCTACTCTCTCTATCCTACAACTAGTGCTAGGCACCTGAGATAAACAGGCTCTTCCGAGGGGTTAGCGCGGCTCTTAACCTCAGCCACAGATAGAACTCCAGCTTAAATCCCAACCCTCACACTTACTCCCACTGAAGCCTTTGGCAAGTGACTTTAATCCTTCTATGCCTCAGTTTCCTTATCTATAAATACATCATAACAGTAGAGTTGTGAGGATTAAACGAGTTGTATGTAAAACACTCGGAACATTGCCTGGAACATGGTAAGCCCCATGCAGGTGTCAGCAATTATTAAGAGGCATTTCTAGGTTTGCGAACTTTAAGCGTAAAGTAACTATGAAGGTTCTACATATTTGAGGATTCAATCTATGGTTTCCACGTTTTGAATGGACTCTTTTATAAGCAAACCTAAAAGAGAGCCGGAAATCATTTACTTGCAGGCTCTGAGATATTTTCAAAATCTTGTTACACTAAAATAGTATTTGAAAAAAGATTTACTGGTTTCTTGACAGATATTTTTTCTATTCATAGCTAGTGTGCTAAGAAAAAATTATTCTGCATTTAAGACAGGAAAAAAAGCTTCAGTAGGTTGAATTTATCTGAACCTTTCTCTAAGCAGAGATTACAAACTTGACAATATATAGTACGTATAATATGTTTAGTATATGACTTGGCAGAAACAGAAGATTGGAAAATCAGATGAATACGACTCCATCACTTCTAATGTTTGAAACTCAAAAAAAAAAGTAGAAATAAAATAATTTTATAAACATTTTATCATAATTTTTTTACCTAAATTTTCAAGGTCTTTCTTGGTGACAAATTTGTAATCATCATAAACTGTGCTTTCTGGATTCTCTTCTAATTCTTCTGTCAAGTTGTCTAAGAAGGAACACCACCTGGGAGCAGGACCCAAAACCTGCCAGGTTGATGAAAAGGTTAGCAAACATGCATTCTCACCATGCCAACTAAGAGTTAGTCCACAATCTCATTTTCTTAAATACAATTTTTAAATCTTTGTTTCTATTAGAAGTCTTGAAAAACAACTGCAATATGCATAATCAACAAGTAGATAATGGAAGAGAATAAACAAAGTAGGAAGAACGTAGGCTCATGAGGGAAAAATCTCTTAGTCTGGGATACAAAGATATTCATGAATACTCTTAGATTAGAACTACCAAAACACAAATAAATAATTCAGGCACTTATAATATCCATCCATCCATTTATTTATCACCTCTTTCATTCAAAACAGTAGTAGAATCTACAAAAGCATACTTGGTATGAAAGATTTTTTAAGTTTGCCACTGATGACAAACAGATGTCTAAAATAAGAACTACCTTCTTTCAAGGGTTTTCAACTAATTATTTGATACTTATATTTGATCTTGTATGGTCCGCTTCATTTAATTCATTAACTCATTAAAATTTAAAATTCTGTAATAGAATTCTTCAGACTTAACCTAAAATGGGTCACTAGGACCCACAAGTTAGTCCCAATGAAAGGTTGAGGAACAAAAGACTGAAGAGAATTTATAACCAATTAATAAAATATCAATACTTCACTTTGTAATCCAACTACTTCCATAAAATACTGTGGCTGCTTTTTACTTCTTGTTGTTGATACAAATCTGTCCCAGCTCGATGCCTCACCCACTGAGGTCAAAGTTTATCCCAGAGGAAATAAGGCTCGCTCGAGGGGTGGGGGGGGGGGGAAGCTACGCCATTGAAATCTTCTCTCAACGTGGCGGCTTTCCGAAGAGAGCCCTGGGCTCTGACAAAACGGAACTTCCAATGACTACGTGCCTGCGTACTCCGACAGCAATCAATTATAAATAGGAAAAAAACAAAAATCATAATGGAAATTAAATCTAGCTTAACTTTTTGGAGAAAGGAAGGTAGGAGGAAGAGAGCTGTAACAAAGAAAAATGACACCTAATATCCTATACAATCAAAAAAAAAAAAAAAAGAAGTAAATGTTAGAGACAACCATATCAATTTAGTTATATTACTTTGCCTGATTAGAAAGGGTGACTCTCCTCACCCACACAAAGGCTATGGGGCTCATGAACGTGAAAAACAACTCTTTTTTTTTTTTATGGCAGTAACACTGGTTTATAACATTATATAAATTTCAGGTGTATATCATTATATTTCGATTCCTGTGCAGATTATATCATGTTCACCACCCAAAGACTAAAAAACAACTCTTAATGAGCAGAAAAGGAGTCCTATCAAGAAGTTTCATGTTAGCATAATCTATACAACTTTTAAAAATAGATGTAAAGGTTTTGATACACTAAGTGGTTTGACTATAACCATTAAAGACAAATCCTTAAGAAATATAAGGTATTCTTAAAAAACTCAATGTAAAAAACTTTTTAAAGAAACTGCTATGATTTTAAGCAATTTTAGGACAGTAGCTTGAAGTCAACAAATATACTAAACATTATTCCATACAAAGCACTGTGTAAAACACAGTCATTGACTGTGATGTCCCTGATGCAATTTAAAATCCAGCTGGAACAGAAAGGCATGTGCACCCACACACACACTCACGTCATGTAAAGCAATGAACTGAGACTGCACTGAGTCCATGGGGAAGACTGATCAGGGCGGGAGAAAACAGGGCAGGTTGGGACATTGAAAAAGTCTATGTGAAAGGACTCCAGGTTGGAATGAACACACATGAGCAAGCTAGAGAAAATCACAGGGGACCTTCTGAGAGTGAGCATTTAGGCACTCGCAACTACAGGCGTATCTGCTTCCCATCAGTTATCAATCTACAAATGCAAAGCTCTACCATACACTGCTGTACAACCTAAGACAGCAATCTTCTCTCCTTGTAGACAGCAAGAAAGTACACTATTAGCACTTTTCTAAAATATAAGATCCAAGATACTGTCCTCTTGGGGGGGTAAGAACCTCCTCTGTTCTAAAGTTGAATTTCTGTTACCTAGAACATGGCCTGTCAAGTAGTATTTGTTCAATAAATATTTAGTAAATAAATCTATTCATATAGAACATATGAATGCATTCATAAATTTCATGTGCACAAGGTACTAAGACTTACAGGGTCCTGTTTGGCAAAAGTATTTCTAAAACTGTCTAATTTCCTTATTCAGATAAAAACACTCAAATACCTCACCATAAAACTACTGGATATAAGAACACGTTTTTGGTGAAAGTCAGGTCTGTTTTGCCTCCCATGCAAGGGGGGGCATTGGTTACCAAAGGACCTCAGAATAACGCAGTTTCACCTTTAAACCTTAAATCAGTTAGCAACATGGGCTTCAAAGACAATGAAAAGATTATATTGTGTTTACTGACTTTTTTTGGGGGGGGTGGAGGGTAGGAATATAAAAATATCAGAACAGATCTGAATTTACTTTCACATCTTTTTTAATAATGTTCTACAACATTCTTTTTCATTAGTCATCTAGATTCTAATGGAACTGTTTTAAACTGCCTCTCAGGGGACACATCAGTTATGGTAAATAACCTCTACAATCAAATTCATGGCCGTTAAATTTTACAGGAGGAAATAGTTCCATCAAAAACAAAATTAAAATCTAGCAGGTTGATTTTATTAATCACGTTTCCCTAGTTCCTTTTCAGAGAAATAAAAAATCAGAACAACCATAACAAAGTTGAAATTACTGACCTAACTGGTGGCATTAAACTGAAGGTTTTATCTACATTATCGCTCTCCTCAAAGGTCTACCATTAAGTTGCAAAAACAGTAGTTGGCTTAACCAGTAAGGAGGGCTCAACTGCGTGCACAGCTCTCTGAAGTACCTATAATGACCACAGTATTAACTGTGTAAAAATTCCTTGCTGTTTTCATTTATAAAATGTTATATCTGCAACTAATCCTTAAAAATATATTAATTTACTTCCTAAATTTCAGGCTTTACAACTTAAAGAAAACATCCTTTTGAATCACCAGTGTACTGTTATTACCACATCCAAAGTTTCTAGGTTTCTACATTGTCATTATACTGCTATATTCTATATTTCAGTCAAAACTGAGTACTGTTTGTTTTTCTACATTTTTATACACCTTAAGAGTTTTGTATGTTTCAGAAAATTGGTGAAGACTGTTTTATTTCAAACTTCTATTATCTGTTAATGACCTTTCACTTTTCATTTAGAAGAATTTCCTGAAGTCACAGGTCAGTAAGAGTAGAGAACTGGAAACTGGTTCATCAAACTGCTATAAAGGGCTACCACAGATCCCTCAGCAACTTCATTGACAATCCTATCCACCATCTAAACGGAAATACCTGGTCCTCCAAAACAGGAAAGAATCTTCATCAACATAAAGGGAAGGCCTCGACTCAAATGCAGCCAAGTATCTGCTCGCTCTAACCCATCTGGGCAGAAGAAGCAATTTTAAAGTACATGAAAATACATGCCACGTGCTCAAGATCATCTGCCTCTATCATTACAATCTGCCTTTAAGATGTTAATATATAATGACTAATTTTAAAACTCAAAATTCTCATATATTCTGGTAATAGACAAAAATGACTAAGTGGGGAGGAAAGAGGATGAATATTAAAATTCTTAGGGAGTTGACAGAGAAGGATGCTCCTTCCCCCACCTCACTTTTGAAAAACCACTGTGCAACACCCTAAAGCCGTGTTTAGGCAGAAATAAGGATTGAGGATTACTGAATGGATGGTTTTAACAGAGCAAGGGTGACTAAAATAACAACAATAAAGTATTATTAATATTATTAGAGACAAAGAACCAAACTGTACTAATTCAGATAAATGCCACCATTTTTTCCATTACTTATAATGTTACTCAGTATGACAAAATAATTTCATTATTTTCCTACTATTAATATGAAAGAAAATAATTGATAACATAGAACAGCAATTAAATTTGAAATTATCTTGTTTTTAACTGACAATTCAAAAAAACAATTTAAAAAACTTTAGCAAAACTAAGAAAATTCTTTTTTTTTTTTTTTGAGGAAGATTAGCTCTGAGCTAACATCTGCTGCCAATCCTCCTCTTTTTGCTGAGGAAGACTGGCCCTGAGCTAACAGCCGTGCCCATCTTCCTTTTCTTTATATGCTGGACACCTACCACAGGATGGCTTGCCAAGCAGTGCCATGTTCGCACCTGGGATCCAAACCGGTGAACCCCAGGCTGCTGAAGGGGAAAGTGCACACTTAGCCGTTGCACGACCAGGCCAGCCCCAAGAAAATTCTTAATTACTCCATTTGCTAGAACTGTATCAACGGACAATAAATAACTTTGAACCAAAATGGGCTTATGTACAGGAAACTTTAACTGATATATAATTACATTAGAACACCCTAGAAGTATGTAATACAGTCATGAGCCACATAACGACATGTCAATCAACAACAGGCAGCATATATGATAGTGGTCCCATAAGACTAGTACTATAGCCTAGGTGTGTGGTACGCTTTACCATCTAGCTTTGTGTAAGGACTGAAGGAGAGGAAGAAATTTTCTTCTACCCCTCTAGGTTCCTCTGGCTAAGCTAAGAATTAAATTGACATGAGACAGATTAATAGCAGAAAAACAAAAAACAGTTTAATAACACGTATACATGGGAGAAACCCAGGAAAATGGAGTAACTCGCCAAAATGGAGAACGCTGTCACCTTAAACACCATCCTCAGCTAAACACAAAAGATGCTGGGAGTGGGAAGAGTCAGGGAGCTCAAAGGGAAGGAAGGCAATTCACAGGTAGGTAGGTAAAAACAAGCAAACATTTGGAAAACAAGTGTTTGGCCAGAGAAACAGAAGAACACAGAGGGAAGCCCAGCAAACAGGGTTTGTTTGTTGGGCTCCTCCCCGTCTATTGCCTAGTTCATGTTACGCTAAGGTGATGGCTCACTTCTTGAGACAGATTTTTTTTATCTGAATTCTTTCAGGCGTTAAGGCAGAGGTAACAGGAAAAACTTTCTGAGTCTTTTGTTTCTCAAAAATAATCAGCCTTGGGGCTAGCCCCATGGCCTGGTGCTTAAGTGTGGTGTGCTCCACTTCGGCAGCCTGGGTTCGGATCCCGGGCACAGACCTACACCACTCATTGGCAGCCATGCTGCGGCAGCAACCCACACACAAAATAGAGGAAGAGTGGCACAGATGTTAGCTGAGGGCTAATCTTCCTCAAGCAAGCAAACAAACAAACAAAAAATCAGCCTAAAATAATCCTCATGTTAAAGAGACACATTTTGGGGTGGCAAATTTTGTTCCCTTTCAATACCCTCTATGTTGTCTGTACAAGGACGAAATCGCCTCGCAAAGTATTCGTCAGAATGTATCCCTGTTGTTAAGGAACGCACGACTATATAACCAAGGACATGCAGTTGACTTTTTAAACTATTCTTTTACAAAATTTTCAAAATGCACTGCAGCATATAGTGTGAAGTAAGACATATTTTGAATGATAATTGGAAAGAGAATGATGACAATATGAGAGTATAACATCATACATGGAAAAAGAACTTAAGAATATTTTTTAAGTTCAGAGAATAAAACTAGACCCATTTAATGTAAGGAGGTAGATTTTAATTCAATTTTCATTCATCACATATTTATTGAAACCCAATGGGAAAAGAGTTCTTCTCACATACAGCAGTACCTGTGTGGAAGGACTAGAGGATTCTTACTTTCCTCAACTTCATTCATTCATTCAAAAGGTTAATGAGCATTTACCAAGAGCTAAGTGCTGTCAAATATAAGTAAAACAAAGTCTGGAAAACAATCAAGAACAACACAATGTGACTAATGCCACAGAAATTTTAAAATGATTCTGGAAAGCCCTTTATCTACTGAGGCAGGAGAACAAGATAGTTCTGAAGGAGACAATTGAACTAGGCCTTGAAAAACTCTAAAGAGGTCATGATTTTATATTCAGTAAAATTTAATTGTCATACAAAATAGAATTTAATACTACATGAAATTAATATATATTTTACTCATTATTAATTATAGAAAAGACGCTTGGTTAGAAGAATTTTCAGTTTTATCTTTTAGTGACCTGATACTACTGTAATCCTAGAAACCCAATTTAAACATTATTTATATTATAATGACACCACTGACCAGATAAAAACTACACTTACTGACAATCAACAATGGAGGGTTTGAATATAAAATAATTTTACCACCTAATAACCACGTAAATTATCTAATTATTTTGTTAGAGAACTGTTTTCAGGACATTCTAAAAGTAGATATAAATATCAGTTCTGGAACAAAAGCAATAATAAAAACAAGAAGAAGAATAGCAAAAGTAATAATAGCAATGGCAATCCACACTCCAAGAGGTAGGGGGTTTATCCCCTATATTAGTCCAACTAACCAGAAAGCTATTACTCTTACTATAAGGCCGTAACTCTTTATCAGAAACTACTGGGACTAAAAAGGGTTTGAAACTCAAAATTTTTGCATTTTAAAAAGATAATACTGTACTATCACATAAAATCTTCAGTGGGATTGGGTCAGTGGTCCATAATCAAACACATTAATATCTCTCCAGCAAAATACATATTCACACCAGTAATTTGGGATAAATAAAGACCAGAAAAGGCCTCATCATTACATGTCAGGTTTGAGTCCTAATGAAGCACGTCAGGTTTTGCCACCAAAGAGCTATAAAACAACTTCCAGGGCTTTCTGGATTTCAGAATTGCAGACCAGAGACGACAGAGGTATACTATACTGTAAACATAGTTGACCACTATTAACCTTAATGATAATTTTTCTAACTGCATAGTCTGCATCTCCGGGAGAAGAACAGGATTTTGCTACTCAAGAAGACCAACTCTGCAATACATAAACTCAAAGGAAATTTTCCTTTTCAAACTTTTCCTCCATTACTGGTTCAAAGACACCACTAGCACCAGCATGTACTTTCAAATTCTGACAGCTGGAGCTTAATAATAACTGATCATAAGCCTAAGACAAGAGGACAGCTGGGTGAGCTGAGGGAGTGGCCATGCATTTAAGCATGTAATTGCATTTGCAACATAATGAGCCGCCTAATTGCATACCCAAGTTTATATGCCTTTGCGTGAGAAATTATGAGTCATTTAAAGGTACTCTACTTGTAGTGCTTTGTTCTCTCATTCCTAAAAATCAGATTAGCAAAGAAGCAATTTAATTTCAACATTTAAAAAGATTTATTTTAAAAAGGAGAAAAATTACTATCTGCCATGATTTCAATTTTGATTTAGTTTTGAAAAGTAGTTTAGGTACTGAAATGAAATACGAAAATAAGGCCAAGTAAAAAATAATACTGATACTGCTTATGTAATTGTTTCACTATCAGTCAATCAACTCAATAGTTAATCTATGCGAGGTCGTGAGAGTATAAATAAGCATAAAATAGAGTTCCTCTACTCAACGCTTAGAGGCAGACAGAACACTCCAAGCCAACATTTAAATACAAAATCAACACTGATATTAAGAACCGTAGAGAGCTTTCAGTTAATAATGGCACATTAACTATATATTTTTATCTCCTCTCCCTCCCAAGCCTAGTTAAAATGACAGTAAATCAATATAAAAAGATATTAAGCTTCAAGGACAAAAAGAACAAAAGGAGAAAATACAGTAGTTAAGGGATTTAACGTGGTAAATGCTGGGTGCTACTGGAGGTAAATAACAGAGAGAATGGAGAGGAGATTCTTCTCTTACAGTCCTTGACACCCAGCGCTTCAAGGCTCCATGTATCTGGGAAGATGGGTCTGAATAGGGGAAACGATGAATACCTAAATTCCCACCCCTCCTTAGACGGCCAGAGGATAATTCTCTGGATAAAGTGAAGAAAAGCTGCTCCACATAAGTGGATATATGGAACAGGTGACTTGAGCTGTGGGGCTGAAATTAGCACAATTAAATGGCCGTCTACACATCAAACTGTGCGACCCTCAGCTCCTTTTCAGCTTCCAGAAAGCCAAAAGCCAAGCAAATGTTGCTGTGCTTCCACTCCTGCCAGACTAAATCCCCAACATTCCCAGGAAGAAACTGGGGGATTCTTCTCTGTCGAAAATTGAAGATCCCTAAAGACAGACCTCCGGGTGTTGATATTTGGGAATCCTCCAACAGTCATTAGCTAAAGAGTCAACATAAAAACTACCAGTAGACAAGACCACCACATAGAAAGAGTTCCAATCGGCATTTTAGTGCCTCATTCTTAAATATGAATAGATTGCCAAAGATCGTCATTCATTTATTCAACAAATAGTTACTGTCAAGCATTTTTCTCTTCACTGTAATGAACAAAACAAAAAAGAATCTCTACCTTTAAAGAGCTAACATTTCAGAAAGGGGAACAATAAACAAACAAAGGAAAGGTAGGATACAGTATGACAGCTAGTGATAGGAGCTATGAGGAAAATACAGCAGTGAAGGTGATGGAGAATACAGAGGAAGGGGAGGAGGGGTGGACAGGGAAGCCCATGTTGAGGTGACAACTGAATACAGACCTGGAGGAGAGAAGGGAATGAACCACGAGAATATCTGGCAACTGCAAAGGCCTTGAGGTCAGAATTGCTTGATGTATTCGGGGATCAGGAAAAAGACCAACCCAGTATGGCTTGAACAAAGGAAACGAAGGAGAGAGTGGAGGCTAGATCATGTAGGGTCTTGTAGACCATTGCAAGACTTTACTTTTTCCTTCTCAACAGAGGAGTGACATGATCTGACTTGCATTTTCAAGAATCACTCTGCAAGGGTGAGAGACTTATTGGTTCCAGGCATTTAAGGAAACCTCTGTTCAATCATTAATTGATAATTAAGTGAACCAAGCAGAGACTTTGGTGGCCACACATAACAAACAAATCAAATTTTACAGATTTAGTTCAGGAGAGCACTAAACAAACAAAGAGGAATAATAAAAATGAACTCGGGGTGGGAGGAATCTAAGTTCTGTAACTGCCAAATTATTACCTAAAACATCTAGTTTTCAACCAAAAATACAAGACACACAAAGAAAAGCCTGGCCCACATTCGGGGGAAGGAGGGGGAAGCAGTCAACAGAACCTATCTTTTGAGGAATCTGAAACACTGGGCTTACCAGACAGACCTTAAACCAGCTTACATAGGTATGCACAAAGAACTAAAAAGCAGTCATGTCTAAAGAACTAAAGGAAAGTATGAGAGCAAATATCTCATGAAATAGAGAATATCAATAAAGAGAGAGAAATTATAAAAAAGAACTAAATACAAGTTTTGGAATTGAAAAACACAATAATTAAAATAAAAAATTCACTAGAGGGACTCAACCATAGATATAAATTGGCAGAAGGAAAAATTAGCAAACTTGAAGATGGGTCAATTGAGGTTATCCAGTCTGAGAAACAGAAAATAAAACTGAACAGAGTCTCAGAAACTTGTAGGATGTCATCAAATAAACACGCACATAATAGAAGTCCCAGAAGGAGAAGAGAAACAGGGATGGAAAGAATATCTGAAGATATAACGGCCAAAAATTTCTCAAATTTGGCAAAAAACATTAATCTCTACATCCAAGAAGCCCAATGCCAAGTAGGATAAATTCAGAGATCCATACCTAGACACATTACAGTCAAACTGTGAAAAGACAAACAGAGAATCTTGAAAGCATCAAGAGAAAAGCAACTCATCACATGGGATTCTCAAGTGGATTAGCAGGTGATTTCTCATCATGTAAAACACAATTCCATAATGCAATAATTATAAATCTAAGTTACACGCACACAATGTTTAAAGATATAATTTGAAGCAATAACAACATAAAAGAGGAGAAAAACGGGGCTATATAGGAGGAAAGTTTTCGTATACTATTGAAATTAAATTGGTATTACTCTGAACTAAAGTGCTATAAGTTAAAATGGTAATGGTAATCCTCAGGGAAACCACTAAGAATATAACTAAAAAATGTATAGTAAAACAAACAAAAAGGGAATTAAAATGGTATATTAGGAAATGTCTGTGTAACACAAAAACCAGTAACAGATGAATTGAAGAACAAAAATGTCATACGACATTTAGAAAACAAATAGCAAAAACAAGCAGACATAGGGGTTCTCATCAAGATGGCGCTATGAGCAAACGTTGAACTCGCCTCCTCCCACAAACACAACCAGGTTACAACAATTTTAGGAAGAATCACCCTGGATTGAAAACTGAAAACTGGATAAAAAGAACCCCCACAACAAGGGACAGTCCTGACAAAAGCAGAAGAGGCAGTAACTCCGGCCAGAGAGGAAAAAAGCCACCTTTGGGAGCAGCAGAGCTTCTCAGCTGGCCAGGCAGGAGCCAACCTAAGGTACGCAGCCCTCCCTGGAGGAGTGAGGTCCAGAGCAGGGGCAATACTGCTATAACCATCCTTCAGACTCAGCCCAACTGAGAGGAGGGTCTTACTGTCTGACTTTGCTGGCTATTAACTGCAGCAAGGACACCCCAGAAAAGCTATCAGCCGAAAGCCGAAAAGATCCACGTCTTAAAGGGCCCATGCACAAACTCATTCATTGCAGCAACCTAAAATCACCAGAAAGAAGGCTGACTGTCCTTTGGTGAAACGAGACTCACCTGGTGGGCTCTGGGAACATCTTGGTGAGAGGAGGATCCTCTCTGGAGAGTGAGACATTGATGAGGGCCGTTGGTCTGAGCTGGTCCAGGCGTGCTGATACGGACACAGGTGGGGGCCAGTGAGGTGCGTCCCTTGGGCTGTTAGCCCTGGGGTCTGCCACACCCACTAGAGCACAGATTTAATCCAGTTCAGCCAGGGCAGGCAACCCGCCCTAGTGACTGGCCCCACATTAACAGCAAGCCCTCAGGCTACTTTTCAGCCTGCACTGATTGAATGCCTTGATCCTCTACAGGCAGGCAAAGGTGTCTGCCTCTGTGGGGCAGGGCTTGTGTGAGGACCCGGTGAACTGTGGGGGGCACTGGGGCAGAGGTGGGGGCCTCTGCGGTGTGGCGGTGCGGTACGCTCCAGGGGGTTGAGAAGAGTGCACGGACTAGGACTGTGCTGACAGTGTATGTGGTCCAGAGGGGAGTGAGGCTTATCAGTGGCAGAAGACTTGTATTTCACAAATAGCCATAAAAAGGATCAGCCCCACCTTCCAAAGCCTGAAACAACTGAGTGCCTCCATGCCAAGGGCTAGCCCTACTCAGCTGCACTCCTAAGAGAACTGACATCAGCCTTGTTGGCCTCAGGCCTATCACAACTGTACGCCCCTGGCCCTAGCAACCAGCTACACTGGGTACCAACCCAATTAAGAGGACAATTGCAATAAGAGGGTGCTAATAGGCGGGACCAAGATGGTGGCGTGAGTGGTCTTCTTCGCCTCTCCCCCGTCGAATCTACAACTAATTGGACATTCACCGATTAACAAAGGATATCCAGATAGCATCTCAAAATGCCTAAGAGTTTTGTACTACTATACATTGGAAGGCGCACGGACTTCCCCCAGGGAGGAGGTGGAAATAGGTGAAAACTCTCTGACCCCCGACCCCTGACCCCTGGACAGCCTAGTTCCTGTAGGAGGCTCTCTTCCAGCGGACTCCTCCATAGCATTGCCACACACCGAGGGCGGGAGTGTGCACTCACCAGAGGAGCGACAGTGGAAACAGGTGACAACAGCCCTACTCAAGACCCCGCGATTACACCTAAGCCCAGGGGGAATCCCCAGGGTCCTGCACCCATCAGCAGGGAGGCCCCGCCCAGAATCCAGAACAAAGGGAAGCTCCCAGCAGGCGGATTCCCCAGCACGGCACCAGACCACAAGCTGCTGCTGGGCCCACAGTCTCCGGCACACGGGTCGGTGCAGAGGGCGCCCAGACTTCCCGTAGACATGCTTGGGGACACGGTTGGAGCTCCAGCAGCGGCTCTGCGGCCCGGGGTGAGGCTCTGGGGTCCCACACCTCTCCGGCAGGGAACGCCTCTGCTCGCCATTAGCAGGGAGGCCACGCCCAGAATTCAGGACAAAGGGAAGCTCCCGGCAGGCGGATTCCCCAGCACGGCACCAGACCGCAAGCTGCTGCTGGGCCCACAGTCTCTGGTGCACGGGTCAGTGCAGGGGGCGCCCAGACTTCCCGTGAATGTGCTTGGGGACTGGGTGGAGCTCCAACACCCGCTCTGTGGCCCGGGGGGACGCTCCAGGGTACCAAACCCCCCCAGCAGGGAGTGCCTCTGCTTGCCATTGGCAGGGAGGCCCCGCCCAGCATTTGGAACACCAGTAAGCTCCCTAGAGCAGAATTCCCCGAGAGGCAGCAGTTTACAAGCCACTGCCAGGCCCACGGACTCTGGCCGTGTCCCAGACGAGGCAAGGGACACAGAGATCCCTTGAGAGTGGCGTGGGGCAGAGTGGAGCTCCAGTGAAACAGCTACGTAGCCCAGGGGTGAACTCCAGGTTCCTACAGCAGCCTCAGCCAAAGCCTCTGCACAGCACTAGTGGAGAGGTCCCGACTGGCAATCGCAAGGCAGGAAGGCCCTGGGGCAAAAGCAGCACAGCTAGGTGAGCTAACGACAGACTGCAGAAGATACCCATAGCTCTGCCGGGACCTATAGTGGACAAGTGTGATCTTGTGGGCTCTGTTAGGGACAAAGCGGCAATTATAGGTGATCCTGCTCCTGGCTGCTGGGAAAGCCCACAACACTGCTGCAGACCACAAGGAGGGAGCGCATCTAAGTGGGCTGCAACAGTAGGCACTAGCAGCCTGAGGCCCCCTTGCGACTGCCCCCACAACTGACAAGGGACCCCACGGGAGCATTGTGACTACGAGGAGGGGTCCAGGTCCAGTCAGTAATAGCTGACAGGGTTCCTGGTTGGTGTAGTCTAAACCAGCTGCGACCCCCCCCAACACCAGTCGCAACAAGTGGAAGCAGTGACTAAACTCTATCCTTATGCGGAGGCACAAATCCACGCCATCAAGCAGTATGAAAAAATATATTAAATCTCCAGAACAGAAGGAAAATGATAAGCACCCAGAAAACAATCCCAAAGACAATGAAATCTATAATCTAAATGACGATGACTTCAAAACTGCCATTATTAAAAAACTCAACGAGTTAAAAGAGAATTCAGATAGACAACTCAATGAGTTCAGGAGCTATGTCACAAAAGAGCTTGACACTATAAAGAAGAACCAATTAGAAATACTAGAGATGAAGAACACAATGGAGGAGATTAAGAAAAATCTGGACTCTCTGAACAGTAGGGATGATAATACGGAGGAGAGAATTAGCAATTTGGAGGATAGGAATATAGAAATGCTGCAGACAGAGGAGGAGAGAGAACTAAGACTAAAAAGAAATGAAGAAACTCTCCGAGAATTATCCGACTCAATTAGGAGATGCAACATAAGGATTATAGGTATACCAGAGGGAGAAGAGAAGGAGAAGGGGGCAGAAGGCCTGTTCAAAGAAATAATGGCTGAGAACGTTCCAAACTTGGGGAGAGAGATGGAACTTCATGTGACAGAAGCCAATAGATCTCCAAACGTTATTAACGTAAGAAGACCAACCCCAAGGCATACAGTAGTGAAACTAGCAAAAGTCAACGACAAACAGAAAATACTAAGGGCAGCCAGGCAGAAGAAAATAACTTACAAAGGAAACCCCATAAGGCTATCAGCAGATTTCTCAGGAGGTACCTTACAGGCTAGAAGAGATTGGAATGAAATATTCAAAACTCTGAAGGACAAAAACCTGCAGCCAAGAATACTCTACCCAGTGAAAATATCCTTCAAATACAGTGGAGAAATAAAAACTTTGCCAGATAAACAAAAGTTAAGGGAGTTCATCGCCACAAAACCTCCTCTTCAAGAAATGCTCAGGAAGAACCTCATTCCTGAAATATCAAAGAAAGGAAAGGGGTTACAAAATCCAGAAAAAAGGAGAGAAGCAGAAGGACAATAACACAAAGTAACAGCTCTCCATCAGGACAAAATGCAAAAGAACCGGAAAACAAGTGATAAAATGGCAACAGTAGGCCCCCACGTTTCAATAATCACTCTAAATGTGAATGGATTGAACTCTCCAATCAAAAGGCACAGACTGGCAGGATGGATCAAAGAACAAGATCCAACAATTTGCTGCCTCCAGGAAACACACCTCAGCCCCAAAGAAACACAGACTCAAAGTGAAGGGATGGAAGACAACACTCCAAGCTAATAATGAACAAAAGAAAGCAGGTGTTGCCATACTTATATCAGACAAAGTAGACTTCAAAGCAAAACAGATAAAGAAAGACAAAGAGGGGCAGTATATAATGATAAAAGGGACGCTCCAGCAAGATGACATAACACTTATAAATATATACGCACCTAACACAGGAGCACCAAAATCCGTAAAGAAACTATTAACAAAACTAAAAGGAGACATCAACAGCAATACAATAATAGTAGGGGACCTCAACACCCCATTAACACCAAAGGACAGATCATCCAGACAGAAAATCAACAAGGAAATTATAGAATTAAATGAAAAATTAGATCAGATGGACCTAATAGATATATATAGGACACTTCATCCAAAAACAGCAGGTTACACATTCTTCTCAAGCCCGCATGGAACATTCTCAAGGATAGACCATATCGTGGGAAAAAAGCAAACATCAATAAGTTCAAGAGGGTTGAAATAATATCAAGCATCTTTTCTGATCATAATGCTATGAAACTAGAAATCAACTACAAGAATAAAGCTGGGACAGGGCCAAAAATGTGGAGACTAAACAACATGCTACTGAACAAACAATGGATTATTGAAGAAATTAAAGAAGAAATCAAATATTATCTGGAGGCAAATGAAAATGAAAACACACCATACCAAATTATTTGGGACACAGCAAAGGCAGTGCTAAGAGGGAAATTCATTGCAATATAGGCTCACCTCAATAAGCAAGAAAAATCTTACATAGACAACCTCAAACGAATTAGAAAAAGAACAACAAACAAAGCCCACAGTCAGTAGAAGGAGGGAAATAATAAAAATTAGAGCAGAAATAAATGATATTGAAACAAAAAAGATAGTAGAAAGGATCAATGAAACAAAGAGTTGGTTCTTTGAAAAAATTAACAAAATCAACAAACCCTTAGCCAGACTCACTAAAAAAAAAGAGACAGAAGTCTCAAATAAATAAAATTAGAAACGAGAGAGGAGCAATCACAACAGATACCGAAGAAATACAAAGGATCATAAGAGAATACTATGAAAAACTATATGCCAACAAAGTGAACAACCTAGAAGAAATGGATAAATCCCTAGACTCATACAACCCACCCAAACTGAATCAGGAAGAAATAGAGAATCTGAATAGACCAATCACAAGTAAAGAAATAGAAACAGTAATCAAAAAGCTCCCCAAAAATTAGAGTCCAGGGCCAGACGACTTCTCTGGAGAATTCTACCAAACATTCAAAGAAGATTTAATACCTATCCTTCTCAAACTATTCCAGAAAATAGAGGAAGATGGAGCACTCCCTAATACATTCTATGAAGCCAACATCACCCTGATCCCCAAACCTGACAAGGACAACACAAAGAAGGAAAACTACAGGCCAATATCACTGATGAACACAGATGCAAAAATCCTCAACAAAATTTTGGCAAATCGAATACAGCAATACATCAAAAAGATTATACACCACCATCAAGTGGGATTTATACCAGGGACACAGGGATGGTTCAACATCTGCAAGTCAATCAACGTGATTCACTACATTAACAAAATGAGAAACAAAAACCACATGATCATCTCAATAGATGCTGAGAAAGCATTCGACAAGATCCAACATCTATTTACAATAAAAACCCTCAATAAAATAGGTATAGAAGGAAAGTACCTCAACATAATAAAGGCCCTATATGACAAACCCACAGCCAACATCCTACTCAACGGACAAAAACTGAAACCCATCCCTCTCAGAACAGGAACGAGACAAGGGTGCCCACTTTCACCACTCTTATTCAACATAGTACTGGAGGCTTTGGCCAGAGCAATTAGGCAGGAAAAAGAAAGAAAAGGAATCCAAATAGGCAACGAAGAAGTAAAACTCTTGCTGTTTGCAGACGACATGATCTTATATATAGAAAACCCCAAAGAATCCATAGAAAAACTATTAGAAACAATCAACAACTACAGCAAAGTTGCAGGGTATAACATCAACATACATAAATCAGTAGCATTTCTATATGCTAACAATGAACTAACAGAAAAAGATCTCAAGAACTCAATCCCATTCATGATCACAACAAAAAGAATAAAATACCTTGGGATAAATTTAACCAAGGAAGTGAAAGATCTATACAACGAAAACTACAAGACCTTCTTGAAAGAAATCGACGACAACATAAAGAGATGGAAAGACATTCCATGCACATGGATTGGAAGAATAAACATAGTTAAAATGTCCATAATACCTAAAGCAATCTACAGATTCAACGCTACCCCAATCAGAATTCCAATGTCATTCTTTACAGAAATTGAACAAAGAATCCTAAAATTCATATGGGGCAACAAAAGACCCCAAACTGCTAAAGCAATCCTGAGCAAGAAGAACAAAGGTGGAGGCATCACAATCCCTGACTTCAAAACATACTACAAAGCTACAGTAATCAAAACAGCATGGTACTGGTACAAAAACAGATGCACAGATCAATGCAACAGAATTGAAAGCCCAGAAATAAAACCACACATCTATGGACAGCTAATCTTTGACAAAGGAGCTGAGGGCCTACAATGGAGGAAAGAAAGTCTCTTCAACAAATGGTGCTGGGAAAACTGGACAGCCACATGTAAAAGAATGAAAATCAACCATTCTTTTTCACCATTCACTGAAATAAACTCAAAATGGATCAAAGACCTAAAGATTAGGCCTGAAACAATACGTCTTCTAGAAGAGAATATCGGCAGTACACTCTTTGACATCAGCTTCAAAAGAATCTTTTCGGACACCATAACCCCTCACATGAGGGAAACAATAGAAAGAATAAACAAATGGGACTTCATCAGACTAAAGAGCTTCTTCGAGGCAAGGGAAAACAGGATTGAAACAAAAAGACAGCCCACTAACTGGGAACAAATATTCACAAGTTATTTATCTGACAAAAGGTTAATCTCCATAATATACAAAGAACTCACACAACTCAACAATAAAAACATCAAACAACCCAATTACAAAATGGGCAGGGGACATGAACAGACATTTCTCCAAAGAAGATATACGGATGGCCAATAGACACATGAAAAGATGCTCATCATCACTAATCATCAGGGAAATGCAAATCAAAACTACAATGAGATATCACCTTACACCTGTTAGAATGGCAAAAATATCCAAAACCAAGAGTGACAAGTGTTGGAGAGGCTGTGGAGAAAAGGGAACCCTCATACACTGTTGGGGGGAATGCAAACTGGTGCAGCCACTATGGAAAACAGTTTGGAGATTCCTCAAAAAGTTAAGAATAGAAATACCTTATGACCCAGCCATCCCACTGCTGGGTATCTATCCTAAGAACCTGAAATCAGCAATTCCAAAAGTCCCATGCACCCCTATGTTCATCGCAGCATTAGTCACAATAGCCAACTCATGGAACCAACCTAAGTGCCCAGCAACTGATGATTGGATAAAGAAGATGCGGTATATATACACAATGGAATACTACTCAGCCATAAAAAAGGACAAAGTCGTCCCATTCACAACAACATGGATAGACCTTGAGGGTATTTTGTTGAGTGAAATAAGCCAGACAGAGAAAGACGAACTCTGTATGACTCCACTCATAGGTGGTAGTTAACATATGGACAAAGAGAACTGATCGGTGGTTGCCAGGGGAAAGGGGGGTGGGGAGAGGGCACTAGGGGTGAAGTGGTGTACGTACAACATGACTAATAATGATGTACAACTGTAATTTCACAAGGATGTTAACTTTCATAACCTTGATTAAAAGAAAAAAAAAGGTAAGGGGAGAAAAATAGGCTTTTTGAAGATGATTGAATTCTGTATGAATCCAAAGCTCATTTCCTTTCTGGCTTTAGTGAATAAAAGGATATTTGCAAAATCTTGCACAAAAAAAAAAAAGCAGACATAAATCCTAACTTATCAGTAATGCCATAAATGTAAATGGATCAAACTCTCCTTTAAAAGGCAAAAATTGACAGAATGGATTTTAAAACCATGATCCAACTATATAATATTTACAAGAGACACATTTTAGATTTGAAGAGAAATAGGTTAAAAGTAAAATTATATAGTATGGTAAAACATATACCATGCAAACAGTAACCAAAAGAGAGGAACGTCTATACTAAGGTTAGACAAAACAGACTTCAGATAGAAATTGTCACTAGAGGAAAAAAAAGAGTTGAAAACAATAAAATGGTCAATCCATGAGGAAGATATACCAATTACAAACATATACGTACCTAAGAAAAGAGTCCCAAAATACACGAAACAACTGAATTGAAGTGCAAAACAGACCATTCAACAATATTTGGAGACTTCAATATCCCACTTTCATAATGGATGGAATAACTAGACACAGAAGACCTGAACAACACTATAACTAGATCTAACACACACCTAAAGAACCCTCCACTCAGTAGGAGCAGAATACACATTCTTCTCAAGTGCACAGAGAATATTCTCCAGGAGAGATCATATGTTAAGCTCAAGTATGTTAGAACAAAGTATGTTCTCTGACCACAATGAGATTCAATTAGAAACCAGTAACAGAAAGAAATTGGGGGATTCACAAACGTTCTTTATGTACATCATAGCAAAGCAAACCAAACCCAGTAGCATATAAAAAGGATTATACACCATTACCAAGTGGGATTTGTCCCAGGAATGAAAGGTTGGTTCAACATATGAAAATCAATCGATATAATACCCTATATTAATACCATAAAAGAGCAAAACTACATAATCTCAAGAGACACAGAAAACACATTTGACAAACTCCAACCCCAACTCATGATAAAAACACTCAACAAACTAGAAATAGCAAGGAATTTACCTCTAAAAAACACCTATGAAAAACCCACAGCTAACAGCACACTTACTAGTGAAAGACTGAATAGTTTTTGCCTAAGATTAGAAACAAGACAGCGATGTCTGCTCTCTCCGCTTCTATTCAACAATGTACTGGAAGATCTAGCCAGGGCAAATAGCCAAGAATACGAAATAAAAGGCATCTAGAGATGGAAAAAAAGAAGTAAATCTATCTCTATTTGCAGATGACATGATCATATATAGAAATCACTAAAGAATCCACGAAAAAATCATTAGAGCTAACAAATAAGTTCCGCAATGCTGCAGGATACAATCGATATATAAAACTCAGCTGTATTTCTATACACTAGCAATAAGCTAGGCAAAAATGAATTAAGAGAGCAATTCCATTTACAATAACATCAAAAAGAATAAAACACTTTGGAATAAATTCGATCTCAAAATGTAAGACTGAAACTAAACTGTACACTGAAAACTATGAGAGCCTGTTGGAAGAAATTAAAGACTCAAACAAATAAAAAGGTAGTCCATGCTCACGGACTGGAAAACTTAATTTTGTTAAGACCGCAGTACTCTCTAAATTAATCTATAGATTCAATGCAATCCCTACCAAAATTCCAAATGTCTTTTTGTCTAAATTGACAAGTTGGTTTTAAATTCAAATGGAAATGCAGGGGATCCAGAACAGCCAAAACGATCTTGAAAAAGAACAAAGGTGGAAGACTCACTTTCCGATTTCAAAACTTAGTACAAAGCTACAGTGATCAAGACAGTGTAATACTGGCATAAAGACAGAACTGGTAATGAATAGAAAAAACTGAGAGTCAGACGTAAGACCTTATATTTACTGTCAGCTGATTTTCAACAAGAGCAACCAAAAAATTCAATGGGGAAAGAACAGTCTATTCTACAAATGATGGTGGGACAATTACATATTCACATGTAAAAGAATGAAATTGTATTCCTACCTCACACCATATACAAAAATGCACTCAAAAGGGATCAACAACCTAAATGTAAGAGCAAAAACTATACAAGTCTTTGAAGAGAACAAAGGAATAAATGTCCTTGTATCTGGATTACAAAATTCCAATCTTCCTAAACCTAATGAAGGCAATGGTTTCTTACATATGACATCAAAAGCACAAATAACCAAAAAATAGGTAACTTGGACTTTATCAAACTTAAAAACATCCAAGGACACCATGAGGAAAGTGAAAAGACAACCTACAGAATGGGAGAAAATATTTGCAAATCATGTATCTGATAAAGGTCTAGTATCAACCAGAATATATAAAGGATTCTTATACCTCAATAATAAAGAGACAAGTAACAATTTAAAAACAGGCAAAGATTTGAATAGACATTTTTCCACAGAAGATATAAAAATGGCCAAGAAGCATATGAAAAGTTGCTCAACATCATTAGTCATTAGGGAAATGCAAATCTAAACCACAATGAGGTATCAGGCCACACCTACTAGGCTGTCTATAATCAAACAATGGAAAGCAACAAGCGGATGAGAAGGTGGAGAAACTGGCATCCTTGTACACTGCTGAGGGGAAAGTAAAATGGTGCAGCCACTGTGGAAAACAGTTTGGCAGTTCCTCCAAAAATTAAGCTCAGAGTTACCATATGGTCCAGCAATTCCACTCCTAAGTATACACGCAAGAGAAGTGAAAACACATATCCACACAAAAACTTGTATGAATGTTTACAGCAACATTATTTATAACAGCCAAAAGTAGAAACAAGTCAAATGTGTATCAACTGATGAATGGATTAGCAAGATGTGGTATATCCACACAATGGAATGTCATTCAGCAATAAAAGGAATGAAGAACTGATGCATGCTACAACATGGACAAACCTTGAAAACATCATGCTAAGTGAAAGAAGCCAAACACAAAAGGCTACACATTGTATGACTCCATTTATGTGAAATGTCTAGAATAGACAAATCATAGAAATAGTAAGTAAGTAGACTAGTAGTTGCGGAGGCAGGGAGTGACTGGTACAGGGCTTCCTTTTGGTGTGATCCAACAGTGAAATTCGATAGTGGTGATCATCACACAACTCTGAATATAGTAAAAACCACTGAATTATACACTTTGAAAGGGTTAACTTCATGGCATGTGAATTATATCTTATAAAGCTGTTATTTAAAAAAATCTAATTAAGGATCACTCATTGCATTAGGTTATTCTCTCTTTAATTTCCTTTAATCTGGAAGAGTCTCCCTCCATCTTTACTGCCTTTCAGGATGTTGACATTTGCTGAGTTCAGGCCAGCTGATGTGCAGAGATTCCCACAGTCTTCATCTGCTCACTGTTCCTCAGAATCATGAGATTCAGTTAAATATTTCTGGCAGGAATGCACAAGTGGTATGTGCCAAAAGAACACTAAAAACTGTTTCCACATGAAGCATTTGGCTTTGCATGATTAATGTTGTGAAGTCATGTGCTTCACGTATTTTATTTTCATGTATCTTTACACATCTGTGTTTTTTCATTGTGTTTTGAATTTTGGGTATAACATGATTTTTCAGGAAAGGGGGCCCAATATGGGTTTGTCTGGAGACAAGATCCCAGAAGCCAACGAGGCCATAAATTCCTGATGGAGCTAGCCAGGGCTATATAAACGAGAGGCCAGAAAGATGCAAGAAATACTTATCACCCCCCTGCGCCCCCTGACACAAATACATTGGAAAGATGGATAGGATTGGGGACAGGAGCACACCTCGGTTCTTTTCAAAAGGACCTAATACCATGAAATTACCTTTTAGCAAACTTACCTAAGAAGACCACACCTACAGATATGCTATCCTGTCTCGGATTTCACCAAATGAAAAGATATACAAAATCATACCACTCCTTTCCTTTTTTAAACTTTTAAATTTATTTGAGGTGCTGGAACGTCAAGAAAGCTTCTGGGAAACCAAAGTAAAAATTTACTGTAAACTAAACACATATATCCACTGGAGATTTACTGACTTTGAGCTTAGCAACATTCCGAACATGCAAGCTTAGAGAAAGCCAAATAGTCCTGCTAAATTTAGGAATAGGGGAAACAGAATTACTCTCAAAAGAACTTTTAAGAGAGCAAAATTTCATCCAAAACCATGAAATTCCTTCATAAAACAAATCTCTTAAAGTCCTCTTTTAAGTATTGAAAATTACATTATATATATCCAAGTAATTCTAATTTGAGGTAGAATAAAAAGCTTTAGATTTCGGTCTGCTTTTTCATGAAAATTACAAACAATGCATGAAAAAGCCCTCAGCTTCCATCTTCCTTCAATTCTCAAGAAACAGAAAAAATATCTTAAAATGGTCCCAATCTTCTTCAAAGTCCACTGTTAGTTAAATAATAAAAACCTTTCTTTCAAAGCCTCCCACACATTCTTTCCTGAAGAGCCTGGCCTTGAACCTTTGCTACAGACCATTACTTGATGTTTATCATCACATTACACTTAAAATCCCACGCAGCTTCCTAGAGTTCACCTCCAGAGTCTGCAGTCACAATGACTCCAAGCAATGTTAAAATCTTCTACTTCCAGCCTTTTCCTCTCCCAGTTTCCTAACTGCGCTAAAAATGCTCTTGACGGCTATGTCTGCACACATGGGTATGCATACATACCCCATGGGTGCTAAAGGCACCAGGCCAATTTTATCATATGAAAATGTCCTTTTCTTTTTGATTGCACACCTGGTAATGAGTGCACTCCGAGATCTTGTTTTGTCATTTCATTCCTGCCAAAGTTACACAGATGGTTTTAGTGTGTTATCCTGGTTACCACATCAGTAGTTTCCTGGTTCTACCCGACTTCCTTGCAGGCAAAGGGACTTATTAATAATCTTTCAGCATATTCTTATATTTTCCAATTCTTAATTCTCAAGTCTATGTAAAAACTAAGGGTATCCTGATATTTTAAAATATCTAGGGATGGAAACTTGGCAGAAAGAAAGGAAGAGTAAAATGTTTTAAAATTCTATGTACACTTTTTCTCAAGGTTACACAACTTAGTTCTATTCCAGGAGGGTCAAAAAGCATTTTGCTACCATTTAGCAGTCACTGTTTATCTAGAGGGTGCCACACATGGAACTAGGAAATCCTGAAGAATACATTTTAAGTTCAAGCAAAATAAGATTTTCCATACACAAATTCTCAAAGAAAGGCAAAGGAGAGCATTATTCTGGTAGAGGAGAAGAAGAAGGTAAAAGAACCCAATTTGGATTCATAATCGAGTAAAATGTGGCCAACTACAAAGTACTGAAGTAATTTTCTACAACTCTAGGTAGAATGTCTATTTCAGTGTTTAAACATGTATATTTCCCACTGAGATGATAAACAGGATTCCTACACACATGGCAATATTTAAGGCCCTGTTAAGATATATGATATGACTACATGAGGGGCTGTGGGAGGGAAGTAGTGTGTATACAGTATTAATCTTTTTTTGTTGAAGTCTTCGGATAGATTCCAAAAACTTCATGTAAAATATAATCAGTTTCAAAAGGGGGAGAGCTCTGTAAGAAAAACCATACACATAATGTAAATTCTAAACTCAGAATGAAAGGAAACCTACGTAGTTTGGTGGTGGGAGTGATGAGAGGTTAAACATCACCCACACCTCAGCTGAACCAAAAACTTAATTTTGGACTCTTTGGCAACCACGGCAAAAAGAGATGCACAGTAAGGCAGAAAGATCTCAGCTACTCGACAAGGGAGTATACTGCTATGTCTGGAAAGAGAAACTCTCTTGGAACTAAATTCAAGAAGCATATCACATATCTTACTGTAAGAGATTCTAACACTAAACAATATTTCTTTAATAAAGGTTTACAAAAGAAACTTTACATGACTGTTAAATATCAAAGAAACGCCATTAAACTGTAATTTATGAAGGCCAGAGTAATGTGGTCCAAGCAAGCAGCTTGATGACCTAAAGATTCTTTTTTTTTCTTTTGAGGAAGATCAGCCTTGAGCTAACTGCTGCCAATCCTCCTCTTTTTGCTGAGGAAGACTGGCCCTGAGCTAACATCCATGCCCATCTCCCTCTACTTTATGTGTGGGACTCCTACCACAGTATGGCGTGCCAAGTGGTGCCATGTTCGCACCTGGGATCCGAACTGGCGAAACCCGGGCCGCCGAAGTGGTGCGCACTTAACTGCTGTGCCACCGGGCCGGCCCCCTAACTCGATTCTTAAATATAGTTTACAGCTGTGCTGTCCAAGAGAGTAGCCACTAGTCACATGCACCTATTTAAATTTAAATTAACTAAAAAGGAATAAAATTTAAAATTCAGTTCTTTAGGCACCTTAAGCACATTTCAAGTGCTCTATAGCCACACATGGCTAGTGGCTGCCACACTGGGCAGAGCAGATCTAGAATGTTTCTGTCATCACAGAAAATTCTATTGAACAGTGCTGGTTTAGAGAATTGAAAGAAATGGTGGTAAATATGCATTAACAGGAAACTAGGTAAATAAGTTATGCCATATCTATATAACGAAATACTGTGCAACTATTAAAAAGAATGGGTTTGACTTATATACGCTGATCAGAATGATATATTGTTAAGTGACAAGAAAACCTTTCAGGGGCCAGCTCTATGGCCTAGTGGTTAAGTTTGGCGTGCTCTGCTTCAGTGGCCCAGGTTCAGTTCCTGGGCATGGACCTATACCACTTGTCAGTGGTCATGCTGTAGCAGAGACCCACATACAAAATAGAGGAAGACTGACATATATGTTAGCTCAGGGTGAATCTTCCTCAGCAAAAAAAAAAAAGAAGAAAAGAAAAGAAAAGAAAAGCCATACACACACACAAACCCAAAAAAGAAATCTTTCAAAATAATATGTTTAATGATTTTGCTAAAATATGCGTGCTAGTGTGTGCATATGGTTTCGGGGAGAAGGAACGGGGGAGAACTGACGTGACTTACAAAGAATGTGCACTTATTAATAATGGTAGTGGGAGGGTTGGTCATGAAGCACTTTTTCTTTCTAGGTTATATATTTTTTCAGTGTGTGATTTGAAATAAAAAATTAGAGCATTTTTTCTAAAGCAAAACAAATAACATCCCCAAAAGGACAGAGGCACAGATACAGGTATATACCAAGGATTAACAAGCCTCCTACAACATCCAACTGAAACATCAACCGTTTCAGATAATCTTTATAAAAGAGCAGAGGCACAGCCTATAATTCAGGATTGAGGCCATTAGTGACCACCTGGATGGATGTTTGTGATAGTGACTGAGAAGAGACTTTCAAAAAAGATGATTTTTTTTTTTTTTACCTTCTTGAAAATTCAAGAACTAACTCACTCACAACCTTTGATCCTTTTCATAGAGATGAACCAAAAAAGCAAAAGATCAAAACTCCCTCCCAGGGTCTGGCCCCATGGCCAAGTGATTAAGTTCCTGCGCTCCGCTTCAGTGGCACAGGGTTTCACTGGTTCGGATCCCGGGCATGGACCTAGCACTGCTCATCAGGCCATGCTGAGGCAGCGTCCCAGATAGCAGAACCAGAATGACCTACAACTAGAATACACAACTATGGGGGTCGGGGGAGGCCTTTGGGGAGAAGAAGAAGAAAAAAAAAGATTGGCAACACATGTTATCTGAGGGCCAATCTTAAAAAAACAAAAAAACAAAAAACTTCCTCCCAGGAAGCAGTTTAGCACAATATTATCTGAAGTTCCAGAGTTCTAACTCATACACATGGGAAAGAGAATTTCAAGACAACTCAACATTTCCAAAACTGAATTTAGCATCTACGCCACTTCTGTAGCTCTTATCTTTGTGAATGGTACCACTATTCTCAGTTCCCCTACCTCCCTCTTAGTCTCCACTCTTGATGATCACCAAGCTCTAAGGATGTACCTTCTCAATGTCTCTTATACGTCTCTGCCTTCAGCGCCCACTGCCACTGCCTTAGACAGAGGTCTCATGACTTTTCCTAGTCAATTACAATCTATCCTTGCCCCTGCTTCCAAAGCAACCCCCTCCTATAGGCAGAACACTCTGACACACGTAACTGATCTCACTTCCCTGAATAAAACCCTTCAAAGGCAAGCCATTCTACTTAACCTCAAGGACTCAGATTTAGGCCCTGATATCTCTCCACTTTTATTTATCTCTTGCCCTTCCCTACCCCTGGAAAACTGGAGCTCCTCCCAAACAGACTGAACAGAACGAGGCTCTAGTGTCTTGTTTCAATTCCCTGTGTGTAAAATGATCTTCCTGGTTCCACCCCCCTTCTTTCTACCTCTTTATTGCTTAATTCCTATATGTCCTTCAAAATTCACTTCAGACATCAGTATTTCCTCTGACTCCCCCACCTATGGGAAGGTGACTTTTCTATGTGCTCCTTTAAGATCTTGTGTAAACAAGTCCCTTATCAACTGCATTGTCTACTTCTTTATAAAACTATAAGCTCCGAGGCAGCAAAGCTCACATCTTAAAAGGTCTTTGATACCCCAGGCCTTACTGCAGGCACATGAAAGGCACCTACTAAGTATTTGTTTAATGAACGAACCAGCCCCTCGAAATACTCAAACTAAATACTAGCCAACACAGACTATCTAGTCAAGCTACAAAGATAAAAAAGAGAGCGTGGTATTTTCTTCAGTGACCAATACAAAAAATGAATGATATTTGCAAATTAAAACAATGAGATACCACTATACACCTATTAGAATGGCTAAAATCCAAAACACTGACAACCCCAAATGCTGGTGAGGATGTAGAGAAGCAGGAATTCTCACTCACTGCTGGTGGGAATGCAAAATGGCACAGCCGCTGTGAAATACAGTTTGGTGGTTTTTTTACAACTAAACGTACTATTACCAGAGCATGCAGCAATCACGCTTCTTGCTATTTACCCAAAGGAGCTGAAAACTTACATACACCATGCATATAAATGTTTAGAGCAGCTTTATTCATAACTGCCAAAACATGAAGCAACAAAAAGTCCTTCACTAAGTGAATGAATAAACTGTGATACATCCATACAATGGGAAAATATTCAGCACTAAGAAGAAATGAGCTAACAAGCCACAAAAAGACATGGAGAAGCCAATTTGAAAAGGCTACATACTATATGATTTTAATTTTATGACATTCTGGAAAAAACAAAACTATATAGACAGTAAAAAGATCAGTGGCTGCCATGGGATTGGGGATAGAAAAAGGGGAGGATAAAGAGGTGGAGCACAAGAGGATTTTCAGGGCAGTGAAACTACTCTATATGATACATAATGGTGGATACATGTCATGAAACATTTGTCCAAACCTACAGAATGCACAACACCAAGAGTGAACCCTGATGCCTCCGAGCGATAACAATGTGTCAAAGTAAGTTCAACTATTCTAACAAATGTACCATTCTGGTGCAGGATGTTGGTGGAGGAGGGTGTGTATACCGTGTGTAAGTGTGTGTACAGGGTATGTGGGAACTCTGTACTTTCGACACAAGTTTGCTATGAACCTAAAACTGCTCCAAAAAATAGTCAATTAAATGAATGAGTAAATGCATGAATGACAGAATCATCCACAGCTATGTAATAAACATAGATAGGCAGATCTAATCTTTCTTTCAATGTGTCTTACTATTATCATTTACGCACGATTTGTTTCCAACCAAGAATAATGCTCTGTTCTTCAAGAAGGTAAATATATAACCTAATTAAAGGTATGTGCCAATGTGGAGATATCCATTTCCATTCAATAAGTTTCAACAACTACTTTCTAGAGCAATTTAAAGTGCTAGTAATAGAAACCCATTCCACCTCCGCTCCCGCAAAAAAGCTGACAATACTGAAGCAAAGACATGGGGAGATGGGGATTCAGTATATTTCTATTTTTATGTGTATTTGAAATTCTTCCATAACAAAATTTAAAATGAGTGTCAATAATACGCATTCCTTCAAATGGGCATGTATTCAGTGGGAGCGTATGAAGGATCAGACACTGTTCTAGCACCAGGGACGGAGCAAAAAGCAAACCACACAGAAGCCCTGCCCTCAGGGCGCCCACATCAGAGTACATGGGCACCAGAAGACAAACTTTCTTGGGATTTGAGAACACTGAATCAGTAAATCCTAGAACTTTATTATTATTTTCTGTATGACCTGGGCCTTTTAAAAGAAGGCAGCCCAAATTTTTGGCCTATTTGTATAATCTGCCTTTTATTTTTAAGGAAAAAACAAAACACAACAAAAAACCAGAGCAGGTAATGGGCATATTAATCAAAGAAACTGCCACAGGATTGAAGCAGTCAGGTACACTCAGAAACTAAAACCAGTCCCTGGTTGTGAATGCTATATTCTATCACCAACCACCTACGTGACCGCACCCACAGGACACTGGAATACTAGAGTTACTTTCAACTCTACCTCATTCAAAACAAGAATGGTAAAGAAATCAACTTAATAAGCACCAAGACGGAGGTAACAGCCAGAGCAGGGAGACGAGTCCTTGGGTTAATATTTGATTCAAACTGAGTAACTAGCATCTGAACAGGAAGTTGTCATTTGTTTTCAAGAAAATGCATATGCCAGATGTGCAACTGTTTAAACAAAAACAAGTATCATCTGATATGCTAACATAATAAAATGTATGTCATATGTACATCATATGGAAATTACATGCATTTTTACCTAGTCAGAACTAAAATTAACTTTTGAAAATGTGACAGGATGCTCAGAAAATTACTTCCTGAGTATCACACTTTAATGCTTTCTGTATGTCTGCTATTCTTGTGACCCAATAAATTGCCATGGGAAACGGAGAGGATTTCCTTTGTTGACAAAAAGGCCTCAGATACTATGTTACTGCCTGAAAGTGTTTAGATTAAAATAGGAAGCTCACATTTCCCCTTTGTAAAGATGCAAACAGCTTGTTTGTATTAGAACAGAATACTTTATTAGCCACCTGAGTTTTGTGCCTTACTTCCCATTTCACAGCTATAAATACACAACTGAAAAATTACAAAAAGAATACCACACCTTATAAAGCAATCTCACGCATAAGATAAAATTCAGTTACAACAGATTTACTGTGAGCTTGAGTTAGAAAGGAAATTCTCTAAGAAGAAATGCATCTGCTTTGCATCCCTCTCCCTTTCTGTTAATTAGGACGAGGTAATGAAAATACCCGGAGTTTGGAAGGCTAACTCTTCCACCAGCTGCTCAGTTCTGCCTCTAAGTGCCTCACATTTTCTTCTCTATAAATTAGGTCTTTTACCTTCCATAAGATGTCTTATCCTTCCAGATCTTTCTTATAAGGCTTTGCTTTACCTTTAAAATGCTTTTCTTGGAGAACAAAATTAAGCATAAGTCCCATTTGCATTATTATGAATCAAGGCAGCTAAAAAATATGCATCTTTGAACTCAAAGTTGAACTCAATTTAAAATGAATCGTGTTTTTCATTCAAATGTGTCTTTTTCTTCCTTTGAGAAGCTCTGAAAAGTTAGTCCTTCGCTCCCTCCTACATTCTAATAGCTCTTTCCACACTTTCAATTGCAAAAATTTTCTTCTTCAGTCCAATGCCCCAGCATTGTGTTCACCTCACATAAGGTGCCTTTCTTTCATGATCTTATTCTTTTTCCTACATCCTAAAAACACGCCTTCTCTAGATGGTGCCTGATAACACAATTTCTGAACTCTTTTTCTGAGCTTTCTCTGACCCTCAGCCTATAAAATATTTCTCAATGAACGTTGACATTAAGCTCCCCAAGACGCCCCTTCATGTACCACTATGTCCTTCCCCACTCCCATTCATATGCGGAATCACTGCCAACATTCTGCTTAACATTTACTCCTTTGACTTACAGCTGAATAAAACTTCCAGATCTTCTTTTACAGATCCTGCTGCTAAGCCCTACCTTGCCCATTCTGAACTTGCTAACTATATTTTAAAAATCTTGTCCTTTCTCCTACTCTATCCATTGCATCTAACATTTCTGAAGTTGGTTTCACCGGTTACCCTCCTGGACAGAGATGGGGTCCTAAAGTCAAGCAGGTGAGACTAATCGGAGTATAATCAAAATTAAACTTGAAAATCCCTTCGGGATGTCCTTTAATAAGTCTAAAAGAGCACACTTTTCTTAGGTGTTGGGAAAGGACCAGATACAGTGGCTGACTTCCTTCTAGTGGTCTTGTCTTACCAAAAAAACCTGTATCTTAAATTACCAGAGTCACACTCAGAGTGGCAAAGCTATGAGAGGTACTGAGGATAAACATCTTTTGATGAAAGCAACAGATTCAAGCAGGCTTTTTCTAATGGTGTTTCTCATCTCTACCACATAACAAAAAAAAAATTAAGTGACTGTTTTCTCAACTCTCCCAAGAATGATACATAACTAGCATCACCCTAAATGCATAGGAGAGAAGGTAACTAACCATGTAAAGGATTTCCAAAATCTAAGTTCTTTCCACTACGGAGTGTGGAATGAAGAAATGCCTTCTAGATCCAGCTCTGCTACCAACTTGTCATTTGACCTTGAACAAAAAACTTGATTCCTCAGTTATAAACTGAGGGATTGGACTAGAAGACCTCAAAGATCCCTTTCTGCTCTAATATTCTGTGCTTCAAAAGCCTCCCCTGTTCTTTATAGCATGTTCAAAAATCCTTTAGTGTGGAAACATTTTAGCTGCTACTTGTCCAGTTTATGTTCTGTCTTGTACATCGTTTGTATGCTGGCAAATTCCCCAGGGGATAGTTTTCTTTGCATCTGGCACTACCTCCCTAAACCAGGGGAGTATGTTGCTACTGGCACTATAAAATAAGCATTTCTAACAAAATTCTGTCACTATGTCTAACAGCTCTCTGCTTAAGTGAGCATTTTAAATGAAAATGTCGTCTATCACTTTTAGGATTTTATACGGACACTAATGTACTCAGGGACATTTCGACATACACTGGTGGGCCAGAGACCTCACATCTGGGGAATCTCCGAATATCAAATTAGTAAACATAAAGACCTTCAGTACTGGCTCTGAATCAAAATGGATCAACCAGACCAATCATTGACCAGATTCAAACCCAAGTCATAGGGAGCAACATGCACAGCACTTCCAGCAACTCCAGCTTAAAAGCTCAGGTATGCCCAGGAAGAAAAGAAAGGCATTGTTTCCAGTCTTTAAAACGTGTAAGCCCATCCCATCCTAGGTGCAAAGCCAACTTCTGGACAAATTTCAAAAAAGAGACAAAAAAACTAAATGCCCTTATTTTCATGTTCTCCTTTTGTATTTTTCTAGGAAAGAGGTTATCCTCTTAACAGAAGCACTATTAACCCTTTTGGACAAGGCATTACTTTTAGAAATCTTCAGCACTCCCAAACACAATGACCGCATCACACCAAGATTCTCTGATCTGGCTGATTAGAATGTACTGTCAGAGCAAAGACACAGCCTATCCTGCTGTACAAAAATTATATTCTGGCACTTATGAGTCATGTTCTCCACTTTTTTATTTCAATAGCAGTAGCAGAAAAAAGCAAATCCAAGATTCGAATGGTCTAAGAACAGCTAAAAAGCACTGCAAACCAGCCATTGTCAAAATAGACAGCTATTATTTAAAGTTCTCCAAATTACAGCGACCAGCTTACTCTCACATGCATTTGCTTTACTAATTTTTCAGCACATACTAATTGAATGCCTACAGTGTACTAGGCACTGCTTTAGGTGCTGGGGATCTAACAGCAAAATAGATAAAACAGTGCCTCTGTGTCCATGTTTTATACTATGATGGGGAAAGACATGCACAAATTAGTAAATAAATGAAAGTAGGGAAAATTTTGTGCTTCAATGGAAAACCATGCATAGAGATCTACAAACTTGTTCTTAAAGGGCCAGGGAAATTTTGTGTTTGGTCTTGGTTAGTTTGGTTTTATGCTCTGACCATCTGGTGATCTCTGTAAACAGATTAATGGTTTGTAGAGGTCTATTCTTTGATGGGTGAGAGAAAATGGAGACTCTGGTGATTTAGTCTATTTCTACTTGAAGGATGTTTTAAGTTATAATAGGAGTTGGGATGTCATCTAAGCAAAATGATAAACCTCTGGAAGACTTTTATTCTATTTTATCTTTTTGGTAAGGAAGGTTGTCCTTCAGCTAACATCCATGCCCATCTTCCTCTATTTTGTATGTGGAAAGCTGCCACAGTGTGGCTCGATGAGCAGTGTGCAGGTCCGCACCCAGGATCTGAACCTGTGAACCCTGGGCCGCCAAAGTGGAGTGCACGAACTTAACCATGCCACTGGGCCAGCCCCTGGAAGATTTTAAGCAGAAGGGTGATATAATCTGATTTATGTTTGTTTTGTTTTTATTTTTATATTTTAAAAATCTGGCTTTTGTATGGAAAACAGACTGCAAGAAAAACAAAAGTAAAAGAAGAAAGATCAATTAAAGAGGCTGTTACGGTGATCCAGATGAGTTGTAGGAGTGGAAATACTGAGAAGCGGTTGGATTTGAACCAATACTGGAAACAGAGTTGACGTGACTTACTGACAGACTAGATGAGGAGGGATGAAGTGCAAGGGGGAGACGAAACATGAGTGGCTCCTGTGCTCCGGGCCTAGATAACTGGGTGGACAATGGTGCCTCTGCTGAAATGGGAACACCTAGCAAGTGTGGGGTAGGGTAGGAAGCTGGGATGAAGAATTCTGCTGTGAACACATTCAATATTGTGTGCCTATTAGACATCCAGTGGAGAAGCCAAGTAGACTGATGGATATATAACTCTGTACTCAGAGGGGAGGAAAGACTGGAGACAGAAATGTAAAGGTCATCAGCACACAGGTGTCCTATAAAGCCTAGGGATGATGAGCTCCCTAGGGAGAGAATATAAACAAGAACTCAGCCCCAAGACTCACTAACATTTACAGGTCAAGGGGAGAGAGCTGAGGCCCAAGTCCTGGGACATACCAGCAGGGAACGGAGCAACCAAGGAAGACAGAGAAGGGCCATTGGAGGGACGATAGGAGGAAAACCAGGAGAATGTGGTGTTCAGAAGCCAAGCAGTGTTTCAAGGAGGCTGGTCACCTGCGTTGAATGCTACTTAGAGATAAAATTAAGTGATCTGTATATGAGATGTACATTAAAGGAGAAAGGGCACTTGACTGTTCACACAAGTGACTCTCCAGGAAAAGCAATACCTTCTCTGTTGGCCAAAATCCCCTCTGCTGTTCACTTTGTTTCCAGAGATTGCGGGACAAACTCGTCATTCACCATTTTGCCCCCAGATATGTGCTGTGATCTTAAGACTGAAAGAAGACTAAGTCTCTAACTCTAAACTTTAAAATTAAAATGGGGAAGATAATGTCTATACAAAAAGGAGACAGAACATATCGACATAAAAGGCTGACCATCGGCGCCCGACCCCTGACTATCCTAAGCACATTCCTCTGTCCCCACACCAACTCCTTTCCTTCACAGCGCTGACAGTCACATAGGAGTCTATCATCACCCCTCCCCCTTGACTGTAAACTCACAAAGGCAAGGTATTAAGGCTGTTTTATTCACCAACATATTCCAGGTTCCTAGCACAGTGCTCAATATATCCTTGCGAAATAAATAAAAACACTCGTCTCCTACATTTATTTTTATAATACAGAAAAAAAGAAAAAATATTAACAGGCAAAAGAGCAAAGAAGTCACCCACCTACATGTTTTAGACATTTTTAAGATACCTTCAAGTCTAATGTTAACTAAAATAACATACTTACAATTTGGATAGGTGATAAAAATGTTATCTTATGAAGCAAAGGCAAAGAGTAATTGTTAGAAAGCGTTATATGGCTATCTTAAGCCTTCTAGAAAATTATGCCAAAATATACCAGAGCGGTATACTTGAAATACTGAACTTAAAAAAAGATGCTATCTCTAAGGGAGGCCACATAAAGGATGATCAAAACGTACCCAAAAATACCTCCATAACAGACAACCTGACACAGTGGTTGAGTTTAGAACTAGACTAACAAATTCAATTCACCAGAGACAGAACAGTCAAAAACTGTTTATACCTAAATTTCTTTGTTTTGTCACAAAAGCTCATAGAGAAAAAATCTTGATGAAAAGACTGATATCCACTTTTAATTCTTTCTTGAGAAACAACAATAAAATCTGCCCAAATGTAAGTATCCATATATATCTACTATAAAATTTTTCATGCCACTTCTCTAAAACTGACTTCCAAATGCTGCAACTAAGTTATTTCAAAAACACCTCCTTGGTCAGCCCCAGAACTACGAAGCTCTTCCCGGCCTTTCGTGTCCATGTGTGCTGCAGCAGGTGTTCCATCTAAACCCCGGACTAGAGCAAACGAACCCAGCAGTGGGATCAGAAGACCTTGGCTCTGCCGCAGCCCTTTTTGGGTTTGTGAGTGATAACTCATGAAGTGAAGGGATTTAAAGATATTCATGATACTGAACCTTTTATTACAGTTCACAAAATCTGGCTACTAGGCCAGTCCTGGTGGCCTCGTGGTGAAGTTCAGCATGCTTTGCTTCGGTGTCCCGGGTTCAGACTTACACCACTCACCTGTCAGTGGCCGTGATGTGGTGGCGGCTCACATACAAAAAAGGGAAGATTGGCAACAGATGTTAGCTCAGGGTGAATCTTCCTTAGCAGAAAAAAATTTGGCTACCAAGAATTTTTTGCATTTCCTTCAGCTTTATATATATCTTTTTGAGGATATGTGTGTGTGTTTTATAATTAAGTGAAGCAAGTATTCTTGAGGTTTATGCTTCTTAACATCTAATTATCTCTATTTGCAAAGACAGTTTTGTGGGTTTTACGCATTATGCCAGATAAGTTCAAGCACTGTTTCCTAACAGAAGCACCAGTGCAGGTTAAATATAATCCTTTATGTTTTTAACTGTGCCCCATTTGCAAGTACTTTGGCTCCAAAGTACTTTCCAGATTTCAAATATAATTTTAAATTAAATATAAATGTTAAAATATTTAATTAATATGTTTTATTGATTTATTGTAAATAACAAAAACATTTCAATGAAAACAATATAGGTATTCTTTGTCCTAAGAAAATGTTTTAAAACCAAAATACCTAACTGGCAACATTGAAAGTAGAGTTCAGTAACATTGCATATAACTTGTTTAGTGACTTAAATTTACATGTTTAAAAAAAAATCAAAACAGTTCATCCTTAACTGATTTTTATTCTTCTAAATCGAATAGCTTCCCAAGCAAATAATAGTATGTTTTCCTCTTACATTTTTCCTTACGTTTACACACCCATACATATCATCAAGCATGCAACAGTCAACTGTCCAACAATGAGCGCTTTCAGGGGCTCACTGATGCACTGGGGCCGTGGAATGCAGGAACGCTTCCAAGAGAAACATTAACCGCACTGGCTGGGCTTCCGGTGGGCTGCCAGAGGGGACTTGGATTCCCTCTGGAGTCTACATAGTTGCCAAAGGGGTTAATTATAAAGAATTAACCTAAGATTAAATTACATTTCAGGGGAAAACCAAATTTGAAAAACTATTCCTGACATTAGTCTCAGGAACTACGGTTGAATTAGGTCCCAGAATTTAAAAAGCAAACAAACAAATAAAATAACAGATCCTGACCTCTGAGAGGGGAAAAAAGGAGAATCCTGAGAAAGTGGGGAAAGAGCTGGAGAAAATCCAATCAGCCACAAATGACGTGTTAGCTCTGGGCACAGCGAGCTAAGCAGCAGTGTGGAAGTCAGGAATTGAATTTACCCTATAAAGACTCAAGTATTCAAAAACGATGGTATCTGACAGAAAGGCAAAAATTAACACGCTAAAAGATCACTAAGCAGTCTTCATTTTTAGCATAGGCCCAAAGGGGAGAAAAAAGTTTCCATACCTGATTTATAAGATGTTAATACAAATCACAGTCCAAACCTCCTAAATTTGGCGTGACTCATATATTAAACACATCGTTCTCTGGTTCTGTGGGCCTCAAATAAAACTTTGTGCCAAATATCAGCTCGGTAAGTTTGATAAAATCTTACGAAAAATGGTAGGCTTTTAGACCCCTGGGCTCTCTTTTTGCTTTCAAGAAATATTACAAAAAGTAACTTCCACATGAAGACAAACGGCACTATAACACAGCACTCAGTTCACGGCAGGAGGGCAGGAAGGAGGCCAGGAAGGAACACTTAAGTACCAGTTCCAGCACAATGCTTACGGAGCAAGAACAACTTATGCTCTCACTGTCCCCACACGCAGTCACCTGGGAGCAGTCTCCGGAGTTTTGCCACAGTTTTCTGTTAAATCTGAGTTACAAGGTTGAAACCAAAAAGGTCTTATAAGATAAGCTAACATTTCTCAAGACAGCAGTTTCTTAATCTAGCCGTCAGCCGGCCCCTCTCACTTGTGCTAATTCATGTCCCCATTCCTGGGAACAAAACGGTCCGCCCTGAGAAACAGACTCAGCGAAGAAGAAGTGAGTAATGGGTCTCTTATAGTTCTAAGATTGTAAAAACGCCACAAGCCCGGCAATAAAATATAATGGAGATAACTAAAAATGTTTTAGGTAATTTGAATGCCTTAGAATTAATATTTCTAAAGTTAACCAAAGAACCAGGACACAAGTTTGCACATAAAACACAACTTCGCACACATAACATTATAACTGAAAGACAATACATTCAAATATTAATAGTGCTTATAATATTATCAAGGGGGGGACGGGTGGTTTTTATCTCCTTATAGTTTGTAAAACACTTGGAATAAATAGCAATATGCATACATTATTTGCATAATCAAAAAAGCTGTGTGTTTGTTCCTTTTAAAGACCATTTCATAAAATGCAGAATATGAGACCAAAGGGAAAATTATTTCTAAGACTTCCCTACCTCTTCCTGAACTCAGGGAATGACCTCCTTGTCCACACATTTACCCAAGCAGAAACCAGGCTGTCATCTTTGGTTCTTTCCTTTTCCTTACCCCCCACATCTGACCCATTAGCAAGCCTATCTTCCACCACACCGACCCTTCCAATTCTGTCCCCAGTGCCACCTCCTCAGCACAAGCAGTAAGACGGCCTCGCTGCACAAGTACTCAGCCCTGCCCCTCCTCACCTCCGCACCAAGGGCTCCCCAGCCCACCTTTCCCTGTTTACAAGCCAACCTCCTGAGGCAGCCCTCCACGCTCGATCTTAGAGTGGGCTTTTCCACTTCGCACTAGTTGATTCTACACACGTTTTACATGGGGAAAGGCTCTATGATCCAAGACATCAACATCTTTAGGCAGCTGCTAAAGATCAAAACATAATAAGCACTCCCAAGTGGAAAATGAAAGATCTTTCCCAGGACGAGAAGTAAAGTTTAGACAGTAAGCTGATTTATTCTGCCTCTCTTGACAATGTTCCCAAAGAGGGTGAGACTGGAAGAAGACTGTGTCACGCTGGACAGAGGGAAGGCAATTCTTGTGATCTACACAAGTCTTCATCAATGAACACTTCTGAGGCATGCCATTTGGCAGTTCAAGGATAACAAACCTCTGAAATTACTGCCTGCCAGATCAGACTTCTCTCAAATTATCTCAGAACCCAAAACACTCCAACCACTAAAAAGGGAGGCCTGGCACAGGCAGCACAGACACTATCATCTCTCCTGTAGATTGTTATAGCCTGTTCTTACTGCTTCTGGATTAGATCCTATCTAACCTATCTTCTTGTAGCAGCCAAAATAACCCTTCCAAAATGCAAATCTGATCACATCACTCCCCTACTTCAAACTTTTCCAAGACTTCCTGGCCTACATTCTCATCCTGGTTTCCAAGACCTTTGCAATCTGGCTCCTGAGCCTCAGATCAGCCTCAGATCTTACCCTCATCCCTCTCGCTCTAAGGCTCAGACACGTGCGTTACTCTCTCCCTGATTTCTGCACACAGTTCCCTCTACTTCCAAGATCCTTCTCCCATTTTGCACCTCACTCCACCCCACCCTCTTCATCCAGTATATATAAGCACCCTTCAGTCTCCCTTAGAAGTCAATTCCTCACGAAGGTTTCCCTGCACATCGTCCACACTTCCCACCAGTTCCCAGGCCCACACTGGGTTAAGCGTCTCCCCTGCTACGTGCTGTAAAGTACCCTTCCTTACTTCTGTTACCGCATTCATCACATGAACGGAGATGGCCTCCGTTCCTGTTTTATTTCTAACAATGAACTCCTTGAGGAAAGAGGCAGGACCCTACACACTGTTACTGCCTCTGGGATCACGCAGCATTATGCTCACACACAGCTGATGCAATCAATTAACATATTTATTGAACAAATGAAGACACAGAAAGATGGATAAACTGATAGGAATAGAGAAGTAGTATGCGTGAGGGTCCAGGGAAAAATGAGAACTTAGAAAAATGGAAAAGCTTGCCGTCTGAATGGCCTTCATTTCACTATCAACCAAAAGAAACATCTCAAAGTGCTTTCAACAACATACCAGTTTCCTGAAACCACAAAAAGTCAACATCAACCAGAATACTTTTTTTTGGAAATACACACATTGTTGAGCTATTTCAAAAGAACCATCATAAATAAGAATAATTTTCATACTGGAGGCTGACAGTGGTTACGGAGCGTCCGCCCTCCCTAGAGTTCTGACCTTCAACACTGCCCCCTCCCTACCCCCAAATCTCAGGAAAGGGAGATGTTTGCTGACTATAAAGTAATCTAATGCCAACTTTGTACTATGGGGTTTTTCTGTTTAGGAGATTGTATTTCCCTCTGTTTCTTTCCCACTATAAACTAAAAGGCAAAGGTGAGGAAGCATCTGGCATCTGTAAGAGAAGAACTCTTATAGAAGGAAAAAAAAGGATAAGAGTATAAACTGCATGTCATCACTGATGATGTCAATCGAAGATAGGTTCTTTTATGTGTAACTTATTTTTAAGAGAAACAAACTACAATGAGATGACTAGAAGAGTTCTAGACTGATTTTAGAATGAGACCTCGATCACTAACAGCTGAAAGTTTAAGATTCTGAAATACTTGGGGAAAAAAAACAAACGTAAACCTGAAGAATAAAGACTAATTTCTAATGTCTATTTTAATGTGACATTAGCTCCCCATAAAAGAATGGGTAAGCATTATTTTACTGGCTCCAGGAAGCAAACAAACCTACAAGTGGACCCACTGTGTTTAATTTACAAAGCCACATGCAGAACCAAAGTCCCTCAATACATCAGCTTAAAAATAAAGTATCTTGGCTTGTCCCGTTTTTATCATAACTCCTATTTGTATTACTTACCGGAATGTAATAGATGCCCATCTTGGGGGTTTCATTGGCAGTGAGCAGCATTCCTGAAAATAAAGACAATGAAAAAGGTTAACACACGGGGAAAAAGAAAAGTAGCCTTTTCTATCTGTTTTACATTTTGAAATGCTTGAGGTGCTCAGAACACAGTGTATGGCAGAAGAGCCAGGCCTGGAGGCCAGGCACCCTAGGAGTCAGGTCATGGGCTTCAGTCCCTGAGCCTCCTAGATGGAGTACCTCAAGTATCAGAAAGACCAAGTGCCCACCTGCAAAATGCTCAGGCGGCACTAGCTAAGTAAACGAGTGGCCCCACCATAAAGTGCTCAGGGCTACACGAAGTTTGTCATCATTTTTAAGCGGGAAAGTTTTAAGCTTCAGACACATAGATAAAGTGTTGTTTTGGTGCTCTATTTATTATAATAATAATGAGGAAGTTAAGAAGTAAGGCTTCCTTCTGTTAATCAGGAATCAAAGAACCAAGGTAAAGTATTTTCCCACAAAATGTCATGGCAAAGCAGTTGCTAATTTTTGCCTTAAACTTCACACCTGAATTGAAAAGCACAATGACTTAAGGACAATGCTACGTGCGGCTACACCAGAAAGGACCTACAGAGACCCTAACAGCCCTTACTACACCAAAAGGATGCACTCACCATGGAATTTTAACAGACTCAACCAACAGAGTGCTTAAAAATTTAGTCTTCTCAGGATCAGCATTTTAAGAAAGCAAAACCGAAGTAAGGAACAACTTGCCAGCCTTCAATAAAGGTTTCCCTACAACCCCAGTAGCAACGGCGACCTAGGAATCCATTGTTCTTTGGTACAGTACCAAAGTATCTAGATGTCTCTGTTCCCTGCCACATCTGCAACCTACACCTCCCCCAAAGTCTCTCAAAGCAGCTCTAGTCCTCAGAGCCCCTGCTCCAGAATGATGCGCTTTCAATAAAACTGAGACCACTGGGGGCCCCTTATAATTTACTAAGCACTTTCACATATATTATCTCAGTGAACATGCAACAACTCTCTAAAATAAGAAATATCATGATCCTTATTTTACAGATCAGAAGAACAAAGCTCAAACAGATGGAGTGTCCTGTTGGGAGCTAGAGAGTTTTAGAGCTAAAATTCAAACTCAAGAGCTCTTGTTTTTAAATACTTTTACAGATCAACCAAATAATATTCATTTTTAAAACCCATTTGTAAAATACAAAAGAGGAATCCACGGAGGGAAGACGCCTGGATTATCAGACCAAATAATCATAATTAAATACACCAAATGTTAAGGACAATGATTTGATTCTATGTTTTAAAAAGAATTTTTTCCTTTTTTTGTTAATACAAAAGCTTGTAAAAGTTAGTGCCTGTGCTTCCCAGGCGTCACTAACAGCACGCGAAAATTGCTCCTAGACCCTTTAGACCCAATTACAGATGAAGTTCTGGGGACTGAAGAGACACATTACAACCCAAAAGAAGGTTCTTGCTGAAGACATACCCTAAGCCTGGCTTCACTGGCTCAACCCTGAACATTGAACATTCAAACAATGAACATTCCACAAGGAAACAAAACCCCACCTACCAAACAAACCACAGAAAAGGCTCTGCTCCAAACACACAAGAGAATTCCGACTGGATGCCGCAGACTGCCATGTACAATGGAGCGGGATTTCGCTTGGCCATATATGGACAGTGATACAAGCTGACCCACTACCAAACTAAAGCGGGAAGGGTCAGGACTGAAACCAACTACGGATGAGAAAAACCAACAGCCTAACAAAGCCCCAGGAGCATTAGAAGTTTCTAACAAGCAAGAAGCAGAAAAACCAAAGCAGTGAAAGAGAGTGTGAGTGCAGCAGAAATGAAGCCGATCGCAGGCAAGAGGGGAGAGCGGGAAGCACCGTGCCAGGCACTCCACACCCACAGATGAGAACGCCGCTCAGAAATGAGAGAAGTGGCTCAAGGTCACCACACAGCCAGTAAGGAGAGCAGCTGGTGTGCTACTACTCCAAAGCCCACGCAACCGGGACTCTACAACTCCAATACCAACTAAAATCAAACGAAAAGACTTCTTGCACAATCAAAAAATAAACCATTAAAAAGTGCCAATCTAAACACTGTTTAGCAACATGAAAAATGTCTTTAATATAATGTCAACTTGAAAAGCAAAAGAATTATACATATTGTGAGAGGACAACAATTTAAAACACATGAACACATGATTAATATAAGAATTTCTCTCATGAGAAGAGTAATGGTGCCTGTGAAGAGAAGGTAGAATTATGGATGATTTTTCCTCTCAATTTCCTTTCCTGATGTTTATTACGGCTTCAACAAAAAAATATGCATTTCAAAAAAGAAGGGAAAGAGTATCAGCACCTAGAAGGGAAAGAACACACGTCGGTATGGAACAGCAGAGTACAGCACACAATATACAGTGTGGTTTACGAGTGCAGGGAAAGAGAACCGGACGGAACAGGGCCCTCCCCAGAGACAGGCACCTATCAGTACTCGTCTGCAGGGGCTTCAGGGGCTTCAGGACTCACTGCAGCTCACGGCTGGAAATCAGAAACAGTGCTCAGTACTAGCACTACTCAAAGTGTGCTCCCACGGCCAGTCTGCCAGCTGGTACCCAGCTGAGATAAGTGTAGAAACTGAAAGGAAGGATTTAGAAACCTGTATAGCAATTGGACGTTGCAGTGAGATCCAAATGTGTGATCCTTTTCCTAGTAATTCTTTTTTTTTTCTTTTGAGGAAGATGAGCCCTGAGCTAATATCCACTGCTAATCCTCCTCTTTTTGCTGAAGAAGATTGTCCCTGAGCTAATATCCATGCCCATCTTCCTATATTTTATATGTGGGATGCCTGCCATGGCAAGACTTGACAAGCAATGCATAGGTCTGCACCTGGGATCCAAATTGGTGAACCCTGGGCCGCCAAAGTGGAGTGTGTGAACTTAACTGCTGTGCCGCTGGGCCAGCCCTCGAGTAATTCATTTTTATTATATTTTACAAAAGTATCAATCTGCAATGGATTGGAAACTTAAAAACAAAGAAAAAACAAAACCCTGGTCCTTCACCAGATACATCTGAGAAGCATAACTAAAACATACAGCATCGTCACTGCCTCGACCAGCTCGGAGCAGAAAAGCGGTAAGTGCTGAACTCTGCCAGAGGGGAGCAGCCGGGACATTTCCTTCCACATGTTCAACTTCCGATATAAGTTGGAGCACGTGATTTCACTTCACACGTTGCTTAATGATGGGCATACGTTCTGAGAAATGCGTCTTTAGGCGATTTCACCGTTGTGCACACGTCACACACTGCACTTACACAGACCTAGATGGTGTAGCCTACTCCACACCTAGGCTCCATGGTAGTAATCTTATGGGACTGCTGCCGTATATGCGGTCTGCTGCTGACTGAAACGTCAGTATGCAGCTCATGACTGCATACAGGGCACCAAGGGTATTTACAGATGACTCGAACAGCTTTTTCCTATGTGTCAAGAGGATACTGACAGAATAAGAGGCAACTTCACATTTAACGGTATAGACAGCCTCCAGCAGCCTGTAAGGCAGGTGAGAAAACCGAAGTTGGATGACCTGCATAACTATGAAGCCGGAATTAGGTCTTTTCTGAGTCAAAATGTTCTTTTCCCTCTACCAGTGGATCTGAAACCAGTGATCCTGAGTCCACAGGCCTGGGGCGGGGCTCGACACAGGGAAGCGCCACAAGCATCACGTGAAGCTGCTGCGCATCCACGCCACAGAGCCGCTGCCTCTCGTGCACCCTGACCTGCAGGGCAGCTGCCTGACGCAGAAGCGCCTGGATGAGCAACAAGATCAGGAGCCTAAAAGGAGCCAGGGAGGCAGAACCATTTCTCAACATTCTGAGCAGTCTGAGTATTAGAAAAACATTACAAAACAGTAATCATGATTCGGCTTTAATTACTCCAAAATGAGTAAGTGAGAAGATAAAGAAAGAAGAACATTTTAGCTTTTCTAAAATATGATTAAGCTCGTAATGATTAAGCACAAACATAAAGAGCAGCGTTAAAGGAAAAGGTGTGGTAAAGCAAGGGAAAGACAGCACAGCACATGAATCAACCACGCTTAGATCCAAACCCCGGAGCAGCGGCTGAGGCACTTGTCTTATTGTGCTTGCGATCTCAGGAAAGAAATGACTTAGTGTGTGTGTTTGGTCAACCGCTTCTAAGATGTTCAACAGTAAAGTCATTCCTCTGTCCAAAACATCACTCTTAAAATTTTTACGTTTCAGAAAGGCATACTTTGTAATGCAGAGATCTGGCGGCCCCCTTAAACAGAGGGGTCACTGTCATCCTCAGTGGCACTGGGATGGATGACTGATGGGATGAGGTCTGTCATGGAGAACCCCGCTGCCCAGCTCATTACTCTTGTCCAAAATATTTAACCTACAGCACATCAAGCTGTTAGATTTAACTTCTATCTCAGAAAAAATACAGGGGCTGGAGGAACAACGTAGACACCAGGAAAACAATTACATCAATTCAGGATGAGGGACAATCTATGAGACTATCAACCTGACCTTCGAAAAGTCAGTATCAGGGAGAAGGAAAAAAAAAAGATGGGGGGAGTATTCTGGATTGAAAGAAACTAAAGACACACAACAACTAAATGTATTACACAACCTTGATTATATCCTAGTTCAAAAAAATGGGCTAAAAAAGGCATTTTGGGGACAGTTAGGGAATGAGAAAACGGACTGGATATAAGATGATATTAGGGAATGACAGCTATTCTTCCTAGGCGGGATAACAGTATTTCTGACCACTAGAAATGTCCACTCAGAGGAGGCCAATGCTGCCCTCTGCGCAGGTGAAGGGCTGCCACGCCACCGCTGACTTGTAGCGCCTGCCACCCTATCAGCAGCCTCAACTGTTCAAAGATCTCCAATTCTAGACCAGCACTGCCCAACAGAAATATCACACAAGCCACATATGTGATCTAAAATTTTCTAGTAGACACATTAAAAAAATAAAAAGAAATAAGTAAAATTAATTTTAATATATTTTGTTAAGCCAGTAAGTCCAAAATATTTTCATTTCAACATACCATTGATATAAAAAATGAATGACATACTTTTCATAGAATGTCTTTGAAATCTGGTGTGTATTTCATACTTCGAGCACACCTCAATTGAGATTAGGCACAGATTAGTTCACCACACTCGGCTGGTACCTACCAAACTGGACAGCACAGGCCGAGAACGTCTTTCTCTCATCACCACCTGCTGCCCCTCAAACTCTCTCACCCCCTCAATCCAGCCAAACCTGCTCATCACCCTTGTTCCAACTTCAATTTCACCTGGTTTTACTCATCTCTGTACTTAGCCCAGACTCCATTCTAGATCATTCAGTACTCAGTAACTAGGACCCCAGCATCCTCATCTGCAATTAATTCCCGAACTCATCAGAATTTGACTCACCCCAAACATCATAATAAAATCCTCTCCACTATCACAGATGAAAAACTGAGCACAAAGATGCAGAGTTCCTCATCTTTCTCGGAAGAGAAGCACGTCACTACATGGAACAAGGACTCCAGAATCAGGAAAGGTAGGCTCTAACAGAGGCTCTGCCACACGCCAGCTGGGCAACCAACCCTGGGCAAATTACCCAACTTTTCTCACCTCCTGCAATGTAAGAAAGACAGACAGAAAGAAAAGAAAAAAGAAGTGGGTGCTACTAACTACATGGGGTTACAAAAAGATTAAATGATAAATATTACAGCATCCATCATTTAGAGTGGTAACTTGGGAGCATTTGGTAACTCTTAGCTCCCTGCCTCAACTTCGGTGATACTTAACACGTGCTGAGCAATGCCCACCGACTAATTCCTGTCTTAGCTTGTACTCTACTTCAAAAACTGTTGGTTCTTTTACTGTTCTTCTGTCTGTTCCTGTTTTGTTCACCTCACCTCCCAGCTCCACCTACCAAACCTCACTCATCACTCCACACTCACTGCAAACAAGTCTCCCCACGACCTCCGCCAGCCTCCCTGGCTGAAACCTCCTCTCTAACGCACTGACAAAGTACTGTGTGTACACACGTAACACAACTTTTCCTGTTTTGCCTCATACCCCTCTATCGAAATTATCTGTGTATGTCTGCTCTCAGAGTACAACACTGTTTAAGAGTGGAAAGTGTTCTCATTTTCTCTCATACCCCCAAATTCTGCACAGATTTGCCTTGAAGGTATTGTTAAATCTTGAAATCTGCTGAACAGCATACAACACAGACTATACCAAAACCCATGGCTTCGTGAACCTTGCGGCTGATCAGGCAACTCCAGCCTTCTCCAAATCCCTAACCCCATTTCCACACACCATTACTAACCACATAAAACAGCTAAAGAGCACACCAAAATAGCATCTCACCCACCACCTACCTATACCCTGTTACCAGTTTCTACTAATAGCTAGGCTGGCTGAGGACTGAGTCACTGACAGTACCATTTTCTGAATCATCCACACCACTTCCTGCTCTGGATTCTTCAAGTAAATACAATATCCAAGAACTGTCCTGACCAAGCCAAACCCTGTCTTGAGAAATAAAATGAGTTTAAAACCCAGTAAAGCACAGCCCAGATTTGTCTCTCTGAATGACCCGTTGCTACACACTGCATACCTGAGTTGGGATAGAGGCAGACATCATTAATGTCATGTTCTGGCTCCAAGGAAGTAAATATTTTTCCCTAAAAGAATAAGCAAAACGGAATTATTAAAATAGTTACAGTAAGACAACTTTTGGCAATGTCACATAAAGAAAATAAACTGGAGACATAACTCAACCACATATTACCATGTAAAGAAATAAAATCACCTATGAAATCACAGAATCTAAGTTTTAAAAACCTTAGAGAATTCATTTTATCGTCTTACAAAATGCTCTCATTTTAGACATAAAGGAACTGAAGCCTGGGGGGCAGGGAAGCAACTTATCCAACAAAGTAAATACAAAGTTTTAAAGATAATGTCTCATGTTTAAAATAAAGCTGTAACATACTACAAAGCTATAGTAATCAAAATAGCAAGGTACTGGCAGAAGAACAGACACACAGATCAATGGAACAGAATTGAGAGCCCAGAAACAAACCTACACACATATGGACAGCTAATTTTCAACAGGGGAACCAAGAACACACAATGTAGAAAGGAAAGTCTCTTCAAAAAATGGTGTTGGGAAAACTGGACAGCCACATGTAGAAGAATGAAAGTAAACTGTTATCTTTCACCATTATCTTTCACCAAAATAAACTCAAAATGGATTAAAGACTTGAATGTAAGATCTGAAACCATAACATTTCTAGAAGAAAACATAGGCAGTACGCTCTTTAACATCAGTCTTGGCGGCATATTTTCAAGTACCATGTCCGACTAGGCAAGGGAAACAATAGAAAAAAATAAACAAATGGGACTACATTAAACTAAAAAGTTTCTGCACAGCAAAGGAAACCATCAACAAAATGAAAAGACAATCTAACAAATGGGAGAAGCTATTCACAAACCACATATCTGATAAGGGATAATATCCAAAATATATAAAGAACTCATACATTTCAACAACAAAAAAACTAACAACCCAATTAAAAAATGGGCAAAAGATCTGAACAGACATTTTTCCAAAGAAGATATACAGATGGCCAACATGTATAAGATGCACATGAAAGGTGTTCAACACCACTAATTATTAGGGAAATGCAAATCAAAACTACAATGAGATATCACCTCATGCCCGTCAGAATGGCTATAATTAACAAGACAGAAATAACAAGTGTTAGAGAGGATGTGGAGAAAAGGGAACTCTCATACACTGCTGGTGGGAGTGCAAACTGGTGCAGCCACTATGGAAAACAGTATGGAGATTCCTCAAAAAATTAAGAATAGAAATACCATATGATCTAGCTATTCCACTGCTGGGTATTCACACAAAGAACATGAAAACATGAATGCATAAAGATACATGCACCCCTATGCTCACTGCAGCATTATTCACAATAGCCAAGACTTGGAAGCAACCTAGGTGCCCATGAAGGGACGAACGGATAAAGAACATGTGGTATATACACACAATGGAATACTACTCAGCCATAAAAATGGATGAAATCTTGCCATTTTGGCAACATGGATGGACCTTGAGGGTATTATGCTAAGTGAAATAAGTCAGAGGGAGAAAGTCAAATACCGTATGATCTCACTTATAAATAGAAGATAAAAACAACAACAAACAAACACATAAAGACAGGGATTGGACTGGTGGTAACCAGAGGGGAAGCGGGAAGGGTGGAGGGCAAAAGGGGTGATTAGGCACATGTGTGTGGTGATGGGTGGTAATTCGTCTTTGGGTGCTGAATGTGATATACAGGAATAGAAATACAATGCTGTACACCTGAAATTTATATAATGTCATAAACCAATGTTACTGCAATAAAAAAATAATAATAAAGCTATAAATCAACTTAAAAAAATTTTCATAATCTAGAAAGCACACAGCAATTAAACGTGCACTCAAGGAAACCAAAGAACAAAAGACAGCAACATGGTAAATGAGGACGGTATCCGCCATCCCTGCATCGCAGGGTTTGAGGAGGAGCCAATAAGATAACGGATACAAAATAACCTACAAAATGAACCTACAAATACATAAAGTGTCAACTGTTATATACTTAAGGCTAAAACATTTTTACTTTAAATGTGGGAGGAAATGTTCCGTATTTTAAAAAATTAAGAGAAGGAAATTAAAAGAAAAAAAAAGACAGAAGACAGGGAAATGGGAGTGGGAAAAGGTGATGAGAAAGACAACAAGGAAAGCAAGTCAAGCAAAACCAAGTCACCAGGTGTTGGTGACGAGAGTGCGCTTGGTTTTGACAACAAGCTCCCAACAGAACTTGTCGTAGCAACTACAGCACGATGATTTCAAGATCTGACGTTGAAAATGTCTGGCAGCTCTTGAATTTATTAACTAATTATCAGAGGCTGCCGTGGCAAAGGCGGGGTACAGTCAAAGCCCGGGGAAGATGGTTATTTCATGCTCAGTGAAAAACAGCAGTCAAGTTCTAATTTAAGACAAACAGTGAAATCCACACAGCTACCTCCCTTTCCTCTCAAGCTCCCACTGCAACAGGAAGGAGAGGGGGAAAAAAAAGTAGGGGAAAAAGATACTATAATAGCATGGAACAAAAAGAAAAGGTGCCACGCTGCACAGAAATCCACACTATGGAAAACCAGGCGGCAGCCAAAGGGTCTGGGAGGATACACCCAGAGTGGTACCAGTCATTACCTTCAGGGAGGGCGGAAGGCAGGCCAACAACAACTTCTACTTTACCAGTACTTTACAAATTTTTAAAAACAAAAATGTCTGCATTTGGAGTATAAAAATACTGTTTTAAAGTAAACTAAAAGCTTTGGATTAACAGAAAAAGAACAGAAAAAATTCTGGCCTAAGACACCATGAATCGCCCTAAGCAAGTCCTCAAAACCCTCCAGCTCAAAGCCAACACACAAATGCAAGCAGCAGAGTTGATTCCTGGACACTCATCGGGTAATTCTTTCAAGAGTTGAGAAAAGCTGGGAGCCTTCCTCTTCTCTCTAACAAACAGAGTCACAGGACCCAGGAAGGTACTAGGCCTTGGGAGGCAGAACACACGGCGAGGATAACTCTGAATCTACAACACATTCAGAGGGAAAAAGAAACTAAGCTGAAAAAAGCTACTTACTTTCTGGAAAAGAAAGTAAGGTCAACACTTTGGGAACTAACAAAATGCAAATCAAAAACAAAGTAATGCTCCAAGCAGCCAGGGATTCTGACAAGCAGCTGAACTGTGATGGGGCTGCTCGTAGCATCTCTGCCCTGAGCACAGGCAGCCCCCAAGGGAAGACTGATGCTTGTCCTCTGGCAACTATGCTGAGGTCCTGGACCTTCCACCCCTTCATCTCAAAAACGAATTTTTCTGAAAAAAGAAGTGGAGCCAGCCCTGATGGCCTAGTGGTTAAAGTTTGGCACGCTCCACTTCAGCAGCCCAGGTTTGGCTCCCGGGCAAGGAACCACACCATTGCCTGTCAGTGGCCATGCAGTGCCAGTGGCTCACACAGAAGCACTAGAAGGACTTACAACTAGAATATACAACTCTGTCCTGGGGCTTTGGGGAGAGAAAAAAAGAGAGGAAGATTGGCAACAGATGTTAGCTCAGGGCGAATCTTTCCTAGCCAAAAAAAACAACAAACCCAAAACAAAGCTACATAAAAACCCTATCATTCACCCTTAAAAAATAAAAGAAGTGACACTTTTTGACTTAAGATGCTAAGTTTGTAATTAGTTAAATGCAAAGAATCTTTCAAAGCAACTGCTATACTGAATGAATTCTCTCCCATTTGGTTGATGCTCTAACTTCTACTCTTCTCTCAAAATATTAGGTTTTAAAATGAAAAATGAAAAGCAGAAGGCATATTAAAATCAGCAATATAGAACTTAGAGTTGAAGGGAGAGAACATCAAACATTCTTAAGAAAACATTGTTTTTAAGAAAAACACTATAAGAAATTAGCGTAAAGGTGTCATTTCTAAAATCCAATTGTTTGAGATGGGGAAAAGGTATGAAATTGAGATGTATAATAACACTGATATAGAAAGATAATTAGCAGCTTATAAAAACTTTCCCAAGGGTGTGAGAGAGCCTCAAGATTGAGGGGGTTTCTCATGGATCAATGTTTTTAAACAAGATTTATTCTCTACCTATCTGTACAGGTAAAAATCCATGCCAGTTACAACAAATCAGGAAAACTTCTTAATAGAAAGAAAGCAATCCCGACTACTTTATCCAAATATGACTATCATCTATCCTGAAGTAACTGACTTCCAACTAAACTCCCAGATGGATACCTGGTATCTCTTCCTCAAGAACCCATGAAAGAAAAGGAACATCAGGAAAATAGGCAAATAAATAATTTCAACAAAAAAATACATACTGAGTTCTTATTCCACATTTTGACAATTCGAGAGTCTGCTGACAAAATCAAATCTAATGAATCCTGGAAATGAACAGACTTAATGGGCAGCCCATATTGGTGATCCTTAACTAGCAATGGCTTATCAGATCGAAGATCATATAATAAAACCTAAAAGAAAAAAAGTTATTTGTTTAAACAAACCAAATATTTTATTTCAAAAAGCAAGATTTTAAAACTTAGAGTAATGGCTATCATTTGTTTCATTACCTTTTTATGAACATAATGAATACCCTTACTCAGGGTACAAAGATTCTAAAGTCGGCTGGCAAAAATATTCTAGAAAACTCTCTTAAATTACCCTTATAGTACATGGTTTTATAAATTCAACCCTGAGAGTAATTTTTAGGCTCATTAGGATTGAGAGCTACTGAGCTTTACTAAGACAGGAACAAACAGAAAAGTCTATAAGAATTTGTGTCATTTGTGAATTCAACAAAAACATACACCAAAGGCCTACTATGTACCAGGCACTGCCACGGTGACTGACAGAAACAAGAAGAAGAGGCATAATGAACCCAGTCCTGTTAGATTGAAGGCAGCTGGCAGTGGCAAGGCTATGACTGTTTGGGCAGGGGCAGGCGTCTCTCCTAAGCCCTGTCATTAGAGGCAGGGACCTGGGGAAGCTAGATCCTAGTCCCAGTGTCAGTCTCTCTAGACCATGATGACAGAGGCAGGAACTATACTGGAAGCAGCATCTCAGACCTGTTCTGGGGGGAGAGCAAATACACAAGTGTGTGGGCCCTGCCTTGAAAGAAAGAAAGAAAAGATGAATTAAACCTCTGCAGCCATTTCATTTGGACTCCTCAGACAGCATGTGCTGAGGTATGTCCCACTGAGCACCCAGTGCATGGGATGTGGTTAATGGTGCTAGGTAAAAAAAAGCTTCCTTGAACAAATAAATTTTGGAAATACTTCTTAAGCACACTTCTTGTCTACTGGAATTCTCAGAGCCTTCAATACACATTTAAATGTACAATGAGTCTCCAAGAGTAGGAATCTAATAGAATTCCAAACTTTGGAAAATGCTGTTCTAAACCCCAGTCAAGAGAACACCTGAGCGGCCAGCCCCGTGGCCAAGTGGTTAAGTCTGTGCGCTCCACTTTGGCAGCCCAGGGCTCGCTGCTTCGGATCCTGGGCACAGCCCTAAGCACCGCTCATCAGGCCATGCTGTGGTGGCGTCACACACAGAAGACACCAGAACGACCTACAACTAGGATATACAACTGTGTACTGGGGCTTTGAGGAGAAAAAAAACCAGGAAGATCGGCAACAGAGGTTAGCTCAGGGCCAATCCTTCTCACCAAAAAGCGTATCTTAGAAAAAAAAAAAAGAGAGAACACTTGAGGCACATTCCACTGTGGCTGCAGCTCAAGAGCTTCTCAGACCAACCAGAAAGGCCAGAATCAGAATTTCTCAAGGTCCTAAAATAATAGAGCATTCTGGAGTACACTCGCCCCTCTGGCCAAAACAATAATGCCTCATTTTCTGTGCCCACAGTGAAAGATCTGTTGATGTTTCCTACAACACAAACACACCTCTGAAATAAGAACTTGAGTGAAGTTTCCAACTTAAACATACTTACCTGCCCCGTGGACGTTCCAACCGCCATGGTCAAGGCACCATTAAATTTCAAAGCAGAGATTGTTGGTAAACTGTTTATCCTGAAAGGCAAAATATTCATGTTCCACGTGTATGTGGTCGAGCTTCCTTCCAAGCAACAAATTCATTTATCAATCTTCACTTGAATTCTAATGGGGAAAATTCTATTTCTAGCCTTCTGTTTAGGAGTTAATTGTATCCAAACTTTCTTAATCAAAATAAAAAATGAGCTTTACATGTAAATGTAGCCTTCCTTTAAAAATCTGTACATTACCTTCTTCAAAAACTGTAAGAATATTCTCAAAATAGCTACAAACAAAAAAAATTCCTCAAAATACAAAACCAATAGAAAAGGATCAGTATGAAAATATCTTTCTTTTATTTTAATTAAGTGAGGATAAGATTATTTACAGAAACATCCTCTTTTTTGCTTAAGAAGAAATTATTTTGTATTCAGGCATGGGTACACCCGTTTCCATTTTTAAAGTTAGCTATGTCAAGATAAAACAAAAGACTAATCCCCAAGTGGGGACTAAAAGTAAAAAGAGAGAATGATGAATGGCTATGGCCATGAATCTGGAACATGCTTCTCACTCAGCAACCAAGAGCATCGGCACTGAAAGCAATGGCCTCTGGTAGAAGGGAGCCAGACGACAAGTCAGAAGAGGACAACAGTCCTGATTTCACTACTTATTGTCTGTGTGTCCTGGACCAGGACCTACAGTCCCGGCCATCAACTATTAGCATCCTCAAGTCTCTTATGCCACCTAAAGCCTCAGCCCGTAACTGCACTGAGCATCAGTTTGGAACCTTGAGGCCTCGCATCCATGTCACTTTTAATCATTTACTCTTCAAAACGAACTCTAGAATTATTTTTCAGTGCAGTGACATGTTATTTTTCTTCACTTACTCAAATGTTTTTTCTTTCTTAATAAAATTTTGTCATGTTTTTCAGATAGGTACTTATTAAGTTTATCCCTCAGCATTTTACAATTTTTCTGTTATAAATGAAAACTGCTTTCCATTGTATCTTTCTAACGGGATATTGCTGATGAATATCAAAGCCACTGATGCTGTACATTTGTTTTATAACCAATTTACTTAACTCGCATATTAGTTCTTATAGTTTTCCAGTTGATTCTAGTGGGTTTCTTAGGCAGACAATGATATCATCTGCAAATAGTGATAGCCTGTTCTCCTCTATCCAATATTTACACATATTTCTTTCTCTCATTATACTGGCTCCACCTTCCAGAACTCCATGTCTGTCAAACAACAGACGTGAGAGCTTATAACGTTTGTGTAGGAAAAAATAAAGCAAAGTATAAAAAAATTACTAAATAAAATCACCTGACACCGAATCAGCAATCAAAACTAATTTTAACATTTTGGTACACGTCTAAAATTTTTCCCTGTGATTTACATCCATGTTGTTTTTCTTATGAAATATGATAAAACTCACAATTCCCTATAGGAAATTTTTTTCTTGACTATTAGTGAGTTTTACTAAAGTAATACTAAAGAACAACTTTGTTAATCATGGTATGGAGTACAGTATATCAAACAATTATAAAGTGGGAAATTCACTCATTCTAGATTTGTTTTTAGGATTAGACATTTTTATTGTGAATTATAATACACATACAGAAAATCTCATACAACATTAATGTACAGACTACTGAATTATTCTGAACCATTCTACATTTTTTAAAAGAATAAACTAGTGGAAAATGCTTCTCAATTCCATCATCTTGGTATGACTGCTTTTCCACTTAGCAGCATACTTGGAACATCTTTCCCTAGAAGTAAGTATGCTTCTGCAAAAGAATTCTTACAGGCTTACGCATTGGTCAATATTTCCTCACCTGTAAAATGAACGCAATGTCAGTACCTACATCAAAGGTGGTTGTTGTATTAGGTAGGTTAACGTAAAGTACTTAGAACACTACCTAGAAAACAGCAAATACTATCTGTCAGCTATTATTTGTACGATGCTGAATTTAATCGATATCCCCAGGCTCTTTCTGACATTTTAGTATTATTAAAATGCGATGTATGCCTTGGGCAAGAGGGTGGGAGAATGGGCATTCTGAGTAGACCTGTTTTTACCTTTTACCTTTTCATCAGGCAATTTAGCAATGTGTACCCAAATCCTTAAACACATGTATGCTGTTTAACCCAGAAATCCAGGCTCTCGATATTTTTCCTCAGGAAACAATCACAGAACGTAAACAGACGTCTAAGAGTAAAAAACTATCAACATCCTTCATGCACCAAGAATGGCCTGGTTACTTAAATTAAACCTGCCTGTGTGTACGCAGAGGTCACGTTACTTTCTTTTGTCTGTTTTTGAAACTGTTTAATATCTTTTTACACTAAGTATAAATCATTTTTACAAAACAATCAAATTATTTTTTTTAAATAAACAAAATAACCTCCATCATGACGGCTGAAAAATGCCTCACCCCCAAGGACAAACAAGCCCACTGAAAAATATTTGTGAATCAACATCTATTTTAAAAAAGCAAAATAAATACCCCATCTTCCTCAAGACCACACTTCAGAATATTTTCTCACAGCCCTTCTTTAAATTTTCTATAGTGTTACTTCTATTGTAGTCATTACATTTAAAGTAAAAATAGCCTTAAGAAACACTGCAAATAAATCCTGCTGGCCTGTTTTCTTAAATGACTTTTTCAAGATGAAACAATTAACGACAGAGCTTGCAGAAGAACCCAAGTCTCTTCACTCTACTTCAAAGACAAGCTAATGTCTAAATAAGAGGAAACTAACCTCTCTACTTCCTATGGAGTATGTGAATACCGTTCACCTATAACTATCTCCTGCTTTCCAAAAAGAGGCAGATTTCTGATTCCTTTTCTTTCATACCAAAATGAAATTGAGAAGCATTTTCCACTAGTTTATTCTTTTAACAAATGGAAAGGTTCATAATAATTCAGTAGTCTGTATATTAATGTTTTATGAGATTTTCTGCATGTGTATTATATTTCATAATAAAAATGTCTAATTCTAAAAACAAATCTAGAATGAATTTCCCACTTTAAAACTGTTTAATATACTATACGCCATACCATGATTAACAAAGTTGTTCATTAGTATCACTTTAGTAAAACTCACTAACAGTCAAGAAAAAAATTTCTTATACTCCTTTTAAATGTCATAATCAAAACATGAAAAAAATCAACTTCTTTAGTTATCACATAGGGAAAGGTGTATGCATTAGAAAGAGATGTCTTTCCAATTCAGTGATTCTTAACTTTTTTCTAGGTCAAGGATGCTTTATACAAGCTGATTTTTTTTTTCCAAAAGAAAGAGCTATATAGAATTCTTCTCTCTCCCAGAAAAATGCAAATCATACAAAATTCTGCAATAATTTAGAGGGGTCACACTCTCTCTGTAGCCCACCCATCAAACACTCCACCTCCCAGATGTACAACTATAGATAAATATTTGAGCAACTGAAATGAGGAAATGCTAGTAAAGTCACATTACTACGAATATCAAGAGCCCCGAGAAAGGGGGCTCCTGAACTGAATACAGCAAACAACCCCACGCCAAGGATCTGACCAAGAGTGGTTATGTCCGCATTATGTGTTAATATGAACAGAGAAAAACGCCTGAAAACATATGGACCAAACAGTCCAACAGTGCCCACTCCCGTGAGTGGAGAAAAGGGCAGGGGCCTCCAGTTCTTACATGCCCCAAGTATGTGCTACCTTTCTAATTGTTTTAAAGGTAGGAAGTGGCAAACAGGAATAAGAAAATACCAAAACACTTGCTTCTCTCGACCCTGGACTTCAAAGCACATCTTTTTGCTTGTGGACTCCTCCTTCTATCACTAGAGCCTACAGAATTGGAAATATAAATGCCTACAGTGTATTTGTTTTAATACAATTCCATGGCAACTGATCAAATATGCATTCTATGCAGGACTTCAGAGAATACAGAGAGAGAATTCTGGTTGACCCTCTTAGTGAGCTTTCACAGGGGAGGATTTTTATATAAAACAATCACAAAAACTACAACCACAGATTAAGTCTGAAGAATTTCACCCTCTGGCAATTGATTTAATTCAGTATTGACACATTTGTTTAAATCAGAAGCTGATGAATATTTAAAGCGCAAATGAATTTCTACTTACTCTGAATCTGCTGTGACACTACTTAATGCACAGTCTAACAGGCCAACTCTGCTTCGAGTTCTTGGGTCCCAGCATTCCACTCGACCCTAAACAAACAAAAAATAGTAATTTTAAATAATAACTGCTACTAGAAAATTTTTAGACAAATACCAAAAAAGTCTTATTAACATAGGGAATAAAAATTTTTTACCTTATACCCTTTTTAGTACTGTTAAATGTTTTACCACGAGCTGAATTTCTCTTTACTTAAAAGAAAGAAAAAAGGTCCAAAGTGCAGTGCATGATCCTTGACTGGACCCTGGTTTTGGGTGGTAGGGTGGACGGGGCAGGAGCTATGAAAGACATTTTGGTATAACTGGGAAAGTTTAAATATTTAAATATTATTGTGTCAATGTTAAATAATTAATTATGTAGTATTATTGTATCAGCGTTAAATTTCTTAGCTATGATAACAGTGTTATGATTTTATAGGAGAAAGTCTCTGTTTTTAAGAAAAACATTTTAGAAGCAGTCAGGACTAAAATGTCATAAGGTCTCCAACTTATTTTCAAACAGTTCAGAAAACTTTTATATATATATATACACACACACACACATTTTTATTAAAAAAAGAAGAAAGCAAATGTGAAAAATGTATATAAACAAGTGATCAGTGAACTACGTTTTTAACTTTTCAGAAGGTGTACATTTTTTTTTAAATAAAAAGCTGAGGGAAAATAAAGCAAAAAAATGAAAAAAAGAACTTCAAACACCAGAGCAAGGAAGCAAGTGGCATAACCCACTGAACAGCAGTTACAGAGAATGATGCAGACATACACGTACTAGAAACATGTCCACAGTCAGCTACGTGAAAAAGCAGTTTATGTAAAAACAGTATGAGGCCACTGTCTTTTTAAAAACATTTGTGAAAACATAGGGAAACCTCTGAGAGGAGAGAACAAATGTGAACAGTGTTTACCTAAGGACACAGGCATGGACCAGGGCGGAGGGAACTACATTTCTCACTTTTTACTCTTCTGTATTATTTGATTTTACAATGATAAAAAACTATAAACATACACAGATATTAAAAAAATTGTTTACTACCTTAACCACCTTGAAAAGCAAGACCTTGAATAGACTCAGAAGGTTTGATCTCATTAATCATTTAATATTATTACCAATGTGTCTGTCACAAAGCTAAAGGAGGAGAAATCTTATCACATGCAGCACTAACTCCAAATGGTCTAGTCTTCTCAAAGTGAGTTAACAGACTTTACAGACAGAGAAAAGAAAAGCCATATTTCAAAAACAAAAAATGAGTATGTAGATAAATTCCAGAGGAAAGACAAAATGCTTTTTTTAACCATACTGATTTTCGGTGACCTAAATTTCAATACTCCTCTTGCTAAAGCCTGCACTCTTATATACTTTGACAAGCACAAAATGCAATCGTTTACTGTCTGATTTTGACAATAAATATTATAATAATTCACACAAGAAATCAAAATTACTTGATATACAGTATCAAAATTAACGTAAAAATGAATTTTTAAAGTCTGGCTTGGGGCCGGCCCCGTGGCAGAGTGGTTAAGTTTATATGCTCCACTTTAGTGGCCCAGGGTTTTGCCAGTTCAGATCCTGGGCAGACCTAGCACTACTCAAGCCATGATGAGGTGGCGTCCCACATGGCAGAACCAGAAGGACCTACAACTAGAATATACAGCTATGTACTGGGGGGCTTTGGGGAGAAGAAGAAGAAAAAAAAGATTGGCAACAAATGTTAGCTCAGGGCCAATCTTTAAAAAAAATAAAAAATAAAGTCTGGTCTGACTGTGCATATCAAATTTCAAGTCCCCAGAAATCAAGAAGTTTCAGGAACCCCAACCTTTGGGCTGGAGGGGTCTACTCACCGCTCAACACATCTCAGGGCTGGTCTTAAAACAGCTCGGGAAAGAGTAGCCCACTTATTAAGCAGAACTTCTCTTACAGAGCATGTTTCCTGATATCTAGTGGAGACTGCTCTGCAAGGACTCTTTAAAAACTATTTTTTCGAGGAGACTACTTTAAAACATTCCCTTGGTAATCTCAAAATAAGTAATTACCAAAAGAATGCTTCATTGGCGTGATAGTATTATAACACATTCAACATAGTTTTACATATTTCTATTACATCAACCTCACGGGTCCCCTTGCAAATCCTAATCTCTTAACATAAAAATAATAAGTATCAAGAGACCTAAATTTCATCCAGATGGGATTGGTTTAATATAGTACATTAAAATAATAGAATCCTATCCATTGGTTTTAGAAAATTAGTTTAGCATTTTAAGTAATTTTAAGTACCAATGTATAAAGATACACATTATATACCACTGCTAAAAAAAAAAGCAAATGGAAAACCATGGTATAATTTCATTTTTGCAAAAAACTTTGAAAAATATATTACTAACACACATGCATATCTGTATATACAAAAAAGAAAACGAAACAAACCCTGAAAGGATAACACTGCAAACCATTCATTAAAGAGTTACCTCTAGGGCACAGGATTTGGTGACGGGAAGGCACAAGAAGACGCTTTTTAAATAAGGTTTCTGACATAACTGCTTTTTCTTTTTTTACTATGAATAATTTATCATTATTGTAACTAAAAATGTAAACTGAGAAAAATCTTTAACAAGTATGAAGGACACTGATTCAAAAGTATTATGATTTAAAAAGATAGTATTGTGTCTTTATTGAATGCTACTATCCAGGATGTACGAATCATGACCCTCCGTACCTTTACAGTTTATAATGTTTTCATACGGGTTGTTTCATGGGATTCTCACCAGCACCTCTATCAAGCCAGCAAGGTAAGTATTACTATCTGCATTTCACCAATGAGGAACCTAAGCCCCAGGGAAAGCAATGCAGTCATGAAACGAGTAGGCAGCAGAGAGCTGGGACTCCAGGACAGACTGCCTCCTGTGAAGGGCAAGACTGGCTGTCGCACTGCTCCCCCGGAGCTGGCAGCCCAGCAGTCACTTCGCACCTAGCTCGAGATGACCCACGTCAATACAGCCAAATCAGATGAGTAACGAGGCACAGTCCGCACCAAGAGCACGGCTGTGTCCCTGTGTGGAAGTTACCAATGCTCCATACAAAAAGCAAACCAGTGGCTTGTCACTTCATTAGCACCCTGCTCTGAGCAACCTAACAACTCTATCTTTAAACAAAACCCCATTCATTATCAAATGTGAAACAAATATTTAAAAAGATAAAGTCCACGGATGCTTACCTCTACTGTTCCTGTGGCAAATAAGCCATGCACCGAATTTATGTCACAAACATTATTCTCCCTAAAACAGTAAAGCAATAAGGGAGAAAGTATTAGCATCTACTTTAGTGGGGAGGGATACTGAACAAACTTTCTAAGTAAACAGCCAATCTGATTCCATGGAGAAAGAAGACACGCAGATTCGCCCTCAGCCTCTGCACGTGAAAACACTGAGGCACGAAGGGTTAGGGCGTGGCACCCGGCCACCGGAGTCTCTGATGCCCAGGGTGACACTCTGTCTGCCAGGGGATGAGACAAGAAAGGACCTCCTTCTGAAATACTATTCTGCTGCCAGGAGAATAAAGGTTCTTTCCACTTCCTCAATGCATTTTCTCCCACAGCAGGAAGAACACGAGCTCTGACTCTGCTGATCCTGAGACCTGAGCAGGGCACACTATCTAAGCCTAGTTTTCTTTTCCTGTAAAATGAGCATTTCACCTACCTCAGTTGGCTGTTGTGAGGATTAAACTAAAAAACTACAGAATGTTCAGCACAATGTCCAGAGTTTACAAGACACTCAATAAACAGCAGCTGTTATTATAAACAGGAAATTACGCAGCTAAGGAGCAGGTAACTTTTTATTATTCAACAAGGCATCATGAAGTCACTATAAATTTTTTTAAAGAAAATAAGAGCATTTCAAGCCAAAGGGAAAAGAAAATACCAAGAGTTTACTTGCTTTTTATCACTATGAGTTCTTCTAACCTTTAAAAACCCTTTGAAAGCAATAAGGAAAATCCAACAAGTTCCTTATATACACAGAGAAGAAGAATCCTAGCTGTGTGACCTTGGACAAGCTAGCTACTCTCTCTGAGCCTCTCTGCCCTATCTGTAAAATGGAGATAACAATAGTACCTACCATAAAAATGTGTCACAAGTCTAAAGTGAGTTATTATATATACATTAAATACTAAATAGTGCCTAGCACGTAGTAAGCACTTTCACTATTATTTTTGTTATTGCTCAGTATTAATATTATTATGACAGATTCATTCCCAAAGGATTTCTTTAAATAAAACAAAAATGTAGACTATAACATTGGACAAAAGGAAAACTTGAAAAAAGCCTTAAATGTCTGCTAGAAAAAACACAAAAAATAAAATTTTCAAAATGGTACTCCAAGTTAATTCAAAACTTCTCCACAAGAGAAAATATCACAAAACAAAATCATGAATGAAAAATTTTAAAAACCACAAAAAACAATAAAAAAATTTTTTTAATTTTAAAGAAGACATCAGGTCTTTCGGTGAATTTTTTGTTTAAGAAGAAAACTTAACAGTACTCGTGTTGACTAAGTTGCCCAGAGCTCTGCTTAAATGCAACACAGGACATGTGGTGACTTCAGTATCTGGCTCCATCTCCTGGCCAAAATAAACATGGCAGTATTCTGACAAAATACTCACGCAGCATCAGTTTGTAGAGGATTCAGGTACCGTCCTTGTTCTAAGTTTAGCCTATAAACTTCAGAGCTGCAAAGTAACGAATAAAGTTAAAAATCTGGTAAACTAAAATGAACTTTTCTTCAAGTAAATGTAATTTTTAGAAATATATTTTATTGCTAAGGCATTCCCTTTGTAAAAACTGATAGAAAAATGTATTCTAAACCTAAAAATAACCACCTTATTTGTGAGTTTGTTTATACAGAAAAGTGATTCTAAACCACACATGTGCCATGAAAATATTATGAAGCCATTAAGTAGAATATTGCAATCATGTGCCATACAATGACATTTCCATCAAGAAAGAACTGCACACATGAGTGCAGACCCACAGATTAAGGCGGTTCCATAGGATCTGTACCACACAGCCCAGGTGGGCAGGAGGCTGACCATCTAGGTTTGTGCAAGCACACTCAACGATGTTCGCACCACAACAGAATCACCTAACGACGCATTTCTCAGAACGTATCCCCGTTGTGAAGAAACATGACTGTATTTACAAATAACAGGAGGAACACAAGATCCAAAACGTATACACATGTGTATATAAGAAAAGACTAGAAGGAAACACAATAAAACACTAATAAGGGTTTCCTCTGGGTTGCATAATTATGGGTGATTTTTTTCTTTGTTACATATTTTTATATTTTCCCAATTTTCTAAAATGGATATTATATGTATAATCATAAAAGAAGGTAGCATTTAAGAATTCAGAGTTTTAAAATGCCGTGCAACGGGCCTAAGAAACTGCTTTCAGCACCAATTAGGTTACCCTCGTTTCTCTCTAGATTGAGAGCACCATGTTAATAAAAGTCAACGACGTCACTCGTAAGGGAGCCAGTCACTTTGGAACTACACCCTCTGAGCAACTGAAAGTCAGGGGTCACGCACTATTCTTCTTTTAACCCCGCTCCTCAGTTTTAAGAACAGAAGTTGTCTGAGAAGTCGGAAAGGAGAAAACAAAGAGTGATTAGACCCAATACCTTGCGCCAACAAAGTACAAGTCACAGGATGGATAATGGTAAGAGAAGTCTCTCCCGAACTTTGGTATTCTGGTTTTATAGTAAAAACCTGATTGTGAATGAAATTCAATGTATCTATCATTATGTAAGAAGACAATCTGAAAATGAAACAAAAAAATTAGTTTGCCTAGGTTTCTAGGTAAAGGGTTTATTTTATCATCATTATCAAAACTGGCAAAGCAAGGACAGCCCTGACCTCTCTCACCCTCCTCTCTCTGTAAACACTTGTGTACACACACAACTCTCCATCATGATGAAAGACTGTGATTAAGAACCAAACCTCTCCATTGGCTTCTCGATGCCTTCCTGCACCCTAAATAGTTTTTCTGCAAACCTCACATTCGAACTGAACAACTTAAGACAAATGTCCTTCACTTATCTGGTACCCGCACCTTCTAATAGAGAGCACCGCTCAGTAAGCTCAGTGAATAGTTTCTTACTTTACTTAAGAACACATTTTAATAATCTCACAATCATCACATACGATTTGATAACACCTTGTATAAATTTAACTCTAATGTATTATGAAGATATCTTAAAAATCTGCAGAGTATTTAAAAGCAAATTTATCAATATCTAGAGAAAATACATTACAAAATTATATGTCCCAAATCACATGTTAAATGGCTGCCATAGGCAAAAGGATAAAACCATAGTCCACAGTTCCCAGAACTGAAGACAATGTATAAAGCCGTATCAGCTCAGAAAACTCAGTTTTCCTTCAAGATGACATCTGACATCACTAAAAATGTTTCACTTTAAATTGAATAAGGCACTTTACTGACAATCTTCTGTTGAAAATGACCACAAGAACTGAAAGACGGACTAATGGCACCAAAAAAAGAAAGAAAATATATACGCACTTAGTTGTGTTTTGTATTTCAGAATATGCCACAACCATTTATTTGCAGGGTTAAGAAAATCAATGTACACTACTCTTTCACCTTTCACATGTGAACAAGAAAATGAAAGCAATCCAGCAAATAACACTAATTTAAATGCAAGGATGAAAATCACACATTTAGAATATAAAGTGGTCCAAAAATGATGACTGCTACCAATCCTTACAAACATAAATAAAGTTTCATCTGTGATACGCAAAGCTTATTTTGGTCTTAGACTTGCCAAAGGTATCTCTATCACTGTTGTTTTAAAAGATACTATGGATCATACATGTGACAAACCATAAAAATGTATTAACCAAAAATGATAGGTTTTATTTTAACAATGGGAACATCGTAAAAATACTTATCATAAAAACAAATTCCACTCATTCATTTCTCAAGTATAGTCAATACAAACCAACGCTCTCAAGCATACCTTTGAATAGTCATCAGACAAAGTTTCAAAGGTGACAACTGGAAAACAAGAAATAGTAAGAAAAAATAAAATTATCATCTGCTTTTTAATAAAAATCCAAAGATGCAAAGATTCTAATTCAACACAAAAATTATATACAAATGCTGGCTTTTGTTTTCCTTGTTTGCCCCTACATAAATCAAGAACAAAGTTGCCATTTTAAATTGCCCCAAAAACACCAAATGGAAAATCAAAAGCCTTATAATTTCTCAATACAGATCAACTAGATTTTCTGCTGAACTGGATCAAATTAAAAATAGGTAAATTAGGGGCCGGCCCCATGGCCGAGCGGTTAAGTTTGCGAGCTCCACTTTGGAGGCCCAGGGTTTCACCAGTTCTGATCCTGGGTGCAGACATGGCACCGCTCATCAGACCATGCTGAGGTGGAATCCCACATGCCACAACTAGAAGGACCCACAACTAAAAATACACAACTATGTATTGGGGGGCTTTGAGAGAAAAAGGAAAAATAAAATCTTTAATAAAAAAAATAAGTAAATTCATCAAACATAATGACTTCTAAATTTTGCCACGGTTTTTCTGAGATGTTCAAAATAAAATAATAGACACTGAAAAACACTAAAAAATTGTTGCTTTAAAAAAAGATAACATGGGGCTGGCCCTATGGTGTAGTGGTTGAGTTCTGTGTGCTGTGCTTCAGCAGCCCAGGGTCTATAGGTTCAGATCCCAGGTGCAGACCTACACCACTCATCAGCCATGCTGTGGCAGTGACCCACACACAAAATAGAGGAAGGCTGGCAGGGATGTTAGCTCTGTGCGAATCTTCCTCAACAAAAAAAAGAAAAAAAAAAGATAACAGTAACTTTTTACTCACTCATAGTATACCTGCTAAACAAAAGTAAAGAGTGAAAACAGTTTTCATTAGCAGCACATGGAATTTGCATTGTTTTTAAAAACAAAAGTGTGAAACAGGTTAAAACTTCTTTTCCCTCAATCTCAAACACGAGTCCACCAGATAAAAATACCTGAACTCTCCTGTTCCAACCTGCCCTCTGTGCTAGGCAGAATTCTAAGAATGACACCACCGACCTGCCCCCTTGTATAGGTCCCTCTTCTGGAGAATGTGGGTGGAATCTGTGGATGTGATGACATCACTCCCATGATTACGTCACATTATATGGCAAAGGGGAGATTTATAATCACATGAGCCCTTCAAAGGCAGAGTTTTCTCCAGCTGGTGGCAGAAGGGGAAGTCAGAGAGATTCGAAGCACAAGAAGGATTCAGTAGGCTGTTGCTGGTTTGAAGGTAGAGGGGACAAGGTGATGACAAGGAACGCAAGAAGCCTCCAGAAGCTAAGAGTAGCCCCAGGCTGACAGTCAGCAGGAAACAGGAACCGCAGGACTACAACCACAACAAACCATTCTGCCAAACACCTGAAAGTTTAAAAACGAAGCTTGCCCAGAGCCTCTGAATAAGAGTCCCACGTGGCTGAGGCCTTGAGTCCAGCCCTGAGCACAGCCCACAGCAGGGCCTGGATGGACTTCTACAGAGCTGTAAGCCAACAAATGGATGGGTTAAGTGGCCACGTTTATGATAATTTGTTACCCAGCAAAGAAAACTAATACACAACCCGTTCCCATTTTAATGAGCAGAAAAGCAGCCAAACATAAGCATACCTCGTTTTATTGCACTCTGTTTTATTGCGCTTCGCAGATACTATTTTTACAAATTGAAGGTTTGTGGCAACTTTGGGTCAAACAAGTCTATTGGTGCCATTTTTCCAACAGCATTTGCTCACTTCATATCTGTGTCACGTTTTGGTAATTCTTGCAATATTTCACACCTCTTCATTATTATTACATACGTTATGGTGATCTGTGATCAGTTATCTTTGACGTTGCTATTGTAATTGTTTTGGGGTGCCACAAACCACCTACATAAGATGGTGAACTCAACCAATAAATGTTGTGTGTTCTGACTGCTCCCACTGGCCACTCCCCTGTCTCTCTCCCTCTCCTCAGGCCTCCCTAGTCCCTGAAACACAATATTGAACGTACGCCATTAGTAACCTTACAAGGGCTTCTAACCGTTCAAGTGAAAGGAAGAGTCGCACATCTCTCACTTTAAAGCAAGGAAGCCATGTCGAAAGCTAAGACAGGCTGAGGTCTTCCTGTGCCAAACAGCTAACCAAGTTGTAAATACAAAGGAAAAGTTCTTGAAGGAAATTAAAAGTGCTACTCCAGTGAGCACGTGAATGACAAGAAAGCAAAACAGCCTTATTGCTGATATGGAGAAAGTTCTAGTGGTCTGGATAGAAGAGCAAACCAGCCACAACGTTCCCTCAAGCCAAAGCCTGACCCACAGCCAGGCCCTAACTGTCTTAAATTCTGTGAACGCTGAGAGGGGAGGAAGCCACATAAGAAAAGTTTGAAGCTAGCCGTGGTTGGTTCAAGAGGTTTAGAGAAAGAAGCCATCTCCATGACATAAAAGCGCAAGGGGGAGCGGCTAGTGCTGATGCAGAAGCCACAGCAAGTCATCCAGAAGGTCCAGCACAGATCATTAATCATGGTGGCTACACTCAACAAGAGACTGTCAATGTAGATCAAACAGCCTGCTGTTGGAGAAGTTGCCGTCTAGGACTTTCATAGCTAGAGAGGAGAAGTCAGTGCCTGGCTTCAAAGTTTCAAAGGACAGGCTGACTCTCGTGTTAGGGGCTCACGGAGCTGGTGACTTTCAGTTGAAGCCAATGCTCATTTACCACTCTGAAAATCCCAGAGTCCTTAAGAATTATGCTAAATCTACTCTGCCTGTGCTCTATGAATGGAACAACAAAGCCCAGATGACAGCACATCTGTTTACAATAAGGTTTATTGAATATTTTATGTTAAGACCTATTGCTCAGAAAAAAAAGATTCCTTTCAAAATATTACTTCTCACTGACAATACACCTGGGTCACCCAAGAGCTCCGATGGAGATATACGGTGAAATTAATGTTGTTTTCATGCCTGCTGACACAACAGCCACTGTGCAACCCAAGGTGCAAGGAGTAATTTCAATTTTCAAGTCTTATTATTTAAGAAAATACATTTGGTAAGGCCATAGCTGCCACAGATAGAGATTCCTCTGGATGTCTCTGAGCAAAGTAAACTGAAAACCTTCTGGAAAGAATTCACCATTCTAGATGCCATTAAGAACATTCAGGATTTATGGGAAGAGATCAAAATATCAACGTTAACAGGAGTTTGGAAGAAGTTGTTCCAGCCTCATGGATGACGCTGAGGGGTTCAAGACTTCAGTGGAGGAAGGAACTGCAAATGCGAGAGCAAGAGAACTGGAACTAGAAGTGAAACCTAAAGAAGTGACTGAATTGCTCCAATCTCGTGATAAAACTTTAACGGGTGAGGAGTTGCTTCTTACGGATTAGCAAAGAAAGCGGTGTCTTAAGATGGAATCTAATCCTGGTGAAGATGCTGTGCAGACTATTGAAATGACAAGAAAGGATTTACATAAACAGTGGATAAAGCAGCGGCAAGATTTGGGAGGACTGACTCCAACTTTGAGAGAAGTTCTACTGTGTGTAAAATGCTATCAAACAGCATCACGTACTACAGAGAAACCATGAAAGGAAGAGTCAATCGAAGCAGCAAACTTCATTGTTGTCCTGTTTTAAGAAACTGCCACAGCCACCCAAGCCCTCAGCGAGCACCATCCTGGTCAGTCAGCAGCCATCAACACCGAGGCAAGACTCTCCACCAACAAAAAGATTTGGACTTGCTGAAGGCTCAGATAATGGTTATAATTTTTTAGCAATAAAGGTTTTTTTAATTAAGGTATGTACATTGTCTTTTTAGACATAATGCTATTGCACAATTAACAGAGTACAGTATAGTGTAAACATAACTCTTACATGCACTGGGAAACCAAAAAATTTATGTGACTTTCTTTATTGTGATATTCAGTTTATTGTGGTGGTTGGGAACTGAACCCACAATATCTCCAAGGCATGTTGTATAAAAAGTTATTTTCATGAATTCAAATTTAACCTCTTACCTTCTGAATCTAAACATCTTTCAAACTTCAGGGACAATTGGTAGGTGTCATAACATCGAACCCGAGGTTTATACGTTCCTGTAAAAAAAATTAAGATGATGTAAAACCTAAGGACATACTTTTCATTATCAGTATCTCATTGATATGTTGAGTACACTTTCTGTTCAGAGGTAAGCCGGATTCATGATAACCATATCAAAGGAAAAGAACTTAAAAGCAGCCCTCCCAACATCACAAGGGGAAAGGCACAAAGGATATAAACAAAGAAGTCATAGAAAATGAAATACAAATCACTAATAAACTTCACAAATTATCTAACAAAGAAGATTAAAACAATGAAATAGTTTTTGTCCATCAGAATGGCAAAGATGAAAAGATGGTTAATATCTGTGTTAGTGACGATGTTAAAAAAAAGTACACTCATACTTTGGGGATTAGCACAAATTGTCACAACTTCTACAATCTGGCAATACCTGTAAAATACATGTTTTGTTTATACACCTTGAACCTGTATTTCAACTTATACAAATTTATTCTACAGAAACACACCCACAAGTGTACCAAAGACATGAGAGATGTTCGTTGCAGCACTGTTTACAAATGGTCAAAAACTGAAAGCAAATACAATGTCCACTGGTAGGGAAATGGTTAAATAAATGACAGTAAATCATTACATAGCTCATAAAGAGGATGACGCAGGCCTGTAATTACTGACATGGAAAGCTGCCAAACCACAGTGCAAAGTGAGAGAGTGAGTACGAAGAGCCGGGGGAGCACCACAGTACGACCCCACCTTTGTAAAACTCAACAGGGATAATGTAGTAATTTGTACAGAAAAAAGGTGGAGGAATAGCAGAGTGATTGCCTCTCTCTGCAAAGTGCAATTTTAGGGCCTTTTACATTTTATCTTATGTATTTCTATAATATTTCCATTTTTTATAAGTTTATCATGTTTGCAATCAGGAAAAGAAAAAGGTTGATTTTTAAAACTAATAAAGATATTTTTAAAAGAAAGGAATGAGGGAGTCCTGTGTTTACCAGCATGGATCAAAGCCCAAGATCTCATTTAAAAATAGTATATAGTATAGTGTATATATACACACACACACTATATATATAATATACAGTATATATTACATAATAGGTAATTGTTTACATGTGTGAAACTATACACATACATATTCTGAACATAAAACTGGAGGCTTGAAATGTGGACAGTGTTAGTCAACTGAGACAACCATCAACACAGAACAAAAGACACTGGCATGCAGATGTATAAACGTTCTGTCAAATAAGAAAATGGTTGCAAGAGGGATATAGATGGGTAATGTTAAAGCAGATAAAAAAACGTTATGTGGACAATACACAGGATATATGTACCAAAATCACAACTAAAACAGGTTGGGTAATGCTGTTCTAAACGATAACACATTACAAGTTCCCTATATTTCATGGCTTTTTGATACTGATGAATACCTTAGTGACATAAAAAATATTAGTACGTGATACAGAAAATCATTATGTTAAAAGTGATCTTGGGCTGGCCCGGTGGTGCAGCAGTTAAGTTCGCACGTTCCACTTGGCGGCCCGGGGTTCACCAGTTTGGATCCCGGGTGCAGACATGGCACTGCTTGGCAAGCCATGCTGTGGTAGGTGTCCCACATATAAAGCAGAGGAAGATGAGCATGGATGTTAGCTCAGGGCCAGTCTTCCTCAGCAAAAAGAGAAGGATTGGCGGCAGATGTTAGCTCAGGGCTAATCTTCCTCAAAAAAAAAAAAGAAAAAAGTGATCTTTCCTGGAACTCTCATTCATTGTTTGTGGGAGTGTAAAACGATCTGATCACTTTGGAAAAAACCCTGGCAGTTTTTTATCAAACTAAGCATACACCTACCCTACAGCCCAGCAATGTCCTCATAACAGACTTGTATAAGACTGTTCATAGTGCTTTATAAACAATGGCCAAAAAATGAAAATAGCCCAGGTGTCCATCAAATGGAAAATGCATAAATAAACTGTGATATATTCCGATAAGAAAATACTATCTGGTAATAAAAAACAAAGAACAAACTACTGACACATATAAAAAACAGGCATGAATCTCAAATATAAAGTCCTACGTGAAATAAATCTTAGACAAAAAGAATACATAAAGCATATGACTGCATTTATATAGAGTTCTAAGACAGGGTTTGGTGAAAAAATCAGTCACGGCAGTGGATGCCTATGCATGGGTGGGAGCAGGGACTGACCATGAGGGGAACGAAGGAAATTTCTGGACGAAAGGAAATTTCTATATCTTGATAGGGGTCTGGGCTACACAAGTGTATGCATTCGTCAACTTATCAAACGGTATACTTAAGATTTGTGCATTTCACTCTACGTAAATTTACCTTAAAAAAACCTATAAGCAAATAGTGAACTCTAGTTAATGATATATATGCTGAGGTATTCAGGGGTGAAGTATACTGATATCTGCAACTTGCTTGGAAATGCATCAAAAACGAGGATGGACTGATGGTTGGACAGAAAGATGGGTAGGATAAATATGTAAAAAAGCAAATAGAGCAAACTAATGCAGCATCTAGGTGGTGGGTAAATGGATGTTCATTGTAAATTTTTTTTAATAACTTTGTATGTTCGAAATTTTTCATAATAAAATGTTACGGTAATAAAAAAAAAGTGACTTTTCTCACCATGGCATTTCCTGCTATGAAATGTATGTAAATCATAACCAAAAAGATGCTTACCCGTTGCTAAAATATACTGTCCATCTTTTGACACCTTAATAGTGGTACAAACAGTAGGCATTTCAAAATCTTGAATAAGTTCAATTCTTCTACGGACATCTACAAAGAGAGAAAATAAATTAACTGGTTTAACTACCATGTGTTTACTCTCTATCACAGGAAGAAAAAGCATTCAGAGCAGTCACTGCAAACAGGTCCATCAGGCCCAGTGCACCCCAGCCTTGGGAGCACACCAGGACGGCCTCACCCACTACACAGCAAGAGTTCTTCTTAGGTCATACACTATGTTTCTAAGCTAAGTTTTTTATTTTCTATTTTGACTTTTTAAACAGGAAAGAGTATCATCATTAATTGAAAAAGGAAACGTCCATAATAGTGCATCACACTTCCAGTCTTAAGATGCGAATAAATGGGGAACAGAATAAACATTAAGCCACTATTGTTACTCAATCATGGCTATGACAAAAATCTTATCATTTTTCCCTCCTAAATAATAACAAGTTTAAACTATTAAAATGTTAAGTTTATATAACAAACTGCTACCAAGCTGACTTTTGCCTCTGTGGGCACCACTGACGTGCAGCCGAGAGGATCCCGGCTACAGGGAGACTCAGAGAAGTCCCTCTGGATCAAAACGCTAACAGGGACTCTCCCGAAAACTGCTTCCCTCCTGCAAGAAAGTGTGGGTCCTTGCTGGCCGCTATCATAACCATGTGCCCACTGCAAGGACAGTTTACGACTCTATGCATATTACTGCCTTCTTTACTAAACTCAAATACCAGCTTCAAACCAACTGAGTAGGAGTGGCCTACTCAATCTGGAAGACACATGATAGTTTTGAGATGGGTTGGCAGAAAGAGTCAATGAACAATTTTTTCCTTAACCTGAATCCGTTTTCTTACACACTAGAACATTGCAGTGGAATGAGTCAAAAGAAATCAGAATCAGCAGCAATTTTCATTTTCCTTTGGTTTAAGGTTTTAATTTTCTAACTTTAGTACCAAATAAAGCCTACTTTTCCAAAATGCTTCCTTAGGGTACTTATCTCACATCCAGAAACCCTTCAATATCTTGGGTCTTTGAGTTTTAGATAATTTAAAATATATGGGAAGATAAATCACTTTTCATATATGACAAGTTGTAATGGAGAAAATTTAATGAAAATTTGTCCAAAATGATTTCAGTTAAAAACTAATCTTACATGTCTATCTTCTCTGCTGCCATAATCTAAAGAATCAAAATCTTCTGCAATGATCTTTTATTATCGAGTTCTTATGTCCTGTATATAAAATTACTTTGTTCAGAAAGAAAACGTTCATTGTCTCTATATCTCAAAAACTGACAAATGGAAAAAGATTCTGATACACTGGAAAACAAAGCAATTATGGAACCATTAGGAAAGACAGTCCTTCTTGGGCCTCTTACATTCCTGCACATCTTGCTGGGTATGGCAAGACTGCAAGGCCCTGGCCACTCCTTAATCTGAGCCATTTCTCAGGGTTATTTACGCAGCTGGGAACCTTGACAGGTGAGGTAACATGTCTCCTCCACACAAAGACAGGCTTGCTTACTGATTGCTATAAAAGCAGTGTACTTCCCAAGTTCAGTGTTCCTCAGCTGCAACACAAACCCACTGCATGCAGAGCATCCCTCTGGGCCGTGCTGAGTGCCCCGTGGGACTTAAGGGCAAGGGGAGCTGACAGACACATGCTGATGCTCATGCCATCTGCTGTGCTGCATGAGGTTCTCTGACCCAGGAGCCTACGTCTTCTGCTATTATCCAAGAAACAGTAATAGGCCAACTTATTAGCATGTAGCTAAAATTGAACCCCACACCCACCAGGAATGTATCAACCACAAGAAAAGGTTTCTTAAGAAGGAAAAGGGCAAAAAGTTTATTTGCCACTGCAATTTTGTAAACCTACACTTAAATATGGTAATAAATGAGTGAAAGCATTAGAACACGGATCATGAATGTAGCTAAAGTGGGAAAAAATAAAACTCACCAACATTCTTCTTCTGTAGTGCTCTCTTCTTCCTGTCAGAAAGCCACTTAAACAAAAGGAAGAGACTTGACTTTAAAATGTATTTACTTGAATTGTTTTTCTGCTTACAAAAATAATACATGCTCATATTAAAAAACTGAAACCTCAAAGGAAAATATAACAGTGAAAATATTGTGTAATTCTAATCCTACTGTTAACATATCCTCTGGATTTTTTTCTTGTATATATTTACATAAAATACAACAAATTTTTAGAACTACTACTCTTATTTTACACAAAAGAAAACTAATTCATCTAATTAATCTAAGGGAAAGCAGTAAGCCTCAAATATTATGGGTTATAACTAATATATGGGACAACTTAAGTGAAATTTTAAAAAGCAAAACATTAAAAAGAAAGTTTCTTAAAGAAACATATTTTTACAAAGATAAAACTAGATAAATAACTGAGCAAACAGCTGACACTTGGTAATATAGAAATGATACTTTTTAAAAATCACATTCACTGATACCAGATTTTGTTTTGTAATTAACGTACCTCAATTTTGCAAAGAGTATAATTTCACTGCATGAATAGGTGCCAACAACGAAGCACTAACCAATTATGATTGCCCTAAAGCAGTGGTTCTCAACCAGGGGCAGACTGGCCCGGCCACTCTCCCCTCTCCGCGCTCCCCCACACCTCACCAAAGGGCTTTTGGCAATTCCTAAAGACATATTTGGTTGTCATAACTGAGGGGTGTGCTCCTGGCATCTAGGGGGCAGAGGTCAGGGATGCTAACAAACATCCTACAATACGCCGGACAGCCCATACAACAAAGAATTGTCCAGCCCAAAATGTCAATAATGATGAGGTTAACAAACCCCACCTTCAAGAAACGAAAGAAAAGCAAGAGAAAAATTAACAGACATCATCTCCAAAAGCACGAACCCAATGTACAGCCTGCGTTAGACACACATTAGATTCTTTAGGATTCTCTGGTCATGCAGCCCATCACTCGAGACTCTAAGTATGATGCCTGAGGCAGTGTCTACATTTGAAGAGGTGTCATTCTTTGAAGGGCTCGAGTCTGAGCAAGAGCTTTCCTCCTGCGTTTGAGTTCAGTGCGTTGATTTATTGGTTTACGCTAGTCTTTGTGATTAAATTGCTCTGATTTTATTTTAGGTGCTAATGTTTCAATCAAAGGTGATGTTAAAATACACTTCTGGGCACTCAAGATATTCTTTTACATCTACCTATCACAAGCAGAATCAGGACACATTACCAGGGCTTCTCCTTTAAGAGGGGATCCAATTTTCTCTTCTCAGAAAGTTACGCTCAAGAAAGGGGCACTTCATTCAATAACTAGTCTCACACATCATGAGCAAAAGAGCTTGGGGCCAAGGGAAGGGGACCGAGATTTCCTTCTAAATGGGAGCCTGGGACCATAAAGGGCCAGAAATTCTGTAACACAGTGATGATGGGAAGGATGGAAAGTTCATTCAGGACTTCCTGTACAAACTGACAGCTCCACAGGAGAGCACACAAGACAGAGAGTCAGCATGGGGCCGGAACAAATGCATCTAGGGTCAAAAAAAGTTCACCAAAGAACTGAAAGTTGTTATTAATTTGTCATCTTCTCTGTATTCTATAAATTCTGTACAGCTAATAAAGAATGACACTTTACCAGTGCCAAATAATTTAATCAGAAACTTAGAAAAAGAGTTCTGGACATGGCAATGACCTAATTCTCTCACTGGACAGGTGCCTCACTGTTGTTGAAAAGAAAGAGACCCTACTTGATCTTACTAGAAGCAGGTAAAGCAAATTAGGCAACTGTTGATAAGTTAGAATTACTTTAAAAGAAGATTCAGAGAGATGACTATACTACTACACACACAACTGTCTGCTCAACATTTCCACTTGATGTTTATTAGAACTCCAAACCTTAAGCACCAAAAATAAAACCTTTGATCCTTTTAGCTCACTACCCTCTTCCTCTCCACCCACAATGTGCTCAATTCTTCTCCATTTCAGTTATCAGCAACAACATGTACCTGGCTGTTCAGATCCAAAACCTAAGAGTTCTCTCTTGATTCCTTCCTTTCCTTCACCTCAACTTCTCCCCAGCCCTATCTGATCCATTTGCAAATCCCATTAGCCTTCCTCCAAAATACCTCCCGAATCCCACTGTGTCCTAGCATTTCCTTTGCTACCATCCTAGCCCAAGCCACCAAAGTCTCTCAGTTGGACTACCTAACTCATCTCCACTGATTCTCTCCCCAGCTATAGTCATTTGCCACTCAGCAGCCTAGTTTAAAACCCATCAATGGCTTCCAACAGCACTAAGAATAAAACCCCAACTTCCTACCTTAGCCTGCAAGGCCCACCTCTCCAGCCACATCTTCCCCCACTCTCTCCCATCACTCAGCATACCAAAGCCACAGCTGTGCCACTTCTCCATCACGCCAAGTGCATTCCCATTGTGGAACCTTCACACTTGCTGTTCTCTCAGCACTGAAAACTCTTCCTTCCCCCAGATTTTCACATGACTGGCCCCTTTTCATCATCCAAGTTTCTCCACAAATGTCACCTCTTGTAGAGAGGGCTTCCCTGAAAGATTTAGTCAAAACATTTTTTCTGAACACTTCATCTACAACAGCTCTCTTCTAGTCACTCATCACTCTAAGCACTTACCAGTATCTGAAGTTGTCTTCTTTACTTAATTATTATCCTTTTCCCTAACAGGGAACCTTATCTGACACGTTCACCACATATCCCAACACTCAGAACAGGGCTGCCTGCACGTAGTCACTTCTCAACTGGAGCTGAGGAGTTATTTAACCTGAATTCTGAGAAGAATGGAAGAATCTAATCACTCGCTCCAAATCTTTCAGGAGTGAACACATGGAAGAGCTATATTTATTCTGATTTCCAAGGGCAGGACTCAGACCAACAGCAGCATGCTATAAAGTGGCATGTTTTAAAACCCCTAGCTAACAAGTAGTCTCAATATGGAAATAAACGTCTGCAAAAAGTTTCCTCTGGCTGGAAGTGTTGGGACAGAGGCTTGACCATCACTTATAAGAAATAAAATCCAAGCTCCAGAGCCTAGGAGTGTGACCCTGAATAAGTCACCCTTCCCCTCGCTGGATCTGTTGCATATTTTAAACATGAGAAGACTGGAAGAGAATCACTGATTTTCCAAGCCCCTTACAACTTTGATGTCCTAAGACTCAACGAAATCAAGTTAAGTCCAACAGGGTTCAATAACACTGCCCTCTACACAATAAATTCTGCAGACGCAAAGTCTGCATTTCTCTTGCTCACTGTTGTATTTCTAAAACTTGGTATACACAGGAACTCAACAAACAGCTAATCAACACGTATTAAAATGGGGGAGAAATGTCTGTCAACTAATCTGTCCCCGTTTTCCTCCTCGATGTGGCAGCGGCTGTGAACATCCACAGAAGCCCAAAGGGACGCGGCCTCTGTTCTAGGGAACTTTACAAAAGTTCAAGCAAAGCTCATGAACCCTGATCACCCTCGGCCCCGCTCTGGCGCGGTGACAGCAGTGTCCTCGTCTCCCGGTGCCGACCAGCTCCCCCGCGCCGTCACTCGCCTCTGGGCCTCCCGAAGTCGGCGTCCGGCCAGGGCCCTCCCTGCTAAAACAGCGGCCAGGGCCGGGGAGAGGGGGCAGGTGCCCCGCGCTGAGGAGGCCCCCGAAGTGACTCACCTCGGGAAGGGACTTGCCGCAGCTGAGACTGTAAATCTTCACTTCGTTGAGGCTGGAGACCTGCATGGCTGCGCCGAGAAGCGGCTGCCCCTGCTCCTGGCTGGACCCCCCTCCGGGGAGTGCACGCGAGCATCCAAACCCGAGGACCTCCGCGCCGCGCCTCTGCGGCGTGCTGCGCTGCGCCGGCTGATGACGCACTTCCGGGCGCCGGAAACGCGCCAGTTCCCGGAAGAGGAAGAGTTGCGGCGTTAGGGAAGGGAAGGGAAGCGGCCGGGAGGGGAAGGGTTGAGTCTGTAGCGAGGTGGCGGGGGCACGCGGCGACCCGGATACGGAGATGGCCGGGGACCGCTGTCCGTCTTGTGAACTTGTCGAGTGGCAGGAAGCCCTTCGGGTCGCTGCCTAGGCCGCAGGGTCGCTGTCCCGGGTGAGGCGGGCGGTGCTGGCTGGGCTGGCTGGACGGAGCCTTGAGGGCTGGGCCGAGGGAACCCAGCGAGAGAAGGCGGCCAGTGAGAGAATTCAGAGTGGAAGTCTATTCTTTTCTCCCCTCTGGTGTTTCTGCAACATTACAGAAATAAATGCTCTTTTAAATTGGTGTATTAAAATGTTACCTTTGTCTGAATTTGTTTGACATTCACCCACTAAGGAGGGAAATAAAAAGGATACTGAGACAGGAAACAGTAAAAGAAGGAGTGGCGGTCGGGAAAGAAGTGGATTTGAACCTGATGTCTTTCGAGACGGTTGTGTGACAGTAACGACAGACACAACCCTTCGTGTACACGGCGTTTTCAGAAAGTTCACAAAGTTTCTCTTGATCGTCCAATTACATAGAGAACCGCCTTCACTGTTGCCTGGATCTGAGGACTTGAGAATTCTTGGTTTAGATGAAAACTTAAGGGGAAGGTGTAGATTAACTGCAATCAGACGGGTCCTTTTGACATTGGATCATAGTATTAACTTGCCTTTCATGTAACTGAGGTGGTCCTTTTGAGCAACAGGCTTGTGGTGGGGGTAGAGACTTCTGGGCTTAGCAATTTTATTTCTATAATAATGGTCCTTAAAGTCCCAGTCCAGATTCTACTTTCTGCCTGAGACTTTCTTTGAGGAAATATCCAGGACTGCCATCCTCCTTGGGGAGGTAGTGTGCCATGGTAGAAAGATCATGGGCTTCATAGTGGTTAAAAACAAGCCTTTTAAGCAAGTCGTAAAAATAGAAAATGCTTATTTTCCAAAATATGCAGGATGATTTTCAAGAAATCTTAAATAATTTTACAGACCCCCAAAATATTACTTTTATTATTTTCAAGAATGTGCTGTAAAAGCCATTGACTGCAAAACACTGGCACCTGTGACTTCTTAAATGCTATGTAAGTGTTAGAGATAAGATATATACATATATCCTACACCTAAGTGATATTAAGGGCCCTAGACCATTTCACTTTATTCAATCCTATTTCTCACTGCCTCCTAAATTTGCCTTCTGTTTCATTAGCATCGGTTTCACTATTCCAGTGTTGAATCTTTGCCTATGGTAATCCAGCCTCTGGGATGCCCTCCCCTTCTTATGTCCAGATCCCAGCAGCATCTCAAAACGCAACTTTTGAATATTTTGCTCCTTCTCCTGTGCTTTCACAATGCTGTGTAAATAGCTTTACGGCAGTTATATATTTTTTGGTAGATTTTTATTATCAAAATACACAGTAATTTAACACATCCTACAAGCACAATAATAATAAACTTGGATACAATGCTACACTAGATGCCTATGCTTGGAACTTTCCTTTCAGGCCCTTTGGTTTCCTTAGGTAACCACAGCCTCTCAAGTCTAATTAAAATGTCGTTTTTAAAGAGCCCATAAAGTTCTTCGTTATTAAACTTGGAATGGGCTCCTTTTGGACATGTTCACTCTGTTTTCTTTCTTCCTCATTTTTATTGCTATGGGATTTTTTTTTTTTTTTTTGCAGGGAAAGATTTGCCATAGGCTAACATCTGTTGCCAATCTTCCTCCTTTTTTTTTTTCCTCCCCAAAGCCCCAGTACACGGTTCTGTATCCTAGTTGTAAGTCATTCTAGTTCTTCTATGTGGGCTGCCACCCCAACAGGGCAACTGACAGATGGGTGGTGTGGTTCCACACCCAGGAAGCAAACCCGAGCCACCGAAGTGGAGTGCGCCAGACTTTAGCCACTAGGCCATCAGGGCTGGCTCAGGAAACTTTAACATATTTAAAGTATAATAGTGTATTGAACTCGTGTATGCATCACCTGGCTTCACCAGTTCACACAAAACCCGTCACATTTCAGCTATACCCTCACCACCCCCTCATCCCTGGATTATTTTGAATGATTTTGAAGTAAATGTATGGCAGTTATCTTTGTGCGTGTGATATTCTTGTCTGACCACCCCCTCCTTCTGGACTTGATGACAGGACTGAGTTTCCCTGGGCCTGACCCAGTGCCTGGTATATAGCACACTCTCCATAAATATTTCTTGATAAAAATGAATCAGTTAATTGATCACTCCTCATCCTGACCCAAAGTCCTAATTCTTTGTTCTGCACATTTTGACCTTTGGTAATATTGAAAACAGCACAGCTCTGTGCCAGATGATTAATGTTTCAAATATATCCATTTATATGCCTTGTCTCTCCAACAAGAAACGTCATAGCTTAGAGTCAGGAACCACACACGAGGGAACACAGTGTTTTCTGTGAGAGAAAACTAGGTGTTCTTGGTCCTCAGTGCCGGGACAGCTCCCTCCCCACAGTTGCCGGCCTGAGAGTTTGACGTACTGTACCCTAGGGTTGCTTCCTACTGAGGACAGAACTGCAAAGCAGGGTGCAGTTTCTCCAGGGTTTCTAGTATCATCTCTAGTAACATCTCTAGTGCTTTCTTAGATGCCTATGCTTGGAGCTAAGAGTGCAGCCTCTAGAACCAGACTGCCTGGGGCCAGATCCTGCCTCTACCACTGGCTACCTGGGTAGAGCCTGGATCAAGCAAGTTAATCCAATCTCTCTCTGCCTCTGTTTCCTTATTTGTAAAATGAGGATAAAACAGTCCCTACCTCAGAGGGCTGTTGTAAAGATAAATGAGTATATGCCATAAACCGTTGATTCCAGGACATCCATTTTTAACATCCCTGAAATCAGGATGTGTCTTTCGTGTCGTGTATATTTAATTGACAGTATTTTTTCCTCTAATGCTACGTGAGTAATGGTGCATCTTATAGTGAATGGGCTTTTAGATTCAACAAAATGAAGTACTTAGAACAGTGACTGACATAGTAAGTACTACGTATTAGTTATTATTATTTACTCCTGGGAACCAAAACATTAAAAATTGTTCAAGAAAAAAATAGTTAAGTTGTGGACTCCAAATGACCTTAAATGTTCTGTTATTAGTTGCCATTCCAGACACCCTCAAGTAAGTTCAAGATTCCCCTCCCAATCCTTCACCTCCACGGCCAGTCCATCTCCAAATCCTTTTGATTCTACTTTTAGGATGTCAGATCCACTCTCTCTGTTCCCATTGCCGTAGGAGTTCAGACCCTCATCATCTCCCGTCATTGAAACCCTTTTGTTCTGGTCTTCCTGCCTCAAATCTGTCTCCCAGAGGAGTCAGTCATCTCTCTAATAGGCAATCTGGTCATGTCATACTCCAACTCAATGGAGTATTTAGTTCTCCCAAAGCCTAAAAGAACACATCTGAACACATTTCCTGGCCCCTTCTGACCTTTCCCAGGCGTGGTACCTGATGCTGCCCCCTCCCCTCACTCACTAGACTCTCCAGGTGGAGTTACTTACAGCTTGAAAAATACAGATCCTCAAGCCTTTGCACCTGCTCTTCTTGCTAGTTTCAACTCCCTCCCTCGGTGTATTTCAGTGACTCTCATTCATCCTTCTTCATCCCCAGGAGGCCTTAAATATCTAAGTTCTCATCCTACATTGTATATCATCTCACTGCAGTGTTCCTTAAACCGGGGTTTACAGTTGTATTCTCAAAATAACCTTTAGGGTTTTTTTATTTCAATGATAATTTTTTCAGCAATTGATGGAAGCATCTCTGACTGTTTGGTTGGCCATCTTCCGTAAAGTTCTAGGCTCGGTGTCAGCGCCAAGCCTGCATTTAGGTGTACACTTCACTGGTGCCAGGTGCCACTACTTTTGTGGTCTCAGCTCAGTGATTAGAAGGAGGGGGATTGTACGAAGTAACATGACAGAGACAAATTGGAGCCAAGTGAATGATGTCACGGCCTGCTGTGTGAAAGAAGGTTTTGCAATTGATCAGATAGACGACAGTGACAGGAAGAATCAAATCAATGTGATCAGGTGGGGTAGAGAGTGCAAAAGAGCTCATGCCACGGCACTGCTACACCTTCATTCAGCAAGTGGCAACTGGTGTTCATCAAAACACTATCAACCATAATATCAAATTAATTTGAAGTATATTGAAGTCTTAAAGTTTTGCTTGAAAATAATGTATAACTTTGTTTTGGTCTATCGGAATACAAGAGCTAAAAGCATAATAAACTTATAGCTAGCTTTATATTTGTCCATCTTCAAGTAAAATATTAAAAATAACTAAGTCCTAAATGCAACATGTTGTCCTGGATTGGATCCTGGAACAGAAAGAGGACATTAGTGGAAAAATTGGTAAAATCTGAATGAAATCTGTAGTTTAGTTAACAGTATTGGCCCATTGTTAGTTTCTTAGTTTTGATAAATATGTCATGGTTATGTAAGATGGTAAGAATAGGCGGAACTGCGTGAAGCGCATATGGGGACTCTGTAGTATATTAACAACTTTTCTGTACATCTAAAATTAAAAGTTTTTTTAATAAAATAAAAAGTTTTTTTTTACAGAGCTAAGCCAACATTGGGAGTCTGAGATTTCTTTTTCACTTACATGTTTGAAAATTTTTCGAAGTTGAAGAGTGCTGTCTTATATTGTAATTTTTAATTTATTTATCCATATCGCCATAGATTCCCAAACTGCAAGATACATCATCCGATCTCTGATGCCGCAAAAGTCTCACCCCATGTAGATGCTCCCTAAGTGTATATTAAGAGAATTAATAAAATCACCGTAGTTCATTGAATGCACAGTAGGCATTCTAACTTAAATGTTTTACACAAGTCACCTCTTTTAATCTTCACCAAAACCTTAGGCGGAAGGTAGTTTTAATTTTCCAATATTACAAATGAGAAAAATGAGGCTTAGGTTCACAAACAAGAAACTTGCCCTAAGACGTTAACGATTGTTCAATCTATGTAAGGAGTATATGAGTTGTGGAAAATACTGTTTTCTCAACTTTTTTGTAGATTTGAAAGTTTAAAAAGAAAACAATCAAATTTGCCCCGGGTTACACGAGAGAGGCAGCATGCAAACCCCACCCGTGTGACTGCAGATCACTTCCTACCTCCTCCCCTCTCCGTCCCCTCCTCCTCTCCTCCTACCCTCCTCCTTTTCTCCTCCCCTCTTCCCTCTGCCTCGCCTCCTCCCTTCCCCTTCCCTCTCCTTTCTCCCCTTCCTCCTCCCCCTCCTCTCCCTCCTCCTCCTCTTTACCCTTTTCCCTAATCTACGCTTCCATCTTGTGTCTTTCAGCGTTCTTCATTGCAAACAACACTCACAGACTCCGGCCAATTTAAAAGGAAAACGAATTTATAGAAAGGCTGTTGAGAGGGTCGCACAATCCTTGTGAAAGCAAGGAAGCCAGCTGAGAAACCAAGCAGGAATAACGGAGGCTGAACCTTGCCTAAATCTACCCCGTGAGGACCTTGCTGCCATTGCCACTGAACGGAGACTCCACAGTTTGCCACCCCTGAAAACTGGACATTCCTGCTGCCACTGCAGCCACCACCTCCAGGAGGGATGCTCCCCTTCCTTCTTCCCCATGTAACTTACTCCCATTTCAGACCCCATCCTACATCTGACTGGCCAGCCTGGGTCAGTGGCCCATGTCCACTTTCCAGGGGTGGCTGAGAGGAGATACCCAGTGTTCTCAGCTTCTGCACCCAGACGTTCTACAAACCTTGGAGGTGAGTTCAAATGCTGGGCAGTCAAAGATGACAAATGTCCACCACACAGGCATTTCAGGCCTTCGGTCAATGTGAATTCTCCTGAGGCCTTTCTCCTCGATGATTTTGCTGTAGACCCTCCTAGTTTGGCATACTGACCTGGGGTTCATAGGCTAGGACTTCTTGAGTGTGCCCCCAAAATTATGCAAAATATCTGTATGTGTGTATTTTCCTACAGAACAAACACAAAGTTCCCGTCAGCTTCCTAAAAGGATTGGGACCGGAACAACGTTAGGAACAGCTGCCTGGTTTGGGCCTTGGGAAGAGGCCCTGTTCAACTTTGCCAGAGCTACACACCCAACCAGGCAGCATTACTCATGCTGAAGCCAGCTGGGTTTCCAGTGTCCCTACTGCCAAGCTCATGGAGCTGCTCTGTTCCCTCCAAAACCTGCTTCCTCATTTTCTCTCCATGAAGCATACAAGAGGTTTGTGGATAGGTTTCCCAACTTCACCTAGAAAACCAGCACCCATGCTTCCCCTCATCCCAGGGCTACTCCATCTCGATAGCTAGGATCATCGTCCACCAGGTTGCTCACCCTCCAAATCAAGTCCACTGGAAAGTCTTATCTGCTCAATCACAAGGAACTTTCTAGATTTCTACACTGCCACTGCCACCCTCTAGTCTGAGCCACCGCCGCCTACTGCCCGGCTCCCTCCAGAGCCTGCCACTTGATCTCGCAGCTTTTGCTCCTCTCTGCTGCAGTCAGTTCTCCCCTCAGTCCTCAGAGCAATCTTTTAAAAACAGTGCATCAGATGGTATCGATGCACCTGCTCAGAACCCAGTGCGCTCACATTTAAATCTAAACTCCTTCCTGATGCCTACCAGATCTTATCCAACTGTCCTCCGCCGAGCTCTCTGACCTTATCGCAGAGCTCTCTCTTCAGTGACTCTAGCCACACTGCTTTCTTGCTTTTTCAGCCTCAGGGGCTTTGCACATGCTGTTCTCTCTGCCTGTAATGCTCTGACCTCAGTTTTTCGATAGCTGGCTACTTTGCACCATCTAGATCTCAGCTGAAATGTCACCTTCTCAGAGATGCCTTCTCTGACCCACAGCAGCCCCTCCTCCATCCCAGCAGCCTCTATCACATCCGTGGGCTTTATTGTCTTCATTGTATTTATCATCTGAAATAACTTTGCTTTTCGGCACTTCAACATTTGGATACTCTGGTTCCTCCATACTCACTAGAACGTAAGACCCTGAGAACAGGGACCTTCGCCATCTGACTGCTATATATGTAATTGTATGCAACACTGGGAAGAGAACAAATATAAATATTCGCTGAATGAATTAAGGAGGAAGGCGCTACTCTAAGTGATCACCAAAGATTATGTTTCTGTCCTTCAGGCGCTTGCTGATCTCGTGGTCTTCTCGCCCGTCAGACCTCATTTTAGAGTACTAAAATGCCTGATGGTTAGCCAAGCCCTTCTCGATGCAGGATACCAAACCCACCCATCTCCTTCTTTCTCTGAATCATCACTTAGGCTTGCCTGTAACATGTGGAGGGATTTTCCATACCATAAAAATACCATTAACAACTGGATTAGTTTTCGATTTCTGCATAACACATTACCGCAAACTTAGTGGCTTCAAACAACATAAATATTCGTTCACCATTCTGTGGGTCACGATTCCGGCACAGCATGGCTGCGTTCTCTGTCTCAGGGTACCAGGAGACGGAAATAAAGGTGTCACCAGGCTGAGTTGTGGTCTGGAGGCTCTGGGGAAAAATCAGATTCCAGGCTCACAGGTGTTGGCAGAATTCAGTCTTCCGTAGTGGTGGAACTAAGATCTCTCATTTTCCTTGCTGGCTGTCAGCTGGGGACCACTCTCAACTCCCAGAGACCGTTCTCATGTCCTTCCTCCATGATGCCCATAGGCAGCTCACAATATGGATGCCAGAGTGGGTCTCTCTGACTTCTGCAACCAGCAGAGAAAACTCTTCTTCTAAGGGGCTCACGTGAGTAGGTTAGGCCCTATCTCAGGATCAACTGATTCGTAACCTTAGCTACATCTGCAAAATCTCTTTTACCATGTAACATGACATCATATCCTCTCATATTCACAACGGAGGGAATTATGCAAAGTTGAGGGCCATTGGATCATAGAAGTCTGCCTGCCACACAACTTGTATAGTTGTCATCATTGTCATCATCATCATCCAGCACAAACTTATCTTTCCCACTGAGGGAAAAAGAGAATCACTCCTCCCTCCGTGCAACAGACTCCTGCCATATAGCAGGGGTTTGAGAAATTGAATTCAGTGAAGCACACATTTATTCAGCTGCTACTATATGTAAATACCGTGTTTGAATGGAATTGAAATGCCTCCAGGACTTACTGTAAAAGTTTCATAGTTTTGTATTATTTTAATACTTCTTTACTCTTGATCACATGTGCTGTAACCATATTCATACATACCTCCATTCAACAAATATTTATTGTTACTAATAAGTGTCAGGCACAGTTCAGACATTTGTCAGTATGTCTGATTTAGCTTGTAAGCTTCTAGAAGGCAGGTTTCAAGTAAAATGAAACATTTGAAAACACTATGTAAATGACATTGTCACATAAAAGTAAGACATGACTATGCAAGTCTTTCTGTGTGGGCTGAATCAGCATATTAATTTCAGAGTGTTCGTTAGATAATGTCAACATTTTCAGGGGTGTGTATGCAGTTTGCACACTAGTTTTGCTCTTTATTTTTGCACGACCTTATGTTATGCCTTTTATCCATTTTATGTGGCCTGGGCAGGAAAGGGAAAGGAATATACAGTTAATACTTTTACTGTTAAAAAGATTTATATTCTTATTGTGTTTAAAGCCACAAATGGCCAATGGTAAAATAAACTATAGAGTGTTTGATTATGCAAATGTGTTCCCTAACGAGGACACATAATAGGCAATCAACGTCTGTTGAATAAATAAATGAATGAATAAATTTTAAAAATGCTTAAAGCTGTATGCGTGTTATTAAGAAAATAATGTTTCATAAATGCTGTTGATATAAACGTATTTTTGTTTTCATTAGCATTATTAATATGGGCATTTAACTGTCTTAAATGAACTGGAATTATTATCTACATTATGGACAAAGTTAAGCTGGACATTAAGTAAGATTGTTTCTTGCTTGCTTGTCTGCTGTAGCTGGTGGTGGAGAGGGAAATGTTAATTATCTGATTTCCATAAGATAATAGAATACAACCGTGAAATTTCCCTTCTGTTTCCTTCCCTTCTCCTTCTTTCTTTTTTTCCTCCTTTCTCTTCCATTCATCAGCCAAACATTTATCGGTCCTATTGCCAGTCCTCGTGCATATTAGGAATAAAAGCCTGCCTAGGACATAGTCCACACTGCCAAGGAGTTCTGGAGGGGGAGAAATCGAGCCAGGGCAGCTGGGCAGTAAGACAGACCAGAAGACTTCTTACACTTGACCATGAAGATCCTCTCTAGGACCTGGGCCCCAAATCACACCACAGTAAACCCCCGACACCCAGCCCAGCCAGCGAGACGCTGCTTCACCGTACGTTTCCTCCTTCAATCACACACTTACACTTTGTATGAATAATACCAAATACAAATATGCCTGCATTTCCAGTCTGTTTGGAAGGAGACATTTTTGAGAGTTCAATGGATAGAATTCTTTGAATAAGAACAGATGTTGACTGAGAATAAGGACAGGCTGCTTATATTATGCAGAACACAACCTGGCTGCAAGGAGACTTCTGTGCTTGAGAACTGATCACAACCTCTACCTTTGTGATGGAGTTGCTGGCTGACATCGCAACCACAAGCGCATTCATTCCATCAGAGCTTGCAATGCCCCGAGCACAGTAGGTCTTACTTGTTGACTCAGTCATTTCAGAACTGAGTGACTGGACTGAGATACTGCAGAATGTTCTGCCTTCTAAGAGCATTGAAAATGATCAGGTTGCAGCAGAAAACAAAAGCCGTTGACTTTGGAAGAAAGCAACTCACTTTGTGGGTGACTTGCCTGGGCTTTCCAGAGCTCTAGGGCTGCCTGCTCCAGAGAAACAGAGACAATGACAAGTGTGGGAGGTTCAAAGGACCCGTGCAGTCACACCAGGCCCCGTACCCAGAAGGGCCTCATACTTGGTTTAACGCTCTGCTGTCACCATCTTGGCGTTCTTAAAAAATTTTGAACAAGTGTCCCTGCATTATGTACCCAAGCCTGTGAACAGGGCACACTGGGCACACCAAGGAGGGGGCCCCCAACACACCTGGGGGATGTGGAGGCAATCAGAAAGAGGAAGGCACAAGGAATATCAGGAAATGCAGCTGGAAAGGCAGGAAAGGGCCAGATCATGAACAGGGTACGCTTCAAGTTAAGGCAATCAGGACTTCATCCTGGAGCTAATGGGCCTCAAGCTGGGGTGGCAGGGTCAGTTTGCAAAAGCAGTCTCTCTGAGGCTTTTGCGGGAGCTAGATTTGCAGAGTCCGGTTAGGTAAGCAGCGATTGCAGTTCTCGCGTGAGCGACGAGGAAGTTATAAAGAACAGATAGTACCGTGAGAGTGGATGAAATCTCTCTAGGAAAGTGTATAGGTGAGGCTTCTTAATCTGGAGTTCAAGACAGTAGGGGGACTCACAAACCCCTTGATAACATTATATGAAAAAATCATACATATGTATAATGCACTTGCTTTTTCTGGGAAGAGGTAGCTGCAGAGAACCAAAGGGCCCTGTGACCCCCAAAAAAGTCATGAGCCTGGTGTAGAGCAAGAGAACAGTGGGCAAAGAATGGCATCTTGGGGACCAAAAATAAAGGGAGGTCAGAGAAAGGATACTCAGGAAGGAGCCAGGGAGGAAGGAGTCCAGGGGAGTATGAAGTCATGGAAGTCCAGGAAGGGGTGGTTCCAGAAGAGAAGTTTAAATGAGATGCCATGGGTTGGGCCAGCCCCAGTGGTCTAGTGGTTAGGTTCAGCACGCTTCATTTCAGGGTTCCATTCCCAGGCATGGACCCCCACCACTCATCAGTGGTCATGCTGTGACAGTGACCCACATACAAAATAGAGGAAGGTTGGCACAGGTGTTAGCTCAGGGTGAATCTTCCTTGGAAAAAAAATAATAATAAAGAGATGACATGGAGTAGGGAACACTAATAAATATAACTGCACCTGTTCACTGTGCTTTAAAATGAGAGGATTGTTTGCAAGGAAGTGGTGAATGCAGAGCCAGAGTGCAGCGGAGAGAGGTGAGAATGGCCCCATATTCCCTAAGGGAGCCAAGCAGCTTCCCAGGCATTGCACTTCCTGTCCCCACGTGCCCGCCCCTCTGCCCTCCACTCCTCACGTGTCCCAGTCATTCTAAACTCTCAGGCCCTGTCATTTCTGCAGGGAGAACCCCATGTGAAGTGGATTTTACCAGTTGCTGTCAGTCTCATTACCCGTTTTTACCTTCTTCATAGAACTTAAAAAAGTAAGTGAGTTTCTCATTTTAATTTACCTGTTAATTTGCATATGACCTGTCTTCCACACTTCTGGTGTAAGCTTCCTGAGGTCTGGGGCCTGCCTGGCATGTCCCCCATTGCTACCCCAGCAAAAGAGCTTAGACACAGGCACACGGTATGTCCGCCACTGTCAGGTGAGTATATGTGTGCAGCACAGTAAGGATGGGAAGATGGTGTGGGAAGGGTTCCCTTTTGGGAAGTTTAGAAGGGGGCGAGGGCGAGACATTGGGCAGTGGCTAGAGGGGGGTTCAGGGACCAAGGAGGATGGTTTTAGGAGAGAAGGTGATTGAGATTGTTTGCAAGCTGAGGGGAAGGATTCGTAGAATGACAGTGTGAAGATAAGGAAAGTGAGGAGGTGACTGGTGGGGGAGCTGGGGGGGTGGGGTTCAGTGGTGAGTGCAGGCGGGGGCCCTGGCCCCCAAAGAGGAGGAACCTGTCACATCCTCTGAGGCAAGAAGAAAAATGCGGCAGTAGGGGCAAGGAGCATGTGGGGTGACACATTCACAGACCGGTGGAATTAGAAGGGACGTGAGGGATCACTTTTCTTCAAGCAGGAGGCAAGGTCATCTACAGAATGAAGACTGCAAAGCCGGAGGAACGAACTCCAGCAGAGACCAGCTAAAGCACCTGGATGATTATTTGTTTACTGTTACCCCACTAGCAGGTGAGGTCCCTGAGAGCAGAGACCTGGCCTGTCTTGTTGACCACTTGGTCCCCAGGCCTTGAGCCATCCCAGCATGTGGGAGGTGCTCAACGCATATTTGTCAAATGTATGAACAAGCGAGTGACGCCAGGAAACGGACCCCTGGGGAAAGGAGGCCATGCGCCAAGAGTGGCGCTGGTCAGCACTGTGGGTGCCGGTCAGCACTTGTGGGCCCTCCCGGGCACGGCTCAGCTGCCAGGATGCGAGTGGAGAAGACTCATGAAGGTGATCCAGGTTAGGGTTTTGTAGAAACAGGGGGAACCGATTCGTGCAAGAGAAGGGTGTGAAAGACTCAAAGGTGCTGGTCAGACAGTCGGGCCTGGCAGGAGAAGAAGTGAGATCAGAAGGAGGTGACAGAGTGGGAGAAAGTAGAGGAGTGTGGGTGTGTGCGTGCGCATGCATGTGTGCGCATGTGTGTGTGTGTGTGTGTGTGTGTGAGCTGAGGGGAAGTGCGGTGGGAATTAGGCAGGAGAGTGGGAAGGATGGCAGGCTGTGGTAAAAGAGTGGGAGATCGGTATTCAAGCTTTCAGAGGTGGGGCAGTTTCAGGTGATGACAAGGTGCAGGGTGTGGCCACAGGAGTGGGCAGCTGAAAGGACAAAAAAGGGAAGGTCCTTGGAGTGGGTGAGATGTAGGAGCTTAGAGGCAGGGAGTGGACGTTGTCCATGAGGACGCTCAAGCCACCCGGTCCTGGGCTGGAGAGAAATACTGCACCCATGTCAGACGCCCAAGTCTCCACTGAGGGAGGGGGAGTGACCAATGATGACATTTCATTCATTCATTGTTCATTCATTCAGGAAACACATATTGGTGATTTGCTTCGTCCCTTGGTGAACCAGCAGACACAGGTCTTTCCCTGATGGCTCTTACTGTCTCAGAGGACCTGTTATCACGGACACACAGCTCTGCTCTCTCTTGTCCCTTCCTAGGAGGGGCAGAGGATAGCCTGTCAGCTGGATGGCAGGAGCCGCAGGGGGCAGGGGCTTCTCCACGGACATGGCGACCTCTGGTCTGGTGGCAGCAGTGTCCCCACGAGTGTCCTTTGGGGAGGTCCTGGCAGCAAGCGGACAAAGGCTGACACGCAGGCAGTCTGCTTGCCCTGGAAGATGGCTCCAGGGAGCCTTGCGGCTTTGGGATGGGGGAGGACGCAGATCACTCTGGAAGGAACAGGAGTGAGGAGGGCAGGGATGATGGGGAAGTGCACAGGGTGGGCTGGTGGGAGCACTGTAGGTCCCCAGAGTCCTCTCCACACTCAAGGACATGTGGCTCAGGGTCATACCCAGCTTGACCCACAGTCACTCTCCCAAGAGACTTCACCCCTGAATTTTACCAATGCTTCGAAAGCCCCACTTTGTATGTTGGTGTATATGACCTGCTTCACTCAGCCGACAGGTTCAGCGGCCTTCCATAAAGCGGAGACTTGTGGAAAATTTGTGCCACTCTTCCGCGGCTTTTATGTGTGTTGAGCACAATTGTTCCTTTATAATATTCTTATTCAAAATTCCCCGTGAGCGTAGAGTTTGTTTTCCACATGCACACACCTTGAAAACATTGTGTGCTAAAAACAAATGCCGTGTTAGTTCACTCCATTTTATTTCGTCTATCGGTGTGTCACTCCCGCCAAATACATCTGCGGGGAGAGAAGGAGGTCATACGTATCAATGTGGATGTTCACAGGAGCCTCCAGCAGTTATAAAGGGAACTTTAACGCCTCTTGAAGACAGTGCTGGGCAGGAATGTCATTTGCACCCTAGGGACCCACCTATACTGTCCTCCCAAGGTGCTGGGGGAAGGGTCATGGATCTCCCCTCAGCTCTTAGAAGGCTTCAGTGGAATAAAGGGACACCAATGACAGGACCAGCCACTCCCTCCACCGTAGTCCCCTGTGCTCTTTTGCCTCTGCCTGCAAACTTCTTCCTGCTGGCGTGTTGGCTAAGCGCAGTTCCCCTCCATCGTGCCAGGTGGAATAACTGGTACGCGAGCCTTTCCTGAGGCCTCACTCCGTGTAGGACGCTGTGCCCACACCAGGAGCACAGGGATGATTCAGAAACAGGATCAGGATGACCTGGATCATCCGCACAGCTGGCTGCAGGCTGAGGGCCAGGGAAGGGATGGGCAGCTGGGCTGGGGGGTTCAAGGGCAAGGCCCAGCCACTCCAGCTACCTACACAGTGGCTGCCTCCCCACAAATGTTGGCTGTGCAGCGTTGAGATCAAAATAGAGGTCAAGCGTTCAGAGAGTCTGCCATTCTTGACCTCTGAAGTTATTATGTGCAGCCTGGTTCTCAGAATCTAGGTTTCAGCAATGTTCCTCAGCTGTTTCCCAACCAAGAATATATTATTTATGGCAATGAGTAATATATATTTATCAAAGAATTAAATATCCTGTTGATATACTTAGCAAATATCACAATATTTATGGAGACAGTTATAAGGATTCACTTACTAAACAAACATTTACTGGTAGCCTACGAATGTCGGGCACTGTGCAGGGCATTGGCGATACGGAGAAGAGGGAAATGTCATTCACAGCCTCTGTGAGCTCACAGTCCAGTCGTGGAGACAGACAGGCAATGCTGGACTACAGCCTCGTGCCCTGAAAGCCGGGAGAGAGGATGGGAGATGCCAGTGCTGTGGGAATCCAGACAAGGATTTGGAAAGTTTTCCTGGGCAGCTCACACTTGGGCAGACTTGTTTGTGTTTAAGGGATCTTTTCCAGCAGAGGGTACTTGTGGTGGCTTTCTTTTTTTAAACAGCTTTGTTGAGATATGTCACGTACCACGCAATTCACCAATTAAAACGTACAATTCACTGGGGTTTTCTTAGTAGTCATAGAATTGTGCAATCATCACCACGACCAATTTTACGTTTTCATCCCCCCACAAAAAAACTCCATGTCCATTAGTGGTCATTTTCCATTTTCCTCCAACTCTTCCCACCCTGTTTCCTTCTTACTCCCTAACTCTAGGCAACTACTAATCTGCTGGCTGCCTCAATGGGTTGGCCCATTCTGGATATTCCGTATAAAGGGAATCACACAATACAGGGTCTTTTGTGACTGGCTTCCTTCACTTAGCATGATACTTTCAAAGTTCATGCCTGTTGAAGCATGGATCAGTACTCCATTCCTTTCTGTTGCCGAATAATATTCCGTTGTATGTATATGCCACATTTTACTTATCTGTTCATCAGCTGATGGACACTTGGGGCTCCTAGGAATAATGCTGTTATTAACATTTGTGTCCAAGTTTTTCTGGGGACTTATGTTCCCCTTTCTCTGGTATACACCTAGGAGTGGAATTCCTGGGTCAGCTGGTAACTGTTTAAGACTTAAGAAAGGGCCAAATTGTTTTCCAAAGTGGCTGCACCATTTTTATTCCCACCAGCAATGTAGAAGGGTTCCAATTTGTCTACATCCTCATCAACACTTGTTGTTTTCCTTTTTTTTTTTTAATTATGGCCATGATAGTGGCTGTGAAGTGGTATTTCATTGTGGTTTTTACTTGTATTTCTCTAATGACTAATGATATTGAGCACTTTTTCATACGCTTATTGGCCATCTATATATCTTCTTTGGAAAATGTCTATTCAGATCCTTTGCCCATTTTAAAAATGGGTTATCTTTTTATTATTGAGTTGCAAGAGTTCTTTATAAATTCTGGATACCATTTGGATTTGATTTGCAGATATTTTCTTCCATTCCACAGGTTGTCTTTCCACTTTCTTGATGATGTTTTTTGAGGCCAAAAAGTTTTCTATTTTCATGCAGTTCAATTTATTTTTCTGTCTTAATTTGTGATTTTGGTATCATATCTAAGAAACTTATTCCTATCTCAAGATCACAATAGGTTTACTCCTATTTTTTTTTCCTCAGAATTTTATAGTTTCATGTCTTGCATTTAGACCTATGAGCCATTTCAAGTTAACTTTTGTAGATGACGATGGGGCCTCCTGGAGCTTCTCTTTGGATTGTTTCCGTTTTTCTCAGAGAATTAGCAAAGTCCTCTGCTGAGAGCAGAGGTGGGAGAAGACGAACTGGACACACCAGGAGAGAAGAGAGTTTGAAATAGTTGTCTGGGTGTGTGGGAGAGAAAATGGAGCAGAAAAATATAGTCAACTGCTGGACTGTGTCAAGGGCTCAACTTGGTCATAAATTCTAGGTGGGACTGAAGGGGAGGCAAAGTTCTCCTCTGCCCTATTTTGGTGTCTGGCTGAGCCTCAGAATTAAACTGACAAAAGACAGATTAACAGGAGAAAAGTATGCAAATTTTATTAAATTTTTACATGTACATGGGAACCTTCACGAGAGAATGAAGACCTAAAGAAATGACCAGAGTAGGGAGCTTTAATACTGTTTAGACAAATAAAGAATGAATTTGTGAAGAATTGACAAGACAAAGAGGTTTGTCCTAGGGGCAGTAAACAGTGAGGAAGTAACTAGGAAGATGAATGTGAGTTTAACAAGGTTTGTATAGATTTCTTGGGGCCCAGTTCCCCACCTCTGGTGATCAGAATTCCTTCCTCCCTCCTGGTACAGGGAGAACACTTTCACAGGGTAGTTGTATCTCCTGCTTTCGGGAAGAAAAAGGAGGGTCAGAGTGTCGTTCTTGCACGTGCTGTTTCTTAAGTGCCTTTGATTCAAGATAATCAATATGCCAGAGTGGCATATTTTGAGGTGACATATTCTGGCTTCCTTCAAGACCAACTGGTATAGTCTTATGTTTTCCTCCAGCGGCATAAGGTTGCCTGGAGGCAGGCAAGGTGCAAGTGGGGAGTCAGATTGTACTAGGGTTGGATTCTTTGCCCATTAAATAAAACAAAGCAGGGAAGGAACAAGAGAGCTGAGAGGGTGGGCAAGGGAGTAGACACAGTGATGGGCCATGGAGCTTAAGGAGGGAAGTGAGGGCATGACGGGGAGATAGACAGACAGTAGCAGGATCAGTGGATTTTGGTCCCAGTGGGGTGGAAAGGTAGGACACTGGGAGAATAAGGGGGAAAAATGGGAGTGGTGGTGTTGAGAAAAAAATAATTCAGCTGGTAGTTGGGGTAGCCACCTGTGTTTGTTAACTGCCTTTATCTGAAGGAAAGAAAAACAAAACTTCTCATGTTTCTATGACAAGCAGTAACAGGAAAGTATCTCCCTTGATGTTTACATTTCAAGGAGGTGGCTCCTAGGCCCTTAAGAAAAACATCTCTGGGTTGTAATGTTGGCCAGACGCTTATGTAGCTTTTAAAATTATTTACACACATATCAATGGTGCAGAGGTAGGGTTTGCAAATATACTTTCTCTAGTAAACGGTGTAATAAAAGGCAAGAGAGAGAGAGGAAGATCTCTTTCTCTTTGGGTGACAGGGAAAGTTCAATCTTTATATTATTTACCTTTACAGGGGTCAGAGAGTGGGATGCAGGCATGGAGACCAGCAAGAGGTCATGGTCAATAGGAAGGGTAAAGTCTTAGCTAAGACCGTGGGCGTATAGGGCAGATGGACACCATCACTGAAAGAGAAGGTCCAGGCATCACGACATGAGTAGTAATGGAGGGAGGGACAGAGAGAGAGGAACTGAAATCTTTGAGGAATGAGAGGCTGTGGCCTGGGAGTCTCTAGATGACTTTTCCCAAGCAGAGTGTTGAGTGGTATGTCTCAGCTGTGCTGTCCAATATGGTAGCCACTCGCTACATGTGGCTATTTAAATTTAAATTAATAAAAAATAAATAAAATGTAAAACTCTATTCCTTAGTGTCAGTAGCCACATTTCAAGTACTCAGTAGACTCATGTGGCTACCGTATTGGGCAGCACAGTTAGAAAATGTTTCTATCATTGCAGGAAGTTCCACTGGACGGCATTGGTTTACACTCAGAAATTCAAAGCTGAAGGGGAGGGGTTAGAACAGATAAAGGAGGAGGAACCTGGAAGTGGCAAGAAGGAGCTGTCAAAATTGACTATAGTGGAGCCATTTTTAAAATGGAGTCGGAGCTGCCTTTCCAGAGAAACTGCTTTGCTGTCTTGAACCTTGGACTGGGCCAAATCTTTGGACAGGGCCAAAAGGATAATTGATTTACAAGTAATTGTTTCAGAAGTCAGCAGGGGAACGGACATCCTGATCCCAAAGGATTGTGAACTTTCTGAAGATAAAGTCAACAGTCAATCAATGTTTAGCCAAGACTAGCTTCTAACTTCTCTGCCTCTAACTTCAATTAAAATTCTTTGTAATACAACCTCCCTTCTCTGCCTTTAAAAGCCCCTGACTTTTGCTCCCTAGCGGGGTGCTCTTTGGGTTTCTGCCTGCATCTGTGCTCCCCGAATTACAATTCGGAGACCCCAAAAACATATTTTGCTTCTCTTGCAGTTTACGCCTTTTATTTGTTCACAGAGCAAGGAGGATACTTCCCACTGGAGACCCAGGGCTCGGAGGTGTGGGCGCAAGAAGCAGCCCCCACCTGAGAGGGCTCTGAGGAAAGCAGGGGCCGCAAAAGGAGCCAGGTTGAAGTCAGCGCAAGACGGCGAGGGAAACCGAAAGAAGGAAAGGTACCAAGGATCTTGCCAATGGGAGACATGAGCTCCAGAGGGCGCAGGTATAGGACTGAGGGGTTGAGGGGGGACAGGAAGATGGACAGAAGAAGGGATGGGGAGGGGACGGCAACCTGGGGGTCTGGCTTTCTGTGGTGACTGAATGAACAGGGAGAAAGGCACAGTGGCCTCAAGACTAAGAGTGGGGCCGGGCTGTGAGCTGTGGGTGAGGGAGTGGGAACAGGACCGCCCTCTCCACTGCCACTGACTGCGAGCCTCAAAGCGGGGTTTTCCTTTTGTTGGGAACTTTTTATTTTAATGTAATTTCAAAACTAGAGAAAAGTTACAAGAGCAACACAAGGAACTTCTATAGGTATAGATATATAGATAGAGATAGATACAGATGTGGACATATGATGAGACTATATGTTTAAAGAGATACATATGTCTGTATATATAATACCTATGTTATTATTATTTTGAACAGTTTGAGAGTAAATCGAAGACTTTTTGTCCCTTTACCTCCCCTTATTCCAGCTGTGGAATCACCCATTTCTCCAAGGAGCCCTGGTTCCTTTTAGTGGAAATAGTATTTAGAAACTAAGATCTGGACTATTGGTGTGTTTGGTACTACTGATAAATCATTGCTTCTAGGCTCTCTCAGTGAGCAGAGCTAGGAAATTAATCTGTCAGTCTGTCCATCTGTCCATCCATCTGTCTGTCTACCCATCCATCCATTCATTCTTCCATCCAACCATCTATCCATCTTAAAATCTAGGAGTTCATACTGATCCCTCCAGTTCCAATCCAGAACACAGGGTCATTCTAGCTTTCTCCTTTTCTGTGTTTGTGACTTCTTTTCCCATGTAAGAAATTTGGCTTCCGGTATTCATTTGCTCAAACTAGGATATACCAAAAGATAGTTTCGGGATTGTTAACTCCTACTACTGTGAAACGCGAACTAACCAGTGTTCAATATTTGCTTGTAGGTTATTTTTAAGGTAAAGTTTACATACAGTGAAATATATAAACCTTGAGGGTACAATTTGATGTGTTTTGATAAGGGCATACAATCAGGTAACCCACATCCCTATCACGGTGTAGAACCTTCAAATCATCCCCAAAAAGTTCCTTGGTGCCCCTTCCCAATCAATCCAGAAGGGGGGTCTTGCTCTAGCATGTAGGGCTCCCTTTAACCCCTGTTGATGGAGGCTTTTAAATATTTTATGGGAAATACATTGGCATAAGAATTCTTAGAGCTGTGATGAAAAGACGGCAGGAGAAGGAAAGCCAGACTGAAGATGTGTAGACAGGGTTGCAAGGAGCATCACCATTTTCATCTGTTAGACTCATCACTGGACAACAGTGTAGGCCCTGCCCCTGCCTGGATGAAGTCGGGACCCAATCATAGCCATCTGTAGGCCACTCTACAGGCTCTAGAGTTATACTAGGAGCAATGGGAAATGATTGGAGGATTTTAAGCAGGAGTGATGCGCTTGATCGGATACGTGCTATAAACTGCAGCTCTGGGTCATAGCGAGATGTATTAGTTTTGCAGGGCTGCCTCAGCAAAGTACCACACACTGGGGGGCTTAAACAACAGAGATCTGTTCTCTCACAGCTCTGGAGGCTGGAAGCCTGAAACCAAGGTGCCAGCAGGGCCGTGCGCCCCTGAAGGCTCTAGGGAGGAACCCTTCCTGGCCTCTTCCTAGCTTCTGGTGGCTCCCAGCAACCCTTGACGTTCTTCATGGGGTTGTCTTCTCTGGGTGTCTCTGTGTCCTCTCCTCTTCTTATAAGGACACTGGTCATTGAATTTAGGGTGCATCCTAAATCCAGTATGATGTCACCTCGATATCCTTAAGTATAACATCTGCAAAGACCCTTTTTCCAAATAATATCCATTCTGAGGTTCTGGGTGGACATGAATTGGAGAGAGGAGCACGGTTCCACCCACCGCAGGAGATGAGAGTAAAGATGATGATGGGTTAGGAGAGGGAAATGAAAGGAGGAAAGGTGGCAAATTCAAGACAACTGCAGAGGCAGCACTATCGAGCGTGCCGTGGCTTGGCTACGAGGAAGCTACTTAAAGGTGGGGCTGAAGGATGGTATGGACACATGGAAACGTTCTACTTCATGTTTTTAAAAGATTGTAATAAAGCTAAGAGAGCCTTCTTTGGTTGTAACAAATATTAGCTTGACTTGATGACCTCTGAATGTTGGCTATATGCCAGGCCTGTTCTAGGTCCCTTGAAGGGGTGGAAGACAAAAAAATAAATCCAGGCAGGAAAAGGTAATTCGGGCACTTAAAATTTAGCTGTAAAAAGAAAATAAATAATCATAACACAAGGTTGAATAATCAGAAACAAGACTATCTTGCTGATCAAAAGTTCTCCAACATTGCCTTAAATACTTGGCCTCCCAGAATAAAGGATTGATTATGCTCTGCATTTCTGAGAACAGAGGATGGATGGCAATATCCAGGTGCACAAGTGAATATTAGGATAAGGGAAAAGAGACAGGAAAAAAAAGAAGTCTCTCTCTCTGACTCTTTGAGCTTCAGAAGTGGGTAGGGTAGAAGCAGTGACCAAATGGGAGATTTCAGAGCTGGGACCAGGAGGTAGAAAATGTGGAGACATTATTGCTCTGTAGTAATTGGCGTCTGGTTCTCTGGATGGCTGTCATTTTAACACCAGTCAATATTTTTCTTGAGTTTAAAAGTGACTTTCTTGTTATAAAAAAGTTGAAAATATAAAGGTCAAAGAAAAAGAGATCGCCTGTAATCCCACTCACCAGCAATAACCTCTTTCAACATCTTGATTCATTTCCTTTTAAGACAGAGATATATGTGTGTATTACATTTATTATACTTATATATGATTTCTTGCAAAACCGGAATCTTAATTTTGGATTTTCCACTTAAAATTTTATGATCATTTCCTATGTCATTTAACATTCCTCTGAAACATTTTATAACGAAAGCATGATTATACCATTATGAATTTGCCCAGTTCCCTTTTGTTGGGCATGTATGTTGTCTCCAATTTGCAGTCTTATAAACATAGCTGGGTGACTATGGAAGTCATTATACATACTCAACACTGATCGACACAATGTTCTGTCTTCATGACCTTTTCAAACCACTTAAAACTTCTAAAACAGAACAGATCGAAGAAAAGCAAGAACATTCTCCAGGCAGCTCCAGCGTTTAGGCTCTTTGCTTTAGGTGATGCAAAAAATATCCACTGAGCATCCACTCAGCACCAAGGACTCGAAGTGATGGAGCAGATGCGCGCCCTGCCTTCCTGAAGCCCGTAATCTAGATGACAAAGAAGAGCACAGCGGGACCAGGCACTTCAGACACTTTGCTTACGTTGTCTCATTCCACTGTCATTGTAATGTTCCACGTAGACCTTGAAGTCCCATTTTATGGATGAGGAAATTGTGGTACAGAGAGATTGGGTACTTGGAAAGGGCACAGCTAACAAGCCACAGAACTGGACTTGGGGTCAGAGCCCCCCACCTCCAGAGCCAGAGCTCGAAACGCCCAAGGGGGCTCTTTGCCATAGACTCTTCCCAAAGACTCTTCCCAAAGCGCTTGCTGCACTCCACTCCTACCAGGCTAACTATGACAAAGATGTGTTGAAAGGCACCGAATGCACGAGTGACAAATGGGCCACACGTTTACAACAGCGTAGCATCGGTATCTTCCAAAAGAGCCCTGCGAAGGGAGAAAGGAGCCTGGAAATGAGAAACAAGAGGAGGAAAGGAAGCAGAGAAGAGGGGAGCTTTCAAGGCAGCTGACACCCGTTGCACACCTTGACTGACTACCCGCTATGGCCCGTTTGCTGGGCCGTATGAGTTAATCCCCGGAAAAGCTGTATAAGACAGCTACTCTTATTATCTCCATTTTACAGCCCAGTGAAGTCAAGCAACTTCTGCAAGTTCACTCAGCTAACGAGCGGGAAAACCAGGAATGTAACTTCAGACAGAGTGCTCGTAGCGAGCCCTTTGGGCAGGGTAGCAGAGGGTAGATTAGATCTGGTGCAGCATACGCTCGGAGGTAGAAGAATGAAGTTGAAGTCCTGGGTCTACCATTAACTGTGCTCTTGATCGGATCACTGCATCTCCTTGGGCCTGTTCCCTCATCTGTGAAATGAGGATCATGGTATTTCTTGAATGCTTATAATGCATTTTCATGCATGTATCACATCCTGCTGGGTGTTTTCTATTCACAGGTTGGGACTGCTCAAAATTCTGTTCGCCATTCTTGCTTTGCTCTACAACTTGTCTGAAAACTCTAATTTGTTTTTGCATACCCCACAGTGGATTGCAGATTCTGAAAAAAAACCCCGGTGTTAAATGAGGAAATGAACAGAGGAGTGTTCTCCTTAACTATGTACCCTTGGGCAAATAAATCCTGAGACTTCCCTGACCTTATTTTCCCCGGCAAAAAAGTGAAAATCCTGACGCCTGTCATGAAATCACATGGATATTGGCTGAATGAGAAAGCACAGATCAAAGTATTTGGGGCCCTTGAAGAAAGATGCCGTGCAACTTCCAGGCATCATTACAATGTGCCACACTTAAGATGTGGAACCCTAAAGACCATCTGAGAAGGGAGAGGGAATGAGGAGTGCAGGGAACATTTACGGAGCACAACGGGTTCCAGGCACTGTCTTTGGTACCTCACAGGCTATTCTCTGTCATCCCCAGAACGAGCCCGAAGGGTGGGCGTAATTGCCCTCCTTTTTTCAGGTGGGAGCCCTGCAGCTCAGCGAGGTTAAGCAGTTTATCCGATTGTCTGATGCCAAAGCCTAATCTGTTTCTGCAACACTGTACTGACGCTCAAGGGACAATCCCGCTTACAATTTTCTCCACCAGAGAGCTGCCCCTCTAGAAACACTTCCCTGGGTTCTTCTCAGCCAAGCCTAGAAAAATCCACCTGAGCCGATTGTAGGTGGAATTATGTGTCCCTGCTAATTTGGAAAGAGCATCTATGAGGGCTGTCTCCAAGGAGTAATAAAGAGATCCAAAAGGACGCCACCTGGGAGAGGCCGGAGAACAACAGACTGACTAGACTAGCCTCGTCCTTCTGGTTCCCAAACCTGAAGGGACTGTTCGATCTCACACAGACTTCGGCTTAACACACAGCCAGTGCCAAGTGCAGAAACACTTCTGGAATATCTAGCCAAGGCCAAATGCATAATAAGCCAGAGATGATTCAAGGCTGATGGCATTTCCTCACCAGCCTTTGTTCCCAGGAAGAGTATTCTTTATGACCTGGGTTCTTTTGGGACCGTGGATATGAAGCACTTTTCATAACCTGGGGGTATTTTAAAAGCAGTGATCAAGGCATATAAGCTTAAAGTCATTTACCGCTGATTTCAGAGACTTCGGTGGGGGGGGGGGCGTGTGGTTGGGGGTGTTTTTCAAATGCTGCTTCTGGCTGATATATGGAAGCGAAGTGCTTTCCTTATAGTGTGGAAATACCATTTTCGATTCCAGGGGATGTGGTTCTACAGCTTTTGGTTGATTTCTCCCTATTTCTCTGTGTTAAAAGACTGGTCTTACTTGATAGGGAAACTTGAGAAGATAACACAAGTCACTTCAAAACGGGCAAGTACTTATGTGGTCGCCTTTGAATATTGCAAATCAAAAAACCCTTGGACAAGATAGTGTTGTTTTCATTTCTCCCTCTCTCTCTCTCTTTTTTTTCCTCAAGAAGTCATCCGACAAGATCTGATTATGTATATGACTCAAGTTCAGTACGGTGGCAAACTGCTGATGACATTGGATTACCCTTCATTGATAAGGCAGATTTGATAATGTTTTTGATCTTTAAAGAGCAATCAAAAGAGGATGTCAAACTTCATGTATGATATGTAATCTCAATCTTGCCCAAAATCCATATCTGTGTATATGAATATGTATTACAAAGTAACAAAGAGAACTTGAATGTTAACAGTGGTTATTTTCAGATCACAGAAATACAGGTTGATGCGGGTTCAGTGAGCCGAGGAGTCGAAAGAAAGATTTCTTGGATTCTCAAGATCTGGCAGTAGTGCTCTTTTATTTAGGGAATAGTGTGTAATAGCATGGGGACAGGACCCATGGGCAGTCAGAGCTGCTGCTGCCGGCATGGGGACAGGACCCACAGGCAGGAGGAGCTGCTGCTGCCCCCGCTACTGCTGCAAACATGGGTGGTGACAAATAAAAATGGCAAGTAATAGGATATATTGGAATATATGAGGAAGCCATTTTGTGTAAACCTAATTCGGCCTGACCTTGTCTTTCCAAAAGGGCCTGACCCAGGCCGTTGAGCATGCATTGTATATCTGCTTTAGAGATTCCCTATGGCAAGAAGAAAGGCCCTTGAGATAAAGGTGCAACTTCCCTCCCCCTCCCAACGTTGGCATTTCTTTAAGGATTAAGCATCTTTCCTTAGGCTAGAAACTGATTGCTGCGCTCACCTGTGACCACCCAGCTCAAGACAATAGACTTGCCTCCTGCTACGCCCACCAAGATAGCAGACCCACTACCTGCTGTGTCCATCAAGCGCTGTGCTGACAGGGCAATGTTGTGACTATTGTGGGAGGGACATTTCAATCATATGTGAAATGTCCTGCTTGGGGGTATATAACCACTCTGTACACCTCACTTCTTTGGTGCCCTTTCTTCCTTTGGGAAGAAAGGCCCCAGGCCATGGTCCTCAGATTTCAGCTCAGAATAAACTCACCTAAATTTTCATTTATAGATTGGTTATGGATTATTTTCATGGACAGTTCTTGGCATAGTCGTGGCAGGATTTCAAAGAAACCGACTGGAGGCCACCTGGAATCTACACTGAACCGGCATTCGGTACCAATAAGGGCCCATTGAGCCCCCTGGATCACTGCATTCTTCAGGTGACCCTGGTGAGTTCTCCTGAAAGCTGGACCTCCTTATTTTAAGTTGACGGTCCAAGAGTTTATATGAGCTGGGTAAGGTCTTAAGACTAGACGTTTGAGGGGTACTGGTACAGTTCCTAGGCCAGAGGAGCCTAGAGGGAAGTTCCTAGGCCAGAGGAGCCCAGAGGAACTTGGGAGTGAATGGGGAAGGCTGACGTTTTTAAATTGGAAAGAATTGTGTTTATAAGGTCTGAACAAACTGCTTGATAGAGAAATGAGAGACTGAACGTGTTCAGCTCCAAAGAAAAGGGACACTTGCTCCTCCCAGCCTTTACCAAAAGGTGCCCTTAGGTGACTAAGGACCTCAGCCGGAGTGTCAGAGGATCAATCCTCGCGCTGTGCAGTGGTCTCATAGGGAACTCCACTCTCATTCACGGTAATTAATTACAGGCTCGTCTGGGGACGCACACATAAGGGCTGGTCACCCCCGCGCTCTGAGCTCCCACGGCCGTATTAGGCGGCCGAAGGGAAAAACCGAGGCACTTAAGAGAGTGTTTACGACCTTTCTATAGGGAGTAACACTCACAAGCAGCACACTTTCTGACCCACGACACTGTCCTTAGAAGTTGTTCAGACTTTATAACAAAACAATATTAAAAGAGAAGCAGGAAATCGAGCTTCTAAAACAACTCGATCAGTTCCCAAATGGGCAGCCTTTCCTCCAGACTCCAGTTGGCTTCATGCTGTGATTGCAATTGCTTAACAAAGGGGGATCCCAAGCCAGATTGCTAAGGCCAAAAGAAAGAATAAGAAAGAGAAAAAAAAACTGGGAAAACAAGTTTTTTACCGCAGTCTGCTATGAGAACACCAAAGGCAAATCTAAGGAAAATCTTTGTTCTATATGTCTGTCTGTCTGTCTGTCTGTGTCTATATATGTTACAAAAGTTTTTATATTTTACCTCCGAATGGTACAATTTCTAAAGAGCTCCATTCCATTCACTTAAATAAGCGCTTACAAAAAGTTTTTCTAAAAGTTCTAACCCAAATGTCTTTCAAGTTAACATGATATAGGTTAATCTTTGGTTAATGAAAGTTTAAGTTTTTGGTTTGATTGGAAAGGCATGTCCTCAAAAGTTGTTGGTATTTGAATATGATGCAGATATGCAGCCTGGGTTTACTAGTCAAATAAGCTCATGTTTGTTAGAAATTCGTCAGCAAAATAATAGCTTTAAATGATAGCTGTTTGTCTAATGTCTTGTGAAGTTTTCGTAGGTAATCTGAACATAACTGTTGGAAACAAATGATTTAAATAGACAAAAGTGGGTAAAATAACTGTTTTATGGTCTGTATACTTGGGAAAAAACAGCTTCCAAATTCTTTTTGGTAACTTAAAACTTTAGAGTTTTGCTAAGTTAAGTTAAATGATAAAAATCCAAGTATCTGGGTCATTTTTGGATTGGATAGAACACAAACATTGCTAAACATATCTAAGTTATCTACTTTTGGCTTCTTATTGCAGAGAGGCTAAAAGTCTTTGGGTCTTTTACTGTAAAGTGTGGCATGTTTCTAGAAATTATGAAGTGTTTAGAATGTTGGGATAAAAGACAATTTGTAATTGCTTCCCTTTTTAGTGTTTACTACAGTTTGTTAAAGGTTAAAGAGTTCTAATATATGTGATTAAAGCTGCCAGAAATTAATAAGAAAAACAGCTCTGTATTCAAGGAAAGTAAGGTGTAAGTTTTCAGTAAAGAGGGTATAAAAGGAATGGAAAATTTTGTTTGGTTGGTTAAGAAAGATAAATTTGTCCTTTTTCTAGGAGAAAAAAAAAGGACATAAGGCAAATTCTGCAGGCAAAAAGAAAGTTGTAGAAGGTTTGTGAAGGAGAAATTCTGAAAGGAGTTTTATGCCTGGTTAAGTTGGCTAAGATTAAAGTAAATCCAACTAAGTGAATGAGTTTTAGTGTTAAAAATAAGCTGGTGCAGAAATTAAAATTTGACTTTCTCTTTTAAAAGGATAATTTTCTTAAACTCCTAGTCTGCTCTTGATAAAGAAGTTATAAAAGGTTTTTCCTTCTGAGTACGTTTACAGAAGATCTATGCTTTGTTAAGGTAATTTCCTAGGTGCAAAAAGACAGAGGTCTCTCTATTAAGGTTTTTTTGCTGTTGTCACTTTGATTAAATATTATGAGTTTTGTTTCATTGACCCTTGTTTTACAATGACAAGATCAGCAACCTCTTGATCTTGTTTAAGTGTTTAAAAATCTTTTGATATTTTTGACAAGCTTCTCCCTCAAACAAATAGTCAAGTCCTGAATAAAGGCTTTCCTTTGACCTGGATGAAGGAAGAGAATTTCTCTGAGGATTTTCAGAGGGCCCCTGAAACTTCTCAAAGAAGTTTGTTGTCTCTTCCTCTGAAGGAGGGACACTAGTTAGGCTTGTTTGGTGCTAAATTGCATGAGAAGCATTGTCAAGTAAATGATGATAAACCTCAGGTTATATTGTGTAGGTAAATGTTATTCACTATTTTAACCTTGCTACTGATGAGGATTATTTTAGGCTGGTTACTGTTGAAAATTGCAGATGAGGAGACTCTGAGAAGTGGAGATTGCTTGCCCTTTGATAAGAGACATTTGCACTTGTGAAGGAAGTCTCCATTGTGGGCGTTTCCCTCTCTGCACCAGGAGGAATGGGGGAAGACCTTATCTCTAGAAACTCTTAATGGGGGTGGCAAGGACTTAAGTCTTGTTTATTGTGCTTGTCTGGTGACCTCATGTAGCTGAGCCCCCACCACCAACGTCCTCCTTTATCTTTAGCTAAAGATAGTATTTAGGGTGGTGGCTTCCGGTATTTACTTAATCCGACTTGATTCTTATCTGAAAGTTATAGGACCACCCAATAGCCAGACCCCACTGCACTGATACCATTTTAACTTTTTTACACATTCTTTCCTTTGTTTTCTAAAGAGATGACTCACATGCCTATGCCTTAGATTTATCTCTACTGTCAACCCATGTTTGCAGCAGCAACTCCTCCTGCCCATGGGTCCTGTCCCCGTGCTGTTCTCTAGATGGGAGAGCACTACTGCCAGACCTTGAGAGAGTCCAAAAAAAATCTTTCTTTTGACTCCTCAGCTCACTGACCTCGCATCAGCTACGTTGCTTCCAACATCACAAGGGAGAAGACCAGGACAGCATTCTATTGTTTAATTTGGTTTACAAATGGGTCTTACTTAAATGATAAACAAGGATGGTTATCAAGCTGGATATGCTGTCCAGCCTCAAGAATGCCTGCTACTTTCTGTTAACTCTGCTAATCCAGTAAAAAGATTTCCTTCTACAGGCTTAAGAAATCACCACGGAAGAAGAAAAATAATATATGTAGGTTGCAAGAAAAGGGGAAAATAATACTTTTGGCAACTTTCTCCTAGTGGCTCATATAGCCTCCACTACTTGTGCTATATGCCCAAAGTATAATCCAGAGAAGCCACATCATGAGTCACAAAGCCACTTTCCCTTCCTAAGGGACCCTTTGAGGTATGACAATTGGACTTTGTCCAAATGCCACCATCTCAAGGATAAATATGTCTTGTAATGATCTGTATGTTCTCACATTGTTTTGAGGCCTTTCCTTGCAGAAGAGCAACAGCTTTAACAGTCGGTAAATTACTATTAGAGAGAATAATTCCTGTTTGAGGAATTCCTCCCGAGTTACACAGAGACTGGGGAACTCAAATCTGTTTGTAATGTTTGGCCAATATTGCAGCATTTCCACTGCGCTTATCATCCTCGATCCTCAGGATTGGTAAAACTAATGGCACAACTAGAACTTAATTGGCAACTTTCAGAAGCGTTTACTCTCTCACAGTCAAAAGCTCTTGTGCTAGTGCTCCTTAATCTTAGATCTATACTTTTTGTAAACATCGGCTGTCTCACTTTGAAATAATAATAAAACAGCCTATGCAATTAGATGAAAAAATATATGAACCAGCTTTTCTTAAGGGATATATTACATTGCTGTCACGGTCTTATTGAGGTACTTAAAGTAAAATGAAAGATTGGTAGCTGATCCTTTCACAGAGCTCCCAGATCTTAAGGATCATGGACTATAACCTGAAGAATTTATTTATTGAAAGAGACATCAAATAAGACTGTTTGCAGCCCTGTTGGAAAGGACCAAACCAGGAGGAGAAGAAGATGACATCTGTTGTAGACAGCTGTCCCAAGACTCCGGACCAGGCCTATATTCCCAACCTTGTATCTCCTCATTTAAACATTTGTTATGCTTAAACTGTAAACCTTTGTTATAATTTGTTTGGAATACTATCATACTTAAAGAAAGGGATTAATTTGGAACAGACTGATCTTGAAGGCCAGGAATTTATCGAGTGACTCCTAATGGAACTCAATGGTTATGTGGAACAAATCTTTGGCCTTGGCTACTGCCTGGATGGCTAAAACACTGCACCCTGAGTTTCCTTTAAAAGCAGGGAAGGAGTCAGGCTGAGTTAAAACCTCTTGCCAATCTCCCTCTCTTTAAGGCCAGATGGGCTTTTTCAGTGCTCCACTGGTATGGCTATATTTGCAGCTATATTTGCTCCTTCTTTGGAGCTAAAAGATGTCGTTATTACATATGGAAGCTCTGACTAAATTTACTCAAGAAGCCCTTAATGATAGTCAAGCAGGAATAGCCTTATTAAATACTGAAATGTCTTTAATGCGAAGGGCTGTCCTTCAAAATAGAATGGCTTTAGATATTACTGCATCCCAAGGTGGCACGTGTGCAATCATTCAGACTGAATGCTGTGTTTTTATACGTGATGAATCTTCCAATGTGTCATCTCTACTAAAGCACATGAAGAAGCGAGTGGAGGCCTTAAGTGATTCTACACCCAGTTTGATTTTCTTGATTGGTTCCCTTTCAGTACCTGTTCCCTTTTTCGATTGGGATCGCAATTCCTATTTCTATTACTTATTGGAATCCTTGTACTGGTCATAATATTCAAACTAATTGTTGTTTTCTTTACTCAGTATTGTAAGAGTAGCATACAAACTAAAGTAATGATTGCTCGATGGCTTAAAATGGTCGATCTATCTTATAATCCTGGACAAATTTCCTTTTCTGATAAAAACTATGCCTAAGAACTCATTTTAAACTAACGTTTTCAAAGAAGTTGAATTATTATGGTTACCGTACTTGTTCTATGATCATATACAATGTAACTGCAAAGTGTCATGGAAAAGCATATATACAATGTTTGTGCAACAATCTAAAATTAAGTGAAAATTACATAACCTATGAAATGCTTCCTCTGTTAATAAATATACTTCCCTGCTTGTCCACTATTTTCCCCCAATGTAGACGACTAGGCAAATAAATGAGATAAAAGCCTAGCACCGAGGGACATGATGGACCCAGGGCAGGCAGCAACCACCCTGGTGCCAAGGGACAATATTTTTTTTTTTTTTTTTTTTTTTAAAGATTTTATTTTTTCCTTTTTCTCCCCAAAGCCCCCCGGTACATAGTTGTATATTCTTCGATGTGGGTCCTTCTAGTTGTGGCATGTGGGACGCTGCCTCAGCGTGGTTTGATGAGCAGTGTCATGTCCGCGCCCAGGATTCGAACCAACGAAACACTGGGCCGCCTGCAGCGGAGCGCGCGAACTTAACCACTCGGCCACGGGGCCAGCCCCGCCAAGGGACAATATTTTGATCATCAATGCTTTCTATCAAAAGATTATAGATCAAAAGGGGAAAATGACAAATAAAAATGGCAAGTAATAGGATATATTGGAGTATATGAGGAAGCCATTTTGTGTAAACCTAATTCGGCCTGACCTTGTCTTTCCAAAAGGGCCTGACTGAGGCCATTGAGCATGCATTATATATCTGCTTTAGAGATTCTCTATGGCAAGAAGAAAGGCCCTTGAGATAAAGGTGCAACTTCCCTCCCCCTCCCAACGTTGGCATTTCTTTAAGGATTAAACATCTTTCCTTAGGCTGGGAACTGATTGTTGCTCACCTGTGGCCACCCAGCTCAAGACAATAGACTTGCCTCCTGCTACGCCCACCAAGATAGCAGACCCACTACCTGCTGTGTCCATCAAGCGCTGTGCTGACAGGGCAATGTTGTGACTATTGTGGGAGGGACATTTCAATCATATGTGAAATGTCCTGCTTGGGGGTATATAACCACTCTGTACACCTCACTTCTTTGGTGCCCTTTCTTCCTTTGGGAAGAAAGGCCCCGGGCCGTGGTCCTCAGATTTCAGCTCAGAATAAACTCACCCAAATTTTCATTTATAGATTGGTTATGGATTATTTTCATTGACAGTGGAGAGTAAGGCTAAATTTAAGGCATAGGTATGTGAGCCATCTCTTTACAAGACAAAGGAAAGAACATGTAAAAAAGTTAAAATGGTATCATTGCAGGTGGAGTCTGGCCATTGGGTGGTCCCACAACTTTTAGATAAGAATCCAATCGGATTAAGTAAAGGCCAGAAGCCACCACCCTAAATCAGTTACATGAGGTTGCCAGACAATAATCAACTTAAGTTCTTGCCTTCCCCATTAAGAGTTTCTACAGATAAGGCCGTCCCCCTTCTTCCTGGCACAGAGAGGGAGGCATCTTTACAGATGGAGGTTTCCCTTACAAATGTAAATATTTCCCAACAAAGGGCAATCAAACTCCAGTCCTCGGAGCCTGCTTCTCATCTGCAGTTTTAAAATTAACCAGCCTAAAATCTTCATCACACGTGATTTTTTTACTTCCTTCTTTATACTTTTCTGTGCTTTACACATTCTCTATAAGAAGCAAAGAATTACGTTTATAAACAGAAAAGAAGTTACTTGAAAAAAGTCAAGCTACCCCTACGGCAGTCGTTATAAACTATTACAAATTCCAATATTTAACAAGAAGCTTCAGATGTGAAAGACTGGAAAGATTTTAGATTTGGGGCAGGAAAAATTTAAGTAAGACAAGAACCATTGTAGGTCCTTATTATTTTCTTAATCAGATGTCCAGGAGTTATTTTGTGTCTGACTCTTCTTTTATTTCTTAAAATAAGCTAGGTAGAGGAAACCATATTTAGAGAAAGAATGGTGCCATAAGCGAAGTAGGGGACATTTCTAAACATGTTGCCCAATCTTGAGAAGCCAGGTCAATGGTTGTGAATGTTGAAGGCTAGAAAAATGTGGACCGAAATGGAAAGCATGGGTCGTCCCAGAGTTATGACCCAGTCCTGTAGGCTTGCTGGGATCAGTGATAAGGACACAAGACTTGTATCACAGGCCTGAGTTCCAGCTCTGCCATTAGCCAGTTGTGTGACCCCTGGCAATTCATGAATCTTCTGTGAGGATCCCTACACTTGAGGTCTGCTCCCAGCTCCAGGATTCTGTTTTCCCAGGCTGGAAAGAATGGCATTACCAGATGAAGTCCAAGATTGGAGACTCCGCATTATATCCAAGCAGGCCATTCCTTCCTTGGAATTGCCACTTAAGCTCCCCATACACACCAGGTTTCCTCATCCCTGGGTTTCAGGTGTCCTCCCTCTGGAAGATGTTGCAAGGACTGACTAATGCACTTGAGTGTCCCAATAACGATGATGCAGAGCACAGGTGCTAGGAGGCCCAAACTGCCAATTATAAATCCACAGCGGGATGCCTGGATGAGCACGTTGTGACCTTTAAAGCCACATTTCTGTCCCGCATCTGGGGCCTCTCATCCCAGCATATGGGCTTACACCTCCTGTCTCATTCCAAATAGCCGAAAGCATTCACGGTTGACAGTCTGACGGGTTTTATGCAGTCAGGGGAGCTCAGTCTCACGGAAGCCACCACACCTTCTTCAACCCCCCCAAAGAATAATTCTGAGATTTTGATCTTTCCCAGAAACCACTGAAAACATCGTCCACAGAGACGGATGAACTGAAGTTTCCTCCTTTACTCCAGAGAAAATGAATTCTCAGAGTTTTTTGTTTTGTTTTTTAACATCCACACGTTAATTTCTGGGGTTTCCCTTTCTCCGTTTCAAACAGCACAGATGGTGACCTCACGTGGTGGGACTCGACGCTAAGTTTCCGATCCCTCCTGTCCACAGGGCAGTTTGGAAGGGGGTAAGGTGAGGTGGGCGCGCCAGGCATGGAGAGATTCCTTGGCGACCAAGGGCAAGCTCACGCCCACGGGCAGGAAGATTTGTGCCTCTGCCTAGGTGTGTGTTCCAGAACATATGGGAACCTGTTGCGTCGCTTCCCCAGGGCCGTCCTGTCTCTCGGTGATTCTCCTGAGACCCTGTCCCCTGTCACTGTGGGGGTGGGGGTGGGGAGACGCGAGGCATCGGACGGAGAGCAGGTGCCCCGTCCCCAGTGCTTCGCCTGTCCCTGCGTGTCTCGGTCGTTTTCACGTCCGGTCCGCTCTGCTAGGTTGTGGGGCTGGGGTCCCCGTCGGATGCTCCCCAGAATCCCGCCAGGACCCAGCCCCTGCGGGCAGGGGTTCGGGGATCTTTGCCAAGACCCGAAGGCAGCGTCCCATTTCCGCTGCCCTCCCGCAGCGGGCGCGGGGCCTCCAGCCCGGCCACGCGGGAGGCGGGCGGCCCGGTATGCAAATACCCGGCGGGCGGGGACCGTCTCCCCGCCGGGATTAAAGCGCGGGGCGGGGCGGGGCGCCGCGCAGCAGCCGCGGTCTCCGGGAGCTGGCCGTGCGCGCCCGCCTGCCCGCCCGCAGCCCCGACCGCGCGGCCCGGCTCCGGGTAAGGACGCGCGGCGCCTCGGGACTCGAGGCGGCGGGGGGAGAGGCGCGCACCCCGCTACCAGAGCGCAGCGCGAGCCCCCCGGGTCCCCTTGGTCCCGGCGTCGCCTCGGCCCACGGACGCCGTCTGGGTCCGCGCTTTCTCCGTGGGAACCAGGGAACCGGCGCCTCCGCTGCGTCCTCCCCCGGGCCGGGCAGGGGGCATCTCCCCAGGTTCTGCGTGGGGCCAGTTTGTCCTCATCGTAGTCAAGACCGAAAGGAACAGCGTTCGATGCGCGCGGGGTTAGGAGGGTCTAAGATTATCTAGGAGTGGAGTGAGACTGGGGGTGAAAAAGAGACGCTTCCATGATGGGGCTCTGGCTGTTACCCCGTTTTTTCCCTAGGCATCCGGGGGCGCTTTGGGAGGCAGTGGGAAGGGAGACAGGCCGAGGGGATAAAGGTGTGGGTGTGTACACGATTGAATGAGCAGAGCTAATCGACTTGAGCACACACTGGACAGAAACCACCTGCCAGGCTAGCAAGTTACCCACCTCTGCAGAGTGGACCCTTAGTCTTGTGAAAAAAATCACTTTAGTAATCCCCTCACCTTTTTTTTCCCCTTATTTTATAAAAAGAAGAATCCTTCTGAAGTCTATTTTTAAAACTAGCAGCAATCTCAAGGTTGGTCAGTTAAGATGTGGGATTTGCCTCCTTGTCTCATTCCTGCCTCCACCCCATCCTGCATTCCAGAAGATGCAAGGTGGAAGGGAGAAACATACCATTCCAGAAGGCGCCCAAATCCAGCTTGCTGTCCCCTGTTTTATGATGTCAGGTGGGGTGTTCGCGGGACTGGAGAGTGAAAGGAACAGGATCCCGCTCTTCTCTCCTCCCCCCTCCTTCTTAAAACCGGTCAGAACCTCCCTAGGAAAGGAGGACCTTCAGGAGACTTTGTGAAGACCTGAGGGCTTTCCAAGAGGAGATAAGAGCACTGCAGATCAGCCCACGGCTTGGTGCAGATGCGTGTCCTTGGAAATATAGACTCTGAACTGGACGCTCAAAGGGCAGAGAATGGGAATGGGGAAAACGACTGATCCTTGAGAGGATTAATTCTGAGGGAAGGGAGTGGTGAAGAAATAGAGATATTTGATACTTCTCTCTTCTGTTTCTGTTTGTGTATCTGGTTAGTAACTGGAGAAAAGAAGCCTGGAAGCATGTCGGAGTTTTGGTTAATTTCTGCCCCTGGCGATAAGGAAAATTTACAGGCTCTGGAGAGGATGAATACAGTAACCTCCAAGTCCAACTTGTCTTATAACACCAAATTCATGATTCCTGACTTCAAGGTAAGATTCCTGGGGAGGAGGAAGGGTGATGGATTGGGGTCAGGGGATGTCATCTGGGAAGCCAAGAAGAATGTAATAGGGCAAAGCAGAGGACCAGCCAGGAGCTGAGGATGCACAGGGGGCATCGATGGTTTGGATGAGACCTCATGCCGTGGCCCCAAATTAATTGGGGTACCTATGGACATAGAGCTACAGGACAGAATGAATAGGGAGACTATGGTGTGGGTAGCTGTATCTAATACTTCAAAAAGTCGGAAGAGTGTTTTACTCACTTGGGTCCTTGTGAGTTCTCAGCTTCTTCCTGTTTTCCTGTTTTGTCTTCAACAAGTATATAGTTTAAACACGCAGGCTTGGGGAGCTTCAGCCTTGATTGTGCTTTTGACCTGGGGGCAGGAGAGCCAGGATCCTTCTGGTTCTGATGGAGAAGGAGGAAGGGGGTTTAGTGATAACTAGGCAGATGGCAGAAAGAGATTTGACAGTGTGTAAGCGTCCAAGGGCTCTTGCAGTGGAGAACAAAGTTAAAATGAAACAAACGTGAAAGCGGAGCAAGATATGTACAATCTTTTTACTTAAAATAAGAGTGGACTTTTTGCAGTGCTATGTAAGATTGTAGGTTTCCAAAGGAAGAAGCTTAAGTCATTCTTCCTGATGACTCCAGTGTAAACGCGTTGTGGGTACTGGAGGAATGGCGTTAACTGCTCCGAGGCCACTCTTTAGCACACTGCCTGTAATTCTCTTCCAAACCTCAATTTGCCCCTCCGCCAAAAGAGCTGCCCCGTCAGCTACCGTGAGTTGTTCGTGATGTTGCCACAGTTGCTCGTATGCTGGGGGCCAGGCACTTTAAATGCATCGTCTTGAGTCTGCACAACTCCCACGTTAGGGGTCCCGTCCCGCTGAGGCCAGCAATGAGTTCTGAACCCATATCTCGCTGACTTTTCAAACCTGTCACTGTTGTCCAGTGACAGACGCTGCGAAGGTTCGTAAATTCAGCATCCTCTCATCGCTTACTACGTGTGAGGCTCTGTGCTAGACTGGAAGGAACAAAGATAAAAAAGACACGTCCCCTGCCAAATGTTGCTTAAAATCAAGTTGCTTGAAAAGAAGCAACTTCACTTACTAGAAATATCCAGGCTTCGTAATTTCCTAATTACTTTTTAATGTCTGATTGGTTGATAATATGATAAAGTTTTTCCTTCTGATTCTGTGAATAGGTCTTTAAGTACAGTTTAGGGCTCTGTAATAATTTCCATACTAAGAAATACATGGTTATAAGTCATCTGAAAAGAAAAGGACTTCCCCAAATGATGAAGTGGGAGGAAAAGCTGGACCCCTGCCCCAGCAAGATCACACTGATAACAGCAGAGAACAACGGAGAAAGGGATCGGTTGGACTGTCTCGGAGAAGAAAGGCTTTTAGAAATGACAATGTATTTAACTTGCTCTCTGGTGTATCTCTTCCTTGGCTGTGAGGATTACTCACATGACTAGCAGACCGCCATTGTAAGAGGAAAATGAGCTGAGGGCAGACCACAATATAGTAGTCACTGCTTCCTATGGCAGAAATATGACAATTTATTCTGTTGGCAAAAACAAAAACAAAACCAAAAAACCCCTGCAAAATCCATTGATTTTCCTTTAGCGCGCTTCCCACTTGTTTGGCCATTGACCAAGGACAGCTAACTCAGGATGGAAGTTGCAGAATTCCCTGCCCTGTTGTTGAAAAGGCACCCATGCTCCTCTGCCGGCAAGTGTGAACCTCTCACTTCTTTGCAATCTTTCTAGGTGGGGACCTTGGACTCCCTTGTTGGCCTCTCTGATGAGTTGGGGAAACTTGATGCCTTTGCTGAAAGGTAAACTATTTCTTATTTACTACATACAAGTGAGAATTTGACATTGTTGTCAAAGGACACGGTGCTCTTGCTTCGGCTGAGCCCATACTCGTCTGAACCTGGTCCTGGAGGTCGCAGAGAGCGCCCGGGTAGGTGGGGTGAGGGACGCAGCTGCCTCTCGTAGTTTTGTTTGCTGGAGGCAGCATTTTTTGGGGGGGGGGGGCTGCCTTCAAAATGAAGAAGACCGTGACAGGTGCTGAAAAATAATTGATGTAGTTTTCCCCCAAGGCTTTTAAGTGTTTTGTTCGGTTTTGTTTTTGTAGTAACATATGCACATAGTAAAAAATTCAGAGCGCAAAAGGAAGGCCGTCCAACGAAAATTAAGCTTTCCTCTTGCTTGTTTTTCTTTTTCTTGTCCCTCATTTCCTCTCTTTTGAGGCAATGTTATTATAATTTCCTAGGAGAGCCTTCCAGAGACAGCCTGTACAAGTAACTATGAATATATTCTTAAAAATAATTTTAGACAAATGATAGCATATATCCTGCACCTTGTTTTTTTCACTTAATCACATATCTTAGAGAGAGTTTCGTCAGTCCATAGCTGCGTTACCTTGAATAGGGCTGCCCTAATTTATTTGAATTTCCCTATTGATGGACATTTAAGTTTTTCAGTCTTTTGCTATTACAAACAATGCTGTAAGGACAACCCTTTTACATACTTCTTTGTGCACGTGTAGGAGTGGGATAATTAAAACTCAACATGCAGGGTCAAAGAGCGTTTGCATGTAAGATTTTACCGCTGTGTCCACGGCACCCCTCCAAGCACTTGTTCCTATTCACTGTCCCACCAAAGGTGTAGGAGGATATTTTAGAGTCTTAAAATCATTTATTCTTTAAAATTGTTATGACTCCGATAGATAATCATCGGAAAATATATACAAGGTATAGAAAAGCATGAAAAAGAGGGACTGGCCCGGTGGCGCAGCAGTTAAGTTCGCACCTTCGCCTTCCCTGGCCCAGGGTTCACCGGTTCGGATCCCGGGTGCGGACATGGCACCGCTTGGCAAGCCATGCTGTGGTAGGCGTCCCGCGCATAAAGTAGAGGAAGATGGGCATGGATGTTAGCTCAGGGCCAGTCTTCCTCAGCAAAAAGAGGAGGATTGGCAGCAGTTAGTTCAGGGCTAATCTTCCTCCAAAAAAAAGTATGAAAAAGAAAATATCAATCACTCATAATTCTGCCGTCCAGAGATAACTAGTGCTATTTTGCAGGATGTACATCCAATTTTTCCTACATATAAATATTATTTATGCCTACATATATCAATAAAGGTGACATCATATTCTCTATATTTTGTAACTTACTTTTCCCTTCATATCTTCATCTTTTGATCTCACCATTAACTATTCCGTGGTGATATTATGCCATATGGATTTACTATAATTTATCTATTAGGTAGTTTTTAAATAATAATAATCCCTTGTTTTGGTGAAGATGAAAACTCTGTTGTTTATCAAGTGTTTTCACTTGGTTTAAAAAAAATACAGATGGGATAGATGAGGAAACAGTCTTCACGGCCAGCTCTTATCCATCCTGAACTGCACAGACAGGACGGGGACCTGGGGTTTCACTGCTGATCTTGCTGCCTCCGTAGAGCATTTCCGATTTTCAGAGCCTGTGGCTGTGCGCTTTTTTTCCCTTCTCAGTGGAGTGGTGATATGGCTCCTACTGCCTTTTCTAACTTTTATGGTTTTGGTGAGGAAGATTGTCCCTGAGCTAATAACCGTTACCAGTCTTCCCCCTTTTTATTTTTTGCTTGAGGAAGGTTGTCTCTGAGCTAACATCTGGGCCAATCTTTTTCTGTTTTGTATGTGGGATGCTGCCACAGCATAGCTAGGTGAGCGGTGTGTGTGTCCGTGCCTGGGATCTGAACCTGCGAACCCTGGGCTGCTGAGGCGGAGGGCGCGAACTTAACCACTATGCCACTGGGCCAGCCCCCTAATGCATTTTTAATGGGAAATTTATAGTTAGGAGTTCTAGAGGTCATACTTTGAGGATTTCTAATCCACACGTTGGTGCCGTGGGTTAGAAGGTAGGTTTTCTATGTTCCAGGTGCTGTTCACCTACCCATCGCCTAAGAATAGAAAGAATCCTTTGTTGGTAACATCTTGCTGTATGTGGGATGTTGGAGTAACCACATAAAAGCAGTGCTAGCCACCAAGTAGTTTGTGGCTCATGGCCTTTGAGAAAGAAAGCTAACATTTGGCCTTCTCGTCTGAAAATGGGATAATAGTGATCACCTCTGTGCTGTCAGGGAAGAACGAAGGGCAGTCAAATCATGTTACATCAAGTATTATCAAACCCCGGGACATGTGCTGTGAAAAATTAACATCCAAGAAGACTGGCTTCATCCCTAAATATCAGCTCCTTTCTTAGGCTGCTCTGCACCCTGGGGAGGAGGGTCTGACAGATCATGGAGGCCAGCCCCCTGCCCTCAGCTGGCAACCGCCTTTGGTGCAGCAATGTGGGCGTAAGAAGTGTGACTTGCTCGCAGGTCTGCGGCAGAAATGACGGCCGGTCAGCATTTAATCTTTCCAGACCTTTCTGGACCTTTTTTTGCTACCGATTTTCTTCCCTAGTGCGAGTCCTCAAACCTCTTCCCCAAAGCCCCCTCTGGCTCCACAGCTCTGTGATGCTGGATTATTACTTCCACTTTTGTTTCTTCTGTTTGTTTTTCTGGGTAAGCACTCGTATTTTGTTCTGTCCCTGATTGTTGCACAAGTTGCTTGCGATGGCAGTAAAGCATTTGTTTAAGAAATTGTATGAGTATGTGTGAGCAAGCATAGTTAAGGCTGTAATTGTGAAACAGACGGGACCAAGAGGAATTAAAGTGTTTTTAAGAAACAGGCCTAGGTGTGGTAAGAATGAAAATCACTATGCATTGTTTTATTTTTCCTTGTGAGTATAAATTCTCAAGAGCCTTCCCATCAGAGGAAAGAGAAAAATGGTGTGGTTTGAGCACCCGCCGTTCTTATTTCTAGCATTTGTCTAGTCCGGGGTCAGGGTACCTTGTCTTTGGGGTAATAATGGGATCCTGATAAAATACGAGAGCGGCTTCAGCTCTTTGAAATGCCCTACCTGGTTCTTTGAAAAGTACTCAAGTGTTATTAGATAAATAAATGCCGGCTGGGTGTATAACACAGGCAGCATAAACCTGTCAGCACTGCTTCTGGCCAGGAGAACAGAGAAGGGACGAGAGTTTTCAGGGTGTATTGTTTCCATATCCTTTTATTATTTATTTACTTGGGGCACTAGAGTGTTTTTCCATGTAGGTAGAAGGCAGGTTTTGCTTACTAGAGTCTTCCCTTTATTTTTGATTTATTCCCTCGTGCTGCCTTTGTGAATTTGCCCTGTATTAACACCGTAATTCATGAATGTTTGAGAAAACAAACGATTTTATCTTTAAAAAAGCCCCCCCAACCCCCACCGCCTTTTCAACGTTTGTACCTCTCATGGTATCTTAGCCCGTTTTGCGGTGCTGGTTGAAATATTACATTTCACAGGCGCTTGGGCATTCAGATAGACCTCAGGGGTTTCTATGGTACTTCGGTGACTGTCGCCTGCCCCTGAGTGCATTACCTGGCCTGGGGAAGAGCTGGTGGCTTTCTTTACCCACGTGGTTCCCTGAAGTCGACTGAGGGTTGGCTGATCAAAGATTACATATCTGAGTGTGGATGTCAGCTTAGTGACGCGGATCTTAAGGAGCTGGTTCTTCTAAGGACATTCTAGAGAGAAGCAAAGTATAATTTAGAAAGAATTACCCGAGCTGCTTCTCTCTGTTCCTGCAAGAATATCAGATTGAGATGATCCACGTAAGATAGCTTGGGCTCGTTAGACAAATATCAGTTGGATGCCTCTTAATGCTGTGTGCTTTCTAGACTCTTCAGAGTAGCTTGGCAGTCCTACTGTGTGCGTTCGCTGTTCTCTCGCTCTCTGTAATGACAATTTCAAACCTTCCCCACGCCCCATTCACCCCCAGTTATCACCTGCTCGTCCTCCTCAGCTCCCCCAGACTCTCCTCCCGCCCCTGCCTTCAGATCTGCTGATTTACCCTCTCCTGTTATGACCGAGTGCACCCCTCCTTCATAGCGCTTTCCACGGTGAACTTGCGCAAGGTCTTGTGGGGGCATTTCAGACAAGATTACTCTCTGTCTTCCCAGCTAGGCTGTAAGCTTCACAAGGCCAGTCGTTTGCACAGTTAGACCCCGAGCACCTATACCATTGTTGGCCTTCAATGACCAGCTGAGTGAATGAATGGAAGAAAGAATCCTGGAATATCAGGGCTGGACAGGCCCTTAGAGATCTAATCCAACCACTTCGTGTTCCAGACGAGGAAACATGCCCATAGAGAAGCTCCTAGAAAGAGCTAGATAGGCTCAGGGTGGCAGAGCAGAGAGCATAGACCCTTGATCCAGGTTCACCAACTTGCCCGTTAATGGTCTGTCTGTCTGTCTGTACCTACCCTGCCTCTGACGGGTTCCCCCAGCCCCAGCAGGACCAGGTGTCCTGGGCTTCATAGGAACCAACCAGAAAAGAGCTTCTTCCTCCCCGTTCCACCCTCCCAGTCTCCACCGTCAATCATTCTTATTATTTATGACAACATTTACTAGTATTTCTTAATACAGACCTTTAAAAATGTCTTACTCATGTCATATTCATTACTCAGATAATTATCACTGACCTTTTAAAAAAGTAATATATTTGCACGTTAAAAAATCAAATGGTATAAAGGTGTGAAAGGGAAACAGAAAGTTCCGCTTTAATCCCAGTGCCTCCCCGTAGGTAACCATTATTAGGGTTTCGTGTGGTTCCTTTCCTGGTGAAACAAAAGAAAACAAAACATACACATACACTTACATACGTTCATGATCCAGCCCAAATATTTACAAATCTTGAAGACCTCATTTTAAGATATCTACTAAGCACAAACAGATTTTTTTTTTTTTTTTTTTTAGATATAGCTCAAGCATTTGGGGCAGAATCTGGCACATGGTTGGTGCAAAGATCCTGTTGATGATTCATTTGGGATTACACTGAAATTAGGGGGGATTAACATTCTTATCATTTTGAGTGTTTCCATGAGCACAGTTCATCTTTCAATTGACTTGATTCTTTTTGTTTGTTCCTGTGGTAAAGGTTTCATGTTTTGTTAAACACCTTTCACAATATCTTACTGATTTTTTCCAAAGTATTACATTTTCTATTTTGTTGCTGTTGTAAATGAGATCTTTTCTCTAAATGCTTATTGTTTGTAAATAGGGGTTTTCATGTATTAACTTCATGACCTGCCAACTTATTAAATTTCCTTATTGCTTCTAATAGTTTTTCAGCTTATTTTTTAAGGTTTTCTAGGCGTGTGATCATATTGTCTGCAAATAGTAATTTCTCCCCTTTTCTCTCGTTTCTTTCTCTTGTTTAATTGTATTGGCTAGTGTTCCAGAAAAATATTTAATTTATCAGTGATGGTGGTGGATGTCTTAGTCTTGTGGCTACCCTTAATTTGAATAATTCTAGTGTCTCACCATTAAATGTCATTTTGGCTCATTTTGAAATATGTTATCATACTAAGGAAGAATCTGTTTCTGTTTTGCTAAGAGTTTATCTGGAATGAGTATTGCATTTTTTTTCAAATTTCTTTCGTGGCATGTAGTGAATTGGTCTTATATCTTTTTTTTGACTTTAATATGGCATGTTTATTAATAAATATTGTAGTTATTGGATCATACTTACATTCCAAGAAGAAACTCTACTTGGAATGTTAAACTCTGTTTGTTAACATTATAAGATTTTGCATCAGTATGCACGAACAACAATAATGCTAGTATTGTAATATTACCACCATAACAAATTTTTTATGTTGGTTACCTGTTGAAATGATAATTTGCATATTGGGTTACATAAAATATATTATTAAAACTAATTTTGCTGTTTTTACCTTTTTAAATGTGACGACTAGAGATTTTTAAAGTGCACATGTGGCTCCATTATATTTCTACTAGACGCTGCTGGACCAGATCTCTAGACAGGGCTCCTCAAACACACGCAAGAATCCCCTGGAGATCTTGATAGAACGCAGATCCTGATCCACTGGGGCTGGGCTCAGCCTGCGGTTCTGCATTTCTTACAAGCTCCCCAGTGCTACTGGTGCTGCTGGTCTACAGACCACACTTGGCATCGCACAGCCGAACAGTGGCTGTCAAACTGTAATGTGCATCAGAATCATCTGGAAGCTTTGTTAAGATGTACATGACTGGGCTCCACCTCCAGAATTTCTGATTCAGCAGATCTGAGGTGGGGCCTGAGAACCTGCATTTCTCCAAGTTCCCAGGTGATGCTGCTGCTGCTCCTGGCACCGAATTGAGAACAGCTGCTTTAGATGGTAATGCGATGTCTGTTTCTGGATGGTTTAAAATACGTCATTGTGACGTATTCGGGCTTGTTGCATTTTTAGGAGGAGTTCTAGTCACAGAATTTTCCAGTATTATTGGTCTCTTAGTTTTTTCTTTGGATGAAGAGGTGTATTGATTTTGGTAAGTTTCATTTTTCTAGAAAATAGTCCGTTTCATCAGCTTTCCCAAGTTATTTGCATAGAGTCTACCAACCTACATTTTTTTGGGTTTTATAATTGTCTCTGCTAATTTCTCATTTTTTGGTTAGGCTACCCAGTAGCTTATCTATTTCACTCTTTAAGAGAAGCAGCTTTTATCTCAAACTTTTAAAATCAATTTTGTCACTTTTCTGATTTCTTTCTTTCTTTTTTTTTAACAATGGTTTTGTTTCTTTCTTTCTTTCTTTCTTTCTTTATTTTTCTGCTTTATCTCCCCAAATCCCCCCAGTACATAGTTGTATATCTTAGTTGCAGATCCTTCTCGTTGTATTTTTCTGATTTCTAATTTTTAAATTTCTGCATTTATCCTGATTTCCTCTCTCTTGCTTTATTTGGGTTTATTTTCTTGGTCTTTTCAGTAAAACATACTGAGTTATATGCTAATTCACTCATTTTCTTTTTTGTTTCATTCTATAATGCTTAAGGCAATGCAATTTTCTCTATTACGTAACTTTTGACATGTGGAATTTTCTTTTTTTCTCTGTCTTTCTTTTCTTCTTCTTCTTTTTTTTTGCTGAGGAAGATTCACCCTGAGCTAACATCTGTGCCATCTTCCTCTATTTTGTATGTGGGTCACCGCCATAGCATGGCCAGCAGTGAGTGGTGTAGGTCCACACTCGGGAACTGAACCCAGTGCCAAGGTGGAGCGTGCTGAACTTAACCATCAGGCCATGGGGCTGGCCCTACATATGGAATTTTCATTATCATTTTTTCTAGATCTTCTGCAAGGTTTTTAGGCCTTTTTAATTTCTGGGAGGTTAAGTTTTGTTGTTGTTTCTGTTTTTGTTTTTCATTACTAATTCCATTGCTTTGTTGTTAAAGAATGATGAAAGAGCTATTTCTACCTTTGGGAGTTTGAAGTTTTCTTTGTGAACTAATGTATTGCTGCTTTTTCTAAGTGTCCCATGGGTACCTAAGACAAGTACCGTTGTATTGTGTAGAGTTGATGTGTGTCTCTTGGAGCGACATTATCCGTGATTTTCCTATCTGCCACATCCATGTTTTTATACCCCGTGCACTTTGCTGCTCTTACTGGAGGCAGAGAGGCCTGTGAAGTTATCACTCCACAGAGCACTGCCACTTGATGCCCTCTGTGCCTCTGTTTATATTCTTTTCTTTCTTGAATTCTACACCCCCGATGGTTGTCACTTACCTGTTTGGGTAACTGCCACTTATTGGCCACCCATTGTGTGCCAGGCACCATATTAGGCGCTCTCCATTTCCTCATGAAATCTTTACCACAGCCCCGTGCACTGGGTGAATATCCGCATGTTGTTGGCGAGCATATTGACCTTCAGAGAGTGAAGTCGCGTGTGCGGGGTACATAGCTGATGAGCGTCAGGCCTTAACCTGGTCAACCTGCTTCTCTCTCTTCCTCAGTCAGAGGTCCTTGGCAGATGGCAGTTGGCTTCTCCCCTGCTGCCCTGGCTTCATCACTTCCTTGAGACCCTGCTGGGACAGTCTCTCCTTTTCCTTAGGTGACTCAGTAGCTGACGGGCACAGTCCCAGTCTCTCTCTACCCACCCCCCACCAGCTCCCAGCAACTCTCACCAAACCAGAAGTCCAGCCAGCAGGGAAGGAAGGAATGTCGGCTGGCTGCTTCTGTGCACACGCATGGCCATAAGGGCCGGCCCGAGGCAGCATTGTGAAATTTACAGAATAAGCCCTTCGAGGCTAAATTTAGCATGAGCACGTACATCTTAGACCTTGGCCAACCTCTAGCACCCACAGCTCCACTGTTCTCCAGAGCTCAGCCCAGTCCTGTTCGCTCAGCACTCTGTGTTGGCGCTCTTCACATCTTAAGTAGATGGCAGCCACTTAGACTTTCCTTATTTTCAGGAGCTTAAGGGGCAACTTTAATTGGTCCTTTCTGGCATTGGCTTCATGTCCTAAGTTAATATCGTTCTCAACAGACAGCTTGCGTATTTACATTCTCCTCTTATGTGGTCTTTCCCATCTCAGCCAAAGGCTCCCTGGGCCCCTGCCCCTGGCGCTCAAGCCGCCAGTCTGGGTGTCTCCTTCCTGACCATCCACTGAGACTCCAGCAAGGACAGAGCCCTGTAGGCTCCACCTCCAAAACCTGTCCCCTGTCTGTCCACTTCAGCATGTCCAGTGCTCCGCCTTCATCCAAGCCACCTTCATCTTATGTCTGTATTTTTGCAACAAACTCCTAACCCACCTCCCTGCTCCGCTTTCATCTACTTTCCACACTGCAGCCGGAGTTCTCGCTCTCTGAGGAGACTCCACATTCCAGCCCTGACGGCCTAGTGGTTACAGTTCCGCACTCTCACTGCTCCGGCAGCCCAGGTTCGGTTCCCGGGGTGGTGGAACCACACCACCCATCTGTCGGTTGCCAGGCTGTGGTGGTGGCTCACACAGAACAACTAGAATGACTTACAACTGGGATATACAACCACACACTGGGGCTTTGGGGAGGATTGAAAAAAAAAGAAAATGAAGATTGGCAACTGATGTTAGCTCAGGGCGAATCTTTCCCTGAAAAAAAACCCCAAAAAACAAAAAAACCCCAAAACTATTACTTTCTTAAAAAAAAACAAAAAACAAAACTTGATATCACCTGACTTTCTTGCTTGAAACTCTCTCATAGCTTTCCAAGGCCCTCTGTAAAATCCATGCTCTTCACCCTGGTTTCCAGATCCCTAACTGATCAGGCCCCGGGTGTCCCCCTTCTTGGCTCACTGGACCACTCCCCTCCCACCACCCTGGCTGCATCCTGTCCTGAGTGGTGCCCAACCTATTCTCCTAGCTTGAAGGCCCCCCAGCCTTACCCACCACCCCACTCTTGTGGGGGGCTTCTTCTTGTCATCCTGATCTTAGTTTAAATGTCACCTCCTCTAGAGGCCTTCTCCAGACGGGCCAGCCTAGTCCCTCGAGGGCACCCCATGTTAATTCTCTGCCTTCCACATGCCGCTCTTTAATACTCTCTTTGTCTTTGTCCATCTCTTGTAGAGTAGAAGCCCCAAGAAAGCAGGGACTGTATTTCTTTTTTTTTCTTGACCTCAGTATTAGCAATATTTTTTTGGGCTAGCCTCAGGAAAGGGCAACAAAAGCAAAAATAAACAAACAGGGCTGCATCAAACCAAAAAACTTCTGCACAGCAAAGGACACCATCAACAAAAGGAAAAGGCAACCTACTGAATGGGAGAAGATATTTGCAAATGATACATATGACAAGGGGCCGATATCCAAAGTATATAAAGAACATCTACAACTCAATATCAAAAAAACCAAATAACCCAATTGAAAAATGGGCAGAGAACTTGAAAAGACATTTTTCCCAAAGATGACACAAAGATGACCAACAGGCACGTGAAAAGATGCTCAACATCACTAGTCATCAGAACATGCAAATCAAAACCACAATGAGATGCCACCTTGCACCTGTCAGAATGGCTGTTATCAAAAAGACAAAATATAACAAGTGTTCGCAAGGACATGGAGAAAAGGGAACCCTTGTGCACTGTTGGTGGGAATGTAAATTGGTGCAGCCGCTATGAAAAACAATTTAGGGTTCCCCCCAAAATTAAAAGTAGAACTACCATACAATTCAGCAATTCCACTTCTGTGTATTTTTTTTGAACGGACTGTTTCTTTTTTTTTTTATTGTGGTCACATTGGTTTATAACATTATATAAATTTCAGGTGTACATCATTATATTTCGATTTCTGTCTAGACTACATCATGTTCGGCACCCAAAGACTAGTTACAATCCGTCCCCACACACGCGTGCCTAGTCACCCCTTTCACCCTCCTCCCTCCCCGCTTCCCTCTGGTAACCACCAGGGGCCGTATTTCTATGGCCAGCTCCTAGAAGAGTGCCGGGCTCTTGGTGGGTGCTGAGCACACGTCCGTCTCTCACAGTAGTGGGCCTCTTCTTTCAGCACCCATAGGTTCTCCTGGGGAACTTTAAAAAAGGCACAGGTCGTTGGGTGCCACCTCCAGGGGTTCTGATGGGGTCCGTCTCGGTTCGGGTCTACGAATATGCATTTTAGGTGGGGCTCAGGGTGATTCTGAGGCAGGTGGCCTTGAGACTTTGAGGAGCGCGCCCCCGTTCCGTAAGTCCTCACACAGTCATCATCCCATTTAATCCTGACATACCTCTGGGAAGTCCATCTCAAGGCCGGGGATTCTACAGGATATGGAAAAGCTTGTAATATAGTTTTTTTTTTTTTCCGGACAGGTGATACATTCACATGCATCAAAGATCAAAAAAAATGAAAGGCTGTACAATGAGAAGCCTACCTTACACTATCTCCCCATCTGACCCCCTTCGTGGCCCCCACTTAGGAAGCCACTTTTATGAGTTGCTTGGATAAACTTCTGGTGCTTCTTTAGGCAAATGCAGGAAAATTCCAGTGTATATATTTATTTCTTCCCTTTTTAAAAACAAAGTAGTCATCCTTTGTGCTGTTTTGCATCTTGCTTCTTTTACGCTTAACAATATATTCTGGGAGATTTCTTCCATCAGTATATAGAGAACCTTCTTGCTTTTTAAGCTGCTAGCGTTCTACTTGGGGGAGGTACCATAGTTTATTAACCAGCCCCAGAGATGGAAACTTGGCTTATTTACTTTTATGGGGTAGGAGGCTGTTACCAACAGTGCCCCAGTATGAAATCTTACACCTACATTGTTACTTTGGGCGTTAAGTGTGCAGGCGTATCTGCAGGATGAATTCTCAGAAGCAAATTGTTGGGTCCAAGGGTCATATGCCTTTGTAATTTTAATGGATCTTGCCAGATTTCTCTGGGCTGATCATTTTGCATCTCCACTAGTAATAAAGGAAAGTCCCAGGGCCGGCCTAGTGGCTTAGTAGTTAAGTTCACAAGCTCCGCTTTGGCAGCCCAGGGTTTGTGGGTTCGGATCCTGGGCCTGGACATACACACTGCTCATCAAACCATGCTTTGGCGGCATCCCACATACAAAATAGAGGAAGATGGGTACTGGTATTAACTCAGGGACAATCTTCCTCAAGCAAAAAAGAGCAAGACTGGCAACAGATGTTAGCTCAGGGCCAATCTTTCTCACCAAAAAAATAAATAAAAATAAAGGAGAGCCCCCATTTCCCTATAACCTTTCTAATAAACTGTTGTCAAATTTTGGGGTTTTTACAAATCTGATAGGTAAGAAGTGCTGCCTCCCTGTAGTGTAGCATTTTTAAAATAACTTTAATCTGGACATAAATGACATGCAATAAATGGCAAATTGTTTTTAACTTTTTTTTTTCAAGATCGGTGCCTGAGCTAACAATTGTTGCCAATCTTTTTTTGTTTTCTGCTTTTTCTCCCCAAATCTCCCCAGTACATAGTTGTATATTTAGTTTTGGGTCATTCTAGTTGTGGCATGTGGAATACTGTCTCAACATGGCCTGATGAGTGGTGCCATGTCCGTGCCCAGGATCCGGACCAGCAAAACCCTGGGCACTAAAGTGGAGCGCACGAACTTAACCACTCAGCCACGGGGCCGGCCCTAATGGCAAATTTTTAAAGCATACAATTTGACTGAGTTTTGACATATATACATCTGTAAAACCATCACCACAGTCAAGATAGTGAACATATCCATTACCCCCACAAGCTTCCTCGTGCCCCTTTGTAATCAATTTCTTCCTGCACCTCCTTCAACACTAATCTTATTTCCGTCACTGTGAGATTGTTTGCATATTTCAGAACTTCTGTATAAATGCAATGATATAGTACATACTCTTTTTTCGGTCTGTTTTTCCTATTCTGCATCATTATTTGAAATTTATCCACGTTGTTGTGGGTATATTAATAGACATTTTTTACTGCTGAGTAGTATTCCATTTTACAGGTAAGCCACAATTTGTTTATTCATTCACCTGTTGGGGGCCAGTTAGTTGGTTTCTAGTTTTGGACTATTAAAAATAAACTGTTATGAAGATTCATGCACGGTGTTTGTGTTGACATATGTGTTCATTTCTCTTGGGTAAATGCCTACCCATTTACCTAGGCAGTAGGGTCCTGGGTACCCAAAGTGTGCATGCACACATCCCCTTTGACTCTCAAACTTTTGGATTGCTTCCTGATCCTATGGGATGGATGTGGCTTAGAGGAAGGCCAGATTAGGACCCTCTACAGCATGAGGTTCCAGGGCATGACCCCCTCACGATGGGCTAAGCTTGAGACTGCAGCTGTGTTGAGTCCTTACTATTTTGTAGACATAGGGAATACTGAGATTTTCTTTTAAATGCCCATTCTTTGAAAAGTTCATGTTCTGGGAGATGAGGAAGATGAGTAGACATCATCTTGATCCTGGGTGACACATGAGTGAATCAGGAATGACTTGGGTGACTGGGGCCACCATGGTTGGCTCTGAGGAGCATTGGACCCACGTCCAGCTTCACGTCTTAGGATATTTGTCCAGCCAGCCAGCATCTGTATTTTCTAAGAGCTACTGTGTTTTTTCAGGAGCTGCCGATAGTACAATTACTAAAGTTTCAGAGATCTGTTTGTTTAGTGGCGAACCTAGATGAGGAAACGGACGCTTGGGACAGGGTGATGGCTGATGTGGTAGAGGGAGGTTTCTAAAGGAAGCCCCATGAGGACAGCAGCTGTGGTCTGTCTGTCACTACTGTCTCCCCATAACATTGCCTGGTACATAATGGACATGCAGGGTGTTTCATGTTGAGTGCAAGAAGCAGCAGGTACTGGGTAGAGTGTGATCTGACGCTGTATGCATTTGCTAGGGGTGACTTGCCTTGAGGAGGGGGCACTTGGGCTGTTGTAAAGGCTGAGTCCCATCTAGGTGGCTCAGGATATTCCAAGTGGCTCCAGGAGGGCAGGAAGGGTTGAGGGGGAAGTGGAGAAAGAGGAGGCCCGACAGGCAGGAGTGTTCCTTGTAATGTCTGCGAAGGAGTTTGAACGTCAATATTTGATCTTCTTGGGAAAACACCGACATAGTGTAGACAGTACAATGGCATGCTAAGATGTTAATTTTTAGAAATCCCTCTAGTTGCTGTGGGAGGGATGGACAGGAGAGCCTGGATTGGGAGAGGCAGGGAAAGCAGAGAGGAGGCCATTGACGGACACCTGGAGAAAGATGGCATAGCCTGCCTGGGACAGATCTGTCGTAACTATAAAATATGGTGCTGATGGAAAAGAAGGGAGCAGAGCCAAGGAACTTTGGAGAAGGTGATGAACTCCAGCCTAAAGGGCCAAACCAGCCCTTGACATTCTCTAGGCTGGGTCTCCACCATCGAAGCCAAGAGAAGGGCCGGCATATATGTTTTTTAATTGAGATATGATTCCCACATTGTAATAATCACCCCTTTGACGTGTGCAATTCATTGAGCTCCACTATATTTAGAAAATAATGCAACCATCACCACCATTAATTCCAGAACATTGTCATCATCTCCAAAAGAAACCCCATAGCCATTACCAGTCCCCTCCTACCCGCTTCTCCCCACTTTTGTCCCCCACCTCAACCCCTAGTCATTGGCTGCTCACTCTATGCATTTGCCTATTCTGGACATTTCATGCAAATGGAAGGTCAGGACATGTTAAGATAAACCAAGGAAAGAGACGCATTCTGTGCAGATGCGCCATGAAATGGGTGTGATGGGCACTAGAAGGTGGTGAACTGTGAAGTGCTGCGGGTGGCTGAGGCCCCAGGGAACCCTGGCCGCCTCCGCAGCATTGAGAAAATGTTTGCCTGAGCGGTCTGTCGCTTTCTTCTTATTTAAAAAAACCTCTCTTAGTGCAACAGACAAACAATTTAAATGAGGAGAGATTTTACGAAAAAATACTATGTTATTACATCCAATCTATTACCCCAAAATGAGGCAGGGAGTCTTGAGGCCTCGTTTTCACCCTGGTCAGCAGCCAAGGAGCCGTGTGACTTCGGGCAGACCCCCACCTCTCCCTGGTCTCCAAAGGCCCTGGCACCTGTGACCCCGCCTGATGCTTCTGGGTGGGCAGATGATGTCCTGGTCCCACTTTCTAGGCATGACTCTGAACTAAGGTTAAGGATTTCTTAATGGGGAGGGGGGGACTTCTTTCATTTTATTTTTTATGATAATAAAACACATACTTCATTCATTATTTAACACACTGATTACTATCTTTGCATAAATCTTTGTGTAGTTGTTCGAAGGTGGAATTACTAGTTCAAAGGATGTAGACGTATTTAAAGCTGTTGGTATATATTACTGAATTATTTTCCAGTGAGGTGGCAAGAAAGTGCCCTTTCACCACACCCTTGTCAGTGTAGCGCCTTTCAAAACCGTTGTCCGTTTACCTGGCGAAACGAAAACGTGTGATGGTTTCCATGCCTTTTTCTTGGATTGCCGGCAGAAGTAAGTATATTTTCAGGGGCTTATCAGTCGTTTGCAGTTCCATTTTTGTGATTTGCCGGTTCCGGCCTTTGCCCATTCGTCCCCTGGGGCAGGCTGCAGGCTGCACAACTCGGGGGGCGCTCTTCACACTGTGTGCATGGGGCCTGGCTTGCCAGTGGGGCTCCTGCCGTCAGGCGCGGTCACCGGGCTGCTTGGTGGATTAACTTTTTGGCAAACTCTCTAGGGCCTAAACAAACGTGTGCCGCTTCTTTCCAATCAGGATGCTTAGGGGACTGCCCGGTTATCCCTAAAAGGCTGTGGGAATCCCGGAGCATTCCAGCAAGTCTTAAGGAAGAGGAGCCTTTCTGGTCGCTGCCTCCCCAGGAGGCACGTTTTCTCTGAGGGTAGATTGGCTTTGCCATGGGGCTGTGCCACCACGCGGTGAGTCAAGGGTATAATGCCACCTTAGCCAAAGAGAATCTGTTTTGCATGCCGGGTGGTTTTGCTGAGCGGCTCTACAGACAGTGTGCAGAGGGGAGTTCCTTTAAAGGTCAAAATATCAGTCCATTATTGCAGCTTCCAGTTTCTGAGAAGCAAGGCTGGAATTCAAAGTGTGGCGTGTCTGTGGCCAGAGCCCCCAGAGCAGCCCGGAGCCGGGACCTCCCTAAGGCCTCTTTGGATCTTTGTTTTTCTAAAACGAAAGTCCCTGAGTGGCTCTCCAGTGCCATTTTCCTGATGACTTTGCTGCAGGGCACCGTGATTCCATTGTCCCTTGGCCGAGGAGGAAGCAGAGAGACAGATGAGTGGGTGAGGTGCCCAGGGGCTCCATGAGTCACCAGCCGCAGGGAAGCTCCTGCGCCTCCCTTCTCAGGGCTCCTGGGTGGCTGCAGAGGGAGGCCGGACCTGTTGTGGCCCCTCCATCTAGACAGTGAGCACAGTGAGTGCTGTGGGGTCTTGGTTGTCCAGCCCTTGGTGTGCTGGGAGCAGCTGGTGTGGTGGACGGAGGCCAGCTTTAGAGGCAGGGTACGGGGTCAGTCACCAGAGAAGGGACGTTGGGCAGGTTTCTTGGCCTCCTTGAGCCTCATTTTCCTCAGCTCTTGGGGGCCTCACCTGTTTGGCCTGAGGACTCACATGCAAAGAGCCTTTCTGAGGACTGAGGAGGGCTCGCCAGATAAAAGCTATTGTTACTCTTGCTTCAAATCCCCGTGGAAACCACCCCTTGCCCCTTCTTGTCCCCCGCTGGCCCTCTCCGCCCAGGCATGGGGTAACTTCTGAAAACCAGACCGACCTCAGCCTGCTTTGCCTGAAGGATCCAGAAAATCCAGGGAAGCTCTCTCCTTCGCGTCACCTAGACTCGGAACCAAGACCTCCACCTCTCTTCACAAGAGGACTGGGTGTAGGGGACGTCCTCCCACAGAGCTGCAGGTGGGCGGTGAGCAGAGCGAGGCCTGCGGAGGTGCCCTGTGGCAGGAGGGGGCACAGGAAGCTCAGTCTGCAGTGGAGACGCCTTCCGAAAGAAGCTCCTGTGTGCTCGGGCCCTGGGAGGGGCATGCAGGTCAGCCCTCCTGTCCGTGTCTGTCCGTCGGGTGTGGTTCCTCCACGTCTGTCCAGGGCGCTGCAGCCTTCCTGCTGGGGCCAGGAGGCTTCCAGGGCCCTGCCCCGGCTGCCCCTCCCGCCCACACACCCAGACCTGGAACGCAGGTGGTCAGAGGATGCTGAAAGTGCATGAGGAGAGGAGGTAGACAGACTCAGGAGGACCTGTCCGCCTGTGCTCTCGGCTCTCAGCCATCCTTAACCTTAGGCAGGGCGAGGTCGGAGTCTGTGCAGCCCGGGTCCAGAAATCAGCAGTGCCAAGAGATGTCCCATGGTGCTTGCAGAAAGGAAGAACAGCTTTTTCATCACACCCTTGTCTCTGGCCCCTTTCCCCCTGACCCCTGTCCCCCCAGGTCACAGCTGTCTGATTCTCCCTGCCCAGAAGGCTCCTCCCCTTCTCAGTTCCTTCCTTGCCACACCTCCTCACATCCGGGTAATGCCCTCGCTCTTCCAGCCTGCTCTTACCCAACCACTCCCCTTGGGGGATCCCCAGGGGACTGTAGAGGTACGGGGAGGGGGGGGGGAGAGGGGGGTAACTTGAAGGACATTCCTTTAATGGGCTGAGTCCAGGTAGCATGCTCTTGACTTTTTCCTTTATCTACTTATGGCTTTGTTTATTTGCAGCACCGTTATTGCTTTTTTATTATTAATACCTGCTGATTATTTTAAGATGCAAATCCCACCTCTGCAGTCCACTCCCCACAGGACACCACTTTGTCAGTACAGTGCCAAGCCGTAGACACTTTTCTATGTGTAGTACAAGTGCGTGTTTTTTGCTTTTGTTTTTTACAAAACTGTGATCCTAAGTACAGACGCTTCAGTCATCCCTTGATATCCACGGGGGATTGCTTCCAGGGACCCCCGTGGATGCCAAAACTCATGGGTGCTCAAGTGGCTTATATGAAATGATGTAGTCCAATGAACACAGTGAGCCCTCCACATCCCCGGGGGTATGTTTCTTATTTGCTTTTTTCCCTTTACTCCATGATGCACAACACTTCATGGCAATCTGTAAGTGCCTTCCTCATTCTTTTCTAGAGACTTCTTGGTGGTCCGTTCTATCAGCTGGGTCCATGTTGATAACGCTGAGATGGCTTCCTGTCTTCTGCATTCACAAACCACGCTGCAGGCGCCTATCCTCGTGTGTGTGGTTTTGAGCACAGGAGCCCGTGTACCAGAAAGACCAACTCCTAGAGGTGGAATTGCTGGGCTAAAACATCTCTGTGTTAGAAACGTTTGAAAGATAGTCTGAAACTACTCTCTAGTAGGGCTGTATCAACTGACACCTCAGATCAACAGGGCATTGGTGTTCCTGTTTCCCAGAGTACTTGCGGGGGCTGAAATTACAAATCTTTTTACTGTTCACATCTGATAAGTGGAAAATGATATTTCACAGCAAGTGAGGTTGAGTTTTCATCCTAATGTGTATGGGCCATTTGTTGTCGCTCTTCCAGGCACTTTACGAGGCCTCCTCACCGTTAATGCTGATGAGTGATGTTGAGCATCTTTTCATGTGCTTATTGGCCATATGTTTATCTTCTTTGATAAGAAGATATGTGTGTGTGTGTATATATGTATGTAAGAAGGAGAAATGTCTATTCAAGACCTAAGCCCATTTTTGAACCGAGTTGTTTGTTTTTATGTTGTTGAGTTTTAGGAGTTCTCTATATATTCTGGGTATTAATCCCTTATCAGAGATACTATTTGCAAATATTTTCTCCCGTTCTATGAGGTGCTTTTTTTGTTTTTTGGGGTTTTTTTGGTGAGGAAAATTGACCCTGAGCTAACCTCTATTGCCCATCTTTCCTCTTTTTGCTTGAGGAAAATTGTGTCAGTCTTCCTCTATTTTGTATGTGGGATGCCGCCACAGCATGGCTTGACAAGCGGTGTGTGGGTCCACGCCTGGGATCCAAAACTACAAACACTGGGCTGCCGAAACAGAGCACGCAAACTCAACTATGCCACCAGGCCGGCCCCTGATGAGGGGCATTTTTGTTCTGTTGCCATTGTTTTTGATGTGCAAAATTTTAAAATTTTTATCAAGTCCAATTTGTCCATTTTTTCTTTTGTTGCCTGGGCTTTTGGTATCATATTGAAGAAATCATTGCCTAATCTAATATATGAAGATTTCGCCCTATGTTTTATTCTGAGTTTTATAGTTTTAGGCCTTACATTTGGGTCTTTGGTCCGTTTTGGGGTAATTTTTATATATGGTGTGAAGTAAGGGTCCAACTGCATTCTTTTCCATGTGGATATACAGTTTGAAATGACAGTCCTCCCCCCGTTGAATGATGTAGGCCCCTTTGACAAAAATCATTTGATCATATATGTGAGGGCTTATTTCTGGGGTCTCTATTCTATTTCATTGGTCTCTATGTCTGTCTTTATGCTACTGCCACACGGTTTCCATTACTGTAGGTTTGTAGTAAGTTTTAAAATCAGGAGGTGTGAGTCCTTCTGCTTTGTTCATAGGCCTTCAGATATTCTCTCTGCCCCTTCCTCTCTCTCTCTGTCTCCTTCTTCTGGGACTGCCACAATGCATGTGTTGGTCCACTTGGTGATGTCCCATAGGTCCCTTAGACTCTGTTCAGTTTCCTTCAACCTTTTTTCTTTCTGTTCCTCAGACTCACTAATTTCCATTGTTCTATCTTCAGGTTCACTGAGTCTTTCTTCTGCCTGCTCAAATCTGTCTTTGAACCCTTCTAGTGAATTTTTCATTTCAGTTATTGTACAGTCATGGGTCACTTAGTGACACAGATACGTTTCTGAGAAATGTGTAGTAAGGTGATTTCATTGTTGTGTGAACATCATAGAGTATACTGAAGGGGAATAAAATTTGCCATTCCAAAATGAATTTCTTTAACATAAAGATTATTTTGGGATAATTAGTTTCTCCCTCTCTCTCTTTTTTTTTTTTTGAGGAAGATTAGCCCTGAGCTGACATCTGCAGCTAGTCCTCCCCTTTTTGCTGAGGAAGCCTGGCCCTGAGCTAACATCCATGCCCATCTTCCTCTGTTTTATATGTGGGACGCCTACCACAGCATGGCTTGACGAGCAGTGTGTATGTACGCACCCGGGATCTGAACCAGTGAACCCTGGGCTGCCAAAGCAGAGCGTGTGAACTTAACTGCTGCGCCATGGCCGCTTGGGTTAATTATTTTTAAGAAACAAAAGATCCAGAAAATTCTTTTTGTTACCTCCCCCTTAACTGCCTAAAAGAATTCAGTTAGAAAAAGCTTTCTCAGAAAGCAAGCTGTCACCTTTGTGTAACATGGACTAGGTGGTAGACAGGGAGGAAGCTAGAAAAGCCTGTTTGTTGGGCTCCCTCTGTGTTCTTCTGTTTCTCTGGCCAAACACTTGTTTTCCAAACATTTGCTCCTTCTCACCTACCTGTGAATTGCCTTCCTTCCCTTTGAGGTCCCTGGCTCTCCCCAACCCCAACATCTTCTCTTATCTTTAGCTGAGGATGGTGTTTAGGATGACAGCGTTCTCCATTTGGGTGAGTTACGCCATTTTCCTGGATTTGTCCCATGTATACATGTGGTTAAACTTTTGTTTGTTTTTCTGCTATTAAATGTGTCTCATGTCAACTTAATTCTTAGCTCCACCAGAAGAACCTAGAAGGGTGGAGGAAAATTTCTTCCTCCGCTTCAGTCCTTACACAAACCTGGATGGTATAGCGTACTACCCAGCTAGGCACTAATCTTAGGGGACCGCCGTCGTGGATGTGGTGCATTGTTACTGAAATGTTATGTGATGCGTGACTGTACTTTTTAGCTCCAGAATTTCTTTTTGGTTTCTTTTTCTCTCTTTATCGCTGTTTACATTTTTTTCATCCCTCATTTTCTTACCTTTCTCCACATCTTCTTTCAGTTCTTTGAGCATCTTTGAGACAGCTGTTTTAAAGTCTTTGTCTAGTGGACCTGCCATCAGAGCTTTTTCAGGGAGCATTTGTATTGATTGTTTTTTTTTTCTTTGAATGGGCCCTACTTCCCTGTTTCTTTGTATGCCTTGTGATTTTTTTTTGTTGAAAACTGGGCATTCGAATCTAATAATGTAGTAACTCTGGAAATCATACCCTCCTCTTTTCCCAGGGTTTGCTGGGTTTTGTTATTGTTTTTGCTTTTTTTTTTTTTAACTGTTGTAGGCTGTCTCTGTGCCAAGGATCAGCGGAAGGTGGGAACTTAAGGGCTCCTCAGGTCTTCTCTGAGCCTTTCCCTGGGCATACTCTCTCACTCTCTAACTTTCCCCATATGCACAGTTGTTTTTGAATATCCTGGTCTTAACATCTGGCTCCCAAAATGGAAAAAAGAGAAAAACGAAGAGAGAAAAAAGGGCACTGGCCCTGTAAATCCCTTGAAAGTCACTTCGGCTCGAGGGAGAGGGGCTTCCAGCAGTGGGGGGACGTGTGACAGCAGTGGCCGCCCACCTCTTTCTCTGCACCTCTGTGGTCAGAGGCAGCAATCAGAGCACAGGTCCCCAATATTTGGAGGACAGGGTCCTTTTTGCCCACTCTGGCTCCCACAAATTGTGTGCAAGCTGCTCCAGGAGCACGCAGCCGCCTGCCATGTGGCTGAGGGGTGGGTTGGGGGTTGTTGCTACTGTGCTAAGAGCGGAAATTGACCCAAATTAACTGCAGTTTATACTTCTTGCCTGGAAGTTGCAAGCCTTCCATAGACTTAGAGCTCCAGAAGAGTTATACAGACAGATTCCACCAGTGCAATTATTGTCCAGGGGGGAGACAGATTCCCGGTGTTTCTGACTTCACCATCTTCCCAGAATTCTCTCCCATTTATTACCATTTTAACCATATTTAAGTACACTCCCCTGGCACTAAGTACATTCACCTTGTTGTGCAACCATCACCACCATCCATCTCCAGAACTCTCTCATCTTGCGAAACTGAAACGCTACTAACCCATTTTACACTAAGGTCCTATTCCCTCCTGCCTCAAGTTCCTAGAAACCACCTTTGTCCTTTCTGTGTTTGCGAATTTGACTCTAGGTACCTCCTATAAATGGAATCAGACAGTATTTGTCTTTTTGTGACTAGTTTATTTTACTTAGAATAATGACTCCAAGGTTCATCCATGTAGCATGTGTCAGAATTCCCTTCCTTTTTGAAGCTGCATAATATTCCCGTGTATGGATATGCCATGTTTTGTTTATCTGTTGATCCATCAATGGACACTTGGATTGCTTCCACTTTTTGGCTATTGTGAATAATGCTGCTGTGTTTATTTATTTTTATTCATTATTATTTGTTCATTTTATTATTATTTATTATTCTTATTGTTTATTTTGTTCCTTTTATTTTCTGTCTTAATTGATTCAAACATGACGTTCTAGAAATATGTAGAAAGGGAAAGTCCCTATTCTTGTGCACGTGATGGTAACCAGTGTTAGGAGTTTGGTATCTTTTCTCTCAGGATTCTTGTTTAGGTATATACTGATGTATAATTTTTTTTTTTTTAAGATTTTTTATTCTTCCTTTTTCTCCCCAAAGTCCCCTGGTACATAGTTGCATATTTTTTTAGTTGCAGGTCCTCTAGTTGTGGCATGTGGGATGCCGCCTCAGCATGGCTTGACGAGCGGTGCCATGTCCGTGCCTAGGATCTGAACTGGCGAAACCCTGGGCTGCCGAAGTGGAACGCACAGACTTAACCACTCGGCCATGGGGCCGGCCCCTGACATATAATTTTTTAAAGTGGGGTTAAATACACTACATGCTTAAATATTTTTTAACGCTTTATTTTATTTATTTTTTAGGAAGATTAGCCCTGAGCTAACATCTGCCACCAGTCTCCTCTTTTTTGCTGAGGAAGACTGGCCCTGAGCTAACATCCATGCCCATCTTCCTCTATCTTTTATATGTGGGACGCCTGCCACAGCATGGCCTCACACGCGGTGCGTAGGCCCGTACCTGGAATCCGAACTGGTGAACTCTGGGCCGCTGAAGTGGAACATGTGAACTTAACCACTGCGCCACTGGGCCGGCCCCTAACATTTTATTTTGAGCTAATTTCAAAGTTCCAGAAAAGTTGTAAGACCATTAAAAGAATTTCCACGTTTCCTTTTTACCACATCTACTTTATCTTCTCTTTCTCGCTTTTTCTTGAGTTTCCTGACAGTGGATCTCAGATGTGATGTCCCTTCACTTCTAAATACTTCAATGTGTATTTCCTAAAATCAAGGACATTCTCTTATATAACCCTAGTACGATGATCAAAATCAGGAGTATAGTGTTGTTATTTAATGTACTGATTTTACTTGGATATCACCAGTTATCTCAATAGTGTCTTTGATAACAAAAGAAAAACTCATATTTTCTCCAGTAACGATAAACATTGAGATGGCTTCCTGCTGTTTACGACTGACTGTCACGTCTCCTTAGACTCATCTAAACAGGAGCAGATATTCAGACTTTCACTTTTATGACATTGAGTGTTTTGAAGAGTGCAGGTCAGTCCTTTTGTAAAATGCTCCTTTGTGTGAGTTCATCTGATGTCTCCTTATGATCAGCTTCAGATTGTGCACTTTTGGCACAAATACCACAGAAATGAGGTGATGTTCTTCTCAATGTGTCGCATCAGAAGACACGTACGTGTTCGTCTTTCCCATTGTGAGTGATGTTAACTTTGGCTGCTTCATTGAGATAGGATCTCCTGTAAGTTTTTTTTGATGAGGTAAAATTTACGTTCACAGTGAGATGGACGCATCTTAGGTAAAGAGGTTGGTGAATTTTCTTGGGCACGTCAGTGTAACCAACACCTCAATCAAGATTACATACTATTTACAATTTGCTTTTTTAATTAAAAATATGATTTGCACATCTCCCCTTATGGGTTAGTGTCAGTGTTTGTCAAGTGTTCTAGAGAAGGTGCCAGCGTTTGGTTTGGGCTAGCGTTAAGCAGCGTGGTCTTTGGAGTCTTGTAGATATGAGGTCAGCTTCTGCTCTGACGCTTGTCCTGTGTAGGGTGACTTTTAGCTAAGTCTGAATTTATTCTTCTTTAAAACGAGGATGTCACCTCGCTCAAAACATTGTTTCAAGAATTGAGTCCTTGAAACACCTAAAAGCTCTTACAAGTCAATTTTTTTAAAAAGGGATAAGCCAGTGGAAAACCCAGCAAAGGATGTGAGCACACACTTCACAGAAGTAAACAGCCGTTTATAGAGTCAGTAAACCTACGACAAGATGTGCAGCCTCACTGATGATCAAAGAGATGCAAAGCAGAGCAACAATGAGAGATCACTTATCAACTATCAGATTGGGAGAGATTAAAAAGCTTCACGACACCCAGTGCTGGCGAGGGTCTCGGGGGTAGACACCCGCAGCCCTTGTTGGGGCCACTGTACATTGGCGCTGAGTGTTTGACGAGTAGGTTGGCCTTATTTGTTAAAATTGTAAATGTCTACACCCTTTATTCCAGCAGTTAATCTTTAGCAACTTATTCTGCATATGTGCCTGCACAAGTGGGCAAAATATGTATCATTGCGAAACCCGTCAAAGTGGAAACAGCCCAAAGGTTTAATCCTAGGGAAACAGCCATGCAACGAAATTCTATGCAGTAAATGGAAGGAATGAGGAAGTTCTATGCTGACATGAAAAGGTGTTTACAGTGAATTGTAAAGTGAAAAAGAAGTAAATTTAAAACAGCGTACAGACTCTTAGGTTCCTTCCAGCGAGAAAAATGTTAGGATTCAGTAATACCACGGTCTGCTGATGACTGTAGTAAATGATCACAACCAGGTCAGGGCTGTTTTTGTTTTGTGCAATAAGTATTTTTTCCAGTAGTTAAGCTTCGTCAGACCATGTTGTTCTGAGATATTCTGTGGTAGTGCACACGCCTAGGGGCAGGGGTGTGGCCATACTTGTTATAGTTAAAAACTTTGTAGAGAGGCTAGAATTGGGAGCAGCAAACAGTCATTTACAAAATGATGAGTGAGTTCTGTATTTAGGTAGATTAGGAAGGAAATGTGTGTGCCATTTTAGGTGCTATGGAGTGCCAGAGTTCATTTATTCGTTCAACAAACAATTCCTGAGCAGTGGCTGTGCATCAGGCATTGTGGTAGGGGCCGGAGTTACTACCACCTTCACTAAACAAATAATTACTTAAAGTATTACAGAGGACATTGTGAGAGAAGACAGCAACTTATGTGTGTCGTTATAATAATGGGAACGAGGAACCGCTGACAGCAGGAGGGTCGAAGCTCCTGGAGAGCAGGGGCTGTTTTGTTCACAGCGTCTGGGTTCATTGTACTGTGAACAGTGCTTGGCACAGTTGCTTAATGTATGGGATTTGCTAAATGAATGAGTGAGTGAAGTTATCAAGTCAGGGTTCTATCAGATAATAGCAGACACACTCAACTGAGGATAATTTCAGGAGGGTCTACTTATTAAGGGACATGTAGTTGTGTGTGGGCTGTAGGAGAGCCATGGGGGATGGTGCAGGAGCCCAGGGAGAGGGAGAGGCGTTGTTACTCCCCTGGGTTGGAGGCGATCAGAGGGGAGAGGTTCCTGGAACGGGGAGGGAACCAGATTCACCCTCTCCCTCCCCGTTTCCTGCCACGTCCGCCTGGGAGCCAGACAGCAGAGAGCGGATGCCGTCACCAGGCTGCCGAGAGCTGCTCCAGAGATCTGGCCGATCCCCAGGGACCTGTTGCTTTCCATGCAGGGCACCCAACTCCACAAGTAGCCCTGGGAGACGAGGGGCGCCATCCGCATTTTGCTGAGGGAACAGAGAGAGATTTGTTGGGTCACTTGCCCTAGTTATAATTGGGGAGATGTGAGCTACTATTCAAAGAAATGCCAGCACGTTTGCGGGCGTGGAAGCCCAGCACGGCCACAGGGTCTGTAAGGACAGCTTGTGGCCTGGTGGCCGAGACCCTCGGTGTCCGCAGACAGACTGGACGGCTGGGAGGCTGCTTACTTCCTGGGCCAGTCTCCTCATCTGTGAAGACAGAATAACACCCATCTTCGAAAGTTTTCCTGAGGATCAAATGACACAATGATTATAGAAGGCTTGGCCCTCCCTAGACCTCACTGAATGGTAGGTGTCATCAAAGGAAAACCTCAACTCACATCGACCGTGGAACTGTGAAGTTTTGGGAAATATGCTAAAATGCAAAGTGTGTGTTTCCTCTTGGGTGGGAAGGTGTGATTGGTCATTTTTTTGTTAATTGCTTTATACTGGTATTTTTCAGTTTTTGACCGTGAACACACATTGCTCTGATAGGAAAACGGGCAGCTCCCTCCCCCACCTCCTTCCTTTGATCTGAGCCCTTCAGTGCCCTCCCCCTCAGTTCTCTGTGTCAGCCCCAGGCCCCTGGCCGCCGTGCTCTGAGAGGCCAGCATGGCCGGCGGCTGCAGCAGTGGTAGAAGACCGTGTTCTCCATTTGGAATTGAGTGACTGATCCTCCGCAGACGCTGCCTCCCTCCTGGGAGCCAGGAGGATGTGGAGTGAGGGCCTGGGGCAAGGATTTGGACCATCAGAGCTTTTAGACTTTGATCTATAGGGGAGGAAGACACTTCCTCTACCCTCTCTGGGTTCATCTGGCTGGAGAACGAATTAAATTCACATGAGACAGAATAATGAGAGAAAATTAAACAAAGCTTTATAACATGCATACATGGGAGAGGCTCAGGCAAGCTGAGCAACTTGCCAAAATGGCTGAAGCCCCCACCTTAAATATCGTATCCAGCTAAAGACAAAGGAGAATGTTGGGGGTGGGGGGAGTCAGTTACAGGAGGTTACCAGAAACAGGAATAAGATTATTATGCAGATTTAAGTCCTTGCCTTTGGTATTGATTAAGAGTTTCTAGAGATAAGGTCATCCCCTTTCTTCTTCCTGGTGCAGAGAGGGAGACACGTTTACTGATGGAGATTTCCCTTACAAATGTGAATGTTTCCCAACAAAGGGCAAGCAAACTCTGCTCCTCAGAGTCGCTTTTATTAAAAGTAACCAGCCCCCCCAAAATTCTCATGCCAAAGAGACATATCTTGGGGTGGCCAATTCTAGGCCCCCACAGATCCTAATTTGGCATGTTTTCCAATTGGACTTCTAACTGTTCAGCCTTGGGGAGCAGACACTCTTTGCTGCTAGATGCTCGGTGCCTGATTAGTTATATTAATACTCATAATAATCCTGCAAAATGGTGTAATCCACATTTTACAGATTAGAGAACTGAGGCTCAAAGAGATTAAATAAATTTGGCCAAAATCATACATTGGGTGATTGGCAGAGCCACGCCCGTGAGACTCCCTCGCCTCCAAATCCTGCATTTTCCTTTCTTTTCTCATACTTTCGGCAGCCATCAGAATGTTTTCTGGAGTCTTAAAAAGTTTTAATTTTCTAATTATAAAAACAATGCTGGATTACAATAGAAAATATGTAAAGTAGGAAGAACATTGTCTGTGTAAGTTGGTGTCTTGTTTTTTTTCCACGTAACATTACAATATACGCCCTGTTCCACGGTATTAGAAATTCTCTGTAAACCTCATTTTCAATGACTGCCTAATAATCCCTCAGCTGGATATGCCATCATTTTCTTCAACAATCCCCTATTGTCATTCTCCAATTTTTCGCTGTTGGCAACCATGCTGTGAAGATCTTTTTATTCAGAAAACCTTTCCTGTTTGTTCTGTTTCCGTAAGATGGTTTCCCAGAAGTGGAATTACTGGTTCAAATCCTATTAGCATTTTAAGTCTCTCCACACGTCTTGTGAAACGATTCCTCCAAAGGGTGGCGCCCGCTCCTCTTCCCACCCGCGGGGTGCGGCAGCGCTCTGAGGGCAGCCTCCCGGCTCACCCGCCTCTTGTTCCGCTCCCACAGCCTCATAAGAAGAATGGCCCAGAGCGTGGTGGAAGTCATGGAAGACGCCAAGGGGATGGCTCAGGAGAACCTCCTGGCCAACGGAGGTAGGTCACCCAGAGTTCTTCTTCCAGTCCTTTCTCAGATCATTCTAGCCCATCGGGAGCCCTCGCTGTGGCCCCAGGAGGGTCCGAATTGACAGCTGAACAGAGGCTGTACAGCTCGTTTTTAGCTCGTGGTACTGCTGTTTGAGGACGTGCCCCTCGGCAAGTTCATAGTCCTGCTGTCACGTTTGTAAAGCGCCTGGCATTTCTTACCCTGTAGCTGAAATCCTCAATGAAATCTGAAGGAAAATAGGTTCAGTGGGGTCTAATGGTTGTTTGGCCCGCTCACCTTTTCAATCAACCTCCCCTTTATCCGAATGGAAAATTCCATCCCCCCCAACCCCTAGCAGATTTATTCCTTTCCCCAAAGGAGGCTGAACGCTGTCTTCCTGTGCTGAGGAATGCCTCACACTGAGGTCTTAAGTTGTGCCCAGTAAACAGAGAGTTAGACCAAAATGGCTCTGTGTAGCGTATTCGCATTGGAATCTCCCTTCTCCGTGCCGAGAGGATAAATCTTTAGATTCCAACGACACTTTGGTCCATTAATTGTGTATGTACAATTTAATTGCACTTAAAATGTGCGAGACAACTTTGAGACTTTGGAAACCTTAGAATTAGGTGTTTAAATATCTGTATAAATAATTAGACCTGTAAATCTATGCATGCGTATATACTGAAAATGAGCATATATATTCTATATTTATTTATATCATTTGTTACATATAAAGTCATGTTTTTGCCCTCCTGGAAACCATAAAAGGCTTTTTATTTGCTTGTTTAAACTGACAAATGGAAATGTTCATACTCCCAAACCTGAACTTGGCCTTGCATGTTAATGCGGTTTAATAACGCCACCTTATTGCATTGCAGGTTTGAAGGAGAAAATGAAATGTCTAAAGAGTAGGTTGTGCGTTGTTTGCTGTGTGTGTGCTGTGTGGTGTCCGCATGTCCCTGGGAAGGCAGAATCTCAGTCTGGTTGTAGGGGTACAGTGATCAGGTTATGATGGATTTCTCAAATAACAACCTCGTAGCTTGGTCACGATATCCATATGACACAGATGGCAACTGTTTTACTCCTGTCCCCTCTTTTTCGTCTCCCCCACCTCCCCCAGCAGCATTGCATGCTCCTGGAAATGGGAATGCTTTAGCTCCGGAGTTCAAGATGGACTTCTGCATCTTGTAGCTTGCCGTCTGCTCCTTGCCTTGGTGGCTGTCCCCAGCCTCCTCTTGCCTGCCCTTGGGGGTTGCTGTTTGATGGACCCTGGAAGTCTCCGTGCTAGGCTTGGCTTTGTGTGGTCTTGATGGGGTTCACTCATACAGGGAGCTCCTTCCCTGGAGCCCTTGGGGGCGTCCCTGTGCTCCAATGGGCCATTCCTGGTTTCAGGGTTAGAAGGAGCCAATTGCTTTTGGGTTTTCTCCAACCTCCTCAAACTGGTGCAATTAAAGCCAGCAAGTCCTTTGAGGACGAATACAAATCTTTACAGATTGGAAGTTACCAAAATGCCTTCCCAAATGCAATCTCTTTGTGACACTGAGATTTCTTGCTGATACTCATACAAAAAATTATTTTGTTAAATGGATCAACTGATCTTATTTCCCAGCAGGTAACTCCTAGGGCCCTAGACTGAGAGCTGACTAAGGTAGAGAGCTGCTTTTCTACATAAAAACCTGGTTTTTAGGACACTAGGATTTGAGCTCACGTTAAAATAGTGATCAAAATGCTTACGTTGTACTCAAAATTCACATTACTTAAAGTTAGATGTCATTATTCCATCATATCTATCCCCAGTCCAAATGGCACCAACTCTCAGATGGCTGGCTGTCCTCTCAGGAGGAGAAATTCAGCTTTATTCGTTTGTCTAATGGGTTTTGTTATCTCTAGACCTCCTGCGAGTTGAGTCGCCATGACTTCCAAGACTGGAGCACCAGCCCTGTGCAAACAAAGGTCAGGCCGCCAGGGCAGTGCTCACGGCCGACTCGTGAACATTCCCAATGCATGTTAGCGTAGAAAAGGCTCTGAAAAGTCCCGCAGTCAAGAGACCTTTTCAAACCGAGTTTGGCTCAGGCTTTCCCAATGTTCCTTGGGTGGAGAAATCTTTTTCTTCTGCGGAGCACCCACGGGACTAGTGATGGGCAGAGTTAACTGGAGGAACTCAGGCTGGCCCCCGGGAGGTGGGCTTTCAATCTGATCTTCTCCAGGGCACTCGAACAGCTGGGAATTCAGGGCAATGTTGCTTGGAGGACCAGCAGCACTGGACTTGGAGTGGTCACGCCCGGTCCTGTGGTGTAATGCCCTTTGTGACCTTGGCCGGTCATCTCTCTGAGTCTTGGTTTTCTCACCTGTCAGTGGACTTAATCCCCTCCTCGGCTCTGAGCTTTGCCTGAGCACCTTTTGTTTTGCCTACTGTCTGCCCCTAGCTGAGCTGTGAGCGTGGAAGGACGTAGATGGGTTGAATTGCAGCAGAAGTAGAACCAGTACACCGATGTCTGGCCCGGGCTCTAGAATGTGCACAGGAGTCGTCAGTGCCTGAAGGCCCATCTGGCTGCAGCCCGTCGCTCACAGGCCCCCCGTTCTGCTGCCTACCTGGAAGGCCTTGTTTTGTTTCACAGCTGAGATCATTGTTGCTCAAGAGCCACTGCCTGTGCACACCGTGTTTTGCTCAGGAATGAGCTGGCCTGGGTCACTGTCTGACCTCATAGGCCATCAGTCCGAGCCCAGGCCTCGCTGACTTCAACCAGGGGAGGGAGGCCTGGTCCCTTTGGGGCAGAGGGAAGCTGCTGTGCTGGAAATGCAGGGAGGCCCGAGGGGGCCGCTTTCCAAGGCAAAGGACCATCCTCAGACCGTGTTGTCACCACAGGCAATGTGTGTGGACAGGACAAGGCTGCCCTCGGATTCGTGGCCCGAGGCAAGGGTCAGTGTCTGGAGCTGGAGCTGGTGCTCCAGACACGGGAGAGGAGGTGCTGGAGGAGGAGGAAGTCACTGTCACAAACCGGGGTTTTCTCGAGGCTTCCGCAGGGAGGTCTGCGGGGTCTCCTTATCTAACATCCTCTCGCTCCTTTGTTTCTTGGACACTCCTGCAGGCTATTGAGCTCCAAGCACTGTGCTGGGTGCTGGGTGCTCAGAGATGAAGTCCCTCCATGAGCTCACGGCCCTAGGCCGGACAGACCACAGCACCATCCATGCTGCGATGGAAATGGAGGCTGGGCGCTTGAGAGCCAGTCCAAGGGGGACGGGCTGAGTCTCAAGCGAATTATAGGAGTTCTTCTGGTGGGAAGGGGGAACACATTCTCTTTGACCTGAATGCCACAAAGGCCTCGAAATTTGTGAAAATGCCTGGAGACAAGAGCTTGATCTGAAATCAAGACAGTGCGAGTCAGTCCAATAACCAGGGTGATTAGGAAGGTTCGTGTGTGTGTGGGCATCTGCTCTGCGCTGGGCACTGTGACAGGCCCTGGGGACACAGAGACAGTTGTCTGCCCTCAAGGAGCCTGAAAGAGCCAGAGAATCAGGGGTGATCGTGCAGCGTCAGTGTGATGAGCAGGCGAGCGTCTGTCCGCGGGCTCCGGCCAGCAGCGGGAGGCACCGATGGGCAGGTTTTCAAAAGGAGCTGGTCTCCGTCCTGATGTTGAAGGACCAAACAGCAGTGGGAGAGAGAGGGAGGGGCTGAGGGTAGCTCTCTTGGATGGGGGTGTGCCCACGTGGTGCTGGAGGAGGCAGGCGGGGAGGAGAAGGGGCGAGATCCCAAAGCACACGTCTGTTTGCGTCTCCGGCCCGGGGCTGGCCGTTCCCTGGTCTGGGGGGTGGGTGATGGCTCTTCCCTGTCAGCGCATGACCAGCAGCGGAGGACTTGCTTGCCCGCTGCCCGGCGCACGTGGGGTCTCAGTAAGTGGGATCCCGGCCCTTCCCTACCTTCGTGTTCCGCCTCTGACCACAGCCCCTGCTGCCATCCGACATGAATTCCGTTCCTCCCGGGCCTGGGTCCCTCCTGCGCACTCATCTCTCTGCCGTGGGGGGGCAACACCGAAATCCATGTTAATACCAGATGAACACAAAATCTGTGTCAGTCAGCTCGGGCCACCATGACAACATACAGCAGACTGGGGGCTTTAACTAGAGACATTTACCTCTCACAGTTCTGGAGGCTGGGAGTCCAAGATCAAGGTGCCAGCAGGTTTGCTTCCTGTGAGAACCCACTTCCTTTGCTGTATCCTCACATGGGGAAAGAGAGAGAGGGTACCCTGGTGTCTCTTCTCGTAAGGACACTAGTCCTCCTGGATCAGAACCCCCCCTTGGGGCCTCAGAGACACTCTGGTCAATTCCATCACTGTTGGGACCCAAGGAACCTCTTCCAAGTCTGGTTCTTGTGAAGGCGGCGACTGTGCGTGAGCTTCCCGCTCCACCGCGGCGAGGCTGGGCCCCTGTGGATGGGCGTGGCGGGGGGAAGCTGGTGCTCCATGTGCTTCCTGTTTATCGTCTCATTTTAGGTGCCAGTTTCCTCGTCTCTAAAATGCAGATAGTGATAGTACTGAATAGGGTTAAGAGTAAATTAAATGAGACAGTTCACGTGTCTTGGCCAAGGTAAACCATCGGTAATTGTCAGCTCCTCGAATGGTTGTCATCATCATCATCAGCAGCAGCAGCGTCTCCTTATTTTATGGCACTTGTGGCCGCCTACATCTGGCAACTCTGCCCGCAGGCCAGTGCCCTCCTCTGAGCCCCATTTCGTTTCCACCTGCTTCTTGGGGACTTGTCTACCCACATAGTAAACTCAAAGCTGTCCCAGTGGTGACCTTTTTCAGCACTGCTGTCGGGTTGGAGTGCCTGTCCAGTTCCTGACACATATAGGGGCTCAGGGAGTGGGCTGCGTGTCTTTATCCCCTGGGCGTAAGTACAGACACAGCTGTTCATGACACTCTTCCATCTCCATCCATGCTCCCTGTTACTTCAGCTTGACCCAGAGTCCTTGTGCCCCAACACGTGGTGTCCACCAGTCCTCCTCCCTCACTCCCAGCGCCCTCCTTCACCGGCCAGATGGCACACTCCTGTCGCCTTCAGCCCCTGCGTGAATACTGAGTCCCAGCACAGCCCTCCGTGCCCTCCCTGGGAGTCGGGGGCCAGCCCTTCCCCCCTTCCCTAGTGCCCGGAAGTGTTGAGTGAGCAATGACCAGTCCCTGTGCAGGTGCATGAGGAGGTACTGGGAAGGGCCGGCATCCACAGAGCCTGGGGTGAGAATCTGACACAGCGGGGCGGTCTTGCTGGGATTCCAGGATTCCGGGGGCCACTGGAACCTACGCTGACCCGACCTGTTAGAGGAGGTCAGGCCCTGGGGTGTTGCCAGCAGCTGGCCCCCAGGTAGCACTCTTTAGATGTGCATAGAGCTAGTCTGAAGACAGCAGGCACTCAAGGGGTGTGCAGACCCCCTCCCTGCTCCCATTTCTCAGATAAGGAGACTGAGGTGCAAAGGGGTTTAGTTACTGATGTGCACAAGGCCCAGGGGCTTGGGATCAGCCCAAGTTCACTCAGGGTTGCTGGTCTGACCTCAACCCCAGAGCTTCATCCTGCACCTGTAGCTGGTTGGAGGGGACCACAGACACCCCAAGGACTGCAGGTTAGGTTTGTTTTTGGAGAAAGTAAGGGAAGAAAGGAAATTTGTTGAGAAAACACTGATTTGTTCTACTCACCACGGACTTTTGTATAGAGGATGTACACTGAGAAATAGACAGCCGTACCAGATAGTAAAAACCACATTCACAAACGCTGGTATTTTGCTAATGTTTAAAATGCCTTCTTTTTAAAAAAAAAATTTTTTTTTAAAGATTGGCACCTCAGCTAACATCTATTGCCAATTCTTCTTTTTTTTTTCTCCCCAAAGCCCCACAGGACATAGTTGTATATTCTAGTTGTAAGTCCTTCTGGCTCTGCTATGTGGGACGCTGCCTCAGCATGGTCTGATGAGCAGTGCCATGTCTGTGCCCAGGATCTGAACTGGCAAAACCCTGGCCTGCCGGAGCTGTGAACTGCCGGAATGTGTGAACTTAACCGCTTGGCAACGGGGCTGGCCCCGAAAATGCCTTCTTTAAAACAGAGCCTGGGCTGGCCGGTGGCGCAGCAGTTAAGTGCGCACGTTCCGCTTCTCTGTGGCCCGAGATTTGCCGGTTCAGATCTCTGGGTGTGGACATGGCACCACTTAGCAAGCCATGCTGTGGTAGGCATCCCACATATAAAGTAGAGGAAGATGGGCATGGATGTTAGCTCAGGGCCAGTCTTCCTCAGCAAAAAGGGGAGGATTGGCAGTAGTTAGCTCAGGGCTAATCTTCCTCAAACAAACAAACAAAAAAAACAGAGCCTGTGTGTTGAAATCGCCTTTGTCTAGGGCTCGGGTGCAAGGGCAGGAAGGTGGCTGGTCTGGTGAGCAGGTGGCACCCATGATCTCTGTGTAGTCTTGGGAGTCAGCTTGAGGCTCTTCTCTGGCGTGCCTTGGGGTACCTCAAGACAGAATGATCACCCAGCAGGGGTTGTGGCCAAAGCAACTGGAAAAGGTGGAGGATTAGCCTGGTGCCCTCAGAATACCTCCCGACTTTGCCTCCACCTCCTGTGAAAGTGGAATCTCCCAGTGCAGACCTGAGTAAGAGTTTGGGGCGCAGGAGTGCACCTGTCACGGTGGCCTTGTGGCTGGTGGTGTGTGTTTTCGGAAGGGTTCAGGGTGCTGCCAATGGTTCTGGCTGAGAGCCGCCCGTTGGCTCAGCGCTCTGCTCCCAAGGTGGATGTTTGCTCTCCTGGAGCCTCTGTCCTCTGGTGTCTCTAATTGCTTCGTTGGTTTAAGTGGGGGCACCTGGCTCGGGGTTTGGCAGCCTCAGTCTCACGAGACCTGGAGAGTCACCCTTGTTTGTTGAAATGTGTTTGTGTTCTTCCAGTTGACTTAACATCCTTTGTGACCCACTTTGAATGGGACATGGCCAAATATCCTGCCAAGCAGCCGCTGGTGAGCGTGGTGGACACTGTAGCCAAGGTAAGGAAAGGGCCTTCTCTCGGGGGACACTTAACTGCTGTGACCAGGACAGCTGACCATCTGGGGCGGAGCTACATGGCATTTGGACCCTGGCAAAGTGGAGAGGGACATTCCTGCCGAGTGACCCTGGCTGGGGTCCCCTCCCCGTCTGTCTGTCTCCTGTCAGCCCTCACGGCCCTGGTGAGTTTCCGAGGTGTGGCCTTCTGCACCCTGGCCAAGGTCACAGACCTTTGGGTTTCAGGACAGCCCTGGAAATGGGAAAGGCGGCCCCCTGCTTCCGTGCCTCTTCTAGCCCTGCCACCTGGCGGGGGGCTGTGGCTCACAGGACACTCCTCTCTGAGCCACCGCGGTTCTGACCCCAGACCCAGTGGCCATTCTCAGCACTCCCCCCACCTCTTTTCTTTTCAAAGGTACTGATGGAGAAGGCAGCCCCACCCTGACCTCTTCTTAAGCCCCACCTGACACCCCCGCCCCCAGGGGGATTATTTACTTGATGAAAACCATCTGCTTCAGTGGAGAATTTGGCTTAGGAGCCCTAAGTCCTGGAGGTGTTTCTGGGAGGTGTTCCCAGGGGTGCCCCCCTCTGCCCTGAGGCGCCTGTGACAATAGTGAGGCCAGTAAGAGCTGCCCCCTGTGAGTCCGCCATCTTGGTAAGCACTGGCCTCTGGCTCTGACTTCATGAACAAAAGCATTGTGCCACAGGTTTCTGGGGACACTGTGGGTGTCTCGCAGCCATGCTGGCTCCTGTTTGTCTCACGGAGGGTGGACACTGACCAAGATTCTGAGATTGGGGCTGACGGCTTATGACTGTCCCACTTTGCTCCACGACACGCCGAGCCCCTTGTGTATCATGCCTCCTGCTGGCCTGGGTGTCTGGGAGAGAGTCCGCGCCAGGCGGGAACAAAGCCTCCTGTTGTCCACACAGAGCAGCAGAGCCCCCAGGCGTGGCTGGGCAGGTCAGGTGAAGGAGGCAGGCCCCTGGGACCTGTCCCCGTGCCCTGATGGCAGGCTGGTGCCCGGCCTGAGCCTCTGGGAATGCGGTGGGGCCAGAAGGCTTGGAATCTGGGTGCGGCTCCTCGGGCACCGCCTGCATCACAGAGGTCCCGGCCCCTCCGGGACAATTGGGCGGTGATTCTGGAAGGCCCTGTGAGGAGGGGCTGCCCAGGGCCCCTGTGCCAGGTGCGGCCTCCAGCAGGGCGTTGTGCACCTTCACCACCAACCTGGAAGCACATGGTGGTTTGTGGGCTTGGCTGAGCCCTGCGCTGTGCTGGGGAGGCCAGGCCGAGTGTCAGGGCCACCCTCTGAGGCCACCTGGGACAGTAGTCACTGACACGGGCATGCCCCGCAGTGACGAGGGCTCTGGAGCAGACCAGGGCATCGGCTGAAGGGGAGCAGAGCAGTTGTAGAGGATAAAACCTGGCTTCTCGCTAGTCTAGGGGACCCAAAGAGGGACTTTGGCGGGAAAGCAGGGAGAGGAGGGGCCACCGTTTTTGATGGTGCTCCCTGTGTGCCTGGAACCACCTGGGCTCTCTTATTGCTTTGACTTCTCAGTCACCCTGGAGGTAGGTGTCACCTTCCTCGGGTCTCAGATGGGGACGCTGGCTGAGAGGCTCGGTGGCACGCTCCAGGGCCTGCAGGTGGCGAGCCGTTCCCCTGGGAGGGGAGTGTAGAGCTCATGTGCTTTGCGCGGGCCCCACTTCCCAGGGAAGCCCCGGGCTCCCTCCGCTGCTGAGAGGCAGCAGGCTGGACTTTGGCACGTGTGTGATGCTCTCAGCCCTGGCTCAGGCCTGGCCCCGCAACGGGAGGTCTGATTCTGTTAACTAGAGACGTCATAGTCAGAGGAGCTCCCCTGGGGGCACCCCGGGAGGCGAAGTTGCTGTGCTGCCAGGCGTTCTCTGAGCAGGTGTCCCCACCTGCGAGGGACTGGCAATGACATAGTCAAGGCCAGGCCCCAGGACCTCCCAACGCTGGGAACTGAGCCCACCTGCCTCCTTTAATGAAGGGGCACAAGGATGGGGTGGGCTTGGGCGCCCCCCAAGCCGTGCACACAGCATGGCAGCATGTCACCTGGTCAGGGACCCGGCGCCCATGGCTATGTCAGTCTCCCCAGGCTGGGTCATGTTGTAGTTTCCAAAAAGTCCCCAAATCTCACCCGTGTGACAGAGCAAAAGGTTTATTTCTCCCCCTCGTGGATGTCCACTAGCAGTTGGTGGGGCCTACTTCATGCCGACCCGCTTGGGGTGCTGACCGCTGGGGGTTACACGAACCCTCCAGGCTTCTGCCTGGCACGCCTGCCTTCAGTGGCGGAAAGTGCAGCGGCCGTGTGCCTGGCAGGAGCAGGACTGGGTGTGCAGGTTCTGTGGAAGTGCTGCCCGGTGCTGGCCACGTGCCCGGAACTGCAGAGACGACCAAGACCCTGCCTGCTCACGAGGAGCCCAGTCGGTGGAGGAGAGGACTTGCCTCTCTGAATGACCTGCTTCGTGGGTTGTATTAGCTCACAGTAAGCTCAGAGAGGTTCAGGAGCTGACACCAGGTCACACAGCCTTTTGGGCCAGACTTGTGCCGAAGCCTGAGTTCCTCTCTGAGAACCAGTTTTACTGGTTTCCAAGCCCTCTTCTGTGGTTTTTCATTGGCTTACGGTGAAATTAGAAAAATAAGGATGACACAGGATTTTTTTAAAAAATATAAGCCTTATTTTAAAAATCAAGATTTGTGGATTGTACCTACTTCAGTTTCCTCATTATGATACTGTACTGTTGTTATGTAAGATGTTACCCGTGGGGAAACTGGTACATGGCATCTCTGTGTACTATTTTTGCAATTTCCCATGAATCTATAATCATTTCAAAGTAAAAAGTTTTTAAAAATTGTAAAAAAAGTATAAATCTGATAAAGAAATCACACATATCAAAATGTAAAGATAAAAACGTTGAACACCTCCCGTGACCACCACCCCCCATTCCCACTCCCTTTAATCTCCTCCTTGAGGTAACCAATGTTTAAAGTTTACAGTGGATCCTTCCATCTATATAAAAAATATATATGTTTCAGCTCAAAATTGTTCCTATCCTACAGTTTGCCCCCTTTTATTCAGATGATGGTCTCGCGATAGTCCCGCGTCAGCAGCAATGTGCAGATCTGTTGTGTCTGTTGACATGGTGTGAATATTCCCACCATAGCCAGTTGCCACCATGAGGTGTCACTGAACGTGGGATTGAGAAGAGAGAACGGGGGTTGGGGGAGGAGATACGCACAGTCTCTCCCAGGGGCCTCGGGAGTCGGCCCGAGCCCACCGTGTGTCAGCGTGGGTGGCTCTCCCCTGTTCGTTGGATGGCTGGCTGCTCAGTGTTCGCAATGTGGGGCCCGCTTTGTGGAGCCAGTTGTGTGTTAATGGGCTCTGCTGTGAGTGTGAGCTCTGCAGAGCGGGGGCTGGTGGGTTTTATTTAACTTCCCGACAGCTCCCAGCATTTGAGAGGGGCTCCCGGTGTCCCTGGACTTGGAACACTCATTTACAGCAGTCGCCTTAGCAGCTACAGTGTTTTGAGGGCTCCCCGTGAATGGGGCCCTTGTGGGCAGTTTTCTTTCGTGGCTCTGAGCCCTTGGGGAGGACGTCATCACCCCGGCTGGACGGGTGGGGCCCCTGAGGCAGGAGAGCTCAGCTTGTCTCATGCCCCCCGACCCTCTGTCCGCCGCAGGAGGTGGGCTGGGACGTGCTCCTGAAACTTCTAGAACAAGGGGCTCTCCTTAATGTCAGATCGGTGACCTGCCTCCACACGGAAAGGAACCTTCGACCTTTGCAGAGCGGGAGGAGGCTGCCGCAGGGCACAGCTGAGCCTGGAGACCTGGGCGCTGGTCGGGGCTGAGGCGTAGCGGGTCCTCATAGAAGCCAGGGTAGGGGTCCGCCTGAGCTGACCCCTAGCAGAGCCTGAGAGCGCATGGTGTGGAGGCCCGTGGGGGCCCTGACAGTACGAGACAGACTCGAAATCAGGAGAAGATTCAGTTTGTTGAGTGATTCCAGAAAAGCCGCTCATGTCTTGAGCCTCCGGGTCTGCCAAGTAGAGATGTGAGTCCCTGCCCTGACCCCCGCGGGCTCCTGCGGGGCCGAGCGCTGGGCTGTCTGGCACAGCAGAGCCGGCCTTGGCAAACGAGCCAGTGCCTTGTTTTTTCTTAAGTTCATCAGGAGCAATTTGTGGCAGTTTTGAAAAGTTCAACCAACTCTTTACACTCTTCTGGTTTTCCAAACAGCAATTGGCCCAGATTGAGACTGACCTGAAATCCCGGATGGCCTCGTACAACACTCTGAAGACGAACCTGGAGAACCTGGAGCGGAAGTCCATGTGAGTACCCGTGCTCCCAGGCTGCCGCGGCCTCAAGGCCGCCTGGGCGGGGGCCTGGCTGCGCTTACGTGTGTGCCTTTCAGATCCCTGGCTGAGCCGGGGTCTGTGTCAGTGTCTGAAAGAGACAGAGGAAGGCAGACAGACAGACAGACACAGAGGCACTCCTGCTTCTCCAGGAGCTGTGCTGGGCGAGGAGGACCCAGAGCAGATGCGTGGGAGGAAAGGCCTAAGTGAGGGCAGATGGCACCTCCCTGCCTGTGCCCAGAGAGGAGTAGGAGCTGGAAGGTGCTCCTGACCTCTCCCGGCCTCTCCCGGCCTCTCCTGGCCTCTCCCAGGTTGTTGAGAACACCTGGGGGGCCCCCCAAGCTCCTGCCCCTGTGGAAACTTTACAGAGGCCCCTCCCACTCAGTGCAGCAGGAGGCTGGTCCTTCATGAGAGCCAGCAGAGGGCAGTGGGCTCTGTGGCCAGAGCAGAGCAGCCTCAGGGACTCAGGTGCTTTCTCCACCCACCCGAAGGACCACGCTGTGGAAGAGGGAGCCGACTGCCTGGCCCAGCAGATACAACTAGTCACTGAGTCTCCCAAGATGGTGAGAGGTATCTGGAGAAAAACATAAGCCCAGTGTCGTGATGGCAGTGACTGTCTTGTGAGGTAGTGAGTGCCCTGTTGGTGGAGGTATGTAAGAAGAAGCCAGATGAGCTCCTGCCAAGGAGGCTGAAAGGCGCTTCTGAACAGGGCTGACTTGGTGTGGGAGATCCTCACAGTCTCCCCAGATTCCGGATCTGATTCTGTTGGCAGTTCTCTGAGACACTCCAGAGAAAGGAAGTACCCAGGGAAGCTTAGCTGTCCCCTTGTGTGGCCATCCCTCTGACTGGCTCACCCCTGTGAGCCACCCTCCCACGTCCACTTCTCTCTTCTGAGGGTCACTGGGCCAGCTGTCTTCTTGTGAAAAAAGAGAATAATATGTTAGTGGAAAATTTAAATCCAAAGAGGGAAAGACGTTCTTCAACTGGAAATCATCATTGTCGGATGCATGACTGCATCAGAGCTAAATGGGCATCAACTGAGTTGCCTCCTCCTTGGCCCCCCCAGGGAGGAGTGAGGAGGGGACAAGGGCAGGCGCCAATGGCAGAGAGCCCTAAATGACGACCTTGGCATAGGTCCATCATGGCCTTGACCAGTGAGCCGTGGGGCCATTTGCCTGCTGGGCCATCCATTCATTGTACCCCCAACTGTGGCCTTCTTAAGAATTGTTTGGGACGTGAGCAAACATCTGGTCTAACCTCCTCAGTCAACTGGTGCAGAAGTCGATCGCTGATCCATGGTAACGTTGACTGATCTGTTGATCGTAAGCACTGAGGGAAGCACAAGAGAGCGGAGAGGGTAGAAGGGTTTCCACCTCCCTCTTCCGTTGGTCTCTTCTTCTTTTGATAAGCGTTTATTAAGCATCTACTATGCTCTCAGGCCTTATGGGCCCTGAAGACACAAAGCAAAATAAAATAATCATTTCTGCACTTGGAGAGCTCACAATTATTCATTCAGCAAATATTTTTGGAAAGTCTACTTTGTGCAGGGGGTGCAGGCGTAAGCCAGACAGATGAGGTCTGAGTGTGCGGGTAAAGTGGGAGCACCGTGGCAGGAAGGCTTGTGGGTGGAGCCTCTGGAGAGGAATCTAAGGGCCTCGTCAGGGATGGCGTGGTGGGGAGGAGAGAGGGGCCGGCTCCCCGGGCAGGCCGGGCGCCTCTGCAGCATGGTGTTTTCCCTGAAGCCTTGGCCTTGGCCCTGCGCTGGGAAGCGTTTACTCGGGAAGCACCATGGGCTGACATCTCGGCTGATATCGTGGCCCGGGTGCCAAGGCGCAGACCGTCCAGGGAGCCGACTGGCCCGGGTGCTGATCCAACAGCCTTCATCCGTGTGCTAAAAATACCGTGACCTCGATGCAGACCGGCCTCCACTGGCCTGCAGAGAGCTGTTTCAGGTGCATGTGCCCTGGCTGCTGGACCTGTGAGGTGTGTAAAGTGAAACGCAGCTCCCTCCAGGCCTGTGTCTGCCCAGGATGGCCCTGGTGGCCTCGTGAGCCGGCCACTGTTTGACACTTGAGTAACTTAAGCTGCCTGCTGCCCGTGGTCCCCTCCCAACAGCCCGTGGCTTGCACCGGGGCAGCGCAGGTGACCGAGGTGTTGGATTCAGCAGCCCCTCAGGTGACAGGTGATAGCACCTGAGGCCCTGCCAGCCACAGCAGTTCTAGCCTCCAGGACACAGAGCCCGGGGCCCCCATCTCACCCCAGGGGACATCCTGAGTCTTGCCCGTTTCCTGCCTGGCCCTCCTTTCCTAGCACCGATGTGTTGTGGGTTTGCCGGGGGTCCGTGCGGCCCACAAGCCCAGGCCCACGTGGCCTCCATCTGCCTTTCTGCTGATCCCACCTTCTTCGTCCCCATGGGTTCAGGGGAAACCTCTTCACCCGGACGCTGAGCGATATTGTGAGCAAGGAAGACTTCGTGCTGGATTCCGAGTATCTGATCACGCTGCTGGTCATCGTCCCCAAGTGAGTGGGCCAGGGAGGCGGCGGTTTGGGGTCTCGCTGTGTTGGTGATCTGGCCCTGCCCAATGGGGAGGAAGGAGGAGCCCCCCCTCGGCCCGGATCCTGGGGGCCCTAAATGGGGCTGTGTGGGCGTAACGGGGGCAGGGGGACGGTGCCTGTGGGGTGAGAGCAGTGATGAAGCAGCCATTCTGTGAACCATGTGCCAGAAGCTGCAGACAGGAGCTCAGGTCACTCACAACAAGCCTGTGGGGCGGTGTTATTATTCCCTCATCCTGAGGCCAGAGAGGTCAGCTGGCTTGCCAAAGGCCGCACAGGGCCAGGATTAGACAGTACCCCACGAGTATCTCTGGCTGAACCCAGGGCCTCATGGGGAGGCTGGGCTCACGATGGTGCTGGGCTGGGGGTTCCCACTGCCCGTGGCAGAATCTCAGGGGATGTTGGGGCTCTCTTAGTCCCCCGGGAAAAGGTATTGCAGCTTCCTAAACACTCAGGACGCCCCACAGTCTTTTCTGCAAAAATCACTCAACCGTTCTGTATTCTCACAGACAAAGCTACACACAATGGCAAAAAACCTACGAGTCCCTCTCGGACATGGTGGTCCCACGGTCGACCAAGTAAGTGAGACCCTAGCTTGGCCCCAGGCCCCAGGGGAGGTGTGTGTGGGCATTTTGGGGCACCCAACCACCAAATCTGCCCCAAGGGTGCAAGGACCCTCAGCCCTCCGTGCTTGTGCCTGCAAGAGTTCCTCTGCCTGGGTTCCCTCACAGCCACACACCCAGCCACATGCTCAACTCCCTCCATCTCTCAGAACTCCACTCCCCTGCCCCCTCCTCTGGGAACCCCTCCCTGACTACCTCCGGGCAGGGTGCGCAGGGCTTTTGCTGCACTCTCCTCTGCATTCTCAGCTCAGTGTCCACTCTTCCCCACCTGAGGGTCAAGCTAGGGCCTGCTTGTGGTGACCCCAGAGCGTGAGCTGGGGAGAAAAACAGTGTCAGAGTGTGGCCTGCTGGGGTCAGAGCAGGAGTGGCCGGTGAGGGCTGGGAAAGCGACAGGAGAAGGGAGACAGGAATATAGTCAAACCGTGGATACCACCCAGCGGGGACAACCAAGGCGTTAGAGTTTCGTAAGTGAGGATAAATCTCAGCCTGTGATGTTATATATAAATGTCACTCTATGCAGAAAAAGCAAGTGCAGGAGGGTACGCACAGCGGGAAGCCAGTTATTTAAGGTCTAAAAATGGATGAAGCTAAGCCGTATGTGACTTGGGCATACACAGGTGTACAGGAGAATTATGGGGGCCTTCGGGGATGAGAAACGCCAGGCTCAGCACAGGGGTGACCTCGGGCAGAGAGTGGCATGCAGTTGGGGAGCGGCACATGGGGCTTCTCCTGTCTGAATATTGTTTCTGTCTTGAGCTGGGCAGCAGATCCGTAGGTATTTGTTCTTTTCTGTGCCTTTTCAGACGTCTGGTAGAGTTTGTGAGTGTAGAAGATTTGACACTGAGTCTTGGGCGGCCGTGCCATTCATCCGCCTCCCAGCACACGGAACTTCTGCGCTGGGGGCCCTGCCTGCTCCCATCCCAGCCCGAGGCCTCTGGCCTGGGGCCCCGGCTGAAGGCTGCTCTCCCAGGATCACAAACTCAGAGCAGATAGAAATCAGGAGCTAAACTGAGGAGTCCAGGGAACAGGACAGTCGCAGCCTGAGGTCACAAGGGGAGGCCAGAGGAATGAGCCGGGGGCAGTCACGTGTGCAGCTGGTTGGGGAGAAGAACAGATGGACAGAGGAGCTGGCCTGGAAGCTGGCCTGCCCGGCAGAAGCATTCTCTACTCTCCTAGGCCGGCTCTCTGTGGCCGCGTGCCCAGGACCCCTGCCCGGAGAGGCTGCCTTGGTGGCTGGCTTGGCTTCTCAGACCAGAACTGCCAGGCCCTTCACTGTCAGAGGGCACCAGAGGGTTGGCAGAGATGACTCTGGCAGTCTCTGGAGCTGGGTCAGCCCCTCTGGGTGTGAGCTCTGAGGAACAGGAAGGGTGAGCTGGCTAGCATGCACGAGGCCCCGCCTGGGCCCGAGGGCTCCTGTTATCTGGCCGGCAGGACTCAAAAACCCTTAGACCTCTGGCCCCAACACCCCCCATGTCCTTGGGGACAAGGGACCACAGTGGCCTCGTGTTGAGGCATGCTGGGAGGCTGTGTCTAATGAGGACATTGGGACGTTGGATGTGAAATGGACACTGTGGGATGGTTTGCACGAACCGGAACGCCGCTCCACTCTGCCAGAGCCACACTGCGTCAGAGCCAGGGGCTGCCCGGCCCTCGTGCGAGCCGAGACCCCAGAGTAGCTCGGTCTCACAGGCGTTTCGTGAACAGAAGCCAGACCCCGGATGTCTGCACAGCCGGTCTCCAGCTTCCCCCAGGGCTGCGGCAGATCCCGGGCAGGCCTCGGGGCCTTGGCCTGGAGCGGGGGCAGCAGGGCAGGAGGCGGAAATGGCAGGCAGAGCCAGCAGGAAATGATAAGGGACACCTTGGTTCCCCCGCCCTCGGCTCTGCCAGGGCCCCTGTGCGTCGGCCACCAGGCTGATGGGGACAGGGACTCACCTCGGCGGTGACCCACCCGCCTAGGGAGCGGACAGGCCTCTTCCAGCCCGGCTCCCACGTGGGGCCTGCCGATGAGTCCAGTGAGCACACTTCTCTCCACCAGGTTGATTGCTGAGGACAACGAGGGCGGCCTCTTCACGGTGACCCTGTTTCGAAAAGTGATTGATGATTTCAAAACCAAGGCCAAAGAAAACAAGTAAGGGCTGGGCTGGGCGGGCTTCTCCACTGGCGGGGTCTCTGCTCCGACCGGAAGCTTCTTAGTGAAATCCTCTCGTTGGCTTGTCCGAAGGTTCACTGTGCGTGAATATTACTATGATGAAAAGGAAATTAAGAGGGAGCGGGAAGAGATGAGCAGACTGCTGTCTGATAAGAAGCAACAGTATGTGAGTACTCGGGCCGGCCGCGGATTTGCACGCACGATGTGGGCGTCCTTCCCACCCCCCAGAGGCCCGGGCAGGTGCCCTGCCATGTCCCCGCTCCCCTGGGCACACACCACCCAGGAACGTGTTCTCCTGGGATGGCCAGGGCAGGGTCTGGGGGAAGGAGGCACACACAGGGGACCGTGGCGGTGGCCGTGAGCAGTGAGCCGTGCACTGGGCACCGTCCGTACGCGGTCTCCGCGAGTCCCAAGCACGGCCCTTCCAGGAAGTGACCCTCAGCTCCATTTTGCAGATAAGAAATTGAGGCTCTGAGAGATTCATGAGTGTTCCTCCCTGGGAAGTGGACGCTGCCTGCCCCCACAAAGGTCCAGCAAGGCAGGTGGGGTCCAGGCAGACGCACCGGGGCCGAGAGTGGGCAGTGCCCCCCTTGGACAGTGTGGCCAGCGGTCACCCCGCAGTCCTTGTCAGTGTGACTTCCAGGCGTGATGTGGGTTCCTCCGTCACCAGCACCTGTATTTACCCATCCGCTGCTTTTAGCCAAGAGTGGTACTTAGTCTTGAGACTTCCGACGACAGCCACTCAGAAGCTGTTCACGTGTGGGGCACTGGGCTCGGGAGGGGGAGACCGGACTCTCCTGAAATGTGGGCAGTGAGCCTCAGGAAGGCCACTCTGCCGCTCTGTAGAAGGGGCACCTTCCGGATGCGGCGTCCTCCAGCTGCAGAGTCGGCTGAGCGGGGTGGCCCCAGGTGGTCTGGTGGAATGTTTCCAGGTCCCCTTCCCGCATCCCGCCACCCTGGGGAGGTTCTCAGAGTACCCTCCAGTTCAGCCTCTAGTGTAGACGGGAAGAGAAGAATGGGTAGGATGTACTTCAGGCCTCTTGGGAAAGTTGGTGTGTAAACATGGAGTTGTAAGTATGTGCTTGGGTGAGAGCGAGGAGTGCCAGCCGTGTGGCCAAGTGTTGGCCCCGGGCCCTCTCCGACACGGGGCTGGGGGACTCCGCACGTCCGCCTGACCTCTCCGGGTCAGTGGCCTTTGCACAGGGACTCCAGACAAGTGGATCCCTCAGGAGCGAGCCCCAGCCGCAGGCCGCCGTGGGGTTCCTAGTGCCCCACCCGACTGGCCCATCCTCCTTTGAGGAAGAAGAGGAAGCTGCTCATAGAGAAGTGCCTGTGGGGGGTTTTAACTCTTCTCCCTGCAAATGTAAACACACGTGCACACACACCTGTGCATGTGGACATGAGTGTGCACACCAAGTGAGTGCACATGCTTCTCAGATCCAGAATCTGTCAGGCTTGGGCCCAGGCTTTGGGCGTGTCCCCCTTCCTGAGACAGAGGGCTGAGCTGGAGGCCGAGCCCCGAGGCAGGAAAGGTGCCCCCCAGGAAGCTGAGCTCCAGAGGGTTTCCTCCTTGACCTCAGCCCGCCCACCCCGAGCTCCGGCCTCCGAGCAGGGCTGCCCCTCCTTCAGTCCAGCCGGGCCCCCACCGTGTCTCTGCAGGCCAGCTCACAGGGGCGGCTTCCACAGCATCCAGGTGGGAGCCCTGCCCAGAGGCCAAGCGGTCGGCTAGGGCCTTGGACCCAGCTCCACGCTTGCACAGACCCCTGTGGGTGGAGGTGGCACACAGAACCTGACAGCTGCCGCCGGGTCTCAGGTTGCCAGCTGGCGCTTCTTACCTGGTGTAGGCTTCTGTGCCCCCGTGTGCCGTGGGAGCCCTGCCAGGGTCTCTCTGGGGAGAGACAGAGCCCCGAAGACACACTAACTTGGAGACGCTCAGCTCCTTGCGAGGCTCTCGCTGTGTGCCAGTGAGCAGGGGTCGGCTGGGGTCACCCTACTGGTCTTCTTGAGAACCCCTTCCCCCCTTTAGCTTGTTTGAAGGGGGGTATGACCAGCCTCCTGCATCCTTTTTGTTACTCGTCAACCAGAGGGGACGGGCTAGGTCCCAGGTTTCAATTCCCTTGGAGAGCCCAGGGTAGTATTTTCCTGTGCTTTCCACTATTTGTGGAGAAAGATGATAAAGGATGGAGTGTCCTACCAGCACGCTTGGCTAATTTCTGCATGTCGCATGCTCAGGTGCACCCTCACTGCCAAGGAGGCTGCTGTAGGCTGCACTTGATGGGGACGCCTTGACGGAGCCTGGATAGGCAGCTCTGTGGGCAGCGTCGTCCCTGGAGCTCCTGTCCTTGTCTGCTCATGGGGGCGGTCCCCACCGATGCCAAGGCCGGGCGGGGTGGGCATGGGGGAGGTGGGAACTGACCTCTCCGCCAGCAGTCGGTTCAGTCCCTGGAGTAGGACTCGAAGACTTTAACCCCCCAGGGGCCCACAGGCACGCGTGCGTGCCATCTCTAGCCCACCTGGTCCCCAGAGTGGGCTGGCATTCAGGAGCTTGCCTTCACATGCTTTTCAGGCGATAGGAATTATTTCTGTGTGTTTGTGATGCGTGTTTGCTGAAAGATTAATAAATCATTTCTGTGCCTTTAGCAAACTTCCTGTGTTGCTCTTAAAAAGGGATCATCCACCTTCCGGGACCACAAGGTTAAGGTAACCCCGCTAGGGAGCCCTGATAGGCCTGCGGCGGGGCAGAGCGACAGAGAGAGAGAGAGTGAGGGCGAGGGCGAGGTAAGCAACCCAGGACCCTGGGCTCCCTGGCTCGCATGTCCTCGCCAGGGCAGGTGTCTTCTGAGCAAACCAATCTTTGCATTCTCTGTTATCTAACGTGGCTTTTGAGGTCTTAAATTCAAGGAGTACAGAATCATGCCTTCCTCCTAATCTGCAGGGCCTCTTGGGAGCTGCCCCTGCTGCCCCCCAGCAATGGACGGTGCTTGTTGGCCAGGGTGCCTCTGCCCTGGCTGGAGGTGGCTGGAGCTGGTGACGGGGCAGGCCCTGCTGGGGGTGGCGGTCTCCTCCCCTGGCTGCCCTGGCTGGACCCACCCATGACCTTTGTGAGCAGTTGGGGTATCAGGTGGGAGCTCAGAGCCATTGCTCCAAGACTGTGAGCTCCCCCAGAGGTCTGGCTGCACCAGCATTAGTGACAGCTGCCATGGCCTGGGAGGTGGTGGCCGTGTGAGGTGGGGCTGTGAGGAGCCCCCTCGAAGTGGCAGCTGGTGGATGATGCCAGGACCTGGGGCAGAGCCTTTGAGAAGGTGGCTCCTCGGCAGTGTAGTGTCAGAGGAGGCCTGTCAGCTGCCTGCTGGAAGCCCTGAGGTCAGGGGCTGCCCATCCCCTCCGGCCCCATCTGTGGTGGCCCCACGCATGTGCCAGGTGGCTGGTCCCTGAGCTTCCCTGGCATCAGGCGCCCTGGACAACGTGGTCCTGGGCCTTGTCCAATGGACTCGCTGCTTCTGCTGGCTCCTGGGCATTTCTTCTCAGCTCAGGGCTTGCTCTGTCATAACCCGTGTCCCTTCTCAGCCTGGCGTTGGGCAGGGCCGACAGGAGGGGTCACGCACTCTCCCCTCCCTGCAGGGGCCCCTGCTGCGCTGGCTCAAGGTGAACTTCAGCGAGGCCTTTATTGCCTGGATCCACATCAAGGCGCTGAGGGTGTTTGTGGAGTCCGTGCTCAGGTGGGTGGAGATGCCGACCCGGCTATCATGCAGTGGGGACGCTGGGCGCAGCCAGCGCTGGGACTCCCTGAGCTCCTGCCTCCCCCTTCCCGCCCTGCCCCTCCAGCCTCCTCAGGACATGCCCCAGCCCTCTGCCCTCTCCCGCTGCTCCTTCTGGCTCTTGGCAACATGCTTAGGATTTCCTAAGTAAACCTCTCAGCCTGCAGCTCCCTGCCGTCCAGTGCGCTGTGTCCCTTTCCTGCCAGACTTGGGGCAGGTGTCGTCCTGCTCTCCCCAGCTGGCTCCATCCCACCCCTGCACAGCCCACCGGGGTCCAGTGACTCCTGGAAGAAATGCCAGCACCAACCATCTCAGTCCTTGACCTCTGAAGCTGAAGGCAGCACAAGAACTAAAACCCAAACCAAATCGAACCCACAACAACAAAACCCCTATTATTTTTAACAAAAGCAAAATAGGTTCACTGTGGAAAATTTGGAAACTATAGATAAGCACAAAGAATGAATAAAAATCACTTGTAATTTTAACACCATGAGAAAAAACACTGTTAATGTGCTGGTACATACTCCTTTAGGTTTTTTGTTTAGTTTACACATAGGTATAATTTTTACTAAATTTTTACAAAAGTAGAATCAAATAGGAAACATAGGTATATTTTTTAATTTTTTTTTGGCTGAAGAAGATTGGCCCTGAGCTAACATCTGTGCCAGTCTTCCTCTAATTTGTATGTGGGTTGCCACCACAGCATGGCCACCAACAAGTGGTTGTCTGCACCTAGGAACCAAACCCACACCGAACTTTACCACTAGGCCATGGGGCTAGCCCCAGGAAGTATTTTTTGAGGCCTGATTTTCCGCGTTGTTCTGAAGATGCCCTGTGTCCTGAACTGTCAGGGATCTCAGTGGCACCACACACGCTGGCTGCACCCTCTTCCAAACCTCTCTGCTCTTAGCCTGCTGACCTGCAGGCTCCCTACTCCTCGGCCCTCAGAGGCCGTCTCCCTCTGCAGGGTGGCCCCAGCCCCTTCCCCTGCCTGCACTGCGGGTGGCCCCAGGATCCCCTCCCAGCCGTCCACCTGGCCAACTCCTCCCCGCTTCCCCTTGCCTGCCAATGCTTCCTAAGGCTTCCTTGACATAGGCTTCTGGGAATCTGGCTCATCCTCCTTCCCAACGCCTTCCTCCAGCTTCTGCATCTGTCAGTGGCCCCGTCCTTCCTGTGATGAGTCCCCCAGCCTCAGGGCCAGCTGGGTGCCTCTGCTCTCCCACCCCATCCTCACAGCCTACCCCGAGCCCTCCAGCCCACCGGAGCCACCTTTGCTTTCTCCTGTCTCCGCCTCAGCTTGCTGGCTGCTGCCACAGGCTCTTGCTTGGTTCTTGGCCTCGTTCCTCCTCCACGTGGCTGCCACATGGTTTTGTCCAAACACAGGAAGTTTGGGAGCCAGGAGGTAATTCATGGACATTGATAGGGAAATAGAAACTAACAGTGATACTAACAGATCTCGGCACTGTAAGTCATTTACATGTCAGGTGAGTAAATGGGTATCTTAAGGACTTCCCCACACCTGGCTTGGGGACCATGAAGAAACACAGCTGACAAGTATTGAACACCCGAGCGTTTGCTCACTGATAGTGTATTTTTAAAAGTCTCTGGCAATCACGAAATGCATGTTTAACTATGGCACTCAGTATAAATATTTCCTTTTGGGATACCACCACAGGAACAGCTGCCAGCAAGTGGTTTCAGATGTACTCAGGCATACAAAATCTATTTAAAATCCTTTTTTTCCACCCAAAAACTCAGCAAAAGGAATTAACAATCTTGATAAACCAGATTTTTTTTTTTGCTGCTCTCTTTTAGCGGAGGAAGGTAAGTCAGCTAAGCTGCGTTTTGGACAAACACTGTGGAATCGGAACATTCAGTCCAATTGCCGCCATTCACCTTGAGCGCTCACCACAGGATGGCCACATGTGTCCGTGGGGTGACTTCTTGGCTCTATAGTCAAACACTATCATTATCAGAAGTGGGTTAGCGTCTTCTAGAGATTTTTCTATCCAGAAAAATCCAGTTATTAGTCTGACCTCTGACCCTAGGCATTTCACTCAAATGAATATGGTCTTAAGCTACATTAGCTGAAGCTTTTCATTCCTACTAGAACTTACTCCGCTGTCAGGTTCTTTTCGTCCCTCTTTGCACATGAGTAACTTACACATCCTGTCTGAGAAGGTACGGACTCCCGGTGAACTTCCAGGCGGTGCTCCTCCAGCCTAAGAAGTCGTCCACCAAACGTTTGCGAGAGGTCCTGAACTCCGTCTTCAGGCATCTGGATCAAGTCGCAGCCGCAAGCATCCTGGATGTAGGTACCCGCTCCAGAAATAGCCGCGTTTCTACAGTGAGGTCAGCCTCTCTGCCCGGGAGAGACTGTCCAGGAACAGTACTTGGCAGACTGCTATGAAAATCTGTGTTTCATAAGTGTGGAAATACCACAAGGAAGAGGTTGAGGGGCGGGGGGGGGTGGCCAGAAAATACGGTCAGTGCCTAGAGACCTTCCTCGAAAGTACAAGAATAAACCAGGAAACCACGTGCGCACGTGGAACACTGCTGTCTTCTTTCGCAGGCGTCCGTGGAGATCCCTGGGCTGCAGCTCAACAACCAGGACTACTTTCCTTACGTCTACTTCCACATCGACCTCAATCTCCTTGACTAGAAAGACGAGCTGGCGCCACTAAGCTGTCGCACCCATGCAGACCACACAGAGGCTTCTTTCCCTCAGCCCGAGCAGTTTAAATGTCCTACAGAATTTAAATTTTTAGAGAAATTGCTCACAAAAGTTAGTTACAATTGTATTTATTTTTTTTAAGTTACAATAAAGAAATGCTCTCAGTCCTTTCGTCTCATATTCCAACATAATTCAAAACTTCAATTTTGTGAATGTTTTACACAAAGGGGAACTGCCTATAAATTGTTAACCTGCTGCCGTATCTCAAATCTTAGTGGACATTTTGTGAGGGCTTAGTAGTAACATTAAAAACCATGAGCTACGGGCCGGCCTGGTGGCGCAGAGGTTGTTTGCACCTTCTGCTTCAGCGGCCTGGGGTTTGCTGGTTTGGATCCCGGGTACAGACATGGCACCGCTTGGCACACCATGTGTTGGTAGGCATCCCACATATAAAGTAAAGGAAGACGGGCACAGATGTTAGCTCAGGGTCAGTCTTCCTCAGCAAAAAGAGGAGGATTGGCGGCAGAGGTTAGCTCAGGGCTAATCTTCCTCAAAAAAAAAAAAAAAAAAAAAAAATTTTTAAACAGCAAAAGACCTTGAGCTAACTGTATAACCAGCTATATTCTCTTAGTCACTGATGATGGCCCAAAGACAAAATATTGGGCACAAAACGCAGTTCTCAACTGACAACCCATTGTTTTTCATCTTCTATATAAACTTGCTTTTCATTTCATATTTACAGATGGAACCTGACCTGGCGGGACCCCTGTAAATCAGTGTGATAGGCCTCCTGATGTTCTCATCTGAATCACAAGTCTGTAGAGAGGAGACATCAGGTCACCCCTTCAGAACATTGATTTACCGGCTAAACGTCAGACTCTGAGGTTATGATGTGGACACTAATTTCATACATTTATTGGCATTGTCCAAAATAGTATTTTATTCTTTAATGGAAAAAAGCCATTAATATTCAAATGAAAGAATCACATTAAAAAACTTACGTATGAGAAACAGCCCCCAAGGACACTCAAGCGGCAGAGGGAGGTGGAAGTGTTTTGAGAGCCCATCAGTTTTCTTCAAAGTATCACATAACAGAATACAACCGAATCCACTGGCTACAACAATTCATAGAATTTTTCATTGTTTTCTTGAGATGCACAAGTTCACTGTTGCAGTGTTTCAAATGACCAATCAAGTGCTACTTCTTGGTGGAAAAGGCCACTGGTAGATTCATCTGATTGTAAAGAATGTTCCTTCACTGCTGGAAAAATCTGCTCCCAAGAAAAGAAAACTGAAGTCTGTGCTGAGCCCTCACAACTCATCCTTCTCTAAGTCGTCGAGCTCCACGTCGCTGAGGTCAATGTCGTCTTCCACGGGAAGCTGCAACACAGAAAACCGCCGTGAGGCCAGGCAGGGTCCACTGCAGAACGAGAGGGCGCCCGCGAGCTCACCGTCTCACTCTGCAGGGACACGCTCATTCCCAGAGGAACTCGGATGACAAAGCCTGCTTCTCCCCAATAACCCAGCTCCTGCTTTTACCTTTGCCTACTATCAGACAGATGGAAAAGCTGAGAACTTAGACGCGACACGATTTTAACCTACCACTCACCTCTGAAAACCGACAGCTATTTAACTGGTCCTTTTGAGGAGGATGGGGCAGAAGTGTACCGGAATAAACGCTAATTCCAAAACTGCAATTTTGCATTTCTCTGAGACAAAAGTAAATGAACTCCAGGTGAAGTTCACCGTAGGGGTAGTGATGAGGAGAGCAGCCTCACTACTGAAATGCATCGTGGCCGCCTCCGTCAGGAGTACCAGATGCCATGCAGCACTTTTAAATAGGGTGGACGGGGTGAAGGGTCTTGAAGACCCTCCCGAATGGCCCCTGAGATGAAGGTATCTCTGGCATCCGGCCAAGGCTCAGGTCTGAGGGCAACGACTCAATCTACAAGAAGCCAAGATGCAGGGGGATCTGGAAAGTCCAAGAGGATGGACGAGAGCCCCAACAAAGAGTCCTGCACACACAGCCTCGGGCCCTGGGGACTCACCTCACCGTCTTTGCCGTCCCAAGGCTCTCTGGTGCTGATGGCAGGGAACGCCCCACCTCCCACAGGGGCTGTGGATCCGCGCCCGAAGGAGAGCTCCCTGAGGGAAACAACCAAAACACACAGGTTCACAACGGACTGCTGACGAAGAAACTACTTTTTAAAATAATTGCCTACTCTGTCTATGCAGAGGCATTTCTCACCTCTTGCTCCTGAAAAACACCTCATGAATAGAATGATCTTTCCAGTCAGCAACAATAATATAACCAGGCATGAAATTCCTGACTAAGGCCTTGGCAGCAGATAAGGCCAGGTACTACCAATAACTTAAAAAAATAGCAAATGTACTTTACCAAAATACAAATTAAGTATGTAAAAACTATCAAAGTTGATTTAGAACATGGGCAAAACCAAGAATGACACTGGATCAACAAAATTCTAGACTAACTTAAGACCCCAGAGAGGCTTTCTGAAAGATAGCGTCTTAAACTAAAATTCAGTTCCTTTCCTCGGATTTCTAGCAGCGGCACTCAGAGCAGCCCCAGACACTGGAGACCTCGCAAAGGAGCACAGACAACGGTGGCCATTCTCTCACACCTCAGGCTGGAGACAGAGAAGAGCTATGCTGTGGAACAGCATGTTAGCCTTGACTTTGGCAGGTCTTGACAGAAAACACGTCACTGGAAAGATGGAGAGGCAGTCACCACACGTGAGCAAGGAATCCTTGAAAGAAGCCTCAATATCCTCCAGTGCAGGGTGCTTGGGATATGGGCAAAAGAGAAAAAACGCCCAACAGGATACCAAGTTTCCTGTATGTGTCTGACAACGGCTACCTGCATGGTGGGAAAAACTGGGTAATTTTATCCATCACCTTTGGCTACTTTGCATTTTTCACAATGTATATCGGTGGTTCTTAAATGGGGGCAATTTTTGTCCCCAGAGGACATCTGGCAATGTCTGCAGACATTTTTTCTTTTGAGGAAGATTAGCCCTGAGCTAACATCCACTGCCAATCCTCCTCTTTTTGCTGAAGAAGACTGGCCCTGAGCTAACATCTGTGTCTATCTTCCTCTACTTTATATGTGGGATGCCTGCCACAGCATGGCCTGATAAGCAGTGCATAGATCCGCGCCCAGGATCTGAACTGGCGAACCTCAGGACGCTGAAGTGGAGTGGGCGAACTTAACCGCTATGCCACAGGGCTGGCCCATCTGCAGACATTTTTGATTGTCACACACTGTGTGTGTAGGGGATGCTGCTGGCATCTAAAAGGTAGAGGCCAGGGGGGCTACCAAACATCCTATAATACACAGGACAAAACAACTATCCAGCCCAAAATGTCAAGGTGCCAATGTTGAGAAACCTAGTAGATATATCAGTTACATTAGAAAAGAGGGTTCTCATATGCTCTACAACCCACTTGACCACCATTCACTGAACTGTACATGTAACACAGGACAGGATGCTGACTGCCATACCAATGTACGGGCAGAACAGAGGTATTCCACACAGGAAGTCAGACCTGTGTCTCTCAGTCTGTCTAAAATCTACGCTAGAATGGCTCAGTTTACCAGGAAGGGGCACAGGCCAATCCAAGCTCTGGCTCATGTGGGAAATACAAACGCATGTGAATAATAAAAAGCCAGCGGTTCTACCTCGTGTTAGTTTTGTGTCCTTAATCAGGTTATTCATCATCTCTAAACATGAGCCTTTTCAATAAAATGCCAACGTATCTGCTACTGGACATTTGGTGGATGGGGTTGGTGCTTGAAAAACAAAAAGCTCGCTTCCTTAAAGTCAGCAGCAAGGGCAAACAAAGACTAATGGGCAGATGCCAAACCTCCTTTAAATAGTAACAAAATTCTGAGGGAAGTGTGCCTTCAGAGCAGAGTTCAGTTGCTTAAAAAAAAAAGGTTTTTTAATAGCCCAGTTAGGCTTCTCCCCCGCCACCATTTTCTCTGCAGGCTAAATGCTAACATAGACCTCTTCTAACAGACAGATCCCGAGAACTCTGGCTGCTGCTTTCAAACAAACTGAAGAGCCACGAACTGACAGTAAACTCGAGTCCTTTCTGCCCTTCCGGGTGCATAATGCACAGTCATGTACTTCTATCTTCAGGCTGCTGCCCCAGGAGGAACACACACGACCATCTCAGGGAAAGACGCGGGAATCACTAACGTCATCATGGGTCGATCACAGCTTTCAATCGCTGCCACTACGTTCATAAACTGTTAGCTTAGCTTCATCGTTACTACGTTAAACTTCTATGGGCTGTCTGAAAAACTGCACAGTTGCACCGATGGTATTTTTGTTTTTGATTTTCCAACAGCCAGACGGCGGCAGTTCTGTGGTTTTTCAAGGCTGCGTGTCAGTGCCTCTCGCCACTAGGCAGACGCAGACACCAGCTCTCGGCCAGGCCCGAGACTGACCGTTGGACGCAGGCTCCTCACCGGTGCTGTGCTCTCTGCACGTTCAGTTCTTAGAAAACCAGATTCCCCTGCAGCTAGAAACAATACACCGGCAGGTAGCTTGTTTCCTTCCTATTCATCCACACACACTTTTCTCCATTGGACCAAGCAGGTTCTGAGGTTTTCTGCCACCTCCAGGGCACAAAGTTTGAGACCCACTGGCCTGTATGATCTCAAGCACAAAAGTAACTGGCTCAGGTTTACAACATGCTATCGTCCCTGCACCTTTTCCATGAAGCGCATACCTCCTCTGCACTTAAAAAACTAGAAGAGGAAACCTGGTTGAAAGTAAACGTAAATAAAATTAAAGCTGGGGTTAGAACCTGTAATTTCCAATAAGTGAGTCCAGAGGCTCAATCTCACTATTGCTAACTATTCTCAGACGTTTCCTAAGTTTTCAACATTGGAATTAGCTGCTGAAAAAGGATAAGGACATCGTTCAGCAGTCCTCCTTCAATGCGCCGTCTGCTGATGAACAGGAAGCCCCTCGAGGGCAGTGCTACCTTTCCTAATGGAAACTGTTCCAGTGGCCAGGGTTCATTCATTCATGAACTATTTACCAAGAGCTTGTCATCAGCCAGGCTCCTGAGCAGTGACCAGAGAGAAAATACTGTGCAAGAGATTCAGCTTCATGGAGCTCACAGTTATGGGGAAGAGGCCTTAATCAAATTACCACACATCTGAGAGAAAGCACAGGGTCAATGCCTTGCATTTGCCTAAAAGATGACCTCAGTCAGTTTTAGGATGCGTTGACTAGCAGCACACGGTAGTAAGCTCTATAAATTGGGTTTGACGTTGAGAAAGCATCCAGTCATTTGCACACTGTTGGAGTTACTTAAGTATGTATACCCATTTTCAATACCGACATTCTAAAGCCAACTGCCGGAAATGGAGACCACAGCACCTGAAGGCAGGGGACAAAGCACGCCGTGGGGATGGAGACCACAGCACCCGAAGACAGGGGACAAAGCACGCCGTGGGGATGGAGACCACACCACCCAAAGACGGGACAAAGCACGCCGTGGGGATGGAGACCACAGCACCCGAAGACAGGGGACAAAGCACGCCGTGGGGATGGAGACCACAGTACCCGAAGACAGGGGAAAAAGCATGCTGGAGGGATGGGCGACCCTTAGGAGACCCTTCGGAGAATCAGGAAGAGCCAGTGCCAACTGCCAGAAGAAGGAGTTGGCCTGAGAACAGGAAAGAATTAGCATCATTCACTACACAGAATGGTTCCATGGAAAAGAGAACAAAGCTCAGGAAGATGATTTAAAAGCTCTAATTTTTATAAACATCTAATTCTCTGGAATGTCAAATGCAAAATAATTCCATTATCGCCTGGTCTATGTAAACCTAGTTTTGAAAAAAAAAAAAACTGCAACAGTACCAAACAGACAAAATGAGAACAACTCAGGAAGGCAAGAAATTACCTGAGAAACTCGTTAATGCCTTGCTCACTGAAAGATCCTTTCAGAAGGGCAAATTTCATCTTGCGCGCATTAATGGCTGCCATGGCGGGGTATCCAAACCCGCCAATGCCCAGTGCAGTCTCGAGCTCAGACTGGGCTCCAGCTTCTGTCCACAGCCACCTAGAAAAGCAGACTGGTTTTCAGAGCAGAGATCCCTTTCAAAGTAATTAGAATCTAGCAGATTTTAATTAAAGAACAAAAGACTACACTTCAAATATGTGTATTTTTTAAAGTAAAAATATCTTTTTAATTAAGGTCATTAATAGTTAATGACATTGTGAAATTTCAGTTGTAAATTATTATGTGTCAGTCACCATATAAACGTGCCCCTTCACCCGTTGTGCCCACTCCCCAACCGCCCCACCCTCTGGTACCACTAAACTGTTCTCTTTGTCCATTACACTTCAAATATTTTATGGAATGAAATGGGTGCAGAAATAAATGGAAAGCAGAAGGTAAGTTTTTTGAATAATGTACTGTAGACGTGCTCTTAAGTAACCACAGCTCCTCTCTTACGTTCCCTAAACCCTAACTCCAGAATGGACTGGTCCATCTATAAGACAGTTCTCGCAGCCCCCAAAACATTACTCACTAAATTTGATGAATTTGCTGTCTTTATTACCTGAAACCCTACCAATATCATCTGGATTGTCTGTGTGCTCTTTAGAAGTGTAATAACTTCTTTTAAAAAGTTATGGATATGTCATTATTCAATACACATAGAAATGCTCAACCCAATTTCTTGACGCAACTTCTACAATGGTGCAGAATAAAGAACTTCAGAGCGTGTCACACAATAAACACTCGCTGAACTAACGAAGGCACAAGGTCATTGTGAGAGTGACAGCAAGTGGCACGAGGTACCTGGGACAGCAACGCATACTGAGGATGAGAAGCAAAAAGATAAGCAGGAAGGAGACAGAGACATACTTCATTTAAAAAGTCTGCCCAGATCCAGCCCTCAGGCAGGAGAGGGTAAAGAAACACGCTTCTGTTTCCGCTTCCTTATCTAGACTTCAAGGTTGTACCCGAATTCATTTGTTACTAATTTAAGTTTTTGCTTGCTAGCCTGGGACCCCAATCACCATTTAAAACACAATTCCTATAAGAAAAAGTATGCTGTGGTACAAATAAGTGTCTAATAAATAAGAGACCTGCATTACTTCTTTTCCTCCTAGATGATGATTATTTTTGTATTTTAAAGAAAAAAACATGCCAAGGCACACAAAAGAAGACATCCTACAGAAACCCAGAGGGAACCAGATACTTTCAATAAGCACTACACTCTCCTGTCCAAACGACACTCAGATAATAAGTTCAATAACTTACCCCCACATTTTCTTTTTGTATTTGTCTGCCAACTTCAGAAGAACTTCCAAATAAGAATTTCTGCCTGCAGCTCCTGATTTAAACAGAGAAAAACTTTTAAAGGTAAAAATAAAGGCGTCTGTATCATTAATCCATTTAGAAAGTGTCCTCAGAGCAGGTAGCACAGAACAACTAAGGGCAAGCGAGTTCCAGTTCATCGTACCAGTATCAAGAATATGGGGCAGCACAGCCACGACACAGAGCTGATGCTCCTCACATGTCTTCTTGGCGATGTCCTCGTTGATGATCTGTGGGACCCAAAACACAAGGGATAGTTGGAAGGCCACATGATGCAAAACCCAAAGGTAAGCGTGAATACAAAGACTTAGCACCATCACTTTCATTAAAAAGCAAAGCAATTCGAGAGATAGGTAAGACTTCTGTAATACCACCTTATATGCTTTACAGAAAGACCAACAATAATGTTCTGTAAAGGATTTCTGTCATTTCTTCCAAAGCCATCTATCTGTGCTGCTGGTGAGGCACTGGCAAATATACACGGTCTCTACAATCAGAACGCCTGGGCATAGCCTGGCTCTGACACTTAATCATTTAGACAGACAGACATATTTATATGTACTACATAGTTATGTGAATTTGAGGCTCGCTATGCCTCAGTTTCCTTATATGCAAAATGAAAATAAAAATAGTATCTACCTCTAAGTGCTCATGGGAGAACTAAAAGAGAAAAATCTACATAAAAGCAGAACAGTGTCTGCGACAGGGTTAGGTGCTCAATAAATCTTAGCTATTATTTCGAGAACAATAAATGGAAGTGGCTGGATCCAATCTATTTTTAAGAAGCTTAGGTACACTTTTGCTCATAGTGCAATTATTTTAGTACTAAAAGGTATGAAAAGCAGCAATTTATCAGATAGGTTTTGCCCATTTGAAAGTACGTAAAACACTTAAAAGAAAGCATTTTTAAAAAGGGAAAGAGCTAATGTGAAGAGACAAAAAGAGGGTCACTGCTTTAACGCCCCCATCAGACTGGAAGAGCTTTCCTTACTAGGAATGACTGAAGCCGTTACCTCAAGCAGCTCAGGAGGTGGGGCGTTATCAGAAAACAAATCGAGGGCCCGTGAAATGATGTCTGATCTTGTCCGCCCCCCATCATAATCCACAGGAGACTCGCCCTTCTGAAATATCTTGATTGTAGGAAATCCCCTAATCTATTTAAAAAAAAAGATCAGAGTACAAAATCAAATTAACATTTAGTAAGAAATACAATAATCTTTATGGTTTCTAAAACTACCTTATAGGTAATTTAATGTAACAAAAATACTCCCCAGCCTGCATCACTGTCTAAGGGATAACACACAGAGGTCTGTAATCAGGGGGTTTTAACAGCCTGACAGCCAGGCTTAGCCAAATCTTATCCAAACCCTGGATACGTACTTGATACAATATGTCTGCTCTAGAACAAACGGACCAACTTCAAATACCACATGAACAACCTGTAAAAGCTTGGGCAAGCTGAAAGTCACAGTGAGCACACAGTAGTGAGACGGGGGAAAAAGAAAAACAAAACAACCGTCCCGAGTTCCAGACTCACTAATTCATTATGACAATAAAGTGACTTAATTTCTTCATTACAAAATGGCTAACCATCTCCCCTCCTACCTCACAGGGGGGCCTGGAGTCCTGCACGAAGTCGCAGTTGAAAATACTGCGTATTTCACAGAGAAATGGGCCTGAGGGATACACTCACCCCGTAGCGGCTGGCCAGCACCTGGTTGACGGTAGCATCCACAGCTGCGAGTTTCACTTTCCCTTTCGTTTGCTCTTTGACCTCTGTAGCTGCAGCTGCCCATTCTGGCTCCAGGCTGTAGAAAAATATATTCACTTTAAAAGGGTATTTCACCTCTCAGCACAAGTACTCTGTGTGCATTTTCTGCCCAATCCAGTTAAATCACACTTGGAAAACATTTTATGTGTAGCTTTACGAAAGATACGATGCGACCCTTCACACATTTGCTTCCCAGGCCTTTGTCACTCCCCTCAAATCTGGATGCCAGCTCCCTGTTAACCCTTGACGATATGACAAAGGAAACCCTTGGCACTAATGCCAATGTTTAACATTCATTTAGAGTCAGAGCTTTTCTGGAGGAGAGCCTGGTGATCATCTCTGCTCCCGTTCAGCTCTTTCAAAGTGAGCTGGACAAACACACTAAAACCACCGCGACTTAAAAAGTACTCAGTAAAAAGCACTTACTTTTTACAGTGTCCACACCAAGGAGCATAAAACTCCACCATCCAAACATCTTCACTGTCAAGGACGTTCTTATCAAAGCTGTCATCCGTCAGCTCAATCACATCTTTCTTACTTGAGCTTTCGCTTCTACCCTGTCATTTGTGACATTAAACATTAAACTACAATTTGGCCAAAAAGCACACTATTCCTCTTCTAAGTGCACTAACTCCTTCTACATCTTACCAAAGTTTTGAGTTTTTCCTTCAAGTGAAAACTATCTTACTCAGGTTGGGGACATTCCTTACTGTTACTTTTACCTCTATCACCTACTATTTTTAAGAGAAACCTCAACATGGCTCAAAGAACCACCTTAATAACATTATTCTAACTCAGACTCAAACACAGCTGCCGCTGTGTCCCAGGATGCTGAACATAACTAGTTACTACCTTTTCATAGATCAAAAAAGCTGAAAATTGCAATTAATCCTTCTCTTTTTTCAGAGAAATTTCTTCAGTGCTAACCCTAAGCAGTAGTCAGTCTGGCTATCTTGCTGTGTGTGGCCTGGGCCAGCAGCCACGGAGGCAGGGAAGACAGCTGGGCTCATTAAACGCCTAAGTTTGAAATAAAACACGAGAGTATGAAATCTCTGTAAACTCGAAGTCTGTGTAGAGTTAGTTTTACCAGCCTCCTAGAAGAGTGAAGGGCCATTTTATACATATTTATCAGTAAGAAATTATTATTATTATTTTTAAGATTGGCACCTGAGCTAGCATCTGTAGCCAATCTTTCTTTTGTTTCCTTTTTCTCCCCAAATCTCCCCGGTACATAGTTGTATGTTCTAGTTGTGGGTCCTTCTAGGTGTGGCATGTAGGACGCCGCCTCAGCAGGGCCTGATGAGCAGTGCCATGTCCGCGTCAGGATCCCAACCAGCGAAACCCTGGACCGCTGAAGCGGAGCACGCGGACTTAACCACTTGGCCACGGGGCCGGCCCCCATCAGTAAGAATTTAATGTCATCTCACAAGAACATAAGTATATCGTGGTTAAACTTCACAACTTCATACAGGGGCATCTAAAATACCAATCCGTAGAACAGGAACTTCTTTCTCTTCTTCCTTATCCATTTATGCATAATTTTCCAGGGATTTTGGGCTGACTGCCACAGATACAGGCCAAGAGGTCATCCAAATTTCATCCTTGTCTGCCCAAAGTCAGTGGGGAGGAGAGCTGGTCTCTCCACTTTGGAGCTCTGAAGGCCAGGGATCCCAGGGCCCCAGCAACCTTGGCCTGGAGCTCTTTCTCCCTCTACAGTCCAAACTCTTCTGTCAGCCTGGGACAAGGACGCCTAGCTGGGGGCCTGGGTCTCGCCCTGCAGTTGTGGCAAGACGCCCTGGGGCTGACTGCCTATGGTGACAGTGATTCTGAGGTGGCCAAATGAGCAGGCTAGGTTGCTGATTCTGTCTGGGATCAGCTGACTCAACCTCCTATTATTTTTTTAAATAAAAGATAACCAACTTAAAATATTAAAACAAAAAATTATCTTCTACAAGGAGTTTACACTCAGGCTTCACAATCACCACACACATTAAAAGTTGACACCATACAGCCTTACCTGTTTTCCAGAACTATATCCACCGCTCCTTCCCCCAAGGCGATCCTTGACGAGCTGGCGCAGAGCACTGAGAGCAGCATCTACAATGGCCTCGCCACTTCTGCCACCTACAGGAAGACAAAGGATGATCAGAAGAACGGTGCTGGCGGGCTGTGCGCCTGTCTGATGCTACCTAAAGACCTGCACCTTTACAGATTTGTCAGTGTCATCTGATGTTCACACAGACCTAACACCATGTGTATTTAAGAGAGAGTCAATTTCTCCCCAGCATACCTTTCACGCTAGACTTTACACTTGGAAAACCAATTCCTCTTCTTCAGTTTTAGGTTATTAGCAGGAACAAGAATGTCCTGGTCACCTATAAATATCATCTCCTAATGGGAATAATTCACAAATGTTTACTGAATATATAAAATGTACACAGATGAATAACATGAATAACTATCTAGGTAAAAAAGGAGGAGAAGTACCGAATGAGGAAAATAAAAGAAACTTTTTCTATGAGATAACAGAAAAGACCATGGACAAAGCAGGCTATGAGGGGTCTGAAGCTAAGCAACTGGAAAGCAATCCCGGGCCTCTTTTTGCTACCTTGCTTAGAAAACACTGTGATTTTAGGCTTTTAGATTCTGTAGCTGAACTTACTCCTAATACAAGAAGCAACAAACTGTACTAAAACTCAGTGATGACAACAGCCTTTGGAAGTTTACCAAAAACTATATGCTCAAGAAAAAGGGGCCATTAACTGAGTCACAAGTATATGGATAATATATGCCATGAGGGTATCTTCAGAGTTCAAGGGTAAAACTCTAATAAAATCTCTTCAGAAAGTTTCATCTTTCTTTTTTTAAAAACAGTTTTCTAATCAAACTGCCCAGGGAGAGAGGAAAACTTCTGAGAATACTTCAGACCTGACATTGAAAGAAATACAGCACAGCAATGCTCTGAATACGTTCAGAGCATCTTGTAACACATCCCTAGTTGGCAGGACCACACATCACTTCCTCACACAGAAGGCAAGACCTCAACATAAAAACAGCCTCTGCTCCATCTTCTGAGCCAGCGCCCCTTCCACCAAGCTTTACCTGGAACTACACCAAGAAATAAACCAGGAAAGACGACAGAGGGTTTTCTCACTCTAGACCAAAGGTCAGCAAACTCTTCCAGAAAAGGGCCAGACAGTAATTATTTTCCATTTGGCAGGCCACACTGTCTGTTGCTGCTACTCAATTCTCCTGCTTTAGTGTGAAAGTAGCCATAAGCAATACGCGAATGACTGTTTTCTAAAACCTTTATTTACAAAAATATGCAGCAGGCCAAATGCCAACCCCCATTCTAAACATTCTATTTTTATAAGTTAGCAAAGCAAACAAACAATTATTCCAAAGCAGATGTTTACTCAGAAAAATGAAACTGATCATTTTATGGGACTTCAGAGCTGGTGAGTCTAGAAGAAATGTCATGTCTAAGGCCCTATCTCCAAGTATTTGACCCCCAGCTGGGAGATGTACCAACTAGATCGATATTTACCAAGTTACATGCTTTACATGTACTCTGTCAATGCAACTTCTAGCAGCCTAAAATAGGTCTTCACACCCCATTTTACAGGTAAGAAGCAAGTCCAGAGATTAGGTGCTGTGTCTAGCCCGCAGTTACACCCAGGCCAGGCTGTCTTCAGAGTTCCCTCTCTAGGTTCTGCACGCACTCCCTTCGCTTCCCTTTTCTGGGGATGTCTTCTCTCTCAGTTGATGCAAAGCAAGACCCTAAGTTCAGACAACACAATAGCATTCTGCTTTCCTGTGATGCTGATTCTCCCCCCGCCCAACCCCACAAACTTGTTCTTCTCACAAAGAGCAAAACCTAAGACGTCAGACTCTAAGCTCAGTCACTGATATGCCCCAGGTGATGAAATCTTAAAAAAATGATCAAATGAGCATAATTTAAACACACTATGCCCAATACTTTTTTTAGGACCCTGGATATAGCTCAACCTAGCAATTCTGATTATCCTAATATAATGATCTGTTTGTGAGATCTTAAATAAAACACCAGGACTATTCTATGAAAGAACAGAGTGACTAAAATAACATTTACCCTTGAGTCTAGAGCCAGAATCCTCTCTTTAGTTGCCTCAGTGAGTCACAGCAAATACAATTTACTTATCTACACAAGAGGGAGAATTTGTGGTACTTATTTCCTATCAATAGGAGACTACATAACAGCTTTAATACTCAAATACTGTATGTGTTTACAAGGCATAAAGATCCTCAGGCAAAATATTCCACAGTAACATCAATAGTTTAAATTCACTATCGAGTTAGGCCCTCCTGTTTTTCACCTACCTGCTCAAATTAAGATTCCGACCAGGGGAACGGAGAAGTTAGGAAAAGTCCTTACCCTGATAATCTTCTGGTCTGTTTTTGTTGGCTCCAAAAATCTTAATGGTAGGAAATCCCTGAACACCGTATTGACCTCCTAGGGACTGATGTTTATCTGCATCAACTGCACCAACTTTTACAACATCCTGCAGAAATACAAAAGAAATACCTATTTTTCCTTCAACTGAAGCAGATTCCACAAGAACCCATCATCTGATTCGCGTAGACTGACAAACAAAATGAAGGGCAGGGCATGGTTTACAGTCGGAATTAACGAGGGCCTTGGCCTGGGAAATCATGCCTGAACCGAATGAAGGGTGAAACGCAAGTCAGCCCACGGAGACCGCTCTGCAGCTCCCAGAATGAGCACGACTAAGAGTAGTTAGGTCATTTATCTGGGAAACAGAATTGATAAAAACAGACAACACAAAAATTTATACATATCCCTTTGCTCCTTACATGATTTTGGCACCAGAAAAAGGGTTTTGAGCTTCAATATGCAAATTAGGGGCCATCTTGGTGGAGCAGCAGTTAAGCTCCACATGCTCCACTCTGTGCTCAGGTTCACGGGTTCAGATCCCAGGCGTGGACCTACACTACTCATCAAGCCATACGGTGGCAGCATCCCACATAGAAAATAGAGGAAGACTGGCAACAGGTGTGAGCTCAGAGCCAATCTTCCTCACCAAAATAAATAAATAAATACATAAATAAGATGCAAAGTAACTTCCTATTGTACATCAAACCTGCTTGTATACTTATTTAAACATATACAGGTGAATGTGGACATCTTACAAACTTACTTTTAACGCAGTGGCTACTTTTTTCCATTCTGGGGTTAATCTTTGGCAGTGGCCACACCTTTTAGGAGATGAAAACACAAATAAGACAACAATTAGTCTTTGATCGTCAATTCAAAAAACATCCACCAACGGTCTACTGAGTGACAAGCACTGGAGGTGAGGGCCTGCAGGGGGAACGAGCGCCAACCAACACTATCAGTGACTGGGGGCTCAGCACTGTGTGACTGCACCACAACCCTATCAGTGACTGGGGGCTCAGCACTGTGTGACTGCACCACAACCCTATCAGTGACTGGGGGCTCAGCACTGTGTGACTGCACCACAACACTATCAGTGACTGGGGGCTCAGCACTGTGTGACTGCACCACAACACTATCAGTGACTGGGGGCTCAGCACTGTGTGACTGCACCACAACACTATCAGTGACTGGGGGCTCAGCACTGTGTGACTGCACCACAACACTATCAGTGACTGGGGGCTCAGCACTGTGTGACTGCACCACAACCCTTTTTCATATTGTAACAAAGAAGCTTCTAAACTACTGCTCAGTTCAATCATATTGAAAGAGTTTAAACAAACTCTTATCGTTAGTAACTCTATCCCTGAGCAGGAACTTCAGTGTTTATCTGGTCAAGTGTGCACCTCTATGTGTGGTCCCAACTGTCAGGCTACACAACTGCAGATTCTTGGGCCCCACGAAATCAGAGTTCCCGGAGAAAGGGTTCGGGGTCCTACTAGTGATTCTTACATCTATTAAGGTGAGACATTCCCTGATCTGCTCCAAACTTTTCATTGTAGCGACGACGCATCTGCATTAGAGCCTAAACCTCAATGCTCTCTGGCTCCCACAAGCAGCTTGTGGAGTTAAAAATGCACAGAGAATCCCAAATCAGTAAGCCTAACAAGCTGAAAAGCACTTGACACCACAAGGTGGTGACAAAAGAGCAAGAGAGACAAGAACACAAGGAAAAACAACCTTAATCTTTTAGGTACTAGTATTTGAAAAAAATTGTGCAACATAACACACAGAAAAGTGCCTTTAAAAAATTCTATACACACAAATCTGTTTGATTTATACCATTCACTGAGGTTGTAGGTAGCTATACCGTGCACATTCAGTGTTGTATAACATCTATTTTATGAAGATAACCACAACCAGTTTATCCACAGATGATTTGCTGTTTTTAAACAAAGTGAATTCTAATTTGGTCTCTAAGGACCTAATGAGCAAATGCCACGTGCCAGTGTCGTGACGAGCACTCCTCACAGACGATTTCATTTCATCAGCACCAGGACCCTGAAGGCAGGCCTAGCTCTTATTATTTTACAGACGATGACACAGCACGTGGGATGGTAAAGACCACCCAATATCACAGAGTCATCCAGCGACAGCTGCCTGACAGGCCTTTCTGACTCCAGATCCCACATTCTTCATCAGTGCGTAGTACTGCCTTTCACAGGGGCCTAAGCTTAACCCACTATTTTAGAAGTCAGGATCTTTCAGGGAAATGTCCTGAAATGCTGATTCTACATACTTACACATAGTTAAGTTTTGCTATTTAGGTGAGATACTTAGAAGGCCAGGAGGCCAAAATTTCACAGGAGTTTATGCCCTTTTAGTTTCAGTTTATTCTATGAAAGGACTCAAATCAGAGACTGTCAGAGTCTATACCCCCTCCTATTTCAATGTTAAGTGATGTAAAGATAGATCGAAATGCCAAATAAATATAAACACAGCAGCACACCCTCTAACCCACGGGCTCTTCACCTGGGTCCACAGACCCCCAAAGGATCAGTGGACAAAATTCAGGGGCTCTGTGAACTCTGATGTGGGGAAAACACCCCTCTATTTTCACTAACCTGTAATTGAAATTTAGGGTTTCCTTCAATTACGAACATTAACAACATACCACAGTTGGTCAGTACTTGTGACTTTGACACGAATAAAAATCATGGCTATTTTCATATCACCACTATCGCTGTTGCAGATGTCTTTAAACATCACGTACACTCATCACTATCTCAGAATTGTGGTCGCTAGCTGTTAGACCTGCGGCTGGATCTCCAGTAAAAGAGTACTACCTAACCACATCAAGATTTATCTTACTATTTCATAACACTATTTCAATATCTTAGGTTTCCTTGGTGATCCTATATGCTTTATTTTATACATGTAGAAAATAGGAACCTTCACCAAGCTGCCGAAGTCCAAGCACAAAAAGAAGTTAAAAGCACCTCCCCTAATTAGACAGTCTCTGACCCACAACACTAGGAAGCAAAATTCTGCCCGTGTAACAATAACTAACTCCCGCATCCAGATCCTGTCTTCTCAGCTATGCGGTCTGGTTTAGGTTGGGAAGGAAGTATATTCTCTTACATCGTAGCTCCCCAAAACAAGATCAAAACTAGTAAAAACTGCATACAAAGGCATTAAAAAATGTTTGCACAATTACTATTTGTATAGAATTCTCATTTGAATTTAAGAAGCAAAAGACAAATAGCTTTTTTTAAAAAAATAATAAAGGCATTAAGAGAAACAGGATTCAATGTGGCAACATAAACTTTTAAAATAGAAGGTTTTTTTGCTAAACTGAATGGTTTCATGGTCTTCCAAAGAAAAAATTAAAGCAATAAAGGGAAACCTTTCATCAGGCATACCTTAAATGCGCCACCTCAGGTAAGAAGAATTTGTAAGCATTTCACTTACTACCCTACATGAGCTCACAAGGCATAGCTCACATCTAAAAGGACTAGTCTGGGTCGCAGATCACCACGCAATTAACCCGCACAGATACACACTTGCTGGTGCTCGGGTCTCCTCTCAAGGAACTTGCGGCCTGCGAGTTTAGAGCTGTGACAATCTCGTGCACATTTTGCACTGTTTCCATACTTCTATTTGTTGGTTTTTTGTTTTGTTTGCATTAAACGCAATAATACATAAACAATTAGTGCAATGCTGTATTTTGATGACATATAATTGTGCACCCTTAATTTCAATGATAATTATGTATCCACTCCACAAGGGATTTTTCCAGCAATGAAGGTAAAGTAAGAGAAGACTTTTAAAAGTAAACTAGATTTTCTAATTACATATTTCTGGAAGCAACGCTCTTCAAGAAACAGAATGGAGTCAATCACTGATTCTTCCCTTTCCTTCACCCAATATGCTTTCTGCAGAAAACCAGTTTCCCTTCCACCTCCATCCCACTTACCTCATCATATAGATCTTCCTAAAATTACAAGGCTTTTATTTTTCTTTCTTGCAACAATTAGCTACTTCAACCATCTTTTTTTTTAATTGACTTAATCTCCAAGGCCTTTAACAGATCAGAACTTGTGGAGTATCCCATTTCCCTCTCTTCTACTTCTTTCAAACAAACAGTAGACTAGACGGCTGAATAAAATCACACTTTGATAAAATTAGAAGAAATACTAATACATAAGTATTAATACATAAGTACCATAAATAACCAACAACTATTTTATAATACTTACCACGGAGCATAGAATTCTACAAGCCACAAACTATCACTTTGAATAACTTCTCGGTTGAAATTTGATGGAGTTAATTCGATTACATCATCACTAGAGGAATACAGACCATTCACTGCTAGAAACAAGGTGCAGCTCATCAGACCTGGAGAAACAACAAAAAGCACACCATTAATGGCAGGCTTCATGCTCCGACAGGAGACCTGGGCAAGCCAAGTCTTTCTCAGCTGAGCAGGGCCCTTCACGCAGGACGGCCCCGGCCAGGACCCTCCTAACCCCTCTGCCCTGCCCCCCGACTGCTGCTGGGGCCCCTGGAATTTTACTCCCACTGGTGCGGTGCCGAGCAGGAAGGGAACAGACAGTCCACACGCTCACCTCTTGGGCTGCACTAGAAAGTTTTAAATACTATTCTTAGTGCTTTTCAGGTATCAACACCCTCGTTCTTTACAGCCACCCTATGAGGCAGGACTATCACTGCCACCCTATGAGGATGATCATATAATTTCTTTCTTTTAATCGGTTGATGCAACAAATTACAAGTGAGACTGACCCATGTTCTAAGGTAGTGCATTATTACGCCATCTTAGTCACGTTTTCATACGCTTATTTTGTAAATAGAATTTGGAAGATTTCAAATGAAACTTTTTGGAATAACTCAATGGTAAATTACTTCTGAAAGGAATGTACACCGATGTTAATTTTTATATTGCCAAATCCTCCACCTTACACTTAACAGCACTTTCAAGTCACTTTCAAATCCATTCGTCACTTGATTGTTCCCAGCATTACTAACTAGAGAGCGGGAATCATCCCTATTTTGTAAATAAGGAAACAAAGGCAGAAAAAGATCACGTGGCCCACGATGGTCATGCATCTAACAGGCAGGGCAGCTCTGTGACTTCTGCTTCCGAGCTCTTCCCATTACACCATGCTGTCTTTTAGTGCTCAAGATCAAAAGGTTCAGTATGCCATGGGCGTGAATAACAATTACATTGTTGAAGAATATTACATTTGAATTATAGATATGGCTAGTATTGTAGGAACTTACGAAATGAAACTGTGGACTTACTAAGGGTGGTGTGAAGCCACTAAAGAAAGGGTTTTCATGCAGGGGGTATGATCAGATTTGCTTTCTAGAAAGAGCATGTATTCTGGCTGCAATGTGGACAGTGGATGGGGACTTATCAGGAGAGCAGCGTCACACAGACCAATGGAAAAACAGAATGAGTAACAGTAACAAATGCTGCTGGGAGGTCAAGTAGAAAAGACTGAAGACGTCCAGGGCACATAACGACAAAGAAGTCACGGGGCCCCTGGCAGTGGTGGTGGAGTAGTGAAAGTAAGCAGCAGCCAGTCTGCACAAGACTGGAGAGAGGAGGCGGGAACAAGCTGGTGACAACTAGAGCTCACTTTTTAAAGAAGTTTCATCATAAAGGGCAGGAGACAGCAAGCAAATGTGGGGCAGAAGGAAAGTTTCTTTAAAAGATGGGAGTGATCTGGGGCTGCTCCGTGGCTGAGTGGTTGAGTTCACACACTCTGCTTCGGCAGCTGGGGGTTCATGGGTTCACACCCTGGGGGCAGACCCAGCAGCACTCATCAAGCCATGCTGTGGCAGTGTCCCCCAAAGAAGCTCCAGAATGACATACATCTAAGATATACAACTATATACTGGGGCTTTGGGGAGGAAAACACAAGAAGACAGGAGTGATCTGAGCTGGAAGGGAAGACATACGTGAAAGAGGAGAGACTAAAGATAGAGTACAAGGTACAATGGAACAAAATGGCCAGAGTCAGGAGTAGGGGACGGGGTGGCCCGTGACAGGATGACCTCCTCTTCCATTTCAAGAGGTGGGAGAGGGTGAGTGTGGGTGGAGGTCAGGCCAGCCAAAGTGGGGCTCCCTTGATTATCTGTGCTATCCAATACGGTAGCCACCAGCTACACGTGGCTACCCCAAACTGAGATGTTCGGAAGGTGTAAAAAAACACACTGAGGGGCTGGCCTGGCGGCATAGTGGTTGGGCTCGCACTCTCTGCTTCAGCGGCCCAGGGTTCACAGCTTTGGATCCCAGGAATGGACCTGCACTGCTTGTCAAGCTGGGCTGTGGCAGCATCCCACATAAAGTAGAGGAGGGTCAGCATGGATGTTAGCTCAGGGCCAATCTTCCTCACACACACAAAAAAAGCAAACTGAATTTCAAACACTTGGTAGGAAAAAAAAATGTAAACTACCTCATTAATATTTTTTATATTGATTAGCTCTTGAAATAGTATTTTAGATATATCAGGTAACAAATATATATTAAAACTAACTTCACCTGGTTCTTTTTGCCTTTTTAAACATTGCTACTAGAAAATCTTAAATTACATATAAAGTTTATTTTCTATTGGATGGTGCTGCTCGATAATCTTTTCATTGCTGCAGGAGAGATTAAGTAGAGTTTGACATATTTAACAAAGCAAGTAAATCAAGACCTAAGCAGAGACAGCCCTAATACTGAATAAGCTTGAAAGAAAAACTGGTCCTAGAAAACCCCCTAGGGAGGTCTACTTGTAAAGACATTTATCTTTTTTTCGTAAAATTGATATGGATTGATACTTGTTCAATACATTGGGCTCACTGTGAAATTTTCAAAAATGGAAAAGAAAGGAGAAAACCCACCAACAGTCCCATTAGAAGAAGCTATTGATATTTTGGTGAATATCCTTACTGACCTCTCTCTACACAATACAGTGGTCTCAAACATTATTCTATTTATATAAACGCAATCTTACTATTCAGTCCCTTCTGTAACCTTCTTTCACTCAAAATAAATTACAGACATTTTCTACGTAAGTAATTAATGATTACTCATTACCCCCATGTAAGCATTTTTAATGGCTCTATCATGGCGCCAATGCACTGCTGACAGAACTTGATTGTTCCCAATTTTTCATTATTAACAGGTCAATGCTGAAAATTCTTATACTTCCCCCCCCCCAAATGAATATGATTATTTCCTTAAGAGAAAATCTTACAAGGGGGATTGAGTATCTAATATTTACATATATAAAATATATACATTTTATGAATAAATATATCTATCTGTCCAACTACCCTCCAGAAACCGACATCTTAACTAAGACTTATATGACACTATGTATCAGGCATGGTTCTAAACATCTAAGATCTATTAACTCATTTAAGAACTCTATGTGGTATGTATCATCATGCCCATTTTCAGTCCAGGAAATGGAGATACAGCAAAGGTAACTTGCCTAAGGCCACAGAATTAGAAAGAGCACATGGTTATGCAACCCGAATTTTTAACCAAAGGACTGGAGACTGCAGGAGCACAATGCCAAGGCAGGTCATCCTCCAGACCGTGGCAGGAGAATCAGGTTCCTTCCCTCCTCCTGCCAATCAGGGACAGCGCTGCAGAACGCACTCTCCTCCTCAGCTGTTCAAGCAGGCTGGAGTCACCAAGGGCTGGAGCGGGATTCTCACCTCAGGAAGGTGCTTCCTTTCCACTCAAGGATGGTCATGACTACCGACACTCAGTGTATCACGGACTCGGGCTATTTTTTTTTTCTAGTAATGGTAGTAGACTTTAGTCAAGTACTTGTCTTTAAAACCTGCCTGGTTCTCACAAGAGCCTCCCCTCCTTATAAATGGCTATCCAGTGGAAATGTCTAGATGTAAAGGTTCGAAATCTAAATTCCTTATAAGGCAATTTGACCTGGTAGGGTTAGAAGCAAATTACACAATACTCAGAAAAACAGATGAAAAGATGTATAAATACCAACAGCATAAAAGTAGCCAGTAACTACCCCCTACAAAAACCCTCAAGAAAACAACAAAACCCTCGGCTCACTTAAGACGGTAAAGCAGGTCAAGGCTGACCAATAATCTGGTTCTGAAGCACCCGTCGCCCTTCCACTCACTGATAAGGAGCACCAATGAGAAACTGGAACATCCGAGTGTCTACAATCTATGTGAGCAGATGGTTTTGCCATCTGTGGCTTCCCATTATTCCTCCACGGTAGTTACGGCTGTTATAAATCCACATCAGCAACATCTCGGTCCCACACCTGCCAGCAAGAGTACGTGGTCCCAAAGCACTCATCTAGAAACCACCAGGGCTCCCAAGAAGGCTGACTACATTTATTAAAATAACGAGTTAATTGATAGAATCATACTCTTTTGAGAGCCTACTCTGAATGCACTCATGGGCAACTAAATAAAAACTAAATTCTTTTTCCCTCTACTCTCTCTACAGGAATACAGCAAATATTTATACACTGTTTACTCTCTTTAGACATACAGTAACTGATTCATCCCGAGAACAACGCTATGGGGTAGAGTAGCCCAGAGTGGTTAAGTAACTTACTCCCAGTCACACAGCTAGAAAATAAGGAAGAGGGCCGGCCAGGTCTCCAACCCCGTGGTCTGGATCCAGAGAGTTCTGGTAAGGACTGCTGGAGCGCCTTGGCTGGGACTAGGGGGAGCCCAGAGGACAGGATCCTCAAACTCACTCACTGTAGCGTCTACACCAGACATTTACGTAATTCATCAAAGTCTGAACTTTTTTTTTCTTTTTTCTGCTTTTTTTCTCCCCAAATCCCCACAGTACATAGTTGTCTATTTTACTTGTGGGTCCTTCTAGTTGTGGCAAAGTCTGAACTTGTAACAACGAAACCGAGCCTCATGACCTCTGAAGCGCTCCTGCACCCTGGGCCCAGCTTCGGGAGGAAGGCACTGCTCCCTTTCTAAGGCGACTCCCCCCAGGCCTCCTTCCAGGACTGGGTTTGGATGTCTCAGCCTTTCTTACAAGCGGGACTTCCATGCACAGGTGGGAAGGACCAGCCGCACGGGGAGGCGCCCGCGACGCTCCCGGACACTCTGGGGTCTGAGGACAGGCCCAGAACAGGGTCCTCCTTTTACGTCGCCCCCAATCCGCACCCTCCGCCAGGGACGAGCCAGGGCCGGTCGGGGCGGCTCAAACGCGGCCGGGCCGCCGCCCCTCCACCAGGAGCTCGGCACCCCGCGCTCGGACTGTCCCACGGTCCCCGGGTCCTGGGTCCGAGCGCAGCCCAGGCCCCCTCGTGCCCGTGCACGCGCTCCCTCCAGGTGGGCAGCGGAAGCCCCCTGAGGGCGCCCTCCCCTCCGCCCGAGGGCCGGCGCGGGGGCTCCAGCCAAGGGCAGCCTCGCCCCCTGGGCCCCGCCGCCCCCGGGGTCCCGTCCCGGGTCCCCCGCGTGGGCCGGGCCCACGCCCGCCCGCCCGGCGCCAGCCCGGCCAAGGCCAGGAGCCCGCCCGCTCCCCGGGCCGCGGCCCGCCGTGGGGACTCGGGACCCCCAGCCGGCCCCTGGAGGAGGGGGCCGCGCTCACCGAACACCACGCGAGCCATGCCGAACGCCGCGCCGCCGCGCACCCCGCCGCCGCCTCAGCTCTGCCGCGCCGCGCCCCCGCCACCCCGGTCCCGCCCTCGGCCCACCAGGCAAGCGCCAGGCGGCGCGGGGGTCGGGCCGGAAGGCGCTCGCCAAGCCGTGGCCGCGGCTTATTGGTCCCGGCAGGCTTCGCTCACCCGCGTAGCCAATGGGAGGCGGCCGGGTAGAGGTCCCCGGTTTGGTTTTTTTTAACGGAGGCGGGGCGAGCGGCGGAAGGAGGGACTTGCTGGGGGCGGGGCGGTGCTGACCAACCTTTCCTTTTGCCCGGGCCCTCGAATCATCCCGCCCCTCCTAGGCTTTCGGTACTGTTCCCGCTGACAGTCCAGTACCTGGTTTTTCTTCTCTCTCAGGCCGCCCCACCCCCTGTCCCTGTCCCCGACGAGCCGCGTTCCACGTCTTGCTCATCCCTTGCCTCCCTTCACTCCCCACCCCTTAACCCTCTTTGTCCCCAGGGAGGATAACTTTCTTTGGGCCCTCAGAGCATCTAGGACCTTATTAGATGACATATTAATTTTTCTTGTGTCCGGACGAGTATGCAGTCAAAAAAGCATGTGCTAAGCACTTACTGTATATACCATAATTGAACAGGTATTTATTTTGTTGAATTACTTTAAAGGTTCCCATGTCCAGGGCACATAACTGTGCAATGCCTTTTACAGACAGGACCTCGCTCTGTGGAACCCTGCGGGGCTTAAGCTTCAGGGCTCCGCACGTACAGGGTTTCCTTCCTCGCCCTGGAAGGGGTCCTAGCGATGCGTTCACGTGGTCATGTGTTTTGTAAAATTTGCAAAAGTAAAGTTTTTAAGCACGACGGGCTAAGACTATGGTACCTTTCCACTCAGATTTCCCCTCCTGCGTTTGGACTCGAGCACTTTGTTTTTTGTGTTAGTAATGGTTTATTTCTCTGTAGTGCTTAATGCATAAAACAGCTCTGATTCTGGCTAGAGCATTTATGGGCACAGTGGAGTCCAGGAGTGGTGGTGACTGGTAGGGCTTCCTGGAGGAAGTGGCACCAGAGCTGAGTCTGGAATACTTGCCAGGCAAACAGAGGGGCAAGTCATTCCAGGCACAAGGAGCAAAGTGGGTGAAGAAGGCACAGCTGGGTGAACTGACACCATGAAGAGGAAGCTGACAGCAAACACCAGATGATGGGGTGGTGCTGGGGGGCTGTGTGACATGGTGAGACATTCAGGGGTATGTAGGATGGGCCTTGCAGATCCCTGATTTTTGGTTCTCTAAGATCTCTTTGGGTATGTTGATGCTGTTGTAAAATCTAGGATTTGGTGTGTCAGGGTAATCGATGGCTGCCATCAATGATGGCCTCTAAAACAATCCTAAAATCTCAGTGGCTTATATGATAGTGGTTTGTTTCTTGCTCTCATCGGGAAGCAGCTTTCCATGTGGTGGGTTGGGGACTCTAGCTCCTCCCATCTTATAATGTCACCATCTTCTAAAAGGTGCACTCTCAACATGGGCTGTATTGCCCCCAAAGGGGCAAAATTGGTTCTTGGGGAGGCAGAGTGAAAAAATCTTAGATATGACAAGGGCCAAAGTACGTAACAGATATATAGTATGTCTGTGTTTTCAGATTCCTGGGAGACAGGAAATTAGGAAAAGAAATGTGTAAAAAGGCTCCTTAGGGGGTGATAATGAAAAAAAAAGGGTGAGAAACACTGTCCTAGAACAAGGCTGTCCAATGGAAATACAATGTGAACCACAACCACATGTGAAATTTTAAAATGTCTAATAGCCACATTAAAAAAGGAAAAAGACTAATTTTAATAATGTAGCTTAACCCAAGATATCCTGTTATCATTTCAACATGTAATCATACAAAAATCATCAATGAGCTTTTTTACATTATTTTTTTCATATTAAGTCCTTGAAGCCCAGTGTCTATTTTACACTGTCAGCACATCTTAAGTTAGACTGGCCGCATTTCAAGTGGTCGGTAGCCGCATGTAGCCAGCAGCTGCTCTAGTGGACAGCACAGCTCTAGAACATCCCTGGAGTCCTTGATCGATTCTTCTGCAATCGACTGACTGCAGGGCAAAAAGAGAGAGAACAGGGAGGATTGCACAGGTGGTTTTGGCCAGGCCTGGTAGTGTTCTTCCATTCACATTCAGTTGGCCAGAAGCCAGCCATGTGCCCCCAACCTAACTGCAAGGGAGGCTGGGAAATACTTTTCTATGTCCAGGAAGAGAAATTAGATTGATTAGGATCTAGACAATTTCTGTGTAGTCCACCCTCTGGCCTCCAAATTCCCATGTTACTCTTCGTCCACGCATGGAACACAGTCAGTCCCTCCCGAAGGGGCCTTGACCCAATGTCCATCGTTGACCCAGCTCAAAGTCCTGGACGTCTGAGTGATGTGTAGACCCCCCACGTCAGGGTGTGAATCCTCATGGTAGAGCTCATGAACTAAAAAGACGAGCTATCCTCCCCACCCCCAAACTCCCAATGCACCACGTTGAGACAGGACAAGAGAATCATCATAAACGCTCCCTTTCGGAAAGGAGGAAAGCAGGAGATACACAGCAGTCGCTGGTTCAGGGCAATTCTGAAATCCTGGTGGGTGGACACTATAGGGCTCCCACACTGGGAAAGGCGGTTCCTTGATTAGGTTCTGATTCTGCTTTCTGGGAGGTTCTCTGTGGCTTCCCCCACGCCTCCCCCACTCCAGGAGGCACCCCCTGGTGATCAGTCTCCCACCCACATCTGAAGTGGGAGGTAGGGAGCCTGCTCTCCTAGGAATCTGCCCAGCTTTCAAAGCCTGCCTCTTGCCTGTAGAAGGTGGGGACTCCAAGGGCCTTTTCACTTTGTGTTTTTGCCTTTTGTTTTGCTTTAAGTAAGCTTTTTATTGAAATATAACATTATTATGGACTGAATAGTGTCTCCTCCAAATCCATATTGTTGAAGCCTTAACCCCCATTGTTTCTCTATCTGGAGAGAGGGCCTTTAAGGCGATGATTAAAGTCAAGTGAGGTTATGGGGTGGAGCTCTAATCCGATAGGACAGGTAGCCTTATAAGAAGGGGGAGAGGCTCCAGGAGTGTGCACACACAGAGGAAAAGCCATGTGAGGACAGCCAGAAGGCAGTTGTCTGCAAGCCAAGGAGAGAGGCCTCAGGAGAAACCAACCCTACCGGCACCTTGATGTTGAACTTCCAGCCTCCAGAACTGTGAGATAATGGATATCGGTCATTTAAGCTGCTCAGTCTGTGATACTTTGTCATGGCAGCCCAAGCAGACTGATACAAACATATATACTGAAAAAGGGCACAGACATTTAAGAGTAACAGCTCCTTGAATTTTCATAAAGTGAACATACCGTGTAACCAGCACCCCAGAAAAACCTCTTGCATCCCCTTTAAAAGATAATACCAAGAATTATCACCCTAGATTAGTCTGTGTGTTTTGACACTTTGTGAAAAGAGAGTCAATCCGTATGCACCATTTTGTATCTGGCTTCTTTCACTCAGAGTTATGTTGACAAGGTTTGTCCGTATATGTAATTACTGGTGTAACCCGTTGTGTAAACACCCCGCCGTCTATGTGTTCTCCTCTTGATGGACACTTAGGTAGTCCCTACATCACATCAGCACGTTGGCATAGCACGGTCTTTAAAAGACCAGACGTACACTTTCCTGTTGAGGCCACAGGCTCTTTCCAAGGTGTCACCGAGTGTATGACGGCCTGTTTGTGTTAAGTTTAAATCTCGGCTCCAACGAATACCTCGCAACCACAAACTCGGAGGCCTGGGGTCATTTAATAAGTGCTACTCAGGACAAGAGAATTCTGTTAAATTGTAACAAAAGGAATTGGCTCGTCTGTGGAGTTAGGCAGCCTGGTGCTTCCCTCAGCAGCTGTGTGTTGAAGGCCTTGTGTGTCCTGGATGCTGTGGGAGGACAAAAGAAATACAAAAAAACGCAGTCTCAGCCATCAAAATGTAGGTTTATCAGGATACTTGTTATAACGTAGAATATTCTGGCTCTTCTGAAACAAAGGCTTTGGATCTGAAAGCTAAAGTAGAAAGAAGACTTTGGTTACGGATGCCAACAAAGGAAGGTGTCACTGTTCACTCACTCATTCCTCCCTTTACTCGTTCATTTGACAAGTGGTTACTGAATATCTGCTGATTTCAGGCTCACTGCTGGGTCCTGGGGATACTGAGATGATTAAGAGATGTTGCCTGCCCGTGGGAGCTCATGGCCCAGAAGTGCACGGTGCGGTGAATCCTGAGCAGCTGTCTGTAGCAGGTTGGCTGGCACCAGTCTCAACAACTCCACTGAGCTGCAGAGACAGCAACCACGGCGGATCACTTTTCTTTGAACAATGGTGTGAGTTTTAAGGACAAAAGATTAAAACATGTTATGTGACTAAAGTACTTGAATTCTAGAACTTTGGGCCCATATTCATTATGGCTCTTTGGGTGCTCAGTAAATGAGAACATAATGTTCCAGAGTTGGGTGACTGAGATTTGAGACAATTTCAGAAGGTCCCAATAGCCTTGGATGGAAACTGGGCCAGTCAAACACCAGCTCCGGGCCCTCGGTCCTGGAAAAGACGGAAGGGACAACAGTAATATTTTCTGCAGTGCAGCAGGCTCGTCTTCCTGTTCTGCTCCAAAGGCTTGGCAGCCCCAGGGGAGAATCTGTTTCCTTGGCTTTTGCAGCTTCTTGAGCTGCCTGCATTCCGGATCCCGCGGCCCCTTCCTCTGTCTTCAAAGCCAACAATGTCAGGCCGAGTCCTTCTCATGTCACATCTCTCTGTTCTCTCTCTCCTGCCTCCCGCTTCCACTTTTAAGGACCCTTGAGATTACAGGGCCTGTCCAGATAATCCAGGATGATCTCTCTATTCTAAGGTCAGCTGATCAGCAACTCTGAATTCTATCTGCAAACTGAATTCCCCTTTGCCATGTAATGTAGCATATTTATCAGTTCTGGGGGTTGGACGTGGACCTCTTCAGGGGCCCATTATCCTGCCTACCATAGTAATGATCACAATTTGTAATTATTTACTACAAATTTGTTTTGTCTGATTTGTGAAGTCCATGAGGGCAGGCTCTGCGTCTTTGCTGCTTCTGCTGTACCACAGTGCCCAGCCCGGTGCTAACACCCAGCAGGCACTCAGTGAGCACGTGCTGAGTGAAGGAATGAACGACCCTATAAGGCTGGTATTATTGTGCCTCTTTTATACATAAGGAGAGGTTCATAGAGGTAAAAAACTCACCCAAGTTCACAAAGCCACGGATCTTAGAGTCTATAATAATCAGGATGGGCTAGGTTATGCGTCACAACAACCAACCCTCATCTCAGTACCTTACAACAATAAAGGTTTATTTCATCCGTGCTACCTGTCTATCCTGGGTGGTCTACAGCTCTGCTCTGCATCAGCTTCACTCTGGGGCCCAGGTGCTGGGGCAGCCTCTGCCAGGGACATTGCTGTTCTCACGGCAGGGGGGAAAGGAGCTGCTGGCGCAATCACACACAGGCTCTGAAGTCTTCTGCTTGGAAGTGACACACCTACTCACTCCCACTCACAATTATTGGACCAAGCAGGAGACACGAGTTCAACTACTGAGGATTGCATTAGTTTGCTAGGGCCACCACAACAAAATACCACAGACTAAGTAGGTTAAACAACAGAAATTTACTCTCTCACAGTTCTGGAGGCTGGAAGTCCAAGACCAAGGTGCCAACAGGGTTGGTTTCTCCTGAGGCCACTCTTCTTGGCTTGTAGATGGCTGCCTTTTCGCCATGTCTTCACGTGTCTCCAAATACAGTCACATTGTGGATCAGGGCTTCAACATATGAATTTTGAGGGGATATAATTCAGTTGGTAAAAGTGATGTAACATTTTCCCGTAGGGAAGAGCATCATGGGGACTGAAAGTGGAACATCTGGCAGAAAATTTATATAATCTACCACAGATTCTAACCCAGCTTCTCCGACTCCGAAGTCCACTAAGGAGCCCTTGCTCTGGGGTCTCTGGCAGTGGATCACGGGCTCACTGAGGGGAGAGGCTCGGCTTGTTCATCTTTGTATCCTCCACGTTGCCTAAATGGTGGCTGGTGATGTGGGCTCGGTGAGCCGAGGAGTCGAAAGAAAGATTCCTTGGACTCTCAAGATCTGGCAGTAGTGCTCTTTTATTTAGAGAACAGTGTGTAATAGCATGGGGACAGGACCCATGGGCAGTCAGAGCTTCTGCTGCAAAAACTGAGTTGAGGGTAGGGCTAAATTTAAGGCATAGGTATGTGAGTTATCTCTTTACAAGACAAAGGAAAGAATATGTAAAAAGAGTTGTTAAAATGGTATCGGTCTGGTTATTGGGTGGTCCTATAACTTTTAGATAAGAATCAAACCGGATTAAGTAAATGGCAGAAGTCATCGCTTAAATATTATCTTCAGCTAAAGACAAAGGAGGATGTGGGGGGGGGGAGGGGGGCGGCGCACAGTAGGGGGGGGCTGGGGTCAGTTACATGAGGTTGCCAGACAGTAAACAACTTAAGTTCTTGCCTTTGGCATTGATTAAGAGTTTCTAGAGATAAGGTCATCTCCCTTCTTCCTGGCACAGAGAGGAGGCATCTTTACAGATGGAGGTTTCCCTTACAAATGTAAATGTTTCCCAACAAAGGGCAAGCAAACCCTGCTCCTCAGAGTTGCTTTTATTAAAGGTAACCAGTCACCTTCTCATCTGCAGTTTTAAAAGTAACCAGCCTAAAATAATCCTCATCAGCTGGCACCTTATCGTGTTCAATAAGTCCTCCTATGTATGCACTATCATCATTTATTACGATGATGCTACACATCCCTTGATGACAATAGCTAACATTCAGGGAACACACGCCCTGGGTCAGATGCTGTGAGAAGTGCTTTACGTGGATATTCTCGTTACAACCCAGCAGTGATCCTGCGATGAAGGTATAGTTGTGCCTGTTTTTGATTGAGGAGACTGAAGTCAGGGAAGTTGAGTAACTTGCTCAAGGATACACAGGTGATGAGAGGAGTAAGGGATTCCCCCTAGCTTGTCTGCCTCCAAGCCCACGCGCTCCACTCCATGCTACCCTGCCTCTCCTCTCCTGGGGCTCCCCGCTGCTCTCGGGAGAGTCCAATTACCTGGGCATGGCCTCCATGGCCCTCCACGTCTGGCTTCTCTCTGGCGCCCCAGCTTCATCCTTAGCCTCTCCACTCCTCTGCTCTACTCGTGGTTGCCAAACTCTCACGCCTTCCTGATGTTGAATGTATTGCTGCCTCTGCTGGGGGATCCTCCTTTCCTCATTGGTGCTTGACTAGTTCTATGCGTTCCTCCAAACTCAGCTCAGAAATTATTCTTCACTTCACACCCATTAAGATGAGTATTACAAAAAAAAAAAAGGAAAATAACAAGTGTTGGCAAGGATGTGGAGAAATTGGAATCCTTGTGCATTGCTGGTGGGAAGGTACAAAGGTGTGGCTGTTACGGAAGACAGTATGACCATTTCTCAAAAACTTACACATAGGATTACCATATGATCCAGCAATTCTACTCGTAGGTATACACCCAAGAGAATTGAAAGCAGGGACTTAGATATGCCAATGTTCTTAAAAATTGTACTCCAGTGATCACTGCAGCATTATTCTCAGTAGTCAAAAGGTGGAAAGGACACAAGTGTCCGTGCACGGATAAATGTGGATAAACAAAAAGTGGTCTAATCATACAATGGAGTATTATTCAGCCTTATAAAGAAATGAAATTCTGATACATACTACAGTATGGATGAATCTTAAAAGCATATGTGCTAACTTACAGGCAGTATGTTATGTATATTCAATCAGCCACACACGTAAGGACAAATAGTATGATTCCACTTATATGAAGTACTTAGATTAGTCAAATCCATAAAGGCAAAAGGTAGAATAGAGGTTTCCCGAGGCTGGGGGGAGGGAGTAATGGGGAGTTGCTGTTTGAGGGCTGCAGAGTTTCTGTTTGGGGCGATGAAGAAGTTGTGGAGATGGACGATGGTGATGGTCGCCCAACAATGTGAATGTGCTTAATGCCACTGAATTCCATACTTAAAAATGGTTAAAATGGATAATTTTATTTTATGTGTATTTTACCACTGTAAACAAACAAACAGAAAAAGACGTTATTCTTCTGGGCTCCCGAGGGGCCAGGGGCTTCTCTGCATCAGAACAGTATAATGTGCCGTTTTGTTCTCTGGCATCTCTGCTAGCGAGTGCTCCCTGGAGCCAGGGTCCATGCCGGGGACACTACCTGGAGTAATTAGGTTGCTAATCTGCGTTTTGTTTTAATAAGCAGAGAAGTGAGCGACCCTCATGCTGGTGCATTTTGGGAGCCTGCCCAGGTGCAGCAGGCTCGGTGAAGGTATGAGTCTCTGTGGGGAGCTGTGCGTTCATTCCACAGCCCAGAAGAGCTCTGGAATATTTGGCAGGGACTAATGATCTTGTCTCCGTTTCTCCAGGAGGATCAGGCAAGTTGGCACGGAGACCACACAGGTAGTGGAAGGCCACCTTTCTTAGAAGGGCCCGTCTGAGCAGGCATCAGGCCCGGAGAGGCTAGAAGATGGCAAACTCCATCGTCGGTGCCTTGTGGGAGCTGTGACGGCCACAGGTACTCCCTGGGGGCAAAGTAGGGCAATGCCCGCCAACTTGGAGAGAAAGGAAATGAGTGCGCCTTCTTCAGGTGAGAGGAATTAAGTTCCTACATCCCTGGAGGAAAAGAACGACTTTCTGGGCCCAGAGAAGGACCCCACTGTAATTCAATCAGTGATAGCATATTTAAGGGGGAAAATGAAAGAAAAATATGTAAAGTGCAGGAGGACATACGCTTCAATAGCACAATTTTTGATGGGCTGCCTAATACTCTTTCTTATGAACGTACCACCATTTGTTTAACTGGTCGTCTGTTGTCGCCATTATTGTTTATTTTGCTATTATAAGTAAGGCTGCACTGACCATGGTACTCATTATCAGTGCATGATTATTAGCAACATCTGACTCCAGTTGGCTTAAATAGGCTAGAGCCTGAGGGCAGGGATGTAGCCCGTCTTCAGGAAGAGACCGGAAGTAGAGAGCGAAAGCCATCGGGTACTGAGACACTGCGCTGGCTCGCCCTTGCTCATCCCTGATCTCTTAGTGCATCTGCCTCATTCTTTCTTCTGTTTAGTCCGCATGGTGGAAGACGGTCAATGGGTTAGTCACCTAGGGCTGCCATAACAAAGTGCCACAAATTGAAAACATCAGAAATTTATTGTCTCGTAGTTCTGGAGGCTAGAAGTCTGAAATCAGGGTGTTGGCAGGGCTGTGCTCCCTCTGAGACTGTAGGGGAATCCTTCCTTGCCTCTTCTAGCTTCTGGTGGTCTTCTGGCAATCCGTGGTATTCCTTGGTTTGTAGATGTGTCACTTTAATTTCTGCCTCCATCATCATGTGGCCTTCTCCCAGTGCACCTGTCTCCTTTCCTCTTCTTAAAAGGACACCGGTCACACTGGATTAAGGGCCCAGCCTACTCCAGTATGACCTCATCTTAATTAATTATGTCTGCAGTGACTCCATGTCCAAATAAGATACATTCTGACGTACTTGGGGTTTGAACTTCAACATACCTTTTTTGGGGACACAATTCAACCCATAACAGCCCAGCACAGCCCTTAAGTTTTGACGTTTTTCTCTTTTAAGGGACCAGCTGAGAAATTTGTAAGCCAACTTCCAACTTCTCTGGGACAGAGTCCTGATCGGTGAGGGTTGTCTGTCCAGTCCTGTCAACAATGCCTGTGGATGGAGCCGGGCTGCAGAAGCATGGCTACGGGGACCAACCCTGTGACTGAGAGAGAGGCCAGTATCCCGACAGGGAGGGGAGGCCATCGGTCTGCATCACAGACATCCTGAACAGAGATTTTTTTTTTAAATTAAAATTTTCATCACTCTTGTTAGAATGACTATTATCAAAAAGACAAGAATAGCCAAGTGTTGGCAAGGATGTGGAGAAAAGGGAACACTTATGATCTATTGGTGGAAATGTAAATTGGTGCAGCCACTATTGAAAACAGTATGCAGGTTCCTCAAAAAATTAAAAATGGAACCACCATATGATCCAGCAATTTCACTTCTGGGTATTTTTCCAAAGGAAACAAAAAAACTAACTTGAAAAGATATATACACCCCCATGTTCATTGTAGCATTATTTCTAATAGCCAAGACATGGAAACAACCTAAGTGTTCATTGACAGGTGAATGGATAAAGAAAATGTGGTGTATGTGTATATATATATATATATATATATATATATACACAAGAGAATATCATTCAGTCATAAAAAAAGTGGGAAATTCTATTTGAGACAACATGGATAGATCTTGAAGGCATTATGCTAAGTGAAACACATCAGATAGAGAAAGACAAGTATCATATGATTTCACTTACATTCAGACAGTAGCAAACAAACTCATAGATACGGAGAAGAGATTGGTGGTCGTCAGAGGTGGGGATTGGAGGGTGAGTGAAATGGGTAAAGGGGGCCAAAGGGTACAAACTTCCAGATATAAAATAAATAAGTCCCGGGATGTAACATACAGCATGGTGACTATAATTAATAAGACTATATTGTATATTTGAAAGTTGCTGAGAGAGTAAATCTCAAGAGTTCTCATCCCAAGGAAATAAGTCTACAACTGTGTGCTGATGGATGTTAACTAGACTTGCCGTGGTGATCATTTCACAATATGCACATTTATGGAATCGTTATGTTGTAACATTAATATAATATAATGTTGTATGTCAATTATACCTCACTTTAAAAACTTTCAAACACACGGAAATACCAAAAGAATTTTTCAGTGAGCACTCATATACCCATTACTCACGTTCTGCAATTAATATTTTACTATATTTGCTATACTCACAACTATTCACCTATACACGATTATTTTAAGGCTCTTGGTTTATGCTGCCAAGTTGTCTGCTAGATGTGTTGAATCAGCTTGCAGTTCTATCAGCAGTATGTGAAGGTGTCAGCAACAACGCCTTCCTAAAGACCTCAAAGGAATATATTCCCAAGTGTGGGAATGTCTGACGCTGGCCACAGTTGGGGTAGATGCTTATGGACTGAGAAAGAAATTTTAAAATAACTTTTTATTTGGAAATAATTTCAAACTCACGGACAAGTTGCAAGAATAAAAATAGTACAAAGGGCACCCATATACCCTTTTCCCAACGTCATGTGTTATTAACCTTTTATCCCATTTGCTTTATAATACATGCGTTGTGTGTGTGTTTTGTGTGTGTGTGTGATTATTCTCTTACATAACTACAGTAAAGATATCAACTTCAGCCAATTTAACATTGCTACAATACTTTACTTTGTTAGTTGACCCATTAATGTTCTTTCTTTCCCCCAAAGCATTTCCCCTCTCTTTTCTAGGATCCAGCCTAGAGTCAGGTGTTGAATTAAATCGTGAAGTCTCTTTAACCTTTTACTCTGGAACATTTCCACGGCCTTTGTTTGCCTTTTATGGCATTGACCTTTTGGAAGAACATAGTTCCTCTGCCCTGCATTTTTGTGATACAACATTCCCTATTTGGGTTCATCTATTGTTTTCCTGTGATTAGATTCAAGTTATGTATTCTTGGCAGGAAGTCTGCGTAAGCAATGGGCATTTTTCTTTGTGAATCTTTCCTCTTGTCCTACTCATTTCACCCCTCAAGATCACAGAGAGTGAAGTTTTACTTCATAGAATCAGATTATTGAAGAGTTGAGGAAGGCCTCAACCTTCCTTTTATGGGGGCCGGGGATGGAAGTGGTGAACGAGGGAGAGATGTCACACGATCTGGCCGAGGACGCGTCCTGGGCATGTGCTCAGCACACTCCAGGCTTTCAGGAAATGTGTTCATTTGATTAGTTAATGTCAGATCAAAGACTAGAACCAAGTTTTTGATTCCCAGATTCATTCTCTCTCCCCTTGACCTTGCTGCCTCCTCCAAGACTTCTCTGACTTTCCAGTCTTTCATGCTGGAAGTTCTTCGCTGATGTACGTGATGAATGGAATCCACTATGCAAATACACGTCATGGCAACTCCAGCCTGCTAGGCACCACTCTGCCTTCCCTCCCACTCAGGAAGCCCGTGTGGCTTTGCGTGAGTGACAGTGACACTATTAAAAGGCTAACCTTGACTATTCTCTAATTTATATAAAACAGTAAATGGTTTACAGACATATATACTTTATTATTAGCAACAAGTCACTTACCTCACACCTAACAACTGGTGGTGCCCCTGTTATGACATAATAGGGAGAGTTATGGCTGCAAACCTCCTCCATCCAGCTCCAAGGGTCTCTGGCGCGAAGGCTGAGTTCTAATCATCCTGGCCGTCTTTCTGGGTGGGAGCAAAGAACTCTCCCGAAGCACCGGTCTTGAGAATGTCTCTTATTTTGGGACTCGTGGCAGAGATGGCTAGCTGGCCACCAAAATCGGTACTCTTCTCCTCCATCATAATAGAATTGTGGCCAGGTGCGTGGCTGCCCCGTCACACCAGTCTTCCCAGTTGCCCTGGCAGCTGTCCGAGTCCTCACACGTGGAATGAGAGAGCAGGTGGTGTTGGAGCTGCTTAGCCTGGGACTCCCTTCCCTCTTCCCCCAGCTGGTACCCAGATGGGGGGCACGCCCAGCTTCCACCACACAGACCATTGCAGTGCCCTTGGGGATGGGGAACAATGATGGAAGGAACCTGAGTCTAGAATGACCGTGAAGATCAGTGCTGCCCCAGCTGTTACCTTATAGAGAAAGAAGATTCTATAGCTTTTAGCCATCGTATTTTGAAATAATTTGTCAAAGCTTTACTTTGACTCGTACAGGGCTCATATTCTCATGGTGGTGATTTTGGGCTAATGCACAAATAGAGAGGCCCGGGGCAGACTCCTCCAGGGCACACGTGCATTTTCCTAGGAGTGTTCCTCTCTACATTTTTTCCTTCATTCTGAGGCTCAAATTACAGGCAGAATAGGTTCTTGTTCTCAGTAAGGATAGACAAGTGGAAGCTTTTTTTTCAATTGTAGTAAAATATTTTTTGTTGCTAGTGCCGTTGAGTCAATTCCAACTCCTGGCAGCCCTGGTTAGAGCAGAGTGGAACCCTGTCCGGTCTTTTGTGCCATCCTCTCACCTTCTGGTGATATATCAGACGATGCTCTGCTGCTGTCTATAGGGTTTTCATGGCCAAGTTTTTGGAAGTGGGTGGCCACGTCCTTCTTCCTTGTCTGTCAGTCTGGAAGCTCCACTGAAACCTGTTCACCATGGGTGACCCTGCTGGTACTGGAAATCCTGGTGGCATAGCTTTCAGCAACATGGCAACACACAGCCACCACAGTACCACAGCTGACAGCCGGGTGATGTGGGTCCCTGACTGGGAAACGAACCTGGGCTGCTGTGGTGAGAGCCCTGAGTCTTAACCACTAGACCCCTAGGGGGGGCTGTAGTGAAATATACACATCAGAAAATTTACCATTTTGACCATTTCTTAAAAGGTGTACAGTTCAATGGCAGTAAGTACATTCACATCATTCTACTGTCACCACCATCCCTCTCCAGAACTTTTCATATTCCCAAACTGAAACTCTGGACCCATTAAACAAAATCCTCCATTTCTCCTTTCCCCTGGCACCCATCCTTCTACTTTGGGTCTTTGCGAATTTGACTCCTCCAGGTGCCTCATGTGAGTGGAATCATACAGTACTTGTCCTTTTGTGTCTGGCTTATTTCACTTAACGTAATGTCCTCAAGGCCCATCCATGTGGTGTGTGTCAGAATTTCCTTCCTTTCCAAGGATGAATAACAATCCACTGTATGGCTAGACCGCAGTTCGTGTAGCTATTCATGCACAGCGGGCACTTGAGCGGCCTCCACTTCCGACTCCTGTGAATCAGGCGGAGGCGTTCACTCTGGGAGTTTCCTCTGCTGATCGGGCGCATTAGCTGCGGCGGCCGTTGGACACTGATGGGACTTTTCCTTGCCAGACAGCCTAGGAGTAGCAGCTCAGGCTGAAAGTGAGAAGAGATGAGTGAGGTGGGGATGCGGGAAACCTTTATCCAGTGTTCCTTATATGTGGGCAGTGTGCTGGGTGTTTACATATGTGGACCTGTAAAAACTGCCTTTATTGATCAATAAAAGGATATAGTGCTGAAAGACCTTGTTTGCAGAACGCAGAAACTGTCAGAAAGTTCACTATTTGCCATCAGTTAGGCAAGAACAGATTACCCCTCTCTTGCCTGGCAGAGCTGAGTCGCTTTGATGCTAAGAAGCAGCCTCGATTCCCAGCCTAGGGCTTTCTGGACACAACATCACACATTCATCTTGCAGTTTCCAAGGAAATAGGACCCCGAGTCCACTTTGTAGTCCAGATCTGATGTGAATCCCTCTCTACACAGCCTTGTTTTGCTTTAGGCCTATTTAAACACTGCTTCATTTAAATTTTACCTAAACTCTACCCTTTTCCAAAATCCTACAGTAATCCTGTTTCTTCCTCTGGTGAGGGTTTTTCGCAGTTTCTCTGAAGGGCCCCCTCCCTGTTACAGGAAGCCACCAAGCCTAACTTGCTTGATCTTCAGATTTGCCCACGGTGGTCTTTACCAGACAGGATGGTTCACACGTTTTACTTCATTTAATCCTCACACAAACCCCAGAAGTTAGACATCACTCTTCTCCGTGTACAGGAGGAGAAACTGGAGGCGGAGAAGTCCTTCTCAGGGCAGCAGCGGGCGGCTGGGTGGCTGGGGCTGGAAGCACCTGCAGGCTTGCTCACTCGTGCGTCTGGATGTTGATGCTGGCTGTGGCCTGGGACCTCAGCGGGACTGTTGGTTGGAACACCTACTCCTGCCTCCCCCTGTGGTCTCTTCACATAGGCTGGTTAGGTTTCCTCTCTGGTCTGGAAGTTGGGTTCAAGAGCGAGCAACTGGAGAGTCAGGAAGAAGAAGTTGCCAGGTTAAGGCGTGGGCCTGGAAACAGAATTAGTGGAGCAGCCACAGAGCCCAGATTCATGGGGTGAGGGACAGAGACCCACCTCTCAGTGAGAAGAGTGTCAAAGAATTTTATGGCCATGTTTTCTTGTGTGTGTGAAGAAGATTGTTGCTGAGCTAACGTCTGTGGCAATCTTCCTCTGTTTTGTATGTGGGACGCCACCACAGCATGGCTTGATGAGTGGTGTGTAGGTCTGCACCTGGGATCCAAACTTGTGAACTCTGGGCCATATGGCCATGTTTTAAAAGAGGCTTCAGAAATTTATTTTATTAAGGAAATTAAGAAATTGGAAATTTATTCACAGATTGGAATGCCCTGTCTCACTTCTCTGCTTTTCAGATGTTGCCCATCCTGTATAGCCCTGCTGAAATCTGCCTCGTTTTTCCCTGTTTCCTCTCAGTTGAAATTAGTCATGGCCTCAGCAGCTCTCTCATAGCTTACCTCACCTCACCTTTGCTGTCTCTACTGTTGCCCTGTAAGCGAGTAGAGGGCAAGATTTAGTCAATCCATTTCACGCCTCATAGGGCCAAACAGAGTGCCCCCTCCATGGGAGTACCCAATAAATGAGCGTTGAATAAATAAACAATGATGGGGAAGCCAAAGGGGTAGAGAGAAGAGAAAGAAGGGTCGGGGAAGCCAGGTCCCCGGGCCGCTGGCTGTGCAGCTGGGTGTTGCCTCCTATTCAGCAATATCTGGATTGATGTTAACCAAACATCCAGAAAATGGAAGCATTGTTGGAGGACACAGAGCTTTTCCCTCTGCAGGGTCGGAAGTGTTCTTGTGACTTTAAAGATCCTTGCCAAGGGCAATACCAAATGATTTCTAATGTAGTTCGGCAAACAGAGATAACTGGTCGTATGCTCCTTGTCTGGGAACCTTGTCTAAGGAGGCATTTCACAGAACAACACTATCACCATCCTCTCTGTCATCTAACGAGTCAAATACACGGCTCAGGTATTGACCCAGTGGCATTTGGCTAGTGTTCTGGACAGCTTTACATTCCTAAACTATTTTCAAGGCTTCTAGGCAAAGCTAAAACCAAAAAATATGACAGCCACTCCAGAGTTTGAGCCTCTGTTATTAGATATTGCTGTTCTAGCAAGTCTCAGGAGACAGGCAGTGAGCAAAGCTTCCTGCGGACAGAGACATGGCCTCACCTTTCTGAATCTCATCAATGGCCTGTGTCTTTAGCGAGGGCCATGGAAAGTTTTTATGCCCTGCATCCCGTGACTTGTCTGGGGCTCATCTTACAATACTCCAGGGTCTTGGGTTGGCTTGTACTCATCTGGTCTGGGACTAGACTATGACGGATGGTATGCTGTGATTCATTTCTCCAGAAGTAGAGATGTCTGTACAAATCACCTTCCTCATTTTTTGTGTGTGTGTGTTAGAGGTTGAAGGTCTGATGCTAAAGAATCCAAGGGGCAAAACCCAAAGCGTTAGTCCAGTTAGCGTCAGCCAAGCTCACCAGCCACAAGATGCTCATCCCTCTGCTCCAGCCCCATTGTCGCTGTCTTCGTTAGTTACCACTTGGAACACAGCAGCGGCTTCCTAGTTCTTTGTCATGCCTCTAGTCTCTCACCAGCTCTAATTCATGGTCTTCCAGAATGTTATTTCCAAAGCTCACGTTGTTCTCTTCCTTAAAACCCTGACATGGCTCTACATGATCTTCAGATTAAAGTGGGAGAAGATTAAGAAGAAGAAAACAAACCTTTATTCACTGCCTGCTTTCCCATCAGACACCTTCTTTTTGGCATAAATGGCACCACTGTCCATCCAGTTGATCAAGTGAAAAATCTCGTTGCACCTTCTTTCTATCACCAGCTCCCAACGTTCATCAGCAAATTCTGATAACTCAAACACCAAAACATACTGAAAATATGTTGACATTTCCCTCATTTTCACACAACTACCACCGCCCTGGTCCCAGTGCTTATCTAGACTTGCAGTGGCCTCGTGGAGCGGACGTTGTTGGTTTCTCGTTGTAGTGGAGGCTGTGATGTGCCACCCAGACTCTCCTTCAGGACACAGCTCTCGTCCCTTCAGTTGCTGGGAGGGCTGGTGCTGCGGCCTCAAGCTGGGTTTCTCCCCTGGCTGCAAAGAGCTGCCTCGCCCAAGGTACCTGCTACAACACAGATCAACCTCAAAGACATTGTGCTGAGTCAAAGGCACCAGTCACAAAAGACCACATCTTATAGGATAACGTTCAGATGAAAGTCCAGAATAAGGAAATCTATAGAGGCAGAAAGTAGGTTAGTGGTTACTTAGGGCTGTGGGGTCAAGAGGATGGAAGAATCGCTAAACAGTATGAGATTTCTTTTTGAAGCGATGAAACTGTTCTAAGATTGACCATGGTGATGATTGCACATCTCTGTGAAAATAGTGAAAACCACAGAATTGTGCACTTTGATTGGGTGAACTGTATGGTATGTGAATTATATCTCAATAAGATATTTAAAAAAATGTTAAAGATGTTACGATGTTAAAAAAAAAAGTGAACAACTCCGCAGTGGCTTTCCATAAAACAGAAGAAAAATGCCCCCTTGTCACCAGAGCTAAAAGGTCCCACCTCTGACATCATCTAGAACTTCCCTCCCTCCCTCATTCCTCTCCAGGCACACTGATCTTCTTCTCTTCCTCAAATACTGCAGGCTGGGTCCCTGCCTCAGGGCCTTTGCACGAACTGCTCCTTCTTGTCACTACAGTCTCAGTGTATGTGTCATGTCCTCAGGTTCTTCTCAGACCAACCAATCTGAAGTTGGTCTGGGAGTGCCCCCAGTTGGGTACTTGATCAAACACTGTGTTTATTTTTCCCATAGAACTTGTCATAATTTGTAATTCACTCAATTATTTTTGTATTTCTTTGTGTATTGTCTGTCTCCTCCTCTAGAATGTACACTCTGTGAAGGAAGGAGCCAGGCCTTTTTGTGCAATGACGAACTCTCGGTCTAGAACAGTGTCTTGCACGTACTTAATAAATTTTAGCTATTGACTGGAATTTTAATGAAAATGTAGACTTTCTAAAGAATTACAGGAAACAATTTTATATTTCCTTGTAATTCTTTAGATCTAGAGTAAAAAATAGCATTTATGAAAATTCAGCCTTTTTTCATTTTTACTCTATTTTTAAATTTTTTACTGCAATTAAAAAAATTAACAGACTTTATTTTTTAGATCAGTTTTAGGTTCATGGCAAAGTTGAGTGTAAAGACCAGAGAGTTCCCATGTGTCCCGTGCTCCCCCACACCCACAGCCTCCTCCGCTATCAGAGGGGAACATTTGTTACAATTAGACCTATGCTGACACATCGCTGTCCACCAGCCCATCCTTGACGGTAGGGACCACTCTTGGCGTTGCGCATTCTATGAGTCTCGACTAATGTATAAGGACGTGTATCCACCATTACAGTACCATATAGAGTACTTTACTGCTCTGAAAATCTGTGCTCTGCATATAAAAACGTATCAGAAATTCACTGGGTCTGTGAGAGTCACAGAGGCTGAAGGGAGGTGGAACAGTAAACTGCAGTTTGTCAAGGATCCCTTTTAAGAGGTCCAGCATCAAGGCCACAGTCACGGGCTTGAGCGCCCAGTTCTAGCAGAAGCCCCCCACCTCAATCTGGTGATATCGCTGAGGCTCTGTCTCCCCTCCTCCTTGCTTGCAACCAGGACACGGGAATAGAGGGACAGCAAAATGCCACGTCTATGCTTGCTCATTGCCGGGGAGGGTGACATTGAGCTTGCCCTGGCCTTGCTCTCTGTCCCTGCCTCTCACCCCCTGCTGCTAGTCCCTTCTGGACTCATGTCTGATTCCCATGAGGACAGAGCACTGTGAGTAAGACACCTCTGTGAGAATTTGGGGCACAGCATGCTCCTTGGAAACTCTGGAGGGCAGCACAAAGGTAAAATGACCTCCCGCTCTGGCTCTGTGGGGCCAGGGTCTTGGTTCCCCAGCACACATGGCTCCCTGGGGAGATTCTCAGGGGGTACTGCTGAGCCCAGGTGCCCTGATCAGTGACATGGGACTCATGCCTGTGAATAGGATGACTCTGCAAACCCACAGGTTGGTGTGGCCTGGGGACCTTTGATTGTCTCATCTCCCTGCCAAGCTGGCTCCTCCTCAGGAATTCTGTCTTCAGTGACCAAGTCATTCGAGGCAGAAGCTGGGGGTTCATCCTGGACCCCTCTGCTCCTCTCCCCCGGGGCTGGGTCCCCAGGCAGTTTCCACTACTGTGCTAACCTCAGCAGGTCTCCACATTCCCCGCAGCTTCTCGTCTGGCTGCATCTTCTGTCTCCCAGGGGTCTTCTCGGCCTCCCGGTACTCAGAACCCCACCTGATGGACACCACGCCTCCCTGCCCCCGCCCTGGGCAGCCCCCAGGACACTTGGGTTTCACATCCCTTCTCCCTTTGCTGGTTGAGCAGTTGGCTGCCTCCTGCTTTGGAAGCTCTCACTCCCACACCTCCACACCCGATATTGCCTGTCACTTTGCCAGAAGCCATAACACCAAGGATGTTGACTTTCTGCTCTCCAAACAAAAGATCCTGTGCTTACCAGGATGTGCCCTCATTATCAGGACAGGGGATTAGAAACGACTTTTTTCCTTTCACAGAGTCAGTTAACCAAACCCTGCCAAATTTGAAACCTAAACAAGGTTTCTCCTCTCCATGCACACAGACCCTGGCCTAGGTCAAGGGTCAGCATCTCAGGCCCGAACTGTCACAACAGCCTCCTTGCTTCACCTCCTTTTAGTTCTCTTCCATTCCATTCTTCCCTAGAATTTTCCAGAGCTTTCCAGAGGTTGAGAGAGGCCCTGACCCCTTCCTTATTTTATTTTTTGACATACTAAAACCCAAAGACATGTCTAAGCAGGGTTACAAGGTTATATGGATTTCACATGTTTGCTTTAAACAGAATGAATGCTTCAAATAAAAAAATGTAATGCTATCCAGTGGTGCTAGTCACAAGACAATCATAGAATTTTTTGTTAATATAGGGCATTCCAAGTGGTGTAACCTGAGAAGAACACACAAGTCCAAAGTAGTTTCACGAAGATGACATTCTTTCTTCCCTGCCAGTAGGTCCTTGGACCCAAATGTTGAACCGCCTTTGGAGGTAACCTCTGAAGTCCCCCTGTGGATCCTTTGAGAATTAGGCCAGATGGTCCTTTCGGCCTCCTGCAGTGGCACAAGCCAGACTTCAGCGGCTCCGGAGGCTGCACTGTGAAGTCCAAGTGCCTTAGCGAGCCCGCTCCCCACCCTCCACGCTCCAGCCACCCTGGGGCGCTCCAAGTCTTGCAGGAAGCCTTTGCTCTCTGGCTGTCTTTGCCTAGAAGGCCTGTGTCCCCCCCGTCCTTGGCTGACTCTCATTCACCCTCTAGTCTAAGACCATGTGTTCTCTTTCTAGGTGCTTCCCCACACCTGCCCCCAGGGAGGTCGAGGGGAGCTCCTCCTCTTACCACAGTGTGTGGAAAGGTTTGTCTGTGTCTGCCTCCTCCTGTGCTCTGCGAGCAACCAGAAGACAAGGCCCATGACTTGGTCACCTTGACATTCCTAGCTCCCAGCTGGGCCCAGGGAAATGGAGGAATGAATGTTCCAACGAATAAATGAATACATGAAGGAACGCCACAGAGCTCTATGCTTATCAGTTCTCGGTTTGCTTTGGGCTGGGTAGTTTTGTTTGAGCTGGTGGAACTTGGTGAACTGGCAGGACTGCTGCAGCCAAGTTCTGGTGCCAGGCCAAAGTCCCCTTATCAACCTGTGCTGGGGGGCGTGGCTACCGTGCAGGAGTGTGTACAGAAAAACCACCAGGTGGCGCTCAGTCGCCGTGCCAGACAGTTGCAATCCACTCCCTCCTTTGCAGGGTCCAGGGAGCATCTTCCAAGAGACTACCGATTATTCCAGTCTATTTTGTGGAAGGAGTACCCATGAGCTCACTCTAAAATACAAAATCCTAAATCCCAAATCCAGCCTGTGGAGGCAAAATAATTTTGTAAAAAATGTCTAAATTCAGTTAAAGGGACTAATTTCTGTCCAAGTAAATATACGGAAAGTAGCCTCAGCTTAGAGGTTGTGGCTTAGCTGCACTGCTTATACTGTTCCTCTGGTCACCTTCTGCTCCAGCAGCCAAGGCTCTAGAAAGGGCGTGGCTGTGCTCCTGGACACTCATGGAGCCTGTCTTCTTAGAACAGACCGGAACCCAGGTCCACTACCCTGGGACCTCCTTACCGCAGTCAGCTGCTCGTCAAGAGGCAAATGCGTACAGTGCCATGGTCTACTCTGGGCAGGAACTGCTCAGAGCGGCTCTTAAGGGGAACATCTCATTCTACCACCACCTAACCTCTCGGCCCCCTTCTTATACTTGGGAATGACTCCTTCCTGCACGGGCTCCAGCCTCTCCCTGTCCCTGAGCTGTGAGGTGGTCTTTCCCACCCTGCTTAACTCTCAGGGCCCTTGGGGAAGTGGCGAGAACAGCGCTAGGCTCCAAGCGTCTTCTGAAACAATCCCTTGAACCAATTTCTTTCTTTCTGGGACTCCTTTTACTTACAGCCGGCTTGGGTTAGTCTCACACTTGACAGTTGGAGCCACACATGAATTGACTGCCGTAGAATGAGTATGACGAGTATTAGATTTGAAGCTGGACATGTGGGCTTTGCATTGATTGGCTCTGTGACCAGTCACCCCCGCCCACTTAGCCATCCCTTGGCCCTTGTGGCCAGGGCTGCAGCTCTGCCCGCCTCCAGGGGCCCTGTTTATACTGTAGTCTATGTAAATGGTGCCCTCTTGACTTGAGCTCCAAGGCTATTCCACCTTTGCAAAGTCACTCGGCTTGCTAAGGATCCTCTGCCCTGCTCACAGTGCCTGGGAGAAGGCGCCCAATCTCTTCTTGACTGAAAGCCTCTTCTGGCACTGTGGCCACAGCCCCTCAACTTCTAGCTTCAAATACTGTGTTTTGTCTGACAGCCCTATCCACAGGACAGGGGTAAATCCTTGCCAGGCTTCTTTATAGCCCGGATGGGATGGGTCACCGCAGGATAAGTCAGGTGCAATGGGCAACCTTTGGATCACGCCATGAGGCCCCAGCCACCTCATGCCAGGAAGGGGTACCCTGTTACCATGGACTAAATATTTGTGTCCCCTAAAATTCATATGTTGAAACTTAATGCCCGATGTGATGGCATTTGGAAGTGGAGCCTTTGAGAGATGATCAGGGACGTGAGGGTGGAGCTCTCAGGAGTGGGATTAGCGCCTTTATAAAAGAGATCGCAGAAAGCTACTTTGCCCTTCCACCATGTGAGGTTAGAGTGAGAAGGCGGCAGTCCAGGATGTGCATCTTCCCCAGAAACTGAATCTGCTGGCACCTCCATCTTGGACTCCCCAGGTTCCAGAACTATGAGAAATAAATGTGTTTTTTGTTGCTAAGTCATCCAGTCTATGGTATTTTTTGTTATAGCAGCCCAAACAAAGACACTTGCCTGGCAGGCATAGGTCATCTGGTCACTGGACCCTCACTGAACACGAGTTAATTGACCCCAGAATCCCCATTTGTCTGTGACCCTCTCTGAGTCTGACATGATGGAGTTTCTGAGCTGGAGACCAGTGCCTGGTCATGGTCCTCTTCTCCCACCTGCCACCATCCTGGCCCTCTGTTGAACTTCTCCGGGCAGCCAGCCATGGGGAGTGAATGTCATTTCCCTTCCCTACCCCAAACATCACTCCCTTCCATGTGCCAGGCTCTCTGCTGGGCACTGGAGACAGAGAGGGGAGCAAGCCAGGGTCCCCTAGGTCTCTGAGATCATCCCAGTGTGGTGACATCAGCACCGAGGTGCTCTGGGAGCACAGGGAGAGGAGCGGAGCGGCCATCCCGGAGGAGCTGTGTTCTTTGTGGCTTACAGAAGTGGAGGGCATTTGCACCCACTCCTGAATCAGAGACTGGACCCAGACAAGGAGAGGCTTAGCCTCCTGAATTGACCCTGCACTGGGCCACACCCTGTGACACACCCTCAACAGACCAAAGAGAGAGTGTGTGGAGCTGAGGCTGAGAGCCAAGACCCCAATCCTAGGTTACAGCTTCAAGAAGGCAAATTGGAGGTGGAGCACGCGCAATGGTTCCGTGGGGCCGGTGGGGGGGCTCTCTGGTGGCTGGGGGGCTGTTGGGCAGGCTGATGCGCAGTGGCACCTAAGTTCTCCACTGGGCCTCGCCCAGCCCAACACTCCAGCGCCATCCAACACTGTCCTCTGTACCCATCCTGAGGATCCAAACCCGCAACAGCGGATCCAGGAAAAAACAAGGAGCCAACAAAAGCAGGATCCAACAAAAACCAAGCTTTATCCTTTGTTTGTTTTATATCACAGCAAGGAAAAAGGAGTTAATATCTTTTTCAAATTGTAAATCAGTGTAACTATGTTATAAACATTTTTGATGATATGAAAGAAAATAATTCCCATTATCCACTCTCCCAGCCCAACCCTGGTTGGAGCTCATTTCTCAACAGGTGTTCACTGAGCACCCGCTGCATTCCTGGCACAGCCCAGGTTCTGGGGATGCACAATGAGAAGGACGACAATCCTGCAATCGACAGCATTCAAGTCGAACACACACAGCCTGCTCAGGGCCCAGCAACTCCACACAGGTCCAGATCTGCCTGAATACATTGCAAGGGCAAAGCCAGGCAGAGCTGATCCTGGGCTTCACGCGGGGGTCCTCGGTGCGGCAGTGACTGCAAGGGGCCCCCAGGGGTCACGACTGCTCCTGAGCTGTGCTGGTTACTTGGGCTGTACCCTCAGGATTTGTGCACTGTTCTGCTTGTGTGTTGTACTTCAGAAAGTGTCTACAGTAAGAAGTGGGTGCCGTGGTGAGCTTGCAGACCAGCTTCCTCTGGTCACCAGCTGGCCCCAAACTCCCGCCTGTGGCCTGGCTGAGTCTTCCTGTGGCACCCTGGTTTGGGGCAGCATCTTCCTGGGGCCAGGCCTCGGAAGGCCAGGTCCAGGGCAGAGGAAGGCATTTCCCAAGAGGAGGGACAATGGCTTTGGGGGTCTGGATGTGCCTTGCAACAGAAACAGGGAAAGGAGCTGGTAAGGACCAAGTGGGCTGGCCAGGGACCTGCTGGGGACAGAGGATAAGCAAGGCCAGGGTTGGTCTAACTCACTCCTGTCGCTGAGCTCCAGGCCCAGAGGAGCCAGAGTCCTGGAGGCCCCCAGAATGCCAGCCTTCTGGGGTGACTTTTCTTAAAGGGCGTCGAGAGAGAATGGTAGTGAGCGTAATGGGAGAGAGCACCCAGGAGACATTAGGGTATGGAGAGAAGCCAAGGGTCCCCATTCCCTCGGGGCAGGGCAAGTAGAAAGCACGCTCCTCATCCACTTGGGGCAGGGTCACCCGCAGAGTCCTGGCCACGTGGCAGGGACAGCTTAGGCCGCAGCCCTTCCAGCCCAGCCCCTGGTGGTCAGGCCAGCTTTGCAGACGGTTTGGCCCCCAGGCGTGATGTGGCCCAGGCTGGCTCCTGTGTGATTCAGGGTCTTCTCCCCTCTCCCCCTCATTCCCCCTCCACTCCCCCTGCTCTCCACAGCTGCCACCACCTTCTCCCTCTCTGGAATTCCTGCGATCAGGATGGCTGGGAGGCAATTCTCTGGGCTTCTCCTCCACTGTTATTTCTGCAAGCTCACGTGTGCCCCACTCCCACTGGGGGTTTTCAATCAGTCCTAAGTGGGGGTGATAAATATCACAGGCAAGCGGAGGGGCCCTGGGACCTCACAAGCCCTCAGAAGGGGGCTTGTTCCCTGACTCCTGCCAGGTGAACCAGGCTGGCTGTCTGCTCAGAACATTTCTGAGCCCCTTCTCAGAAGTTCCCGAATGCCAGTGTACGTGGCAAAGGCCTTTTAAGCCCCTTGAGGAGGGATGCAGCCTCTCACACTGATGACAGGTTGCATCTCCTGCAGGGCAGGGCAGCAGACTCAGGCTCACGTGCATTCCCAGGGCGAAGCACCTGGCACACGGCGGGCTCTCCAATGATATTGATGAAATGAGTGGATATGGAAATCGAGGCCAGAAAGGTTAAACGATGTCCCCATGCCTTGGAAGCTACAAAGTGTCTGGAAGTGAGAGTCTGGGCACCGGGATCCTGGAGTGCAGCCGGCACCTGGTTATTAGAAGCTGTGGGTTCTCACAGTGGAGAATCTTCCCTTTCTCCCAGTCCTCGCCCAGCCTCTCTACATTTCACTTATCTTGTGATGATGCCACAGGAAACGGGATTCTCAAATAAATTCATCTCCCTCCACCACCCCCCAAACTTCTGAAGAAGATTTAAACCCGGCATTACGAATTTTCTAAATACTGTTGCAAAATCCTAACAGCTTATACAGTGAGCACAATGCAGATCTGAAGAAAAATCCCCGGGGGAATTTTTATCTTTTCTCTGGCGACGGCAGCTGCATGATTTCAAAAAGACGCAGCAACTCAGTCTCTATTCAGGCTCCACTTCTGAGCAGAGATTAAAAAGGTAAAATTCTCGAACTGAATCAAAGGGAAGCTCTATTTCTATGTGGGCCACAGATGCTGCCCGCAGCAGTGCGCTTGGGAGAGAAAAGGACTCTCAGTGGAGAGGGAACATTCTGGAACCTTCTCAATTTGTATCCTTCCTCCTCTGAGAGGCTCCCTGGTGCCAGTACAGACCTCTGGCAGGCGCCACCCTGTGGTATCGCCCCACGCATCCACTTTCTCCTTGCCCCTCCAGACTCGGGGTGGGGTCTCATTGGGCCCTCAGCACCAGGTCTGGACTGATGAGGTGCTTGGTAAACAGTTGTTGTCTGGATGAAGGATTGGGGCCCCCGTGGCCTGGGGGAGTTGGGTTCTTTGTTACAAACACAAAGAGGTAGGTCTCTTCCTTCCCTTTGGACATTTAGCGCCAGCACGCATGGACATTCAGAAAATGTTTGTTCAATGAATGAATCTACAGGTGTGTTTAGGGGTCTGAGCATCTGAGGAGGGAGCGGGCACCAACAGAGCAATCACCAGCACTTCCCTGTGCATCGGGTGCTCCTTCCCGGCCAGCTTCCATTTGGCACTCTGATTCTCTCAGGAAGCCTCACAAGCAGCCTCTGCTGCTGAAGCGTTGTTTTTATTTTAGATGTGAGATGGAGAGGTTCTGGGACGCCCCAGGGTCACAGGGCTGGAAAGCGACTGGGGCGGCGACATACCCAGGTGTGTTCCTGACTATAATTGACTAGCAATGAATCGGCGCGGATGCATTTTCCGACCATTGACTGGGCTCGTTCTGGGGCTTCCGTCCGCGTGGGCGCTCTCAGCCCCTCCAGAGGCCCAGGCTCAGCCCGCCTGGTGGGAGCCGCCGGGAGCCGGGCGAGGCGGAGGCGGCCACCAGGTGTCGCTGCAGGCAGGCGCTGGCGCCCGCGCTCCAGGCCTTGGAGGCGGGAGGCGGCGGAAGCAGAAGCAGGGATCCTAAGTGCGTTGAAATTCATTTCTGTGAAAGCAACAAAATGTGTCAGTAAAGGAAATGCACGTGTCTCGGACCCGTGGGGAGACTGGTGCGGGGCGCTGGCCTGGGTTTCACTCTGAGCTTCGCCTCCTCTCAGCTGTCTGGTGGGGCGGGAGCGGCAGCCTTCGGAAGTCCAGGCTGCAGCAACGACTGGAACCTGTAAGGCCTGCCCCGCCTGCGATGACCCTATGAACCACCGGCCAACTGAGGGAACCCTGCTGCTGGATCCTTGGCCTGCTCCCTCCCATTTCGGTGGATTCTCTGTGACAGAACTTCTCCGAGTTCTGCAGCAAATGACAACGGCCGTTTGTCAGTATGGTCAATGACGACAGTAGCTGAAAGAAAATCTTGCCTGCTGCCTTACCTTGTCTAATTCTCACAGAGAGGGAGGGCAAAAGCACGAAGCAGCACCCCACATCTGGGATTTGGAGAGGGGGCTCCCCACTGTATAAGTTATCCTGAGACTTTTCCTCATGAAGGGAACAGGGTGCCCCTCTTGGGTCCTGCTTGCCACTGAGAGGTGAGACAGACTTGAGGTCCCCACAGTGATGGCAGAGGGGACCTCTGGAGGTCAGCCCTGTGATCCAGTGCATTTTGGGGTTGAGAACAGGAACCCACAAGCAGGGTGTTGTGGGTTGAGTTGTGTCGCCCAATTCATATGTTGAAGTCCTAACCCCCAGGACCTCAGAATGTGGCCCTGTTTGGAAATAGGGTCATTGCAGATGTAATTAGTTAAGAGGAGGTCATACTGGAACATGATAATGTTCTGATATGACTACATCCTTATAAAAAGGGATGCTCAGAAGGAAGCAACCCTGCTGACACCTTGATCTCAGGCTTCCAGCCTCCAGAGCTGTCAGATGATGGATCTCTGCTGTTTAAGCCACTCAGTGTGTGGTACTTTGTTGCTGCAGCCCCTGGAACTAACACACAGGGAGAGCGTTTGAGAGCCGTGTGGACACCAGAAGGCCCTGGAATGCATCCACATCTAGGATGTGGAGGCTCCGACACTGTTGGCTGAACGTCGTCCTCCAGACTCAGGAGTAGAAGAGAAATGCCTGGGGCTTTGAAGACTTTAAATCTAGGACTGAGGCGCCTGGAGGAGACTTAGCCTAGACTAGGAGGGAGTCCTCCGCTTCTCAAAACTGAACCTCTCTGGAGTATGGGGACAGAGAAATCATCTGCTCTTACTGCAGAGGGAACCTTCGAATCAGGGCCTGAAAGAAGGATGCCTTGACCCAGCTCAGCTGTGCCCGCGCCAGGGCTGCTGCCGTCGGGGAGGGAGAGTTGCATCTTTTCGGTAACCGAATACCAGACTCTTCCCCTGCGCTAAGAACTCATTAAACCATTAAACTCTTCGATTCAGCTCTTTGATAAATTAAAATTACTGTGATCACTAATGGAGTGGGAGGGAGGAGGCTAGCCCTCTTCTCCCAGGGAGCGAATATGAGCCAAGACCCCTGTAAGTTCCATTACAGATGGTCACTCTCCTTTAAGCCACTCTCATCCTAAGACTGTAGCCATGGACGCTGTCGCGACATCAGGCCTGCAGCATCCTTGTCTGGAGTAGAACTGGGGCTTTTGGGCTCCGCAGTTTTAAATGAACCTTCTTGTAGGTTTTTTTAAAAAAAAAATTGAGATATAATTCATACGCCGTAAAATCCACCCTTTTAAAGTGTCCAATTCAGTGGTATTTAGTGCATTCACGAGGTTGTGTAATAGCCGTCACTATCTAATTGCAGAACGTTTTCTTAATACTGTGCCTTTTGTATTTCCACTTGTGTTTTATGAGGATTTAAAAAGAGAGGAAGAAAGAAGTGGCTGACTTCATGTAACAGGGAGGATACATGTGTCTTCATAGAACCCCTCGGTGTGGCAGGCAGGGCTGGGGACCCTGGGACTAGCCCACTGGGTCCTGTTCCTCCCCTGAGACTCAATTTTCCCATCTTTAAAGGTTAATGGTGGTTAATAACGATATGTCCCACTTGCAAGAAGGAAATCCTACCTCCCTTAAACAACAGAACACCAAGTCTTCCCAGGTTTGGTGCTGAGAGGAGAATCTTCTAGAGGCAACAGGATTAAGAACCTGGCTCTGTCTCTTGCCTCTGCTCTTATTGTCCCCCTCTCCCACCCCCCTCCCCCACTTCCATTGGTACCGCCACCAGCGTGCTGGCTGCGAGGGACACTGCTCCCCAAGGTGGACACAGCCCCTTCCCAGGACTGACATTCTCACAAAGACTTACTCGATAGCCAACAAGAATGACAGGGAAAGGAGAGCACAAAGAATATTATTTATTCATACCCTGCTTAGTTCCCAAAAGTATTTGAGGCAGTTTGCAAAGATAATTCAATGTGACAAGATAAAAAAAAGTGAGGAAGTCAGAGAGAAATCAAAATGAGTGGAGGAAAAAACTAAGATGAACCCAGAGCGAGGTTGGGACAGAAAGTCGGGACAGCGACGGTGATTTAACAAACGCTTGCACAGTGCACAAAGCGTGCACGGACGCACCTGACAAATGCAGTCTCATTTAATCCTCCTGATGACCTGGTGGGGCAGGTACTGTTGTCCCGGTCTTACAGACACGGAAGCCCAGGCACAGGCCAGTTACAGAACTTGTGCAAGGACTCCCAGCTACCGAGGGGCCGACCTGGGATTTGACTGTCGGGGGCAGGGTGTGTGAACTCGTGCTGCCTCATGACATCACAGCACGTTCAAGTGGGACAGGGGGCCGAGCTCGAATAGTGAACAAGAAATACCTTTGAAGGCTTGCATTTTGTCTTGGAAATCATATGCATTTTGCATTTTATTTTATGATATTTCTGTATCTGTGCAATGGGATGTTTAAAATTGTTTTTTTCTGTCTGAGTTTCAGCTGAGGCCCCTGAATGAAGTGCAAGGTGTTGGAGAGGCCGTCTCTGCAGGTCGCCAAACCTGTGTTGCCAGCACCAGCCATTGTCACCTCCAGGGAGCATTCAGAAGGGCTGCGGGTTTGGAGGAGGAGAGGCGGTGTAAGGGCTGCTCTGGAGAGGTCATGCGTGCACCCTGTGTGTTCCCTCCCTCCCACCCCCTGAGGCCAAGCGCGGGGAGGTGGTCACGGAGCCATCTGCAGAGACTGGCATGGATCCTGGAATGGCAGGGTCCGGGGCTGATGTCTGAGTGTCCCCAGAACATTCTCAAGGTGAGAGGCTGTGGCATGTTAGCTAAGAGGGTGCTCATTCACTCATATGTTCATTCAACAAATGTTTATGGAGGTCCCAGCACGCACTGGCACGTTCTAGGTGCTAGGGAGGCAGCTGAGAACAACCCAGACTGCCGTGCAGACCTTGCATTCTAGGAGCAGACATGATTCTAAGAATGGAATTGTGGAGGGCAAGGGGCCCATGGACAGGGAGTGGGCTGAAGGGGCTCTGATTGGATGCTGGGAGATGCCCTGGGTCTGTGGTGTAGATCCCCCCCCCACTCAGCACGCCCTAAAGATAATGACCCAATAGCACCATTTATCGCAGCCCACTCAGTGCCAGGCGCTTTACATATGGTGTCGCTAATCCTTGTGCTCCTAGAGGGTGGGGGTTACACCCCCCGTTTCACAGAGGAACAGTGGTGCCTCAGAAAGTTCATGTGAAGGTGGGTGCTGAGGTCCACACGTGGGTCCTTTTGCTCAGAGCTGGCTGCTCTCCCACCACTCTGAGGCACATCTCTTGATTTCCCAAAGTGGAGACGGCAGGGATGGAATCTCTGAGATCTGCCTTTGCTGCGTGCTATCTGACCTGTAAGCCGAGGCATATAGATTCTCCTAGAGGCTCCAGCAAGGACGCTCCTTGGGGAAACCTCCCAGGCTTCATGCAGGGGGCCAATCGGGGTGGGGCTCCCAGGAAGCAGGCTCCATGCAATTTGCTGTAATCATTTATAGGTTTCTATCTTGTGAACAGTTCCAGGAGTTTAAGCAAATGCTAATTCCATCAAGATTGTTCTTTAATGGGTACATTGGTTTAAAACAGCTTACTTGGCCATGAGTTTATCCCAGCCCAGAATACTGCGAGATTATGGGTGATTTCTCAGCAGGACACACTCCTCTCAAAGCAGAGTCTCGTTACCCAGCCCAGATGGAGAATGTGGACACATTCCAGGGGGACACCTGTGACTGACCAAGGCTAAGGTTGTGGTCCAAGGACACAGCAGCTGCCAAATCGGAAAGGAAGCCCTAACCACAACCCACAGGTGCACCTTCTCTACGCTTGACTGTGCTCTCCTCAGAAACCAGGACCTGTACTCAGAGAACCTTCCGGTTTCTGACTCCGCTTCTGGAGAGGCCAGTGTGGAAGTCCAGCTTTGCAGAACCAGCATTTTCTATGCTGTAAGTCACACAGGGTCACTAACGGGTCTGGCCGTACGTGACCCTAGTCAGCAGCATTTTCCAGAACACCAGTGGGAGAGAACAAAGGTGCTGAATTTTAAGAAGAAAACCTACACAATGCAGAGTTTCTTTCAGGTGGTTATTTTTAAAAATCTGATTTTTGAAAACACTGGGTGAGTAACAACAATATTCCTTAGATTCTTTTTGTAATAAACTCTAAAATGTCCATAGTCAGTCATCAAATATTTATTGAGCACCTGCTGTGTTCCGGTCACTGTTCTCAGTGCCAGGGAAGGTAGGACAGTACAAAGCCAGAGTCCTGGTCTCAGGGGTTGCATTTCGCCGAGGGTGGAGCAGCCAGCGGACACAGAACAAGCAACTGCAATGATGTCAGGCATGGGTGCTCTGGGGAGGACTATCAAATGGGGCCATGTGGCAGAGGGTGACTGGGAGGGCTGCTATAGTTGGTCGGGGGGGGCCCTCCTGGCAGCAGACGCTGAGCAGAGGCCTGAATGACGAGGAGGCGGCAGGAAAACATCTTGGGGGAATACAGCAGGCCCAGCCCATGGACCAGCACCAGCAAAGGCCCAGGGCTGGAAATGACGTTGGCGCATTCAAGGCACAAACCAAGGCTGGTGGGCTTGGAGCCTGATGAGTGAGGGAGGAGTGTTGTGGGTACAGGAGGAGTGAGGGCAGCCTACCCTGGGGCAGAATGTGGATTTCCTCCTGGTTGGGAAGTGTCTGGAGGGTCTTCAGCAGCGCAGTGACACGGTCTTATCTGCTGCAATGTGGATGAGGCTGCAGGCGGTGAGCATGGAGGCAGAGAGTGGGTTTGGTGCTGGAGGGGTAGAGACAAGAGTAAGGACTGTGGGTCAGGTCAGTCAGGCACCACAGGAGACAGAACCACCCCAGGCATTTGCACAGGGGAAATATAATAAAAAGAATGATGAACCAGCAAAAGGTGCTGGTATAGGTTGAATTGTGTCCCCCAAAAAGATGTGCTGGAGCCCTGGCCTCTGGTACCTGTGAACGTGGCCTTATGGGGAAACAGCGTCTTTGCAGATGTAACTGAGTTAAGAGGAGGTCGTTAGGGCGGGCCCTAATCCACTTTGATGGGTGTCCTTACAGGAGGAGAGAGATTTGAACACAGACACCGGGAGAGGGCCATGTGGCGACAGAGGCAGGGGTTGGAGCGATGCAGCTGCAAGACAAGGAATGCTACGGAGTGCGGACGACACTGGAAGCTGAGAGACGGGCGTGGGACGGCTGCTCCCTCACAGCCTCCGTGAGGAGCAAACCTGTCAACACCTTGGTCTCGGACTGCTAGCCTCCGGAACTGTGAGAGAATAAGTTTCTGCTGTTTGAAGGCACCAGTTTGTTATGGCAGCCCTAGGACGCTAATGCAAGGCGTTAACTCCTGAAAAGCCAGAAGATACTCAAAGGCACAGAGGAACAGCAGGCACAGGAAGCCACTGCCACCTCTAGGGCTGAAGGGGAGTAAACAAGGAAGGGACTGAGGACTTGGAGCGGCCACAGGTGAGACTCAGACCCTCAGGAGAGGGCGTGGCCTCTGCTGGAACACAGACCTGCTAGTGGTGAGAATACTTGCCAGAATGGGGGCCAGAGTGGTTTATAGAACCGGCCTGAGTGGTCTGTAATAAGCTGAATAACTTATTAGAGAGTGGAGGCTGGAGCCAGTTCATGGAAGCGGCTCACTGGGTGGTGGGGAGATTTGCCCGAGAATGAGTGCCACCGCAATCCCTGCCCATCCACCCTGTTGGCAGCTGAGTCCTGGGAGGAATAAACACATGTGGAAGTGGGGAGAGAAGCCCTTTGCTCTGGGCAGGCTTGCGGCATCCCTCCAGCGTCCTCTGTGGACAAAGCCTAACAGTGCACCAGCTGGCAATGGGAACTGTTGACAGGGTCCCCCGGCGGTACCCCAAAGCAGGGCAAAAAGGGTGAGTTTGGAGCTGAGAGACAGTAAACTGACAACTGGCACAGGTGGTAGAAAGAAAGGTGGGCAATTGTGTGAGGGCCAAGAGTTTGTGCCTCCTGAACAGTTGTTCAAAGTTCCGTGATGTTGCAAGACAGCATTTAAAAAGGACTGTGACAGGGGTGAAACCCTATCCTACTTATCCAAGTAAGTGTCTCAAGTCGTCTCTGTCTTCTTAATCCACGTGGTTATTATCACCCCTGCTGCACGGGTGAGTCCATAGGGGCAGCATCCGTCTGCCCCCTGGCGTCCTTTCCACCGCATCCTGCTGTCTCCCTCGTGGAGAACGGGAGCCCCTGCTCGATCCCGCTCCTGGCCGTCACTTTGCCCGTCTTTGACCCCTTGGCCCTCTGCTGACCACGTGGGTCCTGGCCATGGGGACACTGCCTTCTGTACCCCCAGCCCCAGGGCCCGCATGGCCTGAGCACAGGCCCCTGCACAGCAAACGGCCCTGCCAGCTCCATGTTACAGCACTGCCTTTTCGGCCCCGAGGAAGCCCCTGACCGTGCACACAGGCCGCCTGGGGCTGTGTGAGGGGAGAATTCACCTCTGGGGGGGTACATCCCGGTTTACAATTGACTCTCAATTACCGCTCCAAAATCTCTCTGCCTCTGATGGAAGGTCTCCTCTTTTGAGAAGTGAGCTGGAGACGTCCCTGAGCACCCGCCCCCAGGTCGCCTCCTCTTTTGGCTCCTTGATAGTGGGCTGGGGAAGTGGCTGGCAGCTGTCCCATATGGACAGGACCCGGCCTCGTGCCAGCTGGGGTCCGCTGTCCTGTCTTCCGGGCAGGCAGGAGGGGAGGTGATCTTCCTCGAGGCACTGGGAACAGCATGGAGACGGCCAGGAGCGCTGGGGCCAGCACTTGCATTGAAGGTTTCCAGTTGTCCAGTCTCCGGGGAAGGAACTTGTCCTCTCTGAGCCCTGGGTGAGGGGATTGCTTCTCTCTAGGGGAGCTCTGAGAGTCCTTCCAGATCCTGGATTCATCAGTCATGTGTCACCAACGTTTATTGGACCTACTACGTGCCAGTCACTGTAGTAAGGTATTTCGTGAATTAGTTCATCTTTACAACAACTCTGTGAAGTGGGCGCTATTGTTGTCCCCATATTACAGGTGAGGAAACTGAGGCTCAGGGGTGTGGAACAACCACACTGCAGCGCTGTAGGGGAGACTCAGTTCTAGCAGTTTCTGGCAGTCTGTTTTCAATGCCCGTTCACCTCCTGACAGGCCCCCTTCGCTTTCGGTTCTTCACCCCTTGGGGTCTGGCCTGGTGCTTGTTAGTGGGCTTTCTTGCTTGTGTATGCTCCCTGCTCCTCCCCCAAACGGCTTGAGATATGAACCGAAAGTGGGTAAGTTAAAAGGTCGGGGTGAGCACAAACACAGGTAAAGTAGGAAGAGGATGCCCGAGGGGAAGTGAGTGCAAACTCAGTGACAAGGTCAGGGCAGAGATTCCTAGGAGCACGTAGAGAAACCCGATCAGTAACATGTTTGCTACACCAGGTAAAAAATCCAAGCTCGTCCTACGTGCATTTGCATTCATAGATCTCAAAAAAAAGTAGAAGGTGGAGTGGAAAACAGACGAAGAAAGGAAAGCTCAGGGAGTTTAAGTAACTGGTCCAAGGTTGCACAGCTAATTAGTAGCAGACCCCTGGATTCAAAGCTAAGTGCTCCTGACTCTGGACCTGGGCTCAAATTTAGTGCATTACTTTTCTCTTCCCTTCCAAACAGGATGCAGTTCTGGCCCTCAAGAATAGGAGAGAAATCAGGCACATAAAGGTTCACTGGGCGCTGGAGGCTTCGAGCTCTGGGCGTGGTCTCAGAGCAGCGCAGCGATGGGGAGGGGGCCATGGCCCGGTCTTGAAGGATCAGGGGCTGGCTGTGCCAGGGCCTGGGTGGGTCTGCTAGCCGTTCCCAGAAGAAGGTACAGCAGGAGCACAGCCTGGGGGCTAGAAACAGCTTGTGTGCAGGGGAGATCCAAGTGGTTCAGAGTCTCTGGAGTTTAGAGAGCCGGGCAGGGTCATGCAAGATGGGTCTGGGGAGATGAGCTGGATGAGGAAGGCTCCCGATGAGAGCTAAGGAGGGTCGACTATACCTTTAAGGACACCGATGGAGTGAGAATATAATTTGTCATCCATCCCAGGACACTTTTGAGAGTGAAAAGGTGTGACAAATAATTAACAGGTGTTAATTGCTCTGTAACAGGCACAAACTGTGACCGTCCCAGACACCCTGTGCTAGAGAGCTCCTGAGGAATCTGAAGTAGGGGTGTGACGGGAGCAGATTTGCAGTTCAGAAAGGTCGCTGGCTGCAGTGGGAAAGACGGGTGGCACGTATTTTTATTGGAAAAGATAAAACACGCTCAGTATAAAGAATTCAGATGGTGAAAACTGCGCAGTGACAGGTAAGTCTGCTTTCACTCTTCTCCGTCGGTTCCCATTCTCAAAAGCAATCACTGTCTCCCTTTTAGGGTTTTATTCCAGAGAGAGTCCGCATGTAAGGGCATATATGTACACATCCCGCTTTCAGCACAGCAGTATCACGTCATACACTCTGATCACCTCCTGCTTTCTGTTTATTCGCCATCTACGTCATTCTGTGTTAGAACATAGAGAGCTGCCTCGGTCTCTTTGTTGGCTGTGAGACGTTGCATACATCCAGCATGTTGTATTCAGTATTTTCCCTATGGGTGAGCATGGAGCCTGTTTCCAATTTCTTGCTATTACAAACAACCCTGGGATTAACATCCTCACACATAGGAATGTGTGCATAGGACGAATCCCCTGAAATGGGATTGCTGAGTCAAAGGGCATGTGCGTTTATAAATTGTGATAAAAATTGTCCTCCAGTGAAGGGGAATTCATTCTGCACATGGATTCCTGTGCACGAGGATGTTGACTGCAGCAGGTGGTCATCCCTCTGGAGGCAGGGAGAGCGACCGGGCGATGATTGCAACCGTCCAGGGGAGAGAGATGAAGCTCCAGTCTAAGCAGTCGTGGCGGGGCTGGCAAGGAGGCCATGATTTGGAGAAATACCTTAGGAGGCAGAGTCAGCCTGCCCAGGTGATAGAGATGTGTGTGGGGGATGACTTCCGCTGCTCTACCTTGGGAACTGAAGTATGCAGGATCAGTTTCCTGGGAGGATGAGGAGGCTTGCTGTGGAGGAGCTGGGGGCATCTGGGTGGAGACATCCAGAGGGAACTTGGATGCATGGGCCTGAGGCCAGGGAGAAGCTCTGGGTGGCGCCCAGTGGGTGTGGGAGGTGAGGCCTGTGAGCTGACGGGGCAGCCTACGCAGAGTACCCGGGGAGAGGACACAGAGGGTAGAGGCGAGCCAGGGGCCTGGGGTGCAAACCTGCAGGCGGCTTCCTCTCAGCGTTGGCCCTGCATCTGCAGCCTCGAGAGTCAGGGACTCCTTCCGTGTTGCTGCCTGAGTCCCTCCTGGCCCACCAGGCCCTGGCCCTGGTGGTGGGGGCTGGGGATCAGCCATATTTAAGGGACAGGCTGAGAGGAGAGACACGGGAAGGAGCAGAGAGGCACAAGGAATGTTCCGGAGGCTACAGAGATAAACTCCCAAGCCCATGGGTGACAGGTCTGGGAAGGGATGGACTAGGGGGTCCATTAGAACAGTTAGGAGTCACGGGCGCCCTTAGCAGAGCGGTCGTAATGAAGCGACAGAGGCGGGGATTTCATGAAACAATAATAGAAGGTCGGAGTGTTTACTCATTGGTCGTATCCTAGCAACGGTGCGTTCTCCACAGGGATAAGGTCTAGAACGCGAGACCAAATTATACAAGAACTCGGTGTTCTAGAATGTCTGCATGGGTTTGTCAGCCAATTTCCTACTCAGAAACACTCAGGAGATTGTTAAAAATTACCCCCCTTTCCTCTGCACTTCCAGGTAGTCGATGACAGGCACTCATTACGCTGCTAGAGCTTAACTGCTCTGCCGGGGTCACCTGCCCAAATTCGAAGTTCACCCGAGAGGGAACAGGATAAGAGTGGGGTCCCAGCAGGGAAGACGAGCTGTGAGTTGTTCTTCCCCACCTTTCAAATCAAACGTCACTAAATGTTCTTAAGACATGTCTGTGGGATTGTATGCTCCCCCGAGACAACAGCGGCGGTGCCTGCCTTTCCCTCCTGCTGGGGGTCTTCCCAGCATCAGTGGTGGCTGATTCCACCCACAGCTCACTTGCACCAGCCTGTAAAGATGCACGGAAAATGGCGTGGGGAGGGGTGGCATTAGACCTCCCAGGCTGCAGTTTCCCTGGTGGAAGCTCCCTTGCACGCCTCGAGGAGAGCGCTCAGCCACCCCATGTGCGATCCGTGTTCTGTTCATATCGTCTCCAAGCAGATAGCCGGCGGTGTGCTGGCCTCTGAGGCAGGGGCTGCTCTCAGGCATCTCTCTCTGGAGTTCACTTCTATGGGTGAGTACTGAGGGGCTACTGTGTGCCGGGCTCAGGAGATGCAAGGATGAGGAAAGTCCAGTCTCTTCCTCTGAGGTCCCGTGGCTGAGTGGAGGAGATAACCTAGTAAACAGGTTCCTTGGAGGAAATGCAACAAACTAGAGGGAAGAAACCAGGATGAGGGGCACCTAACCCAGCATGGGGCAATCAGGAGAGACTTCCTGGAGGAGGTGATACCCGAGCTGGGTCTTGTAGCACGAGAGAGTCAGCCTGGTGGAAGTTGTGGAAAGATGTTTCTCACCACTGGAGCAGCCTCTGCAAAAGACACAGGCGTGGGCTAGCGCGGCATGTCATGGGGGCTACAAGTACAGTGTCTGACAGTGCTGGGACCCAAAGTCTAGAAAGGTCGTGTCGCTGGCATTGTGCCTGGCACAGAGTAGCTGTGGCAATTGCTGTGGAATAAAGAACAACCTGAAGGGGACCAGGACTTTCTTTAGACAAGAGACGGGGTGAGTTTCCTGAGCAAATCAGTGTGAATGTCTACAAGCGCCTGGGGAGACATTTTCCCCAGGAAGAGCAATTTTCTGACTGGCTTGTTTGATTTTTGCCATTTCGGATGTGGCGAATATTTTTATTGTGGTAATTTGTGAGGTTAGCAATTGTTGTTTTGAACACTTAAAAATACAGAAAACTTCAAAAGATGATATGATTTTCAGGTTCCTGACACCCCAGTGAACAGATATTACCATGTTTTCGTGTATACTTCAGACCTTTTCGTTTGCTTGTTTTTCTGACATAAAACACTACAGATAAAATTGAAGCCCCTTCTGTTCCCCATCATCTCTCCTTAGAGGAAACCGTTGTCATGAATTCTGGATGCATCCATGCTGTGATTTCATAGTTTGTACTGTCTGCTTCCGTAAGCAATATGCAGTATCATAGAGTATGTTTACAATTTTACGTATTATATGGTTGACAATGTTTTGAACTTGCTTCTCTGCTCAACCTTCCGTATTTTGAGATCTGTACATGGGGATGCATATAGAACTTGGTTATTTCACTGGGCATGTGGTAGTAGATGTTTACTGACCGGATTTCTCTCTCTATTTTGCTCTTAGGAATCTCTGCCCTGATTTCGTAACTGAGTATGCACGCATTAACTTTCCCTCAGGCATTCTCTTTCTGCTTTACCTGTATTTGTCTTTGCCCAGCTTTTAAAAAAAATAGATTTCATTTTTTAGAGTAATTTTAGGCTCACAGGAAAGTTGAGGGGATGGTACAGGCAATTCCCATACACCGCCTGTCCCTGTACGTGCACAGCATCCTCCATTATCGACGTTCCCCACCAGAGGGTACATTTGTTACGACTGACGAACGTACGTGGACGTGTCGTAATCACCCGAAGTCCATAGTTTATGGTTCACTCTTGGCGTTTTACATTCCGTGGGTGTTGACAAATGTATAATGATATACATCCACCATTATAGTATCGTACAGAATGGTTTCACTGCCCTAAAAGGCCTCTGTGCTCTGCCCGTTCACCCCTCCCTCCCCATAAACTCTGGCAACCACTGATCTTTTCACTGTCTCCATAGTTTTGCCTTTTACAGAACGCCATATAGTTGGAATCATACAGTAATCGCTTTTTCAGATTGGCTTCTCTCACTTGGGAATATGCCTTTAAACTTCCTCCGTGTCTTTTTATGGCTTCATAGCTCATTTCTTTTTAGCCCTGAATAACATTCCATTGTCTGGGTGTACCACAGTTTAGTTATCCATCACCTATTGAAGGATATCTTGGTTGCTTCTAAGTTTTAGCGATTGTGAATAAAGATGTTTTTGTGTGGACGTTTTCGACTCATTTGGATAAATAGCAAGGAGCGTGATTGCTGGGTCGTGTGGTAAGTGTGTGTTTAATTTGTGAGAGAAAGCCAAACTGACTTCCAGTGCCCTGAGTTTTAAATGTCTCCACTTTTCATCTCCCTAGTATTGTGGAATATTATCTCAGATCCTTTTTGGGATGATGCAAGGAAGAAACACAAGAAAGCAAGCACACAAAGAAACACCTTATATCTATCCAGGCTTGGCAGCTGGGAGCTCAGGCCAGACCTCTGAGAGGTGGGAACTGAAAGAGAAAGGGAGGGGGGCCTCTTATGAGGTGACCATGGGTTAAAGACAGAATGCCAGAAACTGGTCCAACCGGCAGACTCTTAGAGGGTCCCTACCTGTGCCCTGGGGATACGGAGATGAAGGATGCTCTGAGCTGCCCACTGGAGACAAGAGTGTTGCACCCACGTCTGTCAGCTGCTCTGTGCCCAAATCACTGCCTCCACTTACACTGTCAGGGGCCTCAGGCGGCAGCTTGCTGCTGGCCAGGAGGATGCATTGCCTTCACGCATTCTTGGTCAGGCCACCCTGGGTCTGGCCCAATCTTGGGTGCCATTGCTGGAACTCAAAGTCTCGAGGGAGCACTGGGCTGACCCTGTGAGTTGAAGGGAACCCCGCTTCCTGGGACTGCCACAGCCCTTTGGACCCTGCTTCTTTCTAAGTCCTCCTATCCACCCCCCCTCCCCCCAGCCTGGCCAAATGGGCTCCCCAGAAGTGGCCCCAAAGCACAAGCTGGTTCCAGATCCCCCTGATGTCCTCTCTTCCGCCAGATTGCTCGTAGAACACTCTGCTCTTTCTCCAGTCCCGTTTCTGCCCATCCCAAAGCCTGATACTCAAACGACTGCCCTGGCACGTGGTAGGGTCCTGGCCCCAGGCTGCTGTCAGGAGGTCTTTCCGCACTCCTTGCTTGCTGCCACCCTAACTGTTCACTGGCTCCCTCACCAGAGGGCGGTCGTCTTAGCACCTCACTGGTTTGCCAGAATCTCAAGGCAGAGGCCACAGCTCCCTTCTCAGAGCCTCAGGGCCCGGAACAGGCACGCGGTGGGCACTCAAAAAAAGGTGACGAATTGAAATAATGGCAGAATATAGACATTCAGCCTGTTTTAGTATGAAACTTAAAGAAAATCTTTGCTGTTCTAGAAAGATGGGATGTAATTATCCCCTGCTTTATAACATAGCCAGGAAATTAAGCTCTCCCTGCTACGGGCTTAATGGGCCACTAAGATTACTGTGAAAAAGCAAGATTTTGGCGGGGAGGTGGGGACAGTATAGGCTCGTGTGAGGAATAAAGGTGAGAGAGAGTTCTGGTGGTTAGAGAAGGTAGCCAGAGGGCCCTTGAAGACTGGGTGCTGGTCTCAGGAAGTCACCCAAGAACGGAGGGGCAGAGAGTGGGTCTCGCGAAACCCGGTGTTGAGGGCCGTGTTGTGTTCCCTGGTGCGCAAGCGCCTGCCAGATGCCTCTAGTGATGCGAGAGCCTTCCCTGGCGGCACCTGGGCCCGCCCGGCAGCCTGTCCTCTTGGTTCAAGAAGGTCTTCAGGCCTTGATGTGGACGGCCCACATGACTGCTCTCCGGGGGTGAGACCAGCTGGCTCCATCTGATTATCCAGCCAGGCCCTTCCTGATGCCCGAAACACTGCGTCTATGAGTGTGCATGTATGTGCTAAACTGAGCAAGCTCAAGTCTCTGATCAAGGCAAACACCACTGCCCTCCCACTGACACGCTACACATCAAAATGCAAAGCTCTGAGGCCAGGGTGCAGCTCACCCTTCCACGTGTGCAAGCTGAGGCTTCAGGAGGTTCTAACTCACCCCACTGAGGTCACGCTGCTCACAATGGTAGACCTGGGGTGTGAACCAAGGTCCTCTGATTTCAGTGAAACGTAAAGACCACAGTGTAAGGGCAGCTTCCTGACAGCTTCTGGGGGTGCTCTGAGGCCTTTTGCTCTCATCTGTGCTCTAGATGAGTAAGTTTCTGAAGAATCAAGACAAGAGATCTGCAATTAAATTCTATATTAAACAAGAAATCAAAATAATGTTTAAAATAAGCTCTGTGAAGATATTTGAAACAGTCATATTAATTAAAATATTGCGGGTTTACTGGGAGCCAGCTATTATTTTAAGCCTGTTCCAGGGGTTAACTCATCTACTCCTCCACCACTTCATGAGACAGGTGGAGGGAGGGCCAGTGTGCTCCTGGTTTCTTCCAAAGAGTGACTCCTCCGGACATGTGGCTCGTGGCTCAGGATGCCAGGAAATGGTGTTCCTTTTGCACATTGGTGACTATTTCTGTGTAAAGTCCTTCTCAGAAACTGCAGACGATCGAGGTGTTCTGCACACAGCTGGGGAGCATTTCTGGCCCTGCCTGGGGTGTTTTCCTCCAGCTGTAACAGCTTCTTATTCTGGCCTCAAGGGGAACTGAATAAGACATAACTATGGTGACTAACGGGCAATTAACTCCAAACCCCGGTTGCTAATCTGGGTCAGACTTGCCCTGCTGGAAGGTCTTTTTGAACTTCCTCAGGAGAGCCTGCAAAAGTGCTGTGCGAGGCACAAGTCCCAGTGAGTGAGGGCCGTGCCCGCAGCCCTGGGACCTCCTGGCAGGTGCTGTGGGAGCAACACCTGCCTCCAGCCAGCAGGCTTGGGCTGGGGTCCCAGCCTCGCTGCCCAGCCTGTGAGATCTTGGGCAAGTCACTTTCTCCTGGTCCTTTAGAGTTCCCACGCAAGAGTGGGATGATAATTTATGGCTGCCCTGGATTCTCGTGAGAATGATGAGTTAAAGCTTGTGAATCGCATGTTGTAAAGAATGTGCAAATGTCAGAGGTCACCGCCCTTACTCCTGCGTCCCACAGGGGTGAGCCTTTGTCGGTGGTCGAGGAAGGGAAGTTAGATGATGCGTATTTTGATTTTTAAAAACTTTTTATTATGGTAATTTTCAAATATTAATGAAAGTAGACCGAATAGAATAATGATTTTCTGTGTACCCATTGCCAGTGTCAACAATTAACATTTGGCCAATTTTCTTTCATCCCTCTTTAAAAAAATTAACTTTATTGAGGTATAATTTACATAAAAATAATGCACCTAAATGTACCTTTCCATGAATTTGGACAAATTTAGACACTCACATACCATCACCACAATCAGATATTTAACATTTTCATCACTCCCCTAAGTTCCCTTGTGCCTCTTCCCAGGCAACCATCCCGTCCTCCATGGTCCCAGGACCTGGGGCGGGCCCTCCAGGGGACATGGGCATCTTCCTAGGGGTGTTCAGTTACAGGCACAGTAGAGTCTTGTTCTCAATGCGGGTAGAAGGATGGGGGCATCTTTTAAAAATCTCTGTAAAATGTAGATAACATAAGGTTTACCATTACAACCATTTTTAAGCGTACAGTTTGGTGGCACTAAGGATGTTCACATTATTGTGCAGCCATCACCACCATTCATCCCCAGAACGTTTTCATCATCCCCAAATGAAACATCCCATTGCCCCTCCCCTTCTGGCAGCCATGCTGAAGCTTATGCCAGAATTTCCTTCCTTTTAAAGTCTGAATCATATTCCGTTGTGTATTCCACATCTTGTTTATCCAGCCTTCTGTCGATCGACACTTGGGTTGCTTTCACCTTTTGGCTATTGTGAATCATGCTGCTATGAACATGGGTGTATTAATATCCGAGTCCTGGCTTTCAATTCTTTTGGGTATATACTCAAAAGCAGAGATGCTGGATCAAATGGTGATTCTATGATTAATTTTTTGAGGAACCAACGTACTATTTTCCAGAGCAGCTGCGCCATTTTACATTTCCGTCAGCAATGCACAAAAGTTCCAATTTCTCCACATCCTCGTCCACACTTATTTTCTGTCCCCCCCCGCCCCACCACGCCAGCCATCCCAATAGGTGTGAAGTGATATCTCACTGTGGTTTTGATGTGCATATCTCTAATGACTAATGCTATTGAGCGTCTTCTCGTGCGCTTGTTGGCCATTTTTGCATCTTCTTTGGAGAAATGTCTATGCAAGTCCTTTGCCCCTTCTCTTCGTCTCAAAAGAATGTTTTCTCATTTTTGCCACTTTTTAATCTGAAGTATATTTATTATTATCTTCTTTTACATTTTTTGTCTTTCTTTTCCCATAATTTTGTGTCAGGCGGTAAATGATGTTTCTTTGGCTGTCTTTATTCTAGAATGGTTGTCCTCCTCGGGAATCTGGTTACTTTGACCTTTGAGTCCAGGACCCTGTGGTGATGTCAAAGGCCAGGCCTGCGTGCATCCCAGAGTTTAACATGAGGGCAGGGATGGAACTGAAAGGATGTGCCACCCTAAATTTGACATAAGAATTATTTTGAGTTGAAAGTATTTGAATTCCTGAAATCCCTTATCTGCCTAAAAACAGTGTCCTCAAAGAACTCAGTTGTCATAAATCCTCTTCTGGGAGCAACTCTAATCTCCTCTAGACTCGGCACGACCCCAAGCAGACATTGTCACAAACTCTCGTAGCTCCATCTATTCTCCTAAGGGAGCATTCATCTTTCCAAAAAGTCATTTGCTTTTCCCTAAGCACCCCTTCCCCTCCTAAGTTAGGTAAATAGACCCTAGTTCTAACCCCCGCTTTGAGATGCTCATCTCTGGGTACTCCCATGTGTATGCGCCATGCACAGGCCACGTTGGTTTTCTTCCTATGATCTGTCTTTTGTCAGTTGAGTCCACAGGCCTAGCTGCAGAATGTGGGAGTGGAGGAGAAAGAATTCATGCTCTCCAGCAGAACCTGGGACGTGGAGCGCCTGGTCTCAGAGCATCACTCCTGTGTGTTGTCTCCCTCCCGGGAGCTGCTCTGGTCAGGATTATGTCTCTGACCCTCAGGAGCTTGGGAAGAGCCATTCTCCACAGGTCTCCATGCTGTCGGTGCTTAGGGGAAGCCCGAGAGTGGGTGGTCTGTCCTCACCTGTTCTCCTCCAATCCTCACCCCAGCAGGGATCATGTGGTGCCCTGATTATGTCACAGACACCAGGAGCCAGCAATGTCTGTTCCAAGGCTGGCAGAACAGCGGCCAGAGCAGAACTGCAAAGTCCCCTAACCTACCCTCTCATCACCGTCTGTGGTGTCTTCCATCACCCCAACGCCAGCCCCACTCCAACCTGAGAGGACAGAAATGTCTACCCCACGCTAGGCCTGGACCACACCTACTGTCTACATTAACATGGCTGTGCTGTTCCTCTGTCTTCATTAAGTCAACTTTATTTTTCCAGGAATCTCCAGCCCAGGTAACTGCTTGATTGGTCTTACAGAAATTTCCAAAAGTGCTCATCAACTTTTCCATGGAAAACATCAGGAGGCGGTTTGTACCCTAAGATTCTTTGAATTCTTTGCCTGAGTCCTCCCCTTGCTGTTTCTATAACCCCGGACCTTTGTGTTTTGGCCCTCACCCAATTCATGCTTTCCCCCATTTGAAAGACTCACCTTAAATCACTTCCAATTCGCAGTAAATTTTGACAGTGGTGCCTTGTCCCCTCTGAGACCTTGCCAAACCTTCGGGAGATGATGTACCCTTTCCGTGCTAAGCAAACACTCAGCTTCGTCTTCTCAACGGGTTGTGTAGGTAATGTTTGGGAGCCGGCTTTTGACACCAGGCACCACTTAAGCCAGTCTTCAATTTTCCAGATCTTTTTGGTCTCGTTGTTCCTGTTGCTCGTTCCTCTGATGTGTATTTCTCTTGCTCTGTAATTTCTCCAGGTTGATTTTAGAGGAGGCAGCATCAGGCAGTGACAATTTCCATCTCGACGTGACTTTCTTTGCAGTTGCATCAAATCAATTGCATCAAAGGAAACTCGCATTGTTACCTTGTAGGTTGTCCAGGACGGCATGCCAATTTCTGGTGTGGTACACTGCCAATTTCTGGGTTTGTTTAATCAAAATCCCCACTTACATTTTATATTTTTCCATGATTGACCCTGAAATCCAACTAATCTTGGTGGGCATTTTAGTTTCAATCAGGAGGGAAATTCGTTAAGCATGTGACTAAAACACAAGGTGATCTAATAAGGAAGTAATAATGCCAGCTTAATTATTCCTGCTCTGTGTGACTATTTTAAAAATATAAAGTCTGTAGGCAGTGAATAATTATATACCAGTAGATGTTTTGGTGGTTTGAAAATTTCTTATTTTCTAATTTTAGGTATCTGGTTAGTGTAATGGGCATTTTTATTCATATGCAATAAAAAAGCCAAGTATTTACAAAAATTAAATATGGTATTGAAGTCATGGCTGTTTCAGCTTGTAATTACCGACTACGAGAGCACCAGCAATACCACTCCTGCTAAAGTTCCCGTCTTAACTTAGTTGCCCCGCCACCTGGGAAAAGACAACGTGGTGGAAAGAACACACTCACGATTTGAAGCCAGATAGACTGGAGTTCCAGTCCCGCCTGTGTCCGTCACCACCTGTGATGCAGATCAAGTCTCTCGACCTGTCTGATCCTTGGTTTCCTCAGATGTAATGAAAATATTTGTATCTATCTCATAGGATTGGCAGGAGGATGTTTGCTGTTACCATTTGCTTGATTGAAGTGGATGTCATTTTGGATTTTCAGTTATCACACCAAATTCTTCACCACCAAGGGCTTGGATGTCTTTCCTCATCCAGCTTCTGCCATCATGTACAAAGCTGAGCTGATCCCTAAAACAGAAGGAGGGGCATTTGTTCATAAAAAATTACCGTGATGGAGAAAGCTTGGAATCCGAATATAGATAAGCTCAGCTTCTGCTGAAGTCCCTAAGAAGAGAGAACGTGTCTTTAGCCCAGCAGGAAGGGTACAGCCTGACTAGCCCGGGTGTTGACACGGGAGCCATCTGTGTGTATCTAGTCAAAGGAGGAGCTTGGCAGAAGAGCTTAGAACTGCAGGAGGCGGGATAGCATTGCCCATGGGAGAGCGCTCTGACCTAGGGGCTCCCCCCTGCAGTCCTGGCCCATGGGAGGGATGGTGGGCCAGGCTGCCACTCCCCCAGCACTGTTTATTCTCCCTCCCAGGCTCTGAGTTCTGTCACCCACCCCATTATCCTTAGGCTTTTCTCCTGTAGTATAGCATGGGCTTGCAGGGGTCCAAATTCACAGCCTCGGAAGTGGGTGTGCACAAGATGATTCACTGGAGTGTGAGGACAAATATTAGAACTTGCATTTATATTTATTTTTCATCCTGTTCTAACATTCTATTTTTGCTCCACTTGTTACAGTGTATACAATGTGGTAGTTTAATCATGTTCACTACTTATAAAATTTATAAAATATAAATGTGCATTTATTGAGGACGCATACCCTAAATATTTTACTGATGGGCTGCACATTCAAAAAAATTGGGAGATCACTGCTATAGATTGTCTGATCCTTGTGGTCGTTTTATTTTGAGTTACGAGTTAATTCTCTGAAACCCTTTCTTAGGCTCCCAATCAGCGTCGCAAGAGCTTGGGTGTCAGCAGTTGGGTGATCAAAAAGTTGGAGCTTCTGGGTCTGTGAAGCTGAGAACTAGCCTCTGAACCTCCATGACTCCCCTCTCACAAATGCGGATAATCCCCAGGCCGACCTGACTCCCTACGTGATTTTTCTGACATAGACCTCCATGATTTCAGGTCTCTGCCACGAGTTCTGACAGAATCTAGATCCAACTTAGCCTTTTGTCGATTGACCCTTTATTACAAAGAGCAGGAAATTTCATGGTTGAAAGTGCATTCTAGTCTGTCACTCTCTTGTAAGCCTTGGCTTCTCTGAGCCTTAGCTTCTGAATCTTTTAAGTGATAGAGTAACAGCCTGTCTTGTCTGCCTCACAGGGTTGTTGCAAAGAAAATAAACGAGAGGTCATATCACATCACACTGAGTCTGCAGAACACCAAAGACAAGAAGATGTTAAAAGCAGTAAGAGAAGAGTCAGATTACTTTCAAATGAATGACAATTTATACCAAGAGATTTCTTCTTCTTTCTCCTCCTCCTCCTTCCGTTTGTACATGTTGGAAAGGGTTATTATGTTTGGAACTCACCAGCTATGCTCTGTTTAGATGATCTCCCAATTTTCTTGCCCACACCCATAGCCTCAGGGTCAAGGCCAGTGCCAGTCCCTCCTTCTCTCCATCAGGCCAGGTGCCACATCAGCATCAGAGAGCTTCTTCACAGCTAGTTTGATCTGATGCTCGTTGTCCTTGACACCCATGGAGAACACGAGTGCTGTTTTCTTCACCTTCATGGCTGACCATGTGGTCAGGAGGAATCTGATGGCAGCATACGGGCCGAGTTGATTACTTGGTGTACATTCTCCTGAGGATACTTGGATGGCTTTCAGAGTTGCCGTGTCTTGGGCTGCCAGAATGTGGGTGACATAGAACAACTTCCCTTTCTCCTTCTTCATCTTTTGTTGTTTGTGGCTGTGTACACCTTTTCTGCACTGCCTTCTTGGCCTCCAAAGGCTTTGCTTTGACTTCATTTTTGGGAAGTGTTGGGGTTTCCTTTTTGCTTTTAGCACCATTTGTAGAAAGGCAACATAACTAGCTTCTTAACAGCAGCAATGGAAGCCCAAAGACAGGATCCTAGCACTTTCAATGTGCTGGAAAATATAACTGACAATCTAGGGTTTTATATACAGGAAAATTATTTTATAAGAATAAAGGTAAAATAAAGACATTTCAAGTCAAGCAAAACTGAAAGAGTTTATCACACGTACGTCCTCATTAAAGGAAATTCTGAAGGCAGAAGGATCATCCTAGATGGAAGATCTGAAATGTAAGAAAAGACGGAGGGCAAAGCCAGTGGAAAACACATGGTAAAGCAAACTTTGACTATACTCAAACAATTAGAACAATAGTAGTAATTACTACTTTGTGAGATTAAACAAATGAGGCAGAAGAAATATACCAGAAATTTTAGCATATACATTATAAGGTTCTTCTATTGTTTGGAAGGAAGATAAAGTTATTATCTTCAGGTTTTTTAATTAAATATGCGTGTTAAAAGTGTTAGGTTAACTACTGAAAGAAGAGTGTATATTTCCAAATTAGTAAAGGGAAAAAGCAGGACAAGAATAAAATGCTACCTTAATTAATCCATATAAAACAAGGAAAAAGGAAAATAAAAAATGCATAAAAATGCAGGACAAATATAAAAAAGAAACTATAGTGGAGAAATAAATCCAAATATGTCAGTAATCACAGTACATGTAACGGGACTAAACACCCCAGGTAAAAGATAAATTTAGACTGGATAGAAAAGCAAGCCTAGCTCTGTGCTATTTATGAGAGACACATCTAAAACATAAGGGCTGGAATTTGCTTCAAAATAATATGTTGATGGACAAGTGGCTGGCGGTGTGGACAGAGCAGGACAGGCTGTCTGTTGTTGGGACTGGTGATGGTTGCATGGGGATTTGTTACACTCTTCTCGCTACTTTTGTGCACATATAGACTCCTCTGTAATACAAAGTAAAAACAAATGGCAAGCAGAACGCAAACCATAAATAAGTAACAGCATAAGTAAAAGTACAGTGAAAGTAGAAGTAAAAGCATAGAAAAAATATTAGGCAAATACCAATCAAAAGAAGGTATAGCTAGATTTTAATTGGAGGCAAAATAGAGTTTAGAGTTAAAGTATTACTAGAGATAAAGAGGATGACTGTGTAAAAGTAAAAAGACTCAATTCATCACAAAGATATAATAATTCTAAACTTGTATTTACCTAGTAATATAGCCTTAAAATATATAAAGCAGGGCCTGGCCCCGTGGTTTAAAGTTCCAGCACTCTGCTTCGGTGGCCTGGGTTCACAGGTTCAGATCCCTGTGTGGACTTACTCCACTCACCAGCCGTGCTGTGGTGGTGTGCCACACATAAAAAGTAGAGGAAGATTGGCACAGATGTTAGCTCAGGGTGAATCTTCCTCAGCAAAAAGAAAAAAATATATATATAAAGCAGAAGTTGGTTTAAGAAAAGAACTGTAAGAGGAAATTGACGAATCTACCATCAGATAGGGAGATTTAAATATACCTCTCATTAATTGATAGGGAAAGCAGACAAAAAAATTCAGTTTGGATATAGAAAATTTGAACAATACACTTAATAATCTTGATGTAATATATATGTTTTATATAGAGAACATTGCATTCAACAAATGAATGACACACTTTTAGCCTTTTAAAAAAACTTTATACCATGGAAAATTTCTAAAATGTTCAGAGTGGAGAACATAGCTCAATAAATCCCCATGTGCATATCACCAGCTTAAACGATTTATCACCCCATCGGCTCTCCTGTTTCATCCATACACACCATTCTTCTATCCTGGACTATTTTTGAAGCAAATTCCAGACATCACACAATTTTAACCATAAGTATTTCAGTACGTAGCTTTAAAAGATAGAGACATTTAAAAAACATAATCATAATACCATATCACATCTAAAAACAGATGATAATAATAAATCCTTGATATGTAGTCAGAGGACAAATTTCTCCAATTCTCATATATATATATGGTTTATTTCAATCCTACTCTGTGGTTGGTCGGCATGTCTCTTGGATCTCTTCTTCTCTATCGATACTTCTCCTGGTTTTTTAATTTTCTCTTGCAATTTATTTGTTGAAGAAACTGGGTTGTTTGTTGTGGATTTTGCCTACTGCATGCCCATGGTGTTGTTTAACCTGTTCTTCTATTCTCTATTTTTCCTTTAAATTATAATTAGATCTAAAGGCTTGATCAGTTTTAGACTGAATTTTTTTAGGCAAGGCTGCTTCATAGGGTATTCTGTGCTCTTTAACCAAGAAGCACATGAAAACTGGTTCTTCGTCTCTTGGGAATGTTAGTAGCAATTGATGATCATTGCCTGTATCCGTTAATCTATCAGCCATTGTGAAATGGCGGTAGTCTAATTCTATAATTCCTTCATGTATTAGCTAGAATAGTGATATAAAAATAATCTTGCCTTCATCAACTCATGGGTTACCCAGAGATGCAGTTTGTGGAGGAAAGGCAGGATAAAGTGAAATACACTTTAATATTCCAACAATAGTTAATTAAAAAGAATGATATTAAAAGTATCATTTATAGTATCATAAATAATATTAAGTGCACAGAAATAGTTGATTCCAAATATATAGAGAAGAGCTATTGGCCAAATGTAATCAAACTATTCCTGAAGAAGAGCCAGGTGGGGGAGCTGGCCCCACCAGATAACAGTGCTTAGTAAAAAGTTACAGTAATTGAGATAATGTGGTGTTGGGACAAGGATAAAAAAATAAATCAGTGGAACAAAACGTAGGCCCAGAAACAGGCCAGGCATAAACAGAAACTTGGTTAATGACGAAACAAGGCAGTGTAGACTAGTGGGAGAAATGTGCTTTTCATTAATGGTGCTGAGATAAAAACACCCACATAGAAAAAAATGAACTAGGACCCTTCTTCATGCCATTTGCAAAAATCAATAACAGGCACATTAAAGTCAAAATTATTAAACTTTAAGAAGATAATATGGTATTTATCTTATGACCTGGAGTTAAGTAAGAATTTCTTAAACAAGACACAAAGAAGTCCAGATCACCAAGGTGAAGATGGATAAGTTTGATAACATTAAAATTAAGAATTTTTGTTCATTAAAGAGACATGCAGAGAATCCGCGAAGCTGTCCATTGCTGGTGGGGCTGTAAATCGGCATAAGACCTTCAGAAAACCATTTGGCATTACCTAGGAGAGTGAAAGACGCCTGTACCTTAGGACCTGGCAGAGTTGCATTCCTAGGTATATGTTCTAGGAAAAGTCTTATCAAGAATGCTCATGGCAGCCATTGTTCCTAGTGGCATAAAATTGGAAACAACCTAAATATTTATTGGTAGAAGGGATAAAAAAGATCCTGATGTATTTACAGAATTGAATGCTATATAGCAATGAAAACGAATGCGCTACAAATATGTCCCTCCAGAAGAATTACGGACACAAGTAACCAATAACCGTTCCATAGATGTGGGGAGAAGGCGAATCTTACTTGAGCCAAGAGGGCACTCTCCACAGAGGGAGAAAGCGCTCCCGAGAAGTGAGGTTTGCAGCATGGCTATATACCATTTCAGAACAAAGAACATACATCAGGCAGGACAGGATACATTTTTCCTCAAAGTCACAAGGAGATATTTTCCTGAAGCTTCGCACATTTACAGCAGGTCAACCTGACCCTGGCTTCTGGGGAGAAAAACTTGTCTTGAAAAGAGTCCTGGTATTGACTTCAGAGGAGGGGAGGCATTCTTCCTTCTTCAAAGAGCGCACCCTTTGCTTTGGGATCATGTTTAGTGTGTGAAGCCGATGTACAACGCCTGTCTGACAGCCAGAAGTCAGGCTGCTCTGGGAAAAATGAGTTTAGGCCGAATCATGTTTAAACCAGAATGGCTTTCCCATATACCTCAGTATGTGAAAATTTCTTATTATTTTCATCAGGGTGAATATCAGGAATACATGACAGAGCAAAGAAAAAAAAGCAGGGGCAGAAGAACGAGTCTCTATCATTCCATTTATGTAAAGTTCAAAAATATGCAAAATGAAATACATTTTCAGAGCTACCAGCAGGTAAAACTTGAAGCACAGAAAGGAAATGTAAACACACAATTCATGATAGAGATATGGGGGCACGGGGGAGGCACGCTTGGCTGTGAAGGTGCCGGGTACATCCTGGTTCTTCAATCAGATTGTGGGTATGTGGGCACTTGTAGCACCAACAGTCTTTACACCGTACATGCCAGTTATAAATTTTCTTCTATATCTATTTCTATCTACTGATATCTTCTATATCTACTCAGTAAAAACAACGGTTCAAACAATTTGGGTTTACAAGGGAGCATAACTGTTGCATCTTCTTGGGCAGTCCGGCAGGGCCCTGTTAGCTGCTCCATGTACTGTAACTGCTAACCAGGGTGTACAACATACACTCCTGACTCCTGCGCACAGTGTGTGGTGTACTGTGGACGGCTGGAGTGGGGCAGAGATGGAGGTGAGGACCACAGGAGGAGGGCAGAAAGTGGGCTCCCCAGGAAGGCATCCTGCACTTTCCATGGCAACCTCAGAAGCAAGGAGTCGTCTGTGTCCTCCCAGAGCCCGTCCGGACCTTTTTTGTCTGAGAGAAGTCCAGCCAAGCCAATGGTAGGCCCTGTTCAGCCCCGGGAGATGCCTCATCTGACAAATAAATCACCAGATGCCAAGCTTTGTGAGGAGGAGATGAGAATGGAATACAGAAAGTCAACGCACCATCGTTCTGTCTTACCTATGGTTGTCAAGGCTACCAGAGCCTCGTGTTTCTTAGTAACCACTCCTCCCAAAATAGCCACCATTGGTGCCAGCCAGCGACCGAAGCCTGATCATCTTTTACACTGTTTTGAGAAGAAGACAAGGAGGCCTCTTTACATGGAATTAGGTTATACAGAGCACGCACCACAACCATTCCTCATCTGATCTTTACCGCAGCTAGGTAAAGGATTATAATTCACACTATTCAGATGAGAAAACAATCTTGAAGAGTTTAAGTGACTTGCCCAAAGCCAGATGACTTGCAAGTATCGGAACTGACTGGAAAAATCCAGATTTTCTGGGGCCGTTGATGAGAACTCTTCCTCCGACCAGACACGGTCTCTCTTTGCTAAGATTTTTTTCCACCACAGGAGAGGAAACGCTGGATCAGCAGTCAACTGTGAAGGTTTGGGTATGTTGGGCTGAGGTTGTACCTTAGTAGTGGATACTGCCACTGCCTCCTGCCTTCTTCCTCACCAACAGAACCCTAATTTTGTTCAGGTGAGGGGGCTCTATGCTTCCTAGGACCCCTTGCCCCAGGAGGTGAAGGTTTATTAGTTGTGATGACAATGCTGTTCCCCTTGACAGTGATTATTTAAATGTGGACACAGGACCCAATCCTGGCCAATGGAGGTGGGGTAAGTCTGCAGGGGGCGTAGTTCTGGGAAACGTGTTTCTCTTTAAGAAAAGAAATTACTGGGAGAAAATGCCCCTCCTCTATGACTGGTGTCCCTTTGTGTGTGATAGAGCCCATTTGATGGCCACGAGGGGTATGTTGCTGATAATGGCCAAGTGAAAGGGTGGGAAGACTTTGGGTCCAGCTCTGAGAGGCCACTTCTTTCTCAAAGCCAGGCCCTCTCCAGTGGTAGCATCTTGTTGGGTCCCCTTCGACCACACCTATGGCCTTCTGCTCTGTGACAGTGCTCTATTCAGATGTGTCCTTCCAGTTCTATCAGGCTGTGAGCTCCCTAGTGCTGGGCATTTGTCCCTTAACCTCTCCCACCCCCAGTCCAATCTTACACAGTAGAAGAAGTGGTGGGGAAGTCATTGAGAGTAGGGCTGGTTCTCTTGACTCAGTGGTCCCTCGTGGGAGGTATCTGGACCCCTATTTGTGGGGGGCTACTTGGTGACTCTCTGCAGAAGGTCCTCAGCTTGGGTTTTACTTACAGTTGAAGTACAAATATTATCCTACTCAACATCTTCAGAGGATAGGCTTATTCTGGAAACAATTGAAAATCCTTCACAATATAGACAATGATCATAGTGACAATTTGGAGGAAGTTTAGTTAATATGCAGAGAACTATCACTCTTATAAAGGACTGTCACTTCATTCACTCATTCCACCTTTACTAAGTGCCTGATTGTTAAATGTCTGGTGTGTGCTAAGCTTTGGGCCCAAAGAGAAAGTTACACAACAATAGTTAAGATGTGGCTCCTGGCCCCACACAGTGCAGAGCCCAGCAGAGTGAACACGCACCCACAGAGAGCTCTGCCAAGGAGCAGAAGGCCATAGGTGCTGTGGGCGGGGGGTGGTGGCTTGGCCAGGGAGGGGCCGCAGAGGGCAGAGAGATGCTGACTGACCGTTTGAGTTGGAAGGAAATGAGATTGGAGGAGGCAGAAAGCAGGGTGGACTTGCGGATCTCCCACTTGGAAGTTTGTGTCAGAAGCAGTGGGAAGGGTAGACGGAGGGTGAATTCCCAGGACGCCGAATGCCAGGGGAAGGACCGGGGACTTTATTTGGCCTGCAGCGCCTGGGAAGACATTGAAGGGGTTCAGGAGGGAGAGTGAGACATGGCTGTCGAGACTGCAGTGGGACAGGTGGGTTGAGGGAGAGACGCAGGAGCGAGACCAGGCAGGGGGCAGCGGGTATCATATAAAAGCTACTGGGGAGTGAAGGAGGTGCTGCCTAGAGGGGAAGAAAGGAGCAGCCCACTGTCTAGAAGAGAAAAGAGCGTGGGGCTTGGAACCAGAACGCATGGGTCCTAGCCCTGGCTTGGCCTCTTGGTTGATGTCACCTTGGTCAAGTCATTTCTCCTCTCAGGCTTCTTGTTTTCTCGGTGCAAACAAATTGTAGAGACACAATGATTCCCACCACCCTTGGGTCTCTGCAGTTCTCCGACTCTCTGTGCATGAGACACGTGTGCAGAAAACTGAACAGATTGTGGTCTTGGACCACGGGGAAGGAGGTAGGGGAAGGAGGAAGGAAGGACTCAAAGATGGCTTTACTACCCGGTAGGGTGGTGCCCCATTTCACTTGTGGTGGGAGGAAAGCAAGAGAGAATGGACGGGAGCGACAGGATGGCCTCCATCTCTGTAAGGAAGGAGGCGTGTCTGGGAGGAGCAGAGACATTGAGACAATCCTCTGTGACCTGCGCAGCCAAAGGTCTCCCAGAAATGATTTTTGGTAGAGCGACCTCAGCCACCAAGTTCATAAGGGTTTAGAGCTCCGGAATGCCTGTGTCTGCAGGAGGTTGTTTTCCTAGCTCTTCTTTAATTTTTTGCTAGATTCCTGAGCATGTATCAGAGTTAATGAAGCAATTCTATGATTAAACCACTTAGAAATTTAGAAGACAATGTACTGGGGTTTGAATGGATAATTAGATATTGGGGAAAAACATTTGCAAGAGAATTACATATAAATCTCATGTCTCACCCCTTTGTACTACATCCATGAAAAAAACAGGATTACTCAAAGAGCTCAGGAACGAGCTACTTCATGCGTCTTGGTAAAGAGCAAAAGGATTTCTATTTCCAGTGGAATGCTTTATGAAACACTTCAAAATGTAGATCTGAAACTCCATTTCTGGTTTAACATCTACTGCGAAGGGAAGAATCACTTTTCACTTTTGAAGAAGTGTGTGATGCTGCTGAAAGCCAGGAGGACCTGCTTTGGCAGAACCAATACCCGCTAAGATGCTGGGGCGCCATTCTGTTCTTTGCTGTGAACCATCAAAGGTATTTTGAGTTATATTTTTGTTGATGGAGAAGTGGAAGCTTCCGGATATGGCGAGGACGTGGAAGGCACCGGGAGAGGGGCTCTCAGCCAGGCAGAGTCTGGAGGGAGCCCAAGGAGGCCTTGCAGCTCCCAGTGCTGTTTCCTGTTGGTGGACATACAGTGGGCGACCTTGTCCTAGGCATCGACCCACATTTGTGTGGCTCAGTGGTTTACAAGGCACATTCCCAGGCATTCACTGGTTTCAGATGCCCCTTGGAAACAGGTGCAAATAGTTTCCTTCAAAGGGCACATGTCGCTCACATACTCAGCGTCAGGGTGAATTTGAGTTGTTCTCAATTTGTCTGGACTCTGTGCCAAGTTAGACACACGTATGTGTGTATAAATGAGGTGTCAGCAGGGGACTGAGAGGCAACTTGGAAAGATGGAAAGAGCACTAGATTTGGAGCCACGAAGATCTGAGTTCAAACTATAGCTTGGTCACTTTACTAGTTACTTGCCCTTGGGCAAGTTAATTAGCCTTTCTGAACCTTATTTTCCTGTTCTGTAAAACGGAGCTGGTTACAGTGCCTTCTTCTCTAGGGAAGCGTGAGGCATAGATGAGACATGAAATGTGGAAGCACTTTGTAAGTGATGAAGCATCCTGCAAACGCACCAACGTGGAGTCTACCAGCAAACCTGCTGTGTCCTAGGGAGGGTGTGCTCAGAGCATCCGAAGGCCCTGAAATCACGCCACGTGGTTGTGGTGAAAGAACCTGCCAGTTTAGCCTGGAGCCCGGCAGGCATCTCCCACTCCCAGGATCTGACTGCCCGGCATAGCTGAGTGGAGATGTGACCCAGGGTAGTGAGCCTCAAGGGGGCACTGGCCCAGTGGTCTCTGGGTCTCAGCCCCTTGCCCAGTGCCTGGCCCAGGGCCCTCTGGAAGCCCCTGCTGGATAAACTGGAACTGCACGGTGGTCTGCAGGAACCTAGGGGGATGAGAGAGGAAAAGTGCTCTTCTCCCCAGAACACACCTCCTCTTTCTTCCCCCTCCTGCCCCTCCTCCTCCTCCTTATTTTTTTGTTGTTTCTCTCTGGCTGGTGAGGTATTCAAATAGCTCTAATTAGTTAGTCGTCATTTTCCCTTTGTTTGCCCAGAACTGATTCACTTATTTAACAAAATTTATTCAAATGTACTTCCTTATATTGTATTTAAATGAGAATATTTTGCAAAAGGAACGGCTGTGGCATTGACATGGGGACAGGGGTTTTCACATTAGAAAACCAGGGACAAGTTCAAGGACCGCTGTAACTCAGCCAGTCAGGGGCCCCCGGAACCCCAGCTTCTCCATCTGGGAAACTGGGGAGATGAAACTCCTTCCTCGGTGTTCTGGCGCACGTCTCGTGGTGTGAGGTTCTGTGTTAACTGGGAAGATGGGAGGGAGTCTTCGCGGAACAGATGCCTTCCGGAGAGAGCAGGCGGCTGCCCTCCAGGGAGGGCGATGAGGGCCAGGCGTTTATGGGGCGGCATCTTCAGACTGGGAAAAAGGGTTTCAGGGGATTCTAGAAGCTGCTGGGGAGGACTTTGCCCCGTAAATTCTTTATGAGGAAGTTAAACGAGCACACCCTGGCCCTGTGGAATTCCCAGTTCCTCTATAAACTCTACAATGGCCCTGGGAGTTATTAAACCTATTTTTTTCCCCTAAAATATTGAACGCGGGGAAGGAAGTCCTTAACGGCTTGTTCCAGTCAATGCTGAGCTATTTGGAGTTTGAAAAATCTTGTATTAGTCTGCTCGGGTGGCCGTAGCAAAATATCATAAACTGGGTGGCTAAAACAGCAGACATTAATTTCCGTGCATCTCCGGAGCCTGGAGTCTGAGATCGGCGCCCTCACATCCGGTTCTGCTGGGTGACCCCCTCCCGGCTCGCAGGTGGTCGCCTCCTTGTGTTCTCACAGCGGGAGAGGAAGATCTGGCCTCTCTTCTTCTTCCAAGGGCACCAGTCCTGTCGGGTCACGGCCCCACCCTTATGACCTCATTTAACGTTAATCACCTCCTTAAAGGCCCCATCTCCAATACAGGAATGCACGGGTTAGGGCTTCAGCACAGGAGTTTTGGGGGCACAATTCAGTCCACAGCAAAGCCCAAGTGTCCGGTCCGCAGAAGTGGAAGGAGCTGGGGCTTGGCAGGCAGACTGACCTGGGTTCAAACCCTGCCCAGCCGCCTGTAATGAGGGACAAGTTATTGACCCCTCCCAGCCTGTTTCGTCTTTTGTGAAAGGATCGTATCTCCCGGGTTTGGGTTGATATTAGGGGAGGGAATACGGTGAAGCGCCGAGAACTCCACCTGGCCCCTTGCCGACCTCAAGGAGAGGCAGCTCCTCCTTTCTGCCCTCTCTTGAGAAGCCATCCCTTGGCACTTTGCTCTTTGCACATTGAAGAGGTCGAGCCGTCTTTAGGGTCTGTTTCTGCCCCTCTATTCTGGAAGTCTGTAATCTTGAGACTAGAGCATAGTGTCTAGGATGGGCCACTGGGCTCTGTTCGGTCCCAATGAGGATAATAATACCTGACTCTGAAGGTTATTAAGGTGAACTAAGATGCCATCTGGGGAAATATCTAATTCAGTTCTTGGAAGCTGGTGGATATTCAATAAATGGTCTTGCACCGTAGCTCCAGATGAGGCCTGAGTTGGAGGAAGTCAGTCAACAAAGATTTATTGAGCAGCTACTATGTGCCAGGCACTAGTGATGTGACAGTGGAAAACACAGGCACACTCCTGCCCTAAGAACTTAGAGTCTTTGGGGAGAAGGGAGACATTAATCAGATTATTATGAAGGCTCATGTCTGTGGTCTCAGGTCCGTGCCCACCTGACTGGGGCCTCTGCCGCTCCTGCTGCTATGCAGAAGGCATCCTCAGAAGGGCCAACGTCAGGCCCCGTGGGCTCATCCCTTCTGGCAGAGGTGTCCCTGGTGGGAGGGTGCTGGAATTCCTGCCCTGAGTCCTTGGCACCTCCTCAAATGCCAGCTCAGCTTGCAGCTATGCACTCCCTCTCGACCATCTCCTGTTTTGGTGTCCTCTGGGCAGCCACTCCGGGTGTCCATGAGTCACAGAGCCACTCCTTAACCCCTGGTCCTGCTCACGGTGGAGAAGAGAATTCCATTTACAACAACCAAGTTTCTAAGAACTGAGGTGCCTCGGTTGTTAACGCTATCTTCACACAATGATTGCAGGTGCTGTGGGCTGGGGGCTGGGTCTGCTTCTGCTCCTCTACTCTGGTCCCCGCTTTGCTGGGGACTTGTTGGGTGACATGGGCGAGTTTCTGCCCTCTTGGTAGTGTTGAGGGTTTCATAGTCTACAAAATGCATGGGGCGGGTTAGCTGGTCAATCTGATTGGGCATAAACATCACTGAGATTTGGCAGAAGTTAGAAGGGACATAAGCTTGTCACCTTGACTACTTGCTTACGGGGACCTTCATCTTGGCAGAGGGCTTTAATGCAGCAGAAACTTGAACCCATTGCCTGGAGAGTTTATCAGAGGTCTTCCTAAATTGTTCTAATGCTGTCTTTTCTTTGCCAATAATTGAGAGGCAGCAACAAATGGATTTTTCTTTAAAAGAAATGTAAAGCCTTGGATCTGGTGGGCTCAATGCCTTGGTGATCTACTTGTCCCTGGACACTCGGTTGGTTCATCTCTGTGAGACCTGTATCGAGATGTGAGATGGAGGCTGCTCAGTCTGCTCACTGCCCTTCTTCCTTTTGGCAATAGAGCCCCTGAGTTTTAGGCAGGCACATAAGCAACCAGGACAGACCCCAGCTGGGATGCAGAGGTGGTTCTGAGGAGCCAGTGTCCGCCATGTGGACAGGGGTGACAGCCTAGGGGAGGGCAAAGCAAGACAGAAGAAACCTGAGTCCCTAAGTGACCTCATCGAGCAGAGACACCTGCCAGCCTTGGCCCGCTGCCCACTGCCGCATCCAGACTGTTAATGTGAAAGAGAAGCACCTTTCTATTTTGAGTCACTGCATCTGGGGGCCTCTGACATCGCAGTTTGGCCGAAACCTTCAGTAAGATAGATGTCAGCAGACTTCAGATGTGGTTAGGCACCTAATTATCTAATTCTCTGTCATGTGGGTCTGTGCTGGATTCTGTTTGGTATCATGCTATTTGTTGCTGCCCCTAATATTACACAGGCTGCCGAGACTTTCCAAGATGTTATAGCAGACTTAGTCTAACCATCTTGCTTATAATTTTGAATTCTTTTAATTTTAAAACCAAGTGTATGCCAGGTAGCACTTTGGGAAGATATCACTCTTGACAAGCTTGAGTACTTAGTTATATCAGGCGGTGAAAATTATAGAATCTGGTGGGTTCCCTTTATGCTTTGACGTCCAGGAAAGTTGGAGCCAGGTAAACTTAGTGCTTACTGTACTAAGCCTACAGCACCATAGGTTTCTCTCTATTGTGTGTCTTCCTTAACGTTTGTTTGTTAAAGGACTTATTGCCCCTACTGTCGCAGCTCTTGGTGCCTTGCCACGCTATTCCCCTGCTGTCCGTGTCCTTTCCCTGTGCCCCGCAGAGCTCTTTCTTTCCTTCTCACTCAGTTTGAATGTTTTCTCTCTGTGCTGATGGCCTTCCTAAGGGCACTCCTTCTGGACTTCTCTCAGAGCTTCTCTCACACTGAATTTGCTTTGGCTGGTTGACATCACCGCTAGAGTGTAAGCCTAAGGTGACCCTCACTACTAATTGTCCCCTTTACAGGGAAGGGTGACTTTGTCCAAGACCAGTTCCCTGTAAGTTGGTCTCTTGCAAAACTCCATGGAGACGAGCTAAAGCCGAGAGCTTGAGGCAATCACTTCCGGTAGATTCCTGAGGTGGCCATGTCATAAAAGCTATAATGGTAGGGCTTCCACCCCAGCCCCTCGTAATGACACGGGAGGGGCTGGTGGTCTCCTAACCGTGGCTGCTGAGACGGCAGGGCCAAGTTGGAGCCAGAATCCCCCTAAGTCATACTGATGCTGGATCCTAGCCTCTGATCAGGTTAGATGAGAGCGAGAGCCCCTCTAATTGTGCAGCTAAACAGCCTCACAGCTGAGGGCCGGGGTCCATCTCTCTCCCGGATGCTGACGCCCACCTGCTGCTGCTCCGTGATTCCCCTCAACAAACAGGCTCCAGAGGGCCAGGTGTGCTTGCTGTCTGGCTATTCACCTGCTTACCTGACACCCTGGGGTCTGTTCTCCCCTTCTTCCTCTTAGTGGGGTTTTTGGGGCACATGTGGCTGCCCAACCAGAAGCAATTTTCCCGGCTACTCTTACAGCCCATACGACTGTATGATTAAGAGTTAGCCAACAGAATGTGGACAGAGGGAATGTGTACAATTTCCAGATCACATTTTTTATTAGGAAATTTTGTGGCTCCCCTCTCCCTCAACCTTTTCCTGTGGGCTGGAATGTGCAGGTGATCATATGAGCGAATTTTGACCATGGTACAAAGATAATACCTTAGGGTATGACAAAGCAGCAAGACAAGAGGGCCTTGGGTGCTGGAAATGTTCTGTACCTTATCTGGGTGGTGGTTACACAGGTATATATGTATATAAAAATTAATTGAGCTACCCTCTTAAGATTTCTGTACTTTATTTTACCTAAGTTGTACCACAGTAAGAAAAACAAAGAGAGAGAAGGAAGCTGATTCCCTGAATGACCTTGTGGAGTAGAGTTGGCCTCTGTACTGTTACCAAAGAGAAACATGAACTCCTTTCTGGTTTGCGACATTATAGTTGGAGAGTTTCTGTTCTGGCCATTTAGCTTTTACCTTAACTAAAATGTTTCTTAAGTGTAGGAATTTTTAATTTTTGCTTAGTCCCCGTTATTTCCCCGGAGCTTGGTGAATAGAAAGTGCTCGCTAGCTGTTTAATGAATGCACACTTTCATGTATGGCTTTTATCAGTGTGTTGGGACATCCAGTTTACGTAAATCTGGAAAATGGAAAGAGTTACAGCGCGCGGACGCAGACGAGGGACCTCCGGCCCCACGGCAGGTGGAGCAGCTTCTCGAGGCACGTGCTTCATGGCACTTCCTCCCTTTCTGGGATCGGCCAGCGGTGTGCGGCTGGCTTCAGTAAATGACAAGGACTTTGTGAGATGGGAAATACCGCCGGCTCTGCCAGTGGGTGCCGAGGCGGGTGTGCACGTTAAACGGAGCCCTAGGGGAGACCCCTGCGTGCTGATCCCGGGGCGCACAGGCGCCTGCGCGCCTCCGCTGTCCGCTCCAGGCGGAGGGGAAGGGCGCAAAGGCTGGCTCAGGAGCGGCGGACCGCGGAGGGAGCGGCGATGCTGCTGGTGCGCCTTAGCCAAGGCGGGATGGGGAGACAGGAGGAGGAGGGCTGACAGCACCGGGCGGGCGGCCTGCTGTGGCCGGCGCTCTCGGGTTTGGTTAGCAGACCCTGGCTTCTGTGATCCGAGCTGTGCTGGGGTTTGGGACTCGGAGAGAAAGGACACACACGCCGCCCCGCCCCCTCTCCCCCAGGGGGCTCACAGTCCAGATGGCCTCTAAACAAATGCCGTGATAAAAATAGTACCAATAACATTATTTTATTTGTCCTATTAGATGTCTGGCCTTTTATAAATTGTTTTATTTTCACAAAAATCTTGCAAATAGTCTTGTTTACAGATGAGGAAACAGAAACTCAAGAGGCAAAGCCAGGTGCCCAAGGACAGAACCAGGAGGCCAGGCTGAACTGGACCTGGAGACCCTGAGGCCCATCCTGTCTTCACCGTGTCCCACTGCAGCCAGGGCCACCCTAGCTGGAGACCAGGTGTAAGGACTGTAATGGGGCTCTCTGTAAGGTGCTGGGGGAGAGGCTGTGGTCTGCAAGGGGGGCTTCCATGGGCCCTGAACTTGCCTTAACGAATGAGTGTTAATCCCAGGGGGACAAAGTGTGGGTTGGGGGTGGGAGTGAGGGTCATTCTAGATAATAGGGGCAGCATGTGCAAAGGCCCAGAGGAGAGAAAGCGTGGTACTGTTTAGTTGGGTGTAACTAAAGCCATGAGTGTGCAAGGGGTGAGGGAGGGGAGGGAGATGAGATGAGAGAGCAAGCAAATGTCCTGTGGTGCCTTTGTTTGAGAGTGGGCCCCTGAAGACAGAGGGCCAGTCATCTGTCAACAGGATGACATCACTGCCAATCTGGGAGACCATCATTCATTCATTAGTTCTTTCACTGAACAGGGGCAGAGCTCTCTGTGGGGCTGGTGGTCAGCCTGTTGGAGGGAGCAGCCTCCTAGAGGGGCGCCCAGCCTGTAGGGAGCTGCCTGGCCCCTCATTCTATGTTATCCCCCCGAGGTACCACAGATGGGTCCTGAAACTCCCCACTTCCCAAAGATCCTTTCATGGAACACTAGTTTTTTTGAAGAAAAAAGTTCTGTGGTAAAATAAATTGAGAAAATGGGGCTTATTTCTTCCTTCTTGGAAATTCTTGCAGGTTAGCTCATTAAAGTCTCTGAGAAGGAAAGATTTAATTTCCTGGGGCTGCCATGACAAAGCACCACAAACTGGGTGCTTTATCACCACAGGAATTTATCCTCTCACAGTCTGGAGGCTGGAGGCCCCAAATCGGGGGGTCGGCTGGGCCTGCTCCCTGTGAGCCTGGAGAACAGGACCCTTCCCGGCCTCCTCCAGCATCTGGTGCCGCTGGCCAGCCTTGAATTCTCCGGCTCATAGCCGTGGCCCTTCAGTCTCTGCCTCTTGGCTGTCGTGGCCCGACCATCTTCCCCTGCGTGCCCCTCTCCTTTTCCTGTAAGGACACCCGCCGTATTGGATCCAGGGCCTCCCCTGCTCCATTGTGACCTCATCGTAACTAGTCACGTCTGTAATGTGCTTGTTTCCAAATAAGACCACATCTGAGGCCCTGGGCTCAGGACTTCAACCTGTCTTTTTGGGGTGGACACAATTCAACCCATGACACTGTTTAGCCCGGAATTCCCACAGAACTTATTGTTTTCCCTCAGAACTCTTTTGAAAGTGCCCCCTGACCTGCTTCGGGAAGTGCTGCCCAGGGTGAACAAGATGGAGCCGAGCGAGGGGCGAGGTGACCGTAGTGGAGGCCCTGGGGGGAAAGGGAAGGGCCACAGGGTGGGGACACAAGAGTCACTATTTCCAGGACTGTCCCAGGAGCCTGGTTCGTGCCGTCCTGGGCCCCTGAGGCCGCCCACCTGGCTGTCACATCCCAGCCACAGCGCATGTGGGATGGAGCAGGATTTGTGTCCAGGTCGTCTGTCTCCAGAGGGGCATTTTCCGCTTCACGACCCATCAGAGCGCAAAAGCTGCAGACGTGCACATCTGGTGCGCCCGGCTCCTGTCGTGCCTGGGCCCACACCACCTCACGGGCGCTGGGTGCTGAGATGTGGGTGACGTTTTCACATCCACTGCGCTGGTTTGTGGGAAGCACCCAAAATAGACCCTAGGGCTCTAAACAAGTTTTCTTCCTGCTCATCGATTTTCCCCTCAACTGGGCTTACAATTTCGTATGTAGCTTCCGCCTCACGCTTTTCATTTTGTTGCTTCTGGGGAGAAGATTAAGGAAAACTTAGAATTTTCTCTGTGGTAAAAAGACATGGATTCGAGTTCAGGGTTTGCAACCAATCTGCTGTGTGACCTTTTGAAAGCTCCTAACTTTATTTTTGCATTTATAAAATGGAGACAGTTATAACCGGGACCCTGCCTGCCTCCCCCGGCTGTGGTGAGGGGCGCACGGGTGAGAAGCAGAATAATGCTAGCTATCACTTTCCTCGTCTTTACTCTGTGCCAGGGACTGTTAGAGAAGCAGCGACTCTAAAAGTTCCTTGTCAGGTGCACACGTGCATAACGTACCATGTGAGTGCGTTTGATATCTTTATTTATAGGTCTCCCCGTACAAAAATATGGTATTTAGTCATGTATTAATCAGGAGAATTTAGCATAAATAATGTTTCCTTTCTCTCTTTAATGATAAATTTTTGCTAAAAAGAGGAAACATTCTCTGAACATGGTAATAATAATAAAAAAGTTTTAAAGTCAAGTTTATTGAGATGTAATTGACATATCATAAAATTTAGGTGTACATCTTTGTGAAATTTGCCAAACGTATGTGGTCGTGTAACCATCATCACGATCAAGGCAGAACATTTGCATCATCCTGAAAAGTTCCCTCTTGTCCCTTTTGAAGTCAGCCACCCCTCCCACCCCCAGCCCCTGGCAACCTCTGATTGAATTTCTGTCCTAATAATTTCACCTTTTTCTGAATGGCATAGAATTGAAATCATACAGTAGTTTTTCGTGTTTGACTTCTTTCTCTTAGCGAAATGCTTTTAAGGTTCGTCTATGATATTGAACGTGTCCGTAGTTGATCCTTTTTTATTGCTGAGCCCACGGTATGGATGGACCAACAGTTGGTTTATCCATTCACTTGTTGAAGGACATTGGGCTGTTTTCAGTTGGAGCCATTACAAACACGGCTTCTGTGAACGTTCATGTACAACTCTTTCTATGGACATACGCTTTCGTTTCTCTTGGGTAAATATCTCCATGTGGAATGACTGCATCAAGGAGCAGGGTTATGTTTAACTTTCTGAGAAACTGCCAAAGTGTTTTCCAAAGTGACTGCCCACCAGCTGCGTCTGAGAGTTCCCACTGCTCTGCATCTTTCTGAGTACTTAATATTGTCAGTACGTATGTATTTAATTTCATCCATTCTTATAGGCGTGTAGTGATTTCTCATTTTAGTTTTAATTTGTATGTCCCTAATGACTAATGATGTTGAAATTCTTTCCTTGTGCTTATTTACCATCCATATTTCTTCTTCAGTGAAGTGTCTGTTCAAATATTTTACCTGATTTAAAAATTGGCTTGTTTTATTGAATTTTGAGATTTTAGAAATATTTTGGATACGTCTTTTATCAGATATGTGTTTTGAAAATATTTCTTCCCAGTATGTGGTTTGTTTTTTCATTTTCTTAAGTGTCTTTCAAAAGGCAGCTTTTCATTTTGATAAAGTTCAATTTTTTCCTGTTTTGATGACTCCTTTTTTTTGTCATCTAAAAACACCTGTGCCTAATTCTCAGGTCAGAAAGATTTTCTTTTATGTTTTCTTCTCAGACTTTTATGTTTTGCATTTGGGTCTATGATGTATTTTGAGTGAATTTTTGTGTATAGTTTGAGGTATGGGTTGAGGGTCTTTTGTTTTTTGGTTCATGGATATCTGATTGTTCCTGCGCTATTTGTTGAAAAGACTAAGCTTTATCCACAAACTACCTTTTCGCCTTAGTCAAAAATCAATGGACCATAGATGTGTGCTTCTGTTTCTGGATTCTCTGCTTTGTTCCATTGATCTGTATGACTTTTCTATCACAACACAACCTGTCTTGATTCCTGTGGCTTTCTATTACGTTTTGAGATCAAATAATGTGATTCCTCCCTTAACTGTTCTTCTTTTAAAAATTGTTAGATTACTTCAATTTTTTTTGCATTGTCATAGAAATATTTGGTTGATTTCTACAAAACACCCTATTGGGATTTCGATTAGTATCATTTAGAAGCTATAGATAGATCAATTTTAGGAGAATTGGCATATTTGTGATGTTGAGTCTTCTGATCCATGAACATGGTATATCTCTCCACTTATTTAGGTCTTTGATTTCACTTATCAGTGTTTTGCAGCTTTGAGCACAGAGAGAACTACATGCTTTTAAATCTTAGTCACTAAATATTTCATGCTTTTGATACTATACTAAGTATATATTTATTTATGTGTGCATATAGATATTTCTATTTCCAGTTGTTCATTGCTAGTGTACAGAAATACAGTTGACTTTTGTATATTGATCTTGTTTCCTGTGGTTTTGCTAAGCTGGTAGCTTTTGTTATAGATTTTCAGAGATTCTGCTTATCAAGTTGGCAACATTTCTTCAGTTCCTAGTTTGCTGATTTATTTATTTATTTTCATAGACTTTATTTTTATTTTTTAAAACAACTTTATGTTTTTATAGAGTAGTTTTAGGTTTACAACTGAATTGAGAGGAAAGTACAGAAATTTCTCATCAACTCCCTGCCACCACACATACATTATCAACATCACTCACCAGAATGGTCCATTTCTTTTTTTACCAAGGAAGAACCAATGTTGACACATCATAATCACTCAACGTCTGTAGTTTATCTTAGGATTCACTCCTGGTGTTGTACATTCTATGGGTTTGGACAAATGTATAGTAACATGTATCCATCAATATAATATTATACAGAGTATTTTCACTGCCCTAAAAATCCTCTGTGCTGTGCCTGTTCATCTCTTCCCCCCTCACCCCTGGCAACCACTCATCTGTTCACTGTCTCCATAGTTTTGCTTTTTCCAGAATGTCAGATAGCTGGAGTCATACAGGATGCAGCCTTTCAGATTGGCTTCTTTCACTTAGGAAGATGCATTTAAGTTTCCTCCGTGTCTTTTCGCGGCTTGACAGCTCATTCCTTTTTAGTGCTGAATAAAACCCCGTTGCCTGGATGTGCTGCAGTTCGTTTACCCGTCACCTGCTGAAGGGCTTCTTGGTTGCCCCCAAGCTTTGGCAATTCTGAGTACAGCTGCTGTAAACGTGTGTAAGCTTTTTAGTGGACATGTGTTTTCAGCTCCTTTGAATAAATACTTAGGAGCTTGATTGCTGAGTCACATGGTAAGAGTTTGTTTCGTTTGTAAGAAACTACCAAATGGTCTCCCAAAGTGGCCGTGCCATTTTGCATTTCCAGCAGCAGTGAGTAAGAATTCCTGTTACTCTGCATCTTCGTCAGCATTTGGTGTTGTCAGTGTTTTGGATTTTGGCCGTTCTAATAAGCGTGTAGTGGTAACTAATTGTGGTTTTAATTTGCAACTCCTTAATGACAAGTGATGATGAGAATCGTTTCATATGCTTATTTGCCATGTGTATATCTTCTTTGGAAGTTTGCTGGTGAGAAATCTGAGGCTCAGGAAGACAAAGCTAGTGAGTGGCAGGCCTAGACTTTGACCTGGGTCTGTCTGACCTCATAGTGCTTTGGATCTCGTGGTCCAGCCACAAGTTTTAAACAGACTGCTCTGTGCGGGTTACATTAATTATGTCCTTAGAAGTGTGTGTGTGAGGTCCTTGACAACGGGACCTCGTCAGATTCATTTCTGTCTCCTCCTCAACAGCATCTAGCATAGGAGGTGCGTGGTGGGAGGGGCTTGTGGAATGTCTGGTGGAGCCGTGATGGATGGGTGATGGATGGATAGAAGTGATCCACATCCTACCTGTGAGAGTCCTGCCGTAGCCTTTACCCACAAGAATCCCCGGGCCCCAGGCTGGGCCCACCCCTCTAAGTACTCAATCAGCTCCCCCCTTTTTATGAGCGAAAGGTGAGTGAGGAGGAGAGAAGAATGACAGCGGAATGGAGAAATGGCTTTCCTGGTATTCCTCAGTCCCAGATCAGAAGCTGCTGGGGCCCAGCTTCTCAGGCTGAGTCTGCTCTCCTGGGGGTCTGGCCCCCATTGGCTTTCTGGTGCCTGCTGGGGTAGGAAAGGGATCGGCATGGTCTGAAAATTGTCCCAGAGAAACCCCTTCAGAAACCGGCGCAGCTGGGGAGGAGGGAGGCGCATTCCCAGCCTTCGTCCTGCTGGCAAGAGATTTGGGTGTTTAGCTGCGTTCATTTAAAAGTCAATTTACCCCAGGAGATGAGGGATAGAGTGCTTTAGAGCTCAAATGGTGTGATTTTTACAAAAGTCAGACACTGGGTAAATCAATACTATTCCCATTTTAAAACCATCAAATTCAAGGTCTATTTGTTGAGCTGTTTATTCGGCACAGGCTGGCTGCCAAGACTACAAATGAAACGTTTGCTCCTGTGATGGCTTTGAGAGGCCAATCTTCCTTCTCACTATGAATCCAGTGCCAACCCCTCCATCCTTCCTTCCTTGCTCTGCTCTCTTTGCCTTGAGCATTTCTCCCAGCTGTTGCGAGCACCCAGTGGGCGGTGGGGTGACAGCTTTGTTAAAGATGAAGCTATCTCTATCTGAGGGATTTTCTCTTCCTTTGGTGCTGCTATTATTTAACTCTTGCTTTGCAAATTGGTTTTTCACATATTTATACACTCTTTCCAAGAGGACTGTCATGGCTTGAGGGCAGGGATCATTTCCTATGAGGCCTTCACTGTCTTGCACATAGTGTTCAATGTTTGTGGTTTTAGGATGTGTGTGCACATGTGCGTGTGCACACGTGTGTGCAATATTACCAGGCTTGGACGAGTTAAGGAGCCAACCCCAGGAAGGCAGTCAGGAGGCAGTTTTTAAGTCCATCTGCTGGGGGGTGCCGGGTGGGGGCGTTGATAACAGGACAAAGTCAGCAATTATCACGGAAGGGACTTTTTGTAATGGAGGAAGCTTTTAGGCAATCAGCGCAGATGACATTTTCTTCTAACCCCCAAACTCAAGGTTCTGGAGGTGGCTGCCCAGAGATCCAGAGATGCCCATTTGCCTGGGAGGGGAGTTGTCCTTTCAGACATTTATTCAAGGGCAGAAAGAGACAAGGCCATTGGGAACAAGAAAACCAGCCAGTGGAAGACAGATTCAGATGAAAATACTGAGAACTCTTTTCCATCATGTGTCGGCTTGGGACCATGGGACGTTCTTTGTGGAGCTTCCTGAGGTTAAGAAATAGATTTGGAGTTAATACAGAACACAGTAGAAAGACAGAGGAAAAGGAGGCGACACATACTAGTTACAGTGGAGGAGAGATTTGCTGAAAGCTTGGAACCCAATTTGGTGTACTGCACTAATGGCCCTAGTAAACTCTATTCATTCTTTGGTCTGGTTCAGTGTTTCTCATTAGCCCTTTGCTTGGGATAAATACTGTATTCAGGTGAAGAGAATCTCAGATATTGCTCACGAGATGGATCCCACTGACATTCTCAGGATTGAGGTCTTTTGAGGCTGTGCCACCCACTCCTGGCACACAGGCTGCACCCTCACCACTTGTATTTCCCAGAATTAGGTTCCTTTCCATATTCATGACAGACCATATGCCCCCACGTTTTATTAAAAACATATGATTGCCTTAGGACGACACCCCAAGTCCTCACCCCTGGGCACTACCCCGTGCTCTGAACCTGCCAGCTCTCTCTATATCTCCAGGCCTTGTGCTTCTGGCTAAAAAGCATTCCCTTGCCCCAGCTGCTCATTAATTTCTCACTCATCCTTTAAGACTCCCTGTCACCTTTCTGAACTTACTTCTTATCTGTAAAGCTGGAATAATTATCATCTATCATGTCTTAGTGTGCTTGGGCTGCAATATCAAAATACTGGGGGGCTTAAACAACGAAAATTTATTTTCTCACAGTTCTGGAGACCAGAAAGTCCAAGATCAAGGTTCTGGTTGATTTGGTTTCTGGCGAGGGCCCTCTTCTGGCTTGCAGACGGCCACCTTTTTGCTGTGTTTTCACATGGCCTTTCCTCTGTGCTCACACAGAGAGCGAGCATGCAAATGGAGCTTCTCTCCGGTGTGTCTTCCTATAAGGACATTAATCCTATCGGATTAAGGACCCTCTCTTAAGACCTCATTTAACCTTAGTTCCTTTCCTAGAGGTCCCATCTCAGAGTACAGCCACATGAGCAGTTGGGGCTTCAGCATATGAAGCCCTTTGAGCAGGACGCAGATGTTCCGGCCCAACACTGGGATTCACAGCTGGGATTCAGAGCCAAAGAGCACACAAGGACTAGAGGTTAGGAAGTCAAGACCCTCTCTTGATAAATGGGGAAACTGAGTCCCTGATGGGAAAGTGACGTAGCAAATAAGGATTGTGTCCACCAATGATTGTGTCCACCTTATTCTTACTCTCAAAGACCAAAGCTTGGGGTAGACATGGCTACGGTGTAGGGACGTGGGGAAAACTCCCAGTATGCGGTCTTGTTTGTCTGTAAGTGTTCCCCTGAGTCTGGGTGGAGAGAGTCAAGGCAGGTCTCAAATGTCACCAAGTACAAGTTGACAATTCCTCAGGGCCCGATGTATTTTGGAATCAGATTTTTTTTTCAAAATCAAAAAAAGTAATACATCCGATATTCTGCATATTGAACAACATTGCCAGGAAGTCTAGAGGTCTGAGCAGCACTCTATATCAAACAAATCAATATTTCTGGGGAGAAATCTAAGTATCTGCACATCCAGTGGGGTAAATAAAGACAGCACATCAAGTCAGGGCTGGTGTTGCCACCAAGTAAGAATGCCACAAGCCCATGAAAAGACTTCAGAATGGCCGGGCGAGGGTTATGCAATGTAGCAATTCAACAGATCTGACTTTTGGTGGAGGGAGAAGGAAAAATAGCACATGGAGAGGAGGAAAGTGGGCCAGTCTGGGAGCTTCCTCTTGTAGTCTTTCCCTTGGTGGTCATAGGTGCTCCAGAGACACGAGGGGAGCCTGTCTTTGCCAAGAGTAGGGAGCCCCAGCCATGTCTCCCCCCGTGGACAGAAAGACTCTCCAGCAATTTCCCTTCCACTGCCTGCTGAGCTGCAAATTGCCACCTCCCCCTGCGCCGCCGAAGTCTGCAGATGTTTCCTGCAGATCAAGGATGTAATTAACACCTGTCAAAGCAATGGGCTGGGACGGGAGCGGGATTCCACTCTCAGCGCAAAAACTTCCTCAAGAAGTGTTCGGTGCCTAGGAAGAACGTTTCCGACTTGGAGGGATTAAAAAGCCATCCCATGCAACGAAGAGGCAGGTGGTGTTTATCTGGGCTAATGCCTCTGAGCTTACATGTTTGACTGCGGCGAGCGTGCTGGCAGATGCCCCGTGAGCTACGACAACTTGTTCAATAACGGACCGGCAGCCGCACACGTGAATGCGGAATCTGGGAGTGACATTTTACTTTGCTCCTCTTGAGTCAAGAGAATCTCCTGTGGGCAGAAGGGGTTATTTATTAACAGGTACTTTTATCTCCGTAGTTATTTCATACAGAGCAAAACAGGGCAAAGATGCCCTCAGAGGCTCTGTTCATGATAGATTGTTTTGGGGAGCTCCACAATCAGTTAAGAATCCACTGGCAAAGGAATTGCTGACAAGGTTGTCTTATGGGACAGAGTGGTACATGTCACCAGAGTTTTTGTTTCTGTTTTGAAAGATGCCGGAGTTGGTCATACACAGGTTGACGTGGCCATATGGTAACGATAATAGCAATGCTGTGCAGTATGCACTGCCTGTTGGGTTTTGAGATTTTTCACATTCATCATCTCCTGTGCATCTCACACTATCCTTCTGATGTCATTTCTATTCTGATATGTCCAGTTTACAGGCTTACATACCGACTCGGAGTGGTTAAATGACCTGGACAAAAGAAGGAGAGGAACTGATATTTAGAAGCCACACATTTTTGCGGAGAGGAATCCTCCATCCTCCTGTGTTGGGAGGTGGCGGTGGGAATGGTTACATGGCCTTATAAGGGCACCAGTCATACTGGAATAGAGTCCACTACAATTCATAATTCATCTTCAATTGGTTACATCTGCCAAGACTTCCCTTCCAAATAAGGTCAATTCACAGGTACCAGGGGTTAGAACTTCAACATATATTTTGGGGGGACACAGTTCCACCCATCACACACTGTTAATAATGAGGTCTGTGATGCCACCGATGGTCCTGTAACCTGTTATGCCACTGAGCATACGCAACTGTGCAGTCACCAATTGCAACATAGCCGGGGACATTGAAAGAAATGAAGCATGTGTCTCTGATTGTGTCATCAAAGACAGGGGACTGTGAGATGAGGTCCCAGATTATGCACCTACGTTGTCCTTGCCTACGAGTGCCTATGAGATGAAGGCCTTAGCTCTCTCTAGGAATAGCTCCATTTTAGTCCAGATTCTCTAGAAAACAGAGCCTGAGGCAAGACTCTTTGGGGAGGGAGGGAGATGTTGCAATTCCTGGGAAGAAAGGGTGAGGGGGAAAGGAAGAGAGATGAGACGGGAGGGAAAGTTAATACAAAACAATGCAAGACCAGGCAGGCCACACCCCAAAGAAAGAGGGAGCTGATTTTAAAGTCACCCAGATGTCTCTGGAGAAGCCCTAGGAACCACTGCATCGCAGAACAATCCATGAGGGTGGGGCATTTCTAGGAACGGCAGGAAATTCATCAGCCAGCCCCTTCCAGTCTCTGTCTTGTGGTCGAAGTTACCCTCATGGTTATTAACTCCTTCACAATTCTGGGTTGGATCATCGAGCCCTGGGGGCAGCCACTGGGGAAACCACAACCAGGCACTGTGCTCCCTCTGAGCCTGGAAGTGGTAGGAGGAGCTAAGCTGGTTTGGCGGTGGCCACAGTGGGCTCAGGAGGCCACGAGGGTAGAGGACAAGTCTGGACAGTATGGTTTGGGGCTGACTGCACATGTAGGCCACGCTGCTGCAGGCTGGGCAGCCGGGCCCCTGCAGGGGCCAGCCAGGTCGCCTACCCAGGGCAGGTGTGGTGGAGGCTGGAGCAGGTGGGCACCCCTGGTTGCAGCCCTACAAAATGGCCCAGAGCTGGACACTGGGCAAAACTGGAGGGGCAGCTGGGGAAGATTCAGCCTCTGGATGTCTTGACTCTATTTTGGAAACCCTTCTGCAAATTGTTGACACCTCCCTGCCTTTAATCTGTAGGTATTTTCCAAAGTGTGAAACCTCAGGGGTTATCAGAAACAGTAGCCGCCAGATGTGGGTGGAGACCTGCCACGCCCTCCTGTTGGCTCCTGGCAGGGCCAGGATGGAAATCACTCCCTCTTTGAAGCTCCTTCTGAGGCCAGGACCAGTTTCACATGGGACAGTCTCTGCCAAGTCAGTGCTCGCCACTCTTTAAACTGAAGCACAGACCTGCCATTTTAAAGGCCTACGAGAAACAGCCACGGGACTTCTGCCTTTGTTTGGCTCAAAAGCCAGATGAGATGAATCTTCCTTAAAAAGAGCAGGGACCCAGGTAATTCCTCAGCTCTATGGAGGACCTGGAGATGCGCTGCCCGGGTCCCCCGCCAGCAAGGGTTGGTGGCCACAACCATCTGCTCCTTCCCGGCCTTCTGCAGCTACAGAGAGTGACTTTAGCAGAGGGCATGCGCTTCCCAGGATCATCCACTTTAAATGAGTGATCAAGGAGGGGCTCAGAGTCTGGCCATCTTGCCCAATTCTGCTAGGCAGATACACCCCAGAGCTGCCCGTGGGGCTGGCCAGGCTCTGCTGGGTGCTCTGAGCTTGACCTCTCCCTCCGCCCTTTTCTGCTGGTTCGCAGGCCTCGATCCCCGACTGCCCTGCAGCATGGTGAGCCCTCCTCAGGCTCTGCCTCCAGAGAACCCAGTAGGCACCACGGCTGTCACAGGTCTTCCCTGTCCTGGGACATGCCAGACATGGGAGGGGTGACGGCCTCGACCAGCCCTTGTTGAAAGAGTGAGTAAGTCAGAGAGCAGTGCAGATGAGGTGGGTCAGGGACCCTGGGGGGGAGGAAGTACCCTCTGCCAGGCAGAACGCTGTCGAGAGCTAGTGGAGGTCGTGCTGTCGGCTACAGGGAGGTCTGTCTGGAGACGACAGAGCATCTGTCCAGCGGACAGGGCTGTTGCGGGCCGAGGAGTCACAAGAGCAGGTAGGCAGGTACAAAGAAGGATATGGAGACAGGGGCTCAATTCCCAGACCTGGGATTTAAGTGGCAGCTGAAGCAATGACTGTGAACTTTGGGAGTTTCCTTAGTGCCCAGGAACTCGGCTGCCACTAGCCCACAGAGAGCCTTTATGCAAATTAGAAGGCACCGCCTGTCCCCCACTCTCCACCTGGATGGATCCATCTCTACAGGCATGTGGCTTGGTGTGCAGAGGGCCTTTGGGGGTGAAGAAAATGCCCCTACTGCTCCCGTAGGCAGAGGCAGCCGGGCCCCAGGGAGCATGGCTTGGCCGGCTGGGTTCCAGCTTCTACTCAGCTCCTCTGCCAGGAGCCTCAGGCACAGAATGCAAAGTGGTAGACGACAGCCCTGCTCCCACACTTCGCTCAGGATTCTAGTGCAAACCTCAGCCTTGGAGAGAGTTGGAGTAGATAGATATAGGGCATGTCAGGTGGCCCCAAGCACGGGCCACACAGCTGTCACCGGCGCTTCCTCTGTCATATGCAAACTGTGTGACAACACATGCACATGGCCCTTTCAGAGTCATCTCCTCAGATCCCTACCGGGACACTCTGAGGTTCGCTTGCTATGTCCACATGTTACAGATGAGGAAAAGGAAGCTCAGAGAGGACAGGCGATTGACTCAGTCACACAGCAAGTGAGAGTGGAAGTGGGGCTAAGACAGCTCCTCCTCACCCAGTGACCCAAAAATAACCTGTACCATTGTGGAGCATTTAACAATGAGCATTTCAGAGCAAACAAGGCCGTGCTGGTTCATCCAGTCCAGTCAAACTATGCTAGTGAGAAGTCTTAGGTTCAGGGAGGTTTTGTGACTTGCCCAAGATCACACAGCTGCTTAATGAGAGAGCCACACGTGGAACCAGGTCTCTGTCTGCCCAGGCCACTGCCCTCCTGTCCGTTTCCCATGCAACCCTTCTGGTGAATGTTGCACAAGAGAAGGTAGGGAATCTTAGTGTTGTTCTCCATTGTGGAGCATCTCCCACATGCATCTAGGAAAACATTCTCTTCTCTCTTTGTACTTCCCATGTCCCCTATCTGTGAAATCCCTCAAAATCAGAGCCTTTGGCAGCTAGCCATTCATCCATCCACCCACCCATCCATCATCTATCCATCCATCCATCATCCATCCATCCATCCATCTACCCATCCACGCATCCATCCCTCCATCCATCCATCCATCCATCCACCCATCCATCCATCCATCCATCCATCCATCATCTATTCATCCTTCCATCATCCATCCATGCACCCATCCACCCACCCATCCATCATCTATCCATCCATCCATCATCCATCCATGCACCCATCCACCCATCCATCCATCCATCCATCCATCCATCATCCATCCATGCACCCATCCACCCATCCATCATCTATCCATCCATCCATCATCCATCCATGCACCCATCCACCCATCCATCATCTATCCATCCATCCATCATCCATCCATCCATCCATCTACCCATCCACACATCCATCCCTCCATCCATCCATCCATCCATCCATCCACCCATCCATCCATCATCTATCCATTCATCCATCCATCATCCATCCATGCACCCATCCACCCATCCATCCATCCATCCATCCATCCATCCATCATCTATCCATTCATCCATCCATCATCCATCCATGCACCCATCCACCCATCCATCCATCCATCCATCCATCCATCATCTATTCATCCTTCCATCATCCACCCATCTATCCATCCATCCATCCATCCATCCATCATCTATCCATTCATCCATCATCCATCCATGCACCCATCCACCCATCCATCCATCCATCATCCATCCACTCATCCATCCATCATCTATCCATCCATCCATCCATCCATCCATCCATCATCTATCCATTCATCCATCCATCATCCATCCATGCACCCATCCACCCATCCATCCATCCATCCATCCATCCATCCACCCATCCATCCATCCATCCATCCATCATCTATCCATTCATCCATCCATCATCCATCCATGCACCCATCCACCCATCCATCCATCCATCCATCCATCCACCCATCCATCCATCCATCCATCCATCATCTATTCATCCTTCCATCATCCACCCATCTATCCATCCATCCATCCATCCATCATCTATTCATCCTTCCATCATCCATCCATGCACCCATCCACCCATCCATCCATCCATCCATCCATCCATCATCTATCCATTCATCCATCATCCATCCATGCACCCATCCATCCATCCATCCATCTAGCCATTATCCATCCATTCATTCCTTCACTCCTCATTCACCAGGTCCTATTCTGGGTGCTGAGGACACAAAGACAAAATGGATGGTGTCTGCCCTCAAAGAGCTCACTCTCAGAGCCAGGGACAGACATGTGTATACTTAGCAATTGCCACCTAGCATGAGAAGAACCATGGTAGAGGTCAGCGAGGGCAGGGAATGTGGGAGGGGCATCTTATGTCTTCAGGAGAGGGCAAAGGTCCTGGAGATGGGGCTCAGGGCAACAGATTGAAGGGGAATCAGCCAAGCACTGGGGAGAGGGTGTCAGGAAAGATATTCAGGTAAAGATGCAGAAGCCAGAAACTGCACCTAGCTTGGGAGCCAAGACTCAGCAGGGCCTTGAGAGCAGCACTGAGGGCCTTGAACTGGACCCAAGGGGCAGCAAGGAGCCATTGAAGCCTTCAGAGCAGAGGGTGCCAAGTAAAGACTTAAATTCTAAAAGATTACCTTGGCGAGAGGAGGATGAACCAAGCACCTGGCCTAGGTGAGTGGGAGATGGGGCTCCCTTTGCTAAGATGGAGGGGGCCATGATTAAATTTGACTTTGGGCATGTGAAATCTGCAACCAGGGGCCTCTCCACGGACGGGAACTCCAGCGTGGCAGAGAACAACCCCACCTGCATCTCAGGCTTTTTTTTCTTCCTTAGCCACAAGCAAGTTTCCTCCTCACTGCCTTCTAAACAGTGTCTCCAGGGAAGGGTGGGCTGGGAGTCTGACGGGCTGTATGAAGCCTGGAGGCTTTTCATGGGTGGAAATGTACAGATTATTCCTAGGCACATCTATAAGAATAAATATAGACCCAGATTTATATATATATATAGGTTTTTTTTGGTCTTCTCTTCATCTGCTCTGCCTGCCGATTCCCCACATGCATGACTGGCAATATTTGGTTAGGTTATAGACATGCGTGTATGCTTTTATGGAGTTGAGGTTCGTACTCTTTTTGCTCGAAGGTGGTTTTCGGCGAGGCTCTGGCTGGCTGTGGGCTAGGGAGAGGGATGGGCAGACACGGTGGTTAATGGGGCGTGGCTCGGGGAGAGGACTTGCACTCACATCATCCCTGGCTGCACCCCCTTAGGGGCCAAGGCCTGTGCTCTGCGCACCAGGGCCCCCGGGAGTGTTGCCTGGGACAAGAGCCCTTGCAGGGGCAGTAGCTCCTCTGGCCGTCTGCCCAGGCCTACATCAAAGGGACCCCTGTGTCCTCTTGCTGGACGGTCTTTGTCCCCACACCTCGCCTGCCATGCTTTCTGCTGTCCACGTCCACGACCTTCCAGCCACCAGCTGCGTGCTTGTTTCCCCACTTGCGGCCACACCCCCTCTGCCCCAGTTAGCGGTCCCCTCAGCCCTGGCCTCTCACCGGGACTGAGCTCTCCTCCTGCTGCAGCCTTGGGGGCCTTCACTGAATACCTTGAGCTCAGATCAGGGACAATTCTGCTAATTTTCAAGCTATCAGTGAGAGCTGTGTTCTGTGCCGCTGGTGGCCCCAGGCCGGGGTCATGAGACACATTGGTGAGGGATTATTTCCCGGCCACTGGATTTCACTCTTTGGAGCCTTTCTTGACTTTCTAGATCCTTCTAGTGGGCTTTCTTTTTCTATTTTCTGCCCGTCCAGGCCTCAGGCTCCCTCCCATCCAGTCCTCTCCACGTCCCCTCCCGGCCCACCCAGCAAAGCCGGCTCTAAGATCAGCTGTGGACGATCCGGCTGGCTGCCTGGCTCCAAGATGGCCCGGTGGCCATGTCTATTTCCTTTGTCCCCAGCCATGACCGATGGGTCCAGGAAAAAGAAGCAGAGGACTCAATCGGATTCTCTCTTCTGTGATGCTTCCCGCCCCCCTGCTTCTCCCAGCAACAGCTTAGGAGGAATTCTTAAGAGAATTTGGCTTCTCCAGCTCTGAAGTGCTCCAGATTCCTGGGCCTTCGGCTCTTTAGGATGGCAGGCTAATTTTGCTAAGAGAGCCAAGAAGGTCTCTCTTAGCAAAGTTCCCTTTTCTTCTCTTTCGATTTCTGCCTTCAGATAGGTTCCCTTCAGCCCCACGGTACCTCCTCCTTGCAGGACCCCACAGAATGCTGCAAGAAGCAGCCAGCCCACCTCAACATCTGACATTTTCCTTGCAAGCCCCCAGTGCTGCAGCCTTGGTAAAACATGGTCTGCATCCCAAGGAAACACAGATAACTAATAAATCAATTATCTTTTGCTTTACAATTGCAAACCAAGAATGCCAACATACCAACCCTAGATCACAGCTACTTGCCGACTTCAATTCAACCCATTGCAGATTATAAGTTTTGTTGTAATGATTCTATTTCCTTGTACAAAATTTGGTAATGGTGATGCTGAAAGCTGCAACCCAAAGCGGTTTAAGCAATAAAGGAGCATATTGGCTCCCTTGACTAGAAAATCCAGACATAGTTTGGGCTTCAGGATCAGTTTGATCTAGCATTTCAGTGATGCAAGGACATTCATGTCTGTGTCTTCACTCTGCCTTTGACCACGTCTTCTTCATTTAAAGGCTGGCTCTCCTCATGGCTGCAAGATGAATGCCACCAGTTTCCAGAGAAACGTATGTCCGCATCCACATGCAAAAGGAAAGGGAACTTCTCTTGCCTCATTGATCACACAAAAATCTTTTGTTATACTGTGATTGGAGCAACTTAGATCCTGTCCACTTCTCATCCCTGTGGCCAGGGAAATACTCGGAGTGGTTTGGGGCTGGGCCACTAGCTTCCCCTAAAACAATAATGGGGACAAGGGAGATATAGATGTCCAGGGGGTGATGTTAGTGGCTCCGACTGATTGGGACCTCACCTTTGAAGCTGGGGGTAGAGCCATCCTATCCAGACCCCACAGTGATGACCCACTGGGGGAGGTGGAATGAAAGGTGGAGGGGTGGACTCAGTGAGCAGTGCTGTGTCAGTGCACATTCAGGGACTCCAGAACAAACTATGGCTGGCAGCATTCCCCAACACCTAACCTGTTCCTGCTTCTTTTTCGTCTGACTGTTAGCACGTTTTTACAGACAAGGACATTAGAGCTCACTTACACATTGGTGCTGGGGAGCAAACAAGTTTGTATCTGATTGCTTAGGTACCATTCTATCCCAAAATTATAAAAAATAGGTGCAGTGACAGCAACTGTTCCCAGCATAGTTCCCAGTGTGTTTCCTTTATCTCCCAAAGTCACCATCCGATGTGGCCTGGTGGTGTTATCTCTATTTTATTGAAGGGGCAACCGAGACTCAAGGAGACACAGTTTTCTGACTAGAGATCCAATATGCCTAGAGAGATGCTGCCTTCATGGTCCCAGGGCCCGGAATGACTTCACTGCTAAGAAGTAGAAAAAGGTCTCTTTTCTTCCTGCGAGTTTTCATGTTACACCACTGGCTGTTCCCTGCATGTCATGAGCTTCCCATCACTAGAGGCATCCAAGACTGTGTGCCTGCTTGGAGGGATACTGTGGATAGAAAGTTGACCTGCATGATCTGAGTTTCCTTCCAGTTCTGAGATTCTGGGGCTCCAAGCCCTCTGGAAACCTGGCACCTCCCAGGGTCCATCTGTCACCTGGGAAGTCCTGTTTGACTGTCATAACCATATGAGGAAGAAAGTCCTACTCCCCACAGGGCTCTGTTGTGCAGCCCGCGGTGTGACTAAGGCATAGGAAGCTCCCGAGGACACTTACATTTGATGTCTGGATGCGGATTTGGAGGAACGCACTGAGCTCATGACATCATAATTATTTGGTTCTCTTGCACTGAAACATCCCACAAATGACAGTAATTATCAAGTCCTGCTTGACATGACATTTTCTTCAAAACATGAGAATACCTTCTTGAATTTTCTCTTTGTACTCCCATCCGACTTCCCTTCCTCTTTCCGTCCCACCTCCCTTCTGCTCCCGGTGCACAGTCAGCCCACACACTTTCCACTTCCCACTTCCCAGACCACGCCCTTTCTTTCCTCATTTGACCCCATAATGCCCCCTCCCTTCCCATTCTCTGGCCCGGAGCAGCTATGGGGCTGGAGGCACCAAGAGACAAGCATTTGTCAAATGCTTCCCAGAGTGGAACCCTGAGGAGTGAAAGGAGGTGCTAGTTATCTCCTTGCCTCAGGTTCCCTCTCCTCTGTGCTGTGCTGGGGACCAGATTTCCTACATGGCAGCTAATCTTCAGTGGAAAACACCGGACTTGGACAGATTTGTTTTAAAATCATTAACTATTTACTTTAAAAATATTAAAACAATTTTTTTAGAGCAGTTTTAGGTTTGTAGCAAAACTGAGTGGAAAGTAGAGAGTTCTTACGTACCCCCTAGGCTGCACATGCACAGCCTCCCCCACTATAACCATCCCCCACCAGACTGGTCCATTTGTTACAATCGATGAACCCACACGGACACATCATAATCACCCAAAGTCCACAGTTTACATTAGGGCTCACTGGCGTTGCCCATCCTATGGGTCTGGACAAATAGATAATGACATGTATCTACAATTGTGGTATCACACAGAGTAGTTTCACTGCCCTAAAAACTTCTCTGTGTTGCTCATTCATCTCTCCCTCCCCCCTCCCCCCGATCTTTTTATTGTCTCCATAGTTTTGTCTTCTCCAAAATGTCATATAGTTGGAATCGTACAGGATGCAGCCTTCTCAGATTGGCTTCTCTCACTTAGGAATATGCATTTAAGGTTCCTCCATGTCTTTTCATGGCTTGATAGCTCATTTCTTTTTAGTACTGAATAATATTCAATTGTCTGGATGTACCAGAGTTTATCCATCCACCTACTGAAGGACATCTGGGTTGCTTCTAAGTTTTGGCAATTATGAATAAGGCTGCTATAAACATCATGTGCAGGTTTTCCTGAGGACATAAGTTTTCAACTCCTTGGGGTAAATGCCAAGGAGCATGATTACTAGATCATATGGTAGGAGGATGTTTAGTTTTGTAAGAAATTGACAAACCGTCCTCCAGAATGACGACCATTTTGCATTCCCACCAGCAATGAATGAGTTCCTGCTACTTCACATCCTTGCCAGCATTTGGTGTTGACAATGTTTTCAATTTTGGCCATTCTAATAGATGTGTAGTAGTATCTCATTGTGCTTTTAATTTGTGATTCCCTAACAACAGAGGATGTTGAACATCTTTTCATGTACTTATTTGCTGTTGTGTATCTTTTTAAATGAGGGGTTTGTTCAGGTCTTTTGCCGATTTTTCAATTGGGTTGTTCATTTTCTTATTGTTGAGTTTTAAGAGTTCTTTGTATATTGTGGATAACAGTCCTTTATCAGATGTGTCTTCTTAAAATATTTTCTCCCAGTCTGTGGCTTGTCTTCTCATCCTCTTGACGTTGTCTTTCACAGGGCTGAAGTTTTTAATTTTAATAAAGTCCAGCTTATCAATTCTTTCTTTCACGGATTATGCTTTTGGTGTTGTATCTAAAAAGTCATTGCCATACCTAGGATTTCTCTTATTTTCTAAGAGTTTTATTGTTTTGCATTTTACATTTGGGACTATGATCCATTTTGAGTTAATTTTTGTGAAGGGTGTAAAGTCTGTGTCTAGATTTTTTTTTTGGTATGTGAATGTCTAGTTGTTCCAGCATCATTTGTTGAAAAGACTAGCTTTGCTTTATTGTATTGCCTTTGTTTTTTTGTATTTGAAGATCGGTTGACTATATTTACGTGGATCTACTGCTGGGCTCTCTGCTCTGTTCCATTGATCTACTTGTCTCTTTTTTCACTATGGCCACGCTGTCTTGATTATAGTAGCTCTGTAGTAAGTCTTAAAGTTGCGTAACGTCAGTCCTCTAACTTTGTTCTTCTCCTTCAATATCGAGTTGGCAATTCTCAGTCTTCTGCCTCTCCCTATAAACTTTAGAATCAGTTTGTCAATATTCACAAAATAACTTGCTGAAATTTTGGTTAGGACTGCACTGAATTTATAGGTCAAGTCAGGAAGAACTGACGTCTTGACAAGATGAGTCTTCCAATCCATGAACGTGGAATACCTCTCCGTTTATTTAGTATTTCTTTGATTTCTTTCATCAGAGTTTTGTAGTTTTCTTCATATAGATCTTGTATAAATTTTGTCAGATTTATACCTAAGTATTTCAATTTTGGGGGGTGCTAATGTACATAGTAATGTAATAGTATGTGTTTGAGTTAATCAAAAGGGAGATTCTCCTGGGTGGGCCTGTCCTAATCAGGTAAGCCTCTTAAAAGAAGATTTAGGTCTTTGCTGAGATGGGAGAGGTTCTGCTGTGGTCCTTAAACAGGATTAAGCCTCCATGAGTTCTGCATGAGTTCTGTAGTTGCAAGGAAACGAATTCTGCCACATGAGCAGGGAAGAGGGTCCCGAGCTGCAGAGGAGACCCAGCTGCAGCCAACACTTTGCCTGCAGCCTTGTGAGACCTTGAGCACAGGACCAGGCGAGGCTCGGGCAGACTCCTGCCTGGGGACACAGTGAGATAACAAATGATTTTCATTTAAGCTGCTGAGTTTGTGCTGTTCGTTACACAGCAGCAGAGAACCAACACACTGTGTCAGCACTGACCTTTGGAGAATAGGAAGTTGGGGGGTGCAAATACGGGGCTTTCACATTTTTCAAACTTTTAGAATGAATATATATTAATTTTGCAATTAAAGAAAAGGCAATGCTAACGGACTTGTTTTTAAAAGAGTTTTCTTCTCCTTTTACCCTCCCAGTGTGCTTTAAAAGCAAGCTGGAAAGCAGACAGCACGCCACCCCTCTCCTGGCGCCGGTTCTACTCCAGACTGGGGGCCGGAAGCTCGAGAGCTCGCCCTCGGGCTGTCTTCTGTGTTTTTCTTTCCCTAAAAAATTCAAAGCACCTTAACCTCAGACCCAGAGTGGGTCCTCGCCCTGAGCCCCCAGGGCAGCTGCACTCGTCCCACGTCCGTGACATCTTTCTACACATCTGGGACGAACGGCCCTGTCGTGTGCGAAGTCTCCCACCCACTGGGAGCCGGATGAGTCACAGCTGAACAGAGCCAGGGGGCGGAGGAGTGCGGACGCGCGGAGGGACGCAGAGGACCGTGCCCACGGTGGGACTGGCGCCAGGACGTCGGTCCCTTCCCCTCCTCCCGCCTCCCTTCCTCCTTCCTCCCGCCTCCCTCCTCCTTGCTCCTTTTCTGCTTCTTTTCTCCTTCTTCCTTCCTTACTCTTTCCTCCCTCTTCCTCCCTCCTTCCTCCTTCTTTCCTCTTTTCTCCCTTCCCTCCTCCTCCCTTCCTTCTTTGCCTTGACATTTTCGGCGTTTTATAAAATAAGTTCATAAAGCCTGTTCACACCCATTATTTTATTCGTTCCTGTGAGAGGTTGTATTCAGGAAGGAAAGGTCACTAGTTCCCTTGTGCAGATGAAAAAACTGAGGCATAGAAAAGAAGAAAGAAGACCTGGAGCTGGGGCAAAAACCCCGGAAGTTTCCAGATGATTCAGTTTTGCGTCATTGTATCAGCTCCCCTCCACCCCCCGCTTCTCCACCCCCCCCCCCCCCCAGCTGGCCTCCTGCGCTTGACTTCGGGGGACAATTTATTCAGACAGGACTAGGGGAGCTGAGCCTTCTCCCAATCAGTTCTTTGGGGCCCCGGGGGCAGCTCCCTGCCCCGGTAGGTGCACAGCAAATAATGAAATGTAAATTTTCGATGGAGTACAGAACTGAATCTTAATGAAAGCTATTATTACATTCAGCAAAACACAAAGAAATTTTAACTGAAGAGAACTGATTATTTCATAAAAAGGGAATAGATTACAGCTTTCATCGTGCGTCGTCTAGACAAATCATTTAGACACACATGTGCTGGTTCTAATTAGCGCCGTGGAAATTAAGCATTCTGTAGCCCAAAATGTTATTGTTCAACAAATAAAAAAATACATATTTAATAAGGAAAAATACAGCTCAGTCACTCCCCATAATGCCTGAATAGGCTGTTTTTTTTTTTCCCTTCCCTATTTTAAAGGAAAAACCCACACAAGTCAAAGTTGCTGCTGCTTCTTGTGTCGCATAGAAGGTTTTGCACTCTCCCAACCCCACATGACATCATGAAATGTGCAATCATAATCAAAGTCATATGCGGGACTGAATATACCGCAGCAAGAAACTTTCCATTTTTAGCCAAAAAGTCCAGACTTTTTCCCCTGGTTTAATCCTTCAGGAAATTCTCAATGGATCTCGGCTCCTGGCTCAAGTTTCTGTGCATCAGCAACCTTCAGTGAGAAGGCAGCAAATAGGCATTTTTTAACCTGTGCTGTCCCTGTCTCAGTCTTCATAAAACCCAGACAGGGTCTAGGGGTCAGATTAGGAAAGGTCTGTGTCCAGAGCCTTGGAGGAGGGGGAGAACTGGAGAGGATTTAGCAGGTATGAGGAAACAAAGAGGATATCTTAGTCTGTTCAGGCTGCTGTAGCAAAATGCTTCTGGCACTGAAGTTCAAGAGCGAGGTCCTGTGAGGCTCTCTGGTGAAGGCTGTCTTCCCCCGCTTGCAGATGGCCACGCCCCTGCCGTGCCCCCACGTGGCCTCTCCTCTGTGAGTGCGTGCAGAGAGAGCTCTGGGGTCTCTTCTTATAAGGACACTAATTGCGTTAGATGAGGGCCTCACTTCATTTCACCTTAATTATCGCCGCATAGGGCCCATCTCCAAATACAATCATATTGGGGTTTAGGCTTCAACATAAGAACCATGGGGGGGTACACAATTCACCCCATAGCAGACAAGGTAGTCCAGGTGTGGGAGAGCACTGGTGAGGAGAGAGAGCAGGTCTGACCTGCGCGTCCCGCTCTGGCCAGGTGAGTGGAGGGGTTCCTGGGAGGACCAAGGGGAGGGCATTCTGGGCTCGGGTGTGTCCCTAGCTGAGCTCTGAGGCTTGTGAGGGCTTGAGGGGAGTCGAGGAGGCTGGGGCACGGGGCAGGCAGGTTTGGAGAGGCGGGGGTGTGCCAGCCTTCTGCTCCTCTCTCTCGGTCCTGCTGGGGCCGCTCCTCACACAGCAGGACTCCCGGGCCTGCCTTGCATCTTCCCTCCTCGCCTTCTGGCTCCCGGCTGGTTGGTGCCTCCAGCAGATGTCTTCCTCCCTGCCCTCTTCTTGTACCCAGCCCTCCAGCTGCAAATACCTTCCCCGCCTCCCCCCAGTGTCTCGCGCCCCTGTTGTCAGTGGGCACCTGCTCTGCTGTGGGCTGTTTGCGGACATTTTCTCCGCTGTCTTTTGCATCTGCTGCCCCCTCCTCTCTCACTTCTGCGCGGCATCAACTGTCTCCCCTGCAGGGTTTGGGATTTGCTGAATGGATGTGCTGGACCCAAGTCAGCCTCGCGCTACTATGACGAGCTTTAAGCCATCTTTATTTTCACCGTGTCTGATGTTTTCTATTCTCTACTATCTCAGTAAAAATGCTGGTTAATACTTAGTAAGTTGACTGCACAACCAACCAACTATTGAGGGGTTGCCCAAGGTCTGAAAACTTGTCTCACAGTCCGGATTCCTCCCAGGGCCTGCTCGGCTCTGTGGGGTCTGTTTCCAGCTTCACCCGTCAGTCTCAGGGCCTACCCACCCGCCCCCAACCCCGCGCCTTCCTCTGCACAGGCTGCCCTCTCCGAGGGAGGCAGGCCAACCAGGCGAGGGCCTCAGATCTCGAGGCTCAGCTCCGCATCCACTTTTCCGGAGACCCATATCTCCAGCGCTGCTGGGCTGGTGAGGTATCCGTGAACTCCTGGCTCCCGCAGCACCTTGGACTGAGGAGTGGCTTGGGGAGGGGCTCCACTTGCCTGCAGAGGTGCTGTCACACACCCCAAATGCACACCTAAGCCAAGCAGACTGGCACTTCTTTTTTTCTTTTTGAGGAAGATTAGCTCTGAGCTAACTGCTGCCATTCCTCCTCTTTTTGCTGAGGAAGACTGGCCCTGAGCTAACATCCGTGCCCATCTTCCTCCACTTTATATGTGGGATGCCTACCGCTTGCCAAGCGGTGCCATGTCTGCACCTGGGATCCGAACTGGCGAACCCTGGGCCACCAAAATGGAACATGTGTACTTAACCACTGTGCCACCAGGCCAGCCCCAAGACCGGCACTTCTAAGCAGACGCAGCCCCTCCCTCTTCCAGGCAGATGGCCACCCTTGGCACCTGGCCTGTAGGGAAATTCAGGAACCACCACTCCCGGCACGCACCTCTGTTAGCCGACCACTGCAAACTGAAATTATCAGTTACAAAAAATACATTCTCCACGAGGGCGTGGACCCCACCTCCACACCCCAGGTGGGGTGTGTGTGTGCTTGCCATTGGAGCTCAATAAACATTTGAATAAATGATTGAATGAAGGGGTGTTTTCAAGCCCATGAAGCTTAGACTAAGATGCAATTTGCACTTAACCCTGCAGGTACTAGGGAGCAGCTGAAGACACCTGGGAAGGGAAGAAAGGAGAATAAGGATTGGAGGATGAACGTGGGGTGTGTGGGAGGTGGCGTGCTCACTACATTGGAGAGAAGCATAGGCCTTAAGCCAGGCAGGCCTTGGGGCAAATCCCAGCTGCACACCACCAGCTGAGCTACCAGGACAACGGGAGCCGAAGCGTGCAGGCCTGAGCAGACTTGGGGGGCTCAGACCTCGACTTCGCCACTTGCTGCCTGAGAAATCTTGGCAGGTTACCTGGCATCTTGTTTCCTCAGAGAGATGCTGCGGGGATTAAAGAGAAAAGCGCAAAGCTCTCAGACAGCGTTTGGCTCGTGGTACACTTATAATAAATGTTACTATTCCTCGACCCTTCTGAATCTCAACCTCTTACTCTGTAGCAAATGTCATAGGTTGATTTTAAATGGAAATGAAATAAAATTTGTAAAAAGAAGTTTCACCAAACGATACTTAACTTTGTGTGACGTATTCTAATATATTCAGTCTTACACTCCCTCACTAAAGAAAAAAAAGTACTATCAGTGACCCAGCAAACTGATTTCACAATCCATTAATGGATAGAACCCTAAGTTAAAAAAGACCCAGCCTACAGAATATATTTTTAATAGACTATTTTTTTGGAGCAATTTTAGGTTCACAGCAAAGTTGAACAGAAAGTACAGAGAGTTCCCACATACCACCTCCCTCCCCCGCACACTTAGCCTCCCCTGTAGTCAATATCCGCCACCAGAGGGGGACGTTTGTTATAATCCATGAACCGACAGGACACATCCTCATTACCCAAGGTCCATAGTTTGCGGTGGTGGTCACTCTCGGTGTTGCACACACTGTGGGTTTGGACAAATGTGTAATGACCGGTACCCACCATTGGACATGTGGATTCATGTACCCACAGTGTCATAGGGAGTATGTTCACTGCCCTGAAAACCCTCTGTGCTCTGCCTAGTCATCCCTCTCTCTAGAATCTCCTTTTTAACACAGTCTCCAGGCCACAGAAGATGCTCAATAATTTGCAGTGATGATAATACTGCCAGAGACGATGGAAGCTGTTGCGATGGTTCAGGCGTGTGGGCCGCTGAAAGACAGCCATGGCCACAATGCTGGAAGAGAGGGGAGGGTATGGGACCTGGTGCAGGAAGGACAGACTGGCCTTGGCGACAGAGTGGGGGCCCGAGGGCTCTGGAAGCTAGTAGTGGTGGTGTTGGACTGCAGAGAAAGGGGAAGCAGTGGACAGCAAGGACTTCAAGGCAGAATTTCAACGCACTAAGCAGCGTGGGTCAGTCAGTGGAGACAGAGGGAAAGCTCTGGATTTAGAGGAGGCCAAGCTGGGCTCTACTCCCGCTTCACCGTGTGACCTTGGGCAGGTCCCTTCTTTCCTCCAAGGGGCTGAGCCAGATGTCCTCGTCGTGCAGTGATCCGGTGAGGGTGAAGCAGCGCGCGCACAGCGGGGCAGCTTTAGGGAGACGCAGGAAACCTCCGAGGACCAGGCGGGGCCGGCGCAAGCCTGAGACACGGTGGGGACCGTGGGCGCAGGAGCAGCCTCTGAAGGGCTTTTTTGGACACGTTTTCCGCCGGAGCAACAGGCAGCCGTGTTCTTTCACCGCTGATCTTCTCGACACGGCGGAGAGAGAGAAACTTTCCAGCCCAAAGCCGGCTGGCCGCCTTAAAGCCCGGGGTCCCGGCCCCGGGGTGACCGCGGCGCCATGAGGGCCAGGAGGTCGCGCCCGGCGGCCGGCGCAGCAGCTGGGCCCGTCTGCCCAAGGGTTAACCGGTTCCCCTGCAGCTGCCGCGCGTGCCTTGCAGAATTTCACCAGAAGAGGGTACAGTTTGAAAAGCTCTTGACGTCAGGCTGGAATTCCTATTGTGTTTAGAAACGGCTCGGGCAAAGCAAGCCCAAGTTCGCTCTCCGCACACCTCGGCGGGCTGCGAGGGTCCGGCAGCTCCGGGACACGGCCCGCGCGAGGGGAGCACGCGGGGACCCGCGCGGCTCCCGGACCGGCCCACGGCCGCCTGCGCGCCCCGGGCGGAGGACCGTGCCCGCCGCCCACGAGGGGACCCCGCTCCTGCAGGAAGCCGAGCCGAAGCGGAGGATCGCGCCGCCCGGGAGCCGGGGTGAGTGTCCCGGGCGAGGCCCGTAGCCGCGAGAGCTCCCCGCCGGCGCGCCCGGGCGCCCGGATGCCCGCTCCGAGCCCCGCCGCCGGGTGCATGCCTCCCCCGCGGCGCGCCCCAGCCGGCTACTGCCCACTGTGACCGTCCTTCCAGGCAGAGGGGCGCCAGCCGGGCTTCCCCGAGGGCCGCGCACCGGTGGGACCCGCCGGACCCCGGGCGGCGGAGCGCGGAGCCGAGGCTGCGAGGGCACACGCCGGGAGAATGGACGGAGCCGGGGAGCGCAGCCTCCCGGAGCCGGACAGCCGGGGCTCCCGGGCCGGCGACGACATCGAGATCGTCGTCAACGTGGGGGGCGTGCGGCAGGTGCTGTACGGAGACCTCCTCAGCCGGTACCCCGAGACCCGGCTGGCGGAGCTCATCAACTGCTTGGCGGGGGGCTACGACACCATCTTCTCCCTGTGCGACGACTACGACCCGGGGAAGCGCGAGTTCTACTTCGACAGGGACCCCGACGCGTTTAAGTGTGTCATTGAGGTGTACTATTTTGGGGAGGTCCACATGAAGAAGGGCATCTGCCCCATCTGCTTCAAGAACGAGATGGACTTCTGGAAAGTGGACCTCAAGTTCCTGGACGACTGCTGCAAGAGCCACCTGAGCGAGAAGCGCGAGGAGCTGGAGGAGATCGCGCGCCGCGTGCAGCTCATCCTGGACGACCTGGGTGTGGACACGGCCGAGGGCCGCTGGCGCCGCTGCCAGAAGTGCGTCTGGAAGTTCCTGGAGAAGCCCGAGTCGTCGTGCCCGGCGAGGGTGGTGGCCGTGCTGTCCTTTCTGCTCATCCTCATCTCGTCGGTGGTCATGTGCATGGGCACCATCCCCGAGTTGCAGGTGCTGGACGCCGAGGGCAACCGCGTGGAGCACCCAACGCTGGAGAACGTGGAGACGGCGTGCATCGGCTGGTTCACGCTGGAGTACCTGCTGCGCCTCTTCTCCTCGCCCAACAAGCTGCACTTCGCCCTGTCCTTCATGAACATCGTGGACGTGCTGGCCATCCTCCCCTTCTACGTGAGCCTCACGCTCACGCACCTGGGCGCCCGCATGATGGAGCTGACCAACGTGCAGCAGGCCGTGCAGGCTCTGCGGATCATGCGCATCGCCCGCATCTTCAAGCTGGCGCGCCACTCCTCGGGCCTACAGACCCTCACCTACGCTCTCAAGCGCAGCTTCAAGGAGCTGGGGCTGCTGCTCATGTACCTGGCCGTGGGCATCTTTGTCTTCTCGGCCCTGGGATACACCATGGAGCAGAGCCACCCCGAGACCCTGTTTAAGAGCATCCCCCAGTCCTTCTGGTGGGCCATCATCACCATGACGACCGTCGGCTATGGTGATATCTACCCCAAGACCACCTTGGGCAAGCTAAACGCAGCCATCAGCTTCTTGTGTGGGGTCATTGCCATTGCCCTGCCCATCCACCCCATCATCAACAACTTTGTCAGGTACTACAACAAGCAGCGAGTCCTGGAGACCGCAGCCAAGCACGAGCTGGAGCTGATGGAGCTCAACTCCAGCAGTGCAGTCGAGGGCAAGGCGGGGGGCTCCCGCAATGACCTGGACAACCTCTCACCAGAGGCCCCCGGGAAGGAGGGGCCGAGCTGGAGCAGCCGGCTGAAGATCTCCCACAGCGACACCTTCATCCCCCTCCTGACAGAGGAGAAGCACCATAGGACCCGGCTCCAGAGTTGCAAGTGACGAGGCCCATCCCGGGCGCAGAAGGACTGGGCTGGTAGACGGAGGGATGGACAGGTGTGACAGGCCTGTCAGGGACTGCCCAGGACAGAACTCTGAAGGCTCTCTTGGGCACCTCTGACGAGGCTGGGTAAGACCCCTTTGTGTTGCTGGCTGTCCAGGAGCCGGGGGGAGGGGGGTGGTGTGCAGGAGTCACTGGCAGCATGGTGTGCTGGAGGCCGTGGTCTGGCTGGTGGCAGGAGCCCTTGCCTGGTTCTGTATCTCCTTCAATAAAGCCTCCTGCTCTGTGCGCCCGCCTGTGTTGTAGGTTCTGTCACAGGCTGGCTGTCCCTCCGCTAGACGTGGCTCAGGCACGCCCCTGGGCCAGGCCAGGAGGTAGGTGTGCAGCCCGGGGGGCCTATTTTTAGTTGAGAGCTTATTAAAGAAGGGCTCATACACAGGGTTCAGTGCCAAGGAGCCTTGTCACATTCCAGGAGGCTCTGTGCTGGCGACTCCTTCCTTCTGTTTCCTTCTGAGGAAAAGCTTGCTCCCAGGCAGGGAAGAGTTCACCGAGCTGGGAACGCCAAGCAGCGCGGTTACCATGTATTTACCACCCGTGTGAGGTCCTTTTCTCAACTCCCTTCCATTCCTTCCAGTAACCCTGCTAGATAGATATCCCGTTTTACAGATGAAGAAACTGAGGCCCAAGGTCACACAGAGCAGGGATTCAGCCCCGGGTCTGATGATCCCAAAGTGCTTGCGTTCTCTCTGGTGTCAGGTGGCCTTGGGACAGAGGCGTGCTCCGGCTCACGAGGGGAGGGTCAGCTGACCAGGAGGGGTGTTGAGTTTCTGCAGGGCGGACATGCCTGCCCTCCAGCTCGTCCTTCCTTCTAGAACCAGTCCCTCTGAGGTATCAGCTGAATGGACAAAACTGAGCATGCCCAGGTGGCCCACTGCCAGCCTGTCTGCGAGCCCCAGGGGAACAGAGACGGACTCAGGCTTGAAGCCCAGGGATGAGGAAGGGATCTCTGAGATGGCGTCTAGCTTGAGCACTTTTCTCTACTGTCTCTCTTCCACCACTCCCTTACTGTGAGACCTTAGGCCTGTTGATTAACCTCTCTGATCATTTATTAAGTGGGGATATAAGAATTAGCTCAGAGAATTATGTTGCTTAGCACAGTGCCTGGCACATAGTAGCTGCTCAGCAAATGGCAGCTATTTCTATTCCTCTGTCCTGGGAGGGTGGTAAGTTGCACAGCTGCCCACTCTGGCCTCCACTGGGCCAGGCTGGCATACAGATGGAGGAGGGTGGGGGCAGGACAGTGTCACATTATCTTAGTCGAAGGCAGACCCCTTGGCACAGAGTTGGTCCCCTCTCTCTGGCTTTCCACCTTCCATGGACCTCAGAGCTCTCCTTTCCTCAGCTGAGGCAGCAGGTGCAGAGGAAGGAGCATGGTGGGGGCTAGGGAAGGGGGTCCCCAGACCTCACCATCCTGGGAAGGTCTTTCCCCTTCTCTGGGCCTGGTTTTCCCAAATGTATAAAGAGGGATGGGTTCTCAGGGCCCTTCCAGGATTTGGGAGCCTAGGGCTGCGGACATGCCATGTTGAGGACTCCGGGGGTGGGAGGCTGTCATGCTGTAGGAGCCGTGGAGGGGAGGCCGGCCCTGTGGGGTGAGGCCCGGAGCCAGTGTTGTGCACCCCTCCTTCACACGTGTGTCCGGGAAATGCTGGGTCAGGTGACCACAAAGGCAGAGGGAGGCGGTAAGGCTGTGGGGCTTAGTGGGAGGGAGGAGAAGGGTGGGGAGAGGGGATTGTCGTGTGGGGTGGTGGCCTGTGAGTGCCAGGGGCCCAGCAGGGCCTGCTGAATGCTGGGTTGCCTCTCTTCCTCCTGTGCCCTAAGGGCCCTCTGAAGCCCAGCCTGTACCGGCCTGAGGGCTCTGAGTCCTCACCAGGGAAGAAGGTCAGCAGTTGGAGAGAGGCCAGGAGGCACCCTTGCTGCCACTCACCTGGGGTCAGGGCAGATCCCTTGCTGCCACCAACCCGGGGTCAGGGCAGAGCCCTCGCTGCCACTCACACGAGGTCAGGGCAGATCCCTTGCTGCCACTCACATGAGGTCAGGGCAGAGCCCTCGCTGCCACTCACACAGGGTCGGGGCAGAGTTCTCGCTGCCACTCACCCCACAGTGTGGGGAGAGCATCTTTACAGCTACAAAGGCATCTCGGAGCCAGTCTCATCCCCTGTAAGGAGGAGACTGAGTCCCGAGAGGTTATGTCGTTTGTCTGAGCTCCTTCAGGAATAAGGATTAGACAGGGTTCTGTTCCCAGAGGAGCTTGGAGTGTGACAAATAATCGTTTTCAGTGACATACTTTGTCTTGGAGGAGTGACTGGGAGGCTTTGGGAGCCGGGCGGAAGGGCAGCCCTCTCTCCCTGTGAAATCTTTCTGGGGCACATTGGAATCACCTAGGAGCTTTACAAAACCCTGGTGACCAGGCTGCACACACACCTATGACATTAGAATCCTGGGGTGACACCCAGGCATTGGTATTTTTTTTAATTTTAAAGTGCACAATTCGTCTAGTGATCTTATTAAACGCAGACTTAGAATCAGTAGATCCGGGTGGGCCCCTGAAATTCTGCTTTTCCAACAGGCTCCCAGATGAGGCTGATGTTGCTGGTCCATGGGGCACACTTTGAGTAAGAAGAAGTTAGAGCAGGAGCTGGCAAGCCGAGGCCTGCCACCTGTGTTTGCACAGCCCATGAGCTCAGAATGGGTTTTACATTTTAAAATAGTTTTACAAATCGAAAGAAGAATAACATTTTATGACACATGAAAGCTACCTGAAATTCAGATTTCAGTGTCTGTAAATAAAGTGTTATTGGAATGGAGCCACGTCCATTTCTCGGATGGTCCCTGCTGCTCTCAGGCTACGAGGGCACAGGTGAGTAGCTGTGGGTGACCACATGGACCGCAGAGACTCACATAGTTATTAACTTGCCCTTTCCAATAAAAGTGTGCCAGCCCCGGGCCACACCGCCAGCGCCAGGAGAAGCGCGAGCAGACACAGGAGTGTGGGGCCCACCCCAGAGAGGGCAAGACCTGTGTCCCCTCAGCATCCTTGGGGGGCGCAGCTCCCCTCCTTTCTTTCCTACCTGGAACCCGACCCCTGTATCAGGTTCTTTGAGTCCTGGCTCCTGCTCTGGAAGCTGGTTGCTTTCCCGCCTTTCCAGAACTCTCGTCTTATCAACTCTCCCCCATGCTGGGGACCACTGCCCACTGACTTGGGTGATTCTGACAAACTTCTTGTGACTAGTTAATTTCTATTGGAATCGCAGAATATCCAAGTTAAAAGGAAAGTAGGCATCACCTGGTGCCCACACCTCCAATAGTACTGACGGGAAAACTGTGGCTCCAAATCCTGTGCCGTTGAGTGAGGGGGGGTTATCTAAAGTCCTGAAGGTCACAGCCAGATCGAGGGGTCCCCTTGTTCTACTTCTCATGAAGTCGGAAACATACAATGAATGCCATTTTGAAAATAGAGAATTGTGAGTGCAAGACTGTGTGTGTAAACAAATCCTGAAGTGAACTAGCTATCCTCAGCTTTACAGATGGGGAAACTGAGGCCCAGAGAGCAGAAGCAACAGGCTGGTGGCTGTGCTGCTGCTTGGTGGCAGAGGTAGGAGCTGTGCCCAGGGCCTGCAGCCCACGCTTACCCGGAGCCAGATCACGCCCCTCTTCTGGCCTCCATCAGAACTCAGCGTCCCGTGGACCTCACTGGTGTCTGACCCTGAGCTTCCTGCTAAGTGCAGGACGGCCTCGTCTGCTCGCTCTGGAAGGCATCACTGCAGAGGGACTAGTTCTGTGGTGCTGTTTTTAAGGGAAGAGAAGGAAAACATTTCCTTGGCCAAGCAGCTTTGGACCAGATGCTCGGTCCACGCGGAGTTCAGGATCCATCTTGGCGATTGTAGGAGGTGTCTGGAGCTTACAACCTGCCATCTGGGGTCTGGAGGTACCACATGCAACAATGAAATGAAATACCTAGAAAATGGGAGAAAAATCCGTGAAAAGGCCAAGACCGGGAATTACTTCACATGTGCTCCCTGAGGAAACAAGACAGAGGCCGGTGAGGTCCCGGCAATTGCCCAGGGTTACGGTAGCAGTTGCGCACTGCCTGATTTGAAGGGGCCCCACTAACGGGGCAGTTTCGGCAGATGACAGGCCAGCGTAGGGAAGGCTGTCAAGGTGGAGCCATGCCTCCCCCTCACACAGGCTGGGAAGGGGCCGCCTGCTTGTCTCCAGCCCCAGCCAGACCTAGGCCTCCCCCCCTCCTCCCAGGAGGATAATTAAATGTCTCCCCAGTCTCCTGACATCTCCCGGGAGACGAGGGACAGGTGTTTGCAGAGAGGCCTCCCACCTTGCCGCTGTGAGGAGGCAGCTCTGAGCACCGCGTCCGTGGGAACGCGTTTGGCAGCCGATTTGAAAGCGATTTCAGCCATCCCCAGAGCCTGAGGTGGAAGCTCCCGCAAGATGCTTCTCTGCACTTGTGGCGGCATAAGGCGTAGCTGCAGGCATGCTGTGGGTTTCCAAAAGGGAAAAAAACAAGAAGAAGAATTAGGAGACGCTGTGCTCTGTGATTTCGTTGTTTTGGAGGCTATCGCCGTCAGCCAGCCGGACTCAGAGCCAGCTGTAATCACAACTTTATTTCCCTCTCTCGATAACTGACCAGACAGGTGTGAGCGCACCTGTGCCATCCTGGGAGTCACAATGAATTGCTGCGGTCACACAGCTAAAGGGAGGTCAGTGTGGGACTCCAGCCTGCTGCCTGGCAGGGGCAGGTCCCTCCTCAGGGGACAAGGCACGCAGCCACCACTGCCAGTCTTTCCCTCCAGCTTAGCCTCCGGGTCCCTTCCCAGGCAAAGGCTGAGGAGGAAAGAGCAGCCCCGAATGGCATTTGCCGGCAGCAGCTACGTCTTCTCACAAGATAGAATGCCCACTGACAAGGGCCTGGCTGGAAACATGGGACCTGTGCTTGCTGCAGTGGCAGCCAGATCCGGCAGAAGCTGCAATGTTAACACACAGGCCGGCTTCTGCTGGTGCGCATGTTGGCTGAGTGATCAGGAACGGAGGCTGGAAGCCAGTGGCCTTGTCTCTGCCATATTCAACTTGTCATGCTCCTTGCTGGATTTGGCAGGTGGGTCTGACCTGGCCTCGGAGCACAGTACAGCCCTGGAGCACAGCCCTGGAGCACAGCCAGAGGACGGCTAAACCGGAGCCTCCAGGAGCGCCAGCTGCCGTCCACACCTGCACCTGAGTGGGTGGGAGGTGTGAGCCCAGGCCCTCTTCTCTTCCTCCCCCAGTGTCTTCCCCAGCCCCAGAGTGACATCCAGACTGCTTGCTTGCCACTCAAGGCCCCGCACAGCACAGATCCCAAGTACCTCTCCAGCTCCCGCTCCCACTGCCCCCAGGCCCTCACCCCTCCATGGCACCGGACCAGGTGGCTCTTCGCATCTCAAGCCCTGGAGAGTTTGCACTCCCTGCCTGTGCACAGGGGATTCCAGTGTCCCTAATGCCCTACTTCCAATTTTCCACTGTCAGAATTCCACCCCTGCTTCCAGACCCGACGGAAGTGCCACTTTCCCTCCTCAGAGCGAGGCTGCTGCCTGCGTGGTCCACTTACGTGTGTGACGCACGCTGTGGCAGGCATGCGAGCAGAGCCCAGGGCTCGCCGTCCAAGAGCACCTTGCAGACAGTTCATTTCAACCCTTCCTTGAAACCTCTTGGCCTTTTAAAGGCTTGAAGTTCACAGCCAGAATGGGAGGACCACCTAATTCTGCTTCTCATAGAGCTAGGAGCACACAATGAAGGTGGAGGACCGTGTGTGTGTGTGTGTGTGTTGCCTTCAGAGGAGAGGAAGAAGACGCTAAGACTCTCGGCGTGCCCAAAGCTGCTCCTTCCTGCTCTGGTTCTCTGCCTCTCCCAAGAACCTGGTTCACAGCCCAGGAAGGCAGACCTTCTTTCCATCCCCAGAAACATCAGCTGCATTCTGCTCCTGGACCAGACAGGCATGGAACATGGGTGATGGGGACCCCAAATGTCTTTCTTAGCTGACTGGCCAGAACACAGGTAGCAGTGTGCAGGCGGGGCAGAAAGCCGACCTTGTGCCTGGCATTTGGCACATGTTCCAGAACACTGAGGCTGAGAGAGCTTAAACAACTCATCCAGGATTTCCCACAAATGGGTGGCAGAGTGGCTGGGCCGGGATGGGAGCCCCTCCTCGCAGACTGAGGCCCCCGCCATCCATGCCTCACGCTGCTCTCCGCAGGGCTGCTCGTTGTGGGACAGTGACCTGTGCTGTGAGCCCCACGAGGGCGGGTTTGTGTCGGGGTCAGAGCTGTACCTCCCAGCCCCTAGAGCCACGCCTGGTACACAGTGGGTGCAAGACAAATATTACGGGATGAACTTACTATCGCCCACTGTGTGCCTGGCACTGTGTCATGGGCGGCCTGACTCCTGGTCAGACTTAGACCTTCTCTTCCTTAAATTCTTCCTGGGGCTGTCTTGTCTCTTGGCAGTGGGAACCACATGTAAGACGTTCTGATTGCCAATTCCAATGTGGGTGAGGGGGTTCCCCCACACCAACAATTCTCTGTGAGACCAGCTGGGTGTCCTACAATTTGACTCAATTTTTTTGTGTGTGTGAGGAAGATTGGCCCTGAGCCAACATCTGTTGTCAATCTTCCTCTTTTTTTCTTTTTTTTGTATGTGGGACGCCACCACAGCATGGCTTGATGAGTGGTGTGTAGGTCCATGCCTGGGATCTGAACCTGTGACCCCAGACTGGCCACGCAGACCACATGAACTTAACAACTACACCACTGGGCTACACCCCAATTTGACTCAATTTTGACACTATCTACCAGGCGATAGCATCAGATTCCACAGGCTAAGCCTCAGTCCCATGAGGCTGACCCTGCATCCCCCACTTCTGACGTCAGCAGCCAGCCCAGGTCACTCACTACCTGTGCTTCCCACCAACCAGCTAGCGATCTGGCTTAGATCAGAGGTTCCGATGACCCTCACCGGCTCAGGATGCCAAAGCAAGTCCAGGTCGTCCCCTGTACAGATGGCTGTAGATCGGAGGGTTTCATGACCTCCTTCCTGAGTTTGATTAATTCGCTAGTGTGGCTTACAGAACTCAGAGAAAATTTCACTTACTAGATCATCAGTCTAGTATAAAAGGATATGACTCAGGAACAGCCAGATGGAAGAGATGCACAGGGCAAGGCGTGGGGAAAGGGCCCTCTGGGGTGTGCTGCTCTCCCAAATTGCCACATGTACACCCACCCGGAAGCTCTCCGCAGTCTGTCCTTCTGGGTTTTTACGGAGGGTCTATCACGCAGCCACGGCTGATTAAAGCATGGGCCATTGGTGGCTGACCTCAATCTCCAGCCCCTCTCCCTCCCCGAGGTCGGGGTCAGGGTCAGGGTGGGGCTAAAAGTTCTGACTCTCTAATCACAGGGTCGGCTCCACCAGCAACCAGCCCCATCTTCAGGTGGGTCCCAAAAGTCACCTCATTAACATAACAAAAGACACCTTTGTCAGTCTCATCACTGAGGCAATTTCCAAGGATTGTAGGAGCTCTGCCAGGAGTGGGACTGAAGGCCAAATACGCACATTTCACATTGTAAATTGCACATTTCAGGCTGTAAATCGCATCCCGAGGACGTCTGGCCTCTGCAGCCGCGCTGCTGTCGTGCCTGCGGGCACAGAAGGGCTCCCCCCCACGGTCACAGTAAGTGCGCTACTGCTAACTGAATGTGCAGAGAGGAAGCTGGAAGGCTTTCTGCTCAGAAGCTCGAACGCAGGGAGTCACAGGGAGCGTCTGCCCAGCTGGGACAGCCCTCCACCCCACCGAGTCCCACTCTTGGTCCCAGCCAATGCCCAGCCAAGTGAGGGAGGGCCGCTCGGGCCTGCCCGCAGACACGGGGCCATGTCCACGAGGCTCCTGGATGATCGCTGAGGCCTCGCTTGCTCTGACACCGTGGGTTTTCTGAGAGGGAGGCCTGTGCCCTCTCCAGAGCGGTAGTAAACAATGAAACAGTGAGAGATCTGCGGCTGAACTTCCCTGAGCAGAGCCACGCAGGGCCTGGTGGATGAGGGGGCTCCCCAGCCCCACCCCCAGGCCATGTTTCCACTCCTCAGGGAGCCTCACTCCACAGTGGGGGCCTCCCCTTGGTTCGGGAAGCCCATGGGCTGTGAATCGTATTTGGGAGATGGGCAGAGGACTGCCTGGCTTTATCCACCCTTTGCAGCCCTTCTCCCTGTCCCCTCACCCCCTCTTTGCTCCCAGCCGGTCTGGAGCTGGGGGTCCTGGCTGTGAATCTTACTCCTCCTAAAGGATGTCCTGAAGCAGCACCCCGGATACAAGGTGAACCCCTGCCCCCAGCATCCCCAGAGAAGAGAGCACCTCAGAGGCCTGGAGGACCCACAGGCAGGGCAGCCAGAGGGCTCCAGCCTCGCCTGCATGGCCTGGTTTACTGTAAAAGTCTGCTCATGCACCACACCCTCCACCCCCACCCCCTCCACCCCCAGTCTTGGCCTGCCATCCATTTTCTATGCTAAAAGTGATTTGTCTAATATGACACTTGAACAAGTCATCACCTTGCTTAAACCCCTCCCTGCCCTTGGGGTGAGGTCCAAATTCCTTGGCACGCCTTTGAGGCCTCTAGGATGAGGATGCATGGCTTACTCCTCTCCCATCCCCCTCTCAGTTATATTCTCACATGGGGTATCCACTGAGATGCTTCAGGCTGCAAGTGACCAGGAAACCTCAACCACAATGACTTAAACAACAGGAATGTGCTTTAGGCTAGGGGCGTGTGGGCTTCGGGCTTGGCTTGATCCAGGGATCTGACTCCCTTTCCCTATAGTTCTGCCATCTCAACATGTGGGCCTCAGCCTCTGGCTGGTAGCAGGATGGCAGCAGCAGGTGTGGATCTCACCTCCACAGAAACATGCAGAGGGAGAAGAGGCACTGTCTTCCTGGGGCCGACTGCAGAATGAAGAAAACTCCCCAAAGTGCCCAGCAGACATCCCCTTACTTTACATCGGACAAAATTGAGTACTATGCCTGTTTCTGAATGCATTCTTGTGGTCAGGGGAAGGCCCTTTGCTCAGGCCTGGTTTCTGCAGTCCTCACTGACATGCCATGGGGTTATCGTGGTCAGCTCGGACTATTCAGGGCCTGTCCCCGGAGGTGGCCAGTCCCGCCGCATGGGGTGAGGGTGGACTGAAGGCTGGGGAGACATCCGCGGACCTCACTTTGTCCACCCAGGATTCACTCATATACCCGCAGTCCACTTTATTCAGCATCTACTGTGTGCTAGGCATTGTCCCCTCCCCTGGGCATGACCTTGAACCACAAAGTGCCCAGGCCAGGCCCTGATGGAGTACGTGCATGTATCGTCTTCAGCGTCAGCATGAACCACACACCAAATATCCAGGCACCCAAAGGCACGTCCAGATACCACGTCCAGCCCCAGCCACTGCGGCCTTTGTGAAATGCCTCCGTCCCCTGCGGGTCTGGATGGCAAGCCCCATGGTTTGGTGACTTGTGGCCACAGATAAATCATCTACTGCCAACACACTCAAAGTACACAGCAGTAGAGAAAGAGCAGAAGAATGACAGTCAAAAGCTCTCGTTTGGACGGTGGGCAGTCCGGCTGCACCCGGCCTGTAGCACTGATGCTGCTGGTCAGGCAGAGCTGCTGGGAAAACCAGCCAGGCGGCCTGTGCTTCTTTCTTAGGGAAAATGTCCCCAATCCACTGTCCCCCGCTGTCCCTGGTCTGTCTTCTGGGAGTCTTCACCTTGATTGTTGTCCTCCAAGGTGGCCACGAGTCTGCCCCCCAGGCCTGTGTCTGTGGCAGCCGTGTGCAGCTGGTACCGGGGGCCTGGGAACTGCCCTTGCACCGAGTAGACCAGGCTGCCGTCAGCTGGGCTTAGGGTCTCTGACACGCTGCCCCCAGGCTCCCTGTCAACTCCGTGGTACACGGTCAGACACAAAGATATTGTCAGCCTGTTTCGCGGGGGAACCCTCTCTCCTGGCCACAGGCTCTGTCTCTGCCAGTCACCCCAAACCTTAGCTCCGTGGCCCCCCCATCCTGCTGGCCTGTGCCAGGGGAAAGCGAGGCAATTGTCTTACGTGGAAAAGCACCAGCTCGTCACAGTCCTCCTTGGTCATGTACCAGGCTTCAAGGGACACGCTTGGGGGAGACTCACCGTGGGGGCATCAGGCTGGTGGCGTGCCCCCTTTATCTCTTATTGGTGACTCTTGGCTCTCCTCTGCTGGCACGAATTTCATTAGAGAACTCATTCCTAGCAAACTCTCCATTGCCCCTCACTGGCCAGAATTGGGTTGTCCCTGTGGTTAGAGGACTGCCATGTGTTGGCTGGCATGCGCCTGGATTCCGGAAGCAGTCCCCGGTGGGGTCAGGGGCACGCTGCCCATCTCTGAATCCCCTGGCCTTGTTTATCAGAGCACCTGGCTTATCTCATCATGGTTTCCAGTCTCCCCCTCGGCTGGGAGCTCCGCCAGGGCAGGGACTGCATCTCATCTCCCTAAATCACCGAATGGACTGGAAGGGGGATGGGTTTCAGAGAGATGCTCCACCCAACCTAGCCCAGGCCCAAATGTTGTAGAGTGAGTGTGGTACTGATATGGGGTGAGCAGAGGCTTTGTGGGATGGAAACCAGCGCCCAGCAAGGGGGGTCCCAGGAGGCCCTCACTGGAGTGTTGTTACCAGCCCGACACCTGGGGGGGCTGAAGGGGGAAGAAACGGGCTATGTCAATGGCCGAGTATTGACAAGGGGAAGTGCAGCCCTGGGGAGGGGCTGGGGTTGCCCCCAACGCCCTTGGAGCCAGGAGGGATTTGGGAAGCTCCCCGGTGTGTGTCCCAGGGCCCCCGCCTCTGCCCCGTGGGCATCCTGTCCGAGGGAGCGCACAGACCACTTGATGGGGATCTGCCAAGAAGGGCCCACGCCCTTTCTGGTCTGGAGATTGCTGGCATCACAGGGCCTGGACGTAAAGGAAACCCAATGTCTTGCTTGTTTGGTACCCTCAGAAGGCCCTCTGTCCATTCTCCATTCTGAGACCAGAAATCTCCATCTGAAACACATGTCAGAAGGATCACCCCTCTGCCTAACACTTTCTGTGGCTCCCCATTACCCTTGGAGAACATCTAAGCTCTTCAGAGCACTCCCAGCCTTCGCCGTCTGCATCGCCCTGCTCTCCAGCCCTCCACATGGTCAGAACCATTTGAAGCTTGAAGTCAGGGTGTCAAAACCTTGGCACTTCCAACACTTTGGACGGGATGATTCTCTGTGGTGGGAGCTGTCCTGTGCATTGTGGGATGTTTAACAGCATCTCTAATCTCTATACACCAGATGCCAGTAGCACCCCTCCACCCCCCAACTGTGACAACCAAAAATGTCTGCAGACATTGCCAAGTGTCCCCTTGGGGACAAAATCACCCCGGTGAGAACCACTTCCCCAAGCATCCTGTGCTCTCGCTCCTCTTTCCTCATCACTCTGGGTCCTCTGCTTGGAACCTCGCCCTCCACACCTGCTTGTCTCATTTAAACGCCGCCCCCACCCCCTCATTCTTCAAGCCTTGATTTGGATGTCACCTTCCTCAGGACACCTGCTGGCTGTCCCTGCTCCCTGGCTGCCCTAGACGCTCTCCTCTGGCCCCTGCACACCTGGCTTCTGCCCTCACAGCTCTTTCCGCCTCTATTTGGACGATCGGTCCTTGTCTGGCTGCAGGCAGTGACTCCTGGAGCCCCCATGCCTGGAACAGGCCCAACCGGACGCGGTCAACAGTGTTGGCCTTTGTCTCCATGTGACCCGGGGCTTGACCAGGTCTGCGGGTTCAGGTAACCTTATTCTCCAGGCAAACTCTAGGAAGATCAGGTAGTAGGAATCCCTCAGGATCAGTGCCAGCAAACACCTGCTCCGGGGTTTCGGGTCCTATCACAGACCCCTTGGAGCTGCCCCTTAGCCGTCCACTGGCTTCTCCACTCAGTGTAGACACTACCGGGGGCAGCTCTCCTTGCTTGTAAGTTCCAGCTCCCTTGGAGTCCACAGCTGTCTCAGGCACCCTGAGTCAAGGCTCCCGAGAGGGCAGGGGAGGCACCTGGGTCCCTCGGTGCGGGTAGTCAGCCCCTTTTATCGATAGGGAAACTGAAGCTTGAAGAGAAGTCCAAGATAATACAGCTTGTCCAAGATAATAACACAACTCAGGAAGCCCCAGCCCTGCACTCAGACTCGCCTCTTAGCCTTTGCCCCCAGCACCAGCTCTGTTTTTTACCATAGAAAACCAATCCTCAATGGATAAACAAAATAGGGCGTCTCCATACAATGGAACATCGTCTGGACTTACAAGGGAACCAAGTACTGACACAGGCTACAACATGGACGACCCTTGAAAACGCTATGCCAAGTGAAAGACGCCAGTCACAAAGGCCACGTGTTGGGTGATTCCAACTACATGAAAAGCCCAGAATAGGGCAAATCCATAGAGATAGAAGTATATTGGTAGTTGCCTAGGGCTGGGGGTGGGGGTGGAGAGTGAGAGGAGGGAACAGGGACAAAGGCTACGGGCCTTTTTTGGGGTGATGAAAATGTTCTAAAATGGACTGTGGCGATAAGAGCAGATATCCGTGGATCCACTAAAAACCATTGAATCGTACATTCAAGGGGGTGAACTGTAGGGCGTCTGAATTAGATCTCAACAAAGCTGTTAAGAACATACACACACAAGCCCCACCTGGGGGAGGCAAATCTTTATCATGCTTCTATTTGGTGTATTGTGAATAGGATCTTTTTTGCAAAACACTTTCACCTGTTTATTTACATGCGGTTTTTAAACGGGATCGTTATGTTTCTTGTACTTTAGTGCCTTCAAGTGACGGTTTCCAAATTTCCAGCGTCAGGCAGCGTCACCCCCACAGTTTGTTAAAAGACAAACGGCTGGGCCCCCAGGGTTTCTGGTTCGGCAGGTGCAGGGTTAGGCCTGAGGGTCTGCATTTACAAGTTCCCCGCGGTGCCGCTGGGCCTGGGCCCACGCTCTGAGGACCATGGCCTGACTGAACCCTCTTACTAGCTCTAATCGCTTGTCACTTGCTTTCCTTTGATTTGTAAGTTTAAAATATCATATCTGCAAAGAAGGACAGTTTTGTTTCTTGGCTCCTTCAGTGAAACCCTCTATTTTGTCTTGTTTACCATGTGGCCCGTGACCTCTGGTACGGGGGCGGGGGGGGGGCGGGTTTGGGCATCTTTTCCCTGGTGACATTTGCTGTCCTTCTTCTGCTTGATGTCCTTTATCAAGTTAAGGAAGTTTTATTCTATTCCTAGCTTTCAAAATGGAGTTTAAAAATCAGGAGTCAACATTTCAATTTCGTTAAACGCTTCTTCAGCATCTACTGAAATGATATATCTTCTTCTATTTATTTTTATTTAATGCATCAATGTGAAGACGTAATGATTAAATGATTTCCTAATGTTTATATATTTTTGCATTCTTGGAATAAAACCTATGTGGTCACAAGGCGTTTTTTCTCTTAATTCGTGGCCAGATTCCACTTGATGATTTATTTCAGGCTGTTGCCTCCCTATTGACAAGTGAGGTGGGCCTACGGTTTTCTTGTTTTGTGCCGTCATTTCCGGTGTCCATATCAGGGTTACATAAGCTTGGGAAACTTAGAGTTTCCACTAAACTCACTCTTAGATCGAGCTGGGAAACTTTCTGTCTTATTCAATACGTTGGAACATGACGCGGTAATTGTCCCAATACTTTTAGACCCCAATGCTTCCCCAGGCCCACAGGCCTGCATCCCCTGCTGACCCTCCAGCCTCCCTCTCCTGCTCGCACTCTCTTGTACTGTCCTCTAGGATCTTTGTATTCTTTCAGTTTCTCTCTTCTTCCTGCCACAGGGCTTTTGCACGTGCTGCTTGCCCCTCTGATGGAAATGTTCTTCTCTCCCCTGCTTGCTTCCTTAGCTTTTTTATGTTCTTCCCATTTGGGCCTAATCATTGTCTCTTTCCTGATCTCCCCATCTGGGTCAAATGCCCCTCACTGCCCCATGTGCCTCTCCTCTCATACTCATCACCTTTGCAATTTTACCTTTATTTACATGATTTTTATTTATATAGTTAACATCTGTCTCTGCCACTAGACTGCCAGCTCTTTGAGCACAGGAACTGGGTTTTTGCTTACCTTTGAACTCCCAGAACGCAGCAGCATGTCAGATACAGAGTAAGTGCTCATAAATGGATGGTGAATGAATGAAAGAATCTACCCTCCCTGGGAAACGAGACTGTTTAGGTCACTTATGTTAATAACACTTCCAGCAACCCCAGACTCTGCCGGGCACGTTGTCAAACGTTTGCTTCCTCTACAGTTGGTCTTGCTGCTTTGCATAATGTACTTAAACTTCTATTTCTCAGCACATCAGCGCTGGTCAGTATCTCCTGACTTCACATGACATAAAAGTGAGGCTAGGCGCTCGTGGTCCCCTGCCTTCCCTCTTCCCCTTGCTGCCCACTCTCTGGCCCCCGTGCCTCTCTCTAGTTTCTGCATTGCCAAGCTTTAAAATACGTACACTGTGTTCCGTGACTATAATTATTTCCGTGCTTTGACAGTCAGCTGATTCTAAACAAATTTAAACCAATAAGCAGCATTTTTAATCTTATGATTGTGTAACAATTCTTCATCACAGATGTAGAGAGGAAGATGGAGTGTGATGCCAACAGGTGAAGGGGGCAGCACGGCATTTCTAGGGTTTCGTGTTTTGCTATGCCTTCTCGTTATCACTGGGATACCCCCTTCTTCACTACAGTGTTTGCTGAGATGAATGTGCCTTCCCTCTTGGAGACATTCTTCTCAGAACCTTCTAATTTCCTGACTGCATTTGTACCATTTGCTCTTGAGGTCTGTGACACAGTCGTTATCCTGTGATCTTTTGTCACATTGCAACCCCGGGGGCTGCGTACAGTTTTTACTTTCTTGGCTACTACGTCATCCTCTTTCTTGGATCTCTTTTTCGTCTTGCTGGAGGATATCCTTGGGTGCATCTTTCAGGATAGGTCTATGATTGATAAACTTTCTGAGTCCGTGTGTGTTTGAGCATATCTCTATTTCGCCCTAGCATGGGACTGACAGTCTGGGCAATGCTTTCCAGGCTAATTCGTTTGGAGTCAGTCTTCTTTCTGTTCTTTTGCAGGTCATGTGATTTTTCACACTGGAGATTTTAAAATTTCTCAGTATCTTTGGAGTTCTGAAATCCTTTGAGGACGTGGAATTTCACCTAGAAAGCATGCGTCTTTTTAAACTTTTCCCTTTCAACACTTGGTAGTGACTTTCAATTTAAAGACTCAAGTCTTTCTTTAGCCCAGAGAAACTTATTTCTATTCTTGCTTTATTTTTTCTCCTGCATTTCTTCTGGGCTTTTTCCTCTGAGGATGATTATTAGAAATTGAGGATCAATTCTACGTGTGTATTAACGGTGACTTTGTTTTGAGTGTGTGCAGGGAGATTGTCTTGTTTTCTCTTGCCTTTCTGCCCTGTGTTTGAAGATTTCCCTGGCTGTATTGTCTATGTTATTGGTTTGGGGTTCAGCTATGCCCATTTGATCATTCTTCTAATTGTCTGGGTTTTTTGGAATTATGACTCTGAATTTCCATGGAATATTTCTTCTCTGATTGCTCCTGTTCAGCATCTGCTCGTGGTCCGTCTGACTCTGTTCTCTTGTGCAGAAGTTCAGGAAGCAGAAGTCGAGAGTGTTTTTGCAGAGCCTGACCCTGGGGGACTCCAGTGAATGAGAGTGGGATCTTTTCCATCTGAGGCAGTGTCTGCACGAAAAAGGCAGGGCTTTGGGCCCAGAGAGACCACAGTTCAAATTCCTCCCCATGCACTGACCAGCTGTGTGACCTCAACTCCTAGAGGCTCAGCTTCCCCATCTGTAAATACGGAAGACACCTCCCACCTCGCAGCTGGTGGTGAGGATGGAAGGGCTGATATGGGCAAAGCTCCCGGGGGCCCTGGATGTGCACACTGATTGTGAATGAGTCCTCATCATTAATCCAGCACAAGGCCCTCCACGCTTCCCACGTCCTTTCACCAACGTGGCAAATTGCCTTTTGTTATTCTTCACCCTAGAGCTGTCTGGCTTTTTGACTATATATATGAGTGCATGTATTTTAGTCATTTCTGGGCAGCTTCTCATGCATATGCAAATCCAAGCAGTTAGGGTTCTGAGCATGAGTCAAATGTTCGTTGCACAGTGTAATTGATCTTAATATAGCCACGATCACCGGAGGCTGAGATTCTCTCCAGGCCTCCTTGACTCCCCCACAACCTGTTTGGGTCAAGGGACATCAACAAACCAGATACACTTCTGCCCTCGGGGCTGATGGAGACTAATTGGCAGAGCCCGGGAGCCCTTCTCACTTCCCACGGGTTTGTTTTTCTTTCAACCCGGGGCCTGGTTCTTTGTTCCCCACCCTTTCTCTAGAGGACCTGAAGTCAGGAGAGGAATATCAGGGAGGTCATGCACATCTCTATGCTCTCACAGCAGAGGCCCTCCGCACCCCCATGACTTCCAGGACAGCAGAGGCCCCTCTGGGCTTCTGCTCTGCACTCTCAGCTCCACGGCCTGGGCATGTGTGTTCCACAGATCCAGACTGCGCACCAGAGCCCGGCAGAGGCCAGTCTGCGGGGTGCTGCTTTTACACTTGGACCCCAAAGCTCTTCTTTCCAAAGGCTCCAGGAGCGCAAACAACGGACAGATGCTCAGCGCTCAGCATCTGGGCCGGTCCTGTCTGGGAAGGAGCTGAATTGCTAAGGTGCTGTCCGGACACCGAGACACTTATCTCCCCTTCACCACGGGGAAAAGTCCAGACCCTTCTCCCGATCCTGCAGGCCCATCCTCCTCTGACCCTTGCCGGGGACTGCAGGTCACTGGGAGGGGATGGTCCCTCTGCCACAGAGGGGTTGGGAAGGACCATTCTTGAAAACCTTCACCAGGTCTGCCTGCCGACTCTCTCTTTCAGGCTGGAAAGTTTAGGGTTGTCCCTGGTTTGAAGAGTCCAGTCTGGTGGGGGGCCCCATCCTCCTAAGCTGTTTCATCTGACACATGTGACATGTAGCGTGATGGGGAGCCACCAGGTGGCGCAACCACATGACACAGGAGATGTACGTTCGAGCATGGGGAGGTGAGGCATCAGGGCACAGGGTTGGTACGGGGTGGGGGGGGGGGGGGAGGGCTCACGCATGCACATTCCTCAATGCTATTTTCCCATCTTCTCAACACCAGCGCCCCAAGATGTATGGGGAGACACCTGCCTTATAAAACCAGTCGACCTTCAGCCTTCTCTCCTCTTGTAGGATGGCAGAGTGTTGAATTTCTTGATTCTGTAGCCCCCTTGGACACACATGTGGAATTGCTTCCGGAGATCCAGCCTTAATCACCCGCTCTCCGCTGGATGACCCATGGATCATGGGCATCCATGAGGTGTGAGCTCACCTTGGTTAACCCTGCCCAGGCCTGGGGTTTTGAGATAAATAAAGCAGGAGCCCTGCCCTTAGGAAGGTGGGAGAGAAACATGGTGTGCATGGGGTGCCACTCCATTTCAAGGAAAAAAAAAAAAGATCCCTGATTCTCAAGATGCTGGGAGCCCTAAGCCAAAGTCTGGGGCCCTGGGCTGGTGATAAACTTCTGTGACTTATAAGTACAGGAGGGATTGGAAGCTGTCTGAGTGCGCAAAGACTGGGATTTCCAAGACGTCTTCACAGATTACGAGGGCAATGAGACAGATCGTTTGAAATAAAGACTGTCCTGGAAATTGCTGGCCGTCTCATCCATGTACCCACAAAGCTTCCTGCTACCAAATGGAGCCGGGGTGTGGGGATGACTACTCAGGCCTCTGAACCAGCCAGTTCTGGGCTATTGGACAAAACAGTCTAGTGGAAAGAACAAGGCCTTCAGAGACGCAGAACTTGGGTCCCCCTCTTACTTATTAATTCTGTTACGTGGGAGGGATGACTTGATCGCCCTGAGCTTGGAAGTAACACCCCCCTCTCAGGGTTGGTGTGAATTAGAGGTAACAAGGTCTCACGTCGGAGCCAGAGGAGGTGGCCACTCCATAGATGGCCACTTTACTCCTTCCTTCTGGCCCCTTGCCTGCCCTCTCTCCCTCCTGGACTAAATTGCAAGCCCTCCAGAAACGTCTGTGGACTCCACTCACCACCTGACTAATGAATCACTAACAGAACGAAAGGATCCCTCTAGGTGGAGAGGGTCTGAGAACACGGACGGCTCCCTTTGGCTGCCAGCACCCGGCGCCGGGCACTCTGGGGCGGCTGAGAGGGAAGCTGCAGGGGACCGAGTTGGGGGAGGAAGGGTTCAGGGTTCAGGGTCCAGGGAGCCGAATCCAGCAGTGAGAAACAGCAGGGTCCAGGCTGGGCGGACAGGGAGAAAGGCTGGGAGGAAACCAGCTTCCCAGGACCCAGGGAGTGAGGTGGCTCAGGTCTCGCTCAGGTCCCAAGCGTTGCGGAGGGGAAGCAGCCAGAGAGGGCTCCTCCCTCACAGCACATCCTCCTCCCGAGGTGCTGCCTTTGCGGCATTTTGAAGATAGTACTGACGCAGATTTTAAGTATCTTCTGCAAAGACATTAGAGGAAATGACAGGACCAGGACCAAAGCAAGAGTGGAGACAGGCAGAGAAGTTATCAGAAAGGTGGCCTGCCCTTGTCCCAGGCACCTTCCCCTGATGTTAACAGCTGACACCAATGAGCTCCAAGCAGTTGTAAGGGACATACATGCATTAACCCTGCAGTCCTGACAAACCCCCCATGGCAGTATTACTTTAACCACTCTTGCCTTGCAGATGGGAACCCAGGCCCAGAGAATTGTCCTACAGCTTGGTAAGCAGGACCCAAACCCCACAGGTCTGACCCTGGAGCCACACGGGAACCACCACGCCTGCCACTCTCCCCAGTTAGGGTCCGTGGATGTCTCCCCACCAGGTCTCTTGGCTGGGCAGGGCTGACCGGCTGCCTTCGTTACAGCCTCAGACACTCAGGCTCCGGCCAGGTGGCAGACAGAGAGCTCATTCTGTTCACTGCTTTCCTTGCATTTGGGGATGCTGGCGTCCAGAGGGCAATGGGGTCCTCCCAGGTCGGATGACAATCAGGGCAGGTGTGGGTAGCCATGGGGTCTGGCCCGTCTGCAGCTCTTTCCTCTGAGCCTCCTCCTGAGACAAAACTGGACAAGAAGACAGTTGGCCTTCCACACATCAGGGAAGCTTTGGGGACATAGAAATACTTCCAAGACTTAAAAAAAAATTTCTTAAATCCATATTTATGATTTGCAATAGCAACTAAAAAAGAATATCTACACCAACTGTTAGAAACAGATCAATGGGAACTGATTTGGGGGAGGAAATTTGTACCTATTACAAAAAGTAAGTCGTCTCCATTAGGTCTGAGCATTTCACAAGAAAACTATGTGATGACCCACCGTACAGATTGCCTGTGACCCAGGACACAGAAGGCACAAGCCATCAGCCTTGCGTTCAGTTCTAAACGCTCTCATGAGCCAAGGGGAGCAGAATAAGTCGTAATAAGAATGATGACAGCTGGTTGTGTGCAGGCAGCTGGGAGCCACTGCCGTCTGGACACGTGCACGTGTCTTTTTCTCTGCCTCTTGAGCTGCCCAGTGGAGCACAAGCCTGCCTGGGGGTACCTCTCCAGCACAGGGAAGGGTGTGCCAGGCCCCTCGGCATAAGGAAGGTGGATGCTAGGGGAGAGCTCTGGGCAGCTCACTCAGGAAGATGCTTCTGAGCATTTTCTTTACCATAAACATGATATATGCTTATTATGCAAAATTAAAGTAATTCATCAAGGTACAAATTAAAAGTGTAAATCCAACCGCTCGGAGACAATTAGCCATCGTTCACATTTTGGTGAACATCCTTCCAGATCCCTCTCTGGGCACATGCAGTTTTACACACAGGGGAGCATGCGATTCCCTCCACCTGTGAGTGGAGAAGGGAAGGGGGCCACAGCTGGGCTACTGTCTTCAGAGGAAGGGATGGAGGGACGTGTATGAGTCAGCTCGGGCTATCATAGAATATCATAAAATATCATAGACGGGGTGGCTTAAAGAACAGAAATTTATTTCTCACAGCTCCAGAGACTGGAAGCCTGAGATCAGGTGCCCCCAGCTTGATGTCTGCTGAGGGCTCCCTTTGTGGCCTGCAGACGGCCGCCTTCTCGCTGTGTCCTCGTGGGCTCTTTCCTCAGCATGTGCAAGTGGAGACAGAGAGAGCGAGTGAGCTCATGTCTCTTCCTATAAAGGCCTGGATCCCATCGTGACAGCCCCACTCTCATGATCTCATCTAACCCCAATCGCCTCCCAAAGGCCCCATCTCCATATTCTATCACATTGGGAGTTACAACTTCAACATGAATTTGGGGGGGAGGCGAATATTCGGTCCATAACAGGGGGAACCCTTTTAGGGTGCCTACTGTGTGCCCAGCGTGGTGCTAGCTACTCTGCACCCACTGGCTCATTTGTTCCCACACATCCTGAAAGGGATGGACTACCGTCCTCCTCATCTTATAAGAAATTAAGATTCCTGGCAGAGTTGAGATTTAAACCAAGATGCCCCTTTGGCTACGAGGGGAAGAGTTCATGAAAAAGAAAGTTCAACAATGGCCCCAGAGGGAGGGAACCGGCCTTGTTAGAGGTGATGGGGGCAGCTCTCGCCACTCTCTGCCCACGCAGGCTCCCTGGGCAGGAATGGATGCAGGAGGCCGCTGCAGGTGCAAAGAGGCTTGAAGGGCCCAGGAGGCACCCTGCCATGTGCTTTCACATCACAGAACAGGTTCCTCAGAACACTGTGGCTTGTGACATCAAGCCTCAAATTGGGCAGAATAAGTCCTTAAAGACAGTTTTCTCTAGCGATTACATTGGCTGTTGAGCAAACCTTATTAGTAATTAGTTTGCCAAAGATAGCAGCCCCCAGAGAGTGGAAGAAATGCTAATTACTGCAGCCAGCCTTGCCAGCTATTTCCTGCAAAAATAAACACCAGCCCCCCCCCCCCCCCCCCCCCCCCCCGGGAGTTCTCTGGACCTTTTTAAATCCTGGAGCCGAAAGCCCAGGTCTCTGCTGCTAGCCAAGGACGCCAACCTCTTGGAGGTTCTTCCTCATCCATTAGTGGCACGGTTTCACCTTCATCACTGTACTTCATGTCCAGCTGTGCAGACTCACGCCCTCGCCAACTAGCCGGGGTGGGGGAGGGTTTACTGGGGGCGCTTCAGTGACTCGGGGATGTTTGACATGCACCACCAGGGCCTGCAAAGAGACGAGCAGGGGGAGTCTGAGGGCGTGCACATGGGGACGGGGCCTGAGACCGCCTGCCTCAGCAGGAACCAGGTCATGGAGGACCCGGGATCTCACGCCAGGATGTGCTCCATCCTGAAAGTGACAGGGAGCTTAAAGCAGGGACGTGACAAGATTAGGTTGTTGGTTTAAAGGAAAACTTTCAAGATAGGGTGACAATGGCCTGGAAGGCAGCAGAAATGGAAGAAGGGAGAATAGTACGGAGGCCATGGCAGCGACTGAGGGGTCTGTCAGAGATCCGCCGAGGGACAGACAAGTTGCAGACCTCCGCTGACCTCACGCTTGGCATTCAGCAGCGCGGTGGATGATGACGAGTTGTTCGGAGTTTCATTTCTGTGTGATTTTGGATAATCTGGGATCTCTGTCTCCCACCTCCCATAAGCCATCTATCAAACGGTGACTGGGGATGCTAACTGGAGCCCCAGCAATGGATGGACTTCCCAGGGAGAGCGGGAAGATTGAGCAGAGGGGTTCCTGGGCATGCCCGCATTTGGGGGCTGGATGGAGAGAGGCAGTAGCCGAGGAGACCAGGAGGAGCAGTGAGAGCTGTGTGACCAGGAGGACCAGGAGAGGGCAAAGGTCATGGAGGGACCTCCATGACTCCATGACCTCCATGACTCTCAAATGCAGAAGGGACACCAGATACATGTAGACTCTGGGAACTTGTTGGAGTGCTCATGGTGGGGTTGGTGGGGACCTTTGTCAGAGCAGGGGGTGGACACCAGGCCACAGGTGAGGAGTGAATGGAGGCGCAGAGTGGAGGCAGGAGTTCACCTGCTCTTCCAAGCAGAGGGAGAGCCCCAGATAATGAGGGAATGCAAGCCCCCGGATCTTCTGATGGGCTGTCAGATGAAAGCAGAGCCATGGACATGGGTATGGGCTGCAGGGAAAAGCAGCTCTGAACGTAGAGGAGGTGGGGAGAGAGGATGGAGCCTGTCCCAGTTGCAGGAGTCTGCAGGGCCAGGGGAGTGATGCGGTACCTTGTCTCAGGTCAACCTGGATGGGAGACAGAATGGAGGAAGAGACACACAGGGGCTGCTGGGCGAGGACTCAGTCTGTTCCCAGTCCTAACGTCAACTCACTGTTGGACTCTGGGCAACTTCCGTCTGTTCTCTGGGCTCTGGCTTCCAGAGCCGGCTCTTGATGACTCCATGTTCCATAACCCACCCTCAGTGCAGTGAATTCTGGGCATGGAGGGCTTGGAGCAGAGGGATCTGCTGAGCAGGCTCTCTCTTAGTCCTTGCTACATCTCCTCTAGGAGAGTATAACTGTCCATGTTTTATAAGTGAGTAAGCTGGGGCTCAGGTAAAACATACCTAAGTCTACACAGTAGTAAGCGACAATGCCATGCTTCAGCTCAGGCCTGCCTGGCCCCAGCCCATGCTCTTTTCCCTGCACATGAGCATCACCGGAACAGGTGTACCACAGTCAGAGGAGGCTACTTGGTGGCTGGCTGACTGGCTGGCTGGGCGGATGGATGGATGGATGGTTGAGTGGGTGGATGGCTATATGAGTGGATAAGGGGTTGATGGATAAATGGATGGAGGGATGGATGGAGGGATGGATGGATGGGAGCAGGTATGGGTATATGGGTAGACAGGGGGGTGGATGTATGGATAAATGGATGGATGGGCGGGTGGATGATTGGATGGACGAATAAGTGGATGGATGAATGGGTGGATGGATGGATGGGTGGGTGGGTGGATGGATATATGGGTGGATGGGGGGATGGATGGGTGGATGAATAAGTAGATAGATGGATACATGAGATGCCCTCCCTTTCTTCTTTCCACCATCTAAACCATTCATCTAATTCTCAGAGATGTATCCTCTTCCAGGAAGCCCTTCCTCACTATCTTGTCCCACAAAAGTGTCTCCCACATGGGACAGTCCTCTCTTCTATATCACTCCTCTCACCCTCCCACACAGCAGACCTATAGCTGCTCTTAAAAAAACCCAACACAGTTGGAGTCTTGTTTTCCATACTGGAATGAGCTTCTGGGGGATGGGGGCGGGGTTCTGTCCTGTGTTTTTTGCCCCGACAGCTCCCGGCAGGGTCTTGTACACAGCTGCCGGGTAAGCGCAGTGTGAAGGAGAGCACTGCTGCTGCCTGGACTGCACTGAGGAAGGCCACAGCAGTGAGGCAGGGCTGGGGGCCTGGGAACACGCGCCAGATTACTCTGCACTCAGCTAGCCAACAAGGATCGAACCAGCCTCTTTGGGAGCGCCCCCTGCTGGGTAGCCTGAGAAAGAAACTCTAATTTCCCAGTAGACGGTGTCTCGACCCTTCCGGCCTGGTTTCCTGGGGGGGATTCGTTCTCTTTTGGGTAAATGCTCAGACGTCCAGTCATACTCCCTCTTCAGCCTGCTCCTCCTCTGAGACGTGGGTGCACGGGTGCAATTGTGTGTGTGTGAGCATGTGTGTCTGTGTGTGAGAGTCTGAGAGTGTGTGCCTTGCCCCCTTCCCTCCTCCCTTCTCACCCTATGATGCTCCAGGCCGGAGGGGCCTGTGTCCATTCCACCGTACATGAGCATCCATCCATCCATGCATCCGCCCAGCCAGCCAGTCATCCCTTCGGCCTATGGTACACCTGTTCCAGCGATGCTCATGGACGGGGGAAAGATGTACCCCAGCAAGGTACAGTCCTGAGGCACCAGTTCTTCTCCCCGTTCATTGGCCAGGTCTGGCTCTTTACGTGTTAGTAAGAGTTTAGGATTCAGAAAGTCCTTCTTTCTGGATAATCCTGGTTTTCAGGAGCGCTGTCCTGTGGCAGACTCGAACTCCTGCTCTGATGTCAAAGCTGGACGTTGCCTTCCCCTCTTTCTGCGTTTCTGTCTCAATAACCAAAATCGTCCCCCAGGAAAAATGTGGGGTCCCACTGTCACACACGAAAGTGGAAGAGAGAAAAACCCTTGTTCTGGAAGTCCTTCTCACGGTTATGCTGGTTTGGGGATTCCAGCGTTGAAAATGCCTGGTTCAGACCTCAAATGTTAGAAGGGAAAAAGTGGAGAGAATCAGCACTTTAAAAAATATATAGTATATTTAACATAAACACATAATACATAGACAATATATCCTTATGTGTAAAAATACATTCACAGTTGAGGACATGTTGTAGGCACTATTTTGAATTCTGCATTTTCTTGGGTCATAAATAGTTCTTCAGAAGCATCGCTTTGGTGGCGGTCTGACAACAGTCCGTGGTATAAAAGCCCCATGCTGCTCGTCGGGGTGCCCGATTCTCTATCGTCAATGCTACAATGGTGCAAGCAATGCATCCTGCTGTCCCCTCCTGGGGGGGAGGGACAGATCGGGATAATGTGTGACAAGCAGGCCTGGTGGTTCCCCTCCAGGACCCACAGGGAGTGCCGTCTCCCACACCCCCCCCAGGTCTAGCATTACAGAACTTTACTAATGAAAAGGCAAAAATGGCACCTCTTTCTCTTGTCTAAAGGTTCTTTAAACATAAAACCCACCAAGCCACAGAAAGCCGTCTCCCTGCTTAAGTCCTTAACCAGTTTCCAGTTATTAAGTAATCTGGCGGCTGGATGTCCAGCCTCCGTCACAGCTGACCTGAGGGTGCTGGGCCCAGAGGGAGGGATGGCAGTGGTGACACCTGCTATGCTTTCTACAGGGCTGCAGTTGCAACGCCCTCAGGCGGGAAATTACCCCAGCAGAGTCAGGCACATTTCCAGGGAGCCCACGGCTAAGAGCTGTGCCACGGGCCTGTCCTCCTGGATTGAGGAGGCCACTGACTTTGCGGCAGGAACCACCAGCTGTCTCTTGCTCAGCCCAGAGGGCTAAGACCCATGATGAAACAAACCCCCAAACCGCAGCACGTTAGAGTTCAAGGACTCTGAGACGGAGGCCCAGAGAGGGGAAGCAATTTTTCCAAGGCCACACAGGAGGACACTGGCTCGGATCTCTACCCTTTGTCTCGCTCTTATACAGCTCTGTGTATCTTTTCAGAAAACTCCAATGCTCCTTATTAGATTTTATTCTCAAAAGAATCCTGCAAAGTAGGCAGAGTTGAGAGAATGGGTGTGAAATCACACTGGTGATGGTGATGATGATGACGATGAGGAGACCATCAGTACCAGAGCTGACACTGACCGACGGCCTCCCTCTGTGCCAGGGTCTCTGCTGAAGGCTTTACACACATTATCTCATGTGATTCTTGTAACAACCCCAAAGACAGAGGTTCTTTTACCAATTCCTGTTTACTAACGAGGAGACAGGTTCAGAAGCCGCTACAACTCTCACCGCCACCCTTTACACAATGATCTCGGAGTGCCCAGGAAACCTGGGGCTTAGCTGCTTTCAGAGAGCTGTTCCCACGCTGTCTGGGGTCTGCCCCACAAGGAAAGTTCTAGAAACTAAGCCAGCAGTCCTTCTGATACCCACCATGGATGGCCATTCAATACTGGCCAGGACTCACAGCCTTCTGCAGCAACTCAGCCTCCAGAAATGGGCCCTGGGGTGGCAGGGATGGCAGACAAATTGAGATCAGGAGGAGAAGCCCTAGGCAGGAGGACATGAGTCCCACCTTAGTCACCTTGCCTTTGAGATATTGGTGGCACATCGAGGCTGTGCTGCCCCAAACCCTGAAACCAGGGGTTGGAGCACAGGAGAGAGGCGGATGCCGAAGATGGACGTGTGGGGGCGTTTGCCAAATATTCATGGAATTCCTGCCAAGTGCCCAGCGCTATCCTATCGAGCGCTAGGGGTGGGGAGAAGGAAAGCCAAGGAGGCAAAGAGAATGGTCCTCGCCCCACAGGAGTCTCCTATGGAGGGAGAGAGGACCCGCGAGGACGTGGACGCGCGTGTGCACGCCTCCGGAGGGAGACGACACCCGCGAGGGTGCGGCTGCGCGGTGCATGTTGTTCCCATTTCACGGACGAGGAGACTGAGACTCTCAGAGGATGAGTAGTTTGCCAAAGATGGCGCAGCTAAAACAGGTCGGGCCAAGATTCATAACCCAATCTGGTTGACCTGGAAGCCCAGACTCTCTCTCCTGCTCTTTGATGTCTGTCTTTTAATTAAATAACAAGACAAAAATACTAAAAAAAACAAAAAAAAAAACAGAGTATGGAAGTTCAAAGACGGGGGGATTATAGTGGGTTTCCCGGGGATGGGGTGGGTGGACTTGGTCAAGAGGAGGGGGTACCCCTCTCAGTGGCGGGAACTTTGTGGTGTGGCTGCACAAGATTGGTTGACAGATGAGGGAGATATCACCCCACCGCCCGCAGGGTTGGTGCCCCACCCACGTCTCCCCTGCAGGCTCTCGTCTGCCCGTCTTTGCCTTGGGATCTCTCTGCCCTCTGGGGAGCACTTGCCATTCACAGGGAAGGCCGCAGTTTCCGAGAATGTGCCCCGTGTGGGAGCAGCGCTTGACTTATGGGCCTGCAAACACCCCAGACCGCGCACCCTCGGACTGGACGTCTCTCCGCCTGCCCGGCTTCCCCGTTGGGCTTAGGGTCCAGTCAGCCTCTTCCCTGTCTCACTGTCCCCTTCTTACTAGTGTTCCCGTCACCTCCCATAAATACTTGCATTTATGTCCGTGCGTCTTCTGGGTGGACCCAGACTAAGACAGAGGGCCTTGCATACCTAAGGCCTCTTCTCTGGGGTGGAATAAGGGAGTCACTGAAGGTTTTTGAGCAGCAGGAGTGACATGACCAAAATCGCGTTTCCTGAGCTGCAGCAGCAAGACTCGGCATTAACAGAACCCTGAACCCAGGATCTCTTTGAGGTCACGGGAGCCAGGGGTGGCCAGAGAAGGCCTGGGTGGGTGAGAGCTGCGGCCGCGCTCAGCCAGCCCCGCCCCCAGCCCACCTCCCCTCTCCGCTCTCCCTGGTGCCAGTCGGAGCTCTGCTGGCCGCCGGCCCAGGAGCAGCCTCCCGTGGGCGCGCTGGAGGGCCTCCGGGGGAGAGGGCTGTGGCTCTCCTTCCTGTCTTCCGGCACCTGTAATTTCCGAAAGGATTCCTGCTGAATGATGCGCTTCCTCCCACTGAAGGAGGCAGGCTCTGAGATCCGGACTCCAGCTGCGGGACTGCCCCCTCCCCTCCGCCCCCCTCCGCCCCCCCTCCGCTCACCTCTCCTCGCCCCTCCCTCCCTCCCTCCCCTCCGTGCTCAAAGGCAAGAGAGCGCCGGTCCTGCTCCCAGGAGCCACCCCGCCCCTCCCCCTTCAGCTCCTCTGGGCAGATTCACCTGGGGCGGAAAGGGACCCTGGGTCTCCACCACCTGCGCCGTGGGAGCCGTCTCGTAGCTCCCACGTCCCGCCCAGCCCCAACCAGCTACTGACCATGAACATGTTACTTTCTGGGCCTCAGTTTCCCCAGAAAATCCCCACCTGTCATCTGAGCTGTGCAGCCATGGCCAGCAGGGAGGCAAACAAGGCTCCCCAGGCCCTAGCCTTGTCCCCTGGCCAGCCGGCGCCCCTCATGCCCCATCGCGGGCCCAAGGGATGCTCTCTGCTCCTAATTCGACAGCTGTCCTGTGCCTGGAGGGCTGTGCTCCTGCTCTCCTCCTGCGTGGACTGTCAGTCTCTCCTCTTTCACCAGGGAAATTCCACTTCGTTATTTAATACTGTCAACGAAAATAATCCATAACCAATCTATAAATGAAAATTTGGGTGAGTTTATTCTGAGCTGAAATCTGAGGATTATAACCCGGGAGAGTCTTTCCACAAAGGAACAGAGCACTCCAAAGAAATGGGGGTATACAGGGTGGTTATACACCCTCAAAGGGTATGTTTCACATATGATTGAAATGTCCCTTTTACAATAGTCACGAGGCTGCTCTGTCAGCACAGCGATTGATGGAAACAGCAGATAGGCCTGCTGCCTCGGTGAACCCCGCAGGGTGGCAGGTGTGTTGCCTCGAGCTGGGCGGTCACAGATGAGTGCTGCAATCAGTTCCCAGCCTAAGGAAAGATGTTTAATCTTTAAGGAGATGCCAACGTTGGGAGGGGGAGGGAAGTTGCACCTTTATCTCAAAATGCCTAAGCAGATATACAATGCATGCTCAATGGCCACAGTCAGGCCCTTTTGGAAAAACAAAGTCAGGCCGAATTAGGTTTATACCAAATGGCTTCCTCATATACTCCAATATATCCTATTGTTTGCCATTTTTTTTGTCAATACCTTGGCTAAACATCTTCTGACAGACTAGTTCTTGGCGAACGCCTCCTGCACCGACCCTGACCGGTTCCTCCTCCTGCTGTCCCGGTTATATTTGTGCCTTTTTCTCCGGGAGAGGTACTGGTTTGCTCCTCTGCCTCCTGGTTCAGGCCAGGGGCCTCCCGAGGGCACAGTCTGTGTCTGTATTATTCCTAGTGGCAAGCTCACATGGGTGTTTATTCAACAGTGATTGAATAAACGACCTGGGGAAGGTAGGAGGCGCCGGGAGGTAATTACCGCCTCCCATCTTTCTAAATGTATAAGCAGAAGAGTTTTTAAACCTGGCTCACCACTCTTGCACTAGCAGAGCTTTGGGGGCTGGGGGAGAGGGTCTGTCCCCGCGTGGGGAAGTGGGGAGGGAGGAGACGGGGTCACTGGAAAGGGGATGAGCAGGTGGTTGGGAAGTCCGGAGTCGTGTCAGAGCCCTCCTGGGAGTCGGCAGAAGTCCTTGCAGGACAACCCACCGCCCTGCAGGGAGGCCTGAGCCGTGTTAGTGGGACATCAAGGAAAAGGCAGAGGGAGCAGGCAGCCAGGCTACAGTCTCCAGGGTTACCAGCTGGGACCTCTCCACGTCCCGAGCCACCTCCTTTCTCCCCGGGACACATCAGATCCACTTGTTCCTGTCAGGTGTCCTACCACCCACCCAGATGCCTCCCAGGACTGCTTCTCCACTCGGGTACCTTCCTTCTCTCCACTTTGCTCAGTCCAGTAGGTCTCATTCGTGTCTTAGGTCCTCCTCTGGGGACCCGACAGCCCTCTCAGCCTCCAGCATGTCCCAGTGCTCCCCTCCCCCTCCCCACAGCCTCCTCACTCTGGCACACAGGCTCTCTCTGCCTGCCAGCCTTCCCTCCTCCCTCTTCTAGGTGTTTCCACAGTCTGGCCCAATGCACATTTATTGGCAGGCTACGGTAAGCCACCTCCTGAGAAAGCCCTCCCTGATTGCTGGACATCTCCCCAGGCAGGCTCAGGGGCCTGCTGCCACTCACCCCCAGCCCCCCCTCCGCACCAGCTTCCTGTCCCGCTGCCTTTGGCAGCGTATCTGTGTACATGAGAGACCAGCCTGTGAGCTCCCTGAGGCCAGGAGCCATGTATTGTTTGTCTATGTTCATGGTTGGGTACATGGAGATGGTTACTAGGTGTTTGTTGATCGACTGAGTGACTGAAAGGAAAAGTACTGGATTCTACCCAATTGAAATCCACAAGCCCCCTTTTTGCAAGAAGCACATTTCTTTGTTTATCTGGATTCTCTGTCATCATCCATCATGGTGGGTTTTAAGAACATGAAAATGTGCATGGATGCTGTAGAGACGGTTTTTACAGGATCTTTCAGGACCATGTAGGACCCTTCTGCATCTCACCTGTTGAGAGCTCTGTGCTCGCCCACCCCACTCCAAGGTGACCTCGGGGTCCACCTCAGGGGAAATGCAAAGACCACACTTGCTCTTTGGCCCGCGTTACTGTGGAGTCAGAGGCTAACCATCGGGGCCACAGGGACACTGTGGGCATTTCGCATTAGGCTTGTGTCCTTGGCTTGGTTTGCCAAGAAGATTGCACAGTGGATGCAGAAACTTTCTGACTCCAGGGCAATGAATAGAAATTCATCAAACAGCTGGGCCCCCTTATCCTCTCTCACCTCCCTGCTGGAACCCCATTTCTCTTTGTCACCTTGCAATGGTACGGAATTTATAGCCGTCTTCTTTTCCTGCAAAGGAAAATCAGGCCTGAGGAACAAGCTGTCTCCCTTACATGACGTTTCTCTCTTCCCAGGGTCCCCTCTTCATCTGGTGGGGCACTCAGCCCATGGCAGCTTCAGGGGCCGGGCCTCTTCCTCCTGGCAAGGGGGAGCCTTTCGGGGGTCGACAGGGGAGGGGGAGAATTTGCCTGCTCCCATCCACCCGAGGGCACCGGGTGGGCTGTGAAGTCAAGGGTTTCCTGGGTCTCAGAGTGAAGAGACTGGATTTGAGCTTCGTTCTGCCGTTTACCTGTAGCGGTGCTGGAGTGAGTTATGAGACCTTCCTGAGCCTAACGTTTCGTCTTCATAAAATGGAATAATAACCCTTCTCAGGGTTGCTTGAGGATGGAACCCAAAATCACCCCAAGCACAGGGCTAGCTCACAGTTAGTCAATCAACCGCTTCTCCTGCCCGTCGGGGGTAATGGAGACGTGCTCTCTGTCGCCCTGACGTGTGCTGTGGCTCGTGAGGGCTGGGCCAGGCCCAGGGAGTGCTGAGGAGGAGGAGCCACTGCATAAACCAAGTTGATTTTCAGACAACAACAGAAAACCAGATATGCAATCAGAGCAGAAGACGCCTGGCAGCTGGGGGCGGGGCGGCGTACAGCCCCAGATGTGGTAGTTTCCTCTCAAATGAGTGGTGGGGCAAAATCCACAAAATAAACTCATACCATAGAACTAAATAAATTCCAGGTGGAGTAGACATTAAGTGCAAAAAAACTGTAAATGTACTATAGGAGCACATAGTACATAGGAGAAAACAGTACTTAATATCTATATATCCTCAAGGTGAAGAAAGATGCCGAAGGTGGAAACCATCCAGATAAAACCGATAGACTTGCTCATAAAAAGAGAAGTTCTCTACTTCCCAAACCAGCCGTAAATACAACCAAAGACGATCGACAACCTTGGAACACATATTTACAACATATATGGCTAGTAAGAGGGTCAACGCCGTAATATATCAGCTGTTAAAAATCAATAGAAAAGAGAAATACTCCAGTAAAAAATGAAAAAAGGCATTGAAAGATGTTGCAAAGAAGAAGTATAGTTGGTCAATATATGAATGTTCAACTGCATATTAATCAAATCAAGGCTAAATGAAGTGTTGTTTTGGCCTTCGGTTGGCAATAATCGGTGGGCCAGGATGCAAATAAATTGTCATTCTCATGGACTACTCTTGGAGAGATAAATGGATATTGTATTATAACTTTTATGGAGCCATTTTGGCCTTACATTTCAAAACCTTAATTTTTGCATATTCTTTGACCCAGTAATTCTACCTTCAAGAATTTATCCCAAGGAAATAATCACCAATATGTGCAGAGGCTTAGCCACAAGGAGGTCGTAGCAGCATTGTTCACCAAAGCAAAAAAGTAGAAAAAATAGAAGATTGATTTAGTACTATCTTGAATGTTATGTGATATTAAAATAATATAATAGATAATATATAGGAGAATATATGTATGTGTAATATATTTTTATATATATGAATAATATATAAGAGGATAGTCAGTGATATAAAAAAGTTATTGTATATTGTTAGCTGAAAAAAAAAGCAAATTAGCCACATATTCATTATCAGCCTTGATTCCTTTTTTTGGGTACATATATGCATAGAAAGAAATACTGTATATGTTGACAGCAATAATCTCAAGGAATAATTTTTATTTTCTACAGCTTGGTTCTCAGCATTTTCTATTTCCTCTGCAAATGAATATTTATTACTTTGCGACAAGACAAAATTTTAATTTTAAGAAATTTTTATTTAAAGAAAGGACTGCTCCACTTTGCTGCTGGTTATATTGTCCTCAGGTTATCTCTGGATTGTAGGTTCCCAAAGGTGACAATGCAAAGTGAGTGCAGTCTATGGATGAAAATACATCCCGCAGAAGGTACCGAAGCAGGACATCTAGTAATAAAATCGCCACTCTGTGAAAAAACGAGTGATAAGGGGAACATATTTTAAAGTGAAGGGGCAGATGCTCTTCGAGGCCCCGTCCACATGTAAAATCTTAGGTTCTCTGCATTCTCCCACTGCTTGAGGCTCTGCTGGCTGGGGTTGAAATCCAGATGGGCCATCACGGAGTGAAAGTGTCTGGTGGCCACGGGCAGGGCTTGGTGAGGCAGGAGGGAGCTGGCGGGAGGGCTGCAATGATGGAAAAGAGGTAATGGCGACACGGGACACCAGCACCAAGCAGATAAGCGGTGGTCCTGCCAGGGAAGTCACAGTGAGGGCTTGACTCCATTCACTACATCCTGCTGCGTCCTGGGGAACAGGGATGGCTCAGCTTCCTTCCCACGGCCCCAGTGCTCACCCGGCCCTGGTGGATCCCCTCAGTGAGACAATAGCCTCAGCCCATGGCAGCACTGAGGGAAAGCTGAACCTGAGAGATTGTTTGCATCTGGAGATGAAATGGGTTGGGGAGTTGGTCACTGACCACTGGGTCCAGGGAGGTAGTTCTGGTGGTGATGCTCCCTCCATCCACTGGAGATACCATTTTTCCAGACTCTGAACCACAGCTCAGAGTTGCCTGGAATCCAAGAGATGGGGGCGCCTTTTCTTAGGGAGTTAAAGCTCACCATGGGAGTGATGCCTTGGGTATAGCAGACATTTCAAATGTAGTCCCTATCTCATCCATGGGATATGGTCCCAGCCCGACCTCTGCTGAAGGAGCCTCAGGCTTTGGACCATAGGATCCCCAGAGCTGAGGAAGAGCCCCATAGGTACCAGCGATCTACGACAAGGCTGCTAGAAAAACTACCACACTCTCCACTAACCACCAGATGAGCTGGCCCATCAGATGCCTCTCTCAGGAATGTGAATGTGGAAGCATAAGGAGAATCCACAAGTAGCAGTGGGGATGGAACAAGGAGAGACAAGCCATGGGGTAGAGCCCCATGTTATGGCGGAAGCCATAACAGCAGCAGCATGGGGACCCGAGAAGGGCAGACCTGCGCTGTCACGGAGCCATGTGACTGAGGAGCTGGGCATCCTGGCCCCTGCTTCAGAGGTCCCTGAGTGCTCTCAGGGCTACACCGGCTCCTAGCCCTGAAGCCACAGCCTATGCAGCCACACAGCACTCACGCTCGGTTTAACATCCTGGTGTTGCCATCTCAAAATTCAGAATATGTGAACCAAAGTCCTCGTTTTTTGATTTTGCACTGGGCTCTGCAAACTGGGAATTATGAAGACAGCCCTGTTTTTAAGTTATGATTGAGGTAAAATTCGTATAAAATTCACCATTTCAACCATTTTAAAGTTTACAATTCAGCGGCTTTTAGTACCATCACAACGCTACGCCACCATTATCACTATCAATTCCAGAACATTTTCATCAGCCCAAAAAGAAACCCCACTCCATTAAGCAGTCTCTCCCCATGTCCTGCTTCCCTCAGCCCCTGATAAACACTAATCTATTTCCTGTCTCCATGGATTTGCCTATTCTAGACATTTCATAGAAATGGGATCAAACAATATGTGGCACGTGTGTCTGGCCTCTTTCACGTATGTCTTCGAGGTTCGTTTATGTTGTCTCTTGTATCAGAACTTCATTTTTACGGCTGACTAATATTCCATTGTGTGGATACACCACATTTTGTTAATCCACGCATCTGTTGATGTACGTTTGGGTTGTTTTTACTTTTTGGCTACTATATATAACACTGGTGTGGACATTTGTGTACAAGTTTTTGTGTGTACATGTGTCTTCCTTTCTCTTAGGTATATACCTAGGCGTGGAATTGCTGGGTTATATGGTTAACGATGCTTAACTTTCTGAGGAACCACCTAAGTGTTTTCCGCAGCAGCTGCACCATTTACATCCCCCCAGCAGTGTATGAGGGTTCGGATTTCCCCACATCCTGTCAACGCTTATTTTCCCTTGTTTGGATTATAGCCGTCCTGGTGGCTGTGAAGTGATGCCTCTCCAGGCTTTGATTTGCGTTCCCCTGATGACTAATGATGGTGAGCATCTTTTTCACGTGCTCGTTGGCCATTTGTAGATCTTCTCTGGAGAAGCCGCTATCAGATCCTTTGTCCGTTTGGCAGTTGGGCTGTTTGTCTTTCAATGTTGAGTCATAACCCTGATTATGGATCTCCTTGAGGTTCCATCTCCTTTATCCATCTACCTAAATCCTCACAACAGTCTGCACCATACGTGAGCTGGGATGAGCAAAGCTTCTTTTCTTTTATCCAAAAAAATCCCCCAGATATTAAACTTTTTACCATTTACTTCCTTTTTTCTAACCCCTCCAAAGGCACTAGCTTCTCCTCGGGGCTTTTCATTTAGGTCATTATCGCCCCCGCCCAGATTCTTCCCCTGGGGCAGCGCCATCCTGGTTCACTTGATATTTGGGACTGTTTTAAAATTTATCCATTAAGCCTTCAACAATTAGCATAATTCTGAGACTTCCTCCCCGTTTGGGAGGAAAGAAAGCCATTGGCCTCACTCAGCCACGGATTCATTCAGAAACTCATCAGTGAGGGGTTGTTCCCGGTGCGCGTCCCAGCTGACGCAAAGTCACTAGGCACCAAGAAGCAACTCCCCCTCTTCCTGTGACACAATGAATTCTGTACTTCGAAGATTTCCAGAATCTCCAAAAAGGAATAAAACATTCAGACTGTGGTCCAGATAGCATTACGTTTCCCGCAAACATGGAGAACATGGATTTCCCCTGACAAAGTATTACAAAGAAGGTTCTCTGGCATGACCGGCCGAGATCCCGCAGGCGCTGGGGTCCCATCTCCCTCTGCTGGGGTCCTGCAGCATCTTCCATTCAAATGGAATGCACCAAACTGTTTATTAACTCATTCTTTATGCTGGTATAAAAATGAATATATCTTCCAGCAGTGATGTGATTTTGGAAAAGAAGAAATAAAACCAAGAAACTTCTACTGCAGTTCAGATCAGGACAAAGCACCATAGTCCCAAGTGGGGATGCTGGGAAAAAGCCTGTGGCTGCTCCATCCTCGATCCTGGCCAGGCTGGGCCTCTGCTTCCTTCTGCCTCCGAGGCCCGAGAAAGTGCCCAGATGAAGAGGTAACCTCGGGCCCCCGTGGTTTGGCCACTCTGGATCTGTGGTTCAGCAATGAGCACACAAGAGTTAAGGCTCTACAGCCGGATGGCGCTGTGTGACTTTGGCCAAGTCACTTACCCTCCTGTGCCTGAGTATCAATGTAAAAGTGGGGCAATTGTAGTACTTCCTTTGGAATTGTATGTGCCTGATTACTGTTATACTCACATTCATATTATTATTATTGGAAGAAGCGAGGACCAAACAACAGGAATGGAGTATCTAAAAATGAAAGAGGAGGAAAGAAAGGGAAATCAGGAGAAGAAATGGAAGATGAGGCAGATGGCAGATGGGCCCCAAGGACCGGGAATGAAGGCGGGACTCACCTTCCCACTGAGACTCAGAAGAGCAGAGGCTCAGGGCTGGGGGAGACCTGGGAGTCTCCAAGGGGCAGCAGACTGTCCTGCTGTCGCCGGAACAGTTCTAGTCACTGGGAGTCACTCCCTACGGCAGTTCTAAGCGGTTCAACAGTCCTATTCACTTGGGAACCTGTAGCAGATGCTAGTGTCCCCAGCCCTGCCCCCGGCCCTGTCCCCAGCCCGCAGGGCTTACCAGGGTGCAGCACTCTGGCTGACTGCCACCGCCAGCGTCCCCCCTCTGCAGTGAGGCCTGGAAGTGCAGGAGAAGGAACGCTCGCCCAGCCCCCAGCACCCCTACTAATGACTGACAGGAGTGGTATAAGCACTCCACTCTGTCCCCCTGGGCCGGGGAGCTCTGAGGTGTGTGTCCTACAGGGCTCCAGGGGCCCCACAGGGTGAACTTCAGTTGCCTCCAGTGGCGACATACGTGGCGACGCCCCATCACGGCTGCCTTCCCTCCCTTCCATCTGCCCCCTGCCCTCTGTGTCCTGGGATTACTTCCCTAAAGATTTCTGCACTGAGCCTTGTCTCAGGGTTTGCTTCTGGGCCATCCCAGACTAGGACAGAGCCCAAACCTGCCCTAGACAACGTCCCCTTGGCCAGCCGGCCCTCTGGACATCCCAGGAAAAGCACCTGCAGGGCTGGGGAAAGGCTCCTGCTGCCCCGTGCCGGCTCCCTGCAGCCTGGGCCTCAGAGGCCCCTTTGGCTGACCCCATTGGGGAATGGGTTCCCACCATGGCCCTCAGACGACTCCAGCCCTTGTCACCTCTCCTGAGATGGTGCGCTTGTGCCAGAACACGAGAGAGCACACCTGGGGAACCCAAAGCAGCGTCCTGAGAGAACTTGGTCTTGACATTGAATTTGGATGACCTTTAAAAAAAAGTAAAGAGAAAAGAGCTGCAAAGCTCACTGCTGGTCTCAGTGGAGCGAGGAAGGGAAGAAGGGAATACCGACCATGCCTTCCTGGGGGGCAGGCGCTGTGCTAAGATCCCATATAGCGATTCCATTCGGCCCTATGATCACGCGGCAGCTTCTTCACACGTCTTACACTCCCACCCTCACTCTTCCGAGCCCACACGTCTGCAGGACACAGACCAGCCGTGGCCATCCAGCGTGGCTCATTTCCGCCGTCCGGGCCAGCCTGCTGGGGGCTGGCCCTCTGCACCAGGCACTGGGGGTGAGTAAGCCTCCGTCCAGCCTTCCAGAAGCTCAGTCTGAGGGAGTCAGAGCCATACAAAAATAACTGTGGGCCAGCCAGATGGTGAGAGGGCTAAAATAGAGGCTTGCAGACTGTGGGATGGTGAGAGGGCGAGACGAACCGTGACGGGAGCTCGGTGAGGGCTCTGGAAAGACGTTTTGGAGGAGGTGGGATCTGGGCTGGCCCTTGAGGAAGAACAGTGAGAGCTAACAGCTGTTGAGATTGGGCACAACAACAATAGCTAACATCTGTGCCCAGAGCTGTTCTAAGCACTTAACACTTTTTAAATCATTTAATCCCATGAGGCAGGTGCTAGGATTAACTGTCATCTCACAGATGAGGAAAGTGGGGCACAGAGATGTGACATCGTCTGACAAAAATCACATGACTCGAAAGTGGCGGTGCAGGGTCCTGACTCTGTTGGGCAGAAGGGCCTTCTGGACCATATGGATGTCTGAGTCGAGTCTAGGGAGCTGCGAAACATGCAAAGACACTGGGCTCAGGGGCCGGGGGCATGTGTGCTGTGAGCTAACACCCGTCAATGGAGAAGGGCCTAGAATGCTGAAGTGAGAGGTTCAGACGCCATCGCTTGGTGGTGGGTGCCTCAGAGATGTCTGAGCAGGGAACACGGGGCTGATTTGGGGTTTCTAAAGATCGTCATAGGATGGGGGACCACAGAATAGGAATGGTTGGAGAGAGGGAAAGAAAGAGAGAAGAAGGCCATTTCACTGAGTCACAGTTCAGATGGAGCCTTGTCTGGGTTGTTGTATGCCTAGACATGGAAATGAAAAGATGCTTAAAAATTACACAGCGTCCCTCATGGTACCTTTAATGGGACAGGGAGTCAACCACTGGGTGACCACAGCCCAGTCCTGCTGCCCATGCTCTCTAGCACCCCTTGGCTGCCAGGAGCTGTGCTCTACCTCCCCTCGCCCAGCACACGGCCTGGGGCAGCTCCTCCTAAATGACAGCTCTGTGGTCATAGCAGGGTGAGACACTCTCCACTGGTTGCCCTGGGTGGTTCCCGCCACCTGGTAAGGCTCTGATTGGTCAGTGGGGTGAGGACCTGAGCAGCTGCCCTGCCCGTGCAGGAGGAAGAGGCAGTTGGGCAGGAGCGGGCAGAAAGTTAAGATGAATTCAGGTAAAAAGTAGTGGAAAGCCGGATTCTGACCACAGACCGGGTCTTCTCTCCAGACAGGTTCTGACCTCAGCCCTGGGCTGAAATCTTCTGTCCATCAGTGGTCAGCTAATGCTTATGACCATGGGGACAGAAAATGGAGGTGTGAAGGGCTTCTTTTAAAAGGACGAGGGGAGAGCCTAGAAGAGGTGAGTTCACCCCAACTCCCCATCCTCCTGTCAGCCCTGGTATGGGGTCAGCTCTCCTCCAGGGCTTCCCAACCCAGGCGGGAACATCTCAGTGGTACACCTCCTCACATGCCTGCTCAGGCCACAGGAGCCCGGCTCCCATGCCCGGCTCCATTTGGTCTGATCACCCTCAGTTTACAGTGAAGGCCTCGAGGCCAGGAGAGCTGTGTCCGGTCACAGTCACTGAGGGCCCTCTCCACTCGGCAGCCCTTTGGATGCTGAGGTGACCTGCCCACATGACCCAACACTGTCTCCCGCTGTGCTGCTTACAGTGAGGGGAAGAGAGTCACTGGGAGAATGAGGCTGTGACCTCCTCCTGAGCTGGGAGTCACGGCCTTGACACCACGTGCATCCAGGACATCGTAATCCTCACAAGCAGAAGGCAGGAGTGCATGAGAAGGGATGAGCAGAAGGACGAGGATGCATACGGAGTGACTCACACGTGTAACTGCACCTTTTCCCACAGTATCTTATTTAATCCTCACGAGAACACAGGTGGATATTAATATACTCAATTCCATAAAGAAACTGAGGCTCAGAGACGCTGAGCACTTGCTCCAGGTCATGCTGCTCATGAGTGAAGGAGCCGGGACTGAACCAGGATGAGCAGGAAGCCGAAGCCCTCCGGACCTCTACACTGGCCTGCAGCTTCTCTGGATCTTCTTGGTTGGTCCCCATTTATTCATTCAGCAATCATTTGTGTGACATACATATCTGTTGCTTTGCTGGAGAGAGAGAGAGAAGGAAAAGAAGAGAAAGAAAGAAGGAGGGAGGGAAGGAAGCAGGAAGGAAAAGGTAAAAAGATACGGTTAGTGGGTGCTGGCTCTGTGCTGGCTTTCTTGGTGCCTTAGCTGTGCTGGCCCTGACTCTGCCCGCCAGGAGCTCCCAGCCTGGCAGCGGACAGATGGACAAGGGCACGCGTGGGCCTTTGCAGGAGGCCACAGAAGCAGAATTCAGCAGCTCTTGGGCTCAGGGAAGCCCCTGGAGGTGGATCCTCTGTCATCCATCATGTGGGGTGCAGAGCATTTCTCTCTGTCGACACAACAGGGAAGGGCACCCAGATGGGAGAAAACTGTCCCAAAACACACAGGTAATGGACACTTTCCCATGGAGACTATTTTTCAAAGATGTCAGTTCCTAGGTACAAGAGTAAGTAAATGCCATTCCTCCCATATATGACAAGTCTTGAGTCCCTCCGGGGGGGTAAAAATTGTTTTCGGCTTGAATCTCCCTTTGAGCTGATGCTGGGTCTCTGCTCGGCCTGCTTTCTGGGTCACTGAAACCCATACAGGTCAACTCCTGGGCGCTGGTGCCTGGCACTCAGGGAGCCACAAGACCCTGAAGAGCTGAGGTAGCTGGAGCCGGGGTCTGTGAAGGAAGTGCCTCAGGCTCACCTGCACGTGCCCCTCCCCTGCGGGGGAAGCAGGCACCTGCTTACAGGTACCGGCAAGGCTGCCTTGCAGGAGGGCGCACAGCAGGTGACAAACACTGCCTACGACCCCTGATGAGGGAGCTGTGAGACATTAGGGCCCACAGAGTGCCTGGACGAGCAGCCGTGGCGGGGCCAGCCCTCCCCAGAACCCTAGTTGCCCTGTTCTAGGCTCTCTCCCTGTCCACGGTGTCTGGTCCTCTCAGACACTCAGGGATTGGACGTCCTCTGCTCCCATCACTCTGGCTCGGTCAGGAAAAGAGCATCTAAGTAATTATAACAGAAACATCAAAATGACAGTTTACATAGACTATTTCATGAACCCTGGCAACAACGCCTCTTCCCTTTTACAGCTGAGGTTGCCCTCTGCATGGGGCCAGAGCGATGGAGCTGCACTCTGCTCACTGGATGTCTGGCTGTAGAGCCCCTGCCGGTTCTGAAATGAATGGATTCTGAGCTGTGATGGCTGGCCACCGTGTCAGGTGTGGCCCTGTCCTGCCTGGGGGTTGGGCACGGAGTGAGCCTTAGAACAGGGATGAAGCAGGAAGGTGGAATTTCTGGAAGCAGGAGTGTTTTGGAGGGTGGGGGCGGGGCAGCCTCCCCAGGCGCCTTTGAAATCACCTCCCATGGGCTGTTTCCTGTTTCACAGCCGCGTGGGACCAGCCCTTGGAATAGATTTCCAGCTGGTCCTGTTCTAGATGGAAGTCAATTTAAATGGAGTTAAAATACCAAAAAGGATAAGCCTGAAGAATTACATGCCTGCTCCCGGCCCTGGATCGGAAGTCTGAAGCGAGAGGGGGTATCAGGAAAGGCTGAATCTTTAGAGACCCACGTGTTCTTGCAGGAGCCCCAGTTTCTTCCTCCGCTGCACAGCGAGTCCTCCAACCTTGACGGACACCTGCACGCTTTGTCGCACACAATCCTCATGACTGCATGGACTCCCTTGTTCTGGATGAAGAACCCGAGGCTCAGGGGAGCTAAGGGACTCAGTCGAGGTCACTTAGCTAATTAATGGCAGAACCAGGGTTCAAATCCAAGCGTCTTGGACCCAGAGTCCACTCGCTTTGCATTACATTAGGCCCCAGCAGCGTTAGGTAGCAGCATTTCCAAGCTCAATCGAAAGTGTTTAAAAAAGTAATTTGGGGGGCCGGCCTCGTGGCACAGTGGTTGGGTTCGCACCTCTGCTTTGGTGGCCCGGGATTCTCGGGTTCACATCCTGGGTGTGAACCTACACACCACTCATCAAGCCACCCTGTGGCGGCATCCTACATGCAGAACATGGAGGAAGATTGGCACAGATGTTAGCTCAGCGACAATCTTCCTCAAGCAAGAAGAGGAAGAATGGCAACAGATGTTAGCTCAGGGCCAATCTTCCTCACCTAAAAATTAAAAAAGTAACTTGGGAAAGTTGGCTACTATTTCCTCACCTCGTTAATTACCTGGTATTTCTACAAGGGGGTAAAGTGCCCTCTCAAAGGTTCACAATTGCTCCAGGAATAGCTAGGGTTTCTAAAAGCTCTGGCAATATTCCTCTTGGTTTTCTCGTGGTAGTGTTCGTTCACCTTTCATTTTATATTTAGACTTTGGGTACAAATGATAAGTTGTCAATGAAGCCCCAATGGGCACCCACTCGTCTGCCCAGGTCAGGGTAGTTATGCTGGAATTTCGCAGGCTGGGCATTGTGCCCCCACGGGAGGCGTGTGTCCTGGGCGTGCCCTGAGGTACAGTTAGAGGACAGCCTTCAGTGGCCTCTGCACAGAGCTGCTGGGGGTGCCCTCAGGGCGTCAGCAACCATCTCCCTCTCGGCTCTGAGCTCCCTCCTCAAACTTGCCATTTACCAGGTCATGAATCCCCCAGACTCAGTGATTTTGGCCCCGTCAGTGCCAGCACGCCGTCTCCTCCCTCTTTCCCTACACAGAAGACCTGGGTCTGCTTCCATCAGCGTCTGTTGCCTGTTTCGTTCAAGCAGATCAAGCCGGATTTTTAAAACTCCACCTGGCTTCTTAAATCCACCTCTTACATTGTGAGAGCTGTGTGGGCAAGCCCTCTTTTGGTTGTAGTTGAAGGAAACCCAACTCGAAGTAGGTTAGACGAAAGTTGAGTTGATGGTGAGAACCAGGCGGCCAGGGAAGGACGGGCTGCAGCCCGACCTCACAGACCAGAGCTCCCAGGATTTTCTCTCTCATCTCTGACTCTCCTGAAATGTCAATTTTAGCTCCTCCAAACTGCAGACTGACTTCTGCCTACAGAGCAACATGCCAGCCAACAAATCCCAAAATTCCAATTGCTTCTGCTTGGGTCTGTTAAAGGATTAATTTTTTTTTCTTTAAGAGTAAAAATGTGACTCATAGAAATATAAAACAAACACAGGTCGAAGATTCTATTGAACTTATTAATTAATGAGAGATCCGGTAAGATGAGAAAACCAAGTTTAAAGGAGACTCCAGAGAAGAGACATATATATATATACGTGCAATCAGGAATGTAGAAAGGATTTGCTGATAGATGCAAAACTGACTTCTTCCACTGGGGGTGGTAATCAATTGCAATTTGACAGAACACAATTATTTGCATTTCCGTGAACAGAAATCATTTGCATCACCATCAGCTCTCCACTGTTAACTTTAATCTTTAAAAAGTTAAATAGTATCAAAGACGATGAAAGACACAGATTCCTATAGAATCGGATAACCCCAGGAGTGTACCCTAGGCAATGGCTAGTAGCCCACTGAAAGGACATCCAATCATTTTTTGCTCCTTTCAGAGTTTCACAATTTTCCTCGGCAGATCACGTCCCGGGACCAGTTGACTGTGGCCAGAAGAGCAGAGTGCTGTGAGTGGCGGAGGTTGGGACAGGTGTGCATCCCTACGTCCATCATTCTGTCTGGAGGCAGGGGTGTATACGCTGGCCATAGCTACAGGGAGCCCCTCTGAGGCTGCTGGGGTCTTTCCCAGAGGTGGTCAAAGAGCTGTCGTTTGGATACCACTTGCCATCTTGTCCCCATGTTGTCCACTGTGAGAGCTTACACTGAAATCTGTATCTGAATGTCTTCGAATTTTCTTTCGATTTCCCGCACTTCTTATTTTGAGTGCAAGAACGAAATCCGTTTTTAAGCAGTTTATATTTGCCCCTAAGTTTCTAATGTTTCCTCCCAGACCAGTTTTCCATTTACCTAGCAAATTCTAAAGTCTCCATACCACTGATTGTATAGTATTCATTCATTCATTTGCTCAACACAAGCTTAAAGTACAGGCTCTGTATTTGCTGTGGGGTGTTCGGCTGCGAACATCACGCAGGGTCCCTGCCGCGCCGAGCTTTCCTTCTAGCAGAGAAGGCCACAGCAGACAGGTCAACAGATCCAGGACATCGTGACTTCCAATGGTGCCAGTTCTAAGAGGAAGAGAAGTGAGGTGCCTGGACCAACGGCGATGGGGCAGAGTAGAGTAGGGTGGGCAGGGCAAGACCTCAAGATGAGGGGGAGCCAGCCCTGCTGAGACCGTGGGTAGGAGCACTCCGGGCAGAGGGCCGAGCACGTTTGGGGGCCGCCAGGGGAGCGGCCCTGTCAACGAGTTCACCCTGTCGACAGACGGACAGACAGGCAGACGTAATATTAAGTTCTGACGTCTTTCATGTTTTACTAAATTTCAGGCACATAAGCTGTATCATTCCACATATTTTTTCATTTCGTGGTTATAAAGGTATATGGACGTATTTTATCTAACAGTTTGCTAGCTTGGTCTATAACCTTTAAATATTTAGACACATGGTATGTGGGTCTTCATTTCTGCTCTCGTCCCAGGCCCCCCAATCTGGGGATGGGGCTGAACTGGGGCACATTTGGTGGCACTGCCTAGGGCCCCCGGGGCTGGCCCCATGGCAGTCCCTCCGTGACTTGGGATGGAGAAGGAGATGCTGCAGAAGGCCAGGGCTGTCTTGAAAGCAGGATGAAGGGGCCAGGCTCCACAGTTCTGCCTATCACTCCCCAACGCCAGCAACACGGGGGCCCTCTCGTGCGGAGCTCTGCGGATCTCCAGGCGAGCTCCTCCGGCTGCCAGGTGGCTCTGCAGCTGTGGGAGTCCTCAGTCCCAGAGAAGCTGGCCTTGACCCCCAACTGAAGTCCTGTTGTTGCTAAAGGCTATGACTCTGCTTTCCTTCATGGGGAACAGAGAGAAGCCCTAGTCTGATATTTTAGGCCCAAAAGGCCAAGACAAAATTTCAAAGGCTTCAAGCCCACTGAGAGAGCTCAGCGATGGAAAGGAAGCACAGGCCCCCCTGGTCTCCCTCTCTCTCAGACTCGAAAGTGGACTTTCCGGGACGCAGTGTGGGATCGGGTACCCGAGGCTGTAGGGACAACCTTGGTGACCGAGTGGAGCAGCTTGGATGAGGACTCTGAAAGGCATTTGAAAGACACAGTGAGAGTCCATCACCTCTGCAGGGACCTCAGTAATGAGCCACTATCGCTTCCTTCAAATTAGCACATAACTGACACAAGCACTATTCCCTGGACAATTAGTTGTCCAGTTGTTCCGTAATAATATTTCAATGATCTACACCTGATTCTCTCGGGTGTTCTTTCCCTTATTGCCACATGGCTAATTAGCACCTTCTCCTGGAGGCAGATGGGGGGCAACATTAACTGCCATGCACCAGCACAGGCCCGCCAGGTCTACTCAGACGAGAGCCCACGGCCCACTGTGCTCAGAACGCAGGCCAGGGGAGGGATGACACCACGTGCCCTCCAAAGAGGAGACGTGAGGGCCCAAGGGGGTCCACTGGGCCACAAGGCAATGAATGTGCGGCACCCTGATGTCAGGTAGGTGGCATTGGAGCTCAGGCCTGGAGGGGCTGCCTCTGGCTGGGACGTCAAGGGGACCTCAGGGAAGAGGCAGTGGGGCGTTGTAGATGGAAGGCTCAGTGCTTTCCCAGTTTGCCCTCATCCCTGTGTAGGTCGCTGCGCTCCAGGATGCTCATCGCCCTATTTGTGAACTGGCTCTTGCTTGGGGCTGGGCCCTGGCTTCCTCATTCACAAGGCGGTCCGTGAGGCCCAGGGCTGAACTGATGCTGGCACCGCTCTTGTCTCCATGCTCCCAGGACGCAACCATGGGACAGAGCTCCCCTGAAATCCAGCAGGAAGCTGCATTGCTGGCTGTCTGCCCGGCTTCAACTGTCCGGGGGGGGGCTAAGGCACCAGGACGACTGTGGGCTCAATGGCAGAACTCAGGCTTGTCCCCCAGTGATGAAGTTCCCCTTTCTCCCACATCACTGCACAGCTGTTTTTAAAAACCTAGTTATATTCTGCTTAAATTATTTTGAAATATTCTCTTTTGCTAGATCACGGATTCTCAACCCAGGTGATATAACACCCAAGAGGGCGAAAGCTGGTATTCAGGTGAAAAATCTTTACTCGTTTCATGTATAAAGCACACATAGTCAGTCATACAGAGCATGAAAAGATATGCAGTTTATCTGTGGCATTAACGTTTCACAGGGGGGTACAAATAAGAAAAGTCTAAAAAGTCTGAAAAGGCTCTTCAGGGACGATAATGAAGACGAGTCTGAGAAATGCTGTGCTCGGTGGAAAGGGCCCCATGACCACAACCCCCTTTTTTAAAAAAAGAATTAGAACTGGAAGTGAGTTTGGGCGCCGCAGAGATGAATAAAGATCCATAGTTCATCCATGTATTCAGTCGTTCAGCACATGTTTGTGAGCCCCCGCGAGCTGCTGGGGCTGTCTAGGTGCTGGGAGGAAAGTACAAGGAGGATTCCCATGCCCACGGGGTTTTCACGCTAGTGGGAGACAACAGACAAGGAACAGGGTGAGGGGAAGTACAGGGTGTTCGGGGAAAAGTGGAGCCAGAGAGAGGACACGGTGGGGTGATGGGGGGTTGCAATTTAAAACAGGGGAGTGAGGGAAGTTCTCACTGCAGAGGTGACACTGGAGTGAAGACCTGAGGGGTGAGGAAGGCGCCTCGGGGGGCCTGGGAGATGCTTGAGAACAGTGTTCCAGGCAAAGGGAACAGCAAGTGCAAAGGCTCCAAGCAGGAGGGTGCCTGGCATTTTCAGAGGGCAGCAAGGAGACCAGGACATGAGACGGGAACAAAGGCAGAAAAGTATGTGGTGAGGGCAGAGGGATGGGGAGGCTGGCCCATCACACTGGGCTGCAGAAGCCATGTGAGGACTTCAGTGGTGACCCTGAGTGCGGTGGAAGCCAGTATAGATTTGCGGGGGTGCAGGGTGGTACAGACACACAGCATGACCTAATGCACTGTAGACGGCTCTCCCTAGCTGCCGTGTGGAGAACCTGGTGCAGGGGCCAGAGGTGGAAGCAGGAGACACGTCAGGAGGGGGGACAGTGGCCCAGCCCAGGGTGGCCAGAGTCTGGATGGACGTGTGAAGGGACAGCTGGCAGGATTTGTTCACAGATTAGGTGTGGGCTACGGGAGAAAGAAAGGACACAGAGCTACTGGAACGGTAAATAATTATTCCACACCACCAGCGTCACGAGTCGGGCGAGAAGCTGTTAGCGAGAAAAACATTCTCCTCCTTTCTAGGAAAACAGAATCACATCGGGATGCACACACGCACAGAACTTCTGGGGCTTCTGGTCCAAGATGGTCAACTGTGCATTTGCAAAACTCTTTTGAAATGTCAAAAACCTGTGCCTCCCAGAAACCCTTTGAAGCCACAGTAAGGAGGTTTAGAAGGGGTAAATCGTTAAACAGCTGAGAAATGATAGGGGTACAGCAGTATCCTCCAAACCATGACGCATTTCTGGAAGTCAGAAGGGCATCTGCTCAAATGCATGGACATGGCAGAGGGGAGGGAGCCTGGCTCAGAGCTGCTGGGAGAGTGGAGACTAGAACTGGGAGCTGATTTTCATGGCAGAGCCACCGAGGGTCAAGGGTCGAGGGTCGGAGCAGGCAAAGCAGCAGGGGTGGGAGAAGATTCAGCACCCCCAGGCCCAGAGTATGAGCACGTGCAGATGCACACCCCCCATGGCTGATGCCAGGCAGATGCTCCCAAGACAGTAGTGGCTTCCTTGACGCGGTATTTCTTGGGGAGGGAAGTAAAGCCTGCCCGCTGGGGCCACCCTCCCATATTCACGAGAGTGTGCCTTCTCCTTCAGAGAGAAGCTGACAGTGGCAGAGAAGCCCACCACGGCTGTGCTCTGTTATTCATCTACTCAGACCTTCATGAAAAACATGAATTAAAACAAAATTCACCAGCCGCCTGTGGAAAATAGCCCAAAGGAAAAGGAGCAAGATGAACAAAATGCCATAGACAAATAATGCAAGGAATGAGAGAAAATTTTAGAAACACTTATAATTAATATCTTTAAAAAAAGACAAGGTTTGCATCAATAAAAGTAAAACACTCTGCTACAAAAAGAGAGAAATCAGAGAACCTAAGGAGTTTGTTGAAATAAAAAAACAAATTATTGTCAAAAGTAAAAAACAACAACAAAAGGAAGGCAGTAAGATGAAGTCGAGAAAAATCTCCCAGAACAGAGAGCAGAGAAGACAGAGATGTAAAAATCTCAGAACTAAGAGACGTGGAAGAGTTTCAGGCAGAACAAAGGAGGCAGAGGAAAATGTCTCAACACAGACAGCATAACGGATAACAACAAATAAAAGACTCACACCTGAATCTATCCTTATGAAATTTCAGATTACGAAATATAAAGAGAGGACCCTAAAAGCTTACAGAGAGAAAATGATTATTTTTTGTCTTATTTGTTGTTATTGATATTATCATTATTTTTATACCTGGTGGTTTGGCTTAAGATGTCTCACCAGCAACATTGAACACTAGAAGACAGTGGAGAAATGCCTTCAAAGTTTAGGCAGAAAATGATTTCAATCTTGGAATTCCACATACAGCCAATCAGTCAACCAGTGCTCCTTTCTGAAAAAATTACCTGAGCATGCGCTCTGAAAAGATGAAAAAGGCATCCAGCTGCTTGGTGTTCTACTCACATATATTTAGGACGAGGAGTATGATGTCTGTGTAGCCAGATTTTAAGGTAAAGTTGTGACAGCAGGAGCTGGGATACAGGCAGGTTTTCAGCTCAAAAGTCAAAATGGTCAAATCTGGCACTGATATCTGAGATATTTTGATAATTCTTGAGCCCTATGAGTACTTTCTCAGTACATTACCGTTGATCTGATGCCAATGCCAGCTAATTAAAGATGCTCCCACCTGTCTATTTCCCCAGGCTTTGCACTTGAGCACTGCTAATATTTCACTGCTTGCTCAGGAACACCCACCTCAATGTGGCTTGGGAATCCCACACTCCTCTCCGCTCAGCTCCCTCCCTGCTCTCCTCATCAACATTTCTGAACTCTTTCCACTCTCCGCAAGTCTGACCCTGCCTCTTTCCTCTTCTCAGCAAATGACTCTGATTCCTCCTCCCCAAGAGATAATAAAAGTTATCTGCTGGGAACTTTGTCATTGTCCCACCACTAAATTTATAAACCTGTCCGCCACCCATCCCCCTCCCTCCCTCCTGTGACAGAGAGAAAATGTCCCTCATCACATCTACAGCCAATCACCCCTCTGAGCTTTAGTCCCACCTCTTCCCCCGTCCCACTCTCCATTAGCCCTTCTCCGCCGTGTGCTCAAACTCTGCCTCTCAAGGGGTCCCTTCCATTTGTATCAGTCAGAGTGCTGCCGGAGAAACGGAACCAGGAGGAGGCATACATCCAGAGACTCATCGCAAGGATTTGGCTTTCGTGATTGTGGGGGCTGGCACTGTGATTGAGGGGCTGACAAAGCAAGTCTGAAATCCAGAGGGCAGGCCATCAGGAAGGGCAGCTACAATTCTTGGGCACAAGCTGCTCTCCCCAGGCAGAATTTCTTCTTTCTCCAGGGAGCCTCAGTTCTGTTCTTAAGGCCTCTCAACTGATTGAATCGGGCCCACTCAGATTATCTAGAATAATCTCCCTTACTAAGACTCAACTGATTATGGACTTTAATCATACCTATAAAATTTAATCATATCTAACAAAACGTATCTAGATTAGTGTTTGATTGGATAACTGTGGACTATAACCTAGCCAAGTTGACACCTAAAACTGACCACTATCTTTGAAACATGTTCAATTACCCCTCCATTAAGCACACCTTATCCTCCAACCATCACTGATCTTTCTCCTCCCTGGTACACCCAACCTTCCCCAGAGAACTGCCTCAGCCCTGCTCTCTACTCCCTCACCTCCATTCCAGGGCCTTTTGCAGCTTTTTCTTTAGTTTGGAACCTTCCTGCTGCTCTTTCCGTCATTCATCCCCACTTAGCTTAATCACCTCTCCCTCAGGGAGGCCTTCTCTTGCCTCCGGGCCATTAAACAGTTATTGATTGAGCACTTTCTGGGTGTCAGGCATCACATTCACTACTGTGTTCCTAAGGCCTGGCACTTAGAATTAATAAATATTTATTGGATAAATGACTGAACGTTAATAGCTGTGGAGTGGGATGGAAAAGTCCAGAACTGATCTTGCCCGAAAGAATCGATTGAGAAGCCAAAATGTCATAGTGAAGAAGGCAGGTTTCTTCTGTTCACAACAGATGAGCTTCATAAACTTCAGCAAAAACAATAAACTTCACAAAAAGTCATGACCCAAATATAAAGGTGTATTCATTCTCTATTGCACCATAACAAATCACGTAAAAATAAGTGGCATAAGCCACAACTAGGAGGACCCACAACTAAAAATACACAATTATGTGCTGGGAGGATTTGGGGAGAAAAAAAGCAGGAAAGAAAAAAAAAGATGGCCAACAGTTGTTAGCTCAGGTGCCAATCTTTAAAAAAAAAAAAAGTGGCTTAAGACAATAATACACATTTTTTGTCACTCACAGTCCCCGTAGGTCAGGAATTTGGGGCCGTTTCGCTGCAGGTTCTGGCTGGCAGTCTCTCAGGAGGGTGCAGGCAGAGGTCAGCCAGCATGCAGTCAGCTAAAGCTTTCCCTCAGGCTGACAGATCCACTGCTGAGGGGGCGCACTCACATGGCTGGAAAGCTGGTGGTGGCAGACCTGGGTTCCTCTTCACGGGGGCCTCTCCAGGGGGCTGTTTGAGTGTCTTCATGACGTCGTGACTGGCTTCCTCCAGAACTAATGATCCAGGAGAAGCCTTGAAAGCCACACATTGTCACTTCCGCAGTATTCTACCCGTCACACAGGCCAATGTGATTCACTGTGGGAGAAAACCGCACAAGGGCATGAACGCCAGGAAGTGAAGATCACTGGGGGTCATCTTGGTGGCTGGCTTCCACAATCTGTCCTCTGGCCCCAGTGATTCAGGTTTCTCACACACAGAAGATATGCTCCCCTCTTAAGGCCCCCAGAGTCTCATCTCATTGCGTTTCTGGTTTGTTTGGGGTTTTTTTTTGTGGTGGCTACACTCTTGTCGAAGCACTAAAGTCTTTATTAGTTAAAGTCTATATTAACAGAATAAGTTACCCAGAAACTTAGAAGCCTGAGACAACCATAAACAGTCCTTTTCTCTGCCATGGGTCAGGAAGTTGGCAGTGGCTTGGCTAGGTGGGCCTGGTTCATGTTACTTAGGAGATTGCATCTGGGTTGCCATCATCTGAAGGCTTGTCTGGGGCTGGAGGAGCTGCTTCCAAGGTGGCTGTCTCAGATGACTGGCAAGTTGATGCTGGCTGCTGGTGGAAGGCCTCAGCTCCTTTCCTTGTGGGCTTCTCCACAGGGCTGCTCAAGTGTCCTCACAACATGGCAGCTGGCTTCCCCTAGAACAAGCGATCCAAGAGAAGTCGAGCAGGAAGCTGCAATGACTTAGCCTCAGAAGTAACACATTGTCACTTCCACAGTATTTTCTTGGTCACGTGAGTCAACCGTGATTCCGCGAGGGAGGGGACCACACAGAAAGTGAGGGCCATTGCAAGCCACCTGGCAAGAGCAAAGATGAAACAAGGCACAATTTTGAGCAATGGAGAGAACGTAAGAAGAGAGAATTCATTTAGAATATTTCCTTTCCGACATCACAGAATTAGCCACATAGGTTTTATTTCCTTTTATTAATTAGTTTGGCTTTGATTATTGTTTACACAATCATTATATTATAAGCGTGGTTTCTTTGCTTTCAATGTTCAACACGTAGGAAAATCATGGAAGACTTTAAAAATTAGAAGTACAAAACAGAACATCAGTGTTTAAACAGCGACAACATAAAAGCGATGGTATAGCTACAAGCTGGGGCGCGGGGACAGTAAGCAGAGGTGGAAAGAAGCAGAGGGACGTTAATTTTCCATCTCACACAGTCGGGGAAGAAGAGACACTTGCTGTCACTGACAGATCAGTGAATAAAGGTTTATACGTAGGATTTAAACTTGGGTAGACAACCATTAGGTTCTCAGGTAACCATAGGAAAACTAGAAATATGACTTTAAAATCACAAGGAGGAGTTGGGGGTAAGAGGCGGAGGACAGTGAAAGCTCTTAGCTTCGTGGAGGGAGCAGACGTAGACGGCTTCACGTTAATAAAGAAAAGGAGAGGCCAAAACATCTTACTAAGACAAAATAAAACAAGCAAATTTTGTAACCTCTGAAGTGTATACTATTAGGTACTGCTTGAAATTGTATTCCATGTACGTTTATTGCTTTTTAACATAAGGTGTATTTTATAATCTGTCTCTGGCTTTAGAGAGCCAGAATTTGAAGACTGAGGTGGAGTTAAAGACACAGAGAGAAAAAGGCCAGTCGTCCAGTGCGTAGAGGGACTGAGAATTCAGAGAATGAGCGATGTTACAAACTGATAGGTAATATCGATCACAGTAGATAGCTTGTAGGATTGTTGTGTGAATTAAATAAAATATTTCCTGTAGAGTAGTAAGTACGAGGTCTGACACATAGTGAGTCTGAAATGAATGCTGACTGTTGATCTTGCTATTCTTATAATACTATCAATATAAATAAGAATAATACATTGATTAGAGTGGGGAAGGGCCTTTAGATATGAAGCCATATTGAGGTAATAAATTCGAGTATATTCATTTATTGGTTCAGGAAATACGCTGTTTCAATACCACTAGGTGTGCTGCTCGAATGGAATGCCATGAGGCATTTAAAAATGATTTCGAAAGAGGTTGTTTTACTGTTATGGAAGGATATTAAGTGAAAGCGCTGTGTTTCAAAGTAGCATGTTTCATATGACACTAAGCATATGATAAATGAGTGCTAATAAATATTTACTGAATGAGTAGCTGGCCTAATGGCTGTACAGATGTGCACGTACACACACACACACACACACACACACAGCAGCCACCAGAATATTAATACTGCTTATCACCAGGTAGAGAGATTTGGAGCAGTTTCTATTTTCTTCCTTCTTCAACTTCTTCCTTCTTCCTTCTTCATCTTCTAAACCATCCTTAAAACTTTAATACCTTTGTAGTACAAAGCAAACAAAACTAGAGGAAGGAACAAAAGGAAGTTATTTAAAGATATATCAGAAACTCTAAAAAATTATTCTTATTATGACTTGTCATTTTATTGCAAAGAGTATTTGGGCAGAAAATGCATATTGTCAGAGGAACGTCACTGTGTGCTAAATGACCGTTAGGAAGGCAGTTCTGGGCAAGAAGGCCCATCTTCTCTCCATCATTTCCAAGCGACCAGTTCGAGAATCGTCCACTTGGTGCCAGGGAGGAAGTAACCAAGCTTTGAAAGGTTGGCCTCAAAACCTAAAGTTGATGGTGAAACAGTACCCACCCAGGGGGAGGCAGACTCTGGCATGGCCTTCCTCCCCACACGAGGGGCCGAGAGCCCACCATCCCAGATGAGAAGACAGAGAACTCAAAGACGACCCTGCTCCCTGGCAGGGCATCTTTTCTGGACCTAATTTATCCATTTAGGCAAATCTGACCCTCATTCAAAGTTGATGGAAATTCTTTAAAATATTAAACACGGGCTGAAGTATTCCTTTCCCACGATTCACTGACAAGCTCTAAGTTCCTTAACAATTCCTTCACAAAAGACCGCTATTCTCAGACTGATGGCTTGTGTGCCCCAAACAGTCAATGCTTCTGTAATGAACTACTAGCATTTATCTTTTGAAAATTTGGAGTTTCAATTTTGCTCTTTTCATGGGATTAAAATGCAGGTCATTTCGAAACAGAATCTGTTATTCCCATGGATTTAGAACTTTCCTAAAAAGGAAGCATACTATTTTAAAATTATGTTTCCCCTAAAAAGAAAGAAGTTATCAATGGTCCCAACAGGTAGATGAGAAGAGGGAAAGCAAGACACATTTCTAGGCATTTCTCTGCCTTTCAGATCCTTCTGCCTGCCCTCCCCACCCCCAAGCCTGTTCCAGCCAGATAGGAAATCTATTTTGAATGTGAATCAGAGCCGAGCCACATCACCTGCCAATTTTTGATAATTTTCAAATAATATTGCTTCTTGTTAATTTTCTTGAAATATAATATGGCTGCCAAGGCTGCACTGACTGGCGAGAAATTCTTTCCAAGGAAGAGATACAGTGGCAAGAACAGGAAATAAATGTTTTTTTTAAAAAAAGCTAAGTTGAATTGCAAGCAAAAATAATGGCAGTGGCTTTGCCCAGGAGAAAAGCTAGGAACTGGAAAGCCCTAGGAGGCTTCCTCAGAGCTTATGGAGATGGAAGGGTAAAGGCAGGAATGATGAGAATAACAGTCTCCACTGAGCTCGCTGCCGGCTGCATGTGCTGCATGCTTTTCAAGCGCTATCTCACTTCATCCTTGCAACAGCTCCAGGGCACGCTTATTATTCTTGTTGTTATTGGGCCCCTTTTATAAACGAGGGATGGAGAGAACACTTGTTTCTTCCAGGAAAATAATTCCAAATAGAAAAATAAAGTTCATCTTGCTTCGTTCCGCCTCGGAGCTCCAGATTTCCAATCTCAAAATGTTGCCCTCCTGAATTCTCTCTCAACTCAGGGCTAGTGCAGGGCACGTGCTGAAGCGGATTTAAATGCTCTCTTTATTGCTCTCCCCTCGGACCCTGGGAAGTTTCCTTTCTGGGAGAAAAGCCAGGGAAAACCATGTGGCCCAAGCACACCCTGATTTCTAGGAAAAAAGTTCTGACTACGCCTCAGCTTGACAGGACTTCAGCCATTGCGTGTCAGAGCCAAAAAGGGACCCCATGATGATCCGATGTGACTCTGTGTCTTATTGAGAACAACCGAAGTCCAAGAGGGGAAGTGACTTGCTGGAGTCGCCCAGACAATCAGTGGAGAGCCAGAGGGGAGCAGAGGGCAGAGGCCCCCTCCTCCCAGCAGTGCCATCCCCTCTAGTGCAGCCGTCTACTTGTCTCGTGCCCTCTCTCCTCTCCCTCGTATTCTTCCCTCCAACCACATGCTGAGCCCTGGAGACAGAAGGGGCGGGGTTTAATGCTCTTCAGGATGCACAAGAGCATCTTGCTTATAGTAGGGATTCAATCCATGCTCACGATTGACTGTTGACTTCAAGTGGTCAATGGATCTGTATTTGCTCATCCTGTGTCAGCATTAAGGCCATTAACCCGCCCTGTGTCACTGTTTCCTTCCTTGATGTGCTCAGGCAAACTGAGAAGAAGACAGACTGGAGAATGATCCCGTATCACAAAGCAAATATTGGCAGAGACAAAAGAACTCTTAAATTCTGCCCTGATGCCCACTTAATATGAAAAGGGAAAATGCTTTTTCAACAGGCATTTGCTGAGCACCTGCTCTGTGCCAGGCATCGGACGGGCTGAGAGAGGCACATGAGATGAGATCAGACCCATGCCCTCTTGTTCTTCACTGAGGAGGAAAGAGGAGAGAGCCAGGCAGAGCTGTGCCCAGTGGGCATCCACCTGTACCGTCAGGGAGTTTTCCAGTAGAAGGGAGATGGTTGGAATGACCCAGGGGACAAGGGAGTTGAGATCTTGGCAAGAATTCAGTTAAGCAATATGCCACGGAGCCTATGCCAGTGAAGGAAGTAAAGATAAGGGAGGAAGGGTATAGACAAAAGGGTATAATAAAAAGGTTGACGTCTCTAAGATGTCAGAGTGCAGGTGTGATAGGAATGAAGGAGAGAGGGATCTGAAAGGTTAGAGACCGTGGTCAGAGCAGACACTGGCTTTCAGGACTTCCAGGGTGGTGTGGGTCTGGGTGGTGGTAAGTTCCAGCACTGACCAGACTTCCTAACTAGTCACTTTCCCTGCTGGTGCGCTTAGAATCTCAAGAGCCACGACATGAGAGAGGAAGATAATGCAGCAGTCTTATGGCTGGTCCTGAGTCAGCCAGAGATTTCATTATTCATCACTGTATTATTATCATTTTCCTGGCTCCACTGATGTCTTTAAAGGGCCCTCCTACAAAGGTTCTTCTCTAAGTAACCTGTTTTGATTTTTCCCTTCACTCAGCCTTCAGAATACCTTAAGGATGTTCATTCCTTTTTTGGGCAAAACAATTACTGTGCACACAGACTCATTTTCTCTTGCCAGTTACCTTGAAGTTATCACTTCCACTTAAATAGAATCTGAACTAAAAATAGGTGTGCTGAAGTGGGTTTCCACCTGTCTCATCTTGCTCCCTGACACCTGCGGTCCTATCCTTTTCAAAGCAAAATAAAGCTGTGTGCAGACACACAGACACCCACCAGCAAATGCAAGTGCATTCAGGGAACGGACATCAGATAACCGACGCTTTTATCTTTCAACTTTCCGTCTCCCCTGTATTTTTCAGAAACCTGGGGAACAGAAGTAACAGAAATGCCAAATTGCTTTTTTAGCGGCTGCGGCTCTGAAGAAAGAAGGATCTGGAAAGTGGTCGGCCTATAAGATAAAGATGTGGGCTGGATGCGCTGCCTTTCTAAATGTCAGGGTTTCTGTTGAATAGGCATTGAGTTGGAATGGAAAGGTCAAAGCTGACAGACTAAACTCACGCTCCGAAAAGCAGCTCGCGGGGCCTTTTCTTCCCACCACCTCCCCTGCCGAATGGGAGGTTGCTAACATCACCCTAGCTCTGCGCACAGCAATTAATGCCTCATGAGCACAAGCCAAAAAATAGAAAATAAACCAGATTAAGAAACTGTTCAGTAACATGTAATAGCTGCCTAATGTCTTCCTTGAACCTGAATGGTTTGTGGCAACTAGAAATTCTACTTTTTATTAAAGAAAGTCTTCATTTAGGCAAATAATCAGAAGGGGTATCAGGCCCAATGAGGCCCCAGGCTCTTTCTCTTCTCACATGAAATCACTTCATTCCTGATAACAGGCTCAGTTTCGGCCCAGGCACTGGGACCAACCCAGCCTCTGTCTGGGCGATATAGAACATCACATTAGCACCAAACAAGTCACCCAAGATGGTGTCTGTTCGTTCACTACACACCCACCAGGGACCAGGCATGGCTGGGCGTGGTCCTTATTACTGGGGGTGCTCAGATTTAATAATAAATAAACAGCAGAGCCTCTGCCTTCCAGAATCTCCCTGCAGCCTGCGAGAGAGACAGATAACCAGATAAGTGCAGTGCAGTGAGGTTGGGGCTCTGACGGGGTGGCATAGTGTGCTTAGGGAGCCCAAAGGATGAAGGACAAGTCTCCCTTTGACGTTGGACTGGGTCCCAGGAAATGGGGCTCCTGCCGGTCTCCTCTGGCCAGGGTTTTGTATCCCAGCCCAGAAGCTGGTCTTATTTTGTCCTTTGCACGTCTGGGTGTTCTTGCATTGAGTGGCCTGACAGATGCTGCCAACCTCCCCACATTCTTCTCATCTCCAGGTGCCCTGCTGTCTGCATCACTGGTCTCACCTCCGCTACACATTAGAATCACCTGGGGAAGATTAAAACTCTGCTACGCAGGCCACACCTCAGACCCATTGTCATAAGCCCTAGGGGCAGGACCCAGGCAGCAGGAGTTTCTGAAGCCTCCCAGGTGATTCCAATGTGCAGCCAAGACTGAGAAACCCTGCTTGCGCTTCATCCTTCTGACGAACCCACTGATCAATCCCCCAGCTCCTGGCCTTGGCTCCCCGCTTTCAGCTTCTGCCCCACCTGAGAAGACCCATCCATCGCTGAGTCCCAGGGCCTCCCACTCTGGTGCATCCCCAGGCTGGCAGCTCCCGGCTCCCATTCTAACAGCTGGAGGCATTCAGAAAGGATTCACACTTGTCAAGGGGGGTGAAGGACGCTTCTATTACTGGCACCTAATAGGGGTTTCAGGAGTCTGTCGTGTCTATTTGCTTCGAATTTCTGCATATATGAGACTCAGGGAAGAAACCCACACGGACGAACAGATCTGTTACACTGACAGCATCCACCAAGCATTCCCAGTAGGCACCAAAGAGAGTTCCAGCACCACTTCTCCTGGTGAGCTGGCCACCAGCTGCAGGAACGCAGAGCGTGAACGAGACTTCCTCCGTTGAGCACCTCCAAGGGGCCCTGCTTGAGGCATTTCCATGCATTCTTTCAGTTCTCACTCATGTTAACTCCATTTTATGAGTGAAAAACCTGAGGCCCAAAGAGAGTCCTTGAGTGTGTGAGTTGACCCAGCAGACAAATGGAAAAACCGGGACTTGAATCCAGCCATGACACGGAGACTTGAGTTCTCTCCATGCCATCTAGTTGCAGCCACCGACAGTTGTTACCACTGCAGTTCAGAGAAACGTGGTCCTCGAGTCAGAGACACGTCCGTGCGGCATTCCCCATTCCTACAGTCCCTGCACCGGCTGTGTGCCAGGCTCCGCCGCGGCACCTCGGACAGCTCCCAGCCAGGAAGAAGAGGTGTGCTTTCACGCGGACACTCGCGCAGGCGTCTGGCTGCCAGGACCACATCCCCGTTCACCCATCCTGCGTGTGTCCGGTGGTTTGGGTTTGCTAACCGGCCCCCACTGAGTCTGGCCATATGGGCATGGTGGCCTGCACGTGGGCCCCGGGCCCTTGGGAGACCTGGCCCGGGCAGGCAGCTTGCCATCTACAGGGCACAAGATCCTTCTTCCTGCAGGAACATCTGGCCAGCATCCCTCCCTCCTCTCGGCTCAGGCAGCCTCAGTTCCCTCTTTGGACGGTTAGTTTCCCTGCTCCGATTTTTCCATCTGATAATGAACTTTGTTGCTTCCTCCGTGGAATGATGTAAGTGTTTTTCTAAGCCACGACCCATTTATGGATAAAATAATATGAAAAACAAATTTAGAGCCTTGTTTTCATTTCTCAGTGGTGGTGGGGTGAGGGGACAGCTCAGTGATGAAACGCAGTGGTGATTTCACAGTTATTATTGGCCTTATGAGATTTTTCAGCCAAATAATCATTTCGCCAATGAAGTATCAAATTCCAGAATGTCGCTTTTATGTTTGTGGTATAATGCCTTCTGACCAAAATAATAACCCCTAACACCACCAGGGTTTTCCGCAGGCTCCACGGAAAGGAATTATGGCTTAGGGGTATGTTTGAACATCTCAGAGGTTCTGCCTGATTTCAAACCCCATGGTCTTTCCTCAGTGCGGGCTCCTCACACAGGGGTCCCTTTAAAAACAGACCCATATGACCCAGCGCTGGGCTCCGGCTCCCGTCCTGCGCTTTATGGCTGGGGACTCAGCTGGGGGCGGGTGTTCTGGATGCTGGCTCCCGGCTCCCCTCCCTTCCCAGCCAGCGCCGTTCTCACCTCCCCAGCTCCTGCATCCAGCTTCCCACCTGGCTCGGTGCCGAGGTTCCACACCAGCTGCCTTAGATGCTTTCCCGACCAAGACAAGGAGCCAGACCGAATGATCACTGGAGGACCCTTCTAGCTCTGGGAGACCAGAAATCGGGGAAACAAGAGCGGCCTTTCTCCTGGGAGAGACTCCAGCTGGAGCCACCTGCTCCGCTGAGGATCTCCTGAGGAAGACCCATTGCTCAGGCAGGGAGAATTTCCCAACCAGCTACCTTTCTGAGCTGTGCTCTTGGGCCAAAACATTCTGTGCTTTCAGTCCCTGGACAGAGAGGCCCACTTTGAAGGGCAGAGCGAGCCGGTCCTGGGGATAGTTGTCTGCTCGGCCTGTTGACATGAATCCGCTTTTCCAAGGCCTTGCTGTTTCGACAGCTGGCAGGAGACGGAAGCAGCAACCACACAGTCACCGAGACAGGGCGAGTCACAAAAGAGGCGTCCGGTGTCTGTTCCCGGAGGCTCATCCGTTTGTGAGGGAAGAGCATTCACAGGTTCTGCTCATCTTGGCAGGCCCATCCTGGAAAGAAAGCCACGGGCGGGGGTGCGCATCCAGGCCCCACTGCTGGGGAGCCTGGAAACCCTCCAAAGCCAGACAGGGGCTCGTTCGCACCATCATCCTGTTGCCGTATTTGTGCAGAGAGCTAAGACGCAGGGCGGCAGCCCAGGGCCCACTGCAAGGAGGGATTTCCACATTATCTGGTCATGGGACAGTGACCTGCCCCCCTAAGTTTGGTCAGGGACCTACCGTCCTCATCACCAGCCCGCGCACCCTCCATGGCTCCTTTCGCCCAACAGCACAAAGGTGGAAGACTCGACGCCCTTATTTGAGGCCCTCCCACGTCTGGCCCTGTCTGTATGTCCTTATTTCCCACTCCTGCTCCACCCTGGAAGCATTCGCTCCGCAGCTCACGTTGAGCGGTGACCGCGGCCCAGGCACTGTGCCTCTGGATTTCCCAGGCTCTCCTCGCTCCAAGCCTCCCCCTAGACTGCTCCCTCCTGTCTGAGTGCCCACACGGCCCACCCCTCTGCACGAGTGTGTGTCTCACACAGCCTTCCAGCTCCCTCAGAGGCCACCTCCGTATCCACCGCCTGGCCTGTCCCTCAGCTGGTAGGAGACCTCCCTCTCGGTGCAGTGCCCATGGCTTTTGGCCACTCCTCTCCTTTGGGGCAGGGCCCTCTCTGACTTACGTTGCAGCCGCTGATGTCCTCATCTTGTTAATAGCGCCTTGGACCGCGAGTTCATCAAAGGCAGCATCAATGTCTAACTATCCAGCTCATTCACTGAATGAAGGCAACAAGGAGAATTATTCACTCGGGGTCGGGGGGAAAAGAGGTGAAACCAAGGTATCTGCAGCCTCCTTTCAAGATTTGAGTGCAAACTTCTTTCAGATTTTAGGAGCCTTAGAGTTCAACCTCTAAGCGTGCATTTCCCAAAGCATTTTCTAGAGAACACTGCATCAAGAATTCTTAGACAATCTGAGAAGGCTCACAGACAAGAAACCCATTTATTTTAAGTCCAGCACTGCCCAAACTTGCTAGAACACAAGACTTCTTTCAAGGGATAACCACCAACATCGAAAATAACGTGACGGAGCACATGGGAGAAGATTGCCCTAATGGAGAAGGCTGGTGAAGATTCATTCCAGACTGGAGGAGCCCTCGGTTTCTAAAATAAGACTTTTTACTCATTGCAACCCCAGAGGAAGCAGCCCCTGAGAATGGGGGGAGGAGCCATTCTTGGACAAGCCCGCAGCAGCACCCCGACAAGACCAGGAAGGTTATAAAGCAAGGTTTGCAAAAGGCACTGGGGGAAAGAGAGGTGGCCAGCAGTGCCAGCCTGCCTCCCCGCCGACTCTCTAGTGCCCTTGAGTTCCCCTCTCCGTCTCTTTGGAATTGGGGAGCATTTTAAGAGTCCCAGGAGCCTAAGATTCACAGTAAGGAGTATATTTACACTGCAAACCGGCACACAAGTGCATAGACCTATAAATAATCAAATTAAAAGCTTCACAAAACAATACTTAACCCTTGCTACATGCAACACAGTCTGATATTTTCTATCCTATTCTATTTTATTTTTAAAACAATACCGGCTGTGACCTACTAAACAGATTTCATGAGCCTCTGACGAGTCACAACTTGCAATGTGAAAACACTGGACTGGACTGATCTTTAAACAATGAAAGTTCCTGGGAAGTTATGAAATCTGCCACAGTGTGGACTGGATAAGAGACTGGAGAGAATTAAGAAAATTTTGTCTGAAAATCCTGTCCAGTCAGACTGCCTTATCAGCTGGCTGTATTTGAAGGTTATAAAGCAGGGTTTGCAAATAAGTGCCTACGGGAGTCTGCGGGGTGAATTCCAGATCAAAGCAGGCCTGTGTCTGAAAGAAAATCCAGGGGCGCTGGGCCGGTGGGAACAGTGGGACCCGCGCTCCTTCTAAACAGCCAGCTCCTTCCCAGCCCCCACTGATCTCCTGTGAAGAAAGGTGGCCCTTCAATGGCAGAGCCTCTGATTTTTCAGGAGGACCTGGAGATTGGAATATTTATGTGAAAGATCCTTGTTTAAAAATGTTAGCAAGTAATATCTTAAAATATGTAAAGCACTGTGAAGGCAGCTTCATAGATCAAAGTCTGTCTCCGGAACGTGATGGACCTGTGGGCTGCCTGTCTTAAAGGCTGCAGGACTGACGAGGGGTGCGGGAGAGCTGGTGGCAGAGGGAGGGGAAAGAAGGCAGTGGGACCGCAGTCCATCCAGGAGGTGGACTTGACAGGTCCTAAGCACTGACTAGATCTGGGTGACGGGAGGAAGGCTAAGAGGCAGCGGAGCGATAGGCCAGGACACCGGCGAGGAAGGAGCTGGAGTGCTGTGTCCCCGGCAGAGGCAGCTGGGAGGCACAGAGCTGGAGGACAAGGGACACTGAGCTTCTGAGGAGATGGCCCTGCTCCTCCTCTGGGATGGCGGGGAGGACTCGTGAGAGACAGGTGCCTGCCCAAAGTGGTGCTTTCCATGACTTCTGCCAAAAGAGGGAAGAAAATGACTTGGATTTTGCACCTGCAAACATTACTGAGCCCTTGGTCAGGAGTCAGACGCAAGGGGTTTCACAGAGGAACTGTCTCACCTACGAGGAACTTTCTGTCTACCATGCTGTCTGCCAGCATAATGAACTTCCCACGAATCCAAGGACTGAAGGAGGACACGACTGGAGGCCGGAGAGACAGCTGCTACTGTCATCCAGGGAAGCGAGAGCGACTGTCAGTGCAGCCAGAGGATCCGGGACAGGAGTGAAGGAGAAGCACCATCAACAGGACTTGCTGTAGCTGGGGTGGGGGCCAGAGAGGCATCAGAAGGACCCCCAGATTTCTGGCCTGGGAAACTGAATAACGTCAGCACTGACCACGCTCAGGACTGAGGGGGACAAGCTGTGGAAGGAAGCGATGCTCTCAGTGAGTTAGAAGTCTGAAGTCAGGTGTCAGCGGGGCCACACTCTCTCTGGAAGCGCTTGGGGAGGAGCCTTCCTTCCCTCTCCCAGCTTCTGGTGTTGCCAGCAAGCCTTGGCGTTCCGGGGCTTGTAGACACATCCCTCCCCTCTCTGCCTCGTGGCCACATGGCGCTCTCCCTGTGTGTGCGTGTGTGTCTTCTCTTCTGATGGGGACTCCAGTCACATGGGGTGAAGGCCCCACCCTACTCCAGTATGACTTCTTAACTAATTACACCTGCAAAGACCCTATTTCCAAATAAGATTATATTCTTTAGTTCCAAGAGAGATATGAATTTTGGGAGGACATTATCCAAGCCAGTAGTTTATACCCTATTTTTGTCTCATTCATTTTCATTTACATTTTGTATATTATGTATTACTAAAGTAGTACTGGAATATATATATTTCAATATATAACTATATGTATATTGGCAGTGCATACTCAAAAGATTTTCACTGATGTTTGGAGACCGTTTTTTCCTATAGAAATCATCCTCGTGAAGAAACTAGGGTGTTTCTGGGATGAGACAAAGATGGTTCGGTGGCAGGTGGTCTGGAGGAGGGGGGTGAACCAGATGCTCCTTGGGAGCCCTTGGTGGAGAGAAAGATGAAGCTCTGACTCTTCCCACGGTTCAAGGAGCCGCATCCCTCCAGACCGCCTGCAAAAACAAGGAATCTGTTGGGCATCGCATGTTGCTTGCTATTTTGCTAAATGCTAGGAATCTGCATCTGCCCAATGCATCTGCTGGTTTGTTCTGTTATTTGAAAGCAAACAAGAAAAGCAAAACAAAACCCAGAAAGCCTTCTTGTTGATGGACATCCTTCAGAATTGTCTCCAAGCTCACACGCTGTATCCCCATCTGCCTCTCTTTTGCTGCAGGGTGCGAGGAGGCTGTGCTGCAGAGGTAAATTATAACAGAACTGGGAAACTGAGTGGGCCCAAGTCTCCCGCTGACCTCCCCTCTGGAAGACATGTTCCCTTGCTCGGCGAATCTCCCCTCCACGTTCCAGTTCTCAAATTGGTCCCCTTGGGCACAGCAGATGCTATGAGGCCGGGTGGATCAGGGCACGGGAATGTTCTGGGCTCCAATCAGAGGGATGGAGCTGGCCTGGAGGTGGGCCTGGCCCAAACTAAGAGCTCAATCTTAGGGATCTCTGTTTCCAGAGCATCTTACCCAGATGTAAAGTGGGGCTTTATTCTAGCTTGGGCCTTGCCCTCTCTCACTCAAGAAAGGGAGCCTTCCTCTGTCTTTGCAGAGCCTTCCCGCTGAATGTCCAGCTCCTGGGAGTGGTAGCTGATTTCAGCTCCTTGCTCCCTCTGTCTGGCCCAGACGCCACCCTGCCTCTTGAGGAGACAGGCCTCCAGTCGTCTGCCCCAAGCCTCTCTTGCTCTGCCTCTATCCGCCTCTCAATGCCTGGGTGCCTTCCTTCTCTTTTGGTTCCTGAGATCCATGAGCTAAGTTCTTTCTAGAAAGTTCTGGAAGGTTCTTCTTGCTATACTTGACTAGTTAACTTGGCAGCACACTTTCTTTTATGAATATAAGAGAAAGAAAAATGCTAATAAACATTAAAAGAAGGCTGTGCCTGCTACGCCTCTGCGTTCTAGAAGAGGGGCAGCATTCTCTCAGAGGTGGCCCAGTCTCCTGTTGGGGAAAATGTCTGAAGGGCTTTTGGGTTGTGAGAAGCAGGACATACCAGACCAGGCCAGGTGGGTGAGGACTGAGGCAGACAGAGCGCTAAATTGTTCTTCATAATGAAGTAATAGGAATTTTGGCATTGTGCACCGTCAGCTTCTTGGTGACCAGCAAAGAGACTTGGTATCTGAATGCGAAACTGGGGGGAAAGAGAGGCCTAGAAAGATAGGTGGAAGCCGAGGTCTATTGAGGGAATCAGCCAGCAAGAAATTCCTGTTGTGAGGGAATGACTCATCAATTTGAAGAAACAGAGATATCTGACATTCCACGTGAAACTCTAAGAAACTCTCTTCCCCTAAATCTTGAGTGACACCTGATATGAACAGCTTCCATGTGATCCTAGTGCTCCAAGGGAGTGAAGGGGCAAGAGTGACATTCATCTCTGAGCTGGTGAAGGACAGAGAGAGGCCAATGACCCTAGAGGGCAAGAGGGCAGGTGAAGACTAGAATTTAGCGAGGCAGGAATGTGACATGAGCAATGGCCCCAAGACTCCTCGGACATCGGGAGAGGGCGCTGGCCTTGGATGAGGACTCAGGCCATTTCATCTGAACGTTAACTCAAGGGAAACCACATATGGATGGAGGCCTTGAGGACATCATCGTTCCATAAGCACGGTTATTTCCCCAAGGCTGCAGCCGCATCCCAGAGAGACTCCTACTGAGAGGGCCACGGCCCTGCGGTTCAGCTCAGCAGGCAACCGGTGAGGGACCAAGAACTGACTCTCCCGCCCTGCCCTGTGGTGTCAGGACCAGCAGGGAGGGAGACGGTAAGAGCAGTCCAAGGCCCTCCCTGCGGGCTCTGCTCACTCCCTCCCTGCCCCAGGCAGTGGCATCCCCTCTGCGCCCCACTCACCTCCCCTTCTAACAATGCTGCCACCCACTCCCACCCACCATGGCCACCGTGTCCTTCTCCCCAGAAGGAAGGGAAGGTGTCCCTTCCAGCCATGAGGGGGAGTCTGGTGCCTCAGTCGGCCTTCGCCACACGGGAAGGAATGGGGTCGCAGTGTCCTGCATGGTGTCTGCTGGAGTAGGATTATTGTCTAAGGTTTTCGGTCCTGCTAGGCTGCCCCTTCCCTTGTCCTTTGGCTCCAGAGAACAGGCTTTTATTGGGACTTTTACTGTCTGTGCCCATGGATGTTTCTGGCCTCTTCTGCTCCAGGTCTGGGACACATGAGGCAACGGGAAAACCAAGGAAACTCACTACCGTGTCGCTCCTGAGTCCCGAGGTCCCAGCTGCTCTGCCTTCTTCTCTCCACCTTTCAGATCATTCTCATGATTGTTTTATGTCTAATATCCAGGGGTTTAGTAATTAGCGGGAACGGTAGGTGAAAGTGTGTCTTCTCCAACTTGAAGTGGGAGACCTCATTTGTTATTTTTTATGGCCATATTTTTGGAGAAAGTTTTCTCTTACAAATAATTTGATCCACAGCCAGAAAATTTTTCACTTCAAAGATCTGTGTGGTTAACCAGATTCACAGAGCCAGACAGTCCTGGCTGCCCTACTTTTTTCATATTATAATTTATTTATTTCTTTCTTTAAAAAAAGTTCCCCTAGATTACAAGACTGAAATTTGAACTTTAATAATGAACTTTGATTTGTAGAGTGTATATTTTTAAACTTCAAAAGTCAGTTAAGGATGAGCAAGTTTCTGTTTCTCTAAAGAGGTGGAGGAGGGAGCGTGTGTCAGGAGCCTGGGCCCCAGGGCTGCTGGCGCGGCTTCTGGTTTGTCTCTTCCCCTCATCTTCCCTGTTTCTGTGTGAATGACCTCTGTCCAGACAGCAATGTCGTTTTGCAGATGCAGCCATGTCTGTTCCCTGGGAGGAGGGAAAATTCCGCATGCTTTCCTAAAGTCTCTTAAGAGACTGCAGTCTCTTAAATGCACTGCAGGAGAACAGTGGGATGAGCCAACTGGGGAAACGGAAAGAAGAGCTCCGCAGGGAGGACGCACTGAGGAGCTTCCTGCCGGGAAAGGGATGATGGACACACAGATGTCTGGGAGCCAGGAATCCAGGAAGGGCCCTGCATCTCGAAGCCCAGGGAGTGGTGACCACCAACACGCCCAGAAAGAAATTCACCCGCAAGGCCCCAGAATGCCCAGGTGGGCAGCCAAGGCTTTGCAGCCATGGATGGCCAAGAGCAGCCTTCTCATCATGCAGCAGGCTCCTCCAGGCACAGAATGGCCAACTGGGAAACTCCCACAACAGAGACATGAGGCTGCTCTGCCTGGAAGACAATTCCCAGTGGAGGCATCATTTACCATCCCCAGAAGACTCTCATGAGAAGTGCCCCCACCAACATGGGGCCCTCATGGACACAAGAGGGCACTCGCCGGGAAGGAGCCCCATCGTTGGGATCCACCGCCAGGACCTTTAGGAAAAGTTCAACCTATCCTCCCAGACAGAAGGTTTCAGAAGAAAATCCTCTGCAACGAACACAGCAAGGCCTCAAGCCACATCCAAGGGAATCTGCCCCGCAGGGAATTCTCACGGCAGATGCTCTGCCCCGTGCAGTGGCGAGGCCGCGAATCAGCCAGGAGCCAACATCCAGGGTGGGCGGCGGGATTTCAGGCTTCCTTTCTCTCTTATACTTTGATGAGTTTGAACATTTCATATTCTGTTCTATCCTATCCTATCCTCTTCTACAAATGGCCGCGCTCTCTACCTTTCCTCTCCCAGTACCACACAGATGGGCCCAACCCCCTAGGTGACGCATCATCTTAGCAGCTCCGTTCCCCCCAGCCCGCATAGGGCACCCTGCTAAGGAGTAAAACAGTTTCCAGTAAACCACTGTTAAAAGACAAACTGAGGAGTATTAAAAATTATTAGAGTTTATCTGAGCAAAAACCAATTCCAATCAAACAGCACTGAGCCGGAAGTGGTTAGGAGGAGCGCTCCACTGACAGGGGTTCGGGAGAGGCTTTCGTAGAGAGGAGGTGACAGCAAAGCAGGGAGATGATTTGATTGGCTGTAGCTTAAGCAGGTGCCTTATTTAGGAAAGCCTCGCGGGACGTTTGTGGCTGGTTGTCCTTGGGTTTCTGTCTCTTAACCTTGAGGCTATACAGGCTTAGGTTTTGGTTTGCTGACCTAGGCTGCTAAGGCATTAAAGCCTCTTCTCATGGTCCTGCTGAAGACCCAGAGAAGGCCAGCAGGCTGGGAGGATGACCTCAGGGTGCTGGGCCATGTCGACACCTCCCATACGCCCCACCTCCAGAGCACCAGAGCCAGTCCTGATGGCTCAACAAATCAGAGCCGTCCCAGCCTCAGCATCATCCCTTCTCTACTGACCTCAGCCTAATGGCCTACTTGTTTAATTACTTTAACAACACAGTCTCCCCTTAACAGGGGTTGGGCATCGATCACTAGCCCAGGAGCTTGGTTCCTGGCTAAACCTCAACCCTCCTCTTCTACAAAAGCCCCAGGAAAACTCACACTGGTCTCTGAAACAGTCGGAGCCACGCTTTTCCTTGGCAACGGGTTTATTTTTACCTTACAGACACTGAGAGTCAAGGGAGCAATCATGTCGTCATGTTCCCTATTCCCATCGGCTGCTGGAAAGCCCAGAGCCAGGATGTGCCTCATCCCTAGCAGGGGCTTAGGATGTAGAGGCAGATATTTTGTGGGACAGACTCACTCCTGGCTTCAGCTTACTTTCCTATACTTATTTTACCTTTTCTGTATCTTTCTTATTATGAACTTTACATATCTATCTTGAAGTATTATTTGTATATTTGCAAGATTTCTCCTCTTTTCTGGAAGGAGGTTGATGATGGACAGATGGATGGACAGAAGGAAGAAAGGAAGGATGGGTGGATGGATGGATGGATGGGTAGGTGGATGAGTAGAGAGAGAGGGAGAGTCCTCTCCTTTGCTGGGGTCTTCATCTACCATTGTTTCTAGCCTTGTCCTACAGGATCTGATGTGCTCTTCCAGAAGATGGGGACTCGTGAGGCCACTGTCATGAGCCTGTGCATATTACATGAAACTTAGAGATCTTCTCTGGAGACAGCCTCAAAGTCCAGCTGGTCCTGTGTCCACAAGGATCTCTCCTCTTCAGTGCATTCTGCACACGGCATCACACTTCTCTTTCTATTAATCTTGGGTTTCTCTGTTTCACTTTTAGTGAGAGGGGTCATTTCTTTCCCTCTGTAGAAAGGAAGAGAAAAAGAGGTCTGAAGATGAAGTGCAACATACAAGAGAGGCGAAAGAAAGCTGTGCCCGAATTCTGGGATTCTAGGAACCTAGATGAGATTCTAGCAATCTCCACCCTCTGGAATAGCATCACAAAACCAAAAGTAAGCAAAAAAAACCTGGGGAATTGGAATATCTGTCACAATGCCCATGAACTTCACCCCAGAGAAGAGGTCCCCGCAGAATTAACTCACTTCCTACACAGTTCTGACCAGCTTGGTTTCATGGTTTCCTCATTCATAGATTTCTTCCGTGCACTGATTCAGCACCGTTCCCTCTGGACTCCCAGCCCACGTACAGCCTTCATTCATAATAATAAAGTACCAACCCTCTGTTTTCCTGAACTAATCAGTACGCTTTCTTATGTATTATTCGTGTCTTTCTGAATAGTCTGTAAACAAAATAGCAAAATAGCACTGTTCCCCCTCTTTGTAGTTTTTCTATTTCCTTTGATCTTGCTGATATTTCTTATTCTTTCTTTTGTAGTTTTATATAAAAGTGATGTAAAAATTACAATTGCAAATGTCTCTTTTCTTTTCATTCTTATCAAGAAAAGTTGTGGGACTTCAAAGGCTTTAAGCCAAAAGAAAGAAGTTGAATTTATAATTTATTTTTGGAATAATCAGTTCCCAGTTAATTTGCTCATTAATTTCATGACTAAACGTGAGCAGGGAGCACCACAACTGGTCCCGATGACTCATGAAATCAGACCCATCCTACCCTCAGCATCGTCCCTTCCCCAATGAGCTCATCTCGGAGAACAAGGCAGGCCCGGAGCTAGGAGGAGCTGGGTGTGTTCGAGAACAGAGGGAAGACCAATGAGATAGGAGTGTAGTCGGGGAGGGGGGAGTGGGAAGAGGCAAGGTCCAGGGGGAAGGAAAGGGCTCAATCTCACAGGATTAAACAAAGGAGAGGCTTGGTCTCATGAACACTTAAAAACATCATTTTTACAGCTGTCTGGAGAATGGATCAGGGAGACTAGTGACCTGGGGAAAGAGTAAGTTACTCCTTAATTAATTAATTACCTTATTTAAGGTGACCCTTAATTAATTAAGGGCAGGCTCATGGTGGTAGAGATGGAAAAAGCCATCTTTTAGAGGTAGGACAGCCTCTTGGCAGGGCTGGCTGGCGGGTTGGGACAATGGAGAGAGGGAAGGAGAAATGAAGGATGAAGCCCTTTGCCTTGTGCTCTGGGTGGATGCTGACATCTGAAGGCAGAGAGGCCTGGGAGGGGGACGGCCTGGGAGCTGGCGGAGAGTCCAAGCAGAGATGTCAGGAGGCTGTTGGGTACAGGATGCCTGAATCTCGTAAGAGAGGGCAGTTCTGCCTCATTTTCATCAATGCGGAGAGAGGGCTCTGAGAGGCTTAAGGTTAAGTAACTTGCTACACACCCCAATATACAGTGGGACTCGTGTTCGAACCCAGTTCTCCCTCTAAGCAACTTAGAAAATAAGCTATTTGGCATAATTAAGGTTTTCAAATTACTGGTTTACCCTTTTAAGGAGTGAAACATTTGATGAGAATTTGCACAGAACACATCACAGAGGTACGTGCCATTTCCTTGTTGCCCCGTGGTGCAACCCTCCATGTCCCTCTTGGCCCCCCGGGCCCTGTGCCCTCAGCCAGTAATGAATGGAAGACAGTCATGATGGAAGGGCACACCCCCATGTTCTCTTGAGTGTGCAAGTGTGCCCCGTGCTCAGGGACCCAGACTGCCTTGCATTGCCTGGACCGCTTAGAAAGACAACTTAAAGCACATACTCTCCATTTTCATTCCTCATTGCCATCAACAAGGACTAATAGGCTGCTCTTACTGTTGCCAATTGTCACTAATTTCTGGGATTTGTTGGCTGTTAATGTAGGTTGCAACATCAGAAATCAAGAAACCAAGCCTGTTTAAAAAAAAAAAAAAAGAAAAAGTATTCTTGAGCGACCATGAGAGAGGTTATCTTATGGAATAGTGGACCTGGGCATGAGGTTTTGGTTGCACAGAGACCTTCTGGCTTCATGTCCGTAATCAGAAGGTTGCAGAGGGCCAGAAAAGTCTGATTTCCGGGTAAACAGGAGTTTGCCAGACTGAGCTCTCAGCCTGCCTGGGCGAGGCTGTGGCTTTTGCTTAGACCGCTATGGCAGACGCGGCTAGTTACTGGCTAGATATGCCTTCTCCTTGTTTTACTTACTAAGGGAACTCCAAAAAGGGGGAGATGTCAGTGTGTCTAGCTAAATAGATTCCATTTCCAGTCTTCCAAGCTTCCTTGCTGCTAAGGGTGGCCATGTGACATGGTGCTTCTTGTGGGTTGAATCGTGTTCCCCTCAAAATATACGTTGAAGTCCTAACCCTAGATACCTGTGAGTATGACCTTATTTGGAACTATAGCCTTTGAGACGCACTTAGTTAAAATGAGGTCATTCTGGAGCAGGGTGGCCCTAATCCAATATGACCGCCTATAAGAAGAAAAGAGCCGATGAGACTGAAACACATGGGAGAACATCACGTGACGACAGAGGCAGAGATGGGACGGATGTGTCTACTAGCCAAGGAACGCCAAGGATGCCGGCAACCCCAGAAGCTGGAAGAGGCAAGGAAGGATGCTCCCCTAGAGATTTCAGAGGGAGCGTGGCCCTGCTGAGACTTCGATTTCAGGCTGCTAGCCTCTGGAACTAGAGAGAAGAGATTTCTGTTGTCTTAGGCCACCTGGATTGTGGTACTTTTTTACTGCAGCCCTAGGAAACTAAACAGTACTGAACAGTGAGATATAAGCAAAAATCCATGTGTCCCTTCCCTTATGGAAAGAGAAAGCTCCTGGCTCCCCTGCCCTTCCCCCTTCTTCCTCCCTGGCAAGAGGACATGGCCTGAGGCACAAGCATGAATGAGGCAGCGAGGATGGGAAACAAGCTCATGTGCGAAGGACAGCAAGGCAGAAAGACATGATGGCTGCTAGCAAAACTCACCCCACCTAGGAACAAAACAGTGAGAGCTCAAAGTTACACACCCTGACATTTCCATCACACATGAGGGTAAGAATTTAGAGAGTTGCTGGCATCTTTTCTCCAAGAAATGAAAAAGGACATCACCGCAGGTAAACAAGAATAAACCAGGATGACGGTTATTTTAAAGAAAGTCATGGAGTAAAAATCACAATAGAGCAATTAAAGTCACTATCAGAAAACAAAAGAATCATGAGAAAATAAAATCAAGATTCTAGAAGGAGAATGATACTTGAAACAAGAACCACAACTGGGAGCAGAAGAGGGTCACAGAGATGAAATTTACAATCAGAGACAGCCACCAAGACGGCGTCTCATAAAAATTTTAAACCTCAGGGAAAAGAGAGAATTCAGCAATCACCCAAGCAGAAAGGCAGGTTACAATGAAAGGTATGAATCATAGCTGCCTCTGATTCCTCCCATAACTTAACTTCCCAAAGACAAAAGAAATGTATCTATAGGCCCCAGCTCGGCAGAAAGCGATGTGCTCTGAGAATGAGTTACCCAAACAAGTTGTCATTCACATCTGAGGCTGCAGAATGACACTCTCAGAACCGCAGGATGTCCTTATTCGGCTGTGTGGATCAGCAGATCAGAGCCCCCGACAGATGTATGAGAACTTAATACGCACTAAAATAAGCAACACCCAACGCTGGGGAGATAAAGCGCTATTGAATGAAGTCGCGCTAATTGCACAGGGATGCAGAAATTAATTTAGACCTACATCTAACATCATGCCCCCAAAATAGACTCCAGATGCTTCAAGGAAATAAATAATTTTAAATACGGGAAACTTGCTAAAAATAGATTTGAATATTTATCTCAACCTCAGAGAGAAGCTAACTTCTTCAAAGTGGAATCAGTAGAAGAAATTTCCGTGGAAAAGGGCATTTGACTATCTCGTTGAAAATTTAAATCCTTAGCATAGCAAAGCCCAACAAACCTAAAATCTAAAATCATGTATAATTGAGAAATGTTAAGCATTTCTAAAGCATCAGGTACTACACCAGGGGCACTCACGTGTACCCAATTTCACCTTGGCCACAGCCACGGGAGGAGGTACGGCTGTGTGGTTCCCAGCCTTGCCTGCACAGAGCTTGTGACAAGTTGTGGGAGGGGACACAGGGAGGGGGTGTGACCTAGAGATCAGGAAGCTGCTACTACTTCCAGGCTGGAGGGGCAGAGCAGGCCAAGGTACCACGCAGAGAAAAGGAAGCTGTCAGTACCCTGGGCTGGGGCCACAACCCGAGGTCAGCCCGATGCTGCTGGACCCAGGGCCGCTGCCGCCCCAGAGCCACCTCCAGGAATGCAAGGGCTTCTACCTTCTAATCTGCTGCCGGGGCCTCTCATCGGCCGACTCTAGTTGGAAGTCGCCTAGCAAGGGAGCCTGGGACCCGTAGAGTCCAGGCTTCTAGCCCCATCAGCATGTGGCAGGCAGAATGATGTCTCCCAAAGATATCTACGTCCTGATCTCCAGAACCCGTAAATATGCCAGGTTATGAGGCAAAAGAGAATTAAGCTTAGAGATGGAATTAAGGTTTGCATCACCTGACTTTAACATAGGGGGAGTATCTCGGGTTGTCCAGGTGAGTCTAACGGCCCTAAAAATGGACGAGGGAATCAGGCGAGAAGAGCGGGGACAGGCAACGGGAGAAGGAGTGCCTGGCACTGTGGACTGCGAGCTGGAGGACGGGCCGTGAGCCAAGCAGGTGGCCTCTGGAGCTGCAAAAGGCGAGGACTCAACTTCTTCCCTGGGCTCTCCAGGAAGGGACATGCCTTCATTTGAGCCCACTGAGAACGTGTTCGGCTCCTCTCTATAGAGCTGAAAAGAGTAAGTTTGTGCTGTTCTAAGCCACCAAGTTTGGTCATTAGTCAGCGCAGCCTTAGAAAAACAAATGCACTTTCCATCTCAGAGGAACGTTCCAAGTCACCAGACATGTTGCTGCTTGAAATGGGAAAGCAAAGGACCCCGGACGCTGTGTTAGCAGAGTCAGACCTGCCTGTGCTAGGGACCCAGAGCCCCCAAGACAAGCGCTCTTATCATCTCTACTTTATATACTAAGAAATGGAGGCGCAGAGGGATGAAACCACCTACATAAAGTCACACAGCTATTGCGTGGCAGTCTGACTGCAGGGCTGTATTCTCATCCCCTACCTGACACTGTCTTCTGTTTATAAACTGGTCACCACATAATTTATAGTAGCTAAACCCTGGAAACAACCTCGCTGTCTAACAATAGGATCAAGTACATTGTTCTGAGGCATCAACTCAGTGGGATTCATGGAGATTTTCAAAATGAGAAGTATGAACAACATGGGAAAATATTTGCCAACAATGCAAAATGAAAACAGCAGAATGCAGAAGTATACTTACCCTATGATCACCAAACGCCAAAGCCCGAACAGGAGAAAGAAGAAACAGAGAAGTGAGCAGGTGCTAGGAATGGGGGACCAATGGGTCCTTCCCATCTGTGGAAAATGAAGATGGCACTGGAGTTTGTGGTTCACAGCATGGGATGCTGAAAACGACAGAAGGAATTATCAGACGGACAGACTGGTTCCACCACTGAGGCTCTGGAGCTTCTCAGAGCCTCCGTGCGTCATCTGTAAAATGGGGACAATGTCTCTCCTGGGTTCCCAGCCGCTGTGGTTGTCAAATCGGACGACATTTGCAAGGCTGTGGTTGCGGCTCAGGAACGTTAGCTCCCCTTTCTCTCCCTGACTTTTACGTTCGTGCCCGTTTCTAACAATATAACTTTTGTTAAGACCCTAGAACTCTAAGGTTTGTTTTGCGGTCACAAAATGTTCGAAGATAACTTACTGTGGAGCAGGAGTGAAGAGGCCGCAGCCCTCGTGACGTGAGAATCGAAGTGCACAGGGCCCACACCCTGATGTGTCAGACGTGTGTGTGCACCGGGGGCCTGGACCACAGGCCAGATAAGCAGCCTCTAGGACCCCATGGTTTCCGGGCCCCTCTGTCCTTCCGCCCTCCTCGCCCTGGTCTCAGGGCAACCACCCGTCTGCTTTCTGTCAAACTAGTGGCCTCTAATCAACAATGCTGATCTGTTGCCAGTGGCGGCCGCTGTCAGAACTCAGACCCTTGTTTGTAACGAAACGCAAATGAAATTATGTCATTAAGCTCTGATGGGACGTGCAATTTCAGCCACCATTTGGTTGCATATTTATAGCTGAGCCCTAATTAGATAACTGTCAAGGGACAAGTCCTCTTCAAATCGCTCTTTGGATGGGATGTGTCCTCAGATAATCCGCAGACAGGTGAGCAGGTCTAAACTCTCCAACTGTCCCTCGGCAGGTAGTAAACATCCAGCTGGAGCCCACTGAGTTTATTGAGTGTCACCAGCACTGGCTTGGATCACCGGCGTCCCTGCTGGCTGGCACAGGAGCGCTGATTTCTGAGGTCTTCCTCCCTCCTTCCTCCTCCCCCGCTGCTGTGACTCCCCAGCAGGGGAACATCTCCCCGTCCCCAGCCCCTCACACCCAGCATCTGCACTCAGTTTAAATGCTGTGCAGTTCCCTCTGGCCCGTTCTGTGAGGGTTACCGGTCTGAGCCTTCCAATGTCAGGGATGTTCTGACTCCAGCATGCGTGAGGCTGCTTCTCTGGATGTTCTCGCCCTGGCCAGGGTGACTCACAAAAAAGCCTTTCCAGTTCTCTCCCTGGTTTACCTGAGGCCAGGTGGGGTGGGAGGAAGGAGTGTGACACAGACAGGAACAGACAGGAACTGTCAAATCTGGAACATGAGATACGTAATTGTGCCAAAAACTCCAAGGCAATTTCACTGCCTTAAAACAAATGTAGAAAAACATTGGAAACAATAATGGGCCTCGACTCTGGCTTTGGTTGGTCCTACTGATAACGTTACAAAATGATCGTAGTCTGAGGTGGCACATGGCACAGAACCAAGCAGAATCTGAACTGGCCAACGGCAACCAGAGAAAGCGCGATGGGGCAGAGAGCAGGTGGTCTGAAGGGCGGGGTTTGGATCCCTGCTTCATTGCATGGGGATGTGTTGATGGGGGAAGGTTCCGAGACCTCTCCGCCTCAGGTTTCTCACAGGACAGCCCAGCTATTTCTGCAGGCCCTAAGAATCAATTTAGATAGCGAAAGTAAAGCATCTCAGTGTCGAGGAACAAACTAGGTGCCCAACAAATACTCCCCCCGCCTTATAAAGCATCAAAAACTCGTTTTACTCTTCAAAATTGGAAACTTTTAAAAAAGTTCATGAAACCTAATAGCTGCACTCTAGAATAATCTCAGATGGTAGACGTCTCCCAGAGGTCAGTGAAAGTTACCGACTGTGCAGGTGACAGCTGATGGCCTGAGACCAGCCCACTGCAAAGCCCAGGAAAGTCACGACAACTGACTTTGACCGTGGCTGTAAGGTACCAGTTAGGCCAGGACTGGAAGCACGCAGCGCCCCACCCTAAACTCAGTGCGGCACAACACGGGGTGTCATAAACTAGTCCCCAGCACCAGGACTGAAAAACAGGAAATTTGCCCAAACTTGGTTTGTTTTCCCAGACCTGAAAATAAGCTGGTCTCTGTGGAACAAACACCTCATAAATGAATCATTTGGAGTCCTACTTCTCTTCAGCTCGAAGACTTAGTGATGTCTTATTAACTAGGATGCTCAAAATGATTTCTAAAATAATCAAATAGAAGTCTAAATTGTTGTTTTATGTTATTTTTACAAGCGTTGGGGAATACCAGTTGGCTGGTAGGAAGAGCGGACTCTGCAGCTCCCCTTTATTCTTGTACAAAAGTGGATTCCGAGTATCCATGGATATCCCGGCTCAGAAACTCAAGCTTTCCAATGGTAATTAAAACATGTGACACTGGCGCGGGATAGAAAAATCTGTGCAACAGAATAGCAAATCCAGAAACAGACCTATGTGTTGTCATGTAGCACGTGATAAAGATGATATTTCAAATCAGTCAGAAAAAGACAGACTAATCAAGAAACAGTATTGTTACAATGGCTTATCCATTTAGGAAAAAATGAAGATGCTGCCCTGCCTCACATCTCACATCTCTGGGCGCATTAAATATCTAAACATATGTCTTTAAATCTGGAAGGAAACTTAATGATCTTTAAAAAAGAAAAAAAGCGGAAGCGCCTAGTGAGGATTCAAAATGAGGTCTCTGATTTCAAAGGCTGTGTGTCCCTGATGTCGTGAAAAGAGGGCTTTTCCCCACGGGTCTCCACATTTTGCGATGACAGGTTAAATAATTTCAGTTCCTACACCCCTGCCCCTCCTCACCACCACCACCCACTCTAAACCAAGTACCAAGATGGAAGAGAGGAAAGAGAAATTACTAAGACCTTCAGCAAGAAAGCAACCTCCAGCCCACCTTCCCCTATGTAGTCAATTTCAGTTCCTTCTTTGAAACACGTCAATATAATCTGGATGAAAGGAAGTAGGAGGAAGAAAAACATGGTGCTACCAAAATGAGAAACATCTTAGATGTGCTTGTGAGATGGAGGATTATGATCAGTGCTAGTGGCAGAAGCAATGGGAGCCATGTCTGTTGCCAAGGTGGCTAGGAGGACCAAGGATTGCTTGGGAAGACGAATGGGAAATCAACAGACCACAGGGGCAGCAGGTGAAAGGGAAACTTGCACAGAGACAGAAGGTAGGGATGGACATAAGGGGCTTTTCCATTTGAGAGAGAGGAAAAATAATCAACACCCCAAAACATACCCAATAGCTAACAAAGACTCAGAATACAACAAGGACAGTGAGCTTCAAAAGAAAATTCAAAGGAAATCAGTTCGTATGTATGAACAAGCGCTTAGTGGACTCCAAGGGCTTCAGATTTGCTGATTGAGCCTTTGTGCCTGATTCCAACCCGGGGGGCTGCCCTTATTCTTTTCAGAGGGAGAGACCAGGCCTCCGAAAAGTTAGAAGACTTGCCCAAGATCACACAGTCAGTGACGGATGGAGCTGGAACACAGACCCAGGCCTCCTGACTTCAGATGTGGGACAATTCTGAGTGCTCCACAGATGCTTTGTTCAACATTAAAAGCAGGGAAAAGGTGACGTCAGGCATTGAGGAGGACCCAGAAGGGCTCCGAGAATCTCCAGACCTCCACCGAGGTAAAACAGAGGACTAATTCTGGGAATTTAGTACTTTGAAGCAAATATTATATATTTGCTGGCGTGCTTCCCGTTTTATGTGGAAGACTATAACTAAAGCCCACACAAGCAGTATCCGTGACTGCACTCACCGTGTCCGGAGAAAACACCCACACCCCATCCGGGACCCGGCAGTGTCTCCCAGGCTCCCTACCACAAAGGGACAGAGACAGGATTTCAATGAGGGCGCTTACAAAAGCAAAGAGCCTCAGCGTTTATTTTTACCAGACTTTCAATGGCATTCTCAGGATGGAAAGTTTCTTCTTTTTAACCATGCGGCCCCCAATCCATCTTCAGAAGGCAGCAGGCAGGAAGGGCCTGCACAAACAGCTCCCTCTCGGGTGCTGGAGGGCCAGGAGCTGTCTGATTGGGCCCAGGCTCTCTGTCTACACTCAAGGCGCCCTGTGGCTTCAGACCAAACAGCAACGGCTGGAGTTGAGAGCAATTTCCAAAATCAGAGACAAGCTCGGAGAGAAGACTGCATTTTAGTGGAGCCCAAAGGTCAAAGCAATCACGCTCTGTAGGGATTAGAACAAGACCTCCAAGCTGGGCCCTGCTGAGGAATCCTGCAGGGCTCTGGATGGAGCAGCTGGGAATACTGGGGAAAGGACCGGATTTGCTGTGAGACTAACTGGGGCACCAACTCCAGCCTCATACTTGCCAGCACCACTCAGTGTCTCTCCTGGTAAAACGATGCAAGAGCAGCCTCCCCATTGGAAGAGAGAGACCCCAGGAGAAGCCACAGGTGCATAACAGATGCTCAGTTAGCATCAGCCCCCATGGGGTAGGCTGACAGCATATCATGGAACTCTCTGCGTGGCTCCTCACCCACCGTGCAGCTCTGGTCAAAGTCCTGACCTCTCTGGACCTCTGCGCTCGCGCCTGTAAGAATAAAGCCAATAATCTCCAGCTCACAAAGCCCGTGGGAGGTCAGAGGAGAGCACGAGCGAGCACCTGCCATAGGGGGATGCGAGGTCTCTGCATTCTCATGAGCATTGTGCAACCCATATATCAAGAAAAGAATCGGTGTAGAAAGGTTTTACTGTTTTCCATGATTCCCCACAAACTGTGTTTGGTCAAATCCCCCTTTGCCCGCTGGGCGGCAGCTCCCCTAATAACAGCTTGACCAAATCTCATACCTTTCTGTCCTTCTCAGTGGCTAGAAAAGTCCACTGAAAAGACCGAATCCCATCCGTTTTAAACTTGGTCTCTCATCTGCTCCTGGCCCCACCCCGAGTGTGGGCCTAGGATCTCTGGCAGACAGGAGAGGGGCGCCGCTGGTCCCACAGGCCGCCTCCACCACTGACCCTCAGCCACTTGCCCAGGCTCACCTCTCGGGGATGGAAGTGCATGGAGCGCAGATGCGTTTCCTTAGGCAGGGGCTGTGGCTTCTTCGCGGTTCCTCTGGCCCCGCCTGAAGGCCCAGCAATCCCCTCTGTGCCCTGGAGTCCAAACGATGCTCTGCCTGGGTTCCCATGAAGATCTTACAGTGCCCCGCGCCCCCGCCCCCAGTTCCCCTGGCTCCAGCTGAGTCTCCAACCTCCTCCTCCAGCCCCAGGACCGTCCACCCACAGCCTCTCTCTCATCCAGCAGGCAGCTCTCCTGGGTAGGGCGCCAGCTGGATGGCTCAGACCATGGAGGCTCAAGCATCCCTGTCCAGTGGCGAGGATGTAGGCTGCGTCACGGCTCCCCGCCTCGCCTCACCCTGCTGTTCCCCTGCTTCCCTGGTCTCCTGCTCGCAGCACTGGTCAGATCAGCAGCCACTAACTCAGCAGACCCCACCCAGGGGCAGAACTCAGTCTCCTCTGCCTGCAGGCACCCCGTACCTACCAGTGATCCTCGTAGAGCCCCTTTCCCTTGGTTTGGGCCAGGAAAATAGCTCTCACCCCCCAGGGAAGGCGGCGGGCCTGCTGCCCTGTGGGAAATCTAAAGGAGCACAGAGTCCTGACCTGGACGTCTGCCCCGCAATCCGCCCAGCTCAGTCGGCGGAGGCTCCTCTGTCCACTGCCCACCACCCACCTTGGGATAGAACAGAGGGAGGGGAGACGCTGGCCAGAAAAGGCTACAAGTCTGCACTGAGGAGGCTGAGAAGGACTGTCGTGCACCTGCCCCTCCGTGCCCTCCCCAGCCACGCCGGCTCTCTTTCCATCTCCTTCCCTCCCAGGCCTGTGGGGCTGTCAAGGAATCCCATTGTCACAGGCCCACTTCTGCTTTCTTTTTCCTCACTGATGCTGAACCCCTGTTTCCCAGCACTCATTTCACTCTTTCTATAAACATCTGCTGAACATGTATTCAGGATCCAGTCCTGCGTTGGGCCCTGGGAATACAGTGACAAGTAGGTGATGCCCCTGCCCTCAAGCCTAATAGAGGAAAAAAATATACAACGGAATAAACCAGAGCACTGCCATCCTGCCACCGCCACCATCAGAGGGAGAAAAGGAAGCCAGTGGAATTTCATCAGAGCAGGTGCATCAGAGATGGGACCATGTCAGCCAGGTATCAAGGACAAAAACTGGGGACAACTAACGCTATTTCTCTGGGAAGCAGCCAAGCTGGGTAGGTCAGGAAAGGGCCAAGTCTCCTTGACACAATAGCATTCGGGTCAGTTGTTCCCAAAAGGCCCAACCCCAGAACCAAAAAGGGCCACAGCCTTTCCTCCACACACAGTTAGACTGTGATGCCTCCAGGAAACACAGATGCTTGCCCCGGGTAAGGTGCGCTAACTTTTCCAGTGATCTATTGAGCAATCAGCTACCACTTTATTTTGTGAGGATATCAAACCAGAACGGGAGCACTCACACTTCTCCTACCCATGGAGCTGGAGCGCACCCCCTGCCCTGTCACACCTGGGCTTCCAGGTGGGCAGAGAGTTGGAGGTGAGAGGACAGGTTCAGAAGTGGAGTGAGCTATGTCCCGAGGGTGCAAGGGAGCAGCTAAGGTGCCAGCACATCAGCGTTCATGCTCCGACCCTGTGATACGCCCCTGCGCTCGGCCCTCACCTCGCAATGCAGAGGCACCGCTCTGGTACAGGCAGATGGCGGAGGAGGGCAGGTGACCTCAGAAAGGGGCATATCCCGGCCAGCTGTCATCCCTTGCCAACCTCAGCAGACAGCAGACTGGCGCAGCACCTGCCCACCACCCCAGGCCCCTGTGGACTGTGGTGTGGGGTTGTCTTTGTTAGAGGCGGTAGCAGACCTCTCCCGGGCCAGGATTAGACCTCAGGTTCTAGAGATGAAGAGACTCAGCATCATGGATGCACAGGGCTCATCCCGTGCCGTAGGAATTGGAGTAGGCTGGAGAAACTTCGGGATTGTATAAGCAACTCAGTGAAGGAAACCTGTGCTGGTGTTGCGACAGAAATCTACCTGGGAAATGAAAACACTGACTCAAAAAGACATCTGCACCCCATGTTGATAGTAGCATTATTCACAACAGCCAAGACACAAAAACAGTGTAAGTGCCCGTGGATGGATGAATGGTTAGAGAGGACGTGCTATATACACACCATGAAATATTATTCAGTTGTGAAAAATAAGGAAATCTGGCCATTTGTGACAACATGGATGGAGCTTGAGGGCATTATGCTAAGTGAAATAAGTCAGATAGAGAAAGACAAATATTGTATGATCTCACTTATACGTGAAATCTGAAAAAAAAAAACAAACCTCGTAGAAAAAAAGAGATCAGATTTGTGGTTACCAGAGGTCGGGGGAAGCGGGAATTGGATGAAGGTAGTCAACAGGTGCCAACTTCCGGTTACAAGATAAATAAGTACTAGGGGTGTAACGCACAGCACGCCGACCACAGCTAATGGTGCTGTATGGTGTATTTGAGCGTTATTAAGAGAGCAAATCCTAAGAGTTCTCATCACAAGGAAAAAAAAATTTTTTTTCTCTTCTTGTTTTCTCTTTTTCTCATAGCTATATGAGATGATGGATGTTAACTAAACTTATTGCAGCAATTATTTCACAAGATATGCAAGTCAAACCACAATACCGTATGCCTTAAACTTATACAGGGATGTGTGTCAATTACATCTCAATAAAACTGAGGAGGAAAACAAAGAACTGTATCTGGGGACCTGGAAGGAACTGCAGTCTCCCTGGAGGGTTTCTCAGGAATTCTCCCGCAGAGGGTGTAGCCCCCAGTGGAATCTACAAAGGTTCAGTAGAAAGAGAAGAATATTCCCAACAAAATGGGCATCTTAAATCATCCATTCATTTATTCACTCAACAAACAGTCCTGAGCGTCTGTGACGGATATGGTGATGGGATGGGTTAGCGTTAGACCCTTCTCCCACCCAGCGCCCTCCCCTCCACTCCCCACTCCCCGCCATCACAGCAGAGAGGGCTGGTCAGTTACCCCGTGTGCCGGAAGTACTCCCGACGGAGGGGGACTGAGCACTTCCTCCGCCTGGAGGAGGCTGCGAAAGCTTCACCCTGGAGAGATGGGAAGAAACTCGCAGAGAGGCCAGAAGAGCAAGGAGAGAGCCTGAGCGCCAAGCTGAAGAGCTCCACCTCGATCCTGAAGACTTCTGTCTTAAGCAAGGGAGGCCCAGGCTCCTGCTTGCGCGCTGGAGAGATCTCTCCGGCAGTTACACCGAAGGTGGAACCAAGAGAAGCAAGTTTAGCTAAGAGGCTGTCACTACAGGCTGAATGAAAGGAGAGGAAGGCGTGGAATTCTTCCAAAGGAGCCCAAAGAAAATTCATTCGGGAAGGGGCAAATACGGGAGCAGCAGGTTGACCCTGCCAGCCCCCAAACCACCTCGAGAAAATATGTGCAAAGAGTTTTGCCCTCGGACAGCTCATCCAGTCCTCAGGGTAACGTGGTCAGGTGGACAAGCAGGCGGGAATGTCCCCACGTGGACTGGGACGCCTAGAGAAGTGACTTGCTTAAACCACACAGCAGTTCAGCAGCAGCGTCAGCCTGCACCTCGGGTCTCCTGACTCTCTGTCCAGTGCTCTTTCCACGGCCACGGCTTCCCCTACCCTGGGCCATTCTCTGCTACAGGGTGCTGCAAGGTGGGTGTGACATGCACCCCCACAGGGGACGTGAGGCCTCAGAGAAGCAATGAAGACATTTCTTCCCTCATGGAAATGGTATCTATACATTTAAATTGGTATCTTTATAATCAGCTTAAGGGCTTTTTATTTTTATATAGCAGCTGAGAGGCAAAATCAGGTTCCACTTCAAGTGCTACTAAAATCTGCTGTGTGGGTAGCTCTCCAATGTGGAAATGAGGCACCCTTAACAGCCGCCCACTCAACAGCCTAATTTTCACTCAAGAGTCACTATTGAAAAAAACAGGTGACTCAAAACCACCAGCAACTTTGAATTTAACTTCTGAAAATCTCCAACCGGTGGAGCAGGAACTCATCCAAGAAGTCAGAGCGAGGGCCCCAGAGGGGTGGGACTGCTCGCACCTGGTGTGCCCTGCTGTCCACACTACATCTCGGTCACCATTCTCGGGGATGATGGTGTGCGTGGTCAGATGTGGGCCCACGTTGCACCTGACCCCAGAACCACAGTTGTAAATGCCTCATTCACAAGGCAGCGCTGGGGGGCCCCGGAGGAGGCAAAGTTGGTTCTCACACATCCAAGGAAACCCTGGTTCTTTCTCAGCTCCACTGCTGCTCTCCCTCTGCAGGCTTCATCACCTCTTGTGTCCTTGGGTGCTTGGTGAGCTGGTTTTCCTGGCTCGTGTTGGCCCTGCCAGTCTCCAATCCACTGGGAGGCAGTGGTCTCTCTCAAGTAGAAGTCAGACCTGTTGCTCCCTCACCCCCAGCATCAAGTCCCTCTGAAGATGCCCCAGGCCCTTCTCCCTCCCCTGTCTCCCCCCAGCTCTCCTGGCCTCCCCCTCAGCCCTCTCAGGGTTGACTTCCAAGGCCACATGGCGTAAGCAGTAGAAACGCGCTTTGTCAATAGACAGGCTGTGCACATGCGATCCGCTGCTATGAAAAGCAACAAAGCAAATGACCAGAATGGACCAGACGGAACCTCTCCCCAAAGCTTCGCAGACAGGCAGTTGATGGCTCTGCATCTCCTCTGACTGATGAGCTAGCCTCAGAGAAGAAGGTTCCAGAGCAGACTATAGAGGGTGGGGGAGACACGCTCACATGTGAGTGAGCCATGAGTGACCCCAAGCTGGGGCAGTGCCCTCAGACAGGGTGAGACATGCACACAGAACAAGAGAACAACAGAAGGAGAAAGTACTCCTGACTCCTTCTAACGCACGCTGTCAGCGGGGGATAGCCCGGCGCCCCCTCGGGGACCACACAACCACCTGAAGGGTCTTTTGCTGTAACACCTGGTGTGTCACCGAGCTCTCCCTCTGTGGCTCCGTTCGCACATCCTCCCATTTCAGGAGGCCAGGTTTTGAAAGAGACCAGCTGCTTTGTCTTTTTTTTTTTTTTTTAACATCTACAGAGTGACTGGATACATGAGAGAAAGAGTTAGAAAGGGAGAAAGGGAGACAGAGAGAAAAAAAATATTCACACATAGTTAGAAAAATTAAACAATCAAGAATGATATTAAAAAATTAAATGTCCTCCCTCTCTCCATCACCTCGTCTTGGCCCCCCAACAAGATATGAATACCTCTGTTGGCAACTTGACTCCCCGCTTTACAGATGAAACATTTAGCTTACACTCTTTCCTACCTCTCTCATCTTCCAGAATTTTCTTAGTTATAACAATAGTTTCTGTTTGGTTAATCCAGTATATTTAACTCTAAAAATATGCAGAAACTTCCATCTCTTGTTCCAACAAGTATATAGAGTATCCTTCATTTCGTATTCTGTTAGATGAAGGAAATAGTCTCCTCGTGGCCCTGTACCCGTCCTCTACAATCTCCCCAGCCCCTCGTTTGGTCAGCTCCCCCATTACTTTTAATTTATCAGGCCTTATAATATTAATATCTTGTTCGGTATCTATAATTAACTTAATTATAGAATTAACAACCTAATTGCCCATAGGTCAATTCTAAAAACTAAAGTCAATAGAGTTTATAATATTATACAAATATTATTTTCTGTAAAGTAGTGTGATTTGATCCATCGAGGAGGAAACGTAATTCCACGATATTAGAAGCTTCCTGCCACAAGTGGTGATACCCCTGGGAGGCCTGCACCCTTGGGTCCTCCCTCATCCTGCACTTCAGGTTCATTGTCACCTCGTGTCTGTGTGGCCACCGTTACTGTCTTCTGAAAGGAACCAAGGAAACTTATAACAAGGGTTGAATCTGATACGTAAAATGATTAATATGCCACAGCAGCCAACTGCGATGGGTTTGTTCCGGGTTGATACCCACAATCAACCAGCTCAAAGCCCACTTCTTAGGGTTGGAGACTCTATGTTGCCAGGTACAATTTTGTGTTGTCAGGTAACTCACCCCTGCATGGCACTGCTTCCCCTCACGTCACATTCTGGCAGAAGATTCCTGAGCTGTCAACACAAAGTGGGTCATAAAACCCCTGTTTTATTTTCTCCTTTAATCCATCTAGTTAGCAAAAGGATGTTGGCCATCATAGACACAGCTTGGAATTTGTAAAGTGAAGTGTGGAAGGACTCATGTCTGTACCTGAGGACTCTTGTGTGTAACTTACCCATGATCGAGGAGGAGAACATTCCACGCACGCAGATCAAGCGGATTCTGTTTTCTTATACTGGATCCATTGTTGAGCGTCATGTCTCATTTTGGGTCACGTGTGTTTGCGCCACAATCTTTTTCCTTATCAGAATTCACTCAACAGATAACAGAAACCACTCTAGTTGGTCTAAGGAGAGAGAAATTTAATATGTGGAATTATAAGCTTACAAAATTGTTGGGAGGATTGGAGGCCCAGGCTCAAGGCTGAGCTTCTAGAAATGACTCTCAGAAGAGTAAAGCCAGGCCTTCAGGGAAGCTACCCCAGGAAGCAGGAGGTTGATCAGGGAGATGAGAACCAGGAAGCTGCTGCCTCAGCACACTGCCTCACCCTCCATGTAGGGATCGGAGCCCACCGGCCTCTGGGGGCCTCGAGTTCTCACCGTCTCATGCACTATCTGTGCCGGCATCACAGATAGCCTGTGCCAGCCTCTTACCACCCACAGACTTGGGGCCAGACACTGGGCCATCTGCCTGTCCCGGCTGCAGGCAAACCAAGGCCCCTCTGACCTGCTGGTGCAAGCCAGCCTCCCTCAGATGTCCCCCAGTCACCAGGGCCTGCATCAGCGGGGCAGGAGCTAGGCCACCGGATGAGCCCAGGCCGCAGGGGAGCCTGGGAATGTGGCCTCTGGCTTTCCCGCCTCTAATACACAAATAGGCCATGATCCCCTAACTGAAAGGAGCAGCAGAATCCCCTGGGGGGCCTGCCGCCCGAGTGTCTGATTCGGCAGATCTGGGCCGGGACCTGAAAATTAACATTTCTAATAATTTCTCAGATAATGCTGGTGCAGCTGGCCCAGGTTCACCCTCAGTTGTACCATCTGGGGTTGGAACGGCCCTGGGCGGGCCCATTGGCGAAATCGACCGCAACTTTCCTGTGCAGCTTTTTGTTTTTCTGGGTTTCTAGTTCTTTTTTATTGTTGAAAGAAAAACATCTGTGTTTCTTTACCACATCACTCAGATCTTCCTGGTTCTTTATCAGAGAGCTCACTGAACAGTCACTACTTTGTTCTGGAAGTCATTCTTCTTTTCACATCTTAATTGGCTATTTGTGTCTCCCCTTCTGGGGGACGCCTGTCTGTTGTGCTTTGTTGGTGTTGGATAGTTTAGTTTTGTCATATTAGAAATATTTATATGTTCTGGATCTTTAGTCAGTTGTGTGTTGAAAATGCCTTCTGCCGGTGTGTGACTTTTTAAAATTTCTTTACAGTGTTTGGATGAATGCTATTCCTTGAACCCCCCCACACGTACCGATCTTCTCTTTCAGGATTTGCTTAAGCAATCCCTCCATACCCAGGGGCCATAAAGATGCTCTCCTATATCTTCTCGCCAAGTTTTGACTTTCGCACTTAAGTCTTTAATCCATTCAGGATTGACTTTTGCATAAGGGATGAAGTAAATGTCTGCTTGCCTCCTTTGCCGCACGGATAACCAGTTACCCCAACTGCATTCATGAGATAGTCCATCCTCCCTCCACTGACCTTCAGGGTCAGCTCTGTCGATAGCTCGTTCTCACGGGTGTGGGAGACTTTTGGGAGCCTCTCCATTCCGTTCCCCATGCTCTGCTTGTCCACCTTCGAGTCAACACAAAATTGCCTTAGTGATCATTGCTGTGTGGTACTCTAAGAGATCCAGAGGTCATGCCCTCTGCCCAATCTGGTTTTTCTTCAGAGTTCTTGACTGTTCTTAGTCTATTATTCTTCCACATAGATTTTAGAATAATCTTGTTGAGTTTAATGAACGACCCCATTGGAGTTTTAAAATTAGAATTACATTAAATCTTTGGATCTGTTTCGGGAGAATTAACATCTCTATGATGTTGAGTCTTTCCATCCACGAACAGGACATATCTCTTAGGTTTTCCTTAATGTTGCTCAGTAAATTTTACCATTTTCTCCACAAAAATCATGCACGTCTTTGTTAGATTTATTTCTAGGTAGCTGGGTTTATTTTTGTTTGTCTTGTTTTGTAACTATCGTAAATGGTATTTTGTTTTAAATGACATTTTATAACTATTTGATTGTGGTATGTGGAAATATAATTTTTAATTTAAAAACTAATCTACTATCTTGCTGAACTCTCTTATTAATTCTAATTGTCTAATCTCTTGGGTTTTCTACATAACAGTCATATCATCTGCAAAAAGTGACAGGTTGGTTTCTTCTCTTCCAATCCTTGAAACTTCCATTTTCTATTCTTGCTCCTCTGGCTAGAACTTCTTTTACTAAATTAAATTATATTGTGGGGGTGGGGATCACTGGCACATTTTTCTGGGTTTTACCAGGAATTACTTTAATGCTTAATCACTAAGTAAGATGGTATCTGTAGGTTTTTTGTAGATATCCTTTGTTAAGTTAAAGAAGTTTTCTTCTAATTCTTATGTGCTGAGTTTTCAATCCTTTTAAAAAAATCATAAGTGGATGTTAAATTTTATCAAATGCTCTTAATGCATCTATTGAATCACTGTATTCTTTTCCGGTTAATGTGCTGAATTACATTAATAGAATTTCTTCGGGGGCAGGAGAAATTAAGATTTCTAAAAATTAAGATCTATCTGGTAATCAAAACCTTTTACTTAAACCTCAGGCCTCACTGGTTGATTGAATTGCATTTCAGCCTAGAAGACACATATATCAAAGGACAATAGTTGTGTAATATGGACAGAAACTGGAGGAGCCTGATAGCGCTACTTCCCTGGTAAAGAAATAAGGCTGTTGTTCAAAATATGCGAGTCTGAGAGGAAATTCAGATGTCCCAGTCCCTGGTCAAATGTTGCTTAGAGGAAAATATCTCAGGCTTTTAAATTTTGTCAAATCAACTAATTATTTAAATAATAAATATTGACTTTGTTCTCTCGGATTAGCAAAAATAAATTCTTCTACCCCTTGGCAGTATGGTCTGCTGTGGTCAAGGATCTGAAATCTCAGAGTGACATCAGCAGGAATGACAGAATCTTCTATACGTGCAGCACCGTGCGCATGCCCTTGAAAGACCTGAGAAAACCCGAAGTCCTCACCTCTAACTGATCTTGAGGATGCTGTGAGCAGGAAGTAAAGACTAAGTAGAGTTGTCAGTTGCCTGGCTGCGTGTTGAAGACATGAAAAGAAGGTCAACAGAATTAGTCATTATAGAGATGCAAATGGAAACCACAGTGAGAAGCCACTTTGTACCCACGAGGACGGGCATAATCAGAAGGGTTGGCACAGATTTAGCAGAACTGGAATCCTCCAACATTGCTGGCGGGAATATAAAGTGGGGTCGCCACTTTGGAAAACAGTTTGACAGTTCCTTAAAAATGTAAACATAGATTTACCATATGACTCAGTAATTCCATTCTTAGGTATACACTCAAGAAAACTAAAAATACATGACCACACAAAAATTTATACACAACTGTTCATAGCATCTTTATTCATGATAGCCAAAAAGTGGAAACCAAATTCCATGAACTGAGGAATGGATAAACAAAGAATGCTCTATCTATAAAATGGTATATGATTCAGCCATTAAAGGAGATGACGTACTGATACATGTTACAACATGAATGAACCTTAAAAACATCGTGCTCAGTGAAAAAAGCCAGACACAAAGGGTCACATATTGTATGATTGCATTTATATGAAATGTCTAGAAAAGACAAATATATAGAGACAGGAAGTAGATTGGTGGTTGCTAGGGGCTAGTGGGGCAAGAATGGGGAGTGACTGTCAATGGGTACAGGGTTTCTTTCAGTAGTAATGGAAACATTTACATGTGGTGTTGGTTGCACTTTACAAATAGACTAAAAACTCTTGAATTGCACATTTCAACGGGCAAAGTTTATGGTATGCCAATTATATTTCAATTTAAAAAATCTGAAATCTCTATTTTTAGATTTCAACGCTTGTGTTGCCGAGGTTGGACTATCCTAGAATATAATCTGTTGGTGAGTTCTAATATAATCCACACTTTCTTCTGAAGTTTTCTCCCAGAAGAAAATGGAAAGAATGGCCTTGGCCTGTTTCCCCTAGAAGTTCAGCCATCTGTTTTCTGTTCTCCTGTTTCATAGCCTCTGATTCTTATTTTATGGAAATGATGTTTTATTAAATCCCTCTGAGAGGCCAATTATATTTTCTCGAAGTTATCTTCTGTTCATCTTTGGTTCCTCTAGGGTTTGTTCCCGTTGATGCCTTTCTCTTATGCTGTTTATTTTTCCAGTTGTGTGGTGATATTTAGTTGTCTATTTACATTTATAAAAGGACTTGGTTGAACAACGTGAATCACTGTCATGAAGGGCTTCCTCTTCCACGCAGCTCTGTTTCCCCTGGAGGCCTGGGAACTGGACATCTGAGGTCTAGGTCCAAGCATATGCATGGCAGACTTGACTTTAAGATTCAAAGGAGAGACTCAGGCAAGTTTGGCTGTGCCCCGCCCTCATCCCGAAGTTAGGGTGCCTTTACTCTGGTGTGCCAGAACTCATGCTACAAGATCCAGTCCTTTCCCGGTAGATTGTTCAGCTTCTTAATAAGTGTTTCTCTCCTTTTAATCCGAGGACAATACCACAGCTGGCACACAGTCTGCCTGTGCTCCACATCTCACCCCCGTCCTCCACCCCCAGGCTCGCAGGGAAAGAACAGCTGCCGCTTCCCCTGCAGCCCTCCCCCGGGCTCACGCCGACAGCAGTCCTCTCCGCTCTGCTTTACCCACCAGTACAATCCTGTGTGCTGTGCATTTTCTTGAAATCCGTGAAAATCCCTTGCCTTTGGATAGCCATCCCCCCGCCCCCGACTCTCCTTTTTGTTACTAATTTTATAGTACTTCTTTAGTATCACTTCAGCGGAGATTTTGGAGACGGAAGAGGTAAATGTATGTGCTCAGTTCACCGTTTTGAACCAGAACCCAATCATATTATTAACGTCTAGTAAGTCATCAAGGGAGCTCAGCAGAGGCAGAATTATGCTTCTCCCTGGTTTCCTGCTCCATCCTTTTTTCCTCTCTCCTCATACCTCTGTTTAGCACTTGCCCCACGGGGCTATCAACCTGTGAAGGCACAAACCACGTTCTTTCTTCCAGCACCAAGCACACTGGATGGCACAGAAGAGCTCCTATGCAAAATGCACGGCTGGCTTTCTGAAAATAAATATTCGTTGAATGACTGAACAAATGAACCAAGATTAACATTATAGTCAGATTTTAAGAACGTATCTGTAAATATATTGGACAAAAGCCTTCCTTTTTCTTCTTCATTTCAAAATTAGGTAGGGAATGTTTTTAATTATGAAAAATTGGTTGTTTTCTTATCTCAGTCCCACAGCGCAGTCCGCGCAAGCTCCAGCCAGCCCTGCTGAGAAATAATTGGCAGGTCTTTCTGGAAGCTTTGCTATAGCCCAAGCATGAACAATGCTAGGAAGATTCCATCCCTTTCCAATATTGGAAGCTATTTTTCAGGCCGAGAAGTCTTTCAGATATCAAATGTTTTCCTACCAGACTTATAAAATAAAGGCAATGACTCTAGGGAACTTGGATGGAATGAGAAACTAAAAATCGCACTAGAAAATTTCTAGGGTGTAAGCCAAGCAAACTTATGCATAGCAAACCTCTATACACTTCTCATTATTCTGTAGGTTTAGATCTCTGGCAAACCAAATGACACCGTCCAAATTTCCCAAGTCCAATAACAAAACCTACCCCTCCTGCCACTGATGTATGTGGGCCCCTCTGTAACTTTTATATTATGAGGCAATAGGGACACTGTAGGCTCTAGATTCTATTGTCAAAGAGGAGGTAGCCCCTCAGAGAGGAAGCTGGAGCTACCCTAGAGATCTAGAACCTCAGCTTCCTTCAGGGCTCCACCTGCAGGCTTGGCTCCACCATGTCCTGCAGCGCCGCCTGCCTCCGCCCACACCCAGCAGAAATCACGAAAGAAGGCAGACGGCACAAGGGCTTGGTCCTGGGCTCTGCTGAGCACTGGTCCTTCACTTGCACTCCTCTGGCCTCCAGGCACCAGCCTTTGCACCCTTCCCACCGGAGCTGACACACTGGGGGGGGGTCTGACCTACTGCCCACTTGCCCAGTTCTACTTGGACATGACAACCAACAGCCTGGATCTTTGGAGAGGATCCCACTTTCCAGTTCTCTGGCCCGTTGTCCTACAAGGACACTCATTGAAAGGTCATTGGGATTTGAGTTTGGTCATCCTTCCTTCTAGCCTGTGTACCTTTCTGTCTGTACTCAACCCTGACCTGGGATACTAGCCATCCTGACATGTTCCAGGAAGTTCGACCCTCCTGCTGCCCACGTCTCAGATTGGCATAACCGTGGGCATGTTTGTAGCCTACCTAGATGTCCCGAAAGCACTCAGCGTAACTGGCTGTAGGGCTTTACAATATAGGCTCTGGCTTCTACGCTCTCATCCTGTGCCCTGTCCCACAACAGACAACTTTGAGAAGTGGGACTTTTAGATATATATCTGTGTCCCCAAAATGAGACAAACCTTGCACCAACCACCTATTGCTTCAGGTAATAATGGGTTTTGTCTGTGCTCATCGCGGCTGACTTCTGTTGCTGGGGCCCCAGGCTATGTCTGCTGGGGTTGGTTGAGGGCAGTCAATGAACATTAACTAAACCTCCTTCAAAACTCAGGCATTTCACACCCAGAGCCAAGAGCCTGGTTTCTAAACACGGCTCTTCAAAAAAGAAACCAGGGCTCCTTGGAGAAATGGCTGATTCTAGGGATGGAGCAGGGAAAATACAAGATAACCTGATACACCCTGGAGTAGCAAAGGTAAAGCAGAGCTCAAAAAACAAAAGGACGGGGCATGTCCCAAAGGGACACTGGAGGCAACGTGAAAGAGCCAAAAGCTGGAATGATTTGAGCAACAAAATAATGTCATACTGGATTATAACCCAAAGGATAAAATAAATAGGCATGGGTCATACTGATATAAATAAACCCTTGAATAAGTAAATAAATGTGAGAAGACACAAACCTTCCGTACAGAAGAATCCCAAGTCATGTACGTACATACCAGCCGTCTGGGAGGTGGAGCCCACCCCTCTCCCCCTGAGGGACCGAGACTCAGTGACTCACTTCCTAAGAATAGACTAGGGGAGGGGTAAATAGTAACTTTACAGTGGAGAAACCTGGCAGACATCACCTTAACCATGTGCTGAATGTTAATATCACCAGTGATGTCGTGTGCGTCTCATGAACCCTCGGATGTGATGTGATGAGAAGGGCCCATCACCTATGTCGTAGTCTCTCCAAAAACACAAAAGCACAGTCTAACCATGAGAGAAACAATAGACAAACCCATGTATTGGGGGACATTTTACAGAATACCTAGCCAACTCCTCAAGATGATCAAGGTCATAGAAAAGAAGAAACGTGTGGAAAACTGTACAGGAGTTCCTCAAAAATTTACATGTAGAATTACCATATGATCCAGCAACTCTGCTCCTGGATATATGCCCCAAAGAATTGAAAGCAGGGACTCTAACAGATTCTTGTCCACAATGCTCACAGCAGCATTATTCCCAATAGCCCAAAGGTGGAAATAACCCAGATGTCCATCAACTGAGGAATGGATAAGCAAAATGTGCTACATACATACAATGGAATATTATTCAACTATAAAAGGGAAGGAAGTTCAGATACATGCTACAACATGGATGAACCTTGAAAACATTATACTTAGTGAAATAAGCCAGACACAAAAAGAGAACTGTTGTATGCTTCCACCTATATGAGGTCCTAGAGTAGTCAGATTCAGAGAGACAGAAAGTAGGATTCAGGTCACCATGAGCTGGGGGTGGGGAAACAGAGAGTTACTGTTTAATGGGTACAAAGTTCCTGTTCGGGATGATGAGAAAGTTCTGGAAATGAATGGTGGCGATGGTTGCACAACACTGTGAATGTATTTAATGCCACTGGATTATACACTTAAAAATAGTTAAAATGAGGGGCTGGCCCTGTGGCGGAGTGGTTAAGTTCACGTGCTCCACTGCAGGCGGCCCAGTGTTTCGCTGGTTCGAATCCTGGGCGTGGACATGGCACTGCTCATCAGACCACGCTGAGGCAGCGTCCCACATGCCACAACTAGAAGGACCCACAAGGAAGAATATACAACTATGTACGGGGGGCTTTGGGGAGAAAAAGGAAAAAAATAAAATCTTTAAAAAAAAATAGTTAAAATGATAAATTTTACGCTGTACGTATTTTACCAAAATAAAAAAAGGAAAGCAGGGGAGTAGGGGGTGGGGAGAAGGGAAGACTGAGAAATTGTCACCAGAGAAGACTAGGAAGCTGTGACAACTAACCGCAATGTGGTGTCCTCAACTGGATCTGGAACGGGAAGAGGACGTTAACAGAAAACTAGTGCAACCCAAAGCAAGCCCGGAGTTTAGTTAACAGCCATGTGCCAGCAGCACTTTCTTAGTTTTGACAAATGGACCATGACGTAAGATATCAATGGGGGAAACTGGGGAGGGTGTGCAGGAATTCTGTGCAACGTCTCTGCAACTTTTCTGTAGATCCCCAAATTATTTCAAAATAAATGAAAAACACCCAGGTGTCTAAATCCTCAGCCCTGCCCAAGTGAAAACACCTCTCCAAGGAAACTCTCCAGGATGGAAACTCCGATGTTGCTCCTGCTTCCAATGACAGCGGGACCAGAAAACCTGACACTCTCTCCCGACCCCTAGTAAATGCACTGGGGCAGGGCCAGCGGCTGGCCAGGCCTGGTCCTCTGAGTCTTGTCTGCTCAACCAGGAAACGCACAGCAACCCAGGAGCTGTGAAATTAGACGTGACGTTAACAGCGCCCCTGCAGGCAGAGCAGCAGCGACTTCATCGCTCTCGGGATGGAGAAACTGGGAGAAACTACCAGAATGTTTGCAGATACTGTGTAAACTCTGAGGGTGCAGAGGGGTCAAGAGACGATGGGATGAGCTCCCTGCTCATGGAAGCCTGAAATGAAAATCCTGTAGGAAATAGGTTTTAGGAGAGTCTGCAAGGAGGTGCCAAATGCAAAACTCCGCCGCTGGAGCCAGCAGAGCGGCTGACCCTCGGAGCGGCTCCAGACTGTTGCCGGCAGCAGCGGCACAGGATGTCTCTAGAACATGTACCTAGTCCAGAGCACTTTCCATCTATGATCATGCTCAGTCCTCCCCAAACCTGGTGAGGCGGGATTGTCATCTTCCTTTTAAAGAGGAGCCCCCGCTGGGACGGCAGGTGCCATGTGTGGTGAGCCAGCTGTTGTTCATGGCAGAGTCGGGCTGTGGAAGAAAGCCCGTTGGGCTCTCAAGCTCGTGTTACTAGTCGTGATGCTAAATTGTCAGAAACCCCTCCATACCCTAAACTCCACCTGCGGGGAAGGGGGTGGAAGAGGAGCCGGCCCAGTCCAGCCGTTTGGAAGGAGAATGGTCTCTATCACCCACAGCCAGCAGGGAGTTCCTACCTGAGACAGGAGGAGATGCAACGGCCAGAGGATTGAGCCAAACCAGAGAGCGTGGGGCAGCGCTGAGGCTTGACTCAGAGGGGCCAGGCATGGGGCTGAGGTCAAGACAGTGAAGGCAAGTGCTTGCCTGCCGGGGCCTTCCCATTGCTGAGCTGGTGGGGAAGGCACACGGGCTGCGGAGGAGTTAATCCCCAAAGCCGAGGAGACTGGAGAGCAATTGCTATAGACTGAATTGTACCTCTCCCACATTCTATGCTGAAGCCCTAATGCCCAATGGGATTGTATTTGGAGGTAATTAAGGTTAAATGAGGTCATAAGGGCGGGGTCTCTAGCCACTAGGATTGGTGGCATTATAATAAGAGGAAGAGAGAGATTCCTCTCTCTCTCCCTGGTGCACGCACCAAAGGCAGGCCATGTGAAGACACAATGAGAAGGCAACCGTCTGTAAGCCAGGCAGAGTCCTCGCCAGAAACCAAATTGACTGGCACCCTGATCGTGGACTTCCACCCTCCAGAGCAGTGAGGAATAAATAAATGTCTGTTGGGTAAGCCACCGAGTCTGTGGAATTTTGTTATGGCAGCCTGAGCAGACTAAGACAGTGATGTTGATAAGGGGTGCTGCACAGATTCACACACGTGAGACCCCCCTGCTGGCTGGGCAACCAGAGAAAGCTTCCTGGAGGAGGAGAGCCTTGGCTGAGAAGTGGGGGGAGGGGGAGAACTGGTGAGGGGAGCTCCCAGGAAAATGGTGATTGAAAAGGCAGAAGCATCTCCTCAAGATACGTTCTGGGAAGACTCTGCTCTTTTCTGTGGTTAAAATTCCACGTCATGTCGAGAAGATTTATGTTTCCATCTTAAAAAAAGAATCATCCCAGGCATTTTAAAAACCTCTTAAAAATAGAAAACAAGGAGAAACGAGTGGCTGGAGAAGTAAAAATGTGAAACCAGTGTGTGTCCTGGTTTAGAAGAGAGGGAGAGTTGGGGGCAAGTCCTTGGGTCTCCCCCCCTTCCTGCCGCAAACCCACACACCAGAGATACAGTGCTGACACCTGTCTCTGTAGAGAAAACCCGCCTGGAGCACGATGACTGGCCAGAAAGCCTGTCCTCTCTTATGTGGAACACACCCTGTGCCGTGGCGCCAGTCAGGAAAAGAGGGGACTCTGAAGAGAAGTCCCGTGTTTTCTTCACTTTGCCCCAAAAGCATTCTCAGGCCTGACTTTACAGAAAGAGGGGGGCACAGTCTGGTTTTGTCCTGAGTGAGGAGACATTCAAAGTGCAGCCAAGTGCAATCAAAGAGGCCAGGGTCTGAGCAAAACCCCAGACAGATAGGTGGGGTCCCCGAGCAAAGGAGGCCTGGGGCTGGCTTCCGGCATGAATGTCCAGGAGGCGAGAAGACCCAGAGAGAGACAACTGTCCCTGCAGTCAAGGACGGCAGAGTGATAGATGGCCCCAGAGAGTGGTGCGGCCCTGCAGGGTGGGGGGATCCCCAGGGAAGCAGAGCCTGGGCAGGTGTGGCGTGAGCAGCCCCGGAGGGCCCCGCCATGCGGGACGGGGACACAGCGGCAGCTGCGTGGACCAGCGATGAAGAACCAGGAGCCAACGGAGAGCTCAGCAGGCATCCGTGTGGACACATGGTGCCAAGTACTAAGGGCTTTGACCTGACATAAGCCCCTTGGTACCTGGATGCTACCCAGGGAGAAAGAAGAGGCCCCAAATCGACCAAAATTAAGTTTATGCCACCTCAGGTGAATGGTAACTCTCAATATAAATCATGAATAACAGAATAATAAGGAAGCTTTTATTTCTTGTATACCGTTATCTGCCATACTTCATTTCATGCAGTAAATTGTTATTCTAAGTTCCTATTGTGAAGAGGAGGACATTTGGAAAGAAGAAAGGTGACATAGATCCTTGCTCATGGGTCTGTTTCCTGCCCCAGGATTGAGAGTTGGGGCTAATAAGAAGATTTGTTTCCCAAGTAAGAGTACCGGAAGGTCAGGGTAGAAACGCTCACATTGGGTGGGAGGTCCCCTGATGTTTCCCAATCGCCCCCAGGTGCCATCAGAGTTCTGGGGCTCTATGAGGAGTCTGGACCTGAACCTCACTGCCTGGAGTCCCAGCCTGACAGCCCCCTGCCTCCATCGCCGTTAGACGTCTGAGGGTGGAGACTGTGCTTGATCTCTTTGTGCGCACGTGACACAGAGCTTGACACAAAGTCAAACGTCATAAATGAGTGTTATTGACTGTGTTTGGGGAGAGGGAAGGAATGTAACAAAACAGCTGAAAACAGCTTCATAATTGCTTAAAAGGAGAAAGAAAAAGGAAGCCAGTGTTTCTTGAATACCACATGCTGTTGTAACGCTGCTGCAGGCAGTTAACTTTATATTTAATCAAACACATTAACTCCTTAAATGCAGGCAACACCCCACGGTAGATACGTTATTTGCATTTTGTAGATGAGAAACACACCCAGGGAGGTTAAGCAATTTTCCCACTCAGCTAGTAATTGGCAGAGAAATTATTTGAAACCAGCTATGTGTCACTCTAAAACTTATGCTCCTTCCTCTCCATCAGCTGCCTGTGACAGCTGTAAGGGAATGCTTGCGGGGCTGAAGAAGCACTAATTTCCCCTTCAGAAAATCACACTCCCTTTTACAGGCTTTACTCATGAGATGCATGCTTCCTGAACATCTTCCTTGTGTAAGGAGCTGGGGCTGCAGGGGCTGCGGGGGCTGCGGGGGCTGCGGGGGCTGTTGGAGACACAGCAGCATGAGGCCCGAGCCCTGCCCTGCACTGCTTCCATCCAGGACACTGTAGGATCAGCCCTGACTCAGCCAACGAGCCTTGGAGTTTAACACGAAAACCGTCAACCAGGATCCAGTTAAATTAGCATGAAAGCGAATTACCAATTACCAAGCTGTCAAGTCACAGCGGAGGCCCAGGAATTTCCATAACTATCAAGACATCATTTAAAAATATTTAATTCCGCTTACATCGTTCCAGCTGGGGGATCAGATTGCTTCTGCTTGGTTAGAGGTGTTCTTTGGGGGAAAGCATTAAAAGGGCCAAAAGGTATTTTGTTCCACCTAATGAACAAACACACGGAGAGCTGTGCAGACATGGTGGAGTATATTCTTGTGCAAATGGATCGTGTAGCATTTGCTTAGTTACCTGGAGCAGTAATAGTCATTCTTAATGGGTGAGTTTGAGGTTTTACAGTGTGCATTAGAGACTTAGATGGAATAACAAAACATTTTTACCTAGCTATCCAAAAGACAATATGAACTGTAAATAAGCATAAGTTTAAAAATCCATCACACCTAAATTTCTCAGATAATTAATAACATTTGCTATCTGTAGTATTTAATGGCTTAACATCTCAGGGTCTTCCCTTTTCACACTGAAACTTCTGAATAAGGACTCCATGGACACGTAGTAACAGGCCCTGCTACTCTGAGGGGGAGCAGCTCTCTCTGAGAAGTGTTCCCAGCATCGCTCTCTCTGATGGGGTTCCCAGCATCCCTCTCTCTGAGATATGTTCTCAGCATCCCTCTCTCTGAAGGCTTGTTCCCAGCATCCCTCTCTCTGAGGATGTGTTCCCCTCATCCCTCTCTGATGGATGTTCCCAGGATTCCTCTCTGACAGGTGTTCCCAGGATCCCTCTTTCTGATAGCGTGTTCCCAGATTCCTAGCATGACATGGCCAGCCCCATAGAGGCACCAACTTCTTCTAGTGCCTTCTTCCAAATGGCAATCAACTTCTCAGTTCAAAGGGTCTTTTCCAGTCCAATCCAGCCTCTGTGTCCAAAAAGAATGACCATGAAGACAGCAATGCCTAGGGTCTTGCAGGAGGGGCTGTAGCAGAAGGCTGCAAGAGGCTCCCATCCCAATGTAGCAAATGAGTCATGTGACCAACAAGGACAGCAGGACCGATTTGCTTGTGACGGACAATGCTCCAAGCTACAGAGAACGATCTTATGAGGTCAACATTATCATCCCCATTCTGTGTGAGGAAACCGAGGCATGGGATGTTTCAGTAACTTGATCGAGTGGTAGAAGCAGTTCTCAAACACAGTGACTGCAGACCTAGAAAGTGCTCAGATGAAAAAGCCCGTCTCAGAAGGTTACAAACTGTAAGAGTCCATCATATAACATTCTTGAAATGACAAAATTATAGAATAGAAAACAGATTAGTGGTTGCCAGAGGTGAGGGAGAGGGGGCAGAAAGGAGGTGGGTGTCGTTATAAAAGGACAACAGGAGGGATGGTTGTGGCGATGGAGCTGTCCTGTATCCTGACTGTCGTGGTGGAGGTGTGAACCTACACAGGGGATAAAGTTGCACAGAACTAAATAAACCTACGCACAAGTGAGTACCAGCGAAAGGGAGGTATCTGATGCCCGGATTTTATGTCAATAGCCTGGCCGTGATATTTTACAACGGTTCTGCGAGAAGCGACCATGGGAGGAAAACGGGTGAAGGGAACATGGAATCTCTCTGTGTGATCTTAGAAGAACTTGTAAATCTACAATTATCTCAACGTAGAAACTAAGTTTAAAAATACAGTATTTATAAAATATGTGCATGTTGAAACCTAACAAATTAAGTATTTATCTAAGAGGACATTGAATGTGCTGGGATGTGATGTGCAGAATTTGTTGTTGTTGTTTCAACTGACTGAGCAACTTTGATAAATTGTAATTTAAGGTTTTACACATGCTGTGAACTTCAACTAAAAAGTGAAGAAATAATAACAAAAGTAAACGCATTTCAGCTTTAAAAAAAGAGTTCAGAAATTTAGAGGAGAATTTCCTTCTTGATGAAAGATTAAGACAGGCTCTCTGGTGAGAATGATGTTTAAGCTCGGTCCTGAAGAATAAGGTGTGTTTGACAGATGAGACAAGAAGGGAGAGTGTTCCGTGTGCAAAGAAGAGCGGAAGCAGAGCTCGGACAATACGGGGCAAATACAGTTTGTGTCTTCGAGGGCTATTTTGGACCTATTCAGATTGGGATTACGGTCCTGATCCCAGCTTAACCTTGGACTGTGGTGCTTTTTAATTTTCTTTTAAGTTTTGGAGTAAAACTACATTCAGCTTTTGCTTTTCTTTTTTAAGTTTTTTTCTTCAAGGCCCTGCTCTCAGCTAGATGTCAAGGAGACTCTGCTTGTGGTGGTGGGGAGGCCTTGAGCTTGACATTTGGAAGATCTGAGTTCAAATCACCATCCCACCACTCACTGACTCAGTGTCATGGAACAAGCGTCTGGACTCCAGTTTCCTCTTCTGTAAACTGAAGGTGATAACACCTACTTTGGAAGGTTTTACGAGCATCAAGCTGTATAGCACATTAAAGTGCTTTGCAAATTGTGCAGTGCTAAAGAGATGGGAATTGCTAACATTAACACACTAGTTCGTACTGAGGTGTCCATTGTTCTACTCTTTGAGGACAATCACTGTGGGAGATGGTAGAGTGTGGGAGTTAAAAGCAGAGGCTTGGAGAAAGGCAGACCTGATCCAAATTCTGGATCCACCCCTGCCTTAAAAGGACCCTATAACCTTGTGTGAACTATTTCGCCTTTTCAAGTTTCAGTTTCCTCATCTGTGAATGGGAATAAGAGACCCTCACAGGGACGTTGTAAGAATGAAATTAAGTGAGATAATTAAGCAAAATACATTATAATAAATAAGATGACTTATAGAAAGTGCATAAAATATATGTCGTTCAATTTTATTACTGATATTTAAAAGGAAGCCTGCAAACCAAAGCTGGCCTTTCCGAGGTGTAACGGTAGAGGAGGTGTCTGGGCAGAAGGAGTCGGGTTGTGTTCCACCAAGCGGGCCACAGGCACCCCTTTATCAGGCCACTTGGGACACCTGTTAAGATTGCGTATTCTTGAGTACATCCAGTGTGAGGCAACTGAGGCCCAATGTAGGCATCAGAGGCCGTGGCAGCCCCACTGTCGCTCCTTCCCTCCCACTATTGTTCTCGCCAACTCCACGGGTCCCACGTGGCTCTCAAAGTCACCATCAGACTTGTTGCCAAGCTCCTCCTGCTTCATGGTGAGAAGGTGGAGCTTCTTGTCAAGTGAGAGGAAGGTAATCCGTTGGCTTGGCTTAGAGTCATTCCCATTCCAAAGCCACAGCTCTTCCGCCCTTGTCCTCACTTTGGTTTTAGTCACATGTCTTCATCTACATGTATGAAAACGCTCACGTCTGTCATGTGGCTGACGTTTTCCCAGTCCTCTCTTGGGTAAGGAAGCTCGTTCTCTAGCAGATTCTGCTAGAAGGGCTGACGGGTGCAGCATTCCTTAATGTGTTGTTGTGTGTTGAAAACTTTTCCCTTAGCCTTGATGCTGAAGAGCACTTGGCTCAAAATACAATCCTTGGTTTACACTTTTTATTGCACTTTTTAAAATTCTGCTTCATGGTTGCTCTGCTCTGAAACCAGTTTAATCTGTTTGCCTTTGTAAATTATTTGTTCTTTCTGCCCGGAGGCCTTGAGGATATTTTATCTCTGAAATCTGATAATTTTACTAGCTCTGCCTTCGAGTCAATGGTTCTGGGTTAAGTTTTCCAGGTACCCAGTGAGCCCTTCCAATTCGTAGATCCAAGTGTTCTTTGTCCCTGGAAAATTTTCTTGGATAATAATTTTAAATAGCTGTGTGTCATCATTTTATTTTTTTCGTCAGGGACTCCAACACCACAAATGTAATTCCTTCCCGGCCCATCTTTCATTGCCATTGCTTTCTCTCTGATCCTTTTTGCTTCTGTCTTTATCTCATTTTTTCTCTTTTGGTTGTTTTCTTGCTTTTCACCCCTTATTACGTTTTCATTCGCATATGCTCTTTCTTGGGAATCTTGTAATTTATTCTTCATTCCTGGGATATTTCTGTCTTTTTCTTCCATTCTTTTCCTGAACTCAATGACTTCTTTATTTCTTCCTGCCTTTTCTTTTTATATATTCTTAGTTTTTCAAGTTCTGATTCAAAGTGATTTTTTATATCCTCAAAAGAATATATGAGTGTATTTAATTCTGTTTGAAGTGCTGTCTTACAATTTTTCTGGGGCAAGTTTTTCTCAGTGGATGTGGACTGAGAGCTGTCTTCAGGTTTGGGGCATTGCTAACTCTGGATGGATCCATTGCACTTTTCTCGTATTCATTTTTGTGGTATTGGTGAGTTTTGCTGGATTCCTGGGTTAGCGCGCTCTATCCTGTCGGTATAGGAAGGTCCAGACACTTGTGTGGATCCTCTGTCTGTCCATCGTGGTGGTGAGGGGAGTGTCCGCACATCCTCCAGGCTTGGGTTCTCTCCTGTCTTGCGGGACCCTAAACTTCATCCTTTTGCCTCCTCCCTTCCTCACCCAAGCTGGGAAAGTCACTCTTCCTTCCTATTTGTCTTCCCCCCAGAAGCAGTGCATTTTGAGGAAGTGCGCCTTCAGACTGCACATTATTTTAAGCCCCTTCCTTGTGGTCCATGTTCTGATCGACCCAAGCACGTACTGAATATTTTCAGATGGCAGGTGGATTTTGTCTTCCTGACGGTGACTCTAGGCCAACATTAGGACCCTTGACGGTGATTCTAGGCCAACATTAGGACCCTTGGCTAGCGCCCCTCTTCTCTCTTCCCTCCATTTTTCTCCATCTGCCTTTGCTGGCTGCAGAGCACGTGGCAGGGGAAGGGAGGGCAGGAGCATAGAAACCGGGTTGTTGGCTTTGGTGGGTTTTTTTCTCCCACCAAATTAACTTACAGTTATTTTGAAGTTTGGGCATTCTCTGTTTTTAAATTTTTCTGAGAGTGAACATATATATAGATTTTTCCCAGAGCATTGGAAATGAAGAAAAACTTCTTAATTCCCTTTATGAAGCAAGTATAACATTGAGACCTGAGCCTGATAAAAATAGTGCAAATATAAGAAACTACAGACCAATGTTCCCTGTGAATATTGATGCAAAAATTCTAAACAAAATATTAGCTGGCAGAATCCAAGACCACATTAAGCAAATATTTAAGAAATAAACAAGTGGACTTCATTCCAGCAATACAACCTTTTTAACATGTGGATCTACACAGACTAACTACTGGTTCGGTTCGACAGGGTTTGCCAGGGCATCATGAGTATAGTAGAAAATCAGTTTCCCCAATGAAGGGTGAATGTGAATTATATATTGAAAAACCCACCCAGACAGGATGCAAAGCTTTTAGAAGGGCAAGATATTTGTTAAAATGGAATTAATGGAAATACTTTCACAATCGAAAGCACATTTAGGCAAGCCTTTGAGTCTTGCTGGATGAGTTTCAAATACCTTTGTCCCCTACACTAACACTGCCTCCTTCTCTGAACTGTGTTCAGATGTAGATGTTGTTGTTTTCTTGCAAGGGCGGGGTTCAACCATCCTACAGCGCTCTCTCAGCCACTGCTCTTCCCAGCCCGGCCTCCTGCGAGCTGTACTGAGCAGCATCTGTCTGTGGACTGAGCTACCTGACTAGTTGTGATCCAGCCCCCACCCCTCCTACCGCCCTCTCTCATCTAGCTCATCCTGATTTCAAATTAAAGGGGCATTAGGAGGCAGCAGAGAGAGGCTAGAGGCTTAGATTCTAAGTGCCACTGTACCACTTAGTAGGGGTGAGACTTTAGACAAGTCCCATAATGTCCTTCTACCTCCATTTCCTCGTCTATAAAATGTCTTCATCCTTCACAGGGTTGTCATGAGGATGAAATTATCTAGTCCTTTGAAAGGAAGAAAGAGCCACACAAAGAAATGTGCAGCCACATGGTCCTGGTTGAGCGAGAAAGGAAGAAATGGACTTTCCTCCATAAGCTTTTGGCCAGGAAGTCTGTCGATTATTACAATTAATAAAAAAATACATCTAACTGGGGTCAGTCCGCTGGCATAGCAATTAAGTTCATGTGCTCCACTTACGTGGTCTGGGGTTCACCGGTTCGGATCCCAGGCACAGACCTATGCACTGCTTATCAAGCCATGCTGTGGCAGGCGTCCCACATATAAAGTAGAGGAAGATGGGCATGGATGTTAGCTCAGGGTCAGTCTTACTCAGCAAAAACAGGAGGCTTGGCAGCAGATGTTAACTCAGGGCTAATCTTCTTCCAAAAATTAATTAATTAATTAATTAATTAAAAAAATACATCCTAACTTTTCCCCCAAATCTAAAGTCACAATTTAACATTAATTGTGTTACTTAGGAAGCTCTAACTGCTTTCTGTCAATCAAATAAAATGAATGCCCCATTTCACTCATCCTTTTCAAATAGAGAAGATTCTTGTGAACAATTATAAGAAGAAGCCATGCGACAGAGACATTTCTCTGTGACGAATCCTGTGGAATACCTGTCTGTTTCCTCCTCGGGCTCCAGAGCAGTCTACCCACTGATACCAAAGCCAATTGGCATGCTCCTCCCCATGCAGAGAATACACAGGCTCGTTCCCAAAGCTTGAACGCCCACCATCTCTTCAACAAACAAAAGCCTGACATTTATGCAGATGCTTTTTTTAAGGTCAAAATACTGAGTAATGACGGAAGAAACATGAATTTAAACTATACAAATCCCAGGTATTTTAGACCTTGAAAGAACATTCAAGGCCTCAGACACACATCTGTAGCACGGGGTGCGCTCCTTTCCCCCTCCAAAGTCCCTGTTGAAAGATGTTCAGCATAAGGCCACCCATTCACGTCCTGGGGGTTGACTAGATTACGGCAGAATCTCTCCAACAACTTATTCATTCATTCAAAACAAAGTGATCTTTGGGTTCCTATTATATGCCAGGCTGTGTGCCAACAGCCCAGCGCAGAATACAGGACGGGGATGCTGCCAGCAGAGATCTCACGGTCCAGCCTGACAGACGTGGATGTCAATCAAGGCATCACACAAACACGTTACTGCAAACTGTGATGAGATCAACGAAGGAAAAGACCAAGACCGGCTCTATTCCAGAGTGAAGGCGGCCCGGAAGGCTTCGTGGCCCCTAACCCTGGGCCTTGCACATAGTCAGTGCTCACTAAATGCAACGGACTGAATGTGTGTGTGTCCCTAAATTCCTATGTTGAAATCCAAATCCCAGTGTGATGGTATTAGGAGGCCGGGCCGTTTGGAGGGCTCCATTCTCATGAACGTGATTAGTGTCCTTCTACAAGGGATCCCGTGGAGCTCTCTCACCCTCTCTTTCCATCATGTGAGGACACACCACGAAGACCGCCATCAGGAACCAGGAAGCAGGTTCTCATCAGACACCAAGTCTGCCAGCACCTTGGTCTTGGACTCCCAGCCTCGAGAGCTGTGTGAGATAAGTGTTCATTGTGTAAGCCGCCCAGTCTGTGGTGCTTTGTTACAGCATCCCTAACTGACCGAGACAATAAATGTTGAACGGTCAGATGTTAATCTGAGCCCTGAAAGATGAGCGGGTGCTAACTAGGCCTGGGTGTGTGGAACAGGGAGAAGAGTGGTCCAGGAAGAGGCAAAGGCTTGTACAAATGTCCTGAGACAGGAGGGAGAATGGCCACTTTAAGCTAAGGAAGAAAGCTCAGTGTGGTCAGCAGAGAGCAAGAGCTGATGGTGCTGGAAGATGAGGGGAGGAAGTCCTCAGGGGCCACCAAACTCTTTTCCCACTCCCAGAACGAAGAATTGACTGTGAACTCTTTCAGTTCACCTCACTTTGATCAGTTCCACTAACACTTGTCTAACTCCTAAGGTACTGGTGCTAGATACTAACAGAGATCCGTGAGACTCGGGCCTGCCCTCAAGGGTTTTGCCTTCTTATGAAACACACCTTTTTTCAAAACACACAGCAAGCAGAGATTGTTGTGCAAAGATACTGGGCATAATATTTGCACAGATAAACAACACCAGTAGGATAACACATGATGGTTTGAGCACCACGCTCTACACACCTGCCGTTATTTATGTGGTAACATCTTTGACAAGATAACCGGGTCTTCCAATACTTCTCAGCCCTGCTGAGTTTCTCATGTCAGCATTACCCCAAGCCCAGCAAAAGGCACTGATTAAAATTCCAAGGGAGGGGGCTGGCCCGTGGCTGAGTGGTTAAGTTTGCATGCTCTGCTGCCAGAGACCCCGTGTTTCATTGGTTCGAATCCTGGGCGTGGACATGGCACTGCTCATCAAGCCACGCCGAGACAGCGTCCCACATGCCACAACTAGAAGGACCCACAACGAAGAATATACAACTATGTACTGGAGGGCTTTGGGGAGAAAAAGGAAAAAAATAAAATCTAAAAAAAAAAAAAATTCCAAGGGAAGAATCTCATTAGGACCTACTCCAGGTCCAAATACTCTGGGCCACACACCTCCATCAGCACAGAGATACACAGAGTGGAGAAATCTTGTTCTCTCTGCTGGAGAGGGCAGCAGGCAACGCTGTTACACTCCCAGGTAACACAAATGGGCTAAAGGATTCCAGAATCACCCACTGCGAGAGCTGGGAAGGACTCCAGAGATAATGTTATTCAAATCTTTCTTCCTACAAATGAGAAGACTGAGGCCCCGAGAAGCTGGAACGCCCTCCACAAGCTCACTGAGTGAGAGGAAAGCAGAGTCTAGAATTTAGTCTTGGGACTCACAGTCCAGTGCTCTTTCTATGGCACCACCCTAGCTCCTGGTATGGAAAGTGTGTGTATGAATATAGACAATATGTCGGGTTAGAGAATAAAACATCTGAGCTGATCCCCCTGCCTTTTTGTGTTGTCATTCATTACAGATTTCTCTTCCTCCTCTCCAAGTCAAAGACCTCCTCCAGCCTCCAGAAGACCCCACCTGAACTTTGAAGCTCATTTTATGACATTACTACACTCACAAAGATCCAGGAAGAAGGGAGATGTGGAGAGATTAGGAAAAGGTCATTTCTCTCTCTATTGTGATGATGCTGTCAGTAGCAGGAAAAAAAGTGTATTATCTTACCCAATAAAACTTTCCAAGGTTAGCTGGGTCCTGGATTTATTAACTCAGTGACTCAATAATATCTTCAAAGATCCCAGTTCTTTCCACCGTCCCCCTTTGACACACTCGGCAGATTGACTTGTCTTTAGTTTAGCCCTCCTCGTGGTTGCAAGACGGCTGCAGTTGTCTAGGCATCACATCCACACCTAACAAGGGCTAGAAGAGGTTCTCATTGACCAGACTTGTTTCTCATACCCATACCTAAACCAATTACAGAAAAGGAGAATGAGACCTCAGTGACTGGATTTCACCTTCCCTGAATCCCATGGAGGTGGCGTGGACATCAAGACAAAATCAGCCAAGATGAGGGAGAGATAGATTTTGAATAAGGAGCCAGCTGCCTGCTGGCCCTTATTGGGTTCCAAGCACCTCTTTTCTCTCCCTGTACCATTTCATTTTTAGTCACGATAAGGGAGGAGTTTGAATGCCAAAAGCACTGTCATTACAAAGGCATTCTGCTACACCAAGACAATAGGTGTGCCCTGTGGAGTTTATTATAAGGGATTTAAATTCCATTTCATTTTGTTTGGTAGAAAAGTCATATTCACAACTCACATTTTCCTTCCCTCCAGGGGCCTCCATTGTTCACATTCATACCACCAATAAGCATTCCTAAAAGCCTGTCGGATAATATAAATGAAAATGAGAACAAGAAAGATTTCTGTGCTATTTGTCCTTAATATCCTGGGGCAAAACGTGGATTTACTTATTTGGAACAATATTGTGGCTTGCAAAGCCTATGAAAACTCCCAGTGCTATAAAAACATCTAATAAACGCAGCTCTTAAAAACAAAATTCTTGCAGGAACTGAGTTTCTTTGTTATTCTGTAGCTTAAAAAAAATACTAACAAATAAAAATTATTGTGATATTGCTAACTTTTAAGCATCAGACAGTTTTAGTATCCGTGCTACAGCATAAGATGCTGCTTCACAGAACTTGCAGACACAGTGACAACTGCCCACTTTATAAGAGCACTTTTTGTGCGTGTGAAAATATACATTACCCAAGGATGCTCCGACCTCTCCTCCTATTTATAAAGTGTTGCCCTTAACCTGCTGATAAACACCCTTCACTGTTTCCTGGTCCCTGCGAGGTGATGCTCCCACCTCACGGCTCCATCGCTCCCCCTTCCCTAAGTCCCCACCCCATCCACACCTCTGAGACTCAAAAATCAGAGGTGGTTTCTCTACGTTGTATATTTTCACGCACCTCCGTTGCTTTCATGAGATTTTCCCTCTGTCTAAAACACCCCCCATCACCACTCCCGTCTTTGCCCGGATAATTCCGACTCATCTTTGAAACCCTCCTTCAGACCTTGCTTCTTAGGCACCAGGAACACATCCCTAATTCCCATCCACACTGCCATCTACCGTGAGAGGGGATCCTTGACGACCCCTCCACACCCTGGATGACCCCTCATTGCACCTCCTATTCTGGGAAGGTCAGCTTCGCCTGTGGATGCCGCCCTGGGCCCCAGGCTTTAGAGGTACCACTCTGACCTCCCCTGTGGGTTGAGGCCAAGGAGATGAGCTCACTGGGAGCCCCTGCACCTCCCTGTTCCAGACCATGCTCCAGGTGCCCAGCTCCAGCCCACCCTCCCCGAGGGGCACATGTGGGTGTGCAGGCCCAAGGCCGCTTGTGAGGCTGGGGGCGGCTGAGGCTTCTCCCTCCCAGGTCGGGGCTTGCAGCTGCAGGGGGGAAGGGATGGGGCAGACCTTGGAGTGGGGGCCATGGCCAGGCAGTCCCCATGCCATCATCTTTCAACAGGACGCTTCAGGTTGCCCAGGAATTCTAAAAGCGAGCTTTGCCTTCCAGGCACACGTGTCAGGGAAGGAGAAAAGGGGTATGTTTGTACCAGATGGATGGCCTGTGGGCCTCCATTGGCGCTCCTGCTGGCTCTGCAAACCTCCGGGGAGGGCCAGGTACGTTCTGCAAGCACGATGCTCGGTATGACGGATTTCCAGGAGTGTGGTCAGTGTGGGTCACTGTCCAGAGGGCGGGGGTCTGGCCGAGGTAACCATTACCCCATGGTGACCTGCCGAGTAGCCAGGTTGCTTTCCCCAGGGGGTGCCCAACCCCCCAGGGAGCCTTTCCTTGAGAACTTTCTACAGTGTTGACAAAGCATCACAAAAGCGAAGTGTGAGCTCCAACCAGCCTGGTTTTAATATAAACGGTTCCTGTTCGAAATTTACCTCAAGGTAATATTTATGTTTCAGTTTGAGGGAGTGTATTCAATTTCAAGGAAATTTATTCTGCGACGGTAAATTCTAAGGGAGATTTCCTTGCGCCGCTACGGCGGTGTGATGGAATCAGCTGAATGTTGGCATCGCAGCCGGTACCCAGTTAGGGACCTGTCTGGAGGACACATTTTTGTAACTTCAAACACTCTGGACCAACGGATCCCAAATGTTGATGCAGGGACCTACTGCACGGAACCACAAAGGTCACTCTGGGGCAGGCCCAGGGATCTGTGCTGGCCAGGATTTTGCGTGGTTTGAGGATTTTTTTTTTAGCTTCCCAGATGCTTCCAAGGGACTTTGTGTGGGAGCTATTGCCCCCAACCAGAAATGGGTACAGACTCTTACCACAGAGCAAGGACTGTGCTACTTGGCTGTATGTGGCATTTTGTTTTTAATCTTCCCAGCAATCCTGAGAGAGAGGAACTCATTCTCCTCTCCAACAGATGAGAAGACTGAGCTATGAGAGGGCTGGGTGATGCACTCAAGTTCACAGAGCGAGTTAATGGTGGATCTGGGGCTTAATTACAGACTGGCTCGAAGCCCAGCGTCCTTCCACTGGGCACGGGCAAATGGCAGGCGTGGGGAATTGCTTCAGCCCTCCAAGAGTTAGCAAAAAGGATTAGGGCTTCGCTTTCTCTTCAAAGACGTCAGTTTGTCAGGATAATTCCAGCGGCTGTGCATTTTCCACATTGAAAAAACGTCTGGCAACAGCACTTAGAAATTCAGGTGGCTCCATCAATGATGGAATCAGAGCTGGCAAAGAGAAACCGTGGTATTTCTAAAGACGTCGGTTTCTGAAGCAATAATAGACCATTATTGGAGGAAAAAGCTCTCATTCCATTAACAACACTGTTTAATGCAAGAGCATAAAAAAGCTTTCAAAGCTTCAAGAGCAACCGCATGAATTTTCTCTCTTAAAAAAAAAAGTCCCCAAACAAAGTCTCTGCCCTCAGAATGGTCCCCAAAGGATGTTTTTTGCCATTAATTCCACAGTCATAAATGCATCAGCTTGTTTCCCACAGTTCCTTCAGGAAAACTAGTACACAAACACCGTCTGTTCAAAGACAACTTGAGAAGTGAAGTCTGGTTTCAGGGATTGCTATAATTCACCCCCTAAATTGCCTCTTCTTTCAGGCAGAGAGAACTCAGGACTCGCCCAGCTTCCTTCTCATCTCCATATCTCCTCTAGTTCAGAAGCCGGTAGTTCCTCCTCCTTCCCCGGAAGTCTCCTGCTCCAAGTTCCAAGCACACAGTACCTTTCCTCCCACTCTTCTTCATAATAAGCTTTTTCTTTTTAAAAAGAAATTTTTTTTTTGAGGAAGATTAGCCCTGAGCTAACATCCGCTGCCAATCCTCCTCTTTTTGCTGAGGAAGATTGGCCCTGAGCTAACATCCATGCCCATCTTCCTCTTTATATGTGGGCTGCCTACCACGGCATGGCTTGATAAGCAGTGCCGTGTCCGCCCCCAGGAACCAAACGCAAACCCTGGGCTGTTGAAGCAGAGCGTACAAACTTAACCACTGCACCACTGCACTGGCCCCTAAAATGAGCTTTTTTTTATTGGCCCTCTTTTCTTCTTAGATACCCTGATTTCCTGGTCACCCTCATATTTCTGTGGAGCAAAGAGAAGGGTCATCCTTGTTAAATTTCAGCTCTCAACCTAAAGTTATCTTTGGGTCTCCCAGTTCACTCCCCCCAAAAGCAACCAACACCATCTCTGTCTTGGGTGTCCCTCCAGAGAGAATCTGCATGGATAAACATACCTACATAGATATGTATACTTTTTATACATAAATGTTTATAGACTTTATATCTAGTCCTACCCTATCTTTCTAATTTTGTATATATATATATATTTGAAGGGTATTGATTTATATAGACTAATTTTTTTTGCACAGCCACATTTCTGAATTACAAAATATTTATATAGAGTTTTTTGTTTGTTCTTTTGAGTTTTTCAGCTAAAGAATTATAATGTTTGACAACTATAACAGTTTTGCCTCCTCCTTTCTAGTTTCTATGCCTCATTTCTCTTTCTAATCTAATTGGCATCAGCTATTTAACATATTAAATAATAGTGTGATAGACAGAATATTCATAAAAATTGACCATGTCGACTGACAAATAATAATGCACAACTGAAATGTCACAATGTTTTAAACTATCATAACCTCAATTAAAAAAATTGACCGTATCTTAGGTCACAAAGAAAATCTTAGCAAATTTCTTAGAATGGGAGTTGTACAGTCAACATCCTCTGATCATAATACAATAACAGTAGTAACAACAATAGCAATAAAATAAACAATAAAGTCCTTCTGCCTGGAATAAAATACATACTATTGTTTTAGGGTTTTTTTGGCAAGGAAGATAGCTAACATCTGTGCCAATCTTCCTCTGTTTTCTATGTGAGACGCCACCACAGCATGGCTTGATGAGCAGTGTGTAGGTCTGCCCCCAGGATCTGAACCCATGAGCTCCAGGCCACCAAAGTGGAGCCTACGAACTTAACCACTGTGCCCCCCAGGGCCCCTCCCCCTACTATTGTTAAAAACAAGACAACAGGCCCAAAATGGAGTCACTTATGCAAAACCCCATGTCATCAATCTGAGACTTAATTATAGTTTTGGCTCTCCCAGAGACGGAATCTTAAACCAGTCCATCGGGAATCGCCTGGTCAGCACTGGTCAAGCCATCTGCCTGATAGGCTCCCGCCATCCCCAAAAGGAAAATGATCTTGCAATAACCAACTGCTTTTTTGCCTAGTATAACTTCCTTCTTCCTGCTCCTTTCTGCCTAAATGTCATTTTTTACACCTCCTTAGAGCTCCTTTCTATCTGCTAGATTGGGTGCTGCCTAATTCATGAATCATTGAATAAAGCCAATAAAATCTTTAAAATATACTCAGTTGAATTCTGGTTCTTAATACCATTAAACAATTCTTAGGACTCATAGGAACTACAAAATGAACTTACACAATCTCTTGAAAATAATGGAATGAAAACATACATGTCAGAATCAATTGGGATATTGCAAAAGCACTTATCAGAGGAAAATGTAGAACATTAAATTCTTAGAACAATAAAAATAGAGAAATAAAGATAGTGAATTCAATGCAAATTCAAAAAGCTAGAAAACAGAGTAAACTAAAAGAAAACAGAAGAAAAAAATGTAAAGACATAATTTAAAGAGTTAGAAAAAAGAAAAACAGTAGAAGTAATAATCAAAAATCTGGTTCTTTAGGTGAGAAACATCATCAAAATAGACAGCCAGCTAACCTAATCAAGAAAGAAAACACAAATATAGAAAACAAGAAATGACAAGTGGAAAACAACCATCAAAACAGATACTTTAAAAAAAATTGTGAGGGGCCAGCCCACTGGCCCAGCAGTTCAGTGCGCGCGATCCGCCTCTCAGCGACCTGGGGTTTGCCAGTTCGGATCCCGGGTGCGGACACGGCACTGCTTGGCACGCCATGCTGTGGTAGGAGTTCCACATATAAAAGTAGAGGAAGATGGGCATGGATGTTAGCTCAGGGCCAATCTTCCTCAGCGAAAAGAGGAGGACGGGCAGTAGTTAGCTCAGGGCTAATCTTCCTTAAAAAAAAAAAAATTTGTGAGACTACGTTTCAAAACTCCATGCAAATAAATTTGAAGACCCGAATAAAATGGATAATATTCTGCAAAAGTTATGGTTTGCCAAAATTGACACCAATGAAGACAATTCTGAAAATACAAAGAAAGTAGTGAAAGAGCTTCACACCACCACCCCACCCCCCAAAACAAACCAGGCCCAGATGGGTTCACAGGTGAATTCTAAATTCTACCAAACGTCCTGCACTCAGATAATGTCAATGTTGCTTACATTACTCCAGAATATGGAAATAGAAGGAATTTTTCCGAATTATATGAAATCAGCATAATATTGAACCACACACCTAATGCATTTACTCAAAAAGAAAAACACAGACCCAGCTCACTTACAAACGTCAATGCAAAACCTTAACGAGAATGTTAACAAACAGAATCCAACAACTCATTAAAAAATGATGCACCATGATCAAGTGCAGTTTATTCCAGAAATGCAAAGTTTATTCAATATTAGCAAATTCATTACATATACGTAAAATCCATAATATTAATACTGCTAAGAAGCAAAATCATCAAAAAGGCATTTTACAAAATCCAAAACCCATTCATATTAAATAAATACCCAATAAAATAGGAATTAATGAATATTTCCTTAATATGACTTCATATATGCATATATATGTCACAATATATACATATAAAATCCAACACTGTCTTAAATGGAAAACACTAGAAGATTTTCACTAAAGTCAAGAACGACATAAGGATGGCTTTTATCACCATTAAATATATTTAGCAGTGTGTTGGGGTGTTAGCCAATGCAATTAGGCAAGACAAAGCATGGAGAGGCATAAGAATTAGAAAGGAAGAGGTAAAATTCTATCTGTAAATGATTTAATTACATATGTAGAAAACCCAAAAATAGCAATGGGAAAACTACTACAAACAATAAGAATTTAGTAAAGTAGCATGTTACAAAATGAACATAGAAAAATCAATAGCTTTCATATACAAAAACAAAAACCAGGTTAAAGCATTCATAGAGCAAAACAAGAAAAAATATGTAAGTTCTTAAGTGTAAAGTTAACAATAAACGTCCGTTGCAGTTTGGGTTCTCTGGGAAGCAGATGCCAAGATGGAGCGAAGAGTGCAAAAAGCCGAAAGCAAGAAGGAGGCCGGTGGGACAGGGCAGGCCCTCAGACCCCAGCGTCCACCACAGTCTCTCCAGCCCAGCAGGGAGATCCAGAGCGAAGGCAGCCAGTTAAGAGTCGTTCCGTACTGGGCAGAAACGGCCAGGCTCTTACACCAGCCTTGCTTAGTCAATGGCCAGGGGCTGTCCTGAGAATGACATAGTAGGTCAGTTTAACCCTTAGCGTCTGGGAAGAAATGCTTATCTTTAAAGACATGCTGATATGGGAGGAGGCATGCATCCCTATCTTTAAAGCCATCATTCTTTGCTTGGGGATGTTGTAAATGTTTAAAGCGGGTGTACAATGCATGCTGGACAGGCCACGTCAGGCCATTCTGAAAAACAAGGTCAGGCCAAATTAGTTTTAAACCAAATGACTTCCTCCTGTACTTCAGTGTATTAACTCTCTCACTGCTTTCCATTGTGCATCACTACTTGAGGGTGGGCTCCAGGATAGGTTGTTAAGTCCCTAAAAAGCAAGGTGGAGAGAAGGTGCACGGTGTGCTACCACTTATCGGAGAAAGGGGGGAAGTGTGTGGGTGAGTGTTTATTTTTTTAAACGAAAGGATAAACAGTAAAATGTTAAAAATTGTTTTTTATGGGAGAGAAGAAATAGTGTAGAGAGAATAGGTTTAGAAGTCAGACTTTCTTGAATGTATCTGTTTTATAGATTTAATATAAATATTTTATACATTTTAAAACATTAAACTTTAAAAAACAATCCCTTAAAATCTACAGCGAAATGAAACAAATGAATGCCCCCGTGTCCCTGGGTGTGGCCTATCCCTGTGGAGACTTTAACGCACAGTAATTTGATTTTATCCACTGATGGGAGGTAATCTCAGAACAAAAGAACTACACACACAAAAAGGCTTAGACTATATTTTGCTATTCATATGGCTGGTCACAGTTTTAGTAGCATTATTCAGAAACTATTGTGCGTGTTTTGTGGGATAAAGAAAATAAGCAGTTATGCTGAAGTCAGTGAAAGTGGGATTTTTGGAGTGGGAGAAGGAAGCATAGCATATAATCAACAAGCTTAACAAAAACCGTGTAGGTCTGTACTTTCAGTGGCTAGTGCTGGCCACTGAACAAACTTGAAAATAATACTAACTCAGAAGCACCCCTAGCACCCAATCATGGTCATTAACACCCTTTCTCACCAAAAGGAGCCAGGACTCCTTGGAGAAATAACTGACTCAGGTGTGGGGCAGGCAACGTGAAGGAGAGCCCGGCACATCTTGTCATGTCAGGAGGCAAGGAGGTTATCAAAGATTACCAGAGTTATGGCAAATGAATTTAGGAGTAAACTTGAAGAGAATCTCACAGCCAAAAATAGGATAATTTGAGTATCAGTAAGATTAATCATTTCAAAGGCTCAAAACACACCAAATATGTTTAAATTGGTAGGTTCATAAGGAACAAAACAAAAAAAAATCATTGGTCATTTTTGGGGGATACTAGGAAACCAATGCTATTTGGAAAACTGGGAAATTAACAGAAAGAGGAAGCATTAATCCCACTTTTCCTGTATAAACTGCACCTTGGGATAACCAAATAGTTGATGAGGGGAATTTCCTTTTTATTGAAGGATTCCGGCTGAAGAAGAACTGGTAGAATTAGAATATTACCAGTTAACAACTTCTAATAAATTAATAGACCTAGGCAGTAATCATTGGAGGCTGCCAGAGAGACATAAAGAGACAGCTAGATACTGTGTGCCTCCTGATGGAAACACATAATTCACCTGTGAAGTAGGCTTCCTCCCAAATTAGATCTGAGTCAGATTAAGTCTTTAGATCTAACTACCAATTTACAAGAAATACAGGCAACAGAGGACCGGGTCAAAGGACACCATGGAGATGTAATCAGCAAAATTCATACCATGGGAAATCAGACAGGACAAACAACCTGGTTTCTTCAAGAATAACAAAGAGCAGGAAGGGAGGATGCAACTGTAGATGAAAGAGTCCTGAGAATCTTACATTCGGAGTCATATCAATGTAAATGTTTCTTTTCCTATGTGTTAGAAGAGTTTAAACAGCATTTGTGTTTTCTGTTCTTTCAAGGGTTGGTAGCATTGTGAAACCATCTGGACCTTGTATTATTTTGGGGGGAGTAACTCTTTGACAATTTTTTCTTTTCATTCCACATTAATCGATCTATTTTAGATTTTCTAGCTCCTCTGGGGTCATTTTCAGTCATTTGTATTTTCATAGAATATTGCTAATTTCATCCAGATACTCATTTATTTGCAGAAAGTTGAGCCGAGCAGTAGGTTGAGCCATGCAAACTGCCATCGACAATTCATGTGGTTCCATCTAATAATTTTAAGTAGAATTTATTTCATTTTACTTGATTTTTCCACGATCATTTCTCATTTTGTGTATTTGTGCTTTCCTTGGTTTTGTAGAATAGTTTAGTTAATGGTTTATCTTTTTTTATTTTATTTTTTAACAAAAAATTAGCTTTTGGATTTAACTACTACTCTTATGTGTTTTCTGGTTCATTTTATTTCTGCTTTTATCTTTATTAACTTCTTCCTTTTGTTTTCTGTAGGTTTATTTTGTTTTTATTTTGCTATCCTCTTGTGTTAAAAGTTTAATTCCTCTTAATTCATTCATTCTTGTTTATTAATACATGTATTAAACTTAGAATTTCTTCAGCTGCATCTCATACATCTGATACAACTGTTTCAGTTATTAGTATCTTTACATTCTGGACAGTTTGCAATTTCAGTTTTGATTTCCTCTTTGGTTTAAAAAGATTTTTAAAAGCTGGAAAATTTGGAGAACTAGCTATTTTAATTATATCTGTCTTTATATTGTATTGTGATCAAAGAACATGGTTTGTACTCTTTTTACTTTTTAAATTTTGGTGAAGTATTCTTTCCAGTCTAAAACATCTTTTTTGGTAAATGTTTTTTGTGCACTTGAAAATGTGGCTTTTCTGTTTTATAGGTATAAAGTCTTTTATGTACACATGATCTATTTTTTCATATTTAAGTTTTTGATTTAAGTGCTGTAAAATTCACTTTTTTAGTGTACAGTTCTATGGGTTTTGAAAGCATAGACTACTTCACTACTGCCGCATGCACATACAGAACAGTTCCATTGCCCAAAAGAACCCCCACGCGCCGTTCCTCTGTGGTCAAGCACTCCCGTCATCCCCAGCCCCCCACAAGCGCTAATCTGATGTTGCTCCCTGTAGTTTTGCCTTTTCCAGAGTGTCACATAAACAGCATCATACAGTACGCTCCCTTGTGGAACTGGCTTCTTTCACTCAGCATAACATATTCGAGATTCATCCATATTTGGTGTGTGTCACTAGCTTAGGTGCTGAGAACATGGATAAACGATGTGACATCGTGTCTTCTACTTGAAGCCCCAGGCCCTGCTGTGACACCAAAGAACCCAAGAGAGGGAGGTTGTGATCACCAAGAACCCAAGAGAGGGAGGGCGTTCCCCCTGACAGTCCGAAAGAGTAGAGCTGGGGCAGACACACTTTTCAGAAAGCTTTCAAAGGACGCCAGTCCAATGGCCTCTTAGGGACAGAAGCAGGACAAGACACATCCAGGCTGTCTTTCAGAAGACAGAGGGATAAGCATTAACCAGGGGGCTGGCTAGGAGCCCTCAACTTGCATCGACTGTGACATTAACAAAAAGAAGAGCAAATTCCGGCTGCAGGCATGCGGCTGTAATGGAGGAGAGAAAGCAGAGTCAAAATGGTTCTGGTTCTAGCAACACAGGGCTGTAAAGAAGTTCATCTGATGTATTAGCAGAAGGTAAAAATCAGTGTTAGTGTGGCCGCCATGAGAATGCACCTTTCAGATCTGCCAGCAGGGAACAGCTGACCCCTCGGGCCTCTGCCCGTCCGCTCGCAAATCCATCGCTAGGTTTGCACTGAAGCCGTGGCTCCCACCGGCCGCTCCCAGCCATGACAGAGCATGGCAGGCCCATTCTTGGGAGATGGGTCTCCTCTGACAGGTGACTGTGGCTCAGTGAGACCGCCCCCTCCCAAGCCCCCGCCTTGCCCAACTTCCCTTAGAACCCCATGGCTGTCTACAGCACTTCACGGGCCCCTCTTTCCTCCTTTCTGAACTTCCTTCCACAGCAGACTTGTGTCGCTGTCCCACAGCTCACCCTGCCTTCCCTCTCTCCATCCCCGTTTTCTCTCACAGGTATTTCCCCAGATAGGTTCCTTCTATCTTCAATCTGAACAGTTGCAGAGCTTCAGGGATGACTACATGATCCGCCAAGCCGGTCTGGTATACCAAGGTCAGGGCTCTAGTGTGGGGATCCTGGGACCCTGAAACAAGGATGCTTCCCTCAGGATGCCTCTGCGGCCCTCCTGGGCCCTTTGGGCTGGTGCAGGTGCCCCACCCTTCCCCGATCAGAGCAAGCACTGCTGCTGCACGGGCAGATGCTGTGGTGGCTGGCGGCTGCTTCCCCACGGGGCAACAGGGGCCCCTCAGGAGTTGCCCCCACCTCCTCTCCTGGCTGCCAGCTGCGAGTTAGAGTTAAATCTTAGCATAAATTGTCCTGGGCCTGATAAAGAAGGAGACTATACACTTTGGAATTACAAGAATTAACTGGCATTGTCAGCAGGAGCCAGTGGGAGGTGGGGGAGTTACTCCCGGGATGGGATTCGAAGTGCGGGGATATGGAGACTGGTAAGCAAGAACTCACTAACTGGGCCAGGGTCTTCAGACACCAGATTTAGCACTCTAGCAAGGCCTACCCCCAGGGGATGGGACAAGCCGGCTGTTGGGGTTGCTCAGCAAAACCAGGACAAGATGGTGGCCGGCTCTTATGTGGCCGTGGAGTGGATGTGCAGGTTTCCCCCGGAGATGGAGAGGAAGGCTGAGGGAAGTGGGCACGCTGGAGCGGGCACTTTATGTAAGGCCAGAAGATGACATTTCGTGAGCGGGCCCGAAGGACACGCCACTCACCAAGGCTATCTGAAATAAGCTGGCAAGTGGGGCGCTGGCATGCCTAAGAAGTTTGATGCTGGCTCTTCTCCACAGCCCAGGGCTGACAGTAGGACAGGCAGTCATCATAGAGCTGAGCCCATTGATGTCCACGGGGAAGATGGGGCCTCAGAGTAAGAGGCGCCCGTGGTAGCACTTCACCACCAGAAGCCAGGAGGCCACAATTACCATGACACTCAGTAAGGCCAGATGGGCGGCCCACCAGGAGCATTGCCTCCTTCTTTGTGATAAGAGAGAAAAGGCGCAACAATTTGTCTTTTACCTGGGAGGGGATATCCCAGCCTGCCTCTGACCACTGGGTCCCTCAGACTTCCCTGAGGTGGCCAGTCCCTGAATCATCATGGAGAGTCTGCAGAGAGCTTTCCCTGCAGGGGGTCGTGGAGATGGTTAACAGAGCCTGGTGCCCACAGGGCAAGATGGACAGGCATGCGACGAGGATGCTGCTCAACATTCACTTCCAAAAAAGAGGGAGCCAGAGGCTGAGGGTGGTTACTGTAATAAAAAAAAAATCATGGTCCCTTTCTCTGTTCCCAGTCCTGAACCAGTTTTCAGATCCAAAACCAATTGATTAAAGAAGTGGCCAGCTCCCTAGGGGAAGGATGCTACGACATCGTGGCAAGTATCTACCGTGACGATCCCCCGAGCCCTTCCCCGGGGGGTCTGTGGCCATTTACTCAGGTGACCATACACCAGGAAAGGGGACCAACCAGACATTTTGAGGACTACTGGACACAAGGTCTGACTTAACACTGATCCCAAAAGACCCAGCACACTCCCGTGGGGGTTGGAGTGGGGGCCTGCAAGGGCCAAGAAATAAATGCGTCCTGATGCAAATCCAGTTCACAGTGGTCCCACTGGGTCCATGGACGCTGCCCAGGCCCCAGGTGTATACTTGGAACTGATAGACTTGGCAGCTGGGGTAGGTCTCCACCTGAACATCCTTCTGGTGCGCCAACTGACCACGACTGAAACGCCCCATCTCCCCTCAACACTGGCTTCTCCTGGGTTCCTGGCCAAGAACAGCACTGTCCACCTGGTCACCTAAGCCATTACCCATCTGATGGTCGCTTGGGCCGTCCAGCTCTCTCTCCTCCAACCCCAAGAGGGACACTAGGCCAATACAGCCAACACGTCCTGTAAAATCTTCCCCAGATCAGGGACGGCCCTCTTCTCAGGGTCAGGCCCTCATTGCTTCTCCTCCATCAGCAAGTGGAGACGAGTCAAGCACAACTCAACATAACCAGCACCTAGTTAATCATCTTGAGATTTTCTCTACAGCCATTCATTGATCTCAGAGAGTGGTTACTTTACATTCTTTTTTTTCTACCCAAGGTGATGCCAAACCACATCATGTGGTACCCACATCGTTTTAAACCCCTGGGCTGGTGAGATTTTTATTTTTCAAGTGTTTGGGCCATTCAGGAGTCCCTTCCTGGGGCAGACTGGGCGAGGGGTTTGTCCACATCCGCGGACAGTCTCTGCAGCCCCATTGGCTGTGGCCTCCTAAGCAGAATGTCCTTATATGAAGCAGGTTCAACAGGTAACTCTCTCTCTCTTCTTTAATAAGAACACTATAAAACACCCAGACACGTTCTGAGCAGAGTGATTTCTCAGAGGAATTTTGCGAGTAGTACATGTTCCAGCTCTTGAAAATGTATAATTTATCTTCTAGAAAGGGGCGCATAAATCTTACTGTCACTTTCTTAATGACAACAGACAGCAGTCCCATTTGCTTCCCACAGGGAAAAAGAGAATAAGTCATGAATTGAGTGTTACGTGTTGGGGGGGGCTCCAGTCCTACACAGGGGGGCCCCGCCATGCTCCTGCCTGGGGCAGGGCCTCCCACAGCCACATTCTGGGCAACCAGCCTTCCTGGAACCCCAAGGGCTAGGGCAATTGCAAAAGGAAACTTTTTCTGTTTTATCCTTGAATAGTTTCCGATGGTTTATAAGAAAGCTACTGATCGGTGTTCTTTTCGTGTATACGGACATCCTAATGAATTCCCTTACTAGGATTAGGAGTTTTTTAGCTGATTCTCTTGAGGATTTTGTGTGTATCCATCCATCAGTAAATAATGATAAGGTTGTCTCCCTTTGTCAGTGGTTATTTATCTTAATTCTGTTTTCTGCCTTTCAACAACGACTCCCATGTAGGTTCCCTGAGTTATTGGGAATGTTGACCACAGTGCTGCGCAGCTATGGGAGAATGGTTTTGGAAAGAGCAGGAACTATGGCCGGAGCCAGCACAAACGTCTCGATGTTTGGATGGAAATAGGAAACAGCTGAGAGCATTTGGGGTAGAGAACTGCCTGTGGCTCCTCTTCCTTTTCCTCTCCCTTCCTGACCAAGTCAGTTCAAAGCCCACAGGTGTCCATGACAGGGTCGGGGAGGTGCTGCTGGCCCCGAAAAGAATGTCAGAGTTCAATCAGGGAGAAAACGGTGTCCTTGAAGTTTTGGGGGGGGGGCATCTGGCATGGGTATCAGAGCCTAAGAGGGGTGAGGAAGGCATCCTGGTGAGGCAGTGGCCTGATACAGCTGTTGGAACCAGAGCAGAATAAGGGGTTGTCCATGTGATGGGGTGGAATGTGGTCTCAGAGCCCTTGTGAGGTCAGGAAGCCATCCACATGGAGGGAGGGGTGGGGGGCAGCCCAGCTCAGTGGCTTGAAGCCCGAGATGAGGAGAGCATCCATGTGGGTACAGCCTGGGCGGGTGTCCTGCAGGGTCAGAAGATCTGCCAGGTGAGGACACCAGGCCCAGCACAGGGTAGGGGAGGAGGGAATCTGCCTAGGGGAGAAGGCAATGTCAGTGAGGGGAGACTGGGTACACATCCGACACTGAGCTAATAAGTAAACATATAAGGACAATGGGAGGCAGGTTTCCCGTTGTCAAAGAAGTGACTTAAACATTTGGTGAGAGGAACCCTAGAGTGAGCCCAATGGAGTGGGAATTGGAATTAAAAGTATCCATGTGAACTTGGGGTTCGGAGATAGATGATAGATAGATAGGTAGGTAGATAGATAGATAGACAGACAGATGATGGATAGATGGATGGATAGATAGAAAGATAGATAGAAAGATCACAGATAGATAGATAGAGAGATAGAGAGATAGATAGATAGACAGACAGACTGGCATACCTTCTCTAGTCCTGCCCACTGAAAGAACCTGGGATCACTCAACACCCCAAAAGCAATGAGCGCACCCATCATCTGGAGTTTGGCTTTTGAACGTTATTCTCCATGGAAAGGAGCCCACATTCCTTGGAGAAATAACTGATGCAGGGCTCGGGCAGAGAACGTCCAGAGCAGCAGCAGCCTCCATGCTAAAGGGATTCAGGCTTGACCGTGCTTATCAGCTGAAGATGTGCCCCCCGAAACCGGGGGGTTAGAAGGACCCTTGCCCTTGAAGCTTAAAGCACTCCGTTAGATTCATTAATTTAAAGCTGACATTTTATTACTGTAACAAATCAAATAACATATAGAAAAGGAATACTCCCCCTAACTCCTCCACCCGCACCCCCACCCCCCGGGCCTGCTAGGGGACGAAGGTGGCACTGGACCCTGTGCTGTTCACACTAACTCGCAAACATGTGTAAGTTTGAGTTTGGCGTTGTTTTTAAAAGCTGGGTAATACCATATAATCTTGTTTACAACTAGGTTTTCCACTTCGGAGTATATGGTAGGTCAACCACCCCGGTCAACAGAAACCCATCTAAATTCTTTCCCTGAGAGATAGGACATCTCATTGCGCACACATACCAGCTTCTGTTCAAACACCCCACCCAAAGGGGTTTTCAGGGAGTTCTCGTTTCCCATCCCAAACACAATAAACAGTATTTCACACTGAAGAAAAGAGAGGAAGAGCTAAAGAAACCCAGAACTCAGTTGGAAGATGGGCTCTGTGAGGAAATATTTTCAAACTTTTTATATCCTTAAGGAAGAACGACTTGAGGGTTCTAAATCCATGAAAGCTTATATGTCAATAAATAGCTGTCCTTGTATTCAAGGGAAAACTCAGGCCATTCTCTTCAACTGCAGAAAACAGGACTCCTGCTGGACTCGAGGAGGAACCCTAGACGATGGGATCCTGGAATCCAGTCTGGCGTTGTGGCTCCTGCTGTCGCCAGCCATTCCCTATGCTCAAAACACAACCCCCACCCCCCTGCGCGAAAACGAAAAAACAAAGAAATCAGGGCAAAGCCCTCTGTCAGAGGCCCACAGGGGTAATCGTGCCCCCCACTCTGCTCTTCTCGCCAGAGGAGTGTGCGCTGCCGCTGTTTTGGTTCAGAGGGGCGAGCATCGCTCTCGGCCATCGCCTGTGGCTGGCACGCTCGCTCTTCCAATAAACAGCCCAGCTGCTTTCCTTCCCATTTGTCTCACTCCCACCCAGTGTAAAATTTTAAACGGCACAAATAATGGGCGGCCGTGCCCCGGCAGGCTAGTTTTGAAGGCGGCAACACAGAGCTGTGGAAAGAATTCCAGATGCTGTTTCTGGGAGCAGAGGTGTGGTGGTCCCAGCTCTGCCTCAAGCTGTGCATGGCCCTTTGGGGTCCCTCACCCCTGGGGGCCTCAGACTTCTCGCCTGTAACCAGCCTGGAGGCCCTCGCACGGTTGCCGGGAGGATGACTTGACGTAACATCTGCGGGCTCCATCGCTCTTCCCCATGGCCTGAGCTGCAGTGGGTGGGCCAGGTAGCACAGTGGAGGGGACGGGCCCTGAGCGTGGGTGAGGATGGCATTGGAGGAGGCCAGCGAGGAGTCCAGGGGAGCAGATCGGGGTTGGGGGCAGGCAAGACTTGGGCCAAAGGTGGAGGACAGAGAAAGGGAGCGGGACTGAAGGGACCGTCAGAGCAGGTGGGGACATGAAGAGTGGGAGGGAAACCGATGCAGAGGCTGGAGTGCCTGGAGCTGGCTGTGTGGCTCAGCCATGCGGTCATCCCTGCCAGCCCCCTTCACCAGGCCAGTGCCCCACACCCCACACCTGAGCGGGGCTGCTCCGGGGCACAGCCCTGGCACACACAGTGTCACACCTGTCCTGAGACTTGCCCTTGGGCCGTGGGAGTCCATGGTTGCCCCTCCCCCTTCCTCCCCCCGACAGCACTTCAAAATGACTGTCCCATATGGGGCCCAAAAGGCTGGTCCCCGTGCCAGATGAATTTTGGGGAGACACCTTCAGTCTCTGGACTTTCACGTGGGGTAACAAACCCGAGTGTGTCCGAGCGTCTGTGGTCGGGTTGCCGGCACTGGAGATGAACCTCATCCTGGCTGACAGTCTTTGCCGCCCCCGACTCTCCTGTCCACGGGGAGGTCCACCGTTGTCATATTTACTGGGACATCCTCAGCATCTAGTAACGACCTGCACAATATTTTATTGAACTTTATTTTTTTCCTTTAAAAGCAATAAAGCATAAGTGATTCTTTCAGAGCATAATGTCAGCCATCACCATCTTTGGAAAGTTAAATATTTTAGGAATAAAAAGGGTCTTTCCGGCCCAAGTACTGGTGATGCCAAGTGTCGAGTGGAATGAGCCACAGTCCGGTTGCACATCTGGGACTGTGGGGCCGCCCGGACCCACCCGCCCACTTGTCACTTTGGAAGTTACACCCACCGTCCCACGAAGCGGGCACAACAGAGGAGTCAGGGGGACCGTGACCGGGTCACAGCTGTGACACATAACTGCCAGCTGAGGGGCCTTGACACCTCCCACTGCTCCCCCCAGGCCTCAGTTTCCTCACCTGTAAAGAGAAGGAGCTGTGGGTCCTTCTGAGGTCAAATGGTCAGTGACTTCATAATCAGATAATGGCAACATGGCTGCCACGACTCAAACCGGATTTTCACCCAAGGCGACGCATCCCAGTCTAGAGTGAGCCGAGAGGGGTCCTAGAGCAGCTCAGTGGAGCGGCACGGAATCTCACTGACCGACCCAGCACTCACCAGCCAGCGAGGCCGGCAGTTCTCACCCTGCAGGGGCACTGGCCAGACCCTCAGATTAACCGAGCGGTCACTTTTCCACTCTCCAGGAAATAACTTGCTCTTGGTTTCTTCCATGTTCTCCCTACGGTCCCCTCAGAGCACCCTGTGGCTGGTGAACCAGAATCAAAGAGGAAGCAGGAGAAGAAGTCTGCCACATCCTCAGGGTAAAGGCAGAAGAGAGGCCTGGCCTGTGACCAACGACGGTGGTGGCACCCAGGTCCCAGCAGTGACCAGTCTGAGTGTGACCAGTGCAGCCAAACAGGGCTGCCTGGGCCCTTTCCAAAACCAGCCAGTGGTATACACAGAACACAAAGGAATATTATACAGCTGCCAAAAGGAACAGAATTTTGATATGTGCTACAACATCGATGGACCTTGAACACATGGTGAGTGAAATGAGTCTGACGCAGAAAGACAAATGCCGCACGATTCCACTTATATGAGGGACTCAGAGTAGGCAGATGCGCTGAGACAGAAAGCAGAAGAGAGGTTGCCAGGGGCTGGGCTGGGGGAGGGGAGAGTTACTGTTTAAGGGGCACAGATAATGGGCACGGAGTTTATGCTCGGGTGATAAAAAGCTCTGACTAGAGATAATGATGATGGTTGTGCCACACTGGGAATATACACTTACAAATGCTTAAACTGAGAAATATCACGTTGTGCGTATTTTGCCACATTTAAAACAAACCAACCAACCAAGACCAACTTTATGGAACAGGCCCTTGGTCTTGGCACCAGAAATGAGGAGGGGGTGTGGAGGGAGAGCAGTTTGCTGGGGGAGGGGAAGCTTCCAGTCTGGGCTTATCACACGGTGGGGCGCAGAAACCTGGGCTGGGCAGGGCTTTGGGGAGACCTGGAGAAGGTGTGGGGCCCTGCCGTTCACCAAACGTGGCCTCTAGGGGCCCCCAGCACCGCTCTGGAGCCTGCGGCTCACCCACAAGGAGTCATCTTCAGCAGATTAGGCAAATGAGCAGCCCCAGCCTGTTCCTGTGCCACCAGCAGGTGACAAATGGTCATTAGTAAGGAGGAAAGCATGGTCCATTTGTCATCTCTGACATCAGCAGTCCAGAAGGCCCTGTTGACTGCGGGGTTCCCTTCCCGAGGGATGTGGCTGGCTACTCGCCAAGCCCGCCCTGGGATCTTTCAAAGCCGTTCAGTTCACACGGAGCGAGCACAGCCCGGGGGACTGCAGCAACATCATTTTAACACTTCATTACTTTGCTTCCTCATTCACAAGACAGCTGCATCCGATGCAATTTGTCATTTCATTAGGCAATAAATATTGAAATCAGCAAACAAACCAACGTGTGCAAGCACAGCTCAGCTGGCGGCAGCGAACTGAGCTGATGCAGAGGGCACGGCGCAGCAGGGCCACCCATCGACCTCACCCCTCACTTCTTCCTCAAAACCACACGTTCATGTCGCACCCTCCACCGCTGCCATCTCCAGCCACAAGTACACACTACTGGGTGATTTTGACACCATGCTGTCAGCCCTTTATTGTAAAGACACAGAAGCCCCTTTCTCAGGTCTCTGGCAGGCAACCCAGTCAGAAAACGGAATTGTTTCCCTGCCTCCCTGTTTGCAGGCCCCTGGCAATGCTCACCTGGCGCGGGACTTTGTAATGCTCCGAGTGTCTCCTGTGATGAGGGGAAGGCGGGATAGGACTGTGAGTGAGGAGAGAGCCTGGGGGATTCCGGACAAGGGGAGCATGATGATACCGGTGCAGCCGCGGAGGCTGAGCTGGGAAAGACAGCAGGATTGGAAGGGGCATGGTGGGAGACGGAAGGTCATTTCAGACCAGGGCAACAAGGAATGAGGCAAGGAGAACTGGGGCCTGGCCCGGGGGCAGCAAAGAGACCCGCTGACCAGAGCAGAGACACTGCTGGGGCCAGGTCGCCAGGAGAAGGCGGGCTGATGACACGGGGTCCTGGAGCTCTGCAGAGGACGGGACGGGCCCTGGCTGTGGAGGATAGCCCACTGGGCACCTCTCCAGACAGGCGGTCAGGAAAAGAGATGACCAAGGTCCACTTCCCACGCGGGACCTCTTCTAGCATCATCATCGTTAGGACCACACTTAGCACTCATGGTACACAAACCCCGTGCCACAGCATCCTCTCTCTCCCTCACACACACTCAGACACAACACTGACACAGATGCTCACACACTCTGATACTCAGCTCTGCTCCGTCTCTTGCAGCCAGTTGGGGTGACTGAGGCAGAAAGGGTACCAGGCAGCCCCTGTGGGGTTCCTGTAGGAGAAAGTGGGGATGGTGAATGGTAAGACCTGCCAGCGATCACATGCTCCGCCCACAGGCACGTCTATAAAGGGAAAGGGAAAAGCTGCATCGAACTGAGCATCCTGGATGGGAGGACAGGAAAACACCTGCGTGACATCCACCGAACACCTCCTTTGGGTGGGCATACACCTGTTATGGAGTTTAACTCTGAAACAGCCATATGAGGTACGCGCCTTTACCCCAGAGAGGTTAAGTCACCTGCCCAAGGTGACTCAGCCAGCAAGTGACACAGTTGAGACTGAAACCCAGATCTGCACCTTTTTTCCTTCCTCTCCAGCTGCCTCCCTTAGCAGAGTCAGGAAAGCCAGCAGAGCTTCTCTACAACCCACTGAGTCACAGACTGTCTTCTAAGCCTTTCAGACTCAGTGCTCCTTCCACTCCTCCACCCAAAGGCAGTACACAGATCTGGTAGTAGTCATTTACACTTTAGTGTAAATTTAAGTTCGAGTGCTACTTGTCCAAAGAGTAATTTGCACGTTACCCCTCCACTCTAAGGGATTCGGGGTCGGGGTGGGGGGTGGGCACAAACATGCAGTCCATCTCAGGAATGAAACTTGTTAAAGAAACCCGAGGTATAAGTGAGTAGCTGCAGGGAGACTAACATAGCAGCCTTGAACTCCTACTAGTGGAGAATCAAATGCTCATCTTAGACATCCAGTTACCCGTCCCCAGTCTTCGTCAGGCCATTGCCAATTCCTCTCAGCAATGACATAAATTCATCCATCACAAGATGAGACAAGTCATCCCAATGTCGTTTTAAACCTGTTTTTCTTTTTCTGAACTTTTTCTTTTACATATACACGAATAAATTTTTACAAAAATGCTTAGGTGGAAACGTATCCATCATCTCAGTCACACTGTAGTTTTATTGATCTTGCTTTTTATTTTTTTGGCTTTTGGCTCTCCCTCCCTCTTTCCCCACAACTGTGTCCTGTTGGTCTATTTCTCTGTAAAACCCAGACTAAGACAGATTTGAGAAGCCAGACAAATATACCCACAAACCCCAAGTGAAGAATTTAGCTCGTACGCATCCGTATTTTCTTCCATGCCCATAGAATCCTTTACAGACCAGGGCCCTGTCAGGAGCGAGGGTCAGGCAAGGATCAGGGTTTTTCTAAGTGAGGAGTCAAGGTCTGGCTCCCGATAACCTGGGAAATGCTCCCCTCACCGCCCCCCCCCCCACAAGGTGTGCCCGTCTCCCTTCTCCACTTACTCCAGTGCGCACACTTGCAGCTCCACCAAGAAGTCAGTCCTGGAACCTTAACTGAAAAGGTCCTGGGGCGCTGAACTGAAAGCATTCGGTCACCAAAATAGTGCTGCCGCTGACAGACGTAGCTGAGCAGCCTCCCGGGGTGGGGAGCACGGACAAACTCAGCCCTGGCGACACACAGATCAGCAATGACAGGGCAGGGGCTCAAGAAGACCCCAGCTCTGTGACCGAGAAAGCATCGTAAGCCCCATTGGAGAATGTGGATGTTTGTCTTACGAGGAAGACCAGACACGCGACCTGAACCTCAAGGTCAGTGGTTTTCCTGCAAAGCGAACTCAGGTACAAAGAAACAGCACAGTCAAGTCCACTATTTTGATGGGGGCAGGGAGGGAAATAAAACCTCAGGAAGATCCAAACTTTGTCAGTGTTTCCGCAAGCATGTGCTGCTTCGTGCGTTTCAGGTTGTCTTAGACACTCCTCCGATGGAGGTGATTTTTCCCAAGAAACTGTTCAAAGCATGTCTGATAAATTCAAGAGATGGTCATCATCATCATCATCATCAATTTTATATCCGTGAACAAACATTAGATAAATAGCCTTTGTACGTCAGTCTCTAGCCGATTTTTGCAGCTGTTGCTAAAGCACTAGGAGCATTTGGATTCCACTGAGCAAGAGGAAGGTGACTATTTATTGTGCATCCGCTGAGTTCCAGGCCTGGCGCTAATTAATTTACATCCTCATCTCATTTAATCCTTACAGCAACGATAAGAAGCGTGTACTTGAAATTTATCTTTATTTTAACGAATAAGGAATAGACTCAGAAAGTTCGTAACCTAATTGTTCAAGTCATGTGGCTGGCAAGTGGTGGCGTTTAAAGGTAGGTGTGTGGAAATGGGAAGCTGAGGTCCTTTAACGCCAGTGCCCACTGCCATCGCTTCAATATTTCCCATCATCTTCCCCTGACTTTCTAGGGCTCTGTCCATCTTTCAAAAGATAGACCGAAGTTCTACAGAAGTAAATGTTATCCCCCCAAAATAAAATGACAGTATTACCTTACCTATAACTCAGTAATAGTTCCCAGAGATTCCCAAGACATTACAATTTGTGGATGGGAACAGTACAGGTGGGTTTTGGTTAATTACCTTTCCATCTGACTTCAAAGTTCACTTCATAAGCAGTAGCTGTGACAAGCAGCAACTTCCTCCACCTGCACCCACGTCACGTTATAAACTGACCTTAATCAGAGCTTGCTTTCTGCTTAGCCTCGGGTTTCTTTCTACACCGTGTCGACCCTTTTGCACTGATTGTCTTAGCCCATTCGGGCTGCTGTAACCCAGATACCAGCGCCTGGGTGGCTTACAAACCACAGAACTTTATTTCTCACACTGCAGGCTGGGAAGTCCAAGATCAAGGCGCTAGAAGATGTGGTGTCTGGTGAGGACCTGCTTCCTGGTTCTTAGAAGGCCGTCTTTTCTCTGTAGCCTCCCATGGCAGAATGGGATTATAAGGACACTAATCCCATTCATGGGGGCTCCACCCTCATGACCTAAAGGCCTCCCAAAGGCCCCACCTGCCCATACCATCACACCTGGGCTTAGGATTTCAACATATGAATTTGGGGGAGACACACATTCAGTCTATAGCACTCATCAATGCCTCCAGGCTTTTGAATTATTTCTGCTAAGTGCTTACTCTCATGTTTAGATTGGATCTTCTTTTAATCTCTAAAAATTCTCCCAAGGTATCCGAGAGCTGTCAGTCATGCCTAGGCAAAGAACATTGTCTAAATTTATCAACTGCAATTTCAATTCATTTCCTCAAGACCCTTTTCAAAACTTGCTAATGAAGTTGCCAAATGTTAACATCAATTTCAGTTAGCCTGCTTAAAATCCAGAATTTTGTGCAAGAGTGCTCAATTTTTGAGAAAAAAGGTGCAAATATCAACCTGGATTGTCTTTTTCTGTGCAACTCTTGAAATGTGTGATGAATAGAGAGGCGTTTTGCTATTGACAAACCCCAAAGGTTCCCTTCTGTTTCTTTCTTTTTCCATTGCTCTATAGAAATTTCTGGATTCCACAATCGTAAAAAGATATCTTGGTATGCAGTGGGCCCCCAAAGTGGGCTGGCAGGTGTCAGCTATTAGACTGACGGGGCTGCCACGTTCACTCTGCATCTCCTTCGTCACTCTGCCCATCTTCTCCGGGCAGTTACACCTCACTTTACTAACACGTCTGGCACATCTCTCACTATCACCCTAGCAGCATTTTATTTTAAACTGTCCAGGCCCGGAAGAGCCTCTCAGATGGGTAATTAAGGAAATTACAAGCTCGTATTTTTTCCGTAATGGTTTTTCAGGACTGTAGAAGTGTCAGGCAGCCCCATAATAAATTCCACATTCCCAGGGCATCACTTTGACAATTACCAAAGAAATGAGTCCAATTTGCCGTGGCTTTCTTTGGAGCTGGATCTATAAGAAAGAGACGGGCACTCTGTTTCACACAGCAGACTCCCTGGTCCAAAAGCACCGGGCATGTGGAGCGGAGAGAATGCTAGCCTTTGAGGGGAGCAAGACGGAATTTCGAGGCTTAATGATAATTAATTCTAAAGCACATTTCCTCCCATATAATGACAGTGTGAACCTCTCTTTCTTAGAAAAATGCTGCAAAACTGGGCTTGGAACAGATGAGCTCTGCAGACACATCTTTATTTTCATAACAGAAATTACCCGGAAAACAAGATTTCCCCTCGCTTCTCTGTCCTTCTCCCTAAAACATCCCATTGGCTATAGTTTGACTGAAATAAAGTGAAATAAGTAATACTGCAAATTCCAACAAGTTCAACGTTACCATGTCTTTTCCTTGCTTGACTGCTGGGAACTGTGCCAACTTCCTCTCAACTTTTTTCAATTTTTTTAATTGTGGCCAAATACACATAACATAAAATTTACCATCTTAACCATTTTTAATGGTGCAGTTCAGTGATATTAAATACATTCATAATATTGTCCAACCATCACCACCATTCATCTCCAGACTCTTTTGATCTTATAAAACTGAAACTCTGTCCCCGTTAAACAATAATTCCTCATCTCACCCCCCACCGTGCCCACCAGCCCCTGGCAACCACCATTCTACTTTCTGTCTCTATGATTTTTGTGTGTGAATGTGTGAGGAAGAGTGGCCCTGAGCTAACATCTGTGCCAGTCTTCCCCTATTCTATGTGGGACGCCACTGCAGCATGGCTTGATGACCAGTGCTAGGTCCGTGCCCAGGATCCGAACTGGCAAACCTGGGGCCATCAAAGCAGAGCACACGAACCCAACTGCTACACCACCGGGCAAGCCCCGTCTCTGATTTTGACTGCTCTAAGTACCTCATGTAAGTGAAATCATACATTATTTGTCTTTTTGTGACTGACTTATTTCACTTAGCCTAATGCCCTCAAGGTTCATGCATGTCATAGCATATTGCAGAATTTCCTTCCTTTTTAAAGCTTAATAATAATATCTCATTGTATGTATATACCACATTTTGTTCAGCCATCATCTATTGATGAACACTTGGATTGCTTCCATGTTTTGGTTATTGTAAATAATGTTGCTATGAACATAGATGTATACTGTCAAAGCAAATAATCCATAACCAATCTATAAATCAAAATTGGGGTGAGTTTATTATGAGCCAGAGTGAGGATTATAACCCGGGAAGGCCTTAGAAGGTGTTCCAGAGAAGCATGGGTTTCAGTACAGTCTTATATCTTTTTAGAACACAGAACACACATTAAACACACCCAGGATACATTTTCATGAACATTTCAAAGAAGTATTCAGTTGCAAATTAGCAGGTCAACATGACCCCAAAGTCAGGGAAGGGACTAATCTGGGCGTTACCAATAAGGCGTCACCAATAGGGCGTAGGCGGGGAAGTCTGCATTCTCATCTTGAGAGAGTGCATTCTGTACTTCACTGGACAAGCAGATGTACAATGTATTTTGCTAGGCCGTAAGTCAGCCTTTTTAGTTCAAGCTGAATCAGTTTTAAACCCGAATAGTTACCCTATGTACTTGGATACGTGAAAATCCCTCGTCAATATCCATACAATGGGAAATTTTCATCCATAAAAAGGAATGAAGTCCTGACACGTGCTACAACATGGAAGACCTTGAAAACATTATGCTAAGATAAAGAAGCCAGAAACAGAAGGCCACATACTGTATAATTCCATTTATATGAAATGTTCAAACTAGGCAAATACATAGAGACAGAAAGGTTAGTGGCTGCTGGCGGCTGGGGGATGGGTAGTGCGGGAAGGACGGAGAATGACTGCTAATAGGTACAGAGTTTCTTTCTGGGGTAACGAAAATATTCTGAAATTAGGTAGTGGTGATGGTTGCCCAACTTTGTGAATACTATACTCAAAACCACTGACAGGAATGCTTGAAACAGGTGAATCTTATGGCGTGTATATTATAGTTCCATTTTTAAAACAGAAGCAGCCGTTGCTGCCTCCCGCAGCGCCATGCAGCTTGCACGGGCTGGGAGGAGCTCTCCTGGTGGAGCTGAGCCCAGGCTGAGAAGAACGGGGCATGTGCTGCGCTCCAGACTGCAGGCAAACAAGGATACGTTCCCTCAAATCTACATCTCGGGGAGAAAGAATCAGAACATGGGAGGGGCCCAAACAGACAATGGGCACCAGAGGCAAACTCAGCAGGTGATGGGTGAGGTGTCCCTGGAGCCTGGGGATGGGGAGAGGGAACGTGGCATCCTGACATGGCAGTCAGCACCCATGCCAGCAGAGCTGCCGAGCACACGTCCGGGAGAAAGCCAGGAGGTCATCCCAAGCCTGTGGAAGTTCATTCACACTGTGCAATAAGCAGATAGACAAAATCTGAAAAGTCAATCAATTAAATCCTGCTTGGAGGGTGTTGAGAAGAACTCCCTACTGTGGGGGATGGGAACTGGTCGCCCCGAAATGCGTTTCTTTGGCATAAGGATTATTTGGGGCTGGTTACTTTCAAAAACTGCAGACATGGGAGAAGCTCTGAAAACCACCCTTTGCAAGAAACATTCACATCGTTAAGGGAAACCTCCGTCTGTAAAGGTGTCTCCCTCTCTGTACCAGGAAGAGGGGGATGACCTTATCTCCAGGAACTTTTATCAATGCAGAAGGCAAGCGCTTAAATCTACCTAACCACCTTACTCTTGCTTACTGTGCTTTCCTGGTAATCTCCCATAACTGACTCCCCCCGCCCCCAACATCCTCCTTTGTCTTTAGCTGAAGATGATTTTTAAAGTGGCAGCTTTGGCCATTCTGGTGAGTTACCCAGTTTCCCTCAGCCTCTCCCATGTATACATGTTTTAAAGCTCTGTTTGATTTTCTCCCGTTCTTCTCTCTCCTGTGAATTTAATTCGTAGCCCAGCCAGAAGGACCCAGGGGGTAGAGGATGTGTCTTCCTCCCCTACAGGACTTAAAGGGGATCCTATAGTGAAACAGGCTGTATTGTACGTCAGAGAGTCACCCAATGATTCTTCTGTTGGATAAACTGAATTTTCATTACAGGGTTTATGGTATTCCCAGTTCTTCCTCGTGTAGTCATTTGAAGCAATGAACAACGGTTAAATGCACACTGAGTGCCAGATGGCATGCTTGTTCATTCGTTCACTCAATATCCACCGCCCCAGGGGCACACGACGTCAGACAGGCCCTGCCCTCCAAGAGCTCACCCCCTACCCGAATAACCACCGGGCGGTGACAACAAGCGCCAGTCACACTCTGGCTAAGCTGGTAGCTGGACATCTCCCGGTCTCAAAGGGCAGTTCCAGACCAGAAGCACTGGCATCACCCAGAGCCTCTGAGAAATCCAGCTCTCAAGTCCCACCTGAGCCCTGCCGAGTCAGAATCCGAAATTTAACAGGGTCCTGGGTGATTCCTACGGACGTTAAACTTTGAGAAGCCCTGGCCTAAACCTTCAGCTTCTGGTGGTAAAAGCGGCCTTCATTCCCTGTTTATTCTAATGCATAGAATAAGCAGCGCTTCTGGGTAACACACGGCAGATGGCAACCTAGCCGAGGTTCTGTCCTCTACAGAGAAAGGCAGTTCTCCAGTGAACTGCTTTCCTTTCCGTAGGGCTGTCAAGACCATGATTTGTGAAGACCTAACACTGAGTACTTAGTGCCAGGCTGGGAGCCAGGGGCTTTCCCGCGTGCTGTCTTCCGTAAGCCCCAAGCAGACCCTCTGAGCAGCTGCCGCCGGTCCATTTCCAGGTGGCTGCAAGTCCATGAACAAGCGGCAGCACTTGCTGGGTCTAATGGCACATTTGCAATTGAGGAGCCAGGAGAAAAGAAATTCAATTAAACCAACAGGTGATTATCCCTCATAATGGAAATGTTTCTTCTAAAACCCACCTAATTGGAATTTACCAACTGCACATTGCAGTGGGAGACGCAGACGGCAGTCTCCTTCCAGAACATCTTTAGGACACACGTGTCTGTCACTTCTGATGAGACCAAGAAGTGTGCTTTCCTCATTGTCTTCGTGAATAAACTTCGGCCTTATTTTCTGACCCACAAAGTTAACAACTACAGGGGTAATTCTTTCAGGTCCCCACATACGGCCTCCTCAGTCCAAAGTCGGGCAGAGCTGACCAGAACAATCCAGAGACAAAAAGCTATTCTCTCCAGCAGTGTCGGAGCGAGCTGGCTTTCAGACTGTATAGCTTCTTGGTTACCGAATTAGAGAAACTGTCATTGCTAACTGAGGAGAACCCACACGATTCCAAATCCCGCAGCCAAGGGGGAGAGCGTACACTCCCTTCCTGTTCCCATCTCCAACCCGACAGAGGGACGGAGCTGAATGATTCCAGGAAACTGGCTGGGGCGCTCTGGCCGCCTCCAGGCCTTCACGCCCGAGCTGGCGAAGATGCAGATGCGACACGGGCGGGCCCTCAGCCGGGTTGCTCCGCCCCATGGCTCCAAAGCCCCTGGCATCAGCCAGCGCTCGGCAGTCACAGCAACAGCTCGCAGAGCTCCAGAACCACTGGTGGGGAACGTCAGTGACATCAGGTGTCAGGGTCCATCCGAATAACCTGGACGACGTCTGAAAACAGATTCCTGGACCCCACACCAGAATTAGCAAATGCAAATACAGGACACCCAGTTACATTTGAATTTCAGATAAACAACAAATATTGTTTTAATATAAATCCGCCCCAAGTATTGCATGGATAGTCTTCACTATCTGTCTGAAATTCAAATTTACCTGGATATCCTGTAATTTATCTGGCAACCCAGCCCCAGGGTTTCTGAAACAGCAGGTCTTGTGTAGGGGTTGAAAATTTGCATTTCTAAGTTCCTGGGTGACGTTGATGCTGCTGGCCCGAGGGTGACACTTTGAGAACCACTGAGGAAGGTAATGTTATTATCCCTGTTTTATAGATGAGTAAAATGACGCACACGGAGGTTCAGCAACTTCTGCAGGAGCACTCAGCCACCACTGGGACCCGGCAGCCTGGCTCGGGACCTGCCCCTTAGCTACCATGCTCCTTTGCCCAAGGAGGAGCACTTGCTGGAAGAGATGCAGTGGCCTCCCCTGGCGGGCTGTCTCCTTACACACTTGCCCCACTAAATCTACCCTCCACACAAAGCCAGACGATTCTTGCAAAGCTCTAGTTGAATCACTTCATTCTTCTGCTCAAAACCCTGGAATGGCTCCCATCTTCCTCAAAATAAAGTCTATGTCCCTACTGTGTTCCTCAAGTCTATCTGATCTGGCCCTGGCTTCCTCTCTGATCTCACTCTGGTTCACTCTTCTCTAGGCACACTGGGCTTCTTGCTGCTCTGTGGGCACTCCAAGTGGACTCCTGCCTCAGGGCCTTTGCACTTACTGTTCCCTCTGCTTGAACACTCTTTCTCAATATATCCCCATTGCTTCCTCACTTCACTCATGTCACTTCAATCAATGCAATGTCACTTCATCAGAATCTTCCCCAGTCACTTTACCTAAGACAGTAATCTCCTTCATCGCTCTCTGTCCCCTTGCTGACTTGTATTCCTTTGTGGCACTTATCACCATCTGACATTTGACATGTAGTACGTACTTAGATATATACCTGTTTATTGTTTTTCTTGTTGGTCTCCACCCCTTGAAAAGTTAGCTCCAAGAAAACAAGTCATCTGTGTTATTCACTGCCTAGAAAAGAGGCTGGCAAAGAGTGTTATTATTTAAGAAAATTATTTTATTATTATTATTCAAGAAAAAATATCAAATGAACAAATAGGTTGTGTATGTCCATCCCATCGTCACCCAATCCTTTGTTGCCAAGGAATGGTGCCAACCTGCTGTACAAATAAAGTAGGAATTTTATGCAAAATCATCATTCAAAGCAGCTGTCAGAAATGTCTAAAAAACACTAACCATCACGTTAACTTGGCTCTGGGAAATAAACACAGAACTGAAACATTGAGTGGCATACACGACACTTCCAGCCCCACTTATGAAAAACCATCTTCTTATTACGCTACCGCTCGCTCAGAACTTAATGTGTTAACACCCATGGATTGTTCCCTAGCAGCAAGCCAACATTCAAGCAGAGGCCTGGAATTAAAACGTCTCTGCTTTTCTTTAGCCAAATGGTAGTTCTAATTATAGCATTCAGACTGGCGTGCATATTTATTTACTCATCTCTAGCCTTGGCTTATAATTAAGAGTTAGTGCATTCTCCCTCGGAAAATGGGTGACAAATTATTACAATGTGTTCCGGGGCTGTATATGATTAGAGTGGGGTGGTTAAGGAAGCTAGGGGTGTTATCCGTTTCTATAATTATGCCATCAACTTCCATCTAATGTGCGTGGCTGGGACCAGGAAATGAACTTGCTAGTCTAGATCCCGTGGGAAAAGGAAGCAGGTTCGCCTGTGAAAGCACAGAAGGGCAGAAGCCGGGAGCCCCCAGGTCTGGTCCTCACCCTACCGTAACTCGCTGCCCTAGCAGCCATTTAGCACCTAGCTGAGGGGTCATGACACCTTCATGGCGAGCCTTTATCTGGCCCCCAGGACAGCAGACAACAGGGACTCAGCAAATACTTGTAAAATGCAGGAAGTGTGTGAATAAATGAATTAATGAGAAGCACTCAGCTTCTCTTTGAGTTTTCATTTCCCACAGCGTGTCTCTTACTTACACTGCCCCACAGTGGCGGGATCCCTGTTAAAAGGCACAGGACTCAAATCCTGTACCCCTTGTCTAATCTCAGGCAGATCACTAACTCTCTCTGAGCCTCAGTTGGCCTATCTGTCAAATGGGATGTAATAACAATTACTGCATGTGGCTGTTGGGAAATTAAAGGAGGTGATGTATGGAAAGCATATGGCAGCAGTAGATGCTCACTACATGGTGGTTCTCTGGATTGACGTGGGGCCCTCCCCATTCTTTGTCTAACCAGGAGGTTGCTGAGTCTGCTCAGAGCCATTGGGGGACAGCAGTCAGCCTGGCTGGGCCATTCTGCTGCTGCCGGTCACTAGGGCCCATCGTCCTGCTCCTGCAAACTGTCTTTGTTCCTTCCTCACAGGTGTCCACCATCTCCTGGCCAGTGCTCAGCCAGCAATGGTGGCTCTTGTCGGCCCAGTGCCACATGACAGCAACCTTATTTTGTCCCTTACATCCTCTCCCCCACCTGCTCAGGGGCACACCTGCTCCCACAGTGGGGCACACCCCCTCCTCAAAGTGAGGCACACCCGCTCTCCACAGTGGGGCACACCCTCTCTCTGCAGTGGGACACACCCTCTCTCCTCAGTGGGGCACACCCTCTCTCCACAGTGGGGCACACCCTCTCTCCGCAGTGGGCACACCCTCTCTCCACAGTAGCCTCCAGAAAGCCCGTCCCCTGAAACTCAGGAGGGATTCTCCTGGCTCTAGGAAGGCCCTGCCCTGCTAAAATCATGGACTTCTTTCAGCAGGGGTCACAATAGCCAAGACATGGAAACAACCCAAGTGTCCCTCGGAGGAGGAAGGGATAAAGAAGATGTGATATATACACACAATGGAAAATTATCCCACTTAGAACAAAAAAAGAAGAAAACCCTGCCATTTGCAAGAACAAGGGAGAACTGGAGGGCATTACGTGAGAGAAATAAGCCAGACAGAGAAGGACAAACACTGCATGGTATCACTTACGTGCGGAATCTTGAGAAAAGACAAGCAGTCAAATGGGTAGAAACAGAGAGTAGTATGGTTGTTGCCAGGGCACTAGGGGCTGGGGAATGGGGAGAGGCTGCTCAGAGGCACAAACTTCCAGTTAGAAGATGAGTGAGTCCCCGGGAGGGAATGTGCAGCGTGTGGCCACAGCTAACGCCCCATGTTTACACTGAGAGTGGCTGTAAGAGGAGAGCTTCATGGTCCCACCACAGCAACAGCAACACGGTAACTCTGTGAGGGGAAGGGTGTTAACCAACCTCATTTTGCAGCATATAAGTGTATCAAACCATTGCATTGTACACCTTGAACTTACATGTTATTTGTCAATTATATCTCAGTAAAGCTGGGGTGGGGGGCATCGTGCACTTCTTCCAAGGCACAAAACGTTACGCTTCTACAGAAAGTCCTTAGCTGTGGGTCTTTCTCAGGACTTCTGTCTGCCAGAGAATTTTCCTGTGGCTCTGTTTTTCTCTACTGACACTGCCCTGTAGGAGGAGCACCGTTGGTCCGCATTCCCCGGGCTGGCGCTGAGGGACAGAGCCCCCTTGTGGCCGTGGGACTGACCACCCTGCCACACTGTTCTAGAAACACGAGTGGGCATGAGGACCAGGGTATAATGACCAGACGTCAGCCACCCACCCTCCCATCTCTCGTTTTCTGTGTTAAACCTCAGACACACACAGAATTCCCCCAAAGGCTGCCCTTTTTTGGCCCTGAACGTCAGTGTGCTGCAGGAAGAGCATTTCTGGATTGATTCCCGAATTTGATCTCCATTCGAGAGTGGGGAATTTTACAACCCCCCCATCTGGTTTATCACAACCATCCCAATAACAACAATGGGTGAAATCGATGTCATTGGGGCTTCATAGAAAAGTCTAGAACAGAATTTTTCAGAAGTGTTTCTCACGGCTCCCATGGGGTCCAGAGGTGCCTTCCTGGGGTATCTGGAGTTCTCCAGGGGAGTGTTTGGGTTTCCATTTGACGCTGGTCTGGAAATATCAGGGCTTGGAGACTCCGGGTTACCCCGGGGCCCCTTACACCTGAGGACGGCTGCTCATTCACACCCACGTTCCTGCCTCCTCGCTGCGCGACAACCACTGACGGGACCGTGATGTTGGCGGTACAGTGACAATCAGGGCCCTGACCTCGTAGATCACCCTTCCAGTCTAGGGGATGCGGGCTCAGCACTCAGGCTGGAGAGGAGAATTATCCTGCAATCATCGCACCAGAGTCTTTTCCATTCTTTCTCTCCTTAAATCCTGTTCCCTAGCAGCCGTCTCAGCCTCAAGGCAGGGGTCAGGGAAGATCCCACTTCAGGAAAAAGGAAGATGTTGGGTAGACAAAATCTCGGCTGCCAAGAAGTGGAAGTAGAAACTGTGACCCTTCCAGCGAGGAGGATGTAAGAAGGGATGGAGGCGGGTGCCCAGGGGGGGCCCTCGGTGTCCCCTCCCCTCTCTGGGCCGAGGTCTCTGAGCCAAGTGTCTCCTTGGAGAAGCTGAGGGGGAAGGCAAAAAGTAGAGGCAGGGACCTCACCCCAATTCCCACTGGGGGTTCCTGGAGAACCCCTGGTGCCCCCCGCCCCCACCTGGGCTGGTGGGCCATGAGGCCCAGCGATGGACACCCAGAAGAAGCTAGCCTAGCACTGCTGGGCCTGCCCAGCTCCCACGTACGAGACAGTGAGCTCCCCAGATCACAAATTACAGAGCCATGGACTTCTGCCACAAACCCTACTGGGCTGCCCAGGGGCAGGACCAGACCCACCACCTCAGCCTTTACCAGTCAGAGCCCACCTAAGGGCAGACCAGGGGCTCCCCCACCCCCACACTTGTGCACTGTCCGCACTCAGAGAAGATAGGGTGGGGGTCCTGCAACCCTGACCACGTGCCCATCAAGAGACTGTATCATCCAGAAGAGCCCACTCAAACCAGGAGATGCAAGGAGACCGCCTTCTCTTTGTCCATCCGGGTGCTCCATGCAAGTCCACGACCTTGGTATGTGTGGCAGCTCAAATGGGATTAAGAATTGGTGTCATTAGCACCATGGGCTAATTACACTACCCCCAGATTAAAATTAGACAATGGAGTCATTCTGAGGTTCTGAGCACTTGGAGGAGAGTCTGCAGAAGGAAGAAAGGAAAGCCAGAGAACATTGTCTCTAAGGCCTTTTGCAGAGAGGAAAGCTTAGGGGCATGGACCAGCAGGAGGCCACAGCAAGTCATGAAGCCCAATCCTGCTCACAGAGTCGGGCACCCGGTGGGCAGCCGAGCTCTTCCTTCTCCCAGGCCTGTGCCGAGCTAGTCTGGGGGAGGGTGGTGGGCCATTTACGTAGGGTGGGGGTGGCGCACTCTGCATCTGTCTGCAGTCTGTGAGCAGGATGGGCTGTCTGCTTCCTCCGGCATGTGCAAGAAGGGCCCTGTGGCCCACATGCTGGGGCAGGTTAGGAACGCTGTCTGAGGTGGAGACGGGTGCACAGGTAGATAGTCAGGGATGCTCAGGAAACCAGCCCCTGCCAGGGATGAGGAAAGCAGGACTGGGCAGGCTGGGGCGGCACGGAGCAGGAAGGCCTCAGGCAGAGCCCAGGGAGGCTGGGGCTGGGGTGGCCTGCAAGCCATCCTGAGTGGAGGCAGCGGTCAGGCCTTTATGTGGCCATGGCAATCAGTGAAGCAGGCAGCCCCTGGGGAGTGCACGAGCTTGGGCCACGCAGCTCCCGTCCTAGGATTCCTGGGAAGAGACTCAGCTGCCGGCCACCAGCGGACAGCATTCCTGGCAGGGGGTTTGGGGTTGGGGTAATCCGTGCCTCTGTCCTAAAGGGGCCACAGCACACATCACAGCTCCATGAGGGGCAGGGGTCAGTGACGAGGGGAGGCCGAGCCCTTGGCAGAGGAGGGGTGAGCCCGGAGAGGGGAAAGGCTCTCAGCCTGTCCCCAGGCGTGTCCAGCTGATGGGGGAGCGGAGAGCCCAGCCTGGAGTGAGGGCAGCACACACCAGGCATGTGTCAGCCCTGCCTGGGCGAGCAGGTCCTGATGCCCACATAGTGTCCTACGACGATCCTCTCTGCAATTCAGTGAACACCTCTAAGGTGCCTTCCAGCATAAACAATCTCTGACTCCTTGACTTAATCCATAGCATTTAAAGGATCTGGGAACAAAATAGATGTGCTCTAATGGGTCCGAATGGAGTATTTTTGCTCAGACAACGCACAGTGTATAACCCGCAGAATTTGTCTTTCCAAACCAATAGAAAGTCCACTGCTCTTGAAAGGAGCTGCCGGTTGTGCAGAGATGAGTCTAAATGCTGGTTTCTGCAGCAGAGACTCTCACACTCACAGGCACAGGGGGTTAGGAGTTCAACATATCTTTCTGGAGGGACGCAATCGAACCCATAACACACCCCCTCCTTGGGGGCAGCCTGCATCCAGTGATGGTCAACATGGGGGTGAAAGGCCTGGACTGCTTGCTCCAACCTGGGACGAATCCGAAGGGCTGTTCTAGCCACAGAGCTTCCCCTGTGGGGGGCTGAGACCTCCACTGTTGTCCCTCCACCCAGCAGGGCTGCCTTCTATCCTCCCACAGACGTTGATCCCAGGGCACTGCCCCCACGCAGCTCCCTGAACTCTATCCTCCGTCCCAGGGTGAGCTTCCTGGGGGACCCAACCTGCAGCAGGGGCCCGCCCCGTGTGGGGAAGTGGACCCCAGCACACCACACACAGCAGCCAAATAAGGGCCCCTCGCCCCAGCCATATAGCAAAAGCACACAAGCTTGTTCCAAGGATGATGCCCTTGCCCAGAACGTTCCAGCAACTGCCCCTAGAGCAGCCACCTCCAGATTCAGTCCATGAGCGGATGTGGGAACTTCCTTCTGTTGTCATGGTCCATTCCAGTTTGGTGATCTCCTGGCGTATAAACCTGGCGTATAAACCTGGACGACTTCTAGCCGTCTTCAGTTACTCATTCATTTCTTCATCCCAGGGAGACTTGCTGGGCTTCTGCTGTCTGCCAGGCTCACGCTACGCGCAAAGACATCCAGGAACTCAGGATCATAGCTCTGCCTTCAAGCAGCTCAAATTCAGGTGGGGAGAAAGACAGGCAAATGCCTGCGGTACAGAGGGGCCGTGTGACAGAGGAAGGCTGGGGGCCCGGGTCCAGGGAAGAGGGGATGGAACACAGATGGGGGCCCAGGAAGACTCCTCCGCGGCAGTGGCAGACGGTCCTGACGGATGATGCTCCTTCTGGGAAGATACTGAAGGTGCTCCTGACATGTCTTGGGAATGACAAGTGGTTGAGTGTGGCTACAACAAGGGAGCTCGGGTGGAGAAGCAGCAAGCAGGAGAAAAGGGAGGGCAGGCGCTCAGTCGTGAAGGGGCAGAGGTGGCGGGCGGCCGAGGAGCGGGGTGCCGTGGATGCTGGGGGCGGTGGAGAGTGCTAAGAACCGCCATGCTGGGCTGGGTGCTGGCGGGGGTGGGCAGTGAATGAACGGGACACAGACAGTAATGAAGAGACAGGAGGACGGGAGACACAGAGGAAGAAGATGTGTCCCCAAACCTGGCCCAGACTCTGAACATGGCCCTCAAGTCGCCCTGCATGTCCCTCCCAAGTGAAGGTACCACTGGAAACAGCCCCGGAGGTGAGTTCCTGGGAGGAACACACTGCTTCATGGGGACCCTCGGAAGAACTACAGTGTTTCACAGTTACCGGCACCGTCCTGAGCCAAAGCAGCTCTCGTCTGTGAATAGCAAAGGGAAGTTCCATGTCACATTGCCAGTCACTCTGCCTTACTTTTGGAATTGAGCATCAGAACCCTTAACAGCTGTCTGCATTCCCAACAAAAATATTAAAAGAAGTATTTTTCTGTTATGGAATTTCTGTCTCTGCTTTGCCAGATTCTTGATGTACATTTGTGACAACTTTCTGGGCTCCTAGGAAGGCTAAGGAATAAGCCCAGAAGGAGCGTTTAGGGAAGGACCAGGGCAGCATTACTGGTTTACACAGCAACAGCCAAGCGACGGCTGTCAGCCTGTGGCTGCCTCCTGTCCTCCAACCCCCATCACAAATCACCTTCCCGTTTTAAGAGAAAAAGTGGACATGAGCCCAACACTGAGATATCAGTGGGGAAAATTAGCCCACCCCATCTCCACTGAGAGCCCCCAAATGGGGACAGAAGTCAGACCTCTCACTGACCTGGGCCCCCTTTCTGTCCAATCTTAGATTTTCCACATGTCTGTAGCTGGAATAGTAATAACTCGGGATTAGAATGTCCCTGAGATAGTATTTAGTCCATTCTTTCACTTCATCGTACAGATGAGAAAACTACACCAGAAGGGGCAGGTACTTTGTATATAACAAGCAATAAAAATAAAATAAAATATTTCTAAAAGATTGATGAGTGCCTATGTGAGTGTAAAATGAATAAATGATTAAATTCCACGGGTTAGAAAATAAGTTGGAGGCAGCTCTCCCCACTCCTACTCAGGTCGCCCTGCAGTATCTGATGCTTCTGGTGGCTGTAAGGTTGGTGGGAGTGTCTGGCATGTCACCAGGAAAAGAAGGGGTTAAATAACTATTGGTCCCCTCCCCTTCCCTTTCCTGGTCCGGAGGTTTCATTTGAATCCTATTCATTCCACATGGGGGCTTGTTTTTTGTCAGCTCTGTCCTTAACCATCACTAGGTGACCCGGCTGGTCTACTGATGGAACTTCAACTCTGATCCATACATTCTGCTCTCAGACTTCTCACATCACAGGAATTGCAATCTCCACATGAGAGAGAGACGGTAAAAATGTTTCTGGTCACGTTAACTAATTTTACATTTTCAGAATTAGACAGTTTGTAGCCCAGGAAAGTGAAAGAATTTGAGGCCCTGTTTCAGATCAAATGCAAGAACACATGAGAAATCAGGAGAGGAAGAAAGAGGTCAGTAGCCTGAAGACAGGAAAATGCCATCCAGTTTTCAAGAAAAGGGAAAAGGTGAATTCTAAAAACAGATGAGCAATACTGACCGATTTTGAGCAAAATTCCAGTACCGAGTAATTTTTAAATGACTGGTGAAAATAGCGACTCACTGGGAGCTGGTGTGCAGTCACTGGGAGCTGATCTTGTTTCACTTTGATAAGGTCGTTTGGTTGACAGCCCTGGGGAAGGCATGGAGCCAAAACATCTTTATTTTAGCAAGAAAACTGTCCACATCTTTCCATGATTCTTTGTAAAAACAAAAGAAGCAGCAGCAGCATCAAGAGCGGAACAATGGCAGATGGCAACTGGTGTCCTCAGTGTGACAATAGAGAGGCAAAGAGTTGGGGAAAATATGAAAGAAAAGGTAGGAGAGACAGAGAATAGGATAAGAAGGACCAATATACGTACATCTAATAGGTTCTGGAAAAAAAAAAAAGTAGAGGAAATGAAGGAGAGCCAGTATGCAAAGGGATAATGAACGAATCCTCAGACACAGGAATGCAATCCCAAGCAGGATCTCCCATCGAGACACACCAGAGTAAAACCACAAAAGACCAAGACAAAGACAAGATCTGAAAGAAACAAGAAGGAACAGGCAGATCCCTTCAGAGCACCGGGCGCTGGGCGGACAGCTGACTTCCCACAGCCGACAGAAACCAGAATACGATGGAATATTATTTCCAAAGTGCTAAGAAAAAGTTGCTGTGGAAGTGAGACTGGCTATCTAGTGAAATTGTCATTGGAGAATGATGGAAAAATAAAGATATTTACAGACAAATAGAAACCAATGAATTTACCAATAGATCTTCAGTAAAGGAAGTTCTTCAAAAGAAGAAAATTGAACCCAGAAAGAAGGACTGAGATGAGTAAAGACATTTAGGGGGAAATAAAAACAAGGTGGAACTAAAATATTGGGCAAAAATAACACATACAGTTGGATAAGTGATTACAGTGAAAGCATTCTAAAATTTTTGTATGTTACACAAAATGTTTGGGAGAAGGATAGAAAAATTGCAGAACTTAAGAAACTGAGTTAAGTATGTATGTTAGAATTTTAAGGACAACCACTGAAAAAATAGGCAAATTTCCAAAGAGCTAAGGAACAGAAATGGAGTTTATTTCAAAAGAATAGTGGAAATGGTCATTTTGCTTTATTATTTTATTTTTGAAATGGTAATTTTAAAAAGCAGGATAAACAAAGTACAAAATAAGATCATAGAAAAAATTCAAAATATTGATAATTATAATAAACATAAATGAACTAAACTTGCTAGTTAAAAGACAGAAGTCGTCGGATTGGATCTTTTTATTTGAGACAGCCTTATGCTGTTTACGAGAGACAACCCTAAAACATAAGGACTCACATTTAAAATAAACGGATGGAGAGAGAAATAGCAGGCAAATATCTACCAAAAGGAAATGAGTATAGTTATATTAATAGGAAAAAAGACTGTGTACTTCATAAGACAGCAAATATCCTACCCAGAGATGGAAGAAAGGTGTAACAGTGTCGAGCTAACAGCACAGCCTTGAAATAGATAAAAACCTATGCGTCAGGGCCCTGTTTTCTCATTCAATGAAAAATTAAATACACTGAATGAACAGCATTGTGAGGACTCAGGGAAATGCTGAATGTGAAAAGGAGTCATTAGAACAGAAAGTGCCACCTAGACTGGGTGGTCAACATTAAGATGAAGAACACCCACTGTGTGTGTGGAGAGAAGCCCTGGCCTGAAAGTCTAGCCACAGCAGGGCTTCCGAGAGCTTCTGGACCACTCTGAGATGGGGGACCCTTTGAGAAGATGATGAAAGCTACACATCCTCTTTCTGCCCCAAAACTGCACACCTGCAGAAAATGTCACAAATAATATCAGGGATTTCACAGCACTGCTAAAGGATGCTTCTGAAATTTTTCAGGGTCCCTGATATAAGGAGACGTAGGTTAGACACATAGAAACTATGTCATGGGAGGAATGTCTAAAGAGACTGTGCGCTTGTCTTGGAGAAAAGCTGACTTTGAGAGACACCCTCAGTTACTTAGCGGGCCATCGTGAGCCTTGTTCTTGGCAGTTCTAGGGGGCAGAGCAGAGGCCAGCAAGTGAAGCTCAGTCCCTCTCTAAGAAGACATTCCTACCGGGAGAGCACCAGGCACGTCATGAGGTAGGGCGCTCTCTGCAGTGGAAATAGTCCAACAGAGGCAAGGGGAGGATGCTGCAGAAGGGACCACTGGCTTCAGAGGGATGCTGGACCATGACCTCAAGCTCCCCTTCCAACCCCTTGGAATCCTACGGATCGAACAGAGGAGGATCATTTGTGGGAATATTCTTTCCTCCTTCCTTCCCTCCACAGCTGTTTACTGAGCACCTACCACGTGCAGGCACCATTCTAGCTGGAGAGGTGTCTATGGTGTTTTGCCTCCAGTGATGGAAAGAGACAAGGAACAAAATAATTTGGGAGTGATAAATGCCACAAAAAGAGTAGAGTGATGAAACAGAGACTGCCAGAGAGCTGAATGGGGAGCTCATCATTAGAAGGTCTGGAAGGGGATGATTTTTGAGCTGAGATCTGAGTGACAAGTAAGAGTCAAGCGCAGATGAGAGAGCTCCAGGGTCAAACAGCACAAAGATGTAAGGTGGGGCCAGCGTGGTGGAGCCGGAGCACAGGTGCAGTCATCAGGCTGTGGGGAAGTTTCCTTTCAGTCTCTGTTGGAACGACGATCATGTGTTGGCTTCAGTGAGACCCACGGCTTTGAGAGCTACAATCTGCATAATCATTGAAAAAGGGGAAATTAGGCCCGCTGGCAGGCAAGCTGAGATAAACAAGGTTTCCGAGGGGACACAGATTATGCCAACAGGACACAAAAACAAAGAAACCTAGGCAAGGCCAAGAGGCAGCTGCAAAACTGGCTAGCACTCTCTCCCTAGGACCGCCTGGCAGAAGTACGCATGGGGCTCCTTCCCAAGATGGCCTTCCGTCCCTCCGTGTGAGCACTGTCCATGCTGTAGCACGCAGAGGAACCCAGCATGGGGACTACAGGAACGGTCTCATGGTTACTTTGTCTGGGCTTCCACATAATCATAATGATTCTAGCTGGCACTATTCTTACCAGCTGCCAGGCGGTTCGCTAAGACTTTTACACATAATTCGTGACGTTGCATATTCAACAGAACGCTATCAGGTGACTGCTGATATTACCACCTTCTCTCGGAGGGAGTGGGACTGAGCGCGAGGAAAAGCCATAAAGCAGCAGCACGGGGACTTAGACCACGTCTGCCCCAGGAAGGAGCTTGTGGGCGCCCTCGAGAGCAGAGTGGCTTTCAGCATTTTGAGCGCTAGTGAGGACGAGAGCCAGCGCTCCCATCCAGGCCCGACCCCTAAGTGCTTGCTCTTAATCACCACCTTTTATCACCTTTCTGCATGTAGAGGCACTAAGCGAATTTCAGCCCAAAAGCAAAATGCACGAGGCAGCCCTTCCTAGTGCACTCGCTCCCCAGAGCATTTACGGGATGCAAATGCAAACACACTCCCATTCCCAGCAGGCACTAATTGCTCTAACGAGAGAGGCTGTAATTCAAACACGCCATTAGAGTTGATAACCTGGAGCAAACACCTTCCTTCTGCTGTGCAGCTGCCGCAGTTTGAGGGTCTCTCCCAGATCCAGACTGGGTTGGTGGAGTCTCCCAGGGAGCCCCCCGATTTACAGATTCCCCACCAGTTGGTAGAACCCACGTGTCTGAGGCAGCTGTTGGCCTTTGCAGTAATCAAAACAAGGCTACTACTGGGAAAATAAGAAGCAGGAATTGTGAAAGTTCCATCAGTCAACAAAATAATCTTTCACTCAGTTTGGTTTTGCAGCCCTAAAGGGAACTCTTGTCTCCCCCACCGTTTGCCTGAAATATGACTTCCTCCTCCAAACACTGTCAGATAGTTTCCTTTAATGAGGCTTCCCTGCCGTCCTTGTTTAGAAAAGAACAGAAGATTTCCACTTGGAAAGGGAGTCAATAGTGGCAGGAAGAACACGGCCCTAGAACATGAATGATGTGGGACTGACTCCAGGCTGCGGAACTTCCCAACCTGGAGGTCACGGGCCAGTCAGTTACGCTCTCGGAGCCTCGGTTTCTTCATCCATAAATTGGGGTGAAGACAAATGAGACAATAGCTTGAAGTCACCCAGCACAGTGTTAACACATAGGTGCAGGAGGCCTGTGTCCTGTCACTTACCAAGCAGGCTGCACGTGTCCCTGCCTCACGGCGCATAGACTCAAGAACGCAGACATCAATCCTCTGGCTATTTTCCTCCTTCTCTGAAAACCAAGGATGGGGATTCCCTGGACTCCTCTCCTCTTCCCCAGTCCCCAACCCTGCTCCTTGGAGGTGACAGCTCTCTGTGGTCCTCCGGCATCTGCTCCTCGTGCTTCCAAGTTGCAGGGCTCAGGCGTTTTACCGTGTGGCTGCAGAGGCGGTGCGCAGACCCAGAACCTGGCGGATGTCCCAGCACAGAGGCCAAGAACTAGGCAGTCAAGTCTGTGCTAATCTGAGTCCCTACTCCCCCACCTAACCTCTCTGTCCTTTTCTTTCCTCGTCTGTAAAATGGAGACAATAATACCCATCTGTATTAGTCACGGTTCCCCAGAGAAACGGAACCAATAGGCTGTGTAGATATAAAGAGAGAGACCAAGAAAGTCGTTATAAGAAGTTGGCTCGTGATTATGGAGGCTGAGAAGTCTCAAGATCTGCAGTTGGCAAGCTGAATACCCAGGAGGGCTGATGGTGTGAGCTCTAGTCCAAAAGCCAGCAGGCTCAGATCCAAGAAGAGCCACTTTTTCAGCTCAAGTCCACAGGCTGAAGACCACCATGCCAGCTCGATCAGTCGGGCAGGGAGAGGTTCCTTACTCAGCCTTTCTGTTCTGTTCAGGTCTTTGGTTAACTGGACGAGGCTCGTGCACGTCAGGGAGGACCGGCTGCTTTTCTCAGTCTACCAACTCAAAGGTTGATCTCATCCAGAAACACCCTCACGGACACACCCAGGACGATGCTGGCAAATGTCTGGGCACTCCATTGCCCAGTCAATGACACATGAAATTAACCATCACCCCACCTCCTTCGGTTGCTAAGGTTAAATAGAACAAAGCACTCAAGCGCTTACGGTCCTACCCAGGGTGTAGGACTCAGCAACTCCACCATCCGCAGACCAGCCAGGACACGGGAACTTCTGATGCCCAAGATTGCCAAAAGCACAACACGGTGATCTGAAGGAGCCTAAAGTGATTGTCATCTCCATGAGCTGTAAGAAGAGCAGGGTGGTGAAGGCAGGGACAACACCCAGGTCAGGTCAACATGCCACCTCGCCTGGTTCAGGAAGACCTGCTCTATCCCAAAGCGCTCTCCCACCTCGTGCCTGGGGGTGACAGTGTAAATGTCCGCATCTAGTCTGAACGGCTCCCAGGTCAGGTCCACATCTCAAACTGTTTGTGCCCCCTACCACCAAGCAACGAAGCATTTCTGTCTTAGATCAAAAAAGGACATGATGAATCACAGGGCCTCAAACCTCAAAGACGCCTGGCTTCCTTCGGGCGCCCTGGAAGGAGAGGTAACTGATGTTTCTAGACCTGATGGAGGATGCAAAGCTACAGGCTGCCCCCTGCTGCCCCAGGCGTGTGTTGCAATCACCCCAATTTGACTCCTACTTCCTCTTCAAATGCATTCAGCTGCCCTTTAGTGGGAAGTCACAGAATTAAGAATGCAAAGACGTCTTCAGAATATTTTTTGCAATGCTTAAAATGCCCTCAACTCTCAGGAATCCAGAGTCTACAGAATAGAAACCCCTGAGATTATATTTTGGGTAGCCAAAGTAAAACTGGTTATGTGAGATGCTTTTCTCTGCAAGTAATAACTCAAGAAGACACCTGGGACGGGAGCCGGCAGGCGTTCCGGTCCTGGCGCCGCATCTCCAGCGCGTGTGATTGGTGAGGGTCATGGTTTTCCTGAGCCCCTGGGCTCTGCATCCAAATCCAGATATGATCACCCTCCCTCACCCACACACAAGGCTGTCACACTCCAAGGAGAAACGCAAGTGAGCAAACTCTCAAACTCGAAGGCAATACAGGTGCTCTTTTTCATGCAATTATCTATCAGAGAATATTTATCTCTCAGAGGCTAGATTGGTATTTAAAATCTAATGTCTAATTGCTGAAAATTATCAAGGAGGCTCCTGGGGCACAAATGGGGAGCTGTTAAGTGTCAGGCAAGCTGCGGCTCTGCAGCCGGCAGAAAGCACAAGCTTTAGACAAGAGGCAGGAGAGATCCCACTGCCAGGCCCTTCATCACGGCCTCCGTCCTTGGACAAGTCACTCAGCCCCTTGAAGCTCTTGTTTTCTCATCCATAAAATGGAGCCAATACTATCCGCCTAATGAGATGGGGTAGTGATTGAAGATAACCACACACAAATGCCTGACTACAAGACAGTTTTATCCATAAGATATCCCAGAAGGAGTCTGAATTCATATAATTTGTCATGGGGTAAATTGTGTCCACTCAAAACTCACCTTGAAGTCCTAACCCCTTATTTGGAAATAGGGATGTTGCGGATGTGATTAGTTGAGATGAGGTCATACTGGAGTAGGCAGAAGCCAATCTGATATGAATATGTCCTCATAAAAGGAGGAAATTTGGACAGACACACACACAGGGAGAACGTCATGTGGAGACGAAGGCAGAGATCAGGGTGATGCTCCTACAAGCCAAAGAAGACCAAAGATGCCAGCAAACAGCCAGAAGCTAGGAGAGATGAGGAGCAGATTCCCCCTCACAGCCTAGAGGAACCACCCTCGCCAGCACCTTGATCTTGAAGTCTAGCCTCCAGACCCGTGAGATGATACATTTCTGTTGTTGGAGACACCCCGTTTGTGGTAGTTTGTTAGGCAGCCCCAGCAAACTAACACATGATCCAAGAGGGATTTTAACAAAGTAACTCTTCCTGCTGTTGAATAATGCTCACCAGTGGGCACAGGAGGTCAGTGTGGAGCTTGGACTAGACCCGGTTCCCTAGACTCCCTCTTAGTGGTCTCTCCACTCCCGCTGAGGGCGCTTTCTCAGAAGTTACCTGAGTTACTTAAAGGAGGTCAGTTTTAACTCAAAACGAGATTTTTAAAAAGACACTGTAGTTAAAGTGTAATATGGGAAATCAGGAAAATTGGGTGGTAAAGTGAGCAAAATAAAAACTTCATTAAAAAATGTTGGGGCTGGCCCGGTGGCATAGTGGTTAAGTTCGTGCACTCTGCTTTGGAAGCCTGGGGTTCGTGGGTTTGGATCCTGGGTGTGGACTAGCACCGCTCAGCAAGCCATGCTGTGACAGCGTCCCGCATATGAAATAGAGGCAGATGGGCACAGGTGTGAGCTCAGCAACAACCTTCCTCACATACACACACACACACACACACACACACACACAAAATGACAAAATTTTTTACCTGTTTAAGTTGCTATATTAAAATAAAAATAATAATTTACCTGAAGAGTATATTTTTAAATTATTAAATAATACATGCTAATTGTAAAATATTCAAATGCCACAAAAATATAAAGTAAAAAGTGAAAGTCCCCCCATAACTCTCCTCCCCAAAGAGATGCACTAGAAGCAGGACGACGTGCATCCATTCAGACGTCCCCGTGCTGTCAACACACATCACGACAAACCAGAGTGACACCACGTGCTCTGCTGCTTGTTCTGTGGTTGTTGTTTTGTACCATTTGTTTGTTTTGCTTAACATCATATAAACGACATCTTCACGAGAAATAGATAGCGTAAGGAAATTGTAGGTAATTTAACCAGTCTCCTATTGAGGGGCATTTAGGTTGTTTCCAGTTTTTTTTTTCGCCAGTGCAAATAATGCTGCAGAGAATATCCTCAAATAACTTTGCACATTTGTACGGTTTTTTTGCATAATAAATGCCTAAAAATGGCCAACCTAATAAGTTTGTGGTGATTTTAAAGCACGTCTACACATTATTTGACACTTCTCCCATCAAAGATGGAGTTTACTTCTCCTCCCCTTGACTATGAGCCGGTGTTAGTGATGTGTCCCAATAAACAGAATGTGCTGGAAGTGACTCAGTGTGACATCTGTGGTTAGGGTAGAAAAGTGACACGGAGGCAGCCTGCCTTCCTCTTATTCAAGATGCTCGCCCTTCAAACCCAGCCACCATGATGGGGGGAAGCCCAAGCCACATGGAGAGTCCACAGCTGGGTGACAGGCCCAGCTAAGGTCACGGCTGACAGCCAGTACCGACTCCAGACGCAGGAGTGAATGAGCCGTTAGACAACGCCGGCCCACAGGCTTTCCGCTGCGCCCGCTGACGCTGCGTGGAGCAGAGGCCGAGCTGCTAGCAGGCCCTCCTGTAAGGGCAAACTTGTGAATAGACTACAGGTTGTCATTATTTTAAGTCATTAGGTTTGGGGGTGGCTTGTTACATAGCACTTGATAACTGAAAGAGTGTTCCACACACCTCGTTTCTCGGAGCTGGATGTTCTTCCTGCTCCCAGCCGCCCTGCAGGGTCCACACAGAACCCAAAGCCGTCCTGGGCCTCCGGCTCTTGCTCCCAGGAAGCAGTGGGCACTCATTCTGGAGCTAATTAGCCAGGATCGGGCACCCCCTCTGAAAGGCTTTGGTGATACTTAACGCGGCATGCAGCCCATCCCTTCGCAGCTTAGAGACGGCTTCTCGATAGCCTTCCTCAGCTGACCTGAACCCTTATGAAGGGACAGACCTGCTGTTACTGATGGAATTTCCACTCATGGCTGGAATGGTGTCCCTCGGGACAGGAGGCCTTCCGGCCTCTGCAAATCTCACCAGGTTCAAGGCCGATGCCAGAAGATACAGTGCCCCTGGGCTCCTCTGGGACGCAATTGCCCGATTTGAGAGCCAAGAACATAAAACAATTCCATCCAGAAAGCAATCACTGAAATGAATCAAATACAAATTGTAGCAAAACTTATGTATCATTTTACACTTACATCATTTGCCCTGAAAAATAAAAATGTTTTTAACTACTAGTGCAGAAAAGAGTTAATACAGCAGGCCTGAAATGGCTGTCCTCAGAGAGGCCCGCTCAAGAGGGTGGCCCTGGGCTAGTGTCTGGGAACCTGGATTTCGAGAGAGTTCCCTCCGTTCCCTGATAAGATGACCACCGTGCCTAAACTGGCTGTGCTACAAGAGGATCTGTGCCGAGCTCTTGCTTTCCTTCTGGGGGCCTGGAATTTTGGTATGTGCTCTGCAGACAGTGCCTACGTGACCAGCCCCCCATAAAATCCCTGGGCGCTGGGTCTCTAAGGAGCCTGCCTCGTGGGCAACTTTCACACATGTTGTCACCCTTATTGCTGGGGAACTAAGCGCATCCTCTGTGACTCGGCTGGGAGAGGACTCTGGAAGCTGGAGCCTGGCTTCCTCCAGACGCCACCTCAGAGGCTTTTCCCTTTGTTTCCATTTGCACAGTAAATCGCAGCCGTGAGCATCACCGCATGCTGAGTCCTACGGGTCCTCCCAGCGGATGATCGACGTGGGTGTGGTCTTGGAGGGCCTAACACACCACACAGCTCCCAGTTCTGACAAGACTGGTAAAGCTGGCACCCGCCTGCCCAGCTGGTATCGTGTACTTAGCACTCTGAAGAGCAACACCGCTCTATACACTGAAAGTCATTTAAACGTCCATTTCCTTTGACTCAGTACAGTTGGCCCTCCAGATCCACGGGTTCTGCATCTGCAGATTCAACCAACCGCAGATGGGAAGGCCTACAGTGGTTGTGCCTGTACTGAACATGTACAGCCTTTTTCTTTCTGTCATTATTCCATAAACAATACAGTATAACAACTATTTGCATAGCATTTACATGGTATTAGGTATTGAAAGTAATCTAGAGATGATTTAAAGTATACAGGAGGATATGTGTAGGTTATATGCAAATGCTACAGCCCTTTTATATAAAGAATTTGAGCATCCTTGGATTTTGGTATCCATGGGGGTCCTGGGACCAATCCCCCACAGATACGAGGGACGACTATAGTCCTATTCTGGGAGTGTGTCCCGTCGAAACAATTCAACAGAAAGAAACAGAGGCGCAAAGATATTCATCACAGCTAATGCTAAACCTGAAAACAAACTAAATGCCCAAGAATAGGACAAACGGCTAAGTAAATTATGGTATATCAACTCTAAGAAACCAATTAGAATAAGATGTATAGAGATTTTGAAGAGAAACGTGAGAAGATATTTCTGATATATTAAAAAAAAATTTTAAGCTGAGTACAAAGTGGTGGGTCCATCGGGGCTGGCGCCGTGGCCGAGTGGTTAAGTTCGCGCGCTCCGCTGCAGGCGGCCCAGTGTTTCGTCGGTTCGAATCCTGGGCGCGGACATGGCACTGCTGGTCAGACCACGCTGAGGCAGCGTCCCACATGCCACAACTAGAGGAACCCACAACGAAGAATACACAACTATGTACCGGGGGGCTTTGGGGAGAAAAAGGAAAAAATAAAATCTTTAAAAAAAAAAAAAAAAAAGTGGTGGGTCCATCGACAGCAACTATAGAACGAACAGTGAGATGGAAAGTGACTGTTCAGCAGTGAATGTGGCTGGGCTGGGCTGGATGACAGGGAGGAGGTGAGTTTTTCCATAGTTAAACCACCTTTAATGTTGCTGCTCTAATAAACTATGAAGCTTCCTAGGGACTTGGTAGGAGCAGCTGGAAAGGTGTTGTAGGGGAGGAAGGACCCACCCTCTAGGTCCTTCTGGCTGGTCTAACAATTAAATTGACAGGAGAAAATCAAACAAAGTTTAATAACATGTATACATGGGAGAAATTCAGGAAAACTGAGTAACTCACTAGAATGGCCAAAGCCCCACCTTAAATGCCATCTTCAGCTAAAGACAAAGCAGGATGTTGGGGGTAGTGGTTTGGGACTTCAAAGGGGAGAAAGGTAATTCATGGAGATGGAAAAGCAAGTATTAGGTAAAAGAATGTTTGCAGGGCCATCTATGGACAATGAGACCCAAAAGAGAATTTTGATATAAACGGACTTTCTACTGTCTTCCTGTCTACCACACCTGGTTTATATTATACTATAGTTATCTCATGGTATTAGCTCCTTCCTGGGACAGGTCTTCCATCTTAAATTCTTTTAGGCAGTTAGGGGGGAGGTCAAAGTTTCTTTCAGAGTCTTTTGTTCTTAAAAATAATCAAGCCAAGAGACACATTTTGGGGTGCAAATTCTGATCCCCCACAGTCCTGCCTTTGAAATGTTAAGAAGTTTCAGAGTCCAGAAGCTGAGTAGGTAGATTGATCCATTTCACTGAACACATCTCTCAGTCCTGAAAATAGATCAGTCCAGTTAAAAATTTATTTCAGGGGCTGGCCTGGTGGTGCAGCAGTTAAGTTTGCACGTTCCACTTCGGTGGCCCAGGGTTCACCGGTTTAGATCTCTGGTGCGGACATGGCACTGCTTGTCAGAGCCATGCTGTGGTGGGTATCCCACATATAAAGCTGAGGATGATGGGCACAGATGTTAGCTCAGGGCCAGTCTTCTTCAGCAAAAAGAGGAGGATTGGTAGCAGATGTTAGCTCAGGGCTAACCTTCCTCAAAAAAAAAAATTTATTTCAGGAGGCAGTAATGCAGGTGGGCTCCCAAAGTTAGGCCTATAAAACGTGAGCAAGCAATCAGTATTTAATAAGAAGTGTTTCTATAGAAACAAAAAGAAAAATAAGCTTAATGGTTGGAGCACATTTAAAGCAGTTTCTGAGCCCAGAAGACAGCCAGTCAAGAAGATGTCTAGATGTCAGGGTTGAAGCATCTTTTGCAGTTTGCAATGTCTCTGATGATGTCATTGGGTGTTCAGGTATCTTTTGAGTGGCTTATGTAACAACAGGCATGCTATCATGGTGATCTCTCTTAAGTTTATATCAAGTTGTCCAGCACCGGTGTGCAGGGCTTCTGGAATCAGGGTAGTTTCGGTTCTCAATGGATTCCAAATGAAAATGATGGAAAAAATCAAAAATGTTAGTTTGGAGATTTGTAGCCAGATATTTCAGGAGCCTAGAAGAACTCAGGATCCAATCTAGTTTACAAGCAGAAAACAAAAATCTCAAAAACGATGAACAGAACTAGAATATAATAGCCACAACTTTGCATTATAATTTCTACTGAAACATAATTTTTCTCTCTAAAATCAACCTCATCTTTACCAAAGATAGCCAAATTAAGACTAATTGGTTTTCAAAATAAGTCTAGTTTCAATAAATTTGGTCCAATTATTTACACAAGTACAGCAAGAATAGCAATTGACCATATAGGCTTTTTAAATTCTGCTTTGATAGAACTTTTTATAAGGAATCTCTGACTGAAATTCAAAGGCCTCTCACAGGAAAGCCAAACCAAGGACTTACATCAGACTCTGCCTGTAATACCTATAGATTTGGGTGAATTCTTTCTTCTCGAGGTCCCCAAAATATCCTGAGCTTCTTTGCATCTGCCAGGAAATAACTTTCTTTATTCACCCGGTAAGGTTGTCGGAAACCCTGTAAGCAAGGTACCAGACCAATATTTCCAAGCAGCTTTCTTTGTTTCATAAAGTCAATCTTTGTCCCTTAAAGCTGTCTGGTCATATCCGAGTCTATGTATGTTTCTCTCAAATATGACATTACAGTCAAAGCTTTGGTAATATAACCAATGTTTTCTCTTATAAGGAGAAACAGATTCCTATTGAACTTACACAAACAACTATATTGCCTTAAAAATAAGAATACTTACTGACTAAGATTGTCCAAACTCTGGAGGGATCAGGTAGGGGGAAAAAGATAAATGCTTCAATTCTTCTTACATATAGCAATATGACTATTGCTATAAGTCATAGTTAGCTTAAGAAAGAGAATAGTGTTTCCTTAAACCTGAAAAAAACAAGACATTAAAAAATCAGCAATATTTCAAACTAAAAGTCATAAAAATTATAATAATCCTTATCAGTTCATTTAGTCTCATGTAATCAACTTTTGATCCTGATCTTCTGTTAGCAGTTTCATGAAGCCATCAGCTTTTCCATTAGAGTTCTGTAATTTCTTACCCAGTTCAGTTTTAGGCTCTGAAAGTTTACCAGAAAGCTGCATTCTAGAACAAGTGTCAGAGTCCTTTCTGTGAATCTCTGAAGAAAAAACATATTTGCAAAAGCAGAGTAAAAAAATAACTGTCTGTAAATGTCATAAGATTTAAAATAGGATGTAGGTCACTGTGAAACACCTTAGTTATCTGTTTAACCAAAGTGACAACAGAAGATGTTAAAGGCAAACAGAGAGAGTTAAACAGTTTTTATAAACCTTAGTAGAGAGATCTCAGCCTTTTCAAACATAGGAAATTATTTTGACAAAACATAGAATTTCTTTTATGTAGATTTACTCAAAGATAGATAAAAATATTTTATAATCTCTTTATCAAGAGCAAACTACAAGTTAAGAAAATTATCCTCTTAAGAGAGAGAAAACTAAAATTTAATTTTGTACCAGCTTACTTTTCATATTAAAACTCATTTACTTAATTAAACTCATTTTAATCTTCACCAACTTGACCATGCACAAAACTCTTTTCTAGTTTTTCTCCCGTAAACCTCTATAATCTTTTTTTTTAAGTGAGGTCATAATTGTTTATAACATTGTGAAATTTCAGTTGTACATTACTATTTGTCAGTCACCATATAAATGTGCCACTTCACCCCTTGTGCCCACCCCCCAACCCCCTTAGCCCTTGTAACCACTAAACTGTTCTCTTTGTCCATGTGTTTATCTTCCACATACGAGTGAAATCATACAGTGTTTGTCTTTGTCCATCTGGCTTATTTTGCTTAACATAATACCCTGAAGGTCCATCCCTGTTTTTGCTAATGGGACGATTTTGTATATTTTTATTGCTGAGTAGTATTCCATTATACAAATATACCACAACTTCTTTACCCAGTCATCACTTGACGGGTGCTTGGGTTGCTTCCACATCTTGGAAATTGTGAATAATGCTGCAATGAACATAGGGGTGCATAAGTCTCTTCGTATTGTTGATTTCAGGTTCTTTGGATAAATATCCAGTAATGAGATAGCTGGGTCACATGGTAGTTCTATTTTTAATTTTTTTGAGAAATCTATATACTGTTTTCTGTAGTGGTTATACCAGTTTGCATTCCCACCAGCGGTGTATGAGTGTTTCCTTTTCTCTACATCTTCTCCAACATTTGTTATTTTTTGTCTAGGTGACTATAGCCACTTTAACAGGTGTAAGGTGATATTTAAGTGTAGTTTTGACTTGCATTTCCCTGGTGATTAGTGATGTTGAACATCTTTTCATGTGCTTATTGGCCATCTGTATATCTTCTTTGGAAAAACGTCTGTTCATATCCTCTGCCCTATTTTTGATGAGGTTGTTTTTTTGTTGATCAGTTGTGTGAGTTTATGTATTATGGAGATTAACCCTTTGTGAGATATATGATTTGAAAATATTTTCTCCCAGTTGGTGGGTTGTCTTTTCCTTTTGATCCTGGTTTCCTTTGTCTTGCAGAAGCTCTTTAGTCTGATGAGGTCCCACTTGTTATTTTTTCTTTTGTTTCTGTTGTCCAAGTAGATATGGTATTTGAAAAGATCCTTTTAAGACTGATGTCAAAGAGTGTACTGCCTATATTTTCGTCTAGAAGTTTTATGGTTTCAGGTCTTACTTTCAAGTCTTTGATCCATTTTGTGTTAATTTTTGTGTGTGGCAGAAGATAATGGTCTACTTTCATTCTTTTGCATGTGGCTGTCCAGTTTTCCCAACACCATTTATTGAAGAGACTTTTCTTTCTCCATTGTATGTTCTTAGCTCCTTTGTCAAAAGTTAGCTGTCCGTAGATGTGTGGTTTTATTTCTGAGCTTTCAATTCTGTTCCATTGATCTGAATGCCTGTTTTTGTACCAATACCATGCTGTTTTGATTACTATAGCTTTATAGTATATTCTGAAGTCAGAGATTGTGATGCCTCCATCTTTGTTCTTTTTTCTCAGGAGTGCTTTAGCTATTTGGGGTCTTTTGTTACCCCATATGAATTTTAGGATTCTTTGTTCTTCTGTGAGGAATGTCATTGGGATTCTGATTGAGATTGCATTGAATCTGTAGACTGCTTTAGGTAGTATGGGCATTTTAACTGTGTTTAGTCTTCCAATCCATGTGCATGGAATATCTTTCCGTTTCTTTATGTCATCATTGATTTCTTTCAGTAATGTCCTATAGTTTTCATTGTATAGGTCTTTCACTTCCTTGGATAAATTTATTCCTAGACATTTTATTCTTTTTGTTGCAATTGTAAATGACATTGTATACTTGAGTTCTCTTTCTGTTAGTTCATTATTAGAGTACAGAAATGCAACTGATTTTTGTAAGTTGACTTTGTACACTGCAACTTTGCTGTAGTTGCTGATTATTTCTAATGGTTTTCCAAGGGATTCTTTAGGGGTTTTTATATATAAAATCATGTTGTCTGCAAACAGTGAGAGTTTCACTTCCTCATTGCCAGTTTGGATTCCTTTTACTTCTTTTTCTTGCCTGATTGCTCTGGCCAAAACCTCCAGTACTATGCTAAATAAGAGTGGTGAGAGTGGGCACCCATGTCTTGTTCTTGTTCTCAAAGGGATGGTTTCAGTTTTTCTTCATTGAGTATGATGTTGGCTGTGGGTTTGTCATACATGGCCTATCATGTTGAGGTACTTTCCTTCTATACCCATTTTATTGAGAGTTCTTATCATAAATCTTGGATCTTATCAATTGCTTTCTCTGTACCTATTGAGATGATCATGTGGTTTTTATTCCTCATTTTGTTAATGTGGTGTATCACATTGATTGATTTGCAGATGTTGAACCATCCCTGCATCCCTGGTATAAATCCCACTTGATCATGGTGTATAATCCTTTTAGTGCATTGCTGTACTTGGTTTGCCAATATTTTGTTGAGGATTTTTGCAACTATGTTCATCAGCAATATTGGCCTGTAATTTTCCTTCTTTGTGTCATCCTTATGTGGCTTTGGTATTGGGGTGATATTGGCCTCATAGAGTGTGTTAGGAAGTGTTCCATCTTCCTCAGTTTTTTGGAATAGTTTGAGAAGGATAGGTAATAAGTCTTCTTTGAATGTTTGGTAGAATTCTCCATAGAGGCCGTCTGGTCCTGGACTTTTATTTTTGGGGGAGGTTTTTGATTACTGTTTTAAGCTTTTTACTTGTGATTAGTCTATTCAGATTCTCTATTTCTTTTTGATTCAGTTTTGGGAGGTTGTAGGAGTCTAAGAATTTATCAATTTCTTCTAGATTGTCCAATTTGTTGGCATATCATTTTTCATAATATTCTCTTAGAATATTTTGTATTTCTGTGGTATCTATTGTAGTTTCTCCTTTTTCATTTCTCCTTTTATTTATTTGAGCCTTCTCTCCATTTTTCTTAGTAAGTCTGGCTAAGAGTTTGTCAATTTTGTTTATCTTCTCAAAGAATCAGCGCTTTGTTTCATTGATCCTTTCCACTGTCTTTTTTTTCTTTCAATTTCATTTATTTCTGCTCTAATTTTTATTATTTTCCCCCTTCTGCTGACTTTGGGCTTTATTTGTTCTTCTTTTTCTAATTTTGTTAGCTGTAGTGTAAAATTGCTTATTTGAGATTTTTCTTATTTGTTAATGTGGGCCTATATCACTATGAATTTCCCTCTTAGGACTGCTTTTGCAGCATCCAATATGAGTTGGTATGGTGTGTTTTCATTTCCATTTTTCTCCAGATATTTTTTTATCTCTCCTTTAATTTCCTTAATGAGCCATTGGTTATTCAGTAGCATGTTGTATAGTCTCCACATCTTTGTCTCTTTCTCAGCTTTTCTCTTGTAGTTGATTCCTAGTTTCATAGCATTATGCTCAGAAAAGATGCTTGATGTGATTTCAATCTTCTTAAATTTATAGAGGCTTGCCTTGTTCCCAACATACGGTCTATCCTTGAGAATGTTCCATGTACACTTGAGAAGAATGTGTATTCTGCTGGTTTGGGATAGAGCATTCTGTTTAGATCTATAAAGTCCATTTGGTCTAGTTTTTTGTTTAATTCCACTATTTCCTTATTGACTTTATGTCTGGATAATCTATCCATTGATGTAAGTGAGGTGTTGTGTTCCCCTACTATTATTGTGTTGTTGTTAATATCTCCTTTTAGATTTGTTAAGTTGCTTTATGTACTTTGTTACTTCTGTGTTGGGAGCATAAATATTTATAAGTGTTACGTCTTCTTGGTGGAGTGTCCCTTTTATCGTTATATACTGCCCCTCTTTTTCTCTCTTTACCTGTTTTATCTTGAAGTCTGCTTTGTCTGATATAAGTATGGCAAAACCTACTTTCTTTCACTTGCTGTTTGCTTGGACTATCATCTTCCATCCCTTCTCTCTGAGCCTGTGTCTGTCTATGGAGCTGAGATTGTGTTTCCTGGAGGCAGCATATTATTGGGTCTTGTTTTTTAATCCATCCAGGTACTCTGTGTCTTTTGATTGGATAGTTCAATCCATTTACATTTAGAGTGATTACTGATCTATAAGGGCTTATAATGCTGCCATCTTATCACTCGTTTTCCAGTTCTGCATTTTCTTTGTTTCTCATCCTGTGTATTTTGGGTACCAATTTGGTTAGGTAGTTTTCTATGATGATTTTCTTAGTTTTCTCCTTATTTATCATTTGTGTCTCTGTTCTAATTATTCATTTAGTGATTACCATTAGGTTTCTATAAAGAATCTCAAAGATGAGATAGTCCATTTTCTGATAGCCTCTTATTTCCTTAGACTAATTCGATTCCATTCCTTTCCTCTTCCCCCTCTAAGTTGTTATTGTCATATCTTATTCCTTCTTGTGTTGTGAATTTGTGGTTAAAATGACAAGATTATATTTATTTTGGTATTTTCCTTCCCTTTATCTCTAATGTTATACTTAAATGTTTACTAACCTGTTCTGATATAGAGCTGCAATTTTCTGGTCTTGCTTATTTATTTATCTCCTTTCTCAGGGCTTTGCAGCCCATTCCTTATGGATTTTTTTTTTCAGGTATGAGGGCCTTCTTGAGGATTTCTTGTAGGGGGTGTCTTGTGGCAACGAACTCCCTTAGCTTTTGTTAATTTGGGAAAGTTTTTATTTCTCCATCATATTTGAAGGATATTTTCACTGGAAAGTGTATTCTTGGCTGAAAATTTTTGTCTTTCAGAATTTTGAATATATCATTTCACTCTCTCCTAGCATGTAAGGTTTCTGCTGAGAAATCCTCTGAATGTCTGATAGGAGTTCCTTTGTAATTTATTTTCTTCTGCCTTGCTGCCCTTAATATTTTTCATTGCCACTGACTTTTGCCAGCTTTACTACTATATGCCTTGGAGAAGGTCTTTTCACATTGATATGTTTAGGAGACCTATTGGCTTTGTTCATGTATTTCCAGCTCCTTCCCCAGGTTTGGGAAGTTCTCAGCTATTATTTCTTTGAACAAGCTTTCTGCTCCATTCTCCATCTCTTCTCCCTCTGGAATACCTATAACCCTTATGTTGTGGTTCCTAATTGAGTCAGATATTTCTCAGAGATTTCTTCATTTCTTTTTAATCCTCCATTTTTAGTCCTCCTCTTTAGTCCTCCTCCATCTGAAGCATTTCTACATTTCTGTCCTCTAAATTGCCAATGCAGTCCTCCATAATATCAGCTGTATTGTTCAGGGAATCCAGATTTTTCTTTATCTCATCCATTGTCTTTTTCATCTCCAGCAGGTCTGATTAGTTCTTCTTTATAGTTTTAATCTCTTTTGTGAAGAAGTTCCTGATTTCATTAACTGTCTTTCTGTATTTTCTTGTAACTTGTTGAGGTTTTTTGATAGTGATTTTGAATTCTCTGTCATTTAGATTATAAATTTCTGTGCCTTCAGCATTGATTTCTGGGCACTTGTCATTTTCCTTCTGGTCTTGAGATTTAATATATTTTTTTCATACTGCTTTATGGTGTGGACTTGTGCCTCCACATAGTGATAGCATCTGGTCACAGCTTCCACCTGCTGCCACTGAGTGGGGGTCAGGAGCTGTGTATTCTGAACCCACCATGATCTGCAGCTCCCTATCTCCAGGTGCTGACAGCTTTTCTGACTGTGTGGTGCTCTGGCTGACTGCTGAACTGGAGCACCGGGTGGGAGGAGGGGTGCTTTCTTTCACTGCATGATCACCCCAGCCACTGTCTGCTTTTCTGTGTTCACTCTGGCCAACCACTGAGCTGGAGCACTGGGCAGGGGGAGGGGTGCTTTCTTTCACCTGAGTGTTTCTGGGGGCATTCTCACTGGGCCCTCATTATCTGCTCTCCTAGGGTGCTAGCTTGATGAAGATACCCCTGCAATAGATTAGTCCTCTCTGTGTGGGGTTTTCCCATGGGCTTTGAGGGAACTCGGAAAGCAATGGTGTTCCTGGGGAGGGCTGTCCTGCCTCCCTCTCCTCTCAGAGCCACACACAGTCCCAGGGTCACTGCCATTTAGGAGGAAGAAAAGGTTCTTCTTACTTCCTTCCACTTCCTCCAGGGGGCCCAGCACCTCCACCTTCAGATGTATGGCTGTGTGGGTCTCTCAGATGTCTTTTGTGTTGTGTGAATGCCCTCTGTTGGTGTACGAGTCTCCTTTTCATTGTATCTTAGAGGGGAGGATTTAAGAGGAACACTCACCCTGCCCTGATGCTGATGTCGCTCCCTCTTTTCTCTGCTTTCTTTAGTGGGATTCACTGATAGCTGTTCCTCCCATTTTCCAAGCAGCAAAACACTCAACAGAGGAACTCTGTGAGCCAGAGATAACGAACTGACTCAAGTGAGTCCCCCTATGAGTTTCATTAGTGTGGAAGATAAGTCAAAACACTTGACTGTGATGGTAGTAGAAACACAGCTGGTGGCATGGTGACAGTCCTCTGCTTCCCCTTCTATAACCTTCTTAACAAACAAAAATATATTTCTTATATCTTTTACTAAAACATACATCTTACTTTCCTTGAATACAAAGATGTTTTCCTTATTAAATTTTAGTAGCTGTAATCACATTTATTAATTAGAATTCTTAACCTTCACAGACCTCAATTTTTAGTGAAACCTAAAAAGTAAGCAATTATGAACTGTCTTTTACATTAACATTCTTTGGCGTGGCAAATTTACAAACACTTTTTATAATTTCTAGAAACTTGCTACTTCATAGTACAATCTTTTAATAAAACACAAGACATGTTTACCAATAGATCCAAATATCTTTTAGTTTCTCTGTAATAAGAAGCCAAAATTAGATAAATCTATATTTAGTAGTTAATGTCTAATATTTTATCTTTTTTATAAATGATCTAGATATTCAATGAATTTTTCATTGTTTAACTTAACCTAGCAAAACTTCAAAGTTTCAGGTTACCAAAGAGATTTTGGACATGTTCCTTTGATCAAACTAACAAACTTAAACAAGTTTTTGTTTACCAAAGATTATCTTATATTATGATAACTTGAAAGACATTTGGGTTAGTTTCTATTACATTTAGAAACAATTTCTATAAGCTCTTACTTTAAGCCAAATAAATAGAGCTCTTTTCGGGGCTGGCCCGTGGCTGAGTGGTTAAGTTTGCACACTCCAGCAGCCCAGGGTTTCGGCAGCTCGATCCTGGGCATGGACCTAGCACCGCTCATCAAACCATGCTGAGGTGGCACCCCACACAGCAGCACTACAAGGACCTAAACTAGAATACACGACTAGGGGGCTTTGGGGAGAAGAAGAAGAAGAAAAAAGATTGGCAACAGATGTTAGCTCAGGGCCAATCTTTAAAAAAAATAGAGCTCTTTTCTCTTTTAGAAATTATACCATGTGGAAGTAAAATATCACACATATAAAATAATATAGACACATACACAAAGACTTCACAGCTATTGTTTAAACCTTTAGGATAATGTACCACATCTTTAACAGTCTGCACAAAGCATTTGATAAAGGCCCTCTTTCTAAGAGTACAATTTAACCGTAGACCAATTTACCTTGAGGGGGAAGCTTTTGTTATCTTTTTTCTTAGCACCTGATATTAGCCTCTCGTTTTTATCTCATACAGTGTGGGCTTGGGCACCCCTATTGACTTCCCTTTGGTGTGTTTAATTAACATCATCTGAAGGGCAGATTTATGTGCTGTCTCACAATCAGGCAGGGGAAACGTTCCCCCATGAGACATAATATCTATCCCCACAACACAATCCATAATACAATCAGGCAAAAAGAGATGCAGTCATGCTCCCACCGGCTCCATTGAGGCTGTGCCTGTCACCTGAGCCCAGGCTGGAAGGTTCTACCAGCACCTACTTTAAAGGCTTTCTTGGGGTTGAGAAAAAATCGTTAAAATTCAACACCAGCAACCTCCAAATCCAAGGATTTTTGTTCTCTGCTGGAAAGTCTTATATCTAGTTAGGTCACAGAATGTGGGGTGTGGAAGGGGCAATGACTTGCTCAAGGACCCAGTGTCCTGGTTCCCAGGCAAGGCCGGCCTGAGAGGTGGGCGAGGGGGGTCCTCCCGGCGCAGGGAGACCTGCCCAGGGTGAATCTGGGGGCTCTTCCGTGACAGTGACCTGCGGAAAGAGAATGCGTTCAAGCCGGACTGGCAGGTGAAATCTTTTTTACCCCCAACTTTTTATTTTGAAAATTTTCAAACTCATAGAAGAGTTGAAAGAATGGTACAGTGCGTCCCCATACACCCATCACTTAGATTCCTCAGTTAGCACTATTAGATTTGCTTTGTTACGTCTCTCTCCATCCCTCTATCATCTTGGGCCCTCTGCCCATGCCCAGTGTGGGCTTCATTGCCTCCTCTACCTGGAGCGTGGCAATGGTCACTTCACCTGCTTTTTGTCCCCTTGCTGATGATTGTTGCTCTGCAGACACCTGTGTGCTCAGAGTCAGCAGTGTCTCCCCTCTGTGCGCAAGCTCCGGGACACAGCTCTAAACAGTCCTGCGGCCCAGCCCACCCTCCAGCCTCGGTCCTTCCATCTTCCTCCAACTTCCCAAATACCAGGCTTTCTCTTGCAACCAAGGTTTTGCACTTGCTCCAGTTTCTCCACCTGGGAAATCCTTTCCAGCTGTGAAGACTCACCTGCTTGATACCTCTTTCATGAAAGCAGAATCTAGAAGAGAGGCCCAGGTCTGGCACACAGCGCAAGCTCGGTGTGCTGGCTGGACTTGTCCCCACAACTGGGCACCTTGTGCACACCTCTGTGAGCACGGCCTGGTCTGCATTTAGTTGTCTGTGTGTCTGTTTCCCAGCTACGCAGAGGAGGCACCATCCTGCTCAGCTCAACCAGCCCACAGAAGAGTTTCATGGAAGGACTGTGACTCTGTCAACACTCACAGGAGCTAAGAGGAAGCCGAGAGACCCAGAAGCATGGAGCACCCAGGGCAGAAACTGTGAGAGAGGCTCTGAGGGGTCAGCTGAGCTACACCAGGAGAGGCCTGGGCCATGGAGCGAACTCGGGCTGCATGGCTTCCAGCAGAATCAGGGCTGAAGGTTCAGAGCATGAATCTCCAAGCTCAGGTTCTCACTGTTTCCTTCAGAGGATCAAAACTCAAGGCAGGCTCTTCAGTTTAGAACTGAGTGACTTTGAGCAGTCAATCCTGTTGGCGAAGCCTCAGTTTCCTCCCCTGGAGAACGGGGTTGGGAATCCTTGCCTTGGATGGTGGGGCTGGTCCAGCAAGATAAAGGATAGTGCTTTGTAAACCCTCCAGGTCTGCGCAGATAGAACAGATATTAATCGTGCAGGGTCGCTAATTCTCCCTCGCCTGGTGCGTTCTCGTAACCTCTTCCATCATTGCAACAGAGCGGCAGAAGCATCACGCCAGTCTCTGCTCGACGGCTCACACACACCACCTCGTGTGGCATCCACAGAGGGCAGAACAGGAGTATTACTGCCCCTCCACACGCCCCGAAAGAGGCAGGCGCTGCCTAAGGTCACGCGGTGATGATTCATGATTAGGAAGTTGGGTCCAAACCCCAGCGTCCTGACTGGGCACCCAGGCCTTGTCTGACTGCCCCTCCCTGCCTCCCCCTTGCTGTATGGAGGTCTCCAGCCAGTGCAGCAGGAGGCAGAGCTGAGGGGCAGCTGAGCTGGGCATGGCCCAGACCCAGGAACTCTGTCCACCCCACCATGGGGCTCAGATGTGCTGCACACACACACACACACACACACACACACACACAAACACATGGGCCCGCCCCTTCCTGGGCACACTGAGGAGCTGCCCCGTTCCCAGGGCAACTGTCAACACAGGCAGAAACTCAAAAGACGAAACAGAACACAGCTCACAGCTGGGCTCCAGTGCTCGCCCAGCCTGGAGGGCCTGCTCCCCATCAGCCACTCTGAGCTCTGGGTCCAGAGGGGCAGTGAGGGGAACCCCTGCACAGGCCCTCCTGGGGTTAGGAGGGGGTTGTCCAGGGAGAGGTCTGAGGTCAGGCAGGGGGCTCTCTCTCTCACACACACACACACGCACGCACACACACACACTTGTGTACCCATGGGGAGCCGCCCGACCCCTGGGCTCCAGAGAACCACATCAGCTGGGTACCGACTGCCCTCCATCAGGCCACCAGCCTCAGTCTCCCCCACTGCCCGCGGTGGCCCCGTGGCAGGAAGGGGTCTTGCTGGTGGCCGCCAGGCCCCCCAGGACCTGGAGGCCAAGCGGGAACCCCTGGGAGCAGACAACGTGCAGCAGGACCAGCTGTGGAGGGAGCTCCTGGAGGCCGAGAGGCGGAGTCAGCGGCGCTGGTGAGTGCCCCGGCCTGCCCTCCCCTGTCCCCCAGCCTGACTGGGAGGAGGCCTGGGGGTGAGAAGGAGTAAGCCAGGCAAAGGGCATTGATGGAACAGTGCCACAGCCAAGAGGCAGAGACCACATCCATGGGGAGGTGAGAGAGAGCCCAGAAGTGGCCGGTCCTGGGCCTAGAGAGGGGGAGGGAGTGCAGCCCCATTGCCTTCATTCTGGGATCCCATCAGCCCGTTGGATTAATCCCTCCAGCCAAGTGACAGGATAGGCTGCAGGGGGCAGCCAGGACACTGTGGCGGCGGTCCAGAGGCAGATGCTGGCCATCTGACCCAGGGAAAGGAGTTCCCTTCATGCATTCATTCAATCCAAAAATTCCCAGGAGAGCCGTTCTGTCGGGCTGCAGTGGGGGACGAGACCGGCCTGGGCCTGGCTCCACGGAGCCATCACTCTCAGGACAGGGCAGTCAGAAAGCAAGCAGAGGACAATGAGCACAGGGTACCAACAAAGAGTGCCAAGCGTGACTGGTGTTGTGAAGGAAACAAATGGAGAGAGTGGGGGCCTCTTTTTTTACAGGGTGCTTACGAGGCCTCTCTGAGGAGGTGACATTCACACTGAGACCTGAAAGATGAGAAGGGGCCAAGAAAGAGTTTGGTGCGTTTTAAAAGTAAAGCAAAACAAAGAATGTCCGTGTGGCTGAGGCAGTCAGTGGGGGGACGGTCTGTGGAAGGCAGAAGAATCCAAGGAATGTGTTAGTGGTAGAATTATGAGAACTGCTGTTAGATTGGAGCAGGGGGTGTGTGTGTGGGAGAGTGTGTGTGAGTGTGTGTGAGTGTGAGTGAGTGTGAGTGTGTGTGTTGGAGTGGAGGGGACATTTACAAAGACAGGGCTGTCTGGTGCAGGGAAAACTGAACAGAATAGGTATTTATGAGAGCAGTAAGAACTCGTGACACTCGGTAGAGGTGAGAGGAGGGTGAGGCTGACAGAGATCGCCAGCTTGGATAACTGATAGGGGGGCCGACAGGGGATGAAAACGCTGAGTTCTGGTCGAGTTCAACATGCCCGAACCACATCCAGATAGAGTCGCCCAGAAGGCAGTTGACTGTGAGTCAAGAGTTGGGCACTGAAAACCCACAGAGACGGAGACGTGAGAGGGAGCTCTCCCCAGACTTGGGGAGTCGAGGGTGAGAGGGACAGGGAGTGACTGCTGATGGACACAGGCTTTCTTTATGGGGTGATGAAAATGTTCTAGAATCAGATAGCGGCGATGGCCGCTCAACTTGGTGAATATACTGGAAACCACTGACCTGTACACTTTAAAAGGGTGAGTCTTATGATATGAGAACCACATCTTATTTTAAAAAGGAAAAAGGTGAGCGCTCACACTGGAGACGGGCATGAGCTTTCCCCCGAAGAAGGTACGGCATCAGAAGAGACGAGGAGGTCGGCCAGAACTTGCAACAACGAGATGGGCAGAAAAGCAACCAGGAGCCTAAGGAAAAGCAGCCAGAGGAGGGAGCCCCGAGAGCGAGGAGTCACAAAAACCAGGAGGAAAGGGCTTAGGGAAACCTAGAGCAGAGCTGCCCAACAGAAGTGCAACCCGAGCCACGGGCGCAGTCTGCCAACTCCTAGCTGTCCAACTGAAAAAATGAAACAAGAAACTGGTTACTTCCATTTTAATAACAGATTTTATTTAATCCTATATATCCAAAATATTATCATTTCAACATGCTGTCAATATACAAAAATTATTAAAGAGATGTTTGACATTCTTCTTTGTACTAAGTCTTTGAAATCCGGTTTATATTTTCCACTTACAGCACAGTTCAATTCAGACCAACCACATCTCTGATGCTCGAGAAACCGACCTCCTCCTGTTTTATAGACAGAGAAACTGAGAGGCCAAGAATACAGCGACCTCACTCAGGGCCACACAGCGAGCAGGCAGCAGAGCAAGGACGGGATCCCAGTGCTCTTTCCTCATCCCTCACTGGCTCTCGCTAAGGCTTAGCATGGCTCTGAGATCAAGGTCCCTGCCTTCTGTTAATTCAAAATCAAAGCTGTTGAAACTTGGCTCCCTCATGACAGCAAAGGAGGCGATGGTGGGTGGGAGGCGCCAAGACATTTTGGAAGATGGAAAGAGATGGGCTTGCCGAGTGGGGAAGGTGAAGCATAAGAACTGCGAGGGGCTGGAGGAAGAGGGCACCGGAGCTCCCAGGAAGGCCCGGGTGTGGAGGCACCGACATCTCGGGAGACAGGCTGAAGACAGGTGGCTCAGTTCAACGTCTGTCAGTGGAACAATTCGGCAACTTGAAAAAGAGCCAAAAAGAACTTCTGGAAATAAAAATATATGAAGTTGAAATACAAAACACAACTGAAGTGAGAGTTCATAAACTCAAGATAGGTTAGTAGAAAATACTCAGAAAAACAAGGAGATAGAAAATGTGAAAGAAGAGCTAGAACCTAGAGCACAGAGCAAGAAAGTCCAACACACCTTCAAAGAGAGCTCCCCGAGGAGAGAAGAGGGAGGTGAAACATTTAAAGAGAAAATGTCTGAGAATTTTCCAGAACCAAAGAAATGCATGAGTCCACAGATCCTGGAGGATGTACTCCACAAAACAAGAGAGTAAACTAGAGAGGAAGACATGGGATCCAGGAGGAGGGCAATCCCAGGCGGGCGGTGACGGAAGGCAGCCGTGCCTTGGTCCTGGCGGGTGGCTGCCTCCTGGGAGCAGAGGACCCAGGCTCCCAGAGGGCATCCTCTAGAGAAAAAACTTAAAAGAAGTTATTGCTTGCCTGATGCATTTGATTGCTGGAAAATAATATTGAGAGGGCTCTTACAATTTTGCTGGAGAATTTAGAATCAATGATCAGTACATAGAAACCTAAGAAAATGAGGAGGAAATGTAACTATTAACACTAGAAAACAATTCTAAGATGTACAGGAAAGGACCTGGGGTCATATCATACTACTTAGTTCATCAGCGAACAGTATTTATAATAATCATAAGGATATAATCAATAAATATCAATTTAACCAAAACCTATAATACAATTACTTGGGAAGAAATGAGAGGAGGAGAAAGGGGCAGGAATGCGAACATAATCTCTTGTAACAGAAAGTCAATCAATAAGTTTACATTTTCAAAAGCTCAATAAATGGCAGTAGGGGGTTATTATTTCAGAGCATGGAGGCAAAAAGTGTGGAGAAACAGCTAAAAGACTGGAAATGCACTCGAGGCTGTAGGCCCAGGGGATGTGAGGGTCGGAGCAGAGAAGCCTGTTTTTATTATGTCTTATGGAATTATTTGACTTTTTAAAAACAGATTAAGGTGCCGGCCCCGTGGCCGAGTGGTCAAGTTCCAGCGCTCCGCTTTGGCCGTCCAGGGTTTTGCCGGTTCGGATCCCGGGTACGGACACTGCACCGCTCATCATGCCATGCTGAGGTGGCATTCCACGTAGCACAATCAGAAGGACCCACAACTAGAATATACAACTATGTACTGGGGGGCTTTGGGGAGGAGGAAAAAAAAAAAAAAGATTGGCAACAGGTTTTATCTCAGGTGCCAATCTTTAAAAAAGTAAAAATAGATTAAAACAAAATCAAATTACCAGCGCAGGTAATGCAGCTCACTCTCCTCATCGTCACTCTCTTTCCCTCGCCCTCCCCACCTTCCTCTGCCGCACACTGGAAGATTCCAAAGGCACGGGGAAGTGGGAACTGGTTTTTCTTCACAAAATACTTGAGCACTCCCCCAGCGGCCTCAGACAATGCAGAGACACGCGGTGAGACTGCTTCCTCTGGCTTCCTTACGCCCTCTGCTAATCCTCTGGCATCATTGTTTCCACTCTGGGAAAAGTCATTGATTGTTGAAATGTTTGTTCAGTTTATAGGATACGCCATAAATACTTGGTTGACGTTTGGCATTTGTTTCACTTAATTATTTTAGTTCCTCCAAGACATAATAAATGCATCAGTGGCATCAACTTATTCACTTGACACAGTGAAAGTCATTTGTAAAAATGTCACAGGAAGATCTCATACTGCTCACGTGTTTTCCTTTCCAGGGCTCAGAATTGGAGTTTCCTGAAAGACTATGATCCCATGGTAAGACCAACCACCTTCCTATCAGACATACTTGCACTGGGAACATTTATTCATTCATCTAACATTTATTGAGGATCTACCGTGTGCTTGATGCTGAAATGTACAGAGACAAAACACAGTCTTGTTTCAAGAGACTTGGAGTCTGGGGGAAGGAAAATACTTATGTAGAGCATTTAGAAATTAATGTTTCCAAGTATTTCTTGATTTTATTAAGACAAACAAACTGGAAATGATAGGCGTCTGCTGCTGAAATTTTTCCCCAGTATGAGGATGTCAGCAGTGCACAGTGATGTGTGCTGTGCCCCATGTGGAGAAAGTTTGGATGAACATACTTTGTGAATTAATTCCTGCCTTTGATATCGCCACCTCTAATCCATCCTACCAGAGTCATTTTCCTAAACCGCAAAACTGACTGTGTCTCTCCCCTGCTTAAAATCCTTCAATAAATCTGCATTTTTCATAGCAGCTCACAATGAATCTGGTGAGCTAATCCTGCCTCCCTCCCCTCCCTCCTTGCTCAGCCCACACTGACCAACCCACCCTCTCTCTTATCCATGCCTCTGCATGCTGTTCCCCTGCCTGAAATGCCCTTCCCATCTTGTCAGCCTGATGGACTCTTATTCATCCTTCAGGACCCCACTCAAGTGCCTTTTCTGAGAACCCTCCCCGTCCTGAGCAGGCTTGACCAGATCGCTCTGTTCCTTACACACACATCCATTCCTTTGGAACAGCATGTACTATGGCAATGATCAACTTCACCAAGCTGTGGGCTCCTGAAGGGAAGGGATAAAGATGGCTTCATCTCTGCACCCACCCCCCAGCACCCAATAAAACAGTTAATACTCAGTTTGTGTTGGATGAATGAGCGAAGCAGGAGAATGAATCTGGCTGTAGGACTGGTCAAGGAACTAACCTGGAAAATGAGCAGTGTAGCAAGTCAACCAGGGGGCGGCCACACTGACATGGACCTTGCAAGGTTTAGTGAAGTTTTAACATCTGCATTGCTGGCCTTGCTGGGTTGCCGTCTGCCCTGCAATAGAAAATTTAGCTCGTGGGACCTGAAATCCTATGCTGAGCTCTTGGTCCGAGCTTCCAGATTGCAAAGTTTCGCCCTGCCCAGGGCTGTGTACTAGCAACCTGACCACGGAAAGCTGCATCACACCCAAACGGTGGGGACACCTGGGCCCAGACTTTCCCAGGTGGAAGCCGGATCTCATTACCCACTGGCCCTGCCGCTTCGATTCAAGCGCAAAGCTAGCCATAGACAGAGGCCGGGACGGCTGAAGGGTTTTGTCCGCCCATCAGATTGTTCTAAATCCCTCCATTTACTCACTCATTCCTCCTTCAGTTACAGAAGTCGCCAGAAAGCACGTACACGAATGTTCAGAGCAGCACAGGATCCTTATAAAGCCCCAAAGTGGAAACAACCCAAATACCATCAGGGCAGACGAGATGAATCACTTGTGGGTGACAGGTCACACCGGGGAATACAGTACAGCACAGAACAGGAAGGAACTGCAAACCACACCAAAAATGGGTGATTCTCGCAAGCATGTTCTTGACAGAAAGAAACCAGACAGAGGAGACGTGATCCCATTAAGATAAAGTTGAAAACAGCGCAAGACTAACCCACAGTGTTACAGGTCAAGACCAGGTCGCTTGGGGGCAGAGGCTGTGACTGAGGGGACATCTGGGGGCTCCTCATATTCTATTTCCTGTTTGGAAGTTTGTTGGGCTACACAGTTCCAATTTGTGTCCTTTCCATGTGTATGCTCGACTTCAAGTAAAAATTCACCAAATGACAAACCCCGTGGCACGCCCACCACATGCAACGTCATGGGGTTAGAGAGAGGGCTAAGACCCAGTCCCTCCCTCGGTCACTGGAGGTCAAGCGTCAAAGTCAAGGGGTCCGGGAAGCGTCCTGGGTCGGGAGCCTTGGGGATGAGGAGGAGAAGTCCATAGTGGCCGCAGAGTCGCATCGCTCTTCTGGGGGTCCCTGGCCCAAACCGGGACCTGGAATCGGGCACCCGGAGAACGCTGCCTGCAGAGCATCGCTCCCTGCTCAGTTCTTTCCAGGCTAAGGGCCCGGGGCACTGGCGAGCGTGCAGGCCTCTCCTGGTGTCCCCACAGCGTGTGACGGGACTGTCCCCTCTCCTCAGGGCAATAGGAAGGAGGCTGTGAAGTTGCCGGAGTACGTGCCTCTCTTTTCGGACACGGTCCCCAATTCCACGAACCAGGCTGTGGGCAGCAGGGTGGACACACCCCTGGGGAAAACCCTCATCGGCATGGACTTCTTCTTTGTGGAAGGTGTCCGGAAGAAGAAGCTGGAAGATGAGCTGCAGCCCGTCTAGGAGGAGGAGGGCCCAGCGGCGGCCCCAGGTGGGTGTGGGAGCTGAGAGGGGGCCCGCCAGTCCACCTGGCACCATGCCCTGGTGCCGTCCCGCATGTGTCACCCGGCGTCCAGTATCCCTGAGCCCCCACAACCTTTACGGGGTCTCTGGGGGCTGGTTTTACAGAAGAGATCAAGAGGATGGCGTGACTTGCCCAAGGCCATATAACCGGCAATGGTGGGATTCCCTCTCAGGGCCCCTTGAGGGGGAGCCCTGAACTGGGGTCAGGAGCCCTGACTGCCTGGGTTCGAATCCTGCTCCTGACTCTCAGCAGCTGTGTAACCTGGGGCAGGTTGCTGGAACCCTTTGTGCCTCCATTTCCCCATCTGTAAGATGGGTGTGTCCTGTTGCTGTGTGTGCTGACCACACACTGAGCAGCTTAAAAGAACACATACATATTATCCTTCAGTTCTGGAGGTCAGAAATCCGACGTGGGTCTCACTGGACTAAAATCAAGGTGTCAGCAGGGCTGCGTTCCCTTCCGGAGGCTGGAGGAATCTGATTCCTCACCTTTTCAGCTTCTAGAGGTTGCCTACTTCCAGTGGCCCCTTCATCTTCAGAGGCAGCATCGTGGCATCTCCCAATCTCTCTGCCTCCCTCCCCCACCTTTCGAGGACCCTGGGATTCCTTTGGGCCCACCCCATCCTCCAGGATGATCTCTCCATCTCCATCTCACGGTCCTTCATTTAATCACTTCTGCAGAATCCCCCTTCACGTAAGGTAACATATTCACAGGCCCAGGAGTTGGGGCGTGGGCATCTTCAGTGGGCCATTTTTCTGCCTCCACAGATAGGGATAATAGTCGTACCGATTTTATAAGGTTGATGGGAGACTCAATGAATTAACATGTGTAACTGGAGCAGCGCCTGGAACACAGCGTGCGGGTGTGTTTGCAGAGGATCACTCTCTTGGGAGGGTGAGTGCCGTCCTGGCAGTCACCTGGGGAAGATGTGATCCTCAGACAGGGGCTGTCTCGGGTCAGTCTCCCCATCTCTTTCGCTGCCTGTGTCATGGTCAGGGCTGCCAGGGTTAGGCTGGAGCCGCACAGGAGGAGCTGCCTGCAGGGGACCTGAGCTGAGGTGGTGCAGGCAGCCCCTGGGTGCCTGTGGTCTGGGTCCATTCCACATCCTCTGTGCTGTGGGGTGGACAGGGAGGGGCCTGGGCCTGGGAGCAGGGCGCCTGGGGTTCAGACACTGTTCTCACGGGCAGTGCTGGCCCAGCGCCTGGCAGGATGGGGGCGCCTTGCTAAGCGTTGGTTTCCCTCCTCCTCCTGGAGGTCCTGCTGGCAGCCACGTAAACTTGACGAGGGATGGTCTGGGCCCCTCGTGTTCAAGCAAAAACTGCAGAAAGGGCTTCTTTCCTCTTTGTTGGTTAAAAAAAAAAAGGTTCGTTCTGCTCTCAGTGGTCTAGTGGTTAACATTTGGCAGAGTCCTGTCTGTGGCTCAGGTTTGTTTTCCGGCCAGGGAACCACAGATCTGTCTGTTGGTTGTCATGCTATGGCGGCTGTGTGTTGCTGTGATGCTGAAAGCTATGCCACCAGCATTTCCAATACCAGCAGGGTCACCCACGGTGGACAGGTTTCAACAGAGCTTCCTGACTAAGGCAGACTAGAAAGAGGGACCTGGCCACTCCTGAAAAAACTGGCCATGCAAACCCTGTGAACAGCAGCGGAGCGTTGTCTAATAAAGCGCCGGAAGGCACAAGGATGGTACAAAAGGACCCGGCAGTGTTCTGCTCTGCTGTGCACAGGGGTGCCAGGTGTCGGGATCCACTCAGAGCACTAATGACGAAGCTCTGCCCTTCTTCCTGGCACGTGGCTGGGCTGGATTGGTGATTCAAGCATGGCCGTGTGCCTGGCTGTGGCCAGTGGAATGAGAGCAAAAGCAGCATGCACCCCTTTCAGACCTGGCCCCCAAGACCTCCTGCCGTCTTCTCTCTGCCCGGTACAGAAGGGAGAGGACTGAGAGGATGTGGGAGGATGCAGGAGGATGCAGGAGAGTGGGGACAAGATGGGAGGACCAGGCGGGACCCCGAAGGAAGGCGTGGAGCAGAGTTCTCCCCACACCCACACTGGGCGCTGACAGGAGCAAGACATAAATGCTTGTCATGTAAGGGACACAAACAAAAACAAAGTAACGAAAACAACCCAAAACCAAACTGCCACCCACATTTCCAGTGTGAAGCATTTGAAACTGACTCTGTGTCTGCTCCTCACAACAACCCCAGGAAGTCAGCAGGCTGGGGCATCACGTTCACGTACACTGGCAAAAGTGAGACTTGAAGAGCTGAACGTCCCAAGGTTCTCAAGGCCAGTGCAAGTCCAGCCGGGCCCAGGTCCTTGGGCTTTCTGCACTGTGTCCCTTGCAAGTCCCCGGCCACAGCCTCCTGGAGAGAGAGGGGGGTGGAGCAGGGGGCTGGAATGGCAGCTTTTTCTGATACTTGCCTGTATTTTACTCAGTTTTACAGCTAACCTGAAATGTCACTGCCATTTATGTGTATTAACTCATTTAATCCTCTCAGCAATCTTAGAGACAGGTATTACTGTGCCCTACCGATGAGGAAATGAAGGCACAGAGAGGTTAAGTCACTTGCCCAACATCACACAGCTGGTAAGTGGTAAAGGTGCTTATTTCCGGAGACTATATGGCACTATGTCCTACTGGACCCCCTTAATCCTCAGAAAATTGAGTCCCAAATATTTAGCAAATTATAGCATTTTTCTGCTTAAAGAATCTCTCTGAGCCCTTGGGAAAGGGAGAACTGATTTTCCCTGACACCAAGAACAGGTCTTCAGTGCTATCAGGAGTTACACAGGACAGGCTATTTCCCCATAACACAGAGCCCACCTCACTTCCCGGCCCACCGTTGGCTCCTGCCATGTGTGATGGGACAAACCAGGTCTGACTCCAACCTGGCTGGGAAGAGAGATGGTCACGCACGGCAGGGTACAGCGCTGCGCCCTTGGGTCTGGAGGCTGCAGCCTTCTTTCTCAGGGTCTGAGAGGGGAAGCTGGGCTCCCTGTCCAATCTGAGATCACGTGCCTGGGCAAAAGTCAGTGGTCAGCACAGTCAGGGTCAAGGACACATCATGGCAGCGTCACAGGAGGCTCAAGGCCCACCCTTGGACTGGGTTGGTACAAAGACAGCTGCCCGTGGCTCCTTACAGACTCAGTCTGCATTTTTGCCATGAGCATGCTGTATATTATTTTTACACCCAGAAAAAAATTATTTCCATTTGAGGGAGAGGGTGGAAGCAAGAGGCATTCTGGGGGTGAACTGCACATTCAGGTGGTCGAGCCCGTGCAGACTGCAGAGGATCATTGGGGGCTTCTCTGCCAGTTGCTAAAGGAAGTCTGGGAGGCCCAGACCCGCGAGCTTCCACGGCTTCCCGGGAGCACAGCCACTTACAGACGACGCGACATACTGAGCACAGATAGCATAGCACCCAAATCGTCTCTGCTGTAAGTATTATTGTCACCACTGAGAGATTTGGAGACTAAGCCAAAGACTTCACACAGTCTGGTCAGGTCCTGCAGCCAGTGAAGAGCCACGATCCCGTTGCCCACCTGACTCACCATGCCGCATCCTCCTCTCCAGGCCTCGGTCCTCACAGCTGTGAAATGGGGAAGGGAGACTGATCCAAGGACATCACCCCGGTTCTGTTCTCTGGGCAGTCAGCGAGCGCAGCATCTGCAGGTTTGCGGGCTCTCTGACAGCATGTGACGCCACGCCATTTCTTCCCCACAGGTGTGCAAGGAGCTGGGGGTCGGTGATCTTGGCTGGCGCAGCGGGATTTGACTCCAAGCTTCAGGTTGTGTCCAATTCTGTCCACATGTCTCTTGTTTTCTTGGACTGACAGCTTCCTGGGGGCCTTTTCTTCCCCTGGCACATCACCAGAGCCCAAGAGCCGAATCAAACCACGCAAGGCTTCTTCGTGCACCGCATCTGCTAGCCTTCTGTTGGTCAAACAAGTTGCAGGACCAACCCTCCCCCACCAGGGCAAGAAAGCATTCTTCGCCCACAATGGGAGGTTCAGAGGGCAAATATTGGCTGAGTAACGGATCCCAACTATAATGCAGTGGATCTGACCAATTCCACAAGTAGCCCTGGACAACAGTTTTCCGTAAAATGCTTAAAAGCATCTGAAATAGGGCTCTGGGTCTCCCGCTGCGTGCAGATGATGCCCTTGAACTGAAAGGGTCCAGACCTGGCCCTGTGCAGACTTGGGCAAGCCCTCCTCTAGCCAGGCGCCTGCTCCTGCTCCAGCTTGTTCTGACCCTACGGTGGGCCGCAGCCTCAGGAGCTCTCAGCCTGCAGGAGCTTGGACACTAGCTGCAGACCAATGTCCACCTGTGGGAGATGAGAGGACAGATCCCCCAGCTAGGGACTCAGGGAGGAAGTCCTCCTGTAGAAGGGGATCATGGAGCTGGTCCTCAAGAAAAAGGCAGGGAGCTGAGAGGGGAGGGCAGTTCTGCTGGACAGGTGGACAGAGCGAGGAAGGGCGCCAAGGCAGGGGAGCAGCCAGCAGACTTGCCCTGGGCAGAGAGCCCCCGGGCCCAGCCTCTTTCTGCACGCTGCAGCCCACCTGCCTGTCCACGCTCCTCTGCGTGCGTCATCATCGTGGGAGACCCCTCCTCACAACCAGCCAGCTGTATCCTCCGCTCCCTGCCACACCTGCCCTCCTTTCAAGAGGATGCCTGCTCCTTACCTTCCCACGTGGTGGCCACGTCACCCACTAGGAGCCAAGGAACTCAGAACCAAGGGGCATCCGAACCAGAACCCCAACACCAGCCTCGCGAGTCATTTGGGCCAGAACAAAGGAGGCTGGATGGACCAGGACAGGAAGTGGGCACCAAGCCTGCAGGCTCAGCACCAGCAAAGGCAAAAGGAGCAATACGAACAGAGGCGGGCATCTCAGAGCCAGCAGGCTGGGAAGCGGAGGCCCGGGAGGCACCGGAATCCGGCTGATGAGCCGTCAGAAAGCCTCAGGATTCTTTCTTCACTTTTTATCACTGCTTCTCTGAGCACCTCTGCCTCACTCTCCTCCCTGTGACAGAACCGGCCTCTGTGCTTCCATGTGACACAGAATGACCACCGTCCAGGGAACATGCGAGGTGAGCCCGCAGCTCCTTCCTGTGCCCGGAAGTGAGGAGGTGTTTAAAACAGCGTGGGGAAGTGTCGAAGGGACATTAAAAGCCCACCTGAAGGGGCTCCTACGGGCCAAATTTGGGAAAATATGAGCACCAAATGATGCTCCCCCCTGGCTGCACCGATGATAACACAGTCCCGGCGCTTCTGGGGCAAAGCCAGGGCCCAGAGCTCCCCTCAAAGAAGAAGAAAGAATCCAGGTGTTCATACCAATAACTTTAAAAAATTTTAATTAGAGGAGGAAAAGGTCTTCTCCATTGAAGAATACAGAATAAATGATAAACAGAAAATTGCCGTTTTATAACTGCCATTTTATAACTAACCAATTTAGGCCAAGAAACAATAAAAGACACCGAAACCACCGAGTGAAAGATTCTTGGGGAGCAGAAAATGGTGAAATCTGGAAGATTTCACGTTAACCGAATTATTATTACACTTAACCTCACCAGTAAAGGACAGCTGACATCACTGTTGTCCTGCTGTGCCCCTGACGTCAGGGGCCTCCTGCTGTGGCCCAGAGGAGGAGCACTCACCAGGAGCACTCCGCCCATCGCACACAGTCTGAGCGTGATCACGAAGAAACATCAGGCAACGCGGGCTGACGGCATTCTGCTGAAGAGCCAGCCTCCTTCAGAACACCAGTGTCACGAAAGACAAAGGACAGGACAGCTGAGGGCGGAATCCGGATTAAATGCGACACAGAGCACGGTCATGACCAGCTCCCGCATCACAGCAAAAGTAGCTCTAAAGAACACTTTGCAGACTAAATACTAGACAGCAGACTAAACATTAGACAATAGCATTGTATCGATGTTAAATTCACGCAGCGGGATCCCTATATTGAGGTTACGTACGAGAACGCCCTTGTTCTTAAGAGATAGATGCTGGAGTGTTCGGGGGTAAAGCGTCGCATGTCTATCACTAACTTGCAAATGGTTTAACAACAACAAAGTGTGTGCAGTGTGTAGATAGAGATAAAGCAAAGGTGAATAAAAATGTTAACAATTGACAGAGTTAAGGGAGGAGCACACGGGTCTTCACTGAACTGGTCCTGCACCCTCTCTATAGGTTCGGGAACCTGTAAGACGCTGGGGAGGAGGGGAGGGGCCCCTGAGTGCCAGCCCCTGGGCTGAAGAGCCAGGGTGGTGTTGGAATCAGTCAGTGCTCAATTCCAAGTTCCTGGAAGGCACTGGGTGGCCAGCTGCAGTCAGGGAGCCTCTGCTCCACTCCGCTGCGGCCTGAAGAGTTGGGTGAGGCTCGTGTGACGACAGGCTGGGTTCCCTGTAAGCATGCAGATGGGGAGGAGTCAGAGCTCCTTCAGATGGGGATGGTATGGGTTGGAAAGATACCCCAGTAGATACCTGCTGCCGAAACCCTGGTCCTGGCACTGCCCACACCTCCTGAGGATGCAGAGGAGCCCCAAAGGTCAGCCGTCTGATCAGAAAAGCCAACATGCTATTGGGATGGCCCAGTTGGGACATGGGGGCTGGGACTCGCACACCTTGCTTCAGGGGCCATCCCCGACTCCGCCCGGGGCAACCCGCCTCCTGCAGCTTCGGGAGCAAAGCCAGTGGCCACAAAACCCGAAAACATTTTGCAAGTTTGCACTTGGTAGGGAGCTACCACTTATTGAGCACCTACTGTGTACCTCTCAATAACCTCATGAGGTGGGTGTGATTATCCCCATTCTAAAATGCAGAAACTGAGGCCTAGCGAAGTTAAGGGCTTGCCCAAGATCATGCGGCCTGCCAGGGCCATGCTGGGAGGACAGCGGTGGTTTGCATGACACCCGAGTCCCAGATCAGTCACATCCGGGGCTTTGGGCACAGCAGCCAGTGCAGGGACAGCTCACAGCCAGGTAGAAATCCTCTTCCTACACCCCTACCTCGGCCGGCAGACCTGCAGAGCAGGTAGCTTCTGTCCTTGTCCCAGTCAGTGTGTGCTCTGCCCACAGGAGTCTCGCGGGCAGCGGGATGGTACAGGTAGGCCAGGCCCCAGGCAGCAGCAGCTCTCTACGGCTGGGGTCAGGCCCAGGGCCTGGATACCCCCAGGATAAACAGAGCCCCAGACGGGAAGGGAAGAGAGGAAGCCACCGCCACATGGCAGGACCAGGAACTTCCAACCACGACCACCTGGAAATGGCACCAGGCTCCTTGCTGTCACGGATTAGTGGAATGACATAATGAAAGAACACCTGACACAGAGCAGGCACTCAACAGATTCTAGATATTTCTGTAGTTGCCACTGCTACTGTCGATAAGCCTTCGATGCTCGTCAGAAAGCTCTTTACTTCCCTATTTTATTTTCCTATGAGCAGTAACTGTTCACTGATGAGTGATCTAACCAGGGCAGAGGCCAGCGCGATTCTCATCCCACAAGCAGAAGCAGGAACGGCTTACACCCAAATTACAGTGTCTGAACGTCAGCTGAGTCCACTGAAACCGTGGGGGCACTTAGTCAACTGTCCAGATTCCCTCTGCAAATAAAACCTGAGATTACACCTCAACGTACCTGAGTCTCAATCCAAAATCCAGGGGGAGCAGAAGCGCTCCTCCTCCGTGCTCCTGCCGTCCGCCATGCTGCACCCTTCTCTTCCGGAGTGTCCTCTCCTCCCTGCCCGATGCCTGGCACATGGGTGCTCCCTTCCCTCTCCCCTGTCCTCAGCCCAGGACAGGGCCCCCAGGAGAAAGCCCAGAACTCAGGAACTGCGGGTCCACGGCCAAGCACAGCGGACCCCTTGTGTTCAGAACTGCGGAGAGTTTCAGGAGAGGCAGGGGGAGATGTGAAGGGCCAGGAGGGCTCTTTGCCCTGAGATCGTCACAGAGACAGCTGTCTTGGGGACCAGCTGTCCTGGGCAGTCTCTGCCAGACTTCTTGCCCCCTTGGTCCTCAGCCCCGCAGCTCTGACACCCTCTCTTCCCCACGCCGAGCATCCCCAGCCCTCTCCAGCTCCCAGCCCCTTCCCAGCGGGCTCCTGAGCACTGGGAGCCCGGCAGCCTGGTCAGAGCAACCAAGCCGGTGCAGCTCCGAGGGAAGCAGAGGTGGGAGACCAGGCTGAGCCGGCACAGAGTTAGACAAACTCCCACGGACCGTGCAGCGGCCTCAGCCCTCACCTCCGGCTATGACGCCCAAACACCTCAGAGCGACAACAGTTTACATTTCCCGCCACTCCCCAGCATGCAGTAAGGACTAACAAACAGAAATCGCGTCTTCTGTCCAAAGCAGCCCAGGTCCCGGTGGCACTGCCTGCTGGTCACTGTGCCGCCTGCTGGGGGCGTGGCTATGTGAAGCCGCTGGCTGTGACAGTCAGCCAGCAATAGGGCTGGACGTGGCAGACGCCCTGGCAGTTGGGCTTTTCATGGGACCCAGCCCCTGCCAAGCAGAGGCACCCCCAGGAGACTCGGGAGGCAGAAGGCAAAACCCCAGGACCCTTCCGGAAGCATAGACACAGCGGCAGGTCCTTCTGGGACAGCCTGGCCCCAGTGCTGTGCGGGTCCGTCCCAAGCTCCAAAAGCTCTGGGCGGCAGTGGCAGCAGCGTCCCTATGGGACGGCCTTCCCGGTCATGGTGACGTCAGTGGAGGTGGCGGCAGCTCTTCACCGAGGTTCTGGGAGTTGTGCCCGGGAGACCCTTGCTAACATCTGCTTCCTCATCTCTCAGTGATCCGGCACACTGCTTAATAATAATAAGTAAGGTAACTAAAGAGGACGATTCTGTGGTCTGTAAACGAATCCTCACTGACACACTCTTCTTGGCAGGGACCTTCCAGACTCCTCAAAGTTCTAGAACATTCTGTCTCTTGGGACCCTATCTGGGAGGCTCACCCAGGACTCATTTTGAATTTACCATAGAGAGTGAGCTCCAAAGCATGCAAATGTGTGACTCAAAGAAGAGTAATGCTGACTCTTTCGTTCCCAGGGGCTGTGGGGAAAGTGGGGTGGTCTGCTCTTGAGACCACTCGACTTTTCAAAGACAGGATCTTCAGGGCAGCCAGTGTCAAGAAGATGCTCCTGCACTTAGCTACTCAGCTGTCTCTGAAGATTAGCTGCACTTTAAATCCACGTGAAGGAGTGGCACTTCCAACCCACTGCGGTCCATGGTGCACACAGCACAGCGTGGTCGAGAGAATCGTATTTCTGGAGGAGTCCACAGCGAGGGCGGTCATCCCTATTCTAGCCAGATCTTCTCAACTTAGTGTGAGTGCAGAGCTGGGGGTTTCGTTAAAAGGAAAATTCTGGTTCAGCATGCATGTGTGTGATATATATCACATGCAATGTGTGTGGGTATATACAGAGCATGTGTGAATATATATAGACATTACGGGCCGAGTTGTGCCCTTTCAAAATTCCTATGTTGAAGCCCTGACCCGCATTGTGACTGTATTTGGAGATGGGGCCTTTAAAGAACTAATAACGGTTAAAGGAGGTCATAAGCATGGAGCCCTGATCCAATAGGACCAGGGTCTTTATGAGGGAGAGACACCAGGATGTGTGTGCACAGAGATAAGGCCATGAGAGGACGGCCACCTACAGGCTAAGGAGAGAGGTCTCACTGGAAACCAATCCTGTCAGCACCTTGGACTTCCAGCCTCCAGAACCGTGAGAAGATAAATTTCTGCTGTTTAAGTCGCCCAGTCTGTGGTATTTTGTTAAGGCAGCCGGAGCAGATTAATCCAGTACATACACACATACACACACACATACATATCACACACACCCCTTCGCTGTCTCCTGAGAGGGCAGAAGCGATGGTCCCTCCAGAGCAATGAGCACATCTAGTCTCAGGTCTTCATTTCTCAACACCGTTCTCTATCCTTTAAAAGGACGTGGGGCTCCTTAGGCAAATGGCTGATTCCAGGGGAAGCCGGGAGCGCTGGGTGACAGTCAGGGCGAGGCTCAGTAAAGAAATTACGACAACAAACTGCTGGTGATGCCAACCATCCGGTGAGCGCCAGGCAGCTTCTGACATGCCCACCTTACAGAGGAGAATACAGGGCACCAAGAGACTGAGCAAATTGCCTAGGGTCACACAGCCAATAAGTGGCAAAGCTGGGGCCACTAAGCCCACCCAGGGGCTCGGCTGGCACCAGATTTCAGGGGAGCATTCCCGCACAGGGCAGAAAGGGCACAGGACTGGCGTGGAGACGGACTCCAGCTGGTGCCGGCTGTGTGACAGGAGGCAAGCTGCCTCCCTTTCTGGAGCTCAGAATCCTCACCTTGAAGTGACAACAGCACTTCACGCCCAGCCTCCCTTTTGTTTTAAACTTTTTAATAAGGAAAATATCAAACCTATACAAAAGTAGAGCGTAGTATAATAACCCCCGGATACCCAAAACCTACTTCAGAAATTATCAACTCTCACATCATCTGTAAATATTTCAGCATCTCTAGAAGATAAGGACTAAACACATACGCGCACACACACACACACACACACACACACACGCTCTGTGTTCCTCTTAAAGATTTCTTTCTAAACATCCTGTTGTCCTTTAGCCTTGCAGGGAGGGCTCAATACCTTCTGGTCTCTTCCGGACAAAGGGGATGATGGCCAGGGGAGGCCTGGAGGAGCAGGGAGGGAGCACGGGGCAAACGGCAGAGCCTCTAACAGCTGCCCGGCTGAGGCGCACAGCGCAAAAGCAGCCATCGTGGATTCTGGAATTCCCTTTTTCTGAGTTTTTCTGCTTCATAACCTTGACTCAATACCTATGCGATTTCGAGAACTTGGAGAATGCACCCCACCCCCCTCATTTTGTGCCACGTCTAAATTGCCTTCTTTTATCAACAGAAATCTATTTTACCTCCTTAAGAAAAAACGTTCACTCCCAAGTGCTGAAGTGCAAGGCCTGCGGGGGCCTCCAGCGCTAAGGCACAAGCCCCCAGGAAGGAAGCTTCCCGGGTTGGGGAGCAGCGTCCCCGCTCTCAGCTGGAGGAAAGGGCAGGAACTAAAACCACCCTGGGGGAGGGGGGTCCTGGCCCCCCAGTGACTGCGGCGAGGGCTGTTTTCCCCCTGTGTAAACGAAGGTGGGTTGTTACAAGTTTTAATCTCTGAAATGCTCAGTGAGAAAAACAAAAACACTTTTAGGGAGTGAACCATCCCAACAAAACGGTCCATCTCCCGCGAGGGGTTCCCGTTTGCCCCGCTAGGGTTCAGTCTCTGCCCACCCAACCCCTGGGAAAGCAGGACTGTCTGGGGGGGTCTCCCGCCGGCTCAGAACTGCGCGAGTCGGTTTAACATGGAAAAGTGAATGAGCACCGGGTACAACTGGCAAAGGGCAAGGCTGACGCGTGGTCGGGGGAGGGGGCGGTCCCGGGGAGGCGTCGGAGCAAGGCGGGGCGGGGCGGGAGGGGGCAGAGCAGGACTCCGACAGGGCGGGCCCCGGGGAGGCGGATGGGGGAGGAGGGAAGGGCGGGCCCCCACAGGGCGGACCCGGCGGGGCGGATGCGAGAGGAGGGAGAGGCGGGCCCCGAAAGGGCGGACCGGCGGGGCGGGCCCGGGCATGGGCGGGGGCCGGGAGGGCAGGGCCCGCGGGCGGGGAAGGCGGAAGGACTCGGCGAGCCGGGCGGCCCCGTGTCGACGGCTGCTCTTGGAGCTGCGACCCGACCCTCCGAGCCCCGCGCCCGCGCCCGGTCCGCCGGCGCCATGTGGGCGGCGCTGCTGGCCGTCTGCAACTGGAGCACCCTGGGCGCGTGCGCCGCGCTGAAGCTGCCGCAGATCTTCGCCGTGCTGGCGGCGCGCAGCGCGCGGGGCATCAGCCTGCCGAGCCTGCTGCTGGAGCTGGCCGGGTAAGGCCCTTCCTCCCTCTCCTCCGCGGCCGGGGGCGCTGGGAGCCCGGGGAGCGTCGGCTCTGGCCAAGCAGGGGGCGGGGGAAGCGGAGCCGAGGGCGCCGGGCGGCCGGGAGGGGCACTTCCCCCGGCTGTTCGCTCAGCTGGGAAAACCTGCACCCCGCGACACCGTCACTCCGCCCGTTGGTGCCATCTGGTTTGAGCAGGTCGTTTGCACCTGGAGGCTCGCTCACGTACATCCCTAAACCCACCAGCACCGCCTTTCTCGGGCCTCGGTTTCTTCACCTGCAAAATGACGGGTTGGATTATTCTAAGGATCTTCTGGCTTTTAAAAGTTCCGCTTGTGGAGGGAGAGGATAGGGGAGGGATTCGGAGAAAGGAGAGCTCTTTGGAGGGAGAGGAGCAGGGCACGCGAATCGATGCTGGAGAGCTGGGCCGGACTCAGGCAGAGATGGCCGAGACTGTCCAGGAGCGGGTTTATCCGTCAGAGATCCCGAGTGGGTGCCCTGATTCAGTATTTGAAGACCTACACGCGAAACGCAGGGCGGTAAAACTTTTGGTCGAGAAGACTCGAATTCGCGGGAAAACACGGCACGTGAAACCCAGCAGTCTAGCCCCGGGCCCCTGGCTAGGCCGGTCCTCCCCGCTTTGCTCCTCGCCAGCCCGGGGTCCCCCCCTCCGCGTTATCCCCGGGCAGAGGCTCTTCCTGGAGGGGCAGCTCGGTTGGCTGACCCCGAGATCCCAGGCTGGAAAGAAGCCGTGGGAGAGGGAGGCAGAGAGGAGACACCTCGCGGCTGAGGCTGCGCCGCCCCCGAGCCCGGCCCCTGTCCTGCGGGGTCCTGACCCAGGCGCGTCGGCCTACCGGAGGGTGTGTGACCTCTCACGCGTTTGTGAATGACCCTGAAACACGGGGGCCCCAGGCTGGATGGCGGGGACTGGACAGTAGGAAGGGGGCCCCGGTTTGGGGGACACTGGCTGGAAGTGGCCACAGTGATTGTTCGGGTTGAGAAGGGGATGAGCGGGCAGAGGACATGTCCGGGAAGATGTGGAAGGCCAGGGAGAGGGGCCTCGGTCCCTGAGGGGGGGAAGATGAGGCTGGCCGCCTGCAGGGTGAATAGAAGACAGATAGACACCTTCGGAGTGGGCGGCCTGCCACACCCTGCGACTCCTCTGCAGGCCAGTGATAAAGAGGGTGAGGGCTCCGCCTTAATCTAGGGTCAGCTGTCATCTTGTGTAACTGCTTATTTTTGAAAAAACAGCCCTCTGGCAGTGGAATGTGGCTCCCCTGGGAAGGAGAGCCTGAAGATGGGGGGGCGGTGCTAAGGGTCCTGCAGTGATGACCATTCAGGCAGAGGCTGGCCATAGGCTGGGCCCCTGCCCCTCAGCCTCCATGGGAGGGTAGGATGAGGCTCGCAGACTGCTGTAATCAGGCCGGGCTGTGTCTAGGCGGCCCAGTGGCACCCTCTGCAGAAGCCCAGCTGGAAGTGATCAGGGGCTCCCACTGGATTCCTATGCGGATTATCTCCACCTCCGGCAGCAGTTTATCAGTGGTGTTGTTTCATGGGCACGTGTGTGTGTTGACACAGTGTGTTTTTAGCCTTATTTGACTCAATCCTCTCAACAGCCCAGGGAGGTAGATATCTCTGTTATCCCCAACAGTGGGACCTGAGGCCAGGGAGGTGAAGGAACTCACCAAGCGCCCAGGCCGCAGCAGGGCTGTCTCCTGGGTGCTGACCAGGATCCTGGCTCTCTCCATCCTGAGGCCTGCCCCGCCCTGGCTGCCACATGCACTGGATTTTGATGCTTTCTCATCTCATCTGCATCCTGTGGGTGGGGGAAAGGTTGGCAAGCACCCTACCCTCCTCCCTGCTCCTTGCCCCTGCCCTCCCTGGTGAGGGCCAGCTGGGGCCAGGTGTGTGGAGAGATGGCCCTAGAGCTGGGGGCAGTGCAGGCCTGACTCATCCCTGGTGGGCCACGCCTGCCTATCTCCCAGGCTCCCGCCCAGACCAGGGTCGGGCACGGGCAGGCAGGGTAGCAGCCAGAGTTCCAGCAGAAAGAACCCCCAGGCCGTCACTGTCAGAGGGCCCCTTCATCCCCTGGGAAGTAAGAGCCAGAACAACCACATGGATGGCGTGGACCCTCTTTGGATCCTGATCTGAGCAGACGAACTCTAAAACCCTATTTTTGAGAGAATGGGTCGATTGGAGCATGAACTATATCTTAATGATACCAGGAAATGATTTTTAATTTGGGTTGGTGTGAAGTGGCAGGAAAATGCCAGTCTTTGAGACCTGTGTCCTGAGGTGTGCAGGGTGAGAACCGTGTGCCCACATCAGCAGAGCAGAGGGTAGATGAGCCTGCATGGAGCAGTGTCCTGCGTGAGTGCTGGGGCCGCGCAGTGGGTTTGCTAGACGATTTCCTCTGCATTGTGTCTGTGTGTTTCAGTTTTCACAATTTAAAAAAAAAGTCCATTCTTATTTCTGCCTTTCATATAGCCATGGGGGCAGTGAGGGGCCTGTTTCCCCAGTGGTCTGTAAAGTATGGAGGCCAGTGCGGATGACCCCTGACGGTGCTCTCAGCTCGGCTGGTCCAGGGCCTCCGCCTGTCCCCAAGGTCTCCAGCTGTATTATGGGAGGTGTCCCCTCGTTCAGTGTGTGTGTGGGGTAAAGACCCGGGAGCCTTTCCCCCTGAATCTCTCCTGCTCATTCCTTCAGCACTGCTGCTCTGCAGCCTGTTGTGCCCGGCCAGGCTGGCTGCCACCCTGCCCTGCAGTAGGGGGATGCCGCCCCTGCCCCAGCCCCTGGGCTCTCCCTTGGAGGTGACCGGAAGGTGCTGCTCTGGAGGCCCGGCAAGAAGGGAGACCGCGCAGGGGGCAGGGGCCGACCGGAGCATCTGCTCGTCCCCTGAAGCCATGAGACCACGGACTGCAAAGCCCCCAGAGAGCCTGCCAGGCTGTGGGGTTCCTGGGAAGAGCTGCTGGTCACGAAGGGGCTGACCAGGGGAGGCCCAGGCCTGGGAGCCCCACGTGCTCAGGGTGACACTGGGCTCCCTGCTCCCGTCCTGTGACCCTCCCCGCCACCCCCTGCTCAGCTGAGAACTGCACAGAAACTGTACAGCTGAGAAACGGATGGGGCCCGGGCTCCCCAGCCTGCTGTCTGCTTTGTCGACAACCCTTCCGAGCTGAGGAAATGAGCCACCAAATCCAGATGAAAGTGGAGGCTCTGGCCTCTTCCGAGTCCTTCCTTCCAGTCCCTGTGGCCGGACTTGCAGACTGAGGGAGCCTCACAGCCTGGGCAATGGGTCAGGGACAGACTCTGAGGGGACAGTGGGGGATTTAGGTTCCGAGGGGAGCTGACTGGCAGATAGGAGCTGGGAAGGCAGGAAGCTTGGGCCTGTTCTCCTGAAAAGGGGAGGGGCTCTGGGGTCTTTCCTACCCTGCCCCCCTTCCCCAGTCTCTCCAGAGCTCAAGTTTTCTTAAAGGAGCTGAGGATTGGTCTTCGTGCCTTTCTCCACTGCCCTCCCCTTGACCGGGCAGCACGCTGGACGGCCACACAGATCACCCAGGCGGTGTCACGGCCTCCTCAGCTCACCGCGGTGCCCAAACACGCCCGCCTCTTAGAAGCCCTGCCTGCACCCCCCACCCCCCTACGGATGGCTCTCCGGCCCCCTTGGATGTCTGTCTTGGCCTCCACAGCTTCTTATGTGTCACCTGAGGGGGCCACCTGGGCCACGCAAGAGCCCAGCTTTGGGGACAGGCAGACCCGATCTCTTCTGATCCCGATCGGCCATTTCCTTCTGTAAAAATTAAGTGACCATCCTGAGGGACTTGACAGCGACCGTGTAAATTGTGCCCAGCACCCACAGTACTGGATGCTCCAAAAATCATGGAGATTATGACATTAACATCCTTTTTGTTCTGAATTGCCCTCCCTGACATTTGCAGGCTTCATCCACCATTTCTTGGGTTTTGCAAACGATCCTGTGCTCTTGGGTGCGGCGGGGCCTCCGTGCTGTGTCCGCAGAGTCCAGCTCGAGCTCGGAGCTCAGGGGTGCCCTCCCTCTCCGCAGGTTCCTGGTGTTTCTCCGGTACCAGTGTTACTACGAGTACCCGCTGCTGACCTACCTGGAGTACCCCATTCTCATCCTACAAGGTAACCGCCCCTCCCTGCCCGCCGGGGGCCCTGCGGCCCTCCTGCCTCTCACCGGGAGCCTTTCCCTTTCAGATCTCATCCTGCTGCTCTGCATCTTCCATTTCAACGGGGACGTGAGACGGGCGGCTCCCTACATCGCCCTGTATCCTTTCAGCATCTGAGAACCAGAGATGGGACTCAGAGACAAGGGTGGTATTGGCTAATAGTATGAATTATTAAGCACGGTCCTTTACCCGAAGGATGTTCTTTTCGTTAAACTACAAAGGAATCCCAAATGCGAGACTCCATGTGAGCGAATGTATCTCCACAGCCCAGAGATGCTCTAGAAGGGTTCCTGCCCTGTGGCCTTCCCGCCATGACCAGGGCGCCCCGTGGTGTGCGACAGGCCAAGTGGGATGTGAACTGGTACCCCAGTGCTGAGCAGGCCAAGCTACAGAAGCACCCCTGCTAAGAGCAACACCGTCCAGCTTTATTCTTTAAGGGAAGGGAGACATTTCTTCCTTCCCTGAAAATGTCCCCAAAGTATTTGAAGTCATAATAAAGAGAATGTCTGGCATGTAACACAGTGCCGCTAACACCCCTCGTCAGCTGGCTCCCACATCAGCATACTGCCCGTTAGTGGGCAGGTGTGGACTCATGTTTGCTTGTTCAAAGTGAGAACCATGCCCCTAGTCATGACATTAGGAGGGTCTCCATGGGGGCCTGCTCACCACACAGACGTGCCCCCACTCACATGGCTTCCTCAAAGGCGGGCCAGGCTTTCATTTCAGCTCTTTGTAAATACTCAGTTATTCTGTTGAACTTCACACTGCTTGAAAGGCCAGGAAAGCCTGTGAACAGCAGTTAAGCCTGCCACATCTGTGAAAAGATCTGAGCTGTTTATGTCAGCGTCTTCAGGGTGGAGGCCCCGTCTGCCCTGAGCGTGGCGAGGATGTGGGCACGGAGTGGTGGGCAGCACTGGGGTAGCCTCAGGCGCATGCCACAAGCTGTCTAAGCTGCAGTTGCCCCGTCTGTGGAGTGGGATAGTAACGCCTACCTTTTAGGGCTGTTTCGAGAACCAACGTACAGGGGCGCAGGCCGAGCTGGGGACGCGGCAGGGACCTCACCACTGTTTTACTAGGAGCGTGTCTGCAGATGGAGCTGGGTGTGGACCGAGTCCTGACTGAGTTGTAAGCCCCCTGACTCAGTTTCCCTCTGCAAAGAGAGGATTGCACCGCTCTACTGCCCCTTAGCACTTCAAGGGTAGTCCCAGCAGGTTAAAGATTTTTGAAAACAGACTACTTTGAAGAGAAAAGCATTGTGTGATTTACTTTTTAAATAAAATGCAACAAATCTTTGTGCAAATAGCGAGGCTGTGGATTAGGAAATCTGGGAGCTGACGGTCTGGTAAATTATTCACATAGCTGTTTGTGTGCTGATGGCAGCTCTGTAGTGTTTGCAAGATGTTTACAGGCTCCTCCCACCAATTGTGACGTGTGGAGAGCACATAAGTAGGTCTGCCATATTAGCAGTGAAGTTTTTTAGCATAAGTATGCCCCAAATATTGCATGAGACATACTTATGCTAACAAAGTATTTGCTATTGATCTGAAATTCAGATTTAACTGAGTGCCCTGTATTTTTATTGGCTAAATTCTGGCAGCCTTACAAGAAAGTTATCTCTAGGATCTCGGTAGCTGCTACTACTGCTCAAGTTTTATAAAATGTATATTCAGAATGAATGGAATGAGGCGCAATGGTGCAAAATTGGGCAAAAAATACCACCAAAGTTAGTTTAAACAATTAAATTAGAGTGTTTTAAAAACAAGATTTCATCCACCTGGCTTCAGGCTGCCTTTCTGGTGCTGACCAGGGTGCTAGTAGTCCCACTGATTTTTAGCACAGGGCATTATCTGTTCCAGCCCCTTCATTTCAATAATGTTATTCATTATAGGCACAGCAATCTGTTGGGTCCCCACCGTGTGCCACTAGGCATTGAGGAGGTAGGTAAGGCAAGAAATGTTAAGTCCATTTTGCAGATATGCAAACCAAGGTGGAGAGAAGGGAAGTGGCTTGCCCAAGGTCACAGCAGAGGCTCCTGGCCGTCCCCTCACTGGCCTGCCCACTGCCTCTCCTGTGTTAGCTTCAGTTCCTCTCCCTGGGCTCTCGATTCCTGCAGCGTCACTGAGCTTGACGAAAATCAAATAGCATTCCTCCTCCTCCTGCGTTGCTCACCCCACTGGATCATTTTCACAATGGAGTTAGTGGGAAAGGAGGAAATCACTAAACAGTTTCGGGGACAACTGTTTTGCAGAACAAGCCTACTTTATAATGTCAGACTTCTCTTTGAAGCGCTTCACTGATGACATTACGTTGGAGATGTCCGCACAGTCAGGAATGAAGCGGGCAGTTAAAGTCATCTGGCATGTTCCCAGTGCTAGAATAGCCCACGAACGCAGGGTTCTTTGTAACTTTCTTCCATGATCTGCTTCTGTTCTTTTGGACGCCCAGCAGGTGTTCACTTGAACTGTTTTTGTCTTTTCCAAGTCTGAGAGGTTCTAGCAAAGCCGTTCCCACTTCCGCACTTGGCTTACGTGTGTAACTCTGTGGTCCTGGTTTGTTTCCATGGGTACGGGGCAGGGAGGGTGGTGGAGCTGCCAGCCGAGCCGCTGCTGTCTTCCTCAGCCCTTGGTAAGATTGGTGACGTCGTGGTTCCTCCTCACCCTGCAGAAGTGGATCATAGATGTGGCCATAGTAAGTATCGCTCCCGGTAAAGAAAGTGTGTGAAACAGCAGGGGTCTGTCCTCTCTCCTCTCCCTGCCACCTGCCCTGCGAAGAACGTATAGACCATGTGTTGAACCTGCTGATTTTTCAGCTGTACCAGAGGATAACGGGCTGAAAGCGCAGTGCTGTCCAAATACTAAAAGACATTATTCTCATTTAAATGTGTGGCAGAATTTTTTTTACTTCCTTTTTTTGGGGCCGAAGAGATCCAGATGGGCGAGGTAGGTAGTAGGAGAATAAAGAACTGAGCATAAGTTAAAGAGCCTCTTATCAGTTTAATAATTACATGTTGGCCACATACCCAGTATTTGTGTAACTCTGACCCCCAACATGTTTTCTCCTCCGTGGAGAAGGGTAAGCCCTATCCTTTTGTCCTTCCTTGGTTAAGGGCTGTGAGAACAGGGTTCTGAGAGCGGGTCAGGAAGCCTTGCGCACAGGTCTTCTCTCCAAGCTGACTGAAGTGAACGCTTCCACCCAGCGGGAAAAGGAGCAGAACTAATTGGTGGTCACAAGTCACTGCCCGCCACACCTAGACTCAGGAGTTTCGCCGCCGCCTTCCCCCAGCATCTTGTCTGTGACCCTTTCTTGGAAAGTGGACTTGACTCTGTCGTGTTTCCACCTTCTGACGTATGGAGAGCAAATAACTAGGGTTGCCGTATTAATGCTGAATGATTTTTTAGTATAAGTATGTCTCAAATATTGCAACGGGGCATTCTAAAAACTTATTTGTTGCTGATCTGAAATTCCAATTTAACTGAGTGTCCAGTATTTTTGGGTGCTAACTCTGGCCACCCTACAAATAAGTCATCTCCAGGATCTGCGTCGCCGCTGCCGCTGGTCAGGTTGGTGCAGTTGTGGCTGGGTGACTGGGCTGTCACAATGCAGCAGTGCGCCTCCAGCCCCAAGAACGTCATCCCGGGGATACGGTGGTACAGGCTTGTCAGGAATGGGGCCTAAGCTCAAGGGCTGCAGCCTTTTGTTGCTTCTGTGCCCTCCTCAGTGAATGCTCTGTTCTAACCACACACTGCTGCTCGCACAGCTCAGAGAAGAGGGCTTCCTTTTTCCCTCCTCAGGCACGAGCGGCATGCCAGGCTCTGTGCTGTCGCTGTCTACAACAAGTGTTTCCCGGGTGCCCACTCCATGGCGGGCCCTGGGGGCCGTGGGGATGAGGTGGTGGCTTGAGGGTCATGGGGCTGCAGGGAGGAGAAAGCGCGGGCTTTACAGCTCACACAGGGCAGAAGCCCTAGGGTCCAGGAGGGGAGGAGAGCTGTTTGAATTCGTGAGAAACCCAAGTTGTGGAAGGTTTACAGTTCTGTTGCTTTCAAAAGCAGCTACCACTTCAGACTGACAAATCGTTTCCACAGAAGATTAGATAAACTGATAATTCGCATACTCAGAGTTTAGTCACAAAAAGATAGGAGTAAAGTATTTAAAAATGATCTCCACAATGCTGTAGGCACCAGTTCTCCTTTCCAGTCCTGTGTCACGGAAACCCTAATAACCTGCAGTTGAATATGTGTAAGGTTGTCCAGGCCTTGCTTATGTCCCAAACGAGAACTACTTCACGACTCTAAGGTGGCATTGTCTCCTGGAAGACGTGCCTGGTGGAGTAGCAGGCATTGAGGGGTCATCTGTTTAGCACTGGGTCACCCGAACGTGATCCTTGCCCCCGACAGGTGTGAACAGGGCCCGGCATAAATCCGCGTGTGCAGACTTCCTGACCCACCCCTCCCTCCGCTCCCTCAGCCCTGACCCAACTCCTCGCCAGCCCCTGCTGATCCTGTGTCCTGGCTGGGTCTCAGATGCTGTCTTCCTCTGCCTGCCTCCCTCCTCCGTCGCCCGGATTGCACAAAAGCCTTTTTCCTCACCAGTCTTTACACTTGGTTTATACTTGGGGTCAGTCCTCCAAGCCGTCTGCGCCCAGCTCCTGTCTTTGGATCCCACCACAGGCCTGACCGTGGTGCTTGCTCACCTCCTCTGCCTAGGAACACACCCTGCTGTTATCTTCTCCATTTTTCCTTATCTTACCTTATTTTTCCTTAAGGTTACCCCTTCGCTCCCCCCATGTCATCTCGTGTTCCCCTTTGTCATTACATTTGCCACTGCATTGTCGTTAAGGATTTATTGAGTGACGACCACGTACGTGCCAGCACGGTTCCAGGTACTGGGGAGTGAGCAGAAATCAAGCTCTCCCCTGGTGGAGCTTTCCTTCTGGGGAGACAGAAGATAAATGAGCTACTCCTGTCAAGGACACTAGCTGTGTTCATCTTGCTCAAGACAGCTCGGTTCTCCTTCCGCATCTCAGCAGCTCTGGAGCGTCTGATGCCTAGATCAGGATTCCTCCTTGGATCACTTTGCTCACTTGGCTCCAGGACACCTCGCCCCTGCTGCCCCTTCCACCTGATCCTTCCTAGTGTCTCTGCCTGCCCCTTCTCATGTCCCTGACTTCAGTGACAGAGGCCCCAGCCTCCAGCACCCTCTGTGTATATCCAGTGAGCGGCTCCACGCTACCCCTCCCTGCCTCATAAGCGTCTCCAGCTTCACGTGGCCAACACTTGAGTTTCTGGTCTCCTGCCCTGCCCCTCTCTTCCAGCAAACCTGCTCCTGCAGCTTTTTCTATCTCAACTCACAGCGTCTACTCCATTCTTCTACCCGTGAAGGCCAGAAACAGTGGCGCTTGGAATCACCCTTGACTTCCCTTTTTCTCACATCCCACAGCCAATTCCTCACAAATCCCACAAGTTTACCTTCAGACTATATCCAGAATCTGCACACTTCTCGCCCCTTCTGTTTCCACCTCCCTGCGGCAAACCTGGATGTGCCAGTAGCCTGCTGGCCGGTCTCTGGCTTCCCCCTTGCCTCCCTTTGGCCCCTCCTCAACCCGCAGCTGACGTGGGTGTTTCTGCTGATGGGCCCCGCTCAGTGTGGAGGGCCCTGTCCGGTGCAGCGGGCTAACTGGCATGAAGGTCTCTTACCTCGCAGGGAGCGGAGGAGCTGAGGGCATCACCGTGTGGACTCTGAATAGCCGGAAATTCAGAGCTGATGGCCCACAGCCTGCTGCTTTATGAGTCTGTCAGTTCAAAGCAGCATGGTTTTCCCCCAGGTTCTCTCTAAAACAACATAGTATCCGTATCCTTCTCCCTCTTTTTTGTTGGCAGCTGGGGATAGATAAGCCTTGGTGGTCATGCCGTGACTCTTTCTTAGTCTCAACTTCAAGCCGGCTGCAGCCCGTTAGTCACACACTGAACAGCAGAATTGGTGGGTTATAAATAAATGCCTCCATCTTGCCTTCTTTTTCCCTAGACTTTGGTTTTGACTTGTACAAATTGGTTACTACTTGACCTGAAGATTTGGCTTCAAAAGTGCTTTCAGTATCTCATGCTCTTTGTTGTTTTAACTAAGGGACTCCCAACTTTCTCATGTTTCATCTGCCAACAGAATTTATGTACTTTCATCAGTGCGGCCAGTAAGTTTGCTCAGCTCCAGGACCTGTGGAAGACCAAGGACTCGGGCGTCATGAGTGCTCTGACTTGCAGCCTCGCTTCATACACCTGTGCGAGTAAGAACAAGGCTCTGATGGCGGGGTGTCCTTGGTCAGCAGCAGAGGTCTGCCCAGAAGAGTGCGTTCACTTGGTGTCCAAGTGTCATAGTCCCTTGAGCTTTAAACCTTTGCAAAGAGCTGTTCAGATAGACCTCCCAGGGCATCCCTATATACAAGGCTGATTTAATGCAGACGACTATACCTTTTCTGCAAGACCTGTATTCCAGTGGCTAAAAAAGAGTGAAAGCACACTTTTCCCCAAAATCTGGCCTAATATTAACAGTCTTGTTCTTTGAAAAGCATCAAGAAGTTGATTATGTTGAATCCACTAACTTGTTGTAAAAATTTGAATCTTTATAATGTAACAGGTTAAAGAGATGAAAATTATACATTGGCTTTTGAGAATGAATATAGTTTGCAGCAATGGAGTTTTTTTGGAGCCATATTATTTGGTCTCAACTTTAGAATTTCCGCTGTTCATTTGGATTCTTGCAGGAACTGCCTAAAATACATCTATGCTTTAGTTAGGTAGAAATATTTTAAAAATTCAGAGTTATCACATTAGAATTACTAGTTTTAGATATTTGAATTATACTTCCTGTTTCTTCTATATCTTAAAGGACCAATTTCTCCATCCATGGTTGCTGGTAGAGGTCTTTATGTCCAAAGTTAGTTAAAATGAAGACTTCTTGAGTTTTATTTTTAGCTTTAAAATGTTGGAGTGTTATAATCATATATATATATATATATATATGATTTCTGAAATTGCTGATTAGATATATTACTTGTTAGCTCCCTAATCTTATCTTCGGTATTTTCGTCTTTCAAGTGTTGCTCATGGCGTTTCTTTTGGGAACCCTTGGGAGTTTGTAACTGCAGAGGCCGTGTGTTACATCTCCATCGATTTTGCGTGGCACTCTGTGCTTAGCAAGTACTTAAATATTTGTTGACTGCATGATAAATGAACTAAGGACTATAAATTTATGGGAAAAAAGGAACTGGTTTTAAACCCAGCTTCCCTTTTTGATAGATGAGGCTAACAACTTCAACATTGACTTAGAAATGAGTGGAATGTGCATTTTAGCACTTAATCTGATTTCCTTTGGTTACTATTGTCTAGTTCACCTGGAGACGGGTACTACCGGGTAGCATTTATTAAAATTCTTTAAAGTATTAAAAGAGTTTGCTCGAGAATCCTCTGTGTTGGCCATCTTCCTAATGGGTTGGAGTCTCCCCTCCATCTACTTAAGACCCATCTCTTCCCTTTAAATTGCTGATTTAATCAACAACTATTCACATAGCGTCTTTGTGTAAATCCTTGGGTAATCAAAATTGGCCACAAAACATTTGATAAGATTCGGTCCCTGTCTTTCAGAGCTTAGTTTAGTTAGAAGGTAAGACCTTTCAAAGCCACCGTGTCAGTGTATGCCTCACGCAGACGTGTTAGGTAGAGGGAGAGCTCCGTGTGGGGTGGCGTGGGTCAGGAAGGGGGCACGCCTTGAGTTGCAGACAGTGGTCTCCTGTAACTTCAGATTCACGTTTTGCATGGGTTACTTTGAACTGTCGCCCGCAATTCCTAAAGTGTTTACTAAGTGAAGTGCTTGACCAGAAAAACGCATTAAACTAAACACTTCTAGCCGGACCCTTAAGAAAATCGTACCCTCTTCTGGGCCTGTTTCCTTTATCTGTAAAACATCTAGAAAGTAAGGGGGTAGAGTTCAGTGCTTTAAAAACATTGTTTTTAGTTACTGGGAGGCTTTCTTTAAATGAAACCTTACCAGAAGCTCAATATGTAAATGAGGTTTTCACAAGTAGTTGTGGGTTCGCACAGCGGGGAGAGGCGCTCGGGCTGCCCTCGCTCCCCTGGGCAGCACTGAGGTACCTTCTCGGAACTGCTCCTGCTCTTATGAGCAGCTTCAAAACCACCGGGCTCGGACGCCTGGCTGGATTTTAGATGTTTTATGGAACACAGTCCTATTTAGTATTCTGTACCACCAAAATCTCTCAAGAAAAGTTAGCATATATTGCTGTATTTAAAATGGAAAGACAATAGCTAAATACAAAATGTTTGAGAAGCAAGTTATTTATTGCTGAACATTTTCTTTTCCAGCAAGAATAATAACAACTCTAATGACTACCAATGATCTTACAAGTAAGCAAAATATTTTTCTGTCCACTTTCTTTTTGAGTTTTGTGCTATTTGCACCTCGTTTGTTTGTAAAGTGTCTCAGGGTTTAAGAGATCGATTTGGCTCCAGTGGATTATAAACTTAGAGGCCAGCAACAGTCTATTCCTGGTCTTTGTCAGTCACCATCTATAGTGTTAAGCACCTACCTCTTGTAGTACCTGGGATAGAATCTGCACAAGACAGGAGACTCCTATCTTTGTGGAGCTTCCACTCCAGCAGTGGAAATGGACAGTGAAGTAATCACCAATTAACTATTGAAAAATATTGTGAAATGTGTTTTGAAAGAGTAGGACAGGATGTGCACCTAACAGGACAACCTGAGGGAGCTGGGAAGATGAATTTGAACAAGAGTGAGATCTGGAGAAGGAGGGGAAGACACTGTTGGAAGGAGCAGCATGTGTGAAGGTCATGAGCAAAGAGATGCACGGCTTGGCCACCAGACAGGACCAGTAGGGTTGGGGGCGGGGCGGAGAGCATGGGGAGTGAGTCTAACGAGAGGAGGGGAGGAGCTGGCAGTGGCCAAAGGGTCCAGAGCCTCTGCGAATTGCCCATAAGCAGCAGGAAGGCTTTTACAGCCAGGAGAGTGACATAATCATTTGACTCCATGTCCTTGTTCTGTTTTTTTTAAAAGAGCTACTGTGATGAAGGAGAAAATACTTGGGTTAACCTCAAGAGAATTCAGTCATTGCTTAGGCTGCGTTTTCAGCTCTCAAATCGAGCATATAAATTTGTGGAAAATGATTAAAACAGATGGTGTCACCTATTTTATGAAGACTACACATATGTCCCTGGTGCACAGACTCTTTAAATAAGCTAATTATTATTTGAGAACTATTGCTAAGGAACAGAGGGATGCATTTGTTAATCCCTTCCTGGAGGTTTTATCTTTGACTTAAATATTTTCTATCAGCTGAGAGAAGGGTCAAAAGTGTTCTGGTCAGGGGCCAGCCCGGTGGTGTAGTGGTTAAGTTTGCACACTCTGCTTCAGAGGCAGCCTGGTGTTTGCAAGTTCAGATCTTGGGTATAGACCTAGCCCTGCTTATCAAGCCATGCTGTGGCAGTGTCCCACATAAAATAGAGGAAGACTGGCAACAGATGTTAGTTTAGGGCCAATCTTCCTCACAAAAAAAGGGAAAAAAAAGTGTTCTGGTCAAAGCATAATCTTGGGTCAGGTGGGGAAAGAGAAAGGAGACAGGCTTGAGTCTTCTCCACAGGACCTGAATTCTCTTCAGGGAAAGAATAGTCGAACCACAATTAAACAACAAGATAAACCTACATTTTAAGAATTAAGCTTAAAAGTTTGAGAATGTTCTAAATGTGATTTGTTTTTATCCAAGGTGACAGCTATTCCTGAAAGTTACCAGTATAGCTGGGGATAACCTTTTAAGAACAGTTTAGCTAATAATCTTACAAGTGTTTTACAAAGATACATTAAATTTTATAAACCTTATTTATCAGGAGAACGTTCATTAAAGTCACTGTTAAAGTTACTTTTTTCTCTTTTTTAACAAAGAGCCACAATTCCATGGTTACCTCTATATAAAACATGCTTCGACATTTGGGCCAGTTTTTCAGGATTATCTCAGGAGAGTGCACTACACTACCTTTGTGTAACCTGCAATGTTCTGAGACACTACCTCCCCAAAACTTTAAAAAATGAGTAAAGGTGTTTTAAAAAGTCCCAATATTTCTTATCAGCCAGAGCCAGATTCCTCCAAATTCAGCATTTAACACGATAAATGACTATTCATGGAGTCAGGCCAAGTGGCCAAAAGTAGTCATGATAGGAAGATCATTTTTCCAGAAATGTTGGAGTCAAAGTTGTTCAAAAGTTCTCATGATCCATAGTTCTGAATTTAATTTTTGGAGAATCTTTATTTAGGCTCCAACTTAGAGCAGGAGGTGATTTTGTCTTATAATGTGAAAACGGTATTTTTTAATATACTTTTTCTTTCTTTTTGACTGATTTCAGTTCTTACACGTTTTGTGATCATGATGACTTTAAACATATGGGTAACGGCTACAGTACTTCGCTACCAGAAGACCGATGTAAAGGCTGAATGATGGATCCATGATTCCTACACACGAAGTGGATTTCAAATAACTAAAGGGGAAACAGCTCATGGCTAAATCAAGGTCTTTTATAGTCGACTGTTTCAGAAACTTTGAAGTCAAAGGTGTTTTAGACTTGAAAGAACCACTTGAACACATATTCAGAAACGTCCCTTTCCCTCCGCTTCCCCCACCGCGTCAGGTTAAGGCAGGGCTCAGCCAGCTGCAGCTTTGAGAAGGCTCGGGATTGATGCACACCGTCCAGGGAGCACGGTGTGAGGAGACGGCTTTGACCCTTACGTAACATCTTGATTAAGTTCTCTCTCAAGAGTTAACCACATCTATTTTTCAGCTTTCAGAATCTTTTAAGAAATAAATCCTCTCCACAGCACAAACGAACACGGATAGAGTGGGATTTTGCTCCAAGTCAGAAATAGAATTATATTAAATTACTAGGGCTTACTTTCTGGGACTAATGTTTAATTGTAACAGATATAACAGAATGGCCTTTTGTATCATAATACAGTATAATACCTCCTTGGGCTATATATAGCAAAGATAGCAAGGCAAGCAAAATTGTAACTGGCTTGAGTTCATAGACCAAAGTAGTCCTTTAGCTTCATACTGTGCCTTTAACTCCTACCAAAAGGTGCTATTTGCTGCAATCTCTACTTGTGACAAGGTAATCCCAATGAACTTTCTGATTCAAGCACAATGCTGCCATTTTTTAAAGGGCCACATCTATACAATTATTGGAATTTGGTACACAATACAGCTGACCTTGACCAGGTTTTGTCTATTGAAAACATATGCCGTAAAGGGTATGGCTGGGATCTGCCAAGTTCTTGTGGATTTTCTCATTACAGTATGATATTCTAGACGTGATGTTAAGATTATTGTACACTGTATTTTCCTATAAGTTTATAAACCCTAACATTTAAAAACTCTCTTTCCCCTTATAATTGAATGCCATTCTTCTGTTATATGAAGTAAATGATGTTTATTAGAAAATGTTTTAGTTTCCTATGTAAAATCTGAACTCTGCTGAGTCTTGAAACTGTCAGTTGTTTTAATGTGATTAGTTTTAAGTTCTATAAGTGCAGTTTTTAAAATATAAGCCGTGGTTAATCCTTTTAGAACTACTACTTGAGACCAGTAGGAGGAGAAACATATCTAAAAGTAAATAATAAATCATTCATTCTGTAGTTTTTAGAGTCATAGTCGTCATTTAAAAACATATCCAAGTGAATTTCTTCCCATATACAATTATGCAGTCACCTGTGGCATCACGTCGGGTACGTTCTGAGAAATGCGTCATTAGGTGATTTTGTTGTTGTGTGAACATCATAGAGCGTATTTACACAGACCTAGATGGTAGAGCCTACGACACACAGGCTATAAAGTTCTAATCTTATGGGACCACTGTTATACATGCAGTCCGTCAGGGACCTAAACATCATTATGTGCTGCACAACTATAATCTGACCATGAGCATAAATACAAATTATGTGACTTTTAGGCCAACAAGTATTTTATTTAAATATACTTCTTTAATTAGTATTTTATCATTGCTTTAAACAAATCCTTTAAGAATATACTTAGGTGAAGAGTTCTCCGTTTTTTCCCTTTGGGAGAGAAGGGAACAAACACTTGAGCTATTCCAGATATACTAACATATTATTATATTTAATCCCACAACAATCCTATAAATAAAAAAATCTCCATTTTACAGGTGAAAACACTGAGGCTCAAAGCGAATAACCTGTCCCAGGTCAGATGGCCAGTAAGTATCCTAGCAGAGAACCCATTGATTACCAAAGAAATGCTTTCTAGAAAACCACCTGTCAGCACACTATTCCTGACAAAACAGGCACCCTGCCTCTTTTCCGTATCCTTTACACTCAGATGAAATTGTTAGGTTTGCTTGCCCCTTAAAATACCTAAGTCAAATCCGAGACAGACTCCTGGTTGAAATTGTTTTGTATTTCTCCATGGCCTAAACGATAGGGCTGAAGATTCCCAAGTCTATAACCTTAGTTATGACTTGTCTGCTATATCCATCTTTTAGGGAAGGCAGATTTTGGGGGTAATTTTAAAAGTTTGCAGCATTCCAGGACTATTTCACAGGAAAAGTATGAAAATGCTTATGTCTTAATTTCTTTTATTTAATTTTAATATAAAAAGCAGGCATAAAATACAATTACATTACTACAAAGATGCAACAAAATTAAAAAAAGAAAAATCAGAGGGGTATGATTTTTGTTCAAAGGGGACAGATGATCAAGTATTTATGATTATCTAAACCATGCAGTTCATAACTTATTACAATTCCAAACAAAACTCATTATTATGGGGAAGGGAATCAAGGAGAGGCCCCCAAGCATAATATTCAGCACTGTCATACAGTGCTTATCTTCAAAGTGCTTTACAAATCAACTCTGGTATCTTCACAACACAGGGAAAAATGAAGCCTTATTCCAGGGGAGGAGAGGTAAGTCAGTAGCAGTGTCGACACAGACTGAGAAACTCAGACGTGACTTGCTCTCATCAGATTTTAAACATGTTATTTAAAGCATGTTTCAATAAAGTAATATAGTGTCTAAGTTCCTCTGTTTTACCACCAGAATCCTAGATTAGTGACAGCAGCATAGCTTCTTACATTGTGGTTCGGCAGCTAGAGTGCTTCTTCTTGAGGACCTGCAGATGAGCTGGTATAAAGGGATCCTTCAGAGCCAGGTTCGTGTCACGAAATTGAGCATAGGTTAGTTTGAAAAACACTAACCTTTATTTTAGATTTATCGGTATAGTTATTCTTTAGTTAGCTAGAGCATTTTAAACTTTCAGATATATTTTCTTTAAATCTTGCTTCTAGATAGCATGTTCTTTAATACTTTTCAAAAATTCACTATACATTAAGTTTTAAAAGTAATACCGGCACCAGTTTTCCTTCTACTTCTGTCTCGCTATCCCTACAAAAAAAAAGTCAAAAAATCCAACTAAGAAAATCCCAGCATTCACTACTTCTTAGTTCTCAACAGGAGGTATTTATGGCTCTAGGAGAAATCAGGTGTGAGGAAATAAGCAACTTGTGGTCTTATTTTTATCTTGGAAGCTTTGGAGCTCAAGAAAAAGAGAAGCTGGCACAAAATCAGGTTGTTAAGCCAAGTCAACTTCATATTTAATGAGGGTTGGGAAGAGAACATTTGGAGAGGTACATGCACTCATGTATGTACATGAAACCGGCAACAGGGTAAAAAGCAAATTCTTACCCAAGGTCAGAATTTTTTATTAAGCGCAATTTCCATTAGTCGGACAAACAACCTTATAAACCCTTAAGTCAAACCATATAATGTGAAGAATCTCCATGGGAGAGACTTTTTTCACCCCTCAGAATATCTTTTTTCCCCCAAAAAAACTTCACATTAATTTTCCTTGTATAGTTGCATCACACCATGATTCTCCATATTCTCTAATATATACAGCATTCAAAATTTAAAGTTTTGCCATTTTTACTCAAATATTTCAATTACTCATATGTAAACTTCAAATTATTTCACCTTAATAAAGTTTATTAAAAATATATATATATACTCTCCAATTCAGATAATATGATAGAACCTCCCATAGTGTAACAAAATCTTTATATAAAATATTAATTCAGTCTCCTTTTAACAAGTCTAATGAATGGAAATATTTATTCTATATAAATTTTATATATTTTTCATTTTTTAATCTTAAAAAAAAAAACAGCTGTGCCCCCAAACCAGAAATGCAGAACATATCTGCAAGGGAAATGGCATGCATATCTAGTTTTAGCACAGACAGCATGGAAGAGTGCAGATTGGCTAATGTAAGAACAAGAGTCACTTTCAGTACATCAGCAGGCCATAGCCACTCTTCAATTTCCACAAGAGTATCTATAACTGGGGACCTAACTCTTTAAATATCTCTACACTGACCCCAGAGGGAATCAATGAAAAAGGTCTACTTCCTTCATTGAAATATTAATGATGTATTTCAATATCACACCAAACTCTGTCTATGTATACAGAGACTGATAAAAGACTGCATAATTTTTCTTACTCAATGCTTATCATTGATACATAACTGAAGCAGTATAAAACATACATTTTTCTGGGATAATGGGAAATATAGCAGGAATAGTCCTGCATAAACTGTAACTATAATAGCATTTAAAAAATAAAAATCAAGGTAAGTGCCTTTGAGGCCACTTCTTCCCAGTCACCAGTTTTCTAAACCCAATACTGAAATATTGCCATACACAGTCATGTGTTTAAGGGATCACATTTAAATATTTAAAATATATCTACAGTATGTCTTTAGTTTTCTTTGTATTTGAGATAATTTTTGAATCTTGAGTGTGAAAAAATGTAAAAATAGTCACAAATGTCTTTACCAGAAATAAAAACACATCTAGGCTAGCCAGCAAATTCAAAGCAAAGAAAACGCTTCAGAGTCGCACACTAATACTGAGGTCTGTAAAAGGGTTGGATGAGTAATAGATACACATAAAAGATATATTACTTCCAATACTATCCATTATTGTTTCTATCACCAATACTTAAAAAAAATTGTTATACAATCAAAATAGGCTGACATTGATAACTATTATGTGTAAAAATAGCGCACTAATTTTCTTCTGCAAAGCAAATTTGCATCCTAAGAGCTGGTAAACACCTCTTCTTTTTTTTAAAATGCAGAACAGGGTTGAGACTTTGAAAAAAATTAAATTAAGGCATTCAAAATGGGTAAAGTTGCCTATTATGAAGCATTAGGAAATCGACATAATTAACTTCAAACTCATTGTTACAGTAATTGCTTAAACGCAAACATGCAGCTTCCACCAGGTACACAAATGAGTGATGATAAACTCCAACGTTATGGCTTTATACAAGTGCATAGTTGCAACTGCAGTAAGTAATGATATCTGGTTAATGTGTGTAAAAAAATAAAGTGGGAAGTTTAAAAAAACCCTCTTGCAGTATTACAGTACTATATATTTGTGTGTGTGTGTGTGTGTATGTGTGTATATATATACACATGCACACACAGTATAATGGTCACTTCTTAAAGACGCAGTCTATATCACTGTAGTGGAATCCATTCCCAGATTCTTTCTGGTAAATGTGCTGGTGAAATCTCTCTGTTGAAGCTGAAAAGATGATTTCTTTAACTCTTCTCGATCCTTTTGTGCAATGTAGTGTGAGTGACTGCCAAGAGAGCTTTATGGAACGAGTTTGGAAGAGTTGCATATGATATTCTTACTCTATCAGCCAATCACTGTTGGTTCAACTTGCTGTTCCAAAGGAGCCCAGAAAATCTCTCCAAGATTTATAATTTATATTGCAGGAATAAAGGGAACAAATATATGTATGTGTGTGTGTGTGTGTGTGTGTGTGTGTGTGTGTGTGTATCAGTCTCTCAGGAAAATACAGCTTTTTCATAAATTTTGGGCCATCATATTTCAGTCTTGTTTTAACTGGAAGAATATGATCACCTTGAATAATGACTGCATTCATAGAAGGCAGTTAGCTGGAAAGAAGGGAAAAATAAAGTAAGTTGATACAATGAAATAATTTAAGAGACTGTTAAATTCTTTGAAAAGGCATTCCATTTATATCATTAAACTATATAGTCTTCCAACTACTCTACTTTTAACACCTAAATCATGCATAAAACATATTTACTGTATTACCTGTCTTATTTTTCGGTTCATGCAATTACAATCTTTCTCATATTTTCCCATATTGGCTACAAACATGACACACAAGTTTTAATATGCACTGGCTATTAGGGTTAGACAATATGTCACTGGAAAACTCATGTGAATGTAAGCGTGACTTGGGGTTCAACTGGTAGCTGCCCCATACAGCTGAAAGAACAGTGGCCTTACGGACCAGGTTTGACTTGACTGTTTGACCCTTAGCCACATTTTTAAAAATCTATGAAATGGGAACAAACGCATTGTTCTAGTAAATATACGTAAAAATACTCTGTAAATCCTGGTTATAAACAGATCCCAATATCACATGATTTAAGTGTATGTTTTGCAACATGCTTATTAGTTAGGTTAAGATAGACATTATTTCTTTTAATCCATTCCACGTCAAAGGTTTAACTCATGAGGTTCCATTTTCATTTAAATGTCCTTTAACCACTATTAACTGAACTATTTCACATTTTCTAAAAGCAAAGGAACTTTCACATTATTAGCATTCTTCAGCAAGAGAAACATTAAATTCTCAAAAAGCAAACATTTCACAGCATCACAAAGAAAGCCAAATCGGAAATAGCTATTTCACAGCACTTACTGACTTATAAAGTTTTTACAGCTTCAATTCTTACAAGTTAGAAAGAAGGAAAGAGGAGGAAGCAGAGAGGGATGGAGGGAGAAAAGAATCCCATGCTATGTTCACAAACTAATACAGTTGTAGGAACTTGAAAACATTGTAAATTTTACTTCTCTGAACATGGCTTCTTTGGAATGAACAGAAAGTACCAGAATTAGCTCCTTTTGTTATTTCTACATGTTTCATTCCTAAGATAAAATATTATAATTCCAACTGTATTGAAAATATATAGCCAATAAAGAATCTGAACATAGCATTTCACTTTTAGACTTAACATGGAAATTTCAGTTAGAAACTTTTCTGAAAACTACTTTTCAAATATATACTATTAAAAACAACTTAATACAATTTCAAAACTAGTCAAAAACAAGGAAAACCCAACTGCAAACCACATGCGCTACTTGGAAGTACTAAAATAACTCATTTTTCATTTTTGATTTACCCATTTCTTCAGAAATCAAAAACATCTCCATCATCATCACCATCAATATCATCAAATGACCAATCCCAGTCTTTAAATGCCAAATCAAGCAATCTGCAATAGGAGGTTTGCAAATTTACACACTCTAACACTCTTTAGAAATGGCAGTTCGATATGCTATGATCTAGAAATCACACTTCAAATGCGCTCTAAGTATTTTAACTTTCCCTTCATCTATAACACGATTAAAATTAAGATGGAAGCACACAAGGAAATCTTCTTTCTCTTTACATATAAATGCATATAATCATTGTGGCCAGGCATGCTTTCCAGAATACCAGAGAAATGAACACAGAGATAACGTATGAGGATAAGACACGATCTTCTCCCCACCAAGCCCAGATAAGAGCTAACCATCCTGACGCACAGTTTGATCTGAGAACTATGAAAGCTCAACATCTGTCAACGTTCTCTGCATAAAAGTGTTTGGATTTTTCCAGAGTAGTACCATAAGCCCTAGTATAAAAAGGAATAATATTAAGAATGCAGTTTTCTCAATTCCAGCAGGATCCTACTTGCTCAATAGGTCACCAACAGTTACGTTCTCCATGAAAAACTGGACAAGGGAAAGACCACAAATATATAAGCAGCATTAACAACTTATCTTGGCTAAATAAACTGAACTTCGAGCAGGGGTATATGTGGTCTTTTCTTTCTAATCTAATCCAATAACCTACTACTGCAACCATCATATTTTAAAAAATAGGAGTAACTGTTTCATTATTTGTAACTGTGATGTTCATGAGTAAACTTGTGCCGAGGAACTCATCTGGTCCCCAAAGTCTCATCTGTGATCACTGTTAGTAGTTCTTCAACTTTAGTGTATATGATTTACCCAAGGCTATTTAAATGCATATTCCCAGGCTACATCCCAAGAGATTCTGATATCATTGGACTGTAGGGGTGGGGGAGGGGCTAGTAGTTTAATTTTTAAATAAAAAACCCCAAGATAAATTCTGATGCAGCTGGTTGACTTTGAGAATCACTAACAGAGTATGTTGATGGATGATTACCCTAATTTAAAAGTAAATGGGGCCAGCCTAATGGTGTAGTGGTTAAGTTCGTGGCTCTGCAGGTTCGGATCCCAGGCACGGACCTACACACTGCTCATCAGGCCATGTTGTAGCAGCGTCCCACATACAAAATAGAGGAAGACTGGCACAGATGTTAGCTCAGGGACAATCTTCCTCAAGCAAAAAGAGGAGGATTGGCAACAGATGTTAGCTTAGGGCCAATCTTCCTCACCAAAAAAAGAAAAACAAAGTAAACCAACTCAAATTATTTAAAAATGTGCCAAATACAGAACAATATTTGAGAGAACACACAAACTTAGATATAATTATTTATTCACTTAACATGTATCACAGCCTGGTATATACTCATTTTTCTAGGCTTACAGATAAAGTAACTTTTAGCTATGGTCTCAACTCTGCTGCAGGGGTAACAGATCAGTAGGCCTTCCTGAATATCCAAGCCCCAATTTTAGCACACTTTATGAAAAGTCTGCATTTCATATCCTTCCAAAACCCCAGAAGTGTGTGCGAAGCGTGTGCCTGTGTCGCGATCTCCAACTTGAAAAGTCTAACAGCTGTGCTATTAGCGCAGTGCATCAGGGGACTTCCCTTAAACCTTGCCCTCAGCACTTTCCAGTCAGTCACCTAAGTCTTGTCATTTCAACTTAAGAAATCTTTCCTTAACTTGGTTTCCTCTCTTCATTTTCACTGTAGATACTTTAGTTCAATCTTAGTAGGTTTCAACACACCAATCTCTTGTTACAGACTTCTATTTGTAGAACAAAATCAGAACTCCTATAGCATAGCGCACACAGTCCTTTTCAATGGGGCCAAAAGCTTTCTCTCCAGCATCATCTTCTACCACTTCCTGCCACTACCTTCTTCCCACTCTAACCCAAAATAACGTTACAAACACATAAGTAATTCTGACAACTTAGTACCTCTGCACAAAACCTTTCCCCAAGAATTGTCTTTTCCCTTATTTCTTTGCCTGGAAATTACTGATTACATTTTTGAGGTGTTTCTTGAATTCTTCCATCAGGCAGAATGCTCCATGCCTTCTTTTGTTCCTCCGTAACTCCTGCTCATGCCTCTATTATAAACAACATTTTTAAATAGTGCCATAATTATCTGTTTGATTATCTATCTCCTCCACTGAACTGATCAATCAGGATATACTTCAGGCCTGTGAAACTTACTGCCAAAGACTGCTTCAGAAAGAGCACATTTAATTTTGAGTTGTAACAGCAGCAGAAGAGAGTGCCCATTTCTTTACATCTCACCAATCTGTTTCTTAATCCTTACCAGTTCGACAGGTGAAAATGGTTTTACATTATAGTTTTAATTTTAATTTCTTTCTTTAATAATCAGGTTGATTACTTTTTCATATTTATGGTAATACCTGTATATTCCTAATTTTTATATTGGGAAGAGGAAATCTTTCTCTTAATGATTTATATAAGAATTCTCTATACAAAGATACTAATCCATCTTTCTCATATATAATGCAAATATATGGTGTTTTTAAAAATTACAAGACTTTAATATTTAGTCAGTCAATCTCTGACTTTTTCTTCCTTTGCTCTTATTCTTAGGAAGTTCTTTTTCAATCCAAGATCAGATACATATTTATCTATTCTCTTCTACTTCATTTATGGATTGATTGATTGATTGATTTTTGAGGAAGATTAGCCCAGAGCTAACTACTGCCAGTCCTCCTCTTTTTTTGCTGAGGAAGCCTGGCCCTGAGCTAACATCTGTGCCCATCTTCCTCTACTTTATATGTGGGACGCCTACCACAGCATGGCGTGCCAAGCGGTGCCACGTCCGCACCTGGGATCCGAACCAGCCAACCCCGGCCACCAAGAAGCAGAACATGCGAACTTAACCACTGTGCCACTGGGCTGGCCCCAATATAATGTCTTTTTTTTTTAAGATTTTATTTTTCCTTTTTCTCCCCAAAGCCCCTTGGTACATAGTTGTGTATCTTTTAGTTGTGGGTCGTTCTAGTTGTGGCATGTGGGATGCCACCTCAGCATGGCCTGATGAGCAGTGCCATGTCTGCGCCCAGGATTCGAACTGGTGAAACCCTTGGCCGCAGAAGCAGAGCACGGGAACTTACCCACTTGGCTATGGATTTATTTTTGACACTTCAAGTTGTATGTAACTTTATTATTTTTTCCCAAATAACTAGTCTGTTAATTTTCTAATATTTAGAAATAGAAAAGAAGAAAGATAAGGATGACATAATAGCTCCCCACATCTTTAAGTTTCAACTATGCTGTCAACGCTTTATTTCTTAAAACTGGATAAATGAGCATTTGTTGCATTTTTGTGTTATACTTTTCTGTGTGACTTAAATATTGCATTTTTTAAAAAAAGATCTTTAAAAGAAAAATAATTAAAGAGAAATGTCCCAGCAGAGAACAGTATTTTGTGTCTTGCACATCTCTTCAAACTGTCTTCATCAAAAGTCAGCATTTTATTCACAAATTGCCTACTTTTTCAGCATAGTATTTTAATTCAAAATTACCAAGAAAACATTCCTCTAGAATAGTATTTCTACACATTATGTTTTATAAACTGTCAATTAATTCAATTCTACTCATATTACTGTGAGGCAGTTGAGTATTACAGCTGAGAAGGCAGGATTTGAACTGGACTATCTGGATCAGAACTCATGGCCATGCTGCTTACTAGCTGTGTGATCTTGGGCACACAATGCTTCTGTGCCTTAGTCTCCTCATTTGTTAAGTGAAGACATTAACAGCTAAATCACAGGGTGGTTATGAGACCGTACAAGTCAGTATAGTTAAAGCTCTCAAAGGAGTGCCTGGTACATAATAGGCCCTCAAAAATGTTATTTTATATAATAATAGTAGCTAACACTTATTTAATTATTACTTTCAAACACATCAGTAAGGAAAAAGGGAAGTGCTGCAGAGAGAGTTAAGAGGAGAATCAGAACAAGGAAAGTCCAAAGGAACAAAATGTAATGGTGCAGTTAATAACAAACACTGAGGAAAAGTTAAAAGGAAAAATTAGCTGAATATTTATGGGCATTATGTTTTAGTGTGTATATAAATACATACATATATATTTGATGACGTCTAAGAAAGCCAAACATTTGTTTTAAGAAAGATACCATGTGAATTAGTTCAACTGATGCTAGACTGACTAGTTCTAAGACTAATATTAAATAAACACAATTGAAGAGCTAGATATTAAATCACTGCTGATATACACCAGAAATGCTGTTTCTAGGTTTTCTTGGATGATCCTGTAACAGCTCTACCCATTTGTCTACAGGAATGTGTTAATCAATTAGTAGACTACTAAAGGCCACCGAGCCCAGTGTTGGACTCCTCTCCTGAGCCATGCTATCCACGGCAGCTTGTATGCACATGACAGACTGGGGAGCTCTGCGGTCTAACAGTTTTGCCAAGCTGTCATCTAAATCATGTAAACTGTGGTGACAGAGCACTCACTATTCTAGAAAAAGCCAATTCTTCCAATTTTAGAAATTTCTGATTGCCTCACAGTTTTCCCTTGTTGAGTTAAAAATCTGCCTCTCTCTGCTTGATTCTTGTTCAATACATCTTCCAAGGAAAAGTCCTTTAAATATTCATTGCTATTTATTATCTCCGATCCTTTCAAAGCATTTCTTCAGAAGACTAAATATCCTTAGTTCCTTCACTTGCTGTACGTGTAACACGTTCAAATGACCCACTGTTACCTCAGTTCTTCTCTTCTGTATACCCTCCAATTTGTAAACGCTACTCTTAAAATGTGACACCCACAATGGAATGCAAACTGTAGGGTGATTCATATAAGACAGACACGGATACAACTTTATGAGTTAGTAAAGTTAATATAGAGGCAGAGATGTTAAAAACAATGGAAATAATGTTGCAGAGGAATAATAAAATACAAAATTATACTTCAAATGTGCCCATCTTTATGTTTAAAATTTCAAAGAGTATATTAGATAAAAAATTTTCACAAAAATACCCTACACATTTTAGTCAGTTTTAATATTAGTTTTATCTACATGCACAGCTGTGAGAGAAAGAAATCCCTATTACTTACTGTTGCTATGCAAAATGTATTAAAAAAATCAATGAAGAATGATTCGAAGGGCAGGGCCAGAACTAAAATAAAACAAAAAGTAACAAAAACCAAAAGTAAATGTGCTGTCAAATAGACCATAATCCTGAATTGGCATGGGGGAGAGGGGACAAAGAAAGTATTTATCAGTAGGTGAACATGAAAACTGTTATGTAATTGAAAACATGCCTTACTTGGTCTGAAAACTGCTTCATAAACTAATTGTATGTGTTATCATATATAGTGAAACCATTAACTTGTCAAACAGCACAAAAGAATAAAATATATCAAAAGGACTGAAGTTGTTATAGTCTTGAATCTAAACAAACCATTTGCCCTTCTAGAGTCTCAATGAAAAAGAAAGCTAATAATATCTATTCTACTCCACAGGAGTATGTTAAAGATCAAATGGGAGAATACATAGGAAGTGAAAGGAGAGAAGAGAATACATATGGAAGCACTCTGGGAGCTATAAAGCACGATACATTTTAAGGTATTAAAATAGCATAGCGTTTATGCATTAATAGTTCTACAATATTAATAACAGAAACTTAATTTTTAGATGTTTTCCACATGGCACATGGAATGACCTTCAGTGTCTCTGAATTATTTGAGTTTCTTCAGCTCTAATACTATCACATAATCACTAATTTTATAATATTTAGTTTTATCATACCTCACACTAAAATTCAACATTTTCAACTGCTGAAATGCCAATGCTACCTTTATCATTCTAAATTATTTCCTTGAGATATTAGTTTCAAGAAAAGTTTCATATGTTTGTGGTTAGAATGAAAAGACTTCGGAGAATACAGCCAATGCATGTCATTATTCATATACTGAACTCTTGTGTTAGGGAACAAAAAGGACATCTGAAATTAGATACTTGATCTAAATATACTTTATCCTTTAGCTAATGAAATCATGTTCATTTCAATGAATAGCAATATTTATAAACGCTGTAGTGGCTAGTAAGCCAAGTAACGGTTATTCTGAATCACGAATTAAAGTACTATAATGTAGCCATATGAAAATGGCTCCATCAGAATGACGTTCTTGTGCATTAATGATCATCTCTGAACTTACTCCATATTCCCTATTCCATCTCAAGGACAAGGAATGCCCACTTTACCCATTAATTAATATTTGAATGTTTAAAGCTGATCTACATTGCTCTTTAAATCAGATACAAGTTATTACTTTAAACTTATAGATTTGAATTAAGACTTAAGAAGATTTCTGTCCTGCCTCCCAAGTCATCTAACATAAAAGAGGTTTAAGAGGTTTGTGATATTAAACACAATGTGTTCACCTGCCACTTAAAGGTCTGAGTGTGCATCCTGTCTACTAAATCACTGAATTAGTCAATATGCTTATAAAATCCTAAAATATTATGATTATATACATAAACATGACAAAAATGAGCCCTTATATATTTTTGGTTGAATTTAATATATGTGTGTGGTTTAGTAAGTAAATTTCTATTACACTAATCCAAATCAATGAATGAGACATGCACACTAAAATAGTTTCAAACATTTGGTATTCCATGGTTCATTAAAATACCAAGCAAAGGAAAATTTGGAGTTTGAATATAAATAGTACAATATTTTTTAAAACATTTTAAGTTTTACTACATTTTTATTTATTACCTTGGTTTGTTCGGGGCAAGCTGTCGACTTGGCCGCCTAATAGACTGGTTTTGTTGAATCTTCATTGAAGTTCTAGGAGATGACCGTGCAAAAGGGTCCGGAGCTGGAGGCTTTTTAGGTATCTTTTTCACCAACCGACTAACCCACTTTTGCTGCTCTTCTGTAGAATTTGCTAATAACAATAGATTCTTTGCCGTTGAAATGTCATAATAAACTATAAAAAAATTTGAAAAAGATTAATGCATTTAAAATGATCTGAACATAAATAATATTGATGGAGCAAGTAATTTACTATTTACCTTTGCAAGGTGCTATAATCTCCTCCTTTTTGTCCATGTGATCTTTATGACATTTAATATGGCAGCGACGGCACTCTAAAGCAGGAGGAGGTTTAAACATATGCCACAATGGCTTCATACAAGCTTCACAGTTGGTTGGGAAATGATAGAGCGTAGGAATAAATTCATGTCCCTTGTGGCAAATATAATTTGATTTTTCTCCCACTGGCTCCACTGGAAATTCTTGTTCCTTCTTACTTTCTCCTTCATTAGCGTACAGAATCTATAAATACCAAAAAGAACAACAAATGATTTCCAAACCTAAGTTAATTTTTATGCAGTAATGATTCTTATAGTGTAAATAAAATAAAATTAGCCTAAATTATTCAATGAGAAAAAAATGCATTTGACTTTCAAACATTAGGTCTGTCTCATCAAGGACTTCTATGAGAAAAGTCATTAGACCATCACTTTGGTTCACATTTCAAAAGAATCAATCCTGTTCAAATGGGACCTCCTTATTTTCTTCAGGATATCTTACTATGTTTTAGCAAATTTATCAGAATAGGCCAGCAAGAGGTAAATCTGCACTCGACGGGTGTTAGAAAGTTTTTCTAGGAGGGGGTGTTCAAAACAATCACCTGGAGAGATGTAGTGATTATACAAATTATTGATTTATAATTCTGAAAAAACAGACAACTGGGTGATAACTGCAAACAGAGCTTAAATTGAAAAGATTTGTTATTTGGAGAGCTGAGGAAGAAAGGAAAAGAGGAAAGGATGTATCCAAATAAATAATATCAGCACCCAGAAAATAAGCAGTCAACTCCCCCACAGTACACCAAGCATAACACCTTTTACATAGAAGGAACTCAATAACTAATTGTTGGTTTGACTAATTTTAAAATGGAAGTAGTAAAGCAAAGAATTTGACTTTACTTTAAATTGTAAATAAAAAGGCTACTGGGTACAAAACTTAACTTCACAAGAAACTTATTTAACTTGGTAGAGAGATGAGCATACAAACCAAAACAGAAGGAGAAAGTTCATGCTTAAAAAATGTCATAATCAACCCTGCACAAAAGGATAGCAAAGGCCAGAAACATGATATAAACACACTACAGACTGAACAAGTAAAATGGAGAGAGAAATGAAGATGTATCCAAACAGAATAAACATCAAAGTCAAAAAGAAGAAATCACTTTAGATTGGGACTAAAATTGAAACGTAATCTAGAAAAAGGCCCAAGAATAAAGAATTTGATATGTCATGTCAATACTGAGAACCTCTATAGGTGAAAAAACAAAACAAAACCAATCAATAGAAAACAAAATAAAACTATGTTTACCTGGAATATCCTTGGAATTTCTTTAGCATCTGCTCTATATACATCTGTCTGCGTAACTGGTCGGACATGAAATAACTTGCTATAAAAGATTTTTAGTAAAGGAATAAAATATTACCAAAAAGTCAAATCACATTAGTTATACTATACTTATGTCCTAAGTTAAAATTGACTACTTTGACCCACATTAGAAGGTCAGAGAACATCTTGCTCTAATTCAACCACTCCTCGAGATTTTGAGAAATTTCCAGCAAGCCAGAAATTTTCCATTAGTTTCAGAAAACAACATAATAAAAAACTATGAAATAAAGATGTTTTAGCTAACTCTATATCCCAGACTTTCATCTGTATGAAGCAAATATAAGAAAATGTAACAACAGTAAATTAGGAGCTCTACTGTATGAGTATATACATACACTACATGACTAATACATACACTACATGACTAATACATTGCACTAACAACAAAAAAGGTCATGTTATTCTCTTATACTTCAAAAGATGAAGTTTGTAAATATTTTAAGAAAAACTTACTCTATATCTAAAACCATGTAAGGATTAGATTGTTCTTTATCTTGTTCACTGTCATAGAAAAGAATCTTCTTACTGCTTACAATCACATACTGTTAAAAAAAGAGAAGGAATTAAACAATGATTAAAGTTAATATATATCTTATTTATTTTCTTGAAAACAAATTCTATATTAGCAATAAAAATCATACAAAATAACTCAGTTAAATAACTAAAAAGTTCTTAATATACTCTTAGAAAAGTCTTCCTTAAAATAACAATAAATTTTGTTTGTATATATTTTAAATAAGCAAATTGGGGAGGAAATGAATTCAAATATTTTTTGGACTGATTTAGCTTCAAGCTAGATACTTCCGATAGCATAGGTAACCTTATTGCTATGGTTTGAATGTCTATATTTCCCTAAAATTCATGTGTTAAATCCTAACACCTAATGGGATGATATTAGGAGGTGGGGCCTTTGGAAGGTGATTAGTCACGACAGCAGAGCCCTCATGAATGGGACGTGCTCTTATAAAAGGGGTTCCAGAGAGATCCCTAGCCCCTTCCACATGTGAGGACACAAAAAGAAGTGTGCAACCCAGAAGAGGGCCTTCACCAGAACCCAACCATGCTGGCACCTTGATCTTGGATTTCCAGCCTCCAGAAGTGTGAGAAATAAATTTGGTTGTTTATAAGCTACCCAGTCCGTGATATTTTGTTAATAGCAGCCTGATTGTACTAAGACACTTATGAAAAATGAACATAACATTAAATCAGTAACAGAGGAAAAGAAATAAATGGGTCTTTCTGTCATATCCAGAGTGGTTTTCCCACTGAAACAACAAAAGCCTTAAGGTCAATAGGCTTCTAGTTTCCCAACACCAAAATCTATTTTATTATTAACAACATGTTAATGATGAAAAATTTTTTTTACAAAGATACATAAAATCTCATCATTCCAAATCAGAAACTGCAACAAGTTTTATGTATATAAAAGTTCTAATTATATACATCATACAACTACAAAAGTGAAATGGCTGTAGCTAAACCAAAAGCAAAACAAAAGAACCATATTCAAAGGTACCAAATACCTTTTTAACCCATCCAAATTTCTTAGTGTTGTTTCGCACTGGCAACGAAAGCCATCCTTCTAGTCTTGATTCTATAAAACAAGCACGAGATATGAGGATAAATATAAGAACTCTCCTAAAAAAATAAGGAATTTAATAAAATTTTAATTTTATAAAATTATAAAACATTAAATATGCCCTTCAGAATTCATCATTATACATTATCTAGGATCTAATAATAACGCAGGATCAGTATAAGCAAGTTATGCAATGCAAAACAAAATCCAGGTTATATCACATTGGAAATATACATTCCATAGTTTATAAAGTCAAACGCCGGTTGATTAAATTCATGCATTTGCAAAGTTCAGCAGAAAAGTTGCAAACAAAAGATTTTCACCAGTACACCTGTATTAGAATCCTTTATTTTTCCTTTGGAAGAAGGCCTAACTATAGATATAGTGCACATCTTCTTCAAAGGGAAAACATTTTAAGTGAGTAATTATGTGTTCAGAGAAAACGGACATTTAGAATGACCATAATAAAATGAAATTGTGTGAATTACAGATCAAATTTGGTTAATGAGTAGCAATAAACCAAAAGATTTCTAAATTCCAAAGTATCGATATAAATAAAATTCTAGTTCAACAAAGGAAATTGTCTGAATTTGTCCTAATAGCATTTGATCAGTATCCTTTAATGACATAATTGAGATAATAAGCATCTTTGGAGGTTATTCTAATAATAAAAGTAGCTATCCACTTATTTAACATCTACTATGTGTCTGAACTGTGCTATATGCTTTACATAAATGTTCTTTAACCTTTAGAACCTCACAGAAAGGTCACACAGGGACACATCTCTGACCCCAGCGTCTAGACTCTCTCTCACATCAACAACCTTTCAGATTTTATGAACAGAAATGCTGTGATGAAAATAGTCTATATACTCAACCGCCTGGACATCGTCCTATACCAATTTAAGAGATTAAATCAGATGACCTCTAACGATATGGGTAAGACTTAAATAATTTTATTGCTAAGATCTAAAACAACTTCAGTACAATCACTTATGATTTATATTACATACTGATATATAGCTAGGAAATGTGACAACAATGTGAATAACTATAGGTATTTTACTTTGAATTCAATTAATGAAACTAAATTTTACCTTACATTCAACTGCTCATACGCTAATTTCTTGTCATTTACATTAAACATGTTTTGCACTTATACTAACTTTGTGTTAAATATAACAATTTTATATGTTTCCATCTGGTTTCCTCATTTAAGTTATAAATCCTTTCAGGGCAAGGTTCAGGTCAAATCGTCTTCTGTTCTCTTTTAAGGCTGCCTAGCACAATGTTGACTAGGTAAGCACGCAATTAACACCCAAATACATCCTCTGAAACAGTCCATGTGCTTTTTTTCTACTGTCACTTGTGATACAGAACTTCAGAAAGAATTTCTTCTTGGTTAAAAATGGATGAAACAGGCAGTGAAATTATATCCTCTTAAACGATGTAAAGTACTGCCCCATTTCTTGTAAGTTGACAAAATAAATCTATCAATTGTAATAACAGCAATGCCGTGTGAAAATACCTTAAAAACAAATTCTTTGTTCATGCAGCAGTTTCTTTAACTGACACTAGAGCAACTTGTTAGTGTTAGTGAATATTAGTTAACGTTACAAGAATTTTCAAAAGGACTGAAATTAAGGGTAGTGAGAAAATTCCAAAGGTGAAAGATTTTTAGGATATCACCTGTACCATTAGGTTCCGATGAAATAGGTAAGTAGGGCAAAGATTCTTCTTCTGAGTCAGAATCAGAGTCAAGGAGCATATGAGAACTGGAAGGCTTAGTGGCAATATTGAGAGAAGTAGAGGAACGCTGGTAGGTGAATGACATGGATTCCATAGTGTGTGATTGAGTGATATGAACTAAACACCCAACATAACAGGAAGTAAGAATGCAGAAAGAAGAGAAAATAAAATGAAAGCTTAAAAAGAGAGCTACCTGTAATAAAGAGCAAATTTAAATAACTAAATGTGAAATTTTCTTTTGCATTTTTTAATGAAAAATTTTGTTAAAAATCAATAAATAAGTTTAAACTCTCATTGAATCCCCACTCTAAGGAGTAGGTTTTCCCTTAAAGAAATGACAAAACGTTTTTCCTCAAGAGCAAAGTCAGCCATAAGACTTAGAACCACCAACTGACTTCTATTTAAAACAAAAGGCTTTTAATAAAAATAAACTTAACGGCTGAAAACAAATCTGTACCTGGAAACCCATCATCTGCCTCAGCATCCCCTGGTCCACTGCCTATACTGGAACTATCCAGACCAATATGCAAGGCCTGGAGCTGTGACCGCAGCTGCTCAATGTCACTGTCTTTACTGTCCAGTGTCATCTGTAGTTCAATTCGAATCTGGCTCTCTTCAGCTATTTGCTACAAGAAATTAAATTACATTAAATTAACTGAGTGTCACATATCTCACAATTTTGCTTCTTCATTCAGTAATAATTACTAAGTAATAAAAATGTTCTATAACCAATAAAATATATACAGACATGAAAACAATTCTACTACTTAAAAAGAAGTCTTCAATCTAGAGTCCAAAAAGCATTCTTACAGCCTGCATCTCATTCAGTTCTTTCTGATACTTGATCATCTGCTGGGTCAATTTTTCACGTTCAGATTTAAGTTCCATATGAAGTTTTCTATTCTCCTTCTCTTTTCTCCGCACATCTGTGTCACTACCACGCTTGACAGGTTCTTTTCGATTCATGATCTCAGCCAACTTATTCACAGCCTTAAAAACATAAAAATAAGTGTGTTAGTAAATAAAATAAATTACGTTGATGGTTTTTCGGTATTCACCAATCGCAAGTTATACAACCAGTAATAATCTCCTTCTCTATACACAGGGCAAGAAAGAAACACTTTCTAGATTAAGTAATAGAACCTCCTTCATCACTCATTATCCTTTTCCAACCTATACTCTATTAGTTTTTCACTCTCATGTTTTCAGAGAACTAATTTAAAATGTTTATAGGTTTGATCTGATGTTACTTTCTACCACTTTGAGTTTTTAGTTCCAAAAGAAAATTGTACTAGGCAGATCTTTTATCCTGGAGGAAGAGAATTTTGTATTGGCATCAGATTAATAAAATACATGCCCAACCACAGAACAGAGCATCTGGGACCCACAAGTATTCATGCTGTATATACAACCATGAGAGCTGGCAGAAGGATGGTCAATAATCGCGAGTGCCTTTTCAGATTAAGTTACCCTTTTTTAGGCTGTCAGCAAATGGGCATTCTCTGCAGATTCTTAAAAGCAGAAAAACTGATCAGATTACAATGAAAAGTTAGGAAGGAATGTGATTTCATATGGAAAAATTAAGAAAAACTTTCATAAGCATTGAATTGGACAATATTAATCAAATCTAGCTTCTCCCAACCTGGCAAAAATCAGACACTTGTGACTGTTCACAAATACTAATACATTCAATGACTGCCCCTGCCAATCTATAATGCTAGAAGTAAAATGCAAAAGAGAGAACCTAAAAAAAATTCAAAATCGTATTTAGAGTTTATTATACATACTTGAGTTTTGAGTGTTCTCTCTGTTAACAGCTGCTTCTCAAATTGTGCTTTAATAGCTGCTGCACTTATCTCTTCATCTTTCAACCTTGATAGTTCTGAAACATGGAAAAATGTAAACATTTTATTGATAACTACAGCAACTGACAGACATTAGGTATATTTAAAATAAACCTTATTCTTTGTTAATACTTACGCTCTTGGGCATCTTTCAATTTGTTATTTAATTCTTCTTTCTCATTTGCAAGATTGGCAACATCACTAGTTAGTGTCCTATTAGTTTCTTCAAGCTAAGAAACAAAAATGGAAAAAAAATCATATCCCAATGAACAAAATTTAAGTTATACAACAAAATGAAAATATCCTAGAACATCGCTAAAGCTCATGTTTTTCTAAGTATGTCTATCTCTATACTTCTTGCCTTTGTGTTACAATCTTACCAAACTTCAGCCTTGATGAAAATTTTGCTAACCGTAATGGACTTCATACGCACCCCAGGAAGCCAAAAAACTGCCCTTTTCTCAAAAATCCTTAGCAGTATTTTTTAATGAGAAAAACATACAATAAACTAAAAAAGGCAAATATTACAACAAAGCCCTGCATTTCATCATAGAGAATAAACAAATTTTAAAACTGCAGTATTTCTTTCAGAAATAGAAATTTTAAAACAGAAAATAAAATTTTATTAAAGAAGTTGACATCCTTTTGTATTCTCTCCAAATCCTATTCCTATTCTTCCTTCTTGAAGGAAATTTTATTGTGAATTATGTGTTCACACATTCCATCATGACTGTATACTTTTATTACATACACACGAAACAATACATAGTGTGGTTTTATGTGATGGTAAATTGTCCATAAAGAGCATACTGTATTTATCTTTCTGTAATTGCTTTCACTTGACACTACATTAAGAATTAAATTGTTGATATATATGAAGACTTAACTCATTTTAACTGATATAGTAGTTCCATCTTCTCCCACATTTCATTTATCCATTTACTCATCTACTAATAAGACATTTGAATTTTTGCTATTACAAACATTTATGATGCTATGAGTATTGAGGCTTTATTTCTCTAGCATATTTATCTTAATATAGACTTTATTTGGATTATATGAATATTTAAAATTTACTGGAAATTACCATACTATTTACTATACTATGCCATACTAAATTTACAGTCCCCACAGGAGTAAATGAGTCATTTTCCAGACGTCCTTCAAACACTTGCAATTAGTCAGATACTGAATTTTTGCCAATGTGATGGGTATAAAATGGTATTTCAAAGTTATTTTATCTAGCCTTTTCCTAAAGACTAGTGAGGTTAAGCATCTGCTTATACTTTTAGGTTTTCACTTTTGGCCAATTTTTCTTCTCAATTGTTTAACTTTTTCTTATTGAACTGTAGGAGTTCCACATACATTCTTGATACTAATCCCTTGTTTAATAAATACATTACAAATATCTTCTTCTTGTCATTTATTTGTTGTCTTCTGTTATACGTAAATTTTGGATACTGTTCTAATAGTTTAAATTTTTTATCTTTTCACATTTAGGTCCTTAAGATAGCTAGAATTTACTTGCGTGTGTGGTAAAGGATAAGGATCAAATTTTATTCCTTTCCATATAAAAATATAGTTATTCCAAAACCATTTATTAAATCTGTATCCTTTGCTACTTATTTGTGTACTGCCACTTCCATCATAAACCAAGTTCCTGAATGTACATGAATCTATTTCTAGCCTCCCCACTCATTTCCACTGAACAGGATTAAATATCCCCATTCCCTGTTCTGATACCACACTTGTTAATCAGTGTAGTATTTTAATAGATCTGGATAACTGATAAAGGCAAACTCAACCACCTGATATTTTACTTAACTTTGAAATTTTATTGCAATTTTTTTTTCAACTTGCATATGACTATCTTCACGGTAGTTTCAAGATTCTTTTGAACTAAACTTTGTTTAACAAGAAAAATTTGCCTTAAGCTGTTTTCTACTTTTAATATTCCCCTTTTACTTTAGTTTTTTAACTTTGAATTTACCAATAGGTGAGGCCACTTAGAAGAAGCTTTTTTGAGACTCTCTCTACCAGACAACACTAAGAAGCTAATGGTTAACTGGATCACAAATCTTGTAGCCAGCACACACAATTTTTCATTTAGATCTATGTTACTTTCCTAGTACTTCAAAGAAAGATTTATGATATAGTAATTAAATTATACTCAAAAAAGAACCAAGAATTTACTTACAGATGCAATTGTAGCATCTTTTTCAGTGAGTTCCTGTTTGTGTCTAGCCATCATCTCTTTGATCTCCAGCTCTTTCATGATTTTCTCTTTTTCCAAATCAGAATATTGTTCTTCAGCAATTGAACGAGCCAGCTGCTCAGAATCTGCTTTGGTCAAGGTGATCTCCAGTTGAGCAGCCAAGGAGTCCCTACATTTTAGAGATATATCATTTTAATGTTTAATTTTCACTATTAAGTCAGTTTTTGTCTAACGCACTTCATCAACACATTTTTATTTGGAGTATAGCAGGCACTGTTCTAGAAGCAGGGTACATGGCTATAAACAAGAGACAAAGATCTTGCCCTTACCTTTCATCCTGTAATTCCTGCTTCTTCTGCTGTAATTCTTTACAAAGTTTGGTCTTTTCTTCACATTCTTCTTTAAGTTCCCTAACCTGTGTTTTATAGAGGGTCTAAATAGCAAAATATAACAGAAACCTCTATCATCATCATCATTAGGAATATTATTTCTACGTTCAAAATCTATAAAGTCAAATTAACACATACAAATATGCTCATAACACTGAGTAATGTTGAGCCCTTGAGCAAATTCATACTTTCATGAGTTTTTCTATTTTCTGATAATCAACGAATTAGCTAATAAAAGTTCAGCCAATAATTTAGAAGCATGATTTTCAACTGGATATCATAGTGAGATTTCTCATTAAATGACAAAGACTGGTGGGATGAAGAAGCAAAAAAAAATATTACTAATTTAGACAAGAAAATTTTGTTAGCTTAAATCAATGAAACAGAGGTGACAGTTACTAATTCATATTTTAAAACTGATCTCAATAAAGTACAAATATTAAAATGATAACTTTATTTCTTTCATTATGAAAATATAATACTTCCTCAAAAAGCAATACTTTTAATGAACTTCACAGGATATAGGTATATGCATAGAACTATTTTTCTAGCAATGATAATGGATCTCTGTTAAACTATCCACAGTCTGTTGCCTACTTGTTCTTTTTATATGAGGAGTATGGTACGAAACATCCCATCCAAAACTCTGTCTGGAGTTTGCTATAAGAATCATTCTAAAGACTTGAATCATTCTCCTGGTTCTGCAGCAAATTTTTTAAAAAATTCTACAAATACAACAATTTTCAAATTAATGTGCCTGTAACTTACTGAGAAATACTGCTCTGCTTCAAGCTGATCTTGGAGCTCTTTCATTTGCCCATCCGCATCTTGACGCTCTCTGTGGGAACATTGCATCAAAGGTTTAAATAAGTTGTCCACCTATTAAACCAGCAACTCTTGAAATGTGGTCTGGGGAACTGTTGGGAGTCCCTGAGACTCTTGCAGAGAATCCAAGAGGTCAAATTATTTTCATAATACTAAGCATCATTGCTTTTTTCTTTTACTCTCCTTATCTCACTAGGGTATATGGACTTTTCTTGAGGCTACATGACATATAATGATGTCTTCACTCCAACAGCTAATGAAACGTGTGCTTGTATGTTCCTGTGTTTTACAAATTTCTCAGCTTTAATTTCTAACACAAAAAATATAATTAGATATAACTCACATAAACAAAAACTCTTTGAGGCCTTCAACAATTTTTAAGAGTATAAAGGGGTCCTGAGACCAAATAGTGCTATATTAAACTAAAAACATTAACTTACATATTCTCATAACATGCACTGTGATCAGCCATTTATGCCAACCAAGTAGGAGAATTAAAAGAGCAGCTAAAAATCGTTTATCTTAGGATGAGTGAAGACATGACTAGGAGGGGGGTTCAGAGGAGGTAATGAGTGCAGGTTTTTATATCTAAATGTAGATGGTAACTGCACAGATTTGTATACTTTGTAAAAATTCATTGAGCTCTACACTTATCATTTGTGTACTTTTTTCTGTATGTAAATTTTCAAAATTAAGAAATAAAAAATAAAAAGTGAGCCTAACAACCCATTTAAGAGGCTGGGTTGAAATAAGTTAAATTCTAGGGTTATTAAAAAAACACAAAGGGGACCAGGCTGGTGGCACAGCAGTTAAGTACACACGTTCCACTTTGGGAGTCCGGGTTTGGCCAGCTTGGATCCCAGGTGCAGACCTACGCACCACCTGTCAAGCCATGCTATGGCAGGCGTCCCACATATAGAGTAGAGGAAGACGGGCACTGATGTTAGTTCAGGGCCAGTCTTCCTCAGCAAAAAGAGGACGACTGGTAGCAGATGTTAACGCAGGGCTAATCTTCCTCAAAAGAAGAAACAAACTCATAAAAATTATAGTCATTCCAAGTTAAAGCTAAGGCGGGGGTGAAAGCAAGTTGGAGAACAATACAACATATAAGATGCAATTAAAAAACAAACAAAAAAAATAAAATCTACAAAAAACTTAGCCCTATATATGTTGTATAGATGTATAGGTACAGACATAGAAAAAAGTCTGGAAGGATAAACAACAAACTGTTAAGATATGTTACCTCTGGAGAGGTGAAACACGTCTGCATTCATAAAGGGGAATTTATATTGCTTTCTCTTTATTTCTTAATATAGTTCTGAGTATGTTACAGTGAGAAAGTATTTGAATAACAGATATTTAAAAAATGTATATAGCAAGAAAGACTCAGACCAAATGATTTAATCATACCATCTTCAATTTGTATAGAACTTTTATCCTTATTTCCATTTAACATAATTTGGACACTTTGTTTACTCTCTGGCCCTTAAGTCTCTGGATAAAAATGAAGTTATTACTTAATGCCACTTACCTGTGTGATTTCTGTATTTTATTATTGATGAGTATATTACTAAGAAATGATAATTCTTATTTCTGAGTCAAAAATGTGAAAGACGCTAATTAATAACAAAGAAAATGTCAACTTTTAAAATTGTCTCATCATCACCAGGTAAGCCCACTTGCAGTTAACCCCAGTATAATTTTTTTTTAAAGATTGGTCCTGAGCTAACATCTGTTGCCAATCTTTTCTTCTTCTTCTTCTTCTCCCCAAAGCCCCCCAGTACATAGCTGTATATTCTAGTTGTAGGTCCTTCTGGTTCTCCTGTGTGGGACGCCGCCTCAGCATGGCCTGATGAATCGTGCTAGGTCTGCGCCCAGGATCCGAACTGGTGAAACCTGGGCTGGTGAAGCGGAGCGCGCCAACTTAACCACTTGGCTACAGGGCTGGTCTCCCAGCATAATTTTAGTATCACGACCTTCCTGAGGAGCTGCTGTCATTCATGTATGTAACTTTAAAAATCTGACATTTATTAGGTATTTAATAAAAGTATTTTTCAGAAAGTAGCCACATAAATGCACATGGTTACAATTAAATAATGCAGAACAGCACAGAAGAAATTATCATGAAAGGCAGCAATCTCCTTATCGACACCTCTCTACCACCTAATCCTACTCCCCTAGAGGAAATCACTTTGTTTCATTTCTGTTTTTCGTTCTTTTAGCAGTTACACCTCCGCATCTCAGTTTATTTCTTGACATAAACTTTAATTATTATTCACCAATTCCCCACTAACTTGAGAATTTAGCTCTTATCATCCCTAACCTCACCCAAACCTCCAAAACAATTGTATCACTGGCCTGAGTGACATAATCAAACCTCCATTTCCTATTGCATCAACCACAAACCACAACCTCCCCTATTTAAGATGAGAACTGCAACATTCTCATCCTTTCTCTTTTATTTCTTAAAATTTCATGAGAACATGTCTAAATGTGGGTCTTTTTTCATTTATTTTTGCTGTGTCTTTTCAATCTAAAGTCTTCTCTTTCAGCTATAGGAAATTCTTTTCTATTATTTCTTTAATAATTTCCTCTCCTTGGTTCTCTGGAATTCTTATTTGTCTGCTGCTAGAACTCCTAGAACAGTCTCTCTGTGTCTTACTTATTTCTCTCATATCTTTCATGTCACTCCCTCTTGTTCCACATTTTGTGAAATTTCTTTTTCTTCAAATCCTTCTCATAAATTTATATTGGCAGTAATTTTTAACCTTTAAGAGCATCTTCCTATTCTGGCTGCCCCATCTGCATTACATCTGGTTCTTATTTAATGGAAGGAGTATTTCCTACAATTTTTAATCAATACTAATTATTACCAGCAGGGTTGTTTTGTTTGTGCTCTCTTAAGTTCTCTTCATTCCTTGATACATGTTTCATCTGGGGGCACTTTTCCTATTTCTTTATCATAGCCTTTCTCCTTCATATCACAGCCTTTCCTCAAATGCCTATTGATACTTGGTTATTCATTTACAAAGGAGGCAACAGAAATTTTAATCTCTATAACTGTGGGAGGGGTTTTCTAACTGACAAACTTCAGTTTAAGATGAGAGGTTTAAAAAAACCAACATTAAAAAATAACCAAAACAAAAAGTAACAAATGTTGGAGGGGTTGTGGAGAAAAAGGAACCCTCATACACTGTTGGTACGAATGCAAACTGGTGCAGCCACTATGGAAAACAGTATGGAGATTTCTCAAAAAATTAAAAATAGAAATACCGTATGACCCAGCCATCCCACTACTGGGTATCTATCCAAAGAACTTGAAATCAGCAATTCCCAAAGTCCCATGCACCCCTATGTTCACTGCAGCATTATTTACAATAGCCAAGATGTGGAAGCAACCTAAGTGCCCATCAACTGATGAGTGGATAAAGAAGATGTGGTATATATATACAATGGAATACTACTCAGCCACAAAAAAGAATAAAAATCATCCCATTTGCAACAACATGGATGGACCTTGAGGGAATTATGTTAAGTGAAATAAACCAGATAGAGAAAGACGAACTCTGTATGACTCCACTCATAGGTGGAAGTTAAACATGCAGCCAAAGAGAAGTGACTCGTGGTTACCAGGGGAAAGGGGGGTTGGGGAGGTGGGCACAAAGGGTGAACTGGTGTACCTACAACATGACTAACAATAATGTACAACTGAAATTTCACAAGGTTGTAACTATCATAATCTTAATAAAGTTAAAAAAATAAAAAAAAAGCATTAAGCAGGGGAACCCCCAAATGCCAGAATGAAAAAGGCTTTTCTCTGAATTGCTGACCCCATACTAGCTGTTCTAACTATCCAGAGAGTGTGCCCAATTTCTTTAGAGGGAATGCCCTGTAGGAACCCTAGCGGTGGTAGTGCCTGACTACAGATACTTCTGCAAGGGGTAGCGGTAGAGTATGATGAGTAGATTGTTCCAGTACAGCATCACATCTTACTCCAGCCCTTCAAGGTATTTTTTTGACTAAAGAAACTTTTTTCCTTCACCTCTATCCCACTTCACATATACTCCTGGCTGTCACTTCCTTTGCTCTACTTCATTAGTCAGAGTTTTCATTCACTTGTCACTACCTCATTAACTAAAGGAACTTCTTGTCCTCCAAGCCACTGTAATTCTTGATGTGGGTTTATATATTTTAAAAATTCCTTGGGGCCAGCTCCGTGGCCGAGTGGTTAAGTTCGCGCGCTCTGCTGCAGCGGCCCAAGGTTCGGATCCTGGGCGCGGACACGGCACCGCTCGTCAGGCCACGTTGAGGCGGCGTCCCACATTCCACAACTAGAAGGACCTGCAACTAAGATATACAACTACGTACCAGGGGTGGGGGTGGGGGGGGGGTGGTTTGGGAAATAAAGCAGCGGAAAAAAACAAAAACGATTGGTAACAGTTGTTAGCTCAGGTGCCAATCCTTAAAAAAAAAAAAAAAAAAAAAAAAAATTCCTTTACTAGAATTTTACTGGAATCTTGGAGAGAAGAAAAGATATATACGTTGGTCATTTTCAAATGCAAGCCTACACAGCACTTCATATGTAAATTCTCATTGTATGTAATTTTTTTTACCTTGTATTCCAATTATTTATGTACCAGTCTTACCTCCCGCTAAGGAATAACATCTGATAAAATGCTAGTAAGCTTCTTAAGGGTAGGAAATGTATCTGATTCATCTTTGACTCTCCCATAGTGATTGTCAATATATATATATATATAATATATATATATATATAATAGGTATGCATTCATTCATGCAACATTTGTTGAGTATATACAATGTGCAAGACATTAATCACAGGTTAGAGACAGCAAAACATAATAAGTGATTTTTGCCACTCAATGAACTTATTATTAGGTGGTTAAGATAGCAAATGTGGATATCTTTGAGGAGGAGGGTTAGAAACTGAGGGATTAAGAAACAACAGAGCCATGTGCACTTATAAAGAAAACAAGAAGCACATACACTAAAGTACTGTAAATTAGGTCTAAGTAAAGTGTAAATGGAACAGGAGAGGAAACACAATCTAGATAATTAAGTAGCTCTTGCATTCATATAAACACTGTTGTTAGAACAGATACTATAGAGAATATCTGTTCAGTCAAGTAGCTTAAAACTGTGTTCCCTAGAACCTAGGACACAGCTCAGGCTTGACCAAAGCTGGGCCAATGAGTTCCACCCAGGATTTGGGGTACTTTCTGAACTTGGGACCCAGAAAAGTTGAATCAGGGTCTCTCCAAACAAATAAAGCTATAAGACCTATCTCTAGAGTTTCTCCTTCTGGAAGGAGCAAGATTTTTGTTAAATGGAAAAAGCAAGCCTAAAATGAGAGAGAAGAATAAAGCTAATATACAGGAAAAGAAACAAAAAATAAAGATAAGATGAACATGTGTGAATATTGTTCAAGGTTCTAGTTCCAATTTTTAAAAGTCAAAATCTCATGAAGTTTAAGAGTCTAGGCTTACCCAGGCAACAATTTAGCACAGAGAACAAAATCTTTTTGACCATCATTTCCTAGGTAGTGTCAACATTTGACTACCCTTCCTAGGTAGTGTCAATCTTACTGACCTGTCTGTCACAGGTATGCTAAAAGCAGGCAATCAGCAATGATGATAAAAGTAGAGCAATAATCCTAGTAGTAGTCATAGTAGTAACAGGAATAGTTGTAGTCATAATAGTCCCTTCCACTGTCGTGTGCTAGATGCTGTAAACAAACCACTGTTATCCTTTATAAGATCCCTAACAAGGAAGCTATTACTGCCCTCTTTTGTAGGTATGATAAATGGTGCAGAGAGGTCAAATATTCTGCCCAATGTTGGTTAGCTAGTAAGTAGTGGAACTAGGATTCACACCTAGACCTGCCTGGCTTCAACGCCTATGTTCTTTCCACTCTACCGCATTGCCTCTCATCAAATAACTGGGATCCAATACGACCTTTGGTCATGTCTGGGAAGAAGTAATCATAATACTAATGACTGCATGAGACAAACTTAACAGTATATTTAAAGTATACTTTAAAAGTATTTTAACAATATGTCCAATATTTTCTAAGTAAACTAAATAGAGCACTAGAGTGTATCCTAAAAAAATTATTCAAAAATGTATATGGTGTTTGCTTAATAGTCAAACATTTCTGTTCTAGAAACTAAAGAAACAAACAAAAAGCACATGGACAATAAGCTTGAGGGATAGTCCTAAGGAGAAATTTATGGAGTGAAATCCCAGACATTTTCTTCTACTCCAACAACTCTCTCTGATTATAGCATAATAAGGTGGCAGTAGTGAAAACTTTGGGGGGAAGCAAATATCTTCTGGAAGGACAACAGTGGCAGTCAATACATTAGTTGTATAGAAAGAAAGAGAAAATGTGGTCAAGAAAATAAAATGATTGAAAGAAAATTCCTACATAAATCAAAATTAAGATAATTTACATTTGGATAGTTGTGCATATTAAAATTTTGTCTCAAACAATTAACTTACTTTCGAAGTTCAGCATTCTGTTTTTCCAAGCTCATTTTCATTTCCATGAGGTGATTATTCTCTTGTTTTAACTGCTTTTCTGACATCTTTAGTGTGTTAACTTGCTGTGTTTGCATCTTCAAGTCATTTTGTGTGAGGCAGCGCTTCTGAGTTTCCTGTTCTATTTTTAATGTCAAGTTTCTAACCTAAAAAGCAAATTGTGTACTTGGTATATAAGTAAATTATTTTGATTTTTCTTGTCAATGAAGCTGGCAGCAAATATGATGATGTAACACAGATTTTTCCCTTAAGCAGTTAATTTCATTTCACAGTAAATAATTTTCGTATTTTTGATAATTACACTTTTAAAATAAAATATGGTCTTTAAGGTAAAACTAACTAAACAATTTTAAATTATGATTCACTTAGAATATCATCCAAATTCAGTAAAATTAAAAGGTGGTAGAATATTATTTTACAAGAAAAAATTTAAAATGATGAAACCATCATTGAACTGTTACAAATAAAGTTTGCTATTAATTTATTAAATAGTTCATTATTTGTTAACTTCATACTTACATCCTCATTTAGCACATCTTTCTGTTTAAGGAGTTCATTGATTTTCTGCTGTGACTGTTTGAAGTCACAGTCTAATATAGAGCATCTTTTCTCAGCTTCTAGTAACAGGTTCTCCACTTTCTGTTTTAAAGTCCTTTCCTCCAAGAGCTTTTTCTCCATTTCTATCGCCACAAAAATGGACAGAATCATGAATTTACAAACAAGAAAAGCATATCAAACACATGACAGTGCTAACAAAAATTATAGTACACGCTGCCTTAAAAATATTTTCATTCCCAATTTAATATTTTCATCACTCCTCTTAATGTATTTGAAATGTCAACAATTTCATGCTTGAAAATTAGGTGTCTCATTTGCTGGGAATAAAATCTACCACACTATGTAACATTACATCCATTCTAATGAAAGTAAAATAATTCTCTTTACTTACAGTTCTAAAAGATGCTGACATTTTCAAATAAAGATTTCTTTTATTTTCCTGCTACTCTGTGCCTCTCAGTCACTCTTTTTAACTTGAAACATTCCAGGTAGATTCTATGACCTCTAAGCCTCATTTCATATTAGCATATTACTTTGCAAAGGATGAAAATTACACATTTTAGGGAGCTGGTAAAGGACACGACTCTGTAACCAAACTTTCTCAGTTTACACCCTGGCTCTTACACTTCTAATTATTTGACTCGGGGCAAGTTAATTAACCTCTCTAAGGCTCAGTTTCCTTATCTCTAGAATGGAGATAACACTACCTACCCTCTTGGGGATGTTATGAAGATTCTGAGTTGTTTGCATAGCACTTCCATGCTGCCTGGCATACAGCAAGCACCTGATGTGCCACTATTTAAGGAAAACTTTTAATGACCTAAGAAAATGTTCACAACTTTTTTTTAAAAAAAGCAAAACAGTATAGAAAACTGAGAAAATATACAAAATATCCCGATTAGTAGAATTATGGTTAATCTTTACTTACTTCTTTACATTTTCCTGTATTTTCTAAATGATTTGCAATACACTTTTGTTTTATTAATCAGAAAAGGCTTTTAAAAGCCTTTTTCAATCTCAAAGCGAAAAGCAGGCAATGTTTATGTCTAATCAAATGATTTCACATTAAATGTAAGTTATTACAGTCAATAAAGGATTACAGTGATCATTATATCAGAAAATCTGTTCAAATCCAATTAGGTTCCTCTGCTCCTTCAACCCTAATGCTCAATATCTAATTATCGTTTATTACAAAGTTATATTAGGTAAAAATTAAACCTATGAATTTTCAGTTTTTAATGAATTGTTTTCAAAAGTGTGGAAAAATGAAATTCTTCTTCACATAGTAGTAACAATAGCTAGCATTTCTAAGCATTTTTCATGTATCACTGCACTTGGTTTTCACAACAACGTAATATTATAATTGTCCCTTTACAGAAAGCAAGGCACAAAAAGGTTAAGTAACTAGACCACGTCACATGATTAGTAACTCACTGGTAAGCCATAGTCTTGATCAAAGGAGGCAATGACACGAAGTGGAAAAACCAAAGTCTGTAGACCCAGATTTGAGTACCATCCGTAATATTTAAGTTTGGCGTACTCGACTCAAGTAAAACATGAAAGTCATATGCATCTTATGTCCGTGTTGTAAAAAGGAGTTTGAAAAAATGGTAGTTATTATTATGCTGAATTGGTTCATTTTCAAGAGTTCAGAGAATAACCTATTCATTTTAAAAAACAATCACCTTAATGTGGGCAGAGAGAATAGAAAGAGGCGCCAGTGAACTTACTGAGGTGATGAAAACACAGATTCTATATCTTGTTTTGGGTGGTGGTTACAAACGTGTATTACAAATGTGAAAAACGTTTTCATTTTACTGCATCTAAGCTACACCTCAAAAGAAATTCAACTCTGTCTTCTAGACCACAGACAGGGAAACTTCCTCTCTTCTAATTAAATTTTTCTAAATAAAGCACTCATTTCACCTTTTATCATCCTGAATTAGTTCCTTAAACTAAACTGATATTAGCAAAAAAAACTCCAATTTTAATTACATTCAATAATTAAAAGGTTATCTTTTTGCTAAGTTATTCGTAAGTGTTATGCTTCAAAATGAGTAAAAATTTCTGTTTAAAAGTTTTATGAATCTTCCACAAGAATACTTTATTGATTTCTTTTGGAATTTTAAATCCTTCATAATTATAAACAGCTAGTTTGAAAAATAAGAAATTATCCTAAGGCAATTCTAAGATACAGGCTAGTTTGTGGAAAAACTAACTGTGCTATCTTACTCTACATTCATTAGTACTGCATGGCTTTGACCAATTCTAGCTAGTATCTTCATCATGACAGAGCTCAAAATATTCAGTCAACTTATATTCTAGTTAGGTAAGCCATTATTTTTAAATCCTTATCCTGCATAAACTGGCAAGAGTTTTTAACACAGCTGGTGAAATGTCAAACCAAATATTACAAAAAGAGCCTATCTCCGAAATCTGAGTAGATATATCCAGAACTTCATACTCTGCATGCCTGTCACTACTGATACCATTAAAATATTACTTTCTCTCTAATCTAAAAATCTGGTTGAATAATTCTGTGTTTGGGCCTTACTGTCTTAGAAATGATTGTTGCCATAAAGAAAAAAGATATATATGTGTGTGTGTATATATATATATATACACACACACATATGTAAAGCTTCCCTAATAGTATTTTTCCTCCAGTTCCCTGTATTCGGCAATAAAATATAAACAAATATTTTTCAAAATCAAAGAGTTGAATATAGAATCAATTCTTAGTAAAATGCTGCTGGAAAATCTTATAAAAATGCGTACCTTTCATGGCTTCCGATTTAGCTTCTTCAATGGATTCATAAATCTTATTTTTATCTGCCAGCCGTGCTTTTGTAGCCTTATGTTCAGCTTCTTCTTGTTCTAAGGTCTGCTGTATAACTTTTAGTTGGTATGTCATATCTATTTCCATGTTATTCTTTTCCTATTAAAGATTTAAAATGGCAGCTATCAACACAGCAGACTGGCTCACAATTTCAAAAACTTTACAAAGTTGTTTTCTATAGGCTTACTAAGAATGTTCAATACTATGCCTCTCCTCTTTATTCAACCACCTTGTAAAAATAATCTATGCACTCTACTTGTTCACTTCCCACTGTATCCATCTCCCACATCTCTACTGTTTTGAGATCTGTACTGAGATTGTTTGATCTCAATACAGTGATCAATGATGTTCTCAGTATCAAATTCAACACTTTCAGTCTTTATCTCATTTGAACTCACTGTTGCCCTTGAAACTATTTCCTTGACATATTTTACACTGAATTCACTTGGCTCTCCCCATTCTGCTCCCCTCTTTTCTGTTGCTTGTTAAGTTTTCCTCCAGCTGCCCCTTAAACGTTAGCGTTCTCTGGAGGTAGTGTTTTTTAGCCACAACGCTTCTCCTCTTCTATATCATTATTTCTCAAACTTTTAAAACATATCTAATGTTTCCCCTTGCTATATCTAAAAAAAAAAAAATTTCAGGGTCCTCTACCATTCACCCTTATTTTCCACGTAATAGACTTGTTTTAAGTTGAGAATCTTTAATAATCTATATATCCTCAAAAGATTTTCTAATTCTTTGTTTTCTATAGTTTGTATCATAAATACAGATATTTCTTTTCTTTTTCAAATAAAATCTTTAATACAGAAAATGATTTTTTCAAACAACACAATCCACTGAGTAATCTACTCTGTCCTGAAAACCCACTGCTCTAAATGATCTCTTCCCAGATGGGCTCTTCCATTTGCATGGGTTCAGCTACTTCTATACCAATGACTCTGAAATATTTCTAGCTCCTACTACCATAGCTCACTGCTCTGTGGCAGCCTAATTTGGCTGTCTCATAAGCACCTCAAACTTAGGACTAAAATGGATGTATCACTGTCTCCTCTAAAAGAGCTACTTTTCCTTTATTCTTATTAATTAATGGCACCACTATATACCTTGTCATAAGCTAGGAACCTAGGACTCATTCTTGAGTACTACTCACACACCGCATCTAATCAATCACGAGTATTTCTCAAATTCATCTCTATTTTCCATCCTTTTAACCAGTGCACTAGTCTCCACTACCTGGATTACTGAAAAAGCCTCTGACTAGTCTACCTGCCTCTTGTCTTTTCCTCCTCAAATCTAATCTCCACATGGTACACAGTGACCCATCTTAAATGTACCTCTAATAAAATCATCCAGTTTAAAGCCCTTCGGTGGCTAGTCCATTACTTAGGGAAACTAAGTTTCTTAAAAAAGTATTCAAAATCTTGCATGATGTAGCTAATGCCTAGCTCTGTAGCCTCACTCTAGCCACTGAATTCCTCACACTCTTACATGAGGATCATACTGTGGTCTTCAGGCCAATTTTGGCCTGATGTCTATTTTTGTAAAATTTTATTTGAACATAGCCAAGCCCATTCCTTTATACTGCAGCAGAGCCGAGTTGCAACAGAGACCATATGGCCTGCAAATCTTGAAATATTTTCTATCCTTCCCCTAAAAGGTTAAAATTTGTTAACGCCTACTCTATACTCCAGAAATATTGAACAGTTTGTACTTAAATAAATCGACTATGCCGTCTTTATTTTCCATCCTCTATGTCTTTGCTCATGCTGTTTTCCCCAACTCAGAATGTGCCTCTACCCTGTCAACCAATCCTGCCCTGTCGATTAGGGATTCATCCTGTGCATACAATATGCCCTGTCCACACCTCTATCATTCCATTTACCACACGGCATTAGAATTATCTGTGTGCTTTATTCTTATACTTTAGAAATTACCCATTAGACCATGAGATTGTTGACAAGGACTGAATCCTAGTATTTCTACCATAGATGACACATTAAATAACTTAAACGAATGAATAAATAAGTGAATGAAAATAAAATATTAACTGCACAGAGCCTAGAAATTATCCCTGGCTTACAGTATTTTTAAAGAAAAACTTCTAAACACTAAAAGTCATGATAATTTTATGTCATTTTTAAGACTTGTTATAAGTAAAAATTTGAGTTTTCCTTGGATCCCTAGAGAGAAGCGGCCTCATTATACACTCTCCAGGAGAGTCCTTCCCTTCATAAGCATCTAATATAGTAAGGCTGCTTGTGTTATTATCGTAAGTCTTAAAATATATATCCCTAATCTACACAACCAAGTCTAAACATAAAAGAGTCCATGAGTATGTGGAATATTTCAGTTACCGATTTCCCTTTGTTTAAAGAAAGTTTTCCAATCTGAAACTCTACAGTCATTTTCTTACACAAATATAAAGCTTAACATGTTTTACCTTTTCCAAATCAGTAAATCTCTCCTGTAGTTGTCTCTTCTCCAGCTCTACTTTTGCTAATAAGATTTTGCCATTCTTTAAATCTTCTTCTAGGCCAGATATTCTACCTAAAATTGCAACATTTTAAAAATAAACTCACAAAATATATAAATATTAAATTAAGATTAAAAAATTTGGAAGTCACCTCATACTTTGTTGCTATTATTTATGAGCGGAAGTTTTATAATTGTTGGACAGTGCTTTACAGTTAATTCAACTGGAAACCAATCTACCACCTTGGTTTCATACTTAAAATACTTTATACTATTTGAAAGTAAATCTTTTGTTCATAAAATTTTGTATCAATGTAATTCTAACACCCTAACTTTACATAACAGAGTAGTATATTCAGAAATGTGCTACTTTAGCACATTATCCATCATCTGAAGTTATTTCCAAAATACAAATCATCAAGATGAATTCAAGTGCAATCCCTATTTTAATACCTTGTAAATCATTAATTATCTCTGATCCATGGGTTCGGTCCCTCCTTTCAGATTCTAGAACTGACTGAAGATTGATAAATTCCTTTTCAAGTTTTAACTTGGCAGTCTCCAGCAGGCAATTTTTATCTTGTAGATCTCTATTGTTCGATTCCAGCTGCTGAATCTGCTTTGAACTTTCTGCCTGGGTTTTTCTTAACCGGGCTGCAGTATCAGATTCTGTCCGCAGCAAAGCATTGGTTTCATCCAGCTGTTATTCCATTCAAAATCAAACAAGGAAACAAAGATAGGTGTATATAATGAAAATACTTCAATTTATTACTCCATTACAAACTATTTAAAATAAACAAAAACTTAAAAATATTTTCCTAACGATTTCCTTACAAATTAGAAGCAAAGGCCTTTAGCGTTAAGAGGCAGTCATAAGTAAAATAATATCCTTATTACAAACTGGGATCAACCTACTTGTCTCTGGAGTTGATTCACTTTCTCTGTAGATATTTGAGAGTTCTGATTTCTTTTTTTCAAATCTTCAAGTTGATCTTTTAAACTGTTAACTATGATAAAAAGCATTTCAGAGGCAAGCCTCAACACAACACACACATATACACACACTTAATTTTTTCTTGGTAAGTGCTTAATATGCTACATCACAAACCATCATTTTCCAAATTTCGTTTCTTGTCTGCTTCATGATCAGCTTTCCGCTGATATTCTGCATTTTTGTGCTGAAGAAGTGCTTTTTCTCTTTCTAATTGTCTCAATGCTGATTCCACATTTTTCCTTAAGGTAATCTGAAATAATGCTTGAAGTTATTATCAAAGAAAAGAATATATAAAAACCAAATGAAAGCAAAAATATTTCAGCTATTTCAAGCAGATAAAAAAGACCTAAAAAAAAAAAACCTGTATTTACTATTTTGTTAAAACTGTAAAACTTTTTTCCATATTTTTAAAATAGCACACTCTTCTTTAATAATCAAGACCATAAGTGTTTCTATTTACTAGTGAAACTCAAACTTTCTATAACCTTCCATCACCACTGAACCATCTTTACTTAATACAAACTATGGGTCTAAAATGTTATGAATAGTAATTTAAAAAAAAGAAACGATCACTTTGTTTTTAAACTATGACGTTAATACAAATGCAATTTTTTTACTTGAAATATTCACACGTACTAAATTAATTCAAATTTGCAAAAACCTAAAATGAATCTTCTTATCATGGTTATCCTATAACTTTAGTCTTGTCCACCAATGCTAACAGGCAGGTTTTACTATATATCAAGATATGTGTTAACATGGTCCTAAGAGAACTCTGCAGCTAAGTCAGGCTCCAAACCTTTATGAACAGAAACGTTAACAAAAGCGTAGAACAGCTTTACCTCTTCTTCTAGCTCCTTTGCTGCCTTCTCTAGGCGAATATTAACAGATCTAAAGAATTTCAAAAGAAACAGTAAATAAAATAACTCTCTCCTAATTTATAATAAAAACATTTACCATAAAGTTAAATAATCATATAATTACTCAGTAGCTCTTCCTTTTGTTTTTTTTTTTTTAAAGATTGGCATCTGGGCTAACAACTGTTGCCAATCTTTTTTTTTCTGCTTTATTTCCCAACCATCCCCCACTCCTGTACATAGTTGTATATCTTAGTTGCAGGTCCTTCTAGTTGTGGGATGTGGGACGCCGCCTCAACGTGGCCTGACGAGCGGTGCCGTGTCCGCGCCCAGGATCCGAACCCTGGGCCGCCGCAGCAGAGCGCGCGAACTTAACCACTCAGCCATGGAGCCGGCCCCCTGTAGCTCTTCTTTTATAGAGAAATGTTTAAACTTAAATTTTAGAATATCTGTAATTATCTGTGAAACGTACTTGCACTTCTGCTCTAGTTCCTCTTTGGCTTGCATCTCAGTGCTAAGGTGTTCTTCTAATGTGTCTAGTTTTTTCTGAATCTGTCAGAAAACAAGAAACTGTAATTATAAAGTTTGCTCACATGTGAAAGACAAGAGGCTTAAAGAAAATAACGATAAGCATCTCCTTTCTTTCATCTTAACATAATCTCCTATATAATGGTACAGTATTTGTACCTTCTTAATGTGACTTTTATTGGCAGAGGAGAAAATCCTCCATCTCCTGCTTTCTCTCTATCACAGCACACATGTATGTATGAACACACTATGTAAACATACAAATGAGAAGCTCTAATCTTGGCAGAATTCTTCTATGACACAAAGTTTCTCATTCATTATGAATAAAAAATATCCTCTGCTATCCTCCACAGATCTTCAGCAGATTACTTGTTTGAAAATATTATCACCATTTGCGCCTATAAGATAAAGATTAAAAGGTCTGTATCTGAAACAAATATTCAAAATATTTGACTGAACATGCCGAAAACTATATAACTGTTCTTAAAAATAAGAATGTAAGCTCTTCCTTATATCTTCCCACATCAACACTGAGCACACTACTGTGAAGAGCTGTAATCAATAACTCTCTTGGATTCATGATAGCTAATTAATTACAAGTCACCTCCTTGCCATTCTTTAAATCTTCAAGGCCAGATATATCAGTCTTTAAACAAACTGAAACTACAGAAAATAATAAATAATCCATTTTTGGGGCATTATTACCTCTAGAAAGGATTTATCTTTTTGAGTTCCTTTTGTGCCTTAGGTACAGTGGTAGTTACTTTAAAAATGTTGTCTCATTAATCCTAACAAAAACCCTAAGAAGATGGTAGCGTTATATCTACTCAATAAAGAAAGTGAAATTCACAAAAGGTGAATAACTGGGCTAAGACAGCACAGCTAATAAGTGGCAGTGCCAAAAATCAACCCAAGTCTATTATATTACAAAGCCAATGTTCTTTCCACTATTCTTTCCAGTGATTAGGTTCTCCGTGGTTTCTTAAATATTTCATATATCTTAAGTAAAACTGTATTTTTTCCTAATAAGTATATACAGGCCAATGAACTAGTCAAGTTTAAATGCTTTTAACTGCTACTGCATTAGTATGTGATCACCTGTTAACTTATCGACCTAATAGTTATCACATGCTAGTTATCACATCTGAAGTTCTTGCTGTCAGTTATATATCCTTGGTAAATAAAAACAAGAAAATTACATAATATATATTTTAAACAGCAGATTCATTGGAGCAATAATAAAAGGGATCCTTGGTAGAAAAAAGGTTGGGAACTTCTCTCTTGGGTAGATGTAGTACTCCAAATGCTAGGTGGAATATGGCTATATCAAAACACTGCTAGAGTGATGAGTTTTTCTCAGTTTTTCAACATATTTGACATCAACATACCTCTTGACTCTCCTATTTAAAACAAAATAAAAAACAGAGAAAACATTAAAATGCTTGTTATCCTTTATAAAATTCCTAAAATACAAATCAAAATTATCCAACCAACTTTTTTAGTTTTTATACATGTTGAAGAGAAAAATGTTTAGCATCCTCATTTATGTGTATGTGTACGTGTGTGTGTATGATTTAGCCTTGTATGCAGTTACAAATTATAGAGGTCACAATATACCATTAACAGTTTGATGAAATTATCCTTTATATGAATTCATTCCTAAATATTCAAAATTTGAATCTCCCCACTATTTCTGGACCCTTATAGCTTATTATCTGTACTCTTTTATAGTACTAAGATAATAACATTTTCTAACTGGTATTATAGCTGTTTATAAACCTATTTTATCACTTTTGCTACTAAAACTAAACCTAAAGCCACATTAAAATGCATCTTTTTACTAGCCATTGTATCTTATACAATGAGACTTGTCAAATAAATCAATCATTTCGATGTTATGCTGAACTACTGCAATAAGGAATGTTATCTAATGATTCAAAACATAGTATCAAATGAACTTTTTAAAATACATGGATATTACTAAAATATTTGAACATGTGACTAAAATAGACCAGTAAAAATGTATACATACTTCATTTTTCCTTGATTGTATTGAATCATTTTCTCTACAAGATGGAGAGTCACTTAATAACCTAGAAGGAAAGGCAGGAAATAAATTCTTCTGCAGGTCATTATAATCCATTTTCTTTTCTTTTTTTCATTTTTAAAGATTGGAACCTGAGCTATCATCTGTTGCCAATCTTCTATTTTTTTCCTTCTTCCTCTCCTCAAAGCCCCCCAGTACACAGTCGTATACTCTAGTTGTGAATGACTCTGGTTGTGGTATGAGGGATGCCACCTCGGCATGGCCTGATAAAGCAGTGCCATGTCTGCACCCAGGATCAGAACCAGCACGAACTGAAACACTCAGCCATGGGGCCAGCCCCCTATAATCCATTTTCTAAAATGAAGTTAGTCTCAGAAATAAATTCCAATCACAAAGATTTCTCTTTCTTTTTACCTCAACATATTTTAAATGAAGCAATATCTTTCCCTCTAGACATTTACACCATTCAATAATTTAAAATGCTAAACTTTTCTTCCCTCTCACTCTTATTGGATGTTCTAGTCTTTAACATTGTTGAGATTGGAGTCACTAAATGGAACTATGCTTTCCCCCTCTTCAGCTCGAGTTCCTATAATAATTATTTTATTCATCTTTTCTAGAAATCTTCTAGAAAGAGACATCTCTCCCCTCCTTTTCAAAGATAACATCTCTTCATCTCCAGGTCTTAATATATAAATCATCACTTCTATTTAACTGTCAATTTGTCTCTTAACTGGGTCCTCATTGCCTACAAACATGCTTGGGTTTCTCCTGGCACTGATATCTTCATCTTAGTCAGCGTTACAATAGTTTTTAGAACACTACTGTTAGCAAGGTGACCAACTCATCCTGGCGTGTCTGGGATGCGCCCAGCGTTAGCATGAAAGTCCCAACGCCACATCTTAAGACACTGCTCTGTCTTGGGCAAACCATAATGGTTGGTCTACCCCGATCATTACATACATGGAAGTACCATAAGTTTCTCAAATATATGTTTCTCAAATGTCTTTAACACTTCACTCAACTATTTAACAGTTTACAGTGGCTCCTCACTGCCGATCAAAGTCAAAAATCCCTAGCACAGCACACAACAATCATCTGTTGTAATTCTTGCATTATTCTTCCCCTAATCTCCAATTCCAATCTATTTTCTAATCTTATGAACAATATTCATGTCAGCTGACCAATATTTATTGAATGACTTTGTGCCAGGTTCTGTGCCAGATGGAAGGATAACGGGCTCAAGAAAATGACAGTCTCATCAAGTGCTCCAAATGGTCATAATATAGTTAACACATACCCTATGTTTGAGCTCTACTGGACTACACTACTCTGCTCCCAATGCATACTTACATTCCAAACTTTTGCTTTCACTGTTCACCTCCCCACAACCCTCACCTAATGTCCCCACATCTTAGCCACTCAAAACCTTTCTTATCTTTAGACTTGGCTAAAATGCCTCCTCTTCCCTGAGGTCTTAACTGATCTCTCCTTACCTTCACCCCAAAGAGATGTGACTTCTTTATTTTTCTTCTGAATTATCTCAGATTTTTTTGGCGTCTTTCTTAAGGAAAATACCACATTCTACCCTTCATTATGACTACATAATTCTCTTATATCCCTCATTAGTTGGCAACCTCCTTCAAAAGCAGGTATTGGCTTTACTTAATATCCCCAAAAGAAGACAGAACGTTGCCTTGTATTCATTTTATAAATGAATATAACACTCAGAAATAAAATAATGATATCAAATGAAAAGTACCTCTTTTGACAGTCTTTTTGAAAAAACTCAAAGTTTAAAACAAATTAACACTTTATCTTCCATAATTTAGAGTCTCAAAGTAAGACAATTCTTTATAGCTAGACTCCGAAAGCAATAAAAATATAACAAACAAATCACATACAAATTTTCTCTATAGTAGGTAAATCCTATGAAAGGCAGCTGATTTCCCACAAACGCTTTAGGAATTGGGAAGGTTTCTACATCTCCTTTATCATCTTCAATGTCGTCAAAATTGCTGCTATCTATGTCACTGCTGAGTTCAGGTACTACAGGAGCTGCCGCTATTAAAAGGAAAGAAATGAATTATTTCATTCACAACTAAAAAATATATATAAACCACTCCTACTTTGTCTTATATTATTAACTTCATATTATTAATAATGTATTAACCCACTATATATTAATAATATATAATTAATAATATGTTATGATTTACTATAGAAAAATCTAGTAACATTTTCCACTTCATGATTTCAAAGAATTTAAAAGTATTTTATTATATCAGATCAAATAGAGATAAATCAATTAACAAGGAAAGCAATATGATATTATTCTAGGTATTAAAATAACAAGCAGCAATAACTTGCATATACATTCTTTAGTTTCAGTTTTCTACATTCTTTTAAGCGGAAATATTTCTTACTCTTAAAATGAATTAATGTCAAATATACATAAAGTTAAAATAAATTACTATGCTTACCCTAGTATTCACCAGAGTATGGTCTACATAAATAATTAATTGCTGATTTATTAACTCAAACATATTCAAATTAAAGGATTATATTTCTCCCATTCTGAACATTGAGATCCATAAAACTTAACTTGACAAGTTAAGAAATCTATAATGTTTATTATAAAAGTATTGGGAAATATTGCTAATAAATACGTATTAGTTTGCTAAGATATTGATATTGATATTTAGTTATAAATATTACCATAGAACAGATTTGAAATGAAATCTCTCAATTTAAAAATCGGTTAGCATTAAGTGTATCAAACATGTCTGTTAATTCAAAAGAGGAATCAATTTATGAAATTTAAAATGTGATGGAATGGAAATATTTAAATTTATTAACTTACTCTCTCTTATGTTATCCCAATTCCATTGATCATTCTTAAAGAAAGGATGTTGTTTGATTTCTTCTACCCCATTTCTCCCAAGTCGTACCTCCCTAAACAATGTAGTTAAAGACTGTATTATAAAAAGCAAGATTATGAAAAAACAAAAATATTAACTAATCTTGACAAGGATCAAAGTAAAGATCACAAATGAGTTTAAGATATCTTTATTAAAAGCTTCAGCTTAAATGGTTCTCAAAAATAAGTAGCTCAATTTTACAGCCTATGATGTCTCTAGACAGATTTAAAAGACTAATGTATAATAAATGTCACCGAAAATGAAGTATATTTCCATCTACAGTTTACGTGAAATGAAAGTACACGAGACTTTCAAATAAAAATATTCACCTGCGTGGGCCAAAAACCTCACAACCTTCAAGAGGTAAGACGGATGGAGGTCTAACTTTGGCACAGAAGAGCTATTCAAAGCCTCTCTAACAAAAACGTTATTTTAAAAATCTCTCCCCTTCGTAAAAAGAACTCACATACTGTGTTTGAATCTATCCATATTTACTGATAAATTATATCTCTACATTTATATTAATTATCATTCTGAATACAAGAAAAACGTTACTAATAATTTCATTCTCTGACCCTTTGAGTCTTCAATGAAGATTACATGGAAATTAAAAGCATTTTTTTACATGCCCCTGGAGCTATGTTTAATATAAACAAGAAAACCTGTAAACTTTAGAAGGAAGTGCTCCAAGGCATAATGATGGCATTAACTTTAAAATATCTTCACCTACAATTATTCCTTAGACTGCATCCCTCCCCTCTAATAAACTGCTAAGGCAAGTCTTTCATGAATGGCACTCCATTCATTAACATATGGTATATCCTGTTTTATATTTTACGTTTCCGCACAAATTATGGTCATTCCCATTAACCCATCTAGCCCTAAGTCACACATTATACAGGATTTGTTTTGAGTTTATCAGCATGGATTGTTCGTTAATCATATAATTAACGAACGTTAAAAGTTTTAATCTACAAATGACTGATAAACATATAAAAATGATTAACCTCTCTAATGAGGAAAAATAAAAACTTTTCTTGCTTCAGTTGGAAAAAGAAAAAAATTCTTACTATTCAGTTTGATGAGAATGAGGGAAACAATTACTGTATGAAAATATACCCTGATGTGACTTCTTTGGGGGCCAATTTTGCAAAATCACTCAATTTTAAAATGTGTATACCAGAATTCCACCTCTAAGATTTTATCCTACAAAAAGTATGCAAAGACAAATGTATGAGGATAGTCAATACAGTACTGCTCGTAATGGCAAATGGCTAACAATAAAATTTGCTGAGGAATCCTATTTTAGAGCTAGAAATGCCCTTAGTTATCATCTAATCTGATCTCATCGTCTTAGGTATGAGTAAAATATTTCCCAAAAAAGTAAAAGAATTTCCCTAAGATCATAAAGCTAGTGAGTCAAGTCTGGACTGGAGTGCAAGCACCCTCTTCTATGGGTTGGTCCTTTGATAGGATGACTCCTATCACAAATATAAAATGAGAAATCAGAGAAGAATTGAATAGGGAGGCCAAAGAAGAAACTCCCAATAGCTTTCTAGCATCTCTTTTTCAGGCAGGTGTTCACAACATTGTTCATCTATTTTGTTTGAAGAAATACAGAATTTCTAGGACAGGCTTGTTCGCATTCAAATGCAAATAAAAAAGGGTTGGGAAGGAGGCACTCCCAAGTCAAACACAAGCAGTTGTTAAGATTATAACCTTAGCATTTATCTGAACAAAATGCTCTCCTCCCAAAAGTTGTAAAATTAATCACCTTAGAGGAAAAAAATGTGAATAATACAAAAGTTTTATTTCTTTCAAATGCATTATTTTACACTAAGTTTCATTTTTTTTCTTTTTAGACATGAGGATTAAGGCTAGAGTTAGATTACAACTGGGCTGCACATACAAAATGACGAGGGTAACCCAACACCAGGCTTAGCAGTAGGAAAAGGCTAACCTAGAATTAAACGCGATTTGGATAAAGAAATTGATTTCATGCGTAAATAAGAGTTAGGTATGCTTTCATTTCTACAAATTTAGAGTTAAAGGGCTCTCTACAAAGAAATTCAATCTATATTACCTATCTGTTAAGAAGGCACAGATGAGATTCTTCGCATGTTTAGAAATTTCTGCATCTTCAGGGAAACATAGTGAGTTTTTATGATCCATAATTTTGCTGTATGTTCCTACAAGCGAATCTGCATAAAATGGAGTATCACCTAAAATTCCAAGAAAGAAGACACCAAAAGTAACAGAATGCAAACTAAACACTTTTCATCTAATAAATATGTTGTTTAAATTTGTCACATGCACGGAAAAATGAACGGTCTATGGGCCAGGCGCCTCATTCAAAACAAACAGGCACACACCAACAATATATTTAAATTTTAATGGTACCAATGAACCATCAACCCTTAAGAGCAAAATAAAATCAACGCTAACTCTTGAATTTGCTGCTCTTGTTGTTTTTTATATAATAGGAAAGGAAACAATTTACTGGGTAATTAAAAAAAGTACACTAGGTGGAGTCAGATCAGGCACAGTCCTCTAATGCTTGAGCTGGATCAGCCTTTTGAGATTACTCTCTAGAGCTGTATTCTACAACACAGTAGCCACCAGCCACACGTGGCAATTAAAATTAAATTAATTAAATAAAAGAAAAGTTCAGTTCCCTAGTCATACATTTCAAGTGCTCACTGTGGCCAGTAACTACCATACTGGACAGCACAATTATAAATCACTTTCATCATGACAGACTGACAGTGCAGCTCTAAGAGTTAGACCAGCCCTATTATTTTCTATGTGAGGAAGCTGGGCCCAAATAAATGACGTGTGATTTGCCTAAGATGACACACAGCTAGAGTTGAAAACAGCAGAAACGGTCTCCCAATGCACTGTTCCTGCTGACTAAGGGCTACGATAAAGAGGCACTGAAGCAAGTGTAAAGACAGACAAAGGTAAAGCCACCATTTTGGCCAGTACTCATCTAAAGCCACAGGTTTAAGGGCCCTGCCAGCATGCCTCAACTAGAAGTCATCTTAGTACAAACCAGACTTTCCCAAACCAGCCAATCCAAAACTTCAAAAAGGATATTCAGATAGCTAGTTTTCGTTTGTTTTCAAACGGGGCGGGGCGGAGGGGAGCTTTAAATCCAAGATTTTTCTAGTGCCATTTTTAACTGCAGTAGAATCTTTTAAATGAAGTCCAGTGCCAACCAACCTGAGCAAGCACCAGAGTAGGCTTAGAATACTGCAAAGAAGAGCCATTCAAAGTCATTAAATTTAGCTCTCAGAGTTGAAAACAACAGCAGGAATTTAAATGATCTCTTCAAATGAGCCCTGTGACTTCCTCTGAAGTACATTATTTTCTAAAGCCCTAGGAGAGTCTATGCAAATGACAGAATATATTCTACTTTCAAAAGATTACAAGATACAACTAATCCATCCTCAGATTGGGCCAGAGGTAGGGAGAATGGACAGCTACCTGGGGACATATGGTGCATACAAAGAGACCTACTAAAAAGACATCCAAAACGAAGTAGGTCATACGACAACACAAGACTAAGCATAGCAAGATCAATGTTATATACACAGAATGGTCAGCAAGAGAAGGTAATTTATACCACAAAAAAAGTTTTATGACTAATCATCATTTAATTTGGGGATTTATCAAAGTGTTCTTTTTTTTTTTTTAGCAATAACCATACTCAATTATTCTACAGATTTTCCGCTACCAATTTCTTTTAGGGTCATTTTCTAGAACAGAAATTCTCCAATTTCTAAAAATATTTTTTCAACTCTAAGGTCACTTCATGTAAGTTATTAGCCTTGTCAGACTTGCCTCAAAAAGCAGATTTAGCTACATCTCCCGTCACCCCCAAGCCAGGTGATTCAGTCACTGGTTTCCTTAGCCAGAAGATATTTTTGTGATCCTAGTACTTAGGAATGGGAAATCTTAAGCATGAAATCTATGATGTAAAGAAAAGTTTTGAAATACTTGAGCCTTTCAAATTTTGATTTGGTCAAAGTAAAAGAAATGATTAAACTTGTCTCTGAGTTTTCTGAGACTGAAATATGTATTATCAAATATATTTATCTTGATAGTCAAATGGTCAATTACTATATTTATAATTTATTTTACTGGAATTATAAACCAAATATATATACAAGTAATAAATAGAAGAAATACAGTTTATAAAAATCAATTACATAACATAATTACAAAAACTAAAGAGTACTTTTAGTTCTCTATCATTACTGGAACAAATATTAACAGTCTGATATTTAAACTATTTACAACCAATACTACTGATCAAGAAAACCTTAGAATGGAGCCCCATTGCATGCTGTAAACTTGCTCCTTCTAATACTTTCTTAATATAAAAAGGACTAGTGGAGGAATATTTCCTAGCAGTGCAGTTCCAATTCTTTTCATATTCTACTCAATCACTGTAAAGTAGGAGGCTTGTTTTAATTTTCCAATTAAACATCTGTCATATCAGACACTACTAATTCAAAGTTTTCAGAAATTCCACTTCCCTAGGACATAGGCAATTAATTTCCTTATATTCTCAAATTCTTGTCTTAGAACTAAAGTGTTATAAGATGGATTTTGAAAAAAGAACAAGTTAAAATATTTACTTACCCACTAGCATCTCAAAAAGGAAAACACCCACAGACCACCAATCACATTCTCTCCCATAGTAACCATCACCCCCTTGTGATTTCAGAACCTCAGGTGATATATAATCAGGTGTTCCAACTGCTGTATCACAATGCACCATGCCTGTCTGGATATATAGCAGAGATAAAGAAAAATAGATGTGTGTAAAAACACACACACATAAACACAACTAATTTATTTATCATTATATATACAGTGGCTACAAATTGCTACGAACAGAACTTCATTGCTGACACGGCTTTGGGAGGACAGGAGATAAATGCATCATGAAATGCATAAAATCTCTGGACTACGAGAGATCAGGGATAACCTTCCAGCTCTAAAACACAGGTGGCTTCATTAATGAAAGAAGCAAAAGGTGGTAAACTCTATGAGAAGTCCATCAACATCTTTTGTTTCTTTTTCTTACACTAAGAAGTAGTTACAAGAGAAGTAAAAAATGCAGTCTTGGGGAGTCCTAATCTGGAGAAAAGAAAAAAATCATTAGAGAAAGGAAGGGTTTTTTCCCCCCCCTTAGGAAGATTAGCCCTGAGCTAACTGCTGCCAATTCTCTCTTTTTGCTGAGGAAGACTGGCCCTGACCTAACATCCATGCCCATCTTCCTCTACTTTATATGTAGGACGCCTACCACAGCATGGCTTGACAAGTGGTGCCATGTCCGCACCCAGGATCCGAACCAGTGAACCCCGGGCCACCGAAGCATAACCTGCACACTTAACCGCTGTGCCACCGGGCTGGCCCCGGAAGCTTTGATATTTCAAAAGGAAACTGCAGCAATTAAGATTCAAAGGACCCAGTTTAGTAGTTGGATAAAGAAATGGTTTTCACTATATCAAGAAAAAATGGGGGAAATAGATCAAACATTTAAACTAAAAGATCTTAATAGCTTGAAAGCTATAACTTCAAGATGCATATTTAGAAATACGGAGCTGTGGCACCCAAGGTATTTGGCAAAATGATAAAAACACTCTTATCTGTGTTTAGTTTTGGAGGGTAATAAGAAAATCCCTATCTGATGTCTTTGAGACAAGGACAACAGCCATTGTAAATGTATGTACGCATGTGTGCATTTTGTAGCATACATATGTGTGTGTATGTATGTTTGTGTATGTGTGTATGCTGCAAAATTAAACCACTATAGTAGCACAGTCGTAAATAATACTCATTCACCTCCAGCTCTGCCCAAACTTGCAAAGATTTTTATAGACTAATTTAAAGCCTTTCATTTCCTTTACCTGCCCAGTAAAGAGTGTATCATCCACATTCCTCATAAGGAAGCCACAGAAACTACAAAAATATTAAGTATTACGACCACCCTGGGAAAAGAAAGTTCAATGTATTATGTAAACAGGATTTATGTAAATGTTTTTATTTAAGTGCAATAAAATAGGTGTTAAACATGGGAAATTAACTTCCAAAGCAATCTTTTCATTCCTCAAATTAGCAGAAATAACTCAATTTTATTTTCCCAGGTATATAGTAAATAGCAAATAGAAGTCATTTTAGTTTGAATATAAACTAATACAACAAAATTTTTGGAAATAATTGGTCAAATTATGAGGGTAAACTTTGTATGGATTCCTACTTAGGATAAAAGAGGAAGACAGTGCCTGACTTCAAAAGGTAGGGCATACAATTAATTTTTATCACGAACCATCCTATACTTTAGACTTCTGTTGGAGGAAAAATTAAAACAAAATCTCTTCATTTCACATGTATCCACAGAAATTAGACTTAAAAAAAATAAATCTGTGAGACTTATGAGCTAAAACCTAAGTGGGGACACACAGGAAAAAACTCACCAAAAGAAAAATTATTAAGTGTTAAATGGTTGAGAGGAACAAAAGGAAAGGGTAAGAAAGAAAAAAGAATTGGTATAAAGTTAGGCTGTAAAGGATGGATAAGTTGGGCATTGAAGGAGAGAGAGTGGTATGGTAGCTTAGAAAGAAAAAAAGAGCGAAAATAAAGGAACAAGAACGACTTTATATAGAGCATGTTCAAGAAATGCAGTGAAGTCCAAATCAGCTAAATATAAAGTGTGACAATGATGAAGCTGGGAAAAGTAAGACGGAGATCAGTTTGAATAAACACTTGCAGAATAATTTGGTAGGACTAAAGAATTTTTAGTAGGCAAACTATGTAAATAGCACTCTACTTTTGGAAAATTAATATTCTAACCACAATTTTTGGCCAGCATATTGGGGGTTAAAACTTTTTTTTCTTTTTACTTTTTATTAAGATTATGATAGTTTACAACCTTGTGAAATTTCAGTTGTACATTATTGTCAGTCATGTTGTAGGTGCACCACTTCACCTTTTGCGCCCACCCCCAACTCCACCTTTCCCCTGGTAACCACCAATCAGTTCTCTTTGCCTGCATGTTTAACTTCCACCTATGAGTGGAGTCATACAGAGTTCGTCTTTCTCTATCTGGTTTATTTCACTTAACATAATACCTCAAGGTCCATCCATGTTGTTGTGAATGGGATGATTTTATTTTTTATGGCTGAGTAGTATTTCAATCTGTGTGTGTGTGTGTGTGTGTATATATATATAGATATCTATATATACACTTAGGTTGCTTCCACGTCTTGGCTATTGTAAATAATGCTGCAATGAACATGGGGTACATAGGACTTTGGGAATTGCTGATTTCAAGTTCTTTAGATAGATACCCAGTAGTGGGATGGCTGGGTCATACGGTATTTCTATTTTTAATTTTTTGAGAAATCTCCATACTGTTTTCCATAGTGGCTGCACTAGTTTGGATTCCCACCAACAGTGCATAAGGGTTCCTTTTTCTCCACAACCTCTTCAACATTTGCCACTTTTTGTTTTGTTTTTGCCATTCTAACAGGTGTAAGGTGATATCTCAGTGTAGTTTTGATTTGCATTTCCCTGATGATGAGTGATGATGAACATCTTTTCATGTGTCTATTGGCCATCTGTATATCTTCTTTGGAGAAATGTCTATTCATGTCCCATGCCCATTTTTCGACTGGGTTGTTTGATTTTTTGTTGTTGAGCTGTGTGAGTTCTTTATATATTATGGAGATTAACCCTTTGTCGGATATATAACTTGTAAATATTTTTTCCCAATTAGTGGGTTGTTTTGTTGTTTCAATGCTGTTTTCCCGTGTCTTGAAGAAGCTCTTTAGTCTGATGAAGTCCCATTTGTTTATTCTTTCTACTGTTTCCCTTGTCTGAGAAGACATGGTGTCTGAAAAGATCCTTTTGATACTGATGTCAAAGAGTGTACTGCCCATATTCTCTTCCAGAAGACTTATTGTTTCAGGCCTAATCTTTAGGTCTTTGATCCATTTTGAGTTTATTTTAGTAAACTGTAAAAAAGAATGGTTGATTTTCATTCTTTTACATGTGGCTGTCCAGTTTTCCCAGCACCATTTGTTGAAGAGACTTTCTTTTCTCCATTGTACACCCTCAGTTCCTTTGTCAAAGATTAGCTGTCCATAGATGTGTGGTTTTATTTCTGGGCTTTCAATTCTGTTCCATTGATCTGTGCACCTGTTTCTGTACCAGTACCATGCTGTTTTGATTACTGTAGCTTTGTAGTATGTTTTGAAGTCAGGGATTGTGATGCCTCCAGCTTTGTCCTTTTTTCTCAGGATTGCTTTAGCAATTCGGGGTCTTTTGTTGCCCCATATGAATTTTAGGATTCTTTGTTCTATTTCTGCAAAGAATGTCACTGGGATTCTGATTGGGATTGCGTTGAATCTGTACATTGCTTTAGGTAGTATGAACATTGTAACTATGTTTATTCTTCCAATCCATGTGCACGGAATGTCTTTCCATCTCTTTATGGCGTCATCAATTTCTTTCACGAAAGTCTTGCAGTTTTCCTTGTATAGGTCTTTCACCTCCTTAGTTAAATTCACCCAAAGGTATTTTATTCTTTTTGTTGCAATTGTGAATGGGATTGTGTTCTTGAGATCTTTTTCTCTTAGTTCATTATTAGAGTATAGAAATGCTACTGATTTATGTATGTTGATGTTATACCCTGCAACTCTGCTGTAGTTGTTGATTATTTCTAATAGTTTTCCAATGGATTCTTTGGGGTTTTCTATATATAAGATCATGTCATCTGCAAACAGCAAGAGTTTCACTTCTTCATTGCCTATTTGGATTCCTTTTATTTCTTTTTCCTGTCGAATTGCTCTGGCCAAAACCTGCAGTACTATGTTGAATAAGAGTGGTGAGAGTAGACATCCTTGTCTTGTTTCTGTTCTCAGAGGGATGGCTTTCGGTTTTCGCCCATTGAGTATGATGTTGGCTGTGGATTTGTCATAGGGGGTTAAAACTTTTTAAAATAAACATTTGGAAAAGATACTTAAAAACTGTCTCATGCAGGGGGAAAGCCACAAATTGTATGAATATAGAATCTACATTTATGAAAAGTCTCTGATCCTATTCTAAAGAAATACAGGAAGAATAAACCAGAAACTAAAGACGCTGATTTACCTACAGGGGCAGGGTGGGAAAAGGGTGGAAAGAAGGGAGTATGGGAATGGCGTAGTAGGGATAAAGAGGGAGTGATCCTTCTCTTAGTATGCAAATTGTATAGTTCTGACTCTTAAAACCAGAGGAATGCTTCACATATCCAAAAAATAAATAAACAAGTAAAACCAACCTGGATGTGTGGGGAACTCTAAATGGAATACAAACAGTAAGAAATGAACTTGTTTTATAAATTAAAAATATAACCACACCAAAGGAGGTAGGGAAGAAAACAACTGACCTAGGTAATTCTGGAAGACAGTATCTTAAATGATTACTTTAAGGCTAAATACAAAAAGAACTGCATAAAAATGCATTCTTAATTAGTAAATCTGTTTCTTATAGGGCAATTCTGAAATAATTTTATGTGTATACTAGGATTGAACAAGTAAACATTGTGTAGTTAATGAGAGCCAGGTTTCTCACTGTCCAAAAAAGAAATTACAAAGAAGAAAGGAAAAAGACTAGAATGAACTCTGTGGTTCAGAATCAGAATCAGAAGTATCAGTATGAACTCATGAATTTTAACATACCATACATGCAGACAGGTAAGTACAGAATTAAATATGAACAGGTGTGTGCATGTGGGTTAACAGAGATAGTGTATACAATATACATGTGTCTGCTGACAAGGCCTAGAGATAATGACAGTCCAGGAGCAATAAGCACACCTAGTGCCCAAATACTGCTTTCTAAATGCCATTCTTCAATAAAAGGAATCAGAGCTTCTTGGAGAAGGGACTGATTCCAGGGCCGGGACTGAGAAAATACAAGACAAGGGTTGTCAATAACTTATAGTGTCAAAAAATAAGAAAATGCTCTACAAATGGGGCATATCAAAAGGACAGAGAAGCCAATCTAAACAGCCTTCATAAGATAAGCAAACTTTGGACTGAGTTTCAAAGCATAAGTAGGAATTTGCCAAGTAGACTATATTCAACACCATATACGAAGGTCAGGAATCATGAAACAGCATGATATAAAAAGGACTATATGTAATATAAGACTATATTCAACACCATATACGAAGGTCAGGAATCATGAAACAGCATGATATAAAAAGGACTATATGTAATATAAGAACCATAGGATACAAAAGGTCGAGTGATAAGAGGATGAGAGTAAAAAAGTAGGCAGAGGTCTTATCAGCTTAAGAGGTTTCAAATACAAGCTAAGGAGTCTGAACTTTATTCAGTAGGTGACAGGAATCTACTAAAGTTTTTTGAGCTGGAGAAAACATAAACAGGTATCCATTTTCAAAAGTTTCCTCAAAAGTATTTTATTTATTTATTTATTTATTTAAAGATTGGCACCTGAGCTAACAACTGTTACCAACCCTTTTTTTTCTTTTTCCTGATTTTTTTCTCCCCAAATCCCCCCCAGCACATAGGTGTGTATTTTTAGTTGTAGGTCCTTCTGGTTGTGGCACATGGGACGCCACCTCAACATGGCCTGACAAGTGGTGCCATGTCCGCACCCAGGATCCCAACGAGCGAAACCCTGGGCCACAGGAAGCGGACCGCATGAACTCAACCACTCAGCCATGAGGCTGGCCCGCAAAAGTATTTTATTTTAAATGGATCAGATTACATGTGTATTTGCTAAATATATCTGGTATTTTATAATTAACAAAATATCATAAATTGAGAGATGTACTGAAAACACAAAATTGGTGGATGACAAATCTTAGAATTGGTCTAAGAAACTGTTCAAAATGCTTCCTGTGAAAGTGGAAAAGAAAAATTATTACCAGAATTCTTAATTATCAGAAGTATTAAAAGCCTCACCTTGACTGCGACATAGACGGGAGCCTATTCAGTCCATTTCAATAATTAAAAATGAGCACTTGCACCAGGGGCTCCTTTCTCAGAGAGGCATATCCTTGCCTTCTAAGATTCTTGGCTACTGGAAGGTCCTGATTCTGCTTGTGTTCTATCTAAAAAGCAGCCCACCTAGTTTAGAACCCCATTTCCGTTTGCCTTGTATAGTGTCCAGAGGCACACAAAGCTGCCTGTTATTTTAGTTACCAGCCTGGGTACCAATCATTATTTTCATTACGGCTCTGGTTACAAAGCTGCATAGCTCTTCAATGGTCTGTCTTTATTGCTTCCATAAACCTGTTCTTTCAAATGTATAATTTTGCAGAAAATGAGGTTTTGCAGAAACGTGAGTAGAAATGCCTATATTTTAAACAATGATGTCACCTGTAGAAAAATTAGGAACATTAACAATTTACCAATTAGCTTTTTAAAAATTATAGCCTCAATTTAATCAAATGGTATACACTAGAATATTAATAGATAAAATCTTATACTATTTTCAGGTAATTTAAAATACTAACATAAAATGTGCCTTAAAAGGTAGAAAGCTTGCTATGAAATGTATGACAGGCAAAGAGGAACTCAACTAATCAAGTTAATGCAAGTAATTTTAAATAGCAGAACTTCTTGGCTGTCATTGAGATACATCTAGACGTAAATACACTACACTGTAACTTCCACTCACATCCAGATATTTTCTTCAGAGAGAAAGAGTGACAGCATTCAGAAAACTGTGTAATCTACAATTTATCAATGATAGAACTCTTAATTGTGATAGTAACAAATTATTTTAGTCCTTGGAGGTTATAATTTTATAGCTGTGTTTTGTTTCTTCTTTAATCCATGGCATAATATTTTATAGGAAGCCAGAAGAGCTAAAAAATAATTTGGGCATCTCTGTCTACATGACAGATAAAGGGTTGGCAAACTTTTTCTGTAAAGGGCCAGAGTGTAAATATTTTAGACTTTGTGGCCCACACAGGGTCTCTATCACATGTTTTTAAAAACAGAAAAACAATTTTTAGCGTAGAAGCTGTACAAACCCAAGCCACAGGCCAGGTTTGGCCCTGTGCTCTAGTTTGTGACCCCTTCTAAAGACGTACAGATGAATGAGAATGAAACTATGAACATCTCTAATGGCTTTGAGACTGTAACAACAATCAAAGGCAAACAAAGTGATGAAGCTGAAACTTGCAACAAGACTACTGACATTAACAACTAACACAAAAATTTTAAATTCTATGTACTATAGTTTTTAATTAAAAACTCCTTTGTTCTTCAACATTATATAATTGTCCTCGTTATTAATATTACTTGAGGAATGAAGGTTTGGGATCAAAAAAAAAAACCCCAATATTTTTAAAGTTCAGTATTTGAAAAAAATATTTGACTACATCAAAATTAAGGATATCTGTTTAAACAAAGATGGGTAGCAGACTGAAGACAATATCAGCAATATCTGTGGAATTACTATCTAGATTATATAAGGAATGCCTGCACATCAACAAGAAGTCAATTTTAAAAGGGTCAAAAGATATACAACACAGGTAATCCACAAAAGAGAAATGAATATCAAGTATATGAGGAAAGGTTTGACATCATTAGTTATAAGATAAATACAATTTTTAAAAAATACTACTTTATACGTGTATACATATATAGAGAGGAATTGGTAAGATTTAGAGAGTGAATAATGGGAAGGGTGAGGGAGGATATGAGGAGACAGGATCTCTCATGCACTACTAGCAAGAGGTTCTAACACTTACAGCCATTCTGGAGACCAGTAATACTTTATGCATCCTCTGATATAGTAGTCTCTTTTTTTCTTTTAACCCTGAGGAAGATTGGCCCTGACCTGACATCTGTGCCCATCTTCCTCTATTTTTCATACGTAGGATGGCTGCCATAGCATAGCTTGATAAGCAGTGTGTAGGTCCATGTCCGGAATCCAAACAGGTGAAGCCCGGGCCACTGAAGCGGAGTGCACAAACTTAACTGCTACACCACCAGGCAGGCTCCTACAGTAGTCCTTTTCTAGATTTATATCTGGAGGAAACCCTAGTCAGAATACACATGGGACATGTATGAAGATGTTCAACATAGGCTGCAGGCAGCTGGTTGTGACCTAGGAATCTACCATAAGGGGAAATTATAAGTAAAATCAGTAGATAGATACTATGGAATACTAAGAAGCAATGAGCTAATTTACATATATCAGGAATAGATATAAAACAATGTAGAGTAAAAAAAGTAACCAAAATGATATCCATACCATTATACTATTTATACATATGTACACTAAACTAACAGTTTGCAAGAGCATACAGTAAACACATTACAGTGGCTGTGTATTAGGGAAAGAATAAGACAGAAACTAAAAAGAGGAAAATATAATAAAAACAAGATAGAGCTTTTGTGTAGACTACTAATGACAACAAGCTGTGAACCAAGGAGTATAATTAACTCAAGTATATGTACCAGAATTAAAAAATAGTAAACAAAATTGTAGAAGCTATATTTTATTTTGCCTTTTAAAGAGACAATTTAAGATATTTAAATAGCTGAATTTATTATTTGCTTACATGCTTGTAAAATTATTTTGTAAATACCATATTCTGTCCTGTTCTTCATATTCTCACACTCTGCACCCTTCTTTCCTTAACCACCTTTACCCACCCTAAAAACATGTGGTATGATTTATTTTTCTGCAGCCTCCAAAAGGTTTTTGGTTCAATTAAACTCAGAATACAGTGACGGAAATGCAGCACATAAACATCATTCACTATGTATAACAGACATAAAAAAGTTTAGCATTCTATTAGGGAATTATTTCATACTTTATTTTTATTAAAGATAATTTTCACTGTTAATCATTTCATACTATATTATGATAAATGCCACAAGAGGGAGCTTTGGGCACAAATACTCCACCTACTAAACATTGATTAAGGTATGCAGAAGACAGACACAGTAACAGACTTTATGAAGAAAACCAAAAAAGTAAAGGGATGTTACGGTTTAGACAGGTAGCTCGGGGATACAAACCTAGACAGATGAATATGGCCTATGAGGCACAGGACAAATCCTAAGTAAGTAAAGACATTGCAGACATTATTAGAAGAGTGATCAGTCAGATGAGAAATATCAGGAAGAACTTTCCAAAGGAGGTAAAACCTGAGCTGAGCTTGGAAGAATATGGATTGCTATGAAGGCAGAACAATCAATAAAAGTGAATGTCACACAGTTGGCATGAATAAGAAGTAAAGAGAAAAGAAAATCAGGTTAATTCAAAATAAACACCTTCACAAGATAACTAAAAAGAAACAAGATTCATTATATAACCATCCTGGAAGGTTATAAAACCCATACAAAAGATGATATCCAGTTTGCTGTCAATATACTTTAACATTTAGAAAATCTAATATATGCAAGTCACCCCTTAGATCTAACAAGAGAATACAAAGAAAATAAAACATGACCCCTCCCATCAGGAATTACTGCCAGGAATTACAGTATACTTATAGAGATAAAGCCAAGAGATACACATTTTGCAACAAAATAAATCAACATCGTAATTAGCTATGAGGTTAATGCTACTGAATCTATTAATCATAATATGAACTGTTCAACAGATAAAGCTCTACAATAGATCATGTCCCAAATTTATTCTATGTGGTTCATGCAGGTAAGGTTGGTAGAAGATGGTAACACAAATTTCTTACCTTACCTCTTTTTTTTTTTTTAAAGATTTTATTTTTTTCCTTTTTCTCCCCAAAGCCCCCCAGTACATAGCTGTACATTCTTCACTGTGGGTCCTCCTAGTTGTGGCATGTGGGATGCTGCCCCAGCGTGGTTTGATGAGCAGTGCCATGTCGGCGCCCAGGATTCGAACCAACGGAAACACTGGGCCGCCTGCAGCACAGCGCATGAACTTAAACACTTGGCCACGGGGCCAGCCCCACCTTACCTCTTTTTTTTAAAGGACAAATACAGAAACAATAATGGTGATGGAAATACCCATGTACCTTAATTTATATTTTGTGTCCTACTTCTTCACTTGATCATTATACACATGAATTAGGTTTTTTTGGTAGCAAATGCTTGTTAACATTCTATGAGGCAAATAACTATTTAAGTTATCTAAGTTATTTTTCTTGGATTCACCAAATCTACTAATAAAGTACTTTATAGCTAGATTAATGATTAGTAAAGGAAATGTTTTGATTTGGATATTTTATTACTTTGTTTGAATCACTACAGTTAGCAAAACTAAATTTATTTTTGTTTAAAATTATGAAGTCCAGATTTGAAGTGTTTCTTTTCTTTTTGTTTCTCAAAAAAGTAGCATTTTGGGGCTGGCCCAGTGGCACAGCGGTTAAGTGTGCACGTTCCACTTCAGCGGCCCAGGGTTCACAGGTTTGGATCCGGGGTGCAGACATGGCACCACTTGGCAAGCCATGCTGTGGCAGGCGTCCCACACATAAAGTACAGGAAGATGGGCACGGATGTTAGCTCAGGGCCAGTTTTCCTCAGCAAAAAGAGGAGGATAGGCAGCAGATGTTAGCTTAGGGCTAATCTTCCTAAAGAAAAAAAACCTAGCATTTTTTTTTTTTTTACTTGCTTGTTACTTACTTCATCCATCTTCATACATGTGCCAAAATCTGCTAATTTTAGATGTCCATGTTTATCCAAGAGCATGTTGTCAGGCTTCACATCTCTGTGAATTAAACCCATGGAGTGTATGGCATCCAGAGCAAGAACAACTTCAGCAGTATAAAACTTGGCCCATTTTTCAGGTACATCATAGTTACTCATAAGATTTACAAGGTCTCCACCAGGCATGTATTCCATTACCATGTACAGATATTTATCATCTTGAAAGGCACAAAAGAGCTGGAAAACAAAACAGGAAGAAAAAAAGTTAAAAAAAAAAGAAAGAAAACCAAAACCATAAACAGAAAAAAACCAAAAACCATTATTATGATTTAAAAAGACAAATTATGTTATAACCAAAACAGAATTGAACTTTATGAAATCTTTGATTTTAGATGTGGACACCTTTAATAGAAAAATAGACAAAACTTTTACACGGATATCTTCTTCAGGCTTACTAGCAAAATATGCACAAATGAATCTTTTTCCCTCTGGAAGAATACAGGATTCTATTTAAATAGAAATATTTTAAAAGAGCAACAGAATGAGGAACATAAAAGGTGAAAGAATGACAGAAGAATTCATAACAAAAAAAAACATTTCTGAAAACAAATTACTGCACATAAGTCACAAAGAGAGCTGCTCAACAGTTGTTCAAAGAGTTGAGGACACTGGGGGCAATATCAATAGTCAATTTAAAAACAAGGCAAATGATTTACAAAGCTGGTGAAAACATATGATGTTTAAAGTCGATGGTTTATTCTTTGTAATACTCATCAATAGGTACACTGTGGAAAATATATTTAAATTCCTCATGTGTTAATAAACCGAGTAGCGTTGATGGTATCATGTGCTCTTGTGGACTTAACCATCAGCATCAGTTCTGTGAATTTCTGTCAGATATAGAAGCTGAATATCCTGACTCACTCTACCACACAGCAGTTCAATAGCTTCACAGGGGTAAATTTTGAAAATATACCAACAGATTGTGGTTTGTGTGTGTGTATATATATAGATAGACACATACATAGAATGGAGTAAAATACAGTAATGAAATTAACTATAGCAACCTGGGTAACTCACACCAACATAATGTTGAACAAAAAAGCTAGACACAAAAGAAGAAATATTCAATGATTTCACTTATATAAAGTTCAAGCAACAGGAAAACTATAGTTTTCGAGTGTTTTTTTAGATGGTAAACTAGAAAGAAAAACAGGGAAATGGTTACCAAAGTCAGAAGGGTGGTTATTTTCGGGGGAATGCATGGAGTTAGACACTGGGGAAGAGCACAAGGGGACTTCCGGAGTACTGGCAACATTTACTTTTTGACCTGGGTAGTGAATACATGGATATTTGCTTTGTGATAAATCATTCTGCTGTTTGTTTTACAGACTTTTCTGTGTATGTCACAAATAAAACCATTTTTTTAAAAAAAGTATGATAAAATTAAAGCAGAAATCAAAGGGAAATTTATAGCCTCAAATGTGTTTATAGCTATCTCTCCTTATCCTCTCACTATCCAATATTCAAAGAGATATTTTTATCGGAAAATAGGGACCAACAATAAAAGTTAGGCAGATAAAGAAACTAGAAAAGAACAATATAAATCCAAAGAAAACAGGAGCTAGTGAAAAAAAAAAAATAATTAAAAAGAAAACCAAAAGAGGTATATTTTATAAATAAAAAGCATGTTAAGACAAAAATTTACATATACTTTATTAAATAGAAAAGTGAAAGAGAAGACAGATATAGTTACAGAAAGTATAAACTGACTTAAAAAGTAAATAAAAACCTTGATCACTCAACAATCATATGAGACATTAAAAGGTTGGTAGAAAATCTAGTTGGGAAGAAGGGAGAGAGGGATTGAGTAGTAGAAGGGCACATATTAATTTTAGAATAGCAGCTCTCTCTCAGAAGGAAGAAAGGGTGAGAAAAGTGGGTAGGAGAACTGAAAGTATTTCAAGAGTTCTTGTAATGTTTTAGTACTTCAAAATTAAAAGAATAAAATTAAATATACTGAACGTGTGTAAGATTGAAACCAAAGAAAGTTTCCAGATAGCTTGTTAGGCAAACAAGAAAAGTTACCAACAGTGAATTAATTATGTGTGACTGTATCAGCTGAAGAAATGTGTCTAGAGAAAATCAATTTGTTTAAGACTATTAATCTCTCAGCAACAACAGCTGCTCAAAGAGTTGAGGACACTGGGGGCAATATCAATATAAAAACAAGGCAAATGATTTACAAAGCTGTGAGAACATATGATGTTTAAAGTCGATGGTTTATTCTTTGCAATACCGATCAAGAGGTACACTGTGGAAAATATATTTAAATCCCTCATGTGTTAATAAATGAGTAGCGTTGATAGTATCATGTGCTCTTGTGGACTTAACCATCAGCATCAGTTCTGTGAACTTTTGTCAGAAATAGAGCTGAATATCCCGACTCACTCTACCAGACAGCAGTTCAAGAGCTTAACAGTGGTAAAGTTTTCCTGCAATTATATGAGTCCAGAGCCAAGACTGAAATTTGTCTGATCAAGAAGAACCACCCTCAACCACTATTATCGAACACTGAATAGTTCTGGAAATTAGCTGTAGCCGCACACTTGATAATGTTTCTTAATTAATACAACCTAAAATGACAAGGCAAAATAGTGCTTATATGCAAAACTTCTACTGTGGTACAATCATGTTGATGACATCAAGCTACTTTATATACTTCCCATGCTACCAAAATCAAAACAAGAAGTGAGATCTCCATTCCTACACAAATTTGCAGTGGATATATTTTCTAAGCTCAAACTACAGTCCCACAGTTCCAGCAGCATCTTTTGGACTTCAATGTAAGTGCAAAGGAAAGATCCACATTTCAAAATCCGTTTAAACTTGGCAATTGAGGAACATCAACTTAACCTTCAACTGGAAGTGTAATGTAATGACATTGCTACCTGTAATGTAATGACATTGCTAAAAGGTAAACATCAAGAGAAGAATTTAACATAATTCTATAAACGCCTTCCAAGTAATGAATATACTCAAAATCATATGCTTGAGGTCAACATCGACAGTCATAAATAGTGCGTTAGCCTGTACCCTTGACATGTGATGAAAATGGCCTTTACCTCTGTAGTCTTCCTCTCAAAAACCCATAACCCTAGTCTAAACAATAAGAAAAACATCAAATTCCAATAGAAGAGCATACACATCCTACAATATAACTGACAAGTAATCCTCAAAGCTGTAAAGGTTATCAAAAACAAGGAAAGTCTGAGAAACTATCACAGCCAAAGGGCCTAAGAAGATATAACAACTAAATGTAACATACTATCCTAGATGAGATCCCAGAACAGAAAAAGAACATTAAGTAAAAACTAAGAAAATCTGGGAGCCAGCCTGGTGGTATAGTGGGGTTAAGTTCATGGGTTCCACTTTGGTGGCCCAGGGTTTGCAGGTTTTGATCCCAGGAGCAGACCTACACACCACTTATCAAGCCATGCTGTGGCAGCATCCCACACACAAAATAGAGGAAGATTGACACAGATGTTAGCTCAGGGACAATCTTCCTCAAGCAAAAAGAAGAAGACTGGCAACAGATGCTAGCTCAGGGCCAACCTTCCTCACCAAAAAGAAAAAACAAACCTAAGAAAATCTGAATAAATTATAGACTTCAGTTAATAATAATATATCAATATTCATTCATTCATTGTAACAAATGTACCTAAAGTAAGAGGATAACAATAGGGAAACAGTACAGAGAGTATATGGGAGCTCTCTACTATCTGCTCAATTTTTCTGTAAATTTAAAACTGCCTTTTAAAAATAAAGTCTACTAATAATAATGTACTACTACTAATAATGTACAACTGTAATTTCACAAGGTAGTTAACTATCATAATCTTAATTAAAAAATAAAAGCAACATCTAAGTTTGTTGCAGATTATAGGATGAAGGGTAGCAGAATATGCCACCCCGAAATACACCTCTTTGGTGTACTGGTTATTTTGAGCTGTAGGTTCCTGGAAAACAGCAAATGCAGGGACAGGCTTTCTCTGAACTCTTATCTGCCTAAAGACGGATAGCCCAAAAGGAGCTTGATTGTCATAAATCCCCTCTTGGGAGTTTCATCAACCAGGGAAAACTGACTCATCACAGGAAAGGAGGCTACAAGTGTACACACTCAGAAAAACTTTGTCACAAACCATCGTATCTCCCATCTATTCTTCCAAGGCCCCATTCATCTTTTATAAAAATCATTTACTGTCCCCTAAGAGGCCTACATGCCCCTACTCCTGTCCCTATTAAGATGGTATTTAACTCTGAATTCTAAAGTTACCTCTGAGTTACTCATTTTTCCCTGGGGATCTCCCATGTATACATGAGGTATCCATGTCAATAAACTTTAGTTTTTCTCTTAAAAATAAATAAATAAATAAATAAATCATATGCTGGTACCTACCTGTGTGAAAAGACATTTTCTAATAAGATGAATATGTAAAATCTTATTACACATCAGCATTAACAGAACATCTGCAATCAATTTTGCGAGGAAACACTAATTGTGAATTTCAATTAAGCAAAAATGTTATTGCCCCCCAAAAATTATTTCATTCTTCTCCTGAATAGATCTGTATTTTTAAAAACTGTACTTACTGTTATGTTTTTTGAATTTTATCAATAAAAAATGTGCAAATTTTTTTCTCATTATATATGTACCTACATAATATCTTTGATTTTGCCTCTTGGGCCACAAAGCCTAAAATATTTACTTACTATCTGGCTCTTTACAAAAAAAGTTTGCCAATTTCTGGTATGCCTGAAACTAGATGGGCCATGGTTGGTAACTACTGAAACTGCCTGAAGAGTACATGGGGATTCAATATACTTTCTTTCTACCTTGGGATGTGTTTGAAATTTACAATAAATTTTAAAAACTAAAAAATACACCATTAAAAAGCAAGTTCACCCAGCCTCATGGAATGAATAGTTTCTATTTTATATAAACTGTACTGCAGCTCAGAAAAAACTTGGTGTGCTTCCCAACTGTCTTCTAGATATGAAATCCAACCAGAAGAGCCCATGTTAAAAAAATTAAATTAAATTAAGTTAAAGGTCAAATGTCACTTATGCAAATAGATGGAAAATTCCTTAACATCTTAGTAAATCAAATCTGGTAATCTGATGAGAATATCACATCATAGCAAATAGCATTCACTTTAGATTTTACACTACCTTTAAGTTTATTTTTTTTTAGTGTACTATAATAACAAGAAAACCATATTAAAAGATGCTGAAGGAAGGATTTCAAATACTTTAACATTATTCCTGATAAAAAATACTTGCTAAGCTATGAATAGTTGGACAGGCCAAACCCTTTACTGTCTTAACCAGAAAGATTCAGCAAACATCAGATTTAACAAACATTAGAGTTCTAGCCACTGAAATGAATAAAAATAAAATAATAAATAATAAACAAGATAATAATAAAAAAGGTAAGGATGAAAAACTTCTACTTTTCATCACTATACTGAAAGACAGAGCCAAAGATATATTTTTTTGCATTTTGCAATATCTACATATTTAAAAATTAGTTTTCTTATGCATAAGTTTCTTCTGAACCTATCTTGGGGGAAAATGTAATATGGTTTTACTGAAAATCACGCTCTGCACAGAGAGACATACTGTATTGTTATGGGAAGACCCAATATTCCAAAATAATCAAAACAACCAAAAGATTTACCAGTTGAGGCTGGCCCAGTGACACAGCTGTTAAATTCATGTGCTCTGCTTTGGCAGTCTGGGGTTTGCCGGTTTGGATCCTGGGTGCAGACCTATGCATCGCTTATCAAGGCATGCTGTGGCAGGCATCCCACATATAAAATAGAGGAAGATGGGCACACATGTTAGCTCAGGGCCAATCTTCCTCAGCAAAAAGAGGAGGATTGGAGGTAGATGTTAGCTCAGGGTTAATCTTCTTCAAGAAAAAAAAATCTACCAATTAAAGCAATGCAAGTCAAAACCATAAGTGTATTTTTTAATAGAATGAAAAGCAAATTCTAACTTCACAGAGAAAATTTTTAAGAAGTGCCACAAAAAAATATTATAAAAGAAGAACAGTGACAAGAGACTTCCCCTACCAGAAATCAAAATATATGAAAAACTACAGAAATTAAAACAATACGATTTTAGAGCAGGAACAAATAACAAGTCAAAGTAACGGAACAGAGACAAAAGAGAAATTCATGTGTATTGGTAATTTAGTCTATGATATACAGGACATTTTGTTTACTTCATGGGGAAAAGATGGGCTTTTCTACAAATGGCATTGGGAAAACTGGCCACCCATTTGTGAAAAACAAATCCTACTTCACATAAAAAAAAAAAATTCCTGGCAACTTACAAACAGACTCCCCTCCAAAAATGAAAACATAAAAAAGTTAAAGTATAAGAGGATATTTTTATAATCTTCAAGGTGCAGAAGGCATTTCCCAGCAAGAATCAAAATATACAATTTATAGATTTGACTACATCTAAATTTAAAAATTCAACGAACAGACAAGTAATAGTCCAAGAGAATTATTTCCAACATATATACTAAAGGATTAATATCCAGGATCTACTAGCATGCTAACAAATCAACTTAAAAAAAGAAAAACAAGGGGCTGGCCCCGTGGCTCAGTGGTTGGGTTCATGCTCTCTGCTTCGGTGGCCCAGGCTTTCACCGGTTCAAATCCCGGGTGTGGACATGGCACCACTCAACGAGCCATGCCAAGGCAGCGTCCCACATACCACAACTAGAAGGACCCACAACTAAAATATATACAACTATGTACTGGGGGGCTTTGGGGAGAAAAAGGAAAAATAAAATCTAAAAAAAAGACAAGAAAAACAACTCATTAGAAAAATGAGATAAGTGATGGAGAAGGAATACAAACTACTAATAAACATGAAACATGCTGAATGTCTAAGTAATCAAGGAAATGCAGCTTGACACAGTAACATCTTACTTCTTGAGGATGTGACTAATAAAAATTTAAAATAATTACAATATCCAGTATTTGCTAAAAATACAGTGAAATAAAACATCTTTTAAACAATTAGAGTAATATAAACTTGTAAAAACCTTTTTTTACAAGGCAATTTGGCACTATCAATCAAAATATCAAATGTCCATACCTATATGATCTAGCAATTCCAATGCTAGAAATCTATTCCAAAGAAATACTCAAACATGTACAAAAGATGGGGACCTACAAGCATGGTTAAATTCATGTCAAGGATAGAAAAAGTACAAGACAGGTCTGGAATACCTTGCTATTTGTCATATCAGATAGCAAGCAAGCTATCAAAGACTACAAGGCTATGTCAAAAGGATCAGGAGCTGGGGGTGGCCCCGTGGCTGAGTGGTTAAGTTCTCGCACTCCGCTGCAGGTGGCCCGGTGTTTTGTTGGTTCGAATCCTGGGCATGGACATGGCACTACTCATCAAACCACGCTGAGGTGGCGTCCCACATGCCACAACTAGAAGGACCCACAACGAAGAATACACAACTATGTACCGGGGGTTTGGGGGAGAAAAAGGAAAAAAATAAAATCTTTAAAAAAAAAAAAAAAAGGACAGGACTCAGGAGCCAACCTTAACAGGATCCCACTTGCCACAGATATCACAATTTCAACATCAATAAGATGTTGAAAGGACTGAAATACATCAAATAGGTTTTAAGTCCATGAGTTTAATTAAACTGATACTCTTTCAAAATTGGTCACCTTTAGAGGATAAAAGGAACCTAATCCCTTATTTTGAAAACTAGTGCATATAAGGAAAGAATAAAACATTTATCCTGTCCCACTTCTGTGAACCGCACTACTGGGTAAACCAATTAGTAAATGAGGGGAATATTTTTATTTATGGAAGTATTCCAGTCACTATAATCAAGACAGAATGATAGAATTGGAATATCACCATTTTGCAATCCTTAATAAATTAATGGATCTAGACACTGAGCACAAATAGCTGGTAAAATAACAGAGAGACAACCAAATATTAGCCTCCCAATAGAACAAAACACTATCCACGAAGTTGTCCTGCCAGCTCTCAATCACACCTGATTCTGATTAAGCCTCTATATCTAACAACCAACTTACAAAAATACAAATGAGAGAGAAACATGTTAAACTACACAAGGATGAAACTGGCAAAATCTAGGTTCCTTCAACAAGTGAACTGATGGGACAAAAGAAAAAAGAAAAAGAAGGAAACTCAAGATTGAGAGACTTAAAAGATACACCTAAATTTGAAAAAACCTAAAAGTGAACTGAAGTGTTTGTGGATACACCTATTCAGGTATATCAAACTGTAAAAGAACGCAAGGAAGTGTTTACCATAAAAAAGACACTAGAAAAACAGGGAAAGAACACAGCAAACTAGATATATAGATGGCTTAAAAAAAAAGTCCTCTCCACCAGCAAAGGAACAAGTTTTTAAATTGTGGCAACATTTATCTATTGAATTCAAATTGCACTAAGAATATATCTCTAAGAAATGCGGATGGGTCAAAGACTTATACGTACCATAATTTATATAAGAAAAATGAAAAGAGCTATTTCCAATGAGAATATAGTGAATTATGGGGGCCTTCATACAATTAAATATTAAATAGTGATTAAACAATAAAAACTGAGATTCAGAAAACTGTTTGAAATAATCTACCAAAACTAATTATAGGCATCCTATGACTCATTAATTTCACTGCAAGGTAGATCGCTAAGAGAAATATGTGAACATACAGGCCAAAATCCATATGAAAGAAAATTCATGGTGTTGTTATTCATGACAGCAAAAAAACAGAAAGAACCCAAGAACTAGTGAGTGAATAAAATGTAGTATATCCATACAATAGAATATTATTCAGCCATAATAAGGAATAAAGTGCTGATACATGTTTTAACATGAATGAATGTTGAAAACACTATGCTAACTGAAAGAAGATGTCACAAAAGACTATATATTTATGATCCCATTTATATGAAATGTCCAGAATAGGCAAATCCACAGACACAGAAAGCAGACTAGTGATTGCCAGGGGTTGGCGCCAGGGAGGATTGGGGAATAACTGCTAATCAGTTCAGCGTTTCTTTTAGGAGGTTGATAAAAATGTTTTAAAATTAGAGAAGGAGCAGGACCAAGATGGCAGCATGAGTGGTCTTCTTTGTCTCTCCCCTGTCGAATGTACAACCAATTGGACATTCACCGATTAACAAAGGATATCCAGATAGCATCTCAAGACCCCTAAGAGACTCATGCTGCTATACATCGGAAGGTGGATGGACTTCCCCCTGGGAGGAGGTGGAAATAGGTGAAAACTCTCCGACCCCCAACCCCCGGAAAGCCTAGCTCCTGCAAGAGGCTCTCTTCCAGTGGACTCCCCCATAGCATCGCCATACACCAAGGGCGGGAGTGTGCACTCACCAGCGGAGCAATGGTGGAAACAGGTGACAACAACCCTACCCAAGCCCCCCCCACCGTGATTACGTCTAAGCCTGGGGGGAATCCCCAGGGCCCCGCACCCACCGGCAGAGAAGGCCTCCACTCGCCGTTAGCAGGGAGGCCCTGCCGAGAAACCAGAACAAAAGAAAGCTCCCAGCGAGCGGATTCCCCAGCACGGCACCAGACCGCCAGCTGCTGCTGGGCCCATGGTCTCCGGCGCATGGGTTGGTGCAGGGGGCGCCCGGACTTCCTGTGGACGAGCTTGGGGACAGGGTTGGAGCTCCAGCGCCTGGCTCTGCGGCCCGGGGGGAGGCTCCGGGGTCCCGCACCCCCCAGGCAGGGAAAGCCTCTGCTCGCCATTAGCAGGGAGACTCTGCCCAGAAACCAGAAGAAAGGGAAGCTCCCAGCAAGCAGATTCCCCGGCACGGCACCAGACCGCCAGCTGCTGCTGGGCCCATGGTCTCCAGCTCTGCACAGGTCGGTACAGGGGGTGCCCGGACTTCCCGCGGACATGCTTGGGAACTGGGTGGAGCTCCAGCGCCCAGTTCTGCAGCCCAGGGGGAACCTCCAGGGTCCTGCACCAACCCCCCCGCAGGGAAAGCCTCTGCTCGCCATTAGCAGGGAGGCCCCTCCCAGAAACCAGTACAAAGGGAAGCTCCCAGCGAGCGGATTCCCTGGAATGGCACCAGACGGCCAGCTGCTGCTGGGCCCACGGTCTCCGGCGCACAGGTCGGTGCAGGGGGTGCCCGGACTTCCCGTGCACGTGCTTGGGGATGGGGTTGGAGCTCCAGCGCCCGGCTCTGCGGCCCGGGGGGAGGCTCCGGGGTCCCGCACCCCCCCGGCAGGGAAAGCCTCTGCTCACCATTAGCAGGGAGGCCCTGCCCAGAAACCAGAACAAAGGGAAGCCCACGGCAAGCAGATTCCCCGACATGGCACCAGCCAGCCAGCTGCTGCTGGGCCCACAGTCTCCGGCCGTGCACGGGTCGGTACAGGGGGCACCCGGACTTCCTGTGGACATGCTTGGGGACTGAGTGGAGCTCCAGCACCCGGCTCTGTGGCCCTGGGGGAGGCTCCAGGGTCCTGCACCCCCCCTGGCAGGGAGGGCCTCTGCTCGTCATTGGCAGGGAGGCCCCGCCCAGCATTCGGAACACCAGGAAGCTCCCTAGAGCAGAATTCCCTGCAAGGCAGCAGCTTACCAGCCACCGCCAGGCACACGGACTCTGGTCGTGTCCCAGACGAGGCAAGGGGCTCCCAGATATCCCGTGAGAGTGGTGTGGGGCAGAGTGGAGCTCCAGTGAAATGGCTACGTGGCCCAGGGGGGAACTCCAGGTTCCTACAGCAGCCTCAGCGAAAGCCTCTGCACAGCACTAGTGGAGAGGTCCCGACTGGCAATCGCAAGGCGGGAAGACCCTGGGGCAAAAGTAGCACAGCTAGGTGAGCTAACGACAGACTGCAGAAGATACCCATAGCTCTGCTGGGACCTATAGTGGACAAGCGTGATCTTCTGGGCTCTGTCAGTGACAAAGCTGCGATTATAGGTGATCCTGCTCCCGGCTGCTGGGAAAGCCCATAACACTGCTACAGACCCCAAGGAGGGAGCACGTCTAAGTGGGCTGCAACAGTAGGCACCAGCAGCCTGAGGCCCCCTTGCGATTGCCCCCACAACTGACGAGGGACCCCACAGGACCACTGTGACTATGAGAAGGGGTCCAGGTCCAGTCAGTAACAGCTGACAGGGTTTCTGGTTGGTGCAGTCTAAACAGCTGCCACCCCACACGCCAGTCGCAACAAGTGGAAGCAGCGACTAAACTCTATCTCTATGCGGAGGCACAAATCCACACCATCAAGCAGTATGAAAAAACATATTAAGTCTCGGAACAGAAGGAAAATGATAAGCACCCAGAAATCAATCCCAAAGACAATGAAATCTATAACATAAATGACAATGATTTCAAGCCTGCCATTATTAAAAAACTCAACGAGTTAAAAGAGAATTCAGATAGACAACTCAATGAGTTCAGGAGCTATGTCACAAAAGAGCTTGACACTATAAAGAAGAACCAATTAGAAATACTGGAGATGAAGAACACAATGGAGGAGATTAAGAAAAATCTGGACTCTCTGAACAGTAGGGATGATAATACGGAGGACAGATTAGCAATTTGGAGGATAGGAATATGGAAATGCTGCAGACAGAGGAGAGAGAACTAAGACTAAAAAGAAACGACGAAAGTCTCCGAGAATTATCCGACTCAATTAGAAGATGCAACATAAGGATTATAGGTATACCAGAGGGAGAAGAGAAGGAGAAGGGGGTAGAAGGCCTGTTCAAAGAAATAATAGCTGAGAACTTTCCAAACTTGGGAAGAGAGATGGAACTTCATGTGACAGAAGCCAACAGATCTCCAAACTTTATTAATGCAAGAAGACCAACCCCAAGGCATATAGTAGTGAAACTAGCAAAAGTCAACGATAAAGAGAAAATACTAAGGGCAGCCAGGCAGAAGAAAATAACTTACAAAGGAAACCCCATAAGGCTATCAGCAGATTTCTCAGGAGATACCTTACAGGCTAGAAGAGAGTGGAATGAAATATTCAAAATTCTGAAGGACAAAAACCTGCAGCCAAGAATACTCTACCCAGCGAAAATATCCTTCAAATATGATGGAGAAATAAAAACTTTCCCAGATAAACAAAAGTTAAGGGAGTTCATCGCCACAAAACCTCCTCTTCAAGAAATGCCCAGGAAGAACCTCATTCCTGAAAAATCAAAAAAAGGAAAGGGGTTAGAAAATCCAGAACAAAGGAGAGAAGCAGAAGGACAATAACACAAAGTAACAGCTCTCCATCAGGACAAAATGCAAAAGAACTGGGAAACAAGTGATAAAATGGCAACAGTAGGCCAACGTTTCAATAATCACTCTAAATGTGAATGGATTGAACTCTCCAATCAAAAGGCACAGAGTGGCAGGATGGATCAAAGAACAAGATCCAACAATATGCTGCCTCCAGGAAACACACCTCAGCCCCAAAGACAAACACAGACTCAAAGTGAAGGGATGGAAGACAATACTCCAAGCTAATAATGAACAAAAGAAAGCAGGTGTTGCCATACTTATATCAGACAAAGTAGACTTCAAAGCAAAACAGATAAAGAAAGACAAAGAGGGGCAGTATATAACGATAACAGGGACACTCCACCAAGATGACATAACACTTATAAATATATACGCACCTAACACAGGAGCACCAAAATCCGTAAAGAAACTATTAACAAAACTAAAAGGAGACATCAACAGCAATACAATAATAGTAGGGGACCTCAACACCCCATTAACACCAATGGACAGATCATCCAGACAGAAAAATCAACAAGGAAATTATAGAATTAAATGAAAAATTAAATCAGATGGACCTAATAGATATATATAGGACACTTCATCCAAAAACAGCAGGTTACACATTCTTCTCAAGCCCGCATGGAACATTCTCAAGGATAGACCATATCATGGGAAAAAAGCAAACATCAATAAGTTCAAGAGGGTTGAAATAATATCAAGCATCTTTTCTGATCATAATGCTATGAAACTAGAAATCAACTACAAGAATAAAGCTGGGAAAGGGTGAAAAATGTGGAGACTAAACAACATGCTACTGAATGGATTATTGAAGAAATCAAATATTATCTGGAGGCAAATGAAAATGAAAACACACCGTACCAAATTATTTGGGACACAGCAAAGGCAGTCCTAAGAGGGAAATTCATTGCAATACAGGCTCACCTCAATAAGCAAGAAAAATCTTACATAAACAACCTCAAACGACACCTAACAGAATTAGAAAAAGAAGAACAAACAAAGCCAAAAGTCAGCAGAAGGAGGGAAATAATAAAAATTAGAGCAGAAATAAATGATATTGAAACAAAAAAGAAAGTAGAAAGGATCAATGAAACAAAGAGTTGGTTCTTCAAAAAAATTAACAAAATCGACAAACTCTTAGCCAGACTCACTAAAAAAAAAAAGAGAGGTCTCAAATAAATAAAATTAGAAATGAGAAAGGAGAAATCAAAACAGATACCAAAGAAATACAAAGGATCATAAGAGAATACTATGAAAAACTATATGCCAACAAATTGAACAACCTAGAAGAAATGGATAAATTCCTAGACTCATACAACCTCCCCAAACTGAATCAGGAAGAAATAGAGAATCTGAATAGACCAATCACAAGTAAAGAAATAGAAACAGTAATCAAAAACCTCCCCAAAAATAAGAGTCCAGGACCAGACGGCTTCTCTGGAAAATTCTACCAAACATTCAAAGAAGATTTAATACCTATCCTTCTCAAACTATTCCAGAAAATAGAGGAAGATGGAGCACTCCCTAAAACATTCTATGGAGCCAACATCACCCTGATCCCCAAACCTGACAAGGACAATACAAAGAAGGAAAACTACAGGCCAATATCACTGATGAACATAGATGCAAAAATCCTCAACAAAATTTTGGCAAATCGAATACGGCAATACATCAAAAAGATTATACACCATGATCAAGAGGGATTTATACCAGGGACACAGGGATGGTTCAGCATCCGCAACTCAATCAATGTGATTCACTACATTAACAAAATGAGAAACAAAAACCACATGACCATCTCAATAGATGCAGAGAAAGCATTCGACAAGATCCAACATCCATTTATGATAAAAACCCTCAATAAAATAGGCATAGAAGGAAAGTACCTCAACATAATAAAGGCTATATATGACAAACCCACAGCCAACATCATACTCAACGGACAAAAACTGAAACCCATCCCTCTCAGAACAGGAACGAGACAAGGGTGCCCACTTTCACCACTCTTATTCAACATAGTTCTGGAGGTTTTGGCAAGAGCAATTCGGCAGGAAAAAGAAATAAAAGGAATCCCAATAGGCAACGAAGAAGTAAAACTCTTGCTGTTTGCAGACGACACGATCTTATATATAGAAAACCCCAAAGAATCCATAGAAAAACTATTAGAAACAATCAACAACTACAGCAAAGTTGCAGGGTATAAAAGAAAGACATTCCATGCACATGGATTGGAAGAATAAACATAGTTAAAATGTCCATACTACCTAAAGCAATCTACAGATTCAACACTATCCCAATCAGAATTCCAATGTCATTCTTTACAGAAATGGAACAAAGAATCCTAAAATTCATATGGGGCAACAAAAGACCCCGAATTGCTAAAGCAATCCTGAGAAAGAAGAACAAAGCTGGAGGTGTCACAATCCCTGACTTCAAAACATACTACAAAGCTACAGTAATCAAAACAGCATGGTACTGGTACAAAAACAGATGCACAGATCAATGGAACAGAATTGAAAGCCCAGAAATAAAACCACACATCTATGCACAGAAAATCTTTGACAAAGGAGCTGAGGGCCTACAATGGAGGAAAGAAAGTCTCTTCAACAAATGGTGCTGGGAAAACTGGACAGCCACATGTAAAAGAATGATAATCGACCATTCTTTTTTACAGTTTACTAAAATAAACTCAAAATGGATCAAAGACCTAAAGATTAGGCCTGAAACAATAAGTCTTCTGGAAGAGAATATGGGCAGTACACTCTTTGACATCAGTATCAAAAGGATCTTTTCAGACACCATGTCTTCTCAGACAAGGGAAACAGTAGAAAGAATAAACAAACGGGACTTCATCAGACTGAAGAGCTTCTTCAAGGCATGGGAAAACAGGATTGAAACAAAAAAACAGCCCACTAATTGGGAAAAAATATTCACAAGTTATTTATCCGACAAAGGGTTAATCTCCATAATATACAAAGAACTCACACAACTCAACAATAAAAAATCAAACCACCCAATGACAAAATGGGCAGGGGACATGAATAGACATTTCTCCAAAGAAGATATACGGATGGCCAACAGACACATGAAAAGATACTCATCATCACTAATCATCAGGGAAATGCAAATCAAAACTACACTAAGATATCACCTTACACCTGTTAGAATGGCAAAAATATCCAAAACCAAGAGTGACAAGTGTTGGAGAGGCTGTGGAGAAAAAGGAACCCTCATACACTGCTGGTGGGAATGCAAACTGGTGCAGCCACTATGGAAAACAGTATGGAGATTCCTCAAAAAGTTAAGAATAGAAATACCTTATGACCCAGCCATCCCACTACTGGGTATCTATCCTAAGAACCTGAAATCAGCAATTCCCAAAGTCCCATGCACCCCTATGTTCATCGCAGCATTATTCACAATAGCCAAGTCATGGAACCAACCTAAGTGCCCAGCAACTGATGATTGGATAAAGAAGATGTGGTATATATAGATATACAATGGAATACTACTCAGCCATAAAAAAGGACAAAGTCGTCCCATTCACAACAACATGGATAGACCTTGAGGGTATTATGTTGAGTGAAATAAGCCAGACAGAGAAAGACGAACTCTGTATGACTCCACTCATAGGTGGTAGTTAACTTACGGACAAAGAGAACTGATCGGTGGCTACCAGGGGAAACGGGGGTGGGGGGAGGGCACTAGGGGTGAAGTGGTGTACCTACAACATGACTAATAATGATGTACAACTATAATTTCACAAGGTTATTAACTATCATAACCTTAATAAAAAAAAAGAAAAAAATGTTCTAAAATTAGGTAGTAGTGATGATTGCACAACTCTATAAATATACTGAAATCAGTGAATAATAAAAGACACAAATAGAAATGTTAGTCATTTTGACAAGTTTTCCAAAAGAGTTACACATTTCATACATATAAACATAACGATAGGGGCCAGCCCCGTGGCCAGGTGGTTAAGTTCGAGAACTCTGCTTCAGCAGCCCAGGGTTTCACGGGTTCGGATCCTGGGCACAGACCTAGCACCGCTCATCAGGCCACGCTGAGGCACGCCACAACTAGAAGGATCCACAACTAAAAATACAGACAACTATGTACTGGGAGGCTTTGGGGAAAAGAAGGAAACATAAAATCTTAAAAAGAAAAAAAGATACATGAAACGTACTTTACCACAGAGATAAAATCATGAAAGCCAGGATTATAATCTGTTACTTTTCCCAGTGTACAATGCTTCACTGTTGATTTGCTTCCAGAGATTCATTAACTCTATCTCAACGAACACTTTAAAAAGGTCCACTTAGCAGAATTAAAGACACAAATTTATGAAATGAAAAACTAGAAATGACAATGAGTTTGTTACTATGAAAGCAATGTAAAGCTAAAAGTGGAATAAATACTTCATTTATGACCATCATTCCTTAGCTAAGTAAATTATCACGACATACAATCTGTGACAAAAATTTTAGTTCTAGCTGCACATATCAGAATTTCTAGTCACTGGTTGCAATAAAAAAACAAAGTGAGGAGGAGGAGGGTTGAGGTTCAACCTCATTAAAAAAAGCACTAGCAATGAGCATTTAAATTACATAATCATCTCTATGACAAACTTTATCTCCAAATTGCCTTCCACAAGCAGGGTATCAAACTCCCAGATCATTTAAGCATTCTGAACACGCACTGGTATATACCTAATCCTACTCATGACGCCTGTTCAAAAATGTCTGCAGAATTAGATATTAGCATAAAAAATCTTTTTTTTTTTTTAATAGAAGCAAAGCTGGTGAGGGTTATAATTGAAAAGGTGGCAAAATAGAACCATAAATTCCTTGTTTTGCAGTCAAATAAGAGGCTGAATTAGGAACCCCAATAAGGTCTTATATTATAGGTAACATATAAAGGACTGTAGGTGAATTTTCAAACTTTTTATTGTAGGAAGTTTTTTTTCTTCTTTTAGAGATAGGCTGATTATTGTTCCTATTATGTAAATCATGAGAAAGTGTAGGCAGGGGATTATGGCATACTGGTGACCAATCGAATTCTTTAAAAAGGAATTAAAAAAGAAAAAGCTGCAAGTAATACTTGCCTCCCTACGCCAATTCAAGTGTGACACATCATGTCTATATGACATAGTATTTAGGAATATTAAACAAGCATACTGAATCAAATCTTGTTAAAAATAACTGCACTGTCACTATGTGAATGAGATATAGGACTTAGCATGCAAATCAATTCTTATGAATAATAAGCACTTATAAAAAACTTGTAAAAGTTAGTATGCTTACCTGAACCACCCAGGGACTGTTGGCAAAGGCCATAATATCTCTTTCTTCCCAGAAAAAAGCAGAATCTGATCTCTTTATCATTTCAAACTTACTAAGAAGCTTCATAGCATAAACCTTCTGTGATGCCTTGTGACGAACCTGTTGATTTTTTAAAACGCAAAAAGTAATACTTTAATTTTACGAGAGAAAGGGAAACAACAGATCGTACTATAATGCTATTATTAAAGATTTTAGTTACAAAACAAAATTATCCGTAGCTAACTAGTAAAAAGTAAAAGCATAACATTTTTAATGAAAGAAAGAGGAGAAAAATCCCAACAGCCTAAATATTTCATGAAATATACAATACCTTTAAATGCTAGGTTCAATATACAATTATCTCATTTCATCTAAATAAAGTTGAATTCATGAAGCTTCATTCCCTTGTGCTAATTAAGCTAACCAATTTTAAGAATAAGATATTGTTAAATGAGAAACTTATAAGATATGTACATGTATCCCTTACTATCTGACGATAAGAATCTAATAAATTTAGCTATCAGGGGATATTTGTGATTTTATTAAGTCATCCCTACCTCTTTCTAGGTATCCTATTTAAAAGGTTATTTTTTTAAGGGAAAAACCACCAATAATATGGTTATTTGATCAATTCTTATCTTCCTCATTAGACTGTAAATTCCCTAAGGGCAAGGACAGTGTCTATTTGACCATAATTTTAATCCTAGAATATAACATAACAAACTACAGAGTCAATAAATATTTAATGAATTATATAATAGTTAACATTTACTGGATAATTAATAATAAATAATAACTGCTAACATTTATACTTGGATATCTAATACAATGTGCAAAACTGAACTCCAAATCTTCACCCCTGAATTTATTCCTCCTACATTCTTCCCTATTTCAGTAAGTGGCATCTTCATCCTTCCAGTTGCTCTGGCTAAAAACCTTTGGCTCCTCTTTTTCTCTCACACAGCTCATCAAACTCATCAGCAAACCATGTCAGTCCCACCTTCAAACAGCTTCAGAATCCAACCATTTATAACTACCTCCACTGATACCACCCTGGTCTAACATCTTTTATTTCAATTACCTGCCATGGCCTCAACCAGTTTCCCTGCTGTCACTCTCACGCACCCACAGACTGGTGATCCTTCTAAAACATAAAGCATTTCCTGTCACTCTTCTGCTTAAAAATCCCTAAGAATTTCCCATCTCATCTCTGCATGTGTTGTTCCCTCTGCCTGGAATCACCTCTTACAGCAGGACCCAATCCCTCACTTCTCCAAATCCCTGCTGAGAAGTCCCCTTCTCAGTGAGACCTACTCTGATCAAGCTACTTAAACTTTCACCTCATCGCCCCCTCTCCTGCCCACACGCTCCCTATTCCATTCTCTCTTCCTTGTGCTTGAGTGCACTAGAACAATGCAATGCAATGCTTTTTTTCCCCTCCTCTCGGCACTGGAGAATTTAAGCCCAACAACAGCAAGGATTTTTGTTTTTGTTCACTGCTTAGTCCCCAGTGCCTAGTATAATGCCTGGCACATAATACCCTTTCAACAAATATTTGCTGAAAGAATGAATTTACTGAGTGAGTGCTTACTATGGGCCAGGCACAGTGTGTTTTAATAGATGTACTGTCTTATTTAATCTTCATAACAATCCTAATGAGGCAATATTTCCCCATGTTACAAATGAGAAATTGAGGCACAGAGAAATTAAGTAACTTGCCTGAGGTTAATACAGATGGTAGAATCAAGATTTAAAGGTAGTCTGCATACAGAATCCACATTATTAACCACTTATCCTGTGCTATTTCTATATATGCATACCCACAATTAGGATGCTTTCCCCAAAACAGGGCCAGATTACATCTGTCGACCCAGACTTCCATTCAGTTAGTGCTCCTTTTCAATGAGAAGTATGCCACATTTTGTACAAATTATCTGGTCACCCTACTGAGGGTTGGAGGAAAGAATCTAAGAGGCAATCAACCTCCTGATGACAGTCTACAGAGACCTAAATGATCTAGCCTACACCCACCTTCCCAATTTAAATATTGTCATTTTCTTCCCCATGTTCACACTTCAGGCATGCTTACCTTCTTTCATTCCTCTAATACACTTTTCTCCAGAATCTTTACAGGTACTGAGAAGGTACTAGAAAATCCATCACAGTTCCTGACTTCACCTCTCCTCCCCAGAGACTAGCACCTTTCTCCACTCAGCTGCAATATAAACTCCTCAAAGGATTGACCATCCTATTTAAAGTACAAACTCTTAGTTCTCTACCTTAGAACTCCATTTGTTTTCTTCCTAGCAAATACTGTAACTCGTAATTTTTTGACGTCATTTCCTTGTATTTATTGTCTATCTCCCATATTAGAATGTAAGCTCAACAGAGGTAGGGATTATTCATGCCTGTTTTATTTCTCCATTTTATCCTCAGTACCAAGTACAATGCCAGCACTGGCAATTAAAATAGACACTTGCAAATAATTGATGAATTAACATCTTCAAAAAGTTTTTTATTTGATAACTGGCCAAACTACTAATTTCTAGTTTTAAGAAAAATTCAACAGGTAACATTTCTAATTAGTTTTTGTCAAGTACTGTCCACATTTAGAATCAATACTTATATTAATAAAAATAAGGTAAACCAAAGAAATGATCATGCCCTTTCAAGAAGATATGGAAGAATCATCACACTTTACAGATCAGATACTGTATAAAATGCAATATTTTAGAAAATCATACAATGCTGTACCTCTTTAGTAGAGTTTTTTCACCACTAACAAAACCCAGGTAAGGAATTTTACTTGTTGAATGGACTAGAACAAATCACTAATAGAAAAGACAGACAAGTCTTAGCATGAAACAATAAACACAAACATGTATCACTCAAAATCATACACTCCTGGCTATGACAGAGTAAATGGTACCAGCTAACCCTCCAACTATAAACAACCAACAAAATTGCAAAACATATGAAGCAACTGTTTTCTGGCTTTGTAAAATAGGCAGCACAAGACTATATAATCCCTGAGAAAAGAGAAACTCACCAAGTCAGCCTCATAACTGCCCAGACACCCTGCTTGAAGGCAATACTCCAACCAGCAGACAACAAGCAATCATCTAAGCTAAGCACAACAGTCCTGCTGAGTTGAAGAGGCAGAGATCAGAGTTCAAGACAGATGAGACAGCTGGATTATGCTGGACAGGAAACAGGAAAGTAAGAAGCTATGTAGAGGGAGGTCCCCAGAAGTCCCATGTGAGTCCTTGACTAAGGGCTGGACTATTCAAAGAGAAAGTACCCAAGGTTTACAAGAGAGCAACCGCTATAGGGTTGATAACAGAACAGAGACACTAGAGGTTAAACAGCACTAGAGGAACATTCAATTTCCAGCCAAACAAGAGCAGAGAAACCTTGCTAATTTCCTGAGATCCAGGGTGAGACATCTTAGGAGAAACAACTATGCTCTAAAGCAAAACCTACTCTAGCACTCCTAACAAAGTCTAATAATACCAAGCCCTAAAAGATCGAAAAGGGAGCAGAGTTTGGAGCTTCAGTCCTGCCAGTTAAAAAGATTTGGGGGGCTGGCCCCGTGGCCGAGTGGTTAAGTTTGCGCGCTCCGCTGCAGGCGGCCCAGTGTTTCGTCGGTTCAAATCCTGGGCGCGGACATGGCACTGCTCGTCAGACCACGCTGAGGCAGCGTCCCACATGCCACAACTAGAGGAACCCACAACGAAGAATACACAACTATGTACCGGGGGGGCTTTGGGGAGAAAAAGGAAAAAAATAAAATCTTAAAAAAAAACAAAAAAAAGATTTGGGAAACAACTTTGTCTTTTCACACATCTACACTTACAAAGTATAAAATTAAGCCTGAACAAGTTAAGGGTCATCAGTAAGTAACTGGACAGCTTATTAGAATGAAAATGAACACTCATCAAAGAAAAATAACAAAATCCAGAGTCTCTATCACATAACCATAAGGACTGGTATATAATTTAAAAATTAATCAATAGTTAAAAAGAAAAATGTGACTTATCATCAAGAAAAAATCAGTCAATAGAAAACAACCCCAAAAGATGTTGGATTGGATTTAGCTAACAAATGCTTTAAAATATCTCATAAATATATTCAAAGAACTAAAGGAAAATATGTTAAATAAAAATGAAAAGAACAGTCTCAATGAGTAAACATAAGGAAATATCAATAGAGAAATGGAAACTATAAAAAAGAACCAACTAGAAATTCTATAACTGAAAAATAACTAAACTGGAAAATTCATTGAAGGGTTTAACAGAGCATGGACATAGAAGGGGAGTCGGTGAACTTTAACAAAAAGAAATCTAAAGAATAAAGACAAAAGGAATAAATGAAAATGAACAGACTCAGGGGCCTGCAAAACAATTTTAAACAGTCTAAAACATGTGTAAACATAAATGGACTAAATACTCCCATTCAGGCAGAAATTATCAGAACTCATTGAAAAGCAAAACCTAACCTCATGTATTTTAAATATAAGAGAAATACGTTGAAAATTAAAGGATGAAAAAGATATACCATGCAAACAGCAAGGATAAGAAAGTTGACAGAGCAATATTAATAATAGACAAAGTAAACATCAAGGCGAAGAGAAAAAGAGGGTAACTCAGAGAAGAAGAGTATAATTCATCAGGAAGGCATAAAAATTCTAAATATGTATGAATCTAATAAATGGGTTTGAAAATTCAGGAGGCAAAAACTGACGAAATTAAAGAAAGAAATGGATAAATTCATAACTTCAGTTTGAAATTTTAATTTCCTCTCTCAGTACTTGATATAGCAAGTAAAAAGATCAGTGTGAATATAAAGAAAATACAGCACAGAATGAAAACTGCCTAATCAAATTACAATTGCAAAAGTTTATGATATCAATAGGTTACATCACTTCTCACTTAAAATATTTTGAAATTTGAAGTATTTTCATATACTGTAACTTCACATGACACAAATCCTACAATTAACTGGCCAAATAAGTTATGATGAGGGTCACAGATTATATCCTTCTATATTAAATAACAAAACTAGAATAACAATTCCTTTGATTTGTATAGTGTTATGACATTTATAGAGTGCTGAAAATAAATGCATGGGAAAGCAATATGAAAACATGGGTAGGGGGCAGGAGATTAGGGGATGAGGGAATCCAACCCTTAAAACTAGAAATCCCTTCCAGAGCAGATAGTTCAGATTTTTAGCTGATTTGTGTTAAATCAGCAAATTATCTCAAAGCAAATGCTCCTTCTAGCAATGCTGTTAAATGTTGTAAAAAAAAAAGTTGCTAAAAGAGGTTGCTACGGTACTCCCTCTTCTATATTTATGCCACTCTTCAAAGCTTCACTTACTCTAAGACCAAATGAGATTTTGAATGTTTCCTAACGTCATTAGCAAAAGCAATCCCTATAACATTAAGAGTCAATCAATTAATTTAGACTGTAATATTATTTATGCCTGACTCAGATCATGACCAGAGTTTTAAGAATTCTGCTGTAAAGCACAGCTATGAGCCGAAAGTAAAAGATTTTTCAGCTGGCAGAAAATAGTTAAATATTTATTTTTTTGAACATGAGAAAAATGCTTATTGACTTTACTTTTGGTGATTCTTTATGCAAAATTGTTTCCCTCTCTGTGCTTCCATAGCACTAGTAATAATCTAATATCATAATTAGCTGTGTACAGGTCTGCTTCGTAAGCTCCTTTAGGAACAGAATGCAAATTTTCTTTGTGGGGCTGCCTAGTAGCTGGCACAATGCTGAAATCCAATTCAACATATTCAACAAAATCATATCTATATCCATACAACATCTATAAAACTTTTAATAAAGACTATTTTGGTTAGATGCTCTAGTTAAGGAGGCCTGAATTTCATCTAAACTACTGTGATAGGACACTTAACCGGCTCATAACACAAGAGTCAGGAATCACCAGTTTATAGTCTTCGACTTGAACTACAGAACAAACATCAAGAGGCAATAGTTGCATTCATGCCAAATGTCTACCTCATACCTTTAAAGTTCACAAGCACTAGTATCACAAAGTACTACAAGAAACTGCTGTTACTTTAGGAAAACTGGTTTCCACTGATCTTCCTTCTGAGGATGTCTCTTTTTGAACAATTCTATCATAATCTTCCTTAGCATCTCTGTACATTCCTCTTAGTTCTCTAGCTCCTTCTCCTCTACTCAATATGGATGGATAAAGAGTCAGAAAGTAGCTGAGTAGCTATTCACTACCACACTGTATGGACTACTGCTTAAAAGTATGGATTTGGATGTCAACAAACCTGGCCAAAAGTCCTAGCTATTTTTGAACTATGTGGCCAATTTGCTTAACACTCCTCTAAATTTCAGTGACTTCATCTATAAAAGAATCTCACAGAATTGTTGCAAAGATAAAATGAGATAATGAATATAAATACTTAGCATATAGAATACACTCAATGAAAATGTTAGCTAACTCCACCATAGACAAATGGAACTTAGCATATTCAATTATGAAACTTCACATGTGTTTCCCCTAAGTCACTAGTCTATGAGTGCCTGAAGGACAAAAATATTGTTCCTATTCCAATGTTTCTCTCAGAAAAAAGATGGTTATATTCCTCATTTCTAATTTTATAAGTAACGAGTACAAAAACACCAGCTAAATTGACTACACATAGGAAAAAACAAAAAAAAGCAAAAAAAATAGGAAGGGCCAAAAAGAATTAACAGTGGCTTTATCTAAGCTGATGCAATTCTGGGTGATTTTTATTTTCTTATATTTATTTATTTGTATTTTCTACAGCTAAAATGTACTTCTTTTAAAAAAAAATGTTTAAGTAGATGAAACATTCCTAAGTGTAGCTACAAACAAGCTTGGAAAATCCTAAAATGTCTATATCTCCTGGAACATTTGTGGAAAAAAACTTTTGAAAATCACTAACCAAAATGCCCCATTTGAGGCTTTCAAATTTATTTTTAATATCAAAAATTACAACAGATTATTTTTATGAGACAATCCAATGCATCCATGTGACAGACCTGGAGCAGTTATTGTGTGCTGCTAAAGTTTCCACTAAAGATGAAAGAAAAGAGTGCCCTTGTGCTTTCTGTCTAGTCTGGTTGTGGCAGCCAAGACTGAATGGGGGAACCAAGGAATTACAAAAACATGGAGGGACGGAGGCAGGGAGATAATTTTCGCAACTCAGAAATAACCCTGTAGCCAGCAAAGAGCCTGTTTTATTCCAAAAAAGGAATTAAAAATTTGAGTTTACATGACAAGTGTTAAAAAATCATTTCCCCTACACTCTTTGCTTCTGGTTGATTTCACTTTAAAAGCTTAGTTTCAAACCAATTAAATTAAAAGCAAGCCAGTGGGAGGAAAAACCAAGATCCTCATCTCACATCTGCCTTGAGCCCTGTCACTGAAAGCCTGTATCCCTTTAGTACACTGTATCCCCAGGAACCATCTGAGCCCAGGGATCAGGAAAGACCACAGTCATTCACTTCAATGAAAACTTTCTGGTGGCAGGCTCCGCGGCCAAGTGGTTAAAGTTCCACGCCCTCCACTTTGGCAGCCTGGGTTCCCAAGTTCAGATCCTGGGCGTGGACCTACTCCACTCATCAGCCATGCTGTGGAGGCATCCCACATACAAAGTAGAGGAAAACTGCCACAGATGTTAGCTCAGAGCTAATCTTCCTCAAGCAAAAAAAAAAAAAACGGAGGATTGGCAAAAGATACTAGCTCAGGGAGAATCTTCCTCACACACACACACAAAAACTTTCTAAGTTTCAGGTTCTGTGCTGCACAGGATATAAAAAGACAAGAAAAATCCAATTAGATCTAATTTGGCTGCACACACACATTACTTACAATGTCCAGGGTTGAATTGACAAATGGCTACATAATATCTGCGGCTCTACAGATATTCCTCCTAAACTGTGTACTTGACTAAAAAAGATAATCTTCCCAGATATGGGCAAACTATTTTCAGATGAGCAACTACACACCCCTGATGGGAATCCCAAAACTACTCAAAAGACACCGTTCCTGCCCTGAAAAAATTTACAATATGAAAGGAGAATTTAAAGAAGTATACATAAAAACCACCACACAAGGTTAACACAGTAAATTAAATAATTATAATTAAAAGATGCAAATGAGAGATCACATTCAGATAAAGAGTAGCAAGGAGAGTACAATGAATCAGAGAAGTTTTCTTTTATAATGAGCACTGAGAGACAGAGTGAAACAACATGATAAAGAAACACAAACGTAAACAAAGGGCACGCTCTGCAATGAGCAGCCTGCCCAGAATGAACACCATAATGGAACATAAGAATAAAAAGATAAAAGTGGTGACATCTTACAAGAGAGCCTAGGAGGCCAGGATGAAGATTTCATGCTTCATTTAGTAGGCAAAGGAGCCATGAAATGCAAAGGAGAGATACAATAATGTATTTTAGAAGGATCAATTTGGCAGCAGTTTATATTAGGTAGATCAGATCTATACTTCCCATTCTTTACCTATCTCAATACAGAGAGATGGGGAAATGAAAAAAAAAATGAATAAAACAAAACATGTATGTTACCAGGAATGGGGGTAGGAGTGGTACATGAAAATACAAGGACATAAAGTATGAGGAAAACAGTCTGCCAAATAGTAATGTGGATCTAGCTGAGCTTGGATAGCATGAATTTGCAAAAGATTTCATAAGCATGGTCTTGATATTTCCCCATCAGCATTTCCCAATCCAAAATCAACAGTACAACAGTGAAACATTGTTAGCGGAACAGGAAAACACAGCGGCACACTACAGTCAGGTAGATGCTCATACCTGACTGGGAATGAAAGAGTATCTTCGATAAAGGTGATGGCAGTGAATACCAAAAAAAAGGGGTAGAGACAGGAGCAATAGTATGAGCAGGATTTACTGAAAAATGACATACAAGAAATGAGGGAAGGAGAAATCAATAATGATTCCTGGTTGTTTTGGCTTGAGCAACTGGGTTGATACTAGAGCCATTTATTAAGAAGTAGAAGATAAGAGAAGGAACAAACTTGTGGAAGAAGAGCCACATTAGAGAGGGAATCAAGCATTCTAATTTCACATTTTAGACGTCTGTGACATATCTTAATGGAGATGTCAAACAAGCCATCGTGAATATGAGTTTGGAAAGCAAAGAAGTTCTGAGCAGTAGCTATAAATTTGAGCCCTGACATCATATAGACCGCATCTGAAGTCACAGGAAACAATGAGCTAGGAGAGAATGCAGATCAAAGAAATAAGAGTCTAGGGGCTGGCCCCGTGGCCAAGTGGTTAAGTTTGCGCGCTCCGCTGCAGGTGGCCCAGTGTTTCGTTGGTTCAAATCCTGGGTGCGGACGTGGCACTGTTCATCAAACCACACTGAGGCAGCGTCCCACATACCAAAACTAGAAGAACCCACAACGAAGAATATACAACTATGTACCGGGGGGCTTTGGGGAGAAAAAGGAAAAAATAAAATCTTTTAAAAAAAAAAAAGAAAGAAGAGTCTAGCCTTTGGAAACGACAATATTTAGAAGTCAGGTGGAGAATGAATCACAAAGGAAACTGAGAAGAAAAAGCCAAAATGAAGGAAAAAGTGGTGTTTCCAGAAAGGAGAAGAAATAAATACTGGTGAGAGCTTGAGTAAGATGAGAGTGAAACATCATGCACCCAATAAAATTACATATGAAATCTATATTTATTGGCACAGAAAATTGGTTATGACCATACAGCCAAGAGGACAGACTCTGTAGTTCTCTGCCTAGGGTCAAATCTCACTTCAACCACTTAGTAGCTATGCAAACTGTGACACGTTATTTATCCTATCTACCTGAATTTCCCTATCTGTAAAATGGGCATAATAGTAATAATATCTATCTAGAAGAACTGTTGTAAAGATTGGTTACTATATATAAATTGCTTAGAAGACTGCCTGGCATGTTGTAAAAGTTATAAAAGTGTGTGTTGCTATTTATCATTGCATAACAAAACACAAGTTACAAAACTGTGTGCTTTACAAAATATGATTCCTTAATATACATATATATGACATATATTACACATATCTTTAAGAAAAAAATTGGAAAGCTATACATCAAAGTCATAAAAGTAGTTCTCTCTCAGTAGTAGAACTATGGGTGATTTAAAAGTATAATATTGGCTTATTTTCTTTTTATTCTACATGAATGTATTTATTGTATAAATGCAAGGGTTTTTTTTGGTGAGGACGATTGGCCCTGAGCTAACATCTGTTGCCAATCTTCCCCTTTTACTTGAGGAAGGTTCATTCTCTATTTTTTGCATGTGGGATGCCACCAAAGCATGGCTTGATGAGCAGTGTGTAGGTCCGTGCCCAGGATCCAAACCCATGAACCCAGGGCCACCAAAGTGGAGCATGTGAACTTAACCAACTTAACCACTACGTCACAGGGCCAGCCCCAAAATGAAAGAATGTTTAATTTCAAGGGAGAATAATCAGCATTGATGCAATTTTTATAACTCAACAGAGAAAGGTTTCAACTTTCCTAGAATGAAAATAATTAGGATAAAATATAAATATCCACTAAAAATAATTTGACACTAGTTTTACAACAGTCCCCAAATGTTTCTAATTATCAAATACTTAAAGGATACCAATACACTAGCTACATTTATGATTGGAAATGAAAATAGAAGACACAATAAATGGAGATTTTCACATTTTACTCTACGTAATTCTAAGCAATTTAGACCTTGGAGAGTGAGAATGTATTCATATATTAATTTGTATAGTTTTAAACAAAACTACCACCAGGAAAAAATGTAACGTCACTTACTTTTGTTAAGAAGGACGAGTAGGCAATATCACAAAACCAACTAAAAATAAGGTCCCCAAACTTCAAAATAAAATGCAACTTCAAAAACAAAAACGCTAAAAATATTTCCACTGTTAACCATGAAAACCTGTTTTTATACATCTCCCTCAAATAAAGAATCATAAATAATTTCTAATATATATACATTATGTTTAAGAAGGTTAATTTGTAACCCCATTTTTAGAACCTAAACTATAATTTTTTTTTTGAAACTATAATAGTGGCCAACTCAAAAAAAAAAAAAAGCTCCAGGAATGCAGGGGACTTGTCTGAGTAGTTTACCTATATAATGCATTGCCAGTGCTTATAACGGTACCTGACATTCAATAAACATTTGCTAATCAATTAACCAAAGGAATATTTGAAGAATAATGTATGTTCTGTTATAAAGACTATATATTTACCTTAAAAAGACATTTGCGAGGCTAGAATTTGTAACTTCCTTCTTCAAAAAAAAGATTATGTCCAAGATAAGTTAATAAACATAAACAAAGTAAGCATGCATACGGTGGTCAAAAGGTGGTTTCATTGAAAGGTTCATCCCAACACACATACATACTGTCACAGGATGAACCGTGCCGTCCTCCTTCCCCAACACACACGTAAATTCAGACTTTGAAGCCCTAACCTCCAGTACCTCAGAATGTGACTGTATTTGTAGACAGGGCCTTTAAAGAGGTAATTAAGTCAAAGTTGAGGCTGTCAGGGTGGGTCCTAACCTCATCTGACTGGTGTCCTTATAAGAAGAGGCGATTAAGATACACATATGGGGCTGGCCCGGTGGCACAGCGGTTAAGTGCACACGTTCCGCTTCGGCGGCCCAGGGTTTGCCGGTTTGGATCCCGGGTGCGGACACAGCACCGCTTGGCAAGCCATGCTGTGATAGGCGTCCCACATATAAAGTAGAGGAAGATGGCCACGGATATTAGCTCAGGGCCAGTCTTCCTCAGAAAAAAGAGGAGGATTGGCAGATGTTAGCTCAAGGCTAATCTTCCTCGAAAAAAAACTAAAAGACACACACACACTAGAATGTGAGCACAGAGGAAAGACCATGTGAGGACACAGCGAGAAGGCAGCCATCTGCAAGCCAAGGAGAGAGGCTTTAGAAGAAACCAAACCTGCTGACACCTTGATCTCAAACTTCCAGCCTCCAGAACTATGAGAAACAAATTTCTGTTGTTTAAGCCACACAGTTGGTGTGGTATCTTGTTATGGTGGCTCTAGTGAACTAACACATCTAAATACACATAAAAGTTACAACAATACTTCTGATTATTTATTATTTATTTACTTAAAATTAAAACATTTAAATCCATAGAAACTGACAACAGCGACAACAGCTAATATATACTTAATACCTATAATGCGTCAGGTCCACGCTAAGTACCATATATGTATAACCTAATTTAGTCCTCACAAAAAAATTTTATAAAATAAATTCTATCATTAGTGCCATCCAAAGTAAGGAAATTAAAGCTTTGATGACAGGAAATTTCTATACTCTAAAATGGAAAAAAGAGTGGTCAACTTTGACTCTACTTCCACAGTACTAGTGTGCTTTATGCAAAAATGACTATTAAAAGTTGAACATTATTACTTTAACTATAAAAAGCTGTTTCTTTAAGCCAATTAATGAAATTAGTATGTGTCTTTTTTTTTCCTAAAGATTTTAATTTTCCTTTTTCTCCCCAAAGCCCCCCAGGGACATAGTTGCATATTTTTTTAGTTGTGGGTCCTTCTAGTTGTGGCACATGGGATGCTGCCTCAGCATGGCTTAACGAGCGATGCCACGTCTGCACCCAGGATCCGAACCGTCGAAACCCCAGGCCGCCAAAGCAGAGCGTGCCAACTTAACCACTCGGCCATGCGGCCAGCCCCAGTACTTCAGTCTTTAAAAGAAGCTTAACTGCTTTTCCAGGAGGCTCCAATTTTAGGCTACGATTTATTACGTATTCACTGTCACGTGCTATTCTAGATGTTTTAGCTCATTTAACACTCATAACAACCTAAGAATAATGAACTATTATTATGTTTGACAAATGAGGACACTGAGTCACAAACAGGTTAGGTAGTTGTCAGAGGTCATAAGGCTGATGTTAAACTGAGAAGTCTTGTTCCAGAGTACGTGCTCTTAATCAATATACTATAATGAATCATATTATTTTCCATAAAAATGAGATGTGATAAAAGATTCAAAAACAGAATCCAAAAAGCAATACTGATATTAGATAAAAATCATCCATGTCAGAGACCTTTCAGGATATTACACAAATTTTGCCCTCCTAGAATTATAGAACTTTTCAGTCTGTAAGAAACGCCTTTTTCAGATGAGGGAATCTACACCCAAACAAATCAAATGACTTGGCATCTTCCTTTTTTTTTTTGGCACCTGAGCTAACAACTGCTGCCAATCTTTTTTTTTTGTCCTGCTTTATCTCCCCAAATCCCCCAGGTACATAGTTGTATATCTTAGTTGCAAGTCCTTCTAGTTGTGGCACATGGGACACTGCCTCAACGTGGCCTGACAAGCGGTGCCATGGATCCGAACCAGTGAAACCCTGGGCTGCCGCAGTGGAGCACACATTCTTAACCACTCAGCCACGGGGCCGGCCTTGATACCTTCCTGACTCACTGCATTTTCATATGCTATTCTCTCTGTGTTTTGCCTCCCACCCGAAGCCTACTTTTTCATGTGGCTAATTTCTTTACATCTCAACTCAAATGTCACTTTCTTACGTCAAGGCCTTTCCTAAGTCTACCTCAACTGAATGAGGCACATCCCTCCATAATTCTGTCTCATAGCACCCAGATCTTTTCCTTCATAGTATTTATCATATTCTGCAAATATTTTACTTGTTTAAAGTAACATTCTTCATCTCCTCCACAAAACTACCACTTTGAGAAAGAGACTATGTTATTGTATCTTTAGAGGCTAGCACTCCTCCTAGAACATAACAGATCCTGATTAAATATTTCATAGATGGATGGATAAATGAACCATTTTATGTCTGACAATTAATTGCTTACATTTACAGAGAACTTACTATATATTCCAGGAACTGTTCCAAATGCTTTATATATACTGTAACATTTAATTCTTACAGTAATTCTATAAGCTATAAATGCTACTCTTAGCTTCATTTAACAGGTAAGAAAGTGAGGCACAAAGAAATTAAATAACTTGTCTGAAGTCACAGCTAGCGAGGGAGAGAGTCAGAATTCAACTGTAAGTAACCTGACTCTCACTCCTAAATACTACAGTATAGCTGCTGTGACACACCAAAGTTACTTGTACAATGAGAATTTTCTTTGCAGAAATTGATTGGTGGGCCCTCTGTGGTAACGTATTTTTAACTTGACCAGAAGAAGCGAAACGAAATGAAAATTGGCATTCTACTATTGTAAAACTTTCTTCAGATGACTGGAAAAACATAATCATAAAAATGTCCCAAATGTGGAACATTCCCTACATATCCACCAACTAATTTATCTACCACATACGAATCAACTTTAAAAAGTTATGGAAGCAACACTTGGACTTTTCCTTTTCAATCTCATCCTTCTTTAAAGAGTCCCTGCCTAAGGTAACAAACCAAGAACTAAAGCCAAAAGAAACATGCTATAAGCTCTTGGGTCAAAGGCGATCAGATTAATGGAATGTTAAAATATCTTTCATTTTTAAAAACATATGACTTTGTTTCTGTCTGTTTTGTGGCCAAAATGAAATTTGAGATGGAAAATTAACAATAAAAATAAAGCCTTCTGTTTCTATACATTTTCCTTTTCTTTCTTTAACATATTAAACTTCAATGATCTAAGTAACCTAACATCAAATAATGACTACCCTGCCACAAAAACAAGACAGGTCAAGGTCTGTTGCATTTCCTTCCAAAAATAAAACTTCAAATTCTAATCTCTCTTCCATAATTACGCCGAATCATAAGTCTGAAGAAACAATGTATCTGTTTCAAATACATGTACTATGAATCTATATATCAAATAGGCAATAATAAGAACGGTTAACACTTAGGGAGCCTCATAACCAGGATTATTTATTTTATTAATTCACTTAATCCCCTACAATGACCCCCACGACATAGATATTATTTATTGTCTGTATGCAATAGGTTGGAACTCAGAGACATTGAGAAACCTGCTGTAGTCACCATGATCTTTGAGTTAGACCACGGCAGAGCTAAGATTCAAATACTTTATATTTTCCCCATCTTATAGGAACTTTCATAACTCAACTGTCATGTACTCTAATCTCTTATCCTCCCAACTAGAGCATTCTACTAACTGAAGCTTCATCACTTTGACTAAAAACAAAAAAACAAAAACAAAACCTCATTACTCTCCAAGGCAGCCCATTCGTCAAATCGACTCCAAATTAACTTCTCAATTCCTTCACTCATACCTCAGATGGCATCGTTTCAAGTCTCTAAGCATTCCATCCCTTGAGTACCCTCTATCAATGTGCCTTTTAAAACAAGGCAACAGGGCATCTAGACTGTATCTAACATTCCAGGCATGGCAAATCATCTCAAAATAGAGAATGTCTATCTCTATCATCTTAGAAACTATATCAAAGCAGTCCAAATTTCCTTTACTATTTTGGGCAGCCACACCACCAATGATCCTTGCCTGGTTTACATTCAAGAAAAATTTTTTTAAAAAATATTGCTCTTTAATTCATAACTACTATTAAGCAACCTATCCCTTGAGTTCCTCACATCAAGTATAGGTCATTATTCTGGTTAAATTTCACTTCTTCCATCTAGCCACTGATCTTCCCAATTGAAAATTTCTAGATTTTGGCTCATAATGTAAAGTCATCCTCATATTTCAGTTTTAGCTCATTTGCAAAATTTTTCAACATGCCACCATTGCCTCCATACAAGTCCTTAATAAAGTGTTTAATAGAAGAGGAGAGAACCCTGAAACCTGTCCCTGGGGATCTCTGTCCAAGGTACCATTCATGCCTTCATCAGTCTCAGAATACAGCTATTAAATTAGTTATAAAGCTGCCTACCCACATGCTTATTCGTTGATATTTCTCCAGATCATCTTCAAATATGTCCGACTTTTTTCAAAAATCTATTGCACTACCCTGATCTACAAGTTCAATAAAGCTATCCAAGAAAGAAGGAATGAAAGAGAAGAAAAAGACAAAGGTTATTCTGTCATGACTTGTTCCTAGAGAAACCTATCCTGGCCCATAGTGATCACTGCTTTCTTGGTGCTCTACCAAAAAGAGTAAAACACTGTTGATTGAAAAACAGAATTCGACTTCCTAATTTAACTATAAGGACAAAAACAGAGCAGTTTCATACTCAGGTGATGAAAATACGATTATTATTATAGTTCCTCATTTAATTAACATTGGTAATAACATGTATAATATTTCCAGTTGGTACCACTTTGGCCTACAGAGATAAATTTCTTATTTACTTTCAGTTACTAAAATGTCATTGTCAGGTTTCTCATACATCTACATAATTCTCAGTTAATTAAGCAAAGATGCTATTAATTTCAACATACTAAATGAAAATACAGTAGTTCTGTTTGAACGCTAACTGCTAGGCAGATTGTGTGTGAAGCCAAGTTGGCCTTATTCTAAATCTCAGTGTTTTAGAGCTGTAAGAGACCTGGTGTTTATAGCACAATTGCCTCCTTTTATAGACAAAGACACTGAGGCTCTCAGAGATGGAATGACTTGACCAAGCTCATAAAGCTAATACTAGCATGGCTAAGCACAGAAATTAGATCTACTCAGAGGCTACTGATAATGTTTCACAAAACCATGTCATCAAAAAGAATAAATAAATAAAACAAATACTTTCTTACCAACTGGACTTCACCAAAAGCACCTCTTCCAATAACTTTTACAACATCATAGTCTTCTGCCTTCATCTGTAGACCTCTGATTTTTTTCACAATTTTCTCATCTATAATAAAAAGACCACCATATTTGTAATATCAATTAGCATATTTATAAACAATATTTAAAAATAACCACCATATTTTTAAACAAATTCTTATTTCAAGAAATAGCTTAGTTTTCAGGTAAATCTGTCAGTTTTTAAAGGCTGCTGTTTAAAAATCTAAGATACACATTAACTTTATATCAAAGAACTGAAACTCTATGGTTTATTAACACATATAAACAAATACTACTTACTGACTCCCAAAAAGTAGCAGTTAAGCTACTCTGTTGCTTGGCAAGTTAGATGACAGCTGAAACAGTGACGACCCAAGCAATCTTGGAGTGCATTCTGAATCATAGCAGAAAGCTGCTATGAAGTTACTTGCAAGGCTAATCTTAGTAATGAATTTTGGGAGCCTACTTCTTTGAAAAATAGTAATCACATATTGTAGATATGGTAACTACAGACAAGATTGTTTAATTAGGAAAACAGCCCAGTCTCTGACAATACCAAATTAAAGAGCTTACTGTGTTGATATAAAGTAAATATTAATTATTTTGAGAATTTCTTATTCTTAGAATTCAAGTAGTTCAAGGGCCAGCCCAGTAGCATAGTGGTTAAGATCGAAAGCTCTGCTTTGGTGACCCAGGGTTCATGGGTTCAGATCCTGGGTGTGGACCTACACACCACCCATCAAGCCATGCTGTGGCTGCATCCCACATACAAAATAGAGGAAGACTGGCATAGATGTTAGCTCAGAGCCAATGTTTGTCACCAAAAAAAAGAAAAAAAAAGAGAATTCAAGTTCATTTACACTTTCATTGCAATCAACATTGGCAAACATTAAAAGTTATCACATACATGACAATAATTATCACATTATCTTTCACTAACTAGAATGAAATGTCTGCATTTATACAAACAAAGTTCATTAAGTCTTCTGGGTAAACACTTTGGTCAAGCTAAGTCGTAACGCTGCTAATATTAATTTAAAACTTCTCTGGGAACTGCCATATATAACCCATTCTGAGACAGCTAAATAGTCTTAAAAATTTATACAAAATCTTGAACTTTACCTAATTTACATACTGTAATTGGTTCTGGAGTTTTGCTTTGAAAATAGAGAATATTAGTATTTAAATAAATCAAATGGCAAACTAAAAATACTTAAGTTTTATAGATTAAAGTTTACAGACTGCAAAAATATTAAATATACATCTCTTATTAAAAATATAACTATACGATCAAATTTGAAGTTTATACATACTTACATCTATTTAAGAAATTATCTATATTCTTATTTTTCCTCAAAGCAGGAAAATCCAAATCAAGGACCAAAGAATTTAAGCCATCCTGTTTAACAAAAAATAAAAAGAGGAAAAAGAAAGTTGTTACAATTTCCAAGCTCTCAAAAAAAAAAAGTCGTGAAGTTTTATTATATGTTGTTCTTGCTGAATAAATGTCAATCTTCTTTGATACGACATTACCACCCCAGTGGCTCCATATCCAACATATCTTAACCAGTTTCCCAACTTCTGCTAGAGAATATTAGGATTGACTCTATCATGTTTTCCTTTCTTCTTTTAGGCAACAGAAAAATGTCACTTAAAAATATGCATCTGCTACTATTTTTGCTAGTCAGATGTCTTCTTTGCTCTCTTTAAATGCCAAGTAAAATTTCACCAAGCTTTTGACTTTAACAAATACACCCAGACTGAGGAAGTTTCCCTTCATTCAACAACCCTTAACTGTGTGCCTGGTGTATACAAAGAATACAAAATCCAAAAATAAATAAAACACTAACTATCCCTACCCTCAGGGAACTGAGCCTCAGAAATAAATTTCCCAGGGCCCAGCCCTGTGGCCTAGTTGTTAAGTTCAGCACACTCTGCTCCAGTGGCCCGGGTTCATGGGTTCAGATCCCAGTCGTGGACCTACAACACTCGTCAGTCATGCTGTGGCAGCGACCCACATATAAAGTAGAGGAAGATGGGCACAAATATTAGCTCAGGGCTCATCTTCCTCAAGCAAAAAGAAGAGGAAGATTGCCAACAGATGTGAGCTCAGGGCTAATCTTCCTTAGCAAAAACAAAACAAAACCTAAATTTTCCCTAAAAACATAAAAATAGGATGTTTCTATTTTCTTTAAGTTTCATGCACTTTCCAGACTTTCTACAACATGCACACATTACATTTATAATCAAAATAGAAAACAGTACATACATATAACCTGGTAGTGGTGAAAAAACTAGTAAGAAACAAACTAAGTCTTAAATTACTCAATGGATATGCCTGTGAAGGAAACAGTATTTGTAAAACACTATGGCATATATTGCCTCATCCCCAAGTAACTCTGAGGAGGGGAGGAGGAAATATTCTCATTTTAAAAATAAACAACCAAAGGTTTAGAGAGATTAAGTGACTTTCACTTGCCCAAGGTTATACTATTAGGAAACGACACAGCAGAATACTAACTAAATCTTAGAGGTCAACATACTTAATTCAGTGCCCTAGTCTCAACAACTAGACCAACACCATGGAGCTTGGAAGGATAAAAAAGAAAGCTGGAAGATTGCAGAAAACAAAACAGCGATAAAGAGACCTTTTGGGAATCTGGGTGGGGGAAAATTACATGCAAAACTTAGAAGGGTAACTTGAGTTCTTAGTTTACTAATTCTAGAAGAATTGCAAATACTATATTTACCATTTAGTTATACTTTACATTTTGAATTTCCATTCTTTAAAAAATATATCAGCACTTGATGAAAATATTCTTTAACAACAGAAAGAGGCAGCCATGTGAGGAATAAATTATAAACATTTTTAATCACAATTAAAATTATCATATCCCACTGACAGCAATAATGCAAACATACAAAACAATCTTTTTTTTTTTTTCAGGGAGGAAGATTGGCCCTGAGCTAACTCTGTTATCAATCTTCCTCTTCTTTTTTTTTTCCTCTCCAAAGCATTAGTACATAGTTGTAAGACCTTCTAGTTCTTCTATGTGGGACACCACCACAGCATGCCTTCATGAGCAGTGTGTAGGTCTGCACCCAGGTTCCAAACCTGCGAACCCCAGGCCACAAAAGCAGAGCTCATGAACTTAACCACTACACTACTGGGCCAGCCCCAAAACAATCTTGATTCTCCTGAACTGAAAGAAAAACAAATACACTGAAAAAATAATAAATATCCAACTTCTAGTCAAGTTGAAATTGTTAAATTCACACTTTGAAACCCTCCCCCCCTTCTCCAGGACAGCTGGATTGCTCTTCAAGGATTCCAGCACTTTAACAAATTGGCTATTTTTAAGTACCAAAATATCAATATACCTTTATTGGTATAATTTTGATGTTTTAAATAAGTTTAAAATGTAAAATCTGAATCACTTATATTCTTGGATATATCCAGATTTATACTCTATTAAAATGTCAAATCAAAGAAAGATCCATTCATTTGGAAACCTTCTTCTATATTTCCATTAACCTCCGGAGGAAGAAAAACATCTAAACTGACAAGGCAAAAGCTCCTATTACAAGAATAAATATCCTCCTCTAGTTTAGCCACTTTCCAAACAAATAGAATATGAACACTTTATACTAAAATGATAAAAGTAATTGAATTTAAAATCTCCATCTACCCATAAAGAAGACAAAAGAAATTTTTCTTCAAAACAAAATTACAGCTTGATATCAGTAAGAGGACTGATTTCTTGCCTATCCCACAGTGTTGCAAAAGTTATCACAAAGAGATGGTATTATATAAAAATTAAATAATTCTGAAAAAAATCTGGAAATAGTTTATAAATATTTCCCCATAATATCCCCCACTAGTGTAGAATCAGAGAGCTTTTTCAGCAGTTGGAACACTTGGGCAGTTGCTCAATTCAACAACAATACCATTTTGTTATTTTAAACCATTTTTTAAAGATCAAATACTATTTCATTTGTGCATTACCTTTTATTTTTATTTAGTATTTATTACTGAATGATACTATGACACTTCAATCTGCTAGTAATTTGTATTAGAAGAAAATGTAGAATACATATTTATAAATTTATATTTATAATTGAGCTTTTATGTTTATAAATTTTTACATGACATTTTTTCTATTTAGTATCACTTTTTAAGAAATAAATTCTGGATTTTTTTAAGATACCAATATTTTCAGTGTATGAAATTAATATATACTGAGATCCAGTCTCTGGGTTAGCTCAGGACCTGACTGAAAGCCTAGGTCTACGACCTTCCTTGTTATGCAGTTTCATATAAACTTTAGGCAGTAAGATTTTTTTCTTCAGTCACTGTAATTTCAAATGTGACTCTTTCCTTTGAGAGTGATACTAAAACTGAGCTAAAGAAATTTTAAAAAGAATAAAACAAATTAAAGAAAAGCCTACAACCAAAACTCACAGCAATGAAGAAAATTAACACTAGTGATCCCTTTCCCCACTTTCAGGAGAAGATTTAAAAGTCACAGGCCCACTGAAACAAAACAAAACACCACACCTACAGGATATTCAAGGAGCAGAAAAACAAAATACCAAGCAATGAGTAGGAGCTGAAGTCACAAAGACCTACTGGATTTCACGGCAGAAAGCAGTAAAACCAATGACTGAGAATTAGAAGGGCCTAAATGTGGTGAGACCAAAACCAGAATGATTACTGGGAAAACAGAAAACCCCAGCTCCTAAAAAAAGACTGAAAAAGATCTTACTGCCCAAGTTTTATATGAAACTATATAACTAGGTAGGTCAGACACAGCCTTCTGTGAGCTAAGCCCCCAGAACTTGCCCAGTGACTAGATCTCCCACACCTCTAATATTACTAGCTGAGAAATGTGAATCCCCTCCAATACTGGAACTAACTTGGGTTGTCTATATGTGAAAAGTTAGCATCGGGGGAAGGCAGAGAGAAAAGTGTATCATCCTACTGTCTTTCTGAATAAACAAGTACAAGCCAATACACAATTTCTCCCATTACAATTATTACGGTGAAAGAATATACATAACATAATGACCCCTTTTCCTATCCTTTGCAGAATACAGAACCCTTTATACTTTAGCTGTCAAGAAGGAATGAAGTATTGGACTCAATTTCACTTCCCACTACACACTGACTCTAAAAACCTAATTTTTAAAAAATATCCAAATGAAACACATACCCCAAAAAAGGGAAGGAGGTTGGAAATACTTCATCAATCTGGAATGTCTAAAGTGATACGCAAAATGATGGAGACAATCTTGCAGGAATTTCAATTGTTAAACGCAGCACAAATTATGATTTAGCTGAAAATTTTATAAAGTTATAATTTGCCAGCATAAAGGTAGTATTTAAAGCCATAAAACTGCCTAAGACCACTAAAAGAATGCATTTAGACAAATAAAAAAGGATCAAGAACTGAGTCCTGGGATATGGAGAGACTGGGGAAAAGAGAGGACTAAGAAGGAACCAGTAGCAGTGACGGCAGCGTCATGGCAGAGTGAGCTTGACCAGGACTCCCTCCCCTCCAACATACAAAAAGGAGCAACCATATTCCAACAAAAAATATCCTAATACCATAGGAATCCTCGGAGGCCCACAGCAGCCAAACGACGGAGGGTGGAGGGCTGGAGCCCCCCTTGGAGGAGCTGGAACAGGGTAAGAGAGAACGTCCCTTCCCCCACAAAGACTGGGATCGCTGACATGAGAGGCTCGTGAGGAAAGGAGTGGGGGAGGGGTCGTGCATCGGCAGGATCACCCAGGACTCCCTAGCGCCCTTGCAGCCTAGAGAGAAGCCCTCTAACAGGGCGAAAGCTTTTGCGTGGGGTAACTTCATAGAGCCAAGACCCCAGGAGACCAGATCGCGAGAGCTGATCGGGAAACCGGGTTTGCACGTAAGAGAAAGCACCCCTCCTCCACCTACCCGCGCTGTGCTGCGCTATACTGCACTGCACTGCGCCATCTCGGCTGAAGGTGGAGGGCTCAGAATACGTGGTTCTTAACCCCCATCTAGTGACGACAGGCTGTAACTGCAACCAAATAATATCACAATGGAGAAGACCCATCCTTCTAGCATCCATCAATTCAAGTCTCCAGATCAAAGGGAAAACAAGCACCCAGAATTATGTCCTGAGGACTTGGAAATAAGTAAACTAAACGACAATGAATTCAGAATAGCTATTGTCAAAAAACTCAATTAGGTAAAAGAAAATATAGAGAAACAATTCAACAAGTTCTGGAGTTACTACACAAAAGAGATTGAAACTATAAAGAAGAATCAATCAGAAATACTAGAGATGAATAATACAATGGATCAGATAAAACAAAATACGGATTTTACAATGGATCAGATAAAACAAAATACAGATTCCCTGAGTGCTCATGTGGACACCATAGAGGACCAAATAAGCACAATTGAAGATAGACAGGTTTAATGGCCCCAGACAGAGAAAGAGAGAAAACTAAGACTAAAAAGAAACGAAGAAAATCTCGGAGAAATAGCCAACTCAATGAGGAAATGCAACCTAAGAATTATAGGTATCCAAGAAAGTGAATAAAAGGAGAATGGAGCAGAAAGCGAGCTCAAAGAAATAACAGCAGAGAACTTCCCAAATCTAGGGAATGACAGAGAAATGTGTGTGGAGGAAGTATTCAGATATCCTAGATATGTCAATGTAAAAAGACCTACTGCAAGGCATATGGTAGTAAAACTGGCAAAAATGAATGACAGAAAGAATACTCAGGGCAGCAAGGCAGAAGAAAATAACCTCCAAAGGAACCCCTATCAGACTTTCAGCAGATTTCTCTGCAGAAACCTTACAAGCTAGGAGAGATTGGAATGACATATTCAAAACTTTTATAAAAATCTTCAGCCAAGAATACTCTATCCAGCAAAAATATCCTTCAGATATGAGAGAGAAATTAAATCTTTCCCAGACAAATATAATAAGGGACTTCGTAGCCACAAGACACCCCCCACAAAAAATCCTCAAGAAGGCCCTCATACCTGAAAAAAGAAAAAAAGGGAGAAAGGGGTCACAAAACACAGAGTAAGGAGACAGATAGAATCAGAACAGGATAGCAAATATTCAACTATAGCATTAGGATAAAGGGAAGGAAAACACCAAAAACAAAGACAATCTTGTCACTTTAACCACAAACTCACAAGACAAGTTGGAATAAGAGATAAAAATAATAACTTGGGAGGGGAGGAGGAAAGGGACTGAATCAGTTTAAGTTAAGGAAATAAGAGGCCACCAGAAAATGGACTATGCTATGCACAAGATTTCAAATACAAACTTCAGGGTACCCACTAAACTGAAAAACAGAACAGAGACACAAAAAATAAATAAGGAAAAAACTAAGAAACACAGCATAAGAAGCTGCAGAAGTCAATGGGTAGACCAAAACACACAGGACGAGAAACAAAGGAAATGCAGGAAAACTGGAAAACAAGTGACAGAATGACAGCATTCAACCCTCATACATCAATAATCACCCTCAATGTAAATGGACTAAACTCTCCAATAAAAAGAGACAGTGTGGCAAGATGGATTAAAGAACAAGATCCAACAATCTGTTGCCTCCAGGAAACACACCTCAGCTCCAAGGACAAATACAGGCTCAGAGTGAAGGGGTGGAAGTCCATACTCCAAGCTAATGGCAAACAAAAGAAAGCAGGTGTCACAATACTTACATCAGACAAAGTAGATTTCAAGATAATGCAGGTAAAGAGAGACATAGAGGGTCAGTATATAATGATCAAAAGGACAATACATCAAGAAGAAATAATGCTTATAAATATCTATGCACCCAACACAGGAGCACCAAAGTTCATAAAGGAACTATTAATAAACCTAACAGAAGATATCAAAAATAACACAATAATACTAGGGGACCTCAACACCCCACTCACATCATTGGACAGATCATCCAGACAGAAAATCAACAGGGAAACAGTGGAATTACACAAAAACCTAAAACAGTTGGACTTCATAGACATATAGAACACTCCATCCAAAAACAGCAGAATACACATTCTCCTCAAGTGCACACGCAACATTCTCAAGGATAGACCATATGTTGGGAAACAAGGCAAGCCTCTATAAATTTAAAAAAGTTGAAATAACAAGCATCTTCTCTGATCCTAATGCTATACTTCTAGAAATTAATTATAAGAAAAGAGCTGAGAAAGGGACACAGATGTGGAGACTAAACAATATGCTATTGAACAAGCAATGGATCATTGAAGAAATTAAAGAAGAAATCAAAAAATATCTGGAGACAAATGAAAATGGTAACATGCCAAACCAACTCATATGGGATACAGCAAAAGCTGTATTAAGAGGGAAATTCATCACAATACAGGCACACCTTAACAAACAAGAAAAATGCCAAATAAGCAATCTCAAATTACACCTAACTGAATTAGAGAAAGAAGAACAAACAAAGCCCAAAGTCAGCGGGATAAATAATAAAAATCAGAGGAGAAATAAATGCTATTGAAACAAAAAAGGCAGTAGAAAGGATCAATGAAACAAAGAGCTGGTTCTTTGAGAAGACAAATAAAACTGACAAATTCCTAGCCGGACTTACAAAGAAAAAAAGAGAGAAAGCTCAAATAAACAAAATCAGAAATGAAAGGGGAGAAATAACAACAGACTCCACAGAAATACAATGGATTATAAGAGAATACTACAAAACACTATATGCCAACAAAATGGATAACCTAGAGGAAATGAATAAATTCTTAGACTTTTACAATCTCCCAAAGCTAAGTCAAGAAGAAGCAGACAATCTGAACAGACCAGTCACAAGGAAAGAGATTGAAACAGCAATCAAAAGCATCCCAAAGAATAAAACCTCAGGACCAGATGGCTTTCCTGGGGAATTCTACCAAACTTTCAGAGAGGATTTAATACCTATACTTTTCAGGCTATTCCAAAAAATTAGGGAGGATGGAACACTTCCTAACACATTCTATGAGGCCAACATCATGCTGATACCAAAGCCTGACAAGGACAGCACAAAAAAGGAGAACTACAGGCCAATATCGCTGATGAACATAGACGCAAAAATCCTCTACAAAATTTTGGCAACCCAAATTCAGCAATACATCAAAAGGATCATACATCATGATCAAGTGGGATTCATACCAGGGACACAGGGATGGTTCAACATCTGCAAATCAATCAATGTGACACACTACATCAACAAATTGAGGAATAAAAACCACATGATCATCTCAATAGATGCAGAGAAAGCATTTGACAAGATCCAACAGCCATTTATGATAAAAACTCTGAAAAAAATGGGGTTAGAAGGAAATTACCTCAACATAATAAAGCCATATATGACAAACTCACAGCCAACATCACACTCAATGGGCAAAAACTGAAAGCCATCCCCCTGAGAACAGGAATGAGACAAGGATGCCCTCTATCACCACTCTTATTCAACATAGTACTGGAGGTTCTGGCCAGAGCAATTAGGCAAGAGAAAGGAATAAAAGGAATCCAAATAGTGAGGGAATAAGTGAAACTCTCGCTGTTTGCAGACAACATGATCTTATATATAGAAAACCCCAAAGAATCCATTGGAAAACTTTTAGAAATAATCAACAACTACAGCAAAGTTGCAGGATATAAAATCAACTTACATAAATCAGTAGCATTTCTATACTCTAACAATGAACTAACAGAAAAAGAACTCAAGAACCTAAAAGCATTCACAATCGCAACAAAAAGAATAAAATGCCTTGGGGTGAATTTAACTAAGGAAGTGAAAGACCTATACAACAAAAACTACAAGGCTATCCTGAAAGAAATTGATGACGACATAAAGAGATGGAAAGACATTCTATGCACATGGATTGGAAGAATAAACATAATTAAAATGTCCATACTACCTAAAGCAATCTACAGATTCAACGCAATCCCAATCAGAATCCCAATGACATTCTTTGCAGAAATAGAACAAAGAATCCTAAAATTCATACGGGGCAACAAAAGACCCCAAATTACTAAAGCAATCCTGAGAAAGAAGAACAAAGCTGGAGGTGTCACAATCCCTGACTTCAAAATATACTACAAAGCTACAGTAATCAAAACAGCATGGTACTGGTACAAAAACAGATGCACAGATCAATGGAACAGAATTGAAAGCCCAGAAATAAAACCACACATCTATGCACAGCTAATCTTCGACAAAGGAGCTGAGGGCCTACAATGGAGAAAAGAAAGTCTCTTCAACAAATGGTGCTGGGAAAAGAATGAAAATCAACCATTCTTTCTCACCATTCACCAAAATAAACTCTAAATGGATCAAACACCTAAAGGTAAGACCTGAAACCATAAGGCTTCTAGAAGAAATTATGGGCAGTACACTCCTTGACATCAGTATGAAAAGGATCTTTTCGGACACCATGTCTTCTCAGACAAGGGAAACAACAGAAAGAATAAACAAATGGGACTTCATTAGACTAAAGAGCTTCTTCAAGGCAAGGGAAAACAGGATTGAAACAACAAAACAACCCACTAATAGGGAAAAAAATATTTCCAAGTCATATATCCGACAAAGGGTTAATCTCCGTAATATATAAAGAACTCACAAAACTCAACAACAAAAAAATCAAACAACCCGATCAAAAAATGGGCAGGAGACATGAACAGACGTTTCTCCAAAGAAGACATATGAATGGCCAATAGGCACATGAAAAGATATTCATCACCACTGATCATCAGGGAAATGCAAATCAAAACTACACTAAGATATCACCTTACACCCATTAGAATGGCAAAAATAACCAAAACAAAAATTAACAAATGTTGGAGAGGTGTGGAGAAAAAGGAACCCTCATACACTGCTGGTGGGAATCCAAACTGGTGCAGCCACTATGGAAAACAGTATGGAGATTTCTCAAAAAATTAAAAATAGAAATACCTTATGACCCAGCCATCCCACTACTGGGTATCTATCCAAAGAACTTGAAGTCAGCGATTCCAAAAGTCCCATGCACCCCTACGTTCAGTGCAGCATTATTTACAATAGCCAAGACATGGAAGCAACCTAAGCACCCACCAACTGATGACTGGATAAAGAAGATATGGTGTATATATATATACAATGGAATACTACTCCGCCATAAAAAAAGAATAAAATCATCCCATTTACAACAACATGGATGGACCTTGAGGGAATTATGTTAAGTGAAATAAGCCAGATAGAGACAGACAATCTCTGTATGACTCCACTCATATGAGGAAGTTAAACATGTAGACAAAGAGAACAGATTAGTGGCTACCAGGGGAAAGGGGGGTTGGAGGGTGGGCACAAAGGGTGAAGGGGTGCACCTACAACATGACTGACAAACAATAATGTACAACTGAAATTTCACAAGATTGTAAACTATCATAAATTCAATAAAACTTAAAAAAAAAAAAAAGGAACCAGTAAAGGAAGAGGAATATCAAGACTACTGTGCTATATTGGAAGCCAAATGAAGAGCGTAGCAAGAGGGAGAGAGAGTGAGCCACAAAGTCAGTACAACTGGTAAGTCAAATAAAACAAGACTGAGAATTCAGCAACTTGAAAGTCATCGGTAACTTTTTTTTTTTAAAGATTGGCACCTGAGCTAAGAACCATTGCCAATCTTGGTTTTTTTCCTGCTTTTTTTCTCCCCGAATGCCCCCAGTATATAGTTATATATTGTAGTTGTGGGTCCCTCTAGTTGCGGTATGCGGGACACTGTCTCAACGTGGCCTGATGAGTGGTGCCATGTCCGCACCCAGGATCCAAACCAGGGAAACCCTGGGCCGCTGAAGAGGAGCGTGCGAACTTAACCACTCGGCCACGAGATCGGCCCCTATCAGTAACTTTTATAAGGCCTATTTAGGCTATGAATCTGTTATTTCCAAATAAATGTTCAACACCTTCTTAGTTTCTGTTTTACTATAATTGCTGCATTTGTATTTAAAAAACAAAACAAAAACTTCCTTTAAGATGTTACTGTGAGCTCACACTCACAGACCCTAAACAATACCTAGCATTCAACTTGACAATAAATTATGTAGTATCTCATACCTTATACAGTCCATGTACCAAAAACTGTAACTAAATTATACAGGTCAATACAGCATTATTATTAATAACAGGAACTTTTCTTGACTACTTTGTGCCACGTGCTGTGCAAAAGCATTTTACATGCAGTCAACATTTTCGTTCTTACAACAATATACAAGCTAGGTTCTATTATTACACACCCACATCAGGAGACAGAAACTGAAGTTTAGAAAGGTGAAAAAACCTGCCTAAGCCAACACAGTTTATAAGTGAGAGAATTAGAAGTTTATGATACATTTATACTTTAAACATTACTGAATTTAAAGTTAATAAGGTTATTCCTCTAATGGAATACTGAACAACATTCAGCTTTTAAAGTTAAGACAGCAAAAGAATAGGAAACATATTTCTGTGTATCTGCTGTACAGATAAGTGACCAGGAAATGTTATTTCAATGTACTTGTAATACATTTCCTTCTGCTGTTATTACAACTCCAAATACAAATCTAAAAATAGTGGGACCAAACAAATCCATTATTAATAAATAAAATGTAAATTTTTAAGCCACTCTACAAGCACACACAGAAACTGCTGAATCTTAAGTATACTCTGTATTTCTTGTAGTACTCTTCTTTCACCTAGAAAAATCTAAGTCATATTAACTGATCTGCTATCATTTATCAGAATCAGTTGAAGAAAATCCTTAATGCTTATTTAAGATATAGCTTTTAAGTACATTAGTCTAAGATATGTCAGCCAAATTAAATGACAAATTAGATTTATCCTATCACCTAACAAAAAAGAATATTTGAAGAAAAAATTTGCATAAGAAAATAGAAAATAAAAGAGTACTACTAGATGCAAGTGTCTCACACATATTTTGCATCATATAGATTAACTTCACCGTAAGCTTGAGTAGCTAGGTTAATGAAACCTAAGAACAGTTTTCCTATCTGCTATGTAAATCTTCAGCTATCTATAGTTATAGTAAAATCAGCTCTTAAAGTTCCCTACTGTTTCAAAACAGTATAGGCGGTACATTAATGAAGTAATGTATCTGACAAAGTAACATTTATACTTAGAACACTTAAAGGGATAATTAAATCAAAAACATGCTTAAAATCTGAACACTGCATTGTGGGGGAAGGGGAAACTCCCTGAAGAATGAATACAGTTCCCACTGATCTTAAGTCTTTCTGAAGTCTGTGTATTTGAACAGGCTCCTGATTTCTAGCACCCTCATTTGTAAAACGAGATAATAGCCTATAAAATCATTCTGGTGAGCTGTTCTCTCTTATAAAATTGACTATTTAAACAGTTAAAGTGTGGAGTAGGGTGAGGCACTTTCCTGGGGAAACAGGAGTGGTACTTTGACTTTTCCTTTTGCTTCAGGCTCCAACGTGGCTCAGCATGGGCAAGACAGGATTAGTATTACTAATTTTCCCTTTTTGCCTCACACACCAATATGGCTCAACAAAGCACTCTTCCAGATCCTGCCTTTATTTAAAATTTTGATTTTTATATTTTGTCCATCATGAATTCTCACATTTTTTAAGTACTGTGATAAAATATTATTTTTCTTGATTGTGGTGATTTTTTGGCACTTCCGTAAGTTTTGTGCCGAAGGCAAATGCCTCACTGGCTTCACCCCAGCCCCAGTCCTGGTCCCTAAGAAGAGACTGAAATCTCTACCATCAATTATAGTGTATTGTAACTTTTAAAAGAATGTACAAAGAATCACATTATTGATGACCGGTTTTAGAAGGAGAATTAGTTAAAGAATTAAGCGTAAAGTTACTAATAGTACGAGTGGTGATAGTGCTGCTACGACAATAATATCAAAGCGGCTGCTATTTACAGAGTGATTGGACACCAGATACTATGCCACTTTACATCATATCACCTCATTAAGTCACTTAACTTTCCAAGCAGACTGTAGCAGTAGGTGTTATCATCATTTTTTTAACTGAAAAAATTTAAATAATTTCCCAGAATTGCACAGCTAGAAAGCACCAGGGTTGGGATTAAGGCCCAATGCTGCTTCAAGTAATTATTAGTATTTTTACTATTTTAACTAGGTTCTGAATTTTTTCATCTAAAAATATTAAGTTAATAGGAAGATATGAATCAAAGTACTTATTCATAATGTAGCATATTGTTCAGAAACACATGAATAAAATTAAGATCAAATTATATTTGTATTACTGGACTTTGGTTTATAAACCAACAATTGTATCTTTTCCTCTAAAAATAAAGTTTTCCTTCTCAAGGAATATGTATTTCACTATTCCCTACAGAATAAAATAAAAAATCAGCAACTTAAATACCTCCTCACTATAAAATATCAGAAAAATTAATATATCATCTGTCTGAATTCTATTCTTAATTTAACACTGGTGTTCAACTGTAAAACTATTGGCAGATAAAATTAGAGTTGCTATTCTAATACCGACTGTAGACAAATCAGACTTTTAAAAAATGTTTTCCATATTTGTAACTCACAAAGTTAAATATCATACATAGACATTTGGCCAAAAAGCAAACAAACAAAACCGCTCATTCAGAATATAACAAATCTATACAAGGAGGATACAAAAAAAAATGCTGGTTTTATTAGTTTTCCTAGTCTCCGCTCACGGTACACAGGAAAGCAAATTATTAAAATTATATGGCCTCAATATTTTGATATTACAATAATAATATAGTTCAGCAGAATCTTTTTCTTAAGCCAGTGCTTGAACAGCCATACTCTACACTGGTGGCAGGTCTGTTTATACTGTGCTACATCAGAGAGGCACTCCAGAAGACTAGACTACCTAAAAAGAAAACAAAGGCACCCAAAGGCAGAATAACCTACACTTTATGGACATTTTGGAACAGAAGGTGGTGAAAAAAAGCAACAACTTTTACTGCAGTCTATCTAGTAACTAAGGCTGTTGGAGATGATAATGATCAACAACTCAAAGCAATATTTATTTTATCTTTGTGGAAATACGTATATACAGAAAGAGAGAGTCAAGTCACTTTAACAATAGAGCTATTCCAGCTTTTTTTAATTTTGAAGGTAAAACAAACAGATAAACAAAGCTTTGTTTACTAGAAAGTGAAACAATTTGGTCATATTTCCACTCGATGACAAAGAATAGTCCTTCAAATCTCTATTTCCCAACAAGTGTTTAGTTAATTAAATCAACAGAACCTTCTCTTTCATTTTATAACCAGAAGTTTACCCATATGGTTTCCACTCACCAAGAACCTAAATATAGAAAATCATTTTTCCACAAGTTAAGTCAAATTTCAGCTTCATCTCCAAATAGACCCTATACAAAAGATGAATCACTCAATAAATACGTTATTTTTTTTTTTAAGATTGGCACCTGAGCTAACATCTGTTGCCAATCTTCTTTTTTCTTCTTCTTCTTCTTCTCCCCAAAGCCCCCCAGTACATAGTTGTATATTCTAGTTGTATGTCCTTCTAGTTGTGCTATGTGGGACGCCGCCTCAGCATTGTTTGATGAGTGGTGCCATGTCTACGCCCAGGATCCAAACTGGCAAAACCCTGGGCCGCCAAAGCGGAGCACGTGAACCTAACCACTTAGCCACGGGGCCAGCCCCTATTATTTCTATTATTTTCAATATCACCTAAATACATACTTTGCACTTAAGGATTATGTAATTCAAGAGATGTAGAGTTTAAAAGTGTTTTAAATTTGACTTTAACATCTAAACCTATCAGCTGGAACCAAAACAGTCCCATCACTAATTTAACATGTTCCATAAAAAAAACTTTTTTACTTCTTTAAATTTCATTTTAAACAAATGTGTAATACAACATCTAAATCACAGGGCGAGTCTGACAACTAATCAAGTATTGTTTATGAAGCCAAAGGAAACAAAGGTAAGTCTGAAAAGTACTAGTTGTATCTCCTTTTGTTATGAACGTACTTACATTGTAATCAATTTAAAGAACTCTTTCACTCTCAAGTAGTTTTCAATCTTACTTCAGTTATACACAGCTTGAAATTTTATTTCAGACAATTAAAATCTGGGAGAGAATACACAGAACATAAGTGTTTGAAGCGACATTATTTATAATAGCAAGAAATTCAAAGTAACCTAAAAACAAAAACTAAATAAATTTTACTGAAACTTGTTAGAGCTAGATTAAGCAATCATTAAACATGATGGTTACACAGACTATAGAAAGTAATATAAAATGTTAATATGTTAAAAGTACAGAATATAAAACTGAATGATAATCCTGCCTAAGGGAAGTATGCATATGAAAATTTTTTAATTGAAATGCAGCAAAGTAAAAACAGTAATTGTGACAGCATGATGGAATTATATGGTTCTGTTCTTTTTTTATGATGCCATTTTGTAACTCATAACAAAATACAGTAAAATCTAAGTGAACAAGATCCAAGGTATTACAGAACACAACTTAATAAATTTAGATTTTTTTAAGAAAATTACTCAGGGGCTGGCCCCGTGGCCGAGTGGTTAAGTTCGCGCGCTGCGCTGCAGGTGGCCCAGTGTTTCGTTAGTTCGAATCCTGGGCGCGGACATGGCACTGCTCGTCATACCACGCTGAGGCAGCGTCCCACATGCCACAACTAGAGGAACCCACAACGAAGAATACACAACTATGTACCGGGGGGCTTTGGGGAGAAAAAGGAAAAAATAAAATCTTTAAAAAAAAAAAAGAAAATTACTCAGTTATTATCTCTAGCTCTCCATCTCTACTGAAAATATCCTATCTTAAATTCCAATACTTTTCACTGTTCTCTGCCTCCTACAAATCGTATGTTCTTTTTCCCCCCTCAGAGTTTTCTGGAATTCAAGTAAACGTTGCTTCTGTCTAGGGATTAACAGATTACTTTGGGAAGAACTGACTTCTCAGCCAAGAACAAGGTAGGTCTCTTCATCAATTTAAATTTTCTATTTCCTTCAGTAAAGTGTTATTCCTACATACTCTACGTATTTCTTGATAAGTCTACTGATAAGTATTTTACATTTTTGTGGCTATTACCACATTTAATTGGGTTTGAAATGTGGAGGACACTGAGCTCCTTTAAGAACAAAATTTTAATTATACACAAACATTATATATACTTTTCTGTCTGTATGTCTGTGCATGTGTATATGTCTATTATACATCAATAAAAAATGTTTTGGATGTATTGGATAATTAACTAACTGACAAGATGAAAACATCACAGGGGCAAATAAATAGCAAAACATTTTAAAACCTGTATGCCATCACTGTGCTCAGGCATTTTCAGCACCCTTATCTAATACACTGTTTCCTTAATCAGAGAGGAAGCAGGAGATAAAAATGAGTAAGAAACTCCTCCTCAAGTTTGCTAAATTTCAACAAAGGTTTTCTATAATAGTGACTTAGTCTCCAAACACTTTTAAATCCTTATTTGTGTTTGAAGTGCTGGGAGGGAAGGGACAAAATGTGGAGTCACGCCACCTTATACTCTGTATCTCATCTCCCAGGTTAAGAAAATTATATTTCTTATTTACAACCAATTCAGCAATTGTAAATGAAAAGTGGATAACTGCACTGCTAGGTGAATCTAAGATGCAATTAAAGGAATTTCAAACACAAAACTACCCTTCCCTATTATCAGAATCTGATATATCATTATAGTTCCTATTAAGATTTTTTAAACTGCAGAGATTTAAATCTTTCATTTTATATCCCACATACAAACAATCACTGGAAATATTCCAATATCACATCATTATACCCACAGATATAGTACCCTTGGTTTTCCAGTCAACTATTAGTCAAACCTAAACAATGAGCTTCTTAAGGCAAAACCAAATACTTTACAAACCCAGTTCACATGACAATCAAAGGGCAAATATATATACCCTATAAGTCACATTAGGAAATCAACATTTACTGAACACCTACTTTGTGCCCCAAAAAAGTCACTTTCTCATTTAATTTTCATAAAAATTCCACTGGAAAAAGAACGTAGTAAATGGAGAAGTGTTTCTGGACAGAGCCATTTAGGTACATAATGGAAGCAGAAATTTTAACCAGAAGCAGCTCATTCTGCTACCCATACAACTACCACTAGGAAGAGTGAAGGAATACTTCAGCAAAAAGAAAATAGTTGCTGGTGGTTTATTTTTAGAGTACATGCTCTTTTCTCCTTCAAACTACATATGTAACCATGTAGATTCAGTGGCTCACCTACTTTTAGGTTTCTGTTGAATAAAATATCCTCTCAACAGAAACTACAGAAGCAAGGTGTACCTCGTCCCTACCTAGGAAGCAACATTTCTTCTACACATCTGAAGGAATTTTTTTTAGTAACACTTTTCAAAATTAGAAAACATTTAAAACTTTTAAATTAAATATCTGTCCCATCTCTCTTTTGTCCACTCTATGTGCACTCCCTTATAAATAAAAGAAGATGAGCAATTTTGGGCAAGGAAATCTAATATACTATTTTTTGGTCCGTTCTACATTTTGGTAGTCCATAAATTTTTATTTGGCAGAGAAAAGGTCTCACTGCTAAAACAGATTGAAAACTAACAGTACAGGGAAATCTAGAGTTTCTAAAGGCTGACTACCAACTATCATTTCATACCTAACTCCTCTGCATATTGCTCAATTTCTGGCAATAAGAGCACCTCAAGTAGGAATAAGATTTGTCAATCAATTGAGATACAAATTAGTAACTGTGGTTGCAAAGAGAAAATTACTTAAAAACACTGAACCTAAATTATCCTTAATTGGAACTCATAAACAGCCATATCATCTCCTACACTCAAAGGAAAATGGTAACGAAACAAACACCTATCTGTACTTTATTCTGAGAATCATCTTCTACGGTTCATTATCTACTTCTGCACTGGGACCCAGTACCATATTTCCAGCTGTCCACCAAATATCCAAAAGACCCCAGAAATCTCCCAAATTGGGTATATGTACTCAATGGGAGTGAATAAGATGATCCACTGAGGGGCAGGAAGAAAATATTACAATTTTGCACATTTAACTTTAAAAAATTTAAAGTTTAATATAGGAGTTTTCATCAACATCTCACTCTTGTTAGCATTCAATGAAGTGTGATATGCTATAGTTTACATGTACCTGATTGTGGGTATTCTTGGATATTACCTACTAAATTTTTAAAAATTCCCTAGTAGAGAATTATGTTAAGTGAAATAAGCCAGAGAGAGGAGGACAATCTCTATATGACTCCACTCATATGAAGAATTTAAAAATGTAGACAAAGAGAACAGATTAGTGGCTACCAGGGGAAAGGGGAGGTGGAGAGTGGGCACAAAGGGTGAAGGGGTGCACCTACAACACGACTGACAGACAATAATATACAAGTGAAATTTCACAAGACTGTAACCTATCATTAATTCAATAAAAATTAAATTTAAAAAAATTCCCTAGTAGAAAGATTACCAAGCAGATTAAAAACATTCCATTTTGGGGTGTAGACATATGTCAAAGCTTACCAAATTGTACATTGTAAATATGTACAATTTATTGTATATCGATTATACTTCAATAGAGCTATTTTTTAAATGAATGTAATGTATGTAATCAGCTTTAAGATAATACCAAAATTCAAGTAGTACAAACAAAAAGAAATGACAATGTTAACCCTCCACCTACTCCTTATATAAGCTCTTATGGCCCAAATTATGAGGCTAAAACCAATGGCAAGCTAATTATATCACCTCCCAAAACTTAAAATTTACCTAAAGCCTATTTGAAACATGGAATTGCATCCATAATCATTAATGATGTATAGTATGTTCTGCTATAACCTGAATTTCTATAACAAATTATCTCATATGTGGCTGGGAAGGGACTGATTAAGAAAAATACATGATTTTTTTCCAGCTTGTTAATGTTTTTAAATGATAATGGGCAAGCTTTCTCAAATTAAAGAGAAAGTCTTAGCAATATAGGAAGACATTAATAAAAACGCCAAAAATCATGCAGAAATGCCTTCCTAAAATACAAAGAGTAGCTTCAAAAACCTCTACATTGTTTATGACATTAAGCTATCTAGTGAGTTAACTAGGGCAATTAAAAAAGCTGAGAAGACATTTCTCCTTTATTCAAAAAAAAAAAAAAAAAAAAACTGATAAAGAAAGCTAGGGAAGTAAAGGCCTTTGTGGGCCTAAATCTCAGACAAATATGCTCAAGCCTCAAGGTTTAAGGTTGCAGGCATTCAAACGTCTGTGATGCTGGGTACAAATACCAAGAGATTTAACTGTGTTGATATTTTTATTTGAATTGTCGTTTTTGTTAGTGTTCTGGTTAAAAGTTGTATAAGTTTTACACAGTCTGATCCCACCCTATCTTTTCTCGTTAAGCCCCATTAGTTACAGTACATGGCTTTTGCAGAACACAGAGCTTTTTGGGAATGTGTATTTCATGTTAGTAACTGAACAAAGTCAAAGCCCCCATAATTAGCAAGACATTTAAAACCTAAACAATTGGAACATGAAAACAAATCTCCATAATTATTTATAATAATATAATTATTATAATCTATAATGTTTAGTGCCTGAGCTCTACCCAGAACTTTACCAATTTTCATTAAACTTAATGATAAATGTTTGAAAGCCTCTTCTGTGTTTTAGTTTTTTTGTTAAAAAAATACTTAAAAAAAATTCAAACACCACTGGGAAACACTGGTTCTTCTTATTATGGTTGTTTGAAATATATGAAAAACAATATGATGAAAAACTAAAGTGCTTTTTTTTCCTCCCCAAATCCCCCCAGTACATAGTTGTATATTTTAGTTGTGGGTCCTTCTAGTTGTGGCATGTGGGACGCTGCCTCAACATGGCCTAACAAGTGGTGACATGTCCGCGCCCAGGATCTGAACCCTGGGCCGCCAAAGCGGAGTGCGTGGACTTAACCACTCGGACACGGGGCCGGCCCCTAAAGTGCATTGTTTTGATGGAAAGTATCTTTGGAAGGCACACAGAAAAAAAAACAATTGAAAAGTTAAAGAAATGAGTAACAAAATAAATTATACAGTAAGAGAGGCTTACTATACTATTGGAAGAAAGTACATACTTTTCCTAACCTGATCAGTTTAAACATAGTTGGATACTGTTACAATGAAGAAATAACTGAAGAAAACATAATGTATTCTCAATAGTAAATTACTTCTTTAACGAAAAACAATACAGTCATGTGTCACATAATGACATTTCAGTCAACGATGGATTGAATATACAATGGTGGTCCCATAAGATTAGTACCATACAGCTTAGGTATGCAGCAGGTTATACCATCTAGGTTTGTGTAAGTAAACTCTATGATGTTCGCACAACAACAAAATCACCTAATGATGCATTTCTCAGAACATAGCGCCATCATTAAGCAACACCTGCCTGTATTGTAAGGAAAACCTTCGTAACAGTAACCACTAATAGAGCTGATACTCTAACTAAAATACAGAACTGCCTCTGAAACTACATATGTAGTGCTACACATGAAATTCATTCACTGCATCATTCACAGAGCAAGCTTTTACAACTAAGAAATTAAACAGGAGCACAAAGTGCTAGAATATGTCATCAATACTATAAAATTTATAAAAATAAGATTGTTAAAGTATAATCAAATTTTTTTTAATTCTTTATAGTGAGATTAAAAATGATCATAAAAAATTTCAGTTTCATACAAAAGTTTTCTGGCTATCTTTTAACAATGAACTTTTAAAAGTTATTGAACTTAAACTTATAGATGAAGTACTATTTTTCTTCTATAAAAAGACAAGTGCTCCAAATTTGTTGACTTTGCCTATGAAAACAAGCACCTATTACAAGTATGCTGCAGATATTTTGGGGGGAAAAAAATCAAAAGATTTTGTCTAAGTAAAGGCAATATTTTAACAATAAGTGAGAAAAGAAAAAAATTCTTTTTGGAAGAAATTCTTGCTATGGAGAGAGTATTTTAAAAAGAGATGTGTCTGGAAATGTTTTCATCCATATATGAATTTTACAGAAAATAACATGCTTTGCCTATGAAAATTGTTTTTTAACTTTTACAACCATGTTTTTAAAACTTGAAAACACAATTTTCTGACCCAGTTAAAAATAAACATGCTCAGCAGGTTTTTAACTCATTTGTTAAAATATAAAAATGCAACTCTTTCTGATTCATTTTCAATAACTGGCCTCATCAGAGAAAACAGAAATTTACTAACTGAATTTCAACAACCACAAAAAGAAAGTTTTCTAACTGGTGGGCAGAACTAAAAAATGAGTATCGTGATTTAGTAAGTGCAACCACTGGTGGTTATGCTTCTACCAAATCCATACATCTTTGTGAAATCTCAAAAAAAAAACCTCTGATAGTCCTTAAAACCCAGTAGCAAAATAAACTGAACTCGAACCTATTCTTCGTATCACTGCAAGACAATGTTAAGCCAAAATTTTAAAAAGCTATTAATCATGTTTTAATTTAGTGAGAAAATTTTGTAACATTATAAAATGAGTATCTCAAAAATATTATGTTTATAGGTTTAGCTTAGACTTTTAAAACTCCTAATTTTATGTGTATTTTCTAATGTACATAATATTCTAATATTATATATTCTACATGTACAAAAATTAGAGAGAAAGACATCTATTTAAGGATATGCTCAAAAATCTTTTATGGATGGGATACAAGATTAAAAGTTTGGAGACTGAAAATTCTCTAAATGTAAGGAATTTTTTATTATTATTCTAAGCATAGAATATATGCCCCCAAAGCTGTTTTGTAAATAAACATTTAGCCAGCATCTTGATATCAACATATCCAAAACTGAATTAGTCATTTTCTCATTCCAGTCTTACCTACTCTACATCTAATAAAAGCACTACCATCCTACATTAAGTCAGGTTCAGAAACCCTTTCTATTGCTCTCTACGTTAAGTCATTCCCTCTGCAGGGCTGATACTTCCTCTAAGGTCTTACAGTTGGCTCCCTTCACTCCATTCCCTAATATGTTTGCTCAGATTCTCATTTCTTACCTATTAACTAGTTTCCCTGCCTCTAATCACCCCCTGCTCCAGTCCATCTTCATTCTACTACTAAGTACTCAATCTTTTTGAAATTTAAATCTATGTTTCATGCCCTCCTTAAAATTATTCAATAGCTTTCAAATGCTTAGAGAATAAAGTCTAAACTTCTAAACTAGCATTCCAAACACTTTGCCATCTGGCCCCACCAACCTTCTCCAATCTCATTTCCCACTATTCTATTACTTTTCATCCACATTTGCTGTAGATTTGTATTGTCCAACATAGAAGCCACTAGCTACATGTAGTTGTTGAGCACCTGAAATGTGGCTAGCCTGAATTGAGAAATGCTGTACATATAAAATACAAACTGGATTTCAAAGACTTAGTACCAAAATGAGAATGTAAAATATCTCAATAATTTTTTAACATTGATTACATGTTGAAATGATAATATTTTAGTTATATGGGTTAAATAGATTATTAACATTAATTTCACCTTTCTATTTTTTAAAATATGGATACTAGAAAAATTTAAATTATATATGTAGCTCACATTACATATCTATTGGATAGCATTGCCTAGACCAACTAAACTTTCACATTTCACATTCATTTTTCTACCCTCATAACTTTAATCAAATCAGTCTTTCACCACAGAACATTCAACACTTACTCATCATTTGTTGAGGGGCAACCATGTACCGTGACGGAGTCCTAAGCATAAGAAAATGTTCTTCATGATCATCTTTACTTTCCAAATCTTCTCTCTCCTTTAAGATCAGCTTAAATGCAACTTTATCTCCATGAAACCTTCCTTGATACTTCAGAATAAAAATTTCCCATCTGTGGAAGTTCTACATATTGCATGTTCTTCAAGGAAGATGTCAGTTTGTACTTAGAATAGTTATTTCTGTACATAGCTTATCACATCTATTAACTATAAATTCCTTAAGTGCAGAATTCTTCAAATCAATTTGATTCCTCTAATATTTATGTCATAATACCTAACACAGAGTCTGCCCTCAAATATTAAAATCAGATATCAACAACAGGGCTGGTGATACGCTCATCTAAGATTAAATAAATTACACTTACTAAAGCAAAAAAGTAGGTATTTATGTTAGTATTATTTAAATAGATATGCAACTCAATTACTATCTGAACCTCTTTTATGACCATTACTTTCTTCTTCTTGCTCTAGCTGAAGCCTTGCCTTCCTTTGATGACACTACCTACTCTACGTTACAACCCTCTCAAATGATGGAAGCTGCAGATGGGATAAGTGTTCTCTTTGCTCCGAGTGGCGACTCTTAGACCACTCTTCTTCCTTCCTTCCTGCAAACCCTGAGCTTTGAAATCATCAGCCACGCATCCACCAACTCTTCTTACTGTCATCTTCGACCCCCCGGGTCACTAATCCTCAGTCTCTAAAGATTTTACTTCCTTGCTGACTGTAACATTCTCTAACATTAATCCTGTTATAATTCTTGGTGATGTCATTATACTCCTAGATATCCTCCTAATATCCTGAAACTCACTCCTGTGGTCTCCTTAACCTTATCATCACCAGTAACTGCAACAGCTCCATAATCTCAATTTTAAACATCCTACTCATTGACCAACTCCTGTCTTTCCAGCTCACTCTCACTAATACCTCAACTCTAAGAATCTTTTGACTCAACAGGACCTTCAATCCAGATCCTATCACTTTCCACTGTCCTTCATCCTCCCCACTCCTATGTTTACTTTTTATATAATTCCAGTCAATCATTATAATCACTGCCCTGTACTTACCCTCTTGCTCCTCTGACCTAATCATACTCTCCTGGAAAACCACATCATGGGTTAAATCCACCTCTCTCTCTACTCAGTAGCTGCACCTCCAAAGCTAAACCTGACTTAAGAAAAACACACAACCATGCTCAAGTGGTCCTTAGCTGACTGACAATCCTAGACTACTTCCCTGGTCCATTTTCTCTCTCACTCTCCTGGACGACTTCACACTTTCTCTTCTCTCCTCAAACCTCAAAAGTCTCTCCCAACCTCATTCTCAGCTAAGTTCCTGGCTTCTTACCTCACCGAGAACTTGCACAAGCTCTCATCACCAAATCTGTCCATATTCCTACATCTGTAGCCATAATATTCTACTTTCTTCCTACTATTATATTATAGTCCTAGCTACAGCCAATCGCTTCACCTATGCACTAAATCTCCCATCCCCTCTTGCCTACTAAAAGACAACATTATGGGGGCTGGTCTGATAGTGTAGTAGTTAAGCTTGCATGCTCCACTTCAGCGGCCCGGGGTTCATGGGTTCAGATCCCAGGCATGAACCTGCACACCGCTCATCAAGCCATGCTCATCTTCCTCAAGCAAAAAAAGGGGTGGGGGAAGACTGGCAACAGATGTTAACTCAGGGCCAATCTTCCTCAGACACATACAAAAAAAGACAAGACTATAGTAATTCTCCTCTGTCCCCCTACCACAGCCATCCTATTATCTCTTCATCTCTTATTCTCTCTACTTAATTACTGCCATTGGCATAGAAACACATTATTTTTCTTATCCTTAAGAAAATAAAATCCCTTGACTTCACTTCTCATACAGTCATTGTCCACTTTCTCTCATTCCCTTTACAGAAAAATTCCTTGAAAAAGTGATCTACACTATCTTTAGCTTTTCTCCTCGTATTCTCTTTAGAACTCACTGCAATCAGTTCCCTCCTGTCAACCATCACCATCACCACACTACCTAAACTGTCCTTCTCAAGCTTATCAATGACCTTCGCACTGCTAATCCAATTTATCATCTCAGTCCACATTTTACTTGACCCACAAAAATAAACATCTTTAAACAATCCTTTACTATCTACTTCTTGAAAATCATTCTTCATTTGACTTTGATAAAAATGCATTCACTTGGTTTTTCCATGTGTCTCTCTAGACTGCCATTTCTCAGTCTCCTTTTGCTGGTTTTCTCCTCAGTCCTTGGGTCTCTTCTCTTTTAAATCCACTCACTCCACAGGAGATCTGATCTCAACTTGTCTCACGTCTTTAAGTGCTGATGGCTTCCAAATTCATTATCTCTATCCCAGACACCTAAAATCTTGAATTATAGACCCATATCTCCACTTGCCTATATGACATCCAACTTATCTGGGTTTCTAATAAATATTTGAAATGACGATGTCTGAAACTGTGCCCTGTCTCTTTCCACTGCAACCACTTGCTCCTTCAGTCTTCCACAGCTCAGTTAATGGGAATTCCATACTTCCGAATACTCATGCCAACAACCTTGGTGTCAAGCTTGACTGCTCTTTCTCTCAAGAGCATAAATGTAAACACCTACAAATCCTGGCTTCAAAATGACTTCAGGGAGCTGGCCCAGTGGCACAGTGGTTAAGTTCACATGCTCTGCTAAGGCGGTCCAGGGTTCACAGGTTCAGATCCTGGGCGCAGACCTGCACACTGCTCACCAACCCATACTGTGGTGGTGTCCCACATACTAAATAGAGGAAGAAGGGCACAGATGTTAGCTCCAGACCAGTTTTCCTCACCAAAAAAAAGAATTCATAATTCCACCAGTTTTCACTACCCCCACTATCAGCACCCTAATTCAAGACATCACCAATTTACTTGAAGTACTTCAAAAGCCTACGATCAGGTCTCCCTGCTTCCAGCTTTGCCCTCCCTTTCCCCTTCAGATTATTTTCAATTAAACACAGAGATGATCCTACCAGTGCTCTGTTCAAAATTTCCAATGGCTTCCATTTCACTGAAAGTAAAGCACAAACTCCCAGCTATGACCCTATGATGCTCTTTATGATCAGCCCTCACTTACTTAATTGGTTAACTCTCAAGCCTCATCCCCTATTACTTTCCTTCTTACTCATTCTGCTCCAGCCACACTGGCCTTTTAAAATTTTTTAAATCACAACAGGGGGCCTACACACGGAGTAAATGGGACTGAGGTAGAAAGGCAGCCCAGTAGCAGTCAAGGCTGTCACAAGAAGGGACGTCTGAGCAGCAACACAGTCCTATGGGGTGGGGAGCTGGCTACATATGAAGGAACTGAGCAAATCAGTAACTACATAATAATAGAAACCAGCTTCTACTATTGGGAAAAGAGGTAGAAATATGGGGGGGGTGGGGGTGGGTGGGAAGAGAGCTAGAATGAACACATGATGTTAGGCTGAAATTGGAGGTATCAGTATAAATTCATGGTTTTCAATATATAAAAACAGACCTAGAAATACAGATGTAGATGTCTGTGTGGGTGTACACACACACACCCATGCTTCCTTGATCTGTCCACTAAAAAGGTCTGAGTGCAGAGACAGTCCAAAAGCAATGACCCCACCTAGCACCCAGATCATGGTTTTATACTACTACTGCTCTCAACTAAAAGCAATTAGGGCTCCTTGGAGAAATGGCTGATTCTAGGACTAGAGCATGAAAATTATAAAATGAACCTGTAGCATCTTGTGCCAAAAGTAAGGAGATGCACAAGTGACAAAATGGCAAAGAAGTATACATAAGCACTGTATCAATGCCAATATCCTGATTTTTTTTTTAAAGATTTTAATTTTCCTTTTTCTCCCGAAAGCCCCCTGGTACGTAGCTGTCTACTTTTAGTTGTGGGTCCTTCTAGCTGTGTGGCACGTGGGATGCCGCCTCAGCATGGCCTGATGAGTGGTGCTATGTCCGCGTCCAGAATCCAAAGTGGCGAAACCCTGGGCCGCTGCAGCACAGCACGCAAACTCAACCACTCAGCCACGGTGCTGGCCCCCCACCAATATCCTGATTTTGATAACGTACTATAGTTATGTAAGATATAAACATTGGGGGAAACTGGGTAAAGGGTACACAAGACCATTCTGTATTATTTTTGCAACTTCCTGTGAATTCATAATTATTTCAAGATAAAAGTTTTTTTAAAAAGTAAAGAAGTACACAAAGACTGATGGGAACATGTCAAAAGGTCATATAAGCCAGCTTAAAAGGGTTCTCAGGGCCAGCCCTCGGTGGCCTAGTGGTTAAGTTCAGCACGTTGTGCTTTGGCAGCCCAGGTTTGGTTCCTGGACGTGGACTCATACGGCTCTACCACTCTGCTAGCAGCCATGCTGTACTAGCAGCCCACATACTGAAAAAGAGAGGAAGACTGGCATGAATGTTAGCTCAGGGCAAATCTTACTCAGCAAAAAAAAAAAGGGGGGTTGGGGGTGAGCTCCTCGTGGCAAATCTGGGACAATTTGAGTACTAAAATACATAATTATAGTAATGGAGTATAACCTACTGAATAAAACAGGAATTCCCAATATAAATTGATATGAATTAATTGGCTAATTAATTACAGGCATACTTCACTTTACTGCACTTGAGATACTGTGTTTTGTTAAAAAAAAAATGAAGGTTTGTAGAAACCCTGCATCAAGCAAATCAGTGCCATTTTTCCAACAGCATTTGTTCACTTTGTGTCTGTGTGTCACATTTTGGTAATTCTTGCAATATTTCAAACTTTTTCATTATTACTATACTTTATATTTTGTATTAATTAAGGTATGTACACTCTTTTTTTAAACATAATTCTATTGCACACTTAATAGACTATACTATAGTATAAACACATTTTTTATTTGCACTAGGAAACCAAAAAATTTGTGTGACTCACTTTATTGCCATGTTCATTTTATTGCAGTGGTCTGGATGAACCCACAATATCTCCAAGGTATGCCTGTAATTCTCTTTCTTACAGTAAAATGCCAACTAATAAATGTAGAAAGAATACTTGAATCAGAATATCACCAGTTAGCAATCACCATGGTAAAAATTAATGTTGAGAAACATCAATGGATGCTAAAACTCATGGGTGAAAGTGGGAACAGTTATATGATTTGACATAGTCTCAAAGTATCTCCCCACAAAATACGTATTAATTACAAAGAAAGAGGGGAGTAACTAGAAACTTGGTAGACATCATCTTTACTCAAGTGATCAAAGTCAACACTACCTAATGGGATAAACTGTATGCCACCAAATAGGATTCATCAAGAAGAACACAACATCATTTCTGTGAAATTGCAGCCAAAAATACCTATCTTGGGTCTAAGCATCAGGAAACATTAGACAAACCCAAATTGAGGGATATTCTACAAAATGAGAGGCCTTAAAATTGTGAACAGCATGAAAATCAAGAAAGACTGAGGAACTGTTCCAAATTGAAGGAGATTAAAGAGATATGAGAGCTGGATGCAATGCATGATCCTGGATTAGATCCTTTTGATCTAAAGAACATTATTTGGACAATTAACAAAACTTGAATGAGGTTTCTAAGCAAAGTGTATAAAGAAGTTTTTTAAACTTTTCTGCAAGTTTGAAATTGTTTCCAAATAAAACATTTAAAAGAATAAAATCACACCAAGGCATGTTCCTGACTCCGGGTCTTTGGACTTGCTATTGCCTTCTGTCTGGAATGTTCACATCCATGTATCTGCATCGCTAGCTCTCCTACTTTCAGTAGCTCCTTACTTAAAAGTCACCTTTTCAGAAAGACTTAACTGTCTAAACTGTCAACATCCTATATATTCCTATCTTCCACTGTGTTTTACTTTTTTCTCCTTATCATAAATCACTATCTTACATACAATTAACTTAATTATTTATTATTATCTGGCTCCTCATTAAAATGTAAACTAATGCCAGGGAATTTTTATCTGTTCTGTTCACTGCTACATTCCCAGGGCCTAATCTGGGGCATAAACCAGTGCTTGACAGGTTGTAATTGCTAAATAAATATTTATTAAATGACTGAACGTACACAAAGTCCTTTGAACACAAAGGTCTTAAGGTACAATTACAAAATAATTCACTTTCTTAATCATAGCAAGGGAATACTGAAACAGGTAAAAAAAAAAAAAACTTCTCTGTTAATTTGATAACTCTGGAATATCATTTCAACAAATATGTCTGAAACATAAACGAATGAGCTAATGTCCCTGCTTCAAGGCACTTAGTGAGCAAACCTATTTCCATAGGAAGCAAAGCTATAATACTGTAGCCAGCAAATACAGCAAGAAAATATCTACCAAGAGGATGTGGAAAGTACAGTATAAACTATTCAAATGCTGACAGACAAGAATTAACTGTATCAGACTTGACTGAAAAATAGAGATACAGAAAGAAAGCAAGTTTTCTCCAGGAAAAGAGAACGACAGTTAACTCATATTCAAGTAAAGTCAACAGTGTGTACCAGGGGACATAAATAACTGAGGTCTCTGATATTTTATTACCACATTTCCTTGAAAAACTACCAAGACTAAATTAAGCTAACCACAGTGATCCCAATTAGTTTACAGTATTATAAAAACATACTGAACACTTTGTATTTAAGAAAAAAGTATAATCCAAAATTCTGCAAAATGATCTTAGGGTTTCTACCTAAATGTGTAGAATCACATGAAGTGGTCAAATCAGTAGCATCTCATTTTATAAATGCTTTTTTTCCCTGTGCCGCCAGGTAATACAGCTGACTTTCCTTTCTTGCACAATTGTCACCAAAACGACTGACATTATCTTAAAGAAATTCTTAAACAACAAACATAACTGAATCTAAGTCAATACTTCTGAAAATGAAACACACAGAAAAAATTGTATTTATGCATGTGTGCATATACATATATATATTAATAAACATGGTTTGATAATCATTAATTGAGCTACACACGACCCCCATCCATCTTACAACCTAACTGGTTCTTTGATAGTGAATGAAATCCAAATTTATAAATCAAATTCTAATTTCCAACAGAAACAGTATTATGAATGAGAGTTCTGTACCTAGAAAATTATTTCAGTCTCCCTCCTCACTAACTGGCCCCTCCCAAAAAAATCACAAAAATAAAAGAGAATGTAGAACACAGAAACAGTTTAACATTCCTAAGTATGAAAATAATCATTTAATATAAAAGCTATGTCAAAGTTTTTTCTTCGAGGGATTTTATGAATGGACTGAACTAATTATGCAAAATATAAGTCAAACTAAGATGGCCTAAAGATACTTTCTTTTCCTGGTAAATCTCCCTGTAAAAAGTATTGGCATGTTTTATTTCTCCTAATTCAGTCCATGTTTATGCTAAGCTGATCCCAAAATTTGGTGAATTTTTTTAAAGGAAGTAGCTTGATGGTATTTGTGTTACCTGGTGTTACCAAGGACTGCAACCCTCAGGAAAATTCTAAATATGACTTTGGCCATTACTATAAAGTCTTACTTACAATGAAAAAAAAAAAAGGTTAAAGTTGGAGTTGGGGATCAAAAGTCAAACAGTTGTAACTGGGAGATTCCTGTATTTACTGTGCTTAGTCACATAATTCAGACTTCATAAAAGATACCACCAACATTATTGTGGTTTATGCAATACTGAGAGAATTGTGAGGGCACACAAGTCACTGACTCTTAGATAAACTCCGAATTTAAAAGGCAAATACCCAGAATATATAAAGGTCATCATACTGTAAGCATAATCACCACAAACTATTCCATTTTGTAATTATTCTTGAGATACAAAACAATGTTTTATATCCTAGCATGGCTCAACATTACAACTTATAAAATCCATGCTCTACGGCCAAAATTTATAAAAATATAACTTCTAAATAACAGACATTTAGTAATCACAACTGCTATTTACAATTATTTTAAGTTACACTAAATTACTTAATTTTCTAGAATCTTGATCCATATAAATGATACACTCTATGAGTATCATAACCACCTTGAGGGCATTATGCAAAGTGAAATAAGTCAGACAAAGAAAGCCAAATACCATATGACTTCACTCATATGTGAAAGATAAAGAAACAAAACAACAACAAACAAACACATAAACACAGAGAATAGGCTGGTGGTTACCAGAGGGAGTGGGTAGAGGGTGAAAGAGGTAAAAAGGGCACATGTGGATGGTGACAGATGGCAATTAAGACTTTGGGCAGTGAACACGATGTAGTCTCCACAGAAATTGAAATTAACGAGTACACCTGAAATTTATATAATATTATAAACCAATGTTAACCCAACACAAAAAAATTGCTTAATTTTCTATAATCTTGACCCATATAAGTGATATACACTAATTCTTATCTACTATCATTCTTGTGATAAACACAGCAAGGAAGATTCCACCTCTGTGAGAGAGACCTATCTGTTGGAAGAATCCAAATCTATTCAGGACTACGAGCCTGTTTTGTCCCGTGTCTGAGGCTATATCCTAGATTTTACCAATAATTAACAGATGACACAAGAGCTCTATCTTACTCCACCAATTTTCAACCGGCTCTGAATTCAGCATGAGAAAAATTGTTTATGGATCAAACCCCTAAAATTCCAGTATCTGGTACAGTGAACTGGGACTCTTAAAAAAGAAACCAGTAATTTGTGTACAATAAAACAGGGAGATTTCTACCTCCACTAATAAGAGACTAATTTGTTGCAAGCCAATCCTGCCACTGAGATTAAAATGGGGGGGGGGGGGGCACAAGGAAGTGAGTTGACTATAAAGCTGCAGCTCAGAAGGTGAGAACCTGTAGAAAGCTTCCAGCACCCTCATGGGGTTGGGAACACAGAAATTAGAGTTTTGGACTCACAAAGAAAAGCCCAGGCTTTTAACTAAGTGCACCAAAGGGCTACACCCTAGAAATAATTAAGAAAAAACCAGAAATAGACCAACCCTCAAAAGACTGAAAATCTTCCTCAAATCAGTTCAATCACTGAATAGATTAAGGTGATCCACCTCAATCCTAAGTGACTGAGAGAAGAAAATAAATCCTCCCTGAATAAAGATAACATTACCTAATTATCCAAGCAGTTTTTCATATATAATATCCAGTAGTCAATCAAACATTAGCAGTCATACTAGAACATAAAACTAAAATATCGCAAAGCCAAGAAAAATTTTTTTAAAAATCAGAAATTTAACACAAACTTCAAAATCACCGCTATTAAAATGTTCAAGATAACAAGATGGAGAATTCAGCAGAAAACTTGAAATTTTATCAAATAAATAAAAATTATAAAAGTTAAAAAATAAGTGAAATTAAGAATTCGATAAACAGATTAGACACAACTATGCCCTTTAGTGAATTGTCTAAATTCTTTAAAAGTTTTCCATTAATACCTGAGGTTGTATGGTTAATTTACATAAGCTCTCTATATTAAGAATATTAGTGCATTAGGTGACTTTTGGGGCATATGGTTTTTCTCAGTTTATCTTTTAACTTTCATTCTCTTTTAGTCTTGTTCACTTTCAGCAAACAAAAAACTAGATTTTTTTCTTTATGATTGCTTTCATATCAATTATGTTTAGACGAGATGAGTATTTGCACAATTTCATTTTGTTTATGGTTTTTCATTTTGCCTTTACTCCCTTTGACTATTTGGAGTTTATTTTGGTGCATGTTATGAAGTGAGAAAATCACCTCATTTTTTTCCCTCAAATACTTAACCAACTTCTTAAAGGAAGTTTTTCATTATAATCATAAACTCCTATTTTTTTCTCATTGTAAAAATATGTAACACTAATTGAAAGGTGGGAAATAAGCGAAAATAAATTCTAGTCCTTTCCTAGAACTTGCATATACAAATGTGCATTTGTAAGAATATCCTTTGATACCTAGATGTAAGTAGTTACATTGACTCCAAAGTCCTTTAGTAAGGGTAATGGATAAGTAATTTCTAATGCATCCAATGGAATACTGTAGAGCTTAGGAAGAATGAAGTAGATTTAAATGTATTAATACAGAAAAATGAAATGGGTCTATTGTTGAATGAATAAAATATACTATGATATAAAAAATAGGACAGGAAAAACTATTCAAACTGTCAATAATTTGCATTTCAGAATAACAATAATGCTCTCCTCATAGTCCAGTGCAGTAATTAAAAACATTACTACAAATGTTTTTCGATTTCCTGCTCTCTTTAGACCAATTTGACACATGTGCTTCATCTACATGCTCTTTAAAGGAACTGATTCAGACTTTGCACATACTAGCTTTTTAGTTACTATAATCGACTGAAACACAGTACTATTAAGTATACTTAAAATATCACACCAATGGTTTAGGACTACATTTGCTGGCACTAATGTAATTTTCAACATACAGCATGTTATATTTCATGAATAAAATAAAGCCTCATATCCTCCACATTTCACATGCCATCAAATTCAGTAAGTTTAGAAAATAAAATATTAACTGTAAATACCATTAACTGGCTTTTCATGGTTCCTTGTACTACAACATGGTTGAAATAAGTTATAAAAGTTACAAAGCTATATCACAATTAAATTTAGCCAGTATCCCAGCACCCATGATTCACTGTTTTGTGTTTGCCACTAAATATGTTGTTCAAATTACTAAAACATATTGTGGCATGTGATACAGCCAGGCATATATGATGCTTAAATATGGATGTCCTTGAATAATATTCATCTCCTTAAATGGCATATCCAAAAACTTTCTCCCATGAAAAGAGCTGCAAAAAAAAGGAAAAAAAGTGTATTACAAATGATTCTAAAGTCTTTAAAGGCAAGGAATACGTCCAAAAAACTGAATTATTCCTTTATTAAAATTTCATGCATATTCTCATCCACAGGCAAAACCTATGAAAATGGACAATCCAATTATCCAAATTCAATTTGTCAAACATTAATGAGTAACTATATACTAGGCATAGTGCTACGAATTAGGAATATAAATATAACTACACTAACTTCATTTATATCCTGTCTCACTGCAAAAAAGATCTAAGGCAATCAAGACATGGTCTTTAAACTCAAGTGGCTTATACTCTAATAGAAGACAAAAACGTAAAGCAAACAATTACTACAAAAGGTGAAAATTTTGTTAAAAGGATTATATTCAAGTTGTAGACATACCCTTGTAATCAGTGTTACAAAATGAAAAGCACCACTGGTGTAAAACCATGGTGAAAGCACCATTACACAGAACACAAAGTCCAAAAACAGGGGAACAGTTAAGCAAATTAATTCAATATTGTGGTACATTTGTTTAAAAGTTTAAGAAAAAAATTAACAATATTGGAAAATCCTTATGCTACCATGTTAAAGACAAAATTGAATATAAGGGACATTCCCATGGTTTAAAAAAATTAAAATTAAATTAGCAAAATTGGAAAAATAGCGAAAATTTTTTTAAAAACACACAAAACAAAAGAATGATTATCTCTGGGTGGTTTTAACATAAGTTTTTATTTTTTACTCTTCACATTTACAATATTCTATAATAACCATAGATTAATCCTATAATCAGGAATGTAATAAACGTCTAAAAAGACATCCATAATCTTTTCTGACAAGCCATTTAACAAAGAGCAAAGTCCTATTTGTCTGTTAACTGGGCAACACTGTATAACGAACTTGGAAAATATCCTCAAAATTTAGTGAGAAAATTTTCATCAAAATATAGACTGGTAAGGAAGGCTTGAGAGAGATGAAAGACCTCACTTTTCTAAACAATCTCTGCTAGAAATTAAAACCAATAATTACATTATTAAACTACATATATCCAAAATAATAAGAATCATACTAGGCACCTTCTTCAGGTTCCGGTGTTCTATATCTGCGCTGTCTAATATGGTAGCCCCCAGCCACACTGACTATTGAGCACTTGAAATAAGGTTAGTGAAACTAAGGAACAGAGCTTATTTTATTTCAATTAGTTTAATTAACTTAGCCACATGTAGCTAACGGCTACCACACTGGGCAGAGGCATATCTAGATATATTCTAAGACAGCTCTCTTAAAAAGAATTACTCAATACAGCTACCCTCAACTGGTAATATTAAAACTTGAGAAGATGAAAAAGTAGGTAAGTACTGGAAAAGCAAAAGAGGAAAGAAAAATACTACATTTATCAAGAATCACAGGTTGGTGGAAGGGGAGGGTCTCAGACCCCAAGAAAATTCCGAATTTATACAACATTTGTATATCATATATGTATATATAATATGTAATATTACCAATTTTAAATGATTTTCCTTATTTAATTTGCATCTATACTTTGTCAATTACTAAAGAGAAAAATTGTGCCAGATTTATAAAATAATAAAAATAGCATTAAGAAATTCAACATAGTGAACGTGTGACCGACTGGGAATGGCAAATTCTTCCATAGTATTTAATTTCCTGTACTCCAAAAAAGAAAAGACTCAATAAACTAAAGGTTACACAAACAAGGACTTATTCTCAATAGTTCTGGCATCTGTCTCTTCCACCAATGAATTTCTCTTTCAGGTACTCCATCAGTCTTCATCTCCCTTAAAAGTAACAGGTAAAACGGGTTCTGGAACACCCAGGCTTTAAACATATTTTGCGTAACAAATTACAAAAATTGAATTTCTTTAAGAAGTAAATGTCTTACGTGATCATGTATTTCTTGGCACTCTTACACTCCTAGGATATGATGCGTTTGTTTTGTGACTGCTATTATGTCACTACAGAACAATAAGAGTAGGCTAAAACAAAATAATAAGAGAATGAAAACCAAAAATGCATCAAAATTTCTCAGTACAGTAATTTAAAGCTAACCATACCTAAAACTAAACCTTTAACTGATAAAGGACACTAGCATAGATAAAAAACTTAAGCAAAGGCCAGGTTGGGGCCTTCAGACAACTATCACCTATGCTACAAACCTTACGGTGAATTATGGCTAGTCTAGGGTTTTTAGTTGTTTTCAACTTTGCAGATTCAGGAAAGTTTATTTTTACTTCTCATTCTTCATTAATAAACAGAAGAAATAAGTGGCCTGAAACAACTAATTTGGTCACTTGTATAGGGCACCTCCTAAGTAAAGAGATTAATTTACCAACCAGAAGCTGGCTCAGAAATAAAGATTGAAAACAAAGGTGTTAGAAAAGGCACAGTTGGTGAAAAAAGTGTGTGATTTGGAGTCAGACAAACTTAAAATGGATTATAAACTCTGCCACTATTACCAACTTAACGTAACTTCTCTAAATCTCAATCGCATCAGTAAACAGACATAATAGTACAACACTTCAGGAGTGTTGTGAAAAAGACATGAAGAAACTTTGTATAATGATGTCAGTGAAACACAAGGCACATACATAAGACGAACTCTAATAAAGGGTAACTATTAATTTTTAAAAGCTATAAAAAAAACCAACAAGTTGTCCTTTGCTACACATTTCTAAACACTTTATTTCCTTGGCAATATAAAAGAAATAATGATAATTTTTAAGTATCAGTTTGAATTAGGTTCAGCTGCAAGTGACAGAAAATGCCCCTCAGTGCCTTTATGTCTGCCTCAAAACAGTTAAGGGTCAATATAGTATAGCTCCAAGGATTATCAGGGACCAAGGCTACCCAGCTTTGTTACTACCATCAACCTGAATACACTGCTTCCACCTCATGATGAGGATTAGCAAGTACCAACCCCAGCCATTAAAAAGAAACGACAAGAAAACCATAAATAAGCTCCCTATAAGGACTCTTCATTGTTGCTACTCACAAACCCCTTATGTTCACATTCTGTAAGCCACAACTTACTCATGTGGCCAATCACAAATAGCAACATAAACTACTAAAAAATATACTTTTTAACTATACATATTAGTACTTTTAACTATATATATATATATATATATATATATATACACTAAGAGTCTCTTCCATAATGTATCTACTTTTTCCAATATTCTTTACCACTATCAAGCTTCTTTCAATAGCACTATCTCATAATGCAGTTGTCATTAGCTGGATTAGATCTCATCTCAAATAATTTAACATTTAAGAAAGACACCAGCATTAGGCCCTTCGATGAGACAATAAGGATAACAATAGCAAATAGTTCTGCCATGTGCTAGCACTGGGATAAACTCTTTACATAAATTATGCCATATAATAAAATTATTTCATACGGGTCTTACTCCAGTCTGATAATGGCTTTTTATGTTATGTTTAGGGAATTAAGTTAAAATATCTATGGCTCCACTTTCAGCCAAGATGGACTAACAGGGACTGGATTTACCAGCCTACCTCACCCCCACCTAAACAACTAAACAAACAGAAAAAATAAGTGAAACAATTTTCAAGACATTAGATAAAAATGAAGGACAATGAAGGACAGTGATCCCTGAGAAGAGAAAACAAAGTGAGCCCTAAGAGGGTCACAGCTTACCACCTAGAGACAGTTTCCAGGTGACCAGGCCTGGAGGCTGAGTTTAGCAGTCACCCTGGATTAAGGAGATGAGAGGTGGAACCCAGGGAGGCCAAGGAGGCTACACGGCAGAGTACCAGAGAGGAAAGAGATGTACAAAGACAGATCACAGGAGACGTGCAGAAGGTACCCCTAGAGCCTTCAGCAGAGTACTGATCATTGCATATATATATATATGCGATTTCCCAAAACCAGGGACAAAAAACACCAGAAAGGATTGGGAGAAGCCCTGGAGCTGACAGAGGATCAAAAAGTTCCTGCCATACTAGCCAGGCGTAAAACCTTATCATTCGTGGCGCTTGAGATAGATTACTCAAGAGTTCTGCCTCAGTAGCAAGGAAAAATTAGCCCCAGATCAACCACTGTTATTTACCTACAGAACAAAGCAAGACACAAAAGGATCAAACTGTTTTCAAGAAACACAACCACATCCTTGAACAAAATTCAAGACCATTTATAGTAATATAGAAATACCTAGCACCCAAAAGGGTAAAATTAGTAATACATGACAATCAATGAAAAATTATCATATAAGCCAAGGAACGTACAAATGCAACAGATAATAAGTAGAATAAAATCAATTGAAACTGATCAGTAAATGACACAGATAATAAACAGAATAAACAAGAGCATTAAAACAGTTATGATAACTATATTCATTATATTCAAAAAGCTAAAAGATATAAAAAGGAATAAATATATGCTACAACATGGACGAACCCAAAAACATTGTAAGTGAAATAAACCATACACAAAAAAACAAATATTGCATGATTCCACTTCTATGAGGTATCTAGAACAGGCAAATTCATAGAGACAGAAAATGAAACAGAGGTTACCAATGGCTGGTCATAAGTGGGGATGGGGAGTTACTACTGCCTAATGGTTTACAGAGCTTCTGTTTCAGGTGATGAAAAAATTTTGGAAACAGACTGTGGTGATGGTCGCACAATATCATGAATGTACTTAGTGCCACTGAATTGTACACTTGAAAATGGTTAGGACGGCAAACTTCACGTATATATATATTTTAAAACAATAAATAAAAAAGATTCAGGCAACAATGAAATGTTAAATAGAGACACGTAATATAATATAAGAGGACACAAATCAAAAATCTAGAGATAAAAAGATATCATGTGTGAGATGAAAAATGCATTGAATAGGACTAACAGGAGACTAGAAATTGCAGAAGACAAGGGAACTTGAAGACATAGCAATAGAAACTATCCAAAATGAAACACAGAGGAGGAAAAAAGACTTAAAAAAAATGAATAGCCTATCAGTAAGTTTTGAGCCAGCATGAAGCAATCCAATACAGTACATGTAACTGGAGTCACTAAAGAGGGAAAAAGGAGAAAAGAGAAAAATACAGGCGAAGAAATAAGGTCTCAAAATTCTCCACATTTGATGAAAATTAAAAACTGTACAAATCAAGAAGTTCAACCAAAGTCAAAAACAAGAAACACAAAGAAAACTACAGCAAGGCATATCATAATCAAATTGATTAAAACCAGTCAGAAAAAGAAACCCTTTTCAGAGAAAAAAAAAAACAACACACATTATGAACAGAGGAATAATGCAAGTCAGAAGACAGTGGAGCAACATTTTTAAAGAACCAAAAGAAAAACAAAAACTATCAACCTAGAATACTATATACAGCAAAAATATCTTTCAAAAATTAAGGTGTCAGGGCCAGCCCGGTGGCACAGTGGTTAAGTTTGTGCACTCTACTTCAGCGGCCTGGGGTTCACCAGTTTGGATCCCAGGTGCAGACCCACACACTGCTTACTAAGCCATGCTGTGGCAGGTGTCCCACATATAAAGGAGAGGAAGAAGGGCATGGCTGCTGGCTCAGGGCCAATCTTCCTCAGTAAAAAGAGGAGGATTGGCAGTGGATGTTAGCTCAGGGCTAATCTTACTCAAGCAAAAGAAAAGAGGAAGATTGGTAATGGATGCTAGCTCAAGGTGAATCTTCCTCACCAAGAAAAAAAAATTTGTTGGTAGCAACAAAAGCAGTGTTTAAAGAGAAATTTATACCAATAAATGCAAATTTAGGAAAAGAAAAGATCTAAATTCAATAACTTAAGCTTCCTTAGAAAACTAGAGAAAGAAGAGCAATTTAAGCCTACAAGCAGAAGAAAATAAATAAAAATTAGAGAAGAATCTCACACTCATTAGGATGGCTACTATCAAAAAGCCATAGAACAACAAGTAGTGGCGAGGATGTAGAGAAACTGAAACCTTTGTGCACTGTTGGTGAGAATGTAAAATGGTGCAGCCACTATGAAAAACAGTATGGTAGTTCCCCAAAAAATTAAAAATAAATTATGATATGATCCAACAATTCTACTGCTGGGAATATACTGAAAAGAAGGGTCTCCAAGAGGTATTTGTACACCCCTATTCACAGCAGCATTATTCACAATAGCCAAAAGATGGAAGCAATCCAAGTGACCATCTACCAATGAATGGATAAACAAAATGTGGTATATACATACAATGGAATATTATTCAGCCTCGAAAAAGAAAGAAATTCTAACATACGCTACAACATGGATGAACCTTGAGGGCATTATGCTAAGTGAAATAAGCCAGTCACAAAAAGACAAATACTGTACAATTTTACTTATATAAGGTACCTAGAGTAGTCAAATTCATAGAGACAGAAAGTAGCAGGGTGGTTGCCTGGGGCTAGGGGAAAAACAAATGGAGAGTTTTTTTTAACGGATATGGAGTTTTACAAGATGAAACAAATTCTGCATCTTGGTTGTAAAACAATGTAAATGTGCTTAACACTACTGAACTGCACACTTAGAAACGGTTAAGATAACGACTCTTACATTATGCCTTTTTTATCACAATAATAAACAAGCAAACAAACAAACCTGGCATTTTTTGAAGGCTTACAACATGTCTCTATGTGCTTTAGACTACTTCATTTAAACTTAACAACTTTATAAAGTATTATGATTATCCTCCATTTTACTTAGAGGAAACTGATACGTTCAAAAGTTAAGTAACTCATAACATGACAGAGTAAAGACAAGAAATAAACCCAAATGTGACTCCAGGGTCCAAGTCCTTAACCACTATGCTATATCGCCTTTGTTAAAGGTTATTATTTTTCTGAAGGAAGTGTTATCAGAAGTAATGTTCATAATAAATATGGGAGGGAGTTAAGTTTACGTGTTTTGACGATACAGCATGATACTTTTAAATTTAAGATTCCATATACAATGGAACAATTCCATGTTTATATTCCAAACAATATTATTTCACTATATGTTGGTTGTTCTGCAATAATATCTCTATAATACATATCACCAATTTTTTTATTTGTCTATATAAAGAGCACTCTTTTTGCTGGTCATACAAAATTTAATACACACGTATATATACAAGGGTATGAATACGTCTTTTGATTTGTTTTAATCCAATGTCATTGTTTACCAATTTTCAAGAATCCTTTCTTCAAATTTTTCATTTAACTTTCTAAATGATTACACAACACCAACTGTTTTTAAATGCAAAATAGTCAGTTATACATTTGTTCTCAATAGACAGTTTTACTCAAATGTCCTAACACAATATGATGAAAAGGACACAGGCCAAAAAAATTTCACTCAAAAAGGTTAAAATGTGTTCTCTTTTTTATTTTAAAAAAAATTCCGCTACATGGGTTTTTACATTTTCCTCACTGAAAACACATTTTATCTTGGAAGAAAAAAGACTTTAACCAAAACTTTATATAACCAAAAGGCCTAGATAAGGGCTTATTTTTCATTCAGAGATATAATGAAATACGACCATTCCAAAGGCCTGCACAAGCTCCACGCTACCAATTAAAGCAAAGGAAGACCACCCTCCCTATTCCTAACAGTCTATTACAGTCCAGCTGTGTGAGACGCAGTGTAGCCTAACCAAAGAATCTGGAGCCATAATGCAGAATCCCAGCTCCACCACTTGCAAGCAGTGTGACCTTGGATAAGTTATTTAGCCCCTCCCTTCTTTAGTTTCCTCATAAAATCAAGAAAATAACATTATCTATTTCATAGGGCTGTGGGGAGAACCAAACGAATTAATACATATAAAACTGCCAGAGACAGCAGATGTAAGAGTTTGCTGCTATTCTTATCATCGTCATTGTCACCAACATCATCTTTCAAACACACAAATCAAGTCCCTCTTCCATCATAATGCTTTTCTACTATTTCCAAAGTCCAGTGACTGCCACCTTTTCTCACTTGATGGTGTTCACTATCTTGCCGCTCAAATGGCAAGTATGACACTATTTTATATTATTGTATTTACTGCTCTTCAAGTCACCATTTGACTTGCCATTTGACAATAACCTTTATCTTCCGAAATAAACTACAACTTCTTAAAGTACCTGGACCGTCTCAAACTTTAAGTTATATGTGGTAGAAAGTAAAAAAAACAATTGACAACTTTATCATCATGCAATACCATAGTTGTGAAGAGCTCCTTTCCCCTTTCCAGAGTTATGCATTCCACTTCCTCCCTAGCTTGGTAAAATGGTCAGTGAACAATATCTACACTTACACTAGTCGGTTTTAAACATATTGCAATTTCTTAATCATCATCACCTCAGCCTCTCTCTAATTTTGCTATCCAAACATACATAAAAGACAGAAGCTTCCATCACCTCCTTTACTTTAAAAGACACCATCACCATTTTCATTTGTATCCCAGCCAGACCTGTGAGGGAAGATCCGAGGATATCTCAATTTGAATGCACCATTTAGCTACCCTGCAGTCTGACAGCAAACCACTATGAGAGGAAAAGTAACAGTTCTCCTTACAGTAATCCTTTGCAATAATTTGAGAGATAATGCTACTCATCACCAACAGTGGAAAAAGGTCAGTGCCAAGAAGAAGGGAAAACTAGACAGAGAAAAGTCCAGGATTCAGATTGCAGCTTCATTATCTTAAGATTTATTAATTTGCAGAATTCCACACATATCCATATTCAAATGATCAACACAAACCTTTAAAAGATTTATAAATAAAAAGTGATCATTAGATAATCTACAGTTGTTGAATTGTCCATCATACTGCAGACCTCCAATAAGTGTAGATTATACAGAGTTAAATGCCCTCTCCACTTGTAGACATAAAACAAAACAAAACACTACTCTCTTTTGGAGAAGTTCAACCTGAACTTAAGAGGATTTTAGGGTGAATAAGTTGAACAATTACTGATTTAAAAAATATTCTGAGGGGCCGGCCCTGTGGCCGAGTGGTTAAGCTTGCGCGCTCCACTTTGGCGGCCCAGGGTTTCGCTGGTTCAGATCCTGGGCACCGACATGGCACCACTCATCAAGCCATGCTGAGGCGGCGTCCCACATGACACAACTAGAAGGACCCATAACTAAAAATATACAACTATGTACTGGGGGCTTTGGGAAGAAAAAGGAAAAATAAAATTTAAAAAAATATTCTGAAATCTGAGATCCTTTTAATGCTAAAACATTTAATATTAATTACTTCTCTAGGGGCCGGCCCCATGGGCAAGTGGTTAAGTCCGCGCGCTCTGCTGCGGAGGCCCAGGGTTTCACTGGTGCAGATCCTGGGCGCAGACATAGCACTGCTCGTCAGGCCACGTTGAGGTGGGGTCCCACATGACACAACTAGAAGGACGTGCAACTAAGATATACAACTATGTACCAGGGGCAATTGGGGAGATAAAGCAGAAAAAAAAAAAAACTTCTCTAAGATATCCATCCAGCTTGTGCAAAAATAATAGTTACCAATTTCTTATACAGAGCTTGACAGTTTATATTAGAAAGTAAGTATGAGGATGAGAAAAAAACAGTATCTCAGAACACTAAAGGCACAGATTCTTTTCCAGTTCTACCATTTATTACCTGCATTTCTGTGAGCAAATTACTTAACCTCTCCAAACCTCAGTTTCCTCCTCATTCAGGAAAATATGACGAAGGACATGTGCCCTACATATTTCACAGATTGTTATTTCAAATGAGAAAACGTACAAAATGCTAAGACGCTAAATGTAAAAAATACAAAATCTTTTAGCTACAGAATAAGTAAAACCTTTACTGAAAGAAGAATTGGTGAGATTATACTAATAGAAACATGCTACTTTTTGATTTTACTATCACTTTAATACAGACAAGTAACAGATTTTTCATGTTTGCAAAAAGAAAGCAGCTAACTCTGTTCTACCTACAAGGAGTCATAATTTCTTAAAAATGTTTGAAACCATAATTGAATTTATAAGTATTTCTAAAGATAAAATATTTTAAAAGAACATGTCATTTTGATGCTACTGGAAACATGAAAAAGAAATCTAAATGCAGATAGTAAAAACTACACACAGTAAGAACTACATGTCTTGCTAATATTATATTATTGTTATTGACAATTACTTTAATGATACAAAAACCTCTACTCAACATGCTCAGTTTCAAGTAGTTATCATTAAGAACTCATTTAAAATATCTATTTTCTATAGTTTAAAGGAAGTTTTATGTCCCGTATTTACATCACTATTTTCCACTAGCTATATTTTATACACACTTCTCACAACAGAAATGCTCCCAAGAAGTATGAGTTCACATTAGTAACCCCTATTTGGAACACTTCTCTAAGGAAATCCTCTTTTAAGTTCTATAAACCAACAGTGCGTCATAATTAAATATATAACTAGATCAGTTTCTGAAAATATCACTGCAAATACATATTTGTCTTCTCCATCCAGAATCTGAGTTCAAACTAAACTAAATACAATAAGGCAAAAGTATTTCTACATACTGCATATCAGTAACATTTGGGGAATTAGTGTTTTTCCTGTAAGCAAAGGGATCTGCACGTAAAAAAGAAAACCTTGGGGATGTGAAGGAAGCAGCTTCAAAGGAAGTCATTTAATATGGGTAGAATTTGGGAGGAAAGGGAGAAGTAAGTGACAAGAAACAGGGTTGGAGAAGTCAGCAGAAGTCAGATCATTAGCATTCTTGTAAGAAATAATTAGCATTTTGAACTTTTCCCTGAACGAATGAGATATCAGTCATTTAAGTCCTTTAAGTTTGGGAATAACATGACTGGACTTGCATCTTACAGTAAGTAGTTTGGCTAGAGAGTATAAAATGGATAGATAGGAAACTAGAACAGCTGAAGGAAAGCACACCAGGGAAAAGAATACCATAACAATCTAGAAAAAATATAATGGTCACTTGAAGTAAGAAAGTACAGGTAGGATGGGAGAGAAGAAAATCATCTTTAGATGTTAACACCGACCAGACCTGGGAACTGACTGAATGTGAGGTCAAAGTTGACAGACACCCAGATTTCTGGCTTGCTCCATGCTAGATGGATAGTGGAAACAATCACTGTGTCCAATATCACAGGAAATTAAGGAGATTTGAGAGCAAAGGAGGAAAAAGAATATAGTTGTAGCTATGTTGATCTTGAAGTGTCTGTGATATATCCAAGTGGAGATGCCTAATAGGTAGCCGGATGTGTGAACCTAAAGCTCAGAGGCAAACTTTCAGATGGAAAAATGGAAGTGACCAATGTAAAGAAAATCTTGGAAATAGATACAAGCTTAAGAAGGCAAATAATGAGCATTTTAAAAAATAAAAAAAAAAGTAAAGAAGGTTTCCCATTTAGCAGAGGAAGAGGAGGCAAGAAAAGAGCCTGAGGAGAAACAGCTAGAGACGCTGAGTACTGTCACAGAAGCCAAAAGAAGACAGCAATTTGAGAAGCACCACATACTTCCGAACATTCAATAAAATGACAGTTTCAGCAGCAAGGAAGTCAGCATGATCTTGAAGGGAGCAGCGTTAGTGAGAGATGGGAAAGGAAAGATTATAGTGTATTGAGGAGTGAAGAGAAAGTGAGACAGTAGAAAAGTTTGGGGCTTTGTTTTGCCAGTAAGGGGAGGGAGCAGAAGCTAGAAAGAATTGAGATTTCTTTCTAGGGGTAATTTGGTTATTTGTTTTAGGTGAGACACTTGAACAAGTTTAGCAAAATGAGAAAGACTCAGAATTAAGAGAAAGATCAAAGACAAACAGAGTTAAAGAGCAGGAATGAGAGAATGCGATCCAAAGCACAGTTGGAGAATCATTCTGAGACAGAATGATGGACATCTCATCCACTGAAACAGAAGGAAAAGGAAGAACAAACGGTACAGAGGAGATAAACTGGTGAGTCAAGAACAGGAAATTTAAGGGCTCTTCTTTTGATGGCTTCTATTTTCTCACCAAGTAGAAAGACCATCTGTAGAGAATACTTTGTTTCTTAAATTTAAAGAAAGAAAAGAATGTTTAAAATAGCCCATATGGAGAACGAAAAAACTGCTCTGCAGCTCTGACATCTCTTACAGGGAGTGGAGACCATGAATTCATAATACCACTAATCTGGCTAAGTTGTGTGATTTTTCTCCATCAGTGCTCAACAAACACCTTTTGTGTAGGCCAGAGAAACAAGGTGACCCAAAATCTGTGTTTTGCCAAATTCATATGATAGAAATTTAACAGGGCAAGGAAACTGAGAATTCTGGCAAGAGGTATGAAGTGATGGACAATGGATTCTTGCCTGCTTATAAAAGAAGGCTTTAGTGGAGAGAGGCATCAAGGAATTGCAGATCTCGAAAGCATCAATAAATAAGTTTAGTAAAAGATAAGAGATTAGTGTCAGGAGCAGGATGTTTAAATTAAGCACCTTAAAGGTGAAGCTGATTTCAGCTAAGGGTGAGGTCCAGAATAGCTTCATGGGAGTAAGTAAATGAATTAAGTGAACATAAAGACCACCAGAGATGAGGAAACTGCAAAGTCAGGATCCTGGGTATTCTGTTCACACAAACACTGAATTCACCTGAAACAGTGGCACAACCTTGCATAGAAAGGAAGATTGTGAGTCAGAAGCCTATGCCTTCAATGAGCAAGAGAAGATGTATACCCCAATGACATGAGACTCAACAACAGGAATTTTAACAGGAAGGCTTTATAGGCACTGCAGTGCAAAGTAAGAAGGAAATCTCCTCCTAACCTTTCCTACACTGAGATATGCAGAGAGTAAGAGGGTACAAGTACCACTAGACGGCTTTCCCTCAGGGGAAAGATAGGGATTATTTAAACAAATCAAAGTAACATTCAGTAAAGAATATGAAGATGCAAGTGATTATGTTATCCTCAGAAAAAGGGTGAGAAATGTTTGAAAAGGTGGGGAAGAACAGGAGGGGGAACAAGAGTGAGAAGAGATGTGTCTAAGGGCTTCTGTCTTGGGTAGAGAAAGGCAACAATGAAACAAGATTTGGTAGTGAAAGGCGAAGGTGGCTAAGAGGACAGGTTTTAGGAGTTCTCTGGAAGAAAAGACATCAGGCTTCTCAGGTGTCAGCCAGTGCCTGGAATAACTATTAGAAAAGTCTGTCTGTAGTGTGTGAGAAGACTCATACTCTGACCATAGGCCCTCTAGGATCAGTTCAACTGACCCCATCTTATTAACAGAGTAATTAAGAGTGGTTTTTCAGGAACTGAGACCCCCCCTCATCCGGTTCAGGCCAGTTGAGCCCACCAACCCATCAACTGGGCCTGGGCAAATGCCCGCTAAGTGACCTTTTTGTCGTCAAAGAGATGAAAACTCAGATCATGCTAACACCACTATTTTGTGAACATGCAGCCGATGAAGCTTCACTACACTTGCACAGATCAATTATCTCTCTTCTCCTTACCTCCAATCATCTATCTCCATACTTCAGACCGACCTGCCCTTCATCCTATAAATTTTGCCCTAAGTCCTGGATCGGGGAGACAGATCTGAGGGTATATGACCCCTGTCTCCTTGCAGATCAATCTAGCAATAAAGCTGTTTTCTTTCCCCCAAAAGCTGATGCCATAATTGGCTCTTTATGTGCCTCATGTAGGAGAACCCCAATTTTGTGCAATAACAATTTCTCCTTGGAAGGAGCCAAATGAAGTGTGGATGAATTGTGTTGGCTTAAGGTTACATGCTGAGACCATCACCCAAAAGCCCCATTGGTTAGGTTTGGTCTGTAAGAACTGAGAAAACCTCACCATCCATCTCAGATTGTAGAAATCAATGTTTGTCCTTGATCATAACTAAGCCCCAGTTTGAAGCTCTGCTGTTTCACAACACCTACCAGAGTGTCATAAAGAAATAAAAACATCTCATTAACCAAATAAGACATTCCTCCTTTAGACTTGATTCCTCACTTGTAAAATGAAGGGGGTGAAGTAGAACCATTACCATTAAGTCAAGAGTCAACTCTCCCCCTCCTCTAAGAAAGGAGGAGGCAGCAAACCTTACATATAGACTCCCAGTTGGGAATCAAACTAAACATTTGATAAAGCTTCCTAAACACATACCAAGTGCTATAGGCTCTGCACTAGATACTGGGAAGAGACATAAAGATGAATACTACATAACTATATGAGGTGATGGATGTTAACTAAACTTACTGTGGTAATCATTTTGCAATATGTGTAAGTTAAGTCAATATGTGATACATCTTAAACTTATACAATGCTGTATGTCAATTATACCTCAATAAAACAAAGAAAAAGAAAGAAATCATCTTTAAAGCATTTATGCCACATTATGCTAACAACTAGGAGGTTTTAGTCCCCATATTGCCAATAAACTGAGATACAAAAGTTAAAAAAAAAATGAATATTACATGGTCACAACCCTAGAGGAGCTCCTGGTCTGGTATATAGTAAGTAAATAATCATAATACAATATGATTATAACTGCTAACAACAGAGATATATACAAAGTACTATATGAGCAAAGAAGAGGAAGAAAGCCATTGCCTGGAGTCAAGGGAAGATTAACAGGAATTAGAGGAGATCTCACAGGGAAAATAAATTTAAGGTGGATCTTGAAAGAAAATTAAAAACCAGAAGTGACTAACAACAGGTGCTCCATCTCATTAGTAATCAAATATTGAAATGGATATAAAAGTAAAGGGAGCGACTTGCTTTTGTCTACCTATCAAATTGGCAAATAATGTAAAAGGCTGATGATATTCAGCCTAGCAAAGATATGGGAGTATGTGTATTCTCATCACTACTGGGAGAGTTCGATTTGCTATAGCTTTTTAAAAAAGCAATTGAGATTATTTTGGAATTTTAAATGTACACACACTTTAACAATTCCATTTCTTGAGATCTACAAAAATATCCACATATATGCACAAAATACTTACAATGATGTTCCCTGCAGCAACCTTTATAACAACCTAAATGTCTATCAATACTGGAATAGTAAAATAAACTATGGCAAATCCAGATAATGGAACTCTCCACAGCCCTTAAAAAGAACTAGGTAGGCGCTGGCCCAGTGGTGCAGTGGTTAAGTTTGCAAATTCCACTTTGGTGGTCCAAGGTCCACTGGTTCAGAGCCCAGATGCGGACCTATGCACCACTTGTCAAGTCATGCTGTGGCAGGTGTCTCATATATAAAGTAGAGGAAAATGGGCATGGATGTCAGCTCAGGGCCAGTCTTCCTCAGCAAAAAGAGGAGGATTGGTGACAGATGTTAGCTCAGGACTAACCTTTCTCAAAAAAAAAAAAAACATTAAATTAAATTAAAAATTAAAAAAGAACTAGGTGAATTTTAAGTTCTGACTGGACAATTTCCAAAATAAATGAAAAAAGCAAATACAGAACAATAGACACAGTATAGCTGCATTTTGGTTTTTTAAAAACCCAGAAGTATTTGTGGGTTTAATAGGTAAGGAATAAAAGGAAAATGACACACCATTAGGTTGTTATATGCACAGCAAAAGGGGTAGTGATACATTGATGTGTTATAAAGTGGTTGTCTTAGAAGACAGAGATCAAGGAAAAAAGGCTAAGAAGAGAACTAATATTTTATATTCACTTCTGTAATTTTTAATTTTTCAAATAGGCATGTATTACCGTTGTAATTTAAAAAAAAGGTTGTTTTGTTTGGTTTTTTGTGAGCTGACAAAGCAGAGAAGGAGAGGGAGCACTTCAGGTAGAGACAAAGGCAGAGCATAAAAAAACATGGTATAGGGGCTGGCCCCGTGGCCGAGTGGTTAAGTTCGCGCGCTCCGCTGCAGGCGGCCCGGTGTTTCGTTAGTTCAAATCCTGGGCGCGGACATGGCACTGCTCATCAGACCACGCTGAGGCAGCATCCCACATGCCACAACTAGAAGAACCCACAACGAAGAATACACAACTGTGTACCGGGGGGGCTTTGGGGAGAAAAAGGAAAAAATAAAATCTTTAAAAAAAAAACATGGTATATTCAGTTATCTGGGAAAGGGCGACTTCCTCTCTCCCTAGTCCTGCTCACTCTCTTCCCTTTTCACATCTCTAAAGACAACAAGCTATCCCTCAAAGCCCAAGACTATGAGCCATTATCTCCACCCAGACTTTGCCCTGCTCTTCTCTCCAGATCGCAAGAGCCCTTCCAAAACCCCTCCCCTTTACTCCAATGGAGGCATCTAAGCATAGACCATCTACAAGATAGAAAACAGTCTGTGTTCAAGTCTCCCTATTGTAAGAAAAACCACTGAAATACAAAAAGAAAAAAAAATGAAAGTAGATAAAATTCATTTCCTAATTCATAAATGCCACAATAGGGAAAGTGTATAATGTATCACCACAACCATGCTACTGACAGGCTTCTCCCCATATTCATTTCAATTATGCCTAGTTTATACTAATCTAGTTTTTCCTAGACTATAGAAATACAAATTCTAATTCCATGAGCTTGTTAAATGGTTGACAATAGGCTTATTAAATAAGGCCCAGCTCTGTTACCACATCCTAAACCCCAAAATCAGTTTTGAAATTACATGATCCAAGAAAATTAAACAGTTACCAATTACAGTGGCCATCAATAAATAATGATCACATCACATACTACTGTGCTACTTGTATATATTTTTCTACATGATAAAATTATAATTACCCTGGTATGTCTAAGGACCAGAATCTTTACCAGGGGTAATAAAGCATAACATACGCAGTTTGCATCTTCCAAACTATTCTTTGTAATTGTTCCTAAACTTATCTTTGTTACTAAAAGTAGGCCAGAAGTTGCTAAATTCAAGTCACAGATAAGAACTGTTGATGCAACCCAAATGCTTCTTTAAATATTATATACAAAAGCATGATCAAGATCTTTCTATGTGAATACTAATACAAAGGTTTAAAAATTTTGTCATGACTTTTCCTCACATTTATATATCAGGATTTATAAAATCTTAATTACATAAGAACAACAGATTCTGTTTTGATAGTACAATATCACACCTACTCAAAAAGAATAAACCTTAGAACTGGGAAAAAGTTGACATCTGGAGGACAAGAAAACAATCCCAAAAATAATACAAGCAAATATTCACTCAATACAACTAATTAATCTCAGTGAATTAAAAGATTAAAATGTCAACTAATTTTCATTCACTGATTTAATACTTTAGAGAACCTAATATATGCCAAGTAACGTACTGCCTTTTTGGAAAAAACAGGCTAACATAGGAAGACTGATTCTGTATGCACATTATGCACATACCTTTTCGAAGACATTTACAGACATATACAACATAGGCTGTTTTACAGATAGTTCGTCAACTGTCTGTAAAAAAGCTATAGTTCTGGGGTCGGCCCCACGGCATAGTGGTTAAGTTTGGCACGCTCTGCTTTGGTAGTCCATGTTCACAGGTTCAGAGCCCAGGTGCAGACCTACACCACTCATCAGCCATGCTGTGGTGGTGACCCACATATAAAATAGAGGAAGACTGGCACAGATGTTAGCTCAGGACTAATCTTCCTCAAGCAAAAAAATAAATAAATAAAAGCTAAAGTTCTGTACAGTTTACAGAATACTAGCAGATATAGTTAGCTTCTCACTGGATTTAATCTTCACATCTCCTTGAGGCAGAGAGAGATAGTCTTATAAATTATCACTCACAGTCAAGAAGATAATTAATAAAACATCTAATTAATTAATACCAGTCTTAGCTGTTATGACTCCAAATCCAGTATTCTTTCCATTATACTACTTTGCTTCTTTTAAAAATACACTTGAAAATAAATAATCAAGTCATTTCCCTTCATTTTTTTCCATCTTTACTTTCCATTTTTATGTCTTTACCATAGACAAAAGAAAAAAGAAACTTAAGGAAAAAAATTCATTTTCATTTTCATATATTAATAATATAGGTTAAAGAGGATCCATTTTAGGGATTTATTTTAACGGAATTTTACTTAGAGAAAATGATTTGAAATAAGCAAGCCACTGTTCAAACTTTTAGACTTTTTATTTCACAGATTTGTTGTAACTTAGACTAAACTGAACACAGTTCAGTTTATAAGAGAAATGTTCTCTGTTTATAACAGAAAAAAGGAAGCACAGTAAAACACTATGTCAGGGACTTATATTCTCCTTATCATCTTGAAAGACAAAACTTCTCTATGCTAAAACTTTGTAACCATCCATCTCCCCAACTCTCCCCCAAAAATCAGTAATGAACTTCTTAAAAATGTATTCAGTGTTTTACTTTATGACTTCCCTCTGAAGGAAATTTCATAGGCCAATTTTGTACTAGAGTTTCCTTTTATTAGTTCTAAATTTAGTTTTATTTGTATCATCCGTTGCTCTCCTATTATGGAAATGTCTTAAATATGGAAAAAAATCTGCTTTCAGTCACGCCTTCAAATTTTGTAATTTACAGCTTCCCCCTTTTTATAAAAATATATGCTTGCAGCAGAAACTGCTTTTCAGAACTACCAGCAAACTCCTTTAGGTGAGTTTCTCATTCTTTTATAATGTAACATCTTGCTTTTGTGACCGAATTCTTCTTTAGCCTGAGTATAACAATATTAACAAAACATATTCGGACTCTAATTTTAAATGCTGTAATCATGAATTATATATTCCATTTAAGCTACAGTCAGAAATAATACCTTAGAATTTTTTTAGCATGGACATGGCATAACCAATCATGAAGTCTCAAATTAAACTGCATTTTGCCAAATATTTAGAAATGCTGGAGCATCTTATACAACACCAAGGTATTATGGGATAGAGATTCTAATAACGAAATTGTAAAACGTTTCTAAATCAAAATATCACTTCCAATAAAATGTTAATAAATCACACGTAACAATTTCTAAAGAAAATCACAGAAGTATATTAAATCAGTGAAAGAAGGGCCACCCAGTTTTGGATTTCACATTTGCAGTTATCTTTCTATTCTGGAATAATTTGGAAAGGATGGATACATTTTAAAAGATAAACTGTCAAAAATCTTTAGGGATTTAAACATAATCTTACTATGCATCACCCTAGAGTCTCATAAATATTAATTAATTGTGCCTTGACCACAAGTGTGAGCAGTCTTATTGTCCACAAGATAAAATCTTCAAAAAGTGAGTCGCTAAAGATTGCAAATACTAAAAGTTAAAAAATCATAAGTTCTATTCCTCTAAGAGCTATAACTATTATCATAAGAACCAATAAATGCAAATTTTAATTTTCAAATTTCTGAAATATGTACATACCCCTTAACCACCAAAATTAAAATAGCCAAACAGCAGGAAATCTGGTATACGTTAACTGAGAGAATGAAAAATATGGACATCTTATTATCCACTGCCTATGAATCGTCGGGTTTTCTCTAATTTTAAATGATGTGAAGGGAAATAATTGCAAAGAATGTGCATTTTTAAGAATGTAAACAGTAAGATGTTAAGAAAAATGACTATTCTTTAATGTAACCAATAACTTCAAGGCTGCTTTAAAAAAAAAATCTCAAAACAGTTTAATATAAGTGTTTAGAATATTTTACAGTATTTTATTTTTTGCCTGCTTTTAACGAGACCATAAAATAGCTTTTGAATGATTTTATTTTTTTTAAACACAGGCACAATCACAAATAAACATATACCACCCTGTTTTAGGTGCTATGCTCTGAAGAATCATACACTCCTAGTGAAATTTTTCTTCCTGAATTAAATCAACGGTCAGTGAGTAAACAGACTGTTACTATTTTCCCCATCACCATTTATTAAATGTGAAACATCAAAATTATATATTTCTAGGCCAGTAAGTCTCTGTAGACTGCTTCTCACAGAAGAGTAAGATGTCATGGTAACGTTTCTATATTGAAATTTTATATTATGTATATTTTACCACAATAAAATTTTTTTTTCACTTCTGTTTGGTGTATCTTGTCTGAGTCTCCCTTCAGAAAAGCTCAGCAAATTAAATATCCTTCTAAAATAAAAAAAGCCCTGGTCTGATTCCTAAGGAGCTCTAAAAGATATAAATGTGATGACCTTGAATATTTCAGAAAACACAGCCTCTCTCTGTATGCCAGCCTTTTCTATATGTACAATGCTGTGTGCCAAAGAGATCTCAACTACGTCTGTTTGCTTCTTTTTTTCAGTCAGTCAGTACAAGAAGCAACACCTACAGTGTTTCTCAAACTCTGACCTGCAGATTGCCTGTATCAGAGAACTACCTGAGATGCTTGTTTAAATGCAAATTCCTGGTCCCACCACAGACCACCTAAATCGGAAGATCTGACACCATTTCCACCAAGCACCCTAGAAGTGATTCTGGCTTCCATCAGGTAATTCTGGCTTTCAGGTTTCATCCAAGCCTCAGTGAGCCACAAAAATTAAGGAAGAAAAAAATTAGTATTCTCTTTTTCTCAGATACAGTTTGGACCCAATGGCCCATCTGCCATTTTATGAATTACACTACTGCACCCCTCAGTTCAGTGGTTCCCACACTCTCCTGCACTTAAGAATCACTGTTCTTTTTAAACTTTTAAAAACTCCCCACTCCAGGCTGCACCACATACCAATTACATTAGAACGTCTGGGGATGGAAGCAAGACATGAATATTTCTAAAAATCTCCAGTTGAGTCCTATGCATAGCAAGGTTTGGAAACTACTGTTACTGGCTTTAGTAGATAAAGATTAGAAAAATCCTTACTTAAAATGACCTTTAATCCAGTAAGGGAAATTTTTTTCAATGCATTTATTTAAATTAAATTTTCTTAAGATTATCTTTTTTGAAAGAATGTAAGACAAAAACAGTTGTTTCATGTTGAATGCAATTAATATAGGATGATACCGTGCATCTCAAGTTCAGAGAAAATTCATCATTATTTCATTTGCACATAATTTCAGTGATTATATTTTGAGAAATATAATCATTGAGGAGCCAATATGAAAATCCAAAGTTCATGTTTTAGATATTTAAAAGCAACTCCAAATATTCTGTTAACGCCAAATAAATTTTTCTAAATTTAGAAAAGGTACAATATTGTTATTAATATTAGCTTTATATTCCGCAACATCTCTTTCCCCAATTTCTGATGCAGTATCTCATTTCTCTGAAAGAAACCCACAATTTTGATGTCTTTTCTTCTAATCTTTACTAATTCCCATATGTGCTGATTGTATGACCTGTTAGCAGCACTTAATGAAGTCTAATGGTTCACAAAAAAAAATTTTAAATCTTGATTCTTTCAACGAAGGTAAACTAGTCAACCATGACACACCATTTTTAACCTTCAACTTGAACTTTAGTCACTATGTAACACAATAAAATAGGGCCATATATATTTAAACGTATAAAAGTCCAAAGTGCCACAAACATAAGTCTATAACTTATCCCAAAAAGGTGAAACATTTTTCAAAATCATACTAACGTTTAGACGTTTAATACTTCAAATATTCTTGCAGCAGTTTCAACGTACAGAACACATTTCACTAGATCCTGCAGGCCTCAAAGCTAGTGCACTTTCCTCTTAGAAAAATATCACTACAACCAAAAATTTTTTAAATTTATCTTTAATATATTAAAGCATCTTAAATATTAAAAGAATTATTTCCTAAATTTTTCCTTCACTGCTCAAAAAAGTCCCACGTTATCTTTAATAAAAACTCAAAAAAATACCTCATCTAAACTAAGGCTAAAGGGAAAGCTCCAATTTCAATGAGCAAACTTTTAGTATGACTTCTAAAGGAATCATAATGAAAAACAAAACAGTAGGCTCACATCCTGATACAGAATGCACAAATAAGGCAGCTACTTTTACATCTGAAAAGAACACTGTATCTTGGTTAAGTTCCAAAATTTTGTACATAATGGAATCCCACAAGTCAATACCCAATGCCACCTGTGAACAAGAGGCAATATTTTATCTGTATGTTAAATTCAGATGGGTACTCAAAGTATAGGCCAAAAACCAGGCATAATATACAGTGTTTAAAACACCAGTAGTTACCTACCCTCATAGGAACCAGGTTACTGAATTAGTACCAAGAACCGTTTCCTAATCTTTGTGAAGAACAGAAAAGATAAATGTTGGGTCAAGATGAAAGAAATAAGTTTATAGGCTAACTCAACATGTTCAAAATAATCAAAACAGGGGGCCAGCCCTGTGGCATAGGGTTAAGTTCAGTGTGCTCTGCTTCAGTGGCCCAGGTTCGCAGGTTCAGATCCCGGGCATGGATCTACACCACTTGTCAGCCATGCTGCAGCAGCAACCCACATATAAAGTGGAGGAAGACTGGCAAAGATGTTAGCTCAGGGCTAATCTTCCTCAGAAACAAACAAAAAATCCAAAAAGGAAAGATGAGCACAGAGCAGAATGGAGAAATGCTCAAAGGCCATACATTTAAGTCAGAAGTACTTCAACTTGATCTGCAGCTTAGAAATAACCCAACTAGTAGAGACTCCACTGCCATTACCAGGGCGTACGCTGCTCAGCAAGGCTCATTCATGACTTGGAAGCAAAAGGTACCATAACAAGGTTTTTAAAAAAATGCTTAGTATTAATTAGGCCTTCCAGATGGAGGCACTAGTCAGTGGGATAATTCCACCTACAAAAGGCTCTGATCTGTATTTATTTGTATTCTGTTTTTAAACATTGCAATAAGCCTATGGTATACAAAATGAAACTCCTTTTACTAGACCACACTCACAGTACATTAGTAAAAGTCAAAAGAAAAAGCAAAATTAACAAGCACATCAAACAGTGCTCAGCACATCATTTGTTATTAGTAAAATGCACAACAATGGCTATATCACAAAGACAGACATCACTAAGTATTCTCTGAGGATGTGAAGAAACTGGAACCCTCATACATTGCTGGTGGGAATGTAAAATGGTGCAACCACTTTGGAAAACAGCTGCCAGTTTCTTAAGGGTCAAGCATAAACTAACCATAATACCCAGCAATCCCATTCCCTGAAATCTAACCAAGAGAAATAAAAACATGTCCACATATATGGCGAATTCATAAACAAAATGTACATATATCTATACAAAGAAATTTTATTCAGCAATTAAAAAGGACAAAATGTTGACATATACTACAACATAGATGAACTTTAAAAACATTATGCTAGGTAAAAGAAGCCAGAAAAAACCGACTGCATCTTGTATGAGTCTACTTGTATGGAATTTCCAGAAAAGACAAATTTATAGAGACAGAAAACAGAGAGTGGTTGGCTGGGTTGAGAGCAAGGCACAACTGCAAATGTGCTCAAGGGAATTTTGGGGGATTAATGAAAACGGATTGTGATGACGGTTGCACAACTCCATAAATTTACTGAAAATCAGTACAATGTATACTTACAATGGGTGAATTTTATAGTATGTAAGTAAAATAACTCAATAAAAAGAACTAGCAAAACTAGTAAACAATGATACTTATGTTCAACACCTGCTGACTACTTTCAATTGCCACACTTTTATTTCAGAGCTAATTCTAAGAGCAAATAAGAGACTGAAACATGCCTCGTCAATTGACTACATCTGCAGGCTATATTTATTCATTCAACCAACAATTATCAAGGACTTACAAGCAAGATACTGTGTCTTGCTCTCTTCTGTCTGCTAACTGAACACCAGCAGAAGACAGAAAAAAACTACCATAACTCTAAATTCCCTTCTTTCTATAACTGTTTTAAATACGATGCAAAGGGAACAAGAAAAATCAAGCATTTGGGTTAATTAGAAAAATAAGAAACAGATTATTACAAACAAGAACCATTTTAAAGCTAAATAAAAATGCTAGTAATCAGAATACTTGATAATATACAAAAATTTTTCAAAACAGTCACTCATGCTGACTTGTAATAACACTCCACTCCTCAAAATCTCTCAAGCCCTCTGGCTTTGTTTTTAATTTTGTTGACATATAACAGCCAATATGCCATTCTAAAGAATTTCACACACCACCAGTATCTCATCTGTTCTTACTCATGAAGTGCTGTTTCAACACAGGCATCACCTAGAAATATAAAAAGGAACTGGATATGTTTAACCAGAAGAAAAGTTAGGGGGTAGGAAGAAGAGATGACACATGATAAATGACAAAGCCTGTTCAGCCTACACAAGGTGTCTTTACTTCACCTAAAACAGAATAAAATTAGCTTAAATCCTTTCCAAGAGAAACTGTTTCAGCACAATCCAGAAAATATCCAAATCGCAATTTACTTTTCCTGCTTGACCTCCAATTAATTCTACCACCCAAACCCATCCTCTCTGCAAATACAGATGTTTACCTATTTCCCTTACTATAGATAGGTAAGAATAAAGTGAGAGGAACACTTTATATATAACATATATGGTATGTATATGATATATATAAACATATACCAAAATGTTTATTTGGGGAATACTTTAATCTCTCTTCAAGCAGGGATATATTTCCACAGGTTATCACTGCTCATCACCAAAAAAGAATTATTGGTTAGTTCAACAAATACTTACAGGACACAGTAATAAGAACACAAAAAAAGACTCATGTCCTAAAAGAGCTTGTATTGTCCATTAAACAAACTCAAAAACCAAGAAGAATATAAGACAACAATACTTATTATATTAAGCATTCCACATCACAATCATCCAAGTAATTAAATGCCAATCCTGCTCTGCTCTGTTTCTATCTAAATAAATTATTGCTGGAGGAGGCTCTGCTATTCATTTCCATGGAATTAAAAACAACCCCAATAATGAAGTGTTAGAAATTATTTCCCAGTCTATAATCTCTTGAAAATAAAGAAAATTTCTATCACTTGTTTCATAACTAAAAAAGCCTGAAACTCTTTTAGAGAATAAAGAGAATTAGACATTGAATACTAAGTGATCATTAAATATAACAAAAAAATTATAAAGCACTTTAGATATCTGAACAAACAACCCACACCTTACCAAAATGAAGCAACAAACCATAAAATCATTCTTGGACTCAGAAATATTCCCCAAAAGATTATCAACAATGAACCAAAAATGAATCTCAATTCTTCCTTTTTGTCACACACACACACACACACACACAGAGTGAAATACCAACTACTGTGACCAAAATACTTTCCAAAAAGATAAGTGAGGGTCAACTGGGACAGTCAACTGCAGAATTTACAAATATATCTCTATAATTTAATCATACTTAAAAAAAAAAAAAGTACAGATGAAAGGAAAGAATGACTCCAATCAAGGATAAAGTGAAAAGAGACAGTTTTAGTAGAGTCCCAAATGCCACCATGATTTCACATCAATTTAAAAATATTAAGCTCCATATAATAAGCTAACTACCAATGGAAAACGTTATTTTGTGTTTTTTCCCCAAAAGCTGTAAGTTGCCGTGAGTCATCTACATTCTCTTCACCAATAACCCTCATCACTAACAGCTCAAATATATTGTACTGAATGTCAGCACACAAGTGAATTTTAAGTATAGGTGTAGAGTAATATTTCCATGAAGAAACTCAAGAAGCCCAAACGGAAACCAAATCTATAATCACTACCTTCTCTCCTCCCCTAATCACCACTCTCCAAATAGAAAGTTGTGTGACAATACAGAGAGATAAACAAAGATTCCCAATTAACACTTTTGGAGTTCTAATACTTCAACAAATCTCCTGATAAAATCTTTGTACCCCTACTTCATACTTTCCATCAGAATTCCAAATGGAATAAAATTAACATTAAAAATAAAACCATCAGAGTATTAAAAGAAAATTCAAGTATATGAATCAAATTCTTGGTAATGGAGAATGACCATGACATCTAAGCCAGAAATCACTCTACAGTGGGAAGACTGACAAATTTGACTACATAAAAGCTTCTATTATTCCTTATGCATAAAAAAAAAAAACGACAAAGCACATGTACAGAATAATTTTAACTTTTTTGTATTTTAATTTTTCAGACAGACATTTATACCAAAATGTTAATCTAAACAGTGGTTATCTCTGTGTGGGGAGACTATCTATAAGCATCACTTGCATTTAAACCTTTCTCTATTCCCTAGATTTTCTATAGTAAGAACAGAGTATTTTTATAATTTAAAAAATGACAAATCTTTCTTCACTGCAAAAAATGAAATCTATGTTTCCCTCTCTCAACCATGGTTGCCTGCCTACCTCCTTCAGATAAAAAGATATAACCAAAAAAATGAATTTTGAATACAGCATGGGTTAAACAACAGAACAATGACTAAAGATTTGATGTACTAACCAAGGCAGCAGAAACACAAAAAGTCCACCCAACAGTAAACTGATTTTCGACAAAGGTGCCAAGGCAATCCAATGAGAAAAGAAAAATGTTTTTTAAAATTTGGTGCTGCTGACTATAGTTAACAATACTGTATTGTAGACTTGAAAGTTGCTAAGCGAATAAATCTTAAATATTCTCACCATTAAAACAACATGGTAATTATGTGAAGGATGCATTTACTAACCCTAATGTGGTAAACATTTGGCAACATATACATGTACTGATCATGCACCTTAAATATATAAAATGTCAATTATATTTCAATGAAGCTGAAAAAAAAACATGAGTGCTGGATAGTCTGGATAACTGGGTATGGGAAATGTAGAGGAAAAAAATGAACCTGGACCCCTAACTCACACCATACACTAAAAGTGGCTGAATACATACCCTAGACCTAAACATAAAAGTTGAACTAGAAACCTTATAGAAGAAAGCAAAGGAGAATATCTTTGCAACACGGTGGATAAGCAATGGTCTTAGGCAGAAAAAGCAGTAAACACAAAAAAATTTGATTATAAAAAATAGACATGCTAGCCAGAGCAATTAGACAAGAAAAAGAAATATAAAAGGAATCCAAATAGGCAATGAAGAAGCGAAACTCACTGTTCACAGATGACATGATTTTATACATAGAAAATCCTAAAGAATCCATCAGAAAACTATTAGAAATAATGAACTACAGCAAAATTGCAGGGTACAAAATCAACTTACAAAAATCAATTGCATTTCTATACTCTAATAATGAACTAACAGAAAGAATTCAAGAACATAACCCCACTTACAATCGCAACAAAAAGAATAAACTATCTAGGAGTAAATTTAACCAAGTTGGTGGAAGACATATACAATGAAAACTACAAGACTTTCATGAAAGAAATCAATGATGACACAAAGAAATTAAAGATATTCCATGCACATGGATCAGAAGAATAAACACAATTAAAATGTCCATACTACCCAAAGCAATCTACGGAGTCAATGCAATCCCAATCAGAATCCCAATGACATCCTTCACGGAAATAGAACAAAGAATCCTAAAATTCATATGGGGCAACAAAACATCCCAAATAGCTAAAGCAATCCTGAGAAAAAAGAAAAAAGCTTGAGGTATCACAATCCCTGACTTCAAAATGTACAACAAAGCTATACTAATCAAAACAGCATGGTACTGATACAAAAACAAGCCTAGAGATCAATGGAACAGAAGTGAAAGCCCAGAAACAAAACAACACATCTATGGACAGCTAATCTCCAACAAAGGAGCTAAGAACATACAATGGAGAAATGATAGTCTCTTCAACAAATGGTGTCGGGAAAATGAGACAGCCAAATGCAAAAGAATGAAAGTAGACCACTATCTTAAGCCACACACAAAAATAAACTCAAAATGGATCAAAGACTTGAAGGTAAGACCTGAAACTATAAAACTTCTGGAAGAAAAGATAGGTAGTATACTCCTTGACATCAATCTTAAAAGGATCTTTCGAATACCATGTCTTCCCAGACAAGGGAAAGAAAAGAAAAAACAAACAAGTGGGACTTCATCAGATTAAAGAGCTTCTGCAATGCAAAGGAAACCAGGAACAGAATGAAAAGGCAACTCACTAAGTGGGAGAAAATATGTGCAAATCATATATCCAACAAGGGGTTAATCTCCAAAATACATAAAAGAACTCACACAACTCAACACCAAAAAGCAAACCTGATCAAAAAATGGGCAGAGGATATGAAGAGACATTTTTCCAAAGACGATATACAGATGGCCAATAGGCACATGAAAAAATGTTCAACATCACTAATCATCAGGGAAATGCAAATCAAAACTATACTGAGATATCACTTCACACCCGTTAGAAGGGCTATAACTACCTAGACAAAAAATAACAAATGTTGGAGAGGATGTGGAAAAACGGGAACTCTCATACACTGCTGGTGAGAATGCAAACTGGTACAGCCACTATGGAAAACAGAATGGAGATTTCTCAAAAAATTAAAAATAGAAATACCACACAACCCAGCTATCCCACTACTGGGTATTTACCCAAAGACCTTGAAATCAACAATTCAAAGAGACATACACCCCTATGTTCACTGCAGCATTATTCACAACAGCCAAGACATGGAAGCAACCCAAGTGCCCATCCACTGATGAATGAATAAAGATGATGTGGTATATACATACAACGGAATACAACTCAGCCATAAAAAAGACAAAATCATCCCATTTGCAACAACATGGATGAATCTTGAGGCTATTATGTTAATCAAAATAAGCCAGACAGAGAAAGACAAACTCCTTGTGATTTCACTCACATGTGCAAGATTATTAACATAGGGACAAAGAGAACAGTTTAGTGGTTACCAGAGAGGAAGGGGGCTGGGGGTGGGCACAAGGGGTGAAGCAGTACATTTATATGGTGACTGACACATAACAATGTACAAGTGAAATTTCACAATGTTATAAACTATTACAACCTCAATAAAATTTTTAAAAAAAGAAAAGAAAATAGACATGCCACAGACCGGGAGAAAACTTTGCAAAACATGTATCTGACAAAGAACTGGTATCTAGGATAGATAAAGAACTTGTACAAACCAATAATAAAGACATAGTCCAATTTTTTTAAATGGGCAAAAAATGTGAACAGATGCTTCACAAAGGAAGATACACAAATGGCCTGTAAGTGCATGAAAAGTACATCATTAGTCATCAGGGAAATGCAGATTAAAATCACAATGAGATACCACTACCCACCCACAAAATGGCAAAAATGTAAGACTCAATGTTGAGGAGGAACTGGAACCTCACACGTTGCTGTGGGAGTGTGAAATGAAATGACCACTTCGGGAAAAGATCTGGCAGTTTCTTAAAAACTTAACACACATCTACCCTGTAACCTAGCAATTTCAGTACTAGGTCCTTAGCCAAGAGAAATGAAAACATATCCTCACAAAGACTTAATACAAGATTGTTCATAGCAAGCTTTATTAAGAGCCAAAGTAAATAATATATAATAGCCAAAATCTGAAAACAGCCCACATAGCCATCAACAGGACATGGCTAACGGACTGTGGTTTATACACATAATGAAATACTACTCAGCAATAAAAAGGGAACAAACTGCTGATACACACAATAATATGGATGAATCTCAAAAACTACGCTGAGCTAAAGAAGCCAGATACAAAACAGTACATAATATATAGAATTCTATTTATATGAAGTTCTGGAAGAGGCAAAAGTAATCTTCAATGCCAAAAACAAACAAAACAAAAAACTCAAGAAGCGTGATTGACTCTAAAGGAATGGGGTGTGGAATTAGTTGAAAAGGCATGCAAGGGAGACTTCTGGGTTGGTAATATGTTCTATATCTTGCTAAGGACTTGCATTACACAGGTGTGTGCATTTGTCAAAACTCATCAATGGTTTACTTAAGATTTATACATTGCACTGTATGTAAATTTAATCTTTAAAAAAATAGGGGCTGGCCCCGTGGCCGAGTGGTTAAGTTCGCGTGCTCCGCTGCAGGCGGCCCAGTGTTTGGTTGGTTCGAATCCTGGGCGTGGACATGGCACTGCTCATCAGACCACGCTGAGGCAGCGTCCCACATGCCACAACTAGAAGAACCCACAACGAAGAATACACAACTATGTACCGGGGGGGGCTTTGGGGAGAAAAAGGAAAAAATAAAATCTTAAAAAATAAAAAAAAATTAAAAAAATAAACAAATATTGAACTCTACTTAAAATGAAACGCATGCTGAAGAGTTTAAAGAAGTGTACCAATATCTGAACTTACTTTAAATGAATCAAAAACAAAAAAATGTATTGATAGATGGATAAAGGGATGGATAGATGTAATAAAGCAAATATAGCAGTTATTAATTAGACGGTGAGTATAGGGATGTTGTCAATTCTTTCAACTTTGTTTTACTTTGAAATTTTCCATAACAAAATGTTGGGGGAAATTTTAAACTCTAACCGTTACCTTATTAAGTTGCACATAGTATTTCTTAAAAATTAACAATTGGTTTTTAGATATATACCACTCCTAGATATATACTTAAACCTACAGAAACTTCACCCGGGCTCCAGGAATGTTCACAGCAATACTTGCCATAATAGCAAAAAATGAAAAACAACCTAAACATCCATCAAGATATCCATCAAATAGATTGGAACAATATATTGTGGTTTATGGTAACAGTGAAAATGAATAAACCACAATGTGGGTGAATCAGAAATATAATTTTGAGTGAAAAAAGCAAGTCACTAAAGAATATATACAAATGTCAACCTCTTATAAAGTTTAAAAAAAACAAGTAAAACTAAACAATACTGTTTAGGGATACAGATAAATGTGATAATCTATAAAACAAAGCAAGGGAATAATAAAAAATATTTCAGGGCAGCAGACGGGAGAGGATGCAGGAAGACTGAGGGAGCGGCAGCAGCAGCACACAGGTAACTTGAACAGGCTAGCGTTCTGTTCATGAACTCGTGTGGTGATTACATGAAAATTTGTTTTTATGCTTCATAATTCCTATTTACATGCTATATTCTCTTAATGTTTAGAATACTTCAGAATTCAAAATGGGAAAAGAGAGCTATATGATCAGGAGTCAATCAAAACAACAACTTAGGCCTCAAGATAATTATCCACTATTTCTTTACAACTGTCTAAGCTGCATATGTATAAGTCTACATTTCCTTACTTAGTCTACACTGGCCTTACCTTGGGGCAAGATGCTTCCAAATTCAGAATTTGGGGGATTTTGAATGGTACAATAAGTACATAAATCTTTACAGTATGTTCCCAAAAACCCTCTTGGTAGTCTGGGGTAGCAGTCTGAAATCAAACACATTAATATTTCTCATATTACTATTTACACCAAGAGAGATGAACTGACTATAAATATTCTAACACCAGATCAGGTCAGATGTTACCATCAAATAAGTTTTACCAAAAGCTTGGTTTTCAGAGCTCTTTATACATCAGAATTGTGGGTGATGGACTATGGACCTGTACTTTCAAAGAGATTCAATTTCACCTAAATAGTAAGTTTCATACAATATTTTTTTTGAAACCTCTCTAGCTAATTCATTTTCTTTAAAGATTTTCTGACCAAGAAAACATAAGTTTTAAAGTAATCCCATTTGTGCTATAAATGTCCAACTTTTATTTCACGAAAGAAAAACAGACATAAAACAATTTTTCACTTTTTAATTCTATTTTACTTTTACATCTTTACAATATTCGTACTTATTACATAGGAGAAAAATACACATATAATTTTATTTTAATTAGGCAAATAACCAAACCAACCTGAAAGTCCAAGCACTGTGATAAGAAATATCTTCATATAGTTTACACATATAATGAAATCCATCAAATAAAGCATTTTGTATTCTAAGTCACTGAAAATTGTAAATAAATTTTTAATCACCTTTCCCCATCAAAACCACTCTTAAGTAACAGTTTACTCAAGCCTGAATCCATAGGTTATTATAACCTTTTACTCTTTTAGAAAGTAAAACAAATTAAAACCCAAAAGCATAGACCTTTAGAAAGACTTCTCTCCAGCACACTAAAGCACAATTCTTTTACCATAATATTTGGGTAAGCAGTATAAGAAGCTGAGTCTTGACAACAAAACATTATTTACCCCAAAGTTTCAAACACTGCAAAAGCATACCATTGAAGACATGCCCCTCCAAGAAAAAGTGTTACAGAAGCAAACCTCTCTCAAAACTCTATTTCTAAATAATACCAAGCAAGCAGCTCACACTCTGCAACCACAAATCTGATATATTCTCTTCAGATTAATTTAAGGACCCACAATAAAGCAAGGAGTCTCTGCAGAGAAAAAAGACAATTTAGCCTCTACAACAACATAGTCTTGGAATCCAGCTCTATCTATGCTTGATGATTGCTAAGCACTTCTCTGATGGCAAATTCAAATGATAATGCTACTCATTCAAAATTATATAGCAAGAAATAGTTGCCAATAAATTTCAAAGGAAATTTAAAGCAATTAACTAAAAATATGCTGAAGCACACAGAAGTGAGCTCAATTTAATGAACACTACTATGCATCAAGCAGTGAGCTAAGCACTTTACATCTTATCTCATATGACATTTTTTCCTACAGAGTTTACCTTCTAGCCCTAGCCTACTGAAGAATAATTATACAGTAACTTCTGGTATACTTCATCTTCTTATTTCTGTCAGGCGGTATACAATGTTAAATGGTATTTTCTGGGCTCCTGAATGAACTAAGATTCATGGCTATGCTTTTATTGGACTATATTACTTTAAGATTTTCTGTTAAAGACAAAACATTTCTTTCCCCTAGTAAAACCAAAAGAAACATCATATGCAGTAAAACAGTGATCGACTGTGACATGCAGGTTAAATGGTAAGGTTTCAAATCTTTAAAGTGATCCCAGACATTATTTCATCAGTATTTCGGGAAATCCACTTTTATAACATTCTTTTAAAGATCAGTTCATTGGAGTTCCCATTTGGAAACATGAAGAAGTTCTGAAGATGGATAGTGGTGATGGTTGCACAACAATGTGAATTGTAATTAATGCCACTGAACCACACACCAAAAATGGTTAAAATGGTAAATTTTATGTTATGTATATGTTACCACAATAAAAAATTAATTTGTTCTACTATTTCATACAAAATATACATAATTTACAACTAACTTACTATAACATGGTTTAAGAAAAAATTTCAGCTCATCAATTTGCAATAGAAGCACCAGCAACCTTGCTCCAAAGAAAAGAGTAAGGGACAATTTTGGGCCTGGTAAGATTTACTGCAACTCAGAACCATAATTTAATCAACTAAAAAACAGTGATAACAAAGTCTGTCCAGACAGCAGCATCTGATGTCAAGTCTCACACCAGTAATATGTCACCTTAATAAAAGTGTAAAGTGGGCACTCAATAAATGAATGGACCAAATTGTTTCCTGAGCATGTGTAATTTCATTTGTAAAAACAGCCTTCATTTTAATAATTTAGAAAATACTTTAATAAAACAATGTATGATCATATTACATATATAAATAGCTTAGGTTCAAGCTCAGAATAACCCCAATAATTATGATTAACATCACTAAAGACCCAGAGAGGAAAATGAAGTGTAAAAATTTTCTATCTGGGATTGAATACGAACCTGATGAATACTTGAGATTTGCTGTACTATTTTTAACTGAACTTTCTGGCCTTAGGTCAAAGTTTTGCTAGCAAAATACCAAAATGAAAATGCTGGGAGTGAAGCCAGAGCCTCCACTTTGGCGGAGGAAAAGCTATGCCCTCCATGCAAGCCCTCCTACCACCGACCGAAGACTTCTAAAGACCGCCCCGGGCGACACGCTCCCCAGAAAACACAAACCACCACACCAATGTGGAATCAGCAAAGGAAAACGTCAAACGCGTCTGACAGAATACAGTACACCACCACGTTCTGTCTGCGCACTGCACGGAAAGACACACTTCTCAGTCAGTTCCTGCACTTTGGCCAAACAGCACTGAGTCACCCTGCAAATGATTCCAGAAACCTCAAAGGATAACCAACTGAAGAAAAGTCAGTCCCTGGAAAGGGAGGAGGCGGTTTTTCTCATCATCTAGTCACTAGGTTGCTCCCAGCAGGGAGCAGAACTGAACACGCGTCCAAACAGAGGAGATCTGAAGGATCCAAAGCTCACGCACCCCAACTCCAGTCCTCCAGAGTTAATTTAACACCCAGAGCATCTTGCTCGCCTTCTCCTCCGCCCCAGGGCAAAAATCCACACCCCCTTTCCCATAACTGCATCTCTACCGCACGGCGATCAAACTGCGCGACATAGTCGTCCATCCTAACAGAAGTAAGAAATCAGCACGCCTTACGGGTTCCTTTCTTAATCAAGAGCCAACTAGCAGGCTACGTGGCTATTAATTCGGATTTCAAAGGCCGCCTTAGGAAAGACACGCCACGAAAAGGAGAGACTGATTCCACTCTACAATTCAGACTGACTCTGGCTCTGGCGCAATAATCTCGGGAAATTGAATTTACATAAAATGCACGAAATTGCAACTGTGAACGTTCAGACAACTGAAAACGTGACAACTTCAGCCTTGTGTTTCAAGATTTCAGACTGAAAGGAGAGACCGAGGGCAGCTCTTCGTCAGGTACCCAGGTGGGGACTCCCACTAGGGACGGCATAGGTCCCCCCCGCGCTCGGACCCCCGTCCCCACGCAGCGTGACACTCTCCCCAGTCGGCGAGTCCTGTGCACGAGGGGCAGCAAACCCTCCCCCTACTCCGCAAACCCAGAGGCTAGGCGGGAAGGGCAAGAGGGCTGTCCACGAAGGGGCGGCCGGGGATGACACCCGCCCGGGAGGAGTAAGGGAAGCATCCAAGGTGGGTCTCCACCCCTGGAACCCGCTCGCAGAAGCGTCCGGCCTCCCACCCGCGCCCCGGCCGCCGGCCGGCGGGGGGCGAGACCTCCCCCACGAACGGGTGGGCAGCGACGGGTGGGCTCCCGGGCCGCGGCCACCTACCAGCAGGCTCTCCACGTTGATGGGCGAGCGCGGGTCTCGGATGAGCGCCTCCAGCTTCCTCTGGCGGCTCGCGCCCGCCCCGTCCCCGGGCACGGCCTCGGGGGCGCCGGGCATTTTCCCCGTCGGCGCGGGCCGGCTCATGCCGCCGCCGCCGGGCCGCACTCCCGCTCCCCGGGCTCCGGCCCGGCCGCCTCGGGGCCTAGCGCCGCTCCCGAACCGATGGCTCCGGGCGGGGCTCCGCCCGGGCCCACCGCCCGCTTCGAGCTGTGGCTTCGAGTCTCGGCGCGAGGCCGGGGCCTGGGGCTGTCCGAGGGGCCGGCCCGGCGCGGCCGGGAGCGGCGAGGAGCAGGCGGCGTCCCCGCCCCTCAGTCAGATTCGCGCCGCCGGGTCCGCTCGTCCGCCGGGAGCTCCCTCAGGACTCTGAGGGCGGGAGCGGGGAAGCGCCGCCACCACCGCCCGGCCCGGCCCGCCCCGCCCTGTGGGCTTCGAGAGGCTGAAGTCCAGGATCGGACACCTACGGCCGCCGGCAGCCCGCTCCCATGACCGCCGCCGGCCGCCGCAGCCCCACCAGCCCGCTCCCCTCACGCACTCCCTCGCGGCGCCCGTCTCCGGCCGCGCGCCGCCGCTACCCACAAGCCCCTCGGCCCGCGGCCGCCGGCGCGCGCCCCCGCTCGCCCCGCCCCGCCGCGCCCCGCCCCGCGCGCGCCGCCGTCCTCCGCCCCCTCTCGCCCCTTTTCCTCCTTTTTTTTCGCTTCCTTCTGTCTGCTCTGCTTCGCATTTCTCCTTTTTGAGCCTCCTTCCTAGCCCGCTTCCTCCTCCCCCTTTGTGAGTTCTCAGAGGGTAAATGGCCGGGCGCGCGGTCACCGCCTCGCTTGACCCGCTGAGCTCCTGCAGGGGGCGGGAGCGCGCGCTGGGGTGTCGGGGCGGCCCGCGGCCCGTAGCCGCCTGCCCTTGCCCCGGCGGACGACCCCGCGGACCCAGAGGCCGGCCCGCCCACCCCCACCGCCCTGTCCCGCGGCCGCCGCGCCCGGGGAGGGGAGGGGGGAGGGGCTGGGTCGGCCCGCGCCCCCCCGCCGGCCCCCGCTGACTCAGCGCGCAGCTATGCGGGCCTTGCATCACCCGCGCCAAAATAATAGCGACCGCCAGTCGCCCTCGCCTGCAGGGCCCTGAGCTTGCGAGGGGCCTGCCTGGGCCACGAAGATGTTAGTGGAAAGGCCTGGAGGGTGTGCAGTGGGAGTCGGAACCCTGGAAGAGGACGGGCGGTTGGAATCCTGGTCCTGGGGCAGCAGGGCCTGGAAGAGGTGCCTCCGCCCGCGGGGCAGAAGTCCTGGAGTCCCGGAAACCTGTCTGCGCCTCCCTAACACTCGTCTCCCTGCCGGGGCTTAAACGCTAGTCGTGAACAGAACAAGGCGGCGATAGAAAAAGGCTTTCCATCCCCAGGCCTTCGTGAGGTCCTTGCCCTTTGGGGGGCGGTTATGGGGGCCGCTCCTCCACATTCCTGCCCTCTCGCGGCCGGTGCCATTGGTCGGATCCACCCAGGGCACAATCTGAAAAATGTGTGCCAAGAGCTATAAAACTGTTCATTGAGCCCCCTTTGACCCGGTAAACCCATTTAAGGAAGTACATTTCTAAGGAAATGATCCAAAGGGGAAAGGGGGGAGAACTTGCATAAAGATGTTTATAGCAGGGCTATTCACCATGTTCATAATGACCGAAACCTGGGAATGGACCCAATTGTCCAACAATTGGGGAATAATCCAAACAAGTTCTGTCACATTACCAGAAAGAATCCTGGCAGGTATGCAGGATTCCTGTCAAGCACATGAAATTTTGGCAAGTACAGGAGAAGATGTATTGGAAATAAGGTTAAATGAACAACAAATACAAAATAGTTTGTGCGCACTGTTTAAAGCTATGTAAAAGGAACAGCTGTAAGAACGGGAGGAGAATACAGTTGTTTTTAAGTCGGTTTGTTTTCTTTCTCTAAAGATGCTTAAGAGAATATTAAAATTTTTAAAAATTGAAAAACTGTCCTAAGATAGGTAGGCCACTCCAAGAAAGCTACAATCTAATATCCATTAAGTAGTGAGAATCTTAAGAACCTTTCTCACTGGCGTGTCAGAGATAAGCCCACATACAGGCAACTTAGTTCTAAAGCCCTAACCTTGTCGAAGTAGCATTTTACTCGGTAGGTGTTCCAAGAGCCTCATCTTTCCTTTTGTGTTAAAGCGACCCTCACTGGCGCTTAGACGGGAAGAGGCCCTGGATGACCTCATACAGGTTTTTTCTCTCCGATAATAACACTAACTTCTGGTCAAAAGCTAAGTCCTTTAAGTCTGTATGTGGAGTGACTCATTCATACCTCTACAGACCACACCAAGAAGACAGAGTGAGTTGGACTCACCTCCTGCTTATGCATTGGAGCAGTATAATGAGACAATCGATGAGGACGGATCCTTTTTCCTGATGACAATATAATATGCAAAGCAAAAGGAACACCATGTGATTCTCAGGTTCCAAATTGATTCTTCAGTGACTAGCTGTGTATTTTTATGGAGCTTGATGAGCTGACAGGAAGCCACGGTCCCAAAGACTAGACATGGAAACCTTATTTAAAAAGAAAATAGTGATCAACAAAATACAGATAATGTGCACATTTTGCATGTGGTCATTTACCTAGGCTAGAAAAAGCCTAGAGTGGAGGATTTCTGTCTACGCCCTACACCGTCGTCTATATAGAAGAAAAAACGACTAAGCTCTTGATGTGAGTTTTTTTGTTTTTTGGTCAGTAAAGCAATTCTTGTTTTACCAAAGTGAAAGTTCAAACAAATCAGAAATCTATAGAACATACCTTGAAAAATTGCTCCCCCAAATCTCCCCACACACACGTTCTCATATCTTTCAAGGCCTTTATCCATTCTCATACATACGTATTTGTATGTACACATATGTATCTTTTTCCCATGTGTATGGTATTATAACATATCATAGTGTCTTGCAATTTGGTTTTTTTCCTTGATTAGTAATATGTCTTAGAGATGTCTCCATGTCTGTACACAGAGATCTACTTCATTCTTTTTAACTACCATACTGTATTCCATAGTATGGATGTACCATAGTTTTATTTACTCTCTATTAGAGAGCGTAGTGGTTAAGAACATGCTCTGGAGATAAATTGCCTGGGCTGAAATCCTGCCACGACCACACAGTAGCTGCAGGTGTCTCAGTTTCCTTATAATATTTGTTGTAAAGTGTTTAGAAGAGTGCTGGCCCTCAAAAAATGTTCGATATTATTTGTATTTTCTTACTGTCACAAACATTGTTGCGGTTGACAGCCTTATATTTTTGCCTTCTTGGGAACATATTTAAATAGTATAGATTCGTAGAAGTGAAGTTTTGTATCAAAGAGTAGGCATACGTTAAAGTTACAGATACTGCCAAACTGTCCTTTAAAAAGATGACACCAGTTTATCTTCTCACCATCAGTAGAAGAAACTGCCAATCCCCCTTTACTTTGCCAATCTTAAATACTATGTCTTTTTAATTTTTGCCAATTCGATGGGCAAATAAAATACTATCTTGTTTTGATTTGTATTCGCTTAATTGCTACTGAAGATGAGTATTTCTTGTTTCTATTTCTTCTGAAATTACCTGTTTATGTCTTTTGTCCATTGGATTTGCCTTTTTCTTACCAACTTATAGGAGCTCTTTATGTGTTACGGATATTCCTCCTTGTTATGACATAACGTTATGATGTCTTATAGTTTACGATTATTTTCTTCCATCTGTAGCTTGTCGTTCAGTTTATTTTTGGTGTCTTTTGTCTCACAAAGTTTTTACCTTTTGTGAAGTCAGATCTACCAATGTTTTCCTTTACGGCTTCTGGATTTTGTGTATGGATTGAGAAAGATTTTAAACCCAGTTTTTAGGGCATACGGAGGACTGAAATTGCAATGTGCTATAAGGAAATGGCAGTTTCCTAAAAACGTCAAGCTCATCTCCTCCCAAATGAGCCGCAGGAAGAGACTCTCCCTGTGCTTGCTCTTCCCAGAGGCACTCCCGCTGCTCTGTGACTGTCCCAGGTTGTCTGCCTCCTTTTTAACAGTGAGCATGGTGGGGACGGGATGAAAACTTTGTTCACTACTAAGGAAGAGTAATGGACAGTAAACACAGAGAACACAGGACTTTGAAACAGGCTGGCCTATCACCGTGTAAGGCTTTGGTTCTGTAACTAGCTTGATCTGCGGGACTTAGGAGCTCCACCCCACTTCGTGTGAATTTTGTCCGTTTCTTTTCTCTGTCTCCTCATTCGCAGCCCATTTCTAAGTGGTTGGTATCAACTTAACATCCAGTACCCAGCACTACCTACCTAGCTGTCCTGACACTTCATAGTCCAAACTGAGGGAAGAGGGCTCCCTCTGTGGTCTACCTGAGACCTACCTGCTCTGTTCTTGTTTTTAACCTGAGGGATCTACCTCTTCCCCAGGAATTAATCCACCCATCAGATACAACCTTACCCTCTCCACCCACAATTAGGGCTGTAAAAGGACCATTTTTTGTCTTTCCATGTGGCACTTGCAATTACTTGTTTAATGATAATAATTACTATTATGTATAGGGCTCACTATGTGCTAGGCAATGTGCTTTTTAGAAATTATCTCACTTTTCAAAACAGCCTTTTACTAATGGTAATATTACTATGTCTATTTTCCAGATGATGTAATAGGTACTTAATAGGTACTCAGATATATGATAATGGAATGAATGAATGGATGGATGGATGAAAACGATGAACTCTGAATGGTCTGGGCTTCACCAAAACACATAACACCTTTTCCGATCTTGCTTCACATTGCAGAACAACTCAGGCTGGCATTGTAGCAAGATGCTTCTGCCCCACATAAGCCAAGATTTAATAACAGAATGAGAGAATAAACTCTGAATCCAAAGGTGTCATTATTTTTGTAAACTCCACTACTGTAAAGGATACCAGGTTTAATGGTTTATAAAATAGAGTTTCACCCTAAGTTTCATTCACGGTTTTGGTAATAACTCCCAGCGTGAATGAGAAAATTGCTGTACCCCTCTGTGAGTCAGTTTCCACATACACAAAACAGAAATAATGAAGCTTGGTTGTCATTAAGGCTCCTTAAGATCTCCAGATGAAAGATACCGGATGCGTCCAAGACAATTATTCACCAGTATACTATGAAAAATTCTCAGAGGAGAAGGAGTTGGTCACAGCTCAACAGTGTACTTGGAAGTAAGTGGTAAGTCACTCCAAAAATTTATACATTCGTGTTTAAGAAGAGTGGTTCCAAGAAATGTCTGAGATCCTGGAAAGCTCAGCTTTGATTCTGGTCCTGCCAGTTTAGCAGGAGACCTTGATGTCGTATCTGGCAATCTGGTTTTCCCCATTAGCGAGGTAGAACTGGCCCCGAATGCTTTATGTGATTTCCTTGCTCAAAAACCTTCATTGCATCCTCTCTGATTATGCATGAAATTCTCAGCCAGGAATCCAGGGCTTGCTGGTGTCACAGCCTCCCTTTGCATACTTTTCTTTCACGGCTCCTCTTTACTTTTTCTCAGACTGAACATATTCAACTCTTCTTTTTCACTCTTTGGTAAAGCCAGTTTCCACCCATAAGGAATGCCATCCTTCCTTCCCTTTTCCACCCACCACGCTTCTAACCATCCTCCACTAAGGCCTTCTGTTCCTTGAATGAAGGGCTTGACTCTTCCTGAGTTCTGGATCCCTTGTAGCTTTTAACAAAATATTTTGCAGAGTGCTTGCCTCACATACATGACAAGAGGAATATCTTTATTTTTCCTTTGGTGTTTTTTTTTTTAAGATTTTATTTTTCCTTTTTCTCTCCAAAGCCCCCCAGTACATAGTTGTGTGTGTATATATATATATATATATATATATTTTTTTTTTTTTTTTATTTGAGGGTCCTTCCAGTTGTGGCATGTGGGATGCTGCCTCAGCATGGCCTGATGAGCAGTGCCATGTCCACGCCCAGGATCCAAACCGGCAAAACCCTGGGCTGCCAAAGCGGAGCGCTTGAACTTCACCACTCGGCCATGGGACTGGCCCTCCTCCTTTGGTGCTTTTAACATCCAAAAAAATGGGTCTGTTATGTGTCCAGAGCACATTAGTGACTTACCATCATTTACCATTCACCACGTGAAGAGTAATTTCCTACTGTTCCACTTTCCAAACACTTTGGTCCAGCAAACTAGAAACTGTATGGGATGCATTGTTCACAGAGGAAAACATGCCATCCCCGCCTCTGAGCTCTGTTGGTACCATTCCACCTCCCCTCTCCTCTCCCTCCCAGTCCTCCCCATCCCACCCATCCTGGAAGGTAGTCTCCTTCCAATCCAGTTTCCTATGTCCTGCTTTCTTTCCAAATTCAACTTGAACATTGTACTGGTTCTCTGGTAGATACGAAAAGGAACTGAGTTTGCGAAAGGATACGAAAGATACGAAAAGGAACTACACAGAGTTTGCAATCAAGAATTGATGATTGAATAAGTACTCAGTGTTAGTTTACTGATCAAATAATCGAATGAATATATACATGAAAAAACACAAAGAATTGTAATTCAAGAAAGGTAAGTACCCAAAGAAATTCACAGATAATATGCTAAGAGAACTCAAAGGATCCTGGAGCAAAAGATATCTTCTAGTCCAGCAAGGGGATCAGGAAAAGGAAGCGGCATGTGACCTGGGTCCTTAGAATTCAGTAGGGTTTGGAGACAGAAAGAGAGAACAGTCCTCCAAGCCAAACAAGGACAGATTGGGAAAGTATGAGATAAATAAAAGGGAAGTAGTAGCTAGAGAGCAGGTGCATGAGTGGTTAGGAAGAGAGTGGAGGAGGTACGCTGAAGCCAGATCAGGGAAGATCTAGAGTGGGTACTAACATGCTGTGTGATGCCACATAAGCCACTGCTGTCCGCCAGGACTCACTGGAATTGAAGATATAACAGAGGGCACCCTCTGATCCTGTCGCCCTGTGTGGTGAGCACTAGGGGACCTGTCAGCAATTACGGGCATGATGGGGATGGGACATGGGACTCAGCAGCAGTATGATGAAGCAGAGTAGAAGGAGGCCAGTTTGGGAGACGTTTTCATAATCCACAAGCCACCATTTGTAATTAAGTGGTTTATGATCATAAGTAATTAAAAACTTACAAAGCATACAAAGAAGAAAACTGCAGTTGGAGTGGTTGGTCATTAGAATAAAAGGATAACAGTTAGTTTCCATAAAAGCTTACCTTATTGTGAAATGAAGAACCACTTTAAACTTCCTGGCCTTTAGAGTGGCACTTTGATTGCTAAGGCTGCCCTTGTAATATTCCATTTGCTGCTTTGGCCTCTAAATAAAGTTGGGGCCTTCATGAAGTGAACACAGAGGGGGCGGGCCCAGGAAGTCAGAGCTGCAGCTCGGGCACACAGGCTGGTCAAGGCCCACATCTTTGGATGGTCAGTGAGCAGTGGGGATGAGGGCACTTGCAGTAGAGTCACGGAAACCTCATTCCAGGCCTTTCTCTGTCCCTCTTTCTAGCTGTGTGGCCTCAGGCAAATTAACTCGCCTCTCTGAGCTTCGGTTTCTCTCCTAGGGTTTTTGTGAGGAACGAGTAGAATGAGAACGTTCAGACAGCATTTGGTGTATTGAACAGGTGGTTCAAAAAGGCTGCTTCCTTCTCACCTGTCAGAAGCTGACAGGATTCCAGGCACTGTTTCTTTCATTTATTCATTTATTCATTCAACAAAGATATTTATGTGCTGGTAACATGGTAGTAAACAGCAGAGAAATAATCCCTGTGGGCCCTTGTTAGGCTTGTGGTCTAATGGTGGGGACAGATACGACACAAATAATCACACAGATAAATAAGTAATTACAAATGTGGTAAGTGCCACAAAGGAAAATTAATCCAGATGGGGATGAAGGAAAGTGATGAGAAAGTAATAATTCTGATGAAATCTAAAAGGACAAACAAGAGCTGGGAAAAACTGGGGGCCGAAGAGAAGAGGGGGGGCCCAGGCCAAGGTCAAGGAGAAAAGCCTTCCCCCCCACCCCCCACAAATAAGGGCATTTCATAGCAGAAGGCTCATAGTTAAGCCACCTGCACTGTGCTTTGTTAAGAATGACACCAGCCCGGGAAAGTTAACAGGTCCACAATTGATGGAGAGGAAACACTTGTTTTTCCAGAGCACTGCAATTTAGCCTAATCAGGTTTCAAGAGTTATTCTCCCTGGCCACAACACTTCATATTTGCAGGGTTCTTTGTGGCCATTTTTGTAAGTATTTGTAAGTAGGAATTCTTGAAAGCAGGTGAATGTAAAAGCACCTGGTCAGACAGATCCTTATTCTGATCACCAGTGGAGAGAGGGCCCATTTTCTCCTTTACCCGAAGCAGCAGATCTCAATGGGGGAAACAGAAGTTGGACACACAGACCTGGGTTCAGGCTTCAGCACCACCATTTATGGGCTATGTGACCCTCGGCAAGTCACTTAACCCTGCTAACTCCACTTCCTCATCTGCAAAATCTACTCCACACAGGTGATTCCAGTGTTAAAACAAGAAAGACATGTGAGGGGGCTGTGTAAACATGACTCGTGGCACACATCTAGTCTTTTCTCTTATATCCTGCTGTGTCCCCAGCTTGCATTCGGGCATAGAAGAGGAGAGAAAGGGAGATGTCGAGGATGATCTCAAGGTTTCGCTAGGCTTCAATAATGAAGTAACAAAGATCGACTATTGCATCTAAATGCTGTAAATTTATTTTAAGGTAGATAAAAAAGGATGAGTCAAAAAAAAAAAAAAGCAAGTGGTAGGATGGTCCTTTGTGATTCTTTTTCACTTTTCCAGAAAAAAAGAGGAAGGAAATATATTGTGACAAACACCAGAAGCTGAATGCCAGTGACCAGTCTTCACATCTTTCCATTTCTTGTTGAGATTCTCACTGACAGTGTTTAAACAGGGCTGGGCTGTTTACACACAATCGTTGTTCGCAGTGGCCCAGCAGAACCTGTAAGGGACATATATCACACATCACCCCAATGCAGAGGAGGTGTGAGCCACAAGTCTGAAGGACAAGGGCAAACCCTGCTTTCATCTGCTCCACCGCAACCCTCAAAGAAGTGCTGAGACTTCACAGCCAGAGTCGAGAGCTGAGAGCTAGGAGGAGCTCAGCAGAGTGGAGATGCTCTGGAAGCTGGACACCGGCATCGTAACTTTCTGTTGTCGGAAGTGGTGCGAATTCCCAGAGCATTGGAGGTGTCAGCCCTCAAAAATACTCTACACTCTCATTCCAAGACAACATGAAATTGACTTAGGGATGAGTACAGCAACGCTCCCTCCCAATGCCTCAAAGAATAAGAGCCTGCTCTAAAGGCTTACTCTCTGGTAGCATCCTTTAGTGCAATTCACAGTGGTCCTTAGTGGAACTCTTTATTCATCAAAAAAAAAAACAGGTTGAATGCCTACCATGCATCACAGTCTGGGAAACTCGGAGATAGGGAGGAAAGGTCATTTGACTTCATGATTTGGGGAGGAAAATGATATGTATACGCAAGACCTGGCAAGGAGTAAGTGCTCAGCTTATTTAATGCCTGAAAGAAGGGTTGAATGAATGAATGAACGTAAGGTCATAAATGCAAGCAAGCCCCACGGTACAGAAAAGAGCCCAGAATTTGGAGTGTAAAGGTAAAGTTGACATCCCAGCTAGCCCACTTTCCAGCTGGGTATTAGGCTGGATACTTCTGCTTGTTCCAAATTCATTGTCCACCCTGCTTTGTGCCCCAAGGGCTGACCTCCATGGACTGCCTCCCCTGGGCTCCCTTGCTGCCTGTTTTCTGGCTGGGCTCCCTTGCCATCTGTCTTCTGGCTGGGCTCAGCCAAAGGGAGTCCCTGGAAAGAGATTGGGAGAGAGCAGTGTTTCTTCCCCTCTGCCCTGGCTTGTCTTCTAGCAGCAGCTGTGCACCCAACATCTACAGCTCTCCACTCACTTCATTCCATTCTCCCTGGGCTGCAGGAACATGGCGTCCTCCCCTTGCCCTTGTGGTCTTAGCTTCTCCTATTGCTGATGTCTGGGTGCCTCAATATGCTTTGTTTTCCTTTAATCCTGTCTACACCTCTGGAAAGAGTTCCTTCATGGAAACCACCTGAATCAATTCTGTTTTCTGTTGAGACCCAACTCATTCAGTAAATTAGAGCAAGTTACGAAACTTCTCAGTGTCATGTTCTTCCATATGAAATGGAAATAATAACAATACTTAGTATCTAGCACCATGCTTAAACATGGGCCCTCAATAAACATTGGCTGCTTGAATAAATGAATGAATGGGTGGATAGATGGGTGAATGGATGGGGAGATGGATGGATGGAAGGATGAATGGATGGATAAATAGATGAGTTGATGGGTGGATGGATAGGTGGGTGGGTGGGTGAATACCTATGTGGATTAATGACAAGATGTTAATGTATTAAGTATGAGAATATTGGTTACTATAAGTCTCATTAAGTGGCAAGTGAATGTAACAGATAGTATTAACTATCTTGATATCATAAAATGGGCATGGGTCAAGAATCAGGAAAACTGAGTCTCAATTTTTCCATTTGTTAACTGTGTGATTGCAGGTGAGTTATTTTCCCATTCTGTGTCTCTCTTTCCTCTCCTAAAAAACAAAAGAGTTGGAGTTAATAAACTCTAAGGGGCCATCCAGCTTGGACACCCTATCAAGTCCTAAGCATTCCAGGGGAACATAGAACAATCTGAATTGGAGAAGTTAGGGGAGTGCTCAGGGCAGAGGCAGGGACATAAACAATATACTAAGAACTAGAACAGCAGAAGGACATTCCAATGAGCAAGACTGGAGGGGATTAAGGATGGGGAGAGGTCAGTAAATTCTGGTGACCAAGAATAAACATCTGGTTGGAACAGAAGTTGCCCACGGGGATTTAAGGGGCCTTGAACATAAGGCTGAGGAACTAACTCTGTAAAAGGGAAGGAATTTGACTTCCTCAAGGCCCCGGAAACCAGTGGAGAACTAGAATTCTAGTTTCCTCTGCTCAACCCTCTGAATTGCCATCAGGTTCCCTGTCTTCATCTCCTGATGGCAGCTGCCTTCTCCCTTTTGTGATTCCTTTCTTTGAAGGTCACTTGTCAAATTAGGGATCAGGGAAAATTTATTGGGTGAGGAAACCATTTGGTAAGGGATATTTTTGGCACTGTTCAAATCTTGGCAAAGGACTCGTTCCTGTCATTCTCCTACTAGCATTTTAAAATCTGTTGGTTTGCAGGAAAGTCAAAGGCAAGATAATCAAAAGAAAGTGATTTTTTTAGTTATTAAAAAAATATGAATCCAGAAAAAATTTTTAATGGGCCTTGAACAAGAATACTGCTCTGTAGGATCTAGGCATTAAGTCAAAAGCACTTGAATAAAATTATAAAAATTAAGAATAAGAATAATAATGCAAAACTGCTGTCAGATACCTGGAGTTTTTTGACAAATGTGGCCAGCTGTATGATTTAGTTCCTTCCCTTCTCTGGCCTCAGTTTCCCCATATGTCAAAGAAGTTAGACCCAATGGTGGGCTCTAGAAGTTTCTCCTGCCCGGGCAGTGCCTACAGCTCCCACACTGCAGATCTCCTTTCCCTCTCTTGAGCACAGCATTCCTGGGAGGGCACAAGAGAACTTGCACCACTTTAGTTTCGGCTTGCCTGACCTCTGTCCCCTGTGTGGCCTCTCTGAGTGCAGGAGCTGGAGAACGAATGCAGCTGCTCAGCACTGGCTCTCTGTGTGGCTTTGGCCAGAGATGAAAAGGAGTCAGCGCCAGCCTGCAGTCAAGCAGGGTTTCACTGAAGGAGTCATCTAGACATGTGCCAGCCTCCTGGCCACTGCTGGGGGCAGGACTCACCACCTCCAGGGGATGCTCACTAGGGTGGCCCCTGACCACTCGTCCACACCCCACAGGGCCTGCACGGTGGCCATTCCAAAATGCTCCTTTGTTTTTGGTGTTATTCTCTAGCCCAAAAACGTTGGTGACACCCCCTTGTTGAGCTACAGCAGTGTGTCCCCAAGAGACACCTGTCCTGTGAGATGCTCCTCAGAAACCCAGGCTGTATCACTTGAGTTTGGAGCATGCAGCCTTCTCTATCCCACTCCCCCTTGCAGAGTTCCAGTGCTCCAAGAAGTCCTGGAGGAAAGAGGCGCACTCAGGCTCATCGAACCCAGTATATTTCAAAAATAACGTTTGACCAAAGGACTTTTCCTTAATAACTCTGAGCAACGTCCCTCAGAACCGCACCTCCAAGCAATATGCTTTGGGAAACACTGCTCTGTGGATAAAAACGCAAACTTCCTAGTGTTCAGCTAAAGCTCCCCTCATTCTGGTCCCTGACAACTCTCAGCCTGACTTCCCACTACTCCTCTGTATGCCCCGAAGTCCAGAGCCATTGAATTATTGCTGATATTAATGATTTGTGTGTGTGAATGTTGCAAAAATATAAACTTGGAAAAAGAAGAAAAGCAGGGTCTTAAGCAAGAATATTACCTGAAGGATCCTAGATTCCAGTTCAAAAGCACTTGAAAAGTTAAATTATACTAATCATCCTTTCATTTTTTTGTCAATAAACTATGCATTTTCCTCCCTCCAGGCCTTTGTTCATGCTGTCCCCGCAGTCTGGAAAATCTTCCCCCTTTATTTATCTATGAAAAGCCTATGAATGCATCTTTCAAAGCTTTATTCAAATGCCACCTCTTCTGTGGACTCTCCCCAAATTCCATACTAAGAATTTATTACTCATTGCTCTGTATTCGAACAACACTTTTCACGAATTTCTGTTAAAGTACTTTTCTTGATAATTATGTCTAATAGCTGTCATTTATTGGCATCCCTCTGTGTCAGCATTGTGTGCAAGATGCATACTGGTAAAAAAAATAAAGACAGTCCGTGTCTCTGTGATTCTTGGTCCCCATCTCTTGTCTGGGAGCCTCTTGGATCGTATCCTGGGAGCCCTGTCCCCACGCACTGCTCCATCTCCGTCTGTCTCGGCCTCATAGGTGGAGCTTACGCTTTAACTTTCCTCATATTAAGATCATCTGTTGAAATCAGAAAGAAAATGGTTCTGAGCCCTAAAAGGAAAGAAAATAAGGCATTAATTAGCAATATTTCCCAAATTAGAGAGTTCAATTATTTGGCATTCGAACAGACAGAAAGGAAATTGAGAGCAAAGAAATCAGTTCTACAGGTCCCAGCCGGATAGGCAGAGCAGATGTCATGAAGCCCCAGGACTAAATTTGAGGCTTATGCTCAAGTCTTTTTCTTCTGGACCCAATCCTCACAAACCAATTGCATTAGAGCCAGCAGATGAAAATTTGTGAGTGGTGATACAGAGACACTGCCTGAGTCAGCAGGATGCAGTAGCTGACTGGGTGACGGGGGATCAGTGCAAAAGACAAACAGATTGGGGCCATTGGATGGAGGGGCAAATAGTCCTCTGAACTTCAATGGTCTCAGCCTCTATGGACATTACCACACTGTAGTCCTGCCCTGATAGGCACAGAGAGGCCCGAGTTATCAAGAAGATGTTGGACTAACTGCTATACCTTCTCTTAAAAGGCAGCGAAGCGTATGCAAGCTATTTGGGAAAATTCTCTTTTCAAGATTATAAATGTTTGTTCAAAGGTGAAGATTTCCTCCAAGATACCCTCACAGTTCATTCCTCTTGTTCTCAGGTCTTTGATCAAATGTTGTCTTCCTGAACACCTGATTTAAATTGCAACCCTGCTCACCCCTGGCCTCCCGTAGGCTTTTTCTTACCATATTTTCCTTCATACCAATCATCGCCTAATATAATACACAACTTAGTTTTAGGTTATTACCCTTCTCTCCCACCCCAAAGGAATGTAAACTCCACAAAGGTAGGGGTCTGTCTGTCTGTCTGTTTGGTTCACTGCCATATTGTGGGAGAACTATGCACCTGACACCTGGTAGGCCTTCTTTCTTTACTGAACAAAAGCATGAACAAATATGTTTAGTTACTTGGAAAACACATTTAAATTTTAAAAAGTCATTCTATGGAAATACTGCTATACCTTCTGAAAACTATATGAGAATTTTTAAACATTAGGCACATTAATTCATTGGCAAATATTTATTAAGTTCACACCCTCTGTAGACGCTGTGCATTGGAGATTTGCCTATTTTGTTCACACTCAGACTCACACACACACTTTTGAGTGCCCTAAAACCCTAATTTTCCACATGCAGTCTTGACACACTTCAGATACACACACATACGCACACACATCACGTTCTGGTTCCTCCTTATAGCCTACCTTAGATCTTATCAGCTCTCTTGTGTAAATGTTTGACGAGTCTGGTCTATGTCTCCTTCAGAAAATTCTTAGAAGTAGGAAATGATGATATTGATTAAAAATGCTAGCATTTCCCCTGAGTGTGCCAAGAATCAATATTTAACCACCATTTATTGTGATGTTGGAGGCAGATACTGTATCCTGGAAAGTGTGCTGGACGTAGAGCCGGAACACTTGAGTGCTAGCCCTGGACCCATCGTTTAAGAGCCGAATGATCTTGGCAAGTTGCTTAACCACCAATACCTCACTCAGAGGTTTTTTTACAGGACTTGGTAATCGTCATTATTTTGTTAAGAAGTAAAAAGTGTATTACATCTCCCCAGAAATAGAGGTGACATCAGATCCCGATGACTAGTGACCCTTGAAATGCATGAGTCTCAATCTCGATATCTTGGCCAAGTTCACTGTTATATAATTTGCTTTGTGACCTTCACATTTAGGGTCTCAAGTTCATCATATACAAAAAGGATTCTACTAGTTCTGGCATGCTGGGATGATTCCTCTGACTCTGATCAAAACTGACAGAGTCTGTGGGTCGGTAGCAGTGAATTGGGATGGGTTCCAACTGATCTCGCAGCCTTACCTAGTATTCTCTAAGAGTGAAACTATAAACTTTCTTCATTCCGTCATTCACTCGTTCACTTATTCATTCATTCCTTCAATAAATACTTGCTGAACATCAATCACGCGGCAGAGCCTATAGTAGGTGCTGGAGACAGCAAATGAAAAGAAGACACAGAGCCAGTACCATCAATGATCCAAGCTGAATCGGAGAGCCAGCTTTATAAACACATCATTGCACACATCAGGAGCCGTGAGGAGACAGGAACAAGGGGCAGAGGACCATAGAGGCCTGACTTACTCTGTCTGGGAGAGATAGAGACAGCTTTGTACAGAGATACATTTCGGTGGGATCTTTAGGAGACAGGTGAGGGTTTGCCAGGCAGTGGGGAGAAAGGCATGTCATAAAGTAGGAAAAGGATGTGGAAAGGCTCTGGAGCATTTCACTGGAGCAGTTTAACAAGCATTTCCTGTGTATCTATCATGTGTTAGGCAGCGTAATGAAAAGGAAAGCATATTCATGGAACAGAAAGCAGGTAGGGTAGAGTGGATGAGGGTTAGACTGTAAAGTGCTTGGGTGCTATGCTCAGGACAGATGTTAAATGCAAACAGGAAGATTACAGAACACGATCCCTTTGTGTAAAATTATTTACCATCACTATTTAGACATTCAACAGATATTAAGAAGTGCTAACTATATATGAAACACTGGAGATGCAATAACAAGTAAGACAGAATCCCTACCTGCGCAAAATATATCAATAAAGTGTGATAAATGCTATGATGACAGGGGCACTGAGCAGAAGGACTTAATCTAATCTCGGAGGAGGGATGGCCAAAGGCAGACTTTCCAGGGGAGGTGACAATTTAAGCTGAATGTCTAAATGTGAATAGAACTATCTGGGTCACTGGAATGAGAAGTTTCCAAGCAGAAGCAGAAGCATGTGGGAAGGCCTGGAGACCCAAGGAAGGAACTGGAAGATGTCAGTGAGGCTGACACACTGTAGAGTACACAGCAGGGATGTGGCTGGAGAACTCAGGGCATGAGGTCTAGTGTAAAGAGTTTGGGCTTTGTCCCAAGAGAAGCCATTTGTGGATTGTAAGCAGGGGAATGTCATGCTAAGGTTTGTATTTTGGATATGTATATCTATATCTATTTGATTGACATTTCGCACTTTACCAGCTTGGTATACAAAATAAAGTCACTCTTCCTTCATATTCAAATCATAAGGCTCAGGAGCCCCCACCTGTCCAGATGAGATTGTCTTCCCCAAATATTTCCCTTTTTTCTAATTGGGATAAAATTGACGTATAACGCTGTGTAAGTTTAAGGCATACAACCTGTTGATTTGATACACGTATTATTGCGATGTAATTACCACTGTGGAGTTAGCCAACACCTCTATCACGTCAGGTAATTATCATTTCTTTTTTGTGGTGAGAACATTTAACACTGAATCTTTTAGCAACTTTCAAGTATATAATACAGTACGGTTAACTATAATCACATTGCTATTCATTGAATCCCCACAACTTACTCATTTTCTAACTGCAAGTTTGTACCTTCTGACAAACATCTCCCCAGTTTCCCCACCTCCAGCCCGTGGTAACCACCATCCTACTCCCTGTTTCTCTGAATTCAGATATTTTAGATTCCACATATAAGTTACTAAAATATTTCTAAAGACCTGTCCATGAATCAGTCCCCACAGGCATACCCTTGCTGCCATCTCCCAAGAAACATGAACTTGGCCGTGTCCTTTGAGGCTGCCCCACTCAGTGGGATGACCAGCTTCTGCTGGCTGCCTCCAGGGTGACCTCACGGCAGTCACTAAGGTAGGGCCTCAGTGTCTTCCCAGAACATAACCGTCTGGGCAGTGAGAGGAAATACCTGGGTCCCTCCTGCAGCCACGTGTGCATCTTCACGACCCTACTCGCTGTCTCCATGGCGACTAGTGCAGGCCTACAGTTTCACCTCAGTGTCTCCTCAAGAGAAAAGGGAGGACTCTTCAGCCTGTGTCACTTTCAGAAGAGGTCTCCTGTAGCACGCAGACCATATTGTGGCAGCCCTTGTGGACCAGCCCCTTCTCTGCTCATAAGCAGATGGCCATTTATCAAAAGCATGACCAAGGACTGGTGTGGCAGGGTCGAGAGCACCTCTGAGGTGAGCCACGTGCTCTGCACAGAAACAGCATTCCTCTCTGACCTCAGAGTGGGGACACAGCCCCCTTCCTATCCAAAGGGTCATTCCTAATTTCTTTCACTACCATCCGGGGAAACACACCTTTTGGAGGATAGAGGTAACCGTAAATGCTGCTCATTCATCATCCACATTTTGGTGGCCGGCTGCCTGCAGGTCAGGGCAGCTCACTCCCACCACAAGAACTACTTTGAGCCTCCCAAGGCAAGTCCTGGGCCTGTCCCCTCCTCCCTTAGCCCTAAGACAAGCCTTATTTCCTACCTAGGATTATCCACTTTTGAGAATGAGTGACAGTGGAAACATTCATTTCCTTTAGGGTTATGGTGCTTCCCCCATAACCTCAACAGAGACTGACATCAACGTACTTTGCAAGATATGTTAAATGAGTATATGTGCGTAGAGAAATGTCTGGAGGGCTGTTTCCCCAAATTTTAACAACGGCATCTCTGGGTCTTTTTTTACGGTGATTTTTACAGTCTTCACTATAGTGTAGTATGATATTTGAATTTTTTTTCACAATGACTGTGCATCGTATTTTCAGGAAAAGATTTTAAGTTTTGGAATCAGGTAGACTTTGCCGATCAGATAGCCTTTGACAAATCGGATCTTCAGTTTCCCCATCTACAAAATGGGAAAAATAGCATTTCACAAGATTGTTGAGAAAAATTCAATACTATTTTTATTTTTATAATATTTTCATTTCTTATAACTGACAGATAATTTTACATAAATAATATACAAACATGATTCTATCTCCTGGTGGATTTGCTTACAGTGGAGTCCTTTTTCCCTTTTCCTTTGTTTTGACACCCTCCCCCTTCAGTCTGTTCTACACACATCTGAGCTCCTCGCCAAACCCAAGCCGACAGCACATCCCACATACAGTGCTGACAACCTAGAATGTACCTTCCATATTTCTCTCTGTGATAATACGCTAATAAAAGCATATAGATATATATACTTAAGTGAATATGCATAATGATATAAAAGGTTTTTTGGTTATTTGTAAAAAGAGATCATATCATACACAATTTTATACATCCTGCTTTTCTCACTCAACCATTCTTTCTGAAAATCTGTCCTAGCCATCTGGTAAAGCTCTGATTTTAATGGCTGCATAATATTTCATGATTTGGAAATAACATACTTTATTCATCTGTTCCCACATTTATCAATAGTCACTTTGTTTCTGGTTTTTGCCTCTATGAACAACACACACACACACCTGTTGTTGTATAGACGATTTATTTCTTTGAAATAGATTCTCAGGAATGGGATTTCTGGGTAAAATAGACATAGCCAGTCAACAGTATTTATAGTGTATGCTAAGTGCCCAGTAAGGGCCTGTTACATAGTAATTGCTCAATAAAATATCTGTTGTTATTCTCGTTATTAACGAGCGGTTATATTTTGAAAATATTTAGTCATTTATTAAATCCCCATTTAGATAAACTACATTTACTTTAAAGACATAGGTTATCTATAATAACCAAACTAACAACTGTCCTTTCTTTGTTTATACAAAGTCAAAAGGAAATGGGACTTCACTGGAAAACTAAAATAGACATGAAAGTTGACCTCCTCATTTCCTCCTTGACATTTCAAATCCATTTCCTCAGTGAGGCAGGAACTTGAGAAGCCGGTGGCTTTGCTCCCATAATTGGAGATTCTTGTTTTGTGTTTTTTCAAATTGTTGTCAGCTTATTTGCATATCTGATTTGAAAAACAAAAAAGAGGACTCATTAAAGATTTCCCTGTTGTGAATAAGGAACCAGTTTGCAGCCTTTGAATGAGATTAATGAATAAGTTCCTGAGTCTGCAGCCTCACCCCTGCCCTCCCTTCCAGGACAGAAGCTCCCAGGGAGGAATCAGGCAATTTCTAGTTGGGAGGTTCTCGTTATATTCAGCAGTTCTCAACAGAAATTGAGGCTGTGCCTTGTGAAGAGAGGGCAGTTGTACAAAATGCAGACTTGGTAGATTCTGGACACGAGTGCTCCTAAGCCTTTTGACCAAAATGTCAACGCAGGACAGATTTCAAACTCCACACTGAAATGGAATCTTGCAAGTTGGCTGAGGGCCAGGGGCTGGGCCCTGGACACAGTCTGAGCCTAGAATGTGAGAGAAATTCTGGGAGGGAAAAGGCAGGCAGTTTTAACCAAACGGATCTAGGGAACTAGGAACCTCCCTTTGTCTACTGCTTTGTTCCCATTTGTCTGGACACCAGTGAGCCGAGAGAAGCTGGGGGGGATCTGTGTGGGTGTCCACTGGATTCTGAGCCATCAAACTGGGCTGAGCCCCCCAAACCCCAGATCCACACCCGCAAAAATGAGCTTCAACCTCCCCACTCCCTTTCTCAGCTCTGTCTGCCCCTCCCACCCTCTCCTTCTCTGTCTGGTCTGCATTTCAGTGAGTCACTTCTGACTTTCTGTCTTTTAAACATGTTTCTGGCTCCACGATAAGTCCTTGGACAGAATTCTGCTCTCCTGGTTTGACCCTTATCACCCCCTAATTCGGCTTTTGTTTGTATGCTATAGATTTTCCCGCTGTGCTCCAGGTCCAGTCCTCCCGGGTTCAGGCTGTCCCCTTGGAAGGGGGATTGGGCATTAGAGTGACGGGGTCACAGAACCCAGTTCAGAACCAAAATCACTGACTCTGGTAAGCCCAATAAACTTGCTCCTTACCTATTTCATACATGCAGATCGTGGCTGTTTCTGCGCTGGCAGGGAAGTATCTTTTATCTTTACAAGCATCCAACTTGAATAGATTCAGCTCAGAGCATGCTGTCCTTAATGTCATTAATGTGCATAAATGACAATTGCACCATTTCCCTGCTGGAAGTGCCCTCTTCACAGAGGAGGAAGGAGGAAGAGCTGTCACACCTAAATGCCACTATGGGTTGGTCTTTCAAAGGCTCTAAAGCCTGGTCCTTATTTATGGAGCAGCTACTGCATGCAAAGCTGGGCCTGAAATCCCTGTTGTTGGGGGACAAGAATGGTGAGGCTATGAAGCACTAGGTTGAGTCCCTGTCTTCAAGGAGCTTACAGTCTGAATTTGGAGACCCACATGCTCAGAGGAGAAATGTCTCAGTTCAAGTTTGCTGGGTTACTGGCTAATTGCAGGGGGAATGAGTAAGTCGTGTAGGAGTCCAGAGGAGGGGGAGTACCTGGGAGCTGGGATGGAGAGGACGTGGACCAGGACCCATCCTTGACAGGTGGGAAAGGAAGGGAGGCAGTAGTTATAAAGCACCTGCTATGTGCCAGCAGCAGTGGAAGAGCTTTGGCTGGTTATCTCTGGTAATTCCCAGGACTGGGGTTGGAAGAGAGGTGGGAAGAGGGCACTTCCAGCAGGGAAATGGTGCAATTAACATTTATGCACATTAATGACATTAATGACAGCATGCTCTGAGCTATGGCTGAATCTCTTCAAGTTGGATGCTTGTAAAGACAAAAGATACTTCTCTGCCAGGGCAGAAACAGCCACGATCTGCATGTATGAAATAGGTAAGGAGCAAGTTTAATGGGCATACTCCACCGTCATGATGACTGCTTTGAGTACCTGTAAGGCTTCGGGACCTGTGTAAATTACGAGACGGGAAGAGATGATGGTTCATCTTGGGATTTGCCAAGGGCCTGAGCCTCACTTCACAGCCAGATGCTCAATGGTTTCAAGATGAGAAAGATTATGGGAACTTTTGTGGCCTTCTTGAAAAGTCTTACCCAAAACTTCATTTCTCATCTCGTATCTAGAAAGAAGAGTGGTAAAAAATGACAAAGGAGAACATTAAAAAATCAGACAATGTGTAAGTTTTTAATACCGGTATTTATTCTCATAGTTTGTTCAACAAGTGTTTTCTTTTTGAGGAATATTAGCCCTGAGCTAACATCTACCTCCAATCCTCCTCTTTTTGCTGAGGAAGATTGGCCCTGGGCTACCATCCGTGCCCATCTTCCTCTACTTTATATGTGAGACACCTGCCACAGCATGGCCTGATAAGCAGTAGTAGGTTCGTACCTGGGATCTCAACCAGTGAACCCTGGGACGCTGAAGGAGAGCATGCAAACTTTACCACCACTGGGCCGGCCCCAACAAGTGTTTTCTTGAATGCCTCCGAAGCACTAGGATGATGGTGGTAAATAAGATAGATAGTTCTGGCTCTTGTGTTTACAGTCTGGTTGAAGAGGTAGGTGTTAAATAAGGCAACACACAAAGGAGTATGTGCTTACAAAGTCATTCTGTAAAGTAAAAGACCCAGGTGCCATGCGAAAGAAGGAATATGGAAGGCCTCTCTGAGCAGGTGACATTTCAGGTGAGACCTAAATGATGGGAGGATCCAAATAGGCACAGGGTGGGGAAGAGGCATGTGCTCTTGGGCTGGCCATGTAGCCCATCTGAACTCACGAAATGGAGATAACAATGATGCCTCAGCCCAGGTTGCCATGGAGGTTATTTACCGTCTATAAGTCACCTGGCTCGGTGCCCAGTGCATACTGGAGGCACTGAGCAAATATTTGCTGAATCTGATCCAAAACGTCCCTCCCAACCTTAGCACTCCAGGGTTCCAAGTTTCTCTCTGACTTTGACCCCAGGGAACCCCACCTGAGGCGGCCTCTCTGGCTACCCGCACAAACAGAGAAGAGCTGGGACAAGAACCCTTAGGGATCCACGGCCCTGACTTCCCTGTGATGCTTGTCGGTGCCTGAAGTCAGCTCCCTCGGTCAGCAGAGAGGGCACACTCTGCTTCTCTCTGGGAGGAAAACTGTCAGCTCTTTCCCGCCGGGACATACTAAAGACAATAACCATCATCCTGAACTAGAGACAGTAGATATTTGGAAATCCTTAAATAGAGCAAATCATCTCTTTACCGTGCTACAGTTAGCAAAATGCATACACGTCTGTTGTATATCAACTGACCATCACGTGAAACTTGGTGAGCCAGACAGGCAGATACCAAACGATGCTATTCCACAGCGGAAACTGAGACTGGGAGGGAAAGGGACGTGCCAAGGGCACACAGATAATCAGTGGCCCACACCTGGGTCTCCTGACACCACCCCAGTTCTCCCTCCACCATGACACACTGTGTTGTCTGACTGAGGGTGGGCCCTGAGGAGGACGTGGGTGGGGAGGTGTGTGCTTATCCTCTGCTCCGCTTTCACTTTCGAGTGCAAACACCTATTGCGTGTTGTTCTGTGCCAATGTACTCAATGTCCTCTGCACTGTACTAGGCCCCGGGGAGGCATCGGCCTCTTTGACGTTTTAAGGCTTGGGAAGGCAGAGAGACGTCACAGAGGAATGTGTTTCCACCCCTGCTGGAGACTGACGCTGAATCCGAGCGTTGGCCTGAACAGAGTGCCAGCCCTGTGGTAATGTAGCTAAGCTTTGAAACATAATCTGATGCACTGCTATCTGGTGATGTGGGAATCAGTCTGCCAAGGGACAATGGAACGAAAGGCTCGGCTTCCTCCTTCATTAGCCCAAAGTTCCAGAACAAGAGGCAGAATCCAGGCTATCACCGAACATGTCATGGGTGAAGCTGTCCCTTCGGATTTCCCTGTTCTCCTCCCGGGCATTTCTCCCTCATCTCTTCCCTGCCTGGCTAGGTGCTGAATGTCTGAAGCCCCCAGGAAGGACACCCCTTAAAATGCCCAGGCTCCCACCCAGGAGACTCCTTGCAGGTACCCATTGCTGCATCCGGCAGGTGGGCCCCATCACCAGCCCTTGTAACCACAGGCGTCTGTAAGCGTCCACTCCCACGTTCAAGCCGAGGGTCTCAGGGCCTTTCAAGTGCTGGTGTCTTTGTTTGGAGTGATCCTTCCTCCCTTGGCCGGGCTGACTCCAACTGCCAGATCCCAGCGGGGCTGTGCTTCCCAGCACCCTTCCTTGTGCTCCTGTGCGCACTCAGAGGGTTTTGCACTGACACCTAGTGTCCCTGAGACTTTTGCGATTAGCTCTTCTTTATCTAAACCCCCTTGGACTAAGTCTTGTTCTCCAGTACATCTGTGGCACCTAGCCCAGTGCTTGGCACTTAGTAGGTCCTCACGGTACTCAACGAATGAGTGAGAGTGATCTTACCTTCCACACTAGCAGACACACTGATACCCAGACTCCGCATCCCCTGCTGGCCTTGCCCCAGAGTCTGCCGAATCAGAATCAGAGTCAGAGCAGTCCTCCGCGATTCTCACCTCTGACCCCTCCCTGGAAATGCTACCGTCCCCAGGGCTGTCTTTACCTTCACACATTTGACACTTAAAATGAAGCATGTGGTGCTTTTCTAGGTTTCTGCTGCTTCCTGTGTATCTCTCACTCTACTAGTCATCATCGTGATGCGTGAGGGACGCCTGGAAGGACAGCCCACAGGTGTGTACGTCAAGATGGGGTTGGGTGGCAGTGGAAGTCCCATGTGCTGGTGGGTTAACCCACGAGGATTTGCTGACAGGCACCTACACACCTTCCTGTCCTTTGAGGATTTCAAGATGAATACATCAGCCCTTGCCTTCTAAGAGCTTAGCTTGAGGGTCTGAAGGTAGAAGACAGAACTGGCACAAAGGGCAATTCAAGAATGAATACCAACAATAGTATGCATGGTTGTTAGGCACCTATAATGTGTGGGGCACTTAGTCACCATCCTTCGTTTGTATAGTGACCTTGCAATTTGTGAATTAATAGCATTTTATAGGCTATGAAATTGAGATGAGTGAGCCGCCCTATGTATCCAAGAGTAGAAGCTTCTGGAGCCAGGATTTTGAAGCCAGATCTTGCCGAAAAATGACCACAACTTAGTCCTCACCAAGATGTCTCTTTGGGGTGTAATTGGAAGAGGGCCTGTGGGCTTTTTCTCCCAGTCCCGACCCTCTTGAGTCCTCTTCCTTTCTAGGACCCTCAAATAATAGAGCCGGGAGGAAAATGTCCTCCAAGACGTGGCTGGGCTGCTCAGAGCACCTGTGTCTAATTTAGTCAGTGACTCAGAAGTCCCGTTCCTGAAATAGGCAACACAGGCCCACACAAGCTGTGGTCCCCTTCTTCGACCTCACAACAATAGACCCAAACTTCCGCCCCTGCTTTCTGTGATTGAAAAGAATTAAAACAGTGGCCCTGGGAACAGCTGTTCCCAACCCAAACCTCATACCCAAATTATGTCAGCCGACACAAGTCAACAAGATGGTTATTAAGTGAGAAACGAGCTGAAAAAATACAACTCAGTAAGACCTCGTAAGTGGTGGGGCTGCATGTGCGTGTGTGTGTGTGTGCGAGTGTGTATTTTTAGTTTGTCCATATTGGGGGAAAAAAATTATCTGCAGAGGTTTACCTTCACCTTCTCAAACCAAAAGAGTTCACATGGAGACGCCAATCAGTTGGGAGGACTTGACCGCCGCCCCCTGGAGGGTGAGGCCCCAGAAGGAGGGGCTTCTTCTTTACAACTTGGGGGCCCCAGTGCGTACCACGGTAGCTGTAGGACCAAAAAAGATCTATTTTCCCCATTGAGTACACAAGTCTACAGTTAGAAGTAGGACTATATTCATGATATAATTGGACAGAGACTCTATTTGTTTGAAAATGATTCTGTTTAAAACTAATGCCAGCCACACCCCCCAGAGATCTTTGGGCAATCTGGTAGCTTTTGAGTCCACTCAGAATGACACACGAAAGCAAAATCCCACCGTCCTAATTGAGAGAAAAGTTGACGCAGGGGGAGGCAAACTGGCCCGGGATCAGAGGGCCTGGCCGCCTGCCCTAACTCTCGGGCTCTCTCTCTGAGCTTGGACAAGTGACTTCCCTCATCTGGGTTGGCCAGTGAGCCCCCCGGCTCTTCCTGCAGCTCATTTCTCTCTCATGAAGTGCTTCCTTTAGCAGACACAGCGCAGTGCTCTTCTGAGGTCTCTCCGTGGCATTTCTGGAATGTCCTTCTTTCCCAGTTCTGCTGTTCTTTCTCCTTAGCATGAAGGCAGGGAAATAAAGAGGCCTCTTTATGCTGGTCTGGGCTTCTGCAGAGCACATCTCATTGCTGACTATTTAAGGCTGTTAGTGTTCCAGAGACAACCTGTGAATTGCATGGCACCTCTCCAAGGAGTGGATGTGGAGTTGGCACGGCCTCGCACTTGACTCGGGACTGGGGCGCCTCCCAGCCTGGGGCGCCTCCTCCTCAGCAAAGCCACAGAGCTCCCCGTTTGTCCTCCCAGCACTTAGGGCACTCATGAGCTCACTGGCTGGCTTTGCAAGGTCAGCGCCAGGCTGGCAAAGGTGACTTCCCTAACGAGAATGGTCGCCGGCCTTAACAGCCCCTGAGAGTTGACGGAGCACTGTGTATGCAACAACTCATTTTCTCCTCACAGAGCTCAGAGAGCCAGGTGTCACTATCAGTATTTTAAAACAGAGCAACAACTCCAACACATCCATTCTGTGCAAGGTGCCAGACTGTTCTGGACAATCTTTGGGGTGTCTGCCTCCCCACCATACTCCCTTTACTTTGAGAATTAACCCCACCCACAGCCATGCTCACGCTCTGTGAGCTTGTCTCACACAAACTAGTTACCTGGACTAGAGACGGACAAATAACCCAAGCGGGGCCAGTCAGATATTCTCTCTCGAAGTTTTGGTTCTTGACTCAGAAATGCTTCTCAGCCTGTGCTGGCCCTTGAATGGGAAGGCCCAGGCATGCCTGGCTTGGGGCAGCCATGCTTACCACGTGCAAACAGGAGCAATGGACGCTCGTTCACAGACCAAATAATGAAACTTCCTCCAGCTGACCTCCAGCACCCCAGAGAGACAGTTCCAACAGCGCCCCTGTTCCAGTCACTCTTGAGGTTCCCTGAAATATCCCTATATCTTTTTGTAACAGAATGTCCTCTTAGGGCTTAAATTTATGTAACACAATGACCTATTCAAATTAAGAAAAAATTTTTTAATGGAAAAATGTACCAGCTACTATCTGGATAGACAATGACAGAAGGTCACTGTGGGGCAGGTTCTGAGTGACCTCACTTGTACAGTGAACCACAGGCAAGCTGTGACTTGGCAAAGCCAGCCCCTCCAGGTGGTCTGCAGAGCTCCAGCAAGGGTGGGGTCAATTTGCAGAATGTCCCAAGAAACTTCGGGAGGGGAAAGGGCCCTGTTCCGGCCCTGCTTCCCAATATTCGGAGATAAAGAGAGCGATTGAGTTCATCTAGGATGTCCCAGCCAAAACCAGTGTCAGAGAAGGACAGCACACCTGTGAAATAGCCATGGCATCTGTGAAAAACGCAGGGCTGGCTGAGCTAGCTGTGGGGCTTCTCTCCTGACTCCTAAGAGCATCCGGGTACCTCTGGGTACCGAGCCGGGGCTCTCCCCTTCCCTTCAGCCCCCGTTGCCCTCACTGGCTGGCACACAGGGCCTTCAGGCCGTAGAAGAGGAATCCACTGGGCTTTGTCAGGCCAACACGGATGTCTGAGACCTGGCTTCAAACTCTGAAGTTGAACCCCCCATTACACTTCCAATAATGTTACCCTTCTTGGTTAAGCTGGTTTGGCTGAGACTTTGTCCCTGTGATCAAAAGAACCTTGTCCAAGTCACAAACAGAGGGCGTGAGGGTGGGGTGCTAGGCTCAGACCTGTCAGACACAAGTCCGAGTCACTTTAAGTCCGGAGGTCTTCCCACTGCACTCCTCCTCCCCTCTGATGGCCTCAGAGACAGAGCCGCAGTGCTGCTGAGCACTCGCCCCTCGTTACTCAGAGGTGCAGCATCCCCATCCCCTGGGAAGCGGCGGCAATGGAGAATCCCCCCCAGACCTACTGAACCACAATCTCATTTCAACAGATTCCCTAGTACCTTCGGGAAGCGCTGCTCCAGATTCGCTCCCCCACGAATCCCCGCAGTGCAGAGCCTAGAGCTCGGAAGGATGCTGTCCCCGTCTGCCCCTAGCTCCCTGTAGGACCGCAGCCCAAACGCACGCCTTCTCGCCCTCTCAGGGCTCCAGGGGCTCCGCTTCACTTTTTTACAAAACAAAGGTTTCTAATTCCGACATGCGGAGGAATCAGCTGTTTCCTTCAAAACGATGGTCCGGGGAGGGGCGAATGGGTAGTGACAGCTAATAGGTTTAATAGGTATGGGGTTTCTTGTTGGGGTCATGAAAATCTTCTGGAATTAGACAACAATGATGGCTATACAACTCTGACTACACTCAAAACCCCTGAAGTGTACGCTTTAAAAGGGCACATTTTAAGGTATGTAGATTATATCTCAATAAAACTATTTTTCTTAAACGGTACAGAATTGAGAAAGAGAAACAATCAACTTCAGTAAAATTAAGTCCAGTTTTCTCTCGAAGACCTACGACTTCTCTGCAGGAAGCCTTTGTCTCTGGTCTGGGTCTCCTGGTGTCTCTTCGCAGAGCTTCAGGGGGCTCAGATGGTGCAAGGGGTGGGAAGCGACTTGCAATGGAGTAGGTGAGAGTTGGAAGCAGGGAACAGGGGTGAAAAGCTGCCCTTCCCAACAGCCCTCCGAGATGTCTCCCCGCCTCTCGGCCCCCTCCCTGCCGGTCATGCCCCTAACCTCCCTACAGCTTCCTCAGACAGCCAGACAATTTCTGGAGAAGGACGTAAATCTTGCATTTCTTTGCAGTACCAACTGCAGCTGACTGCGTACTGTAGGATATTTGTTTTAAAAGAATATTTAAAAAAAAAAACACTTTAGAAAAATGAGTCTAGTCACTGAGACCCTGGAAGAGAGCTGGCATGTCATCTTGGGGAATTCCTGGCCTTTCAGATCCCAGTTCAGGCCTCACCTCGTCCAGGGATCTCCTCTGACCCCCAGGTTGACTTCTGTCCTCAGGCTGCGCGGCAGATGCTCAGAAACATTTACTGAATGCACGATTGTTGCCTAAGCTTATTATTATAATAATTATTATATTGCCTAAGAATTATTAGAAAAAGAACATTTAAGGAAATGAGAAAATTTGGTAAGTTATGAAGCTTTGGCCTGTTGAAAGCCAAACTCACTTTCTGTTTAAGAGGAGCCTGGCCGCCGGCTTCCCCGGAGACCTGTACGTTCTCCTCGTTCACTGCTGGGTTGCAAACGTGGACGACCCCTTTAACCGTGCTCAGTGTTTGAAGCCACCCAGAACCGGCTTATGAAGACTTGGGCATCATCTCAGGGGTGGGGCAACTGATGTGTCACGTGTTGACATGTTCCCCACCCCCATCCCTTTTATTATTAGTTTGCCTATTAAGCAGGCAGAATCCATCAAAGATTAGCACTCTGCCGGAGTTTGGGTCAAGTGATAAAGCACAACTATTTCCCTTTCCAAGACTCTCTGAACTCTCTGTAATATTTCTGTGGCTGTCACTCTCCTGTTCACAAAAATAAACCCAGGCTGAACTCAGCTTTCCTTCCTCCCTCTGCCTTTTCAGTCCTTGCAGTGCCTGAAATACCGTGTTTGTTGTAGCAGCACGTGGTGACATTGTCTGCTGTGATAAATGTCCCTTCCCCCAAATAGTCATTGAACCTTCTGGGAACTTTCCTCTTGGTGCTCTGATGAGAGAGTCTGGGGCGGGCCTCTGGGTACTGGGCCTGGGTACTGTGTGGCTCCAGGCTGGCTCCTTCTCCTTACAAGTGGAATGAGAATAGGTTTTAGAGTCAGACTGAGCCTCTGTGTCTTAGTTCGTTTGGGCTGCTATAACAAAAATATCATAGACTGGTGGCTTAAACAACAAACAGTAATTTCTTATAGCTCTGGAGGCTAAGAAGTCCAAGGTCGAGGCACTGGCAGATTCGGTGTCTGGAGAGAGCCTGTTTCCTGGTTCTTAGAGGGCCATCTTCTCTCTGTGTGCTCACATGGCAGAAGGGTGTCAGAGAGAGAGAGCTCTCCGAGGTCTCTTTTATAGAGGCACTAATCCCATTCATGGGGGCTCCACCCTCAGGACCTAATCACCTCTCAAAGGCCCCACCTCCAAACACCATCACACTGGGAGTTACCTTTCCAACATATGAATTTTGGAGGACACAAATATTCAGTCTATAGCATCCGTTAAGTCACTTATTAACCATCCAACCTGGGGCAAAATACTTTACCTCTCTGAGCCCCAGATTTCTAACTTTATTTGGTTGAGATTAAAAAAAAAAAAAAGGAGATAATGTATGAAAGGTGCTGGGCTCAGATCAGACCTTTAATAAATGATAAGTCATTGTTATTAGCCTCCTTGCCCGGGCAGAGAAAGATGTGGTTCTCGCCCGCTCCTGCAGCCTGCTCCCTTTCACCCACAGGTGCCTCCTTCCGCTGTCTCTCGTGGTTGAGAGCTGGCCAGGAAGTTCATGGAGGCGGGTCACCCATCCCACGCACGTCCTGCCCTGTGCCTGCTTCCGGAGCTGGGCTCACTGAGTCACTCGCTCACTCACTCCTTACTCTGTTCCATAAACGTGAAATTGGTGTATATTGTGCCCAAGAGCTTGCACTAGGCCATAGGGAGTATACAGACAAGTAAGACATGGTCCCTGCCCTCAAGTACGCAGGTCTTTACAAGACACGCATGACCCTAACACGTTTGTGTACAACAGGAGTACGAGACACCATGTGCTGGAGGGAGAGAGGCCTGACATCCACCAGAAGCTTCTGGAAAGGCTTCATGTGAGGAAAGCCTAGCTGTCAAACTCCCCAGAGGCTGTAGGTGTCCTCACTCACAGCCAGGTTGCACACATTTATAGCTCATTTAACTCTGCTGAGGGCTTTCATGACGCTGGACCTCAGAGACAGAGGGAAGAATGACATTCTGGGCAGGAAGAACTCCATCTCAAAGGCATAGAGGGGTCCCAGAGCTATGAGTGGTTAAGGAATGGCCAGTAATCCAATGGAGCAAGAGTAATATAGGATGTTAGTGGGAAGAGTGTGAGGTCAAGCGGGAAAGAGCAGCTCATGAAGGGCCTCGGGGCAAAGCTCACAACCACCCTTCACCTGCTGCTTCTAAGACGGGGCCTCGAGGAGCCTCACTTCCCTCTCCAGGCACATGCTGGCAGGAGAGCTGGTGGGGGGCTGTTAGAACAAGGGCCCTCGGACTTGCAGATTTCACACATCAGCAAAAACTATTTCAAAAAAGAAATTGGGGGTCTGACATGGGGTTTACAACATTGCTCCTTGAAAGAGTAATAAAACAATTTCCAGTGCCTTCATTTCATAAAATAAAAGGTATTTTTAAAACTAGAAAAGTAAATGAGTTTACTTTCTTAAAAAACTCACTATATCATTCTTATTCTTATTCTTATTGTGCTCCAGACCAAAAAAACATTTTTGTGCCCTGACCCTAGCTCCTGGACTAGCATTTGGGGACCAAGGATTAGAGGACCAGATAATGGTTTACAAGTTGTCAGGGGTGACACAAAACTTAAACCCCAGGAACCAAACTTGTTGACATAGACCCTGCTTCTCTGTCAAACCATCTGGCTTTCAAAGGATTAAGAGGTAAGGCCATATCTTTCCCTCCCTCACCCAAGTTCCTCACCAACTCCAGGCTCATTTCTCCAGTGTGTCCAGAAAGCCCATTGAACCCTAACCACTGAGTTATCTTGTGGAAATGCTCACCTTCTTGCAAAGGCTCAGCCACATCTTGGGCAGAGGGAAGACCACCTCTATGCTCCTGTTTTATTCAGCTCTGACACGTGCTAACCCTATACTTGCAGCTGGACTCAAAGGAGCTTTCCAAGATCAATGATGCAAAGGGACACACTTAGAAATCAACCGTATCAGAGAAGCCCAGTGACATACAAGGGACTTTGGTTCCCCCATCTGTATGCATGGGACCGCGTGTTCTCTCAGGGGTCTCCTGGCTCTGACATTTTGGAGCCCAGCAATCTTAAAAGCTGATTACTCTAAAGCGGTTGCGAGTTTGGGTCTAAATTTTCTAGCAGCTAAAATGAAGGGAGGAACATATTGGGTTACATATTTTCTGACAAAAGAATGCATACAAATTGATTTGCAAGAGCCCAGCATTTTCCTGGAATGAAGCTCCTGCCAAAACTTCCTCTGAGTGTCCCTGTAAAAGAGACACTGGGTCATGGAACGAAGCGTGGCTTCCACCACCAGATTGCACAAGACCCACAGATGCTGTTCAAGCAGATACTGCTTGGAGGGCATTTCCAAAAAGGCAGAGGTCACCGAGAACATTGTAACTCAAGTAAGGCATTTCTGCCTTTGATGTCCCTGCACTCAGGACAAGTACAGGAAGAATGTAATAAAAACATTGCTGTACCTACACTCAGAGCCACAGCAGAGCCCTCAATGCGGCTTTACTGCAAGGACCAGTGTCTCTGCTTATGCGCTATGGATGGCTGACATTTTACTTTAAGAAGACACACACACATATACATATACATATGCATGTACTTATATATGTATATGTGTTTTTTATGATTATAAAAATAGTGCTAATGTTCATTGTAGAAAATTTTGAAATGCACAAAGGCATGAAAAGAAATGCCAGTCATAGCAATTCAGAAAGATCTCGATTAAGTCTTGAAACATGTCCCTCTAGTTATTTATCTACATGTGACATATGTATACATATATATCTGAATGTGACCCCAGGGTCATTTTTTTGTGTCTTTTTTTTTCCTCTCAAGCTTTTTCATTTAACCAGATTTTAAGTATATTATGTAGAATGCTAGTTTTGCGGGCTTGTAATAAGTATTCCATGAAGAGAGAAAATTACAGTTAAATAAATTTGGAAAATGCTGAGTCAAACAGTTATTTTTTTCTTCTTGCAGGGCTTGTTGGAGCCTTTACCGCTCTAATATTATACATTTCCAAAACAAGGATATGGGTGCGATATTTAACTCTGGAACATTTTCCTGCAGACATTATATAGACCCAGTGTTCTGAGAAGCGTACATGTCAACGGCACTTAACATATCATGGTACATTTTATGATAAGTGTCAGTCATTAAATATCTTCCAAGTGTATGATTTTCAATGGCTGCATATGTTACCAGTGTATGACTATTCTAAAACCCTAGAAATAGAATCAGTGGGTCAAAAGGAATAAGCTCCTTTAAGATCTTTAACACATATTGCCAAATTGCCCTCCAAGGAGATTGTATTGATTTAGTATTCAGTAGTATAAAAGCCTAACAATTCACAGTTCTTACCAGCATTGTGTACCATATTATTTTCAAAAATCTCTATTTGAAAGGAGAAAGATGGCATCCTGATTTTTTAAATCCTGTTTTTTGTTCGTTTGGGAGGCAGAATAATGACCTCCAAAGATGTCCATGTCCTAATCGCCAGGATTTGTGAATGTTACCTTACACGGAAAAAAGTGTTTAGGATTTTGAGATGAGAAGACTATATTGATTGCTTGGGTGGGCCCTAGGTGTAATCACAAGGGTCCTTATCAGAGGGAGGCAGAAATGTCAGAGCCACAGACAGAAGTGGGAGATGTGATAACAGAAGCAAGAGGGCAGAATGATGTGAGGAAGGGAGCCCCAAGCCAAGGAAGGCAGGTGACTTCTAGAAAGGGGAAAAGGCAAGGAAACAGATTCTCAGCATCTTTAGAAGGAAGTAATCTTACCAACACCTTGATTTTAGCCCAATGTAACTGATTTTGGATTTCTCACTTCCAGACAATAAGAGAATAAATTTGCATTGTTTTCAGCCACTAAGTTAGCTTGTGGTAATTTGTTTCAGCAGAAATAGGAAACTAATACACTCAAGTATCCAAAATATGTAAAGAACTCCCACAAATCAATAAGAAAAAGACAGACAAACCATTAGAAATACAAGCAAGAGATGAGAACAGACCCTTCACAGCAGGATATGCAATTGGTCATTAAGCGTATGAAAAGATGAGCAACCTCATTAGTTATCTGGGATATGCAAATTAAAACAACACTCACAAGAATGACTAAAAATTTAAAATCTGATCATACCAAGTGTTGACAAGGTACAGACCAACAGGAGTTTCCGTCTGCTCTTGGCAGGAGTCGGAACAGAAATAATCACTCCGGAAAAGAGGTTAGCTTTATCAACTACAGTCAAAGACAGGAATCTCCTACACCAGTGATTTGACTCCAAAGGACATATCCATCAGAAATGTATGCTTACCAAGAGACTATGCAGAATATTCATAGCAGTATTATTCACAAGTTCCCCCAAACTGGAAGCAACCCAAAATTCCATCAACAGTAGAATAGATACAAATAATTATGGTATACTCACACAGTAGAATACTATGCAGTAAGGAAAATGAAAGCTACAGCTAATGTAACAACACGTGAATTCTCACAAGCATAACGTGCAGCAAAAGAAAGCAGACACAAATGAACATATACTGCAGATTCCACTTATAAAAATGGTTTCCAAAAACAGGCACAGCTAAGAGGTCATGAACAATAGAATCGGGATAAGTGTTCACCTCAGCAGGGAGGGAGGCAGCAGTGACTGGGAAGAGGCATGAGGGGTGTGTAGGGTTCTGCAGTTTCCTAATTCTTGACGTGGGCGATAGCTATTGACTAAGCTATGCATTTATTTTCTGCCCTTTTCTGGGTGTATATTATACTTCACAGTAAAAAGTTAAAAGGAAAACCTTGACGGATTTTTTTAAATGTAGTTTGTTTTAACTCACTGTTAATTAAAGTTTTTGTTTAATTTGTTTTTTAGCTTAGTGTTTTGAAAATAAAACAATAGATTTTTCTAAGCATTATAACAAAAATATTTTCAGTGAGTTCTTTCCTTTTGTGTCTTAGGAGGCCCCATGCCACAGGAAGACTCAGAAAGGTCTGCTGCACACAAGGCAGCCACTGGATTTCTCTATCACTTAAACTTTTAAAATATGTTTATTTACACAAAGTAACCCAAGCAGAAAATTACTGATGTCCCTTCAGAACCATCAGGGACGTCAGATCTTATTTGAGTGAACAGAAAAAGAAGTTGATCACTATTCTTTGAAAAGAATACTCTGTTGTAGGCCTGCCATGGCTCCCTATTGTCTATTCGTGATTAAAAGCCTTTGAAATTTCTGCAGTAAAACACTGTGATTATATCTTTGGTAATCCACTGCTTCCTAAAATTATTTGACCAGGTAACCCATTTTTTATGTAGAATATCTATTAAAAATCTCACAGAAACAGTGTCTTGTGGAACACACTTTAGAAAACATTGAATTAGTTCATTCTTCTCATTTTACAGTTAGAGAAACTGAGGCCAAAGAGAAGTGACTAGCCCAGGGTCACACAGCGAGTTATAGTTAGAGTCCCTCTGTGCTAGTTTACCTTGAAATGAGGGATTACTCAGCCCCAGTCGCACTCACCTCTTCTTGTGGGTTTAAATGAAAAATAGAGAGAATATTTTAACAAACATGCCGGCACGGGCCACACCGTGTAAAAAATAAAAGATTACAAACATGTTCCATCCCTCTGAGTATTCCTCCCTGGTCACATCCGGCTTCCTTCCTCATGGAAGTAACCCCATCTTGAATTTGGTGTTTCTTCCTCCCATTCATGTTTTTATGCTTAGACCACTGTGCTAGTCTGCTGGGGCTGCCACAACACAGCATCACACACAGGGCAGCTTAAACAACAGAAACTCATGTCCCCCCAGTTCTGGAGGCTAGAAGTCCAAGATCAAGACGCCTGCAGGGCATCTTGCTTTCTTCTGAGACCTCTCTCCTTGGTTTGTAGATGGCCGTCTTCTCCCTGTGTCCTCTTTTCTCTGTGCATGTGCATCCGTGGTGTCTCTTTGTCCAAATTTCCCCTTATACGGACACCAGTCAGGTCAGTGGTCTTCCGTCTGTGCTTGTCCATATTCTAATCTCCTCTTCTTGTAAGGACATCAGTCATATTGGATTAGGGCCCACCCCAATGACCTCATTTGAACTTAATTACCTCTTTAAAGACTATCTCCCAAATGCTGTCACATTCTGAGGTACTGGGGGTTAAGATTTCAAGATATGAGCTTTGGAGGACACAACTCAGCCCGTAACCACCACCTACACACTCGTTCTTCTGGGGATAGATGTCTTGGTATCTTAAACGATGCTGCAGTGAATATTCTCATACAAAACTCTGCAGCACATTTACGAGCTGGAGTTGAGCATGTATGCCTAGGAGTGGAACTGCTGAGTTATTTGGGTTATTTATTGACTAGACCATCCTTTTCTTGTTGACCCACAGTGTCGTGTGTCAAGTTGCCAAATATACTTGAGTCTATGTCTGAGTTCACCAGTTTGTGGGTCTGTTTGTCTCTCTGGACCAACTGATAAAGGAGAGGGCCTCTCCTGTGGGTTGAGTTGTGTGTCCTCACTGATTCAAATGCTGAAGCCCTAAGCCCCAGTACCTCAAAATGTGACATTATTCAGAAATAGAGTCGTTGCAGACGTAATTAATTAAGATGGGGTCACACTGGGGTAGAGTGGGCCCCTAATCCAATATGCCTGACATCCTTATAAAAGGGGGAAATTTGGGCACAGACACACAGGGAGAGCGCCATGTAAAGATGAAGACGGCCATCTATGAGCCAAGGAGAGGGGCCTGGGATAGACGCTCCCTCACAGCTCAGAGGAGGAACAGCCTGCCAACAGTGGGATTTTGGACTTCTGGCCTCCAGAACTGTGAGACGATACACTTCTGTTGTTTAAAGCACCCAGTTTGTGGTACTTTGTCACAGCAGCCCTGGGAAGCTGTCTTTCCTGCTTTTCACTTTTGGACCTCCACCCCCATCTCTCTTCACTGCTTGCAAAGCCAGAAATAACACAGGAAGGTGAGTTAGGGCATGTGGGTGCAGTCCGGACGGGCATTGCTCAGGAGTGCTGCCGACCGCACCCTGGACTTCTGACCCCCTGATGGAGAGAAAGGACAGAGTGATGCGATGGACCGGGACTCCGAGGATCTGGGTTGAGTCCTTACCAGCCGCAGATGGCCTGTGTGTCTTGACAAGTTCCTGACTCTCTCTGGGCTTTCGTTTCCTCAAGCTGTAAAATAAGGCTGTTAAATGGTGGTTGCCAAGGACTGCGGGGAGGGGAGAATGGAGAGCCAGTGTTTAATGGATATAAAGTTTAGTTTTACAAGATGAAAAGAGTTCTGGAGATGGATGGTCGTGATGGCAGCACAACACTGTGAATGCATTTAATACCACCAAGCTGCACGCTTAAAAACGGCTAAGATGGTAAATGTTGTCTTATGTGTATTTTACCTCAATAAAAAATATTGGGGAAAAAAATAAGGCTGCTAAGGTTGGGATCTTCCAACTGTTCTGTTTATGAAATAGCTTTTTAGGTCACCAGGAATAAGAATATTCTGCTGCCTCCCACTCTGCACACTTGGGTGGCAAAGATGATCTCAATTCTCCTAATTATCTGAGCTATGGATGGTTCTGTCTCACCCTCAGGATGAGTTGGGTGGTTTTTTTTTTGTTGTTTTTAAATCTGAGCCTCTGCAGGTTTTGCAGATGGTTGTCTGTGAAAATCCGTCTATTGTAAGACTCTGTGTGCGCGTGTGTGTTTTGGGATTGCTTGTTGTAGCCGCTTACCCGATTTCACAGGGAGGCTGGGTGCTGTGTGGCCAGTGTCACTCACGATGACCGAGTCCCAACAGATCTTAGCCGGATTTGAACCAGAGCCCCAAATAATGTATTTAAATCTTCCCTCTGCCTAGACTGAGGGTAATGGAAATTATCAGACATCAAGCAAGTGCTGTGTTCCAAAGGTTTCAAGACTGAACATTGGTTCTCTGGTTCCCTGCCTGGAATCTGGCTTCATTAGGCCATAAAAAGCAGAGTTTATGGCCCTTCTGGTTGAAGCAATAACTTTTACAATATCCCCGGTTGCTGAGTGGTTATCAGAGAATGAAAGCCAGCCAACTAACCTTCTCTGCATTCTTGCTATTTGTCATGGGCGATGCCAGCCATATGCGTCAGCTGTTTAATCTCCATCAACCCTGTAAAGTGGGTGTTATAATTGTCATTTTTAGATTTAGCTCAGAGAGGCTCAGAGACTTTACCAAGCTCACACGGCCAGCAAAGACTGGTTCAAATCCAGGTTTTCTGAAGCCTAGACCAGCATTGTTTTTTCTTCTTTTCAATGTTGCCTAGCCAATTTTGGTGACAGTTCTACTCGTTAAAATTTTATTTCTTAGTTCAGTTAAACCATCAGCTCTTCTGCCTCTGCAGGCTGATGCCTGTCACACAGCACTGAGTAAGATCCTGTTTCTGGGTTTGAACCGCTAGACTACATACTCTGTGAGGACAGGACTGCATTCATCCAGTGTTGGGAAAGGGCTGGCATACACAGGTGCTTCCTAAGTACGGGTTCAGAGGATGAGAAGCTGAGTCCCCAACATGGGACACTGTGCTGGAACCTGGCTTCCTGTAGCTTCCTCTGTGGTTTCTATTCTGCTTTCTGCAGTGGAGGTATCTTTGGTGGACACAGTGATGTGCCACCCAGGCCCCCTTCACTGGAGGACTTGTCTCCCTGGCTGCCGGCAATGCTGTCATCAGACAACCACAGCTGTCAGCCCCTTCAGGGTCTGCCTCAGCTGCAGAGAGCTGGCTGGGCCAAGGTCATACCCTTTCCAGGGTGGCGCACCCAGTGGGGAAGATATAAGGCTTGGTCAGTTCAGTCACAAGGCAGACAACTGTGAAGGTCATCCTGGCTCCTGCATTCCCTGTGGTTCGGCAAGGCCATCACTGGGCCTCACTTTCTCCATCTGCCCAATCCTGCTTCTCTCTGCTCCTTCCCTGAGGGACGGTCCTGGTGATATTCCTCAATAAACATCCTGTCTGCAGGCTCTTCTCAGCATCTCCTTCCTGGGGGACCCAACGTGTACCGGCACACACTGCCCCTTCTCCCTCAGGATAGCTCTCAGAGACTGGAAGAGTGGGCCTGAACCCAGAAGCTCCTTTCCTCCAAGCTACACATGACTGCACAACCATAGGCATGGCTCTGGCTTCTGGGTGCACAGCCATCTCAGGCACTCTCTCATGTGCTTCTGAATTCAGAGTCCTGGGAGCTGGTGAGGATCCTGGTTTTCTGGGGCAACTCCAAGATTCTGGGACTTTCTCTTTGACTGTGGTGGCTACCACTGGACTGCTTCCAGCACAGAGGGAAGCATTGCTCACTGCTTCCACAGGAACCGAGTTAGTCAGAAAGCCTAACCACAGCAGGCCGGACACGGCTGCACTTCGTCTTCTGCTTTCCAAGTCTCTTCTGCCCTCAGAGGGGAGTGAGCTTATCAGGCATCTGTGAAAGGCAACAACTAAACAAGTGCAGTTGCCGAGGCTCCTAAAAGCTGGTGTCTGCCTGCCTTTGCAGGGTCCTCACGTTGAGAAGGCTCTGAAATGAAATAAATTCATGACCCTTTTGCTCAGAAGGTGGGAGTTGCTTTATTATTACTCAAATTAAATCTGAGGAGTAGAGCCCGTTAACTGAGTTCCTCAGGGGTTCACAGCATTGCCCTGCCCTCCATACTGTGCCTCCCTGCTGGAAGAAAGTACATCTCTTAGGATTCTTTGATTGCAAGTATCAGAAATAAACTCGACCTAGTTTAACAACAACAGAAGTCAGAAGGGGGAATTTATTTTAAGGTGTTTCACCAGACCTAAGGTCAGAAATGCTGCCAGGCCCCCAGGAAGGGATCAGATGCATGATCTGGGAGTTCCGTCTCTGAGTTCTGCACTTGTGCATCAGTGTGTGTGCACGCACGTGCATGTGTGTGCACGAGCGTGCAAGGTACACGTGCATGCTTCTGCATGTGTGTGCATGGGTATGCATGTGTGTCTTTCCCTAGATCAAGTGCCTCATGGTGGCAAATGGCCAGTTGTTCATTCCAGGCTTTATATATAAGCATTTTAACCACATCAAGATACTAACTCTTTCTTGGACCCAATCCTAAATTCCTGAGAAATACAATTTTATTGCTGGGTTTGGGTTTGATATTAACTTCTGATGCAATTAGGCATGGATACTGGGGAAGACCATGTTCTCCAAACCTGCTGCCAGGACCCAACCCTGTGGATGTGATTGACAGCCCAAAAAGTGGGCACTCCCAGCCAGCCTTGGAGAGCTTGCTGTGAGAGATTTTAGCTAGGCAGCTCATTTTGCTGTCTGACCTGGATAGTGATGGTTCAGCGGCAGGCTAAAGTTATTAAGCTCTGCTGCTCCTCTATATTGCATGTGAGCAACCAAGAGCCTATGGTGACATCAGCAAATCTTTCTGGAGCTCCCCGTGGTGCAGAACCCTGTAAGGCACAGTCTTACCTTCATGGAGCATACAGCCCAACAGAGGACTAACAAAAGAAGTGGAAATACAACAAACTGTGAAATGTGATGAGACCAACTGTGTTTAATGAAAAAGGCCATCAGTTGTTGAATGACTTTTATGCACCAGGTGTTTCACGTATATCATCTCTAAACTTTGCAACAAATTTGTCAGGAGATATTATAACACGCCCATTTTACAGATCAGAAAACACGCTCAAGGCGGTTAATTAACTCATCCAAAATCACATTGCTAGCATGTAGTGGAATTTAGGATTTGATTACAAGTCTGGTTAGTTCTGAAGCCAATAGTCTTCCCAGAATGATGTATCGCTTTCTAAACAACTCATAGATCACACAAGTAAACCTTAATAATTCATAAGTTATATGATTCAGGAATGCCATTAGAGGCTACGTGATGCCAAAACCATTCCATGAAAAAGTGAAGTATTCTGTCTGTCGTCCCAGCCCAGACTATAGTCTAGACTGATGCCCAGTAATTTATGGGATGGAGAGACTTCACTAAATTAATTCACTATTTCGGTCTTGCGCTCATTGCTTTGATAGTCATCCAGATGCTTGTGTTGACTTGGTCCAGGCTTGTGGTGCAAACCATGAGTGACATGGGAAAAGAGTAGGGTCTCGATGCTTCGCTTTCAGGGTCTCTGATGGAGGCAGGCCCAGCCAACAGCCGGTGTGTCTACTGAGCAGGGCAGGGTGGGGGTCGTGGGAATAGCACTGGACTTCAAGCCCAAATATCTGGCGTCTCGCTCTGGTACAGGTTCTTAACAGTGCTGGGACTCAGGCAGAGGCACTCCTTGTCCCTGTGCTCCGTTCCTCATCTTTAAAACGGTCTTATTAAATCCGACTTACCTCCCTCTCTGCATTGTAATAATATTGGTGATTAGTGTGTAGTAATAGTTACCACGTAATAAGAATGCTTAAAATTTACTAGCACTTCCATTTACTTTCCTCACAACCCGAAGAGGTTGACCCAAGTGCTAGCCCCATTTTACAGATGAGGCAACTGAGAGCTCAAAGGATGAAATAACGTCTCCCAAACCAAGTCTGCCTGGTCCCAAAGCCCAAGCAGAGCATTGGCCTAGATAAAGTCTATCACTTGTAAGATTGTCATCACTGCCATGCAAGGCCTCAAGCCCGGCAGCCCAGGGTGTGACCTATGCAGTGTTGGAGCTAGGGTAGGGGACAGACACTCTGAGCCCGACTGCTTCACCTCCCTCACCATCACCAAGGAAACAAGCTCTCCCTTGCTGTTGCCATGGAAACCATCTAGCCTCTCTCTTTCTCTCACCTTCACCATGGAAACAGCCAACTGGAAAGCAGCTCCCTGAGTGGGAGGAGGTCCCCGCAAAGGGAGAGGGAAGAGCGTGCCTCCAGACACTCCTTTGTTGCCTGACAAGCAGGATCCAGTAGGAACCTGGGCCTGGAAATTCCCACTCTGATGAGGAATGTGGAGGCATTCCTGGAGCTGCACAAAATACAATGTCAAAGCCAGGATGTCCCTGGGGAAGCATAGGTTAGAAGAATTGTTTTCTGAATTTATTGCTGGATGCTTTTCCTTCGGTCAGCCATTGTTCAGATCAAAGCCAATTCCCAAATTTTCATGTCTCACAAATGCTGAAAATCTTCCAGACTGTGTCTTCTCTTTGTCTGAGTTTGCTTCCAACCTGCTGGGTGACATTGGGCAGCTCCCCCACCTCTTCCCGGGCACCTGTCAAGTGGATTTGATGGGCTATCTCAATGGCACTCACACTTCCAGATTTCTAGACCAGTACAAGTTCTTTAGGAAAACATGAGGCTCCAACCTAGGTTGCCAGACTTTTATTTTATGAGATGAGGACATAAAAATTTAAAAACTGCTTTCAATCTCCAGAGGCAGGATGGTGTGATGGCCAAGTGTGTGCGATGGAATCAGACCTCCTGGTCTCAGGTCCTGACCATGGCATGCTCCTGTGTGCCAACTTGATCTGTACATCTAGTTTCTTTGGAAGTAAAATTGGGTGAATAATAACATCTATCTCCTAAAGTTCTTGTGGTGATTAAGTGAGATAAACTGTGCAAAACTCTTAGCACACTGCCCAGCATGTGGCAACACTCAGTAAATGCTAGCAAATAATACACCCCCCGCCATTTCATAAAAGGATATTTTAACGGTAATGAAAGCAAAAAAATTAAATAAATAAAGGACCCAATCTAAGCCGAAATGACAGTGCTTAAATTGGGTACATTTAGCTTCTGGAACAGTTCACTTTACGTCCTCACTGATTCTCCACTCCACCAAGGTGGACCCGAGAATCACTGGCTTCAGTGATATTTAGGTTCTTTCTGCTTTAAGAGGCAATACTTCTGTGATTCGTAACAGCCTGATTAGCCAAAGGAGTGTCTAGATGTCCATGGCAAAAGAGGAGTGACAAAGCAGGTGCCTTTGGTAGCTGTCCTGAACCTGAGTTAGGCTCTGGCTCTACACAACAAAGACCTCTCTGTGCAGGCCTGGACAGTTTCAGGCAATGAGGAAGCAAAGATGTGCAATCCTTCACCTCTGCGCCTCCTCCCGCCACCCGCCCCCTCTTCTCTGTTTGTGACAACAAGGTTAAGCCACACCAGCAATTAACGGAGGTCCTAGGGTCCTGGTGTGGGACCCAGAGCCTCTAACTGCCACTGTTTTGTCCTGCAAAAGTTGGTTGTTTGGGCTGGTTCCTGAGCTGCCATCCCACCCGCACCCCATCTCCCTGGCTCATGGCTGCTGCAGAGCCGGACGGCGCCGAGCCCTCCAAGCAGAGGCCCTCCAGAGAGGCCTCTTCTTCCTCTCAGTCTCATCTCTGCCTCTCCCTCCTGGGACTTGCGTGGTAGAAGCCGTAGGAGTATCAACAGACGCCCGGAGAGCCAAGAAGCCTGCAGATCTCAGAATCTAGATGGACCAGCCTTTGAGAGTCAGAATGAGTAAGCAACTTCATCTCCGGGCTTTCATTTTTCTTTTCTGTAAAACAGGGGCAATCTTGTCCATCTTACAGATGTGATGAAATAATACATGAACTCACATCAATAATATTCACTCAGGAGTGGATCCAGGTTTCGTGGGCCCTGAAGCTTATTCAGTCGGAGGGGCCTTTTTAAGAAGAATACAAATTTACAAAGACAAAATTTAATATGAGAGGGAATATTTACTTAGGAGAAAAAAGTCACAACGAATTACAATAAAAAAAATTGGAACAAACACTGCAAACATCACAAAATCCAGAAAGATAACATATTTTATTAAGAAATTTATATGCTTCTCTTCCTATATTTTTTGGCTGTGTACACTTTGATAGCCTCTTCATGCAACAATTTTGCAACAGCGTTTTCTATGGAGAGGTATAAAGTTGAGTCAGTCTGTTCCCTAACGTGCTCGATCAAAGGTTGTTTTTGTTATTGATAGTTTTGAGTAGATGTCAATGAGAAACAAATTCTCTGCTTGCATGTTATGTATTCATGGTTGGAAGAATTTTCCATGGACTTATTCTAACTTGGTCCTCCTCCACAACTTTGTACTTTTGCAGCCAGAATTCATTCGTTTCATAACATGGCTTTCAGTCCTGCAACTTTCTGTCGTGATGCCTGGTGAGCAGGCCCTAGGAAGAATGCCTAGAAACCATTTCTCCACCAGACTGGCTGGCAATAACCTAACGGAGGTGATTTTTGAAACATGTCAATATATCCCGCTAACTCAAACAAACTGTGTCTCTAGGCCCACTCCTAACATTTAGGTAGCCCAGGACAAGTCTGTGAATGGAGGTCCATGTTCCATATGTTTAAAATAAATACCCAAAAGTTATTGATCAAGCCAACAAACTGTTAAATAAATTATGTTCCACCCTTCTACGTTGACAATCTGCAAGGCCAGGTTCCAATTTAGAACTCTCATCATCCTCGGAGTTTCACATTGGAACATGTGTGTGGGGAAAGCAAGTGCTTCACCCTGGCCCACTGCCTTCCCTCCTTTTCCCAGAGAAAGCATTGTATTTGTACCATGAAGGGCTTGCACATGCATGTGGACACCCTAGATTCCTTTTCTAAGATCCACCCTAGATTCCTTCCCCAGGTGCCTTTTCTAAGGCAAACAGCCACTTTTGGCCACCTGTCAGGCTAAGGGGTTTGCACAACAGGGTGTGGGTCAGCCTTTGGGAGGACATGTGAGCAGAGGCCCACGCAAGCCCTGGCAGCAGAACTGACGTCTTTGGCAGGGAATCCAAGTCTCGTTTGCTCAGCATAGCAATTCAGGTCTTCTGATGAGCTGATGAGAAAAGAGACTTAGAGGTGCCAGAGGTTTGTGAAAGATAAAGGGGGAAGAAGTGGAATTGGTCAGGGAAGGCCTTCAGACCACAATGCTGATGTGAAACCTGGCAAAGAGAAAAGGGAAGGAGCAGAATGAGGCATGGAGAGCCTCACATAGTCATGTAAGTCTTCAAAAGTTTTGGTCAACCCAATAGGGAGTTCCAGAGCAAAGACTACCCATTTGAGGAGTCCTGCATCAGGCAGACGTGGGTTCTAGTGTGCTCAGTCCTTCTGTAGTCCTTCTCTTTGTTTCTCCTGTTTTCTGCAAGGGCCAGACTGGTCAATGAAATGAAGATATGGTAGGGACCATCAGCCAGGCATCCTTGAGCTCTTCAAGGGTGGTATTCACCATCCCCCTTGGGATGCGATATTGTTTACATTTTGCTCTCCTGGCTGAGGATTGGGGTGGGAACAGCGTCAGAGATTTCCACTTGATTTTCCTCAATATGATAGCTTTTACCCCACAGATCAAAGACCCAATGTGGGAGTTTCCTCACTGCCAATTATACATTCAGAGCATGGGAGAATGACCATGACATTGATCCATGGACCCAGTGGACCCACTGCAAGGTGGACTCTAGCTAGTGCCCCATTTATATCCTGAGTCCTTGCATGCCTCTCCTCTAACAGATGGGCGGGGGTGATGCTTTGGGTCTCTGGATATCAATGTCAATTCAGATCTTCAAAGAGTCCTCAAAATATCTAAGCCTTCCTCTTCCCCCAGTGAAAAGTCACTCTAGTAAATGGCCATAGGTCTCATTGTTTATCTGAAATTATTACTTTATAAATTCTTACATTGCAGGATTCTTTCTCCTGAGGACCCAGCCACCTCTTCAGTCAATGGTTTTCAGTTCTGAAAACTGACTCAGTCCAGAAACTGGACAAGGAATTGTGACTTTTTATTGAGATGACAACTCTCAGCTTCCTGCTCCTCCATTACTATTCTATTTTGATGCTAGTATCCACACCCCCCACCCCATATATATAGCAGTACACTTATTGACTGTCCATCTCTGGGATTGCTGTGTTCTGTTGACCATCTCCACCACTCTCTGCAAGTCAGCCTCCTTGGCTGCCTCTCCAGGTTCTGGGACAACATCTCCTATTGTCAGCCTTGGCCTGCAGAGAAATATAATCACTGAGCCTCCTGGCGATACTACCCTCTCACTTAGAGTTGCCAGAAAAAAATAGGATTCCCAGTTAAATTTGAATTCCAGATAAACAGTGAATCAAAGTATGTCTCAAATATTTCATGGGACATACTTATACTTAAAAATTATTCTTTGTATACACTGCATACCTTATTGATTTTCAAAAGCCTGAATCATTGCATTGCTTGAGTTTTCCCATGACGGGAGTATTCTCCCAAGGCACTACCCAGGAAAATTATAGTTTTGGGGTTGCCACATTATCCTGTACAATACTTGGGACACACTTATACTAAGAAAGTATTTCTTGTTTATCTGAAATTCGCATTTAACTGAATGTCCTATATGTTTATTTGCTCAATCTGGCAACCCTATTCTCACTCTCACATGCCAGGTGGCCTTGGTGAAGGATGTGTCCTCCAAGCTTCCCATAGAATGTACTCCTCTGGCAGGTCTTCTGGCCTCACATAGTATAGCCACTGCAGTGTGCCCACTTCCCTAGACCTTTTAATTATTCTCTCTGCCATCTACTATGGCAGTTCAGCCGTTTCAACATTGCTCAGCTTGGGCCATGCCTTCTCCAGGCTCCTAGGCTTTATCCTGGCAATGAGTTACATCATTCTCTAGGTTCTTGCCAAGGTGTTAAATCCTGAATCCTAAAAGAGCATCCCCAAGTCAAGAATCTGTCCCTTATCCAGTCTTATGTCCCAGCGCCTTTGGTCAAGCACCCTCAATGTCCAGTCCCATCTGTCCTCCCCAGCTCCTGCTGGTGTTTGTCAGCCGAGTACAGCACCCTTGGAGGGAGAGGGTGCTTTTTCCCGTCTTGTCAGGTCCAGGATGCCCCTAGATGGATTATGCTACAACTTAATCCTAGTTACTGGCCTGACAGCCAGGAAAGGAAGTGGGGACAGATCCCGAGGAGGGTCCCTGTGGGGGAAAGGCTTCTGCAGGGTGGGGAGAGTGTCAACTCTTGATAGGAGAAGTGATTCAGAGGATTCAGAGGAGTCTCAGGAGCCAAAATAATCAAGGGCATCTGCCAAGACGACCCCATCCCACCTGTCAGGGTCACTGGGTTTCCCAGGCAGGGACCTGAATTTGGCATAACAAACCTGCTTTGACGGAGCATGCAATCATCTTTGAAGCTTGGCAACTCTAACCATTTAGTCCTGAGTTTCATCTTTGGCTTGTTCTCCTCTCCCATTGCAAGAGACAAGTGCCTTTTTGGAGCTACCAAGGCGCCTTTTTGGCTCTTGTATTTCGTTTTCTATTGCTTGTTAACTGCTCTCAGTTGTTCATTATCTCTCTCTAGAAGGTCAATGCAACCTAAGGCAAGTAGCCAATTCCATTGTCTTTATAGACATTGTTCTGCACACCTTTACCTGCACCCCCACTGCTTTTCAAAAGCCTGAATCATTGCTCTGCTTGGGTTTTCCCACTATCAGAACATTCTCCCCAAGTCAACATCAGTGGAAATCATAGCTATTGGGTTGCCATGGTGTCTGCTCAGGTCCTCTGGCAAGCAGGAGCTGAGTCAGAGCTGGGAGTGCTAGAGGCCTATTGCAGGGTAATGCTTGTTCACATTATAAGAGGAGGAAGCATGAATGGGTAGGGAAAGACTTCATACCAGAATCCAATTCTGAGTCCTGTGAAAGGAAAGAGGGAAGGAGCAGAGTAGGTGGATGGAGATGCAGACTGAAATGCTGATCTGACAAAATCTTGTCCAACCAAATAGGGAGCTATGGTGCAAAGACTGCCCATTACAAGAGTCCTCCATTGGGTAGAAATGACCAGCCACTGGGACCCCTGCCACACTTCTTCATTACCTGAAGGCTGCCTGGGAGGAGTGTGGCTTTGGCTGAAACACCGTGGCAGATCCTGAAGGCTCAAAGGCTGGAGGATCTCAGCTAACTACACTCCTTGCCGCTGACTGGCATGCTCTTTTTGAACGGAGATCTGAGAGGTAAATTCCATGGCTGCCATGCCTGGAGTGTGGCCTAGAAGAAGGTGAGGCTCTAGGGGCACATGTCTCTTTGGCCCAGTAGACTCCCTGCCCTCAGAGTAGGAAGCCAGAGAAGGGCAAGAGTGGGACCCTCTAAAGTGTAGGGGGTACACTGCTCTGGTCCTGGCCTAAGGATGTTACTATGTAGACCCAGCTTAACTCCCCTTTGGATAAAGTGCCTAAACATCTGCACAGCGCCACCCAATGCAAGTAGAAATGTAGTGAAAAGGAAGTAGAAGGAGACAGGGGTCTTAACTGATTGCGGTTAAAATATCTTTAATCTTGCATATTTTATGAAAACATATGGACCCATGGATCCATTGTTTGAGTCCCTCTCAAGGTCTTAGAAAGCCCGTGTGAGGGAGGGGTCCTGAAATTTAAGCTTCATTGGTCTCGTGATAAATCCGTCTTTGCATTAACTATTATCGTTTTCATTTTGGGAAGTTCCTATAACTGGAGGCCCTCCTTTTCAAGACGGCAGCTGAAACATCCTACCCCAGGGAAGGTTTGCCAGAGGTGTGGGCAGACAACCAAGATGGCAGTTCTTGGTTTTTGAGTTTTTAATTATCACCATGGCAAAGATTTTTTTAAAAACACTTTCTTTAAAGAAAAGTCTTTGGGTTACAGAAATTTAGGCTTTGCGCTTCAAAATTCTAATCCTTGAAAGATTTAGGGGATAAAGTTTACACATGAACAGTAGGTTTGGAAACAGAAATATACTTGATTACTCAGAGCCATTTTTCAACATTCCAAACTATTTATTGTTTAAAGATTCCACAAGCTAGAGTCAATGGCAGAGGGAGATGCAGGGTGGGATAGAAGGGAGGAGAGAAGAAGAAGCAAGAGAGTTAGATAGATGTTGCCATGTGACCCCAAGAAAAGGATCCTGGGCCAAGTCCCTAGGGGAATGGGCATAACAGAAACTCCAGATCCATTTGGGGATTTGGCTCCAAAGAGGACTTTAGCTTTGCTTCCAGAGTGGAGCCCTGAGATGGCAAGTCTCGGAGAATTTCTCCACAGGCCCAAATGAGAGAGGTAGAATAGAGAAGACTCTATCCTGGCAGGACCAAGACTGCCCCTAGTGATACCCCCAACACCATCACCATCACCACCGCCACCATCACCATCATCACCACCTCCACCATCACCATCATCACCACCATCACCATCATCACCACCGCCACCATCACCATCATCACCACCTCCACCATCACCATCATCACCACCTCCACCATCACCATCATCACCACTGTCACCATCACCATCATCACCACCTCCACCATCACCATCATCACCACCTCCACCATCACCATAATCACCACCTCCACCATCACCATCATCACCACCATCACCATCACCATCATCACCACCATCACCATCACCATCATCACCACCATCACCATCACCATCATCACCACCTCCACCATCACCATAATCACCACCTCCACCATCACCATCATCACCACCATCACCATCACCATCATCACCACCATCACCATCACCATCATCACCACCTCCACCATCACCATCATCACCACCTCCACCATCACCATCTTCACCACCATCACCATCACCACCGCCATCACCACCTCCACCATCACCATCATCACCACTGCCACCATCACCACCGTCACCATCACAACCGTCACCACCAACACCGCCACCACATTATAGGCAACAGCCAAATGTTTCCTGAACACCTACAGGATTGAAACAGACTGGAACCTAGAGAAGTCTTATAATTGGGACAGGCACTCATGAATTGATCCAATGACAAGAGACCAGATGGGAATAAGGATGCCTTGAGAGATGTCAACATGGAAGCACAGTTAGAAGCAACTGCTGACAGGGCACTCTGGGAGTCACATGGATGTACATGAAGTGTCTGGAAAAAGTGTTTTAGGAGTTCGATTGTGCCAGGATCCAGAACTGACTGAAGAAACACATAAACTGACCGAGATAAAGTGTCTGCCCCATCTCAGAAGGGAGGCTCCATACAGAAACTAAATTAAATTACAGAAAGCAAAGTTTCAATTTTTACCCACGTCAATTGTCAGCCTGAGGTTTCATATCTACTACACAAGATTATAGCGAGGCTTGCACAAGACCCTCCTGGAAGTCCCCTTGTATGGTGTTCACCAAGCAATAAGTGCACAGCAGATCATAGATGGGTTTTCTGTGCCCCTCAGATCTGCTCCACGCTCTTCCCCGCTGGTTTGGCTCTCGGCCGTGGCAACCTGACCTCCCGGACTGCATACTCTGGGTGTAGTTGCCCTCTGGCTTCCAGTTGGATTTGGCCAATGGGAGGCACCAACAAGAAATGGGAGGGGGTGAGAGGAAAGAGCGATGGGGTGTTCATTCCTTGGCAATGGCTCCTGCCTGGCGGCCCTCTCCTGCGGGCACAGCTCTCACCAGAGTTCCAGCAACTGCTCCCTCCATCTCTTTGCCCCTCCAGGCCTATGGGTAGCAGGAGCTTTCTTGCTCTTGCTTAGCCTGGGATGCTTCGCTAGCCCATCCTGGTTTCCCTTAACCCTGTGCACACCTTTGTAAATAGTCCCTTCATTATACTCCCATGAATCACCTCTTTGAAGGGTGCTGTGTGTTTCCTGCTGGGAGCCTGGATGATACAGTGTTATTAGCATTACTTTCAGTTTGAGAATCATGTCTGATTTCCCATGAGAACCTACGTAATCCTCTCTGAGCCTCAATTTCTTCATCTGCTAAATGAGAATGTAACACCTAAGCCTCTCCCGCTGCAGAGGGATACTGTGAGAATTAAGTGAATCCATACAGGTGAAAATCCTCAGGCAAAAATGTATGATAGAAACTCTGTTATTAGAATTACTTAAAAAATTGTTCATGTGCGTGGATCTCCTCTGATCTCTGTCTCTTCTCTCCAGGACCGTAGCAGTGACTCAGTCTTCGGTCCTTGGCAAAGCCGTTGTCCTTTGTTGCAAAGTCCTGTGCTGCTGAAAGATGAAACTTTGTGACCTGATATAGCACACAATTCTCAGAGCCGCTGCCACCCCATTTTGACAAATGATCACAGTGGGCCCTAGGCTGTGCTGCAGCCCCTCGGAGCTCCTTCTTGGGAGCAGATCCTGCCTATCCTTGCAGCTCCTGGGCTGTATTTCTTGAAAGCAGAGCCGTGTGGCCCTGGCTAAAGACCAGCCCTGAAGACCAGCACCAAGGACCCTCCCTCCCCTGAGAGCAGAGGGTGGATGGGGCCTGACTCAGTGAGAGCTGGTGTGGACTCAGGCTACTTCAAACTCCTGGAAGACAGAAAACTGCTAGTGGAGATACACAGCCAGCTGGGCTGGGATTACCCCAGGGCTGAGGGCAAGGACAGAGGCCCTACTAGGGGAGGTTTTAGTTTCCTGTGCCCATTTCTAAGCAGGAGCAGCCCCTGAGGGCTTCTCCTGCCCCTCCTTCCAGCCTCTTAACCCATCAGGGGTTTCCATGTCTCTTCTTCCCAGCCCAACCCCTCCACCAGGCTGGACAAGGGCGGGACACTGGGATTAGCAAGGCTAATCAGTGGCCTCCATGTGATCAAGAGATCTCTGCCCCAGTTGTTTAAAATCAGAAGTCAACACCCCTGGACCCACAGAAAGAACTAGCACGGATCAGGTTAGGACTCTGTTCTGCAGCCTTAAGCAGAAACCTGCCCACAGTGGATTATTCAAATGGGTTTCTTCCTCTTTTTTGCTATTTGTCAAGAGGTCTACAGGCAGGCAGCACTGGACTGTTGCAGCTACTCAAGAAGGTGTGGCTTTTGCTCTCTGGTGATCTGATGGCAGCTCACTCCAGGCACCCACCCCGTCTGCATCTGAGACAGGAAGAGCGCAGGGCCAAGGCCCAAGGGCTAAATGCAGATGCCAGTCAGGTCTATTTCCTTTCAAAACCTGACCCCAAAGTCTCACCCAGCTTTCACCAGCACATCTAGGTTACGGGAGCATCTATGGTCTAGCCTGGGAATCTAAACCTCCGTTAATTACGTGGTGCCCAAGGGAAAGTCTGTTCTAATCTCCAGCTCTGCCTTCCAGTTGAGCTTTTGGATATGAACCAACTCTACTTTGGGAAATGCCTGGATCGTCAGTAATCAGATGTGTCAAATCTGCCAGTGAGGCTGGACTTGGACCTCTGGGTGGGGTTTGGAGAGGGAGTGAGGGAGGGAGAGAAATGTAGCTGACACAGCAGTGTGACAACTCTAGGAAAAAGTGGGGGGCTGCAGCATGTGTGGCTGCATTCTGTGGCAGCCACCAGACAGCTGAAAAGTGAAGGTTCCCAGAGCTCGTCTCTGTCAAGAGACGCCTCACCCAGTGTCCCTTTTCTGTCAGGCTCTGCTTAAGGGAAAGTAGTGTCTGTGGCCCACTCCCTGTGCCTTCTCCTCAGGGTTCCTGCCATTGGCTCAAGCTATGGGAGCAGGAGTGTGAGACTGAGACCTTCTGGAGGCTTCCAGATTTAAACCAGTCCCTCAGACATGAGACAATTGCCTATAGAGAATTGTATTATAGCCAAGTGCCAGGGTATATATATTTATCTGTGCCTGAGATTCTCATCTCTTTTTAAAGAAAAAGCCACACGTTTGGCCAAAACACAAAGTGGAAAAAATGTACTGGTCGACAAATATTCAGGATGGTTGCTCAGAATGTTTGAAATGATGAACTGTGCAAAAAAAAAAAAAAAAAAAATGCCTGTGGCAAATTGTCAACAGGCTATATTTGGGGGTCCAAATCCAGGGCCCCTGCCAACTGAGTTCACATAGCCCTAGCGTTTTTCCATGTCTATTTATAACTATCCACACATTCACACACAAAAAATGCAGTGGACATTCGACTTCGTTTTTAAATGACTAAAATGTTCTAGAAGTATCAGTTTACAGCATGTGAGAGCGTGCGCGTAGAGTTACTTACTGGAGAAGGGATTAATCAATGTGCAGAAAACAGAGTAATAGGATCCTTTGGGAATTTAAAAGTATGAAAACAACTTCTTTATTTCCTTTTTAAAAATGTAATTCACTTCAGCAAAACTTTATTGAGCACCGACCATGTGAACGGCTAACTTGAGACCAAAATATGAGGAAGACACAATCCCTGGGCCCAAGGAGTTTTCTGCAGAGGTACAGATACTGGAACAAAATCCGTGAAAAGGATGGTCAATGCCTTACTAGAACTGCTGACAAATGTGTTAGGAACACAGAAGATGGAGTGACCACAAGGGGCACTTGTCTGTCCCAGCATCCATTCCTCCTGCTCATTTGGGCAGAAACATGGTTCCAGGGGAGTGGATTATCCCTGCCAGCTTCTGACGCTGAACATGTGACTTAGCTTGGCCAATCAGTGCCCTCCATCCCCCTGGGCACAGTGACTGGCTTGGGAGTGACCATGAACTCTAAGCTGGACCAATACAGTGAGGATGAAACCTTTGGCTGGGAATGCTGCAACAAAGACTCTGCCCCTTCTGGTAGGATATGAAGGAAGAAGCCCAGGAGCTGCTGAAAGCTGTTTTGTACCCACGGGGTGAGTCAGTCTTCAGATGAGGACGACTGCAGAGGGTGAATGAAGAGACAGAAATAAACTAGTCCCTGAATCACCAGAATATTCCTTACCTAACACCATCTTTATTCGTGAATTTTCAGTCACATGAGACAATGAATTCTTCTTGTTAATGTCACTTCGAGTTGGATTTTTTTGAACTTCCGACGAAAAACATCCTTACTAATTCAGAATGAATTAAGGTGTACTTCCTGGAGGAGGTGGCATATAATCTAAAACTTGAGGGTGAGTCAGGTTTGGATCAGTGAGATGTGAGAGGACAAAGACGTCCTCTGGTGGCTGCACAGTTGCAGGAGGCTGGATGTGGGGTGAGCCCTGTTCCAAGTCAGCTGGCCCCAGAGAGACGTCCTCTGGTGGCTGCACAGTTGCAGGAGGCTGGATGTGGGGTGAGCCCTGTTCCAAGTCAGCTGGCCCCAGAGAGACTGGACTGGGTCAGATGACGGTGGGTAGTGAAGGACACACTGAGGAACTTGGTCTTAGTTTTGTAGGAAATGTTTGCGTGTGCGTGTGGGGGGAGATTGTCCCCTCCTTCCTCAAATCCCTTCCCAGGCCCCGGGAGTTCATTTAATGCATTGTCATTTGCTGTTCAGAGGATCATGGGTCAAACCTTCCAGCAAATGTAAGACAAAGCCGGAATGTGCCCAAGAAAAGCAGAGACTGTATTAGTTTCCTAGGGTTGTCATAACAAGTTACCACGGACCGGGGTGCTTAAAACAACAAAAATTTAGTTCTCTCACCGTCTGGAAGCCGGAAGTCTGAAATCAAGGTGTCAACAGGGTCATACTCCCTCAGAAGGCTCTAGAGGGGGACCCTTCCTTGCCTCTTCCAACTTTCGGTGGTCCCAGGCATCCCGGGTTGTGGCAGCGTCACTCCAGTCTCCACCTTCTTCTTCGTATGGCCTTCTCTCTGTCTCTCTGTGTCCTCTCCTCTTCTGAGGACACCACTCATTGGACTGAGGCCCCTCCCTAAATCCAGGATGATTTCGTCTCGAGATACTCAACTAATTACATCTGCAAAGACCTTATTTCCAAATAAGGTCACATTCTGAAGGTCCAGGTGACATGAAATTTGGGGCGACTGTTGAACCCACAACACAGACCAAAACCCAAAGCCAACTTATGCTCCAGAATTTATGCCAGTTAATCCAGGAGTCCCTTCCTGATGGCTATGCTGGGGTCTTTGGTGGGTATTGCTGGACTCTCAGTCCGCCTGTGAGCCCACCCAGCTGTGCCCCCTTAATAATCAGAATAAGTTACTGAGAACTCACCATGTAAGAAACGCTGTGCTCAAAGCTTCCTCTTCAAGTGCAGGCACTCCCCTTGGCTTCTGACAGGACAAGGTCAAGTGAAGAAAGTAACATGAAGGAGGGACGGGGTGGGGAGGCCTTAACCTCACTGCACAATGTGGCTCAAAAAAGCAAAGTGACTCGCTCAGAGAGAAAGGGACAGTGCTAAGATGTAAGGACACTTTCTCTAACTTCAAACGTGTGGGGTCTTTTTTTTTTTTACCTCTCTCTTACTGCTTTCTTGGCTCAGTAGGACAAAAAACAAAGAAAAAGAAAAAAAGAAAGAAAAGAAAAAGATAGCATGAAAGTCTAGCGAACTGCTTTGACTCTTGGCTATCCTGATAGTCAAGTCAAAGAGAAGACAAGAAATTCCACTGGGCAGTATATTTGAAACCCTGAGCTCTACCATTGAATTTACAATTTTTATTCTCAAGTACCTTTAATGGCATAGTGTTGGAGAGGAGTAAGCCAACAGGAGATTAATGTGATGCTGTCAGGACATTTTGTTTCCAGGCTGAGCAGTGGCCTGATGGCAGGGGAGGAGGGGGCGGGGGCAAATGAAAGGAAAGCCTTTTAGGGGGACATCATCCAGTTTATAAGTATAAAAAAGTTAGTGACTCAACTTTTGACAGGGACCCAGGAGAGGAATTTGGATTGAGCTGTTATAGATTATTCTCTGAATCCAACAGGCCAACGCGGTTTATGGCGCAAAAGACTAACCCAACTGAGACAGGATTTCTTGGGGTTTTGGAAACAAACCAGACTATATTATCCTCCTCTTGTTCAAAATCACAGTGCGTTTGTGCCTGGCCTTCTATGTGCAGTTCTGCTGTTTTGATTTTAAGAAAACTACTGTAATTACCCGTTGGTTTCACTGCTCGGGGATAAGAGCTCCACGTAAGTGAGTTTTCCAGGTAGCTGAAGATTAACCAATTAAAAAATAACACATCTTGAATTTTGATCGTTTGAAGAGGACACTTTCCAAGTGGCTGTCCACATCTTTGTGCCTTCTGAGACTGGGAATGGAATGATGACTCAGGGTCACTAGTAGGAATGTCATTTGTCATACTAGATTGTACACAGTGATGCTAACAGAAGCTGGACAGCATAGTGGACAGTCCAGGCTTTTGAGTCAGGCTGACCCAGCTTTGCATTCCAGCTGTGCCGCCTACCAGCTGTGCCATCTTGTAGAGGTGACGTGACTTCTCTGCCTCAGTTTCCTCATCCATAAAATGGAGATAACAATTCTTACCTGCCGGGGTTGTGGTGAGGATTAAATGAGATCCTGGATGTACATAGTCCACATAAAGCTTTGAGCAGCACACCCGACACCTCGAATGTGTTCATATCATTGTTATTACCTACGATGCACAAACAAGTCAGCTGTTATCACTGCCCCTGCACAAACTACCCCAAGACGGTCGTTTTCATTGGAAGGGCTGAGTCCATTGAGTTTTCTGTCTGTTTTGTGTCTTTTATGGTTTCTTTTCGAAGGGGGTGGTGGTCTGATTATTTCCTTGCTGCCAGACCTCTTCCTGCTGGAGGAGCTTGTCACAAGTCTCCTTCCTCATACTTTCTCATTCCATTTACCCATTTAACATCCATCAGTGACAAAATACAAAGTAGAAAAGAAATGCCAAAAAAAGAGTTCCAGATTCAGTGTTTTGAGAACTGAAGGTGAGTGGGATGAACACATGAAAAATGAATGGGAAAGTGTCCTTACATCCCAGAGAAAGTGTGTCATGAAGGAATTGATGAGAAGGTCAGAAGGACGAGAGGAGAGTGCCAGAGTACATTCTGTAAGCCCGAGAGACCCCCCACAAAGTGCACACCTGATTTTCCATTGTTGTCAAGTGTCTGCATACAGCATCACAGAGTTGGCCCTTAGCATGAGTGGAAGATCTGGAAGGATCTCAAGTGTCCTCAAGGCCACACCCTTCAAGATGCAGCTATGGAAACTTCGGTGCCTTGAACTCAGCAGATCCAAAACACTAAGTGAGTCACATTCACAAGCAAAACAGCCTCTCCTCCTTCAATGCCTATTGCATCTGCTGACAATCCATCCAGGAACGTTGCTGAAAATCTGCGAGATGTCGGGAATCTACCCCTCGATTGCCTCCCATCTCCAATTATCCCACAGAGATTCTCTTCTAGGATAATTCCACTGCCCCTTTCTGTCTATGTTCCTCACCTCTGGTCAGGTTCCTTTGATCCCTTACATAAAATTTTGCTCATGCCTTCAAGTGAACACAATGCCATAGGTGCCTTTAGGGAGGAGGGCTCACAAAGGTGGGACCACAGCATCAAAGCTGCAGAACAGGGAGGAGAAAGAGGTCGGGGAAAGGTTGATACGCTTGGCAATAAGAGGCCACTTTTTCCGGTTGTGATCCACTTTGGTGGTTTAGTCCAAAGGGCACTTCTCAGCGTTACAATGAAAGATCCACGTACACGACGACGGAGACTTGCCATTAGCCTGAGTGTCAGATCTGAAAGGACCAAATGATTCCCCAGCCCATAACCTTTATTTTGCAGATATGGAAATTGGGCCCAAAGAACTAGGTGGCTTGCCCAAGTGAGTGACAGAGCAGAGCCGAGAAACTAGAGGTCCCCCAATTCCCAGATTCAGAGCCTCACGTTTTTTTCTACTAAATCTGAGGTTTTCAGTCTGGATTCACTGTAGAAGCACCTGGAGAGCCTTTAAAATATATATCCATGACTGGGCTTTCCACCAGAGATCCTGATGTAACTGGCCTGGGAGGGAGTTCAAATCTCTGTTTTTTTCCTGAACCTCAGTTGAGAACCACTGGAGAAGAGCTGGCTTCATTCTACTCCTAGCTGAGCCTTTAACCCTCTCTGATTCAGTCCCTTAAAATGAAGCCGAGAACGACTGTTTCAATTCTAATGAAAAGCAGCACGTAGTTAGTGAATCAGAAAACATCCGAACCAAATGACGTTAGAGAGAAATTACTCCAGTGCTTTTTTAAAAAGTTATCTGGGGATCCCTTTCTCCAAATGAATTCTTTTTTTTTTTTTTTTGCGGTAACATGGGTTTATAACATATAAATTTCAGGTGTACATCATTACGTTTTGATTTCTGTGTAGCTTATATCATGTTCACCACCCAAAAACTAATTACAGTCTGTCACCACAAACATGTGCACCCTTTCGCTGTCCTCCCTCCCCTCTTCCCCTCTGGTAACCACCAATCCACTCTCTGTCTCTATGTGTTTGTTGTCGTTTTTATCTTCCATTTATGAGTGAGATCATACGGTATTTGACTTTCTCCCTCTGACTTATTTCGCTTAGCATAATACTCTCAAGGTCCATCCATGTTGTCACAAATGGCCAGACTTCATCCTTTTTTATGGCTGAGTAGTATTCCATTGTGTATATCTACTACATCATCTTTATCCGTTCATCCCTTGCTGGGCACCTAGGTTGCTTCCAAGTCTTGGCTATTGTGAATAAGGCTACAATGAACACAGGGGTGCATGTATCTCTAAACATTCATGTTTTCATGTTCTTTCAGTAAATACCCAGCAGTGGAATAGCTGGATTGTATGGTAGTTTTATTCTTAATTTTTTGAGGAATCTCCATACTGTTTTCCATAGTGGCTGCACCAGTTTGCACTCCCACCAGCAGTGTATGAAGGTTCCCTTCTCTCCACACCCTCTCCAACACTTGTTGTTTCCTATCTTGTTAATTATAGCCATTCTGACGTGCATGAGGTGACATCTCATTGTAGTTTTGATTTGCATTTGCCTGATAGATAATGATATTGAACATCCTTTCATGTGCTTGTTGACCATCTGTATATCTTCTTTGGAGAAATGTCTGTTCAGATCTTTTGCCCATTTTTTAATTGGGTTGTTAGTTTTTTTGTTGTTGAGATGTATGAGTTCTTTATATATTTGGCAGATTAACCCCTTAACAGATATGTGGTTTGCAAATATCGTCTCCCAATTGCTAGATTGTCTTTTTGTTTTGTTGATGGTTTCCTTTGCTGTGCAGAAGGTTTTTAGTTTGATGTAGTCCCATTTATTTATTTTTTCTGTTGTTTCCCTTGCCTGGTCAGTCATGGTACTTGAAAATATGCTGTTAAGACTGATGTTAAGAGCATACTGCCTACGCTTTCTCCCAGAAGTTTCATGGTTTCAGGTCTTACATTCAAGTTTTTAATCCATTTCGAGTTAATTTTTGTGTATTATTTCTCATGTGGCTGTCTAGTTTTCACAACACCATTTATTGAAGAGACTTTCCTTTCTCCACTGTATGCTCTTGCCTCCCTTGTTGAAAATTAGCTGTCCATAGATGTGCGGGTTTATTTCTGGGCTCTTGATTCTGTTCCATTGATCTGTGTGTCTGTTTTTGTGCCAGTACCATGCTGTTTTGCTTTCTATGGCTTTGTGGTATCTTTTGAAATCAGGGAATGTGATACCTCTAGCTTTGTTCTTTTTTCTCAGGATTCCTTTGGCTGTTCAGTGTCTTTGGTTGTTCCAACTAAATTTAGTATTCTTTGTTCTATTTCTGTGAAAAATGTCATTGGAACGTTGGTAGGGATTTCATCGAATCTATACATTGCTTTAGGAAGTATGGACATTTTAACTATGTTAATTCTTCCAATCCAAGAGCACAGAATATCTTTCCATTTCTTTGTGTCTTCTGTTTCTATCAACAATACTTTAGAGTTTTCAGAATACAGGTCTTTCATCTCTTTGGTTAAGTTTATTCCTAGGTATATAATTCTTTTTGTTGCAATTGTAAATGGGATTGTCTTCTTAATTTCTCTTTCTGCTACTTCATTGTTGGTGATTTTTGTATGTCGATTTTGTATCCTGCCATATTCATTAATTATTTCTAAAAGTTTTTGGTGGATTCTTTAGGGTTTTCTATATATAAAATCATGTCATCTGCAAATAGGGACAGTTTCACTTCTTCCTTTCCAATTTGGATCCCTTTTATTTCTTTTTCTTGCCTGATTGCTCTGGCTAGGACTTCCAATACTACGTTAAGTTAGGGTAGTGACAGTGGGCATTCTTGTCTGATTCCTGTCCTTAGAGGGATAGCTTTCAGCTCTTCTCCATTAAGAATGATATTAGCTGTTGGTTTGTCATATATGGCCTTTATTATGTTGAGGTGCTTTCCTTCTATACTCATTTTTTTTTTTTTTTATTAATGTTATGATAGATTACAACCTTGTGAGATTTCAGTTGTACATTTTTGTTAGTCATGTTGTGGGTACACCACTTCCCCCTCCGTACCCTCCCCCCACCCCCCCTTTTCCCTGGTAACCACCGATCAGATCTCCTTCTCAATATACTAATTTCCACCTATGAGTGGAGTCATATAGAGTTCGTCTTTCTCTGACTGACTTATTTCGCTTAACATAATGCCCTCGAGGTCCATCCACATTGTTGTGAATGGGCCAATTTCGTCTTTTTTTATGGCTGAGTAGTATTCCATTGTGTATATATACCACATCTTCTTTATCCAATCATCAGTTTCTGGGCATGTAGGCTGGTTCCACGTCTTGGCTATTGTAAATAATGCTGCGATGAACATAGGGGTGCAACGGACTCTTGAGATATCTGATTTCAGGTTCTTAGGATAGATACCCAGTAATGGGATGGCTGGGTCATAGGGTATTTCTATTTTTAACTTTTTGAGAAATCTCCATACTGTTTTCCATAGTGGCTGTACCAGTTTGCATTCCCACCAACAGTGTATGAGGGTTCCTCTTTCTCCACAACCTCTCCAACATTTGTCGTTCTTGGTTTTGGATGCTTTTGCCAATCTAACGGGGGTAAGGTGATATCTTAGTGTAGTTTTGATTTGCATTTCCCTGATGATTAGCAATGATGAACATCTTTTCATGTGTCTATTGGCCATATTCATATCTTCTTTTGAGAAATGTCTGTTCATGTCCTCTGCCCATTTTTTGATCGGGTTGTTTGTTTTTTTGTTGTTAAGCAGTGTGAGTTCTTTGTATATTATGGAGATTAACCCTTTGTCGGATAAGTGGCTTGTAAATATTTTTTCCCAATTAGTGAGCTGTTTTTTTGTTTCAATCCTGTTTTCCCTTGCCTTGAAGAAGCTCTTTAGTCTGATGAAGTCCCATTTGTTTATTCTTTCTATTGTTTCCCTCAACTGAGGAGTTACAGTGTCCGAAAAGATTCTTTTGAAACTGATGTCAAAGAGTGTACTGCCTATATTCTCTTCCAAAAGACTTATTGTCTCAGGCTTAATCTTTAGGTCTTTGATCCATTTTGAGTTTATTTTGGTGTGTGGTGAAAAAGAATGGTCAATTTTCAATCTTTTGCATGTGGCTGTCCAGTTTTCCCAGCACCATTTGTTGAAGAGACTTTCTTTTCTCCATTGTAGGCCCTCTGCTCCTTTGTCGAACCTTCTATACTCATTTTATTCTGAGTTTTTATCATAAATGGATGCTGTATCTTGTCAAATGTTTTCTCTGCATCTGTTGAGATGACCATGTGATTTTTGTTCTTCATTTTATTAAGGTGGTTATTGTGTTGATTGATTTTCAGATGTTAAACCACCCCTGCATCCCTGGAATAAATCCCGCTTGATCATGGTGTAGGATCTTTTTAATGTATTGTTGTATTCAATTTCCTAGTATTTTGTTGAGGATATTTGCATTGATGTTCATCAATGATATTGACCTGTAATTTTCTTTTTTTGTGTTGTCTTTGTCTGGTTTTGCTATTAGGGTAATGTCAGTTTATAGAATGAGTTCAGAAGCTTCCCCTCCTCTTCAATTTTTTGGAAGAGTTTGAGAAGGATGGATATTAAGTCTTCTTTGAATGTTTGGTAGAATTCACCAGGGAAGCCATCTGGTCCTGGACTTTTATTTTGGGGGAGGTTTTTGATTACCGTTTTGATTTCCTAGGTGGTGATTGGTCTATTCAAATTCTCTATTTCTTCTTGATTCAGTTTTGGAAGGTTGTATGACTGTAAGAATTTATCCATTTTTTCTACACTATACAACTTGTTGGCATATAGCTTTTCATAGTATTCTCTATAATCTTTTGTATTTCTGAGATGTCCATTGTAATTTCTCCTCTTTCCTTTCTTGTTTTATTTATTTGAGACTTCTCTCTTTTTTCCTTAGTGAGTCTAGCTAAAGGTTTATCCATTTTGTTTATCTTTTCAAAGAACCAGCTCTTAGTTTCATTGATTTTTTCTTTTTAGTCTCTATTTCATTTATTTCTGCACTAATTTTTATTATTTCCTTCCTTCTACTGATTTTGGACTTTGTTTGTTCTTCTTTTTCCAGTTCCTTTAGGTATACTGTTACATTGTTTATTTGACATTCTTTGTGTTCTTCAAGGTGGGCTTGCATTGCTATAAACTTCCGTCTTAGAACCACTTTTGCTGTATCCCATAAATTTTGGCATGTCGTATTTTCATTTTCATTTGTCTCCAGGTATTTTTTTATTTCTCCTTTGATTTCTTCATTGACACAATCATTATTCAGTAACGTTTTGTTTAATCTCCACAAATTTGTGACTTTTCTGATTTTTTTCCTGTAATTGATTTCTAGTTTCATATCATTGTGGTCAGAAAACATGCTGGTATTATTTCAATCTTCTTAAATCTATTGAAACTTGTTTTGTGGCCTAATATGTGATGTATCCTGGAGAAGGTTCCATGCGCATTTGAAAAGAATGTATATCCTGTGGTTTTTGGGTGGAATGTTCTGTATATGTCTACTAAGTCCATCTGGCCTAATGTGTCATTTAAGGCCAATGTTTCCTTATTGATCTTCTGTTTGGATGATCCGTCCATTGGTGTAAGTGGAGTGTTAAAGTGTCCTACTATTATTGTGTTGCTGTATTTCTCTTTTTATGTCTGTTAATAATTGCTTTATATATTTAGGTGCTCCTATGTTTGGGTGCATGTATATTTACAAGTGTTATACACTCTTGATGGATTGTTCCCTTTATCATTATGCAATGTCCTTATTTGTCTCTCGTTACAGTTTTTGCTTTAAAGTCTATTTTGTCTGTTAAAAGTATTGTTTCCCCAGCTTTCTTTTTCTGCCATTTGCATGGAGTATCTTTTTCCATCTCTTCACTTTCAGTTTGTAAGTGTATTTAGGTCTGAAGTATGTCTCTTGTGTCCAGTATATATATGGGTCTTATTTTTTTGGTCCAGTTGGCCACCCTATGCCTTTTTGCTGGAGCATTTAGTCCACTTAAAGTAGATATTGATAAGAATGTACTTATTGACATTTTGTTACTTTTTTCTGGGGTTTTTCGTGTGTCTGTGGAAGATTGGCCCCAAGCTAATATCTGTTGCCAATCTTCCTCTTTTTGCTTGAGGAAGATTGTTGCTGAGCTAACATCTGTGCCAATCTTCCTCTACTTTACGTGGGATGCCACCACAGCATGGCTTGATGAGTGGTGCTAGGTCCACGTCCAGGATCCAAACACGTGAACTCCAGGCTGCCAAAGTGGAACACACAAACTTAACCACTATGCCACTGTGCCAGCCCCATTTTCTGGGTGTTTCAGTAGTTCTTCTCGGTTCCTTTCTTCTTTTCTTGCTCTCTTCCCTTGTGATTTGATGTCATTTTTTAGCATTACGGTTGGGTTCCTTTCTCTTAATTTTTTTGCATATTTATTATAGGTTTCTGGTTTGTGGTTACCATGAGGCTCATATATAATAACTTTACGTATATAGCAATCTATATTAAGTTGATGGTCTTTTTAGTTTGACCTCTTGCTAAAAGTTCTACTCTTTTACTCCCCACCTCCCACATTTTGTGTTTTTGATATCATATTTAACCTCTCTTTTTGTGTGCGTGTATCCATTACCCTCTTATTATGGAAATAGATAATTTTAGTACTTTTGCCTTTTGACCTTCATATTAGCTTCATAGGTGGTTGACCTGCTACCATTACAGTTTATTTGCCTTTACCAGTGATTTTATTGCTTTTTTTAATATAATTTTCTTATTCCAATTTGTGGTCTTCCCTTTTCCACTTAAATAAGTCGCTTTAGCATTTCTTGTAAGGCTGTTTTCTTAGTGATAAACTCCTTTAGTTTTTGCTTATCTGGGAAATTCCTTATCTCTCCTTACATTCTGAATGATAACCTTGCCAAGTAGATATCCTTGGCTGTAGGTTTTTCCTTTCAGCACTTTAAATATATCATGCCACTCCCTTGTACCCTGTAAGGTTTGTGCTGAGAAGTCAGCTGATAGCCTTATGGGGTTTCCTTTGTATGTAACTTGTTGCCTTTCTCTTGCGGCTCTTAGAATTCTCTGTTTATCTTTAATTTTTGACATTTTGATTATATTGTGCCTTGGTGTGGGCCTCTTTGGGTTTATCTTGCTTGGCGCTCTCTGTGATTCCTGTACCTGGATGTCTGTTTCCTTCCTTAGGTTAGGAAAGTTTTCAGCTATCATTTCTTCCAAATAGATTCTCTGCCCTTTTGTCTCTCTCTTATCCTTCTGGGACACCTATAATATGGATGTTAGTGTGCTTGATGTTGTCCCAGAGGTCCTTTAGACTGTCCTCATTCTTTTTAATCCTTTTTTCTTTTGTCTGTTCAGCTTGGGTGATTTCCTCTAGTCTTTTATCCAGCTCTCTGATCCGTTCTTCTGTATCATCTACCCTGCTATTGAGTCCCTCTAGTGAAATTTTTATTTCCAGTATTGTATTCTTCCTTTCTAATTGGTTCTTTTTTATATTTTCCAATTCTTTGTTGAAGTTCTTACTGAGTTCATCCACTCTCCTCCCAAGATCAGTGAGCATCCTTATGACTTTTAGTTTGTACTTTTTGTCAGGTAGATCGTTTATCTCTGTTTCATTTAGTTCTTTTTCTGGGATTTTGTCTTGTTCCTTACTTGGAACATATTACTTTGCCTCTTCATTTTGTCTCTTTTCTGTGCTTATATCTATGTATTAGGTAGGTCAGCTACATCTCCTGATCTTGGAGAGGTGGTCTTATGTGAGAGATGCCTTATGAGGCCCAGCAGTGTGCTTCCCTCTCATCATGAGTCCCAAATGTTCCAGGAGTGCCCCCATGTGGGCTACATGTGTCCTTCTGTGATGGCAGGGTTGCTCTTGCTGCAGGTGCCTGGGAAGGCTAGGCTGTCCCCCTGGCTTGCTGGTTGTAATTCTCAGCTGCATGTGGTTGCTATGGACCTTTCAGTCACTCTATTTGGCATGGGCAATCCCAGCACAATTGGCTGCAAGATCTAATAGCACATTCCTGTTGCAGTTTTTCTATTAAGTGAGTAGGCCCCCAGTATGGCTGGTTGCTAGGCTCAGGGGCTTACAATTGCTGTAGGCCTCCAGCCTGCAAGGCTCTTGTCAGCTGTCTCAGGATTGCAGCTGAGTGGGGCCAGCCCCAGGCATGGGAGCACCCAGTTGTTTCAGGCTTTGCAAGGAGGAGCTGATCCCCTATGTGGCTGTTTGAGAAGCACAAGTCTGCTGCAGCTATCAAGCGCTACTGCCTGCAGGACCACACACCCCATTGCACCCTGTGCACAGAGTCCTGCCCTGTGTGCACACCCCAACCCAGTGAAGTGGACCCAGTTGCCCCACTGCAGAGACCTCACCTGCTCCTCCAATGCAGGCCCACCCCTTGTGTATGCCCTGCCCTGCAGAGGCTGACCCATTCACCCAGCTGCAGACATTCCAGGCACCCCACCTACACAGGCCCACAAGTTGCCCGAGGGCTTACTGTTGGGTGGGACCAGTCCCTAGGACAGGATCCCTGCCCCGGCTGAACAGGATTAAATCAGTGCTCTAGTGGATGGAGCAGACCCTGGGCTACCAGGCTGGGGGAAGAACTCCAGTGGTGTCTGCCAGTGTCTGCATCAGCACGCCTGTGCTAGGTCACAGTAACGGCTGCCACCAATGTCTCTGTCCCTAAGGAGGTCTCACCTCTCACCGAGATGCACCCAGAGCCTATCACACGAGTCTCGTTTCACCACATTTCCTTTTGGTAATTTTAGGTTGCTTCCTGAAACAGGTGAATTTTTGCATGGGCCCTTTAAGAGTAGGATTTTTTTCTCTCGAGAAACGAATTTCTGCCTCTTCCACCTCAGTCAGCACTGTCTCATTTTGTGGGGCTTCTTTTTATCCAGTTTTCAGTTCTCTCTCAGGGGTAATTGTTCCAAGAGTAGTTGTAAATTTGTGGTGTCCATGGGAGGAGGTCAGTTCAGAGTCTGCCTATGCTGCCGTCTTGACACCATCTCTCCAAAGGAATTCTTAGTAGGTGACCGCTACTTAAACACTTAAGGGTGGAGTTCACTGGGTTGCTATGGGCATAGGGTCACTGGGCTGGGCAGTGGGGACAGCAGGAAGAGGCCAGAAAGCCCCCTAGGTGCAGTGATGAGTGGGGTGCTTGTTGGCAGAGCTCTTCAGCATCAGCACCTGAGGGTCCCTGTTCACCTGTCAGGGGAAGCAGGCCAGCCTCGGGGAGGAGGGGACTGGTTCAGTGGACCAGTGAAAGCACCTGTGAGGGCCTGGGAATGTGTGTCTTCCATCCTAAGATGTTGTTGTAAGATGTACTGTTGGTTTAATAACAGGTTTGTGGGGATAAAGGAACCATTGTATGCTAATGTCCACCATTTAAGAAAAATTAACAGAAAGTAACATACACTTATCCATACAGTTAATTACATGTCATTTTCTTTTTTAGTGTACAGTCAAAATTTGTACTTAAGGAGATCCCAACTCTGAATATTCTTATGAATTCCCTTCTCCCATTGTCAAGGATGCCCAGTGTCTGGGTAACGTGTGACCTTCATAACCTGAACTTATGACCTTGGTCTTGTGAGCACCTTCAGAATTGGCCAGCATATTGGGATTATATATCTGCATTTCCTTTTTCGTTAAACTCCTATTTCCATTTTTTTCTGTCCTCAATTGAATCACTTATTACTGGAATTAAACCAATTTTCTTGTAAATCAGTCAAGAGCTTTTGATAGATGGTCATTCTGGAGCCCAAGGAAAAGTTATTTTTTAGTCAAGAACTGACTACACTAACCTTGCTTAACTTAAAAAAAAAATCTAAGATATGCTCTGAGAGATTTGGTAATTTCAGTTGCATTTTATTGCATGGGTGTGTGAGAGGCAGCCTTTGGCATATAATAATTTGTGGTCTCAATGCTGCAGTGCAGTATGACGTTAGGAAGACATTTTAGATGAGAGTTGGAGATCCACATTTAAGTTGAGATTCAGCAAGGCGTGATGGCTCCAACGCAAAGAACTCAACTGTGGGGACGACGGGATGAGTGACTACATCCTCTGAAGGACTGAACCCGCACATGGGCAGGCAATGGCCGTCAGGCCACTAGGGCCTGCCTGGACCTGCAGATGCTCCATGGGTGTGTTCTAATTTTTTATGTAACTTGTAAGATGCATCCTTTCGGAGTTGTTAATTACGTGAGAAAATATTAGGTAATCTTGGGACTTGAAGAGGGCAGTCAAGGGAAGGAGCTTGGACTCTCTGTGTTTTGGGCAGGTAGGGGCACAGTCATTGCAATTTGTATATGTCCTTAGTCTGTGGCTACAGCTTCCTGGCATCTGAGGTCATATCAGATACAGTGACGTGTACGTGTAGTTGTGTAGTGGGAATGAAGGATGAACCATCTTTAAAAAATGAGCTTTTCAGGGCCAGCCCTGTGGCTGAGTGGTTAAGTTCACATGCTCTGCTTCGGCAGCCTAGGGTTTCACTGGTTCAGATCCTGGGCGCAGACCTAGCACTGCTCATCAAGCCATGCTGAGGCAGTGTCCCACATAGCAGAACTAGAAGGATCTACAACTAGAATATACAACTGTGTACTGGGGAGCTTTGGGGAGAAGAAGAAGAAGGACAAAAAGATGTTAGCTCAGGGCCAATCTTAAAAATAGTAATAAGGAGCTGGCCCAGTGGCACAGTGGTTAACTTCGCACGTTCTGCTTTGGTGGCCTGGGGTTCACTGGTTCGGATCCCGGGTGCAGACATGGCACTGCTCATCAAGCCGTGCTGTGGTAGGCGTCCCACATATAAAGTAGAGGACGATGGCCACGGATGTTAGCTCAGGGCCAGTCTTCCTAAAAAATAATAATAATAATAATAAAATGAGTTTTTCTATAGATTGTGTTTTTGTTTTTAAGATCTTGAGCAGGAAGTCCAGGAATTCACAAAATTATAAAGGAAATGATGAAGCCACACTGTGAAGACTCAAAGACTTGCCTTTGGAGGATAGCACAATCCCATCACCCCTGAGCAAAAATCTCCTCCTGCCCCTTCATGTGGGGGAGAGAGAACACCATCTCCCAGGCCCTCCGCAGAACTCCAGGCCAAGACGAACTGCCCTGCCTGCTTTCTTTATGACCGTAGTTGTCCTTGTTCGGGTAGAGGTAGGATGGGGGATATGACTTATTTCCATTTTCAAGGGATGCCCTGAAGGATTGGAGTCAGAGAATAAGCAAAATCTTTATAATCCACAAGAAGGACTAGTTTAATGAGAGTGCGGCTGCCATTTTGACATTAGAAGCAAGATTTGAGAATTAATTCTGATCTAGTGAAAGTGTCATAAATACACTATTGATAGATGATTTCCATTTTGTTTAGTAACTTTAGATCACTGAACAGGAAGGTCACATTGTTTTGTTCTCCAATTTCACGAAGCAAAGTTCCGGGGCCTCTCAGTAAACCCCTAAGGGTTTCTGTATGATGATGAGAGCTGCCTTTTGGCACTTTTCCACGCAGAATTATGATAGCGAGTTTCTTGGGCATTCTTAACCATTGTTTGCAGCTACCACCTTGCCATGTTTGTGGTCAAGGCAGTAAGGGACGTCCAAATCTATACCGGAAGAGGAAGTGGTCCCAGAGTTAGGATAAAATCTTGTGTTGTGTGGGCTGCATGACCCCAATTTGACCACTTGACATTTGAGTTTACAGAATCTTTCAAGTTCTCAGACTCTGGCAGGAGTAAGAGAACATCTTGCATGTTTATAAAATTCGATGACCTTTTTTATCCATTCCACTTGGAGGAATAGTTAGATTTCTGGACCCCAGTTTTCCAAGTCTTTCCAGAATGGATGTGTGCCAGCAGCTCCCCCTGCAGGTCTGAGTGTTCCCTGCCAGGACATTCCTGGAGGTCCACTGTGAAAATGGATTCTGGAGAGACTCAATCGTGTCTCACAGGTGGAACACTTCACCTGCTTAGAAGGGACCCATCTTTCTGCGGACAGCTGCGTGCCCTGGGAAAGCACCAAGGTCTGAGCCCATGAGTACAGAATGTGCCACAGGAGAAGACGGAGATGCCAGGAATTCCAGGGCCCGGTTAGTGCATTCCTTGTACAAAACGCCTTTCTTCATATTCTGCTATCTCTCTCCTTTGTGCATCATGGCCCTTTGATTGATTCATTACAGATAAAATTGCCTCTGTGAGAACCATGTCTTAAGAAATTACATGTATGCCCGTGGTGTAAGTCCACGAGTTGTTTCTCAAAAAGTTTCAGATTGTCCCAAATTTTATATGCTAGTTTGCTGATTCATTCATTCATTCACTAAATATTGTGACTTGTGATTGATACATAGTAGATCTTGTTTTCGGCACCTGGATAAGGAAAGGACCAAGACAGACTAAGGTCCTAGTCTCATGGAGCTTAAGTACCCATGAGGAAGCCACACTATAAACAAATATACGAACAAATGCATAATATAATTTCGTGTGCAGGTAGTGCTATAAATAAAATAAAGCAGGATAAAGGATTGGAGTGACAAGGTCAGTTCAATCAGAAAGCTGGATAAAGTGAGATGACAATCCAGGCCAAGATGTGGGTAAAAAGCACTTCAGGAGGGCAAACAGCAAGTGCAAATGCCCTGGGGGCAGAAATGAGCTTAGCATGTTCTAGGAATAGCAGGAAGGCCAATGTGACTAGAATAGAGAGAGTTAAGGGAACAGCAATAGAATATGGGGTCCAAGAAGTAGGCAAGGTCCATTATATAGGATCTTATAGACTATGGCAAGGAGTTTAGATGTTTTTATTAGATGAACAGCCACTGGAACCCTTTGAGTAGGGCAGTGATACAATCTGATGTATGGTTTTGAAACTTCACTCTGGCTACTGTGTGGAGAAAAGACTCAGGGAGATCAAGTGTGGAGCCAGCGAATAGAGTCGGGTGGCTACTGCAGAAGCCCAAATGAGAGGTGATGGTGGCCTGGTGGTAGTCATCAAAGTGGTAAGAAGTAAACAAATTCTGGATGTATTTCGAGGGTAGAGCCCTAGGACTCGCTGGTGAATTGGATTTGGGAAGTGAGTGAGAGAAAGAAAGAAATCAAGTAAGACTCCCGGGTTTTTGGCCTGGGCAACTGGGCGAGTAACTGAGGTTGGGTAGACCCGGGAAGAACAGGTTCAAGATCGGGGTGGAAGCAGGATTGCGCTGGCACAAGTTGTGTTGAAGAAACTTAGTCGTCCATCTGGAGGCGTCAAGCGGGCAGCTGGATGTGCGAGGCGAGAGCACACGCCTGTCGCAGGAACAACTGGGGGAACCGTCCACGGGCAGAGGCGCTCCGTTCTGTAGGATGCCGTGTGTGACGCCTGGTCGGGAGCCTGCTCCTCCCCCGGGTCTCGGTTTTCTCATTTGTAAAGTGACGGGGCTGGCTGGTCTCTAAAGGTCTTTTCTGCCAGCAGGTGTAAAATAGAACATTAGCATTTAAATTCGCAGAGCAGCAGGAGCCGGCTGGGCCTGCTGGAGTTCAGACCTAAAACCTAAAAGAGGTAGGTGTAAGACCCAGAGGAGACGGGCAGCTTATCTTAGGAACTGGAATTGGAAATGAGTCTCTGCAAAGCCACCACAGCTGCTGCTTGTTTTGGAAACGGGGTGTTGGGGAAGGAGGCCCTTCAGCAGCACGTGAACTTGCTCAAGGCAAAGCGGAGTAGCCTGGTGTGAACAGCTTCTGCGGGCCGGGGCGGAGAAGCACGCCGCTGTCAGTGCCCTGTCCCTTTACCACCAGGACCCATAAATGTGGACACCTGTGTCTGCTGGGAGCATCGCAATTCAAGAAAGAAAATGTCCACAGAGCACTTTTTGTTTTGTTTTTTGCTTTGCTTTTTTCCATACTGTCCTGAGTTGCCTAAATTCTCAGTTTTTGTTTTGTCTCTCATTTCTCTGAAGCAGTCCTGAGTGGAAAGAGTCAGCAACTGTTTGTATTTTGTCTCACAGCTTCACGAAGTGCTTTCACATCTCTTACCACCTCATTTGATGAGCAAAACAGCCCTGTGGGCTGGAAGGTGATTATCTAATCCTATTTAAGAGAAGAAACTGAAGCTCAGAGAGGTTAAGCAATGTGTTCAAGACCACACAGGCAATATCTGGATGAAGTTAGTTTTGAACTCAGGCTTTATAGATCCCTAATTCTTTCCTCTTGCCATTATTGCATTCAAATTCCTACCTGGGGAGCTTGATCAAGATTACTTGGCCAAATTCTCGGATGCAGCTATGGCGCACTTGACTATTTCCTACTTTCCTTTTTAGATTGGAATGTAATTTAAATGACCTTGCTTTAGTTTTGCGTGTTGCTTTACTAAGCCTTCCTGACGTTGCTAACACGATGAGCCCTGTGACACGCTTCTGAAGTAGTCTTTTGAAGCACTCCAAATAGAACCATTAGGCAGTGTCACAAGTTTAGAGGGGTTGGGCGTTCTCTTCTACAGTGATTTTCGGCAGAAGGGAAGGAAGATCGCAGCAATATTACTGTTAGACGGAAGACAAATCTAAGTTCATGCATTTCAGTGTGTTTGAGCTGTCGAAGGAGACGGTCAGGTGATTCTGGTGCAGAGGAGCTTCACAATTTGGCCGCCGGCCCGGTGGTGCAGCAGTTAAGTTCGCACATTCTGCTCCGGCAGCCTGGAGTTTGCCGGTTCTGATCCCAGGTGCAGACACACGGACCGCTTATCAAGCCACGCTGTGGCAGGCGTCCCACATATAAAGTAGAAGAAGATGGGCACGGATGTTAGCTCAGGGCTAATCTTCCTCAAAAAAAAAAAAAAAAAGGTGTTGCTGTTACTATTGCCCCACAACAAATTATCCCCTGAATGAGATTATAATAACAATTTAATTACTTTCACAGATTCTGCAGTCAGGCAGTGGGATGATGGCTCCAGAGCCTCGTGAGGTCTGGGAAGACTCAATGGCCGGGGTGACTCAGCAGCTGGGGGCTGGACGCCCTGGAGACATCTCCACTCACCTGTCTGGCGGTCCACCTGGCTGTGGGTGGAACCTCAGCTGAGGTGTCAAGTGGGGAATCCACCCGTGGTACCCTCTCCATGAGGCTTGGGCTTTCTCCCAGCATGGGGACTTCTTACATGGAGACTCAGGGCTCCAAACAAGAATGTCCCAGAGAACACGGAAGAAGGTGCCTGGCTTTTTACAATTAGCCTCAGAAGTCACGATCATCACTGTTGCACATTCTGTTGGCTCTAAGCAAGTCACAAGCCTGCCTAGATTCACGGGCAGGGGATGTAGACCCTGCCCCTGGTGGAGGGGTGGCAAGGTCACGTTGCAGGAGAACACGTAGGATGGAAGATATTGTTGCAGCCATCTTTGGAAAACACTGTCTGCCATTCTGATGAGGATATGTCCCCTTTGGGTTTCACCAACAATACTGAAGGGACATGCTCATCAACCAAACACCATTCAAGTATGGTTGGGGATGTGGCTTATGGCCAGTTACAGCTGGTTGGGTTTGAATCTGCTCTCCCAACCAACCAAGCCAGGAACCAACACGTCTAAAGCAACACCTAGGAAGAGGCAGACATGGAGCTAAGAGCCAAGGACACAGCAGTGTGTCAAACAGGCCTCTACCCTCAAGGAGCTCCTGGTTCGTAAACTTTGGGGTACATAAAGCCAGCTGGGGTAGAAGTTTAAAATACAGACTCCTGTCTCCCTTCCCCCGTCCTGACTCAGTTTGCCAGTTCCAGCTGGAGTCCAGGAGTCCACACTGTAACAAGCCCCTTGGGTGGCTCTGGTGTAACAGGTCTGAGGAGGGCACCTTCAGACTCAGTAGTCTAGGGGAACAAGCGGTTTGGTCCACAGAGTGAGCTTGGATGCTTTTAACAAATAATTAGCTTTCAGTTTGCAAGGCTGCCCTCCTTTGAGTCTCAAGTCACGTGGCCAAGCTCAACATCACTGGGGCAGGAAAATATATTTCTCCCTTAGAGATTGAGGGAAAGGGAGTGAATATTTTTTGGACAATTGAATGAGGAACCACGTAGTAATTTAAACAAGCAAAGCTTAATGTAAAGAATTATTGACTATAACAGGAGATTGGAGTAACAAAGGATTGCCTAAAAGGAAGCCAAGGAAACTCCAAAGAATTCAGGAATGGTGGAGATAAGGAGCAGTCAGCACACCTAGGACTGAGACAGAGTCCAAAGCAGAGACCCCACCCACCCCCAGGCTGAGATCCAGATCCTATTGGAGAGATAGGGCCAGCCATGGCTCACCGGACAGCACAGAAGTCACTGTGGTGCTGTATCGGTGGAACTTGCTGGAAATCACCCACTTGACTGCAGGGGAAAGGTGTATCCATGGTAGGTTAGATTATTGTTGTGCTGATTATTGATTTTTGGCCTTTCAGCTTCAAAATCACCCTTTTTGCCTGCTCTGTGAAAACACATCTGGGCCATTTAAATGTTTTTCTCCATTGTCAGCTGGCACAATATTAAGCTTTGTCAGTAAAGGGAGCTGAAGAGACCTTGCAGGAGGAAGGTGGCTTGGCTTTCTGGTCCCAGTGTGCTTGCCGGCAGGCTCCTGCAGCTGGCAGCTCCTCCAGGGCCCAGCTCCTGCAGCACGGGCCGCTTCTCCAAGCACAGCAGCCAGCAGCATCTGGTGCCTGCAGCATTCCCTGACAACCCTCCTTGCAAGTTTTGTAGCAGAGAGCCTGAGTGAGACACCACCCTTCAAACACCTTTCCCCTGCAGTCAAGTGGGTGATTTCCAGCAAGTTCCACCGATACAGCACCACAGTGACTTCTGTGCTGTCCGGTGAGCCATGGCTGGCCCTATCTCTCCAATAGGATCTGGATCTCAGCCTGGGGGTGGGTGGGGTCTCTGCTTTGGACTCTGTCTCAGTCCTAGGTGTGCTGACTGCTCCTTATCTCCACCATTCCTGAATTCTTTGGAGTTTCCTTGGCTTCCTTTTAGGCAATCCTTTGTTACTCCAATCTCCTGTTATAGTCAATAATTCTTTACATTAAGCTTTGCTTGTTTAAATTACTACGTGGTTCCTCATTCAATTGTCCAAAAAATATTCACTCCCTTTCCCTCAATCTCTAAGGGAGAAATATATTTTCCTGCCCCAGTGATGTTGAGCTTGGCCACGTGACTTGCTTTGGCCAATGGGATGTGGGCAGAAGGGACAGTGTACCAGTTCCCAGCCTAGGCCTTAAGAGACAGCACATGTTTATTTGCCGCGGATAGCCACTACCATCCCTCCAGCCTGGGCCCCCAAACAAGACTGTCCAACCAATCCACCCGTGAGCCTGAGGATAAATTATTAACATTTTAAGTCACTGAATTGGGGGGAGCGGGTATGGGAATTGTTACATAATATTTGACCAATATATTATTTCAAGGGTAGCTGCTACAAATACAAGGTTGGACATGTGGGAGAGGGAAAGAGTATGTGGGCCTCCGGATTTCAGTGGGTCTCCATGAGACTGGTACCCATCCTAGGGGTGGCCACCAGCACTGTGACATTCCAGTACTAGAATCAATTTTTTTTTCCTTCCTGACATCATAAAATGTTCAGCAAACCTCTGAACAGGTAGTGTTAGAACAGCTGGATTTCCACATGCAAAAAAATCAAACATAGACACAAGCCCTACACCTTTCACAAAAATTAACTCAAAATGGATCATAGACTTGAATTTAAAATGCAAAACTATAAACCGTCTCAAAAATAATAGGAGAAAATCTAGATGACCTTGGGTATGTCATAACTTATTAGATATGCCACCAAAGGCATGACCCATGAAAGAGAAAATTGATAAATTGGGACTTCACTGAAATTTAAAACCTCTGCTCTGCAAAACATGCTGTTAAGAGAATGAAAAGACAAGTCACAGACTGGGAGAGTGTGATACACAGTGACAACACCAATGCTGGTGAGGACGTGGAGCAACAGGAACTCTCCCCCTTGCTGGTGGGGATGCAAAACGGTCCAGCCACTTTGGAAGACAATTTGGCAGTTTCTTACGAGCTAAATATAAGCTTACCGCAAGATCCAGCAATCGTGCTCCTTGGTATTTACCCGAAGGAGTCGAAAACTTATGTCCATACAAAAACCTGCACATGAATATTTATAGCAGTTTTATTCATAATTACCAAAACTTGGAAGCAGCCAAGATGCCCTTCAATAGGTGAATGGATACACAAACTATAGTATATCTGTAGAATGGAACATTATTCAGGAATAAAAAGAAAGAAGCTATCAAGCCACAAAAAGATACAGAAGAACCCTAAATGCAATGTAAACTTAATGCTTATATTGCTACATTATAGAGGTTAGTCTGAAAAGGCTACATACTGTATGATTTCAGCTACATGTCATTCTGGAAAAGGCAAAACTGTAGAGACAATGAAAAGATCAGAGGTTGCTGGCAGTGGGGGAGGGGAAGGCTAGAGGAGGAGCGATGAACAGGTGCAGCACACACGGCTTTTAGGGTGGTGACCCTCCTCTGCATCATATCGTAAGGGAGGATACAAAATGGTGCATTTGTCAAAGCCCGCAGAACTGGACACCACAAACAGAGAATCCTAATGCAAACTTTGGACTTAAGTTAATGATAGCATTTCAATATTGGTTCATTAATTGTAGCAGATATACCACCTAATGCAAGATGTTGATAATAGGAGAAACTACGTGCAGCAGAAGGGGGCATATGAGAACTTTATATTTTGTAAACCTAAAACCACTCTAAAAAATAAAAGCCTATTCTTTAGAAAAGTCATTGACAGCAAAAACACAAAAGTTCAGCAAACAATGATTTTAGAAATTTATGCCCCCACAATTCTTCCTAGTGTATTTGATTACTTCTTTTCATATTTATACTGACATGAAATGAAAATAATGCACATTTTGCATTTTATCTAAAACCAGTTTGCAGTTCTATATAGAGATATTTACGTCACTTTATCAGAGTCAAGTGATCATGTTTAAAATGCTGATGTAAAGAACGCTAGCAGTGTTTTCGCTTTGCAAGTCGTGGTTTTATGTAGGGAATATTCCATAATCTTCATGGGAGAAGGAGAGTCGGTCGAAAAACTAAATTCTCCCTTTCAGATCAGTCTACTATGTGTAGTGCTAATAGCAATTTCTAGAAGAAAGGTCCTGATACTAATGCCAAATTGTAGCTTCATAAACATATGCCCAGTGAGCTGTTTTCCGTGGGGACGACTCAGCCAGCTGGCGTCAGCCTGCGCAGTGAGGCACGAAAGATACGGCGGCTCTGGGGCTGACGTCAAGCTGATACAAGAATTCCACACGGCTGATCGCTCGCTCTGAGCCCGGGATTGGAAACATGAGCTTGCCCACGTCAGAAGTTCCAACCACCTTGACAAATGAAGCCTCAAACGCTCCTCGTGATCACTTGTTTAAAAAAGCTCCAGTGATTTTTCCTTGTCTCCGACAGCCGTGGAAGGTTGCCTATTAGAAAAAAAATGGACAAAAATCAAGTGGAATATTTCCGAAGGCAGGGTAAAAAAGAACAAAGTATAAAAAAGGACAAGAAGTTCCACTGCTGAAGAGAAAGGGAGAGTTCTGATCAACAAGCCACATTTTTAGGAAAGTGGGCTGTGCTGTTTTATTTTTAAAATGAGACGCCATAGATGACACACACAGCATGCATTCCGTGTACTAACCTCTCTCCTGGTTTCATTTTAGTTTTTCTCTCCTTGCTTGCCCTTTGTCCCAATTTCCTTAGGTCTTTTTTTTTTTTTAAATAGTGTATAGCAGATTTTCATACAATGTTGGAAATACTATTTGATACATTGTGAAGTGTAAATAAGTAAAAAATGTCATATTTCAAAACCTTAATAACGTTGTAAATTTGCTGTGACAGATTAAAATGTCTGCTTAAAATATCTCGAATAAAATTCCCTAATTAAATAGAAAAAAAAATTCCAGATTTCTGAAATGAAGATCTAAACAGTTACCCCAGAATATATACACACATACATGCATACACATATGTATATATGTATATATTTTGTGAGACATATAATACAAACTTTTAGCTACAGCTCCAGGGGCTTTCTGTTCAGCTAAATAGCCTTATTAGTGAATTACAAAACCAAACTCAGAAACCAACCCTACTGGTCAAGGGAAGAAAGATTTAATCAGTGGTAGAAGAAATGGAACTAGATAGGTTGATTGTCACAATTTGATAGTTGGTATTTGCCCCAACTTCTGCAGAGTTGTCCAAAAATTAAGACATTTTTCTCATGGCTACAGCATGAGCCAAAAGAATTCTAGAACCTCAATCACACAGCCTTGCAAGGGGGTCGCCTTTGTTCCTAAAGGGAGTGTGGGACTGTGAATCATAGTGTCACGGGTCCACATCCCGGCTCTGGTATGGCCTAGCTGTGGCGCCCTGGGCCGGCCTGTCACTCACCCTCCGGAGCCGCCGCCTTCTCGTCTCTAAAGTGAGGATAATGACACCTATCTGACAGGGTGCTGTGAAGATGACACTATTTGTGTATCTCTTACTCCAGTGCCTGGCATGCGATAAAGACTCAATAAAAGTAGTCATTGTTATGAGTAGATAATAATTTAACAGTAATAAGATGTCGTACAATTCATAAAAGCACAACGGATCCAGGTGTAGCTTGAAATTGCTACAGTTCACTGCCCAAACGTGATATAACGTTTACCCACAACCCATTTTTCCTTTTGCACCAAATTAAATCCAGCAGTGCGACTGAGAAGAATGGCTCTTCGGAAGGCTGTAAATGTGTTTTCAAAGTTAAATATAAAATGAGAGTCTGTCTATAGACACCCTACTTGGCTCGTGATGACATTTTCTACTGCAGTTATCATCAGAGGATCTGAAGGAATTTTGCAAAGTACTGGACATGATGTTCAGCTTGTTGGGAAAGCTGACGAGTGCTCAGCAATATATCGCCTTGTTATAAATAGCCAGTCAGTGTCATGATCTTTTCTCTCACTTGCCAGGTTATGTGATTGAATAAGTAACCATATGTTAAGTGGGAACAAATTTTAAAAGGCTTTTAACTCAGCAACATTTTAATATTTTTTTGCCTGATTTTTTTTCCACCACTCACACATTTTTGTTTATCCTAATATTACTTCCTAGGTAATTTAAGAATGGTTGTTTAAGAAATAGCCAGTGTAAAAATATTTTACAAAACAGGAAATCAGTTCAGAGTATGGATTCTTTATCTGGGCTGTGATGCAATCCTGGGAAAAGATAAAAGATATCATTATAGATATGTGAAATTATTAACCAGGTTTGTTTTACTCACAGGAGCAGGCGAAGTTCTGTTTTTCAAAGTTTTAATTTATACTCTTTCCATCTCATAATACATAGTGATTATACAATTTCCTTTTTCCTCTTTTCTTGAGGAAAAATGAGTAGAGATTTGAAAAAACAATGTCAGGTTAGCGAAATGGTCGTGACCCATGTGCTATGACAGACATCCCCAGTCACAAATATTCAAAACTCTGACTCAATGCCGCCCATCAATCACCTGTCAGTGAAACAGCAAGCTAGTGGTTGAGGTTTTATTTCATTTACATGCATTCCATATCTGCCGATATTACAAAATTAATTGCTAAAATGCTTTATTGATAACTCTGCTGCTGGACAAATCAGCTTAACTACTTTAATAGCTTAACTTCTGATTAGCATCACTAATTAATCTTTGACAATGCAAGATTTCTTATTTTTTTTTCTGAGGAAGATTTGCTCTGAGCTAACATCTGTTGCCAATCTTCCTCTTTTTGTATGTGAGCCACCACCACAGCGTGACCACTGACACGCAAGTGGGATAGGTCCACACCTGGGAACTGAAACCAGGCCACTGAAGCAGAGCACGCCAAACTTAACCACTAGGCCACGGGGGCTGGCCCAATGTTTCTTGATTAAATATTTTAAATAATGAAATGTAACTGGTAGAGATTAGTTACAAGGTCTTAACCTTTTCTTGGGGAGGTGTACTATAATAGAAGTTTATAGTCACATTATTTAATAGAACTTTCTGTGTGACAGCAATGTTCTCTATCTGTGCTCTCCAATGTGGGAGCCACTAGCCACAGGTGGCTATTGAGCACTTGAAATATGGCTAGTGTGAATCGGGAAGTAAATTTTACATTTTATTTACTTTTAAATTAATTATAATTTATTTATTTTTTATTTTTTGCTTTTTCTCCCCAAATCCCCCTGGTACATAGTTGTATATTTTAGTTGTGGGTCCTTTTAGTTGTGGCATGTGGGACGCCGCCTCAACGTGGCCTGATGCGCGATGCCATGTCCGTGCCCAGGATTTGAACTGGCGAAACCCTGAGCTGCTGAAGCAGAGTGCGAGAACTTAACCACTCGGCCACGGGGCAGGCCCCCTAAATTAATTATAATTTAGATTTAAATTGCCATGTACGGCTAGTGGCTACTATATTGGATGGTGAAGGGCGGTAGAGTAAGGTTTAAAGCCAAAATAAAAGTTTGCTGCTACTACATAAAATTTTTTTGTCCTATGTGAATTGTAAATTCAGTCTCTATTACTGAAATTCATAAGTTTCTGAGAAACAAGAGGCCTCCTGAGACCAGAGCACCAAAATGATGCTTTACTCGTCTTCATCTTATGTGATTTATGGACACATTAGGACAACCAAGAACGTGTTCCATTTTTGTTACAAAAGGAAGAGCTCAGTCTGGTCCAGCTCGTGTTGGTTTCACTGCCACGTAATTGCAGGTTATTATTAGCTAAGATGGCCTGCACGTGATAACTAGGATGAATATTTGTGTGTTTTGGTGCCAGTCGTTCATTTCTTTGTAATTATTTTAAAGACTTGGAGTATGACTTCTTACATTATTGAGAAAGGGCCGTTTTCCTTTGAGAATTACACCGAGCCGACAGTTGCACCATCCCTCCTTAATGGACAGTCTACTTCCATCACTTTCTTCATGAAACGTGACCACTCCTTCCCTCATTTTCTGTCTTATTCTCCGTTCCAGGCATGAACTGTCTTTGGGGAAGGCCGCTTTGTGTCGTTGTGAGGAGGACCGTGTTATAAACAGCAAGCGGCAGTGCGGCAGTTGGAAATGAACACCGGCCCCTTCGCTCATGTTCTTTGCTCTCGGGCTGTTAGACGTGAATGACACCCACAAGACGGTTCTCTACCTGCTCCCCACTTCGGCCGTCTTTTAACAGAGGGACTTGCCGTGCGATGGAGAACGACAGTCTCAAATCCTCATTTGTCATTCCACACGTGAGCTCCCCATTTAGCCATAAGAACATGTGTGTTCAGCTCACCTTCTTGACAATGGGTCCAGGTCTGCTTTGAGTGGTTCTCCTTCCCCAGAAGGGGCTCATTTTCCCGTGGAGATTTCTCAACTGCAGACCTCGCCTCCGAGAGGATTGGCCACGTCCTGCCAGGTCTTGCAGATCAAGACAGTCAAACCAGTGGGCTCCGCTTCACCCCCGTCCCTGCTCCTGAGCCTGGAGGGTCCATGCGCACACACTTTCAGTGGGACTGAGCAGCCTTGGGCTTGTTCTGGAGCCTCAGCACGGTGGGGCTGCTGCCGCTCCCTGGCAGGAGTACAACTGCAGCCACAGGCTCAGCGCACAGAGTGAAGACATGCCCTCGGGGGACAGAACAGTCACAGCAAGTGTACTAATTAACCACAAAACTGGCTCCAACCCATCCACCTCTTGGGCATAATGTTCCTTATAAAATGGTCTTAACAGAACAGACGCAGCTGAGGACAGCTCGCAGGCTCTTCTGACACTTAGTCCTGAAGACAACAGCTCCCTGGCTGCATCAGGAAATTAACAGCAAATCTGTTAAAATGTCTCACTTTCTTAAGGGGAACATAAAACCTGTGACTCACCACCTACTTCTTTGGGAGCTGGAACTCAGCGGGCTTCGGCTGGAGCTTTCACTGCAACAACAGTCTGTTCATGGAAGGCCTGAATGCCGTGGATAGCTTGGCTGTCACCTGTGCCAGCACACAGATGGGTCAAGGGTCCCTTTAAAAGAAGCAGTGTGCCCCCTACCACGTAGGAGACCCTCCGATGGATTGATAAAGATTAAAAGTATAAATATCCGTTCAATTACAGCCTCAACTGAAACAGAATTCAACAGAATGAGAAACAGCCTCATTTCTATTAGATTTTTTAGCTTATCCCGTACTTATATCGTACTTAATATGTGCCAGGCCCTGTACAATAAAAATACTTTAAAAATACGTACTTAAAAATATTAACTCATTTACTCCTCATATAACAACCCTATCCATTTGGTTACTTTTTGGGACACATCATAGATATGTCTTCTTTTTATTTTTTTAAAAAAATTTTATTGTTTACTTATTTACTTATTTGGTGAGGAAGATTGTCCCTGAGCAAACATCTGTGCCAATCTTCCTCTATTTTGTATGTGGGATGCCACCACAGCATGGCTTGATGGTTGGTGTGCTGGGTCTGCACTGGGGATCTGAACCTGTGAACCCCAGGGCCACTGAAGCAGAGCATGCGAACTTAACCACTATGCCACTGGGCTGGCCTGAAATGTCTTCTCTTTATCTTACTGATCCAGTTCCTACAGATACTAGAGCCAAACCATGAACCCCAGCTAAAACAAGACATCTATGTGTTCCTAAGCAACACCAAACCACTTTTTGAAATGTAATCAAAGTTTTTAGAAGCAAAACATCCTAGTCAATAACTTCCATATAATCCACACATTTTCTACAATGGCTGAGCCAGAAAATAAAGATAATTTTGTTTCCTTGCCCCTGGTCACTTTTCTCTTCAAGCCCCCTGCATCCTAGGAAGGAGAAAACTGACAGTTACTGGACATTTCCTTTAAGCAAGAACCGTGTTCCCCCCACCCCCCCAAACACTTGAAGGGGTGATCAACATGAGCTCAGAGAGGTTAAGGAAAGGACCCACAGGCTGATGCTCATAAGCAGAGGATCTAGGACTCAAGCCCTAGTCAAGGCCTTTTTGACCTTATTAGCTTATCTTTGCATATTTAACACTTACAGCATGTGCAACATATATTTATTTGTTGAATAAATGAAGGAATGAATGAACAGGTTCCAATCTTCCTGACTAATTCAACCCTCTTCCCCCAGATTACTCTGCAACCATCTTCCTACAATACAAGTCTGCCCATACCACTGACTGATAAATAACAGCAGCCCTCTCTCTTAGAGGAATGGAGAGTCCTGGAGGCTCTGGCACAATGTTTTTCAAACTGCCGCTTGTGACTGATTAGGTCTTTACACTATCTAAAAACAAAAAAGAAATGGAATCGATAGAAGAGTGTATTGCAAGGTAGCAAGGTAGGTATTGTTTTGAGAAATATGTGTGCGCGCACTGGGCAACATTTAACATGTCTTCCTCACTGTAGGTCATAGTCAAAACTTTGAAAGCCACTGCTTCTTCCTACCGAGTCCCTCAGGGGTCCTTTGACCTCTCTTGGCTTTTGCACATATTGCTTCCTCATCTGGAATGTTCTTCCCTTTTCTCTGCCTGGGGATTTCTAGCTATCTTTCAAGTCCTAGTTGAAATGCCTTTGTCACTCCATTCTCACTCCTTTAATCCTCAGAGCTGCCCCTGTTGGGCCCGGATCCCTGGATCCCTCGTGTGGTCGTCGTGCGTGTTTGCTGGCCTCCTCGAGTGCTGCCGTTAAAGGCAGGATCCGCGTTTTGTTTTGCTTGATTTATTTTCGTCTTTCAAATGCCTATCACACAGCTTGGTCTACAGAAAGCATTCTGAAATGTCCACTATTTTATAGACTCCTGTCTGCAGTTAATCTTTATTGAACCTAAATTTATTACTTAATAGGTCTCATAATTTCCAATTATTGTCCTAGTCAGCTTTTTAAAAAGCAATGTAATTCCTATATGACCAAAGCTTAGAAATGGTGGGAAGTTTGAAGACAACTCACATCCAGGGAGTGTGATTCTTAGTTTTGTTTTGAATGAGGTGAAGACCACGTAACACATTTGTGATGTCACACGCTCTTCATTTTTCCCTGCTCCTAAGATTGATGCGACCCCACTTAAGTCAAGATGCCATCAGGAGCAGATTTCAGAAGAGCAATACACTTTTCAGTGTAAAGAAACCGTGATGCATTGAAAAGAGGCTTATTAACCCCTGGAAGAATAAAGCAGAACAAAAAGATTAGTAAAACTTAAACTTTGGATTCAAATGGAATTTCTCTTTTTTTATAAGTAAATGGATTATGGGCAACAATGGACACTTAAAGGAAACAAGTCCCGTACAGCTCTGGTTAAGTCTGAAAATAATTTTCCCCATCGATTTTGCCTATGTTCTTTATTTTTCCATTACAACAGCTGCCTTGGAAGACACCTAGAATAAGTTCTAGAAGAAATGTACTCAGTAACTCGGTTCCCAATCTGCTGTCGGGTGGATGGTTTTCTTTTCTCTCCGCCCACACAGCACCTAGGCTTCAAGACTGCAATGTTCCAGAAATGTGGGCAGCGCTTCCCAGCCCTGACACATAAGCACTCCATTTACGAGCATCGTGGTTCTGTGTTGAAACACGTTCAGCTTAAAGACCGGTGGGTTTGATGCTTGGTGCCAAATTTCAGGGCAGTGTAAACAGTTGAAGTTACCCTCTTTGTAGATGCCCCTCCTAGGTTTTAAAAAGATTGTAAGATTTTACCTCCTGTCACCATAGTTTCAGGTTATAAATAGAAGAGAGCGAGGTAAGCTCTTCCTCCACAGCACGCGCCCTGACAAAAAGCACAAAGAGAACCCAAGGTAACCTTGGAGATGAAGGAGCCAGAAATCACTGCCGCAAATTCTCGTCCTAATCACAGGAACAGAGAGTGGAGACAAGGGAGAGCTCTCAATGAGACTGGTCTGCATTGACGCTCTTAAACCATGTTATAGAACATACCATCAGAATGCAAATCTCTAAGAAAAAACTCATATCTCAGTCATCAACTTAGATTTAGGGCCATCTTGGACTCAGGTATCAACTAAGGATCATAGACTATGGGAACTGCAGAGGAGTTTTACGGTTAACCTGCAGATGAGGGAACAGGGTAATTTCTCTAACGTCATAGTCAGCCAGGGGCAAAGCTGGGACTGCCGCACCACGGAGCCATTGCGGGAAGGAGGGGTGTGCTGAGTGTTTAATTCTCTCAGAGCTAAGCCCACCCTTTCGTTCTCTGTTCTGTCATGCTGGCGCTGGGCTCTGCAAACTGCATTGCCTGTGTTCCCCCAACAGCTGGTTGGGTTCTGATAAGGAGGCAATGATAGGTGAATGGAAGGCAGGAGGGAAAGAAGAAACTTCCTCCCTTCTTCTAGCTCCTATCCGTGTGCCTACAGCAACAGAGGACAGCGATGGCTCCAGTTTCCAGATTCTTTTGGTAGCCCCAATACCCGCCATGGTGTGTCCTCCCAGAAATACCAGTACTAGGGGCTATAACCCCCACACTAGTATGTCATACCCCAATCAGAGGTTTGAGCACCAGCGATTTGGTGGGCATCTCCTTCCCCAGCAGAGGTCCAAGCCCTAATGTGGCATCTCCCTCAGAGATGTGGGGACCTCTCCTCTAAGCTCCTAGATTACGGTATCCCTACTTTATTCTAGGAGTGGTAGCTGTTTCCTGAATTATTAATATCTGCTACCTAAATGTTCCCTTTTTGCTACTTCAGGCTTCTGGTATTAACTCACCTCTGTTGTAATACCTACCATGGTTTTCTTACTGGACCCTGACTGACAGAGTACTTGGTATCAAGAATGGGTTTGTCTAGCACCTTTGGCACGCATATTTCTTACTAAAACATCTAAGATATTGGCTGCTTTATGCTCAATAGGTCCAATGTCATGGACCAACGTGATGCTCTGAGGGGCATCAAGACAATCAAGGTCTCTGCAGGCTAGATTATGGCAAGAACAGAAAAATTGACATAGCCAGGATATTATGCTGATTTCTTAAGTTAACAGCTGTAACTTCTGTCCTCCCAAGTTATCCCATTTAGATTTTAATATGTAGAAATTAGTATGAATTCACTTTATCAACAAGAATGGGATCTGAAAATTTATTTTTAATGTCATGACCATTTTCCAGCTACATATGCTTAATTGAAAGCTGGTGAAGAAATCTAAATATCTGTCACTTCTCCACTAGATGGCAATCATTACACAGATTTGTGTTAGACTCCCATTACACTAGTAGCCAACAAATGGATTCACAAAGAGTCCATTTTGTTGGTCATGAGCAATTGACAACAGTTGGGAGTGTGCCAAAGGTATTTATGATCCTGGTTTGGTGTGAGGCTGTTTTGAAGCATTATTCTTTCACTCACTGCCCTGTGGCAGACTGCTAGTTGTCCCCACACGTACCAGTTAGGATAGGCTTGGTTATGTTGCAGTAACAAATAAAATCCAAAGGAATCTCAATGACTCGACACATTTCGTGTTGCACGCAGATTGGGAGAGCTCTATTCCACACAGTCTCTTGGGGATCCAGGCTCATGGAGGCTCCAGTATCTTGCAGCTTCATCACCTGGAATCTGTGGCTTTCTTGGTTGCTGTGGCAGGGAAGAGCTACGTCACTTGCTCTGATAGCCAACTGGCTAGAACTAGTTACATGGTCTCTGTAGGAGGCCCAGTCTTCCTGGGCCCAGATGGGAGGAGAACCACATCTTGGTAAATACCAGCAATGTCTACTACACCCTATATCTTTTCGTCTCTTCTTCAACAGCAACAGAACTCCTGGTTGTTAGCTGGGCACATGGCTGACCCTCCCTCTCCCCCAGTAAAGATTGCATTGCTAAATCTAAGTGGCTAAGTTGCGGCCAATGGATGTAAATTAAAGTGAGGTGCACATCTTGTAGGAAGTGTCCTTAAGGAGAGGAAGTGTGCCCTTCTCCTCTTCTTCATCCTGCCTCCTGGCTAGAACGTAGACATAATGGCTAGGGCTCACTCTAGCAGCTCTCTTGGATTTGGAAGTGAACTTGGGAATGGAAGCCAAGCATGAAGGAAGAACTGCCCGAAGGAGCCTTGGTCCCTGACCCACTGGAGAGCCATACCAACTCTAGACCATCTGTGGGCTTCCTAAATGTGAGAAGTAACTTATGTCTTTTTTAAGCCTCTGTTATTTTGGTTTTTTTCTGTTACTTGCCGCTCAATTTAATCATTACTAATACGGTGCCCCAAACTAAGGTCTGCTATTGGTTCTTTTCCCAAAAAGGAACATCCCTCTTCTCCTTCCAGGTTCAGAATGAACTGATAGATCAAAATCTCTCTACTATTATTAATAAAGCTGATTGGAGATATGGCTTTAGATTGGTGGACAAAGGGACTTACTAACATTTCACCCTGAATCGGATAGATTATCTGCCTCTTACTGCCATAACTTGGGTTCCTCAACCCTGACACTAATGACATTTCGACCAGATAATTCTGTGAGGCGGGGCTGTCCTGTGCACTGCAGGATGTTTGGCAGCATCCCCGGCTTCCACCCACTGAATGCCAGTACCACTCTCCAGTCATGATGAACAAAAATGTCTCCAGACATTGTCAAATGTCCTCCCGTGTTGAGAACCACGGATATAACTAATCAATTGCAGGGCTCCACCTTGGGCAAATGCCTCCTTCCACAGGCAGGAAAACGGGTCCCAAAGAGAGGAAACCCAAAAGGGATGGAGCCTTTAACGCTCACTTCCTTTCTACAAGCCCAGTGTCAGAGAACCCCCCCTTTTCTTCTGAGGTGATGGAGGGGGCAGTAGAGGCTGAGAGTTACTGTGGTCAAGGTTCCAACCTAACACTAGCAGAGGTCTCCTGAAGCCTTCATTTCTCCCTCCACCTTCTCTGGGCAGGTCTCCTCTTCCTCCTCTGAGCCCTCACCTCCTGGTCCCTGAAGGCTAAAAGCCCCACCATCCCCCCTCCCTCACTGCGCCTGACAATGGCATAAGACAAGCCAGCCTCCGGGTCTGTCCTCAGTGGTCAGAGCCAGTGACAAAGCCAGCAGAAGGCAGTGCGTTATCCTCAGCACCGACACCTGGCACGGCCGGGCGGCTCGTGGGAGCAGGTAAGCCAACCGCTGGTAGAATCAGAGCCAAGTGGGAACCACTCCAGCAGCATGAACTGCTTTTAACGACCGAGGAGGTTTTCTTCTGATTTTCCTTTTTAATTTTGGTAGATAAGCAAGTGGTAGATTGCTGAGATTTTGAGACACAACTTCTCCATCCCTCATGTACACAAGAGAAATGCTGGTTGTCTTAAGCCCCTCAGGCCTCCAGTGACACCCTCATTCACTTCTTTGGGAATCCAACTTGACACCAGTCAGACACGCGGCCCTGATAGCAAAACAGGTTAAAAGGGAGGAACAAATGGGTTCCGTCTCAAGGTTAAAGCTTCCCTCTGGATGACAGTGCACTCGCACACAAAGGTGTCCATCTTTTGCGGAGGTGAGGGGCAGTTAGGCAGATGTGCTCTAACTGAACAAAATGCAAAATTGGAACAGAGTAGTAATTTTTTCCAGTGCAAATTCAGTTTGTCTGTTGATTTGTCTTTTTGAAAAGTACAGGTTTTTGCTTTTAAATTCTTGGGAATTGGGCTGAATGTAGTCAGGTCTCTTTCCTTAATCAGCAAGAAGGTACTGAACACTAGACAGATATGGGAAATATGAACACATTGGGTATGGTCCCTGCACGCGGAGACGATGTAAGACCTGTTGGGAAAACCTAGCAGCGCTTTAAGAGGATAAACGAGGGCTATCAAACGTTCTGTATGACTGCAGGCACGACAGCAGTCAAGTGGAAGGAGGGGTTTAAGCCAGGTCCACAACTGAGATGTAGTTCTGAAAACAGACGAGGATCGCCTGCAGGCAGGATGAGAGCAAAGGCAGAGAGACGGGAAAGGGTAATGTGCGACTGAGGCACAGCAACTAGACCAACCTGATTTGCATTGAGGGTTTGCAAGGCAAGTAACCAGACGGGGTCAGGGCTGGCCTGGAGGCCTCACACAGTGAGAGTGTGGACTTCAGCGTGAAGCAAATAAGGAAACACTCAAGGTTTCTGAACAGGGGTGAGTGACATGAAAGCAAGCTGGAGCGTACACAGAGAGAGATGGGCGGTGACGTTGAGGATGGAGTGAGAGGAGCAACCTGGAAGCTAGTTCTGAGGACCTTACTTTAGCAGATGTAAAAAGAAGACACCAAACACCTGAAGATGGAGTGATGAGAAACACTCATTTATACAGCACGTCTACAGTTTACAAAGGACTTTTGCTTCCATGATCTCTTCTTATCCTCAGAACAATCTGTAAAGGAGAACACTGATCACATTTCACAGTTTGAACTGCTCCCAGCACCGACGCGCTCACCTCTGGCGACGCTTCCTTGGTTGGTTTTGGGGCACTACCTTTAGTTATTTTTTTCCCCTCTTCTCATTATTCTTTCTCAGGAAAGGCTTTTTCTTCCGTATTTCCCCTCAAATACAGATGTTCACGGGCCTCTCCTCTTCTCCCGCTATATCCTCTCAGATGACTTCACCTACTCTCACGGTTTTAGACCTCACATATAAACTGCCGTCTGCCAAATCCTTACGCAGAGCTCAGTTCTCCCCGCGGAGCACCTGAGCTAGCTATACACGCTCCTGCCTGAACTCGCACGTTCAGCAAGCATGTCCGACACGAGGAGCACAAAGAGCAGTCCCAGGCCTCGAGAAAGGAGCCAGCGGGCACTGAGGGAGGGGTCTGGTCTCAGCGAGGGACAGGACTGGCAAAGCCACTGGAGCTCACAGGTACGTGAATCCTAAACAGTTATTTTTCACTATTTTGATTTTTGATTTCTATGTTAAATCTTTTTATACATAGCCTTAATTTCAAGTTGCTTTCAAGTATTCCTTTGAAAGCAAGAGGTTGAAAACATAAATTTGAATGATGCTCACAAGACCCTGTATGGCAGACAAGCCAAGTATTATTGGTCTAATTTCACAATTCACTCACTCACTTACTCACTGCTTTGTTCAAACATTTATGGAGCACTTTTTATGTGCCAGGCAAGCGGTGGGTGTGACAATGATTCAGACGAAGTCCCTCAAGGAGCTCACAGTCTAATGGTAAACCACTGAGTCAGCGGAGGCACAGAGTGGTAAGTGACTTACCCAATGAGGTAGAAATAGCTAGGTGCTTGGAAACGTGGGGCTAGAGCTGGACAGAGGGCAGGGCAGAACTAACTCATCATAAGTAAACCCCTTTGATTAAGGAGCAAGGTTGCATACATACACAAACACATTACAAAATCTGATTGCAAAAAGGTTAAAACAGTTTCCAATTTTCACCATGATTGAATTCATGTCTTGCAATGAATTAAGCCATTACCTGATGGCATTTCTATACTTGCGCCTAAAGCTTGGGGCATGCCACCAGTCTGCTCAGACACGACGACTCTGCAGGGAGCTTGAGGTCCAATTTTAGCACTGGGAACCATATCGAAGGACTGCAGTTAAAGCCACGACCTTTAAATGCAGAGCACACTTACATGTAGAAGCTCGGAAAAAACTCTGCTCTAACCCTCATTCAGAGGATTCTAATAAGTTATAGATACCACAGAAATCAGAGAATTTGTTCCTTTCCATATATACATTATTTGGGCTGTACAAGGTGAAAGGTTTCACTTAGACATATTTCATAAGTAATTCAAACATTATACAGATATCTACAAAGACACCTCATTTAGATGCGTGTGTACACCCATCCAACGTACACCAGCTAATCGCAACGAGAACTTGGGTAAGGCAATTTCTTTTGTGATGCTGACACATGATCCTTGAGGAAAGGGCAGAGTGCATGAAGCACTGTCCACTTCAGGCCTGACCATCTGTTTCAGTGACACTCTTTGTGATGAACTTACTTCACTAGGCAAGATGTCTATCTCACTGACAAAAGCAGTGAATAATCATAAAAAGAGGTGTTTCTGAATGCGGAAACCATGATTATCCAGTAATCGAAGTGGTGGCCTACTCAGGCACAGCTGGCCGTGCCGCTGCTAAGTGAGGAGAAAACTTCACGATGACTGCTGCTGAGAATCAAACGACGCGTAATCCCCACAGGACGCTGCACAGGAGACTCCGCACACGAGCCTCCGCGCCGTCAGCTGCTCACTTCAAGCACTTCTTCACCTTGCTGCGGAGGATGTTCTGAAAACAAGAACCATCACAGACATTCTCCTAAGTGAGGCTCTGAAAGACAGACAGGCAATGGGACAGACAACTCAAGAGCTTAACACAATCCCTGAAGATCCCTGGTCAAGAGCCATATTCTTATGTGAAAGGCACATGTTTTCAGCCTCGAGAGAATAACCTGGAATCACAGGCGCTCCTGAGAGCTCCTGTCAGAGAAGGCGGCAGGCAGCAGCACCAGGGCACCACACATCTCGAGTTCTCCACTGGCATCAAAACCACAGGCAATTTATACAGTGGTTAGAAACAGTCTAAACTGTAGTAAGAATTACCTTGTAATTTTTTAACTCCTGTTTTTGTGGCTAGGAAGAGTAATCATATCTTTAAGGCTATAATGTGCATTTATAAAACTATATACATATTTAAAATCACCAGAATCTTAAATTTTTATAATCACAAAATGGGTACGTTTACCTTTATCAGGGCGTTCTGCGTGTTTGCTCTTAGATGAAGAGGCCCCCACACCTTTATTACTGGAGTGGCCCTGCTCCACTTCACATAAGTACACATCGATGGGGCCTTTGGTGCTCCGTATGTGTACTGTGATAGAGTCCTAGCAAAACACACATAAAACATCAAGAGGAATGAGAGAATTCACTAATTTCTTTTCCCCACTTACTAGACTACAGAAGTTTCAATGCACATTTCTGAACATTTAAATTCAGGTAGTTTCCTTTCTATCATCTAACCTGAGAAAATCACATACTTGGCTTCAGTTGCATTAACTGGCCGAATCATGTAGTTAAAACAGCAGCCTGAGCACACAGTGGTGGGTTCACAGCCATAATCTGAACACTTCAGGACTCACGCGCCCGTCCTTCTCTACTCAAGGACTCCTTCATGGAGTCTGTACTTGAGAGTCAAATCAGTGTTTTGACGACAAAAGAATCTAAAACTCCCTGTAGCCTCAAATGATAAGGGTGTGTTTGGAGTTCAGCCACTGATGAGGTACTGAGCTAACTCAAAGGACCATCCTTTCATCCACTTGAAAAAGAAAGATGAGATCAAGATGAAATATTGCTCATGTAATTTAAAATACTAAAATCCATAAGATATCTGGAAATTGGGTGCTTCTCCTGAGAATTAGGCTAAATTCCTAAGGAGCAGGTCCAGTTATAAAGGATTCCTCTGTGTTTTGACTGGGAGTGGGCTCAGCTGAAACATCCTGGCAGTTCTCTTCCCTTGCACGCACTTGGGCCTGGGCTAAGTTCCAGAGACAGCATGGCTCCCATCTCACTGGGATCCCATGAGAGGCACTCAGGGAGACAAGGCATATCAGAGGGTCTCAAAAACGCAGGTGTCATCCTTTCTACAGCTTCCTGGTACCAGACAGGCAGGCTGGAGAACATCTATGCTCAGCTTCTAGACTGCCAGGTCAGGGCTGGTGTGAATGGTACACCTCGTACAACTCAACAGATCAAAGAAACTCCTGTCGCTCAGACCTGGCAGCCAGCTGAAGACCTCATATTCCATGAAATCAGGGGCTGGGAAATGTCTTCTGTAAAGGGTGAGATGGCAAATATTTTGGGCTTTGTGGGCCATACCTTCCCTTCACAACTACAGAACTCTGCCATTAGAGAGCAAAAGCAGCCAGAGACAACATCCAAACAAATGGGCATGTGGCTGTGTCCCAATAATATTATTTACAAAAACCAGCAGGCTGGATTTGACCCGAAGGCCAGTCCACCTGCCCAGCACTAGATTCCCAGATCACCGTGGACCCTGACCACAGCGGAGTCAGATGCTCTCATCCATCGCTCCCTTACCTATTGCTGGGAATGGCTGCCCAGAGGTCCATGTGCATCAGCTTTTAAACGGGCCTTTAAGAAATGTCATGGGCATGATCAAAAGGCTCAGCAAGATTTAGCAATTACAGTCTGAAGCAGCTCATAGCAGAGGAACAAAACCCAAAAACCTACCAGTCACTGCAGAATGGACTATCATGCCCCAAGGTAAGGAAGTCTGAAAGATTAGTGGTTACGTTTTTTTTTAAGTTTCAATATCTGTGAAATGACTCATATTGAATATAAATGTTACTTAGGAGACTTGGATGTATCTAAATCCAAATAAAACAACTAGGAAACATCATCAAGAAGTCACAATTTGAGTGTGACTGGAGGAAAAGAAAGCTGTTCCTTACTCGATGGATAACCTGCCGTCAAGTGACAACATGGGCTCTAATCTGAACAACAGCCAGATGATAAGGGAGGCAGGGGGTGAGGATACTCTTCCTTCCGAGGGAGGTGAAGCCCTACAGCAGCGGTGAGGACATCCCTGTGGGCACCGATGGTCTATCATGCGGTCAGAATTGACGCTCTGTCCCAAGAAGGGCCACACTCCTTGGTTCTGATTCCATCCTTACCAAGCAACCTTCTGAGCACAATTATCTTTCAATAGAAACTTTCCTACAAGGGAAAGAGTGTGCTCAGCAGCTGGCAGCTGGTAATATTTTCACTCACACAGCAATTTTACTCTTCATCTTGAATGTGTAACTTAGTGTTGTAGCTCATTCCTTAGTCTTTTATGAGTCTGGTTAGTCAGCCTGGAGCCCTGGCTGACACCAGGTCTGCCTTTTGGAACTTCAAGACTGAGCCAATTCTTGGTAATTCCTCTAAGAGGCGTTATAGGACAATGGTTTAGAACAAACTGAAGCCAACTATCTGGGTCTGAGTTCTGTCACTTACTGTCTGATTGCGAGAAAGTTAGTTAATCTTTCTGTGCTTCAGGTTCCTCATCCTTGAGAAGGTAACAATCATGACTACTTCATTTTTTGTGTTATTCAAAACAAGTTAAAATGCGTAAAGTGTCCAGAGCAGTCTCAGGCATGCAGCTAACAGCACAGAATGGTTATAAAGCTTGTGTCACTGCAATACGGCAGAGCCTAAGCAGTTGGCCCACCTTTCTCTTTAAATCTTAAAAACGCAGGGCCACCCAGACTTACAAAGAAACAAAGAGTGAAAGCTCAGATAAAATTAGAAATGAAAGAGGAGAAATTAACAACAGACACCACAGAAATACAACAGATTATGAGAGAATACCATGAAAAACTATATGTCAACAAAATGGATAATATACAAGAAATGGACTCTTACAACCTCCCAAAACTGAAATCAAGAAGAAGTGGACAATCTGAACAGACCAGTCACAAGGAAAGAGATTGAAACAGCAATCAAAAGCATCCCAAAGAATAAAAGCCCAGGACCAGATGGCTTCCCTGGGGAATTCTACCAAACTTTCAGAGAGGATTTAATACCTATCCTTCTCAAGCTATTCCAAAAAATTAGGGGAGATGGAACACTTCCTAACACATTCTATGAGGCCAACATCACTCTGATACCAAAACCTGACAAGGACAGCACGAAAAAGGAGAACTACAGGCCAATATCGCTGATGAACACAGATGCAAAAGTTCTCAACAAAATTTTGGCAACTCGAATTCAGCAATTCATCAAAAAGATCATACATCATGATCAAGTGGGATTTATTCCTGGGACACAGGGATGGTTCAACATCCACAAATCAATCAATGTCATACAGCACATTAACAAAATGAGGAGTAAAAACCACACGATCATCTCAATAGATGCAGAGAAAGCATTTGACGAGATCCAACAGCCATTTATGATAAAAACTCTCAAGAAAATGGGGATAGAAGAAAATTACCTCAACATAATAAAGGCCACATATGACAAATCCACAGCCAACATCATACTCAATGGGCAAAAACGGAATGCCACCCCCCTGAGAAGAGGAAGAAGGCAAGGATGCCCACTCTCACCACTCTTATTCAACATAGTACTGGAGGTTTCGGCCAGAGCACTTCGGCAAGAGAAAGGAATAAAAGGAATCCAAATAGGAGTGAAGAAGTGAAACTCTCGCTGTTTGCAGACGACATGATCTTATATATAGAAAATGCTGAAGAATCCATTGGAAAACTAATAGAAATAATTAACAACTACAGTAAAGTTGCAGGGTACAAAATCAACTTACAAAAATCAGTTGCTTTTCTATACTCCAATAACGAACTTACAGAAAGAGAACTCAAGAATACAATTCCATTTACAATCACAACTAAAATAACCTACCTAGGAATAAATTTAACCAAGGAGGTGAAGGACTTATACAATGAAAACTGTAAGACATTCCTGAAAGAAACTGATAATGACATAAAGAGATGGAAAGACATTCTATGCACATGGATTGGAAGAATAAACATAGTTAAGGGCCCATACTACCTAAAGCAATCTACAGATTCAATGCAATCCCAATCAGAATCCCAATGACATTCTTCACGGAAATAGAACAAAGAATCCTAAAATTCATATGGGGCAACCAAAGACCGTGAATTGCAAAAGCAATACTGAGAAGAAAAAAAAAGCAAAGCTGGAGGTATCACAATCCCTGACTTCAAAATGTATTACAAAGCCAGTGATCAAAACAGCAGGTACTGGTACAAAAACAGGCACACAGATCAATGAAACAGAACTGAAAGCCCAGAAATAAAAGCGCAAATCTACGGACAGCTAATCTTCGACAAAGGTGCCAAAAACATACAACGGAGAAAAGACAGTCTCTTTGATAAATGGTGTTGGGAAAACTGGACAGCCACATGCAAAAGAATGAAGGTAGACCATTATCTCATGCCATAGACAAAAATGAACTCAAAATGGATCAAAGACTTGACGATACGTCCTGAAACCATAAAACTCCTGGAAGATAATATAGGTAGTACACTCTCTGACATCGAACTAAAAAGGATCTTGTCGAATACCATGTCTTCTCAGACAAGGGAAACAAAAGAAAAAATAAACAAGTGGGACTTCATCAGACTAAAGTGCTTCTGCAAGGCAAAAGCCACTAGAATCAAAACAAAGAGACAACCCACCAATTGAGAGAAAATATCTGCAAATCATTTATCTGACAAGGGGTTAATCTCCATAATATATAAGGAATCCACACAACTGAACAATAAAAAACAAACAACCCGATGAAAAAATGGGCAGAAGATATGAACAGACATTTTTCCAAAGAAGATATACAGATGGCCAATAGACACATGAAAAGATGTTCAACATCACTAATCATCAGGGAAATGCAAATCAAAACTACATAAACTACACCTGTTAAAATGCCTATAATCACTAAGACTAAAAATAACAAATGCTGGAGAGGGTGTGGAGAGAAGGGAATCCTCATACACTGCTGGTGGGAATGCAAACTGGTGCAGCCACTATGGAAGAGTATGGAGATTTCTCAAAAAACTAAAAACAGAACGACCATACGACACAGATATCCCCCTACTGGGTATCTACCCAAACAATTTCAAATCAACAATGCAAAGTAACATACGTACCCCTCTGTTCACTACAGCACTATTCACAATAGCCAAGACATGGAACCAATTTAAGTGCCTATCGACTGAGGACTGCATAAACGTGTGGTATATATACACACAATGGAATATACTCAGCCATAAAAAAAGACAAAATCATCCCATTTGCAACAACATGGAAGGACCTGGAGGGATTATGCAAAGCGAAATAAGCCAGACTGAGAAAGACAAATACCAGATGATTTCACTCATACGTGGAACGTGAACAAACCCACAAAGAAAACAGTTCAGTGGTTACCAGGGGAAGGGGAGTAGGGGGTGGAGAGGGTGTGAAGGGGAGCACTTATGTGGTGACAGACAAGAAAACAATGTACAACTGAAATCTCACATTGATGTAAACTATTATAAACTCAAAAAAAAAAAAAAAATGCAGGGGTACCTACTTCTCTGGGAGCTGGAACATCCAATCTGGTTTCTGCGGGAGCTTTAACTGCAATAACAATTTGTTCATGGAAGGCTTGGATGCTATGAATATCTTGATATGTCACATACGCAAGTGTGAAAATCAGTCAAGGATCTCTAAGCAGAACACTACTTATTGGGGAGGTAACTTCTCTCTCATGATACAGGAATGCAAGTGTCAGCTTTGAGTATCTTTAAGTTTTTATGGGATATAAACTCACAATTAAGGAAAGCAGTCTGTAAGAAAAATTTTCTTACATAATTCTTAGTATTACATCAACAATTCTTAAGATTTTATAGAGTTTTATAATATTTATAACTCAAAGAGTTGCTTTAAACTGTACTATTGTGATTATGATGACAATTTCTGGAGAAAAATACTAAAGTCTGAATCTGTAACACAAACACAACTCATTAGAGTATTCAAATCCCCACTCCCCGGCCCCCATTCTCTATTCATTGCTAGATCTTACAGAGAAACTTTGGGAAAAAATATTCAGAGTTTGGGTGAGAATCCCCTAAAACACAGGGTGGGAAAAATCTATAAAAAGTAGAAACAACTTAAAAAATAAGTTTTTCAGGACTATCATGTACTCTTGGGATTTCCCTCATCCAAAATTATTTTCCAACTCACTATTTTTCATCTTGTTTTACTGTTGCCTGAAATTTTACCAATTATGTGATTTATTGGGTTTCCCCAGCCTCCTTTTTTTAATCCACAGACCTTCTGACTGAGTGTAGTAATGTCAGCACTTTTTTCCCTTCTAGTAACTGGACTGTGGAAACAGGGGTTTTGACTGATGTAAAGTTGAAATAAATTTGAAGCATCGAATAGCTCAGAACCACTGACACCTCAAAGAGGTGCAACAAGGGGTACAGAGAAGCAGAAAGGTCCAGAAGACCCAGGAGAAGATCAGGAGAAGTACCAAGGATGAGGCCCCCATTCTGGTCCCAGAGACACTGAGCTTACGAGCAGTGCTGACATTCGGCTATGCTAGGCTTTGTGGACTAGAATGCAGTGTTGGTACCATTACAACGGCAATTCACTGTTTCAGAAGTAAGATTTAGTTAACAAATTGGGGAAAACATGAATTTCACAAAGGCCAGCAAACATTTTACCATCTTTACAGTATTCAGACTACACAAACAAACAAGAACGCACCACTACTTTAAGTGTAAGTGCAAATGTGAACTTGGTCTGTCACTGCACTGCTCAGGTCATGAGGCAGTGCTTACTCTGCACAGATGTCACACCAAGATTCAGAGGCAAGGACATTACTTGTGTATGTTTGACGCTATACTACTAAGCCTTTACTTTCTTTAGCTTCTAAAGGTCTAATTTTGTATCTTAAATGTACTAGTGAAATCCCCAAACTGATCCGACTACTTAAAGGAACCTGCTTTGGAAGGAGAAATTTTTTAAAAAGGTACAGAGTTAAAGGATATCTTTCATTTTCTTTGTCATCTGTTAACTCAAACAACTGCTGAGCACAATCCTTAATTAACTCATCCAGAGCATCTTCCATTGCTGATAAGTCGGAAAGTTCCTCCTGTAGCTTCTTCTGCTGGGGCACTGCTCCAAAATTGCTAAGATCAGATCCTCTTTAAAAGAAAAGTATTAAAGAAAAAGATCATCATCAAGAGCATCTAGGCTATTACAGAATCACACAAGTTAGGTTACTGGCCTTTCTCCAAACGTTTACATCAGGTGTTTCCCACAATGACAGACAACACCCAGGTACTCCCATTATTCCAGACACCCATTATTCTTCCTCTACATTAACTGGTTTTTGCCCACATTTCTAGTCCCTTACATTGGGACTTTAAAAAATATATCATAACTCTATGGAAATTAATAGTAGTAAGAAAAGCTTAATGAAGTTTAATGAGTTGAACTAAGAGTCAATAACACCCAGTTTAAGGCCCAGCTCTACGATTTAACCGCATAACTTTTGACAAGTTATAATCTTTTGGTCCCTTAGTTTTTACGGATGAAAAACAAAATTTGCTAAATGGTAGTTCCTCGGCTAAATTCTGTAAGTGTGTATTCTTCTCTACTGTGCATATTCTATCTAAATATAATGATTATATTCATTCTTCTTAAAAGATATATTTTCTTCAGTTATTACTGCCTACCACAACATGATAGAACCTAAACAACAATTGATACTCATTTTTTTTCTTCAATCTTTATGGAAAACAAAAAAGGAAAAGGCTGTTACCACTTTATCTTTTGCTTGCTAGTTTTCAAATCTGATTCCAATTAGTGATTTAGAATGCAATCTGACATTAACCCCTAAAGTGTTGCTTACTGTTCTATAGTAAACATGGTCAAGTTAGAACTCAATCTGCATTTCCATACTATTGAAAAACTAACCTCCTCTATGACCCCCTTTCCTCTAATAACTAAGTTAATTACTTAGTCATTTTATGATCTTTGTTGGTAGATTTTTCCCTTGCCTGAAAGGTGTCTATATTCTCACATGCTGGAACTGTTTCTTACTGATCCCAAATACACACCTAGTGTAAGTATAACAGCTTTCTTCTTATGTACGTGCCTTTGCGTGTGCCTGTGCACACATCCCCCATATCCACATGGTAGCCTCCTTCCAGGGGATCCTTCCCAACCATGTGTTAACTCTTTAGCAACTGCCTTTTAGACAGCAAGTCTTCTGGCTTTTTTCCCATTCAGGGCAGTTTCCAGGTGTGATCCACAGCCTACCTGCATCACAATTGCATGGGGTCCTTGTTAAGCGCGTAGATTCCTGCCTTCCCCAGAACAACCAAATTAACACCTCTGGGCTCGAGGCCTCTAAGTGTTCCCCACACTATCAAGCAAGAATCACTGTTCTACACCCTTAACTGATTTCCCTCCATATCAATAATCAACTGGAACTCAAGAAATACTTTTTTAAAAATCTCCTATACAATCAGATGTCCCCTTTTTATGATCTTGAGAAGTGAAAAATCTTAAAACTAATCATTGTTCCATTTAACTTTTCCATAATTCTGGAATGATATTCTATGTCTATGGCTCTTATTTAGTCGTAAGTAGGAAAAAATACGTATGTACTTTGTGGGACAATGTAAGAAAATTTCACAGAATCCTTTTCTAACAAGAAGTCACATCTTACTTTGTTTCAAATTGTGAAAAAACTGCTGATAGCGCATTTGATTTAAGCATGGTATTGTCACTTAACGAGAAGTAAAAGAACGCCATGAAAAGTTGGAAACCAACTCACATCCATCGAATATGGTTCTTGGACTTCTTCTCGACCAGGTCGATGCCGTCTAAGACGTTGGTGATGTCATACACTCTTCGTTTCCGTACTCCCAGTTTTGTTGCAACCTTGTTTAAGTCAAGAATACCCCCAGGAGCAGATCTCACAAGATCCATAAATTTTCGAGTTAAATAAACCAGTGATACATCAAAACGAGGTCTCTTCACTTTTAGAGCTTCTGGGAAACAAACACATTTGTAAAATTTTAGATAGCATTTCTTTCTCAACTCCATTAAAAAAACCATTTATTTCCTCTTGATCAGTAAGCATAGACATTGACAGAAATTCTACACACTGATCAAATCATAGCTTTTTTGTGTGTGTGAGGAAGATCAGCCCTGAGCTTACATCTGCTGCCGATCCTCCTCTTTTTGCTGAAGAAGAGTGGCCCTGAGCTAACATCCATGCCCATCTTCCTCTACTTTATATGTGGGACGCCTACCATAGCACGGCTTGCCAAGTGGTGCCATGTCTGCACCCAGGATCTGAACCAGTGAACCCTGGGCCGCCAAAGCGTGCTCCACTTCAGTGGCCCAGGGTTTTGCTGGTTCGGATCCTGGGCGCGGACACGGCATTGCTCACCAAGCCATGCTGAGGCGGCATCCCACATGCCACAACTAGAAGGACCCACAACTAAAATACACAACTATGTACTGGGGGGCTTTGGAAGAAAAAGGAAAAATAAAACCTTAAAAAAAAAAGCACACATTTAATTATACTAAATTACTCACGAGACACAGTCTTATAAGCTCAGGATAAGTATATTCCTACCACGTTAGTTATTTTATAAAGAACAGATATTAACTGAACATCTATAATGTGACAGTTGCTGAAGGGATATAAATGTGATTAAGAAGGTCTTCAAAGTGAAGGCATTCCAGAGTCTATGAGGAGTTCTATGACAACCCTGAGACAAGTGCTAAGGGAGGTGTTCAAAGTCACTCGAGAAGATGAAATAAAACCGTAACTGGAGTGGGAAATCGGGAAGGCCTCCGAATGGGAATGGAACACAGAAAGATGAAGAGGAAGGTGTCCTCCCACTCTAACGGAGGGCAGGGGTTTAAGCAAGGCAGAGGAAACGTGAAAAGACAAAGCAGCACTCGAGAACGCAGTGTATCTGGGGGATCCACAGCTGATATAGCTTTAGTGATGGGTGTGGGCAGCAGAGCGCGCTGGAAGAAGACGCTGCAAAGTAGAGCAAGAAACCACCTTCCAGGGTCTTGTCTGTCTGTCCATTCTCCATTGCCTTCTTTAAGGTTATGAGATGGCTTTTAAATTCAACACAAATAAGTAGAAACAAATGAATGAGTCAGGATTTTCTCTCTTTATGTAATAGAGCATCACTGAAGAATTTAAGGTGGAGCGATATCATGATCGCGTTTCTATATTAGAAAAACTCCACGGGCAGCAGAAGGAAAGGGGTTCGGGGGTGGAAGAGCCTGGAAACAAACAGCCTACATAGGAGGTTGTCCCCCTGCTTCAGTCTGGGAGAGTGAGAACCGACCCAAGCAACAGCAGTCTAAGTGGCTGGGCCTGTGGGCTCAGGGCAGAGCAGAGTGGGGCAGAATCCTCTCTGCGAAGTGACTTCACCTCAGTTTACTCAGGTATGAAATAGGAGTAACAAGCCACACCTATGCTTTGAAGGGCTGTTGCGATAATCCACACAGAGCTCAACACAGGGCCAGGCATTGTAAAAGCTCAATAAGCTAGACATTACTGGTAGTCGGTGGGGATGGGACACGAGAAGGAAGCACTTCCCAGGTAAAACTGACCAAACCTGAGGACCAGCTGTGGGTGAGACTGATCAGGGCAGAGGAGAAATGAAGGGATGACAGTAAGATTTATACATGGGCATCTATGTACCATCTATCCACTGAGATTAGGACCAAACTAAAGGGGAAGGGAGGGGTGGGGCAATCTATCATAACCATTTCCGGAAGGCCAGGGAACTAGAGCACTGGGATTCCATCTCCTTGACCGACTGAACACCGACCCACGACAGGGGTGGGAGGGAAGAGCAAAGGGAGTGAAAAGAAGCCAGGAGGGCAGGGCTGTCCTCAGCTTGTCACCAAACTGCCTTCAGGTCCACTGAGAGCAACAAGCACTGCTCTCAGAGAACTCTGTGAGAACATCCTTCGACACAGACCATTCTATTGTAAAAATGACGTTTCCAAAGCAGTGGAGAATAAACTGGCATTTGTGCACGTCATTCAGCGCACGACCTCAGGAGTTTTTGCTGAAATTCCAAGCTTTACATTTCAGTGTACAAATAAAACATTTTGTGTAAGTTCTTCATCAACTCATGTACATTTAAAATAAATTATTTAAATACATGAAGTTCAAACTACAAAACCTAAAATCTATTCAGGAATCAACTTACTTCTCATGGACACATACTGTACATTATCTTCTAAATTAATCCTTATTTTTGATGGCTGGAAAAAAGAAGATACAGAAATTTAACTTAATAATTTAAAAACAACAATGCAAAAGCACAGCATCTTAATGGATAACATAAAAGGTTTTTTTACCCGGGGGTAACAATTTGGGTGTGATAAAAGCAGCCTTCTTCCAAACCATATCTACTTCGACTATAGTCACACCTGACAATGTTCACAGATTTAAGTTTCTAAAACCGCACGGACTTCCAGACATATGGAAGAAGTAGTCAGAGAGAGAAAGGGGCAGGGGGAGAAAGGAATGGTGAAGGAGGGAGAAAATATGAATGAGAATTTATTACTGAACAGACATTAACTAACCGCATCAGGTACTGAGGCTAAAAAGGAATACAAGGATGATCAGGACACCGTCCCTAACTTGGGAAAGCTCAGCAGAGGTGTAAGATATTTCTAAACTAACAAATGCTCACTTCTTGCTATTTAAGTGTAAGTAGCTTCAAAAAATTTGCTCACAAACCTTCACAGGCAGCCATGCATTCCCAAAACCTTTAGATAAAGCCACGTAAACAGAAATCCATATTAGCCACATGCTTAGAATGAAGTACAAAACTGGCTGCAGAGTAGAACCAAGAGGAGTGCTACAGATGCACCTAGAGAGGGAAATCACAGAAGGTTCACAGGGAAGCGGATCCCCAGTGAAACCTTGAAGGACAAGCCAGATTTTGCCTGAATCTGTGGGAGCTTTGGGAGGGAGGCAGAGAGGGAGAAGACAGGATACCCGGTGCAGGAAATGCAATGAACAAAGGTATGAAAATATAAATCGGACGGCACCTTTTGAGAACCCACCTGTGTGGCCTGAGTGAAAGTGACAATACTGAAGCTGAAGGGCGGGCTCACACCATGCTCAACATGGAGGGCGTGAAAGTCAGGCGAAGGAGTCTGGACTTTATGTTGTAACCAGTGCAGAATCGCCAGATTTCTGAACAGGAGTATGACATACTCAAGCTCCTGGTTTAGGAAATAAGTAAGGTAGCACTGCGGCAAAAAGACTGGGGGCAAGGGGAAGCCTGAAGGCAAGGGGAGAGCTAAGCAGCTCTCTGTTTATCTCAGTGTTATAAATCCTTGGCACAATGATTTCCATAACATCTACGGCAAGATGATACTATCTATTAGCAGGTCAACTTAGTATGGAATAACACCACTGAAATAGAATTCTGCTCTAAAATTAATTTAGTTGTTAAAATTTAAAGGAAAATGAAGACCTGCTGGGGTGTGCAAAACCAGAGTTGGGAATGCCTGCCTTGGGCGCAAGGACGAAGTCTGGCTAGCTCTCTTACACAGCAGTGACAACGGTGACTTGCAAACACGGCATCCAACAGCGAAGCACTGAAGGGCAGTCCTGTTAAAGTCAAACATCAGACGCCTGGACCAACCGTCATTCTATTTTTACATTTAACCCTCCCGCTAATACAGGACGAGACAGAGTCTAACTACTGTAGCAGGATGCTTATATGAGTAAAATCCATCCTCACCACACTGATTTGAAACACACATAAATATCCTAAATTGTTACATATAAAGGTCTGTGTAGGAGTTTTCTATTCTGCCCATGATCTAGTCACTCACGTATCTGTAGCAAACTGCTTTGATTACTATAATGTTAGAATAAACTTTACTATCATTAGTGCAGTCCTGAGAATGCACGCAGAAAAGGTTAACACAGCAGAGCTCACAGGTGCCTTGTTGCAAAAAGGCTTCAGTTCTTTAAAATTTAGAGTAGCGGGGCCACATCCTACACAGGGTACAGCACGTCATGGTTCCCCTAAAGGCTGCCTTGCTGCCTTCTCTTCTCACACTCCAGAAGGGCACTTTCTCTGCTCCACGCGCCCCACCTCGTCTCCTCATCTAGACCGTTGCTATTCATAGGTTGGCACAGGGCTAGCACCTCAATTAGGTATCATAACATGAGAAAGTATGACTTTCTTTCCTCCCCTTCTCTGCTATAAATGCAGTCGCACTACATATGGACTACATGGAGATTTGTGGGAAAACAGACTCCAAAAGGACCCATCCATTTCTTTTCCTTTGAATATGAAAACACTAACTTTTTACCTCAAAGGAATCACACAGCACCACGGCCTCTGAGCACAGACATCTCGATATGCATAAATCTTACAGGTCTCACAATTCCAGAGATTTCCAAAGTGCCCAGAGCAATGACACATTCAACTCCTTTATATTAAAAATAGTTCTTGGCTTAACACTGGGTTCAGGACTACCAAATCTGTGACTTCTTAGATGCCGGGAGATCCTAACCATGGTGTAACATGGTCTAGCGATATAACTTTATTGCCCATTTTCCAAGCTATTGTGAAAATTAAATGAGAAGTTTTATAAATTGCAAAATCCTTGCAAGCACAAGAGACTATTATTAGTCTTTTCTTTTGTGAACCAGAATAGCGCCTGGCACATTCAGGCACTTGCTTAATATTTGTTAAACAATGAATGGAGACTGAAATAGTACCTTGTCATAGATGACTTCAACTGATAAATCACTCAGAACTATGAAACAATGAGTATTTACAGACGCAAGGACACAGGGTGAAGGCTCCCTCTTGGGCACATCATTAATAAGAATCTCTGAAAGAACAGAAGCCTCACTTTCTGTTTTCAAATACAACACTCGTCATGTGGAAAGACTCAGCCTGCCAATCCCAGCAAGCCTTGCCAGTTACTCTAACTTTGGTGAACTGCACTCAACAGATAGGCCAGGAGCTTTTCTGGGAGCAGTATGGGGACTAGATAGGATTTCTCCTTTTGAAGTGGCTTTAAAAATCAGAAAAATGAGAATAAATGTTTCCTCACACAAAAGTTAGTGAGCTATTCCAAAAAAAAAAAAAGGCCCCAAGTCATTCAGGCCCCTCAGGTCCCAGCAGTGCCCCTTGCCCCTGGAGGGACACTGATGAGGCTCCACATGCATGTATGGGCCCTGGTACAGAGGAGGAAAGGAGACAGGAGATGGAGCAGAGGGGCTCCCATCAGGCTGCGGAACAACTGAGGCCCCTCAACAGGAGACTGACCACATGAGCTCCTTTCAGGGTCACTTACTGTCTTTTCATTTTTAATCTCAGCCTTCAGAAAAGGTGCAGAAATAGTACTAAGAATTGCCATACACCCTTCACCCAAATGCCCCAAATGTTAATGTTTTACATTTGCTTTATCATTTTTTTCTCTAGACAAACAAATGCATTTTTTCCCTGAATCATTTGAGGTAAACTGCAGACTCCCAGATATTGAGTGTGTATTTCAAGGACGTTCTCTTATACAACCACAGCATAATGACCAAAAAGTCTGTTCAACACCAAGCAGTCTTGAAGAAGACTATAGGCAGAAATCTGGATTTTGAGGACTGCCAGTGAGGGTTCAAAAGGAGAGGAGGAACGTGTTGCTAGAAAGTGGAAGGAGGGGCAATCCCTGTCACGCTAAGACAGAGCGCTCAGCAACACTGTCAGCTGCGGCTCTGTGGAAAGTAGAAGGTGTCAATCACCTTGGTGGGCTAATGAAGGAGATTTCCACGCAAAGTGTTGATGGTGGCACCTGGTTGTTTCTTGCAGCTCATAGCAAAATGGGAAAGAAACTGAGCAGAGGACTTAATGGCTTTAAAAATTCTCAGTCTCTCTAGAAACTAAAAATTAAGAAATGGCCTCTGAGAAAGACCAAATCAAAGGCACCACGAGAAGAGCACAATCTAAAGATGAAGGTGAGGGTGTGACTGCACAACTTTTGGTTAAGGCCATCAAAGATGATACTATTCAGTCACACAAAAGGCCCTAGAAAGAGATTAAGGATGAGCCTCACAGATTCTCTCACTCTAATGATAGGGCCTCTAGGAAGCTTCTGGGCACTGTGCCTCAGCCATCCCAGCAGGAGCCGAAGGTAGAGAAGGGTTTATCTTGAATAAATCCATGGGCAGGACTCTTGTCTACTGAGTGAACTACAACAAGATTCACAGGAGATCCACACAGTTTTTGAGAGACTTATACCAGCAAAAACACTGCCAGCTTGGACTAAAAGGGACAGACAGTTCAAACTGAAAAGAGGACACCGGACACCCAAAATTCTACTGACAGGAAGCAGGCTGAAAAAACACTCAGCTATAACTAGGTATTACCTTTCATGAAAAAGATAGGAAGACTCAGACAGTGGAACCAAGAGCCCAGAAGTAGAGCTGAGAGCATGGAGAATTATTCCCAGGCTTCGAGACCTAATAAAGAAATTTCCAACATTTACCAGGCTGCATTTCAGAAGTGGACCAGCTACTCCTCGGTGACTCCCATTCTCCTTTATGCGCAGGAACGTCGAGAGCAGTTGTCCTATGTGTGCACCACTGTGCATGCTGTAAGCTGGGTGTGTGGGGGTCAGATAACTTGCCTTTCACTTTCACAGTTCTAAAGATCTGCAGGAACTGTACTTGAGGAGCTCTACTACACCTGAGGAGTCTGGACTCTTCTTTTATTCTATGAGTACAAAATCTGTTATTTTGAGGCTCGAGTTGTCTCAGATTAGCCGAGAGGAGCCTTGTCAAAGTGGTTCCTAAGCAGAACACTTATTTTTGACCTTTTCAGCATCTTTAGGATGGCAGTCCCCAGAGGAACACTCCCTCAAATTTCTATGGAACTAACCTGCCCAGGTGCCAGCAGGACACTGCTGCCCTCACTGTGGGGGGCACTGTCAAAGTTTCTATTCTTTTAAGGCAGTCTCACTGGGAGGTTTCTCTCAGATCATTTCCCCAAGGGGATGCCAAGGGAGAGCCTAGTAGTCCTCAAACCTCAAGACTGGACTACCTAAGAAACTTTCCCTTTCAATCCTCCAACTGTTTCTGTCCCTCACTTGTTCAGGTGTACTACCTAGCCTGTTTGAGCTTGGCTGGGAAATTAATGGAGAAGGCAGAGGGCTCCAAACTGAAAATCACAATGGATGATCTCAGTGCACACGGCTCTCCAGGAACTGGCAGCTCCTGATGGGCAAATCAGCACATTCCAAGTTATTTTACTCCTGCTCCAACTCCCACATCTGAAGACCCACCCTTTAAATTTGAGATCTCAAAGGAGAAAGAAAAGAACAAAAGGTGAGCTTTAGGGACTAAAATCTTTAGTATTGACTCTAAATTGGTTAAAAATCTATACAGAAGCTTCTTTGTACTGACTGCCTGTTTAGGGGAGTAATTCCCTTTAAGAACTCTTTGGAAATATACCTTTCTCCACGGTGATTGCATTCTCCTCACTCACTCAAATTTTCTTTATTTTTCAATATGCAGACTAAGTTCCATCTCCAACCAATACTATTTTCTCCCTTCTCAGAATTCCAGTTTTCAAGCCATCTACCCAGAGAACATCACTCAGCCAGATACATAACCAATCTCTGCATAGCAACAAAAAGTTTACTAAAAACCTCCAGTCACTAGCCAACTAAAAAACTCTGAGATAGGTGTTCAAATCACCACTCTACAGGAAGGAAAAGAAACACTCACACATTCAAACATTTACAGAGTACCTATTTCATTCATTCAATAACTATTAACCAAATCTTTTTGTGAGAGGCACCAAATGTGTTGGGGATGTAACAATGAAATGAACAGTGGCTGCACTCAGGGACCTAACAGCCACACATTGCAAAGAGGGGGTGAGTAAGCACAGGGTGCTTTGGGAGCACAAAAGCAGTGCCTAACGCAGTCTTGAGAGGCCAGAAGGCTCCAGACAAGTGACCTATAAATCTAGACCTGAAGAACCATAGGAGGTAACAAGAAAAGGTGTGCTTAAAAAAAGAAGGCTCTTTTGGCAGGCGGAGCATGGATATGTCAGGGTACAAAAGAATACAGAAATACAGAAAATTCAGCAACAATAAGCAGTTCAAGAAAGACAAAACCAGGGGCTAGATTATATTAATAAGTTTCTACTCTATCCTGAGAGCACTGGGAACCATGATAGATTCTTGAAGCCAAATGACATGATCAGAAACATGCTTTAAAAAGACCATTATGGTTAGTTACTATGTGGCGAATATACAGAAAAGTCAGGGGCAAGATTGGATGCAGGAAAACTGTTTAGGAAGACACTGCAACAATCCAAAAGGCAGATGACGTTTAGAAGCGGCAAGTCTTGGTGATTAATTTTAATTAGATTGGGAAAAGGGAGGGGGTCAGTTTGAAAAAAGGAAAATGCAGGATGAGGCTTTGGATACTAGCTTGTGCAATATGGTGGGTGTGGTATCATTTACTAAGAAAGGTAATAGCGAAGTTGTTGCTTGCTTAGGCAAGAAGGAAATGAATTCCATTTTGGATATATGAGTTTGAAATCTAAGTAGAGATGTCTAGTAGACAGTTGGAAAGCTCTGAGCTGGATTTATAGATCTGGGAGTTATTATGACGTGGTGACTGAAACTATCACAGTGCATAAGAATATCAAAGAGTTCAAGGGATGTGCATATCTACTGATATTAAATGCAAAATTAAGTATTTTTCCATCGTGAGAATTCAGGGCTTTTATCAAATTCTCAAAGATTAAGAACAGCAATATATGTAAAGGTAAGAGAAGTCATGAGAGTGGTAAATGACACCCCACATGAAGAGTGTGTAGAGAAGGAAGAAGAGAATCCTGAATAACACCAACATGTACGGAATAGGAGGAGGAGTTTGCAAAGGAGCACAGGAGAGGCCAGACCAGTAGATGGAGCATCAAGAGTATGTGGGTCAAACGAGCCAATGACAAGTCTCCAACAAGAGTGAGGGATCAACTGTGTCAAAACTATACAGAGGAGTGAAACATCTGATAAAATCAACCACGTTCTGGTGACCTTGGTTAGAACACACAGAGCTGTGCTGAGGGCAGAGGTCCCCTGGCAGCGGGTCGAGGTGCTAAGGAGAGGTGAGCAAGTGTAGTTTTCTCAGTGTGGCTGTGAATGGGTGGAGACAGGGATACAGTAGATGGAAGGGCATTTGGAATTAAGGGAGGGACCTTTTAAGATGGGGACGGATTTAGGATGCAGTTTAAGAAGTTAAGAATTTATCATTTGGAGCCACACATTTTGAGGTTAAATCCAAGCTTTTCTATGTACCATCCAACCACGGGCAAGCCACTTAACATTTCCAAGTCTATTTTGGCAACTGTCAAACAAGAATAATAATCTCTTAGGACTGCAGTTGAGGAGTTAAATTAGATCACGCTCATAAACTATTTTGGGGCACTGAGTTCCCATGAGGACTGGGCATACTGACTTCGGTAAACGCTGTTACTAGCTATGGGAAGAAACCAGCAAAGAACTTGAAAATATGGGAAGAAATGGAAAATAATGGCTTCATCCAGAGCCCTAAGAACCATGGAGAATATGGTGCATCTGTCTAGAGCAAGAATAGGGGAAATGAACCTTTTGCAGGAAGGGAGCCCAATCTCCCTTCCATTTTCTCTGTCAGACAGGACTGAAGACAATCTGCTGAACCGGGAGCTGTGGGGCGGTAAACGGGAGGTGTGGACAAGGTTTTAAATGGCTGCAGTCAAGCAGGAGAATGGGAGAGGAGGCTAAAGACAAGAACAAACGAGAGCTTGCAGAGATAGGCTGAGAAGCCCGGGAAGTCGGAAAACATGCTTTTCTACGCAAAGTTGGGCAATTTGCTCCAACAGTGCTCGCTGGCCCGAGAGAAAAGCCAAGGGGGCAGACGGCACCTCTGCGAGCAGGTGTGGAAAGGAGAGGGCGAGAGTCGAGCGCACGGCCGGTGGGGTTCCCAGCGCAGGACAGGCAGCGCGGGAGCCGGCGGCGGCGGGGCAGCCACGGCCCGGTCAGGTCCGGGGGTCACGACCCGGACGACGTCAGCGCGGCCGCCCCGCGGAGAGGCGGCGGCGGCTGGGCTGAGACCCAACCCGCGCCGCGCCGGCCGTGCCCGGGGCTTACCAGCAGGCCCTCCACGTTGATGGGGTCGCGGCAGCGGCGGCGCACCGTCTCCTCCGCCGGGTCCACGAGCAGGCTGGGCAGCTTCCGCGCCGGCCGCTGCTGACTCATGTTGCCCAGCCGGCCGGCCGGCCCTCGCACCCTGCGAGCTCTCCCGCCTTCTCCCGCTCGGGGCGGGCGCCGCCCCCAACACGCCGGGTCCCGGGGGCCAAGCACGAACGGGGCCCGCGGCCTGCTCGGAGGCGCCGCCTGGCCAGGCCGGCCCGCGGACGAAAGCGCCACCGCCCCACGACCCCGGGCGCTACAGCGCGGGCGGGAGAAAAGCAGGGTGACCCGGGACTCTCAGGACGCCAGGCCCGCCATCTTCCGCATGCGCAGTGCGCCGCCCCCACTGCGCATGCCTGCTGCGGCCGGGGCGCTCCCACGCACAGTGCTCTCCCAGCGGCCGGAGCCCGGGAAACCCCGGTCGGCGGAATCCACGGAGAGGATGGCGAAGGAGAAGGAAGAGGTGGAGCAGGAATCCCCGAGGAAGGGAACGGGGCGGGAGAAAAGAGGCAGCCGGGAAAACGCGACTGTCGCCTCGGAATTCTGGACACGAACGACACTAATAAATGAAAGTTCTGAGTGCGCAGGAATGTTAATCTATTCTCGAACTCCCTCCGCTCATCTCAGGCACCTGCCCCGTGCCGATGCTTAGTGAATGTCCGTAACCAAACTGTCGTGGAATTTTCTTACATGCTCCTTTCTTTTTCTTCCTTCGTTTCTTTCATTTGATGAATGAATTGTTGATTACCTGCCGTGTCAGATATTGTGGCGGGCACAGGAGATATTCATTTGAATTTGGCACAGGTTCCATCTCAAATTCCTGTGGAGGAGGCAGATAAATACCACATTTTAAGTTGGAGCCCGAAGGTGTGTTTTCAAATCCTTGCTCCCTCTACTTATAAGTTACAAGACCTTGAGCAAGTTAGTTAATCACTCTGTGCCTCAGTTTCTTCATGTGTTAGATGGGAATAATGACAGTACTTATCTCATTAGGCTGTTGTGAAGATTAATTGAATTAATGAATATAGATACTTAGAACAGGGACCAGCCCATGTTTGGAATAAAAATACAATATGGTGTGGTAAGGACAGGATTGAGGGCAGCAACTGAGTGGGGTAGTTAGACCAGGGGCTTCCACCCAGCCTGAGGTGGGCCAGGGAAGGCTTCCAGAGGAAGTCGGCTCCCAATTAGACTACATATAAACTTCTCGAGGTCAGAGCCTCTCCCTGATCTTTGTGTCTCCGGCATCTAGCACAGTGCCTGGGGAATAGTGAGCACTCAGTAAATGTTTGTAAATGAATGACTTGAAATAAAGGATAACCTAGGGGAAGTCTCCAGAAGACTGGATTTTGTTGCAGAATAGAGAATTTCCCAAAGCAGTTAAAAGACATCTTTACCACCCAGAGTCCCTGAGAAGACAAGGTCTGGAGACCAGAAATGGCTGTTTTCAATAAATAAGACATAATCCAGCATTTGCTATACATTTGGCATCCTGCTAAATGTTCTGCATACATTTACTAGTGTAAATCTTGTATCAAAACTGAAAAGTGTTTTTCTGCCCAATTTATAGATCAGGAAAATGAAGATTAGCAAGATTACAAAAATTACCCAAGGTCCTGGGTAGGCAGCAGTAGAGGCAGGATTTGACTCCACAGCCATTTAATTTGGTATCCCGATCCTTGAGAAGATGCTTGAAGGGTGGCTAGGGTTTCCACAGCCAGAGATGGGGTAGAGTGAGTGAAGGTGGGCTGCAGGTCAGAATGGGGATGGCAGGCATTCCAGGCTGAAGGCAGAGCGTGCACCAGCTTTGGAGAGTCAGGGCGATGACACAGCCCTCCAGTCTCGTATAATACCTGTGACTTGCCTTTACCCTGAGACGTAATCATTCACACATTTTTGGAGCGTGTGCCTGGCAGTAGAGTAAATGGTGAGGGGAAAACTAAATCCAACGGGAACCTTACCTTGTGCTTCATCAGCCCCCAGCCGGGTGGAGACACACACCAGAGCGTGTGAGCACTAAGTTAGAATATGTATAACAGGCTATGGGAGCGCGGAGGAGGAAGGAAAAAATAACTGAGTTTGGTATAAATCACAGGTGCTTTTTCACATATCTCCCTGTGAGGTAGATATTTCTAGAATACAGATGAGGATACAGAGGGTCAGAGAGGCTTAAGGCCACATGGAGAACCAAACATAGGACTTCAGCCACCAAATCATGTGCTTTGCCCACCACGCCCTACAGTGGTGCAGACACAGTTTCCAGCACAGAAATTCTAGTATTTTCCATTTCCAGTCCTATTTTTGTGTGTGCTTCCTGTGCAAAATGGTGCTAGGACAGAATGGGGTATGAGTCTTGGGACTTTAAAATTAGGGCTGAACTATAGGCCAAGTGCACAGGTGTACCTGAGGAATGCTGAAAGGCCTTACCAGTCAAAGGATATTTTACCTTCCTCCTATGGTAAAATTTCCTCCCCAGAAGTCTGTGAGGCAATGGCCGCGTCCAATAGGACTTTCTGTGATAATGGGAATGTTCTGTGCTGTCCAATATGGTAGCCACTAGCCACACGTGGCTGTTGAGCACTTGACATGTGGGTAGTGTGCCTGAGGAACTGAATTTTAATTTAATTTAATTTTAATATTAATTTAAATAGCCGTGTAACTAGCGAACACATTGGATAGTGCAGGTTAAGAAACTAAAATTGTGGGTATCATCTGGTCCAGGGCCACTCCAGGTGTGGTCTGTGGACCTCAGCATCACCGTCATCTGGGAGCTTGTTAGGTACGTAAAATTTTCTGGCCCCACCTCAGACTTGTAGAGTCAGAACTCCGAGGATTTGGGTGTACTCACAAGGCACTGGTCTAATGCAACCCCTTCTTTTCTAGATGAGGAAACTGAGTCTCACCCCAACTCCCCCACCAAGTCCCTGATACTCCAGCTAAATTGAAGCCAAGGTAACTTTTCTAATGCAGTTTTTTAGGGTTGAGAAATTAGAACAACCCAATGGGCACCACGGTAACCTAATATTTGCTAGATGTTCCAGCTTTCTACATATGCCTCGCCCTCCAGCATGGCCATTCTTAGATCTTAAACAATAGGAGGAACGATCAAACTGGAGGCCAGGAGAGTGGTGACGAGGCTGTCCTAGTCACTGAAAGGGCAGCAGGTGATGGCCTGAACTGTGCCGCTGTGGTGAAAACAGAGAGCAAAGGACAGATTCAAGAGATATGAGACAGGGGCAGAAGGAACAGGGCTTGAGGGTTGATTTGGTTTCAGGGAAGGCTTGCAATGAAGATGGCAATTTGGGTCCAGGAACTCAAAGTCCAGGAACAGAAAAGATTTCCACAGAGTGTAAGACTGGAGTAGGGCAAGGCCAGGAGGTGGAACTGGAGAACTGCCGACTGAAAGGACGGGCAGAGGCTGTCATAATTGTTTATAATGAGCACGATTTGTTTCTGTTTTTAAACTAAATGACGACAAAGGGAATTAAGAGAGAGTAGCCAGGGAAATAGAAGGTGAATCTGGACTCTGAGTGCCTTAGTGGTTAAAAGAAAGAAAATATTCTCTGGCCCTTTTCTTCCTTCCTTTTCCTCCTTCCTTCCTTCCCTTCTTTCCCTTTCTCTCTCCTTCTTTTTTCCTTCCTTCCTTTTTTTTTTTTTTTAAGATGGAGGAGACAAGCTTTTAAATGTTGATGAACAAGAGCTAGTAGAAAGGGAAAAGTTGAAGATGCAGTAGAGAAAAGGATAACCCTGAGAATGCTGATGGGGACAAGAGTCAGAGCCCAGACAGAAGGAAATGGGAGAGAAGAGGAGGAGGACACTGCTACAGTGACAGGACAGTGTAAGGACAGAGGCAGGCCAGCTTGTAAAGTGTTTTTGGCAGGAAGTTGAAGAGTTCATGCTCTGCGAAGCCAAGGTCATCTGCCGAGAGTGAGAGGCGGTGGTAGAATTGGGGATTTGGGAGACACAGAAGGCACTCAGTAAGTATTTACAGAAAGACAGATGGATGGATGGGGAACAAGAGAGAAGACTGACTTGGAAAACATAATGAGATTGCAAGGTCATGCTGGAGATTACCTCTGTGGTCTGTGGCTATCTATCTCACGGTGTCTCCAACATACATATTGTCCTATGAGAGCTGGAGGAAGGAGAGGCGTGGTAAAAGATGGCAGAGGAGAAACGGTGGCCACAAGGACTGTTCCCATTAGTTTTCTGTATGTAGTAGCCTGGATCATAGAACCTTAAGAACATGAAGAGGTCTTGGGGATGATTTAGTAAAATCCTTTGATTTTTACAGGGGAGGGAACCAAGAACAGAAAAGTTAAATGATTTGCCTAAAATAAGAAAGATGGTCTCTAGCAGAGCTGCAACTCAAACACTGGTATTCTACTTTCCAGATCAGTACACATTTTAGGAAGGTGAGATGAGGTGCCAGGATAAACACTTGGCAGGAGAGGAGGGTCAAAGAGATGGAGGATGCTGAAAGAGGAGAGGTGGCATGGAAGAAGCAGCAGACAAACCTGTGCTGGAGCGAGTCCTGCATCAACCCTTACTAGCCCTCGCCGGCAGTATCCTAAGCTTTAGGACCCCCAGTTTCTATATTTGTAAACTGAGGGTAAACGTACCTGCAATTCTGTTATATTAGAGACAGTGGACGTCAAGTCCCTGGTGCACAATCCATCTCCAATGATAACACGAACTTCACGACTTCATAGGGGCTGTTTCTAATCAGGTCTCAAAGCTCCCTACTCCTACAGTGACTAAAAATGGTTCTAAAATGACATCAAATGAAACAGAGTGGTGCAGTTCATTCTTTGTTCTGAGGTTTTGTTCAGAACTTGACGAGCTTTACAGAGAGCTCTCAAGAAGATGCTAGCCCACGAAAGTTTTCATTGGTCTAGGCACAGGGATTCAGTCTCTCCGCTTAGCAACAGTATTCACCGCCTGCTTTAGAAAGGAAACAAAAAAGTAAGCCTCACGTCAAATACACCCACAAGGGCAAATCCCCATGAAAGCCTGTCAAAAAAGAGCTGCGGGAGAGATGGGCTGTGGCTGCACACCCCAGTGAACTCCAATGAGAAAGCCACAAAGGAAGGGGCGCTGGGCACCGAGGCTTATCAGCTCTCTCTCCAGAAGGGGTTTCCAGCCGTTCCCTCCTCCTGATCCCACTGCCCCACCACTGTGCTCCTCGCCATTGTCCCTCGACTTTTCTAACTGCTTCCTAATTCATTTCCCTGTCTCTCGTCTCTCCACCTACAAGTGACCCTACACTATCACTGTCAAATCAAACAACTGCATTTTTGGGGGGTAACTGTTGACATCACATTGCCAGAGAACTCTTTCTAAAGCACAGATCTGATCACTCTTCTGCTTAAAATCTGTCAGTGCACTTTCTTTGTCTTGTGTTCATGCTGGCATTTTCTCCTGTACACCGGTCTTTGCCTGCCCGGCTGTCTCCCGCATCACGCTTCTGGAGGGCAGGAGCTGTGTCCTTGGCACTCAGGAGCCCCCACCACCTTATCATGGGCCATTTGTTGTATGGCTTTCTCTGATCCAGTCACATTAATTTTCGTTCGTTTTCTCAAAAGAGATAACTCACTGCTGAGACATTTCACATGTTGTCATCTTTGCCTGGAACATTACCCCTTCGATGCTTCCTCTAGCAAACTCATCTTCATTTTAGATATTATTCCCTCAGAAAGTCTTCCCTGAACCCCCAGATGAGGCTAGCCCCCAGCATCCTCCCCATGTGTTGTCTCATGAGCCCCACAACCTGGACTGATGCCCCTAATAACATTGCAGTATTAAAAGGTACATTATAAATAACCAAATAGCATTGAAAGAAGTAAAACCTTTACTATGCTGACTTTGAAATGTAAAGTGTAAGGCAAAACACGACAACACAAAATCTGAAGACAAGATTTTGTCTTAAATCTTCCAAGCGTGCCTTTCAGTGGATTTTGCTTTGACTCAGCATTACCAAATTATTAGTAAATTTAGCAACTTCTCTTTTTCCTCCTGCTTGAATTTTATGCTGAATGGTACTAATTTTCTTAGTATTCCCTAAATATCGCTGGTTTCAATTAGTTTTATTTTGGAGGAAGAATGCTATATAGTCAGCATTGGGAATTCTCAGAAATTTAATTCATAAGGAATACATTTCAGAAAACTTGCACTCAAGTTTTCATACTTTTGAGAATTCATCTTGCACAAATCTGCAGGGTTCAAATTTAATTTGTTGAAGATTTTATCAAAGCAAAGTTTCATTGGTAATATTCAGATGAATCATTTGAATTTTTCTTTTGCATTTTCTGTATGTAGGAGAATGTATTCTAAAAATCCATTTGAAGTAATTGTGTTAAAAGAAGAAATACAGTCAGCAAACTTGAAATCTTTTGTTTTGTTAGATAGTTACATAATCATTTACATGATCAAAAAGATAAACTGTAATACTTTTCTTTAAAAGAAAAGAAAGTTGCTAAATATTAGAGAATAATCACATTGATTTCAGACTTATGATACTAACAATTTAAAAATATCATTAGACCTTTGAGAAATTTTGGTCAAGGAAAATTAAACAAAAACCCATTTAATTAATTTTTTGGAGAGGTACATTTATAAGGCTCAAAATTCAAAAGTTACAAAAGAGTCAACAGCGAAAAATCTCCTTTCCACTCCTGGCTCCCAGCAGGAAAGTCTTCTCCTTGGAGCTACCATTGTGCTGGTTTCTTATGATTCTGGCAGAGATGTTTTATGCACAAATATTCATCTATGTTATTTCCCCCATCCCTGTTTGCACACTAATAATCATACTATTTCTTGATATTTTTTTAACCTGGCAAAATATCTTGCAGATTGTTTCCTAACAGTGTAATAATAGTTTTTCTCACTCTTTTCTATGTCTACACAGTATTGCGTGTATGTACCCTGAATTGCCCATGATGTCCCCCCAGGTTGGATACTTATGTTATTGCCAACATTTTGCTACCACGAACACCAACATACATAGAGCGATCTTACGCAGACTGCCTTTCACACAGGCGTGAGTATATCTAAAAGATAAGCGACTAGGAGTGAATTACTGGGCCAGAGGGGCATTGGTGACTTGGACGGATATTGTCAAATTGTCATTCAAAGAAGTTGAATCAATTTACCTTCCCTCCAACCAGAGCTAAAGGTGTGAAAAATATGATAAAGCAATTAAATTTTCGCTTGGCCTTTAAGAAACAGCATTATTCACTCTGTATTAATACATTTCTTCAAAAAAAGCACTCTTATTCTTTTAGATAGAAAGAAGCTACACATCAAGAGGCCACCAACTGCCAGCAGAGTAATTTTTCTTTGCTGATGCTTTCCAAGTCTTTCCAGTCATTTTGGCAAAAAGTCTGACATATTGGTGAGATATACATGTGAATTTTGGGATGCATTACAATAATCCAGGTACGTTGTACCTGTTTATAATGTACCTAGTGTACATCACACTATTACATTCCTGGAGGAAGAAACTCCCAAGAGGTGTTCTTTGGAGAAGAACAGAATGGTGAGGGCCACTGACATCTGCAGTGATATTGTTTACATCCTTTGTGTTGTCTTAAGTCCTGTGTGATTTTGTTCTGTAAATATCATTAGAGATTAAGAAGATGGTCCTTAAATGTTGCTGCACAACCAGCAGAGGGATTTATTTCTGTACCCATTATTGGAACAGAGCATATTCTCATGCAAATTTTTATATAATTTCATCTTTTCTGGATATGAAGATCCAGTGTTAAACTGCTAGTGTGCACCTAAGTTGCAACCGATTTTTAAAGAAAGTCTTGTCAAAGTTGGATTATTACATTCTATTCCATTTAAATTCTATACAAGCACAATTTAGTTTGTTTGCTAATATCTTATTGTTAAATGTGTTCTATTTAAATATTCACTTCCCATGCACTACCCCTGTGAAATATATCGCTTCCACCAAATTTGTTTCGCCCTTCTGACTCCTTCCCTTTTTATTTCTCTAATATTTGATACTAACCAAGAGGATGCTAGCAGCGCGCTTACAAGCTGGTCTAGCCTTTGCTGAAGCATAGTGCCTTGACTCTCCACCAGGTGGAGCAGTTTCACCTTAGGGAGTCTGCTGGGTATGGCGTCTGAATTTTGCTTGGTCAATGTCCCTGGTAAAAGGGAGGTGGAGTGGAGGGGAGGGGAGTAGAGCAGGGAGCAGTCGCATTTGAGTTTAAGGTTTCAAACGAAGAACTGCCACATCTAGGCCTCAGATGTACTATTGATCAAGGTAGAGTTTAGTACCTCTGGTCTAAACCATGTGCAGAAACAAGCCAAATCCTACAGTTAGGGGTTCACTTATGCTCCCCATCTCTGCTCCCTTCCTTCCAAATTCATATGTGGAAGTCCTAACCCCGAGTACCTCAAAATGTGACCTGATTGGAAGATAGAGTCTTCACAGAGGTCATCAAACTGAGATCATTAAAGTGGGCCCTAATCCAATGTGCCTGGTGTCCTTAAAAGGAAGGAAATTTGGGCACAGATATGCATAGAGGGAAGACGATGTAAAGACAGGAAGAAGACAGGTCAAGGAGAGAGGCCCAGAACAGATTCTCCCTCACAGGCCTCAGAAGGAACCAACCCTACTGACCTTGATTTTGGGCTTCCAGCCTCCAGAACTGTGAGACGCTAACTTTCGGTTGTTTAAGCTTCCCGATGTGTGGCTTTTGTTACGGCAGCCCCAGGAACCTAACGTCCCTACTCACTCACATTTTGGGATAATTTAAGCAAGCTGAGTTTAAGCATTTACTATGCTAGAGAAACATTTTCTCCATAGAAAGTGATAGTTAACAGCATAAGCCAGGTTATGGTTTAGAGAGATTTATAGGAAGAGAATGAACTTTACCCTTAAGCCATTTAGAAGCCCCTTTTATATAGAAACAAGTGGCATGCTGATAACAAATGATTCGAAACTGCTTCATGTACACAAATGGGGGCTTCTAGAGGCTTCATCCCATTCCACCCTGTGGCATTTTTAACTGGGAGGTTGTGATGAATGCGACAGCAAGAGGAAGCTGTGTGTGCTGAGGCAGGAAAGGAAGGAGAACATGTTTGTATTTCTATGTGCGATGAGATAAGCTAATATACATACATATGAAAACACGTGAGAATGAGTTTGTATCTGGGAGCAGTGGTGTGAAAATATGTGTATGTTAGAAAGAAAAAAAGGCATGAGAAGAGTTGGGTCTGCATGGGTATAAGGAGAATGTATGTATCAAGGGCAGAAATGTTCGTGTGGTAAGGCATGTGCGCACGTGTGTGTGCGTGTTTGTTGAGAAAGAAATATTTAGTGTCTGTGGAAAGAATGTATTTGTGAGAGACATGTATGTATGTGAAAAAGAGCCATATGTATGTTTGAAGCATGTGTGCTGTATGCATTTGAGGAAGCAGATATCTGTGTAAGGAATACATGTGTGAAGCACATCCATAGACATTTAAGGGGAAATGTGTGTGTGGAGATGTGCATGAGGGAGAAAAGAATGTGTGTGTGTGTGTGTAGGTGTGTGAGGAGAAGCGTATGTGTGTGATTCTGCAGGATAACACTGGTCAAAGAAATAAATGTGCCCAGCAGCCATCCTGACCCCATGGCCTCTTGGAGAACCCTCAGCTCACTGAATGGACTTAGAGATTGACAGTTCCTTTGTCAGTTTCAGCATGGCCACCAAAGTTTTTTAGTTTGGTCCCATTCTTGTGAACCACATTTTAAACCAGGTTGATTCCCCTCATTTAAGAAAATATCTGGAAATTACTTTTTCAAGTTTGGCTCAAGTTCAATAAAGACATATAAAACAAGCGGGTCAGGTTCAGTTCAGGAAAAGCAAATCTAATCATTTGTATTTGTGTGCTGGTATTTACATCAATGAACGAGGAGCATGGAGATGATTCATTAAGCAGGAAAACAATACACGACTTTTTCATTGAATCTCATTCCTGGTCTAATTAATTCTTAACTGGTAGGAGTCTTTGCATTTCTACACTTTATTATAGATTTTCAAAAATAGACTAAATGTCTTCCCCAAATTCATTGGATTAACTATCTCAGATATGGGACATCTTCCTAAGAATTTTTCCCTAGAAGTAACATTATATTTCCTATGATTTTTCTGTTGAGCCAAATTATATTTTTGTCTTTATTAAAAGTGGCTCCTTTTTGATGTTGGGTTTCAGGGAGAGAAATTAACTTTTGGAATGACTTTCTTATACCAGAGGGTAGGCTAACTGTGGCTCATGGATCGAGTCCTCTCAGCTGCCTGGTTTTTCTTGGTCTTTTTTTTAATGATCCATGAGGTAAGAGGGTTTTTAAATTTTTAAAAGCTTATATAAATACTTGCATAATAGAATAGCATCGGTTTTGCCTCTTGGCTGGCAAAGCCTAAAATATTTACTTCTGGGCTTTTAAGAAAAAGTGTGCTGACCCCTGTTCTATAGGATTTTATTTGCTTGATAAAATATAAGCTGTCAAAATGTAAGGGGAAATAAAACGAGGGGCATTTCTTACCGTGGTTATTGGTTGAGGAATTACGGTAACTAACCTAAACCATAGAGTGAACCTATTGGTTAATGTTAACTCAACATAGTCTTTCTGTACATGTTTTCACAGGAGTGGTGGAAAAATGGGTTATGCCCTGGAAACACAAAGGCAGTTTCAAGAAAATTCATTGCAATTGTGTTTGTAATCATGAAAAACTGGATCAACTCAGATGTCCTTCAACAGAAGAATGTCTATATAAATTGTGCCATATTCACACAATTCGGATACCATTTAGCAGTTAAAATGAATAAAGTAGAGCTACGTGCATGATTAGATGGATCTTACAACATAGAATTGAGTAAAACAACATAAACTGACTGGGTTACAGAATTAAACATAGAGTATGATAACACAGAACGTTGTAAAACTGGAAAAAATGCCATACCATGTTCATGAACACATGCATATGTAGTAATAGAATAAAAACAGGGATGGGATGTTTTAGAAGAGTGGGTGGGGGATGGGGCGGGAAGAATTGGGATCAGGGAGGGCTGTCTAGGGGCTTTAACTACATTGTGATATTTATTTCTTAGGGGAACATGAAGCCAGAACGGCAAGATGTTAGGATTGGCTGGTCCTGGGGCACACAGGGGCTCATCAGGATACTCTCCTTATTTTAGCGTCTGTTTGAAATATTTCATAACAAGAAAAGGAAAATGATGGTGCTGCCAATCAGAGTTCAGGAGATCTGTGGAGAGTCATGCAGGCAACATTTGTATTGAGGACCTGTCATGTGCTGCCACTTGCTGGGGGCTGTACCCTCATTCCTTCATTTAAGGCCAAGCTCAGTGAACTTGACTGTCTCCTCATCCTCAAGGACACTGACTGTTAGGCCCAAGGCCTCACTGGGGGTCGTGGGGGTGAGTGGCAGGAGGATACAGGGCTGGTCGCCTGATTCTGGTTCTGTGCCTCACAGGCTCCAGAAATGACAGGGGCCTGTCTTTTGCTTAAAAAAAGAAAGAAAGAAATCTTGAATTTCATGCCTCGGGCCCTGTGTTCCTAGCTCCGGGCTGCCTCTGTGCCAGCCTCCGGCGAGGTCTGCAAAGACTTATTAGAGGTTTGCTCATTTGTTCCTTGCTTCCTTCACTCCCTCTTCTGACTAGGGGTCCGCGAATTGGTCGAGTTCCAACCGCAGGTGCTCATCTTCCTTCTCCTCTTCTGGCCTTAGGCAGGCCCCCTTGCCGACCTTTGTGGTTGGGGACTCAGTGCCCCCAGCCCGCGCTGTCCGAGAGAGTCGGCTGCGGGGCGCCCAGGACAGCGCCTCGGGCACGGGGCGGACGCGGCGCTCGGCAGGGCCCCGCCGGGGCAGCCGCGGTGGGGGTCCTGGGGCCCTTGGAGGGGAGTCGTAGGGAGGCCTGGGCTGCGTTCCTCCCGCCTCACAGACCTGCCTTGTCCTCTCTGGGCGCCTGGGTCCCAAGAGGCAAAATGACCTGTGTCGTCCGAGGGTTCTCCAACTTCTGTCCAGCCTCCCTCACCCGCTAAGGCCCCTGTGGCCGGAGGGGCTCCAGCTGTGGCCCCGCGGGAAGGTCGGGGGAGTGTGCCCGGGGCGGGCCGGGGGCCGCTGCGGAGAGGATCCCCTCGCCGGGAACCGACAAGAAAGCGACCTTTCCTGAGCGCAGGCGGCGCCCCTCGCCGGGTGCGGGGCGTCGGGTGCGGCATCCTTGCCGCCTTCGGGATGTTAACAGGAGCGCCGGGCAGGCGAGGGGCTGGCTGCTGACCCGCAACCCGCCGCCCCGGGGCGCCGGGCCGGGCAGCGGGGGGGCACCGCGTCCTCGGCCGGGACGAGGCGGGCCAGGGGAGCACTGGGGCGCGTCTGGGCGGGAGGGCGCGGGGCCGGGCAGGGGTGGGGGCACCGCGTCCTCGGCCGGGACGAGGGGGGCCCCGGGAGCACTGGGGCGCACGGGAGCGGACTGGGGCGCGCCGGGGCGGGAGGGCGCGGGGCCCGACTGCGGCCCGCCTCCCCCTCCCCTCACCGACGCCGCCGGGTCCGGGCCCCGCGCCCTCCCCGACCCTGTCCCAGCCCAGGTCCCCGGGCGGCTGAGCCCCCCGCCCGTCCTTCCTCGGCGGTCGGCCCGAAGACCCGGAGAAGCGGAGTCCGGGGGCGGCCAGTGCCAGGGGTCGAGGCCTCGCTCCGCAGATCCGGGCTTTGCCGCGCGCCCCGCGCCGGGTCGGGCTCCGGAGCTGGGGGTGTGCCCGCCGCCCCGGCCCGGCTGGCCCTCCGACGGCGGCGGCGCACCGGCGCGGGGAGCGCGGCGGAAGGACAAAGGGCCGAGGTAGGAGCGGGGCGCGGCGGGGCCGCCGGGGCGGGGGGCGCGGGGCTGTGCCGGGCGGGCTCGGCTGAGCGGGCGGCCGGCTCCGGAGGGGCCCGGGCTAGGACCTCGCGCCCCGCTCGGCCCCGCGGGCAAGGGGAACCGGGAGGGACGCGCGCGGGCGGACGGGGCACTCTCCGGGCCGGACCCGCGACGGAGGTGGGGAAGTTTCTGGGTTCAGACCCCAGGGCGTGTGGGGACGTGGGTGCAGCTGCCTCGTGTGCGTGCGTGCGTGTGTGTGTGTGTGTGTGAGTGAGAGAGAGAGAGAGAGAGAGAGAGCGCGCGCGTCAGAGTTAGAGCGCGTGCTGAGCGCCTGGCGCATGGTGAGCGCTCCATAGGTGAGAGCTTTTAAAAATGACAATGACGGTAATAATGACTAGTTTCAGGCAGTGTGTGCGTGCATGTGTGTCTATGTCTAAGTGTTTAGAAAAGCGGGAGCCGGAGGTGGCAGCCACAACTCCCCAGCTCTTGGGACAAGGGAGAAAATGGGGCTTCTTTCCAGAACGGCCCTGGGACCGTCTCCAAGGGGCTCCTACACTTGGAGAGGCTGGTTCAGCGGAGGTGGTGGCTTAGTAACTGGATCCCAGTTTTGGGCCTTGGGAACAAAGGCTGCTTCCCTGAAGTCCAAGAAGGTGCGTGTGTGTGTGTGTGTGGCCGCCAGGGCGCCAGGCCGGGGTGAAGGCTGGGACGACCCGCCATTCATGGAAAAGGATGCTGGGCCATTTTGCTGTCAAGTCTCTTTTGATCCCCGGTCGTGAGGACCAGCAGAAAAGAGGAACTACTTAATTTGTGAACTGAAGCTTTCCTTTAATAAACTTTCATTGTAGAGGTAGGTGTTATTTCAGGGCTTGAAAGGTTTTTTAGTATCTCTTTAAAACAATAAAAGTGTAAATTTAACTTGAGTACAAACTTTTATTCCCAGTGAGAGCGTTTCAGTTTCTGCAATTAACACTGGGTGTTGGACGTGGGGGAGGGGAACGTCTGGGTGGGAGGGGGCTTCTGAGCTTGATCTTGTATGAATGTTGTCGTGGTGTCGCCTGGTTTGCAGCGCTTTATAGGAAAATGTTGTTGGAAGTTTTAAAGGCCAGTTAGAATCCCACCTTTAACTATCTTCTTAGAATGTCTTAAATCTCTGGGCAGATTTGAAGAATTCTTGATAACCAACCCCCATTGCTTCCAGAGCATGGTCTTTGGGCTTGCTTAGAAAAGTTTGTTTCTAGGAGACAAAAGCCAAATTTAAAATGTGAAACAATTAAATGAAACACAGGCAAGGACACGTTTTTACAAGTCTTTTCATGAGATCTGGTTCATTTTAAGTTTGCAATGTGGTCTGTGACATTTTCCGTTTACCCAGCGCAGAGGATGCGGTGGTCTGCTGTTCCTTCTGGAACAAATTTTCCTTAAGGAGTAAAAAGTAAGCTCAGGTTGAAACTGAAATTCCATCCTGGGCTTTCTTTTTATTGCAGAGGGTTTAAATGGTTTATTTGTGTTTTAAAATGTTTTTAATTAGTGAAAATAGCCATTTGGACCAATACCTGTGATCTTTGTTGGGTGGGTAATTTGAAGCTACACTTTACATGTATGTGTCTTTGTCTTGTCATTTTTAGTAGGAGAATTTATATTCTCATAGAGCCTGTCTAAAGCTTTCTGTGCTTGGTATGAAAGTGATCACTCGTTCATTTAGGAAGCAGTTTACTGAACTCCTTCAGCATTGTGGACGTTCATTCAAGTGCTACCATTTTACTTAATGGTGGAAACCCCCTTCTCAAGACAATGTGTCCAGTTTGCGGATTCAACATTTGAATTATTTAGAGATTCCAGCGTTTTCAGAGGCTGTCTCAAAGTAGAGCTAAAATAAGGTTAAAAATCAGAAGAAGACAGCCTGTAACTGAGAGAGAGAGGGCGGGCCCCACGCCCAGGCGAGGTCATCAGAACGGAGAGGGACCAGGACGTTGAAACGAAGGCTGTGGTGTGGACACTTTGTGCATTAAGTGGAGCTTGTGTTTAATAATCGCACATTCCTGTCGAGCTTGCTTCAGTGGTTCTGTTCCAGACCTGGAAAGGAAGCCTCCAGGGCGTTTGTGGGGGCAAGTGACCATTAGGGCTGGCTGAGGGCAGCTCATGGACCCTGGCCTGGCCGTTCCTGAGGGCCCATGGCCGGCTAATCCCTTCATAAAGATTCCAGGCAGTTAATCTTCTCAGCTCATATACTGCTTAATGGGCACTCCTGGCTTTTTGGTTCAGTTTCTGGATATACAGATAAATTGTAGTACTTTAAAGCAAATTGCATTTAAAAAAACAGGATGGGGAAGGCTATTGTAAAAGTAATATTTGTGACATAAAATTTAAGAATATATAGAAGACAGAAAAATCAGAAATCTATGATCCAGATAATTACTGTTAACACTTGGGTGTATTTTTTTCTTATATTAAAACTAAATTTTATATGCTTCTAAACATTGGTCAAAATTACATATTATTTATGTCATTTTGTATCTTTTTTTTTTTTTGTAAAGATTTTTATTTTTTCCTTTTTCTCCCGAAAGCCCCCCGGTACATAGTTGTGTATTCTTCGTTGTGGGTTCCTCTAGTTGTGGCATGTGGGACGCTGCCTCAGCGTGGTCTGACGAGCAGTGCCATGTCCGCACCCAGGATTCGAACCGACGAAACACTGGGCCGCCTGCAGCGGAGCGCGCGAACTTAACCACTCGGCCACGGGGCCAGCCCCCATTTTGTATCTTTTTTCATATAAAAGTTATATTATGAATATTACCTATCATTATTTCTTTGACGATGCCGTTTTAAATAACAATTTTATATTCTAGTCTATGAATAAATTATACATTAACTATTTCTCTAGCAGATTCTTGGGTTTTTCCTGTTATTTGTACTTTTGATGTTCTTTCCGTTTGGAGAAAACATCCTTGATTGATGGTAATACACATTTCTAAACTCGACTGCTCTTAGAAAGTGGCAAAAAAAACCCTTTAACTTCAGGGACGTAAAGTGGAAAAGGATGCAGTCTTGGTTCAGTCTTCTTAATCTCTTAGCTTACTCTTAACTGTCTCGTACACCATTTATTAGTTCCTGTAACACAGTGATTTGTGTTTTATTTACCAAACCCCCCCAAATTATGGGCTTCTTGAGGACAGACATTTTATGTCTTGATTTTGTCTGAATCCTTCTAGTGCCCAGCCAAGGTGTGGCATGTCACAGATGTGTAAAATATTCTTTTAGGAGGAGTATATTTCAGGGGCTATGTGGGAAACCCAAGTCCTCTCAGAGATGGGCAGTGACGAGTCTTGATCCCACTGATTCCCATTACCTTTTTGATTATGGAAAACTTCAAACATCTGCAAAAGTAGAAAGATAGTATAATGAACTTCTCTGTGATCATCATCTAGTTGCAACAATTGTCAACATCTTGTGAATTTTGTTTCCATCTCCTCCCTTCTCACACTGTGACCCTACTGGATTACTTTGAAGCAAATCCAAGATGTTGTAGTGTGTCCTACCCCTGTGTCTTTTTTACGATGAATTTACCTCAAAGTCCAATGAGAAGGGCCTGTCTTTGGGGGGCTCAGCAGAAGAAGTTGGGTTTGCCAGGAAGCTGGGTAACAGAAAGGCCAGTGTCCTGAGAGGAAGCTGCCTCACTTGTCCTGTTTTGACCTTGAGAGGGTTGCTCCTCCTCTCTGGCCAGGTTCTCCTCTGTCACCTGAGGAGCTTGACCTCGGTAATCTATAAGCTTCCTTTCAACTTTGTTCAAGCTAAGGTCTGCCTTTTACTCTAGTGTGATATTCCTCAAATTGTAGGCCCTGGACCAGCAACTTCAGTATTGTCAGGGAACTTGTACGAAATGCAGATTCTCAGGCCCCTACCTAGACCTACTCAAAAACTCTGGGGGTGGTGGCCAGCAATCTGCGGTTTAACAAGCCCTCCAGGTGATTCTGATGAGTGGCCAGGCTTGGGATGCACTGATCTGTGAAGGTAGTCAAGAGGTCTATAAGTCCTTAAAAAACCAGAAACGGGCCGGCCCGGTGGCGCAGCGGTTAAGTTCGCACGTTCCGCTTCTCGGCGGCCCGGGGTTCGCTGGTTCGGATCCCGGGTGCGGACATGGCACTGCTTGGCAGCCATGCTGTCGTAGGCGTCCCACGTATAAACTAGAGGAAGATGGGCACGGATGTTAGCTCAGAGCCAGGCTTCCTCAGCAAAAAGAGGAGGACTGGCAGTAGTTAGCTGAGGGCTAATCTTCCTCCAAAAAAACGAAAAACAAACAAACAAAAAAAACCAGAAACAAAACCTCCTGGAAATTGTGCATTTGCCTGTCCTCCAGCTCGGAAGGTCAATCCAATGTCAAACTTCGTCCCTTTGTGTGGAACAATAGTAACTGGGGAGTAACTGTGGAAACTTTTTGGTCAGGAACTCTGATTGACAGTTACATGTTCTTGACTCAGAAAGATTTGGGAATGAAATTATTAGATAAAATTTTTCTGAACTGGAGTGTATGTAGGCAATTTTCCTTTAAAAAAAAGTTGAGAACCACTTCCTGTGACACACCACATTTGTAACTACACATTTATTTCTTTGATGTCTTTTCTCCCCCCCATCCATGGTAAGTGCTGTGAAGGATCGAGTCTCCTATGCTCCCCGTGTGCCTCGGCATCCAGCACACTGCTGGTCCATAGCAGGTGCTCAGTAAATATTTGAGGAATGAATGAGCCTTTGTTCTTTAGGGAACTTACAGAACTCTGAATAGACAGCCAAGCCTAATACTGGTAGGAACAATTAGAGAACACTTAAGGGTTCTGCTTTGAGGTCTTGACTCCAAATGTAGGAGAATTTGAGCCAAAGGTCAGTTAGTTTCATGTCTGTCAAATAAAGTATCTGTTATGCACTTAGCAATGTCTTAGACTCTGGGGAGAAGTGTGGAGGGCAGTACAAGAGAAGAGTAAAACAAAGGGCTCGTGCATATAAGAGTATTTCATTGATTCATAGCTACTCATTCCACTGCTTTTAGATGCAAGATTTAGCTGAATAATAATTATTATTATAGCCACAATCCTTGGGCAACTACCATGTAAAAATATTCTACACAAATCACATAAATATCTGTTCCCTGATAGGAACTAATCAGTAAGTTTTGCGTTTCTATATGTAACAAAATGAATTTAAAACCCATTGAAATCTTCATTTGTAAAAATTTAAAACAGGCTTAGAAAGTTGTTTCCAAAATTTAAAAATCTGCAGACGTGATGATCTGTAAAGGTAGTATGTGTTTTAGCAACAAAATCTCATCATTTATTTAATACATAAATACTTACTGAGTACGTACTATGTGCCAATACTAGTCTAAGTGCTGGAGATACAGCAGTGAACCAGACGATTCCTGCTCTTATTTAGTTTATGTCCTGGCGGTAGCATGCCAGTGCACCTCTGTGCTGTCAATGATTGTCGTTATCCATCCTTGTCTGCATAGAAAATATGGTAAAGATTCTATTATCCAAGATCACAATCTGGCCACATATAAGCTGTGATATGTTTCAATCCAGGGAGAGCAGGTGGACAGCTGTGAGTGTTCTGAGCTGTGGGACCCCCTCGGGTGTAGGATGCCCTCTGTTTCCTCATGATCCCTCTCCTGTCATATGTGACACGTGCACCCAGAGGGGGTGCCAAGGTCAGTTCATTACCAAGGGTTAATGTGCTTATGACTTTTAAAGTAAGGGATATGTAACAATGAGGATCCAATATTGCCTTCTTGCATCCCCCATGTTAGCTCGGGCTGCCGTAAGAAAATACTGTAGACTGGGTGGCTTAAAAAACGGAAATTTATTTCTCACAGTTCTGGAGGCTGGATGTCCAAGATCAAGGCTCTAACCGATTTTGTTTCTGGTGAGAGCTCTCTTTCTGGCTTGCCAGATGGCTGCCTTCTTGCTGTGTCCTCACATGGCCATTCCCCTGTGTGCACCCTGGGAGAGAGAAAGAGAGCCTTCTGCTGTCTCTTGTAATAAGGTCGCCAACCCTATTGGATCAGGCCCGCACCCTATGACTTCACTTAACCTTAATTACCTCCTTATAGGCTCTGTCTCCAAATATAGCCACACTGGGGGTTAGGGCTTCAACGTAAAAATTTGGGGGGGGGGACACAAGCCTTTAGTCCATAACACACACTGAAGGTTGCCCCCTGAGATGAGGACACTCGGTTTGGGAGCCTGCAGGTAGCGAGTTGGTTTGCAAGAGCACACAGGGGCTCCCGGTACTGGTTTGGGGGGCTTCAAAGAAGAGTAGGACTGTTCTTCTCATAGTGGGTAAGGCTGGAGCACACACAGGTGACACCTATGTTGTCAGTGATCTTTTTGTGCCTGGTGTGGTGACCGAGTGTGTACACAGCCGGGTACCGGCCCGGAGCAGCGCATGACGAGGTTCTTACCTGTAGCTTTTTCTTGGTTGTTGGTGGACAGTTTTGGATGGGAAACAGAACATAAAAATTGCTAGGAAAGCAAGTACTTCTGGATTGGGGCAATAGGTGAATTCCCTGCCACCCTAGTAAGATCTGCCACCATTATTCATACAATCCTTAAGTGAAGTGGTTTATTTGGATGTTGAAGACACTCACACAGACTACCCTTTAAAAAACGATTATGATTCATGGTCTGTGCTTCTGGCTTGACAAAAGATTCTCTTCATTCCTCGTGCCTCTGCTTCATGCCGGACATTCTTGTCTTCTGTGAGACCTGAATGTGGCTCAATTTGGGAGTCATATATCGCAAGAGCCCATTTGGGCCTGGGATTTACGAGGGCCTCCTTGTTCTCTAGATTCCATCATCCCCCCTGTGTTAGGTTGAGAAGCTATCACAGAACTGGTCAGCTGCAAAACTGGGACCAGACCCTCAGACTCTATGTCCTAGGTGATGACGGATGATCCGTATGGGCTTCTGTGCATCTCTGTCCGTCCAGCATTCACTCTGAAGGTGGCTATGGAGCTGCCCATCCTACTGCATTGCTCTCTCAGTTTTGTCACACAAGGGTGATCCTGCAGGTCATGGGTTAGGAGTAAAATGGAAGTCCAAAGGGAAAATCTAGGCACTGATTGTGCAGCTAATGCTGGCACCTATAGTAAGATTAAAAAATTAAATACCATTCCGTTACTTGAAAGCATTTAAATAACAGAAACAGGGTCCTGCAAAGTTATCTTCGTTATGGGCTCCAACGAGTTTGGTTGTATTATCAAATTGTGAGAGTCTCACAAAGTTTTCATTTTAATAATATAAATTGGTTCAATTGTGACAGGAATATAACTTCGCAGTTACTTAGTTAGATCCATGGGAGTGAATTGTAGTCACTGTGGAATTCAGGCTGTCAGATTGAGTAGAACCCAGTGTTCCTTTTAGTGATTACAAGTTGGCCAGAATTGATGGGAACCAACAATTACGTGGCTGCTCTGGGCCGGGTTCTGGGTTGGGTTGTGTATGTGTTATCTTGTTCAGTCCTTACAATTCCCCTAGGAAGTGTAGGTATTATGATTTTTTGTATGTAGGGCATTTTGTATGTAGGGAAACCAAATCACAGAGAGATTCAGTAACTTGTTCAAGGTCATACAGCATTAAGATGCTGTAACAGGTTTTGAACCCACATCTGTCTGACCAAAAAGCTCTACGACTGTGAAGCCAAATCTTAGCATCAAAAAAAGTCTGTGTCCATTGTTCTATTAACTTTCCAAACTTTCATCTATTTCAGGTTAATTTCTACATGGACTTCTCATTTGCATGCCATTCAGTCTCCCCTTCTCTTGAGCCCTGAGCTGGTCAGAGTAACAGCTGAGTCTCAGGATAAGCATTCTGCTTTTTTCTTCTCTAATCATCTCCCCCATTTCTTTCCGAGAACCTGCATTTTCTTGCTGGCTATTATGGGGGATTATCCTAAAAATCTTTTGGCCCTCTCTTTTACTAAGATGTATTTTTCGGTTTTGCCTAGAGAATTAGGCATTCTGATTTCTGTAGCTCCAAGAGAGATGCTTTGCCTGACTACATCCAGGATGCTAGCTTGACTTTACCTTCATCTTCTAATCACAACCTTGCACCTGTTTATTCATGGCTCTTTACGGCATCTTTGCGAATTGAGCAGAGGAGAGAGGTTCCTGGTTGAACAGAAAGCCAAAATTGCTGTAAGCTGACATCTCTGAAGGTTAAATTTTCTTCTTAAAATGTTAGTTTGAGAGCAAATTCAGTCAGTTTACTTGATCAATAAATGCACATTAAATGCTTACTCTGTGCCAGGTATTGCATTAGGTGTGGTGAGGGACACACAGGTGGTACGAGCTGTGGACTCTGTCCTCAAGGGGCAGTTTATAAACTATAGAGATAGAAAGTATTGCTGCTATCCTTACTGATGGCTGCAGACATGGTAAAACTTTAGAAAAAAGAGAATTTGGGCTGGTATGTTTGGACTTAGGGGAAATGAATCTGGTTGAGAAAAGATGAGAGAAGAAATGAGCAGTTAGTGACTTTATCATAAGCTTGAGGACTTTACATATGCCACCTCACTTAATCCTTGCTTGGTAGAGTATTAAACCCATTGTAAAGATGAGGAAATGGAGGTGCAGAAAAACCAGTGGACTTGCTCAAGGTTACGTGGGCAGCAAATGGTGGGGAACCCATTTTTGTCTGAATGCAAAGCGGGAGTAGGGGCTGGGTAGAGCCAGGCTGAGAAGATGGGCTCCTGGGGATAGTCTGGTCTGAGGGTACTCCCAACACTAAAACCATTTTCCCTGGCTTCTCATCATGTAGATTCCTGAGACTGTGGAGTTGTAAGATGTCTTCTGGTTCCTCTGGTTTGGTCCACGGATCAGAGCTGTGTCAGCATTATGTAGGAAATTGTTAGAAATGTAAATTCTTGGGTCCTTCTCAGACCTTATGTATCAGAAGCCCTGGTGACCCTGTGTTTTCAAAAGCCCTCCAGGTGAGTCTTATACGTGCTAAAGGTTGAGAAGCTCTGCTCTGAAGGTGCTCCAGAACTGCACTGGCCACAGGTCCGTGGAAGGGATCTTTGGTCTAGAAATCTGGAGTCCATTCCTGACACAGCAGCTGACTTCTGGTTTCCTTAGTCGGCCTTGTCTTTAGATGATGATAATACTACATCTGTTTAAATGGGGGTGATCTGAGTGTGAAGCTAAAGGGAGTGTAGTTAAGAGCTGGTTGTCGGGAGCCACGCACCCCTGACTGTATTTGGACAAGCTACCTCATCTTCTCTAGGTCTGTTTCTTCATCTGTAAAATGGGGACGATAATAATAGATACCTCACAGGGTGGTGGTGAGAGTTCAGTGTGTTACATATCAGGTGCTTAGAACTTTGCCTGCCGTGTAGAAAGAGCCCCCACACTTGTGATTGTTATTATTATTGCATTATCACCCCCAGCCTGTCTTTGGGCCTGGCCTTCGAGGTGCTTTCCAAAAGTTGTGTTCAGTTTCCACTGTCATCCACACCTCTTGCTCAGTTTCTATGGTGATTGCACTGGGTCGTTGACCTCTTGGGAAGAGGGTTCCCCCATGTGACAGCGACTGGTCTGCATGCATGAAGCGTTGGACCTGTAACATCGTCTGCTGGTCTCCACCTCCTTTTCTTTAGAGACGTTGCTCATAAGCTGTGTTCTTTGAGCATCGTGGCTGCGAAGAAGATTGGTGGTTTTGACGACTGGCTGCTGTCATTTGCTGAGCCCCTACTTTGTGCCTGCATTTTACATCATCCCTAAGCCTCACCACAGCCTCAGAACTTAGGGACTAGGACACATTCTACAGATGTGTAAACTGAGGCCCAGACATTTCCCTGCTGGGCAGAACCATATGAAATTTCTATTTTTGTAGATCAAAATGGTATAATATTGACAATTTCATATGGTTTAATCCAAAACTTTTATCGTATCGCATAATTGTTTTTCACAAACTTAAAAAAAATGTTCCGAAGGGGATGTTCTTATTTCTTCTAACCAAAATATTACCCAAAAGGACACACTAAAAAAAATGGGCTCAGGTGCTCCTCCAAGCACTTCATGCTATAACTCACTCAGTCTTCCCACCGCCTTGTAGGGTAGGTACATTTTACAGAGGGGGAAACTGAGGCACAGGGGAGTTAAGTAGCTTGTCCAAGACCACATACCCAGGAAGTGGCAGAAACAGAATTTGGACACAAAAAGCAGCCAGGGCCCAGAGGCTGAGTTCTTGGCCTCGTGTACATTAGCCTCCTGGGTCTCGGTTCGGATTAGGTTCTTTTTCTCGAGGAAGCAGGATTTGGGGTGTTGTGGAATTTGCGCGAGTGGAGAAAGGAAGGGCCCTGGCCTCCCTGAGCACCCCCATGACCCTGTGTTCAGTGCCCTGCACACCCTTTCAGCGAAGTGCCACGGCAGCCCTGTGCCGCATGCACTGATGGCCCCATTTTATAGGTGAGGGAGCCTGACTCTGAGAGGTCACGGAAGTTCCAGCCTGGGAAGTGGCACAGCTGGATGGCAGGCCTCACTGGGTCTGACTGCAGAGCTGTCTGTCCTCATCCCGGGTGCTTCTTTCCTCTCCTCTCACTCCTCCTACGGCTGAGTTGCTGCTGTGATTGTCCTCAGAATCCAGTTTCCTCCCAGAAACCCGGCCTCCTGCTTTCACTCTGTTGAGACCAGGCACTGGCTACTGCGCGCTGCTCTCAGCTCACAGGGACGCAGATGCCTCTCAGATCGGGGCTAGGGTTGCCAGTGTGGTCTTCTTTCAATGATTTGATTACCGTGGAAGGGAACAAAAATGCCTTCTTGGGATTTTAACGCCCTCGGTTTATATTTATCTGAGGTCGTTTACGTGGGTGAAAAGGAACAGGCTGAGCCTTGGCCCTTGGATGCTCCCTTCTAATCCCCATTAATGTTGTATAAAGCTTGCAAATTCCCGGAGAGATTTCCCATGTGGAGACTATGGCAAAGAGCAGCAATGTATCTTCCACAGCACTATCACCACACTGGAATGTCTGATGACAAAGCAAGGGGTCCAGGCAAGAGCATTCTCTACTGCTCAGGAAGGGTAGTGCAGAAGGCAAGTTGCTAGCAAGAAGAGTCTCTTTTAAAAGATGCTGATCCATGGGATGTATGTATGTATGTATGTATGTATTTATTTATTTTTGGTGAGGAAGATTGTGCCTGAGCTAACATCTGTGCCAGTCTTCCTCTATTTTGTATGTGGGATGCACCCACAGCATTCCATAAGGGCGATAAGGGTGTTAATCTGTGCCTGGGATTCAAACCCTTGAACACCGGGCCGCCAAAGCTGAGCACATGAGCTTAACGACTATACCACTGGGCTGACCTCTATATTATTTATTTTTAATTAAGATTTTAATTTTGAGATAATTATAGATTCACATGCGGTTGTAAGAAATAATACGGAGCTCTCATGTATCCTCTTCTCAGTTTCTCCCAATAGTAACATCTTGCAAAACTGTGGTACAATGTCACACAACACTGATACAGTCAAGATACAGAATTGTGCCACCACCCAAGGATCCCTCACGTTGCTCTTTCAGAGCCCCAATTGCTTCCCTCCCACTCCTGGCCTCCCCCATCCCTGACCCCTTGAAATAACTGATTTGTTCTTTAGTTCTATAATTTTGTCAATTCAAGAATGTTAGATAAATAGAATTATGCAGTATGTGATCTCTTGAGATTGGCCTTTTTTTTTTTTAGCATAATTCCCTGGAGGTTGATCCAAGTTGTTTTGAGTATCAATAGTTCATTCCTTTTTATTGTTGAGTAGTATTCCAAGCTAGGGATGTACCACAGTTTAACCATTAACCTGTTGAAGGATATCTGAGTTGTTTCCAGTTTTGAGCTATTCTGGATAAAGCTAGTATTAACATTTGTGTACAGGTTCTTGTGTAAACATAAGTTTTAATTTCTGTGGGGTAAATATCCGACAGTATGATTGCTGTCTTATGGTAGCTGCATGTTTAGTTTTGTAAAACACTGTGAAATAGTTTTCCAGAGTAGCTGTACCATTTTACATTCCCACCATTAACATATGAGGATCCAGTTTTTCCACATTATCAACAGTTGGTGTTGTCACTATTTTTTATTTTAGCCATGCTGATGGGTGTGTAGTGATATCTTACTGAGGTTTCACTTTGTACTTTTCTATTGGCTAATGATGCTGAACATTTTTTCATGGCTTGTTTGCCATCTGTTTATCCTTTTTGGAAAAATGTCTCTTCATATCCTTCGCCAATTTTGTAATGTGATTTTTTTTTTAACTGTTTAAAGAGTTAAAAAAATATTTTTGCTACTAGTCCTTTGTTGGATATGTGGTTTGCAAATATTCTCTTCCATTCTGTAGCTTTTTTCATCTTCTCGACAGGGTTTTTTGCAGAGCAAAACTTTTAAATATTGCTTAAGTCTAGTGTGTCAACTTCTCATTTTAAGGATTGTGCTTTTGGTGTCAAATCTAAAAATTCTTTGCCTAGCCCTAGATTAGAAGAGTTTCAACTGTATTTTTTTGGTAAAAGTTTTTTCTTTCACGCGTAGGTCTGTGATCCATTTTGAGCTGATTTCTCTGTAAGGTATGAAGGTTTAGGTCAAGGTTCATTTCTCTGCCTGTGGCTATCCTATTGTTCCAGTACCATTTGTTGAAAAGGCTATCTGTCCTCCATTGAATTGCTTTTGCATTGATTTCTTTTAAGATTTTAAGAATTGGTGCTTTTTATTATCAAGTCAGTGTTGGGCCACAAAAGTGCCTAAAGTTTACACAATAAATTTGAGGTGCTCTTATAGATAATTTGGGCTTTAAGAGTTCCCTAAGGACAGTTCATCTTAGGGACACCCTAGGTGGGGACTTGATGGCAGTTGGGTGGGGTGTGAGTCAGAGGATTCTGGGTAGGTGGTGGGAGGCGGAGTTCCGGTGGAGTTTTGCTGCTGCTGTGCAGCTGGCAGCCTTCCTTTCCAGGGAGGGATGGTGACACAGAGTGTCCTGGGTCAGTCTGGGGCACACTGACCTGCGGGGTGGCATTGACCTTGTAGTTGGCATGGGCATGGCTGGGTTAGGCTCCCCCTCGTCTCCTCTGTCAGCTGCAGCCCTGCCTGATCTCTGATTTCAGCTGCCAGCTCCTTTGAGGTTACCCCCCGCACCCTCCCATGTGACTTCCCCCAGCTGGCTGTTTAAAAGCCTGTATATAGAACACGGAGAACTCAAGTGCAATTTCAGAAGTGTGGGTTTACATTTTCCAAATTATTGTTATTATTTTAAACTTTTATCTTGCACAAACATGTTTATAGGAGAAAAAATAGAAAGCATAGTTAAAATTTACCTGTGATTGCCGTACCCTGAGATAATCCCTGTAAACACAAAATTATTCACTTTGGAAGGAAGATTGTCCTTTTTGCTCATTTCTTTCAAAAAGTCCACTCTTACTCCCACTGGGCCATGAAGACCCAAAGCTCATTTGGAAAAAATAAAAAAAGAGGTTGTTCTCTCATTGGCTGAATCTGGAGAGGGGTTTTGACCCTGCTGACCGTGCCTGTGCAGGAGTGCAGAGGTCAGCGCCAGGAAACGCAGCAGGACCGAAAGGTGGTGGCCGGAAGGCCAGCTGCGGCCAGTACAGGGAGAATGATCTTTTGTTTCCACTGCTCGGCTCTCCGGGATGATGGCTAAGGACATCAAAGGCGTATCTAAACACTGTTATCTGGCCCTGCTCTTTGTGCCGACTGTGTAAGGGGTCTCCCCACAGGAGACCCTGGAGAGCAGAGCCCCAGGCTTCTGTCATGCTATTAATTCCAGGCAAGAGCTGATGAATAGAAAGTGTGAGCCATGTACATCAGTCTCTCTGTTTTGTTCTGAGGAATATTTATTTATTTACTTATCTGATGGAAAGATTATAAAGCATTTTCTTCAAATTTCACACGTTTATATGTGCTAATTGTAGAAAACGTGTGAAACACAGAAAAATACGTCTATAATTCCTCCACATAGAAATAACTATTGTTACTATTTGGGTAAATTCTTCTTGTCTTTTTAAAGTACGTATATAATATAAATTTTACAAAAACTCCTATTGTACTGTCCATACAACCTCCCTGAGTGTGCTAGGACCCTTTAACTCTGTCAAATTTTGATATCTGCAGAGTATTCTGGAATATATCCTGTTTACATAATTTCTTTACATTTTAGAACTGTTGCTTTAAAAAAATTAAAATATTATTCTTGCCTTTTCTGTTAGTAAATAATTCTTGTAGCAACTAAACATTGTGTATAAAAAATATAAAAGTTGCTTGAAGGAACTTTTCAAAAGTATCATTCAAGTAACAGATTGTTACTTGATTAGTTAAACTGTTCCAGCTGCTTAGAAAAGGGGCCCACTGAGACTCAGTTTTGAGAGCTAACAGTGCGTGCTTGACATCTTACAGAAGAGAATGCATACTGCTGAGCCTGACCACACTGGGCGCCTCTGTGGGAGAAAGTCTGTGTAAGGGGGACAGAAGATAGGTCCCTGGTGCATTTTCCTAGGCCAGCTTTTGGTGAAGAAACAAAGAAGAAAGCAGAGAGAGCACTGGCAAACTACAGTTTGATTCAGTGTTAGCCTGAGATGTAAGACGATGGAACAGCTCATGAGATACTGTTTCGCTCCCCATTTTCAGCTGTGACAGGACGTGGCTGGGATGCAGGGCTTGGGTTTGAGGTCCCGCCTGAGTCTTAGATCACTTGGTAACGGGCTCTGTCTTTGTGCATGACCACTCGCACTATCACCACATGTTTTCCTCTGACTCCCCCGCTGCTTGCCCCGCTCCCTGAAGGCGGGAACCAGGGCTCCGTCATCCAGCACCCGTGGGACCCGAGCAGGGTGCTGCAGCCTCCTCGAACTGGCCAGTGAACGGGTTCGATTTCTTCGTGAAGGGACGCTCTTTAATTCAGCGGTGTCCCCTATGGCCTTTGCGTTTACTCATTTATGCCCTAAGCGCTTTTGAGTGAATTGCCGCAGTGGTGGTGGGGAGCTGCCAGGCAAGAGGGTGTGACCGAGAGGAGAGCATCGTCTTTCCATGATGGTGTACAAAGTATTTTAGACACTTTTCCTGTTTCTCTCTCACTTACTTTGACCCAGTTCATTAAAGAAGGAAGGTACTTTTAGATTCTATTTTGTATTATAATTTTTAGGAAGATAATTTTGAGATGTGTCCAACTACCAACACAAGTGAAGTGCCTACTTCCTGCCAGGTTTGCTTTGTTTTATTTTCAGGAACCATACTCTTAGGGTTCCCTTTTTGAAAATTTATTTATTTGTTTATTTTGCTGAGGAAGATTGGCCCTGAGCTAACATCTGCTGCCAATCTTCCTCTTTTTTTTTTTAATTAAGATTATGATAGTTTACAACCTTGTGAAATTTCAGTTGTACATTATTGTTAGTCATGTTGTGGGTACACCACTTCACCCTTTGTGCCCTCCCCCCACCCCCACCCCTTTCCCCTGGTAACCACCGATCAGTTCTCCTTGTCTATATGTTAACTTCCACCTGTGAGTGGAGTCATATAGAGTTCATCTTTCTCTGTCTGGCTTATTTCGCTTAACATAATACCCTCAAGGTCCATCCATGTTGATGTGAATGGGACGATTTTGTCCTTTTTTATGGCTGAGTAGTATTCCATTGTGTATATATACCATATCTTCTTTATCCAATCATCAGTTGCTGGGCACTTAGGTTGGTTCCACTTCTTGGCTATTGTGAATAATGCTGCGATGAACATAGGGGTGCATGGGACTCTTGGAATTGCTGATTTCAGGTTCTTAGGATAGATACCCAGTAGTGGGATGGCTGGGTCATAAGGTATTTCTGTTTTTAACTTATTGAGAAATCTCCATACTGTTTTCCATAGTGGCTGCACCAGTTTGCATTCCCACCAACAGTGTATGAGGGTTCCTTTTTCTCCACAACCTCTCCAACATTTGTCACTCTTGGTTTTGGATATTTTTGCCAATCTAACGGGTATAAGGTGATATCTTAGTGTAGTTTTGATTTGCATTTCCCTAATGATTAGTGATGATGAGCATCTTTTCATGTGTCTGTTGGCCATCCTTATATCTTCTTTGGAGAAATGTCTGTTCCTGTCCTCTGCCCATTTTTTGATCGGGTTGTTTGATTTTTTGTTGTTGAGCTGTGTGAGTTCTTTATATATTATGGAGATTAACCCTTTGTTGGATAAGTAGCTTGTAAATATTTTTTCCCAATTAGTGGGCTGTTTTTTTGTTTCAATCCTGTTTTCCCTTGCCTTGAAGAAGCTCTTTAGTCTGATGAAGTCCCATTTGTTTATTCTTTCTATTGTCTCCCTCATCTGAGGGGTTATGGTGTCCAAAAAGATTCTTTTGAAACTGATGTCAGAGTGTACTGCCTATATTCTCTTCTAGAAGACTTATTGTTTCAGGCCTAATCTTTAGGTGTTTGATCCATTTTGAGTTTATTTTGGTGAATGGTGAGAAAGAATGGTCGATTTTCATTCTTTTACATGTGGCTGTCCAGTTTTCCCAGCACCATTTGTTGAAGAGACTTTCTTTTCTCCATTGTAGGCCCTCCGCTCCTTTTTCGAAGATTAGCTGTCCAATCTTCCTCTTTTTTTGCTTAAGGAAGATTGTCCCTGGGCTAACATGTGTACCAGTCTTCATCTATTTTGTATGTGGGTCACCGCCACAGCACGGTTCATGAGTAGAGCAGGTCCATGCCTAGGATCTGAACCCGAGAACCTGGGCGGCTGAAGCAGAGGGCGCGAGCTTAACCATTGTGCCACTAGGTGGCTCTTTTGATTTATGTTAGGGCTGAACTGATTTTTCACTTATTAGGTCCTGGATTTCATTTTAAGTTTACAGAACCAGTACAATTTGGGGCCTTCCTGAGTTCATCTGTTTGCTCCTTTAATAGTTTATCCCAATAAAGGCAATAATTACAAATATGATGAAAATATTTACTGACCACAAACATTGTACGGGTCCTTCATCTGTATCTCCATCTGCATCATGTATTATTTTATCTGCAGCACTTCCTACACTGAAGGCACATAGGAGGTTGAATGAATACGTAATTTAATTATTGTCACAAGATCATGAGGTAAGTTTTATTGTCTCCATTCCACAGCTGAGGAACAGAGGCTGTGAAAGCCTCAACGACAAGGTCATGCAGCTCAGAAGGGATTCAAACCAAGTCTGGCTGGCCTCAAGGCTGTGTTGGTGCCACGGGGCTGTCCGGCTTCCAGGGGGGCAAGCTTCATTGCTAGTGCTGGAGAAGGAGGGGCTACAGCATTGCTGCCTGGTAAAAAGAAAAGATTTTCAGAGGTTTAAGAGACCAGTGTCCAAGCTGTGGGGGCCTAGGAGAGGCCCCTTCCTCATCTCAGCGCCCCCAGCTTGGATGGAGGATCCACATGTGCCTTAGGTCAGAGATGACCTCCCCAACTCAGACACCCTTGTCCCTTTTAGGTTTCTGGAAGATGTCATTTATTCTTTTTTCCTTTTCCTCAGAAATTCTAGTGGCCAACTTTTGGGAGGGGAAAAAAGATTAAAAAAAAACAAGGATAGTGGTGTTTTGGGTCATTTTGGGGAAAGAGCTCCTGAAAACCAGCGGCAGGAGCTGCTTTCTATCCCTGGTAATTCCTGACGTGGTGGAAACAATGGGGGAATCGCCAAAATGCCAGAAAACGTCAGTCAGTTTAGCAGCTGCCGCTACTTATCCTAAAATTCTCTTTCAATCTTTGATATACTTTAATAGAATGATAATATTTTCTTCCACTTAATTTTGATACAATATTATTTTTGTGATGATTAATCAAAAACATTTCCAAATCTCTGTATTGTATATAATGAGTTTAGAGAAAGGTACACACACGTCAAGAATATGATCAATAATAGACCAAGCACCAGAATATTGATTTTGTCCTTGAGGAAATCCAATCATAACAGATCAATACATTATAACAAATGGTGAAAGTGTTTGAACTTATTTGTAAGCAGACAATGGAAGGAAAGCAATAGTAAGGTATATTGTAATAGTTATCAAATTAGGAAAAATGATAATGTTTCATGCTGGCAACTTTCATGGGTGATGCAGGGGCACAAAGAGAGCAGTTTACTGATGGTTCTACAATGAAGAAGTGGCAGGCTGGCATCAAAGCTGTTGGTCACATTTGCTTATGGCTACAACAAATATTTCCTAACACCTGTAGCGAGTCAGGCAGAGGCATGGACTGGTGAGCCCGCGCACGTGGTCCCTGTGTGCCTGGGCGCACAGTTGAGCGGGGGTGTTGGACTTTATCAGACAATGCCTGAATGGAGAAGGAGGGACGTACTTGGACGGGAAGAAAATTCCAGGAGAGCAGAGAGCAGAGTAACCTGATTTAGACTGGAACTTGATCTGAACATGAGTTGGAGGCAACTGCGAGGCTGTGGGGGAGGGGGGTTTGCCCTGATGCAGGAAACAGCGTGAGCATGAGCGTTGGAGGGCTCAGCCCCTGTGGCAAGTGGAGTGTGGCTGTCTGGAGGGCGGAGGTGCGCAGCCAGGTGGGCAGGTGGGGGCCTGCCCAGGCCAATCTTTTGGGGCTTGTTAAAGATGAGAGACTATAACCACAGAGCAATGGGAAGCCACTGCAGGGGTTTAGGAGGGTGGGGTGGGAGTGGGGTGCAGTGGTCAGGTCAGTGGGGCTGATCCCCGATTTTGTGCCCATTCCAAGCTGTCTCTGAGAACTTGGTGCAATCTGTGAAATCTTTCAGGCCTTTGAATGCAAAAGCAGATGTTGCTGGGGCCGGCCCAGGGGGCAGAGTGGTTAAGTTCACACACTCTGCTTTGGTGGCCCTGGTTGGCAGGTTCAGATCCTGGATGTGGACCTACACCACTCATCAAGCCATGCTGTGGCAGCATCCCACGTACAAAGTAGAGGAGGACTGGCACAGATGTTAGCTCAGGGATAATCTTCCTCACCAAAAAAAAAAAAAAAAAAAGCTGAGGGGGCTGGGGGGGGCTAGTCTCTAGTTTTCTAAGCCAACAGTCGGGTGGCCTTCCTGGGTAGCCAGCTGAGATGTAGCCACTAGATTGGGAGTCAGTTGTGAGTTTTTCGGGTAAAGCCATGATTGGGATATCTATTGTGACTTTCCTCTAATGCAAGACTTGTAGCTTTGCAAGAATTTGAGGCGCCGAGGACAGTTACCAGGGTGACCTCCCCCCTCTTGCTTATCCATGCCCCCCCCATTTGAAAGTCCAGCAGAGACCTCCATCTTCTAGGAAACCTCCCCTATGTTTGCAGGTGTCCCCCAATGTCTCTCTTCTCTGTTTGAAGCTTGTCCCACTACAAAATCTGGGGGAAAGCTAGTGTTAAGTGTAGCAACATCGACACAGGCAAGCTCTGAGTCCTTGATGGAGGAATAGGAGGGGTTTACACTGCACTCCCCAACTCTGCAGACGCTTGTGAGCCGGGCATCCGGCAGGCCCTTGATGTGTCACGTACACACACCTGGGGAGGCACCGCCACCTGCTTCTCCCTTTGCTTTCCTGACTCCAGCCTCTTCGATGAGTCAGGGAGCCAGATCAGAGGGTCTGATTTTATAGATCCTGAAACTAAACTCAGATGGTCGGACTCTCCATCCAGTTCGCCAGCCCCTAGTTGGGCAAGACAGAGAGCACCTGTGAGCCTGACTTCTTCCTTCTCTCTGGTGGTTTTGTGGGTGTTGGGGGGATGAGGGAGGAAGGGGGACGCTGCACCTGGAAGAGGACAGTCTGGGATTCCCTCCCATGAGCGGAGGCAGGTGGAACAGGGCTGCACACCAGATGAATCCTGTTCCCAGAGGAGTTACGGGGGCTTGATCTTTGGGCACAGACATCGTCTCAAGACTGTCAAGTACGTCCATAATTAGAAGACAAATGTCTGTGTCCTCCCCTTTGGCTCATTGGGTAGATTGCATTCATTTAATCCTGAAAAGGCCAAGTAGGAGAGGCGTGTGTCCACATATAAGGGCCCTATTTTCTTCACAGGCCTGGGGTCGCTGTCGTGTGCTTAAAAATAAAAGTTTTCTCTTGTAGCCACAAACATGTACAATGTACACCATATACATGTAAGGAAATATTTCCTGAAAGTGTAACGTGAACATTTGTGCTGTGGATAGTCTTCTGTATTTGATTCCGTAGGCGGGCAGGAGTGGGAATCAGGAGTTGGGCGGGATTTAGTCACTGACTTCCTTGTGCTTCTTTGGATGGGAATTTCCTCCCCTGGAAAATGAGAGGATGGGACCAGGTGACGTAGGGTCCTGCTCAGCAGTGTTGTTCTCTGTGGCCTGGCAGGAATGTTACAGCCATGACGAATCATCTCATGTGTTCTTCCCTAGTCCTTACTTGAATGTAGATGGTGGGATCTCCTACCCTTGGGAAGTGTGGTTTGGGATGGCAGATGGATGTGTGAGCAGGTAGTTAACATGCAGCCGGGCCAGAGTGGACCGCTGCGCTGTGTGCAGAAGGTTTCTCTGGGCAGCCAGCACACGTTCATGGCCTAAGGGGAACCAGCCACACTTTGTCATCAGTAAGGCCCATGATGAGAGCCCCTCAGGCCCATGACTCAAAGCTTCTCTTGCCACGATTGATCTCCGATTGATCTCCATGGCAGGCCTTCCTGCCCAGATCAGTGGTGGTTTGTTAATTAGGTGATGAGAGACCTACTGTGGCAAACGGAGAACACTAGGGGTTTAGTTGGTGTTTATTATTATTTTTCCGTTAGAGCAGATGCCTTTGCAGTTGGTTAGGAATTAGAGGTGGCTTTCCCCGAAGTAGGTGGAAATAATCATATAGTTCTCTCTCTCTCCTTTGTTCATTTATCGAAAGTTCATTATGCTTAAGTGTTGTGATGTGTGCTGGGGAGAAAGAAAGAACAAGGCCTGGGGCTTGCAGCTTGGTTGGCAGTAGAGGGGGGTAAAATGCCATGAAGGTACTATGGAAATGCAGGGAGAGAAAGAGGCCTTCTGGGTGGCAATGTCTCAGTGTTGTGGAGGAAGGGCCTCTGAGTTAATCCTTTAAAGGGGTGTAGTATTGGGACTTGTGAGGAGGAAAGGACGTTCCCGATGCAGGGAGCTGCATTTGAAAGTCAAAATGTTTTTTCTAAAACTACGTAGTAACTGACTATCTCCAGTTTAGCTTTATAGATAGGGTTGCCAATGATGGAGCCTCTGGGGTCTCACTTTCCCATACGCATGAGGCAGCTGGACTGGGTGGTTATGAAGATGTCATCTCAGGGCAGGTGTCTGTTCTCAGGTGAGCAGGTTGAGACAGAGCAGGTAGAACGAGGAGGAGATCAGCCCTGCAGTTGCTGCCGCTGCCCCGCTTCCAGCTCCTGGGCGTTTGGTTCTCCATGTGCACCAGGCGTAGCGCTGAGCACTCCACACTCACTGTCTCTACTCCTAACAAAAACCTTGCAGCAAGGACTTATACACCCTGTTTCATGGATGAGGTGATGGAAGCCTGGGGAGGTTAAGTAACTGGCTCAAGAACATCAAGTGTGGGCAGCAGGTTCGGATCCAGGGCTCCTGAGGCCCCGTCCATTCCAGAGCTGTGGGACCCACCAGTGTTCTGATAGTCCAGACACCCTGCCGTGTGCTGTGGCGGAAGGTGCTGCGGACAAAACACTTTGATTTCCGGACCTTTCAGGATCAGAGATTCACCACAGTGGCTAGCACCTTAAATTGCAAAGTAGTTATGTCCCTTTTAAGTTTTGCATGAATCAAAGAGTATGCTGATTTTGATACAAAATTACACAAGAATTAATAACTCACTTAACCAAGAAAAGATACAAACTCTTTTTTTTCAATATACTGGTTTTGCTGAGTAGGTAATGTAATAAGTGTTGACATTTCCTCATGATGAGTCCATAGTAACAACGACAACAAAATCATCATCATCATCATGATAATAGCAACAAAACTGACCCTCTGGTGACAGGCTATTCTGTTCTTAGGCACGAGATCAGGTGCTTTATATTTGGTATCAAGAAACAATAATAGTGGGGCCGGCCCTGTGGCACAGTGGTTAAGCTTGGCGTGTTCCGCTTCAGCGGCACAGGTTTGTGGGTTCAGATCCTGGTTGCAGACCTACACCAATTGTCAGCCATTCTTTTTCAGCAACCCACATATAAAGTGGAGGAAGATTGACACAGATGTTAGCTCCAGGCTAATCTTCCTCAAGCAAAAAAAAAAAGAAAAAAGAATAAGAAACAATAATAGTGAACATGTATACCGTATTTTACTATTTCAAAGAACTGGCCCAGAATGTGCAGTTCTGTGAAGTGGTCATTGTTATTACTGACACAGGAGTCCCCTGGTAGGGAGCTCCCACGTATGCAGGCACTGGCCTCCTGCTTCTCAGAGTCCCTCCTCCCCTTTGAGGGTCGGGTGGTGCCTGCATCAGCAGTGGTCCCCACCGACCTGTTCTGCTGCCCCCGCTCTGGGCTGGAGTCCTGAGACCGAGGAACTCATGAGCTATTGCCGCTGTCATGACGCTGGCCTTGGAGTGGGTGGGGAAAAAAAACTGTTTCCTCCTTTCATGAATTATTCTAAGGGGGGATTCTGGCCCTTCTCTGATTCCATTAACTCATCCAAACCTGGGCTGTATTGCTTTACAATAATGTATTGAAGATATGCTCCCACGAGGGAATTATAGCCTAGAAAACAAAACCGTATACCAGATATGACTGTTTTAAGCGGCTCCTAGACAGCTTCTAGCCCATTTCTCCAGTGGTGGAGGTCTGCTCTCATCTCCTCTAGCAAGGGTGAGGGTGGGGTGGGAGAGACAGACAGACAGACAGGAGAGGGGGGCGTGTGGGGGGATGAGAGAGAATGAGAAAGAGAGTGGGGAAGAGAGAGAACACGCGGGCTCCTCCAGGCTCGCCCCACTGGCCCCAGACCTCTGTCCCAGGCCTGCCCTCCTAGTCCCCTTTCCATCCCTAGATCTTCCTTCTCCAGAGATTCTTGGCAGTGGAATTTCTGTTTCCTTTGGGAAGAAAACCCCACTCTTACAACCAGGGCTGGCTTTGCCCTACAGCCATCCCTCCCCATCCTGTCACCCAGGACACAGGAGTGTGGCATTGGAACGTTTCCCAGAGTCTTCATTTTCCAACCTGCAGCAGCAGCCTCCAGGCTGGTGGACAGAACGGGCTCTTGTTGTCCCGCTGTCCGCTGTCCTTCACTGAGCACGGGGAGGGTTTGTTTCACGTCCATCCTGACATCTTGGGATTGCCGCTCCTACTTTTATGTGGGTCGCTGCCTGAACAAGAACACACACAATCCTCCCAAGGAACAAACATTTCCAGGACGTTTTCCAGGGCAGTATAGTCTAAACCCATATTTAGAGCGAAAGAAAACAAAACAAAATAAAACAAAACATCCTTTTAAAGCCAGCGTAAATGGTAGAGATTTGGCTTCAACCCCGTTGAGGACCATTCTTTTCTAGGTCCACACCACTTCAAATCGTTGTTGGCCGGGGTAGAATCTCCACTTACCATTGCCTACCCAAAATGTCCTTTGAGGTTGTCTTCTGGGACACACAGACTCTCTGCCCGAAAGATGAATCCAAACTTTTTCCTTTTACCGTTTCTTGGCCAGAAATTACCATTTCCCTCCATGTCCAAAGGTTCCAGGGCCAACTCTGCTTTTTCTCCTTTAACATCTTTTGTTACAGAATTGTGTGTGTGTGTGTGTGTGTGAGGAAGATTGGCCCTGAGCTAACATTGGTGCCCATCTTCCTCTGTTTTGTATAAGGGAGGCTGCTACAGCATGGTTTTATGAGCAGTGCATAGGTCCGCTCCTGGGATCCAAACCTGTGAACCCCGGGCTGCCGAAGCAGAACACAAGAACTTAACTACTATGCCACTGGGCGGGCCCCTTATTATGGAAAATTTTAAACATACACAAAAGAAAAGGGGATATTATAATGAGGCCCCATGTATGCATTCCCCACCTTAAAAAATTAGCAACACATAGAGAATTTTGTTTTTTCTATAACCTGACCCCCCCCCCCCCCCCAGCAAACAGTTTTCTTGACCCTGCTGGATTATTTTAAAGCAAATGCCAGATATATCATTTCATCCAGAATACTTTTGTGTGCATCTCTAAAGGTATTCTCTTTTTGAGAAACCATTATCACACCTAAATAAAAAATTAACAGTAATTCTTATTATCCCAGATATCCAGTTAGTGTTCATTTTCCCCTGATGTTTCATTAACGTGTTTTTCTGGTTTTTTGGTTTGTTGCAATCAGGATCCAAACAAGGTCCGTGTCTTGCATTTTAATGAGTCTCTTAGGGGTTTTTTTGATCTGTAACTGACCTCTTTGATCAGTTTTCCTTTTTTTTTTTATTGCCATTTATTTGTTGAAAACACCAGGTCGTTGGTCTCTTGCCATTCCCCTACTTTCTGGATCTTGTTGATTGCCTCCCTGTGCTGTTGGTGAATACGTACCTCTATCCCTGTATATTCAGTAAATTGGTAGTTTAATGTAGAGGCTTGATCAGATTCAGGTTTAATATTTGCCCAGAGATGTCTGAGTGATGATGTGTACCCCACAGCGCATCATACTGGGAGGCACACTGTCTGGTCGTTCCCCTTTGTGATATTCGGATCAGCCAGTGGGTTCAGCGATTGTCAGCCTCATCTGTCCCTTTAAAAATTCTCCGTCAGCCTTTCAGCATTGCATTTGGCCACAACTGACAGTCACTGCCAAGACAGGCACTAATTTCATTAGAGGTTGCAAAATGATGACATCCTAATTTATAATCCCTTCTTGGTTTGTTTGTTGGAATTCTTTAGTAAAGGCCTTTTCATCATCAACGATTTGGGTCCCCTAAAATACAGTTCATATAGGAAAGGCTCTTTCTCTAATTTATCCACTAGTTTTCAGAAAAATGAGTTGGTTCCCCCGCATTCTCTGAGGCCAACCAATGAGTGGTTTATTTTTTTGGTATTGTTATGAACATATGGGTTTTTAACATATTTAGTGTGCTCAATCCAGTGAAGTAATTATACATCTTGGTGCTCAAATTGCCTACCTCTGGCCAACGGGAGCCCTTCACCTGGGCTCCTGCAGGCCAGGCTTGGTGAGGCCCAGGTGCAGGATAGGGGGGCTCACCTCCTCCTGGCAGTCTCTTTGAGAACAGAGCTTTTCCCTGGCCAATGGCCTTGGGGAGCCAGACTTTGATGAAGGGGCAGCAGAAGGTCACTCTCTCCACTGTCCATCAAACATTGTGTTACACCATCAGCCCCATCTGAGCTGAGGCTCAGAGAAGTTAAGTTTTCCCCAAGACGACATAACCAGTAACGGCAGAACTAGGAATTCAACCCAGGCACGTTGGCTCCACATCCCTGAAATTCAACGAGGGACTGAGCACAGGCAGGGATGGCCTTCTAGGTGGAGGGAAAAGCTTGGGCAAAGGCGTGGAGGTGAGGTAGGAGTGGGAACTCAGGGCAAGGTCGGCTAGAACCAGGGCAAATTAGGGGCGGAGTGGAGAAGGCGAGAGGGCCTAGATCTGGAGAACCTGGCTGCCTCCCTGACAGGGAATCAGAAATGAAATCTGAAGGCGACGCAGATGGGGGTGGGGGGCGGCTGAAGGTTTTACACTGGGGAGCAACGCTTGCTTCTTGGGGCCACCCCCGTCCCTAATGCTCTCCACCCTGTGCTTCCTCCTGCTTATCCATTGACTCATCTGCTCCGTTCCACCCCGAGACTCCAAGCTTCTTGGGAACAGGGACCATTCCTAATTAAACGGTAGTTCCATGTCTGGCCTTAGACACACTCCTCACAGATGCACTGAGTTTCTTGATAAGTATTCTCGGCTGTGAGCCGGGGTAATAACAATAGTCCCATCTCTTAGGGTTGTGGTGGGGATTAAATGAGATAATACACCCCAGGTACGTGGCCCAGCGCCTGGTCCATAGTGAGGACCTCCGAGGATGTGGCCACTGGAACTGTCAGTGAGGACTGTCCCTGCCCATCACTTTGCCGTTTGTGTTCCTCAAAAAAAAATCTTGGTTCATTCTCACTTGCTTTGTGTTACCGGGTGATTTCTAGCCTGCAGCTGATGGAATTTCCATGGCACAAGGCAATGGAGTTATATTCCTAAACAGTGCCAGAAACGCAAAGGCTTTTCTTCTTTTTAATTGAAATGAAGTTTATATAATGTAAAATCAACCATTTTAAAGTGAAAATTTTAGTGGCATTTAGTACATTCACAATTCTGTGCCACTGACACCTCTAGCAAAGCTGCCTTTAAATTCTTTTATTTTCATTAACGGAAGTTTTGGGAGGGGCACAAGTACTAAGTTTCTATGGATCAGAATTAAATTTTCATACTTTTTATATTCGTTCTCCCCACTTTTTTTTTCTACCTAAACTGGCTCACAGCACTGTGCTTTGCAACTGCCGTGACAGATAACCTTCTGGCACATGGTGTGGCCCTTCCTCCAGGTGCTCCATTGCCCGCTGACTCCCATGGAGGAGCTCATGTCTTAGAACCACCATTTAATTTAGTACAACTTACAGAAGGAAATTGTTCCTTTTATGGAGCTGAAGTAGAAAACTTAAAAAAATTGCAGAAGCAACTCTTTTCCTATTAACACAAATTAATTTGTTCAATAATATTTATTGAGTGCTTACTGTGTACCATGCACTGGGAGTTTAGTAGTACACTGAAGAGGTGTGACTGCTGCCAGGATTTTCGTGGCAACATCAGGGCAAGGGGAGATTGGCATGTTCCCTAAGGCTCCAGGCCTAAGTTCACCAGGAGCTAAGTTCACTAGGGCTGAGGAGTGTGGAGGGGGAAGTGCCGAGAGGTTGGAGGCAGGATCCTGATTGGGATGTCTGCTCCATCAGCTGTCATGGGAGCAAGGGCCTCAGCCCCGGAGCCTCTTTCCCCCCATGACGAGCAGACCTCCTACCTCACAAGGCTGTCCGAAGGCTCATAGGAAACAAAGCTGTGCCTGGCGCATGGCGGGTGCACCGTGACCCGATGCTGGATCTGGGGGTCCTCTCAAGAAAGAGATGAAAGAAATGCCTCTTCTCAACGACATGAGTCATTTTACACAGCTCAGCTAGTTCTATATTTTACTTAAGTGAATGTGATTTAAGTTTTATGGACAAAGATAATCAGGTCAAAATGACCCTCCTTCAGTTGCTGGGGCAGCTCAGCACAGGAACCCAGGAACTGTGGAGGGCGGCTGTGGATCGTTTCCTCACGTCGTCGCCCTGGGAGTGGAGAATTTGATCAAGTCGGCGCTTCTGTGTCCTTGAGTTGAAATGACAAGTTTAGAAACAATAGGCTTAATTGGATCTGATTGTCTTCCTGTTTGTTATTCATAGACGGGACTGTGTAACTGGGCAGGGCGTGGTTCCAGAAAGCTCTGCAGATTAATCAAGTGTGCTCTCTTTATTTTCCCAAGGAAGGACATTTTTCTCACCTGTCTTGGGGGTCTGTTAGGGATCCACAGTTCATCTCCCTGCCAGAGAGGGGAGGGCGTCTTTAACTTGGTCTCAGTGTGGGAAGAGTAAGGGCTGCTATGTCATCCTTGAGGGATTTCAATCTGAGCTTCTCAGGGAAGGGAGTTTTAAGCAGCTCAGGGCTGTTGTAATTAATTTGTCCGGGAGTAACGTTCAAGATCCTTGCCTCATGTTGGACTCTCTGAGTCTCTAGCACAGTACTGGGCTTATTAGGGAACCTCTTGGTCATCCATCAAGGCCACTTCTTTCGGGAAGCCTTCCCTGATCTCCTTAGCTGATAGAATTTTCTCCCTTTTCTGAACTTCTGTAGTCCTGGGTTGGAGGTTTATTATGATTCACCAGAAACTTAAATTAACGGGAACATCCCATTTCCTGATCATTCTAGTTAATTGAGGGTTCTTAGTCTTGCTTTAAAAGAACAAGAACAGTGGCTTCCTTGTAATAATTCACACTTACTTAGTAGCCAGTGTTTATGAAGTGCTTTTCCAGGCCTGGCCTTTCTTGGTTCTGAGAGTGAGATGTTGACTGGGCATCCTGGCTGCGCTCACGGCAGCTGTAGTGAGCCTGGTGGCACCAGCATAATTTGTGGTTTCATTCAGCTGATGTTTTCTGAATAATAGCCTGTGCCAGGTACTGTACTGGGCTCAGGGGCTGTGGAGCTGGACAGGTCCTGGTATCTCCCCTTAGGAGCTCACATACTAGAGAGGGGCAGAAGAATCTCCTTCTCTCTCAAACAGAATAGGAGGTGGATCTGTGTGGAACGGGTGGGGATGAGTGGAGAAGGAATATCTTTGATTGGGAGCCTGGGCCAGATGGTATAGAGTTGGATCTGTACAACAAAAGACAATGGAAAGTGAATGGTGCCTCCAAATCCCACGGAGTAGACCGCAAGCAGTTAACATTGAGGCCAAAGGTGTGTGTGTCAGATACTGTGCTAGGCTTGTTTACATACAGTTCTCATTTAATCCTTTAGACAATCCTGTCCTACAGGTATTACCAAGTTACCTATTTTGCATATGGGAAAACTGAAACTTAGGGAAAATGTTTTTTCCCCAACTTAGTTGCTGCGTTGTTGAAGTTGGAATTCATCAGCTGGAGACTGACTCCAAACCCTACACCCATTTGCTAACATCCACCACCACACCGCCTCCATATTTCTGTTATCAAATGTTAGTGTTGTGTCTTCAGATGCATGTGCTATTTAACTGCTTTTTGGGGACGGTGTTGGCTCACAGCAATGCTTGTCAAGGAAGGGGTGGGGTATCGATTGCAGAAGGCTCATTAGAAGGAAAGAAATGGAATTAACTCTTTGGAGATTTTGGCTGGGCCAAAGGAATGCTACTGAAGGTTTGGGAAATCATGTGCTGAATCCAGTGATCAAGAGACTCCTGTGCATCTTTCATGACTCAATTGTACAACCTCTCTCTGTGTTGAGACCATTGCTGCCTTCCCTTTGGTATAGCTCTTGTCATGTATTGATTTAGTAATGTGGCATTTTGCCCTATTAGATTGTGAGTTCCTCTGAAGTTGAGAGCAGATGCTATGCATCTCTATATCCCTAGAGCCTAGCACTGTGCTTGGCACATAGTAGGTGCTTGAGAGCTGTCTGCTGAATCCACCCATTTATCTTCCCAACCATCTATCCATCCAACCATCCATGCATCCACTCATCTATCCACCCATCCATCCATCCACCCAATCTTTTGACTTATCCATCCATGCATTCACCCACCCATTCACCCATCCATCCTCCCACACATCCATCCGTTCATCCATCTGCCTATCCATCCATCTATCCTTTTATCCACTTATCCATCCATCCATTCACCCACCCAACCACACATCCATCCATCTGCCCATCTGCTCATTTACTCAATCCTTCATTAGGTGTTCTCTGAACAGAAGAGTGTGCTTGATATTATGGCCAGTTGCTGAGGTAGCACTGAGGTATCAGAGATTGAGTCAGATACAGACGATGCTCTCAAAGAGCTCAGAGTCTAGAGGTAATGAGAGGACAATGTGGTAAGTAGAAAAAAATGACCGAATGAAGACATAATTATCCGCAAGCCTGGGATTCTCCAAGAAGATATTAGGTTGTTTCTTTGTCTTAAATGATGTAGACATGACTGAGGCAACCTCTCGCTCTCTGTCCCACTTCCCTTGTATCTCGGCCTCTCTGAGGTTTTCGCTGGCCCCATCTGGCTCGCTCCTCTGCTGGAAGCCCTTTGAGACAGAAGGCTCTCCATAGGAGCCTGCGTGTGGAGGGGAGGGCATGGGGCACTGACCTGGCATCTTCAAGGTGGCCACATCTCTGTCCCCTCCTGTGTCTCTTAGAAAAGAATGCTGCCTAAAAGGACAGAGCAGATGTTTTCTGGGCAGAGTGATCATTCATCAGCCCTCTCCTCTGGGAACAGGAGGTGACAGCACATTTATCTGAAAGCACAGGCTAAATCCTTTGACATTATTCTTGACTCAGCCTGCTGGCATTTTGTGCAACACTTCAGCCTCCTGAGGGACAGAGTTAATTCATTCACCTTCTCTAGCCTTTGTGATGGAGAGGCCCGTGCAGAGATGCTTAAAGAGGCCCATTTAGCATAAAGACAGCCCATTGGGCATGCTTTGGAACACAATCCCAAAGAAACCTCATTAGAGCTCAGTGTTCTATTATTTTCAAACTGTCTTGGCAAATCTGTAATCTGGGCATTTAAAGTGGAAATGTGGAGATGGCCTATCTTTCAGGACAGAGTGGATTTCATTTGAGTGACAGGAAAAGGTGCTGTCTGTCTCTCACACCTCGTGTCTCAGACTTGGATGTCCCATTGCCTGCTGGGGGTCTCCCCAAACACATCAAGTCCAGAATGAACTCATCATCTTCTCCCTACTCCACCTTCTCCCGAATGCTTTGACTCCACCCAGTTAAACTTGGGCATCTTTCCTTGCCTCCACGACCAGGTGATCACCAAGTGCTATAGATTTCCCTGTAATCCACTGTGCGTGTGTTTTGTGGGAGGATCTCTTCTCTTCTTTCTCTCCCTGTGACTGCTCTGGCACAGGTCCTTGGCTTCTCCTCCCGGGACTGTTATAATGGGCTCCTGGCAGGTCTCCAAGGTGGGTCACATTCCCACCACCACATGCTTGTGTGCCTTCCAAAACACAAGTCTAGTTGCATCACTCATGGGCTTCGCCTGCTGTGATTTCCCATTGGGGCTGATAAGGCACTCTCCTTGTCTGCTTCCCCAAGTTCCAGCTGCAGGAGATGGAGGAGTCAGAAGGAGACCAGAATCTCACCTTCATGTCTGCTAAGGATGTGTGCTGAAGGTGTGAGGGCCGGATGACCTGCCTAATTCTCCCTGCCCACCCCACCCCACCCCCCTGCCCATGCTAGACCTTGCGGGGGGGCAGTCCATCTAAAGGAAAGTTTCCCATTGATGTTACCTATGAAGCTGCCTCACACAAGGAGGGAAGGCACAAAGTCACCAGTGCTAATAGGCTTTTCCTGGATTAGTTCTGCCTCTCGGGGGAAAGAGCAGTGGCTGCCATCGCCTGTGTAGTGTGGTGAGGGCCACAAGGCTGGAGCATTGCTTTTGGAAGCCCTTCTACCTGGGAATTCCAGGAACAGAACTCAGGGCTTTTTCCAACATCACCTGTTGGGTCAAGTCCAAGTTCCTCAGCCAGGACTTTTGCGATCTGGCCCTACTTATTTTTTCAGCTTCCTTCTCCACTGATGTGCCTGGAAGGTTCTCTGGTGTGTGCAGTGGTCCAGGGTTCCCTGGATGTAGGGCAAGGGTTCATGTCCTGAAGCCCCCCACCCCCATGGCCAGGGTGGTCCCTCCTCCTTCCTGCTTCCTGGCCCACCCTCCCGTTCCTTCCTGCAGCACCCATCTGTTCTGTGCTCTCACTCTGCCTGGTTGTGTTGCTCCTGCATCGTGCCATCGGCTCCTTCCTCCCTAACCCAGGCACCAGCTCTTTGAGGCTGCCTGTGTGACCTGCTCCCTCCCAGCTGGGTTGATACCTATCCTTAGCGTTATTCATTCTTGTGCTGCTTTTATTGTGTATTCCACTAGGGTTGGAGTTCTTCAAGCACAGACAGTATGCCTAATACAGTGCTTGGCACACAGAAGGCTCCAGGCGAATTTGTTGAATGAATGAATGGATCATGTATCTTTTAGGGTCCAAATTTAAAACGAGAAATGGGCTTGATTGGAAGCTAGACTGAGGTTAGCCATTTGGAACAAGTTCTTAGATAGGAAGCGTGTGAGCCAGAAAGATTATGAAAGAAGACCTTCCAAGGGCATGCTTACTGACTGGAAGTTAGGGGCCACTCAGGGGAAGCGTAAAGATGCTGGAGCTCAGCCTTCCAGAATTTGCTAACTCTTGTTGCTGTCCGTTTTCTATAAATTCCAATAGTACCTAGTCTATTCCTCCCATTTTAGCATTAAACTATTTACTGTCTGGTCTTGTTCCCCAAGACCACATGTGTTGATCTTGTCTCCTTGCTATGTTGTGAGGGTACGACTACTACCCCAGTGCAATGGCTGATACCTTTCCTTCCCTGGGCAGAGCTGACCCTACTGCAGAGCACGTCTCAGGACGTGTCTCATAGGTGTTTGTATGTGCCACTGATGGCAGCTTGGTGGTGCCCACTCTGCGGGACTATGCTGAGACAACTTTTCAACACCGTTTGGCGTTCCAAGCTCTTTGTCAGCTGCCTTGGAAGTGGACTGATGAATTACACGTGGTCTTGATGCTTCCGGGCTTGCCGGTTGGCTGGCAAGATAACTGCAGGTGCTCCCTGGAGATACCTGTGAGAGACCAGGTGTTTTCCTTTTGCCTCATTTGTTATCAAGGAACAGAGATGCCCCTGAAGTCAGCAGGGTGAAGGATTTTGCTGTGAGGGGCATGAGAGGGGCCACATTCTTCAGGGCAGCCTCTGTCATGGGGCTGGCCCACACCCAGGCTGAGGCGTGTTAGGGTTGAAGGCTGCTCTGGGTCCTTACTGTAGGAGCCTGGGGACTTTATCCTGTGCCCTGCCACCAGCATGACTTGGCAGCAAGCCGCGTGCCTGATTCTTTCCACTCTGCTCCCCTCTGCATCTCTTGGGTTCAAACTTATAATAGAGGGATTTGGCCCAAATCCTCCATTCAAGTCATTCCATGCAAGTTCCTCTTCCCTGCTCTGCAGAGGATGCAGAGTCTCTTGTTTGAAAGGAGGCTCCTATAACAAAGGGTAGGGCAGTGAACCCCCTTTTCTGGGGGGAGCTTGGTCAATAGAATTTGAAAAGTCTTCTTGGGGAGGATGAGGTTTAAGGCCCTGCTAGAGACTGAATGTTCACGTCCTCCCTTAATGCATATATTGAAACCTAACCCCCAATGTGGTGGTGCTGGGAGGTGGGGCCTTCGGGAGGTGCTGAGGTCACGAGGGTGGAGCTCTCAGGAATGGCGTTAGTGCCCTTAAAAAGGAGACCCAAGAGCTCCCTTGACCCTCCTGGCTGTCCTCCTGGCAGACAGCAAGAAGACAGCTATCTGCAGCCTGGAAGGGGGCTCTCACCAGAACCCGGCCATGCTGGCACCCTGATCCATGACTTCCAGCCTCCAGGACTGAGAAAGATAGCTTTGTTGTTTAGAAGTCGCCCAGTCTATGGTATTTTGTCATAGGATCGTGAACAGACTGAGACAGTCATTGTATTAGTTTCCTTGGGCTGCCGTAACAGGGACACCACAAACTGAGTAGCTTAAACCACAGAAGTGTGTTATCTCACAGTTCTGGAGGCTGGAGTCCGAGATCAAGGTGGCAGCAGGGCCCTGCTCCCTCTGGGGCACCAGGGAAGAAATTGTTCCAGGCCCCTCTCCTGGCTTCTGGTCCTTCCTTGCCTCATGACAGCGTATCTCCAGTCTTCACATGGCGTTCTCCCTGTGTGTTTGTCTGAGTCCAAATTTCCCCCTTTTATAAGGACACCAGTCATATCAGGTTAGGGCCCCACCCTACTCCAGTATGACCTCATCTTATCTAATTACATCTGCAATGACCTTATTTCCAAATAAGGTCACATTCTGAGGTACTGGGGCTTAGGACTTCAACATACAAATTTGGGGGGTGCACAACTCCACCCATAAAGGTTACTTTCTTGACTTCAAATGTGCGTAAGAATTTGACAGTGATATAGAAGGGTGTTCGTGGGGGAGAGGGACAGCGGAGGCAGAAGCATAGAGGTGGGGGCTTCTTCAGGCTGGTGGGCTTGTTCTGTTTCTCCCAAGGTGGTAAGCCACCTTGTATTTGATCTGTGGTTCATGTCACCCTGCTGAGAAGCTCGTTTTGGGGACAGACGTGGGCACTTTAATTACAAATAATGCCTCAGATCCATGGGACTTCACCCTCCTTCCCACCTGGACCTAAGGACCTCGCCAAATCACTTCCTCAGCTTTTCACATCTGGGAGGCCCAAAGAGGGGTGGCAGTGTGGTGACTGGGTGGCCCATTCACTGATAGGAGATGCTTGGCTTCATCTCAGGTTTTGTGTTGGCTCCATAGTTCTGAATTGACTGTCTGTGGGACTGAGAGGATATGATCAAGTGCCCGTTTTTCTGGGAGCAGATCTTTTAGGAGTGATGTCAGCATAGTTGGGAGAATTTGCTTGAATGGATAGTAAGGAGGTCGGTGGAGCTCTTCACTTATGGGTTATGGACGGACATGGCGAGCCCCAGCCTGCCCCATGCCCTCAGAGGGGACAGCAGGCGGCCCTGGGAGCAGCCTTCCCCTGCCTGGTGTGTCCTCTTCCGAGCCTCCTTGGCTCCGGTGGCCACAGCTGCCAGCTCCCCTGCCAGCACCTGGGTCTGTCACACCTCCATCACTTGGCCACCCCCACCCATACCCCCCGCTTGGTGAACGGATACTCATCTTTCAGCCTGTTCACTGGCGCTGCCTCATTGCAGCTTTCCCTGTGGGCTGGGTTTGACTCGGGGCTCAGACAAACCTGGGTTCTGGTGTCAACCCACCATTTGGGGGGCCCTGGTAAGTTTCTGAGCCTTGGTTCCTCACCTGTAGAATAATCAACACTATGGCACTTTCCTCAGGTGGCGAGGCAGAGCGGAGATAACATACTGAAGTTACTATCCTGCAACTGCTCAATAAATGTGCCCTCTTGTCCCTCTGTCACCCCCTCCAGAGGTCACTCTGCCCTTCTGGGGGCCTCAGGCAACTGTCACATGCATCACTGAGGCAACATGTGCTTTTACAGCATATTTTATAGTCCATTTTGAAAAGTCTGTTCATTCTCCAAGAAATTATCCTATTTAAAAAAATCTCTGTATTAACAGTTTCTCCTGGCGTAAGTTATGACCGACTTCGTTCAGTGGGTAAGTGACTTTTCCAACACTTCTTTATTATGTTTGCAGATATTTTCCCATTTGCTTCTCATTTTGGAAATACCCAGAGGGTCATGGTTTCCTGAAACTCTTATAAAATATCTGTTGTAGCATTTTATTGGAAACTTTCGGGCATTTGGAGAATATTCTATTTTAAATGAATGTTCCCTGACGTTCCCATTTTGTGAGTTGTTTCCATAAACTGTTGGTGGAGCAGGTGTGCGGGAGGATGCAGTCAATTCATCCTGTGGTTCTTCCATCATTTCCTGGGTGCTCCTGTGTGACCAGCCTCAGTTTCTTTATCGATAAAACAGGTGACAGTGACAACAACCTGGCCCGCTCAGTTATTGGAAACGGAAGTCACGTGCTTGGTATTTGTTCTCCCTGGATAAGCTGGTTTCCTGCCCCTGTAGTCATGGTTCAAAGGCATCTTCCCGTCTTCCCGTGTGCTCATCTTGTTTCAAATGTTAGACTCTAGCCGAGGCTTATGATCCTCTTGTTGTAATGTGCTAATGTAATTCTTGTTTCTGTTACATTTAACAACTGGTCGTGAAACACTTAGAAGTAATTAAAAGGTGCTGGTAACTTCGCAAGACCCAGAAAATTTTCCTAGGAGTGGTTAGGTTTTTTTCCTTTGCTTGTGGGCGTTTTACTAGAGGAGGTGATTTAGTGCTCTTTCTTCAAGAGCAAAGGAAAAAAGGAGTTAAGGACTCTTAACAAAATAGTGCATGCATATTTAATTACTGGCAATAGGTCTCTTTTATCTCCTGCAATCAGGGGTGGACAATCTGATGAGAAAACAGGGGAGGGGTCCTCTTTCCAGATAGGTGTCTAATGTCAAGGTCACGAGGAGCACGAGAGGCTGTTTGGGTGGGAATTCATCACTTCGCAATCATTGAAAGTTGAAAATGAACACATTAAAAATATTTAGTATAGGAGAAAATTTTGCTCATTTAAAGGTAAATTTGGATTGTCCCAGAAATGTGATTGTGTTTTCTTTTCAGTAGGAAAAAGTTGTTGTTCTTTCTCTGTGGGGCTTCTCATTTGTGTCTCAGACACTGAGTTGAGAGTTTCAGAAATCCAGGGACAGGGCTTCATATAAGACAAGGTTTTTTGTCTGTGCTTCCAGAATGTGCTGCTACCGTTAGGGAGGGGTTGGGGATGTTAATTAATGCAGATCGTTATTTCCAGCCCTGGCTCCAGATGCCTTTGGCAGGTGTCCTTTATTTAGTTATGGCTAAAACCTGCAAAAACAACTTACCTTAGACTCTGATGACATTTTGGTGGCAATTTGAATAGGGCTTGGACTCATTCAGCTCTGAGAAGTGAATAGAGTGAAATGGAAAAAAAAGTTATGCGTAAAATATAAACATGATTTTTTAAAATGAAAAATACCCGAGCAAGTCTTACCTTTCTCATTGAAAAATCTCTTCCAGAAAGTTTTGACCAAAAGGCATCAATTATTTGTTTTCTCTCTCTCTTTTTTTCAAATAGAGAAAGCTTTATTTATTTATTTGCTGAGGAAGATTGGCCCTGAGCTAACATCTGTTGCCAACCTTCCTCTTTTTGCTTGAAAAAGATTGTTCCTGAGCTAACATTTGTGCCAACCTTCCTCTACTTTGTATGTGGGACGCCACCACAGCATGGCTTGATGAGCAGTGTGTAGGTCTGTGCCCAGGATCCAAACCCATGAACCCTGGGCCACTGAAGCAGAGCACACAAACTGAACCACTATGCTACCAGGCTGGCCCCTTGTTTTCTCTTTTAATCAGACTAGTGGTTTAATAAAACTTGGCATAGTGTAGATAGATGTAGTACCTATATTCTTGGTAATAAGAGCTACTTAGATGTTGCCATTGGTTAGCTTATTGGAGGAAGGTGTCTTGAACATGGCAGTGGGCATCTTTTAAGGTCTTTATTCGGTCTGTGTGAAGTTAGGAAGCCCCACCAACTATCCTCTGTTAGCCTGTGTGTCCCCTGCCACAGCCCTCTCACATTTTATTATATTTACTTGTTTCATACTTTAGCCCCCTCACCCACAAGACTGCAGTTCTGTGAGAACACAAACTGTATTTATCTTGCTCACCATTTAAAAAATTAAGTGATTAAGTGCTTATTATATGCCAAGTCCTGTTTTAAGCTTTTTATAGATTAAACTCATCATTTTCACAACTCTTTGAGAGGGAGTATTAGTTTCCTATTGCTGTTGTCATAAATTACCATAAATTTAGTGGCTTAAAACCACACAGATTTGGGGCCAGCCAGGTGCGTAGTGGTTGAGTTTGCGTTCTCTGCTGTGTTCCTTTCTAGCAGCTCAGGGAGGAGTCTGCTTCCTTGCTCATTTGGGTTGTTGGCATAATTCACTTGTAGGCTGTCAGCTGAGAACTATTCCAACTTTCTAGAGGTGCCCACCTTTCCTGGCTCATGACTCCCTCCCTCCATCTTCAAAGCCAGCAACAACCCTCTTACACTTTGAGTCTCTTTTCTCTTCCTTCCCTCCTCCTCCTGCTCCTCCTCCTCCTCTTTTTCTTCTTGTCTCATCTCACTCCGACCGCAGACAGAGGTTCTTCTCCTTTAAGACTCACGTGATTAGATTGGCCCCTAGGGATAATCCAGGATCATCTCCCAATCTTGAAGTCTGTAACCGTAATCATATCTGCAAAGTCTCTTTGCCATGGAAGATAGCGTTCACAGGTTCCAGGAACTGGGGCGTGGACATCTTTGGGGGGCCATTATTCTGCCTGCCTCAGGTAGGTACTATTATTATCTTCACGTTACAGATAGGGAAACTGAGATACAGAGAGAGTAAGTAACTTTTTCAAGGTCACACAGTTAGCAGGTGGGGAATCTGGGTTTCACATCAGGCTGTTTGACTAGTGCCTGTGCCGTGCTCTTCAGCTTCAGCTTCATCTCTGTTGTTCTCTCAGCGGCCAAGCTGGTGCTGAGCTCAAAGTGGAGACTTACCCAGTGAGGGATGAATTCATGCTGCGCTCTTCTGAGAATAGAAGTGATCAATGTTCAAGGTGAAGACAAATTCGGAATATGTGAGTCCCTAAAATTCCAAAGGATAAAACAATTGGTGTCGTATGCAGACATCTGTCTTTGCAATTTCCCTTGATTTGAAAAGCTCCCTTGCCATAAACTCAGATATTTTACTTCTGCTCATCTCATGTCCCTTAACCCCAGGCAGGTTTCTCTTTCAAATATTGAGAGCCAAAAAACAACATTAGCTACAAAAGCCTCTCCTTTAATCATTGTCATGGCATCCATTCATATTCAAAATTAATGTTAACATGTAAACAAGTTTACTTGCAAATGTACTTGAAAATCTTACAAAATTCAAATAACCTGTACCATTTGTTATTTGCTGTATGTAGAAGTTTTCTATGCTGCTTTAGTTTGAGAACAAATTGCTGTTTGGTTTTGGGTGCCATAGTAGACACTCCACAAAGATGTGTTGATTGGAACTTCCGCACAAATGTAGGTTTCCAGAATGTGTGCCTTTCCTCGGACACAGTAAATAGGCATCGTGTCCTGGACTTGGACATCGGCAGAGGTCTTCCATCCTTAGGCTGTAATGGACATCCCTTTGGATAGATGTCTGGTGTCCTGGGCAAAAGTCCCAAAGTTGTGATTCCACCTCGAACCAGAAAGCCAGGAGGACCTGGAAATAGCCTTGGTGTTTCCAGTCTCTCTGGTCAGTCTCGCCCTGTTTGCTGTTCCCAATGACCTACAGGGAGCATGAGCTCTCAACCCAGTCACAGGAGGCCTTAACTGCTTCTTTGTCCCTGGCCAACTGTGCTAAGCAGCCTGTGCAGCTCACAGCTTTGAGGTCTCTGTCAATTGCCACTGTCTTTCCCACCTAGATTGGTTCACTGTGCCTGGCACAGAGTGGGGCCTCTGGGTGCATACTTGGGCAGGTCTTCTCTTGGAGCTCATACAGGCTCAGCCCAAGAACTCTTTATTCACAGAAAAGGGATAACCGTTTAGTGCATCTGAGAAAACACCCCTACGCATAGACTGATAACATGGCATTTACATTTGCCAGTGGGAATTTGTACTCTTACTAAATAAGTGCCCAATTAGGAAACCCACCCTTTTTTTCTCCTCTGTCTCAGTGGAAGGTGTTAGTTGCAGAGGACAATTTGGACATTACTGATAAGGCTTGGTGAAGACCCACAAAAGAAAAGAACTTGTTACAGGATCTGTAGGGGGTGGGCTGCTCCAGGCCAGGCCAGGACTAGAGGCAGGTTGCACAGCTCATGAACTTGTGCAGTGTCAACCAGAGATCACAGCCAGGAGGCTTGGCGGCAGGACAGGCAGAAGGGAAGGTGCTGACTCTTGTGGATGAAGCCAAGGTCAGAGCGTGGACAGTCAGAGCTGTCTGCGAGAGGGGGGTGTGATCTGAAGGTTTGTTCTGGCTCAGTAGCCAGACTGAGCAGAACAGAGGCCAAATCTTGCCCCTCTGCTCAGTGTCCAGCATCCAGGAGGTTAAGCTGGGCAAGAGGAAAGGTGGAGAGGCCACAGCCCTGGGAGCATGACAGTTTGTGTTCCTCTCTGCCTCTTACTAGTTGTGTGTCCTTGGGCAAGACACCCCATCTCTCTGGCCCTCTCGTTTCCTCTCATGTTGATCTCATAGGACTGCATGTGGATGAAATGAAGCAACGTGTAAAACCCCCAGCAGAAGTGTCCTCTAGAGGCGGTTCATGTGCCATCCTTACCTGAGGGATAATAAATGCTCAGATAGCCACCTCTGCAGGATTATAAAACAGCACTTTGGTAGTTTTGCATTTGCCTTGCGGTACCATGTCGTGTCTGAACATCCTCTTCTCTCCAGAAGGTCAGCTTGACCTCATTGTCTGGGGCAGATTTGGCCTTGGTCTGTTTTGGTCTTGTCATTACTTTTCATGCTGTGCTTTCCAAAACATATCACTCATCTTCTCCTCACTGGCTGAATGGACCCTGGACTCTTTGGAGCCTGTGGCAAACGGCTCTGTCTGTCCCTTCCTATTCTTGATTAATGGAACCCTGATTTTGTTCAGGATAGCAGAGTACTCAGCTGAAAACTGAATTTTCCAGCCTCCTTGGGAGCCTAGGTGGGCGTGAGACCCAGTTCTGGCCAGGGTTTTATAAGCAGAAATCCATCCGGTGGGACTTCTGGGAAAACAATGGTTTTCTGGTAAAGAGGCCATTCTCCTTTTATCCTTTGCCTTTTTCCCTTCCTCCAGTCTGGAATGTGGACTACAGCTGCCACCTTCCAAAGCAGAAGGAGCTTTGGTCTTGGATGTCATTGTCAAGCTGCCAGCCTGGCTCTGGACTACCTCCCTGCGGGCTTCTTGTTACATGGGAAGAATGTGCCCTGTTGGGTGGAGCCACTGTGGTTGGGTTACTGTAACATGCAACCAAATAGGATTATAAATATGCGAGGTGCTTTCCTGAACTCACACCACTGTGACTCTACCAATGTAAAAATGTTTAATGTGGCATTTTTTAACGGGTCTTGGGCGCATCCTCCTTCTTGTGCCTATTTCCTTCGAGAATGACATACTATATAGACTTACTTGGGCCTCTTTCACAGGCGTTTGGCCAAGACACAGGAGGCTGTGTTCATACAGAAATTTTGCCTCTAGTGGTGAGAGGGTGGCACCTGCCGGTGGGGGGGGGGGGGTGGGTGGGGGGGGGCGCTGCGGGTACAGCCACTACTCCTCAGGCCAAGACTGGACTGCTCATCCAGGAACAGACCAGCCCCATAGGTTGTGGCATGACATGGAGGCCTGGCGCTCAGTCATGTTTCATTGCCTTGGTTCTGAACCACTCCCCTGATTCTTCCCGCTCCTTCTCCACCTTGCTGTGTATCTTCTCTTCCGCCTCGATTCTCAGCATCCTTTCTTTCACTCTGCTCTGAGGTCCTCCAATCTTGTTTGTAAAGCTTTACATGGCATGGGGTTAAACGCCCTTCTGGGTTCAGCCTGCCTGGGACCCAGCCACTGCTCCCGTGTGGTGGGTTGTGCTTCTGAAGACTCCTCTCAGTGCTGCACAGAGGGCTCAGACACTTGGCAGGGTTTTAGCAAAGGCTCACTTTTATACATGCCACCTTAGTTTGTTCTGGCAAAAAAAAGATCCATAGAGGGCTTGAGTTCATGTGTGTTAGTTACTAATATAACTCTAGTTTTATGAATGGTCTTAAGTGTTGTCTTTCCTCTTCACTCTTCATCTTTGCCAATTTTTTTCTCCTTTCTTTATGTCATATGGCGTCTTGTGAGACCACATAGCTGTAAGCTTTTTTCCTTGATGTCACAAGTTTCCTTAACATAAGAGAGGGAGCAGAGTGGAAAGTCTTGGCTAGGAGATCTTAGTTACTTGATGTGTAGGAGCCTTAGTTTTTTCATTAGAAAGATAAGAATTTTAGTGAAGATTAAGTAGACTATTATAGGCTAAATACTAATTGCAATCTGATTCTCTGCAGCTACCCACACCTTCCTCTATTATCTTGTTCTTAGGAGGCAACAACTTTCAATCTTTTTAATGATTCTTATGGTAATTATCTTGACATTTCTAAAGAACATATTTTGTTACTTATTGATGTTTGAAATTTAGGTAATGTTTATTAACTTCCTAAAATGGGAGTTAAGGACTTTTTTCTCTTTCACACATGCCCCGTTCTCCCCATACAGATGCACAGGTACACACATTCTGCCCTCCATCCTCCCCAGATCGTTATTTATAGTTTTTGACAGCTCACTTCAATGTAGACATCATTATAGCCACGTAAACACTTTGACAGCTGAGCCAGGTGGTATGTGACACTACTTGTTTTCTATAAAACTATAGTGTTCCTTTTTCCTGCATAGCTTTCTGTTTTCCCTGAGATTAGTCATTCCCTATTTTTTGTCTGCATTTACCACCATCTATCTGGTGGTCAGCACAAGATGGGAAAGTAATAAGTGCTAGTAGGCATATTGTCAGGAAGGGAGAAGCATGCCAGTTCTTCAGAGGAAAGGACTCTTCTCCCTGGCATTAAATTCTCAAAGTAATTTCTATTGTGGGAGCTCATATAAATGACATTGTGACACAGTAGACTTGATTTGTTAGCAAATGCCTACACCACTTCCCTATGGCTGTTTTCCATGATGGCGTTGGAAAAAAGCCAAGGTTGTAATATACAGTGCAACTCTGGGAAGATGACTCCACGAGGGACCAAGCTAATGGGGTTGAAAATGTCCTGTGGTGAAACTGGATCCAAGAGTAAACTGGGGCACATAGTGGATTAGATGGACAGCATCTCTCCTGGACTATCTTTTCTGCTGATCAGCCTCTCTAAATAGCAGGACTGCGCTCATTCATTCAATCAGGAAGTACTAGTGGAGACAACCAGGCATCGGGTGGGCTCTGGAGAGTCTGTAATCAACAAAACGGATGTGGTCTTTGCCGTCCTGGAGTTCCTGGTCTTGTGGGAAGACAGACATTGAAGCGTGAATTGTTGGTGTGGTGAGTGTTGTGAAGGGAAAAGGCAGGATGGTCTGGGAGGGTGTGTCGCCTAATCCTAATTCTGTGAATAGTTTAACGAAGTCTGCCACATTGATTGTTCTGCTGGTGCAGATTCCCAAAATGTTTTAGGACCTATTGATAGCCCAAAATCCCTTAATTTCCCTTTCCTTTAACTTTTTTGAAGGCTTATCTCCTTTCTGCATTGACACTCAAACAGCTGTTGAATGGAGTAAATCCACAAGGTCTCAGAGCCGTGTTTCTCAAGTTGTAAAATCAAAGTCCGTCAAATATGACACTTGCTCAGGGAAACAGTGTATCAGGGATTAGGCTGGACGCTCCTGTTCCTGGCTGTTGACACTGGGAAAAGGCCCTGAATTCATGTGTTTGCTGCTGTGTCTGAGGAACAGATCACAACGCTCCAGGTGTCACCGTTCTGGTAGCACAAAAGAATGATGACTTTTCAAAGGTGGAGACCTTTCTATCACTTTACATCTACTCCAAATTCACTCTTATATATCAAAGTTAATTAGTCACAGAAACGTTTCAGATCTTTCCATAAAAGGTAAGAATTTATACAGTGCAAATACTCAAGTTGAAAGTAGCAAAATTATTTACTTGGATTAAATGTTCTAGTCCTCGTCTTTAAAATGATTTAATAGTTTCTTATTATAAGGCAGAGAGTTCGACTGGGTATAAGGCAGAGAGTCCTCTTTCAGGTGTAAAACCTGTGGTTATAGAATATTTTATACAGCCCTTTGCCAAACTATGCTCTGTCTGTAAGCATTACGTGGTACCAAGTCTGTATTTCCTGGGAGAAATCCTCAATACCGATACTCTTATGAAATGATGTACATTTGTCGAATTTCACTTTTGTCTTTGCTTAGCTACAGATATCTGTTCTGAAAGAATGACCAGAAAACTTTATTAGACAGGAAGTCATTCAGTAATTAATCTGGATGAAGAATTAATTAGCCCTTGGCAATTTTTTTCAACAGGTGTGGGCAATTCTCAACATTATTCAAATGTAGCTTTGGTCACTAGAAGTGTAGAATTGTATTGCGGTATAGTTATTACTTTCAAAAAAATAATCAAAAGACTAATTGTTTTTATTTTCTCCTAGTTTATATGTTTATTTCTCACAATGACTTCAAAAATGCCTATTTGCCAGGATTCAGAGGTTCTTCCTCATTTGAAAATAATGGGAAGAAATTCTAAAAATGTTGAAAATAATGAAATTGCTAAGTCTATTAAACTTGTGAAGATTGAGGAGTTCCACTCACCCCCATCAGGAGAAAAACCCTATAAAACAGTAAAAAGAGAAGCCAGAATATATTTAGGACAGGGACTAAAACTATCAGGTAAAAGTGAGATATTAATATCCATAGAAGCTTCTTTTTGGTTTAGTAAGATAAACTGAAAGGATTGTTCAGGAATTTAGAAAGGGATGAGAGAGGAACAGATAGCTAATAAACACGAAAAGATGCTCCATTTCACTAGTGAAGAGAGAAATGCAAATTAAAACCACAATGAGATACCATTTCACACCTACTAGATTAGCAAAAATTTGAAAGTCTGACAATGTCAAGGGTGGGTGAGGATGTGGAACGACTAGGCACTTATTCACCTAAATTGGTACAACCTTTTTGCTCTAGGAGGCGCTGTTTAGGTAGCCTACAATGTGAATGGTGCCCCCTGGAGTTGTGCGGCAGCCTTGAGAGCTGGGTATGTAACAGGACACCTCCGATAATGTTTATACTAGCGGTATTTGTAATAGCACACAAACAAACAAAAACTAGCAGTAACTCAAATAGCCATCAACTATAGAGCGGGAAAATCACTTGTGGTGTTTTCATACAGTAAAGTGCTACATGGCAGTGGAAGCAACTCACAGGTATGGGCAACCAATCTCAGGCACGGTGTAATGAGCAAAAAGGAAGTCTAGAAAAATCATACAGTGTGAGTCCATTCATACAGAATTTAAAAAATGTAAAAGTGGACAATATGTTGCTTAGATTGAAACTTAAATTAAAATTAAATTAAATTAGTTTGTCAGAAATGCTGAATTTCAGGCTCTGGCCCAGACCTACTGAAGCAGAATCCATGTTTTAACAAGACCCCCAGCTGGTTTGTGTGCACACTAAAGTTGATCTTTTCCTAGTAGGAAAAAAACGTTGTTAAACCTATGTTAAATTTTAGGTTAGAATTAAGCCAAATCTAAATTAAGAATTTTGTTAAAATTATAAAGGAAAGCAAGAGAACGATAAACGTAAAATTCAGGATACCAGTTACCCGGGGATGGGGACAGGTGAGGAGCAAACAAGGGGGCGTCAGGGATGATGTGATGTTCTTGTCCTTAAACCAGACGTAGGCGCATGGCTGTTCCTTGTACCGTGAGTCTTTATGACATAAACATCCTACAGATGTTCTTTTGTATCTGCTCAAATTTAATAAGCATAATTCAAAAAAAGAAAAGGGTTAGAGTGTGGGTTGGACCAATGTGGGAAAGTTGCCTGGACGAAATAGGAGCTGAGGTTGGCCTGGAAAGAGGGGGAATTTGGTGTTTGTGTAAGGGAGACCATCCCAGGTCTCTCTTGGGTCAGAGAAGCTGTGACAAGTCCACCCATCCTAGCCCGTAACTCTGTTGGCCCATGAAGTCAGTCTAGTTCCAGGGAGAGGGGGCACATAGGTGGTGGCCTCGTGTTAAGGGGGCAGGCAGCTGTCCCTGGCTGCCTCCTGGCTTCTGGATAATAACTCAGGCTCCCAACTGGAGGACAGCCCTGGGGACATTTGCTCCCCATTCAGCCCCCAGTAGGGCTCCCAGTTTACCCTAGGAGTGTTGTCACCTGAAATATAAGAGTAGCTGTTGAGCTAGAGCTGTAGGCTGCTAAAGAGACAATCTGGCCCCATGCTAATTCTACAGAGATTAAGTGACTGCCCGCTGGGAAGTGGCAGAGTCGGGTCAGTGTGACTCCAGCACTCAGATCCTTTCATCTGTTCCATATCGCACTGTGTCAAAATGGACTCAAGCTCGATGGAATGTCATGATTATAATTTCCCCTCCAAAAGTCGTTTATACAAATTGCACATGACCATTTGCAAAAAATGTAGAAAACACAGAAAATTAAGAAGAAAAAATTTGTCCATAATTCCATTTCCCCAAATATCCACTGATAACATGTTGGTATATTTCCTTCCAGTCTTTTTTCTATGCATTTAAAAAATTACAATTATATTAGGTGCTGAGGATGTGAGTGATATAACTTTCTATCCTTATGTATACTTCCTTTGCTTTCTGTTATGATTTCCTGCTTTTTTGTCATTTAAATGTCATATGAAATACATAGAAACTATCTTGCTAATGAGTCTACATTAGTAAGAATAAAGTGGGAAACGTTCGTTTATTTCTGGAGAGTTTAGCAAAGATCAGATATTTTGGGCCCATTAATTCTCTGTTTTTCTTACTACTTGAAGGTTAACCTGCCTGTAGGAGCACTTCATCAAAAAACACTCTCTTGGTACTCATTTTGTACTAGATGCTGGGGAAACAGATTGGCAGCTGTGGAGAATTGGGGCTCCAGTCTGTGGGGTGGGGGGCGGTCCAAGAAAATTATGCTTGTGTCTAGCAAAATAAAAGACCTCAGCGTTCATGGCTTCCGTGATTGGGGTTTGCTCCCGAAGGGCAGAGCTCATAATGTCCTTCCTCTGAGCAGAAGCCACAAAGTGGTTATCGTTTTCTAAGCCTCTAGTTTTTGTTTTAAGGTTCACCACCAACTTTAGCAGTTAAAAAAAAAGTGCAGTAACTGGGTCATTCTGACCTAGAACCAACCAAAATACTTCTAATTACTGCAGCAGACGATGATGAATCATGCCTAAGCCAGGCAGCTGCCTTCTCATATGCCTTCAGAATCAGACACGCTGTGTCATCGCCTGTGAAACATTTGCTCGAGTGTGTGGGGTCTGTAGGAGGGGAGATGCAGAGCTTCCCAGTGTGGCATCTACCTGCTCGTCTGCGCTGATGCGGCCAAAAGGGCTCTCACGTCATCGGGGTTTAAGTTCTGTCATGGTAGGGCTGTGGCTTGTTCATGTTCATCGTGATGAGACCCATGAAAGCTACCCTTTTTTGAGCACCAATTATGTGCCAGGCAGTATAAAAGGTGCTTTATGGTCCTGGTGTCATAACAACCTTATGATACAGGTATTATTATCCCCATTTTGCTGAGAAAACTGAGGCTCAGAAGTTGTCACTCATATACCCCATATATACCAGGCATCCAGTTGAGTGAATGAATGAATGGCAACACCAGGCGAATGAAGGGAAGGCAGAAGGAGAGAACGTGGCCGATATGGGCCCAAAGAGTTGGCCCCCAAATTAAGAGGCTTTGTATCTCCCAGTTACTCACTTTGACAATTTTTAAGCTCCAAATTCTAGTAGTGATGAGGCAGGGGAGAGGATTTCAATGTTGGCAAATAACACAAGACATGGATGCAGAATATGTTTGTGACCAGCAAAGAGATCGGCCTGACTAGTCGTCAAAGAAAGATGAATGGAAAAACACTTACTAAGTGCCAGCTGCTGTGCTAAATACTACGTTATCTTATTTAATCCTCACAAAACCCCTTTGAAGTCAGCCTTGTTATCTCTGTTTATGGAAGAGGAAACTAAGAGCTCAGAGTTCTGGAGCCTGCCCAAGGTCACACAGCTAACAGGAGGGTGAGGGGCAGGGATGGGAACTGGGGCATCAGCTCCGCAGCGTCCCTGAAACTCGGCTGCTTTCCCGTAGACAAAAGCCGAGAAAGGAGATTTCATTGTTCATGTTTGGAATTTTATTTTGTATCTGATGGGAAAAAAAAGGATGATATGCACATTTCTCTTATACTAACAAAACCTAATAACAGACTCGATCCCAGGAGGAGATTCTTGCTCAGTCAGTGTGGGGAGAAAGCCCAGCGGGAGGTGCAGGTTTGGGGGTAGCCAGAAATCACGCGCTGGGAGTGACCGGTGTGCAATTCGGTGGTGGTGACCAAATTTTCCAAACCAGAATCGGCACATCATGCCCTTTGTTGTATTTTTGTTTTTCAAGGGTCAGAGGACCTCCTGAAAGTGTAGTTTGCATGAGGAAATACAGTCATGCAGTCAGTTCTGCTGTAACTTGGCATGCGTGTTCTTTAAAAAGACTGCCTCATGCAAAATGGCACAGTCAAAACCATAGGATTCATGGGAAAAATGGGGTTGGGGCACAGCACTCAAAACCTTATCAATGACACATTGAAAAAAACAAGATAAAAACCTAGTAAAAAAGGGAGGCACAGTTTTACGTATGCCGAATGGTAAAGAAATACATAAATACTGCAATAAATAGGAACTTACCGTGAAGTGCGAGATAAATGAAAAGAAGTTTTGCATGTGGAAGTGGGCTTCGGAAGGGTTGTGGCTTGTGAGTTATTGTGAAGCAGAGGAAGGAGGGCGATGTGGAATCTTATGGAAAGTTCTAACATCGGATATGGATGGGCGTGGTTCGTAACACACGCAGTGATCCGAGGTAGCTGGTAGATGTGTGTGTGTGCATGTGTGTGTGTGAGTGTGTGTGTGTTGTGTGTGTGTCTAAGCTGCTCAGTTTACCTGGGCACCATTTTTCTGCGTTCACCTTAGGGTTTCTTGCAGAGGAAATCACTCCTAAGCACACACAAAATTCATAAAGTATTTAAATTGTTCTGTAATATATCGATCCGTTGGTACAAATCTGTAGTTTAAAGACAAGTGTTATAGCAGACTGATTGTATATGGGAACAACATAACAGAATATCCAGAACTCTTACGTATCGAAATACGTGTGGCTTTCATACCCACAGCCTTTCCACTCAGCTCCCTAGTTTAGCCATGGGTCCCTAAAATAGAGTGGATGTTCGTGTCCCCACTTCCCAAATTCGTATGTTGAAACCTAACCCCCCAGGTGATGGTATTAGGAGGTGGGCCTTTTGGAGGTGACTAAGTCATGAGGGTGGAACCCTCAGGAATGGGATTAGTGCCCTTATGAAAGAGACCCCAGAGAGCTCCCTTGCCCCTTCCACCAGGTGAGGACACAGTGAGAAGTCCCGGGCTCTGAACCAGGAAGCGGGTCCTCAGCAGACACTGATGCTGACACTGGCTTCATCTTGGCCTCCTCAGCCTCCAGAATTGTAAGAAGTAAATATTTGTTGTTTAAGCCACCAGGCTATGGTATAGCAGCCTGAATGGACTAAGACAGTCCCTCAGCTCTAAAGCCAGAGGATGGACTGAGTCACCTCTGAGGGCTCCTCCTTTGTGATTTTTGAGTGTCTCAGTGAATGGGCTGGGTGACAAAGTGTAGCCTCCAATCTCTCTGAGGTTAGTCATTAGCGTTGTTTTTCCGAAACATTCTCTATGTGTCCCTGGCTTTTCTCTGGTTGCTTTAGTGTCTTTTCTTCTCCAGGGGGTTCTTTTCATGCTTCAGTCCTTCTTAAGTGCCAGGTGACCCTTGGATTTTCATGTGTGTTTGAGAATGAGAAAGTCGACTGGTAGCTTGGTGTCCACAGGTGGAGGGTGGGGACTGACAGGTATTGCTTTTTGGGTGTTAGGACAGAACCAGCTGGTATTCTGGAGCCTTCTAGATGCCAGACTAGATCTATATGAGCAGCCCTAGTTCTCTTCTTGATTCTAGTTAGTTGATTCGTGTGTTTTGCCCTGGTATTCCGCCTGTGGCCATAGGGTGGGAGCTGGAGGGGCCCAGAGCTCTCTATACTGTATTTCAAAGAAGTCTCCTGTTTTCAGTGCTGCTTCTCGCTCCCCCGACACACGCCAGAGTCCTGAGTCTTTGGGTTTCTGTAGGGCCAATCGGCCTCCTCTAAGTGCGCACCATACCACAGTGCCCTTCACCTGCATCGGTCCTAAGTCCTCCCTCTAGTCTGGCTTCTGGAAATTTGTTAAATCTGAACAAAGGTCGAGGTGCTTAGGTCTGTTTAGGGAGGTCAGGGGCACCACACAGTAGAAGAGATGCTTGAACTGGGTTTTGAAGGATGAGTAGGAGTTCACATCACAAATGAGGGGTAAGGGCTTTCCAGGCAGATGGAACACAGAATGGACAAAGAACGGGAGGTGTGATAAGATGCGGAGTGAGTGGAAACTTTGAGCAGACAGCATTCAGCAGCTGTGGCAGTACAACCCCTCACAGTTTATACGAGTAAAACAGATCTAAGGTGATAGGAAAACTCTCAGGGGAAGATTTTATAGAATCCAGGGCCTATTTATTTGTTAATGGTGGTTATCATGGTCTCTCGAACACTTTGTTGGACAGGTAGAGACTTTTCTGCTTTTTGAAGGACATCACTTCTAGCCTCTGTGGTCAGAAAGGAAAATAAAGCCACGCGTCACAGTCTCCAGTGCTGGCTGCTGGCATGGTGACTGTGTCTCTGCCTGTCCTATTTGATGGGGATGGGATTTGGCCAGGGGGAGAAAGCATTTGATATGGACTAGAAGACAGGCATTTCTGGCAAGGAGCTGTGTTGGCATTGAGCATAGATTTGCAGATCCACATTCACAAGGGAGACTCACACCACAAACACCCCCAGGGAGCTGACATTGCTGTGAGCCTCTCCTCTTTAGGCATCTCTGTGTTACTGTCACGTCAAAAGCCTATTTCGACAGTGATGGGAGAGTGTAGTCAGTTCAAGTGTATTATAATTCAGACGTAATGAAGGCAAATTCTTTTTTGCTAATTTTCTCCTCGTGCTGATGACAACTTATGTCAGTTAAAAAAGCAAATTATAGAAATGATTAAAGAAGCATAAAAAGATCTTGAATTATTTGACCTAGAGGTAACCACTGTAGACATTTTTTTCCAATCTTTTATGTATTTAGTTTATTTATTTACAGGTTGAAAGCTTAGTAATGATAATAATTGCTACTATTATTACGGCCTATATAGTAAATATTATCTATGTGTCAGTCACTGTTCTAAGCACCCTATGTATATTAATTCATGGAATCCACAGAACAACCCCAAGAAACAGATACTTTGATCCCTTTTTCAGTTTGGGGAAACTGAGGCACATTAAGGTTGAGTAAGTTGTTCAATGTCTAACATCCAATAAGTCAAGATTCAAACCCATGCCTGGGCCCAGAGCCCATCCTCTTAAAAACTCTGCTGCTTTCTCTCTCTCCCTCTTTCTCTCTATCTATACATAGTAAAATATCATATATATTATATTACGTATATGTATATATGTGTTTCTCTCTAGATATTTCTTTAACAATTTTAAAATCTTTTTCTTGTTGAAGTTTACATCCTGAGTATATCTGCATCGTTTAAGACCCCTCCATGCACGTAGCCTCCGTGCATGTGGATATTGGAGACTGCATGCAGCGTTCCTTTCTGTCTGTCTGGGCGTTTCTGTCGTGTCCAGTTTCCCGCCATTACAGACAGTGCTTGAGTGGCAGAAGGCGGCGGGCACTCCCTGTGCGGTCACCTCCTCTGCAGTCCCCAGGGGTCCTCCTCTGACCTGATTTGCTTCCCCACCGGGGAAGCCCTGGCTCCAGGGGTTTGCTTCAACTCCCGGAGCCTCACTCAAGCAGAGCCACCAGGGGGCGCTGCCCTGCCCTTGCTGTGGAGGTGTGGGGACGGGTGGGGTCTCCACCGGTCCTTGCTGGGGAGACACCGCTGAGCCGGGGAAGGAATAGGTCTGTGACATGGGGTTCTTCCTTCCACCCTGAGCCCCTGGTGCTTTTGGGGACTGGGTCTGGAGACAGCTGAGAACTCTGTCCACTGGGGCACCAACAGGAATAATCCAGCTCTTGGCCCTTGTCACAAAAGGTAGATGACACGGAAACCGCTGGGTCCTATCCTGTCATCTTTGCATGCAAATAAAAGACCCTGGCAAGAAGGTAAAAATCAAAGTTAAAGGTATTTATCACTATGACATGGGCTCCCATCATTTCTTTTCTGTCCTCTGTCAATTAGGATTTGAGTAGGACTCTCAGATTTGTAGGGTCATTGCCTAGGGATGTGTAGGAAGCTCTGGGCCTGAGCTGGTGTTGCCATGATTCCCACAGTGGCAGAAATGATGTAAATAAAAGAAGTTTAAGACCGTGCCTCTGCCTCCCAGGGGGGTTTTCCTGGTTGGGGTGAGCCTTGGTGTTCTGGAGGAGGCTTCTTCACGGGGCACGTGCTCCTGTGGGTCAACGCCACCCCTCTGGTCCTCCGGCCGTAGCCCCGGCTGCCCGTTTCCTGTGGCAAAGCCTGTGCTCTTCCCTGACCTTTCGTTCTCTGTGCGAGAATACGTGGTTCCACTCCAAGTACAAAACTTTCATGTTGTTTAAAAGGACTCGGTTTAACTGCTGGTGGTTCCACCGACAGATTGGTATGTACCTGCGTGGAGAGCACTCTGACCCAGCAAAACACTTCAGTGCTAAGAAGACGGAAAACCATGGCATCTGCCGTCTGACCCAGCAGGAGCCTGGGCAGATGGAGCTCCAGCACCTTGGACGGTCTGCTGCTGATTTTTTTCCCCTGGTTGTTGTTGTAGTCCCGAGAGCAGATACTGGTGTCGAAACCTTTGCCCTGGCTGGCCTGGCCGCCTCTGCTTCCCTGGGCAGAGGCCCAGGAACCCGGGTGTCAGGCTGACCCAGCCCTTGGCATGGTTCTCAGTAGCATTAAGGACTCCCCACGCGATCAAAGCCACAGCCCTGGGAGGCGGGGAGCCTCTGCCAGCGCTCTCCCTCGCTGGGTTTAGCCTGCTCTGGGCTGGATGGTTTATGGGCTGCCTGAGATGACCAGCTTTTTGTAAGGTACGGTGCATTTGACTTTGAGAGCAGAGATTTTGGGGTGGGAGAGGGTTCGCTGGCTTTTCGCTGATTATAAAGATGGCATTGGCCTGTGTTAAGCAGGGTGACAGTGTCAAGGCATTCGCTTTTCGTAAGGTGCAGGGGAGCAATAAACCGAGTGAATCCGCTTAATGAATTACCTTATTTTTATCATTTGAAATGGTATCTGAAAGGGTTAGTTTTGCAGAAGGTAGACACAGGAGGGGTGGGGAGTAAAGTCCTAAATGACGTGCTAAGGAGATGCCAGCACTTCTCGCATCCTGCCTGCTTGGTTCTAGGGAGTTTTTCAGTAGTTTCCTCTTCCCTGGCTTTATTGTGAAGGTGCTCCCCTCCCATTCAGTTCTCACTGCAGCTGGAGGGGACACGGCTGCTTGCTCTGTAGCATTTGAGAGAGCTTGAGGGCTTCCTCGGAGGAAGCACTGTCTGACACTGTGAACAGATGTCGGCCGCGGTGGCGAGGTTGGGCGGCGGCTGTGGGCAGGACCGTCTCAGCTGGAGGGAGGCAGATTAGACAGAAGTCAAGCCCTGAGCCGGCTTTTCTTCCTTAAACAACACCTGTGGCGTTTATGAGTTCCTCTGGGGAAAATCGGGGAAATCTACATCAGAATGCCGTTTCCTGCCGCGAGGACCGTCAAAGAGTTTATAGGCGACCATTCTGCAGTCTGAATGTGTTTATGGCCACATCGTATATTCCGGCCGACTATCCCTACACTACTGGAGCACCTCCATTCCCATCCTTCACTGGGGGCCCCTGCGCGCTGCTGGAGATTACAGAATGAGGCTGCAAACGCAGTCTTGGGAGCACTTTGCTTTTGTTAGTTTTGTTTTTTTGAAACTTTGGACTCACCACAGATAAGTTGCCATCCTTGTGTGTTGGCTGAAGGATTCTTAACTTTTGCTGGAGGGAGGTTGTCAGAGGAAGCTCAGATCTGAGCTAGAGTTTGGGGTAAGACTTTGGGTTGGGCTGTTTCACCCACTGTGGCTGGCCGGGGCAGCGTCGGTCACCTTCCTGTAAGGCCCTGAAAGGTCTGCAGGGATGTTGGGGGCGGCCGTCTCCCCACAGGAGAGGCAGCCTCGGGTTGGAGGGTCTGAGGACTGCGGGTGTGTTTTGGACACGATTCAGGATGGAGGCAGATGGTGAAAGCAAGAGAGAGGCCTGGCAGGCAGCCTTGGAGAGGTTTCTGTCTCATGGACTTGAACTCCAGCCTTCGACTCCAGAGCACAGCCTCTTTCTTCTCTGCCATGGTCACTTCTCCAGCCGAGGGTGAGAGGAGGACAAAGGCAAGGGGTAACAGACCATGCGAGGCTTTGTACAGAGGGGGCGCCACAGATGTTTGGGAGGGAACCACCAGCAAGCAGGGGGATGGCTGGAGGATCTGAGCCCCGCCCCCTGACGCCTGGACGGGACGCACAGCTGCCCCTGTTTTCTGCATTGCAAGGACAACACCGCTGACTTCCTCCTCTTTCTAAAGCCTGCAGTCGTCCAGACTCCGTCCTCTGCTTCATCCTCCGCAGAGAGCGCGTCTTTCCTTGTGCCCTCTTTGAGGCGCAGCGTATGGCAGTCTTTGCCTGCAGGCCCCTCCTTAGGAAGCCTAGGTGACTTCTGTCAAATACCATCTAACCAGGCCTGTGTAATGTCCTTTCCTGGCTCTGCAGGGCTGATTCTAAACATGTTAGCAGGGCTCAGTCGGAACTGGCCCCTCGCCACCCTTCTACCCGGCTCCCACACGTCCGCCTTATGCTCCAGCCTCTGCAAGGACCTGTGTTCCCCAGTCGCACAAGGGTGTCTTCCCTGGGTCAGGCCTGGGAGCACTGTCCACCATCTGCCCGTTCTTTTCAGCTGCAGACCTATGTTCATCGTTCCAGATTCAGCTCTTCCAGGAGGCCCTCTGAGGTTGGCCTAAGACGGAAGCTTCCACTCCTTCCTCTGTTTCCTTTGAAGCTACCTTCTTGCCGAGATCCTGGCAAAGGACGATCCCCTGTATTTTGCGCTGTGTCGTTTACCCGCATGTCCTACCCACCTGTGAGTTTCTTCCGCTCAGGGCTCTGTCGATTTCACTTTCCCCCTTAGCTCCAAGTGGAAATGAAATATTTCTTCCATGTATCCAAATTTGATTATTTAAGCATTTAACTTTGTTTAAAGCAAAACCATGACTCTGGAGGAGGAAAGTTCTCTGTTTTTCACAGAGGCATGGAACAGGCCAGAAGCTGTCAGTCTGCGGCTTAGGACAGACCCAGCCTTCTGAACTTGGTCCTGAGACCCTGAAGGCCTCCAGCTGTGTCTCTTCTTCGAGCCTGGGGTGGCCTGGGTGGAGGTCAAGCCTGGGATCATTAGCCGAGTCCACAGCCATTCCCCTGCCAGATTCTCTCTCTAAAAGAAACTGTCCCGGCTCCAGGGGGATGGAGAGAAGAGCGAGCTTGGTTGCTGCCTCCAGCGGTTCAAAGCCTGGAAGAGCTTTCTGGGGAAAATCCGGAGCCCATGGTTGTGCGAGCAAAGTACTGGGGGGATGGAGGTGGGCAGAAGAGGGAGCCATGAATTGGGCTTCAGTGTGAGCTGAAGGGAGAGCAGGCCCACGCAGGCCCCGCGAGCAGCAGTGTGTTCACGAGGACAGAGCAGACGTGCACATCTGGTCCTTCGATGCCCATAGGAGGGGCTCCCCTGACCCTGCTGGGAAGGGAAAACAGTAAGGTGTGTTCAGGTAATACCTGGGGCGGGGGCCACCAGCTAATGAGTTTTCTGGAACCGTAACAGCAATGGCATCCTGGGACCTAAATGAAAACCTCAGATATGTTTATGAGGCTTTAAGTTCGGCATCTGAATGCTTTCAGATGGGACCATGCCCCAGGTCTGTATAGTCCTCACTAAAACCTCAAACAGGTGGTCTCTCTCTTTCCCTCTCCCTCCTTTTAGGAATCATTTTCCAGGGGCCTGCAGTGTCCCAGGCACCATGGGAAGTAAAGAGGTGACTACAAAATTTCCTGCCATCAAGGAGCTTCAAGTCTTGAGAGCAAGGGGGATAAGAAACGTGGAAATGATATCTACTTGGATAGGCACGTTTCACTTGGAGTCCTAAAGGAAGCCAGTTTATTCACAAGGCAGTACAATGAATCCACTGAAGTCAGGACCTCTAGTTAGCATCTAGAAATTAGAATTATGAGCACTTAATTCCAATTGTAGAGAGGAAACTAGAATTTATTAACATCTGTGTGCCAACCACCTACATACGTTGGTTCATTTAGCCCTCACTACAACTCTGGAAGGTGCTTCTTATCCTCATTTTACAAATGAGGAAATGGAGGTCCAGAGAGGTTAGGCAACTTGCTCAAGGCCACACAGCTTGAAAGAAGCATAACCATGAATTAAGTCCCTGGTGGTCTTATTCCAAAGTACATGCTTTTATCACTGTAGCAGGCAGATTATGAACACTTTGCAAGGCCCAATTTTGAAAAATTGTTTGAAGTTGGTAAAGTCCAGCTTTACTGAGAGGTGTCTTATCTTGTAACTTAAAGGGACCTGCAAGGCCGTCTCTGAGAGGCCTGCTGGTTTTGGTCTAGCTGGATGCAGGACTGAGAACCGAAGTGCTTATTCTCAGTGCACTGTGGGCCTCAGTCTCCCTACAGGGACTGAGGCCAACAGTGCGTGCCCCTGGGCATTTCAAGGAAACCAGGTGTTTGTGACCCTGAATTAGCTGAGATCTCTGCGGGAGGGGAAGAGCTGGATCTGGCGAGTGAGCAGCAGGGGGCCCGATGGCTTTATTTTTACGAGTACAATGAGGAGTGTGCAGCACCAGAGGTACGCAGAGCTGGGTGTTACCTTAGGAAGCGAGTTCTAGCCCGTTCCGGGAGCTCGGTCACTGCTGTTGACAAATCGGGGCGCTGGGCTCAGGCAGAGGCACCTCGTGGCTTGACTGAGAAAAGGCGAAGTGGAAGGTGCTCCGAAAGGAACAGGAGGAGGAGTGGCCCAGAGTCGAGCTGGACACACGGCCCTCAGGTTCCCCAGCAAGTGTCTGTGCGCCTTTTAAGATAAAGGGATTTGCTGCCTCTCGGGCAAACCTTTTGATAGTCTATTCTTAAAAAAAGAAAAGGGAAAAGGTCACTTCAAGGGGAGGCCAGAGTGAGAATGTTCTTTGGGCTGGCGTCCGGAGGCTCCTGCTGTAGTCTGCTGGGAAGGGCCAGTGCAGCTGATGGAGAGGCGGACGCTGTCCAGGCCCAACCCGCCGCCTGCTCGTTTGTTCGGCCTGCCTCTGGAAGCCTCAGTGGGCTGCTCGCTCTCCTCCCTCGTGCAGACCCGTCTTCAGGAAGATTCTGAGAATGCTCTTGGTTCTCTTTGTCTGGCTAGAAATGCATCTTTTTCTTTCCTGAGGCTTTATTTTCTTGCACGGCAGCCCCCCTTTTTGGTAAAGCACCATTAAGACCCAGGACAATCCTTTTTCTAACCAAAAGTTTTAGCATGGCTGGACAAGGGGACATCATTAAAAGAAATGCAACAGCTTTAAAAAACGCTTCCTTTTCCGAAGTCACCATCTTCACTGAAAACGTAGGTTCACGTTATCAGACATTCTAAAATTGTCCCAAATGTGTGACTTTGGACAAATCCCTTAATCCCATTCTGCCTCAGTTTCCTAATGTGTCACATGAGAACCTCGCTACGTGTGCTTTCGGGCTGTGATGAGAAGAAGTAAAATAACCAATGCAGACCTGAGAAGCATTGCAGAAAGTGGCCCTAATAAATGGGAGCTGTGATTTTGATTTTTACTGAAGATGATCTTGGAGTTTACGCTGTTCAAAGAATAATGAAGACAGTAAATGCTTTCAAATCCCAGATAGTCTCCTTGTCTGTAGAACGAAGATAACGCTTCTGTCACATTTGTGTGGAATCTAAGCAAATGTTGGTTTTCTTCTTCTTCCATTTGAACTCATATTCTCTCTCTGTCTCTCTCTATATATGGTTTATTGGTTTATAAGTTGCATATATGGACTGAAGTGTATACTATACTTTATTTCCATTATAGAACAAATACTGAAGAATAAAATGATTAGGTAAAACAGACAAACAGAAGTTTTGATACTTTCTGTGCTCACTTTGGAGATCATGCTGGAATGTACAAGTACTATGACAGGGACTTGAGGAGGTCTGTCATGTGTCTGCGAGTGCAGACAGAACGTCCTCCATGAATAACTGCAGGACTGTAGGGGCTCCCAGAGTAACGATGAGAACGCTTACCCACGGGGAAGTCTGGTTTCGGTTGTGTGTCTCACGCTTAGTGAGGCTGACTTCCTAGCGTGGTCCTTTAGAAGTCTGGAGGAATGCCACAGCTTTCTGTAAAACTGCGAAATGTCTTGTCATTACTCGAAAGAGCCCTCGAAGGTAATGATAATACAGATTTATAACCCTTCAGCTGAGCATGTCTGAGATTTTTATAGTCTGCAGTTTAAACTTCTTAACGCTACATTTCATGGAAGAGATTCTTCGGAGACGGGCTTTCAGCTCCAGATCAGGCACCAGCTGTGTGTCGTTAGACAGGTCTCCCAACCTCTCTGAGCCTTAGTTTCTTCATCTATAAAATAAGGAGAAAAGTAGGGACAGAAATAATGACCAGATAGGATTGTTGCTAGGATTAAATTAGATGATGCTTGTGGAAATGCTTGCACGTGGCCTTCCTCTGCTGTTAGTCTCTGGTCCACTGTGACCTTCAGTTGCCGTTCTGCTGAGATTCTGTATGAAGTCTGTTCATTTTTATGCCTGCATTTCATTTATTTTGTGAACGTTACCTTTAGTTTTTAATAAATGTGAATATGAACATAGTCTAAAAAGTTATTATACTATTCTAATACATATACTACAATTCTAGGTAAGAAGTCATTTTCCCTCAGAATTTTGAGGACATTTCACTGTTGTGAAAATCCAAAGTATTCCGATTATTTTAATCTTTGGAGTGCACTCAGTTTTTCTTTCTGGAAGTTCTTGGGATCTTCCCTTTATTCCTGGTAATCGAAAATGTCATGGTGATGGGCCTGGCCATGTGTCCTTTTTCACTTATTGTGCTGGGCACTAGGTGGGTCCTTTAAATCCATAAGTTTATGTCCTTCAGTTCTGGAAATTTTTCTAGATTATTTCTTTGGGACTATCATTCCCTCCCTTTCCTTTCTCTCTTTTCCTGGAACTCCTATTGAACCCCATGGATTGATCTTCGAATTTTCTGATCTTTCCTCTCCTTTGTGTCGTTATCTTCAACTCTGTCTTCCAGCCTTTCTACTAAACTTTAAATTTCTATTATCGTTTAAAGTTTTTAAGAGTTCATTCTTGTTTTCTGAATGTTTGCATTTTCTTTTTAAAAGACTTTATGGTATTAGAGCAGTTTAGGTTCGCAGCAAAATTGAGAGGAAGGAACAGAGAGTCCCCATGCGCCCCTGCCCCCACGTTCATGTTCTCTTTTTACAGCATTCTGTTCTTGCTTTGTGGATGCGTTTTCCTCTGAGGATATTGATCGTGGTGGATGTTTTCCTTTACAGCTTTTGTTTGCTCTCCTTTCTTTGTTTCTTTTGGTCTCAACCTGTTTCGTTAAAGGGTTTCTCAAAAGCCTCTGTGAGGCTGACAGTCTTTGGGTGTCTGCTTGTTGTTCAGAGTCAGGCACAGAAAATTGCTGTATGTACCCATATGGCTGTTGACAGTGGACTTCCCAGGAGGTGATTGGATGTGGATCTGTGACATTGGGGGTACCCTCAGTTGTCAATATCTACCCATCCTCAAGCCCGAGTGTCAGCATTTTGGGGGAACCAAATAGGGAGAAGGAACGTGAAGTGGGGCACTTCAGCCACCGTGTATAGACCTGGAGCCAGTTCCTGGTCTCAGTCCTGGGTCTCACGCCTGTTGTCAGCTGTGTCCCAGAGTCCACATTCTCCGAGGTTTATTTTTTCCTGAGTAAACCTCCAGCCTTCAGCAGAGATGAGAAGGGGGCTGCTGGGGGCCGGGGGAGGAGGAGGGAGAGGAAGCCCCCCACCCCTGGTCTTCAGCTCCCCTTTTCACTGTTGCCCCCGATGCCTGAGCCCTTTCTGGCTTCTGTGGTGAGTTTGGACTGGTCTGCCTCTCAGGAGGCTGCTCCCTGTTGCAGGACGGGGCTTTAGTTCTTGCTCTCAAAGTCCAGCCCCGCTTCTCCTTCCACTTTGTGTCTTCTAAGTGTTGTTGGCATATCTTGTCTGCTGTTACTTTCTCTCCTCTCTCTCTGTCTTTGTATATCTGTACCTCTGTATTCCTCACTGTCCTCTTGGTGCAGTTTTAGAGGGAGTAGAGATAATGCGTGTATGCCATCTGTCCCCTTTCACTGGAAGCCTCTTCACCTTCCTTTGTCCCTACTTGTAATAATCCTTGATCTTCCTTGAAGTTTCTGCCCTGCACTTATTCCAATGAACTTCAACTCAACCTAAAATTCCTTCTCTTTCTGAGTCCTCTAAATGACACAGCTTGACCTACAGGTGCCACGGGAAGAGAAGGGCATGGCCTGCATGTCACTCATCAGGGGCGTGCTGAGATAGCCCACCTTTGTGACTCTAGATTCACCTGGGGTCAGTCTGCTTCATCTGGTCCAGGTCATAGGTGCTTCTGGGGTCACATGGAGCAGTGGAGGTTAAGTGCTGGTTCTGGGCTGTGAGCTGACATAGAGCTGTGATTGAAGTTGATTTGGTGAAATACACCCACATCTGATTACCTCCCGTGAGGCCCACCAGCCATTCAACTGCACCCCCATGTGCAGAGCTTTCAAGCAACCTTTTGGCCTTCACTCTTAAAAACAAGCAGATATCCAAGGGTCCAGCTGAAACAGTGTCCCCAGGCCTCTTGCCCCAGGTCTTCCCTCCAAGTTTACCCGAGACATCCCTGTCCGATTGACTTGCCTAAGACATCACCTTTATCATCATAAATCCCTTGTTCTGAAGCTCCAGGGGCTACTGAAACAATGTCTAATTTTTACCCTTCATTTTGTTTTTATTCTGTCATGGTGCCATCTCGTAAACCACTTACCACTCGAGAGATGAGCTTATTTCCTTTTCCTGGAGCGTTTCTGTATTCATGGAGCTTTCATATCTTTGTGCTCTTCTGTCTCTTTCTCAAAGTCTAGTCCCAATTTTTTTTTGCCAAAAATATCCTGCCTTTCTTATTTGGCCCACTTTGAATACCAGCCCCTTTGGCTGCCCACGTTCTCACTGATTCCTCCCAACCCTGCTTATGTTGTAGCACTCATGGACCATAGCACTATTTGTCACTTATCATTTATGATCTGGAATTCTCATCTTTTCATGTAAGTGTTCAGATTTAGCTGGAAATTAATATCATGCCCTGATGACCAGCTGCTATGCTAGGCACTTTCACGCACTCTGTCTCTTTTAACTCTCTATGATGAACAAGCCGTTCTTCCAAGTGCCCATTTTACAGATGAGAATACCAAGGCCCAGTGAGTCACACCTCCTCTCTCTAGTCCACTCCAGCCAGGCCCTTGTGCATTACAGTGAATGCTGTGGTTTGGCTGTTATCTCTGTGTGACAGGCACTGCTTTGGATTCTGTAGTTGGAAGAGCATGATGCACCAGCTTTGGGAGGAACTGGACCAGGCCCTGGGATGCAGGCAGTGGAGTATGATGCATCAGGGTGTGGAAGAAATCCCCACGGCTGGCACACCTGAAGTCTAGCAGTCTCTCGCAGCAGGAATCTAGCAAAGAGACGGTGCCTGGGGAGTGGGTGGTCATGGCCACCCGGAGACAGCCCAGCCCAGGAGGCCTTTCACCGGGGTGGCCTTCATTCCACAAGGCATTTGGGAGGACTCAGCCTTTCGTGTTTGACTCTGACCCAGGCTCTCCTCCTTCTGGCTCTTTAGTTCCCCATCTGACAAGTGCGAGATTCTGACATGGCAGAGAGCTCCAGCGGGGCCTCCCCCTCAGCTTGCTCTGCCCCCTGATCCCAAACCCTCCTTAGCTCGCAGGTGGTCTTGTCTGGCAGAGCACTGCTCTGTTAGTGGGAAGTTCCCACACCCCGCGATTGTGGTCCAATGGGACTAACAAAAGGGCCACAGTGTTTCCGGAAGGTTCTCAGTGCTCCCTCCCCATCTGTATTTACCAATATTACTTATGATTTCAAATGCATCATAAGATGGAGAGCAGGGTACCTTTTCTCTCTCACCCTTTGCTTATAGACGTTAAAGCTTTGATGTTTGCTTGGGGTTGTAAAATAAAATGTCCAGTTTTCTTTTTGGTTGTCTTTTTTCTTTGTTTGTTTGTTTTTTGGTGAGGGAGATTGGTGCTGAGCTAAGACCTGTTGCCAATCTTCCTGGTTTGTTTTCTTTTTCCTCCCAAAGCCCCAGTGCATAGTTGTATCCTAGTTGTAAGTCCTTCTAGTTCTTCTGTGTGGGACGCCGCCACACATGGCTCGATGAGTGGTGTGTAGGTCTGTGCCCAGGATCCAAACCGGTGAACCCTGGGCCACCGAAGCGGAGTGCGTGAACTTAACCACTCGGCCACCAGGCTGGCCCCCTAATGTCTGTTTTTTTGAGTGTGAAAGTTTTCTATGCCATTGTCCCTTGTGTGTTTCTTCTCTCCGGCCGTGCTTCCACCTCTCCCTCCCCCTCCTTCCTCCCTCATCCCCAATTCTATTTCTTTTCTTTTAATAAGTGTTCCTTCAGGTTACCTATCATCTCCAAGACTTGCATTTGTCATCTTTAAATAGCTTCACAATAGCCCTCACCTGGCTGCCAAGTGTGATAATCACGGGAGCATGCCCAGGGCCTTGCGCGCAGGGGCTGGACAATGAACGCTGGTTTTCTTTCTTCCTCTTTGTTGCCCTGTCCGTGCTAGGCCTTGATTTGCCTTAACCAGTGGAGTCCTCTGGGCTCAGGGCGCCCATCAGCTGTCAGGCGGGCTGAGTAGGACCTTGGGAAGGTAGGATCTGGATGCCCCGAGCCCTTTCTTTCAGTCCCCGAGCATGATTCTGCAGGGGCTCCATGTAAAATGGGCCGGACTTAGAGCTGCTTTCTGTGTGCGTGAAGCTCTGCAGACAAAGATCTATAGAAATAGGAGGCAGTCGTGATGTTATTAATTGGCGGCAGCTTTAAACGGACCACCCTGAATTGAAAATAAGGCAAGTGTCCCCAGATGTGGCCGGTAACGCCTCATTCACCTACTGAAGGATGCAGCAGGTCAAGAAAAAAGGCCGATGAGAGGGCCTGGAGCCACTCTGACGGGCTATTCGGTGGCTCCCCCAGCTGACCTCTCTTTTTCAGGAGCACTTTCTTTTTGTTGCGGCTAATTCCTGAAGCAATCCTCCCAACAGCTCATTTCCCCAGGCTGTAAGCAGAGGCTGACCAAGGGGCCCTGCAGTCGGGAATTATTGCCACGAGCAGGAAGTGTTGAATGGTTTCCATTTACTTTTAGTTGGAAGAGGAAAGGCTGGACCTTCCTTACAATAGAGGCAGAAAATCAACGTGACTGCTTGGCCCATTTTATCTTCAGGAGGGAAACCAGAGCTCCTTGGGGCACCCACAGTCCCATCTTGAAATTGCTCTGCCAGGCAGAGCAAGGACAAGGGGACTTTCTTACGTATGTCTTAAGTCAAAGTGATGTGCGAGATCGTGCCGGCTGGTGAAGCCAGACTCACACTAGCGTGGCTGGGTGTACATCCCAGGAATGAAGCAGGAGACTACTGTCCTGTGGTCACGTCAGTGCTGGCATCTTGTGCTATTGTTTATGTCAAATATTACTTTGAAGATTTACAGTATAGTAGACAAGAAATATACCAGGATATAGAAGAATTGAAAAATCATCTCCTTTCATCTCTTGAAGAGAATTTATACATCTTTTTTCTCATATTGATGGTATATTTGTGAAAATCCATCAAGTACCCATCAAAAAGAAACCCTTAAGAAATTTAAAAAGTAGAGTTTCTAAAGGACACAGTGATGATTATAATCTAATACAAATTAGAAATAAATATATAAGCCTAGCCCCGCTTCTCACCCAAATCTTGACTATTTCGAAATTAAACATACACTCCCGGATAGTTAGAGGACCTAAGAGGGGATCAGAAGGGAGACCCTAAACTGTCTAAAGAGAAGTGGAAAGGAGAACACTTTACAGTAAAACTACGTGTCCTAGCAACGAGGTGCCCCGAGGAAAATGTACAGCCGTAAATGTCTTCATTATTAAAGACGTAAGATGGAAAATAACAATGACAAGAAAGTAGTCATCTTAAGAAATTTGGTAAAAGTACAAGTTAAACCAAAAGGAAATAGGAAGAGGGAAATATAAACAAAAAGCTAAATTTAAAATGAAACAGAAACATTAGGAAGGAATATAAATTTAAATGCCGGTTCTTGGGAAGGACTAAGTATAGAGATTTAACCGCGTGTATGATCCGAGAGAAATGTCTGCGCAAACCTCTGCCCCTTCACTCACTGGGAGATGATGCAGCCATTAAAACTGTCTTAAAAGCATTTGTAAGAGGATTGGGTGAAATGCTTATGTCAAGTGAAAAAGGCAGAATCAAAAATTGTATTCTAGAATGATTATGGCTATGTGGATAGGATCTCTTATCTCCCTCCTAACCCCGAGTTCTAAAGAGAATTAAGTCTGGAAAGAATCAAAATATCATGGTAGGAAGGAAGTCCCGACACAGGCTGCTATACAGAGGGACCTTGAAAACGTGATGCTCATGAAAAGAAGCCGGTCACAGCAGACCACACGCCGTGTGAGTCCATTAATATGACATTTCCAGAGGAGGCACAGCCACGGAGACAGCGAGTAAATTAGCAGTTGCCTAGGGCTGGAGGATTGAGGGGTTGGGGGGTAACGGCTAAAGGGTATGAGGTTTCTTTTTAGGGTGATGAAACTAGTCTAAAATCAATTGTGTGACAGTTGCGCAGCAGTGAATATCCTAAAAACCCCTGAATTGTGTTAAGTGGGCGAACGGTACGGTGTGGTATGTGAATGCTATCTTCATCAAGCTGCTCCCCCCAAAAAATCACAAGGGTTATCTTGGGGGATGTAAATATTGGTGATTTTCCTCTTGTTTTTCCACCCTCTTTTGTAATTTCCAGATTTCCAGGTGTAATTCTGCGTTACTTGTATAATGGAAACAACAAAATAAAAATCACTTTAAAGGAGGAATGTTAATAATTGGGCTTTTAGCAGAAAAGGTAGTGATGGGGAGTCTGCGAGGCTGCCTCTGAGACGGTGAGGGGGCCCGAGTGCTGTGATCCTGAAACGTGGGGACTGGGCGTTGTGGGTCACTGCGCTGTCAGCTGCCGGCACATACATAAAGTGGCCCTGGACTATTCTGCAGGGAATGTGAAATTCTCAAGGAAAATAGAGCATCCTTTCTCCGGGGTCTCTCAGAGGCAGGCTCACATCTCGGGGGGAAAAGCTGGGGTCTGTGAAACCTGGGGATGACTAAGCGCCAATTTCTAGTAAAATATTCTGAGAGGTGTCAGACTCTGCTGAGTGCTAAATTAGAGAAAGCTGTTACTTATATAACTTCCTGTAATTGCCCAGCACTAGCTGCGGCTAAGAGCCGCCTTCTCCTCCTCTTTGCGAGCGGGGGACACACGGCCCTCCCCTCCTCGCAGCGGGTCTACCTTCTACCTTTGGGCTTCACGCTCAGCTCAGTCTTTTTCACTGAAACTGAAATGCCGTTTTAAACAGAAGACTCCATCGTCTCTTTTGAAGATGGGAAACTCTTACGCTGGACAGCTGAAGACGACGCGGTTCGAAGAGGTCTTGCACAGCTCTATCGAGGCCTCGCTGCGGTCCAGCAGCCTGGTGCCCAGGCCCATCTTCTCCCAGCTGTACCTGGAAGCTGAGCGGCAGCTCTCTGCTCTGGAAGGTAGGAGCTGCATTTGTGCATTTCTTGTATTGATGTAGTTGATGTTAGCAACAGAACTTGAAACCTTTCCTCTGCTGTTCTGCTAGAAAATGTTGAGCCCAGCAGAAAAGAATTGTTAGAAGAAGAAAGTGGCACATACGTTCCTACTTAGCTAAAACTAAAATAAGTTTCAGCCATAAAGTTGCAAGGAATAAAATTATTCATTGGATTAACACGAGAACAGAATAGGGCCGAATTTGACTCTTCTCAATTGGTTGTCACTTACCCTTATTAAAAGGTTTGACGTTTTCACTTGGATAAACATTTTTTTCTCTTTATCCCAGGATTCTTGACCATATCTTTGCAAAGTAGCCTAGGTAGTTTCTCCTTATGATAGCAGATACAAGAGCCCTCTAGAAACTTTTAAAAACCGAGAACAAACCCTTATGAATTTAACGTGTGCTAAGAATAAATAAATAAATAATCTTCAGGCATGAGGACAACTTTAAGGTTTACTTAATTATCCAGAGACATTAGAATGGTTGTATTTTTCGATCTTTAGTGTGTATTTTTTATAGCTGTGTATTTTCATGAAGTTAAAGAGGCTGTGCTTTAAAATAAAAATTAACTAATTAAGAAAGCTTGCGGTATGCCAGGTCCTGTGTTGGGGTGGTCACGATGTGAGTGAGTGTGTCAGTGTGAATGCGCGTGTGTGTGTGTGTTGGGGGTTGTGGGGATGACGGGCTGAGGAAGGTTGCACAGAAGGGAAAATGAGGCACGGGCGCTGTGTGATGTCTGAGAGTTCCAGCAGAGAAGCGCTCCTGTGTCACTCTGTGAAATGTCCCTACAGAGTTAACCTTGCAAATCAGCTAAGAGCCAAAAAGAACTGGATCTGGGTCTAGAGGGAAACTAGATTGTGGTCAAAACCACGAAGTAGGAAACCCAAGAATTTTCTAGAATTCACATAGAAAGGACTGACGTTTTCTGGCATAGGAAGCCTTCCTGTGACACTGTGGGGAGATGAGAAATCCCTGGAGAATATGTCCTAGACTTTTGTGAAATATGTATTAAATGGTCATCCTTATCTTCTAACAGCACTGAAAGGCTTGGTGGGTCATGGTGAGTTAACGATAGTCATAATGATAAATAATTTAGTACCTTTGAATGGCACTTTGAAATCTGCTTTCACCTCCATCAGCTAAAGTAATTGAGTCTCATGATTTGGGAAGAAGGAAGATTGGTTTGCTTGGAGTTTTGATGGATACCCATCTAGGGAGAGTGATCTCCATGGATTACCTTTCCTGTCCTCTACCTGGGAGGCTGCATCCCGAACATGCTGGTTTCTGAGGAGGCCCTCCCCTGCTGAGAGGGTGTGGGGCGCGCGGAGCTTTCCAGGGCAGCCCCATGCCTCCGGTGCCGAGTGCTGCAGGCTCCCTGCCAGCTGTTGGCCGCCATGTGCAGCCCTCGTGTCGGTATGAAAACCAGAGCAGGCCCTGCTGTGATTTTCCCATTTTCCAGACAGAATAGGGAAATCCTCTGAGATTTCGTTTTTCGAGTCGGGGGAGGAAGGATGAGGGGTTGGTAGAAGCGGGCGACTCTTCGGTTTGCTAAATGTCACCATAAACCAAGCACTCAGCTCGAGCCCCTGCTTTCTGCATCATAAAACTTGGTGCAGATGGCATGTACAGGCCACACCTTGTTTTGTCTGTCTGTCTCTGTGTCAGGATCTCTTATCTTATTGCTGTCCTTCCTTAGAAGATAACATGAAGGATGATTTTTATGACCAGGGAGCTGGTGTACTAAACACCCTCAGTCTGTTAACATTCTCCGTATTTGTGAGGGTGGTTCAGCAGGGCCTCATCACTTTGTTCTCTGAATTAGGGGTCTTGCCATCTCCTTCTAGGGGAAAAACCTTTTACGTGTTATTTATTTATTTATTTTTTAAAGAGAGACCAACCAAACCAAACAAATACCACCCAGCCTTTTGGGATAAGTGCTTATTAATTAAAGAAGTTGCAGGCAAATTCCTATGATCCCACCCACTCAGCATGTCCTACAGTTTCTTCTCATGGAAAGAAAACAGAATGTAGTGTAAACATTCAAATGAATGGCCTCGTGGAGTGAGATGCCGCACTAGGATCCCTGGATTCCTGCTTCAGCTCAGGGTCCTGAGCTGCCAGTCCAGCTGGTGTGTCCAGGGCCCTCGGAAAGCTCTGCTCCTGCCGGGGACCTTGGTAAACAGTCTGGTTTGGTCTGCTCCCAGCCGGTCCCATCAAAGGTCCTGGAATGTCTGATGTAGACCTTTGACCTTTAATCCTGCTTTCTTAGTGACTGGATTTTGAGCTCTTTCTTTGACTTTCTGAGGCTTAAGACCATCCTCTTTCTTTCTTTCGGAGGGTCTGAATTCCTGTTCTTTTCGGCTTAGCAGCCTAATGTGCAGACATTCCTGTGTGTGCCCTCACAGCTCCGAAGCCTCCGACTTTCTCTCCCCTTTCCCTCCACTTGTTGGTGTCTCTGCCGTCCGCTCCGGGCCTCTGGAGGACTGGCTCAGAGACTAGTCTTGATTTTGCAGCAGAGCCTTCCATGCCACCCACTCCGTAGGTGGCTAAAGGACAGTTTGAGCCCCCATGGGGACCTGTGCTGCATTGCTGGCACCTGGGTCTGGGCGACACCACTCCCCCCGGGGCCTGCACTGAATGGCAGGAAGGAAGCCTCTGAAGGCGCCTTTGGCGTTCGTCTGCCCTGCGCCCCACCCTTGTCTTCCCGGGTAATCTTTTTACAGTGTTCCCACCACCTCTGTGTCCTCTAGGTCCAGAAGGATGGAGAGACCAGGAATTCTTGCTTCATTTCTTGCTCTGACCTTCCCAAGGTCACCGACTGGCTCGAAATATTTAGTCTCCTGTCCTACAAACACCTTTAAAACAGTGGCCACTGTGAGGGTATGTTCCCAGTACCCCATACTGATTAAATCACATCTGGCATATTCTGTGCAACTCTGAGGGCCGTATTTCCCCACTTGGACTGTCACAGCTCAAAGTGACTTTATATAACCACCTCATTTTAAAGATGCAGGATCTGACGCACAGAGGGGTTAAGTAACTTTCCCGGGGCCACATTGACAGTGGCAGACACAAATCCTACAACCTGAGATCCGTGAGTCCCTGTCCCATCTTTGTCCAGTGCACACGATTTCATCACTAACCTAAAACCACTCAACTCCCTGGTTGGAGGGACGGAGGGTGTCAGAGCCGAGAAAGATGGGAGTAGGAGAAATGGCGACGGAGAAGCCAGCACTAAGAGAGAAGACAGAAACAAAAGAAGAAACACCTGTCTCCTAGCCTAGTGTGTTTAAGGATGCTCATAATGACCCTAAACCATGAAGAAATCTGTATGGTCTTTATTTAACGACATTTAAAGATAGGCATATTGGGAAAGATTTTTACCAAAAGTGTCCGTTGAATAACTTCTTTTAACAGCCTTGAGAATTCACTTCTAGGAAATCCCCCCTTTCTCTAGCCATGCTGGGTAATAAGGTGTAGCTGTGTGTGCTCAGCTCGGTTGGGCAGATGCTTCTCGAGCACCACCCCTGTACGAGGCATTTTGCTGGGTGCCTGGGTTACAGGGATGAGTAAGGGCAGAGGGCCTGCTCTCCAGGAGCTGAGCGTCTGTGGCTCATGACAAGAAACTCCTCTTACTGCTGTGACAGAGCTCACAAACATGGAGCAGGGGATTTCCATGGTCAGTTCCTGGCTCTCCTGGCCAGTTCCATGTTTGCCATTACTCTTAAAATACAGTTTCACTTAATAAAAAGCTTTTATTAAGCCTGACCCTCTTCTAGAACATTCTGGAATGGTTTGTGTATGAGACAAATTTGGATGTGTTTGTATTTCTAGTAATTTATACATGCATGTAAATGAAAACATATAGTTTAACAGCTCTCTTCCACCATGTAAAGGCAGTTCACACTGTATTTTGTATTCTAAACTGAGCAGTGCAGTTGGTGGTGACAATGTCAGCTTGGGCATCAGACACGACTGGGAACATGGTGGTTGAAGAGCTGTGGGCCAATCATGGGGTCTCTCTGAGCCTCTGTTTCCTTATCTGTAAAATGGTCTATATATTCCACCATGGTCCCCCCTACACAAATATTTTTGGAGTGCCTACTAGGTACAAGCTTCGTGCTCCGTCCTTATTAACCAATTATACACGTATTGCACCCTTGTGCTTGTGCAGACATGTAGAGCTGTGTGGATGGGAAGAGAAGTGAACCTGAATTTGAAGTCCCCAGGCCAGGCTTGGAGGCTGAGTCTGTGACCTTGGGAAACTCATCAACTGGAGTGAGTCTCAGCTTTCCTGTCGGGTAAAGAAGCTCTGGAGACAATGCCAGACTCACGGTGTGTTTGTGAGGACTGGTTAGTGGTTCAGAAGCTGAGACTTGCTGAGTATTTCCTTCTGCCTCCACTGCTGTCACTCCTCTCTCCCACTTGTAGGTGGCAGCCGAGTGGACAATGAGGAAGAGGAAGAAGAAGGAGAAGGGGCCCTGGAGCAGAACTGTCGCCCTAATCCCTACCAGATGCACCCTCCGCCCGAAGGGTGCTGCACCACAGATGGTGAGACCACCAGCTGGGCGGGGCCCCCGATGCCCGGAGTCTGCGGCTCTGTGCTGCGGGGGTCCCCTTGCCCGTCCTGGGCCCCTAAGGTGTGAGCTGTGCCCACTGTCCCCAGCAGGTAGTGGCAGGCATGCCCTCCCCTACCAGGAGCATTGGCTACATCACCCCAAGGGGCACACACGCTGAGGGCGCACAGCCCCTCAGCCACCCTTTGGACAGCCTCAACTTTACAAATGGATTTAGATCCCAGAGTTCATTTTTCTACATCGGTTGTTTGAAGACTAGAATATATTTTCTCAACTCAGATCTGCTGGTACTGCGTGTTTACCTCAGAATTGATTAGTAGGAATCATCTTTCACCTCTATTGGTACTTTTCTGTTGAAAACGCAGATACCTGTTGTCTCAGGAGCCCTGTGAAATCAGTGATGTTCTTCCCATTTGCTGCTGAGGAACTGAGGCTTGGAGATGCCGGCTGGGGTGGCAGCTTGGTCTAGAGATGCTAGCGTGTGCTCTGTGCTCAGAGACTTGCTCTGCCCCTCACTAGCCGGACAGCCTCCCGAGAGGTAGTAAGTTCATGTGTCCTGTCACCATACCAGTCAAGAGGTGTAACTAGTTAGTTATTTAGTCAGTTAATTAAAATAATTATTGAGCCCCTGCTCTGGAAATTTGGAGATAAAAGGTACAAGAATTCCCAGTTTAATGGAGCTATATAGGTAAGCAGACACTGCAGACGATGTAGAAAGTGCTATAGGGTGGGGTAGGCAAGCAGGGGTGCCCGGGAGCACAGGGAAGTTTCCTGCTGCAGGCAGAGAGCTTGGGGAAGGCTTCCTGGAGGAGGTGGTCCTTCATCTGAGTTTTGGAGAATTAGCAGGAGTTAGCGAGGAGACTGGGAGAGGGTTGGGGGAAGCTGGGACATTCCAGACAGAGGAACAGCATGTGCAAAGGCTTGGAGGGGTGAGATTGTAGCCCTCTGGGGAACTGCTAGCAGTTTATTTGGGTAAGGGTCTGCAATGCGCCTGGGCAGGGTGGGGAGAAGTGATCAGACGGCAGTGGTGGCCCCATGGGCCCTGTGTGGGGGCCCAGACCCAACCCTGTGCAGGATGGCCAACAGGGGCGGGGATCAGCCCTCACTGGGAGAGGGAAGCCAGCACAGTGGCTCTTCGTGAGGTAGGACTGCTAGTGTCCACGTGTTAAAAGGCCACCTAATTAAATAAGAGAACAGTAAACTCTCCAGTGGTCATCACCGTGATTTTCAAAGAATTTCCAAATAAATGGAGTGAATGCTCTGCCCACGGCCAACTTTTCCCAAGCTCTTCAGAAGGACGGGCTGGGTCGCAGACCTGCTGGGTGCTTGACCTCAACGTCTGGGAATTTGCTTAACTTCCCCAGGACGATGAGGGGAACCGCCCCTAGCCTGAGACTCAGGCCTGGCTCCGTCCTGGCTCGCCTCTCAGCAGCTTTGAGCAAGTGACCTCTCTGAGCATCGATCGCCACGTCTTTGCACTGGGGGCAGAAATCCTTCCCATCGGCGATCACAGGAGAGCTGTGCAGAGCGTGTCCTGGCCCCGTGCCGCACACGGTGGGCGCAGGAGTGGGCCTATCCGCCTCCCCGCCCCCCAGGTCCCCCCACCGCCACCCCGGACTGAGGGACGGAGGGGAGAGCAGGAGACAGCGCGCTGTCCATGGTGAAGCAGGGGCACGGCACTTTTCAAAGTGCTGTAGACTTTTGCAGGGAAGGCCTGGGCCATCAGGGTTCACGGCATCTGTCTTCATCTCAGTCAGTAACTAAAGATGGAGGCCTCGAAGCGGGTGGAGCTGAATGTGCTGTTGTCAAGAAAGACCCTGGAAGGGGCCCATCCAAATAAATCGCAGCTGTTTCCGTCTTCTCCCTTTCTTCCAGATATTTTTGGACACTTATTTTTTGAATAGGAAATATATTTAAAAGCTCTCAAATACAAAAAGTTTAAAGTGGCACAGAGTGGAAGTGTCTCTGCGCTGAAGAGTCTCCTAAGAGGCGGTCACCCAGCCCCTCCCCGGAGGCAGCGGCCAAGCGGCCCTGGGCTCCGCCCTTTATTCCGGACATCAGCCTGTTCCTCATACCCGTAAAATGTAAAAATGGAAAATCACTCACAGTTTCTTATGGATTTATGTTGTATACATCTTAATCTACCACCATTTGTCTACAGTTTTTCCCTGTTAAGCTTCCTCTGTACATTAATGTGTATTACATGGTGACACTGGTAATCCTAAAAACTGTGCTAAGTGTCACGAATAACTATGGTGATAATTTTTTCTCTCAGAATTAATTTTAAAGTCAGCTGCGTCCAGAGGTAAGGGTTGGTCCTGACAAGATCCAGAAGGTTCTCGTCCGCTTGCCCATATGGATCCTGGTTCTGCTGAAGCCCCTCGTGGGCAGCAGGTGTGAGCCCCGTCTGTTCCTCCTAGGGTTCTGTCAGGCCGGGAAGGACCTGCGTCTTGTCTCCATTTCCAATGAGCCCATCGACGTCCCTGCAGACTTCCTCCTCGTGGGGGCCAAGTCCCCCAGCCTGCCAGACCATCTTCTGGTGTGCGCCGTGGACAAAAGGTTCTTGCCGGATGATAACGGGCACAACGCTCTCCTTGGTAAGTTCCTCCTTTGCCCTTCTCTACGGCTCCGGCCACATGTGGGGCGGGGACACGGCAGGCCTTTGGTGGTCGGAAACGGGCCACCTTTAGGGTCTCTTCATCAGCATGTCACACTGCCCCATTGATGACTCTCAGTGGACTATTTCTTTGTGGAATGAAATGCAAATGAGATTTATTTTAAAATATGACTACTTTCCTGTAGAGAGCTCATCATTTAGTTTTAATGTTTTTGTACGTGTATTTATCAAACCTTTCCTAAGTGCCTACCTGGATGAGGAATGACAAACCCTGTGCCAGACCCTCCCAGAAGCCATCAGACGTGAGGCAGAAGGAGAATAAGGCTGAGTGTGTGTTCCTGCCTCCAGAACATTCACATCCTGATAACTGCCGGGCACCCTCCAGCCATTCTCTCCCTTGGTTGACCTCTCACCTCTCAAGAGGTGGTCATTATTGTCCTGTTTTTATAGATGGGCATGAACCTGTTAATGAACTTGCCAGAAGTACATGAGTAAAGGAACAGAGTGAGGATTCAAACTTATGTCTTCCCGGCTCCAAATCCTGCCCTAACTACCATACCACTTGGTTCTGTATCCTGGTCAAGGTCAGCATGGGGAAGCCGTGGCTTTGATCTTTCAAACAACCGCTGGCCCGTGAAGGCCCCGACTTCAGTGCAGAGTTGAGGCCAAGCCTTACGAAGCCTGGCTCCCATTTGTTCAGCCATTTGTTGAGCTCTTCCTGTGAGCCAGGCCCCGTGCTCAGCACACGCCCCTGTTAGTGCAGCCAGATCAGAGAGCTGGGTGCACTCCTGCGTGTGACCACAGGTCGCTGTGTGGCCCCCGGGCCTCAGTGTCCTCATCCACCCAGTGGGGAGGTGACTTCCACCCGTGCTCCTGGCCCTGCAGCAGTCTGGCCCCTTCACCCGGCCCGTGTCTCCTGTGGAGGAGACCTGGGCAGGCAGGAGGGTTGGAATCATCTATTTCAGACGTAGCATCAGGAACAGTGTTTGTTGCAGAAGCGAGTTTGTGAGAGTTTGTGAGAAAAACTTCTGGGTTAACCCCCCGCCCCCCACCACACACACACATTTTCTTCTGTACTTTCCCTGTGTACAAGCATTTAAACCTCCAGTTTTGTGTTTGATACGGCCCCCAAAGCTGGGTAGGTAAACACAGTTCAGTGGCTATTTGAGCACATTTCCTGTCTGAGGCACTGTGCGCAGGACCGAAGGGTGGAGAAGGGGAGGAAGCGAGGATTGACCCAGAGAAGAAAGAGAGACGGTTCCTGCCACGAGGGCCGGGGGGGACACAGCCTGTGTAAACTCTGAAACAAGGCGGATGACTGCTGACTAGGGGAATGGACTGGGCTCTGGGACAATGACCAGGGAGAGAGAAATTTCTAGCCAAATCTCTCTTTAGGCAGGTCCATGGGCTTATTCTAGCTAGTTCTTGAGAACAAGATAATTCCAGAAAATTCACTCTAACAGAGAAGCTCCCGGGGTCATTCCAGCTCTGATTTAATTTGCTTATCAAGGCTGCTCAGGACGAGGGACGAAACGCGTTGGGAGATGGCCTGGTGACTAGGTTAGCGTTTGATCTGGTGCTGGCCGAGGTTTGCCTGAATTCCACCACTTTGTGACTGTAAAGGAATTGCGAGGGTGGTAAATCAAGGAGGTCCTGTGTCTTGAAATGTGGAGACAAGAATCTTTAAGTCTATTCACCACCAGCCCGGTAACAGCTTCGCTCCTCAGGCGGCCAGCGCAGAGGAAGTGGAGCCTTCGTTAATTGCTCGCCAAAAAGCCCTCCAAGGTGGGGACCAGGGGCTGGTTGGTAATAGCCAATGCTTTCTTCTTTTAAAATAACTTTATGCCCTCAGCTTGCACACTTAACACTGTTTAGGTTTCCTGCAATTAACCCTGATGGCTGCACAGGACCTGGTGGCCTCACAGCCCTCTGGGGGCAGGGGCTCCGTGCTTTTTAGGGACCTATGAAATGGAAGCTGTGGAATATCTTGGGGGAAGTAGCAGTTTAGCTCCGCCAGCCCCCCCATAATTTATAGTGAAGGGAATCTTGTTTTCTGTGAATCAACTTAGGGATTTTGTATGAGGAAGCTGAAAGATTAAACTTTAGGTGTGTGTTTCAGTTTTATGATGGTGATTCATCTAAATTGGCTGATAGCTAAGACATAAGAGGAGAAAACATTTAGCTGGGATGTTCATTTCTTAGATGGGAGCAAAGGAGTCCTGTGTTCATTCGGCAGGCGCATAACTAAGCATTTATTGAACGTAGAACCCCGACTGAAGGTGGACCGTTAGCTCGGCCCAGGGCCCCAAAGCCTAGTGGGACCTGGTCCTTTTCTGGGAGCTCAGCTCGGAGATCTGCACCAAACGACCACAGAAATAAAGCTTATAATCCATCTCTGTGCCGCATGCCGTAGCCAAGGGCTTGAAGTGCTGTCGGGTACCCAAGGGTGCACCACCTCCCAGTGGTGGGCAGGGTGTCTCAGAGGATGAGGTGTTGAGGTGAGCCCTGAAAAATGAGTGGAATTTTGCCAGTTGGAGAAGAATAGCAACAACGCCACCAACTGAAAACCAACAGCAGCTACTTTAGAGAGCACTTAGCATGTGCCGGAAACCGTTCTAATTAAGTCAGATGACTGATGTGGTGGATGCATTATCTAGCATTGGTATCTGAAGAAACAAAGGCACAGGGAGCTGGCCCCGTGGCCAATTGGTTAAGTTCACATGCTCTGCTTCCGCGGCCCAGGGTTTCACTGGTTCAGATCCTGGGCGTGGACGTGGCACTGCTCATTAAGCCATGCTGAGGCGTCATCCCACATGCCATAACCAGAGTCACTCACAACTACAATATACACCTACCTACCTGGGTCTTTGGGGAGAATAAAACAATTTACAAAAAAGAAGATTGGCAACAGATGTTAGCTTAGGTACCAATCTTTAAAAAGAAAAAAAAAAAGAAACAAAGGCACAGAGAAGTTAACTGACTTGCTCAGGGTCACCCAGCTAGTAAGTGGCAGGTCCTGAATGTGAACCCAGTCGGAACCATACGCATGAAGGAGCTTGGCATGCTGGAGGAATGGTGAGAACTCCCTGTGGCTGGAGCTGGACTCAGGACCTAGGCTGGAGTGCAGGCTGCAGGGAGGGATCACTTGGGTCCTGCTTGGAAAAGGCTATGGTACCCAGGAAGCCATTTCCAAACTACGGAAGCACAGAGGAGAGTAGAATAGTCTGATGTATCTATCCTTCATCTTTAACAGATACACACGGCCAACCTTGTTTCATTTATAACTCTTCCCTCTTCTCTACCTCCTGAATTATTGTGAAGCAAATCCCAGACATCATGTCATTTCATCTGTCAATATTTCAGTGTGTATCTCTAAAAGATAAGAGCTTTTTCTTAGAAATCTAATACCATTGTCGTATCCAAAAAATTTCACGATAATTCCTTAATATTGTCAAATATCCAGTGTGTTCCCATTTTGTCTTATACTTTTTTTGCAGTTGGTTTTTTGAATCAAGATCCACACGAGATTCTCCCAAAGCATTTGATTGATATGTCCTTTAAGTTTCTCTTAATTTATACGCCCTTCCTTCCTGGTTTTTCCCTTACAGCTTATATTTTGAAGAAACATTGGGAGTGTTCAAATAAGGTGATTACCATGTTTTAATTTGTGTTTTAGAAAGATCTCTTGGAGGTCATGTGAATAATTGCTTTTTATTGAAAGGGAGAAACTGAGGCAGGGGAAGCAGTAAGGAGCCAGATGTTATGCGTCCTGACATTATACGTTTAAAGCTCCTAACATCATGCTGTCAGCCACCCTAGGCTCTGTCCTGTCTCCCCACGCCCATCTCCCCTGGCCCATCCCCGTTTCCTCTGGAATACTGATAGGCTCCTGGGCTTTGCCTGCCACCCTGGTAGGGCCTTTGCACCATATGCCCCTCACTCGCTGCCCAGTGCACATGCTTGTCCAGGTGGCTCTTCCCAGGCAGACACCGTGGAGACACCACAGACAGCATAGCCTCGGAAGCCCGTTCAGAGACACAGAAGGATCATTTCCACACTCGATTCGAAATTTGGCCAGAATATCAAGGTGGGGGGCTATGGGCATATTTTTTCCTCATTTGTTGTCAGGCTACCTTCATCTCCACAAATAGGATTGTGATGGGACTAACAGAAATCCAAAAAGTGAAAAAGGTAAGCTGCCCAAATCCCACCACCCCGCAATAAACATCCTGTCTGGTTTTGCCCATTTTCTTTTCCGTTCCCTCCACGTGGGGCTTGACAGTGGTTGTTACAGCTTGTGTTCGCAGCAGAGATGCAATGCTAGATTCTGTGTTGTTCACTTACTGTGCTTCAGTCTTCCTGGTTTTTCCCGAGTTGCTGTTCATTTCCAGGGGACGGGAGGGTGGCCGTGGAGCTTGCTGGGTAAAGCACGGGCTGCCCGTGCCGGCACCTCCCTTGAAAGGAGCACAGAGATGCCTCTCGCCATCCGACTTCTTCAAGGTGCAACTTAAGTCCCGCCTCGCCAGGAGGCTTTCCTGGAATTGCGGTCCTGACCGGCTCCTGACCCTCGCTCCCTTCTCCCTCTGCACCGCGTGCCGGAAAAGCAAGTTCCAGCCTCGCAGAGGTGCCTCCTCTCTCGGAGCATCAGGCTGTCCGTCTGTGAAAGGGGGAGTGATTTACGCCATGCGCGCTGTGGTTCTGAAAGCTGAGCGGGCCCCTCTGTGAAGCTTTACACTCTAAAATGCTGCCCGACTTTGAGGGACTGCTGTTATTACTGTCCATGCTTCTGCTGAATACTCATCACTGCCTCAGTATGGAGTGAGTTATTCGTGTCTGTCCCTTTCTCCTAACAGTCAGGGGCCATATATTTTTATCTGTCTTCCTCAGAGCCCCTGGCTTAATTCCGAGCAAGTGTTCTTTGAGTGAGAGCTCATGACGTATTTGTGCTCAGAAATATTTGTTAAATTTGCATTTGGCATGTTAGGTTGACAGCTTGGATCAAGTGACTGCTTGCCCTGGAGCAGCGGCCTGGACCCAGCCTCCCTGCGCATCAGGCGTGTGGTGGGAGGGAGGCACCCACAGCCCAGGAAGGCCTGAGGTGCAGGACCGGTTTGTGACCACTTGTATCTAGCGTGGTGGTATCAGCAAGGCCTCCTTGGACTTGTGGCTCAAGAAGGAAAGATCAAACAATGGTGGGCATCCAGAGCCACCCTGAGGGTTGGGGGGACCCCTTTCTGCAAAGGGAGGGGTCTCAGCAATAAACCTGGGCCTCCTCCAGCCCGCTGTAAGCCATGTGCTCAGAGACCACCCGGTGCGTCGGAAGGAAGCACTGTGCATGCTTCAAAGAAGAATCATGTAACTGGTTCTGGAAGGAAGCATGGGACCCATTTAGTCCTTGCCTTCCCTTTTGTGGTTGGGAAACTGAAACCCGGAGACACTGAACCACGTCCCCCATATCTCACGGCACTGTGAGGGGCTGTGCAGGGTCCGCCTTGAGTGTCCTTTCCCCCTGCAGTCTCCTTTCTAATACAGCACGCTGTCCGAAATGACACTTACTGACCACCTATTGTGCCCTAGACGCCTAGTGGGCCCTTTACCTTCCTAGTCCTCCTTCAAGATGGATTTTTGTGAGGAGATGGCATAGCAGGGAGGTTCAATCCCTACTCTGATATTTCCTACCCCGTACCCAAGGGCCAGTTACTGCCTCTGTCTGTGTCTCGTTTCCCTCATCCATAAACTGGGGATCCTACTACGCATTGTTTTATAGGGCTTCAGGAGGGTTAAATGAGGATGGTTATAATGTAAAGTGCTTGGCACCATGCCTGGCATGTGGTCTGTGTGCAGTAAATGTTCGCTATTATCATCTTGTTTATAGAGGAGGAAAGCAAAGCTCAGAGATGTTAATTAACCTGCCCAAAGTCACATAACTAGTGTGGCGGGATTTGAACCCAAGTCCTTCTGGTCCCCAAGTCTTTGCGTGCTCCACTGCAGTCAAGGGGGATGGAAAGAGGGCAGGAGCTTTCCTTCCAACAGAGGGGAGAGCCTGGCTGGGTGGCCAGCACCCATTCAGAATGCGCTTCTTAAGCAAATGCTCCCGGCCGTGCTAAATGCCGCTCACCTGGACCTCTGGGAAAATCCCACAGTGCGGCTGTGTGGTCACGAGAGAGTCACTGCTAGGGAATATTCCCGTGACGGACTGCTTCCTCCCAGCTCTGGGTGCCTGTGCCTGGCAGGAATCTGGGGATTCAGGCTGAATCCCCTGCTCTCTAGGCCTGTTTTCTAGAGGTGGTTATAAACTGTCAAGTCCTAAGGTAGGTTTCCAAAGAGAATGGCTTGTTTTATTCTTCCTCCTGAAAAGTTTTATTGCCTTTCAGACAGTTTCCTGGAAAATTAGAATTACCTCACACGTTCAAGCTGGGGTGTTTTCAAGCACTTCCCTGGTGTCCTGGGGCCGGTCAGTAAGTGGCCTGTGGTTTTCTCGGTCGCCCCCTCCGTGACCCTGGATCATCTCGCAGAGGAGCAGCTCATTCTTCTAGCCAGAAAGTTTTTGCCAAAGCAGGAGAGCAGTTTGCTTGCTGGCTCCCTACATACTTCACCGTAAGAGCCAGGGTTTCCAGTTTCCTTTCCGAAGCCCAGGAGGAGCTCCTTACGGGTCTGCGGGTCCCATCCCTGCCCCTGGCATGGAGCCGTGGTCCCACAGCCCACATTTCTCATGGGGCAATGGCCTGTGCTCTATTTGGCTGTTTCTCAGTGGCACCGTCGGCCTTGGCAAAGTGCTCTTAGCATCCTCGGTCTTGCAGCTCTGTTTCTTGTTCATCCACCTTTTCAACCATCAGGGTCAGAATCCCTTCCAGGGGGCTTGGAAGGCTACTCAGGGTCTTGGTCTTAGATGACAGTGGAGCTGTGTCTATCTCGAGGTTCCCAGGTTGGATGAATATAAACATTCGGTTATCACTTCAGAGTGGACGCAGAAATCTCCCTTTCACAGTTACCCTCTTTCTTCTCCTTCCTGCCTCCTGATATTTTCTGACTGTCTATGGCATTCCTGGGGCTGGTCTGTGCACATACATCTGCATGCACAGCTGCAACTCACACCTACACACAGTCACGCCACCATCCCAGTCCTTTGGAAGCATGGGGATAGTGCTGGGAGGAAAGACCTGAATTTCAATAACTTTATCACTAAGGAAGAAGTTGCAAGGATGCTCTGGGCAATATAAAGAGCTGGAGGGGTTTGGAGAACAGTGAGACCTGGCCCTTTGGGTCAAGGAAGGTTCTGGAGGTGTGTGTGTTTGAGCTGGGCATTGAGCGATGGCAGGAAGCATGCAGGTGGGGCATACGTGAGGAAGAGTGTGAGTCTGGAGGTGAGAGGGTGGTGGGAGTGGGCAGGGGGAGTCCAGCTGGGAATTTGGTGCAGCAGAATGAGGAGCAGGAGACAAAGCTGGAGGTGAGGGTCGGGGGCATTGGGGGCAGCCTTGAATATTGTGCTTGTGGGTCTAGACTTCCCTCTCGTGCTGGGATCGAACGCATCACTTTCCCTCTCTAGTTTGGACTATGACTTTCCCTTTCCATTTTGGAGGTTTCCCAAGAGAAGGTTTTGCTGTCCTGACGGACTGGTTGCTGTGTCAGCTAAACTGAGTAAACCATCGGGATGACAGTGAATGGCAAGAGCGACACTGCTTCTCTGTGTCTTTGTTTCCCTTCCTGTCCCTTTAAAAACAAGGAAATACAGAGCGCAGTGTTTGACATTTCTCTGGTCCCTTGTCTGTTTGCTCTGGTGCAGAGGGAGTAGGATTCTGGAAGGTTAAACAACCCTGTACCTGTCCTGTGGCTAGACCGTGAGATTTGTCCTTATTTCTGAGGCCTTTTGGGGACTATTAAATTTGCCTAAAATAAAGTAAATCAGAGAATCCAGTAGGTTTCTTCAAGGTCGACGTCTCATTTCTGTGGAGATGTTTTGAACCTTCACTGACTGATGTTATTTTGAACACTAGCCAGAGGCCTCAGAAATACTGTTCAAAAACAGAGCTGACACACACAACTGCGTGGCCTAAATCAAAATGATGTGTGTGAACTCGTCAGCCAGAGATTATGATGAAATAAATTAGTCTCAGCTTCAAGGTCTTCCTTACTAAAGGACCTTGTGCTGTAGAAACCAGACACACCGTGGGCAGAGCAACATCATAAGGAAGAGCTTCTTGAGATAGTGAGTTTGAACCAGAAGGGTCGTCAGATAGAATAGCCAAATCATCACACTTCTCTCGTCTTAGCCAACGGTTCTGGTGAGTACAGTTGGAAGAGACTTACAGTTCATGAAGGTCTTTTCAAGCCTATTCTCTGGATTTTAATAGTTTGTAGGAGGTGGTTTTGTCATTGCCACTGTGTAGACAGCCGTCCCAGAGCCTCACAGTGGTGGGAACCTCTGCCGACAGCCCGACAGGCCCGTTCTGGCCTCGGGCAGCAGGATGCGGCCGCTGCGGGAGCCTCATTCTGGCCGACGTCTGCCCTCCACGGGCTGCTAAGCCCGCAGAATTCCCTCCCCGCTCTCCTGGCCGGGCGTTGTGGAGCTCTCTTGTTTCTTTTCAGCAACTCATGGGATCGACTTACTTGATTCCTAGATGGAATTTTGGACTCTCAAGAGGTCTCCCAGTGTATCCAGTCTCTGTGATCTGATTGCTCTCAGATTCGGTAACAGGCCAGCACCACAGCAAGTGGGGGCATAGCAGATCACCGCGGGTACTTGATCAGCATACACTGCTGAAGGGGACAGTTCTTGGCCTGTAAAGCTCGCCCTCTGCATAGGCTTTAAAATATGCCCCTAAGCAGGTTCAGCCTTCCGAACTTGCCGGGGCCCATCTCTATGACCAAGTCTTCTAGGTTCTTCTGTTGAAGCCAAGGCCATCTTGGCCCCTGGGCCACATAAGAGGATGGGGACCTTTGCCCCATGGGATTCTCTGGTTGGTGGTACAGGACATGAATGGTCAGAGTTTTGCTCATCTATGTCTTGTTTGGACAGGACTTTGGAGGTCAATTGGAGACTTTCCTGGTTTGTTTCCTCCTCCAGGTTTCTCTGGGAATTGTGTTGGCTGTGGAAAGAAAGGCTTCTGTTACTTCACGGAATTCTCCAATCACATAAATCTTAAGTTGACCACTCAGCCCAAGAAGCAGAAACACTTGAAGTATTACCTGGTCCGCAATGCACAAGGGGCTCTAACCAAAGGACCTCTCATTTGTTGGAAAGGCTCAGGTAAGCGGTTCAGTCTGAAGCAGGTGGGTGTGAAGGGTATGTGTGTGTGAAGGGGGTGTGTGTGTGTGAAGGGTGTGTATGTGTGTGTGAAGGGGGTGTGTGTGTGAAGGGGGTATGTGTGTGTGAAGGGGGTGTGTGTGTGAAGGGGGTGGGGTGTGTGAGGAAGGCAGGGTGAGTGAGGGGTGTGTTGTGAGGGAGATGTGTGTGAGGGGGTAGGGGTGTGAGGGATTAGGTGTGTGGGGGGTGGGAGATGTGAAGGGGTGGGTGTTATGAGGTAGTGAGGGGTATGAGAGGGTAGGGTGTGTGAAGGAGGTGGGGGGTGTAAGGGGGTGGGGAGTGTGAGGAGGTAGGGGGTGTGAGGAGGTGGGGTGTATGAGTGATGGGGTGTGAGGGGGTGGGAGGTGTGAAGAGGGTGGAGTGTGTGAGGGGTGGGGGATGTGAAGAGGGTGGGGTGTGAGGGGGTGGGAGGTGTGAAGAGGGTGGAGTGTGTGAGGGGTGGGGGATGTGAAGAGGGTGGGGTGTGAGGGGGTGGGGGGTGTGAAGAGTGTGGGGTGTGTGAGGGGGTGGGGGATGTGAAGAGGGTGGGGTGTGAGGGGGTGGGAGGTGTGAAGAGGGTGGAGTGTGTGAGGGGTGGGGGATGTGAAGAGGGTGGGGGATGTGAAGAGGGTGGGGTGTGAGGGGGTGGGGGGTGTGAAGAGGGTGGGGTGTGAGGGGGTGGGAGGTGTGAAGAGGGTGGGGTGTGTGAGGGGGTGGGGGATGTGAAGAGGGTGGGGTGTGAGGGGGTGGGAGGTGTGAAGAGGGTGGGGTGTGAGGGGGTGGGAGGTGTGAAGAGGGTGGGGTGTGTGAGGGGGTGGGGGATGTGAAGAGGGTGGGGTGTGAGGGGGTGGGAGGTGTGAAGAGGGTGGGCTGTGTGAGGGGGTGGGGGATGTGAAGAGGGTGGGGTGTGAGGGGGTGGGAGGTGTGAAGAGGGTGGGGTGTGAGGGGGTGGGAGGTGTGAAGAGGGTGGGGTGTGAGGGGTGGGGGATGTGAAGAGGGTGGGGTGTGAGGGGGTGGGGGGTGTGAAGAGGGTGGGGTGTGAGGAGGTGGGGGCTGTGAAGAGCGTGGGGTGTGTGAGGGGGTGGGAGGTGTGAAGAGGGTGGGGTGTGAGGGGTGGGGGATGTGAAGAGGGTGGAGTGTGCGAAGGGTGGGGGATGTGAAGAGGGTGGGGTGTGAGGGGGTGGGGGGTGTGAGGAGGGTGGGGGGTTTGAGGGGGTGGGGTGTATGAGGGGTGGGGGTGAGGGGGTAGGGGTGAAGTGGTGGGGTGGCTGAGGGGTGGGGTGTGAGGGTGAGTCCTCCAAGCGAGGGAAGGTGGCTGTCTGCATGACTCTGGGGGGAGACTGCTCCACAGTGGGCACCATTGCAGGCAAAATGTCAGCCCTGTGAATTAAACGCTTCTTGGCATTATGGGTGTTTAGTTTATAGTGTCAGCCTAATTGTACCAGACCTTGAAAAGCTGACAGAGGGCACACCATGCTGTGCCTTCTTGTGGCAAGTATTTGGGACAGAGGTTCTCAACCGGCAATGTCTAGAGACATTTTTGTTTGTCATGACTGAGACTGCCCCTGGCATCTAGGGGGTGGAGGCCTGGGATGCTGCTAAACGTCCTGCAGTACACGGGACAGCCCCACAAAGAATGATGCAGTCCAAGATGTCCATGGTGCTGAGGTTGAGAAACCCTGATTTAGAGAAAGCTTGGCTTGAGTAAGCCCTCCCTGAACCCATGCCAGCTGCACAGTCCTGGTCCTTGAAGGAGTGGCTGGCTCCCCACCTCCCTTCCCTTCGCCCCTGTTTTGCCATGGCTGCAGCCAGCCATGGTGGGAAGAGGGAGGGGGGTTGGATGTCAGAGGCCCAGCCTTAGGTCCTCACAGGGATACACCCCACTCGACCAGTTGTGGAAGGACATGTCCTAGAAGGGTGCTTAGTGAGACGACCAGGAGAGCAGCCTCTTGTCCCTCACTGGTCTGTGTTGGTTCACTTCTGGTGATCTGGGATCTCCCAGCCGGCTTCTCAGTAGAAGGAAGGGGCTTCAGGAGGGGCTGGCTCCGGCATTCCTCTTTCTGCCCCCTCCCATGGCTCTTTTCCTTCCTCTCTCATTTTCTGACATCGTTCGGTAAATATTTCTTGAGCTACTACTACGTGCCAGCCATGCTCTAGGTCCTGGGGAGGCAGTGGTTCCTCCCCTTGTGGCACCAGTTAAGGGTCTTTGATCACTTGCTGTGATCAGGCACCTCACAGGTTAGATACGCCACTGGGAGGTAATGTTTCTGACAGAGAGAGACGTACAGGACAGGGGTCATTGGCTGTCCCTTTACGTTTGAGTAAGACTGTTCTTCCTGTGGACTTTAAGGGCAGCGATTGGATGGCTCGTTTGTACAATCTGTTTTCCTCATTTTCCCAAATTCTCAGCATTGCTCCCACCCCTGACAGTCAGCCCGTCCCTCACACAGAACCCCCAGACCTTGGCATGGAGCCCTGAGGGTAGTTGCTCCCCTCCTCACCCGGCTGCCCTGGAGCAAAGACTGGGATGGCATTAGCATCATTACAGCCAGCTGCGTGTCTAGCTTTCCTGTGGGACAAGCTCTAGTCGAGGAGCTCATTTCATACCTGCTGGGGGCAGCGAATTGGTTTTCACGCATGCCTCTTGCCCCCTAGAGTTCAGAAGCCGGCAGACCCCCGCCAGTGCTTGTTCCAGTCTCTTCCCACCCCTGGAGAGCTCCGGGCCTCTGGCTGCTTTCCCCAGTGAGCCTGTTCCTGGCACGAACCTGAGCGTCCCGCTGGGAGCCCAGCAGGCAGGTGAGGTGCCCAGTCCACGGTCCTGGAGGGCCAGCAGCCCTGAGGCTCGATTCTGCACCAGAGTTTCTTCAAGATGAATCAGGGGTGGGCGTGTACGTTCTCTTTTTCTACAACGCCTTGAAAGAGGTTCTGCATTCCTGTCTGCTATGTACGTGACCCCCTTGTTGGTGGGATGGTGCGTTAGGAGCCCCCCCTGCACCCCCAAGATCACAGGATGGAGCTTGCTCTGTAACCAGCACTAAGTCGGTGCTGGAACTGGGTTCCTGGAACGGCTGGATAAGACAAGACAGCGCCATTTACCGTGTGCTCCGTGGAGCCCCACTCTACGTGTGTATGTCATGGAATCCTGACAGTCACCCCGCGAGCAGGCTTTAGTGTCCCCATTGCACTGACCGGGAAATTGAGGCTCGTAGCTGCTTGCCTAGGATCTCATGGGCAGTGTGTGTATCAAGATTTGACAGCAGGTGTTTCTGGTTCGTGCGTTTGCCGTGTTGCGGTTCTGAACAGAACTGAGAGCTGTTATCTCAGGGGAGAGCGGCTGTCTTAGGGACTCCGGGGGTGGGTTGTCTCCCTCCCTTCTGCCCAGAGTGTCGGTAGGAGGGAGCCGGGACCCCTGCCCTTACCTGGCTCATCACATGGATAACGAGGAGGCTGCCCCTGGGCTGGGAATGAGCTCCCCTCTAGAGGCACTGAGCCTCCCCTTCTGTGTGGCATCTGCTGTTGTCCTCACTGTGCCGGGCTACCCGGGACCTCTGCCACCACAGCGACTGGAGAGAGTACAGTTTGCCATCAGCGTACCTGGGTGTAAGTTCCAGTGCTGCCACCTTCTAGCTGAGCGATTCAGGGCAACTCGTCTCAACTCTTTGAATCTGTTTCTCCATCTGAAAAGTTGGAGAAAATCTTCCCTGTCTAATTTGCAGGGCGATTGTAAGAATTAAGATTTTGGTGACAGCAAACACTCACTCAGTGCACGCCCCGTGCCGGCACCGTTCTTGGCGCTTTGTTAGCTCGTGTCACCCTCACTGTGCCTCTAGTGGTACCCCACACGTGGATGAGAAAGGTGAAGCGTTGGGAAGTTGAGTGAGTTCAGTGAGGTCACACAGCTTGTCAGTGGCGGAGCTGGGATTCAGACACCAGCCGTCTGGCTTCAGAACCACACTCTGAACCTCCCGTCCATGCCGCCTCACCCGTGGGAAATGTTCTGTGCTACACCCAGCTCTGGAGGGCCTTCCAGACTCAGGCCCTCCAGAACATTCCCGCTGACGTGGGCGACGTAAGCAGTGCAGTGAGCCTCAGAAGACCAGAACCCGCCGTTGCCCCCAGAACTACCCTCAGACCCGGGGAGCCCCAGGTGCTGTGAGCAGCCTGGACCTGGGCGATCGCAACCCTGACAGCTTTCCTGCATGTGTGAGGGTGGAAGGGAAGGTGGAACGGCGGCAGGGCCCTCCTGGGACTCAGGGAGCCCCACTGCCGCTCATGGCCCTCTGGTCCTCCTGCCCCTGCAGGGATGTTCACTGCAGGGAGGAGTGTGAAGCAGGAGTCTGTGCACGTGTGTGTGTTTGTGTGTGTTTTCTCGGGGGCAGGATCACTGTGTCGGAAGTTCTGAGCCCCTGATGGATCTTGCTGGTGAAGAGCTGGTCTGTGAAAATGGAGGGAAGTGATTTGCTGCGTGCCGGGCTCGCAGAGCATCCCGTGGACTGACCTGCTCTCCCTTCTTCCCTCTGTGTTCAGGCCCAGCCTCCGATCACCCCTCGCTGACCGCTGCCCTGGGTCCAGCTGTTTTCAATGGCAAGGAGTCCCCGAAGCCCGCGCAGCTGGTGAAGAGCAGCCTGTCGGCCGTGCCTCGGCCCTCCGCGATAGGTGGCCTGCCCGTCCTGGGGGTCTTGCTGTTCTCTGGGCTGAGGTGTTGGGGGGATGCGGGGGCTACTGTGCAGGAGCCACCGAGCCTCCTGGAGTCAGAGTGGCTTGGAATGAGAGTCAGGCCAGGTCAGCAGGTGCCTCCTGAGCCCGTGGGGCTGTGTGCAGGCCCTGGTGCTGGGCGGGGGCCATGGCCCTGGCCACATGTGTATCTGCTGAGAAGCCGTGGGAGCCTGTCACGAGGCAGGTGACCTGTCTCATTGTGGGCCACGGATCAAGCAGGCTGTAGAGTTCTGGAGAAATAGGGGGCAACGTGGTGTCGTGGGAAGAACATGGGCTCCAGAATCAGATAACTACGAATCCAAAACCCAATTCTGGCTCTGGATCTTGGACAAGTCTTTTGGCTAAATGCTCCCTCATCTGGAATTCTGCTCTGAGGGCTGTATGATGAGGTGCTGTATGGAAATTCAGGGCACAGCTGGCAGCTCGCTAAGGAGCACCATTATTGCCACCTGAATCAGCATCAACACTGAGCTGGTCTCTTCAGGGAGGGCTTCTTGGAGGAGGTGACAACTGAGCTGCAAGTTACAGTTGGGGAAGCATTAATTAGAGACAATATGGGAGGAAGAGGGAAGAGGAGGTGAGGATCCAAATGAGAAGGAGGTGCGTGAAGGGGTTAAGCAGGCCTCTTGCTCCTCTTGCTACAGTAGAGCCTGTGGGTTGAGGAAGAGTCGGAGAGGCATACTCTCCTCTCCGTGCTCCCCCAGAGCCATTTAATAAGCAGGTCTTCTCTCTCCTCCCTCCTTCATGCACACAGCTAAATGGAATTTCAGCATCCAAAACCATCAAACTGGCAGAGCCCTTTTCAACTGTCTAGTCAAACACTGTTTTGCTGAGGAAGCGAGCGAGGCCCAGAGAGTCGCCGAGGCCTAGACTCCAGGCTTCCCCGCTCGCGTTACACGGCCGGTGGGGGACTTCCGTGGTGGAAGCTTGTGGACTGTCTCCCTGTTAGTTGAAGGAACAGTGTATTCCCTGAATTGAATCTGAGACTTCCAGGTCCCAACTGGCATGTCCATTCTGGAGTCTGAGGTCAAGCCTTCACTCCCCTGGCGTGAGGAACCCCAGACGGGCGCCCGCCTTTCTTCCCGTGACTGTTTCTTCTCGGCTAGGTGCTGAATTTCGGGGTGGCCACATGGCCGAGGAGCTGGGCCTCTGGGGATAGCGCTGGGAGGCCTGTGCTGTTGGTGCCTCCCTGCGCTGCTCTGAGGTCTATGCACGTCCAGCCTTCACCCCAAACAGGAGGGAGCGAGGGCCCCCCTCGGCCTGGGCCCTATGAAGCTGGCTCCAGGAAGCCAGGCTGGGGAGCCTCCTTCTGTGGTGAAGGAACTCACTTCCCTGGGAGGGTGTGGAAAATAGAGACCCCCAGTTGCCAGCACTTAAGCCGGCCGGGATCTAACCCCGAGAAGCCTGTGGAACCTCCCTCATTCTCGTCTGTTTCTGCTCAAGGACTCCTCGCTCTGCCTGCATTGGGTGGTTCAGTGGCCGCCCCACCCTGTCCCCACACCTGGCCATTCGTCCATGCTCCTGAAGAGTCCCCCAGCACCTGCAGAGGGGCTCCCTCCCTGTGACCCCCAGGTGTCAGAGTTTCTGTGCCAGGGACATTTGTGTCTGTGGGGCGGTGGAGTTCCTGAGAGCAGGGTGGTTGTCACATGATTCTCTGAGCCCTGGCATCCAGCTTTCCGGGGACCAGGCACAGAGTGGCTCGTTGGATGCTGGCTGAGGAGAGCTGCGTTGTTCACGAGCACAGCGCAAGAGGGTCCTCTGCCTTCCCTCCTGCTCTCAAGAAACTGACCTGAAACTACAAGGAGAGTTTCACTGGGGCTGAGGACCCTCGCTTGGAGGTTCTCGATGGAGAAGTGCTACCCCTGCTTGGGGGTGAGGGGAAGGTGTTAAAAAATGTGCAGGATCCTTTTTTCATTGTCCCAGACCGTGGCAGGGGGAACAGGGATGGGTCAGGACGCTAAACATCCTGCGAAGAGTGAGCTACATAATGAAGAATTGTCTCATTCAAAATGCCAAACAGGGCCCCCCCCACCGCCCCGCCCCGGCACCAGGAGACAGTGCGAGAAATAGTTGGTCCACGTTGGTACCGCAGGGGCAGCTCCCGGTGACATCATCTAGAGGCAGTTTAGGGTTAGATTCCCAAAGGGAGAAAATATCTGTGGATCTTCCCTCCTGAGTACCGAGGCCCAGTGCCCCTTTTGGGAGTTTAATGTGGTTTTTAGAGGAGGTGGCCTCTTCATCTGTGTGGGAGCTCTTCCACGGGCCCTCGAGGACAGATGTCGTCTAAACGGAACAAGGATAGCAGTAGCTGTCTCAGAGGTGGCAAGAGGGTCAAAAGAGCCCACCCGTTTGAAAGCTTTTCGTAAACATAGTATTTTGTTTTTAACTCTTTATTCATTTTATTGTAATTCACAATCAGTCTAAAGAAGAGGTGAAAATAATTTTGGATTCCTTTTAAGAGACTCTAAAGCAATAATTCTCAAACTGCAGCTCACGGGAGCATGACCAGGGGTGCTTGTGAATGATGGAGTTTGTTCCTCTCATCTGATTGTATAGGTCCAGGTGGGGCCCAGGAGTGGACAGTTTTAACAAGCCGCTGCTGGTTCTGTCCAGCTCCATCTCAGGCCAAACTTAGACAAATGTTGCTCTAAACTGCTGGTTCTCAACCCTGGTTGTGCCCTAGAATCATCAAGCGGCTTGGGGGTCATCAAGATGCCTGGGCCCCACCCAGATGCTGGGGTTCTGGTGTACTTGGGATGGGGTTACATCCAGGCAAAAGTTTCCTAGATGAGTTTAATGTGCAGTCGTGGTTGAACATGTAGCTCTAAATGCAGGGGGAGCTTTGTGTCAGATTGGTCAAAAAAAATATGGTAACCAACTCTTGATACTTTGAATAATCCGAACATAGCTTGAGTCACGCACATGCTGATATCTAGAGTGGGCGGGGTGACTCATCGACAGCGGTGGGTACCAGCCTTCAGTTCTTGATGTTTTCAGTCTGAAACGAGCTTTCAAGGCTGGGGTGGGGAGAGGAGCACAGGTGGATCAGTACTGCCCCCAAGTGGTGAAACTTGTCTACAGAAACACATATTAATACATTGGAGTCTATAGGTGATGGTGATGATGTGGGTCTCAGTGGCTACTGTCTATTGGGCCCAAACTCTGTGCCTTACCTGTATTATCTTCAGTCCTGATTAAACCGCCTCTCAGAGTAGGTTTTATTTTCCTATTTTAAAGATGAAAGAGCAAAGACTCAGAGTGAGAAAGCTCAGATTCTTGCACAACTTTGGAATGAAACATTTACGAAGATCGACAGGATATTTCCTTATGCCTAGACACTTCACTAGATGCTAAAACCCATTGTGAAACTGTGCTTTTAAAAATATAGAACAACTAATTGTACTCCAAGTCAGGGGAATGTTTTATTGAAGATCATCTCTAGTGACAGCCTAATTTATACTCTGAATGTTGTCTAGGTATCTTATCAAACTCCGGGCCCCCCAAAAAACGCCACAAAGGGTGGTCTCCAGAATCTCCATCAGCTGCAGATGGTGGCTACCCCCAGGGTGGTGGGAACAGAGCTAAGTATGGTAAGTGACAACAGTGTTGCCCAAAATCCAAGACTCAGGTCCTAGTGGTGGTGGTTTGTGTGCCTGTGTGTGTGTGTGTGTGTGTGCTCGTGCACATGCATGTGTGTGTATTGATAAGGAAGTTCTAGGCAGCCAACTTTGGGATAACAAAAAGATCTCTTCTCTGATATTAGAGCTGCTTAACAAAGCCCAGGATCCCTGTACAGTAGTGAGTTCCCTGATCCTGGAGGAATGTAAAAAAGGGCTTGCCTGTCACTCAGCAGGAATATTGAGGAGGAGGAGCCTGGGTTGTTTGGTGGGGAAGGTTGGACTGAGGGCCCTTGAAGATGCTTTTGATCTCAGGAATCTGTGATTCCAAGACTTGGGTGCTCCCGTAGGTGGGGTAAGGGTCAAGTTGTAGCAGATTTGGCGGCCGGCTGACGTCAGGTCTGCTGGAGATGGATGCCTAGTCTCATGTGTCTTCCTCACATTTGGTGTGCTCCTAGAGAGTGCAGGCATGTCCTGCGTGCCCCAGGTTGGCTTGGTGGGACCAGCTTCAGTCACCTTTCCTGTTGTGGCCTCCGGAGAACCAGTGTCCGTTCCTGATAACTTGCTGAAAATATGCAAGGCCAAGCCAGTGATATTTAAAGGCAAGTACAGCAGCGCAACAAGTGGTGGAGGGAGGGGAGCCTAAAGGGATGCACGAGAAACAGGCCGCACTGGGACGTCATCCCAGCCTGACTCCAAGGATGTCCTCCTGAGAAAACTCCGACGCCCTTTCTAGGGCTGTGAAAGAGCCAGGCAGATTCATTTACTGGGTAGCCCCTGATCAGATGCCAAGAATTAGAGAGCTTGTCACAGTTTTCCACAACAAGCCCAAGGGAAACAATTCCGTTCCGGGCTGTCCATTCACTTGTTCATTGTTCTTTCATTCGTTCGCTCACTCAGCCCCACTGAGCTCCTGCCATGGTAACAGGCCCAGTGCCCAGCACTGAGGATTAGAGACGGGTCATCAGCCCCTTGCTGGTTTATCAGACCAGGAACCCTGGTCTGGTTGTCCTGTTGTCACCCTATGGCCCTAGTATTTTTTGACTATGAAATCTGACTTTGGTTGGGCAAAGATAGCCATGGTCGCCATGTGGAAGCCTAAAATGAAACTAGATTTGGTCCATTTTGTGATGGTAGGCTAATGTAGGCCACGTGGAAGTAGATTTTTGGCTCAACTGAAGAAATCCCTTTCCCAGGAAGCAGGAGATCTTGAAGTGAGGATTTGGCAGGGCTGGTGTGATGGTGCTCACAGGGGCTGTGTGCTGGCATAGGGTGACATGCACACACGTGCGCAGCCAGGTCTTTCTTAAATAAGTTAATAGTGTATTTGGCATCATATTTGTAGGAATAGAGGAGAGAGGGTGGTGGGAAAGTGGAGAAGTATCTTACTGTTAATTAAGAAATAAGAGAGGGCACTTTTTATTAAGAAACCAAAAATGGTGAGGGTATTCAGCAAGAAGGGGCAAATTTTAATTTTGAACTGGGCCTGAGGCAGGGCCAGTAGTCCTGTTGGGCCCTACTGGCCCACTAAAGTGAAGGTCAGCCTTCAGTCGCGTGACCTGTATTCTCCGCATGGCCTTATGTGTCTGTGGTCCTCCTGAGAACACGGAGCCAGGCAGCAGGGCAGAGGTGCGCCTGCATCTGATCTGAGCCAGGAGCCTCAGAGAAGTTGGGCAGGGGCTGGCAGACCTGCATTGAACAGCCAACGATCTCCCAGAGGGACCATCCCCTTGGTTCCTCGAGTTCACTATGCTTTCTGCCACGGCCCCTCCAGGTAAGCTGTGCCCCTCTCTGTAACGTGTGTGCCTCCCTAGCACCTTCCACTGCTACCATCTGCCCAGACCCCACGTGTGCTTTGAGACCTGACCCGGTGCCTTCTCCTTGAAGCCACCTTAGTTTCCCTTTCATCTGGGCCCCGTTTGCAGCTTGTCTGTGCCTCTTGTATGGCAGATATCACATGCCTCCTTTCATTCTTCATGTTGCCTCTTATAAACTATAATGTTCGTAAGCAGTGCTACCCAAATTGTGGTCCCTGGTCCAGCAGAACCAGCATTGCCTGGGGGCTTATTAGAAATGTAGATTCTCAGGCCCCTCCCAGAATCGGAATCAGACCCCAGTCCTGAATCGGAAGCTTTGTTGGGGCCTGGCAATCTGTGATTTAGGAAGCCTTTCAGGGGACATCCTGTACCCTCAGGTTTGAGAAGCAGTTTCCTCGAGGATGTGAACTCTGTCTCAGTCACCGGATTTTCTCCCAGAGCCGAGCATGATGCCTGCATGTGGTATACAGCAGGCATTCAGTAAGTGTTTGGTGAATAAATGGAGACCTGAGTACAGGATACCACACACACATTTACCACGTCTGGTCATCTCAGCAACCCAGTGAGGATGTGTCATCTCCACCCCATTTTACAAATGTGGACACTGAGGCTTAGAGAAGCTAGGCTTCTTGCTTAGGGTCTCGTAGTTGATGAATGATGGAGAAGAGGTTTGAACCTGCCCGGTCTCTCCTGCCTCTGAGGGTGGTCCTCAGAATTAATCTTGTAGTGTTTGCTAAAGCGTCTGTCAAGTTCTCTCAGTATTTGGAGTCTCTGGTCTGTACAGTAGTTTATTTTCCTGACTCAGCTCGCCAGAGAATCATGGGAGGATGCGAGGCAGAACCCAACGTGGAGGAGTCAGGCGGCGTGGACTGGCAGGCAGTCCCAGCAGAGATCCAGAAGATGTCGCCCACACAGTCTTCTAGAGCTGGTGCCGAAGGAGCCGCCCAGGCGGTGGCTGCTCAGCTTTGGGCTCTTCTCTTGGGGCCTTAGCTTGCTCCCCTGTAAAACAGGGGATTGGACTAAATGAACGAGAAATGCCACAGCCCCTGTCAGTTGTCAGAGCAGGTGCACTGGCTCAACAGAGGCGGGAAGTCCGAGATTTCCCTGAAAGGGCTGTTGAGTAAGGCCAGGGCGGCTCACGTGCAGGCTTTAGCTCCCTCACATTCAGAGATCCACACGTGTGGGGGCCACACGTGCGGCCCAAGGCCAGTCGCCAAGTAGATGCTCTTTTGTCTTCCACAGGCCACGGGAACTTCCCTTACCTCTGTGGGAACCTGAACGACGTCGTCGTGAGCCCTCTCCTGTACACGTGCTACCAGAACTCCCAGTCCATCTCTCGAGCCTATGAACAGTACGGGGCCTCCACCATACAGCCCATCTCAGAGGAGATGCAGCTCCTGCTGACCGTCTACTATCTCGTCCAGCTGGGTGCGCCTCCCCCTCGTTTCGTGGTAGAGTAATCACTGAGGGTGGGAAATGCACGAGCCTTGGTCACCAGCTGTTGCTTCTAGCCCTTGAAGACCGCCTCTGGCTGGTGGAAAGGAAATGCAGGGAGCGTGCTCCGAGGTCCTGCAGCCATCACGACCCTGAGGGGCTGGAAAGAGCTCAAAGTGGGTCAAATCTATAGAGAGAATTCAAACAGTTTCCCTACTGTTCTAGGTGCAGAGATATAGCAGGAATAAAACAGCTGCTGCCCCCGAGGGGGTTCTGTTCCAGTCAAAGAGAAACAATAAACAAGAGGAAAGTAAGCAGGGTGAAGGTGGAGCTGTAGGTGTTTGTGTGCGCACGTGTGGGGTTGAGTTAGGGTCATCAGTAAAGGCCTCCGTGAGGAGGTGACATCTGAGGAGAGACCCGAGTGATGAGAGGGAGCCAGCCTCGTGAAGATTGGCGGGAGGCAGAGGGGCGAGGACAGGTGGGGGCCGTGTGGCGGGAGGGAGCGTGGAGTCCCAGGTCAGTAGGAGCCAGGGCGGCCACAGCAGAGTGAATAAGTGAGAGGGGGCAGGGCCTCAGGCTCTGGTCAGGAGTTTGTATTTCAGACACATTGAGAAACAACTTGTGTTGGTCAGCTCGAGCTGCCATAACAGAATACCTCAGACTGGGGGCTTAAACAGCAGAAATTTATTTTCTCGCAGTTCTGGAGGCTGGAAGTCCAAGACCAGGGTGCCAGCAGGGTTGGGTTCTGGTGAGGCCTCTCTCCTGGGCTCACAGACGGCAGCCTTCTTACTGTGTCCTCAGCTGGCCTTCCCTTGGTGCACCCATGTGGGGAGAAAGAGAGAGCGAGCTGTGGCATCTCTTCTTCCTAGAACGCCACCGGTCCTATTGGATAGGGCCCGACCCTTATGACCTCTCTTAACTTTAATTACCTCTTTAAAGGCCCTATCTCAAATATGGTCACACCAGGAGTTTTGACTTCAACATACGAATTTTGGGGGGACACACTTCAGTCCGTAGCACCACTGGAATATTTTTAGGCAGGAGACAAATATGATCTGACCTTCATTTCAAGAAGACCACATTGGCTGGGGTGCTGCAGTTGTCCCAGTGAAGGTGGGTGGTGGCTTGGGCTGCTAAAGGGAGAGGCCAGATGTATTCTGAAGGTAAGCATGGTAGGCTGTGTGAAGGAGGTGAGGGGCAGGTGGGGCCTGGGTTTTGGCCTGAGCAGCCAGGTGAGTGGTGGAGCTGAAGGGTGGTTGTAAGTTCTGTCTTAGCAATTTCAAGTTTAAGATGCCCATGAGGCAGCCAAGGGGACTGAGTCAAGGATTTGGATGGGCTGGTCTTGAGCCCCAGGGAGAGGCTGTATCTGTAGGCATGGATGTGGGAAATGTTGGCTGAGTGATGATCTGTATTAAAGCTGTGAGACTGGATGAGAACCCCTGGGAGTGGTTATGGATGAAGGAAGGTGCCCCGTTTTGAGCCCTGGGACACTCCAATGTCCAGAGACTTGGAGGAGGAGACTGAGATGGAGCAGCAATGAGGTAGGGAGGAATCCTTGAGAGTACTGCTTAGGACAGTCAGGAATCTGGGGAAATGGTGATGTGTCTCTCTTTCTCAAGATCCACATCCAATCCATCGGTCAAGCCCTACTTCGTCCTGATCCAGCGTTGCCCACCTTCCCCATCGCGTCCTCCCTTGCCCCAGGCACAGCTCTTACCCCTATTCTCCACTACAGGTCTAACCATATCCCTTCTCTGCTCAGAGCTCTCCAGTGGTTTCCCTTCATACTCGTAGTTCCCACTCATTCCAGGGCCCAAGTGACTGGCCCTGCCTCCCACTCCCTTCTGTTCGCTCTGCTCCAACCCCACTGTCCCTCCTAGGCACAACAGTCTTGGTCCCACCTGGGCATCTTGTGCTTGCTGATCCTTCCCTGAGAAATGCTCTTGCCTGGGACATTTGCATGACATACTCCCTCATGTCATTGGAGTTTCAGTTCACGTATTACCTCCTACAAGAGGCCTCATCATCCTCATATCTACGACAGCGTTCCCCGCTCCCCAGGCCCTTGTGGTTCTCTGTCCTATCCCTTTCATCTTTTCCTTCAGAGCACTACCACTCCCAGAAATTACATTCTCTGTTTATTGGTTTACTTCCAGCCCCTCTCCCCCGGTTAGGATGTAAGCTCCATGAGATCAGGAACGTTGATCTAGTTCACTTCCGTGTGTCCAACAGCACCTGCAGCATAAAGTTGACACTCAGCCAGTATGTGTTGAAGGAATGGGTAAATGTCAATACGGAAGCCAACGAAACAAAGCATTTTAGGAAGAGGGACTGGTCAACTGAGTCAGCTGGACAAGAGTTGAGTGAAGACTGACTATTGGCCATTGGGTTTGGGCATATGGAAGCAATTGGCAACCTTGATGGGTGGTGTACCAGGAGTGTGGGTTAGAGAGAATGGAGATGAGAAAACAAGCACGACGAGTGTAGACAACTCTCCCAAGGAGCTTTGCTGGGTGGTGGTCATTCTGGAAGGGGATGTGGGCTCAGGGGAGATATATTAAAGATGGGAGATAGAACAGCTAATCTAATTAAATTTTGGCACAGCCCAAGAAGGGGGTGATACTGTCCCCACTGTTTCAGATCAGGGAACTTTATCATAAAGTAGCCAAGGCTGCACAGCTGGTGCTGGGTAGAGCCGGGTGGGAACACGTCTTCTAAACTGGAGTGTGGTGTTCTTTCCTCCAGCTCACCCAAATAGAAGATCTGGACATATAAACGAGATAACACCTGTAGGAAACAGATGTTGAGAGTGTTCAGTCTCACTAGTCATCAAAGAGATGCAAATTAGCAAATCAAACAAGTAAAGTTTTTCTCAAATTATTGATGACAACCCAAGTGATGGTATCCAGTGGGGCTGAGGGTGCAGTGAAACCACTGTTATCCTGTGTCATTAATGTCGTGGTAAGCTGATACACTTAGACCATCTGGAAACAGTCTGACGGTATGTATTAGTTGGCTCTGTAAGCCCAGTTTGGAGAATTTAGGCTAAGGAAGTCATGTTCTCTATATAAAGATGTGTATTGCAGAAGTATGTATAATTTGGAAGCAATACAAAGATCAACAGTGGAGACATTGCTGAGTAAATGGTGGTGCCTCCACACGATGGGACAGCCTGTGCCCATTAATAGGACTGTTTTCAAAGCCCATAAACAACTTGGAACCGTGACTAGGGTGTGATAAGGAAAGTAGACAAGCCCTGAAATTGTGTGCCCACATCCTTACAGCTATTTAAAACCTGCATGTGAAAAAAAAAAAAGACTGAGAAATAATAAAAATAGTTGTGGTTCTGTTAGATGCTGAGATTGTGGCTGCTTTTGTATCCTTCCTATATTTCCCAGCTGTCTGTAACAAGATTTAGCAATAATAATTTAGATTGTGTTATTGTTCAATTAGCGTACACACATTTCCCCAGAATTGCCCCATTGTATTTGCATAAAGCCGCCCTGTGCAGCCTGGGGCAGGCGCTGAAGCCTCTTGCCCCCTCCTTGTTGTGCCAGCGGCAGACCAGGTGCCCCTGATGGAGGACCTGGAGCAGATCTTCTTGCGCTCGTGGCGCGAGTCGCACCTGACTGAGATCCGGCAGTACCAGCAGGCGCCGCCGCAGCCCTGCCCACCCACGCCAAGCGCCGTGGCACCCGTCACCTCGGCCCAGCTGCCCTGGCTGGCTGGCCTGGCCGCTAGCTCCTGCAACGACAGCGTGCACATCATCGAGTGCACCTACTCCTTGGCTGAGGGCCTCTCGGAGATGTTCCGACTGCTCATCGAGGGCAAGCTCGCCAAGACCAACTATGTGGTGATCATCTGCGCCTGCCGGAACGCTGCCATCGACTCCTGCATTGCCGTCACCGGTGAGGCTGGGGCACGCACCACCTGGCTGGTGGCAGAACTGCTCTATTGATTTCCCAGTCACCCTCCTTTGCTCTTGCACACTTTTTGCCTCTCATGGCCTGGGGTTTGCAACAGCAGTTGGTTACTAACTGCAGTTAGTGCTCATGCCCTGATGGTGTGATGTTAAGATTCCATTCTTCTATGAATGGAAGGTGAGCAGCTCCCACTTCTCCCCTTGGGAGATGGGGCAGCTCTGGAGTCTGCATAGACCCAGTCAGAAACCTGCCTCCCCCATGCATCTGGCTGTGGGACTATCTCCTAATGACTCTGGGCCTCAGTTTCTTCACCTATCTAGTGGAGATAAAAAACAATGACTTTGTTATGTTGTGTGGGTTAATGAGCCAATTAACTAATTAATTATAGATGCACTCTTTGAAGCCCTCCCATGTGCAGCCCTGTTCCAGGGGCTGGGGATCCGGGAGTGAAGTCCCTGCTTTCCTGCAGTGTGCAGTCTGTTGGGGGCGGCAGACACCAAACACAGCACAGAAGGTGGCAGGTGGAAGGGCAGAGGGATGGAGCATTGCAGTTATGGGGGCTGGCTTCCAAGGAGGGTGTGGAGAACCTCTCTAAAGAGGTGACCTTAGAGCAGACCTGAGAGAAACCAGGAATTAAATGATACTGACATTGGGGGTGGCTGCAGGGCTCCCCAAGACCATGTGGCAGCATGCTGTGTTTGGCGTGGTAAAGGGGCAGCAAGATGGCCAGGGCAGAGGACAGGACTGTGGGATTGTGTGGGGCCCTGAAGACCCTGTCAGAACTTTGAATTTTTCCCTATGCAAGTTGGGAAACTGTGTCGGAAGGTTTTGACCAGAGGAGGATGTGGTCTGACTTGGTTTTAAAAGGATCCCATTTGTGTGTGGAGAAAAGACTGGGGGAGAAGAGCATGACTGTGGAGGAGCCTGATGCATGCATCCGGGTGTGGCTGAGTCTTGGACTAGGCTGGTGGAGGTGGAGAGAAGTGGCCTGATTCCAGTGTATTTTGAAGTTGGTACCTTCAGGATTTGCTGATGGGTCCTGTGTGGAGTGTAGGAGGAAGCAAGGACTCAGGGACCACCCTGAGGATTTTGGCCTGTGTAGCTGGAATAACACAGTTACTGTGTATTGAGATAGGAAGAACTACGTAAGTGTTTGTTTCGTTTTGTTTTAATTTCTCAATGGTTTGTGGAGGGAAGAGGTGGCAGTGGATGGAGATCACGATGGAATCAAGAGTTCTCTCTGACCAGCTTGGCCTAGGTTTCAGGTATCTTGGTGGCCGTGATGGGGAGGAAATTGGATATAAAAATCTGAAGTTCAGGGCAGAGGTTGGGTCTAAAGATGAAGGGAGTAGTCAGCATTTATGGGGTTCAAAAGCCAAGAGGTGATGCTATGACCCATCCAGTAAGTGTAGAATGGAAGAAGAGTTCTTTCTGAGGACTAGACCCACAGGAGGAGGAGGAAACAGTAAAGGAGACCTGAGAAGGACAGAGTGAGGGAGTGGTGTTTAAGAGGCCGAGGGGAGCATGTGTTTCAAGAAGGAAGAGGTAATGAGTGGATCAGATGCTCCTGTTTGATCAAGGACATTGAGGCCTGAGAACTGGCTCCTTGACCTGTTAAGAGGATGGTCATCTGTGACACTGACAGAGCAGTCTTGCTGGGGTGGTGTGTTTGAAAGTGTCATTGGGTTGGGCTCAAGAAAGAATGAGTGAAGTAAGAAATATAGACAACTCTTTTGAGAAGTTTTGCCTTAAAAGGAATAGAGACATGAGGTAATAATTGGAGAGGGAACAGGATCAGATTTTTTTTTGTTTTAAGTTGGGAAATGGAAGAGTATGTTTGATACTGGGAATGATGCAAGAGAGGGAGATATAGACAATGCAGGAGAGAGGAGGTAATGGTTAGAGGACATGTCCACGACTAGCGGGGGGATGAGCCACAGCGGGCAGGTGGAAGTGTTGGCCCTGAACAGGCATACAGTGGTTCTGAACGTATGGGAGACAAGTCAGCGTCGTAGGAGTCTTTTCTCCAACCATGTCTGGCAGCTCGAGTACAGGTGTGGAGCAGGAGGAGGGTTTGGCCAGTGAGAGTGGGGCAAGGCTGTAAAGGATGGATGCTCGGGAGTGACCACTGATGGACATGGAGTCCCAGTCAGGGGAGGAGGGGCATGAGGACAGGAAGAGAGAGAAGCCGAGGAACTGTCCAGAAGGCTCCATGGATTTGAGAAGAGTGGGGGAGCCTTTGAGTTGGGTGTCTGAGGTGGTTGGAGAGTGGGAAGTAGAGGACAGCTCCTTGGAAGAGGTCAGATGTGTTGAGCAACTTTTATGTGCCAGGTTGGTCCTTTGTGCATATTATCTTGTCATCCTGCACAATGACCTCCTGAATTCATTCTGCCAGCAATATGAATGTCGAATTTCCAGCTTCATCTTGTTAGTTGAAAAGAACACAAGAAAATTCTTAAGTCTAGCGTTTTCTTGATTAAAGAATCATGGATACAAACAGATTTCTCAATTAGATAGGACTATTAGTCAAGGTTTTAAAACATCATTCTTAACACTTTGTATAGTACTCATGGATCTTCACGGGTCAACTTGTAGATTTCAGATAATTTTCATATCATCAGTACACTCAGACTTTTTAGCCTGTGTAAAAAAATGTGACACTGCAGGTAATGTATATTTTAAACCTGAAATTTTCATATCATTTTTTATTTACATAAAAATGCATATTGTTACTATGCAGTATCCCAGTTATCTTTTTGCATTCTTTGATCCTAAACTCAATCTGTTTTTTTTGTCTTTTTGGGATTTTTTTTGTGAGGAAGATTGTCGCTGAGCTAACATGTGTGCCACTCGTCCTCTATTTTGTATGTGGGCTGCTCCCTCAGCATAGCTAGACAAACAGTGTGTAGGTCCGCACCCAGGATCTGAACCCACAAACCCCGGACTGCCAAAGCAGAGTGCATAAACTTAACCACTATGTCACTGGGCTGGCTCCTCAATCTGTGTTTTTTATTAATTCTTTACATTGATTTGAGTAGTATATTCAGCAATAAACCTGGAACCCCAGCTATGTGTCAGGCGTTGGGCTAAACAGTTTATAAAGATTGTCTTGTTTTATCCTCAGAACAGTCCTGTGAGGTCAGTACTGCTGTTAGCTGTGTATTCTAGATGAGGAAACTGGGTCTGGAAGGGTTAAGTAACTCATCCTGGGTTACACAGCTAGTAAGTGGAGACAGAGTCAGGTTCCAAAGCTGATACTCTGGGTTACTTACTATCTTAACTATTAAACTGGGCCAGGATAGTATATGCCATTTCTCCATTTAACCACCATGAACACCTGCTCTTAGCCAGGCGTGGTGCCAGGCTTGGGGGATGGAGAGATAAAGAGATGCAGGCACAGACTCTGTCATTAAGGAGCTCATGTGCTCATTCTAAGTAGAGGGGCCTGGTGAAAGTTTTTGTTTGTTTTCCAGGAAAATACCAAGCCCGGATTCTTTCTGAGAGCCTTCTCACCCCAGCGGAGTACCAGAAAGAAGTCAGTTATGAGCTGGTTACAGGGAAGGTGGACTCCTTGGGGGCCTTTTTTAGCACCCTCTGTCCAGGTAGGCTTGTAGTGAGACAAGTGCAAATTCATAAATGGATAAGACAGAAATAAACAAAGATGCAAAGTGGGGAGTCATCTTGGGGCCCATGCCCGCATGTGACCTGCTGAGGCTGACCTCCGTGTAGATGTGCAGGGCGGCCCCTCCATTCTCTGTGTTAGCATTCACAGGCCTTTCTGGCATGGTCTCTGGCTGGCTGTCTTCCTGTGCTGGCTGTGGCTTCTCCGAGGTGGGAACTTTGTGTTTCTGTCTTTTGGGGGCACATGAGGGCCTTGTGCCTGTTCCTCTCCACCTCTCCAGCCTTGTCCACCACTGCTCCTTACCTCCCCCTCTGAACTGAAGCTTCTCGCGGGAGCAGTGTATTCTCTGTGCCTCCTTCTGTGCGTTCTACGCCGGGAGTGCCCTTCTCTGCCTGGCTAGTCACCTCAAGACTCACCCCATTTCCTCCCAGAAACCTTCGCTGGCCCTTCTTTCTCCAGGAAGGGCTCTGACCCCTTCCTTCTCTTTAGCATCTTGTTCTTCCTTCTATCCCCACACCTACTGCGTCATAGCATAATTTTCTTTAGCATCTCTGCCTTCCTTACTAGGCTGTGGACTCCTTGGCAGGACAGGCCATGTCTTCTTTATCTCCTTTACCCCAGGCCCGGGACAGTGCCTGATCCATAGTAGGTGTTCCATAGATGTTTGCTGAATTTCACTGAGATGGAAAACCCATTTATGTTATTCTCTCTATTTTTGACAGAGGGCGACATTGACATTTTGCTGGACAAATTTCATCAGGAAAATCAAGGCCATATTTCTTCCTCACTTACTGCCTCCTCTGTCACCAAGTCAGCATCCCTGGATGTCGGTGGTATACCAGCGTGCACAAGTGAGTGATGGGAGGGAGTTGGTGGCCAGGGTCTAGGCCAATAAGGCAGCCTCCTGGGGCTATGAGGAAGCAATGTTAGAGGCACATCCAAGGGTAGGGCATCTCCTTAGCATCAAAGTAGACCTAAGATCTAATAGACCTAAGATCTAATTTTAACTTTAGTCCTTAATGATAAAGATCATTTTACCCTGAAATGTACATCTGTACTCTTTTCCTGAGATGGTACATCTGTTGATTTCCAGCTTATCAATGCATCGTTGAAATATTTTCTTCATACTAAGTTCCTGAAGAGCTGTGACAGTCTCCTTCTCTTCCAGAGAACTTACAGCCTCTTCCAAAGTCCAATCTCAGTGTCAGCTTCCCCGGGGTGCTGTCCTTGTCCCCTCCAGGTAGAGGAGGTCCCTGCCTCTGTGCTCCCGGAGTGCTGTTCATCCTTTAATTATTAAATTAGGAAAGATGTGAAATGGTGCGCAGCCCAGAGTAGGCGCTTGAAAAATGTTAGTGTTCTCCATTTCCCTCGTCGCTTTGTGCCCTAGGCAGGGACCCACTGTTTGACTCCCTAGAAGAGGTCCAGGGCAGTGGCTGTCTGTTCTCTGGTGCACCTCACCTTTCAGGGGCTCTGGTTCCAGGTTACAATCTAGAGCCCCACTGCATCCGGCCCTTCCAGCTGGCCGTGGCCCAGAAGCTCCTCTCCCACGTGTGTTCGATTGCGGATTCCAGTACCCAGAATCTGGACTTAGGATCCTTTGAGAAGGTGGACTTTCTGATTTGTATTCCACCCTCAGAAGTGACCTACCAGCAGACCCTGTTCCACGTCTGGCATTCAGGTACGGGGCCTTTTGGGGACAAGCCGTGATGTCTGCGTGGAGAAGCTTTCATCCGCTTGGTCAATTCAGATCTGGATTTGAACACCAGTCTTTGTTTCTAAAGTAGATAGGGCAAGTGTCATTACTCCCATATTATAGATCATGAAACTGATGCTCAGAGATAGCAGTTTATATGCTCTGTTAAGGGTAGAACCATGATTTGTGTTGTCACTCTGTCTCACTCAGGTCGACGATCTATGTGTTGATATTCTGCTTCAATTTAATGTATTTTCCCTGTGCTTTCAAGGGGATTAAATATGAAATACACAGAGAGTCAATGTCTTAACTCAAAGGAGTCAGTCTAGAGTCATATAACCTAAGGCCCAGTGGCATTCAAGCTAGGAGGTCATTTTGCTGGCAGGTGGGACCTTTCCATTCCCTTCAGTCACACTAGGCCTGGGGTCAGCTGCTTCGTGAAGCCGGCTTTGCTGTGCCCTCTGGGTGGGCTGCTGTGCACATACTGAGCCTGGGGCAGTGTGTCTGGGCCCAGCTCCTGCACAGACAGGTGCACAATAGTCATTTGCGTTGGAGCCTGCCTCCTTGACTCACTGTGTCTCATGCATCCCTGTGGTGTCTGGGCCTGGCACAGTGCCTGCCTTAGAGGAGATGCTCATCAGGTGTCTGTTGGGTGAATGAAAAACTCATGATGATGTTGGAGTTACTGATGTGTTTTTACTGTGTTGCAGGGGTTTTACTGGAGCTTGGCTTGGAAAAGGAGCACGTGACCAAGCAGAGGGTTGAGCAGTATGTTTTGAAGCTAGATGCAGAGGCACAGACAAAATTTAAGTCCTTTCTGCAAAACTCCTTTCAGAATCCACACACACTCTTCGTCCTAATCCACGACCATGCCCACTGGGATCTTGTCAGGTTAGAGTGACTTTGGCATATGGCAGGGGTGACATTTTCCTTCTTGAATTAATATATATGGATGATTCTTGGGACTGTGGGCCGAAGTCTTAAAAAGATGAATGCTGTTGGGGGCTTGGCATCTGTAAGCACATGCTGTGGATGTATTTCAGAACCTTAGAGCTGGAAGTGACCTCAGGAGTCATCTAGTGCAGCCTCTGAAAGTTACCATCGCAGAAACTAGAGAAGGGAAGCGTCTTGCTCAACGTTGCAGGGCTGCGGTGGGGGTAGGGGTGGGGGTGGGGGTGGGAGAGTATTAGTGGCAGAGCCAGCCTAGAACTAAAGACCCCTAAATTGAAGCCTGATGTGCTTTTTCTGTATCCCACTCAACAGCAAGGCACCACCCTGGTGCTGGGAAGCAATCCTGACAGGGGTAGCTTGGCCCAGGCGCCTTCCTGATGGAGGCCCCATCGGCTTCGGTACCCTGGGTCACAGCTGGTTCTGCCCTTCTTCAGGGGTGATTTTACTTACTCAATTCAAATGAACGTAAATCTAGATGAGTTTCAGATGGTGTCAAGCTTGGAGTCTAGCAGGATTCCTGGTTGTTTCCCAGGATCGGTCATCTCCGTGAGACTGGCTTGGGGTCGTGCGTTGAGACACTGCCACTGACATGGATGAGGAGGGGAGGAAGATCCTGGGTCAGATCTCAGAGGAAGGCTTTGATTTAGCACAGATTCAGAAGCTTAGGGCCGGCCAGAGCCTTAGAGATCGCCTAGGTAAAGGGTTTACAGTCTGAGGTCCATGTATGGGCTTGGGGGAATTTGAACATCCTGAATTATATAAAAAGCAATATTGTGAATCTTCATTTTGGCAGTAGGTTTCTCAGAATGGCTACCTGCCACCCAAAAGGTGGAGTGATGATTTTTTCCTATTCCTATAGATTTATGGAAGAGAATTCTTGAGGCCGTTGTCCCACAGAGAAAGGCTGAGCTGTGCTTGTCTCTTAGGCCCCTTGTCCAAAATACTTGCCATTCCCAGCCCTATACTTTTAAGTTTAGTATAGAACTTACCATTCTGTATCCTCTTTGGATCATTTCAAGGTCAGTAGAACGTTAGGGAAAAGAATTTAAGGAGACAGGTACACAATCAGATTGGGCCAAAAGAGAAAGGTGATTGCCTGGACACTCCTGGGTGAGAACCACTGTCTCCAGGAGTCGGTGGATTGTGTACCTTGCAAGCAGTCCTCTGTAAATGCTGTTCCCCTGGCCACGTTTTTAATAAGTAAGGAGTATCAGAAGAGTCTGGCAGGTTCCTGAAGTGCAATCATTTTTTTTTCCTAGTCATGGGCAGAACCACAAGCTTCAATTATTGGCAGAGTTGGGGGGCTACTTATACATTTATTCAACTGCTGGATCTTTGTTAAATTACAGAACAGTGTTAGTCATTCCACTTACTGTTTCTTCTCCCTCTTTCCCTCCCTCAGTAGTGCTGTTCATAATCTCTATTCCCAAAGTGACCCATCTGTGGGATTGGTGGATAGATTGCTCAATTGCAGGGAGGTGAAGGAGGCCCCCAACATCGTCACCCTGCACGTGACTTCCTTCCCTTACGCGCTGCAGACACAACATACCCTCATCAGCCCTTACAACGAGATCCACTGGCCTGCTTCCTACAGTAACGTGAGTGCCCCTGGGCTCCTGGGCCTGGCCCAGCAAGGACCCGGGAGTTGGGAGAAGTTTCTTCTAGTAAAAATCTTGCCTGACGAGCATCACTGGGGGTCAAGTGGGTTCTAGTTCCGTGGATCCTTGATGCGACTCAGGTTAGATTTCAACCCTTTTTGGTCTTTAGAAACCTGCCCAAAATACATCAGTTGGCTTTCCCATCTTAGAACACGTGGTATTTTGTCTAGAAGCCATAGAAATATTCCTGTTTTCCCTATTCCCCATCCTTAAGCAGCAAAGTTCAAAATCTTCTTCCTCAAACTCAACACAGGTCCACAAAACCTGGTGAGTTTTATTTTAGTTTATCACCTGCCATTTTCTCATCAAAATACAAGACCACAACAATTCTGGTAATTTGAGAATTCTGGGTAGTTGGATCCTGGCTAATTACACAAATAATAAGTAAGCATCAAGTTCTGGACTTCTTAGGAGTGTCTCAGAGTCATCTGAGGAACTTTTAAAGATATTGTTGCTTGGCTCCACTCCAGTAGATTCGGAATCAGTGGAAGTAAGAGCAGTTGCTTCTATAGCGCTTACTGTGAGCCAGGAAGGCACTGTTCTAAGTGCTTTATCATATGAGCTCCTGTAAGATGCAGGTGCTAGGATGATTCTTGACTTACAAATGGGGAAAATAAAGTGGGTGAGAGGTGGAGTTGAACCACTTGCCTGAGCCCATGCAACTAGACTGTGATGGAGCTGGGGTGTGACCCAGGCCGGCGCTCCCTGGCCCTCACGCTTAACCACAGTGCTATTTGAGGGTAAAATTCATGGCTTTGTATTTTTAACAACCTCCCCAACTTTGCTATGCTCTGAAGTTTGAGAAGCTCTGCTGTTAGTTTGGGGGGAATTTTATGTCAATGTGAGTAAAATTGATTAAGTAAATGTATTTTTTCTGTTGATTTTAATAACAACCAAATGCAAGGTGGTTGATTTGCCTATTCCTAAAACCAGCTTAAAATTGTGGGAAAGAAGCAATTTTAACAAAGGAAGTTTTATGTTAAAAAAAGATAAGGCTGATTTTCTTCTTGGCAAAGATACTAGGGTCACTGGGAAGAGTCTTGGCTGATGGAGATGCACCATCCTTGAAGTAGGGAGTGCTCTGTGCTCTGGGTCTGCAGAGGAGAGACATTTATAAAATGTCATCCAGGGGACTGCAGAGTCAAGTTTAGATCAAGATGCCCGTCCAGGTCATCCGTACGCCCAGCATGTGAACCTCTTAATCCCCATGAACGCGATGTTTGAGTGACCGATGCTCGTCTGTTTCAGGGAATGGACTTATATCCTGAGAATAAGAAGTACTTCGGGCTGTCAGAGTTCATTGAGTCCACCCTTTCAGGACACAGCCTCCCCTTGCTCAGATATGACAGCTCCTTCGAGGCCATGGTCACCGCATTGGGAAAAAGGTACACGTCTCTCTTTGAAGTTACTAAAAATGCTCAGTAGTCAAGTGCGAGTTGAGGCGCGTGCGGCCAGGGAGGTCCAGGCAGGGATGCGCCTCCCTCCCTTCCTGGGCAACTCAGTCCCTCCGTTAAAGGGAGTCTGCTTATCTCTCGTCCTGCATTTTGGGTCACTGATATCTCTGTTGTACTGTTGCTCCAGAAAATTTTAGAGATGAAAATGGACAGAAATATGCTGGAATGTGGGATTGTGTATTTGAGAATCAAGGGAGGGCAAGAAAATAAGAGGTTAGATATCAAGAGGCTTAAAGGAAGTTCCAGGGACAGTCACAGTCGGCTTTGCTTTTTCTGTCCTCTGCGTATCACCTATCGAGCGCGAATGTTGTGCCATTCGCTGTTCCCAGAGCCTTACTGTCACGATCTCATTTAGTCCTCACCAGCTCTCTGAGCCAGTTGCTATTGCTACCCCCATTTTGCAAATAAACTGAGGATCAGAGAGACACTGTGACTTCCTCAAGCCACATGTTCAGCAAGTGACAGAACCGGATGTGAAGCCAGAGTCAGTGTGACTCTGCTGCTCGCCCTTGTAGCCCCTGTCACAGAGGACCCGTCAGGCAGATATTAATGCTGCCGTTTTACGGATGAGGAAACTGAGGCTCAGAGAGGTTAAGTGCTGACATCCACACAGCTTATTGATTGTAAAGCCAGGCCAAGTTTTACAGACTGTCTAATGCAAACCAAAACAAGTGGCTCTGCCAGTAACTGTTGGTGTTGAGCTGGGCTCTGCCACCTTCCGCATGGCACCTCATTGTTCTCACTTGCTGATAACGGGATTAAATTAGACCTGTGCTTCTCAGGCTGTTTTCCAGAGTATACTGCTTTGGCTGCATACTAATAGCTGTTGTGCCAACAAGGATTCCATGGTCAAAGGTATTTGAGAAACTTTACATTTAACAAAGGATTTCTTTTCCATGAGCGTTCTCAGAGCCTCCAACGGGCCATGCATGCTATAACTCTCCGGGAGACAGCTAGGGTGGTGGCATCTCCAGCATCTCATGGGATTAGTGCTCCCCAGAACGCCCTCTGAGAAACTAAATCCCTTTGCCATCTTTCAGCTCTGTGATGCTGATGGAGATTAATCAGGCCTCTTCTTCAGCTCACAGATTGGCAGCTGAGCTCTCATAAGCTTGCTGAGCAAAGAAGCCCCTGGATTTTACACTGAGGCTGTGAGAACTGGCCTCTGCTCTCTGCCCTGCTCCTCGACTTCTCCTCATGCAGCTAACGTGTTGCATGCTTAGTCAGCTGTAGACTCTGGCTCAGTCCTCTACGCTTATTGCCTAATATAATCCTCCACAACAAAGTGGGATGGGAGGTACTGTTATCCCCATTTGATGGAGGAAGAAACTGAGGCTCATCTTAGGTCATTTGCCCGAGGGGGTTTATAGTGAAGCCAGACCAAATCCTGAATCCAAATCTTTTGACTCCAAAACAGCGTAACCACTAAGCCATATGGAGCAAGTCTTCACAGCCAGTAGAAGGCCGCACTGACCACAGGACCACACATCCTGGCTCTACTCTGCATTAGTTTTAACCTTAGGCAAATCGTTGAACCTGTCTGAACCTCTGTACCCTCACCTGTAGAACAAGTCACTTTCCCAGTGGCTTCTTATGAGAGTTTCACGAAATAATGAACATGTGCGGTGTTAGGAACAGTTGCATGCTGAGAACTCAGGCTCCAAAATCATATCCTGGGTTTGAGTCCTGGGTCTGTCACTCATCAGCTGTAAGACTTGAGGAAAGTTTCTCAATTCTTTGTGGGGATGATAATCCCTACCTCCTAGGATGCTCTGAGGATTAAATGAATTAATCCATGTAAAGCATTAAGAACAGTGCCTGGCACACATTACATGCTCGTGTTTGCTGCTGCCATCACCGTCACCACCATCACCGTCACGATCAGACCATCCTCCTCCTCTTTCCTCTCTGCTCAACTTGAAGCATTGCACAGAGATTAAAATTTGCATTTCACTGAGCGAGAAGAGAATATCAAATTCTGAAATATTTAGGTTTGGAGAAGTATGAAAACTCCAAGGAGACATTTAGCCCAACCACCTCATTTGTAATTATGGGAACTGAGGCCCAGAGAGGGGAAGTGATTTGCCCAGGGTCACACAGCCTATTTGTGGCAGCCTGGACTATAGCCAGGTTTGATGTTCTTTCCACTGCACCATACTGCCTTTCCTAGGAATCATCTGTTTGGAAAACTCTCTTGAAATAGGTAACTTGAACAGTAGGAGATAAAGGTAAGAATATAGAGGTTACTGCCTCTTGCCACCACATGCACAGCTAGACTGGTGGTCCACCGTGTGTCACCGATGCCAGCATACAGCTGGGAAATCTGCTCGTGGGACGACAAACCTGACACCAGCCTACTGGGACTTGAAGATAAAAGACTTAGACATTTAATGACTCCCATTTTTATTCCAGTGTGTTTTCTGTGGTGCTTCCGTCCTGTGGCACCAACCACAAAGGCCTGGAGGCGGGCACATTTCTGTGCCTGACTTGTGGGTGCTGTTAAGAGCTGGGCCCTGGTTCCTGCCTCCCACATCCTTGTCCTTTTTTTTTTAAACGACAGCTTTAGTGAGGAATAACTGACATACAGTAAGCTGCACTTGTTTAAAGTGTTCCATTTGATGAGTTCAACGTATGTGAACCCGGGCCAAACCTTCACCACAATTAAGATAACGAACAACAGTTTCCTCCTGCCCTTTTGTAATTATTCCTTCCTATCCCTCTCTCACTATTGATTAGTTTGCATTTTCTCAAGTTTAATTAAATGAAATTATATAATATGCACTCTGTTTTATCTGGCTTCCTTCACTCAGCATAATTATATTGAGATTCACCTATATTTGTTGCATGTATCAATAGTTCATTCCTTTTTCCTGCTGCACAGCATTCTAGAATAGAATGCTATTGAATGGCTATACCAGTTTGTTTTTTACTGTTGTGGGTATTTAGGTTATTTTTCAGTTTTGACTATTACAAATAAAGCCACTATGAAAATAACAGCTCTACATGTACTTTATCCTTAATGTGTTACAGATCCTTCTAAGTCTACACGTACAAGGCTTTGTGTAGCCTATGCTTTCATTTCTCTTGGGCAAATACCTAGTTGTGGAACAGTGGGTTATGTGGTAGGTATGTGTTTAACTTTTTAGCAAACCACCAACTTGTCTTCTAAGGTAGTTGTATCATTTTACGTTCCCACCAGCAGCGTATGAGAGTTTCCATTGCTCTGCATCCTCATCACCACTTAGTATGGTCAGTCTTTTTAATTGTAGCTATTCTAAAATAGTTATGAAGGGGTATCTCATAGTTTTAATTTGCATTTCTCCAATGACTAATGATGTTGAGCATCTTTTCATCTATCTACCATCCATATTTCATCTTCCATGAAGTGTCTCTTGATGAATTGACCCCTTTATCATTATGAAATGACTTAAAGAATATTATTCTTCTAAAATCTACTTTGTCTGATATTAATATAACTACTCCAGCTTTCTTTTGATTAGTGTTAGCATAGTTCGTAATTTTAAAACCTTTTACTTTTAACCTACTTGTGTCTTTATATTTAAAGTTGGTTTCTTGTAGGCAGCTTATAGTTGAGTTGATCTTGCTTTCTTATCCAATCTGACAATCTCTTCTTTCTAATTGAGGTGTTTAGACCATTTACATTTAATGTGGTTGTTGACATGGTTGGGTTTAAAACTGCTATCTTCTCATTTGTTTTCTGTTTGTCCCATCTGTTCTATGTTTCCTTTTTCTTCCATCTTTTGGATTAATTGAACTTTTTTATGATTTCATTCTCTCTCTCTCTGCTTATTAGCTATAACTCCTTGTTATTTTGGTGGTTGCTTTAGAGTTTATAGTGTATATCTCCAACTTATTACATCCTGCTTTCAAGTGATATTATACCACCTCATGTATCAGATTTGTACAATAGTATATTTTCATTTCTCCTCCCCCAGGCTTTGTGCTTTTGTTGTCACATGTTTTACTTATATATGTTATAAACTCCACAATAAATTACTCTTGCTTTTGACAGTAAATCATCTTTTAGGGATATTTTAATAATAATTTTTTAAAAACACATTTTATATTTACCCATATAGTTACTATTTCCGGTGCTCCTCATTCCTTTATTGAAAAGGATTTCCATCTTGTATCATTTCCTTCTGTCTGAAGAGCTGCTTTTAACATTTCTTGTAGGGAAGTTCCTCTGCTGATGAATTCTTTCAGCTTTTGTGTATCTGAAAAATGTCTTTGTTTTGCTTCATTTTTGAAAGATATTTTCTCTGGGTTTATAAAATTTAGGTTGACATTTTTTCCTTCAATAAATTAAAGATGTGGCTCTACTGTCTTCTGACTTGCATTGCTTCAGAAAAGAAATCTTCAGCCATCCTCATCTTTGTTTCTATGTAATGTGCTCTCCTCCTACCTCTTCCCCCACCAGGTGCTTTAAAGATTTTTTTAATTTATCACTGATTTTAAGCAATTTGATTAAGATATTCCTTGGTGTAGTTTTCTTCAGTTTCTTCTACTTGAGTTAATTTGAGTTTTCATCAAACATGAAAAAATTTCAGTCATTACTTCTTCAAAGACTTTTTTCTACATTCCCCTCTCTCCTTTTAGAATAGTCCAATTACACATATATTAGGCTGCTTGAAGTTGTTCCACTGTGCTCTGATGCTCTGTTTGTTGTTTTTGTTTCCATCTGTTTCATTTTAGATCATTTCTATTGCTATGTTTTCAAGTTTACCAATCTTTTGTTTCTGCAGTGTCTAATCTGATGTCAGTCCCATCCAGTTTATTTATTTTTATTTTTTACAAAAGCAATGCAATTTTATATGACAAGCTTCCTCAGGGAAGAAGAAAGCCAGTTTCAAGTGGCACAAGCATGAATATACATACATATTAATGAATTGATGATAAATAGTTACTTGTGCTTGTTTATTAATCAGGACTCTTCATTGCAAGTGACAGAAACCAAACTTGAACTACCTTAGGAAAAGGAGAGAAGTCTATTAACTCGTGAAATAAAAGGAGAAGTTGAATAAGTCAACTGCAAAACATTAGAGATGCTGCTGGTTTCAGGAGCAACTTGAGTTAGGCATTAAACACCACCAACACTGTGTTTTTTTGTCTTTGGCATCCCCTCTCTGTGTTGGCTTTATTGTAGCTCACTGCACACAGGCTTCTTCGGTGAGCTGAAAGCATCACCCCTGGTTGCTACTGAACTTCATAAGCTCCAGCTTCTAGAGGTGGAGTGATTCCTTTTCATAATTTGAAAAAATCCAAAAACTGATGGCCCATCCTGGGTCAGGTACCCATCCCTATTGTAGCTGGCAGGGAAGGCCAAGTACTGAGATGGTAGCTCCCATGAGAATTCCAGGTCCAGTTTATTTTCTATCTCGCACATTGTAGTTTTCATCTGTAAAATATGATTTGGGTCTTTTTTATATCTCCACTTAACATGCTCAATCTTTCCTCTAGCTTCTTAAAACATGTGAAATATACTTAGAATAATTGTTTTAATGTTCTTGTCTACTAATTCTATTATCTGTGCCATCTGGGTCAATTTCTATTGTTGACTTCCCCCCTCCTGATTATGGATTGTATTTTCCTGATTCTTTACATAACTAGTAATTTTTGAGAGGATGCCAAACATTGTGAATTTTACCTTGCTGGGTGCTGGATAAGTCTTTTCAAGCTTTGTTCTGGAATACAGTATGTTCCTTCGAGATGGTTTAATCCTTTCAGGTTTTGCTTTTAGCCTTTGTTAGGCAGGACCAGAGCAGTTTTTAGTCTATGGCTTACTTCGCCCACTACTGAGGCAGAACCCTCTAAGTAAGTACTCTGCAAGGTTCCGTGAACTCTGATGTCTTCCACATGGTGGCGGGAACAGGAACTATTCCAAGCCCTGTGTGAGCTTGAGGTATCGTTTCCTCTAATCCTTTTGGATGGTTCTTTCCATGTCCTTGGGTAGTTTCCTCACATATGTGCACTGGTCACTCCTTAGCTGAAGACTTGGGGGACCCCATGTGGCTCTCCTGAGTTCTCTATCTGTGCAGCTCTCTCCTCTTTGCTTCTTCCTCCTGTGAACTCTAGCTGCCTTGGTTTCCCTAGGCTGCCTTTCCCCAACTCAGGGAGACCACTGGGGCTTTGCCTGGGTTCCCCCTTCCTGAGCACATTGCAGAAACTCTTTCCAGGCAGAAGCTGAAGGTTCACCTAATTTGTTTCTCATTTCTAAGAACCATTGTCTTTCATTGCCTAATGCTTAATGTCTTGAAACGCTGTTTTTTCATATAGTCATCCAGCTTTTCAGTTGTTCCAGACAAAAGGATAAATCTGGTCCTTGTTACTCCGTCTTGGCCAGAAACAGCAGTCTCTGCTTGTCCTCTGGGCACAGCTGAGTGCAGGTACTTCCCACCGCGTCAAAGATGAGGAGAAGAGTGTGCTTCTCCCCGAGTCACATCCTGCCCTTCTTACCTTGCTCAAGGTGACAAGGGGCCCCCACAGCTGGGGCAGTATGTGGGGCAGGGGAGACAACGCATCTGCCACACTGCTCTCTCTCCTTCTTCTTGGGCGCTATCTGGCCAGTGCACAGGGGCAGGGCAAAGGAATCATTGGGCCACTGCGTCCCCTTCGTGCCAGAATCTGTGGACCAGTTGGGCCTTCCTGAGACAGGACTGGTAATAGCAAGTTTGCCAAACCAACTCTCCAGTTTATAGAACCCATAAAGTAGTTGAAGTGCTGAGGAGAAAGAATGAAGAAAAGGAGGATGCTGGGCAGGAGAAGACATTAGAGATGCTGTTAGAAGGTGAGCTGGCTGCTCTGGTAGAACTCACAGGGTGGCTTGGCCATGGTAAGACTCCTATCTAGGTAGGTCGAGAAATTGTGTTATCTTTGCTTCAAAAAGCCACTGAGTCAGTGGACTCATTCCAGCTAAATAAACTCACAAGAGCATTGAGTAGAAATTGGACGTCAGTTCGTCTATTCCTGCTGAGAAGCACAGTGACCTGCAGTGACTTGGGTTTTTCCAGGGGTGCTCTGGGGTCTGTTTCTGACCCATAGGTCAGACGGAGCTGCTCTAGGAACTGTGTAGGGTCATGGGAGGGGCCACCATCTTTGAGTAGGAACACATATGGTAACCACGGTTTCTGAAGCAAAGATTGGGATTCTTAATTTGACTGGATGTGTTCTGATTTGTAATTCATCTGTCAACTTCCATCACATTTAGTTACATTTCTGTTAACTCACTGTGATTGAAATGAATGCAGTGGTGTGCCTTTAGGACGGTCCCCCCAAATCTGCGGTATGTGGTAGCTGCATTTACATACTGATTGCTGGGGATTCTTCTATTTCTAGTGAGAATCTGGGGCAAATTACCTAACTCAAGGAACTATAAATTAAACCAATAGGCTAAACAGGCATTATTTTATTCATTCATCTGTTCATTCACGGAACTAGTATTTTTTGAGCAGCTACTATGTGCCAGGTGCTGGGAGAGACAGAGAAACAGCAGCAACAACAAGCCTAGGCCTCTATTTCCCAGCTGCAAATGACAGAGCAGTTATGCTTTGACTTTGTAAGGAAGGCTTCTGTTTCAGGTTCCAAAACAACCTGCTTCAAAATGAAACACCCTTGTTTGCAACCTGGCGGTTGCCTGTGCAGGAAGTGGGGGCCGTCTTGGGTTACTCGTTTGCCGCAGGGGGGACGACAGCCTTCCTCACCTGCAGCGCCGTGGGCATCCTCGGGGTCGCGGCCCGGGGTCACGGCCCGTCTCTGTTTGTTGCAGGTTCCCCCGCCTGCACAGCGCGGTGATCAGGACCTTTGTTCTCGTGCAGCACTACGCGGCCGCCATGATGGCCGTGAGCGGCCTCTCGCAGATGAAGAACTACACGTCGGTGGAGACGCTAGAGATCACCCAGAACCTCATCAACTCCCCGAAGCAGTGCCCCTGCGGCCACGGGCTCATGGTCTTGCTGCGGGTGCCCTGCTCGCCGCTGGCGGCCGTGGCCTACGAGCGGCTGGCCCACGTGCGGGCCCGCCTAGCCCTGGAGGAGCACTTTGAGATAATCCTGGGCAATCCCAGCTCCGGCATCACGGTCGGGAAGCACTTCGTGAAGCAGCTCAAGGTGGGCGGCTGTGGTCAGGGGCAGGAGGGGTGGTGGTCGCCTGGGAGAGCCATGGGGCAGGGCCACTAAGGAGATGGGGGAGCCGAGTGGTGACAGACTTCTTAACCTTGCTGTCCATCGCGGGCTGGCCACACCCCTCTGGCACCTCTCTGGCCAGGTCCCTCCCTGCACCTTGCAGTCCTGCGGTACCAAATTCCTTAAACACCGCCCCCTCGCGGCTGCCCCCAAACGTGCTGTCCTGCAGTTTCAAACCTCTGGGCTGTAGCATGCTTTTCTTTCTTCGTGGGGGTGCCTTTCTCTTCCTCCTGTGTTTAGCTCATGCCCGTCAGCCTGCAGAGCTCAACTCAGCGGCTTTTCCTTTTTCAGGAAGCCGCCCCTCCCCCACACCTGGGGCCCCTGCGTGTCCTCTGGCTCCTCCCCCAGGTGGTGGCGCTTGGGGACACCCCTACAGATCTCAACCCCCTCCCCCCAAACTGGCACAGTGCCTTGCCCATAGTAGGTTCTCACTAAACTTACAAATGAAGGAAAATGCAGAAGAGTTAGGGCAAGAATATTGAAAGAATAATCGACTAGGAACTATGAGTGAAAGACACCAGCACCGTGATTGAGAGATCATAGTAAAAACGTTAGAAACAACTGGGGATGTGTGCTTCCTCCCAAAGAATCCGTCAGGCAGCAGTGTTTCTTGAATAGCTAACACGTGCCAGACAGTGTTCTCCGTGGCTGGGAAAAGGGTGGTGCTTATTTGCAGGATAAAGAACTGTCATTTTTATCAAAGGACGCAATGCAAGGACTTTCAATCAGTAGGCGGACATCAAGGCTCCCCTGTGGCTGGGCTAGTTGGGGGCCTTACGGCTTTATTTCTTTTCAATTATCTGCAGATGTGGCAGAAAATTGAGGATGCGGAGTGGAGACCTCAGACTTACTTGGAACTGGAGGGCCTGCCTTGCATCCTGATCTTCAGTGGGATGGACCCGCATGGGGAATCCTTACCAAGGTGAATGGAGGGGGCTGTGCCCCTGGGGTCGTTGAGGAGCCAGCTGCCTGAGCCCGCAGCTGCCGGGGTTGCCAGGCCCGGCTTCCACTGTGCAACTCTAGGTGGCGCATTCACATTCATGGTCATTGTGGATTTGTATATTTATTATGCCAGTTTTGCAGCAGAAGGCAGTAAAATGTGTCTGAAGCCTGAGCCGCTTTTCCTAATTCTCAGGCACCGTTTGGGTTCATGAGGGAGGGGTGGGTGCTGTTGCCAGGCTCCTGGGTGGAGACCGTGCATCTGGAGTTAGGGTTTACTACCTCCCTCAGTTAGAGATGCAGTTCCCTATCAGAAGGTATGGGATCATCCCGGGGTGGGGTTGGAGGAGGTCAGAGTGACATTTCCTGCTGGTATCTGGGCACTCCTGTGGCTGGTCTCTGCTGGTTTAGGAGGAGTTCTGGGAATGGGGGGACGGTGCTGAGGCCACTCGGGAAGAGTCAGTTCTGCCAGTGCACAGAGCTGACTGCCTCAAAGGCCGTGTCCCCTTGGAGCCATCATAGCCATGCAGAAGTCCGCTGCAAGCCCAGTCGGTGTCTCCTGGGGTCTCCAGGTCTCCACACAGACAGACCACTGGTCACTGGGCCTCCAGTAAGGCAGTTGCTTGAACTGGTGGTGACAGGTTGGCTTTTAGACATTTACTTAATACCCATGGAGAAGAGCAGGCAGCTGTGCTGGGGCCCTTGCACGTCTTTCCTTGTGTGACAAGAGAGTAAGAGCTGACATTTATTGAGTTGCTGTTATGTGTGGACCACTCTACTAGACTCTTTTTATGTGCTTTCTCTCACGTTGCTCTCACTGTCACCCTGGGGGAAAGGTGTTATTTCAGTAGTCCCATATCACTGATGAACAAACTGAGGCTTACAGAGATTAAGCCAGTGGAGCGACAGTGCCCTCCAGGCTCCAAAGCCTGGCTTCCTTCCGTTGGGCCACACCACACTTATGCCAGGGCCACTGTGCACTGCTTTATCACGCGCCAGGGAAAGGGGCTCCAAAATGTTTGACTTTGGTTGTTTCTGTTTCCCATGGATTAATTTTCCCATTCCTCAGCTCCTTAAGGGCTAAGACAACATCTTAATCTATTTTAAATCACAGCAAGCATTTACTGAGTACCTTCTTTGTATTAGCAGCATGCTACACTTTTAATAGAGCATTTACTGCTTGCAACAGTGGTATTGCTATCCTGTTTTATAGATGAGCAAAGGAAATGTCATCCATCTGAGGTCGCGTGAGCAGTAAGTCGCAGAGCCTGACTGGATCCGGCATCTGCCTCTCTGCAGGTCCTTTGCTGTTCACACTGCACACCCCGGGCCCGACGTTGGCCTGTCCTCTATGCTCGCCCCTCCGCCTAGCTCATTGCTTGTTGGCGTCTGTCTTCCCAGACAGACTCTCATTTCCACTAGGACGGTGACTTGGTTCCAGCCTATCCCTAGCATGTAGCACAGTCCCAGGCACATGGTAAATGTTGACTGGAATAATTAAATGTCCACTTATTACATGTAAACCTCACAGTACACTTAGATGTTATTCATTATTCATTTCCATCTTTCAGATGAAAAAATTCTGAGCCTCTGAGAAGTTGCACAGCTTGTGGAAGGTTCTGTCACTAGAAAGTGGCAGAGCTGGGGTTCAAGTCTCGTTTTCATCCGACCTGCAAGTCAGTGCTCCTTTAATTACGTGCAGCACAGGGCCGGATAGACAGCAGGTGCCCCGAGAGACTTGCAGTTAAACCGACTTTGTTGCTGACGGCTCACAGTCATGGGGTCTGCTTCTCTGTTAGCACAAGTCCAGGGTCCCAATGACGAGGGCAGGCTGTTTCCTGAACACCGTTTCCCTCACCGCCGAGAGCCGTGCCTCCTTCCTACTCGATAGATCCCTCCCTCCGTGTCCTCCTAGGTCTTTGAGGTACTGTGACCTGCGTCTGATAAACTCCTCGTGCTTGGTGAGGACAGCCTTGGAGCAGGAGCTGGGCCTGGCTGCTTACTTTGTGAGCAACGAGGTTCCCTTGGAGAAGGGGGCTCGGAACGAGGCCTTGGAGAGCGATGCGGAGAAGCTGAGCAGCACGGACAACGAGGATGAGGAGCTGGTGACGGAAGGTGAGCTCGGGCAGCCCGCACCCGGGTGCTCCTGCCCTTGTCTAGATGGCTGTCTCCCCTTCAGTGTGGCCCTGGGGCCCGTCAGCAGCCCCGGCTGAGAGCTATCTAGGTACATCTTTGGAGCAAATGGCAAATCCCTTGTTGAATTCAGATTTTTCTCTTTTCCCCTTTTTTGATGTTGTGAGAAAATAGAAATCCTGATAGGCTCTTCCTAGCTCTAGAATTCTTAAAGAATAGGAAGAAAAATGGAGATTTCTTAGGGTTCAAGTTCATGCTTTATTCACATTGTGGTGGAGTTACCATATAGCTGGTACAAGATTTACTAGCTTATTTTCTCTGTGTAAATCAACTTAACAGTATGTGTCCATTATGGAGATTTATTAAACCAGGCCAACTGCATTTACAGACGTGAAAATCCGACACCATATTTTTAATAGGACACATAAATCAGAGCAGTGCAAGGCGTTTGGCTGTAGTCAACAGTACAGTGAGAAACAATAGAAAGCTGTCAATGCAAAAATGCAAAGCGTTTGTGGGGTGTGCTGTAATGGAAAGAGAGAGGGATTGTAGGGTCCAAGACCAGGACTCCTTCCTCCATCTGCTAGCGACTTTGGACAGGTCCTGTCCCCTCTCCCAGCCTCAGATTGCCCATCTATAACATGGGCATTGAAAGACCTGCCTGACACACTTCCCTGGTGCTTAGCAGTCTTTCACAGATGTGAGCGTGACTCTGATATTAAATTGCCTCAAACTCCCTATTGCCCGTGGGATGAATGCAGACTCTGGCATTTCATGACCCACCTCTTTAGTTTCACCATTCGCTCCTCTCAACTCTCCAGCCCCCAGCCTGCACTCCGTGCTCTTGGCCACACTCGCCTCATAGTGGTTCCCTGGCTGTGCACTGCTCTTGTCACCTCTGGCCACACAGCTCCTCCCCACTCTGAGGTCTCTCTCCTCTGTGCTTCACCTGGAAACCCCTGTCCTTTCAGGACTCAGGTTGGGGTCACCTCTTCCAGGAAGTTTCCCTACTCCTGCCTCCCCATGCTGGGTGGGAGCCTGGCCTCCAGCTCCCAGGCCCCCCTCTCTCTTTGCACTCCTTACACCATCTTGTAGTCACGACTCGCAGGCAGGAGCCCCCACTGAGCCGTGAGCTCCTCGCTGGCCTGCCCTGCGTCTTCCTCCTCCTGTGTCCTCAGTGCTCCGTCAGCGGGTGGGCGCCCGGAGGATGGATGAGGAGAGAGGACAGGTGCGTGTGCACTTTGTAAACTGAAGTGCTGGGCGAATGTACAGGATGGTGATTACGAGCCATCTTCAGTGTGTGTGCTTTGAAACAGGCTCCACCTCGGAGAAGAGGAGCCCCGTGAAGAGGGAAAGGTCCTGCTCCCACGACTCGGCCTCTTCATCCCTCTCCTCGAAAGCATCCAGTAAGTCTCCAGGCGGGAACCGTCCCACAGTTGGACCTTTTTGAGATTTTAGGGACTGAAAAGAGATCCTTTCTTTTCCCTAGAACTGGAAAGAGAAGGGAGTCTTTGAAGAACTGGATTTTCTAGAGAGTAAATGCTTTTCTCAGTTGGGGCCCGGGAACATGAGGAGTTTGGACCTCGAGGTTCAGTGGCTCCTGTCCTGGGAGGTGATGGAGGGCTCTGCCCCTACTGTGGCCTGTGCCGGGCCGCGTCAGAGGGCTGTCCCCTCGGTGCTCTCCGGGCAGCTGTGTGTTTGGGGAATCACTGCTCCCTTGGGAGGAGGGGAGCTGGGGTGAGTTGTTCTTGTCGAATCTGAGGGCAGAGAGAAGTAGGCACGGAAGACCCCTCTGGGGGAGGAGCCACAAGGCAGCAGGTGTTCACTGACTGCTGGACCAGACTGCAGGAAGGAGGGGCGAGTGTGGATAAAATTCCCAAAGGCTCGGCCCTCGGGGATGCCTTGCTCTCTGAGAGCCGACAGGACCCACACACACAAAACTATCCTTCTCTTCCTGCCGCGAGCATTTATTGAGAAGCTACTTATATCTGAATCAGGGCATTGAAAAGCAGATGCGATGTGGACCTGCTTTCCAGGAATTCACGGTTCCTCATACATCAGTCTATATTGCAATAGGGGCTGCTGTGATTTTCTGCACACATAGTCACACACGTGAAGCGCTATGGTTACGTGTTGAAGAAGTCATTAATTTTGTCTCAGATGAGGGCAGATTTCAGGGTACACTGCAGGTTTCAGAGAGCAGCTGGCCTCTGACTGGACCTTGGAGGAGAAGGTATTCCGGTGGGGAAACTTCTTGGGCAGAGGAGGCTCGTTTGACAGGACGTGTGGTGCTGAGTGCAATGAGTGGTCCTGTGGGCTGCAGCTCAGGGTGCAGGTGGGGGCCTGGCTGTGATCAGGGCGTGGCTGCTCGATTGTGTGGTCTGGTGGGGGTGGTGGACGGAGCTCAGAGCACAGCTGGGGGTTTGGCCTGGGGGCATCTTTGGCCTCCTCGCTTCTTCCCTCACCTCATGGAGCCCACGGATGCAGTGAGCCAGGTGGTGGGCTCTTCCTCACAGGTGTGCACAGAGGGAGTCAGAACAAGGCCTCCTTAACATCGGCCTGGAGCTCTCTGACTGAAGATAGATCTGATTCATAGGCTGGGGTCAGTCAGAAGAGCCACGTGCTGCAGCCTCTGGCGTCCTTAGATAGTCTGCCCCAAACAACATAGGGAGCCTGGACCACCAGGGAGGAGCTGACGAATGGGTGAATGATCCATGCCATTCAGAATAGAGGTGTGTGGTGCTCTGTTCTTCCTCCATCCTGGCCTGACGGCTTTCTAGAAGGTTCTGGAGACATGTTGGTCTATGCAGTGTCTTCAGATGGAGTAGAACATCCAAGCTGTTAGCCAGCCTCTCTCTCTCTTCCGGAATTCTCCAGTTAGGTGAGGCAACTTTCTTAGTGAGGATTTTTCAGAGGGTCCTGGGATCTTAGGGGTCTCTGATGAGACGCTTCTTGTGGCCTTACATGCAACCCCCACATTAGAGGGGTGAGGACACAGAGGCCCAGGGAGGTGAGACTTGGCCACAGCCACACAAGTCAGGATGCGGACCCTGGCGGGGCTGGGTCCCATCTTTATAGGCTGACAATCCCCCTGGGTTCACCTGAGACACACTAACTGAGGCCTGGGGCTGGATGCAGAGAAATGTCAGAGTAGGTATCCATCCTTGGGGTCCTGCCAGGCTGCTCTCACAACCTAGGGAAGTGGATGAAGACATCGGGGTTCTCTTGGTCTACTTTTGGGACCTCATGCCTCTTTCATGTCTCATGCCCTTCTGCCCCCCTTTCCCCCAGGCTAGGTGCCTGGGTCCCTCACAGCCTCCCCAACCCTGGTCTTCAGCTCCTCCATTTACCCCGAGCTTCAGGTGCCTTGCCTGAGGGAGAGGCATCTCAGCAGGAGTCAGGCCTTCCGCAGGGGAGGGCAGGCCGGCGCTGCATCTCCTCCCTCCATGAGCAATTTGTAACCGGGCATGAGACCCAGAGGGGAGGTTGCCTGAGCCTTGTGGTGAGGGGGCGCAGGCTGACCAAGAGCCCCAGGGTGGCAGGAAGCCTCTCTGAGGAGAGTGGATAAGGGGTATCAGGCCTGCCTGAGGAGTGGCCTCCCTCAGTCTGTCTTCTCTCAGTACCATCTCTGGGGAAACGACAGGGCTAAGATAGATTTTCAGTGTCCTGTCTGCCCTGCCCTCTGCAGAGCCTGAGACCTGCAGGGTGGCTGTGAGCTGACATGCGGGCCCTGGGCGTGGTCGAATGATGTAAAAGACAGGGACCAGGGAGCTGCTCCTCTGTGTCCAGGTGACCCACACTCACCTGGGCTCTCAACATGATCCACCTGGGAGAGGGGGCAAAAGAAACTCCGTATTTGGGTCACTGCTGTGCATGCTGCATCTCGCATCTTGAACTCTTCTGAAAACTAATTGTAGCATTAGATTAAAGCCTGTGGTGTCCTGTGAGTTTGGCTGCCAGTTTAAACTAGAAGCCGCCGCTGTGCTGGTGCAGAGGTGAGGTTCGAGCTCCATGAGGTGATGGAAGCAGGGAGGCGTCGTGGAACAACCTGCACAGAAGCAGGAGTGTAGGTTGAGCAGAGGCCTTGGAGGGGTTCCCTGTGCGGGGCGTTGGGATGAGTGTGGGATGAAGTCACACCATGTGGGTGGCGCTGGCTGTCTCCCCATAGCAAATCTTGGCTTCGTCATAGGACAGAAGAGTTTATATTTAACCCAAGGTAGAATTTTGTTAATGAAAATTCCCAGTAATTTTCAAGGAAATGTATTTTGTGCTGCAGAAACAGGAGCAGCCGGCAGGTTTTGCAGTGGGTCATTCCTGGGGCCTGGCTGACAGGTGCCTCTCTCCCCAGGCTCAGTGCTCTGTGGCGAGTCCTCGGCTCAGCCCGGGGGCCCCTCTCAGGGGGAGCGGGCCGGATCGCCGCAGCCCAGTGGCCCTTCAGAGGAGGGCAGGGTCCCTGGAGAGAGACAGAGGCTCCGAGCGAGTCGGGGGCCACCATCGGTCATCAGTCGGCACAGCCCCGGGCTGGCCCCACGGCCTGACTCCAGCCTCAAGACCAGCCAGAGGAGCATCCAGGTGTCTGTCACCTCGTTGTCCTCCCAGCTCTCCTCCTCCTCGGGCTCGTCCTCCTCCTCCACGGTGCCCACCACCAGCACGCTCGTCCTGCAGGCCTCACAGTGCTCCATGACCAAGGCCTACCAGCAGCCACCCATCGTCTTCCTGCCCAAGCTGGTGTATGACATGGTCACGTCCACCGACAGCAGTGGCCTCCCCAAGGCCGCCTCGCTCCTGCCCTCCCACTCGGTCATGTGGGCCAGCTCCTTTCGCCCCCTGCTCAGCAAGACGATGACGTCCACAGAGCAGTCTCTGTACTACCGGCAGTGGACGGTGCCCCGGCCCAGCCACATGGACTATGGCAACCGTGCCGAGGGCCGCGTGGACAGCTTCCACCCACGCAGGCTGCTGCTCAGCGGGCCCCCTCAGGTGGGTGCTGCCTTCCTGGGGCCTGGACTCTATGGGGTTCTTGTGTTCATGCCCAGGGGGCAGGTTCAGGGCTGACAGCATCCCCTTATTGACATCTTGCCATTCTCACGGTGGAATCTCTGATGGCCCTGCAGTGGGTTGTGGTTGGAGGTTGAGAAGCGCCTGCTGCCCACGGCTGGGTGACTTCCATCCTCCGACTTTAGTTTCCTCCTTTGCTTGATGTGAGGGTGGAGGGCTTCTCCCTCCTTCAGACTGTGATTCTGCATTTCCCACATTATTTCATTTGGTCCTCACGGCCAGTCTGTGTGGTTTGCTCACACTCTAACAGTTAGAAACAACGCCCCGGTTTACACTGGAAGACTTCGGTGAAACCTAATGTGGAGGCGGGAGGCTGTTTCCCCATCCAGCCCTCCCCCAGCTCATGGCGTTTCCTTGACGACAAAAGACCATTTCACCTGTCAAAATGGCAGACGTCTGCAAGGCACGAATGTCAGGTGTCCATGTGCGCGTGTGAGGAGGACCATGGGCTGGGATGGGGTCTTGGAAGGGGCTTTGCCAGAACAATGCGGAGGTGGAAGGTGGGCCCTGGCGTGGACTGCCCGGGCTCGAATTCTGGCTCAGACGTCACCTGACTCTCTGGGTGCATTCCAGCCCCAGTGTCCTTCTCTGAGAATGAGGAAGATAATAGTACTGATATCGTAGAAAAGGGAGCATTAAACGAGAAATTAATTGTAGGGCCCTTAGAATATAGCCTCACCCATAGAAGGCATGTGATAAATGTTAGTTATTGTTGTCATCATCATCATCAGTTCCATCACTGTTACAATTCAAGATGTGCTGCCTTCTGACTCAGCCTGTTCATTTCTTTTCTGGGAATCTAAACCCAAGAAATACAAACCCAAAAAAATATGGGTAAGAATGCTTATTTTAGTACTGTTTGCAACAGTAAAAAGCAAACTGTAAACAACTTAAATTCCATTGGTCAAGCTTGGTCGAATAAATTTGGGCACAGCTGTATCACACAATTCAGCCATACAGATTTTTTTTTTTTTGAGGAAGATTAGCCCTGAGCTAACATCTGCTGCCAATCCTCCTCTTTTTGCTGAGGAAGACTGGCCCTGAGGTAACACCCATGCCCATCTTCCTCTACTTTATATGTGAGACATCTACCACAGCATGGCTTGCCAGGCAGTGCCATGTCTGCACCTGAGATCTGAACCAGCGAACCCTGGGCTGCCGAAGCAGGACGTGCACACTTAACCGCTGTGCCACCAGGCTGGCCTCCTAGAGATTTTGAGATCAATCTCTATATACTAACACTGAAATTTCTCTAAGATATTTAAATTTTCAAAAATCGAGTTTCAGAATAATATATATAGTGTAATATCCATTAGGAAAAACAGATCAGTGTGTCTATGTGTCTGTGTGTGTGAAAATGCCTAAAAAATCCCTGACAGGATTGCCACTAAATTGTTAGCTAGGGAGGCAGTGCGATTAGCAAACATTCTACTTCCTTGTCAATCTGTATTTCTTGGACTTTTAAATGAGCATATATTACTCTTTATAATTTAAAAAAGGGGATCCCAGTTTCTGCATACCCTCACATTAGTGGGTGTTGTCAATCTTGAAGATGTTTGCCTATTTGATAGGGAAAACACTGTATATTATAGTTTTATTAGTCAGGTCGACTGTATTTTTATTTATTGATTGATCATTGGTACTTCTTTCACAGTGATTTTCTGGTTTGTTTCTCTTGTTTTTCCTTTCCGCCAATTGATTTCTTCCTGTGGCTTTGTAAAAGGAGCTGTTCAGAGATTATAGACTTTAATCTCGTCTATCATATGTATTGCAAATATTTTCTCTGAAGCTTCCCCAATTGTGTTTCATATTTTCTTCTTTCAAGTTAGTTATTTCTGTTCCTCAGCATTTTTTGAGTACTTACTACGAGCAAGGCATTGAGCTAAGAACTTGGACAGCACATTCCTAGAGGCACAGGTGAGAGGGGAGGGTTCTGGGTTAGCCCACAGGCACCTGTTTAACCAGTTGTGACCTGCGTGAACTACGCCCAGTGCTGTCCTAGCCTGTGCAGGACTGAAGAGCAGGACTCTATGCTACGAGAAGGAAGAAAAGAAAATTGTCTTGTTTCTTTTCCTGGGCTTAGGAGGAGAGAAGGGAAATGCCGACTTTTTATGTCTTGTACAGTGAGTTTTGTTATCTTACTATAGACATATCGATTAATACAAGAACAGAGATTGGCACTTGCACAAGACTCTTTTAAGACGTTATGTTTTATATCAGCAGTCATTTTTTGAAGCAAACTTTCTTCAGCTTGTGATAAAGTCCTATTTCTAACAGTTTAAAAAATGTGGCCAGTTAAAACTGGAGACGCGTTTGCCTTGATTTATAAGCAGGCAGGTCTGCTGGTCACAGAGTCCGTCCGACAGCCTGCCATGCTGCCTTAGGCCATGTTTCCCCTCATGTCTTGCATTAACCAGGCCCTCTTTTTAGTTAAGTGAGATCTTTAAAAGTGACCGATGCCCTGAGGTGTGTCGGGTGCTCTGGCCAGCGCCTGCACGTGGACAGGGCGCCCTGACTGCTGCCTCTGATTTTGGTGTCCTTACAGGTCGGGAAGACGGGCGCCTACCTGCACTTCCTCAGTATTTTGTCCAGAATGCTCATTCGGCTGACAGAAGTAGATGTTTACGATGAAGAAGAGATCAATATCAGTGAGTTATTTGTTGGTGACACTTGGGCTTAGAATCCTCATTAATCAATTTTTCCAGGGGCTTTAATTGTGTCTTCTCCGTTCTGATGGAATTTTCAGATTGATGATCAGACTCATCCTGGGGGCTGTGTAGGGTGCACTCATCTTTCCCTTGTAGTCATTTTGCTCAATATCAGAATGGTGCCTAGAGGCCTTTGTGGGGATAAAATTACTACCCTAAAAATAAACCGCTATTTGCTGAGGACTTCCACATGTCGGGTACTGTGCCCAATACTTTACATAAATTACCACATTCCATTTGTATATGACGCCATGAGATAGTGCTCCATTTTCTGAGAAGTGACATGCTCAGGAGCCCCACTTGGAGGTGGCAGAGAGGGAACTAAACTAAATTTGATTGCTGCCTCTAGAAACCAGAGTTATCCATCAAGGGAGGTTCCCACGCAGGTGGCTGAGTGCATAGGTCAATATCTTGGGGCAAAATGGAAGGATATGCTATGTGGGAAACAACCTTTCCCCCTTGTTCATGGAACAGAATTTACCTAATTGAGGTATGACTCTTAGAGCAGCTGTTTTATTCAAATTGTAAAACACCTCCTCCATTTCCTCTTTATAGGCTCCTCCAGTGGCTCAAAAACTTGGCCTCTTGCTTTGGAATGAAAATTTGTGTAAGGAGTCCTGTCTGTGTTGTAGAGAAAGGGCACCAGTGAGCTGTACTGGCTTCCAAGCAGCACTTTTTATTTTTTTTATTGTATATATTTAAGGTGTACAACTTGATGATGTGGAATACGTATCCATTGTGAAATCACCACACAACCAAGCTAATTAACACATCCGTCTGCTCACATAGTTGCCATGTTCACTGCAGCATTGTTTACGATAGCCAGGATGTGCAAACCACCAAATGTTGTCCATTGATGGATAAATGTCCATCAGCAGGTGAATGGATAAAGAAAATGTGGTATATACACATAGTCGGATATTATTCTGTCTTAAAAAAGAGAGAAATCCAACCATTTGCATCCACAGCACTTCTTTAGATGCTCTTGACTGTGTCTGAGTTTCGACTTGGAGAAGATTTGGAACAAGGCAGCCCATCTAGCCCTCAGTGTTTCCTTTGAAGGAGAAAGGAAAGAGGCTCTTCACCCCGGCTCTGAGTTTCCCACGGTTTCCCCTGCAGTTTGGACCATAGTTCAGATGAAAATTAACAGACCTGTTGAGTTTCTGTCTCCTCACTTTCTTGGATACACAGATGGTCCCCAACTTACGATGGTTCAACCTTCGATTTATTGACTTTGCAATGGTGTGAAAGCGATATGCATTCAGTAGAAACTGTACTTCAGATTTTGAATTGTGATCTTTTCCTGGGCCAGCGCTATGCGGTATGATCCTGTCGCGTGACGCTGGGCATCGGTGTGATTCACGAGGGTAAACAACCATCACTTACAGCCATTCTGCACACAGCCATTCTGTTTTTCACTTTCAGTACAGTATTCAATAAATTCCACGAGCTAGTCAGCACTTTATTATAAAATAGGCTTTTTGTTAGTTGATTCTGCCCAACTCTAGGCTAACATTAGTGTCCTCAGCACGTTTAAGGTAGGCTAGGCTAAGCTATGACGTTGGGTAGGTTACGTATATTAAATGCATTTTTGGCTTATGATGGGTTTATCAGGACACAACCCCATTGCAAGTCAAGGAAGATCTGTACCAATGGCAAAGACAGGATTTGAACCCAGTTTGTTAAACTTCAAAGCCTGTTTTCTCAAATACTCTCTTACAGCCTTGAGTTTCTCTCCCTCTTTCCTTCTTTCTTCTCTTTCTTATGGACATATACTCTGCCCCTGTATACAATATAGTAGGATAGATAGATATAGATATATTGATACATATATAAATATCATACAAATATATAAAATCAAAATGTTACATAATTCAAATTGGAACAGCTAGATTTTTTTACCTTTTGGTCGATAAGCATTTAGTGAGCACCATGGACTATCCCAGTTATAGTGTAGATAATACATGGCAAATGTAGAAACGTGGTTTAGACCATGAGTGGTGCTGGCCTTCAGAAGGGAGAAACCAACAGGCCTGAGCACTTAGAAGAGGCGTTCTGGAAGTGCGGTGATAAGAGCTGGGCCATATTGGCTGGGCAGCATTCAGATAGAAGAGCAAGAAAGAGAACCGTGTATGGTTCCACTGGCGGTGGGAATCAGTGTGGTGTATTTGGGGGATGGTGCCGGGGAGAAGCACAGAGCACAGGGGTCAGCATGTTGGCAAAAGTTGTAGTACGAGAGTCAGAGGTGCAAACCCATCCTATAGGAAACATAAGGCTGCTCCTCTGGATAGAGAAAGATCCTCCCTTGCCTCGTTAAAACAATCCTGAAAATGGGGTATCTGCCAGGAGCCTTTGAGATACAATGGCATTCCCCTGGTAACCCAGAGACTCAGTAACAGTTCCACTCCAAGCATCATCCTTGTGCACATTTGAAATAAATTATTCTCACTTCCTGTTTTGTCACATATCTGTGTTTCTACCAATCTTGTAGACCTCAGAGAAGAATCAGATTGGCATTACGTCCAGCTCAGTGACCCCTGGCCAGACCTGGAGCTGTTCAAGAAGTTGCCTTTTGACTACATTATTCACGATCCCAAGTATGAGGATGCTAGTCTGATTTGTTCACACCATCAGAGCATGAAGAGTGAAGGTCAGATTTCAAATCACTTGCTTCACCTTCTTCCAGAGTACGTGTGACTAGCCTCTTGAAGGGATGAGCTGGATTTTGTTAGTGATGAGCTGAATTATCAGGTGGTGGTGAATTAACCGGTGGTGCCTGGTCGAGAAGGGAGGTCGCCACCTCAGCGGACTAGGAAGGGGTCTTCACCGAACCCACGGAGGAGGACTTGCTGCTCAGTGGGTGCTGCTGCTGCTGAGGACACTGTTGGTGATTTGTCATGGTCACACTATCTGAAGGTTCTGGTTCCTAGAGGATCAAACACATGTATGTTCGTTTATGAATTTGAATTGCCGTAACGAAATGCACATATTTCCCTCCCTGTCCACAGGCTCTTGTTTTCTCCCTTCTTCTTCAGGGACCTCTGACTTTCACAGTATTGTGACGCTGCAGGGTTTCAGGGTCACCATCAGCAAACACTGAATATTAGTGTCCAGTGTGATTATAAATACTGGCTAGAAAAGTTTGCAATGTAAGAGGAAAATACTCACCAGCCTGCATTTCAAACTAATAATTTTCTCTTCATTGTTGTCAGAATAGCTCACTTTCACTGCAGGGTCCTTCATATAGGCCAGTCTCTAATGGAGGTTAAGCATTCAAATCTAAATCCTGCTACGGCATTTAAAAAAATGGGGACAACTTATCTGCATTACGGTATTTGCATATTAAGTTGGCAATCCGTTTACATTGTCAAGTAGCGAATCCTTGAATATGTGTTTGTAAAACATCTGTAGGCCCCCCGTGTGTGACACCGTGTCAACCGTCTGTTCGTTTATCCCACTGAGACTGTCATCTCAGGGCCCAGACAGGCGAGAGGCCGTCGAGGTCGACCACCTATGAGAGCGTTTCAGTTTGAGTAGACCAGGCAAAGAATGTTTGTTCTGCCTCCTGCTGCTCTTTAATGCTGCCGGTTTCGTGCAGACAGAGGGATGTCCCGGAAGCCGGAGGACCTCTATGTGCGGCGTCATACGGCGCGGATGAGGCTGTCCAAGTACGCGGCCTATAACACATACCACCACTGTGAGCAGTGCCACCAGTACCTGGGCTTCCACCCCCGCTACCAGGTAGGAGCTGAGGCCCATGGCTCTGGGAGCGCTTCAGGTAGCTCCCTGCCACGTGCTTCACCTTGGCTGACGTCGTTGCTTTCACGATCGCTTCAAGTTTTCATTTGGAGTTGGAGATGGAAAGTTCTGGAAGCCCTTGCTTCCTGGTCTACTTGCATCCTCAGTTTCCTTCAATAATCTGTGAAATTGTTGCTGATGCTACAGAACAGTGATTCTCCTGATGTTACACATTTGTTAGTGGCAAAGTTAACTGACTGTAGATGTCTTACTTTTCTTTAGGTCCTAGCAAGTTCAAAAGTTAGCTCAGTGTGGCAGACACGTACTGAGGGCTTCCTATGTACCAGACACAGACAGAGATGAATAAGCTTTGTCCACATATTCAAGACTGCATTTACAGAGCACCCACTACATGCCAGGCAGTGTGCTAGGCGCTTCTTAAATCTTGGTACTTCCCAACCTTATTTCGTGATAGAAGACAACATTTGCCTGGATGCTGTAAATGGATAAACTACTGACCCAGGGCTCTGGCTGGTCACCTGAAGGTGTCTGGTTCAAGCCACAAAGTACACTGGTTAGGGAACCTGACCTGTCTAGTTTCTTATTTAATTCTCATGAAAACCCCACGAGGCAGCAGTAATCTCCCCATTTTATAAGTGAAGCTCTGTCATGGGTGGGAAGCAGAGGAGAAGAGTTTGAAGAATCAGTGGGAATTTGCCCGGGGACCAAGGCAGATAGAAGGACAGGGAACAGCATGTGCAATAGAGGGGGGACATGGGGTCTCTGGGGGAATTGGAATTAGATTTGAGTCAGCTACTGCTGGAGCATAAAGTGCAAGGGGTGGGTAGTCCCAGGAGAGGAACCTGGAAAGGTGAGACAGAGAGCAGGCCACAAAAGCCCTCGATGCCATGGGGACGAAGGTGGACTTTTTCAGCAAGAACGCTAAGGAGGGGCAGGTGCAGATGAGGGGGAGGTCACCGTGGAGAGCATGGGCGCAGAAGCAGGGCGGCGGGAGGCTGGTGTCCAGGGCTCTTGAGAAGAAGTGACTAGAGGTGAGGCTAGACTTGGAGATGAGAGTGAGCCCGTGACCTCTGAATGTCAGTTTTCATGTCCGTAAAATGGGGATGATGACAGTACCTACTTCACAGGATTGTTAATTACAGTGCAAGGAGGGTAAAAGGGGGCCTGGACATAGTAAGTGTGATAGAAGTATACAGGTATATACTACTATTGTTATAATTGTTTTAATATTATTACACATAATGCTTATGATGAAAAAATACATTTATTACAATTAAAAATGAGATCTATAGTGTGACTGCTTTAGTTGGTAACTCAGCATGCCTCTGGGTCAAATCCAGAGTCCAGAAGGGGTTGGCGCCTGAATGGAGTCACTGGGTGAAGCATGATCGGAGTTAAAGATGGGAACAGATTCTAGCTGAGTGGGTATGGTCTCCAGTAGCAAGACCTGAGTGGCTATACTTGGTATTGGTGGGTTTCTCATGCTGTGAAACCTGTGGGTTTCTCATGCTGTGGGGCAGAGATGGCAGTGACCTCTGTGTAGTCATGGCCACGATGGGCCTGGGTTCTTCTGGGGGGCAACGATGGACTCTGATGACAAGCTCTGTCCTTTCCCTCGCACCTCAGCTCTATGAGTCCACCCTGCACGCCTTTGCCTTCTCTTACTCCATGCTAGGAGAGGAGATCCAGCTCCATTTCATCATCCCCAAGTCCAAGGAGCACCACTTCGTCTTCAGCCAACCTGGGGGCCAGCTGGAGAGCATGCGACTGCCCCTCGTCACAGACAAGGTACTGGCTTTGCGTCCCAGTGGGTCAAATCAACGTGGCTGCACACGACCACTGAACTGGAGACCTAGAGACTGTCGTTGCCCGATGAGTCAAGGGCATGTGGGGCAGGGTGGAGAGACCGACAGGCTGATTGAACCTGGAGGAGCCTGGGGAGCATGTGGGCTTGGGGTCCCTCAGTCACGTGTGAGCCTTGCTCTACCGTTTACTAGTTGTGTTATGGGAACTTGTCCCCCAGTATCTCTGACCCTCATCTCCTCATCTGTAAACTTGGTCAATAATAACTCTTGCCAAAGCTTGTTGTGAGGATTATTTGGAATAACTGATGTAAGGCGCCAGCACAGTGCCTGGAAGATAAGGAGGGCTGAGTAGGTGTTCGTCCCTTCCACTGTCGTGTCTTTCATGCTCTGTTACGGGTCCTTTAAGCAGGCCGAGGTGGTAGAGTAGCATCGATCGTGACTCCCTCAGGGCCGGTCACCCAACTTCAGCAGTCACAAACTCACGGCCGGTCTTGTCTGTCCTCTTCTCTTCGCATTCCTGTTTTATTTGGAAGCGAATCCCAGACATTGTATCATTCCGCTCATCAAGATTGAAGAGTTTATCTCTAACGGATAAATTTCTGCTCTTCTGAAGAGAGTCTTCTTAATAATCCGTCGTCTCTGTGACCGCCATTCTCACAGAGATGCTCCTCCTGCAGTGATGGAGGATTTGTCTGTTGCTCCACTCCTTTTCCAGCCAGTTCCAATCGGGACTGGTACTGAGCACCAGCTGCTTGCACAGCTTTGTAGCAGGTCCTTTGAGGAATTCAGAGGGAATGGCAGACCTAGCTTGGCCAGAGGAACTTACTGTTGAGACAAGAGTAGAAGAAAACATAGTTATTTATATAAAAGATTCACAGCCTGAGCGTATAAATAGCTAGGCTATGTGGGTAAGTGATTGGGAGATGAAGTCATTCGAGAACAACGTGTACTCAGAGCACTCAGAGGGACTGCTCCACGTCGTCCGTCCACCTCCAGCAGGCTAGCCCAGGCTCGTTCCTGGGAGGGTTCTGAGGGAGGGTGGAATGTATCAGGCCTCCTGAGGCCCGGCTCAGAACTGGCACACGGTCATTTTTGACAAGGCTAAGCCGGACTCAAGGAGTGTGGAAATAGACTCCATCTTTTGATGGAAGATGCTGCAAGGTCACATTTCAAAGTGGGGAGAGTCGTTGTCACCACAGTTACAAACACTTTCCCTCATTATGTCTATACTTTCCAGAGTCACGAATATATAAAAAGTCCAACATTCACTCCAACAACTGGCCGTCACGAACACGGACTCTTTAACCTGTACCACGCAATGGATGGGGCCAGCCATTTGCATGTGCTGGTTGTCAAGGAGTATGAAATGGCTATTTATAAGAAATACTGGCCCAACCACATCATGCTGGTGCTCCCGAGTATCTTCAACAGCGCTGGAGTCGGTAGGCATTTTTAACTTGGCTTACTCAGTAAAATCTCTGAATAGAGACTTGAGAGAATGTTCTGGAAATGGAAGCGTTAAACATTTTTAATCAAGCTTTTTGACTTTGAATGTTTCTTTGAATATTCATTTTCTTCGATGTTTGGTTATTGATTCATGTTCTCAATTGTTAGAAAAGCGAGAATAAGCAGGCAAATATGTGTGCAAATTGGAGAGCAGTGTTTTCCTCCCTAGAATTTCCTCTCCCCAGTCAACAGCCCGTAGTGGATGAGAGAGGCAGCATAGGACCATGGGGCTGGTCTTGGGGTGGAAGCTCGATGGACGGTTCGAATCCTAACTGAGGTTTTGTCCTGTGTGGATGTCTGTGAGGGACAGACCTGAGTCAGGGGTGGTTTTGCCCATTCCAGGCGCCGCCCATTTCCTGATCAAGGAGCTCTCCTACCACAACCTGGAGCTCGAGAGAAACCGGCAGGAGGAGCTCGGCATCAAGCCGCAGGACATCTGGCCTTTCATCGTGATTTCTGATGACTCCTGCGTGATGTGGAACGTGGTGGACGTCGACGGTGGCGGCGAGAGAAGCAGGTGAGCTGCCTGCCTGCTGCCGACCAGAAGGACGCACGAGCACATCTCTTTTCAGTGGGGGGTTCTCGTCCACCCTCTGAGGACCACAGAGGGTGCTGCACGTTAGAAGGCGTGGCTTGTGGCCGACAGAGGCCTTCATGTGCAGACTCACATTCCAAGCTTTACTTTGAGTTTTAAATTTTTTAAAGAATTTATCGAAGTGAAATGTATCTGGAAAATCACACAATATCTATTCAGTGTAAAATATATACAGAAAGGAAAGTATGATACATATACAGAAATTTTCACAAACTGACCACATCCATGTAACCAACTCCCGTCTGAAGAAACGGAACGTGACTGGTGCCCCAGAAGCCCCCTCCTGTCGCCTCCCAGTGCCTTCCCCCCTCCCTAACCTAACTCCTAACAGCTAGCTGTGTTTGCATTTGCTGTGTGACATTAGGGAATGTCACATCTGAATGTTTCAACTTAGGGCTGCCTGATGGCTTCTGATTATTTTTGGCTTGTTTTTTTGAGAGACAACATTAGGCTAGCTCACCTCTTTTGTGTTAATGACATCCTGATGTGACAATTACCATTAATCACTGTTCTAGAAAAAAGTGTTTTCTGTATGACAGAGCTATACAGAGCTTATGAGAACAGGGATCTGCTTTGCTTTGAGTATTCTTGCTGCTACTTTCCCGAGGGCAGGAGCTTGGCTGGCAGCTGAGATGGAAGAGAACTGAACTTTTCAAGCTGCCTTTCTGAATTTCATTCTAAAGCAGGAGTTAAAGTTCTGGAATGTCAGAGTGGCCAAGGCCTTAGAGAGTTTGGTTTAAGCCCCTCAGTTGGGGAAAAGAAAGGTGAGGTCCAGAAAAGTTGAGCAACTTGCCTGAACAATCGTGCACAGAACTCTCATCAGCCGACTCCCAGCTGTGGAGTCGCTCCCTTCAGCCCGCCCTCCCTGGTCATCAGGTGTCCCTCAGTGTCTTCACAGACCTCAGACGCTGTCATTGTGGGGTGGGAGGTGTTGACGTGCTCCCTCCTTCCTTCCCTCCTCTGTCACTTGGAATTCACAGTAGTAGAAAGGCTCATTTCCCCACCATTTTACCTTCAGATCTGTGAACTGGAAATGCAAGGTGCTTTGGCACAGCGGAAGGAAGGCGGGTTTTGGAAGGAGACAGCACTGTTCAAATCCAGACTCTACTGAGTGACAGACACTGGGCAAGTCATTCGGAGCCACTTTTTCCTCATCTTCAAAATTAGGGTGATAATGCCCATGTCCTAGGATTGCTCCGAGGATAAATGACAGTAAATTTGAGGTGCTTAGCACGTGTCTGGGTTGTGATGGATGCCGTCTGCACCAGCCCCACCCAGCACGTAAGGTTCAGTTGGAAAGCCAGCATCCAGGGGGCCTGGCTGTTGTTTGCATGTCAGCTTAGGATGTCCATCTCCCTCCTTCAAGCAGGGAATTTTCCTGGTCAGAAAGAAACGTCTCTTTGAAGCACATTATGCAGCACATCGAGGCGTCCCCCAACATCACGCACTACGCCCTGATCGGCATGCGGAAGTGGTCCAGCAGGACCGGGTGCCGGGAGGTGCGTGAGCCCTTCTCCCGCTGCCACGTGCACGACTTCATCATCCTGAACGTGGACCTGACCCAGAACGTGCAGTATAACCAGAACCGGTGAGTTCCCGCCCCACCGCAGCGTCAGCACAGCCCCCGTCCCAGAGCCCTCTGAGAGGGGCAGCCTTAGGCCTGGAGGACGGTTGCTCCTCCTCTGCCCTGCAAACCAGAGGCTTCCCGCCCATGGCGTTGGCCTGGCACCTGCTGTCAGCCCTTACGTTTTTGGGTAGTTTTCTTGTATAGTATTTTGGAGGGGAGATTTGCGTAAGATCATTCAACTTCCTTCATTAATTCACATGATACTTTCTCTAGTGACTTACCCTGTGCTATGTGTTTATGTACTTCTCTTGCTTTTTTGGCTCCCTCTCCGAACACATCACTTTTTAGGAGCTTTAGCACTTAAGAAAACTATAATTTCCATATGTCGCTCTCAGTGGTTCTAACCGCAGAAGTGCTCACGTCTCAAGAATAACCCAATAACTAGTGTTTACTGAGCATCTCTGTGTGCCAGGCAGTGGACACACTGCCCGAGGTGGTCCACATAGGAGTGTTGATTTTTGAGCCGGACAGACCTGCTGAGAATCTGGGTTCAGCTACTTTTCAGCTTTGTGGTTTAAACAGGTGACTTGCCATCTCTGAACCTTGCTTTCCTCAGCTATAAAAGGTGGCTGATGTTTTTAGCCTGGGAGATTTGTCATTTTCTTTTTAACAAATAGATGAAGTGGTGTTTATCAAGCCCCTCACACGGTGCCTGGAAGGTAGCATATGGTCAAGAAACGGCAGTCCTCTTGTAGTTTAAGCCCCGGTGCATCCTACCTTTCCTGGTGCAGACACATCACGATTTGTCCTGTTTTCCTTGTTCGTTCTGGCTTGTATGCCTCCCTGGAGGAAGGTCGTTAAGGCAGGAACCAGCCTCCTCTGCCTCCCTGGCCCCAGTGCAGGTGTGCGTGCTCCCTTATCTGGTGGGGTGTGAGCTGCCTCCTGTGCCATCTGCCTCTCCTCTGCTTCTGAGCAGGTTCACGTGTGACGACGTGGACTTCAACCTGCGGGTGCACAGCGCCGGCCTCCTGCTGTGCCGGTTCAACCGCTTCAGCGTGATGAAGAAGCAGATCGCGGTGGGCGGGCACAGGTCCTTCCACATCACGTCCAAGGTGAGTGTGGCTATGTGCTGGGCAAGCTGAGTGCCCGCTGGGTCTGCCGCCAGCAATGCCGTGGTGTGAAAACTGAAAGTGGGAGCTGGTGGGAGGCTACAGGGTTGCCTTCGAGTCAGTAGGGTGGGCTTCACCGCTGGGGAGTGTCAGTCAAGGTTTCCAATTGTGTCTGCTCAGCTCACAGCCACCACCAAAACCTCCTGTGTGCTCCGGCGCTGCCCACCATGCTCTCCCTGATGGCCCCCGTGCACGTCTCCGTCACAGCACTCGGTGCTCTCTCGTCTGGCTCCTCCGCTGGACAGAGCTCCTGGGGGCAGGTGTGGTGCCACCAGGACAGTGGCTGGCCCTGTAGCTGTCTGGATGGCACTGATGCGCTAGCTTGATAGCTGTGCTGTCTGTCCACGAGCCAGGCTCTGGGTAGGGAGATGAAGGATCTGATTGTGTGGGCACTGGCTGGGCAGGCCTGCGGAATTTCAGATGCGAGTCCCAGCAAGCCCTCAGGGTTCTGCCCTCCAGGAGCCATGAGGGCCGGCCTATCCCTGCCTGAAGGTCTCCGATCCCTGGGCCAGAGCCTGGTCTTACTTTCCACCTCCTGTGGACCCTGACTCTTGTGCTGATGATGTCAGCCAGTTCTAATGGCAGCTGCCTCTTCCAGCCTCTGTCCCTCCTGGTGTCCCCTAACTCCCTAGGTGGTTGCCATCCCTGAGCTGGGTCACGTCTGATCTCAGACCCAGTTGCACCCACTCCGGCCCTTTCCCATCAGCAGGGAGTGCAGCTTCCCTGGGAGGGAAAGTCCATCCTCATTTCTCCTGCAGAGTAGCAGGATGCTTCAGGAAAAGCTCTGTACTTCCAGAGGAACCTGGAAATCATTTAGTTAGGTCCCCCCACCCCCACACTGAGATTTCTCTCTGAAATTGTGTTAGATTTATGGTTTAATTTGAGAAGAATTGCTGTACTTTACCGTATTTTTTTTTACTGTGCTTTTCTTTACTGTATTAAATCTTTCTACCAAAGAGCTTGATGTGCTTTTAAAACTAATTTTTCTTTTATTTCCCTCTGCATCATTTTTTAACTCTTTGGTATTTTATCTTTATTCCTATTTTGAACATAATCTTATTTTTCCATTAGGTTTAAAGCATCTTGACTATATATAAGAAAGCTGGTAATGTTTTATAGTCTTTCACTTGAATGAAATAACTGTTTTCATTTATTGATTCCTGTAACATTTACCGCACACGCAGCCCCTTCACTCAGGAGTATGTGGCCTAGCCGCTGAGACAGATGTTAAACAAATAAGTAGTGAAGTGCCATTGTGATGAGCACCGAAGGATGACGTGTGTGTCACAGGGGGACCCAGCCTTGCTGGGGGTGGAGGCAGGAGTCTGTGTGAGTGTCCCTGAGGAAGTGACATCAAAGCGGAGCCCTGGAGGATGAGAAAGAGCCACCTCTGCAGGCACAGGGAAGAATCCGGGCGAAGGTGCTGAGGGGTGGGAGCAAGGACCTTGGCATGGAAGAAGCACCAAGGGGCGGGGTGCGGGCGAGGGGCAGAGATGAGCTGGAGAAGGAGCAGGGCCTTATCTGCCATGGGAAGGTTCTGGACTTTTCTCGAGGAGTAATGAGAAGCCGTTGAAGGTGTCCAGCAGAGGATTTTATTAGCTTTATTTGTGTCAGCAGTCTCTCTGGCTACAGCGGCCAAGGAGTAAGAGACTGTGGGCTCGGGTGGCCGGGCGGTTGAGAGGAAGGGCAGTGGGTGTCAGCAGGGTACAGATAGGATCTGGGGGTCGGGGAAGGCTGACCGTTCCTAGAGGTCTGCACTCCTGGATTTGGGGAAGAGTTCCCAAGGTCTGTTGGCTCTCTCGTTTTTTCCTAGAGCAGACAGCCAATTCTCTGCATGGAATGGTCAGTGTCTGCAATTCTTACTGATCACATTGATCAGTTTTCACACGTCGCGCTTTGGTAAAACCTAATTTTCTTAAGAAAGAGTTTTATTGTCTCAGGTCCCATCATCTCAGCTCACATCCGCTCATTTATGTGTTCTCAGCTCACAGCACTGCCCTGCCACAGGGCACTCCCCCTGGATTCCCACAGCCCGGAAGCCTTGGGACGGGCATCCCCGCTCAGTGGCTGAGTGGCTGATGCCGTCCCTCTCCATGCAGGTGTCTGACAGCCCCGTGGCCATCGTGCCAGCCCAGTACATCTGCGCCCCCGACAGCAAGCACACGTTCCTCGCGGCCCCGGCACAGCTGCTGCTCGAGAAGTTCCTCCAACACCACAGCCATCGCTTCTTCCCGCTCTCCCTGAAGAACCACGGCCACCCCGTGCTGTCGGTCGACTGCTACCTTAACCTGGGGTCTCAGGTAATTTCAGAGGGGCGCTGTCCAACCCATACATCAGGGGAATTCCTAAAATAGATAGGCTGGAATCAGGGACTTAGAATTGTCAGTACTCACCTACTTCATCTCAGGTGTTTAGCCCACTTTACAGCTGATGAAATAAAGGCTGAGAGGGTTCCTGTGGTTTGCCCCAATATAATAAGTTAGGAATCAAACCCAATTCTGATGCCAAAACGTTTCTGATTCTCAAGTGAATTAATGAATAGACGAATTGGGATACATCTCTTGGAATTGATTTTTAGGATATAGATTTGGAAATAACATTAAATATTGTTTCTGGCTCCCAAAACCTCGATCTTGTAAGTATTTGTCAGATGCAGAGCCCCAGCATAACGTTGTTGAGTATTGCATGGAAAATGATGTTTTCTCTTGGATTCCTTCCTTTTCAGATTTCCGTGTGTTATGTGAGCTCCAGGCCCCACTCTTTAAACATCAGCTGCTCGGACTTCCTGTTCAGTGGACTCCTGCTGTACCTCTGTGACTCTTTTGTGGGAGCCAGCTTTTTGAAAAAGTTTCATTTTCTGAAAGGTAACATCCCATACTCTTACCTTGGGCCTTGACTTGACTTGACTGCCTGTCATCACCTGGCCCCTTGGAGGAGGTGACTTCTGGTCCTCGTCCTTATGTGCCAATGGGTAAACTGAGGCTGAGAGGGACTATGACTGCCCCAACCATCAGGGAAGTGTGAGAAGGCTGGGACGGGACCCCAGGGTGGCTCTGTCCCCATGGCTATCTGGGTAGAGATGAGACACGTCCCCTTTCTTTTAGATGAATAGCAGATATTGCCAACTTTTGTGTTCCTTTTCAGTCCAAATTCTTACCATGAGCACGCAGACGCCCCAGGATGTTTCCTCCTGCTTGTCTTGGGGTGCTGCCTGCTGCTTTACTTTTACTCTAATCTTTCTCCTGTCACTGTTTTCATGCTAGAGTGGTGCAGAGTGACAAACATTCATTGTATATGACTTAAAAAAATTATTTCCAATCAGGCTGGGATCCCTAACCAGTCTTCACTTTTCTCTGATTGGTCTTTGCTCTGGCCGTCCTCCCTAGCAGGTGTCTAGTGGGCAGCCACTCTCTGGAAGGCTGGAAGGCCTTGGGAAGTAGGAGGAGGTCTCCACACAGTCTCTGCCCTGGGGAAACGTTTCATGTCGTGGGAGGGACGACATGTAGGTAGGAAGGTAGGTTGGTAGACAGACCAATAGAAGGAATGAATGAACAAGCAGAATGATGTAGCGATGTCCACTAGGAATCGAGAGGAGGGAGAAGTCACGTGCCTGGGCATCTGGGGAGAGGTGGGAGCTGCATCGGGCCTGGATGGGTGGGCACCTCGGATGGGAGAAGGTGGGCGCAGGCTGTGCGGTTGGCTCAGGCAGGACGGTTCGCAGCAAGGCTGGAGCTCTGAATGCTTCACTTGCCGTCTGACCGGTCTGTCTCCCTCCAGTTCTCCTCCTCTGCGCACTTCTTTGGCAACCTTTCTCCTGCCTCCATGTGGTCTCGCCTGCCAGACTTGCCCAATAGCATTTGCACTCTGTCTTGCTGAGGTTATGAGGCCTTCCGAGGGAAACGAGGTCCCTGGACATCTGGTCTTCCCTTCCACGCAGCGTCGTATTTCGTTATCTGCAAGTAGAATCCAGGCGGTAACTTTCCTTTGGATAAATTCGCCTGTTTTCTTCACACGCCTCTGCCATTGTCCACGCAGGTGCCACCTTGTGTGTGATCTGTCAGGACCGGAACTCACTCCGCCAGACGGTCGTCCGCCTCGAGCTGGAAGATGAGTGGCAGTTCCGACTGCGCGACGAGTTCCAGACCGCCAATGCAAAGGAAGACCGACCGCTCTTCTTTCTGACCGGACGACACATCTGAGAGACACCAGCAGATTCTCCAGAAGAGTGGAGTGCTCAGAACCTCATGCTATTGAGGCTAAAAGAATTCCTGGAACCACAGGGTGTTTGAACTGGAGCGGGCCCCAGAGACTGTCTGCTGTGCACCCTCCTCATGGTACGTGGCAGGGAGCCGAGGCCCAGCGATGGATGGAGATTTATTGAGAGTGAAGAGGATGAGTGGCTGGCGAACAGGACCACAAACCCAAGCCTCCTGGGTTCTGGGCCAGGCCGTGTTGCCCTGGGCTATGTCAAAGTCCATTTTGTGAAGACAAAGGTTTGCCCACCGTCATGTCATCCATATGCTTCTGTGGACAAACTTGACTTTTCTTTTAGTTCTTAAGGATCACTCTTGGATTATCTCGTAGAGGCGCCAGTATTTCAGGCGACAGATATGATGTTAGCTGTGTAGGTTTCCCTGTCACCTACTACAAAGCAATATTCCAGAAGAACATTGTAACCGTAAAGGCTGGGGACAAGAAAAAACTGCGTGGGTCACTTGATAAGAATTATGAGTTGTTTACAAGTTGCCCTTTTAGAAGCTAGCCCAAAGGCGTCCACTGTAATAAAGGAAAGCAAATTGTTTTCCCTCCGAGCAAATATAATTCTCTTAAAACGGTATAGGGCAATTCCCTCCCTCTTGGAAAGGGCGAAAGTGGAAAGAAACTTTCTTTAAAACTAAAGAGGTTTCAGGAAGGAAATTAGGGTTACAGAGGTTGATGTTAAGAAAAGCATTTGCCTTACAAAGGAAAGAGGAGCAAATTGGTTACTTGAAACCAGCAATGAAAACAACCAAAGTGATATGTAAACGAGTTAATAAGAACTAGACTTCCGACTATAATTTATTGAAGCTCAGTTTTCAGTTCCTTAAATAGTTTGTTTTCTCTTATGAGTGACCGGTCCCTGACGAGAGAGGAAGGGGACCGATGAGAGAAGAAGGCAGGGGTGTTCCATGATGCCCACACGTTCGCTTGCCTGCTGGAACATTTTTTTAAACCAGCATGTTAGAGTGCCACCTACAGGCCGGATGTTGGGCCCGGTGCTGTCACAGTTACCACCTCGCTTAATCCTTCCAACAGCCTGTGTGGTGGAATGATTCTCCCACTTGAAAGATGAGAAGGTTGAGATGCAGAGGGCACCTCCCCAGGCGGGAAAGCAGTAGAAGCACAAGTCAGACTCCTGGGTTCTGGACTCCAGAGTCTGTCTCCCCCTGCCCCACATTGCTTTTGGAGTGGCCCGTAACCCAAGGAAAAGTTTACTGGTACTCAAAACTTGATCATCAGAGAGCATTCTTAGACATCCATCGCAGACATTTATAAGCACTCTAGTGGATAACAATCCAAGAAGAAATTATTTTAAAAGATGATGCCAAAGAGTTGATGTCAATGTTTTCTTCCCTAAGAAAAAAAATCCGTGAGTATAAAAGATTAGATGAATGTTCATAAAATGATTCCTTTGTATATGCCATTATTCCTATTTTGGAATAAAAACTTATTTTCTTTAGTTATTTCTGTCTTTTGTAAATAGTGGCTTCTGTGCTATTCTTCCCATTTTATTAGTTAATTTAAACTTGAAAAAGCAAATATTCTTGTTTGTTCCAGCCTTATAAATAAAACTTATAATGCATTTATTGTCTCTTTGGTGGGAATGAATTGCATTGTTTTGAGAGGAAGTGGTGTGGCCAGGGGTCTCCAGGGGCTGCCTGCTTAAAATCTCATGGCACCACAGAAAAGACAGTTCTGGAAAGGAAATAGGAATAAATCCATAAGAGCAGGGGTGTATTAACACGTGGCGGAATCCCTGAAAGAGAAAAGGCAAACCGAATTGGGAATGGAGAACACAGCAGTTCAGAGCGTGCAGAGAAGACTGCCACACAGGATGGTGGTTCTAGGGGTGCGCTGAGTTTCCAAGGGGCTAAAGTAGCCGGGGGGGGGCCCTGGGTGTTCGTCAGGATGATTAGCGGGGAGCGGTGGGAGCAGTTAGGCTGTTGGATTCCTCCCAGTCCTCCCACTGCCCTCCCAGTTGTCCACCAACCTGGGCTCAGCAGCTGGCAGTGGCTATGGCTTAAGCAGAGTCTGGAACCCAAGCAGGAATAGGGCAGGGGGGCCAGACCCTTGTGAAGACGAGCTGTTGGCGCTGCCTTCTCCATGGCATTGTCCTGTCCCACAGTCACTTGGACAGTTATGGTAAACAATAAACAAGCAGGAGCTCCCTCAAACTAAAACACAACTAAAACTCATGAAAAAATGTAGTAGACATTAGTATATAGTGAAAGGTGATCACCTCAATAAGAGTCGAGAAAGCAAACAGAATCCTATAAAACAAGTGTAATTAAAATCAGAAGAAAATGAGATTATATTGTATCCAGAATGAAAGGATCAATTACAGATCTGGGAAATTAAAACTAAAGCCTCGATAGGAAGATGAAATAGCCAGACAGGTTGGCACAAGAGTCAGATAGAGAGCTGGAAGGTGCAGCTGAGGACGTCTCTAAGAAGGCAGCAAAAGGAGTGTTCGTGGTCTGTGCCACCCTTCTCCCCTCGCGCTCTGCGTTGTCGGCCACCTGGCCCTCCTGGACCACCTTGGCTACTGCCAAGCAAACACCCATCTCAGGCCTGTTGTTTCCTCTGCCTGGGATGCTCCTCCCCGTCACATCCGCTTGGATCTCTCCCTCACTTCTGCTGGACCCTTAATACTCAAAGGCCACCTCCTCAATGAGGCCATCCCTGATTGAGTACCTACTAACACAGAACATATTTTATTTTTTTATTTTTATTTTTTGGTGTCTTTCTATGAAAGTAGGAATTTTGTTGAGACACATTCACTGCTGTGTTCCCAGAGCCTTGACCGTGGCGGCAGGTGGTGGATGCTCAATGAGTGAATAAATGAATCTCTTCTACCTTAGGTGACCCCAGCATGGAAGCTGGGGGTGGGAGTGGTCAGTGATGGAGGAACTGAGAGAATAAAGAGGGAAATTGAGCTGAAGTTCTTGATTTAATGAAGCAGGAGTTAGTGGAAAAGGAACGTTTAAATACGTATTTTAAAAAACACTGAGAGTAACTGCTAGAAAGAGAAACCAGGGTGTCCGACATCTAAAACATTAAAGGGAAGAGCAGCACCCACAAACTCAGTGTATCTGATCTAATAACTGGCTGGGGAAAAAGGAGAAACTTGGTGAATGAGACAAGGAGTTGGCAGGAGCACATCCAAACATCAATAACCCAAGTAAATATAAATGGATTAAATTCACCTAATATTGGGGCTCGCAGATTGGGTTAAGGAAGCTAATCAGAATAGGATGTAATATTTAAAAAATAGGCAAGGAGATATTTTAAGTTCAAGTTCAAAGTTATACCCAAAGGGATGATAATGGTCACAAAACTGTAGATATGCCAACGCTGCTATGAAATATATAAAGCAAGAGCTGTTAGGAATATGAGAAGAATGGGTAAATTGCACGATCATAAATGGAGACTAGTGCACCTCTCTCAGAAATCGAGAAAGAGGACCAATAAAAATGAGAGTTGACTGGCACAGGAACATGTTTGATCTAAAGGAAGTAACCTTCAAAGGAGAGAGAATTCTTGTGTAATGAAAATTTCAGAAAATGTTCTGGAACCAGTTGGTAGTGATGGTTCTATAACACTGTGAATGTGCTGTCACCAATGGTCAATTTTATGTGTATTTTATCACAATAAACTAAAACTTTTCCAGAGCATTGGAAAATATGGAAACCTACACTTCTGCACGGCCAGGAATCAGTCACCCTAAAACCAGATAAGAATAATAAATACACACACACACTGTGGTTCTTTTTTCCTGGATACTCCAGCAATTTAAGAACTCTTGCGATAAAGGAGAAATCATGCTGCAGGAGCAACATTTACAAGGGTGGCAGTTCTCACGGCAGAAGGGGGCAAAGGAGGGGACTTGGAATTTCTGCCTGATCAGGAGACTTGGGTACCTGCCTGATTCCTTTGCAAGTCACCCAGCTCCCTGGAGACCTGGTTATCTGTGAAATGAGCATGGTGAATAACAAACATTTGTGAGCACCTACTATGTGCCAGGCATTTTACTGAATGACTAAGTGTCCATTATTTCATCTCGCCAACACAATAACATTCCAAAGCAGATATTATTGGGACCACCTTACAGAAGAAGAAACTAGGTCTCAGAGAGGTTAAATGACTTGTCTGAGATCACACAGCTCTCGAGTGACAACAAATCTAGATTCATGCCTGTGAGTTAATGGGATAGTTCCACTAACATCACAGCTGCCTCCTGTCTGGAGTAATTTACTTCCACCAAACACCACGTATTAGAAGGCACCGTGGGCTCCTAAAGTTCTGTGCACAAAGTACTGATCCCAGCTTTTCTCATTGGGAGAGGTGTTGAGTTGCCTGTTGGAGGTGGTGCTAGATGTGAGCATATACCAAATATACTATGTTATATAGCATCCAGAATCTAGGCAATCCCAGCCTTAAGGTTTAGAAACCACTTTTAATAAAAAAGTTTGCATGAAACCTCCCAGGTCCGGCTTCAGATTCTGCAGACGGTTCTTTTTTAAGGGAAGACCGTGAGCCAAGGGCACGTTCAACTTCCACAGCTTTCACTTCTTTTTCAGTCTACTCGCTTAGGCAGACTTCCCGGCTCAGAAGGAATTAGCATTTTAATTAAAACGGTTGGGAGGCCAGCACAGAGTTTTTAAGCCCTTCATGTCTAGAGAAGAAACACGGATTCTCTGGCTGCATTTGTCATTCGCTGAATATGCTGCCCCAGTTTCCCTTTGCTTTTCTTTCTGAAACTTGGGTGAGCGCTGGTTTTTCTCTTAGGGTCTCTGGTGGCTCCAATTCTGGTTCTGGCTCTGTGAAAGGGTCTTCCCCAGGGTGGCAATCCACTCTACTAAGAAGGGTGGGTGTGGGTGGCGTATAAGTAGAATTGTGTCCCCCAAAAAGATATGTTGAGGTCCTAACCCCCAGCACTTCAGAATGCGGCTTTGTTTGGAGATAGAGTCATTGCTGATGTAATTAGTTGAGATGAGATCTTACTGGAGTGAAGTGAGCCCCTCATGCAGTATGACTGGTGTCCTTAAGAGGAGGAGAACAGAGGGAGGACGTCATGTGACCACAGAGACAGAGATGGGAGCCGTGCACCTCCAGGCCAACGAGTGCCAGGGATGGTGGGAACCACCAGACGCTGGAAGGGGCCCGGACGGCTTCTTCCCGACAGTTTTTGGAGAGCATGGCCCTGCTGACACCTTGTTTTTGAACTTGTCGCTTCCAGAACTGGGAGAGAATAAACTCCTGTTGTTTGAATCCACCCACTTTGTGGGGCTTTGTATGGCAGCCCTAAGAAACGGATACAGGCATCAACGCGTTCTTCATCTTTCCGAGTTTGGTGAAAGCTTCCTGGGCTTCTGGTGCTGAGGAAGTCATGGCTGTAGGACTGAGACTGATGCAAGGAACGCTTTTGGGGTCTCTTGATCTTGGCCAAGCAAACAAATAGACTAGACAACCACATAAACAGATACGGCTTAATTTTTTAAAATGCAGGATTATAAAGATATTCAGGAGAGCTTCCCGTTATATTAATGACAGCCACTACTTATTGAGCTTTTCGGGGTGCTAGGTACTATACTTTTTCAAGCCTTTTTTTGTATTTATGATGTCATTTAATTCTTAAAACCCAGAGGATGGTTGTTATAATGTCTGTTGCACAGATGTGAACAAGACGCCCAAGCAGACGAAGGAAGCTGATTAAGTCATATAACTAATAAGTGACAGAGGCGGCATCCATCCCCAGGCCTTCCTGACCCCAGACCCCAGGCTCTTTAGCCAATCCGAGTGCCACCACCTGTGACACAGCAAGGGAACTTAATTTCTATTTGAAATTTGGTTAGATATTATACAAATAATATTATATCAGCAAATTAGAGGGGCCGGCTCCGTGGCTGAGTGGTTAAGTTCGCGCGCTCCGCTGCGGCGGCCCAGGGTTCAGATCCTGGGACATGGCACCGCTCGTCAGGCCACGTTGAGGCGGCGTCCCACATGCCACAACTAGAAGGACCTGCAACTAGGATATACAGCTATGTACGGGGCGGGGGGGGGCGGTTGGGGAGATAAAGCAGAAAAAAAAAAGTGTTATTAAAAAAAATTAGAAAGAAACAGGTTTCACAGTCCTTCTGCCACCAGACGTTTCTGGTGTCTGCCGCTTGCTGGGCACCGTGATGCTCAGATCCTGGGATAACGATGACAGAAACCGCCTCTGTTCTTAGGTCACTCACGCCTCCTTGGCAAACTGACCAAAGTGCTTCATTCCAGACCTTTTCTCTGGATCTGAATGATTTGTTCATAATGTAATATCATTTTGTATTGTTTTCTTTTTTAGTTAATCGTATGACCACAGTGTTTATGCTTGTTATTAATGTCTGATTATTTATGGCAGCCTAACACGTAGATTCGTCTGAGTGGATTATCATGATTCACTCACTTCCTTAATGTTGAGCCTCTAGTGTCTTATCCTCTTTTGCCATCAAACCCTTGGAGAGCGGCAGGATGCCGCAGTGAGCGCCTGGCTCCCGAGGCCCAGCTTACCTGGTGGTCGGGGAAAACGCTTTCTGAACTTCTCTTTGCTTCCGTTTCCTTGCGTGTAACATGGCAATGGAAATGATAGCACTTCCAGTCGAGGCCGTGAGGGTTAGGCATTGTGAGCAATTTCTGTACTTGGCCCAGTGCCTGCTCGTAAATGCCCATCGAGAGCGCGGCAGCAAACCCGTGTGCTCCCAGAGAACTTTGTCTTCCTGGCAAATGGCTTTAAAATAAAATTCTAGGAGTTGAAATACAGAGTCTGAGTTTTTGAACGCTTCTGTTGCTTTCAAAATTTATTGCTAATTTCCTTTCCAAGAGGGTTATCCAATTTTCTCTCCCTCCAGTGTGTGAGCATTTTGATCACACCTGATTTCTGGTGGCAACATTTGTTCTTGTCATTGATATTTTTAAAAATTATTTGTTTGTTGAGGTAACATTGATTTATAACATTTTATAAATTTCAGCTGTACGTGATTATATTTCACCTTCTGTATGGACTACATCGTGTTCCCCACCAAAAGTCTAGTTGCCATCTGACATCATACACGTGTGCCCCTTTACCCCTTTACCCAACCCGTCTTCTTTCCCCCTGGTAACCACCAATCTGTGCTGTCTCTATGTGTTTGTTTGTCGTTGTTTTTATCTTCTATTTATGAGTGAAATCATATGGTGTTTGACTTTCTCCCTCTGACTTATTTCACTTAGCATAATACCCTCAAGGTCCATCCATGTTGTCGCCAGTGGCAAGTTTTCTTCTTCTTTATGGCTGAGTAGTATTCCATTATATAGATACCACATCTTCATATGCACCCTGATGTTCATTGCAGCATTATTCACAACAGCCAAGACTTGGGAACAACCTAAGTGCAGATGAACATTTTAATTTATATATTAGCCATAAAATGTTGCATCACAATTGTTTTAATCATGGATTCTTTAGGAATTATTGAGACTGAACATATTTCCTCTCATGTGTTTCTCAGCCTTTGGAGTCTTGGTGTTTGCTTCATGATTTGCATGAGATCTTTGGATACCATGTAAAGTAACTCCTTATCACCCGTGTTTTCTTAAATTGTTTTCTCAATTTGTTTTTCCTTAAATTTTGGTTCTATCGTCCTTTGCTGTGTTTTGGCAACATGTAGCTGAGAGGGTAGGCCTCATTCACAGGGCCTGCTGTAAGGGGCATCTTACAGGTTTGACCAAGTTTGGGGTCCAGAATGCTGATGATGGCAATAATGACAACTAGTGTTTATTGAACAATTACTACATGCCAGGCTTGTGAGAGGGATTTTCCATTCTTCATCTCATTTGATCATCATACACTTCTTATTAGGTCCTACAGATCCACAGTCCCTTATCTGAAACCCTTGGGGCCACGTGTATTTTGAAGTTCATAGTTTTTTGACTTTTGGAAAAGTAACATGGTACACATACAACATATCCTCTAACAACTTTAACAGGCTGTTGTGGGGTTACTGTGTTTGCCTCCCCCCCAAATTCATTTGTGGAAGCCCTAACCCCTGGTGCACCTGTATCTGGAGATCCCAGTCCACGTGCCCAGGCTGGGCCTTCCTCCTCCTGGCTGCATTTCTCGTCTTCCTTTGCCCCTTCTAGCCTCTCATCTCAAACAGGGTACCAGTTCAGGTGTCTGTGCATATGCTATCTGTGATGTGTGTGTGTGATGTGTGTACACATGTATGTGATTGTGTGCATGTGATGGGTGTGCATGTGATGGGTGTGCATGTGATGGGTGTGATGTGTACATGTGATGTGTGGGCATGTAATGTGACTGTGTGCATGTATGTGTGTGCACATGACGTGTGTGCATGTGATGCGTGAGCACGTGATATGTGTGTGCAGGTGCTAGTGACCAGAGTGGGGTGGTTGGGTGACAGTGGATCAGGAGGTGGACAGAGTTCAGGGAAGTATCAACACAGTTGATCAGAAAGAGCCTTGTCTTGGTCCTTCTATTCTGCTCCCGCTCACAGACCTATGGTTTAACTGCTTCTGGACACTCAAGGGAAAAATGGCCATTTCTCTCTTGGCGCAGGCCTCAAAGCTTCAGGAGCAAGGGTGGTCATACCAAGTGGGACTCAGCCGCGTGCAGGTAATAGAGAGAACCGAGGCCTGCGGTGAAACGGAGGGAGCCCGCCCGACAAAAAGAATGGAATCCAACTCTCTTCTAAGCTTGTGCTTGCCAGAGCGTGTCTGCAGCCCTCGTCCTCTGCTGCAGGTAGCCCAGCGCCATTTCCAGGTGGGTCACACATCCGTCATCCCGCTGGCTGCCCCTGCTGCCTCATGTCAGGCAGTCACGCAGGCCAGAGGCTAGGAGAGGGAAGCTAGTGACCCCTGGCTTTCCAGAGCCTACAGAATACTTCCGTTAGTGGGAACAGCTGCTCCGCTACAGGGACAGAGTGGGAAATTCTGCTCCAGCTCATGTGATAGAACAATGCCATCAGCTTCAGGAGCACTGTCATTTACCATTTGTGGAAATTCTTAGGACATCTGAGCCCACAACCTATGCACACCAAACTACAGAAGAATGTGTGGACTTCCAGGATGGCAGAAAAACAGCAATAATACTAATGGTAACGACAATCACAACAAGAAGAACGCCAGTGAAAATGTACTATTTATTATGCACCAGGCCCTGTGCTAAGCACTTTAATCCTCAAACAACACTGGGAGATGGGGACTCTTCATCCCCATTATACAGATGAGGAGCTGAGGCTAAGAGGCGTAGGTGACTTGTCTGCAGTTACACGGCTGGTAAGTGGCAGAGCTGGGGGTCAGGCTGACTGCTCAGCTTGAATGATTAGTGACGAGCTTGCCAGTCTGAATGCGAGGTGACAGTGCGCTCCATCACTGTGTGCTGGGTTCAGCCCTCTGTTTCATTCAGGTTGGGGGCTCTGGGGGCTCCCCAGAGCCTGAAGCTGTACCCATTGTGGTGGGTCTCAGGGGCTCCCGCAGGTGACAGCTCCATGCGGTGGGGCTCTCGACACAGGTTGCTGAGGGCTTCCAGGAAGAGTTTCCTGAAGGAGGACGACACGACGTTGTACAGGACAGGGGTCACTGCTGAGCTGACGTAGAAAAGCGTGTTGGTCACCAGGTAGAAGTAGTGATAGAAATCGTAGAGCGTGCTGGAAGAGAACCCCAGAAGGCGTGGTTAGAGGACCCGTCACCTGCTCACAGCGTCCTCCCCTTTCTGCTGGAGCACGCCTCCCTCCTCCGGAGGGCGAGGGGAGGAAGGCCTGTTTTCTGCATCAGGAAGCACAGTGTGAATTCCGTAATGTTGCACCAACACCAGCTGCCCTTGGCCGTGCCCTCCGCCCGGCCTCTGTGCGTCCCTCCTCCGGGCGCAGTTCCCAGTCCCTTGCACAGTGAAGGGCACGTGTGCCAACTGACAGCCCATCGTCCAGCCCGCTGAGACACTGGGAGCCTTGTGCTGCTGGGTGTGGTGAAGGAGAGGTGGCTTCACTAAGAGGAGAAAGTCTTTGTGAGAAGCCACGCCCCTTGTCACAGAGATTCTCTGCAGTGGGAAGGGCTGTGCATGTGCACGTGTATGCACAGGTGTGTGTAAGGGGCACTAGCAGCTCCAGAGAATGAAGCGTCTGTTGACACGGCTATTTCCTTGAAGGCCACATGGGATTTCTCTTCTCTCGGATGTTTGACTGCCACTTATGATGAGGGGCATAGTGATTTCCAAAAGGAAGACAATGGATCCTCTCTTCTCCAACTGTGTCATGAAAAGGGCATGCATGGTCTGGTCTGCTAAGGGCCTTTGTTAGCTCATGGAATCACAGCTCCGGGTCTTCCTCCCCGACGAGACCTTGTAATAAGATGGCTGTCGCCCCTACCCCCCACCCCAAGCCTGTAGGCTGCTCTCCATCCTGTAGTCAGGATGCCCATAGCCCTGACTACCACTTACACGGCCTTACCAGTTCAGAGAGGTCTCGAGATAGTGCTCTGTTCCACACCCCCAGCCGGGAGATTTTGAGATAACAGACTTGGCAGGACCAGCTAGAATGGGGGCCAGAGTTCCAGAGGACCCAGCAACTGGGGGTCCCTCTGGAGATCAAAGGAAACCCCAGGCCCAGCCCGGGGCCCCCTCCCTGTGCCAGGGCTCTTCTACCACACTCACTCGGTCCACTTGTCATCAGAGACATAGCAGTACATGAGCCTGCGGGCGTGGTACGGCAGCCAGCAGACGACATACACGGCCACGATGGCTCCTGCAGCACAATTAGGGGGAGACAGACAGCGACAGACGGAGAACAAACAGACTCTCAGTTATGCCACCTCGGGGGAGGACGATGCCCGAGGCGACAACAGCATTTCCCTGGAACTCGTTCCTGGATTCCAGGAGTTGGAAGGGAACTCTGAGGTTACCTGATACATTCCTATCTGGATCTGTCCCCAAGCCCGGTGTTACCCTGTCCTCTGAGTGAATGTCCACTTTAACCCTGACTGGAAAACGACATGCTTCTAGAACCTTCTATAACATCTATAACCTCCTCCTAGCCACTGGAATAGACTCCCAACTCAGGGCTAGATATTCCCACCTGGTTGTCTAACTGCATTGACAACAGAACTTAAATGTCCTTCTGCCTTATAAAGCCGTTATATATATTTTAAAAAAGCCTACCCCTTTTTGTGATAGCTTGATGGCACCACCATCCATCTATCACTCAGGTCATAGGCCAAAGAGTCTTCTTATTTTTCCATTACCCACTAGATCCAATTTATTAAAAAGCTCCTCCTTAGCATCTCTTCTCTTGGTTCCTCCCTCCTCACCTCCACAGCCCCCGTGTCTCCTCTCCACTGGACTGTGACAGCAATCTCCTAATTGACCCTTTTGTCTCTAACCTTCTACCCCCTCCCTTCCCTCCTCCTACTCCTGCCCTGACTGGCAAACCCATTCTCTAGTCCTGTGTGGTCCCTGGACCAGCAGCATCAATATCAACTGGGAGCTGATTAGAAATGCAGAACCTTGGGCTCACCCTAGACCTGCCGAATGAATTAGAATCTCTGCGCTGGGCCCAATGGTCTGTGTTTCAAACTCTCCACATCATTCTGATGCACACAGAAGTTTGAGAAGCATGGTATAGCCCACCCTCCAAAGACTGAGCACAGCGTATCTCAGGAGCAAATCTCCCATCATTTCCGGGCGAGACACTTTCAGTGACTGCCTGTTGTCTGTGGAAGGAAGTCTAGGCACCTTCGTGTGCTACTTTGGTTACTTGTCACATCACATCACACTTAGCTCTTACATTTCTGTCCCATGCACCAGACCATGGCGTTGAGAGCAGAGACCCCCGACTCTTACTCGCCCCTCCCAGACCTTAGCAGGTGCCTGGATTACAACGGTGCATGGGGAGACCTCTGTTTTCCTGCGCCTTTTAAGTTTCCCTTACAAGGCCAAGTTTGCCCAGATACTTACAAGAACAAACCGATCAATGTCGTAGGAGGGAGAGTGAAGAGATGGTGGGGAAATGGGTTTGGGGACCGAGCCAGTCTGAGTCCACAATTCCCTGTCTGCAGGTCCTTAGCTATAACTACTCCCTGTATTCGTCCATATGGCCCGACTCCCTGAAAAGTAGCCGAGTATCTGCCTGTCCATCTATACCACTCCCTGGAGCAGGTAGGGTTTCGTGTACAGAATTCCCATTCTTTCCTTTAATGATACCGCTGACCCTTGCAGAAGCCTGTTGGTGGTTGTACAGTTTCCCCAGGACCTGGAGAAAAATGAGGGCTAGGGAGAGGTAGTATTTGCTCAGGGTCACTTGGCCAGGGATTGGAGGAGGCAGCCCTGGAGCCCGGACCCTTCCTCTCAGGGCTGTTACCGAGCACTTAACTGAGAACCTGGATGCTGTGCTGAAGGCCGCGGATCCGGCGGGCGTCCTTGTGTCTCACCAGGCTGACCTGGCCCCCCAGGGAGAGTGACTTCCTCTCCTGACTCACTAGCTCCACGCGGCTTGGGGAGGGGCTGCCTGGGGCAGAAGTGGATGGCACCTGGGAGCAGAGGGCCACCAGGTGGCTCACGGTGACCCCATTCAGGAAAGCAGTTAACGCCAAGGGGAGCACGAAGGACACCAGCACGTTCACCTGTAAGGTAATCCAAGGGTTACAGACGTGACACTCCAGTCATCAGGCTGTGCCCACGGGCCCAGGAATCTGCAGCAGCAGGAGAGGGGGCGACAGCAGGGTTACAAGATAAAGGTGAGAAAATTCTCAGCAAGTACGGAGAGTGCAATGAAAATAGAAGAGAAACAATCAAAAAATTGAGGATTAGTTTAGGACACTCATCATCTAAACAACAGCGGTTCTAGAAAGAAAAAGAATAGAGAAAACAGAGGGGATGAAATTATTTTTTAAAAAAAAAAATTCAAGAAGATTTTCTCAAAATTCAGGACTACGAGTTTCTAGGTTGAACAGCTGCCTGGGGGCCCTGAATTATGGATGAAAATAAATCCGAATCAAGGCACATTTTTCATGACTCTTAGTGCCCTGGGGATAAAGAGGAGATCTTCAAAGCTTCCAGGGAGATGAAACAGAGTGCTTACAAAGCATGGGGACCAGAACAGCATTAGACTCTGTCACAGCAACAGTGGAAGCTGGAAAGTGATGGAGCATTGTTTTACGGTTTGTGAGGGAAATGGTTTCCATCTTAGAATGTTATGCCCAGCCATATTATGACAGATGTGAGGACAAAATGAAACACTTTAAGACATGCAAATCTCCATTTTTTACCTTCTATAGACCTTTTCTCAGGTCACAGGAGGCTACAAGAGCATATGTTCCAGCAAGATAAAGTTAAAAATAGGGTCTCCAACAGAGGAACAGAGCGATGGAACAGACCTCTCGGGATGCCGGCTGTGCATCCAGTTAGGCTGGGGCAGAAGAGAGGGCTCCAGGGATGCCTGAACACTAGGAGAGGACACCAGTGGATTATCTGATAAGTCTGAACATATTGAAATAGCACACTTCCAATAGAGAAGGAGAAAATGAGTTAGAAATAGCTATAGAGGAAACCAAGCAAATGAAACAAAAGGCTGTTCATTATTAACTGCAAGGAAAGCAAAGGCAATATTGAAAAGGAAATACAATAAAATATATGATGTGGCTCATCTGTGCAGAAGGTTGACATAGTCACAATAATATAAACACTGAACATCAATCTAACCAATAGCGGGATATCATTATACTGGAAGGATGGTGAGAGGAAGTGTGTGTGGAAGTGGGACGTGAGTGTCAGACAGCGAACTGCTCATCTTCCACAGTTAAGACAGTGGATAAAATTTACAACTGAGAAATAGAGCAGGCATGTTCTTTGGAAATATGGAGGCAAAGAGTGGCAAGAGTTGAGAACGGATGGTAGCTGCCTCTAGACTAGAGAATACAGCTCAGAGTGTGGAGTGGGGAGGGGGCAGCTATTTTACATTATAACCCTTGTATTATTGTTCGACATTCTTTGACTTATGAAAAACAAGTTTATATACCTTTTGTAAAAATGTTTAATTTTTAAAATTCAAAATATAGGTGTTATAGGGTTTTTCCTCTTCACTTCCTTCCCTTTGCAAACATTTTAAAAAACTGAACAACATTTTAATAGCACTTTAAAATCAGTACAAAATATCTGAATTGGGTGCTGCGCCTTTTGAAGGAGTTATCATTCGTGTTTTTTACATCTTAATGCATGCTCACAGATCAGCAACACCAACAGAAAATAAGACTGTACACGACAATCATTTTAGTTTTTGCAGAACCAAATAGATTTTTATCAATGACAACATAGTACTACCAAATTGTAACTTGAAGACCAGCCAAGACAGAAATTGAAGGTAAAAATATATTCATAAGTTAGTAATTACTCGTTGGAATTTTAAAATACTTCTGGAAAAACTATACAGATTTTGTACTTTCAAAAACTATGAGCAATTCTCTCAGCCAAAAAACACTGATTAATACAGACAATGAATCAACTCAATGATCAGACATTAAAAAAATGGTGGAAAAAATAATCTTAATTTGAGTCTGGTTATTTTGTTGTGTTAATTTAGACTGTATGTCTCAAGATAAACATTTTTTAATGCACTATTTTTTGAAAAATGCTGTTTCACTGAAAGAACTCACTACATATAACGCCAAAGGCTTGCCCCTGGAGCATTTCATGGCTTTCATTGTATTGGTCAGTCTGCACCAACTAAAGTAAACTATGCTAGTGGCATATTCACAACATATACCTCGCTTGACACTTCCCCCCCCAAACCTAACTCCGCAATAGGTACAGCCTGGAAGCCACTACCCCAGTCTGTGAGAAGTGGAGGAACTGACTACTAGGTATTCTGAGCATGTGGTTGCTGGTTCATTGCCATGGCCACACAGGGTGCAGCAGAGAGCTGCACAGTCAGGCCTGAGGTGGGACCAGCCGTGCACTGACTATCCCGCCTGATAATTCTGCTACAGCTCAGAACCCCGTGGAGGCTGCTGGGAGGCAGATGAGTGTCCCATGCTGCTCTGTGGCTGTGATGTGCTTGGGCCATCATTGGGGCAGGCAGCATGTGGACTGGACCACTGAGGTCTGAGGTCATGGTTAGTCCACCTGATGTAGTGGTAAGGGGAGCAGCTCCCACTGTCGTGAGTGGGGCCCCTGCTTCCCGCTGCTGTCTAGAGTTCCTGCGTAACAAGCTCCATTCTGCTACTGGTGGGTTTGGGGGGGGGGGTTATTTATTTTATTTTTATTTATTTATTTTTTGGGTGTCCTTTATCCAGGTCCAGATTTGGGTAAGGAATTTGACAACCTGCAAAAATGTCTGATATAGAAAGTGGATTTTTAAAAATTAGGGCTCCTGCCTTGCTGGTTCTGAGTAATTCTCTTCATAGGGACTGTGGTAAGCAACTTCTGAAGCAAGCGGAATGTTTTCTTATCGGGTTTAACTTTACGTTTTTCCATATTCTTGTGAAGGCTGCAGTTGGTATATATATTTCTTCTGAAATCCTTCATTAATGTTGAATGTTCAGGCCTCGCTATTATATCCACACAAAATCCCATTACACCTTCTACCTTGTTATGGGGCTAAAGATGGCAAGTTTTGATGATCATAAAAAAGCAGAAGCCTGGGGTGGGTCATGAAATCTATATTTTTACAGGCTCCCCAGATAATGCCAAACTAGTAACGTTTGCTCACCACTCCCACAAGAGTGGGAGGAGCATAGACTGTCAGAGTTAATTTTGTCTGTGGGTTGCACACACAGACAGCAACACAGCATACAGGTCTAGGCACATGGTACATAGGTCTGGAACTTTCCCACAGATTCACTCATTTATTCTTCACAGAGACTCTACAATGTGGATAATATTTCTGAAATGCAGAAAGGAGTTGAGAGAGGTTAAAAAACTTGCCCAAGGTCACACAGCTAGCACGTGGTGGCTCCTGGCCCAACTCATATCTATCTGGTCCCAAAGGAACCTACTTTACAGCCCGCACGTGCTTCCCTGGACCGAACTGAATCGAGAAATGTGAACGCGGCTCGCAGGCTTCCCCTCACAGGCTCCCCTTCGCAGTTCTGCGTTTGCTCAGGGGCACCCTTCGGGGGCGTGTCCTCCCGGTTCTGGAGGTTCCCAGAGAGGAGGTGCTCGCCAACTAGGCAGGTCGCCCGGTCTCAAATCTGGACTTCTCTTAATGCTTCCCCTTAACCAAGTCTCTCCCCAAGACCTCTGTAAAGTGGGGCAATGAGACCCAACTTTCGGGGCGGTCTCGAGTATTAGAGGTGAAATCCCTGCCCGTCCGCTCCCCGTCCCCGTCCCCCCACCCCCCCCCCCCCCCCCCCCCCCCCCCCCCGTACCTGGATGAAGACCTGGAGCGTGGAGCGGCTCACCAGCACGGTGCACACGCGCGAGGCGGGCTCCGGCTCCCCGCCCGCCGTCTCCAGCTCGTGCTTCTGCCCCATGATGATGGGCATGGGCAGGGCGAGGCCGAGCGAGGCGGCCCAGACGAGCGACAGCAGGCGGCGGGTCCTGCGCGGCGTCAGCAGGCGGCGGGCGCGCAGGGGCTGGCACACGGCCAGGCAGCGCTCGGCGCTCAGGCTGGCCACGCTGAGCACCGTGGCGTAGGTGCCCAGCTCGCGCACGAAGTAGTAAGCGCGACAGCCCAGGTCGCCGAAGACCCAGGGGTAGTGGAACCACACGAAGTTGTAAAGCTCCACGGGCGCGCTGACCAGCAGCAGCAGCAGGGCGGAGAGCGCCAGGCTGAGCACGTGGGAGCGCAGGCGCCGCGGGGGCCCGGCGCGCGCCTTCAGCACCACGTGCACGGACAGCGCATTGCCGGCCGTGCCCAGGGCGACGATGAGCGCGTAGAGCGCGGTGAACAGCACCTTGGCCCAGAGGCGCGTGTCCACGCCCAGCCGGGCGTCCAGGCTCAGCGCCGGGCCCGGACTGGGCCTCGGGGGCTTCGGGCTACTGGTCTCCATCCCGCTCCCGCGGCTGCGCTCCCTCCCTCTCACTGCCCGGAGACCGGGCGACCTGCCCAGTTGGCGAGGGCCTCCTCCTCTCTGGGAACCTCCAGAACCGGGAGGACACGCCCCCGAAGGGTGCCCCTGAGCAAACGCGGGACTGCGAGTGGGAGCCTGCGAGCCGCGTTCACATTTCTAGGTTCAGTTCAGTTCAGGGAAGCACGCGCGGGCTGTAAAGTAGGTTCCTTTGGGACCAGATAGATATGAGTTGGGCCAGATGCCACCACATACTAGCTGTGTGACCTTAGACAAGTTTTTTAACCTCTCTCAACTCCTTTCTGCATTTTAGAAATATTATCCACATTACAGAGTCTCTGTGAAGAATAAATGAGTGAGTCTGTGGGAAAGTTCCAGACCTATGTACCATGTGCTTAGGCCTATGTGCTGTGTTGCTGTCTATGTGCAACCCAGAGACAACTGCCCAAGAATTTGCCAACGTTTCAACAGTTTTCAGCTGTTATTCTTTTTGCTAAAGGGCTGTTTCAAGGCTGCACTTTTATCCTTGAGGAACTCTGTCCCTGGCAGATGCATCCTCATGGTATCATGCTCTCCCCGTCCTTCAAGGATGTCACTCTCATAGAGCAGCAGGAGAAAGTGAAAAGAAATGTGTTCAACATGTTTTAAAACCTTTCACTGGGCTCTTTCCTACACTGTCATAAACGCCAGCACCTCAGAGCTACGAGGCCCTTGCAGAGGCCTCATCCCCCCCTTAGAGCCCCTGGTGTTTTTTGGGGCAGAACCAGGTCTCCTGACCTTCTGTCTCCAGCCGAGTTGCGGTTGCCCAGTGATCGTGTAATCTTCCATCTGCATGGGTAACCACACAGTCATGTTGGGCTAGGGCCTCAACATATGGATTTTGGAGGGACACAATTCAGTCCATAACAAGGATTCCATACCTATGAGTTTTAGCCAAATTTTCTTTGAAGCAAATAACCAGTATTAATACATTTTTAACATTTTACTGGGTTTCATGTAGCTCCCTAAGGCCTGTGGGACCTGGGAGAAGGCAAGTTCCTGCTTCCCTTGGAAGAGTCCTCCAAGTCCTTCATCTTCTGAGGGCCAGGCTGGGCCAGTGGACAGCACATGGGGTGGAGCCGGAGGATGTGAGGACAGGCCTTGGCTCTAGCTGTGTGTCTCAGGCAAGCCATCAGTCTCCCTTAGTCTTAGTTACTCACCTGACAAGGAGGGATGATAATATTTCGACCTGTTTTTCTTACCGTTTAGGTTAGAGTGCTGAGCAGATAGGAAGCATCTGAATTGAAGTCCCCAGGCTGTCACTACAGGAAGTTAAACCTTTAACTCCTACACAGCAGGGAAGCTCAAAGAAAAGGGGGGCAGTCTCTGGTTTTTCATTTGTGGCACCATATGGGGTGGGACTGTGTGTCAAAGATATGAAAGAGGTATTGTTGTCTTTAGGACAGCTCAAGATGAGCATCCTCTGTCATGTGGAAAGAGGAGAATTTCTTTTGTATCTTCTGTGGATGGTCCTCTCCAGCCAGATCAGAGGAGGCCTGCAGAACGTTTAATGTGTAAAGCAGTTAATGTGGAAGGGAGGGAGAGTCAGCCCCACCGACTCCCCCAGCGGGCTCCCCCTGCAGAGGTGTGCAGAGGGCTCGGGATTCCTGTCTTCCCCCTGGGGACCAGAGCAGACTGACTGGCTTGCCTCTGGCTGTAAATCTCGTTCATGGTCACCCTAACCTGAAACCCTTCCCAGGGAGTGACTCCGCGTGTGGATGCTTGAGCCTAGAGCTTGCTTCTTCAGTACCCAAGAGAACGTAACTTTGCCTCTGTATAAAGACAAAACCTCGCTTCTGTTAGGACTGGTTTCCACCTGTATCGGAAGACTCTGACCCTTGTTATCTTCCACCGTCTATGGTAAAATCAAACCTTAGCTTTCCTGTTTTACCACAGGTCAGACTAAATTACTCCATCTTTAATGGGGTAGCAAATAACTCAGAGCTGGTCAGCGTCGGAGGGCTCCACCACGTGTGGGCAGTTATGGTGGAGCAGCAGTTCTGAGTCCGGAGATGCCAGAGATGGAGCATGCTCTGCTGTTGGCTGTCTGGGCAGTGAAGTGTTGACAGGGCTTTCTGGCCAGGCCAGGGGGGTCTCTGAGGCCAGGACTCTTTGCTTGCTTTTTGTGCCCAGGTTCCTAACCTTCTTGCCTGTTGCATGCGAGACTCCATCAATAGGGCTTCTGCCATGGACTGATTTGTGTCCCCCAAAATTCCTGTGTTGAAGCCCTAACCTTCAGTGTGACGGTATTTGGAGTAAGGAAGTAATTAATGTTGAATGAGGTCGTAAGAGTAGGTCCCTGATAGATAGGATTAGTGTCCTTATAAGAGGAGACAGCACAGAGCCCCCCATGCCCACTCTCTCTGCCATGTGAGGGCACAGCAAGGAGGGGCTGTCTGCAGACCAGGCAGAGGTGCACCAGGAGCCCAACTGGCCGGTCCCTTAATCCTGGACTTCCAACCTCCAGAACTGTGAGAAAACGAATTTCTCTTGTTTAAGCCTCCTGGTCTGTGGGATTGTGTTATGGCCCCCAAGCTGACTAAGACAGTATCCAATCCCTCTGCAGCTTTTGGTCCTGATGCCAACAAATGACCTGGAGAGATTATTTGCTACTTTAACCTTGGGGAAAAAAAGACGGTTAATTCCCTGTTCCCCTCACTCCAGGAGTGAGTCATGGTAGGATTTTCTGACTCAGCGGAACAGAGTTTACCTTCACGGGAACAACAGGGAGTCATTGTGTGTGTGTGTGTATGTGTGAGAGAGAGAGACAGAGAGACTCAGAAAGACACACACACACAGGTCTTCCCTTCATTTTTCCCTCTCTAGATCCACTCTTCCCCACTCTGCTGTGAGCTCTCTGGCCTCTGGCTGGGTTCAGCCAGTGGTAGAGGATGAGAAAGCGTGAGGAGAGAGAGTTCGAGGTACTTATTCCTCTGACTTCCTCCCCGCTGTATCACCATGGACAGGCCCACACCCTTGACACCTTCAGCCAAAGGTCCTGCAGGATGACCCTCTCCTCCGGCTACTCTCTCAGTGTATTAGTCTTCTGTGGCTGCTGTAACAAATTACCACAAACATAGTGGTTTAAAACAATGCAAATTAATTAACTTACAGTTCAGTAGGTCAGAAGTCCAACACAGGTCTCACTGAGCTAAAATCAGGGTGTTGGCTGGGTGCATTCCTTCTGGAAGTTTCAGGGGCGAATCTATTCCATTGCCTTTCCAGATTCCAGAGGCCATCAGCGTTCCTTGACTCATGGTCCCCTCCTCCATCTTCAAAGAGTCAGGCTGAATCCCTCTCACACTACTGTCTCTGCTTCTCTTCCGCCTCCCCTTCCCCTTTTAACAACCCTGTGATTATATCAGACCCACCCGGATAAACACGGCAAGGGCAGAGGCTGCAGTGAAAGGGGGTCATGTCAGGCATGCTCCAAGCTCTGAAGTGGTGGGAGAAGAAGGTATGGGGTAACGATTCAGGTTATTGTTTGGAGATCATCCAGGATAGTCTCCCTATTTTATGGGCAGCTGGCTAGCAACCTTAATCCCTCTTTGCCGTGCAGTGTGGTGGAAGATGTAAGGAAATCTGCCTAAGGTAACACGTTCTCGGGTCCTGGGGCTTAGGACACAGGCACCGTGGGGGCCGGTATCCTGCCTCCCACACCCGGGCTCAGGTCGCTGCTCCCTCCCTCTCTCCTTGACCCAAGGATGGCCTCAGCACCTCCTCTTCCTGGCCCTGTTGCCTCACCAGCTGCTGCTGGCCTTCCTCAACCCTGCCCGTGTCCTTGTGAACAGTCCCTTTATTAGGGCCTCCTCGAGGATCCAGCTTGAGCATCCAGTCTGTTTTCTACTGGGACCTTAGTGGATGTAGTGTGTGTGCATGATGGACTGTTATCCAAAATATGCACAAACTCTAAAATCTCAGCAATAAGAAAACAACAACTCGATTAAAAAATGGACCAGAGGCCTGAACAGACACCTCAACAAAGAAGAGACACAGATGGCAAATAAGCCTATGAAAAGATGCTCCATATCATATGTCATCAAGGAAATGCAACCAAGCGATACCACTCCACACCTATCAGAATGGCCAAAATCCAGAACGCTGACAATAACAAATGTTGGTGAGGATGTGGAGCAACAGGAACTCTCATTCATCACTGGTGGGAGTGCAAATGGTACAGCCACGTTGGAAGACAGTTTGCTGGTTTCTTACAAAACTAAACATACTCTTCCTGTCTGATCCAGCAATCACACTCCTTGGTATTTATCCAAAGGAGTTGAAAAACATGTCCGCACAAAAACCTACACACAAATGTTTATAGCAGCTTTATTCATAATTGCCAAAACTTGGAAGCCACCAAGATGTCCTTCAGTAGATGAATGGATAAACCAACTGTGGTCCATCCAGACAACGGAGTGTCATTCAGCGCTAAAAGGAAATCAGCTGTCAAGCCCTAAAAGACATGGGGGGAAGGAGAGATGACTAGGTGGCGCACAGAGGATTTTTAGGGCAGTGAAACTACTCTGTATGGTCCTGCAGTGGTAGACACATGTCATCACACATTTCTCAAAACAGCAGAATGTACAACACCAGGAGCGAATCCTAATGCAAGTGATGGGCTTATGGGTGATAATGATGCGTCAACGTAGGTTCATCCGTTGTAACAAATGTATTAATCTGGTGGCAGGTGGTGGTGGGGAATGTTGTGCAGGTGAGGGACAGAGAGAATATGAGAACTCTCTGTATTTTCAGATAAATTTTTCTGTGAACCTAAACTGCTGTAAAAGAATGAACTTTATTAATTAAAAAAAAAAAAGCTTGATGTGACTTTTTCCCCATGCTGTGTCCTCTCCACTGTGCGATGTCCTGTTGGAGCTGAAGACGACTAAGGCCGGGACCGTGTCAGAGGGGTCCCTCCAGTGGCTGAGACGATGAGATGTAAACTCACCAGGACCCGCCCTCCCCTGGCACCCTCTAAGTGGCGAGCAAAGGGAGTGGACAGTGACAACTCTCTCTGAGCGCCACCTCTTCCTGGCCAGGTGAGCCTCGGAGCCTATTTCCTCTTCTGGGAAATATCCCCTAACCTTGAGAATGAGAGAGAGATGATGTGTGTGCGAAAAGCACTGGGCACATGGGGGAGCTCAGCAATGTCTGTCCCAACCTCATCCTTTCCCTCCTGTCAAAGGATGGAAAAGCCATGGAGAGATCACGGAAGGCTCCATGGAGGAAGGAGGTTTGGCCTGGGCCTAGAATGCGGGCAAATTTGAAAAAGAAGACAGGAGGAGGAAGGCATTCCAGGCAGGGGTCAGCATGAGCTGGGGGAAGACGGGAAATGGGAGAATCACAGAGCTCTTGGGGGCTATCAGGTGACTCCCAGACTCCGGGCCTGGCAGCCGGGGACAAAGGGGTGTCCTGCGGATGCTGCACCACCAGGACACACAGGGGAAGTGTTTCAAGGGAAATTCACCCTGGTGCTGGCCACAGTCCCTTGGGGCAGCGACAGAGTCCTCAGGAGATCTATTGCAGGAACCGTTAGAGTGCGCAGCTGACGGAAGTCCAAAATAAAACAGAGGCTCGATTTCTCGTCTGTAAAATGGAGCTCTTAATGCCTAACTCAAAGTTATTTTGAGGATTAATAGTTGCTGCTGCTTTTTGAGGGTCTAATGCATGCCAGGCGTGGCGTCAAGGACTCTGGGTGCGTGGCCTCAAGTATCCCCACCACAGCCCTATGAGGGAGAGGCTCTATTTTTATCCCCGCGTTTCCCAGATAAGGACACGAAGGCTCTTAGAAGCTGAGTGAGTTGGCCTGAGTCAGAACAGCTTCTAAGGGGCAGAGTCAGACCCAGAGCCCGGGTCCGTGTGACTCAGATTGTGAGATTTAACTACCACGCAGAGCGTCTGGAGCCCCGTCAACGCTCACGGCCCCATTCCTGGGCGCACCAGCCAAACCAGCACTGGCTCTCAGGGCCCAACATAGCAGCAAGACACGTGTCAGCCGGATGGCCCTGTCTCCAACCCCTGCTGCCAGCGGAGCTGGGAAACACGCTTGGGCCCGGAGCCCCCAGGACCACGCCCCCCGCCCCTTCCTACGGGAACCGCGGAGGCTGCACGCCCACTGCCCCTTACTAATCGATACTATGACACGTTCGGAGGTGCTCCTGCCTGTGCAGTACTGTGCTTCTATCAGATTTCTGGCTAAATCCTGACCGTGACCAGGTATAATTACTGCCATCTTATCACTCTGTTGTCAGGAGGTTCTTAAAATATCTTGGCAGCATGAATTAAAAATAGTAAGAATGGTGGTGACCCGGCTCAGCGGAAGCGTCCTAAGGGCTTGTTAATTTCCCCTTGCCCTGAAGCACGTTTCAGGGCCTTCAGACCACGGGAGCTATTCCGGGGCGGGGCACCCGGCTCTGAGGCTGTGCGCAGCGCTCCCTCCCTGGCTCTCTCTGAGCTTTTCCAGGGTGAGGAAGGCAGGGCTAGGATCGCGGTGACCTGGGAACTCGGAGGCCTGGGATCGAGTTTCCCTCTGCTCCTTGCTAGATGCAGTACCTGGGGAGCCGCTGAGCCCTGAACCTGTAAAAGGAGGGTAATAATGCCCATTGCATCAGATCAGACACGCCAGGCACCTTCCTGTATTCTTCCACCTCACTCCACCGCGACTCCAGATGATTCTTGGTCAGGGCCTCCTCTGGAGGAAGGAGGAAGAGGAGTGAACACAGTGAAACTGGAAAAGGCCTGGCTGGGGAGGAGTTGGAGAACCAGAGAGGACCTTCACCCAGCCCACCGGGGGGAGTTGAAAGACGTCAAGAGGCGGTGGGTCTTAGCAGACAAGTTGCAAACTACCAGACTGAAGCCCCTGCACCCACTCTTGCCTCTGCTCCCAGCCTCGCCCACAAACAGCCGGAGCTGTGTGCCCTCCCTCTCTCCCACCCTGCTGCAGGTCCCTTTAAAACCTGGGCTCATTGGAGCCCCGCCTCATCACCCTGAATCCAAGACCCCAGCAGAATCAGAATCAGATTGCAGAGCACTGTTTTTGAAGTCAACCCGGCCCTGCTTTGCCTCTTCCCGCTCTGTAACCCAAAGGCAGTTCTTTAAGCTCCTATTTTCTGTTGGTAACCTTATAGGGTTGCTGTGCAAATTATACACCAGAATACAGCTTAAATGCTTAGCTTCCTGGTATGTGGGAAGTATCCAGAATTGGCAAGCTGTTGTGATGGCTGATGCTGCCAAGCGTGACGGAGGTGGTGATGGCAGCCCACTGGGGGATGGGAAGCCCACTGAACCCAGCTTTCCAGACTCGCGGACGTGGGTCGAGGCATCTCAGAGGAATGGAGACTTGAGAAACAGAAAGAAAGGATTCTTTGTAGCTTTTGTGGGAACAAGCGGTGGAGTCGAAAGTGAGTGGATTACTGTCTGCACGGCCTTTGCAAGGTTCCCTCACCCAGCACAGGAGGTGGTGTCTCCCTCAACACCTCCTCCCGTCAATTCCCCTCTGGAGACAGATCTCTGGGGTTTCAATCCCGATTCTGTCCTTTAGAGCTGTGTGGCCTTAGAGAAGTTAGTCAGTCTCTGAGTCTTACACATTGTACCTTAGAGAGGTGATGAAGAGAGAATGAACATAAATTCTGTCTGCCAATGGGGGTCATGCCCCCTCACCCAATCCCCCTTTCACCAAGTTTGTAGAAACTGGCCTCTGCTGAAGTCTCTGCATCTTTCAGGGCGCAGAAAGTGTCTCTGTGTTGTTTGTTAGCCAGTCCCCAGGTGAGAGAGGATTTGCAATTTAACACTCTGCTCTTTTCCTGAGCCTTGTGACTTGGCCGGGCTCCTGGGGTGTAAAGGGAAACCGCCTGCCCGGGACTCAGTGTCGTGGCCCAGCCTCCCAGCTCCTGAGCTGGCGAAATTAGCCACTGCGGGACATTGCTCTCCCGGTGTGGGGTGTGGGGAAGGCCAGCATCCCTAGGCCCCGCCATGGAGGAGCAGGACCGCACCTGTGGCTCCACCTGGGAGCCCCCTCAGGGCAAGAGCCGCCCGGATTCACCTTGGTCTTGGGTAAGGGCTGCGTGTGGCCATCTGCAAACTGCCACCCCCAGGGGAGGAGCGCTGATGAGACCTGTGGGATCCTTTGCCCCCAGAGGGGAGCATTTAGCATTCGTGCATACACATTTCTCCAGATAAGGGTTAGAACCAGCTACTCCTCAGGGGCTCCTGTTAGGAGGCTGCATTTATAGAAGAGGTGTGAGAAATTGTTCAAGAATTCAAGGCATTTTTCTTTGCCTTGGATGGAAAATAGGTAGTGATTGCTCTGATCCTCAGACAGGGCCGCGGGGTTTTTCTGAGGGCTTCCCGCCCCAGTGCCGTGCTAGGAACTCGCTTTGGCTTCATGTTTGCATGTTGGCCGGAGGAGAGGCCCGGAGTGTTGAAGTGACTCGCCCAGTGCTGTCACTGAACCAGTGTGTCTCAGGGATTGTGATGTGTGTGCTGTGGCTCCACTCAACTCCAAAGCCAGCGGCTGTACCGTCCTGCCTTTTTTTAGATTTTATCCTAGATGCCCGGGCTTTTGTTCAAAAGTAGTTGTTTTCACTTAAAACCCCAAAGCAGGAGTAGAGGGTGTTCAGATAACCCGAAGTGGAAGTGGGTGCGGAGGGCGAGGCCTCGGCTAGAATTCGGGCCTCGCTGTTTCCTCAGAGATGGTTTGAGTTGCAGTGAGGGTCATGTGTTAAACCCCGCCCCAAATGGCATCAGGGACACCCTGTATGCTCTGCCTGGATCTGCAGCGGCAGAAGGCCAGGCTGGCCCCACAGGGTTCCCCAGCGTTGGAAGCAGAGAGAGCCTGGGACTCTCTGCATCCTAAGAAAATAGAGTGAGGGGTGTGGCACGCACGAGGCAGACAGAGCCTCTGGCTGCTGGTTCCGCAGCACCTGTCACCTGTCACTCAGTCACATTCATCCTCAGGCAGGCTCCTTTCCCTTCAGGGCAGGAGGCCCTGCTGGGGGCTTGCTGTTGGTGCTCGGGCTGAGATGCAGTGGGGGCACAGAGGAAGAAGGGGACCGGGATTCTGCTGCAGCCTCTGCCACCATCTGCTGCTCAGCCCTTTGGGCAAGTATTTCCTGAGTGGACAGATGCTTGCAGCAGAGTGACCTGGGACTGACCAATGATCCTCCCTCCATCGCCTGAGGACAGAATGGGGCCTCTCCCAGGAGCGCTGTACAGATCAACAATCCCACGCTCTGGTTAAATAGACCAGTTGTGTGGTTAGTTGGGGATTCAGATGGCTGTGCCTTCTTGCCATTTCTGGAATGTCTCTTAAACTGAGCGGCTTGTGCTGACTGAGAAGCGCACCTGCTCCCCCACGTGGGCAGCACTGCTCTCTCGTGAGGCCTGCATGTCCACTACAGTGACCCATATTCTCCGCAGCCCCAAGACGTGGGTCTTATTATCTCAGGAGTCTCTTGTGCATCCCAGGCAGACACTGTCATTCCCATTTGACAGCTGAGGAAGCTGAGGGTGTGAAGCGTGAAGCAGCTCAGGGGGCTGGTAGGAGATAGGAGGCCAGGTCTCTGGGTACCAGCACAGCCCTCGTTCCATCATCCTGGGCACCTGCAGATGCATGACCCCAGGGAGCTCTGACAACATCTGTTTTCTGCTTGTATTTTTTGATGATTACTTATTTTTCCTGATGATGACAGCATGTTCATTACAGAAGATATAGAATATAGAGCAAAGTATAAATAAGACAATAAAACGCCAACTGTCCCGCCACTTGGGGAGCCTAGGAACTTTGTAAACAGAGGTCGTGCTTCATCTCCCTGAAGGCTCGTTATAATTAAGCCACAGAAAGAATTTCAAATCCCCTTCTTGTCCCTTTTTATTCCGTAACTCTTCCAACCTCCACGCCGGCCTGGGTGCTGGATTCTAAAACCACAGGCTAAAGTCCTCCAGGCCCCTGAGCTGCCCCAGTGTGGCCTGGATTCCCTGCCGTGTCGCAGCTGTGACTTTCTTCCCTGGGGGAGGCAGGCCTCCATGGCAGAAGGGGGGGAGGAGTTGCTGCACTCTGGAGCAACAGCACTGGCTCCTGTAGGGTGTCCACCCCCCGGGTGCAGGGTCTGAAGGAGCTCGGGAACTCGGGCTTGGGACAGACCTGTGGCCATGTCTGGAAGAGTCTCACCTGCTGTGCAGCCTCCTTCTGCTGTGGGGAGCTGAGTCCAGGACTAGCCATTGAGGACAGAGGAAGGCCAGGCCCAGAGGAGGGCTTCAGCAAAGCAGAACTGGAACACAAAGGAAACTGAGGCGGCAGCCCAGATGGACTGACCGTGATGCAGGAAAGCTTAGGAGGAGGCTGCGGGAGAGCTGGCCCAGCAGGACAGAGAGGCAGGGGCTGCAGCCGCTGTGGCCCGGAGCCCGGGGCTGGGCTGGCTGCTTCCAGGCAGGGTCAAAGTGGCTCACATCTCCTGGGGTGCTTTCCTTCCTGGGGCTGCGAAAGGACATCTGGCAGTGCTGTGAGCCCTCAGAGGCACCTGTTAAGTTGGCACCATCTACCTGCAGCCTTGGCCATGACCATTCCCAGAGACTGGGGGCCCTGAGTGTGTGCGGAGCCCTGTGGGGCTCAGAGAGCTGGGTGAGACCTGGTGCCTGCGCAGGAGGCCAGGGCAGAATGTGAGTGGGTAGGCCTGCACCCGGCCAGCTGCCAAGCTCACAGGGGCACAGAGCAGGAGGAATTCCAACTGGTGGGGCCAGGAAGGCGTCCCTGAGAAGCTGGCATTGGAGCCAGGCCTTGGGGAAGAGTAGGATTTCAATAAACAAAGCACACGGGGTGAAGCCTTCTGGGCCCAGGGCTCAGCCTGAGAGGAGGCTGGGCTGAGAGGACAGGGCGTTCCCCTCAGGGTGAGTCTGCAGGTGTTTTCCTCAGGCTGTTTGGGATTTTATTGCTCTTTAGCTAGACACTCATCTTGGTTAGGCACCTGGCCTGTGAAAGCAAGCAAGCAGTCACAGGCCAAATATGGGGATCCAGCGCGAAGCAGGGGGAGTGGGGTGGGCTGAGGTTTGGAGACAGGAGCCCCGGGGCCTGGGCTCCAGCCCCAGTTTTACCTCTTATAAGTTTTGTTTCTCTGGAGCCTTAGTTTCTCATCTGTAAAATGGGCTTACAATACCTAATAATATGATACTAACAAGTACTTGGTAAATATTAATAATAGTACTAAACGTGAAAAAAGGTAGCCTGCTGTTACCGACAGCTATCGAATATCATGGTGAAAAATCACGTCATTTACGCTCAGACCTTTGGTCTCAGTGAACTGCAAGGAGGAAATGCGTGAATCTGGACCCCTGTCTCCCAATTCGGAAGAGGATTCTGAGTGTAGTTTTCCTCTAGATGTTTTAGCTCGGCATTCAAGGCCTCTCAAAGGCTAGCCTCCCCTTCCTTCTCTTGGCTCCGTTCTCTCCTACCATGACCATGTGCTGCCCAGCCCCGTGCCTTTCTGTAGAGGCGCTGAGCGAATTGTCTTCGCTGGTCTCCAGGGAGGTGACCATCAGAACCCCACACCCATCCTGCCACCTCCAGCTCCTGTAGATTCGGGGTCTGGAATTTGGGCCCCACTGGTCCAGAGCGTCTGTCTGCAACCTGGACTCCTTTGTCATCGCTGACCAGAGGCCTGGAGAGGCCACCTGATCCTTCTCCTTGTCAGCTGATCATAGTCCTACCCATTCTTCGAGGCCCAGATTATGAGGCAGAAAGCGGGAGAGAACAGGCTGGACCAGGGGTGCTCCATCCAGGAGGTCTGGACATGGGGGCTCCATGTACAGAGGCAGGAGCCACTGGAGTGAGGCAGCTCAGGGAGTGGCAGGTAGGCTTGTTGCTGACCCTGAGGGATGGCAACAGGGGGCTGAGAAGGAAGAAAGAAACAGAGAGGTCTGGGCTGCCTTTCGTTGGGAGAGTGGCAGGTGCACATGTCCTTGCCCCTAACTCCTGCCCCCTGGCCTCTGCAGAGGAGAGAGGATGGGGCCAGACCCCTCCAGGTGCTCCCAGCCTGCGCCGCCGCCGCCTCCCTCCCCACCCCCACGAAGCTGCTCTTAGCCTCCCTGAGCCACGTGTTCGCTGTCTTTGCAATCAGGGCTTGTAAACCTGTTTTGCTGGCTTATGGTGAGGATAAGTGAGGCAAGGTTTGTAAAGAGTCTTATTTATTATTTTCTCTTAGCAGCTGCATGAAAAATGTCATAGGATCTGCGGGAAAAGTATAAGTCACTAAAAATTTAATGTGAACTGTTAAGTTTGTGAACCACAGGCTGGCGTCACACCAGCTCTCGCTGTCTGAGTGGTGGCCCTGGATCCGAGCTGGCCTCTGGAGCTGGAAACCTCACCTTTTGCCAGGGCCAAGAATGATTCTGACCTAAGCAGGTGTGTCTGCTGGAGCCAGGGCCAGCCGGGGGTAAGTGGCCCTCTTTGTGTTTTTCAAGGAAGAAACATAGTGTCGCAGAGCTGGAGGGTTCTGGGGGTGACAGTGGGGATGGGTGGGTGTCACTACCAACTTCTTCACTGATGCACAGCGAAAGAAGAGATCAGGACAGAGCTGTGCGGTGTATGTGTTGCTGTGAGTTCACCCACTCAACTTTCTTAGGAAAGATTATTATTTATCCTGAGAGAATGTACTTCCTATTTTCAGGAGTATCTTTCTTTTACAAAATGATGAGATGGCACTTTCCTTTCTCCCTCCCTCCCCTCTTCCCTCCTGATACTTAATGCTAAAAAGTTGACAATTCTATATCCATCACCACGCATGCTTCCCAAATGAAAATAATAAACGATTATTGTCTTCACTCATTTATTCATTCTAGTAATAAGTATTCACCAGGCTTCTACTGTGTGGCAGGCATCCTTCTAGGCACTGGAGATGGAGCAGCCAATAAAATGGATGAACATGCCTGCCCCCGGGGAGCTCACGTTCTAAGAGAGGGAGACTAGAACAAGCAAACAAATAAGTAAAACATGGGCCGGATGGAGAGGGGGTGATGGAGATAAAGCAGGAGAGGGTGACAGGGAGCACAGAGGGGAGGTGATGCAGCCTTCAATGGAGAGGTCAGGGCAGGTCTCACCGAGAAGGTGACATTTGAGCAAAGACATAAAGGAGGTGAGGGTGAGAGTGGAGGGCTCAGTAGGAGTCCAGGCCCTGAGGTTGAGGCATCTTGTCAGGTCTGAGGAACAGCAAAGAGGCCGGTGTGGCTGGAGCCAAGAGAACAGGAGGTGATCATGTCAGAGCGAGGGAGGGGTGGGGCTGGCCGAGCATCATAAGGGTGTTGGCCTTGACTCTGGGTGAGACGGGAAGTCATGGGGGCATTTGAGGCATGCCTTGGAGTGTGCATATTGGGGGGACCAGTCTCCTGGGCCCCAGGCTGGCAGGGCAAAAGCACTGGGACCAATTGGGAGGCCGTTGCAATAATCTCAGTGGGAGGCGATGGTGGTTTGGACCAGGGAGGTTGCGGTGGAGGGGTGAGAAGTTTCTGGAAATGTTCTGAAGGCAGAGCTGACAGGGTGCCATGATAAATTGGATGTGAGGAGTGAGAAGACAGGGATCAGGACACAGCCTGAGCAGCTGGGACGATGGAGTTGTCTGGAAAGGTTTGGCCAGATGTGGTGGGGATGGGGGTGGGTGGAGCAGTGGCTCAGTTTGGACAAATTACTATCGAGATGCGTGTTGAGAAGGCAGGTGGATGTTTGAGGCTGGAATCCAGAGAAGAGGTCTGGGCTAGAAATGTAACTTCAGTCCGTGAAATACAGAGTTTAAGCACTCCAGATCTGGTGCGACCCCTCATTTTGCAGATGGGGAGACCGAACCCCCCAAGACAGCACTAGGGCTGTTTTCTAGGCGTGTCTATAGAGCTAAGACTAAAATATCCTGACCTTCCATGCAAGAAATGTGTGTAAATTCAAATACCAATTTGAACTCCTCTTTGCATTTGGATTGGAACTATACTGGCTCTTGTTTCTCTTTCTAGATGTTTCCCTTGTCTCATCGCTCTCGTTCCTTCAGCTTTCTCGCTGTCTGCTTATCCAACCTCATTTCTTCTTTCATGGCTTACTCTCAATGAACAAGAACCTGGGGGAGGGCTTGCCCCCTCGGGGGTCCACTGATCCTTCAAGGCCTGGCCTTTGCCTCGCAGCCCCAGCTGGGAGCGACGCCTGCATTCTCAACCACCAACTTCCTTTTGGAACTTGGCACACTCTAACTTTTATTGTAATTATTCTGAGACTGGTCCCTGGCACACAGCAAGTGCTTGGCATCTGTGGAAGGGACAGATGAATGAACGAGGTGGCGAGGTGAGCACACCCAGGCCTTTACCATTTGCTGGTGGCCTTTGGCCTAGTCTGGTCTTCATTTATGTGCTGGGGCTCCCCTGACCCCAGTCCTAGTACTTACCATGTGACCATCCTCAGCACCACCCGGTGGGGGTGGGCTGCACTTGGAGAGGGAGGAACCCCATGTGGGTGGACCTGGGAACAATCTGGAGATGGCTCTGTAGTTAGGCCCAAGGGTGAAATGGGGACAAAGGCCAAACGTTAGGATGGACAGGCTCTGGGAAGGAGGAAGGCTGGGATGAAAGGAGTTATTCTGGAACACCTGAGGCTGGTGTATGCTGGCCACTGGACGGGTGCCTGGTGTGTTTTGTGGGAGGGCTGGTCTGATTTAAAGGCACAGGATTGGGGTGGATGGCCGTAGCCTGGGTGCCATGAGCAGAGCATGTGTCCACCAGAAAGAGCACAGCCATCCCATGCGAGTGACCTGGAGGATGCCTGTGCCCAAGGTTCCAGGGGGTCAGACGCTGTCCTTCTGTTATTGTCTCCCCCACGGGGTCTGAGGCCCCGTAAACCCCCTGCTCTCAGGTGCTTGGATGTGTGTCTGTGGTGACAAGTTGTTGTGGTTTTTCTGTCAGACACGGAGCCCTGTGGCTCCTCTTCCTCGAGGGCCCTGGCCGCCCGGGGCAGGGTTTTGTTTACTGCTCAGATGCAGGATGATCCAAAGTGTAGATTTCAGGAATATTCTCTCCACTCCCTCCCAGCAGCCTAAATCCTGCTCTGTTTCGTGGCTTTTGATCTGTTTTCAGACAGTTCTATTACCTGATTTTCTTTTTTCTTTCTAAGCTGCTTGAGATCCTTTTTGGCTTTGATAAAGACATAAGTAAATAATAAGCAAAGTTTGGAATAAAATTACCTAATGTCTTTTAAAAAATTTTTATTTATTTATTTATTTATTTTGAGGAAGATCAGCCCTGAGCTAACTTCTGCCAATCCTCCTCTTTTTGCTGAGGAAGACTGGCCCTGAGCTAACATCCATGCCCATCTTCCTCTACTTTATATGTGAGACGTCTGCCACAGCGTGGCTCGATGAGCAGTGCCATGTCCACACCCAGGATCAGAACTGGCAGACTCCGGGCTGCTGAAGCAGAATGTGTGCACTTAAACATTGTGCCACTGGGCCGGCCCCACCTAATGTATTTTTATTTAAACAGGACTGACATGAAAGCAGAGTGTTCCTGGACATTACTGGAACACAACTGCTGACCTTCCTGGTCCGAGGTCTGTAGCAGAGACTCAAGGAGGGCAGAGGATGTGACATCTCCTATGGCAGGGGCAGCAAGGCAGCACAGGAGGGTTGCTTCTGAACTTTTGAGGAGTTCACTATAACCAGGATAAAGAGAACGAGACTCTCGAGGGAGAGTCATATTCAGTAGGAGAGGAACACAGAATCTGAAGAGTCTGGAGGTCTCAGTTCTAGGCTTGCGGTGGGACCTTGAGCAGGCCTGCTGTAACTTTGGAGCGGTGACACCTGCCCCATACCAAGCCATCTGCGGATCACATGAGACTGTGTGTGCAGTTGCAAGTGCTGGGTGCCCACTCCGAGGCAGCCAAGCTCATGATTATTCATGCGGGACGCGGCATCTGAGACAAGCCTGGTCGGGTGCTTTCGTAGACTGAGGACGTGGCAGCGCTGCTGTGCAGGCTTCTGTGGTTTGTGGGCTGCACAGGGAGCTGGCTCAGTGGCTGCTGGGGGTGGAAGTCCAACCTGCGCTCCGCTCCCCAAGCCTGCTGGGCTCTGGGACTGAGGCCAGCTGGGACGGGCGGGAGGTGGGGCCCCCCTTTTTGAAAATTGTTCATCCAGAGGGGTTTTTTTTGGTGCTGTCTGTACAGGGCGACTGTGTGTTCCAGCTGCGGCCCAAGGTGTGGCCTGATCATGGTTTTTAGCCCCTGCACTCCCCAACATGGAGCCCTCGCTATCAACGAAAATCTCTGCAGAGCCCTCCATATAAATGAAGTAAAAATGGGGCAACCTGCGAAGGTGCAATGTGGGCGAGCGTGGTGCCCTCCCTTCTCAAACTCCCTTTCCTGTCTCACATTAACCACTTCCTTGCCAGCCCACCCTCCTCTCCACATCGCCCCAGGGCTCCCTGCAGGATAGTTTGAAACCCCTGAAGGAGGTAACCTGTGTAGGAGTCCAGCTCCACCACGTTGCAATCGCAGGCTGGATTGCTTTTTGGAGCAATGTGGAGTAACAGTGTCTATAGACCTCAGACTGGTGGACTGAGGCTTTCTGTACGGCCGCGCTGGGAGGACCGCTTCCCTGCCCTGTTGCTTCCTTCAGGCCCTGCTCGCTCCTCTCCTACCCCGTAAAAGGGCAGCCCTTCCTGGGGAGCATCTAACCCCTGTCAACTGGGCCCTGGTGCCCTGGCCCAGAGATCTCCTCTAGGGGGCGCTGTCAGACCGGGACCCAGGACAGGGCACACTATGGCAGGAGTCCTGTCCCCTCTGCCCCGTGCAAGCGGGGATGGGGGAGCAAAAGAAAACCGAGTCAATACGTAAAACGTTTTCAGCCCACAATAACAGAGTACTGTTGAAATTCCGGAGTGAATTCTCCTTATCCCAGGGCAAGGTGATTTGAACCTCAAAGTCGTTCAAAATAAAGGAAAAGAGGACTCGGCTGGCTGTTGTCCTCCCCGATTTGACCCAGGCAGAGACCGAGTTTATTAATAGCCGTTTGATAGACACTTCACGGTTAATGATGAAGCAAGATGGGATCAGGTTTCTGGGTTGTATCCCATTAGAAATGCCCAGTGTGAGGTGAGAGGTCACCAGATGGAAAGAGAAAGAACACGAAGTCTCCCACACTGAACGCTGAGCAGCCGCTTGGAGGATAGTATTTTTGCAAACCTATGAATTATTCCCAACTTATGAATAATTTAAGGTGCTTTCAAAATGATAAGCATCTAGGTGTATTGTTGTTGGTGTTCACTGAGTGCTGTGTGCCGGGTGCCCTGCGAGGCATTGTCCCTTTCTGTCTTATCAGTCCTCCAAGAACCATGGGAGTGGACTGTTAGCCTCAGTTTACACACAGAGCAGCTTAGAGAGATTATTTATTGGGCCTGAGGTCTCACAACTCGCAGTGAAACCATAGTTCCAGAGAGGCCACCTGCTTCCACAGACCTGCTCTCTCCTCTGGAAATGCCGCCTTCCTATTTCTCTTTGGAGAGCGTTTGCAGGAATGAACTCCGACTCTCCTGGGGGCCAGCTGTCCCGGCGGGGCCCTGCTTGGTCCTGATGCTTAGAGTTAGAGACTCGATTCTCCAGCAGAGACCATCTCTCTTGAGTGATGGTCCTTTTCCAACTATCTTAGTCTTTGATGCCTCTTCTTAGGGGGATGGTGGGGTGGGGTGAGGACAAGCAGCAGAGACACTGTCCGCCAGGAGTCCCGCCCTTGGAAACTTTTTGGATGGAAGAAGACAATGCTATATGGGATCCTCAGATATTAGTCTGGAAGGGGCCTTGCTGACTGGTCATCTAATCTAGTCTTGTGCTCAAAGCTGGCCTGGAGGGAGTCTTGTCGTGGTTCTCAGTCCTGGACGTCAGAGTCACTTACACAGTTCCCAAATAATATAGAATTTGAATCTATGCGGTTGGGCCTCAGGCATCTCTGTTTTCTTAGAAGCTCCACTGATGATCACCCCTCAGGGCTGAAAACACAATGCTAATGACATGGAGCTCTCAAGTTGTCACCAAAAGGCCCCCTCAGGCCTTTGCCCCTTGTAAACAGTGTTCCCTCCCCACCTCTTTGTCCAGTGAGCTCTTACTTGTCCTTCAAGGCCCAATGTCCAGGTCACTTTCTTTGTGGACATTCTCTTCTATCCTGGAGACCAAATGACCTCCACCCCCCTCTGGTACCTACTGTAGTTTGTAGCCAGCGGTCTAAGAGCTTCCCTTGCTGTCTTGGTATTGGTTCTGCACTGTCTGTTTTCCTTCCTAGATGGTGAACTTCTTGTGGGCAGAAACTGTGCCGTGTGTGTCTTGTTTCCTAGCAGCCAGCAGGATCTGGGTGATAAAAGAGCCTCAGAAAATGGAACTGGGAGGTTGAGCAGCTTTAACTGCAGGCAGTGTGACCTTATTAGGAAACAAAATGGACCTTTGTAATGTCAATGCATGGTCCTAGCTGGACCCGCTGATGCTACCCAGAATTAGTCTAATATGTCAATATATATATTTGTGTAATAAATATATACAATTGTTATATTTTAATATAATAAATATATTAAAATAATATACTAAGTATATTAAAATTATGCATATATGTTATTTATATGTGTATGTGTGTATATATATATATATATATAAATTTTTTTAGGTGACTACATCCTTCTAAGATACAGAGACAGTGTTCATGACCCTAAGTCTTTGCTTCTCCAGCCTAATACACCCAGTTCCTTCCACCAGCTCTTTGTCATGCGACATTTCCTGTTCTATCCACTTATACTCTTTGGGAAGACTCTAGGTTGTCAGTGTTCTTCTTAAAGTTTTCTGTGACCAGTGGAGTGCACAATGGCCTCTGGTCTTCCTTCTTCTGGATCTCACATTTCTCTTACTGTTTTTTAAGATCAAAGGGTTCAGCGTTAACTGCTGATGGCTAAGGCTTCCCTATCTAGGAGTTATACAACTGACTTCTTGAGTCTTAGGATAACTGTCTTAAATGTCATTTTGCCAGTTTTAGACTGTCCAAGTCCTTTGGTTCTTTAATTCTGTTATCCAATGCAATGATTTTGTTACATCTGAAAATCTCACTTACTTGCTTTCCATTCCTGATTTCTATTTAATTGATAATCGAAAAAATATATTTTTCCCATCCCATTGTCTGTTTTTCCTCCATGACTGTAGATTGAATTTCTATTCTTTCAGTAGTTCTCCTTAATTTTTAAACATGCCCATTTAACTTATTGTCTAATGCAATTTAAAATTATTTATTATTTCTATACTCCTGCCAAATATCACCTAGACCTTAGTTCACTTTAACAACCATTGAACGAAACCCCATCTTGTTACTCCTGTCTTGACATTAGTTATCATTTTTCTGTAAAAAGTTTAATAAACTTTTTAAAATTTCCAACCACTTATATCCAGATGTGTCTCCCGCATCCGCCCTCCGAGTTCACTTTTCTTTTTGCTGGTGTACATCCTTTGATAGTTCTTTTAGGGAGGGTCTATGGGAGATAAAATCCTTTTGTTTTTGTAGATTTGAAGCTGTCTTTCTTTTGCACTTTCTTTTTCTTGAATGGTAGCTTAGGTGAGTATAAGATTCCAGGTTGACGGTTGCTGTCCTCAGTATTTAAAAACTATTAGGCTTCTGTTAGACTTTTAAATTTTATCCTTTGCCTTGTATGTTCTACTGATTCACTACAATGTGTGTAGATTTGTTTTTATTTGCCCTTCTCAATGCTCAGAGCCTACTTTCACTCATCATTCATGTCTTTCATCAATTTTAGAAGATTTTCAGACAACTCTTCGAAAGCTTTTCCTCTGTGACTTCCTTAATTCTCTTTTCTGGGACACTTAAGAGACACACATTTTAGCCTCACACTGTATCCTCCATGTCTCCTAGGCACTCTTTTATTTCTTTATTTATCTCTTTGACTTGCTGCACTGGTTGAATTCTTCCTTACTATATTCCACTTCATTAATTCTCTCCTATATTGGTTCCTGTTAGATATTATCCGCTATATTGATATTTTGTTCTGGTTTCAACGACAATATTTTTCATTTCCAAAACTTCTAATTGGTTCTTTCCCCTAGCTACTGCCTATTGTTTAATTTTTATATATCTTTCTGTTTCATAATTTCTCTTTTTAGTGGAAGTTATTGCTTAATCTGTATCTTTAACCATCCTAATTGTACTTATGTAGAGTCATTGTCAAGCTGTTCAATGAAATGACGTTGGTGTGAATCCATATTCCAAATGTTTATTGTTATTATTGCTATTATTTTGCTGTCTTTCTTAGCATTATATTTCTTCGTAAGTGTAAGAAGTTTTGCTTTCAGGTTCATTTTGAATGAATTTTTTTTGTTCGTTGCTTTTTCCCTCCTCTACTACCCCCCACCCCCACCCCAGTCCTTTGTTCTCAAACATTTAGGCTGAGTGATTGAGAGACCCGCCCCAGGCTTGCTGCCTCCCAGGCCCCTGGGGCTCACTCCAGAGCCAGGCCTTGTAACAGCACCGCAGAGGCCCTATCGTATAGTGACATTGGGGACATTTGAGACACAGACTGAGCAAGACAGTTGCTCAGTCTGATTCCTGTTTGAAAGGCTGTGTCATTGTCTTCCCACTGCCGTCTATAGCCTTTGCCCTAAGCTGTAGGGCTGCAGAAATTTTCAAGTTTCTTTCTCCAGCAGTGGGATCCCTTCTCAGAACAGGCTTCAGTGCCTGGTTCCTGTGCCCCATCGCACGTATGCCTCCACAGGTGCTGACTGCACCCTCTGCTTCTGGAGCGGAGCCCCGGAGACCTGTGGCCTTACATTTCTCATCTGTCTTTGGTTCATGAAAACATTGAGCTTGTTTTTGAGTCTTGCTGTGTTATTGTGTCTTGTCTTTTTATATATTATGGGTTTGGATCGGAGGGGGTGATTCGAAGTACAAATTCACTACACCATCTGGACCATAAGTCACAAACACACATTCTATCCCAAAGCAACATTGATAAAATGCTTAAGAAGGAAAGAGCAAGAATAGAGCCAGAGGCATGACTCTTGGGGCCTCCGTCCAAGGTGATGTCCACATTCCTCAGGAATGTCAGGGTGTTTTTTTCTTTAAAGATTGGCACCTGAGCTAACATCTGTTCCCGATCTTCTCTCTTTTTCTTTCTTATCTTCTTCTCTCCAAAGGCCCCCAGTACGTAGGTATATATTCTCGTTGTAGGTCCTTCTAGCTGTGCTATGTGGGACGCCACCTCAACATGGTCTGATGAGCGGTGTGTGTCCTCGCCCAGGATCCAAACCAGAGAAACCTTGGGCCGCTGAAGTGGCGCACGTGAACTTAACCACTTGGCCACAGGGCCGGCCCCAGGAATGTCAGTTTAACTGCTTCTACTTATTACAGTATTACCCAATCCAAGGCATCCAACCCATCCTTTTGGGGATCATGAGAGACTTTATCAAGTGCTCATTGAAACCATTACACACCCTTGTGTGCATGTGGGTGAGATGGTCCCCTGACCTGCCAATCTAACTATTCAATGAGAAGGAAAAGCGTTTTCTTTGCCAGAGTTGTTCCCTGTGAATTCTAGTGGCTGCCAGTTTCTGACAGGTTGTCAATGTCCCTGGCTTTCCAACATCGAGAATGACTCACTTGGGGGCGTGCAGGGTGATGTCCAGACGGTGAAAACGCCCTAAATGGGGACATTGCCCCACTGTGTGGCCTGTGTGGCGCAGGGTCATGGGCTCTTACCCCGCCCCCAGGATTTGGAATATTTCTTACTTCCTGTGAGAATGCCACTAGAACCTTTGGCTTCTCCTCCTTGCTTTGGCTCTGACATTTATTTCCTGGCTGTGTGACTTCGGTAAGTCACCCTACACTTGAGTGGCCTCATCTGTAAAACGGGCTGCTGCGAGGGATAAATCATGGAATGCAGTGCTTCCAAAATGCCGGCATCACTTGGGCGCCTTGCTGAGTTCCCGGGTTCTGCCCCTGGAGGCTGATTCAGCAGGTTTGCGGGAATACGTGATGTCGGTGAATTCTCCAGGCGAATCTGATAAGCACACAGGGTTACATCCCGAGTCGTCAGTGTTTGTAAAGTGCTTAGCAAAGAGTGCTCACGGCTCGTTTCCATCTCTCCTTTCCGCTGCAGCACGCGGTGCCCAGGCTTTGCCCACTTTGTGTCCCAGAGGAAAACCTCAGGATGCAACCTAAGTTGCTCTTCTCCAGACATTTTCCTTTGATAAAAATAGTCAGAAGAAAGGGCAATGGTTAACTCAAGGTTTTCATTTAAATCCACCACCATTTCTTGGGTCTCTACTCTGTACCCCACGGTAAGCCCCAGGAGGCAGAGATAAATAGGTTTCTGGCCCTGCCCCTGAGGTCTTGGGATTATGTTGCAGCCTGAGAAATTGAGGGCATCAAGAGCAGCTAAGGCGGGGAAGAAATCTTATTTTGGGTCAGGGGCCAGCCTTCCTTATCCACTTGAAATCACACCCCAGAGGCTTTCTCTAGACGTGGGTCCAGTCTTAAATAGAAGGCAGGTTCGAGGTCGTTGTGACCGATAAGATGGATACGGCGCTGGTGGAGGAAGAGAGTCTGAGAGGTAGAAAAGGCAGAGGGCGCTCGTCCTCAAGGTCTCAGGTAGGTCAGGTGGGGGCAGTCACCTTCCGAAGGGCTGTGCACCAGAACCACCTGGACAACTCGTTTAAAAAAAAAAAGACTTCAGAATCCTAAATCCCATCCCTATGGAATCAAATTTCAGGCCTTGAGCTTTGTGCTTGTTTCACAAGTTGCCATGTGACTCTGATGTGCAGCCAGGTTTGGGAAGCACTGATCTAGAGATTCTAGAATGATCTAAAGTGATCCTGGCACTCTGCTGAATGATCTGGTCAGCAGTCCGAGTGGGTGTGAATCTAGAGCCCTGTGCTATTCAAAGTGTGGTCCTCAGACCAGCAGTAGCGTCAGCATCACCTGGGAGCTGAGCAGAAATGCAGACTCTCAGCCCCCAGCCCAGACCTGCCGGATCAGAATCGGCGTTCCTAACAAGAGCCCCGCTGGCTGACGCACCGGCACACCAAAGGGTGAGAGGATGGGAGCCTCCCCGAGGCTGGGATTGTGTTTGATCCTTGGCACCTCTCTGAGCCTCAGTTTCCTCATCTTTAACAGGGATGACAATAATCTTTGCTGTATCTCCTTCCCAAGGTTGTCAAGGGAACTAAGGTTGAACTCCCATCGAAATTAGATTGTGAATTCTTTGCAGCAGGGGCCACAGATTTTTACAATTTTTGCGTGCCCAATGCCTAGCATGGAATGAATGTCGTTTTGGCACACAGAATTATAGAGTCCTTAAAACGGAAGAGACTTCGTAAGTCGCATAGAACAAGCCTCTCAGTGAAGGGATGAAGGAATTGCAGTGAAGTTGAGATGATTCCAGGGTCAGACACTCCGTTATCATCACACGGGCTTTGTGCGAGGACTCAGGAGGGAGCACCCTGCAACAGGCCTCGCTCTCCATGAAGTCCTCCTTCCCTTGGCTCTTCAGAGCTGAGCTCAGCTCCCTGTCTTCGTGAGGGGCCTCCAACCCCTCTGACCACAGCCACCCCTGTGGCCTCTCAACTTCCGACCACTGAGTGTCCACCCGTGAATCCTGGACTGACTTCCTTGTACATTCCATCCTTGTTACACGTCATTCTGGAGGCTGCAGTGTGGTCTCACCAAATGTATCAAGCTCTTGGGGGACAGGACCACGGCTCTTTGTACTCCCCATCTGCTTTCCAGCCCAACACCTAGCACAGGATGAACACATACCAGGCATGGTTAACTTGAGTATCTGTTCTTTTTTGTTGTTTTTTTTTTTTGCTGAGGAAGATTTGCCCTGAGCTGACATCTGCTGCCAATCTTCCTCTTTTTTTTTTCTTGCTTGAGGAAGATTAGCTTGAGCTAACATCTGGGCCAATCTTCCTCTACTTTATATGTGGGTCACTGCCACAGCACGGCTGACAAGTGGTTTAGGTCTGGGCCCAGGATCCAAACCCAAGAACCCACTGAAGCGGAGCGTGCTGAACTTAACCACTATGCCACGGGGCTGGCCCCTCTGTTCATTTTTTTAAGTCAGCACTGAACACAGTGACGTTCTGTGACCACTGCTGGCCCACCCACAGGCCCGCCAGGATGGAAGCAAAGCTGGGCACTTCCAGGTTGTGGACTCACGCAAGCCTGACAGAGGTGGAGTTAAGAGAGAATCAGAAAAATGGAATTGGAGAAAACAAACGTAGGCAGATCTTTAGAGGAGTCTCCTAGAAAGGGAAAGAGAAACGGGCAGGAGCCGGCAGGGGAAGGGGGTGGAGAGAAGGCCTTGTAACACGCAACAAATGAAACAAAGCGAGAGCGTGTTCAATTGCCGATTGGATTGATCCACCAGAGAGGGGAAAATCGGTGCTGCATTGAGAGAGGCCGTCTGCCATCAGCAAACACTGAGCTTCACTCTGTCCCTCATGCTGGGAGGCGGGCTGAGTTCCTAAGTCATGACACTCAGGATTGGGCAGGCTGCGGGCTTTCAGGCCAAAGCAGGGAGAAACAGAACCAAGGCCCGACTTCTGCCTTCATTCATTCATTAGCCCAGGGTGGCCCCAGGGAGATTCCTGCCAGTGCATGAGGCCCCAGGCCCCAGCAGCTGCTGCTCTGAGCGTTGACACCCTTGTGCACCTGTCCCCGAACGTGGCTTTCTTACCTCTTTCAGCCTTGAGAATCCGATTCACCGTCACAGCTGAGCTCAGACGTCTCCCCTTGAGGCCTTCCCTGTGCTCCTGCCTGCCCGAGGCTCTGTGTGCTCCCCACAGCCAGCGGTTCCAGAAGCCTCCCCCAGCTCATGTGTTTGCAGCAGCCCTGAGCTCTGTCTGCCCTCCAGGCTGGAGTGGCAGCAGCTCCTCGTGGCCTGTGGCCTGATGCAGGGGGGCAGGAAGGAGCCCCCTTCCACCACTCTGAGCTACACCAGGAGGCAGGCCTTCTCACTGCTGTGCCCGCTGGAGCCTGGGAATCACGACTTAGGAATTCAGCCTGCCTGCCCAGCATGAGGAAGCTCAGTGTTTGCTGAACCTAGGAAGCTCAGTGTTTGCTGAACCTCTGCGACCTGCTGGCTCCTTCCTTGTCTGCCATTGGTAGTGATAAGGCCTGGCCTGGGAGGGAAGGGCCATCGTCCACGGGTTGGGTGAGTGGAGAAGGGCTTGGCTGCCGTGGTGGCTGAAAACCTGACTCACACCAAATTAGCCTGTGGGCCACCTGCCTGTGGGCACCGGCAGAGCCTGGGCACCAAGCCCCTACTGTGTCCCTCCCCACCTCCCCAAACACCAGGCCAGGAGCAAGCCCCACCCCCAGGTCAGGCAGCAGCCCTCAGGGGGAAGGAGAGGGCAGGCCCAACTTTTCACGCCCCCCACAGCTTTGGGTGGTTCCCAGACCCCAAAGTGCCCAGCTTTGCTTTCAGTTCTGCCCAGGGCCACCGGCCGGCCAGTGGTCATTGGAGAGTGTCACCGTGTTCAGCACTGACTGCCTTGTACTTTTCTCCCAAGCAACAGGCAACCTTTCCCCACCCCGCCCCCCCGCCCCTCCCCACAGGTTCCGGTTCCACAGGGATGTGGGTGTCTGTCATCTGAGTCAGCTCAGCCCCTGGGGCAGGCGGGCGAGCCTGGAGGAGTGGGGCACACGGTGTCCTGCTGTGTCCTGATTCCTCTGCTGCCCGCTCTCCCACCTGGCTGGGGCCCAGCTTCAATGAGGCTATCTCAGGAGACCAGATGCTTTCGTAGAAGGGACTGGCTGTACCCAAGGTCAAGGGGCTTTCCTCCAAGTTCTTTACTTAAAAGTCCTCCCCAGAATCGACGCTGCTGCCACTGGCTCCCGCATCACCCACCTCTTCTGAGAAGTGCAAGGACAATATCACGTGCATCTAAGGTCTTCAGAGGCAGCGATTTCTTCATGTTCTTGGTTGTTGTTTCTACTGGGAAACTCACCCACCTTTGAGTTAATGGATCAGGGCCTGATTTTTAAAAGCTGGGCTTTTAAAGTGCCCGATGCGGTCCACACAATCTTGGGGCCCCCTGTGGTTATAAAATGCACGGTGGCAGGACGCTGCTTGCTCTTTTTTTAAAAACAAAAACCAGAATAAACCAAACCTTGTTTATTAGGATCCCTCTCATTTGGAATCTGTGATATTCGAGACAAGATCAAGGCTTTGCACAGTTTGTGAACAGAAGGTTTGTCGTGAAACTCAAGAGTGCAGTTGCTGTAATGAGCTGCCACTTTTGCAGTGTCAACTATGGGCCTGAGAAATGGCCTCAGGCTCATAGTTGACACTGCATCGCCCAAGTTCACATGCTTCCAGCATAGTCGTCCTGCCTCCTTTAAATCACTCCCATCCGTAAACGGCCCTCAGGCCCTTTGAACTCTCACTTATGCGCAAAATATTGTGTTATTTGTATCTCTTTTTTCAAATGCATCCACATTTCTAGGGACCACTTTCTTGCTGAGGCCAAGTCATTATGTGTAGTTGGGAAGCATAAAGTGTGTTATTCTACCAAGTTCTACTTGGTGCACATTAACAAGGTTTGACTTAATCGGCCACATGTTTTCCAAACCTTTTGGGAAGTCCTGCTGGGATTGGAGCACACCTCAGGCTCGACCACCTCCGTGATTTAAGGGGGTCTGGAGTCCCTGGAGGTGTTCTGGGGAAAGACGACAGAATAGGGAGGATCAGAGACCAAAGCTCCGCACGGCTACCTGATGCTCACACGGGGTCACGGGCGCCTCTTCCCTTCTCCTTAAGGCTTGGACTCCTGTAAAACACAGTGTCTCAAGTAACACTCTCTAATATGCTGAGAAAATAAAAATACTATAAATACAGGTGACCACACCTGCAGTATGTCATTCACTCATTCTTTCATTCACACATGCATCATTCAACCAATGGTCCCCGAGTGGACACCCTGTGCCGGGCCCTACCGACAAGAAGAAAAGGGCTGGTGGCCACTCTTGGGGAGCTCCCAGTCTAGTGGGGGACAGATAGGCAAGGCAATATGACAAGTCTGGCATTCAGATGTGAACAAGGAGCTATGGAAATGCTGATATGGAAATGATTGATTGCATCTACCGTTCTCTCAGTCCTAGGGCTAGACGTCACAAAGGAGACGGAGGCTGAGCAGGACATGGCCAGCCGGACAAAGGAGGGCAGCGTGGTTTAGAGCGGAAAGGGCTGAGTGGCCTTGGGAAAATTATTAGACCCTTCTGAAACTCAGCTTCTCCAATAAAAACCAGGATGATAATACCCACAATGCTTGGAGAAGAATGACAGGAACTGACTATTGAAAGCGCCTGGCCGGGTACCTGGCACACAGCAGGTGTGCATGATTATTCTACACTGAGGAAGCTGCGTGTGTGGCCATCAGTCTGCCTTGGTGCACAGGTGGAAGTCGCTCCAAGTGTAGCCTCTAAAGGTCACCACCTGTCAGGTGTGATTCGCGTGCTGGAGGCCCTGTGTCCATGGTTCGTAGTCTCCTGCAGTTCAAGAATCTCTGTCCAGGCTGGCTGCCACCCCTTCACTCCTTCCTCATGGGCTGTTGCAACATCCTCAGTGCCTCCTCCCTGCCCCTCCGAAGGCATCTGGCCAAGGGGGAGGAACAGACCTGTTGTTGGGGTTGGACAGACCTGTGTTCAGGTGCGACTTAGCCGTCTCCACAGCATGTGTCCTTGGGCAGGTCACATAAAGCTGCTCTGAGCCTCAAGTTTCTCTTCTTCTAAGTTGATGCTGATTCAACTACCTCACAGGTGGGTAGTGAGATTTAAAGAAGACACACACAGAGATTTCCAGCACAGCGCTCAGCACGTGGTTGGTGCTCCCTCAGTGGTGGTTGTTGTTAGCCACGGACCTCTTCCTTCCCAGAGCCACTCCGCACGCCTGGGCTTCAGGACTGATCCTCTGTAACCCTCCTTTGTTGCTCTCCTGGACAAAATGCCTCAGTAGCACCCTGATTCTTTTTGTCTCACTCCTCAATGCCTCTTACTGAATTTCGGTCCTCTCGCTTCATTAGCTCTGCGCTCCACACTCTGTATTCATATCTCCTCACTCGCTTACAACAATGCCGAGATTACTCATGCTTCTGCTTGCCATATCCTCCTTTGTTGACCTGGTGAACTCCTACTTGATCTTTGATACCCAGCTCTTCTGGGCTGTCTTCTCTCTCATCCTGCCCAGGAGATCTTCCTCCCTCTGGGCTGTCCCGGCACCCTCTTTGTGCCTTCACGAGAGCACACGTCAGGTTGGATCACAGAAATTTGCCTCTGCACCTGTTTATCCTGCTAAACTATGAACAACTCAAGTGATCATGTCTTAGTCATCTTTGGACTTGCCCCAGTGATGAACTCAGTACTTACACAGGGCATGACACGTAGTAGATGCTCAGTCAGCACGTGACCGAACTTGACTCATCGAGTCCTCGCTAGTCTCTTTGGTGTGAACTCAACAACACCCAGGTTTGTCCACAGCGCCTGGGCCAGGTGTACGCACAGTGGACTCTCAGTGTGAATAACTGCACCATTATATGTCGTTTGGTTAGGTGTAGTAATAGCAGTAGTAATAATAATAATAATCAGTATTTGGCATTTGTTGAATGCCTAAGATGTACCAGTTTCCATGCTAAGTACTTTAAATTCATTCTCATGTACTCCTCATATAACAATATGTTATTGTCTTCATTTTACAGGGGAAAAATCTGAAGCACAGAAAAGTTAAATGACTAGATCAAGGTCACACAGATAATTTGTGATGGGTTGAGGATTTGAGCTCAAGCCCATCAGATTCTAGAGTCTATATTTCAGTCACCCTATAAAAAGCTACCTGTGTTACTTACTGTCGCATCCAGGGCTGTGTGCTTTCTGGTTGGGTGGGTGTCTCTGTGGTTTGGCCAGTGGCTGTCCTAAAACTGTTCCTTAACTGTTATGCGTAATACCGCCAGGTAGGTCAGTGTCTCAACGTTATCATGGTTGTCTCTGCTAAGTTTCACCTCTGGTCTTGTGGTTCCAGGATGCCAAGCGTTTTAGGGTCCCCAAGATTTGTCTTATTCAGGTACCGTAAGATACACGGCCATAGAAACTCCTGTCATGAAGGAAGAAGAATTCTCAGGTCTCTAGGAACAGGAGGTGTGGCGCTCCATGCGGGGCCACGTGAGGAAGCACCAGGGCCAGTCGGGGGGCGGAGAGAGGGAAGAGCAAGAACCTTTCTTGTGGTTTCCGTAGGGAAGGAACAAACATCAGGGTCAGCAGGCTTGGGATTGGCTCATTTGAATAGTTTCATTAGGCTCTGAGGTCTTGGGGCTGTCCCTGCTTGTCTGAGACCTGGCCAAGTGTGTGAGCACCTGATCAAGACGGCAGTTGAGTTATGGGCTGTGGTTGGTTGTTTGGACGTAGAACGCATGCTCGTAAACGTCACCAAGCACTGGCACCCGAAGAAGAAACCAATTTCAGAAAGCTAGATTTCAACTGGGGCACTAGTAAGAGGTTTTTATTCTTAAGAAAATAAATAAATAAATGAAGATTGCTCCTCTTTCTTTTGAATCACAAGAACAGGTGTTCAATGGAACAGAAATGACACTGATTTCTCTCCTTGCCTGGCCCTGGGAGGGCAGTCTCTCTGGGGTCAGCAAGGCCCTAAATATTAAAGCATTGAAATACAGAAAATAAAAAGACATGGTTAAGACACCAAGGAACGTGGATGCTTGAGAAAGACAAACCGTGGCTTACGTGGCATGGCCTAGTGAGAAAGGGGATCTTTGTGTGCCCAGGGTCTCTGCAATAAGGACTGTAGGAGGAGCATGCCGGGGTGTCAGCAGAGCAGGCTGGGTCAGCCTCCCTTACCCTGGCCTCAGTTCAGTCTTGGTCTCCCATTGCTACAGCACAAACATCCACTCCTGTTTTGCGGTTCATTTTTACTGCCTTCCTTCCCGCCCAGCCGTCACATGGCTCCTTCCATGAGTCTCCCCATTCAGATTTGAATATCTTGAAACTTCTACCGTATCTGCTCTGGAGGCATAGGCAGAGATGGAAAGTGCGGATGCCTGACCCCCATGCTTGCCTCCACACCTGTTATATCTGCAGCAGAATTTCCCCCAAAGGAGTCACCTGCCACACAAATACCACCATTTGCTCAGCGAAAAAGAGATTTCACGATCATGTGTGTTTTGGAACTTCCACCTTCTATATTCTGCCTTGGAGATGGACAGCATACAACGACGTCATAAGGGCACTGAGAAGCGATGCAGGGAAAAAAATCTTTATCTCTGTTCTATCTAATGTTTCCAAATTTATCTGCCCCACCATAGAGCTGGTTTTGCATAACATTTGCTACCATTTCGTGAGAAGTCCTTGGGAACTGCTGCCCTGCTTGGTGGGGACTGGCATGGGGATGGCATGGCTCTGAGCTGCCCACTCACAGGCTTGGAGTGACCAATCGTACCGGCTTGGAGGCCAGGGCCTCAGGGTGCCCAAGGAGCCCAGTGTAATTGCCCCTAGAACCCTGAAGTTGACCCCTTTTTATTTTTTGGTGAGGAAGATTGGCCCTGAGCTAACATCTGTGCCAATCTTCCTCTATTTTGTATAGACGCTGCCACAGCATGTCTTGATGAGCAGTGTGCAGGTCTGTGCCCAGGATCCGAACCCAGGAACCCTGGGCCGCAAAGCAGAGTGTGCGAACTTAATCACTACGCCACTGGGCTGGCCCTGAGGTCTAATCTTGGCCTGATCCACCCTGAAGTCTTTGCTGTGCTCCTGGCATTGCCCAGGCCATCGTACCAGGCCTTGCTCCCTTCTGGATTCCTGGCTCCTGGCAGTGTCTGGCAAACAGTGGGTGCTCAGTGATTGCCTGGATTGGATGACTCCCCCATTAGAATCCTCTGATTAGAGGCTGTGTCTTTTTTTTCTAATCAAACTTTATCCTTGTATGGACACATACACATGTGGCTACATTTGTGGTCTGTGTGGGTTCTTCTCATAAATAGGCAAGGAGGCACGTAAGCACTGGGATTAGATTTCACATGGGAGAGTTGGCCACATCATTTTGCCATAAATACACACACACAGAGAAAATAAAAAGAAGCACAACATTGTAGATACAAGCAAACGTGTAGACACACTTGCAAAATAGACACGCTTTCTCACCACCACCAAACAGATACAAAGATAAACACAAAGAAATACAATCCAGACCCCCTCCCTCCCCAACACATGTGCTCTCCCCTGGGACAAACTGCTTCAAAATTGACTGACTTAACACAACTATTTTATTATATCTCATGATTTCATGGGTCAGAATTTGGCTGGGTGATTCTTCGGCTCATCATGCGTTACTGAGGTGACTCAGGGGGACCTGACTGGTGATGGACTGGTCTGGAAGGACCACGATGGCTTTTCTCATGTGTCTGGTGACTTGGCGGGGGTGGCTGGAAGCCTGGGCTCAGCAGGAACTGTTGACAGGAGTGCCTGCACAGGGCCTCTCAGACATGACATCTCAGGGTGGTCAGACCTCTTACGTGGCGGCTGGCATCTCCCAGAAAGAGCACTGCAAGAGGCGGAGGGGGTCGCTGGAAGTTGAGGAGCTTCTGTCTCAGGAGTTGGAGAACGTCACTTGTCCTGCATATTATTGAGCAAGAAAGTCACCTAGGCTGGCTCAGACGTACGGGAGGGCAATCAGACTCTAGCTGTCAGTGGGAGGAGCAGCAAAAAATTTGGGGCCACCTGTAATCTAATACACACACAGGCGTGCACGCATGCACACACACGCACACACACACACGCACACAGGCTACGTATCCCACGTGAGACTCAACCCTTCCCTGTTAAGCACACCACTGGGGCTGTGGTGATGTGGCTTAGAGGTCAGTCAAACCTGGACCAAATTCTGGCTTACCCACCCCAATTGCTAGCTGTGGACCTTGGCCAAGTCCCTCGACCTTCTCAGCTGCAGTGTCCTCATCTGCATATTGAGGAAATCATGCTTTTGTTCTTCCATTCAACAAGCATTATTGACAAGCTACCATGTGCTGGATGCTGCTGGGGATACAACAATGAGAACAACAGGCACTGTCCCTTATGGAGGAAGCTGTCATTAACTGAATAGTTGTGCAAACAAATGTAACTTTGCAACTGTGCTAAGTGCTATGAAAGAGCAACAAAGGTGCTGTGAAAGGGTACACCTGTGAGGTGATCAAGTTGAGAAGGCCAGGGACAGCTTCTCTGAGGAGGTGACTTGGCTGTGGTCTGGGAAATGAGTAGTAGCTAACCAGCTGAAATGCGTCTCAGGCAGAGTGAATAGCGTGTGCAAAGGCCCTGTGGCTGGATGGAGTTAGATGAATAGGAAGGGGTGAAATGCCAGCATGACTGGGACAGAGAGATGAAGGGGAGCAAGTGAGAGATGAGACTGGACGGATGGGTGGGCACTTTGTTGACCAAGTTAAGAAAGGCTTTAAAAACTTGTCTACATTTTATATATTTACTTGAATGGTTTTAATTATGAGGGTGACATGACCAGATTGTGTTTCAAAAAGAAGACTTTGGCTGCAACATGGGGAACAAACTGCAAGATCGCAAAAGGAGATGTGAGTGATCCCATTAGGAAGCTGTGCCAGGTAGAAGAGTGCCCCCTAAAGGCGTCCATGTCCTAATCCTTGGAACCTAGGAATGTGTTAATTACATAGCAAAAAATGAGGTTGCAGATGGAAGTAAGGTTACTTCTCACTGACCTTAAAATAGAGTGATTATCCTGGATTATCCAGGTGGGCCCAACGTAATCCCATGAGCTCAGAGACTAAGTCAGAGAGATGGAACATCAGAAGCACTCAACCTGCCCTTGCTGGCTTTGAAGATGGAGGAAGTATTATGCACCTCATTTTGTAATTGAAGAAAAGGAATTTCTGAGACATTAAGTGACCAACCGAAGACCAAGCATCACTAAGCATCGTAACCAGGGCTTGGATCCAACTCATTGGACTACAGAGTCTCTCTGCTATTCTAGGGAACCCCTGGGGGGCTCCAGGTTCGAGCCTGCCTGGGTCTAACTCCAGCCGCATCTACAGTGTCATCCTCTTCACCCCCTCTCCTCCCCACCCAGAGCAAACCCTCCCTTCTCATCTCCGCTTATTTCCCATCGTATTGACCGAGGGTGCTGGGCTACGGAAGAAAGGGGATCTTGTCGCTGGAATCACGATGTAGGAGGGTGTGTGCATTTAGACTTAGACAGTGTTGGAGATAAAAAGACCTGAGGAATCACCCAGTGTAATTCTGTCCTTTGGCAGATGGAAATACTAAGACCAGAGAAGGGAAGTACCTTGCCCACCCCCGGCTCCCCACAAGTGAGTACTAGAGTCAGAACTAAGGCCTGAATTGCCTGGTCCCCCAGAGCAATGCTCCTGCCGCTGCCTCCTGGACAGCTCCCGTGTGGTCCTGGAACCTTCAGTGGGAGTTTGGATGCGTTTTCCCATGAAAGTAGGCTCTATAAAAGGACCAGAGTGCCACGAGTCGCACGGCGCAGTGTTGGCTCGGCTGCACTGCGGCTTGCTCTGCCCCTCCTCCCCTGGAAAAGTGAGCTCACTTGGATAGCACAGTTTCAGTGTGAAAATGCCGCTCTCAGACAGTGAGTTCACAGACAAACTTTAGGGTGCCTGTTTGTAAGCTGGGAACTGCCTGGACCATCACTGTGGACTTCAGGCCCAATCACGTGCAAGGCCTTCTCTCTGAAGTCTCCCTCTTTCTCCTTGTGTGTTTGTGGGAATTCTGCTGTCTGGCTGTTTCTCCCTCGGTGAAACTGCAGCAAGAACTGTGGAGTCACAAGACCTGAATTTGAATTTGGACTTAGGCCCCGTATATGTGACGCCTGGGAAATCATGGGCAGAGGTGACGCAGGGAGCAAGGCCCCGTGAGGAGACAGGAGACTGTCACCTGGGCCTCGAGCTGCAACTGAGATTCAAATCCAGCCTCCCTGGGCATCGAGCCGGTGTTGGTCACCTTCGAGTACAGCTCTCACTTAGCTCCCCAGCAGCCTGAGGGAGGAAGCGTCATGCAGGGTCTTTAGAAGAGGAAACTGAAGCTCAGAGCGGGTGATCAATGGTTCCATATTATTCCTCCTACCAGGACGAGTCTCTGTGGCTCCATTTCAAGTGCTCCTTACCCCGTAATGGTCCATGTAGCCAAGTGAGCAAGCAAAACAACACGACACAAAAGGAAAAGACAGCAGGAAAGTGTCTATCTTTTCTCTATTCATCCGTCTGCATTTACCATGTTTATTCTCCAAGCATTTTTCCATTTTTTCTTTATCTCTTAGTCTATCTATCTATTTATCAATCATCCACGTATTCTTTACTATATATGTCTATGGACAGAAGATGATCCAAAACATCACAGGATTTCTATAGCAGTCAGCTTGGGCCGCTGTAACAAAAATACCATTTACTGTGGGGCTGAAACAACAGAAATTTGTTTCTCATAGTTCTGGAAGCTGGAAGTGCAAGATCTGGGCACCAGCAGGGCCGGGTTCTGGCGGGAGCCTCTCCGGGCTTGTAGATGGTGCCTTCCTGCTATATTACCGGGTGGCAGAGAGACAGCTCATCACTCTCACGTGTCTTCTCATAAGAGCACTAATCCCCTTCATGAGGGTGCCACCCTTATGACCTTATAACCTCCAACATTCCCCACCTCCAAATACCGTCACACCGGAGATTAGGGCTTCAATGCATGAATTTTGGGAGGACACAAACATTCAGTCCATAGCAGTCACATACGTTTAAATTCAGTGAGGACTAAGAAGAAAAAAGAAGTAGAGACAGAAAATAGAGCCAAGAATGAGCCTAACACAAACACACACTTCCTAAAGTCGGACTCATTTACAAGGAGAACAGAAACGTGGCTCTGGCCGCCAATGCCTGCAGAAGGACCAGTTACACAATTATACAGTTCAGGGTATAGGTAAGGTGAAAGCGAACCATTTGTTCAGAAGAGGCTCACCTGTTCCCGACACTGAGTCTTCCACCGTACGATCACCATCCATGAGTAGAAAGTAACATTCATGCAGCGCGTTATTATTTTATGCACTGTTATCTCTTGATTCTTCCGTCAGCTCTATGAGATAATTATTTTATTGTTCTCCTCTCTTTACGGATAAGAAGATTGGGGCTTAGAAAGGTTAACTTCCTTGTTAAAGGCCACAGCTCTTGGTGGGAGAATGGGGGTTCAAACCCAAGTTCATTTCTGGCTTCCACCATGACTGCTAACAGCTTGGTGCCCAGAGTCCAAAGGCTGGGCTTCAAATTTGTGTTAGAATTTTGAATGAAAACAGGCAAATAGTTGTGGGGTGGGATGAGATTATTTTCTTCTTAGCTTTGAGAGAAATTGTTGAAATACACAGGTTCACCATTTTTTACGTTCTTGTGCTTATATTTAATCTCTGAAATCAAACCAAACTCTTGGACGGTCAGAGTCACGGCACCCATGACAGTAAAAAATGGTGTTTGATTTGAAACTTCGTTTTCAAACGGGACCAAATCCAAGCATTGTGGATTTAAACGGCTGCCAGCCTTCTACCCACCTCGTGAATGTGAAATCAGTGCAACCATTGTACCAGCCAGCGCTGGTGGCCGTGGGACCGTGTTTGTGCCCCGTGAGGAATTCGAGTGGAATGGTCCAGAACATCGGTATTCGAGGTGCGTGATTTTTTGCAGCGTGCTGGCATACCCCACAGGAGCCGCAGTGGAAGTGCTCACTGGACTCCAGGAAGTGTTTCAAACGCAGTGTTCAGGTGAAAGCAGGACTGAATCCATTGGCGTGTTAAGCAATTTATAGATGAAGAAACCACTTGGCCGGCCCCACTTTCCCAACAAGGATCCAGACTTGGGGAGAATCTCTTAACTCACATCTGCCTCCTTTCCCAGGTTCTGTCCTACAGGAAAATCTATCCTTTCTATTCCAGATGTGGTTCCAGGATGATAGAAGGGTCCTCCCCCATTTATCCTTCCAGTTTTCCTCATTGAGTTAAAGGCACGTCATCTACCTAGTCACCCAGGCCGGAAACTTCAGCGATTCTCAAAACCTCCCTCTTTACCCACCTGACCGATCCGAGTCCTCACCCACCGGGGGATTCCAGCACCAGGAGGCGCTCAGGGCCGCCCATTCCTCCTCATCCCCACTGTTGGCACCTTTGTTCACAGCCTGGCCGTCCTTTGCTGGAATCGCCTTTAAACCCACTTCTCCGCCTCCAATACAAAGGTCAGAGTGATCCTTGTACGACCCGGATCTGATCATCCTGCTCCTCTGCAGCTCCCCACAGCATGCAGCGCTGGTTCTCAAATCGTGTTCTCTGAGGCCTCGGGGGTTCTGTAGCCAAGACTGGGGACGCCAGGCCTCCTCCCTGCTATGACCATAGCACTTCCCCTTCTGTCTGTTTACACAGGGGCTCTTACAACAGATTTTGTTTGAGGAAGGCATTTTTTAAGAAAATGAAAATGGCCTCCCTCCACCCACATCTCCTGACTGTGGACCCACCCCAGGGCCCCTTCATGCCCACATGCACCTGCGGCAACTATTCTCCAGTCACAGGGCGCTCCTCACGGTTCACCAAGCACATGTGTGATGGCTTTGCTTCTTTGAACACGCTGTCTTCCCTGCTGGGAACTCCTTCGTCTCTCCTCTCTTCTCCGAGAGCCCCACTTACCCTCAGAAGCGTTCAGATGTCATCGCCTTCTATGGATGGCACGGAACCTTCCCTGTTTCCTGCAGGCAGATTGTTGGCTCCCTCCTGTGCTCCCATGGGACCCTGAGCATGTCTTGGTGGCAGCCCTGGCCATGACAAGCTTGTCTACATGTCTTCCTGCCCCCGCTGGGTTATGCGTGACTCCTGCACAAGATTTATATTTTACTCATCTCTGCATTTGCACAACCTAGCGACGCACATGGCCCCTGAGAGAAATGCAGTAAATAAGAATGTAAAGCAACCCCATTAACTATGAGCCGATTGACAAGGTGGGCTGGGAAGGCTAAATGTGTTAGATGGGGAGCAGGTAGGGTGACAGGGTGAGGGGGTGACCACACAAGGGGAATAGGGGAAGGGGGTTCAAAGCCTGCTGATTCGGGCTGCTTTAGTTGAACTCAGAATGCACATGTGTTTGAGTATAACTTAAGCATGATTTAAGAGCTACAAAAACTCAACACATCCCTTAGACAGGCTGGGCGACACCAGCGTGGTACAGCCCTTTGGGACCTCTAGCTGGGGCACCTGTGGGAGAAGCAGACGGTGCGGGTCCTACCTGCTCAGATAAGGCCCCATGGGCAGTCCCCATAGCTCCTACCTGTCCCAGGCTTTGCCCTTTCACCTGGACGGACTCAGTTAACGCTCGCCACACCCATCAGCTCCGGGGTGATTGTTACACCCGTTTTACAGACAAGAAAACAAGCCCTGTGCAGGCACACAGCCAGGAAGCAGCAGAGGCAGCTCTGGAAGGCGGGTCTCTTGTCTCCAATCCTGACGTGTCTCCACGTTGCCTTGTCTCCTGAGGCTTCACCCATGGGTTCTGTGGGCTTTGGGAAGGACGAGATGGTGGAGAAGGAGTGAAGGAGTGGGAGAGAGATTTACGACCTCGTAACCGACGGAACGTGCTCAAAGAAAACGCACCACATCCTTCTTGTTTAATTTCTTTTTTTTCCTTTTTTTTTTTTTTAAAGATTTTTTAAATTTTTTTCCTTTTTCTCCCCAAAGCCCCCCGGTACATAGTTGTATATTCTTCGTTGTGGGTCCTTCTAGCTGTGGCATGCGGGACGCCGCCTCAGCGTGGCCGGATGAGCAGTGCCATGTCCGCGCCCAGGACCCGAACCAACGAAACACTGGGCCGCCTGCAGCGGAGCGCGTGAACTTAACCACTCGGCCACGGGGCCAGCCCCTTTAATTTCTTTTTTTAATTGAGGTATAATTCACATACTATAAAATTCACCATGTTTAAGTGCATGGATCAGTGGTTTTTAGTATATTCGCAAGGATGCGCAATATTTACCGCCATGTAATTCTGGAACAATTCCATTAATTAATTTCTAATGTTTTGTTTTTCAGATTCCGATGATGAAAGACCCTGGATGGATTCGAAATGTGTGGTCTTCGAACATTAATGTGAGTGAAGTTGCTGTGAATGTCCGAATTATACTTTTACCTTTCAAGATGCGACAAAATGTTTGTGGATGAGCTGTGGTTTGTGGCCACAGTCATGTTGGTTCCTTCGTCCCCCTGCGTTAGTCTCACTGCCCTGTGCCTGGTCCCCATGCCTTGGCCAGGCCCTTCGGTTGTCTCTGGGACTATACTCGGTGCTTCGCTCTCTGCTCTGCCCATGGGCGCTGTCTTTCTGAATCTCTCTGGACCCCATGTCCAGCAGCCTCAGGGCCAGCACGTCCCCCACCCCTCATGCCCACTCAAGCTTCTAGACTCTCTTCCTAGATCTGGCTCTCTGAGCCTCCATTGTTTGGGAGGGATATTTTGCTGAAGCCCACTGGGCGGGGATCCCAACCTGCATCTGCAGTTCTTTTCTGCTAGTGCCCTCACCTTGCCCTGGAGCTAAACTTAGGCTTCAGCAGCATCATACAGCTTGCTGTACCCCTAGATCTTAGACCTGAGGTCCTTTCCCGTGGAGAATAGACTTGAGGCAATCAGTTTGGAGGTGGGGAAGCTCAAGAGGAGGCTTTTGGAATGGTCCAGGGAAGAAGTGATAAAGCCTGGACACTTATTTGTCCCCCTGTGGTCTGTCCAAAGCCTTGGGGATATAGAAGAAAAGGCACACTTAGTCTCCACTCTCAATGAGCTCACAGTCTGGAGAGGGACTCCAGAACCCAGTGTGGACCAAGAGGGTTTACAGGGACTCAGAAGGCCCACTGCAGTGCCAGCCAGAGCAAGACAGTCTTCCTTGAGATGAGCCCAGGGGCTCCAGTTAAATAAACGAGGAAGGCTGCTGAGGAAGGCCTGGTCCTCGGGAATCTGCGAGGAGCAGAAGTTCTATTTCCAAGGGGATTGTCAGGGATGGGGCCCAATCAGGGGCCAGGAATCCTGGCCAGTGGGCAGTTAGTGGCAGTTGAGCCTGGAGTGAGGGGAGCCATCCTCTATGGAGAAAAGAGGGGCAGGATGTCCTGGTGAGTGAGCCCCTCCTCCTGAGTGTAGAAGGGACCAAAAATGAAGGGGGAGTACAACAGTGCAGAAAGTAAGACTCAACATCTCTCTTTGTCCTTGTGTCTGTCTCTCTCCTAGTTACTTTGCAAATATGCTAGGCACCAGAGATACAGTGTTGAGTGTGTCGTGGATGGCTCATCAGCCAGTAGAGGGGATACAGGATACACAATGACACAGTGACAATGCTTTGTGAAATGTGCCACCCTGGAGTTACATGTGGGCTCATTAGTGCGGAGAAGCCTGTGATTAATTCTTCACGGACCTGAGCAATGTGTGAGGAAAGGCTTCTCTAGGAGGCTCAGCTCTTAAGTTTGAAGAATCTGCCCATGGCCTGCAGAAATCCAAAGAAATCCACAGGCACCAACACCCCTCTCGCCTCCAGCCCTGCCCACAAACAGAGACTCATTCAAAGCAAAAGTCTTGAATTCTGGAAAGACAATTGAGCAAGAAATGTTCACCAGAACTGCTGAACCCTCTTGCTCAGGCCAGGGAACACTGTGATACAATTTGTTACATTAAGCCTAGCACCTCTTTCCTGCTGTGCTCATAATAGGCAGCCTGTCCTTGAAAATGCCTCCCTCTTGGCCAAGCTGTGCTCTGATTGCAACATTTCTAATAAGAGCAACAATTCTCAGAATTCTAGATTATCCCCGCCCAGTTACTTGAAACCATAATTTGCTTATTTCTTTTATTTCTTCTTGTCTTTAGGTTTGAAAAAGGACTGGATTTAAAATGTGGTCTTCTTGGAGAGAGCACATTTTGTGCAGGGGGAGGAAGTGACTTTGTCTAGATTTAAATTTATTTTCGATAAATTTTATCAAAGTGTTTCATGTGCCTGATTTCTATAAAATCAACTGGGGCGGGGGGGGGGGGGGCCAACCCAGTGGCGCAGCGGTTAAGTGCGCATGTTCCGCCTTGGTGGCCCGGGGTTCACTGGTTCGGATCCTGGGTGGGGACATGTCACCGGTTGGCAAGCCATGCTGTGGTAGGCGTCCCATGTATAAAGTAGAGGAAGATGGGCACGGATGTTAGCTCAGGGCCAGTCTTCCTCAGCAAAAAGAGGAGGATTGGCGGCAGATGTTAACTCAGGGCTAATCTTCCAGAAAAAAAAAATCAACTAGGAAATACTGGCTCACAGCTACAGCCACAGTTCCCTGTTCCTACCCCCAGTCGACTTATGTTTCCTTTGCACATTATCCTATGGACTTACACTCTATGAAGGAGGGCCTAGCTGATCTTCACAGAGCATCATATGCAAACGACTTCTCCTTTCCTACAGTCTGCCATGAGCGTACACTCTCACCCTGCTTTAGTCTGTTCTGTATTCGGACTCTGCCTTTCTCATATATGCAGTTTTTCTTGGAGGCAGGTGAGTTTTTCCTGGAAGTTATATTTGCCTTTCTTTTTCTTCGTTAGGAGGAGAAATATATGCTTTCCGTTCCCTGCCTGTCCCTTTCTGCCCCCCCGCCCCCCGCCTACAATGTCTTTAAGCTTTTACTTTAGTCTGTCACTTGGAAACTATCACATTCATTATTTTTAAGCCCATTAACTTGTTTGAATTGGGATCTATTTCTTCTATTTGGATGCCCATGATTTTCATGGAGCTCTTCAGTTTTTGTTATTTATTTAGCAAATCTTTAAATGACACCATGTGACGGGATCTTTTCGAAGAGCGTTCAAAATTAACCATTTAATTCCTCACAACAGCCCGATAAGTTGGTGCTATTATCTCCACTTCAGAGATGGGAAACTGAGCACAGAGAGTTTGAGGTATTCGCTCAAGGTCACACAGCTGGTAAATGACGGGATTAGGATACGAACCCACACCTTCCAGCTCCAGAGACTTTGTTCCTAAGCACTACAATATGCCGCTTCTATGAGAAATTTCTCCCATTCAGCCATTTCTCTTTTCATTTATTCCTTGCATTCAGTACCTTTATCATGTTCTCTAGTCTTTTTAGCCTCCCAGCAATCTGGGGGGATGCCCTCTTCTCCTCCGACCTCTCTCCGGGAGACCCCTCTCCCTCCTGCTCTCCGTCCCCCAGCAGAGCTGTCATCTCGGAGGCCCTCCTTAGACCCACCATTACCCAGAGTCTTGTTTTCTTCTTTCTTAGTTCACTCTTTAAAAATAAGCAAAAGCTGGAGTACATTTTCACGTCGCCTCCCAGAAAAGGGAGAGAGAAGATGTTTTTGAATCCCTGCGTGTCTGAATCTCTTTTTTATTTTGGCTTCACATTTGATAGTTTGTTGGTATTAGAATTTGAGGTTGACATTAATTTTTCACAGAGTTCTGACCACATTGTTCCATTGTCTTCTAATAACCAACGTTGCCTGCATGCCAGTCTGACTTTGGCTCTTTCCTGGGTGACCTATTATTATGATGTTTTCTATCTGGAAGCTTTTAGGGTCTTCTGTTAATCCTTTGCGTCCTGTACCTTCACAGTGATGTGCCTAGCAGTGGTCACTTTCTCCTTCATTCTGCTCGGAACCTGGTCTCCTGGAGGTAATATATTTGTAATCTAACAGACAACAGCAGGTGAGATATTTCAACAAATTAAAGGAAAATGGAAAACAAAGAGAGTGGTGACTGGAGACCGTGGAGTTCTGCTATCTCTTCTCGCTCCCATCGCCCAACTTTGCGGTCTACGATTGGGCAGATTTCATCAATTTCATCTTCTATTTTTGTCAATCAAATTTTTACTCTTAAAAATTCTTTTTTGTCCTCTGATTATTTCTCTTTCACAGCATTATCCTGTGTTTGTTTTTGAATGAATTATCTTCCCAAATCTCTCTCAGATTCTGGCTTGGGGATTTCTTCCTGTTAATTTCTCCTCTGTTCTTTTCATTATTTTTATTTCTTCCGGAGTCAAGTTTCCCTCTGTCTGCCTGTCATTCTTTCTCTTTCATGTTGCAGGGTTCCCTCAAATGCCTGGTGATACAAGCTCGTCTGTTTTCATTGAGCAGGTAGCATAGGAAGGCTGCTGGAAGCCCCAGCTGCTGGAGGTCAGTCTGGAGTAAACAGTCAGGGAGCTGACGGTGACCCTGGGGAGCTGTGTCGCTCTGGCTCCAGCACCTGCTCTAGGCTCTCCCGGGCAGGTAGCCCTCCCTTGGCCACTGCCCCCTTTACGGGTACTCCAGGCTGCAGCTTGCTCCATGTTATTTCTTTAGTCAACCTGCCCTTTGCTTTCGCCTTCCAAATTTGATTAAACACCTTTTCTACTGCAGATGCCCCTCCTCCTATTCACTTCATTGTTGTGAATTTTTAAGTTCTGAAGTTTCCTTGAAATTTAGTGTAATAACTGGAGGTAAAGGGAAAATAAATGCATATTTGTCTGTTCTGCTCCGCCTGCCATCCTGCCCTAGGATTTCCTTCCTTGTCTAGCATTGTTCACGGAGCTATTCTGCAGGTGTCCAATGACGTGCACGGTGTTCCTATCTAGAAGTGATCTGTGGTGTCTCTTGTAGCCAATTGCTTTCTTTCTTTCTTTCTTTTTTTTTTATAAGGATGGGCTAGAGGAGGGAGTTGTTTGTTTTGTAAAGATTGGCACCTGAGCTAACAACTGTTGCCAATCTTCTTTTTTTTTTCCTGCTTTTTCTCCCCAAATCTCCCCAGTACATTGTTATATATTTTAGTTGTGGGCCCTTATAGTTGTGGCATGTGGGATGCTGCCTCAGTGTGGCCTGATGAGCGGTGCCATGTCTATGCCCAGGATCTGAACCAGCGAAGCCCTGGACTGGTGAAGCGGAGCGCCCGAACCTAACCACTCGGCCACGGGGCCTGCCTCTTCGAGCCAATTGCTTTCTTTAGCATGAATCATTATAGCTCCACTCTGCAACGCTGGTCTAGCAAGCGTTAGTGACAGGCACTGGCGCAATCAGATACAACAATAAGGTATTTGATTCGAATCTTACAGAGAATGGTCACTTTCTGTTCAGTGAATTCTTAGGTTTTGTAGAGATACCCTAAGGCCCCTTTCTCATTTGTGAATGGAAACATTGTATTAATGTCTCTTTTTAGCATCAATTCCCGATCCTCCCTTATTCCCATCCCTTCTCGTACTGGGGTGGGCAAATTGTTCTGAATTGCTTGTCCTTGTTTCCTCTTGCTGGAGACCCTGGATATCTCCTAGATCGTGAGCTGTTGAGGACAGAGGCATCTCTTAATCATGTACCCCACACAGTACCTTGTAAGCACTCAGAAATGGCTGGTTGCATAAATGAGTGCGTTCTCTGGGGCTTCCCACTGGCTTCATTCATGATAAGGGCACTGATATTTTTAATACCGGTACATATCTAGTTAGTTTCTTTTTGTTAGGATGAGTATATTTTTATTATAACTTATTTTTATTATTTTATTATGATGAATTTATTTTTGCAATCAGGCATTATCACCCATGATATGGTATTTAAGCCTTCATTTAAATATATATATTGAGTACCTAGTAAGTGCCAGAGACTGTGCTAGATACTTAAACAGAAAAGCTCTTTTCCCTCCTCCAGAGTATGTCTGCTGGGGAGAGATTTTACAATAATTTCATGTGCAAATAGAACATTTTAGCTATAATAAATACTTTGAATAAAATATATACAGTGAGAGTGTCTAACAGGGAGAATTGACGTAGTTGAGGAGGTTAGTGATACTTAAACTAAAATTGAAGAATGCAGAGCAGTTAACCAGGTGAAGAGGGGAGAGGATTCTGTGTAGAGAGAACAGCATGTACAAAGGCCCTGTGGTAGAGGGAACAGGGCAAGCATAAAGAAATAAGAACGATCTAGTGCAGCTTGAGCTTAAACTGCATGGAGAAATAGTGAAACCAGGGCAGCAGTGACACCTGACATGTAGTCAGATGTTTGATACTGGAGAAGTGTGTGTGTGTCTGTCTGTCTGTCTGTCTGTCAGAGAGATGCTCCCTCATTCTGAGGCTCTCTGGTTGATCCATCTGTCTCTGGGTCTCCTGATGACACTGTGGCTGAGTCGAGTGTTGACTGAGCTAGATCAGACCATGATGGATTCGACGTTACAAAGCATGATGTGATAGAAGAGAATGCAAACTGAGCAGTGTTGGGACAGGGATAAATCCTTGTCTGCCTGTCCCTCACTCCTTGCCTCCAGCCCTCCCTCCCATTTGAAATTCAAGACACTCCCACCTGATTCTTCCTCTTGAGTATGCTGCACTCTGCTCAGGATTTCCTCTGATTAGGTTAGTGATGCCCAGACCCTCACTTGGACATCCCTGGGGGCGGGAGAAGGGAGAGGAGAAAGTACTGGTGGGATGTTATCAATTTTTCAATTAAAGTGAATTCACGTCAGTTCCTTCTTCTGAAACTATCTCAACGTTCTTTGAGATTATTAGAGCTGCCAGGGTGTCATGGACCCAGGAATGACAGTGACCATTCTGGGTGGGTGTTTTGGGGGGGCAGTGGACAGGGGTGATGATAAAGATGGTGACAGCCATGAAGTCACACCACAGACACGTAGCCCTAGGTCAGAGCTGATGACCGTCTATTCCCCACCTCCTCACTTTCCAATGCGGAGACGGAGGTCTTGAAGTGACGTGTGCAGGGTCTCGTAAGTGACAGCGCACAGACCGGGACTCAGATCTCCACTCCCTATTCGGGACACTAAAGATTCCAGAAAGATCTGTGGGATTTTTACTGGGCCTACATGCCCACTGTTCTGGGAGGAGAACACAGAGCTTGGCTCAGGTCCAGGTCAAATTTAGTGTGGTGACCTGGGACAGCCACTTTCCCGCGGGGGCTTGGGTCACCTTACAGATAGAGCCTGAGGTCTGGCCCAGGGGCAGATCTGTAACTCAGAAGTATCTTTTGGAACCAACTTCCTCTCAGAATCCCTTTAGACAGAGTTCTCTTGTCCCTTCTCTCCTCTGGGGACAGCGCCTCTGTCTCCTTCTGTGTTCACAGACCCCCGACATGGAGCTTTCATAGGACTAGGTCATCCTCTGAGCAGGGGGCTGGGGAGAGCAGCTAATTCAATCCAGGGACAGCAAATCAGGTGGCAGCATTCCGAGCCTGACCTGTGCGTCTCTCCATGACCACCATTCCTCTGTGCGGTGCTCCGGTGGTGCTCAGCGAAGCTGAACCCGGAATTCTCAAATTGTTTTTGCAAAAGATACACCAGTTCACTCTGGAGACAGAAAGAAGGAGAGAGCTAATTCACTGAGTTAGGGCTGGGGGGACCATTAAAGGAATCTAACTCAATTTGCTGTCTCATGTCTAGAACCTTCCACAGCCCCTTTCCAACTGGGGGTCCAGCTGGGAGCTCCCAGGCTCCAGACACAGCCCAGGTGGTCTCTGCACAGGCCTGACCTGCCTCCTTAGGCTCTTTATATGGCCACCCCAAATCCACATACCTTCATCCTTCAGATCCTTTAGAATCTACAGACAAATGTCATCTTGTCCTTGCATGTCAGTCCTTGATATTAGGCCACGTTTCTCCCACTCCCACTCCCACACCGGGTTTTCTTTTGCAGGTTGAACAGCTTTGATTATCACACTCAGAGCATGCTTTGGCCTCCCCCTTCCTGCTGAGTCATTCCCTCCCAAACAGGTGTACTGCCATCGTTATGGCCGTCAAGTATGATGGCCGGCACTGAATGCAGGACCAGTAAAAATTCCACGCTCTGTTTCAGGCTAGCAGACATGTATCTGTGCAGCCCAATACCACAGGGTTGGGAAAATGCACAGCTACAGGATCTTATTCTCCTGAGGCTGGCAGGGGCGGCACAGAAGCTGGAATCTTGTGGCCCATTAAACGTGCTGGCCTCGGCAACACCCCCTCTGGTCTCAGTAGACTATTGTACACTGGGTTACACTTTTGAAGGTGAGAATCATGATTTAAGAAGCTAGCGAATATTTTTTTAGCCCCAAATTTTGGTAAGCAAGGGTTGACAAGATCTGGAGAAACTATAGAAGAGCCTAGTATTTAGTTTTTATCTATGACTTGGGCATTTCAAAGAGTTCACATATAGCTTAAATTTCTTGGAATTGATGCTTTTTCTGCAATAACGTCTATTACAGGAATCTCTTACTAGTACGTTTAGTAGATAATGCCATGCTTTGTAAAAAACACATCAGGAATTTCCTTCCTCAAGTTTTTCTCAATTTGTTGGAGTGCAGCTCTGTGAATTACAGGCTCTTCCGGTTAGCTTGTTGTGAATTCAGAAGTCAGCAAAGAAAAACCCGATTTCATGGAAGGATCCGGCCATGCTGGGCTCCAAGCTTTCTTTGGGCTCCACTGTTGACCAGGCCTGTTCTGAGTCCAGTGCTGGTCTCAGCCAGCTCCACACAGCAGCCTTACTTAGTCCTCACTCATCTCGTCTCATCTCTCTCTCCTCCTCTGGGCGCCACCAAACACTGACGTCATAACCCCAGTGGGGTCGTCACAATCCTGCCACCCAACAATGAGCTTTTCCTGGAGTCTTTGCAGGTGGCACTGATGAAAGGATGATGGAGAAGGAGAGAAAATGGGAGGGGAGGAGGTGGGCTGAGGGGCAAGACCAGGAGGAAAGAGAGAGAAAGGCAAGACCGGAGGGGAGCCAGCCATGCTTATCCTAACAACAGCCAAGAAGTGGTGGCCTGGCCTGCTGAGAACCAGAAAGCTAGGAGAAAGAGGAAAATTGACCAGGATGCCAACGTTCCCATGAGCAGGCACCTCTGTCTGAAGTTAATAGAAGTTCAATGGGGTCCTGCCAATATGCCCTCCAAAAGGGAGGGACAAGGCTTTTTTCTGGCAGCTAAGGTAAATGGCGGCGGGGGTGGGAGGGGTGGAGCATCATGAGGTTTCAAGCTTCCCCATGTGCTGGCTTCTCAGGCACAGAACTCACTGAAGAATGGAATCGGCGACTGAAATCTGGGGACACCTAAGCCCTATAACAAGGCTCTTGGTGTTTCAATTCTCCCTTCTGTTAACTGGTTTGCTCTGGGCTTTTATACAGGCTTATATACATCCTTATATACCTCTATTAAGTGTGATTGATTGCTTTCTCATGAAGTTCTTTGAGAATGGTAAACCATGGTCCATATTTGCTTTGTTTTGTTTTGGAGTTGGGAAAGGGTGGCTGTCAGAGCCTTCTCAAAGCAGCCAGCCCACGTTGACAGACACCCACCTGGGGCCCCGGCAGGAAACATGTGGGCAGTCCCTGAATCACTGTTTTTCCCTGGATCTCTTGCCCTTCTTTAATGGATGATGTGGCAACAGGGAGAATCAGTTTTCCTACATCCAAGCAGGACTTAAATGTGGGGGAAGCTGTGAGTGTCCTCATTTCACAACGCGGGGTCAGGACTCAACGCCGGCAGAGATGCTGGCTCTGTCCCACCTTGAGCCTGGGCAGCGAGGGGGGGTGTTACTGCTGGAGCTATCCCTTTTCAGCGACTTAAAAACTGATAAATTTGGAAATGTGTTGTCCCGTCGTCAGTTCTCCATGGCAATCAATTCCTGATCATCGCTTGACTCCCTCTATAACTGGATATCTAGACCGTCACAGAAGCTGTCTGCCTCAGTCGCCTTCTGCTGCCCAGCCTTCCCACCACCCTCTATGGCCTGCCCACCATGGCCAGATTCACTTTCACAAAATGGAGGTTTCATAAGATCTCACTCCCTGCTTATCAGCTTTTAATGGTTCTCTAGGCATTTCAGGATAAATTACCCACTCCTGAGGCTGCCATTTGAGGGCATGATGTGTTGGTCTTGGGCTGCTTTCCCATTTTAACCCCTCAGCAAACCCATAAGGAACTTTTCTCTTGGATACCCTGCATAGTGAATCCTGGACAGCTCTTGGACTTTCCCACTGCCGAACCTTTGATAAACTTGTTGACCCCCCTTTACCCCTCCACTGCCCCAATCTCTTCTCTACTCATTTCCACCGGTTGTCATAACAATGATCCTTCAAGGTCTGGCTCACACTCCGTCTGCTTGAGTGAAGCCTGGAGCCTCTTTTGGCACCCACAACTCTCACAGCTCCTTCTCCCAAACTCCTTGGGCCTTTGGGTCTTTACTAATCATTTGATACTAAGGATTTGTGGCAATATTGAGCCAGTTATCTTTTTTTTTTTTAACTAAGCTGCAGAATTTACTCAAATGTCACCAGTTTTTCTACTAATTACTTTTTCTGTTCCAGGATCTAATCCAGGAGTGCCAAAGGCATCGAGTTGTCCTGTCTCCTTAGTCTTCTCCAGTCTGTGGCACTTCCTCAGTCTCTCCTTGTCTTTCACGGTCTTGACACTTTTGAAGAGTCCTCCTTAGTTCCTTTGTTAGAAGGTCCCTCAGTTTGGGTTTGTCTGATGTCTTTTCATGATTAGACTGAACCTTTTATATTATTCCAAGAAGGTTACGGAGCTGGTGTGCCTTCCCAGTGCATCCTGTCAGAGTGCACGTGGGGTCGCTGTGCATCGCTGGAGCTGTTAACCTTGGTCACCTGGTCAAGGTGGTGTCTGCCAGGATGTTTCACTGTAAAGTAAATTCGCTTTGTAAGGACTAAATAGTCAGAAACCATAGAACTACTCTGCTTCTGCTTTTACCTTTGCTCCTAACCTTACCTTCCACCGGTGCTCCTGCCTGCAGCAATTACCACTGTGGCATTTGAAGGCTGATTTTCTATTTCCCTCATTCTTTCAGCATTTATTAATTGGAATTCTTCTTTAAGGAAGAGTTGTGTCTTCACAATTCATTTCTTTATTCAGTTATTATTGCTATCAGTATGGAGTCATGGATCTTTTTAATTATTTAGGTTGTAATCCAATAATATTATTTTGTCGGATAAATTCCAACTTTGGCCGTTGGGAGCTCTTTCAGGTCAGCCCCTGTGCTCTCTCAACATGTATCCCCGTCTTCTTTCTGTCTCTCCTTCTCTCTCTTTGTTCATTCGTTTGTTCCTTCCTTCCTTCCTCCCTCCTTTCCTTTCTTTCTTTCTTTTTTGGCATTTCCTTACTTCTGGTACTACGAGATCCTCCAGGTTGACCTGGTATTTTCTCTGCTCTGGCCCTGGAATCCACCAGTTCTCCAATGAAATCTAGTTTTTTAAATTGCAAATCGGTATTTAGAAACCAAGACCTGGGTGCCTGTCTGCTCATTGCTACTGGGGTGTCACTGCTTCTAGTCCCTCTAAGTGGAGAGAGAGAAATCTACGTAGGTATAGTAACCCATGCATAGACACACCTCTACATTTATCCATTTGTCTGTCTGTCTGTCCATCTATCTATCTATCCATCCATCTATCTACCCATCCATCCATCCATCAAATAACAAGCATGAGTTCCTATCTGACTCCAATTCAGACCACAAGGTGTATTCTAGCCTTGTCTCCCTTTACTTATTTGTAGCTTCTTTCTCCAACAGCAAGAAACCTTGCTCCTCCTATCTACAATTTATTTACTTCTATTTTCAACCCTAGGACCCAAATAAAGCAATTTAAAAATTGCTACCCATGCCCCTGTGAGAAACAAATCTATCAACTGGAGTACAGCGTTTGTATCTAGTTCTTGTAGTCTTTAGCTTTATAGGATCCAGTTGAAACACTTTTTGCCAAAGTTAGGTCGGTTCCTTTCTTCTCCATCCTCTGCAGTGTGCTGTGGTGTGTGATTAATCTGTAATAGAGTCAGTCAGGTGTCATCATCTGCATTCCATCTTTACTCCTACATCCTGTTTGATTTTTAAAATTTACATACAGTAATATTATATTGCACAGTTCTATGAGTTTTGACCAATGCATGAGTCATGTACCCACCATCATATTTTCACGTCTTTATATTTAAGGTGGTGTTCTTGTGGACAGTATATAGCTAGGTTCTGCTCCTTTATCCAATCTGACAATCTTATCTTTTAGCTGGTCTATTTAATGTGATTTTTGGTGCGGCTGGATTTAAATCCACCATCTTACTGGCTGTTTTCTCTTTGTGCTATTTGTTACTTTTTCTCTTTTTCTGCCTTCACTTATGTTAACTGAACATTTTTATGATTCCATTTTATCTCTTTATTGAGTTATTACTTATATCTTTTGATTTTTTTTAGTGATTTCCAAATGCTTACAATTTACATCTTTAATTAGAATTTACCCTAAAATAATAGGATAACACTTTATGTGTAGGGTAAGGGCCTTACCACAGTCTATTTCCAAGTCTTCCCTCGCATCCTTTGTGCTTTTACTCCCACATATGCTATTAATACATGAAGCATTGCTACTATTTTTGCTTTAGACCAGGGGCTGATAAACTATGGCACATGGGCCCTATCTGCTCCACCACCTGTTTTTATAAACAAATTTTTATTGAACAAAGTCATGTCCATTTGTTTGCATATTGTCCACGGCTGCTTTTGTGCTATAATGTCAGGGCTTAGTTGCAACAAAGACTATGTGAGGGGCCGGCCCGGTGGCACAGGGGTTAAGTTCACACATTCCGCTTTGGCAGCCCGGGGTTCACTGGTTTGGATCCCGGGTGCAGACCTATGCACCGCTTGTCAGAGCCATGCTGTGACAGGCGTCCCACATATAAAGTAGAGGAAGATGGGCATGGATGTTAGCTCAGGGCCAGTCTTCCTCAGCAAAAAAAGAAGAGGATTGGCAGCAGATGTTAGCTCAAGGCTAATCTTCCTAAAAAAAAAAAAAAGACTATGTGGCTCGCAAAGTCCACAATATTCACTCTCTGGCTCTCTTGCATGGTTTCTGGTGTAAAGTCTGTTATAATTCTTACCTTGTGCCTCTGTATAATTTCTCTTTTCTCTGACTGCCTTTGAGACTCTCTTTGCTTTTATTTTCAGAAGTTCAAATATAATATGCTTGTGTGCATGCATGTGTGTGTGTGTGTGTGTGAATATTTATACTGCTTGGTGTTCTTGAGATGCTTAGATCTGTGGTTTGGTGTCACTAATTTTAGAAAATTCTAGGCTATTATTTCTTTGAATATTTCTTCTGCCCTGCTGTCTCACTCTCTTCTCCTTCTGGGGTTCCATTACACGTATTCCATTCCCACAGCTCTAAGAAGTTCTGCTCTTTTTTTTTGCTTCCTCTTTTTTCTCTTTAGGTTAGGTAATTCCTAATTATCTTCCTTCGGCTTCAGTGACTCTTTCCTCACTGTCGAGTCTACTGACGAGCCCATGGGAGATGTTCTTCATCTGTGGGACTGGATCTTTCATTTCTAGCACTTCATTTGATTCCTATAGTTTCCTTCTCTGCGGTGAAGTTACTCATCCCATCTTGCCTATTGCATACCTTACGCATTAGAGACTCTGACCTACTAATCATAGTTTTTAAAAAGTGCACGTCAGATACTTCCAACATCTGTGTCATATCTGAGTCTGGTTCCAATTATTGCTGTCTCTCGGAAGCGTGTTGTTTTTCTTCTTGACTTTTCATTTGCCTCCTAATTTTTTCTTGAAAGCTGGGCATCTTGGGAGAACTGCAGAAACACTGACAAACTGTTTTTGTCTCTAGAAACGGACCTGCTTTTCCTCCTGGTAGGCCTTTAGTGTGGGGGTTTGATGTAACCGAAGCGGAAGCTGGGTTTGAGGTTTTACCCTCAGTGCGCCAAACCCTTCAAATTCCTGTGGGAACACCTTGTGTTTTAGGCTGGGGGTGGGTTTGTCAGAGAAACGTCTGCTTGCCTCTCAGCTTCAGACCTTCCTTTTGCACCGTACCTCGGAGAGGTGCACACGATGCTCTTTCCTCCCCTGCTGTTCCTGTTACCCTGCTGCTCTTGTTAGCTCAACGGTGTGGGGCGGTGGAGGGAAAAATTCTCTGTTGTATTGACTGAGCCCCAGTGGAGGCAGGCTCTCCATCTTCGATTGTCAAAAGTCTGAATTCCTCAGTTTTTCTGTCCCTGAGCAGCAGATCTAATAACAACCATAATTTTTAAGTACTAATGAGTGTATATGATACTTTGGAATATCTGCAACAACTTCCATGTGGCGTGAAAATATCTGTGCTTTTTTGTTGGTGCTGGTCACAGGTACTGTTAAGACTATTGTGTTTTGTTGCCTACATTCATAATTGAAGGAAATCCTACTAAATTTGAGTTAGAAGTTAGTAAATATAAGATACAATTTTTTCCACATTAAGTTCATGGATTTGTGCTTTCTATCCATGGATCCTCTGGACTGCTATGTAGCAGCCTTGGAGAGAAAAAGCACAGGATGGGCGATGGAAGATAGTAATGATAACTTGACCTGTGACCCGAATCAGGCTTGGAGAGGTTCTCTCTTGAGTTAACCTTGACCACCCTCGTTCCAGGCTTCCCTGTCTTGGCTCACTGACCCGTAGGCAGGGAAGGCCTACGTCCTGAGGACAGCAGGGCTGGTGTTGAGATATATCATAAAGAATGAAGTCTCCTCCTAACCGAGAAAATCTCTCCACAAAGGGAGAAGAGAAAGAAAAAAGATGGATTGTCGAATAAGCATTAAACCAGAATGCAATGCACACCACAGGCAATCTGCTAACAGGTTGCAAAGAGAGAAAGAAATCTCAGCACCTTATACAGCTAGGCTGATACAACTCATTACATACATGTTCTCAAGTTAAGTAACTAGTCCTAAAGAAAGAGGACTTGACAGTGCTATTTGTCACACACAGTTAGTCCTAGTTCACCTGGTAATGGGGTGGCCATCTGTGTTGGCTTATTGCCTTTATCTAAAAAAAAAAAAGGGAACTTCTGGTAATAAATTTACGACAGGAGCTGGGCGTTTTTTTGTGTGTGTGTGAGGAAGATTGTCCCTGAGCTAACATCTGTGCCAGTCTTCCTCTAGTTTATTGTGGGATGCCACCACAGCACGGCTTGATGAGTGGTGTGTAGGTCCATGCCCGGGATCCAAACCCTCAAACCCTGGGCTGCCGAAGCGGGAGCTCGTTTTGAACCTTGGAGCGAGGCATGGTCCCTACTGAACTTAGGAGCCTACCCTCCCATGGAAACTGGGAGATGAGGGCGCCATCTTCCTTGATGTTTACATTTCAAAGAGATGGCTTCCAGGTCTATGAAACAGTTCTGAGTTGCGCAGTGCCCAAAAGCTTATTTAGCTTTTAAAAAATCTTTACTTACATCTTAAAGGGGCAGAGAAAGAATTTATAATGATGAGTGTTGCACGGCAGATGCTCTAAGCAAAGGGAGGGAAGGCAGTCTTTTTCTCTTATTGCACCCGGGAAGATTGAGTTTTTCTTAATTTGTGTTGACCCTTCCACCAGAAAGGAGCAGTTGAACTGCAACTGAATAGTTCCTTTTGTAAGACCAAAGGGACGAGAGGTGGAGAGAGGGGCCAGAGGGTTACTGAGAAAGTGTTCCCGAGGATGCTGAAGGAGGGGGATGCTGCTGCTCTGTCGTCTTTGACGCTCCTTGGAGATGCATGTCATTCTACTTATGGGTGAGATTAAAGTTCTGCTTTGGGTTAAAGGAAAATTTAATTTAGCTTTCCTAAGTACAAAGGAACAAGTGCATTAATCTGGGAAATTGACTTTAATTTTCCTAAGTGGTTAGTTCCTTCCTGCGCTAATTCTTCACTATGGAAGAGAGAAGAAGGATATAAATTTATTTTTGCATTCAAACCAGGCAGTGGCCTCGCATTCCAAGCCACACAGCGATGATACTTCCCCATTCCCCTTCATCATGCCTTTCCACGTGCTGTTCCTTCAGCCTGAAACACCTGCCCCACACACTTCATCTGTCAAAAGTCTTCCCCACCCTGAAGCCCCAAACCTGACACCACATTCGTTATCAGGCTCCTAAGTGTTCATAGTAGATAATAATAATAATAGTAATTATTGTTATTATAGGACTCATCAGAGTGGGCCATGCATATTGTGCCAGACATTGCACTAAGTGCTTTAGATCATTTATTCCTCCAAATAACCCTGTGAAACAGGTATTTTCACCCCAGTTTAGTAGAAAAAGAAACTGAGCGTTAGAGAGGTCAAATGTTCTTTCCCCTAGATCACATGACTAGCAAGAGGTGAGGCTGGGATCAAAGCTCAGCTTGGAACCACTCCCCCACGGCACCTCCCATCAGGTCGATCCTGTCTTCCGTGCTCTTCCATAGCGCCTTGCTCCTCTCGCTCTTACAGCACTTACTTGTATCCAGTCTGTTGATATCTGACAGATTTAAGTAGGCCTTGAAGGAAGGCACGGTGTCTGGCTCATGGCTCGATCTGCTACAATGTTTAGCACCGTGTCTCGGGTACACTAGGCAAAGGAAAAGGGGATGTGAGGAGAAGTGGGAAGCACTGGACTAGGGATGGACTAGAGACTCAAAGATAGCCATTCCAAGGATGTCAATGGCTTGTCTAAGACTTGTATATTATAGCTTGCGAAGACGACCTGGGTCAATACCATTTCTCTTTTGAAATTTTGGAGTTAGAGGAGCTGAAGTGGAAGGTCTTGTGAAGGGGAGAGGTACCTGATGAGCTGTGTGTGGCCAGACTGATGAGGGAGGAGAATCTGGAAGGAAGCAGGCTGGGAGAGAGAAAGGGGGCAGCACTAACGAAGTGGAAAGAGAGTGAGCCAGAGAGAAAGCCGCCATAGTACAAGGCCCATTTCTGGAATCCCTGCCTCCTTTTAATATAGCGTGCTCCATTCACACGCAGACACACAAACACACAGTCACTCACTCTCTTTACTGGAGCTGGCTTGCGTGGGTTCCATTATACGGACATTTAGAAGAAATATAGATTACCTGTTGACCCTCGGCATGGGGGCCTGGGAGAGGAGAGCGTGGGCTTTGAGAGAGAGAATGGCGGCCGGCCAGGGTACGGGATGAGGGGAAGTGGACTCAGAACACTGGTTCTTAAACGTGGCTCTACAGTGGAATCTCATGGGGAGTTTTGCAATAGGCTGATGCCACGGTCCAACCCCCAGGACTGTGGTTCATTGACGTGGGCTGTAATTTGGGCACGGAGAGTTTTAACAGTTTCCCAGGTGATTCTAATGTGTGACAAGTTTTCATAGGAAACACTGCTTTAGAACGTTAGGGGTGAGTGAGAAAGATTTCATTTATTCTGGGAACAAGAGATGATGACATCGATGACTTGAAGTCCTCAGTGTGTAGCATTACTTTCCTCAACCAACCCCAGGTTCCAGGTCAACACGAAAGAGGTTGTAATTAGGCTCCAGGAAACAAGCAGATGCCCATGTGGATGGCCATAGGTAAGCAGCACTTAAGCTCTGCATGGCAAGAGATGTTATAATTTGCTGGCAAATCCAGTTCTTTTCTGCTTTCCTAATGGTTTGTTTAGAGCTGACAAAGCATTATATCGCTTGGCATCACAGATCTCATCTTAACTAGATGCAGAGGTCTACTGGCTGAAAAGTCTAGTGGGTGAAGTTACCCTGGATCTGGCCCAGAGCTCACAGCACTTAACAGGTTACACAGTGTCTTTGCGGGAACCCGATTTTGTTCTGGAGCCAGCTTCCCTCACTGAGGTCAGAAGTTGGATCACTATGCTTAGTTTTGTGGTCCAGACTTCTGGTGGGGCTCCCCCTTCACGGCCTCATCTAAGTCTAATTAGTTCCCCGTCTCCAAATGCCATCACCTTGGGAATTAGGCCTTCAACATAGAACTTTTTTTTTTTAAGATTTTATTTTTCCTTTTTCTCCCCAAAACCCCCCAGTACACAGTACATAGTTGTATATTTTTAGTTGTGGGCCCTTCTAGTTGTAGCATGTGGGATGCCACTTCAGCATGGCTTGATGAGCAGTGCCATGTCCACGCCCAGGATCCGAACCGGCAAAACCCTGGGCCACCGAAGTGGAGCGTGCAAACAAGCACTCGGTCATGGGGCTGGCCCGTCAACATATAAATTTTAGGGGAACGTTCAATCCATAGCAGATGTGTTTCTAAGTTGAATTCTAAATATGTTTTCTTCTTGGGTGAATTCATCTAGCATACGCTAATATGGCCTTGCCAATGATTAAAATATTAGAAATTTAGAAATATTAGTCAGTAGTTACTGTCCCAAGTTCCCTAAGTGGCCTCATTCCTGCCACCTCATCTGTCCTCTTCCTTTCCCCTCCCAACTTGCTCCATAACCCAAGAGGACCCTGCTGTGCTGTGCCTGGTGTCTCTTCTGATTGGCAAATGCTCACGACACACCAAATTGTGTGACCACCAGTCCTGGGACTGCAAAGAGGAGACAGCTGTCACTGTGAGGCTGGGGAGGAGCTGGGGAGAAGGAGGAATCCTATAAAGCTAAGCGCAGATATACTGATAGGAAGTATCCACCAAGGGACAGAACTTCCACGGCGTGTGGGCTGGTTCATAGAGATCAGGGACCTGCAGGCCTGTAAGTGGACCAGGAAGCGGGAGCCAGGTCAGTCCCAGCAGAGATCTCTCTTGTCCTAGCCTGGCTCATTAGGAATCTCCTCCATTTGGCCAGAGGAGAAACAGCGCCCCTCTTGAGCACAGGGGACACAGGCAGGGAGCCAGCGCTGGGCAGGGATGGGGCTGGCTGTGCTCCCCCCGCACTCCAACACAGGCCGGCCAGGGTCTTCCTTAAAGCCCTGCACACACAGACTGCTCTGCATGGCTGCTCCCCCTCCAGCCTTCTGCTCCTCCACACTTGGCCTAGTTTAGCCCAGATCCGTGCCTGCCCAGGCCACCAAGTTCAGCTGAATCCTATTCCTCGGGAGTCCAGCAGATTGAATCCTGCAGTAGTGTTCAACCCTTCAGTGCATAGAGGTGCTGAGCAGGGTGACAGTTTTTATGGGTATTTGTGCTATTGGCCGTGATTACCACTCCTGACTGTATACTCACTGAGGACAGATGCTATGTCTGGTCTGGTCCCCACTGGAGCCCGCAGTGCTCTGTACAGGGCCTGGCACAGGGAGGACACTCAACAAGTGAGTGTTGAATGAAGGCTCAGGTGAGCGGGGGATGGGTGGTGGCTGCTCTCCCAGTCAGACAGCACCATCCCATCCCACTGTCATAGTGCCGCCGTGGGGGTGAGCTGCCTGTCTCTCTGCCCTGAGCCTGGGGGGGTTTCCTTGCTTTGCTGCTGCACTGGGTGCATGTGGTTCCTATGAATCTTTGACTCTGCTCACTGTGTGGCCGAGGAAAGGCACATGATGCTGTCTAATGTATCTGTTAGGGTGTACTGGGGTAGCGTGGCCTCTAAGATCCCGCTGTGGCCAGCTGTCAGCATCTCCCCTTGATCTCCCTGGGACTTCTTCTGCCCCCTCGGATGCCTCACCCTGATCTGTGGTCGTCACCCTAATTCGAGGGTGGGCCCTCTGAGCTGTGGTTCCAGACACTTGTTCCTCCTGGTTTACCCTCCTTCCTCTTCCTCTTCCTGTAGAACCTGGGGCTTCTCATACCCGCCTCTTCCCCCTCGAAGCTCGCTTTGGTCAGCCACCCAGAGGCACCCGGGGGACCCACTTCATCTCTAATGGATTTCCAGTGTCAGTGCAAATAACTCACAATCCATCTATAAGTCAAAACTGGGTTGAGTTTATTGTGAGCTGACCCTAAGGACTATATAGCCTGGGAGAGTGCCTTCACGAAGGAAGGACTCACTCCAAAGAAAGGGGTGTACAGAGTGGTCATATACTGTCTTGGAACAAAAAGCATACATCACGTATGATAGGAATGTCCCTGCTACATAGTCAGAGATTGCTTTGCTGGCATAAGGTCAGTGGTCACAAGGTGAGCACAGTGGGTCAATAATTAATCCTTAGTTTCTAGGAAGAGATGCTTATCCTTAAAGAAAGGCCAATATTGGGGGAAGCTACATCCCTACCTTTAAGGGCATCATTCTTGTCTTTGGGACATTGTAAATGTTTAAAGCAGATGTACAATGCATGCTCAACCGGCCACATCAGGCCTTTTGGAAAAACAGCATCAGGCCGAGTTAGTTTTAAACCAAATGGCTTCCTCATATACTCCAATATATCCTATTGCTTGTCATTTATTCATCACCAGGCTGCTCTGTCCCCTGTCCTCTGAGTGGGTGAGGTGGCACCAGATGGTCCCTGGCTCCCACCTGATTCCTGAGGTCCTGAGCAAGGGAGTGCCCATTCTGAAGTCACCTTATCTGGGGCTCCCAGCCAAGGACTGGCCTTGCATCCCATGGAGATACCCTCCCTACCTGGGACTCCAAAGTCATTGGCGCCAGAGGTAAAGTGCAGCCCTCCGGGGGAATAATTCACTGTGTTTTCTTTGGTATCCTTTCTGTCCAGGGCATTTAGAGAGCTAACCACTGATGCCACTGCCCAGAGCTGTCAGGAGACCAGTCAATTGCACAGCTGCCTACACTGTTTCATGGGGTTCCTGTGAAGAGGGCAATTTACCCCTCCTGTCTCCCCTTCCTCTTGCAGAGCCCTTTCAGTTGTGTAGGTAGTTAATGTGGAAAACTCCAGAATTCCCAGAATAAGAGAGTTCTTGTCACTGGCTAAAAAGGGGGAGGTTTCCAGCTAGAACAGGGTGGCTTATCTTGCTTTCGTCACTTTTATATGCAGAGAAAAGTTCTGACACTTGAGGAGCTGTAATTCTTTAGCCCTGGGCATCCTCAGCAATGTTGGTGCGCTCTGGGTGTCCCTCCTAGTGGGGGAGGCCAGCAGCTGCCCAGTCCCAGAGCTGCATGAGCTGGGCGCTCTCTCTATCACGGCGGGGCTAAGCACTGAATAAACCCTTCTGGGAATCACCACTCCTTCGTGTACAGGGTTCTAGAAGTTAAAAATCTTTCAAGTCGGCAACCGTGCCACGTATTTTACATGATGACCTTTTCCACCCTGAAAGTGGAACTGTGTGTTGAGGACCTGCTCCCCGTCTTCCAGATTGTGAAAGTGGGTCTTCAGAATTGAGGATGCTTGTGTTGCTTTGCCCTGGCGTCACTCACCCCTCTTCCTCCTCCAGCCAGCTGGAGCAAGTTTACTCAGCCCTGTGGTTCCTTCTTCTCTTCCGAGTGGGGCAGAAAGCGGCAGGTCCTGGGATTGGCCAAGGGGATCACCTCAGCTCTCCTGGCTGAGTCACAGCTAGGTCACCGCCTGGTTGCTGACAACACAGCGAGGGCCCTCTTAGGGGGACTCCAGCCAGGGCAGGATCAGAAGAGGGCCAGGACTTGGGCGAATCCCATTCAGCTAGTAGTGAAATGTGATCTAGTATTTTCTCCTCATTGCTTGTTTGAAAAAAAAATCCCTGTTTGGCCCTGTTTAGACGTTGTGGCAGTGATGGGGACAGGCTTCCTGAGGTGCCGACTTGGGGTGAACTTCAACCCCACTCTGCCTCCAAGTTCGTCATTCGTAGAATGAGCGCTTTGGACTTGATTTTCTTACGTTTTTAGACCTCTGGTCTCCAAATTTTAATAATTCAAGATTTATTTTAAAAAAGTCTTCACTCAAGCCCCTGAAGTTGGACTTTGCTTCCAGAAAGCCTTTCCAAGTAGGGTAGACTTGCTTCTCCGCCCCAAGGCCAGGCACTCCCTGGAGGGAAGGGAGGGGGGGAGAACCCAAGAGCGCTTCCTTCCGAGGGCCTTGCAATCTGCAGGCAGCAGCGATGCACGCCAAGCTCTGGTCTCTAATAACCTGGGGGAGGAATCTCATCTGTAAATGAGAATCCCCTTGTGTAGCCCCCTCCTGTAAATGCCAGCATGGGAGGGGGTTGCCTGCTTTCCTGGGGACAGGGGCTGCCTAGATGGGAGTTACCCCAGGACCAGGTAGAGGGCATCACACACGGTGGGCTGGACAGAAGATGCATCACTTGGGCATAGCTCCCCAGGCACATGACCCCCAAACTTCTACCTACAGCCAGGCGACTGCTCCAATGAGACCCAGATGCTTTGCCGACAGCTCCTCTGGGATGGCTGAAAAGCATCTCAAATTCAGAGCGCCCAAACTGCCCTCCTGAATTACCTCCGTTTCTCTCATCGTGGGCCACCCCAACCCCATCCATACATTAGCCAATCCATGGGTGTTACCTCCGAAATATGTCCGAAGTCTTTCCAATTCTCAAGGCCACCCCCATCCTCACCCCTATCCGACCGGGCCACCGTCATCTCCCCTGGTTACCGGCGGTGGCAGTCTGTCGGCTCTCTCTCACTCCTGTCCCCTACAGTCCATTTTACATATAGCAGCGAAGTGATTTTTAAAAATGTAAATTAGGTCATACGATTCCCAGGTTTAAAACCCTTCTTGCAATAACTGAACTCCTTGCCTTGGCCTACAAGACCCCAAAGGTTTGGTCCCTGCTGCCCCTCCAGCTGCCCCATGGCTCTAGCCACCCGCAGAGGACTGCCTTGGAACCTTTACACTGGCTGCTTCTGCTCTCTAGAAAGCTCTGCCTCCTCCCCCTATCTTGGTAGGACTGGGGTGTTTCTTGCCCTTTGGGTTTCAGTTCAAATGTGACAACCTCTGAGCATCTGCTCTAAATCATTTCGCCATTAGAGATTGTTTTGTTCATAATTTGTCCCTTGCCTTGTCTCCCTGCTGGAAGATGGCAGCTCCATGGGGTCAGGGACCTGTCTCTCTTGTTCAAAGCCACATTCCCTGGTGTCTGGAACAGACCGTGGAAAGAGTACTTGCTCAATGAATAAACGAAGCATGAGGGCTGGTCATTCGGATAAAGGAGAAAGGTGGACCAACGTTGAGACGCTGAGCGTAAAGCGCAGTATGCCAACACAGCTGCCACTTTACGAAGGTTGGGGCTCAGAAGGGTTAAGGGACACGGGCCCAAGTCCCACTGCTAGGAGGAGTCAAGCCGAGGCGACAGCCGGGCCCTCGGGGGTTTCTGAGAGCAGTTGACCAGGCTGCCCCGAGTGCTGATTTTGCACGCCCACAGCGCTCCAAGGCTTCGGGAAATGTCCATCTAGCCTGTTGAATGAAATATAGGACTTTGGCTTTGGGGAGGAAAATCAGAAACATAGCCTAAGGCCCCAAGCCCAAAGGAAAGCTAAGGTAGGCGATGAAGGAGGGGCTGGCGGACCCGAGCGTTCCTCCACCTCCTGTGGCCGGGCGGGCCCTGAAAGCGGCCCAGGGGCCCGTCCCTCCCGAGGCCCCTCTCCCCGCCCCACCCGCTCGCCCCGCCCACGCCCGCTCGCCCCGCCCCCGGGGCGGAGCCGCGCCGACCGGAGCGCGCGGCGCCCGGGTGTTTGCATACAAAGGCGGCCACGCGCGCGGCGCCGCCCGGCCAGGAGCCGCCTCCGCGCCGCCAGCCGCCCGGGCAGTCTTCCCGGCATATCCCGGGTCGAACGGCGGCCGCCGAGGTAGGTGCTGCAGCCTCAGCCGGCCCGGGCTGGGCTGCGCTTGGCCGGCCGGGGCGGGGCGCGGCCCGGGGCGAGGGGCACGTGGCGATGCTGGAGCGGGCCGGGCGACCGGCCGACCCGATGCCGGAGGACCGATCTCTGTCCTCGCGGTCCTTTCCGGGCAAGTGGCTCCGGCAGGGAGGCGGAGAAACAGGCCCTGGGGCCCGGCGGCCTCGCGAGCATCCCTCGGGCCTTCCCTCTCGGAGCGCCCGCGGGGCTGACCTTGGGGCCAGGCGGACCCAGGGGGCGACCGGGGATGCCGAGACGGCGGGACCAGCTCCGTCCAGCGAGGGCGGGTGGTCCCTGCTCTGCGCCGAGGACTTGTATGAAAATCTTCCCGGGGAGGGGCGGGGGGAGGTTAGGATTCCTGCTTTGCCGTTGAGGAAACTGAGGCTCAGGGAGGTTGACCTACGTGCCCAAGGTCACACAGCTGCTGGGCGGCAGGCTGACCCCGGTTGGAAGAAGCCTGGTTCTCAGATTACGGTCAGGTCCCTCCTTGGCCAGCCTCTGCACCTTTCCTGAAGCCGAGTGGGTGCTAGGCCTTCCATCACATGCCACTGCGAATGATTTTATTTTGGGAAAGGCCAGGAAAATGTGGGATGAAAAGTAGTGTTTTGGAAATAAGCTTAAGTGCCATAGAGCCGGAGTATAGGTAACTGGCTGGTACTTTGTGTGGAGGGTGGGTGCCTGAGAAAGCAGATACCAACCCGGTTTTCGACCAGCAAGCAGGAAACTTGAACTAAAACAACTAGCAGTGTTAATTCGGAGAGTTTCTAGAACCCAGTAGTTTCCCCGGATAGGAGGAATGCTTCGGAAAAGATGAGCTTGTAGCAATGTTCTTATCAGGAGTATGTGTCTTGATTGTGAAATTTACTGTTTATCCTCTGTTCCATAATTTGGGTCTTATGAATTAAATTAATTTGAGGAATATACAGTAATCGAGAAATAAACACACACTTACCCTCCCCCCTCCCCCCCAAAATGTTGGAAGATCTGAGAGTTTGTTTTATGGTTTTCGTATTTTGATAGTGCTTTGTGTTTGCCAGCAGTTGTTTTATTATCAAGTTTGTTTGTGTAGGGGTGTGTTTTGGAGCTTTTATTCCTCTGTGTAGGGCCATGTGTGTTGTGGAGCTGGGCCTGGACGGACCTGGACCTGAACTTTGTGGGTCTGGAGGCCGAGTTCTGCCTTAGCTGTTGTGGGATGCTGTGCACGCGCCTCACCATCCAAGGTCTCAGTCATCAAAACCCTCACCCCTCAAGAAAGGAACGGGCTGCAGGGGCAAACCTGCTGGGTCTTGTTGCTCAGAAGAGCACTCGTGTGTTCAGGGGAGGGACTGAAGGATCTCCTGGTCCTGGGGACCCTCGGGAACAGTGAAGAGGTCTGCCCCGGATTGGGGGAGGGGAAGGGGGACAGCCTGGCCAGAAGGAAGTCTGTGGGCCCTGCCCTTTTCCCGGTCAGCTGCACGGAGAGCCCTGGACCAGAGGGCAGGGCAGGGCAGGAGATGGAAAGATACTTTGAACGAGGTCACTGTGGCCTGCGGCGTGCTGAGGCTAGTGCGAAGAACTTGGCTTCCTAGTTAGGCGGGCCACTTAGCGCTGTATAACTTGGGCCAAAGGACTTCAATTCTTTGAGCCTCGGTTTCTTCCTCTCTGAAATGGAGAGATAGTCATACGCATTCACAATGTAAAAGTTAACTGAGATACACAAGAGCCCCTGCGACAGAATACGGGGTCAGTGATCACTGTGGTGTTATTTTTTTTACAAGAGGAAGGCAAGGTACCAGTGAGGATGCCTATTTGTAGGACTGGGACAGTCCTGTCTACAGTGGCCTCTGGGCGGTAAATCGTCATTATGGGACCCCCTGCTTCTTCCTGCCATCCCTTCCCACTGTGAGTTGGCCTCTCCTGGATCCTCTCTCCTCTGGGTTCAAGGTCTAAAAGGTACCTAAATGGGATGGAGTGACTTGGGCAAGCATGCCGAAGGAGACGGGCGAGGTTGCACTGGGGTGGGGGTGGCTTTTGGAGCATTTTGAGAAACATCTAGAAGGTGGTGCTCCAGTCTGGACGCTGAGGCTGGTGGTTTGACCTGTTTTTGTGCTTCAGCTTCCTCAGTGTCACTGGCCATGAGAATTTGGAGCTGTTGAGGTCCTCACGAGGAATACAGGAGGTCGTGATGCATAAGTCACGCACTGTCAGCTTTGGGGCGACTTTCCTGGGAAGGGCAAAGTCACGCTTTTTACGTTTCATTGAACCTTGGCCCAGTTTATTATGGGATAAACCCACTCACTTAAAATCAGAATGGGATTTGTGGAAAAAAGTCGGGAAAAGCTCCAAAAGGCCTGTCAGTGATTTGACAGGTTCTTAATTTGTGGAGGACTCCGGGTGCCTATTTGATGGCTGTTTCTGAAGTGCTAGCTTTCTAAGCTGTGAGTGGAGGGTCAAGAGAGAGCCAGGGGCCAGTCACCTGCTTTTGTGCCTGGCAGCCGGTCCAGCTCGGGATACGGGGCCCGGGTCCCTTGATTGTGGTGCACCCGGGTCCTGAAGGCCCCTCCGCCTCTGGGAAGTCTCAACTTGGATCCATGCGGAGGAGAGGTCCTCTTGACCATGGCAGGGCTCCTTCCTGTCTTCCCCCTACTTCCTTGTGTGCCCCTTTTTCTTCCTCTTTCCACGTCTTCCTGCCTCACTTCTCCCCACCTTTTATTCAACAAATAAGTGAGCGGGGCTGGGCTGGAGTGTGTGCAGGCTGGCGAGTCCTGCCCAGTACTCCGGGTCCAGGCGGACGCCAGTGGTTTTTCACGGTACAGCTTGGAACCCACTAGTCTTAGGTTAGTGGGCCCACCGGCATTTTTAAAAAAGTGAAATAGAATAGAAAAGAAAATATCGGACTGGGACATACTAATATTAGGTGAGGGATTGTTTTTTGAAACTTGTTTTAGCTGCAGTGTGTGTGTGTGTGTGAGTGTGTGGGTGTGAGTGTGTGAGAGAGAGAGTGCCTGGGTGTGTGGGAAAGGGGTCTGGGTGTGTGGGGAGGGAGCAGCCCTCCACAGATGTCAGCCCATGGGGACCCTGGCTTCCTCCTGCTCGCAGCAGCCCCTGCTTGCTGGGGGATGCTTCAGGGTGGTTGTGCCATGTCCACTGTCCAGCTGAGAGGTCGGGTGGGGGCTCAGTCAGGAGAGGCTCAGTCAGGAGAGGAGCAGGGAAGTTTCCACGCTGGTGATCGTGGCCACATCTCTCAACCCACTCACCAAGTTTTGTGATTCTTGCAACCACTGTGAATTTTTGGCTAGGGCTTTCCAGGAAAAAGCTGCAGGCTGTTAGAACCGAGCCGAGGCTTTGTATCGACTGCTGTTTGCTCCTGAGTGCCAGGTACTCTCTGTTGCTCACAAAGCAGACCCAGCGACCGAGACTTGCCCGAGACACCTGTTTGCGGGCTGCTTGTCGGACAGGTGAGCCCATTGACATCGTGTGACTTGTTCCCGGGAAGTCCTCTATCTCCTGGGACACGGACGCTCTCTTCTTGGTGACATCTTCCTCCGCATTCCTGGATCTCTTAGGCGTACACCTTGGTTTACAAAAGACGAGAGAGAAGTGTCAAGACAAGTTAGAGTTGGGGAAAACCAACCCCACCGCCCAGCAGGGCGCAGGAGCCCTGCCCACGTCTGTTTTGACAGAAGGATTTTCTGCCATACATAATTGTAGAACACTGCCCAATCTTGGGTTGCCTTTGGGCCCGGATTTTTGCACAAAATGGAAATATATTACCCCATTGGAATATAAACATACCGTTCCAATATTTTTTTATGAATTTCAGCCAGTAGTGTTCTTTGCCCCTTCTTTTTGAGAAGGTATAATTTAAATAGATATATAGAAAGTACTCTCAGGCAGGAGCCGTAATTCAAAGCACAGCCTTTGTCTGGAGCCGTTTGTGACCCCACGGTTGGCTGTCATTTGGCGGTTGGCTGTCATTTGGCGAGTGCACTTTGAAGAGTACTTAGTGTATACCACCTCACAGCAATCCTGTGGGGGGCGCTGCTGAAGTCATCCCATTTCATAGATACGAAACTGAGGTGCTGAGAGGTTAAGAACCTGCTCAGGGTCACAGGTGGTGGAGCTGGGCTGTGAACACCGACTGGCTCCTGCACAGCCTGCCTTCTTGCCCCTGAGCTGTAGGCAGCGCTCTCGAACGCCCGGGTGACCTTACTGTCTGTGAATTGCTGGAGTGGGGTGGGCAGGGGTCAGATAGAAGTTGAAGTCGCAAGAGCAGGGCATCCTTTTTGACCAGACACAGACTTGGACGGAGAGCTCCTGCAGATGTGGAACGGATGAGGCAGAGCCCTCTGCTCGGTTAGTGACTAGATACAAGCCAGAGGATTGAGCTCTGACCTGGACCTGTTTTGCCCAGCACGTTGGTCACGCTGTGGTTTGGGTGTCTCCAACCCTGCTGTCCAGTCCTTTTGAGCCCCTTGGCAGGGACCTGAGAACACTCATCACAGGGATTATAAGATCCGAGCCTTGGCAAAATCCCGATGCTGGAGGAGCAGAGCGGTCACCCGTCTGACCTTGTGACCAATGCAGGAGCCCCCCCACCACCCCCTCCTGTCTCAGCAGTTCTGGTGGCGGGGAGACCCTGACACTGAGCTGGCCAGAGTTTTCTATCCCTCCCGTGGTCCTCCGAGGTCATTAATGTTGAAGTAGTACATGCACATGTGAAAACCAAACGCCGGAAACCAACACCATGGAAACACTTAGGATGAGAAGGGAAGGTCTCCCGGTCCGCAGGTGGAATGTACATCAGGCTGGAAATTTTTGTCTATCAGAATGTGTGTAAATGGAATTCTTAAAAAATGAGCTCATATTATAAACACTTTTGTATTTTTTTCCCACTGAATATATACCTTTTTGTGTTAGTATTTGTGGAGGTACCTCCCCCCTCCCCATTGTGTTAAACAGCCTCGTGACGTTCCATTGTGTGGAGTGAGTGGACCATCATTTCTTTAACCAGAGTCATATAGATACTTGTTTGTGATTTTCCCTGTTACAATTGATGCTGCAATTACTGTTCTCTACATTGATCTTAGAGCAGCAGAATTGCTGGGGTTTGCTAGAACGTGCAAACAATGACAGATGTGGCCGCGGTGCTCACTCTGTTATTAGTTATTACCCAGCAGCTGGGAGTGACGACGGTTTGTTCCCCCGCTCCCTCCAGCCCTGGGGTTTTTATGAAATGCTCTGATTTGGGACCACCTGGAAGGCCTCCTCTGATTTGCATATCTTAAATTATGAATGGGGCTGACTCTCTTCTTGCAGGTCATTGATCAGATGGGTTTCTTGTTCTGTGAACTCTGTCTATAAATTTTGCCCATTTTTCTGTTGGGTTGGTGTGAGGCCATCTTCAACTGCCCCCGATATTCCAGAGGTAGATGGTGTTAGCAAAAGCTGCAGTTATGAAAGCTATGGTTGGGGCTTTGAATTTTGGCAGAAATTCCAAGAAAGCAGTGTTTCTTGGCAATTTGTGGAGACCAGAGAAGAATTCTGCCAGTTTTGGATGAAATGCTGATTTTTGTTAACCAGGCATGAAGTCATGAGACCTCCGTGACCTCATCTGGACAAATGTTAGCAGAGTGGCCCTTCTGGAGCCGTGCGGGTCGGGCTCACTAATGCATTTGAACACCTGCTGTGTGCAGGGAGCTGTACAGATTAGCTTCAGTGTGGATGGCCCGCTGTGTGGAGACCTCTGCTCCCTGCATGTGTGGAGGGCTGGGCGCCCACTTTCCTAACTCACTTCTGCGGGGTGACAGCAGCCTCGCTCCCGGACGCCCTCACTCCCCACACCTCCCACTGTACCCTCCTTCTGGCAGAATCGCCTGGAGCTGGCTCTCCCCTTCCGAGGTCTGGAGGCTGACCTGCTGAATCAGAAGGGGCTTTGGTGTGGGGCCTCTAGGACCAGCGGTTTTTGCTGCCTCATCACTTTTCTTAGGAAGTGTTAGTCTGACTTGCAGGCTTTTTAAAAACATGGCAAGCTTTGCTAGTGAATTTTCTCATTTTGGACCGGAGTATCTCCTGAAGAACACTTGCATGCTCACAAAGTCCCCGAATACTCAAGGATGTTGACAGACACGGAACTTTGCTCAGTCCAGAGCTGGCAAGAGGGAAGTGACTTGCCCGCGTAGTGGGGGAAGGGCTGAAACTCAGGTATCTTGACTTCTAGTCTGGTGTTCTTTTGCATCATGCTGCATCTAAGTCATACTTCCCTTTTTGTCATTTATATGTAATTTATCATCCTTACCAGCTGATAAGTATCAGTCCGGAATGTTCTGAAGAAAGACTTCCTCTTTGCTGTTCATATAAATCACAAGAGGAAGATAGGCTATTTATAAACTAATTTCATTTTCATGCAAGTCTTATTAGTTATTATACCATTTTTGGGATTTCTTATAAATCATCTTTTTTTTTAATGCATTGGATGAAACTGGCGTTTATCGTGTAGCCTTCCAGGTGGATGTGACCTTGGCCGACCCCAGGGGCTGCACGATGTTTGTGTTTCTACCAGAGCTGGTCAGGCCTCAGACTTGGGCCCCAGACGTGGAGACAGAGACTGGAATGTGCTCGGGGAGAGCAGGCAGGGGTGGTGTGTGCAGGCCCCCCCCCCAATCCCCATGAGGCCCAGTGAGGCTGACAGCGCCTTCCTCGAGTGGAAGCTGTCAGATGACCCAGGACCACCAGGAGAATGAAGAGTGAGTTGTCTCCAGGCTTCAATGACCTTTGGGGAGACCCCCAGGGAGGCAGATTTTGTCATACTCTTGGGGAAGAACCATGCTAACTAAAAGCCAAGTGGCTTAAATACTCCTAGTGATGGAGCGCTCACTCTCCCAAGGCAAATTCTTCAGAAAGTTTATAAGTTGATAAGTTTTCAGAAAGGTTATAAATGAACAATGATGTTCAATTGTGGAGTAACTGAGCCAGTTAAGGTATAAGACTTTAAGCTTCTCCACGGCTGGAATGAATCTTTCCGGGTGCCAAACCCAGAGCAGGGTGCAGAGCGGGCACTGTGTGGTCTCTGCCGCATGGAGGGAGGAGTGGATGTGTGGAGGGAGGGGTGGGTGTGGGCTAGTCACTCACCTGTGCTCAGAGACAACTTTCAGACATTCGAGGTGGATCAGGATAAAAAGGAGGAGGGGATGCTTTATCCATGAGAATTTTGACTTCCCTAGTAAAACCTCTTTGCCCTTTTTCTTCATTAATTCAGAAGTAATGAGACCTCTTTCAGAGCTGTGGGCTCCATAGGGTTTTCCTCTGACTTTGAGAGCTGGTGGCAGGGCTCAGCTGAGTCCGGGTGACTGACTTGAGCACTCTTTTAGCTGTGTGTGCCCCCTGGAGATGGCAGAGGGCGAGGCTGGTCTGCTGCCCCTGGACCGACTGGCAAGCACAGGCATACCTCTGGAGCATGCCGACCGATTTCCAAACCAGACACCGGCTTAGGAAAAGGAAAAACTGTCATGTACCACAGTGGATGATGTTGGCCTTGCCGTTGGAGCAGTGAATATGTTTTCATATCCTGTGCGTTACATGTACTTCCTGCACATCTCAGCAGGTAGAAAGTCTGTGTGTGACCTCACATGTAGGTCGGATGGTCCAGTCATCCAGGAGCTGTGCAGGATTGTCACGGTTTTGGACACAGACTTACCTGGATTTGAGTGCTGCTTCCGCCCCTGACTGCGCTGGGACCCTGAGCAAGTTACATAAACTCTACGGTTCAGTTTCCTTCTCTGCAAAGCGGGAAAATTATATCCTTTGCATCATTATGATAAACAAGTAAACAACTTAAATTATTATTGTCACCCTCTGGACAGTGCACCACCCTTAACGGAATGTGGAAATGCACAGTGGATTTAAAGGTTTATGTTGCGCTGGTTCCGTGCTGTTACTGTCTTTGCCTGGTGTTGCCAGTAAACATGGATATTTAGAGTCTTTCAGATGTGCTCATTGAAGCCCTGTAGCTGGCTGGCTGGGACACGACTGTCGGCTTGCTCAGTGTCTGTTGGCCCGCAAGAGAGGAGCGGGGTCTGTCTGCGGGGTGCCCTGCTCCTGCTGCCCTCGGCAGGGACGCAGGCAGGAGGCCTCCCCGGCCTGATGGTGGGTTGGTTTGTCCACTGAGAAGCCCCCTGGATGCGCCTAAACCCAGATTCCCCAGGCGTCCCTCCAGCACCTCCTGTGAGGGGAGAGGTGACAAGCAGACGGTGTGTCTGCCCACCGTGTGCTCAGGCGGGGGGTGGTGGCAGGTCGCCCCCGGAAATGATGAATCATTCTCAGGACGAAAGTGGCAAAGAAATGTTCAGATCACAGACCGAATAAAGGAGGGTTTGACCTTTTGGTCCTTGCAGGCTAGGGGAAGGGTTTTGAATTTACCTTCTGAGAGGCCCCGAGGAGGACTGCCTTGTGAAAATATCCCATGCAGAGCCAGCGACTCAGGCTGATTTCTCTGGTCACTTCCTCAGGGAGGTGCCAGCAGTAAGAAGTACCTTCTGCCCTGGGCTCTCCCCGGGGCAAAGAGCTTTTCCAAGTCCTCACCGTGGCGCATGCTCCCCAGGACAGCCGGTTAGGCTTCCTCAGAGGGGTATTGCTGCCTTGCTCCTGTGCACAGCTTGCACATGCTGGAGGAGGACGCATACATCCAGGCCTTCTGACCCCAAATTTTGTGCAGTTTCTGTTTTTCAGGCTCTTATCCTTTACATTTCATGGCCTGTCTGTGGGCAAGAAAAGCCTTACGAACCTGTTATTTAAATTGGGTTTACGGTGAATTTTGTTTGGGGCCTGGTCTTTATGTCCCTGGGAGAGAACTATTCCTGTTTTCTTAATTTCCTCTAATTTTTAAATTTTAGCACTTTTTGCCCTCATTCCCAAACTTGCCAAGCTACTTCAGAGGTGGTGGGTGCATTTTGACGCCTGCATGTCTGGAATTTTTTGTGATGGAACAACAGCAACAAAAACCCCATGCAGCCTTCCCCTCCCCTCCCGTCCCCAACACAAACAAAACAGCCTCTGGGTTCTTGACTTGGGATGAAGACTTGTTTTCATGATGTTACTATGAGCAGGTCGTAGAATCATAAACTTAGAGCCCCATCAAGTTCTTGAATTCCCTCTACAACCTCTTTGCCAGGTGCTGGCTGAGACTCTTTGAATGCTTCCCTTGATGGTGGGCTCACTCCCTATAATGAGTCAGTTCTCCTTAGATGCTTAGTCTCATAGGTTACACTTTCTGCCCTGGCTCTGGAGCAGCCTCTGTAATTCTGTAGCTTTAATTACAGTCTATGATGATCCATATGGCACTGGATATTCTGTAAACATGCTTAATATTCTTTGACCTTTAGAACTAGATGGCTGCCGTCTGCTTTGCTAAATTCACACGACTGATTATCTGTCACTGGGCCTCGCTCATTTATACCAGTTTCATCTGCCCAGCACTGCACAGGAGAACAGGGGAGACTTGGGGTTCAGCCCGGGCCTCCGTTCTCACTCTGCTGCTTGCTGCTCCTGCTACAGCGAGCATCATGCACTCCTGGCGCCCCTCGCTCCTGGTCGGAAACGGGCTAATAATGCTGGTCCTGAGTACTGCACAGGTTGCTCAGATTTGCACCAGATGAACTCACTTGCGTGAAGGAGTCTTATACATTGTGAACTGCTCTACAGCCGTAGCGTGCTGGTTTGCGTGGCCTTTTTCTTGAATTCGGTTAGTGATACGGCAAGGGTTTGGAGTGTACATGTGATGGGCGTTGGGTCTGATGGTTTTGGGTTGTTACTTTCTCTCCAAAGTCGGTCGACACCCTTCGTGGTTTTCCAGGCCCTTTTAAGTCTTTCTCGTAAGCATCATTTTATGCTTCTCGCCTCCACTGATTGTCCCGGGCAGGCGTGCTTAGCTGGTCTGCCGGGGAAGAAGCGTGCTCGCTCAGGCTGCACCTGCAGCTCCCCGGAGGCCCTCACGAAAACAAGGATGGGTCTCAGGGGGCTGTGCCAACGGGAAAAATTTAATGTCACACAGACAGTGGATTTCTTTTCTCAGCCCGAAATTCTGTTTTGTTCTGGGTATCCTTTCAGAGGTGAATCGAAGGTTGGCCTCTGCTGAAACTCCACTATAGTTAGGGAATTTGTTTTCAGTGGTTCCCTTCCATTTGCTCCTAGTACGTTTCTTCTTTTCTCTTTATGGGATGGCCTGCCAGCTCGTTCCTTATTAAAACATTAGAGTGTTGCAGATGCCCCGGTGGCTGTGACAGCCCTAGGCCCTCTGTGTCCTGGGTAAGTGGAGACCCCTCCATGGCACAGATCTGCATCTTCCTACTGCCACTGCTCCCTTGCTGGCTTGCCACAGTGGGCACCAGAGGTAAATAAACTTCCCCTGAGCTCTCGTCCTTCACTCTGGGGCATGCATTTGTTTTTAATGTGATACGAGAAGGAGAGGGGCAGCTTTGATCGTGCATCTTCTGTTTCCATTGTACCAATGGAAAAGTGTTCTAAACCCGTAAAGCATTTTCACTTTGGGGAGACAATCGCTATACAGGTTTAATTCAATCAAATCATTCCCGAAGCACTTAGCTTAATAAACAGATACATAAGATTAGACTCCTGGCGAATGTTGAAGGATTGTAGTCAAAGCAAACATGGGAATAGTTCAAGAAAACATGGCTCTGTATGACTGCAAACGTTTCCCGGGCCCCTGGGATGGGTCAGGCGCCGGGGGAGAGGCTGGATGCCCAGGGATGCGCGGGCCTCCTCTCTGTCCTCAAGGAGAGCAGACCAGCTTGGTGGACGGGTGTCTGTCCAGCCGCTTGACTGTGACAGCCAGCATTTGTCAAGCAGCTGGCCTGGATGAGCGGTCATGTCATTAACTGAGCCCGAGGGCTGAGGAGGGGGTTCAGTTGGCAAAACTTGAGTTGTTTTGGGTGTTTCTGAAGGAGGTTTCTTGGGCAGCCGGGGGAGGACCTGGAGGAGGCAATGGGAAATAGAGATTAAGGAGTGGTCGTAGGACTCTTGCAGGACACTTAGTTCTTAAAGAGAAGACTGTAGAAAGAAAAGTAGAGGTGAGAAAGATGGAACAAAAATGGTGATTCTGAGACATGTATTCACGGAGACAGTTTTGTGGGTGTCCTGGCCTTTGCTGGAGTGAGGGTTCTCACCCTGAGTCTGATCTCGCAGTCTTCTTAGAGGAGAGAAGAGTGGCACATACGTAGATATTGCCCCACTTCACCATTTCATTTCCAGGGAGCAAACCCGCAATATTAAGTGGAGACATGTTTCTGCCTAGATAATAACGCACCTTCCGTAACTTTCTAGTTGAGAGAACTAGAAAGGGAATTAACATCGCTTTTATCCACTTGGATTATGAATGAGCAGAACAGCTGATTCCCGAATTGATGATGAAGGGCCTTGGCCTAAAATAATTCAAATTCGTTTGTTTAGTTTTAATAATTGATGCTGTTCAAGTAGAACATGCTGTTTATTGTTAATGTTTAAATAGAATCCCAGGTGGAAATATGCTTTTGGAGTTTTATGTTCCTGGGTGTATTATCTGTTTGGGTCTAATATAAGTGCTGAAGTAGTTTCTAACTTAGGGAAGACTATCTGGAAAGATATATTCTAATGGGATGTGATAACCTCAGAAAATTGTTATTCTAGAAGGTCATCCTGGAAGATGGCACCTTTAAAAAAATGTGTTTACATGTTTCTTGACCTCAGAGTTGCCCTGCAAATCCACAGCACAGCTTGGGGAATCCCAGTTTGGCCAAAGAGTTTTTGGAGGTTTGGTCAGCTCTCCTTGAGAAACTTCTGACCCAGGGCTGTGGCATCCGCTTCACGTGGTCAACGAAGCCCTGGCAGGTGGAGCCGCTATTTCTTGCCAAATTTTGAGATAAAAATCACTAGATTTAAAGTAAGTCGGTGTGGGGTGAATGACGAGCAGGCGTCTCAAAGCTCTTCACCCGGAACACTTTGTTCTCTACGGGTTTTACTTATCTGTGGTTCCTCTTGAGGTAATTGAGATACTTTCTTTTTCAAAACAAGTCTTCTGCTCGCTCCCTGATCAGGTGTCTCGGTGAACCCAGGAGACCGAGCACGGTGACCGGAGCGAGATGAACGGGGCATGGACAGGGAGGGCACTCTGTCCACCTGCTTCATCTGGCTTCTTATGTTGAGGTAAATCAAATGAGCTTTTTTCTTGAGCCTTTTGTTTCAGACGGAATTGAAGGAAGTGAAACTCGCGACTGCGCCCAGCTGGTTTATTCTTGGGTCCTTAAATATCGGCCTAGTGTTTATTTAGTGGAGATGCTGGAGGAGGGGCAGCCAAGAAGAGCTGGGCTTGCCCCCAACTCGCTGGAGGCCCTCAGCCGAGCAGACCCCTGACATGGATCTCAGGCTACCCTCTGCCCGTGAAGGGTGCTGTCCCGGGCCTCCTGGGCCCATGCTTTCAAAGTTTTTTAACCAAATAGCATTCGTCTTCCTGAAATGAATGCTGATTAGTACCGTATTCTCCCTCAGCCCCTTTAAAAATTTTATTTAGTTGTGGTAAAATACACATAACATAAAATTAGACCGTCTTGACCATTTGTAAGTGTACAATTCAGTGAACTTAATGTAAGGGCATTCACAGTGTTGGGCAACCATTGCCACCATCGGTCTCTAGAACTTTCTTCATCTTGCAGAATGAACCTCTGTGCCTATTAAACACTGACTGCCCTTCCCCCCTCCCCCTGGCCCCTGGTAATCACCATTCTACTTTCTATTCTGTGAGTTTGTCTGCTGGAATCATATCATATAGTATTTGTCCTTTGTGACTGACTTATTTCACTCACCATAATGTCCTCAAGACTCATCCATGCTGTAGCGTGTGCCAGAATATCCTTCCTTTTTAGGGCTGGATAATATTCCCCTCCGTGTAGATACTGCATTTTGTTTATTCACCCATTGGTGGACACTTGGGTTGTTCCCACCTTTTGGCCATTGTGAATAATGCTGCTGTGAACATGGGTGTGCAAATATCTTTTTGAGACCTTGATTTCAATTCTTTCAGATATATTCCAGAAGTGGAATTGCTGGATCATATGGTAATTCCATTTTTAATTTGTTGCGCAACCACCATGCTGTTTTCCATAGTGGTTGCATCATTTTAGGTTGTCACCAGTGGTGCACAAGGGTTCTAGTTTCTTTACGTCCTTGCTTGTTTTTTTTCTTTTTTTTAGATAGCAGCCATCCAAATAGATGAGGTGGTGGTAGTAGTGTTCTTCCTTTTAGAAAATTCTCAGCGCTCAGCTAAGGCAGCCCCAGCAGGTAGATGTTGAGGACCGTTCCTAGGAGCGTATTGCCAGGTGGGGCTGTGGCCCTCTCATTTAAGAATCATGGAACAGACTTCCTGCTTCCACATGGGGGTATTTTCAGTTTTGCAAATAAGTTGTTCAACAGAGGGGGTAGCTAAAGATATCAAAGTAACTTCTGGTTATTTGTGGTAGGAAAAATACACCAGGCTGATCCCGTGGATGCAAGACGGAAGATCACAGGGCTGGACGTGGGGAAGGCCCAGTCCAGGCTCCGTCTCTGCCATGGGGGGATCTGCCTAAGTCGCTTCCCATTTCTGGGCGTATTTCTTTAAAATGGGGATATTGGAACAACAGCTCAGTCAGGATCCTGCCAGCTTCGAAATTCTCGGATTTTGCACGATAACCTTGAATTCACTCACTGAAAAGGGGGAGCGATGCTTGTTCTTGAGGACGACAGAACAGAGCAACACTTAGTTTAAATGGTTAGAGATGCCCTTTTGCCTGCCAAGAATTAGGCATCGCAGCCTTTACCTTCGAACGCTTGGAGCCGGGATTGGGGCTCACAGATCATCTTGGCCTGCATCCTCCTTTGACAGATGAGAAGCCCTGTGCAGAGATGTGGTACCGTCCAATTAGGAGCCTTCTCTTCTTATGATAAGTGTGCTGGCCGGCGGGTCTCAAGCTCTTCTCAGGAGCTGTGTTAGCAGCAGCAGTGGCCCTGGCGTTGGGGCACGACCGCACAGCAGGGGAAGTGGTCACGCGTCCCTGAGTGATGGGCGTAGCTCGTGTGTGAGGGCGATGAGGTTAGGAGAAGCGTAGGGGCCAGGAGAGAGGGCTCGACAGAACCAAAATGGAGGTGGCTTCAGAATCCCAATCCCGGGTCCGGGTCTGCCGGCACGCCCGTGCTCTGGGCCTTTGCTTCATTGCACTTTTCTCATCTGCAAGGCTGCGTACTACAGGGTTATTGGGAGAAGCCCACGAACGGGAGGTAATGTGATGAAAGAGGTTGTACAGGAATGCCGGGCCTCCTGCCTGCTCGCAGCTGTGGCGTTAGAGCTTTAGCTCGTGGTGGGCACAATGTTAAAGTCCAGGTGGAGCGTCAAGGTGGTGATTTCTTTTATAAAATGACGCCCTGTCAGAAGCATGAGAGTTACAAAGAATCCTTTTTTTTATCATTCATCTTTTCAGGCACTGATCTCCCCCCTTTTTGTATGACGTGAGTTAAATCTGTACCATTCAACAGATTTAGAAAAGGCAGGCTTTGATATGTTTCCATACGCGTGACCTCGTTGGCGGTGAGGGCTGGGGGCAGGTCCCAGCGTGTCTCTCCCAGCCTTTGCGGGAGGTCTGCTGGTCTCCTCAACCGAGGGAGGCGGTGCAGTGTCCCTTCAGAGGGCATCCTTTAAAATTGTAAAGCGAGCCACCGAGGGCTTCCTGTGCTCTTTTCCTTGTAGGTTTTGCTCATTGTTTTTAGGTCTCTGACCTGTTCTCAGTTTTAATTAAATCAGTAGTTCTTGTTTGCCCAGTGCACACGGGTCGTTTGACTAACCACTTTGGAGCCTCAGTTTCCCCATTTGTAAACTGGGGATGCTAATATTACTTCTGCTTATGTCATAGGGTTGAGGTGAGGCTTACAAAAGGTATTTTTTGTGTTGTTTTTTTAACTTGAAAGGATAGGGCTTGATCCTTGTCCTCAAGGAGAATCTGGCTTCACCAAGTGACAGGAGAACCACTTGGCAAAATAGTGACACATCAGAGCAAGGAGGTGCACAGAACCAAACTGTGTACACAGAGGTTCATCAGGGCAGGTGTGCGCATGCGCTGTGGCCCTCGCTGGAATCTCTAAGTATAAGGGCCCTGAGGTGGGTGGGGTCGGGTGGCCCCAGGGTAGGTAGTCGTCTTGGAGAATCGGGGTGTGTGGGCGGGGAGAAAGGGACAGGTCTTGGGATCCATTGATTGGAAGTCACGTTGTGCAAACCCTTCACGCTCAGATCTGGTATTTGAAACCTCATGTCTCTCAGGTCCACCAAAGCGTTAAGTGTATAGAGAAGAGAGAGGAGAACAGGGATTAGATTGAGCCCTGAAGTGTAAGTGTGCCTAGAGCTGGAGAAGAAAGGACCTGGGGGGGTGGGGGGGGGAAGGACCACTGAGCAGGGCCACATCCCGGAGGGAGGTGAGAGGTGGATGGTGCGGCCCAGTGAAGCAGAGCAAGAGGGAGGAGTGGCCAGAGGAAGACTGCAGGGGGGAGACGGAGACCTGCGTGCTGTGGGCCCATCTGAGGTGTCCAAGTCACATCAGGGCAGGTGACAGGGCCAGACAGTGGAGCCGGAGGGCGGGCTGTGCCCAGGTGGGCAGTCGGGCAGGTGTGGACCAGCGCCGAGATGGTTGTCGGAGCCAGAGCACAGCACCAGCTCAGACTCCCGTGACTGCACCTGGATGTCCCTCGGATTGTCCCTTTGCCTCCATTGCTGCTTCACTGCCTCCTTTCAGGCTGGCATGGTTTCTCAACTGCACCATCGTCAACAGCCACCAGCTAGCCTTCTTGCCTTCACCTTCTCTTCTTGCCCATCTTTACCTTTTTACCACAATGCTCTTTCTAAATCAGGATTGAATTGTCATTTTGTTGTTTCCGAATCTCCAGGGGCTTCACATTGCTGCCTAGCGCCGTCTGAATCTCCTGGCGTGGTTCACCTCTCCGTCCTTCCCCTGCATGTTCTTGGTTGCAGGCACTGTCCCTCTCTCTGCCTTTGCACGTGCCTCTCCTCTTGCAGGGCGCTTGTCCACCTTCTCCATCCTAAAAACCGTCAGCTCTCCTCCAGGCGCGCCGAGTGCCAGCTGCTCTGTGCTGCGTCCTCCTCCTGCCTTGGTCGGAACTCCCTTAGCACTTACTTAAAACAGATGCAGCAACGCAGGCCTGTAGCTTAGTGATTGTGTCTTACTTCTCTCTCCTTCACGTGCCTCTGAGTCCCTTCAGAGGGTAGCGACTGTGTGTTTGGTGTCTCTGTGTCGCCAGCACCAGGCCTTTTCTAGAATAGATGCCCTGGATATTTGCTGAGTCGCCTTCCATTGATCACCTGGGCAGCCAGACTGCAGCAGAGCACAGATATCGCCTGGAGTGATGGGAGAGAATTGGGCAGGCCGCCAAGGACCAGGATGGAAATTGTTCAGAATAAAAGTCATTTGTTTGCTTCTCAAGGAAAAATAGTCATTTTTTTTTCAACTAATAATATTAAGCACCTACTCTGTTTGGCATTGTGGGGGATACTAAGAGGTAAAAAATACAGACTCTTTTCTCAAGGGTCTTAAGATTTAGTTATAAAACACACACATAATGACAGAGGAAGGCACAGGTGGCGAGAGCCCTAAGGACGGTATAAACAAGTACCGTGGACCTCAGAGTGGAGGGGCCCAGTGCTGGCTGCGATGGGGCTTTCTGGTCCTGGAGCATCTGTGCTGGACCTTGCGAGGGTGGAGACTGGTGGGCTTGCTGTTTGGGTGGGCGAGGTGGCTGGTGGGGGTGGGTGTTGTGGAGCCCATGGCAGTGCAACAGAATGATCTGAGCAAGGTGTGAAAGTGGAACGTGTAATAGAGGCTTTTGAAATGACTAGGAGTTCCTTGTGAGCTTCCCCCAATTAATTGTTTGTGTGTCTGTGTGTGTTATGTCTGTGTCTCTGTCTTCTAGGCTCAAACCATGAATTACGTGGGGCAGTTGGCGGGCCAGGTGTTTGTCACCGTGAAGGAACTCTACAAGGGCTTGAATCCTGCCACCCTGTCTGGATGCATCGATATCATCGTTGTGCGCCAACCCAATGGGAGCCTTCAGTGCTCCCCTTTCCACGTCCGCTTTGGGAAGATGGGGGTCCTGCGCTCCCGAGAGAAAGTGGTAAGAGCAGAGGACGCGGTGACCTGGGGGACAGGTTCTTTCCTTAGGGGGATTCATCGTGTTTCTGTGGCTTCACATATCCAGGGCTTCTCGCAGACCCAGAGTGAAGCTCTCCATGGAAAGTGCTTTTCACTGAGTTGACAATTATGAATTCACATTCTTCCAGTTACTGTAGCTGTATAAATCACTCCAGAATTGAGTGGCACAAACCATTTATTAAGCTTATGGGTCTAAGGGTCAGGAATTCAGACCAAGCGTAGTGGGGCTGGGTTGCCTCTGCTCTCTGTTGTCTGGGGCCTCTGCTGGGAGGCTCAGTCCTCTGGACTCTTCCAGACGCGCTCACTCCCATGCCTGTGGTTCTTGGCTGGGCTCAGCGGAGGCTGTTGGGCACCTGTACGTGGTCTCATGTGGTGCCAAACGTGGCGGCTGGCTACAGGGGCGAGCATCTCCAGAGAGAGGGAGCCAGGAGGCGCTGTGTTCTTTCTCTGACCTTGCCTGGGAGGGCACATAGCGTCCCTTCTGTTTTGCTCTACTCGTTGGGGCAATTGCAAGCCTACCCCAGCTCAGGGCAGAGGGGAAGGGGGAATAGACTTCGTTTCTCGATGGGGAAGAGCATGTAGGACCAGATCCACCGACTGAGATGTGGAATTGTGAGATATTTTTGGGATGTGTGTCATTAAATATGTAGATTAAGCATGTAGAGATGTGGCCATCCCCCATGAGGTGTCTAGTTAAGAAGACAGCTCCTTGTTTTCTTAAATGTCTCTTTTTCCTTCAGGTTGACATAGAAATCAATGGGGAATCTGTGGATTTGCACATGAAATTGGGAGATAATGGAGAAGCGTTTTTTGTTCAAGAGACTGATAATGATCAGGTAAGGAAGGCTAGTGGTCAAGCTGACTTCCTAGTTTTGAGCGTTGAGCCCTGCTTATCTAGGAGACACAGCGGAAGTGTGTGTGGAGACGTCCTGTTGCCTGGCTGTGTGGACAAAGGCAGCAGAGAAAAGGGGCTGTTTACTGGACAGGATGGGTGTGCACTGTGTCCACACCAGACTCGGCAGTCCTGGCCTGTTTCAGTTGGCTCACTGTTTCCAGGGAGAGACAGAGGAACCGAATCACACTGGCCGGAACCATTGCCCAAAGCATACAAGTCACACTGGTGTGTGAAACCTCAAATGGCTGGATGTTCTAATTTTGTTCAGTGAGTGACCAAAATCACTTTTATTTTTTATTATTTAAAAATTTTAACAACCTTATTGAGATAATTCTCATACCATATAATTTATCCATTTCAAGTGTATAATTCAATGGTTTCTAGTATTTTCACCGATATGCACAATCATCACTACAGTCAATTTTAGAACATTTTCACCACCTCAGAAGAACTCTATACCCTTTAGCTATCACCTGCCCATCACCCCCCCGACCTTCCCCCCAGCTCTAAGCAACCACTAATCTACCTTCTGTGTTTATAGATTCCCTTCTTCTGAACCTTTATATGAATGGAATCGTCTAGTATGTGGTCCTTTGTGCCTGGCTTCTCTCACGTAGCACAGTGTTGTCAAGGTTCATCCGTATTGTAGCGTGTGTCAGGACTTCATTCCTCTGCATAGCCGAATAGTATTTCGTTATATCCACGTACCACGTTTTGTTTATGCTTCCATGTGTTGATGGACACTTGGGTTGTTTCCACCTTTTAGCTGTTGTGAATAATGCTGCTGTGAACGTTCATGTGCAGGTTTTTGCATGGATGTACGTTTTCGTTCTTCTTGGGTATATACTTAGGAGCGGAATTGCTGGGTCTGGTGCTAACTCTGCATTTGACATTTGAGGAACTGCCAGACTGTTGTCCAGAGCTGTTGTACCATTTCACATTCCCACCAGCAGTGCACAAGAGTTCCGATTTGTCCCCATCTTCATCAATATTTGTTATCTGACTTTGTGGTTCTAGCCATCCTAGTGGGTATGAAGTGGTATCTCATTATGGTATTGATTTGCGTTTCCCTAATGGCTAATGATGCCGAGCATCTTCTCATATGCTTGTTGGCTGTTTATATGTATTCTCTGGAGAAATGTCCATTCAGATCCTTTGCTCACTTTTTAATTGGGTTGTTTGTCTTTTTATTATTGAGTTGTAAAAGTTGACTGTATACTCTAGATATAAGTCCCTTATCAGATACCTGAGTTGTAGATATTTTCTTTCTTTGTTTGGGTTGTCTTTTCACTTTCTTGATGATGTCCTTCGAAGCACAAGAGTTTTTAATTTTGATCAAGTCCAGTTTATCTATTTTTTCTTTGGTTGCCTGTGCTTTTGGCGTCATGTCTAAGAATCCTTTGCCACGTCCAAGGTCATGAAGATATACCCCTCTGTTTTCTTTTAAGACAAACCACTTTTTTTTAACTTGCGTTCACTGAGTAAGCTACTCTGAAGGGATCTGATTTAGTGATTCCTCAATAAAATGCACTCGAACCAGCCCCTTTACGGGAAGACAGCCCGATTGAAAAGGATCAGCTCTCAGTAGCTCCAGGCTCTAAAATGAAGGCCTGTAGCTTCAGTTTCAGAGGATGGTGTGGGAGCCGCAGACCGTGGTGGGCCTGCTAGGCTGGCCTTGCAGGGTGCCTGTGGGTAGGATGGGGCCTCAGAGGCCAGAGTGTGTCCTGCCATACAGATCCCCGTACTGTCCCTGGGAGGCTGCTGGAGGTTGGGAGCCTGTGTCCTGCATCACCAGATTGCCACACGATGCCGTCTCCCCTGCATCTGCGGAGCTGTGCCCTTCTCTTTTCAGTCCATGGACTCCTCTCTGCTCTTGAGTCACTGTGAGCACTCTGCGTTTCTCATTCATTTGGCCCAGCTGAGCAGCTGGGTGAGATGGCTTCTCACATCCCTTCCAGCCTAAGGCTCCACCCCTCAGATGTGGATTTGATCCGTGTAGCACGTTGGATGTTCTCTAAACCACTTCCAACCATCAGCAGCAAGCTTCTGTGTATCCCACTCTCTCATGTATATTCTTGTTACCAGGTTTCTCATAATAAACACGTCATTCATTAATAAAATGATTGATAATCAAGCAACCATTAAATTGACAGGCCGTGTGTTTTTTCCTTTTGTTTTTAAGAAGAGGATCAATATCTAATTACTCGACAGCCGCATACCTGGACGTGCTCTTGTGCGGCAGGCGAATGGGGACTGTCAGCCGTTTTTAAAAAAAATTATTATTGTCTTAATGCAGTGCGTATTAAAAATGCACACACATAGGCATTTGCTCACTCTTTCACACACACACACACACACACACACTCTGATAATTACCTCACTCTGTTATAGTTATGAAAATGCAGGATTCAGTACAAAATGGCATTTAATGAATTGTTGACTTTGTGATCCTCCACCACATTAGGCAGCCACATCCCCAGACCACTGTGGCTGTGATGTTTTGTGACACTGGCCTGCGTGGGCCTCCCTGAGGGGTGCTTGGGCCCCTAAATTAACACTGGCCTTTGGCATCGTCCTGCTTCTTAAACCCAAATTAACAAGACTCTCTTTTGAAAATATTTTCTGTCCTTTAGGAAGTGATCCCCATGCACCTGGCCACCTCCCCTATCCTCTCAGAGGGAGCCTCGCGAATGGAGTGCCAGCTGAAAAGGAACTCTGTAGACAGGATAAGAGGCCTGGACCCCAACACATCAGCCCAAGTCTTACCCCCTAGTGAGACCCCTTCAGGTGGCTCTTTAGGGAAGAAGAGAAGAAAAAGGAGGAGAAAATCCCAGCTGGACACCCTGAAAAGAGATGACGACATGAACACGTCTGAAGATGAAGACATGTTTCCCATAGAGATGAGCTCGGATGAGGAGACCGAACCGTTGGACAGCAGTAGGTAAGTGTGAATGGAAGGCGGGGTCTCTACTGGAATTGGGTGCATTAATTTTGTAAGACGGTTCTTATGAATGCTTTTTCCCCCTAGAATTTCTTAATCTTCTGTTAAAGCATTTTAGACTGAATTTTGGAGTCATGCAGACCCAGTCTTAAAGTTGCATGAAGATTTGGTGTAGCTTATGGCTAAGAGATCATTGGTAACACACCAAACCTCTTAGGCTGATAACATAATGGTTCCAGAACAGAACCAAGACAGGAACTGAGCAAACTAATACTTCATGCATGAAACTGTTATTCAGAACCTATTCTTTTTTTTTTTTTTTTAAAGATTTATTTTTTTTCCTTTTTCTCCCCAAAGCCCCTCGGTACATAGTTGTATATTCTTCGTTGTGGGTCCTTCTAGTTGTGGTATGTGGGACGCTGCCTCAGCGTGGCTTGATGAGTAGTGCCATGTCCGCACCCAGGATTCGAACTGACGAAACACCGGGCTGCTTGCAGCGGAGCGCATGAGCTTAACCACTCGGCCACGGGGCCAGCCCCAGAACCTATTTATTCTTACTTGAGCACCAACTGTGTACATGGCAGGTGGGCTGATTCAGCTGGGGGCTGGTCTGCGATAGACTGCTCCTTTTCACTTGTGCATGGGCCCAAAGTTTAATGGACATCTGTTCTATTTTCCTTTGCTTTTAACAGTGTGGTGAAGTTTCTCTGTATTACTATTTTGGTGAAAAATGCCAGTTTTAAAAGACAAACTCATTTTAGAGAGTGTTTGATGTTTCAGATTTGTGTGTAATTCAGTGTAACTTTTGGTAATTGTTTCCGTGTCTTGTTAAGAAGGGGTAAGGAACATCAGGTATCTTCCTGCTTCATTATTCAGAAGAGGATTTTTTTTCCTGGCTAAAAATAAAGGCAAATTGGTAGTGTCACTTTTCCTAACTGCAGCTTCTCCTCTGCTGCAGGCCCAGACTGGGTGGTTGGGCTTCGTACATTACCTTCCCTCGTGGCTTTTAATTTCCAAACTTAGAGATATTTCAGGTAACATCAAAAATACGGACAGATGGCCTCTGCATGGGTGAAATAGTGAATCATGTTTTGTGATGAGGGTGTTATACCTGAAACAAGGTAGATTTGCAATCATTTCATAATTAGAAGATGCATTTGGTTTAGATCATTTTATTCTGCTAGATGAGACGTTATCTGTGTGTGGTCATTCTGTTATTTGGCAGTTCCACCCGTGCATGGCAAGGGTTTTATAGCCCCCTGGGTCCAGTTTTGGGCCCGATCTACCTCTCAGGCTTTTGAGAGGTTAAATGTGAAAGGTAGTGACTATATAAGGTGCTACGATGTAAGTAACAAGCAATGTAATCATGTGCAGGTGTCTAGGTCCAAATACTTGAACGCAATAATTTTGCGTTTATAATTCAGCCAAAGCATGAACACAGAATACATTTCTGTGTGACTGTATCTCACTTTTTTCCTCTCCACTGCCTGGAGTAAGCGTGGGTGGTTTAAACAGAGGTGGTGTCAATCTACAAAGCACTTAGAGATAATCAAGAAAAAATGGAAACTTGTCTTTATTATGCGTCTATCGCTAATAATTGTTTGACTTTCATATTTTTTTCTCCAGAACTCTTTCTAATGATATACCTCCATTCCAAGAAGATATCCCTAAGGAAAACCTCTCCCCAGTCATGACTTATCCTCAGTCAGCATCGTACCCTAATTCCGATAGAGAGTGGTCCCCCAATACCAGGTATGTTGCTGGTGTGTGTATGTGTGTGTCCACCTGTCTTGGTCCAGAGGATTTGAAGTCAGTTAGAGGAAGCGTGTTTAACAAAATAGTGAAATACAAATAAAAATGAAAATAACTAGGACCAGAAAAAATGCAATTTAAAGTAGGAGGTACAGGATTAAAAACAGATCATGTGCAGATCATGAACTTCTGTCTAATATCATGATGGAACTGCAGATGGGGCTCTCAGCTCCTGAGGTGACGTGGACAGGAAAACTGCTCCTTAAGTTACGTAATGCTGCTTGTCCACAGGAGAGAACAGGTGGTGGCGCCTTTCTTGAGACTCAGCCCTTAGGTAAAATTCAGACCCAGAGAGGTGGCTTCAGAGCCACCGAGGTCCTTTGGGGCCGTTAGAGTGACGCCTTCTCCTCACACGTAATCCATGCTGCTCAATTCGAGAATGTTTATTTTTCTCGAGTTCCAGGGTAAACTTGGGGAACCTGAACTGCTCAGAATGTAGATTGCCTCCTGACAACTCCAGAGACTGTTAAGTCGGTGACACCTGTGAGGCTCTGGGAGCCCTTCCGAGCAGTTTTCAGAGGAACCGGGGAGGGGACAGACCTAAATCGTGTGTTCTCAACAGGGATGAGATCACCCCCACTGGAACAGAAATTGCTTCTTGGACAGCAGAAAATTCTTAGATACTATGGTTTGTGGCCTCTAGAGAGCCAGAGCACGTAAAGAGCTAGAGAGCGTATCCATGGCATTAACAGTTCATGGTGGAGAGAAGGCCATTGGGAAAAAATGTCTCCAAAGGCTCGGGGGTGTGGTAGTGATGGAAAGAGGTTTCCTAGGCTTCCTGCCTAAAACCAGTCTGATCCAGATGCTCCGCCTGGTTCCAGTTTGACCAGAGTAATCTTAACGAGACAGCACAGTCAGCGGTGTGTGCTCTGTTGAGGTCGGAGAAAAAGAGATATGTCACATATGTCACGTGCCTGGTTTCCAGCCAGGACTGTGACAGTAACTGTTAGTCAACCCGAGTGGGGTGGGGGCCTGTGAAGCCCCCTCCTCGAGGTCTGTCTGTCTTCAGACCAACTCTGTCTGATAGAAACATTGTGCTAACTGCATTCGTAATTTTAAATTTTCTAGTAGCCATCCTTAAAAAGTAAAAAAAGGAAGCGATGAAATTAATTTTTGTGATGTATCTCATTCGATCCAGTATATCCAAAATATTACCATTTCAAGTAATCAGTTTAAAAAAATTATTAATGAGATATTTCACATTCTTGTTTCCACACTAAGTCTTTAAAATCGTTGTGTATTTCGTACATGCAGAACATCTCAATTTGAACGAGTCACATTTCAAGTGCTCAGTAGCCACATGCAGCTAGTGGCTGTCACATTGGACCGTGCTACGAGACCATTCTAGAACCTCATATGTTCTCTCCATAGGTCTGTGGAGAGACACCCTCAGGAGGGAAAAACACAGCACTTTAGGGAGAAAATTATGTGGAATAGTTAGAAACCACTAATAAGTGAAAAAATCTGTTGAAACACTACATTAATTTTAAGAATTTAAAATAAATATTTTAAACACAACCCTGAATTTATTTCTTTCACGTTTTGCTTTATGAATCCAGAATAATGACCGTGTCAGATTATATGGATCTGACCACTGTCGAATGCAATTACAAATTAGGATAAATAGATACATTCACATACTTAGAATTATGTATTTTCTTTAAAGGGACAATTGATAGCACACATTATCAAATCTTTGCAGTTTGTAGTTTGATTAAGCACTAAATTCTGGCCAGAAAAAATTCTGACCATGAAAACAATCTTTTATGGGCATGTGGATGAAATAGAAAGTGAAATGGGTCTTTGGGCAGTTTCCTGTTTTTGTGTTTCAGAAATTTCTTGTTGATTTCTTAGTGATTTCAACACGTAGTGCTCTGCTGTTGTCAGCTGCCTCCGTATGTTCATCTTTTTACAAACGTTATTGTTGAGAGTAGTCAAATAATTTATATGAAGTTCCATTTAATTTAATTGACCTGTGATCTTTTCTTTCTTTTAATGTCTATCACGTGGTATCCAGTAGCCCGCTAGATTGCAAAAGGACTCACCTCCATCTGGCAGTTGCGGCCGAGGGAGGTCTTTCTAGCTCTTGTCCTCCGCAGTCTTCCCACTTCCGTGCTTCAGACAGGTAGAGAGGTTCCTTTCCCCGCTTGGCTGTCTTCAATAATGAGAACTTTGATCTAACTCTGAGAAATCTGTTTTACCATTAACCGAATTACTTATGTAGAAAATACGTGTTGAAAATATGAAGTGAAAATTTTAATCTAACTCTTATAAATCTATTTTACTAACCAAAATACTTGTGAAGAAAACACGTATAAATCATTATTTTCCTTTCATTTTTAAGCATTCGTAGATTATTATAATTTTTTAAGGTGCTAAATTTGACTCTCTGGAAATAAGGGGTAAGCATATAATTCTTCCTAGTTCTGTGGAGTGCTTTGAAAAACAGAATAATGGAATAAAGTTGGGGGATGTGATCTTTTGCTTTGTGTCTAGGGTTGTTCAACAAATGAGTTTACGAGATTTTTTTTAGCGTGCCACTTTAGTGTAACGAAGCTATTCCAGCTCTTTCAATAGCTCACGAGACTTTCTGAGTAACGGAATCAGATATTTCCAGGCATTTCTGGAAAAGAATTTTGGAGAATCGCGTAGGATGGGTGTTAAGGCTTAGGATCCTAGGTTTATCTTTCATTTGATGGGTGGTCCAGATCTCTGCCTTCGTTCCCTCAATGTTTCCGCACTTTGACCTGCCTACTTTACAGACGTGTGAACTCTATGAACTCCAGCAAATGAAGCCTTGATTAATTTCTACATGGGAACTGTCTTTCTTTTGATGAAAGAACTGAATCTTTGGAAGTGCTTCGTTCAGAGGTCACATGTGCAGAGGAAAGGCCATTTTAAATGAAGCAAACTAAGTGTGAGCAATTATAACTAATTGCCTAATTGGGACTGGCAAAAATACTGAAAACTCTTAGATGGCTAATCAGTGCATTATTTATGAAAATCAGTCAGTGACCTTGTAAACTTACTTTTTTGAACAACCCTTGATCTTAAAAGTCTAATATCTAATAATGGGAAATTTGGAATCATCTTTCTCATCAGTCACACTCAGCATCGAGAGTCTTTTCCCTAATTCATCTCTGTCATCTGAATTCCCTCAGGAGTCGCAGCACGTGCACATGTGTTGGTGTAGAGTCCTGTTGAGAGGGCAGGTGTGGCCTGAGGGGCCAGTGTTTGCTGTGGTGGCATATTGAGTGTGAGGGGGGAGCTTCCATCTGTGGTTTCACACGGGGCTTGGTTCTTTATGAACAGGAGTTTACAAACCTGAATGCCTCTGTGGAAACCTTAGGCTCACAGCTTTTGTCAGAGGGTCAGAATATCAGGGATCCTGGTGTTGGGAGGTGTTGCCAGAGAGCTGTGTTCAACATACGCATTCTTCTAGAGCAGGGCTCAAGCAAACCACAGCCTGTGGGCCAAACCTGGCCCCCCATCTGTCTTGGTAAAGTTTTCTGGGAGCACAGGCAATTTGTTTACTTACTGTCTGTGGCTGCTTTTGAGCTACAAAGGCAGAAGTGAGTAGTGGTGACAGAGATCGCATAACCCTCAAAGCCTGAAATACTATCTGGCCTTTTACGGAAAACGTTTGCTGACCCCCTCCTCCAGAGCAAGCGTAATCTAAAGGGCTTTACTTAATTTAGTGCAGCGGGTAAGATAATTTATTGTTCCAAAGAATTTATAAGAAAATATAAATTATATTTTTATGCGGTAAAATATAACAGCGGGAGCTTTTTAAACAAATGGTTTGAGGTTTGCGGGCAGCGCTGTTGCGGGAGGAAGCCAGTTGCTGTGGACTTTTCCGTGATGGCCCTGGAGGGAGATTGGGTTCAGGTCACGGTTGCAGGAACACCGGAGGCCTCCACATTCCCTTTGCACGTTTCACTGATAGTGAACATATTGTGGACGCTTCAGGGCCAGAAATGCAGTGACCCTTTGGAGAAAAGCATAATCATGGAACTAGAGGAAGCAGGAGAGGTTGCAAGGGGATGGACACACTGCCACTCAAATATGCGGAGTGCCCAGTATTCCTTCTCGTGGGACTACAGTCACATGTTGCTTCATGAAGGGGATGCGTTCTGAGAAATGGATCATTGTGCAAACATCAGAGAGTGTACCTACGCAAACTGAGATGATATAGTCCCCTCACACCTAGGCTGTGTGGTACTAATGTTATGGGACCGCTGTCATATATATGGTCTGTCGTTGACTGAAACGTCATGTGGTGCACGCCTGTACTTCCTAAAGGGCAGAAATGTGTGTGTGTGTGTCGGGAGAGGTGTTCCACTGTATACCCTCTGGCGGTATGCTATCTCAGGATCCTCCTCTCCACGGACTGGTGAAACAGCTGAAACAGAGGGCTGCTCTGTAGCAGCGTGCCAGTGAGGTGGTTTGGTGGACAGTGGGCACCAAGGGAGAAGGAACCAGCCTGTGTACATGTCAGTGTGACGTGAAGGAGGTCCCAAGGACTTGACTAAAGAGATCGAGGACCACTTTAGCCATTAAGGGTCCCTGTTTGTTTGATACAGGTTAAGTATCATCCACAAGCTCTCATCCTGGCAGGAAGCTTGTATTCAGTTGGGGTTGAAATCTGACTCAACAGCTAAATGAGACCAAGTGCGCTGATGAGATGTGACTTCAGAGACAGTGCGAGGTCTGTGGAAGAAGATGCAAAAGGAAAATTCTGGAAGCTTTATTTCCTGCTTTGTTTAAAACTGCCATCTTACTCTCCAGGGAATGATGCAGGAGAATAAGGCCAGAACTAATTAAATGGGTATTTTTTCTCACGTGTTTATTGTTTTGAATACTGTGAGAGTTTTGTAGCCAAGTTTGATACTCTTGACCGGTTACTCTGGCTGGACGGAAGGAATACGTTGTTCAGATCTCGAGTCAAAATATGGAAAGCGTAGAGATGGGAACGCAAGTTACAGCCACTTAAAAGCTGGCCTGAGGATTAAGCACGGTGATGCATTGTTACAGGAGAGCCTCAGCAGATGGGGCATCCTGGAGGTATTCCTGGAAGATACGGTGTTTTACGGAATCTCGCCTTGGGTCTCCTGCCATGTTATTTGTGGCATCTGGCATGTGTAGTAAAGTTGGCACGTGATGCAGCTTCCTTGTTTTCAGAGCCGGTGCAGATTTATCAATATTTTAAATGCAGACTGTAATGAGTGCGTCAGAGATGACCAGGACGCTCTTGCAGCTGTCTGAGAGTTGAGTCTTGATTTGGAAAGTGAGAATGCAGGAGAGGTGAGCTCAGGGTGAGGTGGGGAAAGGTGGCTGGGTTTTGGGGTAAGAACAAACTTTTTTTTCCTTTCTCTTTTCATCTCTCTTTTTTTCGATTTTCCTTTTTAAATGCTACTTCTTCTCATCTTTACTTGCCTGGTATTTGGACCTGTGATCTGTGGACCCCTGGTGGCCACAGATGGGATATGTCAGGAAGCTGCATTCGTAAGGGAACGGTGGCTTGGGTGCGTTTTCTGGGCTATTTGAACCCTAAAATTCTGGGCCAAAAACATTTTTTAATAAATTTTCTCTTCCCACTTTAATCACGGATTTGTGTTTTCTGAAGTCCTTCAGGTTCCCGACCTTCGACACCTAAAAGTGATTCAGAATTGGTCAGTAAGTCCACAGATAGGACGATGCAGAAGAATAACCTAGAAATGCTCTGGCTTTGGGGAGAATTGCCACAAGCTGCCAAGGTAAGTTCTTTTCCTCAATTCTGCCATACGCTGAAGATAGTTTCTGAAAACATGAAATGGACACAATCTTTTCCTTCAAGAAATTGTATTTCATATTCCAATGTATTACAAGAATCTTGAATATTATATTGCAAGCTGGTTTTTTTTTTTTTTTTTTAATATTGTAATGTCCTTAGAAGATGCTGTGGCCTCTTGTATCCCCAGTAAATGCTTGTCATATGAATGAATGAGTGAGTGAAGATTGACAGCATCCCTATTAAGAATCAAGGTGGGCAACTCCTTGGAGAGTAGGTCTGTTGAGGCTAAAGTTGTGGATTCCATCTCCTTCCAGGTTATATTTAGCTTTCACAGAAAAGGCTGATTTCTCTGCCCACAGGCCGTAGTGCTGACCCCGCCAGCCGTCTTCACAGATTCGTGTCATTCGATGCCGTTGGAGAAATGGCATCAAAGTGCAAACCCATCACTTCTTCTGGCGAAACACTTGGCAGCCACAGATCTGCTGTCGCGTTGTTTTCATTTGTGCTGGGAGCTGTGAGATCGGATACAGAAATGAATCCCTCCCCTCATTTCTAACCCATAAATTGCATTTCGGGTTTTGTTTGGATAAATTTTTTTCCGTAACTGGAAGCTCCTTGGAGAGGTAGAATCAGAAATGCTGATTTCTCACTTGAGTGAACTGACCACCGCAGCTTTCCCTGTTTGCTCACAATTTGGGGGTAAACTTTATTGAACTATAACACACATACAGAAATGCTGAGATCCTAAGTGCACAGATCAATAAATTTTCACACTATGAACATGTCTGTGCGATCTGCACCCAGACCGAGAAGCAGGACTTAATCAGCCACTTGGAAGTGCCGCCCCCGCCCCCCACTTCGCGGTTGCTGCTCAGACCGGCCCGACAAGGACAGATGCGGTCCTCGCTTGAATGGCAGAGATTAGTTCTGCAGCATTCGTGATGTGCCCATGATCGGAATTTGCTTATTCACGTTACTGTGGGTACCCACTGTGTGCACGGACCTCCATTCTGCTGGTGGACATTTCTGTTACTTCCACCTGTTGGCCGTTGCTGATCTCGCTTCTCTTTGGCAGTTGATGTTTTTGTATGAAAATTCATTTGTTTGGAACTAATGTTGTTGGTTTCCAGACCTTTTGGCGGGTGTGGGAATCACCAGGTGATGCCTGAGGCTTAAGGGTCTCCCTGTGCAGCGTGTGGACAGTGCTGCAGATCAGCAGTTGACTAATTGTTGTTCTTGGTTAGCTCAGTTTTTCCGTTTGACCTGACTCTCTCTCTCTCTCTCTGTCCCTGTCCCTTTGATCAGTCGTCTCCACACAAGATGAAAGACTGCAGCCCGTTGTGCAGTAGAAAAGTCTGTGATAAAATGCACTTTGAGGCCATTCATAGCGAGTCTTCAGATGCCTTCAGTGACCAGTCGCCCACACTGCCCAGGGGGCGTCCTCCGCAGCCGCTGGAGGAGCAGAGCAAGTCTCAGACAGAGATGCAGTTTGTGAATGAGGAGGACGTTGAGGCCCTGGGAGCAGCAGCCCCGCCCTTACCGACGGCTGAAGAGCCCAAGCCGCTCTCTGCCAGCCCAGCCCCGACAGCGACGGCCAGCAAGACAGAGTCTCCTTCTCGGAAAAAAGGTGCGAAGGCTGGTGCGGCCAGCTCCTTGTGTATGGAGGTGGCGCCCTGCAGACTGCGGTGCCTTCCTTCCGAAGGCCAGAGCTCATCACGGTGGAAACAGAGCTGTATCCTCCCTCGCGTTCAGTCTCTGCTGTTTGAGGAGTATATGGGTTATCAGCATTTAGTCATAGGAGGTCAGACCTAAAGGGGGCCTTGGGGACCGTGTAGGAGCCCCCTCTTTACGATCAGGATGCTGGGATCCAGAGGGACTGAGTCCTTCCGGACACCCTGGCATCTGGGAGAAGTTGCGATTGAGCTAATGTCCCCTTGCCCCTAGTTTCTCTCTAGTGCATTTCTCTGTTTTGATTTCCGTACCCTGTTCGTCACTATTTCTAACGGTCGTTGTTGGTTTGTTGCCTGGCTCCCTTTCTAGAGCATGTGCTCTGTGAGATCAGCACTCTCTTTGGTCTGATTTACCTTGGTTTCCTCGGTACCTAGACTAGTGGTTGGCACTAGAAGATGCCCCATAAACCCTGGGAGCACTGATGTCAAGCCTAATCTGTTAGCCACACCGTGTTTGCAGTGTTCTAGGTTTCTGTGAACCAGTGACAGCATTCTCTGGAAGAAGGAAATAGGAAGTCTGCCATCATGGTGTGTGGTGGCCGATGTGCACCATGAGGGTGCTTGGGAGTGCTGATGGCGAAGTGCTTAATGAAAGCTTTATCCTTTAATAATAATAGTAGTAGTGGTAATCGCTTCGAGATATCGAGTGCCCAGTGCACTTCAGGCACTTCCCAGATGGGGAACTGAGGCTCAGCAGAGTTACCTGACCTGGCCAAGGCCGCAAGGTGGGCGAGTGATGGAGCCACACGCGGACCTGGGCTGGGGGCCTCTATAGGACCGCTGCACTGCGGGCTTCTCACTCCTGTGCTGCTTGGGCCGGTTTGGGTACTTCTGAGCAAATTTGCATACTGTGCTTAAATGCTCCTTCTAGAGACCCCCAGAAGTCCATGCTGTTGTTTCTGGAAGATCAGTGTTCTGACTGGGCCCATTTGCTCTTTCAGACAAGCGAAGCCGACACCTGGGTGCTGACGGCGTCTACTTGGATGACCTCACAGATATGGATCCTGAAGTGGCTGCTCTGTATTTTCCCAAAAAGTAAAACTTCTTTTTATTCTTCCTGTCATTTTCTGTAATCTGAGTGTTAATCTGTGAGTCCATTGTTTTCCTTATATTTAGTTAGGAAGCTAGTAAGAAAAGGCAGCAGGAGGCTCGCATTTCACTGAAAAGCAGCCAGTTTAAAACAGCGGACTTTCTCTGTGGATGTGGGTGCTTGGCCGTGTGTCCATGTGGCTGGCTCTCCACCTTCTGAACAGGAATGCGGGCACGAGGCCGTCTCCCGTGATGACACTGAGTTTGTGTCGCAGTGGTCAGTGGCCCTCGACTCAAATCAGTGGCAGAGAGATCCCCGTTCCCAGGAGAGAGTCTCTGTGGCCCTTGGGGCCCCATCTTCAGTCCTGTGATTGGCGGTGCTGGCCAGCTCCTTGGCGGGTCATAACGGGGAGCTGTGGCCTTGTAGGACAGCGTGCTTTCTCTTCACTTCATTTCACATGGGTTGGGAGGGGATACAAGGGGATGTAACAGGCTAAAAATAGCTGTTTTCTCTCCTAAGGTCAGTCACTTAACTTGTCTGTCTTTGTCATGGTGCTTTGATGAGCGCTCTGTCCTGAGATGACATCAGTAGCTGTCTGAGGGGTAGCGGATTGCTAGAGTCTTTTGGTGACTGTGTAACACCCAAGACAAGGAGAATCCTCAACATTTTTCACTCTTCCTCCTTCCAGCGGAGATCCTTCTGGCCTCACAAAACATGCCAATGACAATGGAGCCCGGTCAGCAAGCCAGTCCCCGCAGTCCGTGGGCAGTTCTGGCGTTGACAGTGGCGTGGAGAGCACCTCGGACGGCCTGAGGGACCTGCCGTCCATTGCCATCTCCCTCTGCGGGGGCCTCAGCGACAACAGGGAGATAACCAAAGGTATTGTGCTGGGTGTTGGAGCTGGTCTTCAAGCCAAGAGCACCCTCTTGTGGCAGCTGGTCAGAATGTCCAGAAGCTGGACTTCTATAATTAGTGCTTTTCACTTGGCTGGTTAATGATAGCACCAGTGACTCATTGTTGCTTATGACCCAAATGTTGCTGGCTTGCAGTTGGCTGACCTCAGGGTTCGGTTGGTCACACATGGCTTCAGGTAACAAAAAGGCCGTCAGGGTCACTTGTCATCGGATGTGTTTGCTGAGCACGGTGTGTGTCTCCTTGGCCCGTGCCTGTCCTGCAGATGTGTCCTCCGGAGCCTGCAGCCTGGTGGGAATGTCAGTATTATGCGTGTTGGAAGTGTGCAGGAATGCAGTGGGGACCTGGAGGAGGGACGCCTGTCTGAGTTTGTCTGAGCAAGTGCAGGGAACCTTCCTGGCTGGATGTGAAGGGCGCCCCTGGGGTTGGCTTAGGCAATGAATTAATTCATAGCACCCGTCACATTTGTAACAATGATTTCCGCCCAGTGTCTCATGACAGGTGCATGGGGAGGTGGCTGGAGACCCCTAGTCTATGCAGTTGGCCATTATCAACTGAATTCCTTGACCTTATACCCCTCGGTGTCCTTCTTTGACCCCTCCCACCTGCTTTAGGCAGGACACCGCGCTTTTCCATTCATGACCTTATCTGTCCTCACAGCCACTGAGGAGGTGGGCATGGTTATTATTCCCGTGTCACGGGTGCGGGAACTGAGGCTTGGGGAGATTAATCCCTTGCCCAAGGTCACGCCAGTGAACGTGACTGGGACCGAGGTGGCCTGGTTTCCAATCCCTGCTCACTGTCCATCTGCTCCTGCAGATGTGCGTGTGTGCTGGGCTTTCACACACCTGCTCCTGCGTGACCGCCTCCTCGGACGGCTCCTGCCTCCGCCGTTTCTGCACGGACGCTGCCCCTCAAACGCACTGAAGCCCCCTTTGCAAATGTGTTTATAGAGTTGTCCTCACAGCCGGCACACATAAACCCTCAGAGAAGGCTTGTGAATGAGTGAGTGAAAACTAGCCCTATGTTTTTGAACCAAATTTCCTTATGTTTGCCCCCACCCCGTACGATTGCTTTCACAGATGCGTTTTTGGAGCAGGCGGTGTCGTATCAGCAGTTTGCGGACAACCCTGCCCTCATTGACGACCCCAATCTCGTGGTGAAGATCGGGAATAAGTGAGTTCCCCCAGTCGCGTGGTACCATCTCAGCTTCAGTTTTTCAAATACAGAGACCCAGACAATCGGTTTTAGAAATAAATCAAATAAAGTCTTTTTAAGAGTTGCTGTTGTCAGTTCACTGTTGGCAAGACACTGTGTTGCTCTGTAGTTGGTGGGTCGATGTAACTTCCGATCTTGTGGCTCTTTCTCTTTGTCGGTGCTAGATTTATAATGGAGTTTGTAAAGTCACGGTGCGTGGCCTGTGGGACTTGGGCCCGTAGTGCACACGAGCGTGACAGAATAGACTGCATAGCCACCCCTCGAGAGCTCCGTTGTCTGAGGTCGAGGGCTGCAGGTGTTTCTGTAGACTGTTGGCAAACTTTTCTCCCCGAGGAGAAGTCATGGGTGCTTACGTGTTCACTAGGGCCCCGAGTTGCCTTTTCCTTGAAGCGCGGCAAGATGTGCCACAGACACGTTGGTGGCTCGATGCACAGTTGAGCTTGGGCTGCTCTCCAGCTGGTCGCTGGGGTCTCTCACCACATCTGACTGACTCTGCTGCCATGATGGCTGCTCGGCCCCTCAGTGTGGCCGCTGTGCGGTTAGACGGAGGAGGAGGCCACTTCACGGGCGGGGCGTGCGGGGGAGGGCTGGGGGTATTTGCCACAGTATTGGGCTCTTTAAGGACCCAGCTGGAGTTCCAGAGCTTTCCATGATTGCTTCTCATGACATTAGAAAGATTTTGCAGTCTGAGCCTTCGTCTTATATAACATCTTTTCCTTGTTTCATGTTAGATATTATAACTGGACAACAGCGGCACCTCTGCTCCTGGCGATGCAGGCCTTCCAGAAACCTCTGCCAAAGGTGAGCGTTAACACGAGAAAGAAAAAGGGGCCCTGAAGATGGCGGCTAGATTAACCTGGGCCGTTGGAATTTAACTCTTGTTTTAAAAGCCAGAGGGTTAGTTACATTGTGCTCTTTCGAAGTTCACAAGTATCGATGTCAGGAGTTTCCAGTCTCTCTCTTGCGCCTCTTGCACCTTGAACGTCCTTCCCCCTCCTGCTTATCAAGGCAAAACCTCCCAGTTGTGGCCGTGGTGGAGCAAGTCCTGCCTCCTCCACGGTTCCTTCCTCAGCACCTGCTGTGCTAGGACACAGGTCGGGGCAGAGCAGGTGGATGCGGATGTCAGAGCCCAGGGATGATGAGGGGAGAGGAGTGAAGGCTGCAGCAGGCAGCGGGTGGGGCACAGGGAGGCCACACAGCAGACGCCAGGTGCCAGCGCCAGCATCGGGCGTTGCTCAGGCAGGAAGCACGCCCGGGGCCTGAGTGGCCAGGAGGAGCGAGTGCAGGGCCTGGGCGGCTCCTAGCTGCGCGGGAGAGTGGTGAGTGGCTGCGGGAAGAGGCAGGCTTAGAGGGCAGATGCAGCCCTGCAGCTGCTGCTCCCGTCTTCCCCGCAGTGCTCCATTCAGCCTGGAATTGCTCATGTGTTCAGTGTGGTGTTTTCCTACTGGGTTATACCTCCTTCTTGCTGCTGAGACCGTGTCTTACCCTTGTATCCTTCGTACAAGTAGCAAGCGCTTTGTACCACTTTGGCTGTTATCCTGTCAGGTAGTTCTGATGTCTGAGGCTCTCGAAGGTCTTGTCTGACTTGGTTGAGGCTATGCTTGCTCCTTCCTGGGTGTGTGTGTGTGTTGTGTTTTGGGATTCAGGGGTTGTGACCTCATCTTTGGTGGGACTTTATCTGTGGATATTCTTTGTACACTGGCTGAGGGCATGTTCTCCAGAGTGAGTCTTGTTGTGTCCCTGCCAGGTGCCTCATTGTATCCATGGCCCAGCGCAAATGGTTAGGTTACACGTCTCAGCTCTTACAAATCCTAAGAAAAAAGGCCAGTGCAATAGAAATGTAGTTAAAGGATGTAGTTCACCGAACAAGAAATACACACGGCTCCTAAACTTAAAGAAATTAGTCTTTGTGATAGGTCTTCTAAATGTTTTTTCCAGGTTGTCAGTAATTTTTGACTCTGTTTATGGTATTTATCTAATATAGAAATTATTTTTATACGTGGAATTTGTCACTCTTTTGTTTTGTGGCTGTCAGATTTTGTATCACACTTAGAATGGCCCTGCTTCCCTATTTCCAAAACTTGTGAAGATTTCCCCTGTCTTTTCTTCTCGTGCTTTCTTAAATCTTTGATCTGTCTAGATTTTATCTTGAGAGTAATGAGTGAGGTGTCGGGAACCAAATTATTCCACAGCTGGTTACTGGATCAGTTAGGATGTTTTGGTTGCAGGAAGCAGCGTGACTAACAGTGGCTTAAATAGTGGGGATTTGTTGTCCTGCATGGTAAGAACCTTAGGTCAGTTGTTTGAGGCTTGATGCCTTTGGGTTAGCTGCTCTGATTTTCTGGGCTTTCCCTTTATGATCACAAGATGACTGCTCTGCACATCATTTCTTCATGCAGCCACATCCAAAACAGGAAGGATAGAGGCAGACTTCTCGCAGTCGTCAGCCACAGCTTGGTCACGTGATCACCTCCAAACCCACTGTCGGCAGAACAGTGGAATGACTCTGAACGGTGTAGACCCATGGAGGTTCGTCTTCTGGAATTGAGCTTGCCTTCCCAGAACATCCCACAGCCTGATTCTTGAACAGTCTTGACTCTGTTGGCAAGAAAGAAGGGAGATGATGTACCAGGGAGGCAACTCCCAGGGTCTGGCATAGCTACTTACTTATCCCAATACCATTAGCTAGATAACTCATTCCCCCACTGATGGCAGTTACAACTTTATCATATATTACATTTCTTTATGAATTTAGATTTATTTCTGGTCTTTGTTTTCTGTTCCACTAATATGTTTGCTTATGTACCAGCACTGTATTCTTTTCATTACTGGAGCTTTTAAGTATATTTTAATATCTCATAAGGCATGTGCCTGCTTATTATTACTCTTGTGTCTGAGAATGTTCTTAACCAGTTTTGTTTGTTTTGTAAATGAAATTTAGAATCCGTTTGTCTTGGTCTGAAAATAACCGTGTTAATATTTTTTAAATTGAAGTTTTGTTACAGGGAAATGAATTTAGAGGGAGTAGGGTCGTTCCCACCTTTATGGATTGCCTTGCCCTGAAGAGGGGCTGCCTGGTTTGCTTTGTAGTATTCAGGTTTTCTTTGGTGTCAGGTAGGGATTTTCGGATGATAAAAGGAAGCACACTTCAGGCTAAATAAGTGAATTATTTATCTTCTTACATGCAAGCTGTTAGGTTGAAAGACTTACATCTTCCTCTCCTCCTGGCTGAGGTGTCACCTGCCTGGTGGTTCTGTAAACCCGGGAAGGAAGGTCATCTTGGCACTGGGATTGGCCTCACGATACATGCTTTGTTCTTTGGAAATACGTACAAAATTATTAATTAGTATTTAATGTTCTTCCGTCAAACTTTCATTTGTTTAGGGCAAGAGTATGAATTTTCTTTTTAATACTTGAGATTTTAAATCAAATGCATCTATTAATGTTCATTTTGTCAGAATTTGGAAATGTACTAACAAGATCCTGCACGTTTTACCTTTCGTTTAAGACTCTCTTACCCTAGTCCCACATTAATCATGTCATTTTTTATTTTGCGATCATCACATTGAGAGTAACAGTATCTTAACAGGAAGCCGCTTTAATTTGAGAACTTCTGGTCTTACTAATCACTAACGGTTTTCAATGCTTTCTTTCTTTTGTTGTTGTTGTGTTGCATTTTATTTGTTGTTTGTTTATTCCGTTAACATCTTCCCAAGTCCTCATGCTTAAGTTACCTTAACGTGATTTTGGACGCCATTAGGTTTTGCTTCTCGAAAATTTTTAATCCACAAATAGTATGTTGTGTTTTCTCTGAGTTTTCCTTTTTTTTTTTTTTAGTCTTACTTTAATTTGCATGTCCGTTTCTTTTGGTTTGAATGGGCTAAGTTGATCTTTTTTTGGTTCCATTATTTATGTTACCATCCGTTTAAAACAGGCCACTGTGGAAGCTATCATGAGGGATAAGATGCCCAGAAAGGGAGGAAGATGGTGGTTTTCATGGAGGGGAAGAAATACCACAATCAAGGAGGTAAGCACAGAAAACAAAAGAATGCCTCCACTTGGCTCAGCCAATTTTGGGTTTGTGTGGTGGAGATTATAGTGGAGTTCGTTGTCAGGCTTTTGTGTTGGAGAAATAAGCATGAGCCATAACAGTGAGTTTTCAGGAGCCACCTCTGCCACGAAGCAGGGAAAGGCATCACAGAATGTGGGGACGGCAGAGAAGGGTCTGGAAGAGTGAGCAGAGAGTTGGGTTCTCCCTCCTGGCTCTGTGAACTTATTTAGCTTGGAGACCACGGTCAAGTCACTGCCTCGCTGGAACGTTTCTTCATCTGTAAAAAGAAAGTATTTGACCTGATAGCTTAATTGTTTTTTTTTAAGTTAAGTGTCTTCTCGTGGCTTGTAGGACAGTTTTATTAAAGAGCTAGACTTCCAGCGGTGGACTCACCCTCGTTAGTCATTCCACTTAGCGTGTCTGAGTATACGTGGCTTTGGTTTCCGTTTCTATAAATGCCTGTAATTTTTTCCAGATCTTTGTTAACCTCTCAACCTGTTTCTTGCGGCACTTTCTTTGCTTGGCTTGCCTGCTGTTGTCTACCTGGCTTTCCTCCTCCTAGGGCCGTTCCTTCTGTGGCTCAGTTTCCCACAAGAGGGTCCTCAAGCGTTTTCTCAGGGCCCCTCTTCTGCTTTCACTGCCTGCTTTTCTCTAGGCAGCCTCACCCATGCCCACATGTTGGCTCTGTTTTTATTTCCAAACTAGACATTGTTTTGTGTTCCACGTCCGTTTATCAGATAGCCAGCTAGGTAGACATTTCCACATGGGCACGTCAAGTGCCTCAAACTCGTCATCCCTAAAATTGAACTGATGATTTTCTTGTGAATTCTCCTTTTGTTGGACCAGTTAGAAGCGGCAGCCACTGTGCATCCTTAGGCTAGACACTTCCTATTTCCTCAGTCTTCACATGCAGTCGTATTTACCATCGTAAGTACTTCCTAGATTTTGCCTCTCTTTCCAGCTCCACTCCCACAAATCTAGGCTACCACCATCTCTCCCAGGCTTGCTGCTCAATAGTCAATTTGTATCCATTCTTGCCTCTTTCCTCATTCTCTGTGCTGTAGCTGTGTTCGTCTATTTAGGATATGGGTCCAATTTATGCTACTCCCTGCTTAAAACTTTCAGTGGGTTCCCAGGGCTCTTATACTTCAGACCAGTATCCTTAAGATGGACTACAGGACCTGCGTCTTCTAGCTCCTGCCTCTTTCTATGGCCTTATCTTTTATCGTTCTGCCCCTACTGTGTGTATTTTAGCCTCACTGGCTGAGAGTACATTCTACCCCAGGACCTTTGCAGGTGTTATTTTCTCTGCCTAGTTCTTAGGACCCCTCTCTCCCTTCTTCCTTAATTAACTAGCATCTCAAGTGGTCCTTTCTTAGCAGATGAGTCTGGACTGCTCTTTGCTCTCATATACCTTTACCTTCAAAAATTTTGTCAGAGTTTGCAATGATTAATTTGTAAACTGAATGTGACTATTTGATTAACATCTCTTACCCCTCTGGACCCTAAACTACAGGAAGGCAGAGCCCGTGTGTGGCTCCGATCCCTGTGGTAGCCCTTGTGCCCATATTGGACCCAGAGCAGGCGTTTGGCAAATACTTGTTGAGGGAAAGCCGATAGAAAGCCCACGGATAACACTCAAGTGGGTGTTATAGCAGTGACGGGAACTCAGTGAGCTCAGTTTATCTATTCCGTTAGTTCAGAAGGAAAAAGTCTGTTGGAAGAGTCACATCAAGGTAAAGTTGTCAAACCTGCGTTTTACTGATTGTCCCTTATCTCCCAGGGTTGTGGACAAGGTGGAGCACCCACGTGCTTTCCTTCAGGGGACTTAAGGCATAAACAGCCTTCCTAGTTTCCTTGCTAGGGAGCAGAATGTTCTAGAATGTAGGCAGAAGGCTATTGCAAAGGCCTGTTTATTGTCGAGTATCCAAATTCTCACCAGCTTGATTTGAGGAAAATACGAGCATGAAATAGGGAAAGCTGTGAAATTAAATTTTCTTAAAAAAACTGAAATATGTTTATTTCAGATAGATATATTTTTGAACTAGACTAATAAAGAATTGTTAATAGTGGCTATGTTACCTGCCTCACTAAATAGATTAAAAATTAACTGGGCATGTTTTCATATCAATTATTTGTGTGCTTATAAAAAACTAAAGAATATTTGAAAATAGTTTGTAGTCATCATGTGTTAAGATGGTCACCCTGCTTATCATTTATTTCACTCATTTGCTGACCAAATGACAACAAATAATGATATTTAGTGGTATATCCTTTGACACCTCTGTGTGGGCTCTGATGACTTCCCGTGGAGTCCGGGGCTCGTGGCTGTCTTCCTCCTCCCTTGCCTGCCAGGTGCCAGGCTCTGTGTTTATGTGCAGCATCTCCATAGTCCTCAGAGCAGCGTTAAGAGATAGGCATTGTCATCCTGTCTTGCAGGTGGGGAAACGAGGCTCCAGAAGGTTCTGTGACTTGCCCCAGGTTCCTAAGTGAGAGAAGCAGGACTGGGCCCAGATCTCCTAGAATTCCTGGGCTCTTTCTGGTATATCACAGGAGCATTTTCTAGTAAGAGTGTGCAGTATTGAAAAAGAGGGAATGCTTCCACACTTTTCCCAAGCGAAATATGGTGTGAAAATATTTTCAGGCATTTCTATCAGCAATTAAAAGAAAATATTTTGAAAGCCCTCGGGTATCTAGGCAGCCCTTGATAAAGCATTTGCATCAGCTGCAGTGATGATGGAGTTTGGTTTGGTTCCACACACACTTATGGAAAACAGACTCATTTCTGTCAAAAATACTTCTCAGCTTACTTGTATCCCTCTGAGCAAAGGCATAACAGGGCCTGCCGTCCTGGGGGCTGTGCTTTGGGAAGGCGTGTGGGCCCTGCCCTGGGCTTAGGAAAGAGGGTCCATTGCAGGACACCAGCGGGCGCACAGGCACTTCTGTTTGGTGCTCCTCTGACTTTCTTTCTTTCTTCCCCAGGAGAGTAAGCCAGAGCAGGGCTTGGCTGGAAAGAGCCACAGCACCGGGGAGCAGCCGTCACAGCTTGGCATGGCCACCAGGTACAGTGAGGGTCACCTCGTGTGCTGCAGCTCCTTCCTGTGTCCAGGGTCATGGCGCGTGCCCGTCGCATGCTGATCCGGTTCACCCAACAGCACAGGCCCTGGACGCAGGCCGACCCGGGTTGCAGCCCTGGCTCTTTTATTTACTCCAGGGCCTGGAGCAGTTGACTTCATTTGGTTTCCCATCAATCAGATGGAGGCAGTTGCTCCCTTAGATATCTATTTTGCAAAATAAATGTGAGGCTTAGATGAGATAACGTGACTAGGGCACTTACAGTCTTGCTGTGTGGTAGCGCTTAATATACAGAAGAATAGTAGTAGTCCTGATGATGATGATGATAAATACTAGATTAACAGTGACATGAAAATGTTTCCCTTCTGAAGAAACTTGCCTTTCCTGTAAGTGTAAATATAAGGGAACTGATGTTGATACTTTTCTAAGTATTGATATGGATGCCTATTAACTCGGCATAGGAGACATTAGATTTTGATAGTACTAGTCAATATCTGAGCAAAGGAACAGGCGTGATGTTCGTGCCCAGGGCGTTTTGTCTTCGGGTTAATCTCTTTGTATGGATTTGAGGGTAACTACTCTGAGGGCAGTGCCGTCAGCCACTAATTCTGATGTTGATACTGTATATTGACCCTAAATGACCTAATATAATGCCTTTTACGTATGACCTTGCCTTTACAGTATTCCAATGCTAAAGAAACCCAGGATTGCGTTTCTTATTTAGCAGATGGAAGATGCTAGCAAATTAATCGAAGGCAACGTGCATATCCTAATCATTTTAATATCTTGGAGGCCAAGCCCATGCCTGACACAGAACAGGCATTTCATCGGTGATGTCGAACTGTTACTGAACTGACGAGGTTTTCCGAGTGTATTGCTGACTCATAGGAGAGGCGGGCTTAGATTTCAAGTCCTCAGACCCCTGGCTGTAGCTCTCTGTCGTGAACTATTTTATTTCCAGAATTCATTGTTGGAAGTAGAAACTCATGTGGGTTGCAAGTAAGAAAAAATTTGACTTTCTTATTGGCTGTGGGGAAGGGCGTGCGGGGCCTGAGAGCCGTTTCTGAAGGTGACTGAATGGCCCAGCCAGCGCTGGCCGGGATGTCGTGGGAGGACACCCTTTCTGTTCTCCTTGGTGGCGCCCCGGCGCTGCCCCTGCCCGCCTGACCCTGCGGGTCTGCACCGGAGGGGGACAGGGTTGACGTTTCCCCTCTCACCCTCCGTCTCTGCCCTGTTCCCGGGGAAGGGCTTTCAGGCACGATTCCCTGGATGCTTCCCCAACCTGGAATTTTGAGTTTGACTCTGAGTGAGCTTGGAAGGGAGAAGGCAGGTGCAGTCCTTTGAAGGGACATGTAAAGTGGCCAGGGTAGAGCCAGAAATCCACTGGGACGTGGTTGTTGACGCCTGTTAGTGGGAAGCAGCAGGCTGTAAACAGACTCTGGAGTCAGGCACATCTGGTTTGGAATCCTGGCTTTGGGCAAACTGCCTTCCGTATCTGAGCAAAGGAACAGGCGTGATGTTCGTGCCCAGGGCGGCCGGGGGAGGCTGCACAGGAGGTGGTCACCGCCGTGAGAGGGGACACAATTAAAGATGCCAGCCGATCCTCAGCAGTTCAAACTGGCGGTTTAGCTGCGCTGGAGACGCCCTGCTCTCCTGGAATTCTTTTTGAGAACCTCTCTGTCTTAGCTATGATTTCAAACGTGAGCGGCAGCGTGGGCAGAACGTCAGAGCAGGGACTCTGTCAGCCTTCTGTGTGATCTTCGGTGAATTCCTCAGCCCTTCCTTGTCTCCTCCTCCAGCTGGAAAATGGGGAAGAGAGTGACAGCAGCATCTCAGACCTCGGCTCAGTCATCCTCACCACAGCTTCAGGACAAGCGAGATCCAGAACAAAAAACCCAACAGGGCCACACAGGGGAGGTGCTTGCGGTGACTGTGTGGGAGCTGCCGGGAGGGTGGCTCTGGGGTGACCTGAGGTCACATGCTCATCCTAACTGCAGTTTCAAATGTTTTAAAATATACTCTGCGACATGGCCAAACTCAGGATTTTTGCCAAATTCAGCCTGCAATATGCCTGTCAGACCTGGTGGAAGATGGGCCTGAGGCCCCAAGATGCTTAACAGGGAGAGAACGTGACAGCAGCTGTGCAGGGTCCGGTGTGCAGAGGGTGTGGTTCCACTGTTGTTCAGCAGCCTGGAGGCCCCGGGGAGGACTCTGGGTGGCTTGAGGGTGAGGGGACAGCAGGACACCTGTGCAGCTCTGCCCGAGTTGGAACGTCAGCAGGTGCGGTTTATTTGAAGCATTTTGGATTTTTTTATTACCTGACATGATCCTGTTCAAATGTTGACAACAGTGCTTTTCCTAGTTAAGCAGAAATAGTTTGACTGCTCACCATTCTGAGTTAGTCATGCTGCACTTAATCAATAAGCCCGAAAAATGAAGAATTGACTCTTGTGAAAAGGAATTGAGATTTTGAAAAGTTTTAATATAAAGTTCTTTTTGAGAAACATAAATCTTTTAATTGTGACTGGCATCTTAGACTTTTAGTCTCCTCATTAGATTCATGCAGTTGACGAAGAAAAAGGGCGTTGGAGTGCCTGCCTGATTGACAGATGTGATTGACAGAGCAGTCCCTGTAGTCTCATAATTGAGCAAATGGCATGGCGCCATATAGATCATTAACGTACCATTTGAAGGATTCCTCCTCTGACAGGTGCTAGCTTGGATGTGGCTCCCAGCTACTCAGCTGGACACAGACGTTCAAGCGAGATGAGCCCTTTTGTTTGGTTGCTTCTTGCAGACGCTGTGAAGTGAGCAACGTTCAGTGAGCCGTTGCGGGAGTAGGGGGCAACGGCTACGTTGCTGCTCTCGGGTGCCAGAGTCCCTGAATGACTGTGTCCTCACCCTAAGCCGGAACCACCAGCAGCCAACTGTACAGCTCCCATTTTAGTTTCTGTATCTGTTTTCCTTTCTGTGTTCCCTCAAACAGGGCAAGCTGCACGGATTTAGTCTTGTTTTTTTGAAAGCGGCAGATGGAAATGACAGCTATTCTGCCTTGCCTCCACGTCCCACCAGCAGAGGCACACATCAATCTGTTGTCGCCAAGAGCTTCGGTTCACATTTGGATCTCATTTTACCCAAACTGTTTGGATGGAGCATAAACAGTTCCCGATTCACTGAGGGGCCTGTGGCCTCGCCTCCTTCCGGGTTCCCACCCGGGTGCTCGTCAGGCCGGATTGGCTCCAGGACTGTGTCTCCTCCATCTGTCTGGAAACCTCTAGGTTGTTGTTTCAGAAGGACCAGCCTGGCTCGTGGGATCCGCAGGGCTCGGAAGTGGAGGGAGCATCTGTTGGAACACGCCGTCCTTCAGACGAGCCCCTGGGGCCCGGAGAGAATCCTGTAGTTGGCGAGGCCTTGCCTGGGATGTGTGTCTCCCAGTCTGGTTCTTTCTGTCTGTTGTCTGCCTGCATCCTGAATTTTTTGGTGGGTCAGATGCAGTTTGTTCCTCTGCATTCTAAGATAAGGAGTCAAGCCTGAAAGAAGGGAAGTAACACAGCTGGAAGTTCCTATGGGTTCACACCTGGGTTTTGCAGGTTCTACCTGCAGTGCCATCTCCACTCCGCCTGGAACCAGCCCGCAGTGTCATGGGTGTTGATTTGCCCACAGGTAGCTCAGCCCTGCCCTGGACCCGCAGGATTCTAGCCTGTGCACTCGTCCTTCTCCTTGGACATAGTCACCTGTTCCCATGGCTCGATCACCAAGGGGGTATCCCAGTGAGGGCCAAGTCTGCGACTCCGGCCTGGATTGTTCTGTGCAGCTCCTGGGCCACCAATCTAGCTGCTCCCGGGACGGCCTCTTCTTCCCCCTCGGAGCACTTGTCCTGCTGTGTTGTGATTGTTTAGACAAAAAGCCCCAGAGAGCGGGGGCTGGGGTGCTAGCTGTCCCATCTACGTCCAGCACAGTGTGAATAAGTGTTGGTTGAGTGAGCTGAGCTCCAGTCCCCCAGCCTGCAGTCCAGAGGCTGCCTCTCACGGGGCCAGGGAGCAGGTGTGTAGGGAGGGGCAGCTCATTCTAGACGTGGAAAGAGCCAGTCTCCGCCTCAGAGGTGGTAGAAATAACACAGAAGCAGGGTGCTGAATAATGGTGTCGTTTCAAGTCTCCCCTGGTTTGGGGCAACATTGGTTTGTAGGACCTGCTTCTGGAATGAGTACATACGGGCTAAGAAAGCAGCAGGCTGCATGGGAGATACCTCAACATTTCCGGTGAAGGGAGGAGAGGCAAAGGAGGAAACAGGAGGCAGGAGGAGAGGGCACGGGGGCGTAGAGAGGTGAGAGTTCATTGAGATAGAAAGATAAGATGGGGCTTTGCATAAAGGGCCGTGCCTACAGGAAGCCTCGCAGGAAGGTGTGCCCCTGAGGAGTTGGGACGCACCTGCTGGGGGCCACCAGCCTTTTCCATTTAGCCTGGCAAACATTTGTTAAACACTTTGTGTAGCATTAAGGCATTTTTAAAGATAATGGTCCTGGGAAGCAGAGCTAATACTGCTGGGTTGGGGCTTATGCTGTAGCACGATTTTAATCTAGGGACCAACTAATTACTGACATGCTTTGCATGAACTATGTAACGAAAATGAGCCTGCTTCCCACCTGCACCTCCCAGCTCCCCTCCGAATGGGAGAGCCTAGAAGAGCTGGGAACATTGGCCTCTGCATTCTGTACAGGAAAATAAGGAGCCCTGCTCGTGGGACAGGGGCTTAGGGATTCTGGAGGAGGGTTCGTGAGACTCCTTGTCTTCACCAGCACCTGTTCGGAAGTCCTGGAATGCCCTCATTGTTTGGACTTGTGGATTGGAGCGGTGGATACAGGGAACTGATGAGTCGGATGTGTAGACATTTGGACTCCTTGTGCTTGGCCTGCAGCCTTAGTCGGGGAAGGGACAAGAACGTTTGTGAGCGTCCCTCTAGGCAAGAAGGAAGTTAACCTTACTGATCGGGGAGAGGAGCCCTTGGTTTAGAATAGAGTGATGATAGCTAGTAAATAGGGCCGTGAGTAAGGAGAGGTGGCCCCAGATGAATAATGCGCAAGCCATATGAATGGGACTTATGAGATTCATTGATAAATGTGATGGTGGATGGCATAGAACCACCCAGGAGCAGCGCTCGGGAGAGACCCGCTGACTCCGCCATTGATTGCGGGCTAATGCATTTTTAATGGCTACCCAGATGCATTTCCTAATTGGTGATTACATCACTGTGTGTTCCAGAATAAAGCATGAGTCATCCTCCAGTGATGAAGAGCACTCAGCTGCCAAGCCGTCGAGCGCGGGCCACCTTGCTCTGTTGTCCAGCGTGGGCTACAAGAAGACCCTCCGGCTGACTTCAGAGCAGCTGGTGAGTGTCCTGTTCTTCCCTCGCCGTGTTTGTGGCCACTGGCCAAGGCACGGCCGCCCAGACTCCGAGGACGGGATGGTCTGGGTGTCCCTCTCGCCCTCTGGCTCCCACTTTTACTCCTGGCACCTCTTCTATCCCAGAGTGCCTACTGCCCTCTGGCTACCTCAAGACCCCCTTTTGGTACCCCGTGTTTTCACCCTGACACCAGCACCTGTGCAGGCTGGCTCGTCAGTGTTACTTCCCCTTGGGTTCCCTGACGCAGCCCTGGCGGCTCCTGTTTTCAAGTGTTAGAGGAAGGCAGCCTGATGGAGCTAATTTATGCTGAGGTGTAAATGACTGATAGACCAAAATCTCACAGGAGTCTTTCCACTTTGAGAGCTAACTCAAATGCATCTCTTAAATTGGGGAAAATCAAGCAATTATGATGGGATCTAGAGAATTTTTTCTTTTTTTTTTGGCTTGAGGAAGATTAGCCCTGAGCTAACATCTGTGCCAGTCTTCCTCCATTTTGTATGTGGGACGCCTCCACAGCGTGGCTGATGAGTGGGGTAGGTGCACACCCGGGATCCGAACCCGGGCTGCTGAAGCCGAGTGCATGAACTTTAGCCACTCAGCCACAGGGCCGGCCCCCAGTCACAATGTTGTTTTTGTGTGTGAGTCTACGGCCCGTTTTAATCAGGCCCTTACCTGGGCTCTGTTACCCAGGAGCAGTCAGTGAGCAAGTATCCGTGTTCTTTTCCTTGTATCCTGAGAGTGAGTGAGGGCCAGGCTTAGCTGTGGTGGTGCTTATTGGGAAAAGATAACAGACAGGCCCAGACACCCACTTAATGCCACAAGTGCCACCCTGCAGCCTGGCAGTCCTTGTGTAGCTGCGTGGTGCGCAGCTCCAACCAGTGGCGCTGGGGGAGGCCTGCATGCAGTCAGGCGGCTTGTGGGCCTGTGTGCCAGAGGCTCCCAGCAAAGAGATGCACACCGCCAAACGGTAACTTTGCTTTCTGAATCTGGCGTGGTTTTCCTGAGTCTAAGCTCTGTGCTTCTGGATATGAGATGTGCTTGGTCACTGAGACTGCTTTCGTCCCATCTGTGTCAGTATAATAGTCCTTAAAAACATGGTCATTTAGAGAAACCTGTTTCCACACCTGGCTTGAGTTTATCTCCCCAGCTGTGGCCTTTCGTATTTAGTTACGGAGGAGTAAGTGTGACCTGTTCTGAAGCTGTGATTTATTTTGCTGGGCCTTATAGCCTGTCATTTAGCCCTCTCTGACAGTTCTCATCCAGAAATACTGGATCAGCTTAGCGCTGTCTTTGGAGGTAGAACAGCATTGCAGAAAGTGGGTGAGCTGCATTGTAAGTGGGTCTGAGAGGAGAGCTGGGGTCCAGGTTGTCCAAACCCTGGAAAGAGCCATCCTGGTCTGGAGCAAGACAGAGAAAGAAAGAATGGTACAGTGGCCTTTGTTGTGAGTGCTGTCGAGTGGATTCCTTCTGCCACCTAGCGCCCTGTGGACAGCAGAGCGGAACCCTGCCCTGTCTTTCTGTGCCCTCCTCTCCCCTTCCTGCCCTGTATCAGACAGTGCTCCCTGCTGTTCACAGGGTTTGCATGGCCAGTTTTTTCAGGAATGGGTGCCAGGTCCTTCTTCCTAGTCTGCCTTAGTCTGGAAGCTCCTTTGAAACCTGTCCACCGTGGGTGACCCTGCTGGTATTTGAAATACTGGCGGCATAGCTTTCAGCATCCCAGTAACACGCAGCCACCACAGTGTGACACTGACAGATTGGCCTGTGCGTCCCCGACCGGGAAACGAACCTGGGCCACGGCGTTGAGCGTGCTGGATCTTAAGCACTAGGCCACCAGGGCTGGCCAGGGCAGTGATTTTTTAAAAAATCCTAATCCAGCTTTTCATGGAACAGAAACCAAATATCCCTCAATCTGGGCCTTCCCCTCAAGCAGACACATAATTCATGTTTTTCAGAAAAGCTTAAAGTTGAAGAATGGCCCCAATGATGTGGTTTTCAGCGTCACCACACAGTATCAAGGCACGTGCCGCTGTGAAGGCACCATCTATTTGTGGAACTGGGACGACAAAGTCATCATTTCTGATATCGACGGAACAATCACTAGGTAGGTCCAGTGGATCCGGGGCTGTGGGAGAGCTCTTACCTTCATCGGTCGGGACCCCTGGGCCTGGGCCAGCATTCCAGTTCTCCTCCGCTGCCGTCGTGGAGCTCCTGCAGTGCAGTTTGCTGTGTAGTCCGTGCTGCTCATGGAGTCTTTGCTCCTTGATTCGCAGCTGCAGCTGGGGCTTAGTGGTTGTTTCCATGGACGGTGTCGGCTCCCTGATTTTGTTGCTCACGTGGATGCTTCTAAAGAGCACCATTCTGCATGGCCTTTTCCCTTTGATGTAGCACATGATGCAGTGGAAGGTGCCCCTTTGCCTGTTAACATATCCTTCTCTGAGCATGGTCTCATTTGATGACTTTAGCTTTGGGCTTTCTATCCAGAAAGTAAGTCGTGGGTCTCATTTGCATTTTTTTGTTAGGCATTTATGATGTGATGAATTGGAATGAACTTTTTTTTTCCTTTTGTGACATCCTTTTAATTTTATTTTTCTCATTTTTATCTTTACGTAGATCAGATACTCTCGGCCACATTTTGCCCACCCTCGGGAAGGATTGGACCCACCAGGGCATTGCTAAACTGTACCATAAAGTGAGCCAGTGAGTGTGGACCGCCTCTTCCCCACCCCTCACGCACGGCTGGTGTACGCACGACGCTGCCCGTGGAATCCTTGCTGCCAGGGTCACTTTCAAAGAGGGGTGCACCTTCACCAGGGAGGGTCAGCAGGGGTGGCGGTGGAGGGTCCTGAGTGCACGGTGAATCCCGCCAGCTTCAGATGTGAGTGTTGTACCAAAGGACAGGAAAGGAATTGGTGGGTGAATCGAGAACTGATGGAGAAAGAAGAAGGTGGCAGCGTTAGGGGAGGCTTGGGGAGTGTCAGAGAGAATCAGGTAAAGAAGTGGTCTGATATATGCCAGTGTCTTATTTTGAGTTTAAAAGGTACAGATTCCAAGCAGTTGCAGGGCAGGCCCCATGAGCCAGCCAGCCGTGCACATGTCGTTCACCTGGTCTGGGGGAGCGCTCTGCTGAGTGGCCAAAACACAGGACGGTGGGTCACAGGACAGCACCCGCTGTGGGGCACACACCCGGGACATCAGGGCGGGAGAGTAGGTATTTTGTTGGGCACTTGGGTCACTTCACTTAAATCTTACAGTAATTCTGAACAGCAGATAGTAGCATTTCTGTTTTTAGATGAAATAAACTTAGAGAGTTACAGCGATTTGTCCACATTCCCACAGCTGCTAATGGGCAGAACTCGTTAAAGCCCTGGTCTGTCCGGACCTGAGTCCACTGCTTCTCTCCAGTCCACCTCCAGGCTCCAGAGACAGTCGGGCTTTCTCCCTCCCCAGTACTGGCTTGTGCTTGGTTGCACTTTCTCCATCTTTCTGTGGACTAGAGCCTCCCACATAAGTGAAACCTCTCTCTCCAACGCTTTCTGTTCTCCAGCCAGTTAGGCCTGGAAGGTGCCTTGGGCTGACTCGGGACAGCCCGTCTTTCCATGGGGTAGGACGGAGGGGAAGTTTCACAGTTGGTGAACGTCAGGACAGAGGACCCAGGCCCATCATTCCCACCTGCTGTGCTCACCTCTGGCCCACGGTGGTGGTGATAAGGGGGGATGGGCACTCAGAGCTATCTCCAGTCCTCTGTGGGCACAGACGAACGGAGTACCCTTTCCCACTCCTCATTCATTCATTTGTCCACCGTTTACTGATGCCTGTTGTGTGTCTGGTCCTGTGCTGGTGCTTGGGATGATAGTGAAGTGGACACAGCCTCCGGCCTCCTTTGCCTTATGCTTCTGGGAGGAGGGCCGTGTATCCTGGTGGGATTAAGCTCTGGGTTTTTTAGATGCCCAGCTCATTGGTTTGACCTTACTTTTCTAGATTTCCTCTTTAAAAAATTACATAAGTAATGCATGCTTCTTTCAAAAAGAATAAAAGAAATAAGAAAAATTAGAAGAATGTGAAAGTGCAAAGCTCGTGTCTTCCTCCCTGCTCTGCCACCGGCTAATCCAGGCCCTGCCAGTGAGACTGCTGTGGGCAGTTTGGTTGTGTCTTGCTGTACTTAGAATTCACTTACACGCTCGCCCTGCCCCTGATGCACACACATGTGCTCACATTATTTCATAACATATCCTCCTGTTTCATTACCTGTACGGTTTGCCTCATTCTTGTAACTGTTCCACGAGTCCAGTGCTGTGGGTAGGCCATCCTTTAACTGGTCCTCCACTGGTACACGTGGTAGGTAGTTCTGGTTTTTCACCGTTTCCAGCAGTGAGGCAGTGAGCGTCTACACAGAGGGTCTGTTCTATATAAGGAGCGTGTCAATGAGTAAAGAAAGCACGCACTCAGGGAAGGCCTACTGTAAAGTGGATTCCCAGGAGCAGGCTGTTGGGTCAAAGGATGAGCACATTCAAAGGTTTGATCAATATTCCCAAATCGCTCTCTAGAAGGTTCTTGCAGTCTGTGCTCCCGCAGACGGTGTGTGTGCAGACCCCTTTCCCCACGACCTCACCGTGGGCTGACCTTTTGTTAGAAGGATTAATCACCGATGAGCTGCCTTGACTTGCATGACACTGAAAACTGCATCTATTTTTAGTTGAAAGAAACCCTCCTACGTCAGGATACTGAGTAGTTCACAGCCTGATTCTTTTTGGTTTTTGGAACATAAATCTATTCCTGTCCTTACTGTAACATTAAAAAAAAAAAAAAGGCACAGTTGCATTTTTTTTTTTTGTCTTGATTTATGTCTCTCTTGGATTTTCCCAGAAAAGACACCTTCTTGAAAAGTGAAATTGTGTAGCTTACCAAGAAACACCTGACGTTCTTGTCTTTGGTTGGTCGGTTTAGGATGAGAGAAGTCTGTTGGTGAGGATCTGAGAATAGTGCCGAAAGCTTCTTGTATTTTCGTTTGGGTTGAGAGGAATCGGCCTGACATGTATTTGTTCATTGAGTTCGATATGTGTCCTGTGGCACCCAGACAATCAGGCCAGTGCGATTGGCGGTGATGGTCAGGCTTCCGGAGCAGCTGTCTCGAGCACAGCCCGGCCCTGGCCCTCAGGGCTCCGTCCTGCGCACCCGTCACGTGAAGAGCGAGCTCCTTGGTGTGGCTTTGGAAACCCAGCCGTTTTGGGTGCCAACCTTCTGCTAGGTCCTGGTTTTCTGCTGCTTCTCCCCCGAGCTGCTTGCTCTAATCCAGGCTGACTGTGTCCTCACTCCGTGCTTCATTGTCCCGTCTTCCAGCCTATGCTCCTTGGATGGCCTCTGCACTGCAGGCCTTTGCTGCTCAACGTTTTTTCAGCCTGTAATGCCCGGCTCATGCACCACAGTCCTTGTGAAGCCTTTCCAGGCTAGAGTCGGTGACCCTGGGCGGCTCTCATCTCCTCCTCCTCTGGGCTTACTGAGCGCTTTATTGACACCAAGGGCTTGGCCTGGCTGGTGGCCTCGGTCCCATCACAGAGACCTCGCCCGGGCTGGACACAGTGTGCAGTTTCCGCAGCTGACTGTCGGTTGAGTGCACGCTGTCTCTCCAGGGTCTCGGCAGCCGTAGCAGGGGAAGGTGAGAACCCATCGGGTTGTGACTCTCTCTTCTCGTGAGTCCAAGGCGTTCTTTCTTTCTTACTTGTGACTACCCAGAGATGTGTTAGGGAAACAGTCAGCCGGCTAGAGTGCCAGGAAGGAGATGCCGTTTAATTTGGGATTTTTGGACTGATCTTAGGATCTTAGGATTTTTGGACTGATTGCTCTTTCATGACACTGCTTTCCTTGAATTTGGGTCCCACTTAAATTGTATACACTGCAGTATTTTGTCTAATGAAAAAACCAGTCTTGCCTATAGCCACTTGCCTGGAAACAAGAGAAAATGAGGGCAATTAAACTTATTTTTGCTGAATGTAATTACCTGTTTGAATACGCTCAGCTGGTGAAAAATGGTCTTTCAGGCTGATTGTCACCTTGTTCATAGAGAGGATATAAAGCTTTCTGGGTTATTGATTTAACAAAGCTTATTGGTTATTGATTAAAAAGAACTACAGCAAATACAAATGGAAGATGTATGAAACTCCTTCATATTCAAATATGTTCAATACGTAGAAGAAAAGTAAAGAAGGATTATTTCCTGAAGTATCTAGATCATTGAGCCAATAGGTCTTTTAGGGGCTAAATTTGGACAGTAATTAGTCTGATTTCTACCTTACTTGGTATAAATTTTTATATTCATGTAGCCAGAAGTCACTGTCTCTGCGACAGGGAGAATGAATGCTTACTGTCTTTTCATAGATCAGTTAGTTCATCGGTGGCCCAAGGAATGTATCATGTGAAGCTGGCGTCCTGAAGATGGGAAATACCCATTAGCAGACTTATGAGGGTCTTTTTTCTTCTCTTGCCACAGCAGTTACTTATTTCTTTGACCTCAGGTCGTCTTGGGTTATTGCTGTCATTACTATCTGCTGCTAAGGGAGAGGATCATGTGCTGAACACGGGGTCAGGGGACCTGGAGTCTAGAGGTGACAGCCGTCAGCTCCCCACAGACCCCCAGACGTCGTTCCCCACTGCGAGCTTTGGTTTCCTCGTCTTGAAAATGAGAAAGTTAGACTAGGTGGTCCCTTAGGTCACTGCTGGCCGGGCGTGCTCTGCCGCTGGCTGTGTGGTTGAAGTCACACGTGTGTGTGAACAGCGGAGGGGGCTTTTGCAAGCCCCGCCTTAGAGAGAATCCCTGGGATTTCGCTGACTGACTGCAAAGCCGTCATGCCGGGACTGAGCGCGGGGCTGCGTGGGGCTGAGCATGGTGCTGCGTGGGGCTGTGTGCGGTGCTGAGCGCGGTGCTGCGTGGGGCTGTGCGCGGTGCTGAGCGCGGTGCTGCGTGGGGCTGTGCGCGGTGCTGAGCGCGGTGCTGCGTGGGGCTGTGCGCGGTGCTGAGCGCGGTGCTGCGTGGGGCTGCGGTGCTGCACTGGGTGCTGCGGGCCCCTGCCCTCAGGGATCCCGTGATCGCGCAGGAGCAGACGGTGGCGCTCCGCGTCACGAGGCAGTGATGGGAAGGTGCAATGAGAGCTGCAGTTCAGGGACGTAAGTGAAGGAGAGATTTATTCCGATTGGACGAGGGAGGAACCAAAGGAGGTTTCAGTGAGAAGGGGGCACTTGAGCTGAGCCTTGTCGGATGAGCAGGGTCTCGACAGAGAGGAGAGCTCATCTGGGGTGGAAGTAGGATGAGCGCAGGGCTCACGGAGAGGGAGGCGCGTGCGGAGGGCCGGGTGGGAGTAAATGAAACGGAAAGCCAGCCGCACCGGATCGCAGAGGGCCTTGGAGGCCGGGCTGGGAACAAGCCTGACTTTGGCGCAAGCCTTCCTTTCTCGAGGTAGCAGGCGAATGGCCTTCCTCTAGGACTGCAAATGGGGCTGCAGAGGAACCTTCTCCCTACAACGGTGGCTTTCAACTGAGGGCGATTTTGCCGGCCATGGGATTCGCGGCAGTGTCTGGAGACATTTTTGGTTGTTGATTTAGCATGCCAGGGATGCTGCTAAGTAGCTTACAACGCAGCGTCATAGGGAGCCCCCCCCGCAAACAACTATTTATCCAGTTGTCCAAGATGTCAGTAGTTGAGAAACTCCAGTCTGGACGTTTATCTTGGAAAATACTCCCAAAGGTTATCTTTCCAAAGTGTTTAACTATCTTTCTGGGCCAAGCGTTTTCAGAGGGGTGTAGAGATTGGGATAGATGGAGAAACTTTGTACCAAGCCTGGCCGTGGGATGCTCTTCCTTTTTGGCTCTGGTGTTTCCCCAGGGGCCTGTTGCAGTTGCTGAGATAGTGAGGGATAAGGGTGATCCAGACTGTGGATTGCACCTCCGTTCACTGGTAGTTCCTCAGGCAGGGCTTGCCCTTCCCACCCCTGGGGTCCCTCGTGTCCACCTTTGCTCTGTCACGTGTCCTGTGTCTGTCATTGTCACTTTCCCTAAAGCACTCCCTGTTCCGTAGGGCACGGCTGTGCTGGGCCCCACGTGCACACCGAGCCCAGCCTGGGGCCTGGCCAGGAGTGCCCCGTGGCTGTGCACTGGTGGAAGGAGCATGTCCTGCTGCTGGCTGCCCTTCTGAGCAAAGGGGAGGAGTCTTACCCACGAGGGGCTCCATTGAGAGCAAGCTTTGTGGCTTGGTGCCACCTGGGCAATGGATGGGAGCACTGGGAATTTCAGACAGCGTTGGTGGGGGTGAAGTCTCTGGAAAGGTGATCCCCGCTGCCACCAACACGCATCTCTCCCATCAGGACATCTCGGGTGGAATTTCCAGCTAAGTTTAGTGACGGCCTTTGCGGCAGAACACTTGCATGGCGAGAATGATGCCGTGGCATGATCAGACCATGAAATGGATTTGAAAATCAAGTTTGAGTAAAATTGTCATCTCAGACCTTGCAGGTGGCAGCTTTTAGGACTTTGATGTGAAAAGCCGTCGACAGAAATAGTGATTTTTTTTAAAAGATTGCATTAATTAGAAAGCTAAGATACAAAGATGTTTAATTAAAAAGGTTGCTTGATTTTCAGATGCATCCCTGTATTCCAGATAAGCCGATATTTCTAGACTCTCTTTGTCTTAAAACTTTCCTGTTTCTGGGTGTTAAAGAACATGTTAAGCGAGGCTAGAGACAGGTCGTCCGGCCAGCGTGAAGTATTTATGGCGGAACAGGAGGTCGGACAGGAAGTGGGCAGTTTGTATTCGCTCATTCAGCAAGTATTTACTAAGTGTCTCCTGCCTGCCAAGCGCTGTTTTTGGCACTGGGGTTACAGCAAGGAAGGAGACGAAGTCCCCACCCTCCTGGAGTGTATGGATTAACGAGTGATGCAGTCGAACAAGGGTCCGTAACATTCCATTTGTCATAAGTGCTGTGAGGAAAAGTAAACAGAGCAAGGGTGCAGTGCCTGGGCGAGGGGAAGGCAGGGGGTGTTTGATTAAATAAAGGGACAAGGAAAGGGTTCTCTGAGGAGGTGACATCTGAGCAAAGACCTAGATGAGGTGAGGGAGCGAGTGAGCCTGAGGGGGAACAGTGGGGAACAGAGTTCCAGGCAGCAGGAACAGCACGAGCAGGTGCCCAGCACAGGAATGCACGTGGCGAGTGAGAGGAACCGTGAGAACACCTGTGTGGGGAGCCCGGAGCAAGGGAGCAGATGGGCTGGAGAGAAAGGCGGGGACCAGGTCTTACTGGCCTCGCAGGTTGTGGCAGAGAGTTTGGATTATATCTGACAGAAATGGCAGGGCTTTGGAGAGCTTTGGGCATGAGTTGACTAAATTTTAAGTTTTCTTTCTGAGTGCAGCCTTGATGGGGGGCAGGAATAGAGGTGAGAGTCCCTGTCCTGGAGGTTGGGGGACATGTGAGGGCAGAGCTGAGAGGACCTGGTAATGAGTAGGGGTGGAGGTGGTAGTGAGGAAAAGTGGAAACCCAGAGTGGCCCCTGAGATTTTGGCTTCACCCTGGGTTAACAGGGTGCTGCTTGCTGAGGTGGGAAGGCTTGGGAGGGGCGCCTGAGTGCGTTCACTTATGATGTGCCATGGGTGAGATGCTGTTGTGTATCTAATGGGTGATGTGGAGTGTGCAGTTCACACATTGGCCTTGGAGCTTCAGAGATGAGTCTGGACTGGAAATACAAATTTGGGAGACATCAGTGTATAGATGGTGTTTAAAAATTTTTTAGTATGTTTTACTTAATCCAATATATTAAAGATATTACCATTTAAACATGCAATCATATAAAAATTATTTTTTTGGTGAGGAAGATTTGCCCTGGGCTAACATCTGTGCCATTCTTCCTCTATTTTGTATGTGAGTCACTGCCACAGCATGGCTGGTGAGTGGAGTAGATCCACACTCGGGATCCATACCCGTGAACCTGGGCCTCTGAAGCAGAGTGTGCTGAACTTTAACCACTCAGCCATGGGGCTGGCTCCAATATAAAAATTATTAAGGGGATGTATCTTATTTTTTGTTTCTATAGTAAGCCTTTGAAACTTGGTGTATATTTTATATTCGCAGCATGTCTCATTTTGGACACTAAGTTTTCAATGGTTAAAAAAAAATGGAAAGGTAGTGTCACTAAATCCATGAAGCTGTGTTCAACAGAAGAATGTTCCTGTGAATTGTTTTTCACTCCCAACACTTTTTTTTTTCCTGCTTTTTCTCCCCAAATCCCCACAGTACATAGTTGTATATTTTAGTTGTAGGGCCTTCTAGTTGTGGCATGTGGGACGCCGCCTCAACATGGCCTTGTGAGCAGTGCCATCCATTACTGCTCCCAGGATCCGAACCGCAAAACCCTGGGCTGTCGAAGCAGAGCGTGTGAACTTAACCACTCAGCCACAGGGCCGGCCCCCTCCCAACACTTTTGACACCAGAAATGTGGGGTTTTCTCAGCAAGCAATTCCCAAATTCTCTATACACGTTAACTGGGTGTCCAGCAGTTTAATTTAATTCTGACACCAGCTACCTGTAGTTAGGGTCCCGGACCCCAGGTTAAGGCTCGTTCCCACAAGCTGCCCCTGCTTCAGACGCCAGTTGTGAGTAGTAGGTCCCCAGCTTACCACACCTCTGCCCAACTTGGCTACAGATTGGGGGTTCCCAGAACCCCCTCGTGAGGGTTGATAATTTGCTACATTGGCTCACAGAACCTAGGGAAACCCACTTGCCTGTTTATTATAAAGGATACAAATGAACAGCCAGATGAAGAGGTACATAGGTCGAGGTTCTGCCCCCATGGAGTTGGAGTGCACCACCCTCCCAGCATGTGGATGGCTGCGTTCACCAACCCGGAAGCTCTCCAAACCCCCTTCTCTAGGGTTCTTATGGAAGTTCCATTACTTAGACATGATTGACTAAATCGTTGGCCATTGGTGATTGAGCTCAATCTCCAGCCCCTCTCCTCTCCCTAGAATTTGGGGCGTGGGGCTGAAAGTTCCAATCCTCTAATTGTGTGGTTGGTTCCTCTGGCAACCAGGTCCCATCCTCCAGGAGTCACCTCGTTAGCATTAACTCAGGTGTGGATGAGAGGGGCCTGTTATGAATAACAAAAGATGCTCCTCTTATCCCTGTCACTCAGGAAATTCCAAGGGTTTTAGAAGCTCTGGGCCAGGAAGTGGGGATGAAGATCAAATGTGTGCTTATTATATCACAATATCACAAATATTTTATACTGCTTCAGTTTCAATGTGCGTTTAAAGCCCTGGAAATGGGTGAGATCCCTAGGGGGTGGAGGTGTTGGGAAGAAATGAGGCCCCGGGATCCCAGAGCGCTTGTACATTTGGAGGCCGGGAGCAGATGCAGCCCAGGTGACTCGTCTGGAAAGAGCTGGCTGGTGGGGGGTGGGGGGGCAAAGGAGGAGACTATGGGGTCCTGGAAGCAGAGGAAGAGGGTATTTCGGAGGAAGGAAGGTCACCGGTGTCTGGTGCTCCCAGGAAGTCTGTTCAGACGCGAGTTGAGAAGTCATGCCTGGATTGCTAAGGTGGCATCATAGGTGACCTTGACAAGGGCAGTGAGGAGGGGAACAAGCGTGCTTGGAGTGGGTTGACGGGAGAAGGCACAGTGGAAGTGGAGTCAGTGCAGAAACACAGCTCTTTGAAAGGATTTTGCTACAAGGGGGAACAAAGAAATGGGATTTGCCCCAGAGAGGTAAAACCTAAGAAGGATTTTTTTGTGGTTGTTGTTGGCTTGGCTTGTTTTTAGCGTGAGATGAGAGAGGTTAGAGTATATTTCTGTGCCAATGGGAATTACCCAGTGTAGGGGAGCATTTGATGGAGCATGGGTTGGCGGGGATGGGCTCATTGCTGGCACGAGGTCTGCGAATTGGCAGGTGGGGATGGGGCCCTGTGCCCAGGTGGCTGGGTGGCCCTTGACCAGGAGCAGGCGCTGGCAGTCTGAAGGGTACCGGTGCAGGCGGGTTGGCCAGTCTGACGCATCGAGCCTCAGTTTCCCTAGCAGTAAAGTGGGAGGATAATACCTACGGAACAATGTTCCCGTGAGGATTAAACAGAGTGAGAGATGTGAATGTGCTGAGTAAGTGACAGTCAGATGCATTCAAGCTCATTTCTCCGTTGAAAAGATTTTCTAGAAGGTGGCCTTTTGCTTGGGAGGGAGCCTGCCGCAGTGCCTCTCTTCGTGAAACAGAGAGAGATCAGGGTTTGTGCCTATAAAACAGTTCCACTGCGCGATGCCGTTGACTGTGGATGTTTTGTCTCTTTTTCAGAAATGGATACAAGTTTCTCTACTGCTCTGCGCGTGCCATCGGGATGGCAGACATGACGCGGGGCTATCTGCACTGGGTCAACGAGAGGGGCACGGTGCTGCCCCAGGGGCCCCTGCTGCTGAGCCCGAGCAGTCTCTTTTCCGCCTTGCACAGGTACGCCACGGGGCGTGTCCACCCCCCACCCCAGCTCTGCGGCCGCTTCGGGTGCTCTCTCTCCCTCACTGGAAGTTTTGCAAGAATAGCCTCTTAACAGGTCTTCGCAACCAATATCGCTGCTCCATACTGGGCATCAGAAAAATCATCCTGAAATGAATGTCTGGCGCTTTCACCACCCTTCTTTGGCTCATCCTGGCTCTTGGGATAAAGTCCAGGCTCATCAGCTCAGCCTCCCTTGCCTCTTCATGACCTCCTCTTGCCTTCCTCTCCAGTCTTGTTTCTCTCTAGTTTCGAGATCTCAGACGTGTTGAACTGTCTCCGTTTTCCAGAGTGATGTTCTCTACTCTGAGCCTTCGCAGATGCTGTTCACCTTTTGTGGGTGGCTGCTCCTCGCCCTGTGTTGCTGGGCTGAGTCTTGATGACTCTGAGAATCAACTTGCATTTCGTCTAATCGGGGACCTAGGCTGGGTTGAGTGGCCTCTCTCCCAGCCGCCACCACCCACCTGGCCTGGACTCCCCTATACTCATCTCTGAGAGCTCTAGTCACACTGTTTATTTGAACAGGCCTCTGATAGACTACTGGCCCGTTTCTGATTCCCCTCCTCCCTTCACCTTTGCGCCCGCCTTCAGGGCAGCCAAGCAAAATCCAGTCTGGCCTCCTGGGGTGGGCGAGGAGAACACGAGGCTTCCCTGTAGCTCGAGGCCCAGGGTGGTCTCCCAGACTGCCCTCAAAGTGTAATCTGTTGTGGTCATAACAGGACCTTGGTCCTGCAGAGGCTGGTTGTAAGTATCACAGAGTCATGTCCTTAAGATCCAGTGAGGGGCTTTGGCATGATTCTGCCTCAATTTGAGGACCAGATTAGCTGCTTGCTGCTGCTAACTGTGCAAACACACATACATCTAGAAGGGCCCAAACGCCACGTTGCTTCCTCTTATTTTTCTTGAGCTCCATAGATGCCTTTTCCCTCACAACCTTCTTTTGTGTGAGTCGTCATTTTTTTCATGTAGTAAAAGATCTCACGTTGAAACTTGCGCATTCTGGGGAGGAAATTCAGGCCAAACCTCTGAATGTCATAGTGTATTTCAAGTCCTGAGAGCTGTCATGATAGTGGAGGTCCTAACAGAAATCCAGATATTTTAAGGAAATGGTGTCCCTGAGATATGTTGACAGTTTGCAACAAGCTACTCATCAGCATGTGTTAAGTACTAAGCCTTGGCTGGGCTAAGCACAAAGTTGGCGTCATAATTCTGACATCCTAAAAATAAATTTAAGGTGATCCTTTTCATTTTTTCCTTATCAAAATATCATTGTCCAAGATATATAAACTTTTTCCTTGTGAGGAATTATTTAAAAAAAAACCCAAACAACTGAGCCTTACAATTTGTATTTCCTGTTGGGAGATGGAGGTGCTCCTGATGGCTATGGCCAGCAGCCTGGTCCTTCCAGCACTGCACTCTAGCCAGAGCCATGCTCTGTGTTGGCCGTCCTGCAGGTTTTCTAGAATTGATGGGTGAGTCCACCATGACCACAAATGACCTTCCCTAGCAAGACACTTTAGACGGGTACCATTCTGATGACACTGCCTGGGTTTAACTTGGAATGAAGAAAAATAAATGCAGTGGGTGTGGGATGCATGGAGCACAGTCAGCATGGCGTGGCAGAGAGGGCTCTGAAGGGGGACCGGGAGCCCCAGCTCTGAGGCTGCTTGGTGATCACAGCTAATTGCTGGTGTGGTGAGCAGGTGGCTCCCCTTCCTGCGTCTGTTGCCTCAACTGCCGAATGAGAGGGCTGGATTAGATGATCTCAAGGGTCCCTTTCAGATCTGAAAGGCTACCATTCTGGGAAGTATGTCTGAAGAAAGAAGTTGAGAGAATCTATTTCACATACCTTTTGGTTCAGGAGCTTCTCCTGTTAAAGTAGAAATTGGCTTTGTCATGTGATTCTTTTTAGTTACTTGCCCTCTTTTGTTGTGACGACAGAGCGATTCAGTTCGTTTTTATAAAGGCTCTGTTAGTACAGAGTACATTCCCGATAGGTGTGGCTCCAGTCTCTGGGGGTGGGTCCCACTGACTCGCTGAGCTGATGGACAGGGCTGGACATAGGAGCCTTTGCTCTTTTCCCATGATGCTGGGTTACTGGGACAGATCTGAACTTCCGGAGTCAGGCAGCAACAGAGACTGGCCTCTATCTCTGGGAAAGAACTTCTTCCACAAGTAACTGCATTTGCCCTTTGGGGTTTTCTCAGCTGCTGTGAGACTTGGGTAAATGACACTTAGTTGTTTGCTAGAGTGAAGTTACATCTAGGCTCAGTTGAGTGACCAGTGACTATTTGCAACTTCAGATCACCAAAGAGATAGGCTGTGCCGCGGGAGCAGTCTGTACTGGTCATCATAGCGATTCTCAGCAGTCCTTACCCCGTGCCCCTGGGTGTTCTTACTGCCCAACAAGGAGCCTTGCACCTTCGAGGCATTGGGTGGCATGGGGCCGGCAAGGTGTTTTCTTACTTACCCCATATATATGCATGCAGACATCCTCCTCTCCACCTCCCACACACTCACACATGCACAATATGTGTGTGTGTCTGTGAGAGAGAGCAAGAGATTGAAGTAGGAAGTTGAATTTGGATGATTTTCCCCGGTGGGTTGAAGTTTGAGACTTAGAATCATACAGTCCTTCATGTATCTATCTATGAATGCGAAGATGTAGAAAGAAAGACCCTTTTAGTGTTAAGGAGGGCTCTGGAGTCCACAGAAGTCGATGCAGAGCCAGGACCAGCCCTTGGGTCTCTTTTATTTTTTAAAGATTTTATTTTTCCTTTTTCTCCCCAAAGCCCCCCCTGGTACATAGTTGTATATTTTTAGTTGTGGGTTCCTCTAGTTTTGGCATGAGGGATGCTGCCTCAGCATGGCTTGATGAGTGGTGCCATGTCTGTGCCCAGGATCTGAACCTGTGAAACCCTGGGCCGCCAAAGCAGAGTGCACGAACTGAACCACTCGGCCACGGGGCCGGCCGCGTGCACTTGGGTCCTTTAACGCTCAGTCCACGACCACCCCCACCCCCACCACCATCATCATCGTCAGCAGCTTAAAGTACGTTTTGAGTAGGTACAGAAGACGATTTCTAAAATACATGCAAGGTACAAATGATAGTCACACATGAACACCAGTGCACCCACCACCCAGTTAAAGTGAAAGGACGTACGTTCCCTCTGAAGGCCCACTTGCTCTCATCCCTCCCCTGAGTAGTAGTAGTACCCACCATCCTTGAATTTTGTGTTTATCATTCCCTGCTTTTCTGTATAGTTTTATCACATTTATGTGCAATCCTGACCAATATGTTTAATTGTGCACATTTGTGAACTTTCTTTAAGCAAATCACATGTTCTTCTGGAGCTTACTTTTTTCGTTCAGCATTGTCTTCCCAAGATTGTTGAGCGAAGCTGCACCTCATTCATGTTTACTTCTGTATCGTCTCCTGCTGTCTGACTCTGCCTCGGCTTATTCATCTATTTCACTGTTGATGGGTACTCGAGTGGTTCCCAGGTTTTGCTGTGGGAGCAGTGCTTCTGCGGGTCCTCGAGGGGCGCACACGCGATGGTTCGTCTGAGGTTGCTCTTGAGAGTAGAATTGCGGGGCCATGAAGTATGCACGTATTCAGCTTCATGAGGCCATTCGAAACTGTTGTCCAAAGTAATTGAACCAACTTATGCCCCAGCAGCGGTGTGTAAGGGTACCGTTTGCTCTGTTTCTTGCCGACATGTTGTCAGCAGTGTACATTTTTTGCTAGTCTGGTGGGTGTGAAATGTCTCTTTTCATGTGTTTATTGGCCATTTGGGCTTCATCTTCTGTGGATTGCCTGTTCAAGTCTTTCCCCTATTTTCTTTTTTCTTTTTAAGAGTGTGTTGTCAATTCTATATATGTCACCTTTGTTATGAGGGCTGCAAATACCTTTTCCCAGTTTATGGCTTTTGATGAACGTAAATTCTTCATTTCTTGAGTTGAACGTATCACTTCCTCTGTAGCTTGTGCTCTCTGTGTAAGAAGCCTTCCCTGACCTGTGAGCGTAAGACAGTGTCCTCTATTTTATCTAAAGGTGCTGCCTGTCATGTTTAGGTCTGTAATCCACTAGGAATTGATGTTTGTATATAGATGAAGTAGGGGCCCATTTCCTTTTTTCTCCCCCTGTGTGGATGTTCAGTTGTCCCAGTGCCGTTTACTGAAAAGACTGACCTTTCGCCTGCTTCGGATTCTCATCATGGCCATAAATGGCTGGTTCTGGCTTTCCTCTCTGTGCAGCTGTTAGAATCAAGTTCCATAAAAACATGCAGACAAAAACCTGTTGTGTCTGATTGAAATTACGATGAATCTATAGATCAATTTAGGTAGAATTAATATCTCCTTGAATCTTCCAGTTCAATTATATGGCATATTTCTTCATTTATTTAGGTCTTCCCTAATATATTTCAGTTAAGTTCGCAAATTATTTAGCATTTTTGCACTGACATTCACGGATGAGATCGGCCCTCACTGTGTTCATAGTTTTCTTCCTTAGGGTTTGTTTTTGAGGTTATGCACCTCATAAAACGGGTTTGGCCATGTTCTCTGTCTTTCTGTGCTCTGGAATTCTTTGTTCCATGGATGACAGGTGGAGCTCTTGGGTGAAGTCACTTGTCCTTAGCGCTTTCTTTGTGGGAACGCTTGAGAGTACAGATTCACTTTCTGTCTAGTGTTCTCCTGGGGCAGCTTAACTGACCTGTGCGTGTTGAACTTTTGAAGCTGTAAGTGTCACGGCACCTTTGACAGCTGAAAATAGTTTGATGCTAATGAAGCTTATCCTCTCATGCTGATCCATTACTTATTTATTTGTTTTAACAGAGAAGTGATTGAAAAGAAACCAGAAAAGTTTAAAGTCCAGTGTTTGACAGACATCAAAAACCTGTTTTTTCCAAATACAGAACCCTTTTATGCTGCTTTTGGAAATCGACCGGCTGTAAGTAGTGGATGGGGTATATCAGAGCTCTTGAAATCACTGTCTTTTTCTGACAGCAATCATCTGAAAGGCTGGCCTAGACTGTATGTGAAGCCAGATTCTCGTCCTACAAGAAATAGCTGATAAAGAGCCACCTGCCTACATCTAACGGCAAGGAGATTGTACATTATTTCATGGCCTCTAGTTTTCTTTGAAGATTGCCTAGTAGGTTTCATTTTGAAGCTTGAAATGTGGGACTAGTCACTTCAAATCCCACATTACCTGCTGAATTAGTAAAACAAGAACGTTGAATAGGATTCAGCCCTTTCTACCAGAAGGGAGACCTCAAAGGCAGTCCTTGGCACAGTAGTGAACTCAGCATCTCAATTTTAGGAGTATTGTTTCTTATGGTAAAAGAAATGCTTTGAGATTGTGTATGTACTACCCAAATTTGCTGGACAGTTCCGCATTCTGGAGAATATGGTTGGGTCCCAACTTCCCAGTGAGAAAATTCCCCTACTTTTGAAACTCATGCCCCAGAAAGTGGGTCAGAAAATAGCGGTAAGGAATGTTGGAACTGCAGAGGCTGCGGTGGGTTGTTGACTGTCTAACTCAGCTCCTGAATAGATGAGGGAACTGAGGCCCAGGGGCGAAAACTGATAATAGTTTCGCCTCCAGAAATATTCTTTCTCTACACTTCTTGGAAATATAGTTCTCATTAATGAAAACTTTATAATACTGTATCAAGTCCAAAATATCATGCGTTTGTGTTTGCAAGAACTCTTTTTTTTTTCTAATTAACACTTTACCATATATAGGATGTGTATTCATACAAGCAAGTAGGAGTGTCTTTGAACAGAATATTTACTGTCAACCCCAAAGGAGAACTCGTACAGGAGCACGCAAAGACCAACATTTCCTCGTGAGTATTGTGCACGTTTTGTGTGGTTAACTGTTTTGTTACGTTGTTGTTACCGTCTTAATCTTGGAAGGTATTTTATAATTTACAGTATACCTTTTTATCTTCTGTTGCCTATGTTTTAATCTTTAGTTCTTACATGGAAAAATATATTTTAACTCCTTGTATTTTAACTTCTTGTAACTTACGTTTTGGGCAGTCTTGATTGAATCAGATCCCCTCTGGGCCGAAAACTTGAACTAGTGGTTAGAGTCTGCTGTAGAGTGGAATTGAATGAATTTGAAAACTAGTGGTTTGGATTTGCCAAGTTGGGCTTGAAAGCCTAGAATGTGGATTAGAAATGTAACGAAATTGGAATATCACGTGAAGCTGTATTTAAAGAGGAAGAGCTATATATCTCTTTACGTGCTGACCTGTAATAATATTCTCACCAGATGCATTGCTGTGTAATTCTAAGAATTCTTCGCGTATTTTTGGTCAAGGCTGAAGCCCAGTTGCCCTGAGGCAGGGGGGCTGAATTGACTCACTGTTTGTACTGAGGCGTCCTGGTGGGCTGTAGAAGTTCTCTTGACTTTGACGTGTCTCACTTGGGGTTCCTAACTTCTTAGAACGTTCTTCCTCATCCCGTGTGTTGGGAGCATTGCCCACCAGGTGCATCAGCCCAGGCAGACAGGTGTCGTCTGGCCTGGTCCGTCTCAGAGGCTTCACCTCTTCTGGCCTGCTCTGTGCAGACCTGGAAAGGAGCGCATGGCCTGAGTGGCACCAGGGGGCCTGCTGGAGCCCCCTTCCCGTGGAGGAGTTGGATGGGGGCAGTTTGGATCTAGTGGCTTCCCAGGGACTGGCCTTCGCTGGGCGCCTCCTGTGGTTTTAGGTAAATTCGAGATCTAGGTTCCCCCTAGAGCAGATTTTCACTTTCAAGATGTTCCCTCTAGCAGTTGGCGTCTAATCCACCTTAACCAGGGCCCTTCCAGAACAGCAGCGGGCACTGATTCCTTTCTTAACTCTTTCTTTGCTGCTTCCCCACTCCCCAGTTCTACATGGCCACCCCTGACCTCAGCGTCCCCTCTTCTCCCTCGTTCCCTAGCACAGCACGTTCCCGCGTGAAAGGGTTTCCTCAGTCTGGGGAAGATGTGGTGGATTTCCATTTAGGGTCAAAAGCACTCTCAAGCGATGGGAGAGTGCTCAGAAATGGTAAAGGTTTCTGCCCAGCAGCAGCCAAGTGGCAGGTCTTGTCATAAGGGGCGTGGAAAGGGGACTTGGGCGTCTCTGAGGGTTTGCTGGGAGGCCTGTGAGGGTATCCCGTTCGCTGAGACTTGGGTGAAAATGCGCACTTGGCCCGTGCCTTGGCCTGGAGTGGATCTCTGCGTGGGAGGACACCTTCCACCTGGGCTGGGAGACGTGGTTGTTCCTGCGAGCGAGTGATTCTCCTTCGCCAGGAAAGCACACACTTTTCTCGGGCACTGAACTTGGTATGATCGTGTCAGAGCCAAGTAGGCGCCTGCCCCTTGGAACCTGGGGCGCCGTCTCTCAGAGTCGTCTGAAGGGCTTCCGAGGGCTCGGGGCCACACGGTAGGGAATTTCAGGGCCTGATTCTTGGCATTTGTGGCCATCAGTTGTGAGCCCTGCCTGCTCCGAGGAGCCCTGTGTGTGGAGGGTTGGCCCCAGAGAGGCTCACAGGTGGAGCTTGGTTGCCGCTCCGAGCCCATGGGAATCGCGTGAAGCTGGTGCCTGCCACACCCTGGCAGTGAGCAGTGAGCCACAAAACTCAAACAAATAGGTCTTAAAGCCAGGAGGTATTTTAAAAATTTGTTTTAATCCCCAGGAAGACATAATTCTTGTTTATTAAGAGAGATTTTTCCCATTTTGTGCAAGCCTGATGTTTCTCATAAGCCTTCTAGAGTTCCTTTATTAAATACACACACTCATCTTTATTTCATGAGTTATCTTATGCCTCAGAACATGCTAGTTCCTGGAGTTTGGATTTCGAAAGCCCCTTTGGGTTCTTGGCAAATTGGAACTGGAGAGGGACCCAGTGACTGTCAGGGAGGACTCTGGGAGTGTGTGGAGAAGCCTGGGTGTGTCAGAATTTCTGGTTGGAGGCAACTGGAGGTCTGGAAATTCATATTGAGTACAGCAACTTTCTTTTTTGTAGTGTAGGCCACAGAACTAATATGTAACATCTTCTTGGGAATACACAGAAAATAGAATGAGAGAATATTGTGGGGAGCACTGAGAAACACTCAGTCTAATCCAACTTCACACTCTGTAAAGATGAAAGGCCTGATCCCCAGAGAGGGCAAGTCACCTGCCCGAGGTTCCACAGCAGTAAGGTGGGAGTAGATCCCAGGTCTCTTGACCCTCATGTGTCTAGGGCGAGTAATTAGCTGGGGCTAATTATCTCCTAATGTTAATAATTCATTGTTGACTGAATTTATTGAGCATTCAGTACACGTGGTTTTATTGTTGCATACGTTATTTAATTCTCATATGAACACTATGGCACAGTTTTCATTTTCTTCCCATCACAATTGTGAAATTGTGGCTTAGGGAGATGAAGCCCTTTGCCCAAGATCATACAGCTCGTCAGTGGCAGAGGCGAAGGTCATATCCGTGTCTTCGTGACCCCAGGGCCGGCTCTTTTCAGTGCGCGGTGACTCGGTCTCTGATGCTCCAAAGATGAGCTCTGTCTGTGATGCTGTCCCCCGACGCCTGTGCGTGAGCTCTGCGGTGGGCGGCTGTCTGTCCGTCCACTGTGCTGATCCCTTCCTGTCCTCCTTTGCTTGTGCTCTGTCCTTCACGAGTCCTTGGTCCCAAGTCAGGTCCCACCCACCTTGCTGTGACTCCTCCTCCGTATACTGCTTGATTTCCTATTAGTAAGGAATTATTCTAGAACAGCCTTCAAGGTGTTAAGTTGGTGGTCAGCTCCTCGGGGTCGTAGATTTCTCCTGACTTCCACGTGTGGCACGGGCACGTGGCACGTGTTCCACTCGGCTGAGTGTCCCTCAGAGGCAGTGACGTTGTCCGTTTTCCTTCCAGGTACGTGCGACTCTGTGAGGTGGTCGACCATGTCTTTCCCTTGCTGAAAAGAAGCCACTCTTCGGACTTCCCCTGCTCAGATACATTCAGTAATTTCACCTTCTGGAGAGAGCCACTGCCACCTTTTGAAAACCAGGACGTTCATTCTGCCTCAACGTAAAATGTTCCAAGCAACCTCCTGACATCACGTGGAGACCGGACACCCCCATTAAAGGATAGATTTTGGGAGCCGTGGCGCGGGAGCTCGGGAGCCTGGCATGCATCCTTTGCTTAAGAGCAGGGAGAACTGAGAAGCATTTCTCTCTCCCCCTGCCCTGGGGGTTGACATTTCTCAGTGAAATTATAGACGAGGGATCAGGCACCTTCTTAGTGTGGAAGGCATTCCTCGGTTGTGGCTTAGAGCCAGGTGCAGCGCGTCCCTTCCCAGCCGGCTTGAGCAGTTTGTCTTCGGTTAATGTGCAATATGGGCCTATGAAACCTAAGCAGAGGCGGCTGACGGCAGTCCTCGCTGATGACAGTGTCAGTCGAGGAACGCCGGATGTCTGCGACTTCCAGCAGAGTAGGGGCACGTTTCCACCACAGCCGTTTGTGCCACCTCTTCCGCACCTGGCGGGAGGGCTGGGCTGGGTCACATGACCTGAATCTGAGGTCTCTGAAGGGACTCCAGACCTCACTGTTCTGGGCCTTGGCCTGTGGATCTTCCCTTGCAGTATTTGTCAACCAGTCTAATTTTTAGGCGATAAGTTCTTCTTTAATTCCTTTGGTTAAAGATAACCTATGTAACTGGCATATTTTCCCCCATTTCTGTGGCTCCAGGCTGGAATATTTATGCCTTAATGCATCTGTGGCAGACATTTTATTTAGAATGTGCTTTGTCTAGCTCTCCGTGACTTTGTAATGCCTTAAGTTCAGATTCTAGTAAATATTACTGAGGCAGTATTTCCGGTCCGTTCAGCACTCTGCCAGCAGCCTTTTATCCCCCAAGGTGGTGCTGAAAACGTGGACCAGAGCTGATGCCAAATGAGAGTCATGTCGATTTCTGTTAGGAGCTCTCAAAAGAAACTGGTTGGTTTTAAGAAAATAGTTTCAGGAAGTTAAATTATATACTTTGTAGATGGTATTATTTATTGCTTTCCTCTGATTGAATTGCTGTTATAAGCATTTTGGCCATATTCTTACTGTCATTAATCCATTAAAAAGATACACATGTTAGACTATCCAAAAAGCCTTATTGTGTGTATCTCACAACACTGACCTTCTTTTGAACTGATGAGTAATACTTGCTATTTTCCTTAGCGTTTTTTCACTCAAATTCAAGGCAAGTGGGTAAGTGATAACTTAAGTGACATTCTTTAAGCCAGTAGAAGATGATTCTTTTACTCGTTTATTAAATTGGCTTGTGGAGAGAACCATTTGAAAAGTGAAAGAATTATTTCGGTCAAAGATTTGCTTTACTTTTTCAAGTGTTATTTTTTTAAAGAGTGTCTTACTCCAGTCATAGAAATACTTTCCTGTTTAAGTCGCGTCGTTTGGGTCGTGGGAGGCAGAAGAACAGTGGAATGAAATTTTACTCTTTCTGTGAAAGAAAACCCAGAGGCGTTGCCTTCCTTGTAGTTGGTGGGCCCCGTGAGCAGAGGGTTCCTTGACCGTGCGGCTCCTGCGACCGCACAGAGAAAGGCAGGCGGACGTGCGGAGTTGACTGCAGATTTGCAGAGAAACATGGACATGCATGTGCAAATTCCCTTTTGGAGACGTTAAAAATAATTACAAATAGTCCTGCCTTAACTCTTCTGGGCTTGTTCCTTAGTGACCTTTGGAGGCGACATTAATTCTTTCTGCCACGAGGGTATTTTGGGGTGAATTTAACTGTATGAACTCAGTATAAGCTGGCGGGCCTGCAGAGCTGACCTGGCGTCTCCCTGTGCTGGGAGGAACGTGGCTGTGAGAGTGGCTAGTGTATCCCTCATGCCGTGTGACCCTCATCAGGACGACAGCTGTGGTCTGCTCTGTACCTGGAGGTGTAAGAGCATGCAACTTTGGACTCGTAATTTTGATGTACCTTAAGCTTCTGCACCACTGCACTCTGAAACAGAGCACGCCTTCCGGAAAGACGCGCTCTCGGATCTGTGTCAAGGTCAGGGTGTGACCCCTGGAGAGCCTGTAATATTTACACCTGCCTGTGGCTTTGGAAAATGAGATTTGTACCTGGGTGGTGCTCACATGTCTGGGAGTTGGTTTGTCTGTGTTTACACAGCTATAACCTGCTAACCCCACACGTCATGTGCTAGAATGCTGCATTTGGACCACACGTTTCAAAGTTGCCGTATGGAAATCCATCACTCCGTAGTGACAGGTGATCAGATGTTCATCACATGTGATGAAGAAAGATGTATATACTTGGTATATAGAAAAATATCTATACCTAGTACATTGGAGAAATGACTATACCTTCAAAGAAAATTCCCTTTTCAATTTTAGATTTGGGTCACCACTTTAAATATATTTTATTTACAACACTTAATCTGTATTTGTGTATGCTGGTGCAATGATAAAAATCACTGTAATACTTCATTGTGTTGTGCTGGATCCAAAGCTAGAAAATATAATAAATGAGACTGATGAAAGACTTCTCTGAAAATCAGGTGTGTGAATTTTAAATAGTTTTTGGTAAGTTATTGAGTTGCTCATTTTCTGATATCAAGCGTATTATTTTATTTAAAAAAAAAAAACCCTTAAGTCTATGAACTGTTCAATATTTGGAATAAAAGAGCCAGTCTTTTCTGATGTCTTTGGTACAACACTGGCCCTGTTCTGTTCACTTGGGAGCGAACGGGGTGAAGATGGAGAGAGGAGGGCAGCACACCGGGCTTGTCTCACCCTGGTGGGAATGACTCCGGCGCAGAGAGGGTTCAGTTAAATGTCATTCATGAAGTGCTTCCAGGGCCTGGCCCATAATCGGTGTTTAACAAAAGTGGGTTCTATTCTGTCTTCTTTTGTGTGATGGTCTGTTGGGTGCCACCGCAAGAGGAGACACAGGAGAGGCTCAGAAAAACAAAGTTTATTATACTTAGGTCCTCGAAACCGGAGGCATGCATGCCACGTGGCACCAGGGGCAGGAGGCAGAAGTAGTGGGAGGGAGGGGAGAGCCTAGGCCATGGCCTTAATTGGGTTTCTTGGAAAAGGCAAGGGTGGGTGGAGTGAACCGTTGGGACAGGCTAGTTTGAATAATTTCAGCGGCCTCTAAGCTCTAGGGCTGGTCCCTGGTTGCCTGGTACCCTGGGATGATTGGGAGTATTGCCTCCCAGGGTGTGTGGGCCGGGGTGTGTGGGCCGCTGGGTGTGTGGGCCGCTAGAGGAGGCCTGGCTCTGGGTTGGTTAGTTTGCATATCACAGGCTTGCTCCGGCTGGGCCCTTTGCTGTCTCTAAGAAGTGGCTAGCCAGTCTCTCCCCAGCCAGAGGGATTTTTAAGATGTCTAAAGACTATAATAATATACAGAAAATAAAAGTACAAAAAATACAGTTTCCCTTACCTCACATCCACTGTGCTCAGCTTTTGGACTCCCCTTCTCTGTGCTGTACCCGATTCATTTTTCATTTTGAATGAATCAATCAAACTGTCCCTAGTTCACCCAGGTAAGTTGAAAAACGCCATAATTCGTATTGATTTGGTGCATTGTCGACATGCCTGAGACGTCCTATTGATTTACCCGTGTCAGCCTAAGTGTTTTTGGAGTAAGTGTAAGAATATTGGTCCCTAAATGTGTATAAGATGGCTACTCAGGGTACCAGGCTGAACTCATGAGGCCCAGATCCAAACAGTTCGTGTCTAGGCATCTGTAGAATTAATGCTCTTGTGTCTTGAAAACAAAACAAACCCTCTCGTTTAGTTGAACATCACAAGTTTATTCCAACTCTTATTTTGGATTGTAGGCTCTTTTATCTGTAAAATAAAAATTAGCGTAAACTGTCGTCCTGGGCCTGGTATCTCGCCCTTTGCCGCTTGTCTCAGTGGTACCACTAGGCTATGCTGTTTCCATTCGGTTGTGCTGGCAGCTCTCACGTACGTGCAGAGGAAGCTAGTTCAATAGCTTGAATTTCCCCAGTGTCTCAGCTCTGATCACCTGAATATTTAAAATACTTTCTATTTTGGTTTTCAGAATGGACACACCCCACCAGTCTTGCCAGCCCTTTCATGCAAGGCTGGGGAACACTGACGATGAAAAGCCTGTGGCCCTGGGGCAATCCTGGGATCAGAGGAAAGTCATGAAGGAAAGTGAAGCAGACCTCATTTAAAAAAATTAAACTCCTTCTGGAATTTGAATTTCCTCATTCTAGTGGCAGTGTCCTCCTAACCAGCTGTCAGGAGAGCTTTGCCACATTGCCCACCACTTAGGCGTCTACCTCCCTTTGCACATCTGTATTCTGTCTTCGGATGCGGGGGGCCAAGTGGGAGCAGCACTGCCCTGCTTCCACGGGCCTGGGGGTGCTGGGAAGGCATCCTGTCTGCTCTAAACGAAAAGAAGGTGCTTAAAATGCCACTAGGGTCCCTTCCTACCTCTGATCCCTTCTCCAACTCCTGCTGTAATTGAAGGTGGGGTTAAGGGACACTACTATTGAAGAAGGCTTGGTGCCCAAAGGAGACCAGAATATGACCAGACAGAAGCCAGCCCTGCAAGTCAACGGGCCTCAAATGGCCGCCTGGGGGCCCAGTCAGCTTTGGTTTGGAGGCACAGCCTTTAAAAACGTTGTCCCAGCTTAACAAAGGCCCCTCCCTGCAGTGCTCGTCCTGAAGAGCAGCCAGGTGCCTTGTGGGCTTGCGGGAGAGGGAGTTCCTTAGTGGGTTGTTTGGGTACCAGAGCGCCTGCAGTTGGCACAGCCCAAGGTCAAACCTCACTACCTGGCTCAGAGGAGGGAGCAGTTGGTGGCTGCCATTCAGGCCTAACAATCATTTAGAGTTGTGGGTTCTCAAAGTGAAGTCTCCGGCCTGTAGTGCCAACATCAGAGAGCTTGTCAGAAATGCAGGTTCTTGGGCCCTGCCTGAGTTGTACTGGATGAAACGGTGGGCGTGGGGCCCACAACCTAAGAAATCCTCCCAGGATTCTGAGGCATGCTCAAGCTCCAGCTGACCCACCCGAGGTTCGGGCCCTGTTCACACGGAGCTGCTTGTGTGTTAGGGCAGCTGACAGCCAACTTTATCTAGCGTGGCCCGGGCAACAGAAAGGATCTGCTGAAGGAGGGAGGCCCCTGGAAACCCAATACGGGGGTTCGATTGAGTCACAAGGTGTCGTCAAGACCCTTTGAGACACAGTAGCCCGCCCAAGCCGCCTTCCTGGGCCTCTCAGTGTGAGCTGGTCCTGGCTGGCAGGGGATTCTGGCTGCCACCAGGATGGGCGGCCCAGGGCCTGTGAAGAGCAGGCCTGGGCTGTGCCCAGATTTCTGATGGCTCCCTTCCTCCCCCAAATTGTCGGAGCCTGGAGGTGCTGTCCTGGTGCCAGCGATCTTTTCACTGGGGCAGGAAGTCCATTCAGCCCTGCATTGCTTTTAATGAGTTTTGCAAGCAAGTGGCCTCTTCCCGTGACTCATTCTGCCTTTTGTGCACCGGAGATTGTGGTTTTAAGTTTCAGATTGGAAAGTAACCACTACTTCTGCTTTCTCCGCTGCTGGAATCTGAACAAGTTAGATTCATTTTGCAACAAAGAAATGTAAATGTAGGAGCGCCAGTCATATTTCTGCCCTGATTGTAAAAACATCCTTTTCCGAGATGGATGACAGAGCCAAGCTAAGAAGAAATGGTTTATATTGTCAAGTAACGGATGCATTGGGGATCTTTGTATTTTTCCTTCCAGAGGGGTTTGATAGTTTCGCTTTTATTTTTTGTCTTCTTGATTCATATTTCAGGGATATCCTAAAAATAAACAGCTCCTGTTGATTCAGTGTGGCCGTTAACCTCCGATTTATTGGGAGAGACTTCGTTCTGGACAAGTTTGTGTTCTTGTTTTCATGCGGCACACAAAGGATGATGATAATAGAATTTCCTCTACAGTGAAGTAGTTTTCATCTGGACTCTCCGTGGACCTCAGTTTACGGTCCCCGAATTTGTGAATTTCTTAGGATTAGACAGCATGTGTTAAATGGACACCATGCAGCATTTTTTCTCCAGTTCGAATAATGTAGTTACCTTCAAAATGTTACAGTGTTGAAGTAAGTTATTTTTATACAATTCTTTTTAAATATGTACAAACATAAAACAATAGCCCTTAGACCACAATAAAACCAAAATGCATTTAAAATTAAGTGCAGATAAAACTAGAGCGCTAAGAAAATGCAAATTAACGTGATTGTTACCTGGTTGAACTGTTGAGGTGTGGAAGCCAGTGGGGTGATGTCGGGTTTGGGTTTAGAGTAGACATTTGTATTCGTGTTTTATGTTTCATTGGTCAGCTTGATTCCGTCAGCTTTTGAGCATCACAGGCCGCTATTTAAATCCTCCCTAACACTGAGTTCTACAGAATAGAGTCATGAAAAAGTTCTTATTGCTCACGTCCATCTACATTGACTGTAATGCACTGGTGCGGAGTTTTGCTCCAAGGATGGGGTTCCCTCAGTGAATCGTGTGGCAGCATGAATGTGGCACTGACTTGGAAATGGAGACTTCTGAGTTTGTCTGGGGACTGCACTACCCAGACTCCGCTGTCCTCATTCTCTCTCTTTGAGGTGCCGTCAGACCTTCGTTGGACATTCTGGGATGTCACTTACTGTTCTCAAGGCATCAGAACATCCAGGGATGGGGTTCTGGATGCCCATCACCCTTCTCTCCTCCGGGATTCTGGCTGATGGAGCATAAACTGAGCCTGAGCACCTGGGAAAAGGAGAGAGAGCCTGCTTCCTGCTTCGGAGCCCAGCCGGCCTGCACCCTGACCGCGTGGGCAGAGGCTCAGCCCTCCGACCCGGAGCTGCTCCCCCTTCGGGGAGGAGAGAGGAGCAGCTGAGGAGAGATCTGTGGACAGCAGCCCCCAAACCTGCACTCCTGCCGTCACTCTCTAACAACATGGCCGGTCTCACAGTCCAAATGGATGTCTGCGGGCCTTGAGGGAGGCGGGCGGGAAATCCCACTTCTAGAGAGCCCAAGCACTTTTGAAACTTCTAAGTATTTTGTAGTTTCTCTTGCTTTGGACGCACGTTGGTGGATGGTCAGATGAGAACATTTGCATGGATTTGGGGGGCCCTAAGATGGGGGATAGCTTTCTGTGGGGACTGGGGAAACTGGCCTGGCACCTCTTGTTGCGATGGCACCTCCTGCTGCAGGAACTGAGGCCGGGTAGCTGAGCAGCCTCCGGGTCCTGAAGGTCTGTTCCAGTTCACTCAGCGCCTGCAGGAAGATGCGGGGAGGGGTCTGACCCTGACACCTTGAGATGGGTGGGACCTTGAGTGGTGTCTGTCTCACCCGAGCTCCCACTGCCTCACCCCTGTGACACCACGCTGCTGAGAAAGCTCCAGACCTGGGGGTTCCCGACATGCCCTTGACAACTGCAGGAGGAGGAGGGGAGGACAACGGCTCTGACTCTGGCCTCAGAGGAGGCCTGGCGTTTCTCCCAGCAGCAGTTGCAGTACCTGGCAATCAGCATCATTTTACAACAGTGCAAAATCATCACCGAGCTTATAAAAACTGAAATTCAGACCCAAGGCATCGTTGAGGGGCGTCAGCGTACAGTGTATGAAAACACGAGCTCTAAAAAGGGCCAATGTGATCACGTCCTATGTGTCCGTGGGAGTAGTCACCCATGCATGTGCATAAAACACGCAGTTTACTGATAAATAGTTGATAATGCTCGTTCACATGTTCACTGAAGCAAGGCCCCTAAGACCTTCTCCCAACCGGTAAGCCAGTAGACTACGTTTACAATAACCCGTCTTTGAACTCCTTCTCCAGTTTGTGGAGTCCTCTCACATCCTTGAGCTCACTGACTTGCCTTCTTTTCCCCTCTGCAAGTCTCAAGCATCCCTCAGGCCCAGCCTACGCCCCACCTTCCCTGTGGTCTCTTTCAGCCTGGCACACATGAAGCTCTATGGGTGGCTGCCGCACATCAATCATTCAATTCATCCAAACTTGCTGAGCAAGGCTGTGAGCCAGGCCAGGAACAGGGGGTTCTCCGTGTCCCTGGGTCATCCCAGGTCAACCCTGAGCCCCATATAAGGAAGTGCTTTTATGTTTCTTTTCCAAAGCAACTGTTGCAGTGCCTGGCACCTTGCATATTCTCAGAGAGGTTGATCTGAAACAATCTGGACTGTCCCCTATTCTGTTTTGCAGTTTCTCCTTGTGGCCACCAGTGGCCGATCTGGGCATCAGTTTCTTCACCTGCGAAGTGGGAGATCGTCACTCTCCCTGCTGGTTCCACGTGGTCGCCATGAAATAATGCCATCAAATAATGGGCATGTCTGTGCTTTGGAAACTGTAGCAAATGGCATAACTCTGGGTTTTATTGTCACTGGTGTTTCAGATCACTTTTTCCAGACGTTCACTCCATTTTATTGAGGAGAGAGTTGAAGTCCAGAGATATTGTGATTTGTCAAAGGTCCTCTAGCTGGTAAAAAGCAGGACTGGTACTCAGGTCTCCAAATCCAGCATAATTTCAAGTGTCATCAGGCTCTGTCCCATTGCACCCACCAAGAGTGGCAGTTGTGTGGGTGGCCACTGGACGATGGAGGGGAAGTGGGCAAAGATCAGAGCAATCACCACACCGTGTGCCCATTGCATGAGCCAGCCTCCAGAAATCTACACACAAGAGAGGCACCACCGGCCTGGCTGAGCTGATGGTGACGAGAGGACACAGGGCAGGGAACAGGCCGTGAGAAAGACCTGAAGCAGCTTCCGTGTGTTACGCAGGGTTGAATCACTGTGTGCACCACCACGCATTTGCTTTTTAAAAAGCTAACACAGTTTCAAAAATGGGGTAAGTACTTCCTGTTTTGACCAGGAACAAATGCAAACCAGACCCTGTTCCTCTCCCCAAGCAGAGCTTGGCCTTTCGATTCAGAAGCATCTGCGAAGACCCAGTTATGCTTGGGTGGTGGAATGGAGCATATATAACTGAGGCTCCTCCCGAATACACCAGCTCCTGGCTGAACTGGAAGATTTGCCAGGGTACCATGAAACCTACTGATCAGACACACCAGAGTGTGAGCTGATGAAATAGCATTTGGGGCACAGCACCAGGAGAATTGTGTTCCCCTTCAGCCTCTGTTCTTCGCCACTGATGTCTCACAACAGCATAACAACACAAAGGAATGACACTCATGTTCAGTGGCTGAAATCCTGATGTAGAGTATCCTGGGAGAAATGTTAACTGGTTTGGAACTTCCTGTGACAATGGGCAAGGGACAGGGAGTTTGGAGACCCTGAGCGTTAGCAGGTGTGGCGGAGGAGGCTGGCTGTCCTCTAGAGAGTCCTGCTCTCCTTCATACCGAGTTGTTGCTGAAAAGCAGCCGCCTCCCAGGGACTAAGTTTCCCAGCCGCTGGCCCTCAGCCCCACATCTCGGTGGGGCCGTGTCACTGCATCTTGGCAGTGGGATTAGGAGCAGCAGAGAGCTGGATCACCTCTGGGCCAAAGCAGTTAGAAAACAGGTGTGTTTTTTTCACACTTCCCGTCTCTATCCATCACCTGAAAGCAAAGATCTCTAGGGCAGAATCACAAGATGGAAGGAACCTGGGTCCCTTAATTGCTATGTGACAGGCGGCCTCCCAAATCTATAACGGGCTTTGTGGAGTGAGAAATGAGTTTCCATGGTGATAACCTCTGAGATTCAGAGGCTTGTTTGTGACAGCGGCTAGCATTATCCACTTGAGGCACAGGTGAGGGGACAGATGAGGGAAGAGATTCAGATCAGAGGGGAGCACGCTGGCAGAGCAGCCTGAAGGAGAGAGGTGGCCCGCCAGGCCTCCTGTGATGGCGAGGGGCAAGTATGCTTTAGAGGGAGGGGGATTCCATCCTGAGCTTTATGTTCTCTTTTTCTGTTTGTAAAAGCAGGAGAAAAAAAGAGGAGAGAGAGAATTGACAATCTGGAAATGCTGCTGAGAAGCTGTCTTCTCCCGTGGCGCTTTTTGGGGAGAGGGAGGAGTTAGCAAACATTGAAGAAATGAGGACAAATAAAAAAAGGAGCAACTATCAGCCCCGGGAAAAGTAAAAAGTTATAGAACAATAAAATAATAAAAATATCATGTCGTTGTCCTAGGAGGTTTGGGGATGTGAAAAGAGTATGAGGAAGATAAAATCTTCATCTATCATAATACGTCAATAGGTAATATCTAAATTTGCTTGACCAAAAAATTACCGTACATTCATATTATTTAGAAATATAAAAGTAAATACCAGAATACACAGCTGAAGGACTTGAAAAGGGTTGTCTGTGGAGCAGGAGGAGGGGGGTTTGTGGGTGGGTGGGGCTGGATTTTGTTCTGCGTCTTCTAGAAATACTCTTTGACTTTTAGAACTATGTGAATATATGATTTTGGTTTAAAAAAACCAGGAGGATGAAAATTATAAAAGGATGCCAACAAAAAAGAAGTAAAAAAGGAATGAAAGTTCAACAAAAAGGAGGCATGGAAGAGAAGGAGAAGAAAGGGCAGGAACCAACGAGGAGAATGGATGGAGCTCTCCCTCTCTTCTTCCCTACTCTTTAATTATATTTGAGGGAGATTAGCCCTGAGCTAACATCTGCTGCCAATCCTCCTGTTTTTGCTGAGGAAGTCTGGCCCTGAGCTAACATCCGTGCCTATCTTCCTCTACTTTATAGGTGGGATGCCTACCACAGCATGGCGTGCCAAGCGGTGCCATGTCAGCACCCGGGGTCCGAACCGGCGAACCCCTGGCTGCCGAAGCGGAACATGTGCACTTAACCGCTGCGCCACTGGGCCCGCCCCTTCCCTACTCTTTAATATTTTCTAAGAGACAGGTCTTCTTCACTAGGCAAACTCTCCAAGGACAATCCATCTAGTGACCAATTCTGAGAGCACCAATACGTTTATTCATAAGCTGCTTTACGCCTGGAATGAGTGTTTTATGAAGCAATCACCATGTTGTCTGAGTGGTGTCTTGAACATTAGAGCCAGTACTTGACAATAAAGAAAGCATTTGAAGGAATCAAAGACCTACTATATGTCCAATACAATACCAGGTGTTAGGGGATCTGCAGAGCTCATGGCCAGTAGGAGACAGGTGTTTGAAGAAATTGGATGCTGAAGTGTGGCAGGTGCAGCGACAGAAATGTTGGTGTCCTGGGAGGGCGCCGTGGAGGGAAGGGGGAGTTTATCTGGGGGTGGGGGAGCAGTGGGTGTTATCAGAGGACGACCTCCTCTGGTGGGTGGGTGGTGCCTGGACTGAGTCTAGAGTGATGACTGAACCTCTTCCCTCCTGGGAACAGAGAGAGGCACAGAGGTGTCGCGCAGCATGGTGAGTGGGCAGCATCAATGAGCTCCACGTGGTTGGGGGGTTTGAAGTACGCTAGAGACGGGGTTGAGAGGTGGCTGCATCACAGTGTGGCCTGGCCGGATGATCCGGTCTCACCTTGAATGTACTTGGTGACAACTTGAGGGAAGGGGGCAGCCTGATTGGCTGTGGGGAGGTCGCTCAGGCTGCGGTGTGCATGGACCAGAGAGGTGGGTTGGCCAGGCAGGCTTACTGGGGACTATTAGGGCTGCTCCGGCGGGAGAGGCCGAGGGCCCAAATCTAGGCAGTAACATGGGATGAAGGAGCAGGAACCAGGGGAGTCCAGGGGAACCCAGAATAAGTTCCAAGTACCCGACACTCATGTCTGAGAAGCCACCACCAAATCTAGGAGCTCAGGCAAGGAGAACGAGCCAAGGGTGTGGAGTGGACAGATGGAGGGTCAGCTGGAGACATGTCGTGTAGTTGAGCACTGAGAAACCCCACCTGGTGGCAGTGAGCAGCAGGTAACATGTCCAGTTTGGGCATACTTTATTGTCCCCAACAAGGTGGACAGGAGCGATTCGGACACAGGTCCTGCCAGAGCAGCTCCACTCTGGAGAGTGGCTCCAGAACAGCTCCTTTCTCCAGGCTGCCTTTCCTGGAGACCTTCGCTGCAGGAAGAGCAAGCGCTGCTCTGCTGGGCGAGGCCTCCCCTGAGCCAGGATGGGCCTCACTGCTGGGCTGGGCACAACTCGGACCCCCTCAGAGCCGCCCAGAGCACAGCTCTGAAGCCACGTGTGGACCCCCACATCCTGTCCCCTCTCAGCTTCTCAGCCCAAGCCTGGCCCCGTGGGTACCTGGCCTCTTCACACCTCTGGGCAGGCAGGCGAGGAGCCTCGTGTGGCCTCGGGTCCAGGTGTGATCTCCATCCCAGCTCTTCTTCTGTTCTTTCAGGAGAGAGGACCTTGCTGACAACTTGCCCAGATTAATAAAACTGACGTTTGGTTCCTACATGCCTATTAGCTTTACATTTACCCGTGTTACAATTGTGGAATGGAGGAGATGTCATTGGTACCTTTTGGTGCATTTTGGCTGGGAATAACTGAGAATAAACCTCATGAGTTTTACATGAAGAGAAGGAGATTCTTGGTGGGGAGGCCGAGCTTTTACAGACCCTCTCTGTGGGCCTCGAGGCTCACTTGCCCTGAGGGGAGGCAGCAGCTGTGTGCCCTCATCAGAATTACGGCTGTGGCTGATGCTGGTGAGAAGTATTGGGACAGAGAAGCTTCTAGAATCACTCAGAGATTTTCAACCTTGGTTGTCTATTAGAATTAATGGGGGGGGGCAGGGATTTTAAAAGTCACTGATGCCCAACTCCCACCCTGGACCAACTGAATCTGAGTCTGATTCTCCACCTGCCGGTGAGGTCCACTTGGCTCGGAAGTGCTTGCATCATAAACTCTGATGGTTGTAGATTCGAAAGACCCAGACTGTGGGTTCAACCACAGCCGCGTGATGGTGGATTTTATCTACAAAAAGATAAAGACCTTTGTGAGCCAGGGGAGGGATATTCCATCTTCTTGAGTAGTGCAGAGAAAAAACCAAAATGGAATTATCAGGAAACAAAAAGCTAAAAATAAATGTGGTGAGCATTGCTGACAGGAGGGAGTGGAGACAGATCCGGTACGTGGCTCAGCACTGGGGTGCCTGGAACATCTGGGGAAACAGAAACGAAGAGATTTTCAGAGGCAGAAGGGAGCCTCCAATAAGATACGGAGACTTCAAATTTCTCAGGTTTGCAGGAAGACAGCGGTATCTCAAATGTCACTTTCTGGAGAGCAGCTGATTCGCAGCTCTCACCATGAACCTCCTCAAAGGGGGCGTCTTCCTGCTGAACGTGTGTTTACAGAAAAACACGTCAAACAGCTGGCCAGACTCACTGGTATTCTGGCGAGGCTGGAAACAAGTATATTTAACACGTTCATATACTTTCCGTCTCCCAGAAATTCTCCAAGTCTCTGTTACGGTGTTTGGCTGAGCTCTGAACTGTGTGATGAACTGGTCCTGCCACCATAATTTTCCAAGGGCTTGGAATTTGCTTGGGTTTTCTAGTTTTTGTGGGTGTGGTCCTGAGATAATCTTGTGGTTCTTTTTTTCTTTTGAGGAAGATTAGCCCTGAGCTAACTTCTGCCAATCCTCCTCTTTTTGCTGAGGAAGCCTGGCCCTGAGCTAACATCCGTGCCCACCTTCCTCTACTTTATATGTGGGACACCTGCCACACCATCGCATGCCAAGCGGTGTCATGTCCACACCTGGGATCCGAATAGGTGAACCCCGGGCCGCCGAAGCGAAACATGTGTACTTAACCGCTGCACCACTGGGCTGGCTCCAATCTTGTGGTTCTTAGCGGCTCTTTGGGAAAAGGGGACATATGAGAGACTTGACACTGTATTTCTGCAGGTGCTAAAGGAATCATATCCCCTCCATTGGAAGGTGCTTGGGAAGCAGCTGCTTTAGAACAAAACCATCAGGAACCGCTTTCTCTAACACAGAACAGAATGAGAAATTTGAAAGGAGGATTATTTTAGACTTCAGTTTCTTTGACCTTTAATTCCTAGGTGGAAATTAAAAAATGGGAAACGACTTACAGTGTCCATATTTGGGAGCATCCTTCAATGTATATTTGGGCTCACTGTATAATCCCTCCACCAGACAATGTGGCTGAACATATTTGCAATGTGAAATGGCATCGTGGTAAATTTTCAGAATGGGGGAAAATGTGACCTTGGAGTTAATTTAATTAATACCCTGTGTTTTCCTATTTCAGAGCCTTCAGTGGTACAAACAGAATAGTAATAGGAGTTGACGGAGTGGTTTCACAGCTTGGGGAGTGCTGTCCACCTCAGGAGGACACTCATACACACACTTGCACAATTGAGTCAAGTCCAGTGAAATGCGTCCCAGGGTCTGGTGACAGCAGCCACCCTATTGGTTTTGGTTTGCATTCGATCAGATGGACTAGCCCAGGGATCTATGGGTGCCATGAAACATTCAAATGCTTTCCAATAACCTACTCACTAACGGGCCTTTCTGGAGCTGGAAAAGTAGTCCTCAAAAAATATTGATAGATAAATAGCAAGCAATGGGATGCATTGGAGTATATGAGGGAATCATTTGGTATAAAACTAACTTGGCTTGACCTTGTTTTTCCAAAAGGGCCTGACGTGGCCGTTGAGCATGCATTGTATACCTGCTTTAAGCATTTACTATGTCCCAAAGACAAGGACAAATATCCTTAAGATAAAGATGTAACTTCCCCCACATTGACATTTCCTTAAGGATAAGCATCTCTCCCTAGGCTGGGAACTGATGGCTGTGCTCGCCTTGTGATCACCCAGCTTGAGACAACAGACCTGCTACCTGCTATGTCCATCAATAGCTTTGCCCACAGGGCAGTCTTGTGACTATTGTAAAAGGGACATTCCTAACATATGCTCTTTGTTCCAAGAATATATATAACCAGTTTGTACACCCTACTTATTTGGTGCCCTTCTTTCCTTGGGGAAGGATGGCCCTGGGCTAGTCCTCAGATTTGGCTCATAATAAACTCACCTCAATTTTGATTTATAGATTGGTTATGGATTATTTGCACCAACGTAGCAAATTTTACTAAATCATCTTTAATCTTTCAGTTGTACAATGCTTCAGGTGGGTTATGTGTTTGACAACCCCCTCATGCTAGGCAAATATTCATTTTATGGTTGGATTAAGTTTTCTATTTGTTTAGCTAAAGATGCAGACAACTATTGGAAGTGAGGTGGCCACCCAGAGCAGAGAGCAGAAGATACACTGTGATGCGTTGTAGTTGTCATTGGCCCTTCGTTGACCTGTAGGACACTAGCCGGGTAAAGGAGGCTCTTGCCGGGTCTACGAAAGTGTATTTCTTATTGTTCCACAACATCCCAGAAATCCCAGTTCTGCACAGTCCATCCCTGGATTTTCATTTAGTACTCTTTTATCTGGAGAGAGAGAGAGAGAGAAAGGAATTGGTTCGTGCAATTGTAGGGCTGCAAGTCTGAAATTTGCAGGACAGGCTGGCAGGCTAGAGACCTAAGGAAGAATTATGTTGCAACTCAAGTCCAAAGGCAGTCTGGAGGCTGACGTCCTTCTTCCTCAGGGGACTTCAGTCGTTTTCTCTTAAAGTCTTCAACTGGAGGCTGGCCCTGTGGCTGAGTGGTTAAGTTTGCACTCTCCACTTTGGTGGCCCGGGCTTTCACCGGTTCAGATCGTGGGAGTGGACATGGCACCGCTCATCAGGCCATGCTGAGGTGGCGTCCCACATAGCACAACCAGAATGACCTACAACTAGAATATACAACTATGTATGGGGGTGCTTTGGGGAGAAGAAGAAGAAAAAAAAAGTTTTTAATTGATTAGATGAGGACGTAGGGGAGCAGAATTTGCCACTCCAAAATGCGTCTCTTTGGCTTGATTACTTTTAAGAACAAAAGACTCAAGAAGAAACTTTGAACTTCCCCCTAACGGCCTTAAAGAATTTAAGACAGAAGGCCTGTTCCAGGAGGGAGCTATCACTATAGATAATTGTAGTATGATATGAACTAGGTATGGTAGACAGGGAGAAACCTAACAAGATCCATTAGTTCAAAGTCCTCTCTGAGTCCCATTGTCTCTGCATGGCATGGCAAACAATTGTTTACCAATTGCCTTCCTCCCCTTTGAAGTCCCAAACCACAACCCCCAAGATCCTCTTTTGTCTTTAGCTGAAAATGGTGTTTAATGTGGTGGCTTTGGCCATTTTGGCAAGCTACTCAGTTTTCCTGGGTTTCTCTCATGTATACATCTTATAAAAATTGTTTGATGTCCACCTGTTGTTCTATCTCATGTCAATTTAACTCTTAAATCAGCTGGAAGAACCGAGAAGGGTAGAGGAATATTTCTTCCTCCCCTGCAAGGACCACTCACATTATGTAGGGTCATTAGGTTTACTCACAATCTACTGATTTAAATGTTTAATCATATCTGCAAAATACCTTCACAGCAACATGTGGGCTGGTGTTTGACTAAACATCTGGCACCATAGTCTAGCCAAATCGATGCATAAAATTGACCATGATAGATGCTAAAGCTGAAACTTGGAGAAGTATTGAACGATGTGGCTAGGACTTCAGTTGAGAGCTCTCTGACTCTAGAATTTGTTTCATTAAGCCACACTATCTCATTTAGTGTCTCTGTATGTGCATTTTGTGTGTGTGTGTGTGTGTGTGTGAGGTACTGAGAGTATTAGCCTAGGGTCTGCTGATTGCAGCAGCCATTCCTCCTGTCTTGAGTAGCTTCTGGTCACCTTATAGGAAAAACTCTGGATTTCCCCAGGTTTCTTGGCAATATATTATCTCTGGCAGACTGTTCTCTAGGACCTCGCATTGTGGGACGGTAAGGATTTCTGGATAGATGTAGGGAGATAAGCTCACGTCTAGATCAGTTCAGTTGGATTCAATCCTGCCTGAATTATTTCATCCTGACCATGTTCCAGTTTGCTCTGGGCCACAGTGTAGTTTAAGAGATACAGCTGAAATGCCCTGGCTCATGCCCTGAGGATCTGGTGGAGATGGAGGCAGGCAAGCACAGAAAGAAGAAGGACTGGGGTACATGCTACAGTAGGAATCCAGGGCTGTCACTGAGGATGATGGGCCGTGTTACTCACGTCGAACTTTACTAATTCAGTTCTTAATAGACAATATTGAGAAAATACAGTTTTTAAAACATCCATTTAAATTTGTGTTGCCTTTATGTTTTAACCAAGCTCAGCTTGCCTTTGACAGAGAGCTTAAGGATAAAGAACTTGTGATCAGCAATGATGTGTGTATGTATAATTAATTGGAAAGAACCAACAAACTTGGATTTGAATCCTAATTGGTGCTAAAATGAAAATAAAGGTTAAATAATGATTCATGGAAATGTATAATGAATACCTGCCTAGGATTTTATTTAAATCATTAATTGATGAGGAAACCAGTAAAATGTAGAAACGGATTCAGTGGAGAATTCAAAGAACACAAATACAGGCAGTCAGGAATGGGAAATGAATTTGCAAATAGATGCAAAATAATTCAGTGTCCACAGGGCAATAATCAATTGCATCTCCAAGGACCAAAATTGATTTGCATCTCCATGGAAAAAATTATTTGCATTACTAACAGTTTCCTACAATTTACAGAGTAGTGAAATAGCACAAAAATGTGCAAAAGGCTCAGCTATCTTGGAAGGATGCTCTAGAAAGAACACCTAGTAATCTGTTTTTTCTCATTTCAAAGACTTTCACAATTTTTTCTGACACTGAGGAATACTAAGATAATGGCGTGGGGCATGTTATTTAACCTCTTTGAGTCTCAGTTTCTGCATCTGTAAAATAGGGCTGATATTGCTTTATTGGGTGGTTTGCTGATTAAAAATAATAATGTATATAAATTTTCTGACACAGAGTATGTATTCAGTCAACATTAGATCTTCTTGCACTGTATTTTTTTCAAAGTGATGTGTGGATTTGTTCCCCCAAGTCTCTTCATTCATGCACTTGCCCATTCCATATTTGCTGAAGGCCTGTGATGCTGGCGTGTGCCAAGCTAATGCATAGCGCATGAGCACACAATGAGCAAATCACAAGCTTTCAGGAGCTCATAGACCGGTAGCAGGAGGAGTCAAAGACACCGACCAACAAGTGAATAAGTAATTATGATCTTGTGTGACATGGACTCCTGGGAGGGTAACTCTGGGGAGTGCAAGCAGTGGTTGAGAGCCATGACTCTGGAGCCTTACCTGTGTCCTTGGTCCTTACTTCACCTCTTTGTGTCTCAGCTCCTTCATCTTTAAAGTGGGGATAGTACCTGTAGGTTGCTGTGTGGATTAAATGGGTTAATGTTTGTGAACATTTGCAGCTGTTCCTGGCACCTACCAAATGCCATCTAATATTTGCTATCATTATTTAACGAATGTAATGTGCATAGATTGAACAAAGAACAGTTTCTATATAAAAGCCAAGTTAGGGAAAGACACAAATCATAAAAAAAATTTCACATATCTTTATTGCTAAATTGAAGTTACGGAAAAACGTGATTTTACTGTATTCTCGTGTTCTCTCCTGCCGGTTATCTGGGCACATTCGCAGCTCTGGGACATCTCTTCCCCAGGCTAACCCACCAGAGACATTTGAGGAGTTCACTGTGCTCGTCTCCCCAGCCACTTCCTCCATCTTACACTTTTACCCAGCTCTTCTGGGATGAGAGGAAAGATTTATGGCTCCTTCAGGAAAAAGCCAAGTCCATGACTGCTTCTCTCACCTGTTCATGAACCTTCCCTCAAGCCAAAGGCTGCGTCCTGTTTGTTAACCAACTCTGGGTTTGCAGAGAGACCATTCCTCTAGTCTCACGTAAACACTTGAGATTCTTGCACTCAGTGGGGTCCCCACACCTGTGTGGGTTCCCTTATCTTGGCCCCAGATGTGAGGACAGGCTGACTGGGACGGCCCGTTTGCCTCAGTGGCTGCCAGTTCTGAACACAGCAGACACACGGTCTAGGTTTAAAAGTGACTCGACTGAAAATGCTCTTGCAAACACTTGTAGGAGAGGAAGAGCTATTCCTCTCCCATCTATGTCCTCTGGCTAGTCTAAGAATCAAACTGACATGAGACAGAATAACAGGAGAAAATGAAACCAAGTTTAATAGCATGTGTATATGGGAGACACCCAGGAAAACTGAGCAACTCACCAGAATGGCTGAAGCCACCACCTTAAATACCATCTTCAGGTAAAGACAAAGGAGGATGTTGGGGGCAGTGGTTTGGGACTTCAAAGGGAAGGAAAGCAATTTACATGGAGATGGAAAAGCAAATGTTTGGTAAACAAATGTTTGCTGGACCCTCTATAGACGATGAGATCAGAGAAACAGAACGTTCATAGAAATGGGTTTAGCAAGGTTCCTCCCAGTCTACCATACCCAGAGTTACCTATGGTGATGACTGATTTCTGGGACAGGCCTTCTGTCTTAAATTCTCTTAGGCAGTTAGGGGAAAGGTCAAAGTTTCTTTCTGAGTCTTTTGTCCTTAAAAATAATCAAGCCAAAGAGACACATTTTGAGGTGGCAAATTGCGATCCTCCACACACTCAACTACCCACAGAAAGAGTCAAGGTGCTATCTACACCCTTTCTCCTACCTGAATGGGCTGCTCCCATGAGATCCACAGAACAACCTCAGAGGGCATTTTCCTGAGTTTACACCTGGTTAGAGGAGACACTGCTGCACAGTCTTCAGCACGTAATCAACCTGCTGAGGCAGCATCTGGCCCAGGATCAGAACTGCAAGGGGAGAAACTCCATCCTTGGGTGGGAAAGTGATGACTGTTATTGTGATTATGGTTTATTAAGTGTCTATTATGTTTTGCGCACCGTGGTAGGTGCTTCATGCTTATTATAACCTAATGCTTGAGACCACCCTGAAGGCAAGGGGGATGAAGGCATGTGTGTATAATGGACCCAGGACTCGAACCCAAGACAGGTGCCAAAGCCAGGTTGTTTCTCTGCACCAACTCCGTGACCGTGAGGATCCCTTCGCCAGCTCTGACCTGAGACACACTTTCTGACCATTGATGCAAATAATCCATAATCAATCTATAAATCAAAATTGGGGTGAGTTTATTACAACCCAGATCTGAGGACTAGCCTGGGTCCTTCCTGCCCTGAGGAAGAAAGGGCACCAAAGAAGTGGGGTATCCAGAGTGGTTATATACAGACTTGAAACAAAGAGCGTACATCATATACGATAGAATGTCCATTTTACAATTGCCATGAGATGCTTAGCTGGCACAGCAGAACAGTGGTCAGCAGGTCGGTGGTCACAAGGTGAGCACAGCAGGTCAGTAATTAATCCTTAGTTTAGGGAGAGATGCTTATCCTAAAGGGAATGCCAGTATGGGGGGGAAGTTACATCCCTATCTTTAAGGGCATCATTCTCATCTTCGGGACATAGTAAATATTTAAAGCAGATGTACAACGCGTGCTCAATAGGCACTTTTTGAAAAACAAGCTCAGGCCGGATTAGTATTAACCTAAATGGCTTCCTCATATCCTCCAATATATCCCATTGCTTGTCTTTTATTTATCATGACAAATGCAGGGGCAGATGGAGCAGAGGAAGAAGTGCATCATGATGAATCTCTCACAAAGCTTGGGCCCTCCAGGTGGACTGAGGAGGTGGGGCTGGAGTGGATCTTTCCCATGGTATCTTTCACTGCCCCCTGTGCCCAGCTGGGCCACACTGAGCCACAAGGCCTTCCCCAGCGCCCCTGGCTCTGGCTGGGCCATTGCATACTGTTTTCTCCACCAAGAAATTTGGAGACCATTTTTTGAAAACACATGAGACAGGTTCCAGGTGATCTCTACTCTAACTTGGCTTCTGTTCTTATTTCTTGGTGGTGGTGTGTGGAGACACAAGCATCGTGCAGTCGACACTGCCAAGAAAACAAGCTTGAAGGGCTCTGGGTTGGTGGGCTAAAAACTGCTCTGTGTGACAGGAGACTTGCTCCTCACTCCTGTTGTCACCTCGGGGCAGTCCCTTCCCCTCTCTGGGCTTCTGTTTCTCCACCATTATGCTAATAGATTGGCCCAGATCACTGGTTCTCCAAGTGGGGTCCCTTGGGCTGGCAGCATCAGCATCACCTGGAACTCATTAGAAATGCAAATTCTCAGGCTGCATGCTGGACCTATTGACGCAGACATTCAGGGCCTGGAGCACAGCAATCTGTGTTTTACTGAGCCCTCTGCGGGTGGGGGATGGAGGGGTATTGTAATTTAACCTAAAGTTTGAGAACCACTGGTTTAGGTGAATTTTCAGTTATCCCTTGGCTCTAACAGTCTGTGATTCTCTGCTCTTATCTGTGAAGTGGACAGATTGCACCCATTATGGGTGACATCTGGGATGATGATGGGCGAGGGCCCTGCCTCTCACAATGAAAATGGAATTCAAATAGGTGGCTATAAAAATTCCTTTCAAGGCATCACCTATTATCGTGTTACTTGAATTCCATTTGCTAATTTATTGAAGCAAAAGCTGAAAGAAGACCCGTGGGAAGGGCCTGAGGCCCGCAGTGAGCGCATTCAGCACTGTTCTGGGTTGTCCCTGAAAGGCCCCTGACGAGGCTCCCTGTGGCAGCACCTGGAGAGGCAGGCTGACAGACGCTTTGTGCATCTCAGAGGGGACACTGTTTCTCCCACTGGTTCCTGACACAATTGGGCAAGTGTGCGCCGGCCCGTCCGGTCTCCAGCTGCAGCTGTGTGCCCCGCGCTCCTGGAAGTGAGCCTGCAGCCCGAGAAGGGGCAATCTGTTTGCGTGGGAGCCATCCCCGGCTCTTGTTGACAGGTTTGTCGTTGACTCATGGAAAGTTCTGCTTCCCGGAGCTGGCCTGTGGCTGAGCCAGGAGACGGTTTTCTCAGGGCCTAGCACATAGTAGGTGTGGTGACCATCACATGTTGAGTCATTTCTTAAAATTGCTTTGGGGCTCAAATAGAATCCTGGAATCAATTTTCAGCAGCTACTTGGCGCCCTGGCGCTGTAGGAGGAGCATGTTATATCGGACTCCTGTTCTCCCAAGTGCCTGCCTGATAGACGAGTGGTGGGAGGAAATTACATTTTGCTGGGTGGCACGCTTGATGGTTTCACATCTAGACATTGCCTTACACACACCACAGGATTGCTAGGTGGGGATTGTTTCTAATTTCCAGATGAAAACTCTAGGGCCCAGAAAATAAATGGCCTGACCGAAGTCACACAAGAAGAAAGTCTAGAGCCAAGATATTAAATTTAGTTTCATTTATTGAGTACTTACTATGCAGCCAAATAATGCACTCATTATATAATGGCTTTCTGTTTCTAATTATTCAGTTTATCTAGTTATTATATCTACTTATTCTATCTATTTAATTACTCTAATCTTCATAGCAATGCTTCAAATAAATATTATTTTCACCATTTTACAGACAGCGAAACTGAGGCTCAAGTGGGTAAATAAACTGACTCTCGGTCACAGGGCTAGGAAGTGGCTAGGCTTGAATTGTACCCCAATCCGTGTTTAGATGGATGGAAAACATCACAGCCTGTTCAGCCAGACTCCCATGGGGTATGGACTTGGTGGTGGCTTGGAAGAATCCTGCTTCCCATCTGTGGTTTCGGTTCTGAATTTTCACCATCAGCAATTTTTAGGATTCTATTCCCTTCAGCCCCCAAACCCAAGTGATTAGTTTTCTCTGAGAGAGTGGGTGTCCTGCACTGGCGAGCGTGAACTTTACATGATGAGACATTTTGTGAGGCGTTGATATTATTACAAGCCTGTGTGATGAGCCTTGAGTTCATCATAAAGATTTTCCTTCGGACAGAGGCGCCCCGAGAAGGATGAGAACCACTGGCCCTTGAGCAGGAGGTGGGGCATCTAACCAGAGAGCATTCCAGAAAGAAAGTGTGAAGTGGGTGACAAAGACAAGCTTCACTACATTTGGCTCACACAGTCTCCATCTTGGGGATGAAGAAATGAGCCCAGAGATGTTGCGGGAGAGATTTGGTTAAATTGAAGTCGTTTATTCAGTGAGTCATTGACTCCAGTGACAAGCTTATTCTGAGCATCTTCTCTGTGCCAAGGCCTGTACTTCCACAGAGGAAGACAGAGATAAGACTGGATCTCCACCTGCAAGAAACACACAGTCAAGCAGCAGAGACACAGCAGCACACAGATAAACTATAATAAGGTGTAATGCAACAGGACGAGGACTGTAATTTTGGCCAACTACCCAATTTTCACAGATACAAGAAGAACAGTGAAGAAAACGCCCTTCCTGACTTTAGAATCAACAAGGAGCATGCGGTCTGCAGGTTACAACGCCCATTCACACATCAGCCATGAGCATTTAGTTCACGGCTAGTGAGTGGATAAACACCACCCTGTGAAGACACATTTCGCAGATGTGTCCAAGATCGCACAGCCTGTGAGTGGCAGAGCTGAGATTTGAACCTGATATCTGAGAGTTGAAGCCTCGTGTGGTTTCCAGCATCAGGTTAGGTGAGCGAGGCCAGAGCTGGGACAGTGGAAGTCTGTTTCCTCAGGATGGGAAGGCTGGGGAAGGTTGGGGAAGGCTGGGATGATGTCATTCCAAAACGCATCCCCTCAGAAGCCTGAGAGTTTCACACCAGCACCGAGAGCAGGAGGCAGAGTTACAGAGGCCACAAAAAGTCTTCTCCACTGGACCAAGTGTGTGGCTTTTCAACCCCACTTCAGGGGAAGGGCAAGGAGAGGTGCTGTATCAGTGAGAGAAGGGAGCTGCAGAGCCTCAGGGGGGCCAGCTCACAGCAGAGGCCAGGGAGGCAAGGGCAGGGAGGGGAAGAGGGATGAACACTTACTGAACCCTGATTGGGCGCCAAGTGTTTTACTCGTGACCTCACGCACCTGCACATGCAACGATGACCTAGACTCCCGATCTTGCTTAGGGAGGAAGGGAAGTGGCTTGCTCAAGCCTGCCCTGTTAAGAAGCATCAGAGGTGGGTTTTGAACCCTGGTCCGCCTGACTCCAAACCCAGCTCTCTTTCTGCTTCCCCACACCGTCTTACCCGCTGTTGTGTATGATGCTTGCAATGGTGTCCGTCTCAGCTGTCCCGCGCCTGGCCGTGACCTTTACATGTGGTGATACGCAGCAAATCACATGCTGTCGACACATGTTAGCATTAGCGTTAGCATCTTACAACCATCTAGTGGGGTAAACTGGTATCTATTGATCCAAGAGGCTTGATGCAAGAGGCTCAAAAGGGAAATATAAACATAAAGGTGTAGCACCAGCTTGGAAGAAGTACTTCATTCTGGAGAGACGGGAAAAAGGAAGCCGGCAATCCAGGATGGGGGCGGGGATAAGCGAAGCCTAAAGGCGGGGGGGGGGGTGCAGGGGCTGAGGGGGTGGAAACAAACAAGAAGAAAAGCTTTGTCCTGTTTTTTGAGGGCAAGAAGCAGGGACCCCTGCAAGGATAAGGGTCTTTGGTTCAGAGGGTCTGCCCTCCATGCTGAGAGGGAATGCTTTCCAGGGAGACGGCTGGAGGTGTGCTTCTGGAGCATCTCAGGGGGCTGCAACCAGAAGTGAAGTCCTCCTCAGACTCCTGCTCTGAATGGCCTGAGCCGTTGGAGGCTGGAACATTCTGAGGGCTGGCCAGGTGGCATTTGTCCAGGATGATGCTGTGGGAGTGCTTAGCTCCCGATGCTTCCATTCATGTCTCCTTGTGACACCTCTGCTCAGCTGTGGCTCCCCCATCCATTTGCACTGCACCAGTGATGGGAGACAAGGTCCCTGCCACCTTGGCATTGCCCTCGTAGGTGGCAGTACAGACAGCAACAATGTAAGTAACAGAAGGCTCTGAAAGAAGCTATCTGGAGGGGAGACAGAATTACCGCAGGGGCCGGTTCGGGGAGGCGGGCTGCTTTCCATGGGTGATGGGGTAAGGTCCGTGTTCAAGTTGAGCATGGAGGATGAGAATGATTCATCCATGAGATGAGCTGGGGAGAGGCAAAGGGAACAGCAAGTACAGAGACCTGGGGTTGGAAAGGACCAGGTGTGTGCAGAGTAGTGAAAGAAAGCCAGTGTGACAGCAATGGAGGGGAGTGACGTGACAGGAGATGAGGGAAAAAGGCAGGTAGCGGATTCCTCAGGGCCTTCCTAAGCCGTGGTGATGAAGTGGACTTTATTTTAAGAGCATGGGGAAGTCACTGAGGTATTTTGAGGAAGGGGGGAAGTTGTGGGAGGAATAAGTAGCAGAGAGGCCATGGTGGACTCGGGGATCAGCTGGACACTGTCGCTGAAGTCCAGAAGACTTGCTCCAAGGAAGGGACAAGGGAGACAGCGAGCAACAGGTGGATGTAGGCGATATTTTGGAGGTGGAACCAGGGGGACTTTTTGACTGTTTAGCTGTGAGGCTTAAAGGAAAGGGAGAAATCAAGGGTGTTTCCTGTGTTTGGGGTTAAACTAGCAAGATGGTGATGGCAGATAAGCTGACAGAGAAGACCAAGGAGGAGCCCATCTAAGTCCATTTTGGACACGTTAAATTTAAGGTTCCCAGTGGGTGGTTGGATATGCGGTCCATTGGACTTGGCACCTTGCAAGTCCTTAGAATCCCGACAAGAGTGGCCCCAGAGGAATGGGAGCGAGGAAGAGGAAGCGAATGTGGATGGCCACCTCGAGGAGCTCTGCTGTGAAGGAGAGTAAGTGTAGGGGGATGGGATCGAGGCAAGTTTTTTTATAAACAACTTAAATTTTTACTAGAGTCTCTCGTAAATATCAAAGGGGATCCTATCTGAAACCCACAACGAGTTTCTTAGCACTTTTTCCATTCTCCTTTATTTCTACTTTTGATTTTGAAAAATTTAAAGTGGTAGAAAAGTTGAAAGAATAATACAGTTAAAGCCCATAATACCCTTACTCGGATGCGCTCTCTCTCTCTCTGGCTGAAGACGGGAGGCATGAGGAGACATGGGAAGCTGAGCTCGTGGACCTGGGAGGGGCACCATTGTGGAGGCGCTTGGCTGTGCCCAGTCTGGAGGCCTGCGAGAGCCTGTGGGCGCAGGGTCCATGAGCCACCGTGGGGGCGGGAGAGCAGCAGCCACTGGAGGACGCATGGGGGATGTGCTGGAATTCTCCCCCACGAGCCAATTCACGTGCTTGACTGCAACACCTCTCCCTTCCAAGAGAGCCCTGACCCAGGGTGGGAAATTGTTTCGCCATGAGCTGGGGTTATGGGCTGAATTGTATCCCCTCAAAATTCATACATCAAAGCCCTAAGCCCCAGTGCCTCAGAATGCGACTACATTTGGAGATGGGCTCTTTAAAGAGGTGCTTAAGTCAAAATGAGGCCTTTAGGGTGGGCCCTAATCCAGTCTGACTTATAAATTTGAACACGTAGAGACACCAGGGATGGGCGTGCACAGAGAAAAGACCACGTGGGGACACAGTGCAGAGGTAGCCACCCACAAGCCAAGGAGAGAGGCCTCAAAGTAACCAAACCTGCTGACACTTGATGCTGAACTTCCAGCCTCCAGAACTGTGAGAACTAAGTTCTGTTCTTTAGCTCCATCCCCATGGTATTTTGTTACAGCAGCCTGAGCTAACTAAGACATTAGGCCGGCCAACGCCCCCAAGGACAGTTGTCTGCTCGTGTGCACCCAGGCCTTTGACTGTTGGCCGAAATGACTGGGCCCACTTGGTCTGCTGGCCAACATTGGCTCAAGTGTTGCTTCCTCTGGGAAGCCTGCCTTCATGCATCCTTTCTCAGTAGCTCCTCGGGGGAACGGAAGGACATTCTTCACCCTGGTATTCTCAGAGGTTGCACAGTGCCACCTGCATTTCTCGTTCCCCTTGCCTGTCTCACTATGTCTTTTCCATAGTGCTCATCTTCTTATGCTGCCTTTGATTAACTTTCCTGTTTTGTCTGTCTGTCTTCCTCCGCTGGTACGTAAGCTGCATGCGGCTGGGTGATTTTGTCCATTTTATCCCCACTGCATCTCCAGAGCCTGGGACAGTGACTGGGATGCAGGGATCCCGCTCTGCACTTGTGTTGATGAAGAAATAAGTGAGAAATGATGTGCAAATATCTCTGCCACTGCGGGGACGTTTGCCGTCCCAGAGGGGAGGTCCTGCCGTTTCGATGTGCCGTTTGCTCTCCATGTAGGAATTGGAGTTCAGCATCTTTTCTTGCCTCTGTGTTGCAAAAAATGAGGCAGTTTTTGGCTTATACGATGAGTATTTCTGACATGCTCCATGACAATACTGGTCGGGGAAGCTGACCATGGGTTTGCTGGCCTGAACCTTAGTTTCACAACCTGCAAAATACGATCTTCTTGATTCTCTGCCTTTGCTGAGCTTTAGTAAAAAGTGATGGCATGCCTATTTGTAGCCCTAAATCAGTGTTATATTCCCTAGGCCTGAGGACCTGCCCTATGTCTGGTTGTGGGTGGCGTTGGTCCTCTTGTGGTATGCCATGATGGGATAACCAGGGCCAATGTCACCAGGCCTTGCATCTCTCGGCCAGCCTACACCTGGTCCCTGGGTGTGAGGTACACGTGTTTGTCGAATGAGTAACAGTGGGTCCAGGTGCTGTCTCCCTCTCTGGGGTTTTCCTCCTAGTAGACGGAGGTTCCCGTCAAACCTTTCGTAGCATCGACGTCATTCTCACGTGGGATAAGGAGTTGAACAGGGGTCATTTAGAGGACAAGCATCAACGGAAACCAGCTGTCTCTGCTCCCTGGTCTTCAGTCCCTGGGGCCCTGGAGGCTGCCTGCTGTTGTGGTGTGGGCAGGTGCACTGTAATCAACCCCCTGGGAGTGAGACCTCTTCCTCTGATGAACTGGGGACCCCTGGGTAAGTTCCTTTGCTTCTCTGAGCCTCTGTCCTCATCTGTCAGAAGAGCATGATGATGTCTGCCCACAGGCCTGTGGTGCAGGTCCATGGATGGCGCACTAAATGTGGCTGTCCTTCTTCCTTTCTGGGGGGACTGTCGCAGTCTAGGACTTATGGTCTTGGGACAGAGATGAAAATCTTAGAAGAGCAGATTTACCATTGGTTTTGCTCTTTTTACCCTTTCATCTTTAAACGACTCTTTTAGTAAACAATTATGGCACTGTTCATCTGGCCCAGGACTCTGGAAGTCATATTTTCTAGGTAAATATCAAGAGAGATCAAAGCCTGAGCACAAGAAATGAGTGCCCGGTGCTGGACCAAATTTGTATGGGAGCTTTGCTGGATGCTACGCCTTCTGGATCTCAATACTTGTGACATGCTGCTGTCCTAAGAGGGTCATTTTACTCTTTGACTAGTTGTACATTGTTCCTCTAGAAGTTATGGGTCTCCCACTTCTTTTCTTCCTCCAGAAAGGCAGTTACACGTGTTGAGAGGCTCCAGACCAGACCAAAGGCTTGAGAGCTGTCTGTGCCCAAATCTGGGATTCTAGTAGCTGATGGCACACAGGTTCCCTTTCAAGTTGGCTTCAACTTGGTTTCTCTGTCTTAGAGGGTGTATAAGAAGCTTGTGCTCATTCATTCATTTGTCCAGTCAATGAACACTTACTGAGTATCTACTTATATCTAAGGCATGCACAGATGAAGACAGTACTTTACGTGTTGTAGTAAAATATGAACAAAGTCTCTGTATATTCAGAGAAGGGAACAACTCAACAGTGAATGGTGTTGGGGGGCAAGTTTCACAAGGGGGTGATATTAGAGATGGGCCTTGAAGGTTGAATAGGAGTTTGCCAGAGGAGGATAGTCATCCCAGCCAGAGAGAACAGAGGAATACAAGTATTGCAAAGATTCAAAGATATGACAGATCCCAGTGTGCTTACACATGTTGAGGTTTACTGTGCTAAAGTCCATGACTGCTGTAATTTTTACCTGTGTGTAGGAGTATGGATACATAGGTGTGTTTCTGTGTTTGAGGGAAGGGCGTGTATATGTGGGAGGTTGTTAGGAAGGGATGCATGGAGTGGTGGGTAGGGCCCCGTATGGAGAGACTTAATGTGCCTGAATATCTCCAGAAATTTGAGAGATTAGAGCCCTAGTCTGGGACAGGAAACAAGAGGTGGCTAGAGTAAAGCAGTTACAACAGCAAATGTTTCCTCAGACCCTCAGTGGTAGCCTGCCACCTGTCACCTTGGACTGGTTCGACTCCCTTTGAAATCTGGCACCTGCCTGTGCAACTTACTCTCCTCCTCTTTCCTTAAGTGGCCCCTCCGGGACGGCTCAGTGCTAGGTGAGGGTCAAAAAGAAATAAAACCCATCCCAAGCTTGGAAGTAGTTTGTAATCACGGAGGATGATAAGGGAGGTGGGAGATGCTCCTGGCACCTCTTGAGCATCATCGACAAACACAGCTGACATTCCCATTTTTGCATTTAGTCTGTCCTGTTCTTCTAGGTTCATACAAATTACTGAGAGACGAGCGACTCAAGCCTTGTTCAATCATTCACTCAGCAATTTACTCCAGAAACTATTCCAGCCCCTCTAAGTTGAGAAAGAAAGATGATTCTTCAATAACAACGAATTCCTCAATGCTTGCCCATGGTGGACTCCCTGAACCTCAATTTTCCATCTGTAAAACTGGCATAGCAATTCTCATCTAACAGGGATGTAACATTCAAAGGAGATTAAAGGTACGTGGAAGCATCTGGCTCATCACAGGTGGAAATATGCTTTTGGTTGCTCTCCTCCCACACACACCTGCTCTCAGGGACATTGTTTTACTTGGTTTCATCCAGGAGCTGGGTGTGGTTCCCCAGGCCACCAGCAGATGGTGCCAACAACGCCGAGCCGGGATGGAGCCTCCAGGCTTCCCCCATGCTCCCGCCCCCTTCCCTGCCTTCCTCCTCCTCTCTTCAAGGCGCAGTCATTCCAGGTCCCAGGCAGAAAGTCACACAAAACACTTAGCGTCCGTCAGCAGATTCCTGGAAGGTCACACTGAATGATGAATGCTCCTGGGTAGGACTGGAGGCTTTCTTTTCTTTCATTTTTTGTCTCCCATGAATTGCATCACTGGGCAGCCTCTTGGCTTTATTCATCAGACTCCTGTGGTTTTTAGACCTTTCCCAATTGTTCTGTGTCTGCTTCCTTTCCAGGCCCCTTCTGGCCAAGGCAGGATATTCAGGGTTGGCTGCGGCCAGAGAACTGGTCGTTGTCCAGCACTTTCCATGGTTACTCCCTCTGCCCATCCTGTCCTCCACTCCCAGAGCCTGAACAGATTGTCGTCCTGGGGACAGAGACCTGATGTTGCTGTGATCCCAGGTGACTGTCTCTGAGCCCTGATTCCCACATAAAGGGGAGCTCGCCTGGCCGGGAAGAGCCTCATCTTCTGCGTCTGATTTTCCTCGGGGTCAGGGCCCTGGGAGACCCTGGCCTTTGGCATCTCCCTCCCTCTTCCTGTCCACAAATATACTGCTCACGGTACTTTTAACTTTGCTAGCTCTTTCAGCAACTACCCAATATTGGGTCACCATTTGTTTTGCTGGTGTCCTGGGAAGGTCCCAATATAACCTTCTGACCCACTGTTCCCTTATTAGGTATTAGGACGATAGTGTTGATTTTTTGTTGGAAGAATGTGAGCCAGACCATGCAGAGGCAAGACGTATGTAGTATAAGAAAGCACTTGTCTTCTCTACTCTTCTTTTTTTAAAGATTGGCACCTGAGCTAATGTCTGTGGCCAATCGGTTTTTTTTTCCCTCTTCTTCTTCTCCCCAAAGCCCCCCAGTACATAGTTGTATATTCTAGTCTTAGGTCCTTCTGGTTGTGCATCTTATCTGCTCTTACTACTCACCCTTACTGTGTGCTGGGCAGTGGGGGTTATTATATGTACGGAGATCAGTAAAAATAGACGCTGCCCTCAAGGAGCCTTTGGGCAAGGGGGCGTGAGAGGATGGTTACAAGTATAGTCCCTGGAGTGAGACGCTGTAGAATAGACAGAACACTTGGGTCCAGGACCCAAGAGATGGAAGCAGGGATGGCTCTGCTCACCATCATCCCTAGTGACCCAGATGGGAAATTTGTGTTTCCCGTCCTCTCTGCAACTTTAGGCTCTGAGGATCCAGAGGCCTTGGGTCCCGGAGTGGAGATGATACCACCCGAAAATGCAGCAAGAGACCACGAAACTAAGCTACAGCTGCTGCTGGTCATTTTGGGCTCTTTGTGCCAACAATTATCAGGCAAAGAAAGGAGTTACTATATTGGTAGAGGCAAATGGCTCTGATCGTCATGGGGAAGCGGGGCTGCTGCTTCATAATGAGGGCAAGGAGCAATGTGTTTGGCATGGAGGAGCTCCCTGGGGCATCCCTTGGCATTCTCACACTCAATTTTAACAGTAAATGGGGCAAGTTCCACAGCCGTGGCCTAATAAGGGCATGGTAACCAGGGGCTCGGACCCCATTAGGTGAATCCCTCAGGAAAATCCACATAGATCAGCTGAGGTGCGAGCTAACATGGAGGAAACTTAGTGTGTGTGGTGGAGGAGAGAGATGATGAGTTTCAGATATGACCTTGGGACCAAGGCAGCAGTCCCTCTCTATTAAGTTTCCTCAGCGTTGTGGCCAATCAGGACCCTGAAGAAGCTGCGCCTAAATGGAGCAAACAGTGTGAGAGGCAAGGGCGTGGGGTGGGCCGCAGTAGACACTGCTGCTCCTCTTCAACGTCCCTTTGACCTGACGGTTCACTCTCGACTATGGCGCTCCCTTCTCTTAGAGGATTGCCTTGGATAATGGATGCTGCCCTGGAAACGCTTGGAAGGTTATGTCCTCCCTCTGAGGATGGCTTCCAGCCAACGGTTGACTGATGTTGGGATACAGAAGACAGACAGACCCCTTGCCTCAAGGTGGGACAACTCTGTGGTTTCATTTATATTCCACATCGCTTCAGCTGAACCCACATCTTTGCTTAGCTTTTTCCACTGCATTGTTCTGCTTCCCTCTCCTCCTTAGGGGTCCTCCTGAGAGCCCTCCCTTAACACATCAATTGCACAAGGATCCCTGTCTTGGCCTGTGCTTCTAGAGAACCTGACTTAAGGTAAATAGCTGTGGGAATACAAGGGAAGGAGATACCATTGTCTGGGGGCTCAGAGGAGTCTTTCTGGGGTAGGTCTTCAAGGATGAGTAGGAGTTTGATTGTGGGAAAAGACATTCCAAGCAGAGGAAGAGAACAGCAAGGTATAACAGTCATGTACTCTGTCTCAAGAATGTCAAGCTGTTTTATTTGGCTGGAGTGCTAAGTGCATGGGGTGGGGTGGGCTGTGAGCGGCAGGAGATGCTGACACCAATTCGTAAAGGCCCAAGTAAGGAGACTGGACTTCAAGCTTTAGATCTGAAGTAACCCTCCCTGGACCTCTTCCCTTGCTCTTTTGCAGTTGGCTGAGACCTGAGGGACCACCACTTAGAAATTAATTGTAATATAAAAAGCATCCTTTGTCATATTTCAAGTCAGTGGAAGAAGTGGGGTGTAAAACTCATGCTCCCAAATTCCAGCCCAAGGCTTTATCTATTGCTCATAGTAATGAAATCCTCTGACCACTAAAATAATATTTTAACCCACTCCTAAGCTGTGGACATGGATATATCCTGATTCATCTAGTCCTCACGTTATTAAAATACATTGTTCTTCTTAACAATTCCTAATAATTAATAGCAATTCAGATTCATCTCATATTTATTTAGCCTCACTATATGTCAGCCTCTTTCATGTACGTACTCATTTCATTCTCACAAGTACCAGTGAAGCATGTGGTATTATTCCAATGTTCTAGATAAGAAGCGGAGTCACAGAGAGGTCAGAAAATGTACCCAATGGAGAAACTCAGGATTTTTCCACATTACTACCGGAGTACATTTTTTCCTATGTCATTTAGTTTTTGTTGCATAACAAACCACTCCAAATCTTGGTGGATTAAAACAACAACAATTGATTTATTTGATGATTCTGTGGGTTGGCAATTTGAGCTGGGCTCAGCTGGGTGGTTTTTCTGCCGATAGTGGCTGGGCTCACTCATGCTTCTGTGGTCAGCTGCTGGCTGGCTAGAAAGTTCTATCTCTGGAGGCTAGCTTCTTGTGGCTGGGGCAATGGCGGAAAGTGGACCAGGCGTCTCTCCTCATCCAACAGCCTAACTCAGGCTCGAAGAGCAGCAAGTGAAGACAACTCCAGTGTGTAAGTGCCTTTCAAGCCTCTGTTCGCATTGTAATGGCTAATGTCCCACTGGCCAAGTTATGTGGCTAAGCTCAGAATCAGCATGGTAGGTAAGTGGCTGCCCGAGGGCATGGATGCAGGGAGGGAGTAATCTTTGGCTATGTTTTCAAACTATCATGTTCTGTTTTCAAAAACATTTTTACTATAAAAATGTATATATGTTTGATATATTTATAAATATCACATATGTATGTATATCATGTTAGTTTGGAAAATTGGGGAAATATAGAAGAATCTAAAGAAGGAAAGAAATCACCTGTAATGTACAGAGATAATCATTGTTGACCTTTTAATATGTTTCCTCCTGTCTTATGAGCATATGAGTGAGTGTATGACTGTGTGTGTATACTTTTGTGTGATATTTTCCTTTAAAAGAATGATATCAGAACCTGCCTTTTTAATTGACATTATATTATGAACATTTCCGCATGTCATCAAATAATTCTTGAAAATACAGCATCTTTTAATACTCTATCATATCTCCCCATCATGTTTTATCTAACTTTACCCTATCATTTGTTTGTTTTTTGCTGTTTAGGTTGCTTCCATTTCTTTCTTTTTTTGTTTTTGGTCATTATAAGAACATTCCATTGAAAATTCCAGAATATAAATCTTTATCCACATTTCTGATGATTTTCCTAGTACAGATTCCCAGAAGTGAATTACTGGATCAAAGAAGATAGCATTTGTAAGGCTTTCAATACGCATTGCTAAATTGCTTTCCTGGAATTCACTCTCCCGTGGCCCTGTGGGGAATGGCCTGCATTGTGGCACTTTCAAGAGCACTAAGTATTATCTTAAAAAGAGGAAAAAGATTAGTTAGGCAAAAAATGGTACCTTATTTTAATTTGTATTCCTGGTTGCCAGAAAGGATAAACGTTTTAGAAATGCTTATTGACCATTTATAGTTCTTCTGTGAATGTCTTTTTTCTTGAAAAAAGATATGCGTTTTACATTGATTTGTATGAATTGCCCTGTATTAATGTTATCAACACGTTATCATCTAAGTTACAAAATTTTTTCCCTTTAGGTTGTCATTTACTTTTTAATTTTGTTTGAGGAGTGTTTTTTTTTTTTTTTTGACATATGGGGATTTAAAAATTTTCACTGTTGAATCTATTTTTCTTTCTTTTTTGGTGACAGTCATTGCTTTTAGGTTTACAATGTCATTTTTGATCCATCTCTTAAAAAATGTCAGACGTAGTGGCTTCGCCACTTAGCAGAACAATGTTCAGAAAGGCTGTCTGTCTTTGGAACCAGAACTGACAGGTGGAGCTGATCTCCTGTGGGATGTTTTCCCCTCCAGTGGAGTCTGGCTGAACTGCCTCCAGGGTCCCTGTTAACTGACACCAGGTTGATCAGCAAAGGCCCTTGGAGCCTTTGTGGCGTGGCTGTGAGCCCGTCAGGAAAACCGCACGGCACTTACACCTGCGGCTCATCCTCTCTCTGTCGGCCCTGGCCTCCCGTCATCCTGGCCAAGAAGCAGGTGCATGCTCTTCTTTGTCTGTTACAATCCTGGTTGGACTTATCACCAGACACTCCAAAGGTCCATGGTACAAAGTAGTTTGTGTCTTCCCCACAGTGTGAATTTGAATCCCACTGGCTGTGAGACTGATGCACAACAATGAGCTGCTTAGCGGGTTGGAGAGCAGGGCCATCACTGTCTAGTCCCTGTACTTCAATGGAGCTTCGTGGTGCAACTTGGGAAGTGTTAAAGTGTTGGTTCTTGATGAACTTTGCACCTGAATGAGATCAAGCCAAGGTATGTGCTAAAGGTGGAAGGAAATGCAATTGCATTGCAGATTCTCCTTTACATTGATGGGCATCTGAGGATAATTTCTTAGCTGGAGCTAAGAGGGAATATGATTATAGTGGAAAAAGACCAGGGGATTCAGAGATGTTCAGAACTGGATTCAAATTCCTTCTTGGCCACTCACTATGTGGCTCTGACAAGTCTTTGACCTTCCTGAGCCTCTACTTCCCGTCATGAGTAGACACCAGTTCCCAGAGAACTGTTACGCGTATGGAACGAGCTAATGCAGGCCAAGTGGTTGGCACTAAAGGTTTTCAGTAAATGGAAGATAGTATTTTTATCCAGAAAAAGAAAAGTGATCTAAGTAAGAAAGTGACGGTTTAGGGATTTTGGCATTTTGTGAAAATTTCAAGAATAATTTTTTGGAATGTCAGGAATCTGTTCCTGAGCTTTTCCAGGAGCGTGAGGCGATGGGTCGGTGGCCATGCAAAACCGTGGGATAAGAGCTGCATGCCTTCTGTAAGTATTGATTTTGATATTAAAACACACAGTGATATGCAATGGACTAGGATGCAAAAGTCACACAAGCTTCTAGGATAAAACACAAGACTTCTAAGAAATTGCACACCAGTGGGAGGTCTTTTTGGTGCTCAGATGCGCAGAGGTATGAGCTCTGCCTTCCTTGCTAGTAGGGCTATTTCAGTGGAAATATTTGAGAGGATCTGGATAATGCTAAGGTGCTTCCCCAGAAGGTAGGAGAGCCTTTGGGCAGCCACACGGACAGTGCTCAGAAGGGAGCAGTTTCCTCCCAGCCTTCCTGGAAGAGAACCTTCTGGGAAGAGAGACATGTGGGATCACTCCTCTCTGGGGACATGCACAGGTATCTTTATAAACCCTTGTGGGGGTCATTGGAGCTATTCACAGACTATTTCTTGTTCTTCCAGGTGCTCAATAGGATGGTACTTCCCTGGCTCCTTGAAAGTAGATGCAGCCATATGACTTGTCATGGACAATAAAATGTGAGCAGAAGTGACATGTGTCATGTCTGAGCAGAAGTCTCTAGCACCGGCATTCGGTTCGCCATTTTGCTTTGCCCTGGCTCAATAACCTGGAAAGAGGGAAAGGGGCTTCTCTCAGCCTGGGTCCCTGAATGAGTACCACATACAGCAGATCTCCCAGTCGGCCGTGGTGACATGTAGCATAAGCAAGACATAAACCTTTGTTGTTTTATATCTCTGGGCATGTGAGGTTTTTCCCTTGTTATTGCAGCAGAACCAAGCTTATTCTGGTTGATGTCCTACTTGAGGGTAGACACTGAAAGTAGGTGGCTTCATTTGGCCCACACAGCCTTTATGGTGCTGGATTCACAGCTGACACTCGGATTTCTTTTATTTCTGAGACTTATTGAGCAGGTTATGTGCCTGGCTGAGAAGGTCTGGGTGTGAGGGTGACTGAGCTGTAACACTCCCATTGGCAGCTGTCCCCCCTGACACCAGGGGCCCACCACTTGTTTGGCTGATGAGGCTGACGAGGAGAGAGAAAGGCAAGGACAAACATTTGTTCAGTGTCTACTGTGTGCCAAGAACTCTGCTAGGTACTTGCTCTGTGTTCTCTGTAATGATCATAGCAACCTATGAAGTTATTATTATTACTTCCCTTTTATAGATGAAAAAACGATATCTCAAAGAAGTTATGTAACTTATTCAAAGCTACAAAGCTAGTAAGGGTCCAAGTTGAGATGCAGACACAGGCTGAGGAAATGGACTGTGAAGGGAAAGTCTCTTTCCTTCCCATCTCTCAGTTATGTTTCTCTGAAGTGCTGAATCTCATTGCGTTAGATCCAGGAAGCATTTGCTGACCACTCAGTCTGAAAAGAATCTGTCCCCCACCTCTGCGTCATCATTTTTTCTCGCTGTATGTTTTCCTTAGTAACTCTTATTGTTTAATATCTGTCTCACGCAATATGCTGTAAATCCTAGCACAATAAGGACCACGTTGTCTCATTAACTCTTGGGTGCCCGGGACCTGTTCCATGTTGGCACACAGGAGGCATTTAATAAGTGGTTGCTTATGTCAGTAAATAAAGCCTCCTTATGTTGATGGAGGAACTCTTGAAGCGGGTAGTGTAGAGGTTAAAAGCACAGACTCTGGAGCCAGCTTACCTGGGTTCGAACCTCAACTTTGCTACTTCCTAGCTGTGTGACCTTGGGGAAGTTACTTAACCCCCTGTGTCTCAGTTTTCTCATCTGTCGAATGAGGATAATAGTAGTATCTTTCCTCATGGTTATTGTGAGGATTGAACGATCTGTAAACAACCTGTAAAGCACTTAGAACAGTGTTCAGCACTTGGTAAGTGCTCGGTGAGTACCAGCCATTTGTAGGTGTAATACTGTTGTTAGAACACATGAGAAAAGGGATGGTACTGCACTGTTAGGGAGGCTATAGTATCTGAAATAGTTTGGTGCAGTAGAAAGATCATGGGATTTGCAGTCAGACAGACCTGGAGCCCTCCCTCGCCTCTATGACTTACTAACCAGCTGCCATAGACTGAATGTGTCCCCTCCAAGTTCATATGTTGAAACCTAATCCCCAATGTGGTGATATTTGTAGGTGTGCCTTTGGCAGGTGGAGTCCTCATGAGAGGGATGACTGCCCTTATAAAGGAGTCCAGAGGGCTCCCTCCTCTCTTTCATGTGAGCACACAGCAAAAGGATGGTCATCTGTTAACCAGGAAGCGGGCTCTCACCAAACATTGGGCCTGCTGGCATCTTGATCTTGGACTTCCATCCCCAGAACTGTGAGAAATAAATGTCTGTTGTTTATAAGCTGGCCAGTCTGTGGTATTTTGTTAGAGCAGCCAGAACGGACTGAGACACCAGGTGATTTGGGCAAGCCCATTGCCCGCTCTGAGTTTGTTTTCTTCATCTGCCTAAGCAAGCACATAGACTGGCATCGCTGGAAGGGAGTGAAAATATGAAAAATAATGCCCAAATCAGGAGTGACATACATGTGTGGCAGATTTGGTGTGTCTAGGAGAGGAGACTTGGTCTGTGAAAGCCTCCTGCACAGTGCAGGCGAAGTGCCCGTGCGTGAGGATCTGTAAATGGTGTCTGGACAAAAGTATGAATGAGGGTGGATATTGCTGAATGAATGCAGGCAAGAGGTGGGTGTTGCCCATTCAATTCAGGACTTAAAGGGCTCACCCTGGGGTGAAAGTAGGAGAGATTCTGTAGGTGACAAGGATTTCTTGGTGATTGAGTGAATTCTAGCATTGAGAACTGATCAGATTTTGATGATTTTTCCAGGCACGCTGGGTTCATTTTGCCTCTCTCACGGGGCACGCCTGTGCATGAACAGCTCTTGCTAATGTGCTGTAACACGGACCAATCTCAGGATCAAGTCTTCCACTTACTACTGACTACGTAGGAACAAAGAAATCAAAACCATTGCTCCTAAAAGATTCCCCAATGGCTGCGATATTTTGGCTTACCGAGCATAACTGAATTAATTCATGGTTTTCCTAGAAGAGGAATTGAATCCATCGACCTATGGCTCTGTCATGCTTGTTTTGGAGATAGGCCAATTGGTCACATTAATTCTGGGAGAAAATTGTTGTGAGTCAGCTTTTGAACCTCACCTGTGCAGTTAAATGTTGGGTGGTCCTTTGCTCCAGTTGAACAGATTAATCTTTTCCTTGTATAAAGAGAATTGTGAGCTGAAACATTACATCAAACTGCTAGTCTGCACCCTCCACCGTGAAATATCAGCTTTATTAGTTCCATTCTTCAAGACATTGTGAAATAATGAAAAGCATATTGTGTAACCAAGATATGGCAGATTTCAATGCACATATTTCCAAGTGACCGTCTTAGTTTTCTATGTAAGTGTAAATTACTTAGTAACAATGGAGTTAACTGAACTATTATTCCCTCAACTCAACATTGCTATTATTCACTTAAGACAAAGCCCGCATGAGATGCTTCTAGTATATGAAATATATTTTGGGTAATTACGCAATTGCTCAACTACTCTAAAGCATTTGTTTGGAAATTCAGGAAATGGAAGCATCAGCAAATCTAGATTTTAATTAACCTTGAGAGTGATCACAGTGTAACTCTGGGTAAATAAGAGGGGAGAAATTATTATTATTTGTTAAACAAGAGAGAAAAATCTTAAAGGTTAATAAAGTATGCAAATTACCTGCCAAATACTCACTTATTTGTAATTTGCTACCCCATTGTAGAGAGACTGTGGGAAAATTATGGATCAAAATTTTGTGAGCAAAGGTTGGCATTTCTTGAGATGATGAAGTGATCTTCTGAAGTTGTTTGAACTAGAAAATAACATTCCCTCCCTTCTCAAGACCATCCTATTGTCGCAATAAACATGGCAGAAGGTTTGTTGAAAAAAACTCAAGTGACTTCAAAATTGTGCCTAATCAGAACTTTCACTCTGGTGTCTTTCAAATCAATAAGCATCTTCTATTATCTTCCAGGTACAGTGAATGCAGATACTTTGGGAGGAGATGGAGGAGGAAGATTGGAGGACATCCTAGATTGTTTAATTAAAAAAAAACCTTCTATTGTTTCACTTTTTACCTCCTTTTTATAAAATATTGGAATGTCAAAGTTAGAAGAAACTTTGTAAGTCATTTAATCCAACCTAACATTGGGTTTCCTCTAGAGCATTCATGACTCACAGGTCTTCTAACCTTGACTTGAAGTTCAGTGGTTGGAGCTTGTTACCAAACTTCTTAATCTCAAGTTCGTGTCCCCCGTGTGCGGTAAGCCAAACACTGAGACATCGGCGCCTGGAGATGGAGAAGATTTATTTGAATTGGCAAAGATGAGAAGGTGGGAGCATGGGTTCACTCAGATACGCCTTAAAAAGAGTAGAAAGTGAGGATTTTATAGAGCTAAGTGGCTTGGCAGGAGGAGCATTGGAGAAGCAAAGGGGTCACTCTGCATAAGCCCGTGGGCAAGCTGGGGGCCAGCCATTGGTGATCGCAGCCTCCTGGAAGGAATTCTCTTTCTTCTGCTAAACAAGCTCACAAATCCTTGAGACTTGAGTCGCCCCTTAAGTTAAACAAGAAAACAGCAAATTGACCAGATTCACCTGTCTGTGTTGAGGACAAGGTCAAAAGGAAACCATGTTCTTATTGACTATCTACAGTGACCCTCAGGTACTGGCCTTCAACCTCAGTATCCTTTGTGGACACTCATTCCTTCCGAGTTCAGATCTCTTTGACTGTTGATTTCTTCCGTTCTTTTCTATTCTTTCTTTTTTTTTTCAATTTAGCTAAAATTCATCTCCTTGTAATGGCCCCTGGTCCTAATTCTTTCTCCTCCCTCTCCCCATTTCCTTATGCCCTCACAGCTATATCTGATTCTTCCACAGGACGGCCGTGCCCAATGTCTTCCATTTGCCACTCTGAGCCCTGCCTTCACCCTTCTTCACTCTCTCTGCCCTGGGAGGCTGACCTGCATGGAATTCAAGGGGACTCCATCCAGGGGGTCCTGTGTGCTCTGACTTCTGGTTGGATTTGGCCATCAGGGTGTCTTGGTAGAAGATTGAAAGGAGAGAGGAGAATGAGTTTTGATGTCTATATTCCCTGGGCTCCTACCTGTGGGGTTGTCTCTGGTTGGCTTTGTCCTTACTGCCCAATGATTGTCATTGTTTCTTTCAAGGAGACCTTCTCTCTACATGACTTTCTTCAGGTTTCAGTAACCACTTCCTCTATGCATCCTTGTGCCTAGGCGAGACAGCTCCCCTGCTTCTAGCCGATCCTCTACCCCTACAGCACTGCAAATAGTCCCTTCGTAAACAAATCCTCCTCAATTAACCTAATTTGATAAAACCATCTGTTTCCAGTTGGGACTCTGGCTGATACAACAGTCCTTCAGATAATTCTGAAACAACACTATGTACCCACTATATCCCCCCTTCTCCATGCCAATGACCCACGATTCCTCAATTATGCCCAGTATCACTTGGCTTTAAAAATTCTCACCATCCTTTGAAATGTTCCAACTGGGCAGTCTCTCTTATGAAGTATGGGGCCCAGAACTAAAAGCAGTGGTCCTGAGGTGACCAGACCAGAACACAGCAGGATTCTTTCATTGCCTCTGGAGACCATGTTAGTCGTGATCCTAGCTGAGGGCCCACGTCACATGTGTGGAGCTCCTGTGGACGCTCCATCATCTGGTGGCAGCATGCTGAGCTTGTGATCTTGGTTGTAGGATGTGAGGCGCTTGCTGTTAATCGAGACTCAATTACTGGATGTATGATCAACTCTGAGTCCTAAGTTGGGCTGAAATGCTGATCCCTGACTCCGTTTTGTTCTGAGAGTTAAATGAGCCAGTGTATGTGGAACTGCTCTATAAACTACAAAGGGCTATACAGATATTATTGTTGGTGTTAGGCAGTGTTACTTCTGCCCCTCTCCCTTCTCCCAACTCTCTCCTTTCTCTTCCTCTCCTCTTCAGCAGAACAGGGCGGTCATCTGTTTGCTTTGACAAGGATATCTCCCAACCCTTCATCTACAGGTACGTCAACAGCTTAGACATTCCTCAAAGACCAGCTCATGATTGCTGCCTTCCCAGCGCTTTCCCAGATCAATCCAATGAGAACCACTCTCTTCATTTCTACTGGAACATTTTGCTATTCTTACCTCTTAGAAAGCTAGAGGTAGAGGGAATCTTAGTTATCATCTGGTTCTACTTTTTTTGTTTTACGAAATGAATGAGTTGAGACTTAGAGAAGAGAAGCAACTTGTCTAGATTTATGGAGCAAATTAGGGATGGAGTCAGGATCAGAACCCAGGATGTAGGTCTCCCAGCTCAGAGCTGCTCCCAGGACCCCTGCACCTCTGAGAACCGTCCGCTCTGTTCCATGGTGGATCGCGTGTCCTTCCCCTCTTCATCTGTGAACTCCTGGAGGGCAGGGGCTGTGGCTCATTCTTCTAAGTTCTCACCGTAGCAACCCTCACCTTGAGCATGGCCCTGTCTGCTTATGGCATAAATGACAGATGAATTGGGGCTGGAGAGGGAATGAAACTGAAAAACTGGGATTGTTTTTGAGTGGAATGCTAGCTGAAGGCTTATTCATTTCTGCCTCCTTTCTCACCCAAGATGATGTACCCAGAGCCTTTTTTTAATCCAAGGCCAAGATGGGATTATCACTTTTCCCTTTAACTTTAAGTGAACATTTTTGAGATTTCTGTATATAACTGGTGAATTTTGCTGAATAGAGGTTTTGGAACACTGTTTTAAATTAAAAAGGCTCGGGAGTACATGAAAGTGGAAAATTCAGTTGCTGGTAAGTGACTTCCTTGGCTTATTGCAGTGAGAAAAGTTAGCTGACAAGAGTGAATCTTCAAAGAATTAATTTACAAAACTACGTGTTTAACACTGCAGCCTCAGCTGAAAGAGCCAGAGAGTCGGAAAAAGTGCTGAGTCTGGGGAAAGTTAGTGATGGCCTGCGTACCTTGCAAGGAAGGCGAGCCGAGTCAGCATCCCCGGAGTGGGGAATATGGCACCGGGGGGATGAATCTTTCAAATGAGCTGTACTCTGCAAGGCAGCGTCTTGCCTTCCTGAGGTTCTGTGCATAGGGCTTTCAGATGGCATGGCCAGTGTCCTGGAGCCACCTCCTGAGAGCCACACTGAACTGAGAAGCCTGGCTGATTCTTAGCATGCCGTCAAGCTCTTTATGTTTCTCATGGAGCGCAGTAGCCAATGAAGTGATACTTGTGATAGTTACACGCAGGAGAGCACATTTTGTTAAAACTTTTTTTTTTTTCAAGCTCCAACACCTGCTCCTCTCTTTCCTAATGTGGTATATTCTATGCTATCTGCAATATTGGCATAGCAGCATGCAAGAAGAATTAGAGGAAGTGTGGGGGTATTCTGAAGATAGCACCAGCTTTGGAATCAGATAGAACTGGGCTTGAGCCCGAGTCCTGCCACTCACTTGCTGATGACCTTTTGTAAATAATTTGCCTCTTTGAGGCTCAGTTTTCTCATCTGTGAAATGGCAACAAAGACAATTACCTTGATAGTCATTGTATTTATGGCAATCGATATCTCTAATTCTAGCTTATGTTCGTACCTAGCATATAATGGATGCTGCTACTGATAATGATGCTGCTGAAGGTGATGATGGTGGTGGTCATCATGGCAGTGGTGGTGGTGATGGTGGTGGCCATCGTGGTGGTGGTTGTGTAGCTGAATATCAATGGGGCTTTTTCTTTCCATTTTGAGATATACGATTCTTCATCGTGATTGGGAAGTAGCACCCAAACACAATAGAATCATGGGATTTCCCTGCTGGAAGGGACTTTAAAGACCATTTTTCCCCAACCTTCTACATGTGATGCCTAAATACATTTAAATTGGTATTTCACCCTCTGTTTCAACATTCTCCGGATGTTGTGGATGGGGCATTCAATAACTCACTAGCCCTGATGTCAATCAAATGATTTCTTTCTGAGCAACAGTTTTTTAATCTGGAAAAGGGGTTGATAATGCCCAGGTATCAAGATCGCTGTAGGGGTTAGAGGTCATACACATTAAAGGTCAAGACAGGCGCGCAATATCTGTTTTCCTTCTCCCCCTTCCGCTTCCCTTGCCGGAAGCTGCTTCTTTCAGCTTTGGATGGCTCTATTGTTTAGCAAGTCCTGACTCCCTGGGTTTCTACCTGTCAGTCTCCATTTCCCTTTTAATGGCCACATGGGATGAAGTGAGTCAGTCTTTCCTAAGACAGCCCTGCAGACATCATACTTGTGTCTTCTCACCCCAGTTCCTGCATCCTTTGGCCACTTCCTATCATCACATAGTCTCCAGTCCCCTTGTCTTATTTATTCTTCTCTGAGTGTGTGCCTACTTCCTACTCAAACTGGTACTTTTAAGGATCGGAGGTGAAAAGGAATTTAGAGAGTATCTCCGCTTTAGTTTTGTGCCTGGTACAACTGAGGCCCAATGTGAAGAGAATTAATGCAACAAGTTCTGCTGGACTCAGGGGCATGGCCCCCAGTTGTGTATTGTGATTGATGTGGTTACAGCTAAGGTGCCCTTATGACAGCAACTTTTATATTTTCATTGCAGTGTTTCCTTGCTCTTTCCAGAAAGGAACCCAGATACAGCAAAAGGGTTTTCTTGGGTTGTAAGAACATCTATATTCTTTAAGAATATTCTCGTCTGCTCACATTTTATATCCAACACCAGTTGTTCCTTAGCAAGCCGCTTGAAGTTTGGAGGAGAACCCACTCTTTGAACCCAGTGCAGCTCTAACGGAGAAGCATGGAGCTGGCTATTTTTATTCCACGTGGCAACATGGATGGTGAAGGCAGGGTTCGCCTGTGAGGTGGGACTAAAGTACCTTCCTCGGTAATATCTAGTAGTGCAAATGCAGGCACGCTATCCCATCTCTCTAAGCCTCAGTTTCCTCTTCTTAAAATGAGGGTTTTGACCTCTTCATTGCCTAACACTAAGGATTGTGGGAAGATTATGTGAAAATAATGTCTCAAAGGACTTTTCTGAACCATAAAGCATGAGGTATATGCACAATTTCTTGCAATCTAGACTGAATCAATTTCCTACTGCCCAATTATCCTCTGTGAATTCATAGCCATCTTGGTCAACTGAGGCAGGTTGCCAAGCTTGAAGTATGCCCAAGTCCACCGTACTGGTTTTACCTTTGCTCAAGGTCAAGTTCAAAGGTCCAGTTGTCCTGAATGTCAGTTTTGACTGTATCAGTCCGTGGTGAGTTTTCTGTCTTCTGAACCTAGCCCTACCTGTTGCATTTTTTTTCTTGTAGGGCACAGTTACATTCTTCTATGTCATGTTTGTCTTCTCTCGAAACAGTCTCTAGCAAGTTCTGCCAACTTCAGCTCTTACAAGGCTCTCCAATCAAATCTCTCTTTTGCGTTTCACAAGTGTGTAAAAATAGAGACTATGAACCAAGAGATAAGAGTTGAGAACATGTTAAGAGCTTCCTTCAATTTATAATGCTGTATTTTTTTTTTTTGAGGAAGATTAGCCCTGAGCTAACATCTGCTGCTAATCCTCCTCTTTTTGCTGAGGAAGACTGGCCCTGAGCTAACATCCATGCCCATCTTCCTTTACTTTATATGTGGGACGCCTGCCACAGCATGGCTTGCCAAGCAGTGCCATGTCCGCACCCAGGATTTGAACCAGCGAACCCTGGACCGCTGAAGCAGAATGTGTGGACTTAACCACTGTGCCACCTGGCCGGCCCCTATAATGCTTCGATTATAATGAGGTTAGATGTTTTTCCTAAGTTTTTGGCCATTTGTATTTCTTTTCTTTCTTCTTTTTTTTTTTGGTGATTTCCCCATTTGTATTTTTTCCCTCTGCCTTCAGCATTTATTTTTCTAATTGATTCTCACAGGGTTAAATTTGTCATATTTTTCTTTTTGGTTTTTATCTTTGGCGAAACCTCAAAGTCTTCTTATATATGAAGATTATGTAAATATTCATCAAATATATTTATTTGTTTAAAAACATGAAATCTTCAATTCATCTAGAACTTAGGTTATACAATGTAAGTCAGGGTTCTAGTATGGTATTTTTTTTCCTAAAGGGTTAGCTAGGAGTTTCATGGCCATTGCCACATGAGACCCTCTCCCCTCGTAGATGAAATACCTTCTGAAGAATAACAGAACTATATTGTCCTATTGATTTTCCTGCCTACATTGGCAATAGGCTGCTACTCTCTCTGTTTCTATTATTTTAGTTTTTAAATTCGTTTTAATGTCTTTTATGGCATGGCTCCCCTCCTTTTATTTCTACCGTTCCCTGCTCCCTCCCCTTTTAATTTTATAGATTTATTCCTACAGATAAACTTGAGCATGTTAAGTCTCCTAGGATATTCCATTGTATTTTGACTGAAATTGCATTCGTGTTATTGGGATAGATCAAACTCCAGAAAATAACGTAAGGAAACAGAGCAGAGCAGAGTAGAAACCCAGAGTCGTATAGAACTAAATGGTAGAGCAGAAGTTATGAGGGAAACTCGGTGGAGAAAAAACCGGAAGAGGGGTAGAAGCTCAGAGAAAAGAAGATGTAAGGACAAACTGGAGACAGAATAACTGCTGGGCCTTAAGGATAAATCACAAATAATATTTTCAAAATACTACAAGATAAAATTTTTCTGAAGCTACAGGAAATTGTGAACCTATCATGTGAACCATATCAGAAAGATTACTTAAATATGACAAATATCTCGCCATATCCTGGTGAAAATATTGAATTCCATGGATAAAAAAGCAATCCTAGAAAACTTCATGGAGGAAAAAACCCCAGAAAGTCCAGTGGAAAAAGTCAAGGAGGGAGGCCTGAGACTTCTCTCCGCGACATTGGATAAAGGCAGTCAATGGGACCGCATTTACAGAGTCTGGGAGAAGGCGTATGATTCCAAAATGCTACACCCATGCAAACTGTCATCTATAATTTTAATAATCAACATACATTTTCCTATTACAAAAGAAAAATAGGTGTATTGTAGAAAATAAAAACATACTATTAAAAATTTAAAACATCTTAAAAAATCAAAACGACTTGGAATCCAGACTTTTTAAATGCCAGTTTCTGCACTGCTCCCTTTCTCTTGCAGCTGTGTACAGCGAGGTATCGGGACTATGTGGATATGACTTATTTATGCTCATTCTGTTCCCCCAGCCCTCGCAGTGATGACTGAAATTTGGCTCTATATTTGTGCTCCCTACCAGGCAGAAGCATTTGATTTTGGTTTTAGTTAAAGTGAATTGAGAAACAAGTTACGAATGAACACACAGCCTGGAAACAAATGGACTTGTGTGCCTGCAGATTTGAGATGCCTAGATCCCTAAGCTTCGAAGGAAAACAGGCGAAGCTGAATGGTTTCCAAATGGAATCAATTCTCAGTGAACCAGAAGAGTCAAGAGGCTCATTTGAAGTCAGGGCAATTGCCCTGAGCGGAGCTGGGCAGATCCGGGTCTGTATATTCACTTCTTCACTTACTTTGTGTGAGCTTGGCTTCTTACATCATAGAGCCCTTTTTCTTTTCTTTTCTTTTTTTTTCGCACATACAAAATGATAATTATGTTCCTCTTCTGTAGTTGTTGTGAGGGTTAAACACAGTGATGTCTATAAAATGTCTAGCACAGCCAGGCACTGAATATTAACTCATTAATAAATGGTGGCTGTTCGTTAAGATAACAATTTAGTAAACACACAAGCTTCATTTCAATGCTATATAAAATCAGTGGATGCTTCAAACCAAGAGCTCGAGAGATTAAGCATTCCTTCAACATCTGGCCAAGTAATTAATTCTCATATTTATAAGCTTTGGCGGTACATTATCAAGGAAGGTAGGCCTCTTGTGAATTATAACTTTTTAATTAATTCACTTCACGGGTGCTGATTAGTACTAATTTATAGCTTGGTTTGCATATCCTTGAAGGAGGTAAAACTGTGCATCTTCGGTCCGCATATACACGCGCCCCCCTCACAGTTTGCTCTGAAAGGTCCCTGTCCCTCCTCCAAGTCTGTCTTGCTTCTGTGCGTAAGATGTGCCCGCAGTTTTTAATGGTCCTGGCTAAAGAGACAAGTCGTATAGTAATCTGCCCCATGTGCAGGCCATTAGGGGTAGCTTTCCACTCTGCTTTTTTCCTTCTATCAGCTCCATTTTCTGCCCCTGTTTGTTCTCAAGGGATCGGAGCCAAATGCCATCAGCGTGGCTTAGTGGAAAAATCTTTAGGCTTGGTGCCAACAAACTTGGGTCTAAGTCTTGGTCCTGGGAGCTTTTTACCATTTATGTCATAGGGGGCTGTTACTTATCCTCTCTGACTCTCAGTTTCCTCTCTGAGGAAGATGGGTTATGGAATATCTCCTTTACCAGGTTGTTGCAGGAATTGGAAAGATAACCATGTTACAGGGAATTGCTCTGTTCCCGGCTATTTCAAAGGGGTGGGTGTTGCAATCTCAGAAACAATGAAGCCATTTCTTTGCACAGGATGAGAAGAGATAAGCTTCTTTCCTTCCTGACTTCTTCCAATAAAGGGAGAAAAGGGACACACAGAGAAGTAGAAAGAACGTCAGACAGGAGGTGGGCGTTCTAGCTCTGTCACCTGCTGCCTGCACACGAGAGACACTGTCAAGACTGGCAAGGGCTTGGACCTTGCTGGCCGCGTTTCACCCTGAGAAGTGGGGAGTGGGGTTGGGGACAAGCCTTGGGGAGAGAGGCTGTCAAGGGCATGAGTCTGAGTCTAGGCATGGCTGCTGTTTGCTGTGTGAGCCTGGGAAACCTGCATAACCTTTCTGAGCCTCATTTTCCTAGTTATAGAGTTGAGGGTGATGATAACAGTACCTTGGATACAAAATAGGGATTAGATAAGAAATGAGTGTGGAAGTGATTTATCAAGTGTAAAGCGCTGCACAGATGGTAGTTATTGTCATAGATGATCTCAATTATCCCTTTCAGTCCTAAAGATTTGTGATTCTAAATACAGCAGTGTGAGCGAGAGGCTTATTTTTTCTCGAGCAGCTATCGATATGATTTCCTCTGACTTTCCAGTTCTTCCCATGGCACTCTCTGCTCCTCAGGAGGAAATGTCCCTCCTTGGGGGCTGGGACTACCACAGGGATGCTGGGCTGACTCAGGAGACTGGGCCAAGCTGAGTGCCCCTGGGAAGGGGGCATTTAGAGGTGCAAAGTATAACCTGATCGTTTGAGGTTTGAATCCAGTTTTCTTGAGTCAGATTCAGATGTTTCAAAACCCTTTTCTTTAAACCCAAAATCTCCGAGAGAGCTCAGAAGGCTTCTTAGACATGAGCTAGCCTTCATGGGGAGGGCGTAGAAGCCCATTCTGACGAACACAGTGTAAACGAATCTGAAACATATGGATTTGATTTGCCCCCTGATAGGCACGTTTAAGTACTGAGCAGAAAAAGTCTTGGAAATGTGGATTTGGTGTTTCCCTGCTAAACTCTAAACATTATAAATAGATCAAGATGACGGGGAAGAAAACATCCCTTCTCCCTGTTGTTAAGCGTCCAGCTGGCAGGAGCATGGCCAGACTGCAGCTACCTTCAAGTATCCTGATGAGCTCCCTCCAACTCCCAGGCCCCCATGCCTTTGGACGAGCGAGCCTTACCTGTGTGATTGGGTCCCTAAGTTGTGGGCCCAGCGCAAAATGAAAATGCAGGTCTCCCGCTTCAAAAATGAAGAATTTCAAGACGATGGCGGCAGAGCATGAAAGGGAGCAGGGTGACAGGCCCGTGAAGTTGACTCTACTTTTCTGCCTAGCACACGATTCTTCTCCTTCTTCCAGGTCACGTCCCCAGCTTGGATCGTCTGCTTCCTTCTCACAGAGCCTTCCTTGACCCTCCAGGGGAGAGAGGTGCCCTCCATTGTGTTCCCGTAGCATCTTTTTCTCACTTCCATCAGTGCTCCTGTTAACCATAATGGACTGTTTATGTATTCATCTACATACCCAACAAACATCAATGGAACTGCCTACTATGCATTGTACACTGTGCCACGTGCTGGCAAGCAATTCTGGGAGCCTGGAGGAGGGGAACATAGCTCAGTTTGGGAGAGTCTAGAACTGAAGTTCTTTTTAGCAGGCAACGCTTGAATTGAGTCTTGAAGGATAAGTCACTTTAAGAAGAGGATTGGAAAGATATGAATCCACAAGAGCAAAAGACACAGAAGTAAGGAACAGCTTGGTATATGTGGTGTTGATCGGGCATGAGGCTTCAGACAGGGTCTGACGTTAGACGGGGCTGGAGAAGTAGTCAGGCATGACATTAGTGAGGGGCTTGTAAGCCCCACAGCTTACTTTGTCTCATCTAGGAAGCCACTGAAAGGTTGTAAGCAAGGAGTAAAGAGTCAGATTTGCATTTTAGATTAATTACTGTGGTTGCAGTGGGGATAGCAGATCAATACATGTGGAAGCAGGTAGATAAATTAAGAAGTGATTCCAGGCAAGAAATAATGATGACCTGAAATAAAATAGCAACCCTGGGGAATGGGGAGAAATGTATGGATTCAAGAGATAGTTAAGGCGTAAGACAGGCAAGACTGAGGGGATATGGTGACTGAAGGAGGGAGAAGCAATTGAGATAAATCCTAGTTTCTAACATTGGTGACTTGTTCTATGTTTGTAATTCAGACTGAGAGAAATAAGTAGAAGGATTTTTTTTTGGTGGTGGGTGGGGGCAGGGGATGAGGGTGCGAGTTGAACAACTTGAGTTTGAGGCTCCTATTGGGTGCCTATGTGGAGATGCGCAGCAGCCAGTGGATACGATGGTTGTAAGCTATGGGGAGACGTCTGGCCTGGAGCTGTGACTTCAGGATGTGAGTGTTCAGGTGGCAGTCAAACCCCAACCTCCATTCAATAAACTCATCCTACATTCTCATTAAGACATGATTGGATGGGTTCCACTGTATTTGGCAAAGGAAGTTATAAAATCCAGGGCAATTGGGATGGGATAGGAAGCAGCAGATTGAAGAGTAAATGGAAGGTGAGGAGGTAGAAGTAAGGAGATCAGACAATTAATTCTAGAAGCTTGGCTAAGAAGGAAAGGAGAGTTTTAGATGGTGGGCTAGAGGGATTTGAATCAAGGGAGATTATCTTTAAGATGCGTATTAGTTTCCTATGGCTGCTGTAACAAATTACCACAAATTCAGTGGCTTAAAACAACATACGTTTATTCTCTTACAGTTATGGAGATGAGAAGTCCTAAAATCAAGGCATCAGCAGGGCTGCATTCCTTCTGGAAGCTCTCAGGTAAGAACCTGTTTCCTGCCTTTTCTAGCTTCTAGAGGCCATCTGTGTTTCTTAGTTTTGGGCTCCCTCTGTGCATCACTCGCACCTCTGCTTCTGTAGTCACAACTTCTCTGACTCTGACCCTCTTGCCTCCCTCTTATTAGGACACCTGTGATGACCTTTGCCCGGGTGGAATCCAGGAAAATCTCCCCATCTTAAGGTCCTTAACTGAGTCAACCTGAAAGTCCCTTTTGCTGTGTAAGGTAACACATTGATAGGCTCTGGGAATTAGGACACAGACGTTTTTGCATGGGGGCATTATTCTGTCAGTCATAGGATGGGGGAGAATTGAGCATGTTTGAAGTTGGAGGAAAGGAGGTAGGAAAGAGCGAGAATGGAGGAAAGAGAGAGAGGGAGGGAGGGAGAGGTTGGAAGTGGAGGAGAGGAAGTGATAATAGCGGACATCAAGAGCAGGTGGAGGAAAGATTGGGAAATTGGGAAAAATCAGGTAATGATGGGTGTAGGTATGTTTGGATTTACAGTTAGGGAGGCATGAGGTAGCAGGGCTGTGAGACGGGTTTCGTAGGGGGCTGGAGGTGGGTAGGAAAGGGGTGGAATAATTGTTGAAGGGATTTTGGGTGGAGGTGAGGGTAAGCCAAGGAGTTGAAGGGAGGTGCTGAAGATTCAGCTGGCATGGGGAGATGAATCTGTAGTTGTTCCAGTCCCACGGTATGCTCTCTTCCCCGAGAGCACTGAACCACTTGGGTGTAGAAATGCACAAGATGCTGGGCAAGGATGGCAGAAGCTATCACTATGGCCCACTGATTAACCATGGAGCCTGTGATGGTTAATTTTATGTGTCAACTGGACAGGGCCATGGAGTGCCCAGACATTTGGGTAAACACTATTCTGGGTGTGTCTGTGAGGGTGTTTCTGGATGAGATTAACATTTGCATTGGTAGACTAAGTAATGCAAGGTGAGCTGGCCTCTTTCAGTCAGTTGAAGATCTTAATAGAACAAAAAGGCTGAGGAAGAGGGACCTTTGCCTGCCTGAGTGCTTGAGCTGGACACTGGTCTTCTCCGGCCCTCAGACTGGAACTACACCCCCGCCTCTCCTGGGTCTCCAGCCTGCTGACTGCGGATCTTGAGACTCTGCCTCCATAATCGCATGAGCCAATTCCTTATAATAAATCTCTCTCTCTCTCTCTATTTGTCTATCTATCTATCACCTATTGTTTTTTTTTTTTTTCTGAAGACCCCCAGACTAGTACAGACTTTAGACTGGGCTAGAAAGGAAGAGAGAGCAGGAGGGTGTTGGAAAATGGACACTATTTCACATAAGTAGGACCTGGAGGTCTCTTCAAGGTCAGAGAGAGATGTAAGGGGAGTGAAGGTGGGACAGATATGGAGAAACTGGAGGTGGTGGTCAGAAGGCAGGCTGCTGGAAGTTAATATTCATCAAATGCCAGGGCGCCACCTCCAAAGATCCTATTAGGTGGGGCTGGGGTGCGACCAAGCATGTTTCATTGATGACTGCACAGCGCACCCAGGATTCGGAACCTCCTTATGAGGAATGACTGGTAACCCGTGTGACCTGGGGTGGGAGGACCGACCCCTGTGCCCGTCATCTGAGAGTGCTACCCCTGCTGCCACGGTGTGGTGGACGTCTTCCTGGATAGGGACCTATCTCTGCCTGTGCATGCATGCACTCGCCCCACTTCCTCTAAGTGCGGTCACTGGGACTGCATCTGAGGAGGGTGGCGTCCTTCCACACTCTCCGGAGACACTGGTTGCCTGCTCTTCTTGTGAGTGCAGGCATGGCTTCCCTTTCTGTTCTGAGCTGCCCACCTCTTCTCTTTCAGTGTTGAATCCCACTGCTCTGTGGAGAAAGGAGGGGTGTTGTGAATGCCTTTTGGGAGCAAGACTCACTTTTTTATTGGCGTCTGAGCTGAAAACAGATTCTGCTCTCAGGTAGAAACATAGACACCAAGACGTTTTCTGCATCACAGTATTAAAGAGAAGTCCTGGCGGCAACAGTCGGAGGTCAGGAGGCTATTGGTCCGTAACCATTTCATGCTGTATACCCCATGGGGTGCACCCACACACCCCACTATATACAGTGCCTTGTAATGAGTGTGTCATGGGCCCTCAATAAATAGCTCTGCTCCTCCGATCAGATGGACCATAAGAATGAGAATTCTAAAGGACCAGTGAACTCGACTTTGAAAAGCACTAAAAAATGATGAAATGCCTGCTAGGTGCCAAGAACTAAGGCAGACTCTATATACATTACATCATTTCATTCTTTCAACAACTCTGTGATGCAATTATTACCCTTATCTTAGAAATGGTGAAACAGAAGCCAAAGAAAAGATTTGAACTCTTCAATTTTTGGAAATTGAGAAGTGAGAAGTGACCACTTTCATACCTCTTATGGTGTGAAAACTGTATTATTAGAGGTAATATTCATGGCTGTCAGTTTTCATCAGAACTTATTTCCTCCTTTGTTAATTTGGACTTTATTTTTCTGCATATGGTGCTTCGGTTTGTCTTTTAATCGGCATCATCCTGCTGCATCTCTCTCACCTCTGTGGTTAACAGTTTGTACTCTGGCTGTGACAAATTCTAAGTTCAAACAGTATTCCTGGTCAAGTATTTTTTTTTTTAATTTCACTTTATTTAGGAAGAAAGAGGCGTATGTTTAAAACCTGGAGCAGCCGGAATAAGAACCTGAGTAGAGCTCCTTGGACCGGAGCATCTTCTCTATTCGAGACGTTACACCATGTGTCACACCACAGTCAACGCTCAGAACTTAAGTGTCTCCCTCATACCTTCTCTCCTACTCAGTGATATTAATTTTTCCTCTGTAAAACACTGTAAATATTCCAGACCTTTGAGAAGTGACCTCTTTCTAGCCAAAGAGTATTTATCCCGTCTTAGGAGGGTTAATCTTCTTTCTTGGCATCTATCTGAATAAACAGTGAGATTCTGTGGCATCTGAATTTTGCATTCAGATCAGCATTCTTAGGAAAGCAAGATGACCTGATTTTTATTTTCCCTTGTAAGCATGTTGTGATGAATCCACAAAAATAACTGTGCCTTTCCCCAGGTCTGGTGGATAGCTTGCGTAATGGTGTTATTTCCAACAGGGCAGTAGTTTTTGGGGAAATACAGAGGGTGCAGGCAGGGAATAGACAGAATCGGAGAAAGCTTCAGGAAAGGAAACTCAGTGAGACTTGAAAGTGACTGACCGAGGAAGAGCCCGGGAGCTCTCAGTCCATGTTTTCCCCTCATTATTCTGCAAAGTAGAGAGGCAGAGGAGGAGTGATCAGAAGGGCACGGAAAGAACAAATCACCGGGAGACAGTGCCTCGGGTGTCCGGAGTCAGGGAAATCTGTCAATGGCGTGAATGCACTGGCGAGAGGAAAGGCCATTGAGTGTGACCTTCAGCAGGACACCAGGACTTGCAGGGCTGGGGGGTGGGGGACTGGATGGCAAGTGTTAGGGAGATGGGTAAGACTGAATCAGTGAGGGAGAGAGGGGAGGGGAGCTGGGAGCTGACCCTGGGGAGGCAGAAGGGGATAGATCTGAGAACCCAAGGTGCAGCTTGCTACTGTGATTCAGTGCCACATCAGGGAAGCAGACGAGCAGATTTGGGGATCAAGACCCAGGCCTCGAGTTGCCACACCTCTATGAGCTTCAGTTTTCAAATATGCAAAATGGGAACAACCATAACGCTTCCCAGTGTTCTGAGAATGAAATGAGGTGATGGACACTGCGTAAAGGGTTAGTCCAGAGCCAGGGGCTGGGAACACAGCAGAAGTGCCATGCGTACTGGTTCTGTCTCGCTTCTTTCCTGGAGGAGGGGGTCAACTCTGAAGCAAAGGAAGACACAAAGGGGAAGGTCACGGAGGAGAAGGGGAGAGGTGGGGGATAGGGAGCTTATGTCAGTGGCTCCCAAACTCAAGCCCATTTTGATCTTTAATCCTAATATTTGTATTTCTAAATTAGCACTGCATTTCAGAGTGTCAAGTTCATCTGATCAGCACTCTGCCTTCACCCAAGTGAGGTAGTTAAGCCTCATTTCTTGATATAACTGAGGCCCAGAGAGGTTGGGGCTTGTCCTATGTCACACAGCCTGTGAGAGGAGAAGCTGGGGTGAGAATATTGCAGTGAATTCTGAATTATTCCTATTGGTGTTAGAAGCAGGGGTCCCCGGGCTGGCCGGTCCCCACCCCACCTGGCCTGGGGCTCGTTGCCTCTGGAAGAGGGAGCACAGTGAATCCACAGTGGGGATCTGGCGCCTCCCCCATCCAACCACGCCAATGACCTTCACAGCGAAATTTCTCCTCAAATCTGGTGAGAGTGTCTGACTAGGGGAAGAGTGAGTCACTGCTGGCCTTAATCGGAGCAGAAAAACGAACGTGCTAAAGTCATCAGGGGTGCGGGATGGAAGCACCGGATGCTGTTTCCTCTACAGTCCGGGACAGAATGTCCTTGGGAAGGTAAGAGCCACTCGCTGGTGAGAACCTCTGATAGGAAAAGCTTCTGCTCTCAGGTCACAACGTCTCCAGCCACGCTGGGGCTGCAACTCCCCCCATGGAATCTCCATACAGGCCAAGTTTATGTTACACTGATTACACTGGAAGACAAAACATTTTGTACGATACCAACAAAAGCCATGGATAAAGGACGTTATTTAAAAATGAGCCTTGTTCTAAAGAGAAACCTGCTTTCAATCATAACCCATTTCCCATGAGGTTCATTGCAAGCAGAAATCAATGTAGTGTCCGCGGACCTAGTGGGTGTCTGGAGCGCCGGGTTCTGGTTCTGGCTGGGCGCTGACCCTGCGTGACCCTGGGCGGCTTCTTTCCCCTCCCTTGCCCTCAATTTTCCTATCTGTAAAATCAGAGATTTGGGCTATAGCTCCAAGGCCCTTTCCAACCCTGGTCTGCCAGCTCCCACTTCCTCTCCAGCGGTAACACACTTACAGAAGCAAGAGGTGGTTAACTGGGAAAGTCTTCGTGCTGCTGCTTACCTTCTTTCCTCTGCCCAGAACAACTTTCACGTCCCGGCTTCTCTACCTGGAATTCCCTTTTTCCTTCTTTACACCTGGCCCAGGCTCACTGCTTTCACAAGCCCTCAGGCGCTGGGGTGAGAGGCTGGATACTGTGGTCATTTGCTGGGGCTGCCCTAACAAAGTGCCACAAACCAAGGCGCTTAAACAAGAGAAACTCATTGTCTCACAGTTCTGGAGGCCAGAACTCCAAGATCAGGGTGTCGGCAGACCTGGTTCCCTGTGTGAGAGAGAATCTGTTCCAGGCTCTCTCCTAGCATTTGCTGGTTTGTGGCAGTCTTTGGCGGTCCTCGGCTTATAGATGCATCACCCGGGTCTGTTTTCATCCTCACATAATGTCTGTCTCCACATTTCCCCTCTTTATGAGGACACAAGTCACGTTGGATGAGGGACCCACCCTACTCCAATGTGACCTTATCTTAACTAATCACAACTCTATTTTCAAGTAAGTCGCATTTGGAGGATCTGGGGATTAGGGACTTCAACTTAATGAATTTTGGGGGGACACAATTCAACCCACAACAGGTACCCTCGTGTGTGTTCCTGGGTTTCCTTCCCTTCTGGCCCTATCACACTGTGGACCCATCTCTCCCAGAGTGGCCTGAGCAGCAGACCTGATTCAGCCAGAACCACGTGTCTGGACTGTGGGCCAGAGAGAGCAAACACCAGCAGAGTTCACACCTGGCTGTGGGATGAGGGAGACCAGGCCCAGCTCTTTGGGGGAGGGGCATCAGCTGGAAGCTGGGCGGAGCTACAGAGGAGGGAGGCGTGGTCAGGGAGGAGAGAACCAATCAGGAGACGGGCAGGTCCACCCAGGTTACCGCTACCTAAAAATAAAGACTATCATTTCTGCGGTCAGAGCCCTTTGCAGTTTGCACGCACCCTCCGTTTGACAATTTCTTTTGGCATGAAAACCCTGGATGGGCAGGAGATGTCTTTTGCCCGGGTGACACCTTGCCAAAGTAGTGTAAATGGGCCCTCAGCTCCCGGTCGGGGACTCACCTGCCTGGCTTCCTGGCCCCCTTGTCTCTTCAGAGTCTGACTCCAGGCTCCAACCCCGGGTCTCCCTTGAGGACTGGCCTGGCTGCCCGCCCTTTGCGTGGTTACCTCTTTGTCTCCTACGATTTCATTCCGCAAAATTCCCCTTGCAAAGCCCAACGGCGGGGAGATTTTTAGGGGGCAGCTCCATGGCTGCCTCAATTGTGAAGTTTCTTTGACACGCCCACCCTCTGCGTGCCTAAGTCTGAGAAGCAGAATGTCTGTGCGTGCTGGCTCCTGCATTTTTTGGCTTGTGACTTCAGCGACTTCCGATCTGGCTGAGCACTGTCATAGGTAATGCCCTTCCTAACCTTGGGGCACAGGCTTCTAGTCCTGCTTCCCCTGGGTGGGCCCGGAGACCAGTCCCCTCAGCTTCATCTGTCCTGGCCATCAGGGCGGGACCAGACATGCCCACTTCAGTCCCGGACAGAGTATATCCCCAGTTCCAGGCCTTCCCCGCTGAGGCCACCGGGGCTGGGCCTCTGGGTGCCTCCTCTGTCTTGGGGAGCTGTGAGCCACCCTTAGGCTGCTGTCCTCTGGCTCCTCCTCTCTGAGCCCCTAAGACCTTTCCCAAGGGAGTGCTTCCAACCCAAGCCTCCCCTCTCCCAGCCAAGAGAAGGCAGAGCAGAGGGAGCTGCTCACCAGGGCCCTCCCTGCTGTTTCTGCCCCAGCACAGGGTCTTGTTCCACCTCCTCTCTGAGCCATGAAGAGTGGGCTTAGGAGTCTGAAGGACTTGGGTTCGAATCTTTCCCTCACTTATTAGGTATAGGTTCTTGGGCTAGTGTCTCAACTGCTGTGATGTTCAGTTTCCTTATTTGTAAAATGAGAATATGAATTTCAACTCCAGTTGGGAGAATGAAGTGGGATAACGTGTGACAGAGCACCCACCACAGAGCTGGCACACAGCAGACCCTCGGCTCATTTTCCTTCTCGTCTCCCTTCCACCCTACTTTGTCTGTCTCTCCACTGTCTGGCCAGCTGGTCTCTCTGGAGGTGGTCCTCAGTCCCGTTTCTACAACGTGTGCATGACATCTCTGAAAGCTCCTCCCCACTCCAGAAGGTGAAGGGTTGGGCAAGGTGCCGCTGGTGGCCTGTTTTACCGAAGAGGAACCTGAGTTCAGAAAGGTGACTCTGCCATGGCCAGCCTGGAGCCCAGGCTTTCTCAAGTCTCCCTTCTGATTTCTCAGCCTGGCTGGGCCATGGCCACATACAGGAAGCATGCGGTGACTAGCGGTGCGTGGAGTGGGGGGTCTGAGGGGCGGGGGGAGGGGTGGATGACCAGATCTTAAATTCGATCCCGTTATCTTTGCCAAATTGATGTCTGAGACGTGAGTCTCCTCAGCCTCATGGGGGACCTGCCTTCCCTCCCATTCTGTTTCCCTCTAGCCGTACGCATGTGCTTAACTTTCACCAGAACCTTGTAGCCTTTTGTAATGTGTCCCATAAAAATACTAATTTGTTATTTATTATCTCACATGAGTCCCTCTTTATGTCTGAAAACTTGCTTACAAGTTCCTTGGGGGCAGGGACCACATCTTCTGCTTTTCTTGCGTTTCTTTTCTTAGTGTTGAGCACATTGCTGAGCTCATGATAGGTCCTGGAAAGATTCTATTGTCTGCTTTTGAGTCTACGCAAGCAATAGAAGCTGTCCATAAGCTAGGTGGATTACCAAGTGAGCTCTATTATTTCATTATTTCATTTGATCTTCTCACCCACCATGTGTGTTAGTTATTGCGGTACGGAATATAGGAAAACTGAAGTTGAGAGACACTCAGCGACTTGCCCAGGGTTGCACAGCTAGTAGTTTTGAAGCAGTAGGTGGGACTGCAGGACCTGGATTGAGCAAGGATTAAGGTACATAGCACAGTCAAGCACATGCTTGGGTTCCACAGAATTTAATCTCATGGCTTAAGCCTGTCCCAGTCAAGGGACATAACCAGAGTGATAAATCTGATCTGTATCCTTAAGATGGCTGAGTTCATCTTTCGCCTCAGACTGAAAGTCTCTTTAGGAAATCATTTCCTTATGTTAACTTTTTTGAAATGAAGCTTTTGGACTAAATACATATTTTCCATTTTTTTTTATTGCATGAGCACAGTATTTATCTCATCGAGAATTATGATAAACCTCCTGAATGTTTCATGTTTTTCACGATTCATATGGAACAAATTAAAAACAACTTTCCATAGTCTGAATTGCCCCAGAGAATGGCTCAAAGACGCTTCCTCCTGCCTGCTCCCTCCGACTTCCTGTCTGCCTCGAATTTCACCACCTACAACCTGCGAGAGACTCAGGTGAAGAGGATCCCCACAAAGCACCTGGCCCCTCGTCCCAGCACATCTGGAGGCTTTTACTGGTGGGCCGCCATGTCCTATGAGGGAGAGGGTGTCATTTAAGATGACTTTTGTTTGTAGGCACACACAATTGGGAAGATTGGTAATTTTTATTACTGAGTTCAGGTTTTAAATGTACTTTGTCAGTCACTTCTGTCAGTATTTTAAAAAAGGAAAATGTAAGCCACCAACATATGAGCTTTCAAAAGACGCACTCTGCCAGAACATGTTTGTGACGCTGTAGGTGTCAGTGAGTCTGCTGGTTTCTAGGATTTGAACTGTCACCGTCACACTCGACTCTGCCTCAGCATGCCCCAGTTACAGGACTAAGAAGTGGTCGAATGTGGTTTTAAGTCTGACAAATTGAAATGGCAAGCAATAGGATATATTGGAGTATATGAGGAAGCCATTTGGTGTAAACCTAATTTGGCCCGACTGTTTTTTCCAAAAGGGCCTGACTGTGGCCGTTGAGCACACATTGGATATCTGCTTTAAAACATTTCCTATGGCAGGAAGAAATGGCCTTAAGATAAAGGTGCAACTTCCCCCAACATTGGCGTTTCCTTAGGGATAAGCATCTTTCCTTAGGCTAGGAACTGATTGCTGAGCTCACCTGTGACCACCCAGCTTGAGACCGCAGACTGCTACCCTGCTGTGTTCACCGAGACGGCGGACCTACCTGCTGTTTCCATCAATCGCTGTGACGACAGAGCAGTCTCGTGACTATTGTAAAAGGGACATTTCAATCCTATGTGGGACATCTTCTCTGGGGATATGTGACCACTCTGTGCACCCCACTTCTTTGGTGCCCTTTCTTCCTTTGGGGGAAAAAGGCCCTGGGCCATGGTCCTCACATTTTAGCTCAGAATAAACTCATCCCAAATTTTCATTTATAGATTGGTTATGGATTATTTTCGTCGACAAATCCATGTCTGTTGGGCTAGGAAGAACTGTTTCATTTCCATTCTACCATGTCGTTTCAGGAAAACTGGCTCTGAGTGACAGCTCCACCATTCTGTAATGGTAGACTTGAGAAAATCACTTATCTTCTCAGTAAAGCGGGGCAACAAAACCAACTTCAGTGAGTTATTGTGAAGAGGAAATACACACGAAGTACCTAGTAATTCAAGAAATTTTGGTGAGGAGCCAAAGTATTGGGGCAGTGAACCTGTTGATCTGGCTCAGGGAAATCTGGTGAGGGTAGGATCAGAGCCGGCATCTTCCCACGCTTCTTCACATCTCTTTCACACCTCAAAACCAAAACATACACAGAAGGGCAAGGAGTGGGTCTAGATTTCTCCAAAAGGACAGTGGGCATTAGCTTTGTGGACTCTGTTCCGACGCTGAGCAGGGAGTTCAAAAGGAAGACAGTCCTTTGCTAACCACAGAGAGCTGAGATGCCCCAGGCACTGGGTCTGTGGAGAAGAGACTTAATTGGAGTCTCAGGGATGGCCCTCCACACGTGGAGGGGCAACTGGGTCTTCTCTCTGGGATCTTTCCTGGCCTCAGTGGCCACAGAGAATAAAGGTGGTGAAGAGGAGATAGGAGGAAGTGCTAGGTAGGTCCCAGTGTCTGTCCATCCATCCATCCATCCATCCATCCTCCTTTTAACAGTTACTGAGGCTTATTCCATGTTAGGCATTGGGCGTAGGGCTGAGCATACAGCATGGATCTCAAAGGTCATTGTCTTTGTAAGACCACTCTCAGGCTCTCTCTATCAAGTAATTCTGGTCACTTTTCTTCACAGAATTTTTCACTCTCTGAAATTACATTCTGTATTTTTATTGCATGTCTCCTCCGCTGGAACACCAGCTCCAGGAGAGCAAGGACCTTGTTTGTCTGGCTCATAGATCGGTTCCGGGCACTACCACAGTGTCTGGCACACAGTGATCGAACAAGCTGACTTCAGAGGGATTAATGGCGCTGACCCAGTGCAGGGAGTTCAGGAACCATATTGTAAAAGTGGCAGAGGGAGCTTCACCTGGAGAGGAGGCTGTACTGCTCTGGTAATCTGGTGGCAGCTCAGAGGTAAGCTACTGGTTTGGTAATTGTGATAGACTTTCTTACCCTTCCCTCCCCACAGTCTTTTCCCTGTAACTGTGCAGGACCCTCCCACCTGGGTTTTGGCTTGGCCGTGTGCCTTGCTTTGGCCCACGGGAAGTTAGCAAAAGGGATGCAAACAGAGACTTCCACAGCCCCTGCTCACTGGGCTTGCTGCTCTTGTCCTCTGTCATCACTCGAGAACATGCCTGGGCTCCTCTGTGTAGGGATGAAGACAGCAGAGTGGAGTTTCCTCAGATGTTCCAACTGAGATCACCCGGGATCCACTGACAGCTGGCTGACCGAGGATGTGCGAATGAGGCCACGCAACGCAAGTGAGTGCAGCCCGGATCCCACAGACTGTGCACCCAATCACATGCCACTTCAGCTGCATGCCACTGAGGTTGTGTAGATATTTGTTATGCAGTGTTATTGTGGCCATAGGTGACTCATGCGGAGCTTTATAAGGGGGTTATAGACGCTCTTTCCATTGGTCTTAATTATAATGGTAATAGTAGTGACAGAAATTCTAATCATTAGTTACTGTTTATTGAGTATCTACAAACTGGGCCAGACACTGTTCTAGGAACTTGCCATGTTTTATTTCTAATCCTCACAGCAAGCTTACAAGGTGGCAAAGTGACAAGACCACCACCACTTCTGCCACTTAATGAGCTGTGTACACAGATATGGGACACAGATGGCCTGGGGTCACACTCGGGCTTCACCTCCCTTCTAGTTTTGTGACCTTGGGCAACATTGAGGTTATACTTAACCTCTCCGTGCTTTAGTTTCCAGATATATAACATGGGGACAATAATAATGTCACCTTATAGAGCTGTGTGAGGACTGAATAAGGTGACACATGCTGTGTTAAAGCAGTGCCCAGGACGCCATTCTCGCCAATGTCACTGTTATCATTATTATTATGAGGTGACAAGCCCTGGGCTAAACATTTTATATTTATGCCCTCACTTCATTCTCACAAAACCCAGGAGAAGGGTCTTATTAGCTCCATTTTATTGAAGAAGAAATGGAGGGTGGCGAGGTTAGTACTCACGACCACCCATCTGAGAGATGCTGAGTCAACAGAATCAAACCTGGAGGGCAAACTAGTTCCCCGGGCCGCCGCCTCTCATTGATCCCGGCTGGTTTTCGTTCCCTCTGCCTGGGAAGGGTTCCCTGAGCCTCTCACACCAACCTAGACTCCGAGAGGCCCTGCGGACGAGGCGGCTGCTTTCTCTCAGGCGGTCTTCCCGTCTCCCTCAATAGGAGGTGTTCAGTGGAGTGTGTGGGAGGCATGTGCTGGGACACACCTGGGTGTAGACTCTTGTGTGTCCCTGGAGGAAAGAGCCTTGCACAATGCTCCTGTCCACTTCTGCCACTATCCCCTCATGGGACCTGGAACCCCTCCCGCTTCTTGTCTGCGTCCATTTTCCGCTGCTCCCTAAAGAGGATTGCATCTTCCTTCACTGCCTTCCTTATGGGGCTTCCCCGGGACTCAGAACACAGAGGGTGAGTTGGGTCTTGCAGGGCTCCGTGCTCTAGCTGCAGGGTGACCCTTTGCCACCTGCAGACTGAGTCCTGCTTGTGCGGGGACCGTCCAGGCCTGGGGGAGCACAGAGGGAAGCCCCAGGTTGGGCAGTGTTCCTGCCCACGTGCTCGAAGCATGTCTCCCTGCCGTGCCCATGCAGCCCTTCCTCTGCTGCATCCCAGGGCTCCCACACTCCTCCCTCCCGGTACTGGTCACCTGGAAATGCCGCCGTGCACCTGTTCCAGATGTGCGGCTGTGCAGCATGCAAAGTGTGCTTCTAGTGTTTTCTGTTCTGTCTTTTGGTATAGTCAAAAAATTTCTGAATGAATATGTGCCCACATTTTAACAGTGAGGGGTGGGATAAGTTTGGGGGGGCCTTTTGATTTTTACTTTACACTTTTGTTTTCGGTTCAGGTGTTTCCCCGTGGGAATGAGAGCCGATGGAAGGCAAGGATGAAACCAGGTCCTCTCTGGGGCCTCAGATCGACCCTGGCATCGAGAAGGCACTCAGGAAGTGTTTGCTGAATAAATACATGAATGAAAGAATGTCTGCAAACAGAACTTTTCCTTTCTTTTCTGTGACTAAGGCCCTCCTTGTACGTTACATCCACTGGCTGAGTCTCTGAATTTTGCCCATGAGTGCGAGTCTCTGCCTAGGTAAGTTGTCTGGCACGTCAACCTGGCCCCTGCCTTCTGCCATCATAACTTCCTGGACCTGCCTGCGTGTCGCGCTGTCTGCGCTCCTGGAACCTCCATCGCTCAGCCTTGCCATGTGTTACCTGTGGGGTCCTCCCTGGCTGATATACCCCTCCTGGGAAGAAGAGTAAAGAGGCAGGGCTTAGGAGTATGCTGCACAGCCTTCGTATCAGAAGGGAGGTGGAGCCTTCACACCTGGCCTGTAACTGTGAAAACCATGAGACCCCAGAATCTCACCTCTGTGACTCTCTCCTTGTTGGCACCAACTATATGACACTTTAAATGCAAAGACCTGTGGGTTCATCTTCAGAGGCATCGTGGGAACAGAGTAGCTGGGAAGAACCTTACCCCCTTACAGCAGGGCTGGGTGGGGCGCCAGGGCTGGCCCAGGAGGAGAGGCCCCTCAGGGAACACCATGGGTGGTACCAGTTTCAGAGAGGAAAGAGAATGAGATTGAGGCCTCCTGAGGCCTGAGCTGAGAATAAACCGGGGGTGTGAGACCAGCCCAGTCCCAAGAGAGAAGCCTGGGGCTGGACAGGGAGAAAGCTGTGGACTCCAGCATGCCTCCTGGGATTGAGACCTCCTCTCCTCACCCTCCCATCCTTACCCTTGTCCTGAGGATGAGACCCAGAGGCACAGCCTGGAGTCCATTCTCCCACGCAGGAACTGCTCCCCATCCTCTACGGCCTTCCCTTGGAAGAGGAGCGCTGGGGTGCAGCTATTTCACTTGGAAGCTCTCTAGCTCTGGGAAATTCCCTTCCCTCATCCATCCATATATAGGCTTGGTCTGGGCAGTGAGGAATGACATGTATGGGGTCCAAACAGTGGGGTTTAGGTCTTTGTTTCCAAGCAGTGGGGTTTAGGTCTTTGTTTCCATAGTCACTAAGGAACAATAGACACCGGGGGAGTGGAGAAGGGAGGGAGTGAAATCACAATGTCGTAATAGGATGTTCTCAGAGGAGACTGCATTCCCTGCCTCAGACTCACAGGAGACGGCAGAGATTGGGCCATGATCGATGGCAACAGCATTGCCACTCCAATGTGGGGATGACCCCTGGCTGGCTGTGGTCACCCGGGCAGTCCAGATAGACTTGAGCAAAAAGACAGAGTTATAGGTGGACGATCCTGCTCCTCTCAAACGAGGCAGAGTTCAGAGAAGAGGAGGGACCTGGCAGTGCTCTGTAATGGAAGGAAATGGAAGATAATTTCTCTCTGATACGTTGCGGATGCCGAATGCCCCTGGGAGCGCCTAGAAGAGGCCTAATTGCCTGATGAAGTTAATGCACCTCTTAGACCTGGAGAATGATGGGCTTCCCTCCTCTGTGTTGATTTGGAGCAAGGGCCTTCTCTAAAAGAGTTGACAAAATTGCACCCATAAGTCTTTGCTTTCGTGGCCACTTTAAACTACTCTGCATTGCCTGGTTTTGTCTAGCCTAGGGTTTTAAAACATTTTGAAATCACAGATTCTCTATAATTTAAAAAAGAAAGGACAAAAAAAAAGATTCTGATGAGCCTATGGTAATAAACAAGATTTGCTCTAATTTAGAACCCGGTTGGAGGAAACGTTTAAAATGGACATGTGGAGATTCTGCATTATGGAACTGAGGAAATAAGCACAGGGTGGGTTTGGGGAGACGGACATGAGTCAAAACGCCACTGATCGCCTGACCTCCATTAGGCCCTATTCTGACTGCTGGACAACAGTGACCTGTCGGGTCTCTTGGAATTTGTATCAGTTTAGAGAGAATGTCCAGTAATCGCTGAGAAGTCTGCTTATTTCCTTTCCTCCAGTGCATAGTCACCCTAGTAAAAGGCTGTAGGTCCTTTTGGGAAGGGCTGGGAAAAAGATGAATGGTATAAATTTTTGGCAGTGTAGCACGGTCCTTCCTCAAGGGAACTGGCCTTCATTCAAGGGGCTTGTGTGTGTAAACTGGCTCAAGTTGGGAATTGATTGAGGGGCCATGACTCTGTTTTTGATGATTCAGATTGGACTTCTGTTTATTCTGCCTAGAACTCTTCCGTGTATGCAGATCAAGTAAAAATTTAGTAGACTGTCAATCTGTTTCTCTTCTTAAGGACATCGTGATTCCATTAGCTAGCACCATAGTTCTCTGTGAGTCAGACTATTCTGGTTACTGCTTTGACTCTGACGTCCACTGAGGTAGCCATGCCCACCTTCTCTTTGGTGATTAGGTGCTGCCACTTGACCCCTGCCACCCTGGGATCCAGTTGCCCCCATTGCATCTAAAGATCCCAGTTCAGTGGCCACGGTTCCCATGGTAATATCTGACCTACAGAGAAGAGTGACCACAGAAGACTTTAGACGTGCTGGGGCTCCCCCAACACATTTGTTTCTCATGGTTGTGGTGAAGTTCTGTCCTCTGGACCCTTTTCGGTTGGAGGAGTAGCTCTTGGGTGACAAATTCACTCTAACATTCCAATCTTCCTAAGCCTTTGCATATCTTCTTCTCTTGTGCACCAAGGTAGTTCTGGCATTTCAACTTCCTTTAGTCTAGGTCACCTATGGTCCATGTTTCAGCCAACCAACCAAAGTGTTAGAGCCCTTCCTAATGCCACAGCTTCACCTCTGAACCCAGCATCTCTGCTTGGTGGCTCCCTATCATAATTTGGCCTGATCCAACTTTATGTTCTTTCCATCATTATCCCACACCCTTCAAGTCCATTCCCACCTGCGATCCATACGTTCTGTATGAATAAATTGGAAAAAGTTATAATTATTGATGTAGTAGATTGGGAATGGTAGATGTAAGGGTTCTAAGGCTTCTTTCCTTTTTATATTTCTTTGTTTTGGTCATAGAAAAGCAAATCTAGTGAACTGTGTCTAGAGCCGCAGTGGAGTTCATGGCACGGCTGGTGTCTATCGTGCCTGGAAACAAGCGCTGATTTAGAGGGGATTAGAGCCATTTGGAGAGCGAGGATGAAACTGGAACTCACTTCAGAGATAGCATCTTCCTGCAAAGTTACTTTAAAAAATAATAGTTTCACACAATATGGCTAAAACCTAATTTGTTTTGCAAAAGAGGAAATCGAGTAGGGTGACATTAAAGCATGAGTTTCCACAGCAAGTACATGTTCAAATGCAAGTATTAGCTGTGTCGACTCAGGTCAATTTCTCATCTGAAAAAGTATGATTTTTATGGTGTACCCATGTATTGATTTTCTAGGACTGCCATCACAAAATACCACAGACCGGGTACCTTAAACAACGGAAATTCATTTTCTCACAATTCTGGAGGCTGGAAGGGTTGGATTCCTCTGGGGCCTCTCTCCTTGGCTTGTACATGGCTGCCCTCTAGCTGCTTGTCCACATGGTCATCCCTCTACACATCTGCATCCCTGGTGTCTCTGTGGAGTCTTACCTCCTCTCCTTATAAGGCCACCAGTCATTGGTGGGCCCTAAAGGTCTCATTTTAACTTAGTCATCTCTTTAAAGGCCTTATCTCCAAATACAGTCACATTTGGATGCACTAGAGGTTAGGACTTCAACGCATGAACTTGGGGGAATACAATTCCCACAACTCACCATACAGGTGGGGTCATTGTAAGGATTATCTACATGAAAAGGGTCACACAGAAATTCCTTTAAAAAAAGTGATAAGCATTTTTACTCTTCTCAATAAAAGCCCACAGGACCCTATTTAGTTTATGTAAGATGTGAACCCAGTTTGAAAAAGTTCAGTGTAGTTGTTTTATAAGTGTGAGAAGTTTCCAGCATGCTCTTTAGTTCACTTCATTCTGCAAAGTCTGCAGGAATGAGCAGACTCCCCTCAGTCACCCTGGCTGTGTATTTATTGGATGAACTTGGGCTTGTGACAGCAGATCCTGACAAAGCTGTTCCAATGACAACTGTTAGGAAAAGGCTGCTCCACCATAGGAAGGGAATAGATAGGACCTAAGGAGTGTCAATTTCTCGAGGAAGAAATGGGTCTTTGGACAAGAAACCAGAAGTGCAGAAGTGGGCCCAAGGACTTGCTTTGTACTTTGGGGAATGAGGAAATCTAAAAATTCACTCTTGGTAATGAGCTGTTAAAGGTGGTATTCTCCTATAGTGGCCCTCTGGGCAGTTATAAGAGAGAGACCCTGGTAGGGGCTACCTCCTGAAGATGAGAAAGCAATAACATAAACCAGTGGATCCAGAAAATTCATGCACTTTCCTGTTTATTCCCTTACCCAGCCCATAAGCTCTGGGAAAGGATGATCTCAGTCTTTCTGCCTGTTTTCTCTGCATTATGGGGCGGATCCATGTCAGCCTCAGCTTTCCTTCCCTGCCCCTCTGCCCCAGTTTGAGAAGGAGAGGATGGACTGGGACACTGGTTCTGTTTCTCAGCCAGGGCTGTATGGGGCCACCTGCTCTAGCTTAGCCACACGCACTGCTCCTTCCCTGAGACCTCCTGGGCTCAGACCCTCAGTGGGGCTGCATCCTCCCAGGGGCGCTCGCAGTGGGGAAGTGGTACAGCTCAGGTCCCACTTGTCTTCTTTGGCCAGGCTCTGCCGTCTCCACAACAGGCCCTCCCAAGTCTACAGGGTGCTTAGATTTTTATCAAGTATTGGAGGAACCAAGGAAAATGTGACACAGGAGTAGACAAGACTTTAGGCTATACACCAAATATGAACTCTTCCCAATAGAGCTTTAGGGGACTGGCTCCCTAGAGAGAGTGTGTTTTGGGGAAGGCAAAGGGAATTAACACATTTAAGGCACTTAATATGCACTAGTCATACTCATGAAAACTTATGAGAGAAGTGGTATTGCTCCCTTTTTATAGGTGAGGAAATTAAGGGCGGGAGAGTTCTGTGACTTGCTTAAAGCCCCGCTCTGGTAAGCCAATGAGCTAGACCCTCAAACGTGGTCTCTGTGACTCCAAATCCTGGACTCTTTCCAGGGCTTCGTACAAGACCTCAGAGGGCCCAATCCATTCCTCTTCTTGTCCAGCTTTGTCTTGGTGCCCTGCTGTGGCTGGTATCTGCTTTCATCCTGGGGAACCCGTACCACCATGGCCATGCTGGGTGACGGACTTCAGCAGCAGCCATGAGCTGTCTCAGGTTGGCTGCGTGCTCAGCATTTTGGAGTGGTTTTGCGAGCTTTCACGAAAGCCCATCACAAAAATTGCAGCAACACCTTCCCTTGTAACATATGCTATTGGGATGTCAGAGTGATCGCACGTCTCACACTTAGTATATTTTCAAAAAAGAGTCTTTTTGAAATAAATACTCATCCACTTTGAATAAACAACTCTCACATCCTTTGCTTCCTTTCCAGCCTCGCCTCCTCCGCTCTGGCTCAGCCTGGTCATCTCTCTTCTGCTTTATGTCCACACGCTTCCTCTTGGTCTCCCCATATCTAATCCATCTCCATCTTGTCCATTTTCCTTCTCCACAGTCAGAGTGACCTTTTTAGAACACAGATGCAGCCATGCCGCCTTTCTACTTGAAAGAGAGTACAATTCTCCATTGTCCCCAGGGACAGTTCTGAACCTGCTCAGGTGGTCACAAGGCCTTCATGCATTTGCCCCTTCTCCACGCAGTTTGCACATTCCAGCCTCACCAAGCTGTGCCGTCCACCTGACATCAGGATCTTTCAGGACGCTCTTCCTGATGGCTCTTCCCTTGCTTGATGGTTCTCTTCTCCTGCCCCATCGCTTGTTAAAACGTTTCTTTCCTGTATGAATTGGTTCAAACATCACGTCTTCTGTTGAAGTTTTCCTTGGTCGACTAGATAAAGTTAATTGTTCCTTAATGCAATTTTTGTGCATACTTGCATTAGAAATGACTCTCTATTTTACTATTTATACATCTGCCTCTTTGAAGCAAGGGACCGCCCTTCTGTTTTATATGCCTCAGTGTCAGAGTTTATATTTTGAGGAACTGCTCATTGTCAATTTCATTTATATTTATTGTATTTGGGCCATCCACACCATAACACGAGCAACGCTATCCAGTAGAACTTCTGAGGGGGTGGAAATACTCTGTATTTGTGCTGGGCAATATGCAGGCCACAAGTGGAGTACACTAGCACCAAGCAAGAGAACGGGAGATTACTGAAAGGTCTCAGGTTCTTCCTGTATTAGCATTACCCCCATTCGTTTGATTAACGCATATTTTATCTAGAAACACTGCAAAGGGGAAACTCTCCTTTACTCTTTTTTTTCCCTTAAAAAAAGATGTAATTAGTGTAGTTTTAGAATGCAACATGAATTAATGTAGTTTTATTTTTATTTTATTTTATTTTATTTTTGAGGAAGATTAGCTCTGAGCTAACATCTGCTCCCAATCCTCCTCTTTTTGCTGAGGAAGACTGGCCCTGAGCTAACATCCGTGCCCATCTTGCTCTACTTTATATGTGGGACGCCTACCACAGCATGGCTTGCCAAGTGGTGCCATGTCAGCACCCGGGATCCGAACTGGCAAATCCCAGGCCACCGAAGCTGAATGTGCACACTTAACTGCTGTGCCACCAGGCTGGTCCCGAATTAATGTAGTTTTAGAATGCTTATATCTGAAGCAAAGTCTTTAAAATTAAGATTCCTAGAAACAGAAGAATGAATTCCATCATGAATGGAAGTCTTATACACGTCTGTGCTCAATGAAACCACCCAATTTTCAGAGTTTAGTGTGGGGGACTGGAATTGGCCACCCCAAGATATGTCTCTTTGGCATGAGGATTATTTTGGGCTAGTTACTTTTAAAAACTGCAGACTGGAAAGAAACTCTGAAAAGTAGAATTTACTTACCCTTTGTTAAGAGACATTTACATTTGTAAAAGAAATCTCCATCTGTAAAGGTGTCTCCCTCTCTATACCAGGAAGAAGGGGGGATGGCCTTATCTCTACAAATTCTCATCAATGTGAAAGGCAAGGACTCAAGTCTGCATAATAACCTGACTCCTGTTTACTGTACTTGTCTAGTAACCTCCCATAACTGACTTCTCCCACCCCCAACATCCTCCTTTGTCTTTAGCTGAGGAGGGTATTTAAGATGAGAACCTCCACCATTTTGGTGAGTTACCCAGTTTCCCTGAGTCTCTCCCATGTATACATGTTATAAGGCTTTGCTTAATTTTCTCCTGTTATTCTTCTCATGTGAATTTAATTCGTTTCCAGCCAGAAGGACACAGAGTGGATAGAGGAAATGTCTTCCTCCCCTATATTAGCTTTTAAGACAAGTTTGTAGTTCACTAGCTCCATGAAGCATCTTTCTGAAAACATGTTTATGTGGAGACATTCTTCCAACAAATTAGCAAGCTCTGCATGTAGCTTGACTGTAATTATTAGCCTGATTTTCTTGATGTCTTCCTTTATTTGTGTAATATTGAATAAATCCTGAGCTTACTCATTGGATGGCACATCATTTTGCCTCAAATGTAAATCTTAGGAATCATTATCTTTTGCCATAGTTCCTATAGAATATTGCAATTTATTTACTTCACGATGGTTTGGTTTTCATCATCATTGACATTTCATTCCTTTTCCATTTGACATACATTTATTTACTGAGGCCCTCTAGCTTGTGGTGTATGCTGGGGAGAAAGATGAATCAGTTACTGGGTCCTCTAATGTCCACACTCTGGAGGGAGAGACAGACAGACAAACACAGGCCACACAGTATGACTTCAATTTGGCTGAACTTCTCTGGGAGCATTGAGGAGGGAGTGATTCCTTTTCCTTGGGAAGCTGGGAAAAGTTTCTCAAAGAAAATGTCACTTAAAATCACCTTGGGGAATGAGCAGAAATTCACCAGCAGGGGTAGAGCATTGAAAAATGAAGGGTTGACCTGAAAGAAGTGTTGGGGCTGGAGTGTATATGGCATGTGGGAGAAGAGTGAGGGGTTTGGTGAGGCTGAGGCGTGGGAGCAACAGCATTACGAATGGGTTGGTGAAAAATAAGCGTGAAAAAATTGGTGAGAGTCACATTTGAGAATTACTATTAGATAAGTCTGAATATTTTGACTTTTAGGTAAGAAATCCTTGCCATTAATTTTAAGGACAGGTTATTTAAGCAGTGCAACTGAAGTTTTATGGATTTTAGAGTTGTAGAGACCCGGGGCTGAATCTGTACTCAACTAGTTAATAACATAAAGTGGTGACAGTTGCTTAACCTCTCCATGCTCAGTTTTCTCCTATGTGAACTGTGGCTGTTCCCTCTGGAATGCTTTTCTTTACATACCTGCTTGGCTAATGTCTTTACCTCCTTAAATATTACTGCTATGGTCTGAATGTTTGTGTCGCTCCAAAATTCGTATGTTGAAATCCTAACCCCTAAAGACGATAGTATTAGGAGATGGGCCTTTGAGAGATTCTTAGGTTGTGAGGGTGGAGCCCTCACGAATGAGATTAGTGCTTTTATAAGAAAGCCTCCAGGGAGGTACCCAGCCCCTTCTGCCATGTGAGGACGCAGTGAGAAGGGCCAGCTATGAACCAGGAGGAGGGCCCTCGTGAGAAAGTGATCGTGTTAGAGTCCTCATCTTGGACTTCCTGCCTGCAGAACTGTGAGAAATAAATTTCTGTTGTTCACAAGGTACGCAGTCTGTGGTGTTTTGTTAGAGCAGCCTGAACAGACTACAACAGCTACTTTCTCAGGGAGGCCAGCCTGGCTCCCTAAGGAAAATTGCAACCTGCCCGTATCAGTCATTTCTGAATTCTCTAATCTTGCTCTACTCTTTTTCTTTATTCCTCATAGCACTTGACCACCTCTTATTACACTCTACATTTGCTTATTTCTCGCACTCATTCTTTATCGTCCTCCCCACCCCGGTTAGAATGTAGGTTCTAGATTTTTCAAATACAGTGTGACCAGGGACTGCTCTTATTTTACCGTCAGTGCTGTTTATTGGGCAGTGAACACTCTCCCTCCATTTGCGTTCCACCTGTTGAGCTCCCAGACACAGACCTGTGTCTATGATCTCTATTCCATTCCATTTGTCCATCTGTTCCAGTGCCACCTCACTTGATCCTTAACAGTTTTATAACAAGCCTTCATCTGGTGAGGGCGGTAACCCACTCCCCGACCTTGTCGATTTTCTTCACAATGGGCTCAGCCACCCCCGCTACTTTGCTCTCTGTGTCAGGGGTCTCCAGCGCCGCCCACAGGCTTTGCTAGGACTCACAGGACTCAGAATGTTATACTTCCTGTTACAGTTGATTGCAGCAAAAGGCTGCAGATCCAATCAGCTGAGGGAAACGGGGCGTAGGGCAAAGTCTAGAAGAAATGAAGTGCCAGCTTCCATCTCTCCCTCCCAGTGGATTTGGATGGGGACGCACAGTTTTCCCAGCAACAATGTGTGACAACACACATGAGGTGTCGCAACCAGGGGAGTGCCCCTGAATCTTGTGCAGGGTTAGTCATGTAGACACGCAACGACCTGCATGACACGCAACAACCTGCATGACTGACTTCAGTTTCTCAGATTTCAGATCCTTCCGTAATTACCTTCCACCTGCTCCGGGCAAAACCAGGCAGCCCCATAAATCACGTTCTCAGGATAAACCGATTAGACCAAAGTAGTTCAGTATGGCCCGAGGCCTCAAACATACAAAAATACTCTTATCAGACAGAACATGCCACGGTCTCAGGGTATTTCCCGGGAGCTGGCTCACCAGTCCTTCAAGTACACTTTCCTCCAGCCTGGACGGGGTTTGAACCACCCATGCCTGCTGAGTGAGCCCTTTCCTGCCCACTCTTCCTTTCGGATTTTAGGATCAGCTTATCAAGTTCCATTAAAAACAAACAAACAAGCAAACACCTTGTTGGGATTCATGCATTGAATGTACAGATCAATTTGGGGGAAAATGCCTTCTTTAAGACGACGATCTTCATAGTAAGCATGATATATTTCTCTATTTATAAAGGTCTTCTTTTATGTTCTTAAAAATATTTTATAATTTTCTTAATAAATGTCTTGTACATCCTTTGCTGGATTCTGCTGAGGTCTTTTGTGGATTTGTTACTTTGGTACACGCCTCCCTTTTATAAGGAGCCCTGCGATTACATTGGGTCCACATAGATAGTTCAGGATCATGTCCCCACCTCCAGGTCCTTTAACCAGTCACATTGGCAAAGTCCCTTTTTCCATAAAAGGTAGCATTCACAAGTTCTGGGGGTTAGGACACGACATCTTGGGCGGGGCTATTTTTCAGCTTACCCCATACAATCACATTGTCTGTAAATAGGTAGTTTTTTGGTTCTCTCTTCATTTTCAGTTCTTCTGCCTCTTGTTTCTTTCTCACCTGTTGGAGCATCCAGGACCTCTAACACATGGTGAGTGGAAGCAATGATGGCAGGCACTGGCCCCACCTTACAGGGAATGCCTCTCAGACTTCATAATTTTTAGGTTTGCTGTGAGTGTTTCCAGATATCCTATCAGGTTGGCAGGATTCTTTGTTGCTGGTTCATAATGAGTTTTAAATCACGCATAACTGTTGGGTTTTATCAAGTGTTTTATTTTCTATGAATTGTTGCAGGCTCTTTCAGTTAGAAGTATGAGTAACAGTTTTCTATTGCTGCATAACAAATCCTTTCAAACTCAGTAGCTTAAAATAACAATAATTTATTTGCTCATATGCTCATATCCTGGGCTACCTAGTTTGCTCTGAGGTCACCCATGTCATTTGGCTGCTCTATGGGCATGGCATGGCTCAAGGTGACTTCTCTCTCATTTCTGGCTCTTTGTTAGGGCTGTCAGCCAAGGTACCTTGGTTGTTCTCCATGTGGCCTCTCCAGGAGGGCAGTACAGATTTTTTGCCTCATGGCAGCAGCGCTCCAAGATGGTAAGCCCTAAGGAGCCTATCAAGTCCCTGCCTGTGTTACATTTGCTGCTATCCTGTTGACCAAAGCAAGTCACATGACCAATGCCAGAGCCAATGTGGGAGGGGATGATACAAGAGTTTGCACACCAGGAGGTGGGATTCCTTATGGGCATTATGACAGCAACCAACCACATGCAGTATCTGGTTCTGGACTATCACAAAGGGCTTTGTGTCTCCATATTTTTGGGTCCAGTAGCTGCATCCTCACATACATTTCCCCATAAGCTCTGTCATGATGGCCTCTCAGATGCCTCACGACTATGGAGACCCAGAATAACTTGGCTGATGAGGAGAGGAAGAATGTTGCATAACTTATTAACACACTGAGTTTGGCTTAGCTATGAGAGGAAACCCTAAGATACTAATTTCCTCCCGACCCAACCCCAACCGCAATCCGCTCTCCCAAACACGATGCTGTTCAGCTTTAGGACTGCCGTGATGACTCCTTGCTACCAAGGGCAGAGCTTTGCAGGACCCTCTGACCTGGTTCCCTATCCCCTCATGAATCTCCTATCCCCGCTCCTCCAAACGGAGGGACATGCAGGCTCACTGTCTTTTCCAAAGCTAGACTGCATAAAGCCATTCTGTAACCAACCAACTGTCTCCCTCTCTCTTGCTAACCTCCAACTCTGCCCTTCGTAATTTTCAGCATTCTTATTATAGATAAAGGTGATAAAGTGGAATGCTTAAATGTTCTTCATTCCCAAGTGTGGTTGGGTTTATGTGCTGTTCAGGAAGCCCCGGGTACTTCAATGATGAACAGAACAGAGGACATTTATGAGCAACTGCGGAGTAGTTAAAATGACTGATGGAGAAATATGGGGTGGTGTTGCAGCCTCGGTCAGGTCACGGAGGAGAAGGAAGGAGTAATTAGGGTGGTTGGGTAATGCTTCTCGCAGAAAGGAAGCTTCTGCAGGCTGTAAGCAAGTCAGCAGGGCTAGGGGTCAGGAAAGGGAATGAGGTGATTTGGAGATGGCTCATTAGCATGAAAATGAAGGAAGGGGTGAGACACTGACATGAACAGAAGGAGGGATCCGGTCAAGCGTTGCTACTGAGAAGGTTACAGCATCAAGGGAGTAATTTGCAATCCTTATGCTCAAATATCAGGTAGAATGAGAATAGGAGTCCCTCTTTTCCAACTCCTCATGTTGACTAATGACATTTTCTTTATCACAATTCCGCTAATTGAGAAGGGAAAATGAATGTCAGCTCAAGACTGATTCCGTCTCAAATTAACCTTTGACTACCGGCCCCTGCTGGAATGAGTTTCAGCTAAGCCAGCGCTCCCCCGAGGAGTGACAAGGATGCTGACTTCTCCTTCCACCCGGCCACATCAGAAAGAGCTAGGAAGCTTGGGTGACCAGAGATGAACTTTGCCTCCGCCTGCCCATGACCGTTCTCTGCCTCCGGTATCTCTGTTCTCCCCCCAGCTGACTGGGCTGAAGGGTGGAGTAGGACCAAGGGGAGTCGCTGCGTTCAAACAAGTGTATTGACTGACTATTGGCCTTGTATTGACTAACTTGGCCTCCATTTGTGGGCTACACGACATCTGTGTCAGAATCACCTGGCGTGCGTTGTTGAAAGCCTTTTTCTGAACTCCATCCTACGCTTTCTGAAGCAAATATTCCTGTTGGGGCCTTGGAATCTGCATCCAGAAGCAATGCTTTCACATACTCCAGGTTTGAGAACCACTGCTCTGGGGCAGGCCCTCTCATGAAGTTTCTCTTCAATCTGCTTCCTTCTTCTCACCCAGATCCAACACAGCTTCCCTGAGCGGCTTTGTACATCACAGGGCAGCCTGCAAAGTCAGATCTTCTCCAGGAATGGTCTGGTGCTCCCCACCATCTTCTCTTCTACCTGCAAGGGTTCTTTGCCTCGCATTCCAATCCTGCTTGAGAGAATAAAGCTGCCAGCCATCATTTCCTGACAGCTTGGAGAGTAGGGGGATGAGAGTCTGGGGCCATTTTAGCCCCATGGGCCAGGCCTCAGACCTGCCTGGGGACTTTATATGAGGTAATTACATGAGGTATCATGGAAATGGAGCACATGGGAGAGACATGAGCAGCCCTTCTTGCAGGGGCTGCATCTGTTCCTCTTCAGCTGAGACCTGCGCTCTGAGAACCTTCTCCGTCTGCTGGGGAATCCTCTGCCCCACTGGACTGGTGCTCTTTGAGAACAGAGAGGTGTTTGCTGGTTATTAGTCAGGCTTCTCCAGAGAAACAGAACCAATAGGATCTCTATATCTATAGATACAGACGTAGATACCTCTCTCTCATCTATCTCTCATCTATGTCTATCTATCTATCTATCTAGAGAGATTTTAAGGAATTGGTTCATCTGATTATGGGGGCTGGTGAGTCCCAAATCTGTAGGCAAGTGGCAGGTTGGAGATTCAGGTAAAAGTTGAAGTTGCGTCTTGAGTCTGAAGGCTGGAAACCAGGCAGAATTTCCCTATTGGGGTTTGCAGGCAGAATTCCTTCCTCTTTGAGGAACCCTAGTCTGTGCTCTCACGGTCTTCAACTGACTGGATGAGGCCTACTCACATTATGGGCGGTGATTTGCTCTGCTCCAAGTTTGCTGATTTAAATGTTGATCACGACTAAAACACACCTCTACTGGAGCATCTGGATGGTGTTTGACCCAACAACTGGACTCCCTAATCTAGCCAAATTCACTAAAAAAATTAGCCATTACAACTGGTTTGCTTTTAACCATTTTTTATTTCCAGTACCTTCCAATCCCTGGATAGAACAAAAGTGCATAAATATATAGGAACGAGTTTAAATGAAATCCAAGAATGAAATCAGTCTGCTGCCCAAACTCTGGTCAGAGTAGGAGAAAAGAACCGCTGGAGACTGGTTGTCACATCTCCATGGGGAGCTCGCTATCATTGGTCTCTGGCATCTGCAGAGGGCCAGAGAGTATCTACGCTTCCTTCTGCTCCAGAGCAAGCAGAGTGGCAGAGTTTCTCTCCTTTGGTGCCAGAAGTGCTAAAGAGTAGAGCCCTCCTCGTTGGGAGAGAGAAAGCTGGATGGGCTGGCCATGTTGAAGATCTGAAGCTCTTGGCCCTGATATTTATTTGTGTTTAGTGCTTTGAAAGATTAGCGCTTGTGTTTTCTGACAGTGGAGTGTTGTTTCTGCGAATGCAATCAAGGAATATATTTTTGCATGCGTGCTGCATAGAATTGCACTTAGCAATTGGAGGCCTCGTCCAGTTCAGCTCCTTTATCTGTCAGCGGGAAGGCGACGGCTGGGAGCAGCTTTCATGATCGCAGGCAGAAACCCTGTGCTTTTTCTTCTCTGAAATCATGTTCTGTTGTCAGAGCTGCAGGTCTGGATGCAAAATAAATCTGACTTTCTCAAAAGCCTTATTTTTTTTTCTTGCTATATGATAGCTGTGTATTTAGGGCAAAGCTGTTTGAGGTTTTTACAGAAACACAAATGTGCGGTTTCATGCCACGGCAGAGGAAGCACGTGCCACTGCTCTTCTGGAGCCTCTGGGGCTCTTGGTGAGGCCAGGAGCTTCTCATTTATCATGAACCCCTTTTCCGTTTGTTGACATTTCTTTGGACCTTTCCTTTTCTTTCTGAGGCAGTGGAGTAAGCAAAAAGAGGCAAATAAGAACTAAGATGTACTATTAAGTGCTATTAAGCAATTCCTATTCGCTCTCTCAATCAATTCTCACAGCTGTGAAATGGTTACCAATGTGTACTAACGTCCCCATTTTATAGATGAGAATACCCAGGACCGGAGAGAAGAAATACCTTGCCTGAGGACTCACCTATGTGGCATCATGCTTCTTAGAGGCTAATGCTGCATTCTAGTTTCATTAAGAAAAAATCACACAACTCAAGAAAAAGATTTTGTCTCTGTTGACTGCGCTAGACTCTTGGTTGGGGTCCCAGTCAGCTATAGCATGGTTTTGTGGTGACCTCTTTCTTCCTGCTCAGATATCAGGGCACTCCGTGCCTGCATCATTCCAAGGTTGCTGGCTGGGTTGTATCAGGACAAAGAAAGGACCGTGTTCTCTGTCCCAACATTATTCACTGAACAAAGTAACAACAATTTATTTAGCCTGGTGTTCAAAGAGAAAATGTATCAGTATTGCTCAGGTAGGATCCTCAGCTAATGGCCACACCTGCTAAGAGGCTATTCCCTTGGGGAAACGAGCTTTACAAACAAGATGCTCTTCTTCCTCATTGCATTGCATAAAATTAGGGAAGTATAAATTAAAAATAACATTGCCCATAATTACATCATACAAACTACTGTGAACATCTTGTGGGTATTGCCAGTGGTCCTGAAGCTGGCTGGTACCAGCTTAGGAAGGCCAACTGTGTGCGTATATTCCCCATTTCGTGTTCAAAGACCTAGTGACATCACACTGGCAGCTTGAAACTGGTCAGGGTGGGGGTATTCACATCACAGTAATGGGTGCACACTACAAATCAGGGATTTATTTTTTTGCTTGTTAAACATTTATTAGTGCTTACCTGATTATTGCCTTCCAGTCCAGTCTTTTTTTCTACTTTTTTTTTCCTTTTTGCTTCAGGAAGATTAGGGCTGAGCTAACATCTGTGTCAGTCTTCCTCCACTTTGTATGTGAGTTGCTGCCATAGCGTGGCTTGACAGTGGTGTAGGTTGGTGGCCGGGGATCCAAACCTGCAAACCCAGGCGGCTGAAACAGAGTGCACTGGACCCAACCACTACACCACAGGGCTGGCCCTCCTTTTATTTTCTATGTTTTAAGCATAACATAACTACTTTTTCATGTAACATAAGAACACAAGCATTTCCTCCCAGTATTTTAAAAAAAAACAAACCCCATTTTTTAATGGAAGCAACATTTTTTACTGAAAAGATGTACCATAAATTATTTAATGGTTCAACTTATGGCACATATATATTGTTTTCAATTATTAAAAGTTGTGCTTCGGTGAACATATTTATATACTAAGTATCGGGTTCTAGAAAGTGACTTCTTGGGTAAACGGACATGAAATTCTTTGCCTCCGGATGAGTGGTGCCTTGTGTTCTCCGGAAGCAGAAAGCCCAGCCGTCCGAGTTTCAGCTTTCTCTCGCCTCCTCTCTTCTCATAAAGTCAATGACTCGTATTTTGCTCTGTATCCTGAGTACCCAGTGCACTGCTTGGCTTATAGAAAATATTCAATAAACGGTTATTAATCAAAACAATGCCTCACTCATGCCTAAAAGAGATGTGCCGATTTTCAATGCTGCCTGCACTTTGACCAAACCCTAGATGACACTGAGAAGACCAATAAAGCCAATGAAAAAGGCAACCTGTGTTAGGGGGTGAAAAATGTTACCTTGTTGCTGTGACAGTTTGCAAAGTAGAAGTGTTGTAAAGAGAAAATAGAAGAAGATGGAACAGCCCGTGAGCCCTCTTGAATGCTTGGAGGAGGCTGGAGGTGTTGTAACTCCGAAGAATGCAGACTGAGACCCATCCCAGAGCCTTCAGACTGTCTTTCCTGTTTACTTCAGTACTCATGGACCCCTTTTTCCTCTGATCTTCAAAAGGGTCTTTCCCGACCAGCTACCGTATCTTTAAAACAGTCTGTCCCGTCCAAGAAACACTGGCTGAGTGCTGGCGGCACTGACTCGGGGCAAGTTTGCAAACCTGTTTCTGCAGCTGAAGAAAGGGCTTCTTGTGATGACTTCTTGTGATAGCACCACGCATGTTGTATGGTAAATTTTCAAAAGTAGTGCTTAATAGAGATTCTTTTTCTAATATATATATATTTTTATTTGAGTTCATAATAGTTTACATCATTGTGAAATTTCAGTTGTACATTATTTCTTGTCCATCACCACAGAGGTGCTCCCCTTCACCCCCTGTGCCCTCCCCCGACCCCCCTTCCCCTGGTAACCACTGAACTGTTTTCTTTGTCCATGTGCTTGTTTATATTCCACATATGAGTGAAACCATCTGGTGTTTGTCTTTCTCAGTCTGGCTTATTTCACTTAGCATAACTCCCTCCAGGTCCTTCCATATTGTTGCAAATTGGATGAATTTGTCTTTTTTCCTGGCTGAGTAGTATTCCATTGTGTATATATACCACATCTTCTTTACCCAATCATCAGTCAATGGGCACTCGGATAGTTTCCGTGTCTCGGCCATTGTGAATAGTGCTGTGATGAACATAGGGGTGCATATGCTACTGTGGATTGTTGATTTCAAGTTGTTTGGGTAGATACCCAGTAGTGGGATAGCTGGGTCGTATGGTAGCTCTATTTTTAGTTTTTTGAGGACTCTCCATACTGTTTTCCATAGTGGCTGCACCAGTTTGCGCTCTCACCAGCAGTATATGAGGGTTCCCTTCTCTCCACACCCTCTCCAACATTTGTTATGTTTAATCTTAGCGATTACAGACATTTTAAGGTGGTATCCCAGTGTAGTTTGATTTGCGTTTCTCTGATGATTAGTGATGTTAAACATCTTTTCACGTGTTTATTGGCCATCTGTATATCTTCTTTGGAAAAATGTCTGTTCGTATCCTCTGCCTATTTTTTGTTGTTCGGTTGTGTGATTTCCTTATATATTGTGGAGATTAACCCCTTATCGGACATATGATTTGCAAAAATTTTCTCCCAACTGGTGGGTTGTCTTTTGGTTTTGATCCTAGTTTCTTTTGCCTTTTATGGAGATTCTTAATGCATTAACATCCCAAGTCAATAACAGAACCTTCCAGAAATTAAGGAGCACATCAGAAGCCATTTGAATGGAGATGAGTACCTTGTTGAGACTTTGGTACTTGGAGTGTCTGGAACAGTCTTTCCAGAATAGAGCCTGAACCAAGTTCCTTTTTACTGGGGGGCAAAGGTGAGGGAGGGGGTGTCCACCACAGAAACACTCTGAAAGTGCCAAACCCCTTCGCCCTCTTCTAACTCTCTTCACGGTTTGGCCCAGTTCATCTCTGTTTTTGAAAAAGAGCAGGAACATTGCAGCCCAAGCCACTGCCTTGTTGAAACGTACAGGTCAAAACTTTCGGCTCTTCAGGCGCGGGAGCGTGTCCCTGCGGATGTGGCCGCTGTGCCCTTTCTGTTAAGGGGATGGTACTGGCGTTTGGGTGGGATTTCTGCCAAAATAACCCATAACCTAATTGAAACCCTCTTTCCTCCCCCACAATGCTAGGTCGCGCGATTTCCCTGTACCTCCTTTAAGCATATTCTAACCACGTGCATGACACGATTTGGAAGTGGAAGGCATAGATCACTCTGGCAGGACGCTTCTGCTTTTTCCTCTCAGAGGATGAAATACACGCAGCATATGGGGCCTGTTCAAGGCAGAAAAGGGGAAATACCGAGGCCTCTGGGCCAGACTCGGAGGCGCGGAGTAACTGAGAGTGTAGGAGGCCCATTGTGCTGCAGCTCCTGGAGGCCTCAGAGCGTGGACACCGCAGGAACCCGCACGACTGCCTGTGCCCTCTGCGGGGCGCGGGCATAATCCAGACGCCTTCTCCCAAGCTCGCCATCACCGGGCACCGAGCAAAGCTGGGCCGCAGGCATGCCGCGTAAGCCTCGCGGAACAGAAGGACAAGCCCTGCTGTTCTGCGGTCGTTTCCTCTCCTGTTTCCTACTTCCAGGTGGGATGGAGGATGCTGAAGGGATGGGCCAGGACCCCTTCCCACCTCCGTGCCCTTCCTGGGGCCCAGCTGATGGTGGGAAGACTCTTCCATGCCGTGACCTCCTCCTGGGCGGGCACCAGGCTTCTTCATCTCTGTTTCCCAATGCAGGGCACACGGCAGGCCCTTCTGGGGGTCACATCTGCCCGCGTGGGCCCTGGCAGTGCTTCCTCCTGGCCTCTGAGTGGAGGAGGATCAGGAACTCGCTCCCTGGGGTCAGCAGGCGGGCCTCCAGCACCGCGGACACTGCCACTGGGGTGGGACCTGGGCTGCCGGGCGCTCCTCCTCTCAGATCAGGTCGCCTCCTCTGCCCCGTGGGAATAAAGACCTCCACAGCCCTTCCGGGTTGTCATAAAGACCAAATGAGAAGGTTGTCACGTGCCCTGTACAGTGCCGGCCATGCAATGGGCACTCAGCCAAGTGAGTGTGTTTCCTCCCTCCCTTCTCCTTTCTTCCGTTTCTAGGTTTCTCAAACTCTGAGAATCGTTCTCCCTTGAGGGGAGTGAACATAGCGCTGGGCTTGGAGACTGAATGTCTGGATTTTCACGTAGGATTTGCCTCTTCCAAGCCTCCTGGCCTTGAGCGAAGCTCTCCTGAGAGGCAGCAGAGTGTCCTGGAGGATGGGTCCTGGCGTTGCACTGCCTATGTTTTCCATTTTCTTTTTTTTGGTAGGATGGTTAGCCCTGAGCTAACATCGGCTGCCAATCCTCCTCTTTTTGTGGAGGAAGATTGGCCCTTAGCTAATATCTGTGCCCATCTTCCGCTCCTTCATATGCAGGATGCCTGCAATAGCATGGCTTGATGAGCAACGTGTAGGTCTGCACCCAGGATCATGAACCTACGAACCCTGGGCCGCAAGTGGAGCGTGTGAAGTTAACTGCTGCGCCACCGGGCGGCCTGCACTGCCTGTATTTTATGTGCAACTCTCCACTGATTAGCTGGGTAAATCAGTTAACTTCCCTCTGTCTCTATCTCCATCTGTAAAACGAGGATAACAATGGTTCTTGCCTCCTCAGGTTGTTACGCGAATTAGATTAGATTAACACCTGTACAATGCTTGGTGAGTGCTATGTAATCTCGAGCTATTATTTCCTCATCTGCAAAATAAAATGGGAATACTACTACCAGCCTTGTTACGTTGATGGATATAAGCAGATGGAATAAAGAGGGTGAAAACGCTGTGGAAATCTGCAGAATACCACACACACGTGAGTCACGGTTCTGTCATCCTCTGAGCCTCTGGTGGCCCTTCACTCGGCATCTGCTCCTCCAGTAGAAATGACAACTCTGCCCTGTGCCCCTGCAAACTTCTCTTGCAGCATCTGTAACTCTTATTGGCCTTTTTGTTTACATATCTGACTCCCTCACTAGATTGCACACTCCTTGAGCTAAAAGAATGCATTCGATTTATTCCTGTACCTCCAGTGCCTAACCTGGGTGTGCAGTAAATGTTTGTGGAATGAATACAGAACTGCAAAGGGACCAAAAGGGGACCAGGAAGCCCTTGCAGATGGCTCAGGCCCTATATAATTTACTGATGCTTCTTTCTCTTCTGGTCAACAAAGAAAGTCTGATTAAATCTCTAACACCTTAGTCTGGATATGTTTGTATTAATACAGTATCAACTTTGGACACTCCTAATCAGTTAGGTATATAGTAAGTACTCAGTGCAGCGATAAAAGAGCTGGGTCCAGGGATGCAGTAAGCATGCAAATCTTCCCATTAATTAACCCCCATTTGTAACTATCACTAAGAAAATAAAAATCTCTTTAAATTACACTCTCCCAGTATATACACTGTTGTCGTCTACTCTTCCAGTTGCTTTTTTGTACATATGTGTATATTTATTTGCAAAATGGGGTCATGCTATATGCATTGTTTTTCGGTAAGCCTTTAAAATATTTAACAATGCAAGGTAGTATTTTTCCAAGTCATTATTTTTTGGGGGCATGATTTTTCACCGGTTGCGTATTATTTCATCAGGTATGTGTGCCATAAATTATTTAAGCAGCATGCCATTGTTGAACGGAGTGCTAGATAGAATTTCAGTCTATCTGAAGGAGAGATATTAAGCAAGCAGTCACATAAATAAATGTAAAATGAGATCAGAAGTGAGTACTACGGGGGCCGGCCCCATGGCTGAGGGGTTAAGTTTGCACGCTCTGCTTCGGTGGCTCAGGGTTTCACCGGTTCGGATCCTGGGCATGGACGTGGCACCGCTCATCAGGCCATACTGAGGCGGTGTCCCACATAACACAACCAGAGGCACTCACAACTAGCATATGCAGCTGTGTGCTGGGGGCTTTGGGGAGAAGGAGAAAAAAAGAAAGAAGAAAATTGGCAACAGTTGTTAGCTCAGGTGCCAATCTTTAAAAAAAATCAAAGAAGTGAGTGCTATGAAGGAGAGGGACGTGGCGTCATGAAAGGGTATGGCAGGGAGATTTTATTTGGTCAGAGAGAAAGTCATGAGCTGAGGGCAGGTGGGAATCAAATAGATGCAGTGAATATCCAGACATAGTCCTGGGAGAAGGGAACAGGGCCAAGGAGAAACCTTGGGGAATGTCAACAGTTATAACTGGTGTGAAAAGAGGAGTCCGTGATGGAGATGGGGAAGGAGAGACCAGCAAGAGAGGCAGGAAGAGACTCAGAGGAGAGAGACGCCTCAGATGCCCAAAGAGAAGGGCGTTCCCCAAAGAAGGGAGCGGTGCAGTAACACCTTTTCAGGGAGGTCAAGTAAGATCCGTGTCATGAAAAATGTCCATTGGTGTAGAAAGTTCCATGTGACTAGCGACCTCCAAGGGAACAGCTTCACTGGACAGGTGCTCAGAAGCCAGATTAATTGGAAGTGAATGGAGAGGTGGTTGGAGAAGTGGAAGTGTTCAGAGTGGACTATATTTTTGGGAGCATGGCTATGCAAGTGCGGAGGGAGCAGGAGACAGCTACACCAAACATGGGGTCAAGGCGTGGCCCTTTCTTCCCCTCCTCTGGTAGCCTTTTCTGTCTCATGCCCACTGGGATACCACCCCACCTTCCTGTGCCTGCTGTGCCCTCCACCCGTCCCTTCGGGGCCTGGGCAGAGCACAGCGTTTGTTTGCTTGTCTGTCTCTGTCTACTTTTGGTAAGAAATCTACGGGTAAGAACAGAGTGCTGGCTGCTAGTATAGTGCCTTTCAATAAGAACTAAATATTTGTTGAATGAATGTTTTAAAAAAATCCAATTTGGAGTAGACTTGGACATTAAAATACCAGCTGAGAAGAGGATATTCAGAAGAGAGAAGTGACAACACAACATCATGGTAGGAAATTGAGGGAGTTCATTTCTGATAGTCTCAGTTTTTTCAATGAAATCTTTGAAAAGGTTATCTGCTGAGACAGGGTGGTAGGGCTGTTGTAGGAGCTGGAAGAGGACAGAAAAGGTTTGTAACAATCATCAAAGGTAGTAATATAGGGTCTGATGGGGAGTGGCAGGATCGCTGAGCCACCATGAGGGCCCAACTGAGTTTGGAGACCTCAAAGCTGCTGAATGATATTAGGTTTAATGTTTGCATTATTAAATAATATTCACGAATCAGGTCAGGAGGCAGAAGGAGAGAGGGAAATTGTGGGCAAGAACCTTTATTGTGGTTTCCATTGAGGAAGAATGGACAAGTGGGGTAAATAGTTTTGGGACTGGCTAGTTTGAATAGTTTCAGTGGGCTCTGGGGCATAGGGGCTGTCCCTCTTTGTCTGGTTCCTGGCCCTGGGGTGGTTAGGGCAGGTGGATAGCGGCCTGGAGTATGAGAGTCTGATAAAGGAGATGATGGGGATGTGGGCTCTGATTTGGTTGGTTTGTGTTTGAAATAACAGAGGTGGTTGGGGGTATGACTCTGGATTGGTTGGTTTGCATTTGAAAGTTGAGCCCCTAGAGAGTTGTCGACCGTCTCTAGAAACTGGCTAACCCTACGAGGGGCAGTGCCTCCAGGATCAGCGAGACCCTAAGATGTCAAGGAATCGGAGTACAGAAATTAAAGGACATGGTTACAACGAGCCTGGAGTAGAAGGAATCCTAGTAGGAAACGCTTGAGGGGTGATGTCTGTAGTCCAGGTACCTGTACTCCAATGGCATTTGCTGTCTTGCTTTAGGGGCCCGCTTTGGCCAGATCAGGGCAGTCTCCGTGGTGAAAGGGCAAGTACATGTGGGCATTTCAGATGTGATACCTCGGGAGCCCTCACTTAGCATCCGAGTGGAGGGATGGATGGGCAGATCTGCTTGTCCAGTCTATAGGTCGTGGTTATGGATTATCAGGGAACAGAAGAGGAAGAGAAGAGAAAGATTCTTTCCCTGTGCATGGAACTCTCAGAGCCTGGCCATCGTCTGCTCCACAAAAGTGCAAATCCCTCGTCATAGAGGGAGAGGAAGAGAGAGACACAGGGAACTGCTGGGTCGATGGCCTCGTGCAGGCCATGGCATTTCCTTCATTTATTCATTCATTCTTTTACAAACGTGATCTATTAGCTGCATTGGTGGGTGCTGGGGATAGAGATGTGAATAAGACATGCCCCTGTGACAAAGGGCTCCCCAACTGGTCAGCAAGAGAAACAAGTAAACAGACCACGCCATCGGGGTGATGGGCAAACTGGGGGTTGAGGGGCCATTGGCCATCGGCCATCACTGAGGCTCGGAGACTTTTCTTTGAATCATCGCTGAGTTGGTTCCTGGACTTACTGTGTGTGGCTTTTTGACTCCATCATCCACAGATTTCTATTGACCTCAAGCTCAATACTGAATGGAATGAGAACCGACTGGTTCACCGCTGGAGACATGGTCTGCTCACCCAGGACCCCCTTCACAGTCAGAGCTGGAGTCTGATCTGTGCTGGAGACCTTGTCCTGATCGTATATCCCTTCCACACGTGTGTGTCGAGGTCCACGGGCTCTGATGAGCTTAAAACAAGGCTATTTCAGCTCCCTTTGCCCCATCAGATGGAAGCTGAAAGCGCCATTCTGAAAACGGGACACTGGCTTGGAGCCAGGGCACGGTGTGACTGCGTCCTGGCAAGTCCTCAGGCCGGCAGAGGACTGTTGTCCAGGGGCCTTTACCGTGACCCCTTTGCCGGGCTCTCTACCACTCTCTTCAAACCCACTCACTTTACTCACTTGCCTCCAGCTCCTCTGGGCCACTGTCAAGCTCCTGAGGCCCAAATGACAAGCATAAAAATCATAATTAGAAAGGGTCAGAGTAATAATTACTGTGCTGATGTTAGTACTGCTCGAATAACCTTTACTATCTACAAACCACTTTCACAGCCAATATGTCACCTGCGTCTCACGACAAAAACCTCTGAGCTAAGTATTATTATTTCCCCTTCTGCAAAGCGGAAGGTCAGAACGTTTCATGGCTTGTCTGAGATCACAGAGCTGGCGATGGAATATCACGTTTTCCTGACTTCAACTCTGGCGATCTGGACATTGCTCCACACGTTATTGTAAATTAATGGGTTAAGTCAGGGGTTTGCAAAGAAAGCTCTGTCCGTTTGAGGGATGTTCATAGAGGAAACACAAAACAGGGTTTCATGGTCAGATCTTTTTGGGAAACACTGTGAAGTGTAATGAAATGATTTTATTTACTGTGGGATCATTAGAGCCTTTAACACGGTGATTTGCATCCTGACCCCTCAGGAAGGATGCGATATGCCACTTCTTTTTTTTTCCTTTTTAAACTATGGGACCATTTTTCTAAGAACATTTTGAAGAACATTCTTAGGAAACACTTTGGGAAGTGCTGTCTCAAAGAGTTAGGATATTTGGGTTTTAACAGACAATCTGGAAACCAACACTTTCCAAGGCCAAAGTTAAGAGTTCCTAACGGTGGGCGTTCTGGCATCGGCTCTGGATGGTAAGGGCGCGGTGTTTCAGGCAGGACAGCACTCAGAGCACATGCTCTGGCAGCCACCTACTGGGGAGAACAGATCTAAGGACCTGCTTCTCTGCTCCTTTTGTCAGCCTCAGTGGGAAAGATGTAGAGGAAAACAAGTACCCATTTAGCTCATTTGTCTGTTCCTCCTTTCCGAGGGGTCGGTCACAACCGAGTGGGTGCTGAGTGGGTCTCAAGGAAGCCAACCTCCACCTAGAAGCTCGAGACCCTGGTCATGGGTGACGAAAGCCCTCTGAGAGTTTTGCAGGCTTTGTCCATCTTTGAAGCTGCTCATACAACCCTGGGAGTTCCAAACTGGGTGGGAGATTTCCAAAGGTTGCGTGGAAGCTGAGACCTGCACAAAAGATGCTCAGCACAGACTTGAACTCCAAGGGGAAAATAACATTGTCATTAAGCCCTTGAAGCCAAATTCAGCCTGCTTGTCTGCCTGCAGAGCCCCGCTGACGCCAGAGGAGCTGGTGCATGAGCTCAGCACGCCTGCATCCTCTCCAGTTTCTCCGAGCTGCCGACAGTACTGAGGGTACTGCTGGCTGGATGTTCTCTCGTACTAAATTATGCACGTATTTCATTTGGCCACCAGCTCCTTGCACAGCGTTTTCATTTGGACCAGCTCTCTGAGAACTGTGGGGACAAACCCTGTGGTCCCACGTTAGATGATGGAGGTTGGGGAAGTTCCTGATGGCCAAGAGTAACAAAAAGGAAAAGGAAGTCAATTCGTGGAGGAATCGTTCTCAAAGGGCTTCTGTTTTGTAAGGATTTTCTCAGGAAGGTTGCGAGGGAAATGTGACACAATTAAAAGGGAAAAATGGTCTATCTTCTATGATGGATTCTTGAACAATTTCCAGAAAATATCATTCTTATCACCAACAAGTTTTTGTTTTTGTTTTCAGCAAGGCCCTGATGGAGATGTTGCATCTTGGTCAATCTTAGAACTGGGAGCAGGTCCAGGCTATTTGTCTCCTCAGCGGGCAGTGGGGTGTTCCTGTGGCGGCCACATGGCCTCCTCGTGGCCTCCTCCTCAGCCGGGCAGGGCCTCCCTCTCAGGGGCTAAGTTCTTGTGTCTATTCATCTCGCAGCTTCCTGCTGTTCCACTCCGTTTAGTAGTTAACCATGCTTTACTTAATTGACAATTCTTAAATTTTCCCTACTCCATTTTCTGGTGTGGTCTCTCAATTCTGTAAGAACCCTGACTGATACAGGGCATTGCAAACTTTGAATTTTTATATCTTCCTGGCGGAGTCCCTCTTTTCATCATGATAAAATTGCTCTCTTTATTTCTGGGGGTGCTTTTTCTTGGAAGTGAAAGTTACTGTGTTTTACGGTGCTGTACTGAATCCACCTTTCTTTTTATTAGTATTTGCATAAAATATATGTTTTTCTTTCTTTTTACTCTTGACCTTTCTGTATCCTTATTTTTAAGTTGTTTTCTGTAACTAGCGTATAGTTGGGTTTTTTTCATTCTTGTCCCTGGGGTGTTGCCTTTCTGGGGTTCCAACAGGAAGCCCACGTATTTGTCATTGTCCTTTCTCCTTGAGACTGTCGAAATTTCTGTGCAGCTTCTCATCTCTAGCTTTCTGATCAGAACAAAAAGGTGCCAATTGTTGGAATCACCTCCCTTGGCTTCCCTTCTTTTCAGGCTTTTAGCCTCCAAAATCCTTGCTCCCTTAGTGGTTTTCCAATACAAAGAGATGTTTCAAAAAAATAGGGGGCGGGCTCTGTGACTGAGTGGTTAAGTTCGCGTGCTCCGCTGCAGCGGCCCAGGGTTCGGATCCTGGGTGCGGACATGGCACCGTTTGTCAGGCCACGTTGAGGCGGCGTCCCTCATCCCACAACTAGAAGGACCTGCAACTAAGATACACAACTATGTACGGGGGGGTTTGGGGAGATAAATCAGAAAAAAAAAAAAAAAGAAGATTGGCAACAGTTGTTAGCTCAGGTGCCAATCTTTAAAAAAAAAAAAATAATAATTTGTCCAGCTTTTCTCGTTGTCTTGGAAGGAGGATTGCTCTGAAACAAGTTAATCTTCCATTGCTGAAAGTGAGAATCTGGAATTATTCAGCCAGAAAAAAGCAATTAGTGTCTTTAAGAAACTAGTAGAACTAAATGTCCACTCCAAACAAGACAGGGCAAGAAACAAACACACATCACACACACAAAGCTCTTAAAACTGAAGCTGGGAGTCCGGCCCCGTGGCTGAGTGGTTAAGTTCACACACTCTACATTGGGGTCTTGGGGTTCGCTGGTTTGGATCCTGGCCATGGACCTACGCATTGCTCATCCAGCCATGCTGGGGCAGCATTCCACAAAGAAGAACTAGAATGACCTACAACTAGGATATACAGCTATGTACTGGGGCTTTGGGGGGAAAAAATCCTCAAGCTAGGGGCACATAGCTCAGGAAATGAAGAAGTGTAATGCCCATTAAGAGCTGATAAAGAATGGAAGAGATTCACGGTGTGGAAAATGCTGTGCACTGTCTTGATTGAAATGAGAGGGAATGGGAGGAGGGGGTGTTGTTGGATGGAAAGGATACCAGACCACTCTTCTTGACACTGCTGTATCCAGGCCTGGAAAAACTTACACCACACGACGACAGCCAGAAGCCCTCTGATGATAGGATAAATGGCGGGGAATCCTTCCTAAGGCAAACCAGATTATATTGTCAGTATTTAATTAAGAGATTTTTTTAAACCAGATGGATAGTTGTATCTTGGTGGTTGTTATTTCTTTGCATGCTGTTCTATGTCATATTTTTTTTAAAGTTTGTAATAATTTTCAGTTATTTTACTATGGGGCCTGGCACACAGAAACCCTTAGGGGGCGCTAGTGGAAGGACCTCCGATAGCATAATTGCAGTCGGTGAGCGATTTCCGCAGTTCAGTGGTTTAAGCAAGAGGAAACTGTAATCCACTGGGTCTCTCACCCTTTAGTAAGCATCTTCTTTCAGTGGAAAGTACTGGAAATGAGACATAGCATTTTAGGATGGGTTAGTCAGCGCTCTTGGTCTGGCCTTGCCATTGGTGGCCAACTGTGTGATGCTGCCCCGGAAGCAGTGATGGAAAGAGACAGCTTTGGAGTCAGGGCACCCGGGTGAGAGTCCTGTTCAGCCACTTACCGGCTGTAAGACTTGGAGGGGTTATTTAGTCTCCCGGAGCCTCAGTTTCCTTACCTACCCTTGACCTTATAGGTCCACTGTGAGGAGTAGATGAAACAATGTGTGTAAATTGCCCTCCACAGTTAAGTTCCTAATAAATGTGAATTCTTTACCTTCGCCCCTTTCCCAGGAGAACATATATTCAGCACATCCGGCTGGAGTTCAGGAGTGCACTGTTTTCCTCCCTTGCTGATGAAGGCGGGACCAACTGAATCTATCTAACAGGTCCCTTAAGGGAGTCAGTTCCAAATCCACATATGGGCCGATGACCCGACCCAGCAGAATAAGTGTAGCACAAAGGCTGACATTAGACGCCGTTCTGCTACTGCAGTCTCTCTGGGAACAGGGCTGCCCTTGGCAGCAGAGGAGAAGGGGCCCATTTGACATGGGTTCTTCTCGAATTCCTTTGGGCACCTCTGTGAGTCCTAAGCCCTCTCACAGCAGTTTCTAATATTCAGTAGAGGGATGGGGTACAAGGGAGGAAGCAGTGATCTGGAAGAAACTTTCCGCCTCTCCTTTTTATTTCATTTGGTTATATAATCATACTAATAGCTAACGCTTCCTGAGTTCCTTCCATGTGTCAGGCAGTGTTTTACATATATTAACTGACTTGCCCTCAGTCACAGAACTTTGAAGTGTCGGAATTAAGATTCGTAGCCAGGCAGTCTGGCTCCAGCGCTCTGCTCTAGCGCTGTGCTGCTGCTTTGTATGCAAATTTGCTTTGTCTTTCTTGGCAGTTCCAGGGAGCCTCAGTGAACATGCCCCAGACTGAACTCATCATCTTCCCTCCCGACCTGCTGCGGTTGCATCCACAATTTCTGGCTGTGTCGCTTCCACCCACTCGGGAACCCAGGCTGGAAACCAGAGTTGTCCTAGGCCTCTGCTTGTCACTTCAGGCCTCACAGTTGAACGGTCACCAATTTGCATCAATCCAATCCCTCACATCTGTCTAAAATCTTGTCTCCTCCACGCCCTGTACAATGCATTTCATTCCTTCTCCACCTTCTGCCTGAACTGTTGCATTAATTAGCAGCTCCCAGGGGTCTCCCTGACTCCATCTCTCCCAGTTTGGCCTACTCTCCTCAGTTTATAGAAAAAGAGAGAAAATGCTGGCCTCTTCGCGTCCATCTTCTGTTTAAAAAGCCTCTGCTGGTCCCCTCTGACCCACGGAAGGCACTAGAATCTGAAGACTATTGGCCCCAGAGTTAGACGGTTGGGTTGTGAATCTCAGCTTCTGCATTTAAGAAAAGCTCCTCAGCCTCTTGAATCTTCGGCTTTCCCATGTGAAAACTGAAGACAACAGAAAACCTCCCTCATGGGTGCTGTGAGGGTTAATTCAGATAATGTGTGGAAGGCCCTCAGCATCATGCAGAGGAAGAACTCAGCAGCCGCTGCCTGTTTGTATTTTTACACTGTAAAGTTTAATACCCTTAAATCGCCTTGTAAATTCCTTCAAATAGATGTGTCGACGAAAATAATCCATAACCAATCTATAAATGAAAATTTGGGTGAGTTTATTCTGAGCTGAAATCTGAGGACCATGGCCTGGGGCCTTTCTTCTCGAAGGAAGAAAGGGCACCAAAGAAGTGGGGTGCACAGAGTGGTTCTATACCCCCAAACAGGATGTCCCACATAGGATTGAAATGTCCCTTTTACAATAGTCGCGAGAATGCTCTGTCGGCACAGCGACTGATGGACACAGCAGGTAGGTCTTCTGTCTCAGTGACCACAGCAGGGTGGCAGTCTGTTGTCTCCAGCTGGGTGGTCACAGGTGAGCTGGGTGGTCAAAGGTGAGTGCAGCAATCAGCTCCTAGCCTAAGGAAAGATGCTTATCCCTAGGGAAATGCCAATGTGGGGGGAAGTTGCACCTTTATCTCAAGGGCCTTTGTTCTGGCCATAGGAAATGTCTAAGCAGATATACAATGTGTGCTCAACAGCTACAGTCAGGCCCTTTTGGAAAAAACAGGCCGAATTAGGTTTATACCAATGGCTTCCTCATATACTCCAATATATCCTACTTCTTGCCATTTTTATTTGTCAGATGATATTTTCTAACTGATCTCTGGCACATTGCCTATAAATTTTCCATGGTTTAGCTACTCTAAATCTCATTATTCCAGGATTCATCAGTATGGACTCAGTGTCCGCTTTAAAAAAAAATTTTTTTTTTTAGAACGTTCTTTTCCTTATTCCATGCTCTGGTAAACTGCACTGAAAGAAACAAATGTGATAGAAAAAGGATCCAGGGGTCATGAAGAATTCTAAGGAGACTAAAATTTTCTTGGTTGTGCTGGCATTTTATTTGAAAGTAGCATAAGATGGGGGTACATGGACACATGACCCTTCATTTTGTTCCTTCCTCTCTCCTCCTAGCACCGGGCCTGGAGCTGAGCAGGGGGTCAACATGGGTGGGGACTGCACGGGAGATGGAGATGTGGGGGACTGGAATTGGCCACCCCAAGATACGTCTCTTTGGCATGAGGATTATTTTGGGCTGGTTACTTTTAAAAACTGCAGACTTGAGAGAAACTCTGAAAAGTAGGTTACCTTTTGTTAAGAGACATTTACATTTGTAAAGGAAATCTCCATCTGTAAAGGTGTCACCCTCTCTGTACTAGGAAGAAGGGGGGATGACCTTATCTCTAGAAAATCTTATCAATGCAGAAGGCAAGGACTTAAATCTGAGTTATAACTTGACTCTTGTTTACTGTGCTTTTCTGGTAATCTCTCATAACTGACTGCCCCTACCCACAACATCCTCTTTTGCCTTTAGCTCAGGAGGGTATTTAAGATGAGAACCTCCCCCATTTTCATGAATTACTCAGTTTTTCTGGTCTCTCCCATGTTTACGTGTTATAAAGCTTTGTTTAATTTTCTCCTGCTATTCTGTCTCATGTCGATTTAATTCGTTTTCCATCCAGAAGGACCCAGAGTGGGTAGAGAAAATGTCTTCCTCCCCTACAGAGACAACTGGAAGCAGATAAATGTAATCAGGGAGAAAGGAGCTCTTCAGCAGTTCTGGGAAAGCGTGATCGCCAACGTTTATTGCTTATTATATGCCAGGCACTGTGCTGAACACTTTATGTACATTCTCTCCTTTAATCTTTGACACAAACTTGTGAGATATTATGACTATTATTATCTCCATTTTGCAAATCAGGAGACTGAGATTTAGGGAGATGAAGATACTTGCCAAGATTTGAGCCTAAGCTATCTGATGCCAAAGTCTATTTTTTATTTTCTTTGAAATATTAGTCCTTCAAATGCTTCTGGACAAAAGGGATCAATTAGATGAGCAGCTTTCAAACTTTTTGACCCTGATCCATAGTAAGAAATACAAGACGTCTCATGACTGTGACCCTGGCCACACTTACACACACACCCACCCCACTAGACTCACACGTGCACACACACACATACACACAGATATGCTCACACACATATTTGTATTTACATACCCACATATAAAAATATAAAAATGGACACAAATTTCACAAAACAAAATTGCTTTTCCTGTAGGTTTTCTATTAAATTTATATTTTATTGTAAAAAATTGCTAATTTGTAACCCCCCAGATTTGTAGGTGGTGACCTTCACTTTGAAAACCAGCACTTTAGGAGATTTTTAGCTCCTTTTCAAGTCATTGGATCCTTACATTTCAGCATTTTTGAAATCATCTTGGGTTTATCTTGTCCATTAATTATTCAGGAAATACCTTCTCATCATGTGAGATAAAAATGTTTAGCATCACATGGTCATAACATCTTAGGGTATTGTGTCATAGAAATTGTTAAAAACGTATTTCGTAAGGTGCCTTTTGTGTTTTGTAACAGGAGAATTTGCTTTTATTTCTCTTATTTACCAGAAAAAAATGTATTCCACTGATTATTTCCATATGTACTTTTAAAGCTGCTTGGCTGGGTTAAAAATTTACTCTTTAAATTACAAGGGCATTGTATTCAAATAAAAGGCACAGTCATAACGTTATTAATGAGAAGAGCAATAAGGCTTTGGTTTCCATGCAAATGAGCATAATTGAAATAGAACTGCATTTCTGCAAATGGATTTTGAAACTTTGGTGGAAAAACTTAGAGGGTAAATATTCTCAAAGCTAAAGCAAATGCAATCTGTATATGTAAATGAGATCAATTAATTTTAGCAGGCAAATGAGAAAATCAATGATTTTCAAAATCTAGTAATTTGGTAACCATTAGTTTAATTAGTCTTTCTGTTTTAAACTTAATTATTCAAATATAGAACCAGATTGAAGTATAATTTATGGAGAACTCATCCTTAAGGTAATTACATACCAGCCTTTCCTCCCACCAATGGAAGAATTGAGGATGGAATCATAAATGATTAGTGCAGGCCATGGAATCCTTCAGGCATGGCTTGTTCAGGTTCAACTTGGGAGACAGTGGGGGTAAGGGCACATGGGCTTTGACGCAGTCGGGGTTTGAATCTCAGCATTGACTCGATCTAACCACAGGTTCTTAGGCAGCTTTCTTAGCATCTAAAGAGCCTCAATTTTTTCATCTGTTCAATTATCAAATTATGCCTCTTCTGCAGAGCAGTCATGAGGACTGACTGGGGAAATGTGTATATAAACCTTTAGCGCAGTTCCAGGCACAGAGAAGACACTCATTACAAGTAGCATCCGCCCCTTCCCTTCTCGCTCCTTCTCCTCCCCCTCCTACTTGGATAAAGGAGAGCTTACACTGAGGAAACGCTGTGTTTCTGGAATCGCTTTTAAGGAAGAGTGTGTGGTCTGGTTGGTATTTTCCCTTTAGTTGGTAGTAATTTTATCTGACGATGTTCTGTGGATCTCTTGCAGTATCACTTCCATCAAGAAACTGAGACTGGCTTTAGAAGCTCAGTCGTTGGAATTATTGAAAAGGCCGGAATAGTGAATTAAATAGAAAGGAGCTCACACTGTTGGTTTTCTGTTTTTATTTCCTTGTTGTGACTGGTTCTTCTGATCCCTTGCATTTCCTGCTCTCACCAAACGGTCTCGTTATGACAATCGTAATAGCTCACACCTGCGTATATCTACTCAATGACCTTGTGAGATAACTAGGGCAGGTATTATTATTGACATTACATTGATGTCAGAGAGAAATTGAGGCCCAGAGAGGTTAAGTGGACTGCCCAAAGTCACAGAGCTAGAAAGAAATGGAGGTTTAAACCCACAAGGCTGTCAGGTTCCAAGTTTGAGCTTGTTTCTTCTGAATCAAGGCTTTTATACCATATAGATGTAGCTACGGTCCACAGATGAGCCTTGTTTAAAAGTATACATTTTACTGCAAACCCTATTTAACCATGGGAGAGTGGCAGAGGTGAATTGGTCTGATGTTGGTTGGAATTTCTTCCTCAGAGTCTAGAAGGCTGGTCAGCAAATGGAAGCTCATACTGCTGTAGAGAATCATCTGACCCAAACAGAGAAAAATCACTGGGGCTCGAAAGTAGTGAAGAAAGCATGCACCTTTCCCAGCTTCTTATAGGACATCTCCCTGGGGATGCCCACCCTGACCTTAGCCTCTGTGTGGCCCTGACTGAGGACTCTTTAGGCTCTCTTCCCTTCCTTCTTCTGCCCCTTCCATTGCTCCTTCTCTTGCGTTTCTCCACCTCCCTTCTCCTCCCATCCTCCCATTGTTCAGGCTGAACTTCTCTTAGAGTCATCTTTGTCTTTTCCGTCTGCTTTGACCAACCACCACCAACATCCCTATCCCTCAGCACGTCCCTCCACACCCACTGCCATACACACATCAGTACACTCTGTTTCTCCATCCTGATTTCACTGTCCTGAATCAGGCCTTTGATTATTATTCTGTGATCATTTACTCTAGTATCTACTGGCCTCTGCTTCCCATCTCCAGTCTTGACTGCTGCAGGTTATCCAGCATACTTTGGCCAGATTAGACATCCTGAGAAAAGGCTCTGAGCCTGGCACCCCTCCTGTAAAACTCTCAGAGTCTCCTCGTTGCTTATTGGTCAAAGGATATGGCAATTTGATGCAAACCTTTTTTTCTAAACCATTTTCCATGGCTCATCTTCACTAACCTTCTAGTTTCTTCTCCCTTTTGAGGATGCACTTATGTGTATCTGTCTCTTCCGATGGCTGGGAACTCTTCGAGTCTAGAACTTTATCTTGTTCATGTCGTTATCTTTAGCACATACCACAAGACCTGGTGCAGAGCTGGTCTTCAGAAAATACTTGCTGCATGGATCACCAATAGACCTAACCTCACCCCAGCTATGCATCAGAATTTTCATGGAGTTTAAAACTTTTTTCAAATTTATTTTGGAAGGGCATTTAATTTTTTTGTGAAATATATAATATATACTTGAGTATAAAAAGTGTGTGTGAAGACTAATTAATAACAAATTAGAGACTGTGTACTGACCACCCAGATTAAGACACAGGACCTGACCAGTACCCTAGAAATCTTCTGTCTGCCCCTTCCAGACACGATGTTTCTTTGGTTCACTTTCAGCTCTGCTGCCCACCAAGGAAACCACAATCCTAAATCTTGAGTTAATCAATCCCTTGTTTTTCTTTATATTAGCTCATCTTCGTACATAACCCTAGATAAGAAATAGTTATTTTGCTTTGTCTGTTTTTGAACTTTAAATGATTTGAATCATTTTGATTGCATCAGTCTGTGGCCCACTTCTTTCAGGCAATGCTATTACTTAGATTAATGACATGGATATAGATTAATTCATGTTGGTGAATGTAGCTATGGTTCATTCATTTTCCCTGCTCTGTAATGCCCCATTGCATTCTATTAATTTATCCATTCTAATGTTCTGGGATTGATTGATACTATTCTAGTATAGCATTTGAGATATTTCTAGTTTCTTGATATAATGAATAAGGCTTCTATAAATACTTACAGAAACAAATGAGCAAGAGTTTCATTGGAGTGTATAACTAGGAATGGAATTATTGAGTTGTAGTTTACATGTATATTTAACTGTTTTAGGTGATACCTGACTCTTTTCTAAAGTGGGAACCCCCATTTCTACTTCCATCAGTGCTCAGTGAGAATTCCCGTTTCCTGTGTTCTCATCTGACTTTCACACATTTGCCAATCTTGTAGGTGTGAAATGGTATCTTACTGTGATTTAGATGTTTATTTCCCTAAGTAGCAGAGGTTGAGAATCTTTTATGTCTATTGACCATTAATATTTCTTCCTTTGTGAAATGTGTCTGTTGCCCATTAAAATTTGTTTTAATGTCTTTTATCTATTTCTTCCATTGGCTTATATGCTTAAAACATTTTATTTCTAAGTGTTCTTTATGTACTCTAAATACTAATTATTTGTTGGTTATATGTACTACAACTATCATCTCCAAATTTTTGGGTTGTCTTTTTTCTCTCCTTACAGTATCTTTTAATTTAATTTAAAAATTTAAGCATTAATTTAATTTTATTATTTTGGCTGAGGAAGATTTGCCTTGAGCTAACATCCATTGCCAATCGTCCTCTTCTTTTCCTTTTTCAAAATAGGAGTTGCTGCCACAGCATGGCCGCTAACAGCTGAGTGATATAGGTCTGCGCCCAGGAACCGAACTCAGGCTGCCGAAGCAGAGAACACTGAACTTAACCGCTAGGCCACTGGAGCTGGCCCATTAAGCATTAATTTAATTTTATTTAATTTTATTATTTTTTTTTGAGGAAGATTAGCTCTGAGCTAACATCTGCTGCCAATCCTCCTCTTTTTGCTGAAGCAGACTGGCCCTGAGCTAACATCCATGCCTACTTTCCTCTGCTTTATATGTGGGACACCTGCCACAGCATGGCTTGACAAGCGGTACATAGGTCCACACCTGGGATCTGAACCAGTGAACTCCAGGCCACTGAAGTGGAACATGTGAACTTAACCATTGTGCCACTGAGCTGGTCCCTAAGCATTAATTTTAAAAGTTTTCAAACATACACAAAAAATAGAAAGGCTACTTCAATGAACCTTCCTTACTTCTCAACCATCTTCTCAAACGATCAACTTTCTGCCATTGTTGATTTTATATTTCTTGACTACTATATTTTTATGTTAGAATATTTTGAAACAATCTCAAATGTATCATTTCATGTGTGGTATATTTTGATAAATAAAATTTCCTATTTTTTTTTAAATGTGTGCTTTTTGGTGAGGAAGATTGGCCCTGAGCTAACCTCTGTTGCCAATCTTCTTCGTTTTTTTTTTCTCCCCAAAGCCCAAGGACATGATTGGATATCCTAGCTGTAAGTCATACTAGTTCTTCTATGTGGTATGCCACCACAGCATGGCCTGATGAACGGTGTGTAGGTCTGCACCCAGGACCCGAACCGGTGAACCCCAGGCTGCCAAAGTGGAGTGCAAGAACTTAACCACTTGGCCATGGGGTCAGCTCCTAAAATTTCCTAATTTTAATGTAGTCAGTAATTTGAAATATTTCCTCTATCGTTTATACTTTTTTGTGTACAGTTAAAAAAATCCTTCCCAACTCTGAGGTAATGGTATTTTGCTACATTGTGATGAGGGATCAACTTTTTTTCCCCAGTCCATCATGGGTTAATACTTCTGTGAGATATAATAAAAGTGAATTACTAGAACGATGAAATTTAAAAAGGACACACAAGAGGGAAACTCCACTTTTTAATCATCAGATTCAAAAAAAAATAAAATTATTTTGTCAAATTGCTATGAAACTTTCTAAGTGTATACTCTCAATTTTTGTACCAACTATGTCATAGATCAGTTTAAGAAAGAGATTGTGGTCTGATACTAGTCCATGAACCACACTTTGAGTAGTAATGGTCTATTGTATTGTTTTCTAATAGTTTCATTATATGGCCTTTTATAATTCAGTCTTTAATTTACCTGGATTTGATTTAATATTGCAATGTGTGGGGTAGGAATCCAGTTTCATCTTTTCCCACATAAATACTCAATTGCCCTGGGACAATTTAAAATAGACTGTCCATTCATTACTGATCTACATTGACACTTTTGTGATCAATCAAGTGTCTGTGTATGCCTGGGTTTGCCTCTGGGCTCACTGTTTTCTTCATTTGCTTATTTGAAAATTAACACATTTCTAAATAAACTGTAGATCAAACAGAAGAAATCATAAGCAAAATTAGAAAATATTTAGAATTGAATAGAAATGAAAGCAGCATATTAAAATCTGTGGGATGCAGCTAAAGTAGTTTTAGGGGAGAATTCATAGCTATGGCTATATATGAAAAGAAAAGTTTAAACTTAATGATACAGGTTTGTATCTTTTTTTTTTTTTTTAAACAGCTTTTTTTTGTTTTTTTTTTTAAGATTTTATTTTTTCCTTTTTCTCCCCAAAGCCCCCCCGGTACATAGTTGTGTATTCTTCGTTGTGGGTTCTTCTAGTTGTGGCATGTGGGACGCTGCCTCAGCGTGGTCTGATGAGCAGTGCCATGTCCGCGCCCAGGATTCGAACTAACGAAACACTGGGCCGCCTGCAGCGGAGCGTGCGAACTTAACCACTCGGCCACGGGGCCAGCCCCCAGGTTTGTATCTTAAGAAGCTAGTTAAGGGTACAAATTAAAACAAAAGTTGGAGGAAAGAAATAATGAAAACCAGAAAAGAAATCAATGAAATAGATATCAGGGAAACACTAGAGAAAATTGACAAAGCCAAAATTTGGTTATTTGAAAAGATGAATAAAATTGATAAATCCTTAGGAGACTAGTAAAAAAATAAATAAAAGAGAAAACATATACTATCAGTATCAGGACTGAAAGAGACGAAATTACTACACATCCTAAGGATGTTAAAAAGAATACAGTCATGTATTCGTAATGAAGGGGATATGTTCTGAGTAATGCATCATTAGGCAATTTCATTTTTGTATGAACGTCATAGTGTGTACTTACACAAACCTAGATGGTATAGCCTACTACACTCCTAGGTTATACGGTACTAATCTTATGGGACCACCATGGTTTATGCAGTCTGTCATTGACTGAAACATTGTTATGTGGCTCATGACTGTAATAAAGGAATATTATAAATAATTTTATGTTAATAAATTTAATAAGTTAGAGGAAATGTACAGATTCCTTGGAAAACACAACTGAGTAATGGACTTAAGAAGAAATAAAATATCCCAATAGTCATATCTATCTATCTCATAGTTAAAAACCTTCCCACAAATACCGAAACTAGACAAAGACATTACAAGAAAAGAAAATTGCACATCAATATCTCTCTCTCGTGCAGATATCCTCAACAAAGTATTAGCAAATTGAATCCAACAATGTATAAAAATAATTATATACCACAACCAAGTGGGATTTACCCCAGATATGCAAGGTTGATTTAACATTCAAAAATCAATTAATGTAATCCATCATGTCAACCGGCTAAAGAAGAAACATTCACATAATCATATCAATAGATGCAGAAAAAGCATGTGACAAAATCCAACACTCGTTCATGATAAAAACTCTCAGTAAACTAGGAAAAGTGGAAACTTTCTCAACTTGATGAAGAATATCTACCAAAAACCCCTACAACTAACATTGTACTTAATGGTGAGAAACTAGAAGCTTTCCCACTAACGTTAGAAACAAGGCAAGGATATCTCCTCTCACTACTAGTTTTTAGCATCATACTGGAAGTCCTAACTAATGCATTAAGACAAGGGAAAAAAGCAAAAGGTATACTGATTGAGAAGGAATCATCTATATAGAAAATATGAAAGAATCAACTAGAAAACTCCTGGAATTAATAAGCATTTATAGTAAGGTTGTAAAATACAAGGTTAATATACAAAAGTCAATCACTTCCCTACACACCATCAGTGAAAAAGTAGAATTTGGAATTAAAAACACAATATTATCTATATTAGCACCATCAAAAATAAAAGTGAGGTACACATCTAACAAAATATATGTAAGACCTATATGAGGAAAGCTATAAAACTCTGATGAAAGAAATGAAAGAAAATCTAAATAAATGCAGAGATATTCTGTCTTCATAGACAAGAAGACTCAATATTGTCAAGATGTCAGTTCTTCCCAACTTGATTATAAATTTGATGCAATTCCAATCAAAATCTCAGCAAGCTATTTTGTTAATATTGACAAACTGAGTCTAAAGTTTGTATGGAGAGGCAAAGACCCAGCAGCGCCAATACAATGTTGAAGGAGAAGAACAAAGCTGAAGGACTAACGCTAACTGGCTTCAAGAATTATTATCAAGCTACACTAATCAAGAATGTGTGGTATTGGTGAAAGAATAGACACATAGATCAATGGGACAGATAGAGACACCAGAAACAGACAAAAATAAATACAGTCAACTGACCTTTGGCAAAGGAGCAAAGACAACAGAGTGGAGCAGAGATGGTCTTTTCAATAAATGGTACTACAACAACTGGACATCCAGATGCAAAAAAGTGAGTCTAGACACAGACCTTACACCTTTCACAAAAATTAACCCGAAATGGAGCACAGACTTTTGCATTTGTAACATGCAAAACTAAAACTCCTAGAAGACAACATAGGAGAAAATTTGTATGGCTTTGGTTTTGGCAATGATCTTTTAGATATAACACCAAAGGCACAATCCATCAAAGAAATAATTGATAAGTTGGACTTCATTAAAATTAAAAATTTCTAGTCTTTGAAGGACACTGTCCAGAGAATACGAAGACAAGCCACAGACCGAGAGGAAATATTTTCAAAAGACGTATCTGTTAAAGGACTGTTATCTGAAACACACAAAGAACTCTTAAAACTCCACAATAAGAAAACAAACAACCTAATTAAAAAACGGGCCAAAGATCTTAACAGACTCCTCACCAAAGATGATACACAGATGGCAAGTAAGTATATTAAAAGATGCTCCATATCATATGTCATCAGGGAAACGCAAATGAAACAACCATGAAATACCATGATACATCTATTAGAATGACAAAAATTCGGAACACTGACACTAATAAATCCTGGCAAGCATGCGGAGCAGCAGGAATGAACCCTAATGCAAACTATACACTTTGGGTGATTGCTTACCTGTGTAAATATTTGGTAACACTCTTCAAACTATACATGTAAAATATGTGAAATTTTTGTATGTAAATTATACTATAGTAAAATGATAAAAAAATGGAAACAATTTTGTCAAAGAACACGATAAAGAGAGAGTAAAGACAAACTATGAATCTATATTTTCAATACATATAACCAATAATAGTTTAATATTTAAGGACCTAAAACAGATCAAAAAGAAAAAGACAAACCTAACAGAAAAAAAGGTGGGCAACCGAGAGAACAAGCATTTCAGAGAAAAGGAAAAATGAAATGGCCCATAAACATCTGCAAAGATGCCCCCTCTCATCAGAAATCAGGGAAATGCAAATCAAAATGACAAGAAGATACCATTTCACCCCTACCAGATTGGCAAAGTTTATGTGTTGAAGAGGAGTAGAGAAACAGAACCGTACAGCAAGCTGGGGGGAATGTGAGATGTGTATGAACGTGTTGAGAAAAATTGGTATGATCTTTTCACATAGAGATGTGCATCCATTTGACTCAGCACTTCCTCTGCCAGGTACGCACACCAGATATTTTCTTGTTTGTGTGCACCAGGAGAACTGCAGAAATATGTTCTCAGATATCAGAAAGCTGCAAACAACCCAAATGTTCGTCAAGAGGAGAAGGCATAAATAAGTTGTGGCTGTTCCTCCGATGGAATGCTATACTTTGGCAAAATGAATTAACCATAGCTTTATTTAATTTTTAAGTGAGTCTTAAAAAAAAAATCCCTTTGAACGATAAAAAGCAAGCTTCTAAGGAATGTAAAGAGAGTGGTACTTTTTGTATAGAGTCCTCAAGAAGACTAAACTTTACAGTTGTTTAGGGACAGATATTCTTTACTTATACTGTATGTGAAAGCAAGGCGCTAACAGACTCAAAATTCAAAATCATACTTCCCTTTGGATGTGGGAAAGGGAGACGCTCCTGGGAAACTTGAAAGGAGCTGTAAGAATCTATTTCTTAACTTGAGTCGTGGGTACGATCAGGTTTGTTTTATAATTCTGTATACTCTGTGCATCGCACATATTTCTGTATATATAATATTTTCATGATAAACTATTTAAAAAGATTTTTAAAAATCTTAAAAATCTTTATAGCATTTGACCTAGCATCCTATGTGTGGTGGTGCAAACACATTAGAAGTTGAATTAAGAACAAGCCTATGTTGACAGAATAGAAACGAGACGGATCTTCAACGACAGACTGGCAGCCCTTCATTTGCAGGGCCTGGACTACCAGCTGGATGCCTGGGAAATTTGGGCAGAGCGCTGGGCCTGAGCAGCTCTAGCTCAAGCCCGAGGGATAGAACCAGCTCATGGACAGGCTCTGCCCGCAGAGTTTTAGGGACCTGGGAGGGTCCACCAGGCCTTACATAGAGCAAAAGCACTGATGAGCAATACAGACCAAGACGCAAGGCTTACTTTTGTTTTCCTGCTTCTGGCACAACTCACGAGAGGGAGAGGGAAGGGCCACACCAAATGCCTGCCAATCGCTTTCTTGCCCACCTTGGCCAACGAGGGGCTTAAAGGAGGACTCATTTGATTTTGAAAAAATGATGCAGTATTTCTTGCACCTTGAGAGTAATAGATTATTAATCCCCACTCAGCACCAAAGAAGTGAATCATGAGCAATGCAATGATTTTGTAACAGGACGTTCATGACAGGATTATTTATAATATCACAAGCGGGGCTATTTCTACCTAAATCTAGAAATCTAAATATATATACTAATACACTTATTGATATATTTTATCGTACATCCTTGTACATTATATAAATAAACATTATCATGTACATAATATAAAAATATAAAATATACAGTATACAAATATAAATATATACTTTTCAATACAAATTAAAAGACAATAAAAGTAATTATATTAAAATATGTATATGACTATCACACTAAAATATACAAAAATCTATTTATAAATATTTAAACCTTTACCCACTTTTTGATATTATAAATATTATTGTTATGAATGTCCCATTACATCTAGCAAAGTGTTTGCTGATTTTTATTTTTGAGTGATGAGATTATGGATTATGTTTTATTTTGTATGTTCTGATTTTTCCACCAGGTCTGCAAAAATGTGTATTACTTATTAAAAATTAAATTAAACATCTAGTGATTGATTTCAAGAGAATCGCACAGTCAGATAGACCAGCGTGTCTGCCTCTCCGTGCTTCCTGGAGCTTCCATGTCTCATTCAGCAAGGCCGAGGGACTGTTGCTGTGGTAGGGATGCGAGTTCCATAGCGGGAGGCTTCCTGCACGCATGTGTAGCTTTTGGTCCCAGGTTGTCTCTTCAGTGTTCAGGATCTTTTTCACAAGCTTTGGTAACTCATCTTGTAAATAGTTCCACCATAATTCTTGCAATTTCGACAGAAACAACATGAATCAACAGTTAAGGGTAAGAAAGACTTCAGACTAAATTTCAAAGTATTTTCATCTGAAGGATGAATGATGTGAGCTCCCACATCGTGAACAGCAATGATGGCAACAAATTGAAAGTGAGTGTTGCTGGGAGGCTGCCAATCCCTGGGATGGAGGGAGCCTTTGATGAAAGGCTGTCAGGCTTTCTCTCCTTTTGATCTGATGGCTGGGGTCACTTTGAAGTGCTAACGATGAAGAAGTTGTTTCTTGGGGACATCTTCTTACATTTCATGGGGTTAGACCTTTATTGCGAAAAGAGTGCATCTACTCCGTGAAAGATGCATGGCGTGACTGTTGACTGAGACAGAAGGAAATAAAGGAGGGAGGAATAAGAGTGTAGCCCCTGGGAGGGAATACAGGCAGTGGGTGGGAGCAGAGTACGGAAAAAAAATGATTGAAGGCAAGAAGGCTGGAGAAAAAGGTCTGGAGGAAGAATCAGAAAGGAACAGACCATGGGGGTCTCAATAAAGAAAAAAATATAGGCCTCTGTTTATTGACTGCCTACTCTATGCACTTGCTGGGGTGCTTGCCCTGTATGACTTCATTTAATCCTTACTTCTAACTTATTTGAGAGAGGTGCTAGTATTACCCTTAACAGACAGGTTAAGTGACTTTCTCCAAGTAATGCCCCTTCTCAGGGGTAGAGCTGAGGTGAGGTTTGAACTCAGGCCATCTGACTCTCAAGCCCGTGCACTTAATTATCTGCTATTTTCCCTTCCCCTTTGCTCTGCACCAACATATAGTGTCATTCTTGCCACACACGAGCCTTTTGCTAAAACTGTTTGTCTATTTTTAACACCTGGATAGAAACAGATGCAAATACAATTTACGTAGGGGTTCTAATTTCTCAAGGGTTGACCATTTTTCCATCAGTATCTTGATTACTGAAAGAAAAAGCATTTTACACAAATAACATGGAAAGGGGAAATGAAACCCCACAACACCGCCATCAGAACTAACGCGTCTCTTTCTGTTGTTGTTGTTCATGTTGGCCTATGTACACCAGTGTATACATACAGCTGAAATGATACTATTGATGGAATTTTCTAGTGAACTTGAAATAATGACCCAGTCAAAAGCCACACGGTGAAAACTATATGAAAATTGTCTTGTAAGCAGAGCAAATCAAAGCACAGTTAACATTGATGAAGATTCAGTTTAGAGGGGCCGAGAATGACATGGAATTCCTAATCACAAGCTAACATTCAGGCCAATAAATAAACAACACAATTTTCTAGCATGCAATGAAAATCCAATTTACCTCTGAGTGATTTTCACCTAAATAAAATTGGAAGTGAAAATTTTGACCATTTGCTGCTTCTTGCTTTACCAGGAGAGGAGAGGAGGACCCAGGTCTGGCTCCATTACTCGCGAGCCATGGGACTGCACTCAGGGATTGAATGTCTCTCAGCCTCAATTTCCTCGTCTGTAAAATGGGGATAATGATCTTTATCTCACAGGAGTGTTGCGATTGTTAAGGAGAAATCACGTAAGACACCTGCGCATCACCACCAGGTCCGGGAGAGGGTTCCTTGTAAATGATGGGGGAAGGAACTCAAATAGGGCTGGATTAGAAAGTCAGTCTCCTTGAGTGGGAGGGCCCTCCCTGAGGATGTGATCTTTGATCATGTCGGTCAACTTCAACCCAAGGTCTGAATGGGCTAGACATCTTAAGTCAGTTGTTTTTTAACTTGTAAAGAAATCTAGGATTGGAATTCTGAGCAAAGATGCCTGTCAAGTTATCTTGCAAAGAGGAGGCCAGCCATTGGGATAAGAATGTTGAAAACAGTATAAAAAGGCACCAGCTCACAAGTTAGACAAGCCTGGCTTCAAATTCTTATGAGTTTGAGTTAGTTACTTAACCTTCCTGAGCATCAGTTTCCCCACATATAATATGTTCATTCAGCCAGTATTTATTAATCACCTACCATGTGCCAGCCCTGGAGACAGATGAACAAGGGAGCAAGATGGGCAAGGCGCCAAGCTCCAGGGGGAAGGTGGACGAGTAAACGATGCGATGGTAGGAGGATTTGGGGAGTGGAAGGAGTCATGAGGCCGGAGGCATGGATCCTAGTCTAGGGTCAGTGCACCTCCTGAACCAAGTGATGTTTGAGGGAGACCTGAGGGACAGGTAGAAGACGATATACAACCCCATCCTCAGAGGGGCTATTGTGAGGATAAAATGAGACAGCAGACGTGTAAATACCTAGTGTTGGCTGGTAACTGGTAAGAGATCCCTGTGTATTATTATGGTCAGAAGAACAGCTTGACAAGCTGAAGAACTAGAATGACCCCTTATAGATCATCTAGTCTTTTCTAGCTTTTAATCTGGTGACTGGTACAGAGCTGGTTGCCTCAGGAGTTGGAGAACTTGTTAAAAATACACATTCCTGGGTTTTATCCCTCAAGGATGCCAGTTCAGTAGGGGAAATGACTCTACATTTTTAAAGAATTTTCCAGGTGATTCTAATCTAGTCTAGCTACTTCTCCTAACTCCACATTAGAGATGGAGAGATTGAGATTCAGAATGCGGCAGGGAGTGGCCCAAGGTCACACAGCTAGTAGAGGCGGTTGTGAAGGGATTAAGAGGACGAGATTGGGTGAGAGGGCAGACCAAAGGAGTCCTGGAGGCCCAGCTCTGAGGGGTGTGTTTGGGATAAGTACTCCATCATTTCCAGCTTCTGCATTTCTTCTAAGTATCTTGAGTGTTGGCAGCCAAGGAGCTGATGTGAAATCATCCTGGTTTTGTCAGGTTTTGAGGCGGGGGCCTGGGCTGGGTTGGGGTGTGAGGTCCCTGGACTGCCAGCATGACTTTGGGGCTTGTATTCCCTTGGCTGACAGAGAAATTGGAAAGCCAGGCTGAGAAATTACCCTGCAATCTTTTCCTCTAATTCAATTCTGCGTTGATATCCAGGATGTCAAATCACTGTGAAGATGAGATGACAACATGGCTATTGTGTCTGTGTCACAGTCTGTTATTTTCAAATGTGTGTGAAGATCCGTAATTGCGTTGACAGCCATTAGGTCTTCCTCTCCAGGCAGCTCCATGAGAGGCTTGAACATGTTGTAATTAAGTTTCCTCCTTCTGCCCTCCTGCCTGTTGTCCCAAGGATGTGTAGCATCAGGCACCGCTCAGATCTCCATTGCATCGGTCACATTTATGCAATATCCAACCAACTGGACACGTGCTCCTTTTTCCACCTCTGCTCACATTTGGCCCTGGTAGTATGGGGGGAGAATGGGCTGATTAATTTAAAATGACGACATCTTTTGGACAAGTGCTATGGTTGGCTGCGAAGACTACCAGCACTGTCTCCGTGATTTCTTGCATATATTGTGCTAAGCACACCCATTTGATCATTGACTGGTAATTTAAACAGCCAGTGCTGTCTTGCTTGCTGAATTAATCAAAGTGGAATAGGGCAAGCTTGGGAAGAGTTTCAACTGCTCCTTGTCCAAGAAGATTGGAAATAAGACTTAAGGATCAAAGTCCATCCTGACTTTTATTAAATTTATTGTGCAACACTATTATATCTCTCGTTCTGATTCCAAGCAATATTAAACACAGATCAAATCTCATCACATTCATCTCTAATAGACCATCGAAACATTTTTCTTGCAAAAGCAAATTCTGAATTTCTGTAATTACTTAAAACGGGGATGATAGGCTAGGGCAAAGATTTTCTTCTAAAATAGGAATTTTAAAGAAGTATTTTCATGTTGTAAACAGCCAGAGTTCTGTTGATGTTTCATTCAGCTATATTTTTTCTACACTTGCCACAAATAATATCAACCGAGGAAAAGAGCGATGTAATATTTAGGCAATCCTTCTATGGCGGGAGGGAAAAATGACAACGGTAATATTAATCCCCATTATAATAAGCAACATTTATTAGCTCTTTCCTTTGTGAGTTCTAAGTGCATAACTCACCTTATATAATTTCATCCTCCGAATAACACTCTAAGGTTGATACTATATCCAGTTCACAAAGGAAGATGAAGTTCAGGAAGTGAAATAACTTTCCCAAGGTCAAAGATCCAGAGAGTACCAGAATTGCTACAGAACTCAGGCCCATCTGTCTTAAAACTTACGCTATTTAAAAAAAAATAAAGTCATTGTGGGGACATTTCAGTTTTCAAAACATCCTCTGTATGACCCAGTAGTTGGAGCAAAACTTTTGCTATCTTTTTCCTTCATACCTCATTTCCTTGATTCTAAAATACACTGTCAATTTAATAATGACATTTTTTTCCGGGGAAAAAGAAAGTTTTCTACTGCATTGTCTGTACATATTAAATATAAGACAGCACAATTTCAAAAGTATTAAATTGTTGTTGTTAATATCATGCTTGTCATTTTGTTATTTATGGTATTTTCAAATTAAAGAAATACCATGGGGGCTGGCTCCGTGGCTGAGTGGTTAACTTTGTGTGCTCCACTATGGCGCCCCAGGGTTCGCATCCTGGGCACGGACATGGCACTGCTCGTCAGGCCACGTTGAGGCGGCGTCCCACAACCCACAACTAGAAGGACCTGCAACTAAGATAAACAACTGTGTACGGGGGGGTTTGGGGAGATAAAGCAGGAAAAAAAAAGAGAAAGAAATACCATGCATGCTGCATGTGTCACCGCTGTGGGGCGAAGGACCTTGGATTCCGAGGACGGTGGGAAACAGTGAGGGGTTTCCGGTGTGAGAATGACTTGCTCTGATTTGTGGTTTAGGGGATTACTCCGGTGGCACAGAGGAAGGCTGGGCATTGGGGGATGGAGGCTGGAGACAGGGAAGCTGATTAGGTGATGCCCACAGCCCAGGTGAGAGGTAAGCCCTGATCGGGGCTACCGCACTGAGCTGGAGAGGAGGGGCTGGACTGGCTGTGTTAAGGAAGGGGAGTGGGCTGGATGGGGAGATCAATGGAATATTCTGGCACTGGAGAGGGAGGTGTGTTAGGATGACTGCTCTCTCTGGCTGGAAGACTGACTGGGGTGCCCAGGGAGGCCTGACATGGGACAGCAGAAAGAAGAGAGCAAGGAAGGCTGGGGACTTCTCCAAGGTGAAGTCAAATTCTAGCTGCACACTTCTCGTCCATGGCTCTTTCTACCAGCCCCAAAGGAGGAATGAAGTCTTGGAGGCTTTTGGAATGTTGGGCAGATTCATTTAGATTTGACCAAACATGCAACAGGGAGCAAACTTCTAGGAGCAATCATGCACGGGCGAATCTTGATTTGATAAGGAACAGAAGATTATTGATTGCATTTTCTCTGCCATCCCTGTAACTCCCCAGCCCATTCTCATTTTATGACCCCATAATTAACCAGATAATTAAACAAATGTACATAGCCATTTCATAAATGCAGCGCCACGCTTTGGTGCTGCCTTTGTGTTCAGAGTTCTTATTAACAGCCCGAGTTATTTCTCATTTACATGCAAGGAAGTGCAGGAAGTCACTGCTCACAGAGAACCGCAAAAAGTAGCTTAATATCTCACAGAGGTAAATTAATGAAACCACACCTCAAAATTGTGTATGTATAATGATACTGTTTTGCTAAAAATTCATTCCTGTGTTTATGACTGATGATCATTTTGCCTTCATTACATGAGTTTTTGGTAAGGAGCCCGTACTGCTATTTTACTAAAGTTATCATTTTGCTAATAATATTGTTTTCCTTTCCATTATTTATTTTTCAATGTGATGGGGCCAGGGAAAGAAAAAGAAACCATCATACCCGAGGTGATGGCTCCCCAAATTTTGAAAATAAGATTCCCCACCCTCCCAATTTAGAGGATGAAAGGTTCCCAGTAGGGAGCTGAGGCTTAGGAGCTCTTGGTGGCAGCATGGGCTTCTGGAAAACACAAACTTCAGAGTCGAAAGAAATGGGTTTGAGTCCCAGTTCTGACTGTCACCAGCTGGGTGACCTCAGCCAGCTTCTTGCTTCTCTATTGGCTTATTTAGACACTGAGGGAGAATTATACCTTCTTATTTGGTGGTGTGAATATAAATAAGATGTTTTTATGCAAAGGTATTTTGTAAAATGCAAAGTACTCTAAAATGTTAATTCCTCTTGCATTTATTAAATTTTTACCAAATGATGTTTCTGACAATCATCTCCTACTTTAGACTGCTCATTTCTCCTCTATACTCCCACACCACCCTAGCTATACCTCTACCATTCATTCATTCATTCCTTCAACGAGTATGCAGTGAGCACCTGTTAGGCACCAGACACTGAACTAAGCAGTGTCCCCTGTACTGAAACTACCCGAGCATTTTTTGCAGAGACTATTTACTTCTTGAAGGCAAGGATGTGTTTTTCCTGTTCTTGAAGGAAAGGAGCATCTATTTGTTTCTTGAAGTCCGGGAAATTGGTATCCTCTCTCTTAGCAAAGTGCCTGATATACAGCAAGTATCTATTGAACTGGACTGAGGCTTGTTTCTCATGAGCCTATCTCTGGTCTCATAATGTGATATAGCAGTAAAGGGAGAGGCAGACAACTTAAGAAGCCAAGTGATCCTCTCTTTAAAGATGTGCTCATATAATTAACAATAATGACAATACTAGAATATGTCAATTTTTAATGAACGAATTCCTCAATCTTTGCAGAATTACTACCATAACCTATTTGGACCTCTCGACTTGCTAATCCTTGCTCATCCTTCAGTTTTGTGTTTGTCTAGTTTCACACACACATGAGTTATTTTCCTTTATCTTGAAACTTTTCTATCCACTGTAGGGTGGTGCCTCCATGGGTGCACCATTTGGAATAAGCCTGTTTGACACGAGTGTAGGGCCTCCCAGCCTGTGTCCACCCCTGCAGGCAGTTCTTACCAGCATGGCCCACACCCATGGGTTGTTCAGGATACACTGCCCCCACAGAGAAAGAACACATCCACCTACTTCAGAAGAGGAAGACCCACCCAGACAGAGGCCTCAAATTCCCCCTCCCCAACACAACTTCTTCATAAGCTTTAAAACTGCTCTGCACCTATATGCGTTACTGAAAAATCCCCAGAGTTTGTCTGCAGGTATTCATTGAGTCTGGGTGTATGTGTTGGTCCCTGTCTATTTGCAGTAGCATAAAAGAAGTATGATATTTGCCATCAAGGCTTATGTTCTCTGGGGGAGATGAGATGTGAATTCAGGAAGGTTTTATTGGGTCGACATAAAGAAGTGATGTGACGTATGGCGAGAACAGGGACCAAGAGACAGAACCTGAGCTCTTGCCTGAGTCTGTCATTAACTTTGTCTCCTGTTTAGGAAATTCATGTCCTCTCAGATCAGTGATAATTTTATTGTTTTTGTATATAGTGAGTTTCTTGATGATTTCACGTGAACAAACGTTTCTGCTGCTGCTGAAAAATAAAGTTAAAACCCACTCAGATGCTAAGGTCCTTCTAGTTTGAAGGGTCCACCATTCTAAGAGAAGTCAGAAGAGAGCAAGACTCATTCAGTCTTGTCTTGACCACGACCATGAGGTGTCATAAGTAAAGTCCTTAGGACAGACAAACGTTTACTAAGTAAGTGTTAAATAGTCAGTAGCTTATTCCTTTCCTCTCTTTTTCTCCCTGTCACCTTTGACTTTTTCCTCTTGCTCTCTCATTTCTTCATGCCTCGTTTTGCTAGTAATACAGAAGATCCCCTTTATCCATGGTTTTGCCTTCTGCAGTTTGTTTCCATAGTCAACCATGGCTCAAAAATAAGAAATGGAAAATTTGCTATGTCTCAGTGTCTACGTCATTCATCTCACTTCATCTCGTAACGTAGGCACTGTATCATCTCATATCATCACAAGAAGAATGGTGAATACAGGACAATAAGATATTTCGAGAGAGAGAGAGCAAGGCCACATTCATGTAACTTTTATTACGGTCTATCGTTATAATTGTTTTATTTTATTGTTTATTGTTGTTAAATCTCTTACTGTGCCTAATTTATAAATTGAACTTCATCACAGGTATGAAAAGGAAAAACCGTAGTATATATAGGGTTTGGTACTATCGTGGTTTCAGGCATCCACTGGGGGTCTTGGAATGTGTCCCCCATGGATAAGGGGGGGCGACCGTATGGCAAAGCCCATCTAGATCTTTTGATCTCAACTTAAAATCCAACAAATTCCACCCTTGAACTGAGTTACTGACTCCAGGCAAAGACAAAGAAGGTTAACCACAACACCCTAAGTTTGGCCAAATCAAATTCTATGCCTCTTCTGGTATCCAGGAAGCTTCTGTCTCCACTTGCTGCTGAGGGTCCGGTGAATGCAAGAGCAAAGCACATCTTGGGATAAACTCTCGCTCTTGGACCTTTTGGCTTTTGAGGCTGGTAGTCCTGGGTTGGCCTCCCCAGGACTGCCATCTTTACCCTGCTGTTTTGGTGCTCTGGTCTGGGCTGATTGGACTGGAGCAACTGCTCTGATTTCTCCCCATAAATGTGGCTTGCTCTTATGAGCTGGTTATTTAGTCAATGCTTTGAATACTGAACAAATGTTTTCCATCAGTTATTACAGTGAAATCCTGGCCATTGAGATGGTAATAAAATCTTTGACCCAAGGAAAGAATGTTTCGCACATACCTAGCAACCAGAGAGAACTCGTTAAAAGTTCATTATAAGGCAACACCATTCATCCTTGTGTATCCCCCCATGACCATTGCCGCAAAACCGCTCTAGGGCAGACATCCCTCCTTTATAGTTTATAGCGACGAAACTCCCAGAACTGTTCAGTTAAAATACACGTGGGTTAAAGATTCTCTCCTTTTTCTAAGCATCATCTGGCCTCCCATTTTTCCACCTCTCACTTGTCTCTCTACCAGAACTTTCCTCCTTCCTCTTTATCTCTTCATTCTAATCAGGTTGGAAGGACGAACAGCTGAAAGGAGGCCAGGTAGGGCCAGCAGAGCCCAAAGCAGAGGCAGCTGTGACCGTGAGTGGCCCCAGGGCACGTAATAGTTGAGAAGCTGTGAATTGCTTACATTAAATATTTAAGTCTATTAAAGCCTTGAAATTTAATGTGCTTGATGTAGTAAAAATAAGCCGAGCTCAGAAATGAGGGAAGGAAAGATCACCTATGGGGTGTGCACAAGCCTTCTCTTGCCACCTTGAAGATGATATACAAATGCACACATCTTTTCTCCAGTTTACTGTGAAACTTAAAAAGGTCTGCTTTCTCTTAGTGGGAAAGATATGAAGGATGTTCATTAGATGTAGCATCCATCCTGAATGAGACAGAGCCTGTTGGCCAAGGTTTTGAAAAGTCTCTGCAAAGGAAATGCCCTGATGGAGAAATGTAGCAGTGCTATTTTAAACTGACATCCAACAGGAGGAGTTGCAGAGAGGAAGAGTTCCAGGAGGAAACAATGCTTTAAATAATACTTTAAAATTTCAGCGTAAAAATGCAATTGCTAGTTTATTGTTTTCCTAAGTAAATGTTTGTCCTCTACATGGCTTTCTAATTTTTGCCTTTTTTTAGAAGATGAGCAGGTTGGTATAGACTGTGAGAGAGGTAGAATGGTACCTGACGGGGCTCTGGAGAAGGTCTGTGGTTACCCATTATCAACATCTGGCTCTCTGTATCAGGAATAACGCAAAGGAGTACGTAACAACGCCCAGAAACACATTGGCATCTACCTGTTTAAACTCCTATAAGCATCCTTTTATTTTAATGAGATGATGCCAAAGAAAAGTCAGTTTGTCTTACTATCCCTTTAAGATCGGAAAGGTCTGTATTTAAATTCCCTGCTTTATTCCTGATGTTGGTAATTTATGTCTTTTCCCCTTTTTTTGTTTATGAGACTTGCTAGAGGTTTATCATTTTTTTTTTTTTTTAAAGATTTTATTATTTCCTTTTTCTCCCCAGCACCCCCCGGTACATAGTTGTATATTCTTCGTTGTGGATTCTTCTAGTTGTGGTATGTGGGACGCTGCCTCAGCGTGGTCTGATGAGCAGTGCCATGTCCGCGCCCAGGATTCGAACCAACGAAACACTGGGCTGCATGCAGCGGAGCGCGTGAACTTAACCACTCGGCCACGGGGCCAGCCCTAGAGGTTTATCATTTTTATCGACCTTTTCAAAGAACCAGGTTTATTGATTTTCTCCATTATTTTCTGCTTTCAGTTTCACTGATTTCTGTCACGTTCGTATTATTTCCTTCCTTCTGCTTGATTCAGGTTTATTTTGTTCTTCTTCTTTAGCTTTTTTTCAAGGCAGAAATTTAAGTTATTGATTTGAGGACTTTCTTCTTTTTCAATATAAACATTTAAAGCTATAAATTTTCTTCTAAGCACTGTTTTAACTGCATCCCACACATTATGATAGGTCATATTTTCACTTTTGCTTGGTTAAAAATATTTTCTATTTCTCTAAGACTTACTCTTCAACCTACATTTATAAATGTGTTTTTAGTTTTCAAGTGTTTGGAGATTTTTCTATCTTTTTGCTATTGATTTCTAGTTTAACTTCATTATGGTCAGAGAACATACTCTATGATTTCAGTGTTTTTCGATTTGTTGACGTTTCTTTGGTGACACTTGATAGGGTCTATCATGGTGAATATTCCATGCGCACTTGAAAAGAATGTGTTAGTCTTCTATTGTTTGGTGGAATGTTCTGTAAATGACAATTAGACAGTTTATTGACAGTGTTGTTCAGTTCTCTATATCCTTGTTGATCTTCTCTTTACTTCTTCTATTACTGAATGAAGTGTGTTGACGTCTCCAAATATCATGCCTTTGTGTATTTCTCTATTCAGTTCTGTTAGTTTTTGCATCACGTATTTTGAAGCTCTGTTGTTAGATTCATATATATTTATCATTGTTATGTCTTCCTGGTGAATTCAACCTCTTATTATGATGAAATGTTCCTCCTTATCCCTGTTAGTTTTCTTCTCTGAAATCTACTTTGTTTCATGTGAATATAGCTAATTCAACCTTCTTATCACCAGTACTTTCAAGTACGTGTGTTTCTGTCCTTTTCTTCTACTTACCTATATTGTTATAATTGAAGCAAGTTTCTCTTAGACAGTTGGGTCATTGCTTTTCAACGTATTCAGACAAAATCTGTCTTTTAATTGATACGTTTAGACCATTTATATTTAATATAATTATTAATATGTTAGGGTTTATACTTTCTTTTTATTGTTTTGTCTGTTCAATTTTTTGTTTCTCATTTTCCTCTTCCCTACCTTCTTTTGAGTTATTTGTACAATGTTTAGTATTCCATTTTAATTTATCTATAGTGCCCTTTAGTATATCTGTGCATAATTTTTTAAAGTATTTGTTCTAGGGCAGAAGTTTGGCCAACTTTTTCTGTAAAGGGCCAGATAGAAACTATTTTAGACTTTGCAACCCACATGGTCTCTTTCGCAAATGACTCAACTATGCCACCATAGTGTGAAAGCCACTATAGACAGTATGTGAATAAACGATCATAGCTACGTCCCAATAAAACTTCACTTACAAAAAATAGATGGTAGACTGGATTTGGCCTGTAGATGATGGTTTTCCAAACCCTGCTCCAAGTATTACAATATATGCATTTAACTTTCCATAGTATACTCTTAATCAATATTTTACCACTTCAAGTAGAATGTAGAAATTTTATCACTTTATTCCACCCTTTCCCCTTTATGTTAGAGTGGTCTTAAAGATTATATCAACATACTTTAAAACCCTATCAGACAATGTCATAATTTTTGTTTTCAACTGCCAAACATATTTTAAAGAACTCAAGAGGAAAAGAAGCATCTCTTACACTTACCCAGTTAATACTCTTTCTGTTGCTTTTCCTTCATTCCTGATGTTTCAGGTTTCCTTTTGCTCTCCTTTCTCTTCTGCCTGAAGAACATTATGAACAATTCTTTTAGAGCAAGTCTGCTGTCACTGAATGCTCTTGGTTTTCTATCACCTGACAATATCTGTATTTCATCTTTATTTCTGAAGGATATTTTGCTGGACATAAAGTTTTGATTGACAATTCTTTTCTCTCAGCATTTGAAAACATTGTTCTACATACTTCTGGCTTTCATGGTTTCTGATGACAAATTCAGTCATTTTATCATTATTCCTTGTAGGTAACACATTGGTTGTCCCTGACTGCTTTTCAGATCTTCTCTTTGTATTTCATTTTTAGCAATTTGATTATGATGTGTCTGGGTGTGGGTTTCTTTGAGTTTATCCTCTTTGGGATTTAATAAACTTCTTGAACATGTAGGTGCATATCAGATTTAGGAATTTCTCAGCCATTATTGCTTTAAATATTTTTCAGCAATGCACTCTTTCTTTCTGGGACTCTGATGACAAAAATGTTAGACCTTTTCTTATTGTCCCACAGATCTCTGAGGCTCTAGTCATTTTTAAATCAATTTTTTTCCCTTTCACTATTGTTTAGATTGAACAAATTTTATTCATCTAGTTTATTAACTCTTTTGTATTTCATCTCCACTTTGATATTCAGATGATCCAGTGAGATTTTTCTCCTCTTATTGTATTTCTCTATAATTTTCATTTCTTCTTTATATCTTCTATATCTTTGCTGAGGCTTTCTATTTTTCCAATTGCTCAAGAGTACTTATGATTGATTGCTGGTGCATTTTTGTAGTAGCTGCTTTAATATTTTTACAGATTATTCCAACAGCTGTCTTATCTTGGTGTTGGCCTTTGTTGATTGTCTTTTCTCATGTGAGTTGAGATTTTCCTGGTTCTTCATATGCAGAATAGTTTTGACCTGTATCCTAGACATTTTGAATATTATGTTATTAGATGCTGGATCTTGTTTAAATTTTGTGGTGCATGTTTATATTTCTGTTTTAGCAGGCTGTCAACTTGGTTAGACTTGGTCTTCAAGTTCCAAACCACTTTCTGTGGACTGTGGTTAGAATGTCAGTTCAGTCTGCAAATCTTTTGCAGTGGAATTTGGAATCTGTTCTATGCATGTGCCACCCAGCGGTCTCTCTGGGGTGTGGGTGGTAGTCTCTCTGTTAGTTCAGTTCTTGAACTTTTTGGTATTCTGTTTAGGATAAGATCCACACACATGTAGCTCAAGGGTGAGGTATAGAGTTTAGAACATGAAGGGGTTGCTTTCCCAAGTTCCTCTCTCTCTGCCATCTGCCGGCTCTTTTCTGTTTCCCTGGTGCTCTTGTTTTTGGTCCTCTAGGTGGAAAGCTTGTGTTTTATTTATACTGCTCTGCTCTAACCTCCCCTCCCTTGGAATCTTGACTTGTCTGGATTCTGTTACTGCCATGCCTCCACAACCACAGGATTGCTTGGGGGCTGGGGCAGGAGAGAATTGAAAAAGAAAGAGAAAAAAATCCCTCAGGGCTTCCATCACTCTCTTTGAGTGTTAGGAGCTCCCTTTGCTGTTCTTCAAGGCAGAACTAGAGAACTTCTCTTAGATCTCTCGCTCTGTGTCCTGTTCCCCACTTCTGGGTTTCTGACACTTTTTTAGGCCAGGAGATACTAGAGGGCAAAGAGAGTGAGCTAACCACCAGTTCACTGGTACACTGAATTCTGATCTTCTTCCCCTTCTGCCTGCTACTCTTTACGTTTCAAAGTTCTCACATAGATACTCCATGAGTTCTGTCCAGGCCTTATAGTTGTATTCAGCAAGAGACAGGCTGCTGTGTGCTTACTCAACCTGACTCAGAAATAGAACAGGAAGTTATTAGAACCTGAACTAAAAATTAAAATCGTTTACTTTTTAAGTCGTTTGCAATATCAAAGTCCTGGGGCTACAAAGTCAATAAGGGCATGGTCCTATCCCTCCACTTAGTCTGATGGTGGTGGAAGAAGTGGTGGGCGTGGTGACGGGAGAGAATTAATGGAACTCATTGTGTTACATGCACCAATGCAGATGAGTACAGAATATCTGTGGGTATGTAGAGCACAGAAGGACACTATGGCACACGGGCAAAGAAGAGAGACAGATCCAGGGAGGCCCATGCACAGCTGACCTGAGTCTTGAAGAACCAGTAGGAGTTGAGTAAGGAAAAGGGCAGGAGGATGTTAAAGGCAGAAAAAGAAAGACATGAAACAGTAGGTTGTTTCCAGAACTACATGCAACTCAGTGTAGCTGGGGCCAAGTATGTATATGTAGAAGGGGAGAGAGATGCTCCTTAAGGACCAAACATGTGGATTGTGTGTGCTAAATTAAGACATTTAAACTTTATATTGAAAGCTATTGGAAGATACTAAACTTTTGTGAGCAGGCGATACAAAATCCTTTGTACTGAGTATGACTTTGGCATACAATGTGTGACATCTAGTCCCTAAAGAGTAACTGCCTCTATTTAGAGGGATGTGACAAAAATCTTTTAGAACTTCTGTCTCTCTCAAAATAGTGACTCTCATGTGAATCATCCAGCCGACCATCTGGATTCAGCTTGTACCTTCAGACTTTCCTGCTCAGCACCTCTTCATCCAACTTTAGCAGCTTCCAGTGTCCTGGCAAGGACCTCTCTGCATATTTCCTCTTTCCTGATCTCCCTGTTTCTTCTCTGAAAGAAATCCAACTCCTCAAGATTCTTATGGGCTCAAGAGTGTGCAAAGCAACAAAATAAACACTTGACAAGAAACATGTATGGAGCTCAGTGGAGTGAACTCTGTGAAGGCTGACCCACAGGGCCCTTGGGTGGAGATTACTCAGCACTCCTGTTGGCTGAATCCCAGGACAACACCCTCCCGTACAACCTGGTCGTCTGTACTAGCAAGTCCTTTTCATGCAACATTTCATAAAGTGGCTCCATAAACTGAAAACAATCCCAGAAAACACGTATATAGTATAATTTACTGGTTAACACCAAAGACTTTGGTGTCAGACAGTTAGTTCTGACTTCAATTCTTGGCTCATCTGTTACCCAATAAGTTGATTTGCCAAGTTACTTGAGCATCCTAAGCCTGTTTCCTCATCTTTAAATGGGGCTAACAATGGTACCGATCTCTTACAGTCCTTGTGAAGATTAAGTGAGAGAAGGTCTGTAAAGCTCTTGGCAGGTACCCGCCCTTGGTAACAGCACAGCAGACACAAGCCACCCTTAGCAATGCTGGGGCGATGGTTGCTCCTCACACAGTTGCCAGTTTGCCTCACGAGCCTTGTATTTGTGCTCTTCAGAGAGCTTTTGGAGGATTAAATGTGAGGTGGGAAGGAAAACAGGAGTCACCCTTTGTTCTTCACCCCAACAATAAGGATCCGCACATTTTGTACCTTAAGATGAGATAAAAATCCATCTTAGTGTAACTTCTGTCCCTCAGTTCTAATTGTCCTCCTTTAGTCCCCATAGAACACACTGATAGGCCCTTTGGATATTCTAAGAAAGTAATTTTGCTCCTTCTTTCATCCTAGCACCTTGCCTTTTCCAGTGTAATGGGATTATACCAGGATTCGTCTCTAGGCTTGTGGGTTCTGTCTGCTTTTAGGCTGAAACACCATGAGTGCAGCCTCCACAATCCCTATAGAAAGAGAAAACCACAGCCGCGGGTCAGTCTGCATAAAAGCACTGAGTGTCACTATATGTAGGGCAATTAGAGGAGAGAAATAGCCATGTGCTTCATAACATCAAACCACGTTCCTTGGGTTTGGCAGTGAAGGGAGAATCTGTGTCTGCAAGTATGAGAGGTGAAGGGGGCTCATGGCTGGAAGTTGAGGTGGGCTCTTAGAGTTTACGCCACTGGAGGGGAGATGCTCCTTCCCCTGGGAGCCCCTCGCCAATCGTGGCTGCTGGGCCTCGTGTCTCCTCAGGGCTAGTGCTTACTCTTTACTCTTCCTTATGGACTCAATGTTTGTCTTCCCTGAAAACTCATATATTGAAACCTTACTCCCCACTGTGATGGTATTAGAAGGGGGCCTTTGGGAGGTGATTAGGATTAGACGGGATTTGGAGGGCAGAGCCCTCATGAATGGGATTAATGCCTTTGTAAGAGTCATGAGAAAGCTTGCTGCTCTCTGCTCTCCCTCCTGTGAGAATACAATGAGAAATCAAGGGGCTGCAGGCCTGAAGAGGGCTCTCATCAGGACCTGACCATGCTGGAACCCTGATCTTGGACTTCCACCCTCCACAATTATGAGAAATAAGTTTCTGTTGTGTATCAGCCACCCAGTCTATCGTACTTTGTTAGAGCAGCCTGAATAGCCTAAGACAGTCCTGCTGCTTGGTGCTCGCAAAACTTCCCGTTTCCTCAGAGCACAGATGAGGCCTGGGGTAACATTGGGGAATTATAGAGTAGCTCATAGGAGGGTACCAAATGTGCCTGCTCTCAGAGCATGTGGGCCCTGGCCCATCCACATGGCTTTTTCCAGGCTGTTTCTCTCCGTCTGTCTGGCCCTGAGTAGTTACATGTGGCAGAGACCGTTGTTTGGCTTCCTCCCAGGAGCACCCTGGGTGTATTTAACTCCTCACGATATAGACCCAAGGATGAGTCTCAAGGACAGGAAGAAGCTCTATCCCCCTCTTTCTAAGTTTCTATTTCCTGCTCCATAATACACCTTATCTCAAGATGACGGGAATTTTCTCTTCCTTCAGTGGATACTCTGTCTTCCCCACAGGGATGTGGCTTCCCCCTATGCTCTGAGCAGGTTTAAAACACCAGAGCACAATAGCCCAACAGCCTTATGAGGACTTACAAAGGACATCTTTTGGCTGGTTTTGGTCATATGGCTCATCTGTGTGCCAGTCTCTGTTGCTACAGGGCTGGGGTCCTATGGCTAGTTCAGCTTAGGTCACATGCCCAGTCTCATGGTCAGGAGACAGGATATGCCATTTGAAGAAGGAATCAAGAAATGACCATGATTTGTGATTTACCTAGCTTCCACCCTTTACATTTACTGCTGTTCCTTTTGAAATATTCCCTGACTTGGAGCACAAGTGTGTTCTTGTAAGTTGATTTTTCACCCTGCAACTTTGCTGTACTTGTTGATTATTTCTAATACTTTTATGATGAATTCTTTGGGGTTTTCTATATATTGAAATGTCATCTGCAAACAGCAAGAGTTTCACTTATTACTTTCCAATTAGGATTCCTTTTACTTCTTTTTCTTGCTTAATTGCTCTGGCCCAAACCTCCAGTATTATGTTGAATAGGAGTGGTGAGAGAGTGCATCCTTGTCTTGTTCCTGTTCTCAGAGGGATGGCTTTCAGTTTTTCACCATAGAGTATGATGTTGGATGTGGGTTTGTAATATATACGGCCTTTATTATGTTGAGATGTTTTCTTTCTATACCGATTTTATTGAGAATTTTTATCATAAATGGATGTTGGATTCTGTCAAATGCTTTCTCTGCATCTACTGAGATGATCGTGTGATTTTTATTCCTCATTTTGTTAATGTGCTGTATGATATTGATTGATTTGTGGATGTTGAACCATCCCTGTGTCCCTGGAATAAATCCCACTTGATCATGGTGTATGATCCTTTTAATGTACTGCTGTATTCAGTTTGCCAATATTTTGTTGAGGATTTTTGCATCTGTGTTCACCAGTAATATTGGCCTATAATTTTCCTTCTTTGTGTGTCCTTGCCTGGTTTTGGTATCAGAGTAATGTTGGCCTCATAGAATGAAGTTGGAAGTGTTTTGACTTCTTCAATTTTTTGGAATAGTTTGAGGAGGATAAGCATTAAATCTGCTTTGAATGTTTGGTAGAATTCTCCAGAGAAGCCATCTGGTCCTGGACTTTTGTTTTCTGGGAGGTTTTTGATTACTGTTTCAATCTTGTGATTGGTCTATTCACATTCTCTATTTCTTCTTGATCCTGCTTTGTGACATTGTATGAATCTAAGAATTTATCCATTTCCTCTAGGTTATCCAATTTGTGGGCATATAGTTTTTCATAGTATTCTCTTATCATACTTGTATTTCTGTGGTATCCATTGTAATTTCTCCTCTTTCATTTCTAATTTTATTTATTTGAGCTTTCTTTCTTTTTCTTGGTGAGTCTGGCTAAGTGTTTGTCAATTTTATTTATCTTCTCAAAGAACCAGCTCTTAGTTTCATTGATCCTTTCTACTGTTTTTTTAGTCTCTATTTCACTTATTTTTGCTCTAATTTTTATTATTTTCTTCCTTCTGCTGACTTTGGGCTTTTTTTATTCTTCTTTTTCTAGTTCTGTTAGGTACAGTTTAAGATTACTAAGTATTTGAGATTTTTCTTATTTGTTGAGGTGGGCCTGTATTGCTACAAATTTCCCTCTTATAACTGCTTTTGCCACATCCCATAAGAATTGGTATGTTGTATTTTCATTTTCATTTGTCTCCAGGTGTTTTTAAATTTCTCCCTTGATTTCTTCATTGATCCAATGGTTGTTCAGTAGCATGTTGTTTAGTCTCCACATATTTGTGACTTTCCCAGTTTTTTTCTTGTAAGTTGATTTCTAGTTTCAGAGCATTGTGGTTGGAAAAGATGCTTGAAATGATTTCAATCTTCTTAAATTTATTGAGGCTTGCCCTGTTTCCCAATAATATATAGTCTATCTTTGAGAATGATCCATGTGTGCTTGAGAAGAATGTGTATTCTGCTGTTTTTGGATGGAATGCTCTCTCTCTATATATCTAAGTCCATCTGATCAAGTGTTTCATTTAAATTCACTATTTCCATATTGACTTTTTGTCTGGATGATCTGTCCATTGATGTAAGTAGGGTGTTGAGGTCCCCTACTATTATTGTGTTGCTGTTAATTTCTCCCTGTAGGTCTGTTAATAGTTTCCTTATGTACTTTGGTGCCCTTGTGTTAGGTGCATATATATTCATAAATGTTTGTCCTCTTGGTGGAATGTCCCTCTCATTATTATATACTGCCCCTCTTTGTCTCTTATTGTCTTTTTTATCTTGAAGTCTGCTTTGTCTGTTATAAGTATGGCAAAACTTCCTTTCTTTTGTTTGCCATTTGTTTGGAATTTCATTTTCTCTCCTTTCACTCTGAGCCTATGTTTGTCTTTAGAGCTGAGATGTGTTTCTTGGAGGAAGTATATTGTTGGGTCTTGTTTTTTAATCCATCCAGCTACTCTGTGTCTTTTGATTGGAGAATTCAATCCATTTACATTTAGAGTGATTATTGATATATGAAAGCTTAATACTGCCATTTTATCTCCTGTTTTCCAGCTGTTCTGTTTTTCCATTGTTTCTCTTACTTTGTGTTTCTGATTGCCATTTCATTTAGGTGGTTTTCTGCAGAGGTTTTCTCTTCTTTTATGAATTCTGTCTCTGCTCTGATTTTTTGTTTAGTGGTTACCTTGAAGTATGTATAAAAGATCTCATAAATGAGATAGTCAATTTTCTGGCAGCCTCTTATCTCCATTAGCCTAAGCAGGTTCTGTCCCTTTCTTCTTCCTCTTCTGAATTGTCACAAATTAGTCTGTTTTGTATTGTGAGTTTGTGACTACGTTGAAATGTTTCTAGTTACTTTTCATGCTTTCCTTCTCTTTATCTTTTAAGTAGTAATTGAATATTTGCTTCCCTGTTCTGATAGAGAACTACAGTTTTCTGATTTTGTCTGTCTATTAATCTCTTTGCTCAAAGCTTTGTAGACCTTTGTCTTTTTGTTTCCAGTGTGAGGTCATCTTTACTCATTTCTTGTAGGGGAGATCTACTGGCAATGAACTTCCTCAGCTTTTGGTTATCTGTGAAAGTTCTTTTTTCACCATCATATATGAAGGATAGTTTTGCTAGATAAAGTACTCTTGGCTGAAAGTTTTTGTCTTTCAGTATTTTGCATATATCATTTCATTCTCTCACAGCCTGTAAGGTTTCTGCTGAGAAATCTGCTGAAAGCCTGATAGGGGTTCCTTTATAAGTTATTTTCTTCTGCCTTGCTGCCCTTAATACTTTTTTTGTTATTGACCTTTGCCAGTTTTACTATTATATGCCTTTGAGAAGGTCTTTTAGCATTGACGTAACTAAGCATTCTATTAGTTTCATGTATTGTAAATCCAGTTCCTTCCCCAGGTTTGGGAAGTTCTCAGCTATTGAATAAGCTCTCTGCTCCTTTCTCCTCTCTTCTCCCTCTGGAACACCTATAATCCTTATGTTGCTTTTCCTAATTGAGTCAGATATTTCTCAAAGAATTCCTTCTCTCTCTCTCTCTTTTTTTTTTTTTTTAAAGATTAGCACCTGAACTAACATCTGTTGCCAATCGTCTTCTTCTTTTTTTTTTCTTCTCCCCAAATCCTCCCAGTACATAGTTGTATATTCTAGTGTGAGTGCCTCTGGTTGTGCTATGTGGGATGCTGCCTCAGTATGGCTTGATGAGTGGTACCATGTCCATGCCCAGGATCCGAACCAGCAAAAACCTGGGCTGCTGAAGAAGAGAGTGCAAACTTAACCATTTGGCCACAGGCCTGGACCCTTCCTTCGCTTTTTAACAATCTTAGTTCTTTCTCTTCCTCCACCTGTAGAATTTCTACCCTCTAAATCACTAATTCTTTCCTCCATAACATCAGCTCTATTTTTTAAGGATTCTGTTATTTTTTATGTCAATAATTGGGTTTTTCATATCCAGTGTTTCTGCTTAGCTTTTTAAATATTTTCAATCTCTTTGATGAAGTATTTCTTCTCATTAATTTTATTCCTGAGCTCATTGAACAGTCTTTCTGTGTTCTCTTGTAACTCATTGAATTTCTTTATGATAGCTATTTTGCATTCTCTGTCATTAGATTGTAAATTTCTGTGTCTTCAGGATTGTTTCTGGAGAACTGCCATTTTCCTTCTGGTCTGAATTGTTGCTGTAGTTTTTCATGGTGTTCAATGAACTAGTCTTTTGTCAGCCCATTTGTGGTAATAGTGGATTGTAGATTCTGCCTGCTGCCAATAGAGGGGAGCAGGAGCAGAGTTTCAGGTCCCACCCCATCTGCTGAAAGTTGTGGGGGTACTATGGGCACTTGTGCCAGCCTGGAGAGTGTTGAGGCGTGCATGTTGACTGTGCTTTGTGGGTGGGGCTTCCTTAGAACCTGGGCCACTCCACTTTCAGGGCATAGTGGCTCTATGGGCACTCACACAGGCAGGGAATGCACTTGCCCCAGTGCCTATAATGGCTGCTGCCTCTTCTTGGGGTTGCAACGGCTGCTGTGCTTGATGGGTGGGGCTTCCTCATGGGGATGAGCCAGGAACATTTCTTGGGGCCACAGTGGCACAGTGGGCTCCCCCACCACCAAGAAAGTGATCATGAGTGGGCTAAGGGCTGCTGGCCCCTCTTTCCACAGTTGCCCCAGGGTGTGTTCCCACTTTTGGGGTGCAGTTGTACGATGGGCATTCGTACTGGGCTGGGAGGCATTTGCGTGCATGCACAGGGCTGCTGAGGAAGGGCAGGGAGTGCTCACCTATCTCCACCACTTTTCAGAAGGCCAGTCAATCCACCTGCAGATGTATAGCTGTATGAGTCTCTTAGGCATCCTGTTGTGCTGTGTGGGTTTTCTCTGTTGGCCTGTGAATGTCCATTTAATTGCGGTTCAACGAGGGAGAGATAAAGGGAACAGCTCACTCTGCCATGTTGCTGATGTCACTGTGCACAAATGTATTCTGACCAATGCACAAAATCATCATCATCATCATTGTCATCATCACATCATCAAGATACCTTGTTCAACATCTATGATGTTCTAGGCACTATATAAAGATGTATGTCATTTATTATTTCCAGCAACCCTATGAATAAACGTTGTGGATAGAACTAAGATTGCCTCCCGCAAGCTAAATTATAAAATCAAAGTCAGGAGACCAGAACAGGACAATGCAAGGCAATCCTCAACATAAAAAAAGTTTCTTGGGTCTAAAAGATTTGAAGAAACTCAATTGAACATGTTAGCATTTCTAAGGAAAAGAATGAGGCAATCAGAAAGGACCCCGGGAAGCAGAAAAGTTGTGGAGGCAAAAGTCACCAGTGCCCCCAGAGGCATTGTCCAGGGAAAGGGGTTGTGAATATTTTTGTCCCAATGGCCACTTGGTCCCTGATGCTTTGAAAGAAGTGTTTCATAATTCTCCTTGTCTTAATTCCATGTTCATCAGTCATTCTTTTGACTATAATTTGGTTTACCCTGTGCTTCCCATTGCAGGGAGAATGTTGGTCATGCTGATACGACCTTGAGGTTTATATCACAATTCTAGTCTTCCTTATCATTTTAAAAGGAAAGAATCATATTCTTTTTCATTTAATATTTAAATATTTTAAATATTCATTTAAAAATTTCTCATCCATCTTCTGAACTTGCTCAATGTGATTCCATCCTGAGGGATGGGTGGACTTTTGGTGGGATGAAAAATTACATCATTACTCTCACAAAACTGTTGGCCACACCTTAGATTATAGTAAATTTCCAAGGTAAATATCACCTTATGTCTGCTATTCTCTCCCTTGGACACTCTTGTTTGTTCTTTGGCTAGGACCAGCCACTTTCCTTTACTATTTTAAACCTGTCTACGTATCATCAGCCTCGTTTTTCAGATGCGGAAATAGAGGCTTAGGGAAATTAAGTGATTCCATAAAAATCACATTGCTGCGGTGAAGCAGGTTTAGAATGCGGGTCTGTGACTTCAAATCTCATGCTATTTCTCCTTCACCAGCTACTTTCATCTCCTTGTTTGGGCCCAGTATTTCTCTTCCTACAGCGTGATACTGCATGACCTGTTTAGTAGTAAGAGTGCTGCCTCTGAATGTACTTGCGATGCACCAAGCTCCCAGTTGTTATAACTAAATACTTTGTAGAGGAAAGATCAACTGCCATCTTTGTGATCAAATGGAAGACTGTATCACCAAAGGTAAGAAGGTAATGTGCAGGCTCTCCCAGCTACGGCATCCTCATTTAAGTATGTAAAGTGGGAACTTGGAGCACAGTAGATCCTCCGTCACTGGCAATTCTTTTCCCTATCTGGACGGAGAGGTGTAGGAAGATAAAAGAATATTCGTTAAGCACTCCCGCAGGGATGAAAACCACAGGGGCCAGTTGCTGTGTAAAAGATGCCTGGAAAGTTCTTCCCAATCATCCACCTCCGGCAGGCTGTTTGCCCCCTCGAGCAGGAGGGCCAGCCCAGACAGATAGGAAAGCAGTAATCTGTGAGAACCATCTGGAAGCGCTGACAGCACTTTGGCAGGGAGGCAGGCTGGGATCTGTTCCTACTGATTTGTAAATCCAGCTTTCAAAACTGCTCCCATAGAAGGCCCGGGGTAGCTTAGAATGTTTCATGGTCAGTTTCAGGAACAACTCGAAGAGGGTATTATTGAAAGGCAGGAGGGTATGTCAGCTGGAACCACTTAAGAGGACAGTCTTCAGATCTCACCTCAAATGTCACCTCTGCAGGAAGGTCTTACCTGACAGGAGCCCCGGCCCCACGTTATATCTCTATTTACATATTTCTTAGATCAACCATCTGAATCCCCTCCCAACTAGGGTGTAAGCTTCATGAGGGCAGAGATTCATTTGTCTTTCGTCACTGTATTGCAAATGCCTAGAAGAGAGTCTGCCGTATGGGGGGGTGCTCTGTAAATATTTGTTGATTGATTGGTTAATGAATGAATGAATGAATAATTGAATTAGTGCGTGGGCAGAGAAGATGGCGAGGAACAGCAAGAAACCATGGTGAGTGGAAGACACCCCGCATTTGGAAGTATGCAGAGTTGGTCCCAGTCTGGATCCTAAACTAGCTTAACCTTTCTGAGTTTTGGTTCCTGGTCTGTAAAACTCTGTCTGGTAGACTTATTATAAAGATTAAATGATAGAAAAATCCAGGTCCATTACCTACTGCAGAGTGAACGGCACAATGGCGGACATAAGGCAGCATGAACAAATGTTAGTGTCACTGTCTTCCTTCCAAATACATAAGCAAATATATAAACACATCTACCTGGTGATAAGTAAGGTTCAAGTCAACATACATTTCCAGTACCAAACGTTAAGCACTTGGGGTCTGGAAATAACAAGTTTCATATTCTGTCCTCAGGAAGCTCTTAGTACAATTTACTTAGAAGTATAAAAATCAAGTTTGTTCAGAGCAAGGGATATGGGGTGGCATTTTCTTCATTTCTTGAAAATATAAGCACCTACTTTATATCTTACATAATTATTTAATTGAATTTCATCTTCAAACCAAGCCTAAGAGGTAGGTACTATTATTTTAATTTTGCAGATGAAGAAATTGAGACAAAGGAGAGAAGTATCTTGTTCCAGAGCACACTCTCAATGGGCAGTGTACTAACGGGCTGATCCCAGTTCTGTCAATGTCTGTGTTCTTTCCAGAGAGTTTCACGCCTGCCCATTCTTAACAACTCCATCGGTGACTTTAGAGAGAGTTTCTGCTCTTTATTTACCTATTTGCACAGGGATGTGTATTCTCCTTATTCTAATTAAATCTTTCTTCTTGGAGACCCCTAAGGTTTTGATATATGCCTGCTTTTATTCAAGCTACTGGTTTATTTCACTTATTATAAAAGATGTGCACATTTTATGTATGATGCTCTGGGGCAACTTAGTGAATCATCCTGTGATTCAAAATATCAAACTAGTGGTTTTTGAACTGCAGCCATCATTTGGTGCAATCATAACAGTTTAGCCATTTGGAGGTTTTCTTTGATAGCCATTTTGTTTCAAGGTGACAATTCACAAGTGAACTGAAAAACAATAACCAAAATATATTGAGAATAAACTACACCTACATATAATAACATATTACAAGTTAAATGCTGAATAAAAGAAGTTGGACTCAAAAGATTACATACTGTACAATTCCACTTACGTAGAGTTCAAAAATAGGCAAGACTAATCTATGGTGAGAGAAGTCAAGATGCTAGTTGTCCTTGGGGACAGCATGAGAAAGACTTCTGGGTGCCAGTAACATTCCACTTTTTGATTTGGGTGCTCATTACGCAGATACACTTTGGAACATTCAATGAGCTGTACGCTTATAACTTGTGCACTTTTCATATACATGGTATAATTTAATAAAATTAAATTTTTTGAACACTACTATGAGCTAAGCACCATAATAGATGTGTTATATACATCGTCTGTCATCTTCACAACTTTAATAACTTTGCAACTATAATCTTTACAAACTTTCAAAGTTGGTATTTGTACACCTATTGAACAGATGTAGAAACTGAGGCTCGAGAACAAATTTACCTGAGATCACACAATGAATAAATGGTAGAGCTGAGGTTTCAAATCTAGGAAGGCTGACTCCACAGCCGCCCACCTTTCTTTTTATAGTGTGCTGAAGTGAAGTTGTATTGTGAAATTGTTTGGTACAGTACCATGTTTGCTCAGTAGCAGTCCTTTTGAGAAACTTATCAATGAGATTGTTAATAAATGCAAAATTCTAGGTGGACCAATTTTTAAAAAGTGAGTTTGAGTTGATAAAAATGAGGCTCTATGAGGGCTTGCTCACAAAGGGAAAACTTTAAATTGGCATAGAAATCAAAGAGGATGAGAATCAGTAATCTTGCTGGCAGAAGAGAGGTAGTGATGGATTGAGCTAGTCTACGTGAGCTCCGACTGAACATTTCAGGGTGTTACAGGGATGGGACCTATGGGGCGCGCGGCTTGGGTTTCCGACAGGGCTGGCCTTTCTTCTGTCATATTCCCGAAAGGTGCTCATTTTTATTCAGCTTTCACTTAAATACCTAATCACTCGCCACCTTGGTATGATCCTCAACGGTTACAGAATACGCCCTCAGTCATTATGTCGTTTGACTGTCGAGCAACCGAGCAACCATGTGAGAGACACGTGGGACCATTACCTCGATTTTATAGGTGAGGAGACTGAGCAATAGAGTGATTGAGTGACTTGCTTCAGATGCAGCTAATAAGTGGGAGCAAGACCCTCTGAATCAATTCTGGTGTTCTTTCCCCTACACCACACTGCCTCTTTCCAAGGGGGAACTCGCTCTATAGAAGGCAGCCTTTTCCAGTTTTGAGCCATTCCGGTTGACTGAATGCTCATTATACTGAAAGATTTCTCCTTGTAACTTCCAGCCATTGGTCCTATTTATGTCCTTAGATGTCACCTAAAGGAGCAACAGTAACAGCCACTATTTAGACGAGACCAACTTCATAGGGGTTAGGGCTCCAACGTACGAATTTTGGGCGAGGGCGACACAGTTCGGTCCATAGCAACAACTTTGTTCTCTCTCTCTCTGTAAAAGAAAAATTGAAACAAATGTTTCAAAAAAGATTTTCCTATTTTTTCAATTGTTTGTCTTATTCTATTTTATTAAAAAAATTTCTGACCATGAACATGAAATTGCGTTCACATTTATTTTGAAAATCACTGTATTAGCTGATGCTGATGATAGTAAAAGTCACGCAGCGGTAGTAGAGCACGGTAGCTGCGAACACTTTTAGTAGAAGCTAAGAGCTTTCTAAAAGATGCTTCGTTCGTGAACAACAGGACTGTTTTCAACTTGCGGACACCATTAATCTTGTAACTGGTCAGGTTTCTCTCTTTGCCTTGGCCACTGGAAGGCTCAGAACAAAAACTATGACTGACCTCTGGTCCAGGTCATAGGAATGCAATTATGCAGACTGATCTCTCCCTTGCCTTTCCTCTCTCCTTCTTATGCATGGTTTGCCTTTTTTATTATTTATTTAGTTTTCTTGCTGCATCACGTCTGTTGATATACGATTAACACCCTTTGTGGTATTGAATCAGCTGTGGTCAAAAAAACCAAACAAATAACCAAATATTGTTTAATGTAACTGTCACAACAAGTTATGATGTCGGTATTAATACTCTCATTTTATGTATAAGATAATGAGTTTCAGAGAGGTGCCTTTCTCTAGTTGTACAGCCTGAACACGGGAGATGTTGGTTTCAAAAACGAAATGATGTTTCTCTAAAACCCATCTTGGGCACCAAACTTCTTCTCTTGAAGGTGCCTTCTTGTTTTGAGCATCTAATATTATTGTTCTCCCTTCAGAGGGTGGGTGGGAGGGTGGTGGCAGCAGAGGATCTCTGTCAATAGTTCTAATCATCATGGAACCTCCCACCATACGGTCCATGCAAACTCTGACCCGCCCCCCTCCTGTCACACAGGGACCCTGGGGCTTGTGTGTTTCCTCCATCAGCAATCACAGCTCTTTGCAGGCTAAAAATGTGTGGCAGCAATGTGCTCACAGGTTAGGTTGGGGCTCACATCTGTGCAATGCCATCACCTTGAGCTACTTGGACCAAAACAGAATCTTCTCCACTTTCATTGTTCCCTGAACAGACTGTGGTCAGCTCTCGGGTAGGAACGATGTCTCTGCCTCCAGGGTCTGGCACAGACCTAGGACAGTTAAGTCTCCAACGGGCACACCAGGAAGCAGATGAAGGCATCTTTTGTGATAATAATACTTATACCAACACCATTACTAACAATAGCAGCAGCAACAACAACCACCAACTTCATTGCATAGTTGCCAAATGCCAGGTACTTTTTAAGAGCTTCCTGGATTGCTCACATTAACATGATGATGTAGGTACTATTTTGATCTCCGTTTTAGAGACAGGAATGCTCAGTTACACGGGGGTAACCAACTTGCATGCATTCATACAGCCAAGAAGGAGCAAACCAGAATGTAAATGCTGGTGCTCTTGCTACAGAATCCATGCTCTTCACCGCTGTGTCCACACCATATTATTTCCCACTGACTCCTGTCCTATGTTCCAGGACTGGGTTTGGAGGCTCAGCTGAGCGTTAAGCAGAGTTTATGCTGACCCTTCTGATACCCTGGCATGCCTTCCAGGTATTGTATAGATTGGATTCAGTTCTGAGAGGCTCTCAATGCTCTGGTTATATTGCTGGTTTATGCTGGTTTGGTTTCAAATCATAAGGCAAGAAGGAAGCAGCCTCAAACTCCTGCCAATCTGTTCTTCCCAGCTAGCCTCTTCCCACCAGAGCTGTGCCTTCTTTACTGGGATGCCTGAAGCCTGGAAGAGCCTTCAGCTCAAGACAGCCAAGTCTCATTCCTGCCTTCAAAGGCCCAGCTCGAGTCAATGCCAGATCTCGGCATCAGATCCTGGTCCAACTCATGCAAACCACAGAACTCCAGGGCGGTTGAGGCTGTTGCATACTGAGTCAAGATCAAGTGGTTTAATACCAAAGGAAAACACTCTCAAAGTTTTGTGAGAGAGGAAGGAAAACAGGGATGATATTGATTTCTCCAGCTTGCCGATTCATTTCTATTTGGCCAGCTCTCGCTAGGATGTGATGTCTGAGCGTCCCAACCCACATGTTCACAGTCAAAGAGGTCAACGTTTTTAGATGGATCAAGCAGATGCCAGAAGACAGACTTGGACCCATTAAGTATTGAGAGAGGAATTTTTTTCATACCGGGTCCAGGGGTAGTTGATTTTGCATAGATTCTCATTAATCTTCACAACTGCTCTATATATTCCAGAATTTTTGGCTGCATTTTATAGATTTGGGAATGGAGTTTACAGGAGAAAGAAGAAAAATAATGTTTTATTGATCCTAGAAAGTGGAAGGGCCGAGCCTCAAACCCCACGTCCTGATTCCACGTCCAGCACTTTGGAATCACACTCTCGGGCGCAAACACCCCCTCCACTTCTGCTTTCAAACGCTCCCCCAACCCCCAGGGCTCCACATTGGGCTGAAGTGTGGTGTCAAGAGAGGAGAGTTCATGGCAGCGACACTGCTGGTGCTGAGCAGCACCGTGCTCTCCTGGTGACCTATGCACACCGCACGACCACACTCGCGAGGCTCTTTTGTCACCTGCCTGAGTTTGAGCCGACGCAGTGTGAGCAGAAGTGACATGTGTGTATGCAGTCTGGGGTCCTGGGAAGCAGACTCTGAAACAGAGATCAGCATGCTCTAGGTTCACCCATGAGTCCTCTAGAGATTAAGACCAATGGAGGGGAAGGGCCAGAAGCAGGACTGGCAGAGGGACGAGTTCGCCCGAGATGTCAGTGTGGCAGGCTTGGCTGCCCTCAGCTGACCCAGGCAGAACTCTGAAGCTGGCATGACTCTTCAGAGTTGTCGTAGGTGGGGGTGAGGGAGCTGGGCCTTTACACACCTGTGTTGCCCTTGGAAGGAGACAAGGCCTTGAGGGACAACTCTCTTCAGCTCAGGGAAATTCCCAAGGGGGTTGCCAGCTAAAGATGATCTGCCAGCTGTTCCCCTCGCATCAGGGGGAGTATGTCCTTCAGTCTTGGTGGGACATCTGGGTGGCATATCACACTATCTGCATGCTCTATTTGCAGTCCTGGCTCATAAAACCTTGCACATAGTCCTCATCTCATTCACCTTCTGAATGGAGAGAATTCCAAGGACATAGGGGAGCTTGGAGCAAAAGGATGAAAGAAGCCTAGGTCCCTGAATGACTGCCTGAAGCAAAGCTCCCCAAACAGAACCGGGCAAAAGATAAACCCTTGCTGTGCTAAGCCGCAGAGATGTGGGGTTTGTGACTTACAGCAGTTAGCTCCTCTTAATATTGGCAGGAAGACAAAGATGTTGAGGGAACACCGAGAACTGGGGCCCACAGCGTGGCAGTGTAACTGCAGAGATGGGGAGAAATATAACCGTAGCCGTCAGAAGCAGAATGTGGATTCTTCTCCCAGATGCTCACAGTACACAGGCGTCCTGTGCTAAGGACCACCAAGGGCTCTGCACAGTGGAGCAGTGGAAGCTCTGGGGCGGGACTGCCCAGCTTTGACACCCAGCTAACTGTGTGATCTTGGGCCAGTGTTGAAATCACCTGCGGCTCTGGCTGAGGTGAGACAGCTCCCTGAGCCAGGCCAGGTGTCCTGGGGGCTCTACCCTGCTCGACACTGGCTTACCTGGGCAGGACCAAAGCCACAGGATCTTAGTTGTTGGGGAGCAGGGGCGTCAAACATCCCTGGATGGGTCACAGAGAACCCCTGAAGCCACGCTGAGCTCCATTGGGTAATGAAGCTCTAGCCAAAGCTTTTCCCTTCTCAGTTTCTGAGTCCCCGATTCCAAAGAGGAGCAGGAGGAAGGAGTCCAAGCAGGCCACTTTCCAGAAACAGCTTCTCAACCCACGAACCACAGCATTGGGTGCTTAGTGTGGGCTGGTGGGAGACAAGGCAGGGACAGGCAGGCCTTGGAGTTCCTAAATGCCGTGTCAGTGGGTCTGGTCTTTATTAGTCAGGCAAAGGGGAGACAGTCATTGGCAGTAAGAAGAGCTGCTCCATCTCGTCTGTGACGTCTCAGAGCCAGAAGGGTGGCAGTAGGGTGGCACATGACCTGAAACAGAGCAAGTTTCTAGAGGGCGATGGCCCGAGGTGGAGATAACGAGGGCGTACAGCAAACAGCAGCGACGCTGCAGGAGTGCTGGTTGGTGCGGGGGATGCTGCTGGTGAGGGATGGTCAGAAATTAGAAGCTGATTTCAAGAGTAGCGAGGAGGTGCAGAGAAGACACGTCAGTGACTGAGGGTGAGTCCAGGGTAATTAGTGCGGAAAATTCCGTAGCATCCTCTGCCTCCCTCAGGACGGAGGCTGCGCCTCTCTCCGCTCTGCACTGGCAGCGTCTTGAGGAGCACCCGTTGGCTGAATTGAATGAATTGCAGGAATGTCTCACAGCTTTTCTGAGCCATCTTCTGCTGTCTCTTGAGTTCCGCGGCCGCAGCTTCAGCAGATCGGTTCTTTTTCTCAGCCAGAGTTTCAGTCCATGGGCACGCCTGCCTGAGGTTCCTAGAATTCTGGAAAGGACTCAAAACGCCACGGACTCCTTGGCTTCTGTCCAAGGGCAGCTCCCAGCAGCCTGGACAGGTGGCCCTTTTACAGGGAGGCTGTGATTTGGCAAGCAAAGGGCACTGGCCAGTGCCACCAGCTGGAGACCCAGGCCGGGTCTGGGATTGCCAGATTTAGCAAATAAGAATTCAGGATGCCCAGTTAAATTTGAATTTCCGATACAAAACGAATACATTTTAGAGTAAATATATGACAAATATTGCATGGGACATCCATATTTGTTGTTATCTGAGATTCAGTTCTATATTTTCCTGGCCAGACTGCCCGGGTCCTTCCTGGCCTGGTTTGCACGGACAGAGGGGGCTTTGCTAATGGGGGTGCCTCCTCCCAGTTCCTAGGAGCAGCTCTGCTGACTCTAAAAAAGACAGCAGCCTGGCCAGGCCCTGGTTCTTCCCCCAGCAATTCCCTCACGCTTTCTTTCATTCAGAAAACTCACCACAAGGCAGTGGCAGCTGAGGAGGGCGCCAGGCCGTCATCCATCATGCTGCCACTACCGAGGCGCGCTGACAGCCGATCGCGGTTCCAGCACATTAATGATCATTACGGTCCTAATGAAGATTGGTGGCACTGCTGGAAGAGGCTTCCAGCCCATTGTTGTCTCCGGCAGATGGGGAGGGGTGCCCTTGGGGGTAGCTCACGGGAAGGGAGGTTCTGGGGACTGACAAGAATGAGTGGAAAGGAGGAGAGAAGAAAGTATAAACTGGAGAGAGGTCTGAGGCTGAGGGGAGAGCTGAAAGCAGGGAAGGAGGATGCGTGCAGGGGGCTGGGGGTCCGAGGCCATCAGCCAAGGGCGTGGAGAATGAGTCAAGAGGCTGTGAAGTCAGCAAGAAGTTGGCACGTACGGGGTTGTTGGTTTTCTCGAGCTGTTGTAAGAAATTACCACAACCTTCGTGGCTTAAAACAACAGAGATGTGTCCTCTCACAGTTCTGGAGGCCAGAAGTCTGAGATGAGTTTCACTGAGCCGGAACTGAAATCAAGGCGTAGACAGGGCCGTGCTCCACGTGGAAGTTCTAAGGGAGAATCCATTGCTCATGTCTTCCAGCTTCTGGCGGCCCCAGGCATTCCTTGGCTCACGGTCCCATCGCTCTGCTCTCAGCCCCCATTGTCACATGGGCTCCTCCTCTTCTGTCTCAAAACTCCCTCTGCTTCTCTCTTATAAGGAAAATTTCGAGGGCGTGGAGGACCCACCGTAGCAAGCCAGGATGAGCTCCTCCTCTCAAGATCCTAAATCACCTTTTTTACCATATAAAGTGATATTAACTCTTTTGCCATATAAAGTGTGATGCACCGGTCCAGGGTTTAGGATGTGGACCTATCATTTTGGGAGTCACCATTCAGCCCACCGCTTGATGTGCAGAGGGCCTGGGTATCAAGCCGGGGTTGACCAGGTTCCTTCAAAGAGCCGACTGGAACGCTTGCCTGAACTTCTATTCTCTTCCCTTCACTTTAGTGCCTTGAAGCCAATGCACAGTAATACACATGCTCCGTGGACGAAGGCAAGCACTCCTGGGAGAGAGCACTGGACTGGGAGTCTCTGCTCTGGCTTTGACCAGCTAGGCGAACTTGTGCAGGTCATGCCTCCTCTTTGGGACTGTCTCACCTGCTATAAATGTGGACTTGGGGTTCCATAGCCTCCAAGGGCCTCTCTCACTCAGGGACCAATAGGTAAAGTCCCATCTCACTTTATTTTGGGGAAACTGAGGTCCTTGGGAATTGAGCTCCTGGTCTCTCAGCTTAATCGGGGCATGGAACCCAACCTTGGCTGTGGACCAGGGTGAGCTTTTGGTCTGAGCTCACGTCTTGCTCTGAGCAGCTCTTTGTAATTCAGAACTGAGGTCGTAATTCAACCCATGATTGACGTTATGGCTAAGGAGGTTTTACTTAAGCCGTGCCCTGACTTAACAGCCCAGCCCAAATCCACATCAATAGAGACGCAGCTGGAGCATAATGAAATTCGACAGTTTGGCTCTGGGTGACCTTGGGTGTGTCACTGATCTTTTCCAAATCTCATTTTCCTCATTTAAAAGATGAGGCTATTTTGAGGGTTGTTGATTTGCAAGAATTAGAAATAAATACAGGCAAAGTGTGCAGTGGAGAGTTTGGTAAGTATGTAGGGCTCAGCGACTGTGGCATGGAGAGCTCCCTCTGATGGTTGCTCTCCTCTTTTCTCTCTGTCCTAGCCCTCTGGCCTCCTGGCTATTCCTGGAACATGCTTGTCCTGCATGCTGCTCCTCTCTCAGGACCGTGGCTTTGTGCTCCCTCAGCCTGGAGCATCCTCCTCCCAGATATTCACCTGGCTCTCTCCTCACCTCCTCCAGGTGTTCACAGCTGAGTCACCTTCTCAGAGTGGCCTTGTTGTCCACCCTAGACAAATGCTCAGCCCCCTTCCCTGCTTTGTTTTTCTTCCTGGAGCTTAACACAGTGTAACTTACTACACATCTTGGATATTTATCTTGGTACTTGCCGATTTCTCCCATTAAAATCGAAGCTTCACGAGGCCAGGGAGTCTAGCTCATTTTTATCATGACCGATTTCCCACTTAAAACGTTGCCTGGCACACAATAAAGGCTCACAGATGTTTGTTGAATGAATGAAGGAGTCAGAGAGTGAAGGGAAATGCTCTTGAAGCTGCTATGCGGGGAACAGCATGTGGGGAGTGAAAAGTCGAAGCAGGGGGAGAAGTGAAGAGGCCGCAGCCATCAGGCAGGAGCTGGTGCTGGGGGCTTGGAGCAAAGAGGTGGCAATGGGGGTGGGGGGATGTGGTCACCTTTTTGAATGTAGAGACCATAGGATGCACTGAAGCATCAGATGTAGGGCGTGACCTAGAGGGTGGTGTCGAGGAGGACTCCAGGTATCTGAAGCCCATGGGTAAATGGGGTTCCGTTCGCTGAGCTGGATGCAGTTGGCCAGGGGGGTGCAGGTTTGCAATGCCTGTGTCCAGGGGCCTTTCTACTTAGGGAGACGTGGAGGAATAGGGACTGTACTGGCACGTAGAGGAGCTGGGTTCTCCTTCAACCTTCAGGATGAGTTCACTGTTTGACCTCAAGTGATGCACTTCGCTTCCCTGGCCTGGGGATTCTTCACCCATGAAGATGGGGAGAGGGTGGATTACAGCCCCTCTGAGGTCCTGGGCGGGCACAAGTGGAGGGCGGTGGGAGAGGGTGGGCTTTGGACTTAGTTTGGGCTCACATCTGACCTTTGTCATTTACTAGTTAAATTTCATTGGACTCAATTTCCTCGTCTCTAAAATGAGACAAAGACATGAAGGTCAAGTGATACAATGTTGCTAAGTGCCAAACACCGTGCCAGTGCATCATAGACAATCAATGAATGCTGAGTTTCTCCCTTGCCCCCACGGTACACTAACCCCGATTCCCCAGTCTTCACTGTCCACCCCCTGAAGCAGATGGAGGTGCATGATATGATGGAATTTTTAATGCCCTTTCCCTGTGCACAGCTAAGAAACTTCCTATTTCAATGCACATATGCTCCACGGATTATGTTGAAAGGCCATTTAATATCTATCAAATAAAAGCATTAAAGGGAAAATCCATTGCTTTGCTCTGTGGTGCTTGAATATATTATAGAGAAAGGATAAAAATCATTCTCTTCTTCCTCTGCCATCACCTTTCTGTTAGATTTTCTCACACCAGGTGTTCAAATCCCAGAGAGAAAACTTCCTCTTCCCAGTCTGACATTTTCAAACGTGTTGATACATACCGAACGGAGAGATTCTGCAGAAGGGGGTGCCATTCACAGCTCCGGCCTGAACGAAGTAGCTCTCTGAATTCTATTTATGTCGTAATGAATATATTCAACTTAACAGTGTCGAAGACTTTGTAAGCACACCTGCAGCTAAGAGTATGGATGAATCTGGAGTGATTCTGAGTTTTCCTTCCACAAAAATAATTTTGGCAGCTTGGGATCAATATCTTCCTCCCATATGTTTCATATTCTCTGTAAATTGTAAGTGAAGACACCCTTCTCAACAGTACTTTTCAGTGTCAATGCATTCAGAAATTCTGAAAAGGTAACTTGAAAAGGAAGGAAACTAACATTTAGCTTGCATCTACTATGTGTCAAGGCTGTGTTATGCACTTTTGCATAGATTATCTCATTTAGTCTGCACAACAACCTTGTGAGAAAGATAATGTCAGGCTTACTTTTGCACAACAGGAGACTAAGGCTCAGAGAGGGCCAGTTACTTGCCTAAGATCACACAGTCATTAGCAGGGCAACCAGGATCTGAAGTAAGTGTTGTGTGACTCCACAGCTTGCTCTCTTGGATGAAGTCTTGTCTTCTCATCACTCCATCTCTAACTCTCTATCCCTCCCACCTCCGGGCCTCTTTTCATTGAGAACATGGACTACATCACTGGAGGAACTCGAAACTCTGAGACCAGATTTTGCAAGAACTTTCTTGGCCCAAACTTACACTTGGACCACATCCATTTGGTCTTTAATTGGACTGCGTCAGTGTCCTTATTTCCTCGTGTGTAAACGGAAGCAAAGTTGGACAGAGGTGTCCGTGACCTTGGACTGTAGGAGATTTTGACTCTATTCTAGGAAATGCATCTTTTTCTCCAGGAGGTGAGAAGGAAGCAGTCCTGGCCAGGGGAGGCGAATTCTTTCCACTGCTGCTCTGACAGCCGGCCAGGCAGCCCTCCCACCCAGACTTCCTGGCTGCTTCACGCTCCATTGCATGATTCCTGCCGGGGTGAGACTCGGCTCCGTGTCTTCCTCCACCCATTAATCTTCATTTTAGTTTGTTGCTGTAAAGATACATCTTGAAACATTCAAGAAGTGAAGGAGGAGTTCATTCGTGTCACAGACAGCGTGCTTCAAGGATTGCTATTTCATCAAGCTGGCCAACTTGGACGTCAAAGAATATACTCTGGGAGGAAATGGCCTTGGAGATTTTCCTCGCTTTCACTGTGTCCCCGTCCTCAACTCCAAATTTGTCCAGAGCAGTAATTATCCGTTTTATTTTTGTGCCCATGACCAAGAGGACAGGAATGCTTTCTGTGGCCCTGAGAGCTGAGCGATCTTTACTATGGTCCCCAGACAATATGTCTTCCGCATGGCCACCATGTGACGTCCTCTTCCTGGAGCCAATGGATTTCTGTCAGACCCGGCAAGTTTGCTAGCAATTCCCTTCGCATCCATATAGTTAGTATAGCCTGGCTTTTGGGGCAGCCTCCTGAGCCCCAGGACCCACGCAACTTCTGACACTTGCATGTTTGGTAAACTGATATTACTCCTGGTCATTCACTGTTACTTAATACTTCCTTTGTTTCTGTTTTGGGGAGCTCCAGATAGGAGAGAGGTTCTGATAATTGGAAACCTAGCTGAAAGAATAAACATTTCTTAGGAAGTGGAGAACTTCTGACTTAGAGGAATGAGAGTCCTGGTAGAGTAAGTTCTCTAATTTCAGCTTCCAGGAAAATGCCTTCATGGAGACCAAAAGAAAAGGGGATTAACATTAATTGAGTGCTTATTAACAAGCTCCTATGTTCTTAGCCTTTGCTGTCTACTTTATCTATATTGTTGTACTTAATTTCTGGCAAGCATATCCCTATTTTGCAGAAAAGGAAACTCAGGCTCCAGGAAGGTAAGTAGGTGATAGTGTTGACTTTGAAATAAGATTGTATTTGGAAAGACTAAGCAAAACCCATTGTCAGTCTACTAAGATTTGAAGCAAATTTTCCATGACGCAAGGCATGACATTTAGCCTTGTTATTGGATCAATTCACTAAGATTGTGCTCCATCTCTTGGGGTGGACTCACATTAACCAAACTCGTGAGGGTGATGTGAAAACCACACTGCCAATGCATTAAATTAGAACAGGAGACATAACTATCACACTGGCCAAAATACTTGAAATGGTCCAAATGGCACCTTCTCTTCTTGCAGGCAAGTACACGGGAAAATAAATTATAATTGGAAGTCTCCTTGGTGAAAATGTGTTCAGAGTATGATTAGATAGTTACGCAATTTAAATGTCCCATGGACTTGGGCTCTAGGGGCCTCTTCCATCCATTTTTGTAATAGAGATGAATTTTCCACAGAGACTATACAGGCTGAATCCTTAGACCTGGATTTCTTCTCCTCTGCTCATTACTGGTATTGACACTGCTCTGCGACTCTCCTTGGCTCTGCCTCCAGGAATGAGCAAGACCCCTTCTCAACATTAATTGTATTAATGTCTCCAGTTATAAATGGCTTGGTTTACAAGTCATTCTGTTTTTTAAGTTAACTTGCAACATCCCAGCTCTGGTCTAGCATCTGTGGTGTTATTATTCATTCTCTGTTATTAACTTCATTTCCCTAATTTCCAAGTTGTTGGCAACCCCCAAAGCTGCTCCCTTGTAGAGACAATCCCTACGCTGCAGGGTTTGGGGGAAGACTCAATGAGACGACGTATGGGCAATGAGCCAGTATGAGGCTACTGGTTAGTCAGTTCCATTCATTTCTTTCCAAGAGGGTTAAAACTGCAAAAACACCTACCCAGATCTCTGTTTTGTTGACCTCAGAAGACAAAGTTAAAGTTTTATTTCTACTCCCCATTCATCCCAAACTATGGAGCAGGGAAAGTTTTTCCTTCACTTTAAAAAAAGCCTTTTTACTAATAATGATGGTCTCTGTTTCCACATTTGTGATTTTGGTTACATTTTACAGACTCTTAATGCTGGAGACCGCCTTTCTCAAACCTACTGTCTGTCAGTGCAGTTGGTCACAATGTCATCAGAAGAATGGAAGCAACATCACTAGCTAAGGAGAACTTGACGTTCCCTTCTGCTCATACAGTAGATTTAAGAAGGCTTTACTGCTGTCAGACCTCAATCCTCTCAGTAATAACTTAAGTTTTGGCTTCAGTGTGCCATAAGTGCAAGAGAGTCGTCCATACATGGCGTCTCGGTATTGGCCAAGATGGACACCCAAGTTTTCTGTGCACTCCAGACTTTGTCCATTCAAGGAGTGAGACAATGATTTCCTGATCATTAGTATTATATGACTAATATTTCAAAGTGTTTCATAGTTGATCATCACATTTGACCCCCTATGAGGTAGTTGTTAATTTTAATCCTATTTCGTGAATTAAAAACCTGACACCAGCTATATCATATAGCAGTCAATTGGCAGAGAATGTGTCTCTATTGACTCCAGATTCAGGACTCTCATCAGGATGTCACATTTCTTCCAAGTTCACATGCTCGGGTTCACCTCTGGCCCTTAGAATGAGTTCAGTATCAGGATTAAAAAATAAATAACCAGACATCACTGTGAGGGGTAATTTTATGTGTTGACTTGAGTAAGTCACAGTATTCAAATAATTGGTCAACGTTATTCTAGATGTTCCTGTGAAGATATTTTCTAGATGAGATTAATATTTAAAGCAGTAGACTTTGAGGAGAGCAGATCACCCTTCATAACTTGGTGGGCCTCATACAATCATTTGTAGGCTTTAGTAGGAAAAGACTGATCTCCTGGAAGAAGAGGGGGCCCTGCCAGCAGGCAACCTCCTGGACTTGAGCCACAACTCCTTTCTGAGTCTCCAGCCTGCCAGCCTACCCTGCAGACTCTGGACTGGCCAAGCCTCTGCAATCAAGTGAGCCAATTCCTTGAAATAAATCTCTCTCTCTCTATGTATCTCTCTACATCCTGTTGGTTCTGTTTCTCTGGGGAACCCTGACTAATGTAGATTTTGGTACTGTGAAGTGTGGAGCTGCTGTAACAAATACCTAAAACTGTGCAAGTGGCTTTCGAACTGGGTAAAGGACAGAGGCCGGAAGAGTTTTTGAGGTGCACGTTGGAAACAGCTGAGACCGCCTTGAAGAGGCTGTTGATGGAAACGTGGAAATGGGGAACGTATTATTGGAAACTAGAGGAGAGGTGATCTTTGTTAGAAAGGGACAAAGCACTTGAATGAATGGTGTTCCTGTGTTTCATGGAGGGTAGAACTTGTAAGTGATTAACTTGGATATTTAGCTGAGGAGATTTCTAAGGACAGTTTTGAAAGCGCTGCCTGGTTTCTGCTTACTGCTCATAGTAAAATGTGAGAGAGGAGAGAGAAACTAAAGAAGAAGTTATTAATCAAAAGGGAACCAGAGCTTGAAGATTTGGAAATTCTCAGTCTATCCGTATTGCAGAAAATGAGAAAGCATGTTCTGGAGAGAATATGAAGGGTATACTGCTGGACAATCATCTTGCTATAAAGAGATTACAGGTGTGCCCCGTGGATCCCAGTAACTCTCTCCACAGAAACGCTGCCGGCTTGGACTGAAGGGGACAGTGACAGGACAAAATGAAGAAAGGCTGTTGGACTTGAGATTCTACAGGATGGGCCAATAGAGCTATCTGGCTGTGACACGTGTTACTCTTGAAGAAAAGGGAAGAATGACCCTGAAGGCAGTTCAGAGGTTGGCAGGGCTGTCAGTTCCACTACAAGCCTAGAGGGGACAGACCTGGGGGTGGGGCTGCTTCCTCCTTGGTTTCATGGGATGAAACTACTGCCTAGTTCCTTGGGGTCAGTGCTGCCTTCCTGGTGGGTCCGGAGGATAGAGAATGGAACCAAAGAGGGTTATTCTCAAGCCTTAAAAACTAATGGAATTTGCTTGTTAAGTTTCAGTCCTGCTTGGTACACGTCACCCCTTTCTTCTTCTGATGTCTTCCTTCTGGAATGGAAATGTCTATCCTATGCCTGTCCTACCATTGTATTTTGGAAGCAGATAACTTGTCTGGTTTCATAGGTTCATAGCTGGAGAAGAGTTTTGCCTCAGGATGCATCACACCTCGAGCTTCACCCGTAGCTGATTTAGATGATATTGAGATGAGATTTTGGACTTAAAGTTGATACTGGGACTTTTGAGTCTGCTGAGATGAGGGGAATGTATTTTGTATGTGAGAAGGACATGAATGTTGTGGGACCAGAGGGTGGGGAGGTGTGGGCTGATTTTTGTCCCTCCCAAGTGAGCATGTTGAAATCCTAAACCCTAGTACCTCAGAATGTGGCTCCGTTTGGAGACAGGGCCTTTAAAGAGGGAATTACGGTAAAATGAGGTTAGATAGTGGGCCTAATCCAATAGGACTAGTGTCCTCATAAGAAGAGGAGACTAGGACACAGACACATGGATCCAGGGGCGACCATGTGAGGACGCAGTGAGAACACGGCCATCTGCAAGTCGAGGAGAGAGGCCTCAGAAGAAACCAAACCTGCCAGCATCCTGATCGTGCACTTCCAGCCTCCAGAACTGTGAGAAAATGAGTCTCTGTTGTGTAAGCCACTCAGTCTGTGGTACTTTGTTATGGCCGCCCAAGCAAAACAATATGGTCACCAACACCAATTAAATAATTTAGCAGGGGGTGGGAGGGAGTTGGCCGTGCCATTTTGTTGGCATTAAGAAGATAAGTCTTGGTTATTTGACTGATTTTGTTATTTCAAAGTTGATGTTGTGTAGACCCAACTTTAATTATATGTTCCTTCATTCCTGACTTTTCCCCTGTAAAATCACTTTCTCTCAAGTCTATTGCTCTAATAGCCTGGGGAATATTTGCTTCTGAGGATCATATATCAAATCTGTTTCACTTTAGACAGAATATCTTTTTTTCTTTGTAAAAAAATATTATAGTATGATTTTAAGCACAGGAACTCTTAGAAGAAAAAGTCTGCTTTGGGTTCCAACAAAGTTTCCACTTATTACATTTCATCTCCATTGTAGACTTCAGGGCTCCCTACTTGAAGGTTTGCTTTCAGACGCTATCTGGAGCCAAACTATTTCAACCTAGCTGTCTTCCACCAAAAGGAGTTGTAGGACTAAGGAAACTTGCCTTTGGAGAAAGTCTGGCCTTTCCTATTTCTCCCCATGAACACTCTAAAGAATCGCACCTGACAGAGGGATCTTTTTTCCTATCCTAAGTTTCGCATGCCCAGACTCCAACATTTAAACACAAATACATATGAAAAAAGTAACTGAAAATTCCTAATTGACATCTCATTTTCTTACTGAAGTTATCAGCCCTGAAGAAGAGAAAGAATGGTGAAAGGCTGAGAGAGAATCCTGCCAGTATGTGTCAACAGACTCAGAGGTCATCTTTGTGCAGCGATGATACTGTAGCTCACGAGGAACGCTTCTCATTGGTTCTCTTTTCTGGTTAGCCAGAAAATCTTTCTTGTTTCAACTGTTTAGTTGTAAATCTTCAAAAAAATATTACAGCCAAACTCACAAACTAATGGAACACTATGTTGAACAGAAGTGATTTTTGTTTTTTGATGATTGAATATCTGGATTTTAGATCCTTACTAGAATAACAAAAACTTATCCAGAGAAAGTGTAGGAGGTCAGAATAGCTGTATACCAAGTAGAGGAGTTCCTATAATGTCCAGAATGTTATTTGTCTGTCCATTTTTTCTGTCTTAAAAGTATAATGCTCCCTTGGGGCCAGGTGATGGTAGTGGTTAAATTCGCATGCTCTGCTTCATCAGCCTGGGGTTTGTGGGTTTGGATCCTGGACATGGACCTATGCATTACTCATCAAGCCATGCTGTGGTGGCATCCCATATACAAAATAGAGGAAGATGAGCATCAATGTTAGCTCAGGGCTAATCTTCCCCAGCAAAAAGAGGAAGATTGGCAACAGATGTTAGCTCAGGGCTAATCTTCCTCACCAAAAAAAAAGTAGAGTGCTCCCCAAAACTCCTTCCTCTCAAGAAAAAAAGAAACCAAATAAACAAAACTAGACCATTGTAGATCCTGGTTAATTAGGTCCCAGGGGATTTTGAGCTCGCAGGTATTTTGTGGGTAGTTATAGTTCTGGTTGATGGTGTATTTGAGGGGTAGAGTGCAGGGGAACAGAAGGAGCCCTGATTCTGTCACTTACCCATTGTGCATCCTTAGCCAAGTCATTTAAACTCTGGTGGGGGAATAATAATATCTGCCTCACAAATTTTCATGTGCATCAAATGAGATAATGGATGTGAATTTACTCTTTAAACCATAACTGGGTTGTGCAGATGTTAGTCATTATTTTCAAACAGCATCTGTGACCTAGTTTTGATTGTGGTTTACTTTTGGAGAGAAGAGAATTAGAAATGCCTCTTGGCTCATCTGGAACAAACCTAATCCAGCGACTTTAACTACCAATGATCACATTAAAGGCAAACACATACCCGGCTGCAAAGGGAGTCCGACCCCAAGGACCACGCTGATTCTCTACAGTCTTATTTGCTAATTAGTTATCAGTAGCATTTCCGTCAGCATAGGAACTTTTGAAAATCCATTTAAATAAAAATCATACTCTTTTACAGAGCATCACTTCCAGATTCTCCCACTTTGTTCAGCCTAGAGAAAGAAAATGCTTCTTGGAACTTTTCCATGTTCAAATATTTCCATCATTTGTAAGGAACTTGCTTTTGTCACTTATACGTTGTTTCTCGAACAATTTTTTTGATAGTTCTTCCATTATGCATATTTTCCTATTAGGTGGTTTTATATAAGGGACGATTTTTGTTGCCCGATTGCCATATGGAAGAGATTCATCATAAAAAAAATAGAAATTAACCTCTGGTTCACAATATTGCACATCAGGTGAAATTCTTCGGGATGACCTCATTTTTTCCACCCAAAACTGTCCATTCAACCATCATATCAGGCGCTCACTATACTGGTTTCCCGGTTCAGGGAGTATTTTGATAGAATTCAGAGAAGGGGCTGCATGAAAGACCCCTCCAGTCTCGCCCACCTAGTCGACCTTTGCTGGTTGAGAGCATGGCGTAACTCAGACACATTTTATCTGTCGCCTTCTCAAGGTCTCGCTCTTCGCTTCTTGTATCTGACATTGAATTATTCACAAATCTTTACTCACTTACATTTTTGCTGCCCTCTCAAAATATTATTCTACAAATCAGCAGCGCCTTCTCTCTTCTTGGCTGTGTGGTCTAGGTGAAACTTAAGAAGCAATGTTTCCCACTGAGTAGTCCTCTGTTTGAGGATGAGCTGTTGTGATGGAGGAGAATGGGCCTGGGGTGGGGTTTCAGGACACCCAGGTTCCGGTTGTGTTTCTGCCCCTAATTAACACCAGTGTGTGGCCAATGTCTCCAGCACTCTCTGGGCTTACTTTTACTCATCTGAAAAATAAACACTTTGGAAGAGCTATCCTCCAAGATTTTTTCCAAATTTAGATTTTCCATAGTTATCAAGTACGTAGTGTATGGGAAGAACATGGGCTTCAAAACCCAGCAGACCTGGGCTCTGTATGGCTTTGGGAGAAGTTACTGAAATTCTTTAAACCTCAGTATTCTTTACCTGTAAAATAGAGTTGATCATATTCACCCCAAAATTATAAGGATTAAGTGGGCTTATGTACATAAAATACACTGATTCAGAAAAGAGATGGTAAATACTGTTTCCCATCTCCTCTTCCCATTATCTCCCGAAAAAAAACCCCATGCATAGGGGCTGGCCCCGTGGCCGAGTGGTTAAGTTTGCGCACTCCGCTGCAGGCGGCCCAGTGTTTCGTTAGTTCGAATCCTGGGCGTGGACATGGCACTGCTCATCAGACCACGCTGAGGCAGCGTCCCACATGCCACAACTAGAAGAACCCACAACGAAGAATACACAACTATGTACCGGGGTCTTTGGGGATAAAAAGGAAAAAATAAAATCTTTAAAAAAAAAAACAAAAAACCCATGCATAAATGGAGTCAGAGGGCTTAGGCATATTTTGCAGTGGAGAAGGAAACCAATCAGATGACTTGGCGCATTTTTTCTCGGAGGGTGTAGGGCTGGAATGCGGCTTGCCAGGATTTCTGGTTCACGTCTCGCTCTCAGTCTCGCTGGCTCCCTAAAAGACTTTTCAGGCAACATCATTCAAATCCTCTCTAATGATCTTTTCAGAGAAAACTGGGGATGTGTTATCTGACAAAAGATATTTATGATGCAAAGACAGTCTGGGAGATGTAGTAAATATAGACAATAAGGTACTGTAATTTCTAGGACATTTAGTGATTTATACAGACAACGGAGCAGGCAGAATATTAAAAATTGAGACTGCTCCAGGAAAGTGGAGAGGCAGCCATTGCACCTAGGTGACTTTCTTCTCTACTACAGAAATAATGTTGATGTTAACTAGATTCCAACGTAACATGGAAAGGTCAGAAATGACAGCTGCCTTTGGAATACTGGTTTCACCCAAATATCCAGTTTTATCTCCACCCAAATTTCCTGATCATACGGTACAGAATCATAGCATCTTGCATTCTTCACGAAGGAAGGCCCTGACTCAGTAGTTCAGTGTTGGTGACTGAAGCACAGGTTGGGAGGGTGAAATGAAATGTCATAGTGGGAAAGGCAAACTTCTATATTTAAGCAAAATGAAAAATTAGTCCATTGTACTTGGCAGACGTGGGGTTTAGCAAAGAGGAGCTATTTCAATAAATATCCCAGTGCTTTGAGGTGAATATGTGCTCTCCATAAACCAACCATGTGACGTGGCTACAGAAAAGTAAATCCAAAAGTCAAACGCGTTATTAGAGGAATTACGACTTTTTAAGAGAAATGTTCTTGCTCATGCGATTTGCTTGGTGAAGGCTCTGACTAGAGTGTTGTGTTCAATTGCAGGGATACAGATGAAAACGAAATGCGTCCTGTTAAGCCAGACAGATCATTGGGGGGGCGCCCATGCCGCTTACTTGGGAATGCACTTTCCTAAAAGCTGCTGCTTCGGGAAGTGCTGCCCTCCCTCAGGACCCTCAAGGACAGCTATGCACTTTGCACCTTGGGTTACAGCACATGCTGCCCATTATCCATGACAGTCATTCACAGGCGGTGTCTATGCAAACCATGGATTTCTTGGGGCACAGACTGTTTCTCACTTACCTTTGCATCTCTGTTGCCTACAGAAGAATACCATTAGTGCTCTATACCTGTCTGTTGAGTAAACAGATCAGTGAGAAGGTTTTCAAAAGCATTTAATTATTCATCAATTTGTTTGACAAATATTTATCAAGCTTCTCCTATGTTCAGGACGCCATCATGCAACTGCACCAAAATGGATCGCTCATAGAGCCTATCTCAAGGTGTCTCTCATGTGAACAGTGGCTGAAGGAATTGGGAATATCTAACTTGGATCCGAAGGTCTTAGGAAGAGCTTGGCAGAGTTTCCAATATTTAAACAGCTGGATTAGGGAGCATTTTCAGCCTGTGCAACTCCAGAGGGTAAAAACTGGTGGGATTTTGAGGGAGGAAGATTTCTAATAAGAACAGCCCCAGAGATGGAATGGTTTGCCTTGTAAAATGGCAGACTGCTCGAGTGGCAATGTTTGTGACTGACGCCCATGGTGCCCATCTGACCAGAGGGAATGTCTGCCAGGAAAGAAGGTGGAGAGGTAGGCTCCAAGGTCTCCTTTGGTCCCAGACAGTTGTTGTTTTCTCTAAAAAAGTGGTTTCATAGAATGGACATTTGGTCCCTGGCTCTTACCCTTTTATGTTAAAAATAAAACCTACGGTCCAAATGGAGTATGAGGTCTGTGTGTTGAGAAAGGTATCTAGGGATTGTCCTAATAAGATCCAAGATGCAGTTCAGTGGCCTGCTTGAGATGGAGTCAGGGGCTCACCTCATTTGGTTTTGCTTCTCTGATAGACGTAAATCTGATGGGTGTGAAGCTTTATATATGGACACAACATCCTAAGTCAGTCATGCTCCAGCCACACAAGCCAACTTGTTGTGTGAACTAGAGCAAGATCATCACCTCTCTGGGCTTTAATGAAATAATCCTCAGGAACTCTTGTAGCTTTCACAGACCAAGCTTTTTGTTTTATTCTGAAACCTCTTCCCTGTTGACAGATAAATCACTGATTGAGTCAGTCCATTCCTTTGTATATTCACAAAGATAAGTGCAATTCCTTGCTCACACCTGTAAGCTGTGCTCCAGAAATAAGTGACTAAGACAGTTTTGATGGCTATTGAGTTGGTACCTGAAGAATTACGGAGAGTTTTACATTTTCTGGACGGTAGAAAGGTCATTACTTATTCTCTCGCGCGAGCCAGCTCCCTGAACTCTTTTTACTCCCTGGCCTGGTTTCCGGGCATTTCCCAACACCAGGAAACACATGCAATATGTTATTTGAGAAATTTAGCAGGCAGGTTTCAAAAGTTGGGTGGAAACAACGTAGAAAAAGATATCTTTGTTTATTTGGAAAAATAAGTGGAACTTGGAAAAGCATAAGTAATTTTGAATTAAAGGGTTTGAATGACATTCCTGTGCTACAAACCAACCAGTTCTTTTCTGTTTTTTGAATTTTTTTTGGCAAAGGTTATGATCTTGAGCATGTAAACTCTGAATACAAAAGTAGTCTCTTATTTTTGCCTCGGTTCAAATTATTGACTCTGATAGGCCTAGAAAAGATGGAACTGATAAGAAGGGCAAATCGCTATTGTTTTTACATCTAGGAGGAAACAACATCTCCGACTTCTGACAACTGTTTCCTAGAAGGAGCTGGAATGTTCTAGTGCAGGCTGGCAAATAGTTACACAAACGTCCTCAAGATAACCAACGACCACTCACAGACTTTGGAACACAAGTCTGTTTGATTTCCGCGGAACTACATAGAAATCTGCAGCATCTTAACAGCAATACCAAGAATGTTCACAATCACTGTCTGCTTTTTATTACGAAAGTGGCATCTATTAATTGCATCAAATTTGGAAAATATTTTTAGTGTGATGACCATGATAAGACTGAATAGCAGAGACTTTGAGAAAAACATCCACGTCAGCCTCCATTTGAGGGCTTTGAGATCGGACCATACTCCGGGGAGCAGGGAAGAGGTTTGCTATCCAGCGAATGTTCTAGGCCTCAACTATCCTGGGAAGATATAAATCTTGGAGCAGGAAAGGAGGGCTCAGGAGATGGTCCTTACACATGTTTTACAAGTTAATTCTTCTAGAACAAACTCCCTGGGGTCAGTGGTCAGTCTGGCCCAGTCTCTGGGGCACAGAGAAGCGTGGTGTGGTTTAGTGGTAGGTGACGTGCCACTGTCTTGTTGGGTCAGACCAGAAGCCAGGCCCCTGGGTTCTGGGCTGGGAAGGGAGCTCAGGGTGGGCTGGACCTGGGGTTATAAATGATTCTGTCCACACCATTTCCCTCCATTGTCCCGGAATGCTCTGTGTCTTATTGCGTGTTGCAGTCTGGGTTTGGTGGTGGGAGTAGATATGGTGGTAACACTAGGAGTGGTAATGAGAGTGACCGTGATAATAAGACTCTTATATGGGGCTTAGTACATTCCAGGTACTATTCTGACTACTAGATGTCAACTCATTTTGTCCTCACAGCAACATTATAAGTTAGGTACTAATATTTTCCCAATTTTGCAGGTCAGAGACTAAGGCACAGGGAGGGTAAGCAACTAGTCCAGGGTCCCACAGCTGGTGGGTGTCGGAGGTGAGATTTGAGTGCAAGTGTTGCAGAGGCTCAGTGGAGAGCAGAGGAGAGGCTTTGCCTCAGGTAGTATGCAGCAGAACTGGGCAAGCCGAGTGATGGCCTTCCCCTCGAGGTAGACAGAGGTGGCAGAAGCAGTTCCAGGTAGGAACGGCCAGCTGCCCCCAGGAACAGTGGGCTGTCACAGAGTCAGCTTGTGCAGATGCCGCCCGACAGGGCTGCCGGAGAAGAAACAGAGGAACTTGTCCCAGAGTACAGTCGAGGCAGCATCCAGAAGCAAGCGGGACTGCTTCAGGGAGACCAAATTCTCACTAATGAGGTGGGACCAGGCTGCAGGGTGTGGGTAACATATTAAATCTATAAAACACGGTTAAAAGGATCACCCACATTGTCATCACTGAAAGGCGACCACTGTGAACATTTGGGCATATAGACACGTGGACATGCACATAAAATGTGTTTTTCCTCCGTTTTACATTATGAAAATTATCAAACATACAGAAAGTTGAAAGAATGGTATGGAGAACCCCCATAAAGCCACTATCTAGAATCTATAATCATTATTTTGCTCTATTTGCTTTAGCACATACCTATCCACCCCTCTATCTACTCATCGATCTATCTTAATTTCTTACGGATTTTGCAATAAGCTGCAGACGCCAGGACACTTCATCCCCAAACACTTCAGATCTTCAGACACACAAACACACGCACGTATGTAGGATATTTTTTCATGTGGCATTATATTCTGAGCCTTTTGTCCTCTCACTGAAATTTTTTATGAACACGGTTTTTAGTGGCTATGGAACATTTTACTGATGAGCTTTATCACAAATTACTTCAGCAACCAGAAGACAGCTGCCCAGGCTCCCCCACCACCCTCACCTGCCCTAGGACGCCTGTGCCCACACTCCCTCCCCTCTCTCCTCTTTCTGGGGGAGAACTGCCTGGAATAATGTTTGTACTGAGTAGCTGCACGATAAATATTTATTGAATAAATGAATTTAACCATGCCTGTTTTGGGAACATTCCCTGTTTCTAATTTTGTACGTTATCTGTGTAAGTTCTGTAAGAAACGTATTTATTTGCATTTATAAGTTGCTTCATAAGAACGGACTTTATGAAGTGCAATTATTAAATCAAAGGTTATGAGCATTTTCAGGACCTTTGTACGTTTTGCCAAACTGTTTTCTAGAACACCATTAGCACAGTGCTGCTTCCGCCTACTTTTGCGAGATTGGGTTTACAAGTTTGGTAGCCCGCGTTAATTTGGTGAGCTGTATTCCTCAAGATGATATATACGGACTTAACTGTAAACAAAAGGTGAGTGTAGACCATCTAGTTGGGAGTGAACGTGGATGATTTATTGGATTTTGAAAAGTGACTCTCTCAAGTGATCGCTGTCTTCTCCACTGCAAACCAGTTTCAAAATTAGACGTTGCCCCCCCCACCCCCCTCCCCGCCAGTGGATTCCTGGTCTGGGCTAATGTGAATTTGCCTGAATAGGGATGTAGGCAATCTGACCCAGAATTCCCAGTGACTGACCTAATTTCGTCATCGGTGGCCTCGGCTTTGCTAGGCACAGGATGCCAGTCCCTCTACCTCATAGTGAGTGATCACTATGGCACACGAAACTCCCTGCTGATGAAAGACACCATCAATACGGAGTAGTGCGGTCTGGTGGGAAGGGCTAAGATGAGTAGGAATTCTGACATGATTTGGAGAAACATTCTCAATGCCTCTGCATCCGAATGAACTTTAATGTCCCTGAGGAGCATTAAAAATAATCATCCATTCTCAATCACTTATTAGTGGAAGGCCAGGATATGAGACAAATGGAACTCCAAATGTACTTTAAAATACTCATGTCTTTGCTTAGATGTGACGCCTCTTTTTTCCTTTACCAAGCTTTCTTTTTTTTAAATCTTTCCCCCAAAGCTCTTAAACCACACAATTCTGCTACTCACCGAGCCTCACCCTTTTGGATTTCCCCTGCTGTACTGTGGTCGAGGTGCTAATTAGCAGGGAAAGTGCCAAATGGCAGGCAGCCAGAAGGAAAAGCAGAGAAGTCGAAAGACCTGCACGAACCACAAATGGGATAACCTGTGCCGTTGCAAAACTGAGCCACGCCCGTAGGGAGCTGTGCATCATAGTCCTTCGCCACTCAGGAGGCTTGTCAGGCCGGCAGCAGCTTCCAGCCTCTTCACCTGTTACATGGGGATTATAATAATACCAAATTCCCTGGCTTGTCAGGAGGAGTAAATAAAATCAGATAAGGGCCGCAGACGAGGAAACTATCTTTTGCTGAGCACCCACATCGTGTCAGACACTTGGCAACATTTTCCATCTAATTCTCACGTTGACTTTGTCAGGTAGGCGTGACTCTCTCTGTTTGATGGGTGGGTAAACCACGGTGGGGAAACTTGCCAAATGTCATATAACCAAGCAGTCCGACCTCACTGTGAAGCCTTGGCTCCTCCTGTGAGGCGTGGTGCCTGGCATTTTGTGGACACTCAGTTGTCTGTTATTCTTGGAGAGGTCAGGAAAAAAAAAAACCCAAATTACCCCCTTGTTATGAATGTTATGTTTAAAGCTGTTGGGAGCCTCTGTGTTCTGGCTTTCCACATCTGATTTACCTGTCCTATTTTACCCAGTTCACATGAACATCTGTTACATAACGGGCACGTGCTTTCACTGTATATAACTGGGGTTACGTAAATGTAGAGGCTGCTGCCTGCTGGCAATCTTTACACTGTAAGGAGCTGAAAGACTCGCTCTGAGCCTGGGGGCAGGATGGCTTTGGCTAACTATTCGCTGAGTTCAGCTTTGAGGAGGGCACATTTGCTGCCTCCCTTCCATAATCCAGCTGAAGCCTGGATTCCAAGCAACTGTGGACGAGATTTAAGAACAATATAAACTTAAATAAAACAAGGCTTAAGCAGAAAGTCCTTGCAGACCCTGAGTCCACATTCCATCAGGATGATGTCATAGAAGACTGGATCCAGGCGCCTCTTCCTTTGGGTCCCGTGACCACTCAGCGGAGGGAGAAGCTAACACTGTGATGAGACGTGACTCGCCAGAGAGACAGGGGGGCTTTCTGCATCTGAATGTTCTTAGCCATCGGTGAGTTTTTCAACTATAAAGGTGATCTGTAAAAAAATGCAAAATAAGAAAATTTTTGGGGAATTGCGGTCAAATTTTGTGTTAAAAGAAGAGTGAATTAGGGTTTAGCTTCCTTCTTGCTAAAGAGAAAAATCTCTATGTGGATAAAACCCATCTAACATTTAGTCTTGTCTGTTTTTGTTGACCCAGTTGAATTCGGAGCAATAGGATCCAAGGAGGGGAAAGGGTCTGGGGAGCTATTGGGTTCATTTCCTTCTGTTGCACCAAAGCACACATGGCTCATGGCCCAGGTGTCCCCCAACTGAGTATAGATGTCAGTGCTGCCACACGCTCTTCCTTCACATAGTAGAGTGGGACCTGGGTTGAGTTGCTTGACTCCTCTCCATCACATATGTTTTCATCTGTAGAATGGAATAGTAATAGCACCCACTTCAAAGGGTTGTGTGTAGATTAAGTGAGTTTTAAATGTTAATTAAATATGTAAATTTAAGGTAAATATGTAAATCTCTGGGAACAGACCCAGGACGTTGTAGGTGCTAAGGGTTTGTGATTCTCCTCATATCACGAAGGCCGGAGTGTGGTGCTGGGAGCGTGTGAAGTATTCTCAGTCTGATGGGCCTGCTTTGGAATCCAGCTCTGCCGCATACCTCTTCCCCGACCTGGGGCAAGTCACAGAAGGTCTCTGAGTCTCTTTTTTTCCCCATCTGTGGAAATGGGGATGTCAACTCCCAACACTGGTAGCATTATGAGGAAAAGGACAGGGTTAAACCAGACGACACGTGATAGCCACGGTGCCTGGCACATGGCTGGTTGTCTCAATCCATATATGTGGACAAAAGTAACCCTTTGGCTTAAAGCACGTGCCCCCGCCCCCACCCCATCCACACACCAACATGTAGGACTACTTTCACTTTTTCGTTTTTAACTTTTTGATACATCTTAGAGAACCCGACTTAAAATCTCCAAACAGGTGAAAATCTACATTTTGTTTTTAACAAATCACCTCGGAAAAGAAGTGTGTGAGTCAGCTCAGGCTGCCATAAAAAAATGCCACAGACTGGGGAGGTAAACAACAGAAATTTATCTCCTCACAGTTCTGGAGGTTGGAAGCCCAAGATCAGCGTGTCGGCAGGGCTGGTTTTTCCTGAGGCCTCTCCCCTTGGCTTGCAGACAGCCGCTATCTTCCTGCGGCCTCACATGGCCTTTTTTCACTCGTGTGCATTCCTAGCATCTCTTTCTCTTCTTATAAGGACACTCGTCCTGGTGGATTAGGGCCACATCCTTCTGACCTCATTTAACCTTGATTACCTCGTTAAAGGTCCTGTCCCCAAATGTAGTCACATCAGGAGTTAGGGCTTCAACATGTAAAATTTGGTGGGACACAGCTCAAGCCTATAATAGGAAGATGCTATATCACTTTTTGCATCCTCATTCATGCTGCCTCACTCATCCGGAGGAAATTCGTGTTGTATTTAGCCATCTGGAAGACAAGGAGAGAGGTCTCAGAGATTAGCCCTGGTGGTACCTCGGTCTACGACTTCTGGCCTCAGAGCTGTGAGAAAATAAATTTCTGTTGTTTAAGCCCCTCAGTCTGTGATTCTTGCGCCAGCCCTCGCAAACGAACCCCCTCCTTTATCTAAATAATACGTGCTTTTAAAAATTGAGCCTCTGCTATGTCCCAAGCAGCCTGTATTTTAAATATTCCTTAAAATTCTGAGTGTGTCGCTCCTACTTCAAAGAGGATGAACTGGGATCCAAACCCCAAAGTCCTGCTGTGTCTCCTCTTCCGTGCTTAATCTCTGATCATAAATCACCCATCTGGGAAATCATACATCTGGTTTTTCTGATGGCTTCTCTCTGGGTCTTCTGCGTGGTTTCTCTAATTAGCAATCAAGTCTAGACTTGCATCCAGTACTAGAAAGAGAAAGGTTATATTCAAGCTGGTGTGAGATCCTCTGGGCCGTCTATGACCTGTTTTGCTGCTGAAACATTCTAGACTTTCTCTTGCTCTGAAACAGACAGCTGTAGCCAGAATTCATGCAACAGCTTTACTCCTGAAAATGTTGCGTATAATTCGATTTGCAGGCATTGGAAAAGCATATTGAATGCAACAGAACTTACTCTTTAACCACAAAAAAAGAAATCCATTTTGTTAAATTTTATTTGACGAAGTAATAATTCCCTCGGTTGGAGTTTGTGTGAATCCGCTTTCTCCTGCCCTGGTTTCTGTGGTTTAGCTCAGGGAGAATTTTTCTGTGTGATAATCCCACGTCCTCCCAGGCCCTCCCCCCACCTGCAGTTCCTTCACACCCTTGGCTCTGACCTCAGGCAAGTCACTCGGTTTTTCTTATTCTGTGTAGGTCACTGGGCTTGGCGAGGCTCAGACAAGATCATGAACATGAACGCATTTTGAAACCCACGAGGGGCTGTGCAGCTGGTTACGATGATGCTGTCTGGGTGGGTGCAATTTAGGATTTTTCCTAGGACACTGTTCTTCACTTCTATTTATTAAGCCCTAATACTGTAGCTTCTGATCACATCTTTATAGTTTAATAACTAGATCAAAATAAGCTGCTGAGGACGGATCTTGTCTAATTATCCTTGATTTCCGGCAAGGTTGGCACAGGCTGGGGGATAGAAAACTTCTTAATAATTTCTTGCTGATACAGGGACTGTCAGGCAATGGTGGTGAGATAAGGATGGATTGCAAAATCCCCCTCTCTCAAGGACCAGCTGAAGGAACAAAAGTTGTAAAAGCCAAGAAAGATTTAGCAGCAGCAAAGTCGTCAAACACACAAAGAAATAGAATGTGAGGTTCGATACCGTGGTAGGCAGCTCTGAGGAAGGAAACGGAAGATCCTGGCTCATCTTGGTATGGCTCTGACCCATGCCCCCCTCCAAATCCCCAGAATGTTCTAGAGAAAGAAGGTGAATATAGAAAATTACATAATTTCCCATCAGCACTGCTAAATTGGAGCAGAATGAGAGGGTCTTGCATAAGACAAATCCCACCCCATGGGAGATGTCAAGAGGCTTCCCTCTGCTAGGGGCTCTAACTTGGAGGAGACAGGAGTTTTCTGGGAGAAATCCTGTGAAGTGCTCAACAGTGGCATCCCGGTGCTTGTCACCTGCATGTTATGGGAATCCGAAGCTGAAAAAAAATAACACAAAACTGGGTCTGTTGAAACTTTTAGGGATACACATCAGAAGCAAATGCAGAAGTGCTCTATGGGAACTCTTCCACCCAGTGTTCAAAATAGATTCTTCTGGAATTTGTTGAGTCTTGCTTTGTGGCTTAGTAGATGATAAATTTTTGAGGCTATTCTGTACGTGTAAGAGAACAAGTGCATTTTGCATGGTTCTCTCTTATTTCTGCTTGGTTGGGCACTTTCCCAGTCTAGGCACCACCTATCCTGATTTCCAATTTCCTCTCTCCAAATTTCAGAGGCGCACACTTGTACATGTGTATGTGTGGGTTTAAAACAAAATTTCTGTCTGTTCTTCATTACAATTCTTCTCCATTACTCATTAACTTCAGGGAAATGGTTCTTTTAAGCAGATTCAAATGATTGTTGGAGAAAGAACAGTTTTAGGTCATTTTGACTGTTTGGGTCTCCACGTCCAGTCAAGGCCTCTGAAACCTGCCAGCAGTCTGAGCTGCTTCCTCCACATTACATCTACTTTTATTGTGATTCTTGCATAGTAAGACTAGACAGCTTTCTTGTGAAGGGGGATTCTGAAAGATGAGAGCTGTGTGTTTTGACTTTTGTCCCCTTGTTGTAGGGCCAAATGAGCCAGCATGGGGTAGTCGGAATTTAAAGGCCAAAGACCCCTGGGGAAGACCGGAGTTTGGCATCAGGGCTCCTGGCTCAGTCATCTCTCCTAAGATGGGAGTTCTTTTTAGGCTCCACACTTAGTGTCTCTGGTTTCAGTAGGGGACCTCTCTCTCTGTCCAGATTGCATGCTTCTCAAGGGCGTGATCTAGGACTTATGTTGTGGTGGGGAGTCAACTGACATCTGCTGGAGGTTCCCTTTGCTTTCGACATGTTCAGTATCTCATTCAATCCTCATAACTGTTGGCAAAAGTGGTCTTAGAGTGATGAAGAAACTTGCCCACGGCCACACGGCTAGCGGCAATGCTGAAAATCCAACCCAAGACTCTGCTCTCTCCATCTCGCCATGTGCTCTGCTAGGCCGCCATCTGAAGTCAACACTCTCAGCACGTGTTCACTGAGTAGTTGATGATGAGGATGGTAGCAGGGTAGAAAGGGTGGAATTCTATGAATTTCTTGATAGTCCAGAATGAAGCTTTGCCTATCAAGTCTCAGAGTGCCACACTGAGGAGAAAACCCTTGGACCCAGAGGACCAATGAGAGGAATGCCCTTCCTGTCAGGTAGAAATCTTCAAGAAGGAAATCTTGGAAGGAGTATCAGAGGATAGAGTGGCTTTGCAGGCCAGATCTCAGAGGTTCAGAGTCAAAGATGGATTGCCTACAGGACAATGACAGTTGGGGAGGCATACAAAGCCCTTCACAATCTGACCTTTGCCTGTGGTCCAGCCTCTTTTCCCACTACTTCCCCCCACCCGCCCCACGTGGGACAGCATGCTATTCACTGCCTTACCACAGAGGCTCTCTCGTGCCTCCATAACTTTGCTCATGCTGTTTCCTTCATCTAGAATGCTCCCACGCATTCCAAATCTCCCCACACTTTGGAAAACCCTGCTTCTCCCTGAAGTCCAGGCTCAGCTGTCTCATGCAAAGCCTTCTCTGGGCACAGTCCTTCTGATACAAGCTTTTCAAGGGTAGACATCCAGTTTATCTCTCTATCTCCAGGGCTTAGCACTATGCATAACGCCCATAGGACCCTAAAATAAGCATTTGTCATGAGGATGGGTGGATGAATACCTGGCATGGCGGGGAGAGGCAGTGTGGGACGATGGAACCAGAGCAGTTCTGATGATCAGACGACCTGACCCCCGTTTCTCATACAGCTGCTTCTTGGCTTTGTGACTTCAGGCAAATCACTTATCTCTTCTATAAAATGAGGCTAATGTTAAACCTTGCCCGCCAGGTTTATGGGGTACAGATAAGATGAGAAGTGTAAACTGTAAACTATAATACAGGATTGGCAGTGGTCTGGGCAGTAAAATCCAATATCGTTGTTGTTAGTGCCATCGAGTCGATTCCAACTCCTAGTGCCCCTGTGTCCAGCAGAGCAGAACCCTGCCTGGTCTTTCTGCACATTCTCTCACCTCCTGGAGCTGTATCAGACAATGCTCCACTGCTGTTCACAGGGTTTGCATGGCCAATTTTTTTGGAAGTGGGTGGCCAGGTCCTCTTTCCTAGTCTGTCTTAGTCTGGAAGCTCCTAAAACCTGTGAGCTATGGGTGACGTTGCTGGTATTGGAAATGCTGGTGGTATAGCTTTCAGCATCCGCAGCCACACACAGCTACCACAGTTTGACAACCAACAGACGGTGGTGTGGTTCCCTGACTGGGAAGCAAACCCGAGCCACAGTTCTGAGAGTGCCACATCTTAACTTCTAGATCACCAGGGCTGGCTAAAATTCAATATACCACTGTAAAATTAAAGATTGATAAATTATACTACTTTAAAATTAAGGAGTTCTGATCCTCAAAAGACACCATAAAGGAAATGAAAAGACAAGCTACAAACTAGGAGATGGTAAATGTGACATCAACAACTGACAGAATCTTAGTATTAAGAACTCAAATCAATACAAAACATCTACCCAATAAATGTGGGCAAAGGCACACACAGGAATTTCACAGAAGAGGAGACACATTTGATGAATAAACACATGAAAATGGAACTTGAGACTACAATATGATAGCTTTTTGTATCTATTTGGCAAAATTGAAAAAGTTTGACATTTCTATGTTTTGGAAGGAACGTTGGTCAACGGTGTTTCTGCTACTTTACTTTGGAAATGTAAACAACTATAGCCATTTTGAAAGGTAATTTGCGATACTTTTGTAAATTTGAACATTCACACATAGTAGCATCCAGCAATTCTCTCGTGGGTGTGTACTTGAGAGAAAGTCTGGTACGTGTGGACCAGGAGATGTGCATGAGAATATTCATAGCAGTTCTCTTTCTAATAAAAAATTCACATGGCCCGTAAGTCTGTTGACAGGAGAATGGATTCATAAGCTGTGGTATAGTCACACAAGGGAATATTACATAACAGTGAAAATGAATGAACTTTAATGACATAGTCTGAATAAATGACAGCATGATTGTGAATGGAAAAAATAAATCTGATACAAACAGTATGATGATTCTGTGGAGTTAAAAATTAAGGAAACTAAATGATCTGTTGTTATGTATACACATAAATGCAATATAACAGTGAACACAAAATCCAGAATGTTGATTACTTCTGTTGGGGGAGAAGAGACAGGAAGATGACATATGCAGGGAACAGAAGACCGATGTTACTTAGTGGGAATGTTCTAGTTCTTGGGTTAGGTTGTTGGGTCATGGAAGTCCTTTACATTATTAAACAAATAAAAAAACACAAAAGGTGCAAGGTCCTGCAAGCCCCAGCGCTGGCCAGTCAGGGTTCCATTGCTGGTTCAATTCAATTCCGTGTATCTTTTCTCAAACACACGTTTGTTGCATTTTCACTGTGTGTGTGTGTGTTTGTGTGCATGTTCCCGATGTTTTGGGGTGGAGCTAGAAAGGGGAACAGAGAAGGGCAGAGAGACTCTGGATCAGTTTGTGACTGACCACAAACGTGGGAGAATTATCACTCTAAACAACGTACGATCTTGGGAAGGTTACTGCCCTTCTGTGCCTCAGTTCCTCCATCTCTGAGAAGAGGAATGGACTCGGTGGCTCAGAATTCCTGAGCCCTGTGGCTCCTCTTTACTCCTCTTCTCACTTTGCAGGCATTTTTCTCAGGCTTCTCTTCCTCCGAGTTTGTCTCCCCAGTCACTGCCTCAGAGGCGACGTCCTGGGCGGGCAGCGTGGACGAGGGGCAGAATAACCACGTGCAGAATTCTGGCTGCAAATCCACATTGGCGTCGACATTTTCTGCTCTGACTGTCCAACCACATTTGTTAATCACACAATTTAGTGCCCTGTAAACATGGCCACTGCTTCCCTTCCCCATGAGCATTCTTGGAAATAGCAGCCATGGAAGATTTGTTTCTAGTCATGAACCAAATATGAAGGTCATATGATTTTGTGACTTTTTTCCTTACCAAAGAAATATGGGAGGCTTAAGCAGGCCAACCTTCCAATTAACCCTAAGAACAGCTGCCTTCGAGGTGGGTGAGCCTGAATATTATTCACTCTCCTAGTCATTTATCAAGGAGAAGAAACTGTCCACTGGTCTCCAACAGCCTTAATTCACTGGAGTCTAAAACGTAGCACGGCTGGAAGATCCTTGATTCGCAGGCATGATGCAGAATGTTACCTGTGCCCACGTTTGCTCTCGAGTGGAAAGGACGTTGAACGATTGGGCTGTGCACATGGGTGCACTGACCCACACACTCACACATAGTGTGGGAGTCAGCACTCTCCTGCTGATCACAGGGCTTTGGGGTGCCCAGGGACCTCTCCCCACATTGGCCTTGCACAGGTGCACTTATAATTGCTCCTGTTTATTTTTGGCTGCATTTGTCTAATTCTTAGCTCCTCTGAGAGGCAGGCTTTTCCAGTTGTAAATGCAACTGGACAGTGGCCTACCTTATATAAGAAGAATTGTAGAAGGAAGAGAGACTCAAAGTGGGAGGAACCTGCTGTATCAAAAGAAAATAAGCAAAAAAGCCAAATTTACTGATTGATTTGGGACATGGGGACAAGACGGGGGAAATATGGGAGTTTAAGGGGCGCCTACACAGGCTAGGCACTGTGCTAAGCCCCTTACATATGTTATTTCAGTCTGTGCAATAACCTCTAAGTAGGCATTGTTAACCCCATTTTATTGATGTGGTTCTTGCTCTATGACTGCTGTGGGTACCACCCAGCGGGCAGTTGGTGCACAGTGGGCACTCGATACATGTCTGCTGAATGAATGGATGAATGCACGGATGGCCGAAATGAGGCGCCCTGGAGTATCTCAACACTAATTTTGAAATGTATCTCTATTGTGCAGTGGTGTTTTCCAAATCCTGGTAGCATGTCACTCTCCCCTCTGTCTAAGTGGGCAAAGAGATCTCTTTTAGTCCAAATTTCCCAAAATTCCAGTGGGCCCTGCCTGATGGATTCCCAGTGATCATAATGGACCCAAACAGAGAAGTCCTCCACCTTAGCAGGAAATAGATTTGTTAGGGACAGAGTGAAGAATTATTTTCTGGAATGGCAGGGACCGTGAACTTAGACAATGGCATATTAAGGGAGCTCAACATCAAATGCCAGAAAAAGGAGAAATGACACCTTGAAGGGCTGGGCAGGTCCTGGACAGTGGTCAGGGCTCCGTGTAAGAGAGCAACAGTGGAGCCATCTCATAGATTCTCTCCCTGGAAGGTGACTTAGGAATTTTTATCCCAGTTCCTATTCCCAGTTCCTAGAAATGGAGAAAGGTCTTGTGTGCCTGGAAGGAACATATTCAGGGCCACCATTCGCCATGCCATTGAGTCATCGGTTTCAGGCCAGACACTGCGCCCTGAGCAGAGTGCTGTGTCCTAGATCCTTTTCCTGGGTGATTTCGGCCCCCAGCCGTGCACACCTCCTCAGGCCTTCCGAATCTCTGGATCCATCTGAGATTTCTCTCCTGGGCTTTGACCCATACATACACCCATCTCCTAGTTCTCACCCACCTCAAACTTCATGTCTGAATTGAGTGGGCCATCTTCCCCCAAACCTGCTTCTGCTCTGATCTCTGAGACGGTCACCAATTCCCATTGACCTAGGCTAAAATTTTGATGTCATCTTGTATTAGTCAGGGCTCTCTAGAGAAACAGGACCAATAGGATGTTTCTATATAAAGAGATTTATTATAAAGAACTGGCTCATGCTTTTATGGAGACTGACAAGTCCCAGGATCTACAGGGTGAGTCAGATGGCAGGCTTGAACCCCAGGAAAAGCCAGTGCTTCAGTTTGAGTCCAAAGGCAGGAAAAGGCCAAAATCCCGGTTCAAAGGTGGTCAGGCAGGAAGAATTCTCTCTTACTTAGAAGAGTCTGCCTTTTTGTTCTATTCAGACTTTCAACTGATTGGATGAGGCCCACCCACATGAAGGAGGGCCATTTGCTTTACTCAGTCTACTGACCAAAATGCTAATGTCATCCAAAAACACCCTCACAGAAACTCCTAGAATAATGCTTGAGCATATATCTGAGCACCCTGTGGCCCAGTCAGTTGACACATAAAATTAACCACCACATCTTCCCAACCACCCATATTAGTCATCAAATCTAGTCACTTCTGCTCCCTCCTGATAATATCTCCCATGTCTGTCCTTTCTTCCATTCCGGCTGAGACTGCTATAGGCCATACACCAGGGTCACCAAGAGCATTCCAATGAGGCCTCCAAATAGGACTTTGTGCCCCTCTACCCTAAGCGTCCAGCCTTCTCACTGCCCCAACATGAGACCTAAAACAAGTCACGGCCCTCACCTTCAACGTTCAATAGCTCTCTGTCCCACCATTTCCTACAAAACTATGTCCAAGCTCTTTGCATGACATCTACAGCTCTTTGTGTTGTAGTCCCAACTTATTTCCAGCTCAGCTTCCCGCTTCATGACCACAGGGCCTCAGCTGGTGCAGCAGCCTCCTCCTCATTTCTCAAACATTGCTTTCCCTCTACGATCTCCTCGCGATATTTCCATACTCGAGAATACTCACTGCTCATTTTGTGCCTTCAAGAGCTGATATGCACCAGCCAGATCTCTCTGTTTCCAGGATTGAACAGGCCACTCAATAGGCTTGCGTTTTGACCTGTTGGTCTCCTTGTCCTGACCCTGGTGTGTTGTTTCAGTCTCTTGCAAGTAAGTGTGTGCATGTGCCTCCTTTTAGAAGATATGATTGGTATGTGGGGCCCTGCATGTCTGTGTAGTTTAATGCATGTTCTCCAAGCCAGGAAGACTTGAGTTTGAATCCTGACTATATTAATTTCTAGCTGTGTGACACAGAGAGAGCTACTTAATTTCTCTGAAAAATGGTTCTTCCATCTGTGGAGTGGTGCCAAAAACCTTTCTTCCGGTGTTGTGATTACTAAAGAGAGTCCATGCAATGATGCCCAGACAGTGCCTGGATCCTAGCACATGTCAAAAACACTTGTTTGATCAAAAGAAAAGTGAATTTATAACCTTTCTCTTTTAACATTTCATTTAGTCATCACATATTGGAGGTTCATTTTTCATGTATGCTTTTCTCTCCACTTTGGTTTTCTTCAACGTACTCTATTTTCTACATAATTTCTAGGAGGATTTGAATTTATGTGAAACGTTAGTAATTTCTCTCTTTTTTCGTGGCCGACTAATGGGCCTGAATTTTCACTTGAGAGTGGGCAGGGACCCGTGATAAACTTTTAAGACGTAGAAGTATGCAATCTGCCATAGCCAACCACGAGCCGGCACTGCTCCACCGTGGATGTGGCTTCCACAGGACGAGGGGGTGCTGATCTCTGGGCTTTGAAGGGACCAAGGTGAATTCCCACCCCAATACTTCTCAGAAGAAACGAAGAGCTGAAAATGATATTCAGCTGCAAGTTTTCAGCATCACATTCAGAAAGGCAGAGCAGAAGTTGCTAGAGGCTATTTTCAGAGAACTCCTAATAAGTACAGAACCAAAATACAGACATGGTTGTTAACACTCCGGGAAATACCAAATTTGAGTTGGATCTCAGCCAGCAGAGAAATTGAAAGTCCTAGATAGCTTATCTCAGAGCAAATCTGTATCACGCAGAAAGTGTGAGATGCAATTATACGGGAGAACAAGGGCGCGCCTTCTCTGCTCTGCATCAGCACCTTGGAACCCGCAGTATCAAGGTGCATTTGGCATTTTGCAAATCTTTATTTTCCACCAGCAGGTCAGGTGTCCTGTCCTGTGTTCTGTCTTATGCCTTCCTCTCTCTAAACTCTATCTATTCATCCTGGTCCATCTGATTCGTTCCTGGGGCTCAGTAACTGTTGCTAAACTAACAACTCCTCATTACAGATATTCCAGCCTTGAATTTTTGTCTGAACTTCAGACCTCTCCTCCAGACACCTGTGCTCCATGTGTCTCTCTCCACCTCTGTTACCCGGCATTTGACCACAAGTTCTCCAACTCCAGGCTGAGAGCTTTTTCCTCTTTAGAACAATTCCTGTCTTACTATGGCGTTATTGCTAATTGAGACCAAATCACCCATTTAGAATGTTTTCTGGAAAGGTAACAGAAAGTCTGCCTGTGGCGTTGACTAGAATTTGGACTCAGAAAACTGAGGTTGAAACCTCAGCTCTGCTGCTCTGAGGCCGGGTGGCTTTCATCTGTTCCATCTGCGGGGCGGGGAAGGCTAAGAGCTGAAGATAACCATCAGTCCTTATGCTGTGATCACCACGTGCTAGGCACTGTTGGAAGTGCCCAATACATATTATCTCCTTTCATTCTTACAACTCTATGAGGATTGTGCCGCTTTTATTCTAATTTTTTCAGAGTAGGGAACGAAGTCACTGAGTTTAAGTTATGTAGCCACGTCCCTGCTGAGCTTGTAGTGGGGAAAACACGAGACCCTGGGCGTGGTGCTCCTTGCCCAGCGCCTGCCATCGCAGGTGATATTTCTCACCCCTGTCATTCCACCTTCCCTGCCCAACAAGATTTTATTAGCTTTACTTGATGTCCTTTGTAGTTTAAATGTATGCATTTTTAGTTTTGCGGTGATACACATCTACGTTAAATATCACATACAGTTCTTCAAATGCTATCTGTGTCTCTGCAGATTCCCACTCACCCTCCTAAGGAACTGTGTGCCTCTTTAGGTTGAGATTCATCCGCTAAGGAGGCGATACATCACCGGAGTTACCACATTTCAGTTCACCCCTCTCATCTTCTCATCAACGCCCTTTTCCGTGGCTGCAAGAGCACTGAGCAAGAACGTCAGGGGTTGCACTTCATTGAAATAGAAAGTATTTCAGCGCTGAGATCCAGGGCTCCCCACTGGGATGTGATGGACTGACTCATCAGGGGGAGATGGATGGCCCTGGTTTTCAGCTGAATTATCCCTGCTGGTCTGAGGGTACTCCCAGCCCAGCCCTAGCACTTATCGCCCATATTTGAGAGGAGCCTGATGGGGGAGGCAGTGCAGCCTGGGGTCAGGGCGTAGCAGTGGCTGGATAGATAACACGTCCACACAGGGCCAACTTTATAGTCTTGGTTTTAAATACAAAATCACAGTGCCCGCAGAAGAGGCTCCCCAGCCAGTCTAAGCCAATGGCTCTGCTGATTCTGTCGGTTCTATAGATAATCTGAGTGCGATCTATCAATAGCGATTTAGAAAGGAAGAAGAAGTAATAGTAGACAAAGAAGTAGAGATGTAAACCTGATGGTGGAACTTAGATAGGCTGTCCTATGCCTTGGAGCCTTGGGAGAGACAAAGGAGCAGTCTCGTCTGTGGATGAGGGTCTGGCGAGCTGGAGGGAGTGCCAGGGAGCTGGGAAGACAGATCCACAGGCACCATCACCTTCTGGCTGGAGGCGTGATAGGCAGGATGAAGGGTCCATCTTGTGTGTTGGGGAGAGTAGCAAAATTCCAGTGGGGTGTGTTTGAGGTTCTGACTTCACGACACAATTCACATAAACATGACCAGGATGTAAAAATATGGAAAAGCTTTTGCACCCTTTCCCTGCTGAACGCAGTCTGCCTTTGGCGGCTTTGTTTTGCTGACCAGGATACGAGAGAAGAGGAGAATTGAAAGAAGGCAAACAGTCTAAATTCTTCCATATATGGAAAGGGATTTGAGATCCAAGCGGTCTATAGATTTCGGAGAAAATTCAGAAATGGATCAGAGAAGTGAGACTTTGAGAGGAGCAGCTGCCAAGGTGCAGAAGATTTGGGGATAACAAAATTATAAAGAATTTTTTCTGCGTGTCTCATAAGGTAATTTTCCCTTTTAGCATCTCTGAGAAAAATCCCTTCAATGTTGAAGGTGCTTTTCAAAGCTTCTTCTCTTCCTCCTTGGGATCAGGTATGTCTTTCGAATTCAAGGCGGTGTCGCAGAGTGGTTTAGAGCACAAGTTTTGCTGCCAGATGGCCAGAGTTCTAGTTTTAACACTTCACAGTGGTGTGACCTTGGGCAAGTAGGTAATCTCTTTATGCCTCAGTTGCATCATCTACAAGCTAGAGTTAGTCATAGCGTCTACCTAGTAGGGTTGCTGTGAGGCGTGGATGAGGCAGTACCTGTAAAGCCTGCTGGGACACGATGTGTGCTGTTAACAGGTGGCTGCTGATTTGCCATGTGACACCTTGTTGGCACCAACTACAATGTGGATTGCAGCTCTGTTTAGGGAGCAATTATTTTGGATTTTTGACTCATATTAAGTGATACTGCTAATAAATTGTTGCCATAGGACCAAATCAAGAATACACCTTCAATATTTCTGTTGGCCTTAGGGTGCAAGGGAGTGGGAACTGACCTGTTTAGTGAGCCATGACGGCCCTTGAAATACCATCCCAAAGAGAAAGGGAAAATGGAAAGGATGCTGAGATGGGAAACAAAGATTGTTTTCTTTTTATCTTTTTAATGAAGGGAATCATGATCATCAGGTAATTCTCCACTCAGGGCTGAACATTTCAGATAAGGAACTGGGTTTATATAGCATTACACTAATTTGCTTGCATGAGAATGTCTAAGAAATCTCCTGGCAAAAGCACAAGCCTGATGGATGTCCAATCTCTTAACAAAGTTGAATGCTCCCTGGAAGGGGAGGAGATTGGTGGCCAATGAACTTGGACTGGGTGAAGGCTTGGGGCTGCTTTGCCAGCTGAGGGTGGGGCCATGGGCTGGAGCTCTGAGCTCACTGCTGCTGGGGAAACATGGGAGGGATACTGCCAGGGATGGGTGAGACAAACTTGAGCCGCTGTAGGAAGTGCAATGCAGGGCTGCTGGGATGACAAATGGCACAAATGGAGAAGCAAAAGAGGTGACAGAAGCATCTGGAGGTTCTGGCCTTAGCAATGTTCTATGTAGCAGGGCCACCAGGACCTCTGAGTCTGTGACACACCCTCTAGGAAGAGTGGACAGCCATGGTGATGGCTGCTGGGATTCCAGGGCATTTCATAGCTACATGCTGGCAGGAGAAAGTCATTCTCTATCCATGTTGCAGTGGAAACTTTCACAGTAGGTCATCCACCAGGTCACTGAAGGGAAGGTTGGAGAATCTGAAAAGCCTGGATCAGTTAGAGCAGAACTGACTGAGAGCCAAAGCTTCCTGAAGAAACAGATTTCCCCAGAGACCCGAGCAGCACTGGATTTTCACAGGGAGCAAAGCTAATTAGAGAGAGAGAAGAGAAAGAATTGGTGACGGCCATTCTTGGAGAACAAACCGCAATACAGAGCTTGCAGTGAGGTGTTAGAGTGGACTTGGGTAGCCAGAAGGAATGTAAGGACAAGGCAGCTTCTTGAAGGGCCTGGTGGCAGGGTTAGACAGGTTGCTGACCCCTGGTTGGAGGACCCTTGGGAATGAGGGATCCTGTCCCCTCGTTTGCTTCCAGTTGGTTAGGGTTGGTTACAGCAGAGTTTCCACCGCAGCCTGGTCCTGGGTGCCCACAAGACCAGCAAGTGGGCCCAAGTCGGTGGCACGCCCTGCCCTGCCTGGGACTTTGGTGCGTGGAGATGCCCTTCCATTTGCTCTGCTTGTGACAAAAAAGGAAAAATAGGACATCTAGTGGCTGACAGCCCCCAGAAGCAGAAGGATCTGGAAATGCCTCATCATTCTTCCTTCTTATAGAAGAAACCTGTCTCCTCTCTGTGATGGTCCACAAGGGGTTTACCAGTGGGTGAGCAAGAGGGCTGAAGACAGTCACGTGCAGGTTTTCCCAACTTTCCTTACCCCAGCTCCTGTGCCCATCCCTCAAAGAAGGCTTTGAGAAGTGACAAAGTCCAGAGCATCTTTTGGCTGCATTTTGTGAGCTCCACCACAAAATCTCCATCCCCGAGGGTCAGTCAATGTTTCTGTTGCCTTTCTTGGACAGGTGTCTCTTTTGCCACCATATTCACAGGGACTGGCCATGGTAGCACCTAGGTTTATGCAGCTGAAGTCCCAGCTTATGTGACCCTGAAACTTTCTTATCTAACAGTTGCACACGCTTTAGTTTCTCTGTATCCAGAGAGAAGGGAACACAGGAGGAGCACTGTAGCCAGTGTGCAGCACGGGCAGCCGTGTCTTTGTGTTTTTGGTGCTAATTAAGAAGTTGGATGTGAAGCTGTGGCCTGACTAAGGACAGACAAGGGGAAAGACACCAAGAGAACCAGAGACAAGCCAACGTCAGGAACCGAGTGTTGGTGACTGAGCCAACAGATCTGATAAGAAGTGGCATTTAGGGAGCAATCTGAGACCAGAGGCTGGCAGAAGGGCCAAAAAGAAGGAAAGTTTGAGAAAAATGAGGGAAGGCGTGATGGACACACTCAACGTCTCCCAGCCTCGGAAGCCGGGTCTCATTATCCAGTCTTCTCATTTCATTTGCTATCCTGTCCACTTTTCTGGTACATACTTATGATATTCCCTAAAGTAATGTTTAGTCACAGTAAACATGAAGAGCAAAGATAAAAGAGTTAGTCAAATTTTTCCAAGGATCACAGTGCAATAGGTGCATTTATTTTCTGTAAAAGGTTACGATGTTCCTATTGGAAGTGGCCAATCACTTTCAGAAAAACAAGGGCTTCATACTGTCTTTAGTCATTATGCCAGTCATTATGAGAGGGTCTGGCTCTAAGTGGCATTTTGACTTCTTGGAATTGCAAAGTTGGAAGGCACCAAAGAGATACCTGATTCTCCCACTTCATTCTCGTCAGGTGAGAAAATGGTGGCCCAGATCACATTTACACCGGGTTGAGGCTTACAAAGATTGGACTAGAACTTCCATCCATTGTTTTGAATTATATCAAATTTTATTTGGAAAATGGATATCAGTTTCTTATTCTGCTTTGGACATATTTGCATTCTTATTAAGAAGCAGAAATTCTAATAAGAAGCCTTCATTCATACCATGTCAACAGAGAAACATCAGTTTTATACTAAAAATATACACATTTTATAATGTATTAGTATTTTTCAAGTGTTTGAGCTTTATGCTTGTAAAGATAGCATTGCCCTTTTATTTTATTTTTTATTTATTTATTATTTTGCTGAGGAAGATTCACCCTGAGCTAACATCTACTGCCAATCTTCCTCTATTTTGTATCTGGGTCACCACCACAACATGGCTGCTGACAATGGGTGTGTGTCTGTGCCTGGGAACTGAACCTGGGCCACCGAAGCAGAGCAGCCAAACTTAACCACTAGGCCACTGGGGCTGGCCCAGCGTCACCCTTTTAGAGATAAGAAAACAGATGCCCAGACAGCAAAGTGACTTGGCTTTGGGTTCACCATTAGGGAACAGTGGGAGCAGGGTTAGACTCCATACAGGGCTTTGTTCACTGGTCTACTCCACGTTTCCTGGTGACAAACTTCACCAGATCCCCTCTCTCAAGCCCAGTGTTTGTCCTGGATGCTGGGAGCGTTTTATCTACAGATGTGTATATGCAGAGGGAAGAACAGATGCTTTTTTTCTCTCAGTCTTTCTCTGAGTTTTCTCTCTGTATCCATTTCTGACTGCCCCCCCCACCATCTCCTTGTCACTCAATTTTATTCCTCTTCATTCTTTTCCATTTTTGTTATCAAATATTTCAAAAGTACAAAATATTGAAAGACTAGCACAGAAGCTGGCAGACTATGGCCTACTGCCTGTTTTTAAAAATAAAGTTAAAAAAACACGACTTTATTGAGATATAATTTATATACCATAAAATTCACCCTTGTAAAGTGTACAATTCAGGGGATTTTAGTATATCCATAGAGCAGTGCAACCATGACTGCTATCTAATTTTAGAACAATCTTATCACCCTCAAAGAAACCCCGTACTCACTGGGAGTCATTCCCCATTACCCCACGCCCCTCCCAGCCCTAAGCAGCCACGAATTTCCTTTCTGTCTCCATGAATTTGGCTTTTCTGGACATTTCAAATGAATGAAATCATACGTGTAGTCTTTTGTGACTGGCTTCTTTTGTGAAGCATGATGTTTTAAGGTTCATCTATGTTGTAACAGGACTTGGTACTTTGCTCTTTTTTACTGCTGAGTAATATTCCAGTGTATAAATATACCACGTTTTGTTTATATGTTCATCAGTTGATGAACATTCGGGTTGTTTCCATCTTCTCATTATTATGAGTAATGCTTCTATGAACATTCATGTACAAGTTTCTGTGTGGACATGTATTTTCATTTGTCTTGGGTATATCTAGGGATGGAATTGCTGGGTCCTATGCTAACTCTATGCCTAATATTTTGAGGAACTGCCTAACTATTTCTCAAAGTGTCTGTATCATTTAATAATTCTATCAACAATGAATCAAAGTTCCACTTTCTCCACATCCTTGCCAAAACTTATTTTTCATTTTGCTTTTCAATGTTTTTGTGGACCGGTATTTTGGCTGTCTTTTATTTTGACCATTCTAGTGAATGTGAAGTAGTGTCTTTTGGATACAAATCGCTTATCAATAGGTCATTTGCAAATAATTTTTCCCATTCTTTGGGTTGTATGTTCACTTTTATGATGGTGTTCTCTGAAACACAAAAGTTTTCAATTTTTATGAATTCCAATATATCTATTTTTTTTTCTTTTGTCACATGTGCTTTTGGAGTCACCTAAAAAACTATAACCATTGCCTAACCCAAGGGCACAAAGATTTGCTCTTATATTTTCTCCTAGGAGTTCTATAGTTTTAACTATTATATCTAGGTCTATGATCCATTTTCAGTTGATTTCTTGTATGGTGTGAGGTAGAGGTCCAACTTCACTTCTTGCATGTGGATATTCAGTTGTCCCAGTACCTTTTGTTGGAAATACTATTCTTTTTCCATTGAATTGCTTCGGCTTGCTTATTGAAAATCAGTTGACATAATGTTTTTCATCTTCATTTTAATAGTTGACCTCAACATTCCCATTCACTATTTTTTCTTTTACTGACTATATTATTATTATTATTATTAAGGTAATATTGGTTTATAACATTACGTAAATTTCAGGTGTACATCATTATATTTTGATTTCTGTGTAGATTATATCATGTTCACCATCCAAAGACTAATTACAATTCACCACCATACACACGTGCCTTAATCACCTCTTTTGCCCTCCTCCTTCCACATTTTTCCTCTGATAACCACCAATCCACTCTCTGTCTCTATATATTTGTTTGTTGTTGTTTTTATTTCTGTTTATGAGTGAGATCATATGGTATTTGACTTTCTCCCTCTGACTTATTTCACTTAGCATAAAACCCTCAAGGTCCATCCATGTTGTCACAAATAGCAAGATTTCATCCTTTTTTATGGCCAATTAGTATTCCATTATGTATACATACCACATCTTCTTTATCCATTTATCCCTTGATGGGCACCTAGGTTGCTTCCAAGTCTTGGCTATTGTGAATAATGTTGCGATGAACATAGGGGTGAATGTATCTTCATGCATTCATGTTCTTTGGATAAATACCCAGGAGTGGAATAGCTGGATCGTATGGTAGTTCTATTTTTAATTTTTTGAGGAATCTCCATACTGTTTTCCTTAGTGGCTGCACCAGTTTGCACTCCCACCAGCAGTGTGTGAGAGTTCCCTTTTCTCCACATCCTCTCCAACACTTGCTATTTCTTGTCTTGTTAATTATAGACATTCTGATGGGCATGAGGTAGTATCTCATTGTAGTTTTGATTTGCTCTCCCTAATAATTAGTGATGTCGAACATTTTTTTTTTTGAGGAACTTTAGCCCTGAGCTAACATCTGCGCCCATCTTCCTCTATTTTATATGTGGGACACCTGCCACAGGGTGGCTTGACAAGTGGTGCGTAGGTCTGCACCTGGGATCTGAATCAGCAAACCATGGGCCACTGAAGTGAAGCATAGGAACTTAACCGCTATGCCACTGGGTCGGCCCCGTTGAACATCTTTTCATGTGCCTATTGGCCATCTATATATCTTTTTTGAAAAACTGTCTGTTCAGATCTTTTGCCCAGTTTTTAGTTGGGTTGTTAGTGTTTTTGTTGTTGAGAAGTATGAGTTCTTTATATATTTTGGATATTAACTATTTATCAAATATATAGTTTGCAAATATCTTCTCCCAATTGTTAGGTTGTCTTTTTCTTTTGTTGATGATTTCCTTTGCTGTGCAGAAGATTTTTAGTTTGATGTGGTCCCATTCATTAATTTTGTTTTACCATTTCCCATGTGCAGTCAGACATGGAACTGGAAAATATGCTGCTAAGACCAATGTCTAAGAGCGTACTGCCTAGGTTTTCTTCTAGAAGTTTCATGGTTTCGGGTCTTACATTCAAGTTTTTAATCCATTTTCAGTTAATTTTTGTGTATGGTGTTAAATGATGGTCTACTTTTATTCTTTTATTCTTTATTCGTGGCTGTCTAGTTTTCCCAACACCATTTATCGAAGAGACTTTCCTTTCTCGATTATATGTTCTGGGCTCCCTTGTTGAAAATTAGCCGTGAATAGACGTGTGGGTTTATTTCTGGGCTCTCAATTCTGTTCCATTGATCTGTGTGTCTGCTTTTGTGCCAATTCCATGCTGTTTTGGTTACTATAGCTTTGTAGCATATTATGAAATCAGGGAGTGTGATACCTCCAGCTTTGTTCTTTTTTCTCAGGATTCCTTTGGCTATTTGGGGTCTTTTGTTGTTCCATACAAATTTTAGGATCCATTCACTATTCTTATATTTTATTCCATTCAAAGCAACAGTACTGTTTATTGCATAAACAGAGCAAAGATAGTCTACCTAAAAGTTTGAATGAGTTTGTTTTTACATGTGGAGGAGGGAAAGACTGTTTGAGTAGGATAGAAAACCAAGAAGCTGTAAAAGAAAAGACAGATACAGATGACTAGATAAAATTTTGAATTTATGTTATTATGTTATATTGGCACAGAAGAGCTAAAACAAAGTAAAACAAAGAAATCTGGGGAACATATCTGCAACACATATCACAAATGAAAGCCTAATTTCCTTCCTCCTTAAAGACAAAGTAATAGAAAATTCAGTAAAATCAACAAATAATTTAAAGGAAAAGAAAAACGGAAATGAAACATGTTAAAAGATGCTCAGTATGCCACTTCGTTAAGGAAATTGAAATAAACATTCACCACGCCACTTCATCAGAGAGGCAAAAGTTAGACCACTGATTCCTGCAAAGGCTGCTGCTGACGGGGAGTGTGTGGGGAGCGGGTACACTCACAGGTTGTGAGAGTTTAGGCTGTTGCTACTATTATGCATTGTAATTTGCCAATGTTTAATTAAAATACAAATTGCTCATATTTTGATCTACCAGTTCCATTGTATAAATAAACTTGCTAGCGTCAAAAAACAAAACAAAACACAAAACACAAAAAAGCTTAAAAGCAGCTTAAAGGTTTCATCAGGAATTCTAAACAGTCACCCAGTAGCTCTGTATATCTTGAGATGGAAAAATCCCTAAGAAGATTTTCAAGGGAAAAACGTGAAATACTGAAAAGTATACAGTGTATGAACCAAATTGTGTAAATGTTCAAACTGTAAATATAAAGTAAAATGTAAACATAAACATGCTAAGTGAAAATTTAAAAATATATGCACACACATATGCGCCATCATAACACTAGTCTAAGCATACCATTTGTTGTTGTTTTCTTAAAGGACACATTTAGCAACTGTTAATAGTGATTATCTTTTGAGAGAGGGACTAGGAAGGAAAGGATGCTTGTACTCTTCATCATACAACGTTGTACACTGCTAAATATTCGAAGTAAGTGCATGTTATTATTTGTCCTTTTAAAAATATGGTCAATTGGGATTATTTGAGTGGTGGAATTATGAGCCAATGTTTTTTCTCTCTCTGTATCTCTGCATTTAAAAAAAGTTGTAGTCTTTTTTTGTTTTTTGAACATTCTTAAAATACCAACAAGTTGTACCCTAGCAGCTCTGCTCTCAAGTTTCTAAAGCTTGTTAGGTGATGGGGCTACTAGAAGCCAGATGCTTACTAGAGAATGCTGTTAAATGTTTGCATTCATCAGCTCATTCCTTTTTAAATTGTGGGAAAATATTCATGACATGAAATTTACCATTTCAATCACTTTTACGTGTACAGTTCAGTGGCCTTAAGTACCATCTCCTTGTTGTGACACCGTTACTACTGTCCATCTCGGAAACTTTTCCTCTTCCCGAAGTGAAACACTGCACCCATTAAACAATAACTCCCCATTTCCTCTTCTTCCCAGGTCCTGCTAATCCCTATTCTACTTTCTAACTCTATGAATGTGACTACTCTAGGTCCCTCATATCAGTGGAATCATACGGTGTTTGTCCTTTTGTGCCTGCCTTAGTTCACTTAGCTTAATGTCCTCAAGGTTCATCCATGTTGTAAAGTGTGTAAAAATTTCCTTCCTTTTTAGGGCTGAGTAATATTCCACTATATGCATCTACCGCATTTTGTTTATGCATTCGTCCATTGATGGACGCTTGTGTTGCTTCCACCTCTGCCAATTGTGCTAATGCTGCTATGAACATGGATATATGAGTGCTTGAGTTTCTACTTTCAATTCTTTTGGGTAACTTCTGGATGATGTGTGACTCTATATTTAATTTTTTGAGGAAGTGCTGTGCTATTTCCACAGTGGCTGCCCCATTTTACTTTCTCACCAGCAATGCACAAGGGTTCTGATTTCTCCACATCCCTGCCAACACTTGTTTTTTTTGTGGTTTTTGGAGAATAGCCATCCTAATGGGTTTGAGGTGGTATCTCATTGTGGTTTTGATTTTCATTTTCATCTGTTCACTCCTGCAGCAAACATTTACTGCAAGCTCACAGAGGCCCAGCCCTGGGCTAAGCATACACGGCTCTGGAGTGGCAGGGCCCCTAACGTCAGAGACACCAGAGAGTGGTGGGGGGCATAGACACGGAAATGCAAACTGGCGGTGCCCCCTATTGGCAGGAGTGGGTAATGGCATGGTACATGGAGCTGTGCGAATAGTAGGGTGATAGACTAGCTCATTTGCTCTGTCATCTCTGGTACTTACTAGCAAGCCAAAGGTGGTGGGTTCCAAATAGTTACAAGGAAAATTACAGAAGGAAACTTAACGTGGAGAAATTTCTATTCATTTGCTTATTCTTCTCCCTGCAAATTGGGAAAAGACAAGCTTTCTCTGATTTTAGCGTTAGAACTCCAGGTTCTTTGGAGTATATTCTGAGCACCACAAGCTTAAATGGACCATGAATTTCCAGGGAGATGAAAGAAAATGGAGAGTAAAATATTCCCCGTGTAACTGCTTCGCGTGCAGCCTGGGCCGCAATGAGGAGCAGCGAAGGCTGCGATCACCCCACCAGCTGGCAGCTGCAGAAGGCGGTGACTCTTCAGGGCGCAGCCGCGTCATCAGAGGAGGCGCTGGCCGTGCTGAAAAAAGGTTATCACTGCATTTTTTTCTAATCTATAATTACTCGTGTGCTTCATGCACCTGGTGGAAATTATATTTAACGGTATATGCAAATGCTTATTGCCTGAACGGGCTTACATTTTCCTAGTTACTTTTCTAGTTTCCTTAATCGGGGCTTTATCAGCCACTTTTGATATGTATTTGACAATATTATCTTCTTGGGCAGAAGCATCCTCATTTATAGCCATCTTGGAGGTGGGATGGAAAATGTATATGTGTTTGTAAATAGAGTCAAATTCTTGAAAAATCAATTATTCTGTAAAACAAAACAAAATGGAAGATTCTACAGGCAGAGCAGGAGAAGCTTGACCCGGGCGTTGAAATCAGAATTGACTGCCAATCCTGAGCTGGTTTCTTAAACTGTCAGGAGCTTTTGTTTTCCTCATCTTTACAGTGCAGGGCACTAATATCTTTCTCATGGGATTTCCGGAAGATTTAATATGCTGATGGATATGAATGAGCTTGACGAGTGCCCAGTCCACTGAAGGCACTCAGGTAACACTTGCTACTAGAGGCCTGGACGTATTTTCTCTCTTCAGTTGGGTCATCCGGTTAGAGTCAGTCTCCATTCTTTCAATTTCATCTTGTTAATTTTTGTCCTTGCGTTGTGTTTATTTAAGGAACCGTTTGGTGGGGTGAAACCTCACAGCCTTTAGGTTTTGGCTCAATGCATCGGAACAATCTAAAGGGTATTTATAGCTAAAAACGTTTGTGCACCCAAACCACATTATTTTCATCTTCTGACACTTGAACCAGGTCTGGTTTGGGTTGAGTCTTTCAGCCTCCCTGTGGTGTGGAGGAGAGCACATTTTCCAACATCCCTCCCTCATCTCTGTAAACATCTTGGTCCCACCCCTCCTTGTCAGTCCAAACTGCAGTTTATCAGGTGATCCACACGGCAGCCCCTGATGATAATAACGTGGGCAGATGCTGTGTGAGGAACCTTGCTGGCCATTCTTGGTAGATACTGGGCAAGATATTTTCACAGCTCATGACTTGACTTTCTCTGGACTCACTTCAAGTGTCTTAACAGACACCTTCTGAGGAAAAAAGAATTCATATTTGGGTCTTATATGTTTTTCATATTTGAGTCTTGGCAAAACCTAACCACACAAAAAAATTTCTTCTGTTTCTTCTATACACCTGTGTAGGAATGAGCCAGGATTTATGAAGTTTGTCCTTTTAAAAAAAATCGTTTCACTCCCGGCCAATACCATGACCTTAAGGTGCATTCCAGCGATATCTCCAAAGGCAGTTGAAAGAGTGGGCCACAAAAACATCAGTGCTTCCTGATGGAGAACTGAAGTTCGCCCAGAGTAGACCGTGGAGAAGGAAATATTTGGAGAAATAAGAGCTGCGTTTTCATTCTTTTTTTGCCAGAAAGCCAAAACCAAAGCTGGAATTTTGTGGTTCCGGCACTTTTTTGCCTCACGGTCCTTTTACACAGATGGTTTTGGTTTAAGGATAAGACACTTCATCCACCAGAGCGAACGAGGCCAGTTAATGTGCCTTAGCTGCCCATTCTCATGCCAAAGTATACTTTGCAGCCGGAGAAAATAAGGACTGAGAGAAGATGTTTCGAAAGCCACCAATTAGGATGCAAAAACTGAATGATAAAATTACTTTGCAACACTGAAACTTGAACTTTCCTTTAGATTATGTCACCTTGGGAATACTAACTAAGGCCTCTCCACTACGTAGTCAATTGTGAGTCTACTGGCGATCTACCACCTACACTGATAATGGTAACGTTTCAGTAGTTCTTGACCATTTGCTTCTTCTTTCTCGTTTGAGAAAACAGAGACTCTGAGAAGCCTAGTGACTTGTTGTTTGTCAAGGATTTAAGCTAAAGTGGGAAACACCAAAGTGGGAGTTTGCATCAACTCTTTCCTTCACTACTAAATCGGTGAAAACCTTTCCTGACCAAGTCTTTCTTTATCAACCCCTTTTCACACTCAACCATTACCCCTTACTGTTTCCTGTCGCCTCTCCTTGAAATCTCTCATCTCCTTTCTCCCCACCAAGCGTGAGGTGGTTGGGACTGGCAGGAAGGCTGAGTTGCCCATTGTATATCATTGCCCCTTCCTTTCCCCAACAACCAGCACTGTCAGACACTCTGTGTCTTTTCCAACACCTTCCTCTGAAAGGCCTTGACCATTTTCTCTCTTTGTATTTTGCACAGACTTGCTTGGTTTATGAGCAAATTTCTTCTGACCTTCCGACATCCTGCTCAGGTGTCCTCTCCTTTGTGAAGCACTGCTCGTTTCTCAGAACACGAGCCATTTCTTGAGGACAGCTTTTGCATTCCAATTATTCACTTAGAGTTTGCACTGTGAGTTTCTCCACAGAGAGAGCTATACTACCCAGTACTGTATTCTCAGTGCCTAGGAGTATCTGGTACATAAAAGGGGTCAATAATTTAGGTTCTTACAGCCTTGTAGGTAGGCCCACTGGTTAGAGACTTTCCTCTGACATACCCCATTTATCCACATGGCTGTACCTTTCTCTCAGACATGTGTCCCCTGGCCTAGTATATATACCCTTCTTGGGTTCAAATTTGAGAAAACGGTATATGTTACATTTACAAAGTGATTTGCAATTTGTGTTGTACTTTCATGAATGTTTTGACTTTTGGCCTTATATCATCCAGGAAGGACAGGAAGGGCATGCATTCTACCCATGATGATGAGTATTATCATCCCTATTTACAGATGAGAAAGGTGAGACTCAGAGAGGTTTATCAATTTCCTCCCAGTCACAAAGCTAGTAAATGACAGAGCTGGGTCTAGTACCCAGGCCTTCTGAATCCCAGCTCAAAATTTTCTAACAACATGGTACTGTTGTAAGAAAAGTATAACAATAATTTTGTGGGCTTTATAAAACAAAAGAAAACCACAACCCGCCATGATAACAACCATAACAAAGGTCTTGAATCCTTCAGGGCAGATGCTATCTATGTTTATTGGTGGGTCACGTGCTGAAATGCCACTTGTGTGTGAGCAGGGCCCAAACCCCAGCGCACAGGACGGGCTGCAATGGGCAAACATCGTCACAGCTCATCAAGCTCAAAGATTTGCGAACATAAAACATTTACCAAGACTTGGCTCCATGAACGAGTGAGCCAAGCCCCTGGGGTGCAGCCATGTTACTCCATCAATAAAAAGCCCAAACAGTTCTTGGCTGTGTTTCAGGGTTCACATCTGGGAGGAAAGGTATGATTCATCATTATTTTGTCCATGTTTGCAAGGGTAGGCCAGCTCTTCCTTCAGAGCCAAGCTGGACTGACTGACTCTGGCATTTCCTCATCTATGGGCCTTTGTAATGGCACTTCCGGGTTGCCCCTGAGCAAGGATGTGGGGGAAGCTATATATATATGGTATACACACACACACACACACACACACAGATATACACATTTTTTTTTTAAAGCCAAATTTCCCATTCAGGTCTGTGGGTCTCCAGACACTTAGGAGCAAGGTCTGTAGAATCCTAAGGTTACCCCTGGTATTTAGGGCAAAGGAGATTTTGGAACCTCTGTGGGTCCTTTAGGATGAGGCTCAAAGGTGGTCATTCGATGTCTAATTGAGCCATTAAACCAAGGGCAGCATGTTTACGCTTAAAAAACTCATCAGAGGCCTGCTGTACCTGGTCCCTGCTCATGTCTGGGGTACCCAGCCCTCCTGTCTCTCCCTCCCTCCTTCCTGAGCCATGTCACTGCTCCATGGACAATCCCTTCTGGCTGGCTTGCTGGACTCTGCCCTGCTGAGTGGTCTGAGCAAAGCACCAGACTTAGTTTATCCTTGTCACACTCTGGGAGCCCTCACCTTGCCCAAGACCTTCGAGTAGGGAGACAGCAGGGCGTGCACAGCAGAGCATTGCTCTGGGGCCAGAGAGCCTGTGATCTGAGCCCTGGGTGTGTTCAGCACAAAGGGTGAGATGTGCGGAAGTCTTTACAAGCCCTTGCCTCAGTTTCTCTGTTTCTGTAAATGTGGTGGGGTGCAAACAGCAGGGTGTGTAAGGGGTCACTTTCAGCTCCTGGCTTCCTGTCCCTAAGTCACATTCCCTAACTTCCCTGTGCTTCAGTTTCTTTACTAGTGAAACAGAGATTATAGTACTTGACCCAAGAGCCATAATACATACCATTTACAACAGCAAGGATATAGTGAGGATTAATTGAGATTACAGGTAAGCAGCTCTTCCTGTAGTACCTGTCTCATAGTAAGGGATCAGTCAATGTCTGTTATTTTGATTGTCATTATTAGAGAGTGGCAGGGCCTCTGCAGGAGTACCAAAGGGGGGTGGTCAGCTTAGTCGTGATAGAGGTACCAGAGCCACCAGGGCTTTCAGCAGAGGCGGGTCCAGGTCCGGGGGGTCAAATGCCGCACAAGTGAGGGGTCACCCGCATGGCGGGATCAGAGGCAGCTGAGCTCTAGGCCAGACCCAGGGCTGGGAAGGCGATGGACCTCCAGGAGCAGAGCAGTGGGGGCGTTAGCCTTGGTAGGGAATCCCCAGGCCAGGACCTCAGGGCTCAGCAGACGGTCAGGGCACCTTGGAGGGCTGGTCCCAGATGGGTACGGGGCACAGAGGAGAGCAAGACACAGTCTCCATCTGGGAGGACCCCAGCTCCGAGTGCTGGCAGAAGGAGTCAGTCTTAGCCTGAATATTAGGAAACGTAGACCCCTAGAAATGTTTCTGATTGAACATTTTATGTTTTTCTTGTTAAAAATAATATGCACAAACTACTTTACAACCCCACATAGGAGGGGCTACATATACAAACGTATCGCTGTGATGACAAGTAAAGGAGTTTGGATTCAAAGGATCGAGGTTTAACGATGTTACTGTCTGTGTCAACGTGGGTGTCCGTTTCCTTGTCTGCTTAACACTAAGGTCGTTATTTTGTCAGGTCATCAAGAACATTATATGAGATGAAGTGGCTTTGCACACTGGACCATCCAGTGTTAACTGTCATTATATTTTAAAATATTCTTTCCCTTCTGAGAAATAAATAATACCTATTTTTAACCTCTACCCGCAGCTTTTCCTTTTAAAGTTCTTGGGCAGATACTGCCATCTGCTTCTCTCTCATTTCAATGATTATAAGATAACTTGAGAAGCTAAAAGGCCTGTAATTTCCCTAAATCAGAATTTTCTTTGTAATCCCATGCCCTGTGAGCTGAGCATTTCAGATAGTCCTCCAGAAACTGCTTTGAGTTTCTGCAGTTGCCACTGTGATGTGAGCTCATTTCTGGCTCGACCTGTCCTTCCTTTTCAGAGGCTCAAGGAAAGTGAGCTCACACTGACTGAGCAGCGACAGGTGCTGGGTCCCGTCCCACGTGGCATCTCACGTACATTGACCACGCGGACCCGAACTGACAGAGGGAAGAGGGGGAGCCAGGGCTCAAGAACAAAGTCTACCGCAGTGGGAACCTGAGTCAAACTGAGGCTCGGCCCTTCCTTCCGGGAACTCTTCTCCCTTCCCTTCATGGAGCGCCTGTTCTGACTCTGACAGCACAGTTCTCTCTCGCCGTCACCGTCCCCCAAGCCTGTGCTGGTGATGCACCGACCAGTCGTGAAAGTGTTAGCCGGTCATGCATTTACAGTGTGACCGGGGCGGGGCGGGCTTCGTGGGGCTTGATGCTTCTACAATCCGGGTCATCATTTAAAAAAGAATACACATTAGTTTGCCAGGGCTGCCGAAACGAAGGACCACAGACTGGGTGCCTCAAACAATAGAAATTTATTTCCTCATGGTTCTGAGGCTAGAAGTTAGAGCTCAAGGTGTCACAGGATTGGTTTCTGCTGAGGCCTCTCTCCTTGGCTTGTAGACGGCCATTTGCTCTCTGTTTCTTCACATGGTCTTTGTGTGCATGTCTGTGTCCTCGTCTCCTCTTCTTATAAGGACCCCAGCCATTGTGGATCAGGGCCCACCCTGTTGACCTTATTTTAACTTAACCACCTCTTTAAAGACCTTATCTCCAAATGCAGTCACGTTCTGAGGTCCTGGGGTTAGGGCTTTGACATGTGAATTTTGGGTTGGGGGAGAACACAATTCAGTCCACAACAGAATACAACGTTATGAATGCAAAATGAGGTTCAAGGCTTTGGAAGGGGCCTGTGTGAGTGAAGGGCCCTGAAACAAGCTTCATTAGCTTCACAGTAGATTTGCTTCTGAGCTGGCAGCTGCCCTGTAGCTTTTACTGTGCTGAGACTGGAACAGGCAGGAAGCAGACGGCCCCTGCTCTGAGGGAGCTGGTAGAGGGGTGGAGCAAGGGAAGTGCCATAGTGAGTGCAGAGAAGGGGAGGGGGTGCCGGGAGGCTGCAACCCTGCTCTCGTGCCCTGTTTGAGGGCAGGATGGAAGATGATTGGGAAGGCAGGGTGACTTCCTGAAAGAACAAACCCATTAAAACAACACAACACAACAGCAACAACAACATCGAAACACCAATGAGCTTGACATCACACTATCCATCATGGGACAAATTTCTTTCATGATGGACTCCGCCAGTTCTTTCCCTATTTGATACAGTCAGAGCTTTCCAGAGTGAACACAATCAGTTTCAGTGGGAGAGTGCATACATTCACGTCCACATCCTGCTCATGCTCTGGGATGGGCACTGGTATTCACCTGTACCGCCGAGGAAGCCCAGGGTCAGCAGGTGGAAATGGCCTGCGCGAGCTCCACAACGAGTGAGTGCTAGGAGCCTTGTCTTCCAGCCAAGCTCTCTTTGCTAAAGCAAAGCCATTTCTCTTTGTGTGCCAGGGGCAACGTCTTTAAAAGATAAATCTTCATGCTAATGGGAGTCTCACGACAAGGCAACAGACACTGAATACTGGCCATAAAACAGACCTAGAGGGAGCACAGGTGGTTGCAGGGGAGCTAGAAGTGAACAGAGATCTGACCAGCCAGATAGGAATCCGTGGAAATGTTCTCTTCCTCTCCACATTCACCCTGCCTCGGGATAGGCAGGGCAGGCTAGGAAGGTGCGGCCTACCCAGAGAATTCAGACATTTTAGCAAAGTGGGTGGGTCTGGCTTGGGAAGCCAATCAAGAAAAGACGAAACACTTAGAGGAAAGCCAAAATGGGGAAAAAGGGTATGATTTGCTTCACACCAGCTTGATTCATGTTAACTATACTTTGCAGTAATGACTTTAATTAGTGGTTTTGAGCATGATGAAAGAAAATAATTATAAGTATTTATAGCTGGTCAGTGGGTTAGAGATTGGACAACCAAGGAAATAGAGGGTGAAGCATAGTTTAGCTGAATTGACTGCATGTTGTAATCAAGACTTGCTGTACTCTTCATTGCGTTTATCTGGCAATAGCATAGCATATAACATGAATTCAGGAGCCACGTGAGAGCAGTGTGGAAGGCTCAGTTCTGAAGAGTCTCTGGAGCAATTGATCTTTGTGTCCCAGCGTCTCTGACAGGACCCGCAACAGGGGCTCCGTGAAGGTGGGTTGGCTGAGGGAATGAATGGATTCATGTAAATCCACCATGTTGCATCAATAAAGAATGAGCACCTTTGTTCTCTAAATGAGAACCAAATGAAATCCTGAAACTATGCTACACACTTGGGGTGAGGGTGACCGGGTCGTGGCTCCTTCATGAGTCGTTCGTAAAGACAGACTTCCAGGTGATGCGCTAAAGTAGAACCATTTCCTGAACAGGTCCTGCCCATTACCATCTCTGTTCTCACCCCTTGTTGTTTGTGTGAGTACGCTTCCTCCGTGGTAAAATGGGACGAACGCATGTGTGCAGTCCAGCCTTGGGCAGGAACACAGCAGATGCTCAGTGAACATCTATGGTCGCTCCCCAGCATTCCCACCCCATCCTTGACCCTTCTCGCCCAAGCTCCTGAGAGCTCCTCTTTGTTCTCATTCCTTCAGGCCCAGCTCAGCCAGCTCTGACCTTGAAGCTGCCCTGGTTTCTCCAGAGAGCAGTCATCTCCTCTCCTGTGCAGATCTCAGTTCTTTATAGCCTTGCAGCTCTGGCTCTTGTTTGATGTAACCCCATTTTTCCAGGCCTTCTCCTGGGAGAGCAGGGGTTACGTCATGCCCTCATTTTTTCTGTTTCTCTTTCACCTGAGTCTTAGGGAAGATTAAAATTGAGTAGATCTGATCAGACAATCCTGATTTGGCCACTTACTAGCTGTGTGACTTTGAGTCACCTACGTTGCCTCTTGAGCCACAGTTTCCTTGTCTGCAGAAAAAGGGACAACAATGTCTAATTTGTGGGGTTACGGTGATTAGAAATGGTGTTTTTTAAGTGCCTGGTATAGGTTTTAGCACATATAAGAGACTACAAATAGTCAACTATGATGGTGGTGGTGATGAAAATGTAGTATTAGTAGCAACAATTGGTGTTTATTGACCTCCTATTACATGCCAGACATTTTCAAATAATGTTTCTTATTGAACATGTCTTAAATTGAATGAATTTAGGTAGAAAGAATCCTGGACCTTGAGCAATGATCTTAGAAGAAAGATGAGGGAACATAATGAAAAACAAATCCTATTTGAGTACGTACTGTGTGCCAGCTGTTTTACATCTGTATAAAGTTCAGCCATTAAAGCCATAAGACCAGTAATAATGAATAGTTTACCCAAGATCACTTGGCTAGAGAGGAGGAGCACAGAGCCTGGAGGAGCTCAGGCGTCTCTAACCTCAGAGTTCACGCCCTTGCATTTTCTGCACCAAGGGCATAGAGTGGTGCTAGGAGAAGGGAGCAAGAGGCTTTAGTGTCTGTCCCTAAAGTGCAAAGCCAACAAGACAAATTGCAGTGTCAGGGAGGCAGTGGAGCTGGGCTTGATTCGGGCTGCCCTCAGTCTCAGTGGCCTGGGCTTTGAGGGCAGATCCTTGCAGGCAGGACTGATGTTAGAACACAGGCACCTGAAAAGCTTGGGGCTCCAGAGACTTGGTCCCTTGGAGAAGCTCACTCCGCTCTGGGCTCCATAGACTAACTAGGCCTTGGAGTAAACACCACTCCAAAGAACAGGGCACAAAGACACGTATTTGGGAGAAAGATATCATCTGTGGTGTGAGCGAAGGGATAAATGCCATAGCTCCATCTCTTAGCCATGAAAGCAAGCTTTCTTCTTCAGCATCTTCTAGGAATTGGTCAGGACTAACCTTCTGGGGCAATGCCCTCAGACCCTGGAGCTCATAGGGTGGGAGGTCAGGCACTCCACACAGAAACTCTGCCAGGTAGGAGAATCACTTAGTTCTTGGTTGACAAAAAAGGAAACGGAGGATTGAGGAAGTAAGATAATTTTCCCAAGGCTCTTCATCCTAAGTGCAGGATCAAGGGTTTGAATCAGTGTTCTTTGCTTTTGTGCTCGAGTTCTTCGCCCTATTCCAGAGATGGAAGAGGGAATTCCAGGAGACACGATGTGGGAAAGCCAAGAACCTAAAAGGGAGGATGGTCAAAACGTTCATCTGACAGAATCAGGTGAGTGGGTTGTTGGATGGAAAGATGAAAAGAGAGGGAACACCCGACCCTGCCACTCCTTAAGAACTTCTCCACGTGTCGTAAAATCAGAGATCTGTCTAGTCCTTCATGGTAAATATGGATATTTAGGCTTTCATCTCCCCCCGCCGGAAGTTATGAAGTTTAGGGAAGGTTGATCTCTGGAGCCAGATAAATTTGGTTTCAAACTCAAGCTCCACTAGACTCTGTGACTTCGTCTAAAATGGGGATAATAAAGTCTGCCTTGTAGTAGCACTGCGTGGATTGGGGTCAATGTGAAGAAATCACCTCCTCTTCCTGGGTGCCCTTGAAATAGTAGTTGCCATTTTTACTATTATGATCGTTTTGGGGGCTTTATCATCTAGGGGGTCACATTCACTGAGGACTTCAAAAGAGAGAGAGATGGAGAGGACATGGGGAGAGAAAAGAAGCAGGATGAAAAGGAGACAAGAGGGATCTATTTTCTCTTCTCATTTGCATGCATGAAAAGATGAGCACCCCAGAGGGTTTCCGCTGCTCCCGGCTTGGCTTGGCTGCCAACCGGCCTGGAGAGGATGTGCGAGAGGCCTCAGTGCAACCAGACAAAGCAAGTTCCTTTTCCTTTGGACAGTCATTAAAGCCCGTATGGGTGTGCTCTGCATGTACAAAGTGTGTTTTCAGCTGAGATCTTCAGCCAGCATCTCATAGAAATTGAGAAGCAGTCTCCAGCTTCCTGCCAAGCTTGCTCAGCCCTTGGCAGGGAGTGAATTCAAGGCTTGAGGGGACTTGGAAAATGTTACTCCAATGCTGGCTTGACATGCGACATCTACAGCTACGATTCAGCCAGGGCTCCGGGATCCTTCAGGGTTGGTGGGCCCACAGGCTCCAGAGAGGTTCTCTTGGGCCCATCACCTGCATGCTTCCCAGCTAAGCCAAGGGAAAGACTATGAGTATCATAATCTGCCAACAAGTTGGCGGCCAAATGCCTCCTCCACCTGGTTTTCATTCATGCAATTGACAGGCATTTATTAAGCACGTACTGTGTCCCAGGTCCTGAGCTAAGTAGTGAGGGTTCAAATACAGTGTTAATAATAGTAATGATATCATTGCTGTTTTGCAAATACCCAGTGTGTGCCAGGCGCTGTGCCAGGCGCTGTACCAGGCAACAAGAGTAGGAATTAAGGAACAACAACACTCATAATAGTTTCCCCCATGTTTTCAGTTCTGTTTCAGGCTGGGTACTCATCCTCCTGCTCCCATGCTTACATCCCATGTAACTTAGAGAGGATGACCTCGCAGTCAGGAATTGGAAACATTTGCCGTCTTCCAAAATCTTTATTTCCCTGTCACTTTTCCAGGAAGAAAAAGTCATTAAAAATAAATATTTGTTTCAAATGATAAGTGTTTGTCAACTGCCACAAATCTGCCATTTCTCTTCCGGGTGGTCCTCCAAGTGAGAGATCTCGGAGCTGTTGTCAGCGCTTCCCAGGCCAATCCCAGCGCTGGCCGCGTGTCCATGAGGCAGAGGCAGATGGTCTTCCGGTCAGGTGTAACTGAAATGTATTTTCTCAACAAAGTCTGGCAGACAACCCCGTCTCCGCAAATGCATGTCACATCTCATGAAGAAACCATGCATATTGCATGAGCCTCCAAATGTAGAAACAGATACTCACAAAATACAAGTCTCAAAATAAAACCGAAACATTTCAAAACAACAGCCGTGGCAACGCCACCAATTTATTTATTTATTTTTTTCATCAAGATCACGAAAAAAAAAAAAAATTCCCACAGTCCCCAAGCAGAACGTGAAAATCCCAGTGGCTGTGGTCGGGGTTTGAAATGGGACCTTATTATGGATCTGGGACAGCAACAGACCGACAGCCTCAGACAGCAATTTAGCTGAGCAAAGGTCTTTTCCTGAACTGGAAGTCAGCAAAGACGAAAGCAAAACGGAACAGCAGTTTTTGAGAACAGAGTTAGAAGATGTCATTTCTGAATGATTTGAGGTCTTGGTGCCTGCTGGCTGCTGCCTGGTTGGGTCACTTCACTCAGGGTTCTGCGGTGGCCCCGGGCGGGTGCTGCACAGGTATCTCGTTCCTTGTTTCCTCCCAGGTGCCCAGCACACCACCGGGGCCCTCGGGCTCAGTGAGCATCGCGTCTACCTGTCCCAACCGCCAGGCTCATGTTGTTTACTCTATTCCACTCCTTCCTCCCCCACTTTAAAACACATATTAGTATGCTAGTGAGAGTGACATTTTGTTAGGGATAACCTTTAATATGCTTTAATTTATGAAAAAAGTAACATTTTAAAACTTGGTACTTTAACTATTATTAGTGCTGTGGACATCTGCTGATTTTGGATTTCTGGCATCCCTTTCCTCTTCTTTTGGTAACAACGACATCTTTTCTTTGGGGAAATTGACCTTCCTTTCTTCTTTCCTTGAGGTTCTGAGACTTCCAGCCACAATGGTGGTAGGAAGTAGGAATTAAAGGCAAAGAGTGATTTGAGAAATATGTAGTTGAAAAAAATCAGAGGACCTGGCAACCGGATGTGAGGGGTGAGGACAGAACAGGGAGTCAGAATGACTCCCAGGTTTCTGGCTCAGGTGACAGTCAGGGGGGTGGTGTCACTACTAATGGGGCCAGAGAAAACAGGGTGAGAAGCAGGTCATTGCTGGGACAGTGAAGCTGAGGTGTCTGTGGACTGTCTGGGGGAGAAGTCAGGTGGCCCTGTGAGCACAGACACCTGAGCATCTCCCCCAGCTCCACACACCTCATGTCCCCGGTGCCTTGGCTCAGGCTGCTTCCACACCCTGGTTCACCTTCCTTGTGAAGTCTTGCCCAGTGCCCAGGGAGCATCGATCCCTTCTCCTTTCTATGTTCTCTGCATCCCGTGCAGACCTAAGCAAAGTTTCTGAAATGTTGGAACTCGTTGATTCGCTTACCTATCTTTCTTTTCCTCTAGATTATGTGCTCATGAAGGCGAGAACGGTGTGTGACGTGTCTCTGAGACGTCAGCCCTCAGTACAGGATGTTCAGGCTCAGTGTAGGCTCTGGAGGAATGATTGCTAATGTAATGCCTGCGCATTTTTCATGAGCAAGAGTGATACTACTGACTTTCCATTGATTAGGCAACCACTTTGAGGAGTTTCCCGGCAGTGGGCTGGGTTTCCCTTGAGTCATGCTCACATTCTCTTCTAACCTCTGTCTGTACTTTGCAGCTGATTCTGGAGTCTGTGGTCACAGACTAGAGTGAAGCCACCTGGCTTCTGTTCTAGAAGGCCCTGATACCTTGGCTTTATGGTCACTGGGCTGCAACCAGTGAAGTTAACACGCACAGGAGCACTAGTATGTTCTGTGTCCCCCATGTTGGCCGCCCTGGCCTGCTGGTGTCAGCAAAGGCCACATTTGAGCTAGCTTTGCTCAAGTGCAAGAAGCCAGAAAAATCAATTATGTGAGCATAGTGGCACTAAATGCTATATTTTTTTTTTTTGAAGGATTTCTTGTGTACCAGGTAATTGATATTCATTATCTAGAATTCTCATAATAGTCATGCAAAGTAAGTACCAGATCCTCATTTTACACATGTGGAAACTAAGAAACAAGGTTAAGTAACTTGCTGGAGGTCACGCATTGAGGAAGGGGCGGGGCTGGTCCTGCTATTTCTCTGCCTCTGGCAGCGTCACCCTCTGGCTCCACGCTCCCTCCCTCCAGCTCCCCTCCTCAGCAGCCTGGGCCCCATTTATATCAATGATGGTAGCAGAATATTTGGTACACCCTCTGCCTGGGATCTTGTTCTATTTTGGATCAGGTCACCTTCCTCTGTGGGAAGCTAAGTTGTCTGCCCCGTCCCCTAAAATTCACCCTCATTCCTTCTAACCCAAAGGCAGGTGCTTCTTCTGACGTCTGGTCAGCTTGCCTGCGAGTCTCACATGGTCCTGTTCCTACTGGGAGCTGCAGCAGCGTAGAATGGATAAAGGCTTCAGAATAGGCCAGAGTGAGTCCTCTTTCCATGGCGGACACTCGCCAGCTGTATGACTTCAGCTAAATTACACAAGCTCTCCAAACCTCAATTTCATCTGTTAAATCTGGTGAAAAATGGTACCATATCCCAAAAATTTCTCCTGAGGGTTAGATGAGATAGTACCTTCCAATAACTCCCGTGGATGTTTTGTGGTTAAATATAAAGTTTAAAAGAGATAAAGTACAAAAAGCAATCAGGAAACATTCGTTCAAAAAAATATTTTCTGAGCACCTGCTATGCTAGATGCTGGAAATACAGCAGTAAATAAGAAAAACATACTTGTCCTCAATGAGCTTACATTCTATGGGGGAAAACAGGAAATAAACAAGCTAATGTGCAATGTCAGATGATGATAAATGTAACGGAAAAAATAAAATAAGGTAAGGGGGATAGAGATATTGGGGTCTGGAAGGTTGTCTTATTTCACCCAGGTTGAGAACACTCAATGGTTACGGTAATATTTGAGCAGATACCTGGGGCAAGTGAGGGAGAAGCCTTGTGTGCACCTGGATTAAGCGGAGTCCAGCCATGGGAAGAGGCTGCGCACAAACCATGAGGCTAGAACGGGCTGTCTGGCTTAAGAAAAAAGACAAAGGGGCCAGAGGGGCTTCAGTGGAGGGTCTGGGGAAAACATACCAGAAGGTGGAGAAGTAGGAGGTATGGAGTAGGTCATGTAGGGTTTTGTAAGCATTTTAAGAACTTTCTACTCTGACTGCTTTGGGAAGGCATAAGAGTTGTGAGCAAGGGATTCACATGATGTGATCTATGTTTTACTAGGATCACTCCGTCTGCTGAGTGGAGAAGAGTCGGGGTGGTGGGTGTGGGGGTGGGGTGCAGGGACAAGGGTAGAATCGGTGATGCCAGATAGGAGGCATTGCTTACAGGAAAATAATGAAATTAGTGAGAAAGGTATGATTTTGGACAGACTTTGAAGCTAAAACTCACAGGATTTGTTGATGTATTGACTATGAAATATGAGAAAAATAGAGGAGTCTGTAGTCTTTCTAATATTTTTGGTGGAAGCAGTTGGAAGGATGGAGTTGCATTTATCGAGATGGGGCAGATGGGCGAGGAGCAGGTTGCAGGGCTGTGGAGATCAGGAGCTCAGTTTTGAGGCTGGGTTTGAGAGGCCCATTATGTATGCATAATGGGTTGAGATGTTGGGTAGATGAGTAGATATCCAAGTATGGAGTACTGGGGAAAGGTCCTGTGTGGAGACAGAAATCTGGAATCATCAGAACATAGATAGGGTAGTGAACACTGTGCGATTTTCCTCTTTAAGGCAGATTCACGTATCTCTCAGCTGCTGGGAATATCAGCTGACAGCTTGCACTTGTGTCCCTTTTCAGAAATTGCCTTTGGCTATAAGTTTATGACCCTGACCAGAGGATGGCACACAGCCAATGACTGGACGATGAGGGGATCTGCATGCTACTTCCTGCCTCAGAGACAGTTTCTAGGGAAAAAGAATCTAAAACATTTAATATCTTTTCTGTAGCATTAATACAGCTCTGGCATCTGGTATGAGGCCACTGAGTTCATAAATACATTTTTTTCATCTTTATCAGAAAGGAAGATCAGAAGTACTTTGCATTTGTCTGTGATGGACAATAGTAGCTATTCATGGTTTGGGCAAGGGTTATATTAATTCTTCTACCCTCTTTCATAATATATTCTGAAGGAATTTTGATCATCTGGACATTCTACAGAATATCACATTAGTTCACATATGTCTATATTGATGATATCATATTAATTGGGCTGGATGAGCAAGAAGTGGCAAATTCCATGGAGAGCTTGGTAAGACATGTGATTAGAGGATGGGCAATAAATCCTACAAAGATCCAGGGATCTGTTGCATCAATGAAGTTTCTAAGGATTTGGTGTTCTGGGATATGCCAGGACATCCCCTCTAAAGTAAAGGACAAGTTATTGTGTCTAATAGAAGGAAGAAGGAAGCAAAACGTCTGCTTGGCTTCTTCAGGTTCTGGAGGCAGGATAGTCCACCCTTAAGAATACTTCTGTGACACGTTTACCAAGTGATGCAGAAGGCTGACAGCGCTGAGTCGGACTCGGAGCAGGAAGGGGCTCTGCGGCTCCAGGAACTAGTGCAAAGAGCCCTGCCAATGGAGCCATTCAACCTGGCAGGTCTTCTGATACCAGAAGTATCTTTGATGGGAAAAGTTTCCATGTCAAGTTTTGGGCAATTATTGATTTGAAAAATCATAATATAAACCCTCAGGATTCTGGAGCAAAGTCATGTCACCTGATATATAAACAAAGAACAACTATATCCCATTTCGAAAGCACTCCTGGGTGGCATGTTACTGGGTCCTGGTAGAGACAAGTGTCTGAACGTGGGCCATCAAGTGTTATGCTGCCAGAGCATCGTGAGCTGCATTCTGTTATACCTACCAAGAACACAAGAGGCAAGGAAGGAGTTACCATACTGATCAGGCTTTCGCTATACAATGGGGTTAAGGAAGAATATATTTGGTATCCACAATCCCTTGGAGCATCTCTTGATGTACCATGATGAATTTTAATGGTAAATTGACAAGACTAGCACCCACAGCTGGGTTAAAAAGCACGGTGACCAGTTAACCAAGGGCTCAGACCCTTCAGTGTTGAAGGTACGGGTCACCACATGTTAACTCTCTGGACCAGCAGAGGCACCCGGTGAGGGTGAGTGGAAACTAGAATAGATACTGGATGTGATTGTTAATTTCATGTGTCACCTTGGCTAGGCCGCAGTGCCTGGACATTTGGTGGAATACTAGTCTAGACGTTGCTATGAAGGTATTTTTTAGACAAGAATAACATTTGACTCAGTGGACTTTGAGTAAAGCAAATTACCCTCCCTAATGTGAGTGGGCTTCATCCAATCGGTTGAAGTCCTCAGGAGAGAAAAGGCTGACCTCCCCTGAGGAAGAAAGCTGCAGCGTCAACTCTTCTCTGGGCTCCAGCCTCCGGGACTCCCTACAGACTTTGGACTTGTCAGCCTCCACAACCACATGAGCCAATTCCCTGGAAATTAGGAAGTAATTGTTAGATTACTTAGAAAGTCCTCCACTGAGGGCTCAGTGGGCTGCATTACTGCTCAGTTTCTCCTTCTGCCCAAACCTGCCCCCTCATTTCCCTACAGGTGCATCTCCCGAGAGCTTGCTCCAGTCGCACGACTCTCCATCTTGGCCTCGGATTCTAGGGACCCCAAGTAGGACAGAGGGTTTTTAGCATGTTACTTGGCACTAACAGGTACTCTAAGTATGTTAGTTTTCTTCTGTTTGACCTTAGCCTACCTTAAGAGGCGGTCCCAGGAAGTGATTTCTAATGATCTTCATTTTCAGAGCCGAAACTTTTACTTGCCATGTTAGTTTGGCAGCAATGGTCCTTGTCACTCAGTTGCAAAAGTAGTCGACTTCCTAACTTAAATTCATCTTTTACCACACACACAAACACACAAGCCACTCCCCCCCCCCCCCCCCCCCCCCCACCGGCCCCATTTGCTTCAGCAACCAACAAATATCAACTGTGGAAGGAAAGTATAATCATTGCATTAATGTTTTCTGGATAAATTTTGCCTTTGGCATTAAGATTGTCATTAGGTTGTTTTCTTTTTTCTTGTTAAACTGGTTTAGGAAATGGGATGAGATGGGAAGAGGGTTACACAAAAGTTGCAAACCCTTTTTCTGCAGCGCTAGGGAATAAACAAGTCCAGGAAATCTGTGGATAAGCAGGCCTTGCAGCTGATTCTAACTCACCCTCAAGTCCAAATTTCCTCTCTCCATTTTCCTACCTGCTCACTCATAGGGATGCTTTGTCAATTCCAGAACCTTCAGGTAGACATCAGTAAACAAGCAAATAACTGTTTATGTCAGTTTCATACTTTGAAATAGAAATTAAATGCTGTGTGTATCAGCATCAAATTCATAGTCATACTAATGACCATCTGGGCATTTTATAGTTTTGAAGGCATTCTACCATCAGAATCCAAACTAAATAAAGTGGACATAGATAAGAATTTAACTCATTTAATATCTTTTGCCACAATTTCTACTCAACAGTCCTATAATATGCAAACACTTCTGGGACCATTCACTCTCTCCCTACGATTTGTGAGAGTCAGAGCTGGTCTGCTAGAAATGAATTTTACTGTTGCTGTTACTCGTGCTTGCTGTTGCTGCTACTGTGGGGTATTTCCCAAGCCCCAAAATGCTGAAAGCCACTCTAGATTTGTAGCCCAAAGCACACCTCCCTCTGTACACACGTGCTTTGCTCCGCCACAGATGTGCTGTGTGCTGATCTGAATCTTCTCTGCAAATGAACGGAAGATTATTTCGAGTCAGTCTAATGAGTAGTGAATATGGGCTGATTACTGTATTTGCAAAAGCCTTATTTTTTTTCCCAACATTGTGCTAAGGAACACCCTAGTGTTTCCTCATAGGCATATAAATTTAAGTCATCAGTGTGTTTGTGTAAATATTTAATGATGTCCACACTCATGTTTATAAATCAGTGAACTATTGTAATTGCTTTTGTGTGATCTGACAGACACAAACATAAACAGGACTCACAATATCTTAGAAGGCTTCCTCAGGGCATTTAGAAAAATCTAGTGATCAAAGAAACATTTATACCACATGCAACAATCTTGTAGGAAGAATTATGCTGGAAGAATCATGCTTGGATACACTGGATTGTGTATTTTTCTTTATTTGTAACATTTTCTTTGTGATTTAGTTTGTTTGTTTGTTTCACTGTAGTAAGAGTACTTAACATGAGATCTACCCTCTTAACAATCTTTAAGTGCACAAAAGAGCATTGTTATCTACAGGCACGATGCTGTACTGCAGGTCTCTGGAACTTATTCATCTTGCATAGCAGAAACTTTATACCCATTGGGCAGCAACTCCCTGTTTTTCTCTCCCAGCAACTTAGGTTCTTAAATCTACTTCAGATCTTCTTGACTTGCTGATTCTCCATCAGGAGCTGAATTATTTGCTCATAACCTCACCATAATTCACAGAACAGACACTTCTTGATCTTTGGCTGCGTAACATGGTTCCAAGTGTGGAGTCACAGAGAGAACTGACTTTGGGTTCCGAATGTCCTGGGTTCAAATCGGAGTTGCTCTGCTTGTTAGTTGTTTGACATGGGGCACATCAACTAGTCTCTGAGTTCCGATTTCTTCATCTATAAAATGGGGAATAATATTTACTTGGCAGGGCTATTGTGAGGGTTATTGATACAACACTTGTAGACCACCCGACAGTTTCTGGCATTTAGTCGATGCACAATACATGGTCATTTCTCCCCATTCTCCTTTCTTTATCTGAAAGCCTGTTCTAGCCTAGGTGTGAAAGAGAACCAGAAGAGCATTCCCTGGGATACTTCTGGCTTACGGTAGTTTGGGAAAGCCAAGTAATTTATGGGAATAAGGGAGGGGGTATCATGATGATGGTTTTGGCATATGCCCAGTGTTTTCTAATACTTAGGTCAATTAATATTGCTTCAACCTGGAGTGCTTTTTTTGCCTGTCTCTCCAAATAGTCCGTATCCTACCACCTCCTCTTCCAAGCTTTTCTTGTATGGCTTTTTCCAGTCAAAGTTGCATACGAGCTCGTGCTCCTCTGGGCTTCCATGTATGCCTTAAAGCATCACGTCTGTCCTTGTCTCCTGTCATTGCTTATAGTTTTATAAGTCTTGGCTTATAGTTTTTACTGAAGTTTAAGTGTAGTGAGAATAAAGTTGCCTCTGCTTCATCATTGTATATCCAAGAACCTAGGGGACTTGGCAAAGGCCTGCATATGGCAAGTTGTATATGGTAGAGGGAAGAGTGTGGGTTTGGGGTGAAAGACCTGGGTTTTGATTCCAGCTATATGGTTTATTGCATGGTGTCAGGTAAGTCTCATAGATTTTCTTAGACTGTGTTTCCTCATTTATTAAAGTTATAATAATCCCATTGGTCATTATTTTTAATAAATTTCTTCAAGTCCTGCTCAAAAGGGGTGTAATATAAATAAAATGAATGAAATGGTTCCTACTCTGCCTTCACTGTGGGACAGGTGGACAGCCATGGGAGATCACAGCTGTGGAAGTGTTTTATAAACAATAAGTGCAGTGCGCATGATTTTTAGGGTTATTAGGAACTCATCAAATATTTCCTCAATCAATGCTTAATGGACATAAGATGTCTTCCCCTTTTCTCTTGTATCAGCCGGGGAAGGAGGGTCCCAGCTTGATCACACACTTGAGGGGAGGAGAGAAGCAACTTTCATGGAAGGAGACAGTCAAGGGAGGGCGGCAGCATCTGACACACAGTAGGTGCTAAATCAGTATGCGTTCAATATGGTTGGTTGAGTAAACAGTATAGTGGTTGGGAAGTATCTCACGATACAGAAGAATGTTGAGGGATCAAAGGAAGCCGATGCACTGTCGATTAGGCCCCCTCCCCACTCCCGACGCCAACACTGCCTGTTCCCTTTCGACGCATTATTTTTTCTGTAGAGAATTTCACCTCTGTGTATTTGCTCATGTCTTCACGAGTCCATTTATTTATCTGATCAGTTAGTTAGTTTCATGTCTATCTCCCTTTACTAGATGATAAGCTCTCTGAGGTCATGATTTTGCCTTTTTTGTTCATACCTATAGCCACAGTGCCAAGAATGCTGCCTGGCACAGAGTGAGTGCTCCATAAATGCTTTTAGAGTAAATAAATGGTTGATTTTATTGTCTTCCTTAGGCAAGGGAGATATTCAAGCAACTTCTTTTTGACCCCAGCATTCTTTCATTTCTTTCCTGTCATGTCACTGCTGTGAATCACCCAGTGGGAGGGATGGTGTCAGTGGAAGGGCAGGATGGATGCAGGGGAGGGGGTGCTTGTTAACTCTCTCTCCCTTGATCGGCCTCCCTTGTGGAGTTTCCACTCCCCCCATTATTTACTACACCAACCTGCTGGTTTCCTTCTTATCTCCATCTTGGACCAGCTTGTCTATTTATTTACTTATTTGTCATTAGTCTCTTCCAGTCAAGGCTGAATGGTGACCCAGATCCAGTCTGCTTTGGATTGAATTCTGGCACCATCACTGACTAACCGTGTGGCCCTGGACAGCTTGCTTCAGCTGTAAAATGGGGATAATAGTGGTACCCGCCTCCCAAAGGTGTTGCGAGGACTGAATTTGTTAGTACACATAGAGCACTCAGCATAACACCAGGCACATGGTAAGTGCTCAATGAAATGCTGCTGTTATTAGGATGTAAGTTACAAGAAGGCGGGGGCATTGCACCTCTAATTTGTTATGCTGTCCCTGGTGCCTGGTACAGAGTAATCACTCACTAAATACTGATTGATAAGTGAATACATGTGTCAAAACAAGTAGCTGTAATGTAGACATTTGTCTTAACAACATCCTAGATACAAGGAATTTTATGGAACCCACATTTTGGGGAGGCCCCTGTTATATGCCAGGCACTGTGGGGTCAATGCAAAGATTCATCTGTCTACTTATTCAGCAAATGGTGACCTTTTGCTATGTTCCAGGTGCTGTTGTGGGTGCTTGGTACTGGGACAAGTGAGGCACAGGCCCTGGCCCCGAGGAGCCTGCATTCTAGAGAAGACACAAGCACTGGAGGGTGAGGCGGATTTCTGTCCTCAGGGAGCTTCAAGCTGAGCTGGAGGTGATCAGGCCAGAACACCACTATATGCAATGCAGCTGTACCCAGGGCTCTAGACCCCAAAGGAGGAGGAAATGGCTGCGTCTAGAGCAGTCAGGGACTGGAGTTCTGTGACCTAAGCTGCTCAAAGTGTGGTCCCCAAAAGCGCAGGCCTGATCCCAGACCTCCTGCATCAGAACCCGCATTTTAACAAAATCCTCAGGTGATCTGTGTGCCCATCAGAATTACTGACTGTCCGGAAACGGCGTGAGGCTGATCTGGCAGGCGGAAACAATGCACATGTCATTTTTAGTAAATATCATGAAACTATACAGAACTGAACCAGGTGGTGAACCGTGGAGCTCTAAGATAGCTCAAATTTCCATCTGTTCATTTAAAATGGGAGAATAAATTTCAAGGATCACTGGAAAAGGGACATTTAAGCACTTAAAACTTTTGTTGGAGCCTAGTTATGAATTTAGCCTAGTACTATGAAAAAAAGTCCAGGCCATATAGGCAACGTGGGGGTTCTATACCCACATCAATATGGGGGTGGCATAAGGTCCCAGAGAAAAGTGGAGTGTCTTCTAGGGAGAGTGTGGGAGACCAAGGACCTCAGTGCTGGCTCCATCCTTCACTGGCCTTTGCCGTTAGTCAGCTATTTATGCTTCTGAGCCTCAGTTTTCTTATCTGAAAAAGGACTGTAATAGCTCTGGGGTTTTTAAATAATCAAATGTTATTATATATGCAAAAAGAGCACTGCATATTCCTAAAGTGTAATGAGATTATTGTTATTGTTATTGTTATAAAGCTTTGCGTGGAAAGCACAATGATGTTTCAGAATGTTGAGTCAAGAAACTTTGCTCATTGTCTCCGCTCTGCCACTAAGTCATTGTGTGGCTTTGACAATAGCCACAGGAGCTAAGCTTTACTAGACTCTCACTATATACCAGGTTCTGAGCTCAGAGTTTCATGTGCCATCCCATTCAGTCATCATAAGCCCTGTTTGTTGGTGGCTATTTTCCCTTTGCAGATAAACTGAATGAGGCTCAAGGAGAGTAAATGACATCCCGAAGTCTCACGAGGAAGGGTTGGGTGTTGGTTTTTCTCCCGATCTGGAGCTCTGCAGCTCTGTGCTCTGCTCTTTCCGTTCTCTTCTCTTGGCTTCAATTTCTCTTCCTGCAACGTGAAAGGAGATGGAATTAGGTTTATCTCTAAGGCTTTTTTTTTTTTCTGACTTGACATTCTGCGAACTAATAAGGTATAGAAACATGTATTACTGAGGGCAGCAACATGTCTTTCTACCCATATTCCCTTGTCAGCACGATACCAGATGCAAAATAGACAATTGAGCAGTGCTTATGGAAATAAGCTAGGTAAATATCTAACATCATGTAATCCTGCTGTAACCATCTCCCCATTACTATCTAGCAGCGTGCTTCTCAAATCTGAATTCATAATTCCAAGGATTTGAGGACTCCAGTGAGAAACAGTGATTTGGATCAGTTTTGGGATGGCTGCTCTTTGATAATGTCCTTGACAAGCACTCATTGAACACTACTCCACACCACGTCCTAGGTGGGCTGCAGGGATCCAGTGATGGGAAAGGCCAATCCACCTAGTAAGGAGCCCGTGGCCTGTAGCTGATGTGAAAGTGACAATCCCAGAGCGCTGGGGTGGGTCAATGGTAAAGGAAATGAATGGGGCTTAGGGGGCTCTCAGGAGGGCTGTCTAAACGAGAGCTGGGCAGGCAGAGGGTGAGATGCAGCTTCGAGTGTTACTCTCAGGAGCTTTAAATACAGACTTCAGCCAAACCTCAGCAATGGTGGAATGCCATTCTGAATCAGTAAAAAGGAACTAATTATAGGATATCCACCCCTTCCTCCTCCCCAGTTAGCTGTATTCTCTTCTGAAAATATACCATCATCCACCATATTTCTCATAAAGGATTGGAATTGTCTATTACCCACTACACTGAGCTCAGTGAATATTTGTTGAACTGAAATAAATCAAATTCCTATGTAAATTAATTTGCTAGGGCTGCTGTAAGAAAGTACTATAAATTGGGTGGCTTAAAACAACATAATTCTATTGTCCTTCCTTTCTGAAGGCTAGAAGTCCAAAATCAAGGTATTGGCAGGGCCATGCTCCCTCTAAGATTCTGCGTAGAATCCTTCCCCACTTCTTCCTGGCTTCTGATGGTTTGCCAGCAATCTTCAGTGTTCTTTGGCTTGTAGACGCGTCACTCCATTGTTTCTCCTCCACATGGTGTTCTCCCTGTGTCTTCACATCACTGTCCCTCTGTGCGTGTCTCTGTGTCCAAATTTCTCCTTATTATAAGGACATTAGTCATTTGGATTAGGACCCACCCTTAATGACCTCATCTTAACTTGGTCATATCTGCAAACACCCTATTTTCAAATAAGATTATATTCTGAGTGCTGGGTGTTAAGACTCTAGCATGTCTTATTTTAGAGGGAAACAGTTCAACTCGTAACACCAGGCTAGGGAGCTGGGGGGTTTATGGGATTGGCAAGATGGCTGGCACTGCAGGGGGCTGCAATGGACATGCACAAGGCTGGGGGCTTCTTGGGGTCCTCACCTGAGCAGGGAAGGAGATGGGAAGACAGTCTTTAACCAGAGGGTCAGCCCAACCCTCTGAGGCTCTGCTGTAGATCTTCAGCTTCTAATCCTACCAGAACATTGCTTCATCATTTCTGAGCTCCAGCCTGTTAAACAGGACCCTGACGTCTTCCCAAAGGGCTCAAGTCTGTTCCTGCTTTCTAGGCTCTACTCCATACCTGAAACCCTGAGGCAGCTACTGTCTCACTTCCAGCATTGGCCCTAGACTGCCTCTTTAGCCATCTGGATCCATTCAAATCAAGTCTGAGTTCACTTTGCTCCTTATAGCAGTAGACATAGCTATATGGTTCAGCCCCTCACAGATACATCTCCTTTAGACACGTCATCTCTGGTCCTCATGACAGGCCCACTGTGTAGGTTGCACCGGGGCAGTGGATGGCATCTCCTTGGCACAGGAGAAAGAACAGAAGCCCGGAGGGTTTATACTGACTCGTACAAGGTCGCACAGCTGGTAGGTGGTGTAGTAGGGGGTTGCAGCCTGCTGTATCTGACTCCACAGTCTTTATCTTCCATCTCCCTGCTCCCCCTCAGCCAAAGCACTGTGGGGGCAGCTCTAGGAAGGTTTTGCTCCCTGTTCATATTGATATCAGAATAAATCATCCTCTTAAGTGACCATTGCCTCCCTTGAATCCTTCTGTCCTCTTGCCAGAAGACAGGGGTGTTTGAGACAGAGACAACCCAGGTCTTGGAACACTGGTTCCTCTGTTCTACTCCATGCGGCTCTCTGGGCTTTGAGCCGTGTGCTGCCTGTGTAGGGGCTCTGGGATGCTCATGTTCTCCACAGAGTGCACTGGCCTTCAAGACTGTGGAGGATTCATCACTTTTCAAAGTAGCTGGAAGAGTGACCTTCAGAGGCCCCCTAGAGTTAGCTTTCCATTGCCTTCCATGGGTCCTCATCATGAATGGTGTTCCGAGAGTGTCCAGCACCATTCGACCAAAGATGAACCAGCACAGCGAGCTTGACAGACACATTTTCTGTCTGAGAGCTCATTAGTGGGCAAAGTCCAAAGGGGGTCACTTTGGCGCCTCTGGTTCACGTTACTCTCTCTGACTCCTCACCATAGCCCCTCAGAGGCTGTGGGCTGGAGGGTATACACCACGCCGGCTGTTTGTGTCAGCCAAGCCGCAGAAGGGAACCACACGGCCCTGAGACCAACCTTGGCCAACCACAGGGGCCAGCTCTCAGGAGGGGCTGCCGGGACAGCAGGATTTGGGTTTCTGCTTTCTCACAGGAAGACCCTATTGAGCGCCCCAGGGCCTTGCCGAGCAGGGGTGACTCAGCTTCCTTTGTGCACCACGCGGTCTCGCTGAAGGGCCGGGACCCCTGATAACGCAGGGTTCCTTAGCCTGCGCCTTCCCGCTGCACTTCCTGCTCTAGAAAACCTCCAGTAATTACTCAAGTCTCTGTTTACCTGAAGACTTGTTGAAAAAACAAGTTTGCTCTTCAGATTTCTATAGCATTTAACACTTTACTAAAACATTTCCTCACCGTTGTTTCATGCCGTGTTCACACCAACTCTATGAGACAGCAGAATGCTATCGCTGTCACTATTACACTTATTAGGAGAGTGAGACCAGGCCAGCCAAGGGGATTGCCCGAGGCCACATGGCTTGTTGGTGGAGGGTTGGTGCTTAAGCCCAGGATCCTAGAGTACTCATTCAGGTGCTTATTATATTTTCTTGAGTGGCCCTCAGCATACAGCTCTTGCCATGTGCTCACTACATGTTCCAAAAATGTTTGTTGCTTGAGTGACTGATTATAATTTTCTTTCATTGTGAGAAGGGTCCTTAGGGCTCTAAGCAAGTTGCTGTGGTGGAGTGGGAAGGACAGAAGCTTTGGAAAGAGAATTCAGCTTCAAGTTACACTAAGAGCCATGTTAGCTGTGTGATTTCAGGCAAGGTGTAAGATCTCTGAGCTGCAGTTTCCTCTGAACACAGAGGATAATAATGCCGATGTTCAGGGCAGTAATAAGATTCAAGTGAGATAATATGGATGGAGGGAGAGCATAGTACTTACTCCATAGAAGGTGTCCAACAATTTAAGTTTCTTTCCATTGCCTCATACTCATGCTCAGCTTCAGAAACTCATTAAAGTTAAACACACATTGCAGATATTTTCTTTATACCTGGAGCAATGCCTTTGCTTAGTAATCTCTGAAAAATTAAAGACATAAATCTACAAAGTAGATAAAGTCTGGTCCTGGCTCATTTAGTCACTATAATCAAGAAATGAGCTATAGCACATTTGTGAATTTCCCAGTCCAGCCCTCCAAGGTCCAAGTACCACAATTTTGCATCCTTCCTTTTGATCTATTTTAGATGGATAGCATGTCTAGCCTTGTTACCAGAGTTGAGCAACCCTCTGCTGCTGCAATTCTCTCTCTGCATTTCTCACTCCTCACTGGACCATCTGACTTTCATTGCCTCTGGCTCTGGCTCACCTGCCAGAGGCCACAGAGATGCTCACCAAAGCGAGGAAGTAGTGGTGGTTCTGAGTAATCTCAGACTCAGAAATAACACTTACATTTTGAGGAAACGCATTAGCAGTCAAGATGCTCTTTCTTAAAAAATGCCCTTTCTTTATTTTACCGACCAGATGTTTTCTGTGGGTTAATTTTTCTTTGAAGTTGACTATATATCTAGGAGGGTGTAAGCATACAGTGTTGTACCTTAGATGTCAAGTTTCTCACAGTCGGGAACTGTGTTATAGTCATTACTATTTACCCAGGGTCGGATTCACATTAGATTCTCCGTGAATGGTTCTTGAGTGAGAAAGATTCACGCACTCAGTTATTCATTTAACAAAAATATACTGTGAACAAACCAGAGGAGTCATAGAGATGGATGAGATGGTAAACTGCTGAAAGGGGCTTCGGCAGGCACGTTAGTCAAACAGAACAGTCTGAGAGGTGAACAGGACTTACCACGGAGGACAGTCTGGGTCAGGCCAGACAAGGCGCTCAGGCCAAGGGAAACAAGTAGGGTGCAAATGGCTCCAGGGACACTGTGCGGGGGACGGCTGTGAATGGATCCAGTGAGTCTCCTCACTGGGTGCTGACTGTGTGATATTAGAGACGGACCTGTCACTTTGAACAGCCCAAAGCCAAATGAAGTTGGAGAAACTGCCACCGTGGAGAGGCTGGCAAAGTGCTGCGGGAGAGCGGAGGCTGGCGGGTGTGGGCGGTTCTGGGCCATCAAGACAGATCCCTCAGGGCCAACACAATCCCACTTTCACATCCAGGAAAAGGGCTGCCGTGATCAGCATCGCCGAGGACTAGCGGATACTATGATTCCACCTGCTCGTGGGGACCTTCAATGGGACGCGGCCACTGCCGGGCTGAGCCCGAAGGATGCGAGTACTCTGGGGAGGAGATGTTTACTTTGTTGTTCAGTGCCCTCCCCCAGGGCCTCCTTCACTATGTCTTGATAAAGAGGATTTAAATAATTCAAAATTATTGCATCTTTTCTTTGCAGAATGATATTGTGATGGGAAGTGGGGGAATGTGTTAAAGTCCCACCCATGATTTACATAGCTGTTTACTCTTCATTCGTTCAGTACATTTGATTGAGCATCTGTCTTATGCTGGTTTTGAGCTGGGCCTGGAGTTCAAAGGTGGGCAAAAGCCCGTCCCTGCCCTTTAAGGATCTCCCAGTCTAGCAGAAGAAAATGGCTCGTCTGTAAAGACAACTCCCTGTGGTGAGTATAGAAGCAGAGAGAAATAAAAGAGGGCAGAGGAGGGGGTAACTATTTATGCTTTTGACTGTCAGGGAGGGGTCACAGAAGATGTGCTGGGTTTTACGGGATGAATAGGAGTTTTCTGGTTGAGAAGGAGAAAGTAGCATTTTAGGTTGTGAAAATGGTGAATAATTGCATGAGGGCAGGCAAATCCGTGGTTTGGGAAATAATGATTAGACAAGTGTAGCTGGAGCAGTGCTGCCAGGTAAAATACAGGCAGCCCAGTCAGATGTGAATTTCAGATAGACAATGAATACTTTTTAGCATGCGCATGTCCAAAATATTGCATGAGACATGCTTCTACTACAAACAGTATTTCTTGCTTATCCAAGATTCAAATTTAACTGGGAATCTTGTGTTTTTATTTTCTAAATCTGGCAACCATAGACTAGAGTACAAAGCAGAGAGACCATATTATGTAGGTCTCTGAAAGTCATGCTGGAAAGTTTCAACTTTAATCTTCTGGGGTGGTCTTGGAAGGTTTTTAAACCCAGAAGTGATATAATTAGATTTCTGTTTTAGAAATATTACTCCTGCTACATGGAGGATGATTTACAAAGGGGGAAACTGGAATCAAGGGCATTAATTTAAAAAGAGAAGAAAGGGGATCTGAACCAGGGCAAAACTGAGGGATCCTCAGGCAACAGACTCGTTTATCGTGGAGATAGAAGCCACAGGACCCTCTGAGCAGGGGAACAGAATGGGTGAGCGTGTGTGCTGGTAATCCTTTCTAATTATGGGCACACTATCTTTGTCCTTGAAAGCCCATGATCTTCTGTACCTTCACTCCCAACAGACTTGGACTAGACGATTCTCTGGGAACAAGAATTCTTTACATTAACCGCATGGCTCAGCTCTTCATGTCTTTAAAACATATACTCTGGCTAAACTCTGAGCCGGATAATCAAGTCTTGATTAAGTGGCCAAGTCCTTGCTGGATACAGGTGGAAACACTTGGCGCCATAACTTTAGAAGGGTCTATAAAAGAGAATGTCTTCCATACTTTCTTAGGAGAGATTTCTTTTTCTAAAGAAAGTGTATACTTTGGGACGAGAGGGACACTGTTTATTTCTAAGATTAAATACACCTCCAACATTCATATATTTGGATTCTTTAGATTTGTCACAGAGGATTCACGGAATCGTGTTAGAAGAAATCACTCTCCTGTTACGCGTGGGGAGCTGTGGCCCAGAGAAGAGACACGACCTGCTCAGGGTGGCAGAACTTGGACAAGGTGGAAGATTCATGCCTCCTGGTTGAAGTGCAATGTGAATTGCACAATTCTTAGGCTTTCTCTAAACATTCGGAGTTTGGAAACATAGTAGCGTTCTTTTTCTCTATAACCACCAAATTACAAAGAATTTCTCCTTGAGATTTTTCAGTTTGAAGGTAAGTATTAATACAAGTTTTTTTAAAGGGATTTCATGGAATCGTGTCATTTAAGAGTAACCGCATCTTTACTCCTATTGACAGCCCTTTTGAAACAGATGCGCACAGGCTAATTGCTGAAGGTTTTCAAAGTTTTGGAACTTGGAAAAAGAAAAGTTTGTATGAATAGGAAATAGCAGTTATTTGTTAAGTGCATTTGCAGTTGCATGATTCTGACATTTTGGCAAAGGCAAGCTTTCCTTGCAATAGATCCACATTCAGCGCCAAGTTGTGTTGAAAAAGAATAAAGTGAAAGTACTCGATTTACATTTCCAGGATGCAGTGTCTTTCCCCCTTAGGGATCTTAGGAATGCTGTCTGGGACCCCCACCTGGCCTACTTTTGCTTCATTAATTCCAGGAAGACCTTTGCTGGGGACTCTGAAAGAGAGAAACAGAGCTGTCGGCGATCCAGAGTAACCGAGTGCCTGGGCCCGGGGCTGGGGTCTCAGGAGGAACCGTGTTAAATGACCTACAAGTTTCATCTCGGAAACCTCTGAACTTCCTTACAACACTTAGGAGAGAGGACTAAAACATGTTGTAAGTTATTTTGTTCTAAAACTTCCTTTCTTTATATTTTCCTAACTTCTATAAAAGTAACTTTGACATGACAGTCATTTGTGAAAATATAAGTCAATGAAATGGAATTTATAAACTTTATGTGAAGCAAATGTTTGGATGATCTTGTTTCAGTGAAGATGCTGTGCCTTTTGCTTTTCAGGAATCAGGAGACCCTGCTCTGTTCTGGATTTAAATGCACTGCGCTCTGAGATTGACTTTTGAAGCAGCAGAAAATGGAGGAAAAGGGAAGCAAAGCAGTGACAGGGGAGGGATAAGTGGAGTGACACAGTGGAACACTCACTGGCTTTGTGTCAGAGAGACCTGAATTCCAATCCTGCTTCTGGGGTTACTAGCTGTGTGATGTTGGGTAATTTACTTAACCTCTCTGAGCCTCAGTTTCTTTACCAATAGAATCAATATGCTTATACCTACTAATTTGCTTTTTGGGATGAGTAATGGGATAATGTATGTAGCTTTGCCTGGTGCAGAGGAAGCCCTTGGTAAATAGTTATGAAATGAATGATTGATAACTTGAAAACATTATTATTTCTGACTTGTCTGTGGATCACTCCCCAATTTTCAGTGTACTTTGGGAATCTATAGTTACCTAAGATAGTTTCATTCCACTGTGGCCTCCTAGGCCTCATGTTTCAAGCAATCAACTTCATCTTCTTTACCTGTGCTGGCCCTTATCATGGGAGTTGAGAGTGATGTCCTCTCCCTCCCTCTTTGATTTCTCCCTTCCTTACTTCCCTCATTCACTTGAGAATATATATTAACGTTCTATTATAGTCCAGACACTGGGTTAGAAGTAAAGGTTATGAGGTCAGGAAGAATTAGTCTTGGCCCCTGAGAAGGTCACAGTCTTGTGGAAGAGACACAAAAGAGGGAGCCATGAACTCTGTCTGGGTCGGGGGAGGTGGGAGAGGAAGCACGAGGCAGGTGAGCTTTCCTACAGGGAGGGCATCTTCCCGAACACTGGGAGGAGTTACGCAGAGAGTCATGGTGGCGCCCCTCCAGGAAGAGGGAGCCGTAAGTGCTGACTGACCACAGAGGCCTGAGAGACGCCAGAGTGCTCCGGGACCAGAGAGGAGTGGGGAGGCTGGGTGCAGTGGGGGCACGGGGAGGTGAGAGCTCAGGGGTCAGTGGGGACTGGACAGCCACAGACCTCATATGCCTTACAAGGCGTTTGGACTTCACCCTGCTGGCAACAGGGCGGGAGACAGGGGTGTGAAATTGGCCAAAGGCATGTGATAGAAGCTGCCGGGGAAGAGATTCGAGAGGGTAGTGGGATCAGGGAGATGGATCAAGACCTCCTTTAAAATCTGGCTGAGTGATAAGGAGAATTTAGAGACAGTACAGGTGGAAAAGAAGGGATGGAATTCAAGAGATGGTTGGGAACAGCTCCAACAGGCAATGGCGGGGAGTGGGCATTGGGGATGAGGAAGGGTGTGGGGCCTTCCCAGGTCAGGATGGGAAACCTGGGGGGCCACCTTTTCTAATTTCCTCTAAAGCAGAGGCTTCTCTCTGTGTGGAAATGATTGTCATACCCCACGAATGACCTGGGAACTGCCCGATTTCACAACTGGGCATTCCAGGCTCTCTATAAACATGTGTTGAATGAACGGATGCTGGAAATGACATTCCTGCAGGAAGCCAAAATGAGTGCTGTCAGGCTATTTTGAGCCGGTCTTATGGCTCATCACCCTCCCAGTTGTATCCTTTGTAACCATCGCATCCTTTGTCCCTCCAAATCGTCCTTAGCGTTTCCTCCTGGGGCTTCTGTGCCCTGACCACAAGCTAAGAGGAGGTGAACGTGGCAGGGTAGCTCTCTGTTCCCCTCCCACCAGCATCTCTCATCTGCAGCAGGCCTCGGTCTGTGTTCTCGTTATCTCGGTGTGGAATCCTGGCTGCCTGAGTCCTGCATCAACTCAGCAGGCTGGCTGGGACCCCAGGCCAGTACGGATTGGAAAGTGCGAGTCCTCCTTGCTCAGTAGGACTGATCTGAAGCTCCTTTCCTAGGCAGACCCAGGCCCAGCGTATAGGCCTGTGGCCCGTTTATCTCCGAGTCCACGGGAGGGGCCATATCAGGATTTCAAGTCCAAGTTGGATTCTTCAGTTTCACAGCTAAATGCACACACCATCAGCAACATAACAATTACTCTGCAATTAATGGTTTAAAATTCATACACTCCAGTCTCTCCCCAGCAACATCGCACGGTGCTGTGTCATAGAGGGGAAATCTGGCTTGAAATTCCAGGTCTGTCGCATCTTATTGTTGGTGAGGCCTTGCATAGGTGTCTCACAATCTCTCTACCTCAGTAATCATGTGAACAGCACAGAGGAGGTGTGAATATCACACAGATGTCATGTTATGTGCGTTTCACAGTGTCCCACTTAGTCCACACTTCACGAGCAAAGAGGCATGTGTGTCGCAGTCTCCTCCAACTTCTCTGAGCTCCAGCTTCACAACAACGGCAAGCTTAATAATGCACCTTTTTATTTTATAGTCAAGTTTTTCGAGGCTTAATTTATATACAGTAAATTTCCACCTTATTAGGTGTACAGTTCTATGAGTTTTGAAAAAAATGCTGATAGTCCTGTAACCACCACCACAATCAAGACAGAGAACATTTCCATCATCCCGAAATGTCCCCTCATGCCCCTTTGGTAGTCAATACCTTCCCCGACTTGCAGCCCCTGGCTACCTGTTTTCTATCCTATCGTTTTTCTTTTTTCCGGAAAGTCACATAAGTATGAAATTTGTGAATGTCATGAAATTACGCAGTGGGTAATAGCTCGAGTCTGACTTCTTTCACGTGTGTGACACGTGTGAGATTCATCCACGTTGCTGCACCTATCAGCAGCTTCTTTCTATTGCTGAGTATTATTCCATTGTGTGGATGTTTCGCAGCTGGTTTATCCTTTCACCAGTTGATGGACATTGGGTTTTTGGGGACTGAGAAAAGTTGCCGCAAATATTTGTACACAGGCTTTTGTGTGGATCAATGTTTTCATTTCTCTGGGCAGATACCTATGTGTGGGTCTTATGGTACATCTGTGCTTAGGTTTATAAGAAACTGCCAAACTATCTTTTTTTTTAACCAACCTGTCAGACTTATCACTGGGTGGGGACAGGATTCAGATCTTCGGGCCTGGGCTTACCTCCAGGAAGGGCCTCAAATTTAAACATCAGTAATATTTCTAATTGAGGTTGTACAGTTGACACATTGACAGGATTGAATGAAGATGCTTTTTATACGACTTTAAACTTGTATACCCTTCCTGGATCATGGTGTCTATACCACAAGTCAGTAAGCTAAGGCCTGGGTTTTTTTTTTTTGTAAATAAAGTTTTATTGGAACATATCTATGGCCCTTGTTTACATGTTGGCAGTGGCTGCTTTGACACTGCAACACGGAGTGGAGTAGTTGTGACAGACTGTTCTGCCAAACTGTTTTTCAAAATGGCTGTGTGGTTTCAGCGATTTCACTGTTTAAAAATTAAACTTCTATTTTGAGATAATTGTAGATTTATATGCAGTTGTAATAAATAATGCAGAGAGATCCTGAGGGCCCCTGAATCCCGTACCCAGTTTTCCCCGGTGGTAACGTCTCACAGAACTACAGTACAATACCACAACCAGGATAGTGACAATGTTACTGTCAAGGTGCAGGACATTCCCACCACCACAGGATTCCTTATGTGGCCCTTTTACAGCCACCCCCCCTCCCCCCACCCCAGCCCTTCCTTAACTTCTGGCAACCAGTAATCAGTTGTCCATTTCTATAATTTTGTTACTTCAAGGCTGTTACATAAATGGAATCATGCAGAGTGTAACCTTTTACGGATTGGGTTTTTTCGCTGGCCATCGTTCTCTGGAGACTCATTCAGGTTGTTACATACACCAGTAGTTGGTTCCATTTTATTTCTGAATAGTAATCCATGGCCTGAGTGCCACAGGCCACAGTTTAACCATTCATCAGTTGAAGGACGTCAGAGTTGTTTCCAGTTTTAGGCTATTACGAATAAAGTTGCCATAAACATTCGTGTACTGGCTTTGTGTGAACACAAGCATTTATTCTCCGGGGTAAATATCCGGGATGCAATTGACAGGTCATGTGATAGTTGCCTGTTTAGCCTTGTAGGAAACTGTAAATGATTTTCCAGCCTGGCTGCACCATTTTCTATTCCCACCAGCAATATGAATGATTCAGTTTCTCCACATCCTCCCCAGCTTTTTATTTCTCCAGTTTCTCATGGAGATTTACTTTCCCCAAAGGGATCGACAATACGCCCTCGAATTTGTCATTTCTACCATTTAAAACTATTATTTCTGTGATGCTCTCCATTATGTAGCTCAGTGTCCCTTTAGGTAAAGTGTTGTCAGAAGTCAGACCAAACAAGGAAAAAAGTTTGGGTTCTCTGTAAACTAGGGTGTTTGATTTGACACCCAGAGCTGTAAAGGGCACTCTATTTCCCTTTTCAACTTGGTTGCTGGGATGTTCAGTATCAAGTATTACGTTAATTGTCAGTGTCTCCCATTAGCCCCCTGTCATTGCTTGTTCATATCCTTTTTATTATGTTTGCTATAAATAATTCATTTGCCTAAGCTGTTTTGGGCATCCCTTCTCCATGCTTTCATAGATACTTAACTTAGTCTAGCACTGTGTCTATCAGAGTGAATTATAACTATGCTCCTGGATCTGTCTCCCCCATCGTATGAGAAACTCCTTCAGAATAATGCCCCACTCACTGACCTATCCCCCAAAGACGACTTACAAGTATTTATTTATTCATTCGTTAGATATCTAAGGAGCACTTGCATGGATTTTATATGGGTTTAGCCTCAGGAAAAGCATAGTGTGGAAGGGAGAGTTAAGTTATGAATCTGAATAACTACAAAACCAGGCAAAGTGTGACGAGTAGTTTAAAGGAATGAAGATGCTTAAGGAGTTCAGAGATGGGAGAGATTGTGTCTACGGCAGAGATATGGAAGGTTTAATTTAATAGTGTTATGACTTTTTAAAAATTAACATCTTCCGCATCAGCTATTTACATCCTTTCAGGGGTTCGATGGAGTTGTATAAACTGCTGTTACTGATAAGGGAAGGGCCACAGGGAAAGAAGTGTGTGGGTTATTTGGGGAACCTGGTGCTGGGGTTCTGCCTGCTAGTGATGGTAAAGCTGAGGACATGATCAGAAGGGAGGGCAGCTGGGGAGAGGAAGAGCATCGCCCATCTCAGGAGAAACCAACTCCAGTTGAATACTAAAAGGACTAGGATCTCGAGAGAAATAAACGCGCGTGTTATCCGTCTGAGACTACTCTGAGGGACCCAGCATTTCTAGAAATTCCAGAAGTTGAAATAGGGAGGGGGTTAATGCCTCTGGGGCAAAACAATGAGTGTGCGGAGAGCTGCCTGCCTCTCTGGTGTCCTGAGACATGAGGAGACCCAGACTCCTGGGGTCTGCTGGACCCCGAAGTCTCTGCTCTTTCTTGTTCCACAGGCCTCTCAAGAACAATGAAGGCAACACATCAGCGACCTCAGAGAAGTCCAGGGGACCCCAACCCTACACAACTGGTATCTGAGGCTGATTCAGTTGTTGGCATTGTTACTTTTTACAGCTAAACCCCTAAACCAAACAAATGCAGAAGTGAAAGGAGGGCCTTCTTGTGGAGCAAAGGGGTTCAGAGTTCTGGTCAAAACAAAACCATTCTCATGACAGAGCTGATCGTGACTGCTTTCTCGTGGAATCTTCTGGGCCAGTGACTTCCAAAGAGATCGCTACCTGTTGGCCAGGCTGGATTCTACACTGGGACACTTATGAGCACCTTGCCCAGTGTTCATTGAGTTATGAGCAACGGGAGCAGGTCCTCTCTGACTACCATAAAGACTAGCTGTGCCTCTCCTGAGCATTTCTTTCATCTTTTGGGTTCTCTGGTCATATGTCCCTCTTGGCAGTGACTGCTAGGAATTCAGAGTTGAATTTGTGACCCAAACCTTGTAAATATACAACATTGTACGACATAGTTTAACAGACAATGATGCTTCAAGTACTGCCTTGATTTTCTTGTCTTGATTTCCTTCCTTCCTTCCTTTTTAATCTGTTTATACGGTTTTTCTTAAGACCTTTGAGTCCCAATTTTACAGGTAAGGATCCTGAGGCACAGAGAAGTCCCACAGCAAGTAAGAGACGGAGCCAGGATTTGAATCTAGGAAGAATAGTTTGTCTTGAAGAAACTTGCATTACCATCTAAATATTACTATGATAAAATCCCTGAAAAAGCACCAAAATATAACACAAATTTGGCCTCACTTACCCCTAATTTGTCATTTAACATCTATGTGGCCTTGTGCAAATTCCTTTAGGTCATTTGAAAATGGAGTTGATAGCATCCATCTCCAGGGTTGATCTGAGGAGTAAATTAGATAATCTGGGTTAAATCTGGTATGTGAGAGAGCTGCAGGACCAAGTGACACTAATTAAGTGGTGGCAAAGAGAGCTCTGGACAAAGGGGACCAGGATCCAGCTCCAGCTCCAGTTCCTGTCGATAAAATGGAGTGTGATCTTGTCACAAGCTCAGATAAGATCAGAGATGTGAAAATGCTGTGTAAATGACCAATGGCTGAACGATGTCAAAGGTCATCGATCTAATGAGGAAGTTGGACCTGCTACCTCCAAAGTGCCTTCCAGGCAGGTGACAGGGGATGAGTGCTAACACTGATTTTCGTCAGTATTTTTGAAAACTGAGGCTAAGTTGTTACAGGTAAAAGGGAATGGCTCACGTGGTTGTTGGAATTCATCTTGGCCAGGATTCTATGAGGATTCATTCTTCATTCAGGTCTTATTTGGATAAAGGTTTTTTTCTTTTTGCCTTTGAATGTCTTGCAGGCATCCCAAACGCAACATATCTAAACATGACTTTATTTTATTTCACCTCAAATCTTATCCTTCTCGAGAGTTTTCTTTCAGTTAATGGCATCACCATCTACCATGTTGCCCAGAGAGAAATCTAGAGTGATTATCTGATTCAGCCTTCTGCCTTACCTCGATCCCCCAGCACGAGCACACTCGGCTATCAGTTCTGCTGACCTGCCTCATAGCTTTTCCTGCAACATGTCCCCATTTCTCCATCCCCTCTGCCAACAGTGCCACAACAGGAACCAGTTTCTAAAGCTTCATTCGTCATCCTAAAAAAATGGTTTCTGTTGTCATCATCATCATCATTATGATCACACCCAATATTTATTAAGCACATTTTATACCAGCACATTTATATGTATATATGTGTTTGAATATATATATATATATATATATATATATTTCATTTAGTTTACAGAATACCTACATAGAACTTACTATGTGACAAACACTATTTAAGGACATTATATGCATTAATTCATTTAATCCTCACAACAACCCAGTGAGGTAGGTGGTATTATTATCTTCATTTTACAGATGAGGAAACTGAGGCAGAGAGGTTAGCTAACCTGCCCAAGTTTAGACAGCTAGAAACTGGCAGAGCTCAAATTTGAACCTAAGAATTATGGCTTCAGAGTCTGTCCTCCAGTACACGTTGAATAGTCATAATAGCTACTATCCTAAGTCAGGCACCTTACATAGCTTTATAGGAAATATAACAACTCTGAGAGGCAGGGATTATTAGCTGCCTTTCACAAGTAAAGACACAAAGGTAAGGACCTTAAGGAGAGAGCCCAATTCACACCACCAGGAAGTGAGAGCAGAGGCAAGCCGCCGCCCGTGTCCGGCAGCGTGAGGATGACAATGCCACAGCGGACTGTGGGTGCAGGGCGCTGCTCTGTTTCAGTTACTGGATTTGACTCCTGTATATTTTATTCTGAAAAGCAAAAACAAGCTCACAGAATTCTAGAATTCACAGATCAGAGAATTCAGAGATGAGAGGGACCCACAGGGGCCTCTTGTCGAGGATCTTCTTACACAGATGATCCTTAGTTGGAGAGACTCTCCCGAAGACCCACATTCAGAGAACGTTAAAGTCAGTCCTGATTCCCATGTCTTCCAGAGTTAAACCCAAAAGGCATAATGGGGCTTTTCTCCTTTTTCATGGCAAAATCCAAAGACATGAAAGAATAAAGAGATATATACCATAGCTGTAACCAGCTATCCTTCTCTCTCCTTTCTCTCTCTCTCTCCCCTCTTCATTTGTTTAGCTGAAAAATTTCTATAATCAGTTACAAATTCTCACATCACCTCTGCTTTCTTATCAGGTTTTTGCAGTTGGGAGATAAAGACCCACAGTATCTTCAGATCAAGCAGGCAGTTGAAGTGATGAATCTTTCCTTCCTAATTTAAGCTGAAACCACAGGTGGGCCCCACGTTATAACCAGTGATGGGAAACGGGAAAACCAGAGTGGAAAATGGCAGTGTCACAGAGATGATGTGACCAGGCATGTGAGCCTCCCACTCAGCCTCTGTGGCTCACCCAGGCCCTCCCCCTCTGACCTACTTTCTCTGGCCAAAAGAAGAGATGTTACCCAGAGATGTTATACAGCAGGACCGGATGGCATCTAGTCTGTTCCTACCAGATAAGCATTCCCAAGCCTGCCTCTGTCAGTCACTATTTGGGAGGCCAAGGTGCTGCCATAATCCATTGAAGCAATAGTTTACTATTAGCTGTGGAATGCCTGTGCTTTGTCTGTCCCCTGCATACATAGCTCAGGGTTTCTTGGTCTGAGTTGAAAGGCTGACATTCATGGCGAGGAATAGGAAATTTTTCATCACTAGTCTATATCCCACAGGCATTCTGCCCAGGGACCACTGAGGAGGGTGAGAAGAATGATAATAAGGGAAGCCAAGACTTCATTCTTACAATCTACGAACACTGCTGGTGGCTACAGAGAAAACAATCTGAAGTGTGTTTTTATTAATCCTCTGCCCAGTGCATTTGGGATGAGGATATAGATGCTAAAATTCAAGCCAGACTCATCTGGTTTCCTTTGGAAACTGCTGGATCCCGTCTTCAGAAATAAGAGAGCACCAGTTTCTTTGTTTATTTTCCAAAGTAAAATACTAATTCATGTCAATGAATCATTGAACTAGGTCTGTTAGACAACTTCTCATTTTCTTAATGATTCCCATTTTCTGGAAACCCAAGACCATGCTTCTAAAGGTGTTAGTCATCCAGATTTTTTCATGTGTTTTTGATGTGGGATCCATCCTGCTTGTAATCCTCTTAATGGTTCTTATTCTCTCTTGTTTCTCTGTCATTGAAACTTCTTTTCCTTTTTCACCTGACCAATTCTTACTAATCTTTCAAGATGCACCGCAAGTTTTTTTAAACCTTCCAACTCCAAGATTATTTTTCAAATGGGAAAATTTATTTTCTCATAGGAGTTGGCAGAGTTTCCATTCTTTGGTGAAATAAGAAGCCTGAACTGAATTTTTAAAATTGATGTATAAAGAGAAATTACCTCAAGTAGAGCTCAGTGAAATTTTATACACATCTGTGTAACCACCAAGCAGATTGAAATGGAGAGTATTTCTAAGCCCCATGAAGGTTCTTTTCTGCCCCTTGATCATCAATACCCCACCCGTGACATAACCACCAATTAGATTTTCCTATGTGTGAACTTCTTATAAATGCAATATGCACTTTGGATTCTTTTGTTCAAAATGGTGTTTTTTAGATTCATCCGTGTTATATCAGTGGCTGGTTATTTTTTTATTACTATGTAGTTGTCCATTATTTGACTGTATCACGATTTATGTGTCCATTCTTCTGCCGGTAATTGTTTGTTTCAAGCTTTTGGCAATTGTGAATGAACCTGCTATAAATAATATTGTTCATAATTGTACTCATTGCTCTTGGGGATAAAGCTGTAGGTGGCATTGGCAATTTATAGGGTAGGTCTATGTTTAGGGTTAGTAGATACAACCAAGCAGATATCCAATGTGTTTCCATGAATGTCAATATTTGAGTTGCACTACATCCTCACCAAAAGCTAGTACTACAGTATTTTTCATTAATTTTAGTTTATTTTCTTAGATGAGTGTTGGTATCTTTCCATTTGCCTGTTAGAAACTTAAGCATCCGATTTTGCAAAGTGCCTGTTCAAATCTCTTGTCCTTTTTACAAATAGAATTATTTGATTTTTTTCTTACTGGGCAAATTGTTTGAATAGACATTCCACCAAAGAAGTTATGCGGGCCCATAAACTCATGAAACGACACTCTTTTCTTTAATCAACCTCAAGAAACAAATGAAGATATGTCTTGAATAAATCTTTGGCCCTGATTGCCGTGGTCTTGTTCTCTATTACTAGCATGATTATGGAAATCCTTTTTGAGCTGGAGCCACAGCCGGAAAATAGGTGGGCATGAGCAGCTCTCAACCCCATTCCCAGCTGACACTGTTCTGAGCTACCAAAATGGCACCTTCTCTTCAGCCTACTTGTGGGTTTCTGGGTATTTGGAACTGTTACAAATTAGGATGTAAAAGTGCCATTTTCAGGGTGATGGGTTCTTCTTTTCTCCAATCTTACTTACAGAGGTTTCTTGTATAATTCGGCAGAGAAAATATTATTATTTTAACAGCTGACACTCGCATTCCTTTGTTTGAAAGAAATAGTTTGACAGGTGGTTGGTGTAGAGGGGTTGTTTGTTGATCAGAACTAGAATTTAAGGAGGTTTGCATGAGATCAAGGGAGGAACTCTTTGGCTCTTGAGAGTGGGCCAGATGAGCAGAAGGGAGTGCGCTTTAAGATGATGACATCCACAATTGCGTTTAAAAATGCTGATGTGATAGATAGTATCACTGTTCATCTATATTTGGTGCCACTTCCTGTGGGAGGATTCTGCAGCCCCACAGTCTCAGAACTCTGGCTTGGCCACGTGACTTGCTTTGGTCAATAAATCACGAGTGAAATGGATGTGCGTCATTTTCCAAGCAAAAGCTTTAAGAGTCAGTGAGTGATCCCTTCTTCCCTGATGCCTGGCCGTGTTCCAGATAGCAAATGCTCTGTCAGCCTCCATCCACAAAGAAGAAAATGGGAACAGAGCCAGAGTCAAACCGTGATGAACATGGAGAGTGAATAGACAGTAAAACTTTATTATTGGAAGCCCCTAAGATTTGGAAGTTATCTGTTAATTTAGTCTTACCTGATTGATTCTGCTCGGTTCTGTTTTATAAATTCTTCCTCATTCTCTATGTCTCCAACCAAGCAAATCTCTAGCAAATTCCACTCTGCTCACAAGTACTTTGTATGAGTGATTTTTGCTGTTGAATCAAGGAAAGGGATGCATTTTGGTTCTGGGTTGATGCACTGCTGAAATAACACAGGTTGAGCCAGAAGGAAAAGGATGATCCAGAGAATGAGAGCAGACATGGAGTGCATAGAGATGGTAGGAAGAGCTCTGGCATATCCAGGCCATGGAAGGCGAGGTTGAATTAATTTTAACCAGATATTCAAAAAGCAAGAGACTCCCTTCTGACATTCAGGTAATCTTTTTTTTTTTTTTTAGATTTTTTATTTTATTTTTTCCTTTTTCTCCCCAAAGCTCCCCGGTACATAGTTGTATATTCCTCCTTGTGGGTCCTTCTAGTTGCGGCATGTGGGATGCTGCCTCAGCGTGGTTTGATGAGCAGTGCCATGTCCGCACCCAGGATTCGAACCAACGAAACACTGGGCCGCCTGCAGCCGAGCGCGCGAACTTAACCACTCGGCCACGGGGCCAGCCCCGACATTCAGGTAATCTTGATGGAACTAACCTAGGAGACAAATGTCCCAGTGCTCTTCTGCATAATCTCCGTGTCTAGTTATTGTTTCATCTTCTAGACTCAGTTTGGGAAGTTAAGGCTATAGCTTTGATTGAAGGAAGAGATCACTATGTGATAGGTTAAGGTGGGAGATGGCTGCACATGGTTAGTATAAGCCTGGGGTCTCTGGACCAAAGGATGATATTGCAGATTTATGAAATGGCTTCATACATGTTCATTTAGAGAAATGGGGGTTTACCATTTACTGAACTTTGGCTTTTTTCTCCTTAAAATCAGTTCTAACTAGTGGGAAATTCTAACCAGGTTGTGGCATGCAGTTGCCTGTCAGGCTGATTCCCTAGTGAGTTCTGCATTTTCACCCTTTTCTTCTTTTTTGCAGGCACTGGGGCCGGGGGGAGTGGGAGAGAGTGCATTAGAAGCTGCTACCAAGGCATCATTTGAACCACATTTCTGCACACACAAAAAAATTCTTTTATACTAGAAAATTGTGGGAGAAGTGCTGGATGCTTTTTTCATTTCCGTTTAGAACCACGTCCCTGAATCTCGAAGGGCTAGCAAGCTGCCTCGTGGAGGACTAGGTCTTCAAAGCCAGCAGATCTTACTCCCTGTTTAGTGGAGTAAAGCAATACTGCAGAGTGGCAATCTTTGGCAGGTGATTCTCTGAGCCTGATGGAAGGAGCAGTGATACTTTCTCACTCTGCACAATCTGGCTTTTTATTTATTTAAGGTGCAGGGGTTAATGTCACTCTGAGGGAGCACGGTGCTGACACGAGAGAGGATGTCTCAGCTGCAGCTGATGGTCGCCAAGAGGGGTTGCCATCTAGGCCACGGCTGCCTCCCCATGCCCAGGGGCTTCTCCTCTTTCTCAAAGTGTCTCTGCAGCATCGGGTGGTGCCAGCAGAGTGCCCCCTGCCGAGGATGATGCAGATGCCTGAGCATCTCTGATGACTCCCGTCAATCTTCCTCTCCCTGGCCGCTCTTCTGCGTTCCAGACTCAGATATCTAACTGCTGATTTGAATCTCCTCTTTGAAGTCTAATAAGCCTCTCACCTGACTTATTCAAAATGGGACTTGACTCCCACTGCCCTCCAACCCCAATCTGCAATCTAATTGTGTTCCTGTCTTTCCATTCTCCCTCAGGTAAATGGTGCCACCTCCACCTACCTTCTTGAGAAAAAAGCCAAGTATTATTCTTGAGTCTGTTTTCTGCATCCTCATCCACCAGAAGGATCTATTAATTATATAAAAAAAAATATCCTGAATCTACCCATAGCTTCCATTACACATAATCAAATGGCCATTGTCTCTTGCCTGGACTGCTGAACTCATATTGAAACCCATATCCTTATTTCCACTTTTGCCTCCATACAGTAGCTGGAGGGTTCGTTTAATGATTTAGAATGGGTCACTTTTCTCTTGAAGTCCCTCTCTTGGCATCCCAGTGCTCCCAGGACAAAAACAAAATTCTGAACCATGTCTTTCTGTGATCTGGCTTCAGCCTGCATTGCTAATCTCCATCTTGCTCCACCCTCCCCTGAGCTCCTTACCCTCTGGCCACACTGGTCTTTCCCAACGTGCCAAGTTCCCTCCTACCCCAAGCCTGTGCATCAGCGTGCCCTCTGTCGGGGGCACTCCTGCCCTTGCTCCCTTCTGCTTCCTTATGTCACCCAGGTCTCAGCTTCAACACCACCTCCTCAGAGATGTTTCCAAAGGTCAGCACCTCCCCTGTAACACTCCGTAATGTCACTCTGCTTTTTTCCTTCACAGAATTTACCTATACTTAAATTATGTTGCTTATGGTTTCCTTGATTAATGCTAGTCCCCCCTCAGATGAGAACTATGGGCCATTTGAGGGCAGGAGCATTGCCTTGTTTGTTGATCACTAAGCTGCGCTCAGAATAATGCTGGCACGTAACAGGTAGTTAACAAATACTTTCAGGAAGAAGAAACTGACTGATTGTGAAAGCGTATTTTTCCTAGCAACAAAAAGTGATACTCTTATCCCATGCACTAGAGGTCACAGTAGGGTTTCTCATTAGTCTTAGCAGAGCTAGCACTTGTGGGAGACAGATAATGGCAAAGGGACTCCACAGATGTGATTAAGCCAGGGATCCTGAGACGGGCAGTTTATCCTGGATTATCTGGTGAGCCCGTTGTAGTCACAGGGCTCCATGTAAGAGAGCGACAAGAGGGCCAGAGTCAGAGAAGAAGTGATGATGGAAGCAGAGGTTTGCGTGATGCAGCCAGGAGCCAAGGGATGTGGGCAGCCTGTCGGAGACGGAAAACACAAGGAGTGGATCCCCCCCTGGAGGCTCCAGAAGGAACGAAGTTCTGCTGGCACCTTGGCTTCAGCTGCATGAGACCCATTTCAGATTTCTGTTCTCCAGAACTGTAAGATAATAGATATGTTGCTTTAAGACACGAAGTCTGTGCTAATTTGTCACAGTAGCAATAGGAAATGAATATAACAATGATGGCATTTTTCATGACCATCAGCAATGTTTGAGATTTCCGGAGAATCAGACACTTGGCCCCAGTGGGAGCTGAAACAGGAGGGAAAGAAATTATGATGCCACCTGAGCCCTCTGTGGGAGAAAGGCCCACTTCTGTTTTATTTACCACTGCACTCCCATTTCCTGACACAGTGTATGGCACACAGTAGGTGCACAATAATTAGTTCTTGATGGGATTTTGTGGCATTTCCTGTAGGCTCCTTGAAATATTCAGAAGAAACTTTAAAGAGAGCTTGGAATTCCCAAAACAACAGGTGGCATAAATAGTGCAGGTCCTCAGCAGTTACAGTGAGGCAATCCTGAGAATTTTCCTAAATATCTAAATCCATGAATAAGAAAATGCTGGACTAGATTGTTGACTTTATCCTAAATCACATTTCAATACACAAGCACGTATTTCCTGGGTATATCTTTAGGTGAGAAATCTCCTAAATTTTATTAATGCCATATTTTTCCATGTGAGAGCTGTTTTTCATACAGAAACGTTTTTTCTTTCACAAAATTTGTTGTGGATACAGTGATGGATGGCAAATCCCAAAGCCACATGGACATGGGGCTGCTGGGGAGCCAGCTCAGCTCACTCATGATCCTGGAGACTTGGCAGGTCCACAGTCTCCGTGATGCTCAGCAAAGCGGCAATGAATAGTCATTATGGGTTTTTGGACTTTTTGGGGTATGGAAGAAATTATGGTGTTAAATCATGAATCGATGGCAGTAATTTATTCTTGTGAGCCTAGAGCAATCTGGCTCTGAGAAACACAGATTAAGGTTTAGAGACTCCCTCAGGCATCAACGAACGGTGGCGGGTATTTGTCTGGACCTGGGGTGATGACTAATGTCTTGGGGTGACACTCGGGGCGGCGCTGTCCATAGACAGGTGTCAAGGGATTGATGATGCTCTCATGGGTCACTGCTGGTTTGGGAGATACAGATTCCCAGTAGCACTTCTTAGTGGTTCGCTTTTTGAAATACTTTTATTCTTTCCCCTACTGACTGTGTTCTGGGTTTCACTGTCCATTATTCTTTTTCCTTATGGACTTGAATTTTAGAAACCATTCAGCTTCTGACCAGTGGTTTGCGTCTGCCCTTCCCATCCCCAGTGAGTTCCCCGAAGATTTAAGAACGGCTTTTTGCTCTGCGGTTATTGTTTTGTAACTTTTGTTTCGCATCCTCCAGAGCAAAGTCATGCCCTCTGGCTCTCTAATCAGCGCTGACAGCTCCTGGTGCCACAGCCCCGGGAATCAGTCACACTGAGGAGGCGAGTGGCGTTCACACCCGCTCACCTTTGGAAACTGGCATCTGGGGTCTCCTGCAGAGAATCGAGGCTGCGGTTTAAAGTCAGCGCCTGCCTCGTTGCCCAGGATCACTGATTAGGAACAGGCTGTTCCCCCAAGACCATTTCCATTTCTATGGCTGGCTTTGAATGGAACTAATACATTTTAGAAATGCAAATGGCTTTAATTTGAGCAAGCCAGTGACAGGCTGAGCTAGATTCTTACGTTTTACCAGTTGCTTCCGGGCTACAATCTTTCAGGCAGATGTTTTGGACAAAAGGATAAAGCCAAGTTCGCATCCTGATGATAAGAGTCACAATGCTGGCTTTGCTGCTGCTAAAGCCGCGTACGAAAATTCCCAGGGCAGCATGAGAAGTGAGCAGTGTGAGGAGCCTGCTCTGCAGACTGCTGGGGGGGGGGGGGGGCTCAGTCTGCTCCCAGTAAAGCTTTTAGCAGAAATGGTGAAAATAAAATCTTTGCAGAAAGCCAACATCAGTATAAGCTCTTTATACGCTGAAGTGCTTTTATGTACATCATTTTATCTTATTAGATGCCCTTTCTGTCTAAGGGCTCACATCTTGTCTAAAAAGGAGAAGTAAGTCAGGAAGGGCCAACACAGATTTTGGCCTGGGAGACACTGGGACGAGCATCCTGGCTCTGCCTTGTCCAAACTCGTATCTCTTGGCTCAAGTTGGGAGGTCTCGCGTTGGTTCTGTGTCACAGGCCTTCATGGTGCAGATCCCAGCAGTGAGAGCGAGGCCTTCTCTGTGCTTACTAAAACACTCCAGCCTGGTGAGCATTTGTCCTTCCTATATACACTGCATTTCCTAGAAAAAGCTGAACCCTCAAAGGTACCTGGTAAAGCTTCAATGTGCTTCAGGTATCAAAATATATCTCCTGAGAACCTTGAGTCTGAAGCTTCTAGGTTATTAGAACAGGACCCTGAGTTCCATTATTACTCTATAATACTTATAAGCAGTATTAACTGATATCATTAACATAATATTAAGATAATCAACAACTAGCATATATTGTGACAGAGACTCTCTCCATGACTAAACTCTAGACAGGCTTCTCTGGGCCCTTTTCTGATGAGGGGCTATCCTTGGGCTTTATGGTCAAGAGCCCAGCGGTAGCGAAAATCCTGCTGAGTCAGTTTACCCAGAATCCCCAACTCTCAATATCCCATCACCCTCCATAGCTGATCAAATTCCACATCCCCCGGTGTCCACCCAGGAAATGTCTGATGCCCTGGCCTGCCTCCAGCGAGAGACCTGCGGTCCGTCTAGGAAGAACCCCCCTCCTTTTGCTGTCTCCTCTCAGTCATTTTCTATCCACCAACCCCCCGACCTGAACCATGGGTATAAATCCCGCCTTTTCCTTCTTGTGTTTGGCATTGAGCCCAGTTCCACACTGAGGTCTCTTTTCTTCTATTGCAATAGTTCTTCAATAAAATCTGTGTTTACCACTGTAACTACGGTCCTGCTCTGGTTTTCTTTAACAATTGTCAATACCGATGTTATGATGACAGCTGACATCGTCTGTCATGTAACAGTTGATAAAGCATTTCCATAACCATTGTCTGATTGGAGCCACACAGCCACACTGTGCAGCAGGGATTAGAAATCCAGCTTTTTAGAAGAGGGTGCGTGTCTCTACGTCCATGTGGGCTTGCCTGTGGACATTCGTCAAGTAAGCTGTGTAAGTGAGACAAGCGCCCGTGTCTCTCTAAACTCTTTATCTTGTCCACTTGGATGCAAACAATGAGATTTTTTTTCTTAATCTCCTGAGAATCAGGGGCCATGGTGGCCTCTGGAGGTTTAGAGGGACATGATGACAAAAATAAAGAGGGCTCACATCTCCACAAGGACTTTACAGTTTACAAAACCCTATACATACACACCTTGGATGGAATTTTGTGGAGGCGCCGCTTCCGATTGTTTTGCAAATGAAGAAACTGAGTCTCAGGGACTCGGTAGCAGAGTCAGGATCGTGACGTTAACACGTAGCTCAGCCCTGTGACTTTAGACATTGCGCTCTATTAAACCACGCTCCTCTCAAATAAGGTCAATTGCCTTAGGCAAGTATGGAAGGACAAGAGAAGTTTTAACAGATTTTAAAAAACCAGAAACTAAAATCGAAACAAGAAATGCGACAGTCTTAACTGGGTGTAGAATCACTCAGAAACTTCTTCTACTCTCTGGCCACCCTCCTTCGACTTCCTCCAGCCTCATACTGATGTTGGCTTTTCTTCGGAGTTTTTATTTTCATCATTTGTGCTAAAAATGATGAACCTACCCCTGATTTCTCTCTTTCATTCCCAGACACGCAAGCTTGTCTGATTCCAGGGTTTACTCTTTACATACGTTCTCATATTGGATTTTAGAGTCCATCTGGTTTTATCCCTACAATATCAAGGGATGAATGTATTAAGAAATAAATTTATGTTTTCTAACAGTCTTATACTGGTATCTGTCCCAAACCAAGCATCAGAGCAAACTCTAAGTGAGGTCACACTCAGGCTCCTAAACAGCTGGATGCATTACAGATGTGAGCACAGAATAGCCTCGTATTTGCACAGGTCCACTTCATAAAATATAGACAGAACTATAATCAGTAAACACCCCAAAGAATGAAGAGTAACATATGGGAGCTATTTTTCCCCAAACGGAAATCTTTTTACCATTTATCTTATTATTAAAGTGTACCTACTAACCATTAAAAGTCAAACAATACAGAAATGTATAAAAAATAAAATAAAAACCCCTTATAATCTACTCCTCTGAAAGAACTGTTGGTAATAGTTTGGCAAATATGCTTTTGGCTTTTGGATTTTTTGATGTGTATAAATATATATGTATGAATATTATATTATTTTCAAAAGAAGTGGAGTTATACACTCTTGTCTGTGACTTAATTTTTAAATTTAACAATATATCAGGAAAATCTTCTCATCTCTATGTGTCTGTCTATATATCCATACACATATATTTCTCTATCTTTATATCTACATCTCTGTATCCATATATATGCTTGTCTATATCTTATCTTTTTAAAGTATATATAATATTACATAACCTAGATGTGCTATAATTTGTTTAACTAATCCTGTATTGATAGACGGTTTGGATGTTTTCAGTGTTTCACTATTAAAAATAATGATGCAATGAATATACTTTATATATATTTGAACAATTATTCAGTTACTTCCTTAGCCAAAAATTCCCCTTTCCGGCATTGCTAGGGCATTTCAGGTTTTGACACATATCGCCAAGTTGTCCTCCAGTAAAGTTTTGCTAAAATACAACTTCCATCAGCAGATTATGTGGGTTCCCTTCTCTACACCCCCATGACAATATTGAGTATCATCAATCTTTGAAATCTTTTGCTGTAGATTTTTGGACTTCATATAATTCTACTCAAGCTCTAATATTTTCCCATCAGAAGACAATATAATTAAAAGTGTAAAAAATAAAGTCAGCCATGGTGATAAATCTAAATATAGTGTCAATTAGAGCCATGCAGAGTGATCTTGAGATGATCAATGATGAATCATAAAAAGCTGTTAGAAACATGCACAGATGAGACATTTCGCAAAATCTTTCATCCGATTCAACAATGGCAGCTGTAGGAAAAGCACAAACACTCCCAGCAACACACAACATGGAGTTCAACACAATTTTGCAAAGCAAACAGGAAGGTGCTGAGCTGTTTAGAAGGGTGTATTACACCCAGGAAAGAAGAGAACTCTGCGTCATGTATGGTTCTATTTTCTTCATCTGGCCCCAGTTATGGCACAGGTGTATGCCTCCTCATCCATCTGTCTGTCCATCCATGGTCATTCTATTTGTCCATACATCCACATCCATCTGTCCATTATTCAATCAACACTTTGATGTTCATTGTACTTATTGAATCCACACTCAGGGTCGATTTCTCTGCCAGACGTCCTCAGGGCCTTGTGTCTCCCCACCTCAGCTCTGCATGTCTTTGTGTGGCTTCATTCTGTAAACAAGGTCTGACCTCAGGGAGGCCAGGTGACCATCACTGCTCTTGGACCTGCATCCTGTTATCTTAACAGCCAAACACAAGATGTTTATCTTTCCCGTGCTTGTATATCAGTCCCCTGGGAAGAACTGACTAACCTTGCTTGGAAATTGTGCCCATCCTGGAAAAATTCTCTGTGGTCAATGGATGGAGTATTTTCACCTGTTAATCTAGGTCTTGTGCTCAGCCCTGCTCTGAGAAGGACATGCACTGGTTGACATGATTAATAGAGAAGGGAAATTGATAATCATATTAGACAAAACTAGAGCTACCACCATTTTCTATGAGAGGGAGGTGGTGATAAAAATGTGGATGCCTCTCACTCCCATGTGTGGTACAGGGAGGTCACTAGGAAAGCACCAGGAGAGGCATGTATCATATGCAAAAAGATGGGAGTAGAATTGAAGGCAGAAGAAAAAAGCGTAGTGTGGGGGCCAACTCTATGGCATGGTGGTTAAGTCTGGCACACTCTGCTTTGGTGGCCTGAGTTTGCAGGTTCAGATCCCTGGTGCAGACCTATACCACTCATCAAGCCATGTTGTGGTGGTGACCTACATACAAAAAAAAGATAGAGGAAGATTAGCACAGATGTTAGCTCAGGGCTAATCTTCCTCAAGCAAAAAAAAAAAAGAGGAAGATTGGCAATGGATGTTAGCTCAGAGTGAATCTTCCTCACCAAAAAAAAAAAAAAAAAAAAGGTGTAGCGTGTTCAGGAAATAATGAGTAATTTTGTCAGGCTGGAGGATATGATTTGTTGGGGGAAACAGTAGACTGTGAGGCAGGAGAGAAAGTCAGGAACCAGCCTATAAAAGGCATACTCAGGAGTTTGAATTTTATCTCCTTCCAAGAGTGATGGGGAGAGGCATCCATTTTGGAGGTTGGACTGGGGAGTAGAGATTTTCAGCGGGTGGGGAGTGGACTGATGGCTGGGTGTGTTTAGAAGCCATTGCAATTGGCCAGGTGACTGATGTAAGAAGGTAGGGAGACAGAGAGTCTCCAAGAAGAAAAAAGTTCATGTGGAGAACAGTAAAAGGAATTTCCCATCTCCTTGAGGAATTTCATACACAGGGCTGGGCCTCGAATGTCCCCAAAGCCTGGATGGTCGTCTCCCAAGGAATCGCTGTCTAACTCTTTCTGGTGAAGACCTCTTTTTCCCAGGCCAGCCTGCTGTGAAACAGTGGCCATTTCTTAGCCTCTGTCCCACCAACTTCCTAGTCCCTGGCCTCGGATGTCCTTCCACTCTGGCCTGCTCCAGCTCATCCTCATCCTGGCCCTTGCAGTCTGTGCTTCATCCTGGAATGAACATAATTTAATTTAAAAAATTGTGATATAATTGACATATAACATTATATTAGTTTCAGGTGTACAACACAATGATTTAATATTTGTGTATATTGCAAAATGATCATCACAATAAGTCCAGTTAACATCTGTCACCAGACACAGTTACAAAATTTTTTTCTTAAGATGAGAACTTTTAAGATCTACCCTCTTAGCAACTTTCAAATAGGCAATATAGTATTATTAATCTCATTATTTCCTAAGAGAAGGACTTCCCATTCTCCCTTGCTGTGTGTGGACAACCGTAATGGGGCATATGAAGATTATAAGACAATTAGGGTGTCCCTATAAATCCCACGTGAAGGATCATGGTTTGCTGGAATCCGTACAAGAATCTTCTCTTTCTAGTTCATTCATTAAGCATCCACTTGGGGCCAAGCTCACTGCTGTCACTTTGCATATCTTATCTCATTAATCATCAGGCAGCCTTGGGGACATTTGTTTGTGCAGGCAGGCGACAGAGTTGTATTGAGCACCCATTTTGTTCTAAGTACTGAAAATAACGTAATGAACACGTCATCAAGATCCCGCCCTTGTGAAGCTGACAGCCTTGTGGGAGAAACAGACCACAAATAATGAAATACACAGATGTGTGACATAATTCAGGGTAATGGTGAGTGTTATGAATAAAAATAAAGCAGGTTAAGAGTAAGGAGGGTGACAAGGAGGTGGACAGAATGTGGTGGGCTCTTCTAGATAAAAAAGCTAAAGAAGGGGTCTCTGAGACGTTACATTTGAAGGGAAAGCTGACTGAAGGGAGGGAACAAACCATACATGGTCCAAGGGGAAAAACACAGAGAACAGCATGTGCAAAGGTCCTGGAGTAGAACATAGGTCAGCTTGTTTGAAGAGGGAAGATCAGTGTGTCTGGAGCACGCTGAGCAAAGGGACAGTGAGGGGAGGTGTGTTGGAGGCAGCAGGGCAGGCCAGGGGGCCTCGGGGCTGTGCTCAGGAGTCCAGAGTTCTCTCTACCTGAGCTAAGAGGCTACTGGCGGGGTCTGAGCAGAGGAGGGCCCTGATTTGCCATTTACGGGTTTCACCTGATTGTCTAGATCTTGAGGAGAGAATAGATGGGCAGCTGGGCAGGTGCGGAACAGGAGCAGGAGTGAAAACAGAAAGCTGTGAAAGGCTCTTTCAGTTGTCCAGGCAAGAGATGATGGGGGCTTGTACGTTTTCAATAAAACAGACGAAGAAACTGAAGCTCTTAGACTTTACCCCATCATCACAGTATCTCTAGCCTTCAACACAGGTCTGGGATCACTATCGATACTTTTTTGCATCAAACTAAAATGAGTCTGAGTGACTTATCTAAGTGCAAACAGCAATTAAGAGACAAGTTCTAGAGTCAAAGTCAGGTCCTCCTGGCTTCAACTCAAGGACTCTCTCCTCAGTGCTCGCTCACCTTCAGAATACAACACGAGCAGATGTCTATAATTCACTTTCCATTAAAGATATAATGTTGATTGATAATATTAAAAAAGAAATGAGAATATTCCCTCTTTTTTTACTGTTGGCTAACCGATTACTTCATCTTCGGATACTGGAGTTACAATATTCCTTTTAAAGAAAAAAAATGAAGTGTAATAACCAAGAAAAGGCACTTATAGGAATAAATGAAATAATAACTGATTTCCCTAATCAAGGAAGATTGAATCTCTGATTTTTAATATTAAAAAAACTGATTTAATATCTAATATTTATTTAATGCCCATTATATTTCAGATACCATATGCTTTGCCTATGTCATAGCTAATCCTCAAATCGAGACTTTAAGCTGGTATTACTTTCCTCCATTTATTGGTGGGAAACAATAACTAGGCTCACAGAATTTAAGTAATTTGTCTGTGATCATAAAACTGGTAAATGGCCAAATGGGAATTAAAACAAAACTCTGAGCTCTCTGTGTGGAGGGGAGGGGTCTGGTTGTGGTGCCCAGTGGTCCAGCTCCCCTACAGCACCCTGGGCCCTCATTCCACACCCCCCTACATCCATCTCATCATCACAGCCCGGGACAAGAGCCACCTGGAAGGCTCAGTGCTGCCCGAGTCAGCGTCAGTCTCACGAGGCCAGCACTGCAGGGCGAGTCAGGACGGCTGAGCTGTGTGGTGCTTACCTCGACGAGGACAAAGTTATTATCCCATCATAACACTGGTTTGAATTGAAATGACCACAATGGAAAATAAAATAGACCTGTTTTTAAAAAGTCACACAGCAGGTAAAGAAGATCAATTTAAACAGGGCAGTTGGGGTGTGTAAACAATTTTTATTCCAAGTCCATTTCATTCCAAAGTGTTGGAAATATTAAAGGAAAATAAATTATCCCCTTTGCAATATAAATTGTTTACCTCTTTTTCTAACTCTCCCTTTTCTTTTTATTTCCTTTCTCCACCCCTGTTGAAATAATTTTATTTTCCAAACTAGCATTTTGGTTGTTCTTTATGTTACTGCTATTCCCGTGAATAACTGGGTTTGTCGGAGAGAATGGAAGCATTGTCTGGACTCTCACAGTTTAATATTGGAAAGGATAGAATTTTTCTTCTCATCTATCATTCATGGTTTGCTGCTGTGAGTTCACAAAGCCAAGAGCTTTCAAAAAGTGGAAAATAATATTGGAGAAGGAAGCAGAAAGAGGATGCTAGCATCCTGAAAGAGAATTCCAACATCCTGCTGCCCGTTCACATGACGTGGGCATAATCATCCTTCTGAGGGTAAGAAGCAGAAAAGGAATCAATAATTTTACTTTGAAGATTCTGTAGCAGTGTAGATAGGGGAGTGGGCGCACAGTATGTTTGCTTTCCTTAGCGATAGGGTTCTTTACGTTTGCAAAGAAAAGAGAACAATTGAAAGATCCTTACTGGTTGGAATCTCAAGGAGGTTGGCACAGTCATACCTGGTATATGGAACCAATCATACTCACTCTCTCCTCCCCACAAGGTGGTTTCAAAGCAAATGAGATGCCAGTAAAGAATACGCATGGAAAATTATAAATAGTTAAGTACTTAAAGTAGATTAACTGCATGTGATACTGACAACCAAATTGTTAACCCTTAGTGAGGGTCACTGGGCATGGGGCACACCTTCTTTACAAGCTCGGTGTCCATTTCCCATAGAACATCTGGAATGGGACCTCCCTAACCCCCTTCCAAATTATGGGGGCTGCTTACCCTGATGCAATACGTCGATGGCCAATTTGATTAATACTCTGGACCTGAGCTATATTTTCCTTGTCTCCTTGAGGTCTTTACCTTTTATGCATCTGACCTCAACTCTTTTTGGATTTATCTTATTTGAATTTAGTGACTGAGATTCCAGACTAAACCTCTTAGTTCTTAACTCGTTCTGTGTTCAGTCTAGGTTCCAATTCTGGAAGTCTCTCGGCTTAGGCAGCCATGTCTTGCTTCACAGCTGTGAATAAGCTGTGCCATGTCCTTGGTCCCCATCTCAGTCAGATCATCAGAGAGATAAGATCCGATGCTCAGAAAAGCCCCACACAGATGAGAATCTACATCTCTGTCATGTTCATAGTTTTTCTATCTCTACCTTTTTCTCCGCATCTTGACCGTCTTTAGATTTGCCCTCATGATTCATTTTCTCATATTGAGTGTAGTCTTATCCTTCAGGCCTGATGTTTGGCACTAACTCTGGCTACAGCTTCTTTCCCTTATCAGCTATGATTTGATTTCCCTCTGTTCTGGGAAACCGTCTCCCCTCTTCAGCTGAGCTTCCTGGATCCAATTCCTTGACGCTCTCTCCAAGGGTAACGCCAGCAATGAATGGACTTGTGTTGGAATGCAAGGAGAATGCTGTCTTCTGCTCTTTGTTCACTCACATGCACAGCATCTACACATCCGGAAACATAATGTGTAAGTACAAGGTAGACAAAAATTACGGGTTAAATGAGAAATCGTTTTATTACCTGTTGTCCCCTCTGGAGCCTATCAAGTACACAAGAAAAGTTTGCTCGGGTCAAGTAGACAAACCTTTATTGATTATCCGACACTGGAGTTGACCTGATATTGGTGCTATTATTGCAATGTGGCTTTACAGGTAACTATTTACAGCTGGTAAATTTTTTTGTCATATTTTGAGTCTCAGCCAAAATATACCTTTTCTATTACATCTTCTTGGGTTTGTCCTTCCTGCCAGAATTAATTGTTCTTTTTCTTTCCCAGCTACATTATTTGTCTCTCTTTAGTACTTACTTAGTCTGCTTTATGTTATCACTAGTTATATACACAGTAATCATCAGACCATGTTCCTCATCTGTAAAAAGGAGATAATAACAGTATCTTCTCCCCAACATTTCTTGGCAAGGATTGTTGACACGTCCTTCAGGGAGGAAATGCTCCTTGTAAAAAATGAACAAATGGGGCTGGCCCCAGTGGTGTAGTGGTTAAGTTCGGATCTTGGGTGTGGACCTACACACCACTCATCAAGCCATGCTGTGGCGGCATCCCACATATAAAATAGAGGAAGACTGGCACAGATGTTAGCTCAGCGACAATCTTCCTCAAGCAAAAAGAGGAAGATTGGCAACAGATATTAACTCAGGGCCAATCTTCCTCACCAAAACAACAACAACAACAACAACAAAAGAACAAATAAATAAAACCTATCAGGGTCTCAATAATCTGTCACTAAAGTTTTCTACTACAATATCATGAGACTCATTCATTAGGCTATAGATTCAGATGTCCCACAAATAAACCTACACTATGACTTTGAAAGAGCAAATTGAGCAAAAATCAAACATTTTTATGTATTGGTAATTTGGTGCACCATGGAGAAATTTTGTAAATTTCTACCTATCTTCAAGCATTCATTCTATTTTGCACGTTCTTTTTAATCATTTATGAATCTTTGCACAAGTTTTCATTGGTAGCATTCCTTTTAGTTTATTTTTCTAAGCCTGTGGTTAGGCTCTGTCCTTAAATCTACCTCATACACAACTTTCATGAGATCTTTAATTCTGACTTCAGAAGTCCTGTCAAATGCTGGCAGTATAACGTCATGAGGTAACCACATTTATGCTCACATTAGGTAAAAGTAATTGGAATAAATTTATTGTGTAATATGGTGAAAACAAAAGAAGAAAAATAAGAATAACTATCTGATAACTTTAAAATCAAAATACATTTTAGTTAAAGAGCTTGGAGAATGGACAAATTATTTTAAAATTGATTTAAAAAATCAATGTAGAGAGCTAAGAAATTATCAACATTTGAAGTTGTGATTTTCAGCATCTACTTTTGAAATATTTTCTTTTAGATGAAAACTAGAAATGTCATACAGTTCTTAGAAAAGTAGAAGTTGGGATAATTGTCTAAAGATAAATTAGAAATAAGAAAGTAAAGTGTGAAAAATAATTCTATAACAATATAAAGATACTCATAATTATTGAAAAAGTAAAGTATATTCTGAGGAATGGATTCAAATATTTAAAAGATTCATAAAAAAGTTTGAATATTGGCCCATTGTGTACAAAAATTGCCATTATTTCAAGAAGGCTTTGACTGAATACTGATTGTTTTGGTCAATTTATTTTTGGCAACTCATTCTTTAATTGTCATTGACTTCAGAGAAACATGTGTGTCTTCCCACATAACTCAGTCTCATAGTAATCACTAATGGCACTGTCACCCTCCAGTGGGGTATGAGACCAATGTAGAACCAGTGTCATAAACAGTCTGGGAGGCCACAGGACTCATTTTGGGGGGAGTTCCATAGCTTCTCAGAGTTCTGTTCCTTTTCTGTGAAATGGAGAAAATTGCATGAGATGACACATTTGAAACATTTTTAAATGTAAAGCTTTGGACAGGTGTACAGGAATATTACAATACATTATTATTACTAAAATGATTGAATCATATTTAATCTTACGTTAAAATATGATTTTTTTAAAGTGCAAGAAGCACATTATAGCAGCTGCTAATGGAAACATAGAGACTCACAGATACCACTGAAAATAATCTCAAAAGGATTTCTAACCTCTCTGGAGTTCGGCATCTTGTCCTAGTTGGTTAGCCATTCACTGGCTCGAGTTCAGTGCACGCCTTCTGTGTATCTTTCACTAAAATGCTTGATTAAATGGACTCTTCAACTCATTCTTTGATTCATTCATTGACTCATCCAGTTATTGGTTTGTTAAACAAACATTTAGTGAATGCCTATGAGGGCCAGCCCCTGGGCTAGGTGCTCACAGTTACTGAGGGTGACAAATGAGGAAATAGAGCATGACAACGCAATGCAGCAGGGCTGTGACGACCGCTAGCACACAGCCCCCTGGATGAGAGAGCAGCAGCATTTAACCCAGCTACCAAGATCAGAGAAAGAATGTTGGAGGAGATGGCAGCTAGACATCTGAACCAGCTCCTGAAGAATAAAAAGCTTGGGAAATAAGGAGGGGAGGGGAACACGTGATTTTTCTAATAAGCAACACACAAAGTATCTTGTGCTAGTTTAGTCCGTGTTAGTTGAACTGAATTGAGGCGCCTTTAAGCCATAAGCGTTTTTTAAAGTGTTTACAAGGTGGTGTGTGGCATCTGAAGCACAGAAAAGAACTCTTCAGTTAATCAGTTCTCTTTCATGGCGCTCAGTTAATAATTGCATTCATTCTCAGAGCAGCTCATAAATATATTACCGCTTCAGGCTTACGGTTTCAAAGTGCATAAATGAAAAATGATCAGTGCTTCCTTCCTTACTGTGAACATTTTAAATTCCAGCATTAATGTACTCATTTCTCCTTTATAAGGGCTAAAATGAGCACTGAAAATAATGGGTTTTGCTTTATTGATTTCAGAGAAACTACAGAAATGTAAAAACATTGAGATTTAAAAAAACAAAAATGAAAACACGACCAAATAAAAGAAGCTCTTGCCTCCTGTAAAGTACTGTCTTTTAATGTGAAAAAGCATGTGGAATATCAGCGTTATGTTTGCTTACATTAAAAAGAGAAATTCACATGCCATCTCTTACAGGACCGTGGCCATGTTGGAGCTGGATCTTGATGTGTGTTCAGTAAATGCCATTGATGAAGCAGCAGCACAAAGGGCAGCAGCAATGTTAGGAAGACACTGGAGTTGAAAACAATGGTACTGAGACTTCCAGGGCTGTGAAAATGAAGGCAAAGCGGGGATATGGGAGCCAGTATTTATTGAGCACTTCTCATGTATCCGGAGCTGAAGGGGGGCTGTTAGCCACACTTCTCAGATGAGAAACCCAAGGCTCAAAAATGTGGAAGAACTTGCTTTGGCTCACAGTTTGTCACTGTCAGGGCTGGAATTCAGTCTCAGATCCATCAGACTCCCGATCCATTATACCATTTCACTGTCCTAAAAGGAGGTGGAGTAGAGTAGAAACAAATAATTTGAGAAGAAAGAGAGAATAAGTGTTTATACCAAATGGAAGGCAAGTCCTGTTAAGGGTGAGGGGGAGGGCTAGGGGCGTGGGAGGAGGCGACTGGAGTTGGCAAAAACCACTGTTCATCTGGGCATCAGGTGAAATAAACCATGAAAATCACTCAGACTTTATTAAACATATTATTTTACTTAAGAGAAATTATAAAAGGGAAAGCGTTCTAGAATGTGAGTTTTGATTTTGGTTTGAAAAAGGTGGTCACCATCAGACAACAGTCTCGTGATAGAAAGTCATCAGCAGACAGGTGATTCATCCAAGTCCTTCCTGCCTGAAGAAACATGTGTGTGTGTGTGTGTGCAAGCATGTGCATCTTTGTACACGTGTGTGTACAAATGAGATAGTCTGTCTTTTCTCAAACAGTGCCACCTCAACAATGCCTGAAAACTTGACTCCCCGGTGTGGCCTCCGATCTTCCCAGTATCTCTTAATGCTCCAGAATTTCCACCAACAGAGATGAAATGTCTTGGACCTGAGTAGTCAAGTGCTCTTCATGACAGTCCACCTTGGAGTGAGGTTACGTTTGAAGATGCTTTTGATGAAAGTGTTATCATTAGACATGGAAGAAGAGATGAGAAGGCCAAAGAGCTCTTCTCCTCTGACTTTGGCACGAGCCAGCCTTGCACACAGAGGACTTGTAGACTGCGCCTGATCAATGTAACTCTGCCTTATTATAGGAAGCAGTCCATTCAGCTTTGATATCCAGTGGGGGGGGGGGGGTGTCTCATCATTCTTTGATGCCATTTTACTGGTTTCTTCGTGTCTACAGGAGATGCTTTTTAAAGCCTGTCTTATAACGTTAGTGTGCTGTAGTGTGTAGAGCACGCTATTTGGAGACACAGATTTGGTCCAATAATGGGTTCTGCCACTTTCTGGCACCTTAACCTTCATCCCCACTGTCCCTGCCCCATGGCCAATTTCAAGCCTTTGTCACTCCTTTCCTGAACTTCTACCTAGTCCCCTTGCTTCTGGTCTCTCACTCTCTGATTTAATCAGTCCTTGTTGCTGAACAACCTACACAGTCCACATATTTCATCATTGAACTGCCCTGCTTCCATTTTTTCAAATGATTCTTCATCAGCTAAAAAAATGAAACTTGAACCCAGCAGAAGGCCCTTTGTGATCTGGTTCATGCCTGCTTCTCCAGCAGCCCCTCCCATCTCGCTGTCTGCTGTTGCATCAGGCCATAAGCAGATGCCTGAAAATTAGGGGGCTTCGTGCCTCTGAGTTGTGTTTGCTTACTTGTCCTTAGGATTCAGCTTTAAAACTTTCTTAGCTTTCCAGGACCCCTCTTCCTGTTCCCTGCTTCAGCTTTGATTTTGTGCTTTACCGTGTGCAGCCCTCCCCTGTTGTCAGTCATTTCCCTCACTCCACTGCAGTGATCTGTTTACTTGCGTGCCCCACTTCTGCAGAGATCGCGAGCTCTCCGATGGACAGGCTGTGATGTGTACCCTCTAGATGAAAGAGCTGGGTTTGGAGTCTGGCACATGGCGGCTGTTCAGACAGTGGTTATTACATGAATGACATTACTTTCTTGGCCTAGAAACTCTAATTTGTGAAATAGGAATAATAACACCCATCTCATAGAGTAATTGTAAGGATAAAATTTGAAAAAATGTGAAAAAGAACTTTTCAACTATAAAGAGCATAATGCATCCTAGTTATTAGTATGATGTTAACGTAGGTCTTGGGAATAAAGCTTTGTGTTTATTTAATGGGCATTTAAGACTCCACAGATTCTGCTCAAAGTCAGGAATTGGACTTGGTCTAAGGATTCCTGTAATAAACAATGTTTAGTGTAATTATTAAAATTACTACCTGCTGATTAGGCCCACACTGCTTTTTAATTATCTTAGCTTCAGGAAAAAAGGGGTACATGAAGGAATGGAAGTTTCGTAACAGGTTGTTATAGCATTATTTGTTCACAACTACTAGCAAATGTATTTTGCAGAATGCTTCAAATCCAGTTTTTAAAGACTGAGCCGCAGCTAGTAATCATTTCATAAATATTAATGGAGAACATGCAAGTGGAAAGTTAAATTAAAATGCTCCCAAATGGCTAGCAGGCAGCAGAAAATGAGCAGGCACCTCTAAACAGTGGAATTCGTGGTTGTATAACTTTTATCCTCTCATTAGAGTACAAAACAGAAGTTGATTTTTCTCCCACTTAAAATCAGTTCATGTTGAAGGGAAAATGCAAATCAGCTCAATTACTGAAAGATTCTAGAAACAGCTATTCTTCAGAGTACATCTGCTTTCCCTGGTCTTGGTTGAATGCAGATGGTTGGACACACAGACTTCATGAGTGACTGTGCTCTTCTCATTGGGTTGCTTGGCAAGACTTCACAAGATTTTGGGAAAGGAGAGAACAAGCAATATTTTACATCCATTCACCATCAGTTTATCATCTTTAACTTCTGGAGTTTTTATGCATCTATATTTCTGGTATGTTGAAAATATGATTGATTTACAGATTTCAAACTGGATAAGGGAGAGTACAGAGTTCTGATTAGCTGTGCCCAGTGTTGCTGTAGCAGCTAATTTTAGATTATTTTTAGCATCAGAATTAGACACGTTTATGTCATATTATATTTATCCATCCATCCACCCATCTAGTAGATGTTCTCTGAGTGCCTACTACGGACTGGGTCCTGTGCTAGGCATTGGGAATGAGTAGTTGAATAAGACATGGCCACAGGGTTTCTTCTCCTAGAGATTTCACTATTTCATCAATTTGTTATGAGACTTAAGGAGTTATTAGCTGTAAAGCACTTAGAATAGTTCTTGATACACAGTACTGACATACAGTAAGCCATGTGTGATGGTGGGGGCAGGGCAATAGCAGGGGATGGACAAAGTGGGAGGAATCAGACCATGATGAACTTCATGTGAGATGTTTTCCTTATGAGGAAAGAGGATTGACTGAAGAATGAAAGCAGGAGAGTGAGGTGATCATCCATGTGTTCCATAAAGACCATTGTGACTGCTGTATGGAGGATGGCGTTAAGATGACAGGGCTAAGGGGCTCAACATCAGTTAGAGGGCACTTAAATTAGATGAGGAGAAAGAAGACAGTGGGCTGAACAAAGAAGCATGCAGGATAGGGGAATGGGGGAGATATGTGAGATTTTTAGGAGAAGGAATTGGTGGATATCGGTAATTCATTGGCAATGAAAGGCAGTGGGGGAAACGTGGAGTCTCAGTTGATGTCCAGGTCGCTAGAATAGAGGACTGTAGATAGTTAAGCCTTAAGTGAGAAAAGTGAAACATGGAAAGGCACTGAGTTCACAGTTTTCCTCAGAGTTGCATCTCTAAACAGAGAATGTACTTAGCTGGACGCAAACTCTGCCAAACCAGCAGTGTAATTCTTGGATAAGACTTTTCACCTTTCTGGACTTCAATTTCCAACCTCATAAAATGGGGGCAAATGCCATCCTAATCCAAAGGGTTGTTGAGAAAGGGAATGAAGACAATCTACATGAAAACTTCGGATGACAGGACTTTGAATGCGCTGGTGGATCTAATTCTGAACAGTGGTGATGACTTCACACTGAATGATTTGTTCAGTTTGGGAAGCTTGCCCAAAAGGAAAAGACTTATTCATACTCTTGTTCATTCTTGAACTCCCTTCTTCATTTGTTTATTCATTCATCCATTTGGCAAGAATTTATCGAGGATTTCTGTGGAGAGGTAACATGTCAGGTGCTTTGACAGGTAGGTTCACTTTGGTAAACAAGGATTCCTTTGGGTGCCAACTACGTCTCTGGGCTAAAACCACTGTCAGATTTACTCTGATCATATCTGTAACCTGGCTGAGTAGCATGAGAATGAAACAAAGATGTCCCTCAGGATTTCAAAGGACCCAACACTGACCCTTCATGTAGCTATCACGATGACAGAAGACAGCACATTGGATGGTTGCCAGTGAGTCAATATTTCTTTTCATTTTGAAAGAAATTAATTGGTGAATGTATTGTTATTGATAACAACATTAAAAACAATACCTAAAATCTATTGAGTGCTTTCTAACAAGTTGTACTTCATGTCCACTAGCTCAATTAATTCTATGAAGCAGGTTTATTGTTTCCTAGTTTACAGGTGAAGAGATTGGGCCTAAGAGAGGTTCAATATCTTGGTTAAAATCATACAGCTAGTAAGTGCTAGAGCTGGGATTGGAACCTAGGTCTGTATGAATGTAACTCCTATTTCACTATCCTACAGTGTATTGGAATTCAGTAAAACATTAATGAGCATATTGCCCATATTTCAATGTGTTTAGAAGGTTGTGTTATCTTGATTTCCCTAGTCTGAACAGATTTTCTCCTCTGTTACATACATTTTGTGCGTACATCTTTCTTAGCATACACCATACTGTTCTGTTGTTCAACTAACTTACTTCTCTGTCTCCCTTCCTAGAATATGAACTCCTTGGAGGCAGGGACCACGACTTATGGTCTTGTACATGGCAAATAAGGAACAATTAGAACATGTTTGAGGAATGAATGTGTGTGTATATAAACTACAAATCAAAAATATTTTTTCACACTCATCGAAAGCTTCCTGCTTTGGGTACAATTAAAGACTTAAATAGATGATTATATTTTAATTGATGTAGAATTATCTATTTAGGTTTCAAAAATGTTCTCAAAAGCTATCTTGTCTGAAAAGCCTCTGATACATAGTTATTAACTCTTTCCTTTATGTTTCCACATCACTGCCTATATTGCTCTATTATTCATTTCAGGGAATTATAATTATTTATCTATCTCATGCCATATATCTTGAGTTTAGCTGCACTGACATTGACCTCAGCTGATGGAGCTGCATGGAGACTAGGTTTCTTAGCCTTCTTAGGAACCAAGGATGCTGAATTCCTTCCAGTTGGTGACCTTGCAGCCACCTTCTTTCCCACTAAAGCCAGTCTGAAAAGGCTGGAAAAGGTGACTGTACCCTCAGATGGGCAGACATCAACGTAAAGCCATCAGAAACATGGAAAAGCAAAGAAACGTGACACCAACAAAGAAACATAATAATTTTCCAGTAACTGACCCCAAAGAAATGGGGATCCACAGATTACCTGAAAAAAATTTCAAAATAATTATTTTAAGGAGGCTCAGCAAGATTCAAGAGAAAAAAGATAGAGAACTCAATGTACTCAGGAAAATAACACATGAAAAAAATAAGAACTTCAACAGAGAGATATAAATCATAACAAAAAAATCAAATAGAAATTTTGGAGCTGAAGAATATAGTGAATGAAATGAAAAATACAATGGAAATTTTCAACATCAGGCTCAATCAGGCAGAAGAATCTGCAAACTTGAAGATGGATCTCTTGATATTATCCAGTTAGAGGAGAAAAAAGAAATTAGAATAAAAAAAGAGTGAAGAAAGCAGACGTGTATTATGGGACATCATAAAGTGAAACAATATCTGAATTACAGGAGTCCCAGAGGAGAAGAGAAAGAGAAAGGGGTAGAAAATTTATTCAAAGAAATAATGGCTAAAAACTCCCCAAATCTGAGGAAAGATAGGGCCACCCATGTACATGAAATTTAAAGACCCCAAACACAGATCTTTACTGAGACACATTATAATCAAGCTCTCAAAAATCAGAGAGAATTTTGAAAGCAGCAGGAGGAAAAGCGCTCATCACATACAGAGGATTCCAGACAAGTCTGTGAGTAAATTTCTCAGCAGAAACCTTGTAAGCCAGGAGAGAGTGGGACGATCTATTCAACACGCTCAAAGAAAAAAACTGTCAACTCAGAATACTCTCCTCAGAGCCCTTTAAAAATTTTATCTTATTTGTGTTATGTGTTTTCTAGATAGCATCCTTGACCAAATGTGTTGGACCCTCTATAAGAGTTTCTTCATCACTCTCCAAAAATGGAGTGATAAGAACTCTGTTGGGTCATGATATTCAACGACCAAAACTTCATTCTCAAGTATCTGATATATTTAAACCTGCAAAATCAAAAGGAAATCATCAAAAGTATTCCCTAGAGAGACAGACAAGGTCAGCAAACACAGAAAAATTTTTAACCCTCCTACCAAAGTCAGGAGTTTGAAGAACACAGTCAGTGTGTCCTGTAACAGGGATTCAGAGGGCGAAGCCCTGGACTTCAGCCACCATAGTTGGTGGATAGCCCTGCTTCCCCCCTGATTTTGTATGACTTCTTGGTGACCCTGATAATAAACCCCAGATTTTCCTTATGTTAGCGTGAGTAGGTTTCTATCCTTGCAATGGAAACAACTCTCTGACTAAAGTATACTTTTAATCATTGTTCTTTTACCTGTAAAAATCATTATGATTTCCAAAACAGTGCTATTGAAATGTACTAAATGCTATAACATGTCTAGATGCTCGTTACAGGATTTGGCATGTAATAGGCATTCACCAGCTATTGGCTTCCTTCCTTCCTGAGAGAGGGGAGGGCTGCCAGGTCTTCAATATATCCCCAAGTCCAAACTCCCCATTGTATAAAGGGAAAATTGAGGCCCAAGGAGGTGAAATGACTTGGAGATCTGGAACTCCTGCCTCCAGTTCTGTAAACTTTAAGTTATATTCTCCACCCTTCTCAGATGCCAATTTTCTTAGCTAGAGTAGAAGGCAAAGTCTATGGTGGTAGCAGTAAGAATAAAAATGACGTAACAGAGATTCATACACCCAAGCCTCCTACATAGATATCCCTACAACACAACTTTTCATCAAATATCCCCCAGGCCCCCGCTGTGTTAGAACATGGGGCACCCAAGAGAATGAAGCATGGGTCCCGCTCTCTATCTATCCTAGGAACAAATAAGTAAGTAACAGCAATGTTTACTCGCCACCTATTATTTTCTTTTTTAGTGTTTTTGGCAGTCAAGGCAGTATTTCTTTATATTATCATCATGACAACCCTATAGGGTAGATTTAATTAACCCATTTTACAGATGAAAGAACCGTGGTTTTAGCGAATTTAGGCAACATACATATAGTGTGAGAGCTGGTCGGGTAACAGGTTGGGGCAAGGCTGTCTGATTCTGCCTCGTGTGCTTGTGTGCACTACATTCCAGCTTGGAAAAGAGTCAGTAGGACTAGAATAGAAAACGTTATCTCAGATGACTTGCCCCCATGGAGGTGGCCCAAGACGCTTGATTAAACTTTCTTCCCCTGATTTCCCCAACTGCTGCAACAGCCTGAGTCTGTCCTTGCTGCCTCCCAGCTCTGTGAGTCATCTTCATTAAATTCAAAGAATCCCTGAGCAGCTGTGCGACTGTACATTGAATTTTAACACTCCAATGAGCGGTGACTGGACACCACCGTCTATGCCGGATACAAGCCTGTGGTGTGTGATGAATGCCTCAGAGCTACAGTTCGGTATGGAAATCCAACTGCTTCCGCCACATCAGGAGATGGTAGGATCAAAACTGCATTTAGGGCTGATGAATGAAATGCGTTATTAAAGATAATTCTTCTGAAAGCAGTGGTAATTATCCCAGTATTAACATTTCTAATTTAATTCAGCCCTGATTAAAGTTTTTCTTTCAGAAGGAGGAATTGGAAAGTATGAAACACAGGTTGGGAGGAAAAGGTTCTAAAAAATGTGGTTATCAATTGGAAAGAAGCTCTTTACGGCTTATACGTAGGGCTGAGTTACGCATCCTTCATAATGCACTCCAGCTGATACCCGGAGAACATCCTTCGTCTTCCATAGTCGGTTGTAACCCCAACATTCTTTCAAGAGCAGGATTTAAAAGGATGTTAATATTGATTTTAAATGTCATGTGACTTTTCCATAGGTCCCCCAGCCTGGGCTTATTGTTCCCAGGCACCTTGCTTTGTCTCTCTGTCCTTTGATATTAAAATTTTCTGGTTACCTGTCCTTTTCCCTCACTAGTCAGAGCCCCTCAAGGGCAGGGATGATGATGTAAGTACCTTTATACCCGCTGCACTGAGCATAATGCTTGGCACAGAGTAGAAACCCAAGACATGTTTGACAAATGAAATGACTAAAGGCCTGATCAACCTGAATGGCTTCTGTTTTCATTTATCAGCATCGCTGTATCAACCCTTTATGTTCCAAAATAATTTATGCATTTCTTGGCTTGAGAGTGAAATGCTTTAGCAGAGCACTTGGTGGGAGGGTGGAAAGGAGGTTAAGGAAAAGAAAAGACTAACCAATTGAGAATAATAAAATGCAAACTTATATCTCTTGAATTTCAGAATGAAAGGTGGAGTTGCCGATCCCATTTCCCATGTGAAATTCTTGGCTGGCTTTTTCCAACAGTCAAGCTAAAAAAGGAACTTTTCACAAAAGAGGTATTTTTCTTCTTGGCCTGGAAAATCAATTTTGATGTTAATCTTGCTCCTTGGAATGTCCTCCCCCACCCTTTTCCACCTAGCAAAATACTCTCCATCTTTCACAGCTCAGCTCACATATCAGCTCTTCGAATCATCAACGTCATAGTTAATATCTGAAGAGTATTAACCCGGGGACAGGGCCATGCTAAGTGTTTTACAGAAATTACGTCACTTGCTGTTCACAAGTCTCCATCAGATCAGGACTCTTATTTATCATAAATTTACAGATGAGGAAGCTAAAACCTACAGAGGTGACGTAATTGCCTCAGCTCAAATATTAAGTGGCTTCATAGATCTGAATGCAGGAGGCTTGACTTCATCAGCGCTTCAGCGGTGAAGACACACTGAGGCCTGTGACTCCAGACAGACCAGCTCTCCCCTTGATTCAGACCCAGCACCTGCCCTGGATCTTGAAAGTTCTCATGACAAGAAAAAAATTTTGTAACTATATATAGTGATGGATGTTAACTTGACTTATTGTGGTGATCCTTTTGCAATATATACAAATACCAAATCTTGTACACTTGAAATTAATATAATATTATGTCACTTATATCTCAAAAAGAAAAGAGAGAGAAAAAAGAGACCCAGCCCCTGCCCTGGCCCCCTCTTAATCTGCCTACTCTCAGGCGACTCCATAGCCTCTTTAGTCTTTGCTGTGGCTCCAAGCTCAGAACTTGCAATAATACGTTAAGTTCCAATGCCAGGTCAGTCTTCTAGAAACAATCTCTGCTTGTATCACTTCTTTCCACTTTGAATTCCCCAGTCTTCGGTCACTGGCCTGTTTCTTCTGTTCCACTGTGTCTCATCTCGGCCGATCCAACATCTTACTCGTTTTCTCAGCTTTTCCTTTCCTCATCATGGCTCGACATCAAGAGAGGAGAATGCCGTTTTCTGTTCCCTCTGCCTCCCAGAGCATCAAGCATGGGATACATACACATTCGGCATTGTGTTAAAAACAATGATGGCCATATTTTATTCTTATTAATTCTTGGTAAGTCATTATTCTGATGGGGTATATTCATGCATTCTACCACATCACTGACAGAGAACAGCAGGGAATCAGAGCTCATAGCGTTTAACGTGCAATCCTCTCGCCCAGCCCTGACTGCCGACAAATGATGCTTATCAGTCCAGAAAGGAGTTGCAGGTTAGTCTTCTTCTTCACAATCACTTCCTTCTTAAGAGCCTCCTTTTCTATCTGATCTCACACTAGACATATTCGAGGTACTGAAAGATAAATACATAAGCATGTAAATCACATCCGGCCACCGTGCTCCTCAGGACGCCCTACTGTGGGACGTGGAAAGCTCAGCAGGAGAGAAATTGGCTGGCGTTCTGTTTTGCTTGTTCCGCTGAAGCCAAATGTTCAACATCCCTGAAATTAGCGTAAATTCTCACCATGTTGAGAATTAAATGGATAAAACGAGACTGTTCTCCTCAATGAAGATAACCTCATATCCTGCACAATTGCGTTTACATATATTTTCCCCTGATCTCAGATATAAACTGATATATATATAAACTGACATATAAAAACTGATCTTTTTCTGTACATACTATTCCATAGAAAACTATACAGAGGAATCATGAAATAATGGTTAAGAAAACTGATAATTGCTTGATGGCTGAGAGACTTTGAGCAATAATTAAACTCCTATGCCTCAGTGGTTTCATTGGAAAAGTGGGGTTAGTAATACCAATAACTATTTTATTGGATTGTTGTAAAGATGAAGTGATTTAAAGCACATAATGTCTTATCGTAATTACTAATATGTGTTAGTTGTTACACTTACTTAATGGAGCTAGCGCTGCACTGGGAGAAAGAAGATCGAAGTCTCATCTCTGCTAACCAGCCACATGGCCTTGGGTAAGTCTCTTAACCTCGCTGGCCCTAAAAAGGCCTCCACAACCTGGACTCTGCCTGCAGGTCCGGTTCATGCCGCTCTCTACATCACACCTGGTTCTGCAGCAACTCAAGCTGTTAATGGTCTATTACTATTTCCCCTGCCACAGTCTACTCTCTCCTCACTCCCAGCACTGCTCGTACCACTGTGGGCATGCGTGTGCATGTACACACAAACACACAGACACGCATACAGCTCCCCCTCACCTTGTGTCTTTGCACAGGCTGTCCTCTTCGCCTCCTGCTGGCCCAGCTAACGCCTCTGCTTAGAACCACTTCTCAGAAGGGCTTGCTGACTCCCTGAGTCTGATGAGAAGACCTTCCCCGGCATTCATTTCACACACAACCCAGCACCATCATGGCCTGTTTTAATGTCTGAATCTTTCACAAGAGGGGGAGCTACGCGGGAAAAAGATTGGATCTTCTTAAAGCGTCTGACGTCTGGCACATCCTGACCGCACAGTATGAGCTTCATAAACGCTTGCTGAAATGTTGGCTGAATAGAAGAGCCTTAGTTTTCTCATCTGTCAAAGAAAAATGGGAAGAAACTGGTGTTCGTGGGCTGGGGTGTGGGAGTCATGACAGCAGCTTATGAAAATAACTTATTGGGCTTTTAGTTCTGCATGTGCCCATCATAGCCCTTGAGAAACATGGCCTAGGTTCTGATTTCCACCTTGGCGTCCATGAAGGTCATATGGGGGAGGGGGAAGGAGAGTCTTGAAGTATTTCCCGCATTTCTGAAAGCCTGATGGAATTGCGACCCTTCTCCATGAAGAATCTGTCTAAACTAAGTCAATCTCGTATTTCTTCGCCTTCAGGTGACATCGTATTATTTCATGGTGGTCACACCTGCTCTTCATGTTCACCAGACGTTCTGAGGACAGTTAGCTTTGTCTTTGATTATTATAGAATGATAACACAAATTAGTTATTATTTTATACAGGCCCTTTTTCGGGGGGGGCAAAATTATTTGAAAAGTGACAGAGAGTGGGGGGAATTCAGTAAATAATCCATTTGGGAGTTAAAAGTAGAGGGTGCCTACAGAAGAAGATGGCAGCTCTCTCGTTCCTTTTCTGGCCTTTCTGGAATCTTGGTATGTTCGTTTGCTAGGGATTCCACAACAAAGTACCACAAACCGAATGGTTGAAACAGTGTGAATTTATTGTCTCACAGTTTTGGAGGCTGGAAGTCTGAGATCCAGGTGTCGGATAGGTTGATTCCTTCTGAGGGCTGTGAGGGAAGGATCTGTTCCAGGTCTTTCTTTGAGTTGTAGACGTCCGTCTTATCCCTACGTGTCTTCACATCGACGCCTCCCTGTGAGTGTCTGTGTGTAAATTTCCCCTTTTCATAAGATTACCAGTCATGTTGGATTAGGACTCACTCTAACGATCTCACGTTAACTTAGTTTCCTCAGTAAAGACCCCATCTCCAAACAAGTACATTTTGGGGTACTGAAGGTTAGGACTTCAACAAGTAAATTTTGAGAGGGGCATAGTTCAACTTATAACACTTGGGGCCTACCCAGACCTGGGGTCCTGTGGCCTCCGGCACAGTGTTGGCACTTTCATTATTTACCACACACCCCCTTGACCCCAACCTCATTCTAATGACGTTACAGAGAGGCACATGGATAACAGTTCCTGCATTCTAACGTCTCTTTTTGCTGCTGCAAAGCTGTTATTCTCTCTGGTTTCTCCTTTCATCAACCTGGCTGCCAACCAATGTCTAAAAAGAAAAAACATCCCCATGCTGCATGCTGAGTTCCTGCCTCGAGTCGATGTGGGTTTATTGATATTCCAGCATGGTTTGCTCCACGATTTATGCTCTGCAGTTTGTGAACCACAGACCCTAGGGGAAAAGAGATAGTGAAAGAGGAGATTTTTCGGTCACTTTGTATGCAGTAAGCGAATCTCAATTTCCCGCCACGTTATTTCAGAGTCCTTAAATATCCTTTTCTCTGCCTGGACATTAGAAATTATGAAAGCCCTACATTCTTCAGGATGAAATGTGAGTCCTGTAAGGTCTGTAATCAGAGCGACCTCTTAATAATGCGAATGCACCTGTGGACGTGTGCATCCCTCTGATTTGGGATGAGGGGAGGGTGCTTCTGCTGAATCTGAAATGATAAGAGTCGCTGCAGGTCTGTGAGGACCTCATTATTCTTGTATCTTGAGGGTGGAAACCAAACCATGACCTCCATCCTTGCTTCCCACGGTGTAGGTACAAACTGAAAAGCGTAGTGAAAGAATTGAGTACGGTTATTCAGAATGTTGATCTCGGCTCAAGACTTTTAAAACATCTCAGATCATGGGAGCAGTAATGACCTCTGCAGCTCAAGATTCAGGCTAGGGAGAAGTGCACAATGGCAGAGCTGGAGGAGAACTTAGAAATTATTTTATGTGAGGAAAAACGGAGGCCGACGCCACAGCTTTTTAATGTGCATTGGATTCATAATGAGACGAAAACCAGGTCATTAGTTATAATGAAGAAAACGACTTCTCATATTCTTTTTCTGGTCAAGTGTAGAAATCTTCACAGATGGTTTGCACAAACAGAGAGAGAGAGGAATAGGGACGGCGAGGGAGACAGAGAAGGAGCGGGAGAGGATGGTGGAAGTTTCCACACTCTAGTGTCTGGGCACTCTGAATACCAATCCATTTGCTATACAAGCTTCCAAATGTTTTCATTTAGTAACGAGAGTTCATGAGAAAGAAAATGTGAAGCTGTCTGACGGTTCCGCTCCTGGAGCTGCAGGCAGTCCGCTTCCAAGCCTTGAGGCTTGCCCAGGAACAATTATTAATAAGGATAACTGCTTCAGATGTGCTTGTGGGCCTCCGAGGTGGGGGATGGAGTGGCTCGCTGACAAGCTGATTTATTCGTAATGTAAAGAGCCCAGGGCTTGGAACCTGAGCTCCACGTTCCGAGTACCTTGTGGGGCCCTAGCTGCAGACCCTGGGCAGGCTGCGGAAGGATTCCGAGGCGGGACTAGAACTCAGGTGTCCTCGACGACAGCCTAGGATTGTGTTCACTTCGCCTTTCCTTTTCCTCCCACAGGACCACAGATGTTCTTAGGTCAGCCCTGGCCTGTGAATTCCTTGATATTAGGAAGTCTGTCTTATTCATCTCTGGTTTTGTCTGGTGACTTGCGGAAGAGATGACAGAGAATTTGCACAACCTAAAGAGCACCTTCCAAATTATTGTTTTTATCCATTACCCTTAGGATGCTCTTATATTTGTAGCGAAAATATAAAGACCATGTTCTTTAACGAATCCTTCATCATCATCAGCTGGATTACTCCAAGGGCAATCCCTTCTCTTCTGTTGTGTTGGAGACAAGGCAAAATACCAGGTAGACAGGCTTCACACCGTCAAGGGACAGCAAATAATAAACAAGTAACTAAACAAAGTAATTACTCTTGAAATTAGCACTGCAAGAGAAATAGGCATAACGCTACGAGCGAGAACAACAGGGCAGACTCACTTTAGAAAAAGCCCTCTCTGGAAAGATGGCATTTAAATTCCCATTTGACATATGAGAACAGTCAGCCATTAGAAGCGCCAGGGAGCATGATTCCCACCTGAGGGACCAGCAAGCATAAAGCCTTTGCTGCAGGATGGAGCTTGGCATGTTCTAGAAACTAGCAGAGGGCCAAGTGTGCCCAGAGCTTAGTGAGCAGAGGGTGGGGTGGCAGGAGACGAGCTGGCAAGGAGGCAGGGGCAGCTTGTGCTGGGTCCTGCAGGCCCAGTCAGGAGTTGGGATGTTATTCCAAGTCTAAGGAGCAAAGCAGCAAAGTGACATGATGCAATTGTCACGGCTTTGCTGGAGATGTGCAAAGGGCTGAGCTAGCGTCTGCCAGGCCCCCTGAATCAAGTAGTGGATGTACAGGTTCAGAAAGGCAGAGAACAAAACTGCAGACTCTGGCAGAAAATTGGGATGCATGTATTATTGGGAATGAAAATGTTCTTCCTTTGTAGAAATATTACAGGGAAGTGGGAACTTTCCCTCAGAGGCATCCGACAACACAATCCCATGTCTGAAGGGCAGACGTACACCCATGGTGGTTTGCGTTGGCAGGGCATGAGTTAATTCTGGGTGCACGCACTGGGAGCATTCAGTTTGCTCTTTAGTATGCCAGGCCCTGTGTCGGGCTAAGGACGTAGAGATAAATCAGACACACAGAGCTGCCTGCGCCTGTGGAGCTCACTCCTCTGCGGCTGCAGGCCGACTCGTGGCAGATCGTTCCCATGCGGTGTGAGTGCAACAGCGGAAGGAGGAAGCTGGGAGATGCCTTGTTGGCACAGAGAATGGAGAATTCTGCTCTCTGGGGAGCACAGGAAAGGCGTGACAAAGAAGCTCATTAAGCAAGGTCACCCTCTCTGACGCCTCTAGCCTCCATCTATCTCAGCCAAATGGATTTGCCCTCTCTTGCATTTCCTGACTCTAGTTTTCTCCCCAGGTGAGAAAGTGCTAATTGGAGACCCTGACCACGTTATAAAGGAAAATGGGCTCTGAGAGTATCGCCTGTTCTCTCACTCAAATGGAATATTTTGGTCTGAATTGGCGCTACTAAGGAAAGGTCTTAGCTTGAAGACCCAAAACTTATTTTTGAGAATTTTTGACCTACAATTAACAGTCATGAGAAGAGAGGACTATGAGAAGTTAGGACATGACTACAACCCACAAATATTGTTTTTACATTCATGAAGCATAATTTACAAGGCATACATTTATTAATCTCATTTATCATGGGTACATCCATCAATTTAGCCAGCACTTGCTGAGCACTTATACATCAGGCGTTGTGCTCGACTCTGGGGATTCCACATGAATCAGGCACATCTCCATCCGTAAGGACTTCCAATTTCAGGGAGAATCAGATAAATAAATACGCCCCCCTGAAGAGGAAGCTGGCATGTGCTGTATGACTCTAAAGGGAAAACTAAGACTAGTGGATGCAAGTTACCAGCAGGTGGATTTCAGCTCACGGTTAAGAACAACTTTCCAGTGGTTGAGCTGGTCAAGGGCAGTTATTTTCCTGCCTCCATACAGGTGCCCTTCCTCCAAGATGGCAATGCCAAGGCCAATGTCAGTTAATGGTGTAGCTGGAACTTGTGGCGGACACTACAGGAGGAACCAAGCTGCAGCATATGGAAGGGAATGGGGCACTGACCTTGGAGTCCTGCAACTCTTGACCAGATGCTACGCTAGAGAAGGTGCACCTTCAAGTCCAGCCACGCTTAGACCAAGCCTCGGTATGGGTAAGAAAGAGATTCCTTAAAGTTCAGAAGATGGTGTTGGGTGATTCTTAAGTGACAGATGGGCAGGGACCTACTGTTCTGCTGAGGGATTTGGTGGACACCTTTGCCCCATGAGGACCTTCACTCGTGGGTCAGGTGCACCCACAGGTATGTGGGATCCTTTAAGGACCTGACAAAGCATAAACTCAGCTAGAAGCAGCAGGACTCATAAATATCATTCATATGTATATGAGAATATAATGTGCATACAACACAGACATGCTCAATCAAGGTCTCTGCATAAAACCCACAGTAGCTCCCTATCATGCCTTCAGGATGACACTTGGGTCCTTGGTACCAATCAGGTTTCTTACGAACAGCTCTTACTTCTCTTCCCTCATTCCTCTTGCTCCCACCTACTCTTTATGCTTCCTCCAAAAGGAAGTGCTGCCTTGTATCCAATCTTCATTCATTCTGTAAGCTCCTCCGGGCCAGGGAGCAAGTTCATGCTTCTTTGCTCCCCAACAGAGCCTAGAACGGTGACTAACAAAGTAGGTACCAGAAATGTTTTCCTACTGAAGCTTAGGAAGGTACGGTGACAGACCTCACCCGCCATTAGCCACAGGCAGGGAGGGACTGGGGATGCATTTCTCCGTAGAGGTCATTTTTGTTCTTTCATCACCCAGAATCACATTGTCTGTTAAAATCAGAGGTGACGTAGGTTTCTTTGTAATGGACTCAGGCTGTTCAGTAGAGCTTGGTCTTTTCTCTAATGGGGAAGATAACTGCTGCCATTGACTGCAGTTGTGATGCTGAAAGCCCCGAGTGCCCACGCCATGCCCATAATGGCCATGTCACTCACAGGCTCCTTGGGAACAGGGTTTCCAGGATCCAAGACCCAGGGATAGGGTCAGAGGAGGCTGGGTTTCAGGAGGACTCTACCTTGAAGTGTGCAGGACAACAGTTTTCTTTTCTTGGCTGGAAATAAGTGCTGAGGTCACATCCTCATTGATGCACTGGCCACACATCAGATATACTAAGATTTTTGTTCTCAGGAGAATGTCAAGAGAAGATAGTACTGTACGAAATGTCATTCTGAATGGATGTAGAAGGGGCTTCCAAAGGTCTTTAGAGACCCCCATCACATAATGGCAAGCTTCAAACACAATTTGGTTTAGGTCGCTAACTTATTAGCTGTGCAATTTTGGGCAACACCTCTGCTTTGTGATGGGCAAGGTGGGTACAAGAGCACCTTGAGCAAAGTTGGTGGTAAGACCTCCATGAGATGGCATGCACAGTGCCCCACACAGTCTGTGGGTCACGGACAGGCCTCTGAATGTCGCTTCCCTTCACTCCTGTCCCCTTCCCCTTGGCCAAGCATGGCTGAAGGAAAGCTGTTTGAAACTCTGGGTTTAGAAGGGATTCTTACGTATTGAAGTTTAAGCCAGGATTCTTCATGATAATTTAAGTTCTTTTTCAACAAGTGAGAAGTCATTACAATATCAACTGTTCACTTTTGTGTGTGCGTACTCTAGAATTTAAAAGGTGATTTCCCAGTTCTCGACTAATTTACCCTTTACAGCAACTCTGTGAGAAAAGCAGATGGGAGGTAGGAGGATGCGCACAAGGATAAAGTGACTTTCTGAGTGACAAGGGAGGCGGCGTCGGCTGTGAAAAGGGCTGTGGCAGAAGCCGGTTTGAGAATCAGAGAGTCGCTTGTTCGAGTTATGGGCCCATCCAATGCCTTTGGGCACTGCTGGGAATCCACAGATGCCCCCAGTCTCCTTTCCTCATCTGCAAAATTGCTGTATTGTGAGGATTGGAAAGCAACATGTCAATTCGTTTCTAACCCTGACAGGTTTCAGAGAAACTTAATCGGTTGATTAACTGAATCATGCATATATAGCATCGGTACAGAGCGTGTAGCAGCGCTCAGTCAACGATAGCTGTTTTTACTTTTAGCTTTATTGAATCCCTGTAAGTTTCAGACACTGCCTTACACGCGAGCTCTGCTCAGTAAATGGTTATGTCCCCATTTTACAGAAAAGAAAGAGGGTGTGACTCAAGCATCACACAGCTAGTAAATAACAGCTGTGATGTGAGCCAAGCAAAGGACTTTCCCTTCCTATTCAAAAGTTGCTCATTGGTGAAAATGCAATTTAGAATTGGAAAAGATTTTTGATGATCTAGTCTAACTCCCCCTTATATCAATAGGGAAACTAAATCCTAGGAAAGGGGCCTGTGCAAGGTTACACGGTGTGTCAGCATGGGCAGAGGCTAGAACCTAGGTCTTGGGACTCTTTCCTGCTGTTCCCATCATGAAGGTGTGCCTCTGTCCCACTGCAATGCTTGTAATCGTATGCTCTTCTTCTGGGTCATTGTTGAAGTCCTAGCTAAGCCCCCAAAGTGACACTGAATAGATATGTAAGCAACATGTCCCATGGCTACACATCTCCCACATGAATAGTGATGAGTTATCGGTTGTGTTGAATGATTATATGTCAAAGGTGCCGCAGGTTACATCTAGGGCAGGAAAGGCAAAAGCTCCAATACAGATTGAAGCTTTTCACAAGACACGTGTTCATCTGGTGCAGCTTTAATAAATATCACAAGTAAAAATATCATAAAAATTCTATCCTCCGAAACAGTTCATGTGTACAATGGTAACCGGTAGGTGGAGGCCCAGGTTCATGTGAGTTTTCTGGATAGGCTCAGGGCAAACGAGCTATGGAAGGCGTCTCTTCAGACAGAGGGCTGGAGGGGTTCAGCTCCGTGGATTGTTGCTTAGATTCACTTTGAACAAAAGCTAAGGGGATTGTGAATCTGGGGTCGCTGAAGAGGAGGAACCTAGTAAAGGCAAGTACTTTAGGTTTATTCTAATGTTTTTCAAATATGCCTTTTGAATAATGCAATTTCTTTGGCTCTTTGACTTTTTTGAATCTTATAGAGACAATCTCGTGGAAGAATGGGGACCGGTTGGTGGCCATTTCCACTGGTGACTTAAGGAGGATTAAATCAAAAGCACTACTTCTCAGCCCCAGCTACATCTTATAATTCCCTGGGAAGCTTTTTAAAAAGCAGTGGTGCTTGGCTGTACAGAAAATATTCGGGTTTGGTTGGTCTGAGGTGGGACCTAGTCATCATGTTTTTTTGAGCTCCCCAGGTATTTATAATGTACCTCCAGCACTGAGAACCATGCCCTATGACAAGTAAGAAAAAGCCAGATGCAACACCAAGGGGTGCCCTCGAGGCGATGCTGTTTATAAGAAGAAAATAGTATCCTCTCAACCCTTGGCTAGAATTAGGAAGTTGAATAATGTCCTACTAGGGTCGTGACACTTTGCTTCCTTCCAATTGGATAAAACCCAAGTTCTTGGTGTGCCCTCTACAGCTGGTTGTCACCCACACTTTCGACCTCGCCTCTTCCCAGTCACTCCCTACATCTTGTGGTTCAATTACATAGGACTATTCAGTGCACCCCAAACATGATCTGTGTTTTCTCACGTCAACACTGTGCCCCCTACCTAAGACTTCTGTCTCCCAGTCTGCACGGTGAGCACTATTCACCCTTTCAGGCCTGTGTCAACAATCCCCTGCTCCTGGAAGCCTTCTCGACAACCTCAGACCAGCAGTAGTTAACCCCTCTGTGAGTCTTCCCAGGAATGGGTGTATGCCTCTGTTGGAGCACTTAGTTGATGCGAGTCTATGTTTCCCAGACTGTATATTCCTTGATTCAGCATTCTCAGTCACATCTGTTCTGTGCCTATTTCAGAATAGGTGCTTAATAAATGCACGTCAAGTGAATGAATGCAAACAACAAAGCTCTAGTTAGAACCACGTATTGAGATTGAATTACTGTTTTCTAATATGTTTCTCCACGCTCCAATCACATATGTTATGAGCCACTCAATCTTGGAATACTTTGGCTAGACAGGCTCTTTGTGTCCTTTCATGGATGGAGACACTGAGCTTCTGAGAGGAGACCTGGTTCTTCAAGGACATCTCGATGATATTACAAAGAGGAATGGTGGGATTTTTACCAGTTATCAGTCTAGTTTTCTTCCATGATGTGAAATCTCCTTCTGCAATGAAGCTGCTGACCATCGCCTGTCCATGGAGCATGGTGAGCTCTGTGTCCATGGTATGAGGTCACTGCCAGTAGTCCAAGAGTTAATGAACCCAGTTCACTTCTATCTACTCTTAGGTCTTCTATTTCCACCCACATACCCACACCTCCTGCGTTTAAAAGTCTAGCCAACTTTTTCCTCACAAAGTCTACTGCCTACTGGACATCCTCACTTGCGTTTTCCTCAGGGCTCTCAAATGCCAAAATGAAACTCATCTTCTCCTTACATTCTTCTCATTCCTTATCTCAGTAAATGAGGCAGAAACACAGGATTTGTTCTAAACCCTTTCCTTTCCTCACCAGCCACGTCTAATTGCTCACCAGGTCTTGCTGATGTCACTTCAGAGACATCTTTTCCCAGTTATGAACGTGGTTTCTTCATCTGGTCTTTTAGAGCCTGGATTAATCCCTCCATTTGGGGCTGCTTGTTATTTTTCCAAAAGGGAGACTTTCAAAAAGTTGAAAAATGGTGCTTCTTCCCTGAATTCACAGATGATTTAAAAAATGATAATTACCTCTTCCATTTTCAGTTATGATTCTATTTTGGAATCTTCTTCCTCTAATTAAAAAAATCACCAACTCCTGGTGCTATTTGAGTCTGAGTCATTTGTGCAGCAAAATCAGCAGGGTTGCGCAAATATATGTGCAATGCAAGAATCAGCTCCCCAGGCCTCCCCTTGGGATTGGGCATCACCACAAGATTCACACGTTAGCTTTCCTGCCACACTTTCCAGATCATCCACGGCAAACAAACACATTGCATTTTTGGGTAGTTTCCTCCAAGTTTCTCTTTTAAATGCTTAGGAGAGCCCCTGGCATCTATATGAATTCAATAAATATTATCTATTATTACTTTTTCCCTTCTTGCGTATATTCTTAAGAAGTTTTAAAATATGCATAAATCCTGCTCACAACGTGACTAATCCCCAGAGGTGATGACCAATGACCAATTTTCACTCTAGTGAGCGTACAGATATGTCACTTCATCTTCAATTCCATTAGTCACCACAGTCGCATAAAAGCTAAAGTTGGAAAACCCACAGAAATCACCAAGCACGACCTCTATTTTCACATAGGGGAACTGAGGTCACACTACTCATCAGCATCAGTTATATTGGGTGCTGAGGTTTAAAAATACAAGGCACACATTACATCTAGACTTCTGCCTGGAAGAGCTCAGCACACACTGTTGTCTGTTGGGTCAGTGAAGCTGCAGTTCCTGTGGAAGCATCTAAATGCATTCTCAATTGCTGGCCATGCTGCAGAGATGAGAGAGAAAGAACTGGTTTTGTTGGTCAGTCACTTGTGGAGGAAGTGTTGAGTCTAGATGAGATGGACGTGAAGCAGGGTATGAGAAAGGGGCAGGTTCTGGTTTAGCAAAGGCCCAGAGTTTAGGGGTGAAAAACATCAGGAAGAGACTACACTCAATATTTCTATGCTCTTTTCATATTCTATTCACTTCAACAATATATTTTTTTGATACCAAAAACTATCAAGTGCTGTGCAAGGCATGCAATGAATCCTATATAGTTGCAGCCTTGAGGGGCTCACAGATTATCAAGGAATCATGGTACAGAGTGAGCTGTATTATGATGGAGTTGGTATGAAGTGTTGTGGAGACAGAGGAGGGAGCACTGCTGTCAGGGGTCTCTGGAAGATATCACAGTGACATTTGATCCAGGCAGTGAAGGGTGAGTGAGTAGAGTTTGCCAGATGCTCAGGAAGGGAAAGGGCAGTTCAGGGAAAAGGATACGCTTGTGCAAGGGCACAGGAAGGTTATGGGGTCTGACATATCCCTGGAGTATAGACAGTAGGGATCAGGTGGGAGAGAGAACTGCTAAGAAGTCAGGCTGGGACTAGATGGTGAAGGAACTTAAATGTCATGCTAAAGACGTTGGACATTGTCATGTACTAATGAGGAAGCAACAACAGTGTGTCAGCAGAGGACGATTGATCATCCTGTGTTTTACTGGAGTGGTCGTGTTGGCTTACCTCTCCTACCCACCATCTTCCTCTTTGGGCATTACCATCCATTTGCTCAACTAGAAAACTGGGGGTAATTTTAATTCTTGCTTCCTCACCTTTTTTCATCTAAATCATCCCAAGTCCATCCATCACTCTTCCTAAGGCTGCCCCACATCTGTCCACCTCTCTCAGTCACCACAGCCGTTTCTGGTTAGAACCACCATCATCTCTTGCCTGAACTCCTGTAACTATCTCCCGGTGGATTTTCCCACTTCCACTCCAGCCAGCTGACTTCCCCTTCTCACACAGCAGTCAGAGATATCTTTAAAAATGAAAATCCCATCACATTGCCAAGTCATTCTGGTTAAAATATGTTAGTGGCCTCTCGCTAAGTAGTTTTCAAAACAGGGTCTTGCCTGGTCTGGACCTTGCTAACTGCTCCAGGCTCATTGCATCCACCTCAGCCTCCTTCCGTCTCCTGATGAGCATCCTCCTCGTCCTCTCATCCTTGAATTTGACACATTCTTCGCACCTTAGGACAGTCCCATGCGCTCTTCTCTCTATCAGGCATGCTTTTCTCACACTCTCGCACTGATGACTCCTTTCACCTCTCAGATATCAGCACATATGTCATCTGCCCAGAAAGCCCTTCCTGACTCTACTCTCTACCTCAACAGTCTATTTTCCAGTGTCTATTTCTGTCCCTTGACTGCATTTACCACATTTTGCATTAGTGTTTTTTTAATAGTTTATTGCCAATTCCCAGGACAATGCTTCCCTCATAGCAGGAGCCCATAAATATCCGTGGCATGAGTGACTTGCTTGTACACCTTACTAAAGGCCAGATTTTGTTGACTCTGGTTTCTGGCACCCAACTTTGCCCTCAGAATTATGAATGGTCCCCTGGACCAAGCCAAGCCAATTCATTGGCTGATCATCTACTAATCAGATTGTTTCTCTCAATGATTTCAACTAAGGGATATCAAGACTCTAGTCAGTTGATGGTGAGTGTTGGATCTCTAAGACCTCATAGTCTTGATGTGGGAGCCCTGTGGAGATATTACAAGCAGAGGAAATTGGTGAAAGAGAGGAGAAAGAGAAAAGAGAAAAAAAGCAGTAATGAGAGTGATTTACAGATTCCAAAATCAGAGAGTGTGGCATCAAATCCTGGCTTTTCCCTGTTTCTGTTCCCAAAAGGCCAGTGGCCCTTCTGTTCTTGTGCCCCACTACGTCTTCTTAACATATTCCTCTTTATTTTAACCACTGGAGTGGGTTTATGTTTCTTAAGACTAAAGATGTGAACTGAGACATTTAGGCAGACCACTCTGGCACAGGGTGGAGGGCAGTCTGGAGCAGAGAGCGGCAGACAAGAAATGAGTTGAGTGGCTTTTGCAATAGACATGAGAGATGGCAAAGTCTGAGCTAAGAAAAGTAGAGGTGATTGGAAGGGATAGATTCTAAAGATATTCCATAGGTAGAATTGATGTGGTGCCAATAGGATGTGAAGGGTGAAAAGAAGGCAGTCAAGATGATGCCCAGGTGTTTAGTTTGAGCCACCACTGATGATCCTTCTATAAAGCTAAGCTTTTGAATGTGGGAAGAGTGGATATTGGAGTGGAGAGAACTGACCTGCCCTTGCCACAACTCCCCCATATAAACCATTCCCATTAGCCAGACAGGCTGCCAGGCCGGTTCCCACTCTCCCTCAAGGAGCCCAGCAATGCCCATCTCTAAAACTAAAGCTGTCCTTTGGTTGTTTTCTTCAGTTCAAGTCATTCTCACCCATTTTGACTTATTGATCTTCTCCTCATCTTTCAAGATTTATTTCATGTTCAATCTTCTCTGCAATAATTTCCTGGTTACCCAGGTCCTCGGACATGGGTGTTGCCCAGGGCTCCTGTGGCATTCAGAAAGCGGGGCTAAGGAAAGGTATAGAAACATTCTACGCACCATACATGGTCGATAGACTCAACTAGTCATTCATATATTTGTGTGCCCTAATGGAGACAAATTCTTTCTTGAGTAAACTCCTAGATTGTCCTTTGGATATACCCTTGGCCCACCTTTGCACAAAAATGGATGATTTTTTACTCTCCCGAAAGTCTTGGATAGAGTTATGAGTTTTCATAAATGGAGGATAACCCTACTATTTATTTGCTTGTTTGGTGTTTTCCTTCAGTCCATGACATAGAGCAATGACATGTCAGGCCAGTGAATTAAAACCTCAATCCTCCACCGCCTTATCAAAAGCCTGGGTAATGGAAGTGATATTTATGAGGACTTGTTTGCAGGGCATGCTATTTATCCCTTCCTCTCGTGTGCTAATTTTTATTCCTGCATCAAGCACTGCACTTGGACCATATGTTCTTAGTCCCCAGCAGAATTTTCATGCATTTTAATGCTATTTCCTTGGCTTCCATCCAGGGATATTATACGTAATGGCTTTATGAAAACTATTATGGAAGGGGTGTCTTTGAAGTACTATGCATTAGGCCATTCAGTTCCTTCTATATGGAGCCTGGAGCAAGAAACTCTTTTGTAAAGATAAGGACCGGGAAAAGCTTTGCTTCCTTTGGGGAGCTGGGGTGATCATTCTTTTTTGGTGACAAGACTGACTGTATTTTCCATTTTGGAATGACCATCAGGAAGCTCGGAGCCAAATAGGCAGGTGAATCATAGGAACCATGAAGGCCTCTACGGCTTGCACAGAGGAGGTGGCATGCGACATGGTGCAGGTAACGGAGCGGAGGCACCTGTGGATTTTGCTCAGCACCAAAGAGGTGGGCTGGGGATGAGAAGAGCACAAAGTCAAGAGTCTAGGAAGTCTGAAGTTCTTGCTGGTTGCGTTCTCTAATACTTCGCTCCCCCACCCCAGACCTCTTGTTATTTTGATTCTTTCCTGTTTTATGACCTTGGCAAGTCAGCAACCCATTCCGGACCCTGATTTATTGTAAAGCGGGGGCATTAAAATAATGGCTGTCTAATTAGAGGCTAATTAGAGGCCATCTCTCCTCATGTTCAGATGACTGCCTCCTCCTCAGTTCCTCTGCTCCTACGGTCCTTTGTTCTTCCTCCCCCCTCGCCTATTCTAGAATAATCACAGGCATCTGTCATCTGTGCTAATGGCTTTCAGGCTAAAGGGATGGCTGAGGAGTTCTCAAATTTAGCTACAGATTAGAATTATCTGGAGAGCTTTGAAAAATTATGCTGCTCCAGCTGCCTCCTTTACCAAATGAATTAGGCTCTGAGGTGAGATCCGAGCACCTTTCTTTTTAAAGCTTTCCGGGTGATTAAAACGTGCCGCCAGATCTGAGAATCAGTGCTCTTCAGACTTTACTGTCAGTTTGAATCACTGAGTGTCTTCCAAATGCAGGTTCTGATTCTGGAGGTTTCAGGGTGAGACCCGAGAGTCAGCATTTCTAGAAAGCTGCCGGGGGATCTGAGGCTGGTGTTTCCCGAATCACGCTCTGGGGAGTGATGGGAAGATGCACAATTGAGGAGTAACATAAAGGAGAGAGTGCCCCTGATTCACTTCAGTGGCGCCCAGGTGAGGCGGCATCCAGCATGCTGAGGTGGGCAGAGCCGTTATCTACGCCCTGCTTCACTGAGCTCTTGGCACAGTCAAATCTAGTCTGAGGCCCAGAATTCCAGGGGGCCATTACGCCTTGTGCATGCCCTGTCTTTCCTGCCTGCCCTCTGCAGTGTCGATCTCTTCCTTGGAAGTTTTTCCCATGGTTGGGTACCTATTTTATTACTTTGTTTACTAACTAGACTCTGAGCATCTTGAAGGCATAGTTACCTGTCTATCTTCAGAACCTCAATTACGTAGGTGTCTGTTGAGTGAGTGAGGGCATGGAGGACACACAGTTCTCGGAAGGAAAAAGGACAGAGGACTGATATTTTTGCTACAGTGTCACATGGAATGACAATTGTGCTTCAGAGCGTGTTGCACAAAGGAACAGTAATACCCTGAGACATGGCAGTGATGGGGAATTCGCACCGCTTTCCGTCTCCAGCTGTGTGAGCCGGCCTCTGTGTCTTTGCTCTTGCCTGGAAGTCCTGCTCAGCACCTCATCTTTCAAGGTCAACTCAGAAAACCTCTTCCGTGTTAAGCATTTCTTCCCCTCCGCCTGCCTCCGTGCTGCTACAACTCTAGAGCGACTTCCACCCTAGGCTGTTCTCCTCCATTGCTGATGTATCTGCTTCTCTGTGTGTCGGCAGCTCTCAGCACATTGCCCGGCATGGAATAGGAATTCAGTGAGGAAAAGCTAAGTGAAGGAAAATAAATGATTTACCACAAACTTCCCTTCTTCGTGTTTCCTGATTTTCACCCATAAAGGAATAATTAATCAAAACAGCACGAAACAGATTGTTGTTGGACACCGCTGTGATAACCAGGGTACTAAATCCGAGTTTCCTCTGTAATTGGAAGCTATTAACAGAAATGATGCACCGCAGTGGTGTTCCCTGTCCTTTGTCAGCATCCAACTTGAGCTGCGGCGATGGCAGGTTGCTTCCTGAGAGCTGGAGGGCTGCGTGTGAAGCCCAGCTCAGAGAGCCAGAGCTGAGAAATCTCTGCTCCCCGCAAGCGGGCCCCGGGGCTGCAGGTGCCCTCCGGCGCTTCCAAGGACTGTTTGAGGAAGGAACCCGCATCCACCTGCCAAGTCAGAGGTGCCCTGTTGGCTCCTTTCAGGAGCGATTGGTTTCTGATTAACTTAGAGCTCATGATTAACACTCTTGTCTTACAGGAAAATGACATTTGCTATTATGTGATTCAAAGCATACTTGTTAATTATCGTATTTTTAGCTGATACATAGCATCCGTTTTTAGAAATTCAGAAAAAAATGTCTTGTCTTTGAAGGCATGTCTAGGTAACAAAACCCAGGGTAGTGGCATAGAAGAGTTTCCTTTATTTTCCTTTTCTTTCTTCTTCCCTTCTTTTCTCGCTCCTCCCTTCCTTCCTTCTTCCTTCCTGCCTCCCTCCCTTCCTTCTTTCCTTGTAGACTCTGACCTAGAATGCAAAGATACAGCTCGTTTTAACACGGTGAGCACTCACTCCAGCAGAGAAAGTTGCCTTATAACACCTCCTTTCCAGCGTGTGCATAGATTATGATGATTGGGGGTCCCTTTCATCACAGCTGTGTGACCTCATATCAAGGATAGAGGCTGTGTTTGACATAGGTGGATGTGGCCAACTGTATATCTCAAATAAGGGGACTGGTAACTTGATCTCAGAGAGAAAAAGGAAGGCTTAATCCATGCACTGAGCTTTGATTTACATTTTGATATCACAATTTATTTCCTGCTTTAAATGGGATCATTAATGGTAAAGAGTAAATCAAACTCTGCCTGAATTTTCACGAAGAGGATTGGGTGTTTTTTCTTTTAAGACTTAAAAAGGAGCGATCTCAGTCAATATTTCCTGGGCTGTCGCCCAGAATCAAAGCTGAGTCCTAAATTCCTAAATGCAGCCTTGACCAGCGGGGAGACAGAGGAGAGGGGAAGACCCTGCGGGAAGTGCCAGCCCTGTCCTCTGCTCCCCAGCCCCTGGCCCCTCACACGTTTGTCTCTCCAGAGCTGCTGTTCTTATTTTCCCCCTTTTCAAAAAGCCTTTCTCACTCCCCCCATTCTCTGAGGGATGGTGAAACACAGACTTCCAGAGCTCATTGGTGCAGACAACAATGTTGCTTTATTTCTTCTTACAAATGTGCATTTCCTGTTCATTTTTGCAGGCCACAGGAAGGGCCGTGTGGCTTGAATTTGCCAGGGCCCTTCACCAGAGGGTCAGCTCACACTTGTCAAGGATGCTGCCTGAAGGCGCTGTTGACCTTCGCTCAAAATGCTCTGTGTCTTGGGGGCCAGCTCGGTGGTGTAGTGGTTAAGTTTGCACACTTAGCTTCAGCCACCCAGGGTTCACTGGTTTGGATCCTGGGGGTGGGCCTACACACCACTCGTCAAGCCATGTGCTGTGGTGGTGTCCCACATAGAAGAACTAGAAGGACTTACAACTAGGATATACAACTATGTACCGGGGCTTTGGGGAGAAAAAAAAGAGGAAGATTGGCAACAGATGTTAGCTCAGGGCCAATCTTCCTCACCAAAAAACAAATAAACAAATAAATAAAAAACAAAAATTTAAAAAATGCTCTGTGTCATGTTTTTGAGCATCTTTTCTTCCAACAGCTCCTGCTGGATTAACACAGAGCCTGCAAGCTTTTTGGCACCTCCAAGACTATGTCCTATTCACATCAAGCGTCCTGTCCCTCAGACAGAATTCCTTACTCATGTCAAAGGTTTGTACACTGGCGAGTGCTTTATACAGCGCCTGACAAGTATATTCTTGTCAGAGGGAGGGAGCCCTGTTTAGGAACTTAATCTGGAATACGCTTAAAAGAAACAAAATAATTTTAGAAGGGCCAGCCCACCCTTCATATTTAGAAGAGTAAACCACAAAGTTAGGCCTAGCATCTAGTCTAGGTTGGAGTTGAGAGTGGAAATTGATCTACATAATAAAGTAACAGGAATTTACAGGAATTTGGCATCTTCCTGCTGCATAGGAAGGGTGGAGAGGGCAGGTGTGTGCAGGTGTGTGTGTGTGTGTAGGGGTGGGCAAAGGAAATAGTGGAATAAAAGAAGAGAAAAACATTTTGGTAATGAGAGGCGGCCCCATCAATTTAAGCCTGAAAACCTATCCCGTTCTTCTGCAAAGATGACAAAAGGAAGTCAGCACGCTGATATCTAATGTGAATTAAGTTGTGTGCTGTTCCAGCCTGCTGACTTCACTTTCAGTGTTCAGTAAATGTCTGATTCCCAAGATAGCCTCGTATCAGGGTTGCTCTGCAAAATCAAAGGAGAGAGGCTGAGATGCACCCTGAAGGGGCTGAGGCAAAGGGAGGAGGCCAGCAGGCTCAGGCAGTGAGACAACCAGCAAGTCCTGGAATTCATAGGAAGCAGGAGTGTGGATTGGGGGCGAGCAGAGATAGTAAGTCCTTGGGGATCCTTGGAAATCAGAGAAGGGTGTGGATTTCCCACCCCATGTGGGGGGGAGGGCAGGCCATTTTATTTGGAGATACAAAGGAAGGCTGAGCCCAGAGAGCTGGAAGACTTGGGGACAAGTGGGTTAAAGACTGGATGTGAAGAGGTTGACCAGGGTTCACAGTTAGTAATCTTAGCTAATGCCTAAAGATTATTTGCTCAATGCTTGGCATTGTCTGAAGAATTCATTAACCCATTTTCTTCAACAACTGGTGAGTCAGGTATTTTTATTACCCAAAATTTTACCAAATGAGGAAACTGACACTCTGAGAAGCTAAGGGAATTGCCTAAGGTCAAAGAGCTGGGGAGCATGGATTAGTATTCGACTCTGCGGTGGATCCCTGGAAACCATGCTTCAACCACGGCTGTACCTCCCTCTAGAGGGGACCCTACCTTGTTGGAGTGGTCTGCAACGGGGGACTCCACCACTGGGGACCGAGGTTTCCTCCCCTTCAAGATGGAAGGCTTGGACCATTGATGGACACATTCATTCATTCTGGGCACAAGAGGGCAGTACTCCAGTAAGACTGTTCTCTGTCCGCCTGGGGGTTTCCGGCAGAATTCTGGGGAAGGGAAGCCCAGGATTCTGAGTGCCCCTGAAAAGTCGCTGACTCTTTGTTGCCGAACAGACACCCACTACCTCCCACCCTGCCCAGCTGCTCTATCCCCATCAGTCACCACGAGCACCAGGGCAGCTCTCAACCCCACCCCTGACCCCCATGAATGCCTGTGATTCCTCTTCCTGATTCCCTCTAACTTTGCCTAACACCTATAACCCTTTCCCTGTGATCTCGTCAACAGTCCCCGCAGTGTCCCTCTCCCTGATTCCCTTTATTTTTACTGCCTGAAATTTGGCTTTCCCAAAGGGACACTGCCTCCCCCCAATGGCAACATTTTCCTTCCCACCTTCTCACATCCTTAGGTTTGAATGTGGTGAGGAAGGTGTCCTCACCTCTCCTTGCAGATTCCAGACCTTTCTTTCATTCTGTTATCCTAACCCTCTATCTGGGTCATCAGTTTGTATACCCATGACCCTCCTTGAAGCCCTTTGCCAGCTCTTGGGTCTTTCCTCCATTGTAATTTTGGCTCCTGACTCACTGTTCACATGTGAAACATCAACACACCAGGATGGGTAACTTCAGTAGCCATCGGACGACCCTTTTAACTTGAGCTCCTCATTCCTTGACCTCTGTTCTTTTTTTCCTCCTTTTCTGCCGATCACCTCAGCCACTCACTCCCACAATCACAGGTTAGATTTCATCACTACCAGTAACAGCCCCACTTTTCTGAAATCTCTCATTTTAAGTAAACTTCTCTCTGTTCTGTCACTTTTCTAGCTTCTTTCTCCTAGTATCCCTGACTCCGAGGATCCTTTAAGCTTACAGGGTCCTGCAATCAGTTAATCCTATCCTTGTTTTTTCACTCTCTCTCACTCTTACATTGTCACTGCCCTATTTGCCCAACTGAAGTTCCATGGCCATCCCTATAAGGAGCCGGAAGCTGAACTTGGCTGGAAAAAAATGCTGGACTTGCTTTAAATTCAGGGTCGTTAATTTCAAGTGAACCCGTAAAGCAATGCAGCACGCGTTTCTTAATTCCCTTCCCGATTCACTGTCCTACCCTCCTAGACAACTATTTCACTCACCTTCACCTCTATCCTCAAAGCTCTGATACTTTCTCTCCAATCCTCAATCTCAATTAATGATCTTGCTGAGAAAATTGAAATTTTCAGAGAACTGCAAGCTTCCATCCATTCACCCACCTGCCAACCTGCATGTGTGCTGGTGCATGCCACTTCCTCTCCTATTGCAGAAATGAGTCGTCTGTGCTCCTAGCCAGTGTCATTCCTGACACGTGTGTTCCAGACTCCTCTCCTCTCGCTACTGAAGGAAGCTTCTCCTGCACTTCTCTGCTCTCTGACCTCACCATCAGGTTTTCTTCTCTACCAGATCTTTCCCGTGAACGTGCAAAAATGCAGCCATTTTTTCCATCACACAAAAACAAAACAAATAAGCAAAAAACTTCTTTTAGCCTACTTCTCCCTCATTTATCTCATCTCATTTATCTCCTTCTTTTACATCAAAAATCCTCAAAAAAAAAGTTGTCCTCACTCACTGCCTCCATTTTGCCCCCTTTACGAGCAGGATAGTTTCTGCAATGAATTACCTGAGTGATGGAACAATAAACGTTGCTTTCTTTCTTACATCTGGCTCTCCTGGGTGGTTCTCCTCCAGGGGATGACCCAGGCAGTCAGTCTGGGGCTTCTGCTATGACACCTCCATCTTCAACATGCACCTCCACGGGGACCTCAAAGGGAAGAGTGTGAGCACGATCGCTCAGGGTTCCATGGTCCAGCCTGCATAGAGCAGGCACACATCATTCTGCTCACATTCCTTTGTCTGAAACCTGGGCCATGGGACCCCAACATAACTATAAGGGAGGCTGAAAAATGTGTATTCCAGTGTATTTAGGTAAAGGAAATGGCATAAATTTTTATTCTGCTAAATCATTGAGATTTGAAAGATTTTTGTTACAGACACTAGTATTATGTATGCTGACTAATGCAGAAATCACTATCAGTTTTTGCTGTAACAAAAAACTGAAATACGCGGTGCTGGGTTAGTGGGAGTTTTAGAGGTTAGAAAAATAGCTATAACATACTGGAGAAGTAGAGATTTGTTATTGAACAGCAAAATATTTGGTAAAAGTCCATTTTTATTGAGATCATAGCTGTAAGAAATAGTTGGAAAGCAGAATGCTAGTGATGTGTGGAGGCTATTATTGTCTGCATGTGCAAGATATTAGATGAAAACTATGTACTTAATATGAACTGACCAGTTTGTAAACAAAAATGAAAGCATAGAGTCCAGAAATGTGGGGTCTCATAGGATTGGAAAAGCCTGCCACTTCAGTCTCTACACAACAAGATAGAGGATTTAATAAGGCTTTGAGTGGAAAATTCTCAGAACACCTCTCAGTTGAATAAAGCAACTCAGAGAACACATCAATACAAGGGTCTAGCCTTCCCATTCAAGCCTGAAAGTGGGAGAGGGAGAGGGCTAGGGAAAGGGAGAACAAGAAGGGGAGAGGGAGAGAGAGAGGAGTGAGGAGAGAGAGAGGAACGAGGAGGGAGAGAGAGAGAGAGTGGGAGGGGAAGAGAAACAGAGGGAGGGAGACGGGTGAGGAGAGGAAGGGGGAGAGAGAAAAGAGGGGTGGAAAGAGGGAGAGAGACAAAGAAAGAGTTAAGGAGAGGGTGGGGAGAGAGAGAGAGAGAGAGAGAGAGACAGAGACAAAGAGAGAGAGAGAGAGAGAGAGACAGATTGGAGAACTGTGGTGGGGAAGCAAAGAGGACATTTAAGAACTATGAGTCTAGGAGTACATTTGAGTGTGTTCTTGACATGTGAAACTGATGAGACTGACTGGAAAAGGCAGATGTGATCCTCCTTCGTGCTCAAGAAGAGGAAATGAGATTGATGAGCATCTCGTTAGCTCCACCACTTGGCTCTAACTCGGCTTTTGCCTCCGTAGCTCCACTGAACCTGCTCTTGTTGAGTCACCAACAAGAGGACATCCATATTGTTGAATCAAATGGTCAGTTCTCAGTCCTCATCCTACTAGAGCTGCCAGGAGCCATAGACACAGTTGATCACATCCCTTTTCTCCGAAATAATTTCTGCCCTTGGATTCATTCTCTGCTCATTTCCTTCCGCTATAGCCTCCTTGCCTCCTGAGTTTTCCTTCCTAGTTTCTCCTCATCTCCCTGGTCTTTTCATGCTGGAGACCCCAGCTCCCGGTTCTTGGATGTCTTCTTTTTCTATCTACATTTACTCCCAAGGTGAACTCATTAAGTCTCTTGGAATTAAATACCGTCAGTGCACTGGCCCTTCCCAAATTCGTGTATCTAGCACAGATCTCTCTCCTGGTCCTCAGATTCATTCATCCAAGTGCCTCCTTTGTCATCTCCGCTTGTATTAGTCGTCTCAAACCTAATGTGTATAAAACTCAACTCCCCATCTTCTCCCCTAGAGGCGCTTTTTTCATGGTTTTCTTCATCTCAGGAAATGGCAATTCCATCCTTTGAGGTTCTCAGGTTAATAAAATTGAAGTAAATGTTACCTCCAGTTTATATCTTACATCTCTCATGCAACCCATCAGCAAATCTTGCTGCTCCTGCCTGCAAAGTATTCCCAGCGTCCAAGCACTTCTCAGTATCCTTGTGGCTGACAACAAGGCTGAGCTATTGTCATCTCTCTCCTCCATTACTACATTTAACTGATGGCCCTGCTCCTGCCTCTGTGCCTTTTCCTCCATTCTCAACAGTTGCCATGGTGATCAAAAAAAGTCAGATCATGTCACTTCCCTATTCACACCCTGTGATGGCCTCCTTTCTAAGGCCAACCCAAAGCCTTTTCAGTGGTCTACATGACCCCACAGGCACTGGCTGTCTCTCACTTCTCTGGCTTCTTCTCCTACTATTTCCCCTCTGACTCACCCCTGTCTGGCTACACTGGCCTTCACTGGCCTTCTTGCCAACACTGAATATTCTAGGCAAGCCCCCACCTCACCACTTGAGCATATATCACCCTTTCAGATCCTTACTCCTGTGCCCCTTTGGCAAGGAGCCTTTCCTTGAAGATTTCAGTTAGTTGCTACCCCTGGGTCCCAGCACTTCCTATGCTCCTCCCCTGTGTTAATTTCTTCTATAACACTTTTCATCTCCTATCATAGCAGATATCTTGCCAACTGATTATATTTATTGCCTGTCTCTCCCCAGTGAAATAGTAGCTCAATGAGGTAGAGATTTTCACCTGTTTTATGCACTGCTGTGTCCCAAATTTCTAGATGAACACCTGGCACAGAGTAGATAGTCAACAGTTGCAAGTAAAATACTGAGTGAAGGAATAAATGCCCGCATTTATGTAGATGGTGAGAGACACTGAAGGGAAAGGTGATCGATCTGGCAGGAAATGTCAGGACTGACTGCTAGAGGTCTGGGCTCTGGAAGTCAGAAGGGCTCCAGGCTGTCAGGGGCTCCACGGAGATGCCTTGTTATGCTGCAGTGCTCTCTCCTGTGGCTGCACCACATCCTCCCTGCTCTAAGGCTTCCTGCTCTCTGCAAACCGCACTGCACTGGCATCCTCTGGCTGCTTTGGATAGCATAAATGAGGAGATCAATTGGTCTCTGTGGGGCTGTGGGCTCATGGTGGGAGGAGGCCGGCTTCCATCCCTCTCTCCATCTCCCTCTCCTTCCCTCATCACTGTGCAGAGTCTTCCCCTATTCTTAAAGGGAGATGGCATTAGGATCCTCAGCAGAGCCTGAGCACCGCCTTCTGTCTGCCCTCCCTTGCCACCTCCTTTGAATTTCTCATGCCTACGGCTTTCAGGGAAATCTTAGGGTATTCAGCCTTCCCAGAAAAGGATGCTCCCAGAGCTGTGACAGCATGCTTAGTCTCAAGGCACAAGTGACTCATGGCTTCAGCGTGGTAACACATACAAATTACAGCTTCTGTCCTGGAAAAGATAGAAAAATAATGTTGCTACTTTGCAGAGAAGAGGTACCCACTTTGAGAAGGGTGTGTATGTGTGTGTGTGTGGGCAGTGAGGAAACCCAATCTGAGTCTCCTGGACTTCTGTCTGCCCTAGGCTCCACTTGGCATGTTTGGCACATTGGTGTGACCTGGGCCTCCTGGAGAAAACAGAGCCTGTGGGCAGAGGAAGTCAGGGACAAAGCTTTGGTTAATTAACAGACCCAATGGAAGAGATATTCTGAGTACAGTATGGTGTGTGTCATCAGATTGTCCCCAGAGAGAAAGCTGATTTTATTACCACCTCTATAAGATACTGGGTGCAAGGTGCTCGGCTTTGGGGCCTCTGCTGCAAACTGTGACGCAGATGGGACAAGGAAGGCCTTCTTCTCCTTTCAGCACAGAACATGCCCAAACAGCTGAGCTGCCCATACCCCTTGTATGACCCCTGTAGGATGCCAGCACGTGGGCCATCCTGATGGTGATGCCTGGGCAAGGTGGTGCTCAGAAGGAGGAGGAAAATGATAGACATGATGACCTCAGTGACAGAGCACGTTCCAGAGCACATCCAGTGTACTGGGGAGCCTGGGAAATAACGCCTGGGAAGCTTGGCCTTGCAGGCAGCTGAAGATGCTCGTCTGAGAGGCAGGAACACAGGCCCACGGAACGCAGATACTTCTGTTCAACCTGGAGAACAGGGTACGTATGAAAGAGGTTAAAGCTTAGGAGAGGGGTGGATAGATCTATATTCCAATCCTGCCTCTGCCACCTGACCCTGTGTGATGACAAGTTCCCTAACCCCCTGGGCTTTCATTTCTCTAGCGGTAAAATGGAGACAATTAATACCTTCTTTGCAGTGTCGTTTCGAGATTTAGAGATAATGAATTTAAGGAGCCTAGCACAGCATACGTACTTTAACGAATGTGGCTATTTTTATTGTTATTAGTGCTACATTGATGCCGAAGAGCAAGAGCAGTACGTAATTTATGTCTCAATTCCTGGTGTGTGGTTCAGTGCTTGACCAAACTCAACTTTATTTATGCACCTTTATGAAAGAATACCTAAATATAGAGGGGGCTGAGAAGTAGGAGCCACCTGGTCGCTCATGGATGTGCTTTCCTGGGAGCTAGGAAGTGGGTTACTTCCCTTTCCCCAGGGTGGTCTTGGTTTGGGCCCCTTGGCCTGCTGCCCAGGGCTCTCACAGTGTGCTACTGGGCAAAGCCACAGGCAAAGTGGGCAGACAGGCTTGCTTTGGTGTTTCTACCTTTTGCCACTGATTCATAGGAGCCACAAGCATCTTCCAGGGTGTTCTCTGAATCTCTGGATTCATGACTTCCTTTTACCTTTTGGGGTCAAACTAGTTTCATTTGAAAGCACCTTCTGGGAATTCTTTTTTGTCCAACCACATCAGTTGTGCAGATAAAGTCAAATTAGAGTGAATCATTGGCCAAGCACTCCCGAGCCTAAGGACAAAGCTGAGGTTGACGTGTGCGAGCACGCGCTTGCGTGTACATGTGTGTGCATGCACAGGGGTTAAGGAAAGTGTGCCGAAAGATTATTACCTAAAGGAGAACAACCATGGCCGTTGGCCTTCTCACATTTGCAGCGAGCCCACAGGGGTATGCAATTCTCCCTGCTTTCAAAATCAAACCAGATGAAGAATTTTGATTGCTGCCAGATTTTTGCCCTTTAAAAAGCATCCCCCCATAAAATGCAACCCCCATAAAGATGCATCTGAACAATGCTGTGTCCTAAAGCACCCCTAAATAGGTTCATCTCCTACATATTTCCATAGGTCCTGGAAATGCGGCTTCCATCTTTTGAGAAATAAGCTAAAATAATAATGCGCTCAAATTTTCATCTGATCAGGAATATTTAATATGCAGTTTTTAAGCTTATAATATAATACATTGGAAATGAAAAATAAGATTAGATATAGTGGCTTCATCTACTCTTTCTTTTCAGAGTATGGAAAAATGATGACTGGCACGATACTGCCTCTTAAGTGCCTTCCATTTCTAGAGTTGCTGTCTCTTGAACTGGCCACCTTTGTTCTGAGGTCTTTACGTCTGTGTCACGGTAGATGAGGAGCTCTTGTCCAAGACTCTATCTTGTAGTTTGACACCTGCAAGTCATTTAAGGCTAAGTGTACTAGCACTTTATGTGCTAGAGAGAAAAAATGAATTAAAACTCTAAAATTGTGTATGAAAGGCAAGAATCACCTCGCAGCTACTCTGCTCTGTGATCACCAAATGAGAGCTGATGACAGCCTGCAGAAGCCAATGCTTTGATTCAGCGAAGTGCAGACAATGTTTTTTCAAAATGTAAAGATGAAAAAACTGAGGTGCTATTGAATCTTTGAGGAACCGGTAAATGTAGTGTGACTGCAGGACTCATTCCCTGTGATTCCCGGGAACCAGGTCTATGACAGGGGCTGTGAGGCCCCAAGAAGCACTCCTGTTTGGATCAAGGTCTGTGCACACTGTCATTCATTTACTGACCCCGTGTGCCAGGCCCAGGGCTTGGTGTGGGGGACACATCATCCCTGCCCCAAGGGGGACAGTTCAGCGAGGGGAGCCGCAGTGAGTGCTCGTGGCAGTAGCATGTTAAATGCAAAGGGGCCATTGCAAAGCAGCAGAGGAGGCGCCAGCAGTCCAGACGCTTGGGGAAGGTTGCCTGGAAGATGCTTTTTCTTTGGAAATCTTGCAGCCATGAAAGAAATTGAGAATTCTAATCAGGGCAATTGCTGAACCGAGAGGAGATCGAAGTCTCCTGAGGCTCAAGGTTTCCTTCCAGCCCTGAGCGCCTCAATGTCCCCTCAAAGAACAACGAGAGTTAAAGCCTAATTTAAGAGCATGTGTCAACTGTGTCTTATCTGAGAACCAGTGCAAATATTTAAATGATTCAATAGAAAAAAACATTTTTGTATTAATTATCTAGGTTAGTGGCACTTAAACTTCTTTGGGGTTCAGGGGTCATTTTGTGAATATAATAAAATACGACTTCAGGAGAAAAAGTGTTCTTACGGATGCACATGACGCATTTCATATGTAATTCACGAGGATGTACGGACTCTGGGAAATGCACCTAAGGCCAGAGACCGTATTTTAAACATCCATAGTCAGATGTGGGTCTTGTAAATTATCGTGAGGGAGGAGACACCCAGACAGTGATCTCCAGAGTGGGGGCCTGTACCCCAGAGAGTGTGTGCCCTCTCTCGGGGTAGGACCCATCCACATTTGGGAAAAACATGTCAGGAACCCCAATACCATTTATTCTGTTTGAAAAAGAGAAATTAAGCTTTACAAATATGTAGGCTACAAGGCGACACTGAGGACTTCCAACAGGCATATGTTTTTCAGCGTGAGATGTGTTCCAAGAGGCACAGGAGGTGTCCTGTGGGGGGAGCAGAACTGGCACCATCATTGGTTCATTCACTCATCAGAGGCTTGCGGTGCATTGCAGTTAACTTGCGATAGAACATAGTCATCGATATGGTGGATGTCAGGAGGACAACGCCTGTAAATAACATCTACGACACTTTGCACTGAGACGCGAGTGGCCGTTTTAATCTGTTATGTCATACAGAAGATTTATGATTTTTCCCTTGGCAAATACCTTGAAAGTCGTTTAGAATCTAAAGATGCATTTCTCTTTAATAGCAACCACGAAGTGTCCTCCACATGCCCCGCCCTTCTCGTGAGATGACAAGTCATAGCATGGTACCCAGCTCATGCATACATTTAATTTGTCCCTTTGAGGTAATACAACATTTAAAAAGTGAGTTTAACCGTTGACTTTAGAAAGAAATTCTTGATGAGAGGAGAACATTTTGGACCTGAGTGGTTGGATATGTTTCAATTGTTTTATGATTTGTTGCTAAAATTAATGAGTCACTTAAGAAGGCTCATACCTACACACTTAAAAAACAAACTCGAAAACCGGCTTTATTACTAATTTAAAACTTTCCCAGCCGGAGGGTTTGAAAATGGAGTTTGAACTCATTTGTTTGAACTCTCTTTGAGAGATACGTATATGGCCTGTATTTTAGTTTGCTTTAAGTACTGATTGACATCAGTAGTTATATCAATAAAGTCCTTGCATAATCAGTGGAAAGGACTGGAAAATAAGTGACACGCTTTATTAAGCATATATGACAATGTTCTTCTTTGCTTTGTATGTATTTTTCTTTGGGGTATTTTTTTTTTGTCTGTGGCAACCATTAAAGCCGAGGATTGGAATAAATCCAAATTAAAACCAGTTCTTCTTTTTTTTTTTGAGGAAGATTAGCCCTGAGCTAACAACTGCCAATCGTCCTCTTTTTGCCGAGGAAGACTGGCCCTGAGCTAACATCCATGCCTATCTTTGTCTGCTTTATACGTGGGACGCCTACCACCGCATGGCTTTTGCCAAGTGGTGCCATGTCCACACTCTGGATCTGAACCGGTGAACCCTGGGGCCCATGAGAAGTGGAACATTAGCACTTAACTGCTGCGCCACCGGGCCTGCCCCCTAAAACCAATTCTTTAAATTTCTGTATGAAAAACTTAACCAAGATTTTTAAAAAAATAACAAAGCTTATTCAGACATAAACTTCTCTTTAAAATGTTTTTTGTTCTATTAATAAATAAAAGAGATTAAAAACTCATTTATTATTGTTTTCATTTAAAAAATGCTCCAGTTTTTGAGTGTTTCGTCATTTATTTCACATATTTGCACAGGCATCAATTTACAAATACGTAGGCAAATTTATAAATAAGTAAATTTTCATATATCAAGTAGTTTGTGACCAAAATACTTTTTCCTCATAGGGTGGATTATCAAAAATTTTGGAATCTACTGATTTAGACATTGCTTTGGGGCAGTAGGAAACATTTAGAACATGCGGGCTTCTAGAAGCTGTCTTCGAACTGCTGGACTAACTCCATTCTCTGTGCAACTACAGAATCTCAGAAGAACAAAACACTAATGATTTCACTGAAGTGTCTATGGCACACAGGAAGCAGACACAGCTACAAGAAGGCTGGCGGGGGTGTGTGTGTGTGTAAAAAGTGATAGGAATTGCCAATACCTTTTGAGCCATAGTTAAACTCTCTTCATGTGCTGCTTAAATCAGATAATCCAGTGATGGGGGAGAGGCGGAAGGGGCAGAAGAAGGGGAGGGAGAGGAAGGGTTGTGAAAAGCAAAAGATTCCTCTCTTTTCTGGCTGGAGCTCACTCATCTACAAATATACCCCAGCGTGTCACATTGATCAGACATCTAAACGACGGACGTAATCTTTTGCTAGGTGACTGGAGGTAGTATAGTTTGACACAACTGCAGACCTAGTGTATAAGATATGAATTCTCTTGGCGTGTCACATGTACTTGCTCTGGAAGCTCTCTGTGAAGCCTTGGGTGTGTGGCACTTTTGTGTCCTCCATGGCGTCTAGGGCAACACGCCGGGGTCAGTAGATGATGGTTATTTTAAATTGCCTTGGTGCCTGACCTGATTGTCCCAGAGAGGGGTTATTTTAGCAATTAACTCGATGGATCTACCAGGCCCTGCCCAGAACTGCATGCACCCCTTTAGGGCCCTGCTGCCTCACTACGTCGACATGACAGTGTTCGGAGGCAGAGACCCTTGGGTCCAATTTAAAGATGAGACCGCTGAAGTACAGAGACTTCGATTACCATGGCCAAGCGCCTCCATTTTAGCTGCTCTTATATGACATACAATAAATATTTGTCACACACGTTCACCTAAATGTTCCTCAGAAATCAAGCATGGTTCTCCATGTGTCAACGGACTGGGTTTCCTTTGTTGTCATAACCAGTGTCCTTTTCTGAAGGCCTCTAAACATTACGCACATCTTTCTTCTAACAGCGCTTCGTCCAGCTAATTAGTAATTAGATAGGAAGTGGCAAAGATGGGGGTAAATTTTTATTCCTAATTATATCTGATCCTTCTGAGACACTCCAGGAAAGAGAAATACCCTCCTTGTGCAGACATGGAACTTGCATTTCTTTTTTCATTTCTTTTTTTCTTTTTAAATTTATAGCCATAACCCAGGTCCATTTTCTGCAGGGCTCCTGCCAAGCGACAGTTTTTCCCCTGGAAATTGTTTCTTTGCTTTCTCAATCCTCACTCTAGACTTTGGATGTCTCCTCTTGAAACTTCATCTTCTGATGTCAGGGCTTCTAGGTCTTGGCCAACATCTGAGGGCAAGTTTTGAGGGTTCCAGGGGTGAGCATCAAGAATATGTTCTTTGTCCAAACAGTGGCATGGGGAACTTTGTTTACAAACCCTAGAAACCTCCCGACTCTCTGAGAATTACAGAACAATTCCACAAATGTTGTGTCAGGCACTGGTTCTGCTGGTGGCTGGCGGTGTGACGTCTTCACCTTCAAAGCTAATGGTGCCTACGAGTTTCCTTCTCCCGGGGCCAAGAGAAGACAAGAGGCCAAGGAGGAATTAGAGAAGGTGAAGGAGATGCTCCCTTGTCCTCCCTGAAAACCTATATCTTTAAATGTATCATTTTAGGCACGTCATTAATTGACAACTACTCAAAAATTACATATGGTGTGTCTACAATGTGCCAAGCACACAGACAGGCCAGTGAACATAAAAAATGAATTGCACACGGCCTTTATCTGGAGGATTACACTGGAAGAAATGATGGTAAAGCATGTACTACTGTTCTGTATGAGGTATTCATTGACTGCAAGGGAAATACTTAGGGAGGGAAAAGTATTTCTTTCTGAGGAGTTTCAAAAACCTTCACTGTGGAGGTGAGTTGTAGATGATGATGTTATTTAACTGGGATTGACAGAGCAGAGACCCGAGAAGGTGATAGCTCAAGGGGTTGGTGGCTCAGAAAGCTTTTGAAGCTTGAGAACCAGGAAGCGGCGGGTGGTGCAGAGATTTCAGGGGGTGAGGGACATGCAGAGGACGAGTGGGCATCAGAAGACGATGCTGGAGAAGAGGCAGAGGCCATAGGGCAAAGGACACCAAAAACCATGTCGTGGAGTTTTCTGAAGGTTATAGAGAATCCTCAAGATAAATAAAGACAAAGCAAGAAATTCCTTTTACAACTGTGAGAGGTCACTTAGATTGTTTGTGACACGGAGTGCCCCAAATGAGCCAGCCCTTACCCCCCATTAGGGCGTGATCTGCAGGTGGCTGCTCAGACCTTCCTAACTTTGCTTTCTCCCCCTCAGGACTCTTGGAGACCTGGCTGGTGAGTACCTGCACTCCGAGGGCAGCGATAACAGAGGAGACTTGGCCTTTCTGGTAGAAATGCCAGGGGCATGTACAAAAGCTGCCTCACCAAGCATCACACTCCACAACAGGTCAGGTGAGTTTTTCTGGGCAAGTTTCGCAGTCTTTGTGCTGTCTATAATTTTGGGGAATGGGACATACAATTCATGGGTTAAAATCATACAACCCATGCATTAAAATGAAGACTCTAAAAGAGTAGCAAAAATAATGAGCCTGTTTCTGGCCTTTCCTAATGAATTTTATTCAGCAGAATTCTTCAATCCTGGATTCAGGATGGCAAAGTGAACCTATTATGGGGTTCACTCAAAATGTACTTCCAATTCTCCTTATTTGTAGAAGCGTACAAGGCTTTCGGTTAAAATATGTCTTGTCTAAAATGTGGAGTATACCCCTGCACCACTTCTTCCCACACATGCGATATGCACACAGCTGTGAACATCAGCTCTGTCACACCTGCGAGGAACCTGTGGCCTGAGGAACCTGCTGAACCTGCTCATCAATTGGACTGAGTTTTGAGACACTTTGGTAAATGGAGAAGATGAGATCTTTGGTAGACTTTGCAACCAGAGGGAAATGGTTCTGCCACTTTCCAGCCAGCGGTGTGACCTTGGGCCAAGTGTTTCATCTCCCTGAGCAGGTCACAGGCAAACTGGGGCCGTGGTGTCAGACTTCATTGGTGTGAAGAGGACACAGAGAGAGGGAGGATGTCTGGGATACCAGTTTAATAATTAAATTAATGATGAAATGCTATTTCCATTGCCCACATTCTTTGGCCCTGCCTCTTTCTTTGGGCCTGGAAACATGACATCTTTTCTAAGTTAGCCAGTAGAGATGGAACGAGGATGCATTTGAGAAGAGCTGTATCAACTTTATTTTTATAAGAGGTTCTTATGTGCTGGCCTGATCAGACTGTCTCTCAAACTTCACCGGTATCTTGACAAGAGAAAGTGCTCAACTCTAAAAGTGGATCAGAATTGCCCTCCCTGAGGCTGTGTGCCTTCTGGATTTGGATGAAGATGTTGCTCAACAAAGTTAAGAGACAAAATATAGATATCAGCCTGGCAAAGCCAAATGAAGGAAAGGGCAAGGGTGAAATCTGGCTGAACCTTTAACTGGGAGTAAATGCCACCATGCCCCTGCCTAAGCTGACATCGGCTATGCTGTGGCACAGAGTGGCTGCACAATGAATGGTGAGTAAATAAGATGCCTGAAAAAAGATTCGATTCTAGTTTTGAGCCTCATGATTCTACCCTGGATTGATGAGTGCCTCTTAACAGGTCTTCCTGCCTCTAGTCTCTTCCCATCCAAACTGCCAGTCAGCTTTCAGTTAGGAAACGGCTCCTCTAGGCTTTCCAAGTAGGAAGGGCTATTCTACGGGAACCAGAGGCTTACAGAACAATTGCAGGGCTGGGAAAATGAGTGGAGTAGGCACACCAAAGCCGCAGTCTGCAGCAAAGAAGAAGGAGCTTCCTGGGAAGCTCACTCGGCCTTTGCCTGCCCCTCCCTTCTGCACACTCACTGGCTGGCACTGCCTCTACAGAATCATTGCGTCTCCTTCTCTTCCACCTTCCATGTCTTTCCGGAGGGCCCCTCCCTGGCACCTGTAACCTGGAACCATAAGAAGAAAGGGGACATGGGAAATGTGGTTCTTGGCTTCTCCCTTGCAATGTAGGAGCCTTAAAAAGGGGTCATGGTGATGCCAAGGTCACAATAACCCATCCAGCACAGCACCTGCATAAAAGTAGGGAACTCTAGCAACATTCTGAAGGAAATGCTTCAACAATGCAGCCTCCTCTTCAAAATCTTCCCATCATTTATCTTGGAAAGCACAGCTGTAAGAGCCTCTCTAATGAAGATGCAGGCTTGTGCTCTGGTCTCACCTCCCACTGCCTTCCTCTTCCATGAGCTCACACATGCCTGGCAGCCCTGCTCTCGGCCCGGCTGCAGGTCTGCCTGGAGGAGTCCCCTTGACCCAAATCCCTCCCTTTCCCCACGCTAGTTTTTTGAAATACTATCTAGTTTCCAAGGAGAGCTCAAATGCCACCTCAACCTTGGATTAACTGCATTGTGCAAATATATATGTAAACCCAGCCCTTCTCGATCCTTAATGGTTCATGATTCCCTTAATGTAAATTTTTTATATCGTCTTTCTAAACTTTGAGACTGTGGGTTAAATGGGTCACAATGAAATCTCTCAGTGTTTGAGTTTGAGAAACGTTTGTAGAAAGTCTGCTAAGAAATAAATCTCTCTATCTATCTATTCTGAAAAGCAGCGATGTTCAAATGAAACACCAGGCACCCAAAGAAAATCAAACAAATTCATTAAACAGCATATATAGATACAGATATAAATATACATGCAAAGGAGCTGCATTGAGTTCATTTTTACTGAACTAAGACATATAAGACGTCCTTCACAGTGTCTTCAGGGCTTCATGTCTGTACTGTTTCCTTCAATGACTACATCAGTATTTCTGAAGGCTTTTACAGATTCGCTTCCAGCTACTAGTCCCTATTTTACTCATAAGATCTTAGATTTCTTAATCTGAAGACTTCTTTATGTAGCTCCTCAGAAATAGAATTCCTCTGACTTTGAGAGGGAACATATACATGCCAAAGCTGGGAGGGAACGTGCATGTCGCAAGTGTAACATGATGCTGACATTAGAGGAGTGCTTGCTCCCCAAATCCCCAAAGCCTTTATGAACCCCATTTACTGCTGGCACACTTGTGCCCGCTTCTAGATGAGATGTGCTGGGCAGGTCTGCAGAGCCAAGAGGCACAAAGCGTCTCTGAGCCACGCATCAAATGGGCATCTCTGCAGACTTGGTTCACAACAATAACTTGGCTGAGGAACAAAAATGGAGCTTTATAGTCTCCTGACTGCTTTTGTATAAATCAAGCTAGTGTAAAATTATATTTTTAAAGCACGTGTAAGGAAAAAGAAGGAAAGTGCTGAGCTAAATGTCTTTGGGAATCCAGCAGACGCAAACTGCTTGAAGAGCTGGTCAATTCAAACCATGCATCCATTTCACTGCCCGTGGAGAGGACTGAATCCCATTGTTAAGAACACTCTCTGAAATTGTGGATGAAACTTCAAATTATATACATATATTTACAAAATATGTACATATTCCATAATGCACATATTCTATAATGTCCTTCCGCAGAGAATCAGTTAATTTTAGATAAAATTATCCATTTGAGTCTGTTTATTCTCCTAAACTAGGACCAGAGAGGGAAATACCAAATTAGTAGAATATCCATCATGAGACCCCAGGTCTCCTGCCTCCCACCTCAAGGCCACCTATATGGCATCAAATATTTTTTTCTCAGATGTGGAGGAGGGCAAGCCTGGCAGTTCAGTATATCCATGTGAAGTGCAACTTGTGATAGAATCTAGTGTCCTGACTGAGAATCTGTGGCCACTTTCACATTGGGGTCCTCTGGGGCAATCTTGAACTTCTCAGAGACTCAACACCCTCGTCAAAGCAGGTCTAATCTCCCAGGGTCATGGTGGGAATCAAAGGATAAACTCAGTGAAAATGCTGTCTAAGCTGCGAAAGAGCTGTGCAAACATTAGTTAATAACATTCTAAGATTTGACGCTGAGTCTCGTTTATGCTCCTTTTGTTTTCTGATCGTGGTAACTGATCCCCCCGCCCCCGCCAACTCTGCTTGTAGGACAGGTTAGACATACCTGAAGCTAAAACCCTGAGTAGTGCCTGATTTCCTTTGGAAATCACAACTACTGTCACATTGAAGTGTGTATTCCAGCTGATCTCAGGGATATGCCCCTTCCTGGGAAGTTTGTAAATATCAAAAAAAAAAAAAAAAAAAGTAACTAATAAAATAATTGCAAATAAGAGCGAATCTATGTTTCCTGGCACCCTCCACACTCTGTACGCTTTACTGATCCAGGAGATCATCTTTCATAGGATGACTCTGTATTCAGAATTCTCAACCTCTCTCTTGTCTCCAGCACGATTCAAGCCCTGTAATTGAAGTTCCAAGAAAATTGAAGTCATTCATCTCTTTCTATCTCTAATGGAAAAAATATAGAAATACTGCAACTTTTGCAGAAAAAGCCCCACAACTGCACAAAATTATAATAATTGACTCTGTTTGCCTTCATTTAACCAGCTGGGAAGATAGTCTGGTGGAACACAGCAATTTTCTAAATTCAGAGATAGTTACTTCTCGAGAACAGCTGTTGCCCAATCAAATCTCGGCTGTTCTTCATTTCACAGGAGAAACCAAACTAAGGATGGGGCTGCGACAACAGCCTAGAAGTACAACAGGGCTCGGTCCTCCTGAAATAGTAGCCCCTTTTTTTATCTGAGGTGAATCGCCTTCTCAGGTTCCCTGAGAAGGAAGTCTGAGAAGGTCTTGGCTTCACCAGGAAAGGAGATCTGAGCGAGCTATGGGACAGCCCTGTTTCTTTTAGGACCACATCAAAGGCTTGTCTATGAAGAGATTCCCAAGTAGAGTCACCTTACTTGATATTATCATGTTCAAAAATCTTTTTAGTTTCTTTAAAACAATATTCTTAAACTTTGCTGTGTGTGTGTTGTGGGAGGGGACTCTGGAAAATCTGTATAAAATGCAGAACCCTGGGTTCTTGCCTCTTAGATTCTGAACCAGTAGGTCTGGGGTGGATCCTGGGAACCTGCATTTCCATCTATGTGCCCCAGGCCATCAGGATGCTGGTGTCTAATGAGCTAGTGGAATGAGTCTCCCCTTGCCCCTCGCTGTCCCTTGTGCACTGAACCTCGGGTGCAGGGCTCTGCTTTCTGTCCTGGAACACACCGGCTTCCTCCCACCTCAGGGAGATGGTGCTTGGTCTGCCCTCTGCCTGGAGTGCTCACTCCCAGGATCTTCACGTGCTGGCTCCTTCTCAGCATTCAAGTTTGGGCGCAAATAACACCTTCTCACACAGGCTTTCCCAAATCCCTCAGCTTGCTCTCATCTCGTTATCTCCCTTGTTCCTTCTCAGAGTCGGCACTATGTGTCCTCTTATTCCCCCGACTGAAAACTCCTTCAGAACAGGATCTCATCTATCTCATTCACCATGGTAACCTCAATACCCATGAAGACAACAGACTGGCAAGTATCACGAGCCAGCTCAGTATCTGATGATGGAAACATGAATAAACGCAATGTCGTTTTAAAGGTGGGAGAAAGTGGGTGTCTGCAGGCCAGCGTTACAAACATTCACAGCTTTTGAAAATTTTCTTTGAAATTATTCCTTTCATCTTTAAAAATACTGCAGTGAATTTTGCCTTCCATTCCATAATACAACCCTATTTGTTTTAATACAAGAATAATTCTTAAAATTACTTACTATTAAATAAAATCGACACTCCAGGAAGATGGGCCACATGAATTTTCTAAACCCCAGGATGCTGGCACACCTCCAAATGCATTAGGGAATGTAAGGACTCAGCATCAGGACCACTGGATAGGAACAGGGACTTTCTTATTGAAATAAAACGCAGGGTCCTCCGGAAACATATAACAAAATTCTAGAGGGACATTGGCTGCAGAGAGGCCAGTGCCCCAGCAGCCTGACTGCCCTCCAGGTCTCTGTCCAGACTCTTCTGTGTCCCTCCATCTGACTCCACCTTTCATTGCCATGCAGGGACCTGTGCACACTGCTTTTCAAACCCTCTAAATTCTGTTTCCCGTCAGAACGGCTGAGACATGCCAAATTTCAAAATCTCATGTTCAGAAGTAAAATAAAGCTGAAATGCATGAAGAAATTCTTTTTAAGATTCTCATCTGGCTTACTGGTTACAGATTTCTGAGACTGCATGGCAAATACTCCTGGCAGGTTGGTGGCCTTACTCCCTTCCATCTGCTGCCTCTGAACAGAAGTGCATCATTGCTCCTAAGGGCTCGCGCTCCTGATGCGGCTGAGCCTGACTCTGCTCTCTTAATATCTCATTCCAATAGAACGCAAACTCCATGTGGGGAAAGATTTTCAGTATTTTGTTCATTGACTTACCTTTTAATGCCTTTGGGGGGCCACAGAATCTGTATTTTCTAATCATCAGCCAGACTAAGCAACCACTTCCCAGAAACTTCATCCAAGGTTGACAAATCATGCTCACTTTCCAAAATGTTGCCCACACAAGGGCTTCCCATTCAGTGCTATACTGAGGGGTCTTAGTTCTTCTGAGCGGCCAGACTGAAGCGACCGGCCCCAGTAGTGCCCTGCCCTTGAGGTTAGACTTGGCCTTGGGGAATGGTCTTATCTCTGTTATGGACACAGCATACCACAAACTCCAACCTAGACAGCCACCATAAAGTAAACACAGCGCTCGCATAGTATAAGGAAGTTCGCTTTGCCTGGTTGCTAATTTATAACCTGATGTTTCAGCTGAGAAAAAATATGGGTTCCAGGTATCGTTTTTGCCACTAATCAGCAGTGCTATCTTAGGACAATTATTTATCCCTTCTTCCCTCATCTGCTAAGAAGGGTTACTAATTATCTGAGAGAATTGGCCTAAGTATTAAATGAGATGGTGCTTGGAAATCACCTATTTTAGTGTCTGGAAAAAAACCAATTGTTCAAAAATCATCCCTGCTCTTTCTAGCAGTACCAGTTGTCTTTTCTTACTATCTGAATATGGATTTGTCTGTCTGCCAGGGATTTGCCAAGAGCATCTCGGTTATTGGCAGCAATCAGTCAATATCGATCATAAGTGTTTTTTGAGTATCTGCAACACTAGTGAGCTGCTTGCCTCAAAATAACTAGTCTAGTTAGAAGACCGACTCTACCTTCAGGAGTTTTTACAGTCACATCAAAATTAAAATTTCTATAATTTTAGGGAAAAAACTCAGTGGTGTTTGAGACAGGGCCACTCGGCCTTGTGAAAAGCTGAAGATAAAACTGGATTCCTTTAAAGGTAGCTTTTTTTTTTGGTGAGGAAGATTGGCCCTGAGCAACATCTGTTGCCAATCTTCCTCTTTTTGCTTGAGGAAGATTGTGTCTGAGTTGACATCTGTGTCAATCTTCCTCTGCTTTATATGTGGGACACTGCCACAGCGTGGCTTGATGAGCAATGTGTAGGTCTGCGCCTGGGATCTGAACCTGAGAACCCCAGGCCGCTGAAGCAGAGCACACGAACTTAACTACTACACCACCAGGCTGGCTCCAGGTGGCATTTTGAATATAAACCTTTACCTCGACTCTCCCAAGTAGCACTGCTAAATGGCATTAATCACGAGACGTAGCACAATGAGAAAGGAGCATATAGAAAAGACTTGGAACCTGGAAAGCCGATAGACAAGTGATAATTGAATTTAACAGGTTTGAAAAAGCTTAATCCTATGGAAGAAATGGGAAAAGCAAAAAAGGAAGAATAGTTTGCATTTCAGAACCTCAGGAAGGCTCGTGAGTTGGGGAGACCAGGTATTTCTGAAGGTAGGGGAAGAGGTGGAATGGCAAGCGGGCAGACAGGCTGTGTGAAAGCAGTGGGGCTCCCAGAAGCCCGAACACAGACAGGTGATGGCCTCTCCTCACGTGGCAGAGCTCTGCAGGGTTACTTTCCAGAAAGGGCTCATCAGAGGAAAACTTCCTTCTTTAGCTCTTTCAGAAGTTCCACTCTGAATTTTCCTTCTTGGTTCTTCACTGAATTCTTCTACTCTTTAAATTCTTCTGTCTGCCCTTTAACTTTTTGATTACTCAGGGCTTTAGAATTCTCTATACCTGCTCTCCATAGACGTTCAAAGGATGATCTGATCAAGATCCATGGCTTCAGATCCCTCCAAAGCTGAGGACTTTTAAAAACTTTTACTTCCAAACCTCGCCTTTCAGCCACACTTCAGACTCATGTATGCAGCTGTCCACTTGACAGCTCCACTGGCTGTCCCTAGGCCCTTTGCACACCCCATGTCACAAATACACTTATTGTCCTTCCTTCCCCAGAGACTTCTTCATATCTATGTTCTTCATCTCAGTTTCTTGTCTCACCTCCCACCGTTTCCTCCAAGCTACAAGGCTGAGAGTAACTGTGACTGCTTTTCCCTCATTCCTCATGACTTGTTATTAATTCCTTCCTATTCTATTAAATGAATGGCACCAATAAGCAAGAGAAAGTGCCAAATCTGGAGAAGTATGTGGTCTTTTGCGGGCACTGACACATGAACAATTATATCGCCTTGGAACAGACATGCTTCGGGTGGTGTATCTGTAAAGGTCCTCAGGACAGAGGGAAGGAAGTGAGGAACTTCTTGGGTGGAGACCAGTGTGGAAAGTTTCCAGAGAGGAGATTACATGACTGCTGAGGCTTGAAGAAAGAGTAAACATTTGCAGAAGAAACAGCAGGCATGGGATGCTTCTGAGTGCCCGGCACTGACCTGTCGTTTAGGGACAGGCAAGCTCTTTGACCCGGACCACCGGTTGCACAAGGAGCCCTGAAGCTAGTAATGAGGCTTCAGTCAAAATGTGGATGACGGGGCGGATGCCAGGCGTGCGTGTCTAGACTTTAGCCTAGCATCAGGGAGAGCCAATGATGAGAAGGGAAGAGGTTAAATTTTTGAAAGATTATTCTGGTGGCAATGAGGAGGACGAACTTGATGAGCAAGACTGGATGTGGATTTTGGAAGAATAATGGAGAGTGCGCCGAGGCCAGGTGGGCCCTCCTGAAGACTTGCATCTTTGACAGAATAATGAGGATGGGGTCAGACGTGACATGCTGACTATGATTTAAATGGAGCCATTTTTATTTTAGACTCCCTTTTCTTTGACGTGAGTGGGAGCACAGGATGTGTTCTTGGCTGCCATTCAGGCTAAGGACATACACTTGAAAAGAGTGTCCTTTTCACATCTAAGGGGCCTTCAAATTAGCATGAAGATCTCTCCGAAAAGCTGTACTCATGCATCTCCCTGAATTTTTTGGCATGGGCTTTACACATCAGAATCTCAGAATACATAGCCGTTTCAGGCTCCGCAGTTAAAATCCCCACGTGCCTGAAGGACAGAATCCATTCCCAGAGGAGATTATGCTCCAGAAAATAGATGTGTCCAGCAGCTCAGAGTACGGGCTGAACAGAGGGTCATGATCCTCCACAAAGCTGTGAATTCTGGTAGAATCCATGTTTAAGGGGTGGTTGTTGGCCTGAATTCGAGCTTGATTCTAAGTCAGCTCTTTTTTTTAAACCATATTTCCTTGCCTTGAGGGATTTGGGAAATGGAGAAAGCGGCTCTGTAATCGCCAAGGAAAAAAGCCTTATCTGAAAATACCAGAGCATTTTCATCTCTTTTAAATTGGGTCAAATGCACTCAATTTAATTGGTAAATTTTATAACAGAAAAGGATAACTCTTCTCCAAGCGGGGCTTCCTGCTTAAAAATGTAGCTGAAAGCATTATTAGACTATAAAATGGCTATTGTGTAGGTCAATCTGAGGATGGGCTCAGCTGATACCTGGAAGCAGGAGAGAAGCACGTGCAAGAGAGAGTCTCTGAAATGTGTAAATTATGGGTTGCAAAAAGAGCTGAGCATTGCCCAGCCAATGGAACCAGAAAATTCAGAGAAAGCTGAGTATGAGATTTTCTCAGACACGTAAAGTCTCAGACCTCAGGGAACGGGTTGAAACGAGTGGGACCCAGAGTCGAAGCCACATGCGGCCTTCAAGACTCAGGGAAGGTCCAGCTTGGTGGTATGCAAGGGCTTTTTGTTTTGTGTTTTTTTAGTTTGCAGTCTGCTTTCTTTAAAAGCTTTATCTAAATCAACATTCCATAAAATTCTTTTAGTAAGTGCACCGTTCAATGTTTTAGAAAATTTATGGAGTGGTGCAACCATCACCAAAATCGTTTTAGACCGTTTCCATCACTCCTTAAAATTCCCTCGAGCCCATTTGCAGTCAATCCCCCTGCCCCTCCCAGCTCCAGGAAACAACTGACTTGCTTTTGGTCTCTGTAAGTTAGGCTTTTCTGGGTATTTCATATAAATTGAATAATACGTAGTCTTCCATTCTGGCTGCTTTACACTTTGCACACTCTTTTTAAGGACTGACCCACACTGCAGCAGGTGTGAGCACTATGTTGCCTTTTATTGCTCAGCAGTATTCTATTCTGTGGCTATCCTGCATTTACTTATCCATTCACTGCACCACAGACAATTAGGTTATGTCCAGTTTTGGCTACTGTGAATAATGATACTATGTCCGTTTATATGTGAGCCTTTGCGTGAATGTATGCTTTCATTTCTCTTGGAGAAATTCTTGGGAGCAGTATTGCTGGGTTTCATGATAAGTTTGTGTTTAATATTTTAAGAAACTTCCAAACTGTTTTCCAAAGTGGCTGTACCATTTTATATTCCCATCTGCAAGGTGGGGAGTTTCATTAATTCCACATCCTTGTCAACACTTGGTATTTTCTGCCTTTTCTATTATAGCCATTCCAATAGTTGTGGAGTTTTCCTAATTACTAATGATAAAAACCTTTTCATATGCTTATTAGTCATTTGCATTTCTTCTTTGTTGAAATGTCTGTTCATGGGTCCAAGTCTTTTGCCCACTTTTTGTTCAAGTTGTTTGGTATTTTCTTATCAAGTTGTAAGAATTTTCATGTATTCTGGCTACAAGTCCTTCATCAGGTACACTATTTGCAAATATTTTTTCCCAATGTGTAGTTTGTTTTATCATTTTCTTAATGGTGTCATTTGAAATGTATACGTTTTTAATCTTAATAGAGTCTAATTTATTGTTTTCTTCTGTTATGGCTTATGCATTTGACATTGTGTCTAAGAGCTCTTTGTCTAACCCAATGTCACAAAGTTTTCTCCTATGCGTTTTTTTAGAAGTTTTGTCATTTTACTTCTTATATTTAGTATGTTTAGTATACAATCTGTTTGAAATTAAATTTGTGTATGGTGTGAGAGAATAGTCTAGGCTTTTTATTGTTTTATTTTGTTTTGTTTACATATGTTTCACCAATTTTCCCAGCATCATTTGTGGAAAAGATTATCCTTTTACTGCTGAGTTGCTTTGGCATCTTTGTTGAAAATCAATTGACAATAAATGCAAGGGTTTATTTCTAGACACTCAATTTCATTTCATTGATCAATATGCCTATCCTTCCTCCAATACCACACTATCTAGACTGTAGCATTATAGTAGAATCTGCAATTTGCTGATGTTCTCCAACTTTTTTTTTTCATTTTTGAAATTGTTTTGGCCCTTCTTTGGATTTCTATATATGTGCAGGCCATTTTCCTCTCAGTTTCTACTAATAAGTGTGCTAGAACATTGATGGAGATTATGTTGAATCTGTAGATCGATTTAGGGAGAAGTGCCATCTCTCCAAAATTTACTCTTTGAATTTATGAATGTGGAATGTCTTTCCATTTATTTAGATCTTCTTACTTTCTCCTAGGAATACTTTTCAGTTTTCAGAGTACAGATCACACACTGCTTTTGTTGGAATTTTTCCTAAATATTTTATTCTTTTGGATGCCATTGTAAATTACATTATTCTCTTAATTTCAGCGTTCATTGCTAGTGTATACTGCAGTCTTGCTAAACTCATTTATTAGCTTGAGTAGTTTTCTTGTGGATTCCTTCAGATTTTTACATATAGAATTGTGTCATATGTGAACAAAGACAGTTTTACTTCCTGTTTTCTGATATCTTTTTTCCTGCCAGGTTTTCCCTCCCTCCCTCCTTTCCTTCCTTCCTTTCTTCCTTCCTCCATTTTCCTCTCTTATCTTCTGTGTCAGTCTAGCTAACAACTTGTCAATCTTGTCGATTGGGTCAAAAGTACAACTTTTGTTTTTGTTGGATTTCTGTTTCTATTTCATTGATTTCCACTTTAATCTTCCTTCTGTTTATTTTTTGTTTAATTTGCTTTTCTTTGTTATTCTTAAGATGAAAGCATAGTTTATTGATATAGGTCTTTTTATGATATATGTGTTTAAAGCCATAAATTTACCTCTGAGTAATGCTTTAGCTGCATCCCATACATTTTGATATGTTGTTTTGAAATTTTCATTCACTTAAAAACTATTTTTCAGGGCTTGCCAGGTGGCACAGAGGTTAAGTGTGCACATTCTACTTCGGCTGCCTGGGGTTCACAGGTTCGGACCCTGGGTGCGTACATGGCACCGCTTGGCAAGTCATGCTGTGGTAGGTGTCCCACATATAAAGTAGAGGAAGCTGGGCATGGATGTTAGCTCAGGGCCAGCCTTCCTCAGCAAAAAGAGGAGGACTGGCACCAGGTGGCTCAGGGCTAATCTTCCTCAAAAAAAAAAAAAGAAAAAAATTTTTCAATTGCTCTTGTGACTTCTTTTTGACCCATGGGTTTTATAGTAGTGTTTTGTCTAATTTCCAAATATTGGGGATTTTCCATGATATCTTTCTTTTGTCCATCTCTAATTTAATTCCATTGTTGTCAGAGGATATACATTGTATGATTTCCATATTTTTAAACTAACTGAGACTTCTTTTGTGGCCCAGCTTATGGCCTATCCTGTGGAAGGTTTCGTGTGTGCTGTGTGTGGATTGGAGAATGCATTTTCTATTTTTTTTTTAAAACCTGATTTTTATTTTTTGAGGAAGATTAGCCCTGAGCTAACTACTGCCAATCCTCCTCTTTTTGCTGAGGAAGACTGGCCCTGAGCTAACATCCATGCCCATCTTCCTCTACTTTATATGTGGGACGCCTACCACAGCGTGCCTTTTGCCAAGCAGTGCCATGTCCACACCCGAGATCTGAACTGGCGAATCCCAGGCCGCCAAGAAGCTGAACACGTGAACTTAACCACTGCGCCACTGAGCTGGCCCCTGGAGAGTGCATTTTCAAGTCTGCTCTGGCTTTTCTTTTGACTGGGCTCCCTCACCTCTCATATCTCTTCTGCACAAGTGAGCATGCAGGCTCTGAAGGCCAGGAAAGTGTGGGTGCTTTGCGCCTGTTGCTGTCTCTGCTGCGCATGTGCATGACCTGTGGGCAGCCCAGGGTATGTGGGAGTTTGCCAAGGTCCATCATGGCTGCTTCACCTCCTGTGACTCCCTGTAAAATCTTGGACTATTCTGCCGATTCATTCCTGGCCTAGTCCATTAGTCTATTGCTTGCTCCAAAAGGACCTCAGCTACCTGCTCTTCCTGTTTCCTTGTCACTCGAACTGACAATGCCTCAAATCACGTGAGGCCCTCTGGAAGTGATAGCAAAACAGTATTTTCACAATGTGAACCAACCTGATTGAAGAATTACAGACTTGAGGGTGGACATGACAGCAGCTCTGAGTAAGAACACCATAGATTCCTGCTGATCTTACAAGAAAATCTGTAGTTTTCTGAATAAATGCTCCCCAGTTTGTTGTATGACTTTGGTTGATTTCCAGAGGACTGCAATGGGTGTTTTGGGCAGCTTTGTCCAATCTCATTGTTGCTTTTTGGAAAAGTGATTTTGTCATGATGCCAGTTGGATTCATGTTTGTTTGATTTTGTTCTGTTCATATTTTAGCTTTAGATGGCATCCACTGTTCCTTTTAAATCTCCTGTGGGAGGCAGGAGCCCAGTACCCAAAACAGGTAAACATAGAGTTGCTTATTTTGAAGACAGGAGTGGTCCCAGGGCTTCCCTCTTTGCATCCTCTCTTCCAGTTGCACACATACTCCCTGGGGAGATCCTGCAGCATGGTTTGAAAATCACTCAGTCTAATTGAAATACTTCCTTTAATTTTGAAAAACAGGCCCAGAAAGAGAAGGGACTGCTTCAAGTTCAATTCCAGAGTGTCTGAAAGGAGCATGTCAGAACATGAGTTCATGGTGGCTGCAATTGGAACGGGCACCTTCTCTTGCCATGAAGGGGCAGTGCCTTCAGCAGTTGTTGGGAGGGAGTGGGACTTACAGCCTCACTGTCTTGTCCTATTACTGTGGGAGCCTTCAGCAGAAGCTGTCAATGGAATCTTCAACCCTGGGAGACAGTAAACAGAACATAGGAATACCTGGCCTTCTTCCTTCCCTTCTCTCAATTCTGCCATCCTCTCTTCACCTCCATTGTCACCAAGGAGCAACAGTAATGTGTACATTGTTTCCTCGGTACATTGTTGTACAAGGAGCACCTAGCCTGTGTCAGATGAATAGGACAAGCTCCCAGCCTATTCTGTGAAGTGCATACTAGGTGTCAGATACTGAACTTAGTGTTTTATGGCCATTTTCTTGTTTAACCCTCACAACAGTCTTCTAAGAGTTGTTCTCCTCAGACCGTGGATGTGGTAAATGAGGCTCAGAGGGTTAAATAACATATCTGATTTCACACATCTGTGGATGAAGCTGGAATCCACTTCCAGGCTACATGTATCCAAAGCCTGTGGCTTATTCCACTGGACCACATGCATCTTCAAAAATGTGAAAGCATCATCAGGATGGTAGGAACTTCAAGTTGAGCCGAAACTTAGGAACATAACTGGATCCATCATCACACTGTGACCTATGCAAAGGAAAGTTGCCACAACACGCCACACCACAGAAATACACACACCACACCATACACATCACACACACACATCACATCCACATGCCACACACCACACATCACACACCACATATCACACACACTACGTATTGCACACACACAACACACACCCACACATCACACACATACCATACACATCACATCACAGGCACCCACCACATCACATACACCACACACACCCACACATCACACATCTCACATAGACACACACACACACACACACACACACACACACACACACACACACTGTCTCCCACTTCCCATACAACTGCAGCTTTACAGCACTTTGGGGTCAGCATCTAACTTTTTGAGCTCAGGTAGAATTATACAAAGTCCTCAAAGACATTTCCTACCAAGGTGCACTTCAAGTGTGCCCTGGGGAGTAGTACTATTTTTTTTTTAAGACAGAGCAGCCATTCTTCACAGCTTCTCTGCTGTGGGAAGAGTGAGCAGGTTGGTGGAGGAGTTTAGCAGATTTATTGACATGAACATGGTTTTGAGACAGAAGGCAAGCTGTCAGAGCCCGACATGCAGGAAACCCGGGATAAATATTTCTATTGACGCTCCGTGCATGCGTTATCCTCACATGCCCTAGGATGGGGCTCTAGTGTCGGAATGAACTTGTAAAAGGGTTTGTTCTTGCCCCAGAAGAAATTAATGGGGGTGGTGAGGTGGAGGGAGGGAAGTAGGGGGGGATTCATGAAAATTACTGAAAGGTAAATCAGAGGTGGAATAAAATCATAAAGCCATGTCTTCATGTTCACCTGCTCTTCCAAAAACAGACCGAGCATGCATTTTGAGAGCATAAATAATATGTTATATTAGGCAGAATAGCTAGTAATAGCTGACATTTAGACACTGGGCACATTGCTATGCAGTTAGCCCGCATTCATTCAGTAAGTCTTATTGGACGTGTATAATGCACCAGGTTTGGGCACAGGAACTGGGGGTTTATCAGTGAATAAAATTCTCAGGGAACTTACATTCCTGGAGGAGGGGAAGAAAGATAACAGCAGACAGGATGAAAAAGTAAACCGTATACCACGTTAGGATAAGTGCTGGATGCTCATGGGACAAGTCCAATCTCAGCAGGGTGCACCGGAGCCTGGCACCCAGGCTTGGGCTCTCCTAGTCTCATCTCTGCTGCTCCCATCACAGCCCCCACAGCTGGAGCCTACTCACCTTCCCTCCCCGCCACACTTCTCCACAGCCTGGGCCTTTGATCCTTTAATTCCCTCTTCCGTTTAAGACTTTCTTTCCCCGCTTTCGGTGGCAGATCTCCCTTCATTCCTCCCCCTCTCAGTTCCAACATCTCCTCCACTAAGTCTGCTGCTCTGTCCCTGGCCACCTCCTGCCACGGAGCTGCTGGGCCCTCCTTGCGGCCACTGTGGCATACTGTGCTCTCCTCTCTTGTGACATGCCTCCCATTTTATTCCGCTGCTGGTCTCCAACCGTTAGTGAACTGCTCGGTACTAGAACCCCCCTGCCCTGAGGAATCTCAGAGATTCAAAAGCAAACCCTTAGACTTTGCCGTTTATGAGGCTCTGCCCCATGCCAGCCTGCTCCTGACACGTGCCCATGGACGTTGAGCTGGTCGGGACAAAGACACAGGAACAGAAATCATGTGCATGTGTTTCTATCCCCCTTCTCTAGTTTGCCCCAAGTCCCTGCCACTGAAGTGTAAATGCTTGCTCTCACCAGCCTGTCCCCTCCGGGGCTCCTGGTGACCTCCCTCACCTTGCTCCGGGATCTCAGCTTAATTCCTGCCGTGCCTTATTGACATATCTTAACTTGGGCCCTATTGACACATCTTAACTTGGGCCTTATTCACATATCTTAACTTGGGCCTGTAACATTGCTGTTCATCTCCCGGAGGCCAGGATCTTTTCTCTTTTTTCCTCCTCCTTTGGTCCCAGGCTGAGACATATTCACCAGCATGTTCAAGAACATGTCTGTTCTTCTTGTGCAGACTGATGGCAGCCTTAGAAAACAGATAAAATGTTTCATGTAATGATGACTTAAGGGTTTGAGTAGACTTAGATCCTTCCGGTAGTCAGGAGACTGGGGTCCTTGGAGGGTCCCAAGTTCTGTAATGTAGTGTAATTGCTTTATCTGTTTGCCCTTCCACCGGACCAGGAATGTTTTTCAAGGAAGCAAACGGAATATTAGCTCCAGAGTTTGAACACCCTGCCTAGCACGTTGGTAGGTGCTCAATGAATATTTATAGAATAAATCACCATCTAGATATCTAAAATAATCTAAAATTTACATATGAGTGCTGCAAAATCAGGGTCCATTTTCTCACTCATCTGTGAATCCCTAGCCTATTGGCCAATCATTTGACAAGTGCCTAAAATGTGCCAGGCCCTGTCCTGGCGCTGAGGACAGAGATCTATGAAATCACCCTCTGCCCAGAAGGAAGACCTCAAATGGGGCAGAAAGGCCCGCGGGCAGGTGTCAGAGGAGAACCTGGTACCAACACGAGTTTGTGTGCTGTGGAGGAGGTCGCTGTTCCTCTGTGGGGAGGTCAGGCAGGATTCACACAAGAGAAGATCCTTGAGCTTGTATTTGAAATAGAGGCAGGAGCAAGGGCCTCGGCTCTGAACACTGGATGCTGATCATGTGCAGTATTACTCCTACAGAGAGCATTACTGGGTGCTTATGGAGAGCCAGCTGCCAAGCTAAGTACTCTAAGACTATCTCATTTCCTCCTCGCCCTGCCCCAGAAGGGTGATTCTCATCCCCATTTTGCTTGGGAAAAGCCAGGTTAAGTTGTTGTTCATGTTCCAGGTAGCATGTGGCAGAAGCTGGAGGCTTTCGTTGTTCCATACAATGAGCCTGAATCCCACATCCTCTGCAAAGCCTTCCCTAACTATTGCGCATCTTCAGGATTTCTTGTTTCCTTATATTATCATAACACCCCTAAGCTTGACTACATGTCAGCTCTTCAGAAATTGCACATTAGTCATATTCTCTAACTGCTTCACAGTGGCTAGGCCTACTACTCAATCTGTTAATGTTTTCTTTCAAATGAGAGAAGCAAAGTCACACACAGATTAGTACTGTCACAGGACCCCGTAGGGGTGTAGACCCTGTCACTGCTTCTCTCCATGTTCATGTAATGCATGTTATGGCATGTGTGTCCCCCAGTGTGCAAGTTGTACCATTTCGCTAAGACTCCATTTTCTTGTCTGTACAAGAAGACACTAACTCCCTTTGGAGGGATGTGGAATGGTGAGATACGGTGCCCAAGAAAACAGTTTTAGTTTTCCGACTTCCTTCCCTTGGGGACATTTGTAAGAGTAAGTGCTGCTTCTAATAACAGGAAAAGTGGTCTTGCAGTCAGTGTATGAAACAAAATATGCATGGGGAATATCATTAGGTTTACAGCAAGAAACCAGGACTCAATTCCTAGCTTTTGCCTCCATTAGCTGCCTAATTTGGGAAAGTAACTTAATCTTTCTGTATCTTTCACTCTTTCATTCGTAAAATGTTTATGGATGGACTCCTGTTTTCAGGAAGTGTTCTGGGACCTTGACAGAGAGCCATGGACAGACGGAGCCTCCACCACATGGAGCTCCCACTTTCTCCTGGAGCTTCCACATGGAAATGGGCAGGATGTCCCTCCCAGGTTGTTTGGAGAGCTGGGTAACGTGCTCAGAAAACAAAGAAGGGTTTTACAAGTATAGTTGATGGGAGGAACAGGGTATTTGCAGTCAAGGAACTGAGTTTGAATCTTGATTCTGCTCTTCCTGAGTGAAGGCTTTGGAGGGAGTGACTCCGAGTGACCAGGTGACTTTGCCCTTTAATCTCCTCATCTGTTAAATAGAAACAATGTTCCCCTCCTCGCAGCCAGTTACAACAGCTCAAGGCCATAATGTCTATGAAGGCATTCTGTGAATAGGGCAATGCTATGTGAATATTAGTCACTTAAAATGAAATCTAGGGAAATCTCTTGTCTGGGAAGGTAAAATGTATCTGAAATAAACAATACTCAGAGGACAGCAGTGCTGGTGAGTGACAAGGCATGTTAGAAAAGCAATAAGATTGGTCACAGGGCCTGGATGTCCACCAGGGCAGGTCACCTGCGGAGCCAGCAGAAGTTGTCTTTCTTTTCTAGCGATGTGCTATCTCTGGATGACCCCTTGGGGTCCCCTGGAGCCCTTTGCTGTAACTCTGGGCTCCCCCAGAATGCTCCTAGTGTTTAGTGTACTTTCCACTGAGATGCTCCTGTCAGAAGACCAGGCCGACAGGCTACGTGGAGAATCCCGGCTAGAAGTTTCCTTCTTAGTAGAAAGGGAGAAATTTGCACTAGGCAGCTCTTTTGTTTTGTTCTGTCTCAGTTGTCCACGAATTTGATTAGTGTGTCCCAGTCCTGTAGCACATTGATTTCAGGAGAAAGTCCCTTTCTCAAATACCCAAAGCCGAGGGGGACTGCCAGCTGTGGGTCCTGCCTATGCCAGTTTGACGGACACCGTCCCCTCACTGCCTCAGCTGCTGCCCAGAGGGCAGCAGAGAACAACTGGCAAGGGGCAAGAGGGCCCTGGCCTGAGGAGACAAGGCCTCATTGTGCGTCCCGGAGGTTATAACTCAGTGGCCTGCTGTATTCTAGCCTCTCGGACTGAGGACAAGCGGGTGGTCACTGTGCCATGGTCATATATCCAAAGGACAAAATGGCTCCTTCAATACCCTGTGGCGCAGGAACTTGCAGGTGCCAAAGGAGAGACCAAGAAAGGCTAAGGGACTTGTACAAAGTGGAACAACTGAGGTAAGGTGAGTCTGTCTGGATGCACAGCTCTTGCTTTTTATTTTACCTCAAGCAGGATCTGCCAGGAACTATGAAGGATATGAGACAGAGCAGGAGACTGGAAGGAGCTCCCAGCACACAGGGATCAACCAAGGGCACAGGCAGTGTGGAAGTGCTGCCGAAGGAGCAGATGCCAAAGGTCGGAGGAACAGAGGCGGCGTCCTGCTGAAGATGCAGGCCAGACTGCGCTGAAAGGGGCTTTCTCCTGAGCCTTGAAGAATGACTATATTTGGAGGAGGGAAGAAAATGGCTACACAGGCATTCCAGGCAGGAGGAAAAGTGTGAACAGATGCACAGTGGTGGGAAAACTGAACCCCAAGGTGAGATTTGATACAGAATATGTGAAAACTTTTGTCTGTTTCCTTTGAGGAACGTATTCCAAAAATGTGTGGTGGGTAGAAAAATAAAGCCAGCAGTATATTAGCACATTAATCACAGCATATTCCCTCGAAGAAAAGTGAGAGCACAGCTATTTTCTGAGAAACTGAATGATGTTAAACTAGCCTTGGGCACTTTCCATTTTGAAAATCCCCTCAGTGTTGGTCAAGCCTCACCAGCCTGGCCCCTGGGCATTATGACATCCACTACTCAGCCTGGTGGCGGGGGCGCCGCACCACCTGGGTCCTGCTGCCAGCTCTGCCTAACCACCTCAGACGATCCTCAGGAAAGTTGAGTCCAGAGGGAAGAAGACCACAGGAGGCCCAGAGAAAAGGAAGTGAGTTTTAGGGCTTGGGTCTAGTCCCCTCGCCAAATGGCAGCCCGCACAAGGGACAGGGTGTGGGACGTGGAGTTGCACGGACCCAAGATTAGAGCTGGACTCTGTCTCTCCCAGCTGTGTAGGTTTAGATAAGTCACCTTAAGCTCTTGGAACCGCAGTCTCCTTATCTCTGAAATGGGGATAGTAATTCTGCCTTCCAGATTAGATGTCGGAATCATAGGAAGTAACGGAGGAAAAGCAAGCAGCCTGGTACCTAGACAATAGTAGAGGCTGGAAAAATATTAGTTTCCTTTGCCATCTCCTGAATAGTTAGAATGAGGCAATCATATAAAAAAATTAATTAGAATTTTTCCTACCCTCAAAATGCTCAAGTTCTCTTAAAATGGAATGCGATTATTTTTAATCAGCTGAGTGGGATCCAGCATGACTTCATAGTCTTGTGAACCTAATTGAAACACATCCAGCCCTTATTGCTGTGAATTGGAGAGCTGCAGGCTGATCTGAACTCTCAGTGACCCCGGCACGAATGACCGTTTCATCGACTCTGCCTGGGGAGGGGCCTCAGAGGCCTGAAAGGCAGACCCGGCAAGGACAGCCAAGGAGCTCAGCTCCTTCTGTGGGCGACGTTGAGTCAACAACATTTTAGCTTTTCAATAATGAGTTCCTGGCACCTCAGAGGCAACATGGGCCTCCTCCTTCCCTATGGAGATATTCCTCTCTCTTGCACATGACCTCTTTATTTTACTGTCTGACTCTCTCGAGTTTATCTTTGTGTGATTTCCAACTCCTAATTGCATTTCCTGGGGTGAGCTATCTACCTTCATTGGGCCTTTCGCAGAACGTTACTGAATATTCCAGTTGTTCTCAGGTGCCCATGAGTAGCCTTGGTTTCCTAGGTTTGAGAGTGACCCTTACGGCTTTACCCCCTTATCCCTGAGCAGGAGAGAGAAGCCCGGTGAGTGATTCCAAATAACTTTGCAGGTGTCACTCTTCACCTCCCTGAGATGAAAATTCGGGGTTCCTATTTTATACAAAACAAGCTTGAGATGATGCCAGGAGTGTGGGAAGATGCCAAGATGGTGGAAGCTGTTGAGTACTGGGGTCTTCTCGATAAACTGAGGCTTGGAGAAGTCTGAATGGCACACCTGGTGAGAAAGGTCTGCGGGCAGCAGGATTCAGGTAGGTGTGATCCCACATCCAGGACCCCCTTTGCCTATCTCACACCTACTTCGAGGGCCTCCCGAAGGAAGAGAAAGAAAGAGTGACTTTAAGAAGTATTCAAGGTTGTAGAATTCACTAAGGCATGAGAGGCATGAAGTGCTACATCACACGTTTCTCAGTGCTGGATCACTGTGCAAAAGCCTCAAACTATGGTGTTATAAAACCCCGGAATCATCAGGGCAGCCTAATGGCTTGGATTCTCCAGGGAGAGAAAGCCCTTGGCTCTGCGACAAAGGCCTTAAATCCCCTATACTTAAAATGTGCCCTAAATTTGCATTTTAGCTCTGTCTCTTTAGTTCTTTTGCGATTTAACATGGAAATGAAAGCACAAGTTCCTCGGGGATTTTTCTAATCTGGTTGCAAATAGCAGATCACCAAATTCACTAGCTTCTGTGTGTTTGGACCTGGTTATCATGGCCTATAAATCCTTGCAAATCCCACTTCAGGGACTCGGGCAAAAATAGCAAGTGAGGTCAGTCCCCAAAGGGGAAAAAAGAGCCCTTGTCATCTAAATAGAAGGAGTCCAATCATTTTTTAAATGTAAAGTTAAGAAATGCCTTACTGTTTCTCATATCTGTGTTTGCGGCTACACCGCTTAATCTTTCATTCACTCACTAAATGGATTCTAAATGTCCACTGCGAGCCGGATGCCAGGGAGGGATTAGATGCCAGGAGCAGATTTGCTGTGAAGCTAATGAGGCTTAAGCTTCAGGGCCCCTCACTGCACTCCTGGCCTCTTCCAAGCCCTGGGGAGGGTCCGAACAATGTGTTCACGTGGTCACAAGTTTTTGTAAAATATGTCTATGTGTAAAGAGGGCCCCTCTTTGCATTGCTAAGGCTTCAGTTTGCATGAAACCTGAATGTGCCAGTGGTCCTTCCCCAAGAATAGCCTCAGTCTTGTGGGAGGGACCTTCACGTCAACAAATGAATTCCCAAGTATATGGGAGAAACTAGGTTAGAGGCCCTGCAGGGTGCGGTGGGACATGGCGGGGAGCCCCCACCTGCCGAGCAGACTGTGGAGAGCGCTGGAGCTTGGGATGCGATTCTGCTTCTACCTCACCTGGGTGTGCTGTAGTTCAGTCCCAGTGCTGACCCTGGAGATAGAAGAGTTAAAGGCTTAGGCCTGCACAGGTCTGCCCTTACTCCAGAAGTCAGCTGCACTTTGGGGTCCCCAGGCCACCTGCATCTGACCTAATGGCTATAAACTTGGGGATTCCCACGGACCTCTCATGTTCAAAATAACAATTTGCAGAACTCAGGAGAATGCTATATTTATGATTAGGGTTTTATTACAAAGGATACACATAGCGTGAGCTCTGGAAGTGCAGACACTCTTTGCCTTCTCCTTGTGAAAGCGGGGCACGTCAACCTCCCTGCCCAGCCATGTGCGCACCACCCAGGAAGCCCCCTCCCCTTCCCGGCTCCTCCTCACCAGGAGTGTCTGTGTGTTTGGCAGAGGGAAGAGCTAGGGTTCTTGATTTGGGGTTCTGGTCCCTGGGTGACATCCTCTGCCCTCCTGGTAGCTACTTGCCATGCCAGCATTCTCTGCTCAAATCTACAGTTGTCTTAACTCAATTAGGTGGCTCAGAAGGAAAACACGCAGGATTTTCTGCTCCCTGATTGAGCCTCAATGCTCTTAATCCTCTGCTCAGGTTGCTGAAAACTTCTAGAACTCTCAAAGGAGAGTGAGGGCAAGGGACCTCTCATGCTGTCGCACTCATTGTCCCTCTCTAACAAAAAGTACAGAGAGGGGAAATGTAGACCATTTCCACCTGATATGCCCTCTTTCTTCTCTCTCCCCATCTCCTTCCCACCTTCCTCTGGTCTGAGAAGGGTGAGCTGCCATTTCCCCTGTATCATGTCCTCCGTCTATCCAGGAGCAGCAAAACTTATGCCTTTCCACTCCCAGGCAGGATCTCTGTTCCTTTACTCTGCAGCAAACCCTAAGAGGTGGTTCCTGAGAGGTGGACCTTTCCCAGCTCATCAAGCATCCCCCATCCAGATGCCCCATGATCCTATCTTGCATATCAGAGGCATCCCTTCTTTTCTTTTCATTTTTTAAGCTAATTTTTTATTTTGAGATAATGGTAAATTCATGTGCAATTGTAAGAAATAATACAGAGAGATTTTGTGGCTTATTCTGTACTCAGTTTTCCCCCCAAGGGTAACATCTCAGAAGACTATAGTACAGTATTACAACCAGGACCTTGACATTGATACAGAAATGATCAAAATATAGAGCAACTCCACCACCACCAGGATCCCTCCTGTTGCCCTTTTATAGCTACACCAAATTCCTTTGCACTCCTTTTCCTTCCCTAACCTCTAGCAACCGTTAACCTGTTCTCCATTTGCATTAGGAAAGCTGCTGCAAACACTGTGCACAGGTTTTAGTGTGGATCGAAGCCTTCACTACTGTGGGACAAACACAGACATCCAGCCCTTCTGGAAGAAGTCCTAAGCTCCCCTTTGGAAGGTGGGCCTCTTGAGCAACCATGGCAACCATGGGACACTAAGGACTCAGAAAATGATAGATAACGTCTGAAAAATTCAGAATATTGCCCTGTCAGACATATAGGAAGGCTGATAACACAGTTATTTCCTATTTTAGGAAACATGCCTCCTGCCTTTGTTTTCTTAGGTAGAGTTGTGGTTCCTTTACAGCAAACCCTAAGAGGTGGTCCTTGATGCAATAACAAATATTTGTATGCATAACTGTACATAAATCATTTTGCTCTCAGGGCTGCTTTTCAAGCACATGTAAGCAGCCAGGGTCCAAGGTCCCTGGAGAGAGCAAGCTTGGTAAGACACGTTTGTTCTTCACATGACATGGGAGGTCCTCACTGCCGTGTCCAGACTGGCACCCTCACACCAAGCTTTCAGGGAGAGGAGAGCAGCCAAAGGAGTTTGGAGTCCTTCTTTTTTCAGAGCTCTGATCACTAGTGTGTGTATATATGCTTTATTTTTTTCCAGTTCAAGGGACTGAAGGAGAAGCAGGAGACTGCACCAGTCACTGAGTGCCTAGTAATTGCTGTGGTAAGGAATATGTTGAACAAGAAGATAGGTCCGAACATCAGTGGAATTCCTATCTATGGAAACTCCTTCTATAGGAGAACTGGGTCTCTTGATATGTTCCTAATAACCTTCTCTTATGACCTATGTCCCCCTCCTTTTCTGGAGCCCTAATCTCTCCAGCATGTCTGGATATTGAGTATGTCAGACCCAACAGAATTAGCCCTTTCTCAACTCATTTAGACATTCTTCTTTCCTCTCACTTTTTAGAGACAATGTGTGTAGAAAGAGTCGTGGAAAAGATTTAACTCTCTGATCTCCTTCTTACTCCCTCTTTTCCTAGATCACAGGTAGTGTAAAATTCACATTTCAAAATGACACAGGATCAGCTTCTCGGAGAAAAATTTACAGATCAGCATCTTCACATGGTATATTTTGATGGTGTGTATTCTTTTGCTTTTGTTTGGGGAACAGCTTGCATACGGTAAAGGATCCAGATTCTCAGGTATAGAGTTGGAGGGATTTTTCACATACGCAGATACCTGTGTAGCCATCACTCAGTCAAGAAGATGCAGAGCATTTCCATCATCCTGGATGCTCCTTCCTAGTCAATATTCACTCTCTCAAGGTTAGTACTATTCTGATTTCTACATGACGAGAAGATTTTAAATTTAGGTTTAAACTAAAGGTAAAACTTTATAGCAAAATGAATGTACAGTAACCAATAAAAAGACGAACATGTTTTAAAATAAAAAAGTCTTTCAGATTTAGTATTTGGTAAGGTTGGAAAAAGAAGCTTATGTCCAAATGGGTGAGCCACGTCCACTGGGATCTCATGAGTCCAACAATGACAGATTTATTGCATCTCTTTACTCTCACATTTAGTGACAAACCTACTATGTGCCAGTCACTCTGGCAGATGCTGTTCTGAGGGCTTTAAATATATCAACTCCTTTAATCCTGAACACAGCCCTTTGAGGTGGGTATTGCTGTTTCCATTTTAAAGATGAGGAAAGTGAGACAAAGAGAAGTGCAGTAGGTAGTCAAGATCACACAGCCAGAGTAGAGTAGAGCCACAGACATGACACCTGTGTGGTGTGGTTTCATAGAATCTGTGATGGGAGACAGAATTCAGCAGGGCCATAGAAGAGAGGAATTCTCTCAGAAAAGGAGTGGCGATTGAGGATAGAGAATTGAGGCTCGACGAATGAACAAGGGAGAAAGGCTGAAGGGTTGGTGGTGGTATTTTAGTTTCAAAAAAAAGCAAAGAGGGATAAAACAACAAGGCCACTGGGAGAATTATGAGTAGTTGACTGGAGCTTGACTGGAGCTCGACATTGACATTAAAGGGAAGGTGCCGTGATAAATAACCCAGGGACCAGATTCCCAGGGCCTTGTACGATGCACTACGCTGTCTGGAAATGAATCCCCAGGCGCCTGGAAGACCCTGAGGAGTGTTAAGTATGACCTAATGTGATCAGATTTGCGTTTTGTAGAAGTGTTAAAGGAAGTATGGGAGGCAGTGAGGTTAGAGGCAGGGGGACCATTTATCAGGGTCACAACATTTGAGGCAGATGAAGGAGAGAGCGTGATCTAGAATCATTCTCAGTTTTTTGGGTTACTTGACTTGGTGGTTGATGGCAATGCAAGGTGGCAGCAGGATAGAAGCAAGGGGAAAGGTCATGTGGGATTCCCCGATAGAGTTATGTACAGGCTATTGGCTCTCTGGGACTTGAGCTTGGGAGAAGGATGGCTCTGGTGGGTAGATGTGAGAGTCATAAGTTTAGAGAGAGAGACTGAAGCCATGGGAGTGAATGAGACTCCTTAAAATGCAGAGGTACAGCAGCCAGTCAGAGCAGAAATCCAGGTGTGTCACCAGCTTATCGGGGATGCAGAGAAAAAGGAGCCTGGAAGAAAATTCTGGAAGGAATTGTCAGAGAGGCAGGAGGAAAACAAGACATGAGGTCTTTCACCAAAACCAAGGGAGAAGGAGTTTTAAGGAAGGAGGACGAAATGCCAACTGCCGTAAAGAGGTCCCCTATGGTGAGGGGTGGACCAGCCTGAGCAGTGGTTCTCTCTCAGAGAAGATGAGCTGCATATGCCATTTTCATCCTCAAAAAGAGATTTGTCTCTTTTATTATTAACATGATTCTCTGACTGATGTTTCTAATCCAAATATGACATTTTTCTTTACAAATGTAAATAGCATATTGAATGATACCAAGGTGGATGGTGCCACTGCACAGCCAGGGCACGCAGGCTCGTGTGATGACGCTCAGGTCCCATGTGAGTACATATGCCCAGAATTGTGGAAATGTGTGTGATGCAGCAGCCGGCATTTCAGAAATAAATGAATGAATCAACAGAACTCCAACCAACAACTCAATACCCAGAATTTTCAAATTCCCCCAATCTTATTGGAAATCAATAAAACTTTCCTAATTAGCTGCAATAAGGCTTTTCTTTTGAGAACATAAATTCGTGGTCTTGTGGAACCGGCTTCTACTTGTTTAAAGAGAGTTATTGAAATGCAAGGAGGGTGGTGGGCGTCTGTGTCTCTCTTTTCAGAAAGGAACCTCCGAGTCCCCGGCTGACCCGAGCTAATGAGGCTTGGGCTGGTGAGTCATCTCCCAGCCTGGACTCGGAGATGTTATCAGATTCATTAGGTCCCTACAGCACGTCACCTCCAGCGCCTGCAGCAGCCATAGAAAGGCCATTAGCTCAGCCACGTGCCCTCCCTCTTTACCCCCGTGACCTGTTCTACCTCTAATTTAATATTCGCAGGCATGCTGGGCATTTGTTCCTAAAATGTGTTATTCTACATGCAAATGCTCTTCGATCAGCTTGACAGGGAACCAAAAGCACCACGTACTTATTTGGTTTAGCAAAGCTGTAACTGGAACACGTCTCTGCAGAGTGTGTTTAAGAATGACCCTGAGTGTGTCTTTTTTTCTGCAGAGAAATTATGGCCACATTTGTAATGATTCTTTCCAACTTGGAACTCTGCTGAGAGGCAGCCCATTCATTCTCAGCCAGCTCTCTGGTCCTGGGCCGGGGCCCCGAGGCAAGCTGTAGGTGACTTGTCTGGAAGCGTTTTCACCTTGTGGGGCTGCTTCTGTTTTGTTGCCCAGCTGGCAGGAGATGTGGTTGTGGACACCGGGAAATTGCACGCTTCTCTCCATCACTTAGATGAGCAGCGGGCAAGCGTCTCTCTTTCGTCAGACAGCCGAGGAAACCTCCTGCTAGACCACACATGCCCTGGTCGCACCTCCCCTGGGGCCCGGAGCAAAATTGTTCAGCTGCTGAAAGGAAAAGCGTTTTCCTTTCTTTCGCTCTGCAGGGTCCGGAGCCGTGTGGGAGTCTGAGCGGTTGTCTAAACTGGACTGCTATCCGCTGTTCACTGGTTTCCACTGTGCTGTCAGCTCAGAGGGGTCTCAGATGGGGACTACAGACTGGGCTGCAAATGAGAAAAATAAGGCTGGAGTTGTGTGTTATCTGGAGAGCTGGACAGATCTGGTTTAAAGGTCCAGGCTGTATTTTGCTGTTCTATTCTGTCCGTATTCCTGCCGTTGACATGCCTTAGATTTAATGACAAGATGGTGATAACAGATCATGTGCTTTTTGGTCATTATTTGCATGTCATGGTTGGTTGATCCGTGGTTAACCTCCTCTCTTGCCCTGTCCCCTTCTCATGAAAAAGGTAATAACCCTATGTGTGTCCTCAGACTCTCCAGACATGGATTTCACAGATTGTGTGAAATTGTGGAGACTGAGATTGGTGGAAAGAATCTGGAATTTGAAACTATGTAGGCACGGTTTGCAAAGGTGGCTTCCCCACTTACCAGTCCTTTGGATTTAGGCAACTCTCTTCAGTTCACTGAGCATCAGTTTGCTCATCCATGAAGTGGGGATGACTCACGTTTACCCTGTGAGAGAAAATACGTATCTCAAGAGCCTAGCACAGTGCCTGGGGCTTGGCAGATAATTGTGTCCTTCGAGGACCTCCCCAGAGCACTGGAGCAGAGTGAGGGGATGGGCCCAGCCCCTGGAAAGTCTCCCTCTGCGCCTGGAAGAGCTGCCGTCTTCCAGAGAAGGTTGGTGAACAGAGACTGGCTTTCCATTCAATTCAGTCTGGACACAGGAGCTAGACTAATAAAATAGTAGCAGCGAACACTGAGCTAGCTACTATGTGCTCCTCTCAGATCTTACGTCTATAACCCATTTAACATTCACACAACCTTATGAAGTAGGTCTTATTATCATCCTTTTTCTACATGTGAGGAAACGGAATCTCAGGGAAATGGAACTACTAGCTAAAGTTCGCATAATTAGCAAGCAGTGCAATTAGCCTCGAATCCAGGCAGGCTGGCTCCAGAGACCCAACTCCACCACCACACTACGCTGCCTCTCCTAATACAGTCTCCAAAAGAATCTCTAAAACAGTCGCAGGGCCCTATTTTTGTTGCAGAATACACTACATGCCGGAGTGAAAACCTGCTACTCATATCAGGATCTTGGCCCCTCAGCCCACTACTCAGGACGCATGGATAAAAGGCCTTCCCCTCTGATGTCTCTGTGCAGCACGTCCCCTGGGTACGCGTGCATGTTGCTGAAGCCACAGGACGCGGGTAGTCCAGTATCCTGACTAGACTTCCATTTGGCTGTAGTTATGAAGCCTGTGTCCTAAAACACAAGAGAATGGCACAGTCTGGGATTGACAAGTGGTTCTTCCTTTTTTTTTATGCTATGCAGAGTTTTCTTTTCCAAATCTTGTGCAAAGAGCTGTAATTATAAATCATCAAAAAAAAAAAAAAAAAAAGAGCGAGAGAGAGAAAAAGGAAAATAAGCTACACCTGCAAACATTTAATTGTCCCTGTAAATTAAGAGGTATGAAATGACTTGTTCTTCCGTCTAGTGCCCATTTTCCTAAGTATATTTTCGTGAAGAGTAGTCGAAAGCCCTCCCTGGAGAAATTCTCATCTAATTTTATGAGCTAAAGGGGGAATTGGGGTGGGTTTTTCTCAAAAGTTATCTGGCTTTCTGCCTCCACCTTCTTCCAGACCCTGACTTCTTCATTTAGCATGCCCCAGGTCCTGATGAGTGGGCGCAGGTGTGTGTATGTGTGTGTGTTTGTGTGTGTGTATGTGAGTGAGTGTATATACGTGCATGTGAGTGTACGTGTGCATGTGTGTGTGGGACGAAGGGGTGGTTTAAAGAGCGCTGACAGGATTCAACGTGGAGATATTCTAGGAGCTGGTGTGGCTGTGACCTTGACTGCGATCTGGCCTCATTAATGGCCTTCTCCCTTGATTCGGTTATCTCAGAGCCCAAGTTTGGTACTGCTCCACCCCTAATCTCAGTCTCAGAGGCTTTGCCTTCACAGCCTACGATGTGCAGGAGGAAAGGAGTGTGTCGTGCTCTTTCAACAGAAAGACTAATGCACTCACAGGCCGAGCACAGGTCCATAGTCTCTTTATCCACAGTTTCAAAACCCAACAAGCTCTGAAAACTGAGAGCTTTTTTGTAACTCATACCTGACCTGAACATATTTGGCAGCAAAACCTGATGTGAACTTTTGCTATTTATAGTCCTGATTCCTCCTGTTTGGTGTAGTATTCATGTATTTTGCTGCATAAATATTAACAGGTTTGATTACGGGATGCTACCCCAGACCTCTCTGGGGCTGTCACATAATATATTGCATATGCACCTTATTACTTTTTTTAAATCTAAAAATATTCTAGATTTCATAATACATCTGGCCCCAAATATTTTGGATGAGGGATTGAAACTCGTGATCTCATTTAACCCTTGCCAATCATCTTGTGCAATAATAATAATATTCATATCAAGACCAGAAAACTGATATCAGAAAGGCTGATTAATTTGTCCAGAGACACAAAACCTTTATGAGGAAGGCCCAGGATTAAATGTATGCTTTTCAGATTCCAAAAGACATGCCTTCTCCACTGCTGCACATGGTCTTCCCAGCTTCTTTAGGGAGGCGGGTCGTGCGTCTAAATAATGTACTCAAGGTTGAAACAGGACAATGAACAGGAACATACGCAGTGTTCTAGAAACTTGCTAGTCAAAGTGTGGTCCTTGGACCAGCAGCACTGGCATCGTCTGAGGACTTGTTAGAGATGCTGAATCTCGGGGCAGCACACCAGGACCTACTGATTCAGAATCTGCACTTTATCAAGGCCTCTCGCCACCAGGGGTTTCATCTCTATGTTGCAGTTTGAAATGGCCTGGGCTAGATATTTGGAGGAGGAAGAGACTAATGCCTCTCTTCAAAGGTCTCAGAATGCCAGAATTGTGATCTTTGGCTGGGATCACACTGCAGGGCGAAGGCTTTGCTGGGAGACAATGGGGAGAGAGAGTAATGCGATGGTTACCAGTCCAACAGTGGTTGCCAAAGAGAGATGTGTGCCCATGAAGAGAAAATAATTGCACATTTGTTCTACAAGTTCATTGCCTCAACAGTTTATTTCCCAAGATAGTGCTATTTTTCTACTTATCAAAGCAAATCCTGCAAGTGCACATTTATGTCTGGGAAAAATTCAGAAAAATAGCCCACTACATAAAAGTATCAAACCAACCTAGAGCATGATTATTAATCGCTTGCTTATCGATGGTATGGCCCCAGAGCAGTGTTCCTCAAATTTGGGACTACTGACGTTATGGATGGGATAATTCTTTGCTGTGGGGGTTGTCCTGTGCGTTGCTGAGTGTTTAGCAGCATCTGTGACCTGTGGTCTCTACCTCCTGGAGGCCAGTAGCACCAACCCCATCCGTAGTCATGAAAATCAAAAATGTCTTCAGATATTGCCAGATATCCCTGGGGCCAGGGGGTGGGTAAGGGGCACAATATCACTCTCAGTTGAGAACAATTGCCCTAAAACTTCTTTGAATTCTCTTTTTTCTATCCTTTCACCACGCTCAAGATGTGACCTCCTGGTCATTTGTCAAGGAATCAGCACTTGACTGTTATTAAGCAGAGCTCTTCAGAGAGAAGGTTTTCAAATGAATGGACAATAGGCAATACAGATAACTGACATGGTGATTACATTGAGGACAGTACCTTTTGAGAAGTGTCCTTGTCAAATGGCTATCAGTTCTCTTAACCAATTGTACTCAAGAGAGATTTATGTGCTGTGAAACTCAATCTATCTGCTCACCCTGGAATTCCTGCCTATCTGGACGGGTCATGCAGGAGTTCTTTTATAATGAAAACTCTTATTTATTTTTTTTAAGTTTTTTCCTTTTTCTCCCCAAAGCCCCCCAGTACATAGTTGTATATTCTTCGTTGTGGGTCCTTCTAGTTGTGGCATGTGGGACGCTTCCTCAGCGTGGTTTGATGAGCAGTGCCATGTCCGCGCCCAGGATTCAAACCAACGAAACACTGGGCCGCCTGCAGCGGAGCACACGAACTTAACCACTCAGCCACAGGGCCAGCCCCAAAACTCTTAGATTTTTTTAAGACACACGACTGAAAGGATTTTGGGCTGAAAGCCAGGCTGTTGAATTAAACTCCCAACAGAGGGCAGGAGGCAAGGTTAGCCTGTCTTTATGAGATGCTGAGAGGAGGGGGCTAACATCCCCAATGATGGGAGAGAACTGGGAAACATGGCTTCTGTCTTGAGGCTGATTCTGGCTCATAAAGATTGTGCATAGCTCATGGCTCTCAAATGTCTACTGGAGAAAGCCCTGGGGAAAAATGATCTTCATTCTCCTGCAGGGAGGGCTATGAAATCAAAAGGGCAAGACTCTAATTGAAAGAGTCCCCAAAGCCATAATTTCTGGAGGAAAACAACATTTTCTTGCCGCTTTAATAGTTCCTGCATGGGGCTGGCTCCGTGGCCGAGTGGTTAAGTTCATGCGCTCCGCTTCAGAGGCCCAGGGTTTGGATCCTGGGTGTGGACATGGCACCACTTGTCAGGCCACGTTGAGGCAGCATCCCACATCCCACAACTAGGAGGACCTGCAACTAAGATATACAACTGTGTACAGGGTGGGGTCTGGGGAGATAAAGCAGGAAAAAAAAAAAAAAAAGATTGACAACAGTTGTTAGCCCAGGTGCCAATCCTTAAAAAAAAAAAAAAAGTTCCTGCAAAACCAATAGTCATTACTGGAGTCACCAGAGGAGGAGCAATAGTGGGACCAACGCACTAGCAGCAGAGCATCAATTTGAACATTGAGGGCATCAGGGACTATGGTGGAAAAGAGGTCCCTAAGGCAAACTCAGCAGGAACCACTCCACATGCAGAGATTCTATGACAATACTGGGTGGAATCATCAAGTCAACTGTTCTCTCCAAAATGTGTGTCTCACTCTCCTAGATTCCTACTCAAACTAGAGTGGGAGAAACTAGGCTTACATGTTCAAACACAAGTAACCAGTTCCCTGCACTTATGCAGGGGACGTGGCAGAAAGAAGACACCTTTCCTGTCTTATGGAACTCACAGTCTAATGACTCATAATAACCAGGTTCCAATTGGATGCTAAATACGTAGCTCATGTGTAACTTATTAGCTGATTGGATGTGAAAATGGCGATCAGAAGTTTGGGGGCATGTTACTGCGATGCTCCCATCGCTGGTCCCCTCTGTCTCCTCTCTTTGCTCTCTGCTCATTTGCATATTGCTTTGCACTGCTTGCTGCCATCACTGGGCTGAGTTAACTCTTTTGTGCCTCTTTCATGCTGGATTCTGTATTTGCTCTTTAGATTGACCTTGTCTTTCCTAGCCCCTCCCTCCATTGCCACCCAGGGCAGGTCTCAAGCTACCCAGCCTCGTGTAGGGCATTGCCACCCAAAGTGTGGTCCATGGGTCAGTTTATTACTCACCTGTAATGAAGTAAGTATGAAAAATCAGAGTAAGCTGCTAGAAACTTTTTCCTTTTTCAGTCTTTTCACTATTTTTTTTGCTAAGGAAGATTCGCCCTGAGCTAACATTTTTGCCAATCTTCCTCTATTTTGTATGTGGGTACTGCTGCAGCATGGCCACTGATAAGTGTTGCAGGTCCGAGCCCAGGAACCGAACCTGGGTGCTGAAGTGGATCGTGCCAAATTTAACCACTAGGCCACAGGACTGGCCCCTGCTAGAAACTTTAAATATCAACCTAACAGAACAAGCTTATAATCTAAAAATAATCTAATCTAATGTATTAGATATTAATCTAATAAAATCTAATAATAATGATACAAATCAGGCTTTTGTTTTGTATTTTCATTTCTTTCTCTATTTTTTTTGGTAATTCATTTGGAATATGCTTCACAAATTTTGGCATTCTAAGAATTGAGGAAAAACAAACTTGCTGTTTATCCACGTGGCTTGAGAAGTACTGGTCTTGGGACCTGTCTGGTTGCTAGACCCAAAACGACCTCATCCTTTGTCTTTCATGTCATCTCTCTAGTCATTCCGAGCACAGAGTGATCAAAACCACTTTTCAGAGAGGCCAGCCTAACTGCTCTCACTTACAAACCAAGTGGGTTCATGGTTAGCTCGGCTCGGGGTCTGGGAGAGGCTGGGCACTGACTCAGCCCCGTGGTGAAAGGTGAGGAGACGGTCTCCTCAGCAGAGGAAGGAAACAGAGCCCCTTCTATTTGATCTATTTGACCTGTCATCCACTCCCTCACCAGAGGAGGGGCTGCCGAGCCAACCGGGCACTTCGTGACGCTGGGCTTCGCTTCGTGACGCTGTGCTTCGGTAGATTTTGAACTCTGTCACATTCCTTGCTCACCATGCAGTGACTACAGCAGCACTCAGTGCATCACCCTACAGACTGGCAGCTCTCACGGAATGGAAATCACGAAACTGGGCACAAACATACAAATCTGAACACTCTGAATGATCTGATTGCACACCAAAATGAAGATTCCGTATAAATGTCAAAGTTTTTGTGAAAGTTAGTCAGAAAAAAAGGTTGGCAACATGAAAAATAAAAAATACTGGAAACCTTTTTCTAGAATTTTCAGTATGAAGCTACTTTTAGAAGGAAATCCTAAGAAAGATCCTGGTAGAGTGGTTCGAGGCTGTGTGGTAGAAAGGAAGCAGTGGGCGTCTAGGAGGGGCAGCGTGACACTTCCTGTCCCCGGGAGCCTGGGGAAGTCACTTGATTGCTTGGAGTCTCAGCTTCTGCATCTATGAAATGGAGGTTCTAATGTTACCTACTTCATGTTGACGTAGGATTAAGTCAGTTAGTAAAAATATGTAAATCATTTAAAATAGTCTCAGACTGACTTTAGGCATGTTGACGAAATTCTCTGAGCTTCTGTTATCCAATCTGTTAAATGGAAAAAACAGTATTCCTGAACTCAAAGCGTTGGCCTTGAAACACACCCACTGCAGTACACCTATTAGAATATTAGTTTTCTTTTTATCTGAACATTCAATTCTGAAAAGTCCTTGGAGTGTTGTGGGTTTGCCCGACACTTAGGTTATATTCTGTCTGACCAACTCCTCAGGCTACACCAGCAGGTGCCATCAAATGGCTTTCATTTTTCCAAAGTCAGTTAAAATCGAGGGAGGTTCCTAATAAGCCCATTCGTTCATTTACTCAGTTATTCATTCAGCAGATGCTGATGGAGGACCTACTTTGAGCCCGTCACTGTTCTGGGCACTTGGGATAAATGGGTGAGCAAAACAAAGACTCCTGCCTCCGGGGAGCAGATTTTGGGGGAGGGGGTTGGCCAGAGAAGGAACTTCGAACCAAATATTACCGCCTGTTAGAAAGTGGTAAGTTCTACGTCAAAAAGGAGAAGTAGTCTGGGAAGGGAAGAGTAGGAGTGGGGACGGAAGGAGACCGGGGCAGGTGCGGTATTTAATAGTGTGGTCCGGGTGGCCCTTGTGTGGAAGGTGCACTTTCAACAAAATCTTGAAGGAGATAGAAGGAATTACCAAGTAGAATCTGAAGAAAAACATTCCAGATGGAAGACACAGCAGAGCAAAGGCCCTAAGGCAGGAGCGTGTCTGCTGTGTCTGAGGGACAGCGAGGAGACCCCGGCGGCTGCAATGGGGTGGCCGAGGAGAAGGATTTACAGCCCAGCACCATGCTCTCGGCCTGTCTTCCTTGACTGGATTTTTCAGAAACTCTGGGACTCATGGAGCCTGAAAAGGACTTCCCCAATGGGCAATGGGCAGAGCCCTAGTGTCCAACCCTTCACCAAGGCCCTCCCTGCCCTCTGCCGTGTGACAGTACTGTCTAGAAGCATGCAGGTGGCGTTGCTGGACCACGTTACAGCAATGTCCTCCTCACTTGGGTTCTTATGTGCTACTAACCCGAGCTCGGCCTCTCCAAGAGCCTTCCAAGTCCTGGCCAGGGAGAATGTGGGGTCCTGCTTCCCGCGGAACTGACGGTCCCAGTGCCCTTTCTAGTCTTGTGGGAACCGCATCCGGGTTAGCAAGCTCTCCTTTCTCCACTCTTGAAACACGAAGGATTCCTGTACCTCCCTTTCCCGGACAAGTTCTGTTGCCTCGATGACCCTAGGCCGGGAGTTGCAAAGTAATGGCCAGTACTGCCTACCAGGATGTTTTGTTCGTCAGGCAGAATATTATGCGGAAAAAAAAAAGAATTTGATGGTGCTCCGGTGAGGTGAGCATGCTTCCTCTTTGGCAAGGCTCACCGGGGTCTAGTCTCTACATATTTTCGTGGCCACTGAAATGCCCAAGTTTGCAATTACAAGACGCTGCCCATGTTGCCCTGGGAGGCAACACACCTCCCACCTCATTGGTGGCTCACCTTATTTCAGGGGACTCATGCTTATATTTCTTACTGAAATAAAATACTTAATGATAGAAAACAGAAGATATGCCACTGGTGGATGGCCCTGTCTTATTTTAAATTGCGGTCTTTTTCTCTCTAGAAGAGGGTTGTAGATCTTGGGAGGCCTGCAGAGGGCATCTCCTCTAACGCCATCAATTTAAGGATGAGGACCATGAGACACAGAGAAGTCAGCTGGCTTGCCCAAGTTCACTCAGGTGGAAGCCAAACTGGGACCAGCATCCAAACCTCCTGCCTCCAGGTCAGAACTTGTTTCACAATATTGCAACTCCAAGGCTCACTTTTTTCCTCAAGGATTTTACTTTTAATTTGTTTTTCTTCCTACCCCATTACTAGTTGTAGTTTTTCCCCTCAAGTTTTCCTATTAAGGCCAACTAGTTCATTCTGCATTCAAAATAAGTCTCATATTTGCAAGTATATATGAGGTAATGTGTAAGAGCTTGGGGAAATTTAAGGATAAATAAGAAAGAAGTTTCAATCCTCGAGACACATAATTTCTAGGAGAGGCAACCATTAAAAATACACATAAACGTACTGCAGCACGTGAAGGGGAATGCAAGGAACCGCTTACGTTGCTAAGTGCGGGGACAGGAAGGTTTGCTGAAAGAGAAGGTACAGAGAAAGGTGAGCTGGGTGGTAGGCCAAGCCAAGTTTTCATCTAATGGTTCCATTTATGAAGAAAAACTCTGTTTGGAAACTCACCTTGTCATTAAGAATTATCAGCATTCTGGGTTTCCATGTTGGTGGGAAAGGCTCTGGCTGTCATAGGAATAGGGTGTGGATATTTTAAAATGACAGCTTGAAGAAAGCCTCTCTGTTCTCCATGCAGTCTCCATTTTGGGGTCTGAACAAGAGCCCCATATTGCCTGTAAGGTGATCTCTCTCCTTGAAGTCACTCTTCATAAATCTTCCCAGAGGCCAGGGCCTCCTCTTTTAAATATATGAGGTGCCTATCAAACCAGCACAGACAGCACTATTGGAATGTACAACGCAGGACAGAACAAAAAGTTCCAGGTGAGATTAACTAGAAAATTCTCCAATGGAATATTCATCCTTCATATAGTGTTATAATACATATGTGTGACCTTGGATTAAACATAAATATAATGTTCCCAGGTGGACTTAAATGCTGTTTCCTCTGTGTTCCCACAGTATGTGTGCATGGCTCTTTTATGCAGTAATAATTCATCCAGGGTGTATTCAGCACATATGATGGCGACAGGTAATGTAGCAGATATTGAGGGTACAGAGATTTAATGAGAAACTAGCAATGTCTTCTCATTAGTATTGAACACAATATTGTAACATAACACACTGTGGGAAATGTGACAATCCCTTAAATCTAAGTGGCTACACACAATAGAAGTTTATTTCTTGGACACATAAAGTCTAACGTGAATTTCTAATCAGTCATTCAGAGATCCAGGTTCTTTCCATCTTGTGGCTCCATCAACTTCAACATCTGGCTTCCAAGTGTGGAAAGGGTGCATCTGTCTCCTAATTACCTTGGCATGGGAGTCCCCATGCCATCTCTGTTTATAGTCCATTGATCACTTTTAGATATAAAAGAGAAGCTGGGAAACAAAATCCCTGGCTGGGCAGCCACTTCCCAGCAACAACTCGACACTGTGGAAAGGCAAGAAGAATCTGGTAGATGGCTAACATCCACGCTACAGCCCTAGAACCCCTGAATTTGGTTTGGATAGAGGTTGCAATTCCCAGCTTCTCATATGTCTGGGTAGAGCCATGTGACTAAGTTCCAGCCAATGGGATATGTGGGTAAATGATACATGGCCACTTTCAAGAAACTTCTTAATCTCAGTTGTGTGCTCCTTTTCTGTTTTCTTCCTTATCCATTCCTCTACTCTATTGGAAGTAACAGCAGGAGTCCTAACCACTGTCTTGGACCTTGAGGTTGAAGCCCACATCCATGGATGGCAGAGTGAAAAGTTCAAAAATGCCTGAGGCCCTGAAAGACTTTTTGGAACAGTGAATGACCTGGACTACTTACCTCAGATTTTTATGTGAGGAAGAAATAAACGCCAATCTTTTCACAGCTTATGTTACTGTGGGACCTATTAACTACTACAACTGACCCTAACCTTCAGTGATATGTAAGTAGAGAGAAACACTGGTAAAAGGCTTGGAACTACACTGGGTTTGGAATTACGTGGGATTCTGAGAAAGTTGAGAATCGGATGTTGGTGTAATATAAGTCTCATGGCGTAGGGCAGCGGGAGGCAAATTTTTCCCATTAAGGGCCGAATAGTAAATATTTTAAGCTTTGCGGGTCATATGATTTCCGTTGCAATTACTCAACTCTGCTATTGCCCTGTGAAGGCAGCCATAGAATACGTTGTAAAGGAATGAGAATTGCTGTGTTCCAATAAAACTTTATTTCTAAAAACAGGTGGTGAGCCAAATTTGATCTGCTTAGAGGATAATCACACTGTGTTGTTTTGTCATTGGTTATGTATGAGCTCCTCAATATTTTTTTTTCAGCGATATATCCAGGTATGTAACGGAGTGCCGGGAACGGAGAATAGGTTCAACTGACATCTGTGCAATTGTCAGGGGAACGGGCTGACCCAACCCTCCAAGTGTGCTTGTTTAAATTTACTCTGGGTGCTGACGGGATAATCACCTAATTTACTCCTACCCACAGATTCCAATGTTTGATCTGTAATAGGAGCTTTCAATATCTTAACTGAAAGAAGAGACTAGTGGTTGAATATTTCTAGAAGCTTGGCAGTCAATAAAAGTGGAAAGTTTTAATCATTTGGTGGCTAAGCCTGTTGGTATTTCTCTACTAATGGACCAGAATCTGATCTGACAGCTGTCTCCCTCTTCTCTAACAGAGCATCACTACATCAAGAAAGAGGGTGTTACAGAAGTTAGGGGTATCTGTTAATGATGAAAAGCACTCTGAAATAGGGGACAGAGTTCTCATTTAGTCTCTTACTTTGCTGGGACAGAGTGTGTAGGGTAAGCCATTAATCTTTCCAAGTCTTAACGCCAGCCTCTTTAAAATGGTCACCATAGTGCTATCTACTTTAAGGCAGATTGGTAGCATATCATGGGGCTGAGTGTACAAGCCATAGGAAGATGTTTGCATGAGCTGGTACATCTTTAGGTCATACCCAATTGTCCTGAAGGCAATACATAAGAAAACACAGAAGAAAGACACATTCTAAAAGGTGGAGAGGGCAAACTGACCTTTGAAGATACATTAGGCCTTATCCATAAGAGAATTCAAATCACTGATCCACAGTTGGGAACCATACAGACAGGAAGCAATCATGTCAGGAATTCAAATGCTTAAACAAAATTGGATCTAAATGGACCAAAAGTGAGCGTTTCTCAAATGGATCTCAAATGCCTCAGATTGAGACTTTGAGCAAACATTTGGGAAACTGGCAAGAGCAGAACATCTGCAGATGTTTTCCATATACACAGTACATATTCAACAACTGAGTGAACCCAGAATACAGGAAATGCTCAGACACATAGGGAAATTGTTAAGTGGAGAGAAATCGTTTTGCTTTCCTGACACCCTCTCTCTTGTCTAAATCAATTATGAACATTCCTCTAACCCACCCATATAGGTCATAGAAACTTAAACGATCAGAACTCTGAGAAGGGCTGGAAACAGAACTATTAACTAAGCTTTTATCAGTAATTGTTATGCTTCCATTTTTCCCTTCTAAGCTTTCACTGAGAAATTTTCCCCAAAGCTATAATTACACTGAATAATGACAGAACTTATTTAATGAAGCAGAGAGGAGAAACTTTCTGAGATAGCAAAATTTGCAACCAATTAAATATTAATGGAAAATAGTCTGTCTCCAAATCCAATCTTTTCACATTCATTTTATCTCATACTTGCATTTAATCTACAGAAAGTTCCACCATCATTTGTATTACAGTTAGTGAAATAAAAAACGTATGAATAATTTCATGATTTTTCCCAAGAGCAGTTTTTCTGTACCAATTAATAAGAGGAATGAAAAAGAGGTTAAAATCAGTGTGAAGAATCTTACATTTCTAGATTATTAAGATCAGTGCTGCCAAATGGTCATCACAATGGAGATGATAACCTTTTCCTTATGCCTTTCTAACTGTTGATATATATTTTAAAGTTTTTATGTGGTAGTTGTAGAATAAACTTTTGATATTATATATGGGGAGCATCTCAATCTGAGTGATATTTCATGAATTACTCAGATAGTTTATTTCACGAACTATGTTTATGCTAGGTTGAAAATTCCCCTTTCTTTTAGTTCTGCAAATAGCATGCACAAAACCCAAACTTCGTTATCATAGAGTGATGTGAAGATTTTTACATAACAGAAGTGCACTATAAACAATATCAAGTGGGTAGACCACATACAGTAACTAAGAATTGACGGCAAAGTGCATGTGGGACCTTCAGATGTGCAGATTTCCTGGATTCCAGTGAATACCAAGGCTTGTCTGCGTTCAGGGATTCCCTCTGTCGTCTCAGTTGAACAGCCGTGCTATCTCAGGTACTATATCTTAGACAGAATTTTTGCACTTCTTGCCTTCTCATGAACCATGGGCCATGCAGTAGCTATCGGCTGCACAATCTCCTCTACATCTGTGGCACAAAATTCTTCCTCTATTATCCTCACAAAGCAGGGAAACTTAATGCTTTCATAGGTGGTGGCCATATGACTGTCTTCTGATATTTTCTATTATAGCCCATTTTGTTACAATATTAGTTCCTTGGAGTCAGGAATTCTATTTTTCTTATTTACTCTAGGTTCCCTGGTTCATTGAAGAGAGCGTGGCATAAGAAGGAAAAAATAAATATTCTTTTAATGACTTATCTGGGGTTATTTCCTGTAACTTTTGGGTTTTACAAGAGCCCTTCTGCCAAATCAGCCCTCCAACCTTGCTCATTTCTATATTAGTTTTTGTCTAGTATTTAATATTTAATAAAAAAGATTTATATAGTTACTTATTTATAAATAAATGTTATTTATTTATTTGTATTATACTTGGATTTGTCCAACTGGGAATATTCATCTTTAATTGTAAAAGGTCATCAAAGGCAAGAAATATTCCTCTCTAACCATTTCTAACACTCTAGAAAAGTGGCCAGGATCACTCATATCCAGTTACCACTGACTTGAGATAAATAGAACAAACCAATAATGGCTGAATAATGAAGACAACTCGAATCATGTTTTGCCATTTGGAGTTTGAAGGATTACAATGGGACATAGAGCTTTGAGAGTTTTTCTAAGATGCTTTCAAAAAAGGAAAATACAAAATTTGTTCATATTGTTTGTCTTGATAGATTCAAGTGTATATAACTATTTCATTACAATCACAATGTGTTGATAGAGTACTTTGTTTTAAAAACATGATCTTCCACTGTGCACCTTGGTGTTAACATCTTATTGTCCCCTTTGTTCATAGTATTGAAATTATCTTGACATTTCTAGTAGTATCAAATATTATTCCTAATAGCATTTCTAATAGTATTTGTACCCAATAAAGTTTTTCTGACTTATACCTGTATTATTTCCTTATTTTGCCTTTCCACCTTTTCTAAAACTATTTACACTCCTCTCCCTTAAATATCCTTCAAGTTCATGTCTGCTAAACAATTCTTTTATTATCTGTGTCAAAACTCATTCCCTGAAGTAATTCAGTTCAATTTAAGGAAATGAACTGATTTAGTGCATACCCACTATGTGCCAGGCATTTTGCTGGGCACTGAGGAAATAGTGTAAAACAAAGTAGATACGACATCTGCTTTCATGAAGTAAACGAGAATCTTCTCCTAAGCCCTGGGATCAACTCCAATGTAATTATTTACCTATATAGCAAGGTTGTTACCAGGATCAAATGAGCTTAAAAACAAAACAACAAATACCATTAATAAAAGTAGGAATAAAAAGTCATTTCGTTAACACACGCGCGCACACACACACACACACACGCAATCACTTCAGGGTCCCCAGAGACCCCTCCTACTCCTTTCCCTGACCATCACCTCCCTCCTCCATTCACATAGAAGACAGACTCTCCTGATGAAGGTTTAGTCCTCCAGGTCTGGCTCTTACAAGAAGGAGGAGTTGAGGATCAGTGGAGGTGCAGGGAGGGCAGTGATATCTGGGAGGTGGATGTGGAGTCTGGGGACTTCATGACAGTTTCCGGTCATCAAGAGCTCTAAACATCAGTTTAGAAATTTAAGTTTGGGACAGCCTAAGTGGCCTTTCTGGGAATGTGGCCCACTTGGGTAATCTTCTCATCAGCCACCAAGATGCCAGAAGAGAAATAAATATTATCTTTAAAAAGCTGGGGAAGAAAATACCATCAACTTAGAATTTTATACCCTGCAAAAGTATCACTCAATATTGAAAACAAAATAATTGTATTTTCATACATTAGAGGACTAGAAGCTTTACTTACTGACAGTTCTCGTTAAAGATAGTTCTACAGGACGTGCTTCAGGAGGATGAAAGGTGAACCAAGGCAGGTGTAAAAGTAACCATAGTGAGTGGATATAGAAATTAGTAAAATATGTCAGGAACTATTCATTATAAAAGTAACTATTTTATATTAAAAAGTATAAAACTAAAATTCTAGATAAAATTGAAAAGTTAGTGGTGCTCAGTGGCCTTATTAAAACATGATCATTTTTGTGCATTCTGAAAAAAATCTCACATATCTTGGACTTTTAAAAAAACTGTTAGAAGAGTGTACATTTAAAAATTAAGAATAAGGAATGTGAAACTAGAATTGTGATTATAGAGTCTCAAACACTAAATGAGAAGGAAGTTTTTAAAAATCAAAATAAATCAGGGAATACAGGAATTATCATCAATACAAAGTAAGACCTGGAAAGAGAAAAAATATAAATGCTGGTTCACAGAAAACATCCTGGTAGAAGACAGTGGACAGCTCGGACCCTGGGTCTCTAAAGGTGCCAGGGGGAAGGCTAAGGCTTTTCCAACTGATGACCACTGAGGCAGCAAAGTAAAGCAAAGTAGAGCCAAAGTTCTGTCACATCATATTGCTGTTGAGTGCCAGACCCTGATAACGCCAGGGGATGGCTGTGCTTCCCATTCATGCAGTTTAAAAGCCTTCCAGCTCAAGAGGTGGAGGGCCTCTCCTTTAAGAATGACACCCAGGGGCCGGCTCTTTGGCCGAGTGGTTGGGTTCGTGTGCTCCGCTGCGGTGGCCCAGTGTTCGGATCCTGGGCGTGGACATGGCATCACTTGTCGGGCCACGTTGAGGCAGCGTCCCACATCCCACAACTAGAAGGACCTGCAACTAAGGTATACAACTATGTACCAGGGGGGTTTGGGAAATAAAGCAGAAAAAAAAAAAAAAAGAATGGCACCCAGTCCTAACGGATCCCTGTGCATGGTCCCAGAGTGCAATTGGAAAAGACCACCTGTGATGGTTAATTTTGGGTGTCAACTACTCGGTTGGGCCACAGTGCCAAGATATTTGGTCAAACATTATTCTGGTTGTTTCTTGTGAGACTGTTTTGGATGAGATTAACCTATAAATCAGTGGATTTTGAGTCAAGCAGACTGCCTTTTGGAATGTGGGTGGGCCTCATCTAATCAGGAAAGCCTGAATGGAACACAAGGCTGATCTCCCCAAGCAGGGGGGAATTCTGCCAGCACACAACCTTTGGACTTGAAGTGCAACACTGGCTCTTCTCTGGGTCTCCATTCTGCTGGTCCAACCTATAAATTTTGGACCTTACAGCCTCCATAATCACATGAGCCAATTCCTTAAAACAAATCTCTTTTTCTCTATGTACATGTATTACTGGTTCTGTTTCTGCAGAGAACCCTGACTATACAGCACCCAAACACCGGCTCCTGCTCCTGTTTCCACAAACTTTCCATAAAGTATGGTGTATTTGCCTTTCCTTGCTCAAAAATAGAGAAAATATAATTAACCAACACAACTAGGCAGTGGTTCTTTGTACAAACTAATGAAATGCACGTACCTTTAGCAATACTAAGAAAAAACGAGGAATATCATTGATAAACAATATTAAAAACAAAAAGGGGCAGAAAAACAGAAACAGTAGAGGTTCAAAATTCAAAAGAAAATATTCTGAACAACTTTATGCCAATAGAATTCAAAAATTCAGATTGAGCCGATATTCTTCTAGAAAGAAATCATACATATATTTTAAAAACCAGAAATTGTCTAAGTAAGCTCATAACTATTACTAAATTAAATAAGTAATCAAAGTTTTCTTTCCCAAGAAATGCCAGGCTCACATGGTCTTCAGCTGAGTTTTACTAAACTTTCAGAGAATAGGTAATTCCCATGCTAAACAAATGATGCGGAGAATATAAAAAGAGAAGAGTCATCTCACTTATTTTATCAGTCACTATAATTTGAGCATTAAGACAAGAAAATTTTGATCCTTTATAAATATAGATTAAAAATCCTCAATTATACATGAAATAACCAAATCTTTTAGAGTACATGACAGGATTAGTTTTATTATCTTTAAATTGTTGTTATTGTTGTTAGTATACTCACACGTCAGTCAATTATGATTATTCTGATGGCGAGAAAGACAGATACCTCATAATGAGGCTGTGAGGGAGGAAAGCAAGCACAGGAAGTTATTGGGATACGGAAGAATAGCATCTAACCTAGTCTTTGGTGGTCAAGAGGGGATAACTGAGGCAAGTTTCTAAGGAGGAAAAGGGTTATTCAGGAAGATAAAGAATAAGGGCATTCTGGGTCAAGGGAGCAGAAAAACAGTGCACGGGGAGTGCATGGCAGGTTTGAACCACAACTAGTAGTTGGCTATGACAGGAGTAGGGCAAGAGATGAGCTAGGCTAGACCAGGACCATTGCATGGAGCGCTCCTGTCCTGGACTGGCTCCCACCTCATGTTCTGAAGTGATTTCCTCAGTAATACGGTCTTTGCTCCCATTTCCCTTGTTCCTCCAGTAACTCTTGGTGTCGCCTTAGTAGGAGAAGAGACGATGCTGTTTATTCTGTCTGTGAGTGAAGAGTGTTTTCCCATGAATCCAGAACCATTGCTTTGATTTTAGTCTTCTCTTTGCCTGCTGTGGGCCTTGCATGTGGTGGGCCCTCAACACCTCTTCACTGACTGATGGATGGCATGTTGGCACAGAGCGTGGGCAATTAATTAAGTCTGACACGTGGCCCAACTCTCTAAGGGAGAAAATCAGAAACAGGCCCAATGTGAAATGATGGAAGAATTTGAAACAAAGGACAGGCGGGGGAAGCAAACTAACTCACATCTTTAAGGCAGCGGTGGGCCAACAGGCGGGGTGCGGGGGCCTCACTCTCCTAACCAGCAGCATCACTGTACAGAGCTGAGCATCTGGATTCGGAGTCAGAGGCCTAGGCTGGAGCGCAAAGTGTTGTCAGGTAAAAAAGTGACCTTGAACCATTTGCCAAAACTTTCTGAATGACAACTTCCTCATCTGAAAATGGAGAAAATACATACTTCACATGGTGGTTGTAAGGACCACACAAATACTCGCTGACAAGAATACTCTGAAAAAAAAAACTCTCTGAAAGTGCTTTAAAATCTGCAAGTTGTTGCTGCCATTTAACTACCAAGCTCGCCTTGTTGGGCAAGAAAGACAAAACACGTTGAAAAAGAAACCCAGGTTGCTTTAAAACAACAGAAAAACTAGTAGAAAACAGGAAACGACATCAGGTGTAAAACCTTGGCACACTTTCCATGTTTAGAAGCATTTCCCATAAAGGAATGTATACAACCGAGTGACTGGAAAACCTCAGGAAAGTTCCATTTCCTCTCCTTCCCTGTTTAGCTCCACTTGGTGCTCAGGAATGGCTGCACTGGGTCTCTGCACGGACTCACCAGCCCCCTCGAAAGAGAGCTTGCCCTGAAGTTCACGGTTGGATCCTTGAAGCTAAAGATGTGATGGGAGGCTTTTCTGTACTTCCTTAGAGTGGCTTCTGCGTTCACGAGTCCCCTCCACAGAACCCGCAGGCCTCGCGGGGTTCCCTTACAGCCCTGCCAGCAGGAAGGCAGAGAGCAGCCTGCTGCAAGCCAGGCGTCTGGGCTGTGCAGGGTTTCTGACACTGCCAGTCGGGTAGGAATCACTTGAATGGTATCTAACTGACGCCCGCCCTCCTCCCCAATAAATCTTTAATATTCTCTAAACTGTTTCTTTTTCAACCAGCAGAGGGGTGGCAAGGCTTTAGCACACACTCATCACCATCTTCATGCTCGCAGTCTCTTATCCAGGGCTGACCCTGCGCTTCAGTCTTCGCCTCCAGATCTGGAGCATTGCCGTCCTAATCTCCAGGGCAGGGACCTACTTTTATGTATCTGACTGTGCCTTTAACTATCTGTACGACCTCGGAAATTGTCCTGTCTGTGCTGCAGCTCCTTCATGGAGGAAAAAGCAGAGCAAGGTCGTAGCTAGATGATCATTATTGTCTCTTCTCATAAAAACATCCTCTCCAAACTCGTCGAAGTCCACAAAATGCGTCGTTAGGCTGGAGCCATCACAAGCACCTGACAGGCGTGTTGCTACCTTGGCTGGGCTTCTCAGAGACCTGTGCGACCTTCTCTTCTGCAGCAATAAAGCTAGTTCCACTGCCACTCACTGCCTCACGGTGTCCCTGTGTGGGGTCAGAGCAACTCTTATGCAGCACAATTTTTGGTTCTGTTGGCTTTGATAAAGGGACGTTCGCATCTGCAGTGGGACTGAATCCTCTGGTGGACACACAGCTTCCATGCCACAACGTGCTCTCTCTCATGGTCTTCTTCGTGAGGAAATAAAAAGGCATCATTGTTCTTTTGCCTCGAAAGTGTTGACAATCTGCATTCCTGTCTGTCCCAGTGGCATTGATTGACCTACTCTCTACACTGTCTGTGACTCCTGGCAGCCAGGGGACAGAAATTGCAGTTGTCATGAGGTCTTGTGACACTGGCCAGCCCATTCTTTGAGGTCTCCATCTGCTTGCAAACTGCACCCTGTTCCTTTCATCAAATGAGTCAGTGAATTGGGGAGGAACATGCTTTTTGTTTTTGTTTTCATAATACAAATTGAAAATGGCAGAAGGGATCTTGTCACACAAGAACTTGATGGAAATTGTGAAATTGCTATGAAACCAGATGTACAGTTTATTAAAATTTAGTGAACTATATAATATAGAGGATTATAGATATTAAACACTTTTATTATTGATTTTTATCTTTCAAAAGTTGAAACGGATCAAAATTTCTTGAAAAAGAGCAAAGAATAAAAAAAATGGCAGGAGGTACAGGCATGACAGCATTGCCAAGACGTAACTTTAGACACTGTGTGTTACAGGAGGAGTTGTTCATAATAATTTTGGAGACGGTTGTCTCTTTCAATTATGTAGTCTTGTGTATAAATCTGGAAAGATTTACCAAAAACAATTTTCAATATTATTTTGAAGCATCTTGATGTAAAAACACAGCTTCAATTTTGAAACTATTTTTGTGCATGATGAAAAAATAGTACATTCATATTGCAGCAAAGAGTAGCAGAAACGATTCTGGGATTTAGTGAGGATGCAAGATGTATAGGGTTTGGCGCCTCTTTTCAGGGTCCAAGTCACCTCTTTCTGCAGAGCAAGAGCTTGAGATTTGAAGCTAACTTGAAGTATCACCACCATTCACCAGCTGAGGCTCATGGAAGTTCGAATAGCTTCCTTTTTCTGTAATGTGAGATTCTTATAGAATGCATCTTGTAGGGTTCAAGAAGAACCACATGCAGTATGGCTTGTTAAACACCCAGCACATGTGTGGCACTTTCTGAGGCCCTTGATTAATGGTAACTAAGATGAACTTTATCATTCCCAGTGCGGGAAGTATAGTCTTTACTTGAAAGTTGGATTCTTGTTTGGTTCTCCAGTACACATAATAAACAAAACCAATGAGATTGTTGTGTTGTACAAAATGAAAAAAATCAACAATCTGGAGAATATCATCCCATCTTGAATACACAAAGCACAGGCGTAAACCATAACTAGTGAGCATGAAATGGTTCCTTACCCCAGAGAGGAGGTGTTGCCAGAAAAAGAACATTTCTCTCCAGCTCTTATAGTTCAAGAGACATTTGGAAGTGAGACAGAAGAAAAAAATGTGAGGCACTGTAAACAACCATAGGAAGAAGGGCATGTAAAAAGTTGTAGAAAATCATTCAGTAAGAACTCCAGCCATCTTCCCACCAAGGGTACAAGGAGGATGGGAATGTCCCTCCCACCACAGTAGTCAAGCAGCAAGCAATTGGAAGAGAATGCATGAGGAAGTCCAGGTCCCTGGACCAATTGTTGTCGGCTGGCAGAATAACAGTGGAAATAGAGCAGCTATAGGAACGGAAGTAGTTTATATATAAGCCCTGAGAAAGGAACTAGGCAATCAGGAGTTGAGAACTTGCCAAAGTTAAAATGGTAATGACAAAAGCAGTGCAGGCAAGCTGGACCACAGGTGCAGAGAGCAGACATGCCTTCATGGCTTTATTCATAGCCCAGGGAGGCGACACTGGCTTTTGTCACTAGTTATAATTCAGGGTAAGTCCAGTGGCTGCTGTGCACAGGTCATTGTATAAATAACATTGAATATTTTTGCCTCCTTCCCCAAAACATATTTACACACATACACACAAGCACTTTTTAAATGCTTCTAAAATTTTAAAGATCTTTTGTAGTTATGTTTAAAGAGAACCATAATAAGCGAATGGTCTTAGTAGCATTGTTCACACCGTCCCAGTGCAGTGACAGGACAGTCCAATGTGGGGGACCTAGAGATTGTGGAGAGACTATGGTATTAGTTATCTACTGTTGCATAACAATAAGACTACAAACTTAGAAGCTTAAAGTCACACACATTTCTTATCTCACAGTTTCTGCAGGTTAGGAGTCTGGGTTAGCGGGGGCCCTCTGTAAAGCTGCAAACTAGGTGTCAGCCAGAGCTGGGTACCCATCTGAGGCTCGACTGGGAAAGGATCCACTTCCAAGCTCATATGGCGGTGGGAAGCTTTCAAGTCCTTGCAGGCTGCTGGACCGAGGGCCTTCGTTTCTTGCTGGCTGTCTGCCAGAGCTCTCCCTCAGGTCCTTGCCATGTAGGCCTCTCCTTAGGGCAGCTCACAACATGGCAGCTTGTTGCTTCAAAGTCAACAGGGGAGAGTCTCTCAGCATGGCAGTCCTTACAATCTTATGTGAAATTATCAAGGAAGTGAAATCCTGTCACCTCTGTTGTATTCTGTTGGTTAGAAGCAAGTCACAGGTCTCACCCACAGTCACAAGAAGCAAGTTACACAAGGGCATGAATTCCAGGAGAAGGAGATCACAGGGACCAAGTTAGAGTGTCCTACCAATACTGCTAGGTGTTAGGAAATTTAGAGACATTGAATAATTGATCTTTTTAGCCTCACTCCGAGATGGATATTGTTATTATTTTATAAATGAGGAAATTGAGCCTCCCAGAGGTGAAGTAATTGCCCAAAGATCACAAGCTAGTAGAAATGCACCTGGGATTCAAATATAGATCAAAGCAAGTGTTATTTTTCCTACACTACTCTTCTTTCCTGGGAAGACCATAGGATGACCTCCACCAATGTAGCAGGAGTGGCAGCTGAGATTACTTCAGCCTCTGCCTCTGATAGTGGAGTGACACCTCTTCTTCCCCACAGCCGTCACTGTCAGCTCTGAGCGCTATTTTGGGCTCGCTGGCCTAGAGGCCCAGGCCACTCACATCATCTCAGTGAGGATTATTCTTTCCAACTCTCACAAAAACCAATCTTTAGAATTCAGTTTAAGAGGGTCTTTGTGACAAGCATGTTCTTTCAAATCACATGGGAATGCTTTGATTTGGAGAGGGGAGATGTGTTCCCACTTTTTTGGGTGAATAAGGTCAGGTGGTAGTTGGTTTATATAATCTTCCACTTATCCTGAAGTTGAATCCTGTAGGCATGCAAACAGAGAACCTGTATTGGACCAAGAAATCATGTGCCCCTTTGGGTTCCCTCAACTGTCTGACTGTCTCCTTCCTTCTAAAGCACCACCCACCTCCCAGACTTCACTTATGGGCACAGCCTTTGATGATCTACCCAAGATGGCTGGAAGCCCTGAGCCTGCCTGGCCTGAGTATCCCACACATCTGGTCTATCTGCAGTGAAATGCTGTCTACTTTTAGACGTCCTTGAAGCACACCATCCAGGGCCCCAAGCTGCTGCTGAAGGGGCCAACGCAACTCGGAATTATGGGGTGAACGGATCAATGGAAATAGGAATGGGAAGGAGCTGGGTGGATAAATCCTCTTCTTTCCTTTCTCCCATGTTCTACCCCAGATTTTTGCTGCAGTCTTCCTGGACATGTCCCGTGTGCCTGGTGAACCCAAGTGTGGCTCTGCCTGCGATACCTTCCAGGTAAAGCAGAAGCATGACGACTTTACCTGCCTCCCAGGTTTCTTTCTCTCACTTCGCTCCCTTCTCTCTACCCTGGGTTGACACCTCCCAAATCAAGTCTGAGGGTTTGCTCTGTGGATGACTCAGGCAAAGACAGAAGACCAGTGTGAAAGGTATTCTTGTTCACACCCTACTGCATCATGGAGCTGAATTACAAAATTGAGATTCAATGCAACGAACCTTTCAAGGAATGCCGCGCCCACAGCAAGATTGAGTGATGAACACAGCACTTCAGATTCCAAGGCAAATGTTTTTTGTGTCATAATCAAGATGATTAGCTTCACACATTACAAAAAAAAACGACTTATAAAACATGTATTGATGTTGCATTTGAGAGCAGCTGCAGCCAGCCTGTGTGCAGGAATCCACAAAAAAGACGATCTGCCTAAAATCAATCTTTGCAGTTCTGGAAGAAGAGAGAAGGCGGAAATAACTCTTTGTGGAGATGACTGACATGTTCTGGCCAAGCATTCTTTGTTAATATAACAGATGAGAATTAGACAAATTGGAGCTGGAAAGCACTCCTGTCAGAACGTGGCGGATGGGTCTGTGGAGAGGCAGCAGCCGCGCCTGTGGGACGTGTTTGCTGCTTTCTCGAGCTCTTTTCAAATAATGCAAGCTGTGAAGCTTTGCCTGGGAAGCTGATCTCCAAATTGGGCAGAATGTTCACATGACACAGTCTAATCTGTGCTAGTCAGAAGAGAGATGGAAAGGGCCCTGCTTGGGAACCTCCTGATGGACTGTTCACTCATTCATTCATTGAATCCAAGACCATCCCATAAAACTTTCTGCTATGATGGAAGCGTTCCATGACTGTACTTTTTGAGTTGTCACTAGCTACTCATGACTATTGAGACTTGAAATGAGACTAGTGCGGCTAAGAGCAACATTTTTAATTTAATTTAATTTAAATTTAAACATGTGGCTAGTGACTAACCTTTGAATAGCATAGCTATCCATTAATTCATTTAAAAATATTTACCAAATATCTACTAAGTGACCACTTAGAAGTTGCTGGATAAGTACTTTTTGTGGATAGCTAGTCCTCAACATAGTTTTTCTTAAGGATATGAGGGAGGTAAGCTGGGTTCACAAATATTTATAATAAAGTGAGTACTAAATTTAGTAAGGTATAAAATTTTATAAGAATAGATATATGTATATCTGATGATAGAATAGTTTATTTTATTCATTTATTTATAATTGCATTAATTAAAAAATAATTAAAAATGGCTAAAGCAAAAATTAGGTATCTTTTCATGGCGAAGATGAATTTGTGTTGATCCTGGAATGGAATTCCGGGCAGAGAGAAGAGAAAAGGTCGAGTGAAGTGTCCCAGAAACAGCTTTTCTGTGCATGATGGATTAGATGAGAAGGGTCTGGAGACTGCCCAAAGAGGCATAAGGAATTATAGATTATCTCCGTCCAGGAAACAAAAAGGCAAATTTTCTGTGTGTTCAGATTAGAAAAAACTATTAGAAGAAAAAAAATGCTACCGAGAATTTCAGATCAGACTATGTAAGTCATCAGCACAAATAGTTACTTATTTGTCACCTCCCAAACAAAAACTAGTAGCTTTTCCAACAAACTAGATCTAGCCACCGAATTATGGCAAGAGCATTCCTGGAGAAAACACAGGAAGCCCTGCCCCACAGAGCCTGTTTCAAGCACCACGTATTGAAAACACAGTGTCAAGTTCACCGTCAGCAGCACATTATTATGCGGCCCGGAGCTCAAATTTGAGGAGTTACTATTTTATACCGGTAGCATTGATGTGATTTTCCCACAAGTACTGATGATAACCTTCTAGCTGAGCAAGAATTTTAGTTTTTGGAAACGAAATTGCAATATGGGGCTAGAACGTCTTTAACTTCAAAGCAGGGAAATCCTCAGCAAAAGTCAAGTCATATAATTATCACGCAGGAACAGGAAAATGGAAGCTATTCTCTTGACCTTCTCTCTCTGCCTACCAGTGCTAATGAGAGTAGAAAGAGAATCAAGTTTGTGCCTGGGGAGCCTGGTACGTTACAACCATTGTCACGTTTAACCTTCACGGCCCTGTGAGGTAGGTAAAAATAGTCTCAATTTATGGAGAAGGGAGTCCAGCTCCGTGCAATCTCATAATGTTTTTAAGGTCATACAGCGAGTCTGTTTCAAAGTTAAGTTGGTGTTTACTCCGTCTCTGTTGTCTTTTTCATTATATCACACCTCTTTTAACCTATCCATCGCCTTCAGTGTCAAGTGTCACAGTATAACTTTACAAGCTAACAGAGCGAGGGAAAAAGTAAGACAATTACCCAGTTGATATTTATATGTAGTAGAATGTGATGGCATCCTTAATGCCATGGGATTCCAGTCCAAGGCTGGGCGAGGGGTGGGGAAGGGTGTACATGTGGTTGAATAGAACCAGGAGGACTTCATGGAGGAGGTGAACCTGGAGATGGATTTGAAATGCAGATAAGATTTGACAGTGGAGTAGAAGGAGTACAGGCGAGCAGGAGGCAACTTAATGGCAGAAAACTTATCCAAAGAATCTGTGTCACTTCTGGCTGCAGGTTGAGAGGGAGAAACAATCTCTGAATTAAGCATAACAAAATGTGCTGTGGCTGAAATGAACCCCCAAATGTATGTAAAATTGGTACAGTTACAGGAAGGGAAAACATGCCATTTCAAAGCTTCAAACTAGTATTTTTTTTTGTGAGGAAGGCTGTCCCTGAGCTAACATCTGTGTCAATCTTCCTCTCTTCTATATGTGGGACGCCACCACAGCATGGTTTGAAGAGCAGGGTGTGGGTCTGCGTTTGGGATCTGAACCCTAGAATCCTGGGCCACTGAAGTGGAGCTTGCGAACTTAACCACTACACCACCAGGCCGGCCCTGCAAACTAGTATTTTTTAATCTACCAAGGAATATGGGATTTACCTCTGGGCCAAAATAATCCATTGCTTGGGGAAAGTCATTTCACTCAGAATGATAGATTAAGGACACTTGTTTCGGCCAGGTCCTGGAGAGCAGTAAATGAGAGAGGTGTGGTTCCCATCCCACTGGAGCTCAGGGGTCTGGACAAACAAGCATTGGAGCCTCATGAAGGAGAAGCACAGACTCACGTAAGAGGCGGTCCTGGCCTTGCTTGCAGATGCTGGCAGAGAGGTCTCAGAAGACCGGCTCCAGGGGCCTGAGGGATGGAAGTTTGCAAGGGTCAGAGATGAGTGGTGGGGTGGGCAGGAATAGCGTCCCAGGCAGAGGGGACAGCATGTCCGAAGGCTCTAGTGTAAGGGACCACTTAGCTGCTTAGACTTCTTCAAGGACTGAAGGACGACCCACGAAGCTGAAGTCCAGGATAGCAGAGCAGAGAGCAGCAAGAGCGGATGCTGGAGAATATTCCAGGCCAGAGTGCTCACAGCCTGATGGCGGGGCGGTTTTCTTCTGAAGACCATGAATGTGAATATTCCGCAAATGCAGAGCAAATGCCACATACTATTCTTGGGAAAAGGAAAGTCATATTGAACACAAATGCATGAAAAAGAAACACTGTTCCAGAAGTTGCAATAAAGTTTACAGAGAAATGGTTCTCCCTAAAAACATAAATAATTTGCAAACTGACAACCTAGCTCCTCAATGTACACATTGGAATTCAGGCCGGCTATGGTTTGCTCTTGGAGAGAGGAACCTCTGTGGGTCTTTGGTTGAGCACTCGCTTGTCAGAGACAGGGAGCACAGGGCCACAGGGCTCAGGGCACTGCATGCACGCTTGCTCTTCATTTAGTTCTAGCTGGGGACCATGGAAAAGGACGGAATCAGACTTTTTGCTGCCCCACTGTTGACATCCTACTCACAGAATTGAAGACTCAATAACCTAAAACATACCGGAGTCCAACCATTATGTTATGATGCAATTTTGTTTTCCTTGGTGGCTATAATTTAGGACCACACCCTTATGGGTGAGAATGGGGTTCCCCCACAGGGGAAGTGATATTCCCACTATCAATCATGCTAGCTGAGTTGAGGTTGGCGTTAAGAAATTAGGGCGGGAGAGTCTGACTTTAGACCAGAGAAGGGAGAACATCTTTTCTCCGAGAACCTTCACGGCCAGCAAAGCAGCTTGCTCTGGTATGGGGAGGCAGGCCAGCATCTCAGAGAGAGCCCTATCTGGAACAGACAGACAGTGGATGTGAGTCCGTGGACATGGAATGTGTCAGATCTTTGAATGGTTGCCACTTATTCTCCATGTTATTCTGTTAGTGTATGGCTACAGGAAAGGGAGGACATGGCGGCTGGAAATGAAGCCAAGTAGGACAACGTGCAGCACTTGTTCCTGAGCATACCTGAAATAGGGAAGGAACTGGGAGCCTGGGGCTGGGTTGGGGTTTGCACAGGGAGCTCTTGCTTTGTAATATGAGACTTTAATAGAAATGTGACCTTATTCCTTCGTCCCAGATTGGAGAGGGCTGGCCGAAGCAGCAGGAGGGAGGAGAGAAAGGAGGCATGGAAGGAGTCCTGGAAAGGATGTTGAGAGGAATGGATGTGTACAACCGTGGGGTGGGTCTGGAGGACATACGTAGGTTGGCGTCCCTGAGGTTTAATCACAGAGGGGTGTTAAGAGAAGAGTATGAAACGTAAATAAATAGGCCACACCTTGGAGAATCTCATATGATGTACTGAGAAGTTTGGATATGGAACAAAGGATGCTTTTACACAGGGGGATGGCATCGTCAGATTTGGACTTGAGAAAGATTGCTCTAGTTTCAGCAGAAGGAATGAAGCAAAGGAGGCATGTTTGGTGGCAACTGTACAGGTGCAAGGCAAGAAAAATATGTCCTAGGTCGGTGATGGTAAAACTAGAAAGGAGGAGATGCCAGACGCGGAGGAAGTGGAATCACAGAAACTAGGGATAGATTGGGTGTTGATGGATGGAGGGGTGAGATTCCCAGTTCACGGCCATTTCAAACAATCAGCACTGACTCTTTGAAAAGGATGAACAAATACTTCTCTTGATGAAATTGTCTAATTTCCTGATTAGGGTGAGTTTATACCTGGATGGTTCAAATATGCATCAAGTCATTAGAATAAAGGGACAAAATTTAATTTCCTATTTCAAAACAGACTGCTTAGGAATAGCAGCAGGTCCTTTGATAAGTAACGTGAGAGCTGTGTTAGATGCAGAATTGAGGATTCCCAGTAAACAGTAGGGAGGTGGGGTCATATCGAAGATAATGGTCCAGGAGGCAAAAAGACAGATCCCGTTCATTGGAATGTTTAAGACTCAAGCACAATCAGTTACATGCAGATGTTTACTATCATAAAACCACCAAAAACAATCGGTTTTAAACAAGTAAATGTTTCTAGGGAAGGATACTGTCCAGTTTTCTTTCTCCAGGGAGGCTGGAAGAGAAATGAATGGTCTTACACCCCAGCCAGCGTGTTTCATTAGTAAGTGGGAAGAAGGATGCCTTCATCAGGTCTGGTTGAACGTGGCCGAGGCTGCCAGGGGAGGATGGCAGTGGGACTGAAGCACTGGGATATCTTCAAATACCTCTGGTTCTCATGGATGCTTTAAGAATTGTCTCATATGAAAAGTGGAGATGAGAGCATATGACTTCACTTATCCATTCAGCTCTGAAATTTTATATTAGTTCCACTCTGAGGATCCTTTTATGTTTGCTAAAGGGTAAAGCCAAAGCAGCCATTCCTTCTTCATGAGGACAAATTGTATCTTGGTACTAATTAAATTGATCTGCATACAAATACTTCCACAGTATTCATGATGGTCCTCATCCTTCTGAAGAAATAGTCATTTGACACAAGTGAGCATCAATGGCCTGAAGAAAAGATATATTAAATTCAGTTTCTATTAATCTATAGCTTGCAATTATCTGCATTAAAGTTAACCTAGAAATTAGATCTGTCCAGTTTTATAAGAAAACAGAGCATTTGGTATAGTTGGGGAAACAAGTCTGCTGAAAAATAGTTAACTCTTTCTGAAGCAAACTTTTGAATAATGAATAAGAAATCTCTAAATGTAGTATCAGTACATTTAATATCTCTCTCTTTTGTTGCCATGGAGGATGTGTATACTTTCTATAAATCTCCTTGACACCTTCTCTCATGAGTCATGAAGAATGGCCTCCCTGTCACACGACATTAGTGTGATGCTTATGAGTCTGTTTTCCCACCAGACCCAGAGCTCCAGCACATCCTGGCCAGGACTTACTGCTCTCTGTACTCCTGGCTTCTGGCCCAGCACCTTGCGTGGATTAGAGGCTCAGTCACTACCTGTTGGGTAGAAAAGTTCTTCCAAAAAATGACGAAGGACCCCTAAGGGGTAGCATCATTGATTGTATCTATTCGAAGGCAAAAGAGCTTTGCTTTACAAAACAGGGTCACAAACTCAAATGCTTTCAAAGAATTCATGTATTCATGAATCTGGTGTTCTGGCGGCCATGGTAAAAACCAAGAAGGGAGTGTGTGGCCCCTGGACCAGCTGAGGAGGGTGTGCCTTCCCTAAAGGCCTTTATAATCGATTTTTTAAAAAAGCAAATGAATAAAAGAAAAGCACTAAGGAGTACATGACCATTCACATATTCAATTTATAGACAAAAATGCAAGCTCAATGAGGGCAGACAGTTTTGTTTATTTTCTTCACGGCTGTATCTCTGCCACTTAAAACTGTGTCTGGCACAGTGAACAAACAATATATATTTCTTATATGAATTATTGAAGGAATCAAATGACTGAGCCCAATAAAACACTTCTAAGGCTTGATTTCAGCCCCTGAGGGAGCCAGTTTGTAACCCTTGCTCTATGAAACATTCTCTACTTCATTCTTTTCTCTAATTTGGACTGGCTTCTTTCCTATACAAACCCTGTTCCTATTAAAATGACAGAATTTTAGCACCAACTGGGCCTCTCAAAATGATCTCATTCCATTTAGTATCATTTGTTTTTATTGGTCTTGACTCTATACTTTCCGTTACTACTTTCTTCTTTAAAAAGAAAGCAACAAACCAAAACCCTTCAAAAAATGAAAACAAAACCAGAAACTAACCATGTCACCTTTCAATAGATTAACCCTGGACGCACACTAATTTTTCGGCAACTCTGGGGCCTTTGCTTATTAGCAGTATGACTTTGAAAGACTACAGACTTTAGCCTTATTTACACTCCAAGTCAATGAATTCACTGAGTTTTCTGGTGTGGCATAGATCTGGTTTCAGTTCAGCTTACACATTACTGTGAAAGCAGATTTCCATTCAATATGTCATTAAAATTACCCCAAGAGGAGAGTTGGGCAAGATGGGATAATCGATGCTATTAAGAAATTATTTTTAGGTATGGGTGACAGTATTTTGGTTATGCTTCTAAAAACTCTTGTCTCTCAGATATGTACTGAATTATATATAGGTGACATGACATATGCCTGGGATTTGTTTTCAAGTAATCAAAGATGAATGGGAGTGGTGGAGTTAGGTGAAATAAGATTGGCCATGGGCTGATAATTGTGGAAACCAGGTGGCAGACACAGAGTTCACCACACTGTTCTCTCCACTTGTATATGTATTTAAAGTTTTCCACTTTCAAAAAAGATAGTAAAGATATGCAAAGCAATATATTTAGATTTATCATTAGTGATCAATGATTCTTATATTTTATTAGACCTATATTTTAATATATCTTATATTTATAGCTAAAATAAAAAAGCTATTCTAGCTATATTTTGTGAATTGTACCTATACTTTTGTAAATGTACCTATATTTCAGCTTAACGTAGCTGCAGAACCAACCTGAGAGGAAGCATAATGATTCGGTAAGAATGTAAGATCTCCATATTTAGCCTCCTGGCTTTATGGGGTAAGGAACTGGGCTCAACAGTGTGAAGTATTTGCTCAAGGTTGAGTCAGTTCATTTCAAGGGTCTTTGGCCATGAGTAGATCTGGGGACTCTACAGTGGGAAGAAGAGGAGGATTCAGAAAGCTTAGCCTGGAACACCACAATGAGGGCTTGGCTTTGGTGAGGGCGGCAAAGCAGGGCTGGAACTTCTCTGGAGAAACTGAAACCGGTGTGGGGCAAAGATTGTCCAACATGCAGACCAGACATCAGCCGTGGAATCCTGCCTCAGGCTTTTCAGTACTCCAGATCCAAGTCCCACTGACCTCTGGATTCCAGAAGTGTCTGTGGTCTGGAAAGGAAGAACCTGGAAGACCACGCCAGGTAGAATCCGCAGGTTTTGTGGCCAGTTAGGTTTACAGGTCAGGAAGCGGCGAAGAGACTGGGGAACGCTCCCTGTTCATGTGGCCCTCAAATAAAGTTACCTCCTTCAGAATAGGACTGACGGCTCTGTGCCCAAATGCTGGGCGGGCAGTATATGAGACCAAGGCAGAGCAAGACCACATTTATCCTCATATAGATGAGCTTAATAATTCAGTTCAACCTCACACACCTCAGACATGTGTACACACTACTGAGCTTGTACTCACTTAAAAAATAAATAGATGCTACTTCTCAACACCACAAAATGAAATATGAGATGTACATATGCTAGCTGAACAACAGCTGTGTTTTCCACTTCAGACTAGAACACAGCAGACATTTTTCTGCATCGTTTCAGTTCTAAGGAAAATAAACATAGACAAAGCAGGAAAAGTGGACAATAAGCTACGTGCTTGCGCTTATTTTGAGAAGCCTAGTTTTTAAAGAACTAGAGAAATGACTATGTCTAGAGAATGACTATGTCTGCCCCTGACTTCTTACAAGGCTTAGAAATCAACATTCCCAGGATTATAGTCCAAAAGATTTCCCTAACATTTTATCCTGCCTTTAAAATGGGCGAGTCCCTATTTTCCAATATGATTTAGTAAAAGAACATTGCCTTTGGAGTCAACGAGACCAGAGATTAAATTCTAGGCTAGAGGACCAGAGGTAAACCACCTGGAGACTCGGTTTCTTGACTGTATGATGGGAAACGTTTATTACTCACATTGCAGTATCGTGAGCACTAATGGTCATGCTTTAATGTGCCCAATCACTGACAATAACTAAAACTCCAGAGGGTCAAGAAGTTTCACTTTTGAAAATTGAAGAATTTAGACTCATATATTCCATGTAAGATTATACAACCTTAAACCCCACGCCAGGGTCAGTGCCTAGCACCAGATGGATGCCTGGTAAATATCTAAATGAAGTGCTTTGGTTAAAAGATAAAATTATTTGTGCGGTTATTTGTATCAGCAACTGGTGAACTTAATTCCTCTTCTATTAGATTTCTGTGATCCAAATATTCAGAACAGACCATTCAATGTATCTTTTTTTGAGAAACAGGGATTAAAATCAAGTACTGAAAATAAACCCAGGCACCAGGCTAAATGTGTTCACCATGCCAGATCAGAATGTGATTGGCAGTAGGGCAATAATACACAAATATTTCCTGAAACCCCAGTTTCCTTTCACATAGAAATACAAGGTTGATTTTTTTTCTCATGCTTTCCTCAAACAGAAGTACCCTCCTCTCTTGTCACAAGCAAAATGTATGATTATAAGTCACTGTGATCAGCTCTGCCATGGCTATTTTGCAGAGAGCAACCTTAACAGGGAGCTTTTGTTCAACAATGTAATAAAAGCTTCAAGTTGTGAATATGATGTATGGTAGGCAGAATGACTCTTCAAAGATGCCCATGCCCTCATCCCTGGAACTGTGAATATGTTACATTACATGGAAACAGGAAGTTGACAAATGAGCTGAGAGAGGCTTCCTGCTGACAGCCAGAAGGAAATGTGGACCTCAGTCCAACAACCACAGGAACCGAATTCTGCCAACAACTTGAATAAGCCTGGAAGTGAATTTTCTGCTGGAGTCTCCAGACAAGCGTCCAGCCAGCTGACACCTTGAGTTCAGCCTTGGGACACATGGAACAGAAGAACAGCCAAGCTCACCTGGACCTGTGACCTACGGAACTGAGAGATAATACCTTTGTGTGGTTGTATGAAGCCTCTGAGTATGTGTTAACATGTTAAAGCAAGCGTAGAAAACTAACACAATAATACAAACCTACAAAAGTAGGCTTGAAGGATAAGTTTCCTTTAGCAAAAGATGTGGACACCCCTTACAGAGATGGAAATAACTTATGCAGAAGACATCAAGGACCCCCAAAATGGTCCAAAGTTTTAGAAATATTTCTAGAAAATGTGAAGCCTATTGTTGGTAGTGTGTATCTGTGTGTGTAGGAAAGCCTTCAAAATTGGGCTTAAGTAGAATATCCGAAATCAGCATTTCTTGTTTTGAGTACTTTATATAAATGTAAAGTCACATTTTATTTCTAAGTTTTCATAGTAGGCATATATTTGAATGTGCAGTTTAGATTAACTCTAACTATACAAGGGCAGTTGAATTCATTTTAAAAAATAATTTAATTTTTGTAGCAATTAAAATGAAAATGTTCTGAACTTTAAGTAGTCAAGCATTTCAAGATTAGCAAACATTTCTTGAATGTGAGTGTATATGCGTGTGTAGAGAAAACAGGAATATGTCTAAATGATGTGAGCAAATTGTGTGAAGATACACAAGAAGGCAGCTTAGAGCAATAAAAGAAAATATATTCCCCAATGAAATACTATTTAGTTTGTGCTTTGAATGTGAGAGTGTGTTCAAGTTGGAGGGTGGGAAGTAGACTTGGGAAAGATTGGAGCTAGAGAATTCTAGGAAACATTTACAAAGTCACAGAGGCACACACGAGGCTGATTTGCTCAGGTGATAAGGAAACATCATGGTATTTTCTAAGACTTAGTCTAAATTGTACATGGAGAAGGTGGCAGGAGTGTATAGTGTGGCAATGTAAGTAAGATCTAGATTATGAAGGGTCTTGCATGCTGTTCAAAGTTTTTATTTTATTCTGTAGTTGAAAGGGTACTCAAAAATTTTTCTGATTATGTCACATTTTCTTGCTTCCTAACATGTCTAGTAATTTTTGACACTGTGTTGGACATAGTGTATGATATACCATCAGAAGCTTAGCTTATGTCAGCTCCCTTTAAGGAGTGTTGAGTTTTGTTAATTTACTACTGGTTCTTCTTGATCCTCTCAAAGCCTGACTTTAGACTTCGCTACTCTGGATCTAGAGGACTCTTTAATCTACAGTATGTTCCTTACTCATAAAGCATGAACTTCCTGATATTTCATCTAATGCCAGGACGTTAAAAAGAGCTCTCCACTGTGGTTGGACCAGAATTTCAACATCTCCCAGCACTGTGAGCCATTTAGTATCTTTACCCACTCTCAATCTCATAGCAGCTGCTCTCACACATCAAGTCTCAGCCTGAGCATATTCATCCCAGCCTTCGGCCACAGATCTGCAGGAAACCCTCCAACAGACTTCTGACTTCCGGGGCCTCCTCTTTCTCTGGTACCCTGCCTAGTAATTTCATTCATTCCAGAGTTCAGCAGCTTTGAACTCTGATCTCTGACTCCTAAACTCCCCAGGACCATAATGCTCACTTGATCTTCTCCTTCCTGTGCTACAGGTAGGAGGCTGTTCCTGAACAGAGAGTTGGATGAAGGAGGAACTCTCCTCAGGTGTTTTTATCTCTAAGGGATCACAATCTTGCAGTACCTGTTATCCAATGCCTGAAAAGAGTTGCTTCAAAACTGTTTTGTATTTTTTATGGTGAGAGAGCTAGGCTGGTACCAGTAAATCTGTTAAAACCCAGAGCAGAAGCCAAACATTTTGTGTCAGATGATGGCATGATGAGATTTGTGTTTTAAAAAGTAGCAATTGTACCAAAGAGAAACAGAGAGGAGAGTACTAATTAGAGTGATGTTTAGCAGATTGAATTATCTGACTGTGGTGACAAATTGAATCCAGGGTAGAGAAATCAGAGGAATTAGGAATGGCAATGATATTTTAGCCAGAAAATTTCTTAGGCAAAGGGGGAACTCAGAAGGGAGAGCAAGTTTGTTCAGTGGAGGGGATGACTTTGGACGGGAGGAAATCTCAACAGAGGGTCCAGAATGTCTTTCTACTACTTTTTTGACCCTGTCACTTTGACATAGAGGTTGTTAGACACTATGCTTTGATTGCCTAGGATGTTTCAAAACAAACATTTTAACCAAAACTATCCAACATCGTTTGTAATACGCATTGAATTGTTTGTAACATCATTGAATTTTTATTAAAATGGCATATTCCAGAACAAATTCCATTAAGTCCTTTTAGTTCTTAATCAGTATTCTATACAGATCAATCAACTGTTTCCAATATTATCCATTTTCATTTTTATTTTTCTGAAATTATTTCACTGTAATCCATTATTTTCCATGTAAATGATAAACCAAACATTAATTTACTGATAGCTCCGATTTCTAGAAAATATTACACATGATGGCTTTGGCTGTGTATGTTTTTTTGTATGGGAGCTATTATTTTTATCAGGTTCAAATTTCCTAGGTAACATCACATAAGTCCAAATTCTGTTAAGAATATTTTTATTTATATCACTTTAAATAGCTATTACAGTTTCTCATTTAGAGTTTTTGTCTCTATAATTTTTACATTGATTTGTTTTTTCCACTACTAATGTTGTTATATGCTGGATAAAAGACTGATATTTTGTATTCATATCACAGCTAATCCATGAAAAAATGGAGAGCAATTCCAGGATTGCTACATTGCCAAAACTCTTTACCTGCATCAAAATGAATTTTCAATTTTAAAGTATTTTATTTATCCTGATGTTGCTCTCCGCTTAAGTGCTGCATATATTGTTCTCACACGGAGTCTCTGGATTCCATCAATTAGGTTGCAGATATTGGGGTACCTGCCTTGGATTCTGCTTGCATGGATAATATGCAATTTGACAAGTTTTTCATTCAGTTATTATTCTTGGTTGATCTTTCATACCGACCAGATCTGGGGAGGAAAACAAGCAAATTGCTGGGTTCCAAGATTCCATGGGAATCATAAATAGGTAAATCTGGAACAATATAAAATTAACCAAAGCCATCTGGCATCTTGACTGCTGACTCTCGAGAGCACAGCAGGTCAAAATGAACTCAGATTTGAAACTGGTCCGCTGAAAACATCCTGTTTCGCTCAGAAACCATTACTAGATTTTAAGAAGCAGTTAAAGACAGAAAGTAAAAATAAACTCTTACCTTTAGACTTGTAAAGATGATAATATAGTGTTCTAGACCGGGTCCTGCAAAAACAAATTTTATAGCCAAAAAAGTGCTTTTTCCCCCCTGAAAATTAATTGAGCAGAAAAGCAAATAGTAGCCAAACCCTTGAACAGAGCTTTCCAGGTTTCCCCACTATAAAAGTTGTTAAATGAACCATATTTTCTGACAATTTATGGTCAATAATTGCTGATGCATTATTTTAGGTCTCTGTCTTCTGGAAACAAAAATTTGCCTGAAATGGGGTTATCTTTTTGACTGTATAGTTTAGTTCTCAATGTGGTACGTTTCAAAAAGAGGCCAAATTCTCTGTGGTGTAGAAATCAGAGAAGAAAGAGAGAAACGGTGTACGGAGGAGGCATTCGCAGGGGTGTGATTCAGCGCTTGGCCACTATTGATGCAAAGGGTTGAGCGTGGTGGGACCAGGAGGGTACATGTCAGGGACCCAGTCTGCCTTTCTGAAACACACTTTACACTGTTGCATATTTCCAAAACTAAATCTCAGTGTGCTTCTAGCTGTGCAGGCCTGGAAAATACTATTATGTTTCTACCTTTTAATCTTCAAACAGGGAGATTTGAGGCGGAAAAATTCAGAGCAAATACTACTACCCTGTATGTATTTATACATACAAATATATTGTTTTATATATACACACACACATACACACACACACACACACATTGTTTTCAAGGTCATCTCTTCAATTAACCCTTACCACAAAAGCTATTTGTTAGATATTAGTATTCCTGCTTGACTGATGACATGATTAAGTGTGACTTGCACCAAGTTGCGTAGCCAGGACCAGAACCCAGCTTTTCTCAACAACTCTTCTTTCAGCAATCATACTGCTCCATCTGGCTTGCGATCTCTATTCCTTCAACAAAATGGACGTTTTCCTTGATTTAAAATTACTCTGATCATTTTCAATCTTTCTTTCACCAATTTTTGTTGCTTGCATTAAGTAATGAGTAATTATAAATACATGGTTCTACGACATGGGAGGCGTATAAAGATCAGTAGTGAGAAGAGCCTTGGTGTTCCCACATCGTGTCTTATGAGTGGGAACATCATTAATCTCTGAGAAGCTCCCTGACTGTGTGCTCTTCCCCATCTCGTGCCAACTCTCTGCACTCCAAGCCCCAAACAACCTCTGCTGTGATGTTGTGTCAGTCATTGTGCTCTGACTTTTCCTTGTAGTTTATTCACTGAAGAATGTGTCTACGGCTAACTTTTGACTGATAAGCACTTGTTTGCCTGTTTGTAAAATGTTAAAATACGTCCTAACCAGTCAGTAAAGAGTCACCACTCCCAGTCCCTTTTGGGTCCACCTGGCCTGGATGTTCAGGACAATTTCATGGGACCTTCTGGACTTTTCCATGATCCAGAAAATAAAGAGTTACTCCCTGGAAAGTCTAAGTACTTACAGGACCCTTCTCCAGTAATGTAACTAGCAATTGTTCTCATTGGTAAGTGCCTGGGCAGTACCAGGTGTTAAATATTTAGAGCATCTCAAATTATATATTGCTCAGTTTTTTATTGTTTAGTTGTTTTTAAATGGCTGTGGTTAACTCTCATCATGTATTTTTCCATTGTATGACTATACCAAAATCTGCTTATCCCAGTAAATGTTTGTGTTGTTTCCAGTTATTTGATAATATGGAAACTATTATAATATTTTCTATTTTCTATATGTTTCCTGGTGCACAAAAATAAGAGTTTCTCCAGGTAAATGAATCTGCGGGACTGGTAGGTTATTGAATTCGTGGGTCTTGAGTTTTGCTTGAAAACATCATTGTTTTTCAAAAGGGCTATAGCAATTTATAGTCCTCCCAGGAGTATAAAATAGTTCCTGTTATCTACATCACTATGTCACTACAACACTTGATAGTGCCAGTATTTTAAATTTTGGCCAAGTTGGTAAGTGGAAAATTATATCTCATTGGGTTTTAAGCATTTACTGATTATCTATGAGGTGGAATATTTTCATGTGTTTATTCCCCATCCATGTAGTCTCTTCTCTGAAGTTCTTATTCAAGTGTTTTGCTCATTTTATTGGAGCATTTTTGTTCTTTTCCATATTAATTTGTAGAATTTATTTATATATTCTTGATACTAATGTTTTCAGTTGTGTGTTGCAGTTACTATTTTTAACTTCACTGTATTCTTTGATGAATAGAAGATTTAAAATTTAAATGTAGTCAAATCTATCAATATGTTTCTTTTGTTTGTATTTTTTACATATATGAAATTCTTCTGTAACTTTAAAACATAAGGATATTCTTCTGTGTTAACTTCTAAGAATTTTATACATTAGTTTCCACATTTAAGTCTTAATCAACATATATTTATAATATAATGTGAAGTAGGAATGTACTTTTATTTTTTTTCATGATAATGGATAACCATTGTCCTAGTGCTATTCATTTTTACATTCTTTGTTAACTGATTTTAATTGCTATGTCAGTCATACTTGAAATTTCAATATACGCTAAGTGTGTTTCTGGGTTCTTCTATTTTGTTCCACTTGTCTGTATGCCACAATGTCTTAATAACTATACCTTTATAATAATTCTCAATACTTGGAAAGGCAGGTATCAGAGTGTTATTTTATATCATCTTTATAGGATGTTTAAAAATCAACTTTATTGAGGGACAATTTACACATAGTAGAATACACTCATTTTTAGTATATAGTCCAATAGCTTTTATGTCTAACAGCTTTAAGTCTGTACATGCCTGTGTAACAGCCACCATAACCTTCATGAAACAGCTGTTTTAGACATGGACAGCAGGCAGCTCAGGACTGTGATCCCTGAGAGGAGGGAAACACATCAGAGAAGCCCTTGGATTGCTCTGCCTTTCTGCTTAGAGGTACTTTCAGAAACAGGCTAACAAGGTGCAGGAATGGGGAAGCTAATCACATCAGAGCAAGCCTGCTGAGTGGAGAAGACAGAGTTTAGGATTCAGGGAGGCGAAGGCAGCTGTAATCTTTAGAGCAGAGTACTGGAGAGGCGGGAGCCAAATAGAGAATGAGCTCCAGAAATCTGTATAAGGCTCTGTTTGACTTTGTTGCTGATATTAAGCTATACACGCAAGCTGAAAAATTCCCAGAGCCCACACAGAGCTGGGAGACATCAGAGTCCTGACGAGATAGAGTGGAAAGACCTCACTGAACACCTGGGGCATTCAGCAGAGACTCCAGAAGGGCTGTACCTCATCAGCAGTGCTAAACCAGCCCTGGGATGGAGGGCACTCCGGACGACCCAACAAAGCTTCAAAACAAGCTTTGAAAGGATCAAGATGATCTGCAAGTAACTCCTCAGAACAATATCCAAGACTGTTTAAAAGAAGACAACAAAATTTAGCTCTCAATATTGTAACATTTACAATGAGCAGCATCCAATCAAAAACTACCAGACATACAAAGAAGAGAAAAATGTAACACATAATCAGGAGAAAGATTGGACCATAGAAACAACCCAACAATGACAGAGATGATGGAATTACCAGGCAAGAACTTTTGAAACAGTTGTTTTAAATATACTCAAGTATTTAAAGGAAAAATGTGAATATCACAAAGAGAGAAATGGAAGACAAACACACGGAACTTCTAAAACTTAAAAATACAATGTCTAATATGAAAAAGAAAATTACTCTACCAGATTAGCAGCAGATAAGCTACTTTGGAAGTAAGGATGTTTTGTGGTTACAGATTTTCAGGATTTTTCTCTGACTTATGCCAAGATTGAGATAGGCGAGTTTCCTTGCTTTCTCCTTCTGCAAGGTGCGTATTCTTCATTCATCCTAAAGAGAGGGCATAGCAATCTAGGATTCTCTATTTACATTGATATCTCCTAGTTGTCTCTGTGCCTTGGGAGAGCTCTTTATGTCCTGTCCTTGGCATCCTTTGCCTCAAAACAGAGGCTCCAATTACTGTGGTTTGGCATCTATGCTTGTATTGTAAATACTTTTAAATTTTCTGTGTGTTATGATGTTTTGACATCTTAAAAACCCTTTCTGGCTGGGGAGAGACTGCCTTTGCTGGGCCTAGCCAATTCTTAGAGACAGCAAAGGGCCAAGCTGGAGCATGCCTGTGATATGCAATCAACCAATCCAGAGCCGGGCCTCCTCTATCTGCCTTTGAACACCAGGCTTCAATATTCCTCTGCCTTAATCATACCAGGGCCAGGTGTCAGGCAAGAGGCACCACGTCTATAGCCCAAAGCCCACCAAAATTACCCAAACTAGCCAGTCTTAAACTGTCCACCTCTGCTGTGGAAATTCCAACAAAGGCTCTGGTCTAAACGCCCCCCTTGCTCCTGTCTTCTGCCTCCTGACCACTCTGGTGTCTTTCCCATGTGGCCCTTCACGGTGTGCCTGCCTCCTGTCTCCAGGACTGTGAGTGCAATCAACTTCATTTTGTCCTGGGCCTCTCCTCAGTCTCCTCTTGTGGCTGCCCTTGACCGACCATCTCATAAAAGAATACAAAAAAAGCTTTTATGCTAAAGCAAATTTTAGTGCTTGCTTACCTCCCAAGATTTCTTCTTACACAATATTTTTAGCCTCTGTAGAATCTTTGCTTTCTCGCCAACTTCGTGATTCCTTTGAAAAACTTTGTTTTAAACATTGTTTTCGTCAGTTTGAGTTGTTTTTGCACGAGGAGTATTCATGGTGTCTAATCCAACATATTGCCAGAAATATAAAAAGTGTGACAGTTTTCTGAAGACCATCTAATATATTGAGTCACACTATCATATGAAAAAATTAATCTCTACCTAGTGTTACATTATTATCCTTTGTCTAATGTGAGCCATGGCCACTCCATTGCTCTGGGTCCTGGGATGTCCAGGGAACAAAGGCATATTCAATCACCCCATGACAGAACAGCTGTTTTAAGGCATATGAACACAACCTAGAACATTACATAATCCCAAGATAAAGTGATATATTACTGAGTGCCTTGATGATGAGAGAGTACTGACATGCTGAGCCAATATACAAGGCAGAGGCTCTTGGAAAGGGAGCATCTGCATGGGCAGAGGACCATGGAAATCCTGTAGCGTCAGAAGACTAGATCTGCACCCAGTCACCTACTATGTGTGAGATCTTACCCAAGATGATTGACTCTTCTGAGCCTTGGTTGTCTCATTAACAAAGAAGATAAGGATCATATACATGAAAACTCATCGACATAATACCTTATAATTTGTATACTGCCAGTTACTTCTGTATACCAGGTATGACCAACTTCACTCACATGGGATTTAAATAAGATCTTTAGAATTTTTTTTAAATTAAAATCTGTTCATGGTCTCATGTGCCAAATGAGGGAGTCAATTCTCTCTTGAGGATTCTTTCTTTCCTAATATTCCCAAGAAACTTACTCAGCCAAAAGGGGTCAGTTACTCTTGCTTCTAATTGCCATGCAATGGGAGAAATGAAGGAATAGAGTATTCGTCAATTTTGGGGCAGCAATGACTTCTGCTTTGGCTGCTGTCACTATATAAAACTGTTTTTGTGTTGTCCAGTGCATCCTTGTCTGTTATTGTGATGTCCAGATTCCCACCGTAGCTACTGTTGATCTTTGCAGGAGGAATACACCACTTGCTCAATGTCACTGTCGGCCAAGTGCATGTCATACTTGCTATCTGAGATGGGTAGTTTCTGCTCACAGCCTTGGCTGTTGTGGCTGTCCACACGGTGCTCTGTCAGCTTCAGTGGTGGCAGCAACACCGTGTGGCCTGCCACACTGTCATGACCCACTGTCTAACCTGGTTTTTGAGAACCATGGAAAAATAAATTATTTTCTTTTCCCTCACATGTTTTTTGAAAATCATGAAAAAAAGAAATTCTTTTCCAAGGTGAAAAGCTACGTCGTCCCGTGAGAACACACGGCCACTTCCAAATCACACACTAATGTTCCAACTGACCAAGAGTTCAGCTGCATTGTTACATTTTCTAGTCAGCATTGGTGGTGAACTAAAGATAAAGAGAGACAGTGTGGTGTTGTAATTACTAGAGCAATTTCTCTAGATTCCTACAGAGCTGTTGGCTGAGCCTCCATGGGACGTTCACAGATGATTATATCTGAGAATCCTTTGGGGAAATCCTCTGAACAGGTAGGGCCTGAGATCCAAGACATCATCATGTAACACTTTATCTTTCTTACAAGAGTGGAGGTTAACAGACCGTGACAATGTTCTCTATAAAAGTAGATACAGGTCAATTGAAAGGTTACATTTTGAGATGGGTTGGTGAACATGTAATATCTTCATCAGTATTGCTTAAAGCTCTTTAACTTAGAAACCATACTTGCTTGATTTTAGTGTTCCTATAAAATTAGAAAGAAGTTGACATTTCTTTGTCCCCCCAAATTAAAAAAATATATATATGTTGGTTGTGGTTCCACAATTTCTATCCTGAGTGAATTGATAAAAGGAGTAAGAATGTCTCCATACCTTTCCCTCTCTCCTACAGCTTGGTCCTAGAAACTGTGGGGAAAAACGTCCTTTGTCTTCTGCCCATATCATCAAATGATCCATGCCAACTCCTTGCATAATAGAAGAATCCTATTTTTAGTGGACTGGAAGTAGCAATTCTTGGCACATTACTCAGAGCAGGCTAACTGCTGTAAAAACAACCCTCAAATCTCAACAATTTAACATAGTAGAAGTTTGTATCTCCCTTATGCCACATTGGGGAAGGGCAGAAGCCACTGGGACCACGATGTTTTCGTTCCATCCTTTTCTAGACTCTTAGAGTCCTCTCTGGTTAACTAACTGATGGAGAAAGGGAGAAAGGGATGACAGAGGGAAGGGATTTTATGGGCTCTGCTTGAAAAGAGACACACATCACTTCTGCTCATATTCCAATGCCAGCATTTATCCATATTGTCCTGCCAAAGTGCAGGGGAAGGTGGGATACATAGCCTTCTTATATGGTCAGAAAGGAGTGGAGAACATGGATATTGATGAGCACTCAAAGACTCCGCCAGAGTTCACCCCTTTGGTCACCAAATTTCCATTTCATTTTTCTTCACACTCTCTCTTCTTGAAGTGAGACAACATAAATCCCATCCAGTCACTACGTCTAACTCAAAGTCGAAGATTTCTGGGAAAACGCAGTTTTCTTCTTCAGGTCCCAATGTGGTATCTTGCAGCTTGGCAACATCTGACCTAAAGAAAAGTCATCTGCCTAACCCAAACCCAAATATAATAGTCAATCAAGGTCAAGTTATAATAACTGTTATTTATAAGGAGGAAAAATGTGAGAAACACATTCGTCAATGATCCATAGCAATTCTGAAATCCCACTGCACAGACCCTATGAAGGCACCCTACCATGGAAATGCAGGAAATTCCCTCTTAGCCCCTGATTCTGCTCCTTGGAAGAACTCTCTGGTCCTTTTATTATTATGATATTTTGATCTAACTGTGGAGTTTCTTCCTTGACTGTATTTTCTCCATGGCCACCTCTGAGGTTCTATGGAATAGTCTGCTCAGGTTTCATAGCTCTCCTCCTACCAGTGCAATATGGGGGCCTGAAGTTGATTCAATTCTAAAATAGTCAAAGACATTTATTTGTTGTTAATTGACTGATTGATTTATTGATTGTTTATGCTTATGGTTTTTTGGCAATCAGTTTCCCCAGAGACCTAGTAGGCAACTCATCCTTTTCATTACAGTTGTCTCCTTAGGACAATAGCCACAGATAAATGTAGTTTAGAGTCACCGTTTTCAAATATATAATATTTCTTTACTTTCTGGCCCACAAACCTCTTTCTCTAAACTTAATGGAGCTCCCTTAAGTCTATCTGGAATAATGAACTTGAGTGGAAACCACACACTTAGTCTAATTTTGACCTAAGGCTGAGTTCTAATAGACGTTATTAAAAACACTTCTCTAACTTTTTCTTACGGTTTTGAGTCTAGAAGCTCAGTTTTTACCAACTTGAAATTCCCAAAATTTTTTTATCTCACTCCATTCTTTTTCAAACCAGACAGTTTTCACTCAAACTCAAGTTTTTCTTCTAATGCCTTGCTAAGCACCGTCAGCAACATTCAATATACAGCCCTGACCTGTTTTCTGTTCCTTTCCCCTGGAGGTTAGAATCCAGGAGGCGTTTGTTCCACCTTCCAAGTTATCAATGGAAAGAATTTAATCAAATGTTCTTTCCTCCAAATAAAAAGGCTCTTCGGTTTTCTGATATTGGTTTTCTTGCTTCCCACTCCTTGATTGCTAAGTCAATGCCGCATACTTCAGTTTTTATTGCAACGCCGTTTTCTTTGTTACTCAGAGTAGGTAAACTTCTGGAACAAACAAGCCTCAGTATCTAAGGTTTTACACAAGGAAAGCCTATGTCTTTCTTGTGCTACAGTCTAATGTGGTTGTCCTGGTTGAGACACTCTATTCTGAGTGATAATTTAATTAATAGAAATTTTGACTAACAGGAAATAATTGAAGAATGAGGTCTTTGACTGATTTTAATCATGTGGGTTTTTCAATTTTTGTCTCTGTGACAAAAAGAGAGAGTCATGAGGCCCCAAATTTGGCAGACCATCAGAAATAGCTGGTGCTCACAAGAGGCTTAGTCTATAACTGACATTGCCTGATAGAACTCTCTACATTGAAGGACATTTTCTATATCTGTGCTGTGCAATATGGTGGCCACTAGCCACATGTGGCTAACAAGCTCATGGAATGGGCCTAGTATGACTGAGGAATTGAATTTGTAATTTCTTTTGATTTAAATTAGTTCAAATTTAAGCAGCTGCATGTATTGGAGAGCACAGAATATCAATCCAAAATTTTCAAAGGCAAGGGATACAGTCATCTTCTTCCTGAAAACTTTTCTTAAAATTTTAATAGAAGGAGGATGTGGGCAGGTGAAAAGAGCTGCCTCTTCCCTGTTTCCAATTTTAGATTTGGAAAAAATCACTGTCGTCCTTGAATATACTTCACTATACAAAATAGGTCCACTGAAGACAACCAATTAATACCAACCCTTCCTCTAACTGCATGAGTTGGTATACACTTGTTGTCCAAGTGTATTGGACTTGATTTCTTCTACACTTTCTCAAAAATAGAGCCATCTGAGAGACAGGAGAACTCTTTTTTGTTTTAATTGAGTAGGAACTTCATGCCGTCCTCTGAATTTGTACTTCTCCTCAAACTACTGTGAAATACACAAAGAAGAACCTGCAAGAAAGAAACAAATTTACAGAGATCACCGAAACCTCCATATAGTTTGGCTTCATGAAAGGCCATTTGGCTGTGCTAAGGCTGCCCTTTGATTCTAGTGAGGTTTTCCATAGTCTTGAGGTAGATCTGAGATCTTACATGGGATATTTCAGTCAAAAAAATCTTCAAGAAGCAGGATTGTCTTTTCAGAAGTGAAATATCCACTCTCTTAACAGATGTGGAAAAAGGATGTTTCATGGAGTGTCATCCTACACTCAAGTAATTTCCCTGAGCCTTTCAGAAACGTTATCTGTTTGGCCTCGTAAAAATAACAAATGATGGCTTTGCAGCAATTCACCTAGCAGCAATAAGAGAATGAGAAACTTGCAACTCTTTTTTCCCCAACTTAGTAGACTAGTTACAAGTTCCAAAATACAAAGGGATGTTTTTAGAATTAGATCTGTAAGCACATTGTACCCAAGATGGGATTTGAGTGAACTCCAATATAGAAAAGTCATTTTACAATCTGGAGCCATATCTCAAGGGGAATGTGTTAAATAATACTTTTCTTTCCAAAATGATTGTATCTTGTATAATGAGTTTCTTATCGCACCTTCATTAAAAAAAATTATCTTCAGTTACAACTAAGAAGTTTCAAGTATGGTTAGGTAAAGATCACATTTCCATGGTAGATTCCAATTCCTCTGACTTATTAGCACCCCTTCCATTCTGTCCTGGTGTCTGCACCAGTGCAATGTTTATTGAAGTTCAATTACATGCAAAGGTTCAACATTGTGACCCATGACAGTCGCTTTGAATTTAGCTGCTCTTAATCCTCACAACAGCTCTGTGAACAGCCTCACAAAACCTGTTAGTGTTCTGTGAATATTTAATGAGATAATCCACATAAAGCATAGAGCCTGGAACAAGCCAATAAAGGGTAGCAGTTCTGTCATCATCTCTGCCATGTCTACCAGAGTTCAAGGCGCGTGTGCATCTGAACAATGGCAGCGCCAACTTTCCATACGTCCCATGTCTACACATACCCAAAGTACTTGCTTTCCTTGATTTCATGCTTCATCCTTTTGTGGTCGCTGGTGAAACAAACTTCAGTTGACAGCTCAACCCTTAGACCATTTTGCTTTGAGTATTTTCTTCTTTCCCTAAATAACTTTTTATTATTTTGTGAGCCTGAGGCTTTGTCTTCAATAAACATGTTTTAGATAAAGAGAGAAAGAACACTTTAGGTAAAACAGAAAACCCAAGGAGAAAAAGTTATTACATTTCTTCTGGAAACTAATTTCTCTCAAAGTTAGAGTATCTGTTAACTGGATCTGCTGAAACCTTGACGTCTGCACTCGCTCAGAAGAATCTTGGTGAAGTGAGTGATCACCGCAGAAGAGGAGTCTACATGGGAAGAAGAAGCCACGTGGAAAGCAGCGTCCCCACCCCAAACCCCCACTAGACATTGCTTTCAGAATTGTGAATTTTTGAAATATTCAGAGCTTAAGTTGAATATATTTAATTATTCTTTTTCTTCTAATTCATAGAATTTTGAGGTAGAATGTTAAGTATCTGGAAGGCAGCCTGTGGCTGGGTCTTGGTCCAGCTCAATCACTTATTTATTTGGGGCATGTCACTTCTCACTTCTGTGAATCTCAGCTTCTGAATTCGAGAATTGGAGATGATGAAACACACTGCTGTTTCTGGAAGATTGATTAAATGATTCTTTTGAGAGAGCAATTTATAAATGCAGTACCAAAGTATGCCATCATTCAGAGATTGTTTTCCTACAATATACCATAAAGTAATTCACTCTTGAGATTTGTAAGGTGACGTTTAAAGAGAAGGGCTAGGTCATTTTGTTGTCACATTTGCTTTTGTTGCAGAGAGGATACGGTCTGTGGAATGACCAAGTTGGGTAACCAATTTTGGCCGTGAATTATTCAGTGCTCTTGAATGAGTGCTCTGCAGGCCCAACATGACTCCTCGGAGCTCCTCAGTTTCCAGAAGTCAGTTGACCAGAGGATTTGGTTGATTCCATCTTTGAGCGAGATGATGAAGTAAAGTCCTTATTGCCTTTCCGAACTTGCTTCCTGAGTTAGACCCATGGATACCTTGGGTACCACTGGGGATGATGCCCTTGAATTCTTGTGAAAGTGCCCAAGTTTATATCTACTCAGATGCTTGTTAAAAATTAGGGGAAAAAACCTAATGTTTTTAAAATTTAAAAGAAAAAAATTTATACAAATTTTATGACAAATTGTGAGAAAGTCAAAAGAGTAGTGATAGATAGGGAAAATATTTGCAACACAGAAGACAGGAAAAATGTTATTTTAATATATACAGAGTTCCTACAGGCTCTTAAAAGAAAAAAAAACAGAAAACTGGGAAAAATATTTAAACAAATAATTTATAGAAGAGAAAATAAAAATAGCCAGTAAACATATAATGCGATATTCATTCTCCCTAATAGTAAGATAACTACAAGTTAAAGAATCAATATGATATTCTTCAACCCTCAAACTAACAAATATAAAAAGAAGATGTATTGGGCTGGCCACTCTTGGACTGATAGGAGTGTAAATTGCTACACATCCTTTAAAAATCAATCTAGAACTATCTCCTAAAATTAAAAATAGGAAAAACACTATTTCCCAGTAATCCCAGTTTGGGGAGTTTAACAGCAGTAAACAGAGGAGTGAAATAAAAGTGAATGGGGAATTAATTATTTGTATATTTTTGCATTCTGTTGCTTGAGTGTTTAATAGAATAACCAACTAATGCTCATGTGATTTAATATATCTATATGATCAGAAAGAGATGTTTTCAAAATTTTAGGGCAAACGTAGGCAGCTTCAATGGAAGTTCAGATAAGGTCAGTTACAGTCTTTCCCATTCTCTGATGGACATACCACATGTGTTATCATCTGCTCAGTCTAAATGTTGGAGGATGACATGGATATTCACAAATTGAAGAAATTCTAGAAAAGGGAAAATAGAATGATAAAAGCCTGAAAGTCGTATTTCTTATACAAATATTTAATAACCTGAGAGATCCAAATTAATAGCTTCCTATCCTTTACTCTTCAATTCTCTGCAAAGGCATCCTGCCTGACTAGTCCCAGAACTATTTATCAAATCCAAAACCTATTTTTCTTACTTGAGCTGCTTCAAAGATTACATGAGATGTAAAAAGAACTTAAAATGGCGTCTGGCAGAGAATTGTCAATAAATATTGTTATTGTTGGTGTCTTTGAATGGCCCTGATAACAATACTCCTCTTTCCCCACTTGAATTCTATCAAATGACAAGTAAGACAAAGAATTATCAGATGGAGACCAAGACATCACCATTATCACCTACGTAGCCTAAGATGGAAATCATGCTTCCTGATATTAAATGTCGAAATTAGTGAGGCTCATCTCCCTTCAAACAGGCAGCAAAAGACCAATGAGCATGTCAAAGGCTGGATTCCAGCAACAAGGATGTATTTGTGTCTCTGAATCTTCTTGCTCCTAAGAAAAAGAGGAGAGGAAGGCATATGAACGTCTCATTTCACTTTTCAAAAACATCAGTCTGATCACTCACTACCTTCTGGGCCAGAGTGAGTGGGAGAATGGAGAGAGGCCAGGAGCAACAGGGTAATGATCTCCCTTCATGTGGAAGGAAGCATCTAGAATGGGGAAGAATCCTTTCTCCAAAGATTAGATAATTATTTTAGTGACTGCATTCTCTGGTCTCAGCTCACACTTAGACTAGATCTGTAATCTTCCATTTATGCTCAACAATGTGGATCTGTGATTTGTTAAAGAGAAAAGGATGATTTTCAAAAGAAAATCTGGAAGAAACAATACTTTAGTTCTCTATGCACACATATGCAATATAATAAACCCTAGAGACGTGATTGCAAGGAAGCAACAAAGAGCTCAAAAACATCTTATAATTCCCCCGTATGACTAGACAACTACTGACTTGGAAAAAATTTGAAAGAAATACCTTGAATCAATAAAAAGTTAAACGAGATAATTATTTTAAATTGTATTAAAAGAAATTGAATAGCAGTGGTTCTCATTTAGTATGGCCAAATAGGAAAAACAAATTATTTGTTTCAAGTGCAATGAATAATAATTATTGTTTTGAATAAGTTTTAAAACATTTTCTATTCATTTTCAAAAGTTAGAGTGCACACATTTGCTTTCCTAAGTTAAGTGATTTCCAAGTCAGATTTTTGAGTGTCTCCATTGTCTTTCTTCATTAAGCTCAGGCAATTAGAGAAATTAATTCAAAACTCTTCACCTGTGGTTCAAGGTCACCAACTAAAAAGTAATATTAACATTGCTTTCGTGCTCAGAAAGTTGTAAGAAAATAAAGTTCACTTCATGTTATAAAATAGATACAAATCACTTCATGTTTTAAAGTAGGTTTAAATTAGCACGAATTACAAAGTGTGAAATTAGCATTTTTATAGAAAATATGGATGATTGAAGGGAAATTTTTAAGGAAAGTATATTTAGGAAAAGTGTTTTAAGTACTGCCATTCCCAAAGAAGTTGAGTGGTGACAATGTATGGTAGAGGAAAAGGGTAAATACTCTTGTCAGATACCTCTTACTACCTTTAGCAATCCAAGAAATACTTTTCTGCAGACATTTATGCAGTTGAAGACCCTTAAATCCAGTGAAACCCATCCTTTTGGTGTTGGCTAACTGTCCTAGAAGTTAATGAGGAGCTACCAACATGGGCATGAGGGTGGTCAAAAGCCTCAAAAATGATGTGGCACTGATCACGTTAACGTTAACAGGCCTTCCATGGTGGATAGTGGCAACCTCTCCCACGCCAACCGCAAATCCTTTCTTCTTGGAGGAATATTTGTGGGAAGAGGGAAAGTGGGTCCCTTGAGTCTGATTAACTTCTGAGGAAAGCTAAGCTGTATTTTCCTATGAGGCCTTCTGTGTTCGTAACCAAACCAAGCTCAGTTGACTACTTCCAATGTACCCCCTCATTTTCCTTTATTCTGGCAAAGTCATCACCAAAGGTAACTTGGGGTGCTTGTATCTTCATATCCTAAAATAATCTGACATACTCATGTCACTAAATCCAATAGACAATTTCAGGACTTTTCTTACGTGATCTTTCAACAGTATTTGGCAGAGTTGACGGTCTCCTCCTTGAAAAACTTTCTTCGCTTGGCAAGTGACTTTGCAGACCATGGTACTTTGCCTCTACGTGTGCTCTTCTCAAGGAGATCCATCTATTCCTGGGGCTGAAATACCATGTTTGCGGAGGTGACATCCCAATAAACATTGCCTGTGTCTTAGCTTCAGACCACAGCCTCGTTTCACAGACTCCACCAGTTGAACACATGCTGGTCTGAACTCATCACTTCCTGCCCAAATCTGCCCTTCCTTCCTTTTTGCTAGTCAGCCATTGAACCTGGAATTCTGTCTCCATATTTCTTCCCTTTCCTCTGTGTTGTGTTAGGAAATCATGGCCAATAGCTTCCCAAGTGTTTCCAGGCTCTAAATATTGCAATTATCTGCAATTCTGACTCATTTTCAAGGGAAAGATCTGCTTTGTTCAACTACTGAAGTATTTATATTTTTATTTAAAAATTCAAATGATCATTTCTGTCATATAAAGGTATGTAAAGAATGTGCTCATGTCCCAGCTTAAGAAATAGTTTAACTGAAGTCCTGTTTGAGTCCTGCCTTTATGACATTCCTTTCTCTCCCAACCTCACACCACATGCAATCAATCACCTAGATTGGGTGATTATTATTTACACGAATTTCCATTAACTTTTACAAATATGTCTATGTAGCTCTAAAAAAAATCTGGTATTTTTTTGGATATTTTAAGCTTATATGAATGATTTAAAATTAGGTGTATTCTTTTCCAACTTGATTTTTTTATGCTTGATATTTTGTGCGATATATGTATTTCTTCATGATATACACACATATGTGTATGTATGTAAATAAATGTGGATAATATTGGCTTTAGCTCCTTTTGTGTCACTGTTTGATAATATTCCATTAAATGAAAATTCTTCAGTTTATTTAACTATTCGCCTTTGAATGTCAATATAGATAATTTCTGACTTTTTTTGCTATTAAAATCAATGCTGATCTGAAAAATCATGTGCACATCTTTTTGTGCACATATGTAATAGTGTTTCCAGGATATGTGCCTGAAAGGAAAGTGCTAGATCTTAGGGTAGCATATCTTTAAATGTATTAGTTATTACAGTTTTCTCTTCAATTTGTAATTTCAACTAGCAAAGTTTCACAGTTTTTTGCTATATTGGGGCCAAACATAGCATTTATTAGTATAAATTTCCTTCTAAGCAATCCTTTCTCTGCATATATCTTGGTATGTTGTGTTTTCATTTTGGTTCCTCTGAAAATATTTTCTAATTTCCCTTGTGATTTCTTCCTTGACCCATTGGTTATTTAGAAGCATATTGTTTAATTTTCACATATTTGTGAATTTCCCAAATTTCCTTGTTACTCATTTCTAATTTCATTTCCTTGTGTTCAGAGAATATAATCTGTATAATTTCAATCATTTTAAATTTATTGAGAATGGTTTTATGGCCTAACCTATGGTCTATCATATAAAATTTCCATGTTAATTCAGAAGAATTATGCTGTTATGCTGTTATTGGGTAGACATGACAGTTCTTTAGCTGTTTTCTAGGTGTAGTTGGTTTAATAGTGCTGTTCAAGTCTTCTGTTTCTTTGTTAATCTTCAGCCTAGTTTTCTATCAGTTATTGAAAGTGTGGTATTGAAATCTCCAAGTACTGCTGTTGGATTGTGTATTTCTCCCTTCAATTCTATCCCTTTTGTGTCATGTATTTAGAGATTCTATTGTTAGGTGTGCATATAACTGTTATGTCTTCCTGATGAGTGACTCTTCATTATTACATAATATTCCTTCTTTGTCTCTAGTAACAATTTGTGACAAAGTCTAATTTACACAATGTAAGTATAGCTATGACAGCTCTCTTTTAGTTACTGTTTGGCTATCTTTTTCCATCCTTTTAATTTCAATCTATTTGTGTCTTTAAAGTGTGTCCCTTGTAGAGAGCAGATAGTTGGACTATTTTTAAAAAATTCATTCTGCCGTTCTCTACCTTCTTCTTTCCTTACATCGTTCCTCATTTCTTCCTTCCTTCTTTCCTTCCTTTCTTTTCTTCCTTCCTCCCTCCCCTCCTTTCTTCATTTTTTAAACATATAACAATCTTTGTCGCCCATTCCAAAGACCACAAGAAAATGATTGGAGAACAAGTAGTTTATTCAAGAGTGAATCTGGAAAGGTATTAAGGAAGAAGCCAGGAGGAGAAGGCAGTCAATAGCAAATACGTGGTCTAACTAGTTGCCACTGTGAGGAATCAGAGATTAACCCCACTGGGGAACTGTGGGAGTTGGTGCAGAAATGAAATCTCAGATTTATCCACTTATCTGCTTGAGTGGTGAGGGAACTGGAATATTTACATACCAAGCCATATAAGTCATTGGTCGAGACAGCATTATTTCTATTCTTTTCTGGATTGCCATTGGCAAGGAAAAGTAAGCTTTCATTGCTTGAAAAAGTCCTTATGTGGTTGGAGGTCAGAGTGTTTTGCACCACAATGGTTGTGCCTGAGGGGATATGAGTAAAACCCTAACACCATCTACTCCATTGTTGCAATATCAACAACAAACAATTTCAACTTTTTTTCACTGATTTTCTATACCAATTCTGTCATATATCAAATATCCATTATATATGTAGGGTGTGTTTCTGACTTTTCTATTCTGTTCCATGGATCCATTTGTTATCTCAGAACAAAGGCTGCACTGCGTCCTCTATTTATATCTTCTCTCTCTTTTTGTCTCATCTGTCCAGCAAGTGCTGTATCAACTTTATTGGTCTCTTCAGAGAATCAGCTTTATTACATAGATTTTTCTTCATTATTTTTTTCTATTTCGCTTATTCCTACTCTTGAATTTATTATTTGCATTCTTCTCCTTTCTTTGTACTTAATTTACTCCCACCCCCCCCTTTTTTTAGGTGGACGCTTAGTCTTTTAACTTGTTACTTCTTTCCAAATACAAGTGTGTAACGCTACATTTCCCTCTCAGTGCCGCTTTAACTGCATCTCACAATTTTTGACATGTTGTGTTTTCATCATTCAATTTAAATTAGTTTCTAATTTTTCTTGTAATTTCTTCTACAACCTATGGACTATTTGGAAGTTGTTGAATTTTCAAATGTTTGGGGTTTTCTAGACATCTTTCCATTATTCATTTGTAGTTTAATGATATTGTGGTTATAGACCTTACTTTGCCATTTTCATCTCCTCTATTTGTGGAATTTCTTGTATGTGGATGTTGGACTTTCTAAACTGATCTTGTGATGGTAGATTTCAGCTCTGGCTCCCCATCTTTCGTCAAGGCAGTCAGTTTTCTCTTTTCCCCTTGCTGCTGTTGCACCTTCTTGCTCTAGGTTAATCAGGTCAGCGGACGCTACTTCGATAGTCTTGAATTCAGCAAGAAACTTAGCACTCTACCTTCAATCTCTCTTTTTATTTTTGGTCTTTTGGAATTTTTCTTATTTTTTCACAACCTCAGCTGTATATTAAAAATACACTTTAAAACTGTTATCATTCGCTCTTAGTACTTGAATTGAATCGAGGGTTTTTTTTTTCTGTTTATCTTTTTTTTCCTGACATATTGCTAGAAACAAAAATCTTGTATTAACATTTTACTATTTTGATTTCTTTTATCTTTCTTCATTATTTCATTCTAATATCTTAACTGTAGTTTTTGGATGCTATTTGCCTTGGTGATATTCCAGTGGTTTTGCAAACTAGTGGTGAACAGGAGAAATAATGCATAAACTGTTTTATAAACTCCAAAGTACCATACTAAATTTTTATCACAAACATTTACCACTTTCCCTACATCTCAGACACTTTGCTGGGTTCTTTGCATAAGTTATTTCACTCTTCACCACGACATAGGAGGAAAGAGGTCAATTTTGCCAACACCATCTAGCCATGTGGAGGTCAAGCTGAGATTTGAACTCAGGTCAACCTGACTCCAAAATATGTTATTTTCTCACTGTACATCAGAGTCTCCAAAAAGGTCTGCAAAGTGCTTTGAAACACTTGAAAAGGGCTACTCCATTAATCCCAAAGCAGGTTGCTAACAACTGAAATCATGAAAGAGCATTCCTGTCTGAGTGCTTGGCAAAAGAATTAATCCAAGTGGCCATAGTTTTCTAGATACTGACAGCCAAATAGTCATTTCCTATTTTTGCCCAGAATTCTTCCATTTAACACACAAATTTAGCCACCTGCTGATTATATGTAGGAGGCATTTTGGATAATTCAGAGACATGTGCTTTAATTTTTAGACAGTAGACATCCAGCCCACACATGAGTAAATAATTGGGAAAGGGAGACAAAATTTAAACTATAGGTGCCAGAGGTTAACAATGATATCTATTTTAAACAACTTTCCCAATGACAGATGGACTATCTGGTCCTGCCTAAGGAAGTCTGAGTTGCTTCTAAAAATATTTCTAAAATAAACAATTCTCCATTTGTCAAAAATAAAATTTATTCTAAAAAGTCCATGTGTACAAGCTCATTTGATAAAGCAATCTGGGTCCAAACAGGTGAAAGAGGCAAAGGTGAGAAGAATTGCTTTTGTTAAATTTTTAAAGTATTATTAAGGAGACCAGATTCAGTGAACTCGTGATTGAAATCATCTGATTAGATCGATGGAACGAACTCAAACTTCATTGCACCCGCGCTTCTATGAACAGACTGCTTTCAAACCAAAGGGGCAGCTTCCTCTTTTTCCAAGATGAACATTTAGGTTATTGAAATATATGTTTTCTGATCACAAGGTCACTCTTCAGCAATGAAACATGATTCTGGCACTTTCTCTGTCCTTTCCACACACCCACCTCTAATATCCCCTTGACATACACCTTCTCTCCATTTGTTTCCAAACCGTTGCTAAAATAAAAGAATGAGTCATTCTAGTAGGGCTCGAATGGAAAACCCATGTGGATTTTCCAAGTATTGAAAAACATACCAAGTAAATTATTAGAGAACTTTAGAGCTTAATGGAATAATTTTTGATGACTGCGAATTGTTGCTTAATCAGCGCTAATGGAAAGATGGAGACCTGCTTTATGCCTCTGCCAAAGATTGCATCTGCTGGGGATTTGACAGTATATTACTTGCCATTCTAACTCACTTGTATTCAAAAACAAAAACAAAAAAGCAAAAAGAAAATCCTACCAATAATTTTTTACTTACAGATGAGTATCACATTCAGGGGACCATTAGGAGAAAGAGTGAGGTTTGGTCTTCCCGCAAGGTTTGCTGTACATTCACCCTGGATACAAAGCCTTCTGTGGCTGGTTTAGGTGCATCATCTTCCTTATCTAATGACCTGCACAAGTCATGTAATATCCAGTTACTACCTTTGTTTATCTGTGTCTAGGGTTGGTAGAATACGCAAAGGATAGGTAGGAAGGTAGAACAGTCATTTAATTACCTTAATGGAGAGATGGGCAGATCGGGACTCAAGAAATCTCAATTTAAGACCTTACGAGATACCTATCTGATGAGAAATGTGTCCTTGGAACATCTCTGAATCTCATTTTTCTAATGTACAACATGTGGCAAATAGCACCTGACAGATTGCCCTGAGTAATAAATAATATTTGCAGGAGCTGGAAAAGCTAATGGCATCTGGACCGGAAATGGTAAGAGGTAATTTAGGGAAAGGCTATGAGCAAAAAGACCCATTAAATCTGCTCAGTTATTTCACAATAAAACTCATGTTTTAGAGAGTGTAAACATTTATTTTACATTCTTGACAGTACAAATGACATTTTTAATGGTAGTATATCTTAGAATAGTTGTCTATTTGCATTTCACCAATGCTACACCCAATATCCACAGCAATTTTTCAGAATACCATCTCACATGTGCAGTGAATACATCCAAATATCTCCCAGAAACAAAATGAAAATCATGGGAGTCCTCAGAGAGGATTCATCCCATACTTTTCAGCGACAAGGAGCCCATGTGAAAAACAGCTCTAATTCACTGGCAATTCCTTTTTGGATTGAGTTAAAGATGGTATTCTTGTAATTTTCATGCATTATGCTTTCTTGAATAGTACGCAGAATTTTTTTTTTTTTTTGCTGGGTAAGATTTAGCCTGAGCTAACAGTCACTGCCAATCATCCTCTTTTTGTATGTGAGCTGCTGCCACAGCATGGAAACTGACAGACAAGTGGTATAGGTCCAGGCCCCAGAAGCCAACCTGGGCCGCCAAAGTGGAGCATGCTGAACTTAACTACTAGGCCACTGGGGCTGGCCTACATAGAATATTTTTAAACATACTTTGCATATCCATCTCCAACTTTTCTTTGTACCTGTAATTCCATGTACTTTGTGATTTTTATAACATTTCTTTTATGCAGGATTTCTAGGTAAAATATTACATGAGATTAAAATCTTTTTTGTTGTTTATCTGAGATTCAAATTCACTTGATCATCTTGAATTTTTATTACTAAAATTTGGGATGGCTCGCAGAATACTAACCATCCTACTAGCCTCCTCTGGCTTGTCTGTTAGGAGTCAGACATATGTGGATTCAAGTCTCAGATCTATCAGTTGAAAGCTATGTGATCCTGGACAAGTTACATTATCTCTCTGAGCCTTCATTTTTATCATCTATAAAATAAGCATAACATCCCTAATGGCAAAGCCTACACCTGCTCACCAAAATCTGTGCATCCTCTTCTTCCTGGGCACACAGCTAGACCAAATTTCTTGGCCGCTTTTACGATTAGGAATGGCCATGTGGTTGACTTTCAGACAGTGGAATGGGAGCAGAAGTGCACGGGCTATTTGGCTCAAGGCTTTAAGGAAGAAGCTGAGCCTCCTCCACACTCCATGTTCCTCCTTTTGCCAGCTGACTGCAGAGGCAATGAGGCCTCAGGGATTGGCGGAGGCTGGTCTCTGCGTCACTACACGAACCAAACCGAACCGAACCAAACCGAACCGAACCAAACCAAACCGAACCGAAGCAAACCAAACCAAACCAAACCCTTACACACCAGGAACACTTGTATTCACCCTTTATGTGAGAAAGACGTCAACTTCTTTGTCTTATGCCACTGAAGTTTGGCAGTTAATTTATCACAGCTGCTACCATTACCATACCTAGTGTAAAAATTGCCAGTGTAAATCAAATGCTGCCTTAATAAATACCCAAAATAGGTGGTGTTGACTTAGCAGTTTGGCAGGACCTGTGACAAAGAAAGATATTTCTGCTTAGGATACTATTCTATTCATGTGATTAAACTGCTACCAGAAACAGACCGCATTCCTACTGACCTGAATCTCTTAAGGGAAGCAGTTAGGAAGAACCACAGTGCGCGTGTGTCTTGGCCTTTATTTCATGAGAGGTATTACAAGAAAGAGATGAACTCAGGAAAGGCCAGACTGGTGTGAGGGCAGAAGCATGAAGAAATAGAGTTCAGAAATGTGGGTTCTTGCTAGGTTGAAAAGAGAATGGCATCTGGACCCCACATGGTAAGAGAGAATTCTAGGAAAGCCCGTCAGCAAAAAAAAAAAAAAAAGACCCATGAAATCTTGGCAGCTAAACCAAGGGAATCAGCCCTATGACAAAGATCAGATCAAGGGTAAATCAGGCCTTTCCACTCAAGCCCATTGTTTCAGGGGGCTCCATGGTATCAAATGTGAAGTTGAGAGATAGAGGCACAAGGATTAGGAAGTAGAGAAATAAAGCACAGTTGATTATTATGTCAGAAAAAAAAACTTGAAGTCTTGTACATAGAACTGTCTGGTAGAAATCGATCAGAAACTTTTTATGGAACTGTATTCATTTGCTAGGGCTGCCATAACAAAGTACTACAAATTGGGATGCTTAAGTAACAGAATGTATCGTCCCACAATTCTGGAGGCCAGAAGTTCAAAATGAAGGTGTTGGGAGGATTGGTTCCTTCTGAGGGCTGTGAGGAAAGAATCTGCTTCAGTTGTTTCCTCTTGGCTTGTAGATGCTCATCTTCGCGTTCACATGGCATCTTCCTATGTACAAGTCTGTCTCCAGCTTCCCCTTTTTATAAGGACACCAGCCATATTGGATTAGGGCCCCCTAATGACATTAATTTAACTTGTAAAGTCTCTGTTTCCGAAAGCTCACATTCTGAAATATTGGTGGTTAGAACTTCAACATATGAATTTGGGGTGGCAAGATTCAATCTATAACAGGGACTTTTTAAGGATATTATATTGCCAGAGAAACAATTAACCTAGATGTTAAAAACAAAAACAAAAAGCTCTGTGACTGGGGCCGGCCTGGTGGTGCAGTGGTTACGTTCACATGTTCTGCTTCTCGGCGGCCCAGGGTTCACCGGTTCAGGTCCTTGGTGTGGACATGGCACCGCTTGGCAAAAGCCATGCTGTGGTAGGCATCCCACATATAAAGTAGAGGAAGATGGGCACGGATGTTAGCTCAGGGCCAGGGCCAGTCTTCCTCAGCAAAAATAGGAGAATTGGCAGTAGTTAGCTCAGGGCTAATCTTCCAAAGGAAAAAAAAAAAGCTTTGTGACTATAAAACAACTCTTGGGTGCAAAAATTTGAAAACAGCAGGAAGTATACTGCAAAAGCTCTTCAGTCCCCAACACACCCATGGGACCATGGAGAATTACAGGCAATGAAACACTTTCCACAAGCTAGAGCCAGGGTCATGGAGAACAACAGAACAGGGAAATTCCCCCAGGGAGCGTTTCCGAGGTCTAATCTCAAAGAACTTCCTCCTCAGCCAGAGCAAGGATGCTACACCCGCCCAGCAGGACACCATTGTGGCTGTGGACCAGTGAGTGCCTCCTGTTTCCTGTTCTTCCCTTTCTCAGTGGGAGTTCATGGGATTATTCTGGATGTGCTACACTCTGGTATGTTGGATGCGTGTTTGGAGGACAGGCGCCTGCTCTTCTGCGTTCATAGCTCACCAGGTCGTGAGGAGCCACCTCTGGACTTGATGGAGAGGTCACTGGATCTGGAGATCACGGACTTGGAGCTGCTGAATGCTGCACCTCAATGGTGAGTGTGTCTGTGGGTAGGAAGAAGGGTGCATCACAGATACGCTGGTCAGAGAGTGAAGGGGAACAGAGATCGCTGCTCATCGTTCACCAATATCACGTTTTCCTCCACATTCTCCAGCCTCTTTTTCGATTAACCAGCTACGTGAGAGTATTAGCCAATGAAATGTAAGTGAAGCTATGTGTACTATTTCTCAGCCCAGCTTTTAAGAAATGGGAATATCATTTATGTTCCCATTTCTCCTTCCACAAGCATACTGAAACAAACATACTGAAAGTGACTTGGCCCTAGGGGAGCTGTAAGATGGAAGGATCCTGGATCCCTGAAGCAGCGTGTGGAGGAAAGCTGTCCTCAAACCAAAATACAGACGGTCTCTGACACGGTGGTTGAACTTACATTTGTTTGACATTCTAAGGTGCAAAAATGATATACATTCACTAGAAACTGTACTTTGAATTTTGATGTTTTCCCAGGCTAGCGATATGCAGTATGATACTCTCTTGTGATGCTGGGAAGCGGCATTCCCAGTCAGCCATGTGATCAGGAGGGTAAACAACGGATGGTCATACACTTATGACCATTCTATACACAGACAATTATTCTGTTTGTCAGTTTCAGTACAGTATTCTATAAACTACAGGAGATATTCAACACTTCATTATAAAATAGAATTCGTGTTAGATGATTTTGCCCAACCATGGGCTAATGTAAGTGTTGTGAGCACGCTGAAGTTAGTCGAGGCTAAGCTATGATGTTCTGTAGGTTAGTGTATTAAACACGTTTTTGACTTACAATATTTTCAGCTTATGATGGGTTTGTCCGTAAGTAACCCCAATCAATCTCCTAAGTTGAGGAAGATTTGTAGTAGTATCGGACTGTAATTTGAAAGAGAAATAAAGTTCTACTTTGTTAAGTTGCTGAAATTTCAGAATTTGTGCTATGCAGGTTTCCCCCGCTATCTGAAAGTTCCCTTTACGCCCCTTTACTATTACAAAAGACCTACATTACTACCTGTTTTCACTAGCGGGAAGAAACCCAAAGAGGATTATCACTTTTACGAAAAAAGGCGAAATGTGAAAATAACGTTCATTTGTTTTGCAGCGAGCTGTTACAGAAGCAGCTCCCGCCCCCAGCAGTGAGAAGGGTGCCACCACGCTCCTCTCCTGGGAACTACACTTGGCATCTCAGCATCATGCCGCCATAGCTGTGACCTGTCTCTGAGCATCTGAGCTTCATCTCGGTCTGTTTTGGTGGGTTATTTTTGGGGTCTGGGAATGCTCAAAAACTTTTCCCATATAAATTAATGGTAATTGCTTCTTCGCTTTATGCCATTTCAGCTTATGTAGGTTTCATAGGAAGCATCTGCTTTCAGATGGCTGGGGAAACCTTGTAGTAGGTAGTGCTTCTCTAACTAGTACCTCTGTCTAATTTTAAGGCCCTCTGCAGACCTGGGAGTATACAATTCTACAGTAAGTATCAAGAGCTATGACACACCTGAAAAAAATAATAATAGTAGGTCTACCATTTGTTGTACCAGAAATTTTCTAGCTGTTTTGCATTTTATTTACTCTTAAAAATGAAAGATAACAATAATATCTGACTATCTGATAGCTGGTTGCATCTGCTATTGATTTTTCCTAGTATTGAAAATTCAACACAGCCCAAGGAAACACAGAATTGTAGAGTTTTCAGACAAGAAAGGATCTACAAGTTAGCAGGCATTATCTTCATTTTACAGACAAAGACAGTAGACTCAGAGACGTTAAAGAAATTTGCCCAAGATCAAACTAGCAGTTACTGATAAAGATTGAACTTTGACCCAGCTTTACTTTAAAGATTCTGTGCTTGCAACTGTGCAACTCTGTGCAGATGATTTCTCAAATATTATTATCTGCATTGCTAATCTTTCTCTGTCGGTCTGGTCTTGCAATCAGGCAAAATCATATTCAAATCTTACTCGGCCACTGTCTGCTGTGTGGTTGTGAGGAAATCATCCACTATCTCTGAGCCTTAAGCACCTCATTTGCTATGTCAGTCTATTAATAGCTAACATATAAAGTTGTTCTGGGGATTAAAATGTGATCCAGTGCATAAAACACAAAGAATACAATGTTTTCTAGGCAGAAAGTACTCAATGATAATTATTGTTATTGTAATGAGGATGGTTTTAGAACAGGAATGTTTTTGGTTATATGTCTTCTATCTACGGAGAGGTATAAAGAAAAGACTCAGAAGACTACTACACATCTTTATAAATTGTAGTGAAAACTTCATACTGTTATAATAAAGGGACAGTCTCTGTCTATTCCTATTTCACTTTAACTGCAGCAAATGAATTAACCACAGAAACTTTCCATAAATAAAGAAAAAGAACCCTAGCCTAAAATGGAAGTAGTAGAATTTATCCCTGGCATCTTTGAAAACAGGAAGGTAATGGACATAGTGTTACTGTGAGACGCCATGATCCAGACTAGGAGGTTTCATAATCTAGTCTTACAAAAGTTATAAATGAGTAAAGCTCAAAAGAATTTATGTAATAAAGGCATCAACACAAACGGAATGTAAATTCTCTTTTCAAGCTGTGATGAGAGATGAGATTACAAAATCAAAGGAACTACACACGATATTTCCCAGCTCACGCAGCATTGTTCACATTCACAATCTTGTTTAGACCACCCACAGTTCTAGAAAGTTCCGATGGCTTCTTACCCCTAGTTTACACGTGAAGACTCTGAGACTAATGAGTTTTAAATGACTAGTCCAAAGTTACCTACATAGCAATTCCTGGAGCTGGGACCCAGCTCAGAATTGATTCCAAAAACCCTATGTTTTCCATGAATAAATCACTCTCTCTCTAGATATTCAAAGACCTAGTTCAGTAGGTGAGAAAGTTTTGATGAAACGCAAGTTTGAAAAGCAATTGAAGGACTTGATGAAAGATGAGCCTTTAAGAAATTGACCCATAAATAAAAATGAAGCAAACCCTGTGGACAGAGGGAAGCCCCTAAGAAAAAGCTTGTTAGGAAGAGAATTCTAATCAAAAGCATATGGTTGTTTATGAGATAATTAGGAGCAGAAAGCATCATATGAAAACTGTATTCATAGGATAATAAGTGCTCTTTTTCATATAAACAGGTTCTAGAACACCACCTATCCTTGACATTCCTCTTTATTAATATTGAAAATGATTATTAGAACTAAATATTTGGAAGTTCCTCTTACCTACCTCTCTACTACCCTACAAACCTAACACACACTCACACACAAAGACACTTTTGTGCTCACATTTATTCTTCTTCTAATATGCTTCCTCATCTGTTCTACGTGGTTGATGCAGGCTTGATTGACATGTTGTCTAATCTATTTCCCCAGATCCCACTAAACTAGATACTCCTGCTCTCAGCTCAGCTCCTGTGACACTCCGTCTTTTCGACTGTAATAGATCTATAGACTTGTCTGTTCATTTATCCCTTTCTTTTCTTGTCTTCAAGACCAGGTAATTGCACTTTCTTTTTAGAGACAAAGGCAAAGGTTTATTTAGAATGAAAAAAAAAATCACAAGTTAAATAACTAAAAACATGAAATACACCACAAATAACAGAAAAATAATACCATATTTTAATTCATTTATGTTTACTTTCTTTTGGGATCCACTCAAATGTCATTTCCTCCTTCTCTGACTACTCTCTACAAAGGAGCCAGCACCCTTTCATCAGTTTACACTCCCTTCCCCTGCTTTCTTCCATTCCATAGTCCTCATCCCTTAGCTGTCATGTAAATTCTTATTTATCTCCTTATTGTTTTTCTTCCCCACTAGAATGTAAACCCTCTGATGACAAAGACATTTTCTGTCTAGTTCATCATTTTGCCCAACTCCTAGACATGGTAACTGCTTGATGAATGCTTGTTAGGCAAATATTGAAAATTTTCACGTTGAATTCTATAGTTTACAAAATGTATCCAGTTTTTGTTTAAAAAAGTAATAATATGCATAGGAAAGAGACCAGAAATAGATCAGAATATTAAAAGTGATTATCTGTGGATGATAACATTTTGGGTGATTTTCATTTTCTTCATCATGCTGTTCTAGACATCCCCATTTCTTTTTTTTGGTAACTGCTTTTTTCATCTCTATGTTTTGGTGCCTTGTGCGGTGCTGTGCATGGACCTTACACTTTGGAGTTCTTCAAGGCTGTGTTATTAGACTTCATCTCCCTGTTCTCTGAATTACTTTCCTGTGAGATCTTATCCGTATCTTCAAACATCACCTACATGCCATTCATTCCAAAATCTTTATTTCTAATCCCTTACTTTTCATGAGCTCCAGACCTTTCTTCCATGGGGTAACTCCATTAGAGCATCTGAAAGTCACTTCGAATACCATTTGACTAAGTTCTCATTCATTTCCATAAACAGCTGTGAGCCTGACCCTGTGATAGATGTTTGCATAAGCTACTCCTAACCACACTATAAAACAAATGAGAAAATTGAGGCTAAAGGAGGTTAAGGGAGTCACAAAGGTACTAAAGAATCTAATTTTGGACAACTGGAGAGCCTTAGTAGCACAGAATCCTTTGGGGCTCAGCAGGCAGCAGAGTCCAAGGAGACAGGTCAGAGGCGCTGCTGGCCCAGCCCTGGGCAAACAGCCTTCTATGAAATGGTCGTCTTGGCACAAAACCTTTTGCTAGCAACATAAGCAGAGGGCTAGATATTTTAATTGGTCCATATTACTTTGCATTCTGTCCATGCTTTGCAGGCTCACAGGTCTGTGCCGTGGCTCAGGTGTTGGCTCTGTTTGACTCCATCAGTTACAACCCTCCTTCTCCTTAAAGTCCAGTCTAAAGGACATCAGCTACATTAGCCTTGCTCCAATTCTTACAGTAAGAATAAATTCTCCGTCTACTTTCTCATGCAGTATTCTTCTTCTGCTTCCATTAGAACTCTACTTGCCTAATATTGGAGTTAGCTATTGAACTTCTGCCAATGGACTTGCCTGTAAGCTCCCTGAATGAAGAGCTTCTGTCCCATTCATTTCCGGATTTTCCATTGCCCAGCATAGATATTGCTTAGGTAAATCCTCCACAGCTTGTATAATTAAACAGTTACCCACTAAGAGCTGTGGCAATTATTCCCTCCACTTACTATAATAGTCCTTTAACTATTAAGTAAACAGAGGAGCTTAAATATATACTGAAACAAATGAAATAATTCAATAAGACTTTCCGTAACAGTAGAGAGAAAATTCATGGAGCAGTTGGCCCATGCTAGGCTAACTGACATTAACTTTTACTCTCAAAACAATTCTGAGCGAGTTGAGGAGAGGAAACTATAACACAGGGAGTGACAGAGATAGTTGTATCTATTTAACTGTAGAGCTAAGACTATAATAAACTTGAGAATTATGATTACAGAACACAAAGAATTATCCCATAAATAGTGTAGGGACAACTGGGTAACCATCTGGAAAAAGTAATGCTGATAGTTCTTTCACAACTTGCAATAAAATAAATTTTGGATGGATCCAAGATTTAGACATAAAAGTGAAACTCTATACTAGAAGAAACATTAGAGAATTAAAAATAAATCTTGGAGTGGGAAGGCCGTTACAAGTAAAAAACAGCCACAAGTCATAAGTTTTACTATATAAACAAACAAAAAAACCAAGAAAAAAATTTGCATAGACATCATACACAAAATGTCCTCAATATATAAAGAGTTTCTATGTATGATCACAAAAGATCAACAATGCAGCAATTTAATGGGAAAATGATGTGATGGGATAATTCATAGAAAAAGATACATGAACGGCTGTTAAACACATTGAAAAATATTCGACTTGACTCATGATAAGAGAAATGCAAATAGAAATTATAATAACATAACATCATACTTATCAGATTGGCAAAGATCAAAATATTTGATTTCACATTATGTCGGTGAGTGTGTGCAACAACATACATTCTTATGAATCGTTGGTGGTTAAATAGTACAACTCTATGAAGAATAATTTGGCAACATATATCAAAATAAAAAATACGTAGACCTTTTGATTCAGTAACTCTACTTCTGGAATTTTGTACTGTTGATAGATTTGCTACAGGCCTCACACACATTTAAGGCTATTAGTTAGAGCATCTTTATTTTGGAATTATAGAAGAATGAATATAACTTAAAAGCCCATCAATAGGAAACCGGTTAACAATTATGATAATCCATAATATTGAATAATAGGCAACCATCAAAAAGAATGAAGTAGCTTTATACTATGGATATGCAAAGATCTCTAAACTAAATTACAACAAATTGATAAGTGAAAGAAGCCAGGGGCAAGTTTAGTATGTTTATATACTAAGTTTAGTATACTGATATGCATAGTATGTTTCTATTTGTGCAAAAATAAAAGAACATATACATACATGCTTATAAAAACAAAAACAAATCCAAAAGAAAATTATACTGAGAAGCTTCCATCTAGCAGGGAAGGAGATGGAGAAGCAGAAATCTTATGAATCACCTTCAAAGTCAGCCAGTTAGCTAAGTAAGAAATTCAAACCCAAGTCACCTGACACTCATCGGTCTGCTTTTCTTGCTAGTTGGGATGCCAGGTTTTCTGGTGGGCAATGGCAACTCAAAGAGATGTGGTTCCTGCTCTGGAAGAACACATAGCGAAGGAGAAAAGAACAATCATCTGGAGGCATGGTGACAATTCTAGGCTCAGGATTCTGTGGGATCACAGACAAGTCAGAGGGCTATGAAGCGTTGGAGAGATCAATGCTTAAGCTGTGTTTTGGAAGGAGTCTTGTGTGTTTATGACCTATGAGTCACATCACAAAAAGAAGAAAAGAAGGACGAGAGCCTGAGAGAAGAATCAGCATGACTGAAGGCTCCGAATTCGTTCATTCATCCAGATGGTATTTATTGAACATCAAGTCCCGGAATGACGTGTTGACCAAGTCAGACAAGGTCTGCAGGCTTATTGTCATATCCTAGGGAGGGAAGGCAGCCTGAAGATGCAAACAGATAAGATAATCTATGAGGTTTTATGAAGAAAATAAAAAGAGTGATAAGGATGGAGGTGGTGGAAAGGCTGTGTTATAGATCAGCCAGATCAGGTCTCTGTGCAGGTGACTCAGGCAGAGATTTGAATCTCCTTCTTCCCTCCTCCTCCTGCTCCTCCTCCTCTTCTTCCTCCTTTTCCTTCATCATCGTCAACTATCATCTGTCTGTCTATCATCTCTCTATCCGTCTATCTATAATGTAAACCACATACATAATTTAAATTGTTTTAGTTACCACATTAATAAAGTAAAATGAAGCAGTGTGATGGTCAATTTTATGCGTCGGCTTGACAGGCCATGAGATGCCTAGATTAAATTTTATTTCTCGGTGTGTCTGTGAGGGTTTCTGAACGAGATTAGCATTTAAGTCAGTGGGTTTAGGGAAGCAGATTGCCTTCCCCGGTGTGGGTGGGTACCATCTAATCCATTGAGGTCCTGAATAGAACAAAAGGCAGAGGAAGGAGGAATTCACCCTTTCTTCCTCTCTACCCCTGGAGGTGGAGCATCTCATCTCATCTTCTCCTGCCTTCAGACTGGGATTTACCCACTAGCTGCCTGGTTCTCCCACCTGTGGATTGGGACTGAAATATACCACTGGCTCCCCCAGTCTCCAGCTTGCCAAGGGTGGATTGTGGGACGTCTCAGCCTCTGTAATTGTGTGAGCCAATTCTTACAATAAATCTATACATTTATTCTATTGGTTCTGTTTTCCTGGAGAACCTTGACTGATACAAACAGTAACCACATTAAAAAGATAAAAAGAAGCAGGTAAAATTAATTTAAATAATGTATTTTACTTAGCCAAATATATCCAAAATATTTTCATTTCAACATGTAATCAATATAAAAAATTATAAATACAAAGTTTTACATTATTTTTCATACTAAATCTTCAAAATCTGATGTGAATTATGCACGTGTAGCATATCTTTTACACCCGCCATAATGCAAGTGCTCAGCAGCCACAAGTGGCCCACGGCTGCCATACTGTACATCTCAGGTCTAGAGACTGCACTGTCTACCAGTACACTACTCAGTAGAACCTGCCAGGATTATCATTTATAAAAATGTTATAGCTGACTATAGATCTCTAAGGGATAGGGCAAACAATGACAAAATTAAGAGCTGAGACAAGATGAACAGAGACGGAAGATTTTGGATTTCTGAATTCCAGACTATTTCCAGAGAGGTGGTATAGGTTTTCCTTAGGCTTCGCCACTTCTTGCTCCGAAGATCCCTCCTTCCCCTTCCCAGCTCTCTGTTTCCTTATTTTTTTTTTTTGTAAATGGATAGAGGAGGCAGAAGGTGGATGGATACCAACATTGATAGCAGCGTTCACCTTTGTACCCCAAGGCTTAAGAACATTGGATTTCTCTATGTACAGACTGAACATGTAACATACAACCCAGCAGGTAATGAGAACACTAGCATCATCTTGTAGAAGGACATTACTGTAAATGGTACAAGCGTAATCACGGGCCTACTAGAACCAGTTCAACAGACCCCATCTTATCAACAGAATAACTAAGAGCTGTCTTTTAGGAACTGAGACCCCTTGTCCAGTTCAGGCCAGTTGAGATCACCAACCCATCAACTGGGCCTGTGCAAATGCCCGCTAAGTGACATTTTTGACATCAAAGGGGTGAAAACTCAGATCATGCTAACACCACCATTTTGTACACACACAGCCTATGAAGAGCCCCGAAGCTTCACTGTGCTTGCACAGATCATCCCTTATCTCTTTTCTCCTTACCTCCAATCGTCTATCTCCACACTTCAGACCAACCCGCCCTTCACCCCATAAATTTGGCCCTAAGCCCTGAATTGCGGACACGTATCTGAGGGCATGTGCCCCTGTCTCCTTGCAGATCGATCTATCAATAAAGCTATTTTCTTTCCCCAAAAGCTGATGCTGTAATAATTGGCTTTTTAAAATGTGCATCGGGTAGGAGAATCCCAATTCTATGCGGTAACACAAGCTATTATAATCTTCACAATTTAGGAGTCCTTTTCAAACTTTCTAAAATCACCATGGAGCAAATCCACAGCCTGCATTTCTAAATATCTCCCCGAATAAAATAGAAGATCGCTTCCTTTCCAACACGAATAATATTTATGCTTACATGTAGGTCAGAGTCAGCCAAACAGCTCTTGTGTCTGAAAGTCTATTTTAGACTTGGCTGTCATGACAACCATGGGATTGGGCCCAAGTGTCTCTATCTCCTGACACACAGACAGCAAGTTTGCAGGCCTGGCTGTGATTTCTGGGGAGCAGCACTTAGGAACTGCCATAGAGTGAATCAGCCCACTTGGTCTTGGCAGGGGTGCTGGCCTAACAGACTGAAAAACGATTCTGTTCCAGGTGGATCCTTCGTTTATTGATTTAGATTAGAAGAGGGCACAGTGCAGAGGGTTGGGCTTACTAATGGGCAGTTTCCACAGTACTGCAAGAGCAAGGAAGGCTGAGAAAGCGTAGAGAAAGAGCAGAGTCCAAAGGATGCTTGCTCCTAGAATCCAGATTTGAGGTTTCAGTCTGTTAGGCTCACATCCCGGGACAAGGGCAAAGGCTCTGAAGGAATTCCTTGGGAGGGAGGCCCTAGAATGGCTCACATTCCCCAATCTAAATAGGCTGGCTCCCCTTGAGTTCAGCCCCGGGATTCCGGGTGGGTGGATGACGACCTCTTCCCTCTCTTGCCCATTGACGAGTTGTTCCTAGGATCGGATCACCCGTCCTACAACAGTGGTTCTCAAATTTTGCTGCATAACAGAGTCCTCTGGGGAACTGTTAAAACTCCTGATCCCCTAGCAAAACCCCATACACATTAAATCAGTCTCGGGGAGGGGGCTGTGGAATTCAGGGCATCGGTCGTTTTTAAAGCTCCCCAGTGATTACAACGTACAATCATGGCTGAGACACACTGACTTAGAATGAATTTGGGGAGGCATCTGGTAACTTATAGAAGCTTGGCTTATGGATAGTTTTTTTTTACTATCCTAAAATGTATACTAATGTAGACTTTATTTGATGAGCTGGAACAGGGATTATCAAACCTTTTGGTTTTAGAACCCTAGCCACTCTTAAAAATTACTAAGGATTCCCAAGTATCTTTGTTTATGTGTCTATAGCTATTGATATTTACTGTACCAGAAATTAAAGCTAAGAAGATTTTTTAAAACACAAGAATACACAAGCACACATTCTATTGGCTGTCAGAGCAATGATGTCATCACAAGTCATGGAGCCTTTAGAAAAGCCCACCAAAATCCCACAAGAGAATAAGAGTGAAAAGCAAATGGTGTCTTAGTATTGTCATGGCAGTAGTTTTGACCTGTGGACCTCCTGAGAAGGTCGCGGGGATCCCAGGATGCTTCCGGACCACATTTTGAGAGCTGTTGGGCTAAATTTTCTCATGATTTTGAGAAAAATAAAGACCTTTTTTCCTGTGAATAATTCCTCTTTTTATTCATGTTTTGCATTTTGGGAATTGCAAACACACCAACTAAGCATATTTCTTAGCAGAGAAAGAGGATTAATTAATTGTCGGAGTCTTTGGCAAAACATAGAATAAGAGAACATTTTCTAGCAAACCGTTCTCTACCTCTGACACACTGTCACCTCTCACCTCTGTGTCCTCATTACTGGCCCTGGGATGTCAGATGATACTAACCTATTAAGTTCACATAATAATAACTAAAAGTTATTGACTGCGTACTGTGCATTAGGCATTACAGCGAGCAATTTCTGTGTAACTCACTGGGTTCTCAGTGGGTTAGGGATGTTGCTATCCCAATTTTATTGATGAGGACTCAGAATCTGGGAGAGATTAAAACCCAGCACCGTCATGCTGTTATTATACGTCAGAGCAGAGGTGACACACCTGTATAACCCAGTGCCCTTGTCTTCACACTCTATGTATGTAGCCTCCGTGAGCTTTTCTAGCGCATAACTCCACCCAAGCAAAAAAGACTGAACTTGGATGAGACACGAGGCTTTATTACACAGCTGCCAGCAGGATGCAAACTGACCCCCTGCCCTCTGAGGTCTGTCCCCTGCCTTCCGCACGAACCTCACATCTCACCTCTGTCAGCTTTGCTTTTTATTGTCCTGTATTACCAATACTTTTTAAATGTCTCTTCCTATCACATTTTCTATGTCTTCTTGTATAGGAAAAATGCTAACCACTCCCAGTGCTCCTGTTCGCCACCATTGCTCCGTTCCTATGGAAGAACTCGTGGGGTTAGCTAAAGGAAAAACTAGACCACTCTGAAGAGGGTGGAAGGCACATGGAAGATATGTCTTCGTCCTTTTGGGATTGTTCATCCTTTTAGATCTCTGGATGTTTGGTGATATAAGATAGACCTGGATGGTGGTATTAAGGTTTTTAGGGTTTTTTAATAGCTGAGTTACACATCACCACAAACTTAAAACAGCACATATTTATTATCTCACATTTTGTGCATCAGGATTCCAGGAACTGCTAATCTGAGTCTTCTACGCAGGGCCTCACAAGGTTGAAACTGAGGCGCCATGTGAGCTGCATTCTCATCTGGTTGTTCAACCAGGGAAGAATCCACTTCACACTCATTCCAATTGTTGGTAAAACTCACTTCCTTGTGGCTGTATGACTGAGAGCATCAGCTTCTTACTGCCGTAGAGGCCGCTGCAGTACCCTGCCATGTGGCCCTTTCTGTAGGCAGTTGGTGGCACAGTTATTTGCCTCTTCAAGCCCAGCAGGAGGCGCTTTCTCTGGTCTTCTAAGGAGGAGTCTTATATAATATAATGTAATCATGGGGTGATATCCCATCTCCTTTGCCATATACTGTTTGTTAGAAGCAAGTCACAGATTCCACCTGCACTGCGTGGGAGGGGACTACATGAGGGCACGGCACTTTGGGGTGTTGCCAACACAGTTGATTGCACCTTGGGAAGGATCTCTTAGATCCTTCCTAGAGGGTGAAGATGAGGTCCAGAGAAAAGGGGGAGGAAAGGTTACGTACTTGTTTTTAAGGAGGAAGACTCTCATCTTTAGGATATTAAATGTTTGAAGTCAAAGAGTATTGCGTCCACAGGAAGGAGTGAAGAAGCAGGCCACATGGTCAGCCTCTGGCCATATAGGCCTTAGATTGGAGAACAGAAGGAGTCCCTGTGACTCCTCTGTGGTCCTCATCAAGATGGAGGCCAAGCTAGTAGGGACACCAGCAGCTGTAGCAGATGGCAGAGCAGGTCTCTAGAATCTTGGACAACGTCTACCGTGGTATTTCACGTTGCAATACCTCTGCTAAGACTTTGCTGTTTCCCCAGGAGTTGTTCCCTCTACTTTTCTTGTGGCTAAACCTATCCATGCTTCAATATTAAGCTCAGATATCACTACCTAACTCCCTGAACGCTCCCCATATTTCAATGTTAGACTATCCCCGTCGGGCTAACACAGACCTGCATCTGCCTTCTTCTTGCATTACTGCTTACAAAGTCCTCTTTACATGGCTGACCCACGGTGTACTACTGGAGCTCAAGGAGGAGAGTTTTCTCTTTTGCTACTATTTGTCATAAAGCCTATCATATAACAAATGCCCTTTAATTCTGACCTGTGTGTACACAATGGTACTGCTTACATAAAGGAATATTTAAAAGTGAACAATACTCAGAAAACACTCAACCATTATTTTCTTCCCCTTTTATGTTAAAACATAAAATTAATGAACTAAAATGCTTAGCACATTTATTAACACAAAGTTCTATTCACCGTGGGGGGCGGTTTGTACATTTGGAATCAGCTACTTAATGCCAGTGCGCACTTGCAGGATTAATGCTTCTTATTCCCCTGAGATTTCTACTAAAACTTTTAGCTGTTTGTTGACCAATCTGAGCATCTCGAGTCTACTTTTGAGCCCTCTTGCCTTTCAACAAATTTTCTTTGGAGTTGCCCACGTGCTGACCCGGCAGAGAAAAACCCCCTGTCTGAATTCTGTGCCCCGCCGATGCACCCTCCGGAATCCTCACTCGAGAGAAAGGGGATGTGGAGAATCCTCAGGAACATAGATCCCAAAAATGGGATTCTGGAGTCCCAGGCTGGGCACAGGGAGCTTCTGTCCAACTAGAGTTCTAGGTCCCCTCTTGCACCAATTGTTCACAACACCGAGCAAGTCATTTACCCTCTAAGCTCCAGTTCCCTCAACTGAAAAATGAAAATGACGCTCCTTCATAGGATTAACACCAGTTTTCTTTCTCTCTATCCTTTTTCAGAATTTCATATGAAATCCAAGGAGCCTGGGCACCAGAAATAGATTTCAGTTTTGTAGGCCTTTCTTCTGATAGCTAGCGAAACCACTGACTCAGCATGCTCTCTGTTAGCCTTCCTAGAAAAATGAGAAATTTGAGTATAAAGAAGCCTGAGAAGTATTTTAATCCAGAATGGACTCCCAAATATGTAATCCACACAACAGCAATAGGTTTATCGAACCTTTAAACAATAAAGGTATAGGGTGAATCTTGAGGAAGGGAATGTAGTTGCAAGACTGACTTAATTATAGTATACTTTTCAAAAACAAGAGTTATACAACGTTTAACTTTTAGGCATGCTTCTGTAGTCTGCTTTCTCACTTTTCAGAGGAGGAGAATGAGGCCCAGAGAGGTGAAGTAACTTTTCTAATATCACACAGTGCATCAAAGATGGACTTGACTTCAACAATCTAATCTTTCTACTTGAGATACTTATTTAATTTTAATTAAGTTTATTTTAGAAGTAATTGCAAGAGGATCTCTGAGAATTACTTAAAATGGTCCTTAGAGTTCGACAATAAAAAAGTCCCTCCACCCCAGTTTCTTAAATGCCTTAGGCAAACTACAAATGCCCTGGCAAACTACTTTAATGCCTTAGCAAACTAAGGAGCCTGTACAGGAGTCTCAGAATAAACAACAAATTGCATAAAAGTGAGTATTTCCTCCAAAACACACAATTATATTGACGCTTATAGACAGGTTTTGTGGGGTCTAGTAGTCAGCCCTAAGTCCACAAAGGATGTCAAGATGGGCAGAATTACCTGGATTATACAGCATTTTAATTAAGGTCCTGCCACCAGAATATTGTCTCAAAAAAAATTTGTTCCATGTGGTCTGACTATATTTTACAAGGAAAAGAGAATGAGATTTGAGATCAGCTTGTTCTGAGCATTTCTTCACTTCTTTACTCTCTATCTTTAAGCAATTTATTTAACCTGTCATGCTTGTGAAGAGCTTGGCAGAGAGTGGAAACTCAGCAAATGGTGAGACAGTGTGCCTCACAGTGTTTTCTACGGGGACGACGCATATGGGGATCAGACAGCTACCTTCTGGGCCCCACTCTGTCTCCCACATTCATTGCAAAAGGGCAGCTCTACATGAAGCCCTTTTCTGAGTGAGGCACAGACGAGGGTCCTTGATAAACCTGTAGAGAATGCCAGAGATAGGATTCCTTGCCTACGTAGAAAGGAAGAAGAAACCAAGGGAAACAGGCAGAAAAGAAACGGGTTGACATTTCTTTGAAATTAACCCACTTGGGCACCCACAGTAATGAATTGCTTCTCCAACACCCGCTGTTTCCTAGTTTCACTGGATTGGCAGCTTTGATCCGGAAATCCCAGGTGCCGAGTGAGGAGCAGAGCTATGAAAATTCAAGCAGAATGACATTTTCCAAGAAGAGTTGGATTAGTGGAAGGGAAAACTCTGCCAAGCTGAAAACCTTTCAGGATGGAGGAACGATAAACGGCATAAGCAACATCATACCTTAAACCTGATTTGATTCACACTGAAGAGATGGTAACCTTTGTGCTAAGGGAAACTTGGGCTCCGGAGTCAACATTTTCCTGTGTCTGATGCTAATGTTCTTCTACCCAGCTGCAAAACCCATCTGCACTCTTCTAATGCTTTTTCTCTCCTTCCTGCTCTGGTTAATTTTCTGGGCACACTTCTCAAACTGTCAGAATTTAGTATTATTATAGAACCCTGAGCCAAACCTTGGTAGCTGGAAGAATAGCTGAGAGGCAGACACAAGTGTGAACTAACTCTTTTTAATGCACACACACACACACACACACACACAACACACAAGCGTGCTCCTAAGTTAAGGGAGAAAAAGTCCAGGACTCTGCTATTGTGGGAACTAGTTTATCCTTATCTGAACTTACTTTGTGTCCTTGGGGCCTCCTTAAGAAGCCTCCTTTGCTGAATCACTCTCTCAAGGACATGCTGAGGGTGATTAACCCAGAGCACCTGAGACAGAGGACTACAAAAGAAAAGAAATGAAATACCCCAGGAAGCCTTGAAGGCCAGGGGCTTTCTCTATGTGCTCTAGTCTTTATGACAATCCCGTAGGGTTAGTATCATGAATGCCATTTTACAGATGAGAAAACAGGAGCTCAAAAAAGTATTATTTATTGGGTGTTAGAGGGGTAGTAATCATGAGGTCAGAATTTTATCTAGATTTACTCACCTTCAATGCCATAATGATAATTAGTGCCATTCACTGAGGATTGAAGATGTCCCAAACACTCTAAGGATTTTATATACCTTATCACACTTATTCCTCATAATTCTATCATACCTATTTAAGATGGAAGAACTGGGGCTTAGGTTTTGTTACTCACTCATGTATGTCAGGAGCAGACCTTTCTATGATGGGGAAAAAATATAAGGCCAGTGAGAGTTAAAGTTTCATATTACTGGTGCATCAGGCGTTACTATAGCATGGTCTTCAATTACTGTTTTTGATCCTGGAGAGTCTCATAATAATAATCTAATAATATGGATGCAATTGGGGAGCAATTTCAAGCACTTTCAGATCACCAGGCAATCCTTCTGCCAACAAAAGATTGTAGCATGGGCCTAACAGACCCTGCACAGTTATTAAACAATTCACACCCAAGTCTGATGAATTTCCCTAATAGTAATTGTCACTCTTGTCTCACCTCCCTCACCGAGCTTCAAGGAGTGAACGCATGACAGCTGCGGAGCAGAGGAATAGTTCTGGGAGACACGTATTCAGTTTCGGTGAATTGGAATTCAGCTCATATTTGTTAAGACTGAATATTCTATTTGTTCAGTTACCACATACGTAGTAGCTATTATGCTTGAATGTTTCAAAGACAATTATCTTATTTAATAGTCACAACCATTTGTGGTAGGTATTATTCTCTACCTTTTTCAGATAAAGAAACTGAAGCCCGAGGAGGTACAGAATGTAAAACGATTAAGTGGCAGAACAAGAATTTGAACCCAGGACTCTGATCCTACACAATATGCTTTTATTACAACACTGTGAAACAAACTCTTGACTTTCTAATTCTACGATTTCAGTCATGAAATAGTCCATCGAGGGTGTGGACGTGCCCAAGCGTGTGTCCAGTCAACCCCGGTCAATACACGCAGAAGCTCTGTTCCCATAATTGCTCCAGGGTCCTTAAATACGTATAGTAATCTGGCTTGCTTCACCTCCTACTTAGGCTGGAAGAATGACAGCCTTTTTAAACCTGTAATTCAGTTTTCATAGCTCTCTGGTGGGGAATGAAAGGAATAAAAAGAGGGCACACAGACCTGTTTCCAAGGCTTCCAGCTGTGTCCATGAGGTAGTAGGCTGGAAGGAAATTCAGAGAGCTATTATGGCATGATTTTAACAAGAAAAACACCTTTTTAAGTTAATTTCTGCTGGCTTTATACAGAAACCAGCCCTGAGTTTCCTGGAGACCCTTTTGCGAGAGAAGCCCTGGGGGAATGCTTCATCACAGTCATCCCCCTTCCCTCTGGTGCGTTTTTATCATCTCCCTGCAATGGCCATTGAACTTGGACTGCAGATTCATTAAGCAGGACGGGTCTGCTCCGAGTCAACGTAAAACATCTGTCATATTGTCAGTACTCATTTTGTCTTCAATAAAATATCATACTTGGAGTGTTTTAGTTTTAAAATATACCACCATTCTATTTTTCAGCAGGCAAGTCTGGGCAGACCTTTTCTCCATGGCTTTATAGATATTGTTATTTCCCATTATCTGCCTTGAATAAAGCTGGCTTTTCAATAACCACCATTTACAAACTAATGGATTACAGATGAATTTGAGGCAAATGCTTTACTGATTCAAGAGCTGTTGGTATTTTATTTGATATAACTTTAAAAAGAGAATCACTTTAGGAGTACTTTCTACGTATTAGAACTGTTTTGTGTACACGCCCCAATTTCCTGCCAGGCTCTGACCAGAGAGGTGCTTTCCCCTACAGTGGTTGTAAAAGGTTGGACTCCATGAAAATGGTTAAAAAACTGTCTAATACCACCAATTTCATATGGCTCAATCTAAAAACACACGTAAAACATAGCAGGTAACAAATAAATATTTATTGGATGGATGAATACATGGAAGACAGACATCTAGGTGTGAATTTAGCCAACTAAAATTTAAAAGGGGGTGGGACTGTTGACCTGGTAGCAGAAAATCACTCCTTCTCTTCATGTATGTGTCCAGAGGGAGTAAAGACAAATCAATATACTTCTGTTGCATTCCCTGGTTCATTTGTTGACCCTTTCGGTAATTGGTTAGCATCTGCCTTGTGACAGCACTGTGCCAGATGGGCAGAAGAAGAGAGCCCATGGCCAAATGCAGGATTCAGAGCAGTTAGCCAATGGTGACAGCACAGAGTAAGTGGTACCACGACACAGATGCCATGAACACTCAGAGGCTGAGCTCCTAAAACTGCCTGGTGTGGAGGGGACACCTGAACTGAGCTCTGATAGACCAGTTAGGAGGCCTCACGTAATGAAGACACCCCAGAAAGAAGAAACAGTATCTACAAAAGCCTGGAGATGTCACTTCTACTGAACCAGGTTCATTTTTGCCTGTTGCCCAGAAAGCCAAACACCAAGATGATGAGATTGCAGCAGAGAGAGGGTTTAATCACAAGGCAGCCAAGTGAAGAAACAGGGGAATGAGTCTCAAATCTGCCTCCCTGAAAATGGGGACTCAGGGACATTTACTGGGTAGGGAGCAAGGTGGTCTGAAGTATGGGGATAGATGATTGGAGGTGAGGAGAGGTCAGGTAATTGGCGACCTACACAAGCGTAGTCAGACTCCATGCCTCTTCATAGGATGCATGTTCACGAAATGGTGATCTTAGCATGATCTAAGGCTGGAGTTTTTAGCCTCTTGACATCAAAAGATCACTTATTGGGCATCTGTGCAGGCCTAGTTGATGGATTGGTGGTCTCAACCATCCTGAAGTGGACAAGGGGTTCTAATTCCTGAAAAACAGCTCACACACCCATTACCATGGTGACCTAGGGCCAAGGAGATGTTATCTGTACGAACCTAGTGAGTCTCAGATAGCGTATTGCCTAAGCAACAGAGTTAACAATGGTGGGGAACAAAGAAAAGCTATAATCAGTAATTGCAAAGAAGCAAAAAAAGTTAGTTACTAGCACCTGATCATCAATGGCTGTTTGCCAGTTTCACCACTTCCTAGTGAGAGCAAGGGGAGCTGAGGTGGAAGAAGGAAGTGCAGCCTGGCCAGGAAAGCCATTTTGAGGAGTTTGTACTTTACTTTGAGATAAGTGGGGAGACACTGAATGGTGTGAATCAGGGAAGTGCCTTAGACAGCTTGATGTATTAGGACAAATCATCTGAAAACTGATTTGAGAATAAGTTTCTCAATTAAAAAAAAATAATGTGAGTTTTTTGCAGAATTGAATCAAATTTGTAGATGATTTTGGTAAGTGTGATGACATGTTTACCTCTTTACTATACTGAGTCTTTTCATTTATGTACATTATTGTCTCAACATTTTGGAATGTTTTTATATTTTCAAGGATGTCTTCTACTTTTCAAGTTGTCATTGGTAGGAGAGTCTCCTTCACCAGGAATTCAGACTTGAACAGACACTTCTCTAGAGAAGATGTGCAAATATCCAACAAGAACATGAAAAGATGTTCAACAGCATCGGCGTTAGGGAAATGCAAATAGAAACCACAATGAGGACCACTTCATACCTACTAGGCTGGTTATTTTAAAAATAAACAGAAAATAAGTGTTGGCAGGGATGGAGAAATAGGAACACTTGTAGCTTGCTGGGGGAATGTAAAATGGTGCAGCCACCATGGAAAGCAGCTTAGTGGTTCCTCAAAAAGTTGAACGAAGAATGACTGTATGACCCAGAAATTCTACCCCTAGCTATACACCCAAAAGAAATGAAAACAGGAGCTCAAACAATTACTTTTTCAAAAATGTTGATAGCAGCACGACTCAAAATGTGAAAAGGTAGAAACAACTCAAATGTCCATCAATGGATGAATGGATAAACTGTGGGCGTAAAATACAATTACGCAGCCCTAAAAAACAATGAAGTGCTGATATATGCTACAATTTGGATGAACCTGAAAAACATTATGCTAAGTGAAAGAAGCCAGAAACAAAAGGTCACATATTGTAAGATTCTTTTCACATGGAATATCCAGAATAGGTAAATTCATAGAAACAGAAAGCAGATGAATGGTTTCCAGGGTGTAGGGGTGAGTAATAGAGAAGGGATGCTTAACGGGTAAGGGTTGTTCTTCTGGAATGATCAAAAAGTTTTGAAACTATAGAGAGGTGGTGGTCTCACAACATTGTGAATACGCCAAATGCCACTGAACTGTACAATTTCAAATAGTTAATCATGTGTTATGTGAATTCCACTTGAATAAAAAAATGTTAACAATGGACGTTGCAATAAAAGATATAAGGAAGTTATTAGAATTCTTTAAGGAGTTTATTATCTCTGATTTTGAAAACTGTGACAACATAGCAAAGCAAATATCCACAGGCCTAGAAATAGAAATTAAATTTAATGATTATTTTATTTTATGGAAAAGAACACTTTTTTTTTTTTGATAGGGAAGTTTGGCCCTAAGCTAAACTCTGTTGCCAATCTTCCTGTTTTTGCTTGAGGAAGATTGTTGCTGAGCTAACATCTGTGCCAATCTGCCTCTGTTTTGTATGTAAAACACTGCCACAGCATGGCTTGATGAGCAGTGTGTGGGTCTGCGCCTGGGATCCAACCTTGCAAACCCTGGGCTGCCAAAGCAGAGCATGCAAACTTAATCACTACACCACTGGGCAGACCCCAAGAGCACTGTTTTTTATAGGAAGCTTCAGATAATCCAATTATTGATAGGAAAGAATTTTAAAATTAATTTTCATTAACTAGAGATATAGTGATAGAATGCATGGAGAGATGTTTTGAATCATATACAAACCATAGAGTCACTTTTAATTTCTTATATGACCTTCATTGTTATAGGAAATGTCAGAGGAACATCCAAATGCCATTATATAATCTCACATTTTAGCTTAAATTCCTTTTTTAAAAAAACTAAGAGAATTATACTTTATTACAATAGGATTCCACTCGAAAAATCTCTTTGAGATACAATGAAAAGGCTGTCTGAGTAGAGCCGTTACACTGTTTACTAAGGTTACTAAATATCACAGTTTGCCCAGAACTGAGAGGTTTTCAAGGGTGCTGGATGGCTCTGGGCAAACTAGGATGAGGTGGTGGTCACTCTCTTGTTTACTCTCCCATTTTATAAAGTTGTTGAAATGACCAACAATATCTTTTTATAAATTATCTCTTTATATAGAAGTAATATTCCTGTACTGTTTAAAATTAAGTATTTCATTTTGGTTTCTCTTATTTGACAAGTTTATTAGATTTCTTTGATATATAAAAATTATATATATGTAAGGTATACAACTTGGTGTTTTGATATGTGTATACATTGTGAAAAGATCACCATAATTAATAGTTATCATCAATCCATCACCTCTACGTAGTTACCACTGTGTGTGTGTGTGTGTGTGTGTGTGTGTGTTTAGATTTAATTGCAGATCGATCCTCAGCAAATTTCAAGTATGCAATACAATGTTGTTAACTATCACCTCCACAGTGTACATTGAATCCCCAGAACTCATTCGTCTTGCGTAACTGAAACTTTGTATCCCTTGACAAACGTCTTCTCATTTCTCCCTCCCACGCCCCACCCCTGGCAACCACCATTCTACTCTCTGCTTCTAGAAGTTGACTATTTTAGACTCCACATACTAGCCACATCAGGCAGTGTTTGTCTTTCTGGGTCTGGATTATCTCACGTTGCACAATGTCCTCTAGCTTCATCCTAGGTTGTTGCAAATGGCAAGATTTTCTTTTTTTTGAAGGCTGAATAATATTCCATTGTATATATATATACACCACTTTTTTTAATCCATTAATCCATCAATGGATATTTAGTTTGTTTCCGTATCTTGGCTATTGTGAATAACGCTGCAATGGACACAGAAGCGCAAATATGAGATACAGATTCCATTTCCTTTGGATGTATCCTCAGATATAGGATTGCTAGACTGTATGGCACTTCTATTTTTCATTTTTTGCAGAACCTCAGTACTGTTTTCCGTAAGTGCCGCACCGATTTACATTCCCACCTATAGTGCACAATGGTTTATTTTTCTCCACATTCTCACTAACATGTATCTTTTCTCTTTTTGGTAAGAGCCATCCTAACACATGTGAGGTGATATTTCACTGCTGTTTTGATTTGCATTTTCCTGATGACTAGTGAAAACTGATTGTATGAAGAGTCAATAGTTTAGAAAACTTGTATAAAAATTTATATTTTGAAATAATTTATCAGAATTATTGCAACCTGTAAAATACTCTTAGCTCTAGTAACAGTTACATTGGCGGAAAGATCCTGAAAATAAAAATTACCAAGATCATTTGTGATTTTTCAATTGCCACGAGTAACAGATATCACTTTCAATTATAGAGATTGAAAATTAAGTTACTAAAAGTATAAGTTTTGATGACCTAATAAATGAATTTGCAGAAAAGCATGGCATAAAAATCTTATGATCAATGAAAAAATCACATTAATAGATTTATTGTATTACAGAAAATGGTGACACTGAAATATTATTTTTTTGCAATTTGTAAGTTTATGTCATTAGTCATGTGTCACTTTTATCCTTATCATGTCTTATAATTAGTAAAATATCTTTTAAAGGAAAAGTTTTATATTTTTTGTATCTTTATCTGCTCTCTTTTCATACTGCTTTTTGAAATAGAGACCCTGGTGATCACATTTTGTTGCAACTAATCCTTTATATAACATTCTTTACAGTTTTCTTTTTCCTATACATTGTCTCATTTCTTCCTCACAACAACCATATGAAGGCATTACCCTAATATCAAGTTAAGAAATAGATGCTTTGAGAAATCAAATTGGACTCTTGACTCAATCAAATGTTTTTTTCTGATTCTTATGGGTATGCATGCGCACATCAGTCCAGAAGAGGTAGAATTTTCCATTTAGATCAGTTGCCAAAGGCGCTAAGAATGCTTTGATATATTTGCTCTTTGCCCTTTAAGAAAACAAGTCTCTTAAGGGGGACTGGCCCAGTGGTGTAGTGGTTGGGTTTGCATGCTCTGCTTCAGCTGCCTGAGGTTCACAGGTTCAGATCCCAGGCACGGACATATGCACTGCTCATCACGCCACGCTGTGGCGGCATCCTGCATACAAAATAGAGGAACATTGGCACAGATGTTAGCTCAGCAACAATCTTCCTCAAGCAAAAAGAGGAAGATTGGCAACAGATGTTGGCTCAGGGCCAATTTTCCTCACACACACACACACACACACACACACACACACACACACACAAACCCAAAAACAAAAAAAAAGAAAACAGGTCTCTTGAAACCAAGGCTACTTATTTTAGCTTTCAGAATCCAGAATGAAAGGAAGCAAGCTTTCTATGATAAAGATCTTTCCTGAGGTTTAACCTTGCCTTCCAGCGTTTCCTGTTACTCATCTGTTAATGTGTCTCTGCCAATTAAGGAAGGTATTTTTTTCTGTATTCCCCTTTCTTCACTTTTGCTATTTATTCTCCATTTGTAAATCATCTAAAAGTTTGTACCTGCCACCAATATTAGACTTCCTTTAACTTTTCATATGATTCAGGTCTCTAGCCAATTTCTGTCATTCCTCAAAGAAAAATAAACAAACAGCTATGGAAATAAAGCTTGGAGTCACCCTGCTGAGGGAGAGGTTCTGAAAGGTGTCCAGCTCACAGAAACCAATCTCTACATGTCCTTCCAGGCTGACAAGGCAAGCATTGACTGCTCTGTGCCTTCACAGCACCGACAGAGGAGTCTTTTGGGAACCCTGGGAAACACTACCTATCTAGATGAAGATTTGTCTCTGCATAACCACCAACACACACTTGATATTATAGCACAACGGCCAAGAACATAGGTGGTCCTGGACTAGGCAACCTGGGTTTGAGTCTTGACCTTGGGAAAGTTGTATAACTTCTCTGGGCTTTTGTTTCCTCATATACAAAATAGAGCTAATGATAGCATTTACCTAATGGAAAGTTATTATGAAGATTAAATGAAGAAATGATTAAATGAGCTAATGTCTGGTTTAAGTAAAGTACACATTTGATAACTATTACTAATTGCTATTTGTGAAACACTTCTATAACAATCAAATCAATCTTCTATTCTCTTTCCAATCAATTGGTTTGACTGTACTTTTATTTTTATCACTCAAAGGATAAAGCTCATTAAGTTTGGTTAAGATAATTAATAAATTAAACCATAGAACAGGTTGCTGGAGAAGAAGACTGACAAGGACTCCTTTCCCACATGGCCACAGAGTGGGGTCACCTGCTTATCTGAAGGAGTGACCCCATCTCAAGCTTCCAAGACCCATATTCTGATCCTTTCCCATCCCTGTTGGCAGCATTCCCAACAAATGCCTCAAGAACATAGGTTCTCCTTTCTCTCATCAAACTATAGTTGGCAAACATGTTAATAGACAAAGGTCCTAAACTTAAATGGCTGAAAATGTGTATCGGGTGGCTCCCCTCTCTGATTCTTTGTCTTTGTAATAGAGCCCTAGAGTGTCAAGACAATGAACTTGTTGTCCTGTTGACATCAGCCTTTTGTGGGTGTTAATGTTGGAGGAAAAGAGGGCTTCCTGGAATACCCTCCTTGGGTCAGAGTGCGTGTATCTGCTCACAGGTTAATGTTGCCCAGGAAGAATTCATATCAGCAGCAAATAAGATTTGGGGGTAAAAATAGTCATGGGTATTTGTTTAGTTCTTGATAAATTCAGGATAAATTCTGAGTGCATTTCATTTGGTTTTCCCAGCATCAGTGTGGTCAAACAAAGGATCTCAGTGCAGGAGCAGGGACACAAGCCTTGGCTTCAGAACTCCAGGTTTCTATTTCAGCTCTAGCATTCCCTCTGTGTAAGCTTAGAAAAATGGCTTATCTCGCTAAGTCACAGCTACTAACCTAGGAAATCGAGAGTTAAAAAAAATGCTGCACTTCATGGAGTTGAGGCGTTGATGAGATAAGGCCACTGATGATATATTTTCTTTCCCCAGAAATCTGCAGTTTGGGAAGTTCAAGCATAATAAAAAGCAGAGTAAAATCAGAAAGTTGATCTTGGGGTCTGAGGTTCTTCCCCAGCCCCGTCTCCCAGAACTGCTGCCCTGCCCCCAGATACAGCTGGAACTTGGGCAGCAACGGGGGACTGCCCCTCAGTCCCAGTGAGGTCTCTGGGCACAGTGGTGGCAAACTTGGGGACTTGGTAAAACAGATGATCAGCACAGCAGATTTTGCCTCCCGGGGGATAGATAATGAAAGAAGCCATGGCTGCCAACACCCGTGTGGGGAAGGAAAGATGGATGGAGTCTGTGACGTTTCTGCAGTGAGGCAATGAAACATCTAATGCATTTCCAGGTAGTGTGAGGTCAGCTATAATGGTCATAAAGGAACTTGAGGCCTCACACTATGATATCAGTAAAGAAAAACAGATCACCATGAACACAGAGCCCTAGGCGACAAGACCATTTCTCTTTGGAAAAAATGGCTTAGCAGAAAAATTGCAGAATTCAGGCTCAGCATTAGCAACTTCCAGAGCTTCCACAGTATGGACTCAATCTATTCTTCTCTTTTTCGTATCTTAAAAGACAGATTTTGTAGATGGAACTATTTCTATATCTTTGTGTCTTAGGTAGGACTTGGGAATATATCTATGTTTTATTATTCAATTATTCTCTAATATTTTTCATATTTTTATGTTATTACTAATAAGATTCAAGTTATTTTGTAAATTCTGTTTACTTTTTGCGTTCCAGTTGTCACATTTTTTTCCTTTGTAAAAAATTTTCTTGCCTTCCTTCGGATTGATGTAAGCATTATTTCTAGAGAAATATTATTTCTTATTCCACCTTTTCTGCTGATTTGGAAATTAATTAGTCTACATTTTCTTATCAATTAGCCTAGAAATTATAATAAGGCTAATTAAACTGGCACAGTACAAAGCTAATTAATAGCTTTACCTTCCTCTCCAACAATATAAAGCTCTTAATTCTTTTTATTACCATCATTCTTCTTCTGAATATAGTTGTTATAATATTTTAATTTCTTTTCTCCTTTTTTTAACCCCATGAATTAGGTATTTTTATTATTATCGCTGCTTTTTGCCATCAATACGAGCTTAGATGTAACCATCCCATCTTCTTGATCACCATTTCTTCTTCCTTCTGTGACCTTACTTCCGGGGGCATTTTCTTTCTTTCTGAAGAGCATACTTTTGAATTAGGTTAATGTGTGTCTGTGAGTAATAAACATGCTTAGGCTTGCATATGTTAGGGTTCAAATTTTGCACTTATGCTTGAAAGATATCTTTGAACAGTTTTCAGATGCTGCTTCCCTGTCTTCTGGTTTCCAGTGTGGATATAGTGAGCTACTGTCGGTACAATTATCCTTCTTCTGTAGGAAATCTGTCCTTTCTTTCTGATACTTTTAACGTCTTCTGTTTGTCTTCAGCGGCTTTCAGTTTCACTAGAAGCATTTCTAGATAATATTGCTTCTTTAAATTTATCCTACTTGAGTTATGTTGGGCTGCCTGAATTTGAAGACTCAGTTTTTCGTCAGTCCTGGAAAAGGTAAGTTACTATGACTTTAAAGTTTGACTCCCCACCCTTTCTCAATAAAATGCCTTCTGGACCTCTGATTTTCTCTATGCTGCACCTCCTCATTCTGTGCCTTTCACCATTTATTTCACAAAGTATACCTGTCTCGCTGTACGGAGAATTACTGCTGATCAGACTTCAGCTTGTTTAATCCAGTGGTTGATTCACTCTGAATTATTATAGTGTTAATTTCTAGATAATTTATTTGGTTATTTTTTAAATCTACCTGGTCATTTTTATAATTTCTTAATCCTATTTTTGATTCCTTTTTTTTAGGTTAGCATACGTGTATACAGTTATACTCCTGTGGATTTTAGCATCTGAACTTTTTGCAGAATCTAATATATTCTTAGCTGCTTTGGCTGACTCTCATCATGGTGCCCACTTCCCTTGTGTGTATGTGTTTTGTCCTGTTGTTTTAATGTTCCCTGAAATGTTGTCTGTTCAAATTATTTGAAGTCTAGTTTGAGTTCCTAAATTACTCCAGGGAATATCTGCTTGTGTTTCTGCGGGGCACCTAAGAAGACTATCGCCAATGGTTATATAAAATTCTTAGCTTGGGCCTTTTTGGAATACACAGGTATTTCAGACCCCAGAGGTACCTGAGGTCCAAGCGATGGTTAGTAAATCTCTGGAGATAAGACTACCCCCTTCCCCCAGGATTCAAAGCCAAAGGGTTTCTTTGCACTTTCTTTCCGGGGGGTAATTTTTCTACTCTACCCCTTTTTTAGATTAAGGACATAGCTCTTGGTTATCCTGGCTTTGTGCTGGAGTTTCCCATACAGCCCCTCTCCTTGTGCAGGTTGTAGGCTTTGCCTCTGTCCCCTTGGGCCTGTTAAGGTGCGTGTGCTCTTTCACGGAGGATCACGGATGTCCCCCAGGAAGTGGAGGCTTTAGTTCTTATCTCTGGATTTGGGTTCCATTTGGCACTTGGCCTTGAGTTTTTTCTTTAGTATCTTTTCAGATTAACCAATCACGTACATTATATATAATATATGATATTTATTAGGTATAATATATGCTAATATACATTATAATAATAAACGTATAATAGATAGATACAATAAATATTTATATGTAAGTATTTACATTTTATCCCTCTTACCCAATTTTCTCCACTTACTTCCTTACCCCTTTTACAAAGCTCCACTCCTTCCCTGTCCCCAGTCCAAAGACGTTTGTAACTAGCTCCAGTATTCACTTCTTTATTCATTCACACTTCCACGTATTTAGCAAACGCTGACTTTCTCCTCCAATGAATCAAGCCTTGTGCTTGACATTTGGGACCCAAGGATGAATAAGACTTGGTGTTTGTGGGCAAAGAATACACAGTCCACTGGGGGAGAGAGACCAGTAATCGGGTGGTAACCTAGAGTGTGAGAACTGAGGCAAGTGCTGGCTGATCTAGAAGCACAGAGGCAAGGAACACAACCCAGACTGGAGTGGGAAAACCTTTCCAGCTTCTAGAAGACACGACACCTGAGACGTCTTATGAAGCAAGCATGAGAAACACAAAAGGATTTTCAGGAGTAGCGTAGGATTAGGCAAAAATTACTGATCGTCTAAACATGGCCGATAGTTTTCCAGCACTGTGTTTTTGCACATTATTTTCTTCCAATATGATTTTTATGCTTTATAAAAATTTTGAAATTCTTATATCACTTTAAAGTTAAAGCTTAGCATTTCTTCCTCTCTGAAGTCCCCTTCCCCACCCAGAACTCTCAGTAAAAATTAATATTTCCCCATTTTGTCCTCAGTGTTTCCCATCATTTGACTCCTAACTCACTCATGGGAACTCTTTCTCAAATTGTGGTTCTTTACAAGTGGGTTCCCATGGTTTGTGACTTTCTTCACAGCACGGTACTCACATTACTCTCCTCCGTAACCTCATGGCCCTAAACTTTCACTTTTACTCTCCCACGGCTCTGCTTTACTAAATCAGGAAATAACAAGATCAAACAACTTTAAACACAACAGGATGGACCTGGGCTAGACATGGAGTAGGACTGCTCAATAGGAACGGTTGTTACAGGTGGAACAAGTCAAAAAGGGGCAGCATGAAACAGCGGCTGGCATTCTGTCCTGAGACACAGCAGTATAGTTGTGAGTTCTTCCTCTGGTTCCAACTCACTGTGTGATCTTAGGACTCTCATGTTGAAGGTAGAGGGGTCAACCTATGGGAACTGGATTGATCGGAGAGATAGTGGAGAAACGGGCCAGAATGATTTGCATATTTCTGGTTTGGCCATTGGCCAAGTAGTGATTTCATCCCCTGAGAGAGATCTGGTCTAGTGGTGGTGTAGTATGGAGATAATGACTAAGAGTGGGACATGCTTGTGAAACCTACAGGTGGAAATGACTAGTAGGCAGTTGAGTATAGAGATCTGGAGCTCTGTAGTCTGCTCTGGTGAGGAGTTATAAAAACAGAAGGGCATAAGTTCAAATTTGCCTAATCCCTTTTCTTCATGATTTAGTTGATTCATCCATCAGTTTTCAGCTTTCAAATGAAGCACCCAAAATATTTTACTATGACCCCATCTGGAGTATACACCCACCACTCCTAAATTCTCCCTATCATTTTTTTTGTTATTTTTTGGACAGAGGATATGAGATAAGAAGACATGAGTTTGCCTCTCCATAATTCCTCTACCTGTATCGCCTGGGACATGACCTTATCCCCCTCTGAGCATCAGTCTCCTTTATCTGTACAAGGAGGGACTGGAAGAAATGATCTCTCAGGTCTCATTTGCATCTAAATTCTTCTGATTCTCACTTTGGTGTGGAGGGAAAATTAGGATTGAAATTAGGAGCAGAACTTTGTCTAGAACTTCCCAGGCTTTCTTTGACTCTTGCTGCATCAGTAAAAACAGAAGTGCTCTCCACCCCCATAGCAACTCTCCTGCTGCTCCAGACCACAGGATCAAAGAGGAGAACTGGCAAATAAAGAATGTAATTGAAGAGTGGGATCAGAGGTCAAATTTTTGTTGCCTTATTTTCCTTTTTATGAAATAAACAAACAACAACAATAACGAAACCTTAATAAGTTAAGACAAAATAATGGAAAGAATTGCATTGAAATCTTCATAAGCAAAGTTTCCCTTTAGTGAGAATGCTCCAGGGTCTGCAGTTTAGTGCAACAAAATTACATACAAGTAAATAAATTATTAGACTATCACAGTAGAGGTATGTATTTGATCTTCTGGGAGAACTCTGTTCATATCTTTTTAATGTTATTTTTTTTCTTTTAAGTCTTTCTCCTCTAGTAGACATCTTAAGACCAGGGCCTGAATCTCATTCATCTTCATACCTTCAATTCCTGAGTCCATGCTTGACACTCAGTAGATGTTTGTTGACTGAATGAGAGTCATTATTATAATAGAATTGTTTAACACAAAATCTATATCTGCAAATGGCTTAAAAAAAACCCAGAAAAGAGTCATTAGAAAGTGAATTTTGACTTCTTATTTACAGGGTCTTATTCTTATTTACTTTCCAGAGTAAAACCCTTAAAAGATATTGTCCTTGAATGGTCCAGAATGGTCCTTGAATGGTCCTTGGGCATCGAGCCCAGTAATATTTACCAATAGATTCTAGATAGTCTTGAAGAGAAGAGAAGGAAATTAGGAGCTCCTGCAAGTTCCACATCAGAGGCTTTAAGAAGTGCCACTGTAAACAGCAGGGTTGAGAGAGTCTTGAATCACAGAAAGAGCTTATAGTGGGGGAAAATGATGCAAATAGATGCAGTTAGTTGAGGCTTGAGTTGAGATTTGACTTACCCAGGAAGCACGTTTTCTGCTTTGACTCTGAAAATTAAAAGTGAAGCTTGGGGTAGACATGAGTCATCAGGTGATAGGAACTTATGTGGTTCCCATAGCGTTCGGGATCCTGAAATTATGAGCGATCTTGATCTGCTGAACCCTGACTGGGTGGATTATACAGGCACAGAATGAGTTGAAAGATCATGGCAGTGTGTGCAGCAAGCATGAGCTAAATTCACTTATTCATCCATTTATTCCAGAGAACAATTTTTGTGAGCACTGTTTTATGCACAGGATTTATAACTATGAATGACATCCCATCTCTGCAAACAGAACTTGGGAGGGAAGACAAGAGGAGTGAATGGATCATTAGAAGAGAGTGTGCTCAGTGCTATGACAAATATAAGCACAAGGTGTTCTGGGAACCCATCAGAAGAGTACTTAGAAGTCATCTTGGGGGATGAAGGAAAGGTCTAGGAAGGCTTCCCAGAGGAAGTGATATCTAAACTGAGACCTGGAGGATATCTCTGAGTCAACTAAGAAAAGGCAGGGTAGGAGGATTCAGGTAAAATGGATGGTATGTGCTGGAGCCTAGAAGTGTGGGAGCCTAACAAATACATGAACTGCCAGAGTCTGGAATGTCTGAAAACAAAATCATAGGTGATATAAAGTTGGGAAAGGGGGAGGGCAGATCACAAAGGGTTTTGATTTCATGAGAGAGGTCTGGATTCCTCCTTATGCAGTTGGAGACACTGATACACGTGAAAGGAAGTGACATGACCAGAGGCCACAGACTGCAGAGCAAAGATGGGACTGAAGTGGAGCGGGAATGAAGGTACGGAGCCCATTTAAAGGCTGTTGTAGTAGAGGTGGTAAGAGATGATGGTGGTGTGAAGGAAGTTGGAGGAAGTGAGGGTGGAGGTAGGTGGAAAGAGTTCAAAGAAATTAAGAATAGAAGCCATAGAACTTCCTATGTGATTGGAAGTGAGAGCCACAGGAGGAGGGGAGGCTCAGGATGACAGCAAGGTTTCCAGCAAGAGTTCGAGATTGATGTGTCACCCCTCATCACGGGACAAAGGAGGAAGAAGAGTTTCAGGGACTAAGAGGAGTTTAGTTATATTGAATTTAAAGTAAATTTGGGATACGCAAAAGGAGATGTCCTCTAGCTAATTGGAAAGAAATTTGGATTTGTGCTAGAATTATAGACTTGAGAGTCATTACAAAATAAAAATTAATTATAGCTCTGGGAATGGGTGAAATTTCAAAGTTGAATTTGACAGAGTGAGGACCTAAGGGGAATAAGAAAGAAACCAGGAAAGAAATGGGCATTTAATGGGTGATATAAAGAAGGGGAGATGCCTAAGGAGTACTTAGAGAACTGGGAGGAAAATGAGAGAAGATAGGTGTTGAAACAGAGGGAAGAAGGTCTTTCAAGAAGGAAATGAACAGTTAGATGGGCAAGAAAGATTGAAGTCCAGACAGTGTCCTGTGACTTGCATAACAAGAATACCAATGGTGACCACTTGTGAAAGTCGTTCCAGTGGAGTGGTAGAGATGCAACCAGGTGGCATTTGGTGGCAATGACTGGAGGGGACTATGGGGAGGTTATAAGGGTTGGCATGAATCTCAAGAAGCATTGTCAGCCTGCACAGCCAGCCCTGGCTGTCCCATCAATGAAAAGTATAGCAGGCAGACCTAGAACTCTCTTCTTTTTCTTTCCTAATCCATTAATCATTAATATGACCCCACCCCACCCCAGCCCCATTTTGAACCATTACCACTCCTAGAGAGAATGAAGAGAATTGGATCTATCTATTAAAAGTATGGGTCCAAATGGCCTGATAACACAGTGAATGCCTAGTCTTGAGTTTTAATTCTTGTACCCTATACTAGCAATCCCATTTTGCTCAAAACTTAATTTCTCTGAACCTTAATGTCTTCATTTGTAAATTTGGGATAATAATAATCTGTACCTGATGGATTTGTTGAGAGAATTCCATGAGAATATGTATGTAAACCCCCCAGCACAGTGCTTGTGTGCAATCGTCTAGACTACCTTATTGCATTTGTGAGGAAATTAAGGCCCTAAGAAGAAGGCTGACTTGCTTTCACTTGATTCAAAATATTGAAGGCAGATTTTGAGCTGTGGGTGAGAACTTTCCTTCCCTTTTACAGATGAGAAAACTGAGACTTGGGGAAGAAACATGCCAATGTTGACGCAGGTAATTTGTTGGGGTGCTGGAGCTGGGCTCAGGTCTCTTTATTCCAACATCTAGGCTCACCCGGGCATCAAAAGTCTGGGACAGAAATGGAAAGTAACCATACCTTCTACCTCTTTCCATCCTCCTCTGCTCTGCCAATTTCTCAAGACCAAAAGAGCAGTCTGACTTGTAAGGGTTTCTAAGAATTATCCCAGGATCTGGTTTAGCATCTGGATCGAGCTACAATCAAACTATCTACAAGGCTCTAAGGATGTCGTCGCAGGCTGGTCGGCAGGGCCACTGCACACTCCCCTCTCCAAGACCAGCACATGGGGTGCTCTATCTCCTCCCTCGCCTCCTCTCTTCTCCGCTGCTGATCCCTCACGATAAAGCCAGGCAGATCTGGGTTAAGGTCAAGCTCTACTGCCACCTCTGTGACCTTGCATTTGGTGTGGAACTCCTCGCAGCCTCAGTTTCTGGAGCCGTGTATACTAAATAATTAGATATTCCAAGTCCACCTCAGGGAGCTGGAGTGAGGTTAAAACGAGACAATATGTATGTGAGTAATAAACTCTCATATGGAAGGTAAATACATTATATTGTTATTAAGAAATCAGCTTATTTTGCTGAATTTCAAAATTAGGTTTTTAAAATTACCATGTTCCTGTTATTATTGTGGTTGTTGCCTCTGTTGATTCAAAGCCGTGGAAAGGGCACAGGGTGCTGCCTTTCAACCTTTACGTGTCTGTCATCCACTGTAAAGTTTGCCTGGAATAGTCTGGAATTCCTCAGCTCCTTCACCTGAAAATGGAGATTAAAATACTTGGCTTGCAAGATTGTTGAAAACTCAGGATGAAATAATAATCCTGGAACTAACCTTCAGAAATAAGTATCCATGTCAGTCCGTGTGTCTTCATTTCCTGGTGTTTAAGGAGACCGGAGCAAAGTAAGCAAGTGTGGTTTTAAAATAAACAAACCAAATGGAAAACGGAATCTGTTTCCAGAAAGGACATGCTGAAACACCCGAGTGGACTAAGTCGCTCAGCTACTAATTCTGAGTTTGGAGTGAGGCTTGCTTCAGCTCACCCTCCTCCAGAGAAAATGAGGACTGAATCTGAGTGGTAGCAGATAAGGGAAGGCAGGGGGCAGTTGAGGGAGGATGGGTTGGAGATGACAAAGAGAGAGAAAGCCCTGGAAGCTCTGAGCACAGAGAAGTGTGCTCCTGAAATGCCCACCTGCCTCCAGCTGCCCTGCAGAGCATGGGAAAGAACGCAGTGAGGTAGAGAAGGGCTGGATGAGAGGGGTCCCAGGGGGCCTGCTCACTTACCCTGCACTGGAAACCATCTTTGAGGCCCATGACTTCCAGTCCATGAGGATTGATGTGTCACCTGCTATGACAGCTCGTGTCCCTCACATGCGGCTGGCTTCATCCTCAGGGAGAGCCCCTCAAGGTAGCGGAGGGGCAGGGGCATCAGGGGCCTCAGATTGGATCCTCTGTGGGTCTCGTGCGGAACATCAGCTTGCGGACAGAGCATCCACCGCAGGCTTTCTTTGGGTGTTGTCACCTCAATTTTAGTCTCAAGTCTGATGTTTTCTGATAACATACTACATAGTTCCTCCTCCTGCCCCAAAGAACTTTACAAGATAGACTCTTGCCTAGAGGGAGCTTTGGGAAAATATTAATAAGCCAAGTGGCCAACTTCTGCCTTTCTCTGTAGGTAGAAGTTGAAACCTTGTGAACGGAGTGCAGTCCAGATTACAGAAGTGTGGCGAAGAAGAAAGAACAACCTGAAAAAGACAGTGCACTTTATTTGCTTAAGAATTACTTCTAAATATCTATTATGCAGCAGGAACTCAGATGTACAATGGGCCCTGTCCTCGTGGAGATAACAGACTATTGGGAGATTCAGTCTTAATCAAATAACTATGTTCAAAGAGGACAGAGGACACAGTGGGATAAGTGCTTTGAAGGAGAGGAGTATGGTTTATGAGAACATGTAAAAAGGGACCTGGGGTCAAGCATGATGTCCTTCAACTTGAGTCAGTTCAAGGAGATGGGGAGCGTTGGGGAAGAATTACAGGAGGGGAGGGACGAGCATGCGCCCAGTTGCTGTGGTGGGAGGGGCAGTAGGAGGAGCCTCAAAGATGGCCACGCAGGCATCCTTCTCCCCGCCTGAGCAATAACCTTTCTTGAGTGGTTTGTGTGTTCTGGGCTCTGAGCTAAGCACTTTATCAGCATACAGTATCTTTTTCAATGCAGCTTTACTTGCTTAATACCTAGTCTGTTAAAACTGTCTTTTAAAGCAGTGGAACATTTTCTCCCAATGAAGTCTTAGCCTTAGCCAGAAGTTCAAATTATAAAACAAACACAAATAGAGGTGCTTGGGTTGAAGTAGGGCCGAAGAGCCAGTGTCCCTGAGTTCTGGAATCCCCTTCTCTTCTCTACGGGGCCGCGAAGGACAGCTTGACGACCATTAGACTAGGTGGTGATGACTCCATCGTGCTTCAATTTCAAAGGCAAAATTAAATTTCTTTCAATCTAATTGAGCAAGAGTTCAACTCAGAATTTGATTGCGTTCACTGGAAAGAACAGCAATCTTGGGAAAGTTAGTGAGTTGTTCGTGTTTCAGACTTTCGAACTCATAGGGTTGTTTTGAGGCTGAAATTAGGTACTAATTAGTACATCGAATTAGTACATTAGCAAATCACACGGAAGATGCTGAGCACGTGGAGAGTGATGGGTAAATGTTAGCTCTCACGGCGATTGCTATTACTTGTTTCTGAATCTAACAGTCAGTGTAATGGTGGCACTTACAGTTTACAACGGCTATTTGACAGGTCTTCACAAGCATCTAGAATCGCACGTGAACTTATTTACACACTGTAAGCTCCTCATCTCATGGTTTTATTGGAGAATGGTCTCTGTATTCCTCATTCTAGCTATTCATTGCCACGTGTCTGCCCAGCTTCTCTTTATCATGTGCGGTTAGCATCCACTTCCAGTCTTCCAGGGAGGAAACAATTAGACTCTATTTACACAGTTGTTTCACTATTGCAGGATACTTTCCCAGCTAGAATCGGGTATCGCCTTCTGCCAGGCTCTGGCCACCCACTTCTAGAAACTCTAGGGTGATGTTTGTGTTGGGCTTATTTTTATATAACAATAAAGCCAGATATTCATTCATTTATTCATTTCCTTTTACTGAATTAAAAAATAGGTCAAATAAAGGGTAGGCCTCCAGAGGGTTAAAAATAATACAAATTCTACTCTTGGAGGACTCGGGGTCTCACAAGGAAAATAAGATATGTGCCTAGATGATCATAATACAAAGTAGAAAATGATCCTTATCCTAAAAAGTTTTTAGATAAGTTTTCTCGAGTAGTGAAAGGATGGAGTGAGAGAAGGCTTTGCAGAGAAGATGGAGATGCGGGTAGATGGTGAACGGCACTCCTGCTTAAGGAATTAGGGAGAGGATGTACGGAGAGTAGAGAGAGAGGGTTTGGCAGGAGCAGAGCATGTGAGGCTGGCAGTGGAAATGAGGCTGGCTGGCAAGACTGGGGACAGCAAGTGGACGGCCTTGAGGGGCAAGTCCAGAAACAGTGCTTTGTTTGCTAGGCAAAGGGAAAGCTGGGGTCATTTTGAGTAGGAGATTACCATAATTATGACTGTACTTGAGAAAAAAGGAATCTGCTGGTGACTTTTAGGATGGGCTGTGTCTGGGGTGCCTGATGCCAGGGGGGTTGCATCAGTGGTCCAGGTGACAGGCAGCGATGGTGGAGATGGGGAGATGGGGAGTGGGGAGCAATCAATCAATAATCATTGACAACTGTGGAGTATTGCCAATCAGGAAGAGGGGGAGGCCAGAGGCCACTGCGATGTTACCTACCTGGATGATAGGAGCGTTGTTACACGATTCCCAGGTTGGCCTGGGGCCTGCCTCTTCCTGGAGCTCTGATGACCGTGTTGCCACAATTGGTGTTTCAAGCTGTTGCAGAGAGCACCTGGCACTTACTGCCGTGCAGTGTGCGTGCGTTCATTTTTGTTTTCCTTCCAATGTCTGCAACAGCCCCCAGGCCTGGTGCTCCCTCTGGTCCCCTGCTGTTACGAACCACACTTTGTTCCTCGTCTCTCATTTCCATTCAACCAATGTAGACGAAATGATCGTCAAATGATTTTTTTTTTCAAAATGGTTTCTTTTCTTTCAAAATGATTCTTTGACTGTTACCTTGTTCTTTATTAAAATGCTCAAAGTTCTTTCAAGTCCTCCATAGCAGTATTTACAAAATTTGGTATTTATTGAGCACTGGCTATTTGTTCTGGGTGTTAAAAACAGAGCAGTGAATAAGGACAGCGCGATTCTGCCCTTGCGGAGCTTACGTTGTCATGAGGGAGAGTCTCTCTCCTCAGTGTTCCCTCCTCACCCCTTCTGCACTTGTTTGTTCTCCTTCATTTCTTGTCTGCTACATTCTCTCCTCAGTGGTCTCCTTGGCGCCAGTGCCAGCCTGTAGCTCCATTCTTTACTTTGCTATTTCTTAAGAACAGCGCTGGTCATGTGCCTGCCCCCCTCAAAAGCCTTCAATGGCTCCCTATTCCCTATTGGATAAAATCATGCCTCACAGAGAGACATTCTAATACTCACTATAACCAGGTGGTCTGCTCTTGCTTCTGGGGAAGCTATATTGCCCAGAGAACAGGAAAAAGAAAAATAGGTCTAAACTTGTGAACAAAAGGACTTAAGCTCTTTAAAAGTGTGAGAGTTCAGTATGTCCTCCACGCTTAAGCACGACTTGGTTATAGTCACACACACAAAAGGCTTCTCCTTATGGAGATGTCCGTGGGGTTGTGGAGTTGAGTGATGGAGGGAGTTTTAAAGTTTCCTCTGGATCAGGGCTAGTAAAACTTGGCGACTCTGATCACTCATGGAGGAAGGTGGTTTAGTGGGACAAGCACTGGCTTTGGAGTCACTGAGACTTGGGTTCAAATCCAGCTATGTGATCTCTGCAAGGCCCCTCTGTGAACTTCAGCTCCTCAACTATAACATGGGGCGATGGCACCTGTTTTCTGGTGTTATGATGAATACAGGTAAGATGCTGGTCTGTCAGAGTCTCATAGGTCCAAGTAGCCTCATGGAATTGCAGAATCATTGCCCATATCTGGTATGGGGACCATGTGGAAGTTTTCCAGTGGCAGGGTTTTGGGGGAGGCAGCCAGCAGTGAAAGACAGTGGCCCTTCTGTGGCTAAAGAGAGTAGACATGACCATGGCTGGGAGTGTCTGAGACACTTGACTAGCGGAAGTGAAGATGGGCCAGCTCACTGGGAGTGTGGGGGCTTGGGTGATGCTCAGCTTCACAGTCCATCTCATCACAGCTGTAATCTGCTCATCATTTCATCCCTGAGTGAGTACTTTTTTTTTTTTTTAAAGATTTTATTTTTTCCTTTTTCTCCCCAAAGCCCCCCGGTACATAGTTGTGTATTCTTCGTTGTGGGTTCTTCTAGTTGTGGCATGTGGGACGCTGCCTCAGCGTGGTCCGATGAGCAGTGCCATGTCCGCACCCAGGATTCGAACTCACGAAACACTGGGCCGCCTGCAGCGGAGCGCGCGAACCCAACCCCTGAGTGAGTACTTTTGGATCTCTACTATGTACTAGGTTCTAGGCTGTGAGGAGCCCGACCTCATCAGGGAGCAAATAGCCAGGGGCTGGAGGGTCTGAGCAGAGCCGAGTTCAGGATGGGGGTGAGGGGGTGGGGCGGGAGGAGGTAAGCAGAGAGGAGACAAGGGGACAGACCAGGTCATGTAGGTCCCCATAGGCTTAGAAAGAGAGCCTAACAGAAGGCTGTGAATGAAGGACGTAAGAGTGAAAACTCAGATAATTAACAAGAGCTATAACTTGGATATTTAAAAAAAAGCTAAAAATAGATAAATTAAGATGTGACAGCAGGACTGCCATGTGCCCATGCCTGCACAACTTCTGGGGCCGCCATGCACTGAAGAGGGAAGGACTTGCCACCTGAGGACGAGGGAAGATGATGTGTGAGCATCAATGTCTGCACTAACAGGCTGACTGGGCATCCACTTCCGTCGAGATGCTGAGGACCAGAGGAGGCCAAGCACCAGGGGCTGAGCCTTTTAAGGGCATAGATTTGGCCACAACCATCTTAACATCCCCCCATGGTTAGCCTACCATGTAGTGATACCTAACAAAAATTTGTGAAACGAGTGATGTCACTAGGATGAAAACTCCATAACCAAGACACAAGCTATGAATCCAGATGACGCAATGGCTAAATTCAGTAGTAACAGCAGACTGTCATGTGCGGTCTGGCAGGATGTTCCCTGGACAACGCCGGGGCTGATGTGCACAGCGCATCACAGTGGCCTGAGATGGCAGTGAGTGCAGTAGGCTGGAGTGGATGTCACAGAGTCTGGACCTTATCAGGCTCCTCAGTCCATCTTCAGTGTGGGGTTATCATGGGGGACAGCTGTTATTATGGGGGACAGCGTGGGGTTATTAGGGCAGGCATGGCTGCTGTCTTTTTCTCCATGTATGTGAGCTCAGCACAGGATACCTGCATTCTGTCCCTGGCCTGTCCCAGACACACCACCTACATGCGGCAGGTTGCTGAACCTCTCTACCCTTACCCTCCTGAGAGATAAAGCGCTGAGTTCTGCATCTAAAACGCTCTGACTATAAGATTTTCAATGATCCCGTTGGAATAATAAACCCGAGGTGCCCCTCCGTCTCCGTTCTCTTAACCAACTCCTTCCATCCTTTCGGACACAGTTCAGACTCCATGTCTTCTGAGAAGCCTTCTGACTCCCAGTCTGAGTTACACGTCCCTTCTCAAAACGTGTGACGTGCTGGGTCACTTTTGCCATAGCTCGTACCACGTCATTCCTGCCTCTCTGTGAGGCAGGGGGTTGTGTCTTATTTATCACTGTATCTCCAGTCCCACACACAACAGATGCTCCATAAACACTTATCAAACGAGAAGAAAGGCCTGCTGCTTAGGTTATAATTATGATGTTAATGTACGTGCATTCAAGAATCTCCGTTTATACTGCAGGCTGAACAGAGGTGTAACAAACAATGGGACGTACATTTAGGCATTCAAATATTTCTTTCCTGAGACATTTCAATCCTGAAGTGGGGGGAGGGATGCCAGGCATGTTTGCAATTTTCTTATGTATAAGATGGAAATGCAGGGAAATTTTCAAGGGTCCTCCAAGGTCTAGTGGGGTCCAGGCAGCCCAGTGATTTCTCATGGCAGAATCTCTGATGAAATCAGAGCCTCAGGGTGCTGACCTAATGTTCCATAAAATAGGCGATGCTGAAACCGGAGAACTTTGAAGGAGGGTATTTTTCTTGGGGCAATATTAGGAAAACATGTTTGCCTATGACTAATTCCCCTCCTGCCAACTGTTGGTATTATCTTTGAGGGTTTTCAAGATAAATAGATTTAGGCTGTTGTCAAGTTGCGCCAGACAAAAGCAAATAGACCCCAGATCCTTAATGTGTCTGCCCTTCACAGCGTCACCCCCCACTGCCTTGTCGCTCTGTGGTTTTGTGGGCTGCGGGTGGTGGGGAGATGGGGGAAGTGTGTGGAGAAGGAGTGCGTGCTATGGAGAGGAGAGCATCAACTCGGTCACGAAGAGGGCTGCCAGAGGAGTCCCCAGTCCAATCAGAGCAGCAAATTACCCAGGATGTACTCTGTGCTCAGCCCTGGGCCAGGTACTGAGGATACAAATGCAAATAGACGCTGTCCTTGCACTTAACCTTGAGAAGTTACTTACATTAAAAATATATATATATATGCAGAATAAAATTGGCTTATTGCTCTGTTGGCACATCACAAAATTGCTAATGAAAGCCCACTCCACCAGTGATCAAACGTGACAGTTCGAGCCCCAGCCCTGTCATGAACTGTCCATGTGATCCTGGGCACATTTCTTCCCTGTCAGCGGCTCGATGTCCTCGCTTGTAAATAGGAACTCCTTCTTTCTTACGAGATGCACTCTCTGGATCCTTCTAGCTTAGCTAATTAGCCTTTCAAAGTAACTAGAAACTGTGGGATGAAAAGAATTCATCTACCTGCCATAGAGTGCTGAGTCCCTTTTGCCTTCCTGTAATTACGTCATTTCACAAGGAAATTAAAACAACTTAAGGATGCTTTTCCTATTTTCAGTATTGGCATGGCCTTGACTCTGACAGTGAGACAATAACTCTTGGTTAGTGCCAGATGCAGCGTCTCCTTCATGGACTGTGTCATAAAATCAAAACAGCTGTTTGGGGCTAAAAGTAACTTTCACTGAGCGCCAGATGTTCTGCTGGATTCCTTCTCCTGGGTTGCCTGATTCGGCCCTCCTGGAAATACGCGACCACCCACCTGCCCCTGAAAATATTTCTGTAGCGTCCATACCAGGTGTTGGTGATGTTTTTCCTTTATCTTTGCTAACCTGAGAGTATGGCTGTATGTTGAATATTCTAGTGACAGATACAGACTCTGCTGCAGGCAAACAGCTCACCCCCAATAAAAATCACCTCTTGGTTGTCAGTTCCCACCAGCTGTGCCTTTCTCGCCTTTCCCAGCCTTCCTGGGAGCACTTGGAGTTGACTGTGTTGTAGACGTGCTGTTCAGGATTTATACCCTTCTCTTGTATGCTGTACTTGATTTGAGAATCACCCACTCATGGCCCACAGTCTGGTGGTGGTGTGAGAAATATTGCCACATGCAGCCAGTGGTGTGCTGGCCCAGCTCAGCTCCCCGGCCTGGGAAGGGGCATCGCAGTGAACACGTGCATAGGCCCGGAGGTACTCTGTTGCTTCTGCCGTGAGAAACTCGCGATTAAGCAAGCCCCTCCTTTTTACTTTCATCCTCTCTGTCCAGGCTTGATGGTGCGGACTAGTTGTGAACTAGGCAGGGGATGAATAAGATGACCTCTTAGAAAGCTGAGAGGTGGCTAATAAACACACAAAGGAGCTTTCCCCCTGTATTAGTGATCACAAAAATACAGCAAAATTAAGGAGGATTTTTCATGCTAGCATATTAGCAAAAAATTAAATCTTTCAAGGCAGAGCAGAGTTTATATACTTCTGGTGTGAGTATACATTGGTAGAACCTAAATAAAAATAATTTAGCAAGTATGTATCAAGAGCCTTAGACATTTTAGGCATAATTCCTTTTCAATGATTGTGTCCACGACTGATTCTTTCACTCTTTGTGTAATCTACATGTGAATAGCCATCTTCATCATCTTGAAAAATAAGATTTCTTCTTTGGGTGGGATTCATCTTAAAACAGATTTTCAAGAAGAGTAGGTTGTTAATATTTTTCTTTATCTTTACATCTCTGAGACTATGGCTGTAGGTAGAATTCTTGGGTTGCAAGTCAGTTTATTCAAAAGTTCACGGACAATTTTTTCCTTTGTTTCCTGTCACCTACTGTTGCGACGGTCACTTCTGAGTCCATCTAGTGTTTGCAGTTCTGTAGGTGGACTGTTTTTGCTAGGACACTTGTTGGTAACATTCTTTATCTCTAAGGTTTAATAATTTCGTCAAAATATGGCATAACGTTAGTCATTCTCATGAATTCTTCCTGGAACATACCACACCCTTTGGGATTTCAGATCCAAGTCTTCATTTTCAGAAATTTTTCGTTTACGTATTTGAATATTTTTCCTGTTTAATACATTCCCTTTACTCTATTAGCAATATTAGTCACCCACAGTGTTGGCAATAGTGCCTATACCTACCTATGCCTGTACCCATATCTACTCATTTTTAATTCTGTACCTTTTTTCTCCTCATTCTATGGAGTTTCTCTCGTTCTATCCTCTATGTCACTGTCTTAGTTTTCTGTAATGTCACATTAGTTCTACTTTTTGATGTTTCTAGTGACCTTTTAAAAATTCTGCAATGGTATTGTATGTTTTTCTCCCTGGTATTTTCTTTATCGCTGCTAACACCATATATCATTCATTTTGTCATCTTATCTCTGATTTTCTTAACATTCACCTTCTTTTTAATTTTCTTGAAAATAAAAAGCACTAAATCTAAAATTGGCTCCTGTTCCCTGGAAAAAAATCTTCTTTTCCAAAGAGTACTTCATAATCTGTGTCCCTCTTTTTGTTTCATTTTCTCTTTGAACCTAAGTTTTGCATTGGTTTCATATTGTTTTGCTTTCCCTCTTAATTCTCTCTGACCAGAGGGTGCTGCAGTTATGACAGGTAGCAGCCAATGGTGGTGTGGCTCAACCAAACAGGGGCTGGAGGGCTGGATGGGATGGCTGAAGTCTGTTCAGTCCTTCAGCTGCCTTACAGGGAGGAGGAGAGCGAGGACATCAGACTTCAGCAGATGGCACTGGCTCCTTTTCCTTAATCTATAATTTTATTAAAATCTCTTCATAGCAGGGACTGATCATCAGTCTGACATTTAGGGCATATTCTGCCTTTAGTCTCTCTTCCCATTTGAGTGGCTAATCCAGCCACATTAACGTAAAGGGATTGTGATTCCAAGGGTTTGCGGAATCTACACACGTTTAACCTCCCACCCATCTGAACTTTTGGTTTCCACCCGTCTGTGAGTTTCTGTGGATTTATCCATACTACTTGGACAGCATGTTTTCACCTAGTAGGTGTTCAGAGAAAACATTTTTTATTAAGGTATTCCAGCTGAATTGACTGAGAGACTCAAGGTCAAGAGCCTAAACATAAATCAATAACCACACACAACATCCCTGCTGAGTTGCACGACCTAAAATTACAGTGTGTAAACGTGGACTGTACCAGGACAACACAATTTAGTGAACGTCCCAGTCTGCTGTGAAAGGGAGCTTTACTTTTTGCTGTAAATTAGGAGCACAAAGATTAGGGTCAGAACTCATTCATCCATTCTCCTATGCAGCAGGTGAGCCCTGGTGAAGATATTTGGCAACGTTGGAAAGAGAACTCTCCCCGTTTCTTGAGGTTTCACGGTGCCTACTTACTGATGTCAGTGCCTCAAGCACCATATGTAGATTTGTGTAGATGAGAGGCAGTTTAAAATAAGGAAGAGTATAGCAGATTTCAAACAGTTCTTTCTATGCCATTACATGCACTATAGTATTAAAACATAACAAAAAGGAAAATAAAAAAATCTGTTCTAACAATCTGCTTCATGAATCTTGAAAGATATACAAAACAAATCACCCCAGACGAGATGTATATCTCAGTTCCCATCACCTCAACCCAATAAAGACAATCCCATGAGCCCAAGAACAGAGAAGCCGCTAGAGGTCAGCTCATACATCCCCTTCCTTTAGACAGGACTGTAATGAAATCATCGTTGACCAAGGGCTGTTAATGGCTCTGGGTGACCAGAGCACAACAATCATTTCCATTATTCTCCATAGAATGACTTGGGAATTGCCACCTCCTTCAAGTCCTATTGCCTAGAAACTAGATCAAATCGTGTCCAAGCGTCTGGTCAGTTCTGAGTGTGATGGTGGATGACCTCACAACTTCTAGAACACTGTGACTCTGAGCTCAACATAATGTGTTCACCCTTTCATCCTTTTGTAAAAGTAGGACACCTTTTCATCCTTTTGTAAAAGGGATTGAGGAGCTGGGGTTCTTCGGTGGCCTCCAGCTTCCATCCCATATGCTGATGGACTTGCTCACCAACCTTTGCAGGAGTCAACTGGGAGACAAACAGGTCTGGGTTCAAATCCTGGGTCCATCAACGTGTGGTTGACTATTTCCTCTGTCCTTTATAATGTGGCTCATACATCCCCCACCTGGCTTTTATGAGGCCTGGGGGACTGCCCACCTAAGGCAAAATGGGAACATCACTTATTCTTAGCCTTTCTTAGTGTCCCACACATGTGGCCTGAGAAAGAACATTGGTATTAGCCTCAGGAACACTGTGTCTGCCACTGAGAGTAACCCCTGCGTGATCTTGTGTACATCAGTTCCCCCCTCTGAGTTTGACTTACTTCTTAGTTAGATGAGAGTCAATCAAAATTGATCTCAAAGTCACCTTCAGCTTTAGAAAAGGCAAAGTCCTATGGATCATTCTAAAATCAGCCCCAAGACTACCCACTGGCACCTCCTTGTCTCCCGCGTGCAGTCTTGAGGGCCTCCTCTCTGGTTTCTTACTTACTCTGTGAGGTTGGATCACCATTCCCGCAGTGTTTCACCCCCAGCTGTTCTAGAATTGCCTGTTTTACACTTCCAGACGGTGAACTCCTGGTCCCAACAGCTGTGTTCCATTTACCTTGATACTCCTTGGGGCTCATCAAAGGCTTAGCACATAGATGCTCACTAAATGTCTTTTGATTTATGGTGATTTATCCAACTTATTTACCACAATGTTATTGAACACATCGGCTGGCAACCATATTCTCTTTTCTGTGGGCAGTGAAAAAACAGTGTACTTCTTTAGTGTCTCTAACTGTATAATTTCAGGTCAAGGCAGCCTCTGAAGGAAACCTCAACCTTGGATTTCAGTGAAACAGGCGGATGGATGCTTATTTCACCTGTGTATAAAGACAGGAAGGATGTTAGCATCCTTATGAGAGCAGATTTTCTAATTTGAAATTTGTTCATTCATTAAAAAGTTGACTAAGTGCCAACTATTTGTCACATATAGGACAAGGCACTGGGGAGACAGATAACGGAGTAGAATCAAAATGTGCCAGTTTGACATTTATCAGCACTTTGACCTTGGAAAATTCACTTAAATTTAGAAAGCATCCCTTTCGTTGTCTGTTGAAGATAATGATAATTGCCTTGTGGAACTCAAAAGGCTATTATGGGTAGCCCCTGAGATTTTGGATGTGAAGTTTGTTGATAAACTGTAAAAATGTCCGATTAGATAAAGGCAATGATTATCCTTCTAGATGCTCTCCTTCTCTCAATTAACACTGTTTAGATTCAACAGCTGCTTAAATATCTAATATGTGCATAATTCTTTCAATATTTCAGAGCAACAAAATACTTTCAGAAGACAGACCTGAGAGCGGGCTTCTGTGACCTCACGTTTTGTTAATTAGTTTCTGCTTCCCCTGGGTCCCCAGTGCTAGTCCGCTTGTAGACAAATAAAGAACATGCAGTATATTGCCCATATTTGTAATGTCGCTCGCGAAAGTTCTCAATCACTGACTTTTTTCCTTTGTATATGTTTGGTCCTCAAATTCTTTGTATTTTGATAATGCTTGATAAGCATTCTATGTCTCTTCTGCATCTTTCTAGAGAAATATTAGTGTTAATTATTGAAAATCTTCATACGTAGCTTCCTTGAAAGCTGGAAGGAACAGTAAGGGCATCGTGGTCCTCTCCTCTCATCGTTCGTTTGGGAAAGCCAAGGACTTGAGAGAAGACATGATCCTAGGAGTTTGTAGCAGGAGGAGCTTGGCTTATGGAGTCAGACAGCTCTGGGTGACCTTAGAGAGTAAATCTTTCTGATCTTGTGTACTCTTACCTACACAATGAAGGTACTAATCCTTAACCACAAAACTATTTATAAGACTGCAATACGATGAGAACCAATATACCTCTGAGCCCTGGAGCCAGGTGACCCTGGGAGCAAATGGCAGAGTCGAGGTTGGGATCCAGGACTCCTGGGTCCCAGACCTGTTCCTCCTCCTTGAGCCCCCCTTCCTCCCACATACCTGAAAATACTCAGCACTGTGTGGAACAACGTCCCAGCTTTGTCTCCCTCAGAGGGACATTCACTCAGATTGCGCCTGGGAACACCTGGATGAGGTGGCGCTGCCATTTGCAAACACGTTTCTTTTTCATTTAAATTTCTTGCACAGAGATTAGTTAAAGAAATACATCTCAACTAACTGCATAGTAAGAGGCAAATGCAGTTCACCAACCCCAAAATCTCATTATGGTGAGTACAAGATATGCAAAAATTTGGAGATGGAAGGGCCTGGGCTTTTTGTTTTTCAATTTTTTTTTCTCTTCTTTTCTCTTTTTTGAAGATTAGCCCTGAGCTAATGTCTGCTGACAATCCTCTTTTTTTTTTTTTTTTTTTTTTGCTGAGGAAGACTGGCCCTGAGCTAACATCTGTGCCCATTTTCTTCTACTTTATATGTGGGATGCCTGCCACAGCATGGCTTGCCAAGCAATGCTAGGTCCATACCTGGGATCTGAACCGGGGAACCCTGGGCCACCGAAGCAGAATGTGTGAACTTAATCGCTGCACCACCAGGCCGGCCCTGGGCCTTAGCTTTTTATTTTGAGTCTGATTAAATAAATCCTCCTGGCCATGAAGGTCTTGTTTCCGAACCTGTACCGTGAGGTATCTCCAACTTGGAAGGAGAGGCCAGGAACTATGTTTGTTTTTTCCCTGGTATCCTTGGTACATGTTATCATATGATAGATGATCAATAAATGTCTGACTGTGAATACCGTATTGGTAAAGATTTGCTCTGTTTGGTGCTATTTGCTTTTCAAGAGTGGGATAAATATCCAATAAACCAAAAAATGAGACCCCGTACTCTTCCTGAGATTTAAGAGATCTGTGTGTGGGAATCTCCTTTCTGATCTCATTGTTTATAAGTGATGTCAAGAGCCGGGGCTAGGGTTAGGGCTATATTGGGAGCAGAGTGCTGGGTAGAGGAAAGCAAACATTCTGGGTCCCCAGCACTAAAGTTTATATTTTAACACTGGTTTCTGAGCCCCGACATGAAACCGGCTCTCACTGTGCTGCCAAACCTGGGACATTAGGGACTGAAGTTCCCTTGTTCTGAGAGGATAAGTGTTGTCAAAGGAGGATGAATAGAGTCTGTGCTGGCTTTGGCTCCAGCAGCCTCCTGCCTATAGAAGTGTTTTCCTTCTATGGGGCTGGGCTGAGCTTCATTTCAGAGAGGCGTAAACAAGCCTGAAATCCTCAGGGGATCTGGCACAGGAAAATGAAGTCATTTTACATTTGCGGCATGATTCAAATTGGAATTGCACAAGTCAGAACGACAGGATGCTGGAGTTCTTTGTTTAGCTCCGCTGTGCTTCAGGAGCCGAGTTTTCTCCAGCTTCCCGGAGGGAGGAAGTGGATATGTATGGAATACCCATTTGCATTATATAGTCTTCAAGCTCTTTTCCCTTACATAAAACCTCCAGCCTAAATCTTACATTCAGCTCTGTAAAAGGCAAAACAAGGAGCCATTGAGTCCTTGCAGTGGGACTGACTTTGCCATCCGCCTCGGTGTCAGTGGGGACAGGGCTTAAATTCCTTCCAGCAAGGAAACCCACACAACTCTTACTTCATCCGGCTGGGGGAGGGGATCCAGGAAACACCTATGCAGTTGTCTTTGCGGTTTGGACTCTCGCCTCCACACAGGGCACTAATAGGGATTCTAAACTCTCCAGGTACCCTCTGTTCCCCATTTGGTCTTAGGTGGTTTATTTTGTACCTCAGTAGCTTTTGAATGTTCCCTGCGCTGGGTGCAGGTAATACCTCCCAGGTCCTTCTTTTCATTCCCCGCAGCCTTATGCAGCCCAGCTGCCTCTACTTTTTCTGCTCTCTTCCTGCCGCTGCGTCTCTGCAGTCCGCATCACCAGGTGCTCATTCATCGCATCATTTATGCCACCATATTCAATAAGCACAGCATCCCCATGGAGTGGATGTCACTCCCACTTTACAGAAAGAAATCTGAAATGCAGAGACAACGAGTAAGTGGCTCAGGGTTGCATAGCTGGTGAAACAAGGAGCCATCTTTTGTCGACTGACAGATACTCTCCATACTCCGCCCACCAAATCCTGCTGTGCTTTTAGTTTAGAGTTCTTTATTCTGTACCAATGCTTAGCCCAAGCGTCTCGGGCAGCTCAGGCTGCTATAACAAAATACCACAGCCTGGGTGGTTTAACAACAGATGCTTATTTCTCAGGGTTCTGGAGGCTAGAAATCCAAGATAAAAGTGCTGGCACACTCCATTCTGGGTGCGGGCCCCCTTCCTGGCCGCCTGTCTGCTGTGTGCTCATGCGGCCTTTTCTCTGTGTACGCTCACAGAGAGGGAGAAGGAAATCTCTCTCTCTTGATCTTCTTATGAGGGCACTAATCCCATCCTGAGGGTTCCACTCTGACGACCTCATCTAAACCTAATCGCCTCCCAAGGCCCCACCCCAGAAACCATCACATCGGGAGGTAGGGCTTCGACATATGAATTTTGGGGTGAAAAAACGTTCAGTCCATAACATCAACCATTTCTATGTTTCACCATCCTCTGAAATAAGGAACTTGGCACGTGTTTTTCCAGGCTGCATTAGGAGATGTTTCTGTGGACCACTCAATGTGGTATCTATTTCTCTATCCTGATAGGGTACAAAGCTGAAGGTTGTCACTAACTTCAGGGTCCTTTTCTTGCCTGCACAGAATGTGTCCTCAGAAGTACTTTGTTCTTTGGTTCCCAGCCTTTGGTCTCAAAGCTACCTCCCTCCTTTCTCCTGGATTGCTGAGGAGATCTTCATGCAAATAGGAATCCTCGTCTATCTTGGATAAGCCAGACCAATAGAAGTGAATTTATAGATATGACCTTTCTCTTGGCCAGCTATGGTAACCTGAGATTGAAGTCTGCTGCTCAGAAAATTTGGCTAAGCCAGCTTCTCCTCCAAACAGCTGCTTATCCACCCAGCAGAGGGACGAGCAGAAGGGAATCTGCTTCTCCCCCCTTTCAAACTCAAAACCTTAGATATACATTTTTGTAAAACTAATTTTGGAGAGCAGAAGGGCAAGGAAGGCTAACAAAAAACTGGCTTTTTGAAAGAAAGCAGCATTGTGTTTGCGTAGCCATGCAAATAGCCCCAAATGGCGTACCATTCCAAAACAGTCCAGATGCTTTTTTAGATATGCAATGAGTTGGTAGTGAGCTGTGCCAAGTGCCTGCTTGCAGAGCTCTCCTCTGGATGGGACAGCCATGGAAAGGCTGAGCAGCAATGCCCCAGCATTGCCCTTTGGGAGCTGAAATGTCACCGGCCACAAAAAATAGATCCCTTTACCTTTTGCATAACCTAGGCATGTGGTTTGGAAGAGAAATAATTCATTTAAATCTGTCCTGCTCCTCAATTTTGCATGAAGCAAACTCAATTTCATTCAATTTAGCAAAGATTTATTGAGAATTTACTTGGGGCTGGGCCCTATGCTAGGTGTTATGGACATAATGACAAATAAGACACTGTTTTGGCTCCTAAGGACTCACAATCTGGAGGGAGGGACAGTCAGCTAAAAATTATAATGTGCAGAGATCAGTCACATCCTCGTGGTAGGGCTAGATAGTCTGTGTTGACAGGAAGGCTGTGTCAAGGCTATGGAGAAACCAAGAGATACTTCAGGGGGGCAGCAATAGTAACTGGGACTTGGACATGGATGTGTCAACCTGGCAGGCAAGGAGCAGCAAGGGTGGGACGTCGGACCACATTCCAGGCAAAGGGAACATGATCAGCAAAGCTACAGAACTGTGAGCAAGCCACGCATGTCGATGGAGCAGAGGGTAGGTGTGTGGAGAGAGTGGTGGTGGGAAGAGCAGCAAAGGCCAGGATTAGTGAACTATCCGGGTACCGAACCAACTTGGATGATATGGTACTGTAAAGCAAGGCTTCAAGATGTGTTATCAACAGGGAAAAGACACAACCAAAATGCATATGAGAATGACGGCTATGACAGCTGGGTGGAGGATGGTCTGAAGGCAAGACTTACAGCTGGCAGCCAGGAACTCCTTTGGGAGACTATTCCAGTTATTCAGTAAAGAAATGATGAACCCCGATAGAAGAGTGCAGGAGGGTAGTGAGGAGAGGTTGGGTCTGAGGGATGGGAAAAAGGCATGATTGGCAGTTACTAACTGGACGTTGGATGCTGGGTGACTGAGGACGCTGGAAAGCAAGTGGATGTCAAGTAGACACATAGGCAAGACTGAAGCTCTGAGATCCCTGGGGTTCTCTGACGAGCTTGTCGCTCCTTGCGGTGACCTTTATTACCGTCCTTGGACACCTGCATCAGAGTCACTTCTTTTCACTTCTGAATCCCTGCCTCTGCCTTTGCAAACAGATCCCCCAGTACCAAGTGAATCACAGCCTCACGGTACTTTTCCTCTGACTTCAGACTAGTCATAAGTTTTGGAGTTCTTCCACGGTGAACTTTCACACTCGGCACAGAACACTCTGGCCCTCAGACTCAGCCCTACACCATTTGGTGAGACCTTTGGTGAAAATTCAAGGTCTGGGCTTATGACACAATATTTTTTCCTGGTCTGTTCATCCTTGGCACAGTTTGGGCCTAGCATATTGGAACAGGCGGATCCACCCTACTCAATCACATTGGCACCTTCTGACACTGAAGTAAATCAGATCCTGTGTCTCCCAGATCACATTTTGAGATCTTACACATGCGGGGGAAATAGACTCCAGCGCATCTCTGAGAATATATGCAAATCCTAAAGCTCACATACATTCAAATTGCTTTTCAAAAACAAAGACCATGAAAACCAAAGCTATAAAAGAAGATGAGTCATCAACCCAGGAATCTTTCCCCCAGGCACACACGACACCGTGTTCCTTCCCGGATGCTCTTCCTTCACAGATTATAGAGCCTGCCGACATCCTTCTGGGGAAAGCATTATCTGATTCCACAGGCAGTTAAGAATAACATGTAAATGTCATTTAGCTGAGCCATTTCTACATGGATCAAAAGACGTGCTCAAGTTACTAACTATGATAGCCAAACCCTTTATTTCAATAAAATCACAGCAAACCCACAGAGCTCTCCCAACTGAATTTACACCAGTGTGGTGTGGGAGTCATTCAGACATTCCTTCCAGGTTAGTAGACTATTTGCAATTCAGCTTTTTTACTGATGTGCATGTTATATAACCACCACCAGCCACGGGGGAAGCTAGAATCCAAGGCTGCTCAAAATTTTCCACTGTGTACTCAAGGGCAACAGGCGAGAGGGAAGGAAGACTCCCTTGCTTCATGGCGACATGGCTAGAACTGCCCTGCGCAGTAAATATCAGTGTGAGAGGCAGCGTAAGACAGTCGGTAAATTCATGGGCTCCGGAGGTGGGCGGCCTTGTGTTTGGATCCTGACACATTTAGGAGCTATGTGGCCTGGGCAGTGTCCTTTGCCTCTCTCGGTTGATATTCTTATCTGTTTCGATGATTTTATCTTCCACTTACGGTTGCTGTGAGCCCTAAATGAGTTAATATATGTTAAGTGCTTAGCAGGGTTCCTGTCTGTACGGGCTCGATAAATGTTAGCTATCACTTAAAAACACAATTGTAATTTCCACGTTTCATTTTAATTTAGGCAATATCAGGTTTTACTCTATATCAGTCCCCCTTTTTTTGTTGTTTTTTAGAAAACAATGTTTTCCCTCAGATTTCCAATGGAATCGGCCCTCCCTGCAGAGGTACCCTGTTGGTGCTTGGCTTTGCATAAACCCTCGTATACCACCACCAAGTCCAAGAGGGACACCACCCTGATTTGGGAAACTCAGTCTTGCTGAAGAGAACGCAGTGGCACTTCATCAATAGGCCTCCCAGAGGATTTATTGTTATTTGTTTTCTGAATAACTGAGCAAAAACTAATCCTTGTGGATAAAGCTACCACGGAATGAATTATCTAATTCTTTTGACTTAATGGGGAAGGTGTAGGAAAAGACTGATGTCTACACCTGCTCACAGCTCCGTTGTTTTTAAGGAACTTCACTAGTAGAACTTACTTGATCAACAGGCTCTGGAGGACTTCTGGTCAGCACTCTGAAAAACAATGGCCATGGTTGGTATCTGGAGATGAAGAAGGTGAAGGAGATTGTGGTGAACGTAGCTTATCACCCTGAAGGAACTCTCGCCTCAGAGCCAGGGGACCTGGGTTCTAGGCCTGGTTCTCTCTCACTTGCTCTGTGGTTCTGCACAAGCCCCTTCTCTTCTTTGGATGGTTTCTCCATGTGTGCAAAGAAGGGATGGGGATCTTCCTGGATAACCTTTAACCTTTCTTCACACTCCAAAATTTCAACTGCCTACAAACTGCTTAGGACTTCCATGATTAAAGAAAGTTAATCCCTTTCCTCATGGGGAACATAAAGTGTAAGTCATTTTTTGTAGTAGTGATTTGACTCCAAAATTAGACATTCTATTTTTTTTTCAATATACAGCTATTTTTGTCCAGGCATTATTCTGAGAATTACCTTTTTTTTTAAAAAAAAATCACGACTCGTACATTATTTCACTTAAACCTCACTATTATCCTCTAAGTTTCTTTATTCTCATTAGACAGATCAGAACCTGAAGCTTAGAGGAGTGTTACACCCTATAGACGGTCACACAGTTGGCAAACGGTTACTTTAGGATTCGAACTCAGGTTCATTGGATTCTAGAGCTCAGGCCCTTGGCTAACTCCTAACCGATCTGATTTAAAAGAATCTGACTGTCCTACACACGTGCTTTCTGAGCCTGTGATAGGTCTGCTTATCTCTGCTGGGTTTCACTTTTAAGAAGCCAGTCGATTGTTAGCAGTCGGTCAACATTCTTGCTCTCTGTAAATCGATCTGGATCAGATCTGATCTTTCTCTCCATCACTGGTCATGCATTTCTGACTACTTAGTAGAAAGTTCACAACTTGATTGTGCCTTGTCACACTGGTGGCTGTATCTCATGGCCCTGTGACTTTCCCAGTGACTGGCACATGGGAGGTCATGGTGGTAAATGCTGATTATTGAAATGCATGGAATCATAAATCTGAAACATTTAATGTAATAACAATTCTAAATACAGATTTAGTTAGTTTGTATTCGAGGAGCAATGCCATTTTTATGAAGAAGTCTAAAAATAAACAGTGAAATGATATTTTTCTGAATCAGGGGTAAACTAAACAGAACATTGACCTCGATAATGTTACTCCAGCACCAGCATCATTTCAACACCCACTTGGTTTCTTTTGCTCCTGGTGACTATGTGGCTACAGTTTATGATGATGAATACGGATAGTAAGAAGGATGAAGAGTTTAGAATGCAGCTGAGTTTAGAACATTTAGAACATTTGTTCTGGAAATGCCAGGGCTAAGGGAATCAAACCTGAGTCCTCTGCAGAGGAGATTTGGGGGAATTAACAAAAAGATACTGATTTTTGACTCAAGGAAAGGGGGCTTATAGAAGGCTCAAAATTTTTTCCTGAAATCAAACTTCTCTTATAAGATGGTATTTGAATACATAAGGATAAATAGCCTGGAAACATACGGACTGCATTGCCCATGCAATGCACACAAGTTTTGATACTAAGGGAGCGCATACTTCAAGAGGATAATTTGGCCTCTGCCAAAACCAGAATATTTAAGAAATCCTTCCAGAGATTTTGCCAAAACCCAGAGCCACTAGACTCTTCTATCCCTAGCAGCTCCCCCTTTAGCCGGTTTGCCCAGCAGCCTGGCCAAATGAAACAGAGAACTCAGCATCTTCTGAGAGGGATGTTTGCCAGTCCTAACCCTGGAGATATGTTCAAGGGTTTCCAACCGGTCCTCTGAGCCAAGAGCACAATTCGAAAATGCTGGAGTCTCTTAGCGTATCTGCTTTGGTTACTTTGAGAGGCAGCGATGTGCAAGTTGCCAGGTTGAGAACAGGATCCGTGCTGTAAACTATTTGTGAAAGCCCCACTTCCTTCTGCTGTGGCCAGGTTCTTCCCACTCCAGGCAGTCTGTGCGAGGACAAAAAACAAGGGCTATTGTCAAATTAATGACTCTCCCCCCAAAATTATGGCAGGTGGCAAGATTCTTGGCCATCGAGTTCCAGCCAAAACATGTCACATTCTTTTTCTCCTGGGGGAGGCACTGGGAACTTGCTGTGAGTCAGCGTGAGGGGGCGGCAGCAGAGAGAAACTGCTGCTTGAGCATCTTGCCTGTTACTGAGGAGAATTAGTCAATTCTTGGAAAGAGGGAAGCGCTCTCCTTGCTCTGCTACCCACTTCCAGATTCTCCCCTTGGCCTTGGAGTGGAGAATTAGCGATCTAATGTAATCCATTTCATTCACCTCGATATATATATGTTCACTGAATTTCTACTCAGCTCCCCACTCAATGCTGGGCCCTGGGAAGAGGTCAATACCTTTGACTCAGTCTCTCCCCTCAGAGGACTAATAGGTCAGTGTGAAATTCCCCTGAGCATGTTCACAGAACATTAGTCCCTGGAGACGAGCCATTAAAACAGTGTGACAGGGGCCGGCCCAGTGGCCCAGCGGTTAAGTTCTCACGTTCCGCTTCTAGGCGGCCCGGGGTTCGCTGGTTCGGATCCCGGGTGCGGACATGGCACTGTTTGGCAGAAGCCATGCTGTGGTAGGCGTCCCACGTATAAAGCAGAGGACGATGGGCACGGATGTTAGCTCATGGCCAGTCTTCCTCAGCAAAAAGAGGAGGATTGGCAGAAGTTAGCTCAGGGTTAATCTTCCTCAAAAAAACAAAAAACAAAAAACAAACAGTGTGGCAGGTCTAAAAGTGTTAGGAAATGTCAAATTCTCTATCATTCTTCAAGAAGATACACAATATATGGTTACCGTATTAAAGTCTTTGAGAAGTCCCCTTGTATAGTAATTAGCTAACTTTAACACGACTTTCTCAAATTTTTAATGATCATTAACCACACCACACTTTATCTCCTACGATGATTTCCCAAAGACTTTGGAGAATATCAACTAGTGCAAAGAGCCAAAATTATACTTTTGTGAGACAAGTATGATATTTAATGATAATCACAAAGTACAGAGTTAGCACAGAAGAGAAATGTAGAGAGTCAGAAGGCCTCTCTCGAAGAGGTGATATGCTAAGTAGGTTCTGCTAGATGAATGTTATGGTCTGAGGGTGTCACCCCCAAATTCATATGTTGAATACTAACCCTCAGAGGTGATGGTATTAGTAGGTGGGACCTTTTCGAGGTGCTTAAGTCATGGGGGTGGAACCCTCAGGAATGAGATTAGTGCCCTATAAATGAGGCTCCAGAGGGCTCCGTAGCCCCTCCCTCTATGTGAGGACACAATCAAAAGGTGCCATCTACCAACCAAAAGGGGGACCCTTAGCAACCACCACACCAAATCTGCTGGTGCCTTGATCTTGCACTTTTCAGCCTCCAATACTGTGAAAAATAAATTTCTGTTGATTATAACTTATCTAGTCTGTGATATTTTGTTATCCGGCCCAAATGGACAAAGACAATGAGTGAATGTTTTCCAGGTAGAAAACATGTGAAGGGCGTTCCAGACAAAGAGAAAGCGTGTGCAAGGAAGTGGAGTTTGCAGGAGCAAAGCTGTCTCTGGCCAAGTATGTCAGTAGACATGTTGGAAGTTCGGGGAAAGCAGTGGAAGGAACAGCAGAGATGATGCTGGAAAGGGCTAGAACCAGATCTTGAAGTTCTTGTATGCTACCCCAATGTTTTGAGCTATGGGTAAATATTAAAATATGGAGAGTGTTTTCTCCAAGTTCAACCTGTTGTTTAACACAATGTCCTTCTTCATGTATTGTACGGTGAGCTGTTTCCTACTGGATTCACTCAAGGTCACAAAATCCAATCTTGTGTATAATGAAGGCCTCTGAAGACAGGAAGGCATGGCCCCTGGTATTTAGGGGCATTAACCTCACAGGGTACCTTTTGATCCCTGGGACTGTGGAAGCAAACTTAATAGATGCATGTAAGTAGGGACGAGTGCGGGTAACTCAAGAGCCTGCATTAGAAATGTTGACGGTTGAGGCAGGGTGGAGCTGAGAATCCAAGGGGTGAACCAGACATTGTCCAGGAAGGAATGAAGCCAACGTGGTGATCCTGCCTTCAGGAAAATTCAGTGCCTGCTTGCTGTGTCAGACACGAGGGTCTCGAGAAAGAATGATGAGCTGAAGTCAGGAAGACTGAGCTCTTGTTCCAGTTTGAGCACCACTTGCTACGCAGTCTTGGCCAAATGGTTTCCCCGTACAATGAAGAAGTTGGACTGTGAGACCCAAAGAATATTTCAGCTCCAATACACTAGCCGTCTCTCAATGTTAGCCAGCTCAACATTGAATTAAAAGTTAAAACAAATCATAATCAATGCATTGATTCAAGAGATCACAGAAAAAAAGGGAAATATTAGAGAGCTGCAAAGTGTGGACACCGTTCTATGCTCTTTATTAAGTTCTCAGTGAACCCTCACATCAGCTATGCAAAAGTTACTTTCATATTCATTTTGCATATGAGTAAACCAAGACTCAGAAAAGTTGCCCTAACTTCTTACACCTCCTAAAGGAGGCGGATAGAGTTTGGCAGCAGGTCAATGTGATTGCAAAGTCCTGCTCTTTTTATTGCATCACACTGTCCAACGCCCTGAAATAAGGTTTATGAAGTGCTCTGGAGTGGATTGAGTAACAGAGTGGTCTGCCCTCCAAAGTCAAGAGGATGCTGTTAATGGAACAGGGGATAAGATGGAAAATGCTGAGGCTAAGTGTTTCCTAATTGCGCTTCTCGGCACAGAAGTGTGACATACAGAGACTGTTCCTCAAAGAGTGGCCCGTGGGGTCCAGCCGTCTGGGGCAAACGGGCGACAAATACAATGGTGACCAGGTAAGCTGGAGCCCACTCCCATGAAATGGTGGCCTCTCACCACTCTCACTCCTCTTCCTCAGTGTCAGATGGGGCTAGCTTTACTCCGACACACCCAATAAAACCCCCAGCCCCAGAAAACTTGTCCAGCTTAACTTCTTTTTGAGGAATAGGCATGTGGAGAGAAGCCAAGTGGCTAAGTTCAGTTTCAGTCTGAACAACTTCATGAAAACACTAGAAAGCTGGTTTCTCTGAGCAAATCTGTAGATGTCACTTACATGGGAAATGTATTAGTCTGCTCAGGCTGCCATAACAAATACCGTGGTCTGGGTCATTTAAATAATAGAAATTTATTTCTAACAGTTCTGGTGGCTGGAAGTCCAAGATCAAGGTGTGGGCAGGTTTGGTTTCTCCTGAGCCCTCCCTGCTTGGTTAATTGGCAGCCATCATCTCACTGTGTCCTCCCATGACCTTTTCTCTCTGAATGTGCATCCTTGCTGTCTCTTCCTCTTATAAAGACATCCGTCCTATTGGGTTGGGGCCTCACCCCAAAACCTCAAATAACGTTAATTTCCTCTTTAAAGGCCCTACCTCCAAATATAGTCACGTTGGTGGTTAGAGCCTCAACATATGAAATTTTGTGGGACACAGCTCAGTCCGTAACAGGAAGGAAGGTCTTATACTGGAATTTTCATTACAAACGTATTTAAATGGAAAAATCACGAGTCCAGTTAGCAATGGGATGTCACTTAGAAACAGAGCAGTAGTTCTTGTCTCTGACTGCACGTGGAATCACTTGGGGAGCTTTCCAAAAACAGCAATGCCTCGGTTCCAATCCAGACGGATCAGGACCTCAGGCACTGGTGTATTAGTCAGGGTTCTCCAGAGAAACAGAACTGATGAGATGTGTGGGTGTGTGTATATATGTGTGTGTGTGTGTATGTACATGCATGTATATATATACACACATATGGTGATGTTATATATATTATCTATATGTAGTAAGTTCTACACAGAGAGCGAGAAAGAGAAAGAGAAGAGAGAGAGAGATTGATTTTAAGGAAATGGCCACATGAATGTGCAGACGGCCAAGTTCAAGATTGGCAGGGTAGGCTGGCAGGTTGGAGATCCGGGGAAGAGCTCACGCTGCAGCTTGAGGCCAAACACAATCTGGAGGCGGAATTCCCTCTTCTCCCACTGTCCTCGGTCTGCTCTTTCTTAAGGTCTTCAACTGATTGGGTGAAGCTCACCCACGGCATGGAGTTTAATCTGCCTTCTTCAAAGTCTACTGATTTAAATGTTATTACCATCTAAAAAGATCTTCACGGAAACATCCAGATTGATGCCTGACCAAATATCTGGGTACCGTGGCTGAGCCAAGTTGACACATAAAATTAACTACCATAATTCATATATTTTTGGAAAATAAGCAATTTGCTGTTTTCCTGTTTAGCTTGAGGGGTGACTCAGGTCACGAGGATTTTGTTTTCCTTTTTTAATATTTTAGGTTTGCTCTGACTTCAAGAAGGGTTTTTTTTTTTGAGGGAAAGATTCGCCCTGGACTAACATCTGTTGCCAATCTTCCTCTTTTTTTTTCTTCCTCCCCAAAGCCCCAGGACCTGGTTGTATATCCTAGTTGTGAGTCATTCTGGTTCTTCTATGTGAGCAGCACAGCAACTGACAGACGGATAGTGTGGTTCCACCATCAGGGAGCAAACCCGGGAGACAGAAACGGTGAGCGCCGAACTTTAACCACTAGGACATCAGGGCCAGCTCCACAACGGGTACTTTGTAATAGATCCCCTGGTGATTCCAATATGCATTCAGGGTTGAGAGCCATTGATCTAGAACCAGGACTTTCAGAGCCAAGACCTGTGAGTTGACCTGACAGCCTGGGCTCTTTCCTTCCATCCTGCCTTAGTCACACAAACCCGTTTCTCTGCTGGTTCCTCACTTTCTTCTCTTCTGTTCAGGCACTGTTTTTCAACATTGCCTGTGCATTCTAATTTCCTGGGAAGATTAAAAACACTGATGCCCAGGTTCCACCACTAGAGACTTTGATGTACTTGGTAGTGGGTAATCAGAATTGCAAATGCAAAATGCAGCCTGGGCATCAAGGGTTGAAAAATTCTGCAGGAGATTCTAACAGGCAGCCAACGTTGAGAAAAATCATTCAAGTAATTTCACGTATGTATTCAAGCCTTCAGTTTAGGTTGGGTTCATAAGAAACTCTCTTTCTAAGCTGCGGTTGGTTTGTAAATCCTCCACAATACGGAATTTACAATCTGGGATTGTAAATATGTCTGGATTTTCTTAATTGAAAAAAAAATATATATTCTAAAGCACCTCACAATGAAGTTAACCACTTAGACCCTTATGCTCAGAGACTCATTCCTCCTGCGAACTTTTATTGACCGATTTCCCTGCAGTGCCACATAGGCCTTCCACACAGAACCACGGGAGAGACAAAGGAGAAAAGACATTTTGTCACTGCATGAGGAAGTTGCAGTTGAATGGAGAAAGCAGACATTAATGTCACCATGATAAAAATGTGGTAATTACCGGAGAAGGAGGAGGAACAAGATCTCTGTGACCCCAGAGAATTTCTTCAGGTGGAAGAGGGAGTCGGAAGGCCTTCCGAGGCAGAAAGAGGAGCTGCCTTAACCGCCCAGAGATGTGACAGCTGATGATGCACTCAGGAAATGGCAGACGGTCTGATGCTGGTGAGTCAGAGTTCATGCGAGGAGCGCTGGAAAGGTAGTTTGAGATTAGATGGTAAACAGCCCTGAAAGCTAGACTAGGGAGCTGAAAGTTTTAATATAAATCCTAAGGTTTTTCTTAATGAGAGAGAACATTTACCAACATTTTAACAAAAATTACCTGAAGGCAAGCAAAGGGCAGCATTGGGAGCAGGCAGGGCAGATTTAAAGGAATTTTCTAGAAACAATTTAGGTAAACTATTATGAGGACCTTAACTTGGGAATTGGCAGTGGGAATGAGGAGGGCAGAAAAGATGGGGAAGCAGGCAGTCAGTGAGTGCAGGTAAGTGGCAGAGCCAGGATTTGAAGCAAGGTCTTGGCTTCATTTAACACATGGGCATACACTAAGATGTACACACAGACACACACACTGAGGACAGAATATGTGCCAGGCACTGTGTGTTGGGTGGTGGGGGACCTGAGATAGACCCAGTCTCTGGTGTCATTGTACTTACAGGTAAGGGGAGGATACACAAAAATAAGAAGCCATCATCCAACATGACAAGTATGATGAGAACAGCAGTAGAGGGCATTATGGGAACAAGTCAGGGAGCAAGCCAGCTGACCCAGACTTAGAGGGGCCCTTCCCAGAGAAAGGACATCTAAGAAGAGATCAGAAAAAGAGGTGGATTAAAAGTGCACAGGGGCAGCTGGGGAGGGCAGGTGTGCTCCAAGCAGAGGGAATGGCAGCCTTCTTGCCTGAGGGGTCCAATCCTGCTCCCTAAACGGGTCTCCGACTGCATTCGGAATGTGCTTCCTCACATTAAGGTCCTGACAGCTGTTATTCTGCAATGATTTCCAGCTCATGAGATGTCAGCTTTCTCCTCCCTGGGACGACCCATAAAGGATCAGAGAAAGTCACGCTGGAAAAGGTCTGTAAGGACCCCCATTTCAACCCCTCAATTTACAAAGAAGGCAAATGAAATCCTGGAGAAATAGACTATTTTCAGGTAATGTAGCAATTTAGAACTGGAACGCAGGTCTCCTGTTTCCCAGTCCAGTGTCTTTTTACATGTCACGCACACTTGTTATAGCTGAGTTTGATGTCAAGGGCACTCTGTGTCTAAAACTCCTTGCCAAGTGTTTTTTATTTAATTTACTCCACCATGTGCTCACTCATAATTATTAAGTTCCTACAATTGTAGCAAACTGCATGTCTCTTCCCCAAATGCGCTTCCTGTACAGTAAGCCTGTTCTTCTCATTCCTTCCAGACTTACTGTTAATTCGCTCATCATCTCAAGTCTTATTATGCTCTTCTTCCTGGGGCACAAATGAACTCAAGCACTGAACTGCTTCATCATTCCTGATACTAAAAGTTTAATTTCAGAAATTCTCAGGCCAGGCCCATTTCCTAAACTTCTGGCAGCATCTACTATAGGCAGGCTTCATGGCACCCACGGGATGGCCTCATTCACCCTGTCATCATCCATTCCCCATGTCAACCCAGACTCACATTCAGCTAATGTTTATTGAGCAGTCTCTGTGCTCGATGCTTTATATGCATGATGTCATCTGATCCAGAACATATTTCAGCTGGGTAAATATTGTCCCCATTTTCCCAGTGAGGGACCTGAGGCCCAGGAAGGTTAGAACACCCTGCCCAATTATACCTTGGAGTGGATGAGCCAGGTTGACTGCCTCCTGGTTCACTGTGTTTTTCTGGTATCTCAGGCTACTTTGTCCCTTAGATTTGATGGGAGAAGTCCTGCTGGATGGTGAAATTATCATTTTATTTCATTTTTGCTGGCAATAGATTTTGTTGTGACATGTTGTCTGCCAGCATCAGACGTCCAGTTATGTTTCATCCCAGTTCCACACATCCTGTGGATAATTCACATACCAGCCGTTAAAATAATGTCTTTCAAATGAGGATGGTGGGGCATGACCTGTGAATGTTTCCTGCTCTCAAAGCCAGGAGATGAAGGTAGCTGACTGCAAGCTAAGAGAGAATCCTCCTCATCTGTGGCAATTTCTTTGCTCAGGGGAGATCAGCGATCACTTAGCGCTGCCTCTGGATGTGGCTCTGCGGTTCCTCTGACGACTCAGCTTTTCAAGGCAGGATGAGAAAGCCTGTGGGGTCAGGGTGGACGAGGGAGGGTGGCTTGAACGTGGGGAGAAGGTGAGGGCACCCCGCCTGGAGATGTGGCGGGAGTAATGATGTGTGAATCCTGCATGACTCAGCCCTCTGGGCAGGTAATGAAAACCCAACAGACACAAGCTTGTTTAAGAAAATATGCATCATTGATGTGGCTATTTTGGGAGATGAAAGAGAGCTTGAAAAGGAGAAACATGTGAAAAGTATTCAAGTTGAGTGAGTGTGATAGAAAACCAAGATTTCCCTTCATAATTGAACAGTAAAAAGCAAATGTGTCCTGATCTTTCAAGTCACAGGGTTGGAAGGAAGAATGGGGTGTGGGGGACAGATGTTGGCAGTTGTTTGCTCTCTGGATGTACACATTGTGGTTTGGGGACTGAGGGACTTTGGAAGGGATTTGCTCCTTTATTCCTTTATTGTTTCTAAGAGAAACCAGGCCTCAAGTGGGGTTGGGAAGGAAGATTCTTCACACCAGCCCCCTGGACATGCCAAAGCTTCCCCTGTGACAAGAGCCTGTGCTGGCAGACATCTGCAGTTACCTCACAGCTCAGTGAGGGCAGAAATCCTCTTTCTGATCACTTGCAGCAGATTCCATGTGGAACCGTGATCAACCAGGCAGAAGATGGGGTGCAGGAGAAAACAGGCCACACAGGGCTCTGTGGCCTTTGATGCACATGTGTCAGATGGGGGGCTGACGTGTCCTTTCACCCTTAGTGGAGTCCCGAGGCACAGGAGGATGAGGCATGTTTGAGAAGAGAGGATCTGAATCCTGCCTGCTCTGTTCTCTCCTAATTCTCACCGCTGCCTCCCGACTGGTCTCTTCCAGGCACCCGGGTCCAGCCTTACACCCCACGTAGAAAAGGCACCTCTAACACCTTGGTTTTTATCTCGTTGTTTTTGTTTTTTCCTGAATTTCTGATCCTGATCTGCTCCCAACCCTCCTGACTGCTAATATCATCAATTGTTCGTTTAGTCAATACATATTTAAGAAGACCTCACTGGGACTCTGTTCTCTCATCTGTGCTGCATCCCTTACCTCCCTCTGACTCGTTTGCCTCCTTTTCTGATGCTCAGCCCATGGAGACACAGCTTGCTCATCATTTGGATTTTTTTATTGGTTAAGACCTCTAGGAAACATCCCTCAAGCTCTACTGCCCTGGGACTCTTCCTCTGGCAGCCTCCATGGGGAGCACTCCTCCCCCAGCTTGGGGTTGTCAAATTCCTTTAGGAACCCACACATTCACCCTGCAGCTCATCTTACAAAAGCCCTGGTTGCTCTAATCTTGTCCTCCCTCTGCCTAGAAGACATCACTGACTCCATTGATCCAAAGCAGTAATTCCGGAAGTGTCTTCTGAGGTACCTTAGTTGACAGTGATTCTAATACAAGACTCAAAGCTGTATTTTTCTTTTAAATATAAATATTTATTGAGTCTCTGTTAGGTGCCATACCCTAACAGATTCTGTGCACACAGTGATGAGCAACTTAGACATGTCCAATGCCCTCATGGTGTTTACCATTTATCATGGAAGACATCAAACAGTTACTACTGTGAAAAGTATTTTGAAGAAAAAGTGAAGGGTGTTATAGAAATGAAAAAGGGGCAGTGGTTGTGAAATCTAGTCTGAATACTCAGGAAAGTTGAGCCCTGGAGCATGAGCAGGATTCAGTACGCTAGGATGGGGACAATAGTGCCAGGCAGCAGGAATCACTGTGTACGTCACCACCCTAGCACTGGAAAGAGCAGGACATGTTTCAGTGACAGAAAGAAGGTGGTTTGGCTTGAAGACAAGTAGTGCTCTAAAAGGACAATCCCTGAGTGACTTTGCAGCATCATCGGGAACGCTTCCTAAAAATGTAAATACCTGATTCTCACCTCCAATTGTTAAATCAGGGATGGAACTCTGATAGATTGATTGCAAAAATGGATTTCCTGGGTCAATAACCTTTGTAGTGTGACTTTGCAGCTTTTTCCATGAAGAGATGGAAATCTCTTTCTCCACTCTTTGAATCTGGACTGGCCTTATCACCCACGTTGGCCAACAGAATGAGGTGGAAGTGTTCTCATGCCAATTAGGAGCCCAAGATTCAAGAAGTAGTGTGTTCTCTGCTCTTTCTCTTGGAACTCTGGCTCTAATATGTAAACAAAAGCAGGTGAGCCAGCTAGAGAACAAGGGACCATATGGAGGAGAGTCCAGTTGTCCCTCTGAGGCCATCCTAGACCAGCCTACAGCAAGCCAGCTCCTTAACATGTAAGTGAGCTCAGCCAAAATCAACAGAACTGCTCACCTGACCCACACCTGGCAGCAGATGCACTAGTAAGTCCAGGGGAGACCAGTGGTGTAAAACCATAATCATTTGAACACTAACAACTGGTTGTATGTTCAGCCACTCAGAGTGGGTGGTTTGTTACGCAGCAAATAAAACCAATACAGGAATCAAGAATATGGACAAGGATTTTTGAGAGCAGAATAGGCAGAGGTCAGATCTAGTAGGACTTTGTAGGGCATGAAGAGGGTTTGGCATTTTATCCTAACAGTTATGTGAAGCTTTCGAAAGGTTTTGAGCATGGAAGTGACACAATTAGGTTTGCGTCATAGAAAGATTAACTTGGCTACTTTGTGGAGAATGAACTACAGGAGAAGAGGATGAATCAAGCTAGACTGAATTCAACTTAAGTTTTGTTTTGTTTCACTTTTTTCTTTAAGTAGGTAAACTGAGATCCAACTCTGCATTAAGTAATGGGATTACAAGGAATAAGACCCATACCCTGTCCTCAAGTCTGGAGGGAGACTGAGAGTTATGATGTATTTTAACAAGTACCATAATGGAGATTCACTCAGGTAGTCATGTTGGTGTGGAGAAGTAGCACCTAGACCAACCTGGGGGAAAATCCAGGATTCTGTCCAACTGGTGATAGCTGAGAATGCCCTGAAGATGGGAACATCATTTCCTAGGAAGAGGAAGGAGCCTAAGTGAAATACGGTATTGCCAAAGTATGAAGCACGAGGTGGGAAGCAGAGGAACTAGATGGGCTAGGTGCGTAGAGTCCACGTCACAGAGTCTTCTTTGTGCCTATTGAGGCTGTAGACAGGCAACAGTGCAACAGGAGCTGCATGGCAGACGTTCCTGATGCCTGAGACATGAATGGACTGGTATAGAAGAAGCTCAGTTAAGAAGGGCAGGACCCTGCTCTGGGAGCCCTTAGGATGAGTGTTGCCATGGCCATTTGACCTGACACAGCTGAGGCAGAGCTGTTTGCTACGTAGGAGGTTGGTGGACAAGACAGAGAAATCAGCAATCACCGGAAGTCTCCCTTGGTTTATAGATTTTGACCCAGGTTCCTACAGTAGCCCTCAGTTTCTCCTGATTGTCTTCTGGAAGCCAGCAGTCAGCGGAGGCAAGAAGAGAACATTTTTTGCTGTGGCACCTCCTCCTCCCCAGAGTGTTTGGCATCTTGTGCTGCCAGTCTCCAGCTGTCTGTCTAGACGAAGCCCAGATTGGACGTGTGAGGTATAGAACACTGTGATCCAGGCCTACTCACTCTTGGCCAACTGGAGGGTGAGCACTGGGGACAAAATCTGTGCTGGAAAGATTGGGGACATCTTTTTCCTATTAGCAGTTGGATGCTCCCACGACCCATGGATGTCTCTGGCCACTGTACTGCCATGTCTCCAAATATACACTGGACCCAAGGCTGCTTAGAGGAGCCCTCCGTCTCATGCCTCTGCTGACCATTTCTTGGGCATCAGAACAAACATCATTTGATCACAAGGGCAGAGATCCCTGGGCAACCTCAAAACCTCTAAGGATAGTAACTATTTTTAAAGATTAAATTCCTGTCTGTGCAAGACCTAGACACTCATATTATCCTCCCATTATTCTGTGAACGTCACACAACAACTCTGTGAAAGAGACATTATAACCCTATTTTAAAGTGTTAATTAGGAAACCAAGTAACTTGCCCAGAATCTCCCAGCTACAGATGCAATGGAGCCAGGACTGCAACTCAGAACTGCTTGAGTCTGTGCCCCACATTCTATCTATTCAACTACACTGCCTTTGCTGCCCAACCTCGTCAATCACAGATGAGGACAAAAGGACAAGAGAGAGAAAATGATTTGCTGAGACGTATGGCAGAGCCTAGCTCTCTCACTCGAGGCTCTGGACTCTCATTTCCTTCTCCCTCGGGGCACTCTCATCTTCTCCTTGGTATATTTCCTGAGTCACTGCTCCAGGTCTGCCTCATTCAACCTGGGAGGCATGAAGCTGGCTGGAAATCCCAGACAGCTGAGTCTGATGCTCTCAGCAGACGCAGCTCCCAGGTCCCCTACTGGCCTAGAAGCAGGCAAGGGCCTCTGACAGAGAGCTGGTATGAGGTGTGGGGTACCACATGCAAACCCTGGACTTCACATCAGACGTTCACACTGGAAGGACTCTGGAGGCAGTTAAGACCCTAATGTTTATTGTGATCATTTGAATGAAGTTTTTGTCTTCCTTCATGAGAATTGCTTTCTTTTTTCCATAACTATTGATCCTGTATCTTGCCCTGGAGGGCAAGATTAGTAGTATTAGCTCATATCTGTCACTTTCATTTTACCCATATCACTGTGGCTCCATGGAGTGAGAGCTGTGCACTGTGGAAGACGCCTCTGTCTGTTCCTCCAAGCACCTACTACCAAGAAGCTCATTTGCCAGGATCATAGAATCAGGGCAGGACCAGCTGTGTAATTTGTGGCACCTAATGCAAAATGAAAATGTGAGGCCCTTCATCAAAAATTACTGAAAATTTCAAGGTCTGATAGTACAGCGTTACACCAAGCACAGAGCCCATCTAAAGCTGGACACTCACGGAGCTGGCCCTGAGTGGGACTGTAGAAATGTAGCAGAGATGGAGAAGACAGGGCAGTTAGAGCTGGAATAAGTTTATCTGAGCATTAGCAATGCCATCTATGCAATAGGGTGATGACACTGACTGCCAATTGTGCGTGAATCATGGGTAATATACAGAGACTACTGGGAAATGTCAGGTGTTGATTAAGAAGACACGCCCCTTTCCCTAAGAGAGAATCTAGTTCAAATCCCTCATCTTGCAGAGAAGTAACCTGAAGCCCAGAGAAGAAGAATGGCTTTCCACATTTAGCCAGGTAATTCGTTCGTGGTGGAGCTGGGATGGGGGCACCGGGTCTCCTGAGTCTCAGTTTGATGGTCTTTTCGCTAAACCAGGCCCCTTTCCTCTCTGCAGCTGCCTCGGATGTTTCCTGCTTGACTAACGAGGCAGGGCCTTAGTGCTCATCGGCAGATGGTTTGGAGACTGAGTCAACCATCTGTAAGATTGGCCTCCACTTCCTGCCCAGCTGCTGGGTCCCATGATGGGATCATACTGAAATGAACGTTATCCTTCACCACAGGATGCTGGGGGTGAGAGAATATCTTTCTCAAATGACTCCTCACATGGTTCGTGATGAAGTGGCTTTCTCTGCACACGGTCACTTTCTAGTCACCAGCTGGCTGATGTGAGCATCCGCCTGGTAGTAGTGTTCTTCGGAGGCTACACTGTAGACAAAGTTGGGGTCCACGGGATCCCTTTACATTGAAATGCCACTGACCAGGCTATGTCAATGCTTAATAATAACAGTGATGTGACAAAAATACTCCATAGGTATAAACTTTTGGGAACTATAAACCACTGTCACATTAGATATCATTGCTCTGATACCAGAAGAAGACTAGTGTAATTTTATTGTAATTTTTCAGAAGAGAACACCGGCTCAGAAGTACTTGACTACCTGCCCAAAGGTACGTTCGCACAAGTGATGGAGACAGTGAACTAGCTCAAGAATACTTTGATGTCTGAATTTTACCCAGTCAGAGAACAATAGGATATACTGAGAGGAAGATGGACTTCAGGGTCCTCTGTATCATCCTCTCTTTCCTGACGCTCTTCCATGGAAACCGAAGGCTGGCAAATCTCTCTGCCACCAAGACCTTAATCCTGGTGTTATTTTTAAGCAGGGCCCTGATCCGCAGGACAGCCTTGGCAAGCATATGGGGGTTGGTCTTAAATTCTGTGGTGATCGTGTTGGCAAATTATGGTTCTAGTCTCAAAGTCACATAGAAGCTTAGCTATTATCATCCGGAGTTGAGGAGCACAGCCACCACTTTTTCACTTACGACTCTCAGTTCTATTATTTCAAGGCCCAAATTCTGTCCCACGCTTCTTATCTGTATGTGTCACTATTTGCTATACTCTCTATTTGAGTGAATCCCAAGCACCTTAGATGCAGAATGTCTCTGGGCTTCTCTCCCTCCACTCTACACGTGCTTTCCCCTCCCAGTTCACTCCAGTATCTTTACCCATATTAAACTCTTTCCTCTCCTGTCTCTGAAATAATGAACTGGTTTATAAAATTCTGTCTGTTTTATTGGCCTCCCTGCCTCCAGCTTTCTACTTTCCTCCCATCCCTTATCCTGCCCCATGGGTGACCCTTGATTATGTTCCTCTCTGTCAAATGTTTTTCCTTTTATTTATTAGTAGGCCAAAAGTAGTTCTTATTCATAACAACCCAAGAGGAATTTATGAAAACTATTTTGCAGATGGGGAAACCGAGCAACTGAGAGTTTAAGAAACTTGTCCGAAGTCATGCAGCTACTAAGTGAGAAAGCAAGGATCTGAACCCAGAAAGTCAGTCTCCAGAGTTCCTGCTTTTGGCCACTATGTTCTTGTTATGGACTGAATGGTGTCCCCAACCCCATTCGTATGTTGAAGTCTTAATCCCCCGTAGCTCAGAATGTGACCCTATTTAGAGATAAGGTCTTTAAAGAGGTAATTAATATGATGCCAGTAGTGTGGACCCTAATCTAATATGACTGGTATCCTCATAAAAAGAGGCAATTTGGATACAGATATGTGCACATACAGAGGAAAGACCACGTGAGAACACAACCAGAAGGTGGCCAACTGCAACCTAAGGGGACAGGCCTCAGAAGAAACCAAATTTTGCTGACATGATGATCTCGGACCCCTAGCCTCCAGAACTTTGAGAAAATAAAGTCCTGTTGTTTAAGGCACGCATTCTGTGGTATTTTATCATGGTAGCCTGAGCAAACGGAGACATTTACGCTGATTCTCATCTCACGTGAACAAAGTCTACACTCCTTCAGCATGACAAAGTACTCGAAGACGTCGCATCTGCCTCATTCTCCTGATTCATCACCCTCACACCACTGAAAACCTGTATTCCAGACATGCTGAGTCTTCAGTCTTACCCTTCTATGCTTTCCCATTATTTTATGCCTTTTCTTAGGGCCTCCCTCTGCTTGTTAAATAATTTTAGTCCTTTATCGCCTGAAAACTTTCAATCATCCTTTAAAATTTGACTTGGGTAAACTTGACGAGACCCTCTATCTGGAAGTCTCTTTAGTCCCTTCCTTCTCTGTTCTCCCACTGACTATCTGTTCATCATCTCACACATCACATTCCATTTCTCCATGAGGCCAGTAACGAGTGCTCGGTGAGGGCCTCACACTATGCTGGGCATTGGGGATGTAGAGATAAAGGTGGCCAGCGCTTGCCCTGAAGGAGGTGAAGGAGCCTGCACTACTGTTAACCATGGTGGTGTCAAGTCCAGAGAAGGGTCACCTAACCCAGCCTGGAGGTCAGCAAAGACTTCTTGGAGGAGTGGAGCTGAGGCTTCGATGACAGATGTGAGTGGGAGGAAATGGGGAGGCACAGAAAGCATTCCACGCAGGAGAGGTAACACGAACAACGTGTAGAGAAACAATGGGGTGCAATTATAGTTCCTTCCAATGGACTGTATGATTATGTATGTCATGTCTGATTTAATTTTAGGGGCTGCCAAAATATTTGCTAAAGAAATAACTGTTGAATGAACAAATGCATAAATGAATCAATGACTCAATGAAAGAGTATATGAGCAATTAAACAAGTCTCTTAAATCAGTTAGAATCCTTTGGTTGTAAGCATCAGAAACCCACTCCTGCTGACTCAAGCAAAAAGAGAGTTTATTGGGAAGGTTAGGGGAAGCTCATAGGAAGGGAGGAAAGATGAAAACCAGGCTGGAAGGCAGCGACAGGCCACTCTGGAGGCCCCAGAGTGGGACCTGCCTGCCAGGCTTGCTCCCAGGCCATGGCTGGAAGGCATGAACCACAGGTGTCTTCTGTCTTTTGGTCACGCTCTTTCTTTTCAAGTTCTAGGAAGTGAGATCTCGATTGGTCATGTGCTCACCTCCTGGTTAGGCCAGACCTCTGCTTCCCTGATTTTATCCAGTGGAAAAGAAATATTGCCATAGTAAAAGTCAGGTTTCACCACCAAACATGTGCAGTTGACATTGAGGCATCAAGAGAAACAAATATCCACTACATAGAAGTTTTCAGACAACTCGCATGGCTCTTTTTCGTGGTCTGAAGCATCCTTAGAAACTTTTTCACGTTCAGAGCCATAGCTTGTTGATGCCAAGAGCTTTCTTCGGCCAATGAACCCTGTGTAAAGTTTTGATATGAGATGAAACGACCTCGGGAATTAGTACATCTGCTTCCAGCCCTTACTCCTGTGGGGTAAGGTACTTTCAGTAAGTCCATTCTAAGCAGCAGGTCAGCTCCAACACTTGCTGGTAGTTGCTAATTTCCCCAGACCTATGCAAGAGCAAGTTCAGATGTTTCTATATTCACAGGTCCATCTTGCCTGGACTAGGTAACATTTGTGAAGGTACTTGGTTAATTATCTAGTGTTCTATAAATGGAAATTAATATTTCTTTTGTAGTCCCACTAGAGAACAGAGGCCTTTGTTTCCTTTATTTAGCAATTTAGGATCAAAAAATTTCTCTAAAGGGGGTTCTACAAAGTCTGTTTATCCCAGAGTTTAGCATAATCCTTGGCACATAATTCAGACTCCAGGAGGCTCCGTTTCTGTCGTTCTGATCCTTGATTCTACAGCTTCATACTTTTGTTCTTAACTGCTCTCCTGGCTAGGATCCTGCCAGAAAGAGAGCTTATCGAGATGCAGTCCCTTTTTTGGATATACCTCAGGACAGAACCTCGCTGACAAAATAGAAAAAGCATGGGGCTTATTAATTTCATCATTCATCACTCAAAAGGAAACTAGCAGAAGGCCATAAAAGAGCTCAAGAATTTTCCCTTCATCTCTCAGATTAACTTGGTGAGATGTTTCTATGCTTCCCAAGTCCTAAAACTCATACTTCCCTATAAAGTTTCTCACCTACAAAATACCATGAGAAAGAATTGTAATCTTTCTTATGCAGATGGAATTCCTATGTGGTTTCTTTTTTTTGAGTTTGTTGAGGTACTTCTCTATGGCGGTCTCAGCCGTGTGTCCAAGCTCTGGCCCTGGCTTTTGACATGAAATCCCCTCATGTCATCTAATAACATAAATCTTAGTTTCCATGTCTGTAAAATGGGAACCATAGTGCCAGCCTCACTTTTCATTCTTTATTTTTGTTTATTTTTTTAAATTGTCGTAAAATACACATAACGTAACATTTATCACGTTATCCATTTTTTTAGTGTAAAGTTCAGTGACATCAAGTCCTTTCCCATTGCTGTGCAGCCATCACCACCATCCATCTCCAGAACTTTTTGACCTTGCAAGACTGAAACTCTGTCCCCATTAAAAAATAAATCCCCATTCCTTCTTCCCGTAGTCCCCGGCAACTATTTTCCGTCTCTATGAATTTGACTATTCCAGGTACCTCAAATAAGTGAAATTATATAGTGTTTGTATTTTTATGACTGAATTATTTCACTTAGCATAATGTCCTCAAAGTGTATCTAAGTTGTAGCATGTGTCAGAATTTCCTTCTTTTTTAAGGCTGAATAATACTGCATTGGATGTATCCATTTACGTTTAAAGGAATTACTGAGAAGGAAGGACTTATTACTGCCTTTTTGTTGTTTTCTGTATATCTTGTAGCCTTTTGCTCCTCCTTCCCTCCCTTACTGCATTCTTTTTTGTGTAGCTGATTTTTTGTAGTGACAAATTTTGATTCCCTTCTTATTTCCTTTTCTGTTTACAGTCGGGGTTTATGTTCTGGGAAATGTGTTGTTATGTGATTTCATCCTTGTGCCAACATCATAGAGTGTATTTACACAAACCTAGATGGTATAGCCTACTTTACACCTAGGGACCACCATCATATATGCACTCTGTTGTTGACCTAAATGTCGTTATGAGCACGTAACTGTATTCTATAGCTATTTTCTTTGTGGTTACTATGGGGATTGGACAAAACCTCCTAAAGTTGAAACTGTCTATTTTAAACTGATGCCACCTTAACTTCAAATACATACCAAAACTACTCCTTTATAGCCCCATTCCCCTTGATGTTATTGATGTCACAGATTAAATTTATACGTATTGTGTAGCCATTAACACGGATTTATAATTTTTGTTATGATTTTTGCCTTTTAAACCCTGTAAAAGCGTCAGAAGTGGGGTGGTGAATCTAAATTACAATAATACTGCTTTTTGTTTTTCTCCATCTATTTACCTTTGCCTGAGAGCTCTTCCATATACTTTTGTATGGCTTCATTTTTTAAAAAACATTTTATGATTAAGCAAAGTTAAATATGTAGAATCACCTAGTTAATATCAAGTACAAAAGAAGCATTTAATAGCTGTGGCTTCCCGGGACATACTTGTTGACTGACTGATGAGCCAAGTGAACGAATGATTGGATTTCCTTCTCCAAAGTCAGCTCCTAAGAGGCACCATCTAGTTCACTGCGTGGGATTTCTTTGACCACCTACTATGAGTGTGGACAAAAAGAAACCAAAGGCAGTAACAGAGCTGGTCAGCCCGGGATGCATCGTGATTTTTCCTCCAAAAGGTTCTGTGGCCCTGGAGGTTTGGTTTCTCGCTTATCATGTAGATAGGGTCACTGGGGTTAGACTTTATTTTAGAAGATGTGACTTTGGTTTTTCTTTTTCTTTCATTGCTTCAGGAAGTCCCACTCTGAGTCAATGCCAAATGGGTTTGGTTTTCAGCTTGAATTTTCCCGTAAAAGGTGGTGGAAGAGATGATTCATAAATCCCATCCTGACTTTATTTATCTCATGCTCAAGCTGTAGCAGGTGAACCGTTGGACTCTGAAGCATGGGGTTATTACAGAGAAGTAAGCGTGGAAAAGAAAAAAGTGTGCGCATGATAGGACTCAGGCAAATGCATATTTCAAAATGCTCATGAACCTGTGTACAAGCAAACCACACGACAAATGAGGATATGCATTTGCAGAGTGTATAGCGCTATTATTAAGAATAATTATGCACAGGATATTTGGTAGAACCAGGGAAAATGTGTGATTGCATTTGTGGCATTCAGCTACTATTTGATTTACAAACATTGTAGTCAAAATAAAAGAGAATATTGTACCTGCTACATTGAAAGCAGTCACTGTCTTATAGTCATGTGTTTTATGCTTTTCTTAAGGAAATCTCTTCTTTATGCCATTCCTTTGTTCAAATGCGTGTTGTGCATGTTATATAGAAAAGAATAGTGGATCCCATGTTGGAGACCTGAATTCTAATTGTAGCTCCAACACTAAGTACACAGCCCTAGAAAACCAGGTTCCCTTTCCAGGCCCAAATTTCTTCATTTGTAAAGAGAAGCCAAATATTGGCATTGGATTCTTTTCTTTCTTTAGGAAAAACGAGGTGCTATATTTACAAATACCTAAGACAGGGCCATGTACACTCAAGTGTCTAACACTCGACAGCTGTTGAGCAAATACCAGGTTTTCTTCCCAAGTCACTCCAATTGTTTCCTCACCTATAAAGTTGGAGCATATTTTGTATCTTATATCTAATTATAAAATTTCCACCAGTGTTCTGGAACAATCTTCAATCAATTAAAAAAAAGACCATCTGTGATTCTCTCTGATTCTGTAAGAAATGGTCATATTTCTTGTATTTTTTAGGAAATGTATTTTTTTATTCTGAGGCAGTGTTTCTATTTTATAAATGTTTATAAATTTGGAAGGAGAGAGTTGACTTTAATCCATTTATCTGCACACAAGGCTGAAACTGGGTTGTCGCTTATGTAAAAGAGTTTGATTATCATACTGAGAGCAATGCACATTACGACAATTCTTGGATATTTTAGTAAGAAAAAGCAATCACCATTGCTTTTTTCCTTCTTCAAAAAATCATTTAAAACTGATGAATACAATAACTGACAAGTCTAAACTGATTAAATACCAAAAGCTCAATGCAACTTCATAAAACATTCAGGTCATAGTTACTCTTTTATTAAGGTTAAGGAAACATGTATATGAATTCAGTACAAATATACATGGTCCTTCTGGTAAAAGCAGATAGGGCCTCAAGACCCCTTGGAATTCGTCTGATCAATTAGTATTTGGTTTTAACACTTTAAAATGACAAGATGATTCCAAATTTTCTACTCCTTTTGATTCTATTTGGACAGCTTCAGTTAGATGCAAATACATCTTCAACATTTGTCTTTATCACCTGATTTTCCCCATCGACTTATGGAGGAAAGTGGCCTCTGTAGAAAGCAATGGCATCAGAAAGCAAGAAGCTGAGTAGAAATATGTGATAACAGCATGATGCAGAAAGCAGTTGAACCCACTCAGCAAATAATCAGAAATAGAAAACATGACCTGAAATTCAATATGTTTCCTGTAATTAATGTGGTCAACTGTTGTAGCCACTGGTTTCACATAGCCCTGAGTATTTTCTAGAGCTAAATACTATCATGCCACTAACACATAGAGAGAATAAACATAGGTAGCAGAACTGAAATGAGGGAAGTAGCATTAGACAAAATTTTTTTAAAAAAGAAAATAGTTGCCTTATTTTAGGTGGAAGCAAAGTTTACTAAATCATTCACAATATTATCTCAAATTTAAGTTTTCAAAGTCCTTTGACAATGGGCTTTATCTCACTTAATTTTCATAATAAGGCTATGATAGAGGAATTTTTACGGAGAAGAAGAAACCAAGTTCCAGCAGAGAGAAAAACTGTGGATAAAGTCACCCCGGTGGAACCTAGACGTAAACCCAGGCTTTTAGGTTCCAAGTCCAGCATTCTGGCCAAGTTCCTCCAGTTACATATGGGACCTCCAGCACCGTGCTGGGTCTCACAGAGACGTGGGATGAATATGTCGCAGCCCATGTTCTCAAGGACTTTATAGCAGGATGCAAGGACAGATGCTAAACATTTAATCTGAAGACCTAAGTTTATGTGTGAAGCAGAACGGCTGCATATGCTCAAGGAAGAAAGGAAATTCCAATTTATTGAGCGCGACTCTGTGCCTAACACTGTGCAATCAGTTCTGGCAGTGTTGCCAGGCAGGTCATCACCATTTCTCGGATGCAGAAATTGAAATCCAGAAATTTTGTCTAAGTTGCCCATTATTATCTCAGACCAACCAAGTGGGACAAATGGAACCCAAACACAGATGTCAGCATCCAAAACCATTGCTGTTGACTGCAGCCCACAGGCGCTCTCACCTTCCTGGGCGTCAAGTCCCTAGGTCTGGATTTTATCTCAATTTTGATAATTGCTCAAGACCAAATATATATCATACACACACATACATATGGAAAATATATTAAATATTAGCAAATTGACCATGGATACAATCCTTAACCTCTCTGCCATTAAGTTTTGTCACTTATAAACTGGAGATAATTGTGTTGACCTTCGTAGTGTTTGCTCCTCAGAATAAATTAAATATCACTTTCTTTGCACACGTGGAAAACAGTGAAACTCGTAAATGTTTATTTTTTTCCTTTGTTCCTGAAACCTACAGAAGTGGGGCTGCATTTCCCTTAGCAGAGTCACCTCCAGCTGAGACTTGCATATTATAGAAAAACTATGTTGAATCGTTGCAGAATGGACTTGAATTAATGAATTAATTGCACTGCAAGTTAACTCTGTTCTAGTGTATAAATCTGATTCTTCAGTAATTTAGCTATTAATAAAACTATAGTAATAATAACAGTGAGCACCAATTTTATAGCAATTGATAATCCTAGTAACATTAAGTAGCTGGTAGGACAAATGTTATTATTCCATTTTATAGACGGTCAAGACTCAAGGAAGTTAAGTAAATTGCCCCAAGTCACAAGGCATCAGTTCAGGATGCAAACCAACGTCCTGATTCCAAGTCCATCATCCTTGCCAGCGTATGACACAGCACAGCACACATATCAAATCAAGAGACACGTGGCCATTAAGAAAACCTGAGTTAGGGAGATCTTAACCTTTGAGAAAGCTATAAGGAAAAGGTTTTGTTACAGGGCAAATGTCACCACCAAACATGCCAGAATACCATTATATCTCAAAAGGCACTGAAGGTACACAGGCAGTGAATGGGGCTCTGCCGTCTCCTGGGAACAGATGCCTCGGGGTCGCTGCCTTCTCGGGGTGGAAGGATGTACTGAGGTCAGGGAGGGGAGCCATTGTCAGCAAGAAGCACCATCATTATTCCTGTTCAGAAGGAAACAAAAATGACATCTGTCAAGGCCGTTATTCTTTCAGACGTGGTTTGAATGAACAACATGTGATAAGGATGGGTTTGCAAGACTTCACTGAGAATAAGAAATCCCCAGTCACAGAATATAGAGTTTGAGAGCTATGAGAGGTCTTAGAAAGCAAAACAGGAAGGGGGAAATAAAACAGAAGGGACTTGACATTAAAAGAAAATCCCAGCTTCAAGTGCAACCTCTGCCTCTTTCCCTCCAAAGCTCAGTGTCTGTACCTGTAAATGGGTCATTATAAAGATGGACGAGTTGCATATACAAAAACTCTTTGAGAGCTACACAGTGCCTTGTAAATATAAGATGGTTATTTAAATTAATTTTTATTTGCTTGTTAGGGAACATAAATGATCAAGACTTGTCCAGCTATTATTATTAAAGTAATGGACATGAACTCAGTATTCTAGATTTCAGTTCAATACTCATTCCAAGACACAATATTGCCAAAATTTAACCAGTGTTGTCCACGGCCCTGGGATTGGTACCAGGATGAAGAGAAAATCGGTAAGACTGATGCCACCTCTGACCGCTGGCAGGGCCAGGCTAGGACAACTGTCTCTATTACTTGCTCAGTTCCTGGTTCTTATCTCTAGTATGTTACCTGCAACGTCAGTGCATACTAGAGTCTGGCTTGAATAGAAGCTCTGTAAGTGTAAAATCAATGGTCCCTACACTCCGAAGGCTCCCACTTTAGTTAAGGGACCAGAGTCAAACAGGTGCTGTTTTTGATAGAGACAAATCATGCATCAGAGAACCACAGAGGGCAAAATTCATCCCCGTTGTGCAGAACAAATGACAGTGTTTATAGCATTAGGTAAAAATCACAGGGGCAGGAGAGGAGTCTAATATCTGCCCAAGAAAGGATCGTGTGGCATACAAAGGGATTGTCTCCTACTTGGGCATGGGACAGACTGGGCTTATGCTCATATCTGTGTCCTCCAGACACCTGTCCAGGGGCTGAACTCAGCCATGACCTAAGCAAGTTGCATTGCCGGAAGGAGAGGCCGCATTTTCACTCACGCCTAACCCCCAGCCTCATTTCTGTGCCACTCTTGACTTCTTTGACTTTCCCGAACATGCTGTTGCTGTTTCACAACTCCATTCCTTGCTACCTGTCGCTTTCTCTCCTTGCGTTGACATTTCTCAGCAGACACCTACCCTTCCCCAGCACACACACCACCCACTCAAATTCACCCTTAAAACTGTACTCACACATCTCCTCTCTGGCAATCACTTGCTTAATCCCGCTGATGGGATCGCTTTTTTGGCCTGAACATATGTTGACTGTTGCATGTATTGTATAGAATTGAAACTATTTCTTCAGATATCTGCTTTCCCTAATATACCATGAGGATGAGGACAGTGTTCTCCACCCAAATACTCCCACTGAGCACCACAGCCCAGGGCCGAACATACAGTTGGTCAGAAGGTGTTAATTAGGGGAATGCATGACAGAACTGATTGCTTGCTGCTTTCCCCCTCACCTGCTGGTGATTAATAGATGAGGTATGCTGGAATGGACAGGTGCCCGAGACCCTGGGATTTGTAACGAGGCTCCAGCACTTACATAGGCCTTGGGTACAACTTAAAGATTTTAATATACTTTTATCTAAAACAACAGGCCTGGTTCTAATTCTCAAGTTCAATAAATAGAGCAATCCTTTTTACAGACTACTTAGCAGGGGATTCAGTAGTGAGGGCGGTGGTAATTTCCCACCTGCTAGCGGGTAAACAACAGCAGTCCTAGAATTTCCAGGGCCATGGGCACTGAATGGCAATTTTCTGGTTGCAGCTTCTAGCAGCATATTTACTCACTGTTAGTGGACCCAGCAGCTGGGAACGGGCTCCCCAGCTGGCTGTAAGAAAACTACCAGGGACTCATTTATTTACTATTAAACTGTAAGCACTTGGCAGGGCATCTGGTCCCACTTTCATAGGTTATGGTTGGGTGCTCGAGACATGGTTGTTAAGAGAGTTGCTGGAATATCCAAAATATCAAATAGGAAATTCAGAAGTTTTAGAATCTCAGCACAGTTTTCTTTTGGGGTAGAGGGGATGTTAAATAGAATTAGAATATGTATAGAATCTGTGGGGTTCCCTAGATTGAACTTGCCCTGAGCTTACACCTGGCCCAGTTTAGTTTGCTTTGGTGGGATAAGATTTCTTGGGTGGGGAATGACAGTGGGGTCTCACAAGGGAGTTTGTGGGGGATCAATGTCTATAAAATACAACATTTAATTGGGCTGGGAAACTGCTTGAAATGGTGGGAAAAAAGACAGATTTGGGGTTTGACAGGCCTAGGTTTTAATCTTGATCTTGTCATTTAGTGCCACAACCTTGGGGAAATTTCTGAAATTCCATGAAACTTAATTTTATCATCTGTAAAATGGGGTGATAGTATCTATATCAGGGAGCTGTAAGGATGGGTCTGATGCTAAGTGGCACTTTGTCTAACCCATGGTAGGTGTTGGGAAGGGAAATATTTGAAAATACATCAAAGGTTAGTTGACTCTGCCTGGTGCTACAAGAATTGAAATTTTTTTTCTAATTTCTTCACACCCACATATTTAGTTAAAAGGTTACATGTTTCTTGGGCAATTCAGCTGAGTATATAGATTATATCCCCATTTTTCTTGACTATACATTATTGTAGCGCATCTACACTGTGTCCAACAATGTAAGGACAAGGAAGCACTGGGAACAAGGCACGGGGGAGAAAGACCGACACAGTGGGAAAGCCCGTTAAAAAGTGGTTGAGTAATTCAGGAGAGAGTTGATGGTGGCATAAACAGGGAAAACGGCAGTGAGATGAAGAGTATTTGGGTGGATGGCAACAGCAACAACTAATCTTTATAAAATATTTTCTACGTGCTAGGAGTTGTACTAAGTGCTGTGCATACAGACTTTAATTTGATCTTCAGAAGGACTCTCTACAGAAGATACAGTTCTCCTTTATCAGACGAGGAAATTGAGATGATCAGTTCTTTTCCTGAGGGTGCATGGGTAATAAGAATCAGAGCTGGGAAGTGAGCTCGAGTATGTCTGTCTCTGAAGTCCTGACTCTTAAATAGAACTCAGTTCTTGACCAGATATAGACCATGGACAAGAGGGAGAGTCACAGGGTTTACCAGACATAGTTTATGTGCCAACCCATATCCACCCAAGCCTGCTACCCCTGTCCTTGACTGCGTGCCTTTTTTGTGGATACGTCAGCCCTAGAGATGCTAAGGTCTCCCCCGTGGTTTTAGAATCCATCTGTACACACTCTTCCTTGTCTAACAAGATCAAGTGTCTCAGCCTTCCTGGGGGAAAGGACCGCTGAACTTAGGGAGGTGAGAGTTGCAGCAACTCAAGCCCCTGTGTCTGATCCGCTTGGACACGTGGAAGCTTGGTTCTGCCTGTGGCTGCCCAGAGGGGCCCAGGAGAAAGCGAGAGCTGAGAGACAGCAGGCTGATGTGTTTTAGAGGAGATGCAGGAGGGATGGCAGATTGACCAGGAGTTCATGAGGACGGTACCATTTCTGCACTCTTGAATACACGGTCCCTGAGACCTAAGCTAAGTCTGCTCCACTCCCTGGACCTCACTTTCCTTATTTATAATTTGAAGGGTTTGGGCTATGATCTCTAATGCCCCTCTGCTCTGTGACCGTCTAGATTTTGTAAGCTGCAGCATGAACCCTGTCTTATTCTGGTTCTCATCTTACAAATTCTCCCTGATGAGCTCTGACCCCAGGCCCAGAGGTAACTCATGCACATTGATTCTGGAACCCTGACCCAGTGAGCTCCTCAAGTTCCTTCTGAGACATCTGACACGATGGCTTTAAATAAAGCATGAACATTTGGTATATTTCACCACACTGGACATCTGTGAAAATTAGAAACCTCTGCAGAATTTGCCAGAACAGTGCTCAATTACTTAAGATCTGACTCCTCAGCATATTCTTCTTTCCAAGTTTTATACAATGATGTTCCCTGAGGTCACATAAAAAAAGTGGAGATTTCAGGGAAAACTTTAGATGGCCTTAATGCCCCTTGGAAGCACTGAAGGTGTAGAGAGTGGAGGAGGCAAAATAAGATTTATTAAACGTTTATTATTTGCCAGTTATTTGTGCTAAAAACTTCAACTACTTTTCATTTAATCCTTGGACAATCCCAGGAAACAGACATGGTGTGTGTTGTGCAGACAAGGAAACAGATTCAGAGAAATGAGGCCACTTTCCAAGCCCTCCCTTTCCCCCTGCCAGATACTGTGGGGTGAGGCAGGTATTCTGGCTCAGTCTTAATCTTTTCTGACTTCTGAGTGAGTACATTCCCAGCACACCACACAACCACACAATTTCACGAGAGGCAGCGTTCATACCCCTTTCTAAAAACTTTTCCAGAGATCTCCAAGGGTAGGGGACATATATTATGGTTTGTTATTAACTAAAAGACTTTTTATCTTCACTGGTCCTCATTTTTCTCATCTGTAAAATAGGAGACAAAGGTATATTGCTGTCTACCTACGTCTTAGCAATATTGTGTAGATCAAATTACACGATATAAATGAAATCTTTGTGAAATCCAAGATGTTGTATCTAAGGTGGGTGTTATTAAGACTACTGTTATCTCTTATCCAGAGCTCCTCCATGGACCTGGTACACAGTGGGTGCCTGCTAAGTCATGACTGATTGTGGAAGGAAAGGATCTTGTCTTTTTAAATGAAAAGCCATGTGCTTTAAGATTTAGGAACATAAAAATATGGCCCACAAATAGCTAAGTGGAAGAGTTCTGGGGAAAATACATACGGTCAACTTCTGAGCTGGAGGCTGTGCTTTCAGAGGTCTTCAATCTTACGGCACTGGAGAGTTTTGTACTCTGCTTTCTGTAATTGCTTTATTTTTAATATTTAATAAGAAGAAACATGTCAAGCACTATGCTAGGTACTTGACACACGATATCTCATTTTATTTTTAGGATAACTCTGAGATGTGTTTATTTGAGATCCCAATTTGTAGAGAAGATAATTAAGTGTCAGTGAGCTCAGCAACTTGCCCAAGTTTTCTCAGCCGGCAAGTGGTAGAGGCAGAAATGGGACCACTTAGGACGCCCACACCCACGTTGTTTCTCTTCGGTGATGTTCCCTTTGCCTTCAGTGGAGGCACTTTTCCTGCATCAGTTGTAGTCGTGGCAGGAGGACTAAACGAGGAGGCCCAGCAGATGCTCATTCAACCCCTCACTCTAGTAATGTGATTCTGCAGGCTGTTTTAATAAAGGCCATTTATCTCATGGAGGGATTGATTGAAAATATTAGAAACAAAGCGTATGGTACAAAATGGAGCAAATACATAGTACAGGGTCAGGAACTGATAGAGACCCAGGAGGAAGTGAAATGAATAGCAGCTATTGAATGAGAAACGGGCCCCATGTCACTCCTCAGCAGAAAATTGTTCAGGGATTATAATTGTACTCTATTAGTCAGCTCCGGCTGTTATAATAAAACATCATGGTCTGGGTGGCTTAAAAAATAGACATTTATCTCTCAGTCTTTTCCTGAACCGACAGTTCCTGAAGATGAGAAGTCCAAGTTCAAGGCGCCAGCAGATTCAGTTCTTGGTAAAGGTCCACTTCCGGGCTTGCAGCCTTCTAGTTGTGTCCTCACATGGTGGAGAGAGAGAGCTCTTGTCTCTTCCTTCTCTTACAAGGACACTAATCCCATGGTGAAGGCCCCACCCTCATGACCTCATCTAACCCTAACAACCTCCCAAAGGTCCCACCTCCGAATACCATCACCTTGAGAGCTAGGGCTTCAATAAAGACATTTGAGGGGACATAACCTTCAGTCCATAACATGCACATTGCACAAGTGAATGTAAAATACGCAGAACCATGGAGTTAAGCAGAAAAATGGAGTTATAAAATTGATCTAAGGAGGAAAATAATCAACTTCCCCTTGAACTCAACAATACTAAACTTGCTCATTTCTAATAATTTTTCTACGCACTCTTATAGGTTTTCTACATATATGCTATCATGTACAAATGATGATAGTTTTATCCCCCAACCTCCCCTCCAACCTTGTGCTTTTCTTTTCCCTGTCTTACTGTACTGGTCAGGGTCTCTATCATAATATTGACTACAACTTGTGATGATGGGGAAAAGTTGTCCTATTCCCGATTACAGAGAGAACACTTTATGTTTTTTAGTGTAATTAAAAGCATTTTTTATTTTCTGTTTTCAAACATTGAAACATCAGATTATGAAAGTTTCTTTCTAACAAATATACGTATTTGGGTATTCAGGAATGAATTTCAAATTTTACTGAATGGGTTTTTTTTTTAATCTGCTGAGATGGTCATATTAGTTTTCTCATTTTTTCCCGGTTAATGTAATAAATTAGATTGATTAATATTATACGCAGTCTGGGAACAAATGTTCCTGGATGGTAGAAACCACTGGGGAGTTCTCCTTCTTTTTCTATTCTGTAGAAGAGTTTGCTTAAGATCAGTGTTTCTTTACTAAAAGTCATTTTGGAATTTACCAATGAGTGATCTGGGTTTGGAGTTTTCTTTGTGAGAAGGTTTTTTGTTTTCTTTAATTGTTGTTAACTGCATATTTAATTTCTTTAAAAGTTAGGGACTATTCAGATTTATTTTTTCTTCCTATGTCAAAATTAGCACTTTGTTTCAGCATCAATTCATTCTTCTAAATTGTCAACATTTTTCAAACTCCCTCTAGATACGCTTTCTCAAATTCTGTAACATCTCTAATGTAGCCTCCTTTTGCTTCCTGATGTTGGTATTTTGCCTCCTGTTTTCTTGGTCAGTTTTTCCAGCAGTTTCTCCATTGATTAGTGTTTTTAAACAAGAAACTTTTGGCTTTCTTGACCTTTCTATTGCATGTTTGTTTTCTTTATCATTAACCTTCTCACATTTTACAGTTTCCTTTTTTCTGCTTTCTTTGGCCTTAATTTTCTTTTCTTTTCCTAATGTCATCAGATGGATGTTTAGAAAATACTTATTTTTCAGCCTTTCTTGTTTTGTAATATATTTATTTTAGCCTATAAATTCCTAAGCGTAGCTTTAGTTGCATCTCACAAGTTTACTATGCCATACATTTATCATTTTATTCAAAATAGTTTATTATACATTATAGTTTCTTCTTTGACTCTTGAGTTCTTACAGTAGACTCCTTAACTTCTCAACATACGTGCATTTTCCAATTATCTCTTAGTCTTTCCTACCTTAACTGCACTCTGGCTAAAGAACATTCTCTGAATAATTTTCTGTTCGTTTAAATTTTTCAAGTTTTGCCTTCTAGTCCAGTGTATGGTCAATTTTTAAAAGTATCCCATGAAGATTACAAAAGAATGCGTGTTCTTCATTTTTTGAAATTGTGTTTTAAAAAATACTAACAATATACTGTAAGATACTAATATACATACGTATCAGGTCAATTTGTTGTTGTTTTTTGTTTTTTTTTGAGGAAGATTAGCCCTGAGCTAACTGATGCCAATCCTCCTCCTTTTGCCGAGGAAAACTGGCCCTGAGCTCACATCTGTGCCCATCTTCCTCTACTTTCTATGTGGGATGCCTACCACAGCATGGCTTGACGAGCTGTGCCATGTCCGCACAGGGGATCTGAACCGGCAAACCCCAGGCCGCCAACGCGGAACGTGCGAACTTAACCGCTGCGCCACCGGGCCGGCCCCTCAATTTTGTTTTGTATGTTCTTCAAGTCTTCACTGTACTTACATTTTATGTTCAGTTTCTATCATTTACTCCAAAATATGTATGAAAATCTCCATCAAAATGAATTTGTCTGTATTTCCTTCTATCTATCTTTTGCTGTATTTTCTAAGGCCATATTATTAGGTGCATTAAACATTTAGAATTGTTATATATTTCTGAAAAAATGAACTTTTTAAAATTACGAAATGTTTCTCTTTATCTCCAGTTATGTGTTTTGCCTTATAATGCGTTTTATCTGAGAAACACACAGACACATTCACACATACTCACACATAACAGATATAGTTACGCGAGTAATTGCATGGGAAATCTTTACAATTCTTTTATTTTTGATCTTTCTATATGATTACGTTTAAGTCATCTGTTTTAAGCAATATATAGTTGGCTTTTTATTTATAATGCAGCCTTAACAATCTTTGTTAATTAGGATTTTGGTCATTAACATTTAACTATGTATACATTTTGGTTTAATGCCATCATCTTACTACTTTCTTTTTGAATGATTTAGGATTTTTATTTTTAGCTTTAGTTCTCCTCTATTAGCTTGGTATTTTTATATTTTGTACTTCTTTTGAAGCTTTTTAGTGTCCACCTTAGAAATTTTAGTATCCATCTTTGATTTATCAGAGTTTAAATTCAAATAGAGCTTTCACCACATTTTTAGACAATATAAGGATCTTTGAATACTTAACTTCAATTAACTCCTCTCCTGACTTGTGTATGTGGTTGCATATAATTCTGTATACAAAAAATATTTTAATATTTGAAGCTCCATGTGCAATGACTGTTATTGCTTTAAACTTCCACTGTTGTCTTAAAATTACCTGTGTATTTTCTTTTTCCTGTTAGTTGTTCTTTCCTGCATCTCTGAACTTCCCTAAGAATCCACACCCAACCTGTACCCTCCTCTACACTTCTTTGTGAGAGCCTAATGTCATCCTTTGGAATTTCCATTAATATTGGTATGCTGGTAAGAAATATTCTCAGTTTTAGTATATCTCAATATGTCTTTTTCTCACTTTCGCAATTGAAGAAAATTTTCCTAAGATTGGCAATTACTATCTTTCAGCTCTGGCAAGATAGCATTCCGCTTCTGTCTTGTACTGCTGCTGATCCAAAGTCAGCTCTCATTCTCCTTGTTTGTTCTAAGGATATTTTTTTTCTGGTTGATTTTATTTTTTTCTTTTCTTTAATACTGGTTTCAAGCTTGTTATAATACTCCTAGGTGTAGTTTTCTTTGTAAATATCTAACTTGGAATTTATAATTTTGTTGAATTTATGACTTAATATCTTTCTTCTATTTCAGAAAATTTCCAGCTGTTATCTGTTCAAATATTGTCTCTTCATTCTCTCTTTCTTCTCTACTTTTAGAGTTTCAGGTCCACATAAGTTAAATTTCTTTACTATATCTCCTATGTATCTTAAGCTTTTTTAATTATTGATCTTTCTTTTTTTGAGGAAATGGGGGTTAATTTGGATATTTCTTTTGACCTAACTTTCAATTCATTATTTCTCTCTTCAACATTGTCCAATCTACTGTTCAATTCATCAAGTTCTAAATGTATTTTATTGTATTTTTCATTTCTAGCATTTTGTTTTGGTTTTTTCTCATTATATTCAGTTTGCTGCTTAAATTCTCAATCTTGATTTTTTGAAAAATTTTCTCATGTCAATTTGCTAAAACTCTATTAGGAACATTTTCATCCCTGTTCCTGAGGAACACTGGTTTGTAGTTTTGTGGGTTGTTTTCTTCGTATTCTTTTGGCATCTCAATAATTCTGACCTTGTAAAAGGAGTTGGAAAGTGTTTCTGTCTCTTCAATTTTCTGAATACATTTCTGCAGATTTTATAGTGTTTCTTTGTTAAATGTTTGGTGGAGATCTAGTGAAACTCTCTGGGCCTGGAGTTCTTTGCGTGCAGGTTAACTAAAAATTCAAGTTCTTTAATAAATAGAAGGCTATTCAAGTCATCTGTCATTCTTAAGCGAGCTTTGGTAGTTTATATCTTTCAAGGAGTCATCTGTTTCACTGAAGTCAAATATATTGGCATAAACTTATTCATGGTATTTCCTTTTATCCTTTTAATAAATGTAGAATATGTAATAATGGTACCTTTCTCATCCCCATTGGTAGTTTGTGTTTTCTCTCTTTCTATCTTCACTAGTCGGGCCAGAGACTAATTAATTTTATTAATCATCTCAAATAACATGTTTTGTTTTATTGATTTTCACTACTGAAAATTGGGAACATCTCAGTCATTATTACATCAAATATTTCTTCTGTTCCTTTCTTTCTTCTTCTTCTGGCATTCCCATTATGCATATGTTACACCTTTTGTAGGTATCCCACATTTCCTGGATATTCTGTTCTGTTTTTTTCAGTCTTTTTCCTGGTTGCTTTTCGGTTCTCTAGGATTCTATTAACATATCCTCTAGATCAGAGATTGTTTCTTCAGCTGTGTCCGGTCTACTAATAAGCCCATCAAAGGCATTCTTCATTTCTGTTACAGTGCTTTTTGTCTCTAACATTTCTTTTTGCTTCTTTCTTAGGATTTCCATCTCTCTGTTGAGAGACTGCCCATCTGTTCTTGCCTGCTTTCTACTTTATCCGAAGGAGCCCTTACCATGTTAATAATAGTTGTTTTAAATCCCCAGTCTAATAATTCTAGCATCATTGCCATGTCTGGTTCTGATGCTTGCTCTGTCACTTTAAATTGTGGAGTTTGTTTTTCTTTTTTTTCTTGCCTTTTGGTATACCTTGTCATTTTTTTGATAGCTGGATAAGATGTACTAGTTGAAAGGAACTGCTTTTAAATAGGCCTTTGGAAATGTGGTGGGGAGGTGTAGGGAAGAGGAGCCATTGTATAGTCCTGTGGTTGGGTCTTAGGCTCTCAGTGAGCGTATATCTCTGGATTGTGAACTTCACAAGAGTTTCTCAGCTTTTTCTCTATCCTTAGGTGGGACAGGATGGTGTGAGTGGGCTGGAATTGGGTATATCCTTTCCCCTGGGTCAATTAGGCTTTGATAATACCCCAGCAGATCAGGCTCTGGGTACCAATTTCCCCTAAGGGCAGGCCTTGTTAAGAAGAACAGAGTGCTCTGGTGTATTTCATAATGCTTCCTTTGCCCCTCTTCCTGCCAGAAGCACCAGGGGATTTTTCACTGATGTTTACCATAATAACACTACACAGTTATGCCACTATTGTAATAACACTGTGGTGGGAATGTGGTCAACCTTCTGGAGGCAAATCTCACAATATTTTAGGGATCTCCCTATGACTGGTTCCCTCTGGAGTCTTTAACTCAGGCTTGTCCACACTGAGCCTCCAACCGTTTGTCAGTTATAGTTCAGGTTTTCCTCCCAGCACTGGTTCCTGTGGTTGTTTCCACCGGTGAGTCTCTCCTCCAGGAAGCCGCAGCTCCCTCTGTTCGCCCAGCTGCCTCTTCAGTCTTGGGGGCAGTGGTTTGCTCTTTGTCCTCCCCTCTTTTGTGAATCCAAGTAGAGTTGATTTTTCAGTCTGTTCACCTTTTTAATCTTGGCATGGAATGACGACTTCCAAGCTCCTTATATGCAGAATCAACGGTAGTTTAAAAAAAATCAATTTCTATATGATTGATATGTGTATAATACTAATAACTAACATGTATAGCACTTTTTGTGTGTCAAGCACTGTGTTTTTAATATATTTATATATTTTACATATTGACTTGACTTAAACCTCACAATAACCTTAGGAAATAGATGATATTATTAGCCACATTTTACAAATGAGAAAAAAGAATCACGGATGAGTGGAGTAGTTTACCCACGATCACACAGCTGGTCAGTGGTAGCACCGAGATTTGAGTCTAGATAGTGTGATGTCTAGTGATGCTCGCCAGCTCATCCCCAACTCTTACACCATCCGACTACCATGCCTTAATGTATATTAACACACATTCACAACATAAACAGTTTATTTATTATGAAGGACAAAGAAAAAGATTGTTTCAATAGTGATTATCACTTTTGTCAATTGTGTGGTCCAGCAGACATTTGTGTACAGACCAACTGTGCTTTAAATATTTCCTGGCTCCTAGTCTCTATTTCATCTGTCATCAAGTCAGTGCACAGGGAAGCGCTGTGTGGACTAGGCCTTATCCTCAAGGCCAAAGCTGAAGATTTTTATATGACCCATGATTCTGTGTTCACTGCCAGCGGAAGACTTCTCATTGCCAACTGAAGACTTCTCAGGAAAAAGAAAGAAATCTGACAGGTAGATATTGATATGTGTAAATCTCCTTGTAAATTATTTTTCACTAGTTCATTATTTACTATATATAATGTAGTAAATATTATAATGAAGTCCTCCAGATTTGGTGATGAATTACACATCAGATCCTTCCTGCTCATTTATACATGTTTGGCACTTCAAACATATAATGTCATTATCTGATCAATAAACAGATGCTTTTTGAAAAACTGAACTTAATGCACTTTAATATTCTATGTGCATGAATTTTAGAACAATGCAATACTTGGCAAAGGCAATGCTTTTTAAATTTAGAATTGCTTTCTAGAGTACAGTGGAAAGGGTTGCATTTTCTCACCCTGCTACATTTAGAGCTTACTATTCTATCTCCATTTCAGGTTATAAAAGTCCTTTGGTTTTATAGAGGAGCTGGTTCGGTTTGAAATCTTACTTATCCTTCAGCATCCATCTAAGAGGCATCTCCAGAGAAAAGTCTCTGCTCTCTGTTACCCACCCTCTCAGAAAGAAGGAAGTGACCCCTAGTATATTCCAGTAAACTTGGCATATGACACTATTAAATCTAGTATCTCATAATTGACCTATGTGCATGGATCTTTTAAAAGAGGGGAAGTGGTATATGATTTTTATTATTCCCAATGCCTTTATAATTAGTCAGGTATAAAATATTGATTGAATGTTGCCAAATACAAAGAGTGCATCAAGGTATTACTGGAAAAGAACTGAAGGTAATGGGCAAGTTGAAAACAAGCTAAAAGGATCATGACCTCCTGTCATTAGCTAGCTTGGTGTCCTGGGGCTCCCATTTGTTTGTTCGTGTTCCAGTGGGGAGTTGGCAGAAGGGTAAAAGAAAGAAGATGCTCTCTGGGAGGGGCAGCACACTGTCTTGTCCACACTGCCTGCATTGCATTCAGGAACTCTTAACAGAAGGATTGGGAGAACCTCAGTCAAGGCATCTAGAAGTGACTGTAAAACAGAGTATTGCGTAAGCAGTTAACGAGATTACTCGGTCAAGGGTCCCAGTTCTGCTTGAGGTGGAGTGAACACACTCTCGCTTTAGATTCAGAGGCGGCCCAGATCCTCCTGTGTCCTAGTGAAGACAGAAAAGAGTTCCAGGAAAAGCCCTTGCTTTCTGGCTTGAGGAGCGGGAAGGGGACCCAAAACGGAGAAGGAGAGTAAGAGAAAGCCCCTGTTTTCTTTCCACTCTCTCAGTTCTATCTCTAGGCAAGCCCCAGACGTATATATCTTGGAAAGGATGCTACCTAACATTTGAAGTGGTAAAATAGTAATTCTAATTAGAACGGGAAAAATTAAGCATGTATATTACAATTCATGGAGTAATGACTAAACTGAAAAGAAAATAGAAGTGTATAATACAATTTTAGCTCTGAAGCCACCTTACAGAGCCCTCAGTTCAAGCCCTTCATTTTACACATGAGAACACAGGGCTCCAATGGCAGGTGTAGATCCAGCGAGAGAGTGGTGGGGCAGGCATTTCAACCCTGGTCTCAGGATTTTTATCGTTCACCCCAATTATTCTTTATATTATAATATGCAAGTCAATTTCTGTATCCTTACTTCATAACGTAGAACTGCTTTTGTACATACTGCGTGTATTTTCCTGAATAATGCTAAAATATATGGTCTTAATATGTCTTTGCACCTTCATTTCTTGATGAAGATAGTTTAAATAAAAATCTCTAAAAGTAATAGGCCTATTTTTTTCTAACTTAGTTTAAATATACATTAAAGGAAAGCCATATTTTTTACAATAAAAAGCCTCTTTGGAGCCGCCCCATTACTGAGATTTAAGTAAGAATGACTGCATAACGAGGTCCTCAGGTGATTGCAATTCCTGCCCAGGCTGGTCGCTCGGGAAAAAACTTCAATAGACTCAGCAGTAAGTAAGTGGAAAGTCTTACTTCAGAATTTCCAAACCTGAATATCGACAGTTTCCGTTTCAAATCTTCTTATTAATGTTTACTAAAAATTATTATCCAGACCTCCAGAGAAGCCCCATGGTAGACACAGCATCATTTGTACTACATTTTGTAGATGAGAAAGAAAGAGATGTCTACTACCAGTTTGCAGACTTTCCAAGAGACGATGCTTAATCCCGTTCATCAAGTAATGAAGAGACTGGAACTTACCGTCCCTTAGAAAAGTCCAGATTTTATTTTAAAGCCTTTGTTGAATCCATTCCTGCTGGCAAGTGGTAGATAATAGCATTGGTTTTGTATTTTGAGAAGCTGAAACAGATAGAGTGTGAGTGACTTTGTCAATGACATACATCGCTCATAGGACCAATTTTATCCCAATTGAGTTAAGCAAGCATTGGCTTACAGAGTGTGCATTTTATAAGAAAATTATAGCCTTCATTAATAAGTCAAATTCATGGATTTCAAGGTTTTTGGAGGAGGGAAAAATTGTTTAGGAGCAGCACTAGCTAGACCTTCAAATTGCATCTCTTCTTCAGAATATTCCCCTTTGCCCTGGGAATCTACTGGTAATTACCATTGCTGCCACTGATCTGGCCTCAGAGGTTTGCAGCTCTGCCCTGGTCAACATATGAATATGCACGCAATCTAAATTCGGCACAGAATGGCTGAGATAAGAACAACACATCCAACGTAATCACACTGAATTATGTGAAACCTGACAATTTAGCTTATAAGCCTCCTCATCATCATTTGGGGTCCACATTCTACCGAGTTCCGAGCTGGCACAGGTCAGTGTAGATCCCTAATATGGGCAGGGAGAGAGATAGGTCAGACTCAGGCAGAAGCCTGAGCTCCCACTCCCACCTGTCTCAGCACTTTCAGAGATCTGCTTTCCTCTCAGGACACACTTCTTCCCATTGCTGAATCCTCAGCGTGTCTACTTCACCGGAGTTGAGGTGTCGCCAGAGCAATGTGGTGTACAACGCAGGGCACGAGCACACATCATCATAATGCAGCACACTAAGCCCATCATATATTTTATAAGATGCCTAATATCAGGAGTCTCTTTCCTTGCAGTTCTCTGTGCAACAGATTTTGAAGGCTGTGGATGGTGTACTGGGTTGAATAGTGTCCCCCTCTAAATTCATGTCCATCAGAAACCTCGGGATGTGACCTTATTTGGAAATAAAGTCTTTGCAGAAATAAGGTCTTTGCTGAGATAGGGTCATACTGGATTAGATTTGGCCCTTATTCAATGACTCTTGTTCTTACAAGGAGAGAAAACAGACATGTTAGACACACAAGGAAAACGACATGTGACAATGGAGGCAGACAGAACTGGGAGCCAAGGCCTTCTAACCATAAGGCCTGTCTTCCCAGCTATGATCTGCTGAATTCCTGCTTTGCACACAAGTGTGCATGTGTGAGATGACGACATCAAGGACTCAGGTTAAAGAAAATATTCCCTGTGACTGTTCATTGGCTAGTTCTATAACATAAAGAAAAATGAGGAGGGAACATTCTGTTGTTTTGATTGTCTTTTGATGAAACATTCCAGATTTAATGCAAATAGTCTGGGTACCTCAATCAACACAGAATTAGTATGGTTGAATTCCAATTCTATTTAACTCCACTTTAGTGCCATTTAACATACAAAGCTATAGTTAAATTAATCTATCCACTAATTGAGATGCATCAAATATCCTTGAGATGATCAGAGATTGCTTGGAATTAGAAAATCTCAATTTGGAAGGGACCTGAAAGGCCTCCCTTGCCCACCCCGCTGCATGCTCCACATTTGCGTGGTGATAATCCATTGTAGAATAGTGCCTCTCCTGAGACCTGATATTCAACCCCCAGGCAATCTGTTCAATGCCTGCCAGCCCTGAGCGTTAGAAAGCCCTTTCTCACACTGGTCCTTCTTCCGCACCTTGGTTCCAAACAGAATGCATTTCATCTCCCCCCAACATGAGAGCCCCTAAGAAACGTGAGTCTTCCCTTCCGTTGAACAGTCCAGATTCTTTCACCGTTCTTGTCCTTTACTGATTGTCAACACTAATCTATTCATTCATTTGTTTATTCTATGGAAAACGTACTGGACACAAACTATGATAGAAATAATATGCAGCATTTATATAATATTTATCATGAGACAAACATTGCTCTGAGTGCTTGATAAATATTCTCTCTTAATGTTCCCAACAATCTTGTGAAGTAAGTACTATTATTTGCCCGATAATGTATTTTTTTAAGTTTAATAAATATTTTTTCTATAAATGAGTGAGCAAAGGGATAGATAAGTAGACAGATACACAAGAAAAAATATTTCACTATATGGGTTTCCTTAATTCTCTGTCATTACTTTTTAAATTTCAATCCCAATGACATTATATGCCTGTGATCACTCCTTAAGCCAAAACAACCAACAAGGATACCCAGGATGGATAACGCTATCAGGGGCACTTCGGATTCTGAAACAAATGCCTCATTCAGAACTGTCCTCAAGAGGATGTTCCACAGGATGCTTTGAGATAAGAGAGGCTTTTCTGAAATTATGTAAATGAGTGGGTGAGAGGAGACTATGTAAAACCCAAACCACAATGAAATGCGTGATGTCTGCCTACATATTCTATAATCAAGACAGCTCTTCTATAAACAGGCTCCTAACCCTCTCAGATATATTCACCATGGCTTTAATTAGCTCAAACCCAAAATTATACCTGTAGCTCATTTCTTCGAGGGCTCTTCAAACTGTGATGATTACTGGTTGCAATTTCTGTTTCCATGATGAGAATGACCTTCAGCATTTTCTTAAAATAATTGCACCTACTAGAATTCGAACAGAGCAGGCCGTAGGGACTCTGACCGGATACAAATCTGCCACATATCAATATCACTAAGCGGTTCTGAAAAAGAAATGGCCTACATCTCAATGATAAATACTCATTTGTAAACACCTACAAATTAACACCTACAGGTAATTTTCAAAATATTGAAGGATAATTTAACTTTTGAAGGCATAATACAGAAACCTGGGCTAGGTAGAAATGGATTGTATTGCTATAGACTTCCAAAAGTGATTGCAAAATCACTAGCCTTTTTGGGTAATATGGAATGTTTTCTTTTGGCTTCATTTTTTTTCAAACCATATTATTCATCAAGGCCCAGTTTAAACGTGATTATGTGTAACATGCTATCCTTAATTCCCTAGACAAAAATTACTTCTTCTTTGTCTAAATCCCATCCATTTTAAAACTTCTTCTTGTCCTACTTCCTACTGGAGGAAAGGTGTTGGCTTGAGTTCAGGGAATATGTGTTACTTACCCCTCTTTTATCTCTTTGCCCACCTGAAACAGTTGGTAAGTTAGACAAACTCCCTTCTTTCATTGAGCTTACAGTATAGTGGAAAAGTCAGACAATTAAAATTCTGCCTATATTCTAGGATAGGAATAAGACAAGAGGCTATTGATGCAAAAAATCAACATTTATTTTACATACGAAAAAAAATTCATGTTTGCAACTGAGTAGTAGCATGCTCAACCGGATCCCTCCACCTACAAGACTGTGAATCTACAGGACTCTTTTTATTTCATATTGTCTCTGTCCCTTCCAGCTCAAGTTGATACAATTCCTTTAAAAAATCTTCAGGGTTGCTGTGTGTCAATTTATAATAGGCACCATTAGACAAAGGTAATGCTTACAAATAGCTTTGAGATCATCTCTTCTCTGACCTGGCCTCCTCTGAGGCTGCCTAGAGACAGTGTCCTTACAATTCCTAGAAGCCTATTGAGAGATCTTGTGAGGTATGCCCTTAAGATCCCCAGATGAGCTTTCTTCTCTTTTAAAGGGTCTATGAAGCACTAATTTAAATCATTCTGAGGTCTTGTCAAAGGGTTTTACAATCACATACTTGCTTTTATTTTTATTCTATTTTTTTTATGCTAACAGTCTCAATTCAATCTTTGCTCTGAGGCTCTTTCTTTCTTTTTTTTTAAAGTCTTTTTTTTTTTTTTTTGAGGAAGATTAGCCCTGAGCTAACATCTGCTGCCAATTCTCCTCTTTTTTTCTGGGGAAGACTGGCCCTGAGCTAACATCTGTGCCCATCTTCCTCTACTTTATATGTGGGACGCCTACCACAGCATGGTGTGCCAAGCTGTGCCACGTCTGCACCCAGGATTTGAACCGGCAAACCCCGAGCCTCCTAAGCAGAACTTGCGAACTTAACTGCTGCACCACCGGGCCGGCCCCTGAAGCTCTTTCTTAATCTGAGAGAATTCTTCTAGAAGAAACTAGGGATAAAATATAGTTTTATTTTTAACCCAGCAAGTCCTGGATACTTTATATTTCCTTTAAATTTTGCTGGAAACAGAAAGGTTCTTTTTTTAGCTCATCTCTCTCTATTTTTTTTTTTTTATCCTATCATACATGGCTAAAAGAAACCAAATGGAAGTTTTGAAAATCTGCCTTAAATCTTCTTAGGAAAACCTACTGGTTCATTAAGCATATTTTCGAATTTTCCTGCCACTACAGACGGCTGTGTTGGCAACGTTTTCTCCCTGTACTCCCAGCCTTCCCTCCAGGCCCTTCCAGTCCACTCACTGCCTGGGCCCATAGCTAATGACGTATGTTTTAGGATTTTGCTATAGCAGCACCCACAGCCACTTTCAGGTACCAAATTCTGTTCCAATAATTATTGCTGCATAAAAAGACCACTTCAAACCTCAAAGCAATCACCGTTTTATTATGCTTGTGGATTCTTCAGGTCAAGAATTCATTCAGAAGGGGCATATCAAGGACAGACTCTTTCTGCTCCAGGAATTTGAAATATCAAAAATATCAAATATTTGATATTTTGGCTTCGAATGCTGGGGTGAGTCAATGGCTGTGGACTATAATCTGCTAGTCCCATTCGTTCACATGCCCGGCACGTGGATGGGGAGGATGTGAGGGTGAAGATGGAGATGAAGGCTGAAGACTAGGGAGCTGACGTGTTCCTCCAGGGGAGGGGCTTCCTCACAGCATCATGGCCTCAAAGCACTGGACTTTTTATCTGGTGGCTCAGGACTCCAAAGTGGAAGCTATGTTAACTTTTATGACCCAGTCTCGAAGTCACACAGAGTAACTTCAGGAGTACTATATTGGTTGAAGTATTCACAAGGCTTCCTGAATTCAATAGGAGGGGACACTGAAGGTACCTCTCCATGGAAGGAATGTCTAATAATTTGGGAGCCCATTTTGAAAACCTCCACACATTAGTCAGAATTATTTATTGAGCTGAGCAACACAAAAATAGGAGCAAACTTGTGGAAAGGATGATCCTGGTCAGATTTGGAAATTTTAATTTTGAGAAGTCTCCATGGTGTCTCGTTGGTGATGAAGTTTTATTTGCAGAAATTTTATTCATATTTAGAGCTCAGGATAAAGATCAGGGCTGAAGTTAGAGTTTGAGAGAATGCTCTTGAGATTTGTAAGTCATGAGAGTGGGTGAAAATATCCACAGAAATATGTAAACTGGGAAAAGTAGCCCAAGACATAGGAAGAACACCGAGGAACCCACTCAGAAGACACTAAAAGTAGACCCAAAGTCATGACTCAAAAAAAAAAGGAGTGTGTGTTCCAGAATCCAAACGAAGAAAGCATTTGAAGAAGGAGAAGGTTAATAATTCAAATACTGTAGGCAGGTGACTTCAAAATGGTTAGAGCTGAAAAGGGTCCATTTGATTTAGCCACAAGAAGACTGTCTTTTTTGACCATAGGAAAACATTGCTTATTTTAAATAATAAGGTATATAAATAATACATAATAAAATAAAAATTAGAATGAAGTATTTTAAATAATCAAGCCTCACACAAGGACATTCCCATCATATGCTTTGATCTCAGGGAAGAAGTGCTGGATGTTGAAATCACCAGACTGCACTACCTTCAGGCTGCAGATTCATACTTGCCTCTCCTTGACCACAGCCTCCCATTATCCCAGCTCATTTGCTAAGGTATCCACCTGACAGAGGTCCTCTTCCTCACAGGGTGATTCCAGCTTCACTACCCTCAGTGGCGTAAGGTTGTGGACGAGCATTACTAACACTGTCTTACAAATACCTCAGTTCTCTGGGTTTTCTCTCTTTCCTTTATTTATTTGACAAAGCTCCATTCTTGGGTAAAAACGGTTACTTACCTTCACATGACTATACCTTGAAATCTTGTATTTTTAATAAATTTGTTTTCTCATTGTCCACTACTTTTTCATATCTCTTCTTCTCTCCTCGAGCTTCCAACTTTTCATCTCCACCTTAGTCTGAGTGGAAGACTTTGTCTAACACTCCATAAAGAAAAAGAAAATCCTATTTATATTGATCATATGTGAAACACTGAACTTCTGAGCCACAGGCTCCAAATAACAAGTACCCATTACTTTTATTGTTATTATTAACCAAGTGTCAGAGGATTTAAAAGAGCAGAGATGTCTCCTCAGTGGAGCAAGAGCAGTAGTCCAAAGGGGCCATTGGGGAATTGGAGAGAGATGGATCCCAGTTCCTGACCCTGAGCTAACTTTGGGTCTGATCGTAGGAAGACCCATTTGAGAAGGTTATGAATTGAGATACAAAATGGAGGCCCTTTTAGTAGAGAGGTTGAAGATAAAGGGGCCTGTGTAGCAGGAGCAAAGATTCAGGGCATACAGTGGAAGGACTTGAAAGGGAGAGGAGAAGTGAGAGGAGGTGTAGGGGGACAACAAAGGCCACCAGTGTGGGGTGCGAGGACTGAAAAGGGTGGATGCCTGTCTCGGCTGTTTATGCTAGAAAGTGAACACTCACATAAGCAAATGTGCAAGATATCAGTCCTTGTGTTCTGGTGGTAATGGCTCAGGCCATCCCAGGGAAGTCAGCCGCACCTCTCTCCAGAGTGGACCACTCATATACTCAGAGAGCTGCTCCTCTCCTCCTCGAGAACATGTGCTCAGGAGTCCCTCTGTCTGCCTTGGCTGCTCTTTATGTCTTTTTCTTCTTTGCCAAATGGACTCATCCTCATACTTCAAAGACTAGAAAAATAATACTCATAAATGAAAATGTTTCTAATTCTCTAACACAGTTAGTAACTATGTTATAGTAGTTACTCCACTGTTATCTAGTGAATTACTTACTGTCTTTCTCTCCAAGTAATTTATAAGAAATATGTAATGCCTGGGGCCTGCCTGGTGGTGTACTGATTAAGTTCACGTGCTCAGCTTTGGTGGCCGTGGGATCACAGGTTTGGATCCTGGGCGTGGACCTGCACACTGCTCATCAAACTGTGCTGTGGTGGCGTCCTACATACAAAATAGAGGAAGACTGGCACAGATGCTAGCTCAGCGACAATCTTCCTAAAGCAAAAAGAGAAAGACTGGCAACAGATGTTAGCTCAGGGCCAATCTTCCTCACTGAAAAAGAAAAGAAAAGAAAAGAAATGTGGACTGCCTATTATCTCTACGTATTCTCACTCCTCATTGACTAACACAGCTCTTGATCCATAGTAGGTATCCAATACATATTTCTTGAAGGAAGTTTCCATCTGCATGTGTGTGTCTGTATTCCACCTGCATGCAAAAAGCGTGAGCTCTATGACTTTGATAAGTGGCAAGAGGAGAACTGATATTGGTATAAATGTTTCTCTCCCAAATATCACAAATTGTCTTCTGAATATATACAGCTAAGAAGAAGTCCATAACAGAAGAAAATGAAGACCATTTGCATTGAGAAATGCTGCCACCTTCCCAGCCGATGTAGCCTGGCCTCACACGACTGAGCTGGAATGAAGTTTGGGAACCCTGAAACTCTCTTCACTCAGTGTGCAGGTGGTGTTCACAGGGAGATGCAACAGGAATGATAGAATTACCACGCTCTCTGAATCCTGTTACCTTTCCTGTTTTTAAGCTTGTGGAAATTCATAATTGTCAGGAAGATCTCTCCTGGATATAATTTTCTTTTCATTTAGATTAGAATTATCTTGACATTTAAATGCTATCTTAACATTTCCAAGTATAAATCATAAATTCCCAAGAAGTAATTTCATATTTCTTTACCTAAGAGCAATTTTAAGCTTAAAATCCTTTTAATCTAGTCTGGCAGAAATTTGTGGATCCTTGACTCTGAGCCAGGTAGGTGGAAGGTACTGTGTGGAACATCATTGGCTGTATTCAATGTGGGCAGCAGAAGCGTGGTCGTGCATGTGCCACCTCCCCCACCCCAGACATAAGCCACAGTGAGACACACTCTGGCAGACAGCATTGTCAGATGACTATACTCGCTGGGCACAAGAATCATGGTGTGAACTATCTGGTGAGTCTTATTCAATTTAGGTATTTTCTAAAGAGCGCTCTTTAGAACACGAGCCATTTAAGTGCTAGGGGGCCCTGGGGAACCTGAGTTCCTTGTATTTGGAAATGCTGGATCCTATAACTTTCCCCTACAGATATTTTTTATATGTCTCATGGAATTTTATTGTACAAGTTTCAAGAAATGCTGATCTAAAACAATACCTGGAAAGCTTCTCTTTACTCTAAAGGGTTGTTTTTAAAATTGTTTGCTTTAGATTATTGGATCCACATTCTGAAATGAGGTCCAGATAAACTCCTGTCTATACTCAGTGACATAGGAAACAAACAGAGGGTTCAGTTGTCAATCTCCTTACGACGGATCTGAACCAGTGTGGCCAAGACAATAACTTCTCTTCTGGTCAGGTGTGGAGCCTCTGCTCCGTGTCCCATGTTAGCTGTTCCCAGTTGGGATGGGCTGTGCTATGACTTCTGCTTTTTTATTCAGCATCTATATTATCAGCAAAACTTAATCTTTACTCATGCACTTTCTCAAAGTTGCCCTCTTATGATCTCTTACGATTTGACTTGATGCAGAACATGCAATAAAATCCTACAGCTTGGACTTGAACCCATGTATATAGGGTTCAAGGTCATTCTAGAGAACCTGGTCTAGTGAATGGAGTATGAAACTAGTGTTTCTAAGAAGGAGTTCATGTAGAGGGCCATGGATATCCTTGCAGTGAACTGCGAGACAAGGAATTTTTCTGGGCACATTGTGATGGTTCTGCACACGCAGATGATTCTAAAAGCTTTCCTGACCTTGAATCATAAGGAGCTACTAGAAGGTTATGGAAACCATGACCATGAACAACAGTTGCACTAGATCTTCCAGACCACTTGAATCCTGTTGACCCTGGAGATAGAGATCCCAACAGCTGAAAATAGGATCCTTCAGCAAAATGACAAGCTATCCTGCTACAGTATAACAGATAATATAGACTCCTTTTTAACTTGAGTTATTAATCTTGGGGTCCTTGGCTTATCTTAGAAGAACAAGCTCTGTAGGAAAATAGACTTTCTGGGATTCAGGGACCACATTGTCATATAGCATAACCTTTAGCTACACACTGTCTCAAAGGAGAGCCTTATTGCTTGACTTGATGCTGGAAGTACTGAGCTCTGACTTACCTCACGTGTGTGACGTATTGCTCTGGAGGATTCTGTGTGCGTGTTTTTCTCAGTTATCTTGCTGTGACGGCTATTTTTCCTTTAGAATATTAAGACAAGAGGAATTTTAAAGCCCTTCTTTTTAAGAAGAGAAGACAAGGCTATTGCTGCTCAAAGTCTGGTTGAAAATAGACTTTCCATTAGTGTCAAAGTCATGTGATTTGAGCGTTAAAGAAAAAGGAATATTTGGGATGGCCTTTAGCCAAAGCCTGTGAAGAAGAATGTATTGTTATGGTATAAGTGGGATAATAATATCTACCCAGAAGAGTGATATTGGATAAATTATGTAGCTCATACAAAGTGCCTATTGCAGTACTTGGCAAGTAAGAGACCACGAATAAATGACAAATGTATTAATAAGAACATTTGCAGGTGCAAGTGACTTGATGTAAGAAACCCTATTAAAATGAATGTGAGGAAAAAATTGTTTATATTCATTCTTTTTACTGAAAAATACAGAGGTAGCTCCAAGTTCTCATTTATTGGATAAAAATCTTGATTTCTCTCTTGCATAGACAGTTTAGCTCTGCTAGCTAAAGCTCTGTTGGACGTCTCTGATACACAGTGTCAGGCACCTCCGTATGAATGTCCCAACAACTTGGCAACCCTAGCAGAAGAAGATCTCTTCCTTGATGGTGCCAGAAAATGTCCTCGCTATGAATCTTGTTGATCTGGTATACAAGCCCTTTTCATCCTACCTGTATATCACCCATCAATGTCCTTCACCAGATGTGGGTCACAGGCCACACCTGGACCTGAGACGATAGAGCCAACCCTACCAGAACAATGTGAAAGGAGCTAGAGATTGATGAGTTTCTCCAGAGAATGGCTGTTAGGCAACAGTCAAATGGCCATTCTAGTAGTTATTATTATTATTTTCATTTCTGGAAAAAAGGTGACTAGAACCTGAGAGACTTGATGTCCAGGATCTCATGAGAATATCTACATTAGGAATGGATATGACTCCTCCTTATTTAGGGGCTTATGAATTTAAAATTGGAAAGCACAGTATTTGCTCCTTACGCAGCTGGCGTACAAGGATGGAAGAGGATAGAGCAACTGCAGTGAACACTCCCATTCAAACGGGTGGGGAATGAAAAGGGGACACATAGAGTCACTAATCCATACATTCCGAAGCCCTGCTCCGACGTTCCTCCTCCGGGAAAGATGCTAGGTCCTGGTTCTGCTCCTGAAAGAGCTCCCTGCAGTTCTCCAGAGCTCTTGCTCCACGCTCTGGGAGATCCTTTTCCTCCATTGTGTTCTTTGGCCACAGATGAAGAGGGCATTTGAGAATAAATCCTTCTTGGTGACTGAAAGGCTCTCTTGGGCCTTTTCCTGCCTGGGGTCCCAGAGGACCTGTTAAGTATTGAATGTCCACGTCTCTTTGAATCCAGGCTGGCAGTATTTTTGCCACTACAGCTTGTTCAAATACTTTGCTTTTTATGCAATTGATTCTGATCAATTTCATGTGCTAAAAGCCACATGTACAATTCATTTTGAAGCATTTTTTTCACTCCCAATATTTAATTACTTAATTGTATGTGTATTTTGAGTGTAATTACGTTTATTTGAGGCCACATACTTCGTCTTCTTCTAGGAACCGTTATATCCCATTGAAAGGATCTCCTTGGCACTACCTTAATCCTTTCAGAAATCTTAATAAAAGGTGACAGCCACACCTTGTATGGGGTCTAACTTGAGACTGAATCTTAGTGGCCTTTCTAACTCAAAGATGTTCTCATTTTTGAATTGTAGGAAATGAGAAAATGTTTCATTTTTAAACTCTTCAGTTTCTAGTGCTTGGGAGAAATCAATATTCTTTTTCAGTTCTGCTTGCAAACTAGCTAGTTCTTTTCTGAGCTCATCTCTTTCTCATAGCACATAATCAAATACAGCTAGAAACAACCGGACCACCTTATCGACATTCTGCCTCAAAACCTTCTTGCCCAAACTCTGTTCATTAGGGTTTATCTTCTGCCTCCCATGTTATTGCAGATAAGATTTACCATGTTTGTCCACCACATAACATGGGTTTTTACTTTTTAAATCTCCTTTAATGATTTCCTAGTTGTCTGCCTTATAGTTCCAAAGCAAGGTCGCATTTTTAAGATTTTCTTACAGCCAGTAGGTTATAACATGTATTTTTCTTGCTCATGAATCAGGTTTTCAGGGTGAGAGGGCTCTGCTTCAAGCCATGGTTTCGGTTCATTTCTGATCCACACGTCTATCATTCTAGGCCCACAGGCCCACTGGATATTGAAGACATACATTTCTCATGGTGAATGGAAGATGCTAAGAAAGAGTGAAGGGCCTCATGATGCCACAGCTTATCAGTGCACAGTGTCATTTTCTCCCATATTTCATTTCCAAAGCAAGTCATACGGCCAATCCCACATGAGTGAGGTGGGGAATACACTTTACCCATGACGGACCATACAATGGTGGGGAAGGAAAGGAGAGCATCAGCAAATGATAAAACCTACCAGAGAAAGAATGCTCCAGAGGGTTGACTCTCTGCAGCATGCAGTTATTGGAGATCTGAGAGCAAAGGGTCTCACTCGTACCTGTTGCAGCTGCTGCTACTGATGGACAGTACTGTGGTGATCCAGTGAAAGAGCTCTAAATGACGTTAGCTTTTGAATACTAGCCTAGAAATGGCAGAGTCTACTTTTTCTTTGTTTGAAAAATCACATCTACTTTTGATCTTCCTAATTTTCTGATACTTTACCCACATTTTATCTACAATTTCACAAAGATCATTGACAATAGACTATGATCATGTAGGCAAGGTTTTCATCGTTTGCGGTATTTTTAAAATTTTTTTAGTATCCTGAGCCAGAGGCAAATTTCTCCAACTTTTATTTTGAAAATATTCAAATCTTCAGAAGAGTTGAGAGCATGGTACAACTGTATCTATCAGAGTCTGATCAGAGAAGCAGAAAGCACACCAGTGATTTTGGCAGAAAGAATTCGTCATAGGTGACTTGTTGAACAGACACTGGAGAATAAAACCTAGATGCATGGGGAAGGGGGCCGACGGAGTTTATATCCAGACTTTGAAGAGCAGGGTGGGTGTTGCCAGCTGGAGTTGGCTGGAGGGTTCACATAAGAGGAAGCCCCAAGGGGGGTCCATGGGAAGTTGGGGCAAAGGTTGGTTGAGCCTGGGATCTCTGAGAGAATGCAGGGAGGCTGGTTCTTTGAGTGTCTAAAAATGGAAACTGCAACCAACTGCTACTGGAAAACTACTGCTTATTAGGCTGACGAAGCATTGCTGGGAGATGCTGACGGGAAAAAGCAAACAGAAGGGAACACATCCCTTCTCCCTGTTGCAGCCTCAGTTTCCCTTTAGCCCCCCGGCACCAGAGCCTAATGGGTGCCAGCTGGCTCAGGAGAGCTATGGTTTGCTGAGCCCTAACCCCAGTATCACAAACAGTATAGAAAGGCAGCTTGGAGTTCAGTAACCAGCACAATGATGAACCCCAGGTTCATGAATCGATCAAATTTTGTCTTGTTTGCTTTATCTCTTATATTTTCCCTGAGCCATTTGAAAGCAATGATATCTCATCTCTAAGTAATTTAGCAGGTGTCTCCTAAATGACGCAATGCTACTAACACCCATGAGAAAATTAACAAAACTTCCATAATTCTGGCATAATGTAGTCGATATTAAAACTTCTTTAATTGTCCCTCCAACACCTTTTATGGTCGCTACCTTTTTTCTTAATTCAGGATCCAATCAAGTTTTGAGCTTTGCATTTGGATGTTAGGTCTTTGAGTCACTTTGAGTCTTTGAAATTGAAGTTAGAACTTTTAGAGTCTGGCCATTAAAAAAAATCTAGAATGTCTCTCATTCTAGATTTTAAAGAAGTATTTTGTGTGTAGTATTTGGGAATACTACCCAGGTGATGCTGTACATCTCTTATTGGAACACAACGATAGGCACACAGCGTCAGTTCGTCCAAATATGGCAGTATGAGGTTTCATCCCTTGGTTAGAGTGGTGACTGCCTGGTGTCTCTGTTTTAGAAGTGATTTTCCCTTTTGTAATTAGTAAGTAGTTCATGAGTAACATTACTGTGTAACTACTGTAACTTCCTACAACTTTTCACAAATGGCTTTATATCCATTGATGATACTTGCCTGAATCAATTATTATAATGGTGGTGGCAAAATAGTGATTTTCCTAACCATTATTCCTTTTACACTTGTGAGCTGAACTTCTCTCCATTTTTCCCGTTTTTCTTCCTATCTTTTCTATGTGACACTATAGACACATGGATTTTTTTTCTTTTTTCTTTTTGCTGAGGAAGATTCACCCTGAGCCAACATCTGTGCCAATCTTCCTCTATTTGTATGTGCCTCACCACCACAGCATGGCCACTGAAGAAGAGTGCATCAAACTTGACCACTATGCCATGGCTGGACTTCAATTTGTTTTTAAATTCAATGCATTACAATTCATTTCTAAAATTATTCCTTTTAAAAATGTTTAAATTATCGCACACTTAGCCAATAAGAGCCTCCTAAAGATGGCTCCTGTGTTCCACTTGAGTTTCAATTTTAGTTGTAATTTCAAGTTTCCTTAAGTCACAGCAAAACCTTGTTCTTTGAGCTCTAGAATGCAGAAGCAGAAGCAAGAAGCCGTACAAACTACTTTTTTCAGCCTTTGCAAATTCAAGCATTACTTCTCTAGAAAGTTAAATGGCTAAGCAAAATTAAAATGTAGGAAAGGAATGTGTGACGCCAGTCCTCTAACTGTTCAGTGCTTTTCCCTCTGCCTTGCCCACCAGAAGACGTCCTCTGGCTGCTGCTATTCTCACGTTTCCTGGAAAGTCACAGGAAGCAGAGCACACGGGTTTTCAATGAAAGTGGCTAGAAGGATTGGAGGAGTGTAGTGCACCCAGTTTTATTTGTACTTTTAGCTAGCACAGGACCTGGAAGTTACAATATTCCTCACATTCTATTAGTTCAAAGTTACATCACTGAGTTACATCATTGGGTTAAATCATTCAGGGTTACCTCATTATTCTCGAGTGTTCTCATGCTCACCATGTTTATATCTTTCCTAGGTAAGGTGGCCATATGCTTATCAGAGTAGCTGAATTTTTTTGGGGTGACATAACCAGTGATTACAAGCAAACAAGACGAAGCATTCTTTATAATATTTTGAAATACACCCACCACACTCCTGTGTCCTTTGTTCACCGTCCCCTGCACTTTGAGCATTTTTTGTCTTTTGGCACAAGATGTTTCAGATCTATCAAGGCCTCTCCCTATCTCAGATCTGGAATCAGCCATTTCTTAGGGAAGTCTGACTCCCTAGCATTTGGAAACTAAGATCTGGCTGCCACGTATGCTCGTTGCTCCTGTGGAATCACTTTTCCGTAGAAAAGCTAGGAAATATTTGCATATTTAAATCACAAGTACTGACATTTTCAATTCAAATTTTACATCACAGAGTTTTCCTTAATTTATTTTATTTTATATTTTTATTTTATTTTTCCTACAGTCAAAACTTTGGGTTCAAATCACATCATCGTACTTACTTATTTGCTTATCTATAATAGAAACAAATACTTTTAAATTTTTAATATCAATATTAAGACTAACATTTAGTCCTGGAAAAAGAAATAAAAGAACAAAATTCTTATTATCTCCATTGTGAGCATGAGAAAACCAAAAGCTTATAGTAAGCAAGTAGCTTGCAAAAGACACACAACAAAAAAATGGCAAAGCTGGACCATTTAATATAACACATTTAATGTTAAACTACGCCCCTAATCTGTAGACTATATCTTTTCAAAGATTACACTTCTTGGTGAAACTAACAAGGATAAAAAACAAGGATAAAGACGAGTGTAAACTTGGATTAGATGAACAGAAGCAGAGGTTCTGAATTAAGGCGACTGTCATAGACCCCTGAGGAGACATAGCTGGTACCTGGAATGTAATGTTCGCTCTGTACATTTAGGATGTGACTACTATGTACTAGATGCTTTCATGTAATTATCTCATATAATTATCATCAAAATCACTTTAAAACAGTTTTTTTTAACTCATGGTCCAACAACCTGTGAGCTCAAAGATGAGATTGCATGCAGGTCAGCCTGAAGGCTTTTTTATGAGGACATTGCTTCTGTAACTTAAAAATGCCTGGTGGTCTTGGGCAAGGCATTTTGGCTTACCAAGACACAAGGATGAGTGAGATTTTCTTTCCTGGGGAGGGCGTTTGCACCTTAGCAAATGAGAAGGGAACATTCATTACAAATCCACTGGTCTTGCCTACGCAGAAATGGCCAGAAAATAAGCATTAAAACTTGGAAAGCCAGATAATGACTCTCATTTCTTCTGGGCCTGAACCTATAATGTGCACTGATTCTCTGCCAGATTTTCCAGAACGGTCAGGAAAAGATGAAAACAGTTCAAATTGATTCATTTAAAGATCAAAAGTGTATGCATATAACATGATTTCTTTAAGAATTAAATAATCCACATGATTTCAAGGTTAATGGTGAAACCCTACTCCACAGAACCGCTTCACACTCCCAGAAGGAGCTTGAATGAGGAATGACCTTTAACCAAGAACACACCCTTCTAGGTTTAATAGGAAGCAATTTCTCTTAATTGCGGTTGCCTTGAAGAAAGGTGTTCAAGGCCTCAGAATTGACAAATTGTGGCTAGAATTGACAGCGAATTTAACTGGAAAAAAACGGGTTTTTAAAATTCAGCCACCTCTATGATCTCCGGATAGAACTTAGTAATTTTACTTTGCAGAATGCAGGCCCTGAGAAGTATCAAATCAAATTGAAGAAAATATGTGTGGGAATTACCGAATTTGTTGATTACAATGGTTTTTCCCATTAGTTGAGCTGTTACTCAACAGCCAGGCTAATGATTCTGCAGGAGGACAGGGCCATGCAGAAGCAGGAAGAGAACCTTGAGGAGCTCAGAACACAAAGCCCGATGGTGAGAAGTAAATGCTGAGACAGCAGTAGCCAGTCAAAGGTGGGAGCCATCGGAGCAAACACAGGCAGGATTTGGTACTTACTGAGCACTGGATGGAGGTCCATAGTTTTGAGCCTAACTCCTTCTGGAAAATAGAGAACCAGATAGATTACCGTCTGGAGTCCCTGGCTTGGTTTTTCTTGTTTTTGCTTTTTCACATAAGAAAATCATTTGATTCTTAACATTTTGGAAAGTAATGACCACTCCACCAAAAAATGCACATATTCATACTTTCACAAAATTTTGCTTGTAATTTCAGGTGTCCATAATCTAAAAGCCATGCTCCGTACCAGTTAAGAACCTCTGATTTATAGGACCAATCAAAGCAGCTAAGTCTGTTCTGGGGCACTTACCATATGACATTCTTTTACGTGTATCTTCTAACCTAGTGCTTACCACAACCGCACAAAGTGGATACCTATCTCTCGATTTATCTAGACGAAGAAACAAGGTTCAAAGAACATCAGTAATTTATAAAACTCACTTGACTGCTAGGATGTGTGAGACAGAAGCATTTACTGAGTATACCTGTGTCCCCTTTGCTATTTTTCAGCTCTACTGTAGCTAGGTGGGACCAAGAGACCAGTTCTAGCCAACAGATTGAGAGCAAAAGAGGTATGTGTCATTTCTGGACCAAAATTAAATCAAGTCGGTGAATGGCCCTCTAGCTTTCTTCCCTTACACTGCTGATCATGGAAGCTGCGTGTTGAGATTGGACAGGTTATGCTGCTATAAGTGCTGTAAGCATCACCCTACCCATACGATAAAGGTTGACAGGGGCTCTGCTGATGCAGTTACTCAGATCCCCCGGCTGATGTGTGGTCCACCTTACAACAATTTCAGAGTCACTATGTACCCCAAACTACATGACCTACATAATTTACATTGGCTTTGTGTGAAAGAGAAATAAATTTACAAATAAAACAACTTAGGACTGAAGTATTTCAAATTCTCAAAACTTTTTATTGACCTCTCTATAAAATGCATAAAATACAAGTTTTTAGCTTGGTAAATTTTTATGAACTAAATAAATCCATGTAACCAATATACAAATTAAGAAAGTGAATATCACCAACACACCAAGAAATCAACTTTTATTGTATTCAGCTGCTGCAATTTTAAGGTGAATTATTCACCACACAGATCTTAGCCTATTTTTTACTAATGTATAATCCAACTTGAATTTAGCAGTTTGTCTCCAAAGCCAACAAGGTTTTTCCCATTAAGAATACATTATATAAACATAATATATTATTTTTATCATTAATTAGCATTTATTAAATTCTTAGAAGCCAGGCACTGGACCAAGGATTTTACTTAATGATAACGTAGATGATAATGATAAATATAATGGCACTTTCTGTGTCTCAGTCACTGGGCCAATTATCATAGTTTATCTTAATATTTCTCATAAAACCACCTATTAGGTCGGTGCTGCTATTATAACTATTTTACAGATGGGCAAGCTGATGTAGTTACCTTACTTGAAGAAGCTAGGTGTCAAAGAGAGGTCAGACCTGAAGCCTGTGCTCTTAGCCACTACTTGACAACAGTTCTGGAGAGCCGGGACTCTGTGTGATGCCGTGCAGAAGGGGAGAAAGACCACTGCAATGGGGGTCCAGGGATAGGCTGACACCCTTCTTTGCCTCCTAATGACAAGGAGTCCCTAGCCAGTTCCTTCCCTTTCTTCCCTCTGATTCCTCTCCAGCCAAATCTGGGTAGGCAGATGCACATTGACCAGTAGTGCCCAACGTAGGTCCCTGAATACTTAGGGTCAGCAAAGCTGGAAATTAGGGTTTTATGATCTGTTTTCCCCCTAGCTATTACTAAAAATTTCAAAATCAAGAAAATTTGGAAGAATATTATAGAATACCACATTCTGGGTTTACCTGATTGTTTATTCTTGATGTTTTAGTACAGGAATTTAGATCTAAAGCGTGGTTAGATTCAGGTTACACATGTTTTGGCATGAATAATACAGAGGCAGTTATATTTCCCTAAGGTTTAACATCCAGAGGCCACGATATCAGGTTGTGCAATGTTGCCAATACCGTATTTCATTACTTAGTTAAGGAGGTGATCATCCGATCTCCCCTTATCAAGGTATGTCTTTCCCTTATAACTGTTAAGTAATCTATGAAGTGATATTTCGTCACCAGGCCAAGATCCTGTTTCCTAAGCAGACATCACCCATTGCTGTCTGCATGCATTGACGGTTCTTCTTTGAATCAATTATTATACATTGAGGGTTGCAAAATTATTTTTTCAATAAAATTCTGTCATTCTATGTTTACTAATTGACTTTATTTTTAAACGAAATGTAAATGAAAGCTTCCTTTTCTCTACTTTTTTTCTTTTTCTTTTTTTTGGAATGTAACTATGAACTCATGGTCTTTTACTTATTCAGTGTTTTAAAATCAGTTAATCTCTCTCTCTCTCTTTTTATTCTCACATATCCTAGACTTGGCCAGTGGGAGCTCCCTTGAGCTGGCTACTCAGTCATCTTGTCATGACCACATTAACCTTCAAGAACTTCCTTTTTTCTTTCTGGCATACTAAGATTTCTCAAGCTCATCTTGTACTTTCTCTGGCTTAGACCTGGGAACAGCCATTTCTCCAAGGATCCTTGATTGTTTCTTTACTGGAGAAGGATATCTGGCCTTCCAGATGGGTGTGAGCAGTATGTCTATGAGCTATTTTAATGTCTGAAAAATCTGTTAATGAAAATGTCAAGTCTCTTCGCTTTCAAATGAAATTATATCACATTTGTTTTTTATGTAAAGGTTTGATTATTCCATATGAATTAGAAACTCTGAAGAGTATTGCCATTGACTTGGGTTAATTTATAAAGCAAAAACAAGCCATTATTCGATCATCACTGAGGTCGGATCATCTCAGCTCCTTTCTGCCCTTTTTCTCTACTTGAGAGGGCAACCCTCAATTTCTAACCATCTTTAATGACATTTTAAACTGCCATCCATCTCAGGACTAAGGGTCTAGTAAGACTACGGTGAGTAATCCTGAAGCTTCAGTCTAAGAGAATTTCTCAGAGGGACACAGGTTACGCCAAATTCCCTGGCTATTTAGTTCTTGCTTGGTAAAGAGACCACACATTACCGTAGAATGCGGTTCAGTAAAACTGATTTGACAGAACATTTAGGATAAAGCCTTTTCCGGTGAATTATATTTCTTGGTAGACTACTGTATAAAAAGCAAACCTGTTTTATTTCTCCTTTCCTAAATGCTGAAAGTTTACTTTTAAAGCTTTAAACAATCAAATACCTGTTATATGCCAGGTGTTTGATAGAATACTTTTACATATGCCATAATTTCTTGATTTTAAGATACCACCAATTATAATATACACCATAAATTTAAGAACAAATTTTTTTTCTTTTTTTTTTTAAAGATTGGCACCTGGGCTAACAACTGTTGCCAATCTTCCTTTTTTTTTTTTTAAGGACTGGTGCCTGGGCTAACAACTGTTACCAATCTTTTCTTTTTTTGTTCCTGCTTTATCTCCCCAAACCCCCCGCCCCCCCATACACAGTTGTATATCTTAGTTGCATGTCTTTCTAGTTGTGGGATGTGGGACACTGTCTCAACATGGCCTGACGAGTGGTGCCATGTCTGCGTTCAGGATTCGAACCCCGCGCCGCCACAGCAGAGCGCGCGAACTTAACCACTCGGCCACGGAGCCAGCCCTAAGAACAAATTTTTAAGGACAAAAAATGTTCTAAAAATCTACAGAGTATATTTTATTGATTGATATGGCTATGCATTTAACTTTCAAATTAGAAACCAATTTCTTTTTCACTTTTATGTTGAGGTTTGATTTAAACTTCTCCACTTTGAGAAGCTCAGACTTATTTGAATCACTTGTGGCCATCGGAAGACACTCATAAATTACTGAACATGATAATATACTGCTTTTTGTAATCCATACTCTGATTCAGACTTTTCAACAACTGACAGACCAATGTCAAAGCATATTGAAGGGCAGCAGAGTTTTGTATGCATTTCTTCTTTGATTAATCTTAAATTTCTTTAAGTAATATAGTTTAATAATTTATTTGATTATAATTTACATACTGCATCCATCTAAGTATGTATACTTTGAGGAGTTCTGAAAGGTATGTACACACATGGTATCATTGCAATCATTAAAACACAGAATATTTCATCACCCCAAAAGTTTCCTTGTATACCCTTTTAGTCCATGAACTCCAGGAAACCACTCATCTACTTATTGCCTCTAAAGGTTAGGTTGCATTTTTAAGACTCTTCTAAAATAGGACCAGCCAGAATGTACTTTCTGTGTCTAGACTCCTTTACTCAACATAATTATTTCAAGATTCATCCATATTGGTATATTCCTTCCTTTTTATTACTGAGTAGTATTCCAGAGTTCGGAAATAATTATATTTTGTTTATCTGGTCACTTGTTGAGGTGCATTAGAGTTGTTTCCAGTTTTTTACTATTTTTAATAAAACCAATATGATTATTTATGTACAAGTCCTTGTGTTTTCATTTCTCTTGGGTAGATATCTAGGAGTGGAAGGATGAGGTCACGTGGTCAGTGTATGTTAAACTTTACAGGAAACTATGTGTAAGATGTAGTTTTCTGCTGGCTGCTTTAAAGGTATTCTCTTCATCGTTGGTTTTGGCCATTATGTTTTAAGTATTTTTCTGTCCCATTCTGTCTCTCCTCACCGTTTGGGGCTGGGACCACAATCATACATAGGTTAAACTTCCTGATATGATACAACAGGTCCCTGAAGTCATTCTTCCTTTCCTTTCTTCCTTCCTCCCTCCCTTCCTTCCTTTCTTCCTTCCTTCTTTCCATCATTTCCTATATTCATTCTCTCTATCAGATTGGATAATTCCTATTGATCTATCTTCAAGTTCATTGGCTATCCTCTGTGATCACAAATCACAATTTTATTAAACTCATCCTATGTTTTCTGTTTTTTCTAAAATTTCCAATATTGTATCCTTGAATTGTAAGATTTCCTTTTTGGTTCTATTTCATATCTTCTATGGCTCTTGTGAGATACCGTATGTTTTCATTTAACATGAACTTATTTTCTTTAACTTCACTGCACAGATTTAGAGCAGCTGCTTTATAGTGCTTGCCTGCTAATTTCAACGTTTGTGTAATCTTAAGTTTCTGTTTCTCTGTTGACTATTTCTTCCCTTGAGAATGCTCTCATTTTCCTGGTTCCTCTTGTGTCAGGCAATATTAGATTGCATCCCGAGCACTGCAAATGTTTTGTTGCTGAGACTGTGATTTATTATATTCCCGTTAGGAACGTGATGCCTTTGTTTTAGCTGACAATTCACCTGGCTAGACTCAAACTGAAATCTCACCTCACTTGCGGTGAGCAGCAGTTTAAATCACAGTTATCTTTTTATCTTTTAAGGACATGGCTTTGAGTTTGCCACAGGAGTCGGCCAGAATCTTACAGAGTTTGCACACAGAACCTGGGGCTTCGTTTTCTAGCTCTTTCCTTTCTAGGACTCTCCCCTCACCCTCTGGTGGTTGCGGTTACCGTAGGTTCTGTTGTCTCAGTGATCAGAGCAGAAACACAGTGGGTTTTTATTGGAGCTTTAGTGACCCCATGCCATGGTGCAACACAATTACTGTCTGGCAAAATCTGTGAAAGTGTGAAACTTAAATTGTATTATTCCCTTTACTGAAAATTTCAATTCCCCTCCAAAATCTTTCTGCTTTTGATCTCTATTCAGAGACTTCTAGAGGTGGTTTTGTGTATTTTTTCCCCCACATATATTACTCTGTTAGAAGCTTACCCCATCATATCAGAAATAGAACCACCTTAGTGAACAACTATATTACTGGCAGCTCTGTAGTTTCTAGTGTAAGTTGATGTAGGAACAACTTGTTACAGGTTGCCTTTTGCAGTTGCCAGAGTGAAGATGGAGTGGAGGATATTTTAAACAGATAGACCAGAGCTAGTAAGACAAATGAGGAGGCTTTTGCAGAAGGAATGCCGTGAGAAGGTAAGTGCTTGAAGTCGTGGAGAGGGGAGAGATTTGAAAGATATTTTTTTTGTTTGTTTTTTTTTGGGTTTTTTTTTGAGGAAGATTAGCCCTCAGTTAACTACTGCCAGTCCTCCTCTTTTTGCTGAGGAAGCCTGGCTCTGAGCTAACATTCGTGCCCATCTTCCTCTAGTTTATACGTGGGACGCCTACCACAGCATGGCTGCCAAGCAGTGCCATGTCCGCACCCGGGATCCGAACCAGCGAACCCCGGGCCGCCGAGAAGCGGAACGTGCGAACTTAACCGCTGCGCCACCGGGCCGGCCCCAGATTTGAAAGATATTTAAGAAGTAAAATTGACAGAACTTGACATGCTCGGATTGGTAAGCGAAAGAGGGTGATATATGAGAGTGGGCCTCAGTGTGTTTTTGGGTGAGTGACTACATAGATTATAATGAAAGAAACAAGAGGTTTCTTTTTTTTTTTTTTTTTTTTTCATGGGACGGAAGTGGGTCTAAGGAGTCCAGTTTTGGAAATTTTGAGTTTGAGAAGCTGTGGACAACCAAAATGGATATGTTTATCATATGCAATTTGATGTGTGGGTTTGGACCTTTCGCAGCGAAGTCAAGATTCAAGAGTCATCAGCACATACGTGGCAGCTGAAGCTCTAGTCGTCAATGGGATTGTTTCTGTGGGCAACGGCAGCTGCCAGAGGCTTGCGGAGAGGGAATTGAAGTGACCCGGTAGAAAGCTCCATCTGGCCGAGTGCAGGGCAGCCTGGACTGGCTGGGCATGAGAACGAGAGCAGGTAAGTCAACTAATGAACCCACTTCGGCAATCTAGGCATGACAGCATCGGAGATGATATGCCTCAGAATAGAGAGGGTGCAAGGAGGGATAAATAGAAGTGAGCCTTTCTAGAAAGTTAAAGTGAACAGAACTTTTCAAATGCTTGTACTTTCTCTTCACTTGTATTACTCTTTGACCATGAATGAAAAACACAAAAAATAAAAACACGGTTTCCCCCAAGTACGTCACCTGCAGCCAGTCCGCACACCACAGCCTTCTGACCTGGTGCTAGGGAGGGAGCCCATGGTCCCATGATGTGGACGTAGATCAGGCCAGATAGAGCAATGACTGCACTTATGAAGGGACTGTGGCTTTCAAAACAAAGGCCTAGGGAAACGCAATAAACCTCCAATGATCATGTTCAACCTTGCAAAGTCTTAAACTATTCACTCTTTTTATCACTTGCAAGCTCTTTCCTCTGACATTCCACAGGGCTATTTCTCTCCTCTGAATCCTTCAGAGCTTTGCTTTTATCGCTTGCAACATTAAAAATAATCCCTTAGACTTTGGACTTGTCAGTTATTTATAGACAAATGGCAGAGCGGCCATGCCAAGGCTGCGAATACGGAATGCTCTGAGACTCCTTTATGCTTTGCATTATTCATGTCATAACCACCTAACTTCTCCCGAAGTCCTTCTTCCCCAATTTCTTTTTACATTCTCTAAGCTCCCAAACTGAATTCTGGAGGCAAGAATAGTTCTCATCTGAAGGCGAGAGGAAAAACAATTTCCTTATCAGAAATAGAGCTATTTTTATTCACAGGCAGCTCCAAATAATGCATTTAGAGTTTGTTGATGAGATGCCATGATGCAGTGAGCTGAAGCTGTCTTTGTGACTCAAGAAAACTTGGGTGCATCCAGGCCTTAAAACAGGGACATAGCCTATATACCTGCCAATTGTCTTCTGATAGATACTCAGACTTAGGTTTATCTTATGGCATGGATGTATGTAGGCAGGTAGATATTATCAAGCACTTATATGATGCATACCACATGGCTAAGCCATACTTTAGGTGATTTACAAATATTTACTTGGGGGATAATCAGATTTAGATGAGGTCATGAGGATGGGGCCTTCATCATGAGATGAGTGTCCTTATAGGAAGAGGAAGAGAGACCAGAGTTCATTCTCCACTGTATGAGGACACAAAGAGAACTCAGTCATCTATAAGCCAGGTAGAGAGCCCACATCACGAACTGAGTCAGCCGGCACCTTGATGTTGGACTTCCCATCCTTCAGAATTGTGAGAAAGAAATGTATGTTATTTAAGCCACCCAGTCTATGGTATTTTTTTCTTTAAAGAGCAACCTGAGCGGACTAAGACAATGCCTCATCAAGATGAGAAAGAAAAGGTCATGAGATATAGTTACCTAATGCAATTTGTTTTTAACTTCATCAAGGTCAGAAAGAGAGAGAGAGAATAAGGAGGAGGAGAGGATCCGGGAGGGAATGTCTTATCTGACAAGAAAACATTCTCACACAGTGCCTGTTAGGTATGTCATTTAGTATAAACTTAGTGCAAGTCAGTAAGGCAATACGCAGCAGGTCTTATAAACATGTATACACTTACAATGCAAAACATTTAAATGAAAATTCTCAACTAAAATCTGGAAGTAGGATATGGTTATTATCTCAGGTCTATCCACCATTCCTGATTGAGGTATGTATTTTATTTTGTTTAATTAAATTAAATTAATTAATTTATTTATTTTAAAGATTTTATTTTCCTCTTTCTCCCCAAAGCCCCCCAGTACATAGGTGTATATTTTTAGTTGTAGGTCTTTCTAGTTGTAGCATGTGGGACGCCGCCTCAGCACAGCCTAATGAGTGATGCCATGTCAGCGCCCAGGATCCAAACTGGCGAAATCCCGGGCCACCGAAGCGGAGTGCGCGAACGTAACCACTCAGCCACGGGCCAGCCCCGAGGTATGTATTTCAGTTCAGTTTAGTCTTCTCAGGTTACCATAACAAAATATCACAAGACTGGGTGGCTTAGACAAGAGAAATCTATTTTCTCACAATTCTGGAGACTAGAAGTTGAAGACCAAGGTTCAAGACTATTTGACTGCTGCTTTCTTAGCATTCCTGCCTCTCCTCTCCATGGCAGTCAAACTTTGTCTTATATCTGTTGTTGATTTTAGGTTGGAATTTCCCATATTGCCTTCTTTAGTGGGATATTTCTGCTTGATATTGGTATCAGATTCTGCGTTCAAGACGATTTACTTCCTCTTCCATGGGGGTAAAGGATTGTTTTCTTCTGTCCTTCCCTTGCTGCAGCTAATCTTTGCTGATGCTCCAGGCATAATGAACTTTACTGCTCCTCCCCCTAGTGGCTTAAGGGATTGGAGTCTAGGAAAGTGGGAGGTGTTCTGTGAATGATCCCTCATAGCTGTCAATTACCTCCTGCATGTCTGCATAACTGAGGGGGCCCCTTCTGGTTTACGCTGCCTCCAGGCTTTCTAGTGAACACCTGGTTGAGGCCATGGAAAGGAGGTTGGACATGAATGCAAATTCCCCTGTTTTCTAGGGCTTTTGGTTGTTCTGAACTTATAGGTAAGATCACACTTGGCCTTTAATACTTTGTTAAAATTATAATAGTTTGCTTCTTACTCGCCTATATGGCAGCCACTTATATCGCTTGTGTTTTGTTACAAGTGACAATTTGAGTTTCTCCTTGGGGAGGATTGTCCTTGTTTGGAATTCGGGCCATGTGGTTGTCTTGTAACCTCAGCTCTCTGAGGAGCTCAAGAAAAGTGAGGACTTAATGTGATAGACCAGTTACACTCTCATAGTTATGTTCGTTGCAGCTTTTCTCATCCGAAATGAAAGCAGAATGCCACCCTTTTAGGAGATTAACTCTAACATAACGCTCTGAAATGAAAGAAAGAGAGAGAGAGAAGGAGAGAAAGGGACAGGAGAAGGAAGGAAGGAATGTAGCCTTTTTACAGCACTTTATCATTCATAAAGTATATCCCCATATCTTATGTTACTAACCAAATTTTATTGAGCTCTGATTGAACGAGCTACTTATGAAACCCAGTTCTATACATGTCAAGGATTTCATATATATATAAAATCTCATTTAATCATCACATAGAGCTTATGACATGCATGCTACTATTATACTCATTTTACAGATACTGAGACTTAGAAAGTTTAATTTGTTCAAAATTATCCAACTAGGCTTTTTTCATCATCATTAAGCTCATTTCTTTTTTTGTAAGCCCCCAAAACTATCTGTGCCATAGGCATTATTGCTTTATTTTACAGATGAGACTGAAATCTAGACATAAGTGACAGCTACAAGATCATAGAGAAAGTACGTAAAGGGTGGGACCATTGGAAATAGGTGTTTTGATTTTGAGTTATGAGTGCTCTCCCTTCCACAAAGATATTGGAAATGACCTGAAGCAGGACTCATGGAATATCCCCTCTAAATTCTCCACAGCACTTTGCACAATGCCTAACACATGATGGAACTTAAATAAATTATTGTTGAATGAAAAGGAAGGAAGAAGGTTGAGAGAGAGGCTTAAAGAAGGGAGAGAGAAGGACAGAAATAGAAATGGAAGGAGGGTTATAAAGACGAAGAGAACAAGAGGAAGGGAAGTCCATATTTATACAATATTTGTGAGAGAAAAGTAAAATTTCCTTCTCCATGCTGTCAGGATGGGATTTTTAATTTGTGGAAGTCATTTACTACAGATGTTGCCTTCCGTGTAGCTGGTCTGATCACCATGACAAAGGCACTGCCTGATCTATAAATAGATGGTCAGATTGATTTCCCATCCTGCCCTGGTTCTCCTGACTGCTTGATGAGTGTGACAAAACGATCGATGAGCGATTCCATCCACCCCGACTACAGAGGCCCCACCTGCACTCTCTTCTGGAAGATGACAATCAGGCTCATTAAACCCAGCACAAAGGAGCTTCAAAGACATGTGTCCTTTCAGAGGAGTTGAGCCAGAGCCCGTTTCCATTGCATCAAACGGAACCGTGATATAATCAGCCATCCAGCCTGAATCTATTATTAGTAAGACAATTTGGATCTTTCCTTTGCCTGTTTGGATCAATGTTAACTGGAACTTACATGGCCAGAGCTGATGTCAGTCAAGGCTCAGGTCTAAGAAAGCTATGCAACTGGACACTTACAAGTCTCCACTGTAGGTGTTGCTGTGATATACTGGAGATGTCTAGAGCTGGAATCCCAAGAAAGGACTTCGGGTCCTACCACAGAAGCTCTTGACATGAATAACTCATTTATTTACCCTGAGGCTCAACTTTTCCTTCTCAAAAGCGCTTAAGACCATAGCTTCTGCAATAAGACCGTAGTGGTCAAAGAGCTAACTCTGTAATTCTGTGAACTGGGACAATTTTCTTAACCTCTAAACCTCAGTTTCCTCACCTATCAACAGAGACAGTGGTAGCATGTCCCTTAGAGGTCCTTGTGAGCACTAAATAGATTGTCTGGTACACAGCTTCCATGTCACATTATGATGACAAGAATGATGACTAGTCTCACAGTGTTATGAACATTAAATGGCACAATTATATAAGGTGATTTTTAAAATATTAGGATGATATTGTCATTATTATTATTGCAATCAGAAGTATTAAGGATGCTTAGTCAAGGTGTCTAATAATACACATTCATTTAATTAGTATTTATTATGGACATATGAAGCAATTGAGTGACCTACAAAACCAGCAAAGACTTTTGTACATTGTAGCAAAGGTCAAGAATCACATACTCCTTAACCTATTAAGACTCATTTCTTTTTTGCATAGATCAGTTTCACACTTATCTGAGGGGCTTCACCTCTAATAAGTGGTTACATCAGATGCCATTTCTCATGCTAGTCTCCAAAACTGGCATATTCATGAACAAGAAAGACCCAGTCTGAGGGGCCCAAGACAACCTTAAAATCGCTGTGTCAAGTTTGCAGAATTTGAAGACTCTTTCATTCATCCGAAAGTCTTCATTGATTCGAAGATTTCTTTGATGTTCTGCAACTGTTTGGGCACTGTGCTCGTCTTACACTTGGTAACAGTATATAAACTCATTGCAAAACCACCACATCTGTGTAAAAGCCAGAGAGGGAAGCTGAGTCCTATTTAGAGCAGAGAATGAGTTTCTCACCAGAAGCTTAGTGAATTGCCTGATACAAGGGTTGGCATCTCTCCCAAAGGTGAAGTCTGAGATCAGGAATGGAGTGTGCTGAGATGGAAGAAGCCCAGGACATAGGGGCCATCTATGTCATGCTCAACTTCTTCCTGATGGCAAGGCTGAGCCAGACAGTAGGCTAAGGAAGACAGGAACTTAGAGTATTTGAGTGTGAAGAGGATCACTCTGTCAGCAGCATCAAGCACATACTTTTACTTTGCTGTGGTGCTGAAAGATTTTCAATACTTAACTCAGAATGTGCCCTGGGGCATGTACGTCACATGAATCGGAGAATTGGTTTGGCATAACTAGATGACCAGGTCAGCCTGTGAGATTGTCGCTTGTGGCTGGTATGACTTAGGGGTACAGTAGGTGACTCTTGAGTGTGGGGAAAGATATCCTAGAACACATACCCAGGTGTCCTTTTACTGAGAGTGAGACCCTTCGTTCCTCAAAAGAGTCCAACTTCCAAAGCCAGGGCCTCTGGCAGGAGAAAGAGGTTTTTGAGTGAGTGACCAGCATTAATTTCTTTCCCTTCCTAATTTTTAGGGCTTAGAGATTGGGTGTGCATGGAGGGGGAGGGGTGGATAGCAAAGGAGGCAAGAATGTTCCTACTAGTAGACTGTCGAGAAGATTAATTAGATAGAAGTAAATAGAAGGATGTGTCTTCATAAATAAGAGATTGAACAAATGAGAGAAGCAGTAATTACTGTTTTTCTTTCACTAAAAAATAGAACAAAAAGAGAAGCATCTTTCTTCTTCACAGGTAGTGTGCAAGCTATCTGGAGAGGTGGACAAGCAGACAGGCCATTCGGGTATAGGTCAATGTAAGAACTGGCCTCTTGAAAGCCCGGGAAGGAAGGACTGCTTCAGTCCCTCTAGGCAGCAGGGATGGGCACGAGCTCAAGAAAGGATTCCCAAAGAAGGTGATGGGCTGAACTAAGCTACGGAAGGGAAGGACGAGTGCCATTGGATTGTTACAGGATTTGGAGGCAGAAATTTAAATCCTTTTTGAGTTAGGTCTTCTTTCTAGAGAATTAAATGTAAGAAGTGAAATTCAAATTCTTGTGGAATTGGTTTCCTTTATTAATGATGCCTAATGGCCTGTAATTAAGGCACAACTTGTTAGCTAAACCAACAATTACTGTTTGTTTGAAGTGCAAAGAGAGAATAATGAATGAGCTTATTCAGCAGTTTTCCCCTTTTAGTGGCTTTAGCAAGCATAGTTTGAGTTTCTCTGTCTCTCCCTCTCTCTCTTTTCCTTCCTTCCTCTCCTCATCCCCCACTTCTCCCAGACAGGCACACACACACATACACACAGAGTTGAGTTCCTAAATTTATATAGAAATTAGCCTTCTCTCTTTTCAAGCATTTTGGAAGAACGATCCTTCATTTAAGCTTATTTCACAGCTTTCTTTACCACTCCACCTTTGCCCCAACTCCAGGTGTCAGTATCAAAATGAATTTCAAACAGGAAGAGGGAGGGGGATGGATGGGCACGATAGGAAAGCAGTCATGGCTTGATTAGATGGTAGAACACCTGAGAAACAGGACCACGCTGACAGTTTAATTCAACTTCAGTATGAGATGGATTTCCTGTTGGGGACAACCGTTGCTACATATTCATAACTGAGAGAGACAGAGAGACAAAGAAACAGAGAGATTTCCAGGGAAAGGAAAGTTGGGAGAGGAGCCTGGGGAGCATATCTACACTAGCAGTTATCGTTCTTCAAAACCAAGGGTGGGTGCGGGAGGTGGGCGTAAAGCTCCTTGTAGCCATATAGCCTCAGCCTGGTGGGGAAAGAGGGGGCAATTTTTTGTCACAGGCATTGTGTGGATGTTTGGAGCAGAGGCAAGGGGGGTACGGTTGTGTATTTCCAAAGTGTGTGCTATTGCACACATCTGTGCATTCAACAGATAGGGAAACAAATCACCAGAGGACCAGATGTAGTTGTTGTGGTCTGTACAATACAGAGAGAGGAAGCTTGTGGTATGTATAGGCAGAAGACTGAGGCTTCTCTGCATGAAAAAGAAAGACGTGGCCGTTTTGGTATTGTTGGGACTTGGGCTGCTCTTAGCCCCAGAAGTGGGTGACTGGAAAATGCATAACCAGTATGACATTAAAAAAAAAAAGCGCCTCACAACAAATATCCAACACAGTTGTTCTCCTAACTGCTTCTTGAAGAGCTCACCAGTGCTCTACGGAAAACTCATTGTTACTTAAGATCAGAGCCTCCTTAGACGGATCTTTAAACTCTTTAGAAGATAATTGTGTATAACTATCAATTAAACCATGTATGACCCTTCTGCAGTAGTTTTGGTCTTAATTCTCTGTTGACTTGCTAAAATTCCAAATTGAAAGGATCCCTTTGAGGAGTGTGTGTGAATGCGTGTGTGAAAGAGAGACTGAGAGAGAGAGAGCTCGAAACTAAGACATGGAGGAGTGTTGTTGGAGGCAGATGCATCTGAGTTCAACCTCTCTGCCTTTCATTTTCCTTACCTTTAAAATGAGGCTGTAAACTCATACTCATTTACATACACTGGGAAAGCTTTACCAGTGTTAAATAAAATAATGTGAAAATCCGTTGTGTAATATCTGTCATTTAAGTGGTACCTCATTTATAGTAATAGCTACTATTTATTCTTATGGACTGAATTGTGCCCCCCCTCCAAATTCATGTTTTGACACCTTAACCCTCAATGCAACTGTATTTGGAGATAGAGTCTTTAGGGAGGAGATTAAGGTTAGATGAGGTGATAAGGATGGAGTCCTAATCTTACAGGATTGATGTACAAGAAGAGGAAGAAGACCAGAGCTCCTTCCAAGAGCACATAGAGAAAAGGACACGTGGAGACACAGCAAGCTGGTGAGAGAGCTCTCACCAGAAACGGGATTTGCTGGCGTCTTGATCGTGGACTTCCAGCTTCCGGAATGAGGAGATGCCTCTATTTAAGTCACTTAGTCTGTCGTGTTTTGTTATAAAAGCCAAGAGCAGACGAAAGCACTTATTAAGTGCATGTTAAGTCACCTCTCTTGTCCCACCCCAGCTACCTCAGAGTAGCTTCCAGAAGGCCAAGAACAGAGAAACTCATCATGAAATGCGGTGGGGAAGGGGCTGGTTCCCACGTGATGGAGCGCTCACTACTCAGAACATGCACATTAAGCCCCTCTCAGCTCTGAAGATTCTAGAGACCCTCAGCTCTGGCTTCGTCTAACCCTTTACAGTTCTTGGGTAATGCATAAAAACAGGAGCCCGCAGAAGAGGTAAGCCTCCTCTCTAACTTTACGTGAAGGTCATTCTCTTCCAGACTAGGTGGGCTCCAGAAGAATTTCAAAGAGGGTCCATGGTTTCCCAAGGCAGAAGCATATACATTTTCACAGAGGGTTTCAGTGAGTCAAGAATAATAGAAAAGACTGGAGAAATGTCTAACAAGATTCTTTTAAGGTTAAACCCATTAATACTATGGGAGCCAATGGTGGAGGTGTATAAAGAAAACAAAACTGAGCAAGGTCAGTAATCAAACGTGATCAGATCATGCTGCTGCAGACTACTGTTCCCCAGAGTTGGAAAATCAGGCTAAAATATGACTTCTTGTAGCTGTCTGCACTCCAGTGCACGCATTTCATGCACGGTCTCTGACTGCACATAAAATTCTGCGGTGACAAACTCAAAGATGGCGGGCAACACAGCCCATGTCATTTAACACTGGGCAACTATAGTTTAAGATTTAGGATAGGCCAGAATGAAACTGAGCCATTTGCAGATTCTTTTCACTCAGAGACCCTGATCATATGGATCCGAAGGGGTGATGAAAATAGCACAGGTTTTTAGGTTTACTTCTCTGGGTCCAGTTCTCAAAATCAGCCAATGTTTGGTTGTACAAGCTGGCCTATTCCTTCTCAGGACTCAGCTTCCTCTTCTGTTGAGTCAAACTGATAATGCATATCTCTCGCAGTGTCTGGATTAAATAAAAGATGTTACCTAGGAAGCCCGTAGAAAAGTTCCTGGTGCATGTTAGATGCTGAAGAATGGTCAGGTTTCTTCCTTTTGTTATGAAATTATTGTAGTTTTTAAGCATTGAGAGAGAAAGCAGGGCAGGGTGCATGGGTCTTGCAGTCAGAAGACCTGGCTTTGAGACTTGGATCTGGCATTGACTGATGGACAAAATGACTACAGGAAAAGCACCAAGCCTTCAGTTTCCTCATCTGTGCAATAGAAATAATGTTCTTCATACTTTCTTTTGCCTTATGTTATGAGACAGCAGGGAAGGTGGTTGGAAGTATAAAGCATTATACCAATGTTCAGTAAGTAAGGGGCTTAGAGGTGGGAGAGTTCTTCGTCTCAGAATAAGCTCTACATTAATAGCAAAAAATGCAAGTTCTCTGCCCTGAAGGTGAGGAATTCCAGGAGAGGATCGTGCCTGTAGTAGTAAGTGTGTATTTTTACTGAAAATATTTACCTCTTAGGTAATGCGAGCATGTCCTTCCTGGTGAGATGTATCATGGTGTGCAAAAATATGATATTATGATAACCAAGGAGTTATAAATAATAGTGTTATCATTGATTTCTAGTCCTCTTCATGTGATCTGGCTGAAAATTTACAAATTTTAAACCAAATTATAAAGTCAATATTATTGTTTTTATATCAAAGATAAATTATTTTTAAAGATAAATAACTATGTTAAGACAAGATGAATTTAGATCATGGAACTTGAATTCAGGCCTGTCTCATTCACTGTCTCCACTTCAACTCTGAGCTCTTTAGAGTGTCTCATGGTCCATTAACTGGTCTTGAAGGCCAAAGGCTCAGGATGGAGACTCCATCGCTCATCACTATATGGATGATATTAAGTGAGTCATATGTTTTACGTGTCAATTTCCTAATCTAGCAGATGAATGTATTGATGAATGGATAAGTACTGTAGGATGTTTCTGTATAATCATATGTAATTTCCAACAGTTGGCTAGAAGACAAATCCTTACCAATCCAAATTTTGAGTTTTTCTCAGTAGACAACATGGATCTATTTCTGTGATCATAACATTATGGATAAGAGAGTGACAATGGAATATTAGAGGAAAACTAAGGAGATCAGGGCATACCCTGGAACTTGTGACTTCCAAGTCTGAAAACTACCCTAGAGACCCATCAGTAGTGTTCTCTGGGGTGTGCCTGGAGGGCACGTCCTAGAATTCCCTCCCTTCCCCACTGGGAGCAACTTTACCAGCCCTGTTACGTCACAATGCACTTTCTGTGTCTCAAAGAAATGAGATTTTTGTAATTTACTGAGTTAAAAGACTTGAAATTATTTATATAAATTGTGAAAAATAAATTTAAATTAGCTAATAATTTAAATATCATCCACCATTATCAATAGAAAACCCAGAATCACAGGTAAACTCTAAGCATCATCTCATGGAAAGACTCATTAATTCACACCTTGGATAGTCACCAAAGACGGCCACCAACAATTCTTCCCCTCCCCAGAAACACATTTAGCTTCTCCTATCAAAGGTGGAGCCAGTTTCCCCATATCTTGAGTCTGGACACTAGCTGATGACTTGTTTTCTCCAATATAAAGGTGGCAGAAATATCCTTGTGGACCTCAATGCTTGGCCCTCAAGAAGAATGGAAGGTTGCTCTATTGCTTTCTTGACACCCAGCTACCATGCAAAGAATGTCCAAGCTATCCTGCTGGGGAGACGAGCCTTGTGAAGAGAGCTTGAGGATGAGATGCCATATGGGGAGAGGGGCCACATGGAAGGGATCTGAGATGCCCTAGCTGACAGTCAGCATCAAGGCCCCAGACATGTGGGAGAGGCCTTGCTGGAACTTCTAGCCAGCCCAGCCACCCACTGACTGCAAATCACTGAATGACCATAGCAGATATGTGAAACTGAAGAGCCACGTAATCAACCTTATCATCATGAGAAAAAAACCCATATCATTGTTGCTTAAACCATGGAGTTTTGGGGTGGTTTGTTATGATATAAAAAGGGATTGAAATTAAATCTCCAATCAGGGTCCCTCTGTTGTGCTGTGAAGTGGGATGGGATAAAGTGTGTGTGCAGGGTGTGTGTACAGCAGGAGGCAGAGATCCATGTATTTCCCTAATACCACCCTGCAGAGTCTCTGGGTATCACTGATGCATAAAATTGATGCAAACATGAAGGATCTGTTCAACTAAACAGTTATAATTCATTAATGATACATCTTGAGAATGTACTGATTAGCCTTGTCTCTGATGTTTGCAAAAGTTGCAGATGAAAGTTTACTGTAGTTCACTCCACAGGGCTCCCAATTAAAGTTATACATCAATCAGCTCCCTCAGAGTCCATCAGTTTTTTGGATCCTCTTGAACTCTATGCTTATCCCCTTGATCAAAACTGCTACATGAACACTTGGGGGAAATGCCCTCCTTGCCTCTTGGCAAAACTGATATGAGGCAATCAATGCCACTGGAGGAAATGTAGAGCATATAACATTAGACGATTCAATGATATGTGAAATCTTGGGTTCAGAAATAAATGGAATTCTAAAGCCAGGCCCGATGCTCTACGCTTAGAATCACCTTCTTTGTGGAGATGAGAGGCTACTGAGGTAGATTATGAATGAGCTTTCCCGCCTCAGCCTTCTTTTTTTAAATTTTTTTTTGGTGAGGAAGATTGGTCCTGAGCTAATATCTGTGCCAATCTTCCTCTACTTTTTATATGTGGGACACCGCCACAGCATGGATTGGTGAGCGATGTGTAGGTCTGCGCCGGGGATCCAAGACTGCAAACCTAGGGCTGCCAAAGCAGAGCACATGAATTTAATCATTAGGCCACCAGATCAGCCCTGCCTCAGCCTTCTTAAATAGACAAGCTGTGTATTAGTCTTCTATTGTCATATAACAAGTTACCACAAACTTAGTGGCTTAAAACAATATAAATATGTTATCTCTGTTTCCATGTGTTCAGAGTCCAGATAAAGCTTAGCTGGATCCTCCACCCTGGATCTCAGCATGCAGAAATCAAAGTATTATCTAGGCTGAATTCCTTTCTAAAGTTTGGAGTCTTTTTCTAAGTTCACATAGTTGTTGGCAGAATTTAGTTTCTTGCGGTTGTAGGACTGAGATTCTTGCTTTCTTGGTGGCTGTCGGTCAGGGCCACTCTTAGCTCCCAACGGTCACCCAGAGTTCCTTGCCACATGATCCTCTTACTGGCCCTCTTATAACCTCCAGCTCACTTCTTCCAGGTCAGCAGGAGAACCTCTCACTGCAGTCTGCTATGGTGGACTGATAAACTATAACACGATCACGGGAGTGACTGTCCCATCACCTTTGTCATAGTTTATTGGCTAGAAGTAAGTCAAGGGGTCCACCTGTGTTCAAGAGCAGGAGATTAGGTAAAGGCATGACTCATCGGGCGTCCTCTTAGAATTTTGCCTACTACACTGTGGTAGGAGAAGTTGCTCCCAAAATGTCTTCAGAAAAAGACTGAAATTGTAACACCAGCAGTGTGCAGAATAGCTCTCAGATCATTGTTGATCCCTCTGTGAAAAGGCACATACAAAACCATTGTAGAACTAAGGGAGGCTGATCAAGTTCAGAGGCAAAGAGGTGAGGTGAAGGACAAAGACAGCTGTAAAAACGCATATTCAAGGTGCCAGGGATGTTAGAATGGAACCTGCTAGGTGAAAATCTGAAGGGCTTGAGTGTAGATAGAAGGGATGTGTCTTCCTCCAGATTTTCCTGAAATACCAAAGCTCTCCATCGGGTGGTTTCTTACGATTATTTTTTTCTGGGTTTTCCCAAATTAGTCTGAATAGCTGTAAGGACATGAATCTAAATTGTTAAGAGTAACTGTGTATAGTGATGATGACTCTTGTGAACGATGCTCCAGTGAAGGATTTCTTTACTTTTGTGGAGGCAGATTTTAACTGGGCAGCCACGTTGTGCTTGGCAATTTCACGTAAGAACTGTATTTAATCTTCCTGAGGAGATAATGCTATTTCCACTTTCAGTTGTAGAAAACAAGGCCCAGAGAAAGAAGTAATTCCCGCTATCTAGACTGTGGTTGCCTTAAGAGGAAAGAATGTTCCTTGCTCATGTCTGGTATTCAACGCCTTTCAGATCATAGACAATCAATCACGTCAATCAATGGGTATCACACAACTACTAAGTGGTGTTATCAGGATTCAATTCCCAGTTCCTCTGACTTCAAAGCCTATGTCTTTCTACCTCCACAGCATCCTTTTCATCTAAGTTGGAGATCCTCCCTGTTTTCTTGGAAATCTATCAAATGATCCTGGGTGGTCATTGTTCATGTTACTCATCATTCGAGCTATCAGTAGGAATGCTTCTAGTATTTCAGAAAGGGAGTCATGCATCAAAAACGATTACAAAGTTCCGAAAGCTGACCATTCCAGGACGTGTAGAAGGGAGGGAACAGAAGGAGAGTAGGGATGGGTCAAGGGCACGATGAGTAAGATTCTTGCCTTGGGCACAAAATATAAGGAGGTGCCGAAAAACTCAGTAATCCTGATAAATAATATTTTAATGCAATATTTAAAAAATCAAAATTAAGGCAAAAACATTCATGATGAATAAAATATCAAAATTTGAAATAAAGACAGGATCTGACCCTGCATTTATCCTACTCACCTCACTTGCTTCACTCTCGTTGCAGCCCTGAGGGAGGAGCAGGAATAGGGTCAGGTAGAATGGGAATGGAGAAAAGAACCTCTCATTCTCCCATCTCCCCAGCCTTCCAGGGACCGGAACCGGGAAGAAGTAAAGGACTCCTGGCTCATAGAGATCAGATTCCAGAGACGTGACTGTCAGCTCTAGAGAAAGTGCTAAAGCACACAAATTCCTTAGTGAACGCCCGGATCCATGGTTTCACATGGGAAGATTAGGTCTCAGGAGGCTGTGTTCTAGCCGCTAGCTGGGACTCCAGCACTCACTCACTCTGTGATTGGAGTTGGTGCTTTTCTCCCCTCTGGGCCTCAATTTACCCATTTGTAAAAAGGGAATTTGGTAACGGATGCTTTCTGAAGTCCTCCTGGCTCGGATATTCTGGAGAGCTGTGGACTAGCAGTTCCCAGGGAGGATGCCCTGTCTCTTTTTCTATGCAGCAGTGCGGAATTCTAGAGAAGGCTTTCCGATGGGTCACACTTAGACATCTGGCATCTGCTGACTCCTTGGCTCTTTCCTCTTTTGTTTGGTGGTCAGCGGGTCACAAGAAGAGGCTAGTAGCCATGCCCACCAGTCCCCAAACATCAGGCCCCATGGAGGGTCAACTGGAGTACTTATCTTCCTGTAACTCCAGAAGATTGGAGCTGATAGTATGACATTGTTCAGCTCCCTCATAACTGGGTTTATGTTTGTGACAATGGTCACTGTGTAAGGAGCCATAATTATGTAATTATATTTGAGAGGCAGTTCCGCCTAGTGGTGAGCCCCAACACCTAGTGGTGGCTACTTTAGACTTTTGTCTCTGCCTCTTACTGGATGCATCGGTCAGAGTACAGCCAGGATGCAGAGAACATAAGCACCTTCAACCAAAAAAGAGAATTTAATACAAATTATTGTTGATGAGATATCATGTTGTGACTAGGTAATTGAAAGGGTAGGAAACAAAATCTAAGGTATCACAGAGGAAGCAACTGCAGGATGCATCTATAGCCCATAGGACTGAGGGATGAAGGGGAGAGTTTTAGGTAACTAAATCATTGAACTGTAGCAGAGGACCCTTTGGAGCTAAAACACAGACCTCTGAGAAGGGGACTGGCTGACTGGTGTGCTCTGAGGGGCACACAACAGAGCTTGTCCTGCAAGTGGTGGAAAAACTGCAAAGTGCATTCAGCTGCAGCAACAGGAAGCAATCACTTCTGCCTGGGGAACAAGCATAATAGCAGAATAATGGTGGACAGGAAGTGATGCAAGCACCAAGCAGGAAGGAGCCTGTCCCTTCAGCCTTGCAGAGACCTATGGGAATCCAAGGGGGATGTGCTTTGCAGACCCCAGTCTCAGCATCACAAAGCAGAGAAGAGAAGGGTGGTTTGGAGCTGAGAGTCAACAACTTAGTAACTGGCATGCTAGCTTTTTGATCTCAGGCAAATCACCTGGCTTTTCTGTGCATCTGTTTAATCATCGTAAAATAAGAATAATAATGGAATTCTCTGCATAGGGTTGCTATGAAAATTAAATTAGCTAATACATGAAAAGTGCTTAGAAGAGTACCTGGAACAAAATACGTGCTCAGTAAAATTTATCTGGGATTATTAGACAGGGGAAAGAGGAGACAACAAATTCCTCTGCCCTGCCCGAGACACTAGATTGGCGTTTTCCATACATTTTGTGGCATAATTTCCAGAGTGATTCTGAGAAGTGTCATTTTCCTGATCTTTATACCCCAGGAGAGTGAGGTTTGGAGATCTGAGGAGTTACTGAAGGCACTTGGGAGAAGGATTTTGTCGAGCAGGGCTTCCAGTCTAGATGCAGTCCACTCCAAAGAGCTGCTGTTTACATGGCAACATCCTGCTTCCTCTGGGACAAAAGATCCAGGCAATTCTAATTCTTATTTCACCACTCACTTACAGAAAGCCACGCTAGGCTTTACTCTCTCTAAACCCCAGATAAGCCACCTGTAAAATTGGAATAAAACACTTGCTTGGACATCTGATCCAACTTTGTGAAAAAGAGAAAAATTGATCTTAATAGACAACACGTCCAGCAAGAAAGAATAGGGAAGAACCCCAAGTCTTACGTGGTAAGTTCTGCCCTCATACAATATGTGTGCCCCTGTAAGTGACAGCAGTGTGCAAAGCATGCAACAGAAACCACAGGACTTAGGGGAAAGTGGGGTTACAAGACTCAAAAACTTCATCAATGACACACACTCACAAAGACAGTCACCCAACTAAAGGAGTAGCGGAGTTGTACACATGCTAAATGGTGAAGACATACATACACACCGCAATAAATATGACGCTTTCTTTGGAAAACACCTGGAGCTTGCTGGTACAAGTGAGCGTCAGAAGCAGGCAGCTTGTGAGCTATTGCGCAGCGGAGGAAAGAGAGTGATCAGAAATTGGAGGGAAAGTTCTAACACCAGATGTGGATGGCTGTGGTCACAACACATTTAGGGGTCTGCAGGAGCTGGGGGATGTAGGAAGTGTGTGAATTTTGCATATTCCTACGGAGCTTGTGTCAGTCGTATGCAGTTTCCTGCAAATGAAATAATGCATATACAAACACAGATTCATGTTATGATCAAATTATTCCCTGATGCGTCAGTCATGCTGGAACAAATTCATATTTTTAAAACAAGCGTTTTGAAACTGACTGCTTTTAAATCCAAAAACGTAGCCAGAAAAATACAAGATGTAAGAGGCATGAGTTAACAGCCATGTGGGTGAGGCCATCTCCTGGGTTGGCAATCAGCACAGTGTGAAACCAGTGTGCTGGATTAATGAAGCCCAGTTTGCGTTAAGAAATAATATAGTGTGACAATAGCAGCAATAATAATAAAGTAGCTATTCAGTGTTTAATCTGTACACATGGCTATGATGCTGGATGATTTACTTATCTCATGGTATCTCGTTGATTCCCCAGAATAGTGCTATGAGGAGGATTTTTGCAGAAGCAGAAATAGTGGTACATAGGTAAATAACTTGCCCTTAGAGTGAGCAGTCTGGGATTTACATTTAGGCCCCTGTTCCTGAAGTTGTTTCAGAAGAGACTGGACTGTCATGTTTTACAGAAGAGATACAGGTGTTGAGAAAAAGTCTGCTTCAACTTGCTTGTGTGGTTAACAATAATAACAATTATCACATGTAAAAGCATCTTGGAAATTTAAAGCATTCTTCACAAATGATGTAATGCTTTATTTCAAAATGGGCTATTATAACACTTGATGCTTCTTTTCTCAATGCTTTCTTATATATAACATCTTAGTTAAATCTCATAACAACTTTGTGAAAAGAAAGTAGACATTCTATCCCCATTTCGTGGACAGGGATCTGGGTGGGAAAGATGATGCTAATTTATTTAACACAGTTACAGAGAATCTCTTCTGTGCCAGGCAGAGCCAGTGCCTTCCCTGCAGGAGATGCTGATCTACTGAGATGACGGATCACAGAAAACCTTCATTGTGCCTCAAGGCATGTGGATACCATCATCTCCATCAATCCTGAGACCAGAATTAGGGCAGTTGAATCCTAGTCCAAGTAGTTTCCACTGGACGATGCTGCTCCCTGTGTCATCTGGTGACAGAACCTGTATCTTTCCTGCCCTGCTGAGTACAAGCTCATCTTAAAGGTGAGTCCTCTCTGACTAACCAGGCTAGACTCTCTTGGACACAGCATGGTCTCTATCTAGATACTTTGGACTAGAACCAAAATATCTGTCAAAACAAGGTCATTTGAACTACTCATTTGTTTTGCAGAAGTTCCCCATGCTCTCCCCTGCCCACAGATTTGCCCCCTCTTTGTTTATGGGTGTGGAGCCTCATCTTCACACAACACTGTGGTGTAATTGTTGTTGGACCGCTTGCCTGCCTGTCTCCATCACTAACCAAGAGCTTGCCGAGAGCAGAAACCGGCTGCACTCCTCTCAGGACTACATAACCAAGCACAGAACTTACATATAAGTGGTGCCCAATGTCAGCTCCATGAGGACAGGGACCAGGTCCTCAAATATTCAAATATTTGTTGACTGAATGCATGATAGCTCATGAAAGGTCATTTTCAATAAATCAATTAATTAAATAAAAATATATCTGTGCAAAATTGTGTGGTCAATGAAAATAACTCCAGCAACTTTATATGACATGGGGGAAATATTCAGAGTACAATGCTGAGTGAAAAAAAATCAGGTTGTAAATACATTAGACTCAGCAGATCTCCATTGTGTTAAAGAAGTGGCCCCTGGGTTGCAACGCTGTCCCTGGGTTCTGAGATTTGGGGTGACTTTTGCTCTCATCATTATACCTTTAGGTCATTTTCCAAATTATCTAAAATAAATCTTCCTTACTTTGAAAATTGGGGAGAAATCACTTTCAGAACAAATAATTTCATTGGACGCTTTAGTTGGTATGTTTATTTATCCGGATGCCTTTAGGGCTACGATGACTTCTGATAAGGGAAGAATTGAACACAATTGTTTTCTTTTCTTGGCCTTAAGAAGTCCAAACTTTCTGTTAGTTCACTGACTCTGGGAATTCTCACAATTGACTGGTGGTCCCCACAGGGGGCAGCAGCCCGAGGGAAAGCATCTTTATTTCTGGGTTTCTATTACAGAGGCAAGAAGGAATCTAGGAACTCCGCGGCCTTCCAGCCGTGTTTTATTTCACTTTGTTTATTCTAATTGTGTGGGTTTGTTACAGTGCCTGGGGGTGGGGCAAAATTAAAACATGCTAGCATTGACTAAAGCAACAATGATTTCCAGTATTTTCTTTTCAGGGTCCCTGCGTGTTCTATGGAAAAATTGTTTCAAGCGTTAGTCTCATACTGTTATTTTTATTTTGTCACAGTATATGCCACCTCAAAAATAAAAAGAAAATTACCTTTATGAATATAAGTGCTTTTCACAATGACGTAATCATTCAATATTCAAAAAAACAGGTGTCAGCACAACATATCACACAGGCCAAATCGGGTCCACAGCCTATTTTTATGTGGCCTGTGAGTTAAGAATGTTTTCACATTTTTAAATGATTGAAAACAAATCAAAAGAAAAATAATGTTTCATGACATGTGGGAATTATCTGAAATTCAAATTTCAGTGTTCATAAGTAAAATTTTCTTGGAACACAACCACATCCATTCAATGGTGCGCTGTCCATTGTGGTTTTTTCGCTATGACAGCAGAGTTGGGCGGTTGTGATAGAGACTAAATGGCCCACAGCCCTGAAATATCTGCTGCCTGGTCTTTTATAGAAAGAGTTTGCTGACTCCTGTAACAGACCTAAGTCAGCATTGAAAGGAAACTTGGAATGTCCTCAACCTCTATCAAGGTGAAACGAAATCAGACTGAGAAACAGACTCAGAATTTGGAGCCAGGAAAAACTAGGGAAACATGCAGAGTCCCATGGAGACATGGTTCATCCTCTCACCCTCTCTCATCTGAACGGCTCCAGCAGCCTCTGAACTTGTCCCTGCCTCTCACCTGGATGCACACGCTGAACGCCTCCCACCTAACACACCTCTCCCTGCCACCCTCCACACTGGACCGGATTTATCTTTCCAAAGGTGACATGTGATGGCACCCCTTTCCTGCTTAAAGCGCTCCAAGGACTCCCAATGGTCTACTGTAGGTCTTCCCTCGGCGCGTTGAGGAGTCCTGGATTCCCTGGAGGAAGATGTAAGGTGCAGAGATGGCGCGTGACGGTCTGGTGAGCAGGCAGGTTTGTGGGTCCCTCTCTCTGTGCCCTCATCTCAACCAGAAAAGCTCTATTTTTGCCTCATTTATATATTACATTTCATTTGAAGAAAAGATTCTGTTGTTTAAAAAAACCAGCTTGAAAGTCACTAGTGGATAAAATTTAAGCTTCTTGCCATAGTCCTGTGTGATCTGGTTTGGTAGATGGTTAGTGCTGATCAAATGCGTTATGTGCTCCCTTTCATTTCCCATGTCCCTTCAGAGAATGGGGTTATGTGACAGGTTCTTGCCAATGACCTTTGAATAGATGCAACTCCTGTCACTTCTGGGCTGAGATAGCTAAGAGCCAGTGTACCTCTTCCATCTCTTTTTCTCTACCTTGGTATCTTTAAGGCCACTTGTTCAGGATGTTGTAGCTAAAAGATGGCAGAGCATGTATCGGTCTACGTTCCTGAATGACCGTGTGGAAGATTATCTTTCACCCTGGCCTATTTTAAAATGAAAACTAAATGAGAAACAAACTTCTGTTGAGGAAAACTTCTGAAATTTTGGCCTCTATTTATTAGAAGAGAATAACATTCCTATACTGACAAATGCATCTGGCCTTTGTACACACATCATTGTTGGTTGGTTGATCTGTTAGTTGGTTGATTAATTGATTCATTCATTCAGTGACAACATCAGACATATACGAGTAGCCTCGTATGTGTTATGCTAGATGATAAGGATATAAATATGCATCAGCCATAGCTCCCAACCTCGAGGGGTTTACAGTTGCATCACTTTCTTTTCATAACTCTCACGACACAAGCCCCACCTCCACATGGACCCTACATTTTAGTCATTCTGAACTATTTGCATATGCCTGAACTCACCAAAACATTACATACCTCTGCCCTTTCCCACAATGCTTCTCTTGCCTACAGGCTGAGAAATCCCAGAATCTGAGCAAGTGATACCATAGCCTAGCTAAAACACACTATACTATTTCCTATTGTGCCTAAATCTGTTCAATCCTGATGGAAGAAAGTAAGCATGGAACCTAGCAGTCGACTTTGCCTAAGTCAATTTGGCCAATGGGTCACATGATCCAAGGAAGAGAGATAACTTACATTGCTCACTGTGATGTCTTCATTTCATGATGCTAAACACCCAGACATTAAGAAACACATCTGGAGCACTTCTGCCTGAGATGACGGGAACGTTCTCCATCTAGTCTGTCAGATCCCGCAGCCACTAGCCACATGTGGCTATTGAGCAATGAAGGTGAGGCTGATGTGACTGAGAACTGAGTTTTTAACTTAATCACTTTTAATTAATGTAGATTTAAACAGTCAGCTGTTTCTGCTTACCACCTTATTGACCTGTATAGCTCTAGAGAATATTTAGACCTGCTTCTCTAAATTTTTTTGGTCAATGTGGCCTAGAAACGATATTTAAAAAACAACTGTAAACACATTTGGAAATAACAAAAGAGAGGTGCTTGCCAGCTAAATGCTAAGGCTTAATTGTCTCCACCAATGCTTCCTTTAGACTTCTTTTGGCATTTCTCTCAATTAGATACAGCTCTGGGCTCTAACCCAGGCCACTAGACTAAACTCCAAGGTTTCCAGAGTGGAGCAGTCCCCTGGGTTGCTGAGGCCTCTGCTGTGAGGCTGTCTTCCAAAATATCAAAGCAATAAATTCAGTAGTAACATTGGAAGCATTCAAATACAGCTATTTTAAAAATATTTATTCATTCTTTCAAAACAACAACAAAATATTAGAAGCCCCATACATGGCAGACACTACTATTCTATGCACTTGGCATACGTCATTGAACAAATCAGAGAAAGATTCCTGACTTTCTGGAGCTTAGATTTTAGTAGGGAGATACAAACAATAAATATAAATAAATATAATAAATAGGTGGTAGTAGAAATGCTATTTAGATAGAAAGAGAGCAGGATAAGAAAGCCACAGACGGTGATATTTGAGCAAAGACTGAAAGAAGGTGAAAGAGTATTGAATATCGGGGGAAGGCACATTCTAGTCATGACTTTTAATTCTCTGAGAAGCAGCACGCTCCAGGGCTGGTGGGGAGGGCAGGCGTAGGGCCTGGCAAAGGTCCTGAGTGGATCTGAGCCAGAAACAAGGGGGTATGCACCTAGAGGACATGGACAGGGGGTAGGGTGCCTCAGGGAACCGAGCAGGAAGCCATGTTAGAAGTCTGGATCTCTCTAGGTTGACGGCACTTTCATGTTGAATGACTTTGACTTTGCCCACCTTCTCTCTTAGCAGAGAGGGCAGAGTAGTAAAACCAACACACCTCATCCTCCTGGCCACCAGCAATCTAGGCTTCTAGTCAACCTCTCATCTCTAAGTATGGGAGGATCTTTCTAAATACTGCTTCCTTATGGATCATGAGGTGATTGTACTGAATTATTCTGAAGGGCGCCTTCGACCTCTAACAATCTCTAACTCTCAGGAATTTTAGGCACATCCAAAGTAGATTGGTTTGCTAGGGCTGCTGTAACAAAGTGACACAGGCTGAGTGGTTTAAACAATAGAAATGTATTGTCTCAGAGCTCTGGAGGCTGGAAGTCCAAGATCAAGGCATCAGTGGGGCTGGTCCCTTCTGAAGGCTGCAGGGGAGCATCTGTTCCAGGCTCTCCCCCAGCTTCTGGTGGTTTGCTGACCATCTTTGGTGCTCCTTGGCCTGTAGACACATCACCCCAATCTCTGCCTTCATCTTTACATGGCATTTTCCCTGTGTTCATGTCTGTGGCAGAATTTCCCTTTTTTATCAGGACACCAGTCATATCAGATTAGGGCCCACCCTACTCCAATATGACCTCATCTTGATAGCTAATTACATCTGCAACAACCCTAATAGGATCTCATTCTGAGATACTAGGGTTGAGACTTCAACAGAGGAATTTGAAGGGACACAACTTAACCTATAACACAAGAGCGAGACTGAGAAACTGAAGCCTGCCCTAGAGTAGACTGGCTCTATATTCTTTGTACAGATATGAGCAACTCAAAGATTTTTCCCCCCAAAACACTTCCTTCTACACCACCCGGTGATCATTACAAGAGGGACTTATTGAATAGCTTCAAAAATCATGCTGACATTGATATTATAATGATTTTTAATGTAAAAGAGAAAAAAGTTCTTATTTGGATCTCTTTTCTTCTAGAAATGGATGTCTATTTTCAAAATATTGCACTGGCAGCTTCAGCAGAAGCAATCTATCGCCGGCAAAGGAGGAGCTGCGCCAACATATGCATGAAGATATCAATACAAGTCTGGAGTTATACATAAGCAGAGGGAGTGCTGACAGGGAGCCGGGCAGCCAGCCACGAGGAGCTCTCCTATAAAAGGCAGTGCTTCGGTTCCCTTACAAAATACTAGCGAGTTGTGCTCGATATTCATAGAAGCTAGGGCAAAAGAAATCTCCCGTCTCTATTCTGAGAGTAACTTGCCATTGGCATGGATCCAACTGGAGAAATAACAATTCTCTAGTTTTCAGAATTGATCAATATAGCGTGTTCTTACCCTAAAATCTGGAATGCTGTGTTTTTACTGTTGTTTCACAGATCAATAAATAGAAGGCCTAAGTGACATATTCAAGGTCACACAGCTTTAAAATGGCAGAACTGGGATTAGAAATCATTCCTTCAGAAGGATTGCAAAGTTCATATTCTTTCCATTGCCTCCATTGGTTCCAGCCTTGAAGACTGGGTCTGAAATCTAAAAGCTAGGAAAAAACAAAACAAAACAAACCACTTTAAGATCAATACATCTCTAATTAAGAAAGGTAAAACAGAACAACTCAAAGACTCTTTAAAGACATAAAGATTAACAATCTCCCCCGTTGTCAAAGTATGATGATAGGATTAAGAATACCTGAGAGTGCTTGACAGCTTACTAAGTGTTTTCACACTTAAGAGCTCATTTCATCCTCGGACGGTTATGGGGTGGTCACCTGTTCTACAACAAAGAAATGGAGGGTCAGGAAGGTAAATGACAAATTTAAGATGTCACTGCCAGGATGTGGCTAAGCAGAACTCAAACCTGTATTTAAAGCAAAACCAAATATTAATTCACCCAATCTACTTTTCTTCCCACCATTTGTTTGCTTTGCTCCTGGTCCTTCAACGGAGCAGGAAGGCCAATGAAGGAAGCTTGAAGTGACCTCTCACTGCCCTTTGCTCTGATGATGGACCCCTCTAGTCGTCCACCTCGCCACTGCTGCTCCTGCTGATGGCTGCTGGTGCTTCTTGGTTTTGCTTTGCGGGGAGAGGTGTGGGGTGTGGGGCAGGAGTGGGGAAGTAGGGGACCCTCCTCGCTGGCTGGGCTGCCCTGCTCCCGTTTTCTCCAATCCTTAGCTTTGGTTAAGAGACAGTCTTTCTCCCTCTCTTTCCTCTGAGCAACCCACGACAGCTGGCCTGGCTGCCTTCAGTGTCCCTCAATCCTTGACCTCACTGCTTGATGGGAATCGGGGAGTGGCTAGGTGGCAAGGACACCAGACTCTCACTCTTTTCTTTCCATTGTCAGGCTCTCCATGGACAATGCCTTCCCTCAAGGGTCAGATCCACACTTCAAAAAGCTGATAGACATGATTCCAACCAAAGGGACAGGGAAGGACGCTTCATGTGTCCTGGTCCATCAATGTGTCTCCTCTAGGGTTGGCCTTGATTTTTACTTCTATGAGACTCCTACACATCTGTGTTTCCATTTCTTCCTCGAGTTTATGGACACCTAGAGGCAGGGACCACGCCCCACATTCCTTTTTGATATTCAGCATCTAACATGAACAGACATTTGGGGATTTTTTGTACGTGAAGAAGTGCATGGGTCTGTAACAGAATGGGTGGATTCTGTGATGGCCTGTTGAGAATTTGCTATAAGAAATCTTTTGAGGTGGAAAACAAGATGAAACACAGCAAGTTGGTGCAGTGCACAGAGTCAAATACTAGAAGTCAGCAGATCTGGGTTGTCATCTGAAGTCTGGGGAACTCGTGGGACAAATCCATCTTAGAATTTACCAGCAGGGAAAAAACTCTCTCTCCCAAGAAACTTTTTAGCTTTTTTCTCTTTCAAGATAATAAAACTTACTGCACCCATCCTATTCCTTTTGTAGTTTGGCCCTAGAAAGTATGATGTTAAAATTAACGCAATAAGTTAATCTACTTTAGGGCAAGGGAGTGAAGAGAGAATTTAACTTTCTAGTCCCCCTAAGGGGTTTCTTGACCTTATATGCCTTACAAGGATCCTTCTATAATATATGCATGCTTGATTTTAGGCTAAATAGTTTTTGGAGGCAGAGTTAATAATTTCTAATGACCTTCTGCTTATGAATGCTAATTCAAGTTCTAAATAAGAATATCGTTTTATTTCAACCATTTGAATCTCAATCGCATCTGAATGCCTTCTCAATGATTGTTTTGAATAATTCATAGACTATTGGGTGGCCAACTCATTGATTGGAGCTCTTTCCCATCAGGGTCTTAGAATCCCAAGCTCAGGGCTGGAAGGCCCGTTTCCACCAACCATAATGTCTCCTGCCTGGGTTTGAACCCCTCTAATGCCAGAACATGCACTGCTCCCCGGGGTCTCTAGTCTATAGTGTGGGAAAGTTATACCTTAGATTGAGTCATTCTTTATATGTCTCCAGATTATTGGTCCATATTTGGTGTTGATGCATAGCATCATGCGGAGTATTCTTCTATTTCTGCTACCTGGGTGCACTTATGGGCCTATCTTGGTGTCCTACAGTTGGATTTAACATGTGCAGAATTATCACTCTTACATGAGATGATTTGGAATTCTTTCTGACTCCAATTTCTCTCCTCAAATGTATTTCAGTTTGTATTATTGGGCATTGCAATTACTGTTTCTTTTTATTCTGTTTTTGCAAGTTAGCTAATTATAGATTCACCGTGTTTTTGAGCTAGGTTAGTGACAAGGAAAACTTACTGTAGAATCTATCAATTATGTGGAAGAGGAAACTGAGGCCCAGGGAAGGAGGGTGGCATGTGAGTGGTCACCCAGCAAGTTAGAGATAGTGCTGGTGCAAGAACGGGAGCACTCTGCCTTCTCTGTTCCACTTTCTTCCAGACATTTTCCCCTTCCCCTCAGGGCCTCAATGAAGTTTCCTCTTTCAAGCTCCAAAAGTCAATGTCTGTGTCTGTTCAAATAGGTGACTTATTCCTTCTTGTTTTTATTCACGCATATATCCACCCAACCGGTACTTTATGAGCACCAGACCCCGAGTGGGCATATGTTTAGATATTATCTCACTTGGCTTGACAATAACACTATCAGTTCAACTTCTTGACCCCACTTTACCAATGAGGAAACTGGAGTTTTGGGAGAAAAAGTGGCGTTCCTCATGTCACGTGGTTGGAAATGGCACGTCTCTGGTTCACGTCCAGGTCTGCCTTCTGCTCAAGATGCTGTCCATTCAGCACCAGAGGTCACGGCCTCACTTCCCACATGAAGCACAGGCCCTGATTTTACACTTCCAGTTTTCGTTTCTTTAAATGCTGGGTCATTACGGTAGAATTAAATCAGAAATATAAGTTTATGATGCAAGAAATCAGAACGGTAGTTGTCCTTACAAGATGATAGTGACTAGGAAGGGGCACAAGGGCACTTCTGGCTGCTAACAATGTTTGTTTCTGATCTGAATGTTAATGACACGGGTGTGCTCACCTTGTGAAAATTCGTTGAGCTAATATTTAGGATTCGCATATTTTTCTATATTTGTTTACACTTTAACAATTTACAGTAAAAATTTAAAAGATGGATTTGTCTGGATTCTAAACATTTGTCCCCCTCTGTTACTCTTCCCACCTGTGTGTCAATGGGTATGTTCAAAGTGTCCCTTGTTCTACACTTTCTAAGAGGGCTTTACGAAACAGCCCTTCCGCATCCCATCATTTCCTCTTCCATCCTGGCCTGCAGGGAGCAAACTGCGTCCCTTCTCCAGTGACTCCCCCCCCCCCGCCCCCCAGCGCGTCCCAGATGCCCCTGATTTCCACCTTCCTTCCCCGCCAGCCCTCTCCTGCGCCTCCTCTTCCATCTCTTTGGCTTCACAGATGTTTACATGTTCAGGCTCCTTTCTGCCACATGGTACCTTTGGTCTCCTTTACAAGATTGTCCCACATAATCATGTCTAGTGCACACCTGGGGACAGGTCCAGCCTCAGGTGGCTAGCCCAAACCAAAACCCTCGTGCAGCCTCCTGCTTCTCAGAGTTGGATGTATCAGTGCCTCCCTGGTTCTACCCAGACCCACGCTCATGGCTGAGCCAGTCCTGCCTAGTCAGGGAATGTCAAGGCCATGGGAGCATTCGAGTCTAACATTCCGTGTGAACTTAGACAAATTACTAGACTTCTCTCTTCACTTCCTTATGCCTAAAGCATCAATTTCAACACGTGCTTCATGAAACCTTCAGGAATGCAGCGAGCATACGGACTTTAAAAACTGCAATGAGAGAAACAGCAACAAAATATCAGGCACAGGTGCACTGTTTTCACTGACTGAACTGTGGAGCTGTCAGTCACACTCCACACTGGACGTAGGGAGCTGAAGGCCAAATTGCCACTGCCCTCGAGGAGCTTACAGTCTCAGGAAAAAAGAAAACAACAAAAAAATGATGTGTAAACAGTCAACTCTGCAAAACATCGATGTTTTAATAATGCTTTGCAGCTAAAACCAATTTCATTTCACAGCCTCTATTGAATTTATTTCTATAACAACCCTGCTGAGGACGTGTTATTGATACTCCCCTTTCAGCAGAGGAAACTGAGTTCCAGCAAAGTGAAATCTTTTACTCAAGTTAGTAAGAGACAGAGTCAGGATTCGAACCCAGGATTTTGGGCTGTTGCTGTTTGTTTTTCTTTTGTTTAGCTCATAAAGCCTTTTTCTTAGTCACTTTTTGACCCGGTGTCATAGATGGCTATGTTTCTCCATCCAGGGCACTAAGTATGAGGGTAATGTGACATTTCTAAGAAGAATACTTTACCATGTGTGTGACATTTCCTTCCAAGCTGTGACACCATTCTGCAAGTGCTGATGCTGGCAGTTATATCTTTAATGAAGATTTTTGCTTCACTAGTATCAAACTAATGCCCCACTTCTTTATTTTTGTGCTTTTTGTGCACTCAAATGGCTTTTTGTTTTCATGCTGAATCATAACATAATCTCCTTGAAGATATTTGAAGGCAGTAAAATTCAACATGTGGGGTACTAATAACATACCTAGTGAATTCAAGTGGTGACAATGTGTATAGCTCTGTTCCCACATGTGAACACAATAGCAACTACAGCATAGCTGCTGCCACCTGGCTAACAGCAATTTTAATGTGCAGCCTGATTTCAAAGAAGGTAAAACATGAAAATGGGTGATTTAGAATGTATGAAATACATTATATTTTTTACTGAGAAATCTGCTTTTTCTGGCTAGCCTGTGAGATCCTTTCAGAACTGGGTCTCACGTATGTATACTAGGCGTCTAGGAAGCTGAAATAAAAGGACAGGAAGCTAATATTTATTAGATGTCTACAATGTGCCAATTATAGGGTTACCCATAGTCACGTGTGTCATTTAGATGGATCATCATAACAGCCCAAGGATGCGCAGCACTTTCCTCATTTTATAGAGTATTTTTAACAACCACAGTGGGTACACCTAGCATACCTTCAGACACATGAGAGGCACACAATAAATGTGTGCTTGTGAAATGAATAAAGATGTAGAGACTAAATAACTTGGTCACAGTCAGGCAGCTGGTGAATGTGGAAGCAAAAACTGATCCTTAGCTTGTCTGACTCAAAGCTCATGATTTTGGCAACACGTTAGTCTGGCTCTCAGTGGGTGACCACAGGGTCTGGCAACTAATGGGAGGCAAAAATGTTTACTAAGTCAGTTGGAGAGTTGAAGAAATAAACGAGGGAGAGAAAGAAGGAAGGGAGGAAGAAGGAAGGGAGGAAGGAAGGAGGAAGAAAGGAAAGAGGAAAGAAAGAAGGAGGGGAGGAAAGATAGAAAGAAAAATAGTGGAGAGAGGATGAGAAAGAAAAAAATGGAAAAAGACGATGAAAGCTGTCAGCAATGGAGAAACATTAAGTAACGGAATTGGAAAGATACTGTTTTTATAAAGCCGATGCTGGCTTTCTTTCAAATTTCACTGGTTTTACAGTGATCCCAGAAAATTGTTCAAACCACAGGTTTTGAAGATACAAAACAGCTCTATAACTGCCACTTGTGTTGAGGTTCTTGACCAGCAGAGGACTACTGAGTAATACGTTTGCTCAAGGTGAACAGAGGAACTCAGGAAATCAGGATCTGAGAAGACGTCTCCCTGGTCAGCCATGTGAGAGAGCGAAGCACCCAGGATATTATATATAGTGTGAATATGTTTAAACTGATAGCTTATTAAAAAATTCCTCTGTGTGGTGAGACTCCCAGGCATAATTTATCCAACCCACTCAACACTTAGACTCAAGCATTAACCCCGCAGAGCAGGTGGGAACGCTCCATTTGAGAGGAAGACCAGCTTTGAGCATTTTAACCAAGACCCAGTATAATGGGGTGGGGGGCGAGGAGGAGATTGCCAACATAGGCAAGCATTTTCTTTCTCCTTAATCTCCTTATCTCAATAATTCTTCTTGTACTTTCAGCTCTGGTTGAAGTTCCCATTCAGGTCAGAAAAGCTCTTCATATGCAAAAATTGTGGTGGTGGGAGGAGTGCTGAAATAGGAGTGGAGAGAACTGGGTTCTAGTCTGGCACTTGCTGTGGACACAGACTCTCTCTTTGACCAAACTCTAGCCAGGCTCCTCCAAATCCTCTGCTCGACTCAAGCTCTAGACCTCAACCTTGGCCTATAAAAACTTGAAAAAACACTAACAGAATTCCTAACAGCTCAAGGCTGCATCTCTAGGGTGACCTGCTTCCCTTAAAGTGCCTTCCTGAGAAAACTCAAGGCTGTTGAAGAACTGACTGTGTTCCAGCCCCCACCTGAAGACGGGGGCCCTGATCCCAGCCTCTGTGGGAGGGGAGGAGCCTGCCTTCCGCAAGCAGCAGTTAGCAAACTCAGATGAGATTCACAGAGACCCACTAGCCCCTTCCTGCTTTTTGTAATTTTTCCCTTCTAGATTCTACTGAGCCCCGCTCAGCCCCTTCCCAAGGCCTCATTCTGCCTTTAAAACCCCCAGACACCTCTGTATAAATGGAAGTAGAATTCGGTTCACAGTGGACTCTTTCCCCTATTGCAATAGTATATTACTGATTAAAATCTGTCCTTGTGACTTTTCTGAGAGTCTGACTTTGTTTATCTTTGACAATACACATTTGCCACATGACCTTGGACAAAGTGCTTCACACCTCTGGGTCCCCTGAAGATTGAGGATGTAAGCATTGGGAGATTCAGGGACACACTGCCAAACAGATAATGTCCTTCTGCTGTCTCAGTGTCTGGGGGTTATAATACATTGCCAAGCAGAACTTTCTATACTCCCAAAGTATCATTTTGCTTTCAAATACTAGGTTTTAATGGAACCATACAGTAATACAGACTCCTGATAGAAACTTTGGAAAACATAGAAAGATGTGGAAGAGAAGGAAATATGGAAAAATGTGGAAGACAAGGAAAGATAATCGCACTTTGGAGAGTTAACCATTATTAATACTTTCATGTATAGTCTTCCAGTATTTTTTTTTTTTTTTTTTTTTGCCTGCTGAAGATTGACCCTGAGCTAACATCCATGCCAATATTCCTCTATTTCATGTGGGATGCTGCCACAGCATGGCTTGATGAGCAGTGTGTAGGTCCATGCCTGGAATCCAAACCTGAGAACCCCAGGCCACCAAAGTAGAGTGTGCGAACTTAACTAGCACACCACTGGGCCGGTCCCTGTCTTCTAGTATTTTTTACACACACACATTTATAAATATATTGAGGAGTATATCGTGTCTAGTTTTTAGCTTCTCACATATTTTTTTACTTAATCCTTTAAACAATCTTTCATGTCATTAAATACTCTTTGAAAAACCTGATTTTAATAAGAAACTGTAGAACTCCATCATATGAATTAAACATTATTAACTTGAACATTTTTGCAGTGTTGGTCTTTTCAGTTATTTTGATTCTTTTTTCTATTACAAAAATGCTACTATAAGCAACTTCATGCATGGATATATGCCTATGTTTATGCTTTTAAAAATAACAAATCAGAAGGATTAGAATTATTAGTTTAAAGGACTAACACCAATTTTAAATTGTCCTGTAGAAAGCTGGCAGCAATTTGCCACGTCAAGAGGTCACGAGAACGTTCATTGTGCTTCATGCTCACCAACATCAGATCACATGTAACAACAAGAAAAACGCCACAACACACTTTTCTCAACCTACTAGGAGCAAATTCTATTTTATCGATGGGTTAATATTCATTTTTTTGACTACTAGTAAGCTTAACATTTTTATTTCATATTTATTTGACATATGCAAATCTTCTCTTGTAAACTGCCTTTTGTGTTCTTCACATACTTTTTTAGGGCGTGGGGAGATGTTCATTTTTCTTATAGACCTAAAGTCTTTAAACAACAAGAATATAAAACATTGCTGTGTTTGCTGTAGACTTTTTTTGTCATATTTTCTTTTTTTTATTGTTTAAGGTATTTTGTTTATAATATCTAAGGAAATATATTTTTAGGACAAAAGTCGAGTTCCCTGAAGCCATGGAAATGTATCACTTCCCAGCAGAAATACATTCTTTTGGTATTAGCACAGAGCTTCCAAAACAATAAACATGGGATTCACACCAGAATTGTCTCTCTTAATTTTTTTCAACAAGGCCCAATTCTCAGTCCATAATAGCAAAACCTAAAATTTCTATTAGTTTGATCCCACGGTTATTTTTTTAAACAATGCAAAGTATCCAAAAGAGAAAGAAAAAATCACTTTAAAAGTGATTTTTCCAGTCCTTTCTCCTATAGTGGTCACTGGGAAGTCAGAATATTGCTGTCATGAAGGAATAGCACTGTTCCAGAAGAGCTGAACAGGACGTCATTGCAGGAATGGAATCTTTCCCAAAATGGCAACAATGAGGGATGAAAGCCGTTGGCTGAATCTCATGAAGAAAATGCATTTAGAAGTGGGGTCTCAGAACCTGAGTCTCCTAGCGTCACCGATTTTCTTTATTAGCCTTGTCTCATTTTAAGCCCTTAGGAATACAAGTCTGTTTATGTAGTCCCCTTTATGTTGGGGTCCCGAAGAACCATGTGTCACCCTTCCCTTCTGCAGGCCATCAAGCTGGGCTCTGTGCCCTTCAGCCTTGTTAAGCACATGCCCTCATGTCCTTTACCGGTCATAGTTTTAAAATTGAGCCACAGCCTAACCATCTCCCGCATGCAGCACACCTGCCCTGACCCTTCCTGCTGCTGACCTAATGTCTCATCTTCCTGTAAAAAAGAACATAAAAACTCCACATAACACGCACTGCAATGAAACCACTGCTAACATTCTGGCGCCTTTCCCGCCAGCGTCTTGTCTAGGCTTCTGTATAAATATCATATACGCCACTGTTTCTTACTTTTTCATTGAAAATCATGTTGTCATCATTTCCCCAAACTATAATTCTTAGTGGCTATATGATAATCAATTCACCTACTCCTCAATAGCTAGAAATTTAGGATGATTTTCGTTTTCCCTACTGTTGGTGACATTGACGGGACAATCGAGGACTCAGAGCTTTGATTGTGCTCAATTACTTTCTTAGGGAAAATTCCTAGAAGGAGGGACGTCGTGTGAAAAAATATGCAACCATATAAGCCTCTTGGCGTACATGTCAGAAACAATGCAGAAGAAAGCTAAACATGGCTAGTTTTTTTGTTTAGAAGTTTCTACGTTGAGGAAGGGTGAGTATTTTAGTACATAGTGATATTCCGGCTTGTGTTCCTTAGGTACGTATCAGTATTTCCAATTTTTAAAAGTAATAATCATTACCTAATTTCATATAACAAGAATTTAAAGAACAAACACAAAGTGAAAGCATCAACACAGTTTCTAATATGGATATCAAGAGGCTCCAAATTGGCTGTTACTCTGCTTGACTTCTAGGCCTTTCTGCTCTTAAGGGCAAGATATCCCCTACTGTGAAAACTGAGGAAGAAAAACATCTCTCTTTAGCTAAGGGGAGAGGAGAGCCTGGCAGAGAGGGCTGATCGGGGAGCTGACAGAGGGCTGAGTGATAAGAGGCAAGAGCAACAGTGCCTGTATGCATGGAGAAGAGGTGACCTGAGGGTACTATCTGCTTGTTAACGGATGATGGGGCTGCCAGGCATTGTGGGGGCAAGTCTTGGGGGAAGGATAATCAGGAAGAGGAGCTAAAAGCTGTCTTAGCCCTTGGCTGGTAAGACCCCTTAATCTCAGATCATCTTAGGTTTCCAAATGAGACTTCTCTCCAAGCACTCCTATGAGCTTCAACTAAAAAATACAAGGGACGGGCAAATCTTTTTGTGTCAAATATGCAACTCTAGACAAGCCAGTCCCAGCCTATCATCTCAACTTTATCTCCTGCTTCTCCTTCTCCCTGCTCTGTCTCCCATCAGAGTACTCTGCTCTGCCCTGTGTTTTCTGGATGTGTCAATCAGGCAAGTTCATGTGTCTGTGCTTTTGCTCAACACTATGCCCTCTGCCCAGAAAGCCTTTCTTCCATTTGGTTGTCTGGAATCCCCACCTTTGCTTCCCAAGTCCCGAATCACTTTCCTTCTTACTGTCTCCATAGAAGCAATTGCTCTCTTTAATGTCTTCTGATGGTGTCAGGTACTTACTTCCACCACAGCCACTGTTCCACTGAATCATAGTTAGTCCTCCCCAGCAGTCTGTGGGCTTCTGGAGGGTAGGTTCTGTGCATGCCTTAAAATAATCTTTGTAATTCCAGGACCTAGATTAAGTCCCTGACAACATGGAAAACAATAAATATTTACTGAAGGAAGGAAGGAGAATAAATGAAAGGAAGATGTTATGGACTGAATATTTGTCCCTCCCCCCCATTCTTATGTTGAAGCCCATATGTTGGGGGTCCCAATGTGAAGGTATTAGGAGGTGGGGCCTTTGGAAAGTAATTAGGTTCAGATGAGGTCATGGAGGTGAGGCCCGCATAATGGGCTTAGCGTCCTTGTAAGAGGAGGAAAGGAGACCAGAGCGCTCTCTGTCTCTGTCTCTGTCTCCATCTCTCTGTCTCTCTCTTTCTCTGTCCCACTTTAGGATACAGACGGAAGGCAGATGTCTATAAGCAGGAAGAGGGCCCTCACCAGGAACCCAATCTGCCAGCACCTTGATCTTGGACTTCCTATCCTCCAGAACTGTGAGAAATGAGTGTCTGCTGTTTATTTAAGCCACCCACTCTCTGGTGTCTTGGTACAGCAGCCTGAGATGACTAACACGGAAGGGAAGAAGTAAGGCAGAGAGAGGAAAAAATAAATCCAATCAAATGTTTACTGCCTCGAATTTAAGCTAATGTCTATGTTAAAAGTGTAAGCGCATTTGAATTTGGTGTCTAAGACCTGGAACTGCACAAATGTGTGAAAATCTCGTAACTGAGGATCAATTTAACTCTCTGGAACATGACCAAGAATCTGAAGGCAGTAGAAAAGGCCTACGAATAGCACGCATCAATATATGAGATCTACGCACGGAAGCTCGTGCCTAGGAGAGATGCCTGCCTCTCCTGACCTCGCCCAGCGCAGGCTCTTTCTGCTTTATTTATTTGCTTACTGTCCTGAGAAGTTAAGACACAGTGTGTTTTCAAGAGCATAAATATTTGTTTTCTTAAAGCATTGGACGTTATTTGAATCATTTACATAAGTGGGGGATACCATTTCATTTGGGAAATGGGATTCCAATCCATGGAAGTATTAGAAGATGAAGGGAGATTAAAATGCAAATTAGTGCTGCTCAACAACATGCCCTTTGAGGGGTGCCAGCCTCTCAAAAGCCATGTGTAAAGCTCTAGAACAATAGGATGTTTCTGACTCCCCCACCTCAAAGGAGAGGGAAGTGGTAATTCACATTCACACGTATTTAGTGGAAAATGTCAAATTTGTAGATGATGGAAGGGAACTTCATTCAGCAAAGCCGCTTGAGGTTGCAGCTAGCTGTCTAGTCAGACGTCCATGCAGACTCCTGATGAGTCTCAGCTCAGGAAGTCTACTGAGGCTGCTCCTCACCCTCGGATCACCTCTTCACCTGGCAGAGTGCATTTGTTCCATTCGTCCCCTCTGCAAAATGGCCGTAAAGCAAAATCTATGTCAACGAGATGACATTACTGGGGAATAGGTGGAGAGTTCTAGGAGTCCAAAGTTTGGCCTGTATATATTGTTCTTTAACTTTAATTTTGTTCATTTATATATATATATTTTTTGGTGAGGAAGATAGGCCCTGAGCTAACATCTGTTGCCAGTCTTCCTCTTTCTGCTTGAGGAAGATTGTCCCGGAGCTGACACCTGTGCCGATCTTCCTCTATTTTGTATGTGGGATGCTTCCACAGCGTGGCTTGATGAGCGGTGTGTAGGTCCTGCAAACCCCGGGCCACAGAAGTGGAGCGCATGAACTTAGCCACTAAGCCACTGGTCTAACCCCTTTGTTCACTTATATTTTGAACTCAGAAGGAACAAAAGGCTACAGAGTGAAAAACTCCTTTCCATTCCTCGTCCCCTCTCCTCCAATTTTTAGAGTCCTCTTCTCTATTGCTTGTGTATCTTTTCGGAGGTGTTTTGTTCTAACACAAAGAAATACACACACATAAGCATGTAGAAATGCACATGTGTGTTTATATATATAATGTGATATATATTATATTTACATAATATTTAATATATTTATCTACATAGTATGTTTGTCATGCACACACACACAGAGCTATGATTTTTATCCCTTTTTCTATACAAATGGTAGATACCGCATCTGCAACTTGCCTTTTCACTTAATAGTATACTACTGAGAACAGTCCATATCAGTTATAATGAAATTACTCATTCTTTGCTCTGGATGCAGAGCATTTCAGTGTGTATGATATTCATTTTCCTAGTCCAATATTGAGGTGCTTTTCAGCTATTTCTAATCTCTTGTTATTATAAGTGATTCTTCAGTGAATAATCCTAACTATACTTCAATTTGCACATGTGATGGTTTGGCTTAGCTATAAAATAAATTTCTAGAGTAGAAATTGCTGAATCAAAGACAGGTGCATTTGTAAATATTTTTTCTGAGATTCTTTTTATTTACTTATGACAAGGTAATATATGTATGTACACACAATTCAAAAGGAACAAAAGGATAAATAGTGAAAACGAGTCTTCCTCATATGCTTTTCCCCTAGGGAACCAATTCTTCTTCCTTTTTAAAAAAATTTTTACATTATTTGCATCCTGTATATGTTTGTTTCCAGTGATATTCAATACAGTATAAGTAAGCGTGTATATATACACATACATGGATACATGCATATCTATGTGTACATAATATATGTGTGTGTGCGGATGTGTGTATACATGCATATACGTGTGTGTACATATCTACATGTGTATGTTTTCAAAGTTCCAATGTGTGAGTTCAGCAAGCTCTTAGCAGGATACTGGTTCATAGGTTGGTACCAAGCATCAGTTTAACCACTCGCCTTTGGAGCATGCTTTCTTATTGTCTCATCTTTTGGTCTCAGTTGTATTTGATGATACCTAGGTTGGTGATGGATAAATATGGGCAGTTTCGCTTGTCTTTGATGGAAGGGCGATTTCATGACATGCACTGAAATTTAAAATTCACTTAGCTTTGGTTTAGCAATGCTGCCATTAGGAAATTTACCTAACATCAATCCTGGCAGGTGTTCACCAAGATCTGTGTAGTAGAATATTCGTTGCAGCATTGTTTTCAAAAGTAAAGAGCAAACAAACAGAATGTGGAAAATATTAAGGTGTTCATCAATATAAGACTGCTTAAATAAATTATGGCACATCCTGGAATACTGTGCATCTTTTTGTTTTTTTAAGTGAACTCAATGTAATAGTACCAAAAGATCTCCAAAAAGGCAAGAAGTAGAAGAGTGTGTCTGGTAGGAACACACATAACTCTCAGTGGTGGTAACCTTGGAGGAGAGGAAAGCGGTGGGGATGGAGAGCCTTTTACTTTTCATTTGGCACTTTCTGTACTGTTAATATATATTCTATGTAGTCACATTTCTTTTTTAAAGTTAAAGAAATTAGGGGTCAGCCTGGTGGCATAATAGTGAAGTTTGTTTACTCTGCTTTGGAGGCCTGGTGTTCATGGGTTCGGATCCTGGGCATGGACCTACACACCGCTCATCAAGTCATGCGTTGGTAGCCTCCCACATATAAAACAGAGGAAGATTGGCACAGATGTTAGCTCAGGGCCAATCTTTCTCACCAAAAAAAATTAAATAAATAAAATAAAATGAATTAAAATACATCAATAGATATCAAAGGCAATACAGTCCTACATTGCTTAACGATGGGGATAAATTCTGAGAAATGCACTGTTAGGCCATTTCATCATTGTGCGAACATCATAGAGTGTACTTAGATAAGCCTGGATGGTATAGCCCCCTCATACCTAGGCTGTATGGTACTAATCTTATGGGACCACTGTCATATATATGGTCTGTCGTTGACTGAAACATTGTCGTGCAGCACGTGACTGCATACCTTATAGAGGAATTGGTGAGCCATTTTTGTTTTTGTCTTGCTTTAGCTTCCTCATATTAAGATGTATCTAAAATGAAAACAAAGAATCATAAATGTGGGAGCAGAAAAGAGCTACCGGATCTTCAAGATGTAGAATGGTCTTTAAGCAAACAGGAGCTTCCTGTGTCTTTCTTTAGATTGGTTGAAGCAGAACCACATCGGCAGCTACATAAAAAAACAGATTTCAGGACTCTGCCCCGGGAGATTCCAATTCCGCAGGGCTACACGGAACTCAGTGTACATGAGTTCAACGTACATGAAAGAAACCAATCACAGCAACAACACAATTTTGAAGCCCCGCTTTGCGTGGGAGCCACTGGTCACATCAATTGCTGTGTCTCCATTCACTCACCAAGTAGTATTCCGAGCTGAGGCTGGGATGCCAGATTACCACGTTTCTCATATATGGCCAATCTGTTTTTATTACCTTGGTGTATTGAGGGATAGCACAGTATAGTAGAAAATACGTGGGCTTTGAAGCCAGAATAAGCTGGGTTTGAATTTTGATCCGAAAAGGCACTCACTGAATAATACTAAGAAATTATCTAACCTCTCTGAGCTGTTATTCTTACCCAGCAATTCTGGTATGTGAATTGGAGCTACTACATGTCACAGCACACACTGGAAGGAGTGGTAGTATTGTTATTGACAGAGGCAGACACAGCACCACTCCTTCATCTTTTTATTATTTTAAATGCTAGCATGCAACAGGTGCAGGCAGCAAGATCAGCTGTGTTTCAGATACACTAAGCAGAAGAACACTGGAGAAATGGTAATTTAGGGACAAGCAAAGACTCGTAGGCAGTTCTGCTCTTTAGAATGGCTTTCAGAGAGCTGCCTGTCAGGGCTTCTAGAGACTTTTAATTACATTCATTTCATATGCAGTGTGATTTCATCCGCGGTTCCGGCAGCAAACACAGTCCCCGGGAGTCAATCACAGCATCTCCAAATTCTAGAGGAAAAAGTCATATTGAACATCGTTTTGCTCACCTCCTGCCCAGACACTGGGTTCCGTGGGGCACTCAGGCACATTTTAGAGACTCTGCTTTCAAATACCGAAAGGAATATGTTATGATACTGAAGATAGAGTATTAGAGCTGGAAGAGACCTCAGGGGCTACCTACTTACTACTTCACTCATTAATTTATGCATCCAGCAACCATAACTCCGGCTCCCAATGATTTAGCATCTATCATGAACTGGGTATTGTGCTAGTCACTTACGTCTATAATCTCCAATCCTTCAGCCACTCATTGAGAGGTGTCACTGCCCGAGGTTTACATCTGAAGAACTGTAATTCAGAGAGTCTAAACCTGTCTGGGGTGGGGTGATACCATTCACAGACAGGGGGCTGATGTTGGAAGCCAGGTAGGTCTGGGTGCAAAACCCATAAACTGTTGCTCAACCCCATCTGGTGTTCTGCGTGCTGGAGGGCTGGGAGCTCTCTGTGCCCACCGAATACCATAGTGACTGGGCACTCGGCCTTCCCTGTGGCTCGAGAAGGCTGTGTGACTCCCTCAGGAGAGTCTCTTGTTCTGGACCTGCCACTTGAGAGCTGTGAGGCTTGGGCCCGCCCCTCTGATGAGCCACTGTGGCTTTTCGTTTCAAAGGAAATGGGACCCACCCCATCCCCTGTGGAGTGGAAGCCAAAAAGGTTACCAGGAGTCTGGGAGAGGGGATGTATTCTTCTCCGTCCCTTTTTGCTCTGATCTCATTCCTCTCAAATAAAGTTAAGGATGATCTTACTGTCTTGTATTGCTGTTCCTTTCACAGCGTGTTGTCTCAGATGAGAAATACACCTTTTATTTTGTCTTCTAAATCTTTCCCCTTGGAAGAGCATGTGCATCAGCTATTATTTGAATGTGTGGTAGAGTTGACAGGATATTTTCTGCCTCCTTCCCGTTATTAGAGTGATTTAACTTCCCACTGGCATCCTCCTGTCCTACTTCTGCATCTACACTTTCCCTAATCCTTGTACACCCTCCTTCAGTGCCATGGAGTCCCTTAAGCGTGAAGATTCAGGGAAACCCCACTTTCCTTGCAGCGAAACTGTGCTAAGGGCGGAGTGGTGAAAGCAGAGGCTGAGAGGGACGTACAGACCAGCTCTCAGAGGGCCTCGGATTCTAAGCCAGGCCATCCAAGTTTTATCAAAAAAGCGCAGAGCACTGGTGGGTTCCTACACGGCAGAGAGACTTCATCAGCTTTAGAAAGTTCCCTGTGGTGGCTGTTAGAGACTGGATGGAGACCATCTTATAATAATGCTGAAATGACACTATAACCATGTGTCCTTAGCCCTTTGCATCTCTGCAAACTAGAAGTGCACCAACTCGTAGTGCATAGTGCCTTGCAGTCGCTATTAAATGGCAAGAAGACGCTTCATGTATTGCATAGACCAACAACAAAACGATAAGTCAACTGAAGGGTTGGGGTCAGGTTCAATTTGCTAGGGGCGAGGGGATGTCTGCGGTGAGATATTGTAAGCTGACATCAACCCCATGAAAAGGCTCAGGCTGCATGTGGAAATGGGAGTTCCAATGTGCACATCTCCGTCTGCAGTAATAATTCACTCCCTCTCCTCAGCAGCCGCCACCATCTCCCACCACCACCCTCACTCCTGTCTCAGGCCTGGGCCTTCAGGGAGAGGAGACAAGTCTGTCTCACCTAGGCCTCTGCAGGCCAAACAGCAGGCTCCTGTCTGCAGGTTTAACGAGGAAAGCTCAAGTCAGGAAGGCTGGGGCCAAGGTTTTATGGAGGCGCTGGGCCAAATGGCTTAGCCAGAAATTCAACCAGCGCTGCCCTCTCTCCCTGGGGAGCTGCAAAATGCACACAGCTCTCTGGTAAAATCGGGGAGCAATTTCCCAAGCAGGAGACGGGAGCCTTTAACGAGCTGGAGTGAGCCTGCCTTGGTCCTCCCTGGTCGTCCCGTCTGGCTAATTAGATTGCCAGCTGTGAGGAGCCCTTTGATGGCCCAGAGACAGCAAAAGGGTGGAGGCCGAGAAGAGCAGCGGCTGGGATGGAGTTGGCAGTAATGAGTAAGCCATACGGTGGGATTGCAGACGCTCAGGGAGGTTTCACTTGCTTCTCATCCTCTTCTCCTTCCTTCCTCCAAGTCATGCCTCAAATCCTCCCAGTGGCACAGTTTTAGATTTTTCAAAGAAGGAAGGAATAGTCGAATGAATCATGCAAATTTCCCTGGAGGAGTATAGGATACACTCTCAATTATGTCATTCATTCATTCATTCATTCACGTATTTTTTTTTTCCATTGACCCAGTTAGAGTCTATGCTGGAGTTTGGGATACAGGATGACCTTGTTTTACATTTAAGAAGGAGAGAAAATTCAAGTACATAAAGAATCACCAAATAATTAGGAAAGTGACCACAGGAAGCTGCAGATGGAGTGTAAGGAGGAAGGAGGGTAGTGGGGGGAGGGAACTTGGAAGATGGACGTTCGACTAGGTGTGATAAATTAGATTACATTTTTTACGCTAAAACACAAACAAAAATAGCAAGTAAGTGAGAATTACTGAATTAAAAAGGATGGAAAGGGGGGCTGGTCCCATGGCCGAGCGGTTAAGTTCGCGCGCTCTGCTGCAGGCGGCCCAGTGTTTCGTTGGTTCGAATCCTGGGCGCGGACATGGCACTGCTCGTCAGACCACGCTGAGGCAGCATCCCACATGCCACAACTAGAAGAACCCACAACAAAGAATACACAACTATGTACCGGGGGGCGTTGGGGAGAAAAAGGAAAAAATAAAATCTTTAAAAAAAAAAAAAAAAAAAGGATGGAAAGGACACTTTAGAAAATCGAGATGATATGCACAAAAGTTAGATGTTTGAAAAAATACTGCGTGTAAGGAACTACACGTGGTTCAGAATGATGGAGGAATGAACGCTGACCTGAGGGCCAACTGAAACCAAGACAAGAGCCTAACTCCATGCTTTCCATGTTCTTGAGGGCGCCAGAGGAAGGGCCTGTGTGCTCCAGTTCCAGCTGCCATCCAAGGCTGGAGCCACGTAGCATGATTTTCAAAGAGGAGATCTATTATAGACTATTTATGTCCCTCAAATTCATATGTGCAAGTCCTAACCCCCAGTGTGGCTGTGTTTGGAGATGGGGCCTCTAAGGAAGAGATTAAGGTTGAACGAAGTCATAAGGGGGGGCCCTGATCCAGTAAGATTTGTGTCCTTACAAGAAGAGACACCAGAGAGCTCACTCTCACCTTCTCTCTACATGCACACAGAGGAAATCCATGTGAGGAGGTGGCAGGAAGGAGGCTGTCGACAAGCCGGAAGGAGGTCCCTCACCAGAAGCCAGATCTGCTGGAAACTTGATCATGGACTTCCAGCCTACAGAATTGTGAGGCAATGAATGTCTGTTGTTCCAACCTCTAGTCTGTGGTGTTTGGTTATGGTAGACCAATACAGGGTCCCAGGAGGCTCTGAGAGTGTCCTTGGTTTGGCCCTGACCTTTGCTCAGAGGGGCGTCCTTCCAGGGAAAATCATCTCCTTCTGTCTACAATTGAGCAGACTCTGAATATTGTATTATTGTTCCCCAACATTTCCTGCCCTTTCTTGAAGATCGCTGTACATCCCATCCTTTGCCATGAGATTCATGTTGGGAGGGAACTCCTTTCCTTCTTAATGTCAGGCTTGGTCAGGTGACGCAATGTGGCTAATGGATTATGAGAGAAAGCAGTGTACGCTTTATGTCTGAGCAGAAACTTTAGGAGTCATTGCGTGGTTCTAACATCCCTCTTCTCCCTCTGCATGAGAATAGCATGTTCCACACAGGGGCTGCTTCTTTAGCCCACCTTCAGGATAAAGAAGGTACATGGAACCAAGTCATAGCTGCTGCGGCCACACAGTGACTGCAGCTAATATAAAATGTGAGAGAAGCATAAACCTCTGTTGTTGTGAGACTGTTTGTTATTACAGTGTAACAGAGAGAACACTGACTGACACACCCGCCTCCTGCCATTACCTCCAAACTGGCTGTGGTCCCAATGACACACATCACACAGCTTCACATTACTTTCTTTGTCCCTGATGCTGTTCTGTCAGGCTATCCCCGTACCTCCTTCTTCTCCTCTTTTTCACCAGGATGGCTTTTTCTGAAAGTTCAATGCTCAGCTCAGGCATCAGTTCCACCAGGTGTCCCCTGCAGGGGACCCACGGACTAGGCCCATCACTGATGTCCCTAATCTCCTGTGTGTGGCTCCATCGCTGAATTCACCAAGGGGAACTGAAAGAATCTGCCTCTGTCTCTGTCTCCCCAACTAGACTTCAGAGAGCAGGCATCTTGTCTAATTTATGACCCTCCGTAACATCTGGCTCAGGGCTGGCACATAAGGCTGACTTACAAAATGAGCTATCTCCATCCCATAGACATTTCAGTCTCTAGAATCTCTACCCTGGTGGATTCAGTCTGTTTAGACACGTGTTGGGCTCAAGGGCTCAGTTCTACACGTATAGACAAAGGCTGGCTGTGCCAAACTTTATCACAGTAGGATTAGAGAGCCGATCCACAAGTATAAAGGGGTCAGATGCAATCTCAATGCTGCGGCTATATATCAAAGTCATGAGCAAGTGTGATCAACAGGAAGATGAGCAGGTCCTCAACTGCACGGACATTGCCACATCTTCAGCTCAGCAGGGCTGACCTGATGTGTTTTCCCGGTGCTTGTGTCGTGGTAAACAAGAATAAAGGAGGAAGATGAGGACCAACTTGGTGAACACGGAGCTCTTCTAGTGCAAAGACCTCCTCAGTCTCATGTTGGGAGTGTGTGAGGGCACACACACATGCACATAAACACAGGTGCATACACACGTGTACACGTGCACACACGTATACACACCACACACACACACTTGTCGCAAATCAAAGATTGACATTGACTAGAAGAAGATGAAATAATCTAAAATTACTGTACTAAAACCAGCAGATATTGAGAAAGCATTGTGACTAGCACACAATATATACTCAGTCAATATTCCTTTATGTTTTGGATCAGATTTTAATTCGGTATAATAACGAGACTAGCAAAATGAGGCTATTCTAAAATAAACGATAATTAGATTTAAAAAATACTTGCGTGTTTTCTCTGTGCTTATGGCTGTGCTGGATAGTGAGAAAACAGAGATCAAAAGACATAGTCACTGTCTTCGAGTACCTCTGAGTCTGGTGAGAGAGACAATCCTCAAAACCAATAATTCAAACATTTGTTAGAATTGCTGTCCTCGACGTTTGTGAAGGAAACCTTGGAGGTACAAAGAGGGAGTCGTCAATTTTAACTTGATAGCTCGGGCCAGTTTGGGAAGAGATAATAAGCAGTGCAAGCTTTGAAAGACGAGTTAGTGTTCAATGGAGAATATCAACGCGCACACGACTGATTTGTGACATAATATGCATGGACTGTATTTTTAATAAATAAAAGTATCTCTAAATAAATGAATTTCTTTAGGGATGTGGAGAAATTATGCCAGAGAAAATATCTGATATGTAATACTTGACCCAATGTAATTGATTCATTAAACAAACAATATTCATTGATGTTTTCTGATTTCACACTCCTTATCCAATTAAAATTTCTCCTAGACATGGATGTCAGCGGACAAGATGAGTTTCACTGGAACCCCATAGAACAATAATTTCCCGTTTGTCTCCAAGCTTAATGATTCAACTTGGATACATTGTAGCTTAATGGAAAGATAAACGGACTTGGTATCTGAAATACTTTGGTCTCTATCCTTTCCTGCTTGTGTTTCACTGGGCAAATAACTGAGACTCAGTGTCTCATCTGTGACATGGGAAGAAAAGTAATTTTTATTAGTATAAGATTAAAAATGATAACAAAATAAGGCGCCAGCCACATAATAGGCAGTCAATAAGATGGCATGAATGACTTTGACCTCCCATATTAGTAAAACCTGCTAGGAATCCAATGACTTTTACTGTTTCCAGAAATCAAACCAACAAATTATTTGAATGTTATGAAGATTTACTGTTCTTTAAGAACATTCAAACAGGTTGTCTAGCTCTGACAATAAATGAATAATGAAGTTTGGAGTATTGTATCTCATTTGGGTCTTAACAGCTAGGGATAAGGGTAAGAACATTGACTTTCAAATACATTTTGGTTGAATCTTGGATCTAGATTTTAATAGCTGTGTATTCTTGGGAAAATCATTTTACTTCTCTGGGCTTGTTAGGTCATATACTATATTAAATGTGTAATAATAGATGATCAGTGGTTTTACGGGAAGAACAAACTAGTGATTAGATATGTAAAGCAGTTACCGCATCAGTTTAGTCACTATATTTATATCAATTTCCCTTATCTTTCAGTGAAATGGGCCAAAATGAAAAACTCATACATTCATACAACCAGTACTGACCTTCAACATGGACAGAAGGAGTCCTTGTCCAGGGATCCACACTTTAAAACTGGCCCTCTAACCAGGCACATCTTCCCCAAGGGGTAAGGAGTCTGTACCCTACCTCCTGCCCATTCTCTAAGGACCAAGGACCATGCAAGTCCTTGCCCAAGTTGCCCAGAGCTCCCTTCCAGGACTAGCATAGGTCTCCTCCCTGGGTCCATGTAGCCACAGGCTGATTGTGCCACTGGTGTGCATATCCTTGGACAGAGAGATGGTCAAGAGTTGACTGTTGGAGGAGAGTATAGACAGACATGCAGATTAGACGGCTTCAGGGATAGGAAGAGGAGTGTGAGCTGTTGGGTTAATGGTTTTCCATAGCTTTCCAGGCCATTATGAGATTTTGCCAAGGTAGGAATTTTGATGTTCAAATAAATATGATTTCATTGAACAAATTTTTAGCTTAGTTTATAACATGTAAGTATCTAGGTATAGGGTATATGGGCCCTCATTTATAGATATTTTCAAAGCCTAATAAATATGAGTGGAGGTTGCTCTTTTGAATGAACTTTGATTGTCTACTGGGTGCCTCTAAATCAGAAGCCCCTTAGCATTTATACCCCATTTTTTCTTTCTTTTTTTTTTTCTTTCAAACATTGGCACCTGTGCTAACATCTGTTGCCAATCTTCTTTTCTTCTTCTTCTCCTCCTCCTCCTCCCCCTCCCCCTCCTCTCCTCCTCCTCCTCCCCCTCCCCCTCTCTCTCCTCCTCCTCCTCCCCCTCCCCCCTCTCTCCTCCTCCTCCTTCTTCTCCTCCTTCTTCATCTTCTCCCCAAATCCCCCCAGTACATAGTTGTATATTCTAGTTTTGAGTACCTCTGGTTGCGCTATGTGGGAAGCCACCCCAGCATGGCTTGATGAGTGGTGCCAAGTCATCGCCCAGGATCCAAACTGGTGAAACCCTGGGCCACCGAAGTGGAGTGCACGAACTTAACCACTCAGCCACAGGGCCGCCCCCTCCCCCATTTTTTCCGATAGGAGAAAAAATGAGAAAAGGATTGAAGGAAAGGACAATGGAGGTTCAAGGAAATTATTGGAATACTTAAACAGACAGGTAGAAACATTCCTCAAATATTTTGAAGTTACTTAAGTTTCCCCAAGAATTGCTAGGATTTTGGTTACCTAAATGTCAAAGTAGACCGTGTCAGAATGTCATCTTATCTTCATCTTTGTAACTTCTTTATTACATATAGAAAGCAAGTGGATTAAGAACATTTGCAAATGAAATAAACCCTTTTTGTGCTATGTATTCTCAAATGAATATACATTTTAAAAAGAGTCAAAGAATTGTATAAAATATCCCCTGCTTTGATATAAGATTTAACTTCCAGAACCCAAATATGACATTGCCACTCTCCTGCTCAAAATTCTTTTGAGGCTTTTTATGTCAAAAAGGTAAAGTCAAAATTACTTAGTCTTCATGTAAGGCTTCATAACCTGGTATCATTTCTATCCATTTGTTTGCACACATAGCTTAAATTAGGCCAAACTCTCCTTTCCACTCTAGTCCTGCCATTTTCCTTCAGGCTTCCTTATACATGCACATCTGTCCGTCTTTCTAGAATCAGGATCCTTAACCTGGAATCCACACATTCCCGATGGATGGAGATAGAGAGAGATTATGAACTTGGATGAGAGCATTTTTCTTGTTTATTTTCATACCAACTGAAATTTGTCATTCCTTCTAATACAAATTTAGCAACACACCACAGCAATAGTATTAGCAGTAGCTTGTGATTTTTTCACTAAGAGAAAGCACGGATTTTTTCTTATCACATTGCCAGTGTTGTAGACATCTTGAAATATTGTTTATGCTCACCACTACTTTGAAAGTATGATAGTTATCAGACCACTGCTAGAGTATTATATTTAATAATGTCTATTGATACATTGAGAAATGGGCAATATACGACAATTCAAAACTATTTTAATATTTTATTTCAATGCAACATTTTAAAGCTGTATAATTGGTTTCCTTTGTAAGTCTACGTATACGGTTTATGCATTTAAACATCATATCAAAATCTAATGTTTAAAAATCTTTACTCTGCAAAGGAGTTAATAGGTTTCACTAGACTGTGAAGAGATTCATGTCATGAAAAGCTTAAGGAAAGCCTGAGCTAGACGATCTCCCCCTTGTTCACTCTTAGCAAACCCTTACTCATCCTTTAGGGACCCATTCAAATATCAGCCTTTCTCTGAGTCTTCCCTAGCTTTGCTTGGCATACAAAGATCACTCTATTATGATCCACATCACCATTGAGTTACCTCTATTGTGGACTCTACAGTTGATTTCATGGTCAATTTCCCTGAGGTGGAGACTCCCCAGCTGGACTGGTGGCTTTTTCATCTCAATATTCTTGGTGATTAATAAAGTTCCCGGTATCATGAATGTGCTCAGTTTAATATTTGGTGACTCATGAGAATGAATGAATGGACGATGCTTGACCATTGGATAAAAAGATCTGGATCAGCTAACTTTCCGGGGTCAGAAGTGAGGATCAGGTGATTTTGTCACGCCTTCTGTTATTGTGACTTGGTGGAAGTGACATTTATCTGAATATTTCAAAATCTCTTGATTTTCATGGTTTGACATATAGCTGAAACGTTACATCAGGTGAAGGACTCAGCCATGCACGCTCTTTGAAGAGCCAGAGGACTATCCTGCAGAAAAGGGCTCCCCTCCATCATTTGCCTTAGGTTAGCATCCATAGCATGTCATAGGGCCTTAGCTACATTGGTGTGTATGTAGGTTGATCTGTGTGTGAGTGTGTAAGATCTGTATTTATATCTATTTTTAGAGAAATGTACATACATTACACAATAGTTTACTAAAGTATATGTATGTTTGAGCGGGAGCAATTTATATTTAAGGAATAGAATTACAAAATATTTAAGACATACTAGGTAATGTTGAATTGCAACATGGCTGAACAAAACATAGTTTGTATCTTTAAATGACATTGTTTTCTTTTTATAAGTCATATGTGGTGGGAAAATATTTTGTTATATTATTGATCAAAGAGGATTTTTTTTTTTCAGGAATATGTCTTACTGCCATATTGACTTCCCTCATTCAGACAGCAGAATGCAGAGAACAAAGGTGACAGGTGTAGGTGATCCAGAAATAATAGAAAAGATTCAGGGTAATATTTAATTGGTTTCATATACTTTGTCCTCCCTCAGCCAAAATTAGATAAAAGTTGCCTGGCATGGACAGAGGGGAAGGGATATCACAGAAATGAAGGAAGAGAAGCTGGCGGTTCCCCAGGGAGAGGGTGAATAAAGAACTTCACGAGGGGACTGAGGATTTGTGGCGAGAAGAGAATCAGTGCCTGAGGCCAGGAGGCAGGTGAGGCAGTGGTCTCCCTGTGAACGCGGTGGTACAAGAAAGAATATCAGGCAGGCGAGATGAGGCAGAAAGCCCTAGGTTAGCTTCTTAGAATGCCCTTGTGCAGAGTGACATGGGAAGATACAAAATGTTTCCCGTGTGCCTGAGGGTGGTTCAGACAGGATCCAAGAGCTACCCAACTGCAGGGCCCTCACCAGGAGACAAGCACATGGCCACAAACACCAGTGTGGAGACATGGCAACAGCCGGTGACAATGAAGATGGTCCATCCTTGTCCCCAGCACTGTCAATAGCTTAAGATGGTGTACGTGCCCTAGAACTTGGACAGAACACCAGGAAGAGGGTAGGGGAGCCACCGAATAGACCTAAATTACATTTCCGTCCCCTGATAGAATGGGGCTTTGAAATGCCTAATACGTTCAGGTGTAGAAAGATTAAGTAATTGCATTCATTTTACTCTCTAGTGTTTTTTTGGTTGCTGTTTTTGCTGAGGAAGATTCACCCTGAGCTATCGTCTATGTCAGTTTTCCTCTATATTGTACATGGGTCACTGCCACAACAGGGACGCTGACAAGTGGTGTAGACTTGCGCCTGGGGATTGAACCTGGGCCACCAAAGCGGAGAGCGCCGAACTTAACCACTAAGCCACAGGGCCAGCCAGCTCATCGGTTTTTAAACTTGTCAGTTACCTAGAGGGGATATGTGTTTATTCTAAATGTCCTCTTACTTTGCTTCTGTACATATCTTCTGGATCTTACTCTTATCCTGTTCTGATATAATTGTATGTTTTGGGTCGATTTTTTAAATCTTCTATCATCTCATTTTTTCCGCTTAAATAAGAAAAAAGGCTGAACTAAATGATATATGAGGTCCTTTTCAATTATAATATTCTAGGATCTTCATTCCATAAATCAGAGTTTTATAACCTAAACGCATATATATTATTTATATCTTACATAAAAACCAAGATATTCTGAAGATTCTTATAAACCTCATTCTTCAATTAAATTTCTCCTAATTTCAATACAACAATACACACACAGCATATACATGCCATTTAAAATAAAACCTTAGTAGAAAATGCAAACCCCGTACCATGGCTTACATAACTGGGCAATCATTATCTCTTGGCTCCTTCTCCTACTCATCTCTCCTGACTTACTGGTCTTTCTGTTCCATGAGCAACCACACTAAGCCCTGTGTTGGAGCTCTTGCCCTAGTTAGTTCCACTGTCTGCAGTGCTGTTCCCTCAATGTTGCATGGCTGGCCCGTTCTCATCTTTGAGATCTCGAGACAAATATCACCACTTCAGCAAGACCAGCCCACATCATGCTAACGCATCCACCCTCCACCACCATTGCTCTTGAAGACGTTACCCTGTCCACTTCCAGGGCTGCCTCAGAGCTGTGTGCTTTGGGCATTGCCAATGGCTCTGGGCCCTGGGGGCTGAAATCTGACCCAAAAATTCCTCCCAATGCTAGCGTTTACCTGATAAAAGGCGCTGTGGTGTAAACAAGCCTTTCACCACAGAGCCAGTGGTATCTTTTTCTCTATTTTGTCCACTCAGAGGGGGAAGTTTTTTCTAATTCATACAATGATATCTGATATTTTCTTGTTTGGTTTGCTTATTTATTTGTTAGCTCATTTTTTACTTATTTATCATCTATTTTCACCCACTAGAATGCAAATCCCACGAGGATAATGACCAGACCATGTCTCTTTGGTTCATCTCTGGAATCCCAGATTCAATAGATATTTACTGGATTAGTTAATAGGAAAACATCTCTATTCAGCATTTAAACAGCATTAAATGATACACTACATGCTATGAATTTCTAAAAAATGCCCATCGCTTCTTACGTCCTCTCTCCATGCCTCCCTCAAGTGGACCTAATTCCTGCTTTGCCAAATGCCCTGCGTGGTTTGAACACCCATCCTGCCTTCTTTACATTTGCTGACTGTAGTGTTCTTTCTGTCCCCTAGCTATGCTTGAAGAAGTCCTGTCTTCCCTGAATAAACCCTGCATTTTCCAAGTAGGCGTCTTAGCACTGGCCCTCAGAAGGCCCCCTCCCTCTCCCATACTTTCCATGCAGCTGGTCCAGTGCTTGGGAAATTCTTAGCAAAAAATCGAGCCTGTAGTAGGTTCTTGACAAGGGCCAATTATCTTCTCTTACATCTTGGAATCTTTGATCTAGCACTTGTCTGTTTCTTAATAAGAGTTATTCATTTTGTCTGCTTTTATTAGAATATTTATTTTATTAGGGATCGTGTACCCTCCTCCCCATCCCAACTATACAATCGGTCTATGGAGGAAAAGGATTGGAGGTTTTACGTCTTTGTGTTATCCACAAGGTATGTGTTAGAAAATGCTGGCTAGTTTGTGTTGAGTAAAAAATGCATGCATCTTACACTTTTTTACAGTCCACCTCACAAGGGCATTCATGTGTGGTGGAAGGGAGCTGGAGATCACCTGTGGGTCCACCATTAGGATGGTGAGGAGGCAGGGGGAGACTGTCAGGCAGCAATTAGAAGTAACAGACACAAGGCACGATGGATGGATATGAACAACCAGTGCACGGTGGGAAAAGTTAGAAACAGAATAGGTATAAAAACAATGCTACTTGCAGAAAATAAAATGCATGAATACAAGACAACAATGCACACAGTGTATAAAGACATGTAAAGATAAACATAAACCAGAATAGAATTGGTGCTGATAGCGGGGGTAGGAGAAATGGGAGTGAGGAATGGTGAGAAAGACAAATAAATAAGTAAATAGACAAATACATAAACAAAGAAAGATGAGAAAGAGTCCTTACATAGATAGACATATGTCAATCATAAGCCAAGAACTGAGTGTATGGTGGATTCATGCCTCTGCCTTTGTAATCCCCAAACAAAAAGGGCTAGCCAAAATCAAAAGAGAGAAATAAAGATAGCCTCTCTAGGAAGCATCCTCTCCCCACGCAGCCTGGGGGTAGTGGCTTCTGGTTCCCCTGTTTACTTTCATCATGGAGTCTGACTCTCGAAATTTCAATCTTCTCTGCACCTGTTTGTGCAAACTTTGGTGGAAAATGCCTGTCTTAATCTACTTTATTTTTCCAGCAACTTGCCCGGCACTAGATATGTAGTGTTTGATAAATATTTGTTGACTGCGTTAATTACTGACAGAAAACAAACTAGGTATTGGATATAAGTTGATATAACTTAATCTTTGTCAAGCTGGGCTACTTCTGCTTCTCTTTCTCTCTAAATATATATATATTTCTCTCTAAATATATATATATGTTACGTATATATATATACGTCCCACATATATGATAGATATGTAGATATGTTTTATATACTTTTAAAGTTTTCACCATTATCTTCAAACAACCATTAGAAAATTCCTTTTACTATGATTCTTCAAAGAAATCATATTTATGTCTCCTCCTTAATTTTAATTTCAAGGGAGCCAAACCATACCAAGTTCCTTTCGAAATTAACATTGGAATCTACATGCACTGTTTAGAGGCATGCAGAAACTGACAAATATGAAAAGGATCAGAAGGATGAACAATGAGCATTTCACATACATCAGCACACCCCAAACACGTGCATAAACTTTGAATCTCTTATTTATTTTTTTCCTCTAACTTTAGTACGGACCAAGCAGGAGTCCTTGAAAATATTTTTATCCCAAGGCTATTTCTGCAGATGTCAAGGCAGCCTTTAGCTTAACACCCTGGTCGCAGAAGATAAGTTATCAAACAGTTCAAAGGCAGTTAGGTCTCCGAATATGTGCTTTTGTGTGTGGTAAGTGTATTTGCCTTCACTGTTTAATCTGGAACTACTTATCAGTGAAACAGCAGCCAAAGAGTTGGGGCAATAGCTGATTAACAATGGTTTTACGAAAGGGTGTGCTGAAGTTTATGTCCTGTCATAACTACACCCCTTGACTACTAGAAACACCTCATGTTCCAGAGACCTCTCAATCTTGTCTCCCTAAAGCTCCGTGACTTTAGATGCATTATTCTACTGCACTAACCGAGCCTGAGGATAATATTTAAAAAAGTCAAATAGAAACTGTGCTGCATTTGAACATGGTGTTTATTTCAAATGTGCAGTTCTACTGTCCTTCTATATTTAAAAAGGGATGTCTAGCAATTATAATAACTTGACTCAAGAATCAAATATTTAGGGCAGCAAAACCATATCTATTTCAGGCCTTGCAGCTGACGTACATTCTTAGGATATACAGGATAAACACAGTATTTCATTACAAGTTCCTAAAAAGGGAAATGACCATGAGCAAAATGAAAAGGCTTTGTTTCTACACACTGCACACATTTGCAGCGAGCTGGAGTCTGGGCAGCTGAACGAGGCCATTAATAAAAGTCTGACACAGCCTGTGACTGAGGACGTTTGAAAGGTTAACATATTTCGGTCTTTCACAGAGGCATAAAGAAGTGTACATCTACAGAGTTATTAATACCTTAGTTGAGGCTGTAATTATTATCCTAATGGCTCTTATCAAAAACAGCAAGAGGTAGGCAAGAAATGGGTAATTACAGATGAGCATAGGGAGATGGCCTTTTTTTTTTTTCAAAAATCTTTCCATCAGCATTATGACCAAAGAACCCGAGACCCATTCTGAAATGCATTAACCAGATGATGTGATTACTAAGTCACTTATTTAATTAGCTCTGTTCACCAAAGATTAGTGCAATCCAGACTCCCCCCTCACTCTGCCCCACCTACCCCCAGGTGGAAACGGTCCTCCTTCCCTCCCAACAAACAGCCACCCATCCTTTTATATCTAGCTTGACTGTGTCACTGCCTCAGTGACATTTCCCTTAACTCCCTTAAAGGAAAATCTGTCTTACCATCCATCCATCCATCCATCCATCCATCTGCCTATCCACCAGCCTCATTTCCTATGTCTTTCCAAAATGGATTTGAGTTGGCTGACAGCAAAACATTAAATAGAGTAAGAGCGTTAAAAATCTAGTGAAGGAAAAATGAAGGCAGAAAGAGATAAAGAGAGAGGGAGAGAATGCTGGAGTATAGTCACTATACAAAACAGATGCTAGGTGGTCCTGAAGAGGTGCTAGAGGTGGTCCTCAATTTTGTTTTTCTCCTCCTTCACAGCCAAAGCAGAGATAAACTACACACGTAATCACAGGTAGAAATGACTGAGCCCATAAGGCAGAAGCTGACCAGTTGCTAACGGGAAGCACAACTGTTTTGTTTTCTGGGGTCAAGATACCTCTCACCCTAGGTCTTCAGAAAGTGGGCCCCATGGAACGCTGTAGATGTCATACTCCACAGCATCCTCCACTCCATTGACACAGAGGCACGTTTCTTATCACCGTTTCTTCTAATACCCCTTGGTGCAGCCAGTGGTGTAAGACCAATGTGAAAGCCAGGAAAGGAAAATTGACGAAAGACCGAAATAACGGGGTCCCTTAGTGCCCTTGAGTATTAGTTTGTGCAACTATTGCAGTGTTTTAAGACTTCTTGTTTAAATATCTTTCTCTTCATAAAAACCAATTCCTTGGGACAACGAATAGTATTTTATTCATTTCTGAATCTTCAGAGATTAACACAGTGCCTGGAACAGTTAATATTTCTAAATAAATTAATTTATATGTTGTAAATATAGGCTGTTTTTATTTTTGTTCTTGTTTTTCAGAAAACGCCCTCCCTCAGAGTAACCATAAAAAGTCGGGAATTTGGTTAAACATAATCAGCAGAGAAGCGCTGGAGAGGTATCCTCATTTTTGCTGTTTGTGTTTATAGTGCATGTTCATGCCAAGAATGTTGTGATGGTTAATTTTGTGTCACCTTGCTTGAGTCACAGTGCCTGGATATGTGGTCAAACATTATTCTGATACTTTGGTGAAGGTGTTTTTGATGAGATTTACATTTAAATTGGTGGACTTTGAGTAAAGCACGTGGCCTTCTACAATGTGGGTGGGCACCACCCGATCAGTGGAAAGCCCGAATAGAACGAAAGGATGACCTCCCTGGAGCAAGAGAGAATTCTCCAGCAGACTGCCTTCGGACTTCATCTACAGCATCAGCAGTTCCTGGTTCTGTAGCAGATTGCCTTTGGACTTGAACTGCAACTCTTTCCTGTTTCCAGTCTGCTGGCCTCACCCATCAATATTGGACTCTCCAAGCCTCCACAACCGCGTGAGCCAATTCCTTAAAATCTCTCTTTCTCTCTCATATACAGTCATACACCACATAGCAACATTTCAGTTAATGATACATATGTGCATATATGATGGTGGTCCCATAAGCTTAGTACCATGTAGCCTAGATGTGTAACAGGTTATACATCTATGTTGGTGTAAGTGCACTCTACGATGTTTGAACAATGATAAAATCGCCTAACTGCATTTCTCAGAACGTATCACTGTCATTAAGTGACACGTGACTGTATATATAAAAAACTCCTATTGGTTCTGCTTCTCTGGAGAACCCTAACACGTATGTCATCCACTCACTGGTCACTGTAAGGTGGATACGCTTTGAGTGTCCTCTCTTGCTGTGATGCATCCCAAGATTCATCACTGTTATCACAAGTGCCAGCTACTGACTTCCAAGCCTGTGGCCTGCCGGAGAGCCTCTTTCGGAAATGCAGCAGATCCATCCTACGTAGGAACCCAGTTGGGGAGGAAGCAGGGCCATGGAAAGCAGAAGCTTTGAAGACATTGATGATCAATTCATCAAGTCAGGGAGCAGCTGACTCAAGCCAGACCTTCACGGGCTTTGCAGCTGGGTAAAGAAGGGTGTAGAAGTGACCTTTAAGGACAGAAACTAGGAATTGGATGGGAATCAGTGTCCCAGGGGATGTTAAAGTGGACAGAGGGTAAAATCTAAGGGCTACATGGCTACTTCCTCAGCATGCCAGGCACTAGTTAAGGACCCAGAACACAAAGAAGACTCTGGAATTTGTCAGGATTTGGGGATGTAAGCCCCTCATTGATGAGATTAAGTTCTTGCTACCCAGCAAAATGGAAGCTTGAATAGAAATCAAGTCTGTTGGTAGAAAATAAAACTATATTTCTTGTAAACTTGAATTTTTTGTAGCCTGAGAATCTGCTATAAAATGGAATGTTCTAAAGTAAATGGTGCTGTTGATATTTTTGTTATTGGTGCTATCGAGTCAATTTTGACTCGCAGAGACCCTGTGCGCAGCAGGGCAGAACCCTGCCGTGTTTCTTTACACCATCCCCTCACCTTCAGGTGCCATATTAGATAATTCTCTGAGGCTATTCATAGAATTTTCATGGCGAATTTTTTTGGAAGTGGGTGACCAGGTCCTTCTTCCTAGTCTGTCTTATCTGGAAGCTCTGCTGAAACCTGTCCCTCATCGGTGACCCTGCTGGTATTTGAAATCCTGGTGGCATAGCTTTCAGCATCACAGAAACATACAGCTGCCACAGTACTACAGCCGACAGATGGATGATGCGGTTCCCTGAGTGGGAAACGAACCCGGGCTGCTGTGGTGAGAGCTCTGAATCTTAACCCCTAGACCACCAGGACTGGCTATTGTTATTTAAATTACATACACTAAAATAGAAATTTAGACACCCATAGTTCAATAATGTGCTTAGTTAGATGTAACAGGAAATGAGAAAGATAGAAAGATGATGGACAATGATGTAGACCTCAACACTGGTTCTGTCCTACAGAGCTGGATTTGAATCCCAGAGCTGTGGTTTGCTGAGGGAACTTTAGCGAGCTACAGAAATTTCCTTAGTTTATACTCTTATCTGTAAAATGGGAGAAAATCTTTTGAAAGACCTTGGAGAGCTTTTGCCGGAGATAAATTTGACTATAAACATAAATCGTTGAGTCCAGTTTCTAACCTAATAGTGCTCAGCAGATGGTGTGTGTGCTCCCTGCCTTCTGTCCCGCAGTGTAAAATGAGAATGAATGAGGAGGAAGTCTGGAAAGGAATATGTAAAGTGAAAACACTTTTGTTGGGGTGATGAAAGAATGCACGATTAGCTTTTCTTTTTTCAAAAATTTCTGTAATGTTGCATCACTTTTTGAGCAGAAAAAAATATACTAGACAGTTTTCACTCGCTGCCGCAGGCCCTGCCGTCCACAATGTAAACACTGAAATGGTCAGATGCATTTGGCTTCCCTCTCCATCCGCTGCCTTACACAGAGGGAGGGGCACAGTGGAGCCTGAGCACTTCCTTCTTGGTTAATCTCAGCCAGGCGGACTGATTGCAACACGCCAAGGCCTCTTGCTTTTCTGAGCCTTTGAGTGTCTTGCTGAACTGCTGTCCAAGGGCAAATTTTTTCTGTCAAACAGACCTGCAAGGTTGCTAGGCGCATACAAGGATAAAGAGAGATTCGGGTTACTCAATACTTGTTTTGCAAAGTCTGTCTAAAAAAATTGCATCATATCCCATTTGATGATTGTGCAATGCAGGGTGGATACCTAAACCGAAAGTTAAGTCAGTCTGCGCTCTAGGCACCTTTGCAGCTTAGACATCCATTTATAGTCAAGTGGGAAAGAGTCAGCTGTTCTCAGTTTGAAAAGAGTGTAGAAAGCCAATGAAAATAGACCCCAATGTTTCTTGAACATATAAGATACACAGAAAATTCCCCATCCTATTTCTTTCTCAGGTACTTGCCATATTATATACATGTGATGAATATAAATGAGATTAGCCCTTGATCCTTGAGAAACTAAATTCTTCATAACACTGTCGACTCACTAAGGGTTGTCTTTTAGTACAAAGAGCACCAATTATGGAACTACCCAGTCAGGCTTCAAATCCTGGTGCTGCCACTTACTGGTCAGATGAACTTGGATAAATGACCTAGTCTCTCTGAGTGTGATTTCCTTCATCTTTTAGTTGGGGGTGATAATTTTTAAGTCAGACATTAGAGGAGAACAGTTGTAAAGGGCTGAGGCCACAGCCTGCCATGCAATGAGGATCAACACACAGTAGTTTCCCTTCCAGCTCTCACCTTCCTCATCCTTAAATTTCTCACCATAATCAGTCCCATTCCACACTCACTATTGGACATCATTCCCTCCCAGGACCCACACTAACACTCAGATGGGGGCTACAGGTACAGGGAAGAGACAACCTTGGGCAGCGTCTTTCATGGCGCTCACAGTTTACAAGAGAATCGGACCCATCCTCACAGTGATTCCTGCAAAGGCAGACTGCAATGTGTACACACTGAGGTAGAAGTTTGTGGAGCCAGGTCTCCATGAGAGTGGAGGCATCGAGGGAGAGGGAACAAGAGATTCTTGCAAACTGAGAGATCCCAGAAATCCCTGTGCAAGAGCTGGGCTTGCATCTAGTGGTGTACTAGGAGCAAGGCACCACGCTAGGGACTGTGAGCTGTTCCCTAAAAACAAAACCATCAGCCCACAATCTATTTGCACAGATGCTTCTCTACTTGCATTTCTCTAACCTTGGCGTGCCATTTACCCTTTGTAAGCTTCCATTTCCTCAATCCCTAAAATATGGCAAACATTCCATGTTTCTTGATTATGGTTCCAAGGAAAGACTGGGTGGTGGAAGAGAACGGGACAGAGTGGAGGAAGTTAGGCTTAATGACATGCAACTTTGTCAAACTTAAAATCTTATGTGGACATGAGAGATTGTTATGACGCATAATTACACACTTAATGTAAGAGGAGTGGGTTTTCAATTAGACAAAGGACTCAGTGTTGTGTGCAAATTTAACATTGGTACTTTGAATAAAATGGATGCTTTTTGACTGAGATCAAGGGGAGAAACTGAGGCAATCCCCAGCCTGGCAATTCCCACAAGCAATTGAAGTATATGGCTCAGTCACAAGCTTGTTCCCTCACCCAGCACATCCTCTATTACAATCTCAAGGTCTTTGGCACAAGATACACACACACATATTCTCAAAGGGCAAATGTCATACAAATGACATATTTTCCCACAAGATGTAGGGTTTATTGTGGCTGGGATAGGCCCGAAGGCTCAGGGTATAACCAAGCTGAAACGTTTCTACAGAGTGGAGTCTTATTCCAGAAGCGAGTTCAGAGTTAGGTACGCATTTTTTTTTTTATTATTGTTCTGGAATCCTTAAACCTGAGATGAAGCCTCCATTAAAATAAACCTGACACCACTTAGAAGCTGAGAGTCTTTGGCTTCATTCCAACAATGGTAGTACTATGAGCGCTTGATGGAACTTTAAACTCAAAGTTATTTTAGTTATTGTGTTTCCAGAAATGGTAAACGTGGGCTGTCACTGGACTTTGAAAATTGACTGTGAATATTTCAGGCGCAGTTGTTGTAGAAAGGATAATTCTGATAAAAGTAAGATAATTATCCTTTCAGGGTATTTATTCATTTAGTCACTCAAAAATATTGAATGATGCTATTCATTGATTATATAATAGTTATTGATAAATACTAGGGAGAAATTTATCTATTTATCCCCATTATTAGTTTACTTATTCAATCATTTTTTTATCTTAATATGGACACCTTGATACTTACTTTGTACTTTGGTTATAATCCCATACTACTTTATTAGTTTCGTTGTCAAAATTGTTCCAGCTTTGGCCGTTGTGCGCTCTTTCAGTTGGCACCTGTGTCCCCTTGACATATCTTGTCACTGTGTGTGTGTGTGTGTGTGTGTGTGAGCGTGTGTTGGAACACGTCTTCACTTTCTGGCATTATGAAAGGCTCAAAGTTCACTTTGTACATTCCCTGCTCCAACATTATAATCAGCCATTTCTCCAAGAAGCTGTGGCTATTTTACTTGAAGAATGGTATTAGAAACCAAAAGCTAGGCCCTAGGTGTGCTCGCTCAACTGGAGTGTCATTGCTTCTAGGCCCTCTCAGTTTACAGAGCAAGGAAATATATATGTGTGTATTAATTCACTTATATAAACATATTCATAAATATTTCTGTAGTTAACCGTCTGTAACTATATTAAGCTAAACTTGAGTCCACACTCATGTCTCCAACTGTAATCTGTCGCCACATGGATTATCTTATCTTTTGCTTATCTGTAACCTCCTACTCCAACAGCGAGAAAACTGGCTCGCACCATCCTCCGTCCGTTGACTTATTGTTCATTTCTAGTGTACATGCATAGCAGTATCAGCAGTATTAACCTGTACCCTCATGGAAAACCACTTGATCACCCATAGCTTAGTTCTTATGTACAGTTTCTTTTGACTTTGTTCTTACAGTCTCCACTCATTTCCAAAGTTAATTAGGGTAGCATCGTTTCTCTCACACCCTTCAGTGAGGTTATTTCATAAATTCGAAACGCAATTAGATTGTCTTGTGACATTCTGCGTTTCATGATGGAACGAAGGGTACTGAACTAACCTCGTACAGGATTTTTAAAAAATTTGTATAAATTAAGTTTCACTGTTTGTGCTGTAAATTTCTGTGGGTTTTGACAGTACATAGTGTCATGTATCCACCATTGTGGTATCATAAAGAATAGTTTCACAAACCTAAAAATCCCCTTGCTTCATTTACTCAACCCTCCTGTCTACCCAAACCCCTGAAACCACTGACCTTTTTACAACTTCAGCAGGGGTCATATGAATTGAATTATATAGTCTGTGGTCTTTTTAGATAGACTTCTTTACATACTAAGGAGAATAAACTGTTTTGCGAATTTTAATAATTACTAATAAGTCCTATTAATTCACTAGTACAGATGTTAGTACTAATACTACTTAAGAAATACTTGAAAATTTGTTTCTATTAAGATATTCCCTTTGATGTAATTAAAATGCGTTTTCTTAAACATTTTCATGCCAATCAAAATTTGTAATGTAATGTAGGCAGAGAATTGTCAGACTTTATTTATAGACACCTTATTCAAATCAATAAGAAAATCCTTAAATACCAAGGTTCGAAAAGCACAGCCTTGGATTTTTGTATAAAGAAATGCAATCTACAAATTCTCTAATCCATTTTCACCTATCATATTAGTAAAGAATTATTTTTTAATTATAAAAGGTGTACTCATAAATTGAATGTTTCCTGGTGAAATGTGTTTTGAAAGACTTTTGATAATATGTATCAACAGGTTTAAATATGTTCAAACACTTTCACCCAGTAATTTCATTCTGGAGTGTCATCTCCAGAAAATTCCCAAAGTCGCGGAAGCGGTATGAGAAGAATGGCGCTTATTGCAGCCATGGTGCAGTACTTTTTCATGCAGCACGTGAAAAAATAGATACAAATTCCATCTATGACAAATACACAGTTACGTAATGAGAAATTCTTAAAACTTTTTATTCTGGACTAATTTTAGTCTTACAAAAAAGTTGCAATGATAGCACAGAGAGTTCCCACAGACCTGCCAACCAGTGTCCCCCAGTGTTAACATCTTATATAACGATGGCTCAATTTGCAATGATCGAATCCAGGAAGTTAATGTTGCTAAACTAGAGGTTAATTGAATTTCACTTGTTTTTCCATGAGCGAACGTTTTCTGTTCCAGGACCCTCTCCAGAATCCCACTTTGCATAAAGCTGTTATTTTTCCTTGGTCTCTTCCAATTAGTAAAATTTCCTCAGTCTTTCCTTGTCTTTTATGATAAGGGAAAATATTAATGGTTTATGCTGGATAAGGAAAGCAGGACACTGAATGGTATACACACACACACACACACACACACTATGATCTCAACCCCACAAAGAGAGAAATGACTTAGAAAAGTATCAGGAGGAAATATCTAAAATATTAACAGTCCTCAGCTTCTCTCTGAGTGAAGGATTCTAGCTAATTATTTCCCTGCTACTTTTACTTCCTCTATTTATTAAAATATGTTTTCAAAAATGGTCACTCATTATTAAAACTAGAGAAAAAAGAAACGTAGAACATAAGACAATAAATTCTCTAAGCCAGAGAATCCTACTGCGTCAAAGGGTTTACTGTCCCCTTTGACCTGACTGAATATTTCATCCTGTTGTGGGTATGAACACAAGTCCCTCCTTCTTCTAGTTCTGATACAGCTCTTATTTTGCCAACTCTTTCTTTCTTCTTTTCCGCCAACATCTAAATAAACTGCATATGGAGGAAGTACCCAAGTATGAGTGGTTCAGAGGCATAGGGTAGTTGAGAGTCCCCTAGACGATCAGAAATACAAATGCTCCCCGGAGACGGTGCACACAGTGAGAATCCACCTGAACTGGATCTTCGTGATGGAAGGAGGGGCCATGATGGAGGAATGGACCTCACCTTCCCTGTCTCAAGATCCCCTGGGAAATTCTGATGACTGTCCCACCATGGGCCTGGCGGGATAACGACTGAAGAAAACACATCCACGCAGTCACCTTCTATTCAGGCGGTGCTAGGAACAGGAGACGGATGCTCCTGTTCGCAGATCACAAGGGCTTTGTAGGCACTACATTCTTGGCTGACTCCTCATATCGGTTATTTTTGTCACCTCTGGCTTGTCACCAAAGTGAATGACAACAAAGTCCTGAAAAAGAAGACAACATCCAAGTTGTCTTTGCAGGCAGATAGGAAGAGGAGCTCCAGGGGGAGGGGTCTCCGTGCTTCCCAGCTAGGGGTACAGAAGGTGATGGCGTTCCCATTAAGGGCAAGGAGAGCCCTCTCTTGTCTGGCCGCGCCCAGAGGAGCCTGCGTGGGGAAGGGAAAGCACTTACCCTTTTGATCCTAGAGAACTTGGGTTTGAATCTCGGTTCATCCACATGTAATAACATTTGTCATTTATTGGGCGCCTTCTGTGTTTTTTGCCTCAGTGCTAAATCTACAACAACCCTGCAAAATAAGTAATACGAATCCATTTTACCAATAAGGAATATGAGACTCTTACAGAGTCTGTAGCCTTGAAGAGTGTAATCCGAGATGCCATTTCCTCCTCTGAATGATGAGAATAACAATCCTTTCCCGCTGAAAGCTGTTGGGATTAAATGAACCACACAGAAAAAGCACTGAATGCATTTACTAAAACCTGGTTCGTTCTTTGGTGCCCAGATCCCACAGAGATGCTGTGCTGGGACGCTTACCCAAAAGGACGGCCTGGTTTCGACTTTTTAATTTAAGCCCAGAAACCTAAAGACCTGCCAGGGACAGAAACTCTTCTTAGAATCTTCCTGAAATGCAAACAGTTTAAAGGTCACTGAAAACCTCATCCAGCATATATTTATATTTGTCCCGTAAACTCTTGAGGAGAATTTTCCAGGAGACGGTGGCGTCTCAGGAGACTTGTTGCTGAGGCTCCCGTAACTCATTTTCTGTTTTTTTTGGCTTCTGCCTCTTGAAAGGAAAAGGGAACTCAGTGAAAAATGTTAAACAAGGCCAAAGATATAAATACATTTAAAAAGCACTAAATAAAAACTGTTTGAAACCGTTGCTGCAGGGGGATTTCTCAGTCACTGGTGCCAGGCGGAGGACTCGCTTTAGTGCCCATGAATGTTCTCCGTCCAGGCTTCCTGGAGCTCCAGGCATCCAGAATGAGGGGTGTTGTTTCCTTGCTGACCTGTGGTTGGGGGTGTAAGAGGTGGGTAATCATGTGAGCTCTCTGCAAAAGGCTCCCGCAGGTGAGACTGGGGTGCCTCCATACTTCTGTACCACGTTGTCCTGCTGTAGAGGTTAATTAAGAAATGCACGTACTGAAATTCAGAGGGATGGAGATTTCCCTCTTACCAGCTATATGCTTTTTTCTTTTCATGTAGAGTAAAATTAATTTTTAAAATTTTGTTGGCATAGAGTTCTGTGAGGTTTAACACAGGTATCAGTTCATGTAACCAGCACCATAATCGGACCACAGAACACATCCATCACCTCGAAAGTTCCCTCATACCCTGCCTTTGTAGCCACAGCCACCTCTCCCCTTAAACCCTGGCAACTGCTGATCTGTTCTCCATCACTAAAGGTTTATCTTTTCGAGAAAGTCCTATCAAGGGAGTCATATACTGTGTGACCTTTGAGACTGGTGTCTTTTAGGCGGCATAAGGCCTTCGGGATTCGTGCTAGTTGTTGCTCATATCAATTGTGTGTTCCTTCAATATTGCAGAATAGTATTCTATTGCATGGATGTGCGGCAGACAGAAGGCCCCAAATTTGTCCTCACTCTAAGCCTAAGAACCTGTGAATACGTTACCTTATACGACAAGAGAGACTTTGCAGATGGGTTAGATTAAGGATCTTGACGTGGAGATAGTTTCCTGGATTATTCAGGTGGGTCCAATGCAATCACAGGAGTGCTTATAAGGGAGAGAGCGTCAAAGGCAGAAAAAAGGAGTTGTGATAACAGAAGCAGAGGTTGGACTGACATGCTCTGAACATGGAGGAAGCTGCCAAAGGCCAAGGAACGGGCAAAGCCTCTACAAACTGAAGAAGGCGAGGAAATGGATTTTACCTGGAGGCTCCAGAAAGAAAAAAAAAAAAACCCTGAATACACATGGTTTCAGCCGTAAAAGGCTCGTTTGGGACTTCAGATCTCCGGAACTCTAAGATAATAAATTTGTGTTGTTTTAAGCCACTAATTTGTTAATCTATGGTAATTTGCTCCAGCAGAAATAGGAAACTAACACAGAATGTACTGCCGTTTGCTTATCTATTCCTCTATTGAAGGATATTTGGATTATTTCAAGTTTTAGACAATTTTAAATATAACTGCTATACAAATTCACGTCAAGGGTTTTGTGTGAACACAAGTCCACGCTTCTCTAGGGCAGATTACTAGGAGCTAGATTCTGGGTCATCTAAGTGTGTACTTAACTTTGCAAGAAACTGCCAAACTGTTTTCTAGAAGGGCTATACAATTTGCATCCCCAATAGCAATAAATGAGGGTTCCAATTGCTTCTCACACTTACCAGTTCATGGAAGTGTGTGTGTGTGTAGATATATATAATACTCTGATAGGTGTGTAGTAGTATCCAAACGTGATTTCCTTTTTAATTTCCCTAGCAACTAAAAATGTTAAACTTCTCATGTGCTTATTTGCTATCTGTGTATCTTTGTTGATGTGTCTGTTTAAATCTTTTGTCCATGCTTCTAAGTTGAATTCGTTGTTTTCTTATTATTGATCTTTTGAAATTATTTAAAATTGCGGATACAATCGTTTGTTGGATGTGTGATTTGGAAATACTTCGTTTCAGTCTATGGCTTGTCTTTTTGTTCTCCTAATAGTGTCTTTTGCAGAGCAAATCTGGATTTTGATGAAATCCAATTTAATATATTTTTCCTTAATGGTTACACTTTTGTTTTTGCCTAAGCTCATAAAAGATTTTCTTCTATGTTTTGTCCTAAAGATTTTGTAGTTTTATGTTTAGGTCTATGATCCATTTCAAAATGATTTTTTAATAAGATTGGAACATTCGGTCTAGGTTCATTGTTTTGCAGGCAGATGTCCAAATTTTCTAACACTCTTGGAAAGACTGTCCTTTCTCCAGTGAAGTGCTTTTGCATCTTTGTGAAAAATAAGTTGGCTGTACTTGTGTAATCTATTTCTAGATTCTCTGGTCTATTCCATTGTTCTATATATGTATCCTTCTGCCAGCACTACATGGCTGTGATTACTGTGGCTTTATAGTAAGCATTAAAATTAGTTACTCTAATCCAGCTGTTATGGACTGAATATTTGTGTCCCCCTCAAATCCATATGTTGAAGCCCCAGCCCCAAGGTGACACTGGAGATAAGGCCAGTGAGGAGGTGCTAAAGGTCCAATGAAGTCATAAGGGTGGGACCTTACAGGGCTGATGCCCTTATAAGAAGACAAGACATCAGGAGTGCCCATGCACCGAGGAAAGGTCCTGCGAGGACACATTGAGAAGGCAGCCGTCCGTAAGCCAGAAAAAGAGACCTCCCCAGGAAGTGAATTGGCTGGTGCTTTGATTTTGGACTTCTCAACTTCCAAAATTGTGAGAAATACATCTGTGTTAAGTTACTCAGTCCATGGTATTTTGTTACGGTAGTCTGACGAAATTAATGTCCTTCAACTTTATTCTTTTTCAAAATTATTTTGGTTAGTTTTCTGAATTTCTGTATGAATTTAAAGTCAGCTTGCCTATATCAACAAAAAACCTTTTTGGGATTTTGGTTCTGATTTATGTGGCATTCAATCTGCATATTAGTTTCAGGAAAATTGACATTTTTTTTATGTTGAGAATTTCTGTCCATGAACACTGTATGTCTCTCCAATTGTTTAGGCTTTTTTAAAAAAAATTCTCATCAGCATTTTGTAATATATATTTATCTTGTACAAGTTTTGCTAGATGTATATGTAAGTATTTCATTTATTGATACTGTTTTAATTTTGATTCCCAAATTTTTCTTGCTAGTATAAAGAAATGTTCTTTCTCTGTGTGATGATCATATATTCTGTGAACTTATTCCACTGACTTATTAGTTCTAGCAGTTTTTCCTGTGGACTCCGTGGGATTTTCTATGTAAACAGTTGTGTATTCTGAGAACAGGGACAGACATATTTCTTCCTTTGCAATCCCTATGTCTTTTATTTCTTCTTCTTGTTTTGTTCTGAATCTGTCCTCTAGGATGATATTCGATAGAAGTGGTGAGAGTGGACATCCTTGCATTTTTCCCCATTTTGGGGAAAACATTTAACCTTTACCATTAAATATGATGTTAGTGGTAGGTTATTTTAGAAGACTTTTATCAGATTTAGGAAGTTTCCTTCCAATCCTAGTTTGCTAAGAGTTTTGATCATGAATGAGTGTTAAATTTTCTCCAATTCTTTTTCTGCATCAAAAACAATATGATCATATGGTTTTCTTCCTTATATTGTTAATCTGGTGGATTACTTTGCTTCGTTTTCAAATATTAATCCAGCCTTGAATTCCAGGAATAAACCTTAATTGATTGTAGTGTATGATTTTTTAAACATATATTGTTTGATTTATTTTGCTGTGTTTTTGAGAAGTTTTTGCATCCACGTTATTGAGGAATATCCATCTGTAGTTTTTGTTCCTGTACTATTTCTGTTTTTGGTATCTAATATGACCTTCATAGCATTAATTGGGAAGTGTTCCTTCCTTTTAAATGTATTGGAAGAGATTTTGTAGAATTGATGTTCTTTTGTCTTAATTTCATTTTTTATTTATTTATATTTTTACATTTCACGCTTTTTAATTATTTATCTTTAATAAAAACTGTGTGCATATATATAAAGTGTACAACGTGATATTTGATACACACAGTGGAATTATGACTACAGTCAAGCTAATTAACATATTTCTCTCCTCACATAGTTACCATTGTGTGTGGGTGTGTGGGGGGGAGCGCCTGAAATTTACTCTCTTAGCAAATTTCCAGTGCACAGGACAGTCTTATTACTCATCATGCTCTATTTTGTCTTTAATTGTTTGGTAGAATTCTCCAGTGAAACCATCTTGACCTGGACGTTTCTTTTTTTGCTATTTTTTTAAACAATTAATTCAACTCCTCTAATAGTTATAGGATTATTCAGATTATCAAAGCAATCTTGGTGGTGTTTCAATTCTTTCAGTTGTTTTTGAGACACTTTGACGACTTATAAGAAATAGATATGTGTAGAGTTCTTTGTGGTATTATTTCCGTTTTATATTTTTAATATCTGTAGGCACTTCAGTGACATTTCTTCTTCCACTCTTGATATGGGTAATTTGTGTGTGTATGGGGAGGGGTTCTCTTTTTTCTTCTATCTTGCTAGAGATATATCTATTTTATTCATCTTTTTGAAGAAGCAGTTTTTGGCTTCTTTTTCTCTGTACTGTTTTTCCATTTACAATTTCATGGACTTCTACTCAACTAGAGTTTGCATTGGTTTTATTTTGCTCTTCTTTTCTTAGTTTCCCATGGTAAAAATTCAGAGTTTTGATTTGAATCTTTTCTTTTTTTCTTATATAAGCATTTAATGTTGTTCATCGTCCTCTAAGAACTCTTTTAATTGCATCTTGCAATGTTGTGAAATGTTTTATTTTGACTTTCATTCAGTTCAGAATATTTTCTAATTTGCCTTATGACTTCCTCTTCAACCCATGTGTCTTGTTTAATTTCCACATGTTTAGAAATTTTATTCTCTCTCTGTTATTGATTCCTAGTTTAATTCTATATGGTTCAAGAACATGGTGAGGAAGATTGGCCCTGGGCTAACATCTGCGCCAATCTTCCTCTATTTTGTATGTGGGAAGCCACCACAGCATGGCTTAATGAGCAATGTGTAGGTCTGTGCCTGGGATCCAGACCCATGAACCCTGGGCCACCAAAGTGGAACATATGAATTTAACCACTATACCACCAGGCCAGGCCCAGAACATGCTTTCTATTGTTTAATAGTTTTAAATTTGATAAGGTTTGCTTTATGTACATTTATCAGAAAGTTAACTCTTAATCCAAAACCATTGAAGGCCATTTGCTATGTTCATGACATTGTGTTGAAAGATGGCAAATTACTTTCAATTCTCCACTGCTTTTTAGCCCCACATCCCTGCAAATCTATTCCCTCTGTTTACAACCTCTCCCTTCATTATTATCTACGTAGTTATACAACGACTATCCAGTGTGGATCACTCAGTGGCTGACAGCTTGCACCATCAGGGATAACTACTGAATAAACTGGAAGTCACTGGGGTCACCACAGCAAAAATAATAGAATGGAACATGTGCCAGGCACAGCAGTTGTGGTTTCCAATTATTTTCTTTAATTCTTCTCATAACAAAATCCGTCAGGTAGGTATAGGGACTACTATGTTAAATATGACGAAACTAAGACTTACAGATGTTAGACAATTTTCCCATTGCCAAAAATTAAGTAAATATGGCTGATGAGATTTGAAGTTGAGAGTCTTGGCACCAATGCCTGTAACTCTCAACTCTGGGGCCACTCCTCCAGCCCCATCGCAGAGACTGGAGAGGACACAGCCTCCTGTGACCCAGCAAACATCCCCACTAAGCTGGGGTTGTCAGGACAATGCTGGAAGATAAAACCATGATGATACACTATGGGGAAGCAATTTTTTTAGAAAATTAGAAAATAAATTTTTTGTTTTCTTGAACTTCTTGACTTCCCAAATTTCACTGTTGGTAAACATTCTTTAGGGGCCGACCCTGTGGTCAAGCGGTTAAGTTCGAATGCTCTGCTTTGGCAGCCCAGGGTTTCGCCAGTTTGGATCCTGGGTGCAGACATGGCACCGTTCTTCAGGCCATGCTGAGGCAGCGTCCCACATACCACAACTAGAAGGACACACAGCTAAAATATACAACTGTGTACTGGGGAGCTTTGGGGAGAAAAAGCAAAAAAAAAAAAAAAAAAGAAGAAGAAGAAGAAGATTGGCAACAGTTGTTAGCTCAGGTGCCAATCTTTAAAAAAAAAGCACATTCTTTGGCTCCCAAATGGGAGACAAAAGCAGATACCATGACACAGTTGGGCTCTCCTCATGGCCCCTTCCTTCATGATTTAACCTAACAAACGTGTATTGGGTCTAGGCACTGTGACAAAAGCTGTATCTAGGCAGATAAGTGAGTTAAACATCCAGCCCCACAGTGGGCTGTGGGATCCTGAGCAAGTCATATTGTCTTCCTATATCCTCATCTATGAAACGAAAGGCTGGTCTTTACATACAGAGGAGTCAAAGTATTACAGAAAACCTGTGTACAACAGTTAGGAGAGTGCCTGGCACTTAATAGGCCTTATTAATTGGTTGCTATTTTTGTTATTAATTCATGATTCTTGTATTCAACACACCTTCAGAGGAGGAGTAGCATAGTATTCATGTTTAAAATCAAGAACATGGAAAAGTGGTTATTTATCTATTCCTTCAACATTCATGTATCCAATATTCATCAAGAACTTACTACACACAAATAAAGAATTATTTGAGTCACTACCCTGGCACTTAAGTAAAGGAGACATGAGATAAAGGAGGCTGACTTTTGACATTTACTCCGAAAATGTGGGAAGGAAGTTCCTAAGGCAACGTCTCTGTCCTGTGAGGGAAGGCCTGAGTGGCCTCAGAGGCTGATTAGGTAGGAATTCTCAAGAAGCAGGGAGTCAGGCTGACTGGACGTTTCTGGGGCGGGCCAACCTGGAAAACACAGGGCTGTTAACCTTGCAAGTGAGGAGATATAGAATAAACAACGATTTTTCTTTTTTCTGGAAGAAGCTGATGAGTTCAGATTTAGACCTATAGCCAGTGAAAAATCTAGACACATCTCACCATAATTTGCCATTGCAAAAATAAATTAAAATAGAATAAATGAATAAAAGTACTTTATGTCTTCATAGGAAGAAGCTAAAATAGATTTATTAATCAACCAATCTAAACATCCAACAGTGAAAGAATGGCTAATAAAATTATGGCATATTTTATACATTAGAATTATGACAGAAAAAAGGTTAATAAAGGTATTGTAATAACATGTAAAATTGTGAGGTATAATAACAAGTCGAAAGAGCACAGTAAGAGGTGGCATATAGAACATAACTTTATTTTTGTGAAAATATAATATGGCGGAAACAACCTGGGAATAACTAAGCCCACAGCTGTTGCTTATGGGTTGTTGGACAATGGATGATGTTTTTCCTACACTTTCATAATTTTTGGTCCTTTGCAAGTTTTCTATAATAAAAATACATTAATTTTCTAGTAAGGCAAAAAGCAGTGAGGATATCTACAACTCTGTGTGGGAAGAGTGTAAAATCGTCTGTGTGATAGTCACGGCAAGAATACACGGGTAGTATCTATGGACACAGACAACTGTTTACTCCTGGAAAATTGATTAATGTACGGGTTCTAAGCGCTCTGTATTTAGCCAGAGAGTACTACAGGCTTTGACTAAATCCCTGTAATGAAATTAATAAAAGGTCGGTTTATTCTATGTTGGCACACCATTTGGCATGTGAAGCCTAGTCCATGCGAAGAGAAGCAGGCCATTTCCTTGTATGGAAGGCCGTGCATGCAGCAAAAAAAAAAAAGAAATTACAAATTTATCCTCCACACTTGCTTGCTATGTGAGCTTAGTAAGTTCTTCTCCCTTTCTGTGTCTCTTTTTCCTTAATGCTAAAATACTTGGATAATAATACTTATAAGAATATTTTGAGGGTTGAACTAAAATACAAGATAAAAACGTCTGGAGTAACGCCTGCTGTTAGTTTCCGCGAATGATAGCCATCGCTATGTTTCTGTATATATGCGATTATGTATCTTCCTGTCTACTTAGTCTATTAGTTTGAGTACGACATACAACATAGAGTATGTGAATTCAGCGTGGGCAGTGATTGTGTTGGCTTCGTTCAACACTGTATTCCCACCACATAGAGAAGTGCCCCACAGAGAAGGCTGTCAGTAAATACTTGTTGAATGAATGAGTGATAGTGAAAAACGCAGTGGAGAATTGGGAATGAAGCAGTGATTAGTCCACAGACAGGTGTTGACCCAAGGTGTCCATCAGAGTGACTCTTTGACCCCTGTGGGGACACTGGGAGGTAGGCTCTCCACCTTTGCAGATGTGCTTGGGCCACTGCCACCGGCCTTCCTGAAAGCAAGAAGGAGGCCACTGTTAAGATGAAGCTGACATGATAAAAAGCAAGAGGAATAGACAGATAGAAACGAGGTCCTTGGTGGCCCTGTGGAGCCACTGGACCAGCCTTCTCCAGAAGCCCTCCCTACCTCTGCCTTTCCAGGTCCCGCTGTTGTTTATAACAGCTGGAGAGGGGGTTTCTGTTATTTCCAACCAAATGCATTCTAGATGAAATCCCTGTTGACTTGTAGTTTTCTCGCCTTTAAAATGGGAAGAAAGATAATTATTCTATCAGAGATTATATGTTCATTTGAATCAATCCACTATTCCCACATGAATGTTGTTTTGACAACCACCCCAAAATTCAGTCATTTAGTGGTAAACCTCTACTCTTGTGACCATCAGTCTGCAGGCCCTTAGCTTCAGATGGCTAAGTGATCTAGGATGGGCTTGGTGGGGAGCAGGCCTGCCCTGGAGTATATGGACAGCAGGCGAACATTTTGTGCAGGGCCCTGACTGGATAAACAACTTGAGTCATCCTAAGTCAGTGTGTCAGGACCATTCTGGCAACACAATCACTCATGATCCCAGAAAAGAAAGCTCGCACTGCCCAGGAGAGCTCCTCTGTGTTCGGGGCCAGTACAGGCTGCGCAGTTCTGCTTCAGAGCACGTTTGTCTGGGTTTGTCTCTACGCTGTGGGATGGAGGCCTGGTACATTGTCTCATTCTGGGCCTGAGCTAAAGAAGCAATGGCTACCTGGGGTCTGCTCTTCTTAGCTATCATCATTAGTATCATCATCAGAGCGCAACCCTCACGCGAAAGCACACAAGTACATTTAGGGCCTCTGAAATCCAATGGGTTAACCCAATCACATTGGAAATTACACTCTGGCCAAAGCAGGAGCGGTTGGGGACCGATCATCTGCTGGATAATGATCTGAATTGTCACATCAGTCAGTCATTCATCCATTTAACAAGCATTTACTGAGTGCTGATTAGGTCCTAGGCCCTATTTAGGGTCTGGGCACACAATGATGAACCAGATGTGGTCCTGGTCTGCAAGTTCAGTCTAGGAGAGGAGACACTCACGTGAGCCCACAATTCAATACAATGAATCAGGTGCTAATAATAATTTACTGAGCATGCAGCATAGCCAGAATCTAAACACTGTGCATGCCCTAACTCACTTAATGCTCTCACCAGCTCTATGAGGCATAAAGGGGTTAAGTAATTTACCCAAGCCTATGCAGCTAGTTTGTAAGCACAGGACTCAATACCACACAACCTGCCTCTAGAATCTTCAAGCACAGCTGCCACAGTGTGTGTACAATTAAAATAGCACCGAGTGAAAATTTGGGTGGGAAGGTGAATTGTCAGCTACATAAAAAAATACCATATAGAAGTCAATCATTATTTTTACTGTCTTTCAAATATTTTTTCAAATAGATTTACAGAATGTCAGAGTTGGATAATGTCTTAAAGAGAATCTGGTCCACTCTTCAAACATTTTTTTTTTTTAAAGATTGGCACCTGAGCTAACAACTTGCCAATCTTTTCTTTTTGCTTTTTCTCCCCAAAGCCCCCAGTAGAGAGTTGTATATTTTTAGTCGTGGGTCCCTCTAGTTGTGACATGTGGGACGCCACCTCAACATCGCCTGATGAGCAGTGCCATGTACGTGCCCAGGATCCGAACTGGCGAAACCCTGGGCCGCCAAAGCAGAGTGTGCGAACGTAACCACTTGGCCATGGGGCCGGCCCCAGCTCTTCAAACATTTTGTGGATTAGGACGTGAGGCTTGGGGATGAGATCCTGCCCTGGTTACACAGCTGGTTAGCAAGTCAGAGAAGAGAACCCAGCGCTCTCATGAGCAAGCCCAGGGCTCTGGTGGCTGTATCAGCTACCTTTCTAGAAGATGGCATGCTACCTGCACTGAGAATTAGGTTGATGCTACGGAAAAGAGATGCAGTCTAACTCCCTGATGATGGGGCCTGGGCTTACAGGACAGATGTCCATTTATCAACCTGTGGCCATTTAAGAACAGTGTTGTTGACATCTGACCACTGGGTCCCTCGGCTTGAGCCCCCTGCCTACCAGCCACATCTCTCTGGTTAGCATCATGGGAGTGGGCTGGAAGGTTAGCAGGTCATGGAAACCGGATCATCTTATCCATTCATTCCACACTAAAAATGGCTTTTTGAGATATTTTTGCAAGCTCAAAAACTGTTATAGGGCAGTGGTTATCAAGCTTTTTGATTGCAGAATGTTTCTATACTCTTTAAAACTATTAAGGATGCCAAAGAGCTTCTGTTTATGTATGTTAATATTTATTATATTAGAAATTAAAACTGAGGAAGTTAAAATATGGATTAATTCATGCAAATGTGTAACAATAAGCCACTCATTTATTCATATAAATGACATATTTTGATGAAATAACTTTTTAAAATAAAAATGTTTAGTGAGAAGAGAGATATTGTTTTATATTTTTGTAAATCTCTGCAATGTGTGGTTTAATGTACAAATGGCTGCATTCTCTTATCTGCTTTTGCCTTCAATCTGATGCTATGTGCTGCTTAGTCTGCAGTGTACAAAGTAACAGAGTATGAAAAGGTCACTTATGTGGTTTCAGATTCCACACTGCAACAATCATTTGAGAAACTACCGCATGTCAAACTTTAGAGTAGCTTGAAAGGAGATTAATTACCGCTTAAATTATTAATTACCTAAATTAGCCAATTATCTAGAAGTGCAACTAAAATATTCCTTTTTCCAACCCATATCTGTGTGAAACTGCATTTCTTAATACACTTTAAATAAAAGTCAAGCTCATGGTGGCAGATGCAAGTTTTCTAAACTTTAATCTCTGCTTATAAGCTTGAATTTTATTACTGGCAACAAATGACATCAGTTACGTTCTTCAAAGTGACAGCCTTGCTTAGTTTATTTTTCAGAAAATATCTCTCAAATATTCAAATCTGAAAAGAACATTGTCAATTTTTCTTTCAAGTAAAGAGATCGTTCAATGAAAAGAGCTGCTAGTTTAGCTTGTAACTCAGACAAATGCACAAGTGCTTTTCCTTGAGACGACCATCACTCATCAGTATGAGTGCCTCTCATTTTATCACATAGAATAGTAGGAAGATGTCCACGCAATGACTGGGATTTCATTAAGATTTTTCATTGTTTCCCCAAGGACATTCGCGGGTGAAGCTGGTATTTTTTGTTTGTTTTGTTTTACTGCGAATGTATGATGAGGAAGAATACAATGACTACTATATCAGTTTATTGCTTCCTTGATTCATACTGAGAAGCCAGAAGTTTTACTCGCTATTGCCTTTACATTGTCACTGCAAATATTAACCCAGTGAAAATGGCAATAAGAATGAAAATGCTGGGGCCTGCCCAGTGGCCGAGTGGCTAAGTTCATGTGCTCCACTTAGGCGGCCCAGGGTTTCACTGGTTCGTATCCTGCATGCGGACATGGCACCAATCGTCAGGCCACGTGGAGGTGGCGTGCCACATGCTATAACCAGAAGGACTCACAACTAAAACATACAACTATGTACTGGAGGGGTTTAGGGAGAAAAAGCAAAAGGAAAAAAAAAGAAAAGAAGTTTGGCAACAGCTTTTAGCTCACGTGCCAATCTTTAGAGGAAAAAAAAAACAGTGAAAATGCTTTTAACCTTGTTGATCCCCTGGAAAGAACTCAGGGATGGCCAGGAGTATAAAGCCCCCACTTTAAGAACTGGTGGTTCAGAGATAGCTTTGGCGACTGGCAGACAGCAACACGTCACTGACAGGTTGTTCTGATTACTTCTCCTATAATCTTGTCCAGCCCAGAGTCTTTAATTAATTTGAGAGAGAGAGAGGGAGAAAAAGAAAGAGTGAGAAAGGTTGCTTGTGAAAGAAGAAAAACAAAACAAAGCCGAGTAAAACAATAGACTTGAAGCCTTTTCCCATGATATTATTCAAAATTTAAAACAGCAGGAAATGCATCTTCTGATTTATATTGTGCTCTATTCTGTGCATCACACAACAAAGGACAGGAGTGACCGCTAATAAATGGTAGTGGGAAAGGCCTGGGAAAGTGTTTGAAAGATACTTTTAAATATCAAAGATAGATGACCCCAAATTCTTATTTGAATGCAGACACACACATACATATCTCCAATGTAAGACAAATTTCCCGTTTTAGATAGACTTTCCAATTTGGGAATATCTCAAAGGGCATGCTTGATTCAAAAGCAGCCTTTCCTGGGTGACCCTCTGGGTGGTAAACTCCAGGGAATCTAAGAAGAAAGTAACAAAATTTTTCTCAGGACTCTGGGTCAAAAAGTCCTACACTGCCCCCCCCAAAAATAAATACATTAAAAACTCTCATTAAAATACCATTAATTGAGGCTAAAATGGCAATGGCCTAATATCCATCAACATTCTTTAAGGAAATAAAATTTTAAGAGAGTTTCTAGATGTGTCTGTGCCTTGTCTCAAAGGAATGCCCCCCAGCTGCCTCCATCCATTCATTTCATTGTCTAATAACCATTGTCTACTCAGCACTTACTACGGGACATGCTTGGGACTCAGACATCGCTCATGAGTAGGGGGCAGTGCAGTGTGCCCAGGGCTGGGGCCGGGGCAGTGCAGGGTCATGAAGGTGAGGAGAGGCAATGACTGATCCTGTGCAGGAGGGGTGCAGAGTGGCCAGGGAGGGTGTCCCAAAGGAAGTGATGCTGAGCACATCTTGAATGCTTGGGTCTCTGCTTGGATAGGAACCGATGCTCCAGGCAGAAGGAAAGACAAACACAGGGGCCTGGAGCTATGCCCATGAAGGTGTGTTTGGGAAGCAGTGAGAGTCACAAGGTCATTGTCATTTTGCCTCTGCCATCAGTAAGGTTAAAAGAGGCTGTGTGTGTTACAGAGTTTCCCCTGACCTCTGGACAGTTGGACAAGCCACAGGTGATGTCAGAGGTAATCTGTCCCAGCTGTGAATGAGACGTGAAGCTCCAGTGACCTCAAAGAACTCCCAAGGACGACTGGTTATGTCCCTTCCCTGAATCTCTCCTGCCCTGTGCAGAGCAGGGGCTCACCTCGGAGGTGCTCCTTCTGCACACGGAGCCAAATTGTGAATCCTTTGTCACAGGAAGAATTGTGAGGGTGGGGCAAACGCAGATCACGGAGCCCTGTCGTGATTGACCATCTAACGTTTGAAACTCTAATCTTAAATCAATTCACAGAAAAGATTTTCATCAGAGTGTCTTAACTTGAAGTCCACGGATAGCTTTCAGAAAACGTCTGTGAAGACGCTTTAATTTTATGCAGAGTTTTCCACATGCACGGGGGCAGGTTGGGGGCAAAGTCATGCTTTATTTTTCACATATTTAAAAAGATACCCCTTACCCCCAGGTACTTGAGCTGCTTTGAGCTAGATGTAGGAGATTCAGAAATAAATAAACCTTAGTCTGTAGAACCAGTTTCACCACTTGACAAAACAAAGTCAAAATGTGAAAAGCACATAAACTTAAGTTCATATCCTAGACTGAAGTTAACTCTGTTACTTATTAACTGTGTGACTTCAGCCAATTACTCAACCTCTCTGTTTCCTTCTCTGTAATTACACCTACTCAGATTTTGGTGGGGGGAGAAGGTGTAACGGAGGAGGTTGAGGTCTAAAATAAAATAATATAAACAAATGTCTAGCATATAGTAGGCAATCCAATATCACACTTAATTATTTTTACTGTTATTGAGACTGATATGCAAGGGATGCCCAGGGAACAGAGAGGTTTTCTCAGCGAGTTCTTTTGGTGACAATATTTAGAGAATAAACAGTGTCTGGCTGGAGGCTTCTGTCTCCGTGTTTCTGGCAGTGTTGTTCTTGGCTGTCCCTGGCTGGTGGCTGTCTTTACCTTGAATTGCCCTAAGATTAGGATTTCTTGTAAACAGTGGCTTAATTATACATCTGCATCCTTTCACAATGCTGAGTTGCTCCCCCACAAACAGAGTCGTCCCTCTTGCTCCCGCTCAGAAGAGGGACTGGTAAGAACTGGCCTGATCGCCCTTTTTAAAGGGCGTTACCTCCAGCCCTCCAAGGGCGAGTGCAGAAAAGCTCCCGGATTCCAGGTCACACCACTAGGCACACCCACTTTCTCCCAGGGACCTTGTCGCAGGGACCTGCGTGGGCTCCACGTGGGCTTTTCGGGCAAAATGAGTGGTCAGAAGGAAGTACATCTGAGAAAGAAGCAGATAAGGTCACCAGGAAAAGTTTTACCACCCAACCGATGAGCTAGCCACAAATAAAAGGGAATTCCAGTCTGACTCATCACGGGCCCGGGGTAGATTCTTCCACTCATTAACTGCTGTGGCGAAGCTCTGAGCTTAGAGGAGCCCTCTGCGACTAGAGAAATCCCGTTCACCCTCAGAGCAAACATCACCTGCTTCCCAAAGTCTTACCTGAATCCCCAGACAGGTAGGTGTTCCTTCCTCTGAGGACTGACATGAGAACACACCCCTGCCGCAGCTGCCGTCCACGACAGCCTATTCGGCTGTTTCTCTTCCATCAGACCCTGATTTCCTTGCGCCCAGGCCCCGTGCCCTACGAATGCCCTATCTTCAGAGCCTAGCATCAATCTGATGGTGACAAGAGGGACAGAAGCAAAGAAGAAGCAAGGAAGGGATGGAGGGGGCAGAGGATGTCTGTCCTGGTTCCGGAGTGAGAAAGACTTGAGTTCCATCCCCGTCTCCACAAGGTACTTCGTGCAAATCCCCATCAAAGCATTGAACTTCTCTGAGGCTCAGCTTCCCGTCTCTGAAAGGGGAGCATGTGACTTGTCCTTCAGGATTGTTTTGGGGGATCAACCAAGATCAACACCTGAAACTGAAAATAAATGAGATTGAGGTAATACTGAGACAGCTTCCAATGAAGAAACAGTGTCCCACCCCCCACCCTCCCGAATTCTATTGTTTCCTAGGCTTTAACCCCAAAATGTTGATTGTGGCAGAATATCTACAGATAGAAGTTTCCACCCATTTGTGTTCAGCATCTATTGGCTTGCTCTGACGCTCCCCCACCCTTACCACGTGTTCTGGCAGAAACCCCAGGATGTCCTCTCATGTGGCTGCACCGTCACTGCCTGTGGTCAGGCCCCACCGTCTCTTGATAACTGTTGTATGTTCCCACCTGGGCTCCGGGACTCCAGTCCCTCTGCCCTCCTGGCCACCCTCCACCAAGCTTCCCAAGTGGTCTTCCTAGAACCTGAATGTCACTCTTGTGCTTAGAAACACCCATCAATTCTCCAATGTCATCAGAATTAAACCCAAACTCCCTGACACAGCCCTGCTTGTCTTTCTGGATGTGGCTCCTGTGAGGTGCGACTCTCCAACTTTCTCTCCTCTCACTTCCACAGCAATGCTGGCTCCCTGGAATCCCCAGTCGGCATCCCGTGTCCCTGGCTTGCTGGCATGGCTGTGGATTTTGTTGGGATCCCTTTACTCATCCATCCACCAGGAAGATTCCCACTCTCCTTGCAGACTCACCTCAAAGCGTTCTTTCTCTTGGAAAATTGGTTTCCTCCTAGACAGAATTCACTGCTCTGCGTATGAGATCTGTAACACCTTATGCATATCGCTCTCTTAGCTGCCACCTCCTTGCGTTGTAATGATTTTCTGATGTAGCCCACGCAGTCCTCGAGGACAAGCCCTGGGGCTTATTCTGGGTTGAATTCCCAGTTACATGTTAAGTGTGTGGATGAATAAATGAACTCACCTTGAATGCATCCCTCTTTTCTATAGATCATTGAGGTGTCTGTTCCCCTGAGAGGATTGCTGACTGACCTGTGAATTGGGGCCCGGTAACCCCTTTATTTCCCTGGCCTGGCTCCTCATCTTTCAATTGGTGTGGTCTTGCTCTTTCAGCCCCAAGTGGGAACTCTGTCCGTACTTCCTTTCCAGTTCTATCAGCCTCCCGCCCCTCATTGCTAGAATGCAAGCTTTTCAAGGGCAAGGATGGGGTCTTATCCACCCATGTACCCCCTACCCCAGTGTCCAGCATAGTGTTAGAGCCAGACTGTCATATCCCTCAGACCAGGTGTCTGACCTTCCTTAAAGTGTCTTCAGGGAACCAGAGAGCGGACTAAAAGGAGCCCGGTGTATGAAATGTCCATTTGGCCTGCAGGGCTGGGGTTCCCTTGGCACTCTCCCTTCACCACGTGCCATAAAATGACTCCATCCACATTCAGACTCCGCAGCCTTCTACCCAGCTCCCTGTTCACAACAGGTGGCCCAGTCAGTGCTATTCTCAATTTTCCTGCCTTTCTCTTCTCTTTTATTTTCTCCTTCCTTTTTTTAAAATGCAGCCACTGCAATAAATTAAACTTTCATGGCTCCATTTCCTTCTTTCCCATTGTGGAACCCTGACCTATTTCCTCAAGGAAATACTTTCAAAATCATAATTGAAACACAATATTTCATAGTAGAAACGGCAGGAGGAGAGTAATAGATTTAGTTCCCATTTCTGGTGGCAGACATGTTAATTACATTTTCTATTTCCTCTCATTACCATGAAGCATGTCTCCCAAAGGTCAGGCCAGCCTGCTTCTCTCTCTCCCTGAACCCACCCTCTCTCACACTCACAGCAGCCTGGGGCAAACCAGAGAGCACAAAACTGACTGTGTCACTCTTAGGTTTGAAAACCATCAGAGTTCCACCCCACACAAGTCTGGTTTCCTCGGTAGGGATCATAAGGTCCAAGGTTCCACCATCATACCTTAAGGGCTGGCCGTGCTGAGCCAGTGTAGTACCCTGAGTGCCTTCAGCCTCTTCCTGCCCCTGGCTTTCAATAGGCTGTTGCCTTCGCCAGGGACACCTCACCCCTTGAGCGTGTCAGGAAGATCACTACCCATCTATGTTCTCTTCCCCGTGCACCTGCCCCGCGGACAGGGCCAGCTCCCCACCTCATTCTCGCATCAGAAGGCAGAAATCATGGTTTTCTTCTCCAAGTCCCACCAAGCTTAATGCTGCCATTAAGCCCTTATGCCCTACATTATGATTGTCTTTTCCCTTTCCATACTCTTATCTCCTGCCTCCAATGCTCCCAGCAATGAACAGGCAAGCACAGTAAACTGCCAGCAATTTGAGGTCAAGGACTTTGTTCACTTATTTCCCAATTATCGGCATGTAGCTCAGGGCTTGGTTCAGAGTAAGTGTGCATTGAAATATTCAAAAATATGGAGTGGATAAAAATCATCCTTGGGGCTGGCCCTGTGGCCTAGTGGTTAAGTTTGTGCGCTCCACTTCGGTGGCCCAGGGCTTCGCTGGTTTGGATCCTGGGCACGGACATGGCACCGTTCATCAGGCCATGCTGAGGCAGCATCCCATAGAGCACAACCAGAGGCACTCACAACTAGAATATGCAACTATGTACCGGGGGCATTGGGGAGAAGAAGGGAAAAAAAAAGATTGGCAACAGATGTTAGCACAAGTGCTAATCTAAAAAAAAAAAAAAAGATCGTAAATATTAAAACAAAAATCATCCTATTTTGTTTAAAACAAAAATAAACAAATGGTGGTATCATGAAGCCATTATTAAGGCTAATTTATTTCAAATGTAAAAGTAGGAAGAATTGATATTTCCAAGAATCGTTGAACTGATTAGGGTAGCAATTATGATTCAAGACCCGAGAAAGAGATACACAGAGCTATGTACAGCCAGACTATTCAGATGGAGACCCTCTCCTGAGCAGGAGGTGGGGGAAGATTTCTCAGAGTCCTTTCCTGCTGACTTAAATCTTCCCCACGCTGTAGATCCTAGAGCAGGGGCCACTTCTGCCCTGAAGCAGCACCTTGAAAAGCCCCGTTGAAGCCTGAGACTAAAGACAAATGGAAGAGTGTGTTCCTCCATATGTACTCACCAAAGCGTTAGCCTATATTTTGATCCAAGTAGAAAAATCTTATGAAAACTGACTACAGATACCAAAAAAATGACTACACATAAAGCCCTGCATTGCCCCCTCTGCTTTCCCTTCACGGTTAACCCTCAGAAGCCCACCCAGCACAGGCCGGGAGGCCAACGTGACTTTGGAACCTCAGGCTGATTGGGAAAGACTGTCGTCATTGAACAATAATGCAGGGTACCATGAATAATAATGCAGGGTACCACGAAAGAAATAAAACCCAACAGCCTGTCTTTTCTTGAACTTTGCTATTTTGTTCATCAAGGGTTTGGGGATTAATTTTTATTTTCTAAAATATTGCATTCAAATACTTACTTTGATTTCTTAGTTTTTTTGGTGCATACTTAATTTTGCACCCAAGATGAATGCTTTCGTGGCCTCTACCTCATCCCATGCCTGCCCTTAAACTCCCCCTAATGACCTCAGCCCAGTCCCCCTCCTCCTCTTGCTCATTTTCCTCAAGGAGCATCCAGTCCAATGGGGAAGGCAAGCTTGTTAACAGTTAACTATTTTTTGCAAGGGAGAATGAATGAATGCACCAAAAACCAGGCATTGCTGATGTGCGGATGCGAGCTGGGAAGGGCAGCACCAAGCACAACTGTGTATTTCAGGGAAGAGGGGAGGCAGAATAAGGCATTGGAATTGGGGCTTGAAAGATAAATAGATCTCTAAAAAATCAAGAAGGAGGAAGGGGATTCTAGATGGAGGGAATAGCATGAACAAAAGCTTACAGGTAAGACAGTTCAGGAAGGTTTGTAGGTGAGCAAAGTCTGGAAAGTTTCCGTAATATGGATGTGGAATGTTGTGCCGGACAAGGAGGCTGGGCTTGACTGACAGGCTCCAGAGCTGGCCTGACTCTGTGACACAGAGGATTCCAGGTTTCTAGAATGGACTCAAAGGTCAGAACTGGTTCTATTAGAAGTGGGCCCTCCTCAGGAAAAGAAGGGGCTCCTCACTGTGCATATGCACTGCTGACAAGGTCAGCTCCCCCTCTGCAGGCTCCAAGGGGGGCACTCTCAGCCATGCTGGCTTCATTCTTCTGGAAGCCCAGGGCCATCCACTGTCCAGGTCAGGAGCTGCCTACCGGAGGAAGGAGGGAAAGGTTTTGTTTCTCAGGACGATGCTCACAGAAATGAGGCTGCTGGTAGAACAGACCTTTTGAGAGCTTTTGGGGGAAACCTGGGATGCAATGAGGAACGAGTTGTAACAAGATGAGGACTTCCAGATCCTCAACTCCCTACGCAGTGGCACCTGCAAGACAGGACTCCATGCTCGCATGGCAGAGAGACTGGCTGGGCTCGGTTCTTGGGGGCCTGTGTTCTCACTTGCCCAGTGTCATCCTATCATCAAGGGGTGAGTTTTCTCCTGTTCCCAAGCTGTAATGGACAGCAGGCCCATGGCAATACAGTAAAGTCAGGAGGGGCCTCTTTCTGCTTTGCTGGATGATGTCTGAGAGCACTCCTCTCGGGAGAGTTTGGCAGACATGCCACTTCATTCCACTCTTGGCTTCCTTCCTCTGTCACACAGCAGGTGGCTTTCAGAAAGCACATTCCACCTCTTTTCGCATCTCTGGTGTAAGTCCAGCTGCCTCATCTCTGGTCCTCACTGTTAGTTCTATCGTTAGCTCACTTCCCCCTGGGGCCCAGCATCTCAGACTGCACAGGGGAGGGGACGAAAACAGCTGTTTACCAAGCACTCGCTGGGCTGGGCACAGAGCTGTCCCCTTTCTCCTGTGCATTTTACTGAAATAGCACCAGTACTGAACACTGGAGAGTTTTAGTCCTTTTTTTACAAACAAGGAAGCAGAGGTTTGCAGAGGAAGTAATTTGCCTAAGCCCATCCAGTTAGAACCAGGTTCTCTGGCTCCTAAGCCAACACCTTTTCTTTTTTAAGGCACCATTTTATTCTTGAGGTACCTAGGCCTTTCCTGAAGAGAAAATGAGACAGATAATAAAAAAGGAAAAACTTCTAAAGAAAAGATAAACCACTCGAAGAGTAATTGTGTAAATTCAATCTCGTTTCATTCAGATCACGCTGACGGCACGCCTCTCACAGTGCTGGCCATGCAGTCCCTGGCCCCCAGCTTTCCATCTGACAAACTCATCCATCAAGGTGCACTCGAAAGCGACCTTTCTGACCTGTTTTCTCTGATCCTGCCCCAAATGGAGGCAGTTAAAGGTGTCCTCCTCTTGGCTCCCAAACCAGGTTGTTCACACTTTGCATTATAGCTCTTAATGTTAATTCAGCTGTGTGCTGTCTACTAAAAATGAGAGAGAGAGAATTAATTTTGTGTATTAACTAGACATGGGACATCCAGATATTGGGTTAACCACTGTTCTGGGTGTGTCTGTGAGCATGTTTCTAGATGAGAGGGGCAGCCGGCCTTGTCAACAATGCATAAACCCAGGAACGAGTGCCCTCTTTTCCTGAGGTGGGCCCTCCTCTATGTGGGTGGGCCTCATCCAATCCATTGAAGGCCTGAATAAAACAAAAAGGTTGGTAAAAAGGACACTCACTCTCGGCCTAGCCAGCTTACAGCTGGGACATAGACCTTCTCCAGCCTCCTGACCTGGACTCTGACGGGAGCTACGTCGTCCGCTGTCCTGCGTCTCCAGCTTGCTGACTTCAGATTTTGGGGCTTGTCAGCTTCCAGAATTGTGTGAGCCAACTCCTTGTAATAAGTCTCTTTTTAATATAAGTGATCTTATATATATCTTGTTGGTTCAGTTTCTCTGGAGAACACTGACTGAAAACAGAGAGAGAAAAAGAGAGAGAAACTCCCCTAGTCCACGCTCAGTGCGTGTATGCCCAGGGTGAGCGTGAGATGGGAAGTGAACAGCTGCAGAGGTCTCCAGGGGTCTGAGCTCTGGGTGCCTCTAGAGTGTGAGCCCCTCACTATGCTCTGAGTCTCTCCAAGCCCATCTTTTTCACATGCACAGGCCCTGGAACCAATGTAATTACTTAATTGAGGGCCCAATCAAAGAAAGCACAACCATGGGTCATTTTGAGTATATCTGCTTTTTGCTTTGTATGCATAATTTTAGAATATGGTCTTCGTATATAATGTGATCTCACTGCGTGTGTGTGTATGCATGTTTGTCTGTAGCAGAGTGTAGTAAGCATGAATGTGACTCATCTGAGTTTTTTTCACTAATAATGAAAACAATATTGGTGCCTCGGTTTCCTGAGAGAGCTGATCTACAATCAGATTATATGAGTAACACTCTTTGAAAATAGCTCAATATTTTTTTTTTGTACCTGAAGGGGACTTATGCCCTGAGACCAGCCCTTCCATCCAAACCAACAGCTCTCTAAGATGCAAAGCATGTAAGCGGGAAGGGTGCTGCCCGCTCTGACATCAGTCTAATCTTTATAGAAGATGGTTACTTCATTTTCCCAATCCCACAGCCATTTTAGAAAACCTTCTAATAATGGATCTGTTGAGAGAGAAAGAGACTTTTTAAGAAATAGATAGGATTTACTTCTCTGTTGTTGAGAGAGAGATCCTGTCACGTTCCAATGAAAGTAGAGAAAATCCGGGTTAGAATCTGAGATACAGAATATCTCCATAGTTACAAAGGGCAAAGTTGGTTAAAGCACAGCTTAGACCTGTGTTACTTTTGCAGTGTCAGGGGAGCTCCAAAATAGGTTCTTTTAGAACAAAAAAAAAATGGTAAAAGTTGGGTAAATGAGAAATAGCTCTGCTGCAGAGCAGCATTCAAAAGGAAGTTTCGATGTTTAGATATGTAGCTTATTAGACTTTCAAAGCCCTTTCCCATTCTTACTCTCCTTTAACCTTTAACTGATATTCCAGCCGAAACAAGAGAAAGATGGAGCACAAGTTGTTTTCTGCATTAACTTCACAAACATTTTCTGAGTGCTAATCTCTGTACTTAGACTCGAAGATACAGAAGTAAATGAAAACTATAGTGATCATTGCCCTTGCAAAGTTTGTATTCTAGTGAAGAAGAGATTCTGAACAAGGAATTATAATTGTGGTATCTTTTATAAAAGGAAAAAAGTTGGTGCAGAAGAATATCAGGAGATGGAACAGTGACGGTCATGGATGGAATAACTGAGATGATTTTCTCATACCACCCCAGGGGCTGACACGCGGATGGAACAAACAGCGCAATAGCCAACTGGCTGAGTAAAGTTTCATCCGTAACCAGGCAAGCATCTGATAGTTCCAAACAAAGCCTTGGAAAACCTGGATTAGAAATTGTGGTGCAGACTTCAGGTTCAATTTGGACTTTGGTCTCTGAGTCTAAATTTGTAAACCTGTATACTCAAGGGTGCCCGAAGTCTGGAAAGAAGACGGGGAGAGAGAGAGAGTCCTGATTCAGATTCATGATTTTACAGTCCGGAAGATGAGAACACACATGCCCCAGGAGGTGCCAGAATGCCAAGCGCGAACTGCTCTTAATAAAGATGCCCTTCCCACCAGTAACACATGACCTAATAAATTCAAGTTCTCACCAATTGGATTAATAAAACCTCTCCCTCTGGGGAAATGGGAGCTGGTAGCATATCTTAAAATATGCTATCCCATGGGAAGAAGGGAAAATTATTTTCCAGAATGCACATTATTAATGAGGAGAAGTGGAAAAGTCTTTACCCTCAACCTCTTACCACTCTGGCTCCCACTCCCCACCATGAGTGAATGGGGGAACATCTATGGATAACCTGGAAACGGAGGCCTGGCTCAGATATGTTGGACTTTGTGAGCTGGGTCAAGGAGCTTGAGTATAAACCATTGGGGATTTCTGAACAACGTAGTTATAGGGTCAGATTTGAATTTCCAAGTCGTCAATCTTGTGGCAAAAATTACTTGTCAGAGGAGCAAGAGGCCAAATTAGGATTCCATCACAAAAATTTAGGGAAGGGATGACAGTATCTTGGTCTGGGATAATGGCGGTGGGGAGAGGAAAAGGGATAGATCTGAGAGGCCCTCCAGAGATGATTGCATGGGAGTGGGAAGGGTCAGAGAGAGGACTCTTGTGGCACTACCATGTTTCTAGCTTGAGCAACTGGGGGAATTGTGCTGAACAATGGCTGAGGAGCTGTTTTGGAGAGCAGGAAATTACAGGATCAGTAGGAGGTACGCTAGGTCTTAATTAACTCTGAGTCACTCAAGTGAAGTTGCCTTAACATTGTTGGATATATGGGTATGGATTTCAGGAGAGAAGACTGGGCTGGAAACTGAGATTTGGGAGATGTCCACATAGACACAGAAAATGCATGCAGGGATGAGTGGCTTCCCAGGAATGGAGACTTTCATTGCTAAATCCATGAACATTTCAGGCAAATCACATGAAGTTGGTCACCCTACTCATAAGCAAATGTTTCAGAAAATGGGATACAAAAGAGACCAGGAGAAAGGGGCTCTGCAACTATTTTCAAAAATGAGTCAGCAAACAAAAAACGGGGCTTTATTTACAGCCAACAAAGTAGTAGCCCCAGTAGAGTGTGATCTTAGAGATTCCTGGCAGCACACTGTCCACGGTCTAATTTGGTGCCTGACTATTGTAATTAGTCTTTCATTGGCTTACATCAGTGAGTCATTACTTCACTCAAAACAATTAGATTTAGAGTCTAGAGAACAGCGCTCAGATCTACCACTTAAACACTTACCTTTCTCCACAATTACAACCTGGCCGTTCCTTATTCATTTCCCCTTCGTAATCCCAACTCTCTGGCCACAAGGAATTATTTTCTACCCCTAGAGAGATCCATTTCCTGTGCATAATTTCCCCTTGGAATGGAAAGGTCTTCCCTGACCCTGAGGCCCAAGTGTTTACATTCCAGCTCAACGTTGCTCCTTTGTAAGGCCTTCCGTGTGCCATCATGTGCTCACCATCTACGCAACGAACATTTATGAGGCTCCCAAGTTTCAGACTCAGTGCAAGTTCTGTAGATAAAGGCATAACTGTGGGACAGCCATTGCCCTTGAAAAGAACCTTCTGGATTTATCCTCTCTTCTGCATGCTCCTAATGCAGGCGCTTGCTACCATTTGGCCTGTATTTTAGTTGCTTTCTTGATCATCTAAACGAAAGAGGTATTTTGGGAAAAACACTGGACTCAGGAGCCCATGAACCTGGTCCCCCCAGCTCTGCTCCCCGCCCTCTTCTAGTTTTGAGCTTCCGTTTTCTCATTCATGAGGTAATCTCATAAAGTTGCAATAAAGATCTAGTGAAATAATTAATATAAAAATGTCTTCTTCACTGCTGGAATGTTTTTCCTCTCTCGCTTGCTGTCAAGGTCAGAGAGCACAAGTCAGCTTTACAGCCACACAGCAAACTCACAGTAGCTGTTTCTCGTGTGGACTGGGACCCTCCATAATGTTACATAAAATCCTTTCAGAGGGGTCGGGGTGGGAAAGAGAGGAGCACGGGGCAGTAAAATGAGGTTCAACCAGGCTTAATGGCAAGCTTTGCTGCTTGCTTTATTTACATGCGGAAAACTTGGGAATTTTCCTCGGATTTCTAAAACAAGGATGAAAGAGAAGGAACGAGAGAAGTCCTCACATGTCTGGCAACTTATGGCTACAGGGGACCCGTTCTTCTATAGAAACTTGGGAGGCCTTTATTTTTCTTTTTAAGCTGGATCTCAGAATGATAGAAATGCGTATTCCCCCAGCTCTGGGGGCACATAAGAGACCCCAGCTCCCTTCCGACGTTCAGGTGTGGAGGCATAGGCCCTGAGAAGGGACCAAAAATTTCAAGCTAGAGAGAATTAAAGGAACAGAAAGACTAGAAAGTGGGGCTCCCAGCTCCTAACCCAGGCCTCTTCACTGCCCCTTCCCAGTGTCCCACTTGTGCCTTCCCCCTCAGGGGAGCCGCCACCCGTAGCTGCCTTGCAGTTACCACTGTCAGTGATTCATCGACTGGCAGCTCTCTTATTTTTCGGTCTGGAGCCACTTTAAATGTGATAAACAAAGTTATTTTTAAAAAATAATGCAAAGTCCAAATAAAAATGTCTCATGTACTGTCAAGATCAATTGGAGTCCTTTTTTGTCTCAGTTGGGAGAAAAGTACTTCACGTCAGAGATAATATGTTAAATTAGTGAAAATGGGTAATTTTAACAATCATTGTCTAAAGCTGAATAGGATGCCAATATTTATTGATGCAGCTTGCTTCTCTGGCAGTGTTTTTGTCCTACTGATGTACTCTTGCAAGTCATCAGGTATTTTTGACTCGTTAAAATAAAAAGAAAAAAAAAGAGAGAGAGAAGGACAATTTAAGAAGATGAAAAGATGGTCTCAAGTTGGATATCTGGCAAAAAGGCACAGAAAATGCATGAACCCCCTACTCCTTTGTTTGTTGCTCGGGTTGCTGGTGTAGGTTTGAGGTCTCTGCTGTTACGCAGGAAAGGGTGGGAGCTCCCCTCCACCCTTCCCCTTCCTGCCCCTCCACTGGTTGAACAAGCAAGAGAAGGTCAGGACGACTCATACTGAAAGCCAAGGGGGCCCAGGGCCTTGCAAATCAAGGTCACCTGGCAGGGCTCCTGCTCCCCTGCGCCAGGTAAAACCAACCATGCAAACAGCCAATGCAATAAATAAGAAGACTCAGAGCCACGGAAATCTGGCAGAAGTGCATATCTCAGTCATTAAAAATACACTTTAAATAGAGGAATTGGACAGTATGTGAATTATATCTCAATAAAGCTCTTATAAAAAAATGCAACCCCTCCGCCCCACACACACACATATACAGCTGCCACACCACTTGCTGGGATTCAGCCTCACTACCTGTCAACAGTGTATTGCATTTGTCCAGCTCCTTGCAGTTTACACGGAACTTTCATCAACCTTATTCAGTGATTCCTCACTTACAAGTTGAACAGGGAAATAGGGATAAAGAGACAGAGGCCTCGTCCCTAGAAGAGAATTGGTTTTTCCAAGGCCACGCAGTGAATGAACGTCAGAGACAGAGGTTGGGGTTTTGACCCCAGTGCTTGTTACACAACGGCACCACCATGGCCTCTGTGGAGGTGAGGGTATGGGGTTTACCAACGTTTGGATTTTCTCAGGGCTACCGTGAACTCTAACGGTAAAGAGGTAGTGCTAGAAAAGAGAGGAAAGTTATCTCTCGGATGGAAATTCTAAATAGATGTTTTTTATTAAGGTCTAGAAATATGCAACACAATTGAAAAAATTCTGAAGTCTCTGTTATGTATCAACTCTATGCAGCCCTCAGTTACTCCATGTGTAAAATTAGGGGGTCTCTGGGGACACTGCACAGGTCTAACATTAGCTGAATCCAAATTTCTTAGAGAATCAAACTTCACAGTGGCGAATTAGAAGATGAGTGTATGTCATTCAAGGCCTCTCCCTGAGAGAAGTGGTAACTGAACTTTAAATAATGGGTGGACTCAAGAAGTTGCCAGAGGTCCTGCTGAGGGTAGACTAATATCTACAAACCTATGAACTCCAAAATTCAAAAGATAGGTTAGCAGACTCAAGTAGACGTAAGAATATTTTGGGAAGGGGCAAATGGGACATAAAGTTGAAGTCAGAAAATTTGGAATTGAAAAGAGCATTTGAGAATTGGCAAATGGTGGAAAGCTTAAAATGAAAGAGGTGGAGCTGGAGATAGAGGAAGTAACTGGTCAGCTCGAAGCCACACAGCAACAAGACAGCACCAGCGCCCTGCACGAGCAGTCAGGGTTCCTGCTGCCTGGCTCAGCTCTCTTGCTACCCTCTGGACTTTATGTCTGAACACAAGAGTTCGGCCCAGAGATTCTTGCTGATTCAGCCTTTCTGCCTCTGCATCTACATGCCACCCATGCCTCCCCCAGCTGCTACTTCCCGCATGAAACATCTGGTTTGAGATTCACCAATGATAGCTCCAAAACCATCAGTCTAAGTCAGTGGGACCCAGAGTTGTCAAAAGAATCACCCAAAAATCCAGGAAAAAAAGGAAATAGATGACTTGGGTTTAAAATATATCCACTGTGTTCTTTAGATGGTGGTTCCATATAATGATCCCTCATGACAGCCATTGTTTGCTTTTTTATTAAACAATCATCCTCCAAATTCTCAGAACCCTCAGTAAGAGCCTCCTATTAAAGCTTGAGGGTTGCTCCGGAAAAAGAACTGCTGTTCTTTCCATTATCAGTGATGTGTTTTTTCCATTCCTGTGAATTAATTATTTTATGAAAGTAGAAGGGATTTAACGTTGAAATTTCTGCCTTCAGCCCTCTGATCCAGGAAACTCAGTTATAAAAGCACTAGGAGGATATACCCACCTGGACATCCTATGGGCACTGTATCCTCGGCGTGGGGTGACCCGAACAATCTCCCCCAAGCTGGCTTCACCCGTGGAGTTCCTATCGGAGGACAGGAATCCCCAGCAGCTCAGTTATGCAATTCAGAAAGACAGGAGGCAGAATGAACACACTGGTGAAGGAACAGACTTTGTAGCTGAAGATCCTGGACTGAAATCCTGGTTCCAACAGTTAATAAAATGGGAAGTTACTTCAACTACATAAATATCAATATTGTCATCTTTATAATTTGAGTACTAATGCCTATTCATTACTTTGTGTTAAAAACTAAGTGAGAAAATATGCTTAAGGAACTCAGCACAGTGCCTGGTACCATTAAGTGCTCAATAAACGCTAGTTATGATTCTTATAGCACTGTTCGTATCTTGCTAGCACAGGACATGGCATTCAATAAGCACGTGATAACTAATTGATCCTGAAAAGAATGAATGTTATTGGAATCCTACTGATACTCCATGAACTTGACAGTCTATGTAAAACTTACTTAACTCTCCCAAAACACTGGTGATAGATATTATTTCTCTTATGTACATGAGGAAAATGAGGCTGAATTGGAACATCCGAGATACCTGTTCTTTTGGATGAAGATTAGCCCTGAACTAACATCTGCTGGCAATCCTCCTCTTTTTCCTGAGGAAGACTGGCCCTGAGCTAACACCTGTGCCCATCTTCCTCTAATTTATATGTGGGATTCCTGCCACAGCATGGCTTGCTAAGCGGGGTGTAGGTCTGCACCCAGGATGCAAACCAGCGAACCCTGGGCTGCTGGAGCAGAACATGCGAACTTAACCACTGCACCACCAAACTGGCCCCTGAGATACATTTTTCTGAATAATACATTTAGTGGCTTTGAACCATGAAGATAAATATATGGGTGTACTCTAATACTAACAGAGAAAAGATGATGGTCACCGTGTATTCTGGATCTGGGAAGATTCAGGAAAGTTGTTGAGATATTCTTTAGCAGTATGGACCAGAGTGAGTGTGTTGTGTGAGGTTGGTGTGCCAGACTCCATTCTAGAGCTTTCTCATGCTTCCCCCATAAGTGCTCAATGCAACTTGGGAGGGGATGCTATTGCTCCCATTTACAAAGAAGGGAATAGAGGTTTGGAGAGTCGGAAACTCGTTTCCATGTTACACTGTTTGTGAATTTGAGAGTCAGGTTTCAAACCCAGGTCTGGGTGACTCCACTGCCCTTATTCTTTTCCACAACACCGCACTGCCTCCCCTGGCTTCCCTGAAATAGAATTAGAAAACTGTGTGACTCATAACCCTCCTAGTCACAAAGTCATCTCAAAAATCTCAGGCTTCAAAAAAGCTTTGAGGGACAACAGGGCAAGCAATCCTCCCAATGTTGGAATCTCCTCTACAATGTCTCCCAGATATTCTTTACTCTCCTCAAACGTGTCCAGAGACAGAGCTGACTACTTCTAGGGTTGGTCAACATGATTGAAGAGGCACAGAAGGCATCCGGTTCAACCCGTAATTATATGGATGATGACCTGGAGGCCCAAAGAAAGGCTATGTTACCCAGGATCACACACTGAGTAGCGTATGCCTAGATGATTGAGGGTGCTTCTCTGGAGAAGCTTCACCAGACCCCAAGGCCCAGATGAGCAGATCTGAGTGATGACACTACCAAAACACAGAATAGTCAGCCCCAAAGCTTCATTAAAATAGGAGAAGGTGCCTCCAACTCGCCATGGGCGGGATCTACACTTTCCAGATTGATCTGTCACAATAGCATATAATTGCTCTGAAATGATTATGTCCTTTCCCCTGTCCAACTTCCTATGAGAAAAGACAATATCGAACTCAGACAACAAGTATTAAGAATGTTACAGTTGACAAAACTTTATTCTGATCTTTATACTGACCCTGTGAAGAAGGCAATGCAAGGATTAAGGTCTCCACTTGCCAGATGAAGGACCGGAGATTGAGTATTGTATTTGTCAGTATTGTAGGTAAATAGAAGCCTTTATTTACTTTGTGAAGGTACTGAGACATGGGGTCTTTATCATTCTCATTACAGCCCGATGCGGGTCTGCAGTAGGAAAGTGGAGAGGGCCCTTCTCCACGCATTCAGAGACCCCAACTACTTCTGCCTAATGGTCTACAATCCCCCAGGCCTTGGAGTTTTCCGCCATCCCTGTTCCCAATAGAAGACAGAAAAAACAGAACGTGGAGGATCCCATGACAGATTTCAGTGTTGCAGACTTGAGAGCAGAAAACAAAGCTTCTGCTCCAAGTCCATCAGTCAGAATTCAGGAATACAGTCACAGCTGTATTCTGGGACAGGATAACCTAATTGTGTGCCCAGGAGGAAGGACAAACTGATTTTGGTGGTTTCAACGAACATCTGATAGTTGCTGTCATAATCCTCTTGAGTTCCAAGTACACCAGGTAAGAACCGGAGCTAGGATTTCAACACAACTACTCTAATGACTAGTATAAGGTCCTTTTTGGAACTCCATCCTAAAGTTAGAAGACTCTTAAGTGTCACCTTCAAGTAGAGAACTAGCTTTCTGTGATTTTTTCCCTTCTGCTGTTGCCATCTTTGGTGACTGTCCAAGTTCCGGGGACACTTCTTCGCCTACAAGGGATTGGAGTCATCTCCGTGCAGTCTGAGCCCACCACCCTTCCTGTTATTCAGTGTCCTCACGCAGATTCCTCTAGCTTCTTTTTGGGAATCTGCCCAAGGTAACACTTGTTCAACATTTATTTAGCCAAATTTTACCAAGTGCCTGTTCTGTGTCAAGGGCCACAGAAATTCTGGGCACTGGAGAGCTAGAAATAAATAAAACATAGGATTTGTGCTAGAAAAAGCTCACACACTGCCTAATAGAGAAGCTAGGAAGATAAGTGATTAAAAATGAGGTTGACAAGTATTGTAATAAATGCAGGCACAAAGGGTGATGGGAATACAGAGAGAATGAAAGTAATTGTGCCTGGGGAAGCTTTCAAGGTAGAAGCAATTTTTAAGTAAATTTTGAAGGGCAAATAATGATTCCCAATGAGAAGACATTATAGGCAGAAGCAAAATTTTGTACCCCTCACAAGGACCAGATAATAATGAGAATTTTAGCTTGGATGCTGCTTTAAGAGTATGATGGTGGGGAATGGTAGGAGATATGTCTGAGTTCATAATTTGGACCCGGGCTACGAAAATGTGAACAGCACAGAAAGAATTTCAAATTCTCATCTTATAGCATTAGGGAAGGGGCTGAACTTTAATTCAAACACTGGTTTTCTAAACTTGCTTTCTGATCTCTGTATCCATCTGTCCTTGCTTCCCTTTTGACTTAAAAAATGAGTGAGGGGCTGGCCTTGTGGCACAGCAGTTAAGTTCACGCGCTCCACTTTGGCAGCCCGGGGTTCACCAGTTTGGATCTCGTGGGCAGACCTACACACCACTTGTCAAGCCATGCTATAGCGGGTATTCCACAAATAAGTAGAGGAAGATGGGCACAGATGTTTGCTCAGGGCCAATCTTCCTCAGCAAAAGGAGGAGGATTGGCAGCAGATGTTAGTTCAGGGCTAATCTTCCTCCCCCCCCCAAAAATAAATAAATTAGTGAAAAAATTCTATCTTGGGAAGTCAACAGGGAGCACTTACTGATCCATCCAAAGTTTCCTTCCTCTCCTTCATTCCCTCCCCCTCCATCTTTTGCCCTAAGCTTTTTCAAAGTACTTATTTAGTATCAGGTCCTGAGTCTGCATTTTCAGAGATTTACATGAAGTTACTGCCTTCAAGGAACACATAATCCAATAAGGGGGGCAAACAGACAATGACAGCCCAGCACATGCACTGGAGTGTTACCCAAAGATGCTGGGAGAACACCTAGAGGTGGTGCCCTGCTCAGTCTACCAGGCTGGAAAGAAGAATGAGGATACAGTGCTTGTACAATTTAATTCCAAAGGAGCTTTGCCTCACTGAATTCCCGAGCGGGCACTTCTTATTTTGAAGAGATCCTCATTACACTGCCTTACCACAAAATAAGTTTGCAGGTTACATTAATCCAAGACCTTTCAATAATTTGAGTTAATGGAGTGACAAATGCAAGGAGTTGTGACATTCTAAAATGGCAGTAAAGGTGTCTCTTTTTGGCAAGGGGTCTTCACGGTGTCTTTTGAATCATTGATTAACTATCTATTGTACTAATTTCAAGACAGTTTGCTCCTGACTGTTGGCCAAGAGGATATAGGAGAATGGTCTGGTAGGAAGACTCAATGCTTTCTGCGGGAAAAACACTCTTCAGAAGCCACAAAAGTGATGCTTCATCTCTTGCACCCTCCCACATTTGCCGTGCCTTCTGCTCCACAGCAATGTCTCAGAAGCAATGACACTAAGCTTTTCTGTCTCCAGTGTGCACCAACCATGTCCTTGTGGTTAGCAGATGCATTGGTTTTGCAATAAAAGGCTAAATGAGCCTGAAAGGAAACCATGAGTCTGACCTTGGAGGATTTCATGTTCTCAAGCTCACTGAGTCATCCGTGAGTTTATGAGCCAGGTGAGGAATTTCCAGAGACCAGATGTCATGTAATGATTCCCCAAAACATGACTTTGGGGGAAAGGGAAAAGAAAAAGGGTTACTACCACTGGTCTTCAGATCTGGGAACATTCTCCCAAATTCTGTATTCTGTTTTTCATTTTTCAGCTTGTCCTGAGGTAATACAGATTTTATCTTGCTATGGTCTGACCCTTCTAATTATAGCTGAAACAAAAATCCTTGACTTGAGAGCAATGGCACTTTTAGTTTGAACCATAAGGTTGTTCTGGAAAATTGAAATAAGAAGCACTCCTTGATGAAACATCAGTGGGGGCCTGTTGTCTTCATGAATGTGTTTAAGTTCACACAACTTTGTGATTCTTTTCTTCAAGTGTGCTAATTGTCTTGGTAGAGTGTGGCTTCCCTAACCTCATTTCTAATAGGAGTCCTTATTCATCCACAGTTCACTCCATCTAACTTTTGAAAATTGTTCCATTTTCACCCTGTTAACTTGTTAATTATACATTCTTGTACTCTTCTTTAAGTGGATTTCCTAGATATTATACTATGCAGCTTGCCGTATTACAGTCTAACGCAAACGTAGTTCTGCTGAAACCTTAGAGCACCTTAATTTCCTTTGTCCACTCCTGCCTTGTACCTTAATGACTGTTAGGACTTTTCATTCAAAATCCTGAGACATTCCAGTTACTGTATATTTTTACAGTCAACGTCATCTCATCTACCTGCATATTACTCTTTTGTTGTTCATCATTCTCTCATACAGTTCCATCTTTCTGTTGGGAATTGTTTTCCTCCTCCCAGGTAATAATTTCCTCAGGTTTTGTTTGCCAGAAAACATCTTTATTTCATCTTCACATTCAAGGGATATTTTTATTGGATTTGAAATTCTAGGTAGATATTTATTTTCTTTGTATTTATTTTGCTTGAAGTTCATTGAGCTTCTGAATATTTGGATTGATATTTTTCATCAATTTTGGAAAATTCTTGGCCATTATCTCTTTGAATATTGCTCTGGTCTGGTTTTTTTTTTTTTTTTTTTTATCCTTCTTGGACTCCAATTACACATATGATAATTGCCTCAGCATGTCCCATGTATCTCTTATGTTCTTATTTTTGCTTTATTTATTTTATTTTTTATTTTTTGTTTTCATTCTTTTTTCTCTCTGTTTTTCTACTTTAGTTTGGATATTTTATGTTGAACTGTCCTTCAGTTAATTAATTCTGTATTATGTTGTGTCTAATCTGCTGTTAAATTGACCCATTGGAGTCTTAATATATTGCATTTTTCCATTCTAAAATGACCATTTGATTCTCTGCTAGAAATTCAAATTTTCTGGTGAAATTCTCCATAATTTCATTCATTTTGCTTTTCCACTCTTTTCTTAAAATATTAATCATAGATATTTTAAAGACTTTCTCTGATAACTGCAATACCTGAGATCGAGTGTAGGTTTGCTTTATCCACAAGGACCAAGCTTTGCCCCTTCACTCATGCCCAGAGCCTGCAATTTCATGGCGGGAGTGCATCATCAGCTCCCTTCTGAATGACTCTCTCTTTTCTGGAATTTTAGAACACTTAGTTTGTAGCCTTTCCACAGCTCTCTGATACTTTTAAAATAGGCAGGTTTTTGTAACTTGTTTGGTTTTTTGTGGTCATTTCCAGAGGGAATATTGCCCTATGTGAGCTACTCCATCCTACACACCATTTGTTCTCCAGCTTAATGAGGTTGCTTTCTTGCTGTCCTTGCTTATCCTTTACCCTCTGCCTAGAAAGCTGAAGGGCAATTGTTCTGCTCGTGCCTCCTAGGTGATCAAGCGACGCAGTATGCCTGGGGCTCAGGGGTTTCCTGGGATGCAGGACTTTCAGTGCTAAAACCAGTATAGTCCTAGGACAACTAGGGTCGCTGGTCCCTTGTGCCTCACCCTCTGCACATGCATCACCTTTAAAAAAAAATCTGACAAAATCCCATTCATACTCCAGATCTATATCAAAAGTCATTCCTCTCTGATGCTCTCTCTACCTCCCACATCCCCTCTCCAAGACTGTTAGGTGTCACTTCTCTGTATTCCTACAACACTGTCAGCACCCTATCATAATACATCTCAAGATCTATTTTGATGACCTGTTTTTTTATTTCCAGACATATTATTAGCTGCTTGAAATTCCAATTCTTATTTATTCTATAGCCCTACTGTAGCGGCTCATACCTGGAACAGAATATGCTCTTAGTTATTTAAAGAATAAAGTTGCTTACTTATGCTTTACTTATTCGTTAACTGAATTTTTGAATTCAATACTTATGTACAGAGTGTGTGTTGTGTGCTTGGTTCGGCGCTACACTCTGGGGACAGCTGGGTGGAATGTTGCTATTGCCTATAGAGTGAGGTGCGGAACCAGGTCTAATAAATGACTCTCATTTGTACTATTTCAATCAATATGTCAATATCATCCTTCCTATTATCTAGAAAACAAAATTAAGACTTACAAAAGCGTTAGATAATTTGCTCAAGATTTTCTGGCTAGTAAGTTATGGACCAAAGTCCAGGTCCCGTGTCCTTCATCGTACTGTTTTACAGGTGAGTTAAAATAAATTGGCTTAAAAGGGGGAATGTCTCTTATAGAAATTCTATCATTCATTTTAAAAGTCCTTCTCTTCGTGAATTTTTATGACTTCATCTTTCGGCCTAGATCAGTGTTCTCCAAAAGACCTCTCCGCAGTGATGAAGATGTTATATATTTCTACTGTACAATATGGCAACTACCAGTCACATGTGTCTCCTGAGCACATGAATTGTGGCTAGTGTGACTGAAGCACTGAATTTCTAATTAGATTGAAAGTTAAATTAAATAAACTTGTAGTCAGTGGCTACCATGTTGGACAGCCTGTGTCAAAACCATAACTGAATGTTACTTTGTTGATATCAACGATGAGATCTGGTATCAAAGTTCCAGCAGAGGAACAAGGTTTTTTTATGCTGAAAAAAAAATCTCCACATTGGGAATCTTGCTGTTCCCAGCACACAGCTTGGTTTCCCATCACTTTAAAATATTTCATCAGCTTAAGGGTCCGGAAATCTTAGATCTTTATGTTCAAGGACTCAGTTCCAGTGAGCCCTAGGCCTGCACAGGAAGGCTGATGTACTCGCTTCTCATTACCAGAGCCAAGAGGAAGCATGGTTACAATAAATCCCTGGAACCTAAGAGGCAAGGCCTGAACCCAGAGGAAACTGAGTCTACCTTTGAAGTAAGGACATATGCACGGAACAAACTGTCCGCTGATGTGAATTAGAGGCCAATGCTTGGGAACTTCAAGCACTTCCGGTCAGCTACTTTCATATGTCTTATCCGAGATGCGTGTTACGTTGTTACGTTTGTATTTTGGGGAGCTGTAACCCTAGTGGACAACAAACTAACTTTTATATACAAACACACTGCAACTAACTCCCTGAGGAGAGGCTATAATAATTACTCGTGTTCATAAATTTACATTATTGTTGCCCCTATTCTGAAAATATCAAACTATAATTCAGAGAGCTTTAACTGCTTGTCCCAATCATGCATGTGTCATTTGTTCTTCTATATTTAATGCTGGTTTTTAACAAGCCACTTTTACTCTCTCTCTCCCTAGTGCTCTGTTCTGTCAGGGCTCCGGTTTTCCAAATGGAATATGATGTGTTAGGATGTGTAGCCACATGGACCCATATACACAGAAATGTTTGTGATGGGCACCCCTGGTGGAAAAAGCAAGCACTATAGGCTGGTGCAACCCTGCCATCTCACCTCCATAATCAACTCTTCTGGAAAATCTTAATTCAACTACCTCCTGCTCACCCTTAGTCTTTCTTAAATACTGAAAATAGTATTTAAATCTGAACAAGAGCAGCTAACATGAACGCATTAAGCAAAGTGGTATTGCTTATTAGTTTTCATGCAATATCTATACCTATCCCATATTATCCTCTCTGTACAGATGAAGATGGTGAGGCTGCAGAGTGAAATAACCTGGTCTGGCTTGGAATTAATGCAGTCCCTCAAACAAGGTATAAGGAAAGAAGTTTCTTTGGTTTTGACTACCCACGTAGATCATAGCCATTGACCAAATGAGCCAGAACCTATGACTTTACAGCTGCATCAGGACCACATCTGCTCTCTAGGATGTCTTTGCAGATCTCCTCCTGGGGTGAACCATAGCAGCCTGACACATGAATGTTCCAGATTGATTCCAACAGGAGACGTTGACCTGTGTTTCCTTTGAGATCACTCAGCTAGGCAAGGTTTGTTTTTCCATCCCTCTATTTATTGCTCGTTTGTTTTTGTTTATGAAATTATTTTTTTCAGATACTGAGAATTCTTAAATCAGAATAGGGACAGATTGTGTCAGGACCTCTAGGACTTTCCTCACTGCTTCTAAATCTTCCAGAAGAAATGTGGTAGGCTTTGGTTTCAAAGGGGCCAGCTTCAAATATTAGTTCTGATATGAAGTAACTATGTGACCTCAGGCAGGTCCCACTACCTCAGTGACTCTCAGTTTCCTTGGCTGCGTACAGGAAATTGTGTTTGCTGTATGGATGAAAGAAACTATTAAAGCGTTTAGAAGATTGTGTGGCCTAGAGTAGGTTCTTGTTACAATTTTATCAACTCTGAAAATGTAAATAATATATTCCAGATTTTTAAAGAATAGCCCAAAGAGCAAATATTTGCATTATTATTAAATACTGTGTTTCAAATTTTGGTTTGAAATATGTAGTGATTTCCTACGTTAAGAAAAAAAAAAAAAAGCTAAACAAGCTACTTCATTCCTGCGGGTTTCGTTCCGGCCAGTGTTTGTAATCGCTCAGAAATCACAACTACTGATAAGTAATTGCTCACTAGGCTCTATTCTTTGGCTGTCACTGAGTTGGCTGTCTAGAGTATCTCTGTCTACATTCACAAAAGACGCCAATATAAAGAAGTACGCAAATAGGGCCTTCAGAGTCAGGCTTGTGACAATAAACAAGATCTTCCTGTCATCTGTTACCTGTGAAATAAAAACATAGGGTGTCAGATTGGTAGAAGTCTCTTGCTGTTATTTGGTCAAACCCTTCAGTTTACAGATGGCAAATAAAGCTAGGAAGGGCAAATTCTTAACTGAGGACTTAAAATAGTGAGTTAACAAGAGCTAGGCCTGGGATCCAGTCCCCCACGTACTGAATACCAAAATGCTAACTCCTCCCCGAAAAGGCATTTCAAGTCCTGCATGTTCTAAGCTATGCCCACGTTCAGCTCCGATAAGAGTATTTCTGCACTAGGGCTATAACATCCTGGATCCGTAGCTCTGAGGACAAACTCTACAGTTCGCTTCAGCATCCGTGGGCCAAGTCCCAGGGACAATGACATCTGCACAGATGGTCCCTTGAAGATAGTTATACAGGCTCCTACAGGGAAATTATGCTCAACTGACTGCTGCCACTGTTTCTAACAACTGGAAATTTCCCTGGTACAAACAGGAGAAACACCACACATTCCAAGACAACATGGCATTCACCAGACGGTGTGGTTTGAGGTTGTCTCTAAACCACATGGTGAGGCCAGAAGACTTGGTTTCCATTTGCATTTAATTCACGGTGATATCTACTTGCAGTTAGATCATCATGCCTACATATTTTCCTGTGACCTCACCCACTGCATAGAGTGAATCACAAAACCTCACTGTCTCCACTTTCTAACTATTCCTCGTATCTATTCACTTTCTTGTGTCCTGGAACCACCAACCTGTTCCGGCCACTGTTGTCTCTTGTCCGGGCTACTGCAGTCGTGGTCCACCATATCCACTCTTTTCCTCCTTCCAATCCATTCTCCATACGGTAAACAGATAAATCTTTCTAAAACACAATAGTAATAACGTCTTGATTAAAGCCTTTCAAAGGATCTCCATTGTTTGCAAGGATCTTCATGATCTGGCCCCTGCTAATTTCTCTAGCCTCATAAGTTACCGTTATTTTCTTCCCATCCTACAACGCAGCTTATCCATCCTCTCAGCTTCATAATCACCCCAGGCTCTCTCTCACTCTCTGGCCTTCACACACTGTTTCCAGTTCTTGAAATATATTTGATCACTTTCTTTGGCTTGTTTCATGCTGACTTATCATTTTAGATCTTAGCTTAAATGTCACAGTTTGCCTTCTGTGGACTCCTTAGATTATATTCACAACTTGCTATAAAGCCCTAGAGTCAATCCCTACAGTAGAGTTCGTCCCACTGCCTTATTTAATTACCCCTGTCCTCATTGTGCTGTAAGCTCTGAGGAGGCTAGGCACACTATTGGGTCCTCAGCACTAGTCACGGGTCTTAAATTATAAGCTCCTCCAGGGCAAAGAACATATATAGTTGCCGTTGTACCTATTTTCCTGCCTCCTACCCCAGAGCCTGAGCACAGAGTCTGATACCCAGCAACCTTTCATTACAGTTTGCTGAATGAAATGAATGGAAACATTACTTGTTGTTGTTGTTGTCTTAACCACTGGAATATGGCATCACATTAACAAATGCCAGGGAGTGTGCGTGTGGTCCAGATCCACAAAAAACAAACCTCTGTCCAAAGCATCTGTGTGTGGCACAGATTTGTTTTCAACAAGAAGAGCCTCAATTCAAATGGAGGATGAACCACTAATCCTCAGAGTCAGCTGGGGATGCTGAAATGAATCACTGGGGAGAAGAGAGCACCGGGACAGCTCAGCTTCTTAAAAGAAGAAAACCAGAAATAAGACTTGAAATCTGATTTCACTCAGACTCATGCAGGTGGACAGGCTCAAAATGCTGTTTCTTTTCAAGGGGCCTAGGATGGAATAGACTTGTCATCAGAGCTGAGCTCTCTAGGGCCCTTTAGCATGAGGACCTGGTACCAAAATGTGGCTTGAGGTTTAATTGAATCCATCACTTTTACTAGAAAGTGTTCAAGCACCACTGCAAAGGATATTCATCAAGAGTGCCTAAATGGCTTTAATTGATCCTGAGACAGAACATTCAATTTGTTCTCTGGGAGATGTACCCTTGTAACAAATGAGGAATGCAGTGTGTGTGTGTGTGTGTGTGTGTTTCTTTTCCTGTGTTCTTCATGATCCTACCAGTGAAATTCCATAAATTGTCAGCAAAGAACCTCCAAATAGAGAGAGATAATCAAGCCTCACACGGCGTATGGCTGGGTGGGTGGTGTCTCTTCTGTTTGGGCTTGGTTCAAACGAACTGCCATGTTCTGAGGGATAACTGTTCAAAGGAAACTGACAGTTAGAGATGAAGGTCAACTCCCAGCAGCTATCTCTGCTGAAGGAGATAACATCAGAACACACCAGAAGTGCAGAGGGAAAGCGTGAAAGTCGCTTACAAGGAGGCCGACAGTGAAACCGCCCTGCAACAGCAGGGATATCTGGCTAGAATGGGACTAGGATTAAGTGCCTACTATGTGCGGACATCATAAACTGAGTTAATCCTGATGACAATCCTACTGTAATTCTTTCACAGATGAATGAGCAGAGGATCCAAGAAAGCAAGTGACTGGCCATCAGGTCAAACATAAACTCCTCGTGTTGAGACTGGATTTGTCTATCCGGGGAGCCACCCCTTTTCACTTCACCAAAACACTAAGCGCTCACTGACCCTTGGCTGACCCCACTCTCCTACGATGTGTTGGCTGCAAGGTGTTTGCTGAAAAGTCTGATAAATAGAGTGCCTTGCACATAATGGGGCACCGGGACCAACCTCAAGTCTTTGCTGTGAGGAAACTTTCCAAAAAATAACTATAAATAAGCACACCAGAACGGCAATATAAGTGTAAACAAAGCAAGGCTCCGAGAAACTCATAAAATCATTTGCCTAGTGGCATACGATCAGGATTGAACTCAACGGTAGCCGAGAAAAAATTCTGTGCTCTTTCTACCATTCTTCATTGTTTTACTTTAAAAGACATAGCAAAAGTTCTGTTTGCATATTTTCTACCTCCAAAAGCCTGTGTGTATGTATGTGTGTATGCACATGTGTGTGTGTGTATTTTCCATCCTGCTAGGTTTCTCTCTCAAACTAAAGGTTCATAACCCAGTTGGTTTGAGCTCCAAAGTATTGTGGGGGCTGGATATAGTTTCTTGTCTTGCCTGATGGCCACTGCAGACAAGGAGGTTGTTAGTGAGCCTTCACTCTCCAAACCCTTGATTTTCCCTGATTTCACCTGCCATTGCAATGGTCCGAGCCCACGATAAATTAGAGAAATGAGTTCACATCTCAAAGAATATAACTCTTTTGAATAAAAATGTACATTATACCAGTGAGTATGGTCCTTGCTGTAACGATGTTTACTGCTATTGCATAGGATATGATTTTACCACTGATTAGCACCTGTAGGAGTGGTTATCGGACTGTCTGCAGAGCATTTCGACATGGACAAAGACCCCTCAGAGAATGTAGTAACTGGACTGTCTCCCTCATCTCCTCTGTTCTTCTGTGATGTTACTTACTGCCTCCCCTCCCCTCTGTCCACAGCACAAATCTACCCCACATGCCATTCCAGAATTACCTTCCTTGAGCACGGTCAAACCGTGGTCAGATTTATTTTCTATATAAAATATGTTCAGTGGTTTTGCATTACTTAAACAATGAAGTACAAGTGTGAAGGCTGGGAACCTAGCACTTGAGACTCTAAGAGCTGGCACTTTTCTCTCTGCCTGCCTCAGGCCCCACTACTTGCTCCTGCAGACCACGAGTTGTGGCCTAGACTCCTCATCCTTTACTGAACACACCTGTTTTCCCCTATGACACCTCCTCCACCACCTGTGTCTGTCAAAATCCCAGCTACATGGTGCATCAAGCTCAAATGACCATCACCAAGACTTTTCCTCAGTTCAGGCTGGAAATCATCTTTCCTATCTTTGGACCCTTCATAGTACATAGATGAACTTCTGCAAAGTACTCATAGTTTTCATGCTATTAAAAGTATTTATTCACAGTCTCCCTTCTTTGTAAGCTTCTTTTCATCTGTTTTACGCAACTTGTACTTTCATCAGGCCTAGCATAGTGACTTATATGTCGGAGGGGCTATATAAATTTTTTTAAAAAATACTTTTCAAACTTTTCAAGTGATTACACACTCTGCTCTTAGCTTAATGCCACATTTCAAAGGATCCAATGCACCAATTTTATGGACATCTAAAAAAGAAAACGCAATTACTTATTTTCTGGTGATTCAACTAAGGCACAATGCTTTATCACAGAGAATTTTATTTGTGTATTTTACATTTATTGAAAGAGTTCTTTTAGACATACGACACATTGTTTTTAATCTTCTACCACTAACGCAAACATGAAAAAGAAAATATAAGTGAGGTTAATTGGTTAAGGGATCCTAAAACTATCTCCTACTCAGAATGACTTGACTGAAAGAATTTTCAATTTTCTGATGTCCATTTTTTCCTCACACAATATCATCTTCTGTGCCATCAAGAACTTTCCACTATTGTTTCAGGATTGGTATCCAAGCCAATTACATCAATTCTGCAACTTTTAATCCCGGCAGATACTTGATCTTACCAAAAAGTGTCAACAAAACGTTTTCAAACAACCAGGATTCATGTCCATTCCTTAGTCCTCACATGGTTGTTGACTGAAACACCAAAAAAGTGTCATTGTCCTGTCATGCTACCAGTATGTTAACCAACTTGTTGCCAGCATCAGAAGTGTAACTATATGGGCCTGGGCAACTGAAACTGCAAGACACTTCTAAATTTTACTGCTGTCAGGATAGACAAAAAGAGAGGTAGAGAGATATCTTTCTGTTCAAAAGTGTATCCTGGAATTAACCAAAACAGACATTGCAAGATATTGATTCAAATAATAGTCATTAGGTTCATTTCAGTAAAATAAAAAAATAATCTAGATTCTTATTTTGTTTTTGAAGAACGGATAAGGAGGAAGACTTGAACATAACTATCCAAAAGTTATGTTACAATGTGATCAGGGTCAGAAGAAATTGATGGATGATTTCTTTCTCTCTAGGTATGATTTCTAGCGCCAGAGTAAAACCAGAAGGAAAGCTGGAAAAGAGGAGTCTCACAGGCAAGGATTGCCTCAGGGACCACTGGCCAGCGTCAGACTAAGTGATACTTCCAAGAAAAGTACCAAATTTGCCTGAAGAACAGGTGTTCAATCAAATCTGCATTGCGTTGTAAAATATACTTTTAATTTTTTTTACCGGAAACATCTTATGTTGCTTCTAAGTAAACCAGAAATATTTTAAAAAACACAAGAGTCACACTTTATTGATTCAATATTCAATTTTTTGTTTCTGGAAGAGTCTTCCAGATTTCTTAAATATCGTATCCTCTTGCACTTGATGTAGAAACTGAAAGTGAGGGGCCGGCCCCTGGCTGAGTGGTTAAGTTTGCATGCTCTGCTTCAGCAGCCCAGGATTCGCTGGTTCAGGCCTTGGATGTGGAACTACACACTGCTCATCAGCCATGCTGTGGTGGCATCCCACATAGAAGAGCTAGTATGACTTACGTCTAGGACATACAACTATGCACCGAGACTTTGAGAAGGAAAAAAAAACAGGAAGGTTACAACAGCTGTTAGCTCAGGGCTAATCATCCTCACCAAAAAAATTTAAAAAATAAATTAAAAAAAAGAAACTGAAAGTGATTATTGATTTGATTTTAACAAATTTGGTGAAGCAAGTTGTTTGTTGAAAAATACAACAAACTGTGTATTTTCCTGTAATGAAAGTTAACATGTGCAAAGCACTGATTTCCTCATACAGGATATTTGAACACTATTCTTTTTGTCCCACTGGCAGCATTTATATACCAAATATTTCATCAAAAAAGGGTGCCTTAAAATAAGAAACCTTGAGTTTATGACTTGGTAACTTTCCAATATGGTGTTAAGTCTCCAACCATTTGAGGGCCCTTGTTTATAATAGTGTGGCATCTCTATTGATTATGTGAACTTCTCTCTAAATGATTTTCCCATAATTCCACTATAACTTTCATATTTAAACCTTCTCATTATTTTTTCTTTCAAGGAACTTCAGAATACATTAGAATTTTAAATTATTAACTTGAGATGTCTAGTCTTCCCTGTAAATCTTCTAGAAATCTCTGTCATGTTGGTAAAATGCTGTGAGGTATAAGAAATTTTCTCATAAATTAGAGAAAAATATCGCCAACATATATACATGACAAAAGTTTATTATCCAGAATATTAAAAAATAAAGCTTCTACAAATTATTAAGAAAGAGAAAAAGTATTCAAAAGAAAAATGTGTATAGGAAATGGAAAGGTGATTGAAAGAAGAGAATGAGCAGATGGTCAGTAAACAAGTGGAAAGATGTTCAACCACATTTGTAATTAGGTAAATGAAAATGAAAATCACAATGAGATACTGTTTTATATCCAACAGATTGTTAAAAACAGAAACAAATAAAAACCTTAACAACACTGAGAGTTGATGAAGATGTGGAAGGATATAAGACAAGATGCAAATACAGTGATGGGTGAATCTCTCTCTCCAACATGCTCATGTCATTGATCTTGGATGAAGTCTGGGCACTGTGGCTTTTGCTTATTTGTTTATTTATTTTTAAGATTTCCAGCTGATTCCAATGTGTATAAAGTTATGAAAAACAATGTCTTAAATTTTCACCAAAAGGGACCAGGTATTTCAACTTTTAGATATTTAAGTAACACCATATATTAGCAAAAATAAAGGACTTAGTGAAATCTCAAAAGTAGAATGAGCGAAAATTTAAGTTAAGGCAAAGTACATACAGTATAATACTGTTGGGTTTGAGAGTTCCTAAATGGTACCCTACTCTCCCATTTGAGTTTTGAAACTATTAAAAAGATAGCGTATCATAAAAATTCCAAGAATGGTTTAATATCAGAAATATTACAATGCAAGTCAACAAATTAAAAAAGAAAACCATATATTCATATTAATAGGTTCCGAAAAAGTGTTAGATAAAATTCAATAGCTACCAAAAAACATCTCTTAGTAAAATAGAAATGTAAGAAAATGACAACATTATGAGGTTTATTTACCACAACTATCATCAAAGATATTTCTGTAAATAAAGGTGCTAAAACTACTTGCATTAAAGTCAAGAACTAGGATATCTATATCACCATTAATATTCAACATTTTTGGTAAAGTTTAAAAGTTGTACTAAGGAAGTATTAAATTTGATGTAAATATCTCTTTATTTTTGGTAATGATGTGAATACATATTGGATGAAAATCCAATGATTAGCCAAGAGAAAAGAAAGCTATTAGATTAAATAAATTAACTTAATGAGGGGGCTACACTAAGGACATTAAAAAATCAATAGATTTCCCAATCCTAGAAATAATCAGATATAAGCAGAGATGGGAAATTTTCTCTTAAAAATAGTGTAAAAACTAGAAAATATTTAAGAATGAATTTCACATGAAAGATGCATGACCTATATGGAAAAACATAAAATCTTTTTGATGGATATAAATAACTGAAATCATGTACACTTCTTTAATGAGAAGGCTTGACGTCACATTACTGTTCATTTTAACAAATCATGTACAAAATTTTGTATGTAATCTCACTTAGAATCTCAATTTATAGTAGTGGAGGAAAGAGAAAAAGATCTCTATAAATTAAATTCTTCTGGGATAATAATAAATAAGAGCTAATAAAACTATGATATAAGAAAATACTGTGGAAAGATTTGTGCTTTTGATGTATTAAAATAATGAAAAGTTACTTATATTACAATGCTGTCAAATTTCAGCGGGGGTAGGTAAACATCTGTGAAAAGAACAGAAAACCCAGAAGCATTATTATACCCCAAAATATAATAATTGTATTTATATCAGAGATAATATTTTAATTCAACTGAAAAAGAATGGTTTATTTAATAAATTGAACTGCTACAACTGCTATCTATTCAAAGATACCTTTGAAAAATTAAATTCCAGATTAGTTAAAAGAACTATTTTAAAATTTCAAAAAAATAAGACTCCATATGGGTAATCTAAGTGTAGTAAGGATTTCCTAATAAAGACTTGAAACCTGAAAGCTTAAAAAAAAAAACAGAAAAAAAAGTTTTCCTTTATTTAAAAATAAATCATGTGGCAAAAAAAACATAGACTATATAAATTGATATACCAAAAAATCAGAAAAAATTTGAATGCTTATGATAGATAAGGGATTAATTTCCATAAAAGATAAGAAATAGACAAAAATTCAAAAAGGATATAGGCAAAGAATAAATATAGGCAAGCCTAGAAGAGCAAGATCTAATTGTCAAGGATTATGTTAAAAGACAGTCAACTTTCCAAGGCAGCCCTGATGGCCTAGCCGTTAAAGTTTGGCACACTCTGCTTCGGCGGCCTGGATTCAGTTCCCGGGCACAGAATCATGCCTCTTGCCAGTGTACAATGATGCACACAAATGTTTTGCAGCCATTAAAAATAAGTTAGATCTATACCTTTGAGAGAGAGAGAGATCTCATGATGAAAAGATAAGTGAAAAAAGTGAGAGAGAGATGTCTATAAGATAAGTCAAATTTGGTGAAACCAACAATGACACAATGACACCACAGATCCCAAGAAACATATAAACATACTTGTGGGCACACATGTGTATATAAACAAACACATACATACACGTACACACTTGCAAACATGTTTGTCAATGATTGTATGAGTGTGGAGGAAAGTACAGAAAGACGAACACCTATTTTCTAACACTGGTAAAGAAATAAGGACGGAGGGAGAAGTAATGGGGGAAAGTAATATTTTTTAAATGGCATATATATTACAATATTAGTATGATATGATATATGTGTGGTGTGTGTGTGCAGAGAGAGCTGCAAAAATGTGTTCACCGAAATGTTATGCTTATTGGAGAAAGGTGGAATTTCAGGTGATTTGTACTTTCTTCTTTATATTTTTAATTTATATTTTCAGTTATTATGTATTTTTTTTTCTGCTTTATCTCCCCAACCCCACCCTGTACATAGTTGTATATCTTAGTTGCAGGTCCTTCTAGTTGTGTATTATGTATTTTTATATAATTAGGGATAGGTTGTATTTTTAATTTGCCAAAAAGAAAAATATATGAGCTGCATTAGTTAGCTGGGATGGCCATAACAAAGTCCCACAGACCAGGCAGCTTAAGGAGTAGACATTTATTCAGTCACAGTTCTGGAAGTTAGAAGTTCGAGATCAAAGTGTCTTCAAGGTTGTTTCTTCTGGGGCCTCTCTCCTGGGCTTACGGGTGGCTGTCTTCTTCGTCCGTCTTCACGTGATCTTTCCTCTACACATCCCTGTGTACTAATCTCCTTCTCTTATAGAGACACCAGCCATTGGATTAGGGTCTTCTCATCTGACATCATTTTACCTTAATTATCTCTTCAAAGGCCTTATCTCCAGATATAGCCCATTCTAAGATATTAGGTGTTAGGACTTCAACATTTGAGCTTGAGGGGGACACAATTCAGGCCACAACACCAAATCATCGATGCAATATTCATGCAAGACAAAAATGTTCAAAAGGAAAGCTTTTAAAAAACCACTTGGCTTTTATATATAGGTTATTTTCTCAGTTCATTTCCAGGAAATTAAGCTAAAAGAGGTGAGGAGAAGACAGTGTCAGTACTATAAACATGCAAGGTCTAAAAGAAGTGAGTCCAGGAGCCAAAATTGGGCACCAGGCAGGAGGCCCAAGTTGAGAAGAACATAGCAATAACACGTCTGAAACTGGTTCTTATTGAGTCTTGGCCAGGAGGTGTATCCATTGGATCAAGGATGTCGAGTTCACTGAGACACTGAAATCTCAGGTTGTGACTAAGATTCAACTTTCTACATTTTGCAGCACGTGTGTTTCCTCTCTCCACTGCCTAGCATTATAGTGCTCCATTTTCAGCAGCTCACCTTTCTCTGATTGGATCATTTCTAGAAGAAATATTTGATGTCACTTTTTCCCAGCCCCAGTAACATACTTTGGCTGTATGAGTTGAACGTTGGGCACAAGTGTCTTGACAAAAATCTCCCTATGGATTTCTACTGCATATTCATACAATCACTGCCACACCATCAGAAGATGGATGTTAATCAAATCCAGTTAATCACTATCTAATCTGGCCTATTGTATGAAAAAACAAACGGAAAAATCCACGGACTCATCCATTAAAGACTTACTGATTATCTTTTGGGAGACAAACACTGAACTGGTTTGGAATATTGGAATAGATAGATGGAAAGAATGGGCTGACTCACAATGCCCGCTATCCTGCCACTACTTCTTACTGTCCGAGTGATTTGGGTATTTCCACGTGAGTCTTAGAATCAGCTTGTCAATTTCTTTTCTTTTTTTTTTTTCTTCTGCTTTATCTCCCCAAATCCCCCCTGGTACATAGCTGTATATCTTAGTTGCAGGTCCTTCTAGTTGTGGCATGTGGGAAACCACCTCAACGTGGCCTGATAGCAGTGCCATGTCCGCGCCCAGGATCCGAACCAGCAAAACCCTGGGCCACTACAGTGAAGAGCGCAAGCTTAACCACTCAGCCACGGGGCCAGCCCCCAGCTTGTCAATTTCTAAAAAAGAAATCATTATTTGATTTTTATCAGGACTGTGTAGAGTATACAGATCAACTTGGTTGAACATAATTCTCAATAATCTTGAGTATTCCAATAGATGAACATTCTATATTTCTCCATTTATTTAAATCTTCTTTAATTTCTCTCAGAGGTGTTTTATAATTTTCAGTGTACAAGGCCTGCACGTCTTTCATCAGATCTATTCCTAAGTATTTCTTATTTTTGACAGTATTATAAATCCTTCAGTTATTTTCATGAATTTAAAAATGAGACTTTGATTTATTACAGACAATTTACTGAGGAATAAAATCCTGAATGCATAGATAACAGGCAAAATTATTCTAGATAAAGATGAATCTTTTCTATCTTGCCTATGTAGTATTCTTGTCTTAGTCTTGATTTTCAAGTAATTTTCTTGCAAGTTAGGCCATCTGCAGATTTATGAATTCTCTACAGGACACAGAGTAGGTACCCAGTGGATTTGTTGAACTAACATTATTGAAACACAGGAAAATCCTCTTTCCTCTCCATTCCAAAATATTTGCCATATGAAAATGCTATAGGCAGATAAGCCCCAATTTCACTGGGACTCAGTTTCTCATTTGGAAAAAGTGGATGGTAACAATTGGGTACGGTTTTTGTAAAGTTTAAGTGGGAAATGTGTCTGTGAGTTGTACATAGCATTTTAGATGATAAGATATGGAGATGGCTTTTTCTGCTTAGATGCTAGCGGATCTACTTTTAATAAGACATCCCTCTGGAGGAGGGACCCTCCAATGCCCAGGATAGTTGAGCTGTCTACACAAAGAAACTCGGGCACAGTCAGTATTAGGAACTAATGGGAGTAGGGAATTCTTATTTTTGCTTCTATCATGTGAAGTCTACATGTCAGAAAATCTATTGATTGGCCTTTCTTGGCATAAAGTATAAAGATCTATCTCTAAATCTTGGCCCTTTTCCATCAATTCAATAGAGTTGTCCTAAAATAAAGGACAGATTGTTCATTAATCCATAGAAGGTTGGAGCAGAAATGGAACGTAGAAATCATCTGATCACATCCTTCCATTGCAAATTTCACCTAGGGTCTCTTTTCCAGGATTATCAAGGATGTCTTATTGATTACTTCCAGTGATAAGGAACTTATAAGATAGATCATTTCATCTTTGATTATTGATTAAGTAATCCTATTTGGCTGAAATCTCCCTCTCTAAATTGTCTGCCCAATGAAGCTCCCCAGAGTGAGTCAAATTTACTTTCTCTTGGCAATTCCCCTAAACTTGAAAATGGAATTAGGGTCCTCATTGTTTTCTTTCTTCAGCTGAATATTTCTTTCTTTTTTTTTTTTCCATGTTGTTACTTCATTTGAAGTGGTTTTCTGGCCTGCTGGTACTTAGTATACTAGTTGCTTCCCTCTAGATAAACTCCTATTTGTCAATCTTAGTTTTACACTTTTACTTTCAGAACTGAGTAGGATGTACTTGGTAGATATGATGGAGCAAACTAATGCAGAAAGCAGCAGAGTTCATCTCCAGTGATGGTCTCCTGCTGTCTTAATATGCTGCCATCATGCCTGGATTTGAGTCAAGAGGGCATCAGGTCAAGATCAGCTCCAGGTCTTCCGTATGGGGTAAAATACAAAGGTGCTATTGCAGCTGATGACCCTGTGGGAAGCGGACCTCTCTCCGTCCTCTTTCCTTCCCTCTGTCTCGCCTCCCTCCATTTCCTCCTCCTCCTCTTTCTTCTCCCTCCCCCTTTCTCCTCTTTTTCCTTGTCCTTTTCTTCATCTTCATTCTCTTCTCTCTCTGTCCCTCTCTCTCAAACCTCTCTATTTTATGTTGTATTTCGTATACAACTGAGTTTGCTGGAAGCCAGCCCTCTGAATAATAGAATTCATTAAATATGAATTCCAAGCAATATTTCGTATATATTATACTTGGAAAAGCTTTCCTGAAAGTAGCCTTACCTGTTAAAAACTTTGGTTCTAGGCATGATCGTTGACAATATGAGCCCCTGAATCATAATGTCTCTAGCACAGGGTAGACTGTTAATGCAATGCTATGTGGGACCTAATCATGACAAAAATTATTTTTGCAATTGAGTCAATTTAAGCCTACAGGACACAGGTAAATTTTTGTAAAGAAAGCTTACTCGAACATCCATCAGTTATTGTATGCCCGGGTTATGTTTATCACCCTATATTTTCAGGCCCACAAGGAAAGCTTTTTTTCCCCCCAGTTCCTAATGAAAATAAGAGATTTTTAAAAACTGAAATGGAAGGTTTCAGTTTGTAGAGGGTGTCTTCTCCTCTTCAAGGCAAAATGCCTACAATACTTTCCCTGCACTGAAATGCTCAGTGTATTTGGAGAAGATGAGGATAGGCTGCTATTTCCGATGCCTCATAGTTGCGTAGATATTTCCACCCCGATATTTAATAAAGCCATTAAGAGACCCTGGCATCGCCTTTGAAGGCTTAGAAAGGAGAGAGGAGCAATGAGGGTGAGTACCCACCGCAGGAATTAGATGGCGGTACAGGGAAATTATCTCTGATTTTGCAAAGGCATCTTCCTTCATTACACGGGACCACTTTCAAGAAAGACTTTCAAAAGCTTCGAATTAAAAAACATCTAAACAAAGGCCCACTGACTGCTGAGCTGGCTTCACCCTCAGGACGACAGTTCACGGCCAAGTCCTGGCTTTGATGGCTTGGCGGGTGGGAATGACTGTGGACAAACAAAATTGGTCTCTGACTTCACCTTCTCACAGAAAAAAAGTCCACCTTGGAACTTCCTCTGAAGATTTCCTAGCGTCTCCGAAATGAGGAAAGAATCCACCCTACAGGCTAGAGCAACACGCTTGGCTAAGCTTCCCACCAAACCAACGGCTGCTTGCCTTAGAGGCTTTCTTTTCATTGGAATAGCATGAGGATATGTCATCACTGACTCAGATCTCGTAAACATGATTTACAAAAAAAGATTTGGTGTCAGCTGGGTTTTATTAAACTGTAAATTAAAAAAAAAAACCCTGCATCCAGAATATCCAACAGTTCAAAACCCAGCAATTCCCTGGCTCTCTTCTTCCAGCCTGTTTTTGTGGTCGATAACCCCCAAGAAAATACTCACTGCCTCAACTCCCATCAGCTGCTCTCTGCACTCATGGGGAAAGCTTTGCATTCACAGAATTCCTCACCACAGATACATGTCCGAGCATGTGCATTCGTGCACACGACCAGCACAAGCAAAAAATGAGGATTTATATAGTGATTCCAAAGAAAATAAACTGCTACATTTATACATGACAAATGAAAGAATAAGTCATGCTACATCAAGCTAGAAATACACATTTTAAAAGCCAGACTTATGACTTGAAAAAAGAAGAGTGCTTTGGCTGAACTTGTCAGGGAGAAGCAGTGAAAAACTGAAGAAAAATAGGAGGCCTAGTCAATGCAATAATTCAGTTAAAATGCATTGTTGTGACCGGCACGCTTTCACCTGCTTACAAACATCACTTAAATGTCTGTTCTCATTAGCTCCTCGAGTTCATGGAAAGCTTCATGTCATTTTATTGGATTGTATTTTATTTGTATTGTATTTATTTATTGTGTTTTAAATGATTACTATATAGGGCTCCTGGGAAGATGGAAAGATATTGAAAACCTTCGAGACCTCTTCTCTTTATAGAACAGTGCTTATGAAATCATTCAAAAGCAAAAAAAAAAGGGTGGAGAATCCCTAGCAGAACTTGAAACAAGTGGTCAAAATTATGCATATTCTGGATGGCATTTACACAACTTTTCACACTAATAAGCTGGATTTGAACAACAATGATAATAAGTGAGCCAGGATTCATGAAGAGACCCATTTGAGTTATTATATTAATGGTATATTTTATTAGAGTAGCACTACTTGTACCAAACAAATGAAAAAACTGTATAAAAGCAGCAACACAATAGAAGTTTATTTTTTGCTCACACAAATCCCAAAATTTGTGTTCCTCATTCATAGCCCAGACTGTCTGGGACCTGGTCTGCTTCCATGCTGTAGCACTACTATCTTCAATACATATTTTCCAAAGCAATTACCAGAGCCATCTGTATGAAGCTGGAAAGAAAGGAAAGAGTACAGGAAAGTACATGTAGCAGATGCCTGTGGACCAGTATGGAAGTGGCACTTACCACTTCTGTACACATTCCATTGGCTAGAACTCAGTCACGTGGCCCCATCCAACTGCAAGGAAAGTTGGAAATGTCTCCTTGCTCTGTGCTCAGGAAGGAAAGGAAATGGATTTGGTCAACAGCTACGCAGTCTCTACCAGCCAAAAGAAAAATAGAAATCCCTAATTCTTCCATCTCTCCTCATCCAACTAGAAGGCACGGCAAGTGCCACAGTTTACCTGCTTTCATCATGGAGATGGCATTTAGGATCCATTATCAGCGGGGATTGCAGGGACTGAACTATCAGTTACTCACTGGGAGGCCCTTGTCCAGGAGTGAGTATCAGAAATGGGACTTCCAACCAGTCTATCAGGGCCAAAGTCTGGGTATTCTGAGTAATAATTGCTATGAGTTTCTTCTCAACTGGGCTTTAGAAGTCAACTTTATCTCAGTTGCCACACCAAGGAATGTCTTTCCGTGACTCTTTTTACTTTCAAATCTATGTGCATTCAATCATGTAGGAAGTCATTCATTTATCTTTCCATTTATTTCCAAAAGTAAGTTGAGGAGGCCTGTAAAGTATACAAAATCGAACCAGAAAAAAATAGATCCAGGACCTCGAAAAGATAATATTATTGATAGTAAAAATTAGATGAAGCTAGATGTGAGGGTATTACACTTAACGTATACATGTGTGTCTTTAAAGAGAGGGACAAAGTTGAGGGCTATAAATTGCCTCATTTACTAGCGGCCAAAGCGAGGAAAGAGGCCTCCAATGTTGTGTGCATAATTACTTTCCATGCTGGTCTGATGTGCTCTTTCCTGCCAGGGGCTCCCAAGTGTCCTCAAACCCATTAATAATGACAACTGAAGGGGGGCTTTGGGGAGAAAAAGGAAAAAAAATAAAATCTTAAAAAAAAATAAGAAGAACTGAAGAGAAGGGAACACTCTTGAAGAGAATACTTAATGCGAGGCATGAAATCAAGGACTAAATTAAAAGAGAAAGGAATGAGCTGGGCAATTTTAAGCATGAAGAGAAAAAAGTGTGGTGAGGCAGAGAGAAGGAAAGCTCTGGCGATCTGACTCATTCCATTGTCAGATTAAAAACAACACACAAGAAACAAGTTTTTCTTTTTTTTCGGGAAAGATGTCAGAACCCCCAAACTAAACTAGTGAAGGATGGGAAAGGAGAAGGAGAGAGAGAAGAGCCTAAGTGCACAAAATTCCATAAAAGGGAGCCCAGTGTTGTGTGTTTGACTAGATGGATATAAATAGAAGCTAGTGGAACGTCTTAAGATAACCATGAGCATCCTATTAAACATGGTGTACTTACCTTCCAAGTGTTATCAGACTACAAGAAGAAATCAACATGTACCACAGTACCAAAAGGCATAGTGAAAATGAAATGAATTATTACATATTTACATAAATACGTTATCACAAAATGGGAATTTAACTAAAAAAAAAGAGAAAGAGTTCAATAATTTATGGTATGTTCCCTGAGTAAAATATTATGTAGCTATTAAAATGAACACCATAGCAACAAGTAAAATTGTGTATTATGTCGTAACAATGAAAAAAGCAGGGATCAAAATGATATATATGCTATGATTACAGCTGTGCGAAAAACAGTGTGGGAAAGGAGCGGAAGGAAAGAACACAAAAAGTGTTATATATTGAAGATGCTGGGCATACAGAGGATTTTTTATTTAATATTTTATTTCTTTATAAAAATAATATTTATTTAAATAGTTTGTTATATTATTGTTTCAATAAGAATAAATGGAGATAGAGAGGCAAAAATAAAAATGCTCTGACTTCTCTCAATGTTTGACTTAAAAAGAAGTATTCTACAAGTGTTGCAAGGACCAAGTTCTGGAGCATCAGCGTGGATAAGAGCTGCGAGCTGCTGGAATGGGACACGTGTGCAGAGTTGGCCCGGGCTGACCCTGCTTACACAGCCAGCAGTGCCCTGACCCAGACTTGCTCGGGGTGCAGAGAGCCGGGTGTGTCATCCTCCCAGCAGCAACACGAGCATCGGGTGCACTGTGCTTGTCCTTGCCTCCTGTGGCCATTCCTTGGGCTTCTGCCTCAGCTTCTTCTCATACCTGTACTGATAAGGGAAGTAACTTTAGTCCTCTGGGCCTCAGCTTCCTCCTGTGTCAACCTAACAGGCTGGGTGTGAGGGTCGAGTGGAGTGCAGTATTTTGTAAGGAGAAAAGCATTCTACAGATGGGTACAAATAGGGGCTGCTGCTGCCAATTACATGAAAACTCTGATGCCATAAAAATGTTTCTACCCTGTTACATTTTCCTCCTCCTCCTTCTTAACTCTCTGTCTGTCTCTCTCTATGTCTGTCTCACTCAGTCTGTCTGTCTGTCTCTCATCTCTCTCTCAATCTCTCTGCCTCAGTCTCTCTCTGTCTCTGTGTCTTTGACTTTCTCATCTCTTTCTCTCTCCCGTTCTCCCTCTCTCCTCCTCCACCCCTCATCTCTCTTCTACTCTCAGTCTCTCTCACACACACACACACACAAAAGCATTTATACACACTCACGCACACTTTCTGCTCTAGCTACATTCAACTCTGCCACTAGTGAACACACTTTGCCCTCTCTTGCCTCCAAAAGCATGTATTCTTCCTTCTGCTTGCCTAACTCATCTTTCAAGTCTCCTCATGTTCCACTGAAACACCCCTTTTGTTTGTCCATCTAATAGGCACCAGAAATGAATGCTCTTTGTTGTCATCATTAACAGGGCATAATAATATTGCACTGCGGTCAGACTATCTAACCTGCACTTCCCATATCCCAGCACAGCCGGTGAGACTGAGTAACTAAGGACGTCCTCGCGGTAAGGAGCTGACATAGGTGTTGACTATGTGAAACACTCTCAAGGTCTCAAAGCACTTTACCAATATGTATTTTATTATTTAGAATAAAAAAATTAAAATATATTAGTCATATTAACACCACCGCAACTCAAGGAGTGAAGCAGAGTAGACCACAATCCCCATTTTACAAATGAGGAAAGTGAGGCTCAGATGTATTACAAAATATGCCCAAGATAAATGTTTCATCAATGGCAGAACCAGGAATAGAAAGCAAGGCCATCTGAGCCCCAGGCCTAAGCTCTCTGAAGGAGACTTGTGTTCATCTAACACTAACTACGATGGCTCTGCAAGGCAGGAAGGCAATGCCCACATCAGTGGCTGTTGAATCCCCAGAAGCCTGGCACCACCCCAGCATTTCTCATGAGTTTCTGGCTCAGCAGATTTGGGGTAGAGCCCTGTGATTTGCATTTCTACCAAATTTCTCAGGCAATGCCGATGCTGCTGACCTGGCGATCACACTTTGAGAACCACTCCTCTCTACCAATCTTCTGAGATATGAACTAGGGACTGGCCATCCAACGGACCACCAGTTCCTTCTGCATAAATGACATTTAAAAAAATACCTTCATGCACAATTTTCATGGTGCTATACTTTTCCTGGTCAGGTTTTCCAAGTTATAAAATGCCTTCGGAAATTGTGTTTAATGGAGTGCGCGGTGGGGAAGGAGCTGCCAATGCATGGTCTTTGGTCATTAATATTTAGGGCTTCCTGAATCTTGAGGAAAGCAGGGCTCAGCAGCGTGGTGGAGGGATACGCTGGAACAAACAGACCCATTCAGGGAGACAGGAACGAGCTAATGTGCACGTTAAATGTTAACTCCCTTTAAAAATAGAAATAACACAGAAAGCAATCTTCGCTGGGGAAATAGATCACTGTAGATTAGGCAAATGTTGTTGTTTCAGGTGGCCAACCTTATTGCTCCCATCCTGAGCTCCGAGTTAGAAAATGAAACCACACACTGGAGGGTCAGTCGGCAGCGCAGTAGTCTGAAGGCAGCACTGTTAACAGTAACTTAATACCGGCCATGAATTTGGGAAGTTTGCGCTGTGGTCCTCTCGCTGCTCAGGAGAACTTAAAAACACCGATAGCTGCACAAGAAACACGAGCGGTTCACTTGTTTTCTACCAGGCCCCTGGGGCAAGGCATTTATTTTACCTGTTGTCTCCTGCATGATTATTTCCAGGGTTGGGAGTACAATCAAGTGCTGGGTACACATGGGTGGAGGCAGGTGTGGGGGGCCCCAGGATGAAAGTTTGGACACACCGTATTTGGAAACAGTTGTGCATAATTTATTCCTCCTGGAATTTGGCTATATTACGGTCTTAGTCATGTGAGACATTAAGCAAGTGTGCATGGTCATCAACTTCAGAGTTTTTCCAACCGTGCCACGGAAGGGTCAGCGACATGAACACTGTTACGGCTGATGTGCTGTTATGCAGAGATCTCAGCCCTGAGGAACCTGACAAAGTCCTCAGTGACGTGAGCAGGAAAGAGTCCTCCACGGAGAAGGGAGAAGTGCACCCCGATGATTGTGTTTGATGGCCTAACCAGAGCAAGCACAACAAAACCTGGCCTGAGTCGCCACTCTCGCAGGTCTCAACATCTAGCCAAGCATGCACACTATTCCTCTCCCAGGGATTTTAACCTCAGAAACCTTCATTAAGATGCCAAACTGTGCTGTCCCCCTCATGTCCTTGTACTCCATGAATAAGCCATGTATCTGCCAGCTCAGACCTGAAATGCATGGAGTATCTTCTGTGTATCAAGTTTGAGATGAGTGAAATCTCACAACCAAATTTCATCTACATCAAGACCTTTTTGGTAGATAGTATTAGAATCAATTTACAAGTAAGGAAACTAAAGATAGGCCTAGTGATTGACCCAAGGTGTGATAGTCAGGAGTGAGAACCAGAACCACGACTGGTTCCAGCAGAAACACCTTGGCTGACATTGTAGGTGTTGTTCTTTCCGACTATCATCTTTTTTCCACTTTTCTACCTGGGCAACACCCTCTCACCTTCCAGGGTGCTGTCTGATGTGGTTTTCCTGACCCGTCCTCTGACCGAGCAGAGCTGTGTCCTCCTAGCCCTTTGTAGGCACATATAGTATTTGTCACACTCTTACGAAATTGTTTACATGTTTATCTTCCTAACTACGTACCCCATGTCCTGTTGAAGGCAGAAACTTTGCCTTATTTATCTTTATGTACGCAATATCTGGAGCTCAGTGAATATTTATTGACTCAAACTAACTTATACTGTAATTATAACGCCTTTTGGAGTTGGCCTCTAATTACATCTAATAAGCAAAATAGTCCCTCAGGAAGGCTTAAGTCTAGTTGTGCAATGTCTAAATATGATAGACCCTGGAGTGGTATCTCATGGAAGCTCTTTCAAGGTGCCGAATTCTGCTGTCTATGGCCTGAACAGAAAGCAGGAGCTTGGAAGTTAGGGATAAGCCAGGCAACGACCATTTATGGGCCCATGGTTTGGGAATTGCCAACACAGCAGCACAGATGCGGCACGTGGTGTTTCCAGAGTGGCCTTGGAATCCTCAGCACGGCCCCGGGAGGCAGACTGTAGTATCTCTCTTCTTACAGATGAGGAGTGGAAGCTCAGTGACGTTAATTACCCAACATCACACAGCAGATAGACAACAAAAGTGTGACTTTAATCCAAGTTTTTACAAACCCTAACACTTTCTAATAAACAATTCTGTCCTGAGTAAAATATGAGGTTGAAGACAACAGGAAACATTGTGTTAGAAAAAAGAAAGAAAAAAGAAAAAATAGAGTGTGAATACCAAGTGGCAGAGTGAGGCAGTCAAGAGCAGTGGAACGCGGAGATGTCGGCTTCTCATCTGGTCTCTCTTGCGTGTTAGCCATGTAGCACTCCCAAAGTGTTCACCTTCTGGAAGCCTCCATTTTCTTTTGGAAACTCTACCAAATGGAAATAATTATTTGGATCCTACTTTCCTTAGAGAAATATATGGAGCCGATGCATATGAAACCTCCCAGTAAACGGTAAAGCACTCTAAAAGTCTGAGGGAACTTTCCAGGTGTTTGTACCTCCTGGGGAAGGGTGAGATTGGATGGAACAGGCAAGGTTCAGTCATTTAATTATAAATAAAAAATTCATTCGCACGAAGTTCCTCAATGGAAACGCTCTGACTTCTTTGCACAGTCTCTTCTGTTCTGTACTTTTAAATTACATCAAGCACGCAAAGTGAAGAACTAGTATTTTTAGGCTTTTGCTAAATTTGAATGGGAGAAAGTTCTGGACATTTTGTATGAAATTAAGACTGGATTTTTCTACACTGAAGAGAAGCAATATGTTGGCAAATGCATGCTACACTGGAATGTGGTGGGCTGGCACAGTGATCGTGGGTGCCACTCTCCCTCCTCTGTGGTCCTGACCAGCCATTGCTCCTTCAGAAGCACTACTCTGCCTGCCTGCTTTCCAGGGTGACTGGACCCAAATAAACAGTCTGTGGATCTCAGTTTGAGGTCAGGAAACCACGCCTTTGCTCACTGGGTACCCCTCGTGATGGCTCCCCAGCTATCACCATAAAACCCTGGTCTTTCCCAACCACAGGCCGCGGAGACCCATCCAAGCTTGTTGTCTGTCTATTGCTTAAACAGAGGACTAATTGACTGGAGATTTGTTTTAAAAAAATCATCCTGGAAATTGTGTGCAAGATATCTCAGAATGAAAGCAGCCACGAATAGAGAAGCTATTTATGAGGATTTCATGGTACACTGCATTTTTGAAAAGAGAGGGAGAAATTCACGATGACTCCAAATGTACAGTGTGGGAGAGGCGAAGACCAAACTTGGAAATAGAGGAGGAGGAGGAGGCTGTGGGAGGTACTGAGGGGTTTAAGGACTGCAGTCTTGTTACGTTGAGCTTGCCGACCTGTGGCGATGTAGATATGGATGGATGTCCATCACACCATCAGATATATGCAGGGATGTGGTCGAGGCAAAAGGCTAGACTGGTGATTAAAATACACACACACACCTGGGAGTAACCATACACCAGGAAAGCAAGGAGATAAGGCATGAAATACAGTGGGTACCACAGAGCTTACAAGGGCATTAAATTGGCTCTCCAGTTCCTAATAAAAATCTTAAACAATTACATATTGTTTTGCTAATGCTAATTGACCATGTTCGTTAAACAAAATATAAACTTTACATAATGTGTGCTTATAATTAAGACCTAGTCGTATGTTCAAATTTCATTTCCAGGGGGGTCAAGACCACCGTCCATTATATCTTAAGCTAAGTAGGAGGTGCATGAATGTTTATTTTATTATTAGTCTTTAATAACAAGCGTTATCCCTTAAATCATACATAAGCTTTATTTGTACTCTTTTATATATGTTATATTCCAAAATAATAAAAAGATCCCAGGTACATAGTATCAGGACTGGGAAGAAGTTTCTTCAAATCTTCACTCTATTAGGCAGGTGGAGATGGGACAGTTTGATCCAGTCTTTCTTGCGCACTCCATGGTTCTGACCCTGAATTTCGTGAGAATTTGGCAAACGCTCGACATCAGGTCTGTGATGATTGTGATACTGGGAAATTTGAATAAATTGGACAAAACTATTACGGATTCATAGGATACACCAGAAATACACATGCAGGTAATAACTTTTCAATAGCAATCATTCATTCATCCACTAATTTTTTCGATTAACAATGTCTGAGTGAATACCCTTTTCCAGGAACTATGCTGGCTCGTGGGGACACAGAAGTCAATAAGACAGAGCCGTTCCCTCCTGGAGTTGGGAGTCTGGAAGAGCACTAACAGATACAATTCCACCTGACACAGATATCCATAAGGTGTCAGAGAACATAGGAGATGGATGCGTGATGTGGCATGACAGTTTCCCTGAGGTGATATTTGAGTTGAGTATCACAGGTTAGAGGAAGTCAGCTGAGTGGATATGAGCAGGAACAGTATTTTAGGAGGAGGGAACTGCCTGTGCAAAGGGATAATTTTTTTAAAAAACATCCAGGTTAGGAGCGGCATGCAGCATTAGATACAAATATCAGCAGAAGGAAAAACTGCTCTTTCCAGCATGAGTGCCTGCCACCTTAGACATGGAACAGGTAATGGTCATTCTCAGTCTAAATGGGTTCCATCACCAAGGACTGTTGGCCTCCGTAGTTCTGTTTTGCTCTTGTCTCCACCTCTTCTCCAGTTCTTCCAACACCTATGCGATTCCCATTAAATATAATGTTGAAGAAACTCACATATAATAACCAATTATCCAGGCACCTCAAATAAGTGTTTTGGGAGCGTACATGGAAAGGAAGGAAGAAAAGCAGGGATGCTTCCCCTTCCCCTGGGGACTCCTCAAAGCCCTGATGAAGTGCTGCCCTCTCTGGTTTGCAAACTTGGAGCCTCTGACAATCCTTAGACTGTGATGCCACAAGAACGCTGCAGTGGATGGTTTCCTGAATCTGTGTTTAGTATGTGGCAACACAAGGCTCAGAATTTTAAAATCCTTCAGCGCTACGGTGATTGAGCAATCTAAAGTGGTTCCACATGGCTGGTAAAAGTCTCACCAGGAGGGGGATGTGGACTATTTCTCCTCCTCTAGAGTCGTAATCTGCAGGCTGTTCTTCTGTTATAGAGTGTAATCAGCAGCTTCGGAGTGTATTGTCAATCAAAGGGAGGGAACATAGTACCTGATTTCGCTCCACGTGAGTCCGGGGACTTACTTTCTAAACCAAGAGAGGGACAGCCATCCCCAACCTTAACTCTGCCTCTTTGCCATTTTCATGAAAGACATCAAGAGTCTTATCTGCCCTTGGTGGGCCAGGGTTCTGAGGAGATCTGGGAATTATGCTCAGATTCCATCTTAACTTAAAGAAAATGAATATTGTGACAATTGCTTCCTCTTATGCCCTTGTCCGTTCCAGCTGCTACACCAAAGTACCACAGACTGGGTGGCTTAGAAACAACAGCAGTTTATTTCTCACAGTTCTGGAGGCTTGAAGTCCAAGATCAGGATGCTAACGTGGTGGCATCCTGGTGATGAGCGCTATCTTCCTGGTTGCAGACTGCCAACTTCCTCTTGTATCCTCATGTGGCAGAAAGAGCCCTCTGGGGTCTCTTTTATAAGGGCACTTACCTCATTCATAAGGGCTCCACCCCATGACCTGATTACCTCCCAAAGGCTCCACCTTCTAATACTATCATATTTGGGGTTAGGATTTCAACACATATGTTTTGGCAGGACACAAACATTTAGTCTGTAACGTGTTATTATTTTAAGTTAGCATTTCGAGGACATTTTCTGTTAAAGAGGCCCAATATGCCTTTTCAAGAGGATGTGACAAATAAGTGAGTGGAAAGGAAACACACAAACTTGGTCATAGTAATGAACTACAGAAGATCGCTCTGCTCCTTTCAAGGGTTTCTTTCCTGTCCGAATCTGCTTCTTCTCACATGAGAAAGAAGCACTGTGGTGTAAATGGGCCCTTGGTTATGAAGAGAAGTAAAGGCAACCGCAGGTTACCCACGGGATGAATCATAGGTGGCCCACAGAATGAAAGAGCTGGAGGAGAACGTAGAGACTCATGCCTTCTTTACAAACCCTGCACAACAGTGCGATGGAAAGAGCACAGTGCTAAAAGGAAGGACCTAGCATTCAACCACAGAGGAGACTTTCTTCTAACACATCTGGGATAGGTATCTAGGTTCACCAAGAAACACAACAGGATGTGGGACAAAGACAATGCTTATTCAAGGTCTTAGATGGTGGTACAAGTGACATGAAATTTGGAATCAAGTGGCACTGGATTTGATTGTCAGCTCTGCTACTAATTAGCTGCTTACCTCTGGCAAGTGTTTTTCCTTAATTCCTTGAAGCACCCTTTCCCCATCTGTAACTTGCAGAATTTTTGTAAGCATTAAATGAGCGAATATATGTAATTAGTACTATGATTGGTTCATAGCTGGCACTTCAGAGTTGCAGAAGTCAATAGCTCCCCCTTTGACAAAGTTTTGAACCAACTGTGAGATAGCCATAGGATCCAGGGAGGGGAAAATAAAAATATAGTGAGAAAGGCCAAGTTGGAGGGTATGATTTAGGTTTTTTGCAACAGTAGGCTTCTCGTACTGACTCCTAGAACTGGACAGACCTACTCACCCCGTCACTGTCAGTGACTCACCTCTCAGTGCAAGGACGCAGCTGACCCCTAAAAGTCTTTCCTCTCTGCAGGTAGGCAGATCTGAAGAGAAAGGAGGGAAGAAGAGGGCATTCCCAGCTCCTTCTAAAACTTCCAATGGGATGCCTGCATGTGCTGTGGGGATAGTGTGGGGCCAGAAGAGGAAGAAACGGTGGGACTCCATCCCTACCTAACAGATGTTACAGCCTGGAAGGAGAGAGGCTGCAGTGAGAATTAAGTGAATAATTATCATGAAAGATGCTAATACATTTTAATAAGGCACTTTCAAATGTTTCATGAGATACAGAGTAGAATTATCAAACATAAGGTAATTTAGTATGGAAGAAAACCCTCAGCTTAAGCTCCACAAAGCCCAGAAGCAGAGCAGAGGGAAGGTGTTTCTGTATCTGTGTATCTTACCTTCTTCATAGCAACCCTTCTCTTCTCTCCAACATACACTTTTCCAGGACCTGTTGTTTCTGCAGAAGTATTCCAACTTTTGCATTTCAAAGCGTATGAATTAGAGATCAAACTGGCACCAGGTCTAAAAGGAGGGATTTTGAATTTTAGCAGTGGACTTAAAATATGCCCTAGTTCACTTAACATGTGACTTTTCCTTCTTACACCGTCTCCATGGGAGACTATTCAGCAACTTCCCTCTCAAAGTTCAACTGGTTGATAGCTACATTTTTACATCTCCTATGGTTCTAGCATTTTAATATATTGAAACAAACGTAGCATAAAGAAGACTACTTTAAGATACAACAGACCATGGTTCTGTTGGGGTGGCGGTGGTAGCACCAGGTGACAATAGGCAGCAAGTATTTTTGGTTGGAAGATCTTAACAGACTTAACCAAAAGATGATCTTACTTTCCTTGTCTCCTAAGTCTTAGTCACTCCAATAAAGTGAAAAACAAGGAAATACTTGCTTCTGTTTTAACTGTCGCTCTGAAAACGTGCAGTTGTGGCAACAAAGAGGAAAACACAGATAGGAGGTAGGCTAGACTTGAAGACACAGTTAGTTTTAGTTGAGTCTGTGGATATTGAAGACAATGGAATGATGTAGTCTGTTTTCTCTTCGGAATATTAGGTCAACATGTCCAATTGGTAGGACAAGCACATGGGCTGACATGCTGCTGTAGCTCAAGACCATGTCTTTAAAATGTTCTCATGAAGTAGACCCACTTTGAAACTGCTGCTGTGACAGACTCTGTAGCAAAGATAAGAATTCTTGAGCGATTGTTCATAGTTCCATCCTCTCATTTTTGGAGACTTCTTGCTATGTGGTAATTGGGCATGTGAAAGTATTTTGGTTAGGATCACAGTGAGAAAAACATAACTTAACAAAACTAAAATAGTATATTTTAGAAGCTCATAGTTTAAAGGGATCTTAGGGTCCATCCACTTCACTATGATCATAAGCATGAAACACGCACTATGCACACCCCCGTGATATGAGACCATCATAGTACAGTGACATGATCCCAGACCTTACTTAACACTAACACTCCTGGGCTTCCTTCTCCTGGGATTCCTTCTCTGACAGTGACTAGTGTGACTTGAGCAAGTTACTTAACTTCTCTGATCCTTACTTCTTCATCTGTAAAATGGGCATAATAAAACCTAAGGGAAAACATGAACTACCTACACAGGGCTGAAATAATGGATGAAAAGTGCGGAGAACAGCAATGTCCATCCCTTCCAATTATAACAGGTAGAACACAGATGTGAAAAAAATGCACACTCATGTGTGTGAGTAAATGTCTCCTCATGAGGAATAAACAAGCTTTCCTAATCGAAAAACCAAATAGCAGCAGAACGGCAGTGGTCAAATCTCTGATTCATCGTCCAGGTTTGAACAATCTTTTTCTCAAGAAACAAAGGCAAACTTGGAATATGATTACTACTTAGCAGAAAAACACCAAAAGAAGGAGGAGGAGGAGGGGTTCCGTGGCTTTATCTAAGGCACTACGTTTAGCTCATTTTCACAACAAGGAAGTGAAAAGCCCATAAAATATATGGTGCAACCCATCTCTCTTGAGAGAACATGAGGTTTTGAAAAGAGATACACTTCACTCTTCAGCTTCATAGAGGCCTGTTTCTAAAGTAATGAAAATCAGCACTTTTTTAGAAAGGAAGAAAAAAACCTCTGAGTATTGTAGGTGTATGCATAATTCCTTAAAACCTGCCAGTATTTTGTCACTGAAGAAATAAAAAAATGCCACCGCCGGCAAGGCACTGAGAAGTGTTCTGATATAAAAGTGAGTCGCCTGGCAACAGATTAACTTATTTAAACTTTTGCTGCTGCTTTGACAAAGAAGCTGAAAAGAGAAATATGAAGACCACAATACAATCCTCAATATCAGAAGCTCCAGGAGACCCTCCAAAGTGGAAGCTCACTTGGCTGTGTGCTAAAGCTGGGAGTTTGCAAACTACATTTCCCAAGCGCCTTTGCCAGCGGATTTCCTGTTAGATTCTGCCAATAGGAGGCGCTGGCTGGAGATCACTAGGCAGAGGAGAGAAGCTGGAGGTGTGTGCCTCTGACAGTGTAGAAGTTACTGGGTGTAGCTGCCCAGGAGTGGGGGGGAATTGCAGACTCCAGTGGCCGGAACAGAAGTAGCATCTTTTTTGTAGCTCCAGCCCTGGCTCAAGTGGTGCCCCTTAGTTATGTTCAGCACTGGCTGTGAGAGTGTCTCCAAATGCTCGGTAGCAGGTGTAGACCCGTGGACTTCAGCTCGAGGGTGTTAGCATATTCCGATTTCTGGATAATACCATTTTTCCTTTTGGCTCCTTTATACCTTTATTTCCTCTTCTGTTCTCCCTGCCCTTGTATAATCTTAGGTGCATTAAATTCTCTCTATTTGAAACTCCTAAAGTGGTTTCTGACTGATAAAGTCTTAAAGGGGTTTAAAGACTCTCTCATTCGACTCAAACTGAAGAGCAGTATGATATGGGCAAAAGTAGAAATAAGCATTATGAACCAAACAAGGAAGGGTATTGTGATGGCTGAGTTAACTCTCTCTGTAGATGTCTGTAGAGATAGTGAGAGATAGAGATAGAGATAACACAGATGTTATATAGATATTCTATTGGGTCTGTTTCTCTGAGAACCTGGATGAAGACAGGTATGGAGGCGTTGATGACTGTCGTGTGAGGTGATGCTGTTGATAAGCAAAGGCCAGATAATGAAGGGCTCTGGATATTAGCCGAAGGCTTTGGGACTTCATTCTAAGGTTCGTTGGAACCACCACTAGTTTTAAGGAAGAGGAATGAAATGGTCATGTTTTATTTTCTTGAAAACCACCCTGGTTGTAGGAGTGTGGAGGTTGGATCTCCAAGGAAACTAGATTCAGGAAAGCATGACCCTCAAGGAAACAATTCTTTGGAGTATTTAGCTGAACCTCTGCACATCGGTGAGACATTTTCCAGTTTCCAGCCATTCAAACCCTCTCCATAGTCAGAGCCCAACCCCTTCTTCCCTGCTGACATCTGATTACAGTCAGATCGGGCCACCTTGGGGGCGTGACTTCTCCAAGTCTTTGCTTTTGATCAGATCACAATGTTGAGGAGCTGTAGTGAGGGCAGGCTGACTGACGGCATGAAGCTATTATTCTTGATCCAGAACAATTTAAACGACTAAGCTATAAGCTGACAGTTTGGATGCCAATGGAAACAGGGATGTCTTCTATGTCCAGGCCCTGACAGGCTTCATGGTCACAAGAGATCTGCCTATTTTCAAGAAAAGATCTAGGTCCCACGTCACAGTCTAGGGCTTAGCATGTGTTCATGTTATTCCGTTCACCGCTTTTCAGAGCAATGTAAACTAGTCTTTCATTCTGCAAAGGCTCCAAACATGGAGTCAGGGGTGCATTTTCTGTGAATTTGGTGAAACTTAAGCTCCAGAGCCCTCCTGTGCATGGGCCCCTCCCAAGGCCCTCAGAGGGGCCCTCGGTGTGTTTAGACAGTCATATGGTTTTATAAAATTTGCAAAAGTAAGATACTTTAACCACAACCAATTAAGACAGCTGTCTCTTTCCATTCTCTCTTCTCTGTCAAACTTTCCCTCATATTGGGTGGTGTTACAGTGGCCTTGGGCATTTTGAGGATCTAACTGGGAAGAACTTGAGTTGGGGTTAGTTTGGGTTTATTGACATGAATTTATATGTCTCAGAGTCACTTCCAGAACAATTGAGTTATAGCTAACCACTCTGGTGTAGGAACAGATTCTAGAAATATGCCTACCGCCCACAGTGTTGACTCACCTAGTGACATGACACAAAGATCCAGGGCCAGAGGTTGATTCACAGTGTAAACTTACCCTACAGCCACAGAAGTGTGTGGGGAGTAGCAGAGAAACAGGCCTTGAAACGTGCAGAGCCAGAAGCTAATCTGTGGAAAATCCTTCCAATCATCAAACATGTAAAATTGTAAGCAGATAATTTGAAACAGAAGTTCTATCCGTCCAAGAATATACTTGATAATGCAGCATATACAATTAAAACACCCCGTATTTTTTTCTTTTTAGAAGGGAATCAGATAAAAAAGAACTACGAAAATAACTGTTTAAATTCTTGCTGATGTGACTGAAAATACTGATATCTACAAAAATAACAAACTCATAATACATCATTGCAAGAAAGACTTCTGGACAAGCTGGGTTAATAAAGGCTATCTAATCAAATTTTTGTTTGTTTGTTTTGGTGAGGAAGATTGTCACTGAGCTAACATCTGTGCCAGTCTTCCTATTTTATATGTGGGATGCCGCCACAGCATGGCTTGACGAGTGATGTGTGGGTCTGCTCCTAGATCCAAATTGGTGAACCCCAGGCAGCAGAATCAGAGTGCATGAACTTAACCACTACACCACCAGGCCAGCCCCCTAACCAAAGTTTTTAGGCATGTTTACTGCACAAGGAAACTAGAAATGACCTGAAACCTTACAGTTTTAAGTAACAGAAATGTGATGGTGGTTTTTCTAAATTTGACAGCGATGGTATAGATTTCCATGGCATTATCAATAAGGAGTTATGATGCTGAAAGTTTTTCTGAACTATTAATAACTAAAAGAAATCAACCAACTATGTGAGAGGAATGATTGGACTATCCTTTTCTTTTCTTTATAGAAAATATTACAAAACAATTGCCATATGAACATGTTATCAAAGATTATACCATTTACCATACTATTTTGCCAGCAAAGCACAATTGATTCATAGCTCGTTTGGGGGCTTAAAGATGTAAACTCTTTCCTTAAAGATATAAACTCTGATCCAAAAAGCCTGGAGGATATTGATGCTCAGGGAATATTGGCTGAATGAAGAAATGAAAAAATTAAATCAGTGCATTCATGAGTATTACTTTGTTTTAAATTCCCATATACATATTTAGAAAAAATATATACATTTAGGAAAATATTATTGTTTATTCATATTAATAATAGCCAACATTGACTGAGAAATGACTATATATAAGGTATTGGCCTAAGCACCTTATGTAAGTTGCTTTGCAAAATGCACGCAGGCATTTTTCCTTTTAAGGTAATCCACTTAACTCAATCAGGGAGGAGGAAGTCAACAATTCTAAAGTAGAACTGTTTTATCATAGCTAATTTAGGCAATTGTTGGACATTTTCCTAAGGTCAGAAAAAATAAGTTATCACAATATACTGAATTGCTTTTATTTCTTTGTAAAAATTTAACATTTGAGGGAGGGAGCGTGGCCGAGGACAACAGCTTTGAAGTCATAAAGATCTGAGACTAAATCCATGTTCTATGATTTACTAGATAAAAGATCTTAAAATTTGCATAGCTCTCCTCATTGGGTCTTGATTAGATAGTGAAAATGTCAGCAAGAGTATGTTGATGACTGACAAAGGTTAATTTCTCTATTTTTTGGTGCCATTTCGCCAAAGCATAAATTTAGGAGAGGAGAAGGGAAGGAAATGTGCTTTACTCAGGACACCCTCCCCCACTCGGGGAAGTTGCCGGTCAAAACATTATGCTGTTCATTTGTCGTGTATTACAGATTTTCTCAGAGAGCCCAGGAGCTGCTCCTTGCCTTCTGGAGGGCAGTTTGCTAATTGTGCCAGTAAACTGCAGTAATCACATCTCATGTGATGCCGTCAACCACAGCTCTTCCCCTTATAACCCAGAACCGTGATCTGTAACCACACAAGCCCACCTGTCCTTCTTCAAACACAAGGCTTTCCTACCTCTCCTTGAGGCCTCGTGCCCTGCTCCTCTCACTGGGTCACTTGTCCTGCTCTTGTCCATCCATGAACTCTTACCTACCCTTTTAGATACAGCTCATATGGCCATTCCTCAATGTACTCACATTCCTGGTGCCTCCTCCTCTTCTTATAAGGATACCAGTCCTGCTGGATTAGGACTCCACCCCTAAGACCTCACTTAACCTTAATTACTTCCTTAAAGACCCTATCTCCAAAATAGTCACATTAGGGGTGAAGGTTTCAACATATGGTTTTGGAGGGTGACACAATGAAGTTCATAACAGGAGGGGGCCACTTAACCTGGAAGAGGGATGTGAGCCATCCAGCTACTGCACCATGGCAACTCTGCAAAAGATGCTTGTACTGGGGCTCTTGGGAGCCTCCCAGGTAGTGGCACTGATGAGACATTTCGCCTGATAGAGGCTGACACAAATAAGCAAGCCGGGGGACAAAAGGCCATGCCTGCAGCAGCTTGGAAGCTGCCTGAGTCTCACACTCTGACTACTGCACAGGCTAAGGAAGAGGCTTACGGTGAGGCTGGGAGCCGGGGAAACAGCAGGGGGCTGAGTGAGGAGTTTGTCCTCCTAAGCCCCAGGCAGCTTGGGGACTCTGATACCATAATTATTATATCTTTGATCCCTGGGAGAGATCAGGGCACAGGTTCAGTGTTCAGTCAATGAATTTCAGATGGTGGTATACCCGAGCACTTGGCGAGCTCCCGTAACTGGAGACTTTCCTGCAGAGGCCGCATCTGTCCGAGGGGCCGTGGAAGGTGGTTGTTCATTGCATAAGACCTTCAAAATCCTGTCCTCGCCTAACATTCTGACTCTTTGTTTCCATAGGAAAGGGGACTAGAAAAAACTTCCCATCTCTGTCCATACCTGAGTCTATTTTCTTAGTTTACACTATAATCCTATCAAACATGTTCGCGTTTTGCATATGAGTTCACTTCACTTTTCAGTGGCATTTTAAGAGGACAACAGCTTACAAATTTCCTTCATTAGAAACATTGTACATCAAAAAATTTTTCATGGCTCTTTGCCTCTTTGACACACATACATAGGGAGCATTAATAATATCTCCTTAAAGGCTTTCTCTTCTTTCAACTGAGGCCACAGGTTGAACTTGTCCCATGAATAGAGCTCCACGGCTGCTCAGAAGTTGCCCTGCCTGGCTGTGGTGCAGGGCAGTTCCTGACCACTGGCTCTAGCTCTTTCTAAGAGGCACATTAATTTATGTTGTTCACTCCAAGAGTTAAATTAGACAAAGTGGGCCCAAACATAATGAGACAGCCCATTAGAAACATGTTCTGTGCTTACATCTTACTGACTTTTATCATAAATTAGAGATTTTGAAGAGAATGAGTCATCGAAAAAGAAAAAATAATAACCTGGTTCAGCAATCAGCATATTATATCTCCCTGGTGACTCATAACATCAGACTCAGATCAGGACAAACAGAGTTCCTGTCAGAAAGGAGTGTAGTTAAAAATAAAAGCAAAAATTGGATGAAGGGGGAAAAAAGAGCCATTATCACTGTAGCTAGAACTCTCCCCATGCTGCAGTCCCTAATGAGGGCTTCGAGGGGCAAAGAGCTAAAAAGCTTGAGTCATAAGTCAGGAGGAAGCAGCCCCAAGGAGCAAAGACAGATGGTTTTCTGAATAAAATCCCCAGGAAAAGATGGACAGCATAAGCCAGGGAGCACATATTAGCCGTTAAGTCTGACTGGGTACGTGAGAAGGGCCCTTCCCAATGGAATTGTGGTACAACAGAAAAAGCACAGGTTTTGGAGTTAAACAAACTCTCATCTTTATTCTGGCTCTGGCTGCTTAACTTCTCTGGTCCTTAGTTTTCACACCTGTAGCATGAGGACAAGTCACAACACAGAGCCACTTTGAAGATTAACTGATATTAAGTGTGTGAAGCACTTAGCTTGGTATATATTTACTGATGACACATTAAATAATTCTTTGCCTTAAAACAATGGATATAAAAAACTGGACAGAGGTTTCTAAACTGCTAGTCAATAAACTCGGATGAGTGTATATCAAGCATGTTGCATAATCCCCGTTTCATGAGGATGGTTTAAAGCTGCGTTCACCATTGCTATGATACTCTCAAACATTTATTGCAGCAGAAGAGTTGAAGGGGCCTAGTCTGCTCCAATAGATCCCTGGACGCCAAGAGGCCCTCTTCTTCAGTCTCTCCCCAACCAGTGTAGCCAGTCTGTCAACACACATTCGGAGACTCAAAAATACGTTTCCAGCCAACTTTGGCTTAAGCTTTGACTCTTCCACTTACTATTTATGTGACATTGGCAAGATGATTAACCTTTCTGAGACTTAGCTTCCTCACTTGTGAAATGAAGTAGATATATACTACCTTAAATAGATGCTGTGAGATTTAAAGAAGGAACTTGAAGCATCCAGTATAGGTCAGGGACACAAAAGTAACTGATGGACTATTTTCATTCCTCTGTAGTGACTAATCTCTGCATTTTGCTAAATGTAAATAAACTGAGCAATAGCAGAAACTCCCCTCCCCTGTTTATAACAGAATAGTTGGAAAGAAGTTAGCTCAATCTATAAGTGTTTACATGAAAGAGGGCCTGAATATCCCTCCCCTCGGGGCTGCATCTCTGGGTCCTTCTTGGTCTCTGCTCCCTTGTTCCCAGGGAAGGAGGACGAAACATGCCCTTGAAGAGTGGAGGGGTCATGGTGGTCTTCTCAATCACCTCCCCCAGGCGCTACCGTGAAAGGTTGCAGCCCTCGGGGACAGACTTGTGTGGTTTTGAGTCCTAGTTTTCTGCTTCAGAGCAGTGTGAAGTTAATCAAATCATGGGAGCCTTAATTTCCTCATCTATAACTCAAGAAGCTATCTCTCAGGGTTGCTATTAAGATTAAAAAGTACAGCGGAAGAGCCTGACCCACTAGTCACCACATCATAGTTGTCATATGACTGCCCCGGCCATCCACCATCCTGCATTGTGATTCTTTGCTGGAGGACCCAAGACTTTGCTCTTTGTCCTTCATTTGAGAGCAGCACCCCCTCATGACACCCTCTCCTTTGAGGATCTATCTCTATAAATAGCTGCAGTGTGGAATCAGTCCAAAACTAACACTCTTCCTCCTTGTTTCTGAAGTCAAGTCCAAGGGTCATCTGTGATGGTAACCCTCAGGGAATGTCGCAAAGTTTTAGAAACTTTCTAAGTCTTTGCAGCTGTAGTCCTTGCCCTGGAGTTCCTAACTCTCTTCTGAGAGGGTCTCAAATTTTTCCTTATTTTTTAGAGTGAGGCTCACTGTACCATCCCCATTCTTACTTTCAATTGCTTATGACGGTGTTTTACTGCTCAAAAAGTTGAATGCCGGAAATAATAGGTAGGACTCAGTGTGGCAGATTATACTCTCCAAAATGGCCATAACAATAATTCTAATCCCGCAAGTCCTTCAAAAATCTTCTTATCAAGAAGCAGAGCATATTTATCCTTGCCATGATTCTTGGTAGGCCTTTCTGGGTGGCCCAGAAGGAGAGGTGGTAGAAGTGACATGTATTTCTTCTGAAGCTAGGTTAGAAAAGGTGATGCAGATTTTGTCTCTCTTTCTGTCTCTGCCTTTGTCTCTCTCAAGAAACTCACTTTGGAGCCCCAATCCATCATGAAAGAATTCCAGCTACCCTGAAGCCTCCATGCTGGAAAGGCCAAGTAGAGAGACCGCATAGAGACAGAGAGAAACATCCAAGGATTCAGCCATTCTGGCTCCCAGAAGTTTGACTCTTTCAGTGCTGTCACCATATATGTGGGAGAACAAACACTCATGATTCCAGCCCCAGCCACATCGAGCTATACCTACAGGAAAAGCATTGACTGAGAATTGCCCCACCAAGCACAGTCAACCCCCAGAAATGTGAAAAACAATAATAAGATGAATGCTGTTGTTTAAGGCCACTAAGTTATAGGGTGGTTTGTTATTCAGCAATAGGTACCATTTGGTACCAATAAGTGAAGTGCTGCTCTACCAAAGTCTGACACATGGCAGTGGCTTTGGGACGAAGTGACTAAGAGACTTTGGAACTAGGAACTAAACAAAAGTTGGAAGAGCCATGAAAAAATGGCTAGTGGGAGCTTAATGATCCCCAAAGGATCTTTGGGGAAGACTTAAAGGAAAGTGGGAAAAAGGTGACTAGGAAGCTGGAGGAAAGAATCTCCTTCTTACGTAGTAGTAGAGAGCTTAGCATCACCATCGCCAGTTCCACATGGAAAATCAGCAATCTATCTAATGTCCTGGATGATATAACTAAGGAGATTTCTAGCAGAACATTGTTGGCACTATGTGGTTTCCTCCTAATGCAAATAGGAACTAATGCAAATAGGGGATAAATAATCTAAAGAAAGAACTGCTAAATATAAAGGAGCTAAGACTTGCTAGTCTGGAAGTAAAACTCGTTCTCATTCTTAACCTCACCAGTGGGCAAACAATGCTGAAAGTCAAAAATGACTTCCGGACAGAAGACAAAGTCAGTACAATGTCAGGAACATATGATGTATAGGAAAAGCCAAAGGTTAAGAGAGTAAAACACTTTGTTAAGACCATAGAACAATTTAAGTTGGTGCCTAACAGACCCTCTCAAATAGACAAAAATTCTTCTACAGGTCGCAGGGACATGTCTTGAAAATTCTGTCCTGTAAACAACGAGTCTTCTGAAAATCTTAGGATCATTGTCCCACAGCAATCCCCCAGAGAGTCCACAATAGAGAAAGCTTATCCTGAAGAAAGTTGTGGGTATGGCTTTCATCTAACGGGGTGAATTGTAAGTTGATTCATCAGAAACCCAGAAAGTTTTTAAAGGAATTATATTAGCTTACAGTGAAAGGGATAAAGACACTAAGAGATTAAGAGAGATCTCTGGATCCATTACTTTACAAGCAAGAAGCAGGCTGAGAAAACTACAAAGCTGTGAACACATGCCACATTTTAAGGAAAAAGAAGAAGAATTCAGAGGGGAGACCTGTGTCCCACGGCAAACCATTTCCAGGCATTAGAGCTGAGTGCTAATCAGGTGCTAATCAGAACTGACAATGTGTGCTAGACTTGATTTCAGAGATGCTGTGGACCAGTAACTTCTTTGTGCTCCTGGTATATGCCTTTCAAATGGGAATGTCTATAGTAGTTATCCTGTGCTTGTTGCAATTTTCTATATTGAGTGTAGGGAGGGTGGTGGGTAGATAACTTTTCTCTTTCCATCACAAGTCTTGAGATCAAGCGGAAACATTCTCGAGGAGCTGCAGTTGAGAAACTACAGCCTAGGACACTCATCACATCTAGAACTGATTTGGATGACAAGATTCTAGATCTAAAGCCTGAGCCTGATGTCATCATGGAATAACATTTTGGGAGGTCTTGTGGGTAAGGATAGGTATATTTTTCATGTGGAAGGAAGGTGAATTATTGCGGCCAGAGGGAAGACTGGCAGATTGTTGATGTTTTGTTTCATTTTCTGAAAATGACCACACCAATAGGTACAGTCCTACATGCTTTTCAAGAACTTTGCAGTCCCTTAATCAAGAAATGGAGTCTATTTAGCATCCCTTTGAAATTGGGCAAGACTTTGTCACTCCCTTACCCTCAAGGTGACCATGCTGGAGACCCCCTGGTGATATAGAGAGATGCCCAAGGAGCTCCAGCGGTTGGAGCTCTCAGATATCTGCCTCTTCCCAGCCCAACTAGACATATGAGTGGGCAAACTTTCACATGATTCCGGCCTTGTCCACTGTCTGACTATATTACAAAGTGAGAGACCTCAAATGAGAGCCACCTACCGGAGCTCAGTCATCCAACTGAGCTGAGAGAAACAAAAAGAATATGGTTATTGTTATTTTAAAATCACTAAGTTTGGGTTAATTTGTATGGAGCAATAGATATGGGACACTAAGTTTATAGAAATTTAAAGAGAGAATGTTAGGCTGGAAAACATCATGATCAAGCAAATGGTTAGCAAATAAAGAAAAAAGATGGCTTTCCACGAAGAGAGGTTGAAAGCAAAACAAAACAAAACAGATCATAAGTTATAAGAGACAGTAAACCATATTAAAGGGAGATATTTGAATATTTTTTCAGTGGCAAGTAAGATGACTTTGGAAGCAGGATGAAAGATGATGGGGAATTCTGGAAAATAGCATGATTCAAAGCAGGATTGCAAACCTTCCTACCCAAAACCTAATAAAATAAACAGAAATCAGAAAACATATTAAAAAAAATTAGCTCTCCAAGAGCATACAAAAATAGATGGAGCGTAGTTTATTGTTATTCATTTTGAAGAAGATAATCTGGAATCAGAGCGACAGATGAATCTAGAAAATAATATGCAAATATTTTCCTATTCCTCAAGGAGCTATATAAGGTGTTAGAAGACATCTATAGATAAAATTCTGCAAAATTTTCTTTATGTCTTCCAATTTGTAAGGCTACCTTGGGTAATTTTGTCAAATGTCCTCTTCAAAATAGAAGCCTCTTCCAAACACCATAGATGGGAAATTTTTCAATAAAGGGGAAAATCTACTAGTTCTCATCAATTTACCCCTAAACCTAAGAGGAGGTAGGGGTAGAAACAGATCAATCACAACTAATTATTTCCACTAATAACAACAAAATAAGACAAAACCCCAATGGGATTTGATTGCCCCTTGAGAAAGGGAATAGTGTAGAAGGAAGTAGAGACAGGAGTCCTATATGGTCTTTTTTCCTGTAGTACCTTGTTCAAATGATAAGTTTCACTCACTTTTCCCTCCTGTGGCAGGAAAGGAAGTGGGGTGACAGCTGAGGAGAGCCCAGGGAAACGGTTGTCTAAAGTTGTTGAACAATCCAATATAAACAGAATTCCACTGCCCACACGAGAAGGATACACCCTGGACTAGTCAGCAAAACCGTATTATAATAATAAAATTATTCAAAATTGCAAGAAAACATTCACCAATCAAAACAGTCAGGACTGCATCTGAGGCCCCTTAAGAAAACAGAAACCTGCAAACAAATACCAGTACTCACCGGTCCACAGTGCTAGCCTCCGGGGCAGAGGAAAATAAGCCACCACTGAGGTGGGCACGTCATCAAGAAGAATCTGCATAGGCTGTTCTGGGACAAAGAAAGTGTCCAGATAGTCTTGCCGATATTAAAGATGAGTAAAATGGAAAACAAGTCATGCTACTGCTAAAACCCATGAAAGAAGAGAAGAATAAGCAGAAGGAAGAGAAGTAAGAAAAGTAGTATATGACATAAAAACAAATTGCTTCTGGAAGGAGGTAGACACCTAGTGACAGAATAAATATTCTTATCAAAGACTTTCTCCAAAGAACTTATTAAAAAACAAAAAACTAAAATTAAGATGATGCACTGATTGATATAAATAAAAATTAAAATCTGAAATATAACATCACCAAGTTAATTTGCAAAAGTAGGAGAAGAAGCTGAATATCAAACACTCCTATAGAATTAATAAACAGACTTTAGAGGATAAGGGAAAGAATGGATCCCAACTGAAAATCAAATCTGTGACAAAGAGAGAATTGAGATAATCACAAATATTGTCATTAGAAAGCACAGCGGGATGACAATTATAGAGAAGACTAAATATGGAAGTTATACATCAAAGAAGCAACATGTGGACATTTGTGCCCTTGAAATAGACAAGAGGAAGTAATGGAACAGGAAAAGAAATTTCAGAGATAAAGAGAAATATTTCCTGAAATGAAAAAGTTGCTGGATCTTCAACTAGGAGAACCATCCACATAAAGGTTTGTATAAGAGACTGTCTGGCATGAATCCTTGCTCCCTCCATCAGTAGCTATGTGACTTTGGGCAGGTTTCTCAGGCTGATGTCTAGTTTGTAAGATGAGAACATTAAAAATACCAGCTTCACGGTTTGCTGTGAATGAGAATTAGATGAGTTAATACGTGTAAGGTACTTAGGTACAGAGGATATTCTTTATAATTATTAGCTATTGTTTGGATCTTGGCAAATTTCCTGAATGTTAGGGGACAAGAAAGAATCCTATAAGAGGAAAGAAATCACATAGCATTCAGATGTCTACACAGATTATTTAATGCAGAAGAAAATGCAGAAATGGCAACAGAGGCATAAGGGTTGGGAAACTGCAGGATCCAGGAATGTTACGGACAGCCTGACAGTCATTCAGGTATAAAGAAAATCAACAGGTTTTCTAAAAAATGCTAGGACACAGGAACTGAAATCTTTTTGAAAAAGCTCACTAATGAAAACAAGCAATTCTCAGAGAAAAGAAAATCCAGCTAACAAAATAGAAAGACCTGGTATGAAAGAACTGGCAGGGAGTACTAAACTAGTTAAATATAAAATTAAGGTGAAATAATTGAGGCAATTATGGTTATCTAAGATATATATTCTAACACTTAGAAGAAATGAAGCTTTTTCTTCAGGAAGAAAAATAACTATATAAACATGATGGATCATGGAAAAATGTTTTCTAACAAACATCAGCAAGTAGGGAGGAGATGAGAATTTGTAAGTTTCCTATTTCCCCCCGTTCACAGTGGAAAGTCAAGAGATGGCAGGTTATCAGAAAAATTTATTTTGTTTGAAGGTAAATATTGGAAGAACTAACAAAAGACAAAATCTTTCCAAATTATGAGAAAAAGGAATGCAAATTAAAAACAAAATCAAATGTTTCCCGTAAATTTCATTATTTCTGGATGAGCTGAACTGTACCTCTCCACATGCGTCGAGGAGGGTCGGGATGGGTGAGTTTTGAGTCCTGACGCTTCACAGGCAGTGGGAATGTGTGGAGGTGGTGGGATGTGGACGGCCTTATGTTCTTCTTTCTGTTTTACCTATTTTGTTTGTTTTTGTTGAGAAAAAAATAGGAAAACTGACGGTCTGAAAAATAAGGTAAGAAGCTACTAGGTGTCTGTTATCCTGAATTAGCAAGTTTTCATATTGTGTAATATTTATTTCAAGACATCTTTAAAGTAAGAGATAAAACGTAGATATAATGTCTGCTTGGCAATTTGTTCTCTTTTTCCCTTCCCTCTCCCCTGAGGGAGGCACTCTCATGAACTCAATGTGTATCATTTGAACCAAGTTATAAAACAACATCTATTTCCATGAACAATGTATACGTTCATATTTGGAAAATATATTTGAAATCAAGCTCTTTTAACATTTATGGAAACTGTATCATCCTGTATTATTCTGCAAGATACATTTTTTATCAAACACTCTTCTTTGTTTACCTTTCCTTGTTGATGTATACATGGATTATTCTAAACTAAATGAAATTGCTTGGCTAAAGGAGAAACGTATGTTCAATATTGCTAACTGCTGCCAAATTTTTGTGTCATTACACTCTATGCCCGTAAATGTGATCTCTAAAAATGGATGAAATTCTAGTAAAATATAAATGACTGAAATACATTCCAAAAAAAGGTCTTATAAACTCAAACCAATGACACAAAAAATTTTTTTAAAAGGAGTGCAAGACAATTTCCCCTGCCCCCCACCACACGTGTACACATCACAACACTTGCTAAAAAGGTGTTCTCAGGCAAAATAGTTTTAAACTTTTGAGGACTATGTAAGTCCAAAGTGTTTAAGCTGTTCAAGCCGCAGAGAGGAAATTTTGTAGATTCTTTTTACCAAGCCAGCAGAGGTTAAAACCAAAATCTGAAAACAAGAGCACAAAGAGAACAGCTGATCAATGTCACTTATGAACATGAATGTAAAAGTCAAAATTAAATGTCAAAAATATAATTCTGCAGTATATTACATATACAAACGTATATACAATACAAACGTATATATACACAAATATATATATTATTCGTGTGTGTATATTGTAACATGTGCTATATACAAACATGTAATAATATATACACATATACATAGATATGTAGGATGTATGCAGTCACATCAACACATATGAATACACACACAGATGTAAACTCCATGTATTCTTTACACATATATTATATAAAATATATATTAAATACACATGTATCTACATATATGTGTATATGTCAGTGTGTGTGTACCAAAAAGAGCTTGAGTCTAGGAATTCCAGAAGAATTCAAAACACCAATATTACTCATTATAGAAATACTAGTTATAGTATTCAAAGAGTTAATTCCTTTTGTTGCTAAGAAATAAAAAATCAAATCTAAGGTCAACATTATAATTTAAAGCTAACTGCTTTCTTTCTGATGCATTTCAGGATGCCCATAATCAATACTAACTGGCTTTAATAAGAAAACTAAAATAAAAGTATATTAATATATATTTGTCTACTAGAATTAACAGGTTTGAAAATATTTTCTATATTTTTCAGGTCTTTATTTTCGGGAAACAGAAGACCAAAGAAATTTGAAATCAAATTTTGTGTATAAACACTTCCTAAACATCTTTCTTGTTCCTGAACCATGCATATATGGAACAGAATCCAGCTAAAGGAAATCGATTTAAAATGAGATTCAAGCTGCCATTCAAGAGGGAGATTTTTCTATTGAGTCCAACCAAGCTAAAACTTGCTTAAAAAACAACCAACACTCTTCAGAGAAATATAAGGGAAGCTGATCTCCAATGCAACACACTGTTGGCCTAGAGCATAGCATTCAACATATACAGGATGCATTCTGCACAATTTATTCTAGGGATGGCAAATAACTTGGATTGTAATCCAAAAATACCTGACACACAAAAAATGAGGAAAATGCAATCCAGTCTCAAGAGAAAACACAGTTGATAGAGATTACCTCAGAGGTGACCCAGCTTGGTATCCTCAAAATTTAATTGTAGAGGTACCATATGATCTAGCAATCCCACTCCCAGCTGTATAAGGGAATTGAACATACATTCACATAAAAACTTGTACACAAATGTTCATGATAACATTGTTCATAAATGTGAAAACACCCAAATGCCCATCGACCGATAAATGGATAAACAACATATAGTATATCTAGCTAATGGAATATTATTTAGCCTTAAAAAGGAATGAAGTACTAGTATATGCTATAACATGATGCACCTGAAAAACATCAGGCTAAGTGAAAGAAGCCAGGCACAAAAGGTATGTCTTATGTGATCCCATTCTATGACAGACATAAAGGCAGAAAATAAATAAGTGCTTGTCAAGGGCCAGGAGGTGGGTGGGATGGAGAGTGACTGTTAATGAGCACAGGGTTTCTTTTGAGGGGGATGGAAATACTTAAAATTAAATAGTAATGATGGTTGTACAACTCCATGAGTGTACTAAAAGAACATTTAATGGCATGTATTACAAGGGTGAATTTTATGATATGTAAATTATATCTCAATAAAGCTATTATTTAAAATATTCCCAAGAGATTGTTTTTCACATAGCCTGATAAGCTGATCCCAAAATTCATATCATAGAATAAATAGCCAAGAATAATCATTTATATTTGAAAGAAAATAAAGTGGGAGGACTTGCACTAAAAAAAGAGAAGATCAAGACTCATTACAATAATTAAAACATTGTGCTGCTAGTTCAGTAAAAGAAAAATAGATTCAGGGCCCAGCCCCATGGCTGAGTGGTTAAGTTTGCGCTCTGCTTCAGAGGCCCAGGGTTTCAATGGTTTGGATCCTGGGCGTGGACCTAGCACTGCTCATCAAGGCATGCTGAGATGGTCTCCCACACGGCAGAACTAGAAGGACCTATAACTAGAATATACAGCTATGTACTTGGGGGCTTTGGGGAGAAAGAGAAAAAAAAACGAGGAAGACTGGTATCAAATGTTAGCTCAGGGCCAATGTTTAAAAAGAAAATAGATTCATATTCCAATGTATAGAATCCAGAGACAGACTGACACATGTACGGAAATTTGTCAAGTGAGAGTAACATTTAAATCAGAAAGGGGAAGAAATGTCTAATAGTTGGTGCTGCAAAAAGCTGCTCTCTATATAGGGAAAAAATTATATGTCCATCCAAAATTGTACAAAATAAATATACTTCAGATGATTAAAACCTAAAAAACTACCAAACTTTAAATCATCCAGAGAAAAAGATTGTAAATTAACGTTATGACCTTGGAATTGGCAATGAAGAATTTCTTAAATAAAACACAATGAACATAACTCATAATGAAAAAATATTGATGAAATTGACTACCTTAAAATGGAAAATTCTGTATGGCAAAAGACAACGTGGTTTTTTGAAAAAAGCTACAGAACAGCAGGAAGCATTTGCCATTTATGTAACTGCTGTATGAATGATGTCCTGGATATTCAGGATATTACCAAAAATCATTACTAAAAAGCTAATAACTGAATGGAAAATTAATTTTCAGGACAAGAAATCTGAATTGCTAGTAATAATATGAAAATTTGTTTTACTTTGTGTTAGCAAAATGTAAAATAAAACATGATAAATATCGCAGCCAACAGATTTCTTTTAAAAAGTTCAATAACACCAAGTGATGGTGAGGAACGTGGACAAGTATGTCTTACACGATGCTCATGGTAGTGTAAACTGTTCAGTCACTCTGACAACAGTGAGCTAAAGGGTTATATTGAGCAGGCAGGCCCTTTGCCCAAGACTTTTCACTTCTACATGAGTGCCCTGGAGAAATTCTCACACTTGCACACAAGGAGACGGATAAACATCATCATTATACTTTGGTTTATAATAGAAAATGCTAGAGACAGTCTAATTGTTCATTATCACAAAAATACTGATGGACAAGTAAAATGTACAATAATTCCATTGTAAGAAATGCTATTCCTCAGTTAAAATGAAAAGAGAGCTATATCTTAATATAAATTTATTACTACAAATATTGTTTTATTTTCCCACAATCCTTTTATTTTATTTATCTTAGGTTCTGTTATCTCTATATTCCCTTATAATCCTTTTAAAAACTATACGTTTTTTCATGCTGGTTTTGGAAATCTGTGGGACTTTTTTTTGTCTTCAAATTCTTGTTGGAAATTTATTAATTTTATTAATCTCTACAAAAAAATTTGATTTTGTTTCCCCTTTCTATTTTGTTCTGATTTTTATTTCATTGAGTTCTGATCTTATTTTTATTATTTTTCATTCTATTTATGTTGATTTTAGTTGCACTTAGAGAAATAAGAATAAGTATGTCTGTTCCTTTTTCCTTCGAATCTATACAGAAAACACAGTTGGAAAACATGGGCAGAAGACTTGAAATGAGCAAAACTCTGCTCAGTATCCCAAGTCATCAAAAACTACTCATTAAAACCACAATTAGACACCACTTCCTCAAAGACTGACTTTTATAAAAAGAAGAAAAGAAAACAAAAACAAGCAAACAAAAAACCTATCAAGACTAAATGGTGGCGAAGAAGTGGAACAACTCTCAACCTTGCTGTAGGAGTGTGAATATGCACAATTTAGAAAACTTTTGGTAGTATTACCTAAAATTAAAGATTTGCATACCCTCGGATTGAGCAATTTCACTTTTAGAAATAGGCCCAGAAGAAATACACATGTATTTCAAAAGATGGGCACAAAAACATTCTTAGAAACAGTTTTCGTGGTAACTCCAAAATGCAAACAACACAAATATCCTTCCACAGTATAATAGATTAATTGTTATAAAATCACACAATCAAATACTACGCTGTAATGACGAAGTTTTAGCTATTGCTACAAGACATCAGCAATGAATTGCACAGGCACAACGTTGAGTGAAAGAATACTAATACAGATGAGTACGTAGAGTGTGATTTCATTGACGTCAAGTTCCGAAAACAAGCAAAACCTAACTATGATACCTGAAGGATGAGCAGAGGCTGTTTTGAGGGAGGGGTCATAATAACAGGAATAGAACAAGAGGGCCACCCCTGGGGTCCTGATAATGTCCCATGTCCTAAGTTCTGTGACTTTAACATGGGTTTTTTCCCTTAGTAAAATTCGCCAAGCAACATACTCATGATTTTTACACCTTACTATATTTGTTACCCTTCAGTTAATTTATAAAAGATTTATAAATCACCTTTATGTATATGCTCTTATGAGATTGCCACAGTGCTTTGTGGAAAGATGGGAACTGAGAGCCAAAGACTTTAAGTAACTGGTCTAAGTTTCAAGACTTGATTTGGATCTTCAGACTCAAACTTGTATGTTCTTCTCACTCCCTCTTACTGCTTAAAACTTCATCATTTTGCAGATGACTGGGTCCTGATGGGAGGCTGTCATAATTTGAAACCACAGAACTAACGAAATAGTATTTACACATACCCAGGATCCTAAGATGCTGCGGGCATTTCCTCGAGCTGCAGGCTGGCAGGAAATTATCAGTGTTGGAAGAGTTAAGTTGTAAGATGACTTGAGATGTGGCAGTTCAAAGCCCTTGCCAATAACTCTTTATTATGTGCAGCATTTTCAAAGAAAAATTACAGCATGTTAGAAAATGAATGAGGCAAATTACTGGTGATGTCATCAAAGTAATACCACTAATGAGCATTTCACTCGTGGGGATTGCCTGATGCCATGCTGACAGGAACGACTGATTTGCTTTTTGCAAATCTATTTGGATTATTTACAAGGCATCTTGAAAGTTGTAAAAGCATAATGTAAGAAAATGATAGATTAAAGTTGGAACACAATATAGGGATGACAGAAAGGAAAATGTACTCTCTTGTGTAATGGGTATTTTGAAGGACTCTCCAAAGGGGTGACAACAAGCACATATTTAAATAATTATATTTCCCCCAAAATTAAAAAAGAAACATAAATAAAATTTAAAACATGTTTTCATTTCCTCAAAGAAGTTTGGAAGTAAACAGTCTTTAACTGGGAGACAATTTTGATGTGACATGCCCTGTTCTGGGTACAGGGACACTACAGGCACAGATGCTCCAGCAGTTTGGCAATGGCTGATGATCCAACACCCAGGCTTCTGCTTGTCCTCTCCCCTACTGCCCAGCTCTCTGCATTCCACTGTCCATTGGCATCTTCCCCAGACGGTGAGAAGCACAAAGAAGGAAACTGACGCTCCCAGTGGTCCTGTGGATATTTGTAAGAACTGGTATGGTAGAAAGGAGAAAGAAAAGAGTTGCATTGGTAGCTGTGAAGGAAAAGAAAAAAGTCATTAAAGGAAAAGATGTCTAAAATGTTGGTGGAATATCATGTATGAATTTATAGTTAGCTATAAAGTCTGGTTCCACATAAGCAAATGGCTAGTGTGTCTGCTACCCATGAACATCCTGGCTAGGTGGGAGCCTTGGGAGACTGCCTAAAACCCTTGAAGGGACACCCAAGAAGCCAGATAAAATGTAATCAACATGTTGCTGCAAAGCATGGTCAAGGAAGACCTAGAAATGCGTAATATGTAGCCTCAGGTCAGAGCCATAAACAGCAGAGAAAGCAAGTCATGGCAGACCATGAAGGTCGAGAACAGGCATGAGATCTGTGCAGCGCACAAGGTCCATGCTTGAAAGGATCCCACACTTTGTTTAATGCTTTGCTGTTGCCGTCTTGAAATTCTTAATTTTATTCTTGAACCTATGCTTCACAAGTGAAGTCAGATGCAATGACAGAGCACGCTTTTGAGCAGAGATGCACGATATGCATGCCCCCTTTCTCTGCTGCTCCTTTTGCATTAATACAGTCATGTGTCACTTAACATTGGGACATGTCCTGAGAAATGCGTTGTTAGGCTATTTCATCATGTCGGGAACATCGTCGAGTGCGCTTACACAAACCTAGGTGGTATAGCCTACTACACACCTAGGCTTATATGTTATGAATGTTATGGGACCACTGTTGTTTATGTGGTCCCTCGTTGACCGAAGTGTTCTTGTGTGACATGTGATTGTGGTGTTTGGGAAGCCCCATAAGCACAGAATTCCAGTAGGTCCATGACGCTCGGGAGTTTACTGAGACCCACAGGGTGTACTGGGTAAGCACGCTACGTCTACTGCCAGGTAAATGAGTGAAAGGCCGCACTTTCCTTTCAGACCGGAACTTGCATCAAATGCAGAAAAAAAACTAATGATGTTCTAAGAAATACAAAGAAACCCTAGTATATCTTTTTGTAGTCACATTACTTACCTGTATTAGCCAATCACATATGATGAAATGGAAGAAAAGAGAAAAGATAAAGCACCCCACAGTTCCCTTTCCTTTCTGTTCTCTCTTCTCATTAGTAAGTCAAAGGTAGAGAGTTGGTAGAATGTGCATGTATCAAGAAGAGAAATTTAAAAAAAACAACTGAGTTTGTACAGTGTTTTCACTGCTCTGATAAGAATGAAATACACATGCACGTAGGAGCTGCAAAATACGAATTGCATCCTCAGTGATTCTGCATAAGAGTTAAATGATCCTATACGTACATTTATAACTTGCATCGCACGAGTTACATTTTTCTTTACCAAGAATGGCATCAAATAACAAATAAAAAACACCATAACAAGAGACTGCAAAAGAAAGGGAAAAAAACCTTTTCATTTGTACTTTTAATGGCACTTTTTTTCCTGCTTTTTGAACCAGAGGGCCCATATTTTCATTTTGCAGTGGGCCGAGCAAATCGTGTTGGCAATCCCGGCCAGGAACACCATCAGGGGGCTGCAGTGAGTGCTCCAGAAGACGGACCGTGGCAGATGAAGAGCTGCATGCACACGGGCAAAGGCACTGACCCAAAGTGGACATTATGATGGTTTCCCTAACACTCACACGTGGTGGGTTCCAATAAACCAGTTTAAGTCTTACTTTATTCTTTATGGAACTATTAATTGAAAATTTAAGAAAACATCAAACAAAATTTCAAAAGGGTAAGCATATACTCTAACCACTCTAACATGGCAATCATTTTTCTTTTAAGGCAGAGTTTGTTTCAATCCTCCTTTAACCTCTGGCCCCTGATTCCTTCTCTGGTACCCCTCAGGACGTGATTCACACCACGGTCCCCACACTCAGCCCCGCACTTCGGCAGACATGACTCAGTCGCTCACTGGCTAAGTCCTGAAGAACAGGTGCTCACAAGAGGTTTCTGTCTCGGCCCCTGGGCCTGGGGGAACAGCTCGAGGCAGCCCCCCTCCACCTCTGTCCAGGAAAGAGAGAGCAGCAGCTTGGTGAGGGCAGCAGCCCATTGCATTTCTCCTTGTAGGCCTCACAGTACCTGGAAGGTGACTGGCGCAATAAGAAGTGTCTGTGTGTAAGTGTCAATTTTCTCAAGTTACTTTTTGTTGAGGGCATCTATGTGATATTTTTCTCAAAATGGAAATGGATGAGTGGAATGAATGGAAAGCAGATTTGTAAATCATTTAACACATGTTGACTTTTATGAAATAAATCACTTTAGGTCTGGCTTTTTAGCAAAGGAGAGAAGGAGGGTCTGGAGTAGACAATATTGAGAGCTATAGGCTATGAGAGAGGCTCAAAATATGGCGGCAAAATGCAATAGGGAATTTCTCATCTCTCTGGAGTGCAGGGTTCTGGAAAGTAACAATCAAAAGTAATCAACATCTTGGCTCCATGTCGAAAATTAGCTGTCCATAGATGTGTGGGTTTATTTCTGGGCTCTCAATTCTGTTCCATCTATCTCTGTGTCTGATTTTCTGCCAGTACCAGGCTTTTTTGATTACTATAGCTTTGTAGTTTATTTTGAATTCAGGGAATGTGAGACCTCCAACTTTGTCCTTTTTTCTCAGGATTGTTTTGGTGATTCAGGGTCTTTTCTTGTTCCATGTAAATTTTAGGATTCTTTTTCTATTTCTGGGAAGAATGTCATTGGAATTCTGACAGGAATTGCATTGAATCTGTAGATTGCTTTAGGTAGTGTGGACATTTTAACTATGTTTATTCTTCCAATCCATGAGCATGGAATATCTTTCCATTTCTTTATATCTTCTTCAATTTCTTTCAATGTCTTATAGTTTTCATTATATAGGTCTTTCACATCCTTAGTTAAATTTATTCCTGGGTATTTTATTCTTTTTGTTGTGATTATAAATAGGATTGTATTCTTGACTTCTCTTTCTGCTAGTTCGTTATTAGTCTATCGAAACGCAACTGATTTTTGCATGTTGATTTTATATTCTGCAACTTTGCTGCATTTGTTGATTATTTCTAATAGTTTTTTTGGTAGATCTTTTAGGGTTTTCTATATCTAGAATCATGTCATACACAACTAGTGAGAATTTTACTTCTTCCTTTCCAATTTGGATCTCCTTTATTTCTTTCTCTTGCCTAATTGCTCTGGGTAAAACTTCCGGTACTATGTTGAATAAGACTGGTGAGAGTGGGCACCCTTGTCTTATTCCTGCCAACTCTCACCAGTCTTATTCCTGTTCTCAGAAGAATGCCTTTCAGTTTTTCACCATTAAGTATGATGCAAATCAAAACGATAATGAGATATCATCTCACACCTGTCGGAATGGCTATAATTAACAAGACAAGAAATAACAAATGTTGGAGAGGATGTGGAGAAAAGGGAACCCTCATACACTGCTGGGGGGAATGCAAACTGGTACAGCCACTATGGAAAACAGGATGGAGATTTCTCAAAAAATTAAAAATAGAAATACCATATGATCCAGCTATCCCACTACTGGGTATTTATCCAAAGAACATGAAATTACCAATTCAAAGAGATTTATGCACTCCTATGTTCATTGCAGCATTGTTCACAATAGCAAAGACATGGAAGTAACCCAAGTACCCATGAATGGATGAATGGATGAAGAAGATGCAGTATATATATGCAATGGAATACTACTAAGCCATAAAAAAGGCAAAATCATGCCATTTGCAACAACATGGATGGATCGTGAAGGTACTATGCTAAGTGAAATGTCAGACAAAGACAAACACTATATGATTTCACTCATATGTGGAAGATAAACAAACACATAGATAAGGAGATCAGATTAGTGGTTACCAGAGAGGAAGGAGTTGGGGGAAGGCAAAAGGAGTAAAGGCAGTGAACACACTGCAGTCTATACAGAAACTAAAATATAATAATGTACACCTGAAATTACAGAACGTTATAAGCCAAAATGACCTCAATAAAATTAAAAAAATTTTTTTTAAGTAATCAACATCTTAAAGCTTCCTGATGAAAGCGGCCCTATGTGAAATTCTTGAAAGAAGGGGAAATCTTTGCCTATCCTCCAACTAGGATTTGAGACCCAGACTGGGAGTGGAGAGATTTTGGTACACTTATCAATGATAGTGCTCTCACCAATTTCCTGAGCCTCAGTTTTCCTCACCTTCTAAATAGGCATGTGGACATAGATCCTAATTTCTTTGCCAGGATTTTAAAATATTAAAGAGATGATGTCTGTGAAAACACCTGGCAAATTCTAAAATCCCTTTATAGTAAAGAAGGGAGACCCCCAATTGTTGAACACCTCTCATACACCAGGCACTGCAATTGGCACGTTAAATATATAATTTCTCTTAATTTTCATCATGATCAGGAAAAGTTCAGACAATTCTCTCTTGTTGGGGATGAGAAACAGAATCAGAGAGAATGTGCATTGGCTCAGATTATACAAGGAATGCTCCCCAGTCCCTGACACACAGAATCAAGCTGGAAAAATAGGCCCCGTTCTCAGCAGGAGCCGCCTCCTCCCCATTCCTGCACAGCTTGCCTGCTCTTGCTCCTGCTCTCCTCATCTGAGTATTTCCTAGCTCTGTGTCCGGGTCTCTGTATCCCCAAAATACGTAAAGTGATTGGGTTGGGAAATGCTGCACTCCAGCTCAGGCAGAGTATTTTGGTACAGCCAGATGCTGTCCCCACCCCAAGTATGAGAAGGTGGAAGAGGAATATAAAGGGATTTGGAGAGCTAGAAGGGAGTAGTACTGTGATTCAAACGCAAGTCCACGTGACTGTAAAACACGGATTTCACCTTATTCTCAGAAGCAGATGTGGGCAGATCTTTTCCTCCAACGTACATCACCCACTTCAAATCTGCTGGTGGCCAGTTGCCAACAGCAGGTGATAAGCAATTCTTTTAGGTGACTTTATAAAACTGGGGCATGGGGCCCTGATGGACTTACAGCCAAAGGCATACACTGTGAGCCTATCTTTAGTAATTCCTTAAAATAAAATGATAATAAAAAAGTTCTTAAACCACTGATGATTTTACGTTGAGAAATAGCTCAGTTGTCTCTACCAGAGAATTTTTGCAAATCTTTGCCCATGAAGTCATGCAATTAGGAAGAAGTCTTTCCCAAGTGCAAACATGAGGCTTCATGATAAATGCATGTGGGACACAACCAGTGGTTCTCTCCTCCAGCTGAAATGCTTCCCATAGCCCAGTAAATTGATGTATTTTGACATAGTCCTGAAATGAGCTGTCATGTGCTTCCCCATTCCACATGTATGTGCTTGTGGGGATCTCCTGTGGAGTGCTTAGAGCACCACGCTGACTGCCAGTGGCTCAGGGACAGCTCACACCCAACAGTCAGTCACAACAAATTGCTGCACAGTTCAACAAGTGTCTTCACCTCCTAAATATCTTGTAATATTACCAATAAAAGGATAGAGACAAAAAAATGTAGTTACTGCTGTCTAGTTATTATGAAAGAAAGAAATGTAGTTAGTTGACATGATGTAATCTTGACCACACGCATGATGCTGTGGTGAAAGAGGCTCGGTTTTGGAGAGAGTCAAGACTGAGTTCAAATCCTGCCTCTGCTAGTCATCTAAGGGCTCTGTGCTCAGAGTTCTCATCTGTGTAGTGAGAAAGCCTAACACTGACCTTGCTCGGTTGTTGAGAGGGATAAACAAGGGAAGGCCCATGAACTACTGAATCCTGTGAGTCAGTGGACATAGGATGCTATTGCTCACAGGGTATCTTTCAGAAGTGTGGTTTCAATTTCCCTCTCACACATTTTCTCTCCACCACTACTGCTGTATCATACTTTAGGCCTCAGTGTCTCTCACTCAGACTGTTGTTACAGCCTCCTACCTGGTCAGCCTGCCGTATTTCTTGCCTTAACCAACCCATTCTTCTCACTTCTATGGGGGGACACTATAAACCTCTAATGTGTCACTTATCACCAGCTCGAAAACCCTCTAGAAGCCCATGCCCTCTGCCACTCTCCATGTTGCCGATACTCCTTATAAGAGAATTCAAAACGATATGACATCACTCTATATTTCTTGCCTCACCTAATAATTACTCATACTGACTACCTACTGCTTTCTATACAAGAAAAACATTTAAAGGCCTTCAAGACCTGCTTGGAATTCTCCAATCTGCCCTAATTTCTGCTGCCTATTAATATTCCACGCATAATTTATTCAACACACATCCATTGAAGGGGTACTATGTGTCAGACATCTCAGCTCAGGTCCTTTCCCTTCTGAAGCTTTCTTGGGTGCTCTCTTTTCTGAGCTCTCACTGTAATTGGGACATTATTTGATCATAGTACATACTGAACAATATTAATGCGAAATATGTTTTTGTCTGTCTCCCCTCCTGGACATGGAGCATAAATCTTAAAATTGCTCCCACCTGGCACGGCATCTAGCACATCATGGAAAATCCATTTTTACCGACTGGATCATTTTGAGACTACTCTTTTATGTTCTAAAGAATGAATAGTTTAGCTTTCGTATTCCCTACTTATACCTAGAGATAGTTATTTTTATGGTGCTTTGATAATTATTCTGGGATTTATTGGGATTTAGGGGGAACATCAACTCAGTATGATATTTTAATTTTATGTTTCAAAGCAAGGATAAAACTGGTTCTGCAGAAGATGGAAGGAATTCTAATTCCCTGCACACATCTTCCCTGGGCAGAGGCAAACCATGGTAGCCATAGAGATGCATCTCCCCTATCTGCCGTGAAGGAGTGACTTGGCCCCAGCTGTTGGCAGCGCTGGTAGGAGATAGGCTTCAGCTGTCGTCTCTTTCAGGGATTGCCTCAGCTGCAGAGAGCCCCTTGCCCAAGGTCATGCCCTTCCAAGGGTGACTCACTTCCAAAGGCTTATCAAGGCAGGAGCATAAAGACCCACCCATTTTTAGCTCAGTGCAGGGCAACTCTGATGGACCAATTTAGTTCCAGAGCTCTCCATGGGATTGGCTGAGGCTGTGTCTGCATGGCAACTCAAGTTTCCCTTTGTCAAATGCTGCTTTTAATGCTTCCCTTCCAAGGAGATTGATTATAAGGATGCTCTCCTAAACTCTCTGAACACTGAACTTCATCTTAGGGTCTACTGAATCCAAATAGTTGGTTGCAAACAGGACTAAGACGGGGTTTGGGGGCTGGATTACTCACCACCTAGCTAGTAATTAGCATGCAGTCACTTGTGGTTGGTTGCGCATATATAGTCCTGGCAAAAGGTGGTATTCGCTTGTTAAAACTTTCACTGGAGGTGCATTGGGATGCTACCCCAGAGGAAGGGATGCACTAGCTGGTGCAATACATCAGACACCTGAAAGGTATGGAGAAAATAGAGACTGTAAGGGCAATGAGATTATACGACCATTGTTAAACTCTACCTGAGATCTAGAAAAACACAAAAATAAGGTTGAGAGTGATTAAGAGGCCAAGTGTGAAAGTCAGAGTGTCTGTAGTAGTGTATAAAAAGGCTCTCAACTGCAGCAGAAGGGCAGAGAAAGCTGAGGAGCAGTCCCACAACTTACTCACGGTGGTAGCTGAGCTACAAAGAAGAGTAAACTCATAACCAAGGCCTGTTTATGCCCAGGTAAGGGGCCTCATTGGAAAGAATGGGACCTAGACGCGTGGAATGCAGATATATCGGTTGATGCCCCTGAAAATATGAATTCCAAGATACTCCCAAATCTCTGAGCCTGCAGAAGTGGCCTTCCCCTCCCTATTAACCCACTCAGAGGTCTCTCCCCTGCAAGACAGCAGGTGCTCCCTTGGGATCTGTCCCCATCTTCCCTCCTGACCATTTGTCAATAACAAAGGTAAGCTGCCTCATAACTCAGCCAGGAGTGTGCTGTGCCTGGCAAGGGAGGAAGGAGACTACACTCTAAAGGAGCTATAAGACCCACTAACGTGGACCAATGAGAGCCAGGGGAGCAGGGGTAGGGTTGGATTGTGGAGGTGCTTGATCAAGGATGCTGAAGCACAAAAGTGGATAAGGGAGAGTTTAATGATTTGGGACCACTCTCCCAAGACAGAGGATTTAATATTTAGCAAAAACCCTAGGAAGATGCAAACTGGTTCTTAGCATCATGCAAATTGGCTCCTAGAAGCATGGAAAAAGTGATACTCAGGGTAAGCGGAGTCTCAATGAAAAAATTTCTGTGTCTGATGGCATTAAAAGGCTCAGGAAGTGGGCATACTGGAGGGGATACACAATGTATGAAAAACTCATCTTATGGTTATATCCCATGTGAAATCGCAGAGAAAAGAAGAAATGTGTTGGTGAGAGGAGCACCAGCAACACTAAGAAGTTCATTGGTGGTTCTCCTTTGTAGGCAGTGTTGACAGTGGGAGAAGACACTGCAGAAATAGACTCACTGACAACAATGAGGATGATAGGATCCCCACTGAGGTCAGCTAGTGGCATTCAATTGTTAAAATACAGGTAGATACAATTATTGTAATAAGTAGAGAGACTATAGCAGCAGGGAAGAAGGCCTTATCCACAGAGAGTTGTAGAGATACTCAATAGAATGCAGTGTCCGTAGAGTCAAAATAGGTGGAAAGCTAATACTTGTATCATCAGAAGAGATCAAGGATGAATTATTTGGAGGCTGAGAGCAGTTGGCTCCACTCCAAAAAAAGGAAGAACAAAAAAAGATCCCTGCATAGCTTCTGGTCCTAAGGCCAGTTTTTGTATCAAGAATCCATTAAATAAAGGAGCAGACAGAATGAAGGACCTTGCCATGCCATGGCGTGTCACATAGGAGTCATGATAATGACTTCCCCAGTACTTCCCCAATGGGATCAATAGACACTTGCTCCAGCAAATTTATACTGGGGGAATAGGAAAACCCAAAGTGACATTCATACCAGAGACTCAAAAAGTCATCATGGCCCCAGTGTTGGATTGGAGCCAAGTCAATAGACTGAGTCCTGGCCAATGTCCAACCAACTGTGGGTCCACAAAGTCTGCTCCTTTTCCCAGACCCTTCTGAAACTGCTCCTTCCACCAAGCCAAGTTAGTAAATTGAAAACAGTATCACATTCCAGGGGACTGGCAAAAATTAGTTTCATTCACAAGTATCTAAATGATGCATAGGGAGTGTTCCCTGTCAAATCCCCATTTAATTCATCAGTCTTTTGCAGAAACCAGATGAATCTTGGAGGAAGACAATGTACTACCACAATTCCCACCAAGTAGTAACCCCAATGGCAATTGCAGCCTCTGTCGCAGATTGGATATCTTGGATACTGCAGGTTAACACTGCTTTAGTACATGGTTTGTGGCACTTCTTTTCTGTCTCTATCAGAAAAATAGATCAAAAATAGTTTGTACTACATTGAATAGACAAAACTCTAGATTCGTACTTGCGCCTCTGGGCAACATTAATTCCTCCCCTTCCCCACCTTTTCAATAACATAGTCTGAGGAGATCCTGGACTATGCGACATCCACAGAACATTAAATGAACCCACCACATTGATAAATCATAGTCAATCAGAGGAGCGAAACTTGACTATCTTGTGGAAGCCTTAGTGAGACACATATGCAATTGAGGGTGGGAGGTAAACCCTACAAAGATTCATGGGCTACCACATCAGTAAAATATTTAGGTGTCCGGTGTTCAGGGGCAAACCAGGATTCCATCTGTGTTAGCTTCCCGTGGCTGCTATAACAAATTACCAGAAAATGAGTGGCTTAAGACAATAAAAATTTCTTTTCTCTCAGTTCTGGAGGCAAGAAATCCAAAATTAAGGTGTTGACAGGGCCATACTTCCTCCAAAGGCTCTAGGGGAGATTTCATTCCTTGCCTTTTCCTGCTTCTGATGGCTCAGGCATTCCTCAGGTTGTGACTCCATCACTCCAGTCTCTGCCTCTATGGTCACACTGACTCTTGCTCTTGTGTCTGCCAAATCTCCCATGTGTCTCTTGTAAGAATATTTGTCATTGAATATAAGGCACACCCTGATAATCCAGAATAATCTCTTCATCTCTAGATCCTTAATTACATCTATAAGGACCTTTATTCCATAAAGACAACATTCACAAGTTCTGAGAATTAGGAAGTAGACATATCTTTTAGGGAGCCATCATTCAGCCTGCTATACCATCCAAATTAAAAGACAAATTATTCCATATTATGCCTCCCATCACCAAAAAGGAAGCACAACACCTAGCAGGTCCCTCACATTCTGGAAATGGCACATTTCCCAGCTGGGAATACTATTCTGGCCTGTATAATAGGTAACATGAGATGCTGCCAGCCTTGAGTAAGGTTCGGCACAGGAAAGGGCTCTGTAACATGTAGGCTGTAGTTCAACTAGCCCTTCCACTTGGGCCACATGACCCAACAGACTCTAAGATATTAAAGATATCAGTGCTGGAAAAAGATGCTGTGAAGAGCCAATGGTAAGCCCAAGTAAAAGAATCAGAGAGAAAACCTCTGAGCTTCAGAAGCAAGAATCCCAGTGGACACATTCAGGATACAGGTAGTGGGGAAATAAATACCTTTTGAAAAATAACTCTTGGCATGCTACTCATTCTGGTGAAAAGGGAGCACCTACCCTTGGGGCTCTTTGTTACCCTGCATGCCGAACTGTCTGTAATGAGCTGGATTCTGTCAGAATACACCATGCCATAAAATTGTAATGTACAACTAAAATACATTGTAAGAAGAAGTAGTGTATTAGGATGGAGCCTGAGCAGGACTAGAGGGCACAGCAAGGTGCATGTGCAGGTAATCCTGACACCCATGTCATCCACCACTGATGCACCAGCATCCCTCCAGCAGCACACACTAATGGCCATATGGGGAGATCCATTGTGTCAGCTGATGAAGGAGGAGAAAACTGGATCTTGGTTCACAGATGAGTTGGCTCTGAATATGGCCCAAGTCAGAAATAGCCTTATTTGGAGGGAGCTTTAAAAGACAGTAATGAGGGGAAATCCCTCCAATAGGCACAGCTTTGGGAAGAGCATCTAGTCATCCACTTGTTACAGAAAGAGAAGTGCCCTCAAGTTGGAATATACAGATTCTAACACAGACTTTAGTGAATAGCCTGGCTAATCGGAAAGGACAAATTTTGGAAGAAGACAGACTGGGAGGTTTGGGGTAGAAGTAGATGGACATTTGGAAGTGTTAATGATGTATAAAGATCTTGGCATCACATATTGACACCCATCAGAAAGTATTCACTGCAGAAAAGACACTAAAGAACCAGGTAGACAAAAAGACTCAGCCCATTGATGCCAGCCACTGTCATAGACCAGCTCAATGTTAGCACAAGGACACATGACCAAAATGGCCATGGTGACAGAGAATGGAGAGCCTGCACATTGATCCAACAGCAGGATTTCCCACTTATCAAGGCTAAACTAGCTAGTTTTGCCACTGAATGTGCATGTCGAAAGTAGAAACCAACAGAGTCTCTGATATAGCACCATTCCTTCAGCAGACCAACTGGTCACTTGATGGCAGTTGACCAAGTGGGCCCATCCCGCACTGCAAGTGCCAGCAATTCATCCTGAGAGAAATTGATAGATACGTCAAGTATGGATTATACTATCCCATACCACTGTCTGAAGGTTTATGGAGTAGTACAGCCACTTGCATGAGATCCCACATAAAGTTGCAAAAAACCAGTGGGCCCACTAATGAGCAGTGCTTGTGAGGGTGACGGCCAATGACCACAGAACTACAAATACTACACCACCCAGAAGCTGCTGGCCTGAAAGAGCATTGGAACTGCAAGAGCATGGCTGAAGCACCAGCTCAGAGACTGGCGGGGGATGGAGTACCAACCTCCAGGAAGCAGTATGTGCACAGCATCGGAGTCTCTATATGATGCTGTGTTCCTAATTGGAAGAAAACATGGTTCCAGGAACAGGGGAGTAGAAGCAGAAGTTGCATCTCCTTGAAAATTCTGAGAGAATTATTTCTAACGAATATTCTGTACCATCCTTACATCGATTGTGCATGATTATAAAATCATCATTTTGAGATGTTTACAGACGCAAAAATTACCTCCCAAACACTCTTTTCTAGATAGCTATTCAAGGAGACATTTTACTAAAAAAGGGGGAAGACACCAACAAAGGTGGGATTCATTAAATTGAGAATTCAATACAAGAGAGCAAAGGGGGATCTCCAGGGTGATGCTGAGAAGAGATCCCAGGGTGACAGCTATGCAACAAGCACAGCAAGCTGCCAGTCTGCATAGAAACCTCTGGAAGAAATGTTTTCAAGTCAATGAAATGTTTTTTTGCATGTGCCCAACTGAATTTTGAGGAGATTTTCTTTCTGGGGAAGATTTTGGGATTGAACTGGCAATAATTAACAGAAAAGAGATGAACTAGACAATTTTAGGAAAAACAAAACTGTGCAAGGAAATTCATCAGTGTGATATATCTCTCAGTTGCAATTAAGTCATAATAAGGTAAACAGAAAATTTTATCCAGTTAAAATTATAATATCTAGGTGGGAAGGATGACGGGCCAGGAAGTACACATGAATAGGGCAGAGGAAAGGACATGTAAGAGAGGTAATTTCTCATGTTCGAGGGCCTAATTTTCATTAAAGTCTGATTTGGCAGAAGGTTATCAGCCCACCGGCTGGGGCATTCTCAGAAAGAACTCTATTGTATCTGCTTCAGAGACATATTTGAAGATTCATTTCCTTTAATGCTCATGTTACCTTTCATGAACAACTATACGATAAATTTCCTTCTGGTCATCTTACCAAGAAACGCTATATTTCCCATGAGAGAAACATTTTTCTGTTGTTTTTACGTTTTCCCTGTGAACACCATGAATCTTACAGTAATCAGTTGTCACTCTATTGCTCTGAATGCTAATAAATGCAGAGGTTGCTTTGCATTACATTTTTGTCACGTGCACAGAATCTGATGACATTCATCTTGCATACGAACTTCGTCGCTTGGCTCGTTGTATTTCCTGACCTTCATTTTTCTTTTTTCCATAATGTCTTCATTTAAAAATTCTTACAATGGGTCTATTTCTTCAAATTGCCTTAAATTATTTTGTTTTGGAATGAGGCGAGGTTAAAAACAAATAAACACATAAATAAATGTAATGTTGGGCACATTAATAAATTTTAGATGCATTTTTCATAATCGCTCTGCTTGTTTATGCTGAGCCGTCACCATGTCTTCCCACTGGAGCATAAATTTACAAACATCATGCAAATGTATTATTTGCAATAAAACTGACTAATGAGCATTAAAAGCCAATTATTTCTATACATCTGCTGGCTATGGCTGGCAATAATCGTGCATCATTCAGATTTGTGGCTATGTGTTTGCCGTGGTAAGATTTTAATCACTCATTAATTTATGAATTACAATATGCATCATGGGCATGAGCATTCCCCAAACTGCCTCAGACTTACAAATCAAATAGCTGGAGAACTTGGAATTGTGACAACATAGGCCTCCTTTCTAAATTGTGTCTTCATGCCAATATCTACTGGAGAAGCAGACATGGGATCAGACAACCCCCTCCCCCGCCATAAAACACATCGAGAACAATTGATCTTCTGTTTCATTGATGTTACTTTATCACTTTTTTACAATAATATACTCTGCATTTTTACGGTATTTTTCTCTTTGTCAGTTAATAACTTGTGGATAGTCTAACCTCTAGAGGTAGGATATATATGGTAGAAGGAGCATGCTTTCACAGACAGGTAGAAGTGGGCTTAAACCTTGTTTCCAATCCTTACTTGCAAAATCTTAGGCAAGTCATTTAGTGTTTCTGAATCTGTACCTGTGAACACATTTTTTTTTAACAGTAAAGGTGCAGTATTATTAGAAGTGAGGATTTTGATGAATGGCACACCAGTCTTTGAAGGAACTGTTTCTAACTACAGCAGGAATGAGCTTATTGGGGAAAGGATCAGTGAGTGACTCCAACCTCGACTTCAGAACTAGAAAGAAGAGAGACTGGAGGACGTGGCACCTCCGCTGTGTGACCCTCCCTCAAAGCCTGTCATCCACGTGGGGAACAGAAAGTCCTCATTGGCACACCGGCACATGACCCTCCTCTCCCAGGTGAGACCAGGCCTGTTTCCTTCCCTCCCACCTCACTTCCCACTTCCACTCGGCTGCCCTTGATCTCAGCAAGTCCAGCTGTGGAAAAGACATCACACAGTAGAACGTTGTCGGCAGCAGATCCAGGAGTGGCAGGCAGAGAATTAGAAGCACTATGCTATGAGTAGTGGATTTTTACATGTCCCACAGTGATAAAAACAACAAAAAATACAGATTCTTTCAAATTCATGAAAGAAGGTCACAAAAGGTAGCAGGGGAGGACAAAAAAATTTCTGATAGTCGGAGGACCATATCGAGGGGGTCAGGAAAAAGGATCCCACTTTGCAGCAAAGCAACACAAGATAAAGGTCTTCCAGATACTAGACATGTGGCGTCGAGCCCAGTTTAAGATGTGAGGGGAATATCAAGGCAGCACCAGGTGGACAATAAAAAAGATCAAAGTGAACCCACAGCCCTGTCTGTTGGAAAATGGCAGACACATACAGATCTCACCTCCAACAGGAAGAACTAAAAGACAGCAACAGAAAACAACAGTATGGGCCACATGAAAATTTTCTGCCATATAAAAAGGTAAGATATAGCCATAAAGACTCAGAGCAAAAGGACATTTGTAAAAATAATTCAATACAAATGGCAGAAAAAAATTAGAATGCATCTGCTTTGTGTTCTCAGCGTATAAGAAGGTATCAGTGCTATAAAGTGGGCTGGAGTTTGCTTTGCTCCAGGGGCAGATACGGTTTTAAAGGAGCTGGTAGAGTTAGGGGAAAAAAGGCAATTAAGCCAAAATACAATACCCCAATTACAATACATATTGGAGGTGGTAAAAAGCTGAATTAATACTTGTGGAATCTATGATACGGTACAAGCATCAATAAATTATGATCCAAAGATGAAATCTGGCCCACCTCTGTTTTTGTATTGTCCTTGAGCTAGGAATGATTTTTGTATTTTTAAATGGTTAAGAAAAAAATCCAAGAAGAAAAAAATTTTGTGACATAGGAAACATTTGAAGCTCTAATTTCAATGTCCTGCGTAGTCTTACTGGCACATAGACGCCCCTCCCCCGCTCACTTGCATATGATTGAGGGCTGCTTTCCTGATACAGAGGCAGAAAATTTGCGCAGAGATGCTATAGCCCACAAAGCCTAAAATATTTACAACTTGCCCCTTCACAGAGATTTGCCAACTTCTGATGTAGAGGACTAGTTAACGAGAGAAACTGCCGTCTCCAGAGGAAATGGAAAAATCATTAAAATTATGGGAGAAAAGAGAATTGCTTTTGTAGGTAGATAGTAAAAATCTTGAGCCATGGAAAACCAGCGCTTTTGAAAATCATCTCACAGAGGCAGTCATCTTTGAGTAATAGGAGAAAATTTGCCTTATTCAAATATAAACAAATAAATAAACTGTGACTCCAGAACAAGAGTACATTAAGTTCCAGAAAAACATGAATGAAAAGAGAACTATGGTCTTTTGAGTTCAAAAAAACAAGAGGAAACGCCTTTGGACATATAAATAAGAGAAAAGTAGGAGGAAGAAAAAATACTTTGAGAGGAGCACAATCAGAGGAGTCTCAGAATTCTCTTTCACATCGCTAAACTTCAAAGACAAGAGACTACCTACATAATTTGTAACCTGCCAAATACTCACTTGCAAAGGCAAAAAAAAAGACTTTCTTAGATGCCTAAGGACCCCTTACTGCCTCTTGCATTCACCTCCTGAAGCACTTAAAGCTGTATGCACAATGACCAAGACTGAGTCAAAAGCGAACAATCAAAAATGCAGAAGTCAGAAAATGAAGATATTAGATGACCTCACATATCTATCAAATACAGAGGGTTACAGACAAAGTGCTGTTGAAACAGAAATAAAATTGAATATGAGAAGTAAAAAAGATGAAAGAAAAATTCTATGATTAAAACTCACCGTAGCAGTTACAATCACATTAACCTGTAATCGTGGACTTTTAAAACATCGAGAAATTTAGAAATATACAAACAAGTAAAAGAATGTTAAATTTCCTAAATGACATTGGAAGTGGTCTAAAGTTCCCATATGTTCATAAACTTGGCAGTTAGAGTTAAAATAGTCCATTGGAGTCCACTATATGAATTTATCATAATTTCATCATCCACTGTCTTCCCAATGAGTACCTACTATATTTTCCTCTTTAAAATACTTTTGAAGAATACTTTTAATAATATTGCACATTTTTACGACAGTGGTTCTCAATTTGGGGTGATTTTGCCACCCAGGGGACATTTGGCAAGATCTAGAGTCATTTTTGATTGTCATCACTTTTGTGAGTGTCATCACTGGCATCTGGAAGGTAGAGGCAGAGATTGCTCGAAGAATCCTTCAATGCACGGGACAGCCCATCACAACAAAGCATTATCTGGTTCAAATTGTCAGCAGTGCTGAGGATGAGCAACCCTGTCATAGGCTACACGCTTAAGAGGGGAATTGCGGCCAGAGATGCCTTGGTGTCACGCTGGAAGAAAGAGCTTTCCCTTCTCCCCCCATTTATTTATCCATTAGTTTATTTTTATATTAGTATGTACTCAGAAATCCTTAGTTTATTCTATGGGTTATTACCCATTATCATCATTATTTATTTTAATGTCCTCTGTCCTTTTAACATCTCTCCATGATCTTTTGATCCCTTGCTTTCTGGTGTAGCAAAAAAATTCTAGGCTCATCTTGTACTTTCCCTGTCCTAGCCTTTCAATCAATCATTTCTTCAAGGAGCTCTTATTTCTTTTAGTGAAGAAGGATGTTTAGGAACCAATATTTGGGTGCTAAGTGTGCTCTTAGCTATTGAAGTATTTTTGACTTTAGACTCATTCAGCAAACAGAATAGACATTTGTGTGTGTCCACACACAGACACACACACTCATATACACATCTATATCATTTTTTTGTCTATCTGTTTCTATCTATTTATATCTATCTATCTATCTATTTAATCTTAAAAAACAAGAGTTAACACCGTTACCTCCAATTCAAAACCAATACTATGGAGTTCATCATAGTCTCCTCCATTTCTATATATAGATATATGTAGATTTTTATTTATTTATTTTTTTTTGCTGAGGAAGATTCGTCCTGAGCTAACATCTATTGCCAATCTTCTTCTTTTTGCTTGAGGAAGATTTGCCCTGAGCTAACATCTGTGCCAATCTTCCTCTATTTTGTATGTGGGTCACTGCCATAGCATGGCTGCTGACAAGTAGTGTATGTCTGCAGCTGGGGTCAAACTCGGGCCGCCAAAGTAAAATGCGCTGAACTTAACCACTTGGCCACAGGGCTGGCCCATCAATTTCTATATTTTAACTCTCTTCTCTGACAATGAGAATCTGGTCCCCTTATCCACAATATATTGACTTGTTGGCTTAAGACTATAATACTTATAATATATTTCCACACTTGCTAAACCACTACCACTGAAAAATAGGCCTACTGACAAGAATTCAGTATTTATTTACAGTTCTCTTTCTCTTTAGCCTACTAAAGTATAGCCAAAATACTGTGTTCAAAAGCAGTGTTTTACTTCTTTCCCTTTTCTCCACTCTTTAGTGTGATTATGTTATTCACTTGAAGTATAGTTAGTTTCATTTCTTTCTGTTTGCATCTCATTTGTTTTTTTCTCTTCTACTCTTGCTAATTTATTTCTGAGTATGTGAAATGCTAACCTAGTTCTAATAGCCAAAACTATACACAAAAGTATACTCAGAGAGTGTCCATTCTCTCTTGTCCTTTCTCTCCTTTCCCATCTCCCCATTCTTTCCACTCTTTTCCCATCCACCCTAGAAGGGAAATGATGTCATTGATTTCTGGTTTATCCTGGATGTGTGTGTGTGTGTGTGTGTGTGTGTGTGTTTGGCATAAATGAAGGTATATATGTATATTTTATTTCCTCTTCTTTCTTACACAATAGATAATATACTATATATACTTTTTGCACTGTTTTTTTTTTCATTTACCAGTATATCCCCAGAAATCACTCAATATCAAATCATACAAATCTTTGTCATATGTTTTTAAAGCTGTGTATTACTCCAGTGTGTAGATGTGTCCTAGTTTATTCAACCATACACCTATGCCCTACGTATGGGCAATGCAGGTTGAGTTCAAGATTTTGCAATTACAAACAATGCTGTGATGAATAACCCTTTGCATACGTATTTCTGTACTTGTTGAAGTATATAGTTTTTCTTTTACACGCAAGAAAAGTCAGCTCAAAGAAGTTAAATTCTTGACCAAAGAACATCTCTCTGAAGTCCATTTCACTTCAAAGATAATCTTTCTTTTAGACCAATTTGTTCACAATAGCATCAAGGTGGTAGAAATTTTGGACAACAGAAATAAGAAGGAGATTCTTCACTAACACAGAATCAGTGGCTTGGTCATAAGAATAAGCTACAATTTAAATATTAAATGAAGTTAAAGATATCATGGAACCGGGATAACATTAATTCGTTCAACAAATATTTATTGAGAACTTATTCAGTGTCAAGCATGTGTCTAGAATGGGTGCAGCAGTGAACCACCAGAAGAAAGTAAACTAATAAACCCCACTCTCATATAGAATGTATATTTTAATAAGGGAAAAAATAAGCAAACTAGGTAACCAAATAGATACAGTATGATAGAGGATGAAGCACTGTGGAGAAAAACAGAGTAGGGAAGATGGAGAGAGAGTGGCCACATTTGTAGCCAGAGGTTGCAATTTTAAATTTGATGGCCAGAGAGAACTTTACCAAAAAGAGGAAATTTGAGTGAAGACCTGTAATTGGTGAGATGGTGATTAATGTGAATATCTCGGGGGAGAACATTCCACGCAGAGAGAACAGCAAAGGCTCTACAGCATGAATGTTCCCAGTGTGTTTAAAAGGAGCAAGGAAGCCACAGATCCTGGAGAAGAGGGAAAGACAAGGAGAGAGCAGGATATAAAAACAAAGAAACAGGAACCAAAGCGTGTAGAACTGAAGAAATTGCAATGACCTTGAGTGAAGTGGAAAACTACTGGAAGGCTTTGAGCAGTGGGCGATAAGATCAGACTACTCTGCTGACAATGGTCTGAAGAATGAAAGGCCTCGGGCAGACTGACCAGTTAGAAACTTGCAAAATTGCAATAATTCATGTGAGAGATGGTACTAGCTTGGGCAATGTTGGTGGTGGTGGAGGTGGCATTTTGAATATATCTTGAAGGTATAGCATAGTCACTTCACTAACAGATTGGATGTGTGGCTCAAAACAAAGAAAAGAATCTAAGAAGAGCTGGGCAAGGTTTTTGACCTAATCAAGTGAAACTGAAATTGTTCTCTACTTGGAAGGGGAAGACCATACAAGGGTCTGGTTCACTGAGCAACCGGCCTCGGGATCTTGGCTCTTTCCTGTCTGTAATTTAGATCAATGACTCTTAGCTCTAGCTGTACGTTAACATCACATGGGAGGCTTTGAAGAATATTCTGATGCTTGGAATCCACCACTAGCTATTCTGATTTAATTGGTTAGAGAAACGGGCCTGGGTATTGTTTTGAAGCTCCACAGGTGGCTAGATGCAGAACTACTGGGCTAGAATACAGGGAGGCTTGTGGGTGGGTCTAACTGGCTCTATTGGTGGCAGAGAAGAGAAAACAGAAACAGGAATTATGGAAGGGAAATCAGAAGTTTTCCAGAAGGATTAGCACATTGACTGGTTTCAGTTCAGTCCAGTTCTACTGAGTGAACAACAAATAAATGAGTGAACTGTGCTTTAAGAGAGAATTTTTCACAAATGTGTTCCCTTCTCCCAAAGTGGCCGAAAGAGGATGCAAGCGAGTCCTGCAGAGAGTATGACTTTCTAATCTTCATGGTGCCCAGCTAACGTCCTACATGCTTCCAGCGCTCAAGAAATGTGTGTGTCTTCATTCTGCTCTCTCATAGACAAGAATACGTAATAACCAGAAGTCATTTGTGGGCTGTTTTAGCTGCTGTGTAACAAACTGTCACAAATTTAGTGGCTCAAAATAACACAGACTTCTTATACCCCACTTTCTGGGGTCAGAAGTCCAAGTACAGTGTAACCGGGTGCTCTGCTCAGGCAATCAAAGTGTCTACCAGGGCCGGGGCCTCATCAGAGACTCAAAGTTCTCCTCCAAGCTCACCAGTTGTGACACAGAATTCAGGTCCTGATGGTTGTAGGACTGAGGCTCTCAGCTCCTAGAGGCCACCTGCCACTCCCTGCAACATGGCTCCTTCCACAAAGGCGGCAGCTTGCTTCTTCAAGGCCAATAAGAGAGTCCCTGCCTGCTGCTGCCTCTAGACACTTTTAAAAGGCTCACTTGATTAGGTCTGATCCACCCAGGATAATCACTCTTTAGATTACCTCAAAGACAATTGATTAGGAGCCTTACTTACATCTTCAAAATCTCTTCACGGGGCTGGCCTGGTGGCGCAGCAGTTAAGTGCACACTTTCTGCTTCAGTGGCCTGGGGTTTGCCAGTTTGGATCCCGGGTGTGGACATGACACCACTTGGCAAAAGCCATGCTGTGGTAGGCGTCCCACATATAAAGTAGAGGAAGATGGGCATGGATGTTAGCTCAGGGCCAGCCTTCCCTAGCAAAAAGAGGAGGATGGGTGGCAGTTAGCTCAGGGCTAATCTTCCTCAAAAAAAAAAAAAAAAAAAAAGATCTCTTCACGTTTCTATATAATGTTGTCTAGTTACAAGAGCAATACCCTTCATAGAAATACCCTTCAGGTCCTTCTCACACTCAAGGGGAGGGGAATATGTATGGATATGGGTCATTGAAGTCATCCTAGAATTCTGTCTACCCATGGGCTCTTCCCCCATCAGGTGACTCAGGCTTACATGCTGTCCAGGGGAACCACAGATCCCACAGAAGAGGGACGTAGGTAGTAGAGGTAGAGAGTGCAGTTTGTGTGACCTGTGTGGGACGTGAGAGGATCTGGTCGGCTTTGTGACCTCAAGCAACTCATTTCAAGTATGTTGGCTTTTCCCATTGGGAGATGATTCTCCATTGGGTTCTCCCATTTCGGGATGTGTTGCAAGCAGAGGCACTAACAGTTTTGTTCCCATCTGTCTTTTCAACAGCCTTGGAGATAGTGTCACCCTTTGGAGCAGAGAACAAATTTGTTTACTGTTGAGTAAAACAAAGATAGTATCTCCCTCCAGGGCAAAAGTTGCAAAATTTCCTTGCGGTCTAACGGAAAACATTGAGTTTCCCAGAACCAGGGGTTCTGCACCTGTGACACAAACCTACCATGTGTGCACTATCCCCCCGGGCCCATTTGTGTTGCCCCCATGAGAACCGGGGGACAAGGAGAGCCATGAACCGTGAAGTTCACGCTGCTTGCTGTGTTGTAAATAATAAAGTCTTTTGTCCCCGGCCCAGGAGCTGCATTTCCTCCGCCAGCATCCAAGAAACTGTGGTAGCTTACTTGTTAACTTGCAAAGAAGATAAAACCTGAAAGCTTTCGTGCTTCTTAACATTGCCCCATAGTGCCATGCGGCTTCTCATTACTGTGCCGTCGCATGAGCGTTTCTCCCAAGTGAATTTCCTTGGCATCTCAACCTCTACCCTTCCACATCGCTCTCAGCCATCAGGCATCGCTTCTTCCTTGGAAAATTCCTTAACTCATCCACTCTCTCCCCAGAAAAGGTACATCACAATTTCCTCTGTATCACCTTTTAATTTATGCTTATTTACCATAAATGCCAGATTAAAAGGCAAAATATCTTCAAAAAATATCCTTTTGAAAATAGCGAATTGTATTATATCAGATTTCAAATAAAATCTATTATAGGGGACTGTCCTCAATATTTTATTTTTCAAATCAGAGTAGTATTTAGAGAAGAGTCATTAGCACGAAGCAACCTCATTAAATGTTGCTCCTGGATCCCCATACAAGTCACCTAATGGAATTATTAACAAAGGGGGCAAAGAAATTTAATTTAGGTGTAATTATTCCTCTGGGGGGAGGGTCGATTATGACCTCTCAAGTCCATTCCTGGCATGTTATCACAAACAAGGCTTTAAAAAAATCACTTTAAAAAAGCAATAGAGAAAGAGAATTATGTCGTGAGGATCATGAATAATGGACTGAAACTTGTGCCTTGAGATAAAATTTCCAGTGACAGCATCTTACAAGGATTCTGGAAGAGCTGCCTCTTAGATGGAGGTGAAGATGCCTTAGACGACTCGAAGAGTAGTCCCACTGACAAGCAGATACCAACACAGGAGCCATGCGGAGAGAGTGAATAAACTTGCATGGTGAAATGAGAGCAGAAAGATTTCAATAGTTTATAAATTATGCAATTTTAAATGTATAGCTAATTTGTAATCTAAATATTTGATGAAGTATTTGGCAAACTTATCTACTTGTATACAAATTGTGTTTGATTGTGTGTGTGTGCGCGCACACGTGTACGCACGCAACCCTATTTTGGACTTTCTAATTGGGAATATGGGCTCTCGTTACATTCACAGCTATTTTGTACTCAGGTGTAGATGGTGAACATTTCCTGCACCACGTACATGACTGACCGTCTTCCGAAAGAGCTGAAGTTAGGAAGCAGCTCGTCCTCAAAATATTGCATCGTGTCTGACACATGGTAGACATCGGAATTCATGTTGCAAATTAAAATCTTCACCTGAGGCATCAATTTCCTTCTCTATAAAATAAGGTGGTTTGACTCGTTCATCTCCACCGTCCTCCTGGGCTTGGCCATTCCAAGAGCCCTTCACCCAGTGGCTGCTGGGGATCGGATGCTGTGACTGCCTGCACGTTCTGTGAGAAGACTTGGTTGAAGTCTCCCCTCAGAGGCCTAATCAAGAAAGCCTTGCCAGGGCTGAATGGCGCCTTTGTAACAGTCCCCCTCCTTCTTGCAATGGGACCCGGGTCTGAGGGAAGAGAGGAAGTGCATGCTTTATGGCATGTTTTGCTAATGTGAGAATCAAAGGCTTTCCAGGTGTTAATGGTGGCAATGGTGCAGAAAGCCCGGAGTGACCTAACTCGGTTCTGGTCTGTGTTGGTGATTGCCTTTCTTGGCTCAGCTAACTCTTAGTTTCCTTTCACCTTTTGGTTGGAATGAACCTGGTGAGCTGAGGCAAAGTTTCCTAGGAATTAGGACTTAAACCTGATCTTCCTGCTCCCCAGATCCCAGGGTTGGGTGTCAGCTGGCTGACGAAGGGGAGGTAGGAAGCTGGGCCACTATTCATTCCATGGAAATCACAGCTCTCTCCACATTCAAGAACGCTGGAGAAGGAAACACGCTTCTTCGAGTCCCCTTCATTAAGAACCAGAGCGCATCTTCCCTCTTCCACATTATTTAAGCTGTGGCCTCGCACTGCCTGCACAGAAGCTCAAGGTCTTGTTCCACCTTGTTCATGAAATTCTCCATTGAAATAGCTCAGCCTGGCTCCTTTGGTGCCTGGTGGCAGGGGGAAAGCCCTTCCCAATTATCACCTCCAGAAAAACCTATTCAGTTCTCTGCAAAAACAAACTACGTCACCAACAATAACCTTGCAATCTCACGGCATTTACTTTTTTCTGAGGACTTTTATCTGAAACGTGTTCCCTTTAATTCTAAACGGTCCAGCAAGGTGGGCAGTGATGGTGTCCTTCCTCAGAAGGACAAAGTGCGTCAAGCTGGCTTGACCTAGGCCGTGGCTCTGAGACTCTCCGAAGGAAGAGCATCTTAAGAAAACCACTTCACGTAGGGTCACTCCAGAACAGATCCGTCTTCCACGGCTGCAGGGTTGACGTGTGTGGGCTGGGAAAAACAGCAAGGTATCCACAGTGAGTTAATGCCGTGTTCAAAGCCTAGATCTGCAGTTCACAAACTGTGTTATTTAACATCTCTAGAGCTCCGTTAATTTATTCATAAAATGATAATGATAATGCTTTTCTTGTGGGATTTCTGGAAGATATAAATGCCTAAATATGAGTGGAGTACCTAAATATAAGTGAAGTTTCCAAAAAATTATGAGTTCCTTTCTCCTTTTCTTTAAAAGATACACCCCTTCACCGTCAGGAATTTTGCTTTTACAGGATCTCCAAAATGGCAGGGCTACAGAGAGACACGTGGAAAAGAACAGGTTAAAATATGAGGCCAAACGTCATCCCACAGGTTTCATGGTAGGGAGGACTTAGCAATGGGAGTTTTCAGCCCAATCACCCCAGAAGTTGGATGAGCCCCTCTTGGCACGTGCCGGCTTCCCTTCGGCTGTCAATCCTGCTGTTCCATGTTACAGCCTCGCTTGTCTGAGAACAGGAGCTCAGACACCAGGAAACTCACTGGTTGTTGCTTTAAAGCTCTCTAAACAAAACGACGTATGACAAGGGGAACCAAGGACAAATCTCTGTTCTTCTGCATACCAATGAGAGCTGGAGCTCAGACTCCCAGAAACTTCCTCTGCACTGAGGAGACCCCCAGTTCCCAGCTCGCCCTCTGTTCATTTCCTCACTCTCTGTGCAGAATACCTGCATTGGTTAATAATGCTCCAGGGACTCATACAGACATAAAGCTACTATGTCGAAGGGACTGGTCTATTTTGAAGCAAACGTGTCCAGCTGAGGGACAACGAGCACACTCACTCCGCAGATGCAAATAATCTGGGTAAGGTATTCGGAATCTAAGACCAGAGAGATGGTGGAGGAACACAACAACTTCTTTGTAGCAAAGTTTTTGAATTTTTTCAAACATTTGCCTTCAGCTGAACTTCAAGCATCTTTACGCAGATCCCTCTTTCATCTCCGTTTTTTTTAAGCTTGGGCAGAGTCAATTCTAGCACACGTTTCAGATTCAGTCACACTTAGCTCAGCAACATGTTGTTTTGCCTAAGTAATTGAAAGCTGGGAAAATCCTCCAGTATCATGAGTCTTGTTTGGAGAATGAAGAGACGCAGGACCAGCTATATAATTTTCAAGACCCAGTGCAAATGTGAAGCCCTTATTCAAAAGCTGTAAAGAATTTCAAGAGGGTGACAAAAGATCATTAAACCAAGCGTGGGGCCTTTCCAAGGGCAGGATCTTATGCAACTGCCCGGGTCACAGGACCATGAAGCTGCCCTAAAGAGACATTTCAAAGAGCTCAAATGCAATTGTTAAAGGCCCTCAGAACTGGGCATCTTCCCCAGATTCTTTAAAATATGAATTCAAAACTGACGAAACAGGGATTTCTAAATTCAGTCGAGGTGACTGTTGGGAGAAGGCTCTCATGTATTCATCCATTTACTCCGCACACGGTCTAAGGAGGGCCTACTGGGTACCATGCATGCTGCTTGAGGCTGGGAATGCAAAGATCTGGAAAGACGGACACTTGCTTTTTATTTCTGTATTCCCAGCATGGCAGAGAGTCTTCTATATTTGTAAGACATTTCACAAAACGTCATTTAACTAAATATATGGCCTAGTTGAGGAATTTCAATGGAAAGAGACAGAAAACAGAGAGCATATAGTTTAGGGTGATAACTGCTCTGGTAGAGACATCTGTGGAAGAAAAGTTATCCTTGTCACTTGATTACATTATGATGGCTACACATTCTCAACCACTCCTACAAGCATCATTGTCCTTCAGCTGTTAATTTCACAGACATAGGAGTTCCCAGGCTCTGGCTTTGATGCCCACACAGTTGCATCAAACGATGTACCTGGAATACAGTGGAAGGAGGAGGCACATTCTCAGATCCGCTGACGTGGCACAGAGCTCAACTCATGGCACGCAGAACCACTGCCATCCTGAAGTGACAAAGGCCACCCCAAGCAATTTCTCTTCTAGACACATCTCAAGCCTTTCTCCCAACAAGTAGGATCCTGTACTTTGTACCCTAAGGCAATGGTGATGGAGGAGAGTGTATGGAAAGAGTACAAACAAGCCTGGGTTCCAAACCAGCTCCTAGTCTGCACTGGAGACAAAGCCCGTGTGAATCTGGCAAGTTTCCAAGCATCTTCTATGAGCAAGCCGAGACACTAGCGTGGCACATTGCTTCTGTGAGGTCGGTACTTCTATCTCAATTTTACTTACAAAGAAACTGAAGCCAAGAGAAATCAGATGCCCTTCCCAAGGGGGCGCTCAACCCGAGGTGCCCAGGCTCCAACTCTGTTTCCACCACACATGGCTGGGCCTCTGCATTCTCATCTGTAAAATAAAAAGTGAACCTCTCTGCTAGTTGTGTCAAGGATCGTTGAAGGTCATATATGGGGGTGGATATAAAACAACCTTGAAAGTGATGAAGCATTGCAATGGATATGTAAATGGCTATTATTATTTTTCATCAAATAGAAATGCAAATTTTATACAAAAAAAATTATGAGAAGAATGTGATATATATCGATATTGTTTTGTATTCTTCACCAAGTCTTAGGGCAATCATTTAGATTTTTATTATCTGATTTTAAAAATCGTATGTGCTTATTGTGGAAAATATAGATAATACAGACAAAACATAAGAAAAAAAAATACCTATAATACCAGACTCTAATGGTAAGTATTTATATCCTGTGTTTTCTATGTGTGTGGGCCTATGAAATGTATTGTTGAGAGAAGATTATATAATGCATGCACACACATACTATTTACATCCTTCTGTTAAAACTTAACATTCATTTATTCATTCAACATGGCTGCATTTCTACTATTTCAGGCACGTGCTAGGTCCTGGGAGGATGAAGATGAGCAATGAGGAGAGGAAAATCTAGCCAGGCAAGTATATGCAGACAAAGCAATGACAAAATGAACCTGATCAAATCCGGCGAGTGTACTAGAAGGAAGAATGCGTGAAATGAGACTAGAGGACAACGATGAGTTATTAGTGGGGATACGGTTGGGCGAGGACCAGCCTGAGCACAGGGAAGGAAAGAGCATAGTGCATGGTGGGTACACAGAATAAAAACAGGATCGCACTGGCCAGGGCTAAAAGAAGAAATGACGTGAGTTGTAGGGTATGGGATTTCCCACATCACTTAAACTTTATATAAAATACGATTTGAATGTCTGGTGCAGGTCTTAACTGCAAAACTTTAAAACATGAGGGCACAGGTAGCAGACGATTGATCTTACCTCTGGGCTTACCAGCTGGGAAGCTTTCTCTCCCTGTAAGAGATTCGGCCCAAGCTTCTAAGGGGCTTTATTATCATCGTCATCATCCACCTGCCCCAGACAAATCAGAAAATGCTGCCTGAAACTATGGCATGAAAATCCAAATATTTATATTACATTCTTTGATTCATCTGTGTTGTCTCCGGCTCTTTTGCATCTTCTCCAGACCCCTTCACATCTCAGCTTTAAGAACGTGTCTGCACTCCCTCAGGATGTGCAGCTTTGAATTCCTGCAGCCTTTAGATCCAGGCCTGGCCTGAAAGGAAGGCCGCAGTTCACCACCTCCTCTGTCTTAGAAGATTCTGTCTTAGGCTCTTAAAGGAAAGCAAGCTGGTGTCAGGTACACAAGGGTTTGAGGACAGCCCTTGCCACTTAGTGAGTTGTTTGGGGCATCACTTAACCTCTCTAAGCTTCAGTTTCCTCCCTGGTGAAAGAAGGTGTATGGAGGGTGTGAGGATTAACACAAACTAGGTGAGGAGGTGTGCAGTGCCTGGTGCTGGGGAGCTGTCCAATAAAAGGGAGTTGTTATGACTCACCCCCCAGACTTGCAGTCTGCAGGGAAAGGCCTCAGGGGAGGAAGTGGCAGGGCCCACTCTGCGGTCGGGCGTTTCCTGACAGGACTGGGTCTAACAAGCACTATATTGATAGGCTCCTTTTGCACGGCAATCCCTCCAGGGGCAATCGATTCTGTATATCAGGGTCTTTGGTGTTTTCATTCTATGTAGGCACCCACATGATTTCCCATTTTAAAGGAAAGCCCTCAATAAATGATTAATTAAAACCCCACAATATATGACTTTTTAAATTCATTTATTATTCAATAAGGAAACCTAAGAAGCTCATGCTGTGTTTGTAGATCATGGCACACTTGGAATCAATCAATTATTTATCAGTTCTCAAAGCAGCCCATTCTCTCATCATCTGCAAAGTGCTGAACTGTGGTAGGCAGTGGGGACAAGTCAAAGAGGGGAGGCAAGAAATTGAACTTATTTGAAGGGCTTCCTAAGTGGCATTTGTTCTTTCACTGAAATTCTCCCCATCACCATTTGAGACAGAGTCTATTGTCCCCATTTTGTAAAAAAGGAAATTGAGGCTCAAACTTCTAGGTGACATTGACAAGGTTACATGGCCAGGAAATGTTGGAGCTGAGACTTGAAGCCAGGTACACTTGGTTCCAGAATCTTTGCTCTCTCAACTCACAGATAAGCTGTCTCCAAAGATGAGTCAAAAGTGTCCCCAGTCTTTCATGGCCTCAGTTATGCCAAACTTAAGAGAATTCAAGTTGAGGGGAAGCCATAAGCAGCCCAAGCTCCCTCTGCTTTCTATGACTCCCTTTGAGTCCTTATGCTGAAAGATGGAGGTGAGCGCCATGGGCTTGTCAGACTCGTGGATGGGTCCACTGTCTGCATGGCAAACCAGTACGAGCAAGGGGAACATGGGTGCTCAGAGGAGAGGTAGCACTGCTTTCTAAAAAGGATGTTAGCGTGGAGAGATGGGCAGATTCCAAGGGCTTAGTCAACCCAAGTCCCCTCAACAAAGCACTCACAATGGGTTAATGCACCCAGAGGCCAATTCAGAGTTTTGAAGATAAGTTTAAATGATCCTCTTTGCATAAATGTCTATTCAACCCTTTGTCCATTTTTTTAATAGTTACTTGTTTTTTTTGCTACTGAGTTGTAGAAGTTTCCTATATATTTTGGATATTAGCTCCTTATCAGATATATGGTTTATAAATATATTCTCCCAATCCATAGGTTGCTCATTCACTCTGTGGACTGTTTCCTTTGCAGTGAAGAAGGTTTTTAGTTTCATGTGGTCTCACTCGTCTATTTTTGCTTTTGTTGCTTGTGCTTTTGGTGTCATATCCAAGAATCATTGCCTAGACAAATGTCATGAGCTTTTCCCCTGTTTTCTTCTAGGCGTTTTACAGTTTCAGGTCTTATGTTTAGATCTTTAATCCATTTTGAGTTGATTTTTGTGTGCAGGGTAAGATAAGGGTCCAATCTCAGAAGACATACAAATGACCAACAGGTATACAGAAAGATGCACAGCATGACTAATCATCAGGGAAATGCAAATCAATACCACAATGAGATATGACCTCAAACCTGATAGGATGGCTGTCCTAACAGTGGAGAAATTGGAATACTTGTACACTGTTGGTGGCAATGTACAATGGTGCAATGTTCATGGAAAACAGTATGGAGGTTCCTCAAAAAATTAAAAACACAACTATCATATGATCCAGCAATTCCACTTCTGGATATATATCCAAAAGAATTTAAATCAAGCTCTCAAAGAAATATCTGCACTCCCATGTTCTCTACAGTACTATTCACAATAACCAAGATATAGAAACAATCTAATGAATGAATGGACAAATAAAGTGTGGTATATATATATATATATATACACACACACACACACACACACAGGAATATTATTCATCCTTTAAAAAAAAGGGAAATTCTTCTATGTGCAGCAATGTAGATGAGCCTGGAGGACATTGTGCTAAATGAAATAAGCCAGTCCCAAGTGGAGAAATATTGCACGATTCCACTTAGATGAGGTATCTAAAACAAGCATATAGAATCAGAGAGTAGAATGGTGGTTACCAGCTGCTAGGAGTGGAGGAAGTGGGGAGCCACTATTCAATGGGTATAAAGTTTCAGTTATACAAGATGACTACAAGTAGAGATCTACTGGGCAATATTGTGTTTACAGTTAACAATACTATATTGTGAACTTAAAAATTTAAGATGGAAGGTCTCATGTTAAGTATTCTTATCACAATAGGAAAAACTTGATCTTCAGCTCCTACTGAGAGGTAGGTGGGTCCTCCTATCATCACTAAATTGAGGTTTCCCATCAATGGTTCTCCCCTTGGCCTGCACATTAGAATAATTTGGATAAATTTTAAAAAATATTGATGCCTGGGCTTCATCTCAACAGTGTCTATTTCATGGTCTAGGATGTGTCCCAGGCATTCGTTTTTTGTTGTTGTTTTTTGGGTTATTTTTGGTGAGGAAGATTCGCCCTGAACTAATATCTGTAGGCACTAGCGTTTTAAAAATCTCCACAATGAATCTAACAGGCAGGCAAGTTTGGACATCACTGACTTAGAGAATTCTCTTATTTTCCATGAAACGCATTTTAAAGGATGAGTCATATGGTGTCACCTTTCTCTTTTACCTCTCTCAAGTTCAATGCCCTTTCCTACTTAACATTCAGTGTCCCCCTCTCTCAGCATCTTATACCCTGCTAATGGCACATACTAATTCAACCCAAGCCACTAACTTCTTGGATTTCCTAACTCAGTGAATATTTCTATTTAAAGAAGGGACATTGATGCCTTAAGAAGAACAAAAATCACAGTAGATCTTTTGAAGCCTTCTAAAGGAGCCTGCTTTGGAAATTCCATGCCATTATTGTGTATAAGCCAATCTTTCCTAGGGTATGAACATTGTTTGCAAAACAGCCATATGATTCTAAGTTGAAGCCCATTCCTGAGCCTTTGAATTCATTTATCTTTGGAGTTAAAGAAGACTTAAGTTTAGAGGTAAAAATAGTCATTTTATTTTTCCTTAGGGGTAAGGCAACCTCATAAATCCTAGTTGACCATGACATTCTCAAAGCTCCAAAGGGACTCTGGCAGGTGTGCCAGTTGATCTGGGGCTCCCAGGACCACAGGACCTAGTTGAACACACATGACACACATCTACCCTGTGCCATGCTGTGCTGCATGCTGGGCCCCTGCTCTCAAAGAGCTGCCTTCCAGAAGGGTGTAGAGAATACAGGGCCACAATTACAGGACAATCAGGCAAGTGCTGTGAGGGCACAGAGAATAGTCTCGTCTCTCAAACTGGAACGGGTTAGTGGGTCAAGGAAGACTTCCTGGAGGGGTGAGGACAGATCTGAGGCTTCTAGGGCACATCACAGTCCAGAGGAAAGGCATTTCAGGCAGAGGGACCAGTGTGAGCAAAGGTATGGAGGACTTGGAGGAGATGGGAAGATCACTGACCAGATTTAAGAGACTTGGATAATTCTCATCCCAACACAGTTTGAATTCTCTGTGTGCAGTTAAGTAGATGGATCCCCATTCTCTGAGCCCCACTTTCTAGCTATATAACAGAGCAACGAGTGACTTCTCAATCCTCAGTTTCCCATGATTCTAAGTTAAGGAAGACTCTGCAGCCGCTTCCTGTGCAAAGCAGATTGTTACATCTGCTTAGAGATTTTTAATTCTCCTTTGAGTGATGCACCAGACCACACCCCACCCTTCACCCACCACTGCACCAGCCAGCAAAAGGGGTGAAAGGATGCGAAAACAAGTCTTGTGCAACACACCCAAATAGCACAAGTGGCTACTGCTCAGGGTGGGGTGTGTGTTCCCATCCAGGCTTGCGGTCTCTCCTGGACAATGCACTTGGTTGGATTTGTGCAGGAGAGTGACAGCCAAAGAGCAGCCACTGCATCCTGTCAGCACAGAGGCACCGGGGCCGACCCTGGCCCAGGCCTGAGGTGTAAACCAGGCATCCACTTGGTCATACTTAACAGGCCTGGGTTTATGGTTCCCCAAGAGTAGGCGGAAGGGTCTTTAGAGCTGTTTTTCTTTGATTTCCTGCCTTTTCTTTCTTCTGGAAAAAAAATCAAACAAAATTTGTTCAGAATCCAAAGGCAACAGTGTTGTGGCTGGCACAGGCAGGTCTCCCTCCCGTGGCCGTCCTGTCGCTCATTGCACGACTCTATTTTACTTTTGTAACTATGCTGAATCCTGCCAAGGCTGTCGCTCTGCCTGCTGAGCCCTCAGGGAGGCCTTGGACATGACTGCTCCCCAGGCTACAGTGTCATTATTCCTTTATGACTGGCTCCCTGGTTTTGAGGGGAAGGCAAGTGACTAACTCTCACTGGGTTCCTACTAAGTCAGTCCCTTCAGCTGAGGCAGACCTCCTCTTTCTTCCTGTGATATCAGCCTTATTATTACTATTATCCTACTATCATTCCCATTTTACAGATGGAAAACCATCAGCTCTACTCGAGGGCCTATCTGAAATGGAAATGGTCTGCAGGCCCCTGGGCCCCTGGACAGTCCTGTGGACAAGGGGTCAAGGGGTCAAGGGGAGGAGCTTCTAAGAAAGGGTGGACCCGCCCCATACCCGGAAACAAGAACAACCACAAAAACACAATGGTCTCCAGTGTATTTGCAGATTTCAGAGATCTTCCTGCTTCATTCTTTAGATAAAGCTCTCCCAGACAACTGAGGAAAACAAACAAACACACAAAACAACTCTCTGCCCATGGTGGACAGCTGCAGCCCGAATCAGCCATGTGGGCCATGACCTCCCTCTCTTGTCATTGGCGCCTCCCAAGCCCGCCTGCCCATGAAGGAAGAGCGCAAACGCTTCCCTCCTGGAGCCTTCCCGGGCTCCCTAGTTATGGGCTGGATGTTGTTCCCCAAATTGTTAGACCCAAACCCCCAGTACCTCAGAATGTGAATGTATTTGGAGACAGGGCCATTAAAGAGCTAATTAAGATAAAATGAGGTCATGAGGGTGTGTCCCACTCCACTATGACCGACTGGTGTCCCTATAAGAAGAGGAGATTAGGACACACAGACCTCAAAGAGGGAAGACCAGGTGAAGAGAGGGCGGATGCCACCCGCAAGCCAAGGAGAGAGGCCTCAGGAAAAGGCAGCCCTGCCCACGCCTTGATCTTGGATTTCTAGCCGCTAGAACTGTGAATTTATTCTAAATTTCTATTCTTTAAGCCACACCGTCTGTGGGATTCTGGTATGGCAGCTGGAGCAGACTAACACGCCCCATATCCAAACCTCCCCACCCCAAGGTGAGGTAATTTTCCCTCCACCAAATGCTCACGTCATTGCACTTACAAATGTTTATGTCTTTCCTACAAGGAAGAGAACGTAACAGGAGCGCCCCGAGTACAGACCTAAGGGAGTCGGGGTGGGGACATCAGCTTTGAAAGGCGAGGAGTCTTTTCATACCGACTTACTTTCAGATACTTAAAATTGCAGAAGTCTCAAGTCAACAGACCAAAGTGTCCCTTTTCTTCTTATTTTCCTCTCGTTTATGATGGTCTTCTAGCCACATGAGATTCACTTGAGTTTTCTCATCTGTAATTAGAGATGATCACATCAATCGTTAAAACCTGTTGTAAGTAGTAAGCTGTGATAGAGTTTACATAGCACATAGTGCTAGTCACACAGTAGGTCTTCAGTAATGCTGATTTGCTTCCCGTTTGTATCCAGCCTGTCTCCTCTGAGAGGCTCTGCATGAAGGAAATCTCAGATACTGAGAAGCTTATTGTATTCGTTTGGAGGGCCGCCACAACAAAGTACCACAACTGGGTATCCGAAACAGCAGAAATGGATTGTCTCATAGTTCCAGAGATCAAAAGTCCGAGGTCTAGGTGTCAGCAGGGTTGGCTCCTTCTGAGGGCCATAAGGAACATCTGTTCCAGGACTGTGATGGCTAATTTTACCCGTCAACTTGACGGGGCCAAGAGGTTCCCAGATTATACATTATTTCTGAGTGTGACTGTGAGAGTGTTTCTGAATGAGATTAGCATTTGAATCCTGGGCTGAGTAAAGTAGATGGCCTTCCCCAGTGCAGGTGAGCCTGAACAGAACAAAAGGTGGAGGAAGGAGGAACTCACCCCTTTTGTTTTCTAACTGTTTGAATTGAGACATCTCATTTCAATTTCTCCTGCCCTCAGACTATGACTTACATCATCAGCTCCCCTGGTTCTCAGGCCTTAAGACTCAGACTGAATTATACCACTGGCTTTTCCTGGGTCTCCAGCTAGCAGAGGGCAGATTGTGGGACTTCTCAGCCTCCATAATTGCATGAGCCAATTGCTCATGATAAATCTTTTATATTTATATATATATGCCTATATATATATTTATGTACAGGCATGTATATGTTTATGTGTATATATGTATATACATATGTATATACACACATATGTGTGCGTGTATGTGTGTGTACACATATCGCCTATTGATTCTGTTTCTCTGGAGACCCTGACTAATGGGATGCCTTTCTCCTAGCTTTGGTTCTTTGCTGGCAATCTTTGGCATTCCTTGGCTTGTAGAAGCATCACCCCAATGCCGGTCTTCATTTTCGTGTAGTATTCTCCCTGTATGCGTGCCTTTTTATCCAAATTTCTCCTTTTTATAAAGACACCAGTCACATTGGATTAGGCTCATCCTAATTGACCTGATCTTAATTAATTACATCTACAACAAACCTATCTTCAAATAAAATCACATCCTTAGGTATTGAGGATTAGGATTTCAACATATGAGTCGGGGGTGCGGCATACAATTCAACCCATAATACTCATCTTCCAGTTGATGCTAGAATTCTATTTACAGCCTCTCTGTGCCTAACTTTGGACCAAGTGATGAAAATCGACTATCTTCCCAGACAATCTTTCTATCTAAGGACATCTTGAAACATCATTGTTTCTTCCTATAATTCTAGCTTTCATGGACATAGATCATATCAATTTTATTCTCCTTCTGATTCATCTAAACAATTTGAAGAAACATGCTCTTTGTTTTGAAAATCCCAGGCTCCTTGGAGTCCTCCACCACAAACATGCTCAACCTTGGCTGCTCCTTAGAATCACCTGAAAGCTTTAAACAAACCTGATGCCCAGGACCCAGCGCAGACCAATCCCATCAGAATTTCCAGGGGAAGGACCAAAGCCTCAGCTTGCTTTTCAAAGCTTTCCGGGTAATTCTGATGTAGAGCCAAGGTTGAGAACACTGTTCTATTAGGATACTGGGAGTCCATCTCATCTCCACGGGTGAGAAAACGGACTGTTGAAGAGCATATTTTGAGGCCTTTGGATTCAACCAAACATGACACCCTGGCATTCTAACCACTGAAAGATTGGGAAAATCCTGTGTGAGCTTGTGTCAAATATTCCTTCCTTCCTTTTCAAACGTGTATATTTAAGAGGCAATGTGAACCATCTGTTTTTAATTCAGTGACACTTAAGTCATCATTGGAATGCTATTTTGTAGAAACCCTGCTGATGCCTCAGGATGTCATTTGAAAAGACCTGGTTGCTCAACCTGGAAGCCCAGTGGCATGGGTTGGGTTGGGTTGAGCAGACAGATTTGAAAGCCAAAAAGATCTAGACAGTATCCCAACATGTACTCTGTGAGTAGAACCCCCCAGAACAGCTGATTTCTTTATTTTTAGGTCTGGGCATAATGCTGGTGCTTGTACTTTTGATCATGTCCTCTCTCATTCTCTCTTTCTCTCTCTCTCTCTCAGCATGAGGCCTTTAATCTATTTATCAAAACTAAACTGATTTGTGCCAGGCTCAATATTATAGAAAACAAACAAAACTGACTAGTTATGATAAAATCTGGGCTTCAAGTAGCTCAATTACAGAGAAAAACAAATGCTTCAAGGTAAGAAATAAGTTCCAGGAATACAAATAGCTCTGAGGGAAATACACGGTAATGGAAACCATCAAAAAATTTTGTATCTATTATGTAAGAGAACATCTAATCCATTCCTCCATTTTATAGATGAAGAGACTGAGGCCAAGAGAGTGAGAGAGATGGAAACTTATTCAAGATCTCACACAAAAACTATTTCAATATCCACGGCAGAAATGAGGTCTCCTGTCTCCCAGACTAGGGTTTTCCAAAATATCATCCTGCTAGGAGATACTCAAATAAAAATAAAATATGAGCATGATTTGTTTTATTTTGCTCCAGTAGACTTGGCCTGTAGCACCCATAGTATCCGATATCAAGAAGGGCAGTTTTTTTGTTTTTTTTTTTACCTTTATCTCCCCAAAGCCTCCCGGTACATAGTTGTATATTCTTCACTGTGGGTCCTTCTAGTTGTGGCATGTGGGATGCCACCTCAGCATGGTTTGATGAGCAATGCCATGTCCACGCCCAGGATTCGAACCAATGAAACACTGGGCCACTTGCAGCGGAGCGCACGAACTTAACCACTCGGCCACGGGGCCAGCTCCAAGAAGGGCAGTTTTACTGGGCTGTTAGAAGGAGGAGGGCAGAGCCTGTTCAAGGGCAGAAGAGATGAGAAAGAGTTCAATATGGCACGGAGAAATTGGCAAAGGGGACCAGGATGAGGGCCCCAGTTAGGAGCCTGTTTCAATGGCGGGTAAGAATGGAAGGATGCTGTTCAAGAATGGGGGTGAGTGACAGGGTCCTATTTGCATTATTGAACAATGGTTTCCACCACTGGCTTTATATTAGAATGAACTAAGAAGGATTTAAAGTAATACTGGTACCCAGACTCTGCTCCTCCCCCCAATAATTCTAATTGATCAGAAATGGGGCCCAGAAATTGTTATGATTATAAAACTTCCCTGGTGAGTGGACATGCTCTAACAGTCTGGGTAAGAAATGTTGAAGAGAAGAACTGGTGTAATGATAGTGGGAATGTGCAGCGGAGAAGGCTGTGGGGAAAGATATGCAAGAGTGATTCAATGGAACTTAGCGATTAATTGGTTAAAGGATGCAAGAAGGAGAAGTGTCTGCTTTTGGCGGCTTGGCAGATGATGGGTCTATTCATTGGCTGTAGAGAATACAAGATTCGAGGCTGGTTTGATGAGGGTGTGGATAAATTCACGTTTAGACCTGTTAAGTTTGAGATGCCCATGAAACATCGGGGCAGTGTTTAAAGCTGATCGTATGAAGGAGCCTGGAGCTCAGGAGGTAGTTCTGTATTGGAGCTTGCTATATGTTAATATTTATGAACTCTAATCCTTAATCAAGGCAAAAAATAAATCTTCTAGCCAGGAGAAGCTCAGCAACCAGGTCATTGCAAGCCCCGGAAACATGAGTACACTCACTGCCACTACCTCACCCTCTGTCAGATGACAGCTCTAGGACACACTATACCCAACTCCAGGCACCCTTCTGCCCCACGGCTCATTATCCTCAGAGTTAGCTGTTATGTGGGACAAGTCAGGTTGCTAGGAACACGCCATTTTTCATCAGTGAGGGCCTGTCCTAATGCTGGAGACCTGAGTTTGTGGGGAGAGGCGGAGAGAGGGGGACAACAGGGGTGTGGGATGGCAGGGGAGAGGCAGCAGGAAGGGGGTGCAAGGAATCGCTGTGAAAGCATTCCATTGCATGTAGGTGGCTCTGGAGGGAGGAAGAAATAGATATCAGTTACAGAAACATCAGAGACTGGAAAAAGCTACAAGCAGAGCCTCAGACATTGGTCTCTCCAAAAAGTTAAGCAAGTGACTCAGCCTTACATCATGCCCTAGATATCGCCAAGGCGCCTGAGGCCAGATCACCACCAAGGGGCCTCCCCAAGGCTCTGGTCATCCTCCCATGCTGTGCAGGAGAAGCTGTCCTACTTGGCTTGGGGTGTGTGGCTCTGGACGGGAACAGGGAAGCCGGCTCAGGTGACATCTTCTGAGTCCATCAGGTAGAAGAGGTGGCCACTTACTAGGAAATGCACAAGCACTTGCAATTCAACTTCCCTCTGCATGGCTGCAAGAGACAAATGTCCCTGATGGAGTCTGACCTCCACACATCCCCAGTGACAGTTCCTAAAATGGCTCCCAAAGAAGGAGAACTTTTCCAAGCTTAGAGTTCCCTCTGAAAGCTATGCAAGATCTAAAGTGTAGATCTTACAATATACAGGTGCCATGGTTGGCATCTGACATACATTTTCCTATTTAATCCCCATACAAATTTTGCCAGGGTTTGTTATCTACTTTGACTAAGGTGACCGAACCAATGAATGGTGAACAGGGGTGTGAAAGAGGTCTGTCTAGATCAGACTGTCATCTGTTTCTTTCCACTTCCATCAATATTGGGCAGATCTGTAGCCTGAGGCACTTCCAAGACTGGGAGGGCAGCCTGCCTTGCTGCAAGTGTTACCTTGAACTTATTAGATGTTTGATGGTTTATCAAGGGATATAAAAAGTAATAGGCAAAGTGCCAGGAACTCCAAATTTAAGCTTCAGCTTTGCTGTCCACTAGCCTCATACAGGAATTAAAAAATATGCCCTGTACCCTTTGAAGAGCAGTTTTCCTTTCTATATAGTAGGGATAATAACACCTAACTCCCTTTTTTTTTTTTTAAGATTAAACATCAAAATTGTGCCCACTTCATTAAATTTGCTAGTTTGGTCTCATTGTCTTTAACATTAACTAGGGACTAAAGAAACTACCCAAATACTGGATTCTAGACAAAAAATATGCCTTACCTTTATGTTGATTTTGATGAGATGCACTTGGAGTCATTATATTTGCATATCTTTAAGCTTTAACAATCGAATGCAATGGTAACCGACTCTGTTGTGGTGATGTAAGAGCACCAGCAACTAGCACATTGGAAAAATAAGATTAACTGTTTAAAATTGAGCCTTGATGACAATTTGGCATGGCTTTCCATGCACGCCTTTTCCCTGAGCAAAAAATAATAAGAAGAAGAAGCAATAATAAGCAAAAAATGCCAAACAATGAACCCAACAGGGTGCCAGCTTTGGCAAGGCAGGAAAAAGCCACCCAATAATTCCAATTTAGACTAAGATTTGTCTCTTCTGCTTCAGTCCAGTGAAAACTGGGAAAGCCCAATGGTTCAATGCCCTCCCACGCTCACCTCCTGCACATTGCACGTTGGCCAAACTGCTTAATTTATACTATTATTTTCCTTAGACCTGCATATTTTATCTAAATCTGGTCCAGATATTTTGTAACAATAAGTGTATTTAGAGACAGAGGCAGCTCTAATTTGATCTTAAAAGGTACAAGGTTTTTAAAAGCAGACTTTTCTGAATCTGGAGCAGGAAAGGCAGACGAAGCTGATTTGGAGCCGAGGTTGGCTTACCCCGCTGACTCACAGTGTGGGCGCTCTTAAAGTGCAATAAACTGTCCGCTCCAGAGAACAATGCCCCCATTGTGAACATCGCTACATTCCAGAGCCTGGGCTTTCTACACAACACGGCTAAGTGTGCCCTGGTGAGGAGGCCGAAGCATTCGTGGAAATGAGACGGTTCCCTCCAGTGTTTTCTGTAGCTCCTCTCCCTTCCTGTCTGAAGGAGTCTAATTGGATACAGCTGGATCATCCCAGCGCTCCAAGCTGGAATTTGCTTGAGAAAGAGGTGTGGGGAGAGCAGCTCCCACTGCATTCTGAGCCCCCAGGCTGCGGGAGACCCCTGACAGAACACTCAGGATCTCGCTAAAGTCACTGTGTGTGTTTTCCCAACTGCCAAGACCCAGCTACACAAAACTGAAGTCACTCTTTAAGAATGCCTGCAGATTAAATTTATCTCGGGCTTGAAACACTGGGAATAAAAATTAACAATAAGAATAATGGTAATAAGTTGTAGCATTACTTACTTCCTAAAATATTTTCCCTCCTTATCAGTTGATTGACTACTTTAACTTTGTTCTGAAAAAAGATGTTCTTAGGCTAGGGTACAAAAAAGCATAGGTAGCACTGTGGGAAGAGCATGATTTTGGTTTAAAACCCAGCTCTGAGAATTACCGGTGTGTGACTGTGGGCCAGTCCCTTAAATCTTGTCTGAATCTCTGCTTCCTCAGGTTGCAAATGAGCATATGTAAAAGCATATTTCAAATTTAAATGAGAATTATAAAAAGAATGATCAGATAGTAATAAAATTAAACGTTTTTTTTTGATGGACCAGAAGGTATATATGGACATGAATGTAGCATTTCCTTCCAAAAGGGAGGAAAACTTCTTCCGACGGTAAAGGAATCCTCGCAACACTTTTGGTTTCCAAATTAGAAATTGATAGAACGCTTGCTTATGAAACACTTGAATTTGTGTGATGTGATTTTATAGTCACATCTTTTTGCATTTATTTATTTTTATCTCCATTGATAAATTACTCCATTTATTTACTTGCTTTGCTTTGAATGACTTTTGGCTCTTTACAAAAATCGAATCCATTCTCAAAGTTCAAAGACTTGACATGGGGAGGAAATTGCGAAGTCTGTTTCTCCACGCCTTAAATCAGCCCCTTACATCTCGTGAGCAACAACCGTGCCAAGGAGCTACCTTCCCCAGCGAGCTGCTCTGCAGGAGAGAGAGTTTACACTAATTGGATGCCTAACGTATGCCATGCTGTATGTTAGGTGTATCTCATGCCCATCTGATTTTATCTTCATAATAACATTGCGAGGTAGATAATGTTATCTCTAGTCTAAAGATGAAGACACTGAAACTTGGGTATTCTAACTTGTTCTCATCTACCTGGTAAATAGGGGAGCTAGAATTAGACCCCAATTCTCTCTGAGCCCAAAGTCTATGTTCTTTTTCCACCACACCAGACATCCTCTCCATCCACGTGGATATGCATGCCAAATAACTGGCCTCATTTTATAGTCATACCTCCTTATCTGTTCATTCTACCATATTTCTTGAGTGCCTTCTGTGATTGTGGCACTGAAGGGGGCCTGTGAGAGATCCAAGTCTTTACGAAACACATAGACTTCTCTGGCTCCATATCTCCAAAGCCTTCCATTTCCCCATTTGTTACTCAAACAAAGTACCATGATAGCATCACATGTTTAACGAATGTTAGCACTGAATATGATACAAAATTAATTCCTTACACGCCACAAATCAATAGCGCTTTGTCCTCAGAACATGTACAATGGTACTCTAGCTGGATCTAGATAAGATAAAAAGGAGGTCTAGATATAACTATCTGGATCAAAAGTGATACAATTTATCTTCCACTTTGAGCCAAGATGGAGTAACAGGACTAGATTTACCTTCTCACTTGAAAAAACAAAAAACTAGCAAAATATATGGGACAGTGTTTTTTAGGAGAAAACAAAAGAGCGTGATCAAAGAGTGAGAGAAAACTCTATGATTGTTCCAGCTTACTGCCTGAGACAGTCTGCAGATCATGCTGTAGGAGGAGTGAACCTAGGCAGCACTGCGTGGACCTCGTGGGGAAAGAAACAAAGCTGAGCTTTCCGCGAATCCAAGGAAGCTAGAGTTTGTAGGACAGAGTATTGAAGGGGAGAAAGCTCTGCTAAGAAAGAATCCTGGAGCAATGCAAATGGGCCCCCTTAAGTTTCTGCCAGAATATTGATCCAGACATGCACATGAGCAAACTACCCAAGGCTAGGGAAAGAACCATCCAAAGAATTAAAGAGAACAGTGCTCAGTACTCACACATGAATGGAAATAGTGCCTGTTCACCACCCAGATTGGAAAAACTGATTATTCCCTGGGCATAGGGGAGAACACTCAGGAAAGTCTTGCCTCAGTAACGGAAAGTAAGCCCTGAACTGCTCTGGATCTGCCCAACAAACTATAAAAGCAAGACCCTAAAGCATCAAGCTTTTCCCAAATGACTTAGCAGCATTCCAGAATGAAGCTTAAGAATATTTATGAGTAAAAAAAAAAAAAAAATCCTGCATCCAATAAGGTAAAATTTACAATGACTGGAAGCCAATCAAAGATTCTGACCCAAAACTGACACATACATTAAAATAAGCAAAGACATTATATCGTCACTATAAACACATTTCATATAGTCATAAAGTATAGACATGGAATATTTTTTTAAAAGACCCAAATTGAACTTCTAGAGAGAAAAATTATAATTGTAAGAGGAAAAATACACTGGTACGATTAATGTCAGACTAGACATTTCAGAAGAAAAGATAGCGAAGCTAAAGGTATAGCAATAGAAACAACTAAAATGAGCCAGAGATTAAATAATAATTTAAAAAATAATAATAGTATAAGTAATTAAAAATAATTAAATAATTTTTTAAATAATTAAAAAAATAATAGCAGAACATTAGTGAGCTGTAGGATATGTTAAGCAACCCAATACGTTATTTGTATTCCCTGAGGTAGAGAAGAAAGCAGAGTGGACAGAAAAAAATATTTGAAGGAAAAATGAGCTAAAAATTTTTGAATTTGATGAAACTATAAACCTGTAGACCTAAGAAATAGGAAGAAAACTATACCAAGGCACGTTATAATCAAATTGCTCAAAACCAACAATAAAGAGAAACTCTTTAAAACAGCCAGGAAAAAATAGACACATTTTTATACACAGGAACAAAGATGACAGAGACAGCAGAATTCTCATCAGATACAGCACAAGGAAGACGACAGGCTAGGAAGATCTTTAAAGTACAGATAGAAAAATATTGTCCTCCTTGAATTCTATACCCAGCAAAAATATCTTTAAAAGTAAAAGAGAAATAAAAACATTTTTCAGAAATAGCAAAGCTAAAAGCCTCGTCAGCAGCAGACACACACTTCACAAAATGTTGAAGGAAGTCTCAGGTTTCCTTTAAATCTTTCAGGGAAATAGTATCAAATGAAATATGAGGCTAGGCAAAGGAAGAAAGGCACTAGAAATGCTTACTAGATGAGAAATATATGTTTTATAATTATGTAAATCACTTTACAAGATAATTGACTGTAAATAAAAATGCATAATAAAATGTGTAAGTAAAATATACGGCAATGATAGCATAAAGTCTGAGAGAGGAGAAATGGAAACATATTATGTTAAGGTTCTTATACCATTTGTGAAGTGATATACTATCACTTAGATGTAGATTGTGATAAGTTAAAGATGTTCATTGCAAATCCTAAAACAACCACTAAAATAACAAAACAAAGAGTTATAGCTAATAAGCCAAAAGAGGAGATAAAACTGAATCATAAAAAAGGTACAACTAATATAAAGCGAAGTCAGAAAAAGAAGAAAATGGGAATAAATAACAGTCTAGAACATTGGTTAGTAGTAAAATAATAGACTTAAACCTCACTGCATAAATAAATGCATTAAATTTAAACAATTTAGAAACCCTAATTAAAAGGCAGAGATTGTCATAGTTTGCAAAAAAGACGTATCCAACTATATGCTGACCACAGAAACACATGTTAAATATAAAGACACAAATAGGTTAACTGTGAAAGGTTAGAAGAAGATACACCATACTAATACCATAGTGTTAGTATTACCATACTATACTCAAAATGAAGCTATACTGGCTATATTAATGCCCAACAAAGTATATTTTAGAGGAAAGAATATTACTAGGAATAAAGAAAATAATTTCATAATGATGATGATAAAATATATGAAAGTCTTGTACACTGAAAACTATACAGCATTGCATAGAAAAATTAAAGAAGACCTAAATAAGTGGAGAGATATTCCCTGTTCCTGGGTCAGAACACTCAATATTGTTAAAATGTAAATTTTCCAGGGGCTGGCCTGGTGGCGCAGTGGTTAGGTTCACACATTCTGCTTCTGCGGCCGAGGGTTGGCTGGTTTGGATCCCGGGCGCGGACCTACACATGACTTGTCAAGCCATGCTGTGGCAGGTGTCCCACATATAAAGGAGAGGAAAATTAGCATGGATGTTAGCTCACAGCCAGTCTTCCTCAGCAAAAAGAGGAGGATTCCCAGCAGATGTTAGCTCAGGGCTAATCTTCCTCAAAAAAAAATTTTAAAGAAATGCAAATTTTCCCCACATTAACTTATAGATTCAATGCAATCCCATTCAAAACTCCAACCAGTATTTTAGTAGTAATCAACACTCTGATTCTAAAATTCATGTGAAATCACGCAGGACCTATAACAGCCAAAATAAATTTGAAAGAGAATAATGAAGTTAGAAGACTACTACTTCCTGATTTTGAGACTTACAGACATGGAGTTATCAAGACAGTGTAATATGAGTGCAAGGGTCGAGAGACTGATCAATACAACATAATAGAGTCTAGAAATTGACCCACATATGTTTGGATGATGGATTTTCAAGAAAGTTGCAAAAACAATTCAGTGGAGAAAAGGCTAATCTATTCAGTAAATGATGCTGCAACAATTCAATATCCATTTGCAAAAATAAAATAAAATAAACTTTGATCTATGTCTTGCATGATATACAAAAATCACTCAAAACAGACTATTGACTTAAATATAAAAGCTAAAACTATAGAACTTACAGAAGAAAACCTTTGTGAGATTGGGTTAGGCAAAGCTATGACACTATAAACAGGATCCATAAAAAACTAAATTGATAAAGCAGACTTCATCGAAATTTAAAACTTCTACCCTTTGAAAGACACTGTTAAGAAAATGAGGAGAAAAACCCAAGAATGGGAAAAAATATTTAAAAAGCATATATCTGACAAAGGACTTGTATTCAGAATACATGACAAACCTTCAAAAGTCAATAATAAGAAAACAAACAACAGCAAAACCTAAGCAAAATATTTTAACAGGCACTTCACTAAACAAGATGTAAGCATATGGAAAATAAGCTCTGTATCATTAATCACCAGAGAAATGCATAGTAAAACCACAGAAAGTCACCACCACTCACCTACAGGAATTGTAAAATTGAAGAGAATGGCCATATCAAGTGCTGATGAGGATCTGGAGGCTCATACACCACTGCCATGATGGAAAATGGGGAAACCACTTAGGAGGCAGTTTGACAGGTTCTTACGAAGTTAAACATGCAGGTACTACATGACCCCCTCTGCTCCTACTTATTTACCCAAAAGAAAAGAAAGCACAGGCCCATACAAAGTTTTGTTCAACAATGTTCATAGCAGTATTAATTGTAACAGACCAAACCTGGAAATAACTCAAATGCCAATAACAGGTGAATGGATAAAAAAACTGTGGTATATGCATACAGTGGAATAAAAAGGAGCAAACTATTGCTATGCTCTGGGTGAATCTGAAAACAATTATACTGAGTGAAAGAAGGGAGACTACAGAGCATGCACTGTGTGATTCCATTTAAATAAAATTCTAGGAAGTGTGAACTGCTGTATAGTGAGAGAAAGAACATTAGTGGTTGGAGGATGAAGAGAAGAAGGAAGGAGAGATCCAAAGGGGCACAAGGAAACTTTGGGATGATGGACATGTTCATTATTTCAATTGTGGTGACAGTTTCACAAGTATATATATATGGATATATATATATATATGCCAGAACTTACCAAATTCTGTGTTTTAAATATGTTTAGCTTATTGTAAATAAAAATAATTTGTATTGTTTTCAACAACAGTTCCATTAAAAATGCAATCAAGTTTTTAAAAATCACATCTCCAAAGGACTAATAAAACAGTTTTCCGATGAAATATTGATTAAATTGTCCAAAATAAGCCACAGGGTATGAATGTTGAACAGCTATGCTTGCTCTGGTTGGCATAATTGCTAGACAGCCTGAAGGAAAAACAATGACAGCTTAGCCAAACAGAACTCAGTGGAGCGAAAATCCCTCCAAACCCAGCAGGGTCCCTCCTAACTATCTTACAGTGCGAGGAAAGGCAGCTTTTTCTGGGCCTTGCTGCATATTTCTCAGCACCTGGAAGGCCCAGCTGGGTTTCAGAGATGCACAGGTGGAACTGGCCTGGGAGTAGATAGGCAGGGTGGGAAGCTGCAGAAACAGAAAGCCATCATACATCCAACCGTAAACTACAAACAGAGGAAAGAGGATGGAAGGGTTATGCCTCCCTCAGCCACACAACTCAGCCGTTCCGTAGAATGTGCGGGAGAGCTTCGAGGTCTCACAGTGGGCTGAGGCACATAGTCCTGAAAGACCAGGAGGCCCAGAGGCCCCCTCCTACCAACCCCACACTCATGGCTGAAATAAAACCAAATCCTGGTACCTGCTTCTTCCCCATGTCCCTGCACATTCATCTGAAGTGTGACAGAACAAAACCTTGTGGAACAGTTACCCAAGGCTGGCCCCAGAACACCTGGGTCCTATTCTTCATCTTTCATTATTTCCAAACTTCTGTTTCCTGACAATCCTATTTTTCTCTTCCTTTCTCACTCTTCTCTCTCTCGTCCCTCATATTTTCTCTTCCTTGCAATCTTCTTTAAATGATGTCTGAACAAAGCAGAAAATACGTAAACGAAGTGCATGAAGATCACTTCTTCAGTGAATATTTACTAAGTAGCATCAATGCCCTGCAAACTGTGCTGGGTGCTAGGGTGAGCAAGTGAACAATGAACAAGGCCTTTGAAAAACTCACTGTGAAACCAAAGGGATAAATGTGAAATGATGCATTGCAAAATGATTCATACATGCTAAAATATAAATCAGTGATGATGGAGCCCAGTGAAAGGACAGCCAGCTTTGCCTCCCTAAGCATTGTGAAAGGAGACAGCATGTGAGCTGGATTTTGAAGAAAGAGTAAGAGTTTGTCAGTCCAACAAGAATGGGGAGGCCAGAAAAATGGGGGCATTTCATGCAGCAACACAAATACAAAAGCAAATAATGGTAAATGGAAGTGTCTATGATTAACAGTACGAAATCCACTATGGCTGGAATGTGACATGAGGATGGATTTGTGGCTGGAGCAGCCCTGAAGATACTAATTAAATGACTATTACATCTGGGGCCTGGGCAAGCCGCTAGCTCGGGGCCACTATTTTTTTTTTCTCCCGAAAAGGACTTTGACTAAATTATCTCTCATGTTGGCTTTAACCCTGTGATCTCATGACACACCTACCGGTCAGCAATAGTCTCCCGTCTCTCTTACAACGTATGTGCACCCATCGGCCTGAGATATGCATTGCATCTTTTAAGAGTTTGAATGATAAACCATCTCTCACATAAACAGAATCCACAAGAAAATCTCCCTGCTGAAGGCAGAGCAGGTTTTGGCTCAAAGCCTGATCTTTACATGTATCAAGGATAAAGATGGGTGATCTAAAAGTCAATATCTTCACAAAGCAGTGCAGTTAAAGGAAATAATAGATTTGATGTCCGCACTACCTTGCCAGAACTGTTAAATGCTATTCACAATGCAACAGGCATACAATACAAATAACCGTCCACTCTGCATGTCCTCCCTCACTCTTGTTCTCGGGGAGGATAACAGGATAATAGAAGATTCAGCAGAAGATTTGCAAAGGACTGTTTGCTGGTCAAGAACATTATCTCTGGGGTTATGTTTGTTTCCAATGACCCATCCTGTCATGCAGCCCGCCCTGCAGCGTCGCACGTGTTAGGATTAGGAGTTCCAAACCCCTATATTACAGAAGAGAAAGCTTCTTAGGAGGCCTAAGAAAGGGATGCCTGAATGAGCCACGAAGCAAATTATGGCCTCTTAGTTAACTCTGGGTTTCTCCTAGGAATCAGTGTGAAAGAGATAAAGAAGCATTGGTCGTGGGATTGGTCAGAGCCTGCCTAGAAGGCCAGGTCTGCCCTTTCCCGGCTGAACAGTCCCTAGCAGGATGGTTGTCTTGTCTATGTAGCCTTGTCAAGGGGGAAAAATAATATCGAGTGCAAAGGATTGCCATAGGATTGAAAGTAATGCACGGGAAGGGCTGGCATGGTGCCTGGTACGTATTAGGCACTCACTAAGTGAGTCCAGCATAATATATCCATTGCATGAGGCCTGGGTCCCTCTGGGGACATACACTAAAGACATATTTCATGTGGAGGTAAGGTTATGATGTTAATGTAGGTGGAAAGTGAAATATAATCAAACTGCCCTTGAAAATCACTTAGGAAGGTGCCATGACAGAGACCAATATATTCTTTAGTAACTCTAACACAGCCAGTTGGGTTTTTTTCCAATCCAGCAATGGAACAGATCACTATTTTATTTGGTTGACCACCAGTTACAGTAGTTGGCTTATGTTTAGGGACAATATTTGACCCTTTTTTTTGTGTGTGTGGAAGATTAGCCCTGAGCTAACTGCTGCCAATCCTCCTCTTTTTGCTGAGGAAGACTGGCCCTGAGCTAACATCATGCCCATCTTCCTCTACTTTATATGTGGGATGCCTACCACAGCATGGCCTTTTTGCCATGCATTTTTTTTTCTCCGAAGCCATGTCCGCACCTGGGATCCAAACCAGCGAACCCCGGGCCGCAGAGAAGCAGAACGTGAGAAATTAACTGCTGTGCCACCGGGCCGGCCCCTGACCCTTTTTTTAAAGAGGCATGGAGTTGAGGCAGCTGATGGAAGAAAGAACAGATCCTTTGTTTCCTCATCTGCCAAAAGAAGATAATGATAATAATGCAGATTTAGGTGTCCTGCCCTCCTTACAACTTATCAGGGTCAAAGAAAAAAATGCAAGAAAAAAAACTTTTTAGGCTATAAGATGCTTGTAAATTAAAACTACTATATAGATTTGTCTATGTGATTGGCAATAAAACACCCTGGAAATTCCTGATTGCAATAAAGGAGATTGAAATGAAGATTTAAAATATAATGGGTAATATCAGTCACCTCAAGTTGCAGCCCAAGTTTGGTTCTGTGAACAAAAGGCCCAATAATTTAGAGATGCCCAACCTAATCACAGATCCAGCTGTGATTTCGCCTAAGGAAAGTGAAACTGAACTATTTGTATTGATCCCTTCTGTACGGGCAGAATGGAGAGCTATCTGCCTGGAGGTTGGACCCAAAGAGAATCCAAGAGCAAGGTCAAGTTAGTGTAACACAAATTATCTCTAGCTGATGGGAAACTTAAAGGATCTGCTCCCAGCTCTTGAAGCTGCCCTATTGTGTCAGGTCTAATTTGCATTTCTTTTAACATTTAACAACTCTAAAGTCCAAACGCATTTTAAGTGAAGGAGTCTTACAGTTACTGTCATCAAGATAGCACTACTGTTGTAGTTGTCGCTAATTGTGCATTCATGAACTTGGACTTATCTCTTCATTTTGATTTCACTTCTGTGTCCAAAATACTATAAAATGTCTCTTTCAATAAGTTTAAAATAAAAATTTGGAGTGATAAAGAAGCATTGTATTATCATGAAATGACAACATTTTCTTCTTTTATCTCCTCCTCCTGCTTCTTGTTAGTACATAAAATGATGGTTCTTTCAGTTGGTGGTGGCTTAGGGAAGATAAAATGCTGAATTACACTAAATTTTAAGACTCTTCAATTTCCTCCTCGACCTGGTTCTAGACTCGTGGAACAGCTTCTAATTATAATTTAGCTTCCCAAATACTTGTCACTAAAAGGGGACACTAGATGAACATGAGACATGAGCATCTGAGGAGGGTATTTCTCATTGTACATCAATAACATAGAGTCTGGTTTACACTTCCATCACCGGAATGTTTGATCAACAGGGTTGAGAATCCCCGAGTCTGATCACTTAAGGGTGCTTTGGCAAAATGCAGTCTCTCAGCTGGAAAATCTATGGGGAAGATGCCAAACCACAGTGATCTCATCGCATTTCTGTCCCTTTGCAAGGCTCTGCCTGGGCAGTCAGCCTGGCTCCTACAGGACATCACTGTCCTTTCTTTCTCTTTCTGCCGACACACCTCTGTCTTAGCACTCAGTGCAGCGTCCTCGCATTAAATCTCCCTTATGAGTCAGTCCTGCCATTTGCCTTCAGATCCAGTCCTTGTCCTCTCCTTCCCCAGCTCTGTGTGGCAGGAGGGCTGACCTCGTTCAGGCTCCATTTCCCAGATTCTTGTTCAGCTGCTTCAGCCCACGTGAGGGAATGACAAGAGACGGGAGGGTGAGAAGGGCAAAGCCAGAACATTTCTTGCCTTCTGTCTCTCTGCCTCAAAATGTGTCCCCAGCAGCAGCTCGCTCTATCTGTTCTGTGTCTCCAGCACCCCTGGGGAAACTCAAGGTGGTTTCAACTTGTGCCAGGTGACCCCAGCCCCTTGGCTCGGCTCACACCACCTCCTCACTTTGTCCTTCCAGCTAAGGGGTGGGAGCACTTTACTGCTGCTCCCAATTTCTGGATCACCTCTCTGTTCACCGGTTGGCTTCTCAGTCTTTCATCCCTGCATAACCAATTTCCTCTAACACCTCGACTGGTTTTTTCCTGGGTAGAACTGTGACTAATACACACGGGTCTGTAGCCCCTGTATGAAGATGAGCTGCTGGAAGTCAAGAACTCCACCCCACATCTTTGGACACGTACATTTGAGTGGTACTTGATAAAGTGTTGTCCAATTGAACTGAAAATATGTCACTTAAAATCTAAGCTGACAAACCGATAAACCTGAGAAGCTTTTCTTTTTAAATGGAGCCATTTGCTGCTATAGTTGAAAGAAGACGATTTCAGAAAATCACACGTTCATGCCATTTCCAGAAGCACAGGCTCCTGCAAAATCATTTCCTTTGAAACAATTACTGAACATTAACTGAGCACCTAGCAGCCACCTTAAAGAGATGATTCATAGTCCTCACCACTCAATTCTGGGGTGGGCAGTACATGGGGTCCCATGTAACAGATGAGGAAATTGAGGCTCAGAGATGTTGAGAAAATATTCAACTTCATTCACTTAGCTTATAACTTAGTCAACATTACTCTAATAATGCTGAAACTTTAAGCACTATAAAATTAAGTACTTGTTAAAAATGGCAAGGCTAAAGTCCACACCAAGAAATCTAATTTAGCAGCTCAGAGGTGTAGCCCATTCATAACACTCTTAATATAAATATTCATTTATAACGTCCTCACTTGATCAGATGCATTCTCAATAACATTTTGAGAAATATTGCACTAGAATATAAGGAAAAATGTATCTGTGTTACATTAGTTCAATGATATATCCCCAGAGCCTAGCCAAGGGCCTGGTACTTAACCAATGATCAATAAATGATTGTAGAATTAATAAATGAATGAGTGAATGAACAACTTAACCATTTCTGTCTGAATTCAAATCCTGAACATTTTCTATTAGTCTTCACTAACTTTCATTTTAGACATCATGCCAAAGCCTATTCATTTATTAATTCATTCAATGAACATTTGCTTAACTCTTACTATTATGCCTGGCCAGTGCCAGATACTGGGGAATATATAGATATTCATCAAACATTTAAGACATAGGCACTGCCCCTCAAAGAGTTCCAATTATTGCATTGGAAAGAACCAAGAAAATAAGGGCAACAGAGATCTATAATAATATGTTACAGAGATGTTGTTATAGATTTCTGTGCAGGAAAATTAGAACCACAAAGAAGGAAGTGATCAATTCTACCTGGAAGAAAGAGGCTAGAGAAAAATCCTACAGAAGAGGTAGCGCCTCTGAGGAATCTGGAAAGACAGACGTTTGTCAGTTACATGAGGGATGGGGGCAGCTTTGCACAGAAGGCGGAGTTCAACAAGGTCCTGGAAGTGCGGCTGGCTCCGCAGGGCTCGGAGACCGTGTGTGAATTTCACACACAGAGAGCTACGGCTCTAATGTAAAACCATCCAAATAGTAAAGACCACAAAGCAGATTCCCCAACCAGTTTTGTATGGGAAGGAGGAGAATTTTTCTATTACAAACTGTCTTTTTCCTCTCCCGGCCCCAAATACATACAAACCAGAAGGAGAAGAAGGGTGTTCTGTTTATTTCAACCTTTGATGAGTACGTGGTTAGATTCTAGGTCCGGGATGTCTAAACGCAAAGGCTATGCTCTTTTTTTTTTTTTTTTTTTTCCCGAGGAAGATTAGCCCTGAGCTAACATCTGCCAATCCTCCTCTTTTTGCTGAGGAAGACTGGCCCTGAGCTAACATCTGTGCCCATCTTCCTCTACTTTATATATGGGACTCCTACTACAGCATGGATTGCCACCTGGTGCCATGTCCACACCCAGGATCCAAACCAGCTAACCCGGGCCTCCGAAGCGGAACGTGCACACTTAACCGCTGCGCTACTGGGCCGGCCCAGGCTGCACTCTTAATCACTACATTCACTCAGTCTTCCAAGAAACTGGGAAGTAAAGGCTGAAGAGGAAACAAGACTCTTAATCCATCTTTTCCTGTTTGTGGTCCCTGGGCTCTGCTTTAACGCAAACCGAAACATTCATCCGAGTAAAGGTCACGTGGATGACCCTGAGCTAGACTTTTTATCCTTATTGCCTCATGTTGTCCTCAACATGTTTTTGAAATTTGTATTATTTTCCTCATTTGATAGGTGGGGAAACTGAAGCTCAGAGAGGCAAAACAGCGTGTCCAGGACCACCCAGCTTGTAAGCAGCTCACCTCCACCCATGACAGGATGAATCACCGCCATTTTTTAAATTTTCTTGCTGCTGCTCTTGATGGAATCTGGAATATCCAGATAGGATGAAAATACATACAGCAGTAGACTCCCTGTAACTCCAAAGTAACTTAGCATCATCTCATTTCCCCTCCACGACAGTACGCGTTATCCCCATCTTACAGCAAAGGTTATTGAAAATTAAATATGTCAGTGATCTGGCAAGGCACACAGCCATGAAGAGATTGGGCCATTTAACTTAACTCAGCTCATACTTTAGCCTGAAATTTCCATATTTGGAAGAAATCTCTTTTTTTCTGGATTGTCTGTATTTCCCCAGAGTCATTTTTTAAGTAGAACTATTTAGTAAGGAAAACCATGACTATTCACTCTGGATTTTTCTTTAAAAAGGCCGGACATTTGATGGATTAAATATTAGTTCAGCTGTAATCTAAGACCCCATTTTTATTCCCTTAATTAGTAAACAGACCACTAAACTGTGCCGGATTTGACTTTTCATTGAGGAACAAAAATATTTAAAATGACCACAGCATTAAACTTTCAAAATATTTGCAGCAACATTTTTCTGTAAGCTTTAGTTTTATTCTTTAGTATTATCACATTTGACATAATTATACCTTGTAAATACCTCAAACTTGTAATGACATCCTTTCAAGAATTATTACTAATTATTGTACTTGACATGACAAATTAAATATGTTGTTTGACGTAATTACACTAAATAATTCAAAATGCTAATTATGCTTAGAAATAGCAATTAGCATGATGAAGTTTAAAAAAACAAACTACTGTAAATTTCACCACTGATTCAGTATCACAAACTAGAATTTTCTAGAAGATTTTAATAAAGATTGACTGATATGACTTATAAAATTCTATCTTTAGTCAGGGATGATGAACCATTTTCAATGGCTTCATAAGTCCTGGAATAGACAATGAGAAAATAAAAGAGAGATCAGAGCTTGGTGTTGTCCAAAGGCAAGGTCTTTAGAGGGACCCAGACTTGAGTGTGAGTCCTGACCTGGCCACCACTAACTGGGTGACTCTAGCTAGAGATGTAGTCTTTCTGAATATTTTTTCTCTATAAAGGGAAGCTGTATCTGCCTCTAGGCCTGATGTAGAAATCAGCACTGTTTACAATAGCCAAGACATGGAAATAACCTAAATGTCCATCAAGAGATGAATGGATAAAGAAAATGTAGTGTTTCCATGCAATGGAATATAATTCAGCCACACAAAAAAAGGAGTCTGCCATTTGTGACAACATGGATGAACCTTGAGGACACTACGCTAAGTAAAATAAGCCAGAAACAGAAAGGCAAATACCACATGATTCCACTTAGATGAGGTATCTAAAATTGACAAGTGCAGAGAATAAGTGAGTGGACTGGTGGTTGCCAAGGGTTTTGAGGAGGGAAAAATGAGGAGCTGTGAATCAATGAGTGTGAAGTTTCACTTCAGCAAAATGAGTAAGTTCTAGAGATTGACTGTACGACATTGTGCCTATAGTCAACAATAACGTATGTTACACTTAGCAATTTGTTAAGAGGGTAGATCTCATATTAAGTGTTCTTATCACAATAAATCGTTTTTGTTTGAAAGATATAAAGTGCCTGACATAGTGCATGACCCCTAGGACAGGCTCAATAAATTGAGTTTCCCTGAACCCTACTCATTAAAGGCAGGAATATGCTGAATATGAAATTCTAGGCTACTTGGATAAAAAAAGAAAGGAGAAATAACATAGTTATCAAAAAAAAGTCAACGATCTGAAGAGGAAGGGAAATATTCTCTAATTTGTAGGCTTGTGAGAATATGAGGAGGTGATATTTGTAAACACGTAACTGCCAGAGTGCCTGGCACAGAGTCAGCTCCTCATAAATGATAGGTTCTTTTCCCTTTTATAGGAACAGATTTTTAAACTAAAGCTGAAAACTTTAGCAACTTGTCCAAGGTGAGCTGAACTATGATTTGAACCCAAATGTGAGACTGATGTGGTCTCTTTGCATCATCCTGTTCTGTCATGAAGAGGGGCTGGCCTGCGCCTCAGCGGCCCCCAGCCAAGCCCAACTCGCTCTTCTGGGTGTTCCACTGGCCCCGGTCCTTGCTCTAGCTGCCCCAGCTGCTGCATGTCAGAGGCACGGCTCTCCTTTGCTTTCCTGTGGAATGTCAGAGCTGGAGAGGTAGACACCACTTTCATTTGAATCTTGACAACTTTCTCCTTATTTGTAAAACACTGTGATAAACTAACTTTTTGTCTAAGAGAGACAGCTTATCAGATAGCTCATCAGGGAAGAATGACTGTCAAAGGCACTTGTCTTTTTTTTCAAGGTAAAAAGACACAGAGACAGAATTTTCTTACAGTGTAAAGGAGCTGACCGGCAGGACCCGGCTCCCCGGGCGGGTTGGAGGAGGGCCGGGCTGTCAGCTCAGTAGGTGAAGGCGCAGCACAGGTGTAGGTTTCTACTCCGGGATGGTCAGCCAAGCCAGTGATTCAAGACTGGCCCACTCATCCTGCCTGAGACCTTGAACTCCACAGTGCAAATGAGTTTCTTCAGCCCAAAGTGAGAGAAGAAAAAACAATGTGGGCATCATTTTTAAAGCCCTAGTATGTGCAAATAACTGCTAAATGCAATGTCTGGGAGAGGGAGGGAGTAGTTATTGCTTTATTGGAAAGACACATTTCCTTACAAGTTTATTCCAGGGACACAGGCATGAAGAAGATTGCACAGAATAAGAATTGGGAGAAATCATTTAAGTACTATACTAAGAAAGAGATGAGGTGATTTAATCCATTAATCATTAAATGAATTTAGTAGGTACCTTTTACTCACTACTGATAGAAGTGCAAAGGTGTATGTGTGTGTGTGTTACAGGTCCAAGGCTTTAAGGAAGATGATGGACTGTGGAAGGAACCAATTTTGGAGACAAATATGGTGAGACGTCAGCCTCTGCCTCTGACCAGCTGGGTGACCTTGAGAAGGTTTCTTCACTTCTCTGAGTCTGAAGTTACTCCAATATAAAATGGATGAGGGTGGGGGGAGTTGTCTACGTCAGAGCTGTTAGACTCAAATGTGAAGGGCCTCTTTCCACTGCCCCTCACATGTCCTCTATGAGTTCACACTGAAATGCCTTTCTGCAGGTCTCATTTCAGCTCCGTTTCCTCTCAGCTCCATCATTTATTCAGCAACCTAAGTGAATACACTTAGTATTTATTCTGCACCCCTTTCAGCTGTATAAGAGCCCCACCTTTTCTACTACATGAAATATCCCAATTATAGAAATGTTAAGCATAGAATATAGAATTTGGAGGCAGAAAACTCACATTTGAGTCTGGCTTTACCAATTACACAGCCTGTGGCCATGGAAACATCACTAAACTTCCTTGGTTTAGCTTCTTCCACCATTTGTAGAATGTCAGACTGTTACAGCACAGTGAGAGAGAGGAAACCCATGCCTGAAGATAAGAGATGGTATGACTGGATGATTTCAGTTGAGAACTAAGGCAGAGGCGGTGGGGATGGAGAAAAGAGGATAGATGAAAAAAAGAAAAAAAAGAATTCTAAAAGGAGAGCTGATAAGACTAATCCACTGACAAACTTGGGGACCTGGACAGTGGCAGAAGTCAATTTTGGTTGGCAAGTCTGCATGAAGGGAGATAGCAGGCAGAGAAAGGCAGATGGGAGGAAGAGAAGAGGTTTGGGGACAGAAACTGGGTTTCGTGTTACACGTGCTGAGTTGCAATGTAGTGGGGTGTTCAGTGGATGTGAATCCTTTAGGCTGGCTTGTCATTAGGAATGTAAATGTGGATCATCTTCTCATAGAGCCGAGAGCTTGAATGAGTTCCGCAGCAAAGACCAGGTAAAGAAAAGGGAATACAGAGTTCCGACATCCATTGTGATGGATGAGGGGGAGAAGCAGCCCGTGAAAAGTGCAAAGAAGCAGAAATAGAAAGTAACAGAGTGGTATTGCCCCAAAGCCTAGAGGCCAAAGCAAGGAAGCATGGGAAGGGCAGAGATGGGGGAAGGGCAGACATGGGAGAAAGGCTGGCGGAGAGAGAGAAGCAGCGTTGAAAAGCAGTTGCGACTTGGAGGAGGAGAGAGAGAGGAAAGGCACCTGGATGGGCCATGGAGACACCGGCAGCTTCTCTCTCTATTCTGTCCTTGAAAGCAGGCCATTCAGCCAACCTCTCCATACCCCCTGTCAACAAGAACAGCCCTTACAATAGGCTTATTTTACTGCGTTTTCTATCAGCTTTTATTCTCAAAAAGGATCCATTTGCTTGATAATAAAAAGATAGAAGATTACTACTACAGGCAACTACTCAATATCTACTCCCCCAATCAAAATCCCATATCAGTATATGAGCCAACTCGCCATTTTCTCCTCCCATGCCCATTCTCTCCTGGTTTCTTAACCCAGTGTGGATGGCTCCTCCAGCTTCCTCACTTTCCGATTTCTTCAGTTTTGCCTCCTGGCATTTTGTGTCATGGCTCTCCTTAGTAGCTCCTGGGCAACAATCTCCACATGGTGCCTCTTCTAGGTCTAAGCTGGGAAGGTGGCAAATATACGCCAATGTATCTTCAGTTCAGTGAGGAATCTGTGTTCAGGAGGTTTAGGAATGAGCGTGAAATGATGAACACACGTATTAACACAGCAGTGCTCGAGACAGAATGGCAAGGAGAAAAAACATGGCGCAGGAGCAGCAAGATGAAGAGAAATGCTGGTTCATTTTGATTTGTCTTTTCTCGATTGGAGGAAACCTGAGCGTGCTATAAGTTCAGAAGAAAGCTGTCGGAGGAATGAAGGCTTCAGTGTGGGAGAGAGCAGGTGGGAGAGTGAGCAAGCAGAACTCCTGAGAGCACATCAGCAGAGGGAGGTCTTAAAGGAAGAAACGCCATCTGGTAGCAGGTAGTAAGTGTTAACTATCATTTAGAGGTTGCTGAAGAGAGAAGGGGAGGATGGCAACAGAGAAGGAATTATCTGGATGCAGGAGGAAGTGAGATTCATTCAATCTCAGCCTGGGAATCTGGGATATATCAAATGCAACAGAAGAAAGGAAGAGTGGAAGGGGGAAGAAGGCAGAAAGTTTATTGAACACTTTCAGCATTTGCATTCCTTAGTATATTTAATTACCATATTAACCCAGGTATGTTTACATGACTGAGAGAAATTAAATAACTGTCTGCGAAGTCAAGTTTCAGTTTGTGGTCCAGCCGGGATTTGAATCTGGTTCTGTCCAGCTCCACAGATCACATTTTTCCATTAGTTTTTCTTTCCCCCATATATCCATCCTTCTTTCACCTACTATAGACAATTTTTTTGTTAGTGAATTTATCTGAGGGCAAATGTTCTTCTGTGGTCTCATGAGCTACCAGCCAAGAAAAGTCTTTATATGTTTTACATTTACAAGTAAGAAAGAAACTGATTTTATTTCTCGGGATCAAAAGAAAATATAAATCAAAAAGTCTCTTCCTCTTAGATTTCCTTTCTCAGCTAAGTGCCACCATGTTTCCAGTAGATCAAGTTTGAAATCTCAGAGTCGTCCTGGACTCCTTGCTCTCCCTCGTGAACATGTCCTGTGCTGCTACCTTTTAACATCTCTTAAATCCGGGTCTCTTCTCCCTTCTTGGCTCAGGCCTCCATCTTCACTTACCCAGAAGCCCTTCATCTGCTTCTCCAGCTTCCCCTCTGGCCAATCCTCATCTCCTCTCCCCCTCCTCATTCTCCTAAACCACCTTAGACATTAGGCTCTGTTTCTTTGTTCCCAAAATTCTTGTGTATGTTTATGTCCGTGCTCATACTTGTCCCACTTTCTGAGTGACCATCTCCCTCTTCCAACCTGGTACACCTGTCTGGCAAACATCCCTGTGGCCTTCAATCCCTTCTAAGGAGCCTTTCCTGACTTATTACTTCCTCCACTCCCCCCAGGAGAATTGCATTCTATTCCCTGTGCAGAATTCCATCAGAGAACCTAGAACATACCTTTGTACTTATCTGCTTATGCGTCTCCTGCTCTTACGAGCCTGCAAGCACCTTGAGCGCAGCTGAATTCCAATTCATTTGTGCGGCCAAGGGCTTGGCACATGTGTGCTGAATGAACAAATCAGTCAATCAATCAAGACTGACCTTTGGCTGAACAACCGTATATTATTTTTGGTCTACGTTGGAATTTGTCATGATGTCAATTGGAATTAAAGCCTTTATAAATATAAACCTAAAAAATCTCCCCAAAATTCCTTTTTGTTTTGTTTTCTTGGATGCTTTGTTCTGCCCATCAGAGTTTAGGCTGGAAACTTGAATGTGCAATTAGCATGACAGCCCAGTGATTACTCCCATAATCTGTAGTCCCTAAGTGGTGGGAAATAAAGGCCTTGGGTAGACTTTGAGTGTATTCCCTTATTAGGAAATCATAGTGATTTCATGAAAGTCACAGAGGAAATGTTTTTACTGAGAAATCGCGTACTGTAACTAATGAGGAAAGGAAAGAAATATGTATTTGTAAATCCCACATACTAACACTATGCCTAACAATGAAATTATGTATTCAGGAAATTCTAAGCTTACACTTGGCCTAGCTGAACAGAAAGATGTTAATTCCTCTGAACCCCCAGTGGATAAAAACACATCTGACATGGTAATGGCTTGCAGCAAGATGCCTCTTGTCAGTTTCAGAGGCGCTTTCCCAGGCATTCTCCCATGTAATCCTCACAATGGTTAGGTAGCTTTTACATGTGCAACAGAAATGGAAACTGAGGCTCTAATTTGTTAAGTGACTTGTCTGAGAACACGCAGTGATCAGGAGAGAGCCAAGATGCGAGCCCAGGTCTATCAGCTTCCCACTGTTCCTGAGCTGTACCCCTTGGGGATATGCAGACCATGTATTGTAATCCAAATAAATAAACTTGAGGGGTTAGTGTGAAATCATTTTCATGATGACTGAAAAACATGATAGAAGCTCCTTAACTCTCTTTGAAACTCTTCAGTAAGTCCTTCGAAAATTATTTTTAAATCAAGGAAAAAGGAGGGAAACAAAGCTTAGGAAACAAGCTACTTTGGTCTAGTTCTAGCTTGGATGACAAATTCACTGTTTGACCTTGAGTGAGTCATTTTTTCAAACTTGAACTCCAGTCAAATAAGGTGTATGAGCTTAATAATTTCCAAAGGACACCCTTCTCTGACTACCTCATGTTGTGAGAAAGCAGACGGCAAAGCCAAAGAAAAAAAGAATCAGGCTCACCCCTCAATGACCAATTCTTAGATGGGAAGGATCCTCAGGCAGGACTGCTAGCGGCTGAGCAGCACCCAGCACCCCTCAATATTCATTTTTAAATAAATAAATGAATTCATGAATCAGTTATCCATTCATGTATTTTTAATTGTGTTTGATTTTCAAGAGATTTGTCTTCTTGTGGATGCTTTTTCCATATCCTATATGTCCTGGTCTCTACCAATGCGAGCAATATAAATTGCTGTTATCAGGATAACATTAAAACAAGGCAAGAGAATCTGTACAAAGAGAACTGAACAGAATCAACAGCTCACACCATTGAGTGACATCTCAGCTCAGCCGAGGCAGAAAGGTGAGTGTCAGGAGGGCTATAATGAATCACTGACTCCATGAAGGTTGACACTTTTTTCTAATACCTTTTATGTACAATCAAATCTCTTCTTCCTTTAAAGGCAAGGATGTTGTGAATATTACTTTTCTTCTTGGCAAGTGTAGAGAAGTGAATCTATATGGTCCAGGACTTCAGTGGAAAAGTCTTTTGAATGGCCTTTTATCAACACTGATATCATGTCCATAACTCTTTTCTCAGGACTATATGCCATAAGTTGTATTTATTGGAAGGTGCTAAGCCCTGTTCATTTCTATAATGCATACCTTGCTGATATTAATTATATACTCTACACCGCTCTCATCCTAGGCATTGATAACAATCTCTTTGATTCCTATTAATTCTATTAATCAGTGTTTAAGCAAGATTACGGGTTAAGAGCTTGATTCAATGCATTCAGACAACATGCTCCAAATGCCAGGCTGTTCTGGGCACTGGAGATATGGTGGTAAATAAGCACACTGTCTCTTGCCTTTGAGGGCTTCTCCAGCTAACAGGGAAGACAAGTATGTGAAAAGCAAATATCATTGAACGCGATAAGAGCTATACCACAAATAGAGTGCATGGCACAGTGAGCCCTAAGAGCAGGACCACCTGTCTCAGAATGAGCGAGGGTTTAGTCAGCACTGACTAAGTTTTGTGATGATAACAAGCAATGCTAAAACCTGAGCAGCTTACAACAAGCTTGAATTTCTTACACGTTTCAAATAATGATCACAGATTGCTTTAGGATTGGCTCCAAACTATCTGTATTCTGGAATCCAGGCCAAAGGAGCAACCCTTGCCTGGAACATGTGGATCTCCTGCCAGAGGACGTGTGGTAAAATGGTGTGATGGTTTGGAAGTACCACTTGTCACTTCCTGTTACATTTCATTGGCCAAAGCAAGTCACATGGCCAAGACCGACATCCGAGGCTGGGTTTGTTTAATGGTCCACATGGAGGGGCCCAATAAGCAGTGGCATTGAATATTTTGAAAAATAATACAGCCTACTGCTGTAGAAAATGCCTGTCATTTATTATGGCTAAAGCATCAGGTAAGGTGGAGGGTTAATGAGAAATGAGATTTGATATTAAGGCAGAAAATAGATAATGGGGAACTTTATAGTACAAAGAAGCTTGAACTTGACCCTAGGAACAGTCATAAAATTGGTAGGTCTTTTCCTGGAAGGGAGGGAAGAGATAGTGTAGCCATATTTCCAGCCTAAATGCATCATACTGTCTGTGTTGTGGAAAATGGTTTGTAGGCAACACACTATTGGCAGGAGCAGAGGAAGAGAACGCTTTTGAAGAGTTGATGGAAGCATGAGCTCACGAGGTGAGACTAGAAGGGAGAGAAAAAGAGGGAAGCGAGAGCTTGAAGGGGTGGCTTTAACTGTACCTTATGTGGACTAGCCTCATTGACAGGGCACAATCTTTTCTATTTTCCATGAAGTGCTATGTTAACACTAATAAAATATCTGCTTAACTTGCATAATACAACAGAGGAAAGAAAATAAATACTTGGTATTAGGCTCTGCAAGGCCCCAGAAGATCTGAGAGAGTCTCTGACTGTCTCATTGAAGCTGTCGTGGCTGCAGTATTGACAATGAGAGATGAGAAACCAAAGCCAGATTTGCTCTTTGATCCAAGATCTGCCAAGAGTGACTTGCTTGTTTGCACAGCGCCTCACCATTCACTAAGTTGAACTGGGGAAGCTGTGGGGAAGCTTTGCTGTGAGACAGACCTGAAATTCATTCCCAGTTTGGCTGCTTAAGCCAGTAGACCTTGGGCAATTTCTTAATTTCCTTGAGACAATTTTCTTATGTATAAGGAAGGAAGGAGAGAGTGAGGGAAGGAGGGAAATAAACAATACAGGAATGTATATTAGTCAGAGAAGACAGAGAAATAAAGAAAAATAAGAAAAAATGTGATACTCTCCGTTAAAGGCCCAGGACCTGGTAGTAACTCACCAAATTGTTGCTTATTTTGTTATTTTTATTATCATTATGTTACTTTTATCTGTTCATCCATTCTTATTTTAAAGATGATGAAATTGAGACTTGGCAATGTTATGTCTCCGGCCTGAAGACGTGCAGGCTCTCTCTTTCCTCTCTGTTCTATTGAGGTCATTCAATCCATCTCCAGATATGCTTGGTCATTTATCAGTCTGTGACTAATTCTGAGATGGGCAGAATCCTCAGATTTTGTATGTAGCTGACTTAATTCCCCACTCAGCAAGGCCAATCAGAATGATCAATTGAGAGTACAATTGAATTCATTTGTAAATAACAGGAACAAAAACTGACCTAGTTTACGTTGTTGAGTTGAGCTCCAGAGCTTCCATCTCTGTTTAAGGGGAGGTAAGAGTGCCAACGGGCTTGTTCCATGTGGACATCATCGATTCATTTGCTGATTTAACAGGACATTATGAACATAAATTCAATATCCTATATGCCCAGCATGGTGCTTGGCTTTGAAGGAACCCAGAGAAGTAGAAAACACAACATGTATTCAGTTCCCACATTCCTGGCATCTTATTCTCATGTACAACCTAATTTTATCCTCATTTTGTTTTAAGCTGGATTCAGCTTTGGGAGATAGCAGTCTCCCTGGTTTTGTATGTTTGTTTTAACTGATGAATAGTTTTGAGGGCAGGATGCTGCAGACCTGCCTCATGGTTACACAGATGAGGAGCTGAAGCATCAACATAGGAGTTAAATTACTACCCCAGACAAGCAGTGTGGAGGGGGAGGGAGGTCTGATCGAGCCCCCAGGAAAAGGGTGAGAAGGGGGAACGTACAGCATTAGAAAGACCTGTACAGACAGATCAATGAGAACTAGCCCCCCTGGAGGGCCAGAGAGGTCCACAGACGAGCCCAATTCATGCAGCTCATGAGTAACGAAGCCAGATCAGCACATCTGCAGACACCAGTGTGAGGCACTCCCCCTAACTTATGCCCTGGCGTCACTCCCCACCAGGCACTGCCCTGCCCTCAAGCTGTACCCTGGAGACAGCAGGGCAGGGCTGTGGTGTGACAGTAAGCTTTGAATCAGAAAAGAAAGAAAAAAGGCCTTGAGTCCCAGGCCTGCCATACATTTGCTGTGTGCTCCTGGGTGAGCGACTTGCCCGTCATCTGAAATGGGGACAAGAATGCTGGCTTTGCAAGGCTGGGCCTAAAGAATGATGGCGTGACTGTACATAAGATGCTAGCCCAGCGCCCCGCACATCCTAGGTTCTCTGGATGGGGTACTTACGCTTAGTGCTTTCTCACCCCAGTTATGTACAGCACTCTTAGGGAGCTGTGGAAATGAGATTTCTGCTTTACCAAGAATTCAGCTATTCTCTTTCTCTCTGGAGAAAGCCGGCCTCTTTTGATCTGAGATTGACAAAGAGGCTATTCTGAGAAGAACTAATTACAGAATACATCCGGTGAGTGCCCCTCTCTCGCCCACACACAGTTATTGGAGCTGTGATGTGACATGCAGCCAGCCTTGCCATGTGGCCCAAACCTATGGTACCTGTTAGCAGCGGTTGCCCGTAGCAACAGTGGGAGAAGGGGAGCAGTGAGGATGGAAGTCACTTATACTGTCCATGTTTGGTTTGTTCATGAATTGGTTTTTTTCTTTATGTGTATGCACGTGTGAGGGAGGATGTAGTTGGAAGTGGGAGACGTCATGTGGGGAGTAGCTGGAGAGATACTTCCTGTCTGCATCAATTGTAATGTATAATTTCTTTAAAAAAAAAAAAAAGAAGTCCAGCTGGGGAAACTGCTTATGCCCATTTATTTGCGAATCTGTCTGTAGGTGGTGGAGACACTGCTTCGTCTCATGCCAAGTCATACTACTCCATTTTGGGGAATGGTTGTGGGCTTCTCTGGGGCTTTTGGATGGTGAATTTGGAGAGAACCAAGGTTGAATCAAGGATGTCAGAAGAGGCTGTAGGGTCACATAGAAACTTCCACCGTGACGAGACAAAAATAAGAAGAACAGGCCCAGGGGTGCTGGCAGGGGGAGCTGGGATGGTCCAGGGTTTACCCTCTCTAGAGAAAAGGAGCTAACAGTGAGGGGCTTTCTGTCACCAGATCACCATTCCTCAAAGCCTGCTGGGATTCATCGGGGACTTCTCGCAGTGGCGTAAATTTAGGCACGTCGTCACCAGCCTGTCAGTGACTCAGGTCTGAGTATTTTTATCCTGCCGAGTTGCCATCAGGGTTCACTGCAGTGTAGAAAGTTCTCTGTGCAATGCCTGGCTTCTTGTAGCGCTCACTCAACAAATGCAAATTTTGTTCCTTTAAGGGACCACACTGCAGTGGGGCTGTGTCAATGAGCTGAGAGTCAGAAAAAATTCCCCGCCCACCTTTCTTGACCGCCCTGCATGTGTGGCTCCCACCAGCTCTTTTCCACACTTACCACATCCTGGCTACATGAGGATGCAGGTGAGTCCTTGTGCCTTCTGAGACGCTCTTTCTGGGTTTGCAAATGGAGCTAAGGATGCCCACCTCTGTAGGCCTGAGCTTCCTAAGGACAAGATGTGCTGATGTGCAAAGCTCACCGCCCAGCACCATGGCCCTGAGGTTCCGGCCCCCTGTCAGGACCCAGCCTTCTTAACAGCAAAGTGTGTTACTAAGGAATAGTGGTTTGAGATTTCATGGCTATGAGGAGAAGGTCTTTTGAATGTTATTTTTCAACCTAAATAAAAGTATCATACAAAGGGAAATCTGAGTTCAGGTGGGAGAGAAAAAACTGCAGCCACTTTCTTGGGGATTTCCTGATAGAAGGGGAAGCAAGAAGAAGGGAAATCTGAGAGGAGACGGAGATCTGAGCGATACATTTGCCCAGAAATTTTCATTTCTTCTAGTGCCCCAAATAATCTCGCCTGCGCCCCATTTTCTTCTGGGTTTATTGTTTTTAATAAAGGTATTTTCTTTCTTAGCCATCAACTAGTGTTTGGTTTTTTATTAGAAAGTGAAGTAGAAAGAAGATGCTATGAAAATGCACCATGTCACCCTCTGGGTACACGACTTAGCATAGGTAGATCTTCAAGTTTGTATCTCATGAGTATTTTTTCAGACATTAAATATTATTCGTTAATGGCTTTGTCAATGTATTGATTTCTGCCATAATTTAACATTTTTTATTTGTTTACAGAATCTTCCAATTTTCTTTGAAATTTTTCCTAATGTCTTTAATGTGCGGCTGGTTGTTGTTTTGATATTTTTTCCACTTGGTTTCTTCAATTTGTTTTTTACAGTTTTTGGATGTGCAAAACATTTTAATCTGTATATATTCAAATCTATTATTACTCTTCTTTGTTTTTTTGTGTTTTTTCTGGTGAGGAAGATTTGCTCTGAGCTAACATTTGTCACCAATCTTCCTCTTTTTTTGCTTGAGGAAGATTAGCCCTAAGCTAACATCTGTGCGAAGCTTCCTCTGTTTTGTGTGTTGGTCGCCACCACAACATGGCTGACGAGTGGTGTAGGTCCACCCCCAAGATCCGATTCTGCAAACCCAGGCTGCTAAAGGGGAGCATGCCAAAATGAACCACTATGACACAGGGTCAGCCCCTGTGACTTTTTTCTGTTACTATTGGCACCTCTTCACCAGGACAGTATCAATTAAATATTCAAGTAAATTATAAATGTGCATGGGATTTAATTCTTAAATTCTGTAGGAATCTATTTTAGTATATGACATGAGGTAAGGATTGATTGTAATTTAAAATTGTAAGTGATAATTAAAGAAAAAATTCTTAGCCAAATTTATAAGCATATTTCAATGAAGAACTCATCCATTTTTCTGGTTGATTATATATGCTTGATTAGATACTAGATTCTTCTACTATGAATTAGTCTGACTGCTGCACTTTCTGTGCCATACTTTTTATTGCCCATTTTGTGCAGTGACCATACTCTTAATTCTGTAGCTGTATAATAAATTATCTCCTATGATAAAGTCCTACATCTTGCTTTTATCTTCCAATTTCTCATCTAAACCTGATTCTTTATTATTCAAGGTGAAATTCAGAAACATTGTCTCCTAAAGACTAAAATTTTCCTATAAATTGTGTTAAATCTGTAAATTCATCTGGAAAGCACTATTTTTGAGCTAATTATTTGTTATTGCACAGTAGGTCTCAATCATACGATCATATCTTGTGTCTCATACTATGAGCAGTATCCATTCCTGATGTTTCTTCCCAAATCAGCGCTCAGTCCTAACCCAGGGCCTCACGACAGTAAGAGCCCATCACATATGAGACAACAGGCTCCAGGAATGAGAAGCTTTTGTCTTGGCAATAGTTCTGCTGGAATCCATATATTCTAGGATCTTCTAACCTCATAGTCCATATCAATTTCTAAAGCATATGTATTTTCTTTTAGCGTGAGTTGATCAAATTATATTTTCCCTGAGGAAAAAAGTGTGAACATGTCAAATTTTTGAGAAAATTATCACTTTCAGGAAACACCTCTTTTTTACCTCCAGAATCTTTAATCAAACACCACATAACATTTGCATCCACAAAATCTTCCACTGGGGCTCCATATTTTATATTTGTGAGTGGATTAAAGCTGAATAGTAAATAATTTTTATTTCATTTTATTGAGCTCACATTGGTTTATAACATTGTGTAAATTTCAGGTGGATGTTATTATATTTTGGCTTCTGTATAGACTGCATTGTGTTTACCACCAAAATTTTTATGCATCACCATACATATGTGGCCCTTTATCCCTTTTGTCCTCCCCCTAATTCCTTCCCCTCTAGTAACCACCAATCTATTCTACGTATCAATGTGTTTGTTTGTTTGTTTATCTTCCACATAGTGAAATTACATAGTATTTGTCTTTCTCTGTCTGACATTTTGCTTAGCATAATACTCTCAAGTTCCATCCATGCTATTGCAAATCGCATGATTTCATCATTTTTTATGGCTTATTAGTATTCCATTGTGTATATATACCATATCTTCTTTATCCATTCGTCCATTGATGGACACTTAGGTTTCTTCCAGGTCTTGGCTATTATGAAAAATGCTGTGATGAACTCATGGGTGCATATATCTTTTTGAATTAGTGTTTTCACATTCTTTGGATAATTATTAGGGAAATGCAAATCAAAACTAGAATGAGATATCACCTCATTCTCATCAGAATGGCTATTAATAAAAAGACAAGAAATAACAAGTGTTAGAGAAGACATGGAGAAAAGGGAACACTCATACACTGCTGGTTGGAATGCAAGCTGGTGCAGACACTGTGAAAAATAATATGGAGATTCCTCAAAAAAATTAAAACTAGAAATACCGTCTGATCCTGCTATGCCACTTCTGGGTATTTCTCCAAAGAACTTGCAAATAATTTTGGAATGGAATTTCATAAGTATGCATTATCTTTATGTGAGCCCAATCACTCAGAAATCGACAAGGGGAATTCTTATTCCAGCATTCTAGATGCTAATGATTTTTACCAGCTTACATGGTGAAGCAAATAACATCATCTTTACCAGGAGCTAGAAGCTCCATCTTTCTCCTTCTGGGCTTCAGTTTTCTCAATGGGAAATGTTGAGATTGGAATCAAAGATCACTGAGGGACCTCATGCCACTTATTTCTCCGGAGCTATTTCGTCACCTGTGAAATAAAGTTAATCTCTAAGGGAAACTTCCAACACTGGAGCCGATCAGGTTATATCTGAAACTGGGGTGCAGCCCTCAGGGGACCTACTATGCATTGTCCTCACGGTGGCTGAGAGTGGAGACAAAGAGAGCCACTGAGTTTGCTAAACCAACACCACAACAATCCACCCAAGTCATATCACATCTTAGGGCCACCCAAAGGAAACCCAAAACAATTTGAAATCATTTTTTTCCTAAAACTCTGATAGCTCTCTTGGGCTGACATTGTATTTTCCTTGTTAAAAGAGAAAAACAGGGGCCAGCCCAGTGGCGCAGCAGTTAAGTTTGCACGTTTCGCTTCTCTGTGGCCCAGGGTTGGCAGGTTTGGATCCTGGGTGCGGACATGGCACCACTTGGCAAAAGCCATGCTGTAGCAGGCGTCCCACTTATAAAGTAGAGGAAGATGGGCATGAATGTTAGCTTAGGGCCAGTCTTCCTCAGCAAGAAGAGGAGGATTGGCGGTAGTTAGCACAGGGCTAATCTTTGCCAAAAACAAAAAAGAAAGAAAGAAAGAAAAAAGCATGTTAAAGGAAATAAAAGTAAATAACAAAAGCCAAATGTCTTATGATTGTCAAGAAAATGAAGAAGGAACCATACACTTGGCCATACACAGGTGTCTTCCTGCATCTCTTGATGTTCTGGAAGCCTGTCCTCAGCCTCCAGCTCCTGTGAACTGGTCTCTTCTGGCACCTGCTTTCACAATTTATTCCTGTTGCACAGATTCAGGCTCTTTTTGTTTGTTTGTTTTTTTTGAGGAAGATGACACATGCCCTACGGTAAAGGGCCTAGCAGTGGTGTCTGGCTCCACGGGTTCTCAGGGACACCTCTCGCCCTGCCTGACTTTCAGAGCCAGAGTGCTCAAGGATGATGTTTTGTTGCAGAGAAAGCATTTGAGGAACTTGGCCTGGTGCCCAGCATTTGTAACATCCCCCACTAATGGAGGCCACCCTGTGAGGTGGAGCCTGCTTTGCTCCCCTCTTGACCCCCAGAAGGTCGATAACAAACTACTGAAATGTGCATTGACACGGGTGCCCTCCTGGAATCTGATCAATGGCTGTGAACTAAGCACCAATTCTTGGGCCCAGAGATGGCCTGGCCCTTTGGGCTCTCAGCTTTTCTGCACACTCTGAAATAACCTGGTCACCCTCTGTCTCCACACCCTGCCACCCTGCCTTCTGCTTCAGGGACCCTAAGGTATTTTCCTCCAACAAATCTGAATCCACATGGGTGAAGGGGGTATACACATTGCACTCCCTCTCTCCATCTGCCCTTCCTTTCTGCTTCAATCACATACTAAGACCTACTGTGTGCAGACCCTGTGCTGGACAATGTGGAAACAAAGATGAATTGGCCCCAGTCCTACCCTCAAGGCAGACTTTGAGATATAATCGGAGATCTTAAGTACGTTGTGATGAAAACCCACACGATTCAAAGTGATGGAGGTTCAGGCTCGTTGGGAGCAGAGGTTAGAGTCATTACCTGTACCTGGAGGTTTTTAGAAGAGGTAACAAGGAATTTACCAGAAGGCAAGGGTAGAGGGAGAAGGTCATGTCAGGCAGAGCATATGATATGTGTAAACGCACAGAAAACTTTCCCGTAAAGAGGCAATTAGGGTTAAAGCATGTCGAAAAGATTTTCATTCTCAGAAAAGGAGGAAGTCATCTTTGTAATGACCAAATATCTGTACAATTATAGTACCTATTAAACTATCATCACTCTTATATGAATTTCAATTGAATCTCACACTTTATTCAAAATACTCCAGGATATGAACCCTGACGTTACACCACAGATAAAGATAACATGGGCTGAGAACTATTTCCACCCCTTACCACCCATGTGATCGTGGTCAGATTTACCTCTGACTCCATTTATTTACCAGCTAAGTAGGAATAATACCAAGATGTCTCTTTCAGGGCTGCAGTCAAGGTCACAGGTGATACGTAGATAAAGTACAGTAGTAGGTGGCACCCAGTGGAGGTAGCCCCATCCCTTCACATGCGAGGCAGTCATGCAGCATAAACAGGACAAGGCACCAACACCAATTTCAGAGACATAGCAGGTGATGGCTGAAAGTCCTCCGTCCAAATGCCGCCTGAGCTCAGCTCCCTAGCAGAGAGAAGTCAGTTACGCTGCCTCCTGTAGCAGCACTATTTTTCCAAGGAGATTACTCTTACTGATTTCACAGTCCTCCCTGGTAGAGAATCCTCCTGGCGATACAGCATGCAGGCTGTTATAAAGACATTCAATACTGTGATCAAATGAAACTATATCATTTGTATCTAAAGTTGAAATACGCACTGCTTTTGGAAGTTAAAAAAATAGAGCCTCCCAGAATAAAGCTATAATAAGCATGACCTGTAGCCTTTAATTGCCTGGGAAGGTGACACGTATTCTTTAAAATGAAACCCTAGACAATCGCTGCCATCCGTAGGGCACATCCTCATGCAAGAAGACAAAGAAGTGTGTGTTTATTATTTATGACTGTGAACACAGGAGCTTATGGCTAATGCCTCTTTTTCTTCTTTCTTAGGTTCCTCTTGCTGATCAATAATTTAAAAATCATCATGGTCTTTCCTGGGTATAGGAAACACTGGGAACGTAGAGTTTTTGAAGTGCCACAGAGGGAAGAAGCCATTTCCAGCAGAGTTTGGTTCGCTCTCCTGACGGGCTTATGACTCCGCCAAGCTGATGTTAGATGTAACAGGGCAGGTCTGTGTGTTACAAGAGACCAACACTTTGGACTGATGATTTTATTACTGATCATACATTTCGTATTTGGTTATTTTCCTAAATTAAATTGCTTGGGTCTCCTCCTCATCACCTGTGCTGTGAGCTCCCAAAAGGCAGGCACTGTCTTACTTTGACTTCTCAGCATCTAGCATAGGCCTAGCACAGAGTAGCCCTGAGTAAATATTGGATCTCTTTACATTAAAAAAATATATTTATTAAAAGTACACTCAGTGTGTCAAGCACTCTTCTAGAAGTTGTTATAAGTTCCTGCCTTCCAAGAAGTCATCGTTTAGAAGATGAGACCAAATTGCCTTAGTGTATGCATGTGCACACTGGGAAGAGAAAAAAGACCCAGAGACTGACAAACAGACAGGGCAGGCTTCCCAGAGAAGGGAAAGCTTGACACAGTCATTGAATTTTGGCTTGGACTCTGCCACCTAGGCAAATAAGGAAAAGACAATGGCATAATGTGTTTTTAATGGCAAATAAGTGAATAATTACATGAATGGTCTTTCTGCCTTCCTAATTCTGTGAAATTGAACCATGTTGCAACACAGAAGGTCCCCACACACTGGGATGCCGTGTGATTAGAAATAATTCTGATTCTAACAAAAGCTCATTTAGTTCCTCACACCAGTGAGGCACGGATGACCCCAAGAGCCACACTGGAGAAGAAGAAAGTTTAGAAAGCTTGCAGTGGGTCTTGCTATCTCGTGACAGGCATGTAATAAGATCAATCCCTCCAACTCAGCCAGGAGACCCGGTACAGCACATCCCACAGCAAGGGCAGGTGTTTGGTTATAACCCGCACAGTCCCAATCTAAGTCAGCTGGATGCTTGGGAAGCTGACCTGAGAGGGACTTAGGAGCACCAGAGGTTTATGGTGGAAAGTTTGTGAGAGATGAGAGAGAGGGGCTGCCTGCTGGGTTGGGCCCGTACAGCATTCAGAGCGTGATGCAGATCTGACATCTGTGAAAGGAAAGGCGGAGGATGGTCAACAGGCTCGGGCAAGGAGAGATTCAGACCACAGAGCGGATCTCATCATTTCCGCCAACCCAACAAACAGCTTCAGAGCAAGGACTGCTGTGAGATGTGTCCTTTGTGGGGAGGAAATGCCCAGACCCATGCACCGTAGCCATGCTCAGTCATGGTTTGGGGCTGCCCTGGAAGAGCACAGGAGAGGAGTAAATGTGGCAGCTGCTCTCAGGGGACGTCATGACCCAGAGAAGGAAATCTAGATGTGAGGGATCATGGCTGCTTCCTCCTCAGTCGGCTGCAGGATTCACCACCCACCTGCCGAGCAGGAAGCGTGGCCAGAGTGGTCCAACACTTCCTGAGGCCACTCTGTGAGGAATGTTCACAGTTTCTCTCACTGCCCATTAGACTGGAAGCTCTGTGGGGGGAGGGAGGTTCTGCTTTGTTCTCTGCTGAAGCCCTACAGCGCCTGGCAGATAGTAAGCATTCAGGAAATATTTGTTGAATAAATGAATGTGACCCTTTCAGCAGCTCTCAGAGGAAAGTATAATATCATCTACATTTTCTAAAAGGGGGAACTGGGGCTCCAAGAGGAGAGCTGACTTGATGAAAATTCCCCTGGTGACCAGCGCTGCTCCAGATTCAAGGTCTCATTGACTCTGCCTTCAGTATTCATTCCGCTGCTGACCCCAGCTTCTACACAGATTCTACCCAATTAGTTCTCACAAACACCTGCACGCCCAAAGGCTATAATTAGAGATTAGTTGCGATGTCAATTATGTGACAGCCACATAGATCTTTTTTTTCTCGCTTAATCTTCTCAACAAGCCAAGGAGTAGGTTCTGATACTGTCCCTATTTTACAGGTGAAGAAATTCAAGCTCCCAGAGGTACAGTCAGCTAGTAAGTGGATGCACAGTGCTGGGTCTATTTGGCTTCAAACCTCTGCATTTATTGTCTTTCTGCTGAGGATGCTCTTTCCATGTATGTTTACTTGGATGCTGCCTTTTCATCCTTCAGGTCACAATTCAAAGGATACTTCCTCAGAGGGGAAGGGCCTGGACCACGTGGACCAACCTTGCTGAGGCAGCCCCAAGTCTCTTTATCAAATTACCTTATTTTATCTTTCTATTCTCATCAGTATATATCATCTTATCCATTGATGGCTTTGTCTCCCCTCACTGGAATCAAGTCTCTGCCCAGACAAGGACTCTGTCTCATTTATTGCTCTACTCGTGGCGTCTAGATAGTGCTGGATATATAGCAGGAGTTTGGTAAACACTCACAGATTGACCACCACTTTTCACTAGTCCAGGCAACTTCTTTTCTTCTCAAAGAAAACTTTGCCTCTCCTGGGCTTCAAGGACCTGTTTGGTATAAAGGCGCCTGAAGAGGATGCAAAGTTAGTGCTTCTGCTGCTTAGACACAGAGGAAAATTGCTCAGATTGTCACATCCTCCAAAGATGAAAATTACAGCTTTGCTCAGGAACTCGTCCCATTGTCTAACCACCCTGCCAGGAAATTCTTTTACAGATCTGACCTAAATTTGTCCAGCTGTGCTGAAACCAGCTTTGTCCTGGGTGGTCCTCAGTGGGGGAAGCTGGTGAAAGAACTCTTTGTGTCAAACGACACAACACCCTACCCAGACCTCTCCATGAGAGGGAAGAGGGGGCTTAAGGCCCAGAAACAGCCGAACTGATTGAGCAAGCTCCAGGAAGGCAGCCAGGATGAGGTAGACGAGGTCCCAGAGGAAATCTGGAAGATTTGGCCTGAAGTTCCAGCTCTTCACCTACATGCTGGGAGACCTAGCCTAAGTCACTTAACCCTCAGGAGCATCCTTTTGTCATCAGTAGTGTGCACAATGACACCTGTCTTACAGGAACGTGAGATGATGGTTGCGAGCTGTTGTTTGTTCTTTTCATTTCTTCACATATTTAAAAACTGCTACTAACTCATAAGGGTTTTGAGTCCAGAAAAGAAAAATGGCCAGCCCAAGCTCACTGAGCAAATTAATGGTAGAGTTCAGAACATCTCTCTCTTCAAAGTATAGTATTACCTTTGTAATTCTCCCTTTTCCCTCGCACAGGTTTGAAGCTCCCTTTGACATTTTCAAAACAATAAGGGGAAGAGTCTTTGTTCAATAGAAGAGAGGGCCCTAAAGCAAAATTATTTTTAAACCACAGGATGTGCTCCCAAGAGGAGGCCTCCGGGCTACCTGGCTGACACCTGTGAGGCTCATCACATCTCCCAACAGCCCCACATCTCCTTGAGCTGAAATTTGGTTAAACTCATCTGGTCCCCATCACTCCACGGAAACTGATGGAGTGGGAGCTGACAATGCAGAGAAGCAGAAGTGGCCACGGCTTCAGTCATGGGCTGCCCTGCCCTCCGTCGTACTCAGCTCCTCCTGTACTCATTTCAGATACCTTCCAGCAAAGCAAACCCAGTTGTGACTGTGGCCTTGTCACTGTTTCCACTGAAAATAAGCACTTTTTTCAAAATTTTACCTACAGGCATCAGGCATGGGATAAATTCTTAGTGCCAGAAGGCACCTTAGTGGGTTGTACAGATGGAGAAGCTGAAGGCCAAGAGAGGGGAGTGTCGGCCCACTGATTTTATGACAGCGCAGGGCTAGAACCCAGCTCTGTTTGCCTCCCACAGCACCACACTCGAGCCACTGAATGAATCTGACTCAGCAAATCTCATGGGCGTATGAATAGTCTCTTGTTCCCCCTTAGTTCGGAATCATGGAGTTCTTGAACCATTGGATTCTAGCCGTCAGTATGGCAGACTTTTTCCTATAGTCTAACTTACTGCATGCTGCTGATGCCACTATGGTTAAAAACGCGGGCTCTAGAGACAAATGAACGAGGCTTATAACCTGTCAGTAACACTCACTAGCTGTGTGCCCTTAGGTGAACTTCATCTTCTCTCTCTCAATTTTCCCATCTATAAAATTGTGAGAGTAAACGTAAGAAGCCTCAAAGTTGACTTGTTAAACGAGTTACTAGATGTTCACTGCTTAGAATGCCTGGCCTTTAGCAAGCACTGAGTGAATGTTAACTAATATTTCATTATTTCTATTTAATGGTTAAGGAAACAAATGCTCAGATGCAATGTCAGTGAATTAATGAAAATGTGGAAACGAGCATCAAGCTTTTCTGACTCTTAGTGTGATGCCCCTTTCCTCCCTATGGCTTGAATTAACAGAATCATGAGGTGTCAAGGATCGAAAAAGCTTTAGACTCGCTTTTGCCCAGTTTCTCTGTTGCACAGCGGGAAAACCAAGGCCCAAAAAGGAGCACACCTGGCTGTGCCCTGGAACCACCTGGGGAGAGGGCAGGAAATGAACATTACTGGGCCCTACTCTGACTCTATGGAATTTCCAGAGGTAGCAATGTGAAACTTTGTATTTTTAACAGTTACTCTAAAGAAGCCAGATCCAAGCTGATTTGTGAAGTGGTGTTTGGGAACCTCTGAATTGGGGTGTTGCAGCCTGGCTTAGATAGAAAGCTTGGTTGATTAGATTCGTATCTCCCGGCTGGTAATCTACAAATGATTTTCTTTTACCTCTCTTATACACACATTTATTTGTTTATAAATTATATTCTCAAACTACTGCACTTAAAATATGATGTTCATTATTGAACTGACACAAAAAATATAAGAAATTCAAAAAGGAGAGGTCCAAGAGAAACGTAAATAGAGGTTTCACTGTAGTCTTTCCATTACAATGGGTCAGCTTGAGCACCTCCTCGGGGAGCACACACCGTTTTTGAGACCACAGCTCTGGAGACCAAGATGTTGTTGCAAGGCACCAAGGGGCATGTCGTCAAACCACTACTTCGCAGGCTCTTATCCTGTTCTGTCATTTATAAATGCACAGTTGTGAAAGAGAACTGATGCTCTACCCCTGACAGTACTGGCTTTCCTAGAACTGAAGGAACTGCTAACTCGTCATCAGTGTCCCCATTGTGTGTCGGGGACATTCCCCAGATGTCTCCCTTATGCTCCCCTTCTTGTCTCTCCCCCAAGGAGAAGCACTATTCTAATTGGCCATGCATTGAGTCATGTCTACTGGTGGGTGGGTCCCGGCGCATGGAGAGGTCACACACATGGGTGTGGCTCTGCCTGCCCTGTCCTCATCTGTCTGGAGAGGTAATCTGACCCCAGGGAAGATCGCGTGGTACACTTCTTCCTCTCTTCTCTAACTCCAGATATTCACATTGGGTTTAGGGATTTAAAGACATGTGTCTTAGGCCACAAGCTTACTGGAGCTCTGACTAGAATTCATACCCAGCACAGCTGACACTGTACTTTGTCAGTGGCACTTTGCTTTGTCCCTTGTGCCCTCACAGGACGGAGGGATACCTGGGTCAAATAAGCATCAGCCCCTCAGTCCCACCAACGTTTCCTCCCTTTGCATCATTCAAATGGATCTCTGTTACTGCATATTCTGTACTCACCACAGATCAGTTTGATTCCAGTAACATTTTCCTGGTATACTTTTTAACAGACAACTAAGCTCCAAACTTGAGTAGCACAAATTCTCCTGGCATTGAGTCAGATAATGTGGGTTTCACCACTGAATGCTTGGGTGACCTTGGACAAGTCAATTGATCTAACTAGGCCTATGTTCTCATCTGTAAAATGAAGATACTGACAACCGCCCTGCCTACCTCATTTGACTGGTATGTGGGATGAAATTTGTAAATGCATTTTGTAAACTGAAAAATCCCATCCAAATGAAAGGGATATGGGAACATCAATGAAAAACACATGACTTTTTGTTTGGCTTTTAATGCAGTGCAACCTGAAACTCAGTGGGCTTTTTCTCTTTAAACAAAATTCTCATTGGAATGAGCACACTGAGAAAATTTGGCAAAGACCTTGAGAGAGAGGGAGACTTGACAGAAGTAGCAATCAGTCACTCTTCATTTCATGGTAAACACGTACTGAACCCTGATTGTATGTCAGACGCACTCCGCCAAGTACTAGAGAAAGACAGGTGAGTAAGACATGGTTCTGGCCCTCAGTGAGGTCACGGACTAACGGGAAAGAGAGAGAGAAGTAACTGTGCAATGACAGTTCACTGTGCTAAGTTCTGTGACCCGGATGGGAACCCAGAGCTGGTGGGAGTGAACAGGAGGGCCACCAACTTCTCCAGGGCTCAAGGAGAAGTTACTGGAAATAAATGCTAAAATATGCACAAGGGTAAATAAAGCCAAAGGTGGGGAGGGGGCATTCGAAATGGAGGGAGGGCAAATGTAAAGAATTTGAGACAAGTGAAGGCTTTGCACCGTCACAGAATCGCAGAGAGCCCTGCATGGCCGAAGCGCCCTCTGCATGTGGAGTGTCAAGAGGGAAGTTAAGAGGGACACACAGCAAGGAGGCTTGAACCTGAGAAGTGACATGCTCTGATCTGTGCTTTAGGAAGATCATTCTGGAGGCTTCCTAAATTAATTATGTACTGGTATAAGCTCAAGGCAAGGTTTCCCAAATCCAGCTGAGCTATCAGTCATTCAGGGAGCTTGTAGTAAATTCAGATTCCTGGACCCCATACCTTCTAAACCTGAGGACAGAGATGTGTCTGTTGAATACACTCCCAGGCAATTCTGATGTAGCCATATCAACTGAAATGGGCTCAATGGTAGCCCTCAAAATGATATATCTGTGTTCTGAACCCCCTGACCTGTGAATGTTGTCTTATTTGGAGAAAGAGTCATCTCAGCTTATCCAGGATTATGTGAGTGGGCCTAAAAGCCTTATAAGACAGGAGATGAGGAGCAGGCAATGCGACCATGTAGGCAGAGGTTGGTGGGAAGTGGCCACAGCTAAAGAATGCCTGGGGCCACCAGAATCAGGAAGAGGCAAGGAATGGAATCTCCCAGAGCCTCCAGGTGGGGTGAGGTCCTGGCAACTTCTTGACGTCAGATTCCTGGCCTCCAGAACCATGAGAGAATAACGTCCTGTTGTTTTGAACCACCCAATTGTGGGCATTTGTTACTGCAGCCCTAGGAAACCAATAAATCCACCAAAGGCAATTTTGCTTTCCCTCTGCCTGATTACACGATGTTGGGAAAAATGGTGGCACAGGCAGAGGAAAACGTAATAAATTGTTAGATGGAGTTTGTTGGGAAAAAACACAGCAATAGGAGAAGCTTTCAACCTCAGCTGCAGGCCAGCCCTGACGTGGGCCGGGCTTTGAACATGGCACTCTTCACCCTTCCCCTCCTTAGCCCATCCAATTTCAACAGGCTTTCGCTCTCTGATGCTGCAAGTGGCTACGTGGATGGACAACCTTAAAAACAAACCAACCTACTTCTATCTTGCTGGAAGCTGCATTCGCCAACTCTCAAGGGAAAAGTCCCAGTTACTGACTGCCTTGAAAAGCACAGGTCTCCGGGGATGCAGTGGGCTGACGGGGCAGCTTCATCAGTGCTTCAGGCTTGATCGCATCACAGGGGCTGTGCAGGTCAGGAACCAAGGCAGCAAGTCATCTGGGACCTTCTGGATAGATATCAGGGACTCTCTGTATTCATTTTGTTAGGCTATAAAAAGAAGCTTTCCTTAATGAGTCATGTCTGTATATGTGTGTGTGTGTGTGCGTGTGTTTATGCGTCTGTGTACGTAGATTTGGGGTTGGGGGAGTGTCTGTCTGTGTGTGCCTATTTGTGTTCAGCTCCTCCCTAGAAACCACCTGTTTCAGAAGCACCTTTCATGATACCAAAGAAATTTTCTGAGTGTCTAATGTAGCCCAGGCCCGACTGAAGGCAATGAGGACACAGAAGTATATTAGATTTAGTATCTGCCCTGAAAAATGTCCACAGCCCAGCAGACAGACACAGTATAACGTAAAAGTTGAGGAAAATGAGTTTGGGTCCAGACAAACCACTATTCAAATTTAGCCTCTGCCTTTCATTGGCTGAGTGATGATTAGCAAGCTTCCTAAGCCCTTGAAGATTTCATTCTGTAAAATGAAAATAATAATATCTTCTCTCAAGGTTGTTGAAAAGATTTCGTGAGTCAATGTATGCAGAACCTTTGATGTAGTGTCTGTTACATCCTAGGCTCTCAGGACAAGAGAACTACTATTTATTTGTGGTCTAATAGAAGTGGGCAGACGATTCAGTAAACGCAACAGAAAAGAGGGAGCTAAGTCAGCTTGGCAGAGTCAGGAAAAGCTTCCCAGAGCCGTCAAAGCGAATCGGGAAGCTGCCAAAAATCTCTAGGGTATAGATTCAAGCAGGAAGAAGAACTAAGTCTGGGTGGTGAAGTCACCAAGAATCCTGGCTGCCGTGTTAGCCCTGACATGTTACCTCAACTTGGCTTCCATTTTAACCTTGACCATGCCTTTGATGAGAAAAATCTACATGGTTTTGTAACTGATGTTAATTGAGAACTGACGTTATAGTCCTCCAATTTCCTCCTCAGGAAACAGAAACTGTTTATCCAAATGGAGTCATGTTTGGCCTCATAGAATCACAGTGAACACCAGCCAATCAATTGAAGAATTAAGGTATTACTCCCCATTTGAGAAAAAAACCTGATTTTTATCTTGTTCGGGTTAAAGCATAAATTTAAAAAAAATTAAACACATTAAAAAAAATTTAAAACCTTAGCTTTTGTAGAATACTCTCCTAATGCGTTCTACATGTCTCACCTTTTGCTTAAAAAAATACCATATTATGACATTTTCCGAATGGCATCGAGTCATCATCACACACATGAATTATTTAGCGGTGCTATTTGCGGACGCAGTCTCAGCTGTTCACCCACCATGAGGTGTGCCGACAGCAAAGCTCTTACACTGGCCACATCTGCTCTTGTTTTGGACACGAGCTTCCTCTTTAGCTCCTCTCAGTGTGTCTGGTCAAGTCTAACTCTGGCTCAAAAAGTACTTTCACGCACTTGATCTTGTCTAATCTTAATCTTTACAACAGTATTGGGAGGTAAATATCACTGGCCTCATTTTAAAAAAGAGGAATCAACTCAAAGAGATGAAATAACTCAACCACATACACACAGCTAAGAAATGGCAGATTGAAGCCGAGTCCATCCGAATTAAAGTCTCATCTGTCCACACCAAAGCCTCTTCCATTTACATTCATTTATTTATTCACTGAACAAGTATTTGTTGGGTCCAACCATGTGGGCACCATAGCAGATGCTGATGCTTACCCTGTGTGGTCTTCTTGCCTCTTTCACCTACTTTGGTCTTCATTTTATCCCTTGAGATTTAGCAGGTTGTCTACGCTTTCAGAGTTCTGAACTTGGATATTGGAGGACCACCATTTTGCTCTTCACCAGTATCTCCTATAACCTGGCTTCCAGTTACCACCCAATCCTGGTCTCTTTGCTCTGCATATGCTCTGCTCATCAAAGCCCCCACAGAAGAACAGTGCTCAGATCCATATACACTCATCCAAAATTTCATTGACCAATGCAGAGCTAAGCCAAACGGTTGCTGCCTTGGTCTGTGGTAGCTATCTTCAATTAGGCCAGGAGGACTCCAAGAAGATGGACTTTTTGCCTAAAGCAGTGTTCCCTTCCTGTCTTCCCAGGTACCTCCCTTACACTCACTAGGCCCCACAGAGAGAATGAGAATGAGGCACACCAAAACAGAGAAGAATCATCAGATGCGAAAATTATCCCAAGCCTCGGAACCCACAGACATCTGAACGGTTTCTCCATCGGCTCAATTCACTGAGCTGCAGATTCCACCGTCTGCTGCTTTATTAGAACTCCCTCCAAACACTTTAATAAATCTCAATGGAGTGCTCTTCTGAGAAGCCCAAATGTTCATGGAAGAGATGTTTAATCATGGTGTTCCATGTTTTTAAATAAGATGAGGCAAGGGAAGGCAAGTGTTCCATAATTCATGGTGCGCACTCTTTCAGAAAACTTTTTTATTAAGAATTTGATTAATAGTCTAATCATATTGCACACACAGATGACTCAGAGGCTAGAAGATGCACTGTTTCTGGAAAAAGCTCAGAATACTTTCAGAGGCTTTTTCTCCATCGAGGATGGAGTGGCCTAGAAATTAGAGTGAAAAGGCAGGCAGGGCACTCTCATTTGTTGCCTGCAGGGAGGAGCACTTTTTGAGGAGCCTGAATTATCTAAGCATTAGGTCTGTATAGGGGGTTACTTCCTTGAGTGGGAGAAACAGCCTGGTACACCACAGACAGCAGGCCGGCCAGCCTGGGATCGACTCCAGACTCTGCCACTCACAGACTCGTCCACACGAGGGGGTGACTGAGCCTCTGAGCCTCAGTTTCTAGTTTTACAGTTGTGAGGATTAAGTAGGGCAATGTGTACAAAATTCCAGCTTCACAGCGCTTGCTTAATAAATGGCAGCGGGTTTTAGGTTCAACATTAACCAAGTTATCTAGGTGGAAATCACTTTCCAATTTTAAAGAAAAATAGGTAACTAGACTTTTTGTTAAAAGTCTGGCTAGAAGACCACCAACATTTGCAGAGCCCCATCTGTGTGTGCCAGACACTAGGCTCACACGTTTAATCCTCACTCTCCCTGTACTGGGTTGAGCGATGTGCTCACATCTAAATGCCCAGAACCCATGAATATTACCTTATTTGGAAAAAGAGTCTTTGTGGAAGTAATTCAAGTAAGGATCTTGGGATGAATTGATCATCTTGGATTATCTAATGGGTCCTAAAGCCAATGAAAATATCCTTAGACACAAAGAAACAGACATACAGAGGAAAAGGTGATGTGAGGATGGAGGCGGAGATTGACATGATGTGACCACTAGCCCAGGAATGTGGCGGAAGCCACTAGAAGCTGGAAGATGCAAAAAATGGATTCCCCCCTACTGCTCCCAGAGAGAGAACATTCCCACTGCATTGCAGACTTATGGCCTCAAGAACAGTGGAAGAACAAGTTTTTGTTGCTTTAAGCCACCAAATTAGTGATTATTTCTTATAGCAGACTAAGGAAACTAATATACCATCCTTGTTCTGTACACCTTTATTTTTTATTTTTTATTTTTTGGTGAGGAAGATTCACCCTGAGCTAACACCTATACCAATCTTCCTCTATTTTGTATATGAGTTGCCACCACAGTATGGCTTGACAAGTGGTGCAGGCCTGTGCTCGAGATGTGAACCTGTGAACCCCAGGCCGCTGAAGTGGAGCGTGCAAACTTAACCACTACACCACTGGGCCAACTCTCTGTACATATTTTTGATCAAGAAACCTCAGAGAGGTTAAGTAACTCACCTAAATTCAGACAGGTAATAAAAAGTGGAGCCAAGGGGCCAGCCCAGAGGCATAGTGGTTAAGTTCACGTGCTCTGCTTCAGCAGCCTGGGGTTCATGGGTTCAGATGCTGGGCATGAACCTATAAACAGCTCTTCAAGCCATGCTGTGGTGGCATCCCACATACAAAATAGAGGAAGACTGGCACAGACGTTAGCTCAAGACCAATCTTCCTCACACACAGAAACACAAAAATGTGGAGCAAAGATGCAAATTTAGGCCTCCCTCACATGAAAACACACAAATGCTTGTTTGTTTTTCCTATTAAATGATCACTCTTAAATCATTCATAAAGTCTGTTGGATTTGGAATGAATTATTATTAGTCAGAAATGTTAGAAGCTCATAATGAACATTTCACCAATTCCCATTCAACATAATCCAATCTCTCAAATCCAGAAACAGCGAATGACATCCTAACATGGCATCCCATATTGTTAGCGCTAATAGATATAAACACAGATAGACAGTTATTCAGACGAGCAAAGCATTTGGAGAGTCCATCTCAAGTTCTAGTCCAGACTAACAAATGAAAGAAAAAACTAAGCAATAAGGGATAGCGGAATAATCAAATATTCAACTGGGAACCAGAAGACCTGGGAGTTACCAGATATGGGTCAAATGCTTATATGATCCAGAGAGAATCATTAGGTTTTTCTGGGCTCCATTTTCTTTGCTGGAAAATGTTGAGGCTGGAATACGTTACTGCTAGTCTCTTCCAACAAGATTCCCAAATACTGCCTGTAGGAACGTTTCTCAGATATAACTGGAGCCTGAAATTTGAACCAAGTTGTGGCTCGTTACTATGGTTACCTTGCCAAAAGTCCTTGGCTAATACAAAGTCCAATTGAAACTTTAAAAATACCATTCAACAAAAGATTGAACTGGACACAAAAATCTAGGGCCATCTTGAAACTTAGCAATCAGGGAAAGATTAGTTTTCCAGATATCAATTTGTCCTCTACTATTTGCAGGCTTTTCCCATATAAATAACCCCTGACATTTGACATTGCTCTGTAGCTTACCGAGTGCTTTCATATACACATAGTCATTGATGTCCTCCCTGTGAGAGAGACAGGCGTCATCAACAATTGACAGAGAGAGAAGCAGGCCAGAGCCTGTGAGTCTTGTCCAAGGTCACACTGCTGGAAGGAGTCAGAGCCAGGATGGAACCCAAGCCCTCACGGAGACAAAGCCTCTCTTCTTTCCACAGCACTCAGTGCCTGCTGATGACCTGTGGACCTAAAACCACATTATAATATCATCTATTTTTTGATTCCATGAATTAAAGAAGTGACTTGCAAGCTTGCAGTCAATGCATCTCATTTAACAAATGATGATCGCTATTTGTATCTGAAGGCAACAGTTTTACTTTATTTTTCTCCTACCTGGAACATGAGTGACACTCCATAGAAGTTTAATGAAGAAATGAAGAAATGAAAAATAAAATTAATTCATTAATTTGGGAGTTGAAGTCCAAAGAGAGAAAGCAACTTGACCAGAATTGCCCAGTCAATAGCGCAAAGACAGAATTCATTTCCAGATGCCTCATTGTGAGGGCAATATATAAGCAAATCTCTTTTTTAAAGCTTTTCTTCAGTTATGTTAAGTGATAAGAAATGTATCTTGTACAAGGGCCTGGGCAATTTAAAATGATAAAATTTTATAATGTAATTAAAGATGTGTGGCATAAGCACAAAATCACTGTATTTGTATTCTTAGAACAAGGCAATGGGGTACCACAGAAGAACATGTTTGCGCAAGCTGGAAAGTTTCCTAAAAATATATCTGTGCTATGCTGTGGATGCTGGGTCCACAGTGTAATGTGCGTAATCTGTTGTCCTCACTACTTCCTCTCTGTTCCGGGCTGTAAGCCCATCTCCTTAAGTTTTTGTTCCCTTCAGCATAACTGCTCCAGTTACATAATTGTTCCCTTCACCGTGAGACCTCAGAGGTCGCTCTCTATAGCATGATGTCAACACAAGGGCATCCTGTGCAAATTAGACAGAGGCAAAGAGCAGGCATGAGCTACTCCTTTCTGCATGACACTTAGGTAAGCGTGCTTCTTGTCCCAGCTGAGGAGACCAGTGCTGAGGATTTTAAGAGCATAGGAAATAAAATGTATCATCGCAGCAGCTAGAGAAGGAATGCTGCTGGCTGGCTGCATCTCCCAAGGGAATATCAAAGTGGGAGACGACAGATCCCGTTTGTGGCACCTGGAGCTCATCTCGAAGGTGGTTGAAATGTTTGGGGGCTGGGAGGAAACAGCAAGTGGGGTTCATGGAATTCACTGGCTGTGCTTAGCCTGACCATCTAATCAAGAAACAATCACAGCATTCCAGAGATTAATAGGTCCCCAGGGACCGGTTTAATACCTTCATTTCTTCTGCCAAGACAGGAGAAAGGAAATACCTAAGATCACCTGGTGAATTTGTGGCAGAGTTCAGTCCAGTCCCAATCGCCCAGAGTGGTCAAGACTGCTTCGAATCTGCCACCCTGTAGCAAACAGGAGGGCGTCATGACTAGAGAACCAAGTATTTAACACCCTACAAAGTTAGGCTTTCTGTTTCCTTCCACTCTTAACAAACTTGGCAAACTTGAGGCGCATAATATGTAGACTCATTTCTGTACGATCTACCTTGTTGATTTAAAAAAATTGAAAAGAAGATTCCAGTACACACAAGCCACTCAAAGTCTCCATACCTGCTCCCCTACTCCATTCTATGTCATCCTCTACCTTTTTTGCTCATAGCATCATCTCATTTTGCCAAACTACACCCCTCAACTGGCTTTTCTAACTTAGTTATGCTACCCTATTTCTCCTACTTGGAGCTGGACGCCTACTAACTTCCACCCTATTAGCTCTAATTTCTTTAAAGTCCAGAACCCAGGAACCACTGAACTTCCTCACTGAGGAGAGTCAGCAACCATGATCTGGTATGGCTGTATTCAATTGGAGTCATTTACAAACTATTTTAGTGATACAGAGAGTCATAAAAGAGAATTAGGGTAGTAGGGAGAACACTCAGATTCTAGCCTCATTGACTTATTTTGTAGCCCTTCTCCCACCTTGGTCTACATTTTCATCTCTTAACAGAGGCTGTGAAATGAGTTCTGCCTTCAGTATTATACAAGTTTATGAATTGGAGGAGATCAGACAGGTGAAGAGAGAGGCTTTTCTGAATTAATGATGTCTCCCGTCAAATCCATCATGAAGAAATTCACTCCCTGGAGAATTATTCAGCTAAGCAAATGCTATGTAAACATGAGAAATGGCATTGATTTTCTTAATGTCACAAGCTGTAAACTAATTTATAAAAAAGAAAAATGAATTGTCCTAAGTCCACTGGGAGCCATTTCGCTTATGATATTTTTTTTTCTTCCTCTGAATGGAGCATCTCAGACTAGAATATTCTGGAGAACTTTTGAAGAAGCCAGATTCTGTCGTTAGAAGAATAGATGAAGTAGAACATTGCCCTAGTCTCTCAATCTCATTCGGTACTTACTTCCCGAAGCCTCAAACTTTCCCTGGATTATCTTTCAATGTCCGTCCATCCTGCGTATCTCCAAGGAAGAGACGGCACTTTTTCCATCCGAGATTAACCTGGGTCTTAACGCTGGATCCCACTCAGTCAATAATGACCCATCTCTCTTTCTCATTCTTCCAATGTCTTTCTCTTAATTGATTCCTCTTGAATTCCCCCTCCCATATAGTAAGAAACCCCAGACAATCTCTTCATCTTCCCGCAGACCAACTCTCTCCTTTGCTTATTTACAAACACCTATAAAAAACAAGCCTCCTTCTTCTGAACCAGGGACCTCCTCTCCCTGCGCTGCATCTGGCCTCTTTCCTCTCCTCCCCGCCCTGGCCCGTGACCCAACCTCCAGACCTGCTCCTGTCTAGTCTTCCTCCTCCACAGCACAGCCAGGGTGGAAGGCAGTGTCCTGGGATCACTCCCTGCGTAAGAATCCCAGTGTTTCCTCATTGTTTCCAAGAAGCCCATACTTCTTGGCCTCCATCATGTGATCTGACTCTCACCTAGCTGATTCTCTCATTGAATGCATGTGCACCTCTGTTAATTCGCACCTTCCTTCCCTTGCTTCAGGGGGAAATATCTGCCGAAACTGTATTAGCATTCCTCATGTGACTTAATTAAAGATGGTCACCCTTAGCCCATCTTTCACCAGCCCTTTTCCAGATGAACTGAGAAGATCCAGAGTGTCCTCAGGAGAGCACAGTAGACTCCAGCGACCTCTCCAGCCAAACTCCCTCCACCTCCAACCCACATATCAAAAATGTTATCCCAAGGCTTAGTGGTGGTGTCCATATTTTTAATTCTTCCTCATTCTCTACTTAATGTTTGCTTCTCCATAACCCTTCTCTGTAACATTAATTGTACTAATAACAGTGATAATAGTAAAAACTATAATTGATGTTTGCATTATACAATTTTATGTCACATTCATAAACTGGATTTTTTAAGTTAAACTTTTTTATTTGAGGTCATTGTAGATTCACAGTCAATTATAACAAATGATATGGAGAAATCTCATGTACCTTTACCTACTTTCCCCCAAGGACATTACAATTTTGCAATGGTATTGCAAAACAACAGTATAATATCACAACCCAGGATATTGACATTGATACAGCCAAGAGGCCGAATATTTCCATCACCGTAAGGATCCCTCATGTTGCCCCCTTAGAGCCACACCCACATCCCACCCAACCTGTCCTTAACCCCTGGCCCAGGAATCTGTTCTCCAGTTCTAAAATGTCATTTGAAGAATCTTATATGAATGGAATCACTTGGCACACAATCTTTTGGAATTGGCTTTTTTCACTCTGCATAATTTCCTATAGATTCATCTCAGTTGCTGCATATATCAGGACTTATTTTCATTGCTGACTAGTATACTATGGCATGTATGTACCACAGTTTGTATAATCGTTCACCTATTGAAGGACATCTGAGTTATTTTCAGTTTTTAGCCACTACAAATAAAGCTGCTATAAACATTCATGTATTGGTTTTGTGTAAACATAAGTCTTCATTTCTCTGGGAGAAATGCCCAGTGAACAACTGCTGAGGCCTCTGGTAATTGCATATTTAGTTTTTTAAGAAACTGCCAAACTGTTTTTCAGAGCAACTGCATCAGTTTACATTCCCACCAGCGATGTATGAATTATCCAGTTTGTCCACATCCTCACCAGCATTTGGTGTTATCATTACTTTTTATTTTAACCATTGTGACAGCAGTGTAGTAATAGCTCATGTGGTTTTCATTCACATTCAGTAATGGCTAATGCTATCGAACACCTTTTTATGTGCTTATTTGAAAGAGGTGTATCCTCTTCAATGAAATGTCTAGGTATGTTTGGCTCATTTTCTAATTGGATTATTATTTGTTTATTTTACTGCCGAGTTCTGAGAGTTCTTCATATATTTAAGATACTAATCTGTTGTCAGATATATGGTTTGAAAATGCTTTTCTCCAAGTCTAGCAAGTCTTTTCTTTTTCTTTTTGTTGTCTTTTGGAGATCAGAAGTGTCTAATTTGAAGAGGTCCAATACATCAATTTTCTCTTTTATGGATTGTGCTTTTGGTGTCAACTTTATAAATTATTCACCCAGCCCTAGGTTCCAAATACTTTTTAAAATTTTTTTCCCAGAAGGTTCATAGCTTTAAATTTTACATTTAAGTCAGAGATCTGTTTGTTTATAAGGTGTGAGGTTTAGGTGAAGATTTATTTATTCATTCATTCATTCATTTTCTGTGGATGTCTAATTGCTTCAGCACATTTTGTTGAGGTCTATTTCTCCCATACTGACTTGCTTTCACGCCTTGTCAAATATCAGTTGAGTCTACTTGTGTGGGTCTATTTGTGGGTTCTCTGTTCTGTCCCACTGATTTATACATATACCCCTCCATGAATACCACACTGCCCTGAATATTTTTATTATTGTTATTATTTTTTGAGGAAGATTAGCCCTGAGCTAACTACTGCTAATCCTCCTCTTTCGGCTGAGGAAGACTGGCCCTGAGCTAACATCCATGCCCCTCTTCCTCTACTTTCTACTTGGGACACCTACCACCACATGGCTTGTGCCAAGCGGTGCCATGTCTGCACCTGGGATCCGAACCGGCTAACCCTGGGCCACTGAGAAGCGGAACGTGCCCACTTAACCGCTGTGCCACAGGGCTGGCCCCTGCCCTGATTATTGTAGCTCTATAGTAAGCCTGACCATTGGGAAGAGTGGTTCTTCCCACTTTACCTGTCTTGTTCAACATTGCTTTAACTATTCTAAGGCTTATACCTTTCCACGTAAATTTGAGAATCTTTGTCTATGTCTACAAAGATCTTGCTGAAATCTAGATAGGAATTGCAATACACTTATAGATTAATCTTTGAAAAATTGACATTTTTACTAAGTTGCACTTTCCAACACACTTATTTAGGTCTTCTTTGATTTCTGTCATCAACGATTTGTAATTTTCAGCATACATACCCTGTACTTCTTTTAAATGGATTAATATTTTATTTCCTTTAGACTAATTGTAAAAGATATTGTGTTTACAACTTGGTTTCCACACTTCATTGTTAGTATATATAAATATGACTGTTTTTTGTGTTAATCTTGTATCCTATGACCTTGCAGAAATCACCTATTAGTTCTAGAAGTATTTTTTTTTCATAGATTCCTTGGGATTTTCTGCATAGAAAATCATGTCATCTGCAAACACAAAGAGTTTTCTTTTTTCTTTTCCAACTTGTTTGCCATTTATTTCTTTTCCCTGTCTTATTGTGGTGGCTAGTACTTCTAATACTTATGTACAAATGGTAAGAGCAGACGTCCTTGCCTTGTTCCTGATCTTTGGGGGAAAGCATTTAGTTTTTCACCATTAAGTATGACATTCTGCCTCTTCGGAGCCACCACAAAGCTCTCTGGGACTCAGTTTTCTAATCAACATACCAGGAAGACTAGATTTGACCCATCAATGGTTAACAAAGTAGAACTTCTTTAGGCATTCCTGGGTTCGTGTCTTTCATGTTTTATGTTTCTATTGAAATTTTGAATGACATTTAGTATGAAAAGTGGTGTGACCCTTAAGAAAAGCTTTCAATGCTACTAAAGGAGAAGGTGTTTATGCCTTTTCTGACTTAAAAGTTCCCTGGTTCTGGGGTGCATTTGCAACCCTTGATTGTCCTGGTGGTGCTTCAGTTTGTGCACTGTCTGTGGGGCACTTTTGCTTGCATTCTTTTATTTAATTTACCTATAACCTTAAGTATGATAGACAGTATTGTGTTATTTTATACATAGAGATGTTGAAATCTTGAGAGGTGAAGTGACTTGCTCAAGGTCACAGGAAAGCAAAGAGCAATGCCTCTTTCCTTGTACAATGCCTGTGAGGCCAGGAGCTCATACACTTCACATGGAGACTTGTAGCACCTACTTTACACATATCAGTCAATTCACAAACATTGGTTGAGCACATACTTTGTGCCAGGCATAGTACAAGGGCACATCCAGCTTAAGGAGGAAGAAAATGGAAATATAATGCATTGAGCTCCGTAAAGAGAGAAATCATTTTAATCCATTTCTGAAACCTAGCACTGTGCCTGGAACACACACGTACTCCATAGATAGTAAATAAATGAATGTTTTGTGAAAGCATGTGTTAAGTAGTACATAAGTAGCCCAAACATTCAGTTGAGGTTCTCTTGAGAAAGAGGCATCTGAGCTGAAATTTCAGAGCTGCAAATGATTTGTCGTAGAAGAAGCTCTAAGAGAGGCAGCCTGTTCAGTGGAAAGAACACTGACAACAGATAGCTTTGATTAAAGGCCAGATCTGAGTTTGAGCCCCAGGTTAGCAAGCTACACACCCCTTCACTATGGAACAGTTACTTGACCTCACTGAACCTCACGTTCCTCATCTATAAAGCAAAAAAGAAAATATTTACCTAGAAGTTTATTGCAAGCATCTGTGTTCATGTGAAGCACTTACAGTCTCTAGCATGTAATAGATGCTCAATAAAAGATATCTTTTATTCATTGAGTGACCCTAAAAAACATTAAATCAGGATCTGTCTTTATAAAAGAGTGTGAATTATTGGAAAAATACAGTAGTAAGTTTAAGAAGTTATGTGTTCAGTTTTACTTAAGCAGCTTTTTCTGGTCTTACTTAGAAATTCCCCCCAGTAGAGTTCTCAATTCACAGCCAAAGTCATGTCCATTACCACGGAGTTTCTCTAAATAATTCCTACTCAAGGAACCTCAGCCAAAAGCCAGGAACAAGTGGATGAGTGGCACTGTTCCCTCCTCTGAGGCCAACTCTGTTTTGAACTATTTCAATGAAAGCATCTTCTTTTAAAAATAAGTCTTACCAGTTAGCTGTTTGAGGGTAAAATATCTTTATGAACAGTTTTAAGTTGTCACTCCAGGAGGGCTGGAGACAAAGCATGGTCTCAGCACTGCTGCTGTCTGTTTCAGTTTCAATTGACCTGTTTTCTTCTGAGCTCTGATTTCAAATCTGTGGCCTGTCTAGATCACTTCTCCAGAGAGGAGATCCTAGATGCAATGAAAGAGGGAGAAGGGAAAATTCAGAGAAGATCTCAAACAAGATGCCCAGTATTACAGCCTCATTGCGCCTGAATTTGTCCGTGTAGAATGGACAGCAGGTTCATTCAAATTTGTAGCCCCTGAAGCAGCAGGTGGTTGAGGAAATGTCACCAGACTGAGAATTAGCATTCCTACATGAGCGCGGACAGCAACTTTTCCTTTTAGGCATCTCAGTCCCCTACCTGTAAAAGCAGAGGCTGCGCAAATGAAGCCCTAAAATTCCTTCAAGATCTGCATTTCTCTGAGCTTTAAACTACCGTGTGATCTTCATTTCTTTCTTCCCTTCTAGCACATGTGGTCAGGCATCAACTCTGGAGCAATGAATGAAGTCACGTATAGTTTCACAAAAACCCGGCGAATCCCAATGTTCAGAGATGAAAGGAAGAAAAGGAGGATTGAATTCCCTCATCATTAAAATTCCTTCCTAGACTACTAAGTTCCTGTGCATTTGAATGAATTATCTAAGCATCAGTGTTAATACTTAATTGGAAGACAGAGAGAGCTGCATAGAGTCTGACAAGAGAAGGCAGATGAAATAGAAATGTCTCTAGGCAGTGAAAAGTTTGACAAGCACAAGAGTTTGTGATTTGAAAGACAGCTAGTGGAGGATGTGAGTCAGCATGAGATAACTAAAAAAAGTTAAATAATTAAGCTTACATAATAGCTATCTGATTGAATATCTAGATTTGGATTTAATTAACATTTCTAACCTCTCTTTGTCAGTAACTATATATTATTCAATTTAAAAGTGGAGAATTTTCATTACTAAAAAAATCATTCATCTGCAGCATGTCTGTGAATTTATTTTCAAATTTAGCAAAGAAGCTATTGTCCTTCCAACTCTCTTTCCCCCACACAAAAACCTTTACAATTAGTTTTCTGAAAGGAGAGAAAATTGAGGATGTGGCTGCTTCATCATCATTCCCTACAGGTAAATTGGAATGTAATTAATATCATGAAATTAATTAATTAGCATATTTACCGTATGGAGGGCCCTTTCCAAGACAAGGGTGGGAGGGGGGGTTACTGAGCTTGAACAGACCTGATCGCCGTCACCTTTGAGGAGCTCCCAGGCAACGGGAAAGACAGATCATTAAATAAATGCCATTAAGGGCCAGGGAAGCAAAAGGTCTGCAAAGGAGGAGAGAAAGACTTTCCCCAGGGTAGGGCTGAGCAGATGGGGAGGAAGGCTGGAGGAGACTCTGGGCTCGGGTTCTGAGGACTCAGGAGAATGTGCTACAATGGGCCACATGCAACACGATAGAGTATAAAGCTACATTACTCCAAAGTTAATTCCAAATCCTGCGTTAGTATATAATTTTAATTTACAATCTATTTTAGAAAGGGTGGCTATGTACAGAAAAAGTCAGAGGGCAAATAAAGTATAAACCTAAATTATAGTAGAATAGATAGAAACTTCTAAGTGCCCTGGCATGAAGTGGGAGAAGATGACCAAGGGTATTAACCTTGAACTGGACTTGAGGGATGGGCAGAATTTTAAAATAAGGAAAAGAAGAGTTTGGAAGAAGGTAATAAATGTCTAGTGTGTAGGAAAAAGTGAGCTACAGCCTGAGGGTAGATGACTTAGAATTCTAGACTAAGGAATTTGGATTTTATTTTTGAATTTTTACAAAGCTCCATCAAGCTTGTACCAAGTAAACGAGTGCACTCAAATAAAAGAATGTGTTTTTATTTTCTCTATCCTACTCCAAGGAGCCAGTAACATGACCCTCAGATCTGGTGCTCTTGTCCAGCTAGGCATATACACATCCTCACCTCCATCTGTTTTCTCAGCCTCATTACTAATAGCACCCCTTTCCCTCTCAAAAGTATGCTAGGTTGAATGATAAATTCTTCGGACATCCTAGTTATGCCCTACAGGCACACTTCACCCCGGCTGAAAGATGGGACCACACTCTGTGGGGTGTTTGCGTCCTCTCTTTGTTCTCTGCCAGGTTAGACCCTGCTTTGCCATAATCCTGGCCCCACCACCTTCTCTCTTTTGGATTGATGTCTGAATATGGCTTTACTCTTTTGGCTTAGCCTCAGTTGCTCTGGGAAGGCTCCACTGACAGCCAAACCTTACTCAGTGGGACCTCGGTCCTAGCTGTGCTTCAGTATTAAATGTCCCAACGGGCAGGAAAAGCACAGCAATTTGATTTTTGATGGTTTTTATAAAGCATAGTACCATCAACTTAGTTGACTTCGTTTTGTTTTACAGTTTAGTTTTTGCATTTTGTTTTAATTTCAGATGCAGACATGATAATCTTTACAATGCGTAGAGCCTCTACAAATCTCCACCCTCCCCTTCATGTGGTAGGTCTGGGTGGGGCCTGGGCTGGCCCTGACATTCAGTACCAAATGAATGAAGTGAAGAAAGATATCAATGAAACCAAAGGAATATTAAGTCCCCCCTAGGAAGGGTTGAATCTTAGATGGTGTTGTTAGACTTGAGCGAGGCCAGGAGAGATAGGGTTTGGTTGAGTCATAAGTAAGGGCTAGTGTTCCAGATGAGGACTAGAATGCAAGCAACACCTGCTTTGGGAATCAGGATCTCTGGAAAGAAATTCCATACTCTCCTTGGTCTTGCCATCTCTGTTCCTACAAGATCTGGATAGAGCCCCGATCCTTAGCCCATACTCTGCCTGACTATGAGTTAAAACTTGGTCCTTCTACCTTCTCCTCTTCTGTGGACTTTCTTAGAGGACAAGGCTCTACCACCACAAATAGTCAGTAGTGTCACCACCGTTTGTCCTCTTTTACTTTGGTTTTAGCTCATCCAGCGTGTACTATCTGCCGAAGAAGATAAAGGAGAGGAGATATTGTCACTTACCAAATGCCAATAATTTTAGTCTCTATGCTAGGCACTTTACATAAATAATATTTAATTCTCACAACACCCTCTAGAAGGGGATATCAATCATCTCTTTTTAGATGAGGAAACTGAGGCTCAAAGTGTTTTAAGAAACTGCTCAAAGAACCAGTAAGAAGTAGAAGGGCAATGCAAAAGGCAGCTCTTTCTAGTATAACACGAAGACTCATAGGGCTGCCTCTGGAAGAAAAGAAAAAAGTTGAATCACATTTAGTTTCTGCCCTCCCTGGAGATTACATTCTAGTGGGGCAGGCCAACACATATATATCCACCCCAAACTATAGCAGTGTACCAGGAGAACATACTGCATAACCTTTCAGAATTCAATGCAAACATCCCCTTCCCAGAGAACTGCTCCACTAAGATTCCAGTCAGAGGACCATTATGTGTCTTGTGTTAAACTGCCCTGCCCTGGGCTGCATACTTTCACATTTTAATGTACTAGTAGGAAAAGATATTAAATATAACATTAATATGTTAAGTTCTCATTCACTATATTTTTATTCAAGGAACGGTCATTGAGTGTTGATTAGGATCCAGTTCCTGCCTTAGGTGTCCAAAGTACAAATGCAAATACAATGTGAGTCCTGATCTCCAGGGGCTGAGAGTTGTTTTGATGACTTTAGAAGAGTATGTTGCCCAATTCTAACCAGACATAATGCTGTTTATGGGAACTGCGGGCTACATTGCTTAACCAGCTCATAGCAGTTCTCACTTTGCCAGGCACATAGAAGGCATTCAGAGAATTCTTGCCAATTGGAAGGACTGCTCTGCTGCTGGGTTGAATCAGTGGCCACACAGGAAAAAGGAAGGGGGACTCACCCTGTTGTCTGGAAGATGACCACCAAAAGGAATTCTCGTGGTATATTCGGGTACAAAATCTTTAGGTAAAGAACATGGAATGCTAAATTTCATATACTATAACCAGGCTCTCACCAAGTGAGACGTCGCTGCTTGCCACACTCTCACTGTCTCCCTAGGGATCTTCCTGGCTTACATGTTGGACCGTAACACGATTTTGAAGCTTTTGCAGCTTTTCCATCTCAGCAAGCATATATATGTACTCAGGAACACCAGTGAGCAAAAGACGAAAAACGAACACTTTTTAAAGGAAAAATGAGGGCTCATATTTCCCTTTGCCCTCAGGAACACAATTCTAGGTGAAGTGAGTGCCTGTCTGTCTGGAAGCAGGAAAATGGGTGCCTTGCGTGTTGCCCCATGTAGCTGGGTCTGAGAAGTGGGCCCTTGCCATGTGACACAGGGAAGAAACCGTCCTCTTGACTCCCCTGGTTACAGGGGGAACATGTGCATGTCCAGGGGATCCCTGGATCCAGCTGCAGGTGGCACATGGTGTGACAGATCTTGGCCAGAGGGACCCCAGCCAGTTTCACAGTCTTGGTAGTGGCGTCTCCAGGGGAAGCCAGGGTCCTGCTGTGACTATCCAGGAGGTATCATCTCATACCCCACTTTGCACTCTGTTTTTGAATTAAGCCGTGAGCTTCCTGCAGCGGGATATACCTCAAGAGAATACCTGCCCAAAAGCAAGACAACATGTCCTCTCCAGAAAGTAAAAATTAACAACTACAAAGCCCAAGGAGACAATATTCCTCAGTCCTCACCCTCTGAAACAGTGGAGGCAACAAGTGGTCTACAACAGCCTTTACTTTCTGTGCCTGCCGCTGGAGCTGGTGCTATGGAAGCTAAAATGCAGCCCTTGTCACATGGTGGGGTCATTGCGGATTTACTTTCTGTCTCCTGGATACACTGTGAATTACACAATCATTGCCAGGATGGTGCATTGTTCATCCAAAGCCACAGCACCCAGGACAGGGCTTAGAACAAAGCAAGTAATCATAAAATGCTTACTAAATGAATGAAAATAATGACTTAATCAAGTGTAAAGGTAAGTTTCTTTCCTCAGAAGAATCAATAAGAAGCAATTAGAGGACACGTGGGAAACAGCCTGCCTGGGATGCTATTAACCCAGGAGCTGCAGGGGGTCCCTCCCCAACCCCTCCAAGTCCTGGCACAATGTCACCTTCTTAGTGAAATTTTCACTGATCGCTGTGTTTAAAACACCCTCACATACACTCCTCATTCCCTTTTCTGCTTCATTTTTCTCAAAAGTGCTTATCATCATGTAGCACAGTATGTATTATATTCTTTATTTTCTTTCTTTATCCTCCTGAATAGAATGTAAGCCTGAAAAAGACACAGGCTTCGCCTGTTTTCTTGCTGCTGTATCTGGAACAGTGCCTAGCACACCGCGGGGGCTCAATGCAAGTTCTATTGGAAGACAATGAATGAATGAATGAATGAATGAATGAAGGTCAGGCTTTAAGTACTCGTGCTGTAGAGGGCAGATTTGTTGGAGAAGAGAGTGATCGCTTTAGCCTAAAAGCTCACGGCTCCTTTGAAGTTCAAGGCCTATTAATCTAATTTTAACAGATTCCATTTATCAAAAAGGAAGAAAGAATATCCTTTTTTGGGTGATCTTATCTACTCACTATTAGTTTCAGAATAAGTGGATAGAAGGGTCAAATGCTATTAATATAAAATTAAAATCTTAAACTAAGCCGTTCTTGAAACAAGTAGTAGTAACCGAGGGTTCGTAATATGGCTAACACTTGCGTGGCTTTTGCTACATACTGGGCACTGTCCTAAGCGCATTATGTGTATTAACTCATTCAACCATCACACTAACCCTGTGAGTCAGTGTTATTATTACCTCCATTTTATAAAGCAGGACACTGAGGTGCAGAGAGGTTAAGTAATTCACTCCGAGTCACAGAACTGCAATGTGGGGAATCCAGGATTCGTGCCAGGTTAGAGGAAATGCAATCGTTGGGACAAAGGACTTGGATTCGAGTTCTCCCTCTTAACAGATGAGTCCCATGGGCAAGTAACTTTATCTTCTAAAGTTCAGTAACCTCAACCATAAAATGAGGATGACGATACCCATTCACGTGGTTGTTAAGAGGCTGAAAAACAATTACATGTGAAAGTGCTACCCAATGTGAGTTAATGTTACTCAGAAGGTAACATTATGACATTAATGTTCCCATCTCTTTCCATGCTATGACATTATAATGGTTATTACATTATTGCTTCCATCTCATTCTAGGAAATAAACACTGCTATCATTTGCCATTAATTCATATAACTTGAGTATATTTGCTATGAGTTGTTACTAATTGTCCCTCATATCACCCAGCCTGAATATTAAAGCTGAGGTTCAAGTCTTTTTCTGGGAGGTGAAAGTGATCTTCTCCGGCCACATCCAGGCCAAATGCTACAAGGTCTCTTCATTATACTGGAAAAGAGCATCGAAATCTGTGGATTTGAAGACCTTTACCACTTGAAGGTCTTTGTTCCATGCTCAAACAAGTCCTGCTTTAGGCCCTTTCTGCTTGTTAGTCCCTCTGCTTGAAATGCTCTCCACTTCTCTCTTTGCACCATTTAGTTGTAACTTCACTTGCTACTTCCTCAGAGAAGCTTCCCCAGGCCCCCAGGACTACGCTGGGGCCCCTGCTCCATGCTTTCTGCCAACCCATGCATCTCCATGGCACTGCCACAGCGGTAATGAAATCAGCATTTGCATAAATATTTAGTAAATGTCTGTCTTCTCCACTGGAATATATGTTTGATGATGTCGGCGGGGGGGGGGGGGGGGTGGGGGGCGACCTCTGTCTTTTTCAACATTAGAACCCCGTGTCCATTGTAACTACAAAACCTTGCGTGTAGAAGGTGCTCATTAAAATATTTTCCATGAAAGAAAGTACCAATTAGGTCACCCTGGAGGAGCCCTAAGCTTTCTGAGCTTTGGTTTCCATGGATGTAAAATGACCTCCCTTGGCCTACTGTGCTACTGCATGAGGACACGTGGAATCTGGAAGCTCTCTAGATATGAAACCAATACCACAGCTACAGGCTGAGGTGCCATGGTTTCTATCCAAAGCATTTTAGGAAGTGAGAAATGCATTTGAAAATACAAACAAATATACGTATAAATCCAACATGGAGTTAATTTGGAGTAAAAGCAGCCAGGAGAAGAAAGAGGATCTATGTTGATTTTCAGGACAGGGACAGTCCAAGCTCTGAAGTATCTTCGGAATTGTTGGAGCCTTTTCAGTGCGAATCGAGTTACACTGGAGATATATTTGGATCTTGCCATCTAGTAAGTGGTGTTTCACTTTGGCCACGGAGATGAATTCTAACTCACTGTAAATAGAATGAAGAGCGCTTTGTTGCTAAATTATTTATTGCCCATTACCTCTAGCCCCAAGCGATGATGTTTTTAGGTTCCACAAAGGTAGCTGTATATAGTCTGTTGTCATTACATAAAGGAAACTCTGACAGTTTACATTATAAAATATAAATTATCCGTTCATCAACCACCGAATAGCACACAGGGTTACTCCATCATGGCACTGCAGGACACTAGAAATAGATTTCTGCATCTTCTCCCAAACACTCTGCCCAGATCTGCCATAAAGATCCACCAATCAATTTTTTTCCAATTCTGTAGAATACGTGAAAAGCAGACTGCCCTTTCCTCTGCCTGAGGAAGCGCCTATGGCTTCCCAATGCCTGTGGGGAGAGAGCTGGGTTCTAGAGGAATCTTCTTCACGGGGGCTGAAATACAGGATAAGCCCCTTACAAAGCTTCACGTTACAAAACATAGATTGAGAAAGGCTTTCACATTCCTCTCTCTAATCGTGGTTTGGGGTACAGGGAGATTCTAAATGAGGGGCACTCCTCATACGCCTCTTTTATAGATGTAGATACTTTTTGATCTTTTCCTACATCAGTTAAATGACTGGCTCCTTTATTTGGTCATTCATTTAGTAAACATTTATTAATCCCTATTATGGGCTGAATTCACTGCGCACACAGATAATCCCACTGGCCTTCCTTTAGCAACTCCAGAGACGCAGCTTGGCCTGGGGCCCTTGAACACAGGCCCTTCTTCTAGAAGCCCTCCCTGCCTCAGTGCCTTCATCCTTCCAATCTTAGCTCCAATTTCTCTTACTTGGGGAATCCTTCCAGAACCTCAGGTTGGATCCAGTCTCATTGGTGAGACCTCCACACTAGACATACACACTCTGTGCCATCATTCTACCCCTGAACAATTCCTCCCAGAACTACCTACACTTGGTGTACACCCAGTGATATTTGGGTAGAGTCTGTCTCCCACACTGAGCTCTAAGCTCCCTGCGGGCAAGTTCTAGGTCTGTTTTATCCATCATTATATGTATTTCATCACCTTATTGATCGATATTTATTTGTTGAATGATTGACCTATTTACAAGTAACCACAAAATTGACACTGGCTTCCACAGTCAAGTTTATTTCCCACTCACCACATGCAACTCCCCTCAGCATCCTCTTCACAGTCGCTGTCCTCTGGGTGGCCACTCAGGGACCTGTGATGTGTCCATCTTGTGACTCCACCATCGGCTGGCCCCAGCTGGCCTAATATCATCAGCTGGCAGATGGGTAGCAGAGCATGTCAGGAGGATACCTCACTCTGGAAGAGACACAAGTCATTCTTATCCACGGTCCTTCAGCAAGAATTAGTCACACAATTAACCTAGTGCAAGGGTGGCTGGAAAATGTCTAAGAGTTGGCCCTTGTTACTGAGCACTGCTGCTTCTGCCTCAGACACCTAAAATGACGATGAGGATTTTGACAGGCAAAGACATGGAGGGCTGTGCAACAGCATGAGCAAGGGTTCAGGGAGACAAAAAATAAGAATAATGAGAAAAACTAATGATTTGAGAGGAATTGTAATAAATCCAGAGATATCTTATGAAGGCTCCTAGAGCTGAAGGACAATAGGCTGAAGAAAGGAATGAACAAATTGTTGAATGGGCAGATAAACGGGTGAATGGACTTGCACCTGTGGCTGAGGAGCTCATCCTGTAGAGGGATGCAAGCTGAACTTGGACTCTGGTCGTCTCAGCATCCTGTTCTCCTCCCACAGTCAAGGAAGTGGCCATGTTAGGAAATGCGGATAGGCAGAAGCCCTGAACGAAGAGGGCGAGAGCCAGACAGCTGCTCTGAGAGCCCTGTGCCTCTAGAGATGAGGGATGTTCTGGAAGCCTTCTCACTCTGCTTTCCCTCATTTGCGAGTTTGGTCTCTCATATTATTAATCCACTGCCTCCAGCCTGACAATGGGGACAGATGTGTGAGGGGAAATACAGGGGAGCTCCACTTGCAGAGCAGATGGCTTCTCAAAATGTTTGCATGGGCTAACACAATGGAATTTAAATGCTGAGGGCAAGTTAGAGCTCATCTATACCAACCTTTTCCCCAGAATGATGAGGACTCAGAAACCCCGAGGGGGGCCCCATCACCTGTGTGGCAAGAGCAGAACTAGAAACCTGGTCTCTCCCAGCTGAAATTTATGCAAGGGGAATCAAGTCTAATACGGGTGAATTACTGAGTACGTGAAGAGACGATAAGGGCCGTGGAAAAAACAAAAAGTTTAACAGATGAAGGAGGATCAGAAGTGCCCGGATATTGGGCAAAGTGGTGGAGGGAGGCGCAATTTTAAAGAGAGGAGTTGGAGGAGGCCTCAGTAACGGGGTGACATTTGAGTGAAGGCTTGAAGGATATGAGGGGTTAGTTGTGTGGACGTCAGGGGAAGGGAGTATTGGAACGGCCAATGTGAAGTCTCTAAGGCAGGAGTGAGCCTGACCATGGAACAGCAAGGAGGCCAGAGTAGCAGGTGCATGGGGTGTGGATGGCAGAGGGAGGGGAGACGGAGTCCCAGCCACAATGGGAACCCGGTGACAGAGCCTTGTAGGCCACTGGGAAGAGCGTGGCTTTCACTGTGAGGGTGATGGGTGCCATCATAGGATAACAGTGGGTGTGACATGGAGATCCAACATACCTTTCGAAGGGGTCACTCTGGCTGTTATGTTGAGAACAGACACTTGGAGGTCAGAGTAGATGTGGGGAGACTTTTAGGAGGTTATTGCAGTGATCTGAGCAAGAATTATCTATTAAAAATGATTAATAATCAAAGCTTAATTTCCAGGCAAATGCTTGATAGATTGCATAAGTTATTCACAAAAAAAACTATCCAGAAGAGCTATTAAGAACCTTTCATTCCATTTTTCAGATGAGAAAACTTAATTCAGAGAAATTAATCCCTTCCCCAACGTCATAGACTTAGTTAATGGCAGAGCCAAGTTTCAAATGCTGGCTGTAACGCATCGGGCACCTGCTGTCTGCAGCCCACTGTGAGACACGGAGCAGTCCCTGCTCTCGGGAGCTCCAGGCTGGCAGCAGGTGAGAAGGGAGGGCCACATACGTAGCAAGACAAATAACAGAGAGGAGCAGCCATCTTTCTGCGCCTAAAGAATGCTCTCTTCCCACAGAACTGGCCCTAGGTACCCCCAACAAATGTACTTCTTAGGGAGGAACCCATTTGGCCCTGGCGGTAACTTTTAAAACACAGAGAGTAAAGCATGAAGGCTGAGAAAAAGATTAAAATCGGAAATCACATCAGACAGACTCAGACTCCAGAGTGTAGAGGAAAAGACAGAAAGGAAGATGAGCACTTTAATTCAGGCTTGTATCTCTATTTCTCCACCTGAGACCCACCTCTCTCCTCCCCTCTCTCTCCCCTCTCTGGTCCTTATCGTACGTCCTTATCCCTTCTCCCTTGACAAGTCAGTAAAGTCAGGGAAAAGCTGGCCTGTTTGCCCATAGATCTATTCCTGGCTCTTTCTCTCCTATAGGCTACATTGCATGGGGGCTGACACTGTAGTTCCCAGACTCCCTTCTCAGCCAGCTGTGGGCTCCAGTTGGCCAAAGTTGTGTCTTGGATGAAAGAAACAGGAATGCTGGAGGAAGGGAAAACCTGGGTTGTTTCCCGTCTCCCTCTTCACTCTAGCCTTGGAACGTCTTTCCAGCCTGACTGACACCCTGGCCCCTGGCCTTAGGTAGCATAGCCTCATCTCTCTGCTATCCGTCCAGAGTGGTCCTGGCTTTCCTTCTTCTGCTAATCTCTGGGTTGCCTTGTTCTATTTATTATAATTCTATTTGGCTTCTCTGATCTTCCATTACCAGTGTAGCGAATTCCCTGGATTAAATTCCTCCTGTGTTAAGTACTTAAAGTAACTTCTGCTTTTCTTGAATGACACACATACTTTCAAACAATAAGAATCCATGTACTCGCAAATGTGCCACCTTAAAAACAATACAAGTCAGGATTCAAATTTTAAAGTACCTGTCTTAAAGATGAGTTCCATCACAGATTTATAATGGAACAGTAAAAATTTCATTAGAATGGAAGTCAAAGTGTTTACAGTAAGAAAGGTAATTTTGAAAGAATAATTATCCATTTCTTTAAAAGTTTTTGTAACGAATTAAGACACATTATCATCCACAAATTTTCTAAAAGGTTCATCAATATTTAATTTTCTTCTAAAAAACATGTTAGGATTAACATTACAAAGAAAACAGGCTTTTGTTCCAAGGAAAAATGTATCTCTGTGATGTGGTTGCTTTATCTGCTATCTCTGCTAGCATAATAGAAGGGAGAGGAGTCTATTTATACTAACAATAGATTCTTTTTCTGAATTTCTGGCCCTTGCAGCTTGTACAAACTAAGCATCATTTTACCAGCAGGAAGACATAGTACATAAAACTCTGCAACAGCAGGACATGTTCCCTAATGTTTGGCTAATCTTTGGGTGATCTCAAGAGAAGGTAATGGAAGAATTTTAATAGTTAGCAGGGGTTATGTGAACTTCTCTTTTTATTACCTGGGTCAGCTAACATTTGCAAGCTGTTATGGCACAAGAACCTGAAGACTGTGTCCAGAATCTCTTCCCCGCTCTATGCAGAACCAATCCGTAGCTAGTTCCTAAGTGCTGGCTTTAATAGATGTGCTCTTAATAATTTATCCTTTCCTTAAAGTGTTTTGGTTTTTGAAATTCATATTCAGCTGAGTATATATTCGGCAACTCTAAGTCTATTGTGCCAAAACAAAGCTGTAATGGTGAAGGAGTCGCGTTATATTCCGGCGCCTGTGAGAGTCTAGTGGAAGAGCCTAGGAAAGTGTGCTGCCTTAACTCTTGAAGAAAAGCTTGGCACTATTCACCTCATCAGAAAAGGCACATGTAGCCCAAATTAAAATACTCATGCGTGCTGGTCACCATGTGTGTGTGTTACCACGGATGTTGTTCTGCACGTGTGTGTCTTTGCTCATGCTGTTGCCTTTCTTACTTTACCCTCCTACTCCATACTCATCTCTGAAGATTCAGCCATCATCTCCTCCTCCCCCTGCCCCAGGCTTGCTCAGGAGCCTCCCCTGGGCTTTCCCACATCTCCTCTGCTTTCTACTGCACATAGTTCCACGGTGATCTCTTTGTGGGTCTGCAGCCCCTACAGACTCTGAGCCATTGCAGATCATGGCCTGTCTCTGTATGTGTGCCTGCAGCCTACATAGCTGCTCAGTACGTGTTTCTTGAACGCAGCTGAACTGAGCTGAGCAGGGGAGCTGATAATTTATGAAGTCTAGATCATGCCTCGGGCAAAACAGCAAAAGGCAACCGTTCCTCCAGCCCTGCCTGCGCTCCGTGACCATTTCAGGACGCAGTTAAACAGTCATCTTGTTTCTGTAAAGTCGCCTGTGCCTATGCTGCTTGCATTTTTCCTTTTCTTTTTGGCTTTCTTCCTGTAGGAATTACACAACCTCCTGTCCTCCTCTTACCTCCTCCTCCTGCTCTGTACTGTACCTCCAGCTCTGAAAAGCTATGAATAAAGAAAGACAGCTGGTACTTCAGGATCCTGTTACTAATTCAATACGTGCATACCTTTCCCGTGAGTCCTGCAGAGTTGCATTTTCCTGAGAATGGCAAAGCCAAATAAGCCTTTCACTCTTCCCCGACAGAAAAACACAGCTCTCAGAAACCTGAAAGGGCTTTAAGAGCTTAGTCAGGCTTACCCCATCCTTTCTGGGAATGTAATGAATAACACACGGTCAGAGCTGGGTTAGGAAAGCTTGGCCATTGGCCTCCCGTTCGTGACCCCAGGCAGCTACTACAGCTCTTTGCAGCTCGGCGGCCTCTTCATTTCCCAAATAAAGTCAATACCTTTCTATTGCCAGTGTTTCGGTGAGGATTAATAAGATAATGTTATGCAGAGTCTGGCACCTAATGTTCAAAGATGTGTAGAAATGATATTATAATAATGATATTTGTATTCCAAGCTGTTATAAGTAGAATTGTATCCTCCCAAAATTCACATGTTGAAGTTCTAACTCCTGAATGTGACCTTATTGGGAGACAGGGTTTTTACAGAGGTAATCAGATTAAAATGAGGTTGCTAAGGTGGGCCCTAATCCAGTGTAAGTGGTATCCTTATAAAGATGGAACATTTGAACACAGACACGTACACAGGCAGAACACCATGTGAAGATGAAGGCAGAGACCAGGGTGAAGCTTCTGGAAGCCAAGGAATGCCAAAGATGCCAGCAAATCAGCAGAAGCTCCAAGAGAGAAGTGGAACAGATTCCCTCTGACGGTCCTCAGAACCAGCCCTGCAGACACCCAGATCTTGGACTTCCAGCCCCAGGACCGTGAGGGAATAAATTTCTGTTGTCTAAGCCCCCTAGTCTGGTGGATTACCTTTGACAATTGTGAGAACAGAGATGTTAGACAAATGCCTAAGGCGACAGCACAGCCAGGAGAGGGAGAGCCAGAACCAAGTTGCAGGGTTCAGGCACGAGGTGTTTGAGAGCACGTCTTTCAGTCTATGGGCAATGCGCCGGCTTCCACAGCTTCTGTCCACACCCTCAGGCGTGCCTCCTCCAGCAGTCCCTCCCAAGGTCCCTTCCTCTGCACACTCAGAGCCTGTCACCCCATTTTCCCTAATAACCTTTGGCACATTCCCATCTCCTACCCTGTACTTCGGTTAGGCATTACATATCCTTTCCGCAAGAGATTCTGATTTCATTGGTATAGGGTGGAGACCAGTCATTGCATTGTTTAAAAGCTCTCCAGATGATTCTTCTGTGCAGCCCAGGAGTGGACCACTGCATTAGACCACACACTTCTTAGGGCAGGGCCCTGGCTGCCTTGCCACGTGCCATCCAGTGGGTGCTCCACTGGGTGGGGGATTAGTGAATTGAGCCCCAGGTAACAGACCAATACACAACAGCAATGCTCAGACCGTCTTGTACCGTTTATCAGTCACGTGAACTCAGACCATTACAGAAGCTGCCTAACTGCTCACCTGCGGTCTCCTCTCACTCCCCTCACATCTGCGCAGCTCCAGGGGCCTCGTTCCTTGCTCGGATGAGAAATCACTCAGTTCTGCACCATGGGGTTCTGACTTAGCACACCTCGAGTGGTATCCAGCCAGGTGCATTGTTTAAAAAATTCCACAGTTCATTCTCATACCCATCCGGAAGTGAGAACTCTCTGTGTGACAAGAGTGTTCTTTCTGAAATAATAATAATTAATAATAAAACAGTCAAGTCACAAAAGAAAAAACCTGTCCCTCTTAAAAACAATTGAGTATCTCTCCATCACCTATTTCAAAAAGTCCAGACTCCTGAGCAGGAGCGATTCCGTCGGCAAACGGGATACTGCGAAAGTGTGGCTTGACAAGTGGTGCTAGATCCGTGCCCAGGATTGGAACCTGCGAACCCCTGGCTGGTGGAGCAGAGTGTATGAACTAACCATTACACCACTGGGACGGCTCCAAAAGTGAACCATTTTATTAATGTTCATTCATTCTGTTTTTTATTGTGAACTTCAGAAGAACGCTAGATTGACTCCTTCGGCTTTCCGTTTTCCTCTTGGGGAGGGGTGGGACTTCCGGTTTCATCTCCGGAAGACGACGAGCCGGAGGAGTCAGTCAGAGGGGCCAGCAGGAGCGATTCCGTCGGCAAACGGGTCAATTTGAGGAAAAATGACAACTGAGTCTTCCGATCCATGAACCAGTATCTCTCTCCATTTATTAAGAAAATCCATGTTTACGTTATTGAAAATGGTACTTTAGGGTTGATTCCAAGATGGCGCCGTGAGTAGTCCTCTTTGTCTCTCGCCCTTCGAGTCTACAATTATTTGGACACTTATCGCTTGACAAAGGATATCCACACAGCATCTCAGGACGTCTGAGACACCCATGCGACTATACATCGGAAGGCGGACGGACTTTCCTCCGGGAGGATGTGGAAATAGGTGAAAACTCTCCGACCCCGACGGGCAGCCTAGTACCCGCAAGCGGCTTTCTTCCAACGGACGCCCCCAGAGGATCCACACACATCTAGGGCAGGAGCGAGAACACAACAGAGGAGCGACGGTGGAAACAGGTGACCAGAACCCTACTTAAACCCCCTGCAATTACTCCTAAACGCAGAGGGAAACTTTGGAGTTGCACACCTGAGCCCGCGGGGAGAGTCTCTCCCCGCCATTGGCGGGGAGACCCAGCCTGGTGCTCGGGGCGCCCGGAGGGTCCCAGAGAGACGCCCGCCCCAGGGGACTAGGGATTGCCGGAGATCTCGGAGAGGACCGGGGCGGGGGAACTTTCAAAGGCGCATCCGGCGACCCGGTGGGGAAGCGCCGGAGCTCCGCCAGGCAGCAGACAAAACCCTCTGTCTGCCGGTAGCAGAGGGGCCACGCTGAGCACTCAGGGCTCCCGGCAGAGGCCCGGAGAGAAGCCCAGAGGGCGGGGCGACCCCCAGCTGCCGTTGCCCGCCCCGCGGGACTAGGGATTGCCGGAGATCTCGGAGAGGACCGGGGCGGGGGAACTTTCAAAGGCGGGTCCGGCGACCCGGAGGGGAAGCGCCGGAGCTCCGCCAGGCAGCAGACAAAACTCTCTGTCTGCCATTAGCAGAGGGGCCACGCCCAGCATTCAGGGCTCCCGGCAGAGGCTCGGACAGAAGCCCAGAGGGCGGGGCGACCCCCAGCTGCCGTTGCCCGCCCCGTGGGACTAGGGATTGCCGGAGATCTCGGAGAGGACCGGGGCGGGGGAGCTTTCAAAGGCAGGTCTGGCGACCCGGAGGGGAAGCGCCGGAGCTCCGCCAGGCAGCAGACAAAACTCTCTGTCTGCCGGTAGCAGAGGGGCCACGCTGAGCATTCAGAGCTCCCGGCAGAGGCCCGGAGAGAAGCCCAGAGGACGGGGCGACCCCCAGCTGCCGTTGCCCACCCGGTGAGGCTAGGGATTGCCGGAGATCTCGGAGAGGACTGGGGCTGGAGAGAGTTCCAGAGACCCAGCTTAGTAGCCTAGGGGGAAACCCTACAGGCTCACAGAAGCCTTAGGGAAAGCCTCTGCACAGCACCAGTAGAAGGCACCCAGCCGCCAGCCACAAGGCTGGAAGACCCCAGGGCAAAAGCAGCATAGCTAGGTGTACTAACCACAGACCGTAGAAGATGCCAATAGCTCTCCTGCGACCCATAGAGGACAAGTGAGATTTGGTGGGTGCCGACAGCAACGGAGCGACAAATATAAGTGATCCCACCCCTGGCCGCTGGAAAAGCCCATAACACCGTTGCAGACCCCAAGGAGAGAGCGCATCTAGGTGGGCAACAACAGTAGGCCCCTGCAGCCTGAAGCCCCCCGTGACGGCCCCCACGGCAGAGGAGGGAATCCAAAGGGCCACTGTGGCTACGAAGAGGGGCCCAGGCCCAGTTAGCAACTACGGACAGGGTTCCTGGTTGGTGAAGTATAAACAGCTGCTCCCCCCACCGCAGCAGCTGAAACAAGTGAAAGGAGCAACTAAACTCTATCTCCATGCGGAGGCACAAATCAACATCATCAAGCAATATGAAAAAATACATTAAATCTCCAGAACAGAAAGAAAGTAACAAATACACAGAAAACAATCCCAAAGAAAATGAGATATATAACCTAAATGATGATGACTTCAAAACAGCCATCATTAAAATACTCACTGAGTTAAGAGAGAATTCTGACCGACAACTCAACGAGTTCAGGAGCTATGTCACAAAAGAGTTTGATACGATAAAGAAGAACCAAACAGAAATATTGGAAATGAAGAACACAATAGAGGAGATTAAGAAAAATCTAGATGCTCTGAACAGTAGGGCCGATAATATGGAGGAAAGAATTAGCAATTTGGAAGATGGCAATATAGAATTGTTGCAGGCAGAGGAGGAGAGAGAAGCAAGACTTAAAAGAAATGAAGAAACTCTCCGAGAATTATCAGACACAATTAGGAGATGCAACGTAAGGATTATAGGTATACCAGAGGGAGAAGAGAAGGAGAAAGGGGCAGAAAACCTATTCAAAGAAATAATGGCTGAGAACTTCCCAAATCTGGTGAGGGAGATGGATCTTCAGGTGACAGAAGCCAATAGATCTCCAAACTTTATCAATGCAAGAAGACCAACTCCACGGCATATAGTAGTGAAGCTAGCAAAAGTCAACGACAAGGAGAAAATATTAAGGACAGCCAGGCAAAAGAAACTAACCTACAAAGGAACCCCCATCAGGCTATCAGCAGATTTATCAGCAGAAACTTTACAGGCTAGAAGAGAGTGGAATGAAATATTCAAAAATCTGAAGGACAAAAACCTACAGCCGAGAATTCTCTACCCAGCGAAAATATCCTTCAAATACGATGGAGAAATAAAAACTTTCCCAGATAAACAAAAATTAAGGGAGTTCATTGCCACAAAACCTCCTCTTCAGGAAATCCTCAGGAAAACCCTCATTCCTGAAAAATCCAAAAAAGGAAAGGGGCTACAAAACCAAGAGCAGAGGAGATAAGTAGAAGGACAACAACAGAGAGTAGCAGCTCTACATCAGAACAGATTAAACCATGGGACGAGAAACAAAGGAAACTGAAGAAAACCGGAAAACAAGACACAAAATGGTAGTGGTAGGTCCCCACGTCTCAATAATCACTCTAAATGTAAATGGATTGAACTCCCCAATCAAAAGACACAGAGTGGCAGGATGGATCAAAGAACAAGATCCAACAATATGCTGCCTCCAGGAAACACACCTCAGCCCCAAAGACAAACACAGACTCAGAGTGAAGGGATGGAGAACAATACTCCAAGCTAATAATGAACAAAAGAAAGCAGGTGTCGCTATACTAATATCAGACAAGGTAGATTTCAAAGCAAAACAGATAAAGAAAGACAAAGAGGGACAGTATATAATGATAAAAGGGACTCTCCACCAAGAAGACATAACACTTATAAATATATACGCTCCCAACACAGGAGCACCAAAATTTGTAAAGCAACTCTTAATAGAACTAAAAGAAGACATCAACAACAATACAATAATAGTAGGGGACCTCAACACACCATTAACACCAATGGACAGAACATCCAGACAGAAAATCAACAAGGAAATAATAGAATTAAATGAAAAATTAGACCAGATGGACTTAATAGATATATATAGAACACTTCATCCAAAAACAGCAGGTTACACATTCTTCTCAAGTGCACATGGAACATTCTCAAGGATTGACCATATTTTGGGAACCAAAGCAAACATCAATAAATACAAGAGAGTTGAAATAATATCAAGCATCTTTTCTGATCATAACACTATTAAACTAGAAATCAACTACAAGAAAAAAGCAGAGAAAGGTGCAAAAATGTGGAGACTAAACAACACGCTTCTCAACAAACAATGGATCATTGAAGAAATTAAAGAAGAAATCAAATATTATCTGGAGACAAATGAAAATGAGAACACGACATACCAAATCATTTGGGATGCAGCAAAAGCAGTCCTAAGAGGGAAATTCATCGCAATACAGGCTCACCTCACTAAACAAGAAAAAGCTCACGTAAGCAACCTCAAACGACACCTAACAGAACTAGAAAAAGAAGAACAAACAAGGCCCAGAGTCAGTAGAAGGAGGGAAATAATAAAAATAAGAGCAGAAATAAACGATATTGAAACAAAAAAGACAATAGAAAGGATCAATGAAACAAAGAGTTGGTTCTTCGAAAGAATTAACAAAATTGACAAACCCCTAGCCAGACTCACCAAGAAAAGAAGAGAGAAATCGCAAATTAATAAAATCAGGAATGACAGAGGAGAAATCACAACAGATACCAATGAAATACAAGAGATCATAAGAGAATACTATGAAAAACTATATGCCAACAAATTGAACAACCTGGAAGAAATGGACAAATTCCTAGACTCCTACAATCTCCCCAAACTGAATCAGGAAGAAATGGAGAATCTGAATAGACCAATCACAAGTAAGGAAATAGAAACGGTAATCAAAAACCTCCCCAAAAATAAGAGTCCAGGACCAGACGGCTTCTCTGGAGAATTCTACCAAACATTCAAAGAAGACTTAATACCTATTCTCCTCAAACTGTTCCAGAAAATTGAGAAAGATGGAGAACTCCCTAACACATTCTATGAAGCCAACATCACTCTGATCCCCAAACCTGACAAGGACAACACAAAGAAGGAGAACTACAGGCCGATATCACTGATGAACATAGATGCAAAAATCCTCAACAAAATTTTGGCTAACCGATTACAGCAATACATCAAAAAGATTATACACCATGATCAAGTGGGATTTATACCAGGGACACAGGGATGGTTCAACATCCGCAAGTCAATCAACGTGATACACTACATCAACAAAATGAAAACCAAAAACCACATGATCATCTCAATAGATGCAGAGAAAGCATTCGACAAGATCCAACACCCATTTATGATAAAAACCCTCAGTAAAATGGGTATAGAAGGAAAGTACCTCAACATAATAAAGGCCATATATGATAGACCCACAGCCAACATCATACTCAATGGACAAAAGCTGAAAGCCATCCCTCTGAGGACAGGAACAAGACAAGGGTGCCCACTTTCACCACTCCTATTCAACATAGTTCTGGAGGTGCTGGCCAGAGCAATTCGGCAGGAAAAAGAAATAAAAGGAATCCAAATAGGTAACGAAGAAGTAAAACTCTCGATGTTTGCAGACGACATGATCTTATACATAGAAAACCCCAAAGAATCCACAGAAAAACTATTAGAAATAATCAACAACTACAGCAAAGTAGCAGGGTATAAAATTAACGTGCATAAATCAGTAGCATTTCTATACACTAACAATAAACTAACAGAAAAAGAACTCAAGAACTCTATCCCATTCACAATCGCAACGAAAAGAATAAAATACCTTGGGATAAACTTAACCAAGGAAGTGAAGGATCTATACAATGAAAACTACAAGACTTTCTTGAAAGAAATAGGCGATGGCATAAAGAGATGGAAAAACATTCCTTGCACATGGATTGGAAGAATAAACATAGTTAAAATGTCCATACTACCTAAAGCAATATACAGGTTCAATGCTATCCCAATCAGAATCCCAAGAACATTCTTCACAGAAATTGAACAAACAATCCTAAAATTCATATGGGGCAACAAAAGACCGCGAATTGCTAAAGCAATCCTGAGCAAGAAAAACAAAGCCGGCGGAATCACAATCCCCGATTTCAAAACATACTACAAAGCTACAGTGATCAAAACAGCATGGTACTGGTACAAAAACAGGTCCACAGATCAATGGAACAGAATTGAAAGCCCAGAGATAAAACCACACATCTATGGACAGCTAATCTTCGACAAAGGAGCAGAGGGCCTACAATGGAGAAAAGAAAGTCTCTTCAACAAATGGTGCTGGGAAAACTGGACAGCCACATGCAAAAGATTGAAAATTGACCATTCTTTTTCACCACACACCAAAATAAACTCAAAATGGATCAAAGACCTAAAGATTAGGCCTGAGACAATAAGTCTTTTGGAAGAGAATATAGGCAGTACACTCTTTGACATCAGTTTCAAAAGAATCTTTTCGGACACTGTAACTCCTCAGTTGAGGGAAACAATAGAAAGAATAAACAAATGGGACTTCATCAGACTAAAGAGCTTCTTCAAGGCAAGGGAAAACAGGATTGAAACAAAAAAACAGCTCACTAATTGGGAAAAAATATTTACAAGCCACTTATCCGACAAAGGGTTAATCTCCATAATATACAAAGAACTCACACTGCTTAACAACAAAAAAACAAACAACCCGATCAAAAAATGGGCAGAGGACATGAACAGACATTTCTCAAAAGAAGATATGAATATGGCCAATAGACACATGAAAAGATGTTCATCATCGCTAATCATCAGGGAAATGCAAATCAAAACTACACTAAGATATCACCTTACCCCCGTTAGATTGGCAAAAACATCCAAAACCAAGAACGACAAATGTTGGAGAGGTTGTGGAGAAAGAGGAACCCTCATACACTGTTGGTGGGAATGCAAACTGGTACAGCCACTATGGAAAACAGTATGGAGATTTCTCAAAAAGTTAAAAATAGAAATACCCTATGACCCAGCCATCCCATTACTGGGTATCTATCCTAAGAACCTGATATCAGATATCTCAAGAGTCCGTTGCACCCCTATGTTCATCGCAGCATTATTTACAATAGCCAAGACGTGGAACCAGCCTACATGCCCAGAAACTGATGATTGGATAAAGAAGATGTGGTATATATACACAATGGAATACTACTCAGCCATAAAAAAAGACGAAATTGGCCCATTCACAACAATGTGGATGGACCTCGAGGGCATTATGTTAAGCGAAATAAGTCAGTCAGAGAAAGACGAACTCTATATGACTCCACTCATAGGTGGAAATTAGCATATTGATAAGGAGATCTGATCGGTGGTTACCAGGGAAAAGGGGGGGTGGGGGGAGGGTACAGAGGGGGAAGTGGTGTACCCACAACATGACTAACAAAAATGTACAACTGAAATCTCACAAGGTTGTAATCTATCATAACATTAATAAAAAAAAAAAAAAAAAAAAAAGTCCAGACTCCTTTTGGAACTCATCATGGCTCTTGCTGTCCTAACTAGCACACATCCGTGTTCTTTTCCTGCTTCCTTCTGCAAACTGCTGAGCGGTGCTGACCTTCAAAGCTTCTTGCCCACCATGGGCTTTCTCCTGCCTCAGGCCTTTGCTGCTGCTGTTTTCTCTGCCTGGAATGTCTCCTGCCACACAAACCACTTTGGAATCACTTTTTCAGCACTTAGTTCAGGAATCTTCTTCCCTGAACCCTCCTCCTTTACGACTCTCCATCCCCCGCCCGACCCTCAGCCCGGGTTCAGCCTCGGGGCTGCCGTGAGTACTCCCGGTTTGCTTGAGGACGATGTTGTTTGTGATTATGTAGTTGCATTATCTCCCCCACTTCTTGTAGTCCTGAGAACAGTGACTGTGTCTTATTCATAACTATATGGCCAGAACTTAGCCTAGCATCTGGTCCGTCTTAGAGGCCCAGCAAATATTTGTTGAATGAATGATAAGATCATATTAATTGATATTTACTAATGCCTTACTGTTTACAAAGTGTTTCACATGGCAAATAGTATGAGTAAAAGGGAAAGAAAGATCATGCGGATCTAGCCGCCGTTCCACCCAGGGTTCCTGCCAACCCTGACTCAATTTTAAACGAGTTACTGCTCTCCAAGGGCCTGCAATGGAAATACAGCTGTTAGAGGAGCGCGTTGCTTTTGGTCTTGGACAGAAGAGGGCCAGTTCACGTGCTCATGCAGAGGGGAGCTAGCTTCATCCCATGGCAACTTGATTGACACCACGACCCCCGGCCCCTCCATACTCCAAGCAAGAACTCTGAACGCTGCCTCCACCAGGAAAGGTCAGCACAATTAACAGGTGTGCCTGTGGCCCTGCAAAGTGACAGGTAGCGGTGTTTCCATCTGTCAGCATAGGCTCCTCTCCCAAATAGCCCACATCCTGAAAGCAAACGGAGGTTTTCTTCCGGTGTGTTCAGGCCCAGAGCTCTCAGGGATTTCTCAGTGTCCATCTTGAGTGCTCAGCTCATTGCCAACGCTTCTGGTGAAACCATTTGGAAGAGGTAAGGGACAGGAGATTAGGGTCACACAGGTGCTGGCTTCGAGGCAGGACCTCCTTTCTGGGCCTCAGAGAGACTAACGGACTAGAGAGTGGAGGCGCTTCTCCAGGCCTGTCTACTGTCCACCCGCTTCTTAAATACACCCAGCATGGGCCCCCGAGCCTATGTGGTGACAGCATAAAAAATACCGCTGTCACCCACATTCTGACTCTGGAATTGTTCCAGGCCATCCACCGTCTAGTTTTTGCTTCACTCCTCCTTCTATTCTCTTTCTTTCCAGGTTTCACAGCCCCCCTTTTGGCTTCGTCTCCTTTTGGCTCTAATTCTTCGTCAACTCCCATGGATCAACAGCTTGATTTCAGATTAGCAGTCTCAGCCTCAGTAGCACCACCCCACCCTCGACCCCCACTGACCCTGCCTCCCGCCTCTGCCTCCAGCACACCCAAGGGCTTGTCTGCCGGTCTCTGCCTCATGGTTCACAGGCTGAAACCACAGTAGAGGCTGCCCAAACTCCGCTGAGCCCCGGGGCTTGTCTAGTTTATCCCAGCCCCACCAGGCCTCTGCCTGGCAGGGAGACGGGTCTCACTCTGAGTTGTGAGCCCACCAGGTAGCATCAAGTCCAGGCTCACTGCCTCACTGCAGCCATACCTTTGTAGTAAACGGTAACCATGTTTATGGAACCAGGCAGCTCCCGGCGCCCTTCTTTTGTCTGTTAGAAAAGCTGATCGCTCCGAAGCTCACCGCCAGAGATGTAACCCCCCCTTGGCAATGGTGCTGAGCCTTCACGTGTCTGGATTACTGACTTTACCCTGACCTCATTTTACTTTTATGGCTTCCTCTGTTCTTTTTTGCTTCCCTGTAATTTTTAAATTCTCAAATCCTTAGGAAGAAGGGATGAAAATGAGTGAATAAATTAAATGAAATTATTAGATTCACCAAAACAGAGACTATCCATAATATGAAGCAAGTTTTATGTTCTCTGTGAGGTTTCTGAGAGGAAAATTAACTTGGGAGATGGCCTGCTCTTGAAATTAATCAGATAACCAAACATTTCAGTGTATCCTAGAATCACAGATGGACACTGTGAAAGGGGATTTAGAGGTCTCCTAACCTACCATTTGCATTTTAAAGATAAGAATATAAAACCGGAGAAAAAACTCACCCCAGCGTCATGAGTGAATGTGTGTCAATGATAACATGCTCATTCGACAACCCGTCTGTTTACTGCATACCCACTATGTACCCAAAAGGACAGTGGCGCAAAGTGGTTGAGAGAATGGACTCGGGATTGAGATGGCCCTGAATGCGACTACCTGCTCCACCGTGTCCCGCTAAGTCACTGCAGCGAGCTCTGTAATCCAAGATGGAGTTTCCTCTCCAGGAAGTGGGGCCAGCAGAGCTTTAGAGGGAGAGCTTCCACATAAAGCCTTCAAAGCAATACACGGCATTCAGCTAAGCTAAATAAATCTCAGCCACACCTGGGCAATTTCCAGGCTCCCAGCACGGAGTTCTTTCCCCCACGTGATGAAGCAGTAGAATGTGGAGTACTGGCCACCGAGATATTTAGAGCACAAAATCCAAGCTGTCCGGACGCCCTCAGCTTCAACCTGCACAGGGTGGTCCTGAAGGAACTGCCGCCTGAAACCTCTTTCCGGATTAGATAACAGTGACTAGCACAGGACAAATTTATTTCAAAAAAGCAACATAAACTGGGACACACAACTCGGCTCAGTGCTAGAGAATCACTGATTCCGTGACAGAGAAAAGCCACACGGCAGGTCGGGCCCCGTTATATCCCACCAGTCACGGTAATCGATCAACATAGATGGTGAAAATGCTCCTGCTTGCCCCAGGATTAGCTACATATATTTCAGACATAGTCACCAAACTATTAAAATGCTGTGCTAGTAGCCTAGAATTGGTTATTTTATTTTTTCAGTCTATGTTCAGATAATCTACCATGTTAACTTAACCTCCCAAAGGAGGAAATGGTGCCAATGTAAGGAAGAGAAACAACTTTCTCAGTCGCTGTCAAGAGGAACCTTCATTCTGCCCGACTGGTCTCCTCACTATGCCAGGAAGGTGCCATGACTCTGGGTTGGAGAGGCTCCGCCTCTTCCCAGCCACAGGAGTTTAGGCAAGCCTTTGAATTTCAACATCCTCATATTTGAAACAGGAAAAATAATACCCACCCTGCTAGGATGCTTGAGAGGTAAGTGAGACAAAACCTACAGTTCTCAGCACACAGTAGGAGCTTAATAGTGGTTCATTCATCCCCACCTCCACGTCTATGCCTGTAGAATTTGCTCTTCTGGAATGCATTCTTTTCTACTCGCTGTCCATCTAACTCCCATCCATCTTTCCAGACCAGACTAAGGCCATCATTCCTCCAGGAAACTTCCCTACCCTTTCCAGGCCACACAGACCCAGCACTTCTAATTCATAGCCCGTGTTGTTAAAACCACCCATTTATAAGGTTAGAGAAAGGTACTGGTACCTGATAGCCGAGAATGGCAGCAGGGTGATATTCAGAGCGTTTGCGCCACCCTCCATTATTCCACAGTCATGGTAGACCAGTCCATGGCTATCCTACCTTTAAATCCTATAGTTACCAAAAAATAAGTTTTTTGAGAGGCAGGACCCTGTCTTTTTCTTCTTTGTAGCCCTAGAGTCTAGCACTGCCCCAGAATCATAGCAGAATCCCAGGTGTGTTAGTTTCCTAGGGCTGCGGTAACAAAGCACCACAAACCGGGCAGCTTGAAACAACAGAAGTTTATTCCCTCGCAGTTCTGGAGGCTGGAAGTCCAAGATCAAGGTGCTGGCTGGGCCATGCTCTCTCCAAAGCCTCTGAGGGCAGATTTTTCCTCATCTCTTCCAGCTTCTGGTAGCCCCAGGAGTTCCTTGATTTGTGTCAGCCTCGATCCCCTCTCTGCCTTTGTTACGACATAGCGTTCTCTCTGTGTTTGCCTCTGAGCCCTCACCAGAACTGCCTTTAACACCATATCTCCACCAAGAGTCTCTTCAAGGCAATCCAGGCTTTTTCTAGCATGCACCTCAAAATTCTTCCTGCTCGTACTCATTACCCAATTCCAAAGCTACTTTCACATTTTTAGGTGTTTGTTACAGGGCACCCCACTCTTGATCCCACAATTTGTGCCAGGATTCTCAAGAGAAACAGAACCAAAAGGATGTGCGTGTGTGTGTGTGTATGTGTGTAGATAGATAATTATTTAAGGAAATCAGTTCGTTCAATTGGGAGATGGCCAAACCTGAAATTTGTAGCACAAGCTGGCAGGTTGGAAACTCAGGCAGGATTTCTATGCTGCCGTCTTGAGGTAGAATTTCTTTTTCTCCAGGAAACCTCAGCTTTTTGCTCTTAAGGTCTTCAGATGTTTGGATGAGGCCCACTGACATTATTGAGGGTAATCTCCTTTACTTAAAGTTAAATGATCGTAGAGGTTAATCACGTCTACAAAAGACATTCACAGCAGCATCTAGACTAGCTTTTGATCAAACAGCTGGCACCATAGCCTAATCAAGTTGGCACATGAAATTAACTATTACATAGGGCTAGGAAGGTGGTTAAATTTTGCCTCTGCTGTTAACTCACTTGGAATCATTGCCAATTCACATAGCCTTTTATTTCCTCAACCATAAAAAGGAAAGTTTGGAGCAGACTCTAAGGTCCCAGCAAACTCCAAATTCTGTAATTTACAATATATAGATTCTAGGTTACCTCCTTCAGGACTCTCCCTGGCCATCAGTAATCTCTTTCACTGCCAATCCTGCTCAGATTCCCATCCTTGAGCCCACTCAGTCCTCTAAGCCCACTTGTAAGCTGACACCATTGATCCCAGAGGCATGGGGTGGGGAGACTTGATGTGTGTTATGAGAAACATGCTCCTGTCAGTAGAAAGAAAATATATCTTAGGAAGGTATTTATTCAGTTAGCTAAGAGGAGAAATACTGTCTTCTTGAATGATACAAAACAAAATAATAAACCACTTTGCTAGGCATCAGCAGAAGCAAACAGTGGGCCTTCGGCACACAGTAGTTCCAACCCCACGAGCTGTTGCGTTACCTGGTGAACAAATTGAACAGACACAGAGAGATGGGGTGTAATGAGCGCACACAGATGCCACTGAATCCTGTACATATGGCAGCTTTTTTCCAGACGTTTTGTTTTCTTTAGCCCCAAAGTCTTCCTAATATTTCAGATTCATGCTGTGATTTTTTAGTAGAATGAAATTACAGCAGCTCAAAATTATATCAATAATTATATTCTGCTCAGATGCGGATGATTATGTGTTCCAAGCTGCTAGCAGGACCTCTACAACAGTCAGGAAAGCAATTTCCTGGTGCCAAATAATTAGGTAGAGCATTTTAGCAAAAGAGTGAAGAGGAGAGGCTGTGAGTTCACTCAGATCTGAGGAACTTTGTCTCTGTCATCCACTAGCCAAGGGTTAAGTCCTCGAAGCCTCATTTTTCTTATTCGCAAATTAGAGATAATGAGATACCCATCTCATATAATTGTGATGACTGAATGAGATATTTTTACATTGTTAAAAAAGAAAAACAGGCCCAAAATGGAGTCATTTGTCCCCAGGACAGCAAACCAAGACAATTACAGCTTCAACCTATCCCAAGAATGTGACCTTTTTAACAGTCAATCTGAAATTTCCTGATTAGCACCAGTGAGGTAATCTGCTTGATAAATCCCCTGCCTTTCCCCTGCCCCCAAAGAAGAAGACCTGGCCTGAAACAATCCTTTCTTTTATTTTGCTAATAACTTCCTCACCACGCCCCCCTCTGCTTATAAAAACCTTCCATTTTGTACACTCTTCGGAGTGCCCTTCTGTTTGCTAGACGGAATACTGCTTGATTCACGAATCATTTCATAAGCCAATTAGATCTTCAAGTTTACTCAGTTGAATTTTATTTTTTAAAGGATAGATTATAAAGTATATCACAAAAATATGGTGCCTAAGAAATATCCACAAAATGAAAGATGAAAACTTTTAACTGGGACTCTCTGGAGATTCCAAAGGTGGGAGATTAGGTTAGTGTCCAAAAATATTAACTTCTGTCTCCTTACTTCCAAGAACTGACTACCTCTCCACTCGTTGACTCTGGAATTGGCCATGTGACGTGCTTTGGCCAATGAGGTATTAGTTGATGTGACATAAGGTTTGAGTGGTAGTTGCAGGGTTGGTCTTGCCTTCTCTGCTTTTGTTTTTGCCTTGAGCAAAACTCACCAGGTCTAGCCTGCTGTTCCCAGGGCGAAGACGAGAGAAACACGGGTCAGAGGGCAGCCACAGTGAGCTAATCCCAGCTGACTCTTAGAAGCATGGATATGCCCAACAGAAATCAGACCCTCGGCTGACCCCCAGACTCATGAGAATAAATAATTGTTCTTCGAAGCCACTCAGTTTTAGAGTGAGTTGTTAAGCAGTAATTTTTGACATTAACTTATTCCCTCTCTATGTAGGATGATCATATACCTCAGTTTACCTGGTACAGGCTTGGTTTACTCCTGTTGTTTCATTGTCTCACCTGTTCCACATTTTTCTAGATTTTCCTTTCTTTTTTACCAAAGCATTATAATTATCTGTTGCACTGAAATGAGCTAAGATGAGTTTGGAAGACCCTCGTATTGCACTTGACGCTTCAGCCACGATCTGTCTACTGGAGTTGAAACGAAGGCACTCAAGAGAGACCCACGTTAACATATGATTCAATGTGAAAGATGACTAGAAACAACATGTCTCTCTTTTCTTGCCTTTTTCCAGACAGAATATAACTAACACCTCTCTTTTTCAATGACAACAAGCAGGGAACTTGCAAATAAATTGAAATGTGCTCAGGCACCAGCAGCTAGGGACAGCTAACTCCTTCCATTCTTATGTGGCAGCAGGAGAAATATCCGAAGCTTCCACTATCAGTCACCTGGTATACCTCTCAGTTGAGCCAGGGCCATAGCGAAGCTTGCAAGCTTCACAAAGCTCCTAGGCCACCAGTCAGAGGGGCGAATAGGAAACAAGTAAAATATATGTTAGATGTCTATGAAATGTATGCTGGAACCAGTCTGAGAATCCTACCTTAGAGTGTTAGAGAGAAGAAGATGTCCTTTATTACTTTATACAAATCTACAACTTTTTTCTTTTTGAGGAAGACTAGCCCAGAGCTAAGATCCATGCCCATCTTCCTCTACTTTTTATATATGGGACATCTGCCACAGCATGGCTTGACAAGCCACACGTAGGTCCACACCCAGGATCTGAACCGGCGAACACTGGGCTGCTGAAGCAGAATGTGCAAACTTAACTGCTGTGCCACCCAGCTGGCCCCTACAACTATTTTTAAAGACTTTATTTGATAATTTTTTCTGTTGCTATTAATTATATTGGCATCAAAGGACTAAAAATATTCAAATTCATAATTAATAAAATATGAAGTATAAATTTCTGTTTCTCAAGTAAGTTGATGATGTGTCACAAAATGCTTGTCAACATTTATCTTCCACTGTGGAAGCTGTTGTGAAATCATTAACTTCATGAAAACTGAAACATTAGCTGTACTGAAGAATTAACAGTATCCGTTTCAAAATTATTTTAAGACAGTGCCTGACAACTTTGGTTTAACACACAAAGTGACAGAAGGCGTGTTTATAACCACTCTTTGGAGCATGACTTTGAATTTAGATCAAATCACTGTTCAGATTAAGTTGACTCATTTTCTATTCTGAGTTTTCTTGTTCACGTACCAAATGTGAAACTATGAGTGTTAATGCGTTGGCTCTTTTAGCAGAAGAAGTTCACAAAGAGTGAAATGATTGCAGTTTTATACGAAAAGATACTTGAAATAGAAAGTCAGGCTAGTTTCAATAATGAGTCTTTTTTTTTCATTCATGAAATCAAAGTAAAGCTATTTAAATTTTATTGCAATTTCGGTTTAAAAGTTTAACATTGGAGATCAAATTATTTGCTTTCATAACGTAATGTAAATACAAAAGTAAAAATCTGTTGGGACAGGAGTGTGCTGGGATTGGTTGTGAGGCAAACGTAATTAACAATGCCATTCAGATAAGCTGCAGTACCCGAACAATCAGAATAAAAGCTGTAGTTGTCAAAATGTACAGATAAATACACACACATGTACATACACACGCACACGAAAAAGCATCCCAAGTAACTAAACTACAAAATTGTTGACAGGGCTAATGTTGACGAGTAAAAAAAAAAATCAGCGTACATATGTCTACATTCTTTGTTCCCGTCCTTTAATCAAATGTTAGAAATGTTTGATTTTTGAAGAACTACTCTGTAAATCAACCTAAGTGGCCTATAACGCCTTAAACTTTTTGTAAACAGGCCTCTAAATTTGGATTATATTTTGTTCAAAACTGGCTAGAAATCTTTAATCAAACTATTCAACAAAGAGAACGTACATCTCAAAAAAATAAACACCAAAATAACCCTGTAGCTTTGGAGTCTCCTAACAAGATGCAATTATCAAAACAAAGTTTGCAAGAGAGAAGACATTAAATTTCATCCCTACAAACGCAAGGGAAGAACTGAACGATGATGAAAGTGGAAATGATGTACGAGTTTGAATTCTGAAATTCTTTAATATGTTTGACAAAACATTCTGAAGAATATTTTGAAATAACTTACTGGAAGAATTTTGTCTAATGATACGTTAGAAGAAGAAAGGTACTCTGACTCAGAATGAGGCAAAGATAGGACCTGGGACAACATTTGGAGTGAAATACTCAGCCTTTTAAGTGTGAAGGAAGTTTTGAAGAAGAACCTCCATAAGCGGAGTTTGCTCTGGTCCTACCAACACTTCTGCATCCGTGGAGAGCGTTTCTACAATTAAAAATATGGTCTAGAGAAATGAATCATTTGAAAGAGTCAAATTTCAAATTTTTAAATTTTAAAGTGAAACTTGGAAGAGAATTAGGGACAATTTTACTAAAATTAAAAATTCTAAGACTATTGAAAAAAAATTTTCAGGAAAACATTTACACAATTTTGAGACATGAATGGTTTAAAATGTGTAAATATACCCTAACACTATTTATTCAGCTTAGACTATTTTTTGTTTCAGATAATCAGTATAAAGAAGTTTTGATAATGTCCATGGATATACATAGCTGCTTTTCATGGGTATGATATTTTTATTTAAAAAAATTTGTTTTTGAAAATAATTTTAAATAGAATTATATGTCATCAATATTATAAAATTAATTTGTCAATAAATAAATTTTTTAAAAATATCTAATTTCAATTATTTCAGACTCAACATACATCCTGGCTTGAACAATGAATTGGAAAATCACTCTATTTTAAGGTGCCTTCCAGTGCAATATTGTTTGTTGTTTCATTCTAAGCAATAGCAATCAATGAGTGCTTCTAAATTCCCGTTTAAATGGTCTAGGACTAAAGATTACAGAGCAATGTTTTGGTGTCCAGCCCTACTGGGTTCAGTAACTCCAAACGACAGATGCTTCTGGATGAGGAAGAAGAGTTCTGTTGGACAGCTTCTAATTTCTCTTCTAGTTTTGTGCCCTTTTTGTCCCCTTTCTTCCCCCTCTCCCTGCAACTTGCCCTAATCTTTGACTCTTAAAAGCCCAGGATTTGGGGACCGGCCCCATGGCCAAGTTGTTGAGTTCGTGTGCTCTGCTTCAGCGGTCCAGGGTTTTGCTGGTTCGGATCCTGGGCGCGGACATGGCATCGCTCATCAGGCCATGCTGAGGTGGTCTCCCACATAGCACAACTAGAACGACCCACAACTAAAAACATGCAACTATGTACTGCGGGAATTGGGGGGGGGGGGGAGCAGAAAAACAAAAAGAAGATTGGCAACAGTTGTTAGCTCAGGTGCCAATCTTTAAAAAAAAAAAGTCCAGGATTTGGGTCAAGAAAACTTTGGGTAAATATTTTTAATGGCAAATTGTGATGGTGCAGGGTTTTCACGTTCTTCTTAGGTACTGCTTATGTTCTTTTAAATGTCCTTAAAAATCACTGTTCACGTTTACTTAACATTTTTCTATTCAGTAGCGAGAAACGTCAATGTTCTAGTTAAAAACGAGGTGGTCTTTTGTTGTCACAAAGCAAAAAGAGTTTTAAAAAGTTTACTTGAAGGAGCCAGCCCTGGTGTAGTAATGGTTAAGAGTCAGTGCTCTCACTGCCGTGGTCCAGGTTCGTTTCCCGTCGGTCAGTTGTCATACTGTGGCAGTGGCTCACAGAGAGAACTGAAAACTAACAACTAGGACACACAACCATGCACTGAAGCTTTAAAAAAATCTTTTCTTTTTTTTTAAAGATTGGTACCTGAGCTAACAACCATTGCCAATCTTTTTCTTTTTTTCTGCTTTATCTCCCCAAACCCCCCCGTACATAGTTGTATATCTTAGTTGTGGATCCTTCTAGTTGTGGCATGTGGGACGCCGCCTCAATGTGGCCTGACGAGCAGTGCCATGTCCGCGCCCAGGATTGGAAGCCTGGGCCGCTGCAGTGGAGCGCACGAACTTAACCACTCAGCCACGGGGCTGGCCCCTAAAAAAATCTTTACTTTAAGGCCATATCATTACCTATAAGCTAGCTCCCAGCTACTGGAAGCTACCTGGTAGCTACAGCTACCAGTTCTTTAAAACAAGAACTCTGTGTCATGCCTGTTCTTATTATATTACACTGGTCTAGGGGAAAAGTGACATGTTTCAAGGTCTTTGCTACAGCATGTAACTAGACAATGTCGGAGTGAAATGGTCGCAAAGAGTTTTAGAGAATATTATGATTAGCTTCTGGCACTAAGACCAAGGGCTTTCAGTGTTTCCTCATCCTTCAAAGTGAACCTGAGCCATCACAGCAAACACAATCTACAAAGTGTTTTCCATAAACCGTGAACCACATATGGTACAAGAGTGTAGTTCCCTACCACATACTTCCATTAGTCATTTCTATCTTTATTGGAGGTTTAACCGTTAATACACATGGGTTAATACCTTTTAAACATAGCTCAGACAAGAATGCTGAGGCCAGTTTAATGTGACAATGCATGAGTCGTCATGGATGGGTCTTTGGATCCTAGGATATGTTTTGTAGTTATAAAACACACATGTTCCAAAGGTCATAGATACTCCCAAGAACTTTGCAGCTAAAATGAAGACAATTTGAAGATCAAACATCCATAGCAATCATTCCTGCAATCCTCGGGACATGACCTTCTAGACACACCTTCGGCACATGTGAGCAGTCAGTCACAGTTGTCACATGGCTGTGACCCTCTTCAATTTAGATGACACCACTACATCTGTCATTTCACTGGATTTACACAGTCACCTGTGAGGAGGATAGACTAATGCTACGATTCTTCCTATATTTATATGGAAAAATAAAAAAGAGCCGCATATCCCTTTTTTTTTAACATTACTTCATTTGATCCTGAAAACAACCTAATGGGAAAGTAAGCATAAAATTAGATCCCTTCTCTGCCTAATGCTATTTAAACTGATTCTCCTTGAGTTCAACTTTTTTCAATCATCAAACATTTACTAAGCACGTTCTCTGGGTCATGCACTAGGATTGCAAAGTTAAAATGCACAGCCACTGCCTTTAATTACCAACTCTGTCACTCCTCTGTATTGCTATAGTTCGATTCTATAGACCCAGTTCAATTCTGGTCTACAAAGAGTTTTGAATATTCATTGATGTTCAAGAACTTTGCTAGACCATGAGCAAACAGAAGAAGCAAACGAAGAGGAAGAGGAGGAAGAGAAGCAAGAGGAAGAGGAGGAGGAGAGAAGGAAGGAAGGAAGGAAGAAAGGAAGGAGACTACTGATTAGTCCATGCATTTAGGAAAAGAATATGCTAGTTGGAAAGATATACAGACAAACCAATTATTTCAATATAATATAGTAGATGCCGAAAAGAATATAATGGCTGACTGCTAAGGATGCACAGAGCAAGGACTTTCAGCTGAATGTGGGAATCCCAGGGAGACTTCTTCAAGGTCATGATGCTGGAGCAGGGTTCTGAAGGCCAGCAGAAGTCAACCAATGTAATAAAAATTAGGTACATATTGCATAAGGACATATTGGATTGATTGAATAAAATAATGAATGATTGTGTGGATGAAGGAATCAAAAATGTCTAAAGTGATTTCTCACCTCTAGGATTTTAATTACCCAATGGAGAAAAGAGAAAAACACAGGAACTCAATTATTCCCCCAGAACAAATTTGAAGAAAACTTCTCCGTTAGAATGCTTTTGGCTGCATGTAACAGAATAAATGACTAAAACATGGCATAAACAACAAGTGTTTGCAAGTGAATCTCTAAGCATGTGAGTTCTCCAGATAGTTTGGTCATTTCACAGCTCAATTACAGCAGGCCTTTGGGCAACTTCTCTCCAGTTCTCTTGTGTAAAGAGAAAAACAACACTCCCGTGTGTTTCCTTTACTCTCATACTACTTCACTTCTGACACAAGACGTGTGGATTTTCTACTTGGAGATAGTGTCAGATTCCACAGGTTAAGGGCTCAGTCCCACAAGACTGCCCCCCACACACTTTAGATGTCAATCGCAAGTTCAGATTGTTATCTGTGCTTCTGAGCTATAGGCTATAAATCGGAGGTTCCCACAACCCCCTCCTAAGGTTCGATCAATTTGCTAGAGCAGCTCCCAGAACTCAGGAAACCAGTTTTACTTACTGGATTACCAGTTTATCATAAAGAATATTAAAGGATACGAATGAAATGCCAGATGAAGAGAGAGATTTGGCAGGTCAAGAAGGGTCCTGAGTACAGAAGCTTCTGTCCTTATGGAGATCAGGGTGCACCACCCTCCTGGTACACAGTTGCTTTCTGGTTCCCCAACCTGGAAGCTCTCTGAACCCCCTCCTTTTGGGATTTTATGGGCTTGTCTCAAGTCAGGGAACTAAGGCACGGTGTAGCTGGGTGTCTATCCTTGGCTTGTCTGACTCTAAAGAGCATCCCTCTGTTAGGACATCTTCATGTCAGGAGGTGATTTCAGCAATATTTGAATATGCCAAACATTCTACATTTGTTATCATTTCTGCTGGTAAAACTCAGCACTGAGGACAGGCAGAAGACGTCTCTTTGAAGCCCTCGCTTGCTTATTAATTTCTTACATCCATTGGGCCTCACACTGTAGGGCCCATTTCCATCGCCCAGGAAATTCACGCAGATTGTGCAATGACAACCATAAATCATATCTGAAACAACTATGTGAACACAAATACTGAGAGTTTGCCTGATGTTTGCAGAACCTTTCGTCTGAAACATTACGCAATTTGTTTTGAACCTACACATTCATTATTCATTCAACAGATATTAACAGAGCATCCACCGTGCATCATGCTCTGTCCTCTTGTAGATGTTTATAAATGTTGATTTGTGATCAGCTTTAATTCAACAAATATTTCCTGATTATCTACTCTGTGCCAGACATTGCGCTAGATTCTGATAGGTTAAAGAAATAAGCAAAACCTCATCCCTGCCCTCAGGAACTCTGCTAATTGAGAATCATTCCTCAATTACTCCAGAAAAAAATGTGTTCTGCTCTTTTCCCTAATGTAGAAGCATAATAAGATTTATAAAATCAGAGATGTGTCGGTATTTCTGTTTTTGCCCATTTCAGATACATTCTTTGCCTTTCTTCACGCTGGTCTGTGCCACATGAGGCCAATCTGGGTGGCCTGCTTCATCTGGGCTCCCTTGTCTGATGGCTTCCTGTTGGGTTTGACCAATGAGAGGTACTTGTGGGAAACTGGAGGGGGAGGGGGTAAGGTAAAGTTTAGGTTACTTCTTCTCTGCTCCCTCCTTGCATCAGTGCTTTGCGCCTGGGAGGGGCTGCATCCCCCCAGGACTATGGCTCTCACTGGGTGGCCTCCTCCAGAGTTCTGGGTGGGTGTCCTCCAGAGTTTCAATTCTCATTGGGCTCCAGTAGCATTGTTTTCCTTTCGTTCTTCTGGCCATAAGCATGCTAATGGCTTCCTGTCTTTCATAGTCTCTGGGTGCCCTACCCTCCTTTATTTGTCCTTTTAACCTGGCACACACATTTAGAAGCAGTCCCCATATTAAAATCTCTTCACTTGAACCACCTGGGGCAAATTCTGTTTCTTACTGGGACCCTGGCTCATCAGAATATCAAAGCTGACGAAAATTTGGAAATCATCTGATCTCTCCTTCTCATTTTACGGGGACAGAAATCAGGTCTAGAGAGGGCTTCACTTGCTGAGGTCCCTCAGCCTGTGGGAAGAACGCGCACCAGCTCCCCTGCCTCTGCAGGCCGTGTTCCGGAGACGGACGTGCACCCCAGAGTACCTTCTGGTGCGACACAAGTTTTCCCTGTGGGCTCTGATCTTCCAAACTGCAGACAATGGCCCCTTCTGCAAGATTTTAAGCCTGCAAGCTAAGGACATGAATGAACTGAGTCATCCCCACAGAGCTTCATTAATTTTAAGGCAATTTAAGATTTCTGAGTCATAGGTTTCAGTCATTTAGACTCTCCCAGCTGGTACTGTACTTGCCCACACACATTTTTCTTTAAAGATTGCATCTGTGTCTAGATGTGTGGCTCTGCCCACTCTTCATCAGTTTCTGGGAGAAACCAACCTCGTAGAGAGATACATGCAGGGTTTTGCCTTTTCCATTTGCCGTGTGCATTTTCATCTTCACATGAGGGCTTAATGGAATTAGCAGTCTGCAGCTTGATCCAGACTCTATCCACCAGAGACATGCAAAATTCCAAATTCTATATCCAACCCGATATTTTACCCAGCCTCCCAAGGAAACTCAGTTATGCCATATGGTGACTCCATTCACTGAATAATATTTAGCAACCTGATGAACAAAGACTGAATCATATCTTAACCATCTTGGCCAAATATTGTTTTATATAGCAACAGTATTAGTAATATATATGTTTTATTTTTTACACTAGCACTTCCTGCTACGCCCACTGAAAATTAAGAACTAGACCTCACTGGAAGTAGACTGCACAACGAAAGAGGCCTCGTTCATTAGGGATCTTCAATTCAATATTACATTGTATGTATGATACATTCAGAATGTCTGCTTTTTCTTGTCCTCCAGAACAGCTGCTGGAATTGCGCAATAGTCTCCCGGGGTAACGCAGCAGGGAATCCTGGGGCATTTCCCAGACGCTGAAAACAAAAGACATGTATCCATGGGGAGGACGGGGCTTGAGCTCTCTCCCTCCCACCAGAGAGAAGTCCCAAATTCTCAGGATGTGGAGAAGAATATTAGCAAGCCTCTGTGTGGGGGCCCCTGCGGCTAGGTGATCTTAAGAAAGTCACTTTCCTCTCTAAGTCACAGTTCAGTTGTTCAACAGGATAATAATGAACATCTTTTCTAAACTATAATACCATATGCAAGTGCTCATTCAGTCACATGATGTGCAGACACTGTTCAAGTCTTACATATGCAACCTTGAGTAAGATGCAAACCGTACTTTCTATGAACTAACAAGTTGAAAATAGGAATATGCAGAAATCATTTCAATAAAAGATGGCTTGGCTGAGAGAAGATAGAGCTCTGCAAAGGGAACAGACTCTTAGCTCAACCTGAGAGTTCCTGAAAGAGCTGGTGCCCAAGATGAATCTTGGGAAGATTTATGGAGGTGAGAAGGGTATTCCAGACAGTCAAGAGCATGAGCATTAGTTACTGGAGAATATAATGCATTGCACAGAGTGGCAGGAAATAAGGCTATATTTATAGCTATTAAGAAATATTACTTATTATTACCACATGAATCAGTCTTTCTGAAAATCAAGAAAGGGATTTCTGGGAGAGTCCTCATGCTGTGACAGTAGCAACTCACCTCTCCCCACCCCTGTGGCAATGACTGTACACATGTCCAGGGGCCATTGTTTGCTGTAAAATGCTGAACTTATTAGAACTAGGAGAAAGGTGCCTTCTTACTTTATCCACATACTCCTTAGCATGTAAATCCCTAAAGAAAGGAACCCGCTATCTTCATTCTTGGGAAAACATGTGTTGCTTTCCATGATCTAGTGAAGTTTTCTATGGCAGCTGGACCACCAATGTTTTAAAAATAAATAAGTAAACAAACACCTCCTTGGAATACTGACCGTCAGAAATGGAAAGGACTTGAATATTATTTAATCTAACATTCTAATTTTACAGATGAGTCGATTGAGTTCTAGTGAAAGAAATCAACTGGATCACAGGCACCTGGTAAATTAGTGGCAGAGCAAGAGCAGATATGAGGTGCACTGAATGACAGTCAAGGCTATTCCAAGGACTGGATGAATTCTAAAACCTCTGGGTCAAAAGCAGTCATTGTTTGAGCCAGGCCCGATGGCCTAGCAGTTAATGTTTGATAGGCTCCACTTTGGCGAGTCCAGTTCCTGGGCATGGAACCACACCACTTGTCTGTCAGGAGCCACGCTGTGGTGTCAGCTCACACAGAGGAGCTAGAAGGACTTACAGCTAAAATATACAACCATGTACTGGGGCTTCGGAGAGAAAAAAAAAGAGAGAGAGGAAGATTGGCAATAGATGTTAGCTCAGAGCAAATATTTCCCAGCAAAAAAAAAAAAATATGACACTTGCTTTACTCAGTTCAGTGTTCACTTCTCTTTGGAAAAGACAAAAGCAATCGTTGCTTTCTTAATGAATTTGCAGTCTTGTATGCATATGTAGCCAACACAGTGACAAGTGTGGAACAGAGAAGAGAGAAGATGACGTGGTCCTCAGAAAACTCCTGACACATTGAGAAAGTAATGTTCACCTCACACAAATATGACAGATTAATCAGAATTCATTATGAAATCGTTGTCAAATGATGCTGTGCACATGAGGAAAGCATACATTCCTTTAGCCAGATTTGTCAGGAGAGGGAGGGCTTGAGATTCATTCAACTTACGTTTATTAAATACCATCTTACTATGGGAATTTTTTACTCCTCTGAGTAAGACTTCTGAGAGAAACTGCCTTGCAGACAGCGTAAGATGACCATACTACATTGTTCCAATTTTCTCTTACTGAGTGAAAAACTAACTAGATGCATAATGGTATAGAACAACCACCACTTTGTTATATCATCATTTTGTGGGGCAGGAATTGGGGCAGATGGCATAACTCGGGTCTCTCAGTGGTGTTCTGTTGGCTGCTGGTCCAGTCTGGAGGGATCAGGATGGCTTCATTCTCATGCCTGGAGCTTTTTCAAGGTTTGTTGGAAAGGTTCAGCTTCACCAGGCCCCTCTCCCTCTTCACGTAGCCCTTGGGCCTTTCCATGTGGTTTCTCCAGCAGGGCACTTGATTGAACTTAGTAAATGCCAGCTCAGAGCTCCAAGAGACTAGGAAGAAGCTTCCAGTCTTCTCAAAGCCAAGACTTGGACCTGGCCATGCTTCATTATCTGCCATTCTCTATTGGTCCAGGCAGTCTCAGACCAGTCCATATCCAAGGGGAAGGGAATGGACCTCACCTCTTAACAGGAGAAGCGTCAAAAATTTGTGGCCATCCTTACCCTGGCACATTTATCTCTCCACTGTGGTCACTTCACATGTGTAAGAAAATCTTGGTAACTTATGGCCCAAGTGAAAATGTGATAGGAAAAAAAAGAAAATATCAGAGTGTGTGAGAGGCTTCTGTCATTATACTGTGAGTTCCCATATGATCCACTGTGCTCTGCCCAGGGCCTAGCACCGTGCTTGATGCATGGAAGGTCATCCATCAACATAACTGAGCTAATTGACAGGCATTTGTTACTATATTTCTCGTTTTGTGAGTGAATTTCTCACACCAACCTCCCAGGAAAGGTGCCAGGGGAATCTTATTGCAAAACTAGCAGTTTATTGGGCTGACAAAGAGAACATTCAATTAAGGAGATTTTCAGAACACAATGGAATCATTTTGTTGTGAAATGTGTACTTAAAAAGTAATCATTTAGAAACTTTCAAGAAGCATTGGAAGACTAGATGAGAAGAGGCAGCCCCTTTCACTCAGGAACAGATTGAGCGTCCTGGGTGGGCACAGAGTACAGAAGCACAGGCAGGGGGCTGGCTCCGTGGCCGAGTGGTGAAGTTTGCGCACTCTGCTGCGGCGGCCCAGGGTTAGGATCTTGGGTGTGGACATGGCACCGCTCATCAGGCCACGTTGAGGCAGCGTCCCACATCCCACAACTTAGAAGGACCTGCAACTAAGATATACAACTATGCACAGGGGGTTTGGGAAGATAAAGCAGAGAAAAAAAAAAAGAAGATTGGCAACAGTTGCTAGCTCAGGTGCCAATCTTTAAAAAAAAAAAAAAAAAAAAGAAGCACAGGCAGATTTGGTCTCTCTGCCCCACTGCAAAGTTCAGGCTCTTTCCAAAACACCAATCTTCCAAGAGAATGCCACTCATAGATTGATTTATCCAGAAAACAATGAAAACAACTACCATGTGTCCATCACTGTCCTAGCTCTGTGGGTATAGAGGGAAAAAAAACACCGCTCTAGGTCTCAGGGGCCTCCGTGTCTCCAGATTAGGGCATTTTCTGCCCATTCTTAGAGTCCAGGGAAATTTTTTGGTGCCTTGAGGTAGATTAAGAAGGTTGGGAGCAGAGTGGCTGAGATAGCCCATTGCCCAGCCATGGAGCCACCATGCCAGAGGGAAGAATCCTCAAAGAATATCAGAGGGATACCAACTCTCTCAATGTATGTCAACAGCTTTTAGCAACCCACCACTTCCAGTTAAACACAATAGTCTCCATCCCAAGGTTCTGATTTGCCACTCTAGAGAATGGCAAGGCAGGCAACTTTTGAAGTGGCTCCCAGTGATCCCCACCCTATGGTATTCATAGGCTGTGTAATGCTCTCCTGCTGTGTTGGGGATGGCCTGGTGGCCTGCTTTTAGTGAATACAATATGGCAAAGTGATATGGGATGCCACTTCCAAGATTATGCTATAAAAGACATCGACTTCTGTCTGGCTTGTCCTCTCTCTCTGGCTCTTCTCGTGTGTTCGCTCTCATAAAGCAAACTGCCATGTTACGAGCTGCCCTATCAAGAGGCCCATGTGGCTTGGAAGTCAACATCCAGGGAGGAAATGAGACTCTCAGTCCAACAACATTCAAGGACTTGAGTCCTACCAATAGCCATATGAGTGACCTTGGAGGCAGAAGCTTCAGAGGGTAATTTGTTATGCAGCCCTAGATAACTGATACAAGTATAGAAAAGAAGAAGAAAATACAACTAGCTCAGCTCCTAGTCTAGTGCACTTTCTACTATACCATGTGATTTATGGATGATAAGGATCTTTTATCCAGAGGCCAGGAGACATCTAGCCAGTGAAATGAAGTCCTAGCATTTTAGCTCAGCATTTGCATTCCTCCATGATCGGACAGCGACGTTGTCTCCTCTCCATGTAACCTACACCCGGGCCTTGGCACAGTATTTTCTCTTAGACACATCTTCCACCTTGACCTGCTGATATTCTGCTCCAACTTCAAGGCCAGCTCAAATGCTTTCCTTGCTTCATCTTCTAGCTGGAAAGGATTCTTTTTCTTCTCCAGATCTTCCAAATATATTTTAGGCTTTACTTTGATACATATATATATATCTCCCCTACTTTGTGCCAAGGACTACTCTAAAGGATGAAGTAGCAAACAAAATCCTCTGCCTTTATTTAGTTTATATTTTATAGTTGCAGTTTCTACAGCTGACTTCACGGTAGGATTACTTTATGTAAATCTCGTGTGCCTCAACTCAACTATAAATTCTGAGGACAGAGATAGGATCTTAGTATTCTCTGTGATGTTGGTAGTGACAAAATCCCAGCGCACAGTATTATCTGTCATGGGCTGAATTGCGTGCCCCTCCTCAGATTCATATGTTGAAGCCTTAACCTCCATTTGACTGATTTGGAGACAGGGCCTTTAAGGAGGTGATTGAGGCTAAATGGGATCATAAGGGTGGAGCCCTGATCCAATAGGACTGGTGCCCTTATAAGAAGAGAAAGACACACCAGGAGTTGGCACACCCTGAGAAAAGGCCATGGGAGGACACACGGGGAAGGTAGCCATCTGCAGGGCGAGGAGAGATGCCTCAGGAGAAATGAACCCTGCTGACACCTTGATTTCAGACTTCCGGTCTCCAAGACTGTGAGAAAATATGTTTCTGTTCTTAAAGCTACCCAGTCAGTGGTATTTTGTTATGGCCCCCCAAGTAGACTAACATGCTGTCTTTTGTCAAGAGCTCAGCCAAGCACCACGGTAGACTGAGTAGATTCCACAGTGGTGTGAGAAAGTCCGAGGCAGTGGGCTCAGGCTCATTGGAGTTTGAATTCTCTCCCTAGTCTGCGTTAGCTAACAGAAGCGACTCACCCTGGGTGCACCTTGGTTTTCCTTGCCGGTAAATGGCGTTGATCATGCCTATATTTCACTGCGATCATGAGGAAGACGTGAGGGTTTGCAAAGTGCTTGTCAAGAACTAAATGCAGAGAAAAAATATGATTTGTTTCCTTCTTTCTTTTCTCCCCTCCCCTGGGGAAAGACAGGATCAGTCACAGGGCCAACCAGCCACATGGAACCTGAGACAAAAGGATCTACTCTTTATTTAAAATCTGGATTTATTTTTCATCATGGATTTTATTTTTGGCTATAATATTTGTTTTTTAAAATATTATTTCTCTTGATTACTGAAGTTTTTGGTGCCCCTTTAAATTTTGTGCCTGAGGCAAGTGCTTCACTCTTCTTTCTTAGTTTGGGCCCTGGTGACAGAACTCATCTTTGGCATGAGTAGAAACCCCATCAAGATTCTTTGTGAATGTCGCCATCTCTGAAATGGCCCTGCGCCCCAGACTCTGGCAGGCCGTGTGTAGAACACTGAGGTCTGCAATAAGGGCTGATTCTCTGGGCATTTGGGGACCTGGGGCTTCTTATAGGCATCAGGGTAAAATTGTTTTCCTGAGACGATCCAGCAAGGGGCTGTGGCAGGAGGGGATATGAGGTGCTAAGTCAAGGATTTTCAAAATACAAGCTTTTGGCCATTTTACCTGTGTTTCCCTGAGGAATTTCATGAACTTTGAGAGAAGGAATGTGTGAGAGCTCCTGGGTCTGACCTGGTGAAGCATTGCAAGCTCCCGATGGATCTGGAATTTCTGGCCAGCAGTGCCTTCTGTCTCATACACCTGTGCTTGAGGCTCCAGTCTCTCCCCCTCGGGGGGATGGCAGCCAGAGGAGCGGCATGGACCTCAGCGTATCTTCAACTTGATTGCCCAGCACAGGGTCTGTGAGAAGGACAAAGAAGACAAAGAGCCAGGGAGAGAAGCGTGGGGTGGAGGAGGGGAAGGAGGGGGAGAAATTCATGCTTTCCTGCTGGTAGCGCCAAGAGTAGCGGAGGTGGTGGTGGTAAGGGCAGACCCTAAGAGCCCCCAGGCACTAACTCAGAGTTTCAGCCACGTGTCACTTAATCCTCACACCATGCCAGGAGCTCTGTACTATGATCGCGCCATTTTAAAGAAGCAGAAACTTAAGGTTTAGGGATATTCCGTAATTGACCTAAGGTCACAGAGTTGCTGAACTTCAGAGTTAAATGCGCAATAAATGTTTCCTTGACTGGTCGGAATGACGGTTGGCTGACTTTTGTAGATGCAGTTTCCTGAGTCTGTCAGGGATCAAGCCCTGTGTTCACTGAGCAACGATGCCATTTAGAAAGCGGCTTACTTCCCTGTGGCAAAATCCCCTAAAAGTCATATTTGTTAGTAGACTCTTTTATTATGCAAATGAAGAGAATGAAGCCTGGGCTCTGAATCATACCTCACAACAGAACAACGGACTTGATTACATCAAGCTGTCCTCCAGTTTACACACCCAGGACCAGACACCATCCCCCAGACCCATGCCCACAGATGGACCCATTTTCTAAAGTGTTTGGTTAATTGCTAGGCACTACCCATTTAGTGAAGAACAAGCCTCAACCTTTCTGAGTCTGGGGATCCAATCTGAGTGATAGAAGAGTTCATGTTGTCCCAAACGATAGCAATTACACTTAGATATATTCTCTTAATTGCCTACGTGGGAAAAAAATATGATAAAATCAGTTATTTGTTTACATTTTTGTATTTTATTACCTACAAAAGCAGGTATGCATATTTGAAAGCGAATTGCACAGATATGGCTGAGACATGACTTATTCCATCTGTAGTCCACTGAGTAGATTGCCCCACATGGAGCTGAGTCGCCACGCCAGACATTCTCTGTTCCAAGCCCACCTGGGAAGCCAGGCTTGCAAGTTGGAAACTACTATTCTATAGATACCGCCTGTTTGTTTAGACACTCTTTCCTTGTCTGCATTTCATTGTCGTTATCAAGTGAAATGCTATACAAGGAACCCCATCGCATGACCCCCGAATTGTTCTACATTTTAGAATGCTATTTGGGCACAGAAGGAAATGGAGGGAGGAGGAAAAGGGACAAAAGGAGCAAGGACAAGGGGGAGGGGAGAGCGGTGGTAGGAAGGAGAGCTGTATCAGGAAATGAACTCAGAATTTGCTATCAGAAGTCTTGGGTTTGTGCGCATGGGTTGGGAATGAGACTCAGTTTCTTCTACTGAGACTAAGAATGAAACCTCCTTCATGGAGCTGTTGTGAAGATTAAATGGGACGAAATACATAAGAGTGCTTTGTAAACTGGCAATCCGGGAGCACAAATTAATTCTTATGAACCTTAATCTGAGGAATCAGGGCTGTCCAAGGCCATGTTGTTAATTGGCTGAAGTGGGACTGAAATGGGATGAAAATTCAATGCGTTATTGTTCAGACATTGGTCTACTGGTGACATGCCCGTTTTTCCCATACCGAAGGTTGGATTTTAAAAGCCGAGGGGAGACGTAAGTGAGCATTCGATTTAGCGCATTCCCTTTGTAAGAAAGGTATTATTATCTCCACTCCACGAGGGTCAGGGAAGTTAAGCGCCATTCAGGGCCCCAAAGCTTGTGAAACAGAGGAGTGGGGGCTTCTCCCTCGAGGTCTGTCTGCATGTCAGGTATGGAAACACACACTAGATTTACCAGAACACCGTTCAGACTGAATCTATTTACAGTAACCTAGCACTCTAGATAATATGTAAATTTGTAGCACTTCCTGGACTAGCCGGTTCGTTTTACTGGTTTTCACTTTTCTCTATTAGTTGTTCAGTCATACTCAACAGGACAGCAGACAATTTGCAATACTCAGAAAATTCCCATACGCTGGGTTCCCACCCTCCTCTAATTTAAGAACGACAACAAAAATTCTCCTGCACTCATTTCACTTGTAAACACTCAACAACTATTTTCTTGTATGAGAAGAGTTACAAAACCAGGGCATGGGAAAAAATGGTTCCAACCTGGCAATTTCTTCTAGTCACTGGACTTTTCCCAAGGGACCATTTATCCAAAGAGGAAAACATGTCCTCTACCTAGCCAAGGTAAAACAAACAAACAAACAGTCACTTTTTAATAGGCACTACTAAGAGTCAGCTTGTAAATAAACAACTGTTTTCTGAAAATAAGTTGTTTTTTGTTTTTTGGGTTTTTTTGAGGAAGATTAGCCCTGAGCTAACTCCTGCCAATCCTCCTCTTTTTGCTGAGGAAGACTGGCCCTGAGCTAACATCTGTGCCCATCTTCCTCTACTTTATATGTGGGACGCCTCCACAGCATGGCTTGCCAAGTGGTGCCATGTCTGCACCTGGGATCCGAACTGGTGAACCCCGGGCTGCCAAAGCGGAACATGCGAACTTAACTGCACCACCAGGCTGGCCCCTAAAAATAAGCTTTTTAAAAAAAAATTTTGCAGAAAGAAATCTATGTTATGGGAGGATTTTAAGCAGGCCATTCAAGCCCAAGGTTTAGACATCTCTAGAAAGCCTGATGACAGGCAGTGTATTAAAACACCATATAGGTTCAGAAGAAACTCATTCCCTTGTCCCTGTCCTCCCCAAAACACACACACACACACACACACACTCACACATGACCTGCACAGCCACTGAGTACTGGGCAACCATGGAAAAAATTAATTAGTTTCTCTAGGTCCTTGTTCCTTCATCTATAAAGTGGGGGTAATAACACCCATTTTAAAGGGTTGTATAAGAACCAGAGAGAAAGAAAGTGATTGGTCTACACTCACAGGCATAATTAAAGTATAACTATTATTAAAGTTATTAACAGAGAAGATTCTCAAAGTAATGGGGTACTTTACGACACGAAGCCTGGAAGCCAACCACAGGCCCCAGCACCACTCGAAATGTGTCTCCCATCATGACTATATGTAACCCCCAAGTCATAGTGAACCTGGCCAGAGGCATCTCCAATGACTGCAGCAGTGAAGGTGTCACCCTCCTCCTTCCTCCTGACACAAAGGATGACAGAAGCCCTTTCTAGAGTTGGCAGAGGGTTCAAGGAAGGCAACCAGGGCATGTGAAGTTGAACACAAAATAATGAAACACTAATGGTGGAACTAGAGCAAGAGTGAAGAACCCAGTTTAGGGCAAGGGACCTCCCAGAACCATTACAGAGAGGGATGCTACAGTGGTACCCTGATTGGGTGTCCCATCCATCAGTTAGTTAAATCTTGCATGGAGGAGTATTAGGGGCACTTCTCTTGGTTACTTTTACTAACACTGATGCTAAGCAATCTACAGATTCTCTCATTTGGAGTATCTAGATTGCAACTCATGCATTAATACCATAAACCTCATTATTGGCCAAGCACATGCATGCCTCCTTAATTTTGAACATGCCATTTAAAACCTAAGGAATCCACAAAGGCAAATAAGAGAAGTGGGGAACACGAACTTGAGCGGTAAGAGTTGAGCAAGGCGGAGGGAACGTCTTGGAAAGAAGTAATTCCTGGGAAACATGGAGGCATCAAACATGGAGGAGGGTATGCCCAGAGTCAGAGGCACAGAGGTGGGAGCCTGGAGTCCACAGAGTAGTTAGGAGCTGGTGGGCACCTAACTGAGAAGCGCGGGAGACGAAGTTGTTTGGAAGTCCCTGAATTTCAGCCCGATGAGTTTATGCTCAAGGTTCCATATGCGGCCAAGAAGACTGTCTTTTGCACAACTCCAAGGATGCCATTCACAGAGACCTCAATGGGAAGGGTAGGTTCTAGAGTTGGGCAGTCCACGGCCTGAACATCAGCACGAGGTGGCATTCTCTACAATTTGTCCTGGAAGTTTGTTACAGATTTTTGAGCCTAGTATGGCTTGCTCTGAGAGTTATTCAAGAAAGATGAATGTCATCATCTGTGGTCGATATCTGCCTTAAAATGATATAGTCATCTTTGGAGTTCTTCTCAAAAACCATTTAGTTGATCAACAAACACAGCACTCAGCTTAGAGCTTCACACTTACCAGGTACCTACTGTATGTTTGCTAAATGAATGAACTAATAAGCAATGAAGTGAATGAAAGAGGAGTTAAATACATTTCAAGGTAGAGAATGTTCTGGAAAGCAACCACAGTAGGCTAGTGACCTAAGGCAACTAGATTTGACTGTCCTACAGAGTAGACTAGTTAAAATGTGTCTCCCCATAATTATAGAACCCTTATTTTAATTGCCACATATTTTATCACAGCTACATATTATATTTAATCATTCCTACCACTGTATGTTTTACTTCTATACATCTTATCGATACTGTAAGCATTTTGTCTACAGTATTATTATTTTATTGCATGTTGCATTGCTATCTGTGGATGCATTCCAATAATAATAATAATATTAGTAATAAATATTCCTATTATATGCAAGACAATGTCCTAGCTGCTTTATGTAGATCTTCCATAATTTTCATGTCTTAGGTAAAATGTGGTTTATAATTCTACTTTACAAGTAAGATATTCTAAATTCTTCTAAGGTCATATGGCTCAAAAGTGAATGAATGAAGATTCCCACCCAGATCTTCCTACTGCACGTTTTTCTCAATCTGAGCAGAATTACTTTCAATACACAGAAAAATGTTTAAGGTACTTGATATAAATTATCTAATTCATCCTGCACCACAGTAGCTTCCAAAGGTCATGAATCTGGCCTTTAAGAATGGGCAGGACAGCGGCCACTGTATAATTTCATCAGTAGTCACAAATACACTGCCAATCATGAACAGCAGCAGCTACACATCACTGTAAATTTATAATTATCTTGGTCTCTCCAGGCTACAGTGCTCTCTAGTTCCTTGGAAATCCACCGCTATTTCCTCCATATGACCTCCAGTGTGATTTGTCTTAAAGCCCCAATACAACCATGTCACTTCCCGATTTAAGGTCAGCCTTGACTCTACATCTCTGCTGTGAAGACCACGGTCTCCAGCTGGTCTCTCAGCCTCTTGCCATTCTAATCCTAATCCGTTTTGCCAGCCACACGCCTGGCCACTGCTTCCAAGCTGCTAATGCTGGAGACATGGTGAGTTTCTAGAAATTTCAAAACATCCCACTCGTTTGCTTTTGCACATTCTTTCTCTCTGCCTGAAATGCCAACAACAATCTCTTATTCATGTTATTTTATGACTCACAGAATCTTTTCAAGGTCCACGAAGACAGGAAATATATTTTTTAGATCATTGTATCTCCATACCCAGTGTCTGGCACATAGTAGGTTTCAGTAGGTATTCACTCTGGATTAATTCAAGGTAAAAAAATCACATTTTCTGGGAAAACTCTCTGAAGTCCAGGAAAAGTTGTTTCTTCCTGCATGCTCCCTTCATGCCTTAGTGTTCTAATTGCCACACTGTTGCACAATGAAATTATGTATCTCCACGACTTTTTCTGGAGCTAGACTCTGAGCTCCTGGGTGGCAGGGACCAAATCTTACTCATTCTTGGGTCCTTAACACCCAGCACAGAGCCCGGCTTATGGTAAGCCTTCATAGATTTCCTGGAATTGAAAATATAATTCTAAAGCAATCACGTGAGCTGAGCTGAGCCGGGTTATGCTTCTCATTTTACAGTTGAAGAAACGGGGACCCGGGGAGGAAAAATAGAAATATCTTGATTCAATTTTCATTTGAAATCAGAGGCCCAGACAAGGCTGGAACAAGGTCTCCCAACCCCTAGTTACAAGCACTGTTGGTGGGCACTGAACAGAGAGGACCGCTGCCTTCCTTTCTGACTTAGCAGCAGAGACAGCTAGGAGCACCGGAGTGTCTTCATGGGGCAAGACTGAATTAAGCCACTCTGCTCTATAGTCATGGCGATAGCCTGGGGAAACAGGTGAATTCCCCTAGGGCCAGGGATCAAGTCCTAGGCAGGTCTGTGAGGAGTAGGATGGCGACATGTGCCAGGAGGCATGGGGCCACTTCTTGACCTTTTCAAACTCTGTGGCCCTGCCCTGGCCTGCTGTACAGTCAGTGCCCTCTCTGGCCAGCTTCCCAGAAACTCCTTGTCACTAGAGTAACTCGGTTGTGGATAATTATAAATTATAAATATGCCCGTGGGGGCATAATTATAAATAGCTCTCCTTTTTATTCAAAAGTATCCTACTGTGGGCCATAAGTTATATGGTCCCCTTTCCCTGCGTATAAAAGCTCAGAGGGCTCCAAGAGTCTTTTAAAACCCCCTTTTCCACTCCCTTGGTTTTTTTTTGTTTGTTTGTCCCCCTACTAGGTGGCTTTTGATTTGCCAGGATACTTTAGGTTAAGGCCTGGAGGTCTAAGGCTCTGCCCGAGTTCAAGCCCCCTTCCTGGTGTGTTTCTGCTTGAGCCAGACGACTGGAACCTCCCCAGGAAGTTGAGAATAACTGGGGAGGGGGCGCTAGGAGGAGGAGCAAACGCCCCCCACCACGCCCCCGGCAGCCAAGCACTGTGGCTGGGAGCCAGGAGAGCTTGCACGAGGCGTGGGTGCAGGGGCGTTTCACTTGGCCACCAAGGCCCTCTGGGCACTGCCCTGGGAGGGAAAGAATTAGTGATTCAATTTGGTCTGAGTCAAAAGGTGCGTTCAGCTGGTCTTCTGCTGAAAATACTCAAAGCCTGGGGGGAGGCGGTTGCCGGGAGGAGGGTGGCACCTACTAAAAGCTAGCAACTGATTTCTTTTTAAATGGAGAGAAGGGTGTTGGAAAAAGAGAATGAAACTAATTTTGCAACTCCATGCAGCACCACTGACGCAAGGACATTCTTCACAAACACAGAAGAGCTCCTCGCTCAGTGCACCAGCTGAGCAGCGGTGTCCTGATGCTCAGGGGATGCCTGTCTTTCTGGGGAAAAGTGCCAGGGAGAGGAACTAGGAACGAAGTACACTAGGCACTGCTGAAGCTGCTTCGGGGAGACGGGTGGGTAGCTGCGGCCCGGCGACTCCTGCCCCAACCGCTTGCAGCGCGGCGCGCAGTCCCATGCCTGCGGCGGCGCCCCAACCCTCGCTCCCCGCGGTGGGTGCGCTCCCTCCCCAACCCCGGGCCGCGGAAGGATATTGCACTTTGTTTACCTCGCTGGGGCTGAGCCAGCGAGCGGCCAGGCCAGCGCCCGCAACCCCGGGCCGGGAGCTGCAACGGCAGTGGCAGCGGCCCCGGCCCGCGGGCGCCAGGAGCCGCCCGAGGACTGGCAGCGGCGAGGCTGATTGATGGGCGTCCGGCTCAATGAGGGGGGCCCGGGCGGGGGCGGGGCGGGGCCGGCTCTGGGCTGAGCCAGTCGCGGTGCCGCGGGGGGGGGCGGAGGCTCCGTGGAAATGTGTCGGTGACATTGAATGGGGAGACCGAGCGCGAGCGAGGCGCGCGCGCGCGCGCACACACGCGCACACACGGCCCCGCTCGCTCCGAGATCCCCGGCCACGTAAGTAACTATTAATACCGCCTCGCCGGGAGATGCGGGCGTGCTGAGCTCGGGGATTGGCCTCGGGCACCGTCGGCCATCCCCTTCAATTTTAAATACACATTCCTCTTACCTCTGGAGGGAGGGGAAGAAAAAAATAAAAGAAGAAGAAGAAAAGCCGTCAATTTTCTCCAAAACAAACCCCGCCAGGCAATTTGGGTTTAGGGTAGGGAGAGACGGAGTGGTTGCAAATATTCCAAGGCAAGATCCAGTTATCCAGCTGGGAAGAAACGCCGCGGGTTGGCTGGGCTCGGGGCGCATCTCCTTCCAGCGCCCGGAGGACCCCCGGAAGCTTGTGCCAGGGAAATCGGAGACCACTGATCTGCCCTCGTCCCTGCCCGCGCTTCTCGCTTTATTCGGAGGACGATCTGGAGTGCGAGCGAGCGGCGACAGCATGAGCCTGTGCTGACCTCCGCCTGGCGGGCCAAGCCCTGGGCTTTGTCGCGGTACCTGCGCCCTGCCCGCGCCGCAACTCTGTGCCTAGCTTTTGCAATCTTTTGTTGGCAGCGCTGACCGCTCTAAGTTAAATGCTCCCTTGCTATTTTTTTTGTCTGTTTGTTTAAATTTTGGAGAGCTCTTGAGATCTTGGAAAAGCCTCAGACGCCATCTACAGTTAAAACGTAGGTAACTACCCTTTTCGGCACCCCCCCCCTTCCACGCCCCCCACCCTTTCCACCAAAAAAGGGGGTGCAGCGCGGATTCTGTCTGCCGTGCGGCGCGAGCCGGTAGACCCGTGCTTATTTCCTTTTTCTTTTTGTTTGGTTTCTAACGCGCTGAGACCAAGCCGCCGCCGTGCGCTCCCCGAAGATTGCACAAACTACAGCAGGGCTCCACCGCCCCGTCTGCGATTCGGCAGCCTGCGTGGGGATCGCTTCAGGAGACCGGGCGCTGCAGCTCCCCACCTTAGCAATCCGGTTACTCGTCTAGATCCAGATTGGAAAAAGAGAGAGAGAGAGAGAAACTAAAAGTGCGGAGATTCTGCAAATCGCTGGCGGCTTTGGGGTAACAAAAGGACCTGAGCTGCTGCCGACCGAGTACCCCCGGGAACCGGGCTCGGAGCAGACAAGGTGCCCGGCGGCGCCCATTTGGGGGCTTCTAACTCTTTCCACGTAGCCCCTTTCCCGTCCCCTCCCCTCTCGTTCCCTTTTAAAATCCGTGGCACGGAGGCGCCTGCAGCCGCACTCGCCAGCGACTCATCTCTCCACCGGGTTTTTTGTTTGTCGAGTGCGACCCCCACACTCATGAACATACACAGGTCTACCCCCATCACAATAGCAAGATATGGGAGATCGCGGAACAAAACCCAGGATTTCGAAGAGTTGTCGTCTATAAGGTCTGCCGAGCCCAGCCAGAGTTTCAGCCCGAACCTCGGCTCTCCGAGCCCGCCCGAGACTCCGAACTTGTCGCATTGCGTTTCTTGCATCGGGAAATACTTATTGTTGGAACCTCTGGAGGGAGACCACGTTTTTCGTGCCGTGCATCTGCACAGTGGAGAGGAGCTGGTGTGCAAGGTAAAGAGCCCGGGATTTGGTTTTGCTTTTTGTCTTTTAAAAAGATTCCCCGGCCGTTTGGAGGGGGCTGGAGGGGGCGGGAGGTCGCCAAGCCCTGGAGTCTGGGGGAGGGAGATTCGCGGGATAATTATTTATGGCCTCGTTAAGTGGGTTTATTTATTTATTTGTGTCTGTTCGACTAGTTGCGAAGTTTTTAGAGCGTTGCAGACAATGGGGCGGGCTGCGGCGGGGGCGTTTTGGGGAGAGCCCGGGGTGGGGAGGGCGGCGGGACTGCGCGGGGGCCGCGGACACGCGTGCTCCCAAAGGCTCGTGGAGCTCCTCTGCGCGACGCCGGGTCCCCACAGGATCTCTGCCTGTGTCTAGCCCCCTCCCCTTCCAACCCTGAGTAGGGAATCCCCCGCTAATTTTAAGGCACTGATGACTTGGTTGCTTTCGCAGCCATTGTTCTTAGCAGCGTGCAGGTGTTAAACCTTTGTTCCGAAGAAGGTGCCCTTTCAAAGAGACACACAAAGGTGTCCCCTCTGGCTGAGCCCGGGGGCCCAGCGCGGGGATGGAGTTTACACGGAGCTTTCTTTTGCCTGGAGCCTTGAAAGGAGGCTTGGGGGTGGAAATCAAAGCCGCCGGCGCACCTTTGGGTGTAGGAAATAGTGAATCCTTTGGGTCTTTTTCTCTTGTCTCCGGTTCTTCTCATCTCCAGACTTCCGTGCTTGGACACCGCCCCCACCCCCACTTTTGCCTCCTGGGTTAAGAGGCCAGCATTTGGAGCCCCAGGGGGATCGCCGTGCTAATACAGATGAGCACTTAAGTCTCTTTTTTGTGTTTGACCCTGAGCGGTGACTGGTTTGTGTATGTGTGAGTATGTCTGTGTGTCTTTGTGTGCACCCACAGGGACCCAGACAAGGAGATGAGCGGGGGAAGAGCAGCAAAAAAACCATGAATACAGTAGAGCATACCGCTACCCAGGAATCGGACAGAGATCGAGAATTCATTGTCACTTAATTTTAGATTTGCTCAGCGTTGGGTTTTTTTTGGGGGGGGGGTAAGGGGGAGCAGGGGTGAGGACCCCTGCTGTCTTTGAAATGGGCGCCCTGCACAGCTGTGCTGCCAATAACGCTTCACACTTTTACCATTAACCACAGACTACTTTGTGGACTTACTTTATTTCATTGTAAAAAATAGGTTTTGTGGAGGTCTCCAGTCAGTTTTGCAATTGTTCAGTTCAGACCTTAGGGGAAAATCAGGGACTCTAAGTACTGCTCTCTGCTTGTACTAAGCATTCGGTATTTTGCATCTTCTCCAAGTTATTGCGACCCAGAGCAACTGTGCCCGGTTAACCAAAATTCGGTAGGCTATTCAGAGCCGGATTGAATTCTCAGAAGACCTACAACGTTGCACAATAGGGTAGTCATCCTTTGAAATGAATGAATTCCACAGAGCTGCCACTCTTCTATGAAATATGCACAATCACCCAGCAGTGAGTGTTTTCACTCCTTTTGCTCAACTTTAGTCCAGCATTTTAATATTTTTCAGAGGCTGGAGACGCTCCTAAGTAAAGGGACTCTGCCGCCAAATTCTGCAGGAACATCTTGCTGTGATTTCTTTGTTTAAAGGCAGAGGTGACTCTGGCCCCTATTCTTTCTTTCTTCCTTCAGATTCTTTAAGACATTTCACTTTGGGCTGACCTTACCGTGTCATTCGTAGACTTGCTCTCTGGCCTGAAACTGTACTTAATCTGCTGGTTTAGTTATTGCAAAGATTGAATCAGCCCCTCACCAATTACTGTGTGGCTGCAAGTGGATTTAAGTGCAGTATCATTGTTCTGCTTGACAGAGGTCATCCCTGCAAGACACAGAAGCTTCTGTTTTCCTGCCTCTTCACCAGAGGTGATGTGAGTGACTTATGCAAGCATTGTTGTTTATATCCTAGGAAGCTCCAAGTGGGTTTTAAAGGCTGCTTCTATGCACCACCAGATATATATTGTGGACTTTCAGCTTACTGCAAGGTTCAGTGAAATCGACACATTGAATCAAGTTCCTTCTGAGGTCTTAGAGGATAGAGTTCGTGTCTCCCAGCTCTGCATTGACCCAAGGAAAAAGTCTTTGCAAAAACAGATCAAATGTAAAGATGCCACTTATAGAGGACTGTGTAGAGAATTCTATTGGACACTATTTGGGTGGTGGGGGGAGGGAGATCCGAGGGTCATTTAACCGAAATAATCAAGCCTGTTTATTGTCTCCATGTGCCTACTTTAAGCTAGGTAGATGAAGGAAGGGAGCTTCCGGGGGGTCGGTAGCTTAGCATTTCATGGAAATGCTGGTAGCTACTGTGCAGATGGACATACTTACTATCTTGGCAGAATGGGCACTTTTTTTTTTTGCAAATGCTATTAATGCTGGCCTAATCTTACTGCCTTATCTGAACTGTCACATTATATAACTAAGGCTCCAAATTAAACATTTAAAAGAAGCTGGCAACCAGGCTTATGGTTTGATTTTGCACTTGAAGGTGGTGGTTTAAATGCCAATCCAGGCCCATAAATGCCTGTTACAGCTACTAATAAAAGTTTGGTTCCTACCCATTTGGGAAAACATAAGTACTTGCTTTATTTTTCATCCTCTGTCCACCATCTTGGAATCTGGTCTCTTCTACAAAGGGTATGGCTACATTTTGAAGCTGCCATGAATATGTTTGATTTTTTTTTTCTTGAATTTCTCTGTCCATTCAGTTCTTCAGCAGTGGGGCAGGATAATAGACTAAAGCTGCTAAGCAAAAATCACCTTTTGTTTTTTACAAATGCAACTCAAAACAGGAAGTGTATGATAAATTATCATCACTCCGTGAGCACTGGCAACAGAGCTTCAGAACACATCATCCCTGTTACATAACACGGCGTGTTTACATTAGCCACTGGCCACTGCAGAGCGTTTATGACTTTCTGTGAAATTTTTGAGGCTTTCCCGGTTTCTGCTGCCTGCAGCCTGGGTGTTAAAGTTGACTCAGGCATTTCAGATTCCTAATTGAACAGACCTCTGAGGTCACTGCTGGTAGGTCGTCATTTGACAGTATCGGGGTGTGATTTGTGGTCTCTGGAGATGTTGAAGCGTTCATTCTTAAATTCTAGGTTATAGTGGCAGCAGCTGTGCCGCTTTCCTGAGATGCCTCATTATGGTTCATTCAGAACGTTCCTTTGCTTCCTCGCCCAGAATTAGTGCCAGCCCTCCTGAGGTTCTTACTATCCCTGTTTGACTCACAGGTTTTTTGTTTTTTGCAGCTAAGAGTGACTTAACTCGTGCGTTCTTAAAGGGCAGCCTGTGTTCCTGGATGGGGTTTGGAAGGCCTGTGAATCCCTTTAAAGCTAATCTGATATTGTGTGTGCATTTGAGGATGGGCATGGTCAGTTAAGAGGGGACAGCGCTTTTATCAGATTCTCCTGTGGGATCCGCACCCAAAAAGGTTAACAGTGTTCTAAATCCAGGTCTTCAGTTTATGGGGTGGGGGGGGCACCTAAGTGTTCTCTCCACCTCATCCAGATTATCGGTTGCCAAGCCGGGATTAGAGCCTCGTTTGGGGATTTGTAGGCCAGCATTTTCCCCACCACACTGCAAAATGATGACCCAGAAGCCTATGTTCTAACTAATGAAAAAGAGATTTAAGAAACGAAATGATGGTGAACTGATAACGTGAATTGTATTGTTGTTAGAGCATTCCTGGCCTTAGATGCTTTCCAGCGAAGCGCCCCACGCCTGCCCCTGGCTCCTGCAGGCCCAGAATAGAGTCATCGCGCCCACATCCCCAGGCAGATAGTAAAACCACATTCCAAACCCAGGGATTTGTATTCCTGATTTTGTGGAGGTCTGGAAATGAATGAAAGCTTTTTCTTTTAACCTTAAAAATTCTCTGTAGTGTTAATTCTCGTTAGGTCTGTTTCAAAAAGGTATTGAGAGTGGATTTTCTTTTGAAACAACCCCACAATGAGGTGGCATTTCACAGGCTAATTTTGATTCATAGAAAATCATTGCATAACGGATTCATTGAGCCAGATCTCTGTGGAGGGAAGAGAGAAAGAAGCAGTCGGCTTTCCTAATAGGAAGGCCTGTGTCCTATTCCCAGCTCTGCCACTGGGGGCTTGATTTGACTTGTTCTCTGAGCCTCAATTTCCACATCTGTAAAATGAAGATGTTGAATTAGATACCCGTTAGGCAGAGCCTAGATATTTAATCTGTTAATTGCCAAGATGCTGTACAATGCTGTACAACACAATCGTGCAACTCAAAATGTGTTGTGTGCAATTGGTATAGTTGTATAGTGTTGATGTACATTTTTGATCTTTTTTTTTTTGAAAGTAAATAAGATGTTGTCTGTGTGTCTGGGGGTGGGTCACTTTCCCTCTGATTTTGCTTTAGTCCTGTAAGCAGAGATGACTGGGATAAAGAGAAAAAATGATAAAACTTACCATTTACATACTGTATTCCATCCTGCAAAGCACTATTACCTTTATTTTCTCATGTAATCCTCCTAACACTGTGAGCCAAGTATCATTTGCCCATTTTACACTTGAGGATTTGGAGGCTTGGAGAGGTCAAGTGACTTACTGAGTGCCACACAGCTGGTAGGAGGCAGGGCCAGTGTGGTCTGAGTCCAGGTTCACCACACTTTCTGCCGTCTCAAGAGCGCGTGTCCGTGGGAGGTGTCTGCATTCTGGGATTTGGTTGTATAGAGGCATCTCTGACTCCTGGTCTTCCTGTCAATCCCGCCCCAGGTGTTTGATATCAGCTGCTACCAGGAGTCCCTGGCCCCGTGCTTCTGCCTGTCTGCCCACAGCAACATCAACCAAATCACCGAAATTATCCTGGGGGAGACCAAAGCCTATGTGTTCTTTGAGCGAAGCTATGGGGACATGCATTCCTTCGTCCGCACCTGCAAGAAGCTGAGGGAGGAGGAGGCAGCCAGACTGTTCTACCAGATCGCCTCGGCAGTGGCCCACTGCCACGACGGGGGGCTGGTGCTGCGGGACCTCAAGCTGCGGAAGTTCATCTTTAAGGACGAGGAAAGGTGAGTCGCATTCCTGTCCAGACCCGTGGACTCTAACAGGCTGCTCAGGGTGGTTGCTTGAAAGGTTCGCAGGGACTGTTTGCTGCTCTTGTCCAGGGGAGGGGAAGGAAGCGTGGAAGGACAAAGGGAGGCAATTATTGCAGTGTTTTAGGGGCCTTGGAAAACAAATCGCCACTACTCTAAAGGTGCTATCAAATGTTCAAAGGACAGGTGCCAGGATATTCTGTGACCCCATAATTGTTTCTGTTTTAGTCTTGTGAACTCTGAAGGTGCAGGACTGCGTGGCATTTTCAATGTGAATAAGGCAGGATTTTGAAAATCCTGCCTTCAGAACACTCAGTGCCTGGCATCAGTTATTTCTAATTCATTCATGCATTCATTCGTTCAGTAGATATTTCCTAAGTATACACTATGTGTTAATCACAATTCTCAGTACTGTGAATATCAAGATGCATTAGCTAGTCAGCTGACCTATAAAGGAGTGTTACAGGCTCCAAATGAAGGTATGTGCTGGGTCAGGTGGGCACTGGGGGCTGGGAAGTCAGTTCTAACTAGGCTTGGAGAGTCAAGAACGTTTTTATAGGAGAAGTGATTTTGGAGCCAAGACTCGAAAGATGAACGTGTTACAGGCGATGTGGGAAGGACTGGCGTTCCAGGTGAGGAAACTGCCAATGCAAATGCCTGGCAATGTGAAGGTGTCGGTTATTTTTGGAGACAGCTGGACAAGATGCTGGGCATCTGGGTTCTATTCCTGGTTCTTCCATTAACTCATTACCTTCTGTTTAGCAGACCCCACTGGGGTGCTGCTTTCTCCTCCAGCTGACTGTGATTGTAAAAACTCTTTCAAGCCACTTTGTTCTTTTTAAGAATCTGGTTTTTTAGACAGGTGGAGGCAACTGATTTATATTCATTGCTGACTATTCCCAGAATTGCTCTGGAGTTTCTGCATACGTGATGTCATGGGATTCTCATGACTGCTTTGGGCATCCTCATCCCCTACTAAGAGAGCGGTTAGGGAAGTGGGGGGTCCATTGTCACAAAGCTGTTAAGGACCATCTAATGAGAAGTCTAGCGCACATCATTCATTTACTCACTCAGAGAGCAATTCTGGAGCACCTTTTATGTGTCTGGCACAGATCTCGCTCTCAAACCTTTCTGCCTGCCAGTGAGTTTGCGTCTATCCCAGTGGCCCATGATATTTTTAGGCTGCTGCTTATAGAATTCTGATGGCATCCCAATGAGAGCGATCTGGTGGTGTGTGCTTTGTTTTTTTCATCTTTGTGGTTTGAGCTAATTGGAAGTAAATATCTGGGAAGCATTTTGGGATTAGCAAAGGTGAAGGGCCCAGATGGAACAGTTGCAGGAGCATTTATAATCCAGCTGAGTATGCGAAGTGCAGAGGACCACCGGGTTTCTTAGACCCACAGGGGTTGGTTATTACTCCATATTTTTTCTCATAGAGGGGGATCATAGGCATCTGGGGCAGCTAGTATCCTGGTCTTTGATCGTGGATGGCTTTTACCTTTATTAAAAACTGAAGAAGGGGGCTATTCCAAGATTGAGAGTGTGGGGCCGCGCTTGCCTTCTCTCTTCTTCGGCTAAGATGCTTCTGCCCTTGGAGCCCGGAGACCAGGTCCTTATCCTGGTTGTGCCTGCAGTACCCTCTGTGACCTTAGATTGGTCCCTTCCCCAGCCTCAAGTTCCTCTTCCTTGTATTGTCCTGGCTCTAAGGTCTCTGAGTTATAACATTTTTTAGGGATCTACTTTTTTGAATATTCTTGTTTGGAAGATAAATACATATCGGACCCCCAACGGAGTACTGACAAAGGTCCCTTGTTGTTCCTCTGTCTGTTCCACCTTTTGTGGAGATCTGGTAACTGGAACTGGAAAAAATTAGAGGTAATATTTGGTGACCTCCACGAGATCCTGCTGTGAGATTACCGTTTAACTTACTTCTCTCTGCAAATTGGAGAGGTGAGTGTTATCATGTCCATTTATAGATGAGGGCTCAGAAATACTGCAAGAAGTCTCAAAGTTACAGACAGGAAAGAGAGGAAGTCAGGACAAGGTCGCTGTTAAGTTAGCTCTCAAGAAATCTGTGTGCCTGACAGGGAGTCAGGACAACGAATGCCCGCTCTCACGGGGATCTGAGTTTTACAGCACTGTCCTTGACTGTGTCTCTCTGGGGAGGAATTTCAGGCTTCAGCAAGTATATTGTTGGCGTGTCCGGCAATAGCACACCCATGGTAAATACGTAACTGTGAAGTGAGTCAGAGTAGGGTGGACATCCCCAGGTCACAGAACATGGGAGCAGGAGTGGACTCTGGAGGGTCCTTGCTTCAGTCCTCTCATTTTGCTGCCAGGAAGCAGAATCCCAGAGGTGAGGCTACTCGCCCAGTGCCCACGCTGGCTGGAAGCAAATCAGGGGTTGAGTGAGCCTCACGTTTGCTGGCAGAGGGCTTTTCCCCCAGGCCGGGCTGGTCCTTCACGAGAAGATGGGCACGAGTGCCCGTGAGCACATCGTGGAAAAGCCAAAATACTTGTTGTCCCAGGGCCTGGGGAAAAATGCCAAGATGTAAGGAGCTTCCAGAATGAGGACTGCGGGTCTCTGGAATTCAGTCTGGACTTAGGTTGAATTTTGCAAAAGAGTATGACGCTTTCTAGAAAGAACTAGAAAGAAGTATCCCATGTGAGTGTGAAACCAGAACAGTTCACTGGAGCAAAGATATCAAAGCTAAATCCTTTTTCATTTTAAGGAGCACTTTCCTTCTGGAAAGAAAACATAAGTGGCAGGGAACTGGGCATCCTGTGTCCCGGCAGGTCTGGGAGCACCTGAGTCCCTGCCTCCCTGCTGTCCCAAGAGACCAGGAGGGAGCAGGAGAACCTCCCCCATCTGACTGGGGCGGTGACGGCTGCACAGGAGTTAAGTGACCTTGCTCAAGGTCACCCAGCCAGTCTGCCAGTGGCGCTGGCCTGGAAATCCTGTCATGTCACTCCAGAGCTCTTTCTTTGCCCCACACCACGCTGACGTCCCAGTGGACTTGCTGTTCGGAACATGACAAGTGTCTCTGTCTGGGCAGCTCTGAGAAGGTCGCTTCCGTTTTCAAGGACGTTCTAAATGTTCTCATCAGTAGCTGATAGGAACTTGTTTTTTCACCCAACTGTCAACTTTTTGTAAAAGGGGAATAATGCCTAGTAGCCTTTTTTCTTCTTGATTTTTGGTTTTTTTTTTTAAAGATTGGCACCTGGGCTAACAATCTTTTTTTTTTTTTCTGCTTTATCTCCCCAAACGCCCCCCCGTACACAGTTGTATATCTTAGTTGCAGATCCTTCAAGTTGTGGGTGATTTTTGACTTTTAACCTCTTGATTTCTGAGTGTGAGACTGGTTTTGTCACTCAACATCTTTCTCCCTCTGTGTGTCCAGCAGCCACTGAGTCGTAGGCAGACTCTCTCTGTTGATCTGCACAGTGGCCTGCAGCTTGCCCGTGTTTCCTGAGGGGAACAGGAGTCAACGGGCCCTGGGATCTCATTGGGGCTGTGCTGCTGGCAGCCCTCGCCTTGATCTTAATCAATGGGACCTAATCAATAGGCGTTTCAGTAGGACTAAAGCTTCCTTGTCTCCTGACATCATTGACAGTGTGAGGAAACAATGGATGGAATTTGAAAGGCTTTTGAAAGTTAAACCTTGGCGTCCATGTCTGTTTTCTGACCCTTTATGCGTTGGTCCTGTGGGCGAAAACATAGAGGAGACTTTTGGAAGTAGTGCTGCTTTATTAAGCTTCAGATCACCTGTTTGCACATCACTCTTCTCTGTCTCAGGGATGTGCTTCTTAGTTCCTTGATGATCTTGAAAGTGCTTGAAAGTGAAAGTATTACGCAGAGAAATTGGCCGAGCCCCACCTGGTTCAGAACAAGACCTGCCTATGGACAGAGTTCTTATGCATAGATTTTCAGTTCTGGACACTCTGTAACTCCAAATCCATGGCCATCCATGAAAACATCCTTAGTGGAATTGTCAGCGCCATAAGTCACTTCCCACAAGTAGCTTTGCAGACAGTATACACAGATGACACCCAACCTAATGTTAGACCCAGCACTAGTGTGCCTTCTGCCGCTGTTGGATTAGCAGCACCTCAGATTCTTCCGCTTCTCTTTCTTCTCTTTTATTTTGAATTGGGTTCTAGATTCAAATTCTGGCTCTACCACTTATTAACTACCTGATCTTGGATAAGTCACTTAATGCTTCTGAGCGGCAGTTTCCTCAAAGCAGAAATAATTATTAGATCCTGTAGGGTGGTTGTGAAAGTTAAATGAGATGGTTCTGTGACTCATGGGGCAGGGCAGGCACTCCTAAATCAACATCTGGCCCAAGTCATTGATAAACTGGTACCATTACGAGTGAGCATTTCCCAGGGCTCTGGGTTCATGGAGAATGTGGTCCATCTCTTTGGCAGCTATTTCCAAAGTGGAGTGGAGAGTGGAGCCCTTGTGATGTAAGGGTTCAGATTTGAGCCACATCCTCTTCTCTCTTCTGTTTAGTTATAATCACCAAATCAGCGTTAGGAGGGCAACTGACAGGTCAAGTACACATGTTGTGGAACCTGCAGCTCAGAAAGGTCAGAAAGTTGACAAGATGTACACAAGGGAAGGTGGACACAAGGCACATACAGGGAGCGAAGGATCCCACCCCCGAGCCTGGATCACCCGCAGTGTTTCTGCCCCTGGGCTGCTGCTTCTCCTCCATTCCTGTGGCTGTTTTTGTAGGGCAGGGCCTCAGTTCTTTTGTTTGCATTTTGAGGAAGTTAAACGGCTACCCTGATTGAACTCACCCTGGACACACCCTTTGCATCCACAGTTCCTGTAGTAAGATCTAAGATGCACTGTGCGATTAGGAGGGGCCCCCTCTGTGTTGGGGCCCTGAATCTGTTAGTAGACAGTGCCCAAATCCCCAAAGGGTGTGCCCGTGTCCTCCATCCTCCCTCGCCCCGCTGTGGTATTATAGTTATCTGCCCGGTCAGCCCGTTCTCTGAGGCCAGTGCTTCAATCTGAGCCTCTAAGGGAAAGGCAGCTCTTGGGAGAAGGCCAGTTATTCCGATGTAGAGTCAGAGTCGATGTCTGGATTCCAATCCCTGCTCCTGCACTTCATAGTAAACTTAACCTTGACAAGTTACCTAACCTCTTCTCTCTAGATTACATCTATAAAGTGGCGATAACAAGAAGACTTCCTTCATGGAATTAAATGAATTAATGCAAGCGAACCCAATGCTTGGCACATGCTGTCCTTCGCCTCCTCTGCACTTAGTGTCTGGTGCTCTGGGTGACACGGGGTTGGCTTGCTGACTCAGAATGTGAAGAGCCTTTTAAGCGGGTGCAACCTTGGGCTGCAGTCCTGGATGCCTACAGAAAGTGGGCGGGCCATTGTTCCTACAGCATCCCTGTTTTGCCAGCCTGATTTCCCTTTGCCCTGGGGACAAGGCTTCTTGCCACTCCCCACTCTCCACCCCCAGTCGCAGTTCAGTATTGACATTTCATTGCACAGAAATACCCCATGTGAACGGAGAAACATGCCTCTGTACATGTTTCTTCTTTGGTTAGAAGATCTTTATCTCTTGACGTCACAGGTTTCATTTCCTCTGCTTTGTGGAAGCTGAGCTGTGCCTGCTTCTGCAGGAGGGAAGCTGGGACCCCTTGTAGGAAGCCAGAGGCCTTGGGGCTTTCAGGGTAACACATGCCATCTGCCCAGGCACCAGACCTGTGCTCCTGCGGGTTGGACGTCTTCTCCTTCCCACACCGGCCAAAGTCAGCACTCTCCTTAGGTATTAGCATCTGTTTGGTCTGTTCCTTTAGATCCTCATGTTGTTCCTGCCTCTGTTGAAGCTTCAACATCTAACAAAGTCTGGAGGGCAGGCATTGGAGCCCTGGGGACCCGACTCTGCTTTCTTTCATTAATAGCGATTTGTATTATTTTAAGTTGTAGGCTCATTGTATTTTTAGGAAAACACCTTTTTGCTTTGAAGGAGACAGAGCTCCTGGAATCCCCTTATTTATGTTGACCACTCTGATATGCTGCAGGCACTGCCAACCTTTGGGTGAGACTCAGCCTCCCTTTCTCCCCGGGATGGGTAAGTGATCCTCTTCCTGTAGCCCCCACACGTGCCTCTGTCACAGTGTGTCTCCCTTCTATTCTAGTTGTCCCTGCCTGCGTCTCCAGGCTGACCTCGTCTCCTGCTGGACTGGGAGCTTCTTGGGGACAGAGTCTGTCTCATGTGCTCTGTTCCTGGAACATGGTGGGCATCAAATGAAGGAAAATCTCTTTTATTGAATGAGAGCAGCTCAGATTGCATTCTAATGACAGAATGAGAGAGGTGGGCATAAGTGCAGATCAGCAGTGTCTAGCTATTGCCCAGAATGGGAGCCAGAAAGACTGAAACTTATGAATCTCCCTGGAAGACGCCTTTGCAAAATCCACATCAAGTGGGAAAGTAACCCTCGTTCCCATTTCGATTTGATGATTTATGCAAAAATTACAATTATTTAAGACACTGTTATCAGTGCCGATGGTGGGGTGTGATCTCATTTATGAAAAGCTTCTCTAATCCCAGTGAGAGAGGAGAGCTTCCTCCGGGTTCTGGGCTTAGAAATAGACTCAGTAGTAGGTATCCTTCTGCAGGATTCCTGGCTGGGATGTTTACTGTTTGCATTTAATAAATTAGCTGATGGGCTGGACTGGGGGTCCTGACAAACGGAGCAGAGGGCTCAGCGGTAAAATTTTTGATTCCTCTGTGTGATCATTTGACCTTGGCCGGCCTTCTCGTGGGTTGGAGATAATGAACTTAAATCTCCAGCACAGGGCCTGGTGCACTGCAGGGACTTAAAAAGACAGCTGTTGTGACTGCCCTTGGTCATCATCTGTGGCTTTGAGCCTCATAATCCAACACCTGGAGATTCAGTTAATCAATCAACACATATTTATTGAGCACTTAGCATGTGCTGGGTACTATTCTAGGTGCTGGAGTTACTGCAATGCCAGATGAGACTCCAACTCTGCCCTCATGGCACTTACACTTAGTGAGTCCAAATCATGTACCTGGCCCTGTTCTAACTACAATACTTAAATTAACTAATTTAATTCTGATTAACTACTATATTTAAATTTAGCAATTTAAACCCAATAAGTAAGGTTAGTTATCACCATTTTATGGGTGAGGCAGTTGAGGCTCAGGGTCTTGGAGCTCATCAGTGGCAGACCTGGGGTTTGTGCCTGGTGTGCCTGGCTCCTGAGCCTAGGCTTTTAGATACGATGTTGGCTCCAGGAAATAGATGCGAGGTAAAATACCACCCCTTGTTCCCACCCATAGAAAGAATTTTCTCATGCAATATGGCAACTAGTGTGCACCACGAGGACCAGACCAGTCAGTGTCCAAGTGAAGCTCAGTACTGGGTTTTCTCTGAGCAGCATGGCCTTGTAGGTGGGGCCACCAGTTAACCAACCCCACGAGCAGTCCTAGTATGTCTGTTGTTCCTTTTTTTATTTTTTTCCTGAGAAAGATTCGCCCTGAGCTAACATCTGTGCCAGTGTTCCTTCATTTTGTTTGTGGGTTGCTGCTACAGCATGGCTGCTGACTAGTGGCGTAGGTCCGTGCCCAGGAACCAATCCTGGGCCACCAAAGTGGAGCATGCCAAGCTCAACCACTAGGCCACAGGGCCAGCTCCCTGTTGTTCCATTTTATGATGTAGGTTTTGCTTCCTCTGCAGAACTGTGAGATGGGGTGCATTTATTTTTCTACCCCCCATGTCTAGCACAGGGCTCAGCATTGGACGTTCTTAGCGAATGTGTGACAATTGACTAAATGGGTGTGTGACTAGCCCTTTGTGTCCTAGAGGCATAAATGTTATAAGAAAAGTCCCCTAGATATATTTATGGTAGAAGGCAGTGGATGGAAACACATTTTAAATGTCCTTTACCCAGCCCTCTTGGGAGTTTCTCTAAACCATGGAATAGAGTCCAGCCCATGTGAAATTCTTTGGACTGTAGACATTGCAGTTCTTAAGCAGAATCAAATCACGCCTAGATGCCCTGAACTCTAGAAGCGTGTTGGAGCTGGGGGCGTCTTAAACATGGGAGTCACATTCTCTTGCAAACATTTATTAAGCACCTATTATGCACTGTGCACAGTGCTAGCTACCAGGGGTGCAAGAATTAGTACCGGAGAGTCTGCCTAATGGAAGACACAGTGTAATGATTGTTTTTAACACCATGTGACAGAGGAAAGGTGTGCCTTAGAGAGCTATCTGGGGGTGGGAAGAGTGGGTGAGGTATAGAGAGGGATTATGTGAGGGCAGAGATGGGCTCCTTTGGGGCTTGGTCTGAGTGATGTAGAGGGATGGGGAGGGGGTCCAGAAAGTGTGAGCAAAGGCCAGGAGGCCTGAATGAGCTGTGCGTAGGGAGGGATGTGCTGCAGGAGGGCACTCTCGGGGGACAGAGACAAGGCTAAAGAGGAAAGCAGGGGTCTAGGGTCTTGGGTACATGCCCGTGACCGTGACCTTGAACTTGACCTGAAGTCCAGGAGGAGGCATTGAAGGGTTCCTGTAGGCAGGGCAGGGGCTGGGCCAGATATCACTCTGGAAGTGTGTGTGAAGGAGGGACTGAGGATGGGCATCGACTTCAGGATGCTGAGGCTGAACCAGGAATGAGGCAGTGGGATTTGGGGGGGTGGGTCAGAGGGGGACCTAAACCAATCCCTTTTATCTTTACAGATAAGGAAATCAGAAGGGGAGATCTTTCCCCATCATCCTGCACTGTGTTAATGGCACTGTTGAGAGCAGAGCCAGGTTTTCTGACTCCCGATCGTTGTTCAGTAGGTGTCTGGGCCATCTTAGAGGATCCCCAGTTTTGATTCTGCCAAGTGGAGCATCCCTGTCTGGCCCAATGTGTGGACTGACTGCTCCCAGTGCTGCCTGGGTTGGTGAGGTCAGAGAGACTGACCTGAGCCCTGCTCCCACCCCTCCAATGGGGCATCTATAAGAATGTTCTGGACCCTGAATCAGCCTAAGCAGCGAGGCAGGAGCAGCACCTTGGGGTGCTGGGAGAATCAGGGCTGGATCCAGCATTGAGCAGTAGATTGCCTGCAGAAGCCTTTCTGAGAGGCCGAATCGATGGATGATTGATACGGGGTCGGGGGATCCTTCGGGAGACAGGTCTAAATGCTGGGGAGCAAGAGGTGAATGGAGTTATTGACGAGGAGTCTGAGCTGCATCGTCTTTCTGGGGTTTCCCTGTCTGTTCCTATGGAGACGGCAGGCGGTACTGCGTGGTGTCTTCCTGCAGTGGGAAGGCGAGTTGGGGGTGGAATGGCTTCCCCCGTCCTCCCGGTGGCCACGATGAGTCAGGGCACGAATGTATGCAGGCAGTGCAGGCTTTTCCATTGTGCTTTTCCACAGTAGCTTTTCCTAGCAAGTTACTTCATCTTTCTAAGCTGCAATTTTCTTGTACATCAAAACGGTGTGGGAACCCCTGCCTCCCAGACCAGGTAGTATGTAAGGTAGTGAGAAGATGTACCACCTCGTTGAACTAACCAGCCCCTCCCCTGTGGCCCCCTCCCTATAGACACTACTTACCCTGCCTGGAAACCTTTCCCTTACTGGTTTACTCACTGCTCATCTGTGAGCAGCTTGACTTAGGTGTCGTGTCTGTTCACTGAATCTACAGGACCTGGTGCAACGGTGGCTCTCAGAGGTGACTGCTGGAAAAATCTATGCACATAGGAAACAGAGAATTAAGGGAGTGATGATTTATTTGGTAGAGTTCAGTGGTCTGTGGCATCCCAGAGGTGGCTGCCAGGTCAGGGGTCCCAGGTGGGACCCTTGCTTGCACAGCCGGACTGGCAGCCAAGGGTAGCTTTGCAGTAGAGCAGAGGAAGGCCAGACCTGGCTGCATCTGTCCTTTCTCACTTGACCCTTTGCCTGCTTGGACCCACCCCACAAAATGGCCTTCAGTGACTTTTCTGGGTTCCACTGACCTCAGGCCACCGGACTTCCCGTCCTGGCCAGGCCCACTCCGTCTGGCTGAACTCCCAGCCTGGCCTCACCCTGGCCCACCCTGTCCTGATCTCTTCCTGCCGAAAGCCCAGGGCGGTGTTTAAAGGTTTAAAAGCAAAGCTTGATTTGCTTGAGTAGGCCATTTTTGAGATTTTGGATAAAGCATTAAATTTGGAGTTTGGAAATCTGGGTTCGAATCCCAGCTCTGCCATTCGCTTGCTAGGTGGCTTTGGACAGGTCACATCCACTCATGTACCTCAGTTTCTTCATCTAGTAAATGGGCAGGTCCAGCCATCTCTCTCCACCTCATGAGCCACAGCAATTAGATCTCGTATGTGATGGTTTGGTATGTGATCTGGTGCTGAATAAACCTGGGGCCATGTTTGTGTACATAAACCCACGGTCTCCCTTTAAAAGTTTCTCTTTCAGTAAGTCTGTGATGTTGGTGCCAGGATGTTTTTCAAGGGGGTGCTAGTGTCAGAATCCTCCTGATGTGGATTCCAGCTCAATTTTTGTAGTTACCCTGTATATGACCTAGGACATTTAATCCTCTGTGTCTCAGTTTCTTTATTTGTGAGGAAGTATGCATGTCTCATAATACTTGGCTTTCTGTTTTGTTATGAGAAATAGAGATGCGGACTGTGAAAATCCCAGCATCTAGCCGATTCATGGTTGGTATTGTTGTTGTTACTATAATTATTATTATCATGGTTATGAGGATGTCATCTCGGAACTGTTGCAATCCCTATAGCTTAAGAATTAAAGAAAACTTAAAATCAGGAAGTTTGAAGCTAGAAGAGCCCTTTTCAGGCCAGGTAGCCATTTGTTCTCATTTTACAGAAGGAAAACCGAGGCTGAAAAAGCCTGTGGTCACACTGCCTGTTCAACTGAGTAGCTCCTAGGGAGCCACTCGAGCCGAGAGTGGGTGGGGCATCGGGGTTTTCAAGGCCAACGCACTGCTCAGCGGAGGCAGGGAGTGGAACCGCATCCTGCTGGCTTTGGCTTCCTCACCTGGCTCGCGATCTGATGACACAGGCCTGGCACGGGGCTGGGCCAGCACCGAAGACACAGGCTGCCCCCGTGTAGCCTTGTTCATTCACAGGGCGAAAGCAAAGCAGGCTGTTCCCTGCCTCTGCCAGGCACAGGTTGCAAAATGCATGCAGGGATGCAGCTTCTCCGCCAAATTAATCCTGCCTGGGCTCGTGGCTCTTTCCCCTGAGAAGCTGTGGGTGATAATCATGGTCCTTTATAGCTTTTCGGTCACAAGATCTCCACCACTGCCCTGTCACTTTTGGGAATCTCTGTTCTTCATGGACCACCTCTAGACCCACCACCTCCACGAAGCCCATCCTGATTACCTTAGTCAGGATTGAATAAAGTGAGCAGGAGTAAGGTGGGCACATATTTGGGGGGGAAGAACATTCCAGGCTGGGGGTGGTGGGGGGAGTAGAAGACAAAGACAAAGGGCCCAGGAAGGAATGTGGGCACAGAATTCACATCTGCTTTGGTCTGGATGCTACCTTTGCTCCTTCACCTGTCTTCTCCCCTAGGCTCCAGGGTTGAGGGTGGGGCCTGATCTTAATCGTAAGATCAATTAGAGTTGCCGTCATTTTTTGCACGTTTACTATGCTAGATTCTTCCATGCATACTGTACTTGCGTTCTTTCATTTAATCCTCACAAAACTGGGAAGGTGGGTGTTACTTGTCATGTCTGCGTCTCCAGTGCCAGGTTTAAGTGCTCAAATGATTAGCAGGACATTTGAATAACTAGGACCACCGATGCTCCTGTTGATTTTTATGAAAATTCGATTCCTTTGCCTAGAACTTCATAATCCCTGGACTGTTGAGGGGACGTCAGAAGTTGGAAGACTGTTCCTTTCTGCCCTCCTGTTCTGACACGTCGGGGTGCTGTCCCAGGCATTCCCACATGCAACTCTCGAGAGGACAGGCCAGTGGCCCCCATTCCCAGGGGGGAAGCCAGGCCCGGAGACCTGCTGAGGGTCCCTGCAGTTGCATAGCAAGTCCATGGGGACTGGAGCTGGGACTCCAGCCCGGCCTCGGGTCCCCGACATGTGTGCGCCCTGCAAGGTCCTCGTTTAAAGACGTAATCCAGACCACTTGCCTCGACCCTTGCCTACGAGTGATGTAAACAAGTTCAGGATGTTCCAAGAAGCAGGCGAGGTCAGAAGCGTGCCTGCGCACACTGTGTTTCCTCCCCATCTCTTTCTGGGCTTCTCTGTCCCTTCGCCCCTCCTTGCCCGAGATGCTTGTGCTCCCGTGTAGAAGCAGCAGGCTCCTGCCCTGAGGGCTGGCTCTCCTGGACCCCAGGTGCACGGGTGCTGCCCGCTTTGACAGAGCCTTGTTCCCTGAACCATCCTGGGTGTGGTTTCCTCTGTCAGGTGCTCAGGTGGGTGGGGGCAGGCCTGAGGGAAAGGCCAGACAAAGGTGGGCATTCAGCCCCCAGCTGGCCTTACTAACTGCTGAGCTTACTTACCCTCGCAGAGCTTTAGGCCCAGGGTCTGCACAAAGGAATGGTCCTTCTTGCCTTGGAAGTTGATTCTGTGAACTTTAAAGAGAAAATATGTGTAAACAGCCAGCACACGTTTAGGTCCACAGATGATGTTGATATTTGGTGCTTAGCAATTTTCGGAGCCAGAATTTGAACCCAGGTCTCTGATTTCAAGGCTCTGAACTGGCCCGGTTTCTGTGTCTCTGCCCTGTCACGGCACACACTGAACCTTAAGTGACCAGCAGGTTCAGACCCCTCCACTGGAATCCCAGCCTCTAAAAGGAGGATGAAGTGGCAGATGGTGAGCTCTCGGGTAGCCGAACTGCAGCACGTGGAGTGGTCTTTTTTATTTCAGTGTCCGATTCATGAGGTATTTGCACAGCTGCTGAGTCCTCATCCTGAGGTGGGGGAGGGGAGAGGCGAACTCCAGTGGGGGGCTAAATGACAAGACAGAGCCCTTAACCATTCCCTAAGGCCCTTTTCATGGTCTGGAGAAGGCTTCCAGGAAGAGGCGTTAGGTTGCAAGTGGGGTCAGTACCACCTAGAGTTGAAGGCGTGGGAGGTACTAGGAGAAGGAGAGAGTCAGAATCTAGGGTTGTGACCTGGAAGCGGGTAAGAAGGAAAAATGGCTTTAGATTTGGCCTAGCGTAAAGAGCTGGAGGTGGTGAAGTCTGCCCCCTGAAAAGGCTGAATCCCGTCCACCTCCCGCCCTCACCCGCCCGACAGACAGGTGCCTGAGGCACTGCCATTTACCAGCCTGTCCTCCGTAGATCCTTCGCTCACCCCCACTTACTCCTGGCCAGGAAGGCAGAGCAGGGCCCTTGTTCCTTTGGAGGTGAGCATTCTGAAGCTCTGAGGGATTAAAAGTGTGGCTGCCCTTTTGCTCTTGGGTTGAGTGTCTGCTCCGTGCCAGGTAGTGGTCTAGGAGCTGGAAGTATGGCAGGAAATGCAGGTGGGGTTCTCTACCTATGAAGTGAGCTCCGCCACCTGCCCATGAGCTCCCGGAGGTGAGAATGAGGTGATCACCCTGAAATGACCGCTGGAGTCATACGTAGAGTAAAAATGCAGAACTGCAGAAGTATACATGCTGGTGTTCCAGGAGGTGACAAGGGGGCTTGGGAGTCCTGCGGGGGGAGGTGCTGCTTTATACGGGATGCTCAGGCCAGGCCTGTCTACTGTAGTTCATTTGAGCAGAGACCCGAGAACAGTGAGCTCTGCACGGATCTGGGGGGACCATGTGCAAAGGCCCCAGGAAGGACCAGTCAGTGCATTTGAGGAACAGTGAAGAGATTGGAATAGAGACACAGAGTGTGGCTGCAGATGTGGCTGGGAGGCCATGGGGGTCCGCTGTAGCCATGGTGAAGACGTTGACCCCCTTTTCGATAAGCAAAGACACCACTGGGGGGTTTGGCAGACGAACCCAACCCCAAACCTGAATCCTCTGATTCCAAGTATAGTGCTCATTCCCCTGGACTGTCCCTGTCACCCAGGTGGGAGGGCTCCTTATTTTTACTATTTCCACTGCTGTAATTATTCCCATAGCTGCTCTGCTGCCAAGATGGTGAACTTGGAGGTGAGGAGTCTGGCTGGCTCCGGAGGCCAGGCTGGAGCTGCTGCTGCTGGAGGTGGCACAGGAAGCGGCTGAGAGAACCCACTTGTGCCTGCGGTTGGCACTCCCCTCCCCTCCACCCCGGGGTTTCACTGACTCACCTCCAGTCTCGGAACATCTAGTGAGGCTGGCAGGGGTCAGCCCCACCTGCCACCTTAGATTCGAGAAAGCAAAAGGAAGAAAGAGATTTGTTTTTAACCAGCTCAATTCCAGATTAGCACTTCTAGACCCTTGCTATTTTTATAGCTGGTTCGCTCTAGGGGGAGGATAAGAGCATGTATACTATAGATTATAATAGAATATGGGTGAATAAATAAAAAAGATGTGTTGCTATATGTTACAGAATGCCAAAATGTTAAAACTGGCAGAGACTTTAAAACTGTCTTATCCAGATGGATGCACAACAGTGTGAATGTACTTAATGCTGCTCAAATGTACACTTAAAAATGGTTAAAATGGTAAATTTGATCTTAGGTCTATTTTACCACACACAAAAAATTAAAAAGAAAAGAAAGACTGCCTTGTTCAACACTCCTCTATAAGTCTGAGAAACAGAGAGGTTGAGTGACTCCCCCACAGCGACACAGCAGATGAGAGATGTCGTATGGCCTGGAAACAGCTCTCCTAGCCCCCAGCCCAGCACCTTTTCCAGTGGCCACAGTCATTTGTTGCTCATTGAGGGAAATGAGTACAAGGAAGTAGTCACTTCTTGGTCTTCGGAACTCCTGTCATCCAGATAGGAGATCGTAGAATCCACGGAGGGTTTCAGCAGACTTTGCTGTAGGAGCCCCTAGCAATTCTCCTTTGATTAACTGGAGCCTCGCCTCGCTTCTGTAGCTCTCTGAGTAGCTGTGGTGATCACCCCAAAGGGGTAGGACCTGCGGTCGAGGGAGGACGAGAAACAGCGCTGAAGGACCTGAGTCACAAGCTCTGACTTAGGACTAAAGCCTTCCTCTGATTGTCCCAGCCCTGTCCTCTTCCCCGCTCATTGACACCCGGGGGCCAGCATTGACACCTGGGGGCTAGATGCTTTGATGTGCACTTTTGAGATGAAGGAACCAACTGATGTGCGTGATTCGGACCTCGTTGGTGCCGTCTGCGAGGTCCTAACCCCTCTCTCCAGCCCGTGCTCCCTGCCTCGTGTCACCTTCGTGGCAAGCCTTAATCAATGTGATGGAATGGGATTAACTGAGGTTACGGGCCTGGGGACTGCTGGAAGTCTGCAGGGGGAGTGTTCTGGCTGGGGGAAGAGGAAGATTTCAGTGTTAAGCACTGAAAGGTAGTCGTTGCTAACTTTCCGCTCAAGAAATGGCAGAGCAGGGAAACAGGAATTCTCAGGAGGCCCCTGGGCTAAGGGGAGAAAGCTGAGCTGGGAGCCTGGGGCACTGGGTTGGGGACAGCCGCACATCTTGAACAAGTCAGTTCATGTCCTGGTCCTCTGCTCTGTTTATTGGAAATTAGTTAATGAGAAGAATTCAACTCATTTCCGAAAGTATTTACTGAGCACTTACTTTGTTTTATACCCAGTGATGATATCCACCCTGCCCTGTAAAGGCAAGTGCTGGGTCCTAGGGACTCAGAGTTCACCATGGAATTTCTCTGCCTCTTCTTCCCAGCACACCCAGGAGAGTCCTACACTCCTGTCAGACAGCTCCATGGGCCTTAAATGGCAGAGGGAAGACTGGGGACAAGGTAGTGAGTTGGAGAAGGATCTTGGGCTCGTGCTGCTATTCACACACACAGTCATGCACACACACACACACACACACACACACACACGTGAGAGATCAGAATCACAGAGGTGGTGGCACAGGTAGAGGATACAGGTGACCTAAGTCAGATAAGGAGCAAGTCAAGGGCCAGGCCCTGGGAGCGTGATGGGCAGGACAGGAGGCAGCTTCAACAGGAGATCTTGGAAAGCAGGTGGGCTTGCTATGAGGATGTTGACCTTGCAAGGACTAGGTGATGGAAGTTCACTTCCACTCGAACATTCCCCAGCTCTGCCCGTGTCCTAAGGTGAGGCCGCTTGGTACAGTGGAAGGAACAACAGGGTTGACTTAGGAAGATGTGGGGGTCAGTCTTCTCTATTTCCCAGCTGAAAGGCTTTGGGCAAGTTACTCAGACTCTCTCAGCCTCAATGTTCTTATCTGTAAAATGGGATAGTAAAATCCTTCGTGTCTAACAAAAACACTGTCATGTGGCCAGAATACAGTTGAGTCACGTGAAAGGTCTTTGCACACTGTGTTCTGTCGTGTTAGCCGGAAGTCGTGGCCGGAGCTTCTGTGAGCCTCCCAGTTGGTTGGACGTGAATTCAAATTCTGTGAATCTCCATCATTACTCAGAAGTGACTTTGAGAAAATTACTTAATCTCTTGTTCCCTTATCACTAAGACAGGATGAATAATTATGTTACTTACGGTTTGTTTGGTTGCTGAGTCCCCCAGTAGATTTGTTTGAGTCCCCCAGGGGATTGTTAGCTTGATGCAAAGTCCTCGTCAGTCTTGTTTACTCCTGTGGCCCCAGCCCTGGAACAGTGTTTGGAACCTAGACGGTGCTCAGTAAGTAATGTTGGGTAGGTAGGATGAATGAATGAATGAATGAATGAAGGGTCATTGGAAACGTTACAGCGGGCGCTGTGATATAATGATGGGATTCCTATGTCTCAGAGCACCCTTGGGAGCTCATGTCTTCCTCCCTTTCTTGCAGGACTCGGGTCAAGCTGGAAAGCCTGGAAGATGCCTACATTCTGCGGGGAGACGATGACTCCCTCTCCGACAAGCACGGCTGCCCGGCGTACGTGAGCCCGGAGATCTTGAACACCAGTGGCAGCTACTCAGGCAAAGCAGCCGACGTGTGGAGCCTGGGAGTGATGCTGTACACCATGTTGGTAGGGCGGTACCCTTTCCATGACATTGAGCCCAGTTCCCTCTTCAGCAAGATCCGGCGTGGCCAGTTCAACATTCCAGAGACTCTGTCACCCAAGGCCAAGTGCCTCATCCGAAGCATCCTGCGGCGGGAGCCCTCAGAGCGGCTGACCTCGCAGGAAATTCTGGACCATCCTTGGTTTTCTACAGATTTTAGCGTCTCGAATTCAGGATATGGTGCTAAGGAAGTGTCTGATCAGCTGGTGCCGGATGTCAACATGGAAGAGAACTTGGACCCTTTCTTTAACTGAGCTCACGCCCCACAGAGACTTAGCAGGTACCAGGAGCGAGAGAGGGCAGCGCAAGGGACTTCTTCCAGGGAACACGTATCGCCTGACTTGGTAGCAAGAAAGACACTGACACTCACAAGTTTCTTGGTTCACAGAAGGAAAACCTTCAAGGAGCTGACTGAACATGTAGCATGGGGGCAAGAGATGTGGGATGGGGGTCGGGCTCTGGGGTCAGGTCAGATGACCAGGAGCCCCCTGGAGCTTCTCTTCCCTGACGAAGGCCCCGGGGACCACCCCTGTCAGTCGGGCCACTTCCACCTACCCCACTTTTCATTTTGTTCAAAAAATAGTCGTAGATCCTGACAGAATCAAAACTCTCTGCCTCAAACACACATCTTGGCATCGCACTGTTAGCATTTAACTTCTTGTCATGATTCAGGGAAGGTACAATTGGCCAAGGATTTTTTTTTTTCTTCTTTTTAAACAAGCCAACCACCTAGCTGATAATTAATGGGATTCACTTAAAAAAATTCGGTGCACACAGACTGACCTGAAACCTGGGTGCTAAACTAAAAGCAAACAAAAGTCCAGTTTGTGTCTCTTAATCACACTCTTCAACTCATTTCTTCTGAATAAACTCTTTAATCTCCTGGTCAGGAAATGACATGTTAATGCTTTGCTCCCTGAAGGGGAAAAAAATCTGTCCTTTAACAAGCTATTCTGTTTTGTGTCAATTGGTTTGTGGCAGGAAGCTATTAGAAGTCAGACTTCCAGATGCGTTACTGCTATCGTAGTTTAAAGAAAAAAGAAAGAGGAAGAAGAAAGGAAAGGAGAAATTCAACTCCTTGATTTTTTCTTTTGAATGGTGAAGGTACGTTCCTGACGTTGCTCTTAGAGAGCTGATAGCAATGGTGTGAGATAGCAGGAAGCTCTGGGAGTCTGAAGCTTTGCAACACTCTGATCTCAACTCAACATTTTGTCTTTGTTTTATCGGAAACTAGTGAAACAAAGCAGGTTGTCCCACGTGTGTAACATACAGGGCAGCTATTTCGTTTTCTTTACGAAGAATGGTCCTTTTGACTTGGAAGGCCCTCTGGTTTGGACAAAACCCTCAGTAGAGACAAGTGGGAAGGAAAATAAGCTGAAAGCTAGGATGATATAAATAAAAACAGCTCTCTATCCCAATACGCACCTTTGTATTTTCAAGAATCTTCTATTTATTAAGGAAAATGTCACATTGTGATGTATTAAGCCAGTACTTCAATTACGGGTTGACTTGGGATGACATGTTACATGCTGTAGTTAACATTTATATATTTTTTTCTTGTTTGAGTATCTCTGTCCCTGAAATAACCTTTTCTTTGGCTTTTCTAGATAGCTTTATTTGATTTCGAGTGGCAAGTGTTTTTTATTATGGCTTTTCTATTGCTGTATGATACAGAACTCTTTTGGCATAAATATTTGTGTTTCCAGTACCTCAGTTGTTTGGATTTACTGCCTGTATACGTTTTGTGAAATGGTCCTGTTTCTGGGTAGGTCACGCGTGGATGCTAGTGTGTAAATGTTACTTGAATCTGTGCTTCATTAGTCTGTGGCATGTATGTGCAGACCTTGGACGCTCTACACCTGCTCGGCAGGAGCACGGCCTTCACCTTCCCAGGAGGGCGGCCTGACCGTTCATAGTCAGGAGACAAGGCGGCCACGGATGTGCCCTTGATTCTATTTTGATAACGGAAGATAGAAAGGAGAGAGGTTTTTTTACATTCTGAAGACGGTGCTGCGTCAAGAAGGACCCGTTTTTCTTCCCTCTCCCCTATTTTTTAAGTACCCTGTAGGAGGAAAGATGGATGACATGCATGGTGGGAATCTGTGGCCTCTGGTGCTTTGTCCTGTATTTGGTTTAATGTTTTTGTCCTAATCTCTTCAATCAATAAAATTGTGCGTATTTAACTAAAATTCTGGGGTCTGGCAAATGATGATTTTCCGCCATCTGTGGTTTGAGGCCACCGCACACCAGCCAGGACCTCACATGTTCTCTCAGATCTTCGCTCTTGTAGGGTGAGCTGCTACTACTTTTCATGCAGAGCGAAAGCTACCTTGCGTTGTGTTTGGGCGTAGGCTGGCCAGTATAGATGGAATATCTCACTGGATTGTCACCACCACCTTCAGATGTGTGAATTCTGTCCTTGTTACAGATGAGGAGATAAGAAAGATGCATAACTTGTCCCAAGTTAGACCACCTGTAAGTGATAGGGTCAGGAATGGACTCCAAGTGTGTTGACTCTGGAAGCTTTTACTTTTCCTATGATGTTAGAGCCCAGGGATTCTCAGGATGAATGTGATAATAGCTCTGGAAGAGCCAGGCTTATCTGAGACTCAGCTAATCCAGGCGTCTGCACGATTCTCCAGGAAAAGCAGCACCTGCTACAAATGTGATTGGAAACCCAGCCGCTGATGTCCGCCCAGCAGCCTTTCTCTCAATCGAGATCCACAGAGTATCAGAGCTAAGAGCGCTCTATGGGCAATTCGATCCACCATGCACCTCATTTAACAGAAATAACTACAGCCCGGAGAGGGTCAATTTCATCCTGAAGTGTTTAGTAAGTTCCTCCTCTGTCATTTCAGTGCAGGCTGGGGAAACAGACTAAGGCAGTGGGCTGGTGGGGTAAACACACAGATTCATGGAAGCCCATAGAATGAGCACCCCACGTAAGTCTGTCAGAAGGTGTCCTGGAAGGGTGGAAGCTGAATCAGAGTCTAGAAAGAAATGGCTTTGGGTAATGAAGGAAGAGAAACATCAGTAGCACTCTAAGCAGAGGGAACCGTGTGTGAGAAGTATCTAGAGCCTTGCCCAAGTGAACGCTATTAGTGCCTAGCTATGGGTAGAGCTCATCAAAGTCCTTGCAAAGACAGGTTTGTGGTATATGGGAAGACTGGCTGAAGGGGCGGCTTACTAGCCGATTGGACCAGTCTTCTAAATTCACAAAGTGCTTATCATCCAGTGATGTCACCGCACGTGAGAGGTGTTCGGTAAACAACTGTTAATTGATGTGTAATTTGTGCCAGGGAACTCTATATGCTGCTAAATTTCCTTCCAACCCCAGGTTCCTAAGAGGCACATCATTAGAAAACAGCCTTTGGAAGTATCGAAGCCCACCAGTGGCTTTTGCTGGGGCACAGATATGCTGATCCAATTTCTTTGCTCTTTCACTGCCTGTGATTAAGCCGAAATGGGCCTGCTGCCTAATGAATGCCTGTTTGAATTGCATTCTGTCAAACCTTCGCATGTGTGGTTGCTGGGGGGAGGAAGTTGTTGGCACACACACTCCGAGCCTCTATATAATGAGCTTCCACCTTGGTGGGAACCCAGAATCAGCAAGCTCCCTCCCTCTAATGTCTCAAGGCTTAGCCAGCAGAAATCGTTTATTCTGTAATCCCTTTGGGGATAGGTACTTCACCCCATTGCTACTTAATCCAGACCTCAGGCAGGGCAAGGGACCTGGGCCACTGGGAGAGAGGGCAGGGGTGGAGGAGGTAGGAGGCCTGGGCTCTGAATCCTTCCCCTCATAATAACTGTGACTGGGCAAATCACTTAAGTTTTATAAGGATCAAGGGTGTTGTGAGGATTAACTGGAGTAGGGCGTGTCAAGGACTTAGCCCTGTGCCAGGCTGGAGTAGTGACTGTCACTATTATCAGCCAAGAGCATAATAGGGTGGAGTTCTTTTGACTGGGGAATGGTACTGGAATTGAGAATTTATCAAGTGCCATCAAGGAGAGGTGACAGGGATGCACTGAGAGCCCTCCCCTGCCACAACCAAAGCAGCTCCACTTGACAGTTTCGTATGCGTAGTTCTAATTTAGGCATAGGGAGGAAAACAAAGGTTCTGTGGCTAAATGTGTATGAAAACTATCAATCAAGTCCAACTCTTGATAAAGAGGTGACAAAGTAACTTTGATAAGGCAACCAAGGTCTGAAGAAATCAAAGTATTACCTGAGTCACCCAGAGAGTAGGTAATGGACTCTGAACTGGAGGACCAAGGTGTGCAACACCTGTGTACATGGGTGACCCTGTACGCATTTTAGCCCAACTCCTCTCACTATGATCTTAGGTGTTTTCCACGGTGGCCGTCTTCCCCGACCCAGTCCATTCTCTTTTGTGACTAGCTCAGTGGCCAATCTTTGATGGGTGTCAGATGATAATCTGCAATAATTATAAATTATATATTCATATCAAATGTCTAAACCAAAGTTATTCATCATCTGTGCCATCGCGATGCTCCCATTTATACAAGTTGGACAATCGTCCAGTGTCACAACCGCAGACAAGGGCCGGGTAACTCAACTTTGGAGGCAGAGTCCCTGGCTGAGCCCATAGATGACCCCTGCTGGGTCTGTGTCATTTCTGTGCACTTGAGTCCCTGGGTATATACATGCTGTTACTGCAGGAAACCAAACTTTGAAATAAACACCTGGCCTACGAGATGAAGGGAAGGAGGAAATAGGAAGCAACATCTCCAATTTAATCCATTCATAAGCCTTTCAACCTAGGTAGCAAGTTTTACAAAGGAGTAAAATGAGCCTCCGAGAGATTAAATTAATTGAAGGATGCCATAAGGCTAGTTATCGTTGAACTCTCTCTTTGAACCTGGTTTCACAATCCCCAAAGCCATTCATTGCTGCCAGAGGGAAATACTGATGCCTCTCAGCACAGAGACCTAAATACTTGGGAGCGTGACCAGGGCCCCCTCCCCCTTCTCCCACCCACTGGGAATGTTTTCTGCAGCTCCCAGAGGCAAGGGGCTAGGGAGGAGTCAAGAGTATCATTGAGGCTAAATGAAGTTTTCGTTTTTCCCTGAACTGAATTTGAACAGAAGCCTTTGCACACCTGAGTCTCCTTCCTTCCCAAGAAAACAACTTGTCTTCACCCAGACTGTTGAAGCTTTTAAAGTACAGGCATCTAGTTGTAATGAAAAGACAACAGGGTTTAGAACTAGAAGATCTGGTTCATATGCCCATACTGCAGCTTGTTTACTATGGGATCTGTTGAGTCTTAGTTTTCTCATCTGTGAAATGGAAACAAAGTGTGACTGTGAGAATAACTAGATTCCGGGAAGTCTCCATGCTGGGCAGCCTGTAAAGTGGTCTACAACTGTTTTTACAGGGACAGATGGCTCGAGCAATATTACATCTTTTAGGTACTAAAATTAAAATCTTAAATTGGATTCGAGGGTGAAGGTAGCATAGGACTTGACTAGGTGAGTCAGCAGCAGTGGGGGAAGGCCTCTGGGATCCCCACCCCAAGGTGCCGCCGGCTACACCAGCGAGGCTACTCCTCCAAGGACCCCACATAGCTCCTTATCCGAGAGCCCAGGCTCTGAGACCTCAGCTGAGGCTGAGAAGCAGGTAGAGATGGAGGGGGAGCCCCCAGAGAAGGGAACCTGGGCCATCAGGCTGAGCTCCCCAGCGATATTGTTTCTGACCTTAACCTCACTAGACCCTTAGCCCAGACTGTGCCTGCAAGAACCTCAAGATACCGTCCCAGCCTTCTTCGTTCATCCTGTGATGAGCTGTCAACGCCTTACCTCTACCTGGAGGCCTGGTAGACATTGTAGTTTCTTCTTGGAAGTAAGGGATGACAGATGCAGCTGTTTATATTTTACTTTGAAGATGATGTCCCTGACCCTTGGATCTTCAAAAACTTTGGTGAAGTAGCAGGGCTCTGAATCTTTATAAGGTTTATCTCCCACCCTTGAATTATAGGCATCTTAATGAGGCTAGCCAACGCTTGCTCATCCTTCCTGATCAACATAATGTTGTCAATGTAATGGGTTAATGCAATGCTCTGTGGGATGTCCAGATGGCCCAGCTCTCCTCACACCACACTGTGAAAGAAAGCAGTAGCATTAACACAGCTCTGGGAAAACTGGTGAATACATATTGTTGTCCATTCCGTGTCAGTGCAAGTTGATTTTTCATCTTCTTTCATGATTTGGATAAAAAAGAATACATTTATCAAATCAGTGGCCACATAGCATGTATCTGAGTCCATTTTCATCTGCTCTACAATGATAGCACATCTGATTGAGGCTAACGGTTGGTTGAGCTTGTGGTAGTTGGAGGCATTCTCCGGGATCCATCTGGTTTCTGTAGGAAGCAAATTTCTGTATTAAATGGAAATGTGAGAGGGACCATCACTCCTTCATTCTTTAGATGCTTTTGGATGGCACTAATTACCACCATCCGCCCAAAGATGCAATGTTATTTTTGATTTGCTTTCTTGACTGGGAGTGGTGCAGCGGGTAACCAGTTTCGGAGAACTCATTTGGCCCTCTTCCCTATGCTACTGGTTATTCCATAGGTAGAGGACCCAGTGTGGGAGTTTGTATGCTAAGTATGTCAAACCCAAATATATAATGGAAGAATGGGGAAAATGATGATCGGGTATGTCTGCAGACCTAGCGGACCCAATACGAAGTGGGCAAGAGCTCTATTTATTGTTTCACCCCCATATGTCTCCAGTCTAACATGGAGCCATAATGACAAGTTTGGTTTCTGGGTACCAGTGTCAATCCTACCCCATGTCCAAAGGTCCTTGAAATGTCTAGATACTCCCTTATTCTCAGCAACACTCCTCCCATAAATGGCTGTAGTTCTCTTTGGGAAAGGACCGAGGGATGATTATAGTACAAACCTGTGGTGTTACAGGGTCCTTCCTCTTGAGAATCCAGCTACCTTTAATGTCATTGGGTCTGGGTCTGAAAACTTACTTACAGTTTCTTTGCTTTGTCTGGAAACTGGACAAAGTATATGACATTTTGTTAGAGTTATTTTGTTGTCCTCGTCTCCTGATCATCATTCTTCCTTTCTTTTTAATACCTTGCAGATATCATGGTATTTGTGACTTTTTGATTTTTGGCAATTAGTTGTCAACACATTACCTCTATTGCTTCAAGGTGCCATCATCCCCATTGCTATCTGTAAACATCTCCATGCAGCCTCTCTTCTTTAGCTGTGACCTCTAGAAGAGAGCCACCATTGAAATTCTTAGTGATGTCTATCACCAGTACATTCCTAATGGCCTTCGTGGCCTTTGAGCCACCATGGGACATAATCCTCTGGTGGACCTCCTGACCTCACATAATACATCTAGTATCTTCTCTTTCCTGCAGCTTTAATCCCTTCCTCTACTGTTTTCCCTGGTAATTCAGCCATGTTAACTGGGCTCAGTGTTGGCCTAGATTTCTAGGAACCACCCAAACCACGTGTTTGCACCATCTCCTAGGATCCTTGCTGGGGTAGAGTAATCATTTTCTATTACTGCTGTAACAAATTGTCATAAACTTAGTGGTCTGAAATAATACAGTCTATTCTCTTACAGTACTGTAGCTTGGAAATCAAACACCAGCCTCACTGAGTTAAAATCAAGGTGTCAGCGGGGCTGCCTTCTTTTCTGGAGGCTCTGGGGGAGAATCCATTTTCTTGCCTATTTCAGTTTTTAGAGGCCAACTGCTTTCCTCAGCTGTAGCTCCCCTCCTGCAGCAACCCGTCAGCTCTCTGACTCTGCTTCCATCATCGCACCTCTTGCCCTGACCCTTCTTTTGCCTCCGTCTTCTACTGTTAAGGGCTTCCATAGTTACGTACGGCCCACTTGGATAATCCAGAATAATCTCCATGTTTTAAGGTCAGCTGATTAGCAACGCTAATTCCTTCTGCCACCTGAATTCCCCTTTGCCATGGAAACTAACATATTCACATACTCACAAGTTCTGGGGATTAGTACTTGAACATCTTTGGGGGGGGTCACTATTCTGCCTGTCATAGGTTGTGAGTCCTATACTCAGGAGACTGTCCCCAAGTCAACAAACTCTCCCTTATCTAGTGTTATGTTCTAGTCCTCTTTGTCAAGATTCTTTAAAATCCAGAACCACAAATACCCTCTGGTTCCTTCCAGTATGTGCTAGTTAATTATTGTAGCTATTTTGGAGTGTGGTCCCTTTTTTCCCCTGTCAGGTGCTATGTGGAGCCATGATGACTCTTTGGGTTTCTCTGTCAATCCTACCATGTGACCAAAAGTCCTTGAAATATCTGGGAAGTCATTACAGTACGTATTATATGGGTTATGTGGCTGGGTTATGCAGCCACTTAATACAAGTTATTGACTTGGCAGCCAAAAGGGGACTCTGTGTCTTGCAGTGTGTTCCCACACAGGGGGAGTTAGCTCTTAATAGGAGAGGAGGAGCACTTCCTCAGACTTGGAGTCCTCAGGGTCTGGGCAGCCAATATCTTTGGGGGAATCCACCGAGATGTATCAGGGATCCAGGTTTTCCTAACCAGGACATTGATCTTTATACAACAGACCTGCCTTACGTGCACGTTCAACTGTCTTTGAAGCTTACACCAAGTATTAAATCTTGAGTCTGAACTTCAGCATTCTGTGTTCTCCCACTAAACCAGGTAAGAGCTTGTTTGTAAACTACGAAAGAGGCCCTCTGGTCTTCACATTCAGTTTAGAATTATTCGTTAACTGTCCTCAACTTCTCATCATCCCTCTGAACTGCAATGCAATCCCATTGTCCTTCTATGCATTGTTCTCTCATACTTTTCAAATGCTTGTATCAGAACACTGGCCAGAGCTTATCTCTTCACTGGAACAGTCTCCTGAAGTTACCACTAGTAAAGGTTTTAGTAATTGGGCCACCAATTTGTACTAGAGACGATGTGTGCTCCATATACCCCCTGGTATGGAGTTCTCATTGCAGCTGGGGTGAGTGATCCAGGCCCCAAACCCCGTCTTACCACCTGCTTTCTTGGACCCCCCCCCCACTTCTGGTATCAGTGTGTCAGTGTGAGTTGGGTCTTCTCGAAGCAGACAGAAGCTAAGTTGGAATCACAAGTGCAGGTGGTCTATTGGGGAGAAATCCCTGTGAAAGGAAATTGGAGGAAGCAAGGTTCATCAACCAGCCACCAATTATTGCCCTTTGAGGCTAGGCCTTTGTGCCATCATCTCACTTAGTCATTGTCGGGGCCACTCTGAGAAGAGCATAACTTCAGCTCCAAAGCTGAGATGGATCTGAAAGAGTTGACAGCTGTCAGCTGCCAACTAATCACACTCTCGGAATCCTTTCCTGAAGGGGGATCTGAGTACCTCCCTGGGTCCTCACCTTGACCCATGCCATTTGTAGGGTAGAGCAAGCAGATAACTCTTACGAAATGTAAATTACACTCTGGATACTTGGTTTCTCAATTTAATGTCCTGATCACTTCTTCTGTGTGAGACTGGTGTGGGTATGGCTCATGGTCTGAAGGAGCTTATTAGCTGGATGGAGAGACACAAGTTTAAGGCGTTACATTTGCAGAGCCAATGGGATTCCCAGTTCTATGATCATTCCTCGTTAAAAAGAAATAAATTCAGACTTCAAAGGGAAGTACACATCCTCCCAGGAACAACCCAGCCCATAGGAAGGAGAAACAATGGGGTTACATCCTTAGGCCAGCTTTTCCTCTTCTGGGAAGGAAGTGGAGATCCATGGGACCTGGCAGGAATTTGAAGCTCCAGATCCTCCCTCTACTCTGGCTATGGAGGCAGAGACTTGGGCCCTACAGGAAGTGGGAAGCTGACCTGGGAAGACTTCCTCGGGAGGGGCCCGGAAGGAGTACAGGAGGAGGAGACCCACCCACCTCATGAGTGTTGCTGATGTTTATCTTCTGCAGCCAGCACTACTGTTCCCACAGTGCCCTGGGAAGCAGAGAAAGGGAGATGAAGAGACTTTCCCTGTGAGGCCTGCTCTCGGACACCGATTAGCATCCTTTCCCAGGAAGACACAGAGCTGGGCCAGGCACTAAGTCTTTTGACTTCTAACATAATGCTCATCTAACTGAACCAGACTTGAGGCATGAAAAGGAATTTTATTATTATAATTTTATTATTTATTATTACAATTTTATTATTAATGATTAATGCATGCTTAAGTCTTCTGTGTGTTTTACAGTACAGGTACCGTCTTTAAATACTGCTACTTGGCTGGCAAAGAAACAGAAGGATCATTTAGTTTAGTTCCCCCATTTATATGGATGAGATCTCTGAAGGCTAGGCAGGGCAGGAAACATAGTGGCTGTCCTCACAACATCGTCCTTCAAGATACAGCTCTGGGGTCACCTCTTCCAGAAAGCTGTGTTTGAACCACCTCGCTGCCCAGGGGCCCTGCTCTACCTCTGGACAGTGGTCTCCTTGAAGGCAGAGTTAAGTCTAATTTGTCTCTCTATCACCAGTGGCTTACATGGGTCCTGGCACAGGGTCAGGATGCCTCAAATGTATGTTGAATGAATGAAGATAGACCAGAGGCATTCTCAGGGTCAAACCAGAGAAACATGTCTAATCCAGTTATTCAGAGCACAGGGGTCTGATATGAATCTCACTGCTGAGATGATTATGCCGAGGCCGGGAGGACAGTGAGGGTGGAGGACAGCAAAGAACAAGTGTTGAGTTGGCGAAAGTATCCTTTCTAAAAATTACCAAAAATTGTCTTCATTATATAGGAGATATTGTAGTTTTGAATATATTGAATCCAGCTGGCAGCTGGGGTGGTGTACAGAGTTGTAAATACTTAAGTAAGCCATGATCTGATTGAACGTCTACACTCCATACTGTTTAAGGGACTGAAATCTAGAATACATGGCCTTCTTGAGCAGGGATCATGTCACATTTGTTCTTGAACCTTCATATAGGATCTGGGAGGTGATTGGCCGCCAAGAAATATTTATAGAAAGAACAAACACTAGGTTTAACAGACTGTTGGATCTTCAGACTATTGGAGAGTCATTTAGAAGTCGTCTCAAGAAGAGTTAGATTCCTTTATATTATTTTTACAATATTCACCAGTCTCAGTATGAAATCTATGGAGATGCTTAGAGTAATGGCCAGGGGATTGTCAGCCCAGTGTAAATATGAAGCCACTCTTGGTAGATACGCCTCTGAAAGCACAGTCAGTGCTCCTTTGGATAAGCTTGGCAATTTCTGCACCCCACCCATGGAACTGGATTTTCTGTTATTTCCCCAAGATTTTATCTTCAGCTTATTTTTATGATGAGGAGACTTTTGTTAAACTTTATTTTTGGTGGTTAGTATTTTTCATAATGTACATCTCTCATTTTTTAAACATAAACTTGCTATGTTATTAGGTATGCTTTTTTAAGCCACACCTGTATCATCCACTTCAAATGAGATTCTGGCCTTCTCCCGTGGGAATGCTCCAGTGAGGCTTCACCCACTAGATTGCCAGAGCAGACCACTGGACCCAGTAACCTGTTTCACTGGGTCCCACAGAGATTTCAGAGGCCCTTGGCAACTAAAAGGCAGTATGAAGAATGAGAAATGAGAAAAATCGTGGCTCAAATTCCAGTGCTGCTACTCTTTCAATACGTGAATTTGCCCAAATCCCTTAGACTCTCTGAACCCAAGTGTGATTTACCAAATTGGAATATTGACAACTGTTTTGCTGATTTCTGAAATAGCCTGTGGACCAAGCTAGCCTGGTGGGAGTGCTGGGTGGGAACTGCAGACATCAAGGGCGGGGAAGGCCAGATGGACAAGTGGCCCTGCCTTGCTTTTAGTTTGAGCTGCTTCGTTGCAGATTGTCCCCAGGGACGGTCTCAAAGGCGGTCAGCATTCCCAGTGGCTTACAAATGCCTTTCCCAGGGAGAAGGGCCTGGAAGTTGCATCATTGATAGAAGATACAGTTTTGCAGTTCTGATGCTAAAGGCTGTTGACTCAGTTTCCCTGTGGCCCATTTACTTCCCACGACACAGATGAACAGCAATTCACTTCTGTGTGGTTCTGGCGCTGTGGTGAATCCTGGGGTTGGCAAAAAATTGTCAGTGGTGTTGGTATTATTACCACTAAGTGATTCCAAAGAGATCTTATCCATATTTATAAATTTACTTATGTCACTCAACTTCTTTCTTGATAAAATAATTATATACGACTTTAAGGATAGAAATCAAACAACAAAAAGATAAAGGAGGAAAAAGTAAATGGTTTAGAAATCCAGGAGGATAATCTTTAGGATTGGAAACAAATTTAGCCTGTCCTCCCTCTAGCTTCATTCATTTCCTCCATCTCTCTTTCCCTCGCTCCCTCCCTTCCTTCCTTTGTGGATTTATTCAGTCAGACATTAAATCAGCAAAAACTCTCGATAAATTTTTCTGCATCTCGCATTGTTCAGGAAACACAGACATGAAGGACAGATAGATCCTGCCCAGAAGGAACTCACGGTGTTATGGGAAAGCTGACAAGAAACTAGACACCCATCATGCTCCAGGAGAACTGCTGTGATGGAGGCGAGCTTGCAGGGTTATCAACTCACTTGATTTAGTCTAGGGGGAGGGAAAGAAGGACTCCCTGGAAAAGAACATGGCCAGACTGGGTCCTGAAGGATGAGTAACTATTTGTGAGGCAAAAAGGTACATAAATATTTTTAGGTAGAGTGATCAGAAGGCCCATTGGTACAAGACTATGGTGTATTTTCAGCTGTACTGCCCCAAACTAAACATGATTGGTTATGAAATGCATTGAGTCTGAGTAAATAAAATTTATTAGTTAATCTGCAAAAACACACTTTTCCTGTCATCAAACTCTGAAAAGAAATTTTTTCTTGGGTATTAAAAAGAGCATACCCTGGGGCTGGCCAGGCGGCATGGTGGTTAAGTTCACACACTCTGCTTCAGCAGCCCAGGGTTCCTGGGTTTGGATCCTGGGTGCAGACCTACACACCGTTTGTCAAGCCATGCTGTGGTGGCATCCATATACAAAGTAGAGGAAGATTGGCACAGATCTTAGCTAAGGGCCAATCTTCCTCACCAAAAAAATCTTAAAAAGAGCATACAGTGACATAAACAACGTTTTCAGGATTAATTTGTCACAGACATAGATACAGGTTTTGCCTAATTACATCTTACATTCCCTAAAGGTCCCAAGGAGTGTGTGCTTGATGTTGAAATGGGTGACACAACCTGCCAGAGAATATATAAGCTGAATGAAGGGAGATGGTCCCCTGGGGACCGAGGCCATCCAGGCGGACTCTCTGGGAAGATGCCTTTAGATTTGAAGCTTGATTGATTGGTTTCCTAGGATTGAAATTTCTGCCAAAAGAGGTTAGGAATGACTATTGCTACTGGATTTTCTGAGAGCTGGGCCTCAGCCTCCAGTTTGAGGATGCTCATGTTGCAGAACAACCCAGGAGGACCAGGAGGACAGCCCAGAATGGGCTGAATCAAGGCAGGAGTGTTTGGAGCAAATTCCATCCCATGCCATCTGCTTAGATAGTTTAATAGAACTTTGTCCACTTGGCCCTTTTTCCTTCTGGACCCCAGGTCTAACACAATGACCTGCTTTCATGAAGACTCATAGTTTACATTGCCAGGATTACACTAGTTGGAGAAAACAGTTTCATCTTGTTTTTCAAAAAGCTTATATTCTCACTTCTGGTAAAGTAGAACATGGCTTCACACGTCTACAGACATGTTAGGGGTTGAAAACATAGGAACGGAGCAAGATGCTCTTGGTCTGACTTCCTGCTCCACCTCTTTGAAGCTGAATGATGTTAGGCAAGTTACTTAGCTTTTCTGTGTTTCAGTTTCTTCATCTGTTATTTGGGGATGATATTACCCACCCCTCACGTCTACCATGATGTTTACACGGGCCAGTATGTGCAGGAGAAGCAATAATGGCTTCTTTTTACTATTAGGTGGCCAGTTTCAGTCTACCTCAGTTTGCTTCCTATGAACCCTAGGAACCTCTGGAACAAACATTTGCTTAGGGCCGAAAGAGAGGAAGCGTGATCACCAACTGGCAACAGATGAGTCCACCGTCTCCCTGGGAGGCCTTTGGACGGGAGTATGTTCCATGTACCTGACAGGCTTTTCTGCAGCACAGTGCAAAGGGTGTGCTGGGCTGGGTGGAACAGGGCCAGGGCTAAAGGTGACCTCAGGTGTCCCCATGCATAGCAGTTAAATCACTTAGGAGAGACCCTATGGAAACAGGGATAAGAATGCCAGGAGGTGTTGCAATATTATTTTAGAGGATTCATCTGCTTAGTATTATAGTTCCCCTCATTTAACCCTCAGAGGTTTTGGACTCTATCTGGTGTGAAATTTTTTTTCTGTTTAGAAAGAGTTCTGCTCATTGCTCATTACTTTAGCAGACTTCACATTGAGAGAACTTGTTTATCCTGCTAAGTGAGTCATCAATATCCTGCTCTATACTAAGCCATGGAATGGTAGGCTTGGAAGTGAGCTCCGTGCTCATCCAGCTCAACCTCCTCATTTTACTGATGGGGAAATGGAGGCCCAAAGAAGAGAAGAGAGAGGATTGCATAAAATCACACCATGGGAAAATACAGGTCTCCTGCTTCAAGCCGTGTGTGTATTCTACTAAATGCGATAGACATCCACAGAATTCTGGAGAGAATAAGTAGAAAGGGATTTGCTACACACCATACACATCATGTTCCAATTAAACCTCTCAGCAGCTCCGGAAGAAATTGATATTTGAGAAGGGCATTATGGCACTTAGTTAAGGAGACACAAATAGAGTATAACTCAATCATTTATTCTACATAAAAATCATTTGTGTACGTACACCCCAGCCACTGTGCTAAGCACTGGGATTTGGAAGTAAATAAGGCAGATACAGTCCCTGCCCTAACTGAGTTTATAATCTAGTGAGCGCTAGAGTCCTTACTACACAGGTGGTTTTAAAATTGCTTAGTGAAGCATCAGGGTGCCACAGAGATGCCTTGGGGAGAGAAGGGGATCAAGCTGGGCTCCACATCTCTCATCCCACCCATCCCCACATGACCCACATGTATGGAGATGCCATTTTGTCTCTTTCTGTACTGAAACTTCATGTAAGATTTCATTTGAAGACAGGATTCTTTCAATTAATCCACTAAGCTGATTCATCCTGCCTCCTTCTATTATTTGGAAAATCTTCAACTTGTAAGTGCAAAAACTCAACTCAAATTATCTTGATAACAGAAACATTAGAATTTATTGGAAATATTTGGATACGTCAAGTTTTAGGTCCAGCCAGGTCAGGAAGCTCAAACATTGGAAGGGCTAAACCCCTCTATTTGGCTTCAAATAAGTCTAGATCCAAGAACTTACATAAGAACATCAGAATTTGCTCTCTCTCCTTTTCTGTCTTTATCTCTCCAATCTGCTTATCTCTGCTTGGCTTCATTAGTCATAATCTACCTCCAGATAAGAGGTGATATGACTGTTGGAAGCCCCAGATTTATAACCTTCCAGCAGAAAGAGACATTACCTCTCCCTAGACCCATGTAGCCATCCCAAGGGAAAATATTGGTTCTGCATGGGTCTTTTGGTTATCTCTGACCAAATCAGTGGAAGCAGAGGCATAAGAATACTCTTACTGGTCAACCAGTGCTCAGGTGCCAACCCTTGAGGAGGGGACTGGGTACTATGATTGACAGTCTCACCAGCATCAAAGAGAATGGCAGAATAATTTTATAGAAAGAAAGGATGAGAATGTGTAGGTGGGAAGACCAAAGCGAAGGTATCATATTTTATTATATTCTTCCTTTCTCTTTTAAGTTGATTTAGATATATTCTTTGATGACCTATTACCTTATTCTACTGATTGAACTTTCTTTTTAATATTGACTAATTGCAAAGATGATTCTAGGCAGCTCAAAACAAAGTATAGGAAAGACGAAACTCTTCATCTGAGCTCAAGGTAAACAGCAAAATGGAGTGGGCATCACACCATTCCTAGATGCCATAGCTGGGAGAAGACATAAATGTTGAGAACAAAATCTTAGCCCTGAGTTTATAACACTCCAGGAAAAAAAGAAGGAAGAGTGGATACATGATTCTCATTGTCTAATAATTAGAATCTAGTCGCCAAGGGGCAATAAACTTTTTTCTAAGACTGAGATCTGAGTTTAGTTTGTCATAGATACTTTTGTCTGTGAGGCATTCATGTCACTTTTTTTTTTTAAACCAGCAGATAACCCTTCTACTCTTCTACAATCCTGGATGGTTCTTTCCTAAGCCTTTGTGAAAAATAAATACAGCAAGCATCTTTTAAAGATGTTATTCAAATGAGAATGCCATGCTGCTAAGAGAGCTGGAGAGTGTTGAGGAAGGATGACTATGCTGAGGATCCAATGACCAACTTAGATGTTTCAGAGCCACAGGAAGGACCAGCTACAACTATCTTATCTTCAGAGGGAATTGTTTCCTTTCTGTCTCAATGAGAAGATGGGAATCATGAGAACCATTGTAAATAAGATCAGCTTCATTGAGAGTCTCTGTAAAGAGGTCACCTCCAGAAATTTTCGACATGAAAGGCAATAATGCTGGGTACATTATTACTGCATTATCATTCTATGGACAAGAAATGCAAATAAGAAGCAATCTCTCTATTTTCCAGGTTGAAGAACACAGGAAAATTCTATGAAAAGGCAAAAATAGCCTGGAGAACCTGAAAAGTAATGATCCTGAGAGCCAGACAATCTAGATTCTTTCTGGCTCTATCCTTATTTATGTGGCCCTGTCAAATCTCGTCTTATTTGGACTTTATTTTCAAAATCTGCAAAATAGAGGTCCTGGTTTATCTGTTTACTAAGATTCCTTTTGGCTATAAGGTCTGTATCTAGGTCATATTTTTAATAATACAAATTCTAGAAAATTTATGCCCATTTTATAAGTGACAATATTGTTTTCCACATGTAGCTCTCGGAAACGGGTCTTGTTAATTGTAAGTAAACTCTCATAGTTCCAAAACACTTTTGCTTTTCTATTTTTCTTAACAATACTTACATTTTGCTCAGAAAGATTTTGAATATCTCTTGCTTTTAACAGTTTGCTCTTTATGAATGACACTTTCTCAAAATTCAGAAAAGAATAAAAGAATCAGAGTTTTCTTAAAGATTTTTTTCTCTGTACTTTGTCTTTGAACATATACTTGGATCTGTCAGTCACAAAAGACACTTGTTCCGCTCCACCCAGCCTTGTAAAAGGGCATCCCAAAGTCAAAGTTAGCTTTTTCTGCTTCCAGAGACAGGACTAGAGAATCCACCCCTATGTAAGAACATGACTTAATGTTGGAAAGTTGGTTCTTCTACTGACTTGAGGGTGCATATCTTGAAACTGGTGAATAAAAGCTTCACCTAAGAAGACTGAGAATTCTCTCCCAGTTCTGCCAATAGACTAACTGAATATATAAGAATTGCTAATACCGATATACCATTTTACAGTTTACAATACACTTTCATACATATTATTCCACATGGTCTTCACAAATAACCCTGCGGATATGCAATATTCATTGTGCTTTCGACAGGAGGCAATGGAGGTCCAGATAGTTTAACTGAAGTGCCAAGACAGCTAGTGGGGAAGGAGGGAACCAGGGCCGAGTCTAGCTCTCCCCAGCCCATTGCAAGAGCATGGGCTAGCACTTTATATCCCCGGGACTCAGTCTCCCCACTGGTAAACCAGGAGCCATAACCCCAGACTCCCTAATTCACAGGTCTGAGTGTGTTCTGCAAAGACACAAATACCATTCATTTCTTACTGACTAAAATCCAAGTCTATTTCAATAGCTCAGAAACATGGTCAAATATCAAAGACCTGAATTTAGCAACTCCTAAAGTCAAAACAAACCAAGCCCCACACAAACTCTGCCTTCTCCTCAGAACAAGGTAGCAGTATTAATCTCAGAGCCGACCTAGGCCTCTATCCAGTGGGACCTGAGAGGGGAGAAGCGAGCTCTCCGTTTGCAGTTGCGGTGCGGTCTGAGACTCCATTTGTAAAAAAGAAGTTACTTAGGAAGGAGGAGAAACATTTTTGTGGACACAAAAACTGGAGATGAAACAAAGAAAATCATAGATTTGAAAATCTTACAAAAATAATAAATGAATAATTTACAGCTTTTCCTTCATTTATTGAAAACATTGGAACATGTTCTTACTCAATGCAACTGTTGAGTTCTCTTCCTGCAGCTATTACTCACTTAGTCGTCTTTGTTTTTGTTTTCTTAAGACATTTATTTGGAGTCTGTTGCTCCTTGCTTTTCATGAGACACCATGTGAGCTCTGCCTGCATGCTCCTGCCACCCAAGCCTTCAGAGGCAGTGTCTGCTTGCCTTTGCCGCATCTAGCCCCCCACAGGAAGCTCTTGAGGACCCCTAGCCTCAGATCATCATTAATTTACCTTTAATACTGCCCTTTGAGAATTCCCAGGTCTAATTTCTCTGACCCAGAGTGCCCCATTCCTTACATTTGTTGATCCCTATAGTTTACATAGGGTTGCAAATTTAGCAAATAAAAATACAGGATACCCAGTTAAGTTTTAATTTCAGATAAATAAATAATTTTTGTATAAGGATGTCCTGTATATACTTGTGATCCTATACTAGTGAAAGAAGCAGAACAGGAATCATTATTTCCACTCTACAGAGCAGAAAACTGAGGTCCACGAGGGTTAAAGAAATTGCTCAACTCCTCAGAATGGCTATTATTAAAAAGATAAGAAGTAACAAGTGTTGGAGAGGATGTGGAGAAAAGGGAACCAGGATAACCTGCTGCTGGGAATGTAAACTGGTACAGCCACTGTGGAAAATAGAATGGAGATGCTTTAAAAAATTAAGAATGGAACTACTGTATGACCCAGCTATTCCACCTCTGGGTATTTATCCAAAGAATATGAAAACTCTAACTCCAAAAGATATATGCACCCCTATGTTCATCGCAGCATTATTTGCAATGGCCAAGACATGGATACAACATAAGTGCCCATTGACAAATGAATTGATAAAGAAGATGTGATGTATATATACACAATGGAATATTATTCAGCGATAAAAAAGGTGAAATCTTGCCACTTGTGACAATGGATGGACCTTGAGGGTATTGTGATAAGTGAAGTAAGTCAGATGGAGAGAGATGAATACTTACATGTGGAAGAGAAAAGCAACAAAAACAACAAACAAACATAAATACAAAAACAGACTGGTGGTTACCAGAGGGGAAAAGGGTTGGCAGAGGGGGAAAGGGGTAAAAAGGCACACTCGTATGGTGATGAATGGAAACTAGACTTTTGGTGGTGAACATGATATAATCTACACAGAAATCGAAATATAGTGATGCACATCTGAAATCTGTATAATGTTATAAACCAATGTTACCTCAATAAAAATAATTAATAAAGAGAAATTGTCCAAGGTCACACAGCTAGGAAGTGATGTCTGTGGAATTAGAACCAAAGTTGGCTGACCTTAAAGCCCATGCTTTTTCCATGGCAAAAAGCTGCCTCTGTTTAATATAACAGAGTATCTGAGGCACTTGACAGTTTTCAAAACACCTTCAGATGCATGATCTTAATTAATCTTCACAGGAACCCTCTGAGATAGGTGCCTCATTTCATTTGTTCTAAGACATGTTTTTCTTTCTTTAACACTTTAACGTCTCTGATTTTAGGATGTATTTTATTGTCAAGAGTGTGTCAGTCTAATTGGCAGTGTTTTTTTTCTTTCTTAGAAGTGCATAGAATAATGGCATCTTGGATTCAATTAGATGCAGCGCTATTACGTATTTTCTGCAGCTGAGGAAACAAGCTCAGGGAACTCTGGTCTCCAGGCTAAGGTGGCAGATACTGTAATTAAACCTGTCTTCCCAACCTTCTACTACCCTCAAGTTGAATGGAAATTACACAGACTCTCTCCCCAAGACACAAAATGGAGCCAGGATGGGTCCAAAACTATGCCAGCTATCACGTTTCTAGGAGGAGGTGGAGTCATGTGCTCCCTGTTTCCTAAGTCCTGTGTGAGCTTAGAACTTAAAGACTGGGCAGGTGAAAGGACGAATCTGGCAGGGAATGGCTTCCTCCCTTTTATCTGAATCTTCCGGGGAGCTACACAGAGAAAACCACAGCCAGCTGCAATGTCATACACATGAAAGATTCGAAGGGATGGGAGACAGAAGCTCGCCGTGGTAAAGTCATCCTGTGCCTGGCCCTGCCAGCTGGAGAGCACTTCTGACAAAGAGCAAGCTGCTTCCTCCAAGCCTGGGTCCTGGCCCAAATGTTTAATGACTCAGGCAGCATTGCTACCACCACTTCCTCTTGGAGCCTCAGTCTACAGTCTAGACTGTGCTGGAGGCAATTGTTTTTGATATTGGGCCCAAATTTCCCAGCATGTATTCACAGAACCTCGTTCCAAGTCCTGGATTCTTAGACTCAAAACAGCTAATATCAAAAGGGAATCTTCATTAGAAAAGAGAAACACAGAAGGGGGAGAAGAAGGAAGAGAGGAAAAATTATGCATTGATTGCAAGCAGACAGGTCTGAGATTGAATTGATTTACACTTTCAGAGCTTAAGGAGCAAGGAGCATCTGCCAGAAAGATGATCATTTCCAAAGAGATGGTGTGAAGGCTATAGAATTGAAGGCATTCAACATGATTCTTCCTTTAAGGAAAAAGAGCTTCTAACTAGAAGTTTGTACAGATGTAATGGACAGCATGGTGACTATAGTTACCTTGAAAGTTGCTAAGAGAGTAGATCTTAAAAGTTCTTGCCACACACACAAAAATGGTAGTTATGTGAACGATAGATGTGTTAACTAATCTTATTGTGGTAATCATTTTGCAATATACATGTATGTCGAATCATCACGTTTTCACATCTTAAATTGACCCAATGTTATATGTCAATTCTATCTCAATAAACCTGGGGCGAAAAAAGAATAAAGAAGAGAGCTTCTTCTGGATCAGAAGCCTGTCTGCAGCTTGCCTTCCACGTGGATAACAATCAGGAGCCTTGCACTTCCCCAAGCTCTCAGTAATAAATCACCTCACAGAAGCCTCACATCAAGCCTGTGGGTCAACGTGAATGTTCTCATTTTAGAGACAAAGAAACAGAGGCTCAAAGGCCTTGGTGACCTTGCTCAAGTTGACAAACATGGCAGAGTTGGGAGCTGAGCCCAGATCTTGTGACTCCAAGGGCTGTGTTCATTTTACTCCTTGCTCCAGTAGCTTGTGGCACCTCAGGGAACAAGAGAGATCAAGTCTGGTTGAATGAATTTGGGAGAAAGTTGGGGAGGGTTAGGTAGAGTGGAATGAGAAGGATAGAGCCTAGAAGAGGCTTAAGAATTTGCTCTGTGTCCTGTAGACATTGACCTGATGGGATCTTTAGAATGTGTATGAACAGGAAAAAGGGGAGGTTAGCAGCAGGAAAGCCATCTCAGTGCCAGAGTCTTAATGCGAGAAGCTAAAAGCTTAGACTAGAGGGGAGGTCCTGAAATAAAAGGCCTTTGATAGCGAATTGGAGGCTTTTGTGGAGGAATGTTACCTCCTTACTCCAAGAATCTTGATGCAGGAAAAAGTTTTGTTTTCTTTTCTTTTTAAATAGCATTATACTTCCTCCAATGCAGCCAAGTTTCCTCAAAATAGTGTAATGGAAAGAGAATAATCTTTGGAACCAGACACAATTGGGTTAAGTCCAGGATACACCACAGTGATTTTTGACTAGAGGCAAGTTATCCAACCTTCCTGAGAGTCAGGTTTCCTCAGCAGTAAAGCAGAGGTGCTATGAGCGCTCTCCGAAGGCTTCCAGGAGATCATTCGCACAAAGCTGGTTAGTTCACTCTCTCCTGGGCTCCCTGAATCTGGCATTCGTTCTGTTAACAGCCTCGCACACCATGCTTTAGTTTCTTTTTTGCTTCTGTCTCCCCTTGTACTCTTTTGGCTCCTTGGGGATTTCACATCATTGCATCTCTAGCATCAATCTTGGCAAAGGAGAGACTCCGAGAGTCTCCTCACGGAGGAATGCTGGGAGAGCAGGAAGCAGGACAGATAGGGTAGCAGGGGTTTAGTTTAGCAAGCTCCAGAAATCTAGACTGTGTCTCCCATTTACTATAAGACCTTCAGCCTTCTCTCTCCTCCCAACCTCCCAAGCCCCCATCACAACCCCTGCCTCCAACCCACAGGCACATGAAGTCTAAAAGGAACAGTTTTAGGATAAAAAAGAAAGCGTCTTTTCACAAGGCAGTACTAACTTCATAATAATTAAACGTTGGTGGTATACAGTTGACAATGCTTTTTCACTTCCATTATCATCTCTCTTTTTTTTTTTTTTTTTGAGGAAGATTAGCCCTGAGCTAACGTCCACTGCCAATCCTCCTCTTTTTGCTGAGGAAGACTGGCCCTGAACTAACATCTGTGCCCATCTTCCTGTACTTTATATGTGGGACACCGGCCACAACGTGGCTTGATAAGCAGTGCATAGGTCCACGCCCAGGATCTGAACCGGTGAATGACAGGCTGCTGAAGCAGAGCACAAGAACCTAACTGCTATGCCACGGGGCCAGCCCCTATCACCTCTTTTGAGTCCAACAACAACCTTCTGTTGTAAGATGAGCAGACAGTACTCTTATCATTGCACATATTAGGAAACTGAGTCTCAGAGAGGTAAAATAAATGTCCAAGGTCATGCAGCTACTAGTTACGGAATCAGAACCAGAAGCCACTCTGTCTGGCTCCCTCTCTCTATGCCTCCCTGTGCTTCATCTCTCAAAGATAATGCAAAGCTAAAAATAATGATGGGAGAGAAGTTTCCCCAGTATCTCGGATGTGAGTAGGCTCTCCCGGAGCCTCACATGGGAGTGCTGCACGGCCTACACTTCCTGCTCACTCATCAGACAGGCCTTCAAGGCCTCGGAGGAGAGTGGGTCCTGCTGCACTGAAACAGGAGCTGAATCATTGCGACTGTTGGATGGGAGGAGAATGGCGTGGGTGCTCGTGTCCCAGACAGAAGACGCTTGGCCAGATGGAGATGCGCCTGTAAACTTGGATGGGGCTCCGGTTGTTGCTGGATCCCCGGAGCTGCTCTCTTTTGATTGAATAGATGGCTGAGGAGGCAGCATCCAGGGAGCTACCCAGCAGTCAGGGTAGGGACATGTCCAGGGATGACCAGGGGCCATGCCAACCAGGGGAAGAGGCTGGGGCACTGAGAAGTGCAGACACAAGCTGGTTCTTGGTAAGGAAATTTGGGCAGTAACAACAGCATGGCAAAGATGCTATTTATACAACACCCATCTGGTGAGCATTCTGGGTGCTTCCCTCCAGACACACAACTCAAATACAGCAAGCTCTTATGCTGAAGCTGAGGACTCACTCTGCCATTGCTGAATTGCCTGCTAGTGTCCTGTCCAAAGTAATCTCGATCAAATAAAGGCTATTTGAGATAGGCCTCCCTTTCTTCTCTGTAACGATTCTAAGAGTAATCAGGACAGCGACAATTATTCTGTACTCTGTGCTAATTGTTTCTCTTCTTTATAACAATCCTGCTAACTCAGTGTCATCATGCTCATTATAAATGTGGGGAAATAGAGATTTGCCAAGGGTAAGTAACTTACCCCAGGTCACACGACTGTGAGTGGTGGACCTCAGGCTCTAAGGCCAGTGGACTGACAACCTGTGCTGGGGTCACTCTCCAGTGGGTGATGGAACGGGGTTGGAATCAGGTCTCTCTGACCTCAAAGCCCAGCCATGCTCTGTGTTTTGACCCCTGCACCTCCGTTTGCCATCTCCTTCCTGCTCCCCTCTTCAAGTGCCCAGGGGAAAAGAATCCCTGAAAGTCATCTTTAGAGAGAGGCAAGATTGTTGCTCTCATTGGCCCAGCACTGAGATCTTACATGGCTTCAATCCTCTGGAATTTGTAGGCAAATTTTCCGCTTTTGTCTTTGGCAAATCCAACTGCACATTCCATATTCACAAAGCCGACTGAGACACAGAATTGGGAACTCCTCCTCCTGCCACCTCCACCTTCCTCGGCTCTTTCTCTGCCTGTCCTCTTCTTCCTCATGAGCACATCCAGGCAGTGCCAACAGCGTGGAGTCTGTAGTGGGGCTGGGAGTGCGTCTGGCTCTTGATGCTCCTTCCACCCGGCAGGGAGTCCTGTGGGAGACTGGGCAGGGTTTGAAGATGTGGGAAGTCATTTGTTTAGGTTCGTCCCACACCCTGTCTAGGATGAGAAGAAAAGAGGGCCAGAGAAAGGATCTCAGAACCCCTCCGAGTGCATTTATAGACATGAATGAAAAGAGAAAATTATAGATCTATAAATCTAACCAAATTTGGAAAAAATCCCAGGAAAATAAGCACTAAGTGCTTATAAATTACTTTAATTTGATGAGAAGGAAGGAAAGGAGGAAACAAGGGAGGGAGGAGGAAAAATAAATAAAGGAGACCAGCATTTACAGAATACTGCTATGTGTCTCACACGACAGTGGGGGCTCAGAGACCGGAATGAGACAGACTCTGTTTTCCGTTGAGATTCATCTCGAATGATGTGTGACTTTTGGCAAGTCATTCCCCTCTCTGAGCTTGGGTTTTCCATTTCAAAAAGTGTTGAGTTAAGATGGTCTTTAAACTCCCATCCCGGCCTATGCATCCAGAGATGTAGAGTCTTTATAGACCAGTGCTTCCTCCTGCAATAACTGTGAGTTAACAAAGGCTGTATCCGACACCTCATCACTTCACATGAGGGCAGCTGGAGTCCTGGAATGAGTGTCTGCTCTGGGGCTCAGTGCTGGTGCTGACAGGGGAATGGCTCTTGTCTTGTCATTCTAGCATGATATTCTTTCTTCTTATCCAGGACAAGGATCTGCCCACTAGACTGGGAAGTCCACCATATGTTACTTGTATGTCTGAGCCATCAGCAAGGATAAGGGGAAACTAAGTAGGTGGGCGAAAATCTGATAGAAGAAGTGGAGAGGAAGAAGAAGGAGACACGACATGTGGGATGGCAGAGGAGGACAGTGGCCAGGATGGCAGATCTGCAGCAAGATCTCTCAGCAAGACCGGCTTGCTTTGTTTAGCAAGACAGCTGAACGCAATGGACTAAGATGGTGAATACTATCAAGGGACTTGGTTTCTAGTCCTGATTCTGTGACTAACTCACACATACCTTTCCCTTTCGCTGTTCCTCTGTAAAATGAAGGACATGAGGGACCCTTTCAATGATCCACTTCCACAATTGTATCTTGCCTAGTTACTGTGACACTCTACAGAACACCCAGGACCAATGTGCACGGTCACTTTGCCAGGGTGATTTTCACATCTCTCAGCTTTGTCCAAGGACCCAAGTACTTTTCAACAAAGGGTGCCCGTCTTAGGGCGGGCTGCTTTTGGTGGAATCTCCACTCTGCCGGGGTGACCTGGATGCTGTCCTAAGCTGCCTGCTCTGCCCCATCTCCTCTACTCTTCTCTATCAGACCTCAGGCTTGGCCATTATTGGTGAAGATCTGTTGAGTGAATTAACAAGGTGATTCTTGCATCAACGGGGAATTGAACTAGATGTTCTCTGGGATTTGTCCTAATTCTGAGATTAGAGACCTAAACCATTTCCAGAATCACAAGAGAGAGTAGGGCATGGCTTCTAGGAAACCAAGATCTTTAGGATATTAAAAAATATATATATACAAGGTTAGGCCTTATTTTATGTTTTTGTAAATGTAGGTAATGTGTTGTGTAGTACACTCTAGTTGTGGGGCCTCAGAAAGTAAGAAAGCAAGCAAAAAGTTAGAAAAAGAGAAAAGAAGGAGGAAAGGAAGGAAGGGAGAGAGGAAGATAAGGGAGGGAGGGAGAAAGAAAGAGAGGGAGGGAGGGAGGAAAGGAGAGGGAAGAGAAAGGAAGAAAGAAGTTGAAGGAAGAAGGAAATAAAAAAAGAAGGAAAGAAAGAAGGAAACGAAGTGGGGAGGAAGAGTAGTTTGTGGAGAAGGGTATAGGGAGGCTGTAAACAAAAGATGTAAAGAGAAGAAAGGGGGAAAAGAAAAGAGGAAAGGAAGAGAAAAAAGAAGAAAGAAGAGAAGAGGAGAAGAAAGGAAAGCAGAAGGCTGAATGTGCTCCTTGAGGACGTGTTTCCAGGCTGCAATCCTGCCCGCCCCCCACGCACAGGCATCTGCCTGCATGACTTCCTCTGAGAAAGAACTCCTGTGACTGTGGAGCTGATCAGACTGCCCTGGCTGGTTTTCAGCACACAGTCACTGCTGTTTCTGAGGATGCTGGAAGTGGAATAATTAGCACTTGTAGCCTTGCCAGGGCTGTACCCGGAGAAATAGGCTATTGGAGTACACTGTTCGACTGATGGCTTGCTGACCTCTCTTACTGCCTGAAGCCTCGTCTGTGTGTTTGAACTCCTCAGCAAATGTGGAGAGAAGGTGGGAGGAGGATGCTGGAAGTGGGTACTCCACGCACAGACTTTTGATTGCTCTAAGGGGCCCAAAGAGACTAAGCAAAGTAAAGGAATGGTGAAGTAGACACAGTTTTTAGAAGGACGATATCACAGCCTTGTGCAAAGTTCCTTCAGAATCATCTTTATTCGTTTTGTTAATATAATTTAATCAACCTCTTTTGAAATAAATGAATCTTGAGCTTTGGCAGCATACAACCCCGATGAGAATCCTACTTCATCGCTTCATCTTGAGCAAGTAATTTAACCTTTCAGAGCCTCAGCCTTCTCACCTGTACAATAGGGACAACACTTGCAGAATTTGTGAGAATTAGAGACATGATGGTTGCCTCTTGGTGCACAGCCTGGAACTCAGCATGTGCCCAGCAAATGCTAGGTCTCAAGTTCCTCAAGCATCTGATTCCACTTCTTTCTTCACATTTCCATTCAATCAGGTGCCCCAAGGCATACGTGTTACGAGAAAATGATCATTGATTTTAAAAAGCAAAAGATTTTAGGTGGCAAATATATTCAGAAGGAAATAGAGATAATCAGTGACCAAGGAGGCCACACGATGTTCCTTCATTTGCCAAGAGGTTGACGGGATTTCGATACCATGGACTCTCTACCCACCCTCTGGGTCCTTAACTGTGGTTCCGGCTCTCTGTCCATTTCTTCCACCTACACTTCTGCTTATCACTCACTCTGGAACCTCGGACATTGTCCCTTCCAGCCTCTCTCAATACTTTTCCCCATCAAGTTGAACTCCAGTAATTTGTTTTCGTAACTCATAGTTTTTACTCTCTTCTGCACAATTTTTGTTTCCTCTGCTGAAAGTTTGAGACTTATTTTTGTATTCTTCTATTTCCTGCCTTTTCTTACCAATTTTTCTAAGGGGAATCAGCTGTTCATACCATCTGGTCATAGTCTCAAGGATTAGAAAAGAGTTTTTAGTGATAAGAAATGTCATCTTTACTTACTTCAGGTATGTAGGCAGGAATCTAGATGCAGAGAGCAAAGCTCTCATGTTTTGTCCTGTTGTGTGTGGCTGTTGATTAATACAGGAGGCTTGTTTGAAGGCCGTAGCATACAGATGTACACACACTCACACGCATACATACGGAGAATATGCAATAGATCAGGAATGAAGTAGACTGGTTGGTCTTATAATTCCACCTCTGCCACGATTTTGCAGTGACTTTAGTGTAATTGCCTAATCCTATAAAGCAGATACTAAATTCCAATTTTATAGATGAGAATATTGAGGCACAGAGTTGTGACTTTTTGCTCAATATCATATTTCTATAATACAAACTAGCAAGTATTCAAATTTAGCTTTCCCAGTCCCCAAACCAAGACTTCAAAGTTCAGACTTGCAGCGAAGACTATTCACGGAGCTGTGTCTTTGACTCCATGCCCACACGGGTTTGACTCTTTTGGGTCATACTGCCTGGTCCCTCTGGTATGTACTTGGCAGTCAAAAAAGAGAAGTCTGGTATACCTATTCCATTCTTGGACTCCACTCTTAGGTACTCATCTCACCTTTCATACATTAAATTTAGTCAAATTTATTTAGAGCCAACTTTGTGCCAAACATAATTTAGACTCTTGGGATAAAGAAACGAAAAGGACAAAAGTCTGTTACACCAGGAATTTACACTTTAGTGGGATTTTAGGGAGGCAGAATAAAAACAGATCATTGAATAAGATAATTTCAGATAAATAAGATAAAATTCAAAAGGTTCTTAAGCCCAGGAAGTGAATAATCCAATTTTTGTTTTTGGAGAGACCACTCTGGCTTCTGGCTGGAGAACAGTTTGCAGGGACAAGGGAGAAAGCAGAAAGGTCATTTAGGAGGTTGTTGGAGCAGAAAAGATGAGAGATGATGGCAACTTGGTCTGGGTGGGAGCAGTAGAAGTAAGAGATTTGGAAGGCCTCAAGATATATTTCAGACAGAGCTGACAGTGCATTCTGATGACTGGATTTGGGTGATGGCCCAGTCTTTCTTCTAACAATTGTAATGGATAATTTTTAAAAGTTGGGTAAAATGAATAACTAAAAGGTGGCCTGTAGACCGTGAAAGGTTGGAGGGATCTGCAAAAGAGACTGAATGAGAACAGACAGAGAAACGGCAAGAGCAGGAGAGATGTGATCATAAAGCGCAAGGAGTGAAGAGAATTGTTAACAGAGTAAATGACGCTGGGTTATCCAGTAAAGAAGTCGAAAGTGGAAAGAATTAGCTCACTAAATTAGCAGGGATGAAGACGAATTATCATGCCCTGCTGAGTGAATGTGTGGTGAAGAAGTGGAGTCAGAAAGTGTAGCAATCTTGAGCAGTGTGGCTATGAAGAGGAGGGGAGCGATGGAAGGTAAGGAGAGGACAACGCAAAGCCAGGGTTTCCATGCTGGACAGAGGACCTCGTGGGATGCTAGGAGGCGGCAAAGGCAAAAAGCAATGGCAGGAGGAGCATCTTCTGACCCACAGAGAGATCCTTACCTTCTGAGACTGACCTGTTTCCTCTTGGGAACCTTCTCTTTCTGAGTTCTTAGCTCCTCTTCCTCTCTCCCTCCCCATGCTCCCTTTCTTCATCAAACTCTATGGCTTGAATTGATTGCTCAGAGCCAGGTGCTAGAAAGGGAGCACGCTGATAAAATAAATTTGCACTCAAGTGTTGGGGAATGAAAGCCTCCACACATTTCCTGGGTTGCTTGTATTTTTGAAGGGAGCATAAATAAACCCAACTGACATTCTAATAAGTAATGGCTTCTTCAGGAGATGTGAAAAGTGCTATGAAAAATCCAGGAGTGGTAAACTGATTTTGAATGATTTAAGACCAGAGAGTAATGTAGACATCTAACTGAAAATCACACGCAGGGACATCCGCTTTGCTCCACCATCTCTGAGCCTGGGCCTGTTCATTTAAAAGCTGCTTCTAGAAATTCCTTAATTATAAAATGTGAGTGTCTTTAACACTGGAAGAATCCCACTCAATATGTATTTTATCAAGCACTCTGGATGCTTTTTTTTCATTCTTGGGCGGGGGTGGTGGTGGTGGAGGATCCAAAAGCCACACTGGGAGGCTGAACATGTAAAACAGGAGGATTCAATTAGGAAGAAAGCCTCAGCATCACCCCCCTGGGACCGCACTGCCTCATTCCTGCACGAGATTCCATCTTTGAAATGTCTTCTATACAGAACTCCCGCCCCTGCCCCCCCCCCCTTGAAATTTCACAGCTGTGATACAGAGGGACTTTGAAGGGCGGAAGGACAAGCGGGATTTTTCCTTCCTTCATGGTCATATTTAACAGCCCGTTCCCAAATGGTATTAATAAACATTTAAACTTCAAAAACTTAGCTTGACATTTCTACATCCTTTCCATTGTTGCTATGTTTTTGTCTTTGTCATTACACAGATGATTTCTTATGGTACACATGGTTCTATAAGGGGTTCAGATGCCTCTGGGTTCAGAAGTGTGTGTGCTTGTTGAGTTTCTATAGGTGCTGAGAAGTATTAGGGTAGTAATTGTTGCTTTAGGAATAGGCATCTAGGGGTGTGGGTCTGAAAATTGGAAACTCCAAGACCAGTACATGGGGTACAGGAAGTAAAAGTACAAATATTCTTTTGACAAAAGGGACAAATGAGATGGGACAGTGGGACAGTGGGTGCTAGCTTACAGTCTTTCATTTGAATCCCAGATATACTACAGGCTTAATGCATGATTTTGAGCAAATCATTTAGTCATTCTGCCTCAGTTTTCACATCTGTAAAATGAGGATAATAATGCTTTCCGCAGGGTGCCTTGAGATTTAAATTAAATGGTAATTATGTAAATGACATTCACTTTCTGAGGTCATAAGAAATGTGTATATATATTGGTCTCTGACCTCAGTTTCTGACACAGAACTCCTAAAACCCTTGTAAATTGAGATGCTAGGATAATCTTTTGTTCTAACATTCAGTCTTTAGCCCCAGTTCCTGACACACAGCTCCTAAGATCTTTGTAATTTCCTGAGTGATGGGAGTGTCTGACATTGAGCTCCTAAATCCCTTAGACTTCCCCGGGTTAATAGCAATGTCTTTTGTTCTAAAGAGGCAATTCTTGGTGGGCTTCTGGGTGGGGACTGATCACCAGAAAGACCAAGCCACCATTAGAAGCTTGGAACTTTTAGCCCCACCCTCCATTTTCCAGAGGGAGGAGAGCAGCTGGAAATGAGGTTAATAACTGGTCATGTGTATGTGATGAAGCCTCCATAAAAATCTCAGTAGTATGGGGTTCAGGGGGCTTCCCAACTGGTGAACACATCCAAGACCTGGGAGGGTGGTGCACCCCAACTTCACGGGAACAGAAGCTCCTGTGCTCGGGACTCTTCCCAACCTCACCCTATGTACCTCTTCATCTGGCTGTTCATCTGTATCCTTTATCCTATTACTTATTATATAATAAACTGGTAAATGTAACTAAGTAGTTTCCCCAAGTTATGTGACCTGTTCTAACAAATGATTGAATCCAAGGAGGGGTGTGGGAATGTCTTATTTGCAGCCAAGCTGAACAGAAGTTGTGGGTAATTTGGGGACCTGCTCCTCGAAATTGGTTTCTAAAGTGGGAGACAGTCTGATGGGACTGAGCTCTTCACTTGTGGGGCCTGTGCTAACTCAGGCTAGTGTCAGAATTGAATTGAATTGTAGGACATCCAGCTGGTGCCTCTGAGAGTTGCTCTGTATGGGGAAAAACCCCACACATCTGGCATCAGAAGTATTGTGTATGTGAGTAAAGGAGAAACACCTGCAGTGTTCTTTCTTTTATATCACATAGACATTGTTTGATAAGTAATGATTATCATTAATGAATTAATAGTAGTATTCATAGGTACAGGAAGAGAAAGAAGAGGAGCAAGTAGTTGGAGAGCAAAAGGGCTGATTAGTGGCAGAGGTTGAGGAACACGGTTTGTTAGTGTCCAGGCAATGAAGGAGTCTTAAAGTTTTCCAGGAAGGCTAGGACTTGATGCCAGAAAACTCAAGCTCAGAGGATAGAGTAGAAGAAGAAACTAGCAGTGAAGAAACTAGGAGCCCTAAATCCTTGGAGAGCCCCTATCTGGAAGCATATCTGTTCAAAGGCCATGGGGTGACTGAATCTATGGGTGAGCAGCTTCAGCCACATGCCTGGACAAATGCTGGACATGCTGACTCTGTCTGCTGCTTGTCGGCATTTGATACAAGACTCTCTCCTAGGAAGTACTTTGTGGATAATTTTACCCAAATGGAAGCATGGGTCCTGGTGACCTTGACTCCATGTGACAATGAGAACTGGGGCTAGGGAAGAAGGATAGCATTGCAAGGAGTACTGGGGATCCATTTCCCACCTTTTCTGAAGAAACACAGAGTGAGGGATACGTGTCGGAGACGCCCTGGTCTCTAGATGGCGGTCCGTAAGAAGACAGTCATCACCTCCTAGTTGGGGAAAATGAAGTGAGGTTTTATGCTCATCTGCGGACGTCATTTCTCAGAAGTCCCCACATCTGCCCTTTGCTCGACAGTAATGGGTGATTTGGTGCTGGGAGACTGAGTGCTGAAGAAGGAGGAGCCTGGGCTTTGGGACCAGATGTATATCCGTATACACACACACATCCACTATATACGTGGACTGGCAAATCGTAGTAGAAAGGGCATCTATTTTGTTAGCGCTTAAGGTTGTTATGGTTGGCTAGCATAGACCCATAAGCCCATGGGCCTGACTGTGCTTCTGCTTGGGTCAGAAATGCTCTAGTAAGTGGCTCTGTGTTAGTGTGGAACTCAGAGTTCAGGGACACAGAGCCAAGTGACGGAGCCTGAGGAGCTGGAGACGCTTTATGTTTCTAAAATCGAGCTTTCATCATGCTATTGTCCTGGTGAAAACCTTTCCCTTGCTCTTGATCACATTCCGAATAAAATGCCACCTTCCTCTCAGAGCCTGCAGTGATGGTCATGACTAGTTCTGGCTCAGTTCTGGCCTCGTCTCATTCCCTGTGCCCTCAAAATCCTGCCACCTGCATTTCATTACAGTTTCCAGTTTCCTTTGTACCCTTGCCTTTGCACCTTCTGTGCTCTCTGCCTGGAATGACTTTCCTGCTCCAGGAACAGGAATTCACCCTTAAAACTGAGCTCTGTGTTTGATGCCACAGCAAAGCCAACTTTGATGTGTTAAGAGTCCTTCCAAGCGCACACTTCTCACTGCCCTTGGCCCAGAACTGACGGTTGTTTGGTTTAGGTTGTTAGCTTACTAGACTGTGACCCTTCAGGGTAGAGAGGTGAGTGTATTTCATCTCTGCACGTCTTGAGCCTAGTACCTAGCCTGGAAAATATTTGTTCAATAGATAAATTATTGAATAACTTGGTTTTCTGCCCATAGCATAATATTTCTCATGGTGTGATTCTCGGACCACCTGCATCAGCATATCCCTGGGGAGCTTGTTAAAACTGGAAGTTTCTGAGCCTCACCCCAGATCTCCAGCATCTCTCGGGTGAGGTCCTGATATCTGCATTGCTAGCAAACTTCCCAGGTAATTATAGTCACACTGATGTTGAAAATGCCTGCTAGAGCAGAGAGAGGCAGGGAAAAGCTGCTAGAGTCAGACATTGGCAAGAGTGAGAGCCTGCTGGGTGGATGTCGGATGCTGGGAGAGTGGGCAGTAGGACCCTCTTGTTATAGAGCTTTCTAGTTGGTAGTCATAATAGTCTATTGGCTAGCTGTAAGAATGACACTGCGTTAAGAAAAGTTTCAACTTGTAGTCAGTAACTTTTCTCAAGAAGCAATAGTAATATATCAATTGTTTCAAGAATATTTCCATCCAAAATGGAAAAGCTAAACTTTTAAAAGCTAAAGAATAAATAAATTAATTATTTGGAAGATTAACTCATACAAAAAAGCTTATGGGTGAATTTCATAGAGAATAACTGATATACAACATACATACTCTAAGTTCATTTTAGGCAGTTCATTTTTGTCCTTGCCGCACTCACCAACTGGCCTCACCTACTGAGCCCAAAAGAAAGAGTCCAGGAGAACCAAATGACCCAAGGATAAGTGGGTTTAGTTCACAGTAGACAATGTTACAGAATGGAAACTGCAGGGCATTTGTAGACCGGAAGACCCAGGCTCAGATCTCATGTCTAGCTCTCACTCACCCTGGGTCCTTGAGTGTCTATATCTTCCCCTCCAAATGGGCAGGCGATAACTCAATTATGCAGTTCGTATGAGCATTACGTTTAGTAGTACCTAAATGCCAGGAACTTTGCAGATATTATCATTAAAGAAATTGTTGTTATTCCGGATGGGAAAACTGAGATTTGAAGAGTGTAGGGACTTTGCTGTGGTTGCTTAGAAAGCAAGTGATGGAGTTTGACTTTGACTCCAAGTTGGTTGTGATAAGGGATGTAGCAATGCCCAGTGTCTGGTAAAATATCAGTGAATTTAAATCCTTCCTGTCCTATTGCTAACAGGATTCTAAAAGATAAAACAAAATGTGTGGAGCATCTCAGATCTCTTGAATCACGTTTTTGGCTTCTCTGTAGAAACAGCCAATATCTCTCGTAGTTTCTCTCCATCTGGAAATATTAAATGTCTGTCTCAGGGCACAGGTGACTGACATGGTGGGAAGGACCAGCTGCTGAAAGATTGACCCTGAAGGTGGCCAGGATCAAAGTGGATGTGGGCTTTGTAGATCAAAGGAGTCGCCTCCCCCATGGAGTGACCCAGAGAGCCAAAGTCAGGGCAGCCGGCAAGCCCAGGCTGCGGGAACATTGTGCTCCCATCAGTTCCTGTTCTAATTAGGCAGCCAAGTGCATCAGCTAAGGCTTCTGGGTGGTCTGAATGGGACTCTCCAGTTGCTAACCATCGCTGAGCTCTGACGGGAGGTCCCTAGCTATGCAGAATGGTGGTCAGGCAGCCAGGGAGATTAAGATCCTACCACCCAGACGGGCAGTGGGCTCCCAGCCTTGAGGTCATCATGGTTGTGGAAACTCCTGTTGTCCTCAGGAGCCTATTTTAAATTAGCCGGTGGTTTCACAAGTCGGGCTTAAAGATGAGGCGCTCAGAGCCCCCAAACCACTTTTCCCTCTCGGTGTCGGTTTGCTGGCCTCAAGAGAAAACGTCTTTTAAAGGTCTGTACTGTTAGAACATTGGATAAGGACTCCCACATTGATGCAGAGGAAATAATGATTAAAGCTCCAGTTACGAAGTGTTTATTAAATGCTGGCACTTTACACGTCTCTCAGACCCTCACAAAGTCCTGCTGGTGGCTATGGTTATCCCTATTTTACAGAAAATAACCCCGAGGCTCCGAAAGATAAAACGACTTTCACAAGAACACATAACTCAGAAGTGGAGGGACTAGGACTTAGCTCAGTCATTTGGATTCCAAACCCACATCAACTGTCTAGTGCCACGACAACCATGGGTGACAAACAACCATGAACCTTCAGTGGCAAACAACTCTCAGCATTTACTTTTGCTCCCCAATCTAAGGGTGAGGCGGCAAGGTCTGCTATTTTGGACCAGGCTCTGCTGGTTGGGGCTGGGCTCATTCCTGGGTCTTCGGTCAGCTGCTGGGTTGGCTGGGGCAGGCTCATGTTGGATGGTGTTGGCCAGGAGGACCCCTCTCTGGACCTAGCGGCCTCTCAGCCTCCAGCATGCCAGCCCAGCTTGTCCTCTGGGAATGGCAGCGGTCTATGTGCAAGAGCACAGTGCACCGGCATGGATGCCCACCCGTCACACTGTCACATCCACCTCATCATATCGGCCAACACAAGGTAGAATATCACGTTGGTGTTTGTGCTGAATGTTGTGCGGAATCTGTTTGGTAGAATATTCAAGCGGAGAAAATTCCTTCTGTAGATGGGGGAAGCTCTGCAGTCATGCTTGCAAAGATGCTGTTTGTATATAAAGAGGCCATTAACTGGGGCCCTTACTGCAGTCATTTAACCAAAAACCTGTCATCTTTCCACTATATCAGTGTGCCGCTCGAGAACATTGAGGAGTTTGTACATTTGTTTTATTTTTAGTAAAGAAGCTAGAACTTCAATATTGCCTTTTTCTTGGTTTAAGTAAAACACATACTTAAGTTGAAAGATGTATAATTAAATTCTCACCAAATTTATTTTTACTATAATTGACACCTAATAAAAAAGGAGAGAAAATGAAACGTACAATTCTTGACTGTCACTGTGTTTTAGGATTATAGACTGAGGGTTTAAGCTCACAGAACACTGCAAGGGCAACTGATGGATTCTGCGATGAATGCAAAGTCCTCTGTGTGGTACTCTGGAGTGTTACCCATATGGCTCCATCTTCTCTCCAACCCTGGCTCCTAACAAGCCCACTCTCATCTCCACTTCCTGCTTCCAGCCATAAGTGATTCATTTTCCCCCAAACTTGCCTCGCTGTCTCCATGTTTCTGCACATGCTGTTCCTTCTGTCTGGGATGTCCTTCCTGTTTTCTTTCTTGCTAACTCCTCCTCATCATTCGCCTCTCAAGGGGACGCTTTCCTGTGCATGCACACCTGAGTTAACACTCTTCACTGTGCCTGAACCCCTCTCTACACTGAGTTCCCTAGGGACAGCTGTCATCTGCATATTTCCAGTACCTGGCATACTCACAGTAGGTGGAGAGGGGTTATTTGTCAAATAAATGGCTACATAAATAAACTATCCACCTGCTTTGAATGTTATTTATTCTTTGAGGAAATGACTTCTATAAATAAATAGTTTTAAAACTCAGAACTCCTCGTGCAATTTTTGCAATTAAAATCATGCTGTCCTTAACTGTTTCTTTACATCATGGGTTAAAGGGGCCTTTCTTGGCAGTCACACATGGTGGGTTGGCTGGAAAGCCATGTAGGCTGAGTAGAGACACCGCATTTGAGGAAGCAATGCCTCAAGCCATGTAACATAGTTCCAGGTCCACAAGTTCTGTCAGAGCTCAATGGGACATCTTTATGAGCTGTTTCTAGAATTCCTTCCAGCCCCTGCTTCATCCTGTTTGTCCCAACTCCTGGGTGTATGTGAACACTTGTGTTATTGGCCTTCCATTCTGTAACACAGCCAGCACCCAAAGAGGGCGTGCCGTTTAAAGAATGAAGGTGTGTGCAGGAATTTCCATAAACAGCCCCATCTTGAAGGGTTTAGTGGTGAAGTAGGGTGGAGTGAAGGGTGTCAAAGATACAAAGAAGGAAGACCAAGTGAACAAGCACTGAATATTAAGATAATTCACGTAGACTTATGCACACATATTATTGTCTAAGTATAGTATATGTGCATGCATGTATAAATTTTGGTATTTAACATATAAATGTATATTTAAATTATGCATTTATCTCTCTGCTTTGTCTATGTATATGTATGCATATTTGTACATTTCTGTATATACACATGCAGTGAACGTATGCCTAAATGTATACTTGACATGCATGTTACATAAGTACCACGCACTAAGCATGTTTAGCTCTGATTAACATTTTACTTAGATGTAAAGCAAAGCTCATCTGTATGTATGCATGTACATAAATATATACGTAAATGTGTAATAGGTTATATATATATATGTAGTTATTTGTGTGTATATATTTGTGCGATGTAGCTATCTCTGATTCTTCAGATGAGTAAGTATTCATAAATGCTTTTCTACATATGCAGATATATAGACACACACTTGCATGTAGCCTTCTCAAGTCCTAGATTTAAAATACATAATATGGATGTTTTGTACAAGAAATATGGAGGAAATTGAAGACTGTGTTTAATTATTTTTTTATTTCCAAGAGTGTCTGGGAAAGTACTTTGCATACAGTAGGCGCTCATGAATATCCCTGTTGATTATACCTTTCAAAATGAACTGCATTTGTGAAGGTAATGCTAATTACTAGAACAAATAAACTTAAAATCGGAGTGGGACACTGGAGACTTGGGCCCGCTCCTGTTCCCGGGCAATGTTCCTTTCCTTTTCTTGGATTCTGTTTCTTCCTCTTTAACAGGAGGATATTGTATGAAACGGCTCCAGATTCTTTGTTAGTGATTACATGCTTTGCCTTTTTATTTTTGGCAGTCCTTAAATGGACACCCAGACTCAGCCATGCAACGTTTTTAGAAATCGAGCTGCATGGGCAATGAGGGAAGAGAGAAGAGCTCTGAAGTTCCATTCTTTTGAAGGCTCCTATTTGAGATTTGTGATTTCCTAAACAGCCCTGCTAGAGACAGTGTGCTCTTCAATTGCAGTTCATGAGGTTTGTGAGGAAGAGAAATCTTAAAAGAACCAGCCACAGGCATTCACTAACCTGCTGCTATTGTCAAACTCTGTGCTTTTGGAGGATCCAGATGTGAAGAAAGCGTCAGGTAAAGGGGATTCCATTCCTATATTGTCCCTTATTAGCTCCTTCCTTTAGAAAAACACATAGCCTTTCCTCACAGGTAAGAGAAAGATTATAGTAGTGCTCTACCTATCCACGGAGCCTTGTTCCAAGAATCAAATGAGATCACTTATAAGCTTTGCAAATGCAAAGTGATTTTGTTGAGATAGTAACGATAACTGGCATCTGCTATTCAGGTTTATCAAGCGTGGTAGCGAAGCCAGGTATATACTCTTGAACGGTGACTAGAACAACAACAAATCTCAAACATAAGTGACTCCAGTCTTCCGGGGTATTGACAAATGCTGGGCAGAGGCTTTCGAGCCATGATGCGAGAGAACACCCTGGGATCCGTGGTCAGGGAAGGCTTCCCGAAGAAGGCTGGTTGATCTGTGCCTTGAAACATGGAGATTTCCATCTATAGCGAAGAGGTGGCACAAGGATCTCCAAAGAGAGGGTGCCCAGGTACCCCAGACCATCTGGTACCCAGGCAGACATCTAGAGTGAGCTTACCAGAGATGTTGGCTGCAGGACCTCTGCAAGATGCTGGGCTAGACCAAAGGTTCTTCACTTTTGGTCCATAAGCCCTCCAAGAGGTCTGTGGATAAAATTTAGGAGTTTGTGACCATGCATAAGAAAACTTATGTCTTTATTTTCATTAACTTCCAATTGAAATTTAGCATGTCCTTTAATTATGAATGTAGGTGGTAAACCGTAATCATATTTGCAGTACCTGTGAAATCAATAGATATCGTAGATATTTTCATATCCCATTACAGTTGTTGTAGATATCTTGAAATATTTACACTCATCACTACTTCAAAATTATGGTATTTATTAGATCACTGTTAGATTTTTAAAATGTAGTATGGTATAGAAACACAAATATTATATCATGCATTTATTTTAATACGAATAACTGTATTCCAATATAATTTGTTTTTAAACACATTTAAAATATTCTGAGAATGGGTTCATATGCTTCACCACACTGCCTAAAGGACTACATGGCACAAAGACAGCTAAGAAATCCTGGGTAGGACAAATGAAAGATGTTATCCAGCATGACGGAGGGCCAGCTGAACCATGAGCCAGACTTGTGTTCAACTGTGACATTGGAGCTGTGGTGCTGGGCAATAGATATAGGGAAGAAGACAAAAATGCAATGGAGAGGCAAGCATGATAGCAGAAACTAGAAATTAGGATTGGGTGGGAAGAGAAGAGTTGAGCCATCAATTTAGATTCACGGTTGACAGCATGAGGATGTTAGTAGTGACCAGGTGAGTTAGACTGAGAAGCTTAAAGGACTTCATGATATTTGTCATAGCAGCAATTACAATGTCAATAGCCAACTGATCTGAGTATTTATGTGCCCGGCACTATGCTAAGTATTTCACATGGGTAAACTTATTTGACAACACCATTGGTTTATGTTTAAGAAACTGAAGCTCAGAGAGATTAATTCACCTGTCCACAGTCATGCAAGTAGAATGCTTGGATTTGAACCCAAGGAGTCCAAATGCTCTGCGGTTTACTACAATGGCACAAAGTTTCCTCGGCAAGCACAATCCCGCTTGTGGAGGGTAGCAGAGCCAGTGGGCTCTCTGGGCTGGTGGCATGTATTATGCATTTTGAGTCTTTCCTTGGTGGGGCTACTTTCTACCATTTCATTGGTTGCATTCCTGAGTAATACAGTAAGGGGAACGTTGGAGCATCCTAGTTGAATCTGGAGAGTTCTTCCTGGAGTTGACCAGCAAGAGGCCTCCATTAACCTTATGGAGGCAGGAGGAGGCAGGAGGTTCTGTGTGCAACACAAGTCAGAGACAATCACCTTGTAACTATTTTTAAATACAAAAACAAAAAGAGCCACAACAAAATAACACTAGAGCATATATTTCAAATCGAGCACAATTAACTTTTCTCATCTCTTCTCCATGTGAAGTTTAAGAAAATGCGAGCTGGTGGTAAGAGGATGGCATCCAGAACCCACAAGCCCTCCTTCCAAGCAAAGCAGAATTAAACAGATTTCCAGGAACCTGCTCACCCACAGAGTGGGGACCTCAGGCTAAGGTGTGTAAATTCCCAGAGAAAGGAAAGACCTGAAAAGCCTCAAGGTCTCTCTCAAACTTCACTAGACCCTTGAATTCTTTCTACAGCATACTTTCTGACACTTGATTGATCAGCATTTATTTGAATTCTTTTGGTGTCTTGAAAGTTGCTCCCTCCAAAGGTGGCCCAGTACATGCTAGACTTTATCTTTACAGTGTTTCCATTATGTGAATTCATAGTTCTCTCATGTAGCTTGCACTTTCCCGTTTGTGATGATATCTGAGAAATTAATTTTGAACAGTTAAACCTGATGTGACAGCGGAGCATATTTGTGGTAATGGAAACAATGAACTGAGCAATCAAATAAGGTCTTACATATCTCCCCTCTCCCTGCCAACACACACACACACACACTTCTTAATTATTAACATTTCAGTTAATTTAGATCTTACTGAATCAAATGCATAAGTCTTAGTAACAATTCAATTTTTGTGTAATTTAGTCACATAAGAATTTCTTTCTTTATTTTGGTTTCTTCACTTGGGTTTAATTTTGAGAAGAAATATTTTATTGTCATTCCTCTTCTCTCATGGCATAGGATGTTGTACAACCTGGGTTCTTTTGTCAGGCTATGTGCTATGTGCTTTTGTTTAATCTTCATAATGATGATATGGGTAGATATTATTATCCCAATTTTACAGAAAAGAAAAATGGGACTCAGAAGGACTAAGAGTACTGGATGAGAGAAGACACCCAAGTAAATGTGAAAGCCAGGCTTCAAATACAGGTTGATTTGTCTTAAAGCCTTTAAGTCTTACACTAGTACTGTACACTATCTACCTCCTACACAATTTACCACATTATTTTGTAATGCTTACTTATTTGCTTCCCCTACAAGATTTTGATGTCCTTACGTACAAACAATATAACTTAATCAACTTTGAGTTTTTTATGTCTAATAGAGCGCCTTGCGCAGAGCGAATACCTAACAAATTAATGATAAATTATTAAATGAATGAAAGCTTGACCACTTTATTTAGCCATCTGCTGGATATTCTATGTATTAAAGAAAAAACTTGGAAACCCACTACTTTCCTGGATACATTTATTCCAATAAGACATGTAAGGCTAAATATATGTATAGCTGGAGAATTTTACTGTAGACAATGATGGAGAGGTTAGAGTCTGCTGTTTTCTGTCTTGAGGCAAACCAGGTGATTTGTCACATGGGGTGGGAGAGGATTCTTGGAAAAGGGATCTGAGAGGATGTTAGGGTCAAAGAGAGGATGTAGAAGTTGAACCATGGTTCACACAAGAACTGGGAACAACTCCAAAGGAAAAGGAATTCTAAAAGAAAGGAATTTATTTCTATCTCCTTAGAATTCCATTCCATTGTATGAACAATGTTTGGAGAAAGGAAGAAGAGAGAAAAGGAAACAAAGATTGTGTTTTCCTAAGTTGTTCTTTGTCAGGCAGCTGCAACACAATGGAATGAGAACTAGATGGGGAGGCAGGGAGGCTGGGGTTCAAACCCTGTGCTCTGACATTTATTAGCAGTGGGCGAACTGCTTCATATATTTAAATCTTCATTTCTCATCTGCAAAACATGGTTGATAATATCCAACTTGAAAACTGTAACCAAAATTAAACGAGATAATTGTCGTGAAAACATCTAGCATAGTGTCAGCCACATATTAAATATTCTGAATATGTTTACACAGATGACTAAGAAGAGCCCTGGTCTTCCTAAATCTGTTCCAGGAAAGCCCGTCATGCTGGGAACTGTTGGACAGTCTAGTTCGTGAATAGCAAGAAAGATTTGACCTTCCATGTCCCCACTGATCATACAGTTGAATAGCCTTGGTGAGACACTAATTTGAAACAAATGTAGACTAGAAATATGTTTTCTAAGCAAACTCTCTTCTCGAGAGAGTATGGAGGAACTTCTTTGAATCCCCTTCTACCTGCCTTCAGCACAGATCTCTGGGGTTGAGGTTATGGACTGCACTAGACTAAAGCACACAAAGATGAAAAGACGGTGCCCCAGTTCTCTAGGAAATTATGGCTTGGTGAGTCATAAATATCCAGCGGGTGTTTTTACATGCTTGGGAGGGGTATTGTACTGACTCAGTTATATACTGAGATGCAAGTGCCAATTCCCAAGCTCCTTTTCCATTGTAGAAACTTTCACATATAGTATCTCACTTAATTCTCTTGGAAATACCACATACTGTAATATCTATCTATGTGTTTAGATGACAAAATGAAAACTCAGAGATCAGATAATGATTGCAAGTTATTAAATTCAAGAGAAATAAGAACTTTGAAAGTTAAAAATACTTTTTGTATATAAATAGATATGGTGAAGAGCATCTACACAAAATCAAGGAAAATATTATTATAAGTATTCAGTTTATTTGGGGAAGTAAGTAGGTGTTTCCTAACTGTTCTCTTTGGAAAAAAAGAAAGAAAGAAAAAATAGAGAATAAAATTTTATCTGTATTAAACTGAAACTAGGGAATGAATGTGAACATTAACGATAATAGTTCAATAACTGTTATTTTATATTAAGTAGTTTTTCTTTTGAAAACATCTATTCTGACTTGATACTATGTCTAAATTGATTCCATATTGACTACCTCTCTTCCTAAACCATAAATTCCTCACTTATGACATCTTTATTTTGATTCTTGTTTCACGCACATTTTTCAAGATCACAGATGTTCTGGTTTTTAAGATCTTTTATCATGAGAATCATTTCATTTTTTGTTGTCTTTATGCATAGTGACTTTGCTGGTTATAAAAAACATTTGGATCATACAACTTTCAAATCTCTGCAGAATTTTTTTTTTAATTTTATGCTGGTTTCTAATATTGCTGAAGCAATGTCTGAATTGGAAGAATTTAGGTTCTTTTTTTTTATTAATCTCAGCCTAGAAATTGATTTCTGGTATGCTTCTTTATACTTGAAACTTAACTAACTTCATCAAAATATGCCTCGATCTGTTTTCTTATATATTTTTTCCTGCAATACCATATATTATAGTCTTTATTGTGATGGTATAGTGAAATCCAACCATATCTTCCAAAAGTGAAAACATTTATTTCTCACTCTCTGATCAGCTCATAGGTTTGTGGCTTCTTTATGATCAGCTGAAATCTCCTGGCTTAGGCCCACCTCCCAGCCCTGGGTTGACACATGTGCTCCAGGAGTCTTCACTCTGGAGCCCAGGCTAAAGGAACCATGAGACCTGGAGCATGTCTTTCTCATGAAAGAGGTCAGAAGCTCAAAAGAATGACTGGAAACATGTGATAACTCTTCAGACCTTGGCTTGGAACAGCAACCATGTTCCATTAGTCCAAACAAGTCCTATGGCCAACCTTGAAGTCAATGTGATGGAGAAGTATTCTCAGCCTATGGGAGTGGGAGTGGGTGGGGAGGAATTCAGGTCTTTATTTCAGGAAACATTTTTTTATATCTTTGGAATATTTTGTTTAATTTGTTCCACAATCTCTTTCAGATCCTGGTTAATAAGATGTTGGCTCTCCAGTAGCTATTCTTCATATCTGCCTTTTACCTTTGATTATTATATTATATTTATTTATCTTTTCTTTCTCTGCCATTTTCAAGACTGAAGTAAGTACAAAATAAATGATCAAGTAGGCAAAATTAAGAGTTATAGGGGGCCGGCTCCGTGGCTGAGTGATTAAGTTCGCGCGCTCTGCTGCGGCAGCCCAGGGTTCGGATCCTGGGCGCTGACATGGCACCGCTTGTCAGGCCTTGTTGAGGCGGCCTCGCACATCCCACAACTGGAAGGACCTGCAACTAAGCTATACAACTATGTACCGGGGGAGTTTGGGAAAAAAAGATTGGCAACAGTTGTTAGCCTAGGTGCCAGTCTTTAAAAAAAAAAAAAGAGTTATAAATATTCACAAATAGAAGGCGAATTTACTTGTATTTTCAGATGGAAGATTGTCAACTTTGAAATGTAAGAAGACCACTAAAACTCTTTCATAAAGTTTTGGCTACTTTAAATTTGTTGGTTACAAAATATTTACAAATAAATTTTCATGTACAGCAAAAATAAGTACATAGCAAATGTTAAAAAATTACCCTAGTCACAATAACATTAAAAATATGACATAATTAGATCTTAGCTTAAATACAAATATTTACAGCCTCTATGAACAAAATTATAAAACTCTTCAGACAGATGTAAACAAGATTTGAATACATTGTACTAGAATAGAAAATCTCAACATTGTAAAGGTGCTGGTTAAACTGACCTATATATTCAACTTAATGGAAATACGAATTTTAATAAAATAAGAAGATTTTTCAATTTGTCTGAAAGAGTAAGCTTATTGAAGTTCTTAACACATTTTCGGGGAAGTAAGAATAATGAGAGAGGACTTGCTTCACCAAATATTTAAACCTAATATAAAGTCAATGTAAATAACAGACCTTGGTGTTGACATGGGAATTCATTAACAGCTCAGTGAAACAGTAGAAAACGCAGTAATCTATGCATGTGTATGATGGGGCTGAGTGTGCCATGAAGGTGGTACTATGAATAGTGAATCAGTAAATATCCTTGAGACAACTAACTAGCCTTGGGGAGAGAGTGAAGGAGGAATAAACTTCTGTCTTCAACTCACTTGTAATGTACATAATAAGTTCAAAATTTAATTAAACTCATTTAAAAAAATCATACTATAGATGCACTAGAAGAAAATATTGGTGAATATTTTTACAATCGGGGTGTGGAAGACATTTCTAAATTCCACCTCAAACCCAGAAACTATAACTACGAGTTTGATGGATTTGAGTCTATTAAAATTTCAAACCTCTGACTAACAAAAACACCATAATTGAGGCTAAAGTAAAAGAAGCTTGAAAAAAAATTGCAACATATATGACATTGTGTGGCAAATGTTGTCATAAAGTGATAAGAAAAAAAAGAAATTATCACAATTAAAATGGATGAGAGATTTGAATAGACAATTTATAAAAGAAGAAAATACAAGTGGCCACTAAACATATTAATGACATCCAATCTCATTAGCATTTCATATAGTCAATCAATCAAAAGTTATAGCTTTTAAAAAATGTATGTCATTTACCAATACTTCAGTCCTTGATAATGCAATAGAAACTCTCTTAACCTCCAGTTAGCTGACTTGATTATTGATCTAGGCATTCTCTACTAGGATGCTACTCTCCTCTTCATTAGTCATATTAGCGCTTACCAATTTAGTTACGTTTGTTCTCAGACTTGTTTATGTCAGTTTACTTGCTATGTCAATTACTTAATCTAATTGAGTCCGTTTTAAACTAGTGAATACAAAATAGAGATCTTGTTACTGTAAGGTTGAGTGCTTTGGAGAGTCTCTGAAAGTGTGAATGAATTAAAAAAAAAGTTCAAATAGACTAGAATAAAAGTAAACATAAAAATCCTGAAGTAGTCTGCAGAAAGATTGCTTCACAAGTGCTTTGAAGTCCCTGTACTCTGGAAAGAAATGGACCTTGAAGATGATAGAGAAGGAATCATGATTAACTTAGGCAAAAAGGAAAATAAGGATTGTTAACTAGTAACTAGACAAAAAATAAAAAAGCTACATCCAAAGATTGGCCCAGTGCGAATTCAACAGCAAATGTGTGAAGGCTTAAATGTTGGGAAAAACCTCACAGTGTCTAGATATTTCACACTGGGAACAATATTTTGGTCCAACTAACCTATGCAAACATTTATAAAGATTAGAGTCATTTTTCAATTGAGAAATTTTGATTGGAGAAAAACTACAATTAGGTGAAACAAGTCCAAATTACAAATTATCATCTACCAAAACAATGGCATACAAAGTACAACAGGAAACACCAAGAAACCAAAATTCCAAAGAAAAATATCACATCTCCAACAATAATGCCACTGGAACTCACAAATTGCCATTTCTCATTTTTAGCAAATCAAAGAATCCTAAAATTTTAAAAAACATAAATCAATTATCATTGCCAGTTTACTACTGCTCACAAAAATCAACAAGAAGGGATTCTAAACTACTTAAGGAAAACTTTTAATTTCTTTTCCATGGATTTACACGTTACACTTACCTGAACAGCTTCTTATACCAATTGTGAGTCGCCTAAAGAAGATGAAAAGGCCACGTGTTTACCAGTCTCTGTGGTCCTAGAATGTTTAGTGAAAAGCTACTAGGAAAATATTTTAGTTATGTTTTAGAAAAATAAAATAGGAGACATGAATATATTCCTTAAAGAATCATTTAAAGCTAGCAACTTCATTGATGTTCTTTACAATGTAGCATCAGTACCTCCCAGTACATTTATTGCCATAGCTTCAAAAAGCTGTTGTCTGAGACTGACTCTGCTGCAGAAAATCCTGAACTATGAGACAAATTAAAAAGACATAATTTGTTAACTGACCTCAAACCAATGAATTATTTATAGTCTGTCTCCACCTCTAGAATATAAGTTCCAAAAATGAAGGGTTTTTATGTGATGCCACTCCATTGCCCAAATTAGTATTCGGTGCATTGTAGGTACATGAGAAATATTTGTTGAATAAATGAGTAAAGAGATGGAAACATCTGATTTCTGAGGTCCCAACAGCAATATTATTCTACGGGATTATTATTGTGTACTAGGAAGAGCACAGACTTTGGAATTGGAATAGGAACTCCTACTCTGCAACTTTCTTGTTTTGTGATCTGCTCAGCTTTCTCGTATATAAAATAAGAATTAGACCTTTTAGACTTGTTGATCAAATTAACTGAGATAGTATTTGCAACTTATCTGGTATATAGAAAGTTTTGATAAATGATATCAAGGTCAATGATGATGGTGGTGGTGGTGGCGATGGTGGTACTGCTGTAGGTGATGTAGAAATCTAAATTTTCACCGAGTGCCTTTGGTGAGCAGGGTATTTTTTTGGTCTCCAGACAGCACTCTCATGCTCAAAAAAGGCCACACTCTCAGAGAGGAAATTGCTCAGCCCAGAAACAGTTCTTCAGTGGGTCACGTTGCAGAAGCACTGCTTTGGCGAGCGTAACAAAGGGACCATTATTCTCATCTGCAGACAACGCCAAGAAGGTGCTGGGTGGTCTAGAATACAGGAGACAGATAATGTAATGACTCCATTCATCAAAAAGTCGAGCAAGCACACCAGCTGCCCGCCAGCTGGAAAATGAAGCTCCTCTCCGTTCTGAGGATAATTTACTTCTGCTGTGGAGACTCTACGATACCCTTCACCTTAAGGGACCAACAGAATTCCAACAGTATCATGTAACATTATGCTGACCCAGCAAGAAGACTCAAAAAGAGAGCAAAATAAAGCAAACAGACCAAGAAAAGCAGTCAGTTACCTCTCGCGTTAGGAAAAAAATGAACTCACAAACAATTGTTTTTCTTCTGTAAATTTCAAACTGTCAGTTTGCTCTGTTTTTACCTTATGGCTACCTCAGATGCTATAGGTGCTCATACTGCTCTTTTGTCTTTGGCCACGAGGAAATCTAATGTCAAATTTTGGTCATGATCTCATCATAGTATAAGAAAGTATGCTACAACCTTTACTTTTTCTCCTTCAAACTTTAATGTAGCACGTGACCCACAATGATTAAATTCATTTCTTTATTTTGGATGTATTTGTGAGGTCCTTTTCTATCCTCTGCTGAATGACTCATGAGTACACACTACAAAACATAATGAGATCATGATTTAAACACCCGATATGTGGTAAAATCTATAGGCGTTTCTCTCAAGTTTAAAAAATGACACAGTTCTTCTCATATCTTTTCTATAAGTTAAAAAACTAAAGTTAAGAGCTACTTACCAAAGGCCACAAAGCTGACGATCAAATATATTTGATTTAAAAACTGGTGATAGGATCTTACTGCATGCCATCTATGGTCTAGCAGTTTTCCTCTGATGTTCACTCACATTCATTGAATGTTTTCAAATTCCAATCAATGCTAATCATTTCATAGGAAAATCATCTCATTGAATCTTCACAACAACACTTTACATGGGTTCTATTCTTATTTACATATTCAGATGATGGTCCTGAGATTTAAAGATACTAAGTAAATTACCAAATTCCTATAGTTAGGAATTGATGGATCCAGGATTTGAACCAGGATCTGTCTGAAACCAGAGTCCAAGTCCTGAATCATTACATCAAAATTCCCTTATTTCTGCCTAAATACATTTGTCTTTGACCAATCAGCAAAGCCCAGTATCTCTGTGCATGATCAGATCCCAGGTAAAGTGCCTCTGGATTCTGTGAGACTTTATGAGTCAGCTGATGTTAGTTTGTTGATTTGAAAGGAAAGCTTTAACGTCTCCTTCTAAAAAAGCATGTGCTAACTCACAGAGAAAAACACAAAGCAGTTCAGGAATTGGGTGTTGCAATCTCCAGGGTAAAATAAAAATTACAATAGAACATGAAGAAGCAGTGTCATGGAAATAATGAAGGCTTTTTGGCATGGTTTTCTTGCAAGGAGGAAATTATTCATGAGAGAGAAAGGAGGAGGTGGAAGAGGCAAGATTCCACTCTTGGAAAGCAATAGAGGATGAAAACGACCTACGGGGTAGACAAGTTAAGTGCAAAATTCCTTGGTTGGAATTGTGGAAGGAAAAACTCTGGACAGTAACTTTTAGGTTACATTCACCATGTTTACATCCAATTATTTTCCCAAGAGTAGGCTCCTTCCTGTTCATAATATTTTATTTACTCATTAATCTAGAAAGAAAGACTCCCCACGCCCCAACATGGAAATAACCATCTTAATTGGGAGAAATTCAATCTCTAGGAAAGGAATCATCTGTTTTAGTTACATTTTCCATAAAAAAATTGATTTATCTGACCGCTATTTTTGCCACAGCACAGCCAGGTTTATTTATAAACTCATAATAAGTCATTAAAGTCTTATTATTTCCAATCCCTTCCTGTGGGATGTCTTCTCTAACCACCAGCCCCCAGGAATGATGCCGTCCTGGGTGCCATCTGGACTTTCTTTGTATGTCTGCCTCCGCTATCTCAAAGGGCTTGTCTTAAATTGTGTTTTTTTTTTTTTTTTTAAAGATTTTATTTTTTCCTTTTTCTCCCCAAAGCCCCCCGGTACATAGTTGTGTATTCTTCGTTGTGGGTTCTTCTAATTGTGGCATGTGGGACGCTGCCTCAGCGTGGTCTGATGAGCAGTGCCATGTCCGCGCCCAGGATTCGAACTAACGAAACACTGGGCCGCCTGCAGCGGAGCGCGCGAACTTAACCACTCGGCCACGGAGCCAGCCCCTCAAAGGGCTTGTCTTAGCTGGGAAGTGTGAGCGTGTCCAGTCTTTGCATCACTTCCATTCTTCTACTGGATCCATTATACCTCCCCAAAACCCTGGTGCTGACCACAGGAAACAAGTTACTTAGTCCCACTGTCCCTCATTCCGACAGCCAGCATTCAATTCAGCAAAAACCATGGTGCTTGCCACCTCCCTAAGTAAAAGAGTTACACTGAGACTAAAAGGGTTTCTCTCCAAACTGGAGACAGCTGTGAAGAAAATTAATTGTTATTTATTGGAAAACATTTTCAATTGAAGACATTGAGACTGAGGTCATGGAACAAAGGAAAGAAGGTTTGCTTGCAAAATTTCAGACTTGGCCAAGCCACTCAGCAAGCAAAACGGGGTCGTATTAATAGTGAGGCAAAAGTCCCAGTGTGAGGTAGACCAACGTGTTGTACATTTTAAAGTAATGATAGGCTATAGATGATGGGGGAGGCAGGACCGGAGAGTGAGAGTGAGAACGAGAATGAGAGAGAGAGAGAAGAGCAGAGAAGAACAGTCTGGAGGAACTCAGAGGAGCTTAGTTTCCTCAGCAACTAGAAAACGAGGATGCCTACTATGGATGTTTTAGTGCCAGCCAGAATGTTATCTGCCAACCGGCCTATGTCATAAAAACATCTGTTTATCCATCCAACAAACTGATGGCATCAGCACTCTTAGAGACCGGCCCACCACCATTATGCTCCTTATCACCTTTCTATAAGACAATTCCCGTGAAGACATTCAGTGGCTAATATGTCTCACTTACCTACCTGCTACAGATCAGTCAGGTGTCAGTGGAGAGGCCAAGGTAGACATAGAAACATTTGGTATCAACAGTCGGAATAAACCATGAATTAGGTATGGAGAAAGCAGAGCAACCATTTATGACCAGCCTTGGCAAGACAAGACGTGGGTTCAAAAAGAACTGTCCCAGCTCACCGTGGACTGCCCTGTCCCCTAGATGGCTGTTTCAAGAGCGTTTGATGATTACTCACATTCCCTTCCTTTCAATGTGCCTAAGAATCACATTGAGGATCCTGTTAAGAAGCAAACTCTGATACAGTAGGTCTGGGGTGAGGCCCACAAGTCTGCTTATCTTACAAGTGATGTCAGTTGTGCTATTGGTCCAGGGACCACACTTTGAATAGCACGATACCACAATATAACAGCGCCTTTCTCACCTCTGTGTCGATTGCACTAGGTAAATATTTGTTTAGCTTGACTGAATTGCAATGGGGCAGCAGTCTTTGCTCTTGATCTGTCACTTCAGGTACGTAAGTAGGACATGGGGGAGAGGTGAGGTACAGACTGGACAGATAAATCAGGCACATTCTACGATTCCATAAGGACAGCCAATGCCAACAACAATTGCCTAGCTTTAGTTGAAGGGAAGCTGTCAGATTATACCTGCGTTTTCAGTGATCCTGTGAGCAGCTAGGTAGGCTTGCTACTGGCTCTTACATTTCTGTGGCTTTGCTTTAGGTAAAACTGAGGAAGAAGACACAAAATTCTGATCTTCCAGAAAAAGTACTTTCTGGTAGTAGGACAGAGATGTGTTCAAGTCCTGCCCTGTATATTTAAACCAAACAGACCAGTCCAGTCCTTACACTCCGCTAGGAGGCTGGCAGTCCATAAAAACTGGACCTTGAAACTTCCGCGGGGTCTTTTCACCCTTGCTTACTCCAATTCTTGCCATAGAGGCAAGGAGGATGGTCACGGAGCTCTGTTGAAGGGTCAGGAAAAGCTTTCTACAAGACGTGATGCCTACTAAGCTCTGAAGAGTCAGTAGGAGTTAGCTCAGGGGTGGGGAGGGGAAGAATCATTCCCAGCTGAAAGAACAGCATATACATATGGGAATTTGGGATCTGCAAGTCACTCAGTGTGGCCAGAGTGTAGACTATGAGATACAGGGTGGGCAGGAGATGAGACTGAGAGGTTGACAGAGGACAGATGGTGATGAAACATGAGCTTCTCTAAGAAAGTACGAAGACACCTTTGGAATATTCTCATTTTCAATGGAGAACCTGGACTCTGATATCCAAAGGTGTTTCTTCTCTAAGAGATTGCCTGGCAGTCAGTTTCCCACCATTAGCTCTCAGATAGTCTCTCTGGAAGACCATCATGAGATGCCAGGCAAGACTCTCTCGACTGCTTCCCACCTTACGGTTTTCATCTCTTCCTTTCACAAGAAGCAGAGAGACAATCATAAACTGATATTTCTGTCCCACGAACATGGAATTTGGAGATTGGAGGTTGTAAAGCTACAGAATGTCTCACACTTTATGAACTGGATCTGACAGTAAATGCTGAGCAGATGTTGAAGCTGGGTTTCTCATATAAATGAGAAACACACACATATATATCCCTTACCTCACAATCCAAAGATAGCTATTTTGCGTAGTTGTTGCTGATTTTATGTTGTTGTTGCTTTTTTCCCTTAACATACTCTGATCATGATTTGAAATAGTCATAACATGAATGGTAACCTGAAAATAGAGAACATGACTTGAGCAACAAGAATTTCAATGCAACAAAATTGTATGGTTTATTTTACTTGTATTTATTCAACTGAAATAAGACAATCTCTGGCTATTTGCATTAACCCTTTAGTGACAGCTGTGGAACGTCTGTGAAACCAGTGCAACAAATTTTGCATGTGCATTTGAAAAAATGTTATGTATAACATCTGTTTTCATTCATGGGCACGGTGCATTATTTCATCATGATGTATTCTTTATGGTATTATTTTCGAAATCTATTACCCACAGATCACCAGAAGATCTCTTGTCCTGTCGTCTTTGGGATAATGAACACTCTCCATATGTGTAAATCTGTCAGGCCATGCCTTCCTAGAATGACAGTTACTAATTTACAAATCAAAGAAATCATTCTTACCTTTTTTAATCAGTGACTGTTTTACTGCAGAAATACAGGAAGGGTCATTAGCTTGAACTATGAACTATAAAACATCTCATCAAAGAGCCTATCAGGAGAGAACAATTTAATCTTTCTTGCTTTTTCTTTAAAAGGGATTTTTAAAATCAAGAAATTCCAAAAGATCTGTTCAATTTTTGGAAAAACAATTGATAAAACAATCCTGCTTCAAATTCATGTTGAAAATTGCATTGTAAATAAAGGCGTCAAAATTAATCTAGCAATAAATCCTTTTGCGTTGAGATTCTCGGCACTTTGATACCTGATGTCCTGCGTAATGTTTACCCAGAGCTCTTGTTGGTCTAGACAAGAACGTTCCTCAGAAAGGTATCAGCATAGACTTGGTTTTATTCTTTGGATGGATTCTCAAGAAATGAAAGTGATAGATGGGTATAAGATGTGCCCTCTAGAGGAGCAGGGCGCTACCTGATTGATGCTCAATTCTGTGGGATACTGTTGCAAGCCTTTTACTCTCTGTCACTTGAATCTATTAAATGAGAGTTTATTAAATATATATTCTGTGACAGGCACTGTGAAAAGTTTTGAAGGAAGTTATTCTTACCCCCACCCCCCAGAACCTACAGGTAATGAAAAAATGCCCAGAGAGAGGTTGTCAAGAATATCTGAGTTTCAGCATCTGTTTTTGAGATGCTTCAGGCCAGAATGCTCACTCCTGACATAGGCCGCTACAGGGATGGGCAGAGGGCAGCTTGACGCTCCCAGAGAATTCAGAAAGAAGGAGAAATGGGTAAAGTACACAGCAAAGCAAGAAACGGAAATGTGGATTTTGGGTAAAATCTAAAAAGAATGCAATTGTCAGTTATCCAGGAAAATTATTTCTGAATGGTTGGTTTATCCAGTATTACTCAGTGGAAATTAAAAGTGCATGAAAATAGAACAAACAATCAAAAAATGTTGTTTTTCTTTAATAAGATAGCAAACTTTCAATTTTAAAATAATTTTATTCAAGCATATTTTGTGTTATTAAGATTTTTATTAGCACTAGATTTGAACAATTTTGAGTCTACTAAGTACTATTATATTCATTTAAAACTGGGGGGAAAGTCATGGTTTCTGTAAAATAAAAACTCTGTAGGTTTAAAAAAGTCTGCTTCCTTGTCTGTAATATTTTTTTCTAGGTTTAAAAACATCTTGTGTTTTTCTTTGGTAGGCGAAAGTGGAATCACGTGCCATTAGAGTCAATTTTCGCTCAGGAAGAAGGCTGCTTTCATGTCTTCATTAAGTTACATCTAAAAGGAACAGCCTAAGCGAGGCGGAGTCCCTCCACTGAGTATGCAAAGTTGAGAATGTGGTTGTGATGCTGATTGCAAGATATCTTTATGAGGCTGGCAACACCCAGAACTTCCTTTAAGACAGGGCCATGAAGTGAAGTGTGTGGTTGGAATCTTGCTATAACTGTTTAAGGCTTTAATCCTCCTTTTCTTCTATCTCGTGTATCATTTTGCAACTCTCCTTGGAATTGTTTCATTTACAGTATTTGGATAACTTCAAAGTTGATAGAATGGAAGGAGAGATGAAATATTTGCTTGTGAGCAGTTGAACGATATGGAGTTATTTTATCTAAGAACATTTACTTTTTTAAGTGGTGGAAAAATGAGAACTATGGGTATTAATACACTGTTTGCACATTGATGACACTAGCCACAAACATCCCTCCCTTTTCAAGTGGTACCAGTGAAAGAGAGTCTTCTGGAAAAAAGATTAGATGCCCTATGTGACCCAAGGGAGAGGATTAGGGTCAATGGATGAATGTTACATCAATACAAGTTTGGCCTAGATTAAAAGAGCCACTTTCTATCGTTAATATCTGAGCAGCAATGACATGGAAAATTTTGAAGGTAGTGGCCTTACTGTCACTGGAGGTGTGCAAGAGGAAGCTTAGTAACTCTTAGCAGGGTACTTTCTAAAAAGAGTTCAAACCCTGAAAGGGTTACTAGCTTAGATGGGCTTTCAGTTTCCTTCTGAATCTGTCTGAAGTCAGGATTTGGCGTCTGCCTTCTCAGGCCCATTTTTTCCTAAGCTTCTGCTCGCCTTTGCAGGGTAACAGACAAGTTAAATTTCTTGGGTCTTCCCAGATTCTCACTGGGGGGTTAATTTGGGATGCACAGAAGGGCACTTCTTGCTCTGCAGCTTCCCTTGATTCTTGGAAATTGGGGATCCAAGCATCACACTGATGCTGACACATGAGGGATATGGAGAGAGGGAACGACCCCTGAAGGACTTCCCCAATCCTGGGCTAGCAAGAATATAGATAGCGTGTGGAGCCAAGACACCGAGGAGCCATGTGCAGCTTCCAGGAGCTTCATCTGAGCTCCCTCCTAGTCCTTGTGGTTATGCCTTGCTGTGGCCATGCCTTGCAGATCCAGGTGTAGGCTGCCCCAGGTTAAGCCTTTCTTGCTCTTTCTCCTGGGGACAGTGATTGGAGGGTGAGAGTCACGAAGTACCGAGGTACCGTCTTGGAGTTCCCTGAAGCTGAACTGGTTCACACGTTTCTGAGATAGGATCTTTTCTCTCTTCTGATCTGTCTTCACCTCCATAATCATCCCATAATTCTCTTTATCTTTTTCTCTAGAGTCTTTTTCTGGCGCTTAAAACCAAAAGAACCTTCAGTTATATAATGGTTTAACCTCACGTACGGAAAAGAAAATACGAGGCACACTCAGGCCGCCTTCAGTTTCAAGAAAACATGAAAATAAATTTCAAATCATTGTGGCGCAGGTTGCCATTATGAAGGGTTGGATAGGTTTCATTCTGTTTACCCAGAAAAATGAATGGAGACGTTGCAGAGTTTGTGAGTGACAGCACGGAGTCGTGGCAAAGGCGTGGAGGTTTGAGGCAGAAAACTGGCCTCTAGCATAGCCTTCATGCTGGCCAGGCAGCTGTGGGAGCTTTGGAAAGCTCTCTTCTTGCTGAGCTTTAGTTTCCTCTCATCTAAAATAAGAAACTTGGATCAGATGATTCCTAAGCCCATTCTAATTGCTAAAAGCTTTAAGTTAGGCAGCTGAGACACAGAGAAGTCAACTGCCTGGCCCAAGCACACAGAGCAAGTTGGGAACAGCCTAAAGACGCGGACCTAGGTACAATGTTATCTCAATACTGAAGCTCTTTTAGAGGAGTTTGGACAGCAAAGAGCATTCAAGCCTTCACAATCTCTCCCAGTGTGGGGAGAGGTTGATATGCCCCAAACTCACAAGGCTGTCAGGTAAATCCCTCTCATGACTGTGGTTGCCATCTTCTGCATTTTGGGGGTTTTGCTTATTTCTTCCAAGTCACTTGCACAGCAAATTTAATATTCACAGATTCTTTCTGGTTCCCACACTGACCCACGTGATTTTAGCATCCGCTGTAGCAATATGACAGCAAATGCCAGTGTGTTGTGAAAAACACAGAAAGAGTGAGCAAAAGTGTGTTCAGTGAACAACAGTAAATCCTGACGTCATACATTTGAAGAGCTCCATCTCATTTTCATTTTATTTTTTGGAGCCAGAAAATTATTTCCTATGAACACGTACCACAGTCCACCTCAGATCCTTGCTTTAGAGAAAAAAACGTCACCCTTCTACTCTGGTTCCTGGCTGATGTTTCCAAATGGCTAGCTCAGCTCCCGCTCCATGGCAGCACCGGAAATGAAGTCAGTCTACAGAGAAGGAGCTAGTTGTGTTCCTGTGCTGGAACAATATCTGGATGTACTGGAAAAAGTCAAGACAAAATCCACTGCTTATTCTCAGCTCCACCCCTACTTAGTGATACCATATTGGGCAAGTGACTTAACTTCCCTAAGACAGCATCTTTGGCTATAAAATGGGAAAGTGAAACTCACTCAGGATTGTTCTGGGAATGAGGAACTGTGTCTAACCAGCACAGTAGATCCAATAGATCATGTTTACAATGCATGAGTGTTAGGACTTTCGAGTGTTTGCTGCAGAAATTTAATATTCAATATCTCTCTGATGAGTTGGAAAACATGACAAAGCTATTGAGTTGAAGGAACCAAAAAGAATAATCTATCGTGGAGAATTTCTTACTCTGGTCCAGGCTAGCCCTGTATAAGAAAATAAACTTTCTAGACCAGGCTGTCTAAGGTTAAGAGAGTTATTGAGCCTTCTCAGTCTGGTGAGCTCCTGAGAGTGACTTAGAATAAGTGAGTGCATGGCACGCAAGACAAAGTTACTGTAAGCTTGAGGCAAATCAATGTTTCTTCTGCCACCTTGCCAAGGGGTAACAATCAAGCAGCTAGTCCCACTGAGAGAGTGGGAAATTCAAACAGTTTGGGGCTGGGAGATCAGACGAAACCTTGTGTGGATGTGTGTGTCTCAGAGTAAGGGCAGACAGAGTTCTCTCTGAAAGTATTAGTGAGAACTTCAGGCCAAGGAGGATTAATTCTAGTCAGTGTGGCCCCACACAAACAAGGAAGCTTAAGAATGATCCCTTGTCTGGGAAATACACGGCAGAGAAGAGGAATCCATCCATGAATCCAATTGGCCGTCTGTCGGGGACATGGTACCCACTGGTCACCAAACTCACGGAGCCTTGAATACAGGCAGGACCAGAATCATTACATTAGCAAACTCAAGACTAGATTTTTGTTTTTGTTGTTGTAATTGTTGTTTTCCTTTAGGCCTGATAAGTCTTACGCTTCAAACCTTCCCTGGGGATACAGGGGAATACTCACATTTTTATACTCTATTTTTCTACGGCAAGAAAAAAACATGAAAGAAAGTAAAATAAAACTATGTAGTCTGTATATTAAGAAAGTCTGGACATTCAGATCTTGCTAAATGCTTCTCCGTTCCACTATCACTGAGAAAGCCTGGCTGGACCACTCATCCATTTTATGGGCTTGGGGAAATATGTCTGAGTTGTCTCCCTCATCTGTTAAAAACAAAATACAAATGATATATGCGAAGTTCTCTTAATTAGCTTCTTTCCGGCTTCTCTGTGCTCCTTCAGCCACCCGGCACTCTCTCTCTCTCCTGGGTGGAATGTGTGCCCCTGAAGATTCAAGGCACACAAACACACTTGCTTTGAGTGGATTTTGATGCTTTAAAGGTGAGTGAGGCTCATCGAGTGGAAGATATTACTGTATAGATGACGTATTATTAAACCAAGTCCTGACATTGCCTTCCCATTGATCTCCCTGAAAGGAAGTTACTTTAATTCAGGAACACTGGGACTCTATCTGGGCTGAAGGGAAGACAAACACAATGTTGTAACATCCTTGGGAAAATGTCACTGAAATGGGTCAGCCTTTCTATTTCAGAACTGTGCTCATCTGAAAACATTAAAGAACACTAAAAATAAGTACACAGTGTGCTCTCAGCTACTCAAGCCCAGCCAGTTCGTCTTTGAGAAGGCCTTCAGCTATTAACAATCGACTTGTGGCCACAGCAGCCTTCTATGACTTTCCCAGGGAGTAATGTGGGCATTTTTGGAAGGCTCCTCATCGCTCACTGCCCCGCATGCCTTTTCCAACAAGGCAGAAACGATTTGGACAATATTAATGTCTTGAGTGTGGGGTGCAGACAGTAGAGATGCTACGGGCAGGACTTAATAAATCCAACTTTTGTGCAGAGCAGATGCAGAGTCAGGCTGGCCGGAGAACGTTCTCCAAACTTGTGATCCAGTTCTAAACACTGGATTTCCACATTTAACCTGGAAAAATAAACAAATTTTGACATTAACTTTATTTCTGTTCCTCAGTTTTTGCCCTTTGTCCCTGTATTAAGCTATCCTGTACTATCCCCTGGTCTTTATAGATTTAGGAACAGAAATACTTCAGAGCTGCCTCAGAGAACAGCGGCTCTGGAGCCAGATAAACTTGGTGACGGTTTCCAGTCTTGCCACTAACGAGCTATAGAAGCTCTGCTTCATTTCGCTTTGCCTCCCTGAGTCTGTTTCTCCCTTTATACACAGTAGAAACCGTAGACAACTAGTCAGTTTGCTGTGAGGATCGGGGATGCTGAACCTAAATCACCTGGAATACTGCTGGCTGCAATGTAGGTACCATTTGAATCCCATTTGTGAAGACTATTGCTGTTGCCACTGCTGTTTTCATTGCTCTTACTTGGTTCAATACTCTTCCACTAAATGTGCCAGATCTGGCTATGAAATGATCTTTTGCCTGAAATCACAACTGGATTTTTGAGCGTCACTTGATGTTAAACTCACAGTCCCCAACTTGACAATTCGTTGCCTTAGATTTTTATGTTTTACCTGCCCCAGCACTCACGAGAAAGCACCGTCCTCAGGGCCTAGCCCAAACGCCTACCTCTGGGTTAACTCTTTTCACTTTGTTTGTTAGGATTATTTATGCATCCGTCTTCTCTAAACAGAGCGCTCCTTGAGGACAGGGAGCAGGTCTGATTCATCTCTTGTTCTTCGGGCCTAGGACAGGTGAGGCAAGGTCTATGTTCTCAGCTCTGTTTGCTGAATTCTTTGGGAGACTGTGTTTATCCTGGCTGCTGTCACTTCCTCCATGGCTTTGTAGCTGCATTTGGCTTTCCTGTCCTCCCCAAACCTCATCCCTGTGGAGGGCGGGGTTCCAAGAGACGACCTTTCCTTTCTGCCCCTACACTTCCCTGCTGGCTGCTGTCCCACAAGGAGATTTTCTTCCCAGCCGTCAGTTAACAATTCAGGCACGTATTGCTTATGGGAACACAATGAAACTTGACCTGAAAAAGCTTGTAGTGATTACTATAATCATAATAATTTATATATTAAAGAACTTGGGAAGGAAGGAAGGAAGAAATTAAAGAAGGAGGGTAAACAAGAAGGCTAGGAGGCAAAGAAGAAGAAAGTAAGAGAGGAAATTCTTATAAGAATCTACGTGGTGATAAGTCTTGGGCCAAACACTTTTACGAAATCCCTGAGGGATATTTTTAAATTTCTGTCTTAATATTGAGAAGACTATGACTCAGACACAGGATAAATAACTCCCCAAATCATACATGTACTTAGAGGTAGCTTAACCATTGGAAGATGTTAGAATAGATCTCAGAGTTCCAAAAAGTATAAGAGAAAACTAATTAAAAAACAACCATCAACCAAACCAAAAGATATCCAAACTCTATATTGCTAAGCCCACCTCCATTTTGGCATGTAGATTTCAACTCTAGGAAAAGCTTTCGTTAAGTTTTATGAGGAGTGCTATTCAAGGTTTCTTACAGAACTGCTTGTAAGCCCAGGTAAGATGGATCAGCAAGGGTACTTTCCCACGTAAGGCTCTGAGTTTAGGCAATTCCCTGAGGTTCTATTTTCTCCCATTCTTTTGATGTCTGAAGAATTCTCTGCCTCCAGGAGGGCCATAGCCTGTTTGCTCTCTGTTGAAGTCTTTGAGAGCTCTCCCCTTCACTCTGCATGTATGGGCACAGGGTTTGCATTTTTAAATGACAGCTGAAATCCATAGAAACACACAGCTTTTCACATTTGGAAGTTAAAAAAAAGACTTTGCTGCCTGAGCAGCAAACAAAATGTCATGAAATGAGTATAAATCAAGAATGACTGTGATCCTTTAATTACAAAACTTGCCAAGGTTCCAATGTTTTATACACGTTGGTCACTATTTTTGAAGTAACAACTAATCTCTGATTGTCAACAGAGTGCAAAAATCCAGTAGTTCCCTCTAGATATGCTCAGGGCACAGCAATAATGAGAAGGTCAATAATTACTTTGTGCACGACTGAGCCCCATGATTCAGGGTTCCTTGCCTTCCATGTGGAATTCCCTGGCCTGACCAGTCTCACTAGTTCTTCCCAGACAATAATTCAGTGAAACTGCCTTAGTTCAGAAAGTATTAGCCAGAAAAACACAATAACTTCAACTCATTTTGTCTTGCAATTTTCTGTTCTCTGAAAGATCACAGATTCTCCAAATCACCAGAGAATATGGAAAAAGGGCAAGGTCTGTGCACATAGATTGGGCCATAAAAATTGGAAATTTGGACAGTGGTATGCTGGTAAATGTTTAACACCTGGTTCTTTGAGAATATATATTTGATTTTGCTGATATAAAGTGTAGTATATATAGTACATAATTTATAAATAATAATAACAACCACAATCCTTACTATAAATTCCGTAAAGGCAATTGCTTCTCACAGAATGCTTTTGTTGACTTTTGCCAAACTCTTGTATCCATAGACAAAATATGCTTTCAATTGACAGATGAAGATAGTTCCAACACGAATGTTAGTTGATATTTTAATTTATCTTAACAAGTAAATCAAAGTCAAACAACAAAGAAGTGTGTCTGAACTTCACTCATTTGTCAATGATGTGAGCAACTTCTTTGCTGAATTGGATAATTGTTTTCAAATGCTGGAAGAATATCTACTCATGATACAATGTTTATTCACAGTGTTTCAGCTACAGGCATCACACTCGTTTAAATTTAATCTGCATTAACATTTTCTCCATAATTTTCTTAAGTCTAGATAATCAACAAAACAATAAATCAAAACTTGTATCATAGTGTTTGCCAGATTCCATGGTATAAATAGACACTCCAGGACTGATTTCAATCTACCAATGTGACGTCATTGAATACTGAGTTGGGAAGAGATTCTCAATAGCACACCATTATACAGTATTTCCAACACACAGTTACAATAGATGTAAATAACCTCAAGAGCATACATAATGGCAAAATACAGCAAAATAATTAGCAAGTGATAAGTTTTGAGTATTTATTACTTTTGTTTTTGATGTAATTTTATTGTACATTTACATAATTTAACATTTAGTAACTACTATGCTTAACAATCAATTTGCAAAATTCCTGAACATTTAACAATTAGCTCTTGCAAGACGGTATAAGCCAGCTCCAGCATACTACTGAATTTGGGGTTGAGGGGGAAATATAATTGATAATTTAGTGTATTTCAAAGCATTGATTTCAAACTTGACTCTGCTTTCTAACTCCAGTTTTTTTGTTTAATTCTAAACAAGAATTCTTTTTAGAATAAGGGTACCCCACTCCTCACTCAAGCTTGCTAGAAACACTAGGTTACTTGAAATTGACAAATGTGGAAATGCAAATATTATGCAAATACAAAAACTCAGGGCTTAGCAGGTGGGATCAAAGAATTAAGTATGAATATTGAACAATTCACTCAAGCAAGCACCTGATACCTATTTTTCTTATTCAAACTAACAATTACAGAGTGCTGCTTCAGACTGTACCAGTTCATCAGATTTTGAGAAGAAACTCCATTAGGATCAATGAGTTTTGGGTATGGATAAGGTTGGTTTGCTTGTTTGTTGGCTTGTTTTAAGTTTTCCCACTGATACATCTTAAAATTGTCTCTAAAGATATATTTTTTACACTTTTGTGTAGAGAAATAAAAAACCCTTTCACTATAAATATTTGGTTTTTAAATCCTATGCAGATTCAGCCTTCGTCATTAAGCAAACGAACAAAGAAGATGCTAAAATTGAAAAAGCAGATGAGAAGTATTAGAAATTTCATTGAATTTACTTCAACATGGATCTTATAAATTTGATTAATTTTAAAAAACCTCTTGCTAGGGGAGTCATGGAGTTATTAAAAGAGACAGGTATTTACCAAAAATTGCCAGTCTCCAATATGCTGATCAGAGTGTTTGCCCTAATCAAGAAGTTCCTCTTTATTTTTTTCTTTAAAAAACTTACCCATTACACATATATTTAAAGGATAAAGAGGAAATATTATGAAAAACTTTATCCAATAAATTCAATAAACTAGATGAAATAGACAAATTCCTTTAAAAAACCCACAAATTACCAAAAGTACTCAAGAAGAAATACATCACTTGAATAGTCCTATATATATTAAAGAAATTAATTTATAGTGGGAAACATTCCCACAAAATTCCCTTCAGTTCCTTTTAGTTTCACTGATGAATTCTACCAAACTTTTAAGGAAAAATTAATAGTAATTCTACCAAAAAATCTTCCAAAAATTGAAGAAAAGAGAATAATTTTTAATTCATTCTAAGAGACTAGCATTACCCTGATACCACAACCAGGCAAGGACTTTACAAGAGAAGACTATGACAGACTAACATCTCTCATAAACATCAATACAAAATTCTTGACCAAATTTTAGTTAATTGAAAAGAGCACATTTGGCATATACCAAGAATGCAGGTTGCGTTAACATTTGAAAGTTAATGTAACTCACTGTCTTAGTCAGTTCGAGTTGCTATAACAAAAACACCACAGTCTGGTTGGCTTAAATAACAGACATTTATTTCTCACAGCTCTGGAGACTGGAATGTCTAAGATCAAGGCGCCAGCAGATTCTGTGTGTGGTGGGAGCTCTCTTCCACATTTGCAGATCTCTCATTGTAACCTCAAGGCTGCATCCTCATCTTTTCTGGTTGTATCCTCACATGACAGAGAGCAGAGAGGGAGGGAACAAGCTCTCTGAGGTCTTTTTTGTGAGGCCACTAACCCCATTCACGAGGGCTCCACCCTCATGACTTAATTACCTCCCAAAGCCTCACCTCCTAACACCATCGAGTTGGAGATCTGGATTTCAAAATATGAATTTTGGGGGGACACAAACATTCAGTTCATACTGCTTACCTTATTAACAAACTAAAAAAATTCACATATCAGTAAACGTAGAAGAAGCATTTGACAAACCCAAAATTCATTCCTGATAAAAACCTAGTAAAATCGTTAAAATAAGTAAGTAAATAAGTAAGTAAGGCCCAACACAAACCTGATCTCCAAGCAAGTTTTCCTCACCTGCAGAAAGGAAATTTTACCTCTTACCTCTGAACTTCTCTACTATCAGTTATTTCTGCTTCTTGTTCCTCGCTTGTATCTCAAGTTGGGGGTCACATAAAACATTTCAGTTACTCTACTTGGCAAAAAGTATTGCTTGGGGATTTGGGAACTCAGGCTCTGCCCTATACAATGAATGCACTTGAACTGATCACTTTACTCCTCTGAGCCTGTTTCTTCTTTTGGGAAATGGAAGTTTGATTGTGACTCATTTGAAAAAAGAAATTCATGTGAAGCTGTATTTTTTATTGTAAAGCACTGCGTTTGCTGGCTACCAGCGTGTCACTTGCTTCTGTCAGGCCTCTGGCTTCCTCTTCTTTGCAGCGCCTCAGGCAGGTCTGGCCAGCAGGAGCAGGACTCAGCAGTGTCTGCAGTAGACCTCGTGGTGCTGTGGTGGTGCTCCACCGTTGGGTACCCAGTGAAAGGGAACTCAGTGCTTTCTGTAATCACCACCATCAACAGAGACCATCCCAGATCTGAGCAGTTTAAGCCCTCTGGGCCTTGGCACAATTTGTAGCCCCGATTAATTAGTTAATGTTCACAGAGCACTTTGAAGATAGAAAACGCTGTGGGAGTGCTAAGCCCATTAATGATGATGATTATATAAATTTGAGCTCCAAATTCAGCAATCATTATTGGAAGGGGCAGCCCAGTTGCTGATTCACAGCAGGGCAGTGTCTGAGACCCAGAAAGCCCAGGGAAAGGTGTCAAGAGCAGCTCTGCCCCAGGGGCTCTGGGGCATTAAGGGAGCTCCAGGAAGCAGGTGGGCATGTGTCTTTCAGAGCCGCTCACCCTGCTAGATATGCTCCCTGTCTGCAAGGTGGGTCACTCACTTTTCAGGGAGCTTATACTGAGAACTTGCTGTGTGAGAAACTCTATTCAAAGCCGTATCTAGTAGAACTCAAAGTCCTACTCCTTCCATCAGGCCACAGGTTTGGGGGTCACATAGTGGTGGGTACAAATCCCAGCTTTGGTAACTTGACTGAGTGTGACTTTGAGAAAGTTATGTTACCAGCGTAGGCCCCAGGATCCCCATGTCTAAAACAAGTAAAAATTGAAGGTAATAATATCAGCGTTTCAGAGTCGTGTGTATAAAATATCTAGTAAGAAACTAGCACAACTGGAGTGCTCAGTAAATAGTAAGTCTCGTTATTTCGTTACTGAAATATGCCCATGATTCCAGAAAATCAGCACTCTTGTGCTTATGTCCATTGATGTGGATTTTAGTTGCATTTGCTAATTAGGCCTTTTTTAGGATCATCTCCCCTTTAGCCTCTGGGGATTCCCCCTTCCCCCTGCCACCACCTCTGTGGTCCTTATTAGAAGAAGGGAAAAGCTATTCTGTTTAATGTTTTCCCTTGCTAGCTGCACTTCTCAGGGCCCTCAATAGCTCTTTGTCAATGACCTAGTTAGTTCACGGAATATCTCACTTTTGGAAGAAACTTGATGTCCTTGAGTGCTTTGAACACAGAAGTGCGATCAAAGTGCTGCTTTGCCCTGGCACAGTCTCTTGGCTTCAGGCAAAGCAGTTAAAGGCCCACACCTTAAAGGCCTCAGACTGGGTCTCTTCTTGGTGCTAGGAGAACATGGCAAGGGCACCCATCATCAAGTTGTGCCTAAGAAATTTCCCAGGCAGTGAACTGAAGCTGTGGACTGCCTGCCACTTCCACCCGTGTTTCTCAAGACCCTCTCCATTGGTGGTCCCACTAAAGCCTCACAGCTCTTTACCACCAAGCTCCACTTGGGGAAGCTCGGGACTGTGTCCTCCGTTGGCACGTCAGGGGAAAGCCCTTTGAAGATGCAAAGGGTGTGAGTCATTCATAATCATCATGATTCATAAACCAACTTCAGAGACTTGGTTCTCTTTAATACTCATTATCCCTTCAATGGACTGAGTTGGGCCAATAGTTAATTTGCAAATTGCAGGACTCCATAAGGTGAGACTCTACAGGCAGGGTAATTAATAAATTATTTTTTAAAGAGAAGTTGAATTTATTCCATTTTCCAAATTTATTATACATATGAGACAATCTTTTGATTCCCTCCGCCCTCAGGGCTCAAGCGAGTTAATTGTCAGCTGTCCTTCCACCGTTCTCCTCTCATCCTCTTCTGGGGCTCTCAGTGTTGGTCATACATGCCTTATACTTCCAGGTTGCCATACTCAGAGTATGTGGCTCAAAGAGGACCCTTAACTGGCATTTGCTTATTATAAGATGCTTCACGAGTACGCTCACTCTGTCTTTGAATCAGGCATCACCACTCAGCTGGAAGCCATTAAAAATGAGTCCAAAAAATCCATTCACAGTAATTTCTTGGTCTCACTGACTTCCCTCACTCCCTATTCCTGTCTCCATGCCCCGATGTTTATTTCCCTGTGTCCTGGCCTTCTTGGCTTTGCTGTACAATGAAGTATATTACTGGTTGAATCGTGTCACCCTAAAAAAGATATGTTGAAGCCCTAACTCCCAGTACCTCAGAATGTGACCTTATTTGGAAATAGGGTTGTTGCAGATGTAATCAGTTGACATGAAGTGACCCTGGAGTAGGGTGGACTCCTAATCTAACAAGAAAGGACTGGTGTCCTTACAAGAAAATGTTCGTGTGAGGCACAGGGACACACGGGGAGAATACCTGGTGAAGACGGAAGACTGGAGTGATGTATCTACAAGTAAGGAAGGCCAAAGATTTCCAGGAAGCCACCAGAACCTAGGAATAGGCAAGGAAGGGTTTCCCTCCAGGCTTCAGAGGGAGCGTGGCCCCGTCAGCACCCTGATTTCAGACTTCCAGCCTCCAGAACAGTGAGACAATAAATTCATGCTGTTTTAAGCCACTTGGTTTGTGTCTTTTGTTCTGGCAGCCCTATGTGCAAAGGTGCAGGGCTATGGCAGAAATGCTATTTCCTAAGGCCAAGGCTGAGGCAAGGACAGTGCTGGCAATCAAGTCTACAGGTCAGCTAGCATTTAAAAATGTTCCCTCTTTGTACACATTACCTAATTTAATCATTTCAACAACCTGATGGAGTGGTTATTATTGTGCCTAAGTTACAGATGAGGAGACTAAGGCTTGGAAAAGCGAGGAAACATCTCTAATCACACAGCTAAAAGGTGCCAGACACAGGGCCAGATCCCCCTCTTCCTAAACCTTCACTGTTCTTTGTACTACATGATATTGTCTGAAATAATGATTTGTTCACTTGGATTTTTCTTATTGTTTTTGCTTGCTTTGTGGTCGTGGAGCTCCATCACACGCTTTTGGTAACAAGGACTTAGGATAAGGCTGATCTTCTCTGAAGTTCTGTCCCTCCTTCTTTCCATAGGAAGAACTTGCTGCCCTGGGGACGGATATCTTTGACAGGCAGTGAAAAACAGGAGTGCCTCAGCTGGCAGAAGGCTCCTTGTCCCTGATTCAGCTGACAGAAGGAGACACACCAGCTAAGAGTGATGGCGGCTAGCTGAAAATACACACTAATCTAATCTTCTGGCTGTTCTAGATGAATCTCAGGAATGTGGGAGGCTAGCACGGCAGATAGGCAATTATTGGCCGGACGCAGGATTGCATAATGCAATGATGACTAGGGCTTCCTGCTTCGGCTCGCATGCGGCCAGCTTGCCAAAGAGGGTTTATCTTCCCAAGAGAAACATGCCAACTTTGGGAGGATATGAAGTAACTGTGATTATGGGAAAAAAGACATGCTTCATGTGGAAAGAGTCAAGGTCTGTTTCAGTTTGTACTCTGGATCTCTCTTGTTTGTCCCCCCTCGGCTCTATCTCTTTTCTGCCCTTCTGTCTTTATCTTTCGGTCATTGGTCTTCTGAATTTCTGTGTCCCTCTTTATCTTTCTTTTGTTTTGCTTTTATTTTAACTTGACTCTTTGCTTTTTCTTCAAATTGTCTTACTGATTTAGTGTTTGAGGAAAGGGCCTTGATTCATTTCCTACAAACGATGCTGATAAACAGTCTCTGTGTGGCTTTGCATGGGCGTGATCTTGTAGACCGAAGGTGAAGTGGAAAGGACTCTGTTATTTAATACGCAACACGCTGATAGACCTTTTGATAACCAAACAAGCAAACTGCTGCCTCTCTCCTTTTTCTCCACAAAGACCCACATCAATTCCCTACAAGTACATTCACCAAGCTGCTCTCAACCCTGCCTTTCACTTGCTCTCTTTTGAAATACTGACTCTGAACTCCTCAGAGCGGCCAGGAAAATGCTTTCAGAGGGAAAATGGCTCACTTACACAAAAAAGAATATAGGAAGAACAGAAAGGGCTCTTAGTGATATTTCTGAGTTGCTTTTGTTTTTGTTTTCTTTCCAGATGAGAGAATAGTGAAGTCCAGAGTGGCCATGTCCCCAGGCCTGAGGGTCACAGCCGCCCTTCAGAACTGCTGGTACTCTAAGCTGCCACTGGCAACTCCTGGTCCAGTTTCCCGTAACACATTGTGCTTCCTCTCTTCCTGTTAAATAAGGCATTTTTGCATGGATATAAAAATGTAATGTGGCAGCTAAAAAATTATGGAGCTACAATACATAAAAATGTACAAAATCTGACAGCATTTATATTTATAGAAACCCCTCTGTAGGTCTTTATTGTTTTCTAAGATAACTCTGCACCATTAAACAAAAAAAATGTTGCATTGTTTAAGAAGACAGAAAAATATGTAATAACACATAAAAGCCGGTTAAAATTGAATTAAAATTTCCATGAAAATATTTTCGGGGGGCTTGAAGGGATCAGCATTAATTATCTAGAAAATACACCTCATTCACTTAAGCAAATTCGTGTTGAAGGATTGACATCTTATTGAATATTTATTATTTACCAGGCTCAATGGCAGGCATTTGAAGGAGATTAACTCACATCTCACAAGTTCTTATAAAGTTTTATTGTCTTATTTTAAATACGAAAGTCAAGTTCAGAGAGCTTAATTTACTGGCTCAAAGTGACATGGTTGCCAACTTGGTAGGTCAGCCTTGAACCTCGGGTCTGTCTGACTCCTACGCCTTTTCCTTTCACGTACTCTCTCTCCTTTCTGTGCCAGGAACTCTCCCAGGTACAGATGAAAACAAGATCTTAGTCCATTTTGGTAACACAACTCTTTCCCCTTGATACCCTCTATAAACTGTGAGGACATTCAAGAAACGCAGGGTGAATTTCACATCATCACAGCATGCTTAACCTACATTCGAGGTTTCCTATTAAGGAATTTAAACTACCGCATTTAAAGTCCTGATGGTCCTTGCAAAACACATGTGTTCTTCCACTATCCCCCACAACAATGATCAAATAAAGGCTTAAAATGTAGACACAATATTTTAAGAGATGAAATCTATATAACAAAGTGTTTTAACCTCCTCCCTAAATGGGATTAGCATTCAACACTTGCAGTAAGGCTTATGTTTTGTCAATGTGTTCTTATAATATTACCCAAATGCGTAGATGTCCTGAATATTAAATGATGCATGATCATACCTCATTGTGCTTTTTTATTTTATCGGTGAATTATCTACATGATGAACATTGTCGACCCCTACCTTGCCGCGAATTCTTCCAGCTGGAATCATCCTTTACTGCACACAGTTCCTGAGCCAATTCTGAACTATAATGGGAAGGATTTTAGAAGTCCCACCCCGAGGGCAAGGTGTGAGGGTGGGACCTGCTGAAGTGAAACCTGCTGACTTTTGCTGTGCCATTTCCATACTCAAGTTGAGCCTTGGTATCATGTAGCTTCAAAGACACACTCTACCATTGACATGGCCATGCTCCTCCTCCTCCTCCTCTACCTCCTTCTCTCCCTTCTCCCTCTCCTATCATTTCATCACCAATATCTGCATCCCCAACAGCACCATGACCAATCTTTAAACCAACCCTACGAGATAGCAATGATGATCTTCATTTTCTAGATGGGAAAATTGTGACTCAGAGAGTTTAGGGAACTTGCCCGAGACCACTAGCATCAGAGTGATATGAGCAGCATTCAAACCCAGGCCTGCCTGCCTACAAAATATAATGCCTTAGTCTCTACCTAAACACTCAGCTGTTTTTACCCTCCAGACCCCACCACCTCTTCCTTTGTTCTACATTCTAGACTGATCACCCCTCACCATCCTCCTCTCCATCCACCTAGTACTGACATCTGTCTACACCACATCTTTGGTTGATTGGGCCCTGGACTTCCCCCACTGCCCCACTGGGGCTGACCGTGTGACCACCTTAGCTTCCTCACCCCCATCCTACTCCACGTGGACTTTCTAATCCTTCATTCCCTTTCCTCAGAACCCAGTTGTGGTTGAAGTCCTGGAATGCTGTATGCTCAAACATCACAGAGTTAAGATAGTCTCAGGAAACATTTCTATATTAAGACAATATTAACTGTGCCTTCTTATAATAAATCTCTTGCCTTATAATGCATCACTTCACTGAAAAGTTATCTTCTTGAGTTGATCCTCCTGCTGTTGGCATTTCAGTCACCTATCAGCCCTTGAAGGCAGTGCAGGCACCTGCTGGTGCTGAGGACAGACTTCTCTGGTTCCAAATGTGCTTTCATTCAAAACTTCACTCCACCTGATTCTGTGGTCCGATGTAAACCTCCTACTGATCCCTTTGGATTCCCTGCCTGTACTTGATCTTGAAATCAGCCATCTCACTCTCCCTCTTGCTCCATGCCTCTCATAGTGCTAGGAAAGAACTCTATGCCCTGAAACTGGCCGTTTTGCTGCTGAGATGGCCTGCCTTGCTCCAGCCCAGTTCCTTCCTGGAGAGGGGTATTCAGACAGTATGTTTTTTGATGGCAAGGGAAATAGAAAATTTCTCGTTTCTGCCACCAACCAGCAAACACCTCTCAGACTCTCTCACCCACCCTTGAATCAAATACCTGAGGTTCTGACAAACCACAGGTATCTGACTTCCCAAACCACCATGAAATAAAGCAATTGTACAAAAAAGGGACAGAAGTTTAAAGAAATAGAGGCGTCCAGATGAAGTTATGTGTATTTCCCAAGCCTTTTATTTCATCGGTTTTCAAATAATTCTTTCCACTTGTTCACTCCATATGGAGATGCTAAGAAAGAGATAAAAACCTTCTGTGATGCTGCAGAGAAAGGCTGGCTCCAAAAGTCCCAGATCCCAACCCCGATGACTATTAAGGAAAGCCCAGGGTGCTCTGGGACAGCAGCTGGGAGGCAGGGAGAGTCTTCGGTGGACAAACAGGAGGCTGGTGTGCAGCTCTTTGCTCTGACACTGTCCTCCTGAGTTGTCCTGGGCAAATCTTTCTAGGTCCTTTCAGCATTCTTATTTGCAAAATGAATGAACTTCTATAGGTCCTTTCCAGGGTTACGATGTGAAGGAAAAGGTCGCATGTTGGGCTGCATTTACAACTTTCTGCCAGCCTGGACATAGAATGTGCATCCTGGTGGTTAGAAGGATGGAAGGCAACAAACAGTCAGCTAGGTGGAGGCAGTGGGGGAGATTAAATGGATGCCAGTGAACATAAGTTCTATGAACTCTTGTCCGGCTGTGGAGGGGAGGGCTGGGGGAGGGTGTTGATTGACCCATTCTTCTCTGATTCCTCAGAAGCCCGAATCTTGGAGGAGACGTGAGTCATATGCTTCCTTTCTTGCCATGTTAACACTACTTCTGAAATGTTTACAGAGCCTTCAAGGAGTGACCCGAGTTATTAAAAAAGTAGCAATTAGGGTGGCCCATCCCAGCAATTTAAAGCTTCCTGTCTAAGGAAGCCTGTGGGGAAGGGAGGAGTCAGGGAGGGAAGAAGGAGGGAGCATTCTTGTCTCCTGATTGGATCGCTCCATGATTTCCTTTCCAAATACAGAAAAAGGAGGGAGGGGGAAAGCTTGCCTACAGCCCCAGCTCCCTGGAGGACCCACATGCAGCTGGTGGGGCCCCCCTCCTTGCGGAAGTGATTCCCACTTCCCTCTTTGGGGGGATCCTGGTTCAGCTTTTAAAGCCTTTGGCATCTTTCGCCCGCCTCCCAAAATCAAGCTGTGTTGGAAGCTGCCTGATAAATGTCTCTCTGCACCTTGGCTGCTGTGGGACTTCCAGAGCGAGGTTGCTTCGCGATTTACAGCTGCTGTCTGAGAGGGCTTTTCCAGACACCAGCTTCGACCAGGGAGTCATCTCTGGCAAAGCGAGCATTTTGTCTAGTTCCAACTGCTGTTTGAAGTAGAATTGTTTTGTTCAGAACTTGCTGGCCATCCCTCCCTCAAGCCAGCCGGAATCTCCAAGTTCATTTCTTCCATGCAATTTGAGCTTAAGAAATGAGGCCCAGAAATTGGTTTGTCATGAGAGGCCCGCTGGAGCCCATGCTAGGGAGAGAAGAGCTTTCTTTTTCTGAACTGAGGTTACACAATGCTGGGCAGGCCTTGGATTTGTGGTCATGGATTCCCAGAACCCCAAGGGGCCCATCCAGGAAAACGCCCATGTTCCCTCGCCTTATCATCTGCTCCCTCCCAAGGGGATTTCATTTCCTTTATTGTTTTCCACAGTTGCTGGTGGCAGTCAGGTGCTCAGGACCAAGCTTGAACACGGGCTGCTTCCAAAATGCTCCACTTTTCACCAGCAGTGTAAGGTGGTGGGAGATCCCGAGCCTGGTGTAGAGACAGCGTTTTACCCTGGTCCTAGTTTATTCCACTGTGACAACTTCCTTGACCTCTTTTAGTGTTAATTCTTCATCTCCAAAATGAGACTAAGATCTTTGAGAAATTGGTGTTTGGATTAAATCTAATGTAGCTGGCACAAAGAAGGTAAACGGGTAAATCCAAATAAAATGTATATTTAAAAATTTTGTTGCTTGTTTCCTACTTTTGTTTTTTTTCCCAACTAACAGTTTTTTAGCCTCCCATTTGTATGGGAACCCAAAAGAAATGCTTTAAAAATATCAGTTATAATTTAGCACAAATGTGCTGAAGATAACTTTCCTAAGGGTAGATTTGACTAGATACTTTCAGCTGCATGACATTCATATGGGAAGGGTTAATGGAGATGTTATTAGCAGTAATACTTTTCTACAGGACACAGATCATGAAAACAATGTGAGGTTTTTCATATTGCGATAACATAGGTTTTTATCTTTGGGGGGAAAAGTCTCCTTGGGAATGTTGAATGCTGAATGGCAAATGACAGGCCATTTGAAAGAGGAGGAAAATGTGTTCCCTTTTGCTTCTCAACAATCAAGTTTCTCCCTTCTGAGGGAACTAGGAACTTATTTCTTTCAGGAAATGTGCTACGTTTATTCTGAAATATCCATCTCTTCCTTCCCACCGTACGTCTTCTGACAACTCCTTGTCCACACTAATACTCCGAGAGCAAAGGTGTGAAGTACAGTTATATCAACAAGAAATGGAAATTGTTCCTTTCTTCTTTCTTTTTTGACAGGTCTGTGATCTGGTTAATCGCATACGCAAGTGCACCTGATCTCCTGCCTAGATTTACAATCTCGTCCTGGAGATGCATCTGGGATGCTCATGACTTTTCGTATTATTTAGAAATTTTGCTTGAAAGAAATGGGAATAAGCAAATAATACGCTAGCTATTATTATTGTATCCCTCCATTGAGGTTCCTTCATTTGTGCTCCACTCCTGTGTACACAAACACACACACACACACGAATTCCTGGTCCGTCTCGCAGGTAATCCCAAGTCCCCTGCTTTCCTCCCTCCTCTGGGAAGAGTTACCATACTATGGTCTCTATTTAAATCACCTGAGGATCTTGTATACTTTGGTGTCTATATGTATCACCTGGGGATCTTGTCACAATGCAGATTCTGATCAGTTGGTCTCGGGTAAGGATGGAGAGCATGAGTTTCTAACAAACTCCCAGCTGATGCCGGTGTGGATGGGTCTGTGGACCACACTTTGAGTATTGAGTGTGTAGTGGACAGAGCAATAGATTAGCACTCAAGAAACTCAAGCGTATTCTTTAGGTTTTGTTACAAATTACCTGTGTGACCTTGGCGGTGCTTTCTTTTTTATAGGTCCTCAGTTTGCCCACTTAGAAATTGAGGGAACCGAACCAGCTAACTTATAAGATCTTTTCTGATGTTGTTGTTTAACTTGATCTTAGATTCTTACTGCTTCCAGTCCATCCAAGAACACCACTTAAGAACAAAGAACAGAGCAAGCCTCAAGGTTATGGGGTAAAAGGGGATGAGAACACATCGAGAGAAACAAAAAGCAGAGAGACGCCTTTCTCCACGGCTGGGAGCCTTGTCTATGACGTGGACATGTTAAAAGCACTCATTTGTATTATAAGGAAATGTGAACATTTCCTACTAAAGCCCCACTGCTTTCTCATCCATCACCCTGGACTTTTGTAAGAATTAAATGAGATAATGCAACAATGCCCATCAATGGTGAAGGGCTGAGTAATGTTTGTACACTCGCACTTTAGTACATTATACAGCTGTTCAAAAGAAAGAGTTAGGGCTAAATAAATTGACTTGGGAGGGATTTTCACAGGCTAGTATTGATTGGAAAAGAAAGAAGTAGGACAAGTGTATATAGCATTATCCCATTTTTGCAAAACAATGCCAAAAGTTCAATACACATGTGTGTATGTGTTTTCACAGACCACCCTGTTTAGCGTTGCAGCCCTGCCCAGCCCACCCCAAAGTTTTTAGCCCCTCCTGCTTTATTTCCCCCACACCACTTACATTTGATGTACTGTTTACCTACTTCTTTGTTTATTGCTGATCTCTTCCCATTAGAATGTAGAAATTATACAAAGGGAGGAATCTTTGTGGTTTTGTTTTGTTTGTTTTTTATTCATTGTTTCATCCTCAGTGTCTAGTATAACACTTGGCACACATTTGATGCCTAGTAAATGTGTGTAAATTGAGTGACTGAATGGATTGAGAGAATGAAAGCATATGAAAATGGAGGAAAATATGGAAGAGATAATGTGAAGTGGAAGTTATGAAAGGGGAAAGTTTAAGAAAAAACTAAGCTGCCTTAACAACAGCAGGATAATAGGATTACTTGTGTATTTGTGAGCACATCCGTGGTTGCGCATGTGTCCTTCAAACTGTAGGTGATGAAGGGACCCCTTCAGACATCTAATAGGCCTTATATACAGTTACTTCCTTCACTTTTCATTTTCATATGATCTCAGGATTTGCAAAGGACTGACTTATTGGTGACACTGTGACTGGAATCTAGTGTCTGCATTCTCTTCCCCAGATCCTACTGTCTAACAGAAATGTGATGTCTGGTCCATATGGCCACCACTGAGGTGTATGGCCTTGGGCAAGTCAATTCCATGCCCAGAGCTTCCTTTGCTTATCTTTAAAGCAGACCAAATGACACTGATCTTAGTCCCCACCCAGGTATTTGTGAAGGCAGTGGAGACAGTACTGTCCTCTTCCTCTGCTCTCTTCTAGATCTCTGATCCACTTTCTATCCCACGCTGTGGTTACAAATGCAAATGAATATTTCACATTCAGGTGAATGTGAATCTATGTGCATTAACACATCTGCCTGATCTGTCTGTGGAGCTTCTTCACAGTCAGGGCGGGGATTGTGTCTTATCTGTGAATTGTCAGCCCGTAGCCACAGGTCTGCTTCAGAGCAGGGGCCCAGCCCTGTTTGTTAAGCTCTGTGAATGTGCAGCCCAGATGTCGTTTGGGATCATCTTACTTCTCCGGGGTTCAGGTAAACTTGGCTCACACACCCAGTCTCATGACCTGAATGAGTCCAGACTCCTGCAGATAATTCTGAGAATCCGGCCTTTCTTCCTACTGTTTACCTCTGTTCTCCTCTGGTTTTGCATCCACTCTTTTGGTTTTGCATGCCCAAAACTGAGTCCAAAATTCTACCCCTTACCCAATTCCCATAAAAAAATAAAAATCACTTGAGCTAAGGCTGTTATGGATCCAGTAAATGTTTCCGAAGATTTGGGTCTCATCCCCCCTGTGTGGCTTTTGAAATCCCTATAGGCCCCACCCCTCCTGCTGGAAAGCCTTCCAACACCAGTGTTTTCAGCATTTGACTTTCTGGCTGTGTCTAGTTCCCCAGAAAGTATCCACTTCTTTACCAGGCCCTTGAACATCCCTGACCAATCTAGAAATTCCAGCAAATAAAATTTCTCCATCCCCCAGGCAAATATACCAAACCATTATGATGCTCTTTCCACAGTCATATATTAACCTAAACAGAGTTCCAGACACTTCTCAGGGTATAGCAGATATGTTACTATACTTAATCCCTGTGGAATGGAGACAAACATTTGCATAAATAAGAAATACCTGACACACTGTATTAAGTGAAATTAGAGAGGTTAGCACAAACAACGTGCTATCTATCTAAAGCAAACCTTTGGGAGCAGCTTATATTAGTGAACTCATTAATGTATTCGGTATCACTTACTGAGCATCTACTAGGAATGTCCATTTCTGTGCTGTAGGCTGGCCAAGCTGAGGTGAGGTTACCTTCTGTTAGTGTTGGGAGAAAGGACACACATTCCACTACTTGTAATATAGGTTAGAAACTGTTAATATCATAGGAGAGGAGTAGAACACACTACGGAGTTCAGAAGCAGAGGAATACCATTCCATGGACACTTCTATGCTAAGGTCGTAGAAGATGGTGTATCAGTCTGCTCAGGCTGCCGTAACGAAACACCATAGACTGGGTGACTTAAACAACGGAAATTTATTTCTCAACAGTTCTAGAGGCTGGAAGTCCAAGATCAAGGTGCTGGCTGATTCGATTCCTGGTGAGGACCCTCTTCCTGGCTTGCAGGTGGCCACCTTCTTGCTGTGTCTTCACATGGTAGAAAGAGTGCCAGTGAGCTCTCTGACGTCTCTCCTTATAGAGACACTAATCCTATCGGATCAGGACCCCTCCATGATGACCTTATCTAACCTGATTACCGCCATAAAGACCCTATCTCCAAATACAGTCACATAGGGCGTTGGAGATTGAATATATGAATTTGGGGGGCATGTAAACATTCAGTCCATAACAGATGGTGGCTTGGAAAGCTTCCTAAAGTGGTATCTAGTGGTAAAGGTAGCTTAGGCAAAAGGAAGAGAAGAAAATGATAATAATAATTTTAACAATAATAATAACAACTGCATACTATGTTCCTGTGAGGAGCTCTACAGGTATCTCCTTCCAATTCTAACAACAACATCACCAGGCAAGCCTTCTAGCCCTCAATGAACAGGCCAGAATACGGAGGCTCTGAGAAGCGAATTGTATATCAGATCAGCCTGATAGTTAGCTGTAAAGAGAAGATTGAACTCAGGTTTGGTTACGATAAACTAGCACTGCCATGTGTTCTTTAGAAAGTTCTTTGTGTAAACGCTGTGCCTGACCTCCACCCTCAGGTTCCCGGATGGACCCTGGAGCCTTAGCTTTTAGTAGCACGGAACAAAACCAGAGCTTTCCTTGAGTCTTTCAACTGTCTTTTACTTATTCTGAGCTGTTGCAGTGGCGATATATATATAAATCTCAAGTATCTCCTCTTAATTTTACTTTGACACCAACATAATCGGCAACAGAGCTTTCTATTGGAGTCTAAATAGCTTTTTTGTCAGCCCAAAGGCTTTTAAGCCACACTTACTCTTCTGGAAGCAATTCCTCAGACTTGGTTGGGGTGGAGGGAGACAGCTAAATGCATCTTTACCTTTTCTTATCTGACAAATTGGGTTTCCTGTAAAAAAGGAAGAAAATCCTAATAGTGATTCATCTGCAGTTTCTCTTCCTTTCCCAACTTTCTGAGGAATTATTAGTTTCTTTTCTCCCACTCCTCCTCTTATTCTTATTGTGCATTAAAATTCAACTTGAAGTCTTCATGGGTTTAATGGCTTCTCCGAGTGTGCCTGGGCTGAAGCCATGTTAATGAGAAGCGGTGTTGGTGGGTGTACATTTCACAAATGGAAAAGATGAAATTGTGTATCCTTGAACCATGTGCCTAATCTTCTGAGCCTCAATTTCTCCTTCTATAGCAGAGAGATGAGCATACTCCCTTCACAAGATTGTTTTGTGGGAAGGAATACTGCATAGTAAATTGCCTAGTACAGTGGACACAAAGTAGATACTCAAAAACTGCCGGTTAGTATTTTAATTTCTATTGCTGCCACTTTAAAATATCAGCATCACTAGTGATGTATTCTGTGGTTTAATTTTGATTCTCAGAAGGAAATACATAAATACATTATCTCATCTAAAATTAGTACTTTTAGATTGGTCTTTTCCTGGCCAGCTCTGTTGTTCACAGCCTATTCATAATGAGAGTTGGGACATGGGTCGGGCTATTACTTACTGAGCATCACTGGATAATATGTTATCTCACTCAGTCCTTACATTAATTTCACCAAGCATCTCTTGTTGTCCCCATTTTATCGATAACTGTTAACTACCTAAGTTCAAGAGCTGTATCTATTGTGTTCCTGCTAAGTGTCCAGGGCCTATGACAGTGCCTGGTACACATCGCTACAAACTCTCTAAGGATTTTTGCAATTTTAATGTTCTGTGATACCAAATATTAAAACTGTATAAGATACTACTGTCTGGTGAGACTGAATTAATAAGGGTTAAATAATGATCCTGTGTGGTCCAGTGTGGCTCCAGTCACCTTTGGCCTCTTTGCTTTTCTTCAAACACAACAAGCATGCCTCTGACTACAAAAGTTTGCTTTGGCTACACCCTCCTCCTAAATACTGTGCCCGGATATCCACGTGCCTCGTTCCTCATCCCCTTCAAACTGGGCTCAGTGCCCCCTACTTAAAATTGCCACCTCCACCACTCACTGCTCCCCTTATCCTGATTTATTTTTCTTCATAGCTTCTCTTCTAACACACTTTTGGTTAACTTAATCATTTTATTGTCTATTTCCCCTCCTTAGTATGGAAGCTCCATGGAAGCAGGAATTTTTGTCTGGTTTTTTTTTTTTTTTTAACTTCTATATTCCCAGTGGCTAGAATAATGCTTGGCACAGTAGAATCTCAGTAAGAATTTCTTCAACAAATGGCTGAATCTACATGTGTGATTGCTGCAAACATAAACTCAAAATAAACCAGGGCATGTTTCAGGGAAGAAGCATTTTAACTCTTTTGTGGATGACAGAGTCACATTAAAATGAATAAGGAGAACACAAATACTTATTGAACCCCTACTATATGAAAAAAATCTTTGCCTAAATCACTTCCCTTTCAATCCTCAAAATAATTAGAGGAGTCTTCCTCTTCCCCTTTGCAGATGAAGAAATCAAACTTTCAAATTACACATCTAGCAGTGGCATCTTTAGGATCCCAACTGTGTTTGATTCCGGCTGTGTCTGTCTGCAATGTACATGCTCTTCCATATGACGCAGCGCTACTGTCAGAAAAGCTTATGTCAGAAAAGACTTCACTTTTTAGAAGAGCCTTTTCATGCTTTGTGTGGAGCTGCTCTGAAATGGTAGAAAACACTCTTTTTTAAGAGTCACAGACTGGGCTTATAGATCTAGTTCTGCAGTTAATGTGGTAGTGACCTTGGGAAGCCATTGAGTTTCCCTCTCCTCATCTGTAAAGGGAGGGGATTGAATTAGAGCCCTTTCAATGTCTCTTCCAGCCCCAAGGTGAGAACCTTACTTAGATCATCTTGACAGGAGTATCCAATTGCCAAAGCAAACATGCCAGGGCTCCAGGTGTCTTTGGTTTCAAAGAGTAAGAGCAATGAAGAAGGAAGAGCACACTCTGAGAATGTGAGCTGCCTGTTTTCCAGGGCTGATTAACACCTGTCATAGCCACTTACCTCGAGGTGCCGTAATCTGCATCATAAACTGGTTTCCTGGAAGTCAAAACTTGGAGATTGTCTCACATCAAAGACGGTTTTTAAAGGGGCTCATGAAGCAACACAGGCATTCTTCAGAGAAAGGGGATGACCTTGTTCTGGAAATGACCTCTGTCTTTCAATGAGAAATTTGCCAAGATAACTGATCAAATGCAAGATATTAGGAAGATTAATCAGTAGATCCGAGTTGGGAGGTGTGTCTTGTTTCATAAAAGTGATCATGTTAGAGTGGGGAAAACATGGGATTTGTAGTCAAGTATGTGTTGTTTTCCTGACTTTTCCCCTTGCCAGCTGGGTAACCTTGGGACAAGTCCATGGACTTTTCTGAAACTCAGTTTACACATCTGTATAATATAATTAAAGATATCTATCTTGTATGATTTAAAGGTAGAATATGTAAGGTTAACATATGTAAAACTCTTGGCAAAATATGGCTCAATGAATATTAGGGCATATTGAGAAAGAAAGTGAGTCTTTAGTGATTTTTATATGGCAATAATTGTTCTTGGGACCATATCTCTCGATGTGATTTTAACCTTTCCCTCTATAACCTTCGACCTTCAGCCTCCTTAGGATTTCTGGGGCTGAAGCTAGGCTAGCCCAGGCTACCATTGGGAAGAGTCTGCTAGAGCTCAGATTCTGAAGTGTCAGGCTGGAATGCATGGAGCCCTACAGAGGAGACTGCCTGTGAGCCGAAATCTAGACAGTGGGGCAAGGCAGCTGTATCACGATTAAGGATCTAAGATGCCAATACCAGAAGAGGATGGAAAACATGCTGGATGCCAAGGGAGCAAAGCAAGGGAGAGGCTGGAAAGAGATAAGAGGGTGAGAAAGTTTCAGTCAAAGATAACTTTCCCATGGGCTTATAATTTTAATGACATGTTATTTTATACCTTTTCTTCAAGGCTGTCATAACTAACACGGTCAGACCCCTTCCTGATATTTTGTGACTCCTTTCTTCCTAGGCCCCTAGGAACCCCCTGCCACTCAGCCCCTCCTGTCAGAGAAGTACATGATATGACTTTGTAACCTCATCACTTTAAGTAGCAGCTTGTCCTAGTAGGAACTAGGCATGGCTTTTCTGCTGGGAACATGGACTCCAGGGACACAAAGATGTTGTCCCTGGTGGGAGTGTGGCTAGGCATGAGAATACTCTGGAAAACATGGTCCATTATCCCCTTCAGTCACCTGAAAGTGATAGAAGACTTTGAAAACAAATCTCAGTTGATTTACAGAGGATAAAAAGGAACAAATGGAAAACAAGAGATCCATTGGACTTAAGAAAAGGGAACAGTTACGTTGTTTGAGGACTAATGCTTTACAAATGGAAGCGGCAAATTAAATGTACATGAGACTGACGTAAAAAATGATTTGGGGGGCTGCCTCATGGCCTAGTGGTTAAGTTCCACATGCACCACTTCAGCAGCCCTGGTTCAGTTTCCAGGTGCAGACCTACGCAACTTGTCAGCGGCCATGCTGGAGAGGCAACCCACATACAAAACAGAGGGAGATTGGCACAGATGTTAGCTCAGGGTGAATCTTCCTCAAGCAAAAAGAGGAAGATTAGCAACAGATGTTAGCTCGGTGTGAATCTTCCTCAAGAGAGTAAAAAAAGTGATTTTTGTCCTAGGCAAATACTTGACTTATAGTGTTTCCATCTTGCTGTATTTGGAGTGAATGCAAGCAGATATGTCAGAGATAAGTTGGATAAAACATGAGCAGGATCTTAATTTGCTATGAGTCATTTTTCTTTTTTTGATTATATCTGATCTACATGCTTGTGGGCATGACTGAGTTCTGAGTTACATGGGCTGGGTGGGTCTCTTGGTTTTCTTCATTGTTCTCTGGGAAGCTCTAAATTTTCAAAGGAATGTCTCAGAGGTAACATGTGGCGAGGTCTCCAAGTCTCCCCAATCTCAGCTCAATCAGAAGGGCTCCATTTACATCTGTTTCATATAGTAGGCTCACACATACAATTTCAGTGAGTAAAAGGTTTTAAGATCACTGTCCTAAATGGTTGCTAGACAGCAGTTCTCAATAGAACTTTCTGTGATGATAGAAATCTTCTATGCTGTCTAATATGGTGGCCACTAGTCACATGTGGCTATGGAGCATTTGAAATGTGGCTAATATAAATGAGGAACTACATCTTTAATAATTTTTAACTTTAATTAATTTAGATTTAAATTGTGACATGTGTCTAGTGACTACTGCATTGATCAGCCTATTCCTTAGGAGTGTTGACGACTGAGTTGATTTTGCTTTGACTCTGACCAGAGTCCTCAGCATGTCCTAAGGCAAAAAGGTGTGAAATAGCATAGCGCTCAGGGAGGAGATGCAAATATCTCAGCAGGACTGGGCCAAAGGACATAGCAGTGGCTGTGGACAGGGAGAAAGGTAGACAAGAACTATAGGCAAGATCCTTGTAATTAAGGCTTTATCTATGATGTCAAACAGTTATATCCAGTGAATGCTTTGTCTGTTATTTAGCTGTGGGAGAGAGCTGCCTGAAAGATGTTGTGGCCTGTGGTAGAAAAATGCAACAGGGAGGGAGCTGAGGTGACATGTACCCAGCTCCTCCTCGCTCTTTCTACCCTTTAGTTTTCCGTTGGTTCCTTATGTTGGCCAAATCAAATAGGAAGTCCAGGAGCAAGGGATTCAAGTGGCTGCAGTCCATAGAACCTAGCTTCCTGGGCTACAGAGCATGATGGAGAAGGATGGAGAGTAGATTTAGAAGAGCAATAGGTACATACAAGAGCACACATGCCAAATGTCAGAAAGATGGAGAACAGCGAAAAGAAAACTGAGGTGTCCACTGGACTTTTGAAAGAAGTGTTTTAATAGAATGGCAAAGATGAAAGATTACATGGGGTAAAGGAGTGATTTTTAGGGAGGAAACAAATGTAACTAAGTCACCTTTTCAAGTAAAAATGTGGCATGTTGTATTTTCCCAAGGTGATCATAACCATGTTTCCCATTCTAAATCACCTTCTCCAGTGTAACTAAGACATTCTTCCCAGTGGAGAGGTGGAATCTATTTCCCTACTTCTCTTTTTTGTTTTTTTGAGGAAGATTAGCCCTGAGCTAACTACTGCCTATCCTCCTCTCTTTGCTGAGGAAGACTGGTCCTGAGCTAACATCTGTGCCCATCTTCCTCTATTTTATATGTGAGATGCCTACCGCAGCAAGGCTTTTGCCAAGTGGTGCCATGTGCACACCCGGGATCCAAACCAGCGAACCCTGGGCTGCCAAGAAGTGGAATGTGGGAACTTAACCGCTGCGCCATCGGGCTGGCCCCCTATTTCCTACTTCTGAATTGAGGCAGGTTTCTGACTATGGTGGAATGACACTCAGTGACTTCTGAGGCTGAATCACAAAAATGTCATTCAGCTTCCACATGGCTCTTCTGGGATATTTGTTCTTGGTACCCAACTGTCGTGCAAAAAGAAGACCATACTTGTTCATATGGAGAGACAATGTAGAGAGGCCGCATGTAGCAGTTGCAGCTGATATCCATGCTGAAGTTCCAGCCAACATCCAGCCTCAATCAGCAGACGTATGAGTGGAGATGCCTCCAGGTGGCTACAGTCCCCCAGTCGTGGAGTCACACCCCCTGTTCCCCTCCCTCCACTCCAGCCATTCAAATCTTTTCTGCTAAAACCCCAGACTTTGTAGAACAGAGACAAGTCCTCCCCACTCTGCCCTGTCTGAATTCCTGACCCACAGAATCCAGGAACATAATAAAATGGTTTTCTTGAGACCACTGCATTTTGGGATTATTTGTTACATGGCCATAGTAACTAGAACATTAATATATTTTGAATAACTGAGGGAAGGTGATTTTAAGAACTATTTTCTTTTTGGCAGAAAAAAGTGTAACTCATTGCTGGAAGTCTTCCCATGACTCTGTAATTTGCAAACAAGGAAGAATGATCAGGTAATAGAGGCAAGAAGAGGAGTGAGAAAGGGAGAGGTGCATGAACTTGGAGAAGGAGGGAACTCCGGACATTTCGCAATGACAAGCGATACTTCCTCCTCTCAGGGAAGTGGGAAGGAAAAGAGCAAGCAAGAAGGCACAGGGGCAAGAAGAGAAAACTCCTTTTGGAAGGTGGTACAGCATAACGATTGAGAATTCCAGCTTTGTATCAAAGAAAGCAAAGCTCAAGTTACGTAAAACATCTGTGCCTCAATTTTCTTCTCTGTAAAACTGGTGTAATAAAACATACATCGTAAGATGTGTTGTGATTAAAACACCCAGAAAAAAAGTAACAAAATGGCAATAAGTACATACTTATTGATAGCTACTTTAAATGTCAGTGGGCTAAATGCTCCAGTCAAAAGGCATAGGGTGGCTGATAGAAAAGAAAAACAAGACCCATATGTATGCTGCAGACAAGAAATGCACTTCAGAGATGCAACATCATAAAGACACTCACGAACTGAAAGTTATGGGATGGAAAAAGATACTCCATGCAAATGGCAATGAAAAGAAAGCTGAGGAAGCAATACTTGTATCAGACAAAATACACTTTAAAACAAAAACTGTAACAAAAGACAAAGAAGGGTACTACATAATGATAAAAGGAAAAATCCAGAAAGAGGATATAACACTTATAAATATCTACACACCCAACACAGGAACACCTAAATATATAAAGAAATTATTAACAGATATAAAAGGAGAAATAGACAGCAACACAATAATAGTAGGGGGATTTTTAACACTCCACTTACTTTAATGGATAGATCATCCAAACAGAAGATCAATAAGGGAAAATTGTCCTTAAATGACACGTTGACCAAATGGACTTAGTAGAAATATACAGAACACACCATCCAAAAAGTGCAGAATACACATTCTTTTCAAATGCACATGGAACATTCTCTAAGACTGGTCACATATTAGGCCACAAAACAAGTCCCAATAAATTTAAGATTGAAATAATACCAAGCATCTTTTCTGACCACAACAGTATGAAATGAGAAATCAACTATAGGAAGAAAATCAGAAAACCCACAAATATGTGGAGATTAAATAAAATGCTACCAAACAATGATTGAGTCAATGAAGAAATCAAAGGTGAAATCAAAAAATACCTGGAGACAAATGAAAATGAAAATACAACATGCCAAAATCTACGGGATATAGCAAAAGTGGTTCTAAGAGGGAAGTTTATAGAAATACAGGCCTACCTCAACAAATAAGAAAAATCTCAAATAAACAATCTAAAAATCAGAGTAGAAATCAATGAAATAGAGACCAAAAAATATTAGAAAAAATCAATGAAAACAAGAGCTAGTTTTTTGAAAAGACAAAATTGACAAACATTTAGCTAGATTCATCAAGAAAAAAGAGAGAAGGCTCAAATAAATAAAACCAGAAAGGAAAGAGGAGAAATTACAATGGACACCTCAGAAATACAAAAGATTATAAGAGAATACTATGAAAAGCTATGTACCAACAAATTGGATAACCTAGAAGAAATGGATAAATTCTTAGAATCATACAACCTTCCAAAATTGAATCATGAGATGGTTCACCATCTGCAAATCAATCAACATGACACACCACATTACCAAAATGAAGAATAAAATTCACACGATCATCTCAATAGATGCAGAGAAAGCATTTGACAAGATACAGCATCCGTATAAGATAAAAGTCTTAATAAAATGGGTATATAAGGAAAGTACCTCAACATCATAAAGGCCATATATAGCAAACCCACAGATAATATCATTCTCAATGGAGAAAAAATTGAAGCCTATCCCTCTAAGAACAGGAACCAGACAAGGATGCCCACTTTCACCACTCTTATTTAACAAAGTATTGGAAATCCCAGCCAGAGCAATCAGGGAAGAAAAAGAAATAAAAGGGATCCAAATTGGAAAGGAAGAAGTGAAACTGTCACTATGGTCAGATGACATGATTTTATATATAGAAAACCCTAAAGAATCCACTAAAAAACTTTTAGAAATAATAAATGAATACCATAAAGTTGCAGGATACAAAATCAACATAAGGAAATTAGTTGTTTTTCTATACATTAATGGCGAAGTAGCAGAAGAGAAATTAAGAATACAATCCCATTTACAATTGCAACAAAAAGAATAAAATAGCTAGGAATAAATTTAGTGAAAGAGGTGGAAGATCTGTACAATGAAAACTATTAAAAATTATTGAAAGAATTGAAGAAGCCATGAAGAAATGGAAAGATATCCCATGCTCTTGGATTGGAAGAATTAACATAGTTAAAATGTCCGTACTGCCTAGAGCAATCTATAGATTCAATGCAATCCCTATCAAAGTTCCAGCAAGATTTTTCACAGAAATAGAACAAAGAATCCTAAAGTTTATATAGAACAACAAAAGACCCCGAAAAGCCAAAGGAATCCTGAGAAAAAAGAACAAAGCTGGAGGTATCACACTCCCTGATTACAAAATATACTACAAAGCTATAGTAACCAAAACAGCATGGTACTGGCACAAAAACAGACATACAGATCAATGGAAAAGAATTGAGAGCCCAGAAATAAACCCACACATCTATGGACAGCTAGTTTTTGACAAGGGAGCCAAGAACATACAATGGAGAAAGGAAAGTCTCTTCAATAAATGGCGTTGGGAAAACTGGACAGCCACATGCAAAAGAATGAAAGTAGACCATTGCCTTATACCATACACAAAAATTTAACTCAAAATGGATTAAAGATGAATGTAAGACCTGAAGCTATGAAACTTCTTGAAGAAACTATAGGCAGTATGCTCTTCAACATTGGTCTTAGCAGCATATTGTCAAGTACCATGTCTGACCGGGCAAGGGAAACAATAGAAAAAATTAATAAATGGGACTACATCAAACTAAAAAGCTTCTGCACAGCAAATGAAACCATCAACAGAAGAAAAAGACAACCTAACAATTGGGAGAAGATATTTGCAAATCATATATCTGAAAAGGGGTTAATATCCAAAATATATAAAGAAGTCATACAGCTCAACAACCAAAAAGCTAACAACCCAATTAAAAAATGGGCAAAAGATCTGAACAGACATTTCTCCAAAGAAGATATACAGATGGCCAATAGGCACATGAAAAGATGTTTGACATCGTTAACGATGAGAGAAATGCAAATCAAAACTACAATGAGATATCATCTCACTCAGAATGGCTATAAGTAGGGGCCGGCCTTGTGACCGAGTGGTTAAGTTCATGCACTGTGCTTCAGTGGCCCAAGGTTTCCGTGGTTCGGATCCGGGGTGAGGACCTAGCACTGCTTGTCAGGCCATGCTGAGGCCTCATCCCACATAGCAGAGCCAGAAGGACCTACAAATAGAATATACAAGTATGTACTGGGGAGCTTTAGGGAGAATAAGGAAAAAATAACTAAAAAAAGGAAGATTGGCAGCAGATGTTAGCTCAGGTGCCAATCTTTAAAAAAAGAGAATGGCTATAAATAACAAGACAGGAAACAAGTGTTGCAGAGGATTTGGAGAGAAGGGAACTCTCATGCACTGCTGGTGGGAATGCAAACTGGTGCAGCCACTATGGAAAACAGTGTGGAGATTCCTCAAAAAATTAAGAATAGAACTACCATACGATTCAGCTATTCCACTGCTGGGTATCTTTCCAAAGAACATGAAAACACAAATGAGTAAAGATACATGCACCCCAATGTTCTTTGCAGCATTATTCACAATAGCCAAGAATTGGAAGCAACCTATGTGCCAATCAAGGGATGAATGGGTAAGGAAGATGAGCTATTTATACACAATGGAATACTACTTGGCCATAAGAAACAATGACATCTGGCCATTTGTAACAACATGGATGGACCTTGAGGGTATTATGTTAAGTGAAATAAGCCAGAGGGAGAAAGTCAAATACTGTATGATCTCACTCGTAAGTAGAAGATAAAAACAACACCAAACAAACATGTAGAGACAGAGATTAGATTGGGGTTACCAGACGGGAAGCGGGGAGGGAGGAGGGCGAAAGGGGTGGTTAAGCACATGTGTGTGGTGATGGATGGTAACTAGTCTTTGGGTGGTGAACATGATGTAATCTACACAGAAATCGAAATATGGTGATGGACATCCGAAATTTATATGATGTTATAAACCAATATTACCGCAATAAAAAATAAATTAAAAAATGTATTGTGGTGATACATGTGTGAAAGTGCTTTATAAATTATAAAGTGTTGTACATGAATGGTTCTAAATACACCTACAGTAGCAAGATCCAGCCTTCTTATAATGTTAGAAAATGGATATCTCAATGAGTATTGATATGCAGAATAAAGACTCTGCTTAGGTTATAAACTCTTGTAATGAATCAATATCTCTCATAGCTTAAAACTGAATAAATAGCTAAGGATAGGGCTTTAATCCATCCTTCCAACACAATCTTTCAAAAATTCCTTTAAGAGTCAATCAAGGAATCAGTTTAAAAAATTCAGAGTGAATTCAACAGAATTGAAGTCAATTAGCTTGTCTGACTCTATTGTTCATACAAGTGATAAAACTGAAACAAAAACAATCTGTTTGCCTGGAGTTGGTCTGCTCTTCATCTAGTGTGATTCACTGAATTCCTGAGCTGTTCCAATCAGAATAGAAATGTGAGACTTGTGCTGATTACTTTGTGTAGTTTTTGGTAAAACAAAACAAATCTGTGTATGTATAATTTTATATTATATTTCTGAATTATGAGGAGGAAATCTTCAATTTCTTTTCCCATTTATTCTAAATCACGGCCTTTGAAACTGGCTTGGTTTTGTACATAGAAGCAGAGAAGGGATGGCCCACTTTCCTTCCATGCTTCCTCCCACCCAGCCTCTAAATAAGTGTGAGCCAGTCACTACCATACATGTGGGTGGCAACTCTGTTCTTGGTTCAGAAAGAAGCACAGGCAAATAGAGAGGCTTTTTAGCAAGTTGTGGGACTTGAAATCTTGCATTAGTAATAATCCAAAGAAAATGTAACAAAGTCAGTTATTGTTAGGATATAAAAGAGTCAATCACACTTGGTTATTGTTACATGGTGCTAGGCACACAGAAGGCATCCATTGCAAACTTTTTGGTCAGTTTGTGAAAAGCTTAATTTCTAACAGTGAACCCTAGCAACATCAGTGGCAACGTTTTATCACATCATTTTTGACCTGCTATATAGTGTTGGCTCACCAGAATCTCTGCAAAGAATTTAGAATGAGTGCTTAAAAATGCATAGCATTGGGAGTAAAGAAAAATCACCTGATAATAAATATTTGCAAGATACTTTAAAAGTAATATTTTTTCCAGGGGGCTGGCCCCGTGCAGAGTGGTTAATTTCACAGGCTCCGCTTCGGCAGCCCAGGGTTTCGCCGGTTCAGATCCTGGGCGCAGACATGGCACCGCTCATCAGGCCATGTTGAGGCGGAATCTCACATGCCACAACTAGAAGGACCCACAACTAAAATATACAACTATGTACTGGGGGGACTTGGGAAGATAAAATAGAAAAAAAAAAAAAAAACAAGAAGATTGGCAATAGTTGTTAGCTCAGGTCTCAATCTTTAAAAAAAAAAAATAATAATAATATTTTTTCCAAAATTGCTGGTAGAATCTTGTGATGAGAGAGTTTTATGAGGCGTCAATGGGAGAAATAATGGAAATCTAACTCAGTTTGGATGTTTCATATACTCTCTTTGAACTTTCTTACTCAATTTCATTTTATTATGTACCAAAGATTATCCTACTCTTTACCTACCACCACTAAACTGATTTTGTAATTATATTCCTTACTGTTCAAGCATTGGGCTCTCTGGGGACAATTTATAGCCACCACAAAAGGACAAAGTGAAAATCAATGGCCCGGAGTGTTCCCACACATGATCTGTATGTACCAATATTGGAAGTAGACTAAGGCATCCAGGGATGCAGGAAGTGTTGAGGATCTAGGACTCAGAGACAATAACATCCCTGTCTTGTGACATGGCTTCCTTTGCCTTCTGTCTTGGCATGAGAAGATAGAACCTCATCCTTCGACCTGGGATCTTTTTGAAAATATTCCTTGAGAAACATCAAGAAGAGGGAGTGCAGAATCTATCATTATGTCTGTCTTGGTCTCTGTATACGTGTTCAACTAGGTTTATTGAATAGCTATGTAGGTGTATGAACAAATACATCAGTAGCTTCAAGAATTGCCTTTATTGAACATCTGTTATGTGCTTGAACCTAGTACATTCATTCATAGGCCTGTGTCAACAGAAAATTCAGAGAGCTTCACTTGATACGAATATTTCATCAAGTAAGACACAAATTGTTTGCAAACAAGGGAGACCTCAAACCCAAAAGGGGCATGAAGCTCAGAGGCCTGTCATTACTGGATGGCTTATAAAGCAAGAATGAGGAAGTCGTTTTACCTTCACAATGATTCCTTATTACAACGGGGATTTCCAGATGGCAGGGGATTGGCTAAAAATGTTTATCTCATACTATTTTAGGAAGACAACTTAGGATTGATTTATGATTTTCAGAGGCATTTACAAGACTTACCTAAGTTAAATTTTGCTTATGTTCATGTAATAAGCTAGTTTAGGTTTTGCTTATGTGGCTAATTAAACTTTGGGGGATCTTCAAGCAGTCTCCATTTTATTTTATTTTAACACCTATCTGATTTCCATACTTAAATAAAAATCAAATTGACTAGCTGACTGACAAATCTCCACACATTAATGCCACGGAAAACTACACATATATAGCGATTTAGGCAGAATAATGGCTCCCCAAAGATGTCCACAGTCTAATTCTTAGAACCTGTGAATATGCTGTGTTCCATAACAAAAGGGACTTTGCAGAAGTGATTACGGTTATTGATTGTAAAATAGGGAGATGATCCTGGATTATCTAGGTGGACCCAATCTAATCCAATCGTATGAGACCTTAAAAGGAGAGAACTTTCTCAGGCTGGAGTTAGAGAGACGTAGCAGAAGTCGGAGAGATTCAAAGTGTGAGAGGAACGTTATCCACCGTTGTTGGAGGCGGACCACATGGAAAGCATGAGAAAAAAGACAAGCGGCATCTAGGAGCAGGGGAACAGGAACCCCAGTTCTACAATTGCAAAAATTCAATCCAGCCAATGGCCTGAATGAGTGTGGCAGCAGGTTCTTCCCCAGAGCTTTCAAACAGGAGCTCAGCCCTACAACACCTCAATCTTCGCCATGTGAGTCTCGAAGCAAAGAATCAGTGAAAGCATCGTGTACCTGGACTTCTGACCTACAGAACTGTGAGTTAACAGACAGGCGTTGTTTTCAGTTGCTAAATTTATACTAATTTGTTATGGCAGCAATAGAAAACTAATGCATACAGTCTGAGATTTGAGTCAAGTAGTGGATATGTATATCCACTACGTTTTTACATTTAAATGCAGCCAAAGAAACATCTATAGAGTCTTTTCTAATTTCTTCCTCATAATACAATTCTAAGATTCCATTTTACCTTCATGTAATTTTAGCTCAAAAAGCCCAAAGGCCGCAATTACTGAGGAGGGATAATAAGATACCTAACATATGCTACCTGAAGAAAATTGGACATGTTAATTTTCATGGAGAATCTCCAGTGAATTTTCCAAGAAATTTCATTTTCTAGCACCTTTTAACTCAAAGCAATTTGCAGTCGGGGGATCTGCAGCTGGTCTAATCAATTATGTGATGGCTTTACCAATATTTTTCAATGAAAAGTTCATCACTGCCTTACCTGCAGTGCAATGCAAGGAACTCAAGACATATCATCTTTCTGGAAAAGTAATTATTCAGTGCTGGTCTGAAATGATGCCCTTGGCCTCACTGACCAATAGTGTTGGCCACTTCCGAGCTGCTTCCCCTCTTCCTTGGCGCCTTCTCCCATTCAGTCCTCTGGTGAAGTATTTGTGCATGTAGCCTGTCCCTTCTTTTACATCCTATGCTGCTTGGTAGCAGAAAGTGTATCTCCCACATATTTATATTCCAGCAGGAGCCTGGAATCTGGCCTTTCAATAAATGCAAGAAAATTTATATGCAAATCTGAAAGCTTTGCAAAGTCAGCCATCAATTTCTCCTACTATATGCCCGAGACTTTGCCAGTTTCTAGGGATGCATTAATGAATCCGATAGATGTTTTCTGCTCTCAAGGCTCTCACAGGTTAATAGAGGCACAGATACCCAAACAAAAGTTTATGACACAGTGTGAGAAGTGTCATAAGTGGTGAGTATGGGAGTGTTAGAAGCACAAAGAGGAAAGAACTAGCATCTTTTGGGGGGGAGGAGGAACTTCATCTAAGGGTTTGCAGCAGAAACAAAGATCAAGCATAATCTTAAAGGATGAAGAGGCGGCAGCCAGAAGAGAGAAATGAACATGTTCTTCACGTAGTTTGGGCAGACATAAGGAAGTGGTAGAAGATGAGGTTGTAGAACCAGAAAAAAACAAGTTATGAACAGCCTGTGTGCCATGGGACTTCATGCTGAGGACAATGGTAGGGGAGTGACAGAGCCATACCTACATTCAGCATTCAGATGGTTAGAACTGGCTGGCTGTGCAGAATGGATTTAAGGGCAGCCAGAGTGAGGCATGAGAGTGGTCAGGCAGCTACCACTCTAAGGGCAGAACAGAAGCTGAAAGCAGGGTGGTGGCTGTGAGCCTAAAAAGGAGTGATTGCCTTTAAAAGAGATGAGAAATCCAGACACCTAGTTGAGAAACACCAGCAAACTATTAAATTTTCAAAGGTAACATATAATTAAGCATGTTGTTTGGTGACACAAAATAAAGATGCCAGGTGAAGAAGTGGCTTTCTTTGCAGAATTCAGCTCAGCTTAATTGAAACTGCTTTGTGATTGAAATAAGCCAATTTTGTCTGTCTCTTGTAAAAACAAACAAAAAGAGGCACTCCGGTTTCACCTGAGCTTCTCAGTGCCAACAGAAGCGAATGCATTCACTGAAGGCAGGCAAGGACCAGAGACAATGTGCGTGGGTCGGAAACTGGCTAAGAGCTCACCATGGAAAGGATTTTCTTACACCACCAACTGCTCTTGAGGTCAGAGTGAATGTTAGTCTGGGTAGAAATTCATTGTGTCTGAATGTGACCTGGTTATGGGTCTTTCCACAGCCAAGATGAGGACAAAGAAGGGCAACCTGAAGACAGCAATGAAGGGATAGATAAAAACAGGAAAAGTCACAGCACAGCGGGTCAGGTCAGACCAGAAGTGTGTGTGTGAAAGTAGGTCTGCAGACTTCCATGGAGCTGGACAGTGGGGCACCCGGCTTCCTGGCACTTTGCTGTTTCACAGCAAATGAGCTCTATTAGTGAATTATGACCCAGCCTCAAAAACTGTGGCTCACTTACTCAGAAAAATTCTATTTGGCTAGTACATTTCATAATGTACCAGTTCAGTCTCTAAATATCTCTAGAACAAGGGGAAAAAATGATGTGTTTATGTAACTAAAACTACCATGATTGAAACAATTTCAATCCCATTTCAAATGAATAAATGATTGAATGAATAAATGAGTAAATTGTCAGCTATTAATGATCATTGGGACATAGTCACTCAGAAAAATCATGTATTCCTAAAGGGAGTCCTAGGGTTTTTTTTCTTCATCCATTTTTTTAAGATCATGATTTCAAATTTCATGGTTTCTAGAACTTATCCTCTTGGGAAGCACCTCATAGCTCTCTTTCTCTACATTTCAAGTCTCCTTGGAATAATTGTTTATTTAAAAAAATCACAAAAATTAAAGTAGGTGGTGAAGATCTCGATCATTGTTCAGCCAAAAAAAGAAACACTACTCTAGTTATTTTGAAAAAGAGAGAATTGAAAGTATAGAATTGGTTGCAAAAGTAATGGAAGAACCCAAGGAACAAAATTGGGGTTCTACAAGGTTCTACAAAGAACTCTTAAAACTGAACAATAAGAAAACAAACAAAAAAACTTTTAAAAAATGGGCAGGAGGGAGTCACTAAAATGGTGCCATAAGAGATCTTAGCCTCTGTAACCCCAACAAAGATCAGCAATTAAACCAGTTTTCTACGAACAATACAGCTCTGGAAGAGTTCTGGAGTCCATTTAACAATGTTTTTTTCCTTTTTTTTGGAGGGGTGAGGAAGGTTGGCCCCTAGCTAACATCTGTTGCCAATCTTCCTCTTTTTCCTTGAGGAAGATTGTCCCTGAGCTAACATCTGCGCCAATCCTTTCTATGTTGTATGTGGGACCCTGCCACAGCACGGCTTGATGAGTGGTGTGTAGGTCCGCACCCAGGATCTGAACCTGCAAACCTGGGGCTGCTAAAGTAGAGCATGTGAACTTAACCACTACACCACTGGGCTGGCCCCCACTTAACAATCTTTAGCAACATGTGGAACAAAAAACATCTAAGAATAACCTCATGAGAAGAGAAGGAAGACAGCTTCATTTTGCCCGTCTCATCCCATCCCCCAAGCCAGTGCTGCTCAGTGCCAAGAGACAACTTCCCAGTTAGAAAGAGTTGCTCTCACTGGAGAAGGAAGAGCAGGGTGAGCATCCAGCTTCCCCAGCCTTTTGGGCACCGCACCAAGGTCTTGCTTCAGTTTCACCCCACCCAGACTGGCAAAGCTGAGATGTCTGGAGGTGGCTGAGAACACGAAAGAAAAGCAGGAGCCCAGTAGCAGCCAAGCAGCGGGAGTGCTCAAGGTTCACTGTGACCTGCTCTGCCAATCTGAGGAGGCTGCATCCTGTGTGATTCCAACTATACAACATTCTGGAAAAGGCTAAACCATGGAGGCAGAAAAATGGTCTGTCGTTTCCAGAGGTTGGGGAAAGGGAGGGAAGACTAGGTGGACCAGAGGATTTTTAGGGCAGTGAAACTACTCTGTAGGATACTGTAGTAGTGGCTACATGCCATTATACATTGGTGAAACTCATGGAGTCTACAAGACCAAGAGTGAACCCTAATGTGCACTACAGCTTTTGGGTGATTATGACACATCAGTGTAGATTCATCAATTGTAACAAATGTCCCACTCCGGTGGGGGATGCTGAGAGTGGGGAAGCTGTGCATGTGTGGGGTCAGGGGTATATGGGATATCTCTGTACTTTCTGCTCAATTGTGCTGTGAACCTAAAATTGCTCTAAAAAAGTCTTTTTAATGGAAAAGATGGGAAAGGTTACTCAAAATTAGTAACTCTAGGAAGATGCTACCACCCCTGGGGTAGTAACAGAAAAAAAGGAAGGGATGTAGAATAGTGTCACCAATGTCACACAATCACTGTGCCACTGAGGCTGCTGTTGGAACCACCAGGACCAAAATAATTTGCAGAAGCCCACACTGCCACCTAAGCTGCCAAGACTGTCAACCTACAAGCACCATGTTCCCGGACTGCATCAGCACCGTTCCTGAGCTGTATCAGGACCCCTCCCAGGCTGTATCAGGGCCGCACTGTGGGAACCCACGGCTCCATTCACTGGCTGCTGTGGTTTCAGCCACTGTTGATGCCTCCACCACCAAAGGTGCCACTGGCAGGCAGAAAGAACACATTTAAAAACAGCGCTACCTTCCCTCTTCCAATCTGCCAGCAGGGCGCCCCAGTGGCAGAAGCTAAGGGAAAGCCTGCTGGAGTGGAAGCCCGGGGATGGTGTTTTGTGGACTTGAGTGCTCTGTAGCGCAGAGGAGAGCAAGGGAATCAGTGGACAGAACACAGACAAATAATTGGCTGCTAATTTAGGGAAAGATTGCAAAGATTTCTCCCCTTTTATATCTGCTGGTCTTATCTCTTTCTGATTCAGATAAAAAGCAATCAATTTTTAAAAGATTGGAGCCACCACCACTACCTGAGGGTCTTCTGGGCCAAGCGCCCTGCCAGCTGTCTCATACTCCTTATCTCAAATCCCTATAACAGCCCAGCAAAGGAGGCTTAAAAAAAAATCACCCTGGGCCGGCCCCATGGCCCAGTGGTTAAGTTCACGGACTCCACTTCAGTGGCCCAGGGTTTCGTGGGTTCGGATCTTGGGTGTGGACCCAGCACCACACATCAAGCCATGCTGAGGTGGCATCCCACATAGCACAACCAGAAGGATCCACAACCAGAATATACAACTATGTAGGTGAGGGAATTGAGGAGAAGAAGAAGAGGAAGAGGAAGAAGAAAAAAGATTGGTGACAAATGTTAGCTCAGGGCTAATCTTTAAAAAAAATTACCCACTATAAAGGAAACTGTGACTCAGAGAAACCGTGTCACTTCTCCAAGTTCAAACAGCTCTTAAGTGGAAACCTGGGTTGTCAATCTCTGTTTCATCTGACATCAAGTTTTGTGTTGTTTTTATAGCTCCTACCTAATCAGAAAGCGATTCTTTTTATTTCCTAAAGACATCACAAGAGTAGGTCATCCTAAAAGGTGCAAACAAACATTAGCAAAATGAAGGCCCCAGAAGAGCTTTCTTGAGTCTAATTATTTCCCTGTCCCTTCTCTCTTTCCCAAGGAACATTAATTTAGCTCCACTATTTTTTTCTCTCATCTTTTCTAGGGCGTAGATGTTTAAAAACCTGTTTCAAAGAAAAGAAGATAAATTATCCCGAGTATAGTTGACTGCTATTAGTGTTACTGCATTCTTCACCCTTGCCGAGCCATAAACCTAGGGCCAAGTGCATAAAAGCCCCCAGACCTACAAAATGGGAGACTTTTTGCCGTGCGGAGTCCATGTTCCTCTCTGCAAGGGAGCATGGGAAAATCTTCTCAAGCAGACAAACGTGACACTAAAGGTACAGAGGAGGGACATTGGATGGGTTAGAAAAGCCCATAGTTCTGTGTCTGAGGGCACAACACATAAGCCAAAGACTTGGTAGGGGTGTGTGAAGAAACCTTGCCAGTAAAGAGCGAGGGTCAGCCTGTAACTCCTGCAGGGGCGGGCATTTTTGGTTTTATGTGCTTGTGCAGTACAAGGAGAAGAAGGAATGAGTGGGATGTGTGAATGGCACTTTCTGGTGGGCTATTGTGACTGCTTTAGAAGGAGGCTAAGAATGAAAGCAATGTATATAATGCATTAGCTAAGGCCCTGATTAAAATGGGTGGAATGTTTGTGTTTCACGTGGGTGAGAGAAGTTTGGGCCTTTTCTTTAATTTACCATTCTACCATTGTCAGCTGGGGAGCTGACTTGCCTGAGAGCCTCAGACTTTTTTTCCCCTTTTAATCTCAATGTCTTTATCTGGCAATGGCAATGTGCATTACATTTGTTCCGTTCAACTCATCCAACATTATTCATGTCTTTCTAGTTACAAAGAATTGTGGGGTTATTAAGTTGAGGAAGGCATCTTTCCTGTCCTCAAGAAGCTAATAATCCAGAAGTGGAGATAAAGGGAAAAGCCACAAAGAATTATGATGCAAAACAAAATAAGGAGAATGCCAAAAAAGGAGGAGGGGAAAGGAAACCATCCTATCTGGAGAGCCTTTCTACATCAGAGACTTTATACGGGTTGTTCCATTTAAACCTCACAGCATCCTTTAAGGTACATATTGTTCTTCTCATTTTACAGAAAAGGAAAATGAGGTTCAAAGAAGTAAAGTAATTTATCCAAGGCCACATAGTCAGGAGCCACTAGAACTGGGTTTGAGGGTAGGTCTTCCGACTCCCACACCCTGAACCATAGTGTTTCAACAAAAGTGTTAACAGGGTGCTCTGAAATTCAGTAAATGCCAGACATCCCACTGGGAGGGAGGAGAGCTGAGAGTGGAACAAGGAAGACTTCAGAATTGAAGCCTCTTGACCAGGTTTGAGGTATATGGCTGCTGGGTAGTGGGGAGAAGGACATTCCAAGAAGAAGGAAAAGCAATATGAGCAAAGAAACAAAACTGAAAAGTCTCACTCGGGAGGCCTATTACAGAGAGCTCAGGGTCCTGTTTGGAACAATGAGGAATGGGAAGACCAGAGTCCATAGAGTGAGCAGCAAGGACAGACCTGGAGCAGAGAAGAGGGCAGAGGTGGGAGTCAGTGAGGGGTGGCATCCCAACAGGCCTGTGAGGGGGATTCTATAAGCCAAGGGGTTGTGATGAACTACACCTGTTGACATTTGTTCCCGGATTTTCTGTGTGGCTTCCATTTTTATTGCTCTTCTGTTTTTGTTCCACTGAGTCCATAGTTTCAGAAACTAAGAGTTCAAGAGGGACCGGCCTGGTGGCGCAGCAGTTAAATGCGCACGTTCCACTTCGGCGGCCAGGGATTCGCCAGTTGGGATCCTGGGTCAGATATGGCACCGTTTGGCAGGCCATGCTGTGCTAGGCATCCCACATATAAAGTAGAGGAAGTTGGGTACGGATGTTAGCTCAGGGCCAGTCTTCCTCAGCAAAAAGAGGAGGATTGGCAGGAGATGTTAGCTCAGGGCTAATCTTCCTCAAAAACAAAAAACAAAAAACAAAAAACCACGAGTTCAAGAGATGAACAAATGACCCAACTTGTTATCGCCCTGGAACGTAATTTAAAATCTAACTGCCTGGGCTATCATTCTACTGATTGTTGGCTACTGCAAATGAGAGGAATCAAAGCAACATCCTTCCTACTCCAAATTTTATCCAGGAGGAGACAGGCCAAGAGCCTCGCCCCAAGCATACAGGTCATTGACAGCTGAGCTACTTGGGAACCCAGGGCTCCGAAAACCAGCTCCAATAAACTTTGAGCTTCCTTCCTGGTCTCCCATTATAAAAACAGAGGGACATAGCTATTTTCATCCTAAAATGGGGGTGGCTTTGCCTTGCTTATGGTGCTCTCTTTTTTGGAATGTGAAAGGACTTTCTAGAGCAGGTAGAGAAAATCAAAGAAAGGAGTATCTTTTTATATGACAGACGTGCCCTCTGAAAGAGCAGCCTTTTGTTTCAGCTGCTGCAATCAAGCAACAGACAGAGATTGTGTGCCCAGAGCTGGCTGCATGTGACAGGGATCGTTCTGTCTCTGGGTGAGAGCAGGGCTTCCATGAGCCGCCAGTTGGCAGTCCCGACAGCTGCCCATAGCAAAAACATCAGGAATAACACGTAGGGAAATTACTGATTCATCTCCATGAGCAAGTCCCTGCACAGACAACACCAGAAACATTACCGCAAATTGCTCTTTATACTTCTTCACTTTATGACCAGATGCAGGCTTTTAGACATTTTGTGTAAATGAACACCTTGTGTAACACATTTATTTGGGTGGGGGCACACAAGGGGGTGCAGCACCCTATAGCAGTTGATACGATATGGGACCAAGAGTCACAGAATTGTAGTTTATGTGAAAGACAACTGAATGATGAGCCTGATGCTTATTAAATGTGCTGGATTGCTGCACATACAGATGGACGCTTTGTCTTTAGAATGATTTTCTAGGGACACCACTGCTAGACTATTTGCAGCGTGCCTCTTCTGCATATACCCAACAAGACCCACAACAGGATAACCATTCCTCTCTCTAGCTCATGGTGCCTCTGGCTGGCAGTGCCGATGGTCTCCTCTGGTCTGGCCAACTGCTTTTCATGACGGTCTTGCCTCCTGATGACTGTTAGCTTTGTTTCAAAAGCCAAATCCACTTTAGGGGACTAGGATCGCTGTTAATTTCCTCTGTAGGGACAAGTGAGATGGTCTCAGGGTTCCAGATGTGTTTTCAACAGGAATTCCAGCATGTGTTATCTCCTTCATTTGTCCATTTAGTCCATCATACATGCATTCAAATGTACTTATTGTGTAGTTTCATGTAGCAGGTGCTGTAGCAGGCAGTACTGAGGTACTGAGGACATAGTGGGAACCGAAACAAGACAAGGTCTCTGTACGAATTATGTTAAAGGAGGGAGTATAAATAATGACTCAGATGAACATGGAAGTTCAAACCATGATAAGTGATATGAACGGGAGGCAGACTATAAGGGAGGCCAGCGTCTAGATGGGAGAGGAAAGCGGGCTGCTCTGAGGACTGGGTGATGATTCTGAGGGGGCTGAATAGGACCTGGGCACAGGACGAGTCTGGGAGCAGCATGGCATCAAGGGAACAGTGTGAGTGAAGGCCAGGGATGGGAATAGATTTGAAACACTCAGAGTACTGGAGGAAGAAGGGAGTAAATTGAGAGATAGGGGTCGGAGGAAGAGTGTTTCTGGAAGAGGCAGCAGAGTGAGACCATCCCTGGCCACACAGTTTGTATCGTGTTAATGCTTTCAGATTTTATCTTAAGTGCAGAGTCTTAATCAGAGAAGTAGCATAATCCCATTTCCTGAATGTAGTGTGGGTGGAGATTGTACTAGAGGAGGGCAAGGTTGGGAGCAGGCCACCATTTAGGAGGCTGCCATGGAGGTCACATAAGAGATGAGAGTGGCTTTGACTAGGGGGCTTGTAATGGGGTTGAGGGAAACTGGGTGTATTTGAGACATGTTTTGGAGCTAGAAATGTCAGGACTTGGTGATGACTCTGACTGGGGAATGACAGAGAGGATGTTTCAACAGCGTTGGTATATTCATCGCTTCCCCTGCCTCATAGCCCTGTGAGGTGGCAGGACTGTTAAACACATTGCAGATAAAGTTGAGTACAGTTCAATATGCTAGTCTGGAGTCTTCTATGACCTGATTCCAAACTACCTTCAGGCCAGTTTTCTTGACAACTCCTATTAACTATCCCAAGCTCTTGCCACATCCACTTATCACTCTTTACCAAAACTAATCTGCTTTTGCACATTGCTTTTGTACGGCCTTTGGACATGCCGCTCTTCCCCACGCTTACACACATCTGCTGTGATTTGCTGTTTCTTCAGACCCAGCAGAAATCCCCCTCCTCTGTGAAGTCTTCCCTGACTACTCCTTGGCAAGGGAAATTATTACTTGCTCCATTCTGATCCAGCCCCTTGTCCCTTTTCCAGCATTTATCTGTGTCTCACAGAGCAGAGTTAGCAGCACGGGCTTCGTCTCAGACAGACTTAGATTTAATCCTGGCTTTACCTTACAGTAGCTTTACGATTTAGGGCAAGTACTTAATCCCCTTTAACTTCAGTTACCTTGTGATATAATAGAATATTAACAGTGCATACCACATGGGGTTGTTGTGAGGATTAAATGAGATAACATAGGTCAATTGTTTAGCGTGGTGCCTGGTACAACGAGTGTAAGCGCTCAGTGAATATAAGCTATCATCATCATCTAACCATCATTACCTGTAACTTTTATAAGTAATCTCTTCTCACACATGGCTAGATTGAGAATTCCTCAGGGCAGAGGTTGGGCCCTTCATTTTGGCAATTCTAACGCCTAACGCGCTGTCCAGAACAGTGCAGATACTCACTATGTATTTTTGAGTGAATGAGAAAAATGAATAAGTGAATTCTGGTTAAATGCAGGTCTCTATAAAGTGAGTGGGGCCAAATGATATACTTAAGAAAGAAAGCAGGGAACCAGTTATTCTCCTTTAACCCAAATATTTTGTTTTATTATATAACGTCCAATTTATCACCAGGAAAGTAGACACACGTCTCCTGTTCTCCAAAGGCCGCTGCCTGTGGGAAACAGGAAATCCACTGCATTGCTACTCTTAAAGTGGAATTCCTCATTTCCCTTTACGCACCGAAAAGCAGTGGGGTTCGGTGGGAGGCTGTCGTCAGGGGGAGTGGAGAGATTGGCTTAAAAACTAGGATAAAATGTCAGCAGCACCTTTTTCCAGAAACAGAAATAAGGCCAGAAAAGGAAAGCATCATGTCTCAAACATTACATTGCAGAACAAGGTCGTGAGCAATGGTTTTACTTATCTTTCAACAAAGATTGTGCTTAAAAGCCTATTAGAATACCAGTTTAACATCTCTGTTTAGCGGGACATCATTGTTCAATGTTTGGACTAATGCACAGGTGTTCTTGAATGTCCAGCATGAGAGGTGGTAATATGTTTTGTTACTCATGGCCCCTTGTTCCTAAATAGCATAGGTCGTAATCTGTGGAGGGCCTTTTGTTTTGACAGGTGAGGTGGTTCTAGACTGGCAAATTTCACGATAAAGGAGAATTGCATTACCTAATACAGGAAAGGATTGGGATGGTCATATGAAAACTAAAGATAGAACACAAAGTGCTGGAGAGGCAGGGAGAGAGGGGAAAGAGGGAGGAGAACCGCCGCCCAACCTCCACCATGGAAAATTTTCGGCACCGTGGAGATGTCTAAGAGAGATTTCAATTTGTTGTTGGCTGGGCCAACATAAACCCTCTGTCGGCTCTATGCAATCTCCAGTAAATTATATACTGCTCATGAGTGCCTTTGTGTGAATGGATTATTTTAGGGGAAAGCAACTAACTGAGGGAAACTGGAAACATAGTTATTTTTTTCCCCTTTGAGAAAGTAGTAAGACACATTTTTAAATGAAGGGAAACAAGAGATTACAGGGTTTAGCACTTTCCAAGCAAGGCAAAATCTTTGTGTTTTTCTTTATAAGGATGAAAGAATAAGAAAGAGAAAATACAAGAGAAAATAAGAGAGAAGAACCTCATAAACTATATATATATAGTTATCATCAAATTTATTCTCCGCAACTTGTTTCTTTATCAAGCTTTCTGTGCTAGTACATTACACAGAGAAAGAAAAATCCACATGCAAAGTCAGTGAGAAACAGTGAAAGCCCATTAACCATTACACTGGCCTGGAACCCAGGATCCACTCCATTGGTACCGAACTGTAAACCATTTTGTTGTTCCAGGGACAAAAAAAATCCTAATGGAGATTGTTGTTAAAAGCAGAGTGTGATAAAGATACTATGAGATAACATTAAGCCTTAATGAGAATAAACCAGATTCCCTGGTTGCAGGGCTAGTGGTCAGCTGTTTCTTACCCACTGGCATCAGTTCTTATTGATGAGGTTCTGTGATGGTTAATTTTAATATGTCAACTTGACTGTTCTAAGGGATGCTCAGACAGCTGGTAAAACAGTATTTCTGGGTGTGTCTGTGCGAGTGTTTCTGGAAGAGATTAGTGTTTGATTCAGCAGGTGAGTAAAGAGATCTACCCTCACCAACGTGGATGGACATCATCCAATCAGTTGGGAGTCGAAATGGAACCAAAAAAGTGAAGGAAGGGAAAATTCTCATTCTCTCTTCTTGAGCTGGGATGTCCATCTTTTTCAGCCCTTGGAGTTTCTGGTTCTCAGAACTTGGAACTTCTAGAATAACGCCAGTGGCCCCCTGGTTCTCAGGCCTCGGGACTTGGCATGAATGATACCACTGGCTTTCCTGGGTCTCCATGAGCGAATTCCTATAATAAATTTCCTCTTAAATATATAGATCTCTACATATCTTATTGGTTCTGTTTCTCTGGAGAACCCTGACTATACAGATTCATTTTAAATTCCCATGCCATTGCTACATCGGTTGTTAAATGTTTTAAATATCACCTTGCCTGGGTGTCTGGCTTTTAAAGCTTGCTTTACATCGAGGTGCAGTTTCTCAAGTTGCCTGGCATTTTGGTCCTTCCTACTTTTCTTGATAGCCGCATCTCTTTGAGCTCTCCAGGTTTTGACATTGAAGGGACAGCCTCAGTCCTCAGTTTAGGTTTGTCTAGTTTCACCACCAATGGTGGCTGCTTCTCATTTTCCCATCTCCTCAAAACGGACAACACACATACCCACTCATCATGAATCAGATAATAAAGGATGCTAGTGGAGAATACCTTCACCAATTAATCCCTGCTTCTTTGATGTACTTAGGACCATTTTCCTTGCAAGTGAGAGAAATGCAGTTCAAACTGCCAAACCAAAACCAAAGTAAAACAAAACTAAAATGGACCTTTGAACTCCCGAGGTAGGCGCGCCTGCATCCAAATCAGGTTCCTGCCCGAGGCAACGCCACTTCCTCAGGGGTTGTTTGGAAACATAGGGGGAGTTTTGCTTATCACAGTTGCGGGAGGGGGACTACAGACATTTAGGGGACAGCGAAGCTGAGGATGGAGGATGTGAATGTCTAGCAATGGGCAGAACATTCCAGCCGAGGGGAATTATCGTACCCAGAACGCCAGTAGCCCTCCTTTTGAGAAACTCTGCCCAGGTGAACCAAGCATTTCACCAAGAATCTCCGTCTCTTGGCTCTGCCTTGCTTTTGTGATGGCTTCCTTCCCAGCTGGAATCACCGCAAGTATTGGTAATAGCGACATAACCTTTGATTTGAAAACACTGGAGGGTGGAGGCGATGCAGTGCTCAACTGGCCAGGCTTGGGAGAGCATCTCCCGCTACAGCCAGGGTTCAGGGTCAGCCTTACGCAACCCACAGGTACTGAGAGGGATAGAGGGTGTACCCAAAGAACAGTTGAAGTGTTGCTACCAGAACGGGAGGAGGCAAAACCAACACATGTCTCCTTTCTTTACGGTCTAATTTCCTGGTCTAATCTCTTCAATTGTCCTACATCCCAGCATTCTGTAGTGCACCAGACTCTTTTGTATCTCTGAGCTTTTGAACACACCATTCTCCTGTTCCCAGATGCCTTTCCTCATCTGTTTTGTTTGGCAAACTTCTACTTATGCCTCAGGACCCAAGTACCACCTCTTCTATGAAGCTTCCCTTTTCACCGCCCCTACTAAACTTATACCTCCCTTCTCTGTGCTCGCATAGCATTTTGTACACCAAAAGCAGGAATTGAACTAATTAGCAAGGATAAGAAGCTGAACAACCCACATCCTTTTGAAAATGGAAAGCAGATGATGTTGGATTAGATAAGATCAAACAACATCAAATCAACAAATGTTTATTGAGTGTATACAATGCACGGGGTCCCCAAGAAGAATCTTGCTGAATTTTTTTTTGTGTGTGGATATTTAGAATCACAGGCTTTTAAGATCTTGGTTTCTCAAAGCTTATATAGTTCAACCACTTCCTTATTCAGATCAGGAAACTGAGGCTGAAGTGGGTTTCTTTCTAACTCTAACAGTATATGATCTGAGCCACCAAAAGGAAGGAGAGGTTGGCCCAATTCTAGGCTGAGAAACCACAGCTATGGAGCTTAAACTTCCTGTTCTACATGCCATGCCAGGACAGATTGTTGTCTCTGGTGCCAATGACCACTCCAGAGAGAGAGAATCAAAACCTGCCTTTCTCTCTTTCTCTCTGTTCCCTCTCCCCTGTCTTTTTGGGAAAAATAGAGAACAAAGAGAAGCTGAGAGGCAGGACCAGGGTACTGGAACACTGATTCATACTTTTTTTCCTGTTTTGCTGATGTGTTTATAGAAGGACACTATTGATGACTCATTACATAGTTAAGAGACATAATAAATTTTCCTGGGAATTCCAAACGTGCGAACAGAGTATATATCAAATGCACGGGAATCATGGGGATAGAAAAGTGTTTTTAAACAAAGGGATAAAAGTGACTTACTCGTTGTGGCAGAGTCCTTTCTATTTTTATGACAATATCTGCAGAGACATTCTCTTTTGAAAGAATCAGAATTAGCCAGAAATAGAACTGCATGAACTCTGTGATCGTCAAAATGGAAAGTGGATTTGGAGATTTATTTGGATTCCTGCCAGGTACACTCAGGCACAAACATGTAGGAATATTGCCACCAAACATTTTTTATGAAAAAACTCACAGGCCGCATCCTTCCCAGTGCACTGTCCCACGTCGCCTTCGGACCTGCGTCCGCGTTCCGTCTCTCTCCAGGCTCTACCCCACCCATCAATTTTCCACCTTCTTCTACATTACTATAGATCTTTCTTTCGAACATACCATTGCTCTGTTCAGAAATTGCTTTCTAAGGTAATATCCTGGCTCCCCAGCCTGGCATTTGGGCCCTTCTAAATCGACCCCGCTTCTCCATACCATGTGGAAGCATAGTTGATGAAAGAGTAGCTTGGGTTTGGTACTGCTCCAGGGACCAGGTTAGCAAGATGACCATGACTGGCTCATATTCCAGTGAGAGTGCCTAACAACCAACTAAACAGCTAAACAAGAAAATTAAATTGGTAATATGATAAGAAGTGCCTTGGTGGGAAGGGAGTGAAGCCAACAACCTTGGGATATCGGAGGAAGGGCCTCTCTCTCTGGTTTCCTCTCCTCTCGCTCTCTCACGCACACTTTGATGGACACCCTGGGAGAGGCCAGATTCCTTGTTGTGAGCTGCTCTATGGAAAGGGCCCCTGAAAAGGAACTGATGTCTCCAGCTCACAGCCAGCTAGGAGCTGAGGACTGCCCGCAGCCATGTCTTGGAAACTACATTAATTTGCTAGGGACTACCGTACCAAAACCATAGACTTGGTGACTGAAACAACAGAAATTTATTTTCTCACAATTCTGGAGGCTGGAAGTCCAAGATGAAAGTGTCTGCAGGTTTGGTTTCTCCTGAGGCCTCTCTTCTTGGCTTGCAGATGCCCTGCCTTCTTGCCGTGTCTGCATGTGGCCTTTTCTCTGTGTGTGTGTGTGTTCTTGGTGTCTCTCTGTCTTCTTAGAAGGGCACCGGTCATTTTGGATTAGGCCCCCCTTTAGGACCTCATTTAATGGTAATTACCTCTTTAAAGGCTGTGTCTCCAAATATGGTCATATTCTAAGGTGCTGGGGGTTAGGTCTTCAACACATGGATTTTGGGGGACACATGTCAGCCCCTAACAGAAGCTGATCCTCCCTTAGCTGCAGTCACAGTGACACCTGGATTGTAAACTTGTGACAGACCCCAAGTCAGAGGAGTCTAGCCAAGCTGTGTCCAGGTTACTGGCCCACAGAAACTGTGAGACAGCAAACACATGCTGTTTTAAGCTGATAAACTTGAGGTGATTTTTTATTCAGCAATAGATAACTAATGCAGATATTCGTACCAGGAGTGGGGTGCACTTTAACAAATACCTAAATATGTGGGGTGGCTTCAGGAACAGACAGTAGGCAGGTCCTCTCTCTCTCTCTGAGTCCACATCTGGGGAATCAAGCTCCAATATTGTGAAAGGCCCATGCGGCAGGGAAATGATGTCCCCCATTTACAGTCCTGGAGGACTGAGGCTGCCAGCAGCTCCTGAGAGAGGCGCAGGCGGATCTGCCCCCATTCAGGACTGGCGACTGCAGCCCTGGGGATGGCCTTGACTGCAGCCTGTGAGAACCCTGAATTGTAAGCACCCAGCTAAGCCACCCCAGGGTTCCTGATCCACAGAATAGGCAACATACTAAATTCTTGTTGTTTTAAGCCTGTCCATTTTTACACGGAAACAGATAACTGCAGACCGTAGCAGAAAGTAGGAGCAGAAGGAGGCTATAATCCACTCACCATCAGACACTCCAATGGGTCTTGTCTAATCAGCTACTGAACAACTTAAGGGGTTCTGTAGACTTGCTTCTTTTTCTCAAGCAGCTTCTTCCACCTGGAGCACTCTCATGCACAGTTTTGTATCTTACACACTCTCCAAGATCTTGCTCACATGATTTCTCCTTCACTAGCCCTTCCCAGCTCCCCCCAGATAAGACTTGATACATTTCCCCTCCACAATAGCGTAAGTCAAAGTATCTTGATATTTTTGGTTGTAATGGTGTCTGTATCCTGCCAGACTTTGAGCCCCTCCCCCTTGGTGCCCCGTCTTATCATTGTTGTGTCCTTTCAATACCTACGCTAGTGCCAGCCACAGAGTAAATACTGCTTTCTGTCTTGGTAACTTTATGCCTGTGTGGTCTCTAGTGATGTCTCCTCCTACATTACTGATATTGTTAATAGATGTCTTCTCTTTTACTTTATTGGTATAAATAAAATGTTATCAATTTTATCGATCTTTTAAAAGGAAAAAGATTTGGTTGTTGCGTTTTTTCCTATAGTTGCCCATTTCTGTTTCCCTGGTTTACACCATTCTCTTTAATTTCTTCTACTCATGATTTGGGTATAATTTGCTCTTCGTTTTCTATGCTGTTAAGGTGGAAACATAGAACATTGGTTTTCAACTGTTTTATTACATAATATGAGCATTTTAAGTCATAATTTCCCTCTAAGCTTTTGTGAGAAGTCCAGCTCCAGGCTGAAATCGTAAGTATGACATTTCAGGCTTCAACATGGGCAATTACAAAGGTTTTCACAGGCAGGTCCCACAGGGGAAAATTGCCCTCCTCACACCAGATTTGGCGCACAGCCAGGGCACTGCAGTCTCACGGGGAGCTGCAGTCAATGACTCAGGCGCCCTGATTGGCCGTGCTCAAATGCAGGGCTGTTTTCCTAGTCCAGGCACCTCGGTTCAGAGATCTCTGTCCCAGGGGGCTTCCGTTGGGATGCTTTTCAGGCTCCGTGGCTGAGACTTCCTTATCAGCGGGACTTGACATCTTTCTTCACTCTGACTCAGTACTTTCCCCAATAATAAGTTACAATCTTTTTGGGGTCTCTACTAAATAATCCTTAGTGTTCCAGAGGTCCCTCCGCTCTAGCTGTTCGAAACTCAGAAGTCTCCCAATTGTTTTCAATGGGCTGGTTGTTTTCATCAAGAAGTTGAGCTGGAAACATAAATTTGAGAGTCCTTCTAACCTGAGTTTACAATCACATAAACGAGCTTTCAATATATCTTTCACTGCTCCCCATTTGTGGAAATTCTCAGTACGAGCGTCTATTTTCTCATCATTAAAATGCGACATGATAGTAACAATAGCTACATTTTATTTCTCAATTATTATGTGTTGGTTTCTGTTCTAAGTGCTTCACATATATTCACTCATTTAACATTCACAATAACTTTGTGACGGTATTGGTTTTCCGTGGCTACCACAGCCAATCAGCATACACTGGGGGCCTGAAAGCAACAGAAATTCGTTCTTTCACAGTTTTGGAGACCAGAAGTCTAAAATCAAGGGGTCAGCTGGGCTGCACTGCTTCTGGTAGCTTTAGGAAAGAATCCATTCTTTTTCTTTTTTTAATTATTTTATTGAGGTCACATTGGTTTACAACATTGTATAAATTTCAGGTGTACATCATTATATTTTAGCTTCTGCATAGAATGCATCATGTTCACCACCCATAGTCTAGTTTTTATGTGTCGCCATACACATGTGCCCCTTTACCCCTTTTGTCCTCCCTTTACTGCCTTCCCCTCTGGTAGCCACCAGTCTGTTCTCTATATCTATGTGTTTGTTTGTTTATTTTTCTCCTACATAGAGTGAAATCATACAGTATTTGTCTTTATCCATCTGACTTATTTCAACAAGATCCATCCATTTTGTCATAAATGGCACAATTCCATCTTTTTGATGGCTGAGTAGTATTCCATTGTATATATATGTATACACCACATCTTCTTTATCCATTCATCCTTTGATGAGCACTTGGGTTGCTTCCAAGTCTTGGCTATTGCTCTTTGCCTCTTCTAGCTTCTGGTGGTTGTCAGCCTTCCTCGGCTTGTGGCCCTGGGGCTACCTCCTTTCAATCTCTGCCTCTGTGGTCACATTGCCTCCTCTGTGTATTCTCTGTTTGTCTGTCTCAAATTTCTCTCTGTCTTTTTCTCATAAGGACACTTGTCATTGGATTTAGGGCCCCACTGGATAATCTAGGATGATGTCATCTCAAGATCCTGAATTTAATTACATCCACAAAGACACTTTTTCCAAATAAAGTCACATTCACAGGTTCTGGTGACGTGTACAGGTTTGATGTGCACATGTCCTTGTTTGGTGGGGAGGCACGATTCAACTTGCCACAATGAGTAAACTGTTATTATTATTTGTCCTCCATTCCGAAGACCATACAGCCAGGATTCAAATGGGTAATCTGGTTTCAGAGTCCCTGCACTTAAACCTTTTAACATTGGCTGTGTTACAGACTCATTGTGAGGGTTAGAGCTAAGGTATACAATGCACCAAGCATTGTACCCAACACAGAATAGGGGCTCAAAAATGTAATCTATATTATTATTAACACATCTATTGTTGATCAAACTTAAGATAGCTCTTTATTTAACATATGGTATTGAAATGGATGGTGGAATTTCTAGCGAAGCTCAGATGACTAATATCCTTGCTTCCTTGAATGAATCTTCTAATCAATGCAGCTTCTGATTAAAGACTTATTTCTCACCATTAAATTCAGACTCCAGATCCTGAGAGAACAGAGCTTTACAGCAGGAGAAATATTATAGCCTCTGAGTGACATGACAAGAATTCTAACTTTGGGCTCCCTTGTTTACTTTTCAGAAACACAAATGAGCTGGCACAATAAATATTTAATATGACATAATATGAGTTTACACCAATTAAGAGTTGCAGGGTCGACTAGAAGAAGTAAGTGACTAAGCCTCCTCTAGGCCAATGTTGAGTCAAGACACTTATGCCTTCAGCATTCTCCTTTGATAGGGTTTAGAGACCTTGGGGAAGGAACACTTAAAATAAACATTTATGGCTATGATCATGGCAGCTCCACGATGAATATTGTCTTGCTGTGTCAGGCACACGCACACACACCTGAAGGACAGGCTGCCCCACCCCTGGCTGCTTTGGGAGAATGTTTCCCCTTGGCTGTGTCAGCGTCCTCTGAGGTATTACTCATTATAGATAATCATTGCCTATTTGCATTTTGGCCTACTCCGTTTGTTGGAATAAGGAGGGACTTGAAAAGGTCTAGGAACTCTACCTATGTACTCTGTCTCTATTATTTTCTGCAGTGTGGTGTTATCATTTCAGTCCTGTAAACATCGATGGGCTAGGGACCATGAGCTTCCCTTCCCACGAGTGTGGCCCCCTCTGTAATCACCGGGCAAACACTCTCGTAGACCCTAAGGCTGGCAGACTTGCTGGCTGTTGCATCTTTTACTTCACTTGGTAATTGTTTGTGTCTCTCTCCTGCCTCATAGTACTCATCTCTGTATTTCCCATGGTGTCCATTCTGAGGTGTTGTCACAGCAAGAGACAGTGTGATAAGGAGGCAGTGGCACCAAACTGGACCACAGGACTGGGGATTGAATACTAACCCAACCATGTGCTAGCTGTGTGAGTTTCATCAAGTACTTAAGCCTCTCCAATGGTCATCCAGAACTTAGCTACACTGCTAACCACATTGGCTCTGTCTACTCTACAGAATTATTGGAAGGCATATATGAGAAAATAATTCATTTAGTAAACCACAAAGTCCTGTGTAACGAATTATCATATTAATTGATGGAGAAACACATTGAATTAATGAAATTCCTTAGCTTTGACAAGTCCTGTTTGCAAAAAAGCCAAAATAAAGCACACAAATAGCAAGAGCAATAATAAAAACAAAAAACTCCAAATTAGGGCAGGCCCAGTGGTGTAGTGGTTAAGTTCCTGTGCTCCACTTCAGCTGCCCAGGGTTTGCAGGTTCAGATCCTAGGTGTGGACATACTCACCACTTATCAAGCAATGCTGTGGAGGCATTCTACATATAAAAGAAAGGAAGATGGGCACGTATGTTAGCTCAAGGCCAATCTTCCTCAGCAAAAAAAGAGGAGGATTGGTGGCAGACATTAGTTCAGGACTAATCTTCCTCAAAGAGGAAAAAAAAAAAAACAAGTTAATCTACTCCCAAAACTAGGAAATGCCACAACAAAATAACCTAATCACCCAAGAAAACTGACTTAACGTCTCTCTCTCTGGTCTTTGTACCTTGATGGTTATAATTTCTTTAGTAGACGAACACACTTCATAGTTATTTACCTTTTCTAGAATTTTTATTTTATTAAAGTGACAATTTTTCTGTGAAAGGTGGCATTTGGCTTGAATTCAGACTGAAATGTAAGAATAACTTTTGAAGGGAGTAGAGTGCACAAGGTTTGTTGGTTTAACCCAGGGATCGGCAAAGTGGGCCAAGAGCTAAGAACTTTTTCATATGTTTAAATGGTTAAAAAAATCTAAAAAATAATATTTTATGAAACATGAATATTTCATGAAATTCAAATTCAGTGACCATAAAGAAACAATTGTAACATAGCCACAGCCACTCATTTCCCGTTGTCTATGACTGCTGCAGGAGCAAAGTTAAGCTGTCGTGAGAAAAAGCCTAAGGTCTTCAGAACTAAAATATTTACTTTCTGGTCTTTTCCAGAAAAATTTGCTGATCTGGTTAAACTCATTTATATTCATTCAATCCTACATATTGAGCATCTACACAGCTCTAGGCAGGTAAAAGTGAGTTGAGACAGTTTTCAGGAAGTTCACATCCATAAGCAGAAAAATCCATTAGTAGCTGGATTATCAAAAGACCCCACCCCCGCCGGGAAGAGATGAAGATAGGAGTGGGTTTGTGGGGGCTGCACTCCAGTTCAGACAAGTCGAGGTCAACCTAGTGGCCAATGTGGCAACCGCCTGCCTGGCCATCCTGGTCAAATGCCTTCCTCTGCCTGGCTGGTCCCCGGGGCACCTTCCTCTAGATGTTATGTTTACCTTCATGATCAAGGTCAATGATTTTCAGAGCTAACTGTCATACTGCAGAGCCAACGTGTAGAAGGTACAGGTGGTAAACACCATCCCCACTCTCTTTCAGATATAAGCCCCCTACTTCCAAATTTAGGTGAAGCATTTTGGGACTCCCTCCATCCCTGGGGTTCTACGGAAGCTGGTTTGAAAGCGGCTGTTGGAGATTTCCCAACAGCTGGCGCTGTGACTGGAACTGCTCATCCTCATGTACTCCTTCTGTGTATTTGCAATCCTGAGGGAGACCAGCCTCCTGAGCATCTCCTGCCTCTCCTTCAGAAGCTTCTCTATCAGCCTTTCCCATGAGGTGTCCATCTTAGACGCTGCGCCCCAGAGGAGCAGATTGCCCACTGTTCCCTGTTATTCTACGAGAAGATGCCCTGGAACCTAGAAATAGGGCTGGGACTCAATAACTAAGATGAGTAATACTTTAATGCAATGTTTTTTAAAAAAACGAAATTAATGCAAAAGTCTAAAATAGGGGCCAGCCTGCTGGCATAGTGTTTAAGTTTGTGAGCTCTGCTTTGGCGGCCCGGGGTTTGCAGGTTCAGATTCTGGGTGCAGACCTACACACCTTTCATCAAACCATGCTGTGGTGGCATCCCAAGTACAAAATAGAGGAAGATTGGCACAGATGTTAGCTCAGGGCCGATCTACCTCAAGCAAAAAGAAATAGACTGGCAACAGATATTAGCTCAGGGCCAATCTTCCTCACCAAAAGAAAAAAAATCCATAATAAACAGAAAACAGGATCAGTAACGGTGCTATACAGAACTACATTGGAGTTTGAGGCAAAGGGTGAGAAGCAGGAAAAGGAAGAGTTGAGAAAAGCTCCAGCTAATAGCTGCCTTCTTTAAAAGCAGTGAATTCGGAGAAACCCAAGGATGAAGGTCATTCCTGAAGCTGTGCCAGAGTAGAATTTTGGAAAGAGTGCTCAAATTTGAACCTCAATAAGAATTCTGGTTTTGGCTCTGTCCTGACCTGCTGTGTGACTACAGAAGTCACAGCTCTTCCCAGGCCCTCGGTTTCCCCCTTGTAAATGAAAGAGGATGCGTGAGATGATATCAGGGATTTATTCAAGCTGTGAGATGTTTCTGTACTGGATCTCACTTGAAGCTGAATTCCAAACACACAAGACTAACGTAGGTCTCACTCTTAGATCCAGCCAAGGTGTGACAAGAGGTATTGCACAACCCCCTCCAAAGCGGTGCTTTTGTTTGTGGGGGTTGCGAACTGCCAGGAAGTCATTTCAGTCGTTGGGCCATGAGCTCACCCTTTCCAGACAGCAGCTTCTGTAAGCATTTCGTCTGCACTAACTGCGAGGTGCTGGTGGAGGAGCTGGCCACTTATCAACGGCAAGGTTGACAGAAGTTTCTCAATGGGGAGCCGTCACCCCACTGGGATCTTAAAGGCATTGTGTACAAAGTACTTGCAACATCCTGTTACAATCGGGGACACACGCCCTGCACCCAGCTGGCAAGCCTTCGCCCATTGAAAGAAGCGAGTTAAAGACAGACTTCATTTTATGACTGGTATATGTTGAAACAGGATGTTCTGGCCTCCAATGAGCTTTCTAAGGGCTTAGTCTGAAGTCGTATCACAGATAAGAATACTCAAAGAGGAAAATACAGATGAATTATACTTGTTTTTATTACCTAAGGACATTGCACTTACTGTATGACAATTATGTTTTCAGATCTGCCTTCCTTTCTTGAATTCAGGTTCCTCGAGGACAGGAAATGAACATGATTAATTTCCGTATTATCTTTGCTCATCACAATGCCTGGTACAAAATATATACTCACATATATGTTATTTGAAATGAAGTCGAACTCATCCAATCGTAGAGAGTAAGGAATCCTGGAAATCAGTTTGCACAGCATCCATTTTACAACAAAAGGAAAACAGAAGCCGAGTTTTCATAGAGATTTAGTGGCAGAAACGAAGTCAGAGAATAATGCACTTTGCTTTTAGGTCTAAGTCCTGACTTCTGGAGCAAACAGACAATAGGAATCCCCTGGCCCCAGGTTGGGAACCTCCCTTCACTTGGAGAGTCAACTGAAGACGGATGTAACTTCTGAAAGATTCAAAAACAAAGTGAAGGTTTCAAAAATATAAAAGCAAGCAATGTTTTGCTTTTGCATTGAATATGCATGATCCTTTACAAGGAAACACATGTTTAGACAGACCAAAAAGCAAAGGCGGGAGTCCCAGTACACTGCAACCATCTGCGTAACCTCAGGCAAGTGATTAAAGCTCCTTGGTCGGCCGCTTTTTCAATAAAATAGGAAGCATCATGCCTAGTACTTTATAATTCTGAAATTGCACATTTATAAAATTTGGTATGAAGTGGCTCAAAGGGTCAGAAACCTATAAGGCTCATTTTGAAATATTAATCCTTAGGAGGGAGCAAGTGAGTCATGTGTCAAAATGCTTTACGTTCTCTCATTCTTAGGGCTTCTTCATGGTACAGCTTTTTTCCAATGTCGGTATGAGGGGAGAGTGGGAGGCCACAGCAGCTTGCTGAGGCTTGCAGCAGTCAGCCAGAGGCAAAAGGAACTACATTTTCCTTGGAAACAAAGCGAAGAGTTTCCCAAACAAGGAAATCGCCTAAATTACACAACATACTTTTCTTTTCCAATCTCTCCATTCTGGTTTCAGTGATTCATAATTTTAGCTTCACCTTATCCTGCCTCTCCTTCTGGGCTGATAGCTTTAACTTTGAAATAGTAAACTGAACTTTGCTTTTAGATCTAGATTCTAAGCTCAGATCTGCCACTTACTCACTTTGTAACTCTTGTGGACAAATCATCTAAATTATTTGAACCTCGATTTTGTTATTCATGAGCTGAAGAGATTCCATACTTTAGGATAGACGATGAATAATACAACTTGGTTTCTAAAGTTACTAACCCATGCTGGATGTTTGGTGACTATTAACCTACTTTTAAAAGCATTCATCCTTGCTATTAAGAGAGTTCTGGGGTTAGGATTATCACTTGGGTTTATTTCCTTGAAAATGGATTTTTGTCTCCCCCATTCTTATGTATATGCTTCTATTCATTTCAACCTTCGTTTTCTTGACATTCAGCCAGAATAACTTTTGGTTAACTTCAAAGGAGCTACTTTGCTAGATAAATCCCCTGGATCAGAAGTGCACAGAAGAGTTGGCTGAAGCCAACTTTTTTCCTACCTATTGTTGCTGATGATTAGGGATCAATTAGAGATGCTTGTTTGGAAGGCAAAACTGTGTGGGTGTGTTTTATCTTGTAAATAACAGAAAAACAGCTGCAAAGACATCAAATATTGGACTTACCAGATGTAGGAAACAGTGGCAACTATGATTACACTATTTAAAAATGTAACAGATAAGCTTTGAAATAGCCGGAGGGAAGAGGAAACTACAAAAAGTAACATTGCAGGTTTGTAAAAGAACCAATTAGAACACCTTGAGAGAAAAAATACAATAGGCCTAATTTAAAAATCAAATGCAGATTTGACATAGCTGGAAAAAGCGAATTGAAAGATAGATCAGAAGTTTTACGGAATGAAACATACAGATAAAAAGATACAAAATATGGAGGAGATAAAACAAACATAGAGTAAGAGTGCTTAATATATGTTTGATCAGAATTCCAGAAAAAGAGAGAGTAGGGAAGAGATACCATTTGAAAGAAAGTTGACTGATAGGAAACATTAACCTACACCTTGTAGAAGCTAGGTATTTCTTAAATAAAATAGAAAGAAATCTACACCTAGACACATCATACTGAAACATAAAAACAAATACAAAACCAAAATAAAATCTTTAATCCGTGAGGGAAAAAACCCCAGATTGACCTCAAAGCTAGTGAGAGAGAGGAAAAGAACCAAAACATGTCATTAGAGAGGACTACATCCAGTGAAAATATATTTCAAGAATAAGGATGAAAATAATATTTTCAGAAAGACAAATATTAAAGAAACTGACAAGCATTTCCTCAGTAATAGAAATTCTAAAGGGTTTATTTCAAGCAACTTGTTACTAAATGGAAGATTTGAGATGCAAAAAGGAAGAACGAAGTCATAAAGGACTGGGCAGAACTAAATGAACATTGACTGCTTGTAACACTAAGAGTAAGCTTGCTTGGTTAAAAAAGGTAGAATTAAAATATAAAATGTACAATAATTTTTAAGTTTTAGGAGAAGTAAATGTAATCGAAATGTTTTAAGGAGCTCGTATTATCCAGGAGATCAGTAGGTCTTTAGTTTTAGATGACGGTAAGTGAAGTGTGCGTGTTGTAAATTCAAAGGTAATGCCAATAAGAAATGGAAACAGAGCAGAGCTCTTCCTTTGGCTCCTCCAGGTCCCCCCTTTACTGTCTGCACCCTGCGTGGTGCCCCGGGAGCGGCATCTGTTTAGATCGCCTCAACTGGCGCTCTTGCCTTCTAGCTTCTGATTGGATTCCACCAAAGGGGAGAAGCAGAGAGAGCAGAGGGAGGGAGGAGAATGAGGGTGAGGCTGGATGTGAGGTTGAGATTTTTTTTCCCGGCCGCCTCGCTGTCTGGTTGCCGTGGGCTGGCTGCTTCCCTGAGTTAAGATTTCAGCCTCCATCAGGCATCCTCTCAACTCAGCCTTCTCTGTCTCTAGATTCTACTAGCTGCTCGCTTCTCCCGTTCCTTCTGGATTAGGGGCTGAAGCTGAGCCCCTCTCTCATGAGTTTTTTTTGTTTCCCTTAATCCTGTGCACTGCTTCTTAAATTGTCCCTTTATTAAACTCACAACAAATTAAGCTGATTTGAATTGTCAACTGTTAATTGTTCACTAACACATTTTATAATAGACAGAAATATAATAATAAAAATGATCCAGAAGTAGACAAGAAGAGAGAAAAAGAAAACATAGGCTAGATGGCAAAATAAAAAAATTATAATAAATATATTAAATTTAAGTCCAAATGAGTTGAACACTCTAGTTAAAAGAGAAAGACTTCCTTCAACAAATGGTGCTGGGAAAACTGGACAGCCACATATAAAAGAATGAAAATTGACCATTCTTTTTCACCATTCACAAAAATAAACTCAAAATGGATCAAAGACCTAAAGAGCTGAAACCATAAGGCTTCTAGAAGAGAATATAGGCAGTACACTCTTTGACATCAGTATCAGAAGAAACTTTTTGGACACCATGTCTTCTCAGACAAGGAAAACAATAGAAAGAATAAAGAATGGGACTTCATCAGACTAAAGAGCTTCTTCAAGTTAAGGGAAAACAGGATTAAAACAAAAAAACAACCCAACAATTGGGAAAAAATATTTTTCAAGTCATATATCCAACAAAGGGTTAATCTCTATACTATATAAAGAACTCACACAACTCAACAACAAAAAATCAAACAACCTGATCAAAAAATGGGCAGAGGACATGAACAGACATTTCTCCAAAGAAGATATACGGATAGTCAATAGACACATGAAAAGATGCTCATCATCACTAATCATCAGGGAAAGGCAAACCAAAACTACACTAAGATATCACCTTACACCCGTTAGAATGGAAAAAATAACCAAAACAAAAAGTGACAAATGTTGGAGAGGTTGTGGAGAAAAAGGATCCCTCATACATTGCTGGCGGGAATGCAAACTGGTGCAGCCACTATGGAAAACAGTATGGAGATTCCTCAAAAAATTAAAAATAGAGGGGCCGGCCCGGTGGCGCAGCGGTTAAGTTCGCAGGTTCCGCTTCTCGGCGGCCCGGGGTTCGCTGGTTCGGATCCAGGGTGCGGACATGGCACTGCTTGGCAGCCATGCTGTGGTAGGCGTCCCACGTATAAACTAGAGGAAGATAGGCACGGATGTTAGCTCAGAGCCAGGCTTCCTCAGCAAAAAGAGGAGGACTGGCAGTAGTTAGCTGAGGGCTAATCTTCCTCCAAAACAAACAAACAAACAAACAAAAATTAAAAATAGAACTACCATATGACCCAGCCATCCCACTATTGGGTATCTATCCAAAGAACTTGAAATCAGCAATTTCCAAAGTCCCATGCACCCCTAGGTTCATTGCAGCATTATTTACAACAGCCAAGATGTGGAAGCAACCTAAGTGCCCATCAAGTGATGATTGGATAAAGAAGATATGGTATATATATATAATGGAATAGCATTCAGCGATAAAAAAGGATAAAATCATCCCATTCACAACAACATGGATGGACCTTGAGGGAATTATGTTAAGTGAAATAAGCCAGATGGAGAAAGACAATCTCTGTATGACCCCACTCATAGGTGGAAGTTAACATATAGACAAAGAGAACTGATCGGTGGTTACCAGGGGAAAGTGGGGGTGGGGGGTGGGCACAAAGGGTGAAGGGGTGCAGCTACAACACAACTGACAAACAATAATGTACAAGTGAAATTTCACAAGGTTGTAAACTATCATAATCTTAATAAAAAGTAAAAAAAAAAAGAGAAAGACTTCAGAATATGTGTACTTTACAGATGTTTTATAGACATCTATAAAAGGTGTCCAGAAAAGTTGTATGTGAAAGGACAGAAAAATATATTGTGTAAATAGTTAGGAAAAGAAAGCTGGTGTATCTATATTACATTCAAAAGTTCGTAAAGTTTTGCAGGCAAAAAGAAGCTTTAGTAGTTGTCATGGTCACTTCATAATGATAAAATGTTAAAGACAAACCACAAAAACCCAATATTGTTTTAAAATATGTGAAGCAAAAATGTGAAATAGACAAATCCACCATCATAGTGGGGGATTGTAACACTCCTCGCTCGGTAGCTGGTAGAAAAAGTAGGCAAAACATCAGTAATGATATAACAAATTTATGTAATATTTGATTAACATGATTGAAAGGTTTATCCTAACACAAATATCAACACAATATTTAATAATTGTTTATCGGACATTCTTCTAAAGAACATGTATTAATACCGGGTACTAAAACAAGCCTCAGTAAAGCCCAGTATTAAATTATACAGAGTATGTTCCTCTTCCACCATCAATTTGGGAATTAAGATATGCACATTTAGATAACACTGAGTCAAAGGATAATCATGAGGAAAGTTCAAGAATATTTTTAATTAATCAATCAAATATGTCCGAAACTGAACTCCCCCATGTTTGTAAAACAGCTTGTTTTTTACAATCTCAAGTGTTTCAGTAAATCTCAGATTTTTTTCCAGTTGCTCAGAGCCCGAACCTCGGAGTTGAACTTAACTATGTCTTTCTCTCAAACCTCGTATTAGATAGATGAACACATCCTGTCAAAAATGCAGACTGGACTGCTCCTAATGGTTCTCTTTGCTTCAACCCTGCGGTCCATTCTTAGTCCAATGTCCAAAGCCTCCCATGGCTTTCTTTCCACCTCCCTGCGAAGGAAATACCATGTGCTGACCATGACTCACAGGCTCCCCTCCTCTCCCAGCTCTGCTGACTTGCTTTCTGTTCCTTGAAGGCACAGCTGTGCTCCTGCCTTGGGAGTCTGCATTTCACGGCATGCCCCTCCCTGGACATCCTCCCCACTCTCTCCCTCCAGATATCTCCCTACTTCATTCCATCACATCCTTTAGAGCACATCAGGGTTCCAATCACCTCCTTGACCAGCCTGGAAAACAGTGAATCACCTGTTTCTTTTCTACCCCACTTTATTTTTCCCTCTGTGCTGTCACTGGTCATGCTATGTTCTTTTTGTTTATTGTTTGTCTCCTGCCACTAGAATAGAGGTTTCATGGGAACAGGGATTGCTTTTTTTTCTTTAAATAATCCTATCTTCAGCACCTAGAACTGTTCCTGGCACGTTGGAGGTTCTGCATAGTTTCTGAATAGATGCATTTTAAAGACGGCCAGGCCAAGGCACAGGGAAGGGAGGGACCAGCATAGGACATAACAGGAGTGGAGGTGAGAGAGGCAGTCACCTTTCCCAAATCTCAAGCCCGTATTCTTTCCATTAAAGCCATACCAGCCTTGAGGCGCCTCTGCCTTCAAGAAAGAAGTGTGACCTCTTCTCGAACTGAGAGCGCTCGGGCTTAAAATAACTGGGTCATGGCCTTCCCTGAAGCTCCTTCCTTCCTGTAGGGCCTGAGGTTGTTCCCAGAGCTGATCCCCAGAGGACACCAGCAATGGGGCGTGCATTTGAGGGTCCCTGGGAAGACAAGAGCTCACATTCCTAAGGATGTGAGAGGAGCCGGTCCCAGGGCCTGTCCCATGTGACTTGGGGAAGTGGCCTGGCTGATATTTCGAGAAGGATGGGGTCACAGGAGTCATTTCACTGCTCGGATTTGTCTTCTGTTAATGATTGGGACATTGCTGGCAAGAAGCATCATTTGCATGATTCACTGTCCACCCAGGGTCTCAATCTTGCCCAAACACTGGGTCCTGTTCCAGAGCTGCCCTAATCACCTTCAAGAATTTGTTCATTCATTCCACAACTGTTTATTTCCCACCTACTGTGTGCTCCACCCTAGGCTAGGCAAGTGCTCCTGATAAATTATGAGAAATACTGATATAACACTTGCCCTCGAAAGCTTTAAAAAAGTTGGTAACGATCCCACTGACAGTTGACGTTTGGAATTTTCACTGTGATGTGGGGTATAAGAGAATCAGAAGCTGAGGGAGGGACAAGAGGTTCCAGAGACTCCACAGGACCTCACATCTCTTGCTTTACAGATGAGGAAACTGAAGCCCAGGGATTGTCCCCCTTTATGTCCCTGAAGAGTGAGCTGATGATGGGGCCACAGCGCCTCTGTACCCCGCTGTGTGCATGTATTGTGTGCATAGCTCAAGTCAAGAAGTAGTTCTTCCTTTGTAGCTCCCAAAGTGAATATTGCCTAATTTATAATAATCTGCTACGTGTAATGTGTATACATACACATGTATATACCATATAAAGCAAATGAAAGTTGATGCTTATCGTTTAAAAACACGTATATTAAACAATGTCGTGTTCAGATCCTCAAAGGAGTCTGGCAATCAAGGCTGGGAGTGGGGGTGGTCCTGCTGAATTTCTTTGAGACCCCCAGCATCTCAGGATACTGGCTACTCCTTCTCCCAGGGCAACATCCAGGCCACACATTCTCATTTGCACTAGAGATGAGGAGGAGGAGGGTAAACCCGGCTCAAAAAGCCAGCCCTCCTCACCAGCAGGCGAACAGAAGAAGTCCTCCAACGGAGGCTCATGTCGGGCTTTCCCCCTTTTCCCTCCATCGCGTTTGCTACAAAACCTCCACTTTGCCCCCTTCCTGGAAGAGAACAATGAATGATGAGGAAACCTCAAAGCATCCAGAAACACCAAAAGCTTCTACCACCTACCCTCTGTTACAGAAGAGGAAAGCGCTCCTTCTCTTTCTTTCCTTTCTCCTCTGATTTTCTCCAGGTGAGAGGCTGGGCCACATTCATCTGTGCCCTCCTAATGCCAGGCAGAGTGGTTATCACAGAGCGGATGCTGCTCAACACATTTGGAACCGAGTTTTTAAATTATTTATTTAAATAAACTCCTTGTAGGGCAGGGGTTTAGAAAGTTCATCTTTAAATTCTCAAGCACTTACACTAGGGCCTGACACACATATAACCCTCCAACAGTCATCACTGAGGAGTGGGTTCGTGCAGGAGAGACCACAGAGTAGAAGGTAGACTTCTGCAGAAGGTATGTGTGGTAGATTGCAGAAGCTGGCCAACATTCCTCCCCTCCTCGTATCCATGTCCCTTGCAAGGTGACTTTGCAGCACCTCCCTTAAAGCAATGGTACCATTTTCTACTGTGTTTCTATCTTCCATCCCCCCCTGCCATTTTCACGCCAGCACCCCGGGCACCCAGGTGTTTCTCATTCCAGAACTCTCCTGACGGCCCCCAGAGAATGTCGGTGACCTTGCGAGATCGGGCTGCCTCTGGGAAGAGTGGTAAAGGCAGCAGTATCTCTGGCCCGAGGCGTGATCCTCTGAGCTGCTCCTGATGCTCAGGGCATCCCAATTCCTCCTCTTCCTGCTCCTCCATCTGGACTTGCACTTGTTCCCCACGCTAGCTGGAAGCCACAAAGCACCCCCTGCAGGCTCCAACTGTGCCCTCTTTGCCTTCTTGGGAAACCCCACACTCAAAAAACAAAACAAAACAAAACAAAATTGCCTTGAAATTGCCCTGCCCTTAAGACTTGCTCTGGATGATAAAATGAAGCAAAAGTGATACTGTGACTCTTCTTAAATGAGCCTTTTAGTTGTGTGAAGTTAAAGACTGTCACACAAGTAGTTCTATATTTATTTACATTATATCAATAGGCCTGCAGCCCAGATGGGAAATAGGGACTAACTGATGAGCTAAATTTGATAGATTGAGAGGGCCATGGGGGTGGGATTGGGCGTTGGGGTGTTGTGTTAAGAAGGATTCCGAGGCCACATGTCAGCTTAGTTGGAAAATGTGTCCTAATCAATCAGTGCTGTCTGCCAAGGATGTGTGGGAGGATAGGGGGAAGGAGTGGCAGGAGCAGCACTCGAGTCACAAAGGCACAGAATACTTGGTTCCTGCTGTGAAGATCCTAGAAGCCCGTGATAAAGAAGCCCTTCTTTCACCATGACAGGGCAGTTGTGGGAACTTTGCTGTCGGAGTTAGACTCCTCTGAGAGGGACTCTGAGTACACTTCCTATAATCTCCACGTCACTCACTGTGCTGAGTAATGTAAAGCCATATTATTCAGGCTGTAGTGTGTGTACCCCTGACGCCTTCCAAGGATGTATGGGCGAGGATAGCTTTCGGTTAATCGGTCTTCAGCTCCACAACATCCGTAGGTACACTTTCCTAAAGCGGATCGGCTTGAAGGGTTTCTGCAGTTTATCCGGATCTCCGTTCCTACCACCCTTCCATACTTGCTTTTCTGCAATGGGGATGTGCCCGTGTTGAATCTTTCTATGGTACATTGTCCCAAAGTGGTGTACAGCTTCCATTTACTGTGTGAGCTAAATCCACAGATCCAAGGTTTTCATTAAAATATGTTTATGTTTCCACAATATATATTCACATAACTATATATTTGACAAGTATGTAATATACAAAAAAGGATGACATTTACAACTATTTGAGCTTATGAAAAATACTTTAAATGCCAATTTAAAAACGTCTGACCATATTTGTCGTAGCCAGCTTCCCGGTGGCCCCAGTGGTCCTCTTCTCCAGATAGTCACACCCTCCAGCGTCTCCTCAACACACTGAGTCAGTTGCTTGTGTGACCAACAGTGTATGGTGGAAGTGACAGTGTGTGACTTTTGAAGTCAGGTTACAAAAGGCATTGTGGCTTCTCTTTGCTCTCTCTGGCCCCTTGATAATGTTTAATACTAACAGCTAACATTTTTAGAGCTCTTTTTACACCATGCACGAAATGCGCTAGGCAGTACCCAAGGGGGCTGGGGCGGAGAGAAGAGCATTGAGTCTAAAGCACAGCACACTGAGTTTATAATAAGACAAGACACATCAGGACAAATGAAGGGTGAGCCCACCAGGAGAACTAAATTCTTTGTGTTTGCAAAGCAGATTGAGAAGCCTCCTGGAGAGGACAGAAAGGAGAAGCATGTGAGTTTGTCCCAGTGACAACCAGCGTGAAGAGTGCTCATGGGGAAAGCCCAGGAGCAGAGGCGAAGCCTGTTCTCAGATCAGGGCCCTGAATCTGTGGCTGATGAGACAGCCGGCCCCCAAATGGTGCTGCATCTTGATGGTGGTCTCTATGGGTCTCAGAATCTAACAATCAGTGTTGAATTATGTATTGCACACTGCTTCTTCTAACACTTTGTCGTCATGGACTTAGATTTCTTCATGTCAATTCGACCTTAAACATTTGTTGTAAAGAAGCCAATTTTGCAGAGTATGTTCAGAGAGAACATTTATGCCTCCTGCGCGTTCCTCCCTCCTTCACTCTCTTCAGCTCAGGTGTAGGGAATGCGGTTCCCTGCATTCAAATAAAGTCCAGCTCCTATCCTTTGAACCAAGCCTTGGATAGTAGAAAGATGAGATTAGACATAAGGAATCAACTAATTACAAACAAAATAAACATGGAAGCAAGTTGCTCAGAAAGTCATTAATTTCCTTTCCTAAACAACCTGGTTCTGGACAAATAATAAGGATATTGAACTGGATGATGTCTTTGCATTTTTGCACCATATAATGTGTTTGTGTCTTTATAAAGCACAAAACAAAATAAGCTTTCGAAAGAAAACCAACTATTTCATTGCAATTTTCATGAACGTTTCTAACAAAATTGGCAATAATGTTAATGGCATCCTTTGCTTTCCTACTACTAGATCATTTTCACGCTGGATGTATTTTTCACCAAAACTATGTCAGGTAGTATCACCCCCATTTCATGGATGTGGAAACATGACTCCTAGTCACACCAGGTAGTGGTACAGGTTGTGCACTGCACGACACCAGGGAATCCTGTACCCAAAGTCACACAGATGACTAGTGGTGGGGACAACATGTGAACCCATGTGATCTCTAATCAAAGCCTTCTTTTTTGCACTGAGTCATCTGTCCCTCTGCTATTTTTTTGCTTCTTTCATTATGAGGTTTTTATTGACAAGGAAGGTGAGCATGAGGTTTTAAGAGAAACAACAGAACTTCTGAAAAACTAATCTCTTCCTGAGCTTTTAGAAGAAAGAAGAATTAAACAGAGAGTCAGCATGGTGGGGGGTGGGGGGAAGTGGCAAGGAGGTTGTAGGCTGCGGGGCCGTTTGAGCTAGAAGGGAGGATTGAGTATTAAAAAGGTTGGGGACGGAAGAAGCGCTTGGTGTCAGTGGGGAAGAATTTTGCTAGACAGCTGCAAAAGCGGTTGAGGCCATTTGAGATTTGGAATCTGTTCGTCTCCTGTCGGATTGCGACCGGACATTTGTTTTAGGTCCTCCATGGTGAAAAAGGACCCTAACACATGTGCAGCAAGGAATGAAAGGACAGACTACCACAGCGAGGTGACATTTGTGCCTGGCATGTAAAGGCGGTCTAGGAGGGGCGTCAGGTCCTGCTGCAAACACCGTCAGGCAGCCCCAGTTAGACTTGCCCTCCCTTCCAAGGCCACGTGTGTCTTCCTTCTGCGGGTGCGGGCGTGTCCAGGGGCTGCTCCCTCACGGGGAGTCTGCGGAGCTGCAGGTAGAACTGTCTGGACTTATTGGTACCATATTTACAGCAGAAATACAACCTCCGTCTTGTGGAACATGTGGCAGCCATTTGTCTGAATCAACGCCCCTGGCATTAGCGGGATTAAGGATGAGGATTTTTCACTTCCAGGAGGACACTAGTGATTATAAAGCTTCCTCGGTTCTTTGAGAAGCACTTTTGTCTTTTTGTTCCACCAACCACCCTCCACCCCTAGGTTACCTTACACATTCAGACATTTACAGTAAACAGGGATTAGCCTCAGCTAACCAAGAGCGGCTGGCAGATGGTTTTAATTAACTGCGTCTTAAAGAGAAAGGATTTAAGAGGAACATGACGACGATTTACATGACGACGATTTACACAACGATTTGCACGGCGCAGTCTGCACACCAACGACGGCTCAGATCTTTGCTGCTGCTGCTCTGCTGCCATTCCTGCTGTGCCCGTCTCTGTGTCTCTGCCCGTCCTCATCCTTTTTCTTCTCCATTACTTTTCTTTCTTTTTTTTTTAAAGAAGGGATTCAGAATCACAGAGTGAAAAATTATTCTACTAGTTATTGACACTTTAATATCTATGTGTAAAAGCATATAAACAAATATATATAATATAAAATATATAAAAGAATATAACATATAAAGAATATGTCCTCACGTCCTGGTTTCTTTAGTTTTTATGGTATCTACAGTATGTATGAATAACTATACTTGTGATGATTAGTTTTATGTATCAACTTAACTAGGCCATGGGATGCCCAGATACCTGGTTAAACACTTTCTGCACGGGTGTTTCTGGATAAAATTAGCATTTAATTGGTGGACTGAGTAAAGCAGTTGCTGGTGGGCATCGCCTAATCCATTGACGGCCTGAATAGAACAAAAAAGTGGGTGAAGGTGGAATCGGCCTTCTACCTGACTGTGAGCTGGGCCATGGATTGACGGCCGCCCCAGCGCTCCTGGTTCTCAGGCCTTCAGACTTGGACTGGAATTGATACCTTCGCTGTCCTGCTCTCAGCCTTTGACCAGCTTTCCTGGGTCTCCGGCTTGCAGACAGCAGGTGATGGGATTTGTCAGCCTCCATTGTCATGTGAGCTAATTCCTTATGATAAATCTCATTTTATATATATATATATATATATATACTCTCTCTCTATATATATAACATATGTAATTATAGATATATATATGAAATCTCGTTTTATAACACATACAGATATGGGTTGCCCAGAGAGATCAAAAAATTGCATGTCGCTTAACCTCTCTGGTATGGCCAACTTATTCACTGGGCACAGCAAGCTCAGGGTCAAGCTTTCAGGGGTCCACAAAAATGTTTTAACTTCTTTTTTAAAAAATCAGAAGAGAGGCCAGCCCTGTGGCCTAGTGGTTGAGATCGGTGCACTCTTCCTTGCAGGCCCAGGTTTAGATCCTGGGCACAGACCTACACCATCCGTCAGTGGCCATGCTGTGGCAGCAACCCACATACAAAATAGAGGAACATTGGCGCAGATGTTAGCTCAGGCAAATCCTCCTTAGGAAAAAAAAATCAGAATGAAAAAATGAACTTTCAGATCAAAGAAAATGTTCTAATATAGAATATTAACTTTTTTGCCTTTATACCTACACAGTGTAAAGTAATAATTTTTAATATTTTCTTATAGACAAAGATGCCCATGAGGCCAAAGTGCCTAGGGTCCCAGAAAGTCACAATGCAGCCCTGTTCTGGAATTCGGGACCTTAGTTTCCTTATTTGTAAAAAGGATCTGAATATGACTAGAGGTCCCTGTGACAGAATTCTAGGCCTCACAGGCGTTTGTGAGATACTGGCAGACGTCTACAAACCATTTCTGATATTCTATTAAGCACGATAGCTATTGTGCACTCAGCTTCTAGAGGTTCCCTCATGTGGAAAGGACACATAAGGTGGAATCAGTTTTGGAATCAAGCAGACGTGGGTTCAAATCATGGCAGTCAGGTCTTCATCTGCCGCAATAATTCAGACACACCACTTGGTGCCGAGCCTGAGGTTATTTATCTGCAATACTTAAAATAAGAAAGCAAATATCTATTTTTTAAGGTTGTTCTGATATTAAAAAACAATCGAAATGAAGCACACAGCACAGATACCTAACACCTGATAGGGCCTCCTCAATATACGTTACTACTATCATCAATTTGACCACTTTTGGTTTGAAACTTAGCTGAATGCCATCACAAGCTATCTTATGATGAACATCTGCTCTAGAAAATTACTGAATAATAAAATTGAGGAAATGAATGAAAATAATTAATTTGAGAAACAGCATTTTTCTTTTATTTTCCTATGATCATTCTTCTTCATTTCTTAAGTGGGGTAAATTTTTATGACTCTGAAGATATTCATTCTTTTATTCAGTCACTAGATCAAAGAAAGCAGAAGTGATGAAACTGGCTTAAAAGAATATTACTAGGGAAGAGGTAAGAAAGCTAGGGGAACGAATTTATTACATCTGTATCTGTTATGGACTGAATTGTGTCCCCCCCCAAAACTCACGTCTTGAAGCCCTAACCCCCACATGCCTGTATTGGAGATGGGGCCTTTAAGGAGGTGATTAAGGTTAAATGAGGTCATAAGGGTAGAGCCCTGATCCAATAGGACTAGTGTCATTATAAGAAGAGGAAAGGACACCAGAGGGCTTTCTTTCCACGCATGCACGGAGGAATGGCCGTGCAGGGACACAGCAAGAAGGCTGCTGTCTGCAAACCAGGAAGAGAGCTCTCATCAAAACCAAATGTGCTTGCATCTTCACCATGGACTTCCAGCATCCAGAAGTGTGAGACAATAAATGTCTGTTGTTTTAGCCACTCAGCCTGTGATATTTTCTTATGGCCACCTGAGCTGACTGAGACAGGACCAGAGACATCAGCACCTGGCTATGTCCCTGTACCAAGGAAGGACAGCATGATGGGGCAGCGGGTACCAGCATCCATGAGAAGCTCTGTGGTGGACATCCTCTCCGGATGAGGATTGAGAGCAGAAGATACGGACATAGCACTGGGCTCTTTCATGCAAGAGTGGTAATGTAGAAACAGCAGAGGCCAGGAGATGCCATGAAACATTAAGAGGTGGGGAGGATTAAAATTCCCGTGACAGGCAGCAAAATTAGACAGGCATTGGAAACCCTGTGGCAGGCAGGACTTGGTGATGGCTAATCAACCAGGTATTCTCCGGAGAGTCGCTTCACTCCCCAATTTCAACTCTCAGATCTTGGTTTCTTCAGCATTTCTTTGATGATTTTTTCAGCTGGCTCTTCTGGTTTTGCACAGTGGGAATGTTGGTCTGTCACTCATAGTATTGCACGAAGTGCAAGTCAGGAGATAATATATGTCTAAGTATGGAGTTCATAAAGGAAAATAAAATAATAGAAGGGAATTCCTGGAGGTGAACAGACTGATTAATGAATGACATGAACTCAAATTGCCTTTCTGCTTAATAGTTTATAATTCTCTGTATTCCTTACTAAATTCCTAAGAGACATACCTTTCAACCAGTTTCATGATAGAAATAACTTTTAATAGTGGAGCTATGTGGCACAATGGAACAAGCAAAAGCTACTACAACAAGATAGTCACATTTTTAGTCCCATTTCCTACAGACTAGGTAATGTTAGGGACTTTTCTTCACCTCTCTGACCCTCAGTTTCCTTCTCTTTCTTAGTACTTGCTCTACTAAGATTTATATCCTAAAGCACCAACCTTAGTTCCTGACATAGGTTACATACTTCATAGGTATTATTTTCCTCAATTCTAATCAAGGATTTTAGCGTCTTGCGCTACACCCTATGGCTGCTCATTTATGTGAGCTCTCTTGTACTTTTTCATTTTTACCATTACATTTCTGCAGGGAACAGGCAGTTCTGATGTTTCTTTTCCTCCTGTTACAACTGAATATTATTTATTATTTAGATTTATAAGCCAAACCCTTTTGCAATAAAGTCATTTCAGGGCACACATACAAGGTTAAAAGTTTTAGGTCAAATACACAGAACTATAAAAATAAACAGCTAGAGTACACAGTAGAAATATTATTTAAAGAGAAGTGGTGACTTCAACATAGTGGCCCTTTCAGTGAAAGTCATTTGAAAAGATACAAAGATGAATGAATCTCATGGAGCTTTCCAGTTGTTTAATTAAGGAGTTGGAAAAAATAACCCACCCCTCAGAATTTGCTTCAAAATTTCAGTTGAGCCAAAGAGGGCAGACAGCCAGACCTTAACCAATGCAAATGTTCATTAGTGTTTCTCAAAACAGAGACCTGGGAAAAAAAATCCACACCTCTCAGAAAGCCAGGGGCAAACTTTGCTCAACGCTGCCTCATGGAGGTATCCCAGAGGGGTGGTGGGGATGTCATCTGAAAAGTAACTGAAGAGCAAAGCCAACAAAATCTTTCTTGGCCTCTCAGAGAGGATGGGCCACTCTCTGCTTTGGGCTCCTCTGGCTCCCTATATAGACTTTTCTCACTAAACTTAAAAGACTTGATTTGATTTTCTGTTTACATGCCTGTGTCCTCCACCGGCTCAGAGCTTCTTACAGAGGAGACTGGTCTATAATGTGTCCCCACCCACAGATCTTGGCCCGTGTCACCTGCCATAAATATTCGTTACATAAATGGACAAATGAAAACTGGATATGGGCAATTTTCCACCTGAGATGCTTTTTGCAAAGCTAAAATTATTAGGTAGGCTGTTTGTGTTTCAACAACCTGTGAAACTTTGAAAACAGGAACTTGATCAGGACGACTGAAACAAACCCAAACTGTGGCTGTTTGGATTTTAGCTCAACCAAGTGTCAGTGTTATATTGGCAAGAGTCGAAAGAGAAAATGCAGACCAGCCCCTGAGAATGATCAAGAGGCAGCCCAGAGGGAACTGGAGGCTCCGAACCATCACACGTGGGTGGAACACAAGTCCTGCAGCCCTCCGGGTTCAGCTTTCCCACCTCCCACAGTTTAATTTCTAAGTTCCAGGGTATTCACTCAACAAAGAGTCATTCATGGGTTCTTGGTGGTGCCAGTGTAGAAGGGCTCCCCTCTGGAGGGAGGCGGGGCCTCTCCCATTTGGAATCAGGGTGCTTAACAGCATACTTTCAGGAGCCTGACCGCCTGGGTTTCCTTTTACCTATTCATTTACTAGCCACGATCTCAAGTAAGTTCCTCTGTGCCTCACTTTTTGCACGTGTAAAATAGGGATAATATTAGTACCCCTCTCATGAGCTCGTTGTAAGCATTAAATGGTTTAATAGGTGCAAAGCATTTAGATCAATGTTTGGTGCATACTGAGCTCTCTGTAAATATTTTCTTTTATTATTATATCTGTGTCTCCTTTCCTAATAGGTTTCTTTTTCTCCTCCTCCTTCTCTTCCTCTTCCTTCTCTTCTTGTATAACAATAACATTATAATTATCATAAAGCTACCATACCTTTTAGAATTTCCTTTGGGTCGGCTGCTATGGAATGCTATGGTTTGAAGGTTTGTGTCCCCCTCAAATTCATATGTTGGATCCTAACCCTCAGAGATGACAGTATCAGGTTGTGGGATCTTTGGGAGGTGCTTAGATTGTGAGGGTGGAGCCCTCACGGATGGGATTAGTGCCCTATAAAAGAGACTTCAGAGACATCCCTAGTCCCTTCCACCACCATGTGAGGACACAGCAAGAAGGTGTCAGCTATAAACAAAGAAGAGGGCCCTCACCAAAGGTGACCATGCTGGCACCTTGATCTTGGACTTCCAGCCTCCACAACTGTGGGCAATAAATTCTGTTGTTTATAAGCTACCCAGTCTATAGTATTTTGTTATAGCAGCCCAAAAGGACTAAGGCAGTGATCAACATTTGGTATGCAAAATGACTTAATGATGTTTGTGTCATTATTCTACTTTGCAGACACAGAAACAGTCTCAATGTAAAAAGGGAATTTACCTAAGGCCACAGTGTCAATAAAGAGGAGAAATGGAACGTGAGCTCAAGCTAGGCCTTTCTGCTGTCATTTACTGCCTCTTCTCCACTTTCCCATAGTTCTTTCTGTACCTCTGGCGATTAGTCACTGCGACTCTCAGGTGTGGATTTTCAGCTGGTGATAGGGCTGAACCCATTCCTTAATCTGATCAACTGTCCCAATTGATCTGGTAGCTGGATAGGCTTTGACTCAGCTATCCAGGCCTGTGTTGTAAACGAGGCAACTGCATTGCCCAGAGTCACACTAGAAAGACTCTGGTGAGTTTTGCTACAAGGGAAAACTTCGTACTAAAACTTGTTCTCTTGGAAATCATTAGAGCAAAAGCCAGGTGTAGTATGATTTTGTGTAAATGAGGTGCATAAGGAAGATTCCAACCATCACGGAATATCAACACATCTGGGACCAGCTCAGCTTGGAAATTTGGCAGGTGCTTTGCCTCTCTGGGTCTTGGTGTCTTCAAACATAAAATGAGAAAACTGGATTCATGAGATATAAGGACTTCTTCAGGTCTCACATTTTGAGACATTGCCATCAGTTCATTCCTTCATTCTCGACTAGTACTGTCAAGTAGGACTTTCTGCAAGTATGGCTCTGTTCAGTATCGGTACTCTCCAACACAGTAGCTACTAGCCACAGGTAGCCCTTGAACAATTGAAATGTAGCTAGTGCAACTAAGGAACTGAAGTTTTAATTTTATTTCATTTTAATCAGTTAAAATTTAAATAGCCACATGGAGTTAGAGGCTACCATAAGGAATAGAAAAATAGTCTAGACAGTTGCTGAAATTTGAGAATATTCTCTGTTTAAGACATTGAGTTAAACCTAAGAGTGATAGAAATGTGCAAAAACCCTCCTCTTATCTTAAGGATCACAAAGTCTATGACAGATCAATGGTGAATCTGTGACTGATCGATCATGAAGGCTATGACAGATCAGTCAAATACAATCCTGCTGCTCAGTACGTCTGAGCGCTCTTTCTGCCCTCACCTCACCTCTAAACTCCTCTCAAGAATCCAAGACTCAGCACGTATTTTACTTCCTCCACCGATATTGTGTAGCTGTTAATTAATTCATGTGTGTGTTCATCCGTCCGCTAGAGTTTAACAGACCTTCCTTAGGGTAGGGATTTTTGAATGACTATACATGCTGTAGTTGTAGCATCTAGAAAAGTACCTGGCAGTTAGTAGGAGCTTAATGATTTTGTTAGATTATTTAATTAATACCTTTCACTGAAGATTTCCTCTAGGCTAGGCATCTGTATTAGGCACTAGGACATAGAAGTTAAAAAAGACATACGTGGAGCTTAGAGGCTAGTGAGGGATATGGACATGTAAACAACTGATTATAACTGATGTTTCAAATGCTGTCATAGGAATAAGTGCAAGGTGATTTGAGAGCAAAGGGGGATATGTGACATATTTTGCATGTTACATATATCATATTGGATTTGGGATTATTTCTTTACATATACATTTTCCCTTCATAGTGAGTTTTTGAGATCTAGGACCATCTTTAGTTTTCTTTGTGACCCAGCAGTTGGCATTGACTGCCATGGAGTAGGGTCATTCTTAATATTTGCTTTTTAATGAGTGTGAAGTGGTATAACCAAAAAATAGTTACCCATGGACACTAAAGTTACGGACAAGTTGTACGAAACTTTAGAATGAGACGCTACTTTTGGTTGGGGAAATATAGTGGGTTGAATGATGGCCCCCAAAACAATATATGTACACCCTCATCTCTGGACACTTTGAATTTTACCTTATATCGAAAAAGGGTAAATACTACCTTATTTGGAAATAGGGTCTTGCCGATGTAATTTAATTAAAGATCTTGCAAGGAGGAGCTTATCCTGGATTATCCAGGTGGGCTCTAAATTCAATCACACGTATTCTTATAAGATAGACACATAGAGAAAAAGGCACATAGATAGAAGAGGAGGAGGGAATGTGACCAAGGAGGCGGAGACTGGAGCAATGAGGCCAGGTGGTAATCAACATGGCTGGGCCACAGTACCCAGATATTTGGTCAAACATTATTCTGGGCATTCCTGTGAGAGTGCTTTTGGATGAGATTAACATTTAAATCAGTGGACTTTAAGTAATGCAGATTGCCCTCCATTCTGTGGGTGGGCCTCATTCAATCACTGGAATTCTGAACTGAAGGAAAGACTGACTCCCCTCAAGCAAGACGGAATTCTGCCAGCAGACGGCCTTCAGACTCAACTGCAACTCTTCTCTAGGTCTCTAGCCTGCCAGCCCATGCTGGCAGATTTTGAATTTACCAGTATCCATAATCACATGAGCTAACCCCTTAAAAGAAATCTCTCGCTCTCTCTGTGTATATATTGATAGATAGATAGATAGCGATAGATAGATATCCACATAGAGATACTGATTTATAGATCTATAGAGATAGAGATAGATATAAACATAGGTATAGTTATAGGTATAGGTATAGGCGTATCTCCATCCTATTGGTTCTGTTTCTTTGGAGAAGTCTGACTAATACGGCCCACAAGGCAAGGAATGCTGACAGCCACCAGAAGCTGCACGAGGCAAGGAATGGAATCTTCCCTACATCCTCTGGAGGGAGCCCAGCTCTGCTGACACCTCAGTTTCAGACTTCTGGCCTTGAGAACTACGACAAAATAAATTTCAGAAGTTTTAAGTTTGTGGTAATTGTTACAAAAGCCCCAGGAAACCAATACAGAGGACTTGGGGGTGAACAAGAAAAATAGATAGCATTTGAACCTATTTTGGCGATCACAGAGGGGTTTGTACAGGGGCATAGGCACGCGGGATGCGGCAAGCATTTGAAGGGGAGCAGTCGACGTGCAAAAGCTGAGCTGAGAGGAAACGCAGGGCTTCAGTGGGAAGCTGTGAGCCATCTACAAGTGCAAAGTCTGTGAGGGCCAGTAGTGGAAGACGAGTGTGGAAAAGAAATCTGGGAAACGTGATGACTGAACGTATGCCAAATATTTACAGATTTTATATTGTCTTTGTTTTTTGAGAAAATGAAAATCTATTGGATATTTTTAGCAAAGAAGAGATGTGATTGGAATAATTCTTCATGGAATTGATTCAATTGTATATTGAATTGGTTGGCAAGGTAGTGTCTGGTGGGAGGGAGGTCAAGAGCTTCAAACAATTGTGCAAGACAGATGCCATAGGACCCACAGCGGGATGGCATTATCCTGTGTTTGCATGTGATAACACAGTAGAAACTGGGCCCAGGGCATTTCCTCTTATGTCAAGAAAGTGATTTTAACAGAACGGCAAGACATTCTTACGAGTGTTTAAGCCTTAAAATGTCCAAATACATTATCTCCTGCTGCACGCATATCTTTGAGCAGTAGACGCATCCATCATCATTTTAGAGTTAAAAATATTTAGTCAATTGTGGTTAGCTATACAGTCTTTGAGATCATATATTCTAACAATGTCAGACTGGAGCTGAATCCAAGATTCATGCTTAGTTCTTTTTCTTTTTTGGATGAAACAGTAATAATGATGTACCAGTTATCATTTACTGAGCTTGAATTTTTCCTTTGACCCTGATACTGTGCTCAACAATTTGCATATATCAGCACATTTTAATACTCAACATTTATGCAGTAGGTATTACTTGTATTAATTAATTATATTTTACAAATAAAGGGACAAAAGTTAAGAAATAAATTAACTTATCCAAGATCATACAACAAGCATACAGCAGACGTAGACAAGAACACAGCTTACCAGGGCTAAATGATGCTTCTCCAACCTAAGAGATAGTGACTTCCTAATGGCATTTGTTGGTCAGATTCAAAAATCATGAGCAGCCCAGATTTTTCAGAAGTCAATAGGCTCTATATTTCTAGTTTAGAAGTGGAAAGCTACTTCTCCAGAAAGCCAGTGGATTCCATGGAGAACAGATTCTATGCTGTTTGGGGCAGCAATTCAGAAAGGAAAAGGAACACTATGGCATGCAACACAGACCTTTCATCTTGCGCCTGCCTCTTACCCTTGTCCCTGCCTCTTACCCTTGTTCCTATTTATCTCACCACTTATCCTCAGACATTGGAGATCAGAGAGTATGAAGTCTCTTTTTAAATAATCACCTGCCCCATTATCTTAAAAGACTTGGAGACTACGAGGTAGTTTTCTGAGCAGGGGTGGGCGGTAATCGGCCTCAACATCACTAAGTGTTATCCTGCTAGTAATAATAAGACCCAAACAGCAGTCCGTATTCCTCTGCTGAGATGTTAGTCATGCCAGGAAACGAACTTGAAATCTCAAGCCCTTTCCCTAACAATAGTGATGTTGGCTGTGGAGTCATTTGGTGAGTGAACCTGGAAGTGGATCCAATGTTTTTATGAGCCTCTAATTGTAAGAGAGAATATCCAATTCTTTCTCCAACTGAAAACCAACGTAAGGTTAAAATCAACATCTTTCATACACCTGTGAAGTGTATACCATGATTCTCAACTGGAAGAGGGAGTAGGCTGGAAAGAAATGATTGGCGGAGTGATCTGAAGGACATTTTCAAAAAAACACGAGACCTTAAACTCCCACTCTAGCCGTCTCCCCTCCATCATCCCCCTCCACCGCCAAGTAGTTCCTGGGAAGAAAAAGCCTGACCATGTAACATGTATCTTTTCGATAAATATTTTCACAAACATTACTATTTGATTTTATGGCCTTCCACATGCTCTGTATGAAACACTACAGAGCCAGAACAAAAGACTTAACCCCTAAAGCCAGGAAACAAAACAAAGCATACATCATTCTTCTCTTCCTCTTCCTCCTCCTGTTCTTCCCTGCTCCTGCTTCTTCTTTTTGCTTCTTTTTTAACTTTTTATTTTGAAGTAATCATGGAGTGACAGGAAGTTGCAAAAGTAATAGAGTGGCCATGTGTGTATGATCACCCAGGTTCTCCTAGGGGCAACATCTTGTTTAGAACAATATCAAATCCAGAAAGTTGGGAAAGTGACATTGATACAATCCATCGACCTTACTCAGATTTCACCAATTTTTTTTTTTTTTTTAAGATTGGCACCTGAGCTAACATCTGTTGCCGATCTTCTGTTTTTTTTCTTCTTCTTCTCCCCAAAGCACCCTAGTATATACATTGTACATTGTATACAATGTACCCTAGTACATTGTAGTTTTAGGTCATTCTGGCTGCGTTATGTGGGAGGCCGCCTCAGGATGGCCCAATGAGTGGTGCCATGTCCACCCCCAGGATCCCAACCAGCAAAACCCTGGGCTGCTGAAGCAGAATACATGCACCCAACCACTCGGCCACAGGGCTGGCCCCCCTTCAGATTTCACCAGTTTTATACGCACTGATTTGCATGTGTTGCTTTCTGCCACTTTATCACACATGTAGATTTCTGTAATCATAACTATCTAGACAACAAAACTGTTCTATCACCACAAAAATCCCCTTCCTCCTGTCTCTTTATATTCATATCCATCCATGCCTTCCACTCCCGTATCCGACAACTGCTCATCTGTTCGCTATTTCTATAATTTTGTTATTTAAGAGTATATTATAAATGGGATCATCAAATAAGGAAACTTTTGAGATGAGATTTTTTTCATTCAGCACAATGCTCTTGTGATCCTTCCACATTGTTGCATATATTGAGATGTATTAGCTGGGGTTCTCCAGAGAAACAGAACCAAGAGGATATACAAGATACAGTTATGGAAAGAGTAATTGACTCATTAGATTATGAAGGCAAAGAATCTCCATGGTCTGCCATCTACCAGCTGGAGGCACAGGAAAGCTGGTGGTATAGTTCCAGGCCAAACCTGAAGGCCTGAGAACGAGGCCTTCAATTGTATAAGTCCCAGTCTCAGTCCTAAGGCCTGAGAACCAGGAGTGCAGATGTCCGAGGGCAGGAGAAGATGGATGTCTCAGCTTACAAGCAGAGAACAAAGCCATCTTTCCTCCACTGTTTTGTTCTATTCAGGCCCTCAATGGATTAGATAATGCTCACTCACACTGGTGAGGGCAATCTTCTTTACCCAGTCTACTAATCAAATGCTAAGCTCTTCTGGAAATGCCCTCACAGATATACTCAGAAATAATGTTTTATCAGCTCTCTGGGCATCTCTCAGCCCAGTCAAGTTAACACATGAAATTAACCATTACACGTGAGTTTACTCCTTTTTATTGCTGACTAGTATTCCATGGTATGGATGTACCACAGTGGTTATCCACTGAGGAACATTTGGCTTCTTTCTGGTTTGGGGCAATTACAAATAAATCTGCTATGAATATTCATGAGCAGGTTTTTATGTGGACGTAATTTTCGTTTTTCTGGGATAAATGCCCAGGAGTTCGATAGTAAGTTCTGTAAGGAACTTAGTTCTGTAAGGAACTGCCAAACGATTTCCCAGAGTAGCTGTACCATTTTACATTCCTACCAGCAAAGCATCCAGTTTCTCTGCATTCTCAAGAGCATTTGGTATTGCAGCTGTTTTAACAGGTACGTAGTGATATCTCATTGTGTTTTTAATTTGCATTTTTATGAGGATGAGTGATATTGAATATCTTTTCGTGTCCTATCTGCCATCCATATGTCCTCTTTGGTAAAATGTCTGTTCATGTCTTTTGCTCATTTTCTAATTGGATTTTATTTTTTTACCGTTGCAGCTAGAATATATAAAGAATATATAAAAATGCAAGTCATTTGTCAGATATGTGGTTTGCAACATCTACCTTGTTTGAAGAGAGAAAAGAGAAGTGAACCAAATTCCATCTATATCTGTTTATCTGTCTGTCTGTCTATCTGTCTATTCTTATCAGGAAAATGCTATTTCTCCCCAGAAAGTTAGCACAGTGTCTTTTTACTATTAGATAGCACATAAGAATCCTTGGTATCTGGGTTTTCACACATTAGTAAGTGGGTTTGGTGTAAAACCAATTGTTATTATTATTATTCCACTTTTAAAAAGTGAACGGCATGAAGCCTTCTTTGTTTTACCGGTAGCCAGGCAAGGACTGTCAAACAACTAGCGATGACCTTTGATCTGTGGTCTGTTGCATTTTGGAAGAACTAACACAGATGAAAGAACTGTAAATATTCTACCTCCACCGTCCGGATAAACGATCTCCTTGGTATGTTTTGTACTTGATTTTTACTGTATCTGAATCCTCCCTTAACAACCAAACCCAGGTCTAGTGATCTAAGCTTCCTTAGTAGATTAAAAGAGGGACATAAAACGTCGTTTCCAGTCCTTCCAATGCTTTCTTAAGATCATTGGAAACTATGTTGTTTGCAGTGTTGAAAACTACATTTTCTGCAGCTGATTTCTGGGGTGACCGTCTTATACCTCTTGACCCATTCCTCAGGTTGGGAGGTGGAGACCCAGAGCAGCCTGTGCTATGTTGGTTGAAAACGGAAAACTGGCCCATTAGGAGACAGGATAAAGTTTCACAGGAATTGTGACAATTTTGAGCAACGGGGATTCCATTTTCACCTAACCCTCCACGCAGGAAATCATGGTTCCTTTTCAAAGTGATGAAACATTTCAAACATAGAAAAGTACAGAAAATAACGTAACGGGCACCCATTTAGCCAGAGGGCCACCACAACCTCATGTCTTTGTGCGGAGTAGAAAAAGGCTCGCTCTCTTTCAGACAGAAGCGACACTGCTGCAGGAGACGCGGTTTGGCAAGCTGTGCCGGGGCTGGGCCCCGCGAACGGGCGCCACCTCGACACCAGGGGCGGGGACGACCACGGCGGCCGAAATGAAACAGAAGTTGTTAACATGCTGCAAGGTTTGCTTCAGAATTTGTTTTTAGTGCCCGAAGCTGAGAACTACGGCCTACGCCTGACCACTCTGTTCCTTCCCTCCTCCTTTCCTCACCCCCGCGGGAACCACTCTCCTCACATTTGCTGTGTATCCTTTCCACAAAATAATACGGACTGTTGGCCTCTGTCTTTAAATTTTACACAAATAATCTCATACTACGTATTTCTTTACCATGCTAGAACCACTCGCTTTCTTCCTCTATACTACTTGTTGTGAAAATTCATTAATATGTAGAGAAGCAAAGTGAATAATAACAATACAGTATATTGTTACGGCAATAATAATAATAAGAATAGTTAACTGTTACGTATTTCATACCATGTGCTGGGTGCACGTTACTGCATGTAATCCTGTCCTTTTGGTGATTTGAAGAGTCCATCTTACGTCTAAGTGTATATACGTGTGTGTATATCTGCATGTGTGTGTGTTTAATTCAATGTCCACTTCTCTCTGAGCGCTGTTTTACTCTGGGAATGTGTGCTATTTCACCACTTCAGAAAAATCTTCAGCCGTCATCTCTTCAAATACTGCTTCCCTGCCGTTCCTTCTACTGCCTTCTTGTGGTAGAGGTACGTTGGACCTTCTCATTCTGTCTTCTCTGAAGGACCCTTCATCTTTACCATGTCCTTATCATTCTTGCTTTATTTTGGGAACGTTAATCATTTATAGATTTCTCGTTGCACTAACTCCTCATTCTGATGAGTCTAATCCGTTTCATCTGTTCCATGAATCTTTAGTTTCATTTCCAAAAGTTCTATTCTTCTCTCTGTCAAATCTGTTTTTGTTTTCAAATGGCTTTTTTTTCTTTTCTTGCTGTGTTGATTTCCTCATTTTGTCTTTAATCGTTGGTCTTTCAGATTCTTGTTCTGTTAGTTCAGATCCTTAGGCTTTAACAAGCCTCAGGGTTGTGTCTGCTGCATTGAGTTTAGGGAGGATGGTTTCCTCATGCATTTTGTAATGTTCGATTATGAGCTCAAATTAAGAAGATCTCTCCCCACCCTGTGCCCTGTGGGAAACCCTATGTAGCCTGTGTTGTTGAAGTGCCTCCAAGACCTTGGGTATTTACGTCTGTCTGGTGACTCAGGTGGTATAAATTTAGAGTCCAGACTCATGTGAGGCGCTGGTAGTGACAGATAAGCTTTCCTGATAGTTTTTAGGGCAGAGGGGAGATTTATTTTCTGATTCACTGTTCATTGATGGCGCAATACCTGGGGGGACTAGCAGTGGTCTCATTTGCAACTTCTGGATTATTTGGTCCAAGGTCTCATCTCTAGGCCTCACATGTTATTAACACTCAAGAGCCTATGTTTCTGCGTTTAGTAAACCCATCAAGTTCAACGGCATCATGTGTTTATGTGCTTCAACTTCTACTTTTCAAGTGCTTATTCATTCAAGAATTCAAGGATCTATTTTATCCTCCTGTCTTTTCAGACTTTTAGTGGAGAAGATGGTTCTTCTTTCCTTTTTTCCCTCCATTATTGGCTACCTTTTTGAAAGTGGGATTTTTAAAATGAGCTTAAATGCTTTTGTATTGCCCTTAACAGAGTGAGAAAATGCAGAATAGAAAAAATGCATCCGCTAAGGGAATTTGTACAGGTGACACTCAGGTTAGTGACAGAATTACAGTGTCACATTGCTGTCCTCCGCGTTAACAAGTAAAACAGGCAGCCCGCATTTGTAGGTTCAATTTGAGTGAGAAGCGTCTCTATAGAAATAACTTATTTAGTGGAATTTTTATCTTGAGCAGAATTATAAACAAATACTAGGAGCATTTGAGACCACTAAAAAGTCAGTGCAGTGCAAGAGCAGAATGCTAAGGAAACGAGAGCATGGGGAGTGGAAATCCTGGGCAATTTAGGAAAGGACCATTCTGGCCAAAAGGCTGTGCTGCCAGGCCAGGGAAAGGTGCCCCTCTCGGCTATGTTGGCTACTGAGTCTCATCTGTACCCAGTATTGCCGTTTTGGGTCAGTTGAGTGTGTAGAGGTAGGCTTTCTCCTCTGTTTTTCTACAAAGCATGGACTCTGTTCTTAACAAAGACTTGTGGCCTCTTTATTAAATCGTAAATGAGAAAAAGCCCCTCTATTTATTCTTAAAAAGAGGAATCTAGACCAGTGGGACCCTGACCAACCAAGGCCGTCAAGATTATGCTTTCTGGGGCTCAACAAATCAGTTAAGAAATTCACTTTCTGAACACTTTTCTTTAAAACAAAAAGCAGTTTTACCTGAGTGTATTAGTTTCCTGTTGCAGCTATAACAAATTACCACAAACTGAGTGGCTTGAAACAATACAAGGGCTGGCCCCGTGGCTGAGAGGTTAAGTTCAAACGCTCTGCTTCGGCGGCACCGCAGGGTTTCACTGGTTTGGATCCTGGCCGCGGACATGGCACCTTTCATCAGGCCATGCTGAGGCCGTGTCCCACGTAGCACAACCAGAGGCACTCACAACTAGAATATACAACTATGTACTGGGGGGCTTTGGGGAGAAGAAGGAAAAAAAAGAAGAAGATTGGAAACAGCTGTTAACTCAGACGCCAATCTTAAAAAAACAAACAACAAACACACAAACACTACACAAATTGATTATCTTCCCGTTTTGCAGTCAGAAGTGCAACACAGGTCTCTCTCTTGGGCTAAAATCCAGGTGTCTGCAGGCTGCGTTCCTCTCTGGAGACTGTGGAGGAGAATGTCTTCCTTTGCTCACTCAGGTTGTTGGCAGATTTCAGTTCCTTGGGGTTCCTGGCTGTCAGCTGTGGGTTGTTCCCAACTTCTAGAGGATTCTCACATGCCTTGGCTCATGGCCCCCTTCTTCCATCTTCAAAGCCAGCAATGGCAGGGAATCTCACATTTCACGTCTCTCCTGTCTCCTCTTCTGGTGTGGCCTCCCTCTGGCTGACGATTCTGCTTTCCTCTTCCACTTTAAAAGGACCCTGTGATTAGATTTGGGCCCACCTGCAGGGTCCAGGAAAACTTCCCTATTTTAAGATCTGTAACCTCAGTTCCATGTGGGAAATTCCTTTGTTCGTGTAAGGTAACATAGTCAAAGATCCCAGGGATTAGGACATGCACATTGTTGGGGGATCATTATTCTGCCTCCCACAATGGCACTATCCAGAGAGAAGACATGTCATAAAGCATGACATAAATTGCACTAGCAATTTATCAAGAGAAATCTAATCCATATTTTCAATTCTTATTTTTCTACTGTTTACCTAGGACCCACTAATCTTCCTATAATCAATCACATTCCTATGATGCACATTTTATAGCAACTTCTGCATATCACAGGCCAGGAGGGTAAAAAACAAGGAGAGAAAAAAGAAAAGCAGCATGTAATCTACAAGAGAAATGTGAAAACAAGGTGAGTTAGTCATGCTGCTTCTTAGCGCTGCATTCCCTGAGCCAGTACCATTCACCCAAGCGAAGGAAAAATGACCTATTACAGCTCAACCAGGGTCATTCCATGGAATTTTCAGAATTGGACAAGAAAGGGCAGCTATCTTTTTTACCTTGGCTACAGACGTTGGTAATGTGATCCTGACCTGCTCGTGTCCCAAGTCTTCTTTCTCTTGGAGGAGCCTGGTAGAATCACCTATGACCCAAGATACAAGTGGAAGCCAAATGAGAGGGAGCGGAGTGGGGAGACTGGGAGAGGGAAAGGGGGGCGGAACCTACAGCACCAGCGAGAAGTCTCTAAGGATTTCTGGATGTAGTTGATTTCGAGGCAAATTTCAACCTTACCTTTCCGTGGAATGGTTAGATGGATCTATTTATCTATCTGTGTGTAATCTATCTTCTATCTGTTGATCTATCTATCATCCAGCCTGCTGTCCTCCCAGAGCTACTGTGTGCTTCCTGACTATCTCCGTATCTGTCTGGGCATTCAACCCCTCTTCAACATTTTAATTCACTTTCCCATGTTGAATGAGCTTCCCCTGGGAGGAAAAAAGATTGCAAAAAGTCTGTTTGCCTTCTAGGGATTTTTGTTCTTGAATTTTAAATGTCAAACTGTTATTTTGTTCTGAAATAAGAGACTAGGAAGGGTTTTGCACAGTGACAGGCCTGTGGAGGCACTTTAACGAGCCGAGTGGCACCCATGTGTCCCTCCCGGGTGCAGAGAATTCAGGGTAAGAGAGAAGAGTCGCAGATCCATTGCTGACCTCCAGCCGTGTGATCTCAGGTGAACTATTTAAAGTCTCTCATTTTCAGCCTCCATATAAGTAAAAGGGGAATAACAATCGAACTTATTTTGCAAAGTTGTCCTGGGGACTGTGTACATCGTGCTTACATAGTGTTTGCTGCATATTAGGAAGTGAATAAATGGGAGTTATTATTGAAATCTAACATGCACAGGAACATTTAGGACCCCTGTTGAGGAAGATCTTTTTATTAATGAAGAGATTATATCAAAATCTGTCTTGGAAACAGGGGCAAAGAACCTCTCACCTACTGCCTGAAGTTTCAAACTATTTTCATTTTTAAAAGGAAATGTATGGAAATACATTGAGAAGCCTTGAAGGCACCTGCTGGTTTTCTTTCCTTTGAGTACCTAATTTGCAAGCATTCTACAGATTGTTTCTAAACTGCCACACGATAAAGTTTACTCACTCTACATCCCTTAATTAGCCACTTTGGTTAGGACTGAGGGGTTTTCTGATCTCACCCACGCACCATTCACTTGGAATCTCCAAAGCACGTTGAGGGTTATCATGATACATCAATTTCAAAGTGGTCCCTTTTCCACTGGAGCACAAAATTTTTAGAGGTAGCACATAATTAATAATCAATTGTATGTGATTTATGGGAAAATAAGCAAGAGGTTATAAAAAAATTGATCTATTTGTCAAGGGACATTGTAAACCAGCTACGAGGGAACTTGTTTTGTTGGATTTTCCTTTGATCAGTTAATTTAGATTGAGAATCCCCATCTATGAATTAAGACTCTGCCTCCATGGATGGATGCCCAATACCGTCTATACTCCTCTCCTAGATTTTCATATCCTTCTCTTAGCAAACTATATCCTTCTCTTAGAAATACATGATGCATAAAGTGAGAATGCATTTCTTTACATGCATTAAAGAAACTTATTTTGCTTAACTCATCATTTCCAAAATTATGAAACAATTTTTAACATCCTCCAGAAAAACAGTTTCATCAAATACTCTTTGAGACAGTCTAGGCTAGACAGGTATCATCTGCCTAAGCATATTTTAGAGTTAAAAGTAGTGGAATACCACTGACTGAGTTATTTTAGAAATATAAACCCCATGGAGGGTAAAAGGATGTCCGTCACAGAAAAAGAAAGAGCATGTTTATTTTGAGATTGTGGGAATAGACATAACATCAAAGATGGAATATTTCCTGGGCTAATGACCTTGTATGTATTTTTGCAAGTTATATTGCCCTCACAAAAGAGCTCTAAGTGAGGGAAGCCCACTTAGATTCAGGGAAAAGCCAGAGTCACAGACCATCAGTAATGTAATGTAATAGTGTTACTTGAACTGGTTGGTAAGCATAGCGCAAATAATAGCAATATTGGGGGACCATTTTTCACCTAAGCTAACAGTAAGAAAATGTAATAACCTTAATGCTGGGGAAATTGTAGCCGAACTGAACACTTATGTTGCTGGTGGCATTGTAAATTTGATCGACTGTTTGGGAAAGCAGGAGAGCAGGGACATCCAGAGCAATAATCACGTACAATAACCTTTACTCACTATGTTTAGATATAAAACTTTATCTTAAGAAAATATTCAAAGAAAAATAGTAGACAAACAAAGATATTTCCTGCAGTGAGAATTGGTTTGAGTCCTGTTGCTTTTACTTGACCTTCTGAAAAACTTGTTCCTCATTTTTTTTTTTTATTTTCCTGAGAATATTTGCCGAATGGCAAACATTGAAACAGCCAACAGTCAGAAGAGGGTTAACACATTCTTCTTCAGTTTTCAAGGTATAATATGATTATATGAAATCATGAAAATCATTTTACAACCATAGAGGTGTTACAAGAAAGATGTCTCCATTGCAATGACAAGTTGAACAAGAAAAAGACGGGAATTTGAGAACAGGAAATGTGTCACAGTTGGGGTTTTTAAGATTTATTTATTTAAAAGTTGTCTTTAGTAAAGTTTCTATTATATTATTTTTATATAAAATACTAAAATAAAAATCAATTTGAGTATTAATTTAACTGTATCATTGAATAGCTAAATATTGATTGATATCTATATATTCTGCATTGTTAAAATTCTCACTGATAACAATAAGACACGCAGAGAGGGCATCCAAACAATTTGTGATTTGAAAGGGTATTATTTTCATGTGCTTTCACTTTCATAAATTCTTTCTATATTTTTTTTCATCTTTGGAAGCAGCATCCTATCTTTTGCTTAATCACATTTTTTCATTTACAGGGTCCTGAATTCATACATTTGACCAGCAATGATGAATTAGGACTTACTAACTGTCAGCTAATACCAGGACAAGAAAAGAAAAAGCCATAGTCTCTTAGTGTAAGAATGCTCCTATCTACGTTATTCAATATATATTTTAATTGATCTCATGAGTAACATGAACAACTTACTTGCATGGAAACGATTCAGAGTAAGAAATGGTATGCTAAAGTTCCTATGGGTGTGGTGTGTAACCCAAACCATAACATGGTGTGGGCTCCAGAAGGGAAACCTTGGTTCTTACCTTTACCATTACTTGCTAACAGTTTGACCACAGTACCTCCTTCCTTCCTTCCTGCGTTCTCTCATTGATTCATCCACCAATTCCTCCATTCCTCAAATGTTACTGCATCTATCTGTCCTACATGAAGCAGGATCCTAGGCAGTGAGGGTACAGAAATGAATGACATGGTTGCCGTCTTCCAGAGCCTCATGTTCTAACAAGGGAGATGGAAAAGTTTAAAGAAAAAGCTCAAACAAAGCTATGATATCAAGAGTTTGAAAAGTTTGATGGAACACAGAGGGAGAATCAGTTAAGTAGGCTTCTGTTTCCTTAAAACTATGATAACTGGGTGCAGCTATTCATTAGGATGAAGCAAGATAAGGTCTAGTACTCATTCACCATTGCCGTGCAGATGTAACCAACACCTTTGTACTCTCAAATAGTAGTCTCAAAGGCCATTCCCAATCCGACTCCAACCTACTTGTCCTACCTACAGTCTTTTCAATCTTGCCCGATTCCTCCAGGAACTTTAAGCTATTCACCATTCTCTAAACATGGTAGAATTTCTCACAACCTCTGTGCCTGGCACAAGTTGCTTCTTCTGCCCAGAATGACTTCCCTTCTATTTCCAACAGGAGCCTTCCTGACTCTCCCTGCTCTGTCCTCTATCTGATGGGCTGCTCCTCATGTTGCAGACCCAATTCAAATCACACTGTAAAACCTCTTCAGGCTCCTAATGCAGCAACAACTTCTCTCTGCACCTCTGGTGTGTTTGCCCCACCTCTGCTAGAGAACTTGACAAAGCCAAGTGTCTGTCTCTTTCGCCATGAACCCCACCCTGGGATGGAGACCTTGTCTTCTCATTTCTTCATTTCCAGCACCTAGCTATGTGCCTTGGTAAACGTTGGTAACAAAAATGAATATATACATAAGGAACACATTATTCAATGAAAAAAGCAAGTGAATGAAGGAGTGATCAAATTAATGAGTCAGTAGGTTATTGAATAGTGATCGAGGAAATAAGACAACGATTGAGTGGTAAATTATTGTATAGTTATTTAATTAATGAATAAACAAATACATTATTTAGTAAATGAATAAATAAATGGATGACTTATCTAAGGGAGATCATTGCAGTTTCCTTCCACATCAAAGAAGAGAGAATTTACTCCCTTCTCTCATATGCCTCTAGGATTTTATTGGACACGTAAGCTTTTCTCCTTAACTGTCACATCTCCCATTATCCTCCTGCAAGTGGAATTTTTGCCTAAAGGAGTAAGAACGGCTCACCTTTTAACTATGCTAGACAGTTTGCATTTGCAATGTGTGACAAAGTTACAGTTTTGACACTATTTCACAAACTTTATTTTATGACTAATTTGACAATTTAAACATAGGCCCCTGTAAAATGTTCAGTTTTCCTTTTTTTTTAAATTCTACTTCCAGCTATTGGTAACAGAGAAATGACTTTTATAGTATATTCTGGTTTAGAAATTATGTTCTCTCAGAGTAAACAAGTTTGAACTGACTTTGATTTATAAAAGACAACCTTGACTCAGAAGGAAACAGTTTTTGTTATTTTGATGAAATTGACAAAAATAAATAAAAACAGGTCTGTAGTATTTTGTTTACATTAGCAAAAGCGTGAACTTGTTAGCTACAGAAATGGCATCACATTCACATTACGGCCACAGCAGACAGTTTCTTGTCTTTGCAGTACAAAACTGCACATAACCTTAATTGTGAAAATTGCACCCGAGGATAGTTGTCCGGTATTTCGGACATCCTCTTCACACGCAGCCAGGAGCGTCTAACGAGAATTGTCAAATAAACAGACCATTAGGTTAAGATTAAGACTGTCAACACAGACTTAATCTACTAAATGAATAATGCTTGAGAGAATGGGACCCATGCATTCTGAAACAGTTAACAAATATTGAATTTGTAAGATTCCACTATTGCCTCCTTTTTCATGTTACTGAGTAATAAGGTGGGGCCTAAGTGAATATAGGGTTTACCAAATTGATTGCAGACATGAGAGAAATTACAAGAAAAAATAACCTTCATAAAATGCTTTAGCCTGGAAGGAGATAAGCTTGGACATTCTCTATCCTTTCAGTTCCCCTTTTTAAGATTCAGCTCTTCCAGACTCCTTATCTTTTAACATAAAGCATGCACTTTAAAAAAAATCTGGAAAATAGAGGTGAATTATTCACCTTTTCAACACTTGAATCTAGCTAATACTAGCATTTAGGGTCTTATTCTTCATATCTCTTTTCCAACCCACCAGTTTTGCTTTAAATATATTTGCTTTGCTCCTATATGATTTCATATATCAATATATTTTGTTTAATAAAAGTATTTTAAATAGATTCATAGTTTTCAATTATTGTACTAACCCAGGGGTTATTTAATTATACACCAAAATTTGGTTATTTGCTGTGTATTCAACTTTTGGTTATTAAAAACATCACTGAGTTGATTACTCAAGTGTACAAATCTTTTCCCATAGCTTGGATTATGTTTTTAAGATTAATCCCCAAAAAGGAATATTTCAGTATAAATTATGAGTATTTTAAAGCACTTTTTATCTATTTCCAAACTCTCAATGGAAAGAACATGGATATATTCTAAATACTGCAACATTTCCTTCTCCTCAAGAAGTACCTTGTCTCATGTTTAATAATGAGAGCAAATGTGACAAATTGCTAAAAGCTTTTTTTTTCCTATGATGCTACCTCATTCATAGCATTTACATGGTATTTCAAAAAATTCTAGTCTAGAAAAATATTGCCATGATAATTTTGGACCACCTTTTCCCAAGAAGCAGTCATGTAGAAGAGGATATGGATTTTTTCCTTTCCTATCCTCCAGAGGGCAAAACTACTCCCAAAGCGAAGACATTCCTGGAAGGCTAGATCAATTCAGTGTAAGGAAGAGCATTCTGGTGGTTCTGGACCCACCATTAATGCAATTAGCTGACTAGGAAACTTGGATTGAGAACGTTATATTTCTGAAAATGTCCAGGGAGAGCTTGGATGACCAATTCTTGGAAGGACTTTTAAAGATATTCTAGTTCTGATTGGGTAGTCCAACTAGATGTAATGTAAAATCACTTTCTGTTCAAAAACTCTGATTCTAGAGCATGCTGGCACCACACTGGCAATCTTGTATCCAGCATATGTGATCAATTAAATAATTTGGAAATTATTACATTTCCCAGGAGACCATAAACTGAATTTTAATCAATTATTTCCAACTTGTCCTCCATTAGCACCCTTTTCAAGAACTAGTAAAAGTAACAGAATATTAGTTTGAGAATTTTTGGTTCTTGATAGCTTGAGTTTAATCTGCTCCCTCATTGGGCCTCTTTACTATCTCATATTGGACATGCCAATGAGTGAGATCAAAAGAGACAGCAGGAGTAGGTGACATCTACATAGTTATATACCAGATCAGAGATGGGGACATAAAGGCAAGATGATTTTGGAGTTTAAGGAAGTACTCCTGAGACAAGACAAAGTCTCCAAGACCATTCTAACAAAGCTGTGCCATGCTTATTGACCTTGGAGTAGAACTCTGTCGTCCTCTCACTTCCCTGACCAGCACACTGTCCTCCCTTTCTGTTGACTCACCTCCTTATTCTTCTCCCTCACAACTTGCCCCCAAACACGTACTATACTCTCATGCCACAGGTGAAATCCTCAAAGGAACTTTGGATAGTTGCCTTGAAGAATAGGAAACTTTATTGGAAGAGAGGGGTGGTTAGGAAATTCTAACAAATTCAAGAATTTTTTGAGGGTGAGTGGGAGTTAAGATATTTCTGTGTATTCCCATGGAAAAAAACATTAATAGAAATTACTGAAGAACATTCTAATGGAAAGGGCTATGCAGATGTGGAACATGCCCTTTAAGAGGAAGTGAGGTTTAAGTGGATATTGTAACTTATTGGAAACGAACTCGATGTTGTGCGACTAAGTAGAGGGAAGTAGGTCAGTTCAATCCATTAGATTTTGTAATTATATGATGCAGTAGATAATAGGGAGCTATTGAATTTTAGCTGCTACTGTCCCAGGCTAGGACTGGACAACAATGATATGACCCAGAATTATAATAATTGTTCAGGTAGACTTTCTAAACGAACTAAAATACTTTTTTTGAAAAGAACTTTTAAAAGTGAGAACATTTCCCCACTACACATTTTCTAGTCTGCTCGGCTGTCCCCTCTGGGCTCAGTAAAAGAAACTCATGCAGTGGAAGTATGTTTAGCAATTGGGTCTGTTCCCAGGTTGAGAGACATTTAGCAAAAATCCAGAGTTATTATTAGATCTAAATGGAGGCTTTTGTCAAAAGGCCTCTTGAACTGTTAGGAAATCAGAGTGCAAATTGATAATGACACACAACACATCCCCGCCCTGGCAGCTTCCCGAAGGCTTCTGAGATACCCCAGAAAGAACCCGCATGGCCTTACGCCAACAGCATGTTGCTCAACACTTGTCCTTCTAAGTCAGCTTGACAACTGCATTCTTCTCTTCCTTATAAGAGGCAAAGTGAGTTGGATTAAAGAGGATGTTTGAACTGAGACTATTAATTTCCCTGCAGTGTGTATTCAAGTCAGATCCCTTTAGAAGAGCCTTTTGTGGTTTCATAAAATTACAACTTTGGCTATTCGGCTGCCTTTTCCAAAGCACAAATTTGGCTTCTAAAGAAAACGCACTTCATAGGAAGAAAGGAAAGAACTGAGTATGTAGTTATCTTAAATGCATTCATTTTATATAATAGTTCTGTTGTGCAATTACAGTATTAACTACTTATTAATAAAAGAAATCATAAAACATAGTTTTCATAAAACTTAGAAAGTTTCTTTGATTTTTATTTGAAAAAAATTAATAAAGATTTTCCCTAACAGTTTATGAATGGCTAAGAATATTTTTTTTTTAACTGTCAGGTTAAAAATAAATGTTCTTCTCCTTTCTCAAGATTATTACAAAGTTGTTTAATTTTTTAGGGGTTAGGTGAGAGGCCGTTTCATGAGAGAAATGCATGTGTGTGATGTCTTGCAGGGAATGAGAGAACGGATTGCCCCGCCTCCTCATCTCAACACCCCTGGTCCTGTTAACTTCCTTCACGGGTGCACGAGAGTCGTGCACATGGGAATGCTGCTCATTAAACCGCAAGGATATTTCAGATTCTCCTTTACAGCCCCTGTGTCTGTGGTCCAAACTCTAATGCAGTACCCCACCCCACTTCCACTGGCAGGAAGTCGGTCCTAGTTAATGAATCCTTACACTAATGCCTGGGAAAGGAGTGATTCTTACCTTTCACAGCTCCACGGGTTAGATAAACTTTTGGATGGTTTGAACTGATAGAAAACTAAACCCAATTTAGCTACCACTGTAGACAAACAACTTGGGTTTTGGGGGTCACATCCGCTGTTTGGGAATAAAGTTCAGACATTGGGGAGACCAGGGGACACAGTGAGATTTTTAAAGAGACTTTACCAGCAGTTGCCTACCTCACCTCTAGTCCTGGTGCTGTGTGACTATGGTACATCACTTCCCTCCACTGGACTTTCTCTTCCCTACTGAGCTGAGTGGTTCTCAATCACAACTGTGCATTAGAACTGCTACTGGAGATTTTTAAAAGACCTGTGCCCAGGGGCCCACCTCAGACCAATTACTTTTGGTTTAAACCCAGTGGTTTAAACTGAACTTCACTTTGGAATCACCAGGAGAATTATTTAAAAATGCACCTCTGGGCCACACCCATCCCATAGGTATCCAGGCCCCTCCTCAGGCCCACGGAATCAGATCTCGCATTTCAAAGATTCTTAGGTGATTTGTTTACACATCAAAGTTTGAAAATTACTGGTCTAGATAATCCATAATAACCCTCCTGGTTCTAACATACAAGGTCCTTCAGGGTGTGTCCTCTGCCTACTTGCATCTATTTCCTTCCAATCTCCCTGTGCTCACCCCAACAACTGAGACTCTGTGTAATTGTCCAAATGTGTCTTGCTTTGCCTTACTTTGTGCCTTTGTACCACAAGGTATGTCATTCCCTTTATGTTGAAGAGACCCCTTCCTTTTACCTGCTTATTTCCTACTCATCCTTCAAGATTTAGGTATGAAGTCCTCCATGGAAGCAGTATTTCACTATTTCCAACCACCATACAGCCCTAAGTTAGGTGCTAACTCCTCTGTGCTTCCTTATGCTGAAATGAAATTACCCATATATGCGCTTCACTCCCCATGTATGATGTAAATTTCTGGAGTGTCAAAAATATGTCATACCATTTGGGTGATGAACATGATGTGGTCTACAGAGAAATAAAAATAAAATGATGTACATCTGAAATTTATATAATGTTATAAACCCATGTTACCTCAATAAAAAAACATTTATTAAAGAATATATATCTTATTGGGTTTTTTCTATCTATCATGGTTCTGGTACAAAGCACACGCTTCTACTTCTCAATGTATGTTCTAATTAGGATGGAGAACTCAGCAGGTTCTTCATATCAATCTGTTCTTTCTGCCACGAGTCTTAGCAACAGAGCCAGGTGGCTATAGCAACTCAAGGTGGATTTCCTCCCACAGCCTGGCACTAAATCTCTCTTCTTATGTCGTAAGGACATGTTGAGACATGTGAGCTCGTGAAGGCTCAAGAACCCCACAATAAACCAGCTTTAGTGGGCTATCTTCAGTAATGGTAATAGGTGAGTAAGAAGGGCATCCACTTACTTGATTTCTGTGCTCCTTATATTTTTGACATCTAGCAAAGCTGACGTTGCTTCCCAAAGGCCAAGGGAGGAAAGACGAAACAGATCATTTTCATTCGCCTGGTGTTCTCTGAGTTGTTTCCCAGGCTGACTGAGAACAATTTGCATCCTGTCCAGGCCCCATAATTTCTGCTTGTTAAAGAGAGACACATGGGTATTGCCAAAGCACCCTGAGACCTTTACTCAGTGTAGTGTGACTTGAAGGATATGGGAAATGTGGGAGGGCCATTTACTTTGATTTTCTCCCTGTGGGCCACACTGGAAGTTTCCTGTGAAAGAGCAAGAGGCATTGAGCCTGCATTTGTTCTCAATTTAATTTTGGATTCAATTATGTATATACATTAAATTCAATGAATATTTCTGAGGTGTCCTCTGCATGTCTGGCTCTTTGTTAGATGTTTGGGAGAGTGACATCATTAAGTCATAGATTTTACCTTCAAGGAGCTCCCAGTTGTAGATAGAGAGGACCACATAACTAAGTGCTATCCTGGAGAATAAGGCGCCATTAGAATGCAGAAGAAAAGGCAATTAATTGTAGTGCTTACGTTGTAGAAAAGACAACAAGGGGTAGGATGCCAAGGGAAACTTTTTTCAAAATATTTTACTCAGCCTTCTAGTTAATGTTTCAGTTTCTATTGTTGTGTAATGAGTGACCCTGAAACTTGGTGGCTAAAATACCGGCAACAGTAGATTGCAGAGATGACCTTGTCTTGTACAGATGGCTTGTACTGCTTTATTTAAAAGCAAAAATGGGTGATTACTATATTGACAAAAATAAGATGAAAAATAATAAAGTCTGAACTAAGGCATAATGGATGTCCATCCATGAAACGTACTTGTGCTTAAAGAGAAGATGATTGCTCCTGATTCACTTTCCTGGCTCTCTGCTGATTAGTGGGTCCACCTGAGGGGCACACAGATGGGAGCTGGAGGAAAAGGCAAGGTCTAGTCAAAACAGAGAAGTGCTTAAGGTAAGGAGCAAGATGCTGACCTTGAACTCATTAGTATAAGTTAATGAGCAACTTAACATGTATTGAATTCAAATTTTGGAAGGTGAGTGACTGGGTCCAGTTTGCAAAAGAGCTGACAATGGATTGTGGAAAGTGCAATAAGAAAGTAAACCGGGCAAGAATTTCAGTGCTAAATGGACATGGATTTGAGTCTTGACCTGGCAACTAGCCTTGAATAAATCACATTGTTAATATAAGTTTTCAAAGAAGACGGGCACAAGTTGAGAAAAAGAAAACAGAAGAAAGAAAGAATAAAAGACCAAAAGTCACAACCAGACACACCCTCATGAAATTTCAAACACTAGCATAAAGAGAAGATTCTGAAAACATCATAGGAATGGAAATGAACAGGCATCCGATTTCTCATTAGTAATTCAAGATGCTAGAACACATGAAGTAATGCTTTCCTAGTTCGGAGGGAAAACATTTCCACATAGAATGGTATACTTAGCTTTGTTGCAAACTTGTGGTTTCCTGCTCAATAACCATTTTTTCTCTTTCTATTTGTAGGCACATCTTGAGTTTTGTCGAGGTATTTGTTGAGCAGGAATATTAGGTGGGAAGGCCCACCCCACAGCCCTGGATGATGAATTATTGGTCTAAATCAATCGTAGTATTGATTATTCAAAGCGTGGGACTGTAGCACAATTCCAACCAAGAATTACTTCTGAAAAAAAGATTGTTTCTTGACGAAAAAAAAATAGAGCTATTCTCTTTTCTCCAGCAGCCCATCTTACTGCCTCAAATTCAGTTATTTAAGGATACTATGCTTGGATCTGTGTCATCCGTCTTGTGATCATGAGGTAATAAGCCAACATACTACGGGCTGGCTGAGTAGAATAATAGAAAGGGGTTGGGTCATTGATAACATTGTTTAGCCACTGCACCAAGCCTGGTACCACCTACCTCCAGATTTCCTGTTATTTGAAATAATTAAGGATCTTTACTGCTTAGGCTACTGTGGGTATGGTTTGTCACTTGCAGCAGAATGCACCATAAATGATACATATGACAAATAATCTATCAGGCATAAGACATAAAGATATTTTCATTTTCAGGCTCGGAAGTAGTCAGACATTTACATCTCATGCATTCCTTTTAGGAATTTACCTGAGAATATTCCAGTAAATTGAGGGAGGCAATCAGGAAAGGAAAGAGAATCTGCCCCAAAGGAGCAGAAAGGGAAGTGCTGGGCTGATAGCATACAGCCTGGAAGCAACAAACCAGATTGGAAAAAAAGAGAAAGAGTTAGAAGTGCAGGCCAGGGAGGGAGGGAGCAAGGGGAGTTCCCAGAAAAAGAAAAGTGGTGGACTCAATGGGCAGAAAGCATGATTGAGAGTTTGGGCTACATTAAACATGACCGTATTATGAGGGGGAATAAACACAGAAAGAAAAAAAGCAGTAGGAACTCTGAGTATGTGCTCCTTGGTGAAAGAAGATAGACAATAAATAAGAAAGATCTCGTACAAATACGAAATGAACCATGTTGTTGCATGCTAATAAGTGAGGCAAATTAAGGAAAGAGAAGCCATGTAATCTTATTAAGTAGAAATATCCACCTTTGAGAATTCCATAAATCTTGGCATTGGATCCATCTAGGCTTAGCTCTGAATAACATTTACGCAGTTTTGAAAACTGAATATAAATAGCTGTAACACAATCACATAAATGTAAATAGGTAGAATTAACCTTTAGACAAAGAACAGAATTTTGGCTGTGGTTGTCTGACAATATATACAAACTATTGCTATTGATAAGGTAAAAGAGTAGCTGACATAAAGCACGAATTCACAGTGGGATAGAAAACTGAAAGAAAGCGCAAAGGTTCTAGTATCCTTAATTTACGATCTGGTAACAGCTATTAGATATTGGTCGGCCCGGATGGAATAAGAAAGAGATGTTTAAATATTCTATTTAATGTTAAAAGTAGCCAATAGAATCACTAAGAAGAATAATACACTGTCAAACATTTGGAGATTTGGTAAAGGAGAAGGGTAGTGTAAATGAGTGAAATCTTTATTTTTTATATTGGAATATTTCACATAATCTTCTTGTCCCCTGCTTATCTTTCAAATCCCACCTCAGACTGTCACCTACTCTATGAGACATTCCCACTCACCTGTCACCCTTGCTCCCAGTCTGCAATAGTGAATATCTGTGTGCCGCCTCTATAGCATTCTTTCTTTCATTCATCCATTCAACAATACTTCTTGAAGGTTTATTCTGTTCCACCCTCTGTTGTAGATGCTAAAGATAAACTGTAAAAAAGCAAGACATATATGAATGTTCTTCTCATGAACTGACACTTTATGGGGAGGGAAAGAATTAAAGATCTGATTATGAAATGAAATAAAGAATTGCAATTGCTCTAAGGGCTATGAGAGAGATGTATTGGGAGCAGGAAGAGTAGAGATGCACAGGCATGGGCCTAGTCTGGGGGATCCAGGAAGGCTTCCATGAGCAGATAATGTATGAGCTGCTCTCTGAAGGATGATAGACATCAACTAGTTGAAGGGGCAGAGGTGTGGAGAAAGGGCAAGGTGTGAGGAACACGGTGCAAGGCAGGAAGGAGTATGCCATGCTGGGGAGAAATTCTATGAAGGCCCCACGCTGTTGGAGTGTGAAGAATGAGGAGAGAAGCTCAAGGTGATACTGATGAGGGAAGCAGAGACTGCATTTTATAGAGCCTTAAGGCCATGTTATGGGTTTTGTCCTTTTCATAAGAGAATGGAGAAACCACCAAATATTAACCTCAATGAGATCTGTTTGTGACTAGGCCAGGGGTGAGTAAATTGCAGCTTGTGGACTAAGACCAGCCTACCATCTGTTTTTACAAATAAAGTTTTATTATCACACAGCCATGCTCTTTGTTTGCTTATTGTCTATGGCCACTTTCACACTCTAATGGCAGAGTCGGGTAGATGCAATGTAGAGTGTATGAGTCACAAAGCCTAAAATACTTACTACCTCGCCCTTTACAGAAAATGGCCCCTAGAATAGATCATTCTATAAACAATGCAGAGAACCATTCATGCTTTTATGCTAGCACTCACTTCACTAAGATCAGGTGTATACTTATTTGATTTCCCCATTATTAGACGGTGAGCTCCTTTTGGAACAGGGACTGTATTCAATTCACCTTAGTTTCCCTAACTCCTAATACATTATTGTACAATGAACAATTGATTGATTCAATCCTGCTCATTTACCTCATAGATCACTGAGTCCAGCTGCTAATTTAACTGATTTGGAAATTAAGTCAAGGGAGTTTGAGGGGTCTTCCTCCAAAAATCCAGCAAGTTAGTATCCATATTGGGTCTCAAATCCAGGTCTCTTGACTCTCATTTCTGTCATCTTGGTTCCTTCTTTAATTCCAGTGTCCGCATTAGTCTAAAAATAAGCAATAATTTGAATATCACTAGAACCAGGAAACTGGAGATGTGTATCTACTTATAGAGTCATACTTTTAGAGTCATGGTGACTCATTTATGAGAAAAACGTGCCCAGGAGCTTTGTTTAAATTTGTGTTATAATCGTCTCTATAGAGCAGAAGTCTGTGAATTATCCTAGCAAGCCAAGCCCAACAAAACGCCCTAGAAAGCTATGGAGATTCTGTGAGGAGTCCTACATGGAGGTGAGGGATGCAGAAGGCTCCGTATTGCTGTTCCATATGCCTGTTTGCCCTTCCTATTAGGAGGCTGGAAATATAATTAAGAGATGAGCACCACAGATGCTGCAGTTTACAATAACCAGAAGAAACCTCCGAAACGGGTAAGACATGAAAGGATAATTTTGCTTATACAAAATAGCAGACTGCAAACTAACACCAAGAAAAACAAACAGGCAGATGGGAAGAGTGGAGAAGGCATTGGCACAGCTGCGAGCAGGATTTAGACACCCAGATGCAGCATAATATGGGGGGAGGGTGGGAGAGGAAGAGAATCTGAAAAAAAAAAATCTAGACACAAAAAAACCACTGGAAAATAGTGAGTTCCTCATCTCTCCACCTGCAGGTTAAACTTTTTCACGTCCACCTCCTCATACTGTGGTTGCTGAAAGTCATTTCCTGGGGGATGGGAGGAGAGGACGCCCGGACAGAAAGGATAAATGGGCGTCATTCCTAACAGAGAGGGCAGCAGCAGTAAAATCAACAGCTATGATTGCATTGGAAGAAGGAAGACATAGCCATTACCCAGAAGAGGGTGAATAGTAGTGTTTGGTTTTATTATTAGCAGCATTATTTAGATAACAACACATGTGCATGGCTGCCTTTCCAGATAAAGCCACGAGCATGGTGCGAGAGAGAACCATCACGCACGTGCGAGGAGTTTCTACCATGTGTTAAGCACTGTAATGGAAACTACAAATATCTTAGTTAATCCCCCTTGCCCAACAAAAACAGCAAAAACACTCAACAGTGTATTGTTTTCACTATTTTTAGAGGTTGGGAAACTGAAGTTCTAAGGGGAGGTGCCAGGGTTTAAACTTCGGTCTTTATGACGTCCTAGATTCTTCTCCAACCACTGAAGTACAAACACAAATCAAAGTCATCAGAAGACTTCTGTTATGTAAAACTAAACTTGACACCAAAAAGGGAGTAGCAGTGGGTTCTTTTGTAAATGGTAACTCTGAAGAGAACGTTCTGTTGGCCAGAGGAGACACAGCAAATGAATGCGTTAACCATGCTGCCATGGTGTGTGCACTTCTCTTCAAGGACTCATCACTTTTTTTCTTTTACGACTAGCTGTTTATGCATTTTTACTCCCAAGTTTCTGTGAGCTCCTGAGGGACAATATTGGACATTATTCATCCTTCTATCACCAGAACCAAGAAAAAGCCTAGCCCTGCTGAAGGCTACTGCATTGCCTGACTCCAGGAGGCCCCACTGACGAGAGTGCTGATGTGAGTGAGGGAGGCAGAGCTTTGCTGCACAGGAGGCCGCACCAAACTGGTGGTCAGGGAATGATGATAAAGGGATGGTCCTGCTCCAGCCAGCCAGCCAGTTTCCAAGAATTTCCCAGTCACAACTGACATCTCCTTCCTCTGAATTCTCAGGGTGCCCTATTTGATATGCTGCTCCCTGCAACTCCCACCCCCACCGCTTTCTCATCACAGTCCTGTGTAGCAGGCTGACATTTATCCCTGGACCTATTCATGCCCATGGCTGGTTTTCCTCTTAGCTTCCTTGAAGTGAACTGATCAAGTGAAGTGATCACATATTTTGAACAAAATAATGTGCTTCCTTTGTAAATAAGATTTCCTTATAAAATGGAGCTCATAAAACCTCTTTCACACATGATTGATGCTAAGTAATACCATTTTCTTCATTATCTATTTCTTTATTCCCTCTCTGAAACTCCTAGAATCAGCACAGTGCTGGGCTCCTTGAATGGGGGTGTGACTTCCCTGGTGGTAGTGGGACATCTCTGCCTGTTCCTGCAGGCAATGAGGCAGAGTTCCCATTTCTTGGAGGATGTATCTCTTCGTGGGAAGAGAAAAACTGTCGCTCTGCATTCCATCTCCTGGGACATTCGCACCAGCTATTTGGGGGAAGGGGAAAGCCGGTCTCGCACCACTTTCCCCAGAGAAATGATGCCAATGTCAACGTCAGCCATTAGGAAACGTCATTAAAGCAGATGAGAAACGGGCTGTGGACATTTTTATGAGCCCAGAATACTCTGCTTGGAGATTTTATGGAGACCACAGGAAGCCAGAGAGACAATGACATTCATACCCTTTTTCAGACTCTGGTGAGGAGCAATTTTTTGTGAGTGTGTTTTCGAAAGGGAAAGTTACTATTCGGGGCCATGTCGAAGTAAGCCTTATTCAGAGAATTTGTGGATCTGGGAGAGACAGCATGCTCCAGGCCAAGTAGCTGTGGGCTCAATGCCCAAATCCTTCCAGAATTGCAAAGAAAATTCTTCCTTTTGATTCCAGGATACTCTGGGAACTAGTCTTTAGAGAATGCTGTTCTGCTTAAATCTCTATGGTTGCAACAGAACATCTGTAACCTCTACATATTCAGATTCTTCTTTTTTCATGTGACAAAGTTCAGGAAGGTCTTACACAGACACACAGATAGTAAGCAGTGGAATCGGAATTTAATTCTGTATTTTCTCCTTTATCGTGGTGCCTCTCTACTTGGGCCCAGAGATGCAGATTTAAGGCAGGGATAGGAAAAAGTCTGTGCGTATAGAATTGTTCCCAAATTAGATCTCGTGGGTCTTTATTTAGGTGTACTAGCTCAGCAGGGGCATTCTCCTCTGTAAACTGGGAATTGTGTTTTGAAGGCATTGATCCACAGTGTGAAACCGGAAGGAGGTGTGCAAATTCCTGGTAGTTTGCTTTCTACCTTCACAGCACTGCAGTTGTGTTTTTTTTCCCTGGAGTCCTAGAAGAGGGAAGGGGCAGATTATCCAGAATATTCCTGAAATGCAGAGCTTCCTATGTATACTGACATCTTGTGGTAGTCCCATGTTACTGCAGTCTACGTTGCCTGATGAGCCGAACATCCAGTTTCTACAATACTGTGTTTATTTCACTCTCCCATGTATTAATTGAACCAGAAGTTACTAAGCATGTGGGAGATGCCAGGCATTGTGCTAGGCCCTTGAAAATATTAAGATATACTTACAGAAGAACCATGGGAAACACCAAAAGGAAGCCGCTAAAGCAGCCCACAGCTGATAAATATAAGAACTCCAATTCAGTGAGCACCTGTCAGGCGGAGTACCAGGTACTCGGTAATAACTGTATCATCTGCTCTGCGTTTATTATCCCCTCAAATCTTTACAATGACCCTACGTGATGACTATTCGCATTCACATTTTAAATTTGAGGAAACCAAAGCTATGAGAGGTTATTTAAATTTTCCAAGTTTTGAAAAGCTCGTAAGTAGTGAAGTTAGGTTTCAAACCCTGATTTTTCGTGTCTCAAAGCCAGAACCTCACTGTTCTGTGAACAAACATAAGGGAGAGATTCATTCCAATGGTGAGGTGACATTTGAGAAGGACTTACAGAATGGCCAAGTTTATTCCATGCGATTTAGCCCATGGAAATAATGGGTTATCAAACTTTCCAGATGTCTAGCGGTTAAATTCTGTTCAATTATAGTTCAATTCTCCAACCAAAGAAACCCCACTGTTAACATTATTGTGTACATACTTCAGCTGGTTTTCTTCTGCAAATTCATGAATACCTGCATATATAAACAAAAAAGAGAATCATGTTGTAAGTACTGTTTTGTAACCTGCTTATTTTATTTAATTCATTAGATTTCTGTTGGAATATACCAAATTACCACAAACTTCATGGCTTAAAACAGCACCATTTATCTTATAGTTCTCTAGCTCAGAAATCCAGGCAGTCTCAATGGGTCCTCTGCTTAGGGTCTCAAGGGCAGCAGTCAAGGTATGTGCGGTGCTCGGCCCTTCGCTGGAGGCCCTGGGGGAGCATCTGCTTCCGAGCCTGTTCAGGTTGTTGACAGAAATCAGTCCTTTGTAATTGTAGGACTGAGCCCTTGTTTTCTGGTGGGGGGCTGGCCAGAGACCACTTCAGCACCAAGAGGCTGCTCTCCCGTCCTGGTCAGAGGCCCCTCCATCTCACCACTGGAGAACCTCCCTCACCAGGAATCTCTCTCAGGCTTCAAGTCTCGCTCACTTCCTCCTCTGTGACAATCTGGAGAGCTCCCTGTCTTTAAAGAGCTCTTGTCATTAATTTAGGCCTACCTGGATGATCTCCCCAATCTTAGGTTCAACTGATTAGTAACCTTAATTACATTGCAAAATCCCTTTTTATAATGTAAATCTAACGTAACATATGGGAGTGCCACTGGGGACAAAAGTTGTGGGCCATCTTAGGATTCTGCCCACCACATTGAACCATTCCTTCTTTCTACATGTATTTATTGAGGGTCTGCTATGTGTTGGATTCCAGCTCTAGAGCTGTGACAGTGAACAAAATCCAGAGACTGCCTTGATGGAGCTGACAGACTAGTGATCTAGAAAGAGAGAGAGTTTCTACGTCGTGAAATACGCCTGTGCTTTTTCATTATTTGTGGCTGCATAATCCCACTGTATAAATACACCACCATTTAAGTAAACAATTCCAATTATTGGACAACTTAGGTTGTTTCTTTCATTTTTGAATTTATAAACAACACTGCAATGCACATTCTTTTGTACTATTATCAGATATGTGCCTGGAAATGGAATGTATGGACCAAACTCTATGATTTTGATACATGATATCAAATTGCTTCCTGGAAATCCTGTCCTAAGGAACATTCCTGCCAATGTTGTTATGTTTTTTCATCTATGAAAATCTTTCTAGTGATTGTAACTCTTTTATGTTTTTCCTGTTCACGTCCTTTGCCAATTTTTTCGCTAGGATTTGTTTTTCCTTTTCACATCATCTTATTAGAGTTCTTTAAATATTAGAGTATTAACCCTGCTTTCATCTACACTGCAAATTTTACCCCAGTTCATTGTCTTTTAATTTCATGTATGACATCATTTGATAGAGAGGATTTATTTATTTGTTTGTTTATTTTTGCTGAGGAAGATTTGCCCTGAGCTAACATCTGTGACAATCTTCCTTTATTTTATATGTGAGTTGCCGCCACAGCATGGCCACTGACTAGTGGTGTGGGTCTGCACCCTCGAACTGAACCCGGGCTGCTGAAGTGGAGTGTGCCAAACTCAACCACTAGGCTATGAAGCCGGCCCCAGAAAGGAATTTTTAATCCAACGTATTCATGTTTTCCTTTATGGTTGTGCTTTTGGAATAATAGATGGTAAAGCCTTTTTGCCTCCTTACATAAGGATGCACATATATTTTCTTCTGAATTTACTTTTATTATGGAAATATTTAACTTGTCCCTAAATTAAGGATTTTACATTAGTTTTCAAAAGCATAGTTGGTTGGCCTGCCATTATTTCATGAATAAACCAATTATTTCAGCTTGTCCAAAATGTTTACAAATATTTTATTCTCTTCTGGACTTTCTTCATAGTTTCACTGCTCTGGCTCCACCCTATCTTGATTTTTAGAGCTTTATGATGTTTTAATGCCTGAGAAACCAAGTCCTCTGTCATTACTCTTATCAGAGATAGAAAAAGTGGCCAGTCTCACAGATGCGCTATGAATATAACTTTTAATTCAAACCCAGACTTTTATTGTGCAATGCGAACATGAGAACAGCATGGAAAGGCAGTGTCAGCTTTAGAAGCAGGACGAATTATCTTCACATATCCCTGGGTTCTTCTCCCAGGCCACATCCACGCCCAGTTAAAGATTCCCTGAGAGAATCTGTTGGACCCTCTCTCTCTCTTCTGTTACCTAATCTACTGCCTGCAATCAGTTATTTATACCAACTGATTTCACCCACCTTTTCTTAAATACGTCAGTTGTTGTCTTCCAGGCTCCTATGAGCTTGGTCCTGATTGTTAGTCTTTGACTAGTCTGTTTAGTGAACTCCTAACCAGCCTTGCTGAATTCACGCTTGTCCAGTCCATTCTCCACAGAGACCACCGCAATGATTGTCTAAAAGGCCGATCAGATCGTGTCTCTGACATGCGTAAAACTTTCAGCTGCCCCTCATCACGGGTGATATAAAATACAAGGGCCTTATTCTAGACTTCACATTTTGGTCCTTATCTATCTTTTCTGCTTCATCTCCCTCAGACGCTGTCTTTCAGCTTCATTCTCCCTGCTCCCTCCCTCCCTCTCCGCTCAGGTCTAGTCATACCTCACCTTCATGTCTTTCTTGATGCAGTCTTGTTTGCCTGACATGCCCTTCCCCACTGTTCCAGCTTCCAGGGCTGATGAGCCAACATCAGCCTGTCCTTTAAGACTGAACTCCTACTTCATCTTCTTTAAGAAATGTTCTGTGGCAACTCCCAGTCACTCTTCCCTCCCATTCCACTCCACACCACTCCCGCCAACCATTTTCCAAAACTTGTGGAGAGAAGGTTAGTGATTTTTGTGTTCTCAAATTGTTATCATCACCTCTTTACAGAATATTATCCTTTCCTATTTCAGTGCTTGTTTTTGATAAATATAAGTTACATGAAGGCTGAGCCACATCTTTTTCACGTATGAATTTACAGCCCCTGCCAGACTATACTTATGGAATAACTTAATAAATACACACACACACACATATATATATATACTCTCTAAAAGCTAATTAAGTTTCCATAACACTCCTGCCAAAATTTGTCATCTTTGTTCACGTGTTCCTCCAGTATCATCTCTTTTAATTTCACACCCTCTGTTTTGCTCATGGCCCTTAAACAGTCTGAACCCCACTTTAAAGGATAAAATGATCCTTTGTTTGGAGAAATTTTGTCTTACAAGTTAAGCACAGATAGCCTGGATTTTGTAAAGCCTTTCTCTCCTCTTGCTAATTTTGGAAACTCAAAACTGAAAGGAGCAGGACATTTCTCTCTTCCAGGCTGAAGAGTATCTTTATTACCAAGTTCTCATGTGTTAACACTTCCTGGAGCCCAATAACTACAGTTCCTGGGAGACAAGAAGGAGCTTTCATCAAAAATGCTCTGCCTGGCTCTGTAGACTTCTCTGAAATTAACTTCACATGTTATCCAGGCCACCCTGGGTTGCTATGGAAACCAACATGTCAGATCAGCAAAAACTAAGATAAAGATTTGGAAGAAGTCACTGATGCTGCAACCTGTTTTTCAGTCTCTCTCATTCTCTCTTTGTGCAGGCGTGTGTATATATATGTGTGCACGTGTGTGTCTGTGTGTGCCTGAGTGTGTGCCTGAATAAGAGCTTGTTGTTAAAAACCACATTGTCCCCTTTTTACCTGTCTATCCTGCTTGGAGTTTGGACTCCCCAGCTGGTTTTTACTACTGTTGGGGCTTCTTCTGCTAGGCAGCCCAGCCTGTGGGGCCATAATGAGCCCTTAACCTTTCCTATTAACATCTACATGGACTCTAGAGAAGAAATAGTCCTGTAAGGAGAAATAACCCACCCTCAGTCCTGAGGACTAAGCCACATTCCACAGAAAGGAAAATAAAAAATCTGTGGTCGGTGTTTTGCTAATGTCTCTGCTGTTAATGCAGGGCTCCCTTCCAGAGCCAGGGAAAATATTTCATTCAGACCTCGGAGGAGGATCTTGGAAAAGTCCCTGTTTGGGTTTCGGCAGGAACCCACCCAGGCAGCAGAGTGGGAAATGTTTCCGACGGTAGAAATTCCAGCTGGAGGTTATGGTGGCCTGGGCTCTCCTTTGGAATAAGGTATGCTAATGAGAGAAGCCTGGTTACTGGCTTGTGCTCACTCAGGCTTTCCATCACTAGGATGGTGAGATGGGCAGAGTGCTGGATTCCTGAATGTCCTCAGCTACTTTATATATACTGTAATTGGGGTTGGGGAGCGATGTGGCGGCTTCTGGTTACTCAGATGTTTGTGGCAGGGTGTTGATGTGGGTGAAGTCTGATGTAATTGGTTCCTAAGTAGTGTTGTGATCAGAGACCATGATACATAGATACTGCTATTTTAAAATGGGGTGAGAATTGTTTTATGATTTGCAAAATTAGAAATTCACTTAAAACTTTCGCATTTGCTTGAATATTATGTGTATCTTGCAATTGTTGGATTTAGGATTACATGTTCCTTAGCTCCAACTTGAAAATAGTGTTTTGTTTAAATCTATTCTGTCCTATTTTTATTTGTTTTTCTTTTGAGTATTGAGAAGCCTGGGTTAAATTTTTCCATTATATTTATGTTTTATTTATAGTTCTGTCAAGTTTTGCTTTAAATACTGTGAAACTATAGTTATTTTTAACATTTCACTGAACCTTTTATCATTATTTTTAATTTTTTTTTTTGAGGAAGCTTAGCCCTGAGCTAACTACTGCCAATCATTCTCTTTTTGCTGAGGAAGACTGGCCCTGAGCTAACAACCATGCCCATCTTTCTCTGCTTTATACGTGGGGCGCCTACCACAACATTGCTTGCCAAGCAGTGCCGTGTCCGCACCCGGAATCCGAACCAGCAAACCCCGGGCCGCTCAGAATCGGAGCGTAAGAACTTAACCACTGCGCTGCTGGGCTGGGCCCTATCATTATTTCATGACTATACCTAACCAGTTTTACTTTTATCAATATTTGTGTCATGTGGCATTTATTTTTCCATCCTTCCACTTTCAACCCTGTTGTACCCTTCTAATTTGGATGTACGATTAGTAAAATTCATAGGCTGATATGTTTTTTAAGTCAGTCTGACTATTGATTCTTTTAACTGGACATGGCTCAAAATATTTTAAATATTTTTCAAGTATTATTGTGTTTATTTTTGAACGTCTTTTCGCCCTTTCTCTTTTTCCCACCTTTGATTTCTTTGAACATATAAATATTCTCATTATGTATCTGAAAAATTCTGCTGTTTGTTGTTGGTGATGGTTTCTTTGAGTTTTGTTTTATTTTCAGTTCATGTTTTAAATCTCTATTTTTGGCAATTCTTTGAGGCCTTGGTTGAGGATATCTAGAAACTTTGTGTTTCCTTCTGTCAGGCAAATGTAGGATACTAACTAGTACAATTTAGATTAAAGTTCTCATTTTTGTGGGCTTTATTGGTGGTGTATGTTTTTATGAAGATTGTGTGAATTCCAAATGCATGACTGGCTTGTGTGCCCAGATTCTCAGAGAATACATTTTATTTCCATCTCCATCCAGAGCCAATGGCAGACAGACACTGTCTGCCTCTGTCCTCTAGTTCATCATTCGCATGAGGGTGTCCTTCTTCACAGGTATCAGCATTATGCATCTTTCTCAAATCTAATTTTCCTTCCTGTGAGGGTCCAAAATATGTCTCTGGTCTTCCCGTAAATGTATCCCTTACACCAAATTCCAGTCCTTCTGAGATTGGAAGGCATTTCCAAGAAAGGCTGTGACTTCAGAGCCTTCCATAACACTGCTTTGCTACTGGCCTTAGCAGATTTCCCTTACTTTCTCGATAGCTTACTTTTGCATGTGAAAGAGTATTAAAATTTTCGTTTAGTCTCATCTTTCTAGGTATTTTGTGTCTGGAAGGTGTCAGGCTACTCATCTTTCCTTTCACAAATATTTCCTGAGTGCTCACATTATAGAAGACACCCCTCATGGCACTCACAGGGAGCAGAGATCCCTGTCCTGGTGAAGCACCTCATTTTGCCTTAATGTACTAATCATGGCAATAACCAACATAATTACGATGTACTAGAAATCTTTCTAAGTGTTATTTATATTTTAACCTTAGTATTTCCATGATGACCTAGTGATCATGATGTTTTTATCATTACCACTTTACAGGTCAAAAAAACAGAGGCCCTAGGTATTAAATGGAAAGTAATTGATATAAATGAATGAACATATGGATGAATGAATAAAGTAGAAATTCAAGAGATTCAAATTCAAGTCCCTCTGAAATCAAAACCCACCACAATTTGCTGCCACCAAGAAGCCAGTGGCTTGTAATTCTAGCAGAGCTCTTAATGGTGTTCATCATTTAAGATTAGTGGTTTTCACCCACCTCCTTTTTTGAAGATCTTTTTGTTCATGAAACTCTACCCTGAAGGTTCTTTCAGGAATAATGCTGCGGATAGGCTGAGAAACAATTCAGATGAGGCAAGACTTGGGGCAAGCCAGTGAGCCACACCTCAAACTCAGAACCGTTAAAACTCAAGACAAGTGAAGGTATCTCAGCTGTAAGAGCGCTCATTGTGTTGTGGATCAATGATACTTCAAATTATAAAATATTCATTAAACGTTTCCTCCCAGTGACTGGAAATCCTAAGCCTCTGTCATGGCTCCTTTAACTAGAATTTCCTGTTGGTGATGTAAACAGATCTTCTGGGCTAGCAAACAGAATCCTTGTAGCTTCACTAAGTGCATTATATATATCATATATATATATATATTTTACTAGGAAGTGTAGTGTGCCAAATATTGGGTCCAAGCACTTTTCGATATTCATTCATTCTCTTGAAATCCTTTTACACAGCATGGTGCTGACATAGGAATTTCACCGCATGACCACATCATCTTTGTTGTTGTCATGCAGGGCAAACATTTCTACAAAGTCCTCCCACAGTCCAATTGAAAACGTTATTAAGGGCATCTTTTCCAGGCGGGCTACCTATTGCAAAAAAAAAAAAAAAGCAATAAAATTTTGTAGAAAAATATTGTTATCGCATCATCAATTTGTCCTTTGGTTACTGGTTGTCTGTAAATCTCTATTGAAAAAACAAAACAATAAATTCAGATAGAAAGTAAACATCCAGCTTGCTGTCTGAAATTGGAAAATAGCTTTTATAACTAAGTAGAAAATAAGTACAAAATGTCAGAGGTATGGTCTCTCATATTTATTGATACTGTAGAAATATTTTTCCACATGAGTAGGTGGGTGATAGAGATACAAAATTTGGAAGAAGATTTCTAAGGTGTTCAGCTGGAGAAAAGATCTTCACAACTGTTTGTAGCTTATTGTCCAGAAGAGCCTCTCCTATCTCTGTAGATCCTCTCATTTTGGAGTCGCTGGGGCTGTGGGTTGAAGGCAGAGTCCTCCAGCTCCACAGCAGGGTTTCTATCATTGGCCATATCTACAGGGATTTGCCATCCTCTCCTTTTCCTTCCTCCCTGAGTAACTTAGAAAGTAAGCTGGGGGTCATGTGAGGAGCTTTTAACATAGTCATTTCTTAAATGGCCTGAAGCTTACACAAGTATAACTACTTAAAACTATCCCCCAATACCAATCAAACTGGTTTCTCACATCTCTTGGAGGAAGCCTTCCAAAAGACCTGAACCACAAAAGCTTTTCTCCTGCCTCTGACTTTGAACTTGTTGTTCACTAGATTCTAAAGTTCATGAGAGTAGGGACCATATATATTTTTTAACTATTGTTTTCCCAGAATCTAATGCAAGGTCACATTGTAGTAGCTTAATGATTATCTGTTGAATAAAGGAATATATGGTGCCCACTGCCTGCATCACACCTTTGGCTAATGGCTGTACTAGTATCATCTGGTGCAATGTCAATGGATAATGAGTAACTTCTGGAGTTATCCACAAGCCAGGCTAAGGCACTGTTGGGGAAGCTGCTTACATAGATGTTCTCTATAATCACCAGACTTTTAAATTTAATGGTCAATAAGAGCCAACTCAAATAAAAGTCTACCCAATTTGAAACAAACTTTGAGGAATTCTTTAATTCTGATCTTTGCAAAGCACAGATGTAACTGTACTTTATGGACCAAACTATATAAAATTTCCTAGATGTTTTACTCAAGTGTAATTACATGCAACACACAAGCATCTAATACAATGAATTCAGTTACTAACTCTAATTCCTTTTCATTTAGCCCAATGGTTCTCGACTGAGTGTGATTTTGGCCCGCAGGAGACCTTTCTAGAGACAATTTGGGTAGTCACTAGAGGGAAGTGCTACTGGCATTTAGTGAGTAGAAGCCAGGGATGCTGCTAAACATCCTGCTATGCAGAGGACAGTCCCCACAACAAAGAATTATCCAGTCCAGGATGTTAAAACTGATGAGACTGAGAAACTCAGACCAAATGTGGCTGTGTGAGTGTCTCTCCTCTTTGCAGTTCAAACGTCCTCTTTCAATGTTTTTTACCTTTTCCTTAATGTCTTTTAACTTTTCCTGGTCCTCCTCTATATTAAGCGTCTTTGTGCTTATGGGTAAAGTGCACAGGTCGTTGCTGCCTTTGGCCTTGTCTCTTGAAGCCAGGCCAACCCATCCATTATTGTGACAGTATCATCTTTGACAGTCACACCCTTTTTTCTTTTCTCCCACCTGCATCGATCCCAATTTTATTTGCTTTTAGCAAACCAATCCTTGACCGTTTCTCATTATTTTGGCCCTTTCACTCTTTGGTCTTGACATTGCTGTTTCGTTTCCTCAGCTTTGGGGATTTAGTGGTAGATAGCTGGATATCCCATCCCCTTTTGAGGGAATTCATTACCCCAACTCCAGCCTCACACCCTATACTAACTCATTTGGCCAATTATTAGCCAAGGTTCAGCTGTGTCTCCAATAATAAGTGTGTTCAAACACTTACTGGTGATGGCAGAGGAGTCTGAATTTCCACACACCAGAAGCACACAAATGCACGTGTTCATTGGGTGTTGGAGGAAGCATGGTCTTGAGATGTTGAGGGTGACCACAGATTTGGCACATGATTATTGGACAGGAATAGACTTTAGCTAAGAGTAAGTGAAGGTTTCATTCAAACTCATTTTCCTTTTGCCTGATATACTCTATAGTGCCTTATGTTTATGATTCAAATTTAGGAAAATTAAACCAAACAACTAAAATGCATAGAATCAATTAAATCTCATTTTAATACCTGACTATTCCATGCCTGCTAGTGTGACCTCTGGCAGCCTTCAGAGCATGGTGGCGAGCAGGAGTTTTGGCACCAGTTCTCCTGGTCTGTATCTATTTGGCTTCTCGTCACAAGGAATTTGGCAAATTTATTTATTAGTTTATTAATTGATAGAAATTCTTAGGATATAGGGTGAGTGACAGTGACTATGATGACCTGTATACATCTTTTAATTGTCGTGGCTTATGCAATTGTTCAAAGTTAATTTAAGTCTCATCTTGGCATTGTGTAATACTAGGCATATTTGCTTCTTCCAAGGTGCAGTGCTAAATGCCAGATGCAACATACTTGCTTTTTAACGTTTTATTACAGCTATAACATACAGTAAAGTGCATAAAGCTTAATGCATTTTTACTTTATTTATTTTACTGCAATTTTTTTAGCCTAAAGCAAAACACACCCATGTAACCATCACTCACAATTTATAAAACATTACATAGAACCCGTGAGTCTCCCTCTTGCCTCCTTCCAGGCATTACCCCACTCTAGAAGGAAACCATTTTTTTTCCTTATCCCCATAGAATGGTTTTGTCTGCCTTCGAACTTATAAATGGAAGCAAACAGTACTTTTCACTCAGTATATTGTCTATAAGAGCAATTTACGTTATTGTATAATAGAAGTTCATTCTTTTATATAGGTATATATATATATATATATATTTTATTCTTGCTTTATTGAACTGACTAACATCTCCAGTTTGATTTGGTAAGAACATTTTTGGTCCCATTTTTAGCACTCTTTTCATTAGATATGGAGGCATAAAATGGAGAACACACTTTCCTTTAACAAAATCACCAAGCGGGAAAGAGGCATAATGAAATCAGGGTTCTCCTTAAATTAATTTTTAATTACACCTGTTTGGTAGACTCACAACTCTAGACTCATAAATCATAAATCTACAGAACAGTGATAGAAATCTACAACTGAATTAATGGAAGAAAAGTAAATTTCCAGTATATTAATATGTCAAACGAGTATTTTAATATGGCAAATACATCAATGGAACATTTCTTTGGTCATATTTTTGAGAAGTATTTAATGACTTGGAAATGTACTTTTCATAGAATAATAAATGATAAAATGTGGAATGCAAAACTGAATACATGTATGTGCATATCCTATACTATGGGATACCAATTTGCTAACTTTGATAAGCAAAACATTTGTAGAGTTATAAAATAGAAAGATTAAATTTAGCCACAGTTATTTTAAGATTTTGAGTTGTTTTGGGGTGGTTATAATAACTTTCTACTATACTGTATTTTCTAAATGTTATTGTTAGTTTCAATAGTGTAAAGCTGATAATTTTAATTAGCTTAAAAACCTTTGAGGAAGGTAGCTTGTCATGTCTTCTGCAAATATGCTAATTTGCGTCCTATCCTGGTGGATCTGTTTGTTTCACGTCTTACTATGTTTGCTAGAAATGGAGCAGCCACCTATATCTATTTCCCGATTTCCTATCTGTTGCCTGTAGCGATTCCCTGTTAAGTATTGAGTTCAGTGTTGGTTTAAGAGATGTATTTCTACAAAATCTTGATTAGAATTTCTGATGTCATTTCTGTAACTTTCTGTTTCTCATAAAGATTATAATTTGATACTGCATTTCAGCAGCTCCTATAAAATATTAAAAATGAGTTTTATTTTTTTCTTTTGTGAACAATATAGGCACAACACAGAAGAGAAAATGCAGTTAGTTAAAGATTAAAAAAATAGAAGAAATTAGAAAAACTAGAACTCGTAACCTCACGAAACAGGGATAACCAATATTAAAACTTTTTCCCCTAAGTCTAGTCACTATGCATGTGTGTATAGTTTTGCAAACTAATTTTTCACTAAGCATTTGTAAATAACTTTCTGTGTCAATGAATATTCATCTCTATTGTCATTTTTAATCACTATTTCATTGTAAAGTTGTACCATGAAAATTAGCGCATTTCCTAAAGCGGTATTTGAGATTTGATTTGAGGCAGAGGATGAAGAGGGGAAATGGGTCCCCATACAGCAGATGGATGTGACTTTCTGGCCATTGTCCAGTCAAGCTCCGTTCCGTAGGGACAGTGTCGCATGTGGGGTGGGTGGCCCAGTGCACTCTGCCTCTCTATTTTTCCTTCCTGACGGTCTCTATTTGGCCTTGGGCTCTGGTTCAGGCATCTGTAATCTTGGCTTTTTGTAGCTGAGGTCAGGGCTTGACCTGGGCCCACATATTGGGGGTGTGTGTGGGGATGCACATTTTTCTGGGGATACAGTTTATGAATTTTCAAAGGGGCCTGTCAATACATAGACATTAAGCATTAGTTAAAGAAAAAAACTCTTTCTGGGATCTAGCATATCATAGACTAATGTTTCTAGATTCTAATTTAATGAATATTTCCATGGGAACTTTGGGAGCAGTGATTCAGAAACTTATTTAGCCAACATTTTAACATGCAGTATCCAGTTTGGAAGAATTTGTCATTTTTGAAATAAAAAAGATAGCCAGTTAAGAAATGTTTTTTAAATGTGCATTTGTTTTTCCACTTATACTATCCCCTTGTTGTCCTATTGATGTAGTCAGGATAAAAATGGTCATTGATGATGACGATGTTGATGAGTGAAGATTACAATGCTAGCTGTTACAGAGACAAAAATAATATGATGATATTGGCTCAATGTAGTCATTCATATTAATTTTCCCTCCTGCTTAAAGAAAGAACAATTCAATTCTTTCTGGTTTTTACATCCAGAGTGGGCTGGTATTCTGGATCCTAACGAGTTTAGTCCTTCATGCTTTTCTGTGAATTTCTGTAGGATATTCATAGACTATCTTACTTTTCTACAAGGATCCACAGGAACCCACCTACACACATGCTATATTTTTTATATCATGATGGCAGCAGCAATAGTAGCAGCTGCAAATATTTATCAAAAGCCAGATATTTTAGCTCTTGCTAGAATTTTATATTCCCTTCTGCAGTACTGACTGTACAAAATTAGAGACAAAGTCTTAGATGTAATCTGATCAGTTAAAGCTTTGTTTTGATGCTTTCATTAGTACTTTGAGTCCATTTGATACTAGGAATAGGATGGAAGAGAAACAAGTTGAGAAGTGAAATACTATAGTTTGAGGGTTTACACTATAGGTCCATGTATCACATTAAAATTGCACAATGACTCTATAAGTATGTGCTATTATAACCATTTGTATAGATTCGAAGACAGAGGCCCAGAAACACTATGCAACTTTCCACTGTTTGGACAGTTCTATACAATGGAGAGAGGGTTTTAACCCAAGTTTCTCAGACTCCAAAGCAATGTTTTGTTCCGGTACCATTTTTGATCTCTGAAAACTGTGAAAGGCAATGACAGATAGCTTCAGAGTTTGTACTCGTTGTAGTCATCAATGATGGCTTTTCGAGCTCAGTGATCATGTGGTTTCAGTGTGAGGGGGCATATCAATTACAGCTAACTGTGGTTGCACAGGGGTCAAGGTTATTAACAGTATCATCAGTGAGGAGCATGAATTTAATTCTATCCAATCCTATGTGACTCAATTCAATTCAAACTAAAATTACTTGTTTTTGAGCACCAATTACATAGTCAATCATCTGCTGGGTCTCTGTGCTGGGGACAGAAAAGAAGTACAGGTCTGGATTTTACCCTTCAGAATCTCATAGTCTAGCTAATGATACAACTAACAACCATGGAACAATTAACAGCCAATTTCACATTAACCTGTGAATTGATGATAGCAGCCAAAGCACGCATTTCGAATCAGATATCTCAGATACTAGGTGCAAGCTTTGAGACATCTAGCTGTATAACTGTGGAGCATTCTTTCATATATAAGATGAAGATTAATTCTCCAAGAGATTTCTTTTGAGGATCCAAAGACAGACTACCTTAGAATTCCATTTTGATTGCATATGAGCCATGGCTTGGGCTCTGTTGCAGGATTAAATTAAATGTAGGGGTCTCACTTCTCTTCAGATAATTAATTTCATCACTACATTTAGTTAGGGGCTGAGACACCTCAGAGAATAAAAGGAACCAAAACCTTGATTCCTGAGATTCAAAGGCAGAAAGCGAGTTTGCTGGACTGGATCAATTCTGTATAATTCATAAATTCTCAGAAAAGAGAACTAGCACCTGGCAGAGTGTAGAGATGATTAGAGAAATACATTTTGATGCAGCTACGTTGGCAATATGAACTGAAATAATTGTGCAACTTGAAGCTAAGGCAGTTTTGGTCTGAGGCACTTCTGACCGCGTGTACCATGGAAAAAGGAAATGTTTCTCCATCACCTTGAGAAGGATTATTTAAGGCTTATGTACTCCGTCTGTCAGTGGATACAAGTGGCTCAGTAAAGCTGGTGGCAGAATTGGCAGGGAGAGAAACTCCAGACCTAGAAACTCATGGGGATGTAGAGTTTTACTATCTTTTACTTTATTATTATTATTTTTTCCATTGGGTGTAAGACTCCATTAGTAGAAATTGCAGCAGGCGTGTGATTCCACCACCGGCTATGCAGTCAACATGAAGTTTTGCCTTGAACATCATCTGAATGCTCACTCTGCTGACCGGAGCATCAAACAAGCGGATGACATCCTTATCCTGTCACACGTGGATCTCTCTGAGACCTAAGAAAATGTTGGAGTAAGGAACCCTGTGGAGAGTTTGGGAATTTTGCTAGAAAACCAGTTGTGACTTAGAAAAACCACAATTTTAAATGTTAAGGTGCATAAGACTGTATTTGCACTTACAAGTTAGTGAAATATGAAATATACTGGACTTAGTAAAAATTACCTAGCACTGAGTTAATAGTTTTAGAAATTATTGTTATTTTAAACCAAGATGGACTCCGTTCCTTTGAGGGCTTTCCTTAGGCAGCAGAAACAATATTGAGCAGCAGTAATCTTTTCTTTGTCATAGGAGAGCTTGATGGATACTAGATTTTCTTCACAATTTATTAATTGTTTACAGAAAACACTGCAGTAAGAAATTAGCGACTCTGAATATTTATATTTGAAGGCCACATGGCACAGGTGGAGGATCAACCTAGCATGGCTCTAGAAGGCCGTTAAGTACATTTAAACTACATAATGTAGGGCAACTTGAAATCTGACCCCTAAGAAACCCCACTCAGGGTGGCGGAAACTGTTTAGAAGCGTCCCTTCCAGGTGTCGACCATGAAGTCATCACATCAGAGTTGAGGGAAGTCGGGGAGTGACTCACTTTATTGTCTGTTTACCCTCTGTATACACTAGGCTCTGGGTTAAGCGCTTCCCACGTGATAAATCTGCTCTGACGCTGTTCCTTTAACCCAGTGGTTACCTGTGCCCCCAGCTCTTACCAACAGATAAAGAGGAGTCACATTTGCTGATGAACTGTTCTCTGCAGACAAGCTTCTCTCTCTCTCTCTCCTCCTAATCCGTCTTCTCTACTCCTGTCCCTGTTTGGTGCCTAACTACTGGTTCTTATCTTCTCTTTTCAGATCTCTTCTGCCTCTCAAAGGATTTAGTTATTTGATCTTCTCAGTGTGAAACTAAGATTTTCCAGATCATGAGTCTTGTTTCCTTTCCTTGCTCTTTCATCTCAGAAATGCTCCAAGAAGATAATCTGTCCTGAGGCTGATTCTGGGATCCAAGCCCTGACTTGGGCTGAGTGCTCTGTCAGACTCACCCATGTGCCAGGAGGGGTTGGAATTCATGTTATCCAGTGGAATGCTAAGATATCCCTGGACGGCAAAGGTCAGTCACTATTTCAGGGTTATTGGAGGTAAGGGGTAGTTTTCTTTCCTCTTAATGGAAATGAGTTCTTTGTGGAAGAATTGGGGCCTTAGCAGGCAGAACATCCCACTTCATCCCATTCTGGAAATCTACGTGAGCAAACTCAGGCACAGACAGGATGTGCGTGTGTGTTCACATCCACTTCCGTATCCCAGGTTCCTAGTTCACTATGTAAAAGGTATGGCTGCCTCATTCTATAGAGGAGGCTGAGTCCAGAGAGGTCAGTGAGAAAGCCAGCCATGGCCAGCTGCAGACTGAGTGTTTGGTACCTGTTCCTAGGTTCCTATTAAGACTTCCTGCTCTGGCCCTCGAGATGTTACAGAATGGGAAAACACATAGTGAAGTTCTGGACTCATTAGGAGGCTTTTCAATGTTTTAAATGGAAATAGACCTAATTAATAAAGGTACCCTCAAAAATATTATCACTTTCTATTTAACTTACAAAATGCGTATTTTTTCATGCTTGCTGAGTGCCAGGCTTAGAGCTACGTGTTGCCCTTACAGATTTCACATTCTTATGAGAAGAGATAGTAAGTATGAAAATTGATAAAGAAAGATGGGGACAAAGAGTGATAAGAGCTTTGAAAAATAACCTAGGTTCATAGGGTAGGAGTGCCTAAGAAGAAGGACACTTTACTGTAGAAGATTAGAGTAGACCGGTCCTGGAAGATGGCACTGAGGTCAAAAGCTGAAGACAAGCATCCAGCTCAAATCATGCTGACCCAGGACACCTCTCCTTCCAATGTGATTCCTACTACAGAGGACACAGTCACGGGTTAGGATCCAGTACCTTGGTGATAGCTGAGTCCCTTGGGCAAACTACATTCAGTAAGTGGGTCTCAGTGACCTAATTCTAAAATGAGGGGCTGTAAAGTGGCTCTCGTGGCTACTTCATGGAAGGATCTGTGAAGATGGAATGTGCTAATGCTAATCAAAACTATTTGCATATTTAATAAGTTATACCGATGCTATTTATTACTGAGGATGGAAAGACTATATTTGAGCATCAACTGTGTGCAAAGGATCTGTGTCTATTAGGGGCTTTATATATGTTCATGTTCATGTCCTGTAATCCTTAGACCCTCTGTGTAGTACCGGTATTATTTCCATCTTAACGATAAGCCAACTGCTCACACCAGGAAGAACTAGAAAACTTGGAGATCTGACTCAAAGCTTTGTGTTAACTCCCGTGTTCCTCATGTCCATATCCACTAATTCACAGACTAGGCCAAATCTATTGGCAACAAATGGCTTCAAGAGCATAATGCTAGCTATATTCAGACTAACAAGGAAGTGGTCAGTGAGGGTGGGTTTAATTCTGTTGAAAGGGATCAAGACAGCACTGTGAGGATGCCCGAGTGATAGGCAGGCAAAGAGGGGCCTCAGGAATGTAAAAGAGACAAAATCTGACAGAGGGGTGCTGTGTCCTAGAGATCACCAGATCATCAGCTTAAAACTACAACAATAAAATGACACAGCCCCATGCTTCCAGGTTTCTCTCTCTCATTTTCCCTTCTGCTAAAAGTCACCATTTCCAAAACTGTTTAATATCTCCTAGGGGGATGTCCATTTCTGACCGATTTGCCTAATTAGACACTTGGTAGCTTTATTGAAGCCAACTCTTACTTTGCACAGACTGTACACCAGGTGCTGAGCTAGGCCCAGCTATATGCTCCAGACTTTGCCTCTTTTTTTTGTTGTTGTTAATAGCTGAGGAGGGCAGAGAGGTTCTGTATGGGACACTCCCAGAATAACAGTTGCAGATTGCATCGGCCTGGACCTCTCAGCATTCAATAAAGAAGGGCTGCCTATCTGCTAATGCTGAGGTAGGCATCCAGCTCAAGCATCTGCAGATAATAGTCTCCAGAAGAATTTCTGTTGGCATTTTCATTTTTCTCCCCATCCTTTTTAAATTTTTAAACTAGAATTTTTATGAAGATGCCCAATCTGCGTGAAGGCGTTAGACACAGTCGACCACACATCGACCATCACACAGAGTCGGGTAGGATCTCACTCTCCAGCTTCTCTTTACTAACACTTGTAAAAGCCCCAAACTCTTGAGGTTGGAGTGCTAGTTCTCTTTTTGTCTGGTAAGATGGTTTCCCTGCTCTTGTTGCGTGTGGTCTGGTTCTCAACGGGACATGGGCTTCTGACGTCAGGGGTTTAACTGGGTCTTATTTTGCTTCAACATTTGCTCATAGCAGAGTCTCTGAGTCCCAGGTACACAGAGTGCTGTCTAAGTCTTGCTCTGCATGTTGCATCCTGAGTCTGTCTTAAAGCAGATTTCTCTCTGTCTAAACCAAAGTCTGCATTTTCTCTTCAGGATCAGTCATTCTGTGACTGGAGCAGTAGGAGGGACATTCTAAACCTTTCTTTGGAGGGAAGCATCATTTCAGGCTTAGAATCTGAACATGTGCACTCCAGGATACTTCCTCTGTAGCATTATTAAACATCAACCAAGCAGCAGCAGCTCATGAGTAGTTTGGGGGTATTATTACTTATCACTTCATGCCTGGTGTCATCTGGGCTTCATTAGCAGCAGTTGGAACACCCCCAAACAATGACTCTATCCTGTGGGTCCCTGGCCGCCTTTAGGCCAGATGTCACTGCATCATTTAAGTCTGATGTGGTACAGAAGCAACCCAGGAGGCTGTGAGCTGTAAAACTCCAGATGATGGGCATTTGTCCTGCCTAGGTGCAGAAGTTGCAGATGAAAAAGAACGAGGGCAGAAAGTTTGTAGTCACAACCCTGAATTGATATAGGGTGACCGTAGCCTTAAGTGTGAAGGCTGGACATTGTCCATGCAGATCAGGGCCAAGGATGCTAAAGGGACAGGTGGCCCTCAAGAAGCCTGGAAGATATCTCAGTTACAAAAAGCACTTCTTCCTCCCACCTCATAGCCAATAGACCAACTTAAGAAAAGAAATGAATGTTCTGCTTGTCCTCATCCCATACTAGCAAAGGCCCTGGAATCAGTCAAAAGCCTCTAAGACTGTCTGGCTTCTGCTTAATGATTGAGCACGTTCTTTTCTGTCTCACTAACAGCAAACTTACTTTTTTCCTCTGCAAGCAAAATCCAGCTACCTTTACCTGGAAATGTGATGAGCCATCTTAAGGAGCATGGAGATTGTTTTGTAGTGAAAAGTCAATGTCTTTTTGGCATATTCTGTTCATGGCAGCCAGGGCTTTCGTTCATTTGCAGTGGAAATGTACATCTCTGAACTACTGGAAGATCCTTGCATATGGAGGAGGGACTGGATTGATTCTTATATCATTATTTTCATCAAGTATAAATAATAAGTCCTGCTAATTAGAACATTCTTCTTCCAGACCCAGCACACTCTCATTTCACCAGAAAAGGCAAATATCTGAGGGATTTTTAATGACATTATCCTTTGAATTTCTGGCCTCAGACAGGACATAGAAAATAGCTATCTCATGCTTATTGCTTCAGAGTGTGGTTAGCTTGTCTAGAACTGCCTTCGATTTGATTGTTAGCTGTACCTCTCTATCACTCTGGGTCAGCAAGCACATTTCCAAAGTGATGTATGCTCTAATTTTTTTCCAATTCGAGAATTCAACTCTTCCTTCTTCTTCCTTCGTCTTGATTAGAGAGGTGATATGAACTACTGGGGAAAACATCAATTTCGGAATCATCAGATCTTAGTTCTCATCTTAGCTCCCCAAGTTACCACAGGGACACTAGATCTTTTATACTTTCTTAGCTTCAGTTTCTCTTACTAGAAAATAGAGATAGACACTTCTGTTTTGTGATGATTATCAAACGAGATAAAATATTAAAGAGCCAACTGCAAGTAAGGGATAGTAAATATTTCTTAGTTCAGTTTCCCTCTTTTTCCAAAGCATATCCTGGTGGAGGTACCATCTCAAGATATATTGCAATTTTGCTCTGAAATGCCTGTTCTTCGCCATTTTTAAAAATACAGCCTTTCACCATTCCTGCTTGCTTCTTAATATTTTAATTCCTGTACAATTTTACTAACCAGTCTTCCAGCTTTCAGCCACTTCCCATCCTTTGCAGACTCTCAACTGCCACCAGACCAGTCTTCCCAAGAGAGCACATTTTATGCATCATCTTTTGCTCCGAATTGGTTATGGCGCAATTGCCTAGATAGGCAAGTTTGAAGATTGTCATTCCTTCACTGTTGTTTTCACTGATTCAATAAACAAATATGCATTGATTTCCTAGGATGTGCACATACCCTTGGAAGGTGCTATGGAAACTCAGATAAGCAGGGACCACCCTAAGACCACGAATCTAGTGAGAAAACAGACAAGCAGGCGACTTGAGTAACACGGTGTAATAAATACTGTTCTAGACAAGCTGTAGTCTCTCCCCAGCTGTAAAGTCTCAATTTTAGGAATTTGATTTTACTTGGCTGACTTCTGTATATTTTGCCTTGATGATGAGATGTTGGATGAATATACAAGGGCCACTCTGAGTTGATGACAAATAATTATTTAGTTAGAGCATTTAGTACACTGTTATAGTATTGGATTTCTTGGGATAATGTGAATGCCCACAGGCAAGCACTTTGCTTCCTTTAGCTCTGACTCTTCAGATGGCACAGGACTGCTTTTTCTAGTAAATGGATGTATGATGAATGGAAAGTGTACTGGCTTTAGAGACAGACATTAAGAATTAAGAATTAAGTCTTAGCTTCGTCAGGTAACAATTTCAGGCTCTATAGATGAGAATTCCTGTCCCTGAGACTCAGTTTCCTCAGGTATAAAGTAAAGCTGATATAAACTACCATCAATGGTTGTTGTGTTAATTAAAAGAATGCAAATTAGGTACATGAATCAAGAGTTAGCACACTGTAGATGCTCAAAACATGTCACTTTTCTTCTCCTCCTTCCCTTAGGAGAATCCACGGAAGCAGCACAGATAAGGCAGTTCTCTCAGTGCCTAGCACCTAACTAGGAAATTATTATTACTGCTGTTGTCTGTCTACTGTGGATGGCCAAGAAGCTATTGGAGAGCTTTGCTTTTGTATAGCGGCAGCTAGGTCAATCAACACACGTCGGTTATCCTCTGATGTAGGCAGTCTTCAAACACATTTCTCTGAGAGCACTGCAGACCTGAGACCTCATTACTTAGGAACCAAAAATCAGCAGGCATGTTAGCAGAATTTATGATTAAATAGTATAGGCCTTTGATCTAGTTGAGTAAAGGATTACTTAAACATCCATGATGCTGAACCTGCCTCCTTCATGAACTTTTTATTTAGCTTTTACTCCTTTCTTTAAAATATTGAGTGAGGCTCTTTCTAACCCAGGTACATAGATCTTTTGTACATTTGTTCTGATTTTACTGAAATGCTAACTTTGCCTCAGGCTTTCCAAAAAGTTGGAATTCTCAAGACTTTAAATTCCTTTTTGCATAGATAAGAGAAAACGACCAGTTTCCCACACTATGAAATTGTGCTATGTATTTATGGATTTTTGAAAAGTTCTTTCAAGCCACAGGGTGTTATGTATATGTGTGACGAGCCTGAGAAGACGGGAGACCAGATGTTTAGGCCACTGGTCCTCTTCCTTGTTGGGATGTAATTCAACCTTTCTACAACATCTGCCATAGTAGCAAGACGCTTGGAAATTCTTTACTGAATGGCTTTCTTGCAATTAAAAGCATATGTATAAAGTATAAGACCAGGAAATACATATTTTTATACCTTATAGTTTTCTTTATGGTTCTTTCCCCAAAGATTCAAATATTAAAGCCATAAATTCTCAAGCAGAGACAGGAGGAGGTCTGTGGCTGGAAGCAAATAGACTCCCTCATGGCCAGAATCTGGGCTTTTCTGACACTGTTCAGCTTCATCTGTTTGATGTATGGTTGAGAGAGAAGTTAGGAAAAGCCAGAAGCTATGGGACAGCATTTAGGAATTGTATCAGTTCCAATGTCCGTTTTGGTTGACTTAGGGAACACAATTTTTTTTCTTTTATCTATTTACTGAGTTCACAAGTACTGAGTTTCTAATATGTGGCAGGTACTACTGAGCAGCAAGCACTATAATAATGACCCAGTGAAGAAAAGACATGCCATTTCCCCAAAGAGTCTGATGAGAGCTGAGAGACAACGTCTCATTCTTTCGCTCATTCCATCTGCAATCACAGAGGGATACAGCTCTGGGTTTAAAGCTACGTTAGCAGCTAGGAGGTAATATACAAATAAAAAAGAGGCCCCTAGAAAGCCCAGCTTATTAACAGAGCTAAAATGTGACCATACTGATTAATTCAATGTGGAAAGAAAGAAGGGCTCTAAGAGACTTTCAGGTGAGAGGCATGTGAATTTGGAGGAGAGACCATCTCCTTCAGTTTGGAGACTTGACAACCTCTGCCATCTCCCCACTCATTGCTGAGCCAATCCCAAACCTCAGAAGCCCCGTCCCTCCACTGGGTTGGGTCTGGGACTGCGTGCGAGTTGTGGTTCGAGTAGCATGGTGAGCTCCCAATACCTGAGTGAGACCCTCAGTGGCTCCGTCTATCACACTGGATGTCTGTTTGGTACAAACCCACATGGAATTAGAGTCAGGTCCTAAACTCTAGTCTGTTTGGTGGAAGCCAAGAACACCTCTTTTCCTACAAAAATTTTGTGATTCTGGGTGATGAGCCATATTCCTCTATAACCAAGGACAATGACCCAGAAGCGGGCTTGCCACCAGTTTAGGTCAAGTGGAGTTTATGCCCAGAACTTTTCAATTTGTGGGACTGAAGAAGAGAGGAAGGGGCCTGACTCCAGAATCATGGAAAAGAGAATATTTGCAAACATATTTCCTAACATGTGAAGAAAGCCTGTCTGTAGTGCAGTGGGAGAGAATAAACAAGGGAAAACAGATGAGAAAAATAGGGGAAGCCCAATTCGTCCAGTCATGCCCAAGCCAGCAGCAGTTCCTGGCTTGTTAATTTTCCACAATTAGCTCCTCCTTTTGTTTGTTGTTTATACTGATTTGAGCTGATTCTTTATCACTTGAATTGGCAACGTCTCTGATTACTGTAGAGATGAACTTTGTCCATCCTAACTGGACAATGTTGAAATCCTTTTGTTGATAGACTCTGGATAGACCATACTACTAGTGAGTTCATTTTGGGTATCACTTGCTTTCACACAACTCTTTTGCTTATAATCTCCACATGCCCAAATCTAACTGCAAAGGAGGCTGGGGAATATAGTCTTTATTATGGGGTCCATCTACTCAGATAAAAGGACTGTGGTTCTGTTATCTAGAAATACAGGGGAAACATTGAAGGGGGTGACTAGAGTTTTGCCACACTCAAAGATTGAGTAGCAAACTTCAACTTATTTCCTCTCAAAAACTGCTAACAATTTTTAATAGTTCATAAAAGCATGAGAGTGACCGAATAAATTGTCACACATACAAACAGAAGGGCTCTGTTGCACTTGTCTTCCCTGGAGTGTTCTGAAAAATATGAAAGAATCTAAAATGAGGTTGATGCTATAGTTCTAGAAAGTATAGCATGACATGTAAACATTACTGAAATCACTTTATGAGGCCAGATGAGAAGGAAGGATATAAGTAGCTGGTCTGCAATCCATTTCTTTCCTTTTACCATGGGTAGGTGATGTGGTCTAACTTCCTTATAAACATGACAATAATCAACTTCTGATGAAGAAACAAATGGCATTTGTTAGCAGAAGAATCCTTATCTATGGAATAATTTTATCAGGATTTCCCTGACCTAAAATTATTTATGGTAAATAAACCTTGAATCCATGGATTTATGGAGGATGACACCCTGGGAAAGCCTTTCTCATTCATAGCCATGGAAATATTTCCTATTACCTTTGAATAAATACAACATAGTTGGATCATTTTTTATTAAATCACAATTTGAACCCTTTTAGTTACTTAAAATTATTAGCTGCATCTCCAAGACGTTACTCGGATATATCCCTTCCTTTATAAATACTTAGCCGTCATCCTATTCCTGAAAATATTACTTCACACCTAAACACCTGCAATACCTTTTTGCTGTTCACTCTCTTTCTAGTCTCTCAAAGAAATAAAGGAATTTCTATTCAAATCAAAGGAATAAATTTTGGAAAGTACTTGGCCAAATTGTCTTTATATTTGGGTGATATGATTGTATAACTGAAAAAAGAAAACCCAAAGAATTAAATAATCATCTAAGAACATTAAAAAGAGTTTAATAAGATTCTTAGATAACAAAAAAATTCAGCATATTAAAATCAAGGGCTTTCTTTCACATCATAAATAAGTAGTTAGGAAACAAAATGAAAAGAGACAGCAATCCTTATGGCTCCCAATCTCAAGGGGAACCTGTGCTGGGTGCTCTGTGGAAACAGGAGGGTGGACCTTACCTGGTGTTCTGCCTCGCTCTGCCCAAAGCCTTAGAAGTAGCCCTCCCTGTGTCCTATGTCAGAAAATCTGTCAAGTTCTGGCTCTTCCCAGCTCTCTACCTTCCAAAGAGAAACCAGAAGTCCCAATAACATCCGAAATGTGTATATATTTTATTGAAACAATCTATATGTTTTGTTAAGAAAAATAGCATCAGTCTTTTCTAATCCCATTTATACCCATTATGATCTGACTATTGCTGCTCTCTCCAAAACCCCTGTTTCACATTTTCTATAAATGTACAGGACATGCCACCCTTCTCTACATAGTGTTCCCACTGATTGTAATTTTCAGCTCCAGAATTTCTATTTGGTTCCTTTTTTATAATTTCTATGTCTTCATTGATTTCTTTATTTGGTGAGACATCACTCTCCTTTTTCCCTCTAGTTCTTTTTTCATGATTTCCTTTGGGTTTTTGAGCATTCTTTAAAAAGTTGATTTAAAGTCTTTGTCTAGTAAATCCAATATGTGGGCTTCCTCAGGTACAATTTCTGTTAATTTTGTTCCCTGTGAATGGACCAATCCTTTCTTCTTTCTTTGCATGCATCATATCTTTTTGTTGAAAACTATACAAGCTGAATATGATAATGTAGTAACCAAAGAAATCCAATTTTCCCCCTCTCCCCAGTCTTTGTTTCTTTCCGTTGTTGTAGGTTGCAGTTGTTTGTTGGCTTAGTGACTTTTCTAAATTATTTTTATGAAGACTATGTTCTTTGATGTGTGCGGTTACTGAAGTCTCTGTTCTGTTAGCTCAGTGGTCAGGTAGTGATTTGACAGACATTTCCTTAAATGCCTGGGTGCCCTTACCCCAAAAAGATAAGAAAACAAAGTAAAAGAAAGAGAACACTATTCTCCTGGTGTTTGCGGATTGACTTTGAGCTGGGGCATTCCTTCTAGGCTTAGCCAGTCTGTTTACAACTCTGTCCTAGCTTTCACTTCCTGCTAACATGGAGCCTAAATATCAGCCAGATGTGAAAGTTTAGGGTTTTCTCAGGTCTTAGCACGTATCTAGTCCTGGGAATGCACATGGCCTTCTAGATTCTCCAGTATATAAGGGAGTTTTTCAAAGCTCTTATTCCCTATATATTTCCTTTCCCAGGCTCTTTGTTTCCAGGGTTTTGGGTCTGTCTTTTGTTTTCCCTGACAGTTATCCCTTGCCCAGGTGACTGCAGCTAGTGTATGCCCTTAAATGCTTTTGACAGAAACAATTCAGGGGGCTGATCCAGCTGTGAGACAGTTTGATTTGGGACAAAACAAAACCAAGCCCTTGAACCTATGCCTCCCGCAGCCGCCTGACAGGAACAAACACAAACCACAATCCTTTGAGATCAAGATACATATTTCCCTTTCTGCCACCAGTAAGCCACACTAGGAATGTGGGCTTCCATCCCCATGGCAGCCTCCAAACTGGGGAACGGGAGATGATAGTTAGGAAAGCAAAGGTGTCACAACACTGTTGTCTTACCAAAATTCCACAGTTTCTTTTTTCATTCAGCACTTTTCTGATTATTGTCATTTTTTATTAGATTCCAGAGGTCCAAAAAAGTTGCTGTGAGAATTTTATCCCTCTTCAGCCTTACTTCAGTTAAGCTCTCTACTCTGCCATTTTCAGAGACGTCATTCTGAATTATCTTTCTCAGAGATACTTCAGAGATCTCCATTAAACTGGGTGCATTGAAACATGTCATATTTCCAAATGGCAGTAACTTGGGATGGAGAAAGCCAAAAGTAAAGGATGTTTGAGGTCAAGAACCTGGCAAAGCAACTCTATATAAAGGGGAAAAAATGTGCAATGATGTAATATCTATTGTTATGGATTGAATTTTGTCCCCCTAGAATTCAAATTCCTAGTGTCCAGTACCTCAGAATGTGACTATATTTAGATATAGGGTCTTTAAAAGAGGTAATTAGGGTAAAATGAGGTCATATGGTTGGGCCCTAATCCACTATGACTGGTGTTCTTAGAGGAGGAGATCAGGACACAGACATACACAGAGGGAAGATGATGCGAAGACATGGAGAGAAGACAGCGGCGTCTACAAGCCAAGGAAAGAGGTCTCGGAAGAAACCAACTCTGATTTCAGGTCTTTTTAGCCTCCAGAATTGTGAGAAAATAAATTTCTGTTGTTTAAGCTGTGGTATTTTATTATGGCAGCCCTATAAAATAAATACACCTGTGTAGCAGGGTTGATTCAAAGATTCGAACTGAACGCACACTCAGCTTTGTTAATCCCTGAGGAACACTGCTGAAACAATAGTAAAATGGTGTTGAAAGGATCATAAGGGCAAAGAGAATGAGACAGTAGCTAGGCAATTTTGGAAGGTGGAAGGCAGATGAAAAAAGCCAAATTTTAACCTAGCGAACAAGAAAGCCTGGAAAGCATCCCAATTTATCTTGCATCAATCCAAGAGATTCAGGAATTAGTGGCTCCAGGTATATTTAAAAAGGGAAGAAGGTGGGGCTAAAAGCAGAAGTAGTTGTTCCCATGTTTAAGAAACTTTTAGATACTTATCACACAGCCTCATTATTTTCTTTCTCTCCTGCCATAGAAAATGAAGGTTGATTCTTTGTAGAAATACAGCAAAGAATTTCATGTCCGGAGGACACAAGACAGACTTGAATAAGATTAAAAAATTCAGCAGATTAAGAGAAACTTTACCAATGTTGACACCTTCAGTTTTTTCTTCTCTTCGCTCCCAGAATGCTAGGATCCCAGACTAAAGTCTTCAGGAAGATTTCAAAAGGCTTCCCTGGGGGAATCTGAACAGCTCAGGAGGAGAGAACTCATGATATTGTCAATGGAGGATCCCCCAAAAACGACCAAGTCAGATCATTCTTTCCACCAGATTTCCACATCTGAACTACAGAACACATAAAATGAGTTTAGCGACTATTTTCTAAATTCTCCCCTGTTACATAATGAGTATATTTGAGACTCAGAGGAGAGAAGTTAATTCATTACATAAAAAGATGACTGAAGGAATTAGAGATTGATTCTCATACAATATCCGGTTGAGAAAGGAAGCCCAAGACCAAAGTCAGACAAAACACAGAGCTTCCATTCTGTTTTTCACTTCTCTAATCTTACACCTAATAGATAACCAAGGATTACCAGACTTTGAGGAAAGCATCTAATATGAAATCAAGAGGAAACCAACTGGAAAAAAATAGTAACTTAGAGAAAACTGAATCGCTGGGTCCTTGCAGGGAAAAGAAAACACGAAACAAAATGAGGTTAACATCACCAGAGAAATAAGGAAAACAATGCTGTATTCATGAACGATGTATGTTTCTCTAAAAGGTAATTTTTAGATACTTAAATAAAGCTTTAGAAATTCAAAGCATGATAACAGAAATGAAAATCTCAAAGGATTCTATAGTAATGAGAGAAAATTTATACGTAATTAGAGCAAAAAGTCAAAGGGATGGAAAATAAGAGATGAAGATAAGAAGAGTACAGGACGAGAGCAAATGTGCTAACATCTGAATAGCAGGCTCTCCAGAAAGACAGAGCAGAAAAACAGAGGTGAGGAAATTGTCCAAAGAGCAAACTAAAAAATATTCTTAGAACCGAATGATAAGAACTTTTGTGTTGATAGGGCTCGCTGTGCCCCCAGCATTAAGAGATGAAAACAGACCCATAGGCTTTCCCCAACGTACATCATCTGAGATTTCAGAACTCATGACAAAGAAGACAGGATAAGCTTCCATTTGGAAACAAAAAAAGTTTTCAAAAAATGGTACAAGAATCAGAATTTCAGTGTTTCCTCTTCAATAATATTGGCAGTTAAAATAAAGTGAAGAATATCTTTGACATTTAAAAAAGTAATTTCCAACCTAGAATTTGACATCCAAGCAAACCATCAATTAAATGTTAGAGTAAAGCCACTTTCAGAAAGCTAATTTCTCAAAGATGTTACTTATTACACCCTTGGTATGGCTTTAAATCAAAATACAAGAATTAGAAAATTGTTTAAGTTGGGCATATCGACAACTTATTTTAGAGCTACAAAAGTAAATAGAAAATGAATCAAGAGAGTTAAAATTGGGTATCTGGGAGCTAGGAATCAAATTTTCTTTTCTAATAAGACACTTTCAATTATAGGCCAGTATAATTTTGACAAAAATAAAACTAACTTAAAAACGTTAAATGGGATAATATAATCAAGGTAGCTGGCACACAGTACTGCATCAGTACGTCCACTTTCTACCTAATATTCTAACTGTGGGACCTTGACAAGTCATTTTCCTTGTGATGTTTGAGTTCCCTAATTCAATAAATGAGGAAATTGACCTAGATTACGATGCTTCTAAAAACTCTAAGTTTTTATTAATCTACTTAATATTTACTAAGACTTAAGTGTGGTTATCAATGCTGTCTTTGAGTATTAAGATTTTTGTCCCTAATTTTAACCTTTTATCATAAGCATGATAGTAAAGCAAGCAGAATCTAAAATATCCTCACAAGTTTTTTCACTGTTATAAAAAATTTGGTGAAATGAACTATCTAGAGGAATGTAGCTTTCACATCTTCCTACATTCCACAAAATGTCAGTATACTCCTCTTTTCTTTCTCCTCCTAGTGACAGAGGCAATGTCCTCTACTTTCTAGAGAGGGTGAGGCCAAATGTACCAGCAACAAGAGAATTCTCTCCAGTCTTAGAAAATGGATGCCACTAGAGAAGTGTGGCAGTTTGATAGACAAAATACTGCTCCACAGTGCCTGTCGACAGTAGACTTTTAACAAATGCTAGTTTATAGGATCATAAAACCACAACATATACTTTGGGGCAATTTAAAAACAAAAGCTTCTAGAGCCATAGCAACCCTACTCTACTGCCCAGTTGGCAAAAGTTTCCCCTAGAAGGAAGCATGTGCTCCTGTGTCCTTGTAGGGCTGATGCAGTGGTGCCGACCTCTGGCCTGCTCTTCTCCTTTCTAACCCTTCACCTCTCTGAACTCATTCTCTGTCCTTGCCAGTAAATGCAAGGGAAATTACAATTGGACTCAGGGATAATGGCTGGTGGGAGTTGGAACTCGGAGAACCAGTGCATTTGGATGGTTTATATGACCCCTCCTTCCTACCCCCCACACATTCAATTTAATTAACTTAAGTTCAAACAGATTTATTTATATTTATATCTTACAGAACATTCTGGTGAAGTTTTCTTGATTTGAGCCAATTTCTAAGTGCTTTCCTCCCTTTTATTTTAGAAGAAACTTGAGATTCTGGTCCCTATTAAAGAGGAAGAAAGCATCATTGATGTCCAGCTTCCCTCCAGCCACCCTGAATTGGAGCAGACTGTATGACTCATCTTTCCTAGAAATACAACAATGAGATCATCATGTCTGTTTCCTTCCCACTCTGAAGACAGTTGAATTGGTTTCCTCTGTGTTCAGGGATATTGCTTTTTTTCTGAAAAGTCCTTTGCTTGTTAATACACAAAAGTTTAATCATATAATTGGAACACAGTGAGGAAGAAAATGAATAGAGATTAATACATTCTTTTATTCAAGCGGCCCAATTCCTTTCTCCAAAATTAAAATGGTGTGAATGATGGAAAGAGATACGTCTGTATTTTGTTTTAATGCCCTTTATGATACAGAACTCGCTGCTTCGAGAGGCAGTTAGTTCTGCCTTTAACAGTTTCCTTAGATTGTTTTTACTCACGTGGACCTAAAATCTGATGGCTTACAACCTTTGTTAGTCCTCGTCCTGACTTCCAGAGCCAAAGAGAACACGCCTAGTTCTTCTCCAGCTGATATCCCTTCAGATATTCGAAGGCAATTATCATGTCATGTGATCTGTTCTACCTTAAGTGTAGAATCCATAGAATGTGGTTTACTTTACTTGAGACATTTAGTTGTGCTTCTAGATTAGTAGTTTGGACTGAATTAACAAAACCCCTCAGATATCTGGTTGTACATTTCTTTAAATGGCTGTTTCACCAAATTGGCTAGCTGCTGCCATAGAATAGGCAAAACACCTGAGCAAATATCTTTTGCCTGAATTACGTGGATACTGTGGCACTGTTGTACAACCGGTACCTAGACCATGTTTATTACAAAACTGTAAGCATTTCTGTTATTTTCATCATTTCTTACTCTATTCCTGAAAGATGTTGTCAAAATCAAGTTACTGCAACAACCCATGTACAATTCAATTTTAAAATTCTCATTTACTCATTTTTATATTGCTTGCGTGCAAATAGAATATAACAAAATGTATGCTACTTATTCTATTTTTCTAGGACATTAATATTCAAAGACCATCCTACTAGGATTTTCTCAGGTTTCCCTTGAAATTGGAGTTGAACAGAATGCCAGATTTATCCCCAGCTGCAAAAATAAGCTTGCCTAAAGAAACAAACAAAACAACTTAAAAAATGCAAAAAAAAAAAAAAAAACCCCAAAACACAGTAGTAAGAAAATATCTCAGTATTCCAAATAACTTTCCAGCTATACATCCATACATGAGGAGGCATAAAATGAAATGGAGGCTTTAGATATTTAATCTGAACAGAATCTTATCATTTCCCATGTAGGTTTAAGGGCACCAGTAAATTAATTTTCAAATAAATCTTGAAAGTACAGACTCAGAACTTTAAACCTCAGATAGAACGTGCAGATGCAAAGGACACTGGACTGAGAGTCAAGACACCTTGGCTTGAGATACGACTATGCTATTTATGAGCAGTGTGGCATAGCTAAGGAAATTAGTCCTTCAGAATCTGCTCACACAAGAGCCTGAGTTTCTGATACTCCTGGCAAACTGTGACCACTATAGAACTCCAGAGCTTGCAGTAGGGCCTTTTATTAAAGATCCTTTGTGGACCTTGAATTCCCTGCTAAGAACGTGTGCCCTATAGAAATTGAGGTGTCCTTAAAAGTTTAGAATTAATCCCTGGCGTGACCAGCTTTGCAAGGCAGAGATCACTCAGGTAGGAATTAAGAGGATGGGGTGAAGTGAATGATGACATATGATAACAAAACTGGGGAAATGAAGTGAACACTGTGGCTGAGAGTCATGCAATATGCTGTGGAATGTGCAACTTGTCCAATCAAAGAAGATCACATATAAAAGGCCAAACACAATCCGAGCATTGCAGTGTGATTTGGGAGAGCCATACTTGTTTTCGCAAATGTCCAAGAACGATAATACACCAGCTGTTGTACCCTGAGTTCCTAGAACTATCGTGTGAACCATCCCATGCATTAATTTCCTACATATTATTCTCTAACCAGTCTTCTTTCTCCTTGATCTGCCTTCTACCTCTCACATGTTTTCCTTCCAGCCTTTTCTGCATAGGCCCTAATCCACATTTACACCAATTGTCAAGTGATGTTTGGGCAGAGAAGAACCTTAGATTTGCCATCCCTCAGTGGGATCCCTGTGCAAAACTCCTCTGGACACAGCCAGGAGATTTCCTGCATTCTCTCTTCAACCGTGTTACCTTCTACACTTAGCAAAAATCAGCCATAAACATTTCCAATTCCTCACAAGAGCTATCACCACAGTTCCTAGAAAATTTTTTGTGCTTTTTTTTTTTAGAAAACTTCTTCAACACTGATTCAGCCTGAGTTGATCTTTTTCAGTAGATGGAGTAGAAACCAAAGTGGTCTTCACATCTACTGGATAAGTGCTCACTTAAGCAGCTGCAAAATCAGTGGTGGATTCACAGGTAAAACATGGACTGTCAAAGATGGACAAAAGAAATTTAACTCATTCTCTTAGATTGGGCTTCTGAAAATTGCAATGAGAAGTACATGAGCTGGATGTTCTCTGTTGACACTTCGAGATGTGCTCTTCTTTCCACTGTCCCATGGGAGACCGCCTTACATTCTGCACCATTAACTCCTTTGACTTCTAGCTTTAGCTTGGCTTCAGCCAATCAGAGAACTTAGCAGGATATTGGAGGCTGGAGAATAAGAGAGGTCTGAGGATTTATCCTCACATCTCCTGCCCCCATCAGGCCAATGGTTTGAAAGTAGGCGGCATCTCCACCAACTCACAGCGCCTGCTATGCAGCCCGTCTCCCATGGCTCCAGCTCTCTTGCATTCTGCAACTTTGCTTCCTCCTCCTGTCCTTCCAGGCCGAGAGGCAGTACCTGCAGCCAGCTAGGATGGAGACTGTGGTTGTGCCTTATCGGTTTTCTTAACCCTGCTCATACCTCTATAAAAAAAAGCCCTTCACTAAACTTACTTACTTGCTTACTCTTTTGAGCCATTTTTCTGCTGAGATCCTGATTGCTACAGTACCTGCAGATGTCACGATAGTAAGAAAGACAGGTGAACATTTTGGAGGCAAACACGTGTATCTGATGTTTCAGGAGGATAATGGATTCAGAGTAAGAAGACCTAGACTCTCTTCCTAGTTCTACCGCACACCTGCTTTGTGACCCCGGCAAAGTTAACTATCTTCTCAGAGACTCAATTACTTCATCTATAAAATAGGGCTAATATTTAATTCTTGGTCTTATTGTATAAAATAAATTCTGAAAAGCCTAATATAGCCATCCACTGCTTTTTCCTGAATTTCCATTTCCTTTGGTTTCTGATAACAGTTTACAAATAACTAGTTAATATCTGGGACGTTCCCGCCATTTGTCTTTCTCAGCCAGTCTCCTAGCATCTCCTGGATTTAATCTTCACTTTCCTTCCTTTACCTCCAAACCCCAGAAGATCCTGTAAGCAACAGCATTGACGTCCAAACCCTGATGGAGTGAGTTCACTCTGCATGTTTGTGAGGACCACCCAGGCTGGGAGCGGCCCACTTTGGGGAAAATCTGTTTCCATCCAACCCCAGCCTCCCCATACCCACCAATAAACACTTTCTTTATACTCACTTCTCTGAGATGCAATTACGTGGCTTGGACTAAGTGCCTTGTTTAACTTTAAGACTTGTCTGAGTATTTTCAGAGTGTTTACAGGAATGCCTTTCCTGGCTGCCTCCAGGTTGGGCCAGGAAAGGTTTGTGCTTTAAAGGACTCCCATCCTCACTGCACTTGATGTCTCCTTCTCTATTTAATTTATTTGGCAAAGTTGAGGGGAGAAAAGCACAACAACTTCTCTTCATTAAACTCAAGTGAAAACGTAAACCTCAATATGTGTTGAAAGTCATTTAATAAAAATTCCTTTCACTGCAGCCCAACTGGGTTGGATAAGAGAAGGGGGTTTCATAATGGGACTGACCTGAACCACTGTGGGCCCTCAGTAGCCTTAACCATTCTGAGTTCTATTTTTCTTTTTTGTAAGATGAAGATAATCATGCACCTTGATGAGGAAGTCACCAATAATGAAGGGCTTTGGGGACCATAAGATAATACATGAGAAACCACTCAACACAGTGGCATCTCATAAGGCCTCACAAGATGTTTTCTTAAGTATTTTTTTATTTTCATAATGTATGTTTCTAAAAAGTTTATTTTGAGCCCCTTTTGTACATTTGAACTATTTCAACCAGCTTTCCTACCAGACAGTGTTTCTTGATATTCAATGTGTTTAGCGTGCATAAAAGAACTGGTGACTTAGACTATATCAAAATTATCAATAAAAAAATGAGTGATTCACTCAGAATTCATATGCAGCCAGGAAGCTGAGTTGGAATGTTTACTCTCTATTTAGTAAGTGGAGTGAAACTGCAATAATAAGGAGAGTAATAGCAGCCACTACTCATCAGAAGCTGCTTCAGTGCCAGGCGCTATTGCAAACATCTTACATGTTTAGCACATGGAATCCTTAAAACAAAGCCATGATGCATCTATTATTAACCCCATTAACAAGTCATAACACTGAGGCATGGAGTGTGACTTGCCCAAGTGTTGTAGGCTGAATAATGCACCCCCTCCAAAAAGATGTGCACACCCTAGTCCCTGGAAACTACAAATATGTTTCCTTACATGGCAAAACGGATGTGGCAGATGTGATTAAATTAAGGGTTTCAAGATTGAGAGATTATTTTAGATTATCCAGCTTGGTCAGATCTAATCACAAGGGCCCTGATAAGAGGGAGTCAGAGAGGGTACATGATGATGAAAGTAGAAGTCAGAGGGATGCGAGGCCATGAGCTAAGGAATGCAGACACCCTCTACAGGCTGGAGCGACAAGGAAGAAGAACCCTGTCTAGATCTTCCTGAAGGCGCTGAGCCCTGCTGACACCTTGATTTTAGTCCAGTAAGGCTTATTTCGAACTTCTGACTTCCACGACTATAAGAAAATAAATTTGTGTTGTTTTAAGCCACTAAATTTTTGATACTTTGCTAGAACAGCAATAGGGAACTAATAAATCAAGTGACTCACCCAAGGTCACACAATGAGTTTGAGTGGAAATGGAGGGAGCTTGAATTCTAACAAAGGCAATTAGATTTCATTATCTACATGTTTAACCACTGTACATTACTTCTTTCTAAATTTGCTAGCTAATATTTAACTAATGTGAACCATAATGTCCATCTCACAAGCACTTGTGGTAATTATTAAAAGTCCTGAAACATGTTGCGTTAGATTGAAAAAGTGTGGCCACAATTTTTGCAGCTCCATCTATAAAGAGATGGCGTCTATTTCCTTACTCCTTGAGTCTGGGCTACCTTGTGACCCGTTTTAGCAATAGGATGTGGTGGAAGTGATGTGGTGTAAATCCCTTGTCTTTTCGGCACTTGTATGTTGGAATGCCTTTGCCATCACATGAACAAGCTCCGCCTAGTCTACTGGAGGATGAGAGACCATATGGAAAGTACCAAGGGGCCCAGCAAACAGCCAGCACTAACTGCCAGACCTGAAATGAAGCTGTTTTGAATATTTCTACCCCAGTGGAAGTTCCTCAGTGCAGATAGATGATGAAGCCTTGACAAGACCAGCAGAACTGCCCAGCCAACCCACAGCAACATAAGAAACAAGGTCATTTTTGTTATAAACTACTAAGTTTTAGGGTGATTAGTTACAAAGAAGTAGATAACTCATACACATGTAAAGTATATGAAAAATAATTTATTTTCCCCTTTTAGGGTAAGAAAATACTCAACTCCTAAAAAGCCAATTTCCAAAGCAGCAGCAAACATGAGTTTGATGCTGACTGAAATTAATTCCTTCTCTCAATTCCAGGTCCTGGAATTATGTGAACAAGACAAAGTTAATGTCTACAAGGGTGCTAGCAATCTTATGTATTTAATTTTCTCAATAACCTAGTCAGAATCCTCATTTTTTAAGATAAGGAAATTGAGGACCAGAAAGATTGAGTCTCTTGTCTGATGTCACAGAGCCAGAAAGAAGCAGAGAAGTGTTTGTAACCTAGATCTGTTTGGCACAAAAGTCCATTCTTTTTCCAAACTCAGTTGAAAATGTTCTTAGCAGTCCCTGTAGACATCATTTTGCTTTTGTAAATGTGTCCAGCTAGTTTTCATCAGTGAGTGGAAAATAGCCAAGATATGATATTCTATGAAATCTCCCTTAAGGCTCAGAATCCACTGGTAACAGTTGCCAGGCAAAATGTCTTATGCTAAAATTGCCTGTCTTATAAGAAGACATTAAAATAGTTTTAAAGAGCTTTCTCCTCTCATCATGCATTCTATTGTTAGCTCTGCTCTTTTTTTCTCTCCCTCAGAAACAATGTGAAAAAAAAATCTATATCTTAAAAAGAAAACTCTGCTCTTGTGAATTGCAACTGGAGACTCCAAAACAGTTGGAGAAGGAAGGGTACTGTCAGTTGAGATGGTCTATTACCTTTGTAGAATACACTTGGAAACAGGTACAGAACATGGGGGAGAAAAAAACCTTCTGGTTGTTTTCTGTTATTTTCCTTGTCTTTCGTTTTTGTCTTCTTATCATTTGCAATCAAAAGGAGTGTGTGATTTGGCCTGGATTCAGAAAAGAATGGAAATATATTTAAGAAATATGAACGTCTTACTCATAGCAAAAGCTGGTCACAACCCACCCAGTAAAATAAACTTGCTTATTAATCATTTCATCATTAAAACCCTTTTGAATAATATTTTTGTGTTTTTATTTTAGAAGAGTACTACGCTAATTACGAAAAGTTTAAAAGAGAGTAAATAAGAGTAAAAATTACTCATAATTCCAACATTTAGAGCTGATAAACCTTGACATGTTGGTATATTTCTTTCCAGCTTTTAACATATTTTGCACACCTTTTTTACACTGATGGGATAATTTTGTATCTTTTATGTTTATTTATAACACAAGCTTTTAAAATTTACTATAAACTTCTCACAGCGATCAGTAATTTTTAGCATGAGTGGTATATTTCCCCTCTGCTTGAGGACATTAGAATTGTATGAGAGTGCTTTTGGCTGTAACAAGGACTGAGGGCATTACTGGCATTTAGCATCAGGAGCCCAAGAATGCTAAACCTCTTGTAATGTGCACAACAGTCTTGAAAAACAAAGAATTGCCCAACTCAAGTGCCATTAATGCCTCAATTGAGAAACACTGAGTATAGGCTATTACCACGATTGTGTGACTCATTCATTGCTAGTGGGAATGCAAAATGACACAGCCACTTTGGAAGACAGTTTTCATAGGCTTACTAAAGCTAAACACAGTCTTACCATAAAATAAAGCAATTGCACTCCCAGGTTTTTACCCAACTGACTGAAAACTTACATCAACACCAAAACCTGCACGTAAATGTTTATAGCAGCTTTATTGATAACCATCAAAAACTAGAAAGGAACAAGATGTCTTTCAATAGGAGAATGGATACACAAGCCGTGGTTCATCGATTGTTTCCCATGGGGGTACAGGCTAACAATTCTGATGCCGCTGCACATATACGCTGGAATCAAATGAGCCTGGAGTATCCTGTAGCGTCAGCAAATAAAGAAGCGCTCATGAAAAAAAAAAGAAGAAGAAGACTCACAATGTTGAGGGTACGTCAGAGACACAAAAGCCAACTGAAAGACCACCAATGGCCAAAGCTGGGACAACGTGAGATACAAAATAAATAAGGCAGTATTGGATTATAAACCAAATTGTCTCTCCTCCCTGATTTTTTAATCCACTTGTTTTTATTATTCATATTTAATTTATTATTTATATTTTAACTGTTTTTAATTTTTAAATTTATTTATATCAGTATGTACTCATGGATATGTACCCATATAAATAAATAGAAATAAGTGATTGAATTAATTAAAAAATTATGAAGAGTGACATGTCTCCTGTGCAGAAAAATTCCAAGTGATTTACATGTCTACTCTCCCTTGAGGAGGGGAGCATAACTCCCTGCTCCTTAAGCGTGAACTGCAGGTAGTAACTTCTTTACAGAAAGTACAGCACAGAAACAGAGGAAGAGAAATTTTCAGTGGGGAAACCTGACCAACACTACCTCCACTGGATGGTCAAGGTCAACTGCAACAGCGATAGGTCCTGTTGATAGAAAGTACCTTGATATGATGTAATGAAAACAGCTCTTTATCTCTGCGGTTTTCCTCCCCAAATTCCCTGACTCCAGTCTGGTAACGAGAAAACACATCAGACAAATCCTCATTGAGGGATGCTTTACAAAATACCTGACTAGTAGTCTTCAAAACTGTCAAGGTTATCAAAAATATGGAAAGTCTAAGAAACTGTCATAGCCAAGAGGAGCTTAGGCAGACAGGACAACTAAATGTAATGTGATATCTTGGATGGTATCTTAGGAAAAAAAGTCATTAGGTAAAAACTAAGAAAAACTGAATAAATTTGGACTTAAATGAAGGATAAAATATCCATTTTTGTTCATAATTGTGACGAGTGTATCATATGACTGTAAGATGTTAATAACAGACGAAACTGGGTATGGGTGTATGGGAACTTTCTGGACTATCCGTAGGATTTTTCCATAGTTCTAAAACTATTCTAAAATTTTGAAAGTTTATGTAAAAATTTAAACTCAAGGAGAGAATATGCCTTTTTGGAGTAGTTTTTGATAAGGAGGTATCAGTCCCTGAGTGGCATTTTGCAAATTTGGGGGATGCTTCTGTTGTCACAATAATTGAGGGGACGTTGCTTGAATTTAGTAGACCAAACAGGATTGCCAGACGTGCTGCTGTGTGAAGGATGGTCCTGAACAATGACTGGTTCTTGAATACCTTTGGGTATTCATGTAGGTGAAACAAAAAAAAAAACAAATAAGCCCCACAACTACTTATAGTTATCTGTCCATAAAACTCAACTTAATTTTACATACAAATGCAAACTATTTTTCATGATATTAATATGTAATATATGAATGCATTTGTTGTATATATTAAGGGAAGATTGTAAATTCTTTGGAAATTTACTAAGACTTGCTCACTATATTGGAAAATCATGTAACCAAAAACATCTCTGCTAATGAAGTTTTAATGTCTGATACAGAACACGGAAGTTCGTTTGCGTTTGCAAGTATCACATACGCAGTGGTTCTCCACATGTGCACAAGAAACTAATACGTTATGTCTTTTAGGATATTTGTTTCTCAGTATTTATGTCTTGAAACATCTATTATCTTATTATAAGCTTCTTTTATTTCTCCATTATCTTACATGCAAGAATTCTACTTACTTTTTGAAAATTTGCCTGTAGGTAGGTTGTATAAATTATGAATTTATTTCCAGATGGTAGAGAAAGCATTCAACTATTTGTTATAAAACAGGGACATGTGGATCTGATAAGGTTGAGAACCACTAACTGAGTATAAACAGACCTAGGATGGAATCCCTGACAGAAACAGCTAATTGTCCACCAAAAATTTGAGTTACCCCTCTATAGTATTCAGTTCTTTGGGGAAAGTGGACACCTAGCCTGTAACTACATTTTCCAACCCTTCTTGCCTCCACATAAGACTATGAGATTAGTTTTTGACACTGGAATATTGCAAGGTGGGTAAGCTTTCTCCATCTTCCCTGGCCAGAGGCAGAGGACTCCACAGACTTGGCAGACGTATCAGCCACAAGCTAGAAAGAACTGAATTTCAGAATTAAGAAGATGACGAATCTCTGACAACCAGAAACACCCATATTTGACTGTCCGGGAGGGAGAAATTACTTGTGATGGCATTGAAATTTTGGGATTTTTGTTATAGCAGCTGGCGTTAGTAAACTACAGAATATCAGCTTCATCACTTACTCACTTAAGCAAGTCGTTTACCAAATCTAGGTCTTTTTTGTTCCAATCTTCAAAAGGAGGCTAAACCTAGTCATCGTCTTACAGGGTTATTGTGAAATCATACTTAAAAAAACGCTTACACTTAGAAAGCCCTAATTAAGTTCCTTTGTCCATCCTCTCTCTTATTCTAACTTTATTTATTTACCTACCACTTAACTTCTAACATGCAATAGTAAACTCCTAGACCTCAAGTTCTCTTAACTGTGGAAGATTATGACTAGGGCCCTGAAGTGGGTCTTTCTGATCCAGAGATTGCCAGGTCCTAGCCTCTTCCTCCTCATTCTTTGTAGTAAGTGTGTCATTTGAAAAATACATAGCCATTCTTTTCTCTCTGAACCAAGTCTTACGTACAAGGGACTCACTGAATACTCGATTCATTCATTCATCAGAAAAATTTAGTGTTGATTTCTTGATGAAAACTGTAATTATTACTAATGTGCATTTTCCCAAACTCCGGAGAATTTGGAAATTAACGTAGTGTAGACTCAGGAGAAGAAGTTCAACATTCAAATCCTGTTTAAACCTCTTGCATAAGTTCCCAACGGGGCTTCCAGACTTTGCATTTTTGTGCTTGATAAAATATGGGCATTTGTTTAAAAATCATGTAGAAGCCATGAATATGGAAATGCTGAGGCTAATGTCAGTGGATGCGTCAGCCATTCAATGTTTGATTCAGGGGCATGGCCCATGGGCCCAAACCACTGTGACAAACCTTTTGCCCAAATGCCATGTTTCCTATAGGCAAAAGTTGGCAAGTCTTTTCAAATAGAGTACTTTGTTTTCAAATAATACCTTTTTCAAGATTTCCCGGATTACTCATTTCTTAAGAAACAGAGAAGTTGCCAAAATTTAAGAAGGAGTCTGCGTATCTAGTCAAAAATCTTTACATTCTTCAAGCTTATTACAAAGAGTAGTTTTCTGCACACCATGGAAACAACAATTGCATTTATTCATATTAATTACATGGGAGCAAATCGTTTCATTGCATGTTAAGAATTTCGAAAGCACTGCCTTGATCATTTCCTCCTCATCTTAACAATCAACAGTGGTACATTGTTGCTTACAAATGGTTTGAAAATATTTTGGGTCAAAAATGTCTTTGAAAAGCTCATCACAGTTTCGTAGTATTGCCTCCCCCGCTAAAAAAATTGCAAATATATAGACAAAATATATGACATTTTAGGTACTTTATGGACACTTAGCATCAGCACATGGACCCCAGAACAAAATCCTCTGGCTCTGAGCATAAAGGTCCACCTTCCCAGACTCCTTTCAAACTCTGGTCTACCCTTGAGCTTCCTCTGCACGCCCTTCTCCCTCTGCCTTGCTCTCCACCTCCTTCCCAACAGTGGTACCACACTCATAATACACCCACATTTCATACTTCTGTGCCTTTGCACATCCTAGACTCCTTGACTTGGAAAAGTCATCCTCTCTCCCATCCATCTGACTCATGTGTTATTCTTCTAAATGTTATCTTCGATTCCATCTCCTCCATGAAATCTGGTTTTCCATGTGCATTTTCTTGCTACCTTCTCTTTGCCCTAACAGCATTGTCTGTGCACCTCTATGAAAGTGCTCATCACTGATATTATATTAATTCTGCCTCTTCTGGTGGGTGGAGGGGATGTGGCTACTGAGTTCTACTAATACTTATATCTCTAACCACTAATATGAAATCTGATATAAATAGAAGTGCTCCATAAATGTTTGAATGAAGGAGTGAATAAATGAATAGCCTCGTTTATATTTTGAAGACAGAGGATTAAGCTTAAATTTGAACAACTGAAACAAATAACAGCTCTTAGCGTCAAAAGCAAGGCGTCAGCATGCTTTACCGATGAATGCTGATTGCCAAGCTAATTTAATTCATTTATTTTAGATCAAATCCGAGGCTGGGTCAAGAGACGAGGACAGGAACAAAGTGCCCGTGCCACATTAAAACGTAGTGGCCAACAGAATTGTCAGGTGAAAAATGAATAGCAATTTTAGTGTCTTTCAACAGTATTTTGAGATGAAGACATGCTACAGGCAAACTTGTTTAACAAAAAAACCCCCAAACCTAATAAGCAGAAAGCCTGAGTCGAGTCCCCAGGAAGGAAGTGGATTTTTGTTCATTAGGGTATTGAAGTTGGGTAACAGCACGTATTCTTCACCGATCTGCCTCCCCAAGGTAGAGAGTTCCCCTCTATGATGCCTCCAACCGCTCAGGTCACTGCATAACTGGTTCTCTAGCACATGACTCCTGCTTCAAAAGCTGATGAAGAGGGTTGGCAAGCACTAGACGAGAAATCAGAAGACCTGGATTGCAGTATGCTCTGTAACTTCCTTGCTGCAGGATGCCGGGTATGTCGCTCACACTTGCGGTCTGGATTTCCTCATCTGTCAAGCTGGCCATTCCTGCTTCCCTCACTGGACTGGAAGAGGGAGAAAACAGGAAGCTCTGCACACACCAGATGGCACTGGGAGCATTTATTAGACTGTATGCAGTTGGTTAAGTCCATGCATGTATCTCCCAAGAAAATATGAGTTTCTTGAAGGCAGGAACCAATTCTTACTTATTTTTACTTCCCAAGAGCCTAGAATATGATAGACAATTATACTCACTGAAAAAAAAAAAGGAAAGAGGTATTTACTATAAAAGCGAATTCTTTACTATGATAGTTTCTGGAGCATAAACCATGGAAGAAAAAAAGAATAAACCATGGTTTATTGGTGCCTAGGAAGATGCATCTTCCTGTGCAGTTAAAACATGGGCTACATGTAAGGCATTAGCAAGCAATAGGAGACAATGTGTCAATACGTCCTTGTGACTTAGGTCAGGACACATTTTCTATAGTACTTGGGCAAAATGAAATTCCAGTCCTTATTCACATATATGTCTTCACACACCTTTTTAAGTAAATGAAGAATATCTTCCACTGACAAAATATTTCTTGTATTTTTCAAACATGTTATTCTCCCACTTCATCAAGCAAACTATATAAATTTGACTTTAATCCACTGGATAGAAGTTCTTTAAATTCCAAACACAAATACAGAAGCACAGTTACTAGTTTAGCTGAAACATCTGTTTCCAACTTCCTGAAAGGAAAAAGAGAGGCTGCCAATGTATATACATATTTGAAACAGGGCTTGTACTGCACACATGGATACAATATGCATTTGTAAAAATTTTCCAAGTGGTCTAATGTCCCATTTGGTCAGGAGAAATAAGATGATGGAAGCATGTGACATAGGAAAATGAGTAAGTACTGCAAACCCCTCCTAGGAATTCTAGTCTCTAAGAGAGTGCAGAGATCACCACTTAACTGCCAGTGCAAACCAGATTCTGGTCATTTGATATGATGTTTACCTCCCTGAAGGAAGCCATCTCTTACAAAAGAAGAAAAGAGCCTAGATAGAGTAGGGGTGAGTTTGGATATAAGACTCCATAGTTCGGAGTCGTGGCCCATTTCCTTCTACTAATTTGCTCTATGGCTTTGGAAAAGGCACCCCATCCTTCCATCATTCTGGGTCTCAATTTTTTCATCTGTAAAATGAAAAACACTGACAGGAAATGGGTCAAGCTTTCTGGACTTCAGAGCTCTTGAAATAATAATATTCTTTAAGTCAATAAACAAGCAGCCAATAGCAGTGAGAAAGTAACCTAAGTTTCCTAAAAAAGGTCCTAATCGTCTTAACAGGTAAGTCACCTGGCACTTAATACATCCCAACCCCTCCCCACTCCCGGTAGGAGGGATGTGGTTTATCTCAGAAATTGTTAAAAACAATCACATCTTCCTCTAGGCTCCTACCTGACACTAAAGCCCCACAGTCCATGTGAGCTGAATTTGGAGGAAGATCAGCCGAGAACCAAAATCTGCCAGGTGTGACGTGATCAGTGAGAGATCTTTTGGATAGGGATTTATAGATGCAATGACAAGGGAAAGCTCTTTTCTGACCTGGAGAAAATAAAGCAAAAGAAAATACAAGGTTAGAGCATCCTCAGAATTCTAAGGTTGGAAACCAAACCTGGTCATATGAATCTACTGAGCAATAGAACAGACCAAAAAGGACGTTCATCTTGGCCCCTGCCATGCTTTTCAACTGCTTTATCATAAAGAGCACTGTTTGAATTAATGGATGAGTTAATTAATATGCAGACAATGTTACCAAACATCTCTAAGCTTTAGTTTTCTCTGATAAAGAGAGAATAGCAGCTGCCTTACTGTTAGATATTAAATAAAGTCAGTAAATGAAAGATCTGGCACAGTACCTATATTACATAATAGATCAAAAATTGTTAGCTTTACCGTGCTACAGAATTGCCTTTGCAAAACAATTCCTTTTAATGAAATGTGATCTAATCAGTTCGCTTTCTGGATCTTTCAAGCTGCCTTTTCTTTCTGTGTGTACTGTTAGCACCAGAAGTTTAGGTTTGCCTGGTCTCTGTTAGCCATAGTTTAAAATTCAAAATTATAGCCTCAACATGCAATCACAAGATCTATTTCTTTGTGTTCATCTGGCTCTGAGGTCACTCTCTTACAGGCGTCAGATTTTCTCTATGTCTGCTGCCATTGTCTAGGAAAGCAGACATGTCAGATGAGAAAATGGAGGGGAGAAAACGCAAGAATTTTTTTCAGAGACCCATGAAGGACAGGAACAGATGAGTCTGTGGCATGACTCATTCACCAAGGTGAACAGAGGTGTTACCTGGCCAGCCACCTCAGAGGGAGGGAGGGGGTCAGTGAGATGCCTTGGGTGGGTGCAAGGGGTGGATGCCATGAAGCCAGTGTGGTGGCGGTGGTGATCAAGCTTTGTGAATCTCTTCAAAGCCCTGGGGACCCACAGAAGAGCAGGAAGCAGAATCCTCTAAGATTCTTCCCGTCTCTTTACAGAAATATTTGCCAAGCATTCAAAATAATTTACGGCTTGTGATCCAAAGAGGAGGCTCACAATATCATCAATTCCCTACAAAATTTGATAGGCCTTTGAAGGAAATGGGGCACCAACACATTCTGTGAGGCTCCAGAGTGCAGAAAAAGAAGGAATTGGTGGGAGTTATGGGGAGAATGATTTTGGACGAATCTAACACAGTTTTGCACAGAGTTGTCTGACAATGAGATGGGTGGTTTTAGGAGATATTAAATTCAATGCAATTATTCATTAATTTAGCCAGGAAGCTAACAAATTCAATTAGACAAAAGTTGAAATAGATGCTCTAATTGGTCCGTGGCAACTTAGGGTTCCTAATGTTCTTGGCTCTTCCTAAAATGAAGAGATATCTACCTATCTATCTATAATTAGTGTCACAGAGAGTTATTCGGAGCCCTTGTTGGGTCTCACACTCTTTTTGGATGACATATATTTTCAGAGTTTCAGCTAACACCAGATCTCTTGCTATTTGTCCGTGAACTTCAGACCTGTATATACAGTGCTTGCTGGGCATCTCCACAAGGGTGTCCCACAAGTACTTCAAGCAACATATTCAAAATTAAAATGTGACTGAGACTGAGAAATGGCTCCCACTATTCCAATTTCCTTCCAGTGGAGCTGGTCTGTGGTTGCATGAGTGGAAGAGTAAGATCAATGGAAATTTTTGATTCAGTAACGTGTAGCGTTTCCAGAGAAGCAGTGTAAAAAGTCTTTTTCTCATGTAGGTAGTTGTCCTACGATGCCTCAGCTTAGAGCCAGCTTCTTCAGCCCTTCTAGGAACTTTGCAAGAAACTTTATTAAACCTCATTTTTCTTTAACTAGATAGTGTGGATTCTATTTTCTTCAATCAAATACTGACTAATGTAATATTAAGATAATATTTCATACTACATCTAAATCTGCTTCTTTTTGTGTATTCCTTGCTTTGCTAAGTGGTACCACCAACCATGTACACTCAACCATTCAACTGGGGTATTGACTTTCAAGGCTCAAATCTAACTCCATCTCCACGGTGAAAACCTTTCCTTCCTAATCTCCAGCTTGGATGAGACCACTCTGTTTTTTTGTGCCAACTGTCGAGATTCGTACAGTAGCTTTATAATTATACTTATTTGCTCCCATTTCACTACGAAAGAGTTAGGACTGACTGTTGATTACTACTTGCCTAACAGCAGGCCATGCACTTTGGGAAATCACTACAAAGGGGATAAATTGGGGATACCCCTAAATTCACAGTATTCCCATGATTTTGAAAGTGGAAAGACCCAGTGCTCAAAAGAGAGAAGAGAAATTAGGTTTTTGGGGAAATGACATTTAGAATATGAGATTTGATTCAATGGAATACAATTATCTCTTTGAACGGTGACCTAGAAAACTCAATTTCATCGTGATAATATTTTTATTTGCAGTCTATTTTAGGGATGTCATTACTCATTTGTTCAGATAACAACAAGACTTCCAGAAAAGTGAAGACTTAAATATGCAAGTATGGCCTCCTGAAAATTACCGAGAGAACTGCATTTTACAAAATATCTGCACCACTGAAAACGAATTTTATTTCTTAATGCCTAGATTTTTAAAAAAATATATTTGTATGTATAAATGTATTCATTGAAACACAAGATATGTAGTTTGATCAGTTAAGATTTTGAAAAAAAGGAAACTGATACATGTGAAAAAGTGGATTAAGATGTTAGAGTCTGTGTGGCAATAATGAAATGTCTGAATTTAGTCGAATTAAGAGGATGAGAAAACATAATGGTTAAGAAGCATAGAAAATGAAAACTTAGATGTATGGCTGGACATTAGATTAAAAACAATGTTAAGATAAATAAATACAAACTAGACTAATTTGTCACTCATATGAATAAAAAGAGAAATAGCCTAATCTCAGTAGAAATAACATAGCAATATGAATTACAGACCATCTAATAAGATAAAATGAGGATATCTGATATTTAATGCTGAAATAATTCCCATCGTTAGTTATGGCATGGAATGAAGTGATAAAATATCACAGAAAACATATTGCTTATCTTGAAATTCAGTTCAAGGCATTACTCAAAATGACTTGGAGACAAATATCCTTTAATAGACAGAGCGTGATAAGGAATGGCTTGGAAAAAGAAACGGCAACGCAGGAGGCTGCAGAGAAGCCATGAGTGAAATCCCCATGCAGAGCAACATATTCAAACTGAATACAATCGGAAACTCAGATATAAAGAAAAATTAATGTAGGAATTTCCCAACATAGATTTCTTATTCTGCTACACACAAATTATATGTGTGTGTTTTTGTGTGTATATGTGATAATATGAAATAAATTTTAATGTTTCTAAATCTATTGAAAGTAGTTTCAAATCTGTCATGTTTGTGCTTACAACAGCTAAAATTTCAAATTGACATAGGTGTATTGTATTGGTCACTTAAATATCATAGCCAGTATTGCCATTAGTAACATGATATTCCAAAATAGTGTACAGCTCTTTGTAAATATCCAAAGAAAACTAGATAAAATATTCCCTAATACAGATAGTTTCATTTCTGGAAAATGCAATGCATATAAAACATTTACAAAATAAATCTTGTATTCAGATAAAAAATGTGTTAAATCATAAGCTAAATAATTGTAAATAATATTTCACCTATAGTACTCTCTAGCAAGATAGCTTTCATATTTGACCTTTGTCCTCTAAAAAAATAAAACAGTTCTCTTCTCATCATTGTGACAAGAGGAAGAAAAAAAAACATTCAATTTTTTTGTCATCCTCTAGGGGATGTGCTCTTCTGGTGAGAATTACTGCACAGCAAACTTTCACTGGATTCCATCATTCTTACCGCTTCTATTAACATTCACATTTAAATGATTCTCAAATCTATAGCTCCAACTCTCATCATTTTCCTGAATTTATGATCCATAAATTTTCCTGATTACTGGATGTGTCTATTTATGTATCTGATTGGTGCCTCAAATTCAGCATGCCCTAAGCAGAACGTTTTTTACTTCCTTTTGGTTAGTTTTGAGTAACCTGCTTCTCCTGTTACGTTTCCTACTTCAGAAAATGCTGTCACCATCCATCCAGTTTCTCAAACCAGCTCACAAGGAATTTTATTTGTTTTAATCCTCTGTCTCGCTCTTTATAGTCTATCAAATCTGTCAATTTAATCAGTCTCATTTTAATCTACCTTAACCTAAATCTCTCTCAAGCCCCTTTACCTCCCCCATTCACTTTTCCATTATCAAAGTTCAAATTATTATTATTAATTTTAACCCTGGTTACTTTAAAAACCTCCAAATTTATCTCCCTTCTTCTGGTTTTGCCATCTCTCTCCCCAAACCAACCCATTTTTCTCTTGCTTTCCTAGTGTTTCTTTTTCTAACCACAAATCTAATAGCTAACTATATTCCTCTTGTTTAATAAACCATTTAATGATATTTAAATACCTTTCAGATAAAGTATATAATGTTTGCACACACTGGACATTACCTTTCCATACACAGTCTCATAATTTCTCTTGCTTATATTGCATGTTTCAATCAATCTGAACTTCTTTTATTTCCTCAATTATGGCATGATGTCATACTTTGGGTTCCCCCCAAAACAGACCCTGAGACAAGGATTCACATGCATGTGTTTTAATTGGGAACGCCAACCTCAGGAAACAGCAGTAGGCAAACTGGGAAGTGAGACAGTGAAGGAAAGGCAGCCAGTAGTGGTTGGATTATCAAGCATGTTGCCACTGTTGTTTATGAAAGCTTCATCTGACTGTGGAGCTCTGGGATCCAGGATAGAACATGAGCGTTAGAGTTAACAGACCTCAGAAGCAAGAGAACTGGGGTATCCATGCACCAAATCCTGCAGAAGCAGGGACGTTAGTTCCTTGACGCTTCCAGCCTTCTGCACATGGGCAGAGCAGGTTCCAGCAGCCAGAGATAGCCTCAGGGAAAGAGACACAGGGGTAGATGCTTGAAGAAGCATTTTTTAGGCCACCGAAATTACAAGGACTGAAGGTATATTGATTGGAGATTCACATTGTCTGCTACACAGGATTTTTGTGCCTCTGGGTCTCCCTAATGCTATTCCATTTGCTTGGTTAGTATCTTGTCTGTGTTCCTGATGCTCAGCTAGCTTCTCTTCTTTCAATTCTTAGTTTAGATGTAAATATTCTTAATGCTTTCTCTGGCCTCTTAAATCTGTGATAGTCACTCCTGCTGTATACACCGTTATTTCTATCTTAGAATTTATTACACTCACAGTTCTATGAAGAGAGAAACAGGTAGATACAGATATAAATACGTTACCATATGATTATGGGAAATGGAGAGATTAATTTATGTTCAGAAGTATCTAAGTTTTTATGGTTCAGTCCTAGAAGTAGTAACATTGCCTAGAACTTAACCACGTGACACATCTGTAAAGCTGGGAAATGAGTTTTATTAACTCTCCAGTTAATGAGAACTTCCTTCTTCCAAGAAAGAAGAGGAAATTGTCACCAACTATCAGTTTCTTCTTCTTCTTCTCGTATAGGGAACAAATTCAGCTTCTACCTGAGGAAGATAACCTGAAGTTATACCCAGTTGCTGCATCCACTTCAAAATCCAGGATTTCTGGGTGATTAGCCACTCTATCCACCACATGTTGACGTAGCTCCTTGTAGTCTAGAGACCTACCGTCTAAAGAAGCCCAAATGTCTCCTATCCACTTTCAACACGCACACAGCACACAATGGTAGAGAAGAGGCAGGATAAAAACATTATATACTCTTACCGGAAAAGGTAAGAATGTGAGAGATCTTGATTCTCAGCAGTTGTGGTTCTTGCTGAACAGAGGTTTCTCTGTCCTGGCAGGATAGGAAGTTCCTTTTTTTTTGAGGAAGATTAGCTCTGCAGTAACATGCACTGCCAATACTCCTCTTTTTTTTTTTTTTTTTTTAATTTTTGCTGAGGCAGATTGGCCCTGAGCTAACATCAGTGCCCTTCCTCCTCCATTTTATATGTAGGATGCCTGCCATAGCATGACTTGATAAGCAGTATGTAGGTCTGCAGCCAGGATCCGAACCCTGTGCCACTGAAGCGGAGCAAGTAGACTTAACTGCTGCGCCACCAGGCCAGCCCCAGGAAGTTCCTTTTTTTAAAAACAAAAGTCTAGTGTTGCTGCTGGCTCTTGGGGGAGGTTCTTCCTTGTCTGTTATCCTCCCTGGTCACAGCTGAAATGAGATTGGGGAGTGCACTCTTCTTGTGTGTTGATCAGATTTCCTAGCCTCTCTCCTCTCCTTGCAACTTTCATGCCCAGAGTTTATTTAAAGCTTGAACAGCCAAGGGCTTTTTCAGTCACCACCTGTGAATTCTTTGAAAATTCATTTCTCGCAAAAATTTTGTAGACTTGTGATCAATTTTCTTCTAAGTGGTTCTGTGTCCTTATAACGACAGTGAAGGCCCTTTCTTGGACATAATTCTCATTCTTTTGTTTTTTCAGCCTCTTCCTGTTCTTCTCACTGGGGATCAGCTCTACGCTCTATGAAACAATACTGGGAAGGTCACATCATTCATGAACGGCTGCCTCAGATTTGAGCTCTTCAGTTCAACTGAGAATGCTTACTGGGCTTTAGTCACTAAAAATCATTTCAACCTTATGTGTTGCTATTTGGGAGCCAGCAACAGCTTGCTTTTCTAACTTTGTAGAACCTGATGAGAAGAGATTTTCACATATTGGGGTATATGGGGTAACTATTCAGGTTCAAAACAGGTTCGCCTTGACCTAAAAAGCCTGACTTATGGCCCATCAAACATACATTGTACATCTGCTTGCCCAGTGAAGTACAGAATGCACTCTCTTAAGATGAGAATGCAGACTTCCCCGCCTACGCCCTATTGGTAAGGCCTTATTGGTAACGCCCAGATTAGTCCCTTTGCTGACTTCAGGGTCATGTTGACCTGCTAATTTGCAACTGAATACGTCTTTGAAATGTTCATGAAAATGTATCTTGGGTGTGTTTAATGTATGTTCTGTGTTCTAAAAAGATCTAAGACTGTACTGAAACCCATGCTTCTCTGGAACACCTTCTAAGGCCTTCCCGGGTTGTAATCCTCACTCTGGCTCATAATAAACTCACCCCAATTTTGATTTATAGGTTGGTTATGGATTATTTGCGTTGACACTGGTATCTCTGGATTTTCTCAATTGTTGTGGACATCTGTTTGAAAATTAGTCTATTCTTGCCTGGACTCCTCTCTTTCTTGTAATACTGTGCTAAATCAAATCAATAAAATCTGACATGCAATTATTCTGACTTCTTCCAACTACTTCCTTCAGAGCTAGAGAATCAAGTGGCTGACTTCTAAAATTGAAGGCAATAGTTTCCCAAATATTTTGCCAAAGCAAAATAAAGCTCTTCACTCTTCTGGCCTAATTTCTTTTTTTATTGCCACCCGAAAACCAACCAGTAAGCCAATCCCAAGGCAGTGATTTCTATAATAGCTGAGGTAAAATAGGCTTTTGAAACAAATAAACCCTACACATCAGTAGCTTCACGTTATAGGTGCTTATTTTTCAGTCACACAAATTCCAATAAAGTTTTCAGTGGTGGTTTCCCAACGGTTGTTCAGGGACCCATCTAGGTATCTCTACTTAATTTGTCCACTATCCCTTAGGATAATGGAGTTATAAGCACCAGTGGACCAGAGAGAGAGAGGAGGGACCATTTGCAGGAGGTTCTTATGATGCAAGCCTAAAAGTGGTGTATGCCACTCTCATCCACATTTTCCTTGGTCAGAAATAAGTTTCAAACATGGTCATATGTAACGGTAAGGAAGGCTGGGGAATGTCTAGCAATGAGTTCAGGGATAAAAGGAAATATGTTTGTGAAAACCTAGCAACTTCTACCACATTTATCAAAAAATAAACAACTAAAATGCTTAGTCTATCAAAGCAAAAAAGAGAACAATAGAATTTTGCAGTAAATCCATTAGTCTTACGCAGCTCATTTTTCTCCTCTGTGCCTGTCTAAACTCTCCTCTTAGAACTTACTGAGCTGAGTTAAGCTGGGGTTGGCCTGGACTCCAGTCAAAGAGGGATTCTCACCAGAGCAGCACACCCTGTAGAAGATGACACATCTGTGAAGATGGGAATTAAGCTGGGGAATTTGGGACCTGGCCTGAGCATGGTGGTGGGAAAACTCATGGAAAGCCTAAAAGCATTGGGACCAAGCAAATTTTAAGGCTGGTTTCAAGGACCAAAAAGAAACTGAAACCATATTGATCATTCTATCAAGGCATTAATCAGAAGTGGCTGGGAAGAGAGATAAAAGCTAATTAAAAACGTCAGAGAGATTCTTAAGAATATTAAAGATGAAAACATAATCTTGGGAACGGGACAGCAGAGCTGGAAAGAGCATCTGAGATGTTGCCATCAAGTCCAAGGCCACTTTCCTAAGGATTCCCTGGTTTCTGTTGGGAGTGGGAAAGGAGCTGTTCAGAGCTCCGAGCTGATCAGATAACACCAACTGTAAGTGACAGAGTTCTGTGTTCTTCTCTGTAAATACATAATAAAGCCTAAAATCTAAAATGTGAAAAATGTTTTCAAGTATTAATATTGCCTTTGCTGTCACATTTTTCCTGGCTTTGCAGAGGTTAAAAGGATTATTACATAGCAGCTTCCAAGCATGGAAAAAAGAGGTAATCAAATTGGCCCACATCCCAGAGAAACTGTGAGGTCTTACTGAGTACTGAGTGCCAGCGGAAAGAAGCATTTTGAAATGTAAACTAGGGGGAATAAATATGCTGATACTCTCTGTGACCAGGAACTCTCTTTGGAAAGCTGCTTTAGCTACAGGGTTCCTCCCAACTCAGAATGTTTACTCTCCTTGTCTCCTCCAAGTCATATAGCAAATAGGGCATATTTGCCCACCTTGCATCTTTATACTATGCTTGCCAGCCCTCCAGACCGGATTTAAGAAACCCAGAAGGAGCAGAGTCACTTCCTGAAAGTGGGCCGTGAACGGCCTGAAGAGTGCAAGGAGGCCTGTGATGGAATCAGAGGACCTTGACTGGAGTCCAGGCCAACCAGTTTTTGGCCAGTGGCCAGTTGCTTGACCTTGCTGAGCTTCAGCTGTTCTCTCTCTAAGATGTTTACAGGGCATTCCTCAAGAGCATGGATAGGATTACCCTCCCTATGTGTCTTCAGGCACAGTGCAATACTCAATAAATAATCGTTGATATTATAAACAAACAAGCAGACAAATGACTATCCAGATCACAGATTTATTGACATTCAAATTACAATAAAATTATTCATAAAACCTTTTATTAAATCATCATGTGCATATTCTCACTATGAGCCAGTACTTGATTGAACTTGTTCCCTAAAAAGGCAGATTGCACCAGGAATGTCTATTTTATCAGCTGTGTATTACTCTCTAGGTCTTCTCTTTCCTTAGAATTCCTTAAGTCAAACCAACATCTTCTAGCTGTATGGCAGGTCGCAGGGCAGGCTGTTTGAGAAGATTCAGATGATATGGAATTTGGAGCTTCTAGCTGGAGACTAAACCTATGTGCACACTCTTGGTTGACAAGTCCTTCTCTATCTGACAAACTTTTCTATTCTCTTTGGTGGGCTACGCAACTTTGACACAGGCAATCAATGATGAGGGACGAAGTCTGATAGGGTCCTCCTGCCCTCCTAATCAATAGTGCATCAGGTTCCCAACCATGTTGCCCTGTATGATCAAAACAAAGCATAAGCTTGACTCTCAATTATTGGTAAGATGGGTATGTACTCATGAATAAAAGTATAAATTAAATAGTAAGAAAATGCCTAGAATGTTTGAGACAAAATATATGTGCCATGTGTTTAGAGGCAGGGGGATTAGAGGCCTGGAGTTGTCAGAAAATGCTTCCTACATGCAGAAAGACTTGACGTGGATTGTGAAGGATGCTTTTTGTTGGGAAAGAATGAGACTTGAAAACAATTTGTGCGGGAGGGGCTTGGGCAGGAGAAAACCATCAATTAATATATGATTCATGCAGGGTGTGCTTGGTGACCAGGGGGCGATTGTGAGAGGAGAAGAGCTGGAGAGGAGAAAAAGCGGGTCAAGTGGGATCAGAATGTGGTGTTGCGTTTTTGGTGGTGATAGGAAGTCAGTGATGGATAGCTTTTAAGCAGAGGAATGAGATGATCAGATTAGTGTTTTAGGGGAAAAAAATATTCTGCTAACAATGTTAGGAAAATGATTACAAGGGAAAAGGGCAGAAATAGGAAATGAATATAGTTGTGGTGTGTTACCCACCTAAGCTCTGGAATGCATTCTTGGACCAAAACATCCTTGGGGTCAAAATGGTCAGGTCAAGGAACATGGTCAAAACATCCTGCTCACATTATACAACAGCTGCTTGGGAATCCAAATGATGAGTCAGTCGTTACTGGAAGGAGTCTCAGTGGTGATGTTTAGGAAAGTTCTTTGCACACAGTCTGTTGAAGAAGTGAAAAGTGCATAATACTTGGAATAATGATAGCTGTCTGTGAAGTTGTCCGAAAAGCTGATTATCAGGGTCTGGGTAAATGTTCTTCTAACTCCTGCGTAAACTACCTGGATCAAATGATCATTTGCCAGACAAATCTTGTCTGCTGTTGAGGCACAGACAGGTGCATTCCGCGGTGACTGGAATATACGTGTTTCGCTGTAATCTTTTGGTGGGTATATAAACACAGCTTGTGCCACCCTCTTCCATTTCTGCTTTTCATACATGGTTTTGGCTCCAGGTATTTTTTGAATGAATAAACTGGGTCAGGTGAAGGGTATATTGCTGCAATCTGTTAAAGAAAAGCAAATCCCAGGGTCAAAATCAGAAGAAAATTCTCCTGGGGAATGAGCCAATGTCACTGTCTTTGCTTGGAGAAATGCGGCCAATAATTATATCCGAACTGTGAAATAGAACGTTTTACTCTCCTCCAGCTGGCAGAGGGATTTGGACCACATCTGTTAAATATTTATCAGTAGCGGATACTAGTTTATCTTAGTTTTACTTTCATGCACTCATCGTCAGGATTTTTATCTCATTAATCTAGAACATAGCTGGTGCGACCTGATTTCCCTTATGAAGACTAGTGCGAGTTGCAGAAAAGGGTTAAAAAAAGAGAGAGTGACTTCTGAGCAGACAAAATTGTGCAGCTTGTGAGGAGATTAGCCCTCAATTGCTACTTCAACAGTTTAATTTTTTCCTTAGGCTACTGGGATCTGAATTGGACTTTGTAGTCTTAGTTAACTCTCAAGATTTTGAGAAAGTGACTTAAATGTCAGACTTTTCCTGGAATAATTTATGCTTCATGATATAGGGTTATGTTATTTATAACCCTTTAGAGTCATTACTTTTGATGAGAGAAATTTGGTAGTGAGCCAAGCTCAATGAGTTCAGGATCAAGCCTGAATTTTCTGATTTTTTCCTTCAAACTTTAAACGTAACTGGTATGACTCTAAACTTGATTATTTGAAACCATCATATTTATCTAACTGGTTACTCTTCAAAAACTCCACCTACTTGATTTCTGGCAAAAACAGAACATGTAAAAGGAACAACAATATTTTTCCAATCTGTCCGTCTAAATGATTCAGCTCATTAACTTTTCTTTCTGCCAAACTTTTTCCCAACTGGAAGAATTTTCTAACATGGATATGCTGAGACATGATGGCCAAAGAAAGACCACTGTATTAGGAGGTGAAAGACCTAAATTCTTATTGCAGATCTGTGAAACTCAGCCATTTATCTCCCCTGAGCCGTAGAGATCGCCCCTCTGTAAAACTGGGACAATCACATTTGCCCTGGCTACCCCACCAGGCTACTAGGAAGAGAAAATAATAATGATAACAGTGATGGTGCTACTGATATCTATAATAACATTTGACGAGCACTTACTCCATAACAGACAGTGTGCTCTGAACCCTGCAAACGTTCATTATTTAAATCTCATAAGAAACCTATGAGGGAGGTAGCAGAAGAACTTGATCGAGTTCCCATGTAGAAAGTAGCTGCCAACTCCAGAACTTGGATGCATTCGACAACTGTAACATGTGAAAGTTTTTAGAAACTCTACAAACATGGAACATTATAATTATATAATTGTAAACATAGACAGCCTTATATTTATATTTGCTTTATGTTAGATATCTGTTTCATATCCATGCAAATCGTCAGTTATGTGTTGAGTGCCTGTGTAATCCAGGTCCTTGGTAGAATGAAGAAAACCACATATCCAGAAAGAGATTGGAGCTCAGGGAGTTGGCAGTCAAGTGTGGGTTCCCTCTAAGCAAAGTGCGACACTTTGTTCAAGGGACTTTTGGAATCTCAAATTGATTCTCTTCGTGTGAATAAACACAAGGGCATACGGAGGAGATTAAATTGTGGGACCTCTAGTCAATGTGCCCAAGACAACTCTATTTCATTTGTAAAACTGACTGTAATGATTCTCCTTCTGCTAGACTGTTATGAAGATCAGCACTTGAGAAAATGAATAACTGTACAGCAAGGGTGAATATTTCCATCACACAGATGCAGAGACAGACTCAGAGACGTTGTTCAGGCTCACACAGTAAGTGGAAGGACTAGGATTCTATTGCAGTGCTTGCCCAATCAGCTCCATTTCCCCACCAGCGGTGGGCTGCCTCCTGCAGGAGTTTGATTCAGTCAATCTCTACAACACCAGTTTCTTCTCTGTCTTTCCACAATATTTGTTTGCAGTCCTGGTTATCCCCTTCCTTGACTTCAAAACAGATGATTCCTTAATTAGGGGGAACATGGCCAGATGATGTTGCAAACCACATTTCCAATACGACTCCTTCGACATTTTCTCTTACTCGGTGTCAAACTCTGTTTTCATCCTAGCCCCATGTTACCTATCTCATCACCATACTTTGCTCTTCCTGTTCCCTGGACCTGACTTGCCTTACCCACATCCCATCCCCCAGCTCTCCAGATACATCTTTGTATACTGATGACTTTTCTTTTTTCAGAACATATCCAAAATACTCTTTCCTCCATCAATAGCTCCTTGAGTTCACCAACCAGATTTAATCTACCCTTCCTTTGAATTTTGATAGAATATCTCTCTACCTCCTTTTATGCACTTACCACTTATTTCTTCCATTTTTGTACTTGCTTTAACTAACACGTTGCTCATGTTAGACTGTAAGCTCCTTGAGAGCAGAGGCTATTTTTTCTGTCGTTCCATTGGCCACTTCTGCGCTCTTCCGCCCCCTTCCATCTCTGTAATTCTTACAGGGTCTACCACACACTATTTTTTTTTTTTTCTTGCCATATTTTGATATTTTCTAGTAGGCTTCTAAGGTGATAGATGACTTTTTTTTTCTTCTATGAGTCTTTCTTTTAGCTTTATTAAGGTATAATTGACAAACAAAATTGTAATATATTTAAAGTCCACAATGTGATGATTTGCGTAAGTATACATTGTGAAAGGATTGCCAGCATTCAATTAATTAACTAATCATCACTTCTCATGTTTACCATTTTTTATTGTGAGAACAACACAAGTTCTACTCTTAAGAACTTTCGATTATACAATACAGTGTTATCAACTATAGTCACCATATTATACATTAAATCTTTAGATTTATTCATTTGGTAACTGAAAGTTTGTACCTTTTTACCAGGTCTCTTCCTATTGTTCCCACCCCAGCCCCAGGCCCTGGTAACCATCATTCTATTCTCTGTTTCTATGAGTTTGACTCTTTTTTTTAGATTCCACATGTAAGTGATGACATGCAGTATTTGTCTTTCTCTTTTTGGCTTATTTCACTTAGCATAACACCCTCCAGTTTCATCCATGTTGTTGCAAATGGCAGGATCTCCTGCTTTTTAAAGGGTGAATAATCTAACATTGTATATATACAACTTTTCTGAATTTGTTTGTTAGTTCTAACAGTTTTTTGGTGGAGTCTTTAGGGTTTTCTATATGTAATATCATGTCATCATCAAATAGAGATAATTTCATTTCTTCCTTTTCAATTTGGATGCCTTTTTTTCTTTTTCTTGCCTAATTCCTCTGGCTAGGGCTTTCAGTACCATGTAGAATACAAGTGGCGAGGGTGAGCATCCTTCTCTTATCACTATCTTAGAGGAAAAGATTTAGCTTTTCACCAGTTGAGAATGATGTTAGCTGTGCGCTTGTGGTGGCTGACTCTTCTTAATACCTTTTCTCGGTGAGTATTTGTTGAGCTAAATAGAATTGGAAGTTCTAGTTACAAAGAATTTTGCTCTAGTGGATGTACAGAGTACAGAGGTAGCAGAGAGGATGGAGGGGCTAATTGTGTTGAAGAAGGAAGAATTTCCAAGGAAGTCTCTCAGAATGAATGGCATTTCAGCTGGGTTCTGAGGGAAGAACAAGAGTGTGGAGGGTAACAAGTAATGAGAGGAGAACGTCCCACGGAGAGCAACTCGATTCAATCCAACAGACACTTATTTGTCCTTATTATGTGGCTGACAGAACTCTTTGCTGGATTTAAAATAGTTAATGAGACCAAGCTGGTCACAAAAGTCCCAAACAAATTGTAACAATAGGCAGTCTGATGGGAGGAGGGGATTGAAAAGCTTCATAAGCAGTTTGACCACTATTTCTCACATGTAAAATATGGATCATAAGAATGATGATAAAGATACCTAATTCACAGTTTTTTGAGGAAAGTTTGGAACGTAAAATGTGGGAAAGATATCATATATTTCAAAATTATCCATAAATACCAGTTCTTCTTAGCCAGAGAGAATGACTTTCATTATCAGGACTCATAATTTCCTGCAATTGCATTTATCTGACATATAATACTCTTAAAAACCAAAAGGGAAAAAAATCATTGTCTGTGTGAGACACATGGCAGGTTCTAAGGAGAATCAGCAGGAAAATGAAATTATGAATTGAGTATGAGAAGCTGAAAGATGGATGACTTGATATATTCAGGGGCTATCTTTAGCAAAGATGAGAATCTCGTTTAGCTAGTAATTAATTATAGGTGCTTCAACATTTTCATTTGTTATGATTAACTTGGCCTGGGTCATCAATTTTGGTTGTCAGCTCCAGTAGATAGGTGGAATTTCCAGTCTGAGTTGGAAATTATTTCGATATTAATCAATCTTTAGCGGTTCTCAGATGACAGTTTTTTCCTGTTACCAAGTCTTGAAGCTTGATTCATAACCTAGACATTTTATGTACTTTCCCCAGTAGCAAAAGGAAAACCATGAATTATTTCATAAAAGTTTAACCTGAGGTTGAGACTAAAACAAAGTCTCCCTTCCTTGGTTTTGCAAAAAAAAAAAGAGAGCTGAAGCAATAATCTCTGGCTTCCTCTGCCAGCACTCTCCTCCTTGGCTCACACCTTTCCAGAAACACTGGCTTCCTTCCTCTTCTCCAATATGTCAGGCATGCCCCTCTCTCAGATAGTTGGCGCTTGCTGTTCCTTTTGCCTGGAATGCCCTATACATATACTCTTTGTATCTCTGAAATCTTTCCTTGTCCAGCTGTTTAGAATAGAATACCCCGCCTCCCTTTCAAGTACTTCCTGAATTCCTTCCCTCCTTTGTGTCTTCTCCAGAGCACTTACAGCTATCTGACATACTATAGTGTTTTACTTGTTGATTGGCTGTCTCCTTCCATCGGCACATGAATTTGTGAAGGCAGAGGGTCTTTCTTTCTGCTCTCTGCTTCATCCCTGAAACTAAAGCAATGCTTGTCACATAGAAGGCACCTGACATGCAACTTGTGAATAAATGAATGAATCTTCGCATTTAATAGCTTTATTATGCTGTTAAAAATATTTTTCACTCCTGTAAAAATTAAATGTCTCGTGCCACTTCTGATATTCACCATACCCATAACTTGCTAAAGACACAAATAAACACTCAAGTGTGATTTCCAAGAGGTAATTAGTTAAATTTTGGAAGTTTCATTTTGACTTTCTGTAAAATTTAGGTTTGAGTTTAAAATTCAAGATATCCTCAAGGAAAATACAATTTTGGAACTTCTGGATCAAAATCATTACCCTTTTATGTCAGAATAAAAGGGAAATAGAGCCCGTTTGCTCCTCAGTCCATTGGCACATTTTTTGGTGCACCTTCAAAGGCTTTGCCTATGCTGAGCCCTGGAGGACCAGCCCTGATCTGTATGTGCAAACTACTTATACTCTGGCTGGTCTGGAGTAACACTGAACAGTAAGGAGGCACTAGTGGAAGTGGGGAAACTGCCTTTAATATAGTGGCTGCTATTAACCCTCAATGATCTAAGTCGGGTAACCTCCCCTCTCTGAGACTATTAAATAGGGGTTGGGGATACTGACAGGGAGAAGAACTCCACATTCCTTCCCAACAGCAAAATGTGAAATTTTAAATCAAAAGACAGAACAGAGCCAAGCATGCAGCTGGCTTTTGATAAATGCTTCTTGGCTAGCAAACCTGAAACTCTTGTTTCACCCCAGTGGGAAACAGCTCCTGCAGCGGGTGAAAGGTAATCCTCTTTCTGCCTTCTGAAATTGAGCAGGTATGGTGTAATGAGGAATAGATAAGATCAAGATGATTTGCAGAACCAGCCTGGACGGAAGAAGATCTAGAGAGCAATCACAACCCCATCAGGGGCTTGAGTCCAAACACCGGGATCCTGGGAGTAGCCGTCTGGCTGCATTGTAATGTGGCTCTGGCGCCACCTGGTGATCCCTCTCAAAATTTTCCTGTAACTCCAAGGCCACCAACAATAGATTTTGCTCTGGAAAACACCCCTCAAAGGAAGCTCATCCAATGAATCTGTGAAACTGCAAAGATTCAAGAATGGCCTTAAATATGTAGTTCAGTAAATGGGAGGGGAGGAAAGAGACTATTCTGCTATGAGGAAGAGAAAGAAATGAAGAACGGGATATTTCCAGGTATTTACACTTGAAAATAACATTCCCACAGTGGCTGGGACTGATTCCAGCCAATGTAAAACCAAACTGACTGAGATGTTCTCTGCCTGGTTGAAACAGCTCAATAATTTTAAAATACATTTTTGTCGGTGATTTTAATTAACAACAACAAAAGTTGTTGTGCTGCTCTTCAGTGTTCTTCAGCTGATGCAGGGTTTGGTGCAGTGAAAGACAAGGAGATGCACAGTGCTGCATCCAGGCCACAGGAAGCTCACGTCTGGATGGGCATTTCACCCACTGAGTCGAACATAGACCAGAGCATGGGAGTTCTCCTGTGAGAGAGACAGAGGGAATGTTATAGATGTGCACAGATGAACGTGATCAATTCTGGGCTCAGGGAGGCTGGGCACAGTTGAAACGTAAGAAATGCCTTGTAGTTGTCTTTGAAGAAGGGTTAAAATTTTGGTGATCGAAAGTGAAGAAAGATCATGCAAGGTGGAAAGTGCAAGAGCGTGGAGACTGGTAAGCTCAACCGCCCTCGGTGAGGTTGGCTGGGTGTGCCAGATATAAGAACCAGGACTATAAAGTTCAAGAGGGCTCATGACAACTCTAACCCTAAATCAAGGGAATGGACTTAATGCTCATGAGGTGGGGGTAGTGGGACATTGGGAATTCATGGGGCAGAAACTCCACGGGGATTTATTAGAAGGAAAATCTGCCATTTTACAAAATATTTGTGACCTTTAGATTTAGTTCTGGTTAAGCTGGGAATCTCCAGTTGGGAAGCGTATTTATCACATCCATGCTAATGTTTTCACCTTAATGATTTTTTGATGGGCAAATACGTTTCAAAAGCTATTAGTTCTCCTTCAGAGATAATTGGATATCACAGGAGTAGGAATAAGTATGCTTTGTCAGGAGTAAGTCAGACAGATTAATTTATGACATTTTCCAGATTTATGAATATTTTTGACATTTCCAGTGAGTTTGGATTCAGGGGAGTCAATGAAATGATTTAGGTGAGTAAAAATGCAGTGCCAGTAATAAATAGGATTGCAGGGACTCTGCTCATTGCCTTAAAGCTTAGATGGCTTAAATGTTTCCAACAGAATGAGGATATGTCAGATATCAGAATGGACAACAAAAGAATTAACAACACTGGTTATGTTCAGGGCTTTTAAAAAGCCTACATGGATGATTGGATCGAAACATCTTTGTCATTTTTAGACATTATTAGTCTTTGAACGTTGATCATTTTAAATGTTTTGTGAAGAAAGTACATATTTTCCAAATTTGTTTAACGTTTCCCGTTTGTGTGTTATCTTCCTGTTTCCCAAATTTGCTTTTAAAGAATATAGTTTTCTGAAGAAGATTCCAGTCCAAGGTGGACTTTCCAGGTGAATTTTGTGGTCTGGCAATTTGGGGAAACCCTTTGGAATTGCCTTCTGAGAATCGTGATCAGATAGTCATCGCCACAGGTGAGTAAAGGATGGCTCCAAGAGGCTGAGGGGCCCAGATCCCCGAAGAAGGTGGGATTCTAACCCAGGTGTGTCTAGGTGTCTCGAAAGCCCCAACTCTGCCTAGTATTCTTCACTGCTTTCCTATGACAATGTTTTTACAATTAGAAGTCTGGAAATGGCTGTCTGTAAAGCACTCCTTCCAGAGTTCCAAAGGCAACATAGAGGTGGGTCACCGGCTACACTCTCACAGACAGAGCTGGGTCACACAGCATTGGAAGGCCCAGGGACAAGTATAGGGGTTGTCTGGATGGCTAGTGGGTTATAAAGGAAACTGCTTAGGCCCTTGACTCTGCCCATGATGCCCAAAACTGATCTTCAAAGGGCTGCGGAGGAAGGGCCAGCACTATCCCATCTTGAGTCAGGGCGCATTCACTAAGCAGGCCGATGCTCTCAAGCAAGCATTCCTGTGCAAACTGACTTCTGAAGAATCACACACTAAAGCTGCATGCTTGCTATTTGACAATAGCGCACTCTTTCAAATAATGCATTTAGTTAATTTTGGTTTAAATTTTATCACCACTGAGACCTTCAAGGAGTTAACACATCATTTAAAGATTAGAACGCAACCAAGTTAGAATGAGAATGTGTATAAATAAAACTAGTAGCACAGAATGGGTTTTCTCAGAGCAAACAAAAGACTAGTGCATATCCACTCTGTTGCCTGGGCTGCGTGATTCAGTCTAGCACTTCCTGAAGATCTGATAAAAACAGTCTCTAAAATGGATTATTCTGTATGTGATAGACTGAAAGAGATTTTCCCTTTCTGGTATAGTTCTGGAGAGGACATCCTCAGAGGTTCAGGAGCTGAATTCTGAGCAGGTGGCAGGTGACCAGGCTAGTGACATTAATGGATTAGTTTTTTTTTTTTTTTGAGGAAGATTAGCCCTGAGCTAACAACTGCTGCCAATCCTCCCCTTTTTGCTGAGGAAGACTGGCCCTAAGCTAACATCCGTGCTCACCTTCCTCTATTTCATATGTGGGATGCCTCCCACAGCGTGGCTTGATAAGCTATGCCACGTCTGCACCCAGGATCTGAACTGGTGAACCCTAGGTGGCCAAAATGGAACGTGCGAACTTAACTGCTGCGCCACCAGGTTGGCCCCGTTAATGGATTAATTTTTAAATAAGGACATGACTTGGGAAACAATCTGACAAAAAAACCTGCTCAACTCTTGAAGCAATCATATTGACAGATCAAAGGAATAGAGAATAATTTTTTCATTATCTACTATAATTTGACAACATAAGTGTCCAAATTAGGTAGTTCGTCAGAAATAGTTTTAATTTAAAAAAAGTATACATATATATTTATATTTATATATACAAAATTACTATATAGTATACTATAGTATACTACAGTATCCTATACTATACATAGTAAATAATACGCCATATACCAATATATTTACCTAACTGGTAATGTACAACAAAATATTTTGGCTCCATAACTCCATAAATCCTAATTTTGTCAGATGGATGTCATGGAGAGCCTTTTATTAGATTACTTAGGCATTAGATTATGTTCACATCAATCTAGATTTGCCTCACTCTAATGTCCCCAAATTACAGTAGGTGGGGTGCAAGGAGAATGAAAAGAAAGAAAATGTTGAGGTTCTTTGAGGAAACTGTCAGCCATCTAATGCAGCCACCACCCAGATACACAGTGAAGTCTTGTTTTTTCTGTGGAAGATGAGTGGTGATGCAGAACTGAGAAAGGTCCCTCTTCAGAATGAGAGCACTCCGCCCACCTGCTCTGGTTGGCAGGACTGTGGCTTGCACTGACTTTGTTTGTCAGTCAGGCACATGTTCTGTCTCTAGAAACCCCAAGCTGTTGCCCAGCACTGATTGTGGTGTGGTAGAAAGCGTGTGGACTCTAGCCCTGGATGGATCTGCTGCTCTATTTTGCCATGGCTATCAGACTTGGCGTAATGTGCTTAACCTCTTTAAATGCATTTCCTTCATTTGTAAAGTAGGGATAATGGGAATGACGTCACAGGATTGTGAAGAGGATGAGAGACAATGGGTATAATACATCTAGCACATGCCTGACACATGATAGGCACTTAATAGGTTCTTAGTCTCTCCCTCTCTCTCTCTCTCATACACACACGCGCGCACACACACACACATGCTCCAAGCCTTGTTCCAAGAAAACAACGGACTGTGACAAGCTTTTTTCTTTTTTTTTTCTACTCTGGTTGCTGTTACTGCCGCTGTCATCATTGTCCACTAGGTCGGACCACCAGTGCTTACTCAAGGATGGTGCACCTATTTGCTTACAACTAAGGAAGTCAAGGAGAGTGACTCATCTGGAAAAATGAAAAGTATGTGAACTATTACTAAGCCGGAGGGCATTTTAAAATTATGTGCCTTACCGCTGTCTTTTATCAGGGGAGATCTTAAAACTTTTATTATTTGTTCTCAGTGAAGAGATTGTAGGGTTGAACTTCTTGGCTTCTGTTTTGAAATTTTTCTATTTAAAGACAGCCGTAGTGTGTTAGCATTTTGAGCGAGGTACACGACAGTTTTCAATATGCCAGCTCTGGGTTGCAGAGGGGGCCGGCACATACCAATACCCCATATTAGCTGCCAGGTAGGCTTCAAGCAAAAAGATAATAACCAACCTGTAATCCCCAGTGGATATTTGGGGCTCATTTAAGCGTCGGTTCTATAGCCCTATTTCATTTTTCTTCTACTCTGTTTTTAGACATATTTTCTATAATGGCCTCGCTCTGCCTAATTTTCCTGGTCTCTTTGCCTTGGGTTTCTGAAGACATTTGCAGTCTCTCTGCCATCTTCCCAGATGTCCTGGCCACGCCCCTCCTAAGTCTGGATTTCTGCTTATTAAGCCCCTAGCTCTCTGCTCCTTGACGACCCTCCCACAGGTAGCTTCCCTGGACTTTCCAGATGCTCCAATCCATGACGGATATTGTTATGTGGGTACTAGCAGCCATTTTCATTTTCTTCCTTGCAAGCAGAAGCCTGATTTGTTCAGCTATCAGAAGAGTAGCAGGATGTTAAAGGATGGAAGGTGCTTTACACCGTCCTAATATTTGTATTTATATAAACCATTCATATAATTCTAGTTCTCTTATCTAAGGATGACCTGCACTGGCTGATTACTGGGATAGAAAGGCAGATCTTTTGAAATGTTCTTGCTAAGATTTTCTTTCTTCACAGAATAAAAAGTTGTGAGGAAAAGAGTCACACACATGCACAAGCATATATTTTTATATACGTGTATATGTAGTTTTTCTCTGCTTCCCCTTCCTTTCCCTCCTGAAGCTCCTGCGAGGGGCTCTTGCTGCTGTGCAGCTGCCATTTTATAAGCATGAAAGAAAAACCAAGAAAGTCAGAGAGACGCCCACCAATACTTCACATCCTAATGCTAGTTCACAAGCCTGGAATCACCTGTCTCTAAACATCCCTTTAAGCACAGCATAAGCGTTATCACGCAGTTGTTGTTTGTCTCGTCTCTGACTCACAGCTTCAGCACACGGATGGCTGTGTGTCCTTGCCGTATCCCATCCTGAGCTCAGGCTCCAGGTCCCCGGCTGTCTCCCATCTAGGAGCTGCTGGTTAGAATAAGAGGAGATGAAGAAGATGGACTGAGAATGTCCTGCTGTTGTGAGAAAACTCCTGAAAGAAATACTTTTTATTCATAATAGCATTTTGTCTCTACACGAGAGTTTGGTATTATTAGTCCTATTTAAGAGACTAGAAAACTGAAGATTAGAGAGTTTAAGTCACTTACCAAAAGGTGCAGAACTTGTAAGTGATGTAAGGTTTGTGTAGTTATGAGGTTCATCCTTCATACATTTTATAACTCTGCTCTGTGTGATAAGAACAAATTCGAAATACTTACTGTAGTTTACAAGCCCTACATGATCCTATCTCTCATCGCCCACTCCCATCAACAATTTTTACTTAAAATTCTTCAGATATTTGAGGCTTCCTTTCCCTTCTGAGCTTTTGCTCAGGCTGCTCCCTCTGTCTGGAGCGTTCTTCCTCCTCTTTTCACCTGGAAAATTCCTATTTCCCATTAGAACTTTGGTGAGACATCACTTTCTCTCGAAAGCATTCTCTACCCTCCATATCAGTAGGGCATGCTACCCACTGTATTTAAGTTGAGCATTTAGGTGCCTATTTCTTGCATAAATTGCCAGTACCTTGGGAGCTGGGACCTGACCATGTTCACTGCTACATTCTCTGAGCCAAGAGCAGACTCTGGTGCTTCATTGGGTAAGGGTCCCTATCCATCCTTATCCATGGGAGCACACCCAGTTTATCCTGACCTTCAACTCCACATAGCACATCCTGCATTCTGGGGCTTGAGGCAGGAAATTTACAATTTTGAAAGCTCCATTGATTATTATAATGCACCTTCCTCATGATAAAACAGAATATTATGCACCCAACAGTATTTGTTGAATAAATGCTCTGCCAGTTCCTTGATCAGTAAACAGAAAACTATAAACGCAAATGAAACAGTAACAAAAAAGATGTTCAATATCCTCCAAGTAGATATACAGACTCATTCAGTTCAGTCACAATCACTGAAGCCAAGTCTATTGTCTAGAAATCCACAGTAAAGGAAACAAAACATGAATTAGCCAGGAGTATCCACAAGTATTCCAATTCCTGAAGGTCTTACAAGAATGTTCAATATCTGCCACACAATGAAATAGTACGGGAATCAACTAGGTTAGTTTCCTTATTAATTCCTATGGTCCCTGACAAAGCATACAAATTAGATATTTTTATCAGAGTTTAGAAGGAATTGATGGTTTAAGAAAGAAAAGCAGTAACCAGAAGAAGACAGAGGATGAACTATTTGAAAACCACATTTTATTCAAATGTAACTTTTCTATTTCTGATAAAATCACGTGTGGGGGTGTGTGTGTATTAAATTCCTTATAAACCAGAGTGCTGGAGAAATAGGAGCTTCAGAATAGAGAAAACAGGTCACTGGCAGATGTCTTGCCTCAGGACAGAGAACAAAGAGAAATTCCAGATGGCATCCTGGAGATGGTAGAGGAAATTCACTAATAATTATAGATTACAGGGGTAAACATTAACTCTATTGAATATCCCAGAAAAACAGAGTCTTTTAATAAAGTCAGAGATGCTGCTGATAATTTAAAATAAAAAAAATTTAGACATACCTAAATAGAAAAAGAGAAAAAAAAATAAAACTCTGAACTTGTAGAAAATTGACTTTCTATTCACAGAGCTACAGTTACCTAAGGGAGACAATATTATAAAATTTATGTTAAAATGGGCATAAACAGAGACTTCCAGGCTTGAAGGGGAATGCTATAGTCATGAAGGGATCTGAAAGGACAGAAAAAAGAGATTGAAACAATCTTATAGTATAATCCTAAAATATCAGTGTACTGTGGTAGAAAGGACACATTATTTGGAGTTACTGAGACTTTATGTTAAGGTCTGGATCTTCTATAGTAACCAGGGCATGATACTCGAGTCTGAATGCCCTCATTTGTAATGGTAAAAATTACTTTTTTTCAAATTTGAATAAGATATCATAAGTAAATTGTCTGAGACAGAATCTCAAATAAGCCTTTCAAAAAAATCACAATTATATATTACTCTGAACATAGAGACAGAAGGCTGGAAAATAATTCCCCAACAGTGAAAAATTGGTTTGATTTGGTCTTTGACATTGCTGCTGCTGTCGATGATCTGGTATTTGAAAAAAACACAATCTGAGGGGTTTCCCTGGTGTTGGAAGTCTTGCCTGGAGAAGCAGATATTGGCACCGAACACATCACATATAGTGGGAATAAGAACTTGCTTGTTTACAACGCTTTACACTACTCAAAACACTTTTCCTTGTTTAATTTGATCTTCACAGGATTGGCATTATTTCCCCTTCTAACAAATTCAGAAGTGGATATACAGATTAAGGAAAATGAAATTTCCAAGTCAGAAAATAGTTCAAATATTTGTTAGACTGTCCCAATGTCACAGTTTCTGGCTTTTACTATGTGTTCCAGGGTAGTGAGACAAAGGCTAGAGGCAGAATAGTATTGTGGAGAGAGGTTCCCTAGTGTCCAGGGCCTTTCCTGGACACACAACAATAAGTGACCCTCTGAAAACTGCCATTAAAGCAGGTGAGTGAAGTTAAGTCACTCTGAGACACGACAGTTCTTCGCTGCAATGGTTCTCTGAAAACCGGAAGCAGATCAGCAGGATTAAGAGAGCTATCCTAAGGCACAGAAAGCTAGAGGAGATGTACAGCAAGAAAATGCCATGGTAATTCAACAACTGTCAGGCAGGGTGTAGAGGGGAGTAAGTGTTTCCCGACTTTTGAAAGCTGATGGCTAAGGTGGGAAAACCAAATCTTTAGAATCTTGTCAGTGGCAATTCCCAAAGTCATGTTAAATGGAAAGTTTTCATTTTGCCTTAAAAATATTGGAAGGACGTTGAGAACTAAACAAAACTGCAGCAAAGACCAGAGCTAGCTTAACTGCAGATTAGATTCACTCGGCCTCCATACTGGCAACCTGACAGAAGCAGGGTTATGTCCTTCTTTGGAGGATAAATATTATTTTCTCAGGTCTATACTGTTCTCTCACATATAATCTCTGGCATAGAATTATAAACTAGGAGAAAGCAAAGAGCTGAAAAATGTAACCCATGATTAAGATAAGTAGTCAATAGAAACAGGACCAGAGATGGCCCAGATCTAAGAATTATCAGACAATGACTTTAAAACAACAATGATAATTATGTTGACAGATATAGGGTGGAAGGAAGACAACATGAGTAAAGAGATAGGTGATTTCAGGAGATCCATGAAAATTAATTAAAGAATGATTGAAATGGAATAAACAATCAGAAATGACGAACTCATTCAGTGAGTTAAAAAGCAGACTAGACAAAAAGGAGAAAGTACCAGTAAATTTGGAGACAGGTCAATTGAAATTAAAAAATCGAGATCAGGATCTGAGATATTTGAACTCCACGTTCATTACAGTATTATTCATGATAGCCAACACATGGATACAACCTAAATGATCATCAACAGGTGAATGGATACAGAAAATGTGGTATCTACGTACAATGGAATATTAGCTGTAAAAAAGAAGGAAATCCTTCCATTTGTGACAATGTGGATGAGTCTGGAGGACATTAAGCTAAGTGAAATAAGCCAGTCATAGAAGGACAAATACTGCATGATTCCACTTACATGAGGTAACTAATATATTCAAACTCATAGAAGCAGAGAGTAGAATGGTGGTTGCCAGGGCTAGAGGAAGGAGAAAAATGGGATTTGTTGCTCAATGGGTATGAAGTTTCACTTATACAAGATGAATAAGTTCTAGAAATCTACTGTACAGTATGGTGCCTATAGTTAACAATACCGTATTGTACTCTTAAAAACTTGTTAAGACGGTAGATCTCATGTTAAGATTACACATGAAAAAAACTAAAGCAGAAAATGAGAAAAAAATTTTTTAAAAATGTGTATGACATTTGTGGAACAAAATGTAACAGTTTAGTACATGTGTAATGGAACCCTCAGAGGGAGAGTAGAAAGAGACTAGGTCACTGGTAATATCTGAAAAGATAATGCCTGAGAAATTGCCAACGTGAAAGACACCAACCCAAATATCCAAGAAGCACAGATAACTCTAGCAAGATAAATACAAGGAAAATCATACCTAGGAAAAGCTTAAACTCAAACTTAAAAAAAAGCTTAAAGCACAAACTGAAAAAAAAATTGCAAGATATTGAAAAAGTGTTAAAAGCAATCAGAGGAGAAAAAAAGACAGTTTACATAAAAGGACAAATAATAAGAGTGACAGTGGAATTATCCTAACAACAACAATCATGGTGAATTGAAGATAATTGAATGGCATGTTTAAAACACTGGAGGGAAAAAAAGAAAAAGAACTTTCAGCCTAGGATTTTATATCTGTTGAAAATATCTTCCATTAAAACATAAAGTAATGAAATTTTGAGAAGTAAAAATGCTAAAATAATTTATCCTAAGCAAAGCTGTACTACATGAAAAATATTTTATTCATTTGTATTCATTCAGGTGTATACACACATACATGTATATATACACATGCATATATCAGATGAGTATATATGAATATATATAAACGCATATGAATACATACATGTCATGAAGGACTTATATCCAAATAGGCAAACCTTTGAATTTATACTTCACAAAAGAAGATATGAATGGTCAATAAGCACATTTAAATTTGTTCAAAATCATTAGTTATCAGGCCAAATAAGAGTAAAACTACAATAAAATACCATTTCACATCCACTAGGAAGCTTAAAATTACAAAAAGACAAATTGTAGTAAATTGACTCCATTTTCGAGGTTTGATTGATGACAGGTTTAAAGTTCCAGCCTTCACTTTTCTGGTCCACACCTGGACACACTGATAAGAAAGCCGGGGTGCTCCCTTGTTGAGACCAGCTGGAAGTTCAAAGCATGGAAGCCCTGGTCTGCATGTGAGAACCCTCGCTCCAGTACCACTCCTAAAAACCATAAAATCCCAAGCCAGTCATCCCTTCCTACTTTTCCAAGGCAGTTTTGGATCTACGTAGGAGCCTGCTTTGCCCTCTCTAAGGAGGCTCAGTAGGTCAGTAATAAACCTTTTATACCTTTTGGTGTGTGTGTGGCATCATAAGTCTTGACATCTGAACCAAATTCTGAATGGGAGGGTCCATCTCACATCTCCAGTTTGATTATAACACGGTCTGAGCACTGTGGAGAACTTTTGGCAGTTTCTTGTAAAGTCATTCATGCAACTCCCTTCCTACCCAGCATTTTCCCTCCTAGACATTTTGCCAAGAGAGATGAAGACAGGTACCCAAAATGACGTATTCAAGAATGCTCATGGCAACATAATGTCTAACAGCCCAAACTGCAAGCCATCACCAATATAACAGACAAATTGTGGTATGTTCATGGGATTGAATACAAATAAAAAGAATCACACAACTACTTGGGTGGATCTTAAAAATATGACGAGACCAAAAAAACAAACACAAAAGAACACGTATGGTGCAATTCCATTTATTTGAAGACCAAAACAGGCAATGCAGAAATCAGAAGTGGTTGCCTCTCTTGGGAAGCAGGCAGGTGGAATTGTTTGGAGAGGGGCCAAAGGGAATTTTTGTCATGGTGGAAAAGTTCTATATCATTTTCCTTTGGGGGTTACCGTGAGTATATAAAATTGCAAAGCTCATTCATCTGAATACTTCAGATCTGTACAGCTCGGTATATATAAATTATACCTAAATTTAAAACAGTGAAAAAAAGCCAAGCATACCACACATTAGTATAATTAATATGTTAAATTTGCTAACAGGTACCCCTTTATGCAGCACATGTGCAATTGCTCCAAGGGCGCCTTATTGCATAGGACATAATGCTGTGAAGCAGAAATTTAATTTATAGACCTGTTTGCCAAATGAATAAACTAGGTCCAGAAATGTAAATAACTTCTCAGTTTATGTAGCTACTTAAGTGTTGCAGTGGAGAAGGAATTTTACTCTTTTGACTGCAAATCTCCTGAAAGACCCCCCTGTGGTAAGCGAACCATGTGATGTCTTCTAGATGCGTCTTTATCTTAGTGTGGCTTTGAGCACAAAGGGCTAGGTTCTGTTCTCAGATCCTTGCATTGCATGAGTGTTCTCAATGCAAGTGACACTGCCTGGGATTTATGATTCTTAAAGCTAGAGACTTTCTGGAAGTCTTTTCACTGACTAGCCAGCAAGCATCAAAAAGCTAATGGCATCTTAGAGTATGAGGTAATGATTTATATGACAAGTTCCTCAAGTGTTAAAAATGCTGGCAATTCACATCCATGAGGCCACATGCATAGAGCTTCTCTCTTCTGCCATGACTGCTGATAAAATACTTTTAATTATATTATGCAATCATCCCAAAGAAAATAGATAGCTTTCAGCTGCTGAGTTTCCTTTCAATGACCTGATTAAAATGCATCCAGGGAGATAGGCCCCAGATGTTCTTGTCATTAACTGATAAGATATTGCTAGCAATCTTTACTGATTGCTGAAACTATAGGAAAAAATACAAATAATAGGAAAAGAGCATTGTCTTAATAGCAAAATACAAACAGCATCTCCTATAAGCTGTATCTTTTAAGGATTTATCTTTCTTTACCTTTTAATGTTCATATTTATTTTCCCTGGGGTTTGATGGGGTTTCTATGTTACCTCTGCTTGTTCACTGGGGAATAAATTACAGCAGTGATGGCAGGCATGCTCTTTGAATTAAGTTTATAAATAGTGTCGATTTGAGGCAAAATTGTGAATAAGATAATTTTACTTCTGATGTCTCACATGTTTGTTCATAGAATAATTATTTTTATTTTGAGTTTCTAGATAGAAATTAATTCTCACTCAGATTGCGATAATAGCTCTTATCCTTGCAACCAAACTCTGTGCTTCTATCTGTCCTCTAAAAACCCTGCAAGCTGATATTTCTAGGACGTGCAAATCATCATGCCTCCACTGTCCCCCAAACCTTCAATAGTTCCCAAACCTACGAGATCGATTCACAGAATCATAGAATTCTGGAAAATGGGATTGGGAAGATACTTACTGGTTAAATTTCAGGCTTTGCAGATCACACCATCTCTGTGGTCCAGGGCATCCGCAGGCATTATGTAAATGAATGGGCGTGGCTGTGTTCCAGTGAAACTTTATTCACAAAAACAGGGGTCATACTTTGGTGACCCCTGAATTGGTAGACCAACAATATGGTCTGTTATAGAGTTGAGCCTCTAAGATCCTGGAAAATTTATTTTCTGTTCTCTGAAAACTATTGCCAAAGTTCCTAAATTGCTCTAAAAATACAAAGTTTGTCCACACAATGAAAAAACAGTCAAGGCAGCACTGTTCAGCATGTTAGGGCAGAGCTTCTGTTTGAGTCAGTAATCAACCTCCTCCCTCCTGACAGGGCCAAGTATGCGTACAAACATAATTATAAACAGGTACGAAGGGTTGAGTCTATTGTACAAAATAAACTTTGAAGGATGATCTAGACGACCTTATAATTTTTGGATCCAGTATTCGAATACTCACTACACTCTTTGTTGACAAAATATAGCATCCTTCCATTAGAAAAGGAAGAGCCAAAAGGTTAATTGTGTGATCAGATCTTTTTCCTTGGACGGAGCAGTCTGAGCTGGCAGGTTATAATATACAGTAACGATTTTCTGTCATGTTCACAGTTGAGGATGGCAGCAAATTTTAAACAAAAACAGGAAACGCCAGAGATAACATCAGTATCAAGTTATCCATTTGGATGTTTCACAGTTGTTTTCAAACCAGTATGCGTAAACCATGTTTTTCACTCCCAAACTTTTTCCTCCTATGCGTTCCCCATTCATCAGATATAAAGATATTTACTGAACAAATATGTGGGTAAAAAAAAGCATGGATTAATATTAAAGGTGTGCCTATGTTGTTTTTTCTTTTATCCCAAGCAGAGACAGTGTTCCTTGTGGCATTCTGTTTGTGCTAGTCTTTTGCAATCAGAGAAAAAAGCTTTTTTCTCCTCTTCACGAAAAGCAGGCAAAAGAATTTTCATCAGTGAGAACAAGTGTCATCAGTATGGATGACTTCACTCCTTTTGTCTCTGTTAGAAGCGCACAGTGCCTGTGTCAGACAGCCATGACCACAGAAAGGAAGGCTCTCTGGCAGAGATCGCCAGTGGCTTGCTCAAGGAACTAAGCTAGTGTGGAAGACATTTTCAAAGGTGACACAACAATGCCCCACTTCCTGCATGCTCCTTTGCAATGTGACCTGCTGCTTCTCCCATCAAGAGGTGGAGTCTCCCCCTCCTCTGGAATCTCGTCTGGCTCTGTGACTTACTTTGACCAATAGAATCCAGAGAAGGGATGCTGTGTGACTTCTGAGCCTAAGCCTCAAGTACCTTGCAGCTTGCGTTTTCTCCCTCTTGGAGCCCTGTGCCTTCATGTATGGAAGTCCCACTACTTTGCTGGAGAGACCACGTGGAGAAATAGGCTCCCAGTTATTCTAGCCACCCCAGCTGAAGGGCCATATGACTAAGGCCATCTTGGGTCATCCCTCCCTAATCATACCTTCAGATGATTGTAAAGTAGGATTGACCTCAGATGACACTGGAAGAAGAATGACCTAGATGAGCCCATTCCACATCGCAGAATCTTGAACAAATAAACGGTTGTGGTTTAAAGTTTTGGGGTGATTTGTCATGTAGCAGACATAATGGATATGGCTAATTCTATATATTTATTCCACGTAAGCATGATTAAAAGAATATTTGCAATTTCAAGGCACTAAGAAGGTGGAGGGTTGAGTTGCTGGTGTATGTTTGCCTCCATACTTTATCGTCTATGCAAATTTTTTTTAAAGATTGGCCCTGAGCTAACATCTGTTGCCAATCTTTTTTTTTTCTTCTTCTCCCCAAAGCTTCCCAATACATAGTTGTATATTCTAGTTGTGGGTCCTAGTTCTGCTGTGTGGGATGCCACCTCAGCATGGTTTGATGAGCAGTGCTAGGTCCACGCCCAGCATCCGAACTGATGAAAGCCTGGGCCGCCAAAGCGGAGTGCACAAGCTTAACCACTCCATCATGGGGCTGGCCCCACAAATTTTAATAAACACCAGCATCTTGCTTTAGATATTGAGCTAATGGTATCTATTTGCCCCACACTAGCAATTCAGAGAGGTTTGTATATGCAGAAAACAATATTAACAATTATATTTTCTGGTATTTTATAATTTTCAAAGAAATTTCATAATCATTGTCTTATTTCAGCCTTGAAATGCACCAGCGAGAGTCACAGGGCAGGTATCATGACCCCCATTAGATGTTAGACATTTGAGGGCCCAGAAGGTTAATAATGACTTTATTAATAGCACCAATAAGAACTGACATAGTTAGGATTTGAAATCATGTCTTCTAAGCTCAATCTCTTTGTTCTTACTATTCTCCCTTAGGTATTAAGCTGGCTTTGTGTGTGAGAAACAAGGAGATGTGTTTGGTACAGACTAAAATTCAATTTCTGCAGTTAGTGTTCTGTCACTGCAAATGTTTGCCAATGTCTAGGCTAAAAAATAAACATGGCACAGAGGTCTATTTTCATGGGTCTGTGGGTAAACCGAAGCATGTAAAGTGGTGAGCACAGTAAGTTCTAAGAAAATTGTGATTATTATCTTTGTTATTATTCATTCTGCACAATAATTAAATTAACAACCCCTCCCCTTCCCCCTGATACACACCAACACACCACTTGGAAACAAAGAGCCCAAGAATATTAGTGTTCAACTTTCAAGACTGAAATCACATTTTGGTGCATGAAAATACTGCACATTTTTTTGTACCTTTGGCACCCTAATATTTTCAAGGGAGCTTTGATTTTTATCCTTTCTATAATCTGTAAGTGGACCTGAATTTTTATAACATGAATGCTCATTTGAACATCCAAGCAGAGATGGCTATTCAAAATAGTCCTACATCAGATTTGATTTTTATGTGAGAAGAAACTTTTCTATTTTTATAACTTTTTAATAAAGTATATTAATCTTTCTATATAAGAGGTGATACAGAGGTTTATACAAGAAGTTTATTTTTGTTGTTATTACCGACTCTCTTTCATTTTAGATTTTTAAATATTTCAATGATTATTAGTAATTACAGGTAGATTAGCATCCTTGCTTTCTCACAAAATGATTTTTCTCACTTTTTTATTGCTTAGTCATTTCTACGCTAGACACCTGATTGATAGGGCAGTGGTTTTGTAACCAAATTCTCCTACCTGCACACTAATCTTCATTTTCTATCCAATATCTGAGCTCATTTTCTTGCCATATAAATCTTTCTACTCTTTACACTGGGGTTTGCTTTCTAAGCTACTTGGTCTTTCTTTTCGATTTGAAATCCCCTACAACGAGAATATTTAATGGAAGAGAGAGAGAGAGAAAGGGAGGAGGATCTGAGAAGCTATTTTCAGATGAGTTTTATGATTTTCAATTTGGCCTTTACTTGGAATAGAGTTCAGGCAAACTGTGGGTGTGCTTGAGATAAGAGGCAGCATTTGGATTCCCGCAGTTCTTTCATTAGGCAAGTTCTTTCTGTTGTGGACTTGACTTGGTCCTATTGCAGAGAGTTATTTTGACAATCCATTTCCTGCCTGCCCAGGTGAGAGGAGCTCAGAACGTGTTCTGAATACACTTTTAAAGAATAGTGGTCAAGAATTGCTATTTTTTTTTTACAGAGTTTTATTCCTTTCTACTTGTAGGGTTTCCCCTGCACAACAGATTTGCACTAGAACACACCCATGATGTAAACAGCATATTGCAAATATGGAACCAAATCTCAGAGGTCAAAATCACTTGATTAGATGTTTTAGGTGAAGAGAAGATGATAGTTCTCTAAAATAAAAGATATTTAAGATCAATTCTGATCAATTCACTATAATGTATATTCTTCTTTGGGGCTGATATTCAAACAACTTGCATCACTTATACCGAGTAACATCAGGCAGTTACAGTGTAAGCCCAAGAGAGCAGAGAGGAGCCATTATTTAAGAATCTGAACCTCCCAATTCAAAGTTACTCTAACTTTTGTCAGTTTAAGAATCCTAAAAGTCAATAGACTCAGTGTTGGGATGGGAGAGAGACCCTTTTCCCTTTCACAGTTAGTAAATTAGATACCGAAGGAATAGATAGAAGAGTGGGAGTTGGGAAGAAACAGGAAAGAAGGCGACTTCCATCTGGATTACCAAGTACAATGGAGAGAATGAACCTCGTTGGATGAGCTGGCACAGAACAGACTCTGGAGTCAGATCAACCAGGAGATGAAGCCCAGGTCTGCCACTGCCCAGCTCTGTGACCTGGGAGGGCCACCTAACCTTTCTCTGACTCAGTCTCCTCATCTGTACTAGAGGGTTAATGAGAAAATTTTGTTCATATGGTTGTTGTGGCCATAAAATGAATTAATTTGTTTGAGAACCTAGTGCAGGGCACATAATAAGCTCTATCTCGATTTGTGAGCTATCTTTATGACATAAATTATACAGGTTATCTGAAGGGGTCAGCAGCGGTAAAGACCTCTTTTACTGTGGAGGGTCGCTACCTAATGAAATCTCTGATATTTCTCCCCATTTCTCACAAGTCTCCTGATAGTATCTCTATTTTGGGTCTTGCTATTTCAAATCAATCCTCCAATGGGCAGCAACAATCACTGGGCTCCTTCTGAATCACACTGTGTCATCACTTTTCTTTTAAAAACTGTAAATCATGTCCCATTCATCAGCAAATCCAAACCACTAAGTATGACATTCAGGACATCCCAGGCTGGTCTTGACTTATCCTGTGAGCTGCGTTTCATCTCACACTACGCTCTTCCCTGCATCTTCGGCTACGTTAACGGTCCTGGGATGACTGTTCTTCTTTGCCTGCATGTACTGTTCAGAAAGGTCTGCATTTCACTGTAACTTTTACTTCTTTGGCTTTGAATTTTTCTTCTCCTGAAGTCTACTTGTGAAAACATAAATAATCTTCGAAAACATAACAAAACTAAGAGATAACCAAGATACTTTCTGCTGTTTTTTAAAAGCCTGAGTGTAGATACATGAATAGCATTACGTGTTTATTTCTGACTTAATTCCAATATATCAATCTCTTTACTATATTTACTGCTTTGAATGCCGTAAAAGGGACATGTCTTACTTCAAGGCAATTCATCAATAATTCAACAGTTTCTCCCCTTCTAAACCTTCTCTCCTTCTCTGCATACTTCTATTTCATATCCAAATCTATTCAAGAATTTCTTCTTAGCATTTCTGAAATAGGTCCTTTCTTCTACATTGCCATAGTCCAGGCCTCATTGTTGTAAATCCGAACTTCCACAACTTTTCCTGCATCTAATCATACTCCCATTTTTTTTACAGGTCTCAAGTTAAAGAGGAATGCTTTTAAAATGCTAATTCATTTTGCTTATCTGCTGAATACCCTTGAGTAGCTTCGCTATCAATAGAGAACAGTCCAAACTCCTTTAACTGATGTAGCAAGTACCACTTGAGGATGTCAGTTATATCCACCCTTGATGCTTGGTATGTGTGAGCTGCTGTTGGGACCAGAAGATGGCCCATCCACATATGTTTACAATGAAAACCCAGCTGCCTGTCCTGAAAGGGCTTTCCTGAAAGGACACACTAGTCAAGGCATCTAGGAATGATCTCATCTCATTATTTGAGTTGTGGAAGGAGAGGGGTGGGATGGGAAGGGATAATTTTGAATGCAGCCCAGTGCCTACACTAGAATATCGTCTAGCCAGCCCCCCTGGAAACACAATTCAGCTCAAAGGGAAGTGACTACAATAAGATAATTACCTATTTAAAGGTTCTTCATAAGAAGAAAAAAGTAACTTCTCAGATATTAAGAGAACAAAGTAGCAAGGATACATTAGAAACCTGGGTCCCTTGACTTTTATCTGATTCTATCACAGCATTCTGCTCTTTTGAATGAAGCAAGCCAAGAAGGGAGGTGACAAGTACTACTGTCAGGTTAATGATGCAACTTGGGAGCAATGAAGAGGGTTCTCCCCTTTATATTCCTGGTAACTGCATGAAGCACAGAGCACTGGGATCTCCTAGGAAGGCTTTGCCCTAGTCTTAACGTTTTTATAAGCTCACTGTATGGCTCTGAGCAAGCCAATTCCCCTCAGGAAGCCTCAATTTACTTATCTGTCCACAAGAGTCTTAGATTAGAAGTTTAGGGTAACTCACATACAAAATATTTCTTGTCCACTAATGAGCATGAATTCTGAGTAGAAACCCAGTACTGTCTCATCCAGGAGTTCAAAGGGTATCACTCTGCAGCAACTGATGGAGTTTTCCTCTGTGACTCAGAATCAAGGCAAAGGTATCACAGGACCTCAGAACTAGCTTATGTAGGGATGCTCACACAGGTGTGTCTCTCTCAGAGCTCTGTTCTTACACATCACCTCTGTAAATGTAAGAATTCCCTTTCCTTTCAGGCAGTGCTTCACCACTCAATAAAACGCTGGAGGGTGACACAAGTTCTTGGCTTACACTAGATGTGATATAAAGTCTTTGTATCCACTAAGAATGAAGATAAACTGTGAGCAATAACTTTAGAAGGAAGGAAGGAGGGAGGGAGGAAAGAAAGAAGGAAAGAAAGAAAGAAAAGGGAAGAAAAGAAAAAGAAAGAAAGAAAGAATACCCTACCAAAATTAAGTCAGTTCAGCTGAACATGAAGACAAAACACCTCTGACATACAAAGATAGATGATTATTGTCAAAAGTAAGGAAGTCACTCAGTTGGATTTAACATTTATAACCATGTCACTCAAAGAAACAGACTTGACTTCTGATCTCTCTTATTATAATCCTTAGCAAGTCCCTTTACTTCAGACCTATAAACACCTCTCTACACAGGAGCTACTCTGCGTAACTCGCTCTTTGCTTACTTCTGCCCTCTCATCATCACTCCTTGAACTTTGTGAAATTCTTTTTGTGTTTCTGAAGGAGAAAACCAAGATCTCGCTGAAAAGCAAGGGTAAGGAGAGAAGGAACATGTCCCAGAATTGGTTAAAAGGGGACACTGTGTAATGAAAGAAAAGCGGACATTGAGCCAGCCTTCAGGAGTTGTGGGTCAAAGCCCATTTTGCTAAGGAATCCTCATCTTTCCTTCAGTTCTCTTCTCTGGGAACTGTGCACATAGTAATCACTCAATAAATATTATTCTTTGAAAGAAGAAAAAAACTAAAAAAATAAAAGTGCTTTTATTCCTGCTGTTAATGTGCTCATTCTTACTCCATAGTTTTGCCTTTTCCAGAATGTCATATAGGTGGGGTCATGCAGTATGTACAATTGATACAATTTTGTCTCCCTAATTTTATCCAAAAGCTAGATCCATGTAAAATTGATATTCAGGCATATTCAATGGATGACAGATGTGAAAATTCCCTCAAATCACTGGACTATGTGATTGCTAGTAGCATTTTTTCAATATTCTACATTTCTAAGGCAATGAAAATTTTCTTAGGGATATTTTAATGGCTATTGAGTAGTGGTTAGAGAATAATAAAGTCAACAGTCTTCAAAATAGCAGCTGCTAGCTGTTAGTTATCTTCCATGGTACAGGGACTATGCAAATTTCTTTCTACTTATCATCTGAATTATTTAGAACAATCCTGCAAATAATGATCATTTTACAAATGATAAAACTTTGATTCATTGACACTAACAGTATCATTACAATTACTTATGGGTGTAGATACAGGATAAATATTTAGGAATATCTGCCTCTGAGTCACTGCTCTTTTTCATACTCTAAGCCTTGTCTTTCTTCTTGGTCAGAATTAGACCTTTCTTTTGTTGCCTCAAATGTTTTAAAAATGTTTGGCATCTCTCCAAGACTAGGCTTTTTGTTGGCTAATTATAATCTTGAAAATGAAAGTCTCCAGTTGTCCTTCAGGGGCCATTGAGAAAATATTGCTATATGTTCTGTTCCTTAATAGCTCCACTACTATAAATAATGTATATGGCCTGGCCCATATCAGGCCTCATTAAAAAAGATGGAGTTTCCAACAATTCACTCATATAATCAACTGTGAATCAACAACACCATCTGATTAACTCTGGGTTTCTGCTTGAGAGTTGCCCGCTCTGTGCAGCCACACCACGATGCTGGTGTGGTGTTGATGAAGGGGCTAGGAACTATATTTTATATGTGAGATAATGAAGGACCCAAACCAGGGCTGTGGCTTCAAGGAACAACAACTCATTTGGCAAATAAAAATGAGGAAATCAAGATATTTTCAAAAACCACAGACCTAAAGTTTAATCTCACCTGGTTTACCACTGCATTCAGGCATGGTGGGGGATGTTTGCAGGTGTGATTGGTTGGGGGAGCCTAGTGAGTGTTGAGGAAGCTCAGGAAGCCTCTCCGGATTAAGGAAGAGAGCATGCAAGTGCCCAAGTTTAGTTCAAGGGTAATGCATTGAGTTTTAGAAAGTATGTATAATTTGGAGGTACTTCATGGTCCGTTTCTTAAAACTTTCCATTTCTCAGTCCCTGGGGAACTCTACTTAAATTCTAAGTAGAGTGGTGATAAAAGAGTAAGTAGAAGGTAAAAGATCTAGAAAATTGTGAGCGCCTCGTAGCAGTTTCTGCAACAATTAGGTGATAACACACTTGGCCAGACACAAGAGCTCTCACACTGGGGATCAGAAGCATTTGCACTGATATTGCTGGTTGTGCCAACAGTGGTACTTACGTTGGGCACTAGCATTGTAGCAACTTCAGTAGGATCTGTCATTTTCTTCTTCTGTTTGTGCTCAGAAGAAGAGGAAAATGGCAGATGCTGTGGATTGTCAAAACAGCCAACTTAATGAGCATGCTGGAGACACTATCTTGGAATCTGTTAGGTAGGTGGACCAAATTAGCCTTAACAGGAGAGAAACAGGAGGCGGGAAATAGGATAAAACTGCAGAGGGCATGGGTGAGACTATAGATTTGGGGCAGAGAAGGCTCACATGTTACCTGATAGTTTAGCGGGGTTCACTCACTACGTGAATGGATGTGTGTGAGTGTGTTTAGTTAGATTTCTAAAGCCTCATTCTGTTGAACTCTGTGGGATACAGGATATGGGGTTGAGCCAGTAGAGTGTAAACCAAATGATTTGGCACCCAAAAGTTAATACATGAAGAAAGAAAAGGTTATTTGAATTTATCGTTCGAACAGATAGAAAACAATTAATATCTAAGAAAATTAAGAATTAAGGTCCTGCGGAGACATAAGAAATTATTAAGTGAAATTACAAACTCTTTTAAGTGGGTAACGTAAGGGATAAATTTATGTGAAAGGAAGGATTATCACCGAAAGAAGAAATTGTCATTCTAAGAATTCGAGTAAAACAGCCCCCACAGGTCTGGAAGGACGATTATTAAATAAGCTATACTAAACTGCACTGAAAATTTTTTATTTTGCACAGTGAGTCAATCATTAAAGGTTTTTTAGGTCAGCTAAATTCAAGGCTTGGTTATTTATCCCAACCTGTCCTCGTTCCTAGATGAGAGCTGGGATCTGTGGGGGCTCAGCCTGCTGAGTTCAGAGAAAGCTCAGGAGGAAACGGCTCCGGAATTGGGATGAGGCGGTGATAATTGTGCTGCCACAGATAGATATGAGGGGTTACCATAGCCATGGCTGTTGGACCTGCTTTTTATCAAACTAGATCCATGGATGGGGAGAGCCTACTTCATTCATCAGCTTGTAGTAAGGACACTTTGTGTCTGAAAATGCAGTGCTCTTTCAGAGCACAAATTGCTAGTTTATATATACATATGTATATCCTACTCTGTGCACAAGGCACTGTGAATGCTGTGTGAAGGAGGCAAATCCTTTCACTCAGCAATCTACCACTTAGTGAGGGAGATGACAGGTAAACATGAGACTGCAATTCATCTTAATCAAAATTTTGGTAAAAGGCATTGCCAGTTACAACAGAAACACTGAAGGGCAATGAGTCCAATTTGGCTATTGAGTAAGAATTCCTCAAAGGGTTTCACGTAAGCTGTATGATGGAAGACATCAAAATTGACAGCCGAGAAATGGAGCAGAATGTTGGAAATACTTAACTAGAAGTACTGATGGGAAGCATTATTCTCCACTTGGCAAAATTGAAAACATTCCCTGACAAAGTTACCTCCAGCGAGTTGTAAAGCCACCTCAAGCCAGGTCAAAGGAGGAAAAGAATGAATGAACACGCACAATTTAAAAAATGAGTCCTTTTCTTCCAGGAGGGTTCATTTATTTAGAGCTGGGAGTAGAAAACCAGAGTTCACAGGTTTTCTCTCAACCTTACAGGCTGCTAACTTCTTTGGCTTTGTTTTAGGCCAAGATCATAAAAATTCTACCCAGTGTAAATAGGAGTTGAAGTAAGCTGGACCCTGAAAGGATTTTTTTTTAAATGAATTATTTCAACTCAACTTAGTTAAATTAAATTAAATTAAATTAACTTAGTTAAATTAGAGTATTTTCTGAAATATCAACTGGTCTGGCTCTAGAATGCCAAAGAGCCAAAAGGCTCAGTGAAACCACAGCTCCAGCTTTTAGGGCATTTCCATGTGGCCTTTCTCTTCAGGGAAAGTATATTGACAGTCTGGAAATGTTCAAAAACTAGGAGGAAAAACAAAGAATTAAGCTGCAATTCTCAAAGGTCTAAAAACATTTTGTTTAAAAAATAACATTTATATTAAATGTTACTAACCCCGTTTTGCGTATTTTTGTTCAACGGACATTTGATGGCTAGTCTACGACAGAAGTGTGGTTGGGTGTGAATAGAAAGAAAATCTCATTCCTGACACAAGATATCCAGTCAATATCCACCTTTGTTATTTCAGAGGAACACTTGCAATCCTCCTCGGTATGAAGCACCAAGGAATCTGGGTGTTTATTCTCACACTCGGAGGGAGACTGATGTGAGTAATTGGTCTCGTGTTGAAACAACTGAAATCTAAGTGTTAAAGAAAAACTTTCCAATAATAAGTGAGTTTAATAAAATAGTCATTCTGAAGCACATATTTCTAAGGAATGCTTAGGGTATTGCTAATCCATGTAGCAGTAAGACCTTTTGAAATGCTGCCCAAGGCGAGAGACTATAATAATTTTTGAGAATCTCAATATCCATAAACATTAAGGTCCCATCAATCAACCTGGACTCCTTAGAATAGACTTGGTCTTCACAGGTCTGGATTTGAGTGCAGACACCTCTAGTTATTAGCCTGGCCACTTTGGACAATTTATTAACCTCTGCAAGTCTCAATTTCTTAAGATGTAAAAGGCACATAATATGCTTGAAGGATTCTTATAAAGACTACAAATCATATATGAGCTGCCACCATGTTCCTGACCCCGCCGACGTGTGCCAACATCACATTTTCCTTAATAACCATGTTATAATAGCTCAATCTTGCCAAATTAGCAGAAAATCTAGTATTTTCTCCAAAGCCAACTGCCATCAATATTCTTGAAAATCCTTATACCTGTCTATCTATCAGAAATTCTTGCTGCTTCTATGTTGCCACCTGTCAAAAATGCAGAAGCTCTGACATAACCCTTGAGGAGGGACTCAGCAACCAGACTGTCTGACACCAGAAAATCCCATCATTTAATCTCAGTTCAAACTCAGCTGCTACCTGGCCAAGAGTGGTGGGATGCTAATGCCATGGGTCCCTGTGCTGATGCCCTGGCAGTGTGCAGCCAGAGAGCCTTTACTGAGCTATTCACTTACACCCGGTGCCATGCTCTAACACTTGGTTATTTATTCAGGTTCTGTTGATTCTCAAACTATAAAAATTCTGCCATAACTAAACTGCCAAGACCCTGATCTTAGAATACGTCATGTAACTGCAGCATTCACTCCCTAGAGAACCACTATTATATACTTTCTGTCTCTATAGATTTGCCTGTTCTGAACAATTCACATTAGCAGAATTATACAATCTGTGGTCCTTTGTGACTAGCTTCTTTTACGTAGCAAATCGGGTAAGTGTTTTCAAGCATCATCCACATTGTAACATCAGCAACCTAATTCCACTAGTTGGTCTTATATTTAATATGATGGTCTACCCATAGGGCCTAACGCTGTCCAGACACACACATACAAAAGTGTATCTTCATCTTCTCTGTATGATCAGAGAGGCTATTTAATACAGTAAAGCCTTAACTGGACTTGACGGATTATACACTTGGAAATTTGGGTTCTAGTCCTGGACGTACCTTTAACAAACAACGTGTCCTAGGTCATGCCATTTTCCTTCTCTGGAGCTCAATTTTCTATTCTGCAAAGTAGAGTATATTTAATAACATTAGTAGTTTTCAAAAATATTTTTTGAGTTAGTAGAATGGCTCTCCCTCTTTTCAATTATTTTTTAATCAAGCAAAACTGATACCGACCCTGATATCAGTTTCCTCACATTAAACCCAGCATGTATGGGGTTAAAACCAAAACTCTCATTCCCTGCTTACTCTCTGGCTTCCTGGCTCCAGAATCCACTATCCTCCATGGAGACAGACACCATCAAGGACAAGCACCTGGATTATCTCCTCCCGCAAAGAGATACGGGCTGGTGGGCAAGCTGCTGACCAGCAAGGTCATGAGCGCCCTCCTGTCTGCAAGTAGTCTCAAGGCCAAAGACAGGCTGGTGGGAAAGCTCCGACCAGCAAGGCCATATGCTCCTCCTCCCCTACCTAAAGCCCCAAATAAAAACCCTTCCTTTTAGCTTTTCAGGGAGTTTGGGATTTCAGCATTAGCTGCCCTCTCTCCTTGCTCCGCGTTGTGCAAAAGTAAAATTCCTACTTTCTCCCACCACTCCCGGTGTCAGAGATTGGCTTGCTGCACAACGGGTGAGTGAACTCATTTCAGGTTCCGTAACAAAACTTCTTTTGTCCCCTAACATATAAAACCTATGAGAATGGAACTGCTCTGGTTGAAGTCTGTACTATTTATCAAAGTACTGTCTTTCAGCTCCAAAGATGTCCTTCATTATCTGCTCTGTGAGAACTGAGACGGACCCTGTAAACGATTCACTTTTGCATCTAGCGTGACATTCAGATTTCTCAGTAGAGGGTGCTGAAGACACACCGCAGGAGGAAGGGGTTTCTTTTCCCGGTCTGGTCTACCTCTAATTTATTCTTCTACTCTTTCTGCATGGAAGTCAGTGGCACGTCTGAGGGAGATCCACTGATTCTTACCCCAATCAAGTTATAGCCTCACCTTCACGAACTTCCCACTGAATTTCACAATCTTATGGGTACGTTGTCAGTGAGTCTCGCAAGCACTCCAGCTGTTGGCTTCCCACACTGGGCCTGCCTGCATCCTAGCGGAGTGTTTTCTGCTTGCCAGGCCCAGCTGCAATTCCCTTGCTTCCAGCCCACCTGCAACATGGAAGGGTGTTTCCACATGCCAGTCCAAGCCATGATTCCTTGTCCTCCAGCTTTGGTCCAGCATGAATGGACTAGCTCTGACCCAGGACAACCAAGTAAATTTCTCCGTCATATTTTGAATTTCAACTAAAACTTCTCCAACAAAGTTTAAATCCCAGCCTTGGTGAGGGATCCCCACTTCCAAGTTTATTCTTTCCTTGGGTACTCTTCTTCAATCTAGGTTATTTAGAATTCTCTTTACCCTTTAAAGTTAATCCCTTGTTACTAGATAATAATTCTTGATGTTAAACATTCCTTGTTCAGATTACTGTGTTGTAATCTATTCTCTGACTGGATCCTGTCTAATACAAAACTGCCATGGGACAAGGGGCTGGAGGTTTGTCTATTCACTACTCCTGTTTACCTGTGGGAAGAATATGCTATCAAAGGAGAGATACAGTTTGAAAATCACTGGACCAAGTAATCTTTCTGCCCTGACATTGTCAGGTCCATAATGATGGCAGGTATAGTGAACTCAAATTGACAAAGGTTTTCAAATGCAGAAATTGACGGGATCCATCACCACCTCACAAACAATGTTCTGTAACAGAAAGTCCACTTAACTTTGAATGAAGACATCTGGGTCTATAACTTGGATCCACTACTAAGAAATATACTTAGTCAAAATGTGAAATCTCTGTGGGCCTTAGTGTCCTCATTTATAATTTGGGGTCTGTAATCCTGGGAATTTCACAGGATTGTCATGGAGATCATTATGATAATACACATGGCATTTATTTATATACCATGACTATCAAATATACTAGTGGTTGTGATATCTCTTGCTTTTGTTGTCACAACCTTCCTTATTTTTCATACTGAAAAACTGAAGCCTAGAAAGTATTAGAAATTTACCTAAGATCACCTGATAAGACTCATCATGTGTTTGTCCAGTGCAATATACTTACCTCATAACATAGTACATTTTGATGACATATAGGAAAACCATACCAGAAGGATCTACCATACGTACTTTCATGTTTTGAATTGGTATTTATAAGGAAATATCATTTGTAAATATGTAAAAATTAATTTGGTATAATTTATTTAAATTCTTTATTAAATATTTATGATTTTTAAAGATTTTTGATATTCTTGTTTTCACCAGAAGAGGCCACTATGATCCAACTTAACGGAATTATTATCACATTGAATAATTCTATTTGCTTTAGAAAATTGCCAGGCACTTCAAAAGGCAATGGTTATGTCTTTCTTTTGTCTTTACTCTTCTTTCAAAGGCAGCCACCTCTTCCATCTGAGAGCAGTGATTGTAGACACTCTTTCTTGCTACTCCTTAGAAGAAACCAAGATTTTAGAGATAGACAGACACAGATTCCAATCTTGGTTCTACCACAGAGACAAACTGCTTAATGCTGGGAAGTAACTTAAAATTGTTCCGTTTTGCAAAACGAAAATGATAGCTTCTAGCTTCTTTGCATTTAAAAAAATTAAATGAGGTATTGTCATTAAAGTTCTTAAAATAGTACCTGCAACATAGAAGAAGATGAACACGTCTTAGTTCCTACGCCTTTAGACTCTCTGATGCCCTGCTGCTCATCTCACTCCATTATCACCAAGTATTTTTTAAAGAATTCTAAAATGGTTTACGTACATTTACCTGAAAATGGAGAAATGGGTGGAAGGCTAAATTCAAGGCTGTTTAAAAGGTGATAATAGTGACTGGTGGGGAGAGATTATGGATTTATTAATTTTTTTCATCTTTAAATTGTAATTAAATTTTTATCTTTATATTTTAAAAATAATGAACACATACTACTCTTTAAATATAAAATATTAAAAAAATTAACAATAACTCATTTTGCCTTAGATAGCTTTCCTATTTCTGGAATCTTTTAGCTAAAGGGGATATGTGAAACTGAAAGGTAAAATACTAAAGGCAATGGTCATTTTGTTGCCTGTCAGCCTTAACCAAAGCCGTCCTTTGGAGACACAGCTATTGGATTTGGTTTTCTTTCATTACATGATAAGAAACAGTTAATAGATTATGGTTACAATGGACAGAGAATTACTCAGTACAGAAGACACGAGGTAGAGAAAACCTCTGAAGAGAATGATCAGGAATATGTCTTTCTTTTCTGATGATTACATTTTGTAAAACACAGCATGATGAAAGTTTTATAAACCTCAAACACAAACACAACTGAATAAATGTTTCGTGTGTGTGTATGTGTGTGTGTGATGTCAACCTGTACTAAGAAAGGCAAGGGCATTATCAACGAAGTTTAGGATTTTGACTGTCTTTGGGAAGGGAAGAGGAAAGAGGATGAAAGAATGGAAGGTCTTGATATTGTTCCCGCTCTTAAGTTAGAAAGGTGGGTTCACAGTTAAATGGCGAGTTCCTTTAACTATTTTAATTCATAGTGAATACACAAATGCATATACATTTACATATTTGCATTTATTCTAAAGCATATATCAATTCTTATATAGTGATAATTTTATTAATTTTGACAAAACAAAATGTACCTGAAAAGCACATACCAACAACTTGAGTAATATTCGCCAACACCAAAGGTAAATTATATGAGCGCCATTATTGTATTTTCCTATCTTTGAGTGACTTTTTTTGGAGTTTTTGGCACATATCTTTGCTGCATATGCTGTTGCCATGGGACTAACTATTTCAGAAGCAACAGCTGTGTCAAAGAGCTTGAGCATGAATTCTGTCATAGTCATTGTTAGATTACTCTTAACGTTTTCTTTTTTGGCCAGCTGTGCATTTACAATTTTAAGAATTTATCATATGAGCTTGTTTTGTTTTGGGGGCAAACTTATGCTCAGAGCCTGAAACTGTCTTTGCCAATAGTTTACAGAGCTCAGGTTCACCGTGGGATTTATTGTGGTTACACAAGCCAATAGCATGAAGGATAATGTCTCTTAGTAAGCCAGTGAAGAAATTCCATAGCATACTCCAAACCAGTGATAGATTAATCACGCTATTTTTCCAGGTAAGGGGTGATGAAAAGAATAAGGTCCAAATTGAGCTCAAGGTGAATCTTTTAATACGAGGAGACACTCAAGAGAGATGGCTTGACCAAGTGAGAGCTGATGTCCAGCTGCCAGTGCAAAAGGAAAATGAAAAGTCCTTTTGCTGTTGCTAGAGTATGTTGCCAGGGAACAATGGTGTGGTGTTGGCCAGCAGGCTGATCTTCATGGGGCCTCTGTGCAGTTTGTCACCACTACTGATAAGGAGCTGATAACCCAGTGTCTTTGGAGAGTTTATTTAGGTCAGCAAAGTGTTGTCTTGCCCAGACTGAAACTCTCGAATAGTCTCACAAACTCACGGTATTCGTAGTCTAAATGTCCCCTTGCCATAGTTGCTTGTCCGTATGTTCTTGCTGATAAATCCCCAGTGGGGCCCTTCCATAGCTGGGCCACCGAGTTCTTATCAACGACAACAGATGAGATGACGAGATCCTGACGCAATTTACTTCATTCTTATATCAAAACAACTTTTTTTTGTCTTTAAGCATAAACAAGTAAATTAAAACAACTTCACCTGAGTCATAAACAAGTGAATTTGAAATCATATGAAACCAATACACAAGAGCTGAAAATATGACATTTATAAATATATCAGGAAAGAATCACCCATAGCGTATAATAAATGCCATGATAATTAAAGACGCATCCAGTAAAACACAACCTGATCACGATGGGAAAAATTCTTTGTAACATGCTCTTTTCGTATTTGCATGGGTTTTCTACAACTGAACATTAAGCTGTGGTGCAATGGCCAACACATTTACCGGAACCTTGTCTGGTAGTTTGTGGACTAGTGTACACTTTGACAGTACGTTTATCTCAGGAAGCGATTAAATACGGGCACCAGACATGTTTGGGCTTGAAACAAAAAGAAGCTATAGAAGAGCCACAACCTTTATACTCAAGGACACTGTTCCAGGAAATTTAAATATATGCAGCTATGTCAACAGTAGCCTTATTCTAAGTTCTGATCCATCAATAAATAAACTCATCAACATAATTTAAATCACTGATGTACTCTAATGTTAATATTTATTATATAACAACTTAAATGTGCGTGCTATCTATTAATTTTAAAAGAGAGCTAGAATGTATGAGATTCAAATCAACTATTTGCAGAATTCCTTTTTCTGAAGAACCTTAGAGTCTTGGCGAAAACCACGGAATGCTGCCTGGCTATAACCATGATGGATCATGGGAGTTCCAGTCCAGGAACCTGAAGTAGAAGCTGAATGGGTTGCACCCAGCTCCTGTACTCTGGCCATGAGACACCCGAAGATCGTGCCATGCTACCGATATACCTTGTTCGTGTCTGGGCCACATGAATTCACATGTTTTGCCTTTCTTTTACTTTTTTGTCTTGTAGGGTCATTCTAATTTCTCTGGTGAGAAATGGAAGCAAATACTAGCTTGGGAACCTTGGTCTGGCTGTTAAATCCATGCTTGGAATGAATTTATTTGCCCACGGAAATGCTTATTGGAGGTAGATGTTTCTAGCCAAATATGGCCGAGCATTACAGGCTTTAAAATCTCTAATAACTTGCTTCCTATTTTGTGGAGATTTTTTCTTTTCTTTTCTTCTTCTTCTTCTTCTTCTTTTTTTTTTTTTGGTGAAGAAGATTGTCCCTGAGCTAACATCTGTGCCAATCTGCCTCTATTTTATATGTGCCATGCTGCCACAGCATGGCTTGATGAGCAGTGTGTAGCTCTGTGACTGGGATGCGAACCCACAAACTGCAGACTACCGAAGTAGAGTGTGTGAAGTTAAACACTATACTGCCGGGCAGGCCGCCTATTTCACAGAGATTTTTTTAAATTATTCTTTTAAACATCTACTGCATGCCCAGCACTGTGTCTTTTGCTTCACAGCAGTGTGTACTTGCATATCTGTAAAAAAATGAAAGCCAGATATTCCATTTAAAAATCTTTCAGGTTACATTTACAGTTTTTGTTATATTAGAAGGATACAATATCTGGAATATTGTAAATATTAGCATTTAATAATAAAATTATATCAACATTTTAATTGTGTTTAATAGAATATAAATTCCACAATGATTTGATACCCACCATCATCATTTAAAATAAATCAACAATTTTCTTTAGCATAAAATACTTTATTTTCTCTTTTATTCTTCCACTCATATTTCATTTCCATTTCCTCCATAATTTCCATTCTTATGTAATATATTTTTAAGTTTGAAAATCTTTTACTGATCACCCCATCATATCTATCAAAATTAAAATTTATACATTAATTGGAATTTTTATGTTTGTTTTATTTTCCAAGACCCTGTATGTTGTAAGTCTCTTCTGGATTGACGTAAGTTCTTCTTCTTCTTATTATTATTATCATTAGTACACAGCTAATCAAAATGACATGGATATATTATAAAATTTGATAATTATGAAAGTTGGAAATATATCTTTTAATGAAATAAAAATTGCCACTTAATAAAAATGATGCATAAAACAAAAAACTAATCATCTGACAACTATAGTATCTTTTTTGAAGATAGAGAAAGTAATCATCTGCAAGAGGAAATAAGATGAGAATTAGTTATAATTGAACCAATCACTTTACGGTAATTTGATAAACTGTTTTTGACTGTCTTAATGAATAATAGACAGTGAATCTGAAAATAATAACATAGAAGCTTTATCCTTAGGTATTATCCAATATAATGTGAAAATTTAGGTTCCAGAAAATATTTGGTTAATTCTCATGATTAAAATATTCTCATGATTAAAATCTCTCTCCTTTAGCAACTCAAAGGAGCAATCTTTTTAAATAATGACTAGTCCAAGGATGAGTTTTAAGAGTAGCTGGAAAAAATTTCTTAGGTGCAAGCTAATAAAATATTACTGTTTTAATGTTAAATATTTCTTACAGGATCTCTTTTAGTTTTGTTCTCAGGAGCCGCTCCTTCAAGAGGACTATTTTCTTTGAAAAAGCTCAGAGATCCAGGAGAAAAGAACGTAAATGAACATTATTATTATTTCTACACCCCGTTCTACCATATCTCAATTCAGAAGATATGAAGTCACTTTTCTGTTACTAAGCTTTGTATCCCCACTCCAACCCAACCCCAAACACAGAGGTTTGTGGGACCCTTCCCATCCCCGGACAAATCACCATAGTAAAACTTATAATAGATAAGGCATATGGATTTCTTTTATAAAGAGGGGAAAGGAGTATTTGTGAATCCAAAGATATTTACAGGCAAATCTATTGTAAGAGATTTTACCAATGAAAGTTAAAGATCTGGAAAATGATCTTCTCGGGATCTATGTGATCAAATGAAGATCCTTCCTTTAGCACACTCTAATCATATGCATATATTGAAGAGAAGTACCGTATAGAAAAAAATGTAATCCTTACAAAAGAGATTAAAACCATGGATTGAACGTCTTAAATATTCACTCTGTAGCTTTAAAATTAGACCTAAGACTGCAGGATAAGGATGGCATTAAACATTGTCCAGATTTGATCTGTAAGATTGCCATCTTTGAATATGTCACTCGACTAGTGGACACTTTTCTTCATGTGAGCCAGGAAGGATAATATGCTGGCGAGGTAGGGAGATCTAAAAATTATGTTTCTGTGAGCCTCTCCCCACACTCTGGAAACCTATGCTTTGCCAAGTTGTATAGCTGATACTGGAATGCAGACCTGAAAAGGCATAGTCCTTGCCCTCCTAAATCCACAGTATAGTCATGCAGACAGACATACAAGCAGATGATAACTACACATAGTTGTTACTCTTTGTGGATGTGTGTGTTACAATGGATGTCATTACAAGATGCCAAGGAAACACAAACCAAACAACTCTCCGATTTTTCTGGGGTATCAGGGGAGTCTGTCACATCACAAACTTTATTTGCTTTGATCACCTGTGCTACACATTTCTCAAGAGAGTATGAGAATCCAAAATCAGGAAGTGTCGCTATAATGCTTTCTTTGACAAAGTGGTATTTCAATATGATATCATAATAACTTAGCCTATGTGGTTGTAATGACTTCTTTACTGCTACCTATGCCCCCACATTCTTTACGAAGCTTTAAGCTATGCTGAAATTGAACATTCTTCTTTAACAATTATCATTCCTACTAATAAACTAATTTGGCGGTTTTCTGGAGGTCAACAGGGTAGATGGTTTTGAATTTGACTCCTGTTGAAAAAAGTGCGCTTAGCCCAATAGATGGCACTGTGATATAAATTAGCAAAGTTATGAAATTGAAATAAAAAAACAAAAATGTAATCATTATCTTTTTTCCCCCTCAAGCAGACTTTATGAAGCATTAATCAATTCAGAGAAGCTAATAAAATGCCTGGAAAATGAATCCCAATGTTATTTAGATTATGGCTGTTTATCAATAAACAGAAGAAATTTATGGGCCAGCTATTGGAGTGTACTAAGTGACAAGCTGGTCAACACAGATTTGACCCTGATAAAGTTTGGGGATATTTTTGATGCAAACGTTCAAGTTTGGATTTGTTTGCGGGATGAATTCCATTATCCTTTTTTTTTTCAAGGAGTCAACTTTGACAGTCCTTGCGTTGAAATCAAGTAGTCTTCACAGCAACTTCTTTTGTAAATTTTAACATCCTGCCAGCTCTTTGCCTGAGATGCCAGTCTCTTTAATATGTCAGGAGAATGTTTATCTACCACAGTGAACTAACATTTATTTTTGTTCTAAATTAGAAAAACAATAGGACTGAATCAGCTTGACATGACATTTAGCTGAACACCATCAGGGATGTTTTCATTGCTGAGGATGAAGAAATATAAGGAGAGACGAGTCCGAAAATTGAAGTGGATGCTGCATTCAGAAAGGGGCTGTCTGAAGTGAGGCTGGTTGGAGACCAGGGGAATGTTTTCTGATCATCAAAAACCTGGGATAATGATAGTCTGAGAACATGTATAAAAGATTCTGTATTTTGAAGAGCATTCACAGTCAATATTTCACTTGTTTCTCAGCAGTATGTTAAGAAAGAAGTTAGAAAACAGAGAGTGAAGTATTATCATATTCTGATGAGGAAACTGAGTGATCTTGACTTAGTTCACAGCCAGCATTTGAGAGGACGGCTTGACACAAGGACAAAGACCATTTTGTTGTTTTTCATTCTAATGACCCGTCAGTAATAAAAAAGAAAAAATCTTGGGGCCAGTCCGGCGGTGTATTGGTTAAGTTTGTGCACTCTGCTTCAGCAACCTGGGGTTCATAGGTTCAGATCCCGGGTGTGGACATACACACTGCTCATCAAGCAATGCTGTGGCGGTATCCCTCATACAAAAGAGAGGAAGACTGGCACAGATATTAGCTCAGCAATAATATTCCTCAAGCAAAAAAGAAGAAGATTGGCAACAGATGTTAGCTCAGGGCCAATCTTCCTTACCAAAAAAATAAAATTAAATAAATAAGTAAACAAATCTTCACTTTAAGAAGTCTGTTTCTATTCAGGTTCAATTTTTTGCAAAGTGGGATGACGTAAGGGTTAGAAGTTATATTTTTGTAAATGGGGGCTGGCCCCGTGGCCCAGCAGTTAAGTTCTCACGCTCTGCTTCGGCGATCCAGGGTTTCATCGGTTCAGATCCTGGGCTCAGACATGGCACCACTCACGAAACCACGCTGAGGCAGCATCCCACATGCCACAATTAGAAGGACCCACAACTAAAAATATACAACTATGTACCGGGGGGCTTTGGGGAGAAAATGGAAACATAAAACCTTTAAAAAAAAAAGAAGTTATATTTTTGTAACTGAAGATTCCTTCTACGTCATAGCCTGTGCCCTGGAAGACAAGGTGACATAGCAGGAAAGACACAAAGCTGGGAGTTAGCACACATGGATCTTACCAATTCATCTTTCTGGGTCTGTGTTTTCTCATTTATGTAGCAATAGGGTAAAAAGGATTATTTCTAGAGTCCCTATTAACACTAAAATTCAATTATTATTTTAGTTTTCTAATGTTGAATATAATAAATGATGTTAAATTGAATGATCTCATTACCATACATGGTAAATCATATTTTAGAATAAAGGTTGAATTATTCCTTTGTAAGTCTGTGAACACAGCAGTGAATTTCTAGGTTTTCCTGACGTCATCAATATTTTTGGAAATAAGTTCATTAGAAAGAACGATTCAACCTCGTTTGTAGAGAGTTTGTTTTTGTTCCCTCCCTACGTCCTTCCCTTCCTTCCTTCCTTCTTCCCATGGATATTGACTGAACAATTACTGTGTGCTAGGGACTATACCTGGTACTGGGGATATAGCAGTTATAAGTCAAACTTTGACACTACCTTTTAGAGCTTACAGTCAAGTCAACAAACAATTAGAACATAGAAACATATGTGCTAAGAAGGTGGAAATATGGACCAACAGACAGGGCCACATCCATCCAACTCAAAAGCAGAGCCCTGCTCTGTATATATCAGTTTATTTCTTTGCATTTTACCTTTTCCAACTTCGAAGATGGCACTTTCACATTCTCAAAGACTCTTGTGCTAAAGGGAACATCTCTAGATACCATCTGTACTAGTTTCCTAGGATTCTGTAACAAAATGCCACAAACTGGGTGGCTTAAAGCAACAGAAATTTATTCTCTCATGGCCGTGGAGGATAGAAGTTCAAAACAAAGGTACTGACGAGGCCACACCCCCTCCAAAGGCCCTAGGGAAGGGTTCTTCCTGGCCTCATCTTGTTGCCTGTGGTTGCTGACAATCCTTGGAGTTCCTTGGCTATTGCAACATAGCTGCAATCTCTGCCTCCATCTTCATGCGGCCTTCTCCTGTGTCTCAAATCCTGGTGGCTTCACGTTCCTCTCTCTCTTTACAAGGACACCAGTCATTGAATTCAGAGCCCACCTTCATCCTGTAGGACCTCATCTTAAATTGATTATATCAGCACATATCCTATTTCTAAATAAGGTCACATTCACAGTTTCCAAGTGGAAATGAATTTCCGAAGAACACTATTCAACTCAGTACAAGACTTAGTAGCCAAAGGGAAAAAGAGATATGAAGGAAGAAGGCAGAAGTGAGACTTTATTTGTTAATACAATATACAAATTTTTAATGGTTATGCACATTATATGTATTAAGAAAAAAATAGAACATGGTTTAACGATAACCATAATTTAATAATAATAACATGTTTATACATTTATAACGAATCATCTTTCCATTTAAATGTTTATAAAACACAGTCAATCCAGAGATAGCTGGATTCTGAGCTGATCACAGGCAGCTATAATCCTGGACTTTCCCCAAATCTCACGGAGGTCAGTAGCCTCATCTTCATTGCCCACCAAGCCAGAGGAGAGTGTCCTTTTCATTCTCCTCATCCTTCAGGGAAGACACTAATGAGGTGGTCAAAAGGGAAAGGCCATAGGAAGATGCAAAATGCAAAGTCTGAACAATCTTAGAACAGAATAATAATAATAATTAGCCTCTGAATTATTGAGAATGTGAAGAATTCTTGACAACATAACGATTCCACTAAATTTCCTTCCAATTTTCTTCAATTCAAAATCAATTTCATATTTACCTGTCTTGCTATTAGAGATGACAAATTTAATGTGCGGGACTCTAAATAATGACAACATAAGATCTTTTTATGATAGATTTGTTTCTAAGCCCTCAAGTCACAAGTCAAACTTCTTAAGACACAATCTATACTCTTTGCAGTTTATTCAGTCCTTGGAGAATTTTAATTGAGGAACAATTTGCTTCTGTAAAATGCAAGTAAAACAAATGCTCTGAAATTTTAGGCTTTTCCCCTTTATGGGTCAGACTCCAATTGAGTAGCAATTTTGAGTGAGTCTGGTCTCTATTCCATAGATTCTTTCTTTTCTTTCTTTCTTTTTTCTTTTTTTTTGCCTCAGGGACTAGAAATGGTTCTATAATGAGGGCTGAAAGTTCATCAGCGTGTGATTTTCTTTGTAAATCTGTCTTGAAAGACTACAGTAGACAGAATTCAAGCTTTGCATCCAGAAAGAAAAAGGAAGAAAGAAAATGGTAACTATGTAAGATGATGTATATGTTAATTATCTTGATTGTAGCGATCATTTTACAATGTATACATACATCAAAACATCAAGTCGTACACCTTAAAATATACAATTTTTATTTAATTATACCTCAATAAAGCTGAAAAAAAAAAGTAAAGCTCATTCTACAAGTTCAAATGCAGTTTCCAGAATTATGTACTTCGTTTCCCAAATGGGAAGAGATACGAGGAGGTTAAAAAAGAAAAATAGGCTTGTCCATGATCCCTCAGTTTGGGGCATAACTGACAGTGGGATAGCTTCTTACCAGCACTCGGGTAGCTGGAGCTCTGGGTGAATTTTATAAACTTCTCAGCTTGCCAATTCAAAAGGTGCCTCCTGGGACAGAAGCACGAGGTGCCCCTTCCTCTTGCCAACACAGCTGAGCAGAGCTGGAATTCATCTCTCACCCACCCCCTCAGCTGGGCAGCTTTGTCGCTATAACTCACACACCCATAGGGGGCACTCCTAGGCCTGACTTCTAGGACAGACTTTCTTCTTTCCCCCTTCATTTTCTTTAGCTTTGATTACTGGTCCTCATTTGCTGTGATGCTAATTTCCCTGACAGAGGAAAGACATTTTACAAGTTGAAGAAATAGCAGTTGCTTATATTTATCAGCAATCATTGAACACATGGTTATCTAGCAAGTGTCCAGTATCTAGAAGGTACTATGCACAAAGAGGCAGTGAAACCCAGTGGTTATTAGTGGAGCATAGCTAGGTTTGGATTCTGACTGGTCCCATCCCTTCTAGCTATAAAACTTTAGACAACCTATATGAAAAGTTACTATTCCTTCTCAGAAAGGCTGATTTTAGTAGCTAAAATATAGGATTATATGAATTAAAAGGATTAATGCATGTGAGGATTGTTGAAAAAACAAAGTGTTCGGCACACACAAAGTGTTAGAATTAAGTATTATGTTTTAATGAATGAAGGATAGAAGCAAAAAAGATACTTGGACACTGATCATAAAGAACTTATCTCATGAATCCTACTTTAAAAGTTTTGGAAACAATTATTGCGTAATCTCTGAGAATTAGTAACTGATTTTACTAATAACACAGAGAGAAAACCAACAAGACAATGTTGTTTGTCCCTACTAATGATTCTTTCTTCATTCATAAACACACAATTATACATCTTACATCTAATTTGGCAGGTCAGGGTTGAATGTATTTGATGCTCAAGGTAGGAAATTGTCCATGGGTTTGTACTTTAATTCTTAGAGGAATAATCTCATATTTCACTTGCCTCCATTTGGGTGTGTGTATGTGTGTGTGACAGAGAGAGAGAGAGTCAGACAGACAGGGAGAGAGAAAGGAAGAGAGAGAAAGGAAGAAAGAGAATTTTAAAGGTCTTATTCAATTTTTCTTTTAATGCAATGTAAACTAAATGAGAGAGGCTTCTAGCTTCCTTCTCAGAGAGAAGGAACTTTAACCCTGCTGATAATCTCTGTGCTTAGCTTATTAGATTTATACGTAACAAGATCATAAACATTTTCGGGAAGTAAATCTGAGATGATATTAGAAAGAAGAGTTTCCATTAAAAAAAATCCAGATTCTTTTATCTCTGAAGTTTTTTGTTATTTGCTTGTTTTTCTGTTTTTTTTTTTTTTTTTTTGAAGTAAGTACTGTCATCATATCTATGGATATCAAGATTCTCCATATGAAAGATTCAGCTGTAAACCTGCATAATTTTCGCAGAAGTTGCCAACTGAATGCCTGCCTAGCTGTCGAGTACTTCCCATGGTAGGGGCTCATTGTCGAGACTCTGCACTGGCCATTATTATTTTGGAAAACTGTCTAAGGCCCTGGGTCTGCCCTTCATGCTTGTGGGCTTGTAGAAACCTGACTGGTCAGTACACCCGGCTCAGATCTATCTGTATCACAACTTCACATGGACTGATTCCAGGCTGCTGACCTGTGCACCAGAATGCTAATTTCTTCATTTGCACTAAAAAAAGAGAACTGTCTAGAACACTGGGAGGCTGACATCTCCACGAACTGAGCCGTCCTTAACTTTTGACAAATTGTTCTGGAACACTAACTAATCAGAAGGTGACTTGGTGAATTTGAAATGAGAATAAGGGAAATGTCTTTTCTTACTTGTGGGGTGGACTCCAAGAAGTGGATTTACTGTGTCAAACGGAATGAAGCTGACTAGAAGCACTATGTGGAAGGACCAGTCTATCTTTCCTCTGCTAGCATTGAGTGCTGTAATCTGTAATTTGTTTATCTTAAAATTGTTTTGAAAACCACAATGATATATCACTACACACCTATCAGAATGGTTGAGATAAAAATGTGACAACACCAAATGCTGGTGAGGATGTGGAGAAATGGAATCTTCGTACATTGCTGGTGGGAATGTAAAGTGGTACAGTCAATCTGGAAAACAATTGGCAGCTTCTTATAAAATTAAACATGCAACTACCATATAACCTAGCAACTGCCCTCTCGGGCATTTATCTCACAGAAATGTCAAACAGCTACTGAAATTACACAATAGAGGTAAGTGCACTGAGTTGCAGTGATATTTCCAATAATTATTAGTTGAAAAAACTTGATTATAAAGCTTATAAATAAAATTTTTATAAAGCAAAACAAAAAAGTGTACAAATGCATACAAAATTGAGAAGATGTTTACAAAAATATAAAGTTGTTATTGGGCAGTCAAATGGTAGTTTATTTTTTTCTTTGTTATTCAAAATTTCTAATTGCTCTGAATTATCCTATATTACTTGTGTAATGCAAAACAATACATTTTATATATTTCAAAAACCAATTTTGATGTATGTGCATTTAAAAATCTTTCCTATTATGTTTAATTATTATTAATATTCAATACCTCATAAATGTCTGTTGCCTTCTTTAAACTGAATTTTTTATTTTGAGATAAATGTATAGTCACATACAGTTGTAAGAAATACCGCTGGGAGATTTTGGGTGCCCTTTTCACAGTTTCCTCTAATGGTAACATCTTGCAAAACTATAGCATAATATCTCAGCCAGGATAATGGCTTTGATACAACCCATGGATTTTATTCAGATTTTTTGTTTTACTTCTACTCCTTTGTATATGTGTGCGTGTGTGAGTGTTTAGTTCTATGCAATTTTATCCTGTGAGTCAATTCATGCATCTATTTCCACAAGGAAGACATCCTCTAGCCCAGTTCTTAACACCTGGCCACTACTAATTTATTCTCTATTTCTATCATTTTGTCATTTCAATAATGTTACATAAATGGAATCACACAGCATGTGATCTTTCAAATTGGCTTTTATCACTCAGTGTGATTCCCTAGAGACTCATAACATTTATTGTATGTATTAACAGTTTATTCCTTTTTATTGCTGAATAGTATTCCATTGTATGGATGTACCATAGTTTATTTATCCATTCACTCATTGAAGGACAATTGGATCACCTCCAATTATAATAAAGCTATTATGAACATTTGTGTGACCCTAAGTTTTTTCAATTAATAATTATTGGCAACATTGCTGCAATTCAATATATTTACCTGTATTATGCAATTTCAGTACCTGTTTGAAATTGAATATATGTAGATTTCTTTATGGAAATAACTAAATTGAATTTATATAATTATATTTATTTCTATAAATTATATATTTATAAATTGAACTTATAGAAATTATATACAAAATTAAATATATACATAAAATACATTTTATTTATAGAAGAAGAATGAGGCAGTGAAATGAGAAGCAGCTTTGAAGTTAAACACAGCTTGGTCTCACATTCCAGTTCAGCCATTTACTGATTGTGGGATCCTGAGTATGTCACCCCAGCATTTGGAATTGAATTGTTTTATACAGAAAGTGGCACTAACCACAGCTTGGGAATTTGTCATAGAGGTACACAAGCATTTGGTACTTAGTAGATGCTCAATAAATCATGACTGCTGGTTTTGGGAGGCTAGAGCAACATGTTTTGGGCATTCATAGAGCTACCATTTGGTGTTTGTGCTGAGAAGGCAGAGCGTTTGATTCCCAGAGCAGCGGCGTTTGGCCCTCACCGGGCTCTGGGCATTAGGGGATTACTAACAAGGAAAGGCCAGCTTCTCTGAAATCTCTGTGCAAGTCTTTCCTAATCCACAAAATCCTTTATTCCTATTTTGGCAGAGTCATTTACTGATTCTTTCTACTCTCATTTACTAGCACACACCACATACAGAAGAACACGGTTTTACTTAATTCTTAGGATTGTTACCCAGGGTTGACCTCTCCACCTACTAAGTTCCGTTCCAGCAAGTTTGATAAAATTTTCTTCACATTTCTCTGGTGTCTTCCGCCTCGGTCCAGGACTTCACTACGTCTCACGTGGAGTCTTCCAGCAGCCCACTAACAGGTCTCTGCCTCCACACTTTCCCCGCCTCCTTCTGTCCTTTGTGGGACAGCCAGAGTGGGCTCTCTAAAAATAAGGATTTTCTTATTACAGAGCTTTTGCTATTTGAAAGAATTATCCCAGTGAGTAATGAGAAGTCCTGTGGGATTGTTGTTTGCACAAAGAGGCTTGTGAGAATTGAGCAAGGATTCAATTGGCTTTGACACTTACATGGAGTGCTTTTTCCCCAGTAACCCGGAGTAGAAAGTTCAAAGTCACTTTATAGGAGGAAGAAAGGATGAGCAACAACCCAGAATGTGAGGGGAGATAATTCTGCTGAGATTATTCTCAGGTGACATCACCTTTCCCAAATTGTCTATGAATATTCTGGCTGTATAGGTAAATGTGCTATACTCATTTAGTGAAGAAAATAATAGCAGAAGAGGTTAAATGTAGCCTGCTTCCAAGCTTGTATAAACAGGTCTGGACACTAGACAGCAACAACAACAAAGGACCAATTTTTCTGAGCACTAAGTGTGAGCAGGCGCTTTGCAGATGCTGTCTCATGTAATCCTCACAGCCATTTGACAGAGGAGTATTAGCATCCTTACTGTAAAGACCAGAACGCGGAGGCTTGGAGATGCTCAGTGGCTTGCCCCGGAGAACCTCACCAGCAAAGGTCAAAGTCCCTTTGAATTACTCTTTCCTTTGCATCACCCGGCCTCATGGTAGTAAAATCTTACCTCACAATTGTCTGCATTCAATATTTGTGCATGTAACGCTTCACAATAGTTTCATTCCAATAAATATTTCTTGGATGTCTATAGCATACATGATATATAATGCTCCTCCTCTTCCAAGTTTTAATATTAAATAGATATTGCTTGTTGTTTCCTCTCCTGTGTGCCTGTTTTCTAAATGCCATTACCAGCCTCCCATGAAATGTGAGGAAGATCAGTAAAAGAGAGGAGCTCAAAATTCTGGACCGTGCTGGCAGCTGCATGGGTTGTTTGAAATCGTCTAGCCCCGAGACTTTCAAATTTGCAGTAGACAGTTCAATATTTGTTTCTGGGCACCATGAACAATTAAAGTCATTAGTTCCACACTAAAAAGTTCCACATAATAAGGACTAAGATATAGCACCAAGTTAATATCTTACTTTAAATTTCAACCTCTTAGAAACATTGAATTTATATTTTTCCCAATACGCGAATATACAATCTAAGCCACAAGCATAAATTTAAGTTACGTAACGAAACCATAGAACTGACCTCATAGTTCTTCTGTTAATGACCATTTGTTATTTGTGGTGTGATCTTTACTATATATGATGAAGAGTTGACAACCGACTATATAGGTTTCAAGAATATGAGCCAGATACTTAGTATGCTTATTTGCTAATAATTTTCTGCATCCCATCTAGTACCCCACCCTAACACAAATAGAAATCTACTAAAGAAATAACCAGAAAGCTTCTGTGATAAAGGTTTAGTGTATAGATCACTGTACATCATTAATGTCTCACGGGAGCAGTCAGAACCTAGCGGAAGCACAGTCTACTTTAGGCTGATAATCTCATTTTTTAGCCAGGCAACATGAGGACTAGAGAAGCGACATAATTTGAACTGTTGTAACAGCTAGATCTTAAATTAGAATGAGGGAATCCATCTTAGAGAAAGGAAGCAATATTGTAACTATGGATGGCCCTGACTCACTAGTCTCTGCGCATGCGTTCTAGCCTGCATGTGGCCTAGATGATTAAGCACCTCTCACTTTTGCAATATACATAATCTGCTAGTTCTATGACTCTTGCTTACCTGTATCTCCCAGCTGCGATAAGATGATAACTTTGATCTCTGAGTTCCTCAGGAACATGACGACTTCCAGAAAGAAAAATTCTGCACTGGTATCCATCAGGAATGACAGAAGAGATAATGTGGCATCCTGAAGTCTGTCACACCAGATTGTTGACATCCCTAAACCCCCCTCCCTTGCCCATTTCCCCTCTACAACTGCCTCAAGATTCTGCATGATTTTAAAATGGCTCCTCAGGACACCAGTCCACCATCTTCCGATTCTGCAGGCTAATGGTATAAACTCTCCTTTCTCAACCACCGGCTCGTTTGCAAATGATTCCAGATTGCAGTGAGCAGAATGAGCCCCATTTTTCTCAGTTTCACCGTCAAACTGTTTTTACGTGTGAAGTTTATTGCCACTGTTTTAAATCTTCTTATTGTTTCTCAGTGGAAAAGGATGCTTTGGGGTAGCACACTTCCAGGGCTCCTTGCTGGTAGGGAGAGGATGTGGTTGAACACTCTCTGCCCTGTGCACCTGCACACACACACACACACACTCTCACAGTTGTAACCACTTAAAGAACAGTTCACTTTTTCTTTTTAAAAAAGCTATGAGTCTTTGTTCCCAGGACAATTTGAAAAATGGTCAAAATCTATAAAGAAGAAAATAAAAATTACCCTTATTTTTCCGCTAATTTTAACAGTAAATTTGTTTAGAGAAAAAGTTATGCAAAGTCAAAAAATAAAGCTTTTTTAAAGTACTTTAAATTTCAATGAATTCGTCAAGAAGTTATGCCTATCATCAACGATTTTAACTAATATTTTTACATTACTTAAATTGAACAACGTCTTTTGAAAGGGAAATAAAATCATCTATAATGACACAAAGACTGAGCTTCAGTCTACAAATCTCTCCACTTGAGAATTAACCTCTATGAAAGATAAGCTTCTCATTAGTGGCCTTATTCCTCTGTCAAATACCCACAGATCCACTGCTCAGTTGATGCATTTTATCTTTTCAAATTAAATCCTCCTGTAGCGAGCCTGATAAAGATGATTTAAGTAGTTGGAAAAACATGATTTTATCTTCATTTTCTAAGTTACATTTCATTGAAATAAATGTTCTTCCTCTTCCTATTTTCTTTTTAATTTCAAGGACCATCGTTTAAAGTTGATTACCCACCATTATTAAACTAAAGTACATGTAAATGAGAATAGATTTTCTTCTGAAAGAAAATACTTTTCATCTTCAGAGGAAAAGGACTATCTACTACCCAGATCCATTTGAGAGGACTTAGAGAAATCTGGCCTCCCGGTAGGAAGTCAGAGAGAGGCCCAAATTGTGCTTGTGACAGGAAAGAGCCTGGATAAAGGAGCCTGTAGAGTAGGGACACATGGTGTCATGGAGACCAGAATTTGAGGATGAGAGGAGATTAGGAGCCTAGGAAGCCTTTTTCTGTCAGTCAATGGCATTCCCCACAAACTCCTCTGTCATTAAAAAGGTCTGCAACAAGTGATATCGTCTGGTTAATTAATTGCCATTAATTACATGTGGGCATGATTAATCATCTAATTCAAAACAAGGGAAGCTTCTAGAGAGACAGAGTATTCCATAGTTAAAAGCTGATTCAGGACCCTTCCTTACCTATTAAAGAGCCAGGCATTCCCTGGTCTGTGGAGAAACACGTCTTCTCGAGGAAAGTGTGTACACAGGATTCGTGGGAGGAAAACCCATTGCCCAGGTTATGACTTACCAAGAACCAAGTTTACGTGAGATGAGATAGGCCCTCTCGGACCCTGTCACCCTGGACAGTAGCATGAGGCAGTGCCCCTTGGAATTTGCTAAGCTGAGTTGGATCTCCCAATGTAACTATGTGACCAGCAGGTAGGCATGATTACCATAGCCAATATATATATATATTTTTTTTTTGAGGAACATTAGCCCTAAGCTAACATCTACTGTCAATCCTCCTCTTTTTGCTGAGGAAGACTGACCTTGAGCTAACATCCGTGCCCATCTTCCTCTACTTTATGTGTGGGACGCCTGCTACAGCATGGCTTGCCAAGCGGTGCCATGTCCCCACCCATGATCCGAACCGACCAACCCCAGGCCACTGAAGTGGAACGTGTGAGCTCAACGGCTGTGCCACCAGGCCAGCCCCTACCACAGCCAATCTTTGAACCAGGAGTTATCATCCTCTTTATAGCTCTGAGAAAGTAAATACAATGGAACAGAGTTTTAAATTCGGAATGATAGGCCTGTGGGACACGGTGACATCAAATACCAGACAACTGGGGCCGGCTCAGTGGTGCAGCAGTTAAGTTCGCATGTTGCGCTTCTGTGGCCTGGGGTTCGCCAGTTCAGATCCCGGGTGCAGACATGGCACCGCTTGGCACGCCATGCTGTGGTAGGCATCCCAAATATAAAGTAGAGGAAGATGAGCACGGATGCTAGCTCAGGGCCAGTCCTCCTCAGCAAAAGGAGGAAGATTGGCAGCAGTTAGCTCAGGGCTAATCTTCCTCAAAAAAAAAAAAAAAAAATACCAGATAATCAAGGCAGGATATCAAAAGCAAGGCAGACAGTGTAACTGAATCGGTGGACATGACATCTCCTTTATATTTCAGTAGATGCAAACCAAGTAACTGAAGACTGAGATGGTAACTTTAAGATCAAATCCGGTTAGAAGAAGAGGGAAAGGAACTCAGAAGCACGTGAGTTCGATTCAGATTTTTCTGCAAAATGCATTCTATATGGCAATCTCAAACAACAACCAGAGGGTAGGAGAGGAGTTGAGCAGAGAGAGAGTGGAGGGAGCAGACCACCTCCTGCAAAGGCACGCTGTAGGGAACCATGAGGTGTAGGTAACAGAAGGGGTGGAGTCTCATTCTGGAATGAATATTTGAATGAAGCATTCATTTTATTCCAATACTGGATGAGAATGACAAAAATTGCGTGTCCTTTTGGTCTGAGAAATGACTATAGTATTACGTAATTACGAACGAACGAACTTGAAAAACATCAGGGGATCTGCTCAAATTTTCCATCCTGGAACGGCGAGAAGGTTATTTCCACGTCACTCACATTAAGGTAATGGTGGGGGATGAAATAAACTTGTGTTTTGTTGTATCTTATGAGTTATGTTTGTTACAGAAGGAAGGAAGTATAGGAGGGAAGGGAAAATGCGGAGAACTGAGGAAGGAGGGAAGGAAAGCACATAGGTAAATTTTCCTTTTTCCTTATCACACATGGATTCAAATTGAAGACCAGAAGATTGACTTGCCCAAAGATTCAGAATATATCTATGGTATATTCTGTATTCTACATTCATTCCATGTTCTCCATCCTATTCCATAGCTACTGTATGCAAGATAGAACTCACATCTCCTTATACCTTAATCTTATTTCTCTCATTCTAAATATATTCAGATCTGAAATAATAATATTTAAAGGAAGCCAGAGTTTGAGACCTTCATTCAGAAAATTCAGACTTTCAATTTTTTTCCAATCTGCTCTGGCCTCATAATTTTACAACAATTTCAGTTTAAAATTCAGCCAAGCATCAATGAGGTATTACATATAGTCTAAATGTATCAGAAGCTAATTCTTCAAGCTGGTGATGAACTCAAACGTATCAAATTAATAGCTTATTTCTTCCCAGGAGTCTATGGTACATTAAGAACAAAATGTGCTTATAGAAAAATATTGTTTGGGGGTATTGGAGAATTATGTCAATGAACACTGCAGTAATCATAATTATGAATTAAAATAATGATAGCTTCTCTGAGGATTAAAAACCTCTTCTCTGCGAAGTTTTTACGATTTCAATCTGAGCTTAAAATTTTTCACTCAGAGTCAAAACAGAGGAAGCAAGTATCCATTTATTGATAATAAACTAGAAAATAAATTATAAGAAATGCTCAGAGCTAAAGAAACAGATGTATAATTACGAAGAGAGAAATTCAGAGCAAAAGAACGTTGCATCTGCATTCCATGGATTTAACTCAAGCATCAGATTGAGGAAGAAATTCAAGATGGTGGATGGAGAGATGGGTCAAAAACTGTGGGTCGGTTAAATATTATCATTAAGGTAGTGCTACATTATGCCCTGTGCTGAGTTAGGACACTTTGCAAGAAAAAAAGACATAATCTTTATGCTGCTAAGGAGACTACGGGAGAGTTAAGACAAAAATAAAGCTATATTGTTTAAGTCTTTAATGAAATGTTGGCTGTGTGGGAATCAAATAAAATGCTATGGGAATTTTGGGGTCACAAGAGCCAGTTAAAGAGGCCAAAGAAAGCAGGTGTAGTCAGAGGGGCCTTTAAAGTGCTGTCTGGTTTAAAGGATTATTATAGCATAGGAGTAACATGCTTTGCTCAGTAACATACCTGGAGATTCTATAGGATCTGATGTGGTCACTGTCTCATCCATACCCCTAAGCTCCTGATGGGCACGTAGTGAAGTCCACAACATGGAATTCTACATATTCTCTTCTATTCCTGCATCATCTTCTGCACATGTGTGTAGCAGATTGTAAAGTAATAAAGGCCTTTCATGTCCACTCTTTTCTTTTACCCTCACCCCAATACCATATAGGTTAGGTGGAGGGAGGTATCCAGCACCTCTTGATGACTTAGGTATCCGGTGTTGGGATGAATTCCAGTGGGGAAGGGAGTCGCCATGTGTGGCTCCAAGACTGAGACAGGCAAGTTAGATGATAGAAGCCACAGACAGCACTCAGGAGGTACTCCAGAAAGGTTACCTGAATTCAGTTACCTTGACCCGTTGCTTGCAGAAATGGTAATCCACTGATGTGTGTGTGTTTGTGTGTGAGTTTTCGTGTGTTTGTGTACTTAAATGACTGGTTAATGTCTGCAAATATGTCAGATATACATACGTATACTCACGCACACATTCTCTCTCTCCAGTCACTTACAATAATTGAATAAATATGTTTAGTTGAATACATTGAGTGTCAACTGTAATTTTTATGGTAGATGCCTCCAGGTTTTAGAAACATTTGGGCAGGAAATCAGGAATAAAAACTCGTATGTGAATGACACAATAGAATAATTCTTTTTCTTGGTATCCACCATGCTGTTTAACAAATCCTATTGCAATCTGGGACGGCTTGTGACTTAAGTGCAAACTCAGATTCCTGATAGTAAAGATTCCTTTTTTTCACAAAAAAGAAAATTTAGGGGCTGGCTTGGTGGCATACCGGTTAAGTTTGTGTGCTCTGCTTCAGACGTTGGGGTTTGCGGGTTTGGATCCTGGGTGCAGACCTACGTACTGCTCATCAAGCCATGCTGTGGCAGCATCCCACATACAAAATAAATGAAAATGGGCACAGATGTTAGCTCGATGACAATCATCCTCAAGCAAATAAAGAAGAAGATTGGCAATGGTTGTTAGCTCAGGACCAGTCTTCCTCACCCCAAAAAAAGAAAAAATTCATTCAGATCATGGCAAGGAACTACTTGCACAGTATATAAAATTATAATTTAAAGCTATTAGAGGTCTTCTTAGGACTGTCATACCAAGAAATAGCAACTTCTCCAATGAAGAATATTCTCCAGCTCATTCTAACAGAGAATTTAATCATATTATCTTAACAATGAAGAAAATGTCTCATTTGTTTTATGCTCAAACTTCTCTGCTACTCTGCACATGTTTCTTGCACTGCTAGAATATCCTATAATCCTGCTTTCACATATGCTATCCCCGGTGTCGGAATGACATTCCCAAGCCTGGAAGTCACTCTGTCTCCCTCTTCCATTCTTTCCAAACTCACCCCTCTCAGAAAGCCTCCTGAGATCAGTCTGCGTGTTCCAGCACTGCCAGTTTCACATCCTCCAGCTTCTATTTTATTTATCTGCCAATGTTAGTCCCTTTGCACACAGCCCAGATCCCATCCCTCCAGCTTGCTTGTGAATCTTACTCTATAAGTTTTCCCTTCTTTCTGCTATAATTATTAAAATGCCCTTCTCTGACAGGTCCTGACTCTCAGCATCATTGTTCTGCCATCTCCCATTGCTTCATCTGGTGCCACCCAGCTCTCTCCTCTTTCACAGCCAACCTTCAGCAAAGTGTTCTCTATATACACAGCTCCAATTTTTGATTTCTCGTTTATACCTGAAGCCATTCCCAGTCTGACTTTTGCCTCAACTACGCAAGCAAAGTCCTTAGACTAAGGTCCCCATGTCCTCCTTATTTCTAAAACCAATGGACACTTTTCACTTCTTAGGTCACTGGATGTCTCAGCAGCAGTCAACACAGTTGGACACTTGCTCCTGTTTAACCTATGTCTTGCGTCCACTCACAGAATTCTTTCTTAATTTTTCTCCTACTCTTTCTTCAAAGTCTCCTTTGGAAACAATTCCTCTTCTCTTTCTTTAATGAGTTGAAATTCCTTTGAACTGAGACCCAAACCGTGTTCTCAATATGCATGCTTTCCTTAATTTATATCATCTACTGCTATAGAAATACTGACTGTTCCTATTTGTATTATTATAGAAACAACTTGTCTCCTCTATTCCAGACTCACAGAATCAGTTGCAAGTTAACTTCTCTTCTTGTGGCTCTCATAATTGCTTCACACTGAACGTATTATTCTCTGAAATACATTCCACATCCAGTTCTTCCCATCTTTGTAAAGGCCATGAATATCTACTTGCCTCTTCTTCCCAGAATCTTGACAGCCATTTGGGATTTCTCTCTTCCTTACTCTTCACAGTTTTCACATTTACCAAGTCCTGCTCAGTCTGTCTCCCAAATATTTCCTGAATCTGATCACTTCTTTTTGTCTATTGTTTCAAGTTACTATGAACTCTCACTTCTCATACTGTAGGAGTTTCCTTAAGAGTCTCCGCACATCCATTCTCTATAGAGCTAAAAGAGGGACCAGAAAAGAGCAAACTTATTCACGTCGCTCCCTTTTTAAAACCATCCAGTGGCTTCCCACTGTGGTGAGGATGGAACCCAACGGGGCTCCATGCTCAGATCCTTGCTACCTGCTCAGATCCCTCCTTCGCTCGCTCTCTGCATTAAGCTCTGGCTATATTTGCCTTCTTTTAGTTCTTCTCGTAAAGGGAGGACATTCATCCCTCTGGGCCTTTATTCATGCTGTGCAGTTGCTTTGCGGTCTCTATACCTATTTCCTTTCTTGGAGAATTTTTTCTCCTTTTTTAGATTTCAGCTTCAAATGCAGGTCCAAAAAGAAGCCTTCACTACTTCCCCCCATCTTGCACCTCCTGCGAGCTGCCCCAATCCCACACTAAGTTAGCATTGCGGGTTACTTGCTATCCTAACCCCTGCACTTCTCCTTTGGATCTGTTGTCACAAGTGGAATTGAATTAGTAATTTAATGTCCGTTTTTCATTCTAGACAGCATTGAACACAAAGAGCAGAATCTGTATCCATTGTCTTCATTTCTCTGCCTCCAGCAACTTTCACACTGAAATTCCTTTGTAAATAGCTGTTGAGTGGATCTGCCTGCTTTCTACTTTATGCAGCATCACTATTATTTCTCAGGTAACTCTCCTTTAGTTTTTTATATAGATCATGAATTCATTTATCAACTACTATGTTTATTTAATAATAACAGGTGACACATTTTCCTTGTGTCAGACGTTGCTACTTAGTAACAATAATTGAATATTCCTGTGTCCCAGATGTGCTCCAACACTTTAGGTAGATTATTTCATTTAATCTTCAAAATGCAGTGGGGTTTCCACTATTATTATTTTTATGTCATAGATGAGGAAACTAAGGTATCATAAATACTAAATACAGAGAACACAGATACACAGAAAACAGTGTCAGTGCCAGGCTTCAGCACAGCAATCTGTTTTATGCTGTGTCCTATCATGGACAGTTTGCCGGGGACAAGCACACAAATGTGCATGAATAGCAATATCTCTCCTGTCTTAAGAAGCTCAGAGTTTAGTAGGGAAAGCAGACATGTAAGTAAACAGTTATAGAATTAACGTAGTGTGATAGAAGCCCAGAGAAATAAGAAATTAACTTGGAGGGATTCTAAAGAAAATTATTTCATGTACAAGTAACATTATTTTTTTGTGTCTTGAATGGATTTCACCAAATTGAAAGAAAAAGTGTTTCCGTGGAAGTGGGAAGAAACAAACGCAGTTTGAGAGGTGTGGAGGAGCATGGTAAACTTGTGAGGGGTGGTGAGCTCCAGGCAGTCAGAAAACATGGCATGTGGTCAGAATCTCAGAGTAGGTGCTGTAGAGACAGGTTTTATCTCCCTAAATTGTAAGAAAGCTGCTTCAGAGAAATGATTGGACTTTCACTGGGCTTATCATTTTGCTTACAATACACTTCAGAGGAGAAGACCTTTGAAAGGTATTTGACTTGGGGTAGTGAAAACAGCATCACGCTTTTAGTGACTAGAACACGAGAGAGACTTCATATGCTTGCCAGCCATGTGAACTTGAACCTGATAATTCTGTGTGAGGACAAGAAATAGTCAGGTTTATAGACAAGGTAACTGGGAGTACTAGCTGGATATTATTATTCATGATGCCGTTGGAGGCTCTCTAAGTGGCAGGAAATCGTAACACTCAGCACCTGAGTTGTAGCTCCAAGGATGTTCCTATCTAGGGACCAAAGAAGCACTGGGGGCCATGGCCAAGAGTAGAACTGAGTATAAAACTGAGGATTTGGTGTCTCAAGCTATGCAGGGGGCCACTGATGTTTGGATGACGGAGAGTCATTCTTTCTTAGCAGCCTGAGGATGTATTCTCAATTCTCTTTCTTTTGCTCAATGGCCTACCTGCCATGAGCTTTCAGGGGTAGAGAACTTACTGAGATCAAACTTTCTCTTCCCTTTCTGGGCTCCAAAAGACACTCAGAGATACCTTTTCACTCTTTTTAAATTTTAAAGCTGATGATCAAAAAGGGGAAAGAGCAAGTTATTAAAAAGAGAGTTATAGGGAAAAATTAATTTCTTCAAGGTCTTACTCTTTCTGCCAACCCATCTCTTTCATCCTCAGAAGCTGAATCATCAGATGGTCCCAGTAAGTTGATAGGAGTTGGTATAGAATTAAGCCATTATTTTAGTCTAAGTAGGTGGTGTATTGTTGTCTTCCTCATCCAGCCTTACTTCTGCTTTTCTGAGTCCCTTTTGCTATTAAGCAGATGCATGCGAATTCTAAATAGTTATCCCTTTCTTCATGTAGCCTTCCATGACCCCAAGGAAAGGGGAAATTCCTTTCCTCTGCAATCCACGGCTTTCAGGGATTCCCTTGTCACAGCACTTCCTCATTGTACTGGAGGGAATACAGCAACGTGGTTAAGAGAGTGAGCCCTAGTAACTGCCTGGCCAGGTTTAAGTATTTCTACCGCTTCTCACTCTGTGGGCCTGGGGCCAAGACTCAGCTTCTTTGAGCTCAGCTTCCTTATCTGTCAATGACGGGAAATATCAAATCACCTCTTAGTATTTTCTTGTAGGTTAATTGTATCAAATTGTGTAAGGTACTAAGCACATAATGAGAGCTCAATATAGGCAATTACTACGTATGTCTGTATCTGGTGAGTCCCTCCAGGACAGTGACTGTATTTACCCCCAATATAGTGAATCACACGGAGCAGTGTGGACTACCACCTGAGGTTTTTCCACTCAGGTTGGTCACAGCTCTTCACCTGGATATCTAGCTCTTCTTAGGGTCCCTCTGCGAACAGGTGTCATCTTGGCTTGTCCTCTTGCCCAATGCCTTAGTTTCTCCACAGTCCCAGGTCCTTTTCCAGAACCCTAAAATAGAATACATTGTATAATTTTTCTATGACAGGATGTAGTCTAGTAGAACAGATTTCTTGGAATGCATGTCAGATCCCGTGATTACGGCAATCACTGTGAGGTCTGAAGTTACTTTATGTAAGGTTCCCATTGCTGTAGTCCTTCCCTTTGTCTTCCCGCTGTTGGACAGGGAGGCATTAGTGGGACCTAGATGTTCTTCCCTCATCTGCACAGTCATCCTCTTTTTCACCTGTTACAAATCATTAGGTTGATCACTCAAATCACTCAACCATCATTTCTATAATCACCACCTAGCTGGTTCTAACTCCTGTTTGTTGACAGGTCATTTTGTATCAACACTCACGGAACTGGGAAGAGACTTTCATTGGACAAGAGCTTGCCTCTGGAGCTCACATTTGCAATGGGTGCAGTTCTTCTGGTGCTGCCTGACTAATTCTGGCTGCCTTCTCCTTCCTGTTAGCCCCATGTTGCTGGCATCCCAAATGTAGTCCACGCGGAAGAGTTGGACAGGAGATCAAACTGCAGCTGTTTCTAAGATGGTGTCGAGAAGTCAGCTGCAACTTTTACGTATCTCTCAAGTAGACTTGGGTTGATGTGCCTGAGGCACAGGAAAGAGGCCAGAGGGAGTGGATACCTGGAAGACTTCTTATATTCACCTCATATTTGTCTCCTTCTAAGAAATTTTAGTAGTATTTCCCAAAACAATGCATACAACTACATGTGTTTACTTTATTTTCTTCTTTTATTCTATTCGTATGTATATATACGCCTTCAGTTAAGGAAATTAGTGCACATTCTTTTCAGCCAGATAACTTTTTAAAATCATTATTTGTACATTGCATATATTTAGCTATGTGAGACTTAGAAAATAAAACCTAATAATGCCAAACAAAAGTATTTGCCAAAGAAAAATAGGAATATTCTGCTCACTACAGAGTAGCACATATAAAGAAGCAAGAGACACTTATCATATAATTATGCAAAAAGTTGGCTAAAACACACACACAGTTGTGAATAAATGAAGATATTGAAAGGTTGTGAAAAGCAGCCACTTGCTTGGGTGGAATTATTCATGTGCAGAAAAGAAAGACAATGCACCGTAGAATGGCATATGACTGCCCAGAGAGACAGTTGAAGATATGTCAGTATGGTTGAGCCAATGAAGATATTTAGTAATTCCATTCTGTAGTGAGCATCAGTAGAGTAGAACGTCCACATGATATGCCAGCTCTTGGCAAAGCTAAAAATAAAATGTTTCCCACAAAGAAGTGCATGTTCTAAAGGACAAAGTATGTTCCTAAAAGGCATCCTGCCCTCGGCTCCTTCATGTGTCATCTGCACATAGTAACACGTATCTGGAAGTGCTGCTCCGTGGAGTAAATGAAAAACTGGTATTAAATGTATTAGGACGTAGTAAGTGCTCTCTAAACATTTATTCTCTCCATATCACCATTCCAAAATCTTAGCATGCAAGATTGATCTGTAGACACAAATTGGCTGACCAGCCTTCTCAAAATGTGTTTGAGGCAATGCAGTGTAATGGAAAGAATGTTTGATTCTAGCTAAGTGAGTGACCTTGGGCGTGTTTTCATATAGTCTCTCAATCTTAATTTCTTCCTCCTTAAATGGTGATTTGGACATTAACCTGACCTGCCAGGAGGATTAGAACAGAGTAAGGAAGGCGCCTTGTAGAGGGTCTGGAGCTTAGTGCATTTAGTAAACAGTAGCAGCATGTTTAACTGTTATGATTATTGTGTTTACTATTTTTTCCCCATCAAAACTGAAGATATTCTCTTTGACAGAAAACATTCTGAAAGACAGTATTTTCTGTGTCCTAGAATGTTTGTAAAGATAAAGTAACTTACAAAAAACACTGAACCATGAAGTATGTTAAACCTGAGTTATAAAAAAAGATTTATATCATCACTCAAGGGTTCCCTGTTTCTTATACTCAAGACACACCCATCCATCTTTTTGCAGACGACATTCCGTCCCCAAATCCTATGCCATTCAAACCCTAACCTTTTCATTACTGGTTCATGTCAAAAATGCTTAAACGTTTTCTCATGATTTGCATCTACAGTGGGAAATGACGTCTTCTTTCTCCTTAAAGGAAAATCCCAGTGACATGGAGGTGGACATTAGACCCAATAGTGTCACTTGTCCAGACTCCACTGGGATATTCTGGAACCCTTCTGCTCTTTCCGTGTCCCCACACAGTGCCCTAATTTGGTAGGGGTGTGACGCACAACAGCTCAAGTGTAACAACCCTGCCAACCTCAGCATCACCAATGGGAATCCTGCTGAAAGCTACTACGGACTCAATGGATTTCACAGGTGTGGGTGTTAATTTATGTGATATTTATTTAATATAGTTCTTAATATATTTATTGGCCTGTTTAATCTCTATACTGCTTCATATGCATAGTCAAGCATTTTTCCTTCTTCAGCACACTCAAATAATAATTGCTTTCCATTGTACATTCACTTTACAAAGGACATTCACATCTATGAGTACATTTGATCTTCACAGCAGCCCTGTGAGTTTGGCAGGGTAAAAATTATTTTCTCCTTTCATGGAAGGAGAAACTGAAGTTCAGTGATGTAAGGTATTTCTTCAAGGTTAAACAGCTATGATGTGTTTATGCTATATCTCAAACTTAGATCTTCTGGCTACATCCAGGTCTGTTTATTCTAAAATATATAGTTTCTAAACCTCTACTTTACTAATCACTTTTATTTCTACCACTTTAGGAAAGTTGTGTGTTTTAATTTGTTTTCCTCCAGAACAGAAATATTGTTTCTTGCTTATAAATTTAACAACATAATTTATATTATGTGTACTTTGAGGCTTTATTCACTCACTGATTCATTGATTCAATCATTCATTCATCCTTTCACCAAATATTTATTAAGTGCATATGGAAGCCTGGTACAAAGTTATTTGCAAAAGACCTTAACAAATCTTTGACCAAGCAACATTGTTTACGAAGTCACTGTGTGAACTAGGCTTATGCATAAAATAACCAGGTGGCAATCTAACCACAGCTCTACATGTTGACCTACAACTTGGGAGTTGTTAGGAATTCTTCAGCAGAAGAGATTTATCTTTTCTCCCCATTCATTTATTGTGTATTTATACTAGAATGGACTCAAGGATATTTATTTTATACTTTGGGTTATAATCCAACACTATTTTATTTACTTTGTTGTTCAAATTCTTCCACGTCAGCTTTTGGGAACTCCTTCAGTTGGCTCCTGTGTCCCCTTGACATTATCCCCATCATCGTGGAGTTTTGTGGGTTGTTTTGAGTGCTTTCTTACTTTTGGCACCACCGAATTCTCCAGGCTCGCCTTGTATATTTCCTGTCCCAGTCTTAGAATCAGTCATTTCTCCAAAGAGCCCTGGTTCCTTTTATTGGAGAATGGTGTTAGAAACCAAGATCTGGGCCCCAGGTATGCTCATTGCAACTGAGATGTCATTGCCTTCAGGCCCTCTCAACAGACAGAGCAAGGAAATAGATGTGTATATTAACTTATGTATATTCACCTATATATATAAATATTTTTATATGTAACTATCTGTGTCTATATTAAGCTAAACGTGTTAATTTCCAGAGTTTTGCCTTTTCCAGTATGTCATATAATTGGAATCATACAGTAGTAGCTTCTTTCATACAGACTGGCTTCCTTCACTTGGCAATATGCATTTAAGATTAATCCATATCTTTCCAAGGTTTGATAGCTCATTTCTTATTATTGTGTGCAGGTTTCTGTGTGGATGGAATTTTCAAATTAGTTGGGTAGTTGTACTGGTTTCCTAAGGTTGCCATAATAGAGTACCACAAATTGAGTGGCTTAAAAAATATATAAACTTATTCTCTCACAGTTCCGGAAGCTAAGAGTCTAAAATTAAGATGTCAGCAAGTTTGGCTCCTACTGGAGGCCCTGAGGGAGAATCAGTTCTATGCTTCTTTCCTAGCTTCTGGTGGTTGCTGTCAATTTGTGGTGTCCCTTGGTTTGTAGACACATCACTCTAATCTTTGCCTCTGTCTTGATGTGATCTTCTCCCATGTCTCTCTTCTCTTCTTTTCTTTCTTTTTTTTCTTGTGAAGAAGATTCACCCTGAACTAACATGTGTCACCAATCTTCCTCTTTTGGCTTGAGGGAGATTTGCCCTGAGCTACCATCTGTGCCAATCTTCCTCTACTTTGTATGTAGGATGCTACCATAGCATGGCTGATGAGTGGTGTAGGTCTGTCCCTGGGATCTGAACCCATGAACCCGGGCTGCCGAAGTGGAGCATGCTGAATTTTAACCACTATGCCACAGGGCCAGCCCCTCTGTTCTCCTCCTATAAGGATAGGAAACACGAAGGATTAAGGACCTACTCTACTCCAGTATGACCTCATCCTAACTTAACAAATTACATCTGCAATGACTGTTTCTAAATAAGATCACCTTCTGAGGTTCTGGTAAACATATGAATTTTTGAGAGACACTGTTCAACTAAGAATAGTAGTCACACTAGGTTTTTTCTTTTTTACTCCATAAAGATATACTCAACATGCTCATATACCACACAGCACAGATTTAACAGGACTCTGATAGTCACCCATAATTTTTCCTCAGAGGAGAAGTGTTGAAAACACTTGGTCAGCTTTTCTTAAAATAATAGTTTGTGTTCCACTCTGGTCAGACAAAATTCCGTTTCTGTTTAGACTCTTCAGTGAATCCGCAGTTGCTGTTCCATATCCCAGCTCTAACACTTACTAATTTTATGACCTTGAGTGACCTTCTTAACCTTTTCTGTGTATTTCTATTTTCTCACTTGTAAAATGAAACTACTAATTACAGTTTCTACTTGTAGAAGAAACCAAGATGTTATGGGTTGGTGGCAATCGCAGAAACAAAACAAACAGAAACTGAAACAAAGGTACAGTAAAATAAATATTTCCTTAGCTGAGTAAAGCACAGTTGTGTTCATTCGATCACAGCTTTCAGAAGGTAATGCAGCCCCCTGTCCCACAGAGACTCACTCAGCTGGTGGCCCCTGCACATAGTGGGGCTTTGACGGGTCTGGAGAGCTGACTTAGTTGGCTTGGCCATCTTGTGTTGTCAGCTGATACTTGATATTGTCGGGAGAAGGAAGCTAACCCAAATCCAGGTGTATTACTTTCCTCCAGGTGGTCATTGTATAAAAAGATAAAAATAAGAAAAACAAATTCTCATAAACATTTGGGTAAGAGAGAAAGTTCATAGAAAGTTTATCTCCTAAACATTGCTGTTGGAAAAGCTTTCCATAAATTATCTACCTCAGAAGGTTGCCATGAGCCTTAAATAAAATGCTGCGCATAAAGCATTGCGAACTCTTTTTGACACCCAGTAAGTAGAATGCACTGGAATTTCTATTTCTTAAATTAGATCTTTGTAGCCATATGTAGAAAAAAAGTCAGTCTCCATTTATGCTGTTACTCAGTTCCCCTTAAGTAAAAACAAACACAACAAAACATTATTAAAAATATTGTTTCATGCCGTATGAGCTTCGGAATGCCTACATCCTGTGATACACCACTCTAGAAATAATGTCATGCTGCATTTGCCCTTTTGAGAGAAAAGCAACTTCCAGATTTTGCTGAGACGAAAATATATCTATTCCTCTCTCTCCTACCCAGCAGTCCTGGATAAGCGCACGATCATCATGCTACTTTTATACATTCATCCTGAGAGAAGCAATTTTCGGTCATTTCTTATCTAACCATAGGCTCTACCTTATTTCGCTTGTGCCACACTAGGAACAGGAAAATGGGACAAGGCTAGAGGAAGAGAGATGCGGAAGTGAACTGGACAAGGATTGACCCTACCCTCGAGGTACGTGTTCGTTTATTTATTCATTCATTCTGCACATATTTATTGAACTTTATGATGTACTTGAAGGACTGAAAGTTCCTGCCTCAGCAGTGTTCACATTTTGCAGAGAATCATAGAGACAAAAGCCATGCAAACCAAGGTCTCTAACAGATCTAAGTGGAATACAATTTTGCTTCGGGAATATGAAGTCGGACGTGAATCAACAATACAGTTTCTCCACTAGAACCATTGAACACATAAGCAGCTGCCCCTTTCATCCTGATCTATTCTTCATTGCTCATACAGGGAGCTAACTTGGGAAGGAACATTTTCTGTTTTATTTGTTGGCCCAGCAAACGGAAAGGTCATTAGGATTTGACCCAGAGTGCTGTGTGGTACTGGGGACTCGTGCTATGCTAAAGGGAGCGGGGGAGCCCAATCACTTTCTGTAGCAAAACCAGATTTTTCCTGGATCCATTGCTCTAAAACCAAGAGTTACATGGCTTCATTGGGGAATTTCTTTTTCTTTGGGAAAAATGAGTTTCATATTCTGAAAATGATGCTGCGAGGCAATTTTCTGGATATCTGACCAGAGTTCATAGTTGGATATTTGGATAACTTTTCATCCTTTGGTGCCAACACAGTGTGTACAATTCCATTTGGGGGGAAATGAGAATAAACATGCAATTCATTATTGATGTAAACATACATCAGGGACAATAATTCTAAACGGTAGTCAAAATGTGCACAATGCTTCGGAATTGACAAAGCATGTTTTCAACCACTGTACCACTTTATTTAATTCTATTCTGTGTCAATAACCTACAAGTTAGTGCAATTATTTCTGTCCACTTTAAAATAAGAAAATTTAGTTAAGAATGGTGGTAGAAATGTGTTTGGGGGAAGGAAGAAATGGATACTTAGATTTACTAAGCACTAATTATTTACTTATCCTGCTATATTCTTTTTATCATTTTATTTTTCGCAAAGCCATATGATTTGTGCATTTTATCTTCCACTTCTGTTGCTGACGATATTGAACCTAAGTTCCTAAAATGAAACTGCTTCCTTCCTGTCTTTGCACGCGGCTGCGCTTTTAGGCATGCGGAATCTTCTGCCTGGAACAAAGTTTCTTCCACTTATCTGACTATTAAATTATTTTTTAAGCTCAAATATGACATCCAAACATATTTCCTTCAAGTATCTCATACTGTATTGGACAAGAAAGAAAGAAATTAATGTCTACAATAGAATGTAATAAATGTGGTAGGGGTCTGTATGAGGCATTGAGTTTGTAGGAAGGACAGAGTGATTGAATCTGCCATATGAGCATATATCATTTATGTTTTTGCCCTGAGTTCCAAACATAGCAGAAGACAATCTTCCAGAAATCTGTCATGATAAATGCATAAATTAATGATTTCCATGCTATGAATGACACTCCCTTCAGCTGGGGAGCTACCGGTCGCAGCGCGTAATCCTTTCAAGAGTACACGGAGGCCCTGGAAGGGTGTGTCGCCAGATCTGATGGGCTCTCCCTCAGTATTCTAAGCAGTGCTTCACGAACACGCAAGGATGTTTCCAGCTAACCCACGGGAGGTGGCAAAGCCATAACCGTAGCAGAGCCTTCCGAGGGACCTGTATAAGACAGCCAGTATATCCAACGTCTGAATACTTCTCCCCTCAAAAAAGGGCTCTTTTTGCCATTTCCGGGTCACATGCTTAAACGCGAAGAAAGCAGTGTTTCACTAAGATCAAATGTATAATGAAGTTTCTTGTCAATCCAGCCGTTGAGACTTCAACTTGACATTCTAGTGGTCTCTGAAGTATTAAAATACTATGTAGCACATTTGAACGTGTTTTTACATTTTCAAAAATAGTCATATTACATACAGAATAAAATTCAAATCAAATATTTGTAGAAATGCCAAAGTACACTGAATAGTAGTGTTCTATGAAACCCAGTCTAAAAACAACTGAGTTAGGTGCTGTTCCACTCCTCCCAGATTTTGGGTCTAGAGTTCCTGGAAGCACAGCTGAGGGGTCAGGTTTAGAGTGACGAGGTCTCAGTACTGCTGGATGCAGTGAGCCATGACCACTCTGCCATCAGGAAGAACCCAGACAGCCCCCTCTGCAAGTCCCATTGACTGCCCCATTCTTCTTCCATGGGAGGCATCATGAGTCCTGCCTCAGAGATGTAATTTTTCAGGTGACTACTTGATACTTGTGTTCAGCCAACCAAGCACAATTGTAGTCCAAAACAGACAGAAAGAAGCATCAGATTCACCTTGGAGATTTTTAGAAATGAAGAATCTCTGGCAGCTCTGAGATCTATCGAATCAGAATCTGCATTTTAACAATATCTGTATACGCGTTAAAGTTCAGAACAGCTTTAAAGAATTAAAAGCAAAGCCACTTAGGCTGACATGTACATATGATTAGTCTTTTTTCTTCAAAAGTCTACATTTTTAAGTGTTTCCAGATGTAGACTACAACTGATAAGCTTTCTTCTATTATATGGTGTTCTAATAATTCTAACATATTATAATAATAGAATAATAATTAGAACCAATAATAGTTAATAATATTATAATAATTAGAAATAATAATAGTTCTGATGTATTATATATATAATCATTATAATACTAAATTTTAGAAGAAATCTTATCAATTGCAGTCTACATTTGGACTGTAAACTACATTGTAGTGTATATTTTCCAAATAACTCTTGGAAAGGAATGCTCTGAGACTCTCATGCCATGAGACTGATTCCACAGAAAAGATATGCCATCTGACTTAGGGAAAATAAGCAAACAAATGCAAAGCTCTGCTTTTATTTCTTTGCACACTACTTTGTACAAATTGTACACAGATATCCCAGAGCCTCATGTGGGACCCTGGCCTGAGGAGCAAACCCAGGTATTGCACAAAGGAGTCGAGCTGAGTCTGGAGGATTTGTGTACTTCAGGAAGGCTGTTTGTTGAAAGAAAAATACAGGTTTCTGTATCTGGTAGCCAGCTCTCTTAGCTACAACTTTCCTCTCATCAGCTGGGGGAGGGCAGACAATATGGCAGTACAAAGAAATCTCAGGGCCCAGTTCTTGAACACGGTATTCCCTCAGGTGAGGTGAGCCCTGGTTGGAGGCAATACATGGCCCCAGGAGTCTTGTACAAATAAGTACACTTACAGTCTTAGGGTTGTTGTAAAGCCTAATACAGATTATTTTACATGAAAAAAAATTCAAATTCTACAAAGCTCTTTGAATATTTGATGTCTTCTCATATTCATGTTCACGTCTAAGTGAGTCTTTCCCAGACTTATAGTTTGGTGACCATTTGGTGAGTTCCTGAAACTTGCTAGGTTCAGTCCATATACTAAAATTTTTACAGGTACTTTGAATAAAATTCCTAATTGCATACCATATTTATAAAGAATCTTAATAATAGCACACATGTAAAAGATACCATTAACGTGTTTTTAGATGGAAATGACCAGAAACATACCAAAGTCCAAAGAACCTTTTTGATTCCTCAGTCCCTTAGATTTCAACAACTGTTGTGTTTAATTAGGGTGAAAAAGTATTTTTATTAATTTCTGAGATAAGGTAAAATTTCTTATTTGTACAATTTAATGACTTTTGATCAGATTTCCCAAAATACAAGAAACCCATAGAGTAATTCTCCTTTAAGGAAGGTGTTCATAATTCAATTAGATGTTGAAACATTTCTGCTCACTAATCTGGTCACAGTGCTGACACTCAAGACCCACTGTTGAGTCATGAGCATCACAGAAACAATAACCAGGGCTCTGTTGGTGAAAAACAGTATTTCTAGTTGGAATATGAAATTGTTATTGGAATGCATTAAGCCCAGATTGTACAGTCGCTAATTTTAATTCATTCCCTCATTCAATAGGCATTTACCGAACACCTACTGTAAGTTAAGCATTGCCTGATAAAAGCTGAAACACAAAGAATCAGAGGATTAACTTGTGTGAGGCTTTCACAATCTAGTTGAACAATCATGAAAAAAGATTATAGTGTGATGAGTGTTATAATGTTCTATAAAATATAAGAACAGAACCTTATGGGAACAGGGGCTCAGTAGCTAGATTAGAAAATTTGTGGAGAACTCCTTCTTGGTGATAGAGAGCAAGACACGCACAGCTATTGTAACCCCTCCACATTTGGGACAGTGCCTTTTCCCTGGTAGCATTAGACCCACCGTTAGTATTTGTGAGGTCTGGATAGAACGGATATCCTGGCCCACAACCTACACCCCTTCTTTTCCCATTAGCCCAACTCTGTCCTGTGCTAGGAGGGAGCCCAGATCTCATCCTCAAGGGCACTTCTCCCAACCTCACCTGACAAGGGATGAAAACTGCTAGACTCTGACAATGAGTTCCTGGTACAGGACTGTATCTAGATGGGTGGGTCCCTCCTTTTGACACTGCAGTTTCCACGACCCATGGGGAGAGACAAGGACGAAGAAGGGTCAGGGTGTCCCTTCCAATGCAGGGGGCCCCGAGCAGAGGCTCCAGTTGTACTGATATGTGCACAATCTATAATTGCTTTGTTGTTGGTTACAGTACAGTTTTCTCAGTAAGGAGAAGAAAGAGCGTAGGGCTGCAGTCAGCCCTAATTGACAGTGCGACTTTAGGAAGTTCACTTCCCTCTAGGAAAGTCATCCCCAAATGGAGTAAACCATTTTTAAGATTTTGAGGCCTGGCTCACTCTTTCTACCTGTGTAATACTGCTTGGAAACCCTCTGAGACTCACTATCTCGCTTGTATAATGCAGATTCAAAATTTCTACGCATTTCACGCCCTGTTATGAGGGAACCAGAGAACAACGTAACGAAAGTACTTTCAGTATTATAAAGCACAAACTCATGTAAAAACTGAGATTTACCTCAGCTCCCTTCCAGCCTGAAAAGTCAAATACTGATTCCATGCAAGGTCTTAGCGAATGAAAAATGTCATTTTATTCCTGCTGTCAATTCGGCATTGCATCTGAGGGAGGGTCTGCCATAGCGAAGTCTCGGGTCACAACGTCACAACTGCCAACTGCCCGCCCCCTCCACGCCCCTGCCCCCCAAGCAAACTGCTTCCAGGCACAGGTGAGATCTGAGCAACTGGGGTTTTGATCCAGACTGCTCCACTTGGTCCTGTTTGGAAGCAAATCACTCTCCCTACGTCTCTAATCATTTGTGAAATGGGACAATTAGTACACACAGCGTAGCCTTAGTGTGAGGTGTGAGAATGGAAGTGGCAGAACTTTAAAACCCTTAGCACAATGGCTGCTATTGGATAAAAACTCGATAAACGCTAGCTAATATTATTGCTGCCCGACCTTTTCTTTTTTTTTTTTTTTTGCTTAGCAAAAAAAGAAAATCAAGTCATTTGAATTATGCCACTTTTTTCCTCAGCTTTATTGAGATATAATTAACACATAACATTGGGTAAGTTGAAGGTGTCAATTTGATACACTTGATATTTGATATTTCAACATGATTATCACCATATTGTTAACTAGCACCTCCAGCACGTCACGTAGTTTCAATTTCTTTTTTTGGTGACGACATTTAAGACTTACTCTCTTAGCAACTTTCAAGTATGTGATATTGTTAACTATATTCACAATGCTGTGCATTAGATCCCCAGAACTTATTCATCTTCCAACAAGAGGTTTGTACCTTTTGACCATCTCTCCAATCTGCCCCCTCCTCACCTCCCCTCATGCAGCCGCCATTTGAGTCTGTTTCTACAAATTCAGCATTTTTTTAGATTCCACATATAAGTAATATCATACAGCTTTTTCTCTTTCTGACTTATTTCACTTAGCATAATGTCCTCAAGTTCCATCCATATTGTAGCAAATGGCAGGATTTCCTTTCTCATGCGAATTATGCCACTTTTGCAGAAAATAAAGAGTGAGAATTAATTTCACAATTTATATATTTATTCCCCTCTTTTAACGTGGAAAAAGCTTCAAGAACTCTTCTTTCCCTCTTTGTCTCTTCCATTGCTAATCTAACTAGTCCTGCTTCCTCTCTAGCATAAATGTATTCTCTCTCTTGCCTTCAAGGGTAAAAATGCAATGAACATAAAATAGTCATTCATTAGTAAATCCTGGGGAAAGGATTTCCCACAGTGGGCTGAGGAAGCTCTGTTATGCCACATGATTGATACAGATGTGCACGGATGCATCCAGGGTTCAAAGCTTTACTCCAAGTGCCCTGAGCACTGAAATTGGATAGTTGTCAGATGTGCCCTAACGTTTATTGCTTCTGGGTCTTCTGGGGAAAATGAGTCATTTCCCAGAATTTCCTTAATATTTGAAAGATAAAACAAAGACAAGTACAAAGGTGTTCCTCTAAGACACCAAATCAAATGTATTAGTGATAATACAAGATTCCGAAAGGTTTTCTTGTCCTATTAAAAATAGAAATATTGGTGATATGCAAGAAAGTATATTAACATATAACATTGAGTAAGTTGAAGGTGTCAATTTGATACACTTGATATTTGATATTTCAATATGGTTATCACTCTATCTATCAGCAGACAGCTGACCATCAGTCCGTAATGAAGATAATATAAAATGCATGTATTTTTGTTGTTTTAGAAATAAAGGTAATTATAGAATAGATACTTCTATGATACAAACTTGTTTATTAATTGATAATCACAATTTACAGACTGAATGAATTCCTGGAATCTTCATTCAGGTTAAAATCTGAATAATAAAGCACAAAATCCATTTCCAGATGCAGGAAAGAGTCTTAATAATTCCAAGGTCAACCTTTGAGTTTGAGAATTTCTGATACTTTTATATAGGCTTTTTGACAGCTAACCATCCTTTTAGGACCCAGAATTTTTGAGAGGTCTACTAAATACAGGATGAAGCACTTTGGGGATATTTGAGCAAATGTTAGTTTTTCACGAAGCCGTTAAGTTTCCAGGACTAGACAGAAGAAGGCAGATCTCTGGGCACTGGATTGGAACAGGAAGTATTGGAGATATTGGGGAAGGTACAAGCTTGTCAACCTTCCCCACTTGATTCTGGCCCTTTCTGGCCAAATATAGGATTTTTATGTATAAATAAAATTCCTATAAGGTGGGTTGGTGAGAGAGAGAAAGTGGGACTTGCTTTACTGATTTTTCTCTCTGTGTCCCCAAATTTTGGAAGTGATTAGGATTCACCAAGTCTAGTTATCTGTACGTGCCCATATTTGTTTCTGATTTAATTTTGCACACATTCATGCATACGTATTACATACAGGAACTATTGTAATCGTAGTATCCACATTACTGTTTTTTATCATTTTACTATTTTTTATTTTGCTTGAACCTCACCTCCTCCACTTTCTGTCTTCCCAATTGTAAACTTGCCTTTCACTACAAAGCAGATAATTCATGTCAGTGAACTAAAATATAGATATATCTTTGTACATATGCTGAAGCTTATAAAATCATTGCACTGCTTGGCTGTTGAAGTGAGGCTATATTATATAAACTTTCAAAGTGAGGCCGTATTATATAAACACTCCTGTGTCTCGCTTTAATGACTTCACAGTATTCAATATTCCCGTGGTGACTGCAGCGTGATTTATTCTGACAATCTCCACTTGATGGACTTTCACTGGTTTTCTAATTTCTCTCTCCACAAAACAATGTTTTAATAACAATTCTATTATGTATACCCTGACACACTTGTGTTTTAATTTTGTGGAATAGATCCCCAGGAGTAAGACTGCAGGGTCCAAGGAAATATTTAATTTTATACTTTCATGGATGTTTCTAGACTGTTGTCTAAAAACTCTGTAGCAATTCACATTTCTGTCACAAGATATGAGAGGATCTTTCTCCTGCACTCCTGACACTATTATCTATTATAGAACTTTAAAAATTTTACTAGTCTTTTAAATGTAAAGAGATATATTATTATTACTTTGATTTGTATGTCTCTAAATACTAACGACTCTCATCCTTTTCTCATATGTGTGCTGGCCATTTGGATATGCTCTCTTGTTTTCAGCTTCTTTATACCTTTTGAATTTTACTGAACCCAGAGCGTCTTAGCTTTCAAAATGAGACTTGTTCTTCTAACTGAAAAGTTACTGGACACCCCTGAGATGTGACTAAACTGGTATCAACAGGAAGAGAAGAGAGAATCTATAGAGCAGGTCTCAAGACAGCTGATGAAGAAAAAAATCACCTTTGTCGTTGTTTTTGCAACTCATTTGGTCCAGCCTCTATGGTAAATAAATTTTAAAAGTAAACATACTATGGCACCTATGGTTCAGCCTGTTAGAAGGGAAATGTAAGTAGACCCAATGAGGTAGTAACAAATAGCCATTTAAAGTATGAAACTTCAGTGCAGTGTTTTGGGTTTTTGTTCTTTTAGTTAATTTGTTATTAGAGTGAACCTTGGACGTCTGACAAGTCCATACTTCTAAGACCCTCCAGCCTTACTCTAAGAGCACTGCTGAAAACAACTCAATGTGAGTCCAGCCATGTGAGATCAGGAGAAGAACCGGAGGACCGAGGCCAGCTCAAGTTTCCTTGTATCCCTGATCTCATGATTGCCTTTTATTTCGTTTGATTACTCGCTTAGTAGGAAACTAACATGAAAGCAACATTGCTTGTGTCTAAATTGTCACTCTCACAAGTCCTTTCTCTGAGTTAACCATCAGGTAGTGACCACCAGCAGCTCCCTTCATCTCCCCGAGACTTGAGGTCCTCATCTGTTATGTGTTTAACATGCATTTTCCTGTCAAACCCTTGCTAATTGTTTAATAATCAAATACGTTCCCATGTGTGAAGTTGTATCTTAAGGTTTAAAGTCCTATTGTTGATAGTGATGATGATTTTTACAGGGTTCTGAGAGTCATTCCATAAAGAGTGAGGAACTTGATTATTGACGTTTTAAAACCATGAGTTTAATGCTGGATACTGAAAGAAATCCACATCTAAAAGTGGTAATATACTTGCTTCTCTGAAGGGTAGGGAAAAGGGATGGGATTTTAAACATGTTTAAAATGCTCTTATTTGTAATGTAAACAAAGCTCTTCTCGGGCCTCCTCTTCTTTCCTTTACCTGGACATCCGCCTCCCTCCCCCACCCCATGCCCTGGGTCCTCCTCCTTCCTCCTCCCCCTCCTCTCAGCACCTAAGATGTATGGAGTGCTGTGGATGAGGAATTGAAAGAATCACTTGGTATGCATTACATCATCATGCTTCAGTATAAAATTATATAGGGGCTATTCTTTTTTTTTTTTTCATGAAGATTAGCCTTGAGCTAACATCTGCCACCCATCCTCCTCTTTTTGCTGAGGAAGACTGGCCCTGAGCAAACATCTTTGCCCATCTTCCTCTATTTTATATGTGGGACGCCTGCCACAGCATGGCTTGACAAGTGGTGCGTAGGTCCACACCCGGGATCCGAACTGGCGAATCCGGGGGCACCAAAGCGGAATCTGCGAAGTTAACTGTGGCGCTGCCAGGCTGGCCCCTATATAGAGCTATTCTTATGCACATATTATAGACGAGGAAAGTGAACTTTAGAAGATTTAAGCAACTTGCCCAAAGCCCACAGCTGGGTCCAGGAGTCTAGTTCCAGTCCCTGTGCACAACCACATTGCTATTTTGGCTTCAGGTATGGTTTACATTCAGTATATATTCTGCTTTAAAATTCTAGATTTTCTGCCCTTCCACAGGAGCGCCAAATCATCTGTATAGAAATTAGGCTGATTACTATTTCCCTTTTATAATTGAACACAGTGCACAGTGGTGGTGTCAAGGGAAAGCTGGCATAGGGACATTAGGTCTGACCTATCATGATTTCAATCATCCTCTATTTTTTTTTTTTAAAGATTTTATTTTTTCCTTTTTCTCCCCAAAGCCCCGTGGTACATAGCTGTATATTCTTAGTTGTGGGTCCTTCTAGTTGTGGCATGTGGGACGCTGCCTCAGCGTGGTTTGATGAGCAGTGCCATGTCTGCGCCCAGGATTCGAACCAACGAAACACTGGGCCGCCTGCAGCGGAGTGTGCGAACTTAACCACTGGGCCACGGGGCCAGCCCCAATCATCCTCTATTTTTTGTTATAAACAATAGACATCTTCTCATACTGTGCAAACACACCTTCAATCTCCCATTCTATGAGGTAACTGCTATTAAATCTCTCTCGGAAAGAAATTCTGCTGCTTTCATGACATGTTTTATCAACCTAGAAAATCAGCAGAGTAAACTGCAATGAATAAGAGACTTGACACGAATTCAAGTTACGGTTCGCTGTTTTCTATTGGGGGATTGTACGTATTGGTTTTCCACAGCTTCCTTAACACAGTACCACAAACCAGGTAGCTTAAAACAACAGAAATGTATTCTCTCACAGTTCTGGAGGCTACAGGTCCGAAACCAAGGTCTCAGCTGGGCCATGCCCTCTCTCCCGGTTTCTGGTTGTTCCTGGCCATCCTTGGTGTTTCTTGTCTTGGAGCTGTGTAACTCCAGCCTCTCCCTCCATAGTCATGTGGCTGTCTTCCCACTGTGTGTCTGTGTCCTCAGATGATGTTCTCCTCTCTGTGTGCATCTGTCCTCACATGGAGTTTTCCTCTTCTTATAAGAGTACCAATCATAGTGGAGTAAGGGCTCACCTTGGTTGACTATGATCTTATCTTAACTTAATTACATCTGCAAAGGTCCTATTTCCAAATAAGGTCACATTCACAGGTACTTGGGGTTAGGACATTCACATGTATTGTGGGGGGCATAATTCACCCCATAAAATGGACACTAGAAAATCACTATTTTCCCTCTATCATTTTACAGAGTTTTAAAAAGAGAGATTTAGGCCATGTGATCTCTAACTTCCTTTGCCATTCTGATAGACCATGGCCCTGAAACCTAGGAGACTGAGGATATTTTTATAGTCTGGAGAGTTTGTTTTCATTGAGAAAAAGATAAACAGAATACTACTGCACACACATGCACACACACACACACACACTGGGATTCAGGGAGTGTGGTTTGAAGCATGCAGTGTGCTGATGGGGACAGAAAAGATAGATCTTTAAGATATCAAGCCCACAATGGACTGCCAGAAGCTTATATATAGCCTTGTTTCTGAGGTCACCTGCTAAACAGTTTACAGGAGTTTTGTTTGCACAAAGATTAATTTAGAGATTAACCAGGTGGCTTTTCAACAGCCCCTGAATGAAAGCTCATAAAACGTATTTGTGGGTGGTTAATATTTATGAGTGTGTGTGTGTGTTTAACCATAGTCCCAGGTCTGCAGGAACAGATTTCCACAATCCCTTAGCTTTCTTCTTCCTGAGATTTCATTATCTGAATGACTTCATACCCCCTAAAATGTAAGCAAAATATTTTAGAGATGCAACCACCTATTTGTTGGATGACAACTATGTGGCATATTCAACACCTGGCCAGAGAGAATGGACGTTTATTCTTAGTGCTTCCGTGACTATAAACCAAGGAATGACTGGAATCTTGTGTGTGCTCAGAAGACAAATAAAACCCAAAGGTTTACAACAGGGATTTTCTTCCAATTGCTATGCATTTCTCTTCAAGGGGGAGGGCATAGAGGAAACCTGAAGGCAAACAGAGAGGAGGGAAAACTAACACACGCTTGCACTCACTAGGCTAACGGAAGGCATCGATATCTGTAGTAACTTTTACATGACAAGTGTTTTGTATAGCTCTTCGCACCTTGCCATATGAGTAAGATCTCTTTTTGCAGAAGAGCTTTTTATATATGTTCCCATTTTGTAGAAGAATAAATCGAGGCTTCTGAAGTTAAGTCATTTGCCTCTGGTTATTCGAGTGGTAGGAAATGAAGCAAAAATTTGGACTGAGGTCATTTAAACTCAAAATTCTGAGTGATTTTTTGTATGCCATAACGTGAGTTGTGTGTCTTTATGTAGAGATAAAGGCAATAATTATCCCCCAAAGAAAGGCTGTCTGAGGTCATGTTGTTAGGACACTTGAAACTTTCCTGTTTACTGCTTGCTTCACAGATTCTTTATCTCAGGCTGCATCTTACAAAATATTGGGGTGTTTAAAAGCATAAATCTGGTACATAAATATAATCTGCTTTAATCAGTCTACCAATATAAATGTAAATCTCATAAAAAACACCTTCACAGAAACACCTGAAATAATGTTTGACTGACTATCTGGGCACCATGTGACCAGGTCAAGTTGACACATAAAATTCACCACGAGTGCATTGATGAACTTTTCCTTTTGAAAAAATGAACTTCACTCTATTTGCCAAAATGAATAAAGCTTAAATTCTATTTAGAGCCAAAAGGAAAAATATAACTTGAAAACTAAGAAAAACTTACACTATTTCTGCACAAAAGCTCTTTTTCCCTTCACATCTAATTAGAGTTTTCTGAAAATCTCTGTAAGTAACATATCCCACTGTTTCTTCTCACTCATGTGATGTGCTAAACATGCCAGAATACTATAGTCCCTGAATACCCCATGTAGCTGTGCACTCGTATGCCCGTGAGACTTTGAGCATGCTGCGCCCTCTGCATAAAGTGACCTTTCCTGGCCCCATTCTCCACTTGGCAGAAATCTATCCAACTTTTAAAGGCCAATATATACATCACCTCTTCTTTGAAGCCTTTCCTGTCCCCTTGACCAGCAACACTGACCAGTCCCTCCACTTGCTCAGAGAGTTCTGTTCAAACCACTAGCAAACTGTCTGTCCTGACTCTACTTGTAGGCAGGCTTGTTGTCCATGCCCCACAACCCATCAATCAATAGCAGTGAACTGATCGCCCCAGCTCCTTCTGCAAGCATCCCTCAGTGCTTTCTTGCTTTGTTCCCAGCATGCTTCCTTTGACTCAGGTCTCAGTCCACTCCTGTGTTTTGCCTCTGCTTCTTCCTATTTTATACTGACATTTGTCCCTGCTGATTTTGGCTTCTGAACTTCCCCAAAGAACCATTATTTTTTATGTTGCTGCACTGTTCTGGTTTGCTTTGAGCAATAGCCTCCGGGAAGGCCAAATTCCCATTGATGGCCCTCTTCACCTCTGTATGTGTGGATTTATTCATACATAATTCATTACTCTAGGTTCAGTCTATGTAATTACTTTTCTCTTTTTGGATACTGAGCTTTTTTGTGTAGAAATTATATCTCACTCATCTTTGTAGTTTTGTGACTTCCATATGCCTAACATATTTTATATGCTTAATAAATATGTGTGACATGAATCAATGAATAAAATTAAATACATCTTTATCTTGAGTGTCCTCTTTGCTCTTCTAAGCTTCTAAATTCTTGCTTCCTTCAAGTGCTAATTCTACTCTTCTTGGATGACCCCAGCTGGAAGCGATTTGTTCTTAACTGAGCTCCTGTTTCCCATAGAAATGAGATATTATTCCTTTTAGTGTTTGTGGTCATCTGCTATGTCTCACATTGAAGTTCCATGAGCAATCAGTGTTTTCTCCTTTTCATATGTCTACACAATGCTTAAGAGAGTACATGATTTAAATAATAATTTTGTGCTGAAAAATTGGTTCCAATTTGCTTTCTTTCACTCATTCTTTGTGTTGGATACAGATAAGCTATAGCAATAACTGCTATCTAAATATTTTTCACATCCGTGCCTACTGGTAACGTCTGTTTCTCAGGTATTTGTGAGCATTTTTGAGGGCAGGGGCAGTAGTTAATCGTCACTGTAAACAGAGCATCTCACACGTGGCTGGAATTGAATGGTGGTTAGGTCAATGTTGAATAAAGTAATGATTGATATATATTATCATTTGCCTCTTAATTACTTATTAAGGAAAAAAGATAATTCATATTTATTGAATATCTACTTTGTTGAATGCATTCTTTTTGGTATTTTATATTGATGATCTCATTCAAGGTATCAGGGAAGTCATTTAAACTTTCTTGGCTTTGGTTTCATCATCTGTGAAGTGGGGGTGATATTAACGCCTACTTTACAGGGTTTTTAGGATTAAATGAGTTGGTAAATATAAAACCACTGAATTGTATACTTTAAAAGAGTAAATACTATGATATGAATTACATCTTAATAAAGTAAACGAATGTTATTAATTTCTAAAAAGACCATGGATATGGCGAGAATAGTACTTTCATATTTGAGGGAGGAAGATTAATGAGATGGATTGTCTTCTCCACTCAGCTTCTTGAATGTGGTAAAGTTCCACCCTTCAGTCAGGAGATGCAAATTTTCCTAGAAAATCAGCCCAATAGAAAAGAATGAATGATACTAATATTATGTTCTTGTTTTGGTTTTATAAGATCAGCCCAGGAAGATCATCATACAGTGAAGACCTGTGTTTTTAAATTACTGTGTTCTACTTCCTCACACAAAGAGCTTATAGTGTGTTTTCTTTAAAAAAATTTTATAAGGATTGTTCCAATAAGAATTTTAAAATATTTTTTGAAGGATAATATACACATAAAAATGCACAAATTACCAAAGAGTAAACACATTTAGATAAGTTACACCCAGGTCAGGAAATAACACATGACCAGTACCCATGAGCCACCCTTTCAATTCCCCCAAGATAAGTGGTACCTGACTTCCAGCAGCATAGATGGGTTTGCCTGATTAAACTGTATATAAGTGAAATCACATAATACATATTATTTAGCCTGACTCTAGTTCAACAATATATTTATGAAATTGATCTGTGTTGTCACATATTTTCAGCAGTTCATTCATTCAATTGCTGTAGCGTATTTCCTTAAGTCAGCTTTTTGATGTCCTCTTTGTAAATATAAGCAGACAGACAAGGATCACCAAACACTGGGGTAAAGTGTCTATTATAGAAGACCCAAAACAAAGCTGTCATATAAGAAAAAAAGCAATATTTAAAAAGAAAAGACCGAGAGAAGATACAGTGAGAATACTTCAAACAAACAAAACAAAACAAACAGGACAAAAAAACCCCACATCAATTCACTTAGAGAGATGAGAGAACGAATTGTATTGGTGAATTAAGAACTAAATGAAATAAAAATGACAACTCAAAACTTAAAAAGAACATGGATTAAAAAAATCAAATCCCCGAAAAAGAGAACAAAGAATTAAAACAACGGAAATAGGAGCAAGAAGATAAGGAAATGAGAGGGTGAGCACAGGAGTTCTGGTATCTGCATTACCTGAGCGCTAGAAAGACAAACTTTTAGAAAGAGAGGGAAAAAGTAATCCAAGAAATATTTCCAGATAATTTCCTAAAAGTAAAATAATGCTGTTTCACATTGGAATGGATAGCTGGGGCTTAACCAAAAATATGAATTTAGCACCATTTCTAGGTATTAAATTGTGAAATTGCAAAACAATAGGAGACAGGAGGTGGCTCTACAAACTTCCAAGGAGAGGGGGAAAAAACTGCCTCAAACGAAATAACAAGTATTGGAAATGGAGCACACTTCTTACCAGCAACACTGAAAACTAGAAATATTTAGTAGGGGAGGGAGAAAGTTTTCTCTGCCTTTATGGGTTCTTCTGCCTGGTCCAAGAATTAAACTGAGGTGAGACGGAATAACAGGAGAAAATCAAACAAAGTTTAATAACATGTATATGTGAGAGAAACCCAGGAAAACTGAGTAACTCTCCAAAATGGCCAAAGCCACCACCTTAAATACCATCTTCAGCTAAAGACAAAAGAGAATGTTGGGGGTAGTGGTTTGGGACTTCTAAGGGGAGGAAGGCAATTCACATGGAGGTGGAAAGCAAATGTTTGGTAAACAGGTGTTTGCCATGCCATGCAGAGACAATGGGACATGGAGAGGACTTTGATCTAATGGGCCCTGCTGGGTTCCTCCCCGTCTACCACACCTAGTTCATATTATACTATAGTTATCTATGGTGGGAGCTCCTTCCTACAGTAGGCCTTCTATCTTAAATTCTTTTAGGCAGTTAGGGGGAAGTTCAAAGTTTCTTTCTGAGTCTTTTGTTCTTAAAAATAACCAAGCTAAAGAGACACATTTGGGGGTAGCGAATTCTGCTCCCCTACAATATAATGCTTCCTATTTCTGAAAACAAAACAAAACATTTCCAACCTAAAATTCTACACCCCAACTATTAATTAAATGTAAGATAGAAAAAACACATTTTAAGGTATTCCAAGTCTCACAAAATTACACATTACCTACTTTCGAGAGTAAAGAACAGTGTTTCCTTCTCAAATGGCTTCATATTTGCATTGTTTACAGCCACAGCACCAGCTCACGCCACTGGTGCCTCTTCCAGAGATTGGCATATGATCTGCCAGTGTATCCTCTCTCTATTAAAGTTTGCTGACGGGGTAGCTTCCATGAGCTGTGAAAAAAGGCCAGCAATACTGCACCAAATACCAGTTTGTGTCCTAGTTTTGAGCAGTTCAATTCCCATTCTGTGCCAAGGGCAGGGTTTATTCCAGAACTCTAACACACCAAGTGCAGACATGTGCAAGGCATACAGGCATTGTATTATCTTTTTTGTCTCTGTTCCATTTTTTCTTCTACTAAAGAACATTTAAATGTAAATATCTATATTTGAAACACTGGGTATGGTTTTAATTCGTCTTGGGCTGAAAAGAGCACAGATTTCCTTCAAAGACAAAGAGAAAACTAAAGAACTCTGGGGGATAATGAGAAATAACAAAGGCAAGATGTGTTCACAATCCCATTTCTGGCAGTTTTCATGAAAGCAGATAATTCTCTCAGTCATGTTGTTGTCTAAAAATGTTTTCTTTTTTTGTCCAGTCACTAGGGGAGAGAAAATGATATCCAGAGGAGAATAAATTTAGTAAAAAGAGAGTCCTTTGTAATATTTTAGGAGGGAAATAATAATAAGTAAATAAATAAATTGTTCTCGCATACCTTTTGCTGAGCTGTGAAAAAAAAATCAGTCCTGAAAGATCTCAGCATCAAGGGTGAATGTGTTAGGTGTGAGAGTTTTCAACTCGGGAGTACAAATAGCCAAGAGCCACAGATTTCCCTTCAATTAAAGGTGGGGGTGCATGTCACTTTGAGAACAATAAGCCCATCTGGAGCTTTAGGACAAACAGGGAAGAAAATTGTTATGATCCTACTGTTTAGATAGATAAAATTGTTCGCTTTCGGTAAGAGAAATATTTCCTGCAATAAAAATGATGAAATCGACTTTTAAGTAAATGGTGACCCATTGCCTTCAAAATCAGAGGTTCAATATAGTTATTGAACTTATGTATCTAAATGTAAGATTATGGTTTGCTATTTTTATCTTTTTGCTTACAAGGAGATCGAGACTAATGTTTATTAAGGGTTTATATATTGTGGGGACCTGGAATTGGCCACCCCAAGATATGTCTCTTTGGCATCAGGATTATTTGAGGCTGATTGCTTTTGATAAACTGGGACAGGGAGGGAGGCTCTGAGGAATGGAACTTGCCCTTCCTTAGGACACATTTACATTTGTAAGGTAAATCTCTATCTGTAAAAGGTGCCTCCCTCTCTGTACCAGGAAGAAGAAAGGCGATGACCTTCTCTCTGAAAACTCTTAATCAATACCAAAGGCAAGGACTTAAATCTGCATTTTATTGTGCTAGTCTGGTAACCTCCTGTAACTGACTTCCCTCCCCCTCCCAACTTCGGCATTTTTTAAGGATTAAGCATCTTTCCTTAGGGAAGGAACTGATTGCTGTGCTCACCTGTGACCGCCCAGCTCCAGATAATCCACTTGCCTCCTGCTACGCCCACCGAGATAGCAGACCACTACCTCCTGCGTCCATCAAGCGCTGTGCCGACAGGGCAATCTTGTGACTATTGTGGGAGGGACATTTCAATCACATGTGAAACACCCCGTTTGGGGGTATATAACCACTATGTGCACCCCACTTCTTCGGTGCCCTTTCTTCCTTCGGGAAGAAAGGCCCCGGGTCATGGTTCCTCATAAAGCTTTGTTTAATTTTCTCTTGCTATTCTGTCTCATGTGAATTTAATTCGTTCTCCGGCCAGACGAACCCACATTTGGGAAGAGGAAATGTCTTCCTCCCCTACAATATATATAATGGCTTTATACATATATATGTATATATAGAGAAGACCAGATGGGAGAGGAGAAGAGGAAAGTCACATGCATTGAAATGTTACTATGGAATTTTTAAATTTAATTTTATTTCACATTTATTTAGTCTATATATTACAACAATTGTGTGACAGAGATATTATGATTTCCATTTGTATATGTAAACTTGAAGCACAAAAAAGTGAATGACCTGCTCGCAGTCATACAATTAATGTGCATTGGAGCCAGCACTCAAACCCAGGCACATCTGATTCCAAACTCACGTGCTTTCTGTTGGAGCTGGTATCTTCTGCGATGGGGCCAAGGAGAGGCAGCCTGGGAAGGACAGAAGCAGACAACACTTGCTTTTAGGAACCTGTAGATGTAGGCTAGCAAGTCTGTCACCAGGCCACATCTAACAGAGTGAGCTATATTACAATTAAAAATGCAATTCTATGTTGCACAGCATCCATCAAAGAATCACTGGTCACTTAATCTTTTTAATTACCTAAGAATGCATAAACAGCAAGGATCAGCAGCACAGTACTGAATGAGAAAGCCAGATGCAACTATGCGCTTAGATTTACTAAACATTCAATTCAGTGTCTATGTCTGTGTTCCAGGGATGGTGCTGGGCGCTTTCACATTCATTGCTTCTATCTATACACTCTATAAAAATATTCTACCCACTAATGTGCTCAGCAGAAGGAACATCTGATATAATGAATCCAGTGGATTTGTAGGGCACCGTGCAGGATTTTGGAACAGGAGAGCCTGGATTTCAATTCTGGCTCTGCCTTTTACTAGCTCTGAGGCCTTGGACGAGTTAATTCCTTGAAGCAGAAAGCATTAGACCATGAAGGGGCTGCAGAGAGGTTTCATGCACTGTTTTCTGTAATGTCTTGTTCAATTAGTTGTTGATGGGCATCTAGCTCATAAAATACACTCCCTATTTTTTTCAGACTCTTAATCCTATTTTTGCCTTTTTAACCCTTTGCAAAAAATCAGTTAAAACAATACGTTTGTGATTTATAGCCAATTTTAAAGCCTGATTGGTCTTATTTTCTTCCGATTCTTCTTTTGTCATCTGATTTTCACACTTCCTCCTTTTTCTTTCACACTCCCTTTTACACTCTTGGTTTTGTCACTTACACATCCTGCATTTTGACACCAGAAGAAGTTACTCCCCTTTGCTTTCCTGTAGGTGGGATTTGGTTTCTTGTCTTTCAAAAGGAGAAAACTTAGCTGATGGGGAAACAGATTTCCAATTATTTTCCCTCCATTCAAGATAGGCCAGAATTTATAGCATATACAAACTTTGAAAGAAATAACAATGATAAATAAAGCCTCAATAACAACAGAAATGGCGTCATGAAACAAGATTCATTTCCAGCTGGAGAGGATGGTAGGAAGCTCTCTGTAGGTTCATAATTGGAAAAGGTTGCTATCTCTCCTGATGCGGGGTCGGTGAGCCGAGGAGTCGAAAGAAAGATTTCTTAGACTCTCAAGATCTGGCAGTAGTGCTCTTTTATTTAGAGAATAGTGTGGAATAGCATGGGGACAGGACCCATGGGCAGTCAGAGCTTCTGCTGCCGCCGCTTCTGCTGCCCCCGCTGGCATGGGGACAGGACCCATGGGCAGGCAGAGCTGGTGTGTGGGGACAGGACCCACAGGCAGTCAGAGCTCCTGCTGCTGCCCCGAGTTGAGGGTTAGGGCTAATTTTATAAGGCATGGGTATGTAAGTCATCTCTTTACCAAGACAAAGGAAAGAACATGGAAAAAAGTTAAAATGGTATCAGTGCAGGTGGGGTCTGGCCATTGGGTGGTCCCACAACTTTTAGATAAGAATCAAATCAGATTAAGTAAAGGTTAGAAAGGTTAGACGCCACCACCCTAAACCAGTTACATGAGATTGCCAGACAGCAACCAACTTAAGTTCTTGCCTTCCCCATTAAGAGTTTCTAGGGATAAGGTCATCTCTCCTCTTCTTCCTGGTACAGAGAGGGAGGCACCTTTTACAGATAGAGATTTACCTTACAAATGCAAATGTGTCCCAACAAGGGCAAGTTCCATTCCCCAGAGCCTCCTTCCCTGTCCCAGTTTATCGAAAGCAATCAGCCCAAAACAATCCTGATGCCAAAGAGACATATCCTGGGGTGGCCAATTTCGGGTCCCTACAAGGTCACCCCCCCTTCCTTCACAAACGCAAATGTCTCTCAGAAGGGCAAGCAAAATTCCAGTCCTCAGAGCCTGCTTCTCATCTGTAGTTTTAAAAGTAACCAGCCTAAAATCCTCATCATCTCCTACAAGACATAAGTGCTTTTTAATGAGATCGTGGATCTAATAATGTTCTATAAAATGTAGATTTATAGATGGAGGAACCATCCAATTTATTACTATGTTTTAGTATATGTTAAAGGACTTAAAAAATTAAGTAAACATATAGTCATTGATTAATCCCCAACTATGTGCCATGTGTTCTTTCTTTTATGGATTCTCTCATTTAATCCTCCAAATAAATATTTCATTCCCCATTTTATAGGTGAGGAAACTAAGACACTGAGATGCTGGCTCATTAAAGCATATACATCTAGTGTCTTAGATTCGGCTTCCTGGAAAGAACCTCTGCGATGGAGAGCTCTGGGTGAGTCTTCTTTGGGGAGTGACTTCCGGAGATACACAATGAGGAAGGAGCAAAGCAGAATAAGATAGAAGAAAAAGTTGCCCCAAAAGGGTTTCAGCTGAGACTTCAATCTGGAGCTGGGATCACCCTTTGAAGCTGTCCCAAATTAAGACAAAAGGGCCGGATATATGTATGCCCACTCCAGCTCATCATTGGCCATGGGCCAGCCCTAGGAGAAGACATAACCTTGAAGAGGCACGCCCCAAATAGTCCCAGCAGCAGAGATGGTGTGTCAGCCTGAAGAAGGGAGAGGGGGCAGCAACTCTGTGTCTACTACCTGTAATAAGTGGGAGAGCAAGGATTTGACTCCAAGCTCAGGTATTTTTTTCACTTTTATGGAATAAAAATCTCATTTTAACATCCTTGTTATTCCTCATGCTATAATTTTCAATACCATGACAATCCTGGTTGCACTTCTGAACAAGCCATGATTTTATGATGTCTCACTGAACTGTGATGCTCTGAGCTCCAGGTGGGATCCAATCAGTCTTGAGGTGGATACAACTGCCACCTTTTTGTTTTGTACATCTTATGAGATCCCATGAGCTTTGGGGATTTTTATTTTAATAAGTTGATATATATATTCAAAATATCTTTCAGATCCACTTTTGTTTTTTCGGACTGTGAAGGAAATATTTGGAAGAGTACACAAGGAAGTGATTCTCAAGGAAAAATTGTGTTTGGGGTCTTGGTAAGGTTATTCTTTTATGCTTTAAGTTCTTGGCTCTTGCTTCTCCCTCAAACTGTTTACTTATAGCCATTTTTAAGTATCCAGTGATGTGCCATTAGATACATTACATGGAAGGTGGGACTAGGCAATGGTCCCAAACTCTTCATCCAAGTTACTTTAAGAGTTTGTGCAAAATACAGATTCCTCTACTCCACATCTGAAGATTTTGATTCTGTAGCTCTTGTGGAGCTCAGGAATCTATAGTTTAACTTTTTCCCCAGGTAAATCTTGGAGAGCTGACTCAGCTCATGTTCCAGGGCAGGGTGTCCAGAACCACTGGTCTAGTTAACCTGTAAAAGCCCTTTCATTGCATAATGCAGGCTCCTATAGAGCAGGGACCACACGTTTAGCATTTATTTTTTCCCCTGCTGTCTAGAATAAGGTCTGGCATAGAAATAATATTCAATTAATATTTTTGAATGAGAAAAAATAAATTCAATGAATCTGTTTGAGTCAATCCAGTCAAAATTCAGAAAGTTGCTGTGTTTGAGCAGAAAGCACAATAGGTACAGAGGCAGAAGCAAGCATTGCCTTTTGGACAAATCAATAAAACATTGTTTCAATGCAAATTGATGGTATGTCATATTTCCTATTGAATCAACTGGCATGGTGTAATATCATAACACATTCTGATATTAAGTGAGTCTTACATTCCTGAGAAAATTGTCTAATTTCCTCTAACATCAATTCCCACAAAATCTATCAAGTTCTGTTGGTTTTCTAGTATTTGTATTAGGATGTTTACCTTTATGTTCATAATTGAGAGCTATAGATTGATTTTTTTACCTCAGATCCTGCATTTTTTCACTAAAGTCTGATATGATTACATGCAATGCAATAAAACAGAGAACTAGGTAATAAAAACAAATTTACTAATATTTATGTTACCTCATTAATTTTCAGATAAGACATTAAATAAGCTTACAAAAGCAAGACATAAGATGAATATAATAGGTAGGGCAAAAAGGCTTGAGAAAAAGGAGGAAATATATTTACTAACATGAAGGGTGAAGGTATTCATTATGATTAAAGAAATACTTGCATCTAATCTTGATGCATTTAGCACAGAAAGGGTCTATTATCCACTAAAAAGCTCTTAACAGAATGACTGAAGTGAAGAAGATTCTCAGGGATAGAAGTTGTTGTTGTTATTGATATTATTATTATTTTCAAAATTTCCAGACTAGGGGCCGGCCCTGTGGCCGAGTGGTTGGGTTCGCACACTCCACTTCGGCGGTCCAGGGCTTCACCGGTTCGAGTCCTGGGCACGGACAGGGCACTGCTCGTCGGGCCATGCTGGGGTGGCGTCCCACATGCCACGGCTAGAAGGACCTACAACTAAAAATATACAACTATGTACCGGGGGGCTTTGGAGAGAAAAAAAGGAAAAATAAAAATCTTTAAAAAAAATTTCCAGACTAAATTTTGAAAGATTTTTTTCCCCTCATGTGATGTTTTACATAGAGGGTGGTAAAATATATGAACAAACGAGTCTTTTCACAGGTGTTCACAGTAAATGTAGAAACCAAATTCATATACGTATTTTTCACTGTATTTTTAGATAAAAGCTAAAGGTCACATTTTTAAGCTTCACACAGAAAAGATGGTTCTGAGAGACTCTTTGCAGTTTTAGTTTAGATGATAACTTTCTGATGTGTTCGCAAATTAAAATTAGCAAACTAAATCCTGAGGAATAAAAGGCCAGAGGATAAGCCAGCAGGGGAAGGATGAATCAGAGTGTTCCTCTGTGAGCAAAATTGAAAGCACTAAAAAATGTCAATAGTTGCAGGAAAACACGATCCTTTCCCCCAGGGAATACTGCCTGGGTTGGGGAAACAGAGTGCCTACAATCATTAATTATAAACAGAAACAAGATCATTGATGACAATGAAGAGCCAGATAAATAATTTACTATTAAAATCCTGTCATGCTAAATGTGTTTAATTTGCCTGAGCCTACGAACTACTCATATCTTAGGAGACCCAGCATGCCGTCATAGGCTGAGTATGTTTCTGGTCTCCTGTGCCAACTGAGGCAGCCACAAAAGATAACAACACAAACTATAGTCATTTGGATGGCTTTGGTAATATTTTTTACTCCTAACATCTTTATCCTTCACTCTCCCCAGAACTTCTATATCATGGGTAACACATCGGTGGGAAGAGGGGTTGTGTTGAAATCTACCTTTACATAGTTTGCAAACACAGTGATTTTATATTTATTAGGAGCGGCATCAGGTGGAGGAATGATGGAGATTAAAAGATATGTCTTGAATTTTTTTGCAAAACAACTACATGATTTACTAAATTATGTGCTATTAGGTTAGTTTTAAAGACCTGCTAATGGAGTATACAGGGATTATTTCAATCCTCTCAGGTGATTCTTGGTCCTGCCACCATCTCTGTCCCTTATTTCCTCATCTATGGCTGACTTTTCCTCTAGAGAATGAAATATCTTACTTGACTAATTCCCAGAATTGTCTTACCCCACCCCCACATCCACTACAGAAGTGATGAAGCAAGCCCAGAGCCCAAGTATTAAATTAGGACAGTGTGGGCTTACTGAGAAACATTAGGTGTGGCAAAGAACCAGATTGCCAACAGCGTGAGTTCAACCTGTAATCCTTATAGAGCAAAGGTTGCCTGTATCATTACAAAATACAAATAAAGATAACATATCTAACAAATATTATTTACACAGCAAAAATGAAATTTCTGGGCATAAATATTTCTACGTATTGGTTTTTAAAAATTATTCTGTAAATGTCATAAATTGTATAGCAACACTGAATATTTAAGAAACCAAATAAACTATCCATAACCATACTTCTCTAATGCTATTAGTCATTAATTTTTCCAAAAAACGGCTACACAAATATGAACACGTCATGATTCCTGCCTGGAGAACTAATGGCCAGGTGGAGAAGATGGGCATACAAACACATAATGTCCATCGAAGAATGCAGTTATTCCAGTGATAAGATACATAGAAGGTCCATGGACGTGTCAAGAAAGCTTACCATACCTATCCCAGTGGGGTCCAGGAGAGTTCCTAGATAAGGAAATGAACAGGTAAAGTGCTTTGTAATTATCTCATTATTGTCTTTATCACACCATATCGAAATGATCTGTATAAAGTTCACCCACCCCACTAAATAGAGCTTCTCCTAGGTAAGGATGTGTCCTGGTCTTCATTGTTTGTCAAGCCCCTAACAGCTATCTGATGTATTATATATACACTCAAAAACTATTTGTTCAAACAATAAAGAGAAAAAAAAACGAGAGGGAGGAGGGAAGGATGGAAGGAAGGAAGGAATTTGAGTAGGAGTTAGCCAGAAGAAGAGGAAGGAGTGAACAATTCATTTCAGGTGAGGAGGGATCACGGGTAAAAGAATGAAGACATGAAATAGCATGGTGTTTACAGGTAGGTATACTGAGAATACTAAATGTAGGCACAAGGTGGCAAGAGATAAAGATAAAGAATTAGCAGAACTTGACCTTAGACGATCATTTAAACTATCCTAAGAAGGGTCATTGCGGCAGAGAAGCAGCCTCGTGGAAAGTGCATGTGTGTTCAACTCTAGTTCTACAATACTTAGACTTTGGGAAAGCAGTTTAAAATCTTTTGAGCCTCAATTTACTATAAAGTGAAACAATACTATCTCCTTCAAAGTGTTGATATAAGGAATATAGAGTGATTGATGTGATATAAAGTTGAATATATAGTGTTGTTATGATATTATATTGTAGGGGAGGAAGACATTTCCTTTACCTTCTCTGGGTTCTTCTGGCCGGAGAATGAATTAAATTTACATGAGACAGAATAACAGGAGAAAATTAAACAAAGCTTTATAACATGTATACATGGGAGAGTTCTGACATCTGAGGACCATGGCCTGGGGCCTTTCTTCCCAAAGGAAGAAAGAGCATCGAAGAAGCGGGGTGCACAGAGTGGTTATATACCCCCAAACAGGATGTTTCACATAGGATTGAAATGTCCCTTTTACAATAGTCGCGAGACTGCTGTCAGCAGAGCGATTGATGGAAACGGCAGATTGGTCTGCTGTCTTGGTGAACATGGCTGGGTGGCAGGTCTGTTGTCTAGAGCTGGGTGGTCACAGGTGAGCTGGGTGGTCAAAGGTGAGTGCAGCAATCAGTTCCTAGCCTAAGGAAAGATGCTTATCCTTATGGAAATGCCAATGGGTGGGGGGTGTCAGTGACAGGAGGTTACCAGACAAGCACAATAAACAAATGCAGATTTAAGTCCCTGCCTTCCCCATTGATTAAGAGTCTCTAGAGATAAGGTCATCACCCCTTCTTCCTGGTACAGAGAGGGAGATATTTTTACAGATGGAGATTTCCTTTACAATGTAAATGTCTCTTACAAAGGGTAAGTAAATTCTACTTTTCAGTTGCTTTCCTGTCTGCAAAGTAACCAGCCTCAAATAATCATCATGCCAAAGAGACACATCTTGGAGTGGCCAGATCCAGGCCCCCACAATATCTATATGGAATATGTCATTGGTGGGTACGCCCTTCAGTTTCCTTTGCTAATGGGGAAAAGAATTTCAACTGTTTCTGTCCAGTATCAATTTTATTAACGTCCCTAAGATGGTATGTGGATCACAAGGTAGATGCAAGATGTATTAGCCAGGGTTTTTCAGAGAACCAATAGGATCTATATCAATGTCTATCTATTTATCGAGATATTTGTTATATGAACTGGCTCACACAGTTATGGAGGCTGAGAAGTCACGCAATCTGTTGTTTGCAAGCTGGAGAATCAGGAAAGCTGGTGGTGTAATTCAGTGTGAGTCTGAAGGCCTGAGAATTGAAGGGTGGGTGGTACAGGTCCCAATCTGAGTCTGATGGCTGGAGAACCAGGAGCGCCAATGTCCAAGGGCAGAAGAAGGGAGATGTCTCAGCTCAAACAGAGAGTGAATTTGCCCTTCCCTACCTTTTGTTTTACTTGGGTCCTCAGTGGATTAGCTAATGCTCACCCACTTTGAGAAGTGCCATCTCTTTACTCAGTTCACCAATTCAAATGCTAATCTCCTCTGGAAACAGCTTCACAGATAGACCCAGAAATGATGTTTTACCAGCTATCTAGGCATCCTTTAGCCCAGTCAAATTCTCACATAAAAATAACAGCCACCCATGGGAGGTGGGTAGTCCAGAGTTCCAGAATCTAGGAATTAAGAGTTAGCGACCAATTGCTCAGGAAATCACTCAAGAGTTCAGCAGTCAGCTCTTCCCCAGTCCTTTCCTCTCACCTCCTCTATATCTAGGAGTGAGGTTCATTTAATCCTTTTCTCCTATTCAAAGTAAAAATACCCTTTTGTAAAAAAAATCTGCATCTTTCTGCATTTTTAACATAAAAATAAGATGGAGAAAAACCAATTAGAAAGAAAAAAATCATTAAAAGTTGCTTATTGGGGAGGAAAGAGTTAAAGCAACTGACCTGTGATCTACTTTTTCCTTTTCAGGGGAGACATTCCTGGGAAATAAGGTGGGTTACCCCGTCTAATCCCAATGTAAACACAGTAACTGAGCTAGACAGGTTGAACTTGGGCCCACGTGAAACAGCTTGGTGAATATTTCCAGCCTTACTTGGTTTTATAAGTCTAAACACCAGGGAGACCAAGGGACAAAATAGGGCGCCACTCTGGACGTTGGCACTACAGAGTACTTCAAAGAAGGGCAGTGATCAGTAATGACAAAAGCAAAAGACCGAGATGAAAAGGACTGAGATTATTCCATGTGATTTATTAACTAGTCAGTTAGTGATTCTTATCAAGACAATCTCAGTTGAGTTTGGATCTAAAAATTTGATTACCATAGTTTTAGGAGGAAATAAGAAGTTGCAGGTTATTTAGGAGTCAGTTAAGAGCAGGAAGTTGAAGTTATGGGAGGCAGATGGCATAACTGATGATAACCAAAAGCTGATAGGTTTTTGTCTTCAACCAATCAACGCACCTATAACCTCCCTGGATGGGCTCACTTAGAATTGTCACAGACACAAAGCCAATGAAGTTGTTGTTCTTTCCACTTGCCCTGACATTTCCCTCTGGTGATTTGGAGGATTTCCTCCCTGCTTAAAGCCTTCTGTTTTCCTCATTGAGAGAAAAATCTCCCACATTTAAAAAAACTGGAGGGGCTGGCTCTGTGGTGCAGCGGTTAAGTTTGCACGTTCTGCTTTGGCGGCCCGAGGTTCGCCAGCTCAGATCCTGGGAGTGGACCGATGCACTGCTTGTGAAGCCATGCTGTGGCAGGCGTCCCACATATAAAGGAGAGGAAAATGGGCACGGATGTTCGCTCAGGGATCAAGGACAGTCTTCCTCAGCAAAAAGAGGAGGATTGGCGGCAGATGTTAGCTCAGGGCTCATCTTCCTCAAAAAAAAAAGAAAAAAATTGAGCCTTAAGGAATTCAGGGGAAGTAGAAACCTTACAAATTCATCACCTACCCCCCTTGTCCTTCAATCTTTAAAATTTTTCCATTACATTTACTCTATATCCATGTCAAGAAAGTGAATCTAAAGCCATGAACATCAGCAGCCTCAGGCAGAATAATAAATATTATTCCTTTGGCTCACACATTTTTTTCAATTTTATTACCCATTTTATTCATTCTCTGGCTTCTTACTTTTAGATCAACCTCCATTTCATTCAGATTCTTGTCCTGTTTCTCTATGTTATACTATAATGTTATCATGAGATACAGCTTTAAGTGCTTATTAAAGATTTAAAAACACACAGATTGGTGTAATTTAATTGGAAAAATGGCATTTCTCTATAAAATTAGTGGACTTTTAATGATTTGTCTTTTAAAATTGCTTTGGGTGGTGAAGGAAGAGAGCACTCCTATTTTCCTTGCAATGTTATAATTTAAAATGAATCCAGTGTTTGTGTGATCAAATTTGTAATAATCTGTCACTACTGGCAGAAAAGAAAATTAAAGGAACCAACTTATTACAAAGAACAGAAGTGAGATTTCTCCTCCCTCCGTAGAAATAGTGTAAAGTTCTAGAGTCGTTTCAATGTCATTTTCATATTTCTGCTACAATGACAGGAATATACTCTCAGGTAGAAACTTTCTCTCTTCACAACATCTACGATGAAAATTCAATTCCTCAGGTCTGGTACTTTATTTATTCCCTAATTTGCCTTTCTGGACTCTGTGGGTGTGACTTTTGTTAAAATCTTAGACTTGACTGGATGGTCATTCTCTCCCTCTTTTCCAGCAGGTCACGCCCTCCTTGGGAAGAGCTGAATACACTCTTCTCATGTCTTAGCACCATGAGAAGGCCAGGGGATGAGAGAATGCTACTCCATCTCATGAATTTATGGACATCGTTCTCCATACAAAAACTAAGCCTAAAGTTAAGGCTTTAAATAGGTAACTTCAGTCAACTTCTCTATGTTATCAAGAATGAATTGTTAATAGATGGTAGAAAGTAAAGACTTGGCCTACTTGTCTGGCTATGGCAGTAATTAACTGCTTACTTACACCGATATGTATTCAGTGCTCTAGCTAATTGGAAAAATACAGAGCCCTTCTCTCTTGTCTCTCTCCATAAATATCTCTCCACAGTTGCTGAAGGACATATATAAATCTGTCTGCTTCTTTTAGCCCCAACCTAAACGAAGAGAAATATGTTCACGACCATAGTTTGCGGGACAGGTGAATTAGGATCCAATTCAGCCTTAAACAAATATTTCTCCCCACAAAAAGCTCTTTCCCAAGTTATAGATGTCGGTGCCAAAGATCATCTTTATTATTTTTTTAAAACGCAGTGACTCTCTGGTTTAATGATGTCAATTCTTGTCAAATGAAGCTATTGTTCAAATAAAATTCGAGTAAAAATCCCAAAAAAGTTTTTCATAGAATGTGCCTACAGATCCTAGAATATGTATGGATGTGTAAGGACTGAAGATGAATCAAATTTTTGGAAGGAAAATAATGAGGAAGAACTTTTTCTATTATAAAGAATTCATGTGAAGCAATCATAATTAAAATAGTGTGGCAGAGAGTGGCTATTAAGTCCAATGGAACACAATGAAGAACTGGAAACACACCCACTGATACATGGTAATTTCACATATGACAGATCATAAACGTCAGGTATGAAATCACAAGCCAATGGACAGAATGCTGCTCAACCTCATAGTAAACAGAGAAAAAGGAAATGAAAAGTATAGGTGATTATAATTGTATACCCATTTGTTTTGCAGCAATGAAAAAGTCTACTAATAGCTAATTGGTCACAAGGGTGAGGAAAATCGGCAACTAATGCTCCATCGTTTGGAAAGCAATTTTGTGTAACCACTTTCATAGACAATTTTCCAAAATGTAATAAAGTTGATTATGTGCATAAATTACCAGTCAATAATTCTACTTCTGCATAATTAATTAATTGAACATGTATTTATTAAATTTCTGTTAAGCGGTGAACACTTTTCTTTGTCCCAGGGTTATGGTGGTTAATAAGATGGATGAGTTTTTCTATGTACAAGAAACTTAGACTTTTAATGGGAGAAAGATAAAAATAATCAAAACAAATTAATGAACATATTCTATACTAGCAGATTGTAATAAGTGCTCCAAAGAAACACTAAAACTGAGAAAAGAAAATAAAGCATGAGGGATGTGCTATTTTAACCTCGGGGAGTCCAGAATGGCTTCTGTAAGCAAGTGACATTTGAGCAGAGACCTGAAGGAAATAGTGGAGGAACAAGGTCAAAGACCTGAAGATTCGGATTAGTTAGATAAGGAGTCATGGTGTGGTTAAAGCATTGTGGAGGGAAGGTGAGAGAGAAGGGAGATAGAGATGGACCCGTCACAGAGTACGTAAAGCCTTTTAAGCCACAGCAAATCATTTTTAGTCTGTGTGTGATAGAAAACTAGTTAGAAGATTATTTTATGAAGGGAAATGTTACAATATGATTGAACTCTTTGAAAGTGCACTCTGGTAGTTTTCTCGATAATTTTCTGAAGAATTTGGGGAGCCTAGGAGGGAGCCCACGTAGGCAGCTCCTGCATTTATCTAGGTGAGAGACGATAACTGCAAGCTGTAGGACTGTGGTCGTGAGAACGGAGGGGCATGCCGATATAAGGTGAAGGTAGTTTCTAACAGTATCTGAGAGAAGCAGCTCTCCACTCCCAGGAGGTTACTCTACGCCTAGGTTTCTGGCTTGAGTGGCTAAGTGTGTGATGGTGCCATTTTCTGAGAGGCAGAGGACTATGCAAGAGCAGGTTTGGAAGAATGTGACATTTAAAATTACTCTTTCACAATTATATTTGAGATATCTATTAGATTTCCAAGCGAAAAGCATTAAGCAGGCAGTTGGAAATATAAGCTCTGGAGAAAGGTCAAGGTGGAAGATATATGTTGAGTAATTATGAGCATATGATGGTGTTTCAAGCTCTAGAATTGTATGATCTTACTTAGGGAGTAAATAGAGATATAAAAGGAAGGTCCAAGAACAGTTCATGAAGAGGAGTCATAGCTAGCAAAGAAGGCTGAGAAGGACCAGCCAATGCAATAGGGAGGAAACAGAATAGATCCCAAAGGAACGTATATGTACAAGGAAGCTTGTCCAAGGATGCTTACTCTTAGATTGTATTTTGTCCAAACCCAAATTGAAAACAACCTAAATCCAAGAGGAGATAATTGGAAAAAAATAAAACATGATATGCTCATTCAAACTTATTGTATATAGCCGCTCAATGAATGTTCTAATCTGAAAAGATTGCATTTTGAAAACAATGCTGAGTATTAGGGTGAATAACTTATACAGGTAACTATACAGTGTGTAAAAAAGTTATCTCCCAGAATTTAATACTACATGTTTGTATGGATTCATATGTTTGTATTAAAGATACTTTAAAAATACTTTGGGATAGTGGCTATCACTTGGTAGGGAGGCAGAGGAACACTATAGGAATGTGGGATTTTAGCATTTTTTTGTGAAATGGTTATTTTTTAAAAATATGAAGCAAACATAAAAAAAGATTAATTTTGTTGAATTCATGAGCTGGATGCCCAAATATTTGTTATATTGTTTTCTAATTTTTTGTATATTTAAACTTTTTTATAAATAAAAAGCTATTTATAAAAAATAAATCATTTGTGTTGGATATGTACCCAGAGGTGGGGTTGTTGGATCATATGGTAGTTGTATTTTTCAATTTTTGAGGAACTTCCATACTGTTTTCCATAGTGACTGCTTCAGTGTACAATCCCACAAGCTGCACAAGAGTTCCCTTTTCTCCACATCCTTACCAACAATTGTTGTATCTTATCTTTTTGATGATAGCCATTCCAACAGGAGTGAAGTGATATCTTGTTGTGGTTTTGATTTGCATTTCCCTGATGATTAGTGATCTTTTCATGCACCTGTTCACCATTTGAATGTCTTCTTTGGAAAAAATGTCTATTAAGTTCCTCTGCCCATTTTTTAACTGAATCATTTGTTTTGTGTTATTGAGTTGTATGAACTCTTTATATATTTTGGATATAAACTCATTATCTGATATATGGTTGGCAAATATTTTCTCCCATTCTGACTTCTCGTTTTGTTGATTGTTTCTTTTGCTGTGCAGAAGATTTTAATTTGATGTAGTCCTACTTGTTGATTTTTGCTTTTGTTGCTTGTGCTTTTGGTGTCATATCTAAAAAATTGTTAAGATCAATGTCAAGGAGGTTTTTCCCTGTACTTTCTTCTAGGAATTTTACAGTATCAGGTCTTATGTTTAAGTCTTTAATCCATTTTGAGTTAATTTTTGTGAGTGGTGTAAAATAGAGGTTCAATTTTGGTTTTCCACATGTGGTTATCCAGTTTTCCCAACACCATTTGTTGAAGCGACTATTCTTTCCTCATTGAGGGTTCTTTGCTCCCTTGTCAAATAGTAGTTGGCTGCATATGTGGGAGGTTATTTCTGGCCTCTGTATTCTGTTCCATTGGTCAATGTGTTTATTTTTATGCTGCACCTTACTGTTTTAATTACCGTAGCTTTGTAGTATAGTTTGAAATCAGGAAGTGGGATGTCTTTGGCTTCCCTCTTCTTTCTGAGGATTGCTTTGGCTGTTATGGATCTTTTCTGGTTCTACACACATTTTAGGATTATTTTTCTATTTTTGTGAAAAACATCGTTGGAATTTTGGTAAAGGTTGCATTGAATCTATAGATCACTTTGGGTAATATGTACACTTTAACAATATTAATTATTCTGTTCCATGAACACAGGATATCTTTTCATTTGTCTATGTCTTCTTCAATTTCTTTTATCAGTGTCTTGTAATTTTTACTGTACAGATCTTTCACTTCTGTGGTTAAATTTATTCCTAAATGTTTTATTTTTTATATTATCGTGAATGGGGTTGCTTTCTTTATCTTTCTTTTCAAATATTTTTTTGCTCACGTATAGAAACACAACTGATTTCTTTGTGTTGATTTTATATCCTACAACTTTAGTGAATTTGTTGATTAGTTCCAACAGTATTTCAGTGAAGTCTTTAGGATTTTTAAGTTCTTTTGTCCACACTAAACCTTTGACCTCTGATGTGTATTTTATACTTAAAACACATCTCAATTCAAATTAGCCACGTTTGCGATCAAAAACCAAGTGACTAGTGACTATAGTCTTGGTTAGTGGAGCTATATAGAATGTAGTTTCTTTTTCAGTACATGTGGCATGCTGATAAATATTTATTCTATCCAATAATATTTCGTCAAATACAAAATACTATTAGTTGAATAGTTGTGTAGTATTAAGAAAGAAGAAAATGATAACAATTAAACAATGACACAATACTAAAAAAATTGATTGTACTACCCCGAGATTATGGATGCTAGTATTTTAAAGAAAACATGTGAGTATTAGAAACAGTAAAATCCTAAAGCTATTTTATCAGGATTCTTTCAACTGCAGTTGACAGCAATCTATTTCTTATCAGCTAACCAAAAAAAGGGAAACTTATTTGGTCATGAGAATAGGGAGTCCAGAGGTGCTGCTAGCTTTATCACAGTTGGAAAGAGGGATTCCAATGATGGCACTGAGGCTGTACCTACCTTACTGTTAGATACGGTCTCTATTTGATGAGCAAGGCGGCTGACTGATGTCATACATCTCCTGTTCTGCCAGTTTATCAACCTCAGTGGGGGAAGAATCTTTTCCAATAGGTGTAAGAGAAAAATCCCAGAGTTATTCTCATTGGAGTTTAGTCACGTCCTTATCTATTAGTCACTCACTTTGGCCGTGAAGTCAAAGTCCTCTCATTAGCCAAGTCTGAGCAAAGTGCCCTTCCACGCAGTTCATGGGAGTAAAGGGCGGGAGCAGCTCCTTCCAGACAAGAAGGAACTGAGCCTCCAATGAGAAGAGCCACGGACTGAACAAAATAGCAGATTTCCACTAAGAGGAAGTCACACACATATAAATAAAATCTCAACAAATTTTGACTCGTATTCTCTGCTTGTAATAGCATTAAAATCATAAAAATAATAAGATGGTAAAGAAATAAAATTTTGTATTATAAATTTGCCCAACTCTTAGAAGTTAAAATGACAGCAACTTTCTTACCTTTTAGGTCAACGGGAAAATCAAAGTTGTATACGTAGACTATTTAGTAATAATGCCTCTCATTCAAAGTCAATCTCAGTTCTTAAACAATCCTAAGGAATACATTTGGTGTATCCTATCATTTTATAAACAAATATTTATTGACTGGCAACAATATGAAAGTCATTCTTTTGGCATCTGTGGTGATTGAAGGAATGTGAGGCCATAACTCAAGTCCTAAGAGAGTTTAAATATTATGGGGGAAAAAAAACCCCAGATATTTGAACATAGAAATTTAATTGGCACTGAAATAGTTAAAGACACATATTAAGCAAAAAGAGAAACTATAAAGAAAAGCACAATTCTTGCTAAACAACTAGTTTCCAGATTCCGAAGGAACTTTGCTCACCTCACGAAAGAGCCATTCTTCAGTCAAGACTGTTCCTAACTCTGGGATGGGGTGATTTTCTGCTGAGCAAGAACTGCATGTTCTAACACTTCCTCCAGTCAAGAACTGCCACAACAAATGAGAGTCCAAAACAGTTGGCCATTTGTGCTAAAGCGTGAAAGATTTGGGAGGGTGTGAAATCAGTTTTTAACTATGTTTTTCTCCCTTCAATATAAATGAAAGTTAGCAGAAGCCTTTTGAATTCTCAGAAGAATACATTTAGCACTGAAATTGTTTGGTTGGGCAACCTAGGCACAAACATTTTCATTTTCTAAAGGGTGAGGTTTTGAGTTTTGCCAGCTATACTTGAAATTTTAAATTTTCTTTTTTAAGGATTTTTTTCATTCATTCATTTTCCATTCCGTCATTCATAGGATTACCCACTCAATGCAGATTTATTGGTCTATGGTATTAATCATCAATGTGGTATAGAGTCTAAGCAGAGAGAAAAACAACTCTCACCCTCTTTCTCTGGAAACTTACATGCAATATCATGTACAAGTGTATCAAGAGCTAAATGCAATCAAAGTAATTCTTTTTTTAAAGAAGTACAATAATTAGGCACAGATTATTGAGGGATATTTAGAAACTGTGGAGAAAAGTGTTTTCTCACAGCTAGAGGAATTGAGGAAGGCTTTAATAGGCTCTCATATCTGGCACTTGCATACTGAACAACATCTCTAAGTGTAGGTAAGACTGTCACAAACTCCCAGCCGAAGGGAGCACTATCAGGAAGGATCTGGAAACTTGGAAGTTCCTGGCATGTAGGTGGAGCGAGGACTCCTTCACCAAAGCTGGAGCTGTGCTTGTCTCTCACTCACTCCACAGCTTCCTACTGTGCCTGGTACTTATGCAAATGGCAGTGAACACACTGTGCCCATTTTCAGTTTTTTTTGTTTTTTTCTTTTTTCACTTGTGTAGGTCTACTTTGAGAAATGTCTCCTTAAAAACGCAATTCAAACAAATTCTTTGTTTCTTTTCAGCTTGTGTAAAGGACCAGAAAGCCTGGTGCTAACCACTTCTAAGCGGCACTGACTGAGGCTGCCATCTGCTATTTGGGGCTGAGAAACGGCTGTGGGACTCTCACCTAGAAACACTTTGCCCTAATTTATAACTATTTATTCTATGAGCACCGCAGAGGGCTATTTCAGGTTAATTGTCCCAGCAGATTGAGACCTCAAGCTATAGATTCAGCCATTAACATAATGGAGGAGGACAAAGCAAAATGGTGGTCATAGGAAACGAAGGAATGTTCTTCTCTCTTTTTGGCAAAGGAGGTCCTTGGACAGTTGGCCAGACCATAAGAACAGTTAGGAGTCACCATGACTTTCAGCACCTCGTTTCAACAGTGCACCAAGCTGCCCCCACGTATGGCACAGAGAAACATTGATGAGTCTCTTTCCTTAGGAGAGAGATTAACTAATTTACTGAATGCTTTGCAGCATACAAAGTAATTACTAGTGTATAACCCTACTTAATTCTTACACAAACACATAAGGTGGAAAGAAATGTTCTAAGTCGGAAGTCCTGAATATGTTTTCCTTCATTGCATGAACTGAGGAAATTCCTAAGGGCATTTTCTTCATCTTTAAGTAGGAATATTAACCTATCCAAGTCTCTCAAGACTGCATAGAGAATGGCATGAGACACAACATTCTAAAATGCTTCACAAAATGTTATTTATTTTTAAAGATCCATTGAAATGGTGTAGTGAACGTTACTAGTGCTACCAATATCTGTTCCCACTCCTTTCCTTCCTTGTGTAGGATGCTATATCTCCAAAGTCCTTGCAATCAAGCAGGGCCATGGGACTAGTTCTGGCCAAATCATGTGAACAGAAGGACATCACTTTTTGGCTGAGGCAGTGAAACACCCTTGCACAAGTCTCAAGATTTTCTTGCCCCAACTGCAAGCAAGAAGACCAGGTGTTCTAGATGGTGTAGCTGTAGGACTGTGGAAACATCTTCCACCTGAATCTGAGTGACTATTGGTAAAAGAGTCTCCCTGTTCTATTCTTTTTTTTTTTTTTTGAAGAAGAAGATTAGCCCTGAGCTAACTGCTGCCAATCCTCCTCTTTTTGCTGAGGAAGACTGGCCCTGAGCTCACATCCATGCCCATCTTCCTCTGCTTTATTTGTGGGATGCCTGCCACAGCATGGCCTGTCAAACAGTGCCATGTCCACACCCGGGTCTGAACTGGCGAACCCCTGGCCGCCGAAGCGGAACGTGTGCACTTAACCGCTGTGCCACCAGGCAGGCCCCTCCCATCTCTGCCCATTCTATTGTAAAGTGAGCAGACATTCCTTGAGCAAGAAATAGTCATGGATGATGCTAATAAATGGTTGAAGTATGACACGAATTTCTTTTAATTCCACACATTTTTCTCTCTCTCTTTTTTTGTGAGTTTCTATAGGACAAATTCTTATATATCCAAAAGTAGAGGGAATATAATAAACTCATATCCCTCACCTGCTTTCAACAATCATTAAGTCATAGCCTGTCTTATTTCAATGATACCCAATATTCCTCCACTTTATATGTGGTTTGCTGCGACAAGTGTTGTAGGTCCGTGACCAGGATCTGAACCTGCAAACCTGGGCTGCCACAGAAGAGTGTGCTGAACTTAATCACTACATCATGGAACCAGCTTCCATCAGCCCTTCTTTTACATCTTCATTTTAAAATTTCTAATTCTGGTTTATGTTGCACTTTCATTACTTCTATCACTTTATTAAATTTCTCTAGTTGGGGGACCAGCCCTGTGGCTGAGTGGTTAAGTTTGCGTGATCCACTTCGGTGGCCCAGAGTTTCATTGGTTCTCATCCCAGGCACGGACATGGCACCGCTCATCAGGCCATGATGAGGCAGCATCCCGCATAGCACAACCAGAAGAACCTACAGCTAGAATATACAACTATGTACTGGGGGCTTTGGGGAGAAGAAGAAGAAGCAGGAAAACAAAAAAGAAGATTGGCAACAGATGTTAGCTCAGGGCTAATCTTTAAAAAAAAAAGAATTCTTTAGTTGGTTTTAAAACAGTAGTTTAAAGTGTGTTTGTTTTAATCTCTTTAGAATACGGCATGTATTTTTACTGTACCTTTGCTCAGCCTCTTTTACTTTCCCCATATTTGAATCACATGGGTTTTACTTTATTCTTAAGAAGAGAGGTTAGACCAGGATAGCTTTCCTAGATTCATGATTCTGTAGTTTCTTCTCATGTTGCTCATGGACAGTACTCAAAAATTAAGCCCTGCAGTTTTTGAGATCTGTCTTCTCTCCTTCCCTTCCTGCTTTCATCAGGATTTTCTCTTTCCTCTGCCTGGAGTATCTCTGTCTCAGTCAATTCAGATTTTATTCCTAGTACTTTCTCTTTAGTTCAGAGGTTTGTCTTGGAAAGGGCTTCAGTTTTTAGCCTCAAGTAATTCATGACACAGATTCCCATGAATTGCCAGGCCTTTCTTGATACTCATTAGCAAAATAAAGCCAGCAAAGCCTCTTCCTCCTTTCCTCTGTTCTTGATTGGCTCACTTCACTTCCCAGACTGAATGTGGGCCCTTTGGGAGTCAGTATCTCTTAATGATTAGATTCTGTGTTCCAAGTTCTCAGGGCCTTCCTTCCATTTCCTTCTGCCCAGTTGCTTGGATGATCTGGGCTTCAGTGGTGATATTTTGCACCTTATTTTCACATTTTAGAGTTCATGAGGATACTTGGTTACTTGGTTTTATCGTAAATATTTTTCATGTATTTTGCTTTGTTTTGGTGGCTTTGTCTGCTTTTATAGAGGGGACTGGGAAATTCCAATAGTATGCTGCTACTGCTGCCAACTTGCTCAGACCTCACATTTGTATTTCTTGAGTGCCTGTGGGAGATCAGGCTTCTTACTAGACAAGTAGGTGGAGGTTAGCTAATCAAAGCATGAAGGTATTAGGCAGTGGTGATGTGTGAGGCTGGAGACATAAATAAAAGCCAGGACTTGATGATTTATTGTATATTCTATTAAGGAGATTAGAATTTATCTTAGTTGTAAAAGACAGCCATTACATAGTTCTATTCAGGAAGTGATACGATCATTTACATTTTAGGAAGAGCAGACTAGGAGCCATGTAGAAAACAGATTGGAGAGAGAGGAGTCTCAATGCAGGCTTCTGAGATTTCTGATTGCTATTCTAGAACTTCTCCATCAGTTTCCCGCTGCCAATAAAAGTGTTACTTGAAACAAACAAAAAAGTTGAATACAGTCATTTGCCACATGACAATGTTTCAGTAGAGGACGAAACACATATATGACAGTGGTCCCATAACATTAGCACCATGTAGCCTAGAGGTGTAGTAGGTTATACCATCTGGGTTTGTGTAAGGACACTCTTTGATGTTCTCACAAGGACAAAATCGCCTAATGATGTATTTCTCAGAATGTATCCCTGTTGTTAAGTGACGCTTGATTGTATTTTACAAAATCAAATAATATATGAAAATTCCAAATGTTGATAGAAGTGTGTTAATGGCCAATGATTTAGTTAGGTAATTATGCAAGACAAACCTATAAAGAGAGATTTTCCAAAACTATCATGGTCAGTAATATTATTATGGTAAGGATTGAGGCAAGAATGCCAATTTCTTAGTCAATTTTTAGATAACACTTTTTTCTCCATTATTCTGGAAAACACTCCTTTTTCCTATCTTCAGTACAAATCCCTAAACCCTTTTGTTTCACTGAAATTCAGAGATATTCAAGAGATGAATAAGCAAAAGTGAAGAATATCATGTCTCCCTTTGGATTAATGCAAAACCAGAGGTGTTGCTGAATGTTTGTCATATAAGACATTATACACATAATATGAACATTTTTATTTCTCACCAAATGTGCAAGCCAGGAAACACATGTTGGTCTAAACAGATATCCAAATGGAGTTTTTCAGACAAAATAGTGCAACTATGATATGCATCATAGAAAATTGCTCATCATCTTCAAAATCATTGGCACATATGGTGTTGAATTGTATTATTGATGTCACTCTTACTTCTCTAGTGAACAGTACAGTCAACTTAGAGTACAAAGTGTATACTCTTTTAAAGGTATTGTATAATCAATGTCATTGAAAGAAACAATCCTATTGGGGCATAAACGTACGTGATCATGGTAATTCTGGAGGAGTTCATAATATAGAGTTCAGGCTGCACCAAGAGTCTCTGTTGACTAGAGAGTTGACCGTGTTTCATGCAATAATCATAGTTACAGTAATAACCAGCTTGCGTTAAACATTTAGTATGGCCTATTCATTATACCAAGCACTAGATATGAATTTTTTAATCCCCTCGGAAATGCTAGACTATAGGCCCCATTATTATTCCCATATTATGGTGAAGAAATTGAGATCTAAAAAAGTGAAGTGATTGCTCCAATTTTTTTTATTTTTGGTGAGGAAGAGTGGCCCTGAGCTAACATCGGTAGCCAATCTTCCTCTTTTTGCTTGAGAAGGGAGAACTGATGTAAGTTCTAGAGTCTAAAGGCCTAGAACCAAAAGCTCCAATATTTGAGTGCAAGAGAAGATGATGTCCCAGCTCAAGAAGAGAGAAAAGAAACGACCCTTCCACTACCTTTTCTTTATATTCAGGTCTTGAAAGGATTGGAAGATGCCTGCCTACATTGGTGAGGGCTGGCCATCTCTACCCAGTCTACTGACTCAAATGCTAATCTCTTCCAGAAAACCCCTCACAGACACACCCAGAATTAATGTTTTACCAGCTATCTGGGCATTTCTTAGCTTAGTCAAGTTAACACACAAAATTAACCATCACAATAACTAACCTTGTGTTTGAACATAGGTTGCTGGTCTCCATGTCTACCAATGCTTTGTTTATTCATTTGAAAAATATGTACTTGATGCCTTCTGTAGTCCCAGTTGAACCCTGTTCTCATAGAACTTAATATCTCTGGAGGGGAAAACTTGACCCCAGTCTGACACATTGTCATGTTTTCTCTCTCATGTATTATGAATAGGTCTATGTTTAAACTCTTCTCTTCTAGCGTTCAATTCATCTATCCTGTACCAACATCACAATCTCTTTACTATTATTTTTAAAGGTATCAAATTTTTTAAAAGTCTTGAAGTATAGAAACGTAAACCCTCCAGTTATGCTTTTATTTTTGGATTAACTTGACCATAATTACCCCTTTGCAATTCCAAGTAAATTTCAGAAACATCTTTTCAATTTCCACGTGCACCAAAAAGTCTCGCTTAATTTTAAGATTGCATTTAATCTATATGTAAATTTTCAAAGAATTCATATTTTACAACACTATAAGTCTACCAAACTATGAAATTTATCAAAACTGACCTTGCAAGAAATAAAAATCTCTGGTGTTTGATTTTAAAAATTCTATTCCATACTAGAAAACTTCCAAACAAATAAGCTCCAGGTCCAAATGTCTAGTCTCATATATTCTTGCAAACATTTAATGAAGTAATAATATAACTCTTAAACAAAATCTTTCAGAGAACAGAATAGAAGTAACATTTCCTAAGTCATGCGACTTGATATCAAAATCTGAAGAAGATAGTATAAGAAAAAAGAATTCGCAGCCTATTTTCTCTCATAAGCGTAGATGCAAAACTCCTAAACAATATAATACAAATCATATCCAATAATTTCTCAATAGAATGATACATCAAGGCAAAATGTAGTTTATTCCAGGAACACACAGTGGTTAACATTTAACAAACTAAATTAACGCAATTCAACAATGGGATTGTATTAATGGAGAAAAATCGTGTGATGATCTTAGATGCAGAAAGTGAAACTGCTAACATGTAATATTAATTATGATAAATCTTTTCTCATGCTAACAATGAAAGGAAATTTTTAAATTTTATAATGGTTATCTATTTAAAAAAAAGTAAATGTTACACCTAGTCATGTGCATTGAAAGCATTTTTTTCTGGGGTTCATGAATGAGGCAAGTTTGGAAAGGAAAAAATAAACTTTTTTCTTCAGATTACATGACTAGAAAACCTAAAGGAATCTATCAACAAATAATTAGAGTTAATATGTTAATATGCCGTGATTACTAGATACAAGGACAATATAGCAAAAGTATTTGTTTTTATATGCCAGCAGCAAAAAAAACCCCAGAAAATAATTTAAATATTATGCCATATTAAATATTATTTTAAAATATCAAATACCCAGAAAACAATCTAACAGGAGACTTGAAAGACCTTTATACTTTTTATAAATTCCATACTCATACTTTTTTCAATAACATAAGTTATTAGAGAATTTAAAGGAAACCTAAATACATGGAAATTTACACAATTTTCATAGATTGAAAGACTTGATACTTTTAAGAATTGTATCCAAATTGATCATAGATTCAATGCAATTGCATACTTTCTCCAGCAGGTTCATCTCTATGCAACAGATGTCGCCTACTGCAAATACCTGTGATTTACTGTCTGAGCCGTGGTTTTCCTACTTTGTGTAGAAAACGAGATATTTTTATTCTATAGAGGATCTCAGGAGACCAACTATGGGGAAGAAAACATGAATTTACCAACCTATTTCTCTACCTGAATCAGTTAAGTTGCCTTATCTTTCAGTAACTTTAGGTAATAATTAAAAGTGTTGGTAGAATATGATCTGAAATCATTCTAACTGTAATTTTTTCCACTTCAAAAAAGATGTTTAAAAGATGACTAAATGCCATCTGTTAAAAGAGGCTACCTTTCTAACTAGCCTGCTTGATAATATCGTCTAGAATCATCTTATCTGACAATGGTCTATTTATCTTTTTATATAAAACCACTGGTCCTCATGCTAAGGACAAGGGATCATTGTTAGTGATTCATGATTCTGCCCATGGGAGGCCCCACACAGCTACTTCTACTACAATTACACCCTCTACCTTCTTGAAGGAGAAACTAGCACAGTGTGCAAATCCAAATAATGTAATAGTGTAATTTTTGGATAGGTTGGACCTTTTGTTCTGGTCAGCTGAGCTAGACCACAAAGAAGTCTCAAGGACTCATTTTCTTCCTTTGGTCAAGAACAAAAGTAAAATTAGGTCCTCTTATCTCTTTTCTCTTTCCCTTTGGCTAATAATAATCTAATATGAGTATGAATGTGAAACACCTGGAGAGCTTGCTAAAAAAATACGTGCCTCAAACTCACTTCATCAGACTCTGAGATGAGGCCAAGAATTTTGAATTTTAATAAGCACTCTGGGAGATAATAATTGTACAATAGCAGCTAATGTTTATTGAACACACTTTATATACATCATCTTATCTAATTGTTACAACACCGCTAAATAGGTGTTATTACTGCAATCATCAATTCAATTTTACAGATGAACTAACTAGAGGTTCCATAGCTGTGGAGCCAACTTAATAACTACTACATTCCGTGAACCTCTGAGTATCCGCTGAGAAACACCATCGTAGGGTTTATCTAGTCAAAGGCATCTCCCAGAGGTAGGAGATTGCTCCAAGATGGTCTTCTGGAATGAAGGATGTAAGAAAGCCAAGCAAACAGAAATTGAAAGAGGCAAGTAGAAGTGAGTGATAAAAAATCTGGTATCTCTTGCTTTTCTCATCACTTACCTGCCTGGGATTAACCCACTTTTATTTGTGCTTGGGTATTGGATTTGATGTGGCCGAGCTTCACCTGATGGGTTCAATGTTTTCTTGTGCCAATTACACTGATATACAATTTTAAAGGAATGCTTTGTTGTAGATGATCCTCGTCCAATATCCTCTTCATTTCACTGATGGAAAAACACAGACCAAGAGCAACAAAGTGACTTTTATCAGAATATACAGTTAGTCATCTGCAAAACAGCACCAGAACTCTGGCTTCCTGCCTCTTTACGTACATCTTCTTGTTTCTAGTCCTTGAGGTCAGCCCAACTCTGGATCCTTGTATCATGCTTCTAGAAGTGTTTGGAATTCTAACCCAAACTTTATGTATCTACAGAAAGAGGCAGCATTTGAGCAGGCTTATATAAAAAAGAGAATAAATAATTTAGCAAATACAACATTTTACATGCAAAACCCCATAATTTTCCTAAGGTTATAGAAATCACTTTAGTACTTTGACTTCACAATAAGAGAGAAACATTGGCTTATTGGCTTGCAACTGCCGTGATTTGAAAAACCTACATATTTTCAGTTTCTAAATATGTTTTTCATTTTAGTTACAGATTTTAATTATTAGAATCAATAGCACCGCTGGGGTTGTAAAAACATTTTGCTCATATGGTTTCTGAAAACTCTTTCCCTTCTTGTTCAAATTAATGAAAGTCAAAACTGTAGTAAAATTGAATATTCACTGAGGACCCCTGAAAGAGTATAATTAGGGCTGACTTCAAAGAAAATCCTAGGAATTTACCTGGCAGAATTCAATTCATAATCCCATAGATAAAATTTATGCTATTTTTACTTAAGATTCACCTTCCCCCCAAAAATATCTAACAGAGTGATTTTCCTCAAAGGCCTTGTTTATAACGAATGTGTCAATGCAAATGAGGTTTTGTTTCCACATCGTTTCACTTTCCTGTGACAGCCCTTGACATTCTTTAATTCATAGGAGACAAATTTTAAGTCACATCTCCTGGACACAAATATTAGGCAGAGATTTAGGACAATTATGAGTGCTTCTACTAAGCTAAAATAATTCAAGGTCATCTTTCTTTTATCCTGTCTTTAAAGGATTTCTAATTGGATACAGAGGAAAAAAGCAATTTCAGGATATTCTCCTTCTCCCTAGACACCCTGTGTGTGTGTTTGTGTGTGTGTTTGTGTGTGTGTGTGTTTTCTAGCTTCTCTCTACTATCATCCTTACTAGGTATATAATTTACAGCTAAGATATCTTATTAATCTAGAGTAATCAGGGTAAACTATTAAACTCGTAACAAATATTTACCATTCTCTGTGCATATGCGAAGGAAGGGACAAAAGACCCTCTTTAAGTATTTATTTTATGCCTTGAACTCATATGGCTGTGTCTCATGTTTATCTACTCTTAATAACAACTGGTTACATAGCATACATGCTGTAACACCAAGAAACTGAAGTTCAAAGATAACGTATAATATACCATTACTGTGTTGAGAACAGGTTGTATAGTTTATAGTCTTAACAAAAACCAAAAGAAATGAGAATTAAAAGAATTAAAAAGAGAAGACAATCTATCATTATTCCCAGAAAATACTTTTTCCAAAAAGCATCCCAAAAGAATCTACAGATAATTGTGAAATTAATAGGAGGGCTGAGCAAGTTTGTCAGATATATAATCATTATCAAGAAAGAGAAAATTTCATTTCTATTTACCAGCAATAGCTATAAAATATGTTGTTTAAAAAGGATGCTATTTTCAATAGCAATAAAAAATAAGATCCCCTTGGCTAACAATAACAATATACAAGACTCTCAGCAGAAAATTATAAAATTTTATTTTATAGCCATTAAAAATAACCTAAATAAATGGAGAGATATACCAAGGTGATGAATAGCAGTACCCAATATCATAAAAATGGTAACCCCAACAAAAAATTTTATAGAAGTGAATTATAATTCTGATAAACTAATATTTTTGTGTGAGTATGACTGGAAATTAACAACCAATTTTTTCCCCCATAATAGCAAAGAGTCAATATTTACCAGTATTGTTATAAAGGAAAATAACGAGGTTTCTGTATCAGATATCAAAACTTATAATAAAGATATAGTAAATAAGATGCTGTGATTTTGTGCAGTGATAGATAAGTGAAGATGGTAGACAAAGGAGGACATATAAGTAAATCCATATTTGATTTCTGATAGATCTTGCATTAATATGAATGGAAATACAATGACAATTGAAAAGAATAGAACGATTGGTCACATTTATGGGAAAGTTAAAATTGATTCTCATCTCATTCTATCTGCAAAAATTAAATTTCAGAACATCTAAGAGCTTAAATGTGAAAAGCAAATCTTAAAAAAGAAATTAATGTCAGAGAAAATACTTAGAATCTTGAATAACAAAAAACTTCTCAAGTAAGACCTGAAATGAACAAATGTTAAAGGCAAAGCTTATAAATCTGACTACGTGAATAAAGAACATCAAAAGCCACCAAAAGGAGAGCGAAAATGCAAAGCCACAAATTAACAGAATATGTTTGTAACATGTAAACCCAACAAAATTACCAGAATACAGAATGAAGCTCTCTAAATCTATGACAGAGACGGACTTCACTAGAGTAGAATGGGAAAAATGCATAAAACAGCATTTCATAGATAAGAAAACAGAAATACCCAGTAAATATTTACAAAAAGAGATTCAGCCTCATAAGCAGTGAGTAGAATGTGACTGAAAACCAAAATGAGGCAACACTTCACCCTCAACAGATTGAGAAATAAAAAAAAAAATTAAAATAACTGGTTATACCAATTATTGGCAACGTAAAACACTGAGAATACTGACAAAATGATAGATGCACTTGAATCAATAATTTGGGAGTAATAATTTGGGACTACATGGAAAAATTTATTATTTCCTACCTATGACCCTGAAATACGTATTGTAGTACATATAGTCAAAAGAAACTTGCACATGTACATCTGGAGACAAATACCAGAAAGTTCAAAGCAGCAGCATCTAGAGTAGAAACAATAAAAATAACAAAAGTCAGATTACGAAAACACAGATAAATAAACTATGGTGTAGTCAAACAGTGAAATAGTATATAGCAATGAGAATTAAATATAAGTATAAATCTATAAAAATATATAATTTAAATATAAAATATATTAATTATTTCAAAATAATTATATAATTCTATTTTGTGAAACTATAGTTTCATAAAACAACATGGATACCTACTGAAAAACATTGAGAAGAAAATTCAATTAATTTTGAACATTTTTAATGATTTTATTTATATAAAGGTCAAAATACGTAAAATTAAAAATATTGCATAGGAGTGCATATATTTGTGATCAAACACTACGGAAATAGGAAAATAACAAGAAACAGAATTTTTTTTCTGAGCTGGATAAAGAGTCTGTGATCAGTGGGAAGTGCACTGGAGTATTCAGTTATTGGTAATTTCCTATCTTTTAAATTGGTTTGTATGTATATAGGTCTTTGTTTTATTAGTACTATTAATTAAGTTGTACCTACATATTATATATATTATTTCTGAGCATATTATATTCCACAATATAAAAGAGAATATAAAAAAGAAAGGCCCTTTGACAAATGACCTAGAAATTAAGCATTTGCAAGAAAAAAAATAATCACACACTCAAAAAGCTTGTGGTAGGATTCCATTTACACATAGCCAGAAACAGGTAAAACTAAGCTGTAAAGATCCCGAGAACTACTATTAAAATATTCAGCCCTGTGGTTTTCTTCATGGAAGTGGGAGAATTGTGATCAAGGTGTATATTTCTTATACTGGATTGTAGTTGCCTAAGTCATCATTTTATCTTTATTCTTTAAGCTCTACATGCATATTATATATATTCTACTGTAGGCATTCCATAATGTAAATTTAAAGAGAAAAGAATATGAAGGAAGGAAGGATGGAAGGAACTCAGATCCAGGTCTTTCTCTTTCAAAAATGGTGACATGTCAATGTAAGTGGCTCATGCTATCCATGCAATAATAAACGGTTTTCCAAAGTGAGTGCAGGTGCATCACCTCTGCCTTTACATAGTTCAATGATTTCTCTATGTTACCAGTTTATATTAGAAATTTAATAATCTTGGGAAGGATTGTACCCTTGTAATCCTGCTCGATATTATAACCGATACTAATGCATCCGTATTAGTTGTTCCAGTGCAGTTTGGGACTATAAATCAGAAGTCAATTTTCAGTCTCAGTAGGACATACGCTCCTGTTCTTATTCCATACCTCTCACAGACCAATGCTGGATCTCACTGTGTGTAAGAGGAAGTGAGGTTTCTTGGATTCTTTCCAAAGATCTGGCTTATATAACAAAATGGTTGTACTTCTATAAAGAGACAGTATTTATAGCACCAAACAAAGCCAACAAAATTGATATCAAATTAATTCCTGTATAAATGAAGTGATTTCCCTTAATTCCATATGTTCAGCTGCCTATTGGGCTTTTTCTCTTGTGCATTTTCTTCATCTCCAAGTCAACTGACCCTTTCTTTCCTTCTTTACTGTTTGCTCTTGGCTTCAAATCTACATTTCTAATCTCTGGCTTCTTTCCCATCCAATTCATCCAGAAATTTGCTACCACATTAACCTTCCTAGAATCTGAAGCAGCAGATGAGCTACTGTTTACCCTAGGAGAAAGGAACCTAGTGACTCAATTAATCTTGCTATAAACATTTATCCATTGTTTCTGAACTCAAAAAGCAAATTACCTGCATCTGTCTTAGGGTACCAAGAGTATTCTATCTTGGACCTATTTATATTGCACCTGTGTTTCTTCATTATGAACTATGAGTCCATTTGTGGTATCTACTATTTTTAGTATAGATCTTACTCAGATTGCCTGGCTTAATGTATTTCACATAATTCATGCCCAGTGAAATTTGGTTAAAAATAAATTAATTAATTTGAAAGAATAAATTGATTTTCCTCACTTTTTGATTGAGCTATTCATTCCTTCATTCATTCAAGTATTTTTCAAATACTAAATGTATTTCAGGTACTCTCTTAGTATTGGAACTAGAGAAGTCACTCAGACAAATCCCTGACCCTGAGGGTTCACATTATTATTATAAAGATAACTAAGGATTAGACAAGAAAATAAAGAAAAACATATGGACAGGTAGGGAAAAAAGCCATCAATATTAAAGTAGGCTAAGATAATAGAAAATGATATAAAGTAGGGTGTTTGTGGTGATGAGGGGAGGAGAGCTATCTGTAGATAGATAGTAGATAATTTGGCCAATGTATGAATCTATGCTTTCAAAAAGGATAATGTGTGAGCTGCGATATGAATGCTGCAAAGTAAGCAGCCATGAGAAAGTTTGGGAAAAAAGCAGTCTAGGCAGATAAGCCAGAGGCAGGAACCAGCTTGGAATTTTCAAGGAGCAGCAAGTCTGACAATGTGGCTTTAGCTGGGTAAGTGAAGCAGTTTTGCTTGAGATGGTGTGGATGACCTGGGCAAAAACTATATCACATTGTCCCTGTAGAAGAAGACAGGGATTTCAGACTTATTCTAGGAATGATAAAAAACCATTCTAGGATTTTGGGCAAATGAGTGATATGATACAATGTATTATCTTGGATCTTATGCAATATCCAACATTTTGACCTACAAAATGTTGGTTTCCTATATTTCAACCGAATATTTTTTTCAAAATATCAGTTGGCCTACTGTATTGAGAATAAATTGTGAAATGGTGAAAGTTAGGGAGAAGAGTGGGAGACTACTATAGTAACCTGGCAGTGGCTTTGATTTAGATGGAAGTAGTCAAAATGTTGTGAAATAAAGCAATACAACAGTTCACATAGAGGTTGTAGGGGAGAAGAATTTGCCACTGAGAAATGTTTTTCTTTGGTTTATTTTTAAGAAAAAAATCTCAGGAAGAAACTTTGGCCTTTCACCCCACAACTGCTCAAACGAATTTAAGACAGAAGGCCTGGGGGCCCACCTGGTGGTGCAGTGGTTAAATTCTCACACCCTGGTTCAGCAGCCTGGGGTTTGCTGGTTTGTATCCCAGGTGTGGACCCATGCACCGCTCATCAAGCCATGTTATGGCAGCCATCCCATGTATAAAATAGAGGAAGGTGGGCACAGATGTTAGCTCAGGCCTAATCTTCCTCAAGAAAAAAAGAAAAGGCTAGAAGGCCTGTTCCAGGAAGGAGCTACCACCATAGATAGCTATAGTATAATGCGGACAAGATGTGGTAGACACAGAGAAACCTAGCAAGGCCCATTTGATCAAAGTCATCTCCATGTCCCATTGTCTCTGCATGGCATGGCAAACATTTGTTTACCAAACGTTTGCTTTTCCATCTCCATGTGAATTGCCTTCCTCCTCTTTGAAGTCCCAAACCACTGCCCCCAACATCCTCTTCTGTCTTTAGCTGAAGACAGTATTTAAGGTGGTGGCTTCAGCCTTTTTGGTGAGTTACTCAGTTTTCCTGGGTTTCTCCCATTTATATATGCCATTAGACTTTTATTTTCTCCAGTTACTTTGACTCACGTTTAATTCTTAGACTAGCCAGAAGAACCAAGAAGGAGAGAGGAAAATTTCTTCCTCACCTGAAAGGTAGATAACTTGCTAGTGGATTGATCTCTTTTCTGTGGCCTAAGTACACAGAATGTGGACTTAGGAATTGAGAATGTGAGGAATTGTGCTTGGGAGACGTGCATAAAAAGAGGCACTATAGGAGACTAGGCAGCATTGACGGCATTTTCCCAACTCCATTAGAAATGGGAAAAAAATTCTCTCAGTATGAAACTGTAATATTAACACATTTGAAACCAAATCTGTGGTGCTCAGCAATTATAAATAAAGATATGTCTCTATGCCTTGGCAAGAAATTTACTAAACCTCGAACAAGTCTATAACTGGGAATTTGGTAAGCCAAATTGAAGAAAACACTGGAGAAAAAAATCTTAAAGATCAAATTGTTAGTGTTCTCAAAAGGAGAATTCCAGACTTAAGGACAATCCTTTCTCACCCTGGCAAAACAGCTGTCAATTCTGTGGGAGACACATTGCACTTTTTTAGCTGAACATCACTGAACATTTATTGAACTGAGTCCATGTTTATCAATTAATTTACTCATTAAGAATATATGATCATAGGAGGAGATCTTTTTAAATTTTTTTTATTGATGTAATCTTGGTTTACAACATTATATAAATTTCAGATGTACGTCATTATATTTCAGTTTCTGTGTAGATTACATCATGCTCACCACCCAAAGACTAATTACCATCCATCAGCACACACATGTGCCTAGTCACCCCTTTCTCCCTCCTCCCTCCCATCTTCCCCTCTGGTAATCAATCTAATCTCCAGAGCAGGAGATCTTCACCTGAACTCCATGGATGGGCTTAAACACCCTTCAATTTTGTGCAAATGTTCATTTGAATTTATTAAGGGAAGGTCAACATGTTTTATGAATCCCCAAAGAGGTTCATGACCCCATAAAGGGTACACACCTCTGCCCACAGGGAGAGAGTATTGACACGAGGACATCACAGCAATTACTTTCCAATCCTTACCTTTCTCTCTAAAATGAAATCACCTAAATCATACTTCTGATTTCTTCTTTCTCTTACTGTCTTCCTTACATTGGTCTTTTAATTCAGTTTTGGACTTAGATTTAACTGCCTAACAAATAATATCAGGGCCTTCTTTTCCTTTGATGCTGCAATTCTGTGGTAGTAGCTGCTTCAAACCCTAAAGACTCCCACAATGTGCATCCCATCTTCTCCATCCTGAAGGTCAACTTTACCATGAGACCTCCTTTGAAATAGGTGAAAATGCACTGTGTAAGATGGGCGCGTGTGGTCGGGATGTTGACATGTTTCCTAGTCTGTGCCCAGCCCTAATCAGAACAGGGAACCGATGGACTTTGGACTCTGCATTTTTTAGTAAGTGATTATTGAATACCTAATTTGTTTTAGCCAGCCCTGGTAGTCCAGCAGTTAAGATTCAACATTCTTATGGCTCCGGTCTGGGTTCATTTCTTAGTCAGGGAACCACACCACCCATCTGTCGGTTGGCATACTGTGGCAACTGCATGTTGCTGTGATGCTAAAAGCCATGGCACTAGTATTTCAAATACCAGAAGTGTCACCCATGGTGGACAGGTTTCAGCAGAGCTTCCAGACTAAGAAGAAGGACCTGGCCACCCACTTCTGAAAAAATTGGCCATGAAAACCCTATGAATAGCAGCAAAGCATTGTCTGATATAGGGCCAGAATATCGGGTAGGTTTCCACTCTGATGTACACAGGGTTGCTGGAGTCAGAATCAACTCAATGGCACACCACCAACAATTTGTGCTAGGCAAATCTATATGTTTTCTCATTAAATTCTCACAGGAAAAGTGAGAATCACTTCTTGCAGAAGAAGACTGAGCATTAAGTCTTGCAGAAGCTCCCCACAAACTTGCATTGATCTATTTCAGTTAACGTCATTCACTTATTAAAGGCAAGAGACTGTGCTAGGAAGCTGATTGCATTACTATATTAAGCCCCGAAAAAGCCCTTAACATTGGGATTGCCGTTATTATTACAAATAAGGAACGAATGACTAAACAGAGTAAATAACTTGATTAAGCCTAGGTAGGCAATGGTGGAGTGAAGATTTAAGCCAAATTCATTGTAACTCTAAAACCTGTGCTCTTTCTCCTACAACTGAACCAGTCTCTGGATTATTCAATTATTGTTCTTTCCATTACGTATCATAGTTTTCTCTCATATTAAAACATCACACTTTACACTTTAAAGTCATGAAGTCATACACATTAGTTCATTAAAGTTTTGCACCCTTTAAATATAGAAACTGAGATTAGCCTACAGCGTAAAAATACAGAACTGATAATAGAGACAAAATAGCCTAATTTTCAATCCAATACTCTTTCTATAATATAGCAATGCTTTTCATCTAATGAGCAGCTATCCCAAAATAAAATACACTTTGAAGAGTATTTTTATAATGCTGTCTGTGCAGTTTTTAAAGCCTACCTTCACTTTTTCCAAAGTAAAAACAATTGATGTAGTCATTTTTTTTTCAGAGCACCTCTAGACAAGCTGTTTTCCATGCTATTTCACATCTGGCTTTTCTCCTCACAGATGCTTCTAGTAATAAAAATAGTTAAAGAGAAAGAACAGTAAGAAAACAGCAAGAAGCTGAGATTGAAAATAAGCTCTGTAGTTTATTTTCAGTCTATAGTTTTCTATTTAACAACAGGTATTCTAGAAAGATTGTTACCAAGGAATTAGAAAGATTTTCTGAACTTTCAGAGCAGTGGTCATCTGAAATCAGAATTACATGCATGCAGAATCACATGACCCCACTTTAATGAGTAACAGCCAGAGAATTTACAAGCTCACGGAAAGGGTAGTGATTACTTTTGTGTCATCATCATTCTCTCACGAAAGGTGCTGTGTTAGCTTCTTGTTGCTGCCATAAGAAACTACCACAAACTTGGCGGCTTAGATCAGCCTGAATTTACCATCTTACAGTTCTGTAGGTCAGAAATCTGGCACAGGTCTCATTGGGCAAAGGTCTCGGTGGGGCTACGTTCTCTTCTGGAGGCTCTAAGGGAGAATGTTTCTTTGCTTTTTCCAGCTTCAGGAGGCCACCCACACTCCTTGGCTCATGGTTCTCTTCCTTCATTTTCAAAGGCAGCAACAGCAGTTTGAATTCGCATACCTCTCGAAATGCCTCTTCTGCCTCCTCTTCTGCTTTTAAAGACTCTTGTGATTACAATGTGGGTAATCCAGAATAACCTCCCTATGTTAAAGTCAGTCAATTAACAATTTTAATTCCATCTGAATCTTTCATTTCCTTTTGCCATGTAACATAACATATTCACAGGTTCCCGAGATAAGGACATGGACATCTTTGGGGGCTATTATTCTGCCTATCACAGGTGCTAAGCAGTAACTTACTATTTATATCATACAAGGGTTCCCAATTCAATCCAGCCAGGCAGAAATGCCTGTTGAAGATTTTTATTGAGGAGAGATGGTTCTGAGCTCTTTTAATGTGAATGAGGGTTAATTTTTTAGGTATAAAGTTAGCCTTGTGCACCAAAGATATGAGCAAAGTCAGTTTCTTTCTCTATTCAGTGTTCTTCCCAATCCAACTTAAATCAATAATCTGTATCAGTTTTTCTCAGTTTCCTGAACAAGTCACATGATCTTTTAATTTTTCCTGTTGTTGCCTGTGCTTTTGTGGTCATGGCCAAAAAGTCATTGCAAAGACCAAAGCCAAGAACTTTTCCTCTGTGTTTTCTTCTACTACTTTTAGATTCTCAGGTCTTACATTTAAGTCTTTAATACATTTTGTGTTAATTTTTGTTTATGGTATGAGATAAGGGTCATGTGGGTACCCAGTTTTCCCAAAATCGTTTATTGAAGAGACTATCCTTTCCCCATTGAGAATTCCTGGCACCCTTCTCAAAGATTGCTTGACCATAAATGCGTGGATTTATTTCTGGGATCTCTATTCTGCTCTATGGGACTAATACATCCGTGTTTCTGCCAGTATCATACTGTTTTGATTACTATAGCTTTGCAGTATAACCTGAAGTCATGAAGTGTGATGCCTCCAGCTTTGTTCTTCTTGTTCATGATCACTTTGGCTATTTTGGGTCTTTTGCTGTTCAATATGCATTTTAGGATTTTTTTTTCCTGTTTCCGTAAAAAGTGCCATTGTGATTCTAATAGGGATTGTATTGAATCTGTAGATCACTTTGAGTGGTACGGACATTTTAACAGCATTAATTCTTCCATGAACGTGGCATATCTTTCCACTTATCCGTGTCTTCTTTAATTTCCTTCATCAATGTTTTATGGTTTTCAGTGTACGAGTCTTTTGCCTCTTTGGTTAACTTTATTCCTAAGCATTTTATTATTTTTGTTGCTTTTGTAAATGGAATTGTCTTCCAAAATTCCTTTTTGGATAGTTCATAGTCAGTATATAGATTTGTCATTGAGATATCTGTACTTCCACGTTTATTGCAGCATTATTCACAATAGCCAAGATATGGAAACAACCCAAGTGTCCAATAATGGATGAATGGATAAAGGAAATGTGGTATATACATACACTGGAATATTATTCAGTGTTAAAAAAGAAGGAAATCCTGGCATTTGCAACAACATGGATGGGCCTGTAGGAGATTATGCTAAATTAAATCAGGCAAACACAGAAAGACAGATGCTGCATAATCTCACTTATATGTGAAATCTAAAATAGTCAAACTCATAGAAGCAGAGAGTAGAATGGTGGTTACCAGGAATAGAGCATAGAGGGGAGGAAGAGATATTAGTCAAAGGATACACAGTGTCAATTACGCAAGAAGGATGAGTTCTGGATATCTAATGGACAGCATGGTGGTGATAGTTAACAATAATGTTTTCTCTACTTGAAATTTTCTAAGATAGTTATTTAAATCTCCTACACACACACACACAGTAAATGTGTAGAGGTGATGGATACGTTCTCTAGCTTGATTGAGGCAATCTTTTCATATATACATATATCAAAACATGAGTTGTACCCCTTAGATATATACAATTTTTATGCCAGAGATATCTCAAGAAGGTTGTTAAAAAACACAGAATAAAATAACAGCTTTGTTTTTATGCTAATCAAAGAAAGATAATGAATGATAGCTACTAATTATTAAGAATCTAATATGTTTCAGACAGTATGCCCAATCTTTTATGTTCAATATCATCAGTCCTCCAATTTGTATGTAGATTTGGCATTATTAATCTATTTCAAAGGATCATAAATTGAAGCTCAACAAATTAAAATAACACAACATCACACAGCTTTTAAAAGACAAAATAAGCTTCTAGTCAGTAGACTGACTGATATTTTTTTCTCACTTCTTGATCATCACAAAGCTTCCCCTTTAGCAGGGCACTGTGATGTCCAGACGCTCAGGATTTTCCATACTTATCCTAGAGGAATTTCTATGATTACTTTGTTAACTACCCACAAGAACTTCCACGGACAGAACTTGAATCAAGGGCTAGTAAGAGTACCTTTGAATGAGTAGTGTAATGGGCCAGTTACTAATTTTTTCTAGATTTGCTGTGAGGTTGCTTCAAGTCTCAAGGATGGTTATTGATAACTATTTATTTACAATGAAATCTATTATAACCCAGAAGAATTCTATTAAGTGGTGTTCACTTAGATTTATTTTGAACTGAAAATATTTTAAATTTTCTCATCATTTCATTGATAAAGTGTGCACAGAAGGTGGAGCAGGGAAGTTCTTTAATGATTATGTATTAGAGGTCCTTGTTTGTAGATGAAAGCACAGAGGGCCCAAGAGGAGAAATGACCTGCCCAACGTCAAGGAGCTCACCATTCACCAGGCTGGGCCCAGAGCCAGTTGTCTTCCTTCCATGACTCAAGGCTTATAAAATCCTTATAGTCCTGCCAGAAACCAGTGACTTACCTAAAATTAGTTTAATCCCTAGCAGTGATAACTAATTCCTTTGATCATACTTAAGTAAGTGTGGTGCAGATTTATGCTGGTTTACGAATCTTCCGCAAGCAGGGATTCTCAAACAAGTTCCCCACCTGCATCCAGTTTTAGGGATTTGTCTTTCCCGTCATTCCTTTAAAGACACAATAAGACATGAGTTTGAACTTTGAGCTACTTAGAGTTATTAATTTTACTCTTCTACACATTAATTACCAAATCTGTATTTTTCTTTGGTACCTTCTTTACTATGACATATTTGCAAAATGTATGTTTTCTCCTCCTCCTTTGGTTCTGCTTACAAATATTAATTGGTTATGCTTCCATTTTGTGATTTTTAATATTTTCTCCCTAAAAGTTGTTTATTTAGCGCTGATCACTAATGTGTCCCTTCTCAGTTTAATTAGTTATTTCAGTATTTTCACACGATATCACATGTCAAGGATATAGACTCTCTGGGGGCAAACTCCCTGAGTTTTGTTCCTAAATTCAAAAGGTTCTAGCTAGCTATAAGACCTTAATAAGTTATTTTGTTTTTCTGTTTCATTTGTCTCATAGTTGAAATGAGGAGAGTGCCTACCTTATAGAGTTCTGTAACGATTAACGAGAAATCCACATATAGTGATATGCACAATGCCTGATATTTTCTAAGAACTTAATAATTTTATGTAAAATCATTATTATTAAAGTAATTGAAATTGATGACTTAGACTTTTCCCAAAATTATCACTAGTATTGCAGTTTTCAAAGAAAAGTATTTAGTCATGTGTGAAAGAATAATAATTGGATGGTAGTTCTGGTTATCACTGCAAGAAATTAATAGAGCACCTTTAAATGTAAAGGAAATGGGGGAATTTTGGCATGGAATCATGATGAAGTAATTACTATAGTACTTGTCTACCCACCATATAAACCATAACATTGGACAAAATATACAAGACTATTGTATTCATACCTTGGATAAGAAGTAGCATAGTCTGTGATCCTTGAGAGAATGGAATACATAAATTAAGGCCCACGTTTGCCCTGTCAATTTAAAAAAGCAAATTGGCCTGTTGTTTTACCTGCAAAACGAGTTTATTCAGGAACAACACAAAGAATTTCAATTCCCGGTATGCTGGCTATGGCAGACTATAAGCAAATCCAGAGAACAAGGGAAGGGACTTGCTTTAATAAAGGAAAAGGGGGAGTTGTGAGGGGCTGTAATAAACAAAAAGTTCATTGGAAGAAACTAGGGGGTGGGAGTCCAAAGTGTAGAGGCTTCTCATTGGTTGGGTTATTACAGTCTCTCATTGGCTGGGCTGCTGTCGGGAAAGGCTGAGAAATCTTCCGTCCTTCTGCTGGTAGTCAAGTAGGAAACACCTGCCTGTCAGACAAGCAAGCATATGTCTCTTCCTGTTTAGAGTAATTGACTGGGTGTGATAGGGCAAGAGAGTTCACCCTACAGGTCTTTTCCAGTCTAATTTAGTTGAAGTTCCTTTACTAATTTCACAGCCCAGACTATCTGATTGGGGACACTTTCCTTGCTGTGACACAGGAAAGTAGAACCCAAGGGAAGAGGTCAGGCAGACTGAAGCTGAAGGGGCTGGGATTTTCAGTGAGAAAGAAGAGAGGTGCTCAGAGGATCCTGCAGAAGCCCATGATACTCAAGAAGTATAGAGGGAAGAGCAAAACGTTGGAGTCAGTGGGTCTTTTTGGCCAACAGTTGACTACGCATGCACTATTTGAGGTTTCAGAAGGCCATCAGAGTGCCAGCTGTGAGGCTGAAGATGAATAGAGATATTAGAAGACAGAGCTGAGAGACATTGGATTTTCAGTCCAGCTACATGAGGAGACTACTATGGGAACCTCAGGCACGAGGTCCATGCTCTATAGTTAGGACGAGCCCTATGCCTAAGGAGAAATGAAACAGACTCATCCTAACAAAAAATAAAGACAAACCTGATATGATCAAAATCATATGCTAGTAGTTCAACCACCTGTGAGAACAAAATTTAACACTCATTACGGGTAGACACCTCAATCCAGTCTCCCTACGATGTCCAGAAAAATCAAGAAAAAAGACAGATGAAAACAGACCCTAGAAGAGGCAGATTTGCAGCCAGCAGACAAAGACTTTAAAGAAACTATTGCAAATATCTTAAAGGACTCAAGGGAAAAGATGGATCAAAGTGAGGGAAGAAATGGAGATCCTCATGAGAGAAATGGAAACTATAAAACAAAGACTGAATGGAAATTCTAGAAATAAAAGTAAAATATCTGAAGTTGAAACAGAACTCACTGGATGAGCTTAACAGCAGATTGTAAATGGAAACAAAAAGTTTGTTATTTAACACAGATCAATAGAAATGATCTTATCTGAAGTACACAGAGAAAAACAGGTGAAAAAATTTAACAGGGTGACCTGATGAACAATATCAAGTGGTCTAACGGATTTAATTGTTGTTCCAAAAGGAAAAGAAAGAATAGTGCAGAAAAAAATATTTGAAAAAATATGGTCCAGTTTGTCCAATATACAGTAGACGTAACTGTTAACTTTACCAATGGGCTGGGCGTTGGAAATAGCGGGGCGGGGGAAGTGTTGCATATGGACAAGAGCTTTTTGCTTGTGGAATCAGGCCGACCAGATGCAGGAGAAATTTGGAGCCTTTGGTTCAATAGATTCCTAGTAACAGACTCAGGGCAGTGGGAGACAACGACCGAGCAGACATCCTGAAAGCTTCTCTAAATCAAAAGAGAGAGATCCTGATGCCAGATTTTTGAGCCCTTCCCATACCAAAGGAAATGTCTGGGATTCAGATAAGCAGTAGTTCTCGGCAACTGTTGGACCTGGACTCTGATGTAGAAATTTTAGAAGAGTAACAAAATGGAGGAAAGGTATTTATTAAAGTAGTAGGATAGGAGGGGAAGACAAAGAAAACTAATTCCCCAAACCAGCTCTTCATGTGGAGGTTAACATTGAATTAACATGTGCAAGTTTGGTGGGTGTGTGTTTGCATCACCCAGTTGTGTCAGAACAGCATCTTATATAAAAAATTGAGCCACAGAATATGGAACTCTTCATTTTTCCCTCTTCTGCTAAAAAAAAAAAATAGAAGCTCCATTATTTTTAATGTGAGGCTCTCACCTATTAAAAAGCTACAAAATAATAACTGGGCAACCCATGCCTTTTTGCTTGTATGGAAGTGTTTTCTTTATTTTTAGATTTGGCAGTAATTTCTGACAATAGCAGTTGTGTAGCTGATGAAAAGCTCCTTTTCAGTTCTTGTTACAGTTCTCAACTGAGCCAATATTACACATTGGCTGGGGTCTGTGACCTTATTACAGCATTTTTCCGCTTGCTCACAGGGAGAATGAATGCTGACATTTTGAGGTTCTGTTTTTCTAGTTTACAATATCCCTTGATATTAACAAGACATGGCAGTGCTTAGGTTTGGTTGATGAACCAAAATGATTTGTTATCACTCTCATTATGGAATGTGACATAGTGATGTGTGGTTATCAAGCTTAATCAGATATAAATGCCTAACACCTTCAATATGTAATTAATGTGAGAGCAATCATCATCAGTCGGTCCTATCATCTAGTCCAGGTAGGTTTTAGCTTATTATTAAGAACTGCTCTTTCTCCAGAGTAACCACTGTTAAAAGTGTTCCTTCCCTCCCACTGTCCCCTGCATCCCGCTAGGGGATACGAGTATGTGTGTGTGTGTGTGTGTGGTTCAGTGAGAACAGGGAGAAGAAGGGATAGTAAAATGCGATTATTCTTTAAGCTAACTGACTTATGAACCCTTAAATGTCCTATGGATTTTTATAAGTCTAAATTGTTAGTATTAAACTCATATGCAGGACCAAAAAGCACACGTAAATCTACCTCTTTAAGTGACTGTGGAAATGAATAAAGAAGATTGACAGAATTCAAGTTTTTCTTTCATTCCCGTTTAAAACAGTTTCTCCAAAATATCACATTAGACTTTTGACTTTTAATATATTTTCCCCAAATCTATTTTTTAAATTATGTAAATATTCTCAATACAGTCTATGTCTTTCATGTGATTAAGTATCTCTATCTTAGAGAAAACATTTAAATTTCATCTTTTGTTAAAGTAAGATAATGTAACACCTCTGTTGCAAATATCTGCCTCTATTTTCATTTTTGTCAATTATCAATTTCTTATTAAATGTCCATTGCTCTATGTTCAGAATCACTTTTGTTGTAGCTCTGCCTCTCATCTTCCTTCTTTTCATCTCACCATATTCATCTACTTAAGCAAAACTCATTTACTGAGACAACTCTGTGCCAAGCCCAGGGACTCACCCTGGGGCACCTAAAAGTGAAGAAGCCAGTCAGTCTTGTTAGAGACCTACTTGGAAAATAGAAGGAAAGTGTTGTAAGTGTTACAATATTTACATTGTGAAAATTTCATTTTAATTAAAAATAGGCTAAATTGGCTCTATTCTTAGACCTCCACTTGCTGACAATATAATTTTTGACACATTCTTTAACTTTTCTGAGTCTTGGTTTCTTCTGTCAGAGAGAATGATTTCCACTTCACAGGGTCATTACGAGGATCCCTTAGCTTATTTAGAAAAGCTCAGCAATTATTTTAAGAGATTATTATTTTATGTCTTCCAAGTGTTAAATGATTACTCTAAACCGTGCATAAATTTGGAAAATATTCTTCCAAAGTCCAGCTTTGACGCCAGGATTCCATGGAACCTGAGGAATCTGGTTCCCTGTACCAAACAGGTAAATCTGTCTGATGGTGAGTATGTGCATAAAGAATTTTAACTATCAAAGTAATTTACTTGATCAGGATATGGATGTAAATGCCGATTTGCAATGAGTGAACTTTGCTGGGTATTGTCTGTTAGATAGGGGAAGCATCAGAGTTGTTTATGGTCATTTAGCCTGGTCTTAAAGTAGGAATAAATCTATAATAGTTTTCAGTTCCCTAAATTCATACATCATGACTAAAATAGACTTTTGTGTTTTTACAATGCTTTAAAGAATGTCTGCCTTGTTATCTCTTTTGAACTCACAAATGCCTGCAACCTAGTAGGAAAACTCACCAGCATTATTTAAGTCATATGTCTAATAAACACAGAGGAAGAGTATCAGAGGCAGAACTGGGCTTCAACACCCCTGAATCTAGATCCAATGTTTTAGTTAAATCACAGCGTATTGCCTACTTACGTAAAACCAATGTAAACCTCATAACGCCCACTAACCTAGAGACTCAGAGGAACAAGTGATGCTAATACATGATAGGGGCCCAGTTAAGGGAATGAAAAACAAACTTATTGAACACATGAGATATATATATATATATAATTTTGTTTGCAGCCCTCTCCCCCCATACAAAAAAAGGTGATAATATCATTTCCCTATTAGGAAGTTGAGCCTGGAAAAAATTAAGTATCTTGCTTAAGATCCCAGAAGATTCTAGTGAAGGCTCAAGCCTGGGCTTCTAGATCCGATTGATTACCAAACCTGTTATTTCCATTTCATATTATCTATTTTTCTAACCCAGATAGTCAACAAGAATAAAATAAAATGTATATATTAGTGTTTATGCATATTTCACCTATTTTAATTCCTCTCCAGAGGTGTTATGTCAATTCCACCTCCTCCAGGCTAAAATATATTCATTTTAAGAAAATTATCTTTCATAAAACAAGTTATATGATGCCTAACAGAGCTTGTCACTCTTATATTTATAAATCTTTAACAATAGATATATAAAAGTCTAAACTGTAAGTCTGAAGAATTTAAGAATTATCTTCTTTTCTGCATTAAAGAATAACACAGAGGAATTTGAGTAGTTAAACTACAAGCAAGAGACTAAATATTGGAAACCAAATTATTTCCTAGATTAAGATGAAAAATCAAGTATAACCTCTGATTAAATGCTTGAATTTTAGCCATTGAACATGGTAGCAATTTATTAGAGCATGAGTACCAAGGTCACAATAACCTCCCTTAAAATAAAACCATAATAACTTGCATTCGGTTATGGAAGTATAAGGTAATATTTAACCACTTTTATACATTTATATACATTATGAGGTTTGAACTACTCCTGACCCTCTTAAACAAATGGTCCATTATTGAGTGCAGTGTTTGGAAAATGTCTTTGAAATGCATACATCATCAAAAAATTGACAGCCCTGTACTGAGATGGAGAGAGAGGACGAGAGACAGAACACTCCACGAGCGCTAGGACTCTGTAGAAGGTTACACGTGGGTAACTTCATTTAGCTGCAGAGATGAAAAGATCTATGGACTGCAGGTTTTAAACAAATTTATGGAAACGTATTCTCTTAGGCATTATTACCACAATTTTTATGTGTTCTTTCTTGTCTATCCCTTGTTGCTTATGACTGAATCAGAGTGATTAAGGAACATGGCATAAAATGTGAATTTCCGAGTCTTATTCTTAGACTTAAGATAAACTTCACGTGTGATGTCTTTAATGGAAGCAAACATCTCTAAGATCATTGAACGCCCTCTGCCTTAATTTAATGTTCATGCTTACCATAAAAGTTTATCACTTATAGCTAGTGAAGAGATTGACCACAAAATAATGAGGTTTTAGTGCTTCCCTTCCTGCCAGATACCTTTCTTTTTTTTTTTTTTTAAAGATTTTATTATTTCCTTTTTCTCCCCAAAGCCCCCTGGTACATAGTTGTATATTCTTCGTTGTGGGTTCTTCTAGTTGTGGCATGCAGGACGCTGCCTCAGCGTGGTCTGATGAGCAGTGCCATGTCCGCGCCCAGGATTCGAACCAACGAAACACTGGGCCACCTGCAGCGGAGCGCGCGAACTTAACCACTCGGCCACGGGGCCAGCCCCCAGATACCTTTCCTATGGGATAAATCCACTCACTGAAATTTCAGTGGTTTGAACCCAAGTTTAGGCTACGCCATTGCCATTAACTCATGACAACAACTCTTTTTTTTAACGTGTGGGCAATTTCAAACTTCAGTCTTGATCTCTTGGCTCTATATTTCACACTACTTTTGGTTTTCTCTTTTGTTGTTTATGAGATTCATTTCATTGTTGTTTGTATCAATATGGAATATTGGAATGGAAATTGATTTTGGTGGAGGGAATGGGGTGGTAGGAATTAGCTCACACACATTTTAGTATTCCTGTCTCTTAGTCACTCCCAAGTCTCAAGGTATACTGATCTTGATATCACAATGCTTATTGCCTTTGGGACATTACAATTTACTGTTAGAAATTATATGATTGACCTTTCCCACTTATTATCAGAATATTTATAGAAACAAGGTATGTATACTCTCATCACCACAAAAAGTTCTTTCAAACTCCTTTTTAATAAATCCTGGCCCACACAGGAAGCAGTGCTTTAGTTTCTAATACCATAGATTAATTTTTCATGTTCTTAAACTTCATATAAATAGAAATACACATCCTTTGCTCAAAATAATATTTATGAGACTCATTCATGTTGTTTTGTGTATCAGTATTTTCTTTATTTTCATTTGCTGAGTGGTATCCCACATTATAAATATTGTAAAATATGTATGTCCAGTATCCTGTTGAGGAATATTTGAGTTATTTCCAGTTTGGGGCTGTTATAAAAAGCCTGTAAGTCATCTGGTACAAGTCTCTCTTTTTTTTTTTTTTGAGGAAGATTAGCTCTGAGCTAACATCTGCTGCCAATCCTCCCCTTTTTGCTGAGGAAGACTGGCCCTGAGCTAACATCCATGCCCATCTTCCTCTGCTTTATATGTGGGACGCCTACCACAGCATGGTGTGCCAAGTGGTGCCATGTCCGCACCCGGGATCCGAACCGGTGAATCCCGGGCCGCTGGAGCGGAAGGTAGGCACTTAACTGCTGTGCCACCCTGCCAGCCTGGTACAAGTCTTTTTGTGGAATGATATTTTCATTGAGCATATAGTAGAAGGAGAAATCTTTTCCAAAATCTTATCCCCTTTTCCTTTCACATTATTAATGTGTGAGAATTTTAGCTGATCCATATTCTCTGTAACATTTGGTGTTGTCAGTATGTATGCATGATGGTTATGCATGCATTTATGCCATCCTAATAGGTATGGAATGGTAGCTCATTGGTTTTGGTCTACTGGCTGCAGTGTGATTACCCCCATCCTAAAAGACAATAATATTTAATTAAATTAATTAATTAATTTACTTTTTCAAGGAAGATTAGCCCTGACATAACTACTGCCAGTCCTCCTCTTTTTTGCTGTGGAAGCCTGGCCCTGAGCTATTATCTGTGCCCATCTTCCTCTACATTTTTATATGTGGGACGCCTACCACAGCATGGGTGCCAATTGGTGCCATGGCCGCACCCAGGATCCGAACCGGTGAACCCCGGGCTGCCTGGAAGTGGAACGTGCGAACTTAACCACTATGCCATCAGGCCGGCCCCCACAGACAACAATATTTTAAAGCAGAAATAATAACACTGGAGATATATATATGTGTGTCTGTGCATGTGTGTGAACACATATCAATATGTAAAATATATGACAATATTAGCATAGAGGATGGGAGGGAAAATTGTGCATATGGTGCTAAAGTTCCTTATACTACACGTGAAATAGTATAACATCATTCTCTGGACCCCAGTTCTCTCTCCTTACATCACCGTCAGTGTCTTCCTGAGTTTCTCTCCCTGTTCTCCGGGCTTAGAAATAATCTCCATGCAGTAAACCGGTGCAGCTGTTGGGCTCACTTTTCTGTTGCCCATCACTCAGTGACAATTTTATTTGTGAGCCAATGCCCAATGTCTTGAGAGCTGTCTATGGCCTTATAGTTATTTCAGATGGGATGGCAAATCCATTCCCTATTATTCCGTCTTGGATAAGTTTGGAAGTCCAATCCTAATTACCAAATATTAATATACACTAAAAATCCTTTTATCTTATCTCGGTTTTTCATAGAAGCACAATCTGAAGCAGAGTTTTGCAAGTAGGTGGTTTATTTTGGAAGTGAACTCAGGTAGCAAGAGTAAGGAAAAGCAGGAGTGAAACAGAGAAGGAGGGAAAGCCAGTGCAAAGATATATCTTTGAGTTGGTCAGAAACATAGGCAACTGTTCCGGGGTCCTGTAGATCTTCTGAGAAGCCTATCTCAGAACTGTCTTTGCAGGGGACCCCTAGCTCCAAACTTCCATTCACTAAGGGTGACTCCTCTGGTATGAACTCCTTGGCACATCAAGATTGGGCTAACTTGGGTGCTGAATAGACGTCCGTTGGCACCTTGCATGGAATTAGAGAATCCTTGGGGCAGGAGGCAAGAGGTGAGAGGCACAGTTCCAAGGCAAAGTGCTCTCAGGTTGCAATTCTACAGGGGTGATTGAAGCTTGTGATGAATTGATTGGCGTATCGATGATTAGCTTAAAGGGAGAGGCAGAGGATTTAGGGTAGAACATGTGAGGTTTCTTTTTTCTTAATAAGACTTTTTTTTTTTTTTGAGCAGTTTTATCTTCACAGCAAAATTGAGAGGTAGGAACTTATTTCTCATATATTCCATTTAATATTATGTTGGCTATTCTTAGTCTTCTACTTCTTCATGTAAACTTTAGAATCAGTGTGTCAATATCTATAAAATAACTTGTTAGGATTTTGATTGAGATTACGTTGAATCTATAGATCAAGTTGGGAAGAACTGAGATTTTGGCAACGTTGAGTCTTCCTATTCATTAACCTGGAATATGTCTCCATTTATTCAGTTCTTCTTTGATTTAGATCATCAGAGTTTTGTAATTTTCCTAAAATAGATCTCATACATATTTTTTTTAGATTTATACCTAAGTATTTCATTTTGGGGGGTGTTAATGTAAATGGTATTGTGTGTTTAATTTCAAATTTCATTTGTTAATTGCTGGTATACAGGAAAGTGGTTGACTTTTGTATATCAACCTTGTATCCTACAACATTGCTGTAATTGCTTTTTAGTTCCAAAAGTCTTTTTGTCAGTTATTTCATATTTTATACACAGATTATTATGTCATCTGCAAACAAAGACAGTTTTATTTCTTCCTTCCCAATCTATATACTTTTTATTTCCATTTCTTGTCTTACTGCATTAGCTAGAACTTCCAGTATGATGTTGAGAAGAAGTGGTGAGAGGGGACATCCTTGCCTTGTACCTGACCTTACTAGGAAATCTTTGAGGTTCCCACCAGTAAGTATGACGTTAGTGGCGGGTTTTTTTGATAGATATTCTTTATCAAGTTGAGGAAGAGAACCTCCTCTATTTCTAGTCACATAAATCTTTTTCATACAACTTTCAACAAGAGATACCTATTCTTCTTGCCAACTTCAATTACCAAAAAAATTTAATAAAAGACAATTAGATAAACAAGATACAATTCTTCATTGAATCTCTAATTAATATTTATCCTCTCCATCGTCTACCATCCATTTTAGGCTTCCCTCACATTCAGCCAGAGCTTCATCTGTTTTACATTACTTGCCTGATGAAGTTATTTAGACCAGTATTTCACAAATTTTAATATGTTTATGGATTACCTTGGGATTTTGTTAAAATGCAGATTCTGATTCACTAAATCTATGATGAAGACTGAGAGTCTGGATTTCTAACAAGTTTAGGTGACACTAATATTACTGGTCTGGAGGCTGCATTTTGAATTTAGACCTTTCTCCTTGAGAGAAGTAAGACTTCAGTCTACCTAAGTCAATCTATGGTTGCTACAATTGTCCAGTCATTGTTATCAATGGTTACAGGAAGACAAAGTGATATCTTAAGGAATTCTTTCGGTTCTATACATACTTTTCCATACCCTTATTGTGAAGCAGCAATCTAGCTCCTCATTGTAATGTGGATTAATTACTTCCTCTGATACAGCAATTTCCTTTATTTGATTTTTGATTCATTGGCACATGGAGCCCAAAAGAACCAGATGGCAATTTTAGTTCTTGTTCGATATGTTAATATTTCCTCAAAGAACCATTTCCTCCTGGGATACAGCACTTCATTCAGCAGAAATTCCTGTAGCACCATTGGATCTGACTTTCCTCCGCATGGATGAATCTCGAAAGCATCTAACCAAGTGAAAGAAAACATTCACGTGTATATAGTATGATGCAATGTACTGGATATTCAGGAACAGGCAAAATGATTGGGATATGTATTAGCTTTCTATTGCTGCTGTAATAAATTACCACAAACAGTGAATTAACACAACACGAATTTATTGCCTCACAATTCTGTAGGTTAGAAATCCAATCTGCATCTGCTAAAATCAGGGTGTCATCAGGGCTGCGTTTCTTTTGGGAGGCTCTAGGGCAGAGTCTCCTTTCCTTGTCTTTTCCAGCTTCTAGAGTCCACCCACATTGCCTGGCTCGTGACCTCCTTCCTCCGTCTTCAAAGCTAGAACTGTTGCTTTTCTTCAACCATTCTTTCATAGTCACATGTCCCTTTGCCCCTGACCTCAGCCAAGAGTAGTTCTCAGCTTTTAAGGACTAATGTAATTAGATTGAACCTAACTGAATAGTCCAGGATAATTGCCCTGTCATAAAATCTATAACCTTAATCATATCCACAAAGTCCCTTTTCCCATGTAACTTAGCGTATTCACAGGTTCGAGGAATTAGGACATGGACATCTTAGGGGATCATTACACCGCCTACCACAGGATGGATAACAGATTGATCACTGGTGACCAGGGGGTGGGATATAGACAGGTGATTGAATACAAATGGGCATCATGGAAACATTTTGGGTGCTGGTAATATCATGATGGTTACATGACCATATATGTTTCTCAAATTCATGAATCTCAACACATAACATCAAGCATTTTACTTCCAGTAAATTATACACCTGGTCTAACAAAACCCATGAGTTTCATAATTATCATTCAAGTCAAACCCAACAACACAAATTCTTCCTTATCTTTCCCATTCAATATTTGTGTCTCTCTTCTCCCACAATGAGGACCCCATTTACCCAAATCATAATATGTTTATTTGTTTATTGTAAAGTAATATACATAAATAATTTCATATTTATAGTACCATTGATGACAAATCTAACAAAATATACTTAAATATTAATTTGAAGTTTTTTCTGTTTTTAGAAGGTAAGTAAGAGTTATGTTCAGAATTATTTGAATATAGTTTGTTTATGTATGCTTTTAAGCATATGATACATATATAGGTGCATTTGTATATATTTGCATTCAACTTTAGCGTTTACTTTTTCCTTTTTTTGGTAAAATTTTGTTTAGAATGTATCAAATATGTTCAAAAATCAAAATATCTAAGAAACATACTCTGAGAAATCTCTTTCCCGTCCTCATTCCTGCCCAGTCATTTTTATCTATCCCCAATAAATAATGATCTTCAGTAATGTCTTATGTACCTCTCCTGTGTTTAAATTTGTAAAAAGAAAAAAATGCAAACATAGACATATGTTTTTCTATTTTCCTTTTTACAAAAAATGTAGCATTATTAATATAGTCTTCTATCTTGATTTTTTCCGCTTGATATATCAGGGGATTCTTCACATTGTCTTCTTAGAGAATGTCATTGTTACATTTTACAGCTGTATAATAAGCCATTGTGCTTATGTAACTTATTTATTTAACCAGTATCTATAGATCTCATTTCCAGTAATTTCCTATTTCAAATAATGCACAATTAATAACTTTGTGCATATGTTGTTTTTTATTTTGGAAGATTTATCATTTTACTAAATTCTTAGAAATTATATTGCTGAGTCAAAGGATAAATGTATAAATAATGTTGCCAGATATTCCGAAATTTTTCCATATCAATGTATAGATTGCTCTTTGCCCATAGACTTGCCAAGATAGTGTCTTGTGAAGTTTTTTAATTTTTTCCAATTTGATAAATGTTAAAAATTAACGAGATAGTAAGTAATAAAAAAATCAAAAATAATAACTCAATGTTCTTTTAATTTGCAGTAATTTATTTTGAGTGAAAGTGAACATTTTTATTTGTTTAAGGATTATTTGTGTATCTTTTCTGCAGGTTTTACTAGTTAATTTTACATGTGATGCATTAACTCTTTATCTGTGATATACATTGCAAATATTTTCTCACAGTTTGTCATTTGACTTTTGATTTTAATTATATTTTGCAATACAAATGTGTCTATTTTACTTGTTTGTTTTTACTTAATTAAATTTATCAGACTTTTATTTTATCATATCTTGATTTTGAATCAAAGTATGAAGGCTACTTCCACTCCCAGGTTAGAGAGGAATTCACCTACTCTTTCTTCTATGTTCATATGATTTATTTCCTCCTTTTTTTCATGCTTTTCTTCCTTCTTAATATTTTGTTATTGATTTTTGTGTCTATGTAAATGAGAGATATTGATTTGTGGTTTTCTTATAAAATGTTTTCTGACTTTGGTATTAGGACAATGTTTTCCTCATAAAATGACTTGGGAAATGTTCCTTCTTCTTCTGCTTTCTGGCAAAGATCATATAGAACTGACATTATTTCCTCCTTAAATCTTTTGTGGCGTTCACTGAACACTAGTAGTGAACAGCGTAGCATGTAGTCAACCCCTCTGGGTCTAGAATTTTTTCTGGAAGATTTTTAAGTAGAAATTTAATGTCTTTAATAGAAATAGAGTCATTCATGTTATCTGTTTTCTTGGGTCAGTTTTGCTAATTAGTGACTTTTCATGTACGGTCCAAAGGTCCATTTCATGTAAGTTATCAAATATATGGACATAGAGTTGTTTGTGGTATTCCCTTATGATGTTTCAATCTCTGTGGATCAGTGGCACCCCTCTTTGATTCTTGATATTTGTAAGTTGTATCTTCTATCTTTTTTTATATTAGTATACACTTAAATGTTAATCAATTTTATTCATTATTTCAAAGTGCCAGCTTGTAGTTTTATGTATTTTCACTCTTGATTTTCTAAATCTATTTCATTAATTTCTACTCTTATCTTTATTTTTACCTTCCAAATTCTTGCTTCAAATTGAATCGACTGTTTCCTAAGGTAGAAGCTTAGTTTATTTACATGATATGCTTATTGTGTTATAAAACAAGCATTTAATTAGATCTATTTCCCTTTGCTTTATATGTGTCCCACAGATTTTGATATTTTGTTTTTCATTGTCACTCAAGTACAAGCATTTTCTAATTCGTCATATGATATCTTCTTTGACAAATGATTCATTAAAAAATTTGTTTAATTTTCATCTACATGGAAATTTTCCAAATATTTTGATGTAATTAGAAGGTGGGGCCTTTGAGAGATAACTAGGTCATGAAGGTAGGGATCTCATGAATGGGATCAGTGACCTTACAAAAAGGGCCCCAGAGAGCTCCCTCACCCTGTCCTCCACGTGAAGACACAGCTTGAAGACTGCCCTTTAAAAACCAGGAAATGAGCGGTCACCAAACATGAATGAGCTGGGGAATTGACCTTGGACTTTTCAGCCTCCAAAACTGTAAGAAATAAATTTATATTATTTATAAGCTACCCAGGCTATGCTCTTTTGTTATAGCATCCTAAACGGACAAAGAAAATAGTTTTATTCTTTAGTACATTATTCATATTACTCCGTTTTCTTTGAGTTTGCATAGTTTCTGACAAGAAGTTTCTTATAATTCTTATATTTGTTCCTTGCTATACAAAATTTCTTGTTTATAATACTGCCATAAGATTTTTCTCATCTGATTTTTGATGAAATTCTTGAGCATATGTATCAGAGTTATTATAAAATCTTTTTCTGGCAGTTCAACGTCTGAATCATCCTTGACTGCTCCTGTTGATTGATTGATTTCTTTACAATAGGTCTTTTTTTTCTTGCTTTTTAATGTAGCTCTTAAGTTTTTGACTGAGTGCTGGGCATCCTATGCATGAAATCAGTGGAGCCTGAAGTAAATCATAGAAGGCACACTAATGGCCTTCCGTCAGGCCATTAGTATGGGGAGTTGAGTCATCTAGTCAGAAGCCGTACTGGGTTTGGGTTGTGTTATTGCATTTGGAAATGAGAGAGTTCCTTCTGCTGTCCTCAGAGAAATCAACAGCCATATTGTCAGCTGCCTATAGAAAAGGCCCCTCTACGACCTGAGGGTCTTAGTCTGACAGCTCAGACATCCTCAAGGAACTTGGGATAGCAAGGCCCTTGGAAGCAGGAGATGCTGGGGTAGCCTTTGCCTCAGAGACAGCTGTGTCTGGGTGGTGATTGGTCACCCTTCTGTGTGGATAGCAGGTTCCACAGATGATTAGATGAGTGCTGTCCACATAGCTGTCAGTCACATATCACATACAATCTTGGCTTAAATCACTCAGGACTAACTGCCCCTAATGGCAGGGCAGTGCGCTCAACCTGTTGGATATTTTCTTACATGCTTCCTGCTTTCACCAGCTGTAGTCAGTATAGTGATCTGCTCCCTTCTGTATATTGCTTTACTGATACCGCACAGCTGGGCTGAGAGAGCCCATGGGCTTCCTGTTGTCCACTTGTCCCACGTTCACTATTTGTATCATAGCATTTTCCCACTGAGAAAGTCTCTTACAACCCAAAGTATTTTGATTTCTCACAATCAAGAAGTAGTCCACATATTTAAAACATTTATTTTCATAATATACTTAGCAGTGTCAGTTGAAACTAATTCATTGTGTATAATATATAGAATGCTCATCAAATTAAACAAGACACAATTTTGCTTTTTATGGGTCACAATGGTGTGGCCAGTCAGCTGATTGGCCATACTATAACTTGAAGAAAGTGTCAACAATGGTGAGGAACATTTGACAACCCTGAGAAGGGATCAAAGGTCCAATATAGTCAATTCATTAGGAGCAGATGGGACCAATGACCCATGTAATGTGGCCTCTTTCTCCACAAGGCAAATGGGCCAGGGGGAGTTCTTTGGCAGAAGTTACAAGTATAGTATACATCAGTGATTTCATTAGAAATATAGAACCTTTTATTTGTAAGAGATAGCAATTTTTCCTTGACTGCTAGAATGGTTCAGTATGGTCAATCCATCCACATAATTCCACAAAAAAGACCTCTGAGGTTTCTCAAGGTTTACCATCAGTCCTCTTGGGAGACGCACAATAACACCATTAAGATTGAGGCTTCTGACCTGCCAACAAACATTACATTACAAAACTTTGGATATCAAAGAGAGAAACACTTGTGCTAAGTTTTGACCCACCCACTGATGGAAAACAGTAAGGTAGTTTGTGGCAATGCCTCTAACAGAGGAATCTTATGAGCATCCACAGTACGAAAAAGTGACATCAATTTTAATTATACAATTTCACAACAATGTATTGGACTGGCTCGGAGGTTTCACTCGAAGTTCATTTTAACTTTTCTTTTTTCTTTTCTGCAAACTTTGCATAGACGATTTGTACCAAGACACACCAAAAATTCTAACAGGCATTACAGGGGTTTCAACAGCAATTGCGAAGATACGATCTTATCTTCTTGTCTGGGAGCTCAGGAGGTGCGGGGGAAAGCAGAGGAGACCAGCAAGCCAGCGAGACTGAGCAGGAGGAAGGCTTCTTCCCTTAAAGCGGCTGTAATTAGGATAAGGTGTAAAGCAGAGATCAAGGATGCAAAAGGAGCAGCTTCACACCAGTCGGCACAGGTTCACTTTTGGATTTTAAGCCACTGACAGCTCAATATTAACAAATGAACTTTTAAGAACTAAAACAGTATTTGGGAACCTGGTTTCAACCCCACTTCTTGCTAATCAGTCTCCAAACATTCACTAACAAGGAGCACACACTCTCTGATCCTGGGGAGTCTTCTGATATCCCCTAACCTGACCTATGCGGCCCCTTATAAGTAGCACAGTGGAGGACCCTATGGCCTCCTCTCTCACTGCTTGAGCGAGACCATGTGCTACCAGATCCCAGGGAGTCTTATGATTTCTTCTAACCTGCCCTGCACAACCCCTTCTATCCTTTCTTCAAGAAGGTGGTGGGACCTCACTAACTCCATGTGGGGTGACAAATGTGTCAAGAGCTTCAGTGGTACCAAAAGAGCACTCTGCAGCTGCTAGGCTGTCTTCTTGTGCCCTCACGGATTCTGCTGGTTAGGACACAGTGAGCCCAGTGGGCTGAGATAATGTATTACCTACACAGACAACATAGGCAAGAAGACATGGCGTCTGCTTCCCACTTCCCACAGGGCAACACCAAACAGGAAGAAGCAGATGACAAAAGACACAAGTGTTGGGTTGCTCTGTCTTGGAGAAACTAATTCCACATGGCAGCTAAGCAGTTTATAACCTGTGGCTGTTCCCTAAATGTAGCCGGGGGTGGAAGGTAGGAAGTCCCATGTTTCTCTAGAACTAGGGAAGTGGACGAAGAACTGCCTCATGGCAGCCTCCCCCAAAATGGGGACCTCTTGCAATGGGGAAGGTGATAAGCGTCCCAGATGCAGCCATCCCCAAGATAAAGTCTATACCAGCATCTCACACTTCTTGGAGGCCTTAGTACCTCAAGTTCCCTGAGGGCGTCTGACCCTGGTTCACGGGCAGACCAGTTAAGATAAAGGCTGAAGGAGCAGAGCAGGCCCCTAATCCGTGCAGTCACAGAGAAAGCTTCTGAAAACTCTTCATGCAAAAGGAAATTCTGCTCCATGGGCAGAGTTGCAGGCTGTGGGACTTGGCCTGAAAAGCACCTCCCCAAACGCACCTTGCTGAATTTTCACTGACTGATGGATGGTAGCAATGGGCTGACAGTACGGTCTAGTGCCTGACAGCAAGAAGACTGGACGATCATGCCCTCAAAACAACATTTATTTTCTCACAGTGTTTTTGGCTTCTCTGTTCATGGTCTCACAAGACTGCAAGCAAGCTGTCGGCCAGGCTGCATTCTCATCTGGAGCTCAGAGTGCTCTTCCAAGAACATTCAGGTTGTTGCACAATTTAGTTCCTTGTGGTTGCACGACTAGAGCTCTCAGCAACTTGAAGCAGCCCTCTCTACGGCAGTTCACAACAGGGCTGTGTGCTTGTTCCACGACAGCGGGAGTACATCTTCTCTTCAAAAGGGCCCAGGCCCTCTTTAGGTCTTCCATCTGATTCAGTCAGGCTTATGGATTATGATAAAATTCTTTTTGATTAACTCAAATCACCTGATTTGCGACCTTGGTTGCATCTCAAAAATCCATTTGCCTTTGCCACATAACCCAGCCGTCATGGGAATGATATCCTATTTTATTCACAGATCCGGCTCACGCTCAGAGGGAGAGATTATTCCGGGCATGCAGACCAGAGGATAGAAATGTCAAGGACTATCTAGAATTCTATCTAATACTGCAGGCGTGTGTAGAATTACTATGACTTTCACTTGCTAATCCTGTGATCTATGCTGAGCAATGTATCCCCTTTGAAACACATTTTTCTCAGGTGTAAAAATGATTACTACTTCCCGTGCATTATCATGCTAATGTATATAAATTGCCTTGCAGAAGATTTACTTTTCAGAATTTGCTTAGAAATTATAGATACTATGAAGAGTAGTAATGTACATGGAATTTTAGGAGGATAATGAGATACCAGTACAATTTTTACACACTGCCTTCAACAGACATCTTTGCACCTTCAATGCCATGTTGTTGTGACAAAGTAACACTTTTAACCCATTTTTATTGATTGATGTATTGAGGTTCCCTTTATTGAAATGTTTAAGAGTCATATGAAGTGAGATTTCAGGCATGAACCTAGAACAGAGCATTTTCCCACTCTGATGTTTCCTTATCTTTAAAATGAGGTAATTGCTTATGTGATCTCTAAGCGTCCTCCCAACTCTGAATATTTTCAGAATCTAAACTTAGATCAAATATATTTTATATCATCCATAAGAGCAACTTTAGAAACTAGGATAGTGCCTCATAAAACACTCTGTAATTTTTACATAATATTGACTCCTATTTGAAAGAACTTAAGTATAGGTGATTAACATTGCCATCTTATAATAATCTAGATTTTACTAATATAGTTGAACCTGGATCAACTCTATTTCTCTAATTCCTCTGATCTGTTCACGTACCACCCTACAATCATGGCGGTTCTTTGAAATCTTCTATGGACCATCCATCTTTTCCTGGAGATGTATCTAAGCCCATTTAGAAGCTAGTAGATGAATGCATGATGCTTATATTAATCTTCTACCAAATTAATATTTTATTTTAGAAAAGAGTAATAGAAAGTCCCCTGGCAAAAATAGAAGAATTATGTCTCTCTTGAACTAATGACTTTCCAAGTTACTGATCAAAAGTTAGCAATAGTATATAAAAAGTCATGTTTCGGTATCTTGCATGCTATTATTATATATATGCCCAAAGGAATTTAATGTCAGAAACTTCTATTAATCTGAGACAAAATATCTGCTAAATGGTACAAGAGTTTCATTACTTAATTTTTAATAGTTTAATATCTCACTATTTTTAAATTTGATCCATTTTACCCATAATTTGCTGTATAATCTGTAACTTTCTTCTAAATATATGTATGAAGCAAGACAAATATTAGCAAAATTATGCTAGTGTCTATGTTATTGTATATGATTATATATGTATTATATAATTTGTACTATTCTTAGCTCTCTCTTTCCAATAGTTCACTATTGAAAACTTGAGTTAGGTTAAAAAGTTTAGAGTTTGAAAAAATTACTATAAATAGAAAAAAACAGAGACATTATGAATTTGACACCTAGTCTTTAATTCTGACTTTTCCATTTAAAACAATATAACTTTGGGCAATTTTCTTTTTCTTTTCGTTTTTTAAAGATTGGCACCTGAGCTAACATCTATTGCCAATCTTCCTTTTCCTTTTTTTTCCTTTTTCTTTTTCTTCCCCAAAAGCCCCCAGTACATAGTTGTATATTCTAGTTATGGGTCCTTCTAATTGTGCTATGTGGGATGCCACCTCAGCAGGGCCTGATGAGCAATGCCATGCCCATGCCCAGGATCCGAACTGGGGAAACCCTGGGCCTCCAAAGCAGAGCGTGCGAACTTAACCACTAGGCCATGGAGCCAGCCCCTGGGAAATTTTCTTTATCTTATTTTTCTTCACACTTGAGTTGATTCATACATAAAATAGGATGAATAACTTCTTTCACAGATTTATGTAGAGGAAATAATCTATAAATATACTTGCACATTATTTGACACGTTTTACGTACATAGATATAATACTAAATAACGTTATAAAGAAAACTAAAATACTTTATTGAAAACTAAAATATTTTACGATACTTTGTAACTTTCTTTTTATTTTATTTGTTTGTGTACTTTGGGAGTAAAATTCCTTGTTTTGCTTTCAAGATTTCTGAGACAGGTATTGCCTTAGGTTCACGTTTGCCAAACTCTTTCCCTGAAATACATCTGCAAAAACACACAACAGTAGAAAACAATTTAGAAAAGAAAAGTTTACATTAAAGGTGTGCATGTCAGGGGGCAGAATTCATATCACAGATTTTGAAGAGTAATCCCCAAACACAGTATAATCTGGGTAAGAGAAGAATACGTAAATCTACAGACCAGTGTGCACAGGAGGTGAGCAGAAGAGGTTCATAAGGGCCTAATAAGAAGCCCTGATTTGGAGAATTTGGATTTGGAAGCAGCATATGAGGCTTGTTTTGTTCATAATGGGAAACAATGAAGGCCAAACTAAAGGCAACATTCCGTATTTGTAAGCCATTCTTCTTGTGGCAAAATGGATCTCCTAATTGGAAAGGATGAGGTTCAGTTTTTGTCTACAGCAGCAGTGGAACCAGGTTTGTAGCTGCAGAGAAAAATGAGTTGCATATTTATATAATAGTGTTCTGACCAAGAAACTGGATTTTTACCATGGGATCTAAGGCTCCTAAAAGCAAAGCACATAGGCCTAAATTAAGAGAGGGACTTCTCCTCACCACTAAACATAACATGTTTCTGGCAGGTTCAGGGTGAGCACATGTTAATAGATTGCAAAAAAAAAGAGCAGTTATACAAAGTTTGGGTTATGGATGTCCGGAATTACATTCCACTTGTGCAGTTGAAGGGCTAAAAACAGCATAAAATTCACATTCAGCCTTTCAACTCAAAGTTGAAGAATAAATGCCCAAACTGTTCAGGTAAAAATGGAGGGAAATCATGAAGAGTCCATCGTGTATGTATTGTTTTTATCAAATAGAAAGTCAAAGGTACACAGAATTGTACCCATCTAAAATATATTTTGAAAAATAAAAATGTCACAGACACCCAAATGCATGTAAGCGCACATGCTCACACTCTCACAGACTAAGAAAAGCATAAGAATTAATGAGTAATAATTGTTTCCTAAAAAAGATGTGAAGCACAGCATTCAAAATATCTAGATACCCACTTAAAATAAAAAACAGATATATCTACCTTAGGAGATGTAGAAACTATTTAAAACATAAATTACTTTTCCCTTTTAGGAAAATTAAAGAAATGGACACATTTAAATATTTGATTAAGAATGGATGAAGAAAACAACATGAGACAAAAAGAAAAAAGGAGCTGGTGGAGCTAAGTATATAATTTAAGATAAAATTGAATCAAACTGACACTGTAAAAAGTAAAGCAATAACTTGAAGGAGAGGTTTGTGAAAACCGCGTCAATTACAAAGGAAATGTACAAGTTGATTGAAGTGATGAGAAATGAGAGAAATGGAAGATAGACAATTGAATCCTTATAGAGTGATGATTGGAGTAAATGTATCAAATGAAAGAAAATATTATTGAAATAAAGACTTGGATGTGCAGATAGGGAGTCTTATTGTATTCCAAGAAAACAAAATTAAAAACCACACCAATATATATAGTGATATAGTCAGTTGAACTTCATAGTAAAAAGTGCAAAATTCTATACTCCAAGAAGGGTTGCAGTTCATTTCAGAGAAGAAAAATAAATGACTTCCAAATTACTTGCAATTAATAAGACAATATAATAGAAAATAAATATTCAGAACATTTTGAGGGGAATAAGGTGTGTGACTTTAAATTTTGGTACTCCATCTTTTTTTTTAATGCTTTTTGGTGAAGAAGATTGGCCCTGAACTAACATCTGTTGCCAATCTTCCTCTTTTAATTGTTCTTCCCAAAGCCCCGGTCATAGTTGTATATCCTAGTTGTGAGTCCTTCTAGTTCTTCTTTGTGGGATGCTCCCACAGCATGGCTTGATGAGCGGTATGTAGGTCCATGCCCAGTATCCGAACTGGCAAACCCTGGGCCGCTGAAGGGGAGTGCGTGAACTTAACCACTGTACCATCGGGCTGGTCCCTCCATCATGTTTTGTTAATGTGTCAAGGCAAGAAAATCATTGTCAAATGCATCAGGCCTCAGGAATTTTATTATACATGTAGCTTTAACAAAACATTGACTTGAAAACCTAATCCTATTAAACAACATACAAATGAGAGTAAAGAGCACATGCCTATGGAAATAAAGACTTAAAGACTTGATATAAGATTTAAATCCATGTAATTACAGAATTAAATTTAATTCAATGAGATGATTATAGTCATAAAACAGAATGCTTATGATATACTTAGGAAAGAGTTTGAATAGTATACAAATGAAGATTGAAATAAAATAGCTATAGAATGTTATCTTTTTGAGTGCTTCCAAGATGCCAGGCTATGGCACAAGACATTGAAAAAAAATTACAGGAAATACATGAGATTTTTGGCCTGGGGCAGGAGAATAAAGTCCTCAGAGTGTGTTGGAAAGAAATGGGAAAAATAATATTTGTTTGTAATCAAGTACAGCTAAATTTGACATAATGGTTACATGGTCTTCTTAGATGTGGAGACCTCTGCATATTATCCTAGATGTGTTAAATCAAATTTTCCCAGGCATATAGATCAGGAATCTGCACTATACACAAGCTGCCAAGGTAATTGGTTCACTCCAAACTTTGAACACTACTCTTCCTAATAGGTAGGTAAGTCAATAGGTAACTGAAATGAATAGTAGGAAAAAAACACAGGACTGTGTCATATAAGCTTCCAGGATACTGTAGCTACCAAGAAATTTCTAGGAAGCAAATAGCCTTTAAAGTAGAACCTGGGCTACGGGCAGGATTTGTATAGTTTGTCAAGGTACTAAGGACACATCTTTGTGTGGAGTTTAAGAAGCCAAATTATGGATGCATAGAGAAAACTGGCACGAAACATCTTTTCTATTCACAGCTAACCTTTTCTTTTCCTAAGAACATTATTTATTTATCTCATTAGTAACATGAGTTGATAACAGTGTGTGGACAGTTCATGAATGTGTCTAAATTTCAAATTTCTTGACTTTCTTAGCATGAACACAATCTCTTGCAATAATCTTACGTTGATAACTGCTTTTAATATTTAGAATATTATTTAATTTTACAAAAATTGTATTTCCTTTAAGAAAAGTATAAGTATAAAATTAACTCATGGTTTTTACAATATTTTCTGGGGGGCATAATTGATTCCAATGAAATAAAATTTCATTAAATGTAAGACAGAAAGAAAGCTAAAATTAAGTAAGATCCAGTTCTGCCTAATTAGCTGTGAGTGGAACATGCACAGTTTAGATGTTATTGAAATATCTCAACAACATTTGACATAATTTCCTTTATGATGGTGGGCCGTAATACTTGGAGTATATAATATGATCTGTTTTAGAGATTGAATTTCTAGCTTTTTAAATACAGTGTATTCTAACTTGCATGTTATTTTTGATGAATAACTGCTAATTAAATAGAAGATACCATAGGAAAGATATTTTCTGACTTGTGTACTAAAATATAGTTCATTTTAATACAAGGGAAAAAATAGCTGCTATCAGAGTGTTCACAGTCCAGTGGAACAGAGAGAAAAACAAGCAGGTCACAATGAGATAGTGTTTTAGACGTTATCATGGGGAAAGTACAGAATTCCACAGAGCCTCTGAGGAGGGGTCTCTAAGTACACACTTGAGAAGCAGAGGCTTTCCTGTGAGAACTGATGCCTGAGTTAATCATGAATATAAGCTATTAGTTTTCTGTTGCTGCATAACAAATTACCCACAAATTTAGCAGCTTAAAACAAAGCACATTTATTATCTCATAATTTCTGTGGGTCTTCTGACTCAGTCTTTTACAAGTACAGTGACCAACACATTCCAGTTTGCCCAGGATTTTCCTGGTTTTCAAACCAAAAGTTCCACATTCCAGGAAACCTCTCACTCCCAGGCAAACCAGGATGGATGACCACCTCACAGGCAAGGCTTCAATCAAAGTACGGACTGGGGTCAAAGTCACCTCCAGGTTCAACTGGGACAGGATCTGCATCTAAGCTTACTTCAGTTGTTGTTGACAGGGCTCAGGTCCTTTAGGGCTGGGAGCCTGAGGGCTTCAGTTCCCACTGGCCATTGGCCAGAGGCTGCCCTCAACCTCAGATACCCTCTCCATCAGAATCATTGTGCTAGAAGAGCCAGGGAGAGAATGCCAACAAGGTGAAGTCACCATCTTTGGTAATGTCACCACGAAGAGGCATTCCATCATTTTTGCCAAATTCTACTTGTTAGAAGCAAGTCACTAACTAGATCCAGCTCAGCCTTAAGGGGAGAGGGTTAACCAAGAACAGGAATTGAGGATCAGCAGGAGCCATGACAGAAGCTTCCTACACAAAAGAAGAATCAGCTGAAAGAAGCAGACAAAGAAGAAGCATTAAAAGAAAATCTTATGTTAATAACGTCGCTAAACGTATTTTTTACAGGACATGCAACCATTATCATAAATTTCTCTGATTTTATCAATGAATAAAGTTTATCAATAAATGCCAAAGGAATTTTATACTTAATTTTCTTTTAGACTATTTAATTAGAAATAATCAACATATAACACTGTGTCCTTTACTATATGTGCATTTGTGTATACATATGTTGGAGTGGAGTGTCTTGTTTTGAGTGACATCTTTTTTTATTCTATCTGTTTTTTTAAGTTATTTTTAAGTTACAAAATTCCAGGAAAAAACTGTATAACTGAAGTTTTAAAAACGGCAACTCTAAGAATAAAGAATAAATGTCCTTTAAATGGCCACAATGCTCACGATTCCTACTGAGCATTCCTGCCTTTTCAAACACCACATTTCCTCTGTCTTCCTGACATTTTCAATCTTCCAGTGTCCTTTTCCCCCTTCCAGGTACTGCGTTTGCTTGTAATATTTCTCTTTCTCCCCAGTTCATCCTTAACCCTCTAACCTTTCAAAGTTTATCATTCCTTTAGATTTGAGCCCAAGCATCACCTTCCCCATATTTTTCTAGCTAACACATCTTCCCTTATTAAAAATCCTCATATCTACATATTTCACTTTCTAGTATAATCACAGTTCTTTCCTTATATTTGTGATATGATTATTTACTTAGTTTGTGTTATTTCCTAGGACATTAGCTCCATGTGGGAACTCACCAGGTTTTTCCTGGTCCTAAACTAACATCTGGCACAACATAGATTACCTTGAACTGTCTGCTGAATAAATGAATAAATACATATCTAATAACATACTTTATGTTTCTTTTCCATATGAATGTTTCCTTTCTGAATTGAAGGTCTTATTTATTTAGTTTATATATATTTGGTGAAGGAGTGATTATGTAGACATAGTTGTACACAAAATACAGTCATTTTCTGCAATACTTTTTGCACCATGATACACCTAGTCATCAATATTCTTCCACAATAAAACGTTATTCTCCTGAATAAATACATTAAAGTACATTTTATTTGAACTATATGCCATAAAAATGTAATAATGATAAACTCTTTTATTTTGGTCACCTAGATAATGAAACATTTTAATATACGTTAATTAAAGCTGTATTCCTGTGGAATTGTTTGGACATAGAAGTATCTCCATTTTAAAAATGAGGATAATGAAACTCAGTGCTAGTCAATGACAAGCCCAAGGTCACACTGCTTCTGAAAACAAAGCTCTTTTTTAAAACTACGGATATGACTGAACTCCTCTTAGTCTCACCAAATTTCTCTACTTATTGTTTCAAATGTGTTCATGCCCACTTTGTGTTTCGAGCCTAGAGGAGTACCACCTGTGAGAGGCAAGAAGTGCTGGTCAGCAGACTGGTGACTTCCTGCCTGATTGGACACTATTTTTGCTGCTAAATGAATTGGCCACAAGAGGGCACAAGGACCTGTCAAATGGATTCAATGTGTTTTCATTTTTTTGCTTCGAACTGACTGGAAGAGGAAGAAACGGAGGGGAATGGGAGGAGGCAGAGAGTATGTTTAAGCAGTTAAATTCCAACTATTTTAAATTCCAGCATTGCAGGCAAGCTGATCAGAAATTTAAACTACTTCTATTCATTAAGCTAGGCAAACATAAATCCTGCACAGATTTGAGATGTTTAGGAAAATTTATCATAAACCCCTTTATTAGTAAATATTTTATATATTTTGACATCCAGAAAATGTTTTCACGTGATTACCATGAAGACATACTTCCGCCCTCGAAGCATAACTGGGATATTCTTTCCTTTTTTTCTGTCCCACCTGCCCTTCAGTGTAAAGATCAATTTTAATCTTTTCTGGGAATTATTCTTTGATAGTATTAGCCCTGAAAATTGTTTTCTTTCTCCTCATGAACATTAATTATTTTATTATCTATCTGTTCATCTCACCCATATGGTAAGTGCTTGCTGGGTATCAGACACTGTGCAAGGATGGAGATAAAGACTAAGGCATAATCCTTGAGTTCAAAGAACTCGGAGCCTAGACGACACGAGACAAAAGTAATCTTAAAAACAAAAGTGCCCCTTAACAACAATTCTTATTTTACAGATCTTGAGTCACAAGAGTTTAATTACCCAAAAATCACACCAATGCCAGTTTGACTTTGACTTTATCCAAAGCCAGATAAGATTGATTTGACTCCAAAGCATTCAGATAAAAATATAGATTTTTAGTTCCCTCACAGCCCTTTCAGAACCATAACAGATCTTCAAGTAGTATGTCATAATTGAAGCTTATCGATAATTCGTATACACAATTATTTGATTTAATCATGTCTGCATGAAAACTTTTGTGAAATCCCATTTACAATAAGTGATAATTCTCTTTTACTGTTGATGTAAGATATAAACTTATATAGAACTTTTAAGAAATATAAAATTGACAAATTTGTTCGTGTAAAATAAAATCATTAATTAAAGTTCAAACAGCATCTTTGGTTACCCACTTTCTGTGATGAGCTGTGCTATGAGAGCAAGTGAGAACCAATTCGATCAACGTGGGGATCAGCTGCCAGGAGGACCTGACTCAGGATGTTTGTTAGGAGTATTTTGAAGGCTTTGGAAGAAACTCTTGCTGCAAAGGGGAGTAAAGACGAGTCCAAAAAAGAATACCTGGTATGAGGAATGACATAGAGATAAGAACTTAAAATGAGGAATGCCATATTTGGGCAATTTATAGTAGTTGGTAGGTTAAATTGCAAGGTAGGAAAGGACTTTAGAAGAAAAAAGAGAGAAAGAAAGGTAACTATTCATTTAAAATATCTTTTTATCTAAATTATATTAGGTGAAACATAAATTATAAAAACCCTCTACTCTAGTTGTCTCCATTAAAACAATGTAAGTAAAATATAAATATATACACACATAAAGCATATGAATATATACTTTTAACCAAGTTCTTTATATATATGTTCATTGTATTTTAGGGCGAGAATAACTTACAATGAAATTAAAATAAATAAAGTATCTGAGTAGTCAATGATTGCTGAATGTAGAAAATAGATAGTTTGAAACATTTGCGAAACAAAACATTCAATATCCCAAATAACTATCTATTAGTATTCAGATTAAGGAGAAAACTAAAATTCATCATCTAAAATGGTTGTTTTATTAGCATCAAAAGCTCAGAATAGAAGGCAACCATGAATGAAAAATAAGTATCATTCAGGAATTTTTGTGAATATCAAAGTATGGGTACAATCCTAGGCTCATTTATTTTACCATTTTTTGAAAAAAAGAAATAGTCTCTGAAAATGGTTTTCAAATAGTATTAAAATTATAGAAAAATACATGTAATAAAAAGTTTGTAAATTTGAAGTTTATCTTACCATGGAAATCAGACAGAAAATAGTGTAATAAACAGAAAAATATGATGCAGATAAAGTTTTCTTAGAGATATATGATAAAACATTATTATTGTGATAAAGCTTGTATATAGAAGGATCATATTTTTTTTTATTGTGGCCAAAACCACATAACACAAAATTTACCTTGCTAACAGTTTTTAAGTGTACAGTATAGTAATATTAACTATACACATATTGTGCAATAAATCTCTAGAACTTTTGTATCCTGCAAAACTGAAACTCTATATCCATTCAACAACTGTCTATTTTCCCCTCCCCATTGCCTTGAAAGCCACTATTGTACTTTAAGCTGCCAAGAGTTTGGATACTTCAGATATCTCACATAAGTGAAACCATGCAGTGTTTGCCTTTTTGTGACTGGCCTATTCCATTTAGCATTATGTCCTCAAGATTCATTCATGTTTTCACATATGACAGAATTTATTTCTTTTTTAAGGCTAAATAATATTCCATTGTATGTATATACCACATTTTCTTTTTCCATTCATTCACTGATGGTCATTTAGATTTCCTCCACCTTCGACTATTGTGAATAATGCTGCAATAACATGGTGTGCAAATATCTCTTCCACATCCTGTTTTCAACAGTTTTGGATATATACCCAGAAGTAGGAGTGCTGGATCACATGGTATTTTAAATTTTTTTGAAGAGCCTCCATAATGTTTTCCATATTTGCTATACCATTTTATATTCCCACTAACAGTGCACAAGGGTTCCAATTTCTCTGTATTCTGACCAACACTTGTGGTTCTCTGTTTATTTTAAAGTGACCATCTTACTGGGTATGAGGTGATATTTCATTGTGGTTTTGATTTGCATTTTCCTGATGATTAGTGATGTTGAGCATCTTTTCATATGTTTGTTGACATTTTTACATTGTCTTTGGAGAAATGTCCACTGAGTCCTTTGCCTATATTTTAATTGCATTTTGTTGTTGCTGTTGTTGAGTTGTAGGAGCTCTTTGTATATTCTGGATATTGACCCTTTATCACATATATGGCTTGCAAATATTTTCTCCCATTTTAGAGGTTTCCTTTTCACTCTGTTGATTGTTTCCTTTGTTGTACCAAAATTTTTAAGTTTGGTGTAGCCCCACTTGTCTATTTTTTGCTTTTGTTGCCTATGCTTTTAGAGTCATATCTAAGAAATCATTGCCAAATCCAATGTTATAAAGTTTTCTCCTTTATTTTCTTCCAAGTTTTATAGTTTCAAGTCTTACGTTTAGGTATTACATTTAATTCATTTTGAGTTATTTTTGTATACGTCATAAGGTAAGGGTCCAACTTAATTCTTGTGCATGTGGATATCCAGTTTTTCAACACAGTTTGTTGAAGGGACTATCTTTTTTCCTACTTTGTAGCCTTGGCATCCTTGTCAAAGATCATTTGGCCAGGTACATAAGGATTTATTTCTGGGCTCTCTACTCATTTCTCTTGGTCACCATGTCTGTCTGTATGCCAGTACTCTTTCGACTAGTGTAGCTTTGCAATATGTTTTGACACCAGGGAGCGTGAGACCTCCAGCTTTGTTTTTATTTCTCAAGATTGTTTTGGCTATTTGGGGTCTTTGACATTCCAAATGGATTCTAGGATGGTATTTTATCTTTCTGAAATAATGTCATTGATATTTTGATAGAGAATGCATTAAATCTGTAGATCACTTTGAGTAATATGGACACTTAAACAATCTTAAGTCTTCCAATCCATGAACACAGATGTCTTTCCATTTAGTCATGTCTTCTTTCATTTCTTTCAGCAATGTTTTGTAGTTTTCAGTGTACAAGTCTTTTGTCTTCTCAGTTAACTTTATTACTAAGTATTTTATCCTTTTCAAAGATATTGTAAGTGGAATCGTTTTCTCAATTTCCTTTTGAGAGTGTTTATTGTTAGCATATAGAACCACAACCAATTTTTCTATGTTGATTTTGTGCCCTGCAAATTTGATGGACAAATTTAGTTCTAACCTAATTAGTTAGAATAAACATAATTAGTTCAAACAGTCGTTTTCTGGAATATTTAGGGTTTTTTGCATACAAGATCATGGCATCTGTGAACACAGATAATTTTACTTGTTTCTGATTTGGAATTTTCTTGTTGTTGTTGTTATTTTTTCTGGCCTCATTGCTGTTGCTAGGACTTCCAGCACTACATGAAATATAATGGTAGGAGTGCACATCCCTACCTTGTTATTAATCTTAGAGTGAAATCTTATGGTTTTTCACCATTGAGTATGATGTTAGCCTTAGACATTTCATATATTATTTTATTATGACTTTATTACATAAAAACTTTATTTGTTTATTTAGACTTTATTATATTGAGGTAATTTTCTTCTATTCCTAGTTTATTCACTATTTTTATCATGAGGGGGTTCAATTTTGCCAAATGCTTTTTCTGCATCAGTTGAAACGATCATGCAGGTTTTGTCCTTCATAGTGTTAGTACACTGATTGATTTTCATATCTTGAACCATCCTTGCATTCTAGGAATATATCTCACTTGGTCATGATGTATAATCCTTGAAATGTGTTGTTGAATTCAGTTTGCCTATATTTTGTTTGAGAATTTTTGCATTAATATCATTAGAGATATGAATCTATAGTTTTCTTTTCTTGTAGTAGTGTGGTCTGACTTTTGTTTCAGGATAATCCTGGCCTCCTAGAATAGTTTGGAAGTGTTCTTTCCTCTTCAAATTTTTGGAAGGGTTTGAGAAGATTTAGTATCATTTTTCTTTAAATGTTTTGTAGAATTCTCCAGTGAAGTCATCTATTCCTTGACTTTTCTTTGTTAGGAGGTTTTTGACAATTGATTCAATGTCCTTATTAGTTACAGGTTTATTCAGAATTTTTTTAGTTCTTCATGGTTCCGTCTTGATAGCTTGTATGTTTCTAGAAATTTATCCATTTCTTCTATGTTATCCCTTCTAGCATATAATGTTTCTCCCGAGAATCCACTGATAATCTTATGAGGGCTCCCTTATACATGATGAATCTCTTTTCTCTTGCTGTTTTCAATATTTTCTTTTTGCTGTTGATTTTTGACAGTTTGATTATAATGTGCCTCAGTGTAGACTTTTTTTAGATTTATCCTAATTGGAATCATTTCAGCTTCTTGAATTTGAATGTCCATTTTCTTCCTCAGATTTGGAAATTTTCAGCCATAATTTCTTCAAATAATCTCTTTATCCTCTCCCAGTCTTTACAGACTATCTCCATATAGAGGAAGACCTTTACCAATAAGCCCATCTATATATCCTGGGGGCCTTTCAAATATATTTACGTGAATGTGTCTTTTCTGGGCTTGTGTGTGTAGTTTCCCAATTGGAGAGGCTTGCCAGTTTCTTTCCAAGAAGCTAGTAGTTTCTTGCTCCCTCTAATGTCTGTTTGTGGTACTGCAGGTTCGTTGGTGCTACACCAAGCATACGAGCTATCTTTTGTTCTCTGTGCCTTCCAGGCATCCAAGGAATGCAGGTACCCTGTCAACAATCCAAATCAGTTGAGACAGAAATGAGTCACTCAGGCATCCCCCCCTCCACAGCCCCCAAAACACCCAGAACATTGAACATACTTTTCACTCTTCGTTTTTCCTCCCAAGAGGGAAGCTGTTAATTTGGCATTTACTCCCACTCATGAGCTCCACCAGAATTAGGGAGGGGCTGATGTGGTTGAAAGAAACCTTTTTTTTTTTTGCCAGTTTCAGTGTGACTGTTCTTGGCTTTGAGCTTGCTTTGGGGTAGTACAACTTCCTAACTGGCTTCTGGACTTCTCATAAAGGTTTCTCTCACCATATGTTGTTGTTAATTTGTTGTTTCTGTATGGCAGCAAGCTCTGGGACTCCCTATTCCATCATCATACTGGTTGAATAAGATCAAGATTATTTGTATAATGCTTGCTTTCATATTTGTAGTATAATTGAAAAAAAAAAAGACTAGCAATGTAGACGAAAGCTATTCCTGTCATAGCTTTAAAGACAGTGAGGAGATACAGAATAAAAAGAAATAGACATGCAACTTACTTAGGGAGATAGTTTTAATCCTCCACTTCCTAGAGGAACCCAGAATACTGAAAGACTCAGAATTTGGTTTAAGAATTTGCAAAGTCAATGGCCTGAGGTAGGTATGAGAATCAGGTCAGAGTTAAACTAGCAGAGGTATCACAATTCAAGTGGATGATGCTGAATGATAGAGTTAGGAGCCATTTATCTAGTAAAAGAAAAGTAAATTCTAGTAAGGGTCTGACTGAATCTATGACTGAGATGACTAAACCTATAGTAGCAATAATAACTCTTGCTGTTCAACGAGAAAGATGCCCCTTCCAACATATGATGCGGCGTTTCGTGAAAGCTTAGATCCTCATAGTCTGAAAAGAGTGGGATTTTATAGTTCTTCTAATACATGCCTCACATATCTCTTTCAATATAATATATTATTCTAGGACTATATTTCCTTAAGACAACCTTCAGAAAGTTATTTCAATATCATGTTTATCAAAAATTACTATGTCGATGGGGGATATTGGGGAACATTGACTTAATCTTAGTAGCTTTTATTTGGAAAAAATCCTCAAAGCTCACTGGTGTCAGCCAGATTTAGTGAATGACATGTAGATCTAAATCTTTAGCTCTGACTTCTCCCCAAAACTTCCACCATCTATTCAGATGAAAATAATCTTTGCATCGTTTCTTAATTGTTTTTGAAGACCAAAGTCCAAATTGGAAAATATATGCGTTTTCTATATTTTTAAATGGTATTACCATTCTCTTACTCACCTGGATATTAAAAAAAGATAAAATAGTATCAGGACCAATCTCCCACTCCATTCATGATTCATTTCATTATGTCCTGACCCTTTCAATTCTGGCTCTTTAATATCTCAGAAGTGTTTGCTTCATATTCTTACTACAATCACTGTATTAATCTAGGCACTCACAAATTCTCACCTGCACAGTCGTAAAAGGTCTTCTTACTTGCATGATCATGTACTGACTATGTCCAGCCCAGTGGGCAGAATGCAAGATAGCCAGATTGTTATTTATAAGTCACATGTGTGGTTATCTTATTCTAACATTCAGTTATGTTCATGGACACTTTATTGCCTATTTAGGAAGATTTGAATTCTCTAGCCAGTTACTTAATGCCCTCTGAAAATCCGTATTTCTAACTTTACTTCTCTTTTTCCTCCACATCACTTTGGTTGAAGTGAAATATTGATCAGAGGGAAAGCACAGAGAAACAGTTTACTGTATCGAAGGAGAGAAAGATATCAGGACCAGTGAGTCAAAATAGAAAATGTCAGTGAAATCAAGAGAAAACAAATAGATCAACAAGAACTTATGGAGGTATGAGACAAAACAGGAAGAGTAACCTAGCTGAACTGCTAATATTTTACATTCCAGAAACCAGGAAATTAAGGTTTGACCGCATAGAACAAGGAGTCTTGCTGAAGATTACTTGGACGTTCTACGCTCACTTTAGTTACCTAAACAAAGAGAGGCTTATTTATTATAATGAGAAAAAATCATGCTAAAATAATATAAATAGTATTTTTTTGCCAGAATGATACATTGTCTAGTTAACTAATCTTGTAGGAAGATCTGGGGAGAAATTTGGAAAGAGTTTGTCTCAAAGAATTAAATCATGAGGGAAAAATATGAGTAATATCTAAAGTAGTGAACTCGAGCCTTTGGGCTTAAGATAGCTTCTGAGTGTGGTGCACACCTATAGGTTCACCCACTGATTTGGTCACAGTTAGAATAGGTAAAAAATCGTTTGTTTTTGCACATGTTGTCTCATCAGTTTCACTGTGAATACTCGTTAGAATTTAAACCTCAACTTAAGTGCCACAATCAATCAGGCATTTCATCAATAATTTTTGAAAGAACAAACTAATTAATAAATAAATATAAGTGAAAAAGTGAATGAATAAGTCAACAAGTGAGTAAATGGAGAGAGACAGTTGAGTTGACAGAAAGTTCTGGAAATAATATAAAACTGTACTTATTATATCCCTGACTTAGGAAAAATTTTAAGTCAATAAATATTTATGAAACATTTCTTTCAGGATAATTTGGGTCAAAGAGAATAAAGGTGTTTTTGTCTTCCATGGCCATATATATATATATATATTTTAAAGAGAATGAGAAACATGTAAATATGTATGTACACACGCACACACACGTGAGAATGTTTCCAGAAGAGTATAGGCAGATTTTTATGGGTAATCTAAAGAGGAAGACATCATTTTATCTTCCAATCTAAGAAAATGATTTAAGGAATATGTGATACTTAACTGAATTTTGAATATTAGATAGGGTAGCTACTGGTAAAAATATCTGTGAGGATTGGTGAGGGTTTATTTAGTGGTAGGAAAAGGAGAGAGGTTTTTCTTAGAACTAAAATATTAAAATTAAATAAAATTTCCATAAATTTCTTTCAAATGAATATGCTAAAGCATCAGTAAAAGGTGAGGAATAGCATTATGCAAGTGTATAAGAAATTGACATGTGCATCTGATTTGTAAAATAATTTAACTCCATAGAATTAAAGCTAAACGTTGAGAGAAAATCTAGCAAAAAACGCAACTTAATATTCAGAAGAAATAGCTGCTGTTGTATTATCCCTTGTTAATTTCTCTATCTTTCATGGCATGATTTTTTAAAAAATAGATTCTAAATTTAAATTCATAGATTCATAATCTGATCATTCACACCTGCTACTTTCACTAGATAGACAAACACAAGCATTTGTAATATAATTTGGATGTCTTCCTGACTGATTTGCAAAATTACTGATATTTTTAAGCAATTTCAATTTATCACAATTCTTAGGGCTAAATTTAGATTCTGTTTTGGAAATCTAGTGTCTCTCTTCCTAAAGTCAGAGAAAAAAACTGTTCTGACTTGATGACAGTGAACAAATCAAATTGATTTGTAAACGTAAGTTTAAGTTAACTCACAAGCCGCATGATTCTCGTTGAGTCAGGAGCCACTCAGGAAAGAAACCATTTCATATCTAACTGTATGAAAATATAGAAGTAGTAGAAGAAGAAGTTCATTGTGACTTAAGAGCAAGGAGAGAATCTAAGTTAATTAGTATGTACTCGAAGCTTTTGAATAATTGAAGAAAAGGATGATTAGAGTGCCAAATGACAAATATATTCCTTCATTCAAAACCCAAATGGAGATGAAACATGCAATTGCTCTGAATGTGTGTATCTCAATGAAGCAGCATCATAGAATGGAAAGAATACTAGGGTTTTAGGAACACACACGGCACATACACAATATGGTTTCAACTCCTTGCCCCAATACTAAGGGGCAAGAAACTTTATCTCTCTGAGTCTCAATTTCCGCATTATAAAGTAGAAGAAAAAATTTTGCATCACAAATTTTTACGAGTATCATTAAAAGTGCCTAGAATGGATTTGAAGAATCACTTCATAAGTCTCAGGTGGATCTGAGAGTAATTTAAATTCTAATATTTGTTTTTATGTATTTACTAATATTAGCTTATATCAAAATGCTAATTTTAAACCTTCTCAACATGTTGCTGAAGATTCTTGACAGGTTCTGTCATTTCTGAGTTTTCATGCCACATTGCACAGTGTTGTATTTGGTAAATAATATGTTCCCAGGGTGTTTATTGTATGTATGGCTGTATATTATGGTTATAGTTGATAACGTTATTTCAGTTTTAACTAGAACAATGTAGAAATTATTTGCATCAATTTCAGATCAATCTGACAGCTATGGTCTGCTAATAATGGCTTAATCACATGTTTCAGACCATTCGTCTCACTAAAACAATGGAAAATTTAGACAATGAAGATGAAGAATCTGTTTGAAGGTACTGGATAGCTACCAAGATGTTGAAAATTTTCCAGGCCAGGATCCAGAAAGAAAGTAAGAAGGAGAGTTGACCCAGGGGGTTGGATGTCCCTTTCCCCATGCGGAAGTTGTCAATTATGGTAGCAAGAATGGAGCTGAGAAGCTGAGGGTAGGTGGTTCTTTCTCTACTCTCACAAAACATGGGGATAGAGTGAGAAATTGGAGCTCAGAGATTTACATGAAACAGATGATCTGGTTTAAAAAAAAGTGAAGCTTTGGCTTATAAGCCCAAAGAGACATACTTTGGGAGAAAAGGTGAACCAAAAATTGACCAATCTGTTGAGGACTTAAATCTGTCTTCAGATAATCTCAACCTCTGGTAGGATAAAGGCAATGACCTTTAACCCAGCCACCTAAAAAAAAGACCAGTAAATTCTGCCTGGAGGAACATCCAAAGTTTCAAGCAATTTTTATAATATTTCATATGCAATTTCTGACACTCAATTATAAAAATCATTCATACAAGAAAAAATAACAGAATAATAAGAAAAAAATAAAAAGAAAAACAGAAACAGATCTACATGATATCTAGTACTGCAGTTTTCAGGCACAGACTTTATAGTAACTATAATTCATATTTTTAAATAATTAAATTACAAGATTCAAAAATTCAGAAGAGAATGGGAAATAATTTTAAAAGAATCAAATGGATATTATAGAACTAAATAACAATGAATGAAAGTAAAAACTCAAAGAATGAGTTTAATAAAATATTAGACAGATGAATAGAACATTTGTCAGCTGAAAAATAGGTAAGAAAAAAATATCAGGACCCAAATAAGGAGAACAAAAATGACATGGAGTACAGAAAAGAGCGTAAGACACATATGTAACATGATATGTCTTGAGTAATTTAACTTACAGGAGGAGACAAAAGAGCGTCACATTAATGTGACTATTTTCATAATTCTCCATGCTCAGGACTTGCTGAGTTAAAAAAAAAAAAACAAAAGGACACGCTATAAAGATAGAGAATGTCTCCTTTTTCCTCCAGAACTATTTGCTCTTCACATTCTCAGGGAAATACACCTAGAGCTGTGTATAAATGACTAGTTTTAAGCCATGCTGGATGAAGGATGTGAAAACGAATCACCCTTTTTGTCAGCCCACAGCCCCCTCACGTATCCTTGTCACTGATGGGAGGGTGTGGAATGCAGGAACAAGGTCAACTTTGAAAAAGTTCACACACTAGGAATTGTGTTAAGACCTAAAGAGTTCGAGAGAGAGGACATAGTTAGAAGCTGTGTTGTTCCACATTTAGACTATAAAATTCTGAATAGTTAATTTAACATGTATTTCTTATATTTCCCTGCATACGCTGGGTAAAAATTAAGTTTGTGGTCATCATTAACAAAATTCAGTAACGTTGTTTGAATTGGAAGCCAGAATTCACACAAGCAGGCACACACTCACATATCACAGCAGATGCTGCAGCATCATGAGTAAGTATGTCATCTGCATTAAATAAATGAATTGAGAGAACTGCGGAGAGAAAAAAATCTGTACTGTTTCAATATAAACATATTTCGAAAATCCATGGGATTACAAATAATAATAGACTTGCTCTCTTTTTCTTGAAGGGGGAGACATGAAATTTGGTAATACAGTAACTGAAGGGATGGTTTCTAGACCTGAAAAGAAAAGGATAATGTCTAGACACTATGAAAAGTCTTTATATACACTAAGAGATGTAAACATGTACATAAGTACTCATATCTTCTCCTTATTCTATATACTAGTCAATGAATAACTACACCTCACACATAAATTTTTATGTCCCATACATTTTTATTTATAGATTTTTAAATCAAATTGTCCGCATACACAGGGGCCTTGCAAAAATTATTCCACAGTGATTTGCCCACATTGGAGGTGGCTCTGTAGGTTAACGAAGAGTAGATTTTCCAAAAGTCTGCTGAGATTCCTGTACTGTTCACAAAGTGGTAAAAATAGTAATTTATATCTCTGTAGTAGCCACGTAAGAGAATACTAAACAAATGTACAGCCAACAACAGAGAGAAAAAACACAGATTTGTAAATAAATTTTTTTCTTCCAGCTTTATTGAGATGCAATTGACATATAACATTGTGTCAGTTTAGGGCATACAGTGTAATGATTTGACGTACGTATATCTTGGGAAATGATTACCACAATAAGATTAGCTAACACACGCATCACCTCACATAGAATATAATTCTTAGTCAAAATGAGGCAAAAAAAGAAGGAAAAAGGAGCATAGGTGGATAGAATTCTTTTGTTTTCTAACCAAAGTTAATGGTAGACTTAAACCTAAGTGTATCAGTGATTATATTAATAAGGAATGAAATGTACCCCAATTAAAAGAGAAATATTTAAAACTGAATAAAAAGGGAATCTCCAATCATGGATTTCTTGGAAAAGGTGTACCTTAAATATGATTGTTTGAGAGGGGACTATTTTGCTCCACTTAGAACACCTTTTCAGGCCTTTGTTCCCATTCCCAACTGCCGGGAGGATAGACCCACAGCTGCATCCTACACTGGGATTTACCCTTGAACTCAGGGAACTGCCTCGCCTAAGGTTACACAACCACCATCCTAGAGATGGCTCTTGGCCAATGACTGGTCAATGTCGGGGTAAAAATCCTGCCTCCCTCGCCTTAATTTGGGCAACTTGAAAGAGCCATCCCAGCTCTAAAACTCCTCATAGGATCCCCTGAGGCCTGTGTTGCAACAGCCACACTGTGGTTCGCTTCTCCCTCTGATCAATCTTGTCTTACTCACTTCTTTATAGGTATATCTACGCACTCCCCAATAAGTCTGGATGCAACTATCTGTCTCAGAGTCTATTTCCAGGTACAAAATCTAAGGCAATAAGAGAGAAGGGCTGCAAGTAAAAGGATGGAAAACGATGTGGTGTAGACATTAACCAAAAGGAAGTTGATTGAGCTATTCTAATATTGGACAAAGAAGGCTTTAGAGCAAGTAGCATGACCAGAGGAAAAAAGGAATATTTTGTAATGATAAACGTCATTCAACCCAGAAGATGTAAAAATTTTAAATATGTATGAACCTAAAAATGTATCCTTAAAATATGTAAAATGAAGTCTGGCATAAGTGAGGAGAAAAAACATCCATAATCATAGTGGGGGATTTAATGCATCTTTCTCAGTAATCTATAGAACGGGAAGACAAAAAAATTCCATAAGGATTCATAAAATTTAATCTGTGTAATTAAAAATTGATCTATTTGACACATTCATAGAACTTTATACCCCCAAAAGGAAGAGCACGTATGTTTCTCAAGTTTACATGAAACTGTTGTAAAAAAAAATGACTGTATGTTGGATATAGAGCCAGTTTGAACAGATTTTGAAGGAATGGAGTTATGCAGAGCACTTCTCTGCCCAGAGTAACGTATATTCTCGATGGTTTGTCCATAACATTGAAAATTTAGGAAGTTTACGACATTATCAGAAGAAAAGAAAAAATAACGTGAGCATCTTAATACTTGAAAAAAATATACTGGAACTAAAAACACTTAAAAATGCTAATTATAATGGTTCTTATGAGTTGAGAATGCATGAAATGACATATATGGAGCAGAGTATACAAAGGTCCTAGAATAGTATGCTATTGATGTGAGGGTTTATGGTAAAAATATGAGGAGGTGTTAAAATATCTCAAGTTGAGAAATGGCAGAATGGGATGATTCTTTTGAAATCAATGCGTATTAGAAGGAGAAGAGTTTAGAGAGACGGCAGTAAAGCGGGTGGAAGCTGGTGAGGGCATGCATTAGGGCTATACGGCAGGGATGGCTGTCATTCTTGCTCAAAACAATCAATACTTTGTGTCTACAGATGGAATGTCCTGAATGTGTTACAGGCTTTATTTGCAACTCCCGGGAAGCATCAGTAAATATAATCAATTCCCTGATCAAACAATTGAGAATTCATCATTACTAACTTAAGTGAGTTGTTTAAAATTGAAACAGTTTTGCAGTTCTTTCAAAAATTATTTAAAAATCTATTCTAATTGGTAATTTTTAAAAATATTGAAAGTTGACAGTAATATTATAACTAACTCTTGTTCACTCAGCTGTCCAAATTAAGAAAAATATGCATGATCTCAAATGTTTAAAATAAGTAAATAATCCAAGTAACATTTAAATCTTTTAAATTTTGCTCTTTGGTCTATACTACACTATCTCTCCCTAGGGGAAAATTTTTCTCATGAATTTGTATCTTTCTAATCCACAATTTTGAAACAAAAACTGACAGAATAAATGCACTAATAATGATGTACTAATATACTGATGTACTAATAATCGACGTACAAATCCTCCGTAGTAATGCTCCTTTTCTTTCCTAATATGGTTACTTCTCTCTACTCTTCTTCATCTCACGTTGTTGCACGTAGCTGCTGTTTATTCACTCTTATACTGTATGTTACACATTCAATACATTTAACACAATTGTTTCCATTCATTCTACCACTGATGGGTTATTTCCAGAGTTGATGTATCATCATAACATTACTAAAAACATTCTTTTTGTGCACTTGCATGTGAATTTCTCTTAGATAGGTAACTAGAAATGAAATTGCAGCATCATACAGAATGTATATCTTCAAATAGAGTAAACAATACTAAATTTTTTCCAGGTTGTTTTCAACAATTTACACTCCTTACAGAAGTTCATGAGAGTTGCTTTTGTTCCACAATCTTCCCAACTGCCAGTCTTATCAAATTTCTTGTCGATACTGCTGGTCTTGTGTACTAGTCTTGCCTGGTCAAAGTTTCTTGTCTGTAGTGCTATCTCATTGTGGTTTGAAGATTCGTTTCCCTAATGACTTCTGGAGCACCTTTTCATATGCTTACTGATTGTTTGTATATCCTCATTTGTGAAGTGCTGTTCAACTGTTTTGTGCATATTTTTACTAGGTTGCCTTTCTTTTTCTTAGTGACTTGAGAGATTTATTTATATACCATGGATGCAATCTTTGTCAAGCATGAATTACCAATATATTCTTTCAGTAAGTCCTTGACTTTTTGCTGACTTAATGCTGTTTTTCCAGAAGAAAATATTTTAATGTCATCAAAATTTATCAATATTTACTTTCTTAATGATTTTTATGCCCTGTGTAACAAATATTTTTCTATACAGAAAGCCTTGAAGAATTCTTCTGTGTTACTTTCTAAAGTTTTTTTTTTTCACCTTAACATTCACACCTACAACACACTGTAATTGATTTCTGTACAAGCTGTGGCTATGGATATTTACATGAATACCAAGTATTCCCAGCACTATTTATTAAAAACACTGTTTCTTTCCTTCTACTCTCTCAGACCATGTTTTTCATAAGTTAAATGCCTGCATATGTGTGGGTTTCCCTGTGAGCTCATTATTTTAATCCACTGGTCTAGTTGCCTATATATTTTGCTGAATTTTCTTTGCTAGTGTTTCTTTAGGATTTTAAAGTCATAAATATTCTTTTTTTGGCAAGGCCTGTGTCATGTGTTTTTAAATTAACATTAGAATACATAAAAAGTAAACAAACTGGGGCAGGCCCCATAGCCTAGTGGTTAAGTTCAGCATGCTCCTGCTTGGCAGAGCATGCCCAGTTCCTGGGCGTGGACCTACGCCACTCATCAGTGGCCCTGTTGTGGTGGTGACCTTCATATCATATGGAGGAAGATTGGGAAAGATGTTAGCTCAGGGTGAATCTTCCTCAGAAAACAAACAAACAAACTGACTTCAAACTTAAAGGCAAAGTTCTTCTCCTTTTTTCTCATTTACCTAGAAGAATATGTAAGTTTGGCATCATTTCTTCCTTAACACTTTGGTAAAATTTTCTGGTGAAGCTATCTGTGCCTGGAGCTCTTCTTAGAATGATTTTAATCAAGAAAACCACTTCTTTATTTCTTTAAAGATTATACTAATTGTCCATTTACATTTCCTGGCAAATCTGAGAATAATACTATTTCTATGGCACACAGGGGAAACACTGCCCCTGGACTAGGCAGGAGGGGGCTCTGCCCTCAGGCGTGTGTATAATGACCAAATCATCCCAATTCGCCAGAGACTTCCCAGTTTTGAACCTTGAAAGGCTTTACCTCCCAGAAAGCTCCTCAGACTCATGCAAACCATGAAAGTTAATCACCCTAAAGTGCCCACCTGGCGACTCTGAGCATTAAGAGAATCTCTATATCCAGCATAACAGCTATGACATAAATGTAGGAAAGAAAAGAAAAGAAGAGGAAAATAAAAATATTGCCCACATAAATAATAGATATTAAAAATAGGGAAATGAAACACAAGCTGTGCCTGGTTAGGAGTCACACAAGAAAATAAACCCAAATAATTTATGTTTTTATTTAAAGATATAATCTTAGAACACGTTTCTGAAATTACAAAATGTCTTACATATACATATTAAGGCCACATTGTATGCTGGGGAAAACCAACCCAAACTGATTAACAATAGAAAATTCTAGCTCTGTCATTCAATTAAAAAAATAAAGGGACTCAGTATCCTAAAGAAAAATGACAAATCTCTAGAAATTGATCTAAGATTTAATGCAATTTAATCATTAGGATTATTTTCTTTATTTGAATTGGTAAACTAATTTCAAATTTTACAGAAACAGGCAAGGACTAAAAAGTAATCAGAAAAGATAATTAACATGAAACTATAATAATTAATATATTATATTAATATAATAATAAGAGACTTTACTACACATTTAGTAACAGCTAAGTACACTAACAAAACACAATAGAGAAGCCAAGACTGGATCCACACATATATGGAAATTTAATTTATAATAGAGTTAACATTGCTGATCAACAGGAAAATACTGGGCTCCTAAGTAAATGGTGCTTATGAACAGGAACTGTGGCACCTTGGAAAAATAATTGACTGTATGGTTAGGGTAGAGTAGGTCCAAGATGAGCCTGGAATATTTTGTCTTGTCAGAAAGTCAGATGGGAGCACGTCACAAACACACAGGAGACAGATTGAGTAGGCTCTCATGGGCAAAATCTGGAAGGATTTGAGCACTGAAAAAAATTATATTGATTCATAAATTATATACCATTAAATATAGGAATTTATTATTATTCAATAATAAATAGGTAAATACATACATAAATACAGGGGAAGTGAAGGCTCTTGCTTACAGTAGAATACTGAAAGCTGACTATTAAATGTGGAATGGGTTCTGAAGTCGGAAAAGCTTCATATTGCAACCATCATGGTAAAGATTAGATCAGGCAAGAATCATCAGTGTTACTATAATTAGGGAGGGATTTTGATGAGATCAAGCTAATTGCGTGGTGTTAAGGCATTCTCTCATTGATTGTTTATGAGTTAAGAAGGAGATTAACAGCAACAACATTTAAAAAAAAAGTAAATTAACATTGGAGAATTTGGGCAACACTTTCACCTGGTGATCAAAGTTAATATCACCAATGGCCATCATGTTCTTTCAGATGAGAAACCTTGAGACACACTATATATGCATAACTTCATTGTAGACAGGAAGAAACATCAAACACAAAATGAGGGTTGTTTTCTTGAAAACAGGAGATGGACTCTATACTCTTCAAGCGTGTCCATGTTATCAAAGACAAAGAAAGGCTTTGGGAATGTTACAGGATAAGAGACATGACAGTTTTGTAATACCTGACCCTAGAGATTGGATTCTTTAGTAGAGGGAAAAAAATGCTATAAAGAACATGATTATGCCATCTGAGAAAACTGAAATATGGGTGATAAAGTATTGATTCAATGTACATTTATGAACTTGATGATGGCTGTGATTATATAGGATAATATTTCTATTCTTAGGAAATACACACATATAAATGTACTTTACACACACATATATCTATGTAGATACGTGCATGTATACAGTTGTCCCTCAGTATTCTCAGGGGATTGGTTCCAGGACCCCCATGGGTACCAAAATTTGCAGATGCTCAGGTCCCTTATATAAAATAGCTTAGTATTTGCATATAACTTATGCACATCCTCCTGCACACTTTAAATCATCTCTAGATCACTCATAACACCTAATACAATGTAAATGCTTTGTAAATAGTTGCTACACTGAATTGTGTAGGGAATAATGACAAGAAAAAGAAGTCTGTATGTGTTCAGCAGAGACACAACCAACATATGTAGACCTTTACATCCGTGGCTGGTTGAATCCCTGGATGTGGAACTAGTGAATACAGTGGGCTGACTGTATATATACCTATATATATACACACACATACATATAACATATGAATAATAGGTAAATCTGGGTAAAGGATGCATGGGTTTTCTTTGTACTATTTTTATTTTTGGCAACGTTCTAAACTTGAAATTATTTCCAACTGTTTTTAAAAAATTGATCAAATAGTGCTAGAACAAATTCCAAATTTATTTAGAAAAAATAAATTTTATCCTTATGGTACATAATACATACAAATTGCACGTGCATTAAAGCCTTATATGCAAAATGAAAAATCTAAGAAATTTATATGGCAATCTAAACATTGGAGAATACATTCTTATTGCTGTAAATATTCCATTCTGAGTGATACAGGCTAGAGAAACTCTTGCAGGTGCATCAAGAAACATGTACAAGAATGTTTAAATATTCACACCCACCTGATAATAGTCACATAAATAAAACAAAGCTGGAAACAACTCAAACTCCACCACCGATAAAATGGATAACATGGAATATATATTCAATGGAATAGTAAACTGCATGCAAAATGTATGTGCTTAAGCTACAAGAAACAGTATGGATAAAGGCTAAGGGAGAAAGAAGCAAGATGAAGTATTATTTATTCATTCATAATTATTTATATTATATGAAATCCAATTCTGCATACACATGTGCACGTACGTGCCTCTGTTGTGAGATGGTATAAAAGCACATGTGGTAAACCTATGGAGAAAAGTACAAAACACAGAGAAGTGGAGATGTGTGAAAGGGAGTGGGTGGTGATACATTCAAAGAAAGACACATGGGGGTTTCAAAGGTAAAGGTGAAATATTTCTTACCATGAGCAGTTGGAATTCAAGGGTAATATCATTAGCCTTTATGCCTGAAGCAGATTATATTTTCCAAAGATGGACACACAAATATATAATTCATTCTACATGCTCTGATTAAAAGGTGATGTTGACAGCCTTCAATTGAGAGGTAGTATCTATGTTGCCTTGAACCTGTGTGGAACTTTGAATCTGCTTCTGCCAACAAAGCACCATGGCAGTGCTGCAACGTGACCTGTGAGGCTAGGTCATACAGGCGATAGGATCTCTCTTTCTCTGCAGTGGGCCTTTGAAACCCTGAGCCATCACATATATGGCTGCCATGTACACACTAACCACTAGGCTAGAAAGACCACGTAGAGAGAACACACAGAGATGCACAGAGCCCCCAGTGGCTTCAGTCTCCAGCTGTTGAAGTCATCCCAGACCAGATGCCAGATGTGTGAATGAATGAGCTTTCAGATAGCACTAGCTCCAGCTTTTGAATTTTCCAGCTGAGTCCCCAGACATTGTAAAACAGAGACAAGCGAAACCAGCACTGCCCTGTCAGGATTTCTGAAACAGAAAATTCATGAGCATGATAAATGGTTATTTTACACAACTAAGTTTTGGGGTAATTTGTCCATACATCCATAGTAATAGGTACACTAACACATTTTATTTAAGACAATCTTTTGTCTCTACATAACATAAAAATAATTTTAAAAAGGCAATGGAACAATACATACACAATTTTGAGGGCAAAAATTAAAATTCCCTACACATTTTATTCTCTGTTAATGTATCAAAATGAAATACACAATTTTTAGGCATGAAAGGGCTCTCGGAAACTTCACTAACTCATGTACTATAAAGAAAAAAAGATTCCTTTTTCTGTACTTTGCTCAGATAATTTGCAATATATTGCAGGTGAAATTAATTTGGTAATGATTAGGAAATCTAAGCAATCGTTCTGTACTTAGGCACTTAGAACCCCACAAACACAGTACACTGGTGTTTTTTAGTCTCTTTAGGAATTATCCTTTTCATACGGTTTTTGCTCTTCATCAACTACAAAGAAGTTATTTGTGGTTGAGAGAGAAAATCACCTAACAAAACAAAACCTGTCTCACTGACTTCCCTTCTCCGCATCATACAGTTTTAATTCCCAACATTTAAAGCATGAACTATTCCTCTTCAGGTAGACTACTCCCCGCTCACAGTCTATGCTTCTACTTCAATATTTTTGCCTCATGAGATTGTGCTGGCCCAAGTAACCCAAACCTTCCTTGTTCCTTAATGATGCTCTATTCATCCTTCAACAAACAATGCAAAAAATATTTGTTTCTAATTTTAATGAAGGTTTTCTTAAGAATTTTAATTAATAATAGTGCCTCTTTTTAAAGGTGTAACTATTTGAACTCACAATTATATTAGTCTGTGTTGTCATATTCTCTCATTATCAGACAAAATATAGACAGGTGACAAAACAGTTACTACTCCTTATGTATTTATAGTGTATCATCAAGCAAAATGCAGAATTTTTGAGATGTTAATAGTACTAATAAAGAGTTTGCAAAGATATGGAAACTTATTATACTATAAGGTTTAACATCAAAAGCAGACATAAAATTTAAACTACAATAGAATATCGATCGTGTAAAAACTATATCATAAAAGCTGGAGGAAAACGCATTAAACTACTGAGTGTGGGCACCTGTGAATGTTGGGGTTATAGATGCTTGTCATTCCATTCTTTAAAATTTTCTTGTCTGGTCTATTTATTTTGCTATGATCGTATAAGGCAAAAATATTTTATTAAAATATTAATTCTTATTTCTCCAAAAGTGAAAAAGATTCCCTTCCTTCTTTTTAATTAGGGAATTAATTTTAGGCTAAAAATAGGCTAATTAAGGGCATGTTTATAATTTTTCCTATAGTTGAACTTAAGTTCAATTTGTTTTATTTATATTCTGAAAATTTTCCTTAAGGTAAACTCTACATTGTAACAACAGTTTTATTGTTTCTATCCTTGTTAGTTTAATCCTCCTTTACTGAATTAGCTTCTGATTCCTTGAAGAATGGAATTAAATAATGATAGCAATAATGTTAACTTAATGATATTAGAATATTGAGTATTCATTATGTGCTAGTCACACAGAATATTAAATATTTTGTGTATATACTCATGTTATATTTTAAAAAACTCTTGTGACACAGAGATTATTTTTATCCCCATTTTGGAGATGAGTAACCTGAGATTAAGAGAGTAAGTACCTTGTCTATGATCATTCATTAGTAAGTGAAAGAGCAGGATTCAAACACAAGTTTGTGTGGCTCAGGAAATCAAATTCTGAAACATTCTACCACAGGCTCTCCTTTTTATGCTCTCTCTCCTCACTATGCCTAGCACAGAGTCCTGAATATAATAGATGCTTAATTAGTAAATATGGGATGACTGACGGTGTATAGTCCAAAATTTTAAAAATTTAAAAACTAAAATGATGACAAGTTTTGGCTTATATTCCTAAGTCTATTTTTCATATGACTTGAGTATAAAATATTCCAGAAATGATCTCAGTCAACAGAGGAAACAATATCCCTCCCAAGTACAGTGGGGTCTCCTCACATACTACACTGGACAGACCATGTTTTTAATTTCATGAGTCAGGGCACCACTAAATATGTTTAAAAGTTTTTGCATTTTAAGTCTATTTCCACTCTCCGCTCAAACAACATAGTCTGCTTAAAGCATAATTAAATTCCTATTTTCTAGAACAACAACAACAAAATGACAGATCAACAAGGTAAGACACCAACAAAGCAGAAACTGAATAATACTGTAGATATCATCCACACATTATGCAAATTCGAAGTCATTCACAAATGGCAGCTTTACTAGTCCTGAGTGATGAGAGAGTAACATTCACATTCAGACCCAAAAGGTGATGCTTCGTGTAAACACGTGGACTGAAGTGACTTCAAACTTTTCTGTGAGCTTCCTTCACTGAACTTTCCGCTTTTTTTCTTAAAGGGAAAAGTATAGTCTTTTCACTCTTATCTGTAAAAGAAAATTTAAATATTTATACCAGTAAATAAAATGAAGTTAACTGCATTAAAGTTAAATTAATTATTGTTTTTTACTTGCATTTTAGGCAGAGCTATGGTAAATCATCTGAAGTTGCCTTATTGAGGATGACATTATTTATATGTCTTTTTAACAAAAAGGGATCCCGGCAGTTGTGGTGAGAAAATGGAATTCATTGTGATTTAAGAGCAGCTTTAGATGTATCTGCAGAGCAGCCTTATGTGTGACAAGAGAGTTGGGGTAACATACACTGAAATTAGGAATGACACCATATCTGTCATGCCACTCAAGAGTCGAGTCATGAATAAGGGAAACCAGCAACAGGCTGCTGTGTTTTGCTATGCCTGAAGGTAGTCTGTGTCCTCCAGGGCCCAATGTTATGGCTAATCTCATTTTCCGTGGGGAATATCTTCTCAGCCAAGTCATACTGAAAGGGTTACGCAAATGTTAAACATACATTTTATTTTTCAAGCATTCAATTTTCTCTGAATTTCTAGACAGAGTGAAAGAGAGCATCACTGACTCTAAAATTCAATACAAAAATGCTGTTAAATTCAATTGCTTTATGATAGGCGTTAATTTTTTGTATTAGTATCCAATTCGTAAAAGCTATCCATGTCAAAAGCGAAAAGCTATTAAGCGAGAACATACTTTAAGAGTAATAAGTTGAATAAAGATGCCATCTTTCTATCTAGAATAATTTTTGAGTGATATACTGACTGTTTAAAATTCATATTCCATGACCTTGGTTTCTGAACTGAAGATGGAGAAATGATACTATTTTCATTTTTCCGTAAGAATTCACTCTCTTATTGCAAAAGTTTAACTTGAATGTGTATTTTGGGTGTCAAGTGATCACATTTGAAATGGCACAAGCTTATATACAATATATCTATGAAGCAGAATGGGGTAAAAAGCTAAGAAATTTTACTGCTAGTGACTACAGTGAATTGCTCTTTCTTAATATATCAGTTGACATTTTGTGTGCAGAATTCATGCATTTCTAATAGACTCCATAAAATGTCAGCCTGTTCAGGAACAGTAACTGCCAAAGAAGAGTCTTCAGCAGCCTACACCGCGGCCCAGTGCTGCCCCGCTGCCAAGCCATTGCCCCAATGCCGTGTCACGGGCAACTTCTCTGAATAAGTGCAAATGAACCCTAAATGCCATCCACAATTCCGCCCTCTACCCTTTCCCCAAAAACTCAACATGAAAGTCCATTTTTTTCACAACCTCTGTACTACAGTGACAGAAGAAAAACAAAGTTAAATTTTGGATTATATTTTGTGAATTCAACGAGACTTTTAAAATTGCAATTGAATAAATCTATTTCATTACCCATCGAAACAACTCATCTGAAGGTAAAATTTTCTTCCTTCTCCCCCTCAGACCCCAACCTCTCACAGACACACACGCGACTGCTCCATAAATTGTAAAGGGTTTTCCACAGGAGAGAAAAGTTGAAACCATGCACAAATATGAAATTGATTTTCAAAGAACAAATCCAAGATTAATCCTTTATTTTTGTTTTAAACCTCAGCTTTTATGTAGTGAAATTTTAACATCCCTAAGATATTATCCTGATTCCTCTGACTAGGCCTAGCCATTTACATCTTTGAGCGGCAGCAGAGAATATTCCTTAAGGATAGAGACTCAAGAGCCATATGGCCTGAGTTAAATCCCAGTTCTATTTCTCACAAGCTGTGTGACTTTCTCATGTCATGTGATCTCTCTGTGCTTTAATTCCCCTATCTGAAAAATGTGAATGATACTGTTATTGTATAGCTGACGGGTTGGTTGTGAAGATTAAATGAGTTTATAGATGTAAAGTACATTAAATAGCGTCTGGCCCATAGTTAGACAACGTAAGTCTGTGCTTTTGTTAGTGTCACCTGTGCTTCTTGCTGGACTTTCAGATTATCATCTGAATTAATCATTTTGTACTTTTCACAAGGTTCATTGCTATATATTTAGTTGCAGATACTAGAAGAAGAGGAAAAACACCTTCATCTTGGATTTTGGATTTTTCACAGTACTTGACATAGATTCAAGCATAGTAGGTCCTAATTTGAGGAGAAAAAAAAAGACCAACAGTATACAATTTAACGGCATACATCTGCCAAGTCAGAAAATTTGTTCAGTTTAGCTGATGTATATGTGTATGACAGTCTGTATAAAGATGTTTTAAAAACATGATTAAAACCAAAAAACAGAAGAGAGAAAGAGAGAGAAATACAACAGATAAAAATTGTGAAAAGACTTGAGCAACCTAGCCAATGAGAACTAAATTTGGCTTTACACTCTTAGGCATCCAATATAAAAGAAAAGAACACTAGCTTCTATATTTTTATCATTTAAACAATCAGGAATATTCATTCTTTTTTCCCAATAGTTTTATTGAAATCCTAAAAGTTTATAACTTTGCATAATTTCGGGCATACAGTATTATCAATTCCTGTATAGACTGCGTGATGCTCACCACCCATAGTCTAGATTTTATCCATCACCATACACATGTGCTCCTTTTCCCCACCTCTCAACCCCTTCCCTCTGGCAACCACTAACCTTTCTCTTTGTCCATGTGTTTGTTTATCTTCCACATGTGAGTGAAAGCATGCATTATTTATCTTTCTCTGGCTTATTTTGCTTAACATCATACCCTCAAGCTCCATCCATGTTGTTGCAAATGGGACGATTTTGTATTTTGTATGGCTGAATAGTGTTCCACTGTTTAAGAAAATAGCCTTCAACAGTTCCACTTCAATATCAATCATCTCAAGTATAAATTTGTTGAGATCTGAATCACAACTGATGCAAGATAGAGCTCTCCGGCAAGGCTACTCACAGTCATCCTCTGGTGTCTGAAGAGGAAGCCATAGTTTCTGATGAGATAGCAAGGCTGACGTGTTATAATGAAGTTACAGCACCTGTATTGATGGCAGATGGATGCCATTGAATAGGGCCTGAGTATTTTTCCCCCCAAATAACGCAAATCTCTGTTAAGTATCCAATACACAATATGCTATAAAAGAAAGAAAACTAAACTAAATTAAAAGCAACAACAGCACCAGAACAGGCTTTTGAGTGAGAAAACCAGTGTTCTCAGAGGGACTATGCACCAATAAGCTTGAACAAGCTTGAACCATCCCAAGGCTCAGCTTCTGGACATGGATAAAAGTGTTTGGGAAAGAATAAACAAGATACCAGAGTTTAAGCTCCCATCCCTGCTTCGGTATCTGACACATGATAGATCCTAAGAAAAATTAGTTATTTTCTCTTGTCCCAAACTTCTTCTTATTTAGTTTGAAAAATCCAAGTATTGCTTACTGGAAAGCAAAGTCTGATACCAACAGGATACCATGAGAATGGTGTTTTTTTTGTGTGAATCCATTGTTTATGCAAATAATAGGAGTTTTCAATGCTGGAGACCTGAAGAGATAACGCTCAGTGGAATGGAAGTAAAGATTTGATTGGCAGGCCACCAGGTTTTATGCAGCTACTTGAGAACTAAACTGCCTATATTCCTGGGCCACTTGGTTTCCAGAAAAGGAGGAATCAGGGGCAGAGAGAGCCTCAAATTGCAGTCATGAGCAATAGAATCGGGTTTTTTAATGCAAAAGGAGAATATCTTCATAGTCATTTAGAGTAAATAAGAGAGTTTTCAGCTAGACTTAGAGTTGTAACTAAACTTAAATGTAGTGATTGATGGGAAATCAATATAAACTAGAAGGAAGAGAAACATGACAGTAGTTGAGCCACTCCTAATACATCCTCTGACAATGCAAGTAAACATGTTATTTGTAGATTGGAATGGAAATAACTGGAGGTGTTAGCCTCTTGGTTATCAAGGGGGTGGACACTTGCATTGGGTAGTAGACCCAAGAAGCAACCTTGCTCTCCATTTTCAATGTATATGTATTTATCCTGTTGTCTACTTACTGAAAGCTAGTTAATGTCCTGAGTTCTACGAAGCATTGTTTTTTTCAGCCCTCTGTCATCCTCTACACCTGTTAACAGTGACGGCTGAGCTGGGTCATGAGTCCTTGCCCTCTAAGGCTCCTGCAGGGGACCATAAACATGACACAATGTCCATCTGTGAACATGATACAAAGCTGAGTTCCATGGAGCACATGTTGTTCTGTGATGACCATAGAGTTCATGCTTGTCCAGATGACTTTTTACACAGGATTTATGATCTTGGTTTTCTGGAAACTCTAAAAATGGTAGGAGTCACACAACTCCTGTAATATCACATGACCAATGTAACACTGAGAAGAACTTTGTCCCAGGAGCATGTTGTAGTTTGGGTCAATATGAACCAGGCTCTAGCTTTCAGTTTCTGCAATCCTGAAATTCAATGTTTGAGTTTAAACAAAGCCTAGTTTGGTGTTGGACTGATTTTTAATAACATATTGAGCAGAAGGGAAAAGTTACCCAACAGATTTATTTACTCAAGGACACAATTCTAAGTTTTGAGTATCTAGAGAGTTGGCACATTCTATTGAGGCAATCTCTTCACAGAATAAATGCTTAGGAATAAAATTTATGAGTCCCAGCGTTTCTTGGAAAGTAGGAAATTAGAACAGAGAAGAGATCAGGTTGAATTCTCCTTGGTGTGCCCCGTGCAAAACACATTAAAAAATAAATACATATGTAGATACATAACAAATATGTGTATACGTATGTGTGTATATATGTATAGGCACTCCTTTTGTGGCTTTAGTAAAGCCTTAGGTTGGGATATTGACCAGAAAACAAACACACAAACATGCATTTACATATTCTGATAGCGGAATAATTAGACAGGTTATTTACTTGTACTACAGTGGGCAGAGCCGGGGGTTATATGCCAGAAAACTTGGTTTTAATCCCAACTCTGATTTATTAGGTGTGTGACTGCAGGATTTTGCTTAATTTCTCTGAGCTTCAGTTTCTACAGTGTCAATACTAATTTTTCCATCACAAACTTGTCATAAGGACAATAATCTCTTGTATTTAAAGTCTTCTGTAAATTGTGATACATTTACTAATTCACAATCTCATCAGCAATCCTCTCACAACATTTTATCTGCATTTGACAGAAACATAGTTTCAAAAATAAGTGCAATTTTAAGCCATGCAGAAACCTTCCTTGACTTCCAAAATAAATAGCTTGCAATTAATGGAACTTAATTTTTGTAACCAGTGCTTATATGAAAATTCAGTTTTCTTACACGACGCCATCTATAGAAATGCTTATGATGAAAACTTGGTGCATAAATATTCAGTGAACACTTTTCAAAAGGTCCCTAAATTGTCTTTCTAAAATACAAACACATATGAGAGGAGAAAATCAGCTCCTCAGACAGATTGCTGTCTTTGTGTTCTCTAACAATAAGTTCCTATCAAGGAGCATAATGAGGTTTTATACTTGCGTAGCACCTGTTCAAGCAGGCTCAGCCTGAGAAGGAGATGCACCTTGCCCCAAAATCCCGGGTATGGAGGGGCTGAGAACAATTCGAAAAATCTGCCTTTGACCAAGCTGAACCAACTTCATGGCCCATTTTGGGGAATATGCTATTTTTAACGTCCATTGTATTTACTTACAGTAAACAAAGTACATATCAAAAATTTGAGTTTGGTTTTTGTTTTCTACTGCTGACTACAGAGGTTAACAGATGCAAATTTTACTATTCTTTAAAGAAAATTGGTACGATTCTTCCTAGAATATGTTTAGTAATTTCACCATTTGTGAAGTTATTTTTTTTAAATAAATACATTTGAAAGATCTGAAATTGGTTATTCTTTTAAAGTATTCTGTCCCAGATGTGATCACAGCATCCATTAGAGATCAGCAACATTTTGTAGCAATTTTTAGGAAAAACAAAACAACAAAAAACAGTTACTTAGCTGCTAATAGTAGATTCCCTTCTCTTTCCACTCAAGCTGGGAGCTGCTTCAGCTTTACTATGGAAACTTTTATTAAGCAAATGCCACATTGTGGTTAACAAGTACTATATGACAATTTATGAGCTGTTGAATTTTTATTGTTCAAAGCAGTTGTATTTCATCCTTCTGCAATGTGGTAATAGCTCACTGCCTGTTTTATCTTTGGTCTTTTAAAAAATCTTTTAAATGTATGTACTAGTGTCGTTCATTTATATAAGCTGACCTTAAAATTAATTCATACTAATCTTAAGGTCAAAATACTTGTAATTTGCACTTGTCTTTAAGACAATGTCTGTCAAAAACTAGAGAGTACTCAAGTGGACACGTAAGGGTTTCAGTATTAACCAGCCCTGGCTTTGGACCTCAGTTCTGCTCCTTATAGCTATGAAAACTTGAAAAACATCACATTACCTCTTTGTGCCTTTTTCCTCATCTGTAAAACAGAAAAAAAAAAAAATACTTACCTTTTCAATTATAATGAGAATCAGATAAGATAGTCGATCTTAAGACTTGGCAAACAGAATTTGCTCAATATGTTATTTCTCTTTCCATCACTCAATTCCCCAGTAGGTTAAGAAATGTAAATTTATCTATATACCTCCTATTAGAATTTAACTAGAAATAATTATTTTTAATATCAATGTCAGCCAGTTTAAAAGTGCCCTATAGAAATTCACTCAACAATTTAACGACAAAAAAATGCCTTATAGTAAGAAGAGACTATTTGTATTAAAGCCACAGTGTTAATTATCACATCCTAATCAGGAGAATGTGCTGGCCTTAAGGATCTGGTATGAAGAACTTCTAATTATTAGAGGTTCAGAGGATGAATTAGAGGTTTTAACCCATATCCCCTAATAGATGGTTAGCCTTTTATTCTGATTCTGTGGTGGGCCCAGGAATCTGTACTTTTAACAAATTTCCTGGATGATTTTGGTACAGATGGCCAATAAACCACCTTCTGAAAAACACTCAAATATGTCGTCAGTAATTCCCAGCCAAACATAAGGCGGCACTAAAACATGCAGAGACGTTCATCTGAAGTGTTAAAGAAGCCTGGGATTTCATAAATCACCAGTTATTAAGTCCCGATTCTGGGAAAGGCAGTCTGCCAAGTATAATCAAAGATGAAGAGATATCTAAGAATCTGTGCCAACCTTACTCTAACTGGAAACACAGGAGAGTAAACAATAACTTGCTGGATAATGTGTTTTTCATTGTTGATTATGAAATTGTCACATAGGTTAATGCCATTTTGCTCCATTTTAATATCACGTGTTAATGCAAAGTGTACTTGTTCCAAGAAAGAGCAGAGACAATGCCATTCTAAGCCGAAAGAGAAACACTTTCTCTCAACTATCAATGTCTTACCAGAAACTATTTCATCCTAATAAAAATGGGCTTTACTGGGGGCCAGCCCCGTGGCCAAGTGGTTAAAGTTCCTTGCTCTCCACTTCAGCAGCCCAGGTTCGTGGGTTTGGGTCCTGTGTATGGACCTGCTCCACTCATTAGCCATGCTGTGGAGACATCCCACATGTAGAAAATAGAGGAAGATTGGCACAGATGTTAGCTCAGGGCTAATCTTCCTCAAGCAAAAATAAAAAAAAAGTCTTTATTGAATATGGAAAATCAAATTTTGAAAACACTCACTTTGTAGAGTTGATGTATATTAATCCTGAGATCTTGCTCAAATGCCAAAAAGATTATGTTTGGGCTCTTTCTTCTTAAGTGAAACTTCTTCATCTCTTCATATGTCCTGCAACTTCTAGAAGTCTAACATTTTTGTTGCATTCTTTTTAGACTTTTCAGACAGAGACAATTGGGCTCAATTGATTAATTGATCGTCATTCTGCCAGACCCAGGCAGTGGGATGACATACACTTTGTTTCAGTTCCTTGAAACTAAGGTGTTAGGTGTTTAAGTGATTTGACTGAGGCCACATGGATCATTACTAGAAAACTCTGGGCTTAAACTCCAGTCTTTGAATTCTGTGCGCTCAATTGCATAGTCAGAAGTATGGGTTGTGGAATGGGGGCATCAAGTGGTTTTATGAAAATTGGAATCAGGCTAATACCAGCTGTAAATTTTTCTTGTAATTGTACATTCAATAACCGAATTAATGCAGTGTATTAAGAATTGTAAAATTAGGTTTTAAAGTCATGATTAAATTTCATGAGAGCAAAAAGAAATGAAGATAGCATTATCATAACGACATCTTATTAAACTGAGTTTTTAAATTCTGATTGAAGGAGGTCTGTCAGATGAGAATATTAGGGAAGATAATATTCCTTCTAGTTGTAAAGCTCTATAGCTTTGTTTTACAAGATTTGATGTACTTTAAACAAACTCGTGTCTCAAACTATCAAAAATGTTCTTCAAGCCCCTACCTTCTAGATTAACAAACTATCCAAAAATACTTCGATATAAAGGCATAAGAATGGAAGCTAATCTCAAAAATCATCTCACTATTTAAGGACCTTCATTCTTCAAAAGGAGCTGAAGACATTCTGGAATCCATTGTGCATTCATTCAGCCCATCAAAGTACCATGAATTCTTTTGGATGCTGAATATAAAACATGAGAAATACTTAGTCCTTTTTATCAGTTCAGATTTTCTATCTGAATGGACAGATCAGTAAATAAACAATTATGTGCCAAATACTTACTTAGAAGTCAGTCCCAACTGTCATAAGATTATGGAGGATAGGAATTCAGTATAGTTTTTAAGAGACTGAACTCCAGAATTGACTGTGAAATTCAAATCCTGGCTCCGCCACCTTTAAGCTGTATGACTTTGGAAAATTTACTTGAACTCTGTGCGTCTCATTATCCTTATTTGTAAAACAGGGATTTTAGGAATACCTGCTTGATAAGGTTGTGGGAGAACTGAATTAAATAATATATCTAAATGGATTTAAACAGCACCTGGAACACGGTTATGCCATATGAACAAGGCTAACCTTACATATAAAAGGTCTTTTAAAAATCTTCAGAAAAGCAAACGTGTAAGTGGTCTTAAATGACGAATGGGAATTTCCTAGGAAGTAAAATGGTCAAAGTGCTCTAGAACGTGCAAAAGCACGGGAAAAGTGAGAGCAATGTCAGAGAGTGGGGAACGACTTTGTATGGGGCAAGCAAAACAAAGATAGCGAACTGTGTGAAGAGGCATAAAGGAAAGGTAAGAAGAAGTCTGAAAAGCTTTAGCTTGCCCTTCAAAAATAAAACTTCGAAAGGGGAATTATTCTTTCCCCTTGTTTCAGAACAAAATGAGCTTCTTTGAAGAGCATTGCAGGGAGGAGCATTACCATGTATGGTTTTCATGTCAATCAGATGCTGGAAAACACCAACTATATTTGTACTCACAATTGCCGTCTCCTTCCAGTGTTTCAAGAAATTGTTCTGTTTGCATTTTGGAGGATGTGTTGGAGGGCAAAAGACTGAAGGCAGGGAGACAAATGTAAAAGCTCCTGAAATTACCCAAGTGAAAGTTAGTAAGAGCCTGACCTAAGGCAGTGAACAGAGGCATAGAAAGAATGAGGACAGGTGTAAGAGAGAATTTGGATGGATAATAATTTTTGTTATTGACTAGATATGAAAAGCAGGGAAAGGAAAAAATCCAAGATAATTCCTGGGTTTTAGGCCCTAGTAACTAAGATAATAAAGATGCTATAAATTAAGAGAATTCTAAAAGGGATACAGTTTTAGAAGACTGATATGAATTCCTCTGAAACTGAAGTAGTTTTTAATTCGTAAAGTGTTTCATAAATGTTTAGTTTTATAAATACCATTGTCATTATTATGGAGTCATTATTAGCTAACCTTCATAACCACCATTACTATTGCTACCATTCTGTTGTCTTTGTTACATTAGACCTGTAACCATGGTGAAGCAGGTGCCCGAGGCTCCAATCGCAGAGCAGCATTTTTTGTTTTCGGTTTTGTTTGCCAAAGGCAGACAGTTAAGACGATCCAAAAATCAGATGACATCTCAGGTCTTGACTGTTTGTTGGTGATTGAACTGGTGGTTTTGAGTGATGCCATCTGTTGCCCGGATAACTTTGGGTCATTGTCAATAGAGATGCCAGATGTGCCTCCAGGTAGCTGCAGGTTTTCAAGCCTATTTTACTTAATGTTAATGCCAAGTGCTGGTGTTTTCTACAGCCGGGCTGATATGAAAACGCTTGGTAGACTCTCAACTCCAGGCAATGTTCTCAAAGGAGCGAATTCTAGTGAAAAAAGTAAAAGCCACGCCCCCTCCCTTACAAGTTCTGGAAACTATAAACTGTGTTTTTTTTCTTTTACTTATTTGTTTACTTGTTTTCTTTTTAGGGCAATTGTGTTGTGAACAAGGCTTGTGTAAATTTATATCCTATTGCCTATTTTCATACCTGGCACATTATTTATTGAACAAAACATTAAAATAATGGGTCATTAAGTGCAATTTCTTTAATAAATACCTTCTTTGATAAAATTAGATGACATTAATTTAACTATTACAAATTGTTATAAAGAGAAAATATTTTTCTCAAATCCACTTGAATAGATTATTCTGACAGTGGGGAAGAGATGTTCCCCAGTGCTAGGACACAGAGGGCATTCGAAAAGGAATCTGCATCTGCTTCATTGTCCTTTCACCTAGTGATCCAGGTCTTCAGAAAACATATTCTGAACCATGTTCTAGAGACGCGGTTGAGCCATTTTTACTAATTTCTTTCAAGTTTATACCATCAGCTTACATTAAAGGACATTATTGAGAAGAGCTGTATGAAACTTAAAGTTGTATTTCCTGGAAAAATGCCATGATGTTTGAGTGCAACACATTAAATGATGGCTTCTTTATGAGAATGCATAGGAAACATTCGGCTCTCAGCACCAGGAATAGATGTACTTCTCCAAAGAAACAAACTCAAGTTTGCCCTACTAACTCCGATTAACACAATTTTCTGTACTTTGGCTACTAGAATTCTTAGAGTCAAATTTGTGGTCCTTAGAGTATATATACCAGACCTCAGAGAATATGTTTCCATTTCCCCGCTTTCATTTCACTTTCCCTATTTTTTTTTCAGCTCCATTTTCCTAACTTAAAATAATGTATGAATTTGGCCAATTTTCCTTAAATCTCCTTTGGAAAAAACAAATTATGGATTATTATATAATAATAGCTAATACATAGGGAGTGATTTTATGTGCTAGGAACTGTTCTCAGAGCTTTATCTGCAGTCAGTCAAAGGAATATCAATGTCATCATTATACATGTGAAACAGCTGAAGCACAGACATCAATTCATTGCTCAAGGTCACAAGCCACCGAGTGGTGGAGTTGAGTTATGAATCCATATAATCTTACTTTGAGTTCAAACCATTTCATTGTATTTCTTTTCCAAGTATGACATACTCGACAGATATTTCATAATCTTGTATTTGCCATCAACTGACAAATACATACAGATTGCCTAGCTACTAGGCATAGCATTGTGATGAATTAAAACAAAATAGACATAATCCTCTCACAGTAAAAAAAAATTCCAATGGCAGGGATTAAACATATTTTAATTTACTGTAATGGAAAGCATAAGTAATAAGTATCATTTGCAAGGTACATATAGAGAACTAAGTATACTTCGTCGTTGTGTGTCTGTGTGTGTGTGTGTGTGTGTGTTGGGGAACATCTGAATGTCTCTTGCTAACATCCATGGAAGCAATCTCGAGGCTTTTAAGCCAAAAGGATAAAGTTTAAATATGAGTAGTATTAATTTGCACTCCTCTCCCTCTCTACCCATGGCCTGTTTTCATGGGTGCAATTTACAAATGTCTAAAAGATAGATATTTATTGACTATTTACTGTGTACCTACCATCTATGAGCACCCACTATGTATCACAGATATTACTCCTTTATCCCCTGAAGAATTCCTACAGTAGCTTCACTTTTTCTCATAAGTGCTTTTAAGATTCAAATAATTGTAAAGATTTGCTTCTGACTTTTGTTTATAGAGTTTTAATGATATTCCCCTTTGAATTGACCAGTAAGATATTGGGTATTAGAACTGGATCAAACTATCAATGTTATCTAAATATTTTTAAAGACCTCTTCTTAGTCTCCTTTGAGATAACTCCGCCCATTTTTTTTCTTTTTTGGTGATTTGGATATTTTTTTGTCATCTTCTTTACCTAAGATAGCTCATCATTATTCTGAACAAATGCATTAGCATCAAAAAAATTTTCTTTCTTTAAATTTCACCCCTCATCTCTATCCCAGTTATATCCAGTAAAATGTTGACAGCTTTCTGGCCTTTTCTCCTATATTTGTAGGAAAATACAATTTTTCAGAATATGTACTTCCTCAATGCAGGTAAAGATTCATGTAGCAATGTTAGAAATCAAAATGGTTATATAAATGGAAAAATCTGGATATTTGCCATTTTGCTGGAAAAGAATAGTATAAGTATCTGTCACCTGCTGTCCATAACTAGAATAATTGTGACCTTAAGCAGTGCTTAGTATGAATGTGGTACTATTCCTTAATATGGATAACCAAGTTTTATCTGAATCTCCAAATATTGCTCAATTAAACAATCATTGTAAAAAATCCATGAACTCTGAATGTCAACAATAATTGAGGTATGTTTTGTGAAGTTTATCAATAGAGCCATATATAGTATGTGGCTATTCTGGCAAGTCTCCTGGGTCTGGTATGTTTCCTCAGTGTTAGAAATGTCCTCCTCTCACACCTGGAATATCTACCTCATTCGTACGTTCTGGCTAAAAGTCTCTCCATGATTGTAGACTGTCTTCAAAGACTAGTATCTCTATCAAGTCTTTGTTTCTCAACCAGATGTGCTGAATAATGTGAACGTTTATGATACAAATGCATTCTTTCTAATACAACATCGTTTCAAATATGAAATAGTTGAAAAATTCAGGTACTCACATGAGTTTACGGGTAGCCAGCTGGATTGCTTTATTCCATTCTCTATCTTAATTGAGGGAAAGGAAGCTGTGATTAGAGAAATAGAAGGGAACAGAGAAGAAGAACAGAACATAAAGACCTTTGAAAGAAATGAAGTGGGGTTTTGTCAGTCAAAAATCACTGAACAGCCAGCCAAAGACTAAGACCAACGTTTACTGAATCTGAAATTTTGCTCAGAGTTCTCAATATATGGTATTTCCTATAGTCTTTATTCTGTGATTGGTATGAACATACATCATAATATGAGGTTGAACTGTGAGTAATTTCCATTTTGTAGATCTAAAAGAGTAGAACAGTAATTTCATGATTCAACATAGTACATTATAGAATATTTTGAGTGAAACAGTTAAACACATGGCCTACACATGTGGTAGAAAATGTCAAAGTCAACTTAAATTATCTTAAAAAAATTAATTGGGGGCCGGCCCGGTGGTGTCGTGGTTAAATTCGCTCACTTACCTTTGGTGGCCTGGGTTCACTGGTGGGGATCCTGGGTGTGGACCTACGTATTGCTTATCAAGCCATGCTGTGGCAGGCATCCCACATATAAAGTAGAGGAAGATGGGCACAGATGTTAGCGCAGGGCCAATCTTCCTCAGGGAAAAGAGGAGGATTGGTGGCAAATGTTAGCTCAGGGCTAATCTTCCTCAAAACAAAAATAAATTAATTGACCAATAGACTTGAGTTTGCTCTTTTAAAATTAGCAGATTTAGGAATGATACAGATTATTACATTTTTATAATGATTTGAAAAAGAAATAAAGTATCTAATTTCATTCTCTTCAATTATATAAATTTTAAAGAAAAGCATTTCAAAAATAATTAAATGAGGGCTTGGCCCGGCGGTGCAGTGGTTAAGTTCACACGTTCCACTTTGGCAGCCTGGGGTTCACCGGTTTGGATCCCAGGTGCGGATATGGTACTGCTTGGCACGCCATGCTGTGGCAAGTGTCTCACGTATAAAGTAGAGGAAGATGGGCATGGATGTTAGCTCAGGGCCAGTCTTCCTCAGCAAAAAAGAGGAGGATTGGCGGCAAATGTTAGCTCAGGGCTAATCTCCCCCCCAAAAAAACGATAATTAAATGAGTTAAACATCACTCTCTAAGGTTTTGAGATGAGGGAGTATATTAGTCTTGTTCTTCAAATGCCACTTTTTTAGTTCAGTAAACCTATTTAAGGTGCTGCAATTTTATACTTTTCCATAAAGATGCAATTAAGAATAAGATCATTAAAATCTGTCCATCGAAACTTCCAAAGGGAGAGCGGCTTTCAAACAACTGAGTGTTCATAAGCATTGATATGGTGAACAACAAGGATTTGTTCATGTTCTTTTAATTTTAAACATAATTGAAAAATCAACATTGCTTCCAACCTATTCCATTTCTTCTTTGAGGTAATTGCTCCAGCATAACTTTCCTGTTTTTCCCTTCTCGGATACACTGGAAGGTCCTGAGGTTTCGTAAACAGAGCCATGGCCTGGATTGGAATATGAGCATAACTACCCTCAGACTCAGACTCATCTAGTTCTATCTATACTGTGAGATGGCAGGATTAAGGAGGGTGCTGGGAAAGAAATCTAATAAGAAAGACGAATTTGACTCAGAAGGCTTGGTCCTGAGTGCTGAAAGGGTGAAAGGATTGTTTCAAATTTTCTCATGCTGTTCCACATCTGGATTGGGGATAAACAGGGAGTAAAATCTCTAAGAAACGTTTATTAATCATCAGTAACACAATGATCATCTCCACTAGGATGAATGCAACAAGCGTGGACATAAAATAGGTAAGAAGAATGCTCTGTACTTCAGAGAGGAGTGTGTCCCAGCTCCGGGGCATTGAGTGGTCATACAACACTCTGTAAGCCTGGGCAGTCTGTTATTATATTGAGCATCTGACAGCCTCTCTGGCCCTCACTGTCCTCATTTGTAATGTGGGTAGGATAATAGTGCCAAATTTAGAAGGCTGTTGTGAATGTTAGATTAATTTGCACACGCATGACATTAAGAACAGCACCTGGCACATAGTAAACACTCGATAAATTTACAATTATTTATTATGCACACTGAGCCTTTAGGTTTTTTATTTACCAAAGAAATAAGCAGTATTTCCCTTGAAAACAGAAACTAGAGTTATAGTATTGATGTCACAATGTAGTCATAAGACGCAAACAACATAAGACTCAAACAATAGTCCCTAAGTTGTTACAAACAAAGCCTGTGTTTGAATTCCAGATCTTCTGCTTCCTATTGTGTTATTGTGAGAAACCTAAATAATTTTTCTTATTCTAATCTGTGGGCTCAGTTTTCTTATCATAAAACTGAGTAAGAATCATAAGAATTTATTAAGATTTTTGTGAGGTTTAAGTGGATATGTAAACTGAATTCCAGGTAACTATCACAGCTCCAGAAATACAGTCGGCATCCAATAATAAATGGTGGCGTCTTTGATGATGATGACTATGATGAAGATGACAGTGATGATGTAAAAGGATGGCATTAGGCTGTTATAGCCTTGGAAACATAGCTATTATTTATAAGGAAACTCTCTTTAAAATTATATTGGGTAGATATGATGCTGCTCCCAAGACACTGGAATACACACAGAGCAGATACACTGATTTATAGTTTAAAAGGAGCAATATCAATCCTCCAGGAGCTCACAGAAGGGTAGGGGAGACAAACATGCATGCCTCTAACATGAAGTACACAGCAGAATGTGATTAATTCTAGGAAAAATAGAATTGAAGTACCACGTGAAACCTGGAAGGAGCAAAGATGAATTTCTATGGAATAAACTCTCTAAAGTTGGATGCCAGTGAACTGTGCATTTAGGGTGAATAGAATTTTCCCAGGTAATGATGGTCTTTGGCCAAAGTTGAAATTTTCAGAGGTTTAAAACTGCATGTTCCAGGTTTCTGCAACCATTGCCTTTTCTTTTCCTGAATTGGGCTGCCAGACAAAATACAAGACGTCCAGTTAAATTTGAACTTCAGATAAGCACCAATAATTTTTAGTATAAGCATGTCCCAAATATTGCATGGGACATATGCTATAAATAAATAAATAATTTGAAAATAAAATATAACTGGGATCCTGTATTTTTATTTATTAAACATGGCGACCCTAAGCAGTTATAGCATAGGTAGAAAGAAGATTGAATTAGAAATTTAAAGTCCATGTTATTGAAGCAGAAACTACTACTAGTTCTTTGGATATGCCCAGATCAATCACTTCATATCTCTGAGCATCAGTTTCTGCATCTGACATAGGTTACGAGATGGTGAAGAGATGACCTCTAACTCTCTTTACATCTCTCATGCTCGGTGGATATAAATATGATGTTTGGACTTTTGTGTTAACTATTTTTAATATGTGACTCTAATTTTCCTATTGATGTTGCCTCTTCACTGTATCTTACATGTGGCATTCATTACTTTTTATATTTTGTCTATATTTCTGAGAACAAGTCCATTTTCAAATGTGCAAACTGAGGTCCAGATATTAACCGGTTTGGCCAGAACTGTACAGTTAATAAATAGGGAAGTTAGGATTTAATCCTTCTTCTTTCAAATTCCTATTAATTTTGTCACTCTTAACATCCTTGAGCTTTCTTTGAGATTTCTTTTGGTATTTAAAATGAGTTGCTAGCAGAGGATAATAGAGTAGATAAATATAAAATTAGATATTATATATTACTTAAGGAATAAGTGTTAAAAATGTAATTATACATTTTCACTAGAGGAGACACTAATAGAAGACATTTTTATCTTTTCTTTTTCGGTATCATGGCTGTGATTCTACTTTAAAACAGGGTTTCAAGGTTTTCTAGGGAAGGAGATTGGTGTCAGAATTTCCAATAAAAGCTTGATTGTGTGATAGATGACCTATTCACGCAGTGATACAGAGTTTCCAATAATTTTAAAAGCACATTTAGCCCTCATTCCACCATACATATTACACAGACTTTATTCGAAATTTTGCAAAAGTGCTACCCAATCATTCTTTGTACTTAAGTTGAAGGGGAAAGCTGTAAGTTTCACTAAAGCATGACATTTCCAAGCCCATATTCACAATATATATATGTTTTCACATTTTTCCTTGAACACTTAACAGGTCAGTAGGCAGGATATTATAGAGACAGAGTACTTTAGTGTAATGCAAGTGTTTTAGAAGTAGATTGATGTCTGTCCTCATAAATTAGGAACTGGGCGATTACAAAAAAACAGCAATTCAGCAGCCTTTTGTTTTCAATGAAGAGCTAGAAGACGACAGCCAGGGATGTGTTCCAGGTAACTTCAATGGTTATCAGGAAGCTTCGTGGTACACGATTGGGGGTGCAATTAAATAGCACGATCATGAACATCACTGATGGCTTTGGTCAGGTCTCCAGTGCAGTGAAGTGTATGACCATGATTTTCTTTCCAGTTGAAGAGCCTAAAGAGGGAAGTATCTTCAGGGAGAGAAAGTGGTGCCTTGAAGTAAAGGAGAAACAACTTTCCTTTTCTTAGTTGTTCAGAATCTTCTCACTCTGTTGAGCAATCGACACAGAGACAACTGACGCTATGGATTTGTCCCATGGTCAAAGAAGGTGAGAATCAGAACAACTTAGGAGGAGAGTAGGTGCCACGGCACTGAGAAGCCCAATAATACTTTCCCCAAATGCTCAGTGAGGAGGTGAGCTAAGACATACTGCACTGGTGAGGTAGTGTGAGGGGTTCCTTCCATACATTAAAGCAGGGAACAGCACACCACAGCCCTCGGCCCTATCCTCCTGCTGTCTGCTTTTGCGTGGCCCATCAACTAAGGATGCTTTCATATTTTTATATACCTAAGAGCAATCCAAATAATAAGAACAATGCTATGAATGCAAATTTCATTGGCCCTAAACAAGTTTGTCTTGAAACACAGCCACACACTTTCATTTCTCTCTCTCTGGCTGCTTTTACACTGTAGCAGCAGTGTTGAGTAGGTACAACAGAGACTACAGCCCACAAAGTCTAAAATATTTACTATTAGTCCTTTAGATAAAAAAGTTGGCAACTCCTGAACTGAACATTGAATTAGTGCTGTTTTATGATAACTGCAAATAACATATCCTTTGGTATTATCATGTTTCTGTTTTTCAGGTATTCTCAGGAATGCTGGGATGATGGGCGAAGAGAGAGAAATGACATAAAACAAACAGCCTAGACAATGACTTGTCTTAAGTAATGATTTAATTATGTGATAGACAACAAGGGGAAAATCTCCCAGCTTGGAGGATTGGGATAACAGAGAATCTACCTTGGAAGCCCCAAAGGGCAGGTTGTCTCGATAGCTGTAATCAGAGCTGGGGTGGAATCTGGTTGTCCCTAATTAAGCACAGTCCACGCCCCTGAGGCAGACAGCAATCTGACCCACAAGGCCCTTTAGTGCCGCCTCCGTTTTTTCTCAACCTTGTCCGTCACTCCCCCTCAAGATTGTGTATGTACCATCATATCCTCACATCCATTACAGCCCATGATTGAATGACTCCCTGATGTTACTGAAGGCTTCCACATTAATTGTATTGAGGATTATTTGCCACAGCTAGCAAATATGTAAGAGAATTAACATTCACTTTTGTATTATTTTTGTGGGGTCAGGTAAGTGACATCTGCAGTACAGTAGTTTTACTATGTAACAGACAACACTCAAAGTTTTTTTAAAATTTATTTCATTTTTATGGTTTTTACCAATGTTATCTCTGTCACTCTTTTTAACAACTTGAAGAGGTGAGTATTATAAGCCCATATTACAGCGAAGGAAATCGAGTCATAAATTATAAGGCCATACAGGTAATGAGTGTCGTGGCCAGGATACTGATTCTAGAACCCCAGCTCTCAACAATCCTGATCACATTTGCGTTTCTGGACATAACCTAGACTCCAGCTGTACACTCTGATGGGGAAATGCTAGTGAAATTTGCAAATCTTTTCGGTATTTTCTCACTGATCCCTTCTCCCCTGCTCCATCCCCCCCCTCCTTGGTCTTTAATGCTCTCACCAGAAAAGAAGGTGAGAGATGACAGGGACTTTTCTAATGAAATAACTAAGACATGGAAGCTCTATGGGGAGGGATCCTAGAGGCTCTTTTCTCCCCTGATCCTGTCCTGGTTTGTCCCTGGGGAAATAATGCATCAGGTCCAGAAGATAATATTCGAGGAGGATCCATCTCACTCTCAGCAGGACCCTGGCCAGCCCCAGTGTCCACTGGTACTTGAACCTGGACATAGTTTAAATAACCAACACCACTGTGGCAGTCCTGGGAAACAGTCACCTCACTGTCCATGAAGCAGTAGACGCTCAGTGCTCTCCTTTGGCAGAATTCAACCCTGGACCATGTTTCAGTTATAGAACATGTGTGACAGTAAGCTCACTCATATTTTTTCCTAGATCACATCACTCTTGTCATATAGGCAAATAAATTCTTCTTCTTAAGCTTCCCACTAAAACGCAGAAATCTCCATCTCCATCTCAATGCATATTTCTGCTCAAAGAGAAATTGCACTGTTTTGCAAACTGATGTTTTGATATTCCCTTGTTCCTTCTTGGCACAGATTCCTGCAAATGGCTTCAAATACTACAAAGTCAATCTAAGTGAAAAGTGTCACTTTCACTCCCCACAGAATTCAAGGGTCTCCATCTTAATAGACTTACACTCTTTCTGCTACCCAATGATGTCATATAAATATGTGAAATGGTGAGTTCCGTTTATTCTGCATGAGTTGCTTGCTTTTCCTTCTATAGATGCTAGGCACAGTGACTTCCCCTTACATTCCAGGCTGAGGATAAGCCGTGTTTTCGAATGTCTCTCTACAAAGCTCTGTCCTCTATACGTCATGGAGAATCTTCTCTATTCCCATACTTGGGCTTCTCCTTTTCTTTGGGCATTTTCTTTCCTCCATTCTTCTGGCCAGCATTTGCTGCCTCTATCAGCACATATATACCTAAATAAACTTTTTTGTGACTTTCAGTACACTATCTTCTTAAATTGAGGTTGATTTACATACCATAAAATTCACTCGATTTAAATTACAATTCATTTAGAGATTTCATGAATTTATATAGTAGTGAAAGCATCACCACGATCCTGTTTTAGACCAATCTCATCATCCACAAATGTTTTTTCATGTCCTTTTTTCAATCTCCCTTCACATATGTGGCCCCAGACATCCACTGATATGCTTTCTAATACTATAGTCTTGAATTTAAAAAAAAATGTTGTGTCTGCTTCTTTCGTTTATCATGATGTTTTTGAGATTCACCCCTGCATTAGTGATTTGTTCCTTTCATGTTTCCTCTATCGCTGGGTAGTATTGCATTGTATGGCTATACCACATATTGTTAAAACAATTCAAATTTTGCTATTATGAATAATAGTGCTATAGTGAGCAGCATATAACTCTTTGTGTGGACATGTTTTCATTTCTTTTAGGAAAACAATCACTTGTAGAAGGGCTGTGATATATGATAAAACGTCTTTTATATTTTAAGAAACTGCCAAACTCTTTTCAAAAGTGGCTGTACAATTTTAAATTTACAAGTGTCACCAGCAATATATGAAGCTTCTCCAAATCTTTAGCATTCTAGTGGGCACATTGTGCTATGTTATTGCAGTTTTTTTTTTTTTTTGAGGAAGATTAGCCCTGAGATAACTACTGCCAATCTTTTTGTTTTTGCTGAGGAAGACTGGCCCTGAGCTAACATCCATGCCCATCTTCCTCTACTTTATATGTGGGACACCTGCCACAGCATGGTTTTTGCCAAGCGGTGCTGTATCTGCACCCGGAATCCAAACTGGGGAACCCCGGGCTGCCGAGAAGCGGAACGTGCGAACTTAACCGCTGCGCCACCAGGCCAGCCCCTGTAATTGCAGTTTTAACATTCAATTACTTAATAACTAATGATGTTAATCACTTTTCATGTGCTTACTTGACATTTGTATATTTTCTTTGGTAAAGCATCTATTTAAATAGCTTGCTCATTTCATATTTTTTTCTTCTCATTCTTGAATGTAATAGTATTTTCTTATATATTCTGGATACAAATTCTTTATCAATAGATAAATAAGGCCACTGAATTACTGCCATTCTTACCTGATGCAAAAGCAGTTTTTCAAGAGTAAATTTTATCAACTGGTTATCTACCTTTGATCATTTCCCAGTGTCTGAAATGGTTGCTATCAATAATTTCATCACTTTTATACTTGTTTCCTGTGGAGCAGAATTGTCCAATCTATTCATGTCTTCATTAGCCAAACTTAGTTTTCTATATGATCATTAAAAATATAATAATATACTTTAAATATAATTATTAACACTGTGTGTAACCTTTATTATTCATGTCATAATAGGATTGGAAGGCAATGCAACTCTGCCTATTCTTTTGTGACAAGAGTGACAAGAGTACGTGTTGTCTCAGGCATCCTTCCATGAAACTATATGTCTGGGAATTTGGGGGAAGGCTGAACTGGCGTTAATGATCACTGCAGAATTCTGAAAGATTCTGATCTGTGTCTTTTTCTTCTTTTTTATATCTTTCTTACCAAGGAAGAGATTGTTAATTTTTTGCCAAAACCTGTTCTCAATTTGTTAAATTTACCTTTAGGATCTGAGTTTTCGTTTTCGACAGTGTTCTCAGATAGACACTACATTTTTTGCAGCCTCACTGGCTATTAAGTGTGACCACGTGACCAAGTTTGGACCAAAGGTAAACGTGAAAAAGTAAAATTCACTATTTCAAGTTAATTTCCTTAAAAACAAAGTGATTCGCTCTGAACCTTCTCTTCCTCTCTCCCTCTTGTCTAGAAAGCGGAACTGCTTGAAGAAGCTGTCTTAGATCCAGAAAAGCAAGCCACATATTGAGGCTGGGAGAGCTTCACCATCACGCTGAGTCCCTGGATGACCTCGCGGAGCAGAATCTTTTCTTCTTATTCTACACTGTTACTGTTAGGAGGAAAAATAAACTTCTATCTTGTTGAGACATTCTATTTTAGGAAACACTCGAAACAGTAACACAGCCAATAATTTTATGAATAAACTCATCCTACACCACACACACCCCCACAGACACCACTACACATACATACAATATTAGTAAGCTCCTACTAAGCAGACTTCATTTTCTATTCCTATCACTGTTACCAAAGTGTATGAAACAAGTTAAGAATCTCTTACATAACAATAACTTAACAATAGTATCAAATCATCACATTATACACTTTAAACTTATATGCCAATTACATCTCAATAAAGCTGGTAGAAAAGAAAAAACAATAGTAGCCATCAGATGATTTAAGACCCTGAGTTAAACAACCCTGGGGACCTATGCACAAGAATACAATGTGAATGGGCACTCTGATAAGGGTATAGTGGTACCTCATTGTAATTCTTAGCATCTTCATCATTACCACTTCCTCTGCATGCCTTTTAAATATTTTGTTCCATCACTCACTTTCTGTTTTCACATATACCTTTTCTTTCGTTACTCACCAATGCAGACACCTCGGCTGTACTGGAGACACATATCTCTAACTGCTTACTAAATTTTGCTAGTTGTAATTTTTAATATTTAAACTATCTTAAAATGAAAATGCGCAAAACTCAACTCAACATTTCTTTTCCGAATGGACTTATCTCCTTTGCTTCAACTAATGAAACCATCTTTCCATTGTCCACTAAAGTCAGAGATCATTGAAGTAACCTAGACTTTTCTTTCTCTGTCACCAGACAATCACCAAGTCCATTGAGTTCTCTCTTTTCAGTATCTCTCAGATGCCAACTTCTTCTCCATACTTACTACTAATTTCTGCCTCAAGTTCACCTTTCAGTTGTACTCTGAAAATTTTTCTGATTTTTTAACCTTTATTTCTTTCAGCATTAGTTTACTTTCCACAGAGCTATTAGTGACTTTCCTAAAAATATATACTCAGAATGTTACCGCTTTGCTAACAACCCTTCAATGGTTTCCCGTGGTCTATAAACTAATGTGAAATCTCATTTGCATGGCACACAGGAAGTGATATTTAGCTGGACCTATTTATTTAGCCACATCTCTCTTCACCTCCTACATGCTTTATTCTCTGAACTGAAGTATATCACCTCCTCTGATGTTATACTTTTCATGCTTCTTTGTTTTCACCGACACTCTTGCTTCTTTCTAGAATGTCCTCCCTCTTTTATCTACTTTATAAATTCTCATTCCTCAGATCTCACCTTAAATGTCTCCACCACTGAAGTATCTTTTGCTGCAACCCAAGAATTATCATCACATCTTTTGTGCTCTGACAGCAGTTTGCATATATGTAGTTGTGATACAGAAATTATTTATATGACATTCTTCCTTAGAACATCATAAGGTCCTTGAAGATAAGCTTTATATCTTACTATACCTGTTTCCTGAATATGGCATGCAGTATCTGAATATAATTGATGCTCAGTGCTTCATAAATGCCTAAAACGCTAATAAAATCTGACATCCTTTTCTTTTACATGTTTTCTCTTAAAATTGTGTGTTGAGGAAAAAAACAGAATGAGTTATGATCTCTCTTCTTATGCAACTTGTAGTCTTGTTGGGGAGACATATATAATTCACACTAGTTAGAAACATCTTGGAGAAAGCATTAGTAGGTTCTGGGTGATAGCTCAGGCACCATATTTTAGCTGTGCCAACCAGGTAGCTTGTAGCTTATTGAGGAAGGAAGCCAGTCTTTCTCTAGCACATAAAATCTATGTTAATTATATCATTCAAGCTTTCTTCAGGTATGTAATAGCCTGTTATGTGGAAGAGGAATTTGGATTTGTTCTATAAACATCAAGTAAGGTCCAGAATCAGTGCTGGGAACTGGGAGAAGATAGACTTACCCAGAAATTATTGATCATCTCTGCTGGACACAGTTGGACTGGGCTCCTTCAGAAGGCAGTGACATGTTCAATCGGGTCTGAGTGAGCAAGTACTTGTCAGGAATAGAGTAGAATGGAAGCATCAGGTGGGTCACTGGGCGATATTGCCTTTCTTTATGAATCTTAAAATAATCTAAGATTAAAAGGCACCTTAAAAACATCAAATGGATTTTTCAAAGGAAAAACACATCTTTATAATGGCAAAGTGACAAAGAATGTATGGATGTAACTACTATTCATGAAGGTGCCCAATCAAGCATAAAGGCACATTATTTTTTTAGGTACAGGTTTGTCAGGGCCACCCATAAACTTGAAAATCTTGTTCAGGCCAGTGCTATGCCATCATTTTAAGTGAGGCTCTTTCTGCTGTGAGATTTAATGCAACAGCCAGGCAGAATAGAATATAATCGTATTACAAGAAACACATATATTTTGTTGTTATAAAAATACATCATTGAATTCAATTACGCACCAATCACAGGTGTGTTTATGCTAGATTAGCTCAATTTATTTTGGTCATTTTGGCACCTTGGATTTGCACCATTAACTGTTGTCTTAAATATGAAAAATCTAGCGTCATGATGGCTAAGGATGAGCTGAGCCATCCATTAGAAATTCTTATTTCCCATCATTTATTATGTCTGTTCTCCTGTTTGATGATGCTTTATATAATATTATGTTGAGTGTGAGAAAATATATTGCTGTCAGGCTAGACTAGTTCAGACTTTTATACAACATGAGTGCATTAAAATCCAAGAGTCAAACTAGTACTTTTTCTTTATTGGCTAAAGTCTATTGAGCCAGTTCAGGGTTCACCTCTCTGGTGAGTCCTCCTTGGACTTGTCACCTACTCTCAGAATGAATTGCTCCCCTTCTCTGAGAACCCCAATGCACTACGAACACTTTTTTAATTAACAAACTTTATTTTTTAGAGCCGTTCCTCTAGGGTGAAGTCACAGCATCACCCAGCCACGGAAGTACAGGTCTTGCAAGAGGAAGAAAGGGACTATATCCAGATGGAGTTGTAGGACCAGCCAATGCGTAGTGACAGGAGCCAGGTGAGTACACATGGCACAGGATTCTGACAGTGCTAGGTGAAGAAGAACATAAATTTGGAAAAGGGAGACATTGTTAATATGGGGACACTCTCCTAATATTTAATACTGTGGGGACACAGTATTTAGGACCCTGGCTACAGCCCAGGGAGGCTGTGCTTCCAGGCACTGCTGAGATGGCTCTTATAAGCTTAGAGAAGACATGACCAAAACTAAGTAATGTAGAAATGGCAGAACCAGCAAAGCAGATGGTGGGAGAGGGAATCACAATGTTTCCCCCCCATGGAGAATTAGCTGCCGTGGAAATTGCCCCCACTGACAAAATCTATGAAAGGGCTATTTTCAGAGACTGAGCCATAAGCAGTCAAGGACTGTGATCCCAGAGAGGAAAGAAACAAATGATGTGACCTTCTGATTGCAGCAACTACTGCCTGGAGACAATTTCCAGGCTGCAGTAGGGAAGAAAACCCCAAACAGTCCCCAGGAGCCTCTCACTTGAGGAGAAAGAGATCTGAAATAGAGGAGGCTGAAGGAACTAGATTTGTGGGGCAGAATACTGAAAAAAGGGAAGCTGCACACAGAGCTCCAGAGGATTCACCTAATATTTGGTTAGGATCCTATCAGGAAATAACACCAAAAAAAGACTCAACCAAACAATTCTAGAACATACAGGATGGGAAGAGAAATAGCAACATATTCCTGTAAGGCCTGACGCTCTCTGTTTAGTGAGATATTACTTGAAGTGGAAGATGTGTATTATAAATCTGAGAACAGTCTCTCTCTATTCCCTGTAAAGACTCTTCCCTCCCACATTTTTATTATTTTCTCCTTACTGCGTAGTCCTAATTGCATGCACACTTCACAGTTTTATGCAGACATAAAAAATAAGGTGGGCGTTAAGGTCATTCTGCTCTGTTTATGCTTGGATGGAGGTGGTACCCTGTACTGCTTTCTCAGCAGAAGATTCTTCCTCTTTCTGGACCATAATTTTTCACTGCATTTAAATTTTTTAACAATCGTTAATCTACTGAAATATTACCTTAGAGAGAAATGAGAAGTGGAAAGTTAATTCTATTTCAAGAGTACATTTTATTTTTCAAATGCATCTAGTACATTTTGCAGTAGACGATCAACAGACTCTAATCTCTTTTCTCTTTCTTTTAAACCTCAACAGCCTGTTAGCACTTAAACCCTTTATTCCTGGAATCCATTTGAAATTGATCTATCCTATCAGATGGAAAAGTTAAATTACTAAATTTCATTGAATATGATTGTTACATGAGAGAGGGGAGAGGGGACCTGGATAAGTCCACAGAGGAGAGAGAGAAGAGGGGTCCAGGTGAGTCCACACAGGAGAGAGGGAATGTGAGTAGCAATCATATTCTGAATAAGAAACTAAGTTTTATGTTCATATTTTATAATACTGAAATTATTCTAAATCACAGCTCTAATAATATAATATTAAAATTTTTCAAAAGAATTTTTATGTATTTCCCCTATTATAAAGATAATACTTATTCATTACGGCATAGGATTTAAGAACAAAATGTCCAGATCCACTTTTCCTTGAAAAAGTCCTTACTCCACCTCTTCCTCCTATTTTCCTCAGTAACTCTGTACCTAACATTTCTCATCTAAACAAATAAATAAATAAAAGTATCTAAAAGAATTACATTGTGTGATACATATAAAGGGTTTAGAATTTGCATGCATATTTTAAAACAATAAATATTGTTTTTATTATTGTTATTTATGCTACAAAGTCTAGGAAAAACAGATTAAAAAAGGATAAAAATTGCTCTGTTCTTACCGTATAGACGTAACAACTGTTAGCCTCTTGTTCTTTCAGGTTGTTTCTCTGATGAATGTTTAAATCTTTTCTATAATTTAAAGTTAATAAATATTATTAGAATAGGCACTCTTCTGACCTAAAAGCATGGAAACATTATTATTTGCCTAGAAATTAGTAGAAGTAGAATTTCTGGGCATGCCTGTATTTAAAGATTTTTGGAGGACATCTCTTAAAATACGCACAAAAGTGTTATGACAATTCAAACATCCACTGTAGTGTATCCACTTCTCTTAATGCATTGCCAGCACTTGTATTAATATTTTAAAGAGATTGGATTAAATATTTGACTCAAGTTTTAGAAAACTGAAATAAAAATAATCATTACAACTGGAATATAGATGGAAGTTTCGTTAAGAGTGTTGTTTATATGTTAAATTTACTGTTATTGAAAAATATACAGTTGTTATGTAAAAAGTATTCCTGTTCTTAGCCAATAAACACTGAAGTATTTTGGGGTAAAGGGCTTTGAGATATGCAATGGACTCTCAAATGGTCCAGATAAAAAATTGAGTCAGTAACAGAGAAGAGAGAGAGAGAGAGATTGATAGCAAATGATAAAGCAAATGGGATAAAATATTATTGACACTTGATTCTGGATACAGGGCTGCTATGGTCTGATTGCTTGTGTCACCCTCAAATTCATATATTAAAATCTCAAGCACCAAAGGTGGTATTTGAAGGTGGGGACCTTGGGAGGTGCTGAGGTCGTGAAGATGGAGCCTTCATGAATGGGATTAGCGTTCTCATAAGAGAGACCCCACACAGATTCCTAGCCCATTCCACGTAAGGACACAGCAAAAGGGCTCTGGCTCTGAACCAGGAAGAGGGCCCTCACTGGCCCATGCGGCCACACTAGTACCTTAATCTTGGACTTTTCAGGCTCCAGAACTGTAAGAAATAAATTTCTATTGGTTATAGTCTCCCCACTCTGTGGCATTTCTTTATAGCAGCATGAATGGACGAAGACAGGATATATGGACACTCTTTATAATATTCTTATTCTTGCAAATTCTATAAATTTCAGATTATTCCCAAATAACCAGTTAAAAATAATCTTCGCTTATAAACTATAGGAAAATAACTAATAAAACCAAGTATTTAATTCAAAAAGAATGGTAATATAAATAATTCTGAGGACAATGTAAGCAAAAACAAGACTAAAAAAATAAACAATAAGCCTATCTTATTAGAGAAATGTTGAGTTTAAAATCAGCAGTAACTATAGATGAGCCACAATTTTCAACATACAACAGAGATAAATCTTTATTATTTATATTTATGAAGGTACCCATCAGAAATATTTTATATGTTTAAAATATTTTTCCCATAAAGTGTAAGAAAAGGGATAAGGAGGATTTTGTGGTGGAGAACACTCCTGTTCATCAAGAGCTCATCTGCATTATTTTGTTTCTAGCACATCATGTATTAATTTCGAAGGAAAAAATTCTAATTTTTGTATTTTATATATGCTAATATCCATTAGATTGGTCCCCCTTTTAAAATATTGTGACCATAGACCACTTATTTCCTTTAATGGATACTTCATTTGAGGTAGGTCAGGAAAGTAGGAGGATATCAGGTATGTTTCAGGAAATCCAAAGAGAAGGAAATTAATTAAAACTCAATTTTGATTAAGTTACAAGGTCAAGGGCTATTTCTCTCTCCATATCCCCAGGGCCTCTCCTTTTCTGTGAAGGTTACTACATTTTTCTTTCTTTCAATCTGGCCTAGCTTTCCTTTTTCAAACAAGGTTACAGTACCCTTGACTTTATATGACACCCAGTTTTAAATGTTGAAAGGAATGTGTGCTTTCATGCACCTCACACAGTTTTCCCTCCTTTAGAGAAGTTCATTGTGATTTTCAATTTCTTTGACAATATGAATAATATCTTGACTTATTAGATAATTTCCTTGAAAACTGACACTTTTTAGTTTGGTGACTGTTGAAGTTATTGAGTGAGGGATGGTATTCTTCATTGGATAGTAATTACTAGAACATCTAGGTTACTTTTTCTATATATTGATTTACTCAGTGGGATGTATATGATAAATACTCAAAAAGCTGACCTAAGCAATCAAGTCCGGTATTCTCTATCTTTGCTAGGTAATACTTTAAACACATTGACTCTACTGTGTGCCACATTTGATGATGAATAATGCATCTTCAGTGGGGTTACCCTTGGAGGAGGCCTATGGCAAGGTATACGTTGTTGGATTTGGAGGTCCAAAATTGTGATAAGCATGAAGGTGTTTTAACTTGGAGATTAACTTTTGTATAACCAATGCCTAAGTTTCACATCAGATATTGTGTCCATCTAAGATCCTTTGTATAGTGGCCCATGAAAAACATACTCGAAATCAAAAAGCTAGTACGATCTATTAGACGATGGGTCTATAATATGTCAGTTTATGCTTTATTCAATGTAATTATACCTGTTTTTAAGGTAGTTTGAGAGGTTAAAGTTATTTAATATTACTTTTGTTTGTATAGCATGGAATAGCATGCATTTGTGTTTCCTGAGAGCCTCAATAGTATGACGTGATTAAAATCATATTTGAGACTTCCAGGCTCAAGACAATGGCAGCTTATGCCTAAGTCACTTTCCCAATATTTCCTCAAAAACAGTATCAAATAACAAGAAAGGAAAAGTAAAACTACACAAAATCCATGTCTCTGAAAAGAGAGATTACCCAATCTCTGAATACTACAAATAAAAAGAGGAAAACTATAATTCTTTATTCATGCTGTTCCCAATTTCCTTTTGATATCATTTCCTTTTTATCTGTAATGTTTCTTTAGCATTTCTTTTAGAAAAGGTTTGCTGCCAACAAATACTACTAGTCTTACTTTATCTGAGAATGTCTTTATTTCATGAATTCGTGAATGGTATTTTCACTGAATATAGAATTTTGGATTGACAAGTTCTTTCCTTTTGCACTTTAAAGATGTTGTGCCATTTCCTTTGGTCTCATTGGCTTCTGATGAGAAATCTGCAGTAATTTAAATCATTATTTCCATGTATATATATATACAGAAAAAATATATATATATACACATATACAGGTACGTATATATATACAAAATATATATTTTATATATATGTATATATACAGAAAAACAAGTCATTTTTCTCTGCCTGCTTTCAATTTTTTTGCCATTAGTCTTCAATTTAATCTTGTTGTGTCTCGATACCTATTTCTTTCAGTTTATCCTGTCTGGCATTTGCTGAATTTTTTGACTTTAGTTTTATGTCTTTTCGATACTACATTCTTTCTCCTCCTCTTCTGGATTCCATTGATGCAAGTGTTATATCTTTTGTTTTGTTCTGTAGGACTGTGAACATCTGTTTATTTTTTCATTCTGGTTTTCTTTATCTTTTTTGTTTTGGTTGGATAATTTCTCTTGATTTTCGTTCAAGTTCATTGATTCTTCCCTTTCTCATCTCCATTCTGCTATTGAGACCATCCAATGAGTTTTTAGTTTTATTTTTCAGTTCTAAAATGAATTTGTTTCAAGAATATTTGTCATTGCTTATTGGAACATTTGTATAATAGCTGCCTTAAAATTTTTGTCACAAAATCCCAACATCTGTGTCATCTCAGTGTTGGTATCTGTTGATTTTCTTTTCCCACGTGAGTTGGAATTTTCCAGATTCTTCACGTCCAGAGGTATTTTGGATCATTTCTGCTGGATGGGTAGTTGTTTTATCCTTCTCAGGCTTCCACAACAGAATACCACACACTGGGTCCTTCAACAACAGAAATTTATTTCTCACAGTTCTGGAGGCTGGAAGTCTATGTTCAAGGTGTTACCAGGGTTGATTTCTGATGAGACCTCTCTCCTTGGCTTCCAAATGACAGCCTTCCTGCTGTGTCCTCCCATGGCCATTTCTCTGTGGACAAACTCCTATGTCTGTTCCTCTTCTTGTAAGAACATCAATCCTATTGGATTAGGATCTCACCCTTACAAATTCTTTAACCTTAATTACTGCCTTAAAGGCCCTATCTCCAAATACAGTCACAGTGGGCTTTAGGGCTTCAACATATGAGCTTTGGGGGAAGAGAAGTTAGTCTATAAAAGCAGTATTCAGAATTCTAGTTTCACTCCCAATATTCCTATTATTATTTACTTTATATAGTCCTCAAATAACTGTTCCATTCATTCTATCCATGTCTTATAGTTGAGTTCAATGGAACAGTCAAATGGGAGTGTGCTTATCCATAACAGGAACTACTTTCTCTTCATTTTTAAAAGTGTTTTTCACATTAGGGACATTAGCTGTACATCTTTGATATAGGTTGAAAATATTTTCTTCCAGTTTGTGATTTGAATTTTTATGAAAAGAGAGTATTGAGTCTGATATGATTAAGAATGACTTATGTAGGTGACCCATTCAATATCCTGATATCTCTGTTGCTTGACCTGTTGAGCTCCAAGTATCTTTTCCTCATAGCCCATCTCAGCCACAGACTTCCACCATCATATCCTGGAACCATAACTATACACACTCCAAACTCTTGACTTCAAACATCTCTATGAACATCAGTGGCTATAGCCCACTTATTCTAGCAATACTAATTTATCAGTTTTCTGACCTAATTGAGATATTCTTTCCTTTACCTACTGTAGGTTTTTTAAACTACTTTTAAAAATTTATCACCCCTTCCTCATGTCATCACTTCTCTCCTTTCCTGACTTGGAATGCACAGCTCAGCACTATAATCAGTCCCTTTCAAACAGTCTCAACTTCCTTGCCTTTCTCACCTACCAGAACCACAGCTCTGCTTAAAACTATCTGCTTCAGCTGTTTGAATCTCACTTCATGTTTTAACCAAAGATTTCAAACCATCATCCAACACAACCAGATAAATCTCCTAAACTTTCCCAGAACACTTTCTATTACATTTCTTAAGACAACCATTTCATTCTTACTCCTCTTTCCAAAAAACTTCAGCGGCACTTCCTCAACTCTCAGTGTCAGTTGATGACTTTGCCTTCTGATTTGTAGAGAAAATAGTCATGATCACATTAAAATACCTTCTTGTTACTACCAGTAATTTCACTCCCCTACCCATATCGGCGCATACATGCCCTTCATTCCCTCTTGTTACAAGGAGACACATGTCTCTACTCCATTCTTAGACAAACTTTCTACTGAGCTATAGAAACCGTATCCTCTCCAAAAGCCTACTGTGTTTTCTTCCATTATAAACTTCTCTGTGTCTGGATTCACTTTAAATTTAAGAAGAAAACCCTTAATATCATCTATAAGACACAAAAGAGGAGTATCAAAGAAACTGAAACCCTCCCTTGCTTGACTTCATTAATTCTTGAGCTGTTAATCCTCATGGAAAATTTTTCTAAAAAGATGCTTATTTTTACTGTGTCCTCATCCTAAGGGTGGCTTAGCTTCCCGCCAGCTCTAGCATGTAAATTTCATTTAGTTCAAGCGAAGTATTATTCCTATTTCTGTTGCAAATACCGGAGTCTACCCTGACATTTGATGCAATTCTGATCAAAGACACTGAAGGGAAAAATCTGGAATATTTTTCCTCAAGCTATTCGACTTACCACATATTCTAATCAGCCTTTAATTCTCATCACTCTACTAAAGCAGCACTGATTGAGTTACTAATTATCTATATAATGCCAAAACACAATGGTCAATTTCCTATGGTCATGTTACCCCAAAAATTTACTCATCATTACAAGAAATAAAACATTTGAGAGGGTAGGGCTTTTTGTCTTTTTTATTCTTTCAATTTGTATTGAGATGCCTGGTATATCATAAGCCTTCATTATTTTTTTAAAATCAATGAGTGAAAGAGGTTATCAGCAACATTTGGCATGAATGATCATTCTCTTTTTTCTTAATTTCTAAGTATCCTCTGATCCTATACTTTCTTGTATGCTTCCTACTTTACATTCATGGGCTCTTCCTTTATTTTATCTTTTCCAGACTCCTCCTTTCCTATTAGACCTTTCCAATATACATACTTAATTTATGTACTATTGGAAAATCTGTTTTCCAATGGTATTATATAGTTCATGCCCTATGTTAAAACCTTGCAAAAGTATACTCCAATCTTAACCTTATCCTGTTAAATGTTATAAACATTCAATTCATTGCTCTTATTTTTGTTTAAAGGGATAAATTATCTTTTAAAAAGATTCAAAATGAAAATAATGTCTTTTGATACTTACTCACTTATTCATAATTTCTGGAAATGTGCGTTTTTGTTGGTATATATCACATTTCCTTTTGGCATAATTTTTACTCTTCTTGAAGTCTTTATTTTTTTTAATTATTTTGTAGTCCAGATCTGTTGGCAATTAATTATGTTAACTTCTATTGGTCTGAAAAAGTTTTAATTTTTCCTTCAATTTTGAAAGACATTTCCTCTAAGAGTTTAGTTTTATGGTTTTATTTTTAAGAATTTAAAGACACATCTCTATTTTCTTCTGTCTTGCTTGATTCTGAAAATGTCTGCTGAAAGAATTCTGAAAAAATAAGTTATTTATTCCTTTGTACATAACACATCCTTTATTCTGTGGAATATATTTATGTATGCACATATAAATAAAATTTATCAGCAGTTTTCAGAAATTTTATTATGTGCTTTGCTGTGATTTTACTCCTATCTTCTCTTAGAGTTCATCGAGTTTTTTAGGTCTTGGAGTTTAATTTTCCATCACATTTGGAAAAAAAATTGTCCATTATTTCTTCAAGTAAGTTTCTGCTCCTATTATTTGAGACTCCAATTTCTTGTATAGTGTGTTACTCTGTATTTTCCCACAGGTATTTAATGCTCTTTTATTTTGTTTTTCAATATTTTTCCCTTTATCTTTGTAATTTAGTTTGGATGGTTTCTATAGCAATGTTCTCAAGTTTACTAATATTTGTTCTGTGGAATCTAATCTGCCGTTAATACCATTTGGAATATTTTTCATTTCAGATATTGTATTTTTCATCTCTATAAGTTACATTTTAATCTTTTTATATTGTCTATTTTCTCATTATGTTCATGATTTTTCCACATTCTTGATATGAAGCTTCTTTTATAACAGGTGTTTTGTGGTTTAATTTCATTATTTCTGTCATTTCTGGATTGATTTCTATTGATCAAGTTTATTCTAATCGTGGGTCATGTTCTGCTGCTTCTTTGCATGACTGGTAATTTTTGATGGGATGCCAAATATTGTGAATTTTATTTTGTTGGGTGCTGTATTTTGTTGTATTTCTTTAAATAGTGTAGGGCAGGGGCTAGCCCCATGGCCAAGTGGTTAAGTTCGTGTGCTCTGCTTCACGGGCCCAGGCTTTCAACAGTTCCCATCCTGGGTGCCAATTTAGCACTGCTCATCAAGCCATATTGAGGCAGCGTCCCATATGGCAGAACTAGAAGGACATACAACCAGAATATACAACTAAGTACTAGGGGGCTTTGGGGAGAAGAAGGAAAAAAGAAGATTGGCAACAGATGTCAGCTCAGGGTCAATCTCTAAAAAAAAAAAAAAAAGTAGGGATTATTAAAAATAATAGTGGAGGGCTTTATCTGTCATATGGTTAAGTGATTTGTGATTAGTTGGATCATTTTCAGATTTTCTTTTCAGGTTTGGTAGGATGACTGCTAATGAGATGCTTTTCCGATGTCCTTGGATTACAGGGTCTTTCCATGCTGGCTGGTGGGATCATGAATATTTACACTGCTTTGTGAGCCCTAGGAATTTGTTGCTTGCTTACCACATTCTGGCAGTTATTTCCCCACCTTCATGGAATTTCACCCTATGCATGTACAAATCATGCCATTCAGCCAAGGTCTCAAAGAGACCCTTCTGCAGAATTCTAGAGCTCTCTTTCTGAAACACTCTCCTCTCCAGTACTCAGCTCCACAAACTCCACAAACTAGCTGTCTGTATCTCCCTGAAATCCAATCTCTGTTTCCTCAATTTAGCAAGACTTTTGGGCTCTGAGTCCTCCTCCCTATTCAGCAGCCTGGAAAGTGCCTCCAGCTGGTAAGCTGGGGAAATTGTAGGGTTCAGTTCTTTCGCTTCCCTTTCCTTAGGGATCACATTCTTGCAATTAGACCTTGCCTACTGTGCAATGTCTGAAAATAGTTGTCATGTATATTTTATTCAGTTTTCTAGTTATTTATGACAATGGCAATTCCTGTAACGGTTAATTCTCCATGGACAGAACTGGAAGTTCTCCCACCAGATCTTTAAATGTTGGCGTGCTCCAGAGCTACGCACTTAGACTTCTCTTTTCATTTTCTTTTTACACTCTTTCTCCTAAATAATCGTATGCAGTCCACTCACTTTAAGTATTATTTATATGATGATGGTTCAAGTGTATATTACACGGCCCAGACTTTTCTCTCTGCTCCATTCTATTCAACCGCCTGCCTGACATTTCATCCATTAGACCTCTCAGGATTATTCTGACGAAACAGAACTATTGATTCTTTGGCCTGCAATAAATTGAACCACCATTCACACAGATATTAAGGCCAAAAATCTAAGAGTCATCCTTGCTTTCTCTCTTTCTTTAACCCTCACATCAAATCCATTAATAAATTCTGAAGCCTCTACCTCCAAAATACTTATTCCTTTTTACCATGTCTTGCTATTTTCATTGCTATAGACTTAGTTCAAGTGAACAAAATTAATCAGATAATGTCACGCTTCTCTTTAAAACCCCCTTTTAAAATAACAATGAAATCAAATCTTTTTGCCACAGTCTGTAAAGTCCTCGGTGACCACTTAATTCTCTCCCTTTATCCTCCCATTGGCTGTGATCAACCACACTGGCCTTCTTTCTATCTCTTGGACACATTAGGTTGCTTCGACCTCAGAGGCTTCACACTTACTCTCCCCTCCCTTAAAACTTCTTCTGGAATTTGGCATGACAACCTTTAGGGGACAATTTATATACATATCTTTCCTTCGGAGAGGTGAGAAGAAACCATAACTGCCACTTTCTATAACATCACCATTGTATCTTCTATATTTTTATCACCATTATCAATGCTTCTTTTATGTTCATTTGTGTATTTATTTTCTCTGTTCACCAGAATGAAAATTCCTCAAGTGTTAAGACGTGATTTATTTTATAATCAATAAATTATGAGTTCTTAGAAGAGTGCCTGGTGCATAGTAGGAACTAAATTCATACTTATTGAACACATGAATGCATAATTATATTATAAAAGTATAACATACAGATGCGTAAATTGCTTTGATATAAAAACATCTGCCTGTGGCGGGGGTAAGAGTTGTGTCTGAAATTTTCTGTTGATACATGAAACATTTAAAAACAATACGTTATTTTGAAGTTTGATTAGAACTAAACCAGGAAATGAAAAAGCCTGGCTCCTGTGAGACTCACACAATAGAGAAAATATTATTCATCATATTATCATATTTAAAATGTAAAGAGGGGCTGGCCCAGTGGCACAACGGTTAAGTTCGCACGTTCTGCTTCAGCAGCCTGGAATTCGCTGGTTTGGATCCCGGGTGCGGACCTACACACCGATTATCAAACCATGCTGTGGCAGGCATCCCACATGTGAAATAGAGGAAGATGGGCATGAATGTTAGCTCAGGGCCAGTCTTCCTCAGCAAAAAGAGGAGGATTAGTGGCAGATGCTAGCTCAGGGCTAATCTTCCTCAAAAAAAAAAAGTAAAGAAACATTTAAATAAACAATATTACTTTGCCTCCCATTATTTTCTGGTCTACAGCCTAGTGATAGAGACTAAAGAATAAAAATCTTTTGGGAGAATTTTTAAAAGAATATTTTATTCACATCCATTATGCAGTAACCCCAAATTGTAATAACTCAAAGGATGAGGTAAGTATTTTTATAACTTCTTTATGTAATGCATATAACTTTTGTTAACTTGTATACTTTTTCTCTACTCCCACAGCTTTAAGACTGAGGTTGTCAGTTGTTGTGTTCATTATTACACTGTTTCTTAGTCTCACATCCACAAGTTTCTTTAATCGACCGAACCGTCCCTTGTTTGCTCGCATCATAGGGAACTTTACAAAGTTGTGTGTGAAACGGGAAGCTTTCATCCTTGACTATTTCATGATTTTGATAAGTTTCTTGCCGTTTCTAATGGAAATGTTTATTCAGTGGCAACTTCAAATGAATTGTGTAAGCAGTATACAAGTTAAGTCATATGGATTCTTAGCCCTGTCAAATAGCACGGAGAAAATATGAGGTATCCTTACAAATTTAGGTGAATACTTTTTTTTTCACAAATGTACAACTTCAACAATTCCTACCATATATATTGAAACACAACCTGTTATAGTAAAAGGAACAGAGACTTTGGAGTTAGAAGAGAAAATTGGGACAAGAAATGGGGATTTGATATCTTTAGAATTTAAGAAAGTTGTATAATTTCTTTGAGCTCCAGTTTGTGTATCTGTAAAGTGTGATATAGTATCTAGTTCATTGTATGGTTAGGAAGATGAAATGAGTTAATGAAAAGCAATCAGAATAGAGGCTTGCATGCAGTTAAATGATAAAGTTATCTATATTTAGTATTCTGTTATTATTATCCATCAAAAATGTTTAACTCACACCTTGTAATCCCGTTGTGTGAAAAGCAGAGAAGCATATACTATTGGGTACATAGTAAAACTTTAATAAAATAAATCATTTTTTATGATACTAGTAAGGACCAGAAGAAGTTACAGTAAAGAGTATCATAGGCTAGAAAATTTTATTTTTTCCTGACCTTAAAATTTACCTTTTCTGCTTTGTTTCCTAATATTAAAGTTCTTTGTACTGCTACTGCTAAAGACAACCATCTTGGGACATTCTAAAAAAGTACATTCAACAAATGTTTATTGAATATTTATTATCCAGGAAAATTTGTTTCTATATCCATTCATTTTATTTTTTGTTTGTTTATATGTCCATTCATCTATTTATTTACTATGTATTCATTCAGTCTTTCAACATGGATTTATTGCCTTAGCAATTTATGCTAGAAACTGGGAGAGGCTAGAAATAACAAAAGAGACAAAAAGTAAATGACCTTGCCTTTATGACTTTTATATTCATGAGGGGCTACTATCTTTATCTCTATCCTATACTGAGCACAGATAGAGTGGCAAGTGGCTAGGAATGCTACTTTGGATAAGACAGTCAGGAAAGGCCTTTCTGAGACAGTGATATATGCGTGATAACCTGAATACAGTGAAAAAGACCATTGAGACATAGTCCCAGCCTATGGTCTGGTGGAAAAGACAGGCATGCATAACGATAAATTATTCTCTGGGATAATTACTGTGACAGAATGTCAAATGGAAAGTTTGACTGAGGTGCCAAGATATGATAAATATCAGATATCAAATGAGTTGTGAGACAGATCAAAACGTAATTTTCAAGGGAAATATATATTAACAAGTTTCATAAGTCCTTAAACCTCTCATTCATTTCAAGGATGGGGAAATAAAAAACATGTTATGACGATGATGTTAGGAAGAGGAATTTCAGAGAATGTTACAAAGATTCTAGATAAAAACTTTGGAGAAAGTATCACAAACTGGGCTTTGAAGAACAAGTAGTCCTTTTTTTTTGGTAGGAAAGCAAGGGGCAAGAAGAGAAAGGGCACTTCAAGCAGGTTTAACAAGTTATGCAAAGCCAGTCATATAGAAGAATTGATTCTTTTCAACAAAGTAATCAGGTGTGAGGTACAGAGCATCAGTGATGCTGAATGGGAGGTTGAAGTTAGATCCTGAAGAGAATAGAAATCTTGAAGAAATTTTATCTATAGGTCATGGGAAGACATTAACAGTCATGAGAATAACAAGAAATTTCAGGATACGTAGCACACCTCTTGGCGATGGTGCCATGAACTGAAATATCCACTGAACTTAAATATTCTCTACACACTGAACACACTGCAACCTCTGACCTCATTTTTTGTTTTTAGTCATATTGACCTAAGGCTTCAGGGATCTGGAGAAGCTCTAGGCTTTCTCATGGAAGTTGCAGGATGAAACTTGTAATCTACTAATGCAACAGACTTCAGTAAAGACACCGAAACAGGCTTTGTGGTGGTCATTAATTCATTGCACCTTGCTTTTGCTTAAGGCACAGAAATTTTCTTTAAGTGCCTTATGTAAAATATAGTAACATTAAACTATACATGACCATGGAGGTCACTGAATAGCCTCCCCCTTTGCATGGAAAGCTTAGTAGCTGTCCAAAGACTTAAGGGAACTCTTTGGCAGAATTTTGATGCTTCTCAGTTCCTATGTCTGCTCAACTTTACCCCCAGAAATTCCAGGCAGCTTAGCAAACCCCAAATGTTGATGTCTACAGCTCTCACCCAGGAGGTGCCTGGTTGTGCTTTTGCTCTTCTTCCCTGTGCCATGATTTAGAAATTTGCATCCAGGCAGAAATCTAGGATGCATGTTGAAATTATCTTGTGTGTTCCTTTAAGGATGAAGCCATGCACTGTCTACTGTGTCTAGATTCATAGTTGTTAAAAGCGGGAGAGTTGATTTGATACCCTTTACTCCATCACAGTCAGATTTTTTTAAATTCTTTTGAGCATAGTAATTATAGTTATTTTAAAGTCTGGTTCTAATAAACATCTGGAGTCATCTACTATTTCTGTTGATTTTTATCCATGTGTTCTTATCATATAATGAGTCTGGATGTTTTTATTATGTTAGCCATTAAATTTGCAAAACTTTTGCAGAAGTAACTTAGACGCTAAGATAATATTCTAATGAGGAATTGCATATGTTTTTTTGCCAGGTGCTTGACATTAATATTCAAGGATCTTCTTAATCTAATTTCAGAGACAGGTAATTTAAAGTTGCACACCAGTCTGTGCACATTTCTATTACTGGTTCATGTTTCCTTTAGGGAGCAGACCTTGGCTATTTCAATCTTATGTGAAGAAAGCTCTCTGGGGCTATTCCCCAAACCTTAGGGGGAGCTGAACATCAGTCCTTTAGCCCTTAACCTGGAGAGATTTTAATAACATGTTTCATACTCTAGACTCTCATGATTGCATGCTAGACATGGCCTCAGATATAATACAAGGTCCCCAAATTTGGTTCCACCCTGCTGTCAATTCAGTGTGTTCACCACAAATTATTTTATTGCAATCCTAACCCCCGATATGGTGGTATTAGGAAGTGGAGCCTTTGGGTGGTGCTTAGGTCGTGAGGTGGGACCCTCATGAATGGGATTAGCCTCTATAAAAGAGATCCCAGGGAGCTCCCTCATCCCTTCTGTCAGGTGAGGACATAGGGAGATGTCTATGAACCGGGAAAGTGGCTGTCATCAGAACTTGACTATGCTGGCAGCCCTACCTCATACCTCCAGCTTCCAGAACTGTAAGAAATAAATTTCTCTTGTTTATTAGCTATTCAGTCTATGGTTCCTTATCATAGCAGCCTGATCAGGCTAAGACACAGATCCTGGGACTGACTCTGTCCTGGCAGGATTCTCTCTCAGTAATTCTTGATACTCTTCTTAGCTCTTCAGTCTACAAGCAGATAGTTTGTGTATTTCGTCCAGCTTTGCCAGTTGCCCATCTTCACCTTAATAAGTAAGGTTGATCCATATCACGTGCCCTTTCCATCCCACGTGCTGAGTCATCCTGAGACATCTTATGTTGAAGGGCAAATATGAGCATGAGGCTTCCTTGTTTAAATCTATTTAATTTTTTTCTATTGTTTTTACAATAAAGACCAAAGTATTTAGTAGATCTACATAGCTTTTCATGAACTCTTCTTGCAAATCTCACCAGCTGTATTTTATGCCACACTCAGTCTCACTTTGTTTGGTTTAGCAATACAGATCATCTTTCAAGTTCTTGGAACAACAGTGCTTATGGTGCAGGGCCTGCATACATGGTGCCCTCTGTGCCTGGAATGTTAATCTTTTTTTCCCTCTATGTAATTAATTACCATTCATCCTTCAGATGTCAGATTAGAATACTTCCTTAAAGGAGCCTGACCTCATTCCCCAGGTCTTATTACATCCTCTTAAATAGCCATGTGCTTTGTTTCAGAGCACTTCTCACAACTGTGAAATTTTGTTTATAATGTCTGTTTCCCATGCTAGAGGCATGCTCTGAACCCATTTTTTTTTTTTTTTTTTACTATCATGTTTAAAGCTTAGTATAATACCTGCTCTTAGCAGATAATCAATTCATATTTGCTTGATGAATGAATGAATGATCAAACTGTGATGTACGGTGAATAAATGCTCTGGGTCAACAGAACTTCAACAAAATCTAGTAGTGATAAGAGGTTTAGCAAAGTGTTTAAAAGGACAGCTTTCTGGGCCCACCAACCTGTTTGAGAATCCCAACTCCACATTTTAGAAGCTTTATGATATTGGACAAGTTAACAAATCTCCCTTCCATCCAAGTTTCTCATCTGTAAATTGGGTATAATAATAGTATATAGTTTTCCCATGATTGTCAGTAAATAGAATAGAAGTTAAAACATGTAAATTGCTTAGAACAATGTCTGGCATACAGTGGTAATTGTTATTTAAGATTATTTATGACTTTCTTACTAAAGTTGGACATATCATCACATTTACTTAATTTTCCAGGGTAAAGTTATTTTTACAATAGAAACTTTTCTTTTGGAATAGTATGGTAAATACTTTTCTAAAGTCAGAGTTATTAAAATATTTAATACATTTTAGACCGATAATATCCCATTCTAAAAGTGTGTCCTCAGAAGTAAACTGAGAGGGGACAGTGATTTTGGCATAACATGGTCCATCTCAGTATTATTTATAACATTTTTTATTAGTTACCTACTATAGCATAGCAATATTATCAAAAACCGAGCATGCATTTATTGTCTCACAGCTTCTGTGTGTCAGGAGTCTGGGCATGGGTTAGCTGGACCTTTTGTAAGGCTGCAGTCAAGAGTTTGGCCAGGGCTGGGTTCTCGTCTGAGGCTCAACTGGGAAAGATCTGCCTCTAAGCTCACATGGCTGGCAGCACCCAGTTTGTTGCAGCCTGCCAAAGTGTGGGCTTGCATTTCTTAGTGGTTGTCAGCCAGAAGCCACCCTCCATTCCTTGCCATGTGGACTTCTCCATAGGGCAGCTCGAAGGGTGGCAGCTTGTTGCTTCAACGGCAGTCACAGAGAGAATTTTCTAGCAAGACAGATATTACAATCTTATGCAACATAGTCACGTGCTGTTTTCTATGCTGTATTCTGTTGGGTAGAAATGAGTCACAGGTCCTGCCCACACTAAAGGGGAGGAGAGGACTCAAATGTGTGAACACCAAGGATGGCGTTTATGCGGACCACCACACTGTGATCATCACAAACATGCAGGTGTCAAAAAATTAGTTTAACAAATGATGGCAGATGTACCCAATCAAACACTAAGAACTAAAATGAACTTCTGAATACATAGGAAACCAGCATGATGTCATGTAAAGTTAAAAAAAAAGATAAAAGTGTATATATACATCGATTCCTACTAGGTACTAATATACTGCTTGCTAGAAACACTTTCGAAGTGAAAGTGTCAAGACATTATCAGATTTTGCTTTGTAGTGCTACTTTTATTTGCTTGCTTTGTATTATTTTTCCCATTTTCCAATTAATATACGACGTATTAACTACTTGTATAACTTTAGAAAACATAAATTTTACAAATTAAAATAAAAGTCCAGACTGCCTTTTTCCAGAACTCTTCTCAATTTCTTCCCCTTCCAGATGGCAGAGGATTGACAGAGATCCTGAAATCTAGGAATCAGCAAACTTTTCATTTGTGCTTGTCAAATGTCAAGAAAAGCTGAGTACTTACAAGAAACTCAGTGACCCCTGAGAGCTCTCTGCCTTTGCAGCAAAATCTCCACAGGATTGAGAGGAATATATCTGGGACAGACATCTGATCTCTACAGCAATTAAATTATCAAATACAGAACTGATACGTCTTTATGTGAAAAACTCCAACCAGGCGCAGGAAACTACTGACTCCCTCTGAGGGTCCATACTGTGGATACATTTGAAGCATCCTTCTTTAAATGCTTCCCAGTTGAACAGGGATCTGAAAGACACACATAAATTCATTTGCTATAAGCTTAGTTACAGTTTTAATGGAAATAAACGTACACAAAAGTTGCATCTCTAAAACAAAGAAGCTTGGGGGGATTGTAAGAGTTACAAATTCATTTTATCTAACAATTATTCTCAAAGTTAGTGAGGATGTTGAGCACCTGAAAATTATAGAGTTTGTTTCATGATGCTGGAAATCCTGATATATTTAATTTCCCAACAAAGACTGATTAGAATTATATATTTTTTGATATTATAAATTGCTTAGAAATAGTAAGTGAGTCAAGTTTACGTATGATAATATATATTATAAACATAAATTTACTACTTTGGAATTTACTGGTTAGACATTTCCAATTTGCTCTCTGAAATGTTTGTGTGTGTGTATATTTAACGCTGGCAGTTTTCTTTCATAGTTTATAGTATGTTTATTTATTTACCTTTTTCTTTCTCCAGACTGAAGAAATCTCTCTTAGTTTCCACTTCGCACTAATAAATGTTGAGAATGCTGAACGGACATGATGTGCATCTCATCCATCTTTTCTGGTGAGTGGGAGAGAATCACCAAGCAGACACATTGGGGCTTACTAAGATGCATCATCCGTATGATGCAAAGGCTCAGTCTGAGAATCCGCATTTTATTAGGCTGCACCATGCCTGCCACTTGCCACAGTTCAATACAGTGAATTTGGGCTGAAAACTGGTGTATCGTGGTGATTTGGGGTGGAGGAAAGTTTTTTCTCATAGAAATATGTTTTGATTATAGTTGAATGTAAAGAACTTATAATTTTCTTCTTGGAGGCGCTCATTACACAGCACCAGGAGAAAAAGTCAGGAAACAGCAGATAAGAGGAATAATTTCTACCTGAGTTTTCATGCAATACATTAAAGTAAATTCTCAGCAATAAAAAGTTATGATAATCTGGTGAGGAACACGAATATTATTGTTCATATTTAGTAAGTGGCCTTTTCCTTGTGTCTGATCTGAAATATATGACGTTAAATACTATTTGGGGAGAAAGTTGAGTTTATTACTTCTTACTTTATCTTACCAATTTTGTTTAATGACCTCTTGGATACATTCAACTGTAATAATCCTAGTATTTTACTTAAAGTTCTAATTAAACTGAGTAAATTCATATCTTTAAAATTGTTCCACTTTGATCATAACCAGGTAATGTATTCTGTTTTTATTGGTCTTAATATATTGTAAAGGATAATGTCACAGAGGGGGATTTCTCTTAAGTAAGAGATGTTTTAAAGCCTGTAGATACTCTTGGATCCAGGGAAAAGCAGTGTAAATATCCTGAGCCACATGGACAGGAGAGGGAATTGCTGTTATCTCTATTTTACCTGCGTAGCTTTAAAGAGTACTTAACAGGAGTAGCAACTTGTTAAAATTTAATAGCTAATATTTGATGAGTGCCTGTGTTTTCTCATATACCTTGATGTGCTATTACATGTTATATTTAATCACCAAAGCAATGCTTAACATGTTTATTTTATACTATCACTATACAGTGAGTGAACAGAAACCTAGAGAAACCCAAGTTGCAAGTGATAGAAACGGGATTCAAACCTGTGTGTCTGACTGCAAGGCACCTGACTAGAACTTTTCATGTTTTATATTTACCAGATTGTCTTAATTTCTCAAATAAAAATTTGACTGATTGAAGTGGTATGTGTACTAATGAAGTTACTTTTTATTAATCTTCCGCACTGTAGTTGTAGTTTAAGCTTTGCCTCCCACCCATCCATATTCATCGTAAAAACTGAAATATGCCTCACATCTACAAACCACTAATGGTAACTTACATTGTGAATATTCGGACAGATTATTCACAAACAAATTATTATATTAAAATTTTATATTAAGTTATATACTATGCATCTGGTCAAATATATTATGGCAAAAGAAATAAAAAGCTATCATATTAGCCTGATTAACTCCCTGGGGTAAAGAAACAAATAAAAAAGCAACTATGTTCATGGAAAGTCAAATTTACAAAATTTGTCCTGGGTATGATGGCATTCAAATCTGGCATCAGTCCTTACACTAAATAAACAAAGAAGTTATTTTAACAAATAAGTTTATATAAATAAATACATTTAGCAGTATAAAATGGAGTAAGCACTACAATATAGTCACTTGGTCTCTTAGATTATCTCAACTTCAAATACTTTCCCCATTATCACACCTATGGCAACCTATGTCCTGACATTATTGGAAAAATAAGGTTGGGATAATGCTGAAGATGTAGAGAAAGCCTTCTTGGGAGATTTGGCTCTTAAATAGGGCCTTAAACATTGGGTAGGAGTTAAACATGTAGCCATACTTCAGTGTTATTCCATGGGGGGACCACAATTCATCTATAGCATGAAATAACAATGGCTACCCTTTATTGACCTCTGTTATGAGTGTCATTAACTTTCTCTACAATGGAGAGACAGAACTTATTAAAATATGCTTTCTTCCATCTGGCAGTATATGACCTACTTGGAGAGAAATGTATCTAAATATTTATATGAGAGTAAAACATATAAATAATTTCTCACCTAATTCTTGTCACATTGTAGGAACACACTATATAATTATAAATATTTAATAATTATTGAATTAATTAATGATCATCTCTTTAGACCATCATGGGTGACAAGCATATGTTAATGGCTGCCTAAGGTCTCATTGTCTAGCTCCATTATCAAATCTCTTATCAGGGAAAATTCTATTAGTCATTTAAAGGAAAAAAATATATAATAAAAAAATACCTGATGACTGGATATACATCTTGCTTGAACCACTAATTCACACTAGTTGATTCTCATTGCCTCTCTGTGCATTTTTCCATCTTCAAAGTGTGGTCGAATCTCTGTCCTGATTATTCCTTAGTGTCGTTTTGAGAATAAAATGAGATAATAAATATGAAACTGTTTAGTAGACCATAAAGAAGTGCATGTGTGTTGGGGAATTATGTAATTATATACATCACTGGTTTCTTATCACAAAGGAATCTAAAATCTATTCCATAAAAAGTATGCTTTGCCTCGGGAAATAAATAACTTTGTCTTAATAAAGATACTAGACTTCAGTGAAAAAGTGGGAGGAAATAACTACTTGCAGAAATCTCTAAAATCAGTTCAAGAAGATTGGGTGAACTTGAGCATGTCTGCTTATGAACCCAGAATAAAACATCCTTGTTTACTAGGTTTTAAATTGTACTTTATGCTAATCTAACAACAGAGATCACTTTGTAAAATCCCCTAAAATTTGACATTGAACTTTGTTATCCAAGGATCAGAACAGCTTTATGTTTCAGCCCCCACTGTTGGTTGCATCTCCGGATGTTTATACGTAAAAAAGGTAAGACATATCTGTGTAAGCATTGGAGTGCAGATGCAAAATTACTTTCCTTTCACAAGTGAGAAGAGAACAAAAACTCAGATCATGAATTATAAACCAGACCATGCAGTCAGTAGGTATTTGGGGGGAATTGTTGGTCTCTAACAGAGGAACTTTGATATTTATAGTCACATGGGCAAAGAAGACAAAATCTTGAACCTACATGAGGAGTGGAATTGGAAATAAGACCCTACATTAATTTGGGATATTCGAACGTTTTAAACTTGATGAAAACATTACCGAGGGCGGAAGAGCTTTTACTCCATTCAGTGGTATAGAGAGAAATTTTTTTTGGTTTGGCTTGGACTCTGGGTTGGAAAAGCAAAAATATTAAACTTTTCTAACAATTGATTTATACTCATAAGGCCTAGAAAAACCCAACCGATAAATTAATGTTAAAATGAGGAGGCATATATTGTTTATTCTTATTATTATGCCTTGTGGACACATGACTAGCAGTTATTTACTGCAGCTGTTTCACAGTGACCAAGCAAAAATAACTATGCTTATGACTCTGCATATGCAGGAACTAAGTCTTAGGGACCTAAAGGAAGTGCGTAGGCACTATAACATGGTGGCTAAACCTGTCATCTCTGAAATCCAAAGCTCGGGTTAGATCTCATCCACACCACATATCAGCATGACTTTGGCCACTTTACCTTTGTAAGCTAACTCGTCCTCAACTGTAAAATGTGAAGAAGAATATCTGGCTCATACGCTTGCATGGTTAGTAAGTAGTTTAGGTACGATTTAAAGTCAGATCTGCTTAACAATTCTATACATTTTTCTATAAAATTCTACATATTTTCCACCATCTTGCTACATCCTAAATACAGCTCTCATTATTTTCCCCAGATCCCTCTGGTTCAGTGACTTAACTAGAAAACATCAACACTAAGGTAAAATCTGTAGCAGTCGTCCTTTGGAGAGGCTCCTAGTACTTACCACATAAAAAACTGAGTATTAACAACGATTATGTGAACAGAAAATGCCGTGAGGAATATGATCAGAGAATAAATTATTGTGAAATTCAAATCATCGAGGCAAACATTCTATACTTTAAATATATTTAGCTATAGATGTCAAACTGTAATAATGACATTCTTAGTCTCATGTTCTGAAAAACACTTAGAATGTACCTGGAAAAGTTTCAATGCAAGTTAATAACATATGAGTAATTTTACAAATACATGTTAAGTAGGTACAGTAAAGTAATATTCTTTCATTAACACGATGTTTAGATATGGAAATGTGAGTAAGCTACTGAAGTAGCTGTTGTTATATTTGCCATATAAACTATATAGAAAAAGTAAAGTTAATCTATTACAAATAGAAATTATCAAAAGGAAATAAACCCAGTTACTCATAATATATTTATACATTTAACTTCTAATCTGTTTTAAATTTCATATATTATTTCTCATTTTGTAATTATAGACATTATTTAACATTTTGTAATTTTCCCCTGACATTATAGCATGGGCTGTTCTTATGTTACAATACTCTTTAAGTAGACATTATATTAATAGGTCCATATTTACATGGATATATTATAATCTATATTTTATACTACTCTAAATCTAGTTATTTTTATATGAGGATGTGTTTAATAGTTTTCTGGTTTATTACTAGAAATTATAATAAAAATATTTGTATATAAAGATTGGTAGGTACTTCAGGTTACTTTCTCAGGATAGATTTTAAGAGGCAGGTTGAAATGAATGAATATTCTTTAATACATATCACCAAATTGAAAGGTTCTATTTGAACCAATAATCAGTAGGATAATTCACCATTAAATATCAAACATTTAAATGATCTGATTAGTCATCTGACCATAGTTTTTTTTTAAATAAATTGAGAAGATCAAACTTGTACAGAGGCTCATAAGGTCTGCATTTAAGTCTTACCTAATTTACTTTTTAAGTTTTATTTATCAGATTTTTATAATGCACATTTAACTGTGAAATAAGATTATGCTCAGAATGAGATAACTGGTATCACTATGCAGAGTTAACATAAGTACAGTTCAATTCAAACAAAAAACGCGTTTAGGTATACCTGTCTTACATTATGAAGTGTTTATATTTAATTTATATGTAACATCACTCTTAAATCCAATTAATACTTTTGCAGACACTTAGGATCTTTGAATCCCCTGTTAGGACTTATTAGACTACATAACTCTAAACTTTCTTCCAGAAACAAGATTCAGCAGCACAAAGAAAAGTGCAAAATAAAATAACCATAAAAAAGAATGATTCTACACAGCTGTAAAAGGTCAGAGAAAATGCCAAATACAAGAGAAATTCATAGGATCTTACTCGTTATTTTGACCAACCTGAAAAACTGCCTTTTAAATTTTTAGGGAGACTAATGCAAATTATATATGCTGTAAAGAAATAAGAATCCATTCCAAATCACCAGGAAATCATTTAAAAACTGCAACGAAATAAGCTTTGATAAATTTTAAGGAGTATTCCATCTTCAAGAAGTTAGCTTATGAATTTGATTTTAGTGCTAGTGCTTATAAACATTAATTTCATTATGAAAGGTTGTAAATTTATTTTCCCCCTAGGAAAGGAAACTCTGTCTTGGATTATATTTGCATTTCTTTTTTTAATAGCTTCATTCCCTTTTTGACATGTAAAAGGATTTATAGTGCTGGGAGGTCTGGTATTTTTGTACTCTTGGCAGTATTAGGAACAACTGGCTTAGTGATGGCTATGAAGCCACATCTTATTAATGTCACATCCAGGAATAAAGAGACCCACTCGGTGTCCCTAGATCAATGATGATGATCAAATGGTGACACTGTAATTGTACTTTCACATAGATATTGGCACTTCTCCAAAAAGTACTAATCCTAAGAAGGAGTAAGTACTTTTTATTGGGAGAGGGTTTTTTAACGTTTTAGAATTCTAAAACTGGAACCCTCTAAAATTGTCATTTTGATCGTACAGTTTGGGCTTCTTTTCTGAATTTAGTCCCCTCTTCTCATTTACTACTACTCCTGCCCTCGTTCAGGCTTGATTATTTCTTGTCTGGTCTGTTACAGATGCTTGCTAATTTATCACCTCCCAGTTCTGAATCTCCCTTCCCCGAACCCTCCTCCACATCTGTATTGTTCGGCCATTGTCACAATAAGGCTGTGTAAAGAATCACCCAAAAACGCAGTGGCTGAAGCTACAATCATTTATTTTCATTGCTCTGTAAACATCGGGTGGTTCATCTCATCTCCTCTATGAAATGTTTTCTCCCTGTCCCCATATCCGGAGAGCTGCCAATGCTCTTCAAATGCTCCTCTGTAACCTGAGCATGTTTTTTCACAGCATACATTAATCAGAATTTTTACTGAATGCCTACTGGAATAGGCATTTGGGATAAATCAATAAACAGAACAAAGATTCCTGCGCCTTATTTTATATACTGAATTTTCTGTCTCTCTTCTGCTATTACACTAAAAACTCCTTAAGATTAATTACTTACCTTCATATCTGCAGAGCTTAGCAGAGTGCTCTGCACGTATTTCGTGCTCAGTGAAAAAATAAATAAATGGATGAATAGATGCATGAATAAATTAATGTGCTCCGAGGTCTTGAACAAACTCTCCTGGCTGAGTCCTTTTGGATAGTTTTTCAATGACCTGTCTATGCTGTGATGTACCTAGTGTACTTGAGATTGGTTTTTGACTCTCTCTATGAGAAAATTATTTTTAGTAATAGTTATAGTAATTACAGAAAAAGGCACAATTAATTAATAAAATACATATTATTGGCAATAAAGGAAAAAACTAATAAATTAAGACTTTCAAATTGCACTAATGTATTTTTCAAAAGAAGGCATGTATTTAATGGCCTGTCACAATAATGAATATAACAATACAGTTTCTACTTTCTTTTTTCTTTAGTTTTAAAACATGCAGTCAACAATTTTAAGAAGAATAATTTTCTATTTCAAAGATATTCAAATTCAGTAAAATATTTTATGTTAAAACTTGCATTTAGCAAAGATAGTGTGCTTGACAGTTTGCATGTTACACTGTTGTGAATTTTAAACATAAATCTAGATTCCAAGTTGGTTTTCTTACGTTTTTTAAATTCTCTATAGACGATGAACTCACTGCCAGCATCTAGAGCAGACTGCTCCCACCACCTCTGCTCTCTCGATATGTCATCATGAAAAAAAATAATGTGCATACACACACAAAATTGTATGTTCTACTATAGTCAGGTAATGAAGAAATGATAAAAGCAATTCTAGAATAATGAGACAAAGTTGAAAAAAAACTGATCAAATAACCACAAAATGGAAAAAATGGCCCTTTCGGGAAGTAGTCCATTCTAAAGGATTAACTGTCAAGCCCTCATGAGAAAAATCACGCCCTGTTCTATTAAGCCCAGGAGCATCCTCCTGTCTCCTTAGTGATATATCAGTTGTGTTAACTTCTTTCTTCCATGAGATTCTTTGAGGATGACAGAAGAGGGAGTTGCCAAATAAGAGCTTGTTAACATGTGTTAAACATGGTCAAAGTATCTTGATAAAATTATCATTAGAGTAGGAAAGGGATATCTGTGTACCTGCCTAACTTGTTGGACATATCCATTGTAAGGCTTTCAATCAATTGCCCATTGAAAGGGGAACTCACACAGTTTGAATCAGGGTAGGATTCTGAAAACAGAGGCTGTCAGAATTGAGAATAATTACAAGATAACTGGATTAAATGTGCACGTGTGTGGGACCTGCAGTGGATGGGAAGAATGAATCAAGGGAGTGGATCTGAGGCAAAAAGTAGCATCTGCAAAATCAAGAAGCTGAGAGAGACCATGGCTTGTTCTTAACAAGTCATTCACTAAGGCTGTGTAGTGAAGGTAATGTGAGAATGAGGAAGATGAACCCAGAGTGGTGGATAAGAGGCTGAGTATGAAGGAATTTATGTGACATACCAAGAAGGGTGGATTTTACCCTAAGGCTATTGGAAAGCAATGAGAGTTTTTGGCCAGAAATGACATGACGAGATTTTATTTCCCTAGCTTGATGCATCCCCAAATGTAAATCAATTGGCATGCTGGTTTATAAATGAGTAAACACTGACAATGTGTGACATAAATCAGTCATTCAGAAACTAGTTCATCGCTGGGTTAGCAGGGGGAAAAATCTTATTTATGATTACCTTTCCTGAGGCTTTACCTGTCTTTGACATCTCTGTAGCCATAAATTTATACATTTCAAACAAATTCAGTCATGTCAAAAATTTCTGCATAGAAACAACTGAGATATGGCTTTTCACTACAACAATTTGTGACGGGGCTTAACATCAAATTTATCTGTGCAATATCTTAATTATCTTAAATTTTTTTCTTTGTAAATACTTGGTGATCACATCTATGTAAGTAGATTTTAAGATCAACTTCTTTGTGACAAAACTTTGCTAGAAGTTTACTGTCAAATTGGCCAACCCTACATAGAATTTACCATTAAAAAGTCAGAGGTTCATAGAGATCATACTTATTTACAAAAATAAATAAATAAATGAGTAGAAAAATTTTCCATTAGAAATAAACTCTACAGTCAGATAATTTCTTTACATTTTACCATCAAATGACAGAATCCTGGATCCACCATCCTCAAGAATCAGTCCTCTTCCAGCTATGCCAGCACAGTTTGTCCAGGTCCTACAGCTCCTTGCAATATAATTCCTTTCTTCCTTTAGTACACATAGCAGAAACCTTGTCAGATTATGTTGTGACTTGATCATAGTTATTGATCTGTTCTCCAGAAAAGAAGATCATGACGGTTTCATATGTTGCCTTGCATTGTGGTGGCCTCCACATCATCTTCATGAAATGGGTGAGTATATGCTTCCAACAGAAAGGAGTGGGCCACTTTGGCAGGCCTAGAGGATTCAGAGGGATTGCAGGCTTCAAGGTTTTCACGTTTATCAATCCACATGTCCTAATTTAAAGTCTTAGATTCACCCTTCCCAACAAGGGCCTTAAGTTGGCATTGCAGACTCACTCCGGCTGAGAATTTAACTTTCTATGCAGCTCTGTTACTGGCATAATTAACATCTGGACCTCATCTTTAACTTTTCCTGCTCTCTGACATGAGATAGGGCTTTCTTCATATTCTACTAAGGAAGTCCTCTTCAACTGTTGAATAAGCATGCTTAGCTTTGCCTTGTCTTTTTGCAATTCATTAATGGAACTCAGTAATAGCCATCGGATTGCATTTCCCTTATAATTAGTACTTTCCTTTAATCTTTCAAAAGTCTGAGATATGCCACTGGCCAGTGCATTCCTTTCTACCTGTGTCCCAACCTGGTTCATCACTGGTGAAAACTTTAACAATTGCAAACCTACAACATATCAGGGACTATCAGTACTCCCAGCAGGAGTTAAGGGGCCCTCATTGCCAGCTGGCTGGCGGGTGATTCAGCTCTAAAATATCCTTGTAGCAGCCAGCCCTGTGGCACAGCAGTTAAGTGCACACATTCTCCTTCGGTGGCCCAGGGTTTGCAGGTTCGGATCCTGGGTGTGAACATGGCACTGCTAGGCAAGCCATGCTGTGGTAGGCATCCCACATATAAAGTAGAGGAAGATGGGCATAGATGTCAGCTCAGGGCCAGTCTTCCTCAGCAAAAAGAGGGGGATTGGCAGCAGACGTTAGCTCAGGGCTAATCTTCCTCAAAAAAATAAAAAATATAATAAAATATCCTTTTAGAGTTGGCTTCCTTAGTTCTGGAACCAACTACCATAGGTTGAGTTCCCAGGATAACAAACTCAGGTTGATATTTGTGTACTGGAGGTACTTCACCGTGAAGGAATAAGAGAAGTAGGGTCAAAGAGAGAAGTCGAACTGAAAAGCATTTACTAAAAAGACCACAGCCGACTCCAGGGTGCGCTGGAGCTGTGACTGGCCTTCACAGTTGTCCCACTCTAAGCAAGAGGCTATTACTCCCGACCTTCTCCATCATGGACTGGTTGGTGGATTTAGCATGTCCCCAGGAATGGATCTTGATCTTGGGTGAGGTGGTTTACTAGGGAGAGGGCAATTCCTGGAGAAGATTTCAACTGACAGCTGTCAGTCAGTCAACATTCCAAGAAGCTAGGAGAATGAGTGCCTCAATTTTGAAATGGAGGTATGATCGGTCCACCACAACATCTTCTCCACTTAACAAACTGTAAAACAACCTAATCCACTTCACTACAACTTTTAGTAGAGGTGGGGAAAAATGATGTCTGTGAAAACCTGGTAACAAGTACTACGTAGTCAATCATTTTGAATGAATTAATGTTTCCTCTGAAGATTTTTGAAAGAGATTACCAAAGCTGAACCTAGGAGAAAAAGAAATTTCTGAAGGGAGATGATAGACAGATAGATAGATTTATCCTGCCATCTATTTCTATTTTTCATTCACTTAGTATCACTGAATTTTTTAGAGAATTGTTTTTCCCAATTTCAGGACTCTATAAGTGAATTTCTGTCATCATTATAGTACTCTTTGCAAAGCTATTTATTTAATCAAAAATTAGCTTTCAATGATGTCTACTTTCCCTTTAAAATGTAATTTTTTAAATTCTTCAAAAATGTTATATGCCTTCTACATGCGTTAAGTGGCACCTTAAAATGATTAACATTCTCAATACCCAAGAGAATTCAGTGGTTTCTACATCTATTTTCTGAATCTACCTTTCATTATTAGCATTGAAACATTTTGTTACATCACCTTCACGTAAAATAAAACAATCTCTTCTCCACAGTCTTCTCAATCACAGATCTTGGCCAAGATGGCCTTATGTTTTCCTCAGCTTGAGGAACTTTAAACACACTGCTTCTTCCTGCCTCTGAGCCACTGACCTCCCTCTCACACTTGCTCCTAAGGAATCTACATGGTCTAAGGACAGAGATCCCTCTCTTCCCTTTTTTTAGATCATTTATTTTAGAAAACTTGGAATTGCAAATTCCTTCTCTATCTCTTTGAAATGTAAATCTTTAAACATCTTCTTGCCAGTTTTATTACCTTAGGACTCTTTCTCAAGGACCTGGGAGCCATCTCTTTGCAATGCAGTCATCAAAGATGATATGCCCCTCTCTCAGTTTCTGTGGTTGGGTAGGAGCCTAACTTCCACAGGCACCTGCTCCAAGTTGTAAAACAATCTTCCATCATGAAGATAGGAGAAAGTTTACTTTTTCTTTGAGTAACGCCTATTAGCAAACACAGGTGACCTGTGACCCCCCCCACCTCAGCTCTTAAAAATTGTCCCCTTCAGCCCCTTTTTCTCAGCTGAGTTGATTAAGACTGCATTCTGGCACCTCTCCCCTATTGTCGTAGCCTTGAATAAAGTCCTTTGTCTTTTTAACTTTGTCCAGTATGATTTTCACTTTGACAATTTATAAAATTTCCTAATTCTTCCCATAATTTCTTATATTTTATCTATTTTATTTCTTGTTTCTCTATTTATTTCACTCTTGTAAAATTCAAAATTATTAAACTTTGTTTAGATTATCAATTTAATTTAGTCTTATTTATTTCCCTTTGAACTGGATATCAATACTAAGAAGTACAATGGACTCAGTCACATTCATAGATATTAATGTAATTAACAGAATTCACAGATATTAATGTATTTTAATGAAAAATCCTTAAATTCCCTTTTAGTTTAATTCACTAATCATTCTATCCTTCAAGCTATAGCTGTGGACTTTTTATATTTACACAGGAATATCAACAGATTGTTTTATATTCCTTTATTTAGACATTTCTATTCAGATTACAATATGAAACAAAAGACTAGGAGTAAATAGTACTACAAATTAACTACTGGAAAGAATAGCACTAACATGTAAAATGCCAGATATCAAGGGTAGACTGAACAAGAGATAAGAACAATTCAAATCCTGAGATTTTAATTTTGAAAGCATTTGGGAAATCTATTTAAAACCTATTTTCTTTAGTTTGCAGATAGGAAAAGCCAAAATTAAGATAATCTAAATATGAGTGTTCTTATGATATTGCTGGGAACAAAATCACAGACTGAAATCTGTGATCTTAGCACAAAACTATTTCCATTGACTTTTTTCTCCCAAAACATATCGAATAAAGTAGCTTTAATAAAAGTAATAAAAATATTCATGTTTTCTAAAACCTTCAAATTAGGACTAAATTAGGACCAATAGAAACATGAAAACACAATGTGGTTGTTACCACTGTTCATTCTCTGTAAGAATCACTATCATTCTCAGTGTAACTTCAATAAACACAATGGAAGATTCATCCCTACTTGTCTCCATTGCCTTAGACTGAGACATCTGGAAGCTCCCCACCTGTGTCTTAATCTCTAGAATCCTCCCACTTCCATCAGTTCTTGACATTCCATTGAAATAGTTTGTTTCTCCTTTTTTTCTTGTGTGTGTATTCCATACTATCAGGCACTTATTCCATGCAAAGCAGTCTACCAAGTTCTGCATCTAAAAGAGTGTGTACATCCTATCCTCATGGACCTGGCCGTCTCACAGGGTAAATAGTATTCATGTAGATTATTACATAAGTGATTACTTAGCTATAATTATAGTAGGATCTATAAAATAAGAATGCAGAGTGACGCCAAACTTTTTACCTGAAGGATGGACTAAACTTTAGAGTAAGTAGTGAGGGAAATACTCTGAGGGAGTGACATTTTGGAGGACTTGAAAGTTAACAGTAGGATAGAGGAAGCCTGGTGAAGAAGCACACGAAAGACCTTGGGTTCAAGGTCCTTGAGAAGGGAGGATGGTGTTGAGGCAGTAGAGGAATGGAAGATGGTGAAGGAAACCAGAGATACCAGAGAGGGAGTCGGGGAGATGCACCGAGTGCAAGTGGTCAGAGAGAGGGAACAGACAAAGGAGCTTTTTGAACACATCAAAGATTTTGGATTTGATACAAGAGCAGTCGAAAGTTTGACGCAGAGTAGTGTGTGAAGAGTTGAGCTGAAAGAAGCTTGGTCAGATTTTTTTCTTCCTTTTTAAAGTATTGTTTTCTTTCCACGTGGGTTACAGATTAGAACTGGGCAAAAACAATGGAGGGAATGCTATTTAGGGAGAGATGGTATTTCAGTTAAGGTATAATTGTGGTTTTTAAATTAGCAAATCATTACATTATAGAAAACAGAAACACACACACTTCCACTCCAGGAGCAGCTGTTATTATTTTGGTGCTTTTCATCCTAAGCTCTTTTTCTCTTGACCTATCTTTATAATTTTCACATTCTCTTAATCTTATTGTACTCATCAGGTTTGTTTAATCTGCTCGAATAAGTTAAGTTCCTGTGTTTTATCATGTGACTAAATAAACACTGCAAATGTTATTTTACCTATAATCTTAGAAGTGTATCACTCTAAACACATATCTTCACTGTTTACTGAACATTTCTATTTGGATATCTAAAAGACCTTTCAAAGGGGCTATATTCAAAACCAAACACTTAATTCCTTCCCTCACTCAAAAGCTGCTTTTCTCAAAATTTTCCCCATCTCAGGAAATGCCAATTCTATCCTATCTATTGCTCAAACTAAATCTCTTGTGGTCATCAGAATGTGTTTTTCCTCTTATCAAAAGTATCGAATAGTCCTACCAGCTCTAACTTTGAAACATATTCAGAATCTTATTTTTCACCATCATCACTACTACTGCTTATGTCTCTTGCCTGACTGGTTGATTTCAACGTTCTTCTTAATATCTTCCCTTGAATGTAGAGAATATGGGGCAAATACTTACTGACAAAAAGCGCCTACCTAACACTCTTCCCTCTGCTTTCCCAGACACACAATCTATGGTCAGAGGTTAACCAACTTGCTCACAATACATATAAAGTTAGTAACAGGGACAGGACTGAAAACAGACTTCTATTTTTGTCTCTACTTCTGTGGTCTTTGAACTTTATCATATTCCCATTTTAAATACTAAAACTTGGCCATTTATAGTGAAACCTAGACAGAGTAATATTAAATGAGATAATTGCCAAATGCTCATTGTTCAATTTAATGAAATTCAAGACAGTGAAGAATTATTACCTTCCTCTCTAACTTTTCTTTCTCATCCGGCTGCACTGTTCACTTCAGTTAGGCGACCTGTTAGATCTTTGCCATTTATTATAGCTTCCTGTGACTTATAATATTTCCCAACAGCATGTGATCCATTTTGCTTTAAAATTATTGATTAAAGTAGGCCAAATTAATGTGGCATGTAAATTAATGGAGTGGCATTCAAATTTTATGAAATGTTCATAGACTTCAAAAAGACATTTTTGCTATCAAACAATTAGAGTTATTTAGGATCTAAGAGAATGAGATTGTGGCGAAATAAATTTTTCTCAATTTTGACAGCAAGGAAGAGTTACAACTTACGATATCTTCTATCTTAATGCTATCTGATTTTAGATGCCCATAGTCTCCTGAATCTTGAATTTAAAGGTGACATCTGAATGATTAAAGGTAAATTTTTATGGAAATATAGAATTGAATGAATCATATCCCCAGGGTAATGATTATAGATTAAGAACACAGGGTTTAAGTCTCACAGTTTTTAGCTCTTTTGTTTACAAAGCACAGTTGTTAGCAAAATCTCTTAATTTCTAAGCCTCAGATTCCTTTTCTGTTGAATCTATATCCTAAAGTGTTTTACGAATTAAATAGACACCATATGTAAATTGCATCGCATGCTCTCATACACAAAGTGATTGCCCAATCCGTGGTAATATTATTAGTATCTGGAGGTAAATAAAACTGAAGCTTTCCTGAATAAAATGTCAAAAAGATGTTTTACTATACTTCAAAAATGATAATGAATCCAATAGTCAACTTGTCCTTTTCTCTCTCTTTTTCCTTTTGTGTCTATATTCTGTAATTGGACCCTTGGTGCTACCCACCTTATTCAGAAGTCTTCTTATTAGAAGGTAGATTTCAGCACTTAGCAAAGTGTTGGGTATATCATAGGCGACCAAGAAATATTTTAAATAGAAAATTTCAAACTATATGCCTTTTAATCCTTTTTAAAGTTTTTCTCAAATTGTCATTCCACTGGATTTAAGTCCCGTTAGCCCTGTCCTCATATTGCCCTTTATGTACATTCCTGCAGCCACACCTTACTCCTTGCTTTCTGCTTTAAGACCTCAGTATCTCCTAATGGTGGACAGTGATGTTTGCATAGCGGGTAATTGACCACACTCTGCAACCGAAGTATCTTCAAATGAAGGTTTTACTAATTTCAAGTTGGGCAAATTATTCAACCATTCTGTGCTGAAGTTCCCTTGTCAGTAAATGTGGTAATCATTATGCCTACATCATGAATGTTATGAGGAGTAAATGCATATAAATTAATTTTCTCTGCATACCACCTTACATAAAATAAGCACTCAAATTATCGTTATTATTGCTATTTAATTGTACCATTGTAATATTTCATCTCCCTGAATCTTGATCTTCCTGAAAGATCAATCCAATTAGCAATTCATTTGTTCTTTCCTTAGGGCACATATTTATTTATTACTACTCAGATGCTGTGATGGGTACTATATCCACAAAAGTGAATCTTTCACAATTCTTGCTACTCAAAGACTTCCTAGTCTTGAGCAGAGGCAGAATTGTTGAAGAGAAATAGACAAATCGTTGTTCAAAACCACTTCCTTCAAAATAAGCAAGCAAAATCAGAAAATTTTAATGACAAATCTAAGAAATAATTGCAAAACTAACGCACCAATTTCTGTAAGAACAGTTTTCATGAGGAATGGACTTATATTTATCATGATTTTAAAATAATTTTAATATTCCAATTTTTATATAATGAGATTATTTTTCATTTATCATCACAAGTAAATTATCAAAACTATTCCTTGTAGGATCCTGCCAAACCACTTACCCTCTTTTTTCACCCTCTCTCCCTTTTCATCTGACATAGACAGCTCCCCCAATGACTTTTCAAACATTTTCTCTCCTCCTCAATGCTTCCTATCTCCCTTATTTTTCTCTTTTCACAACCCTTCAGTATTTTTTCCCTTTGTAATCAATCTTCCAACAACGTCAGATGTCAGTTTTTCTCTCTTCACCCAAATAGCAATTGTGAATACTGAGAAATTATATAGTGTTTTTAATAATCATTTTTTCATTCTTTTAGCCCATTTAGATTATAAATTTCCTCTGGTCAAGAACATAGTGTGCTTCATTTTTGTATTACCTATTTGGCACACCCCGACCCCCCAGCCTCCACCTAAAGCCTGGCATAATGAGTGCTCAGTAAATATTTGTAGAAGAAAAATAAAAGTAAGAAAATAATTAACAAATAAGCAAATAAAAGAAATAAATTGGTCACTATGTTTCAAATTTTGTTCTGAAAACTGCTGGTCCCACACCAAGCTTCGTGGTGGGGACGGGCAGGAGGTGGGCGGGACAGGGCACACGGGAAGAACTGTGAGACACTTTATGAAAGCATCCCGCATTGTGTTCTCATCCTTGATAGTCGCAATAGACATTCATAACTTAAAGGCTCTGAGAAATATCCTGCTAAATGACCCAGCATTTCCTTTATGTATTGATTATTTATCCTCCTTTTTCATTTAATATACAAATCTAACTATATTTGAGAAATGTTGATTTTTTATTAAAAATATCCTTTACTGTGGTTCATTTCTTATTTGGTGTACAGTCACAGAAGAAAAAATCAGAAAAGATAATATTATTACTGTTAACAAATTTGAAAGATATATATAAGCAATTATATTACATATATATTAACTGTATATACATATGTGGATACATATATTACATATGTTATATACACATACATGCTTTTTATATATATAATCTTTAATTGTGTAAAACATAAAAGTTGCATGGTTTGGATTGATATGATAAAGTAAGCATACAGTTTGAAACAAGACTACACTAAAACTGATGTAAGCTGTCCTTCCAGCTTTGACATTCTGATGAAAGAATATCAGTAGTCTTAATTTTCTACTTTGTAATCAGGAAGACAAGGTTTTTCAAATTTCATTTTTTTCTCACTCTTTTTTTTGAGGAAGATTAGCCCTGAGCTAACATCTGCCACCAATCTTCCTCTTTTTTGCTGAGGAAGACTGGCCCTGAGCTAACATCCATGCCCATCTTCCTCTACTTTCTATGTGGGACGCCTGCCACAGCATGACTTGACAAGTCATGCCATGTCCACACCCAGGATTTGAACCGGTGAACCCTGGTCTGCCGAAGTGGAATGTGCAACCTTAACCACTGCACCACCCGGCAGGCCCCTTTTAAATTTCATTTTTATCGTACGTTTAATTACTGAACATCATGGCATTTTACATTGCATTAGTTTAAATTTTATTCTAGTTCTCAACTGTATTGTCTAAAGAACAAGGAAAATAAAAACAAAAACAGAATAGTACAACACATAGGGCATAGCTCTGGAAGACAGACGATGACAGTTATCATCTCAGTTCAGTCACCAACCAGCTGTGGGAACTTTGCCAAGCCCCCTCATCCAGGAACAACCAACACCACAGCAACAGTAGTATTGTTAAAACTGATAGTCATTGTTCTGAATACTGTCTCTTTCTTTCAAAATCATACACATACCCCAACTTTGTTATGCCTATCAGTCAAAGACTGCCAGAAACACAGCTGTAGTCCAACAAAGTTGGGTTTACTGGACTTGTTGCAATGAGGGGGAAGACATGCGGTTGGAAATGTGGGCTTCTCAGAAAAGGATTTTAAAAGGGACGACTTAAAGGGCTTGGGGAATTCTTAGATTTGGGGCACAGTTTAAGATAGGAGAGTTTTGCTCTTAATTGGGTATGTTCTGGAAGCAAGGACTATTTTATGCTTATGCATTTTTATTAAATCATATTTGAAGGCGAGAGAAACAAAACAAATCAAAAGCGATAATTGTTAAAAAGAGCAGCTCATTTTTTTTTAGTTGCCCATGTGAGACATGAAAGAGGATGTTTGGTCATTTTGGGGTTTTGGATAGTGTTCTTGGTATTGTCTTTATACTCTGAAATGATTATAGAATGGTCTTGTTTTTGTCCTACTCTATCATGTCACAGGGAGGCCTTGTTTGATGTTGCTGTTCTATAAAATTCTTCATGTACAAAAGGAGAAAAGCATGGCTGAGCTAAGAGTGCCAGGCCAGATTCTAGCAACCCAAAGGCTAGCTGTCAGTGCCAAACGAACTCCCCGCTGTCAGGGGCTGCTTTTCTTTTCTCTTCTCTGTCTGTTTCAACACATTGCTCTACATTATGTGCTGCATTAAAATTATAGTGCATGCTTGTCTCTTTTACTAGATTTTGAGATCCTAGAGAGCTATTAATTTTTATCCTCCTTTATATCACCCATAACCTATAGTACTGGACCTTCCAGATAGTAGGTATTAAGACATTGTTAATTTGAATAGCAGTGAACTCAAAGATGTCTCTTTCTATCGTGGTCCTGCAAGAGTTTAGGCTAACTGTGAGAATTCTCTAACTACAGAGGTGGAGGAACCACAGTCCACAGTCGTCCACAAAGATCACCCTCACTTTTGACACCAGCAAGTTTGAGGTCAAGACTACTCTTGGATTTGATAATTCACTAGAAAGACTCATAGAACTCACTGAAAGCTGTTATACTCACAGTTATGGTTTATTACAGGGAAAGGAGACAGATTAAGATCAGCCAAAGGAAGAGACACATGAGGCAGAGTCCAGGAGACAGACTAACACAGAATTTTTGCTGTCATTCCCCTGCTATTCTCCTGGCATTGACGGGTGGCAATACTCACAGAGTATTGCCAACTAGGGAAGATCACTTGAGCCTTGATTTCAGAATTTTTACTGGGGCTCCATTATGTAGGCATGGTTGATTGATTGATTGATTGATGTCCATGTGGTTGATCTCAGTCTCTAGATTGATTAATACTTCATTACCCCCACTATAAATCATCTTGTTGCTACTTCTGGCATATCTAGCCCTCACCCTAAGATATGGCCAGCTCCCACTCTAAATCATAGTGTTATTATCTGGCTACCCCAAGGCCCCCAAGCAAACAAAGATTACCTCCCAGGGATAAAGGGCAAAGGCTAGATCTCCTTTGAGGCAAGGTTAAGTTCTTTACTACACAGGCTCTCATATCAAATTCTTATAATGAAAATTATTCATCAGAGCAGATCTTTCTGTATCCTGAAGTATCCTCATTCTAACAATGCACCAGAAGAATGGCTAATTTCAGAAAAATCATAGTTCATAAAAAAATGGATCAGGAATAGACCTGAAAATTATACTGCAGATAATGAAAGTATAATCTAGAGAGAGGAAGCCTATCATTACAAACAGTTTGAAGATTTCTACTATATTTCATTCTTTTTTTCTCTCTCTCCCACTCTCTCTCTTTCATTTTCCTCCTCTGCTCTTATCATCAACTTTTAGCCATTCTTCTTCTTTCTTGAGTAAGCCATTAAGAGTATTATTTTTCCACTAACAGTGCCTGTCTTTCTTGAAAATAATGCTCTTTTTGAAAAATACCTGTGATCATTTCATAACATTAAAAAATCCCAAGTATGTTCTGGGATTTTCCTTAGACCTCATCAAGCATATTTTGCTAGGTTAACATGAGATTGGAGGCTGTACTGCTTTATAGATGTTCCCTGTTTTCTCTGTATATGTCCATTTGGGCACTTTCAATACCGTGTAGGAACTGCTTATTTAGCTGAATTGATATGAGCTTTTGGATAAACCTGTGTGTTGATTTTCATTGATTAGATTGGGTAATGTTGTGTTTGAGTGTGAATGTGTATGTAGGGAGTAGAATGGGAATGTGGTTGCTCCAGAAACCTAGAAGTAGTGTAACATCATTCATTCATTGAGCATTTATCAATACCTATCAATTGCCAGATGCTGTGGTCCTAACTATAGTTGCTATAAAAATGTGAGGCATGATCCTCTCACCCCAAGTTCAGGATATAAAGGTTACATATCTACACTTTGGAAGTACAACTATTTATTTCAAAACAAGTTTACCAGGCATTTTTTCTTATAGGAAAATTCTAAGTTTATGATTCAACTAACTTTTAGAAGTTATTTTTGAAATTACTAGATTTTGAATGAAAGGTGGAATCCCCAACTCTCTCTCCTGATTTGCTCTGCACTTTTCTTTAAAACAAGGATAGATTTCTACATGAATTGCTCTTTCCTTAGGCCATTCCAGAGGGTCTCATCTTTTTTGCGCCCAACATTGCTTAACATCGCATATTAATGGCAGTTGCTCTCAAACTTCTCTCAATTCCTCACTGAAATACTGCTACACTTTGGTGATTTTAGGACTCCTATATGTACTTCATGTCAAATTATATCAGTGCAATGAAGCTAGACACATTCATCAAAATTTTTAAGAATAGCAACACAGTGAAGATAAGTAATGAATTTAAATTTGTGATTAATTATTATCAGAGGAGCCAAATGGTATTTCCAGTTAATAATCCTACAGAACAATTTCCAATAGACAAGTGGTTTCTACCAAGAAGCTGCATAATGAATGAAAAGAACACATTATAGAGCCTGGGTCTCTTCAAGTGTAAGGTCCAACAGTTACCAAGTATACGAATTGGGCGAATGAATCACTACACCGTCAAAGTTATCTCCAATAGAAATCATCTAGTTACATAATACTCATGGTGTTATTTTAAGGCTCATGATAAAAATGAACAAGCGTTTGTGAAGTACTTTGAAAATGCTAAATATCTTGTTTCTATTTTAATTATTTCAGTGCAATTTTCCTTGATTTCACAGTGATGAGTTCTATGAATAAATGCAGATTTAAGTTGGGTGGGGCAGTCTAACTGGTTTAATTAGAACACAATTATTATTCCCTATAAAACTAACAATAATCTTAAATATTCATTGAATGAAATGATGAATAACAATGAATATGTTCTTAAAGCACTACAAGAAGTGATTCATTTTTCACTGCTTTGACCACAAAGAAGGATGTCAGAAACGATTACATGAAGCATTAATTTTTGCCTTAATTAGATATGTTGATGATGCAAAACTTTCATTGTAAAATATTACATTCTAAATCCTAAAGAAACTTTCAACATGCGGCCTTATATAACAACAGAAGAGTTAAGACTAAGAAAGTTAAAAAATCAATGGGAATCATTTTATTCCTTAAGTGGATAGGATCTTTGGTGCTAAATGATGACATGAATAGGATGCAGAAAGTCGACCTTATTTTTATTAACTCCTGCATCAAATTAGGCAACAGGTTCTATCAATATTTGTTCACTAAATAAACACAAACACACACAGTTCTGGTAGTATAGGTACCTAACTCCTTGTCCATTTATCATGTCCTTCAGGTCATCATTGACTCTTAACTAGGTTATTACAAAAATCATAACACTGATCACCCTGTGTTTATCCTTAAATATTTCAAATACCTGTTACCAAATTTCCTATTGTTGAAATAATCTTTCCATCATGCAAATATAATCATGCCACAACATTGCCTAAAATTATTAAATAACTCCATTAACAGGATCAGGCCTTAAATTCATTGGTTGGACAAATAAAGATCCTGCTTACCTAACTAATACTAACTCTTGCCACTTAACTCTCAATCTACAGTTTACAGCAATATTAAGCTACTTTTTCAAAAACATGATAGTATTTTTCATACATCTTGGATTTTGCTCACGTTTCTTCCTCTGCTCAGAATTCCATCTTCAGGTTTGTACATCTCAGAAAAAAAAATTGTCTTTTTCAAGTTTCAAGTCTCAGATCAAAAGTCTTTGAATTTTGAAGTCTTCCTATATTCTTCCAGGTAAATTATTTTATTGCTACCTATATGCTATCATTACCTTTTATACATTTATTAAGAAAAAAATCATTGTTTTGTCTACTAAGTAGCCTACATCATGATTCATTTATTTATTTTCTTATCTAGGCTTACTTCTGCTATTGTCCAAGATGCACTGTATTTGAGGTGACTAACTTTCATATCTTTTGAGGTCAAGAATTATATGATCATTTGGTATCTCCAGTTCTAGCACAGTGCTGGACACATATAAGTTGCAAATAAAATATTTTTGAAATGAGATAGAAATGGATGGAAAATAATCAAAAAAGGAAAAGAAAATCCTCAGCTTGAGTCAGCAATACTGTAAATATATTAATAACACGAGATAACGATTACTGAGTGCTGATTATATAACTTTCCTTGATAGCAACTGAGATCACAGGGCTAGCCATTATTAGAGATTAGGGTGAGGACTCTAATATGAGCAGTCTGATCTGAGAAAGATATGAGTAACAGAAATCAATATATATATATATATAATTGCATATTTATGTATATATATAGATATATGGATGTATATATATATATACACACACACATATATCAGGTATATTAGATAAAATCTAAAACGGCCTTTACTTGGTCTCATCTGTTTTATTTGTTTTTTTTTTGTTGTTGTTATTGGTCTGGTTTCCTTGGAAAGAGTAATCTGTATGCTACTAATTAAACCTCAGTGCTCATTCTTGGTAAAAAAAGGAAAGCGATGAAGGGAATCACCATGTACTGTGAATGATAATTTTCCAGGCACTCTCCCAGCTGTCTTGCATTTATAATTTCACTTCATCTTCCTAATAAATCTGTGAAGGAGGAATCACGACTCCCATTTCACAGATGGAAGCATGGCCGAGACCTGAATAAGGATACCTGGCCAGCACTGACAGATGTTTAGTGGACCAGAAAATATGTACCGGTCTAAGGCCTCAGGGCATATGAAAAAGCAGTCACTGTTAAATGAATTAAGTAGGTTAAGGTGATAGAGGAGAAACCAGTTTAAGAAATTTTCACAGGGAAAGTATTACAGAGCCGTCCAACAACCTTTAGCATGTGTTCGTTTCCTTCCCCAGTGAAAAGAATGAGAGTTCAGCAAATTAAGCATTCTGGTTGGTTGTATATTCATGGATGATTTAGGAGTATCGTTGAAGAAATAATATGGCATGTTTCTGAATCCAATAATAGACACGTTTCATTTTGATTACCTAATTGATTCTACCAAGAAGGAATAATAATGACTGGAACAAACTGACTACCCAATGCAGGAATAAATCTCAGGCCTTGTCATAATGCAAAATCAACAAATGTAGCACCCGTCTTTACACCCTAAAACATTAGAATGGAAAAAGAACATTTTTGTCTCTAATGCGGCCAGCAAGGAATGAGTGTGCCAAGGTCCACTACCTTTGTGTTTAGTCAATGAGTATTTACTGACTCCTATTTTGTGCCAAACTCTGTGCAAAAATCTGGGGACAAAGAAGCAAATAAGCAAGATTGCTTTCTTCTGAGAGGCTCAGTTTAGCGAAGGAGAAAAGAAGTTAGGCAAGGAGATAAAACATAGTGTTAAATATTGTAGTGGAGGTAAGCAAAAGTATCATGAAAACAAAGATTAGTATGCCCTTGGAAGGGTCCTCCTAACTTATCACTTGCAGGGTACCATGCTTTATGACATGTCTGACATTCACTTGCTTTTTAATTGTTACAGCAAAATTATTTGAAGTATAATTACTGCAATTTACAAATGAGGTCATGGGGACTCAGTTTAAGTCGTTGGCAAAAAGTCACAGAGACCAAAGGAGAGAAGCCAGAATTTGAAACCACTTCTACGTAGCTTCGAAAATTGATTTTAAGGGCACACTGCATCTCAAAAGATGATTCATGAATTTTTAACGCTTCACAATGTACTTTTCGACATATTACAATAGAATTCTTTTTTAAAAATTTAAGACCTGTGTTAACAGGTGCTTGCAGTTTGTTGACTTTTTTGAAAAAATCAAGTTGTAATCTTTTATTACAAATTAAAAATGAGGTTCTTAAAAATCTCAACTTGACCAGATATGAAACAATTTAAAAACATTTAAAGGTGTATCGAGAAAAACCAGACTTTTTTTTCTTAGACACGTTTGTCATTACCAAAAGGAGACATCTTTAGGTAAAAATAATAACAACCCCACGCTGCATAGATAACACAGATGGTTCTAGTTATCTGGTCAACAGGCAAAAAGCAAGCACTTAAGGTCTTCAGCTCCAGTCTTTCGTTCATTTCTTATAACTGGAATTTCATATGTATTTCTTATTGTTGCATGACTAAACCGGGAGATGGTAAGCTGGCATTTACTCAGCCCCGCCCCGCTCAGCCTCGGGAACAGATGAATTCTCAGCTGGTGGATCGGCTGCTTTTGTCTCTGCCGTCTTGTGGTTTAGGGTTTTCTGGGCGTCTGCGTTGGTAATTGAAGTTGCAGTGGTACAGACGTTGAGGTGGCAGCTGACCTTGGGTCTCACGTCCTTTATTTTCCTTATCTTCTTCATTGCCGTCCTCTCTAGGCTGTCTTTGGCGAGGAGAGCCGCTGTGGAATCCTGGGCTACAACCCCGATACGTATTCTGCCTCACTGGTCTACCTTGTTCCCTGCACCCTGGTTGTCAGCACCCTCCATCACTTCTCCTTGCACATGCTGCGTTCTTTTCCCCACTCTCACTATTCTGGTAATTCTGCTGGTGATTGCGTGGAGGAGCCCTGCGACGTGGATAGCGTCTACAATGATTACCCGTCTGCAGCATATTTACTGCCTTGCCCTGGAACTCCAGAGGGCCTGTAACATTTGCCGCCTCTGCACCTTTTTCTCCTTCAACATCAGACTTCACAGTCTCTCCATCGCTGGGGTTATTCTTCTTTATGGCAGCCTGGTGTACAAATGTCTTCCTTGATGTCATTCCTGTTAAGGAAACCATATCCGTTTCTTACATTGAACCATTTTACTGTTCCCAAAACCTTCGTTGTGGTGGCCTTCTTGTCCCCGCTGGCAGGCGCTGCGGACGTGAGGCCACCCGGGCCGCCGCTCCCTGCGCCGGGGGCGGGGGTCTCTGCCTGGCTGCTCACGGTTGTGGCGTTGGTGACTGGGGCCGGCTGCCGCTGCGGCTCCTCCCCGGGGTGTGATGGTAACTAGGCCGGCGGCGGCGGTGGGGTGCTCAGGGCTGTCTGAGGTCCGCTCTCCGCTCCCACTACCAATAGAACTCTACAACAGAATTCTTTAATTTTAGTGTGGTAGTTGTTTTCATACTAACTCCTCCACTCCGTAGCTTTGTAACTTTGGCCGTGTTACTAAATATCTCTATGCTTCAGCATCCTCATTTGTAAAATGTGGATAATAACTGTAACTACCTATAGTGTTGTTGTAAAGAATAAAATAGTTATGTACTATATAGATCAGAGGTTGGCCAAACTTTTCTGTAAAGAGCTAGATAGTAAATACTTTAGGTTTTTCAGGTAATGCCATATGTGAATGACTGCTCAGCTCTGCTGTTGTAGCGTGAAAGCAGCAACAGACAACTTGCAAATTAATGTTCCTGCAAATAAAGAAAACTTCACTTGCAAAAACAGATGGAGGGCCTTCATTTGCCAACTCCTGCAATAATGTATGTGCTGATTAAGTATTAATTAATATTATTATTACTATTATATATATATATATTTTCCTTTTTTGCTGAGAAAGATTTGCTCTAAGGTAACATCCGGGCCAATCTTCCTCTATTTTTCAGTATGTGGGCTGCCAGCACAGCATGGCCACTAACAGAGTGGTGTAGGTCTGTGCCTGGGAACCCAACCCAGGCTACCGAAGCAGAGTATGCTAAACTTAAGCACTGGGGCTGGCCTGTATTATATTTTTTAAGCGAGAAAAGTTTGGATGCTAAGTACCTTATCCAGGGTCAAACATATAGCATATTTATTAGAGTTGAAGCTTGCATCCGATCTTCTCAATTCAACTCCAGTGATCTTTCCTCAAGGGTAACTTATATACTGGTGATCTTTCCAATTTGTCTATTAAGAACATCCCATCATTAGAGTATGTTTCATGAGAAATAAGTGCATCTTTTCCATTTTAGGCTCCAACTGCTTACTCATTGAGGCAGAAAAACAGGGTTTTTAGACGGAAAAACTCTAATATGTTGATAAATGAAAGATCACTGGGTTTTGCTGACTCTGGAGATTGCTATACAGAGGAAAAGTATAAGAACAAAATTATTCTCACAGCTTTGACTGCTATTTTCAATTAAATCTCAAATAACATGTCATCAAATAGGCCATCACGTGGACTTTATGATCTTTCTCAATTCTATGCCTCTAAACCCTGTGGGAAATGTTTGGAATCTCCACTGATGTCTAGTTATCTTACTCTACTGCAAGCTGTATTTCAACGTCCCCCTACCACTGCTGGCATGTCTGGCCATTCCTCTGAGCATTGCTGTCATTTAGTACAAGGATATTCTTGGCCTTTATCACTAACATCTCATATTTCTTACTTAGTTTTACTGTTTACAAAGACCTTAAGGTCTTTCAAGTACATTATTTCTTTGACATCACTTACACTTTCAAGGTTGGTTACTTTATACACATATCAACTCCTCTCCAGCTAGTAGGAAGAGCCCATGGAAACCTGGGCCCCATGTGAGGAGATGGAATAGGTGGTGGATTTGCCTGGGTTTGAATCCAGCTTGTGCTTGGAATTAGCTCTGTGACCATGGGCAAGTTATAGGACTTCTCTTATCTTGCTTCCTTATGTAGAGAATTGAAAGACCGTCTATGTCTTCACATTGTTTTAAGGAATACTAAGGATATATAAGATAACAAATGCAAGAACTTTGCTCTGTGCCTGCAACCTAATTTTTTCTCACCACGTATTCCTTTTCTCCTAGTTTGTTTTCTCATGCTGCCTCGCAGAGAGGAGGCCCTTGGAATTTGTTAATTGTTTGACGAATATACTATTAGAGATTTGACCATTTGTTGTGTACTTGATGTTCATAAAAAATGACTTCTTGAATTCTTTCCATATTCTTCTTCTATCTTAATGAAAATATAATAATAAGGTAGCTATAGTAGAGAAATACTTGGAATGGTACATATTGTATTATGTGTCTTTTAAGATACATTTTAAAATTCATTCCACTTTCCTCAAACCATTCAATTTTTACACACATCATTTTATTTACAGCAAAACTGCATTATTTTGGTCTTTATGACTAAATAAATAGGTTCTCTAGGTTTATCTCCTCTATTTATTGTTGCAAATTTTTCAAAGTAATTTCACTTTTGCTTTCATAAAACCTCCCTGAAATAATCAGGGCAGGGATTTATCAATCCAATTTCCACACAAGGAAACACGCTGATGGAATCATAGTGACTACAGAAATATGTACAATAAAAGTAGAACTTGGGTCTTCTGGGGCTCAGTTCTTAAAAGATGTACCACTATCTTTGTTGCTGCTGTAAGCGCAAGTCAAGGAAAACATAAAGAAGGTAGAGGAATAGACGTGTTTGTAAAGATAAGGGCTGGATTAAGCGTAGATAACATGCAGTTCTACTTTCAAGCAACCCACGTACTGAGCTGCTTCAGTTTTCTGAGGTGATCAGTTTTGAGGAGGTAAAAAATAGGAATATTTGGATGAGACACAACTAAGAAACACTAATTTCCAGACAGGTAGACAGTTTTCTTTCATTTTTACTACAAATTGTGTAATTGTTTCATAGACATCAATTCCTACTGATACAAGAGAACGGTTCCTAATATAACAAATGTTTATATGATGTGAACTACATGCCAACATTGCATTACTCGATGAGGTATTATTATTATCCCCATTTTACAGATAATAGAATTGAGACACAAATAGGTTAAGAGACTGTCCCAAGATTATAACAGGTAGCTAATATGCCCAGGATTTGAACCTAAGAATTCTATCTGTAGGGCCCACAGTCTTAACTTCTGTATATTTTGATCCTCTAATAAGGACCTTTATTATTCAGAATCCCCAAACTAATTCTCAGCTCCTAGATTTTTGACTTGTTAATTACCCTGTAGACAATGAGTCTGTAATCTGTGGTCTCTCCTTCCGAAGAGCTGAGCCTCTTGGTTTGTCCCAGTTTCTGAGGAGAAAATAGTTTACTCTCACAGAAGAAATAGTGTGGGATGTAATTAACCCAGAATTTATCAGTTTGAGGGGAAAATGTGCATATTGTCCCTGTGTCTTTTCTTCTAAACATCATCAAACCACTTGAAAGCATGTACTTGAAGGCACCAAAAGAGAAACGACAGATGGAGAAGCCACCCACCTCCATGAAGGAGGGCTTCCTGAGGGTTCTACTTTTGTACCTTAACCAGGCTACCCGACCCTAGCACAAAGAGAAGGGATGAGACCGTGGAAGGGGGTTCAGTGGTAGAATCAATTATGAGTTTAAATTCTCTTTTAAAAACGTTGAAATGACCATAGTTTATTTCTCCATATGTACAATGGGGTTAACAATGGGGAGTTAGAACTGATAAAAAGAAATTGTCTGCTACCGTATCTGGTATTTATAGGGTGGTTACTAATAGACTATATGCGTGCATAGATACAAACACGTTTTCAAGTTTCACCAGCAGGTAAAATATGCTTCACTCAGTTTTTCTGGGGAAATAACCAAGGATTATGGTTAAAAACAGGAACACTGGGGTCAGAAACATCTGAATTTGGAGCTTGGCTCTTCCATTGCCTAATTGTCTAATCTTGGGCAAGTTACTCATCTATTCTCATTTTGAAGTGAAAAAAATTAATATCACTTACCACTGTAGACATTAAATGAGAATATTTGTGAAGGTTTGGGATTATGCCTAATGCACAGTGAGTGAAGTGTGTGATCTCTACTTACCACCTACAATATAACTATTAAATTCACATTTTAGAGTCAAGAGTTGCCATTTGATTTGTAGGTTCCATGTATTCCTCTCCCAAACATTTCTGAAAGTCCTCAGGTGTCCTGGGTAAAATTAAGTTACCTTTAAAAGTCTATGGGATCAGGAGGGGGTACAGGGTGTGGTAAAGCACATCTCATGGATAACCAACGCTCACAGGCAGAGCAGCACTTCTCTGCTTCACTACCCCTTGCTTGAGGAATTCCTCAATTCCATTGCTTGTCTGATTCTGTTGCTTTTATTAATTTTCCTTAGACTCTTCTTATCTGTGGGTCATTTATGATCCCTGTCTGTGCCACTGCTGATTTAATTTTTCCCCTCAACTAGGGCAGAACTTCTCAAGCTATCTGTGATGAAGGACTAGTGTTTGTTTGTTTTCCAATTCATTAACTATACTAGTTTCCTTTATTGTCTCACAGTTATGGAGACTAGAAGTCCAAAATTAAGGTGTTGGGAGAGCCATGTTCTCCCTAAAACCAGTAGGGGGGAATTCTTGTTTCTTCTAGCCTCTGGAAGTAAATACTTCCAGATATTGGTGGCCTGTTGACAATTCTTGGCATTCTTTGGTTTGAAGCTGCAGCATTTCCATTGCTGCCACTGTCATCATGTGGTGTTCTCCCCATGTGACTTTGTCTTCATATGGTATTCTCTATGTTTGCCTATGCTCAATTTTACTTTTTATAAGGATGCTAGTCCTATTGGATTAGGGCCCAGCCTAATGACTTCATCTTGGCTGGATTATATCTGCAAAGATCTAGGTACTGAGTACTGAGGTACTAGGGTTAGGACTTGGAACATATTTTGGGGAGGGGGAGGCATAATTCAACCCATGGCAGTTGCATGCAAATCTTTTTTTCCAATATCCCATTCAAGGAGACAAGCCCATTGATCATGTGTTTGAATGTCACAGCAACGAAAATGGTTATTAAAATCCTAAACACTATTGATGTCTGCCTTATCTCATCACTGTACGTTAACAGTTTATAGACTGACATCTCAACCCTACTTTAGGAAACATTGCTAAGGGACAAACTGATAGGTGCATGAATGCTAGTTGGTGAATTCTGCATCAGAGCAATGATGTTGGAAATGCTTAATAGATGAGCCTATTCAAGGTATGCTAACAGGATTTATGGGGCTTTGATAAATCCTCCTACCTTGCCATTCCATGTCTGAATTTCTTCCCTTATTTTCATCTAGGTAACTCTTGCTTGTCTTTTGTACTTCAAATTAGATTTTCTGTAACGCCCCAGGAAGTCTAATTTAGATGTGTCTCCTCTGCATTTCCAAAGCAGCCTGGTATGCTTCTATGCTAGCTCCATAATTATTGATCAACTTGTCCCTCTTACCTTCAATAAGGTGAATTAATTCCCCTGAAGGCAAGACTCATGTCTTATTCTACTGATTCTCCCAAGGTCCTGTTAGTGCCTGGCTCATGCTGCTTGTGTTGTTTACATTAATATGTGGAAAAATAAATCAATTTATTTCCTCTCCTGGGAAAAGTGCTTCCCCTTAGACTGGATGACTTGTCTCCTTTTCACCAGATGTTTGAGCCACCATGGACAATACAAAATTTAGAATAGTAATTTTTAGACTTGTGGACACAAGACTTCCACCAAAGCGATAAGGACCATTGAAGACCTTTCAAATTATGTTTAAATAGATCATATTTTTCAAGACTTATTAGTCTGCTGGCTGGTAAGATACCCTGGAGGCCATGATTATATTTGAGACATACGCTGTGCCCATTTGCTAACATCTAATTATGTAGCACACTAACACCTCTTATTTTATATATTTTATTTAGGATTTAAACAGTCACCATAGCAAAACGTAATGATTTCTATCTTTGCCCTCAAATTTGGACAGTATACTATTGTTGGATATTGGAGAGTATATATTACTGAGGTTTTTCATTTTTAGTGTACTGACTAGAGAGACATTTGTCTTTATCTTAGGGAGTAAACCTAAAACTCCCCTGAAATTCTGAATTGGTTTTCAGACAGGATAGTTTCTCACGTCAGTGATTCTTAACCCAAGTCCACGGGGGAGCTGTCCATGGGGGACAAGAAACTTGAAGCCACAGTGCCTTGAAAACAGTTGGCATTCAATTAATATTTGTGGAGCTGTATTGAACTGAATGTAATAGACTTGTCTACACTCTGATTAGGCTTTTCTTTTTCTAAAACTAATTCGTCATCATTTTTTATAAAGCAGTTCCTTTCAGGAAGTTTCATTCTAAATTTGTATGTGACCAAAATTATTCTATTCATTCTTTTCAACAGGCAATTATGAGCCATTAAGAGACTAAAAGAATGTACTATTAATCAAATTGGGAGTTGGTTGATTTATCATTGTCAGTTTCAGGTTCACATTTTTCAAGTTTCCCTTTCAAAGGGCACTGGCAGAGGTGAGTACCCTTCTCTTTCCCGTGATCCTATGGTTATAAGAGGCACAATCAAACTTTTGCCCAGGGATCAGGAAGAATTACCTTCTGCTGATTGGTTTCATCCCAGCGGGACATATGATGGACATGCATGAGTGTCAGCACCCATTTTGCAGGTTGTTTTCCACTTAGTCCCAGCTGATAACCTTGATCCCCACTCTGGCTTCCTCCTTCCACTGATTTTATCGACTGAACTGTCAATTGTTCCTGGGAATAGTTTATTTCAACAGAAGACAGTGATTAGAGAAAAATGAGCTTAACACAGGAGGAAGGAAAATAAATGATGTCCTTTTATTAAGAAGCTTGCCATTTCTGATAATGCTAACAGATCTGTTTTGCTTTCTGTGAAAGTCTTGCTTTGCTATTCTTAATTTTATATAATAACCATGTCAAAAGAAATCATTTGAAATTTATAGGAACCTTAGCTTACTTTTGCATACTAATTCCATTCATGAATTACTTTGAAAGTTTTTTTTTTTAATTGATAGATACAAGTTTTTAAATCATAAGGCAGACTATTGGTGGCTATTTTCTGAATTTTTCATATGTGTAATCTTCTCTTTTTTCTCATCCATCTGCAAGTCTGAATCCTAAATATTCCTTGTGTCCAATAATATGTAGTGCCAGAGGAACATTATTCTGGTGAGTAGCAGGGGATCGTTTTTGCAATCCACTTAGCTCTGGGTTAAGAGGATTTCAAGAAAGCAGTCATGAGAAAAGAAGAGAAGAGAAGAGATGCAGTGCTGTTAAACCTTTGTGTCTCCACTTCTAAAAGGCTCCTCAATGTGCTAATCATCTCACATTTTCAATATTGCAACCTTTGCTTTGCTAGCCTGCCTTCATGTCAATTCTGTCTCTATTGTCACTTGAAAATTGCCATGTGAAAATTGACTTTTATTGCTGCCAATTCACAATTTGTAGTTAGGGAGTGTGTGCGCGCGTGTGTGTGTATGTACCTCTTAGATCCATTCTGGCTTTTTATAAGATAGTGCTATTCCTCTGTAATTACTCATTCCCATTCAACCTCTTTGTCTATCTGCTTCCATTGGAATAGATGGAGAAGGGCATTATCAGTGGAAGATTTAGACCCAACAAGTCCTAGTTGACCCATACACTTGTACAGATGGTGGCTCTCCCAAGAGGGCGTGGTCACGAGTGTGAAGGAAGCCTAAATCTAACCCACGTTTTTCTTATTAAGTGTTTCCCTCGGATTTTCTGGCAGGAGTGTGTCTGTGTCTGAACATGTCCACCTAGAATAGGCATCTTTTTATTCTAATTTATGTAAAGGCACCATATAAGCTAGCAGTGCCCCACAATGAGGGCGTAAGATGAGATTCTAGATGAAGAAAGTTAAAAAGTTAAATTATCTAAAAGTCCCCCAATCCTATTTGCATAATGATTCAAATAGTCTGCCTTTGTATTCCTATTGATAGATATTTTTTGTGATGAGAATAATTTCATTTTTATTAGTAGTTAATAACATCATGTAATTTACATTTGATTTGCATTTTTTATATATTTCAACCTAGACTATTAGAATTTAGTAAACAGATTCCATTAACTAGAATAAATAAACAGCTCTTTGTATGTGATAGGCATATAATTAGGGCATTGTTCAGTTTTTATTCAGGAAAATACTTTTTCAATATCATTAAGTGTAAATATTGCCTTAACTATACCTCTAGACATATTTGCAAAGAACATTAATTTGATTTGTCTTCTCTAAATATCTGATAGTATTCATTTCAATTGATTATGTAGAAAAATGTCCTCAAAATAATCTCTTAAAAAAGACTAAAACTACTTGGGTTTTTATGTAGCTAAAAAATCCAAAGTTATATATATGAAGCATAGATATGATTACATGTAAGAGGCTTTTTTCTTACTTTCATGAGTTTGAAATCCTAGTTGTCTTACCTTACTATAAATAACCTTCCTCCAACCTTGCCTCAGCAAGATGGTGGAATAGGAGGTTCCTCACTCATGTCACCCCTCAGTAACAATAATTTGGGAGCCATTCATAGACAAAGGTGATTTTGTGGGAGCTTAGGAATAAAGGTAGGAAACATGTGAAAACCTAGTGGAGTCTAAGACTGAGGAGGGCCTTTTCAAGCAGACAGATCCATGCCCCGGTAGCTGACCCACTGACAGTGGTCCCGGCTACAGACACAGAAAGAGTTCCACACTCCTCTGGACTTGTCTAAAGCCCCATTTGGCTTGGGTCCAACCAGCAGCCCCATACACCAAGAGATTTAAGAAAAGTCACACCTGCCTGTGACTTGGGTAATAGGCACACAGACTGAGTCCTGACTGTGGACTCTAAAGTAGCCTGTGACCCAGCTCTAGCCCCCTATGGTCTGGGAGTCCCTGGAGACAAGCCTGCTGAACTCAAGAAAATATAATAATTGTAAATATACATGCATTTAACATTGGAATATCTAAATACATAGAACAAATATAACAGGACTGAAGGGAGGAATAGATAGCAATACAATAATAGTAGGGGACTTCAATACCACAATTTCATCAATGGATAAACCATCCAGACAGAAAAATCAATAAAGAAACACCAGACTTGAATTACATTTTAGACCAAATATACCTAACAGTCATATACAGCTCATTCCATCCAACAGCAGCAGAATACACATTCTTCTGAAGCACATATGGAACATTCTTCAAAATAGATCATCTATTGGGCCACAAAGCAAGTCTTAAAAAATTTAAGAAGATTGAAATCATATGAAGTAACTTTTCCAATCACAATGCTATGAAACTAGAAATCAATACAGGCGCAAAAGTGGAAAATTCACAACATACTTAATGGACAACAAATGGGTCAAAGAAGAAATCAAAAGGGAAAACAAAGTATCTTGAGACTAACAAAAATGGAAACACCATACCCTCAAACTTACGAGATGGAACAAAAGCAGTTCTAAGAGGACAGTGTATAGTGATAAACATCTACATTAAGAAGAAGTAAGGGTCTCAAATAAACAACTTAACACTATACCTCAAGGAACCATAAAAAGAAGAACAAACATAGCCCATCTTTAGCAGAAGAAAGGAAATAATATAGACGAGAGTAGAAGTAATGAAATAGAGACTAGAAAGACAATAGAAAAGATCAATGAAGCTAAGAATTCTTTTCAATAAATAAAATTGACAGATTTTTAGGTAGACTAACAAAGGAAAAAGAAGACCCAATTGATAAAATTATAAATGAAAAGGGAGACATTATATCTGACACTACAGAAATACAACAGTTCATAACAGACGACTATAAAAATAGGCCAACCAGTTGGATAATCTAAAACAAATGGATAAATTCCTGGAAACATACAACCTACCAACACTGAATCATGAAGAAATAGAAAATCTGAACAGATCACTAATGAGTAAGGTAATGGAAGCAGTCATCAGAAACCTCCCAACAAAGACAATCCCAGGACCAGATGGCTTCACTGGTGAATTCTACCAAACACTTAAAGAATTAACAGCAATCCTTCTCAAACGTTTCTAAAAAACTGAAGAGAAAGAAACCTCCCCAAACTCATTTTACAAGGTCAGCATTAACCTTATACCAAAGCCAGATAAAGACACTACAAGGAGAGAAAATTATGGGCCAATATCCCTGATGAACACAGATGCAAAAATCCTTAACACAATATTATCAAGCCAAATTCAACAGCACATTAAAAGGATCAGTCACCATGATCAAGTGGGATTTATCCCTGGGAGGCAAGGATGATTCAACATCTGCAAATCAATAAACATAATACACTACATCAACAAAATGAAGGATAAGAATCATATAATCTTGTCAATAGATGCATTTGACAAAATTCAACATCCTTTCATGATAAAAACTCTCAACGAATTAGGTATGGGAGAAATATAATTCAACATAATAAAAGCCATATGTGATAAGCCTAGAGCTAGCATCATTCCCAACAGTGAAAGTTTGGAAGCTTTTTCTCTAAGATTAGGAACAAGACTTTTCAACATAGCACTGGAAATTTTAGCCACAGCAACAAAATGATTAGTCAATGGGATAAAATATTTGCAAATGATATATCTGACAAGGGGTTAATATCCAAAATATATAATGAACTCATAGAACTGGATGGCAAATACAATTAGTAATAATAATAATAATCCAATTTAAAAATGGTCAAAGAACCTTACTGGATTTTTTTTTCAAAAAGACATACAAATAGCAAACAGGTACAAGAAAAGGTGTTCAACATTACTAATCATCAGGGAAATGCAAATTAAAACCACAATGAGGGATCACCTCACAACTGTTGGGATGGCTATTATTAAAAAAGTCAAGAGATAAGTGTTAGCAAGAGTGTAAAGAAAAGAGAACACTTACACACTGTTGTTGAGAATGTAAATTGTTTCAGCCCTTATGGAAAACAGGATGGAGGCTCCTCAAAAAATTAAAAATAGAACTATCACACAACCCAGTAATCCCACTACTGGGTATATATCCAAAGGAAATGAAACCAATATCATGAAAAGGTGTCTGCACCCCTATGGTCATTGCAGCATTGTTCACAACTGTCAAGATATAGAAACAACTTAAGTATCTGTCAAGGATAAATGAATAAAGAAAATGTGATGTGTGTATGTGCATGTGTGTATGTATGAATGTATGTGTACGTATACATACAACAATCAAATATTATTCAGCTGTAAAAAAGAAGGAAATCCTGCCATTTGTGACAACATAGATGAACTGGAGGATATTATGCTAAGTGAAATAAGCCAGACACAGAAAGACAAATGCTGTATGATCTCACTTGTATGTGGAATCTATAAAAGCCAAAACTCATCAAAAGATCAAAAGTCGATCTACATGTAAAGTACATCGGTAGTTACCAGGGGCTGGGGAGTCGGGGAAATGGATCATTGTTGGTCAAAGAGTACAAACTTTGAGTTATAAGATGAGTAAGTTCTGGGGATCTTATAACATGGTGACTATAGTTAACAATACTGTGTTGCATATTTGAAATTTGCTAAGACAGCAGATTTTATATGCTCTCACTACACCAAAACAGATAAATAAAAGGCAACTATGTGAGATGATGAATATGTTAAATAGCTTGATTGTGGTAATCATTTCACAATGAATATGCATATCACACCATTATGTTGTACACCTCAAATGCATACAATTTTTATTTGTTAATTATACCTCAATAAAACTGGAAATAAATAAAAATAATTTAATCTATTAAAAAACCCAAACAAACCTTGCCTCACTCAGACTTCACTTCAAATTCCAGTTCAGCCTCTTGCTAGTTGTATGATCTGGCTTATTTACCCTTATCAAGCCTCCTTTTCATCTTTCAATAAATGGAATTTAAAAAATACTTTCATATTTTGTGCTGAGAATTACACGACATAATGCATTTGGCTGTCTACCACGTCATATTACACACTTAATAAATGGAGCTATTAATTTTGAAAGATTTTATTTTTCAAAACCTAGTTGACATTTAGGGTTGATAGATTTAGCAAATAAAAAATGGAGGATACCCAGTTAAATTTGAAAATTAGGTAAACAACAAATAACTGTGAGTACAAGTAAGTCCTAATTATGATATGGAACATACCTCTACTAAAACATTATTTGTATGATTTAAGTTTCAGGTTTAACTGTGCCTCCTATATTTTATCTGGCAACCCTACTTATATCTCATGTTTTCCATGAGACTATTTCAGATCCCAAATTAATGAATTCAGCAATATTAATTCCCTCTTTCTTCCCTTCTAGCTATGCTTGCACTTACCTAAAACATTTTATGGTGCTTTTCGTAGCCTGTGTCCACCTCCTTGTTGACTTTGCGAACGACTGAAGGATAAATATTATGCCTTATTCATCATTATCCCTCCTCAGAATGAGCAGGTTCTTCCCTTCTCAAACGGTAAACCATGCCCGCTCAGGCCAGTGATTCTAAAGTACTAAATTTACATTCATTCCCCTTTCCTTCATAAGTGAATTTTTTAAAAAACAGATTCTGGAAAAATATTCATTTTCGAGTACTGATACACTCTGCTAGTTAAAAACTTTGTAACTCCAAATTTACAAAACACACGTTATACATTGTAATTTGCAAAAAAGTATTCTTTCCATTTTAAAGATATTCTTTCCTTTAAAATGTTATTCCCTGGTTGATTTAAAATTGTTTGACTTATTAAAATTCATTGTGCTCTTGCTTTCCAACACTAGGATAAAGTGAAATACAGCTAGAATACTTTCAAAAGATAATTTATTTGCAGCACCCACTAAAAAAGATCTAAATGCTTTTTAGTCTAAAAAACAAGAAGTGTCTCTAAAGATTTTCAGAGCAAACAAAAAATATTAGAACACTTCTACAGCTGAGGAATATCATGTAGTTTTTAAAAATTCCTTGGAGTGCCCTTATAAAATTTTCAAGAAAAAGCTTAAGCAGAGCATTTCTATCTGTTATAATCCCTCAACAATCTGACGTAGATCTTGTCCTTTTCCTCACGAATAGACTGCAGTCATCTAAGCACAGACATTATTAAGCAACATCCTACGCAGAACTTCTCAATGGTTCCCTGTTACCTGTTCTAAACTGCTCAATGCCAAAACAGAGTAGGGTGACCATACAATCTGTTTTCAAAACTGGAAGATTTTGAGAATGAAAAGGGTAATAAAAACAATTCAAATGATATACTTACAAATCATTATGTTGTATACCTAAAATACATGTTATATGTCAATTATATCTCAGTTTAAAAAAAAAGGTACTTATTGATTGACAAAACAGCAAACCTAAAAAACAGCTCTATTCAAATTCTGTTCTTAAACTAATTTTAAGTAAACAAAAATGTATCCACAATAAAGCAAGTTAAAAAATAAACTTTGTATTGTTTAGAACATGGCAGTAATATAACAGTAATAGTCTTGGAACATACTCAACATACTATAATCAGTTTTTTAGTCATAACTGTCATTAATTGCATGTTAGTGGTATTTTATTGCCAAAGTACATTTTTTCCATATGGTTTTAGTATTTTAAGCATTTTTTTCATAAAAAATTACAATCTTCTTCAAAGTTGCACTTAATTGAAAAAATAATATTTTTTCCTCCTTCAGCATATGCTTCTCTGCAGGCCATATTCTTAATTGAGAAAATATTATCTTATAAGTGCTGAGATAATTGGTAAGTTCAAAGTAAACTCTATTAAAAGAAGATATTCTCAATTCTATTATTCTTTGTAAGATATACACAAATATTTAGTTCCTAATATGTTCATGGAAACTATACTTTTACTTCTATTCAGTGTATCTTTCTTTGAACATTTTTTTATTGCAGTAACATTGGATTATAATATTATACAGCTTTCAGATGTCCTTCGTAATATATTTGGAATTCTGTGTAGATTACATCAAGTTCACCACCCAAAAACGAATTATAGTCCATTACCACACATGTCAGCCTAATCACCCCTTTTGCCCTCTCCCCACCCCCTTTCCCCTATGGTAACATCAATCCAATGTCTGTTGCTATGTATTTGTTTGTCATTGAACATATTTTTATAAAACAAAACGTCAAAATAGTTGTGTCTTTGACTTTTTTAAAGGTTCTACCAAATTACACCTTGAAGGATCATTAGCTTTTTAACTTTCATTTTACACCTATACAGAACATAAACTTAACTCTTAAAAATAAGAGTTCCATCAGAAGATTGTTTCTAAGAGTCAATACATTTCAAAATGCAATATAGAATTCAAAACTGAAATCCTCTGTATCATTTTGGCTCACAAAATTAAATTTATTCAACTTATTACCTGCTTTTGTAGAGAGAATTTTCAATGTCTTCTTATTTGCAAGCTTTATTTTCAATAAATATAATTTTCTAAAACCATAAAAACTGAAGTTTTTTTGGCTCTTAAAGTTGATATAATCACTTCCTCTTTTTTAAAAAAAATCTCAACTGCATTGGCCTGTCCCCAATTTTTCAGTGTTCATGAGTCATTTGTTGTTGTTGCTCTTCAAATTAACCCCTTAAACGTTATCTTAGAGACATACAAGAAAAATAGAAAATAGGAATGTTTGTGATTTCTATGATCGATGCAGTAAGAACAGCTAGATGAGTATTAACTGCTGCCTAACTAACTCTCACAAACAAACATTAATATGTTAGCTACAGAGGGTTTTTCCCCCTGAAATCTCTTAATTTTCTCTGTAAGCCAATGAATACAATCAGGTGACAGAATTAAATTACATATATGTATCAAGTTTTCTGGTCTAAGGAATTCCAGGGATTGGGTATCATTGAAATATTTTGGTATGCACATAGATCATAAAGGGACTTGAATAATATTCATAATTTCATACTATGTTTAAAGCTGAAATTAATCATAGATATCATCCAAACCCACCTTTTATAGATGAAGATACTGAGGATGAAAATTCGAATAGCTCCAACGAGTTGACTCCTAACAAGGTAAGATTGGAAGGCCCATTTAATGCCCGGTCTCTTAGGATGACTTTCTCCTCTTTCTCACTCCTCCTACTCCCCTCATTTTCATGGGCTCAGTCTGAGCATTGGCGTTACCTAAACTACTCAAACTCTGAAGCTGTATAAAGGCTCTGATCTCTTCTTCCTTTCCTTTCTCTCAAATACAAACACTGTGTTTTAATGTGATTTAAACATTTTACCCTCTACTTTTTCCTCAAATTCCTCTTGCATCACTTCCATTCCCAATGTACTTAGATTACAGGGACCATTAAAAGTGTTCTACGCTCTGACTGCATATCCAATGCTTTAATTTTTTTAATTACAGGTTTACATGAGATCCCTTACTCAGGGAATAAGGACTCTTCTCCCACAAGGTTGATCATAGCTTGACTATTTTTTAAATAGCTCTATATGTGATTTTGATGTAAATCCAATATTCTAACCAATTTATCTCCCTATCTTATACTACTTCTTACTTCTCTTTACATTTTTTGTTTCCATTTTCTTCCAAAACACTTAGAAAACTCTGTCCATGAGACCGCTGAGTGCTAGGCATCTCAAGAAAAAAAAAATCATACAACCAACCACTCTGATTGTTGTCATTAAAAATCTATGGTCTTTCTCAAACACTGACTTAAAGTTCCCACTCTCAAATTCCTTTTCTTTTCTAGTAAGTTTGCTCTTCTGTTCTCTCAACCTGCTTCTTCAATTATTTAATCGACCAATTAACTACCCAGCATCCTCCCTTTCTTTTACCAGGTGGACTTTTCTCTGATTTCCTCACACCTAGCAGATTTGCATCTGCCCCTTCCTTTTATCCTAGCAGAGGGAGAGAGATCCATTCTTCAAACTAAGACTTGTGCTCCGGGTTCTCTGTTATCCCGCTTTCACAGAGAACTTACCTTATCAGTTGTCTGCTCGACTAGCCTCTGTCTTCTGCCTCTCAGCGTCCACTGATCCTTCCCAAAGGCATTTACAGATCAGTATGGTCTTTTTCTTCTTAAAACACTGCCCAGTACTAAAACAACCACAACTACTTTTAGTCAGTGCCCCACTCTAGCTTTCATCCTCTCTCCTCTTCACAAATTCTTAAATTTTTAGTGAAATTCTTCTCTTAGACTGCCCCAATAAACTCTTTGATTTCAAATCCTTGTATTTTCCCTTAGTGGCATCTCACCTGCTGATCACCATCCTTTTTCACAAATTTCACTTTGGTTCCCACGAAACCACTGTCTCGGGGCCTTCCACTTCAAATCCTTTTGTGTATTCTATCTTTTGTTTATTCCACTAAATCTATTAAATCAAAGTTTCTCAGAATACCATCCATGCTCTCTTCTTAACTGTCTCTGCATCTCTTTTCTCTCACATCACCTTTAATCTAATCGACTAAGAGTCAGCCTCAAATAAGAGAAGGTGATTTCCTTAAGGTCAGTGATACACATCTGACATATGTCTTACACAGTAACTAGTAGACTGTCTAATACATGGTAAGAATCTATTAAATGTCTTTTAAATAAATGAGTGTCCACTCTGGATACAATGGGGCAACCTTATTTACTATTTCTTTGTAATTTTCTCAAACTGTTGATTTTCTCACTTATAAAATTATTTTGACTGTTTAAATCCTTTCAAGCTTGTCATGAAACTTCAATAAAATAATTTATGCCACGCATTGTGCATAACTGATCCTGTTCAGTTTGCACACTTCCTTTACTCACAACTGAGAGCAACATAGTCCATTAATGTTCAGCTTCATAGAGCAGCTGACCAACAGGAGGGAAGGCAGCTAGGCTGGGAACTGAATAGACTCGAAAGTGTAAGAAGAGGTGGAGACTATGAGAGCCAGTCATCTTTACATGGAAAAGATGTTTGCAGAAGAACAAAACTCACTCATACAAAAATAAAGGATATAAACCATCATTTGGTTTGCGCATGTATTCAACAGCTTTTCTTATAAGACCTAGCCTGTTTTATGGAGCAATCTGGAAAGGATATTAACTATTGATGAGGTGTTTAGAGAGCCAAGAAGGTGAAGAAGATAAGATATTGCTGATACGAGGTAGCAGCTGAGTACAATGGTTTTCTTCTTCAAGTCAATAAAAAACACTCAATAGCAGAAAAGTCAGTAATCCGGATTGATTGGAACCAGACCCTGTTTTAAGAAAAACAGTCTTAGCAGGCTGAGCAGCGGCTCACTGTGTGTCTTCTTATGGAGCAATAGAGATGAGAGGAAATAGCACGGCCCAGAAATGAGGAAATCATCTCTGATTTCTCTGAGACTGTCTCCTAGTATGTAAAATACTGAAATTATACCACACGATTCCAAAGACCCCTTACAGCTCTGAAATCATAGAACTGTATTTCTGCAATTAGCCCCTTCCCAAAGAGTAAGTCTTAGTAGGACTGCCATGGTAGTTTCCTTCACCTTATTCTATTACCAAGGAAATCAATGACATAGATGTTTTGCTTAACATCAGAGATTAAGGTGATACTTTATTATAAATACCTAGATGAATAGCTCCTAAATTACACTTATAGCAATGACCTGAATTTCTCCTTTTATTTCTAATAACATGCACATTATTAGTGTGTTTTATACGTGAAATTTGCTAAAAGAATAGATCTTACCACATGCAAAAACATGGTAACTAGGTGAGATAATGTACATGCTAATTAGTTTGATTGTGGCAATCATTTTGCAATGTATACCTACATCAAAACAACCACTGTACACCTTAAATATATACAATTTGTCAGACGTGCTTCAAAAAAGCTTGAAAAACAAAGAATGTACTATATTCTGGAAAATATCATCCTTTCTTATAAAGTATTGCCTATAAACCAGTGCTTTACCTGAGCCTTTAATGGCCTTATCCAACTTTCTATCGGGCTAGCAGCTTCTGTGTGTATGGTATGTGATATAATCAGTAGAGTCCAAGTTACTGCCCCACTGCACCTCTGTGGCTATAAAATGCATCCTTTGGGCTGATGTGATATTGTCTGGGCTCACATGGAACAAAAGCCCTATAAGTCCTCAGATAGTGGTGCTAGCTAGGCCCCGACGACAGGAAAGGCAAAACCATGCCCAGAATATGTGAAATGCTGGTTCTTCTAACACAGAAAATGTCCTGTGTGAATAATTTGCCAACAGGAAGCCTGTTGGTCTTTTGAAAGATAATATTGTTTAGGGGATTCGGTATTGGTCTTTGCTCCAGGCAGCTTGGATATTTGGTGACACCAGTGGCTAATCAGTCTTGATAAGTGGGAGTTCATATTCTTGGACCTATACATAGCTTCCATGGCTACTTAATATACAAGTCCATTGTACAACGCTGGGGTGATCAAGACAGACTAGTTGAACTTTGATGGCTGTGTCATTTTGTCCACTTGGTTGTGGGGATTAACTGACTTTATGACTTGGTGGGTCTCACAAAGCTCAGCGTATGATGGGCATTTACAGTTGCATGGTCATTTGATGACTCAAAGTGAGGCCCTTTTACTCTAGTAGAACCTGATAGCATGCCAACAGCTATTTTCAAATATAATCTCCGATGCAGTTGTCATGATCTTACTAGGGCTCTAGGAACTTTAGTAGTGTGCTATGATTCTCCCACTGGTGCTTATAATAAATCCTTCAAAACGTCCTTCCCACCAGTGATGCTTGTGAGTACCATGGCATCTACTGGATCATACGGGCCAAGCATCAGGGCCACTTGTACCATAGCCTGCATCTACAGCAAAACCTTTTTCCTTCTCTGACCTCTTTTTAAAGCTGGGAAACTTTTATATCACCCAATATATGGTCAAAACAGTATTCCCAGGGTGAAATATAATATTCTACATCAAAAACTGAAAGCAACCCACCAGGAATTGTGTCTCCTTCCTTCTTGTGGGATACGCAAGGAACAATGTGTCTTTTACTTTTGGAGGATATTCTAGCATAACTCAGACCTCTGATCCCCCTAAAAATTTTATTGATATTGGAGGTCCTTGAGACCTGGTAGCATGGTAGCATTTATCTTGCACCCTCTGGAGGACAAATGTCTTACCAAGACCTCTAACATGCTAGCCATTTCTTTCTCATTTGGTCTGAATATATGAATATATAATTTCATTGATATAATGCACCACTATATTGTGTTAAGGGACTATAGAAGGTCTAGATCTCTTTGGACTATATTATGACAGAATTCAGGAGACTTAACAGACCTCTGGGCAAAAGTTGAATTATATACTGTTGTCACTTCCATGTGAATACAAACAGGTTTTAATCCCCTGCCATTTAACCTGAGATGTGATGCCGTTTTGTATTTTTCATCTTGTCTGAAATGGGGAGAATCAATTTAGAGGCTTCCACTTGGCCTTCCTCAATATTGTAGTGCTAATCCCAAAGACTAAGGAGCCACTTTGGTGTTTGTGCTAATAAACAAGTATGTCTGTTTGTGGATTGTGTAAATGACCAGAGGATGGGTCTAGAATTCAATGGACCCACTGTGAGCCCAACATTGGGCAGGACTTCATTTATGACTTGACCCCAAAATGACCCCAACTTTCTAATAGAGCATCCCTGAGGATACTTTGGTCAACATTGCTTCTGTGTTCAATAGTGCTGAAAAGTTTGCAGTATTCCTCTTTACCTAAGTACAGTTCATCAAATAAATTATCATAGCTCCTTGGTGGTAAGGACTAGGCAGGAATATCATGTACATGTGCAATGTTTCAGATTCTCTCCTCCTGGTGATCCAGTCTCTTCTGTTATCTATCTATTCTGAGTCTGAAATCTCACTCAAATTTTGATACTGAGAAAGGGTCTTACTTTTTATTGGGATGATGGCTTTCAGCCTCTTGATTATCCACCCTTGATTTCTTTTGATGGTACATATTGAGTCATACCTTCTTGGCTGCCCATATATTTTGATCCCAGGGATGCCATATTTTATTAATCATCTCTAACATTTTTAAGGTCAGGCCACCCAGCTGCCCCTCCAATTCTGCCACTCACTGCAATAATTGTGACCACGTGGCTTCTGATGGTTGAGTGATACCTCCTGTCCTCTATTGTTATAGTGGTCTTGTCAGACCCATTGCCAACAGAAGTCCAGTTCTATGGCAGCATCTCCTACTGTTAACCCTGGCTTACAGAGCAGAGCCACCACTGAACTTCTAAGTGATGCTATTGCCCCTCTCACCAGTGCATTAGATATTGCTTTGGTAAATATTGTATCCTTTGTGGCCACCATGTGCCACTTCTGCAGACTCAGAGGGTCTCTAGGAAATTGGGATTACATTATTTTCAGGAGAATCAGTCTGATGTTTTCATTTCGTTTGTCAGGATCCCATTCCACCTCAGCTAAGGCCTTGACCTTGGCATAGCAAACCTGCCTGTATTAAGAGTTTAAACTTCTTTAGGGCTCATTTATTCTTAAGATTAAGTTCTGGTACTCAGCATTCTCTGCCCTATCACTGTAGGAGATGAGGGCCGCTTTACATGCTATTAATGAAGCCCTCTGAATTTAACATTTAGCTTTGAATTGCCAATTAAATGATCTCGACTTTTCAACATCTTTTTTTCCTTAGCAATAATTATCTTATATTGTTCTTACAGCTGCCATTTCACCCAGGTTTCTCAAATCCTTGATAAATCACACTAGCCAATGAATTTCTTTTGCTGGTATACCATCTGAGTTCACCAGTGGGGATGTTTCAACAATTGAATTGCCACTTTGTGCCAAAGTCAACATGTGTTTTACTTACCACTTGAATGGGGTCATCTCCCTGGCAGCTGGGTGACAGATGTTCCAGTTCCAAATTTCATCCCATAGCTTCTTTCTTATACCCCTGCCAGTTCCAATCATCAAAATTGAGTCCCCTGGGAAATAGAATCAGAACTCTTGAAATTAGATTCAAAGGGTGTCTTAGTCTGCTCAGGCTGCTATAACAAAATACCATAGCCTGGGTGGCTTGAACTACAGAAATTTATTTTCTCACAGTTCTGGAGGCTGGAAAGTCAAAGATCAAGATTCTCGCAGGGTTTGCTTTCTGGTGAGGTCTCTCTTCCTGGCTGGCAGAAGGCTGTCTTCTCACTGTGTCCTCACATGATGGAGAAAGAGCAAGCTCTGGTGTCTCTTCATCGTTTATAAAGATGCCAGTTCTACCAGATCAGGGCTTTGCCCTTATGGCCTCATTTAACATTAACCACCTCCTTAAAGGCCCTATCTTCCATACAGACATATGGGGGATTAAGGCTTCAGCATATACATTTTAAGAGAATACAATTCAGACCATATCAATGTGTCAGGCTTTTATACTCCCCATCCATCAATCATTGAATGCAGGCCACTTGGGAATGTGTCATGGCCTTAGAAAGTTGGTTCCTTTCAGATGAGGCAATCTCCAAAGAAAGCTGACAGCTGAGGACTACCTGCCATTTGTACCTGAGTGGCATCCCCTATATGTGCCCCTGGAATAATTGCTTTCAGCTGTGAACCCCTCAAACAAGGCCATGACTCTTTCCTAGAGACAGCCTTCATTCAATAACTGGTTGAGAGGGACCAGTCGCCTTGCCCCAAGTCAGCACAATTCTGCAGGGCTCTCCCATCTCCCAAACCCCTGTAGGATTTCCTGGATCTTTGTTGTTTCTGCTTCACAGCGTCTTCTCTTTCTGCCAAGAAAGACTTTCCGCCATCACTCCCTACCTCAGATGCTGATCACTAGGTTACTGTCCAGCAAACTTTCTGTATATTCTCTCCCCGGAGAACCCAACCAGTGCCATTGGAAATCAATAAATATATTTTAAAAATTGAGGGATTTTGAAGCAAGGAAGTTTTCTTGGTTGCACTTAGGTCTTTACATACTGTAAAATTGCATAAAACACTACAATAATAGTAGCCAAAAGAAATATATCCACAAAATCTATATTAAGCAGGCAACCAAAATGCCATAAATATAAGATTATAATCACCTTTAAGTATGTATTGTGCAATGGTATCTTTTACGAAATAGTCTTTTTTATGAACCAGCACTTGGAAATGCAAAGTCAGTGAATTGCAATTCAGTGAATCAAAAGCTTAAAAATTGAAATTCAAATTAAATACCTTCTCTATTCATAGCCATATATCATGCTGAAAATAATCTATATTTTTACTAGACAAGAATAATTTAAGAAATGCTTAGAGAATTGTTTAACCTAATATTTGCAATCGTGTTATATTAATATTATTAAAAAATTTCTCTCAGATATATCAGACTACACATAGTCACAGCAAAGCTATTCTGCATCAACATATATGCCTCCCTCAGTCTGATGATGAATATGCTGTGGATGTTAAAAATTGATCGAACAAGAGTTCAATTCCTTTTCAGCTTCCAAAGTCCAAAGGTCATTGCATGCTGGGAAAATATTTTGAGTTGTTCAAAACTTTCCCATTACATAGAAAAAAATAATAAAAATCACTCAGGTCACCCAAATTCAGTGTTATTTATTTGAGACATATTCTGGTTTAATTCAGTTAGATTTTTTTAGCAGGTAGTATTGTTCAGTGCGTATGAACTCAGACTCTGATGTCAAATAAGATATTGAATTTTGGCTTGTCACTTACCAGTAACCTCCAGCAACTGAATCTCTGTAAGCCTCAGTTTCCTTATCTCTAAATCAGGATTGATCATAATAAAGCATGTACCAAAGAGTTGTTTTTAGAATGAAATGAGATAATGGATGTAAAGTGATTAGCAGGGACCCTATCACACCGCAAGCAGTCAAGAAAGGTGAGCTGCTGTTATTATGGCTTCTGTTTACCTGTTGGAAAATAAGTTGTATGTGAAAGGAGCTTTGGAAACTACAAAGAATTATGTATAATTAAGGGTTTGTTAAACTACTATCTCCCAAGCCATAGCTCCTTGATTAATAATGAGAGCCAGTCTTTGTCCCTGTGCCAAGGGCTAATATAATTATATAGTAGTAATCTTCACAGCAGCCTTCAAATTAGACTTCATTTTCCCCTTTCTATGTATGAAAGATCTGAAAATCAGAGGAGTAAATGATGTGTTCAAAGTCAAACACTTGGCACATAATGTAATCAAGTGCCAAATTTATGTTTTTCTGAATTCAAAGTTTGCAGTTCCTTCCTTATACTATATTAGCTTTCTAAGAAAATGGTAAGAATAATGACAATTAACTGCATTATTCTCTAAAAGCTCTTTCAATGTCAACATTTAAAGATGCTTTAATTGGTGAATTTCTCGTGCCTTACATTCTCATGGCTTAATCTCAGAAATTTTCCACAAAGGGAAGTTATAGCTCGCTTGGCTTTGTGAGTTTTTATGCAGTCAAATTAATAATGTCCATGTTCTTAATCTCAAAGTTGCTGGCAATTTTGTGATTCATAATAAGACACTAAACCATCCACTGGCAAAATACCAAAAACGATGAAACTTGGGTATTCATAGGTCTCTATTTTCAACACAGACACTTTACATAGTTTGCTGGTAAAATAAATAAGAATTTAAACGTAGTCGTAAGAAAATAGCACTTTCTTAGTATTATTTTTTCCCTTTGGCTTCAAGAGAAGGCGATTGACTGAGGAGGAAACAGAAATAAGGTCAAATATACCTACTTTTTATAAAGGAAGGCAGAAATAGGAAAGTAAGAGAGAAGAAACTTTTTGAGCATTATCTAGAAGTTGGCTCACTGTAAGTCAGGCACAGGTGGTTTGGCAGTTTGCTGTAGGTAATGAGGATACCTGGCACCTACATAACTGTTAGAGGCTTCTGCCAAACTAAGATCCTGAGAGAGTCATGTATTAACATTTTACAGACAGTTTATATCTACCTATTATCTATCTCACAACAACTCAGGGAGCTGGATGGTAATAGCATTTTCTTCTGTTTTTTAAAGAAGAATATAAGGCTGAAAGAGGTTAATATTTTTCTGAGTCACAAAAATAAGGGTTAAAAGAATAAGTAATCTCTCTCTCTCTGGGTCATATTCTGGATAAATCTTTACTCTAAAATAAGACCTATTTCTCTGAATATAATGACAAAGAGAATGGGCCAATCTAAATTTTCGTGTATTTCATTTATATCTATCTATCTATCTATAGATAGATAGATAGATATACCAACATATATCTACTTATTTGGAAAAGTCCTTGAAAACTCTAAAAACTAACTTTATTTAGATTCCTTCAATCCCCTTAGAATTTATGTTTCATCTACTCTTTAGCTCTGGATATGTAGTGTAGTAAGACATAACACAGAAGGAAAAATTCAATAATGACTAACAAAAATTATATATATATTTGGTATGATGTTAACTGTTAATTATTCTTCACTAAGTACTAGGGAATTGGTGAAAGTTTTACCTAGGAGTCATCAGTCATGTTTCTGCCTCTTGATTTCCGTTAGAAAATGCATAATCTTTTGTTGTTCTATTTCTGGGGCTAATGCTACACATTCTGTGATTTTATATAGGACTTGGTCCAAAGCTGTTCTTTTACTTCTTGCTAACAACACTAATTTCTTAAATTAAGTAGGTTTTATAGTCTCTGTGACTATCAGTCCAGATCTACAAATTAAATTTCAGGCTTTCACTTTAGTCCAGTAACTGTACTTCCAGATCCTGCTTTTTTCCAGCTGTCTCCCCTGAAATCTGCATCTTTTGGGTTCAGCTCAGCTCTTGAATCATTCATGACTAATGCAAGCATTATGTTAGGAGCCGTGTGTCCCACAAAGGCTAGGTCCCAAATTAATGCTGTCTTCATAGGAGTTGAAGTGTGCTCACCTTGCCTTTATCCTCTACTGTGCATTGCCCTTTTGGCAAGATTGATTGGACTTCTCTCTTGGTTACATGCGTAACCATTGCCTTCTTGAGATGTATGTTCTTGTATTAGGGCTGACACCCCGTCCCTGGCTTAGGTTTGTTCCTATAACCTAGAAAGGCAGATGCCTATCTTTTATAACCCCAGTTATCATCTGTACTTTTGCTGCCAAAAAGCTCTTTACCCAGAGTCACCATGCAATTAATCCCTGTGAACTTGAATATCTGCTGTTGTCAATATTTCTGCAACCATACCCATCCTCACATTTCACATGGAATAGAGCATTTATTTTTTAATGTCAGGTTAGATCATGGTTACTCCAACCTTTTGGAGAAAGATTTTAGGCTTCTGATTCTCCCTTTGGTACTAATCCCAAATGCATGCTAGACCCCACATTCAAATTCTCTTTCTATTCATCCCAACATCCTTCCTAGTCTCCAATTTTGGTAATTTGAACTAAGCTGCATAAAAAGTTTGAAAATTCCTCTTGGGTCATTTTAATAGCAGGTCAAATCTAGTAGTGGAGCAGAAGAATCCGCTCTGCCCTTTTTTCCTGTACTTTCCCAGATCCATCCCAGCTCCCTGATTCTTAACGCTCCATTAGTGAAAGGATAGATAGTTGATGATGATAGATAGACAGAAGTCGACAGACAAAATCGTTTTCTTTGTGTTCCATGAGAAAGCTAGTTTAGAAAACAAATAAATAAAAGTTCTCTTTGCCCTTTGTAACTCTATTCCAAAGAGGCCCTCTTTCATACCGTAAGCCCACTGGATGTTCCTTATCATTTCATTTTGCCTGTGATGCACAGCAAAGATTCTTCTCTCTGGGGATGGAATGATTGTCAGAACTTTATAATTCTCCTGGAGAAATTCAAACCAAAGTATTAAGAATAAAGAAAAAAAAGGGTCGCCCTGTCTTCAGGGAACTTAAGATATACTGAAGTAGACAGTAAAGAGTGAAAGCATGACTGTCCATTAACACCAGGTATCCTTCAGATTTTTGTGAACTTTATTTTATCTGTCCTTACATTGATGTATATTATCTTGTCCTTATCACACGTGGATCCAGGATGGACCTGACAAATGCCCTGAGGAAGGAAGTTGACCGCAGATTGGTGTTCCAGTAAATGGAACACTATAGTGTGAGGTCTTTGTGTAAAGTAGCCAGAAAAAAAAGAACATAAAAAAGAGCATGCAAGCTGAGTCCCTAGAGATAGATGACAGACAAACAGTGGAAAATAAGAACATTTTTTAAAATCCGAGTTATAAGTACCTGAACAATAAGAGGCAATGAAAACATTCTGAAGAAAGGAAACACTGGAATAGACTGGGAAATGCATGTGAAAGGTAAAATCTGAAGAAAGGGCTCCAAGAGAACCATCGCCACAAAAGCCAGAGTGCCTCCAAGTTGCTTTAACTGGACATTAGTTTCTAACCAATGTAAAGTTCAAACTATGGGTCAAAATTGTGTTTCTATTTTCCCCACACATCTCTGTCTTGCGTTTGCCAAGACAACTAATCCACATGCCTGTCTATTCATGCCCAGAATGCTAGAAGTAATTTCTAGATGATGTAAAGTCATTGTGTTTCTCATATGTTGGAAGTTTAGGAGAGTCTCAGGATTTATTGACAAAGGAATGTCTAGTAAGGGAGTCAGACTGGATTACCTATCTTGCAATTTGTGGATGAATATGGAATAAAAATAAAAATGGCAAAGTCTCCTATCTTTAAAATCACAGAATACCAGAGGTGGAAAGGAACTAAAACACTTATAAATTCAGCCTTTTAAAAAGTAAAGACTCAGTACAACTAGAAGGACCTACAACTAGAATATACAACTATGTACTGGGGGGATTTGGGGAGAAAGAAAAAAAAAGTGAAGAATCTTGGATATGTGACTCTGACTTATTTTGGTTATCCGGCTTCCATTTGACTATCTTGAGGAGCAGGGGTAGCTCCTCACTCTTTACAATGTTATATCAACACCTGCTTCCTATAATCTCTGTCCACGTGAGATTTATGGAACAAGACAGCACTCGGTATTTTCTCATCCACATGACAGCCATTCAGAGATTTGGAAGTGTATCTATTGCCTCTCCTGAATCAACAATACACCCAGATATTCCAGTTCTTTCTATGATTCTGCCTATATGTAGACTTCTCAATCACTTCACCATCTTAGGCACCCCTGGTAGTTTTTCAGTGTCCCTGCATTTGTAGTGTCTCACCACTCAGTCATGTCTAAGATTTAATCACCAAGACAGCTATTCAAGATCATGCGTGTTCCTTGTGTGTTTGTTTTGATAGTGTAAGGAAATGTGGAAACATTTGTTCTTAGGAGATAATGTCAGAAGTAGATCTTTACGCTTTTCTCTAAGTGGGCTCATCTTTCTAATCTAACTCATTTGTTATACTGGAGCACAAAGAGGTACAAAAATAAAATTCTTAAAGTTGTTGAAAAGGTGACGCTGTCTCAAAGTAGAGATAATTCACTTTCGCTCTAGCATACAATATGAGAGGAAACTACCATGGACTTAAGTGAACGGGTTACAAACTGCACCTACTATTATGCTTTATACCCACTAGTACTCTATACATATTTGGTTGAGATGTAATAATAGAGTCTATGACCTTGGGATGCAGTGAAGCAAGAACAGCATGAGTTACAAAATCAAGTAAGAGTGCGTTTGAGTCTCTTCAACAGCATCTTTCAGCTGCGTGACATCAGTCAAGTTAGTTAACCTTTCTAAGTTTCATATATGTAAAATAGAAAGATAGCACCTTCCAGTAAGATTGAAATATACAAATAGGGTCCATATTTAAATATGTTACACACAGAAGATGCCGCATAGTAGAGTGCTATTGTATCTGATGCAATTATTGCAATGATGAATTTGCTCATATCTGTTTGATATGTCTTTGACCTTTCATGTATACGAGCATATACAGACAACAGTTATACATGATACCCGCATACAGAATGTATAGATGTAATAAAAGTCTAAAAATCAAGATTGTTGTATACAACTTCCAAAAAGTGGTTAATAAGCCTTTGCTTTAGAAATGAATTTGGAATATATTAATTCACTACGCATTACAATTTATAATTAACTTGAAAGGAGTGGCCATAACAATATTAGGGAATTGAGTTATCCAAGTGACAGAACTAATCATTTACAAGGTAATTCGATGTCATTCACTGATGGGATACAATATATTGAATTTGGTAAATCAGGAAGTGAGAAAAAATATGGCACAATGTAATAAATATATTATAAGGCTTAGGAGAAAATTTCCTTGATCAAAGAAGGAGTGTTTCCTGCTTTTAAGAGCTGATTACACTTTTACATAGTTTTACATTAAGGGAGTAACCACTTCATCAACCAGATTAGGGAAATTGGGCCTAGAGATTAATGGAGTGACAAATGTTTCAGTCAGAGTTCTTTCATATGAATTATATTCCAAATTCAGTCACTTAGTTGAGTATAATATTGGACAAGTAAATTAACTATGATGATTCTTAATTCCCTCAGCTATTTTATGGAGAAGATAAACTTACCTTCACAACACCTCATTTAAAATTACTTAAAGGATATAATGAAATAATATATATGAATGAGTATTGTGGCTTTAAATTGGCTATAAAATATCAGGTGCCAGTATAATAATGAGAATGGAATATTTCATAAATGTGCTTTGATGATTGCTTATTCATATGGAAAAAGTCATATTAGATTTCTGCCTCACATCATTAAGAAAAATAAATTTTAGTATGGTTAAAACTTAAGGTAAAAGAAAAAACTTTAAAATTTCAGTATGTTAAAAGGAGTTTAGACTTCCTCTTCTGGACAAGATGAAGTAATAGGTATCTGATCTAACCTCTAGGAAAAACACACAAACGAAGACAAAATATAGGGCACAACAGTTTTTTTTTTTTTTTTTTTTAAGGATTGGCACCTGAGTTAACAACTGTTGCCAATCTTTTTTGTTTTCTTATTATCCCCAAAGCCCCCCAGTACATAGCTGTATATTCTAGTTGTGAGCACCTCTGGTTGTGCTATGTGGGACGCTGTCTCAGCATGGCCTGATGAGTGGCGGCGCCATGTCCGCGCCCAGGATCTGAACTGGCGAATCCCTGGGTTGCCGAAGCAGAGCGAGCGAACTTAACCATTCAGCCATGGGGTGGCCCGGGCACAGCAGTTTTGAAGATGCTGGCAAGTGAGCAATATAGGACATTGATCCCTGAAATACGAGAAACAAATGAAGCTAGTCATATAAATAACCTAGCTTATTGCCTTATGAGAGTTATCAAACTGTGGTACAGGGAAGAGGAACCCAAGCGGAGTCCAGCTGACTATGAGTTAAAGAAATGAAGCTGAGTCCAGGAGACCACAGTGGCTAGACTTTGCAGCACAAAGCACCAAAGATGACAAAACTGCCTAGACTGAGAATTCCAGACATCAGCACAGAGCAGTTCTGGGGTATCTAGTAGAGTATAGATCAGCAATTGCATGTGAGTAAATTACTCAAGGCTGGGGAAAGAATCATCAGATCAAATGAGAAGGAATCATACCTGTGTTGACACAGGGTTAGAAATAGTGCCTGTTCCCACTAGTCAGAATGATAAACTTCATGATTTGTCTAGCATTGGTTAGAGTACTCAGAAGATCCTTGCTTTAGTATTGAAAAATAATTAGTCCTAGGCTAAATATGGTTCACTTCCCATTTAAAAATCTTAAAATCAAGTCCTGAAAAGATCAAACTGTTTTAAAATAACATAACTGCATCCAAGAACAAAAATCAAGAATTTTTATAGGCAAACAAAAATACCCAGCACTCTACAATGCATAATTTACAATGTATGGCATCCAATTAAAAATTATCAGGCATGCAAAAAAAAGTAGGAAAATGCAAATCATAATAAAGAGGAAAATCAATTGATTAAAACTGTTCCATATCTAACAGATGTTAGGATTATTAGACAAGGAAATTAAAAGTTATTACAATTGTATTCCATATGTTTAAGAAAGTTAAATAGACATATGTATGTTACAGAACATAGAAAAGACAAAAATTAAACCTCCAGAGATGAAATTATAATGCATTAAATAAAAAAATACCATAGGTGGAATTAAAAGTAGACTAGACATTATAAAAAAAAAAAAAAACCCAGAGAGAGAGAAAAAATGTAACAAAAAGACCAGAGTATCAGTGAGCTGTGGAAAATCTTCAAGCATACTAGAAAAGAAAGGTTGAGGACAGAAAAAACACTTAAATGATAGCTAAATATTTATTAAATTCAACAAAAACTATACAGCTTCAAGACAATCAATGATCTCCAAATGTAAGAAACTTCAAGAAAACTCCACAAACCCTCATCATAACCAAACTGTTCTATGTTTCAGTGATATAATAATATTGATTATTACTTAAAAATTTTTACATAAAAATTTTGTGAGGTATTTGAAACTCTTTAAAAGATCATCATGTTAAAAATAAGAACATGGTAGTGAGGGCTATATAACATATGTAAAACAAATGTATGTCAGCAATACTACAAAGTCTGGAATAAAGGAAAAAGAAATATAGCATTGTAACTTTCTTACACTATAAGTGAACATATATAGCACTAGAATATAGACTGCCATAAGTTAAATATAAGTGAAAGTGTAAACTTCATAAAAAATCAATAATAAACACAAAACAAAGGAAATAAGTCAAAAAAGCAAGATGAAATGAAACCATAAAAAACAGAGTTAATGTAAAAGAAGGCAGAAAGAGAGGAAAAAGTGAACCAAGAACAGATGGGCCAAATAGAAAATAAATAGAAACATGATAGATTTAAACAAAACCATATCAATAATCACATTAAATGTTAATTGTCTAAACATCTTAATCAAAAGGCAGAGATTTTTACCAGATTATAAAATAAAAACAAAACCATCAAAAGACCTCTTTCTTTCTGTGTATCTATAACTTACAGAAGCTGAAATATGATAATATACATCTGAAATTTACAGGATGTTAATAAACCAATGTGACCTCAATAAAATCATTTAAAAAAAACAATAAAATATTATGAACTTTGTACCAACAAAATTTCACAACTAGATAAAATTGACAAATTCCATGAACTGCACAAACTGCCGAGGCTCACTCAAGAAGAACTAGACAACCTGAATACAATGTATCTATTAAAGATACTGAACATCTTCATTCGAAATACCTCCAAATTGAAGACAGTCCAAATATCTATCAAAATATGAATAAATGAACAAATGATGATATGTCCATACTATGGAATACTACTTACCAATAAAAAGGAAACAAGTATTGACACACAATACAATCTGATGCATCTCTAAATAATTATTCTCAGTGAAAGAAGACTGACAGACATATGCATGAATTTATATGAAGTGCAAAAAATAAAAAAAGAGGCAAACTAATAGTGACTTAAGATCAGAATTTGCCAGGGAATGGGGGTAAAGCTAGGGAGGGATTACCAAGGGGTACAAAGAAAGATTTTGAGGTGGTATATATATTCATTATTTTGATTACAGTGATTTTTTGGGGGTACACATCTACGGCAAAACTTATCACATTGTACACTTTACATATGTGCAGTTTATTTCATGTAACTAACTACATTCCAATAAAGCTGTTAAAAATCAAGATTTAAATGTATGTAGAAGGATCATGAGAAAATGGAAAATTTCTGAAATCAGAGGCCTAAGAACCTAATCGTGGCATGTAGTAAAAATTCCACTCGTAATAATAAGGTGGCAAACAGTGAAAATTTGTGAGGTGTTATGAGTGGAACTTGCATGTAAATATCAAATCCGATCTCTAGTGTAGATCTGAACAGTAGTAAAACCAAACACAAAATGGTTATGAATGGAGCCACAGCCCTACTTGTTTCAGAAAACATGAATTTCAGAGGCAGCTCTTTACAGAATAAATGAAAAAGGAATCATAGCAAAGAGAAAGAGGATATCAACCAGAAATTTCAAAGAACTGCCTTCTAGAAAAAAATGATTTAGTATTTTAATTGGAATAACATTTTAAGAGACACATTATCTGCAATAGGATGGAAGAAATTATAAATACCAAATAGAAGTAGATATCTATAGTGATGAAATAAACTGAAATTATTATGAAGTAGATATCTATAGTGATGAAATAAACTGAAATTATTATGAAATGAGCATAGAGATGGGAAAGATAAACCTAAAATATAAGAGCAGAACTAAAATTTTTAATGAAGGTTTATGAATAGAATATCTCAAAAAACATCAAATAAATTATATGAAGCACATATTTAATAAACTCATTAAGAACCAGAGAAACAAAGAGTTGAAAATGATTGGATGACAGATCAGAAGGACACAAAAAAGAAATCTAATCTAGTGACTAGAGTAGTTCATCAACAAGAAAAAAAAATCTGTATTCAAGAATCAAAATTAACACTATTTAGAAAAATTATGAATATGGAACAATATCTGGGCATAGAGATCAAAATGGTTGACTATTGGCGCCAGTCCGGTGGCGCAGTGGTTAAGTTTGCAGGTGCTGCTTCAGGGGCCCTGGGTTCCCCAGTTCGGACCCTGGGTGTGGACATGGCACCGTTTGGCAAGCCATGCTATGGTTGGCGTCCCACATATAAAGTGGAGGAAGATGGGCGCAGACGTTAGCTCAGGTCAGCCTTCCTCAGCAAAAAGAGGAGGCTTGGCAGCAGATGCTAGCTCAGGGCTAATCTTCCTCAAAAAAAAAACCAAAACAACAACAAAAGGTTGACTATGTTAACAGCAAAAATGATAAACAGAAAACCACAGGCAAAAATATCCTATTTATATTTTTAATTTTAGGTCAAAGGGGAAAATGCTTTAATATGCAGGAATCAAAAATTACAGTTTGTCTTAAAGGAACAAAGATAACTAGACTCTCCATGTCAGTTAAAATTTGTAGGTTAGAAACCAAAAAGGTTTTAGTTAACTTAATCAAGGGCTATTTTTGGATGAATATTATCACCTCTAAGTATTTATTTGTTGCTTGAGAAAAAAAAGCTTGGGAAGCAATAAAACAAAAGAAAAATAACCAAACTTTTTTATTAGCTTCACATAATTTGAAACTAGAAACTATAAATGCCAATAGCAGAATGGAAAACGGCAAAACAATCTCATTCATGAACATAGATACAAATAATCTAAACAGATTATTAACAAACTGGGTTCAGAAGGATATAATCCTTCTGTGCTCCTTCCTCCATGCAAGGATTGTGTTTAACACTGAAAAACAGTATCATTCTCCATATTAACACATTACAGGAGAAAAACATGATAAGCTTATCTCAACAGATAAAGAACTCATGCAGCTGATAATATTAAAGATCCATTTATGATAAAAGTTTATCCAACCTAGAAAGAGAAGGTAACTTCCTTCACCTGATAAAAGATATTTATAAAAACCTATAGCAAGTATACTTAATGACAAATGTTAACTTTTCTTTTGAGAGAGAAAAGATAAAGATATCTGGTATCACTAGTTCTATTCCATATTGGGCTAGGGTTCCTAGTTGGCGTAAAAGGATGCAATAAAAAATATTAGAAAGGAAGAAACAAAACTGATTATTTGCAAACCAATATGATTATATGCATAGAAAAATCTATAAGATCTTACAGATATATTTTTAGAGTTAATAAGAATTTAGTAAGATTTTGGGATGAAATATCAATGTCTAAAATTCATTGGCTTTTGATATATTAGAAATAAAGTTAGAAAATAAAGATTAAACATACACTTTTAAAGAATACCAAAATTTATGAAGTACTTAGGAAGCAATCAAACATAAGATGCAGAAGATCGATGGAGAAAATTTATTATGAGTAACCTAAATGGATATAGAGGTAAGATATGTTCTTTGTTTGAAGGAATCAATATATTTTAGATGCAATTCTCCTCATATTGATTTATAGGTTCAATGCAATTCCACTTTTTTTAAAGCATGATTTTATAATTAACAGAGCAAAAATGAAAAAAAAAATAGCAATATTCTTGAACAAGACTAAAGGGGAAGGATTTACTTTAGAATAGATGAAGACATCATAAAGATCAAAATAATTAAGACTGTAGTATTGGTGAAGGAATGCAGAAACCGACAAATTGAACATGATATAGAGGCTTAAAAAATTCCATATATACATGATATATGGAAGCGGCATTGCAGTCAGTGAGAAATGCAAAATGCTAGGACAATTGAGAAAAGAATATAATAGCATCATTACTTCATAGTATAAAAAATGATTATAAGTAGATCAAAGACATAGATAAAACTATAAAGCTTTTACAAATTAACATAACTGAATCTTTTCATAACCCTAAATGAACTACAAAAATTATTAATCGTAAAGGAAAAGACAAATCATCAACTATATCTAGATTAAAAATTCAATTCATCAAAAGGTACCACATGGAGTGAAAATCAAAGTTATCTGCAACATACATAACCAACAAAGTTTAAGCATCCAGAATATATAAATAATTCCAACAATTAAATAACAAAAGACTTTAAAGAACAACAGAAAATTGGAAAAATTAAATTTGATCAGCACTTCATAAGAGAAAAACATACGGTCAGTAAATATGAACATATTCTCAACTACAGGGTTGTCTTATTTCATAACTCTGGGCGATACAATTCACAATGTTAATTCAAAGGGCAGCCTCGCTGTCTGATCACCTTCCATATTTGATCAAATTCTTCATCCCCGCCATCACCCAAGTGATATCTGATCACCCTGGCCTGCCTACAGCAAGAATCCCCCTACTCTTGATGTCTGATGTTGTAAATTTCTGTCCACTGACCCCCTTACTCCACTAGTTGGCTATAAATCTCCACTTGTTCTTCTTGTATCCATAGTTGAGCTCCATCTCTCTCCCCTATTGCAATTGTCTTGACCCACATTGTGATAGTTCTGAATAAAGTCTTTCTTACTCTTTTGAGAAGTGTCAGAATAACTTTTTTCTTTAACACTGTGACCATTATTGTATTCCACAAGCACGTGTCCCTTACCACACTTCTTTGCTTTAAACCAGCTGACAACTCAACTCCTCAAGTATGCCTTCCAAATAGACACTCACTATGGGATCAAGTACTGCAAAGCTATCGTCTCAAAGAAGTCATCGTACACATACACATGATTTGTTACATCATTCTTGAGACAAAGAATTTCTGGATTACAAGGAGGATCTAAGTGATGTAGGATTGTGAGCAGCAGGTAGGTGGAGAGGTGAGGAAATGGTGTTCATTCTTTTACTTTTTTATCCATGCCCAGATAAATAGGCTAATTTTCTTGGCTGAATGCCCGGTACAAAGAGAACAATTCTGCCAAAACAGGGATGAAGCCAGATACAGACTGCCCATTTGTAAGTTAGATTTACATCCCAATTTATTTAACCAAGAATCTAGAAATGCAGCTAATCTGTATGGCCACACAGAATAGAAACATTTGGCTTCTCCCAGGTGCGTTTCCCAAGGTTCCACAGAGACCCTAATGGAAATGTGCAGCTGGTACTAACAGTTTGTGCAAAGATGATCTTGCTGATTTCAACATGCTTAATTGTTGCCGTGCCACAGTCTTGTTATGCTTTAGCTTATACCATCATTCAGGAAGGATTTAGGCAAGCTAACTGTGCATGTACTTGTTCTATTTAAGGAAATATCTACAAAGAGCCAAACTCAGAATTAGCAAAATCATATTCTTACCCTAAGTAAAAAGCAGTCACTTATCTGACACACCCAAATCTAACTGGTTATTGACTCTTGTAATATTGGTTTTCTGCTATTCTGCTCCTATTTTGCTCACTAGAGAGCCTGGAAACATTTGATAAAGCTAGTCAAAAAGGAAATCTTACACTGAAACTCTATGCCGATTTAGTAGGTACAGCTAAAAGAAAACATTCACACAAATAAACGCGGTGGAACAATGATACACCAGGAAAAATCAAACAATAAGCTTGAGTGACAATATTGAATATCATAAAAATATAAGGAAAGGTAAAATTATGAGCTAGCACAAACTGGGTTGATTTATATTAGCTTGACAATGAATCTAAATATACAATTAATATTTAAACAATATTCATGAGTTTTTATTTTCCAATAATCTACTATAAGGTAAGGAGATACATCTACCAATCCAGCTGATTTTGGAAATATTAGCATGTCCCTTTTATTTGTTGATTTTCAAGCAGAAAACAATAATGCATAGATTTTTTAAAAATATACAGAAAACTTTATACCTACAAAAAGCACAAAGAATGTCTTGACATCAAGAAAAAAGAAACTGCAAGCATCAAAAAAAAAAATACTATTTATAAAGGATGAAAAATTGGTCAGGAAATTAGATGCCAGATTTTAGGAACACATATAGAGATTTTAGAGAAAAACTTTATGTTCCAAGAATTTTATGCCCTGCCAAGTTGTCATTCACTTGTATGAATGCAACAGAAAGACATTTTCTGCTTTCTATGGGCTTAAAAGAATTTTCCTAATGTCTGGATTTTGGAAGATAGACTGAACACATGCTGGATTTGCCCATGTCTCACCAAAACCCAGAAAAATGATATAAAAGTTATATTAAATTCAAGTTAATGAATACTTAGTAACTATCAAATACATAAAAGAGAATTCTTTGTGGTCAAGAGGCATGATGTACACCCAGAAAAACTATCAAAGTAAGACACTGTGGATACCATAAACCTTAGACATCTAACAAAATGTCAACGTGAATGATCCATACAAATCTGCTTGAGAAGCCGGAGTTCACTGGCCATTAAAAAAAAAAAAAAAACAGAAAAGATAGACAAAATGTTTACACTTTAGGACAGTAAATACAAATTTTTAAACACTTAATGTACTAAAAAGGAAATAAAAAGAAAATTGAAAAATATTTAAAACTAAGCAAAACTTATAATCTCAAGTTATGGAATGAAGCCATAATGGTAAAAAGGGGACCAAAAGAAACGTACTCTTCAGTGAGCTTACTAGAAAATAGTATACTGGGGCCAGAAATTATACACATCAGTTCATGTATGTAAAGGTATAACTTTCTTGGTTTTCTCTAACTGGCTTTGTCTTCCTGTGTAGACCCTGTCCTCTCTGCGGCTGTTAAGAATTTGGACTGGGGAGCCACCTGCCCAAGTTTGCATCTAAGCTCTGCCATTTCCTGATTGTGTGAATTGGGAAATTTCCCTGTGCCTCAGTTTCCTCATTTGTAAAACAAGGACAATTATAGTCACCTACCTCATGTGGTAATTGTTGGAATGAATGAGCTATAGTATAGATAAACTACTCAGAATCATATCTGGTCCATACAAGTGTTCGCTACTATTTCTTTTTATATTGGAGGCCAACTATTCTTAAATTTTTCAATTAAATACAGGGGATGCCTTTTTGTTTTAAACCATTTTCTTTGTGGTAACTATAGAGTCACTTTGAAAATCACATTCCATATTAAAATTATTTTATCACCTTGCAGCTTAGGCGTCAACATATGAATTTTTCGGGGACACAAACATTCAGACCAAAGCAGTCCATCAGAGAAACCGTCTGATTCTCAGGCTTTCTTTTTTGGAAGAGTCTTAATTATTGATTCAAATATATGTCTCCAAATAATCTAGTCCTCTTGGTGTGAGTTTTGGTAGTTTGCGTCTCTCAAATAGTAGATCCATTTCATCTCTATTACAGAATTTAATGAGCATAATTTCATTCATAGTATTTTTTATTATTTTTATTATCCTTTATGATTTATTTATTAGCCTTTATCACCCACGGAATCACTAGCAATGCTCAATCTTTCATTTCTCTTTTTTCTTGGTTAGCCTAACTAGACATTTATCACTTTCATGGATCTTTTCAAAGAACCATATTTTGCTGTCATTGTTTTCTTTTCTAGTACTTCCCTATTATACCATTAAGATATTATAAAAATATCTTTACATTTCTAAATTTGTGTATGGCTGTTTTTAAAAATCCATTATTCTTTCAATAGTCTTCTTGCACTTTCACATTTTTGTCTTAAAATATTTTACTGTTTTCCAGTGTCTCTGGATTAATCTGGGGTTTTCAGCTACAGCTCCCCTGATTTGCAGCTGGCTAAAGGGATCATTTCCAGATTTAATGGTGATAAGAGACACTTGTTTTCAGTCCCACCCCCTGATTTCATATATGCTTACTTCCCATTCTAATTTCAACTCATAATTATACTTGTCCCTGGCAATTCCCTTTATTTCTTGCAAGCTAAAAAAAAAGTATTGAAAAATATTTGTGCAGAATGCCTCAAAAGATCTTTTCTTTCATCTGTAAGTAAAATCTCCCTTAAAAATATAAATTGCAGAAAACAAAGCTAAAAGGTATTTTAGTAGAATGAGGGACTAAACATAAATAGAGTTAGGAAACAACTAAAACAGGAAAATGTATAAAGAGGACGCTTACTAGATTCATGTTGTATTTACTTTGTTATCTATAAGCAGCAAATTGCTAAAATATGGCTGGTAGATTTTATTATAATTGAATGTGACAAATTAGATATTACTTATAAAACCAACATCATTTGTTAAACATGAATACAATTTGATTGCTACTATCATTCGAAAATGAGACGAGCTCTGAATTTCGCTTTGTTATTCTTGTTCTTACGTAGCCTCTTTTTTTCTATTATTGAGGATAAGTTCAATAAAGACCATGCAAACTAGAAGCCAAAAGCTTTTAAGATCAGGTCATTTATATTTGGCCCAAAACCGCAAAGAATTAGTCAAACTTATCCACATGGAGATTATTTAAATATATACATTTTGTTGTTGAAGAACTATGCAATTCTTGAGGATGGAGACGCTGTTTCCTTGACTATTACATCCCTATTACAGTGACTTGCAAATAAAAGGATCTTAAAATTATCAACAAAGAAACAAATACCATCTCATGGTTCCTTGCTGCAGAAATTCAACAGAATGCACTGTCATAATCTCTCATTTATTCTTTTTTTGTTGGTTTGTTTCAAGCAGTTGAAGACAGTGGCAAAAAATCAAGAAAAATTAGGTATTTCTTCATATAATGTAAAGAGTGATGTGCAAATTCTTTAGTGTGATCAATGTCTAGTATGTGTCAAGTAAAGATTTCATGTAGCCTTCTCAGATTGAAAGGCATTTGTGTTAAATATCAAGAAATATTATTAAAAATGAAAGTGGAGATTTTCTGCATAGTGAAATATCTATATCACAGAAGATTATATAAAATGAGAATATATTATCAAATTATTAAAAAGCGTGAGAGAGTTAAGATGATAAAGAATCCCAAGTAATAACTGTACATCAGTTAAGAAACTGGTATCATTTGCATTCTGTGTGATATCAAAATTATCTCTAAAGAAAAATGAGAAGACTTTCAATAACAGTAATTTTTCCAATTCCAAAGTAAATTATGGAACTTATAGTTTAAAGGAATATATTGAATTATATGTTTGGAAAATTTAAAAAAAATTTTTTGTGAAAAATCTAGATCTGAAACAAATTTGAAATATTTGGGTTGAAGATATGGTAGAAGAAATACTATTTTATGAAAATTTAGTGTCTACTGCCAAAGTTGATGCCAACTTTAAAATTGTTTCCTAATTTCTTTTTCAAGTAAATGGTCTGAATTAGAGGAAAAGAATAATCAGACTAGAGCTTTTTCCATAATTCTGGAATCCTAATCATATTTTCAGGGAGGAAAAATTCTGTTTGTAGAATATATAGTATCATTTCATAAAAAAGAATTGCCACTCAATGCTTTATAAAATAACTATTTAAATATGAAAATAAAGGAACACAACAGAGCTTTATCTTTCATGTTTCCTGGGATAGGAAAATAAGCTAACATATGTAAGTTAACTCTGCCATTGATATCATGTGATCAATCATATATATATAAAATGATTACAGATAATATTTCCACTACATTGACTTCTTCTCAATGTTTACTTTTATGTTTTATTTTGAAATTTTAAACACAAATTGTATCTTTGCTTTTAAAAAGAGACATCTCAGTAAGATTAAGCAATTCTAGTATGGCAATCTTCCTCAAGCAAAAAGAGGAAAATTGGCAACAGATATTAGCTCAGGACCAATCTTCTCCACCAAAAAAAAAAAAAAAAAAAAAAAGGAATGTCTAATATGGTTAGGTAGGAACTGAATGCCCATGGGTTTATGTGTCATCAGGTCATCAGGATATTTTGAAACTAACAGTGAATTATGAACCAAGAGCTCGGCGGGTTACTCGGAGATATTCATGAGTCACTTTATTTCCGTGCATAACACCCTGAGCTGCTGTTTTTCCTCGGTACCAGCAGAAGAATGCACTACGCAGATTGAGCTCCAGAATCTGTTGCAGATCTAATAATCTATGACTCTGCTTTGAAATTAACCTTCTCCCATCCAATAATTTACATTAAGTTATGCAGAGAAAGAATATTAGTATAGATTTAGGTTTGTCTGAATGTACCATATTTATGCTAACGTTGTTCGTGAGAAATTTACAAATAACACAAAATACGGAAGTAATTATACACTAACTTTAAAATTATGAAACTGCTCAAAAATTTTCTGAGCTAACATTTTTTGGATGTTTATAATATCATATAACGACTGTTTTTTTGGAGAATGGTTCAAGATGTGAGCAGGAAGACCCTGAACTCACCTCCTCCCAGGGACAGAGTCTACAGCTCCATATGGAACAATTTTCTCTTAAAAAACCTCAAGGCTGGCTGAGTGATGGCTACACACGGGGCAAAGGAGAAGAAAACCACACCGCGGCAGGTAGGACAGTCTGGGACACAATCTCGCCATAAACCCCTCCCCCAGGGGGGTGACCCACAATTGGGAGGGCCTCAAAATCTGGAGCTTCTCCATGAAGAGCAAAGGTTCAAACCCCACATTGGGCACCTCAATTTTCAATACCTGCACCTGAAAGACAAGCTCCCGCAAACATCCAGTTTGGGAAAGGAACGAGTCTGGTGTCCTGAGACCTGCAAGATTGTAGCCAGATGAAAACCTCTCTAAAGGGCTCTCACATTGGGGTTCGCCCACCCGGGACCCAGCTTAGAGGCAGCCATGGCGCCCAGACTTAGAGTGAAGGAGGCTCACCCGCTTCTATTAAAGCGCCGTGCTGAGGAGCAGGCAGCTAATTTAACACGCACACCTAGGAGTTGCTGGAACACCCCCTGGGATGGAGACTGGAGGGCGCCATCTCCACGCTCTCCCTTTCGCGGGCTCCAGAGCACCAGTGTCTCCCAGAAGCGAGCTTTTACACGCGTCTGGTGCCCTGACTTTTGCAGCTGCCACACAGGGGGCACCTCTTGATCGCCTGGCTCTGGAGGGGAGCTTGCCTTCCTGGCCATGGGACTGTGACTATCTGAGTCAGCCAGAAAGGAGCTTAAACCCTTGTTTGGTGCGCTGATTTTTACAGCTGCTACCAGGGGACACCTCTACAGTGCCCGGGTCTGGTGGCCAGTAGGGCTTAAGCTCACGGGTCCCATAAGACTGTAACTCATGGAGAAAGAATTCTTAAACAGCTGCCACCCCCAGAGCACAGCAAGAGGCAACAGACCCAGGAGCTCAGTCTTTCTGTGAAGGCAACCTGTTAGCTCACTGTGGCGGCTGTGGCCTGAGGGGCAGGCTTCTAATTAAACGCGCCTCCAGGGGCTGACTGCCATCCTATCCAGAGACCTCAGAGGGCGCTATCTTCTGCTCTCCCTCTGCCACACTCCTGAGTGCCAGTGTCCCCTGAAGGGGAGCTTTACATGAGTCTGGTGCCTGGTTTTTCCATCTGGTTCCCTGGTGTTTGCAGCTGCTGCCTAGGGACACCCCGTGAGTGCCTGGCTCTGGTGGCCACGGGGGCTTGCATTCCTGAGTCCCATAGGACCGTGGCAATCGGAGAAACAGTTTTCAGCGGGCTACCACCTCCAGGGCATTGCTTGGACAGCAGACTGGGGGACACCTCAAGTCTCTCTGTGCGGAAGGGCTCTCCTCTTGTCCTGAAGCTTCGGCCTGAGGGACAGGCCTCAGGTCTGGGACACACCTAGTGGCCTACAGAGCTGCTCTCAAGGAACACAGCTTGTGGACACCAGCTTATTGCTCTCCTTCTGGCTTACTCCAGCTTGCTGGCATCTCCCAGAAAAGAGCTTATACAGTCATCAGGAGCCCTGATTTTTGTGACTGCCACCCAGGGGACACCTCCAGATCACCTGGCTCTGGTGACCTGCAGGGCTTCCCATTATGGTCCCACAGGACTGTATACACTCGCATACTTTTAAAAGCTGCTGCTTGAGGGTCTGGCTTCCAATCAGCCTGAATCTAGGTGCTGAGAACCTCCCCTCTCAGACACTGGCAGGTCTTGGCACACACTGAACCACTGGGAGCTATTAAAAATATAATAGGCTGAGGCTGGCCCTGTGGCCTAGTGGTTAAGTTCAGTGTGTCCTGCTTTAGTGACCTGGGTTCAGTTCCTGGGCATGGACCTGCACCACTCATTGGCAACCATTCTGTGGTGGCAACTCACATACAAAATAGAAGAAGACTGTCACAGACGTTAGGTCAGGGTGAATCTTCCTCAGCAAAAAAACCCCCCAAAAAACCCATACAGTAGACTGCTTGAACAAGCACAAAGATTTGAGAGACAACCAAGAGCTAGGGCAGGGTTCAACAATAAGGTTCATCTCCTACACAAGGTTACTCCTTCAAGACGGGGAAAGCTGGCTGTTTCATCGGATGCATAGAAACCAACACAGAGAGTCAAGCAAAATAAAGAAACAGAAGAATATGTTCCAAATAAAAGAACAAAATAAAACTTCAGAAAAAAACTTTAATGAGATGGAGATAGGTAATTTACCTGTTAAAGAATTCAGAGTGATAGTCATAAAGAAGCTCATTGAACTTGGGAGAAGAATGGATGAACACAGTGAGAATTTCAACAAAGAGAAGGAAAATATAAAAAAGTACCAAATAGAAGTGACAGAGCTGAAGAGTACAATAATCAAGCTGCAAAATACACTAAAGGGGTTCATCAGAAAACTAAAGCAAAGAAATGATCGTGATTCTACATTATAAAATTGTAGTGATTAAGCACACTCATTATGATTTTTGTGGTCCAGAAATGCTATAATCGGTAAGTCTACTTGTCTACTCATCAAATATTTTCTCTGAGAGAAACTAAGGGACAATTCTGGGGATAATCAGAGAGATGCATTTTCAATTCATTTCAATTTTGTTAAAGTATATAAGGAATATAGTTTGTGGGCCAAGGATTTTGAAAGGCACTATAAATTCAACTGTAAAAGATACACGAAATTTATGTACAAAAAGCTTCTAATGGGTTCTATCGTACACTAAACTTTTCCCAATTCCAGGAACATAAAAATACTCAAATATGAGCCCTACCCTACAGAAATGCAATGTTTCTTTGGTGAATGTTAACACTGTGTTATTGTCATTGCTGTTGGTGGTGACAGCAGCAGCACATATATAAGGCACTCTATACAAGGCAAACTTTTAGAGACACAGAGATGATGCTAAGAGCATTTGGAAGAGGGAGAGGTTATTCCAAATTGGATGATGTGTACATATATAAGTATGATGGTGGGAGGAGGAGGTGACTACTGAGCTGTGTCTTGAAGGATAAGTAGTATACATGGATATGATCGAAGTTGCTTTCAGAAAGATGCTAAGACTTTCCCCAATAGCTTTATTAGAAAGTACTGGCAAAGTATGGATAAGAGTGGTGACTTCAAAGATTAATAGTATAAATAATCCTTATATAATATTAAGACACAAATGAAATTTTATTTAAAAAATAGATATATAAAACACATATACACAGAGTCATAGAATTTGTGCATGTACCAAAATATAGACAGTAGTAGATATCAAATAATTATTGAATAAAAGAATGAATAAATAAATTGATTCTCTAAGACTATGTGACTTTATTATCGTGAGCCTTAAAGATTCCATACTTTTTAAGCAAGGACTGGAATTTACTCACTTTGTATCCCTAGCAACTAATGCTATCCCTGAAACATAAGAGTCCTTCCATAAATATTTGTTGAAAGTTGTTAAATGAATTAAACCTTGATGCTTGACTTAGGATGGAAGCAACCGTAGTTCAGCTAATGCGACATAAAATGATCACTGATTAGATTTCATGTAAATAAATCTATAAATCATTAGTAAATATCGCTGAAGCACATATTCACTCTCTGTCCCAGAATTTTTTTGACTACATTTTAAAAGGACACGGTACTTTTTGCATAAAATATTGTTAAATCTTTCATGACAATGAGTTTGAAAGAAAGCATTTCCACAGTGGGCTCCTGAGAAAGTGGATAGATAATGTCTGTCTGTAGGAGAATATGGAAACATGACTCCCAGTAACCTCCTATTCCTCTGATCTTATCTACATTCTACATTCCTCTTGCCTCTGTATTTTTAAACATAGGAATTGAGTTTACATTGCTTAGACTATAATTGCTCATCCCTGCTATAATTGCTTTATTAGTTTAGCTGTACCATTGGGAAGATTATTTCCCATTGTGGTTATACAAATTTGTTTTACAAGCCTATATAACTAGAATTTAAATTATGCTGCTGTGGGTAAAAATAATAACAAGTACTTTTTCATGGATTCCTTTGGATGTCAGCTAAAATGATGAATCAGTGTGCCCAAGGAAATGAGAGAAAGTTTGTCCTTCAGAATTTTTTGTATGAAATCCTCAAATGCTTCAAAGGTTTACCTCTTTATGTGAGATCATTAAAGACAGACTTAGAAACAAAATTCATGATAGCACATTATTTTTAAGTACTGTTAATGCAGCCATTGTACTGGAGGCCCCCAGATGGATGGAATACTAGTATCTAAGAAATAGAAAAAGGAAAATTCATGGTACTTTTGTTCAATAGCAAAAAATCTTTTTGATTGTAAGTAGGATGTATTAAACAACTGAATGCCAAAGTTTAGATTAGAAGTACATTCATGGGAGAGAATAAAAAAGATTTGGCAAGATTGTTTTTGTACTGATGAAAAATAAAAAGAAGGCAAAGCCACGAAAATGAGCAAAAGCTGAATTAAAGTTCTGGACTTCCTCAACTCAATTTCCTACCACTTCAGACACTGTTTTTAATTAGATGGTTGATTCCATTTAAAGATAGGCAAAAATCAGAAAGAAATCAGAAGACGCATTCTGAAATACTGCAAATGGGGAGGACAGGGGCCCAAGAGAGGAGCGATTGGTGATGGTGGTGATGAGGAAAGGGGCTTAATCAATAGGCTAATGAAGAGGGCACATTCTAAAAGGAAATAACCTCAGAAACAAAAGAAAAATTCATACAAATACTCCCTCATGATTGTAAAGAAATAAAGATATTATCATACCAATTTAAACTGGAAGAAAAAAGATGTAAGGTTTAAAAGTAGAAATTATAAGACAATTGAAGAATAGTACATTTGATGAGATGACAAAAATAGATTATTATAACCATCAAAATGAAAGTCACAGGGGAAAGCCACAAAGGGCATAATATATGCAATTGGAAACAGTCCTGACATGAGGCATAGTACCAAATTAAAAAGCAAATAAAAACCCCAAATGTAAAAAATAAAGTATTCATTTTCTATTGTTGGACAACAAATTACCACAAATGTAGTGCCTACAAAAAAACACCAAAAAAATCAGTATTTCTTTGAGTCAAGAGTCCAGGCATGGGTCAACTGGGTCCTCTGCTCAGGATCTCTCCAGGCTGCAGCGGAAGTTCAGGCAGAGCTGTGGGTCGATTCAGTTGTTGGCAGAATTCAGTTCCTTACGGCTGTGAGACAGCTTCCTGTTTTCTTGTCGGCTATTGGCCAGAGGTATTCTCAGCTCTGAAAAGCTGTCCTCTCACAACCCGGCTGTTTGCTTATTCAAAGCCAGCAGGAGAATCTCACTAGATCTCCTATTAGGAGTCTTATTTAACTCAATGTAATCACAGATATAACTATCCCCTATTCACAGGTCCTGCCCACCGTCAGGAGAGGGGATTGCTTAGGGCATGCCTACCAGGGGATGGGGATTTTGGAGGTCACTTTAGAATTCTGCCTACCAAAAATTACAAAATAAAGAGAGAAAACAAATCAAGAAAGAAAATGTGTGCTATAAATTTGATGTGTCTGAGGAAAATAGCGGAACAAATAAAATAGGATTTCTGACTCTAAGGTGGCAAAGAACTTTGGGCCTCTTTCTGCCTTCAAAAACCACAGATAGGTGAAGACTCAATCTCTAATTTATAAGTGAAGAACTCTGATGAGAAAAATCATAATTAATTTAGCCAATTAGAGGATAATCAATCTCAAATGTCCTCAGATACTAGCAAGAAACAAGTAAGTAAGCCTTACAGCATCAACAATGCTTAGGAATGAGGCACCAGCACTGCTGTGGGTAGTGGTGGTTGGTGTGAAAGCCAAGCTAAGGAGCAAAAATATCTTCCATTTCCCACTCACATCTCAAGAAGTCAAGTGCCTATACTTTTCAGAAACATGCATAGGATTAGATATTTACTCTCTGGAGGAATTTAATAAGGGAAGTACCAGACTTGAGGACACAAGTCTCAGAGCACAGGAGTAAGGTGCTAGACTGCAAAACAGAAGGGTTACTCTGTGTATTGACATTAATTGTAATCCACCCTCATAACTTCCATAAATTAGTGGTCAATATTATAGCTCCATGCTACTGTTGAAATGCCAAATATTAACATTTATGCTTATCAAATTTTAAACCACCTGGTAACTTCTTCAGCCACAGAGAAATTCACCAGCAGACATGTAACCTCCCACACACACCACATCCAATAAGCATTGTCGATCCCCTCCTTAAATATGAATAGGTGGACAACATTTACCAATAATCTTAATAATTATAAATTCATAATAAAAGACAATGTGAGGAATAGAAGAAAATCTCAAAAAGTGATATGCAGTTATCTTGAGAGAGAGAAAAATCTATGGCATCTATATAGTTGAAAACCTATAAAAAATAAGAGTTTTTGAAAATTAAGAAATACAATTGCAAGAGTAAAATATTCACCAAGAAGAGTTGGAAGTTTAGTATAATCTTAGCAGCAACAGCCGAAATTGATGCCTCTGGGGTGGAGAACTCTCCACAGCAGCATTCAATGCCAAAAGGCAATGAGGCAATGACTACAAAATTCTGACAGAAAGAAATGTGACCCTAGAATTCTGAAACCAGTCATGTGTTCTTGCAAATGTAATAGAACAGGATACCCATGAGCTTTACTTTGAAATCTTACTGAATAAGAAGAGATAGTCAAGTCACACAGAAATTAAAATAAGGGACCAAAGAATATGAAGATTTAGTAAAATGATGCTGATAACTCTATAAATATGGAAATAAAATTAAAAATAGAACAGAATTTGTGTAAATTATAGTTCAAGGGAGAATGACTTTTTAAAGCATCGGCAATGTAAGCTTTATAACATAACCAAAAATATCCATATGGAGAATAGAGGTCTTCTATTAAATATCATGTCTTCTCTTAAATAAGGATTTGAAATGACTATTTAAAGTTGAATCATAGAAAAAGCAATCCCAAACTCTTCATCTTCGTATGTTTTGTTGTTGTTATTGTTGCTGTTTCTAATTTAGAAATCTGTTTTAGGACTATAATCTCTTGTGATGGAATATTTAAGTAAAGTTTACTTATCCTACAATTTTACCTCTTGTTCATTTTATTCCATTAAATTAAATTAGTATTAAATTAAATATCCTAAAAATAAAAATAATGTAGTATGGGATAGAATCCCCATCAAAATCGTTTGTATCAGTTTATGATTCTTTTATTTATCTATTTATAAGTGTGTCTAAATAGAGAAATATCCGGAATGTCCTTCACCAAGGAGTAAAAACGTTTCTATTTTGGCTCTATTTCTGGGCAATGGGATTTTGATAATGCTGGGGAAGGTCATTAAGAGGGCATGACAGTGGGTTGACCTGCGAGATGGACCCAGGCAATTGGAGCCTCCTTTACCCCTCCCCTGTCCTTGGAATGTATGTTCCAACTATTCTTCACATACTAGCAGCTTCTTCAAGGATGTACCTTGAGAGAATAAAGTGATCGTGAGACATCTGGACCGTATGTGACTAAACCCCATTAAGGCTTCTGTGTAAACTTTTAAGATTCTGACAAGTAGGTCCAGAGATCTATTCACCTCATGGCCGTCCAAGACAAACCTTGTATGTAAGTCTCCTGTTTATTACCCTTCCACCTACCAACCTAGAGTGGTCTGCCTCTTTCTTAGGTCTCTCCCTGCCTTTTGTGTACAGGGGCCAGTTTCAGATTCCATCTGTGAAGCTCCTGAGGTTGTGAATCAACAATTGATGAGCCAGCGAGGAGACCAAAGAAATGGGTCTTGGGAAGGAGGCATCTGTGGGGGAAATCTGGCATTGGCCATTGAGCTGTATGTGGGAAGGGGTGGCCTGTATGTTAGATGCTTGTGAATCACTGCCTGAGGATGGTGACACTCTGAAAAGACTGGCTGGTTTAATGTGTTTAAAGAATTGCCCATAGCATACTGCTGCAAAGAAAGGAAACCAGTGGGCTGGCCACTGATGCCCAAGAAGAAGCTGAAGCTCAAGTTAGAAAGTTGGAAGAAGAGCTGAGGTTATAGAAGGTTGTCTACTTTTCTGCTTGCTTCAGGGCTAGGAGACAAGGTGGGAGAGCAGGATAATAAGTTGGAGACCTTAGTATGCTGTTTTGCAAAGCTGAGAGGGTGCAAGCTGCTGAGGCTTAAGGTCCAAGTGCTTGTGAGGAAGCCTGATTAGCATGCTAAGAGGTGGAATCCCTGGGAAAGTGGAGAAGGCAAAGGGGAAAATGTGATGATTGACAGTCAAACAGCTAAAGCTCCCCATGATGTCTGACCTCTAACACAAAGGAAAATTTTAAATAGCAATTGCCCTAGACTTCTGATAATAAAAAAATATATCTCAAAACTCCTAGGAGAAAACTTGCATTCTTTCTCTGTCCCTTGAAGGTGTAAATCTTTTGTCTTTGAAATGTAAACACACCAGGAGATAACTAAACCACTGCTGACAATTTAAAAAGGGAAAAAGAGGCTTTTTAAAATACAGACTGCTATAGCAGCTCCTTTGCCCAAAATCTAGTCCACAGTATCCATAAGATTACTCATCAAGGGCAAATACAAATAACAAAAGTCTTCTCCACAAAGAGTCAAAAGCTTTAGCCATTTGAATGTGTAACCTTAACTTGTTCCGTTTTCCAGAGACACAAGTTGAGTTCACCTGTTATTTATAAACTAGTGAGTTCTGTATTGTTGTACCTGGTTCAGGGCTGAAATTTTGGAATGAAACCTATAGGGTCTCTGTGTCTGTCTGTATGCTATGTATGTCTATGGATGTATCTTACGTATATGTAATGTTTTTCTATCTGCAGATGACATTGTTAAAATTTGTAGAGGAGCTATATTTAATTGGCTTGTCCGTATTTTGGTATGAAGTCTACTGGGATCACTTCTTGCTGAATGCTCTCCCCTAGCTAGTCTCATGGCCCCTTACCCCCAACTTGTGTCGGATGGTGCCTTCTCTCATTGCATCCTGTACTTCAGCTGAGCACTGCCTGTATCAAAATGTACAACAGCTGTCTTTTTCACATCTCTCTCCTCAATTAGATTTTGAGGTCCCAGAGAAAATGGATCTCATTTGTTAACTTCTATGACTCTATATGTAGCAGTGACATTGGTGATGCCATCAATAAGGGCTTAAATGAATTAATGAATGACATAGCTTGTCCTCCACTCTTCCTTACTTGGACTTAACCAGGGTTGTGACTACTTCTTCTGTAGGGACAAATAGTAAATACTTAGAATTTCTGCACATAGTCTTTACTGCGTATTCTTCTGGTTTTAATTTAAAAAATTTTTAATGACCATTTAGAAATGGAAAAAACATTATTAGCTCCAGTGTCATTAGAAAAAACAGGCCATAGGCCACATTTGGCCCATGGGCTGTAGTTTGTCAACCATTGGTCTAAAAGCCATGGACACCAATGAGTCATTAATAAGCCTTGCCTCAACACATTCACCCTTTTGGTAGAGGTTATTCCAGACTATCAGAGACATTATTGCTTGGGTTTGTAAACATTTAAGCTTGATCCCATGCGATAACAACCTTTCCTTCACCTGATTCAGAAGTAGAATCCTTTCAGTTTTTGCTTCTGTTGATTGCCCCAGTCTATACATTTGGCCACCTCAGATAGTACATACAAGTCAAAGTAATTCAATGGTAGATATGGGATTCTACCTGCCACCACTGAGTGTCTTGACCTACAAGTATGAGAATCCTGTTACTCCTAAGACTTCTTTTAAATTTTATTCTTTACAGCTGTCTTGGCTATCACTGATTTTTATGGTTCAAGTTCAAATGCTTGCATAGTGTGAGAGGATTTCAATCTAAAATGGAACCAGAGGCTATGAAATGGAGAATTTCATGCATGCACACTCAGAAGAATGGAACTTGAGAACTGAGAGACTGATTTCCCATAAATGCCTGATTTACAGAAGGCTGAGGCTTCTCTCCTGACCAGTGAACATCTGCCAAGAATCTCTCCCCATCCTCAAGCCAACGAACTTACTGCTTGGATTCTGGCTGGAGTTCGCTCTCTCAGCACTCCTTGTCCATAAATACAGCCCACCCCAAACCCTCAAAGACTCGCCTGTAGCTTGCTACAGCATGTGTTTCCCAAATTGCGATTCCTCTGCCATTCCCAAATAAACTCAATTTCTGGTAATTTGAGTTTGCCTCTGTTGACCTCTTTATTTAGGTTGACAACAGTAAAATGCAAATATTCCAAAGAAGGATTATTATTTTGATCTCAAATTGCTGTTTTCACTTTAGTCAGAGATGAGTGAGTAGTCTCTTTGGTAGTGAAGAAGACAACTATCATGGTTTATAGTTTTAATATGAAATTGAACTTTGTGAAATTCCAAAAAGGAATGATAAAAATCATAAGATAGCATTGTATACTTGAAGACACTCTGGAGGTGAAAACGAACCTTATGTTTTCTGAAAATACAAACAAAGACCAAATACTGAGATACAGACCTCACATATATCACCTTTACTCTTTGCAAATCTTTATTAAACCATATAATTCCCATTTTACTAACAAAACAGATATAAGAATTTAGATAACTTCCAGATATCCTTTAATTAGTAGGTTGGGGAATTAATATTTATGTCGAGAACTTTTGATACAAAGCTTATTCCTCCAGTCAAGTTCTTGGGAAGACAGTTATAAAATGAGACACTCTTAAAGCTTTGACTTTTCGTCTTTGGAAGTTTTTAAAAAGTATATGGCTGGGTCGTGGTCACCTCAACTAATGTGGAGATCAAATAATGGCTTAGGACTATTTTTTATATCCTATTGAAATTGGAAATCACTAGATTATAATAACTTTACTATAACAATGGTTTCTTTGTTGTTCTCAATATGACTTCATGAGTTGGTAAAAACATGACTCAAAACTATGTGATGGAATCTTCTGTCTTTTTATGCCGTGCCACTTCACCTATAAAATGAGACACCCACCAGGTACTGTATAAAATGCCTTTCTATATGGTTTTACCATTTTTCAAAAATGTATAATGGCTTAAAATTGGACTCTAGACAACCAAGTGCAGAACATGCTTTATCACATTACTTTTTAAAATGATCTCTCTTGAGGCCTGGGATAAAAACCTATTTCTGGAAATTCCTGGATTCTAGCTTGCTGGTCACTGTTCTCATTGTTTTACTCTTGGTAGCAAACTTCTAAAGCTTCCCCTGCAGATATGTAGTGCTGCTATGGTTTGAATTCTGTGTCCTCCCCAAATTCATGTTGAAATCCTAATCCCCAAAGGTGATGGTATTAGTAGGTGAGGCCTTTGAGAGGCGATTTTGTCATGAGGGCAGAACCCACATAAATGGGATTTGTGCTCTTATAAAAGAGATCCCACAGAGCTCCCCAGCCACTTCCTGTATGTGAGGAGGCAATGAGAAGTTTGCAACCAGGAAGAGAACCTATACCTTTCCATGCTGGCACCCTGATCTTGGACTTCCAGCTTCCAGAAGTGCAAGAAATAAATTTCTATTGTTTATAAGCTATCCAGTTTATGGTTTTGTTATAGCAATCCAAACAGGCTAAGACAAGTACTTTCATCTTCAACAAATACCTAGGAAGTAGAGTGGTGGTCATACTGGAAAAACATGTTAGGCATTAGCACCTGAGTATTATTGGGTCGTGTTCAATTACATGGCTTTGTGAAATATTAACATGCTGATACTTCACTCAGAAACATTCAACTAAATAAACTTTCATAGATATGGAAAAAGATGCAAACCAAAAAATGCTAAATCTGTCTGCCCATAACTCACAACTATAGCAGTGAGCAATTTTATTTTGGATTGAAAGCTATAGGACTTAAATTTTTCCAAATTTAATGTGCAGATAGTTATTGCTTTTGTTATGATTGTGATGGTTCTCATATTTTTTCACGGAATTGCCTCAGTGGATAAAGGAGTTAATAGCTCGTTTCAAAAAATATTTTTTGAAGTCTCTACTCTTTTTTAAAAAATAGGCATTATTATTCTATGAAATACTAATGATCATTTTAATACAAAATTTTTAAAAAATATACAATTGTTGCTTTATGAAGATTAAATGGATTGAGTTGACTGCACAGTTGCTTCCTATGCCAACAAGCATACTTCTCTGGGGATACACAAACTCATTTATTAAGAAAGAGAGGTCAGAACAATGATGATCGTGGCAGAGAAAATGCAGATACGGCATGCCTAGAATAGTCAGAAAGTGTAGTGCCACACAACTCTCCTGAGGTTAATGGATTAGATGGCCAGAAATTTGCAAGCCAGAAAGTATCAGATGAAGACTTAGTGCTTAAATGCTGAACCTTGGCCAAATGCGTTGGTGTAAAATATAAGAGTTTGAAAGCCTCTGGCATGAGATCTAGCTCTCCCAAGTGAGAGAGCAGGAGATGAGCCTAGAGGAACCACCCACAGAACACAGAAAAATAATCTCCCCCAGCACAGACCTATCCCGTCAGCCATTCTGGGTAACAAGTTTTATTTATTTCTTAAGGTGGAGGAACCAGAAATTGAGACCAGAACCCATCCTGGTCACCTTAATCATTGCACAGGATATGAATGTAGTAAACCCATGTATCTCTCATTCCAGAGTGTGGATTTGGTCATTTGCAACAAATCTTTTTGTTGTTTTAATGAAATTCTGAGTCAAAGAGCCCCTGCTGCTCTTTAATAGAGAGAGAAGTCCGCTTTATGAAGTCTACTTGAGTGGTACCTGCAGTAGGCAAATGAGAAAAGTAGCCCAATTCAGAAAACCATATTAACCAGGGATTAATTCTGACTGAGTGTTACATATGCCTTATTACTAGAAGATATTTTTCCTTTGCATGACTTTTTTTTTTTAAGGAAAGGATGAATCTGTATGTGGTCAATTCACTTTTCAACAATTCTTCCTCTAGTGACAGGCTGAAGTGATTTCACATTAAGGAAAATGAGTTTTGCTGCTCTTCATAAATTGCTAATGAGCTTTTTGAACAATTGTAGCCCTAACCTGATTCACAAAAAAATCTTTCCAGATTTGCCATTAACATGTCTGTAACGATAAAGGGAGAGAAAAATAGCGAGTAAGTTGATGCCACTTGCTGAGAACTATTTTCCTCTCTTCATTTCAGCCCATTAGATTATTTCTCCCCACAACACTGCCAAGTAGCCTGGATTCAGTTTGACAGTTAAGCCTTCAGATGTCTCTTCTGCTAGCCTGTCTCACTTTGTAAAGGAAAGAAAGCTTCAATTCTGTGTAGCAAGAAGGATATCAGAAGAACTAGATTTTATTTCCAGCTCTGCCACTCACCAGTTTGTGTGACAGTGGGCAATTTATTCCTCTGCTCTGGAATAGTTTCTAATATGTCAAATATGTATAAAATGGACCTGTTTCTGAAAAGCTAAAAGACCTCCAAAGTCCCTTTCTTTGTTAAGATACAATGATGCTAGAAAATGTATAACTTCTGCAATTCTGTCCTTTAATTTTGTTCCGTGATTTCCTCCTGGGTGGTTTCCTGTCACTTATTTCCATTTCCCTCAAACCAACCAACAACTCATGAGATGCTGCATTTAAATTAGAATGGACTGAGATGAACTTGAGAAAAAACTCAATGGTTCCTCCTTTACTCATCTAACTTCTCACTTTCTTTATCATAGGCAAAGTAAAGAAGCCCATTGGCACTTTTACCACTTTCCTTGGAAATTTCCTTAGCCAGATTCACAAGTTCATCAGGTGCATTTTCCATCTTCCATGTAATTATAGGTGGCAGTTTTACTAATCTTTCTGCCAGTACCTCATTAAGGTTCCCTTCTCTGGAGCTATTATGAACAGTCTCCTCAAAATTCTTTTAGCTCATGCTGTTTCTTGATCCTAAAGTCAAGTGCTTTGTATTTTGAGTTTCTGTTACTGTAGCACCCCTCTTCTAGGCACCAAGTTCTCTTTTTTTCTTCCACATAACAAACTACCCTCAAAACTTAGCATATTAAAATAGCAATAAACTTTACTGTTTCTCCTGATTTCACAGAGGGCAGTGAACTTATCTGTTCTCACCTTGATGGCTGCTAGGCCTGGAGAATTGTCAATGGCTTGTTTAGTCCTGTGTCGAGTGGTTCAGGGCTGGCTGGGGGAGCTAAATTGGATTCATGCCTGGATTTGCAGTTCTCCTCTATGTAATCACAAGGCCTCTCCCTGTCCACATGGGCTCTCCATATTTTTTCTTCATGTGGTCTCCTCTAAAACTCTGACATGAGAGTTTAGGATTCCTAAGGGTTCAGAATGGAAGCTTTAAGAAGATATACCTTCTTAAAGTTTAGGTAAGAATTGGCACAGTAATATTTTTGCCATATTCTATTCTTAAAGTGTCTTAGTTCAGGCTTCTCTAAAAGAATACTGTAGATTAGGTGGCTTATAATACTGCAGATTGTGTGGCTTTTCACAGTGCTAGAGGCTAGAAGTCTGAGATCAGGGTGCCAACATGGTTGGGTTCTGGTGAAGACTTTTTTCTGGGTTGCAGAGGCCCTTTTCTCGCTGTATCCTTACACGGCAGAGGGAGAGAGAGAGCACTCTCTGGGGTCTCTAAGGGCACTAATGTCCTCATGAGGTCTCTACCCTCATGACCTAATCACCTTCTTAAGGCCTGCTAAAACCATCACATTGGGGGTTAGAAGTTCAACACACGAATTTGGGGAAGACACAAACATTCAGGCCATAACAGTAAGTCATAAGAAAAGCTTCGATTTAAGAGGTGAGCACTACACAAAGGAATATCAAACCATGATTCATTTGGTATTCCCAGTGCATCTGATTCCCACGATGATATAGGGAAAATTAACAAAGCCAATGATAGTTTTTTAAAGATTTGGATAATCAGTAAGTTTTCTGCAAGTTGAATTTAAAATCATAGAGATGATCATTGTTTTCAATCAGAGGATGGAAATGGAAATAGCAATAAGTGGATAGTTTTGCAAGGTCTTTAAGAACTAAAATTCATGGGCTTGGCAATTGCCTGGATGTTAGAGTGAGGAAGACAGCAGGTGAAAGCATATACAAAAAGATAACAGCCAAGCCAATAGGATATGAAGAAAGATAAAAAAACATAGAAGATGAATTGGCTCCACTGTCACAAACAGCACTCCACATATGTTGCTGGCAGGGGTTGGAAGTCCACACACAAAGCTAGTCACATATTGCCCTTCAAAGAGCTCACATACTACATAGTAGGTGCATCTGTAGATATACATCAACAAGAAACAAGGTGATGGGACAACTCAGCATAAGTTCCATGCTACTGAACTATATTTTACTGACTGTAATAATAAAGGACTAGAGTGAAGGGGAGGTATCAGTATGGGGGTAAGTGCGATCTCAGATAGCAGCCATATAGTTTCACTCCTCCCCAAGACTGGAGAGGGACAAGGAGTGGGAATTGCATAGTGATTCAGGCTGAAGTCTTCCTGATTGGTGGACCCTCAGAATGCAATTGTGCACATCTGGAATAGCCAACTCAAAATATCTTACAGTCTTGAGATTTGTGAGAGCTCCATATTTGTAATATGTTAGAAGTGGAAGGTAGCTTTATCTGATTTAACAGATAGACATAAAAAGGGATAGAGAAAAGGAGAAAAAGAGAATGAGATCTTTACTCAGTGGTGATGTACATTAAAATGTGAGAACCACTCATTTAAATTAAAAGAACTATAAGAGTTATACCAACCACTTTTTATGTGTAGACCTTGTTTGGATCCCAATTTGGACAAATTAACTACAAAAAATATAATATGATTGAAGAAATGAAGAATGACTGATGGATTATTTGATGATATTAAGGACTTACCATTACTTTTTGCTTAGCAGAAAAATAATCCTGTGGTTATATTCAATAAAAGACTTCATAGCTTTTAGAGACACACACAAACATATTTATAGATGAAATCATATAATGCATGTAATTTAATTAAAAATAACATAGGCAACATAGTGTCAAAATAGGTGGGAGTATACATAAAAAAACAAAACTGATCATGACATGATAATTGTTGTAGTTGGATTTTGGCTATATAAGGATTCACTATTTTATTCTCTCTTTTTTAAATATTTGAAATTTTTTATAAGAAGTAAATTCCTTCACAACAAAAAATAAATTCCAATATTAAGAATAAAAAATAGATCACAACACTGATCTTACAATATTAAAAATATAATAAGAGAATATTATGAATATCTTCAGGCCAAGAAATTTGACCTTTTAGATGAAATATATATATATTTTGAAAAGAAAAACTTATCCAAACTGACTCGAGAAGAATTAGAAAACCTAAATAGTCCTATTTAGAAAACAATCAATTCATTAGTACCCTAAATACAATGCAAATTTTAGGCATACGTGATATACCCAATGAATTATTTCAAATGTTTAGAAAAGAAATAGCATCAATATTACAAAAACATTTTTAGAAAAATTTAATGTGAGAATGCTTCTCAATTCCTTTTATGAAACCATGTTACCCTTTATAATGCAGTATGCAAGAACATTAAAAGAAAGGAAAATTCCAGAATATCCTACTAATAGATTGTAACATGCAACATCTCTGTCTACCAATATAGATGCAAACATTTTCAGTAAAATATGTAAAAAAAAAAAAGATAAGATATTATAGCCAGTTGGAATCTATTCTAGGAATTCAAGGGTGGTTTATCATTTTTAAATCAATATAATCCATCATGTATTTATAAGAAAGAAAATTATTATACCTTTTGATAGATTCAGAAAAAAAGCATTTGATAAAATTAACCATCCATCAATAAAAGTTTGACAACACTATAGAAGTAGGTGGAAACTTATATAATATGACAAAGAGTATTAAACAGAAATTTACTGTAAATTTTATATTTATCAGTGAATTATTACAAGTATTCCTTATGAGATGACAAATGTCATAATTATTCCTACTCTCACCACTTCTATTCACTATTCCACAAGGAATCTTAGCCATTGCGACAATAGAACGAAAAGAAATAAAAAACATGAGACTAAAGAGAAAGAAATAAAAGTCTCATTACTCATTAATCATCTGATATATATAGAAAATCCAAAATTATCTTCTAGAAAACTATAGGAATTAATAAGTGAATTTAGCATGCTGGCTGTATAAAGTCAACAAAAAATTAAATTTTACATGAACATATTCGCAATAAACTGTTAGAAAATGGAATTTCAAAGTGAGTCCATTCATAATAGGATTAATATAAAATAACAATAAAACGCATTTGGAGCCTTGACTCTAAAGGCTACAAAACATTACTATAAGAAATTAAGGAAGATAGGTATGTATATACACACATGTATGTACAGATATGTCATACACACACAGATATTCATGTGCTTGGATAAGAAGACAAGATTATAAAGATGACACTTTTTACTAAACAAATATTTTGATTCAATTTGATATAAATAAAAACTAGGTATAATTTTCTGTTATGTCTGTTGAAATTGGTACACCCTAAAGTTAATTTAGAAATACAAAGAGTCTTAGCTCCACTATTTAAGAAGAAAAACAAAGCTGAATGACTTATGTAAATATTTATCATACAGCTTTAGTAATTAAGACAATTTAGAACTGATGAAAGTATACCAAAGAAATCTAGAAGAGTATAAAAAAAATTCACATTCAAGCAATTTCCTTATACGTGAAAATGAGACACTAACGCACAGTGGGGAAAAGACAGTCTTTTTAATAATTATTGCATGCCAAATGTATATCAGTGTTTTCCCCAAAATGTCTAGATTGCTATCTTATGCTATACACAGAAATAAACCAAAACTGAGCCCAAATCTAAATGTATAAAGTAAAACTGCCAAAATATAAAATAAAAGAATATATTTATGAACTTGAGCTGGCAAAATTTTTAAAACAGGTCAAAAAAGCATTAATCATAATGAGAAAAAATTATGAGCTTGATTCAATGCAATTAAGATTTTCAAAACTCACCATAAAGAGTGAGAAAGTAAGCCACAAAGGACTCTTATCCAATATATATAAATAAGTCAGTAATCTCCAATTGGAAAATGGAGAAAACACTGCAACATGTACTTTATAAAACAGGATATCCACATGAAAAGGTACTGACCTTCACAGTAAATATAACTGTATGTTTAAATACAAACTATAGCCAAAGTACGAAAACCTTACACACCAGAAGAATGGCTAAAATGAGAATACAGACAATATGAAGTGTTTATGGGAATGTGGAATAATGGAAACACTCGAAACTACTGCCGAACTTTCACATGCAAAAGAATAAAGTTAAACCATATTAAAAATTTACTCAAAATGGATCAGGGGCCTAAATATGAAAGCTAAACCCATAAAATTCTTAGAAGAAAACATAGACAAATCTTCATGACCTTAGATTTGCCAAAGAATTCTTATATGTGACACCAAAAGCACGAGGAACAAAAGAAAAAATAAAGTGAACTTCTACAGAATAAAACTTTTGTGCAAAGGAGATTATTAAGTAACAGACATTTTTCCAAAGAAGATAAACCGATAGCCAACAGGCACATGAGAAGATGCTCAACATCACTAATTATCAGGGAAATGCAAATCAGAACTACAATGAGATACCTCCTCGTGCCTGTCATAATGGCTATAATTAACAAGACAGAAAGAAACAAGTGTTGCAGAGGATGCAGAGGAAAGAGAACTCTCATGCACTGCTGGTGGGAGTGCAGCCACTGTGGAAAACAGTATGGAGATTCCTCAAAAAATTAAGAATAGAGGGGCCAGCCCAGTGGCGCAGCAGTTAAGTTCACACATTGTGCTTTGGCGCCCTGGGGTTCATAGGTTTGGATCCTGGGTGAAGAACTACGCACCATTTGGAAAGCCATGCTGTGGCAGGCGTCCCACATAAAACGGAGGAAGATGGGCACAGATGTTAGCTCAGGGCCAGTCTTCCTCAAAAAAAGAAAATTAAGAAGAGAACTACCATACATTCCAGCTATTCCACCACTGGGTACTTATCCAAAGAACATGAAAACATGAATGTGTAAAGATGTATGCCTCCCTATGTTCATTGTAGCATTATTCACAAAGCCAAGACTTGGAAGCAACCTAGGTGCCCATCAAGGAATGAATGGATAAAGAAGATGTGGTGTTTATACACAATGGAATACTACTCAGCCATAAAAAATAATGAAATCTTGCCATTTGTGACAACATGGATGGACCTTGAGGGTATTAAGCTAAGTGAAATAAGTCAGAGGGCGAAAGTTAAATCCTGTATGATCTTACTCATAAATAGAAGATAATAACAACAGCAAGCAAACACATAGCAACAGAGATTGGATTGGTGTTAGCAGAGGAGAAGGTGGGAGGGAGGAGGGCAAAAGGGATGATTAGGTACATGTGTGTGGTGATTGATTGTAATTAGTCTTTAGGTAGTGAACATGATGTAATCTACACAGAAATTGAAATGTAATGATGTACACTTGAAATTTATATAATGTTATAAACCAATGTTACTGCAAGAAAAAAAAAGAGAAAAGAAAAAGAGAAAGTGAAAAGACAATCTACAGGATGGGAGAAAATATGTCCAAATCATAATCTGATAAAAGTATAATATCCGGAATATACAAAGTACTACAATTCAACAACAAAAGGGCAAATCAATTAAAAATTGAGCCATGGGCTTGAATTGACATTTCTCCAAAGAAGATATACAAATGGCCAATAAACACATGAAAAGATGAACAACATCATTATTCATCAAAATCACAATGAAATATTACTTGACAACTACTAGTATGGCAATAATAACAATATTATCAACAGCAAAACAGAAAATTTACAATTGTTGGCTAGGATGTGGAGAAACTGGAACCTTCATACATTGCTGATGGGAATGTAAAATAGCTAAATGCAGAATTACGATATGATCCAGTCATTCTACTTCTAGATATATACTCAAGAGAATTTTAAAATAGAGACTTAAGCAGATACTTGTATGCCAATATTGATTGCATCATTATTTCTAATGGTCAAAAGGTCAAAACACCTTGAGTGTCCATCAACAGAAGACTGTATAAACAAAATGTGGTGTATGATACAATGAAATATTATTCAGCCCTTAAAAAGAATGAAGCTCTGATGGATGCTACAACATGGATGACACTTGAAAACATTATGCTAAGTGATACAAGCTAGACAACATAGGTAAAATATGGTATGATTCCACTTAAACAAAATATCTTGAGTAGTCAAATTCATTGAGACAGAAAGTAGAGATAACCAGAGGCTGGAAGAAGGGGTCAATGAGGAGCTATTGCTTAATGGATACAGAGTTTGTGTTTGAGTGATGAAAATTTTTCGAAACAGATAGTAATAATAGTTGCACAATGTTGTAAATGTAATTAATACCATTGAATTATATACTTAAAAGTGGTAGGAAAAAAAATCGCAAATTTTATGTTATATTTTATCACATGAAAAAAAGTAAATCTGCTGGGAATTTCAATTTGTAAAATCACTTTGGAACACTGTTTGAGAGTATCTAGGGAATGTATTCATACCCCATGTCTCGGTATTTACACTCATACCAAACATAATTGTGTAGATACCTCCACCAAAAGACATTTGTTAAAATTGTCACTGAAGCATTGTATACAGTAGAATACATGATTTGTAGTATATTTATACTCTACTGCAATGAAAATGAACAAAGTACAACTATGCACATAAACTTGCAAAAAAACTCACCAATAAACTTGAGTTAAAGAAGCCAGAGGCAAAATGCATATTTTCTGATTCTAATAATATAATACATCTCAAAGATAGGCAACATTAATCTATGGTTTGTGGTAAGAATACGGTTATCCTTGGGGCGGGGGTTAAGTACTTGAAAGGATCACAGTGTTGAGGGAGTTTCTGGATTGTGATAACATTCCGTATTCTGACAGGGTTGTGAATTTTTCCAAACTTATCTTATGCTCCAATGAAAAGGTTACATAAAAAATACAAAACTAATAACATAAAATGTACATAGTAAGTGAGCAAAATTATCTATTTCATTTATTTAAATGTTACACCAGAGAGGCAAATGTGATTACATTGGCAACTGGAAGCCATGTGAATTGCTGCCAGGGTTTTGGTAATGTTAAATTCAACTAATACAAGGTTTATTTCAAAATCTGCTGACAAGAGAGAAATGTGATTACGAAGTAGCTAGAGCTACTGGAGTTTATAGGCAGGCTGAAAGGCATAAATGTCTCTGGCTAGCAACCCATTCATGGACACCAGGTCTATGATAAACTTAGCACTTCCTCAGTTACAGCGTAATGCACATTCACCAAATCCTTTCTTGGAATTTATCCCAAAGTTATAGCCAGTATCCTGTTTACTGAATAACTATTTATGAGTATTTTTACACCTAAATAATATCTAGAAGTGCTTTGGATCTTTAGGAAGACACCAAGGTTGTACAAATTTATTTCTCTGAGCTGTTCAGATGATGACAGCCACTAAAAGTGACTGAATTGGGAAGGTGAATAACTGATGACATGGGGGGTATGTTGTATTTTTGCTTCCTAACTAGAAATGAAATAGAAGTGTTAACTCACATAATCATTTTGAACACTAATTTGGTAATATGAACAGCCTTCAAAGTGTTATTGTTTCTGATTCAGTAATTCTTCAAATGGGAATCAAACCTAAATAAACAGTGTATGGAAAATACTGTGCACAAAGATCTCCACGTTGACATGAATTGCAAAAGTGAAGTGGAAGTTGTATGCTATAAATTTTCAACAAGAGGGGGATAATTGAATAAACTATGGTTAAGTCATTCATTTGGTATGATTATTAATGACAGAAGAATATAATTCCGAGTCATAATGTCAATTCTTTTTTACTTTGCCCATAATTAAAACAACTCAATATTATTAGAGCAATAGAAATTCCAATTAGAAATTATACACATCTTTGATTATTAAAATAGGAAATACATTATTTTAATATATGGAGCTTAACATAAAAGTATTAAATTGTAAAAACAGAATATGCTTACAAAAAGTTTTTAATTCAGACTATGCTTATGATAATGTAAATAAGTAATGTAATGTATATCATGTATGTAATGTAACAAGATATATAAAATGATGATGATGATAAAGGAAAATACAACATTTTATAATAGTGTATCAATCATGTGAAACATATCTGGGAAGTTGAATAAGTAGAACTTGGTGACTATAAGACAGAAAAAGAAAGAGAGGACTCTGGAGTGATTTATAGTTCTCTAACTTATACAACTTCACAGGAAGAGAGTCAGTTTGAGGATGATTATAGATTTGGTTCTATGTTTGATGAATGTCACATGCTTAAGATATATTCAAGTTGCTTGTTTACGCATTCTAGCTTTGAGAAAAAAAATACAATAATTTGTTATTAGAATTCATTTCAGATCCAGTACTTCAGCTCTCTGATACCAACCTCATCTGTACCTGCAATTTACTCTAACAGACTTGCCTTGTGATATAAAATATGGACTCTCTTATTTTACTACTGTTGTATGTTATTTTAGGAACAATTTTACATCCTGACTTGTCTATGATTTATATCTTTCTCCCTAACATTTCAGGTCAACTGAAAGAGGAAAAGAATGCTCTGAGCTGCATATCAAAAAGGCTGTCATTAGAGGTAAGAATAGAAGAGCAAACGAGCTAGGTGTCAGTGTTTTGGGACAATGTAAAATAAATGTCTTTTAAGCAAATAATTCCCTGTTATTTAAAAAAAGTTTTATTTACTTCAGATGACACATCGAATAAATGACCAACTTGATGTTTTAATTAAGTTCCTTGGTCTATAAAACTAGTGCTCTAGTTGAGTTGTGAAAAGGATTTGACTGTAACAATAATAAAAAATGAAAGAGAAGAGATTCAAGGGTTGTGAAAAGGATGATCAGGTGAAGTAAGTAAGTGAGTTTCTGGCAACTTTCAGAAAATAGTAGCTAATATGGATATCAAATTACAATTGGTTGAAAAGTGAATGGGAGTTTTAGTAAGATGAAGTTAATCAATGTTACTGCTTCCTTTGAAAAGTCAGAGTCTGAAGGAAATAGAAGAGGATTATTTGCATATTAAGAAGTATTTATATTGGGAGATAAATTTTTTGAGGTAAGAATAAAACTAAACATTATACAGGTATATTTGAAAGCACTGTATGAGATAAATTGATGGAATAGTTTGGACACTTGTAAGTAATGAGACTCAATTAACTATTGTTTTCAAATAGGAGGTCATTTATTGTCATTTACTACCCCAAAGAGAGTGAATTTGAAACAGCAAGACTATTAAGGGTATATTTTATATACTTATTGTTGTCCCTCTTTGTACTTTTTATTATTCTATTTATTTATTTTTCTATTTATATTTATAGTCTATTATATTTCTATAGAAATATAATGTTACATTATATATTTAATATATATTTAATATATACTTAAAGGTATAATATATTAAATGTTTCTCATCTCCCTCACGCAATGCAGATTTCTGTGTAAGCATAATTGCTAACTCTTATTTATATTAAGGTTTGTAAACATAAAACAGAATCAGAGAGGAGTAAAATCAGATTTCTTTTGGATATCATCTATGCACAATATATCAGCTTTCTAATATAGGAATATATAAATAATCTTGTTGACCATATATAAGAGGGGCTTATTAATATCTTCTAACAATTTTATGTTCTGAAACAGAGAATACGTAAGTTATCTTTAGAGAGAATATATATTATATACACGTTCTATTTCACAAAATAAACTTGTAAGAAGATATAAGCCCATTTTACATATAGTCAACAAGATTAGTTACATTTTCCTAAATTAGAGAGCTGATATATATATTATATATACAATAATGCTTAGCCTGATAAAAATTAGTGTTCAATAAAGAAGTCGTCGTGATTTTTAATAATCTAAGAAAAAGTAGGAAAATTGTTTAAATCATAGAAATTTCAATTATCAACCCTATCTTTGAAGTAAAACTTGGCTACCATATTAATTACATTGACACGTGAAATATATTGTAATTTGAATTCTTATCAGAAAATTTTTGGAAAGCAAATTTCAATTATTCACTGACTACAGATCAACCTTTAATTCGAATTTACCTTTCTAAGGTAATTGGGTTGCAGATAACATGTTTTCTTTTGGAGATATCCAAAATATAATTCTCTCAAAAAGTCATAAAAGATTTATTGTAACTCCTTGCATACGTTTTTCAGTTTTAATGAAATTGTCTTATTAATAAGATATGATTTGATAGGATATTAGTTTACTGAAATTTGGTTTGGTTTGTGATTTATTAGCTCTTTGAATGTTGGCCTCTCAAACACTATTCTCCCAATCACTGTTGGCCTTTTTGTCATATTTTTCTCTTACTCGTTTTGTAGTAGATTGATTATTCCACAGTATAACACAACTAGAAAAGGAAACCCTTCAGTATTTGTGACTTCTCATTTTGTACCAATATTTTGCTACCACTTATATCCTAGCTTAATAGTGAAAGTTCAAATGATTTTCCCCCAACATCTGCAAAAAGCCAAGGAAGTCCTGTTGGTTTGAAACCTCAGGAGTCCCCTGGGTAAGGTCTGAAACTGACCCCCATACACAAAGGGCAAGGAGAGACCAAAGAAAGAGGCAGATAACCTCAGGTTGGCAGGGGACAGGTTTAACAAGCAGGGGAACTTACCTGTCAGGCTTGTCTTGAGTGGCTGCAAGACTAGGAGATCTCTGCACCTGCCTGCAACAATTATAAAAGTTTATATAGAGGCCTTAATGGAGTTCAATAACATATTCAGTCCAGATAGTCTCAACATCACCTCACTCTCTCAAGGTTACATCCTTGAAATGACCGCTAGTGTGGGAATAGTAGGCAGAACATACATTCCAAGGACAGGAGAGGGGGTAAGGAGCCTCCAGTTGCCTGGGTCCAGCTCCCATGTCAATCAGTTGTCACATCCTCTCAATGACCTCCTCCAACATATCCTCACTATTCACTCTGACTCGATATTGTATTATCTAGCCAGTATAATGAGGCACAGTCAATTACTCAATCATTCAGAAAAAAAATATTAATCATCCCACTAGGAAAGGTAGAAGTCAAACTATATTCTCTGATGACATAACCCTGTAGAAAATCCTAAAGAACAAACGTAAAAACTACTAGAACTAAAAAAGTAATTTATCAAGTTTGCAGAATACAAAAATCAATGTTAAAAAACCCCAATTGCATTTCTACATATTAGCAACAGATAATTCAAATATGAAATTAACAATTTCTTTTACAGTAACATCAGAAATAGAATATTTAGGAATATATTTAATAAAATTTCAGGATATGTTCAATTAAAACTATAAAATATTGCCAAAAAAATTCAAGTAGTTCCAAATAAATGGAAGCTTATTTCATCTTCATGGGTTAGAAGACTTAATGGTGTAAGGATGTCTAAATTGATCCATAGAATCAACATGATGTCTATCAAAATCCCAGCATGGAGTGACATCAGCATCATGGCTGATTGAGCTCTTCCCTTAGTCTCTCCCCACTAAGATACAATGAAAAGGACATTCATAAATCAAGAGAGGACATTCACATGACACAGTAGATGTCTGAGAGATCCACACAGCCATACATTTGAAGGTGGGGGTGCTGGAACCCTCCAGGAGACAGTGGAAGGTGGCAAGGGGATCTCCTCTCCCTCTTGAGCGGCAGCAACCTAGGGAATGGGCCCTCACACGGTGGCTGGACTGTGACCCTGAGAAGGGGGAAAAGGCAGCATTCTGTGGGAATACTTGTGCTCTTGGAGTTGCCTCCCAGCCTGTGGGAAACACACCTCAGCTCTAAAGACAAAAGTACAAACTGAAGAAATGGAAGATGATACGCCAAGCTAATTGCAAACAGAAGAAAGCAGGTGTTGCCATATTTATATCAAACAAAATAGACTTCAAAATAAAAAAGGCAGTGAGAGTCAAAAAGGGGTAGTATATAATGATAAGAGGGACACTCCATCCAGAGGACATAACATATATAAATATATATGCATCTGACACAAAAGCACCAAAGTGCATAAGGCACTATTAACAGATCTAAAAGAAGAAATTAACAGAAACACAATAATAGTAGAGGACCTCAACACTCCACTTACATCAATGGATGGATCATTTAGACAGAAAGTCAACAAGAAAATAGTGGAATTAAACAAAAAACTAGACCAGATGGACTTAGATATATATGGAACACTCCATCCAAAATCAGCAGAGTATACATTCTACTCAAGTGGACATGGAACATTGTCAAAGATAGACCATATGTTGGGAAACAAAGCAACCCTCACTAAATTTAAAAAGATTGAAATCACATCAAGCATCTTTTCCAACCATAATGCTATGAAATTGGAAGTCAACTAAAAGAAAAAAACTATGAAAAGTGACAAATAGTGGAGACTAAACAACATGCTACTGTACAACCAATGGATAAATGGAGAAATTAAAGGAGAAATCAAAAAAATCTCTGGAGATGAATGAAAATGAATATACACCATACTAACTCATATGGGATGCAGCAAAAGCAGTCCTAAGAGGAAAATCCACAGCGATACAGGCCCATCTTAACAAAAAAGAAAAATCTCAAATAAATAATCTTAAACTAACCCTAACGAAACTAGAAAAAGAACAAACAAAGCCCCAAGTCAGAAGAAGGAGGGAAATAAAAATTAGAGCAGAAATAAATGAAAGAGAAACAAAAAAAAACAGCAGAAAGGACCAATGAAACTAAGAGCTGTTTCTTTGAGAAGATAAACAAAACTGACAAACCCTTAGCCAGACTCACTAAGAGAAAAAGAGAGAAGCCTCAAATAAATAAAATTAGAAGTGAAAGATGAGAAATTACAATGGATACCACAGAAATACAAAAGATTATAAGAGAATACTATGAAAAACTATTCGCCAACAAATTGGACAATCTAGAAGAAATGGATAAATTCTTAGACTCATGCAACCTCCCACGACTGAATCAAGAAGAAACAGGGAATCTGAATAGACCAATCACAGTAAAGAGATTGAAACAGTAATCAAAAATCTCCCAAAAAATAAAAGTCCAGGACAAGATGGTTTGTCTAGAGAATTGTACCAAAAATTCAAAGAAGATATAATACCCATCCTTCTCAAACTATTCCAAAAAATTGAAGAAAACAGAATACTTCCTAACTCATTCTAGGAAACCAACATCATCCTGATGCCAAAGCCAAATGGGGACAACACAGAGAAAGAAAATTACAGGCCAATATTGCTGATGAATATAGATGCAAAAATGCTCAACAAAATATTGGCAAACCAAATACAGCAATATATTAAAAGGATCATACACCCAGATCAAGTGGGATTTATATCAGGGATGTAGGGGTGGTTCAACATCCACGAATCAATCAATGTGATATACCACACTAACAAATGAGGAATAAAAACCACATGATCATCTAAATAGATGCAGAGAAAGCATTTGACGAGATCCAACATCCATTTATGATAAAAACTCTCAATAAAATGGGTATAGAAGGAAAGTCCCTTGAGATAATAAAGACTATATATGACAAACTCACAGCCAACATCATACTCAATGGGAAATAACTGAACCTCATCCCTCTGAGAGCAGGAACAAGACAGGGTATCCACTCTTGCCACTCCTGTGCAACAGAATACTGGAGGTTTTGGCCAGAGAAATCAGGCAAGAAAAAGAAATAAAAGGTATCCAAATTGGCAAGGAAGAAATGAAATTCTTGCTGTTTGCAGACGACATGATTCTATATATAGAAAATCCTAAAGAATCCATCAGAAAACTATTAGAAGCAATCATCAACTACAGCAAAGTTACAGGGTACAAAATCGACTTAGAAAAATCAATTGCATCTCTGTACTCTATTAACAAACTAATAGAAGGAGAACTCAAGAATGAAATCCCACTTACAATTGCAACAAAAAGAATAAAATATCTAGGAATAAATTTAACGAAGGACATGAAAGACCTGTTGACAAAAATAATCCAAAACCAATCTATAACTGAAAATTTGGCTGAGTTTATTCTGAGCTTAAATCTGAGGATTATAACCCGGGAGAGTCTTTCCACAAAGGAACAGAGCACTCCAAAGAAGTGAGGGTATACAGGGGGGTTATATACCCTCAAAGACTATGTTTCACGTATGATTGAAATGTCCCTTTTACAACAGTCACGAGGCTGCTCTGTCAGCACAGCGATTGATGGAAACAGCAGATAGGCCTGCTGTCTTGGTGAACCCCGCAAGGTGGCAGGTCTGTTGCCTCGAGCTGGGCAGTCACAGATGAGAGCTGCAATCAGTTTGCAGCCTAAAGAAAGATGCTTAATCTTTAAGGAGATGCCAACCTTGGGAGGGGGAGGGAAGTTGCGCCTTTATCTCAAAATGTCTAAGCAGATATACAATGCATGCTCAATGGCCACAGTCAGGCCCTCTTGGAAAAACAAAGTCAGGCAGAATTAGGTTTATACCAAATGGCTTCCTCATATACTCCAATATATCCTATTGCTTGCCATTTTTATTTGTCAGATGTATACAATGAAGACTATAAGACATTATTGAAAGAAATAAATGATAACATAAAGAAATGGAATGATATCCCATGCACCTGGATTGGAAGAATAAACATAGTTAAAGTGTCCACACTACCTAAAGCAATCTATAGATTTAACATAATCCCAATGACATTCTTCATGGAAATAGAACAAAGCACCCTAAAATTCATATAGGGCAATAAAAGACCCAGAATAGCCAAAGAAATCCTGAGAAAAGAGAATACAGCTGGAGGCATCACAATCCCTGACTTCAAAACATACTACAAAGTTACGGTAATCAAAACAGCATGGCACTGGTACAGAAACAGACACACAGGTCAATGGAACAGAATTGAAAGCCCAGAAATAAAACCACACATCTATGGACAGCTAATCTTTGACAAAGGAGCCAAGAACATACAATGGAGAAAGGAAAATCTCTTCAATAAATGATGTTGGGAAAACTGCATAGTCACATGCAAAAGAATGAAAGTAGACCATTATATTCTACCATACACAAAAATTAACTCAAATGAATTAAAAAATTGAAGGTAAGATGTGAAACAATAAAACTCCTAGAAGTAAATATAGGCAGTACACTTTTTGACATAGGTCTTAAAAGCATCTTTCTGAAAACCATGTCTACTCAGGCAAGGGAAACAAAAGAAAAAATTAGCATATGGGTCTTCAGACTAAAGAAATTCTGCAAGGCAAAGGAAACCAGGAACAAAACAAAAAGACAATCCACCAATGGGGAGAAAATGTTGGCAAATCATATCTCTGACTAGGGGTTAATCTCCAAAATATGTAAAGAACTCACACAACTCAACAATAAAAAAAACAAACAACCCAATCAAAAGAAGGGCAGAGGATATGAACAGACATTTTTCCAAACAAGATGTACAGATGGCCAACAGGCACATGAAAAGATGTTCAACATCACTGATCATTAGGGAAATGCAAATCAAAACTACAACAAAATATCACCTTATAACCATTAGAATGGCTATAATTACCAAGACAAAAAATAACAAATGTTGGAGAGGATTTGGAGAAAAGGGAACCCTCATACACTGCTGGTGGGAATGCAAACTGGTGCAGTCACTGTGGAAAACAGTATGGAGATTTCTGAAAAATTAGAAATAGAGATACCATATGACCCAGCTATTCCACTACTGGGTATTTAGTCAAAGAACTTGAAATCAACAAATCAAAGAGACTTATGCACTCCATGTTCATTGCAGCATTATTCACAATAGCCAAGACATAGAAGCAACCCAAGTGCACGTTGACTGATGAATGGATAAGGAAGATGTAGGATATACATACAACGGAATACTACTCAGCCATAAAAAAGACAAAATTGTCCCGTTTGCAACAACATGGATGGATCTTGAGGGTATGACGTTAAGCGAAATAAGCCAAACAGAGTAAGAAACACCATATGATTTCACTCATATGTGAAACATAAACACATGGACAAAGAGAACAAATTAGTGGTTACCAGAAGGGAAAGGGATTGGGTGCTGGTAGAAGAACTAGAGGGGCACATATATTTGGTGACAAATAACAATGCACAATTGAAGTTTCACAATGTTATAAACTATTATGACCTCAATAAAATAATTTTGAAAAAGAAAAATTGACTACTTATGGTGAGCATGATACAGTCTATACAGAAATTGATGAGTAATAATGTACACTTGACATTACACAATATTATAAACCTTTTTAATTTCAATAAAATAATTGAAAAAAGTCCCAGCAGACTTTGTTGAAATTCACAGTCACTTAAAATTTTACATGAAAATGCAAAAGCCCTTATATACCCAAAACTGTTTTAGAAAAGAATAGCTGGAGGACTTATATTGCCTGATTTCAAAACTTACTATAAAGCTGAAATAATCAATAGACTGTGGTATTGGCATAACAATAAGCATACAGATCAATAGCTTAGAGTTGAGAATCTAGAAATAAATCTTTACATTTATGGTCAATTGATTTTCAGAAAAGGAGTCAGGGTATTTGCTGTGGAAAGGATAATTTTCAAAAAACTTATGCCAGGACATTAGATATCAGTTTTAAGGAAATGTACATTTTTTATTGTCAATCTAAAAATTCAAATTGGTGTTCTATTAGTATAAAAGGTACTGAGACAAAAGTCACACATATCTGACTCCCAAACCAGGGATGATCCCTGTAGCTGATCAACCTTATAGGCAACTAAATAAAGCAAAGGATAAGGGTGGACATTTGAGAACCTGTACTTCATTAATGATGACAGTATTAGTTTCCTGTGGCCTTTACTATTACAAACATCTGTCAGAGGTTTTGGTCAGTGACACGAACCAATGGAGGAAAAGCATCACATGGTGTCATAAGTGGACTCCTAACTAGATTTGGATTTGCAGTGTGTTGCAATCAGTATTTTTTAAGCACATAGATGCATATATATTTAGAATCAGATGACTATGGGTGCTGATTCTACTATTGATTATTTACTATGATTTATGATAAATTTCATAGGAATTATAATCTTTACCATGCCAGGTGCTGTGAATTTTGAAATAGATGACACATGTAAACCAATTCCCACTATCAACCTATGAACAATTATGTTCATACACACACACACACACACATCAACAATCTTAAGGAGCATGTTATCTTCTAGGAAGAATTTTAAAAAGTCAGAAGTTTTTCTAAATTTGGGGTAGGAGACGGCTGTTTGTATTATATTTCAAGAGTTTAAAGTCTACTGTTGATTGCTATCACACACAGGCAATAAATCTGAAAAACAACAGTGGCAACCCAATATCTAATTGGGTGAACCAAAAGATCATTTACATGAAAATGCTCAGAGACTGATGCACAGTAAGATTAACTCCTCCTGGATGCTTTCCACACCAAGGAAGCTGAGATAAAGTCTCCTTAAGCTTGTCATTTTTATCTTTACATGACTAATACTTTATTCTGATTTTCCAACCCAGAGATGGGTCACCACATATTGCCTGAGTATAAGATGGTGTCAGTAATTGCCATTATGAGGAATTTGTGCTCAGTAATACTCTCCTATACCTTATCAGTAATGAAATGGTGGGAGAATACAGGAATACATCACAGTCATTCAGAGTTGATAAGATTGAACAGATTCACGTTTAAAATTCTATGGACTTGTAAGACAAAGATCTACGGTTATTTAGATTTGTTTTTATATCTCCAATTGGGGAAGAAAAACTCACTGACTTGTAACGTTGTGAAGCTCCACAAAGATTACACTTTCTATGATCATGTACAGATTACATGGTACAGGTAGTATTCAAATTTATGTCTATTTATCTAATATAATAATTTTGGTTTTCTTCACAGATTTATTCTTTTCTTCAACTACTTTAAATAACCTGGTTTAGAAAATTATGAACAAGAAACGTAGGAATCCTAACATTGTGTTGGACTGAAATGAATCACTATACCAGTGAACAGGCAATGTGAGATGGAGTTACCAGGGAACCTGCAAAAGCAACTAACCAAAGAATCATCCAACCATTCAAGTTAGTGTCTGTGGTTCATGCTTGAAAAGATCTTGTTGGAGATTACAACACATACCTAAATTTTTTCATATGTTTGAGAAAGACTACACTGTAGTAGTATTCAACCAACATCACACACTAATAAATATAGTATGGCACTTTATCATTTTAAAATGCTTTCACATGTACCATTATACTAGACATATTTTATTCATATGAAAAGTGAAGTTCATGGAATTAGGGCAATGGATTCTGTTGCCAGAGAGTGAAAGAGCTTGTCTCAAACCCAGTTTTCCAAATTCTTTTTTATTATATCTATGGTGCCTTGTATAGCTATTATCATGAAAAAGATTTACTGATAAGCATTAAAATTACTAATGATGATAAAAATGATACCATCAACATCCTGAAAATAGTAGAGAAAGCCTTGGCATATCTGTTCTCTTGTTCCCTTGTTACCGCTAGCTACTTCATCATATGCATATTTCTAAATATTATGAATTATGAATTTGTCTATAGTTTCCTTCTGGAGCAAATAACCCCAATGTATGCAGTAAAGAGGGGATCATAAATCAGTAACTGCAGCAAATGATTATTTTGTACTTTCTAATCAACACTGCCTAAATATCCAGCCTCATTTTTCTTATACTAAAATCTTACAGAATCATTACTCTTGTTTTAATTCTTACTCAGACCAATGGAAGAAAGATTTACATTTTCTTACCATACACCTTGATACTGATATTATTTCCCCAGAAAAATGATATATTAGTGGTGATAGAATGTTCCGTATGGCACCAAAATGACAGAGACTATCTGTAAAATGCCAAAGTGAGGAACAAGATAATTCCACTTAAGAACAGTGCTGAAGAGATAAGCCATGGAATAGATTTAACAAAACATCTCACTCTTCTGTACCTGTTAGCTTTTGGAGGGTAGCACCTGGACATTGCTAAGGGGGAGAAATAAGAAAGGGGCTCATCGAACATCAACTGTGGAGCAGTACCTGTGTCATACACTCCGCTTCTGTTACAGTGTTTAGTTATACTCCCAGCGAATGTGATGGGTAGATAATGTAGATCACAAGATACAGAGATAGCATCTTAACTGGAGTTTACATAATCACGATAAGGTTATCATTTAATAAAATCAAAATAATAGAACAGAACTCATAGATTTCTCATTTCATAAAGGTAACATCTGAGACCCAGTGAGATGGAATGACTCACCCAGAGTCAGACAGGAAGGGCAGTGGAGCTGTATAGACTCCTTTCATTCTGTGACTTAGGCTATGGCTTATCTGGCTTGATTTGATGGACCTCAAGTGCTTCACTCAGGCTGGTTACATTCTAGTTCATACAAAAATAGGATTGATAGACTAACGCCTGCTGTAGTCTGGAGTTTAGACAGGTCCACTCAATCAGCAGGTATTTAAAGAGTGCTTCTATGGACAAGACATTGTGCTAGGGCTGGGGATAATTTGGTGAATTACAATAACAGCAGAATATAATTTCTCTCTTCATTGAACTTAACCTCTAATTGAACTCTTTTGCCCACTTTCATAAACGTACATGAAATTCCTCCATTGGAAACATTTTTCTGTGGATTTAGAGAGGCTTCTGCTCCAGTTAGCTTGGCTTTAAAGCATCCTAGAACACCTTTCCCACATTAACATCCCCACGTATATGTTGTAAATAACATTAACAATAGCTAATAATTTTTGGAGCTTGTATAAATGCTCTGCTTTATGTGCTTTAGACATATTTACACAATAAATTCCCAGTGCTACTCTTCCTTTTACAGGAATAAACAGAGCCATAAAGGGTTTAAATAGTCACCTTAAAGGGCCAGCCTGATGGCATAGTGGTTAAGTTTGTGTGTTCCACTTCAGAGGTCCAGGGTTTGCCAGTTCAGATCCCAGGTGCGAACCTATGCACTGTTTACCAAGCCATGCTGGGCAGGCATCCTACATACAGAGTGGAGGAAGATGGGCTCGGATGTTAGCTCAGGGCCAATCTTCCTAAAATACCAAAAAAATAGTCACCTTAAGCTGCCAAAATCTGGAAGTTATGGAACCAGGATTCGAACCAAAGCAGTCTGGCTCCAGAGCCCACATTTATAACCATCTGGCAGCACTGCCTGAAGCTCTGCTAGGCTGCCCCCTACTACCTTACATTGAACATAAATTTGAGCCAGGCTGAATGCCCTGCCTTTTACTGTATTCACATGTGTAAAGCTTTCCCTTCATGCAAGGCCAAGGTCAGCTCAACGTCTTTCAGAAGCCTCATCGGAACTCCCACCATTCATTTATGCCTTATTGCATTCACCATGCAAAATGATTATCTTCACTGTGGTACATTCATTTTACTCCAACTGCGTACTATGGCCCACAGCAGATGATTTACACATTATTGTTAATCTTTGCAATACCCCTGTGAAGTATATATTATCTTGATTAAAGAGACAAAAATATTTAGTAGTTTAGCAATTTGTCCAAGGTCACAAATGTTGTGTATTGGGCTAGGATTCCAGAGCCATCTAATTTTTAAACTCAATGTATTTTCACTACATTATATTTCCTAATGTTTAAAGACCCTGAACATGACTTCATCACTGTTATAGGTAGAAAACCTAACTATTCATATACAAGGGAGGGAACAATCAAAAACCCCTACAATTATATTATGATATCTATTAGTTTCCTATTGTTGCTGTAGCAAGTTACCACAAATTTGGGCATTAACCACACAAATTTATTATCTTAACAGTTCTCAAGATTGGAAGTCTGAAATGGGTCTCACTGGGCTGAAATCAAGGTGTTGGGAGGGAGCATTCCTTCTGCAGGCTTAGAGGATAATTTGTTTCCTTGCTTTTTCCAGCTTCTAGAGGCTGTCCACATTCCTTAGCTCCTGTCTCCCTTCCATTTTCAAAGCCAGAAACAGCCAGTCAAGTCTTTCTCATGCTGCATCATTCTGACACTGACTCTCTTGCCTCCTTCATTTCTAGGACCCTTGAGATTACATGAAGCCCAGGGATAATCCCCATCTCAAGTTCAGCTGGTGAGAAACCTAAATTCCATCTGCAATATTATTATCCCCTTGCCACATAACCTAAGATATTCATAGTTTCTGAGGATTAGACTGTGGACATCTTTAGAGGAGAGGGGCATTATTTTGCCTACCACAGCGTTGTAAACTGAATTCATTCACTTAACTAACATTTCTAAATTGACTAAATGTGCCAAGAATTGCGCTAGGTACTAAAGATAATGAGGTAAAGAGTGGAACCATAATGGGAGGGAGTCAGAGAAGGATTCCAATAGAGTATGACCCTTGGCTTGAGTCTAAGAGAAATGCAATGATTTATGAATTGATGACAGGGCAGTTGAGACATAAGGCAAAAGGGAGAAAAGGTTGGTTAATGGGAAGAGTATTTTCACTTAATTTCTATTATTAATTTGTTTACATTCTAATCTCCATTCGCTGTAAGAAGTTAGCACTGCATCCAGATTTAAAGCATTTTCGTGGGTTTCCCAGTCTAGGAGATTAAGCTATGATATTTAATCCAACTACTTAATTTTATTTGATTAAAAAATATTAGATTGTTAGATAAAAAAATATCCTCAGGGGCAGTATGCTGTATTTTTTTTTTTAGCCAAAAATAGTCCCAACAAGTAACATCTGGACAAGAACTACAAAGTTAAAGTATAATTTTTAAGAAGAATGAACTCAGCGGCTAAGAAAGAATACAAATGCAGTGACTTCAATTAGCGCTGGAGACCTAGCGGGTTCCTGTTAACAATGGGTGGGCAAACACTCAAAGCTTTGGCTGCAGTTCCTTGGGTTTTCCCTAGGGAAGCCTTAATGGTGACCTGTAGGCACTGACACAGTGGTGAAGACCAGCCAGCCTTGCAGATACAAAGCATGGTTCAGGATATACATGATAAACATCACTGTGTGCAAAACAAATGCAGTAGGACAAGTGGATTCTATCTTCTAATTCCTTTAGACGCCACAAGATTACCAGCTGATACTGCTCCAGATCTTTTGAGCTATCTTCCGGAAAGCCTGACAGATATGTTGCAGACGCAGTTATGCTTTAGAATTTGCAACAGTCTTTAAAAAGCATTATCTTGTTTAATAGTAATCAGTTCCATTTTCAGGTACTTTATAAATTTTTGTCATTCTGTTCCTTTGTTACCCACAAAACATTGTCAAAGAAGAAGGAAGATATTTTTTGTTAGCACTTGGACAATTTCATACAGGATGTTCAGATAGATATGAATTGCATAATGAATGTTTTATAGATAAATGGAAGTTCAAAGTAGCCAGATGATATTTCTCAAGTCATATGGACACATATCTTGGACCTTTTATTTTGTTATTATATTGTTTATATAGACATATTCAAAATACTTTTTACAGTGTAGTAGTTAAACCAACTCATCATTTCCTGTTATCTTTCATTTCTTTAAGTCATACAAAATCATTTCCCAACCACAAATGATCACCTACCTTTTCCTGAGTTTTTAAAAATATGAGTAGCCAAGTGGGTACATACAGGAGTTAGCATCCCAAGGGGAAATAGTTTCTACCTGGTTGTCAGGTACAGAGAGAGCCAGAATACACTTAAAACCTGTACCCGTAAGGATATTGTGAGGTCAACCAAGAGATTTCAGAGCTCTCCACAGTTTAGTCATTCTTTTCTTTAAAATCTTCTGATTCATGAGATTATAGTCGTGGCAGCCATTTTGTACAATTTAATCATGCCCCCAGTCCCAGTCACAGTTGGTAAGCCACAAATCAAAAGTCGATAAAGCTAGCGCAATTAGAGGTCTTTCTCTTAAAATGGGTAAAAAAGAGATTAGATTTCTGAGTTTTGTGGGTGATTATCTGCATGGCACACAAAAATCCAGCCTTCAGAGAGAGAATGTACAAAAAATAAATCAGACTCTTAGCAACTGGAATAACAAAGGAAAACAAAGAAAGAATCTTGGTCATTTTTCTAGTTTCTGGTTCCAGAAATTTCCTCAAGCCAAGCTGCACTCTGATCTTTTGGTTCCTTTAGTCACCACTCAACTCTTTTTTGAATTCCCCAATTTGTGTTAACACTTGCCTACATTGATATATATTTGCAACTACATGAACGTGAAATCCACAGGGTTCTGTTGGTTTGGCTATTACTCTGTCCTTTGGCACTAAAATAATGCTTGCACATAGAAGCCTCTCAATAAATAGCTGTTGAATGAATGAATGAATTGAAAGAGAATACCAACAAAAAATATCTACACAAAGTCTCATAGACTGTGACCCCAGTTTGAAGGGACTTCTGGTTAGAGGATGACAGGAGTAAGGAAAGAAAATATTTAGACTCTAAAATAAAAGACAAAAGTATAAGCTTTGTGATTTACACAAAAATAATTGAGATCCACTGAAAATCATGTCACTCCTCACAATAACTCGATATCCCAAGACTGTGATTTGTCTTCATTTCCTGCCTACTGGATCCCTTGCCAGCATCTCACCATCCCTGCATTTGAATGATAAGTTAAGTAAATAGCTTACATTTTAAGTTTTTCAGTCCATTATTTTCCTCATGGTACATTGCTTGGTTGATATACTTCTCTATACTACTTCAGAATTCAAATTTTAGTCATTTGCGATTTAAAGCAGAATGAAATGTCTCACTCTAGCACATATGTTTAAAATAGAAATAAAGTATATTTTGCAGTTTTGAAAAAAATATTGCAGTTAAAGAAACGATTTCTCAAGCTAAATTAGAGTTTCAGACAGAAACTGCAAAAGGGCAGAGGTAATCTGGCTTCATTTGGCATGACAGTTATATACCATGTTTTTCACCTCTTTCAAAGGCACCAAAATCTCACCAGACTGCATCAGATTGGGAACAAAATAATTTTTGTGGACTGAGAACTCTATTTCATTTCCACAGCTAGACTTGGAATTTTCCACAGAAGGTGGATAAAAGTAAGTCATTTGTCCTATGTCCTAGAAAACTAAGTGCCTCTACAGTCTCCAAAAATACATGAGCTAATCATTTGCTATATTTCAAATATTTCCACTTTGTTTAATTCCCTCTCCTAATGGGAAAAAAGCAGGAGAAAGTAGGACTAGCCAGTTAGAGGCAGTACTGCAGAGCAGACATGAACACAGACTTTGAAGTCAGAATGAGTGCGTTTAATCCAGGATGTAGTACTTACCAAGATTAGAAGCGATATTGGGTTCTAAACAGGGATCTGAGGCCAAGAGAGGGCAAAAATAACAGGTCCTATCCTTGGTACCTGTGAGGGAATTTTACCTGCTTCTAACATAATTAAAGTCCATTGTCATTATTCATGCTTTCCTCACTTTTGAATTAGTCTATGAGCTAAAGTTTATTTGTAACTTCAAAATTAACACTTGTGGCACTTCCAGTTTATGGACATACGCAGAGTGGAGAAAAGTTGAGTCACCCTGCATGCACATTCCCAGCTGATGTCCAACCATGTGACGATCTGTCTTGTAGCTCTCATACTCTCAACAACGGTCTTTTTCATGACCTATTTGGTATCAGTTCTTTCATATGTTTGTGCTTTTTTTATGATTTCGCTGTTTAAAATGGCTCCTTTAAAGCATAGTGCAGATGTGCTGTGTAGTGTTCCTCAGCACAAGGAAGCTGTGATGGGCCTCATCGGGAAAACGTGTGTGCTAGATAAGCTTCATTCAGGCATAAGTTACAGTGTTGTGGGCTGCAAGCTCAATGTTGATAAAAACATGTTGGGTATCTTTAAACAGAAACATACATAAAATAAAGTTATGTATTGATCAGTTGATGAATGTATGATCAGAGGCTTGTAGAAACCTAAAACCCAGAATTTCTCCTAGGAATAATTGCTCAGTATTCACTAATTCAGTGTTTTCAGTGACTTTACAGTTAAAACAATAGTTAATATTCATAATTATTTGGCAAATCACAATTCACAAAATATTTATTTGCAAGTACATGGTATTATTCAATCTACGCCTGAGAGTGAAGTAAGACTTCAAGGCCTGTTTTCCAGACACAAGGCTTCAGGAAGGGTCAGAGAAATGACAAGTCTTGTTTAATGAAGACTCAGATAGTAAATGACAGAGTCAGGATTAGAAAACTCTCAGCCCTGTGATTTTTTTTCTATAAAATCACTCTTCAGAGCCATCAAATGCACCATCCTGGGCCACTAAGTGGGGCCAACTTGCTGGCATGGAGTCAGGGCAGAGCCAGAGCAGTCACTAGACAAAGACAAAAGGCCAGGGCAATCAAGTCACCAGCCGAGCTCTGCCTGCAGATGTAATTGATGGAGAAGGAGGTTGTGGCCAAGACCGCAGCTCAGAGAACAGCAGCAACAACCGAGGGAAAGAATAGCCACCACTTACTGATGACCCAGTGCATTACGTGGATCCTATTCAAACACTTTCTAGTTAAGTTTATTCCTAAGCATTTTATCATTTTTGATTTTATTGTAAAATGTGTTTTTTCTTCCATATATTTAACATTTTACTTTTGAAAGATACCAATTTCCTACCCAGAAAACTTGTGAATAAATGCAAAAATCGTATACTTATTTTGTACCCCTAAAAAATACCAACTTATTTTATGCAGAATATTCTCAGTGTCTCTTTTAATTCCCCAATTTCTCTAAGTTCTTTCCATCTTTTTGTCCTTCATAATTTTGTTTCCTCTGTCTGTGTACTACCACTCTTTGTTCTTCCTTTTCATTTAAAGGATCAAAGGGAGTCGACACCGAATTCTGTTGATCATTTAGTGGACAATTGCAGTAATAGAAGGACAATTTTTGGTAAAGGAAATAAATAGATGGATTCCAGAGATGTATAGGATAATAAGTAGTTATGATTTAATGATTAATTACTTGTTTGAATGTGGGGTAATGGAAGGTGTGGAAGTATGCTAGGTAATGTAATGATAATGTGGTCTTGGCAAGTAGATGAGTCCAAGTTGGAAAGATGCACATCCTGAAGTCTATTGCATTTATAGAGAGGAGAAGGTAGAAAAGGCATTATTGGCCAGTGAGAAAAGTTTGAAAGTGATGCAATGAAGCATTTATTAAATGGCATGATAGGGTTGAGGAAAGTGGGGCAGGGATAACAGAGATTCTATAAGCTTCCAGATAGCAGAAGCCATGTTCATCATTGTTTCCTGAAACTGTCTACAAAAATTTATCCCTTAAGGGAATAACATTTTATTCAGCTATCCACCCCTTCTCCTAGGACTCCAGCAAAATTCCCCAAGTTCACAGCTCCAGAATTAGATCCTGATTAGTTGATGAAAATTAAGTTTTTCCTTTTCTTTTTAAAGTAATTTAGAATGGCCTGAGCTTCAATGCTGGTCAATGAAATTCAAGGAGAATTCTATAGTAGGATCTCTTTCCTAAAACTCAACTATCTTACCCCTTTGATCATTACCAGTTCTGGAAAATGGTGCCTGGAATTGCTACCATACTGAGCATGAGGCCAAAACACAGAAAGATCAAAATCAATAGAATCAAAACTAAGCAGAGCAGAAGACCTGATATATCACAATTGAAGTTATCCTCACTATTGATATTATTGAAAAAAATAATTTATTAATTAATCCATTTTTGAATTGGATTTCTATTGCTTGCAGCAGAAACCATCTCTGGAGATCCTACAGAATAAATGGGATATGAAAGGCATCTATCAAAAATCGTTCAATAGCAAATGGTGCAGATGCATGTAAATAAAGTTTAGCAATCTTTTCTGACATCTGCACCTTGTAGGGTCATCATGATAAACGTTTATTCTCCCTGCCTTTTTACACAATACAAGGTGATTTAGCCATGTCTAATGTTTCACGGGGAACACAACATGTACACATCCTCTTCTATGAATGTGTATTTTAAAAGCTGAGACAATTTGTATAATTAAGAATGATAATTTTTTCCAAGTTAACCAATATAAAGTCAGGTTAATTATATCCATTTCATATAATGCCTAAGAATACCAGATATTCACTTGTATGCGAATTTTACAGGAGATATCTAGTATAAGCATGAGAAATCTATTTTTATTTCTTCTTTGTATCATTGGCATATTCCCCTCTTCCTCTCATTGCTGTAGTACACAAGTACCAGAGAGGTTAAACTTTGATTCAGAAGGTTACATTCAATACAAATAGATGTATCTTAGTGGAGAATCACACTAGTGATTGGCCATCTCTAAAGATGCAACCAAATGGTTCTTTTGGAATCTAGTGAACATTTAATCTCCACTCAGAGAGCTTCTTTACTACACTTTATTGTGGCTGGACTACTCTAGACATTGAAATGAATGGTGAGCATAAATCTATCTGCTCTGAGGCTCAATTACGCTTCCATAAAAAAAGAGTAAACTAACTCTTAGTATATTCTATTTACCCATTCATTGCTTTGGAATTCTATGGCTGCATGGGAAAAGTCATCCATTTAAAGAATGGTTTTTCTCTTAGTGTCTGCATCCCCTCGGTTGAATTCTGTGACAGTATGTGCAAAGAAAACAGTAACATCTGAGTAGATGATGTCTGTAAGAATTATTATTTTCTTGTGGTTTTAACATACATTCACAAGTAAAATGTCCTTTTAATGTACTTAGAGCAAATAGAAGTAAACTGGCATCAAATCCTCTCTTATTATTTCTCACCCTTATTGATCCTGGCATATTTTAAGCAGATTTCCTTTTGCCATTCAAAGTTAACCCTTCTAACTGGCTTCCAGATTCCCTCCTTCTTCTCTCCTTCTCTCCCAACTCCATCCACGGTCTTATAGAATACTGAATCTTGAACCTATCTTTTTCCATTGGCTCCTTTTCCTTAGCAGATAATCATTTTGATTTTTTAAGGTACATTTCAAATGCAAAATGCTTCCAATGATACTTCGCCCACACAAAAATCATTTCTTGAAAGAAATATTACCTCTTGGCTTCCTACAAGTCTAGAAGAACATTTATTGGACCAAAATGCCATAACATTTTTTAATCTTTTTTCAGAGCATTATTTTGTTATTATATCTCCATCTTATCCACTATAGATTGTGCGGTAAGATGAAGTACTAACTGACATGTGGGGAGTTGGATTTGTCCTCTAAAAGCTAAGAAAACTAGAGAAAGTTCTTCAAAGCTAAACAGAAAGGGATTTGGGGGAGATGGATTAGTCCTTTTACTGTAAAGAAAATATTTTCTTTTTCTGATTTTTTTCTTTGGCACTGGATTCATCAACAACATTCATAATGTTGGAAGCCAACATTAGGGTGTAGGCATAAAAGACAAAAAAAACATGTATCACTGAGAGTGCTTTTATTTTTCTAATCTTTATTTTTTCTTGTAGCCCAGGAATGGGTCCATGTGTTCTAGCCTAGCTCTACTGAAGACTGTCTTCAATTCATGTAGAGGTTTTTAGCTATATATGCAGCATCTAGATATTTTTTCCCCCAGAGTGTGGGGAGGGTAGATGAATAGATCAGGATTAAAGACTTCTAACCCCTACAAAGTGCCATTTCATCAGAGTTACATCTCCCTTGATTCCAAATCTCTCTTCAGGACCTTTCAGTCTAAGTTTATTCTCACCATTTCTTTGAAAACTCTCTCATTGCCATTAGCATTTTTCACTCACAATCTAGGCTGACCTCTTGGAAGCTTCTAATATTGTATCATGTTCCTTTCTTTTCCAAATTTTCTTTCTAATTCCAGTGTGCTATGCTCTTCTGGATTTTCTCCTACTTCATTGACCATTCCTTCTCACTCTTTTCTCTTTTGCTATAAATATTTGTTTACTTGGATTTTTGAACCTAGATTGATTTTTTTCCTCTCTTCCTTTTTCTTCTCCTCCTCCTTTTCCTTCCTCTTCCTCCTTTTCACCTCCATTATTCTCTTCCCTCCTTCCTTTTCTCTCTCTCTAGTTCCCACATTTGTTTTCATTTCTTGCACTTAATTTTACCTCCTTTTCTAATTTCCATTGAATGCATCAATTTTTCTACTGCTAATTGGAAATTTATGCACCCTCATTTTATTGTTGGTTTGTTCACTTTAATTTAAGCCATATTTGTTTGTTTACTACTATCAATTTCATATACTATCAATGTTTATATCTTTTTTCTTCCAAGATAAGTAACAAATATTCTCATAGGCCCGTTTTTTTCTTTCTAGCTTCAACCTTGCATTATACTATATTTTGTAGGATTTTTATTCTATAGTATTAGTTCTTTTCTCATTTTAATTTTATACTTTTCCTCATCAGACTCAGCCAACCTCAAATATTTATTCATCACACAAAATGGTGTCTGTGTGTGTGTGTGTGTATGTTAAAGTCAGCCTAAACCTCTATACTAAGTTTTAACTCTGGTCATTGACCTGGACATCAACCGTCTGTATTGCCATACAAATGAAATTGAGTGTCCCAGATTAAATTCTTCACATCTCTCTTTAGATCTGCTGCTTCTTTATTGCCCAAACTCCCCACTCATATCCAGTTTTTAGTCAGTTCCCTGGTTTTGTGGGTAAATACTCACAGCAGCAGATCTTTCCCAACTTCAGAAATCCTAACATTTATTACCTTTTCCCCGAACTACTTGGGTAGATAATTAATCTTCACAAATCATGCTCTTAAAAACTCTTATATATCCTCCAGATATATAATTATTTAATAAAACCACATTTGATAATATAATTCCCAGTTCCAACAAATATCAATAAATAAAGTCCTCCTTTGGACAGCCCCTGCCCCCACCTTATCTGCCATGCCACTCTTCTAAACCATGCACTTTATCTAAGTCAATTCCTCACCATTCTTTAAATTTGCCACATTCTTGAATGTCTCCTTGTTTGTGTTTATTTTCCCTTGTATCTGGGATACCTTTAAACTCTTATCTAACAATTTTATATCCTCCTAAATCTAGACTAATCATCCCTTTCTCTCTTAAAACTTCACAGCAAAGCAAAAAGCAGAATTAATTGCTCTTCCTTCTTTCCCTTAACACTTTGTTCATGACCCTTTATTAATACTCATTACAATGTATTGTGTTTAGCTATGCTTTCTTAAACTACATTATGAACCTCCTTAGGATAGCGACAAGGTCTTAGTTATCCTTTATAGTTTCAATTTCACTGCCAGGTGGAATTTCTTGAAGGAATTAACAAATACTGCAATGTATTGCTGTTCTGAGGAATCATGCATGCTAAACTAATGTGAGTTCTTTGTGTTAGTAGGTGTTAGTGTAAAGCGATATAGTGGGAAAGAAAGATGCGCCTTAGATCCAGACAGGCTTCCAGAGTGTTTACATTTTAATCTTTTTTAAATTGGAAATGAATTTCAATAAACTAGATTCATTTAATACATATTCATCACATATAATGTGCTATGCTAAGGACTGTTAGGAACAAAAAGATGAAAATTATAAAATTCTCTCCTGAGTTTATATAGCAGAGAGCCTTAGTAGTAAAGTATCTATTGCAGATTAAATTCCCTGGGAAGCTTATCCAAAGATAAAGATTAGCATGCAAAAGATTTCTTAAGGAGTGCATTTAGAGTATCACCTGTGGGAAATAGAATTTGGCATACAGAGATGTTGGGAATGCATCTCAACTGGGAAAAACTTACCAGACTGAAGAGGAGTTCTCAGTCTGGTATGGCCTTTCAGAGTTGTCCCAAGCTAGAGGGAAGGCTGGGCCTTTATATCCTGATACTGACTACTCACTGGATAGTGGCTGCCGGGAAGTGGGCTTAACCTCAGGTGAGGCGATGTCGCCAACAGGTGTTAACAGCTGAGAATTATCTGCTGATAGAACTCTAAAAACCTAGGAGAATAAGACCTTCATTCCTGAAGGAGGATATAGGTGTTGCATCAAAACATCCACTTAAGTCCAGCCCTTACACCACACAACTCCATCCCAGGGATAGATTACCTGGGGTTCTGATGGGCCTGTTTCCCTGGGGGAAACGTAAAAGCTAAAAGAGGCCTAGTGGAACAAATTACAGCCTTTATCTGTTTTTGAGGCCGCAACTGACATTTGTCATGTTTATGCTCTACTCTTATTCTATATATTTTTTTCCCCTCTGCTAGCATCTCTACTGAACCACTGACATGACCTACTGTCAAAATTGGACCAGAGAATACCAATATACACCCAAGTGAATGACCTGGTGCCAAACATATTACTTCCTGACGCCATTGTCTAGCAGCAGATCTACCACACTCTGATGATCAGAGTGATCAGATTGCGCTGCAGATGCATGCATTTGGGGTTATTATTTGGTCGAGTTTTTAGTACTCCAGTCTCATCTTGAAAGGACTAGGAGCCAGATGGCTGAATTAAATGGAGATATAATGAGGACCACCAGCCCTTTGGATGCAATAATGGCTGTGGCTTATTTTTTTGGCCAGGGTGAGGGGCAGTTTCAGAGGCTTCTATTTTACCTTCCCCACCATTTTAGCTCTTACTCTACAGGTGTTAAGAGTCAATGTAGAGGTTGTGGCAAGTACTAACTATGTCTATTCCAAGTATACATTAAAGAATTAGGGATATAAGTACTGGTGAAGGAGGCATACACGGACAAGTGGTCCCACTGCAGGCTGACCTGTGACTGGACTCCATTTATTAAGTGGCTTTGATATGCCCATGATGATGCTTCAAGTTTCTAGGTATCATTATCACCTCAAACCCTGTGTGCAACAGTCCTTGGTGTGTTTGGGTAGTCCCCTTCCTTAAGTATGTGTTTAGTTGAATGAATGCCTTAAATCTCTTTGAGGAAGGACTTGGAGGTGTCATTATTTTCATGGTAATATAAGACCTTTTTTGGGACTCACCCTTTTCTTCAATCAAGGAGTTCTATGTCCAAAATTGACTCAGGAATAGAAACTGAGAAAATGATGATTTTTGTTGTTGTTGTTGAAATAGTTGCTCACAGCCTCCTATTCAACCATTCTTGTTATGTTTGGTTGTACAGATTGCCTGCCCATCAAATTTACATCAAAGGAAGCCATATTCCATTAGCCATCTCATAACTCTCAGTAAGTCAGATCCCCTTAGGTACTACTACAGTCTTGGCTTTCTTTACAGTAACTATATCCACATGGCTACTCACAGTTAACTGCCACCACGTGGTCTCTGTTGTTATGGTGTTCTGTCATCATCACTGCTATTAATGAGCCCAGTTCTACAATTACATCTCATGCAATCAGTCATGACCAACCGTGGAGAGCTTCCACTGAATTTCTTAGTGATAATGGAGTCCATTCTGCCAACACACTCTTAAGGGCTCTTCAATGAAAGAGAGTAATTTAGTGTTTCTATTTTTTTCAGCTTACATGTTATATCCACTCTAGCTTGCCCACTTCTTTAAGCCTTTTAATCCTGTTCTGCATTACCTATCATGACAAGGCCAGCATTTCTAGCTCACCAAATATGGGTCATCAGTTTTTCCATTCTAACTCTGTGTTTTCATTTTTTCTAGGAGGCCTGAACCCTTGGATAACACTCCAAAATTGACCAACTCTTCTTTATGTAACTTTATTCACCTGCTCCACCCCGCAAGTCCTTGACTATCATCTCATTATCTAGTCTCCCAGCCATTGCTGCTAAGTGTTGGCTAAACCCTTTAACTCCTTTGAAGTATGGTCCTATCAGGCCCAGCATGTGACCAGATAGGTTAAGTTGTGACTTAGCTCTGGTTATTGACCTAATGGCCAGAAAGGATGTAGGGGCAGATCCTGAGGGTGGAACCTTTTGTCATGCAAGGGATAGGTCTCTGTGTCATCTTGATGCAAAGGGGGAAGGCAGGTGTTATTTCGTAATAAGAGTGTGTTGGCCACTTCTGCCAGCACAGAAGGGAGGATCTAGAGGAATATAGGGGTAGAATATTTTCAGATACATTAACCCAGATCTTCTCATTCCATGAGACAGAGTTCCATTCCTCTCAACCTGAGTTCCAATGTCATCATAGTTGACCCACTTAGTTTGAGAATTTAACTTTCTTTGTAGCTCTGCTACTCTGGTGATTGAGACCTTGGTCTAATCTTCAGCATTCTTTGCTCTCTACCTGCAACAAACGAAATTCTCTTTATAAGCTACTAACATATCCACTTGTATTCATACTTAGATTTTAATTCCAGATTAATAAATCATATCTTTGTTATTTTTTCCAAAGCGTACATCAAGCTTGGCAAAACTATTTAATCCAATTCTCCTTATAACTACTATGCCCCAATATTTCTTGAATATTTAACATATCACATCATCTAACAAATTCCTTTCCACTACTTTCCTGAGCATATACAATCTCAGTTCACCACGACTGAAAGTTTTAAGAATTATCCCACTACCTTATGCCAGGAGCTACCTGTACTCCACCTACCACCAGTGATGGGGTTGTCTTTTTCATCTGGGCAATGAGTAATCCAACTGAAAAATTCCATATTATCATCTTCTTTCTCAGAATAATTTGGATACCAGCCCTTTTTGGTCAGGTTCCCTAGGAAGAAGGGCCTGATGTGGACAATAACATGCAGAAGATTTATTAGGGAATTACTTATTTGGGAGTATAACCCGTGGAAGGAAAGGAAAGGAAACAAGATTGGGCTGAAGGAGGTGTTTCTAGTCTTAATGAACACTTCATCCAACTTATGAGGAGGTCTTAATCTGAGAAAGGAATTGGGCAGTTATTGGATACACGCTGCCCCAGAAGGGCAAAGTGACATTGAACAAGATGGCTGTTTTCATCTGAAGATTCCAATGAGGGCTAAGAGCTGAAACTCTCTGCTGGCAGTATTTCCAGCACGTGAGGGAATAAATCCAGCAGTTCTGAAGAGAGACTTGGAGGGCTTATCATACATCCACTCTAGCAACACATACCATAATCTTGTTAGCTCTGTGTTTAAAGAGCTAAGTAGGGTACCTGGTCACTTCATGGCTTAGCTGCAAATTGATGGATCTAGACCCAAGAACTTGTCATTAGATCAATGGTTCTCAAGTAGGAGCAATTTTTTCCTTCACAGAACATTTGGCAATATCTGGAATCATTTTGTTTGTCACAACTGGTGGAAGGTTCTACTACATCTAGTGGGTAGAGGTCAGGGATGCTTCTGAACATCTTACAATGCATAAGAAACCCAACAAAGAATTATGCTTCATGGAATATTAGCAGTGCTGAGGTTGAGAAACCCTGGTTTAGAATCTGTGGATGCTCCTTTTTTTTTTTTTTTTATGAATCTATTGATTGTAAACATAACAGTCCAAGCCAATTTCTCTTTAAGCAAGAGGAAATTCATTACTTTTAACTAAAATTATACATATTATCTTAAAAATATTAGATCTTTTTTTTTTCTCTTGTGACATTTAATAATTTCTTGGTTCCAGTTATTTTCCTATCTTCTACAAAACTAAAAAGTTTTTAGGCAAAACAGCGCATCACTAATTCAATGGTTAGACTAAGTGTATAAGGCTTATTTTTCCCCAGGTGATATCACGAAGAAAAGGAATGCTGAATCTAGCTAATTGCAAGATTTCACATAATATTTTCTAACATTTTGCCATGGTAAAACAGGAGTTAAATGAAGTTTGAAATAACAATGCAGGTATCTTTTTAATCCCTTGTGTAAGTATCTTTCAATATCTCCTTAGGCTAAAATCCAGAGTGTTCTTCTCATCTCCAAACAGTGACCCGTTTTAGAAGAGAAGATTGGAGCTGCTGTCACGAGCATTTACAATGGCAATCACAAGCTTTGTAGTGTATGCATAAATGTGTGTGCTATGCATTAAAAACAGGCTTCACAAACTACCACATGTCCATAATGAAAAGGTAGTAGAAGGAGCATGAAATGTGCTAACGAGTTTGAAATACTCCTGAGCCACTGACGAGCTCTGTGTCCTTGATCATGTCACTTACTCACTGAACCTGTTTTCTCACTTTAATATGAGGATGATGCATACTTTACAGTATGAATATTTGCATGTCCATGTGTGTGCATTGCAAGTTTAAAGTTTAAATGCAATTAAATTACTAAATGCACATAAAAACATCAAGCATTATGCCTGGCCCATAGTACTGGCTCAAATGCCAGGTGAATCTTAATGACTAGTACTCAGGGCTACCTAGAAAGACAAGAACATCTTGCAAGTAATTACTTCTGTCTTCTAAGATAACCACTGCTGTTTGGCAACATGGTAGGGACTCCCAGTAGAAGCAACCTTGTTCTCATTGCATCTGCTCCAGAGAAATCAAGAAATAATTACCTTTTTATTTGGAGATTTGATTGATGCAGCAACCTTCCCCGTGACCGGGCCAGATAAACTGGTCCAAGGAGAATAACCTGGGTTTTATTCTGCCTTGATTGCTCCTGCTGCAGAGATAATGTGAGTTCTGGGTGCGGTGTACCACAGCTGATTAAAGAGAAGTCCTTGGGCACATCAACTCTCAGACAACCTGATGGCCGGCATTGGGGAGCTCCTATTCCACGCTCATGAATACTATGAGAAAGCAACACTCTGCATTGCCAGGGATGCTTTCTCCGAATACAAGGAGAAAGCCAGTTTGAGAGTCAGTGGCATTTTCACAGGACCAGAATTATGACAAAAGCAAGTATTGCTTCCCAATAGGCGCTTCTTTGCCCCAGGGAAAATACATAGTGACAATTATTTATAGTTGAAAATAGCAATTACCTTAGTTTTTATTGACCAAAATGGAATTCCTTTTAAAAGTGTCTATTTTGTTTAAAAATATGTGCCTTTCTCAGTGACAATGGTGGCCACAAGACTACTTAAAATTATCAATTGGAAATTAGCAGTAAAAATACCTTTCACCTACATAATTTTTGGAACAAATTTGGAAAAAAGTCAAACTTCTAAGGAGTGTAAACACTTCAATCCTAAAAGCTCTCATTAATCCATTCTTAAAAGATACTTAAAAACAAATTGAAAACTAAGTTCTAGAAACAGTAACCAGGTAAACAGGGGGAGCAGGAGAATAATGGAATGCTTTGGACAGAGGGGCTCAGCAAGGTTAGTAAATGTTGGTAAAGTATAAGGAGATGAGTGTTACAATTCAGAGCACCGGGGTTCAAATCCTAACCGTCACACATCAGCTATCTGGCATTTTACAAATCATTTTATCCCTCTAGGTTTCAGTTTCTTACGTGCAAAGTTGGGATGGCAAGTAGATCTGTCCCTTAAAAGTTTCTAGAAATTTACATGGGACTGTAAACGTGAAATACTCTGTAGATTATTTTAAAGTACTGTGAAAGTGTTAACCATTAACAGCGCTACCTAAAAATATAAATGATTTATTAAGGAATGAATAAAATGTCTAAAATGTGCCCACAGTAGGTCTAAATAATGATGATAGATGAAAATGGTATATAGATAAGACTAAAGAAAGAATGCCACTTAAAAGTGATGTGATGCTGAACCCACTATTTATTATTTAATTCTCAGTTCCCTTATCAGCTAAATGTTGAATGATGATTAATCGACACATGTGAATGTACAATGTATGTATAAACACACTTACATGGTCAAATAAACATTAAAAATATTAGATGTACTGATGATAGTAATATTTAATATTAGTAGTGGCAACAGTATAAGTGGAATTAATAACACAAGTATTTTGTGAAACATCTTGAATGCCTACCTCCTTATGCTGACTCAATTCAACATTTAGAATGGCTCAGTCAAAAAATAATCTGGCCCTGTGGCTGAATGGTTAAGTTCACGGGCTCCACTTCAGCAGCCCGGGGTTCACCAGTTTGGATCCTGAGCACAGACCTACACACCACTCATCAAGCCATGCTGTGGCAGCATCCCACACAGAAGAACTAGAATGACTTACAACTAGGATATATAACAATGTACTGGGGCTTTGGGGAGAAAAAAAAATAAACAGGAAGTTTGGCAACAGATGTTGGCTCAGGGCCAATCTGCCCCACCAAAAAAATATTAATAATAATAACCTGGAATTATTATCTACCATGGTTTATCACATATTCTTTGTTTTATGTGTGTAAGAATATATACCTATATATATGATTCTGGGACAGAGAAGAATCTTGATTTTATTCTCCTTAATTTCTCTTGCTGCAAAGATAGTATAAGTTTAGGATGCTATGTGGATATTTTACTGCAACATTTGGAGTCGTGTGCTATCTATAAAATTTATGACAAAATAAAAAAGACAGATTAATGTATACATGCATATCATAATATACGTGTGCAATTATTTTTAGATATATAGTATATTGTTACAAATCAATGTCATATCTATAAAATCTTAAATTGTAAAACATAAGGAATTACTTAAATACCATTGATTTAATTAATTAATATATATATTTTCCAATCTCCTTTATATTTCATTTATATTTCATCTGTAATCTATTTACTACCAATCATCGCACTTCCCATACAACGATGTATGTGACTCCATGATAGCAATGATAAATTATATTTCATTTATTTCATTGGTTTGAAGGGAAATTGCTCAAGATACAAGGAGTCTGCATTTGTCTGCGTCATATCTTAACATCAAGGCTCAGAATCAGGGAGAATTCTCTAAGGGAAACTAAGAGGCCAGGACAATGCAAGCTCTGCAGGCTGCCTGTTCAAATCAAAGTTTAGCTGCTTCATAGCTATGTAGCTTGGGGAAATAAGCAAAGAAAATATATAGAATAGTTATAAATGGCACAGAGTTGTGAGCACTGAAGAAAATTATATACATATACTGCTTAATAGTTCTGGGCTGGCACATAATATGCATTTGATAAGTGTTATGTATCATTGTTGGCTTTATTATCAAAGTATAAAAAAATGCCTCACTTAGCCTGGCCTGAAGATGAGTCTACCAGTTCTCCTCACTATTTTTGTCTGTTATTTATTGTTTGTTTGTTTTGTTTTGCTTTGGAAAAGAAATCTTACTTAAAGAGAAGTTGTTTCATGTTCTGTCTGTAGCTGATGGAAAAGCAGTAGGGAATCAGAGCGGCAAGTGTGTCCCTGGTTCTTACAAATATCGAAGGGGGTCCATTAAGGATCTTTGTTGCAATCTTATAAAGAGACACGAGGACTAAGCAAAGGCTAAAGGAGAGAGACCTTTTTCAAGCGTATAAACTACATATGGAAGTACTTTTGTTAATTTTATTTATTGATGTGTCACTAAATCTTAAAACGGGGACTTTCACATGGTAGGTAATTAGTGAGGAGTTCTTTAATGAACGAACTGATGCAAATATTGATCCAATGTAACTGTTAAGAAAGAACAATTTCACTCATATCCATTTTCTCATTTAATTCTCTCAAAACCCTGTCAGATAAAAAAGTATGATATTATAATTTACAAGGAGAAAATATGAGGAATAGTGGAGTCGTCTAGTTTGATCTTTCTCCCCCACTATAATTTCACTTATACCACAAGTATCATAGAGGACTCACTGGTCATGGATGACATCTTCGTAATTCCCCTTAGGAATTAAGACTTGGCTGCATAGATCCTCTTCAATGCTTGTTATACTTGAGTTGTTTTACAATCACGTTTTAAGACATGAGACAAATATAATCCACCCCAGGAAGACTTTCCTCAGTTTACATTCTGATTTAAGTGTCTATCCCCTAGGCTTGTCTCTATTTTAGCCATTTATACATTGCACTGCCATCAAATATTCAAATATCTCTACCCCTAATTGGAGTGAGAGCAACATGAGATGGTAGAAATATAACAAGTACACATTAAAAGAGTTGACTATGCACGCGAAAACATAAATGTTTAACTTATTAAAATAAAATAAATTAATGAGTTCATAATGCTTTTTTCCTGAGCTTAAATTTTTTCATTTTGTTTGTTTTCTTGTTTAAATTAGTTAAAATTAAATGAATAAATTCATTGGCATTTTACGTCAAAAAAATTGTTTTCTTATTATCAAGTATGTAAAGGTGATGCCTTTGACTATTTTGTATCCTGTTTATTTGTGACTACTTTGTAGATTCGTTAATCTGAATTAAACTACTGATATGATCTAAGTGCTTCATCAGCGACTTCTTTCTCACCTCTACAATAGTTTTAATTAGAATAACCTTTCATAGCATTTTTAGTTTAATAACTGCAGGCCTAATAATATACTCACTCTACATAAAAACACTTGTCAATAGAGTCCATGAAACAATTGAACAGGCAATACACACCTATTGTCCCTCATATTGATGTGTATAGTCAGACCCACCTCTTCATTACCTTCAAAGAGCCACCTGTGTCCTTTCTAAAAAATATCTCTTTCCTTCCTATCTTGATTTTCAAGGAGAAAGCATTTACTTGGGATATCCTTTTCTTTTCTCTCATGTTTCTTTCAGTTTATCATGAAAATTTCTTCTCTGTCACATTTTTAAGATGTCATCACTGATGATTTATTTATGTCCTTAAGTGTCATTAACTGTGGTAAGCACAATACTCTTTTACTCTTATGGTTTTTGGGCCGATTTTTCTCACACTTACTTGTCCAATTAGTGCTTAATATCTCTACTTATAGAAGATTCTTCAAAAGAATATTTATATTGATCATCTGCAATATTTGTTTTCATTTTTTTATTGTGGTAAGATATATACAACATAAAATTTGCCATTTTAAGCGTAAAATTCAGTGATTTTACATTCAAGGTGTTATGCAGCCATCACAAGTGTGTATTCCAAAAGCTTTTCATCACCTCAACCAGGAGCTCTGTACTCATTAACCAATAACTCCCCATTCCCCAGCCCTTGGTAACCTCACAATAAATTTGCCTATTCTAAATATTTTGTATAAGTGGAATCATAAGATACTTATTCTTTTGTGTCTAGTTTCTTTCACTTAGCATACTATATCCAAGGTTCATCCCTGTTGTAGCATGTATCAGAACTTCATTTCCTTTTATGGCTGAATAATAGCTCAATCTCACATATAACATATATATCTCACTTGTTTTTTTTAACTACTCATCTGTTGATGGACTCTTGCATTGTTTCCAGTTTTCTGTATTTTTTTTTCTTCCACATCATTTTGAACCCTCTCAAATTGAGCTTTTGCTTCCACACCCCATGGAAATCTGTTATCAAAGTCCTCAATGATCTCCATATTATTAAGTTGAATGGTTAAATTGAATGGTCAATTATCTTGTTTGACCTATTAATGGCATCTCATAGAACTGCTTACATATATATTCAGGAAATACCTTTCTCACTGGATTACAGGATACCATAAACAAGATTTAGAAGACAGGATGGCCTTTTTACAGATTCAGTATAAAAATTGAGATACTTGAGTGGACCCTCTCCTCCTGGAAATACAGGAGGATACTTTCACAGATGTTTTGGTAAACTACTCCTACTATCTTATTGGTCTATATTAGATCACATGGCCATTTTTGATTCAAATATAGAAAGGAAGATACCGTTATTCTAATTTTCTCAGACTATTCAATGGAGCTGTCAATAGGCTCAATATTTTCTGATTTAGATTCAAAAAGTTGTTGGAGAGATAAATATCTGAAGAACTTTGGGATTCTTTGAAGAAGGAGGAAGATGAGAATGATGTCGGATAGGCAACCAACGGCATCCACTATATGTCTGAGAACACATCCATGGAGTTATTTTTTTTTATATCATTTCTACCTCAATTACTGATATTAGCATCTATAAAATATGCTTATGTGCCTATTTAAACATTAAACCAGTAGAAAAACAGAATGTCCTCTAAATTTTCTCGAAGGATCAAAATAAGTAGAAAAAAAATTATTCTCTCCTTTTCCATTACAAAACATGATGCCTTTAAAATTTGAACTCATTCCTTGAAATGCACTTCAAAACAGAAGCGAAGTGTATTCAACTTTGTGACAATTACAGATAAGATTTAATAGCTAGCCATCCAAATAAATCCTGCAGGTGGTAAGCAATGGTCCATGCATGAAACAAGCAGCCTTTTCAAAAGGCTATCAGTTAAATGAGAAGAACTGTGGCACTGATCTGCTGCTCCCTAAATGTTAATCAGAATCGCAGTGTTGCTGTGGGGCAGCCAAACATACTGCAGCTCTTGGATAGCTGTGTTGCAGCATCTCAGCATATTGTAATCACAAGGATACATTGCTTTGATAGCATCCCTAAGAAATACAGTATTATTCCAGCGTATTTCAGATTACTCACTACCTAAGGCATCTTTTTGTTTCATAACATTCTATTTTTTTATTCTATTTACTCCTCTGCTTAATCCCATCTACTTTGTACCTGATGCATGCATCTCTCATATGATTTCACAGACAAACATTCTTCCAGTATTGGCTTTGCAAATGCACAATGCTGTAAGATGTCACAGCCATGGTTCACAGCTAACTTCAAACTTGGTGCAGCTATTTTCAGTTCTCTTTTCTTATGTAAATACTAGACTTTGACTGAGTTTTAAAATTAAAAAAAAATCCTCCTTCTCCTTTAATTTCAAACTATTTCATTTTTTAACTCTATGGTATCATTAATTTAGTACCTACCATATTTTATGGAAATACATAGAATTCTAAACCTCTCTCATTTAATCACACACTTTTTAATCGAGATAATTATATTCACATGTGGTAAAGGAAGAATAAATAGAGATTCCGTCTCTAGTTTGTCCACTTTCCCCTAATGGTTACATTTTGTAAAACGTAGTCTCATATCACAACCAGGATCTTGACATTGGTAAAATCCATGGATAAAAATCAGATTTCCATAGTTTTACATATGTGTGTGTGTGTGTATGTGTGTATTAAATTCTTTATAATTTTATGATAGTAGTTTTGTGTATCTACCTTTATAGTAAAGATAGTAAATAGTTCCAACATCATAAGAGTCCTTCCTGTCACTCTTTGGTGTCCATACTCACCTCCCACCATCTTTCCCATCCATTCCTAATCGTTGCCACTGAACTTATCCTCCATTTGTAAAATTCATCATAAATGGAACAATAGAATATATAGACTTTTGGGATTTTTTTCATTCAGCATAATTCTTTGGAGATTTATCTAAATTGTGTATATCAATTGTCTGTTCTTTTTTACTGCTGAGTTGTATTTCATAGCATGTGTTTACCACTACTTGTTTAACCATTTATCTGTTGAAGGACATCTGGGTTGATTCCAGGTTTTGGCTATTATGAATAAAGCTGCTCTGAATATTTGTTTTTCAGATTTTTTTTTTTTTAAAGATTGGCACCTGGGCTAACAACTGTTGCCAATCTTTTTTTATTTTTCTGCTTTATCTCCCTAAACCCCCTGTGTACACAGTTGTATATCTTAGTTGCACGTCCTTCTAGTTGTGGGATGTGGGACGCTGCCTCAACGTGGCCTGACGAGCGGTGCCATGTCCGCGCCCAGGATCCGAACCCTGGGCCGCCGCAGCGGAGCGGGCGAACTTAACCACTCAGCCGTGGAGCCGACCCCTGATTTTCAGATTTTTGTATGGACATGTTTTTATTCATCTGAGATAAATTCATAGGAGTACAATTGCTGGGCTGAATGACAGTTGCATGTTCAGTGTTTTTAGGAAGCTCTAAACCGTTTTTATAATGGCTGTACTATTTTACACTCCCACAAAAATGTGTGAATGATCTATTTTCTCCACAAACATGCCAATATTTGGTGTTGTCACTGTTGTTTTTATTTTAGCCATTCAAATAGGTGTGTAGTAATATCTCATTGCGATTTTAATTTGCATTGCCCTCGTGGGTAATGATGTTGGGCATCTTTTAATGTGCTTATTTTCCATATGTATAACTTCTTCATTGAAATGTCTCTCATGTCTTCTGCCCATATTCTGATTGAACTGTTTGTTTTTTTTACTATTGAGTTCAGTGAGTTCTTCTATCTTCTAGATACCAGTCCTTTGTTGGTTACATAGTTTTAAATATTTTCCCCAAATATATAGCATGCCTTTTTATCCTCTTCACATGGGCTTTTGCTAAGTAAAATCATTTCCTTTTATGTATTGTGCTTTTGATGTCAAGTCTGAAAAATTGCGACCTGGCCATAGACCCTGAAGATTTTTTTCCTATTATTTTTAATAAGTTTTATAGTTTTAAATTTCAGTCTATGATTCACGTTGACTTAATTTTTGTATAATGTGTGAAGTGTAGGTCAAGATTCTTTTTCTTTTTTAGCCTATGAATATCCAATTGCTCCAGCACCATTTGTTGAAAAGGTTATTTTTTTCCACATAGTTGTTTTTCATCTTTGTCAAAAATCAGTTGGATACATCTGTCTGGGTCTGTTTCTTGTGACTTATACACCTATTCTAATGCCAGTGCCACATAGTTTTGATTAGAGTACCCATGTAATGTCTTGAAATCAAGTATACTAATTCCTCCCAACATTTTCTTCTTTTTCAAAATTATTTTAACTGGTTTAGTTCTTTTAGCCTTTCCATACAAATTTTAGAATAATCTTGTCTATATCTAACAAAAAAATATGTTATCATTTTGATAGAAATTATACTAAACCTGTACCTCAATTAGGAGAACATTGGCATCATTACTACGTTAGGTCTTCCAATCCAAAAACACAGTATGGTTCTCCACTTATTTAGGTCTTTTTGATTTCTTTCATCAATGTTGTGTAGTTTTCAGCATAAAAGTCTTACACAGTTTTACAAGATTCATGCCTAAATATTTCATGTTTTGATTGTCACAAATGGTGTTGTGTTTTTAATTTCAGTGTCCATCAGATCATCGCTAGTATATAGAGACACAAATTGATTGTTGTATATTCATCATATATCCTATGACTTTACTGGAATTACTTACTAGTTCTATCTATTTTTTTTTTCGTAATTTCCTTGGGATTTTCTACATAGCTGATTATGTAACGTGCAAGTAGGACAATTTTACTTACTCCCTTCTCATTTTTATACCTTGTGTTTATTTTCATTTCCTTACTGTCCTTTTTGGAACTTCCAGCACTATTTTGAAAAAGACTAGTGAGAGTGGTCATTCTCACCTTTTTCCTGATCTTTGTGTGGTCTTTCAACATTAGCTGGAGGTTTGGGGAACTGCTCTTTGTAAAGTCTAAGGAAATTCTCTACTACTAATTTTCTGACAATTTTTATCATAAATGGGTGTTGATTTTTATCAAATTATTGTTATTCATCAATTGATAAGATCATATAATTTTTCTTCTTTAGTCTGTTGATGTTGTTGATTACAATGATTGATTTTGTAATGCTGAACCATCCTTGTGTCAGTGGAATAAACCCCACTTAGTCGGGTGTGTATAATTCCTTTTATATATTGATGAATTCCATTTTATAATTTTTTTATGATTTGTATGTCTATATTCATGAGGGATACCAATCTGTGGCTTTCTCCTTTTTGTACATTCTTCGTCTGGTTTGGGTATCAGTGTAATACTGGCCTCAAAAAGGAGGTGGGAAGTGTTGACTCCTTTTCTATTTTCTGGTAGAATTGGTATTAGTTCTTCTTCAAATGTTTAGTTGTATTCTTTAGTAAAACCATCTGGGCCTGGAGATATATTTTTCAGAAACTTTTAACTAAAAATTTGAATTCTTTGATTATTATAGAGTTATTTAAATTGTATATTTTATCGTGGTGAATTTTTGATAGTTTTCAGTTTTCAAAGAACTGGTCTATTCATTTTAAGCTGTCAAATTTATGGGCAGAAAGTTGTATTTTTCTCTCATCATTTCAATGGCTTTGGAATCTATAGTGATCTTCCTCATTTCACTCCTGATATGGGTGATTTGTGTCTTCTTCCTGTTATTTTTTGTTTAAATTTTTTAGAAGTTTATCAGTTTTATTGATTTTTTTCAAAGAAACAGATTTTGGTTTCATTGATCTTTTTCTATTATTTTCTTATTTTCAATTTTTTTGATATTTATTGTGTTTTCTCTTCCGCTTGCTTAGGGCTTATTTTGCATTTCTCTGTCTAGTTTCCTTAGATAAAAAATTAGGTTATTGATTTGAGACGTTCTTATTTCTAACGTAAGGATGCGCTGCTATTGATTTTCCTATGAGTACTGCCTTGGCTGTACTCCACATATTTTAATATGTTGTATTTTTGTCTTCATTCAGTTTAATGTATTCTTTTTAGTAGTATCTAGGAGTATCATTTTTAAATCCTTTGAGACTTCCTTTTGACCTGTTAATTATTTAGGAGTGTGCCATTTCCCACCTGTTTTGAGATGACTCCTGTTGTTCTGTTAATGTTGTTTCTGTTTTATTGTTTCTAGTTTAATATTACGGTCGGATAACATGGTTTGTGTCATTTTAATTCTTTGAAATTGTTGAATCTTGTCTTAGGCTCACAATATGGCCTGTCTTAATGGGTGCTGCATGGAGGACTAAAAAAATTGTGCATTTTGTTACTATTGGATGGATCATTCTATATTTGTCAATTAGATCCTTATAGTTGAGTGTATTTTTCAGATATTCTAGATCCTTGCTGATTTGCTGCCGAAGAGTTTTATCAGTTGTTGTATTGGCTGTGTTGGAATCTCCAACTATAATTGTGGAATTCTCCTTTCAACTCTGTCAGTTTTGTTTCATGTATTTTGCAAATTTGTTCTTTGGTCTTTTCACACTTAAAATTGTTATGTATGGGGCCAGCCCGGTGGTCTCATGTTTCACTTCAGCAGCCCAGGGTTCACCAGTTCGGATCCAAGGTGCAAACATGGCACCACTCCGCACGTCATGCTGTGGTAGGTGTCCCACATATAAAGTGGAGGAAGACGGGCTCAGGGCCAGTCTTCCTCAGCAAAAAGAGGAGGATTGGCAGCAGCTAGCTTAGGGCTGATCTTCCTCAAAAAAAAATTATGTCTAGTTGGTGGATTGATCCTTTATCATTAAGTAATGACTTATTTAATTCTTTCATGTTAGTAGGTATTCACACCATCTTGGGTTAGCATGTGAATCTAGTCTTATTTTTGTGGGCTGTGATTGCAATGGCAGTTTAATTTTCAGTCTTTGTGGTGTTATTTTAGTCTCCTTACTTAATCTGGTGCTGCTGGGGCTCCTACTGGTCTCTGTGGGTGCTGCATGAGAGGGCAGAAAGGGTTTCACCATTGTAGGGGGGAGTGTATTTGGACCCTCTTGCTGGTACCAGTTGGCTGCTGGACTGGAAAGTTTTAGTGTTGTAGGTCTTCCACTTTCTCTAAGGTTGCCTGCTGTAGCTGGATCTCTCCTGCAGGCTCTGCCCTCTACCTTAGGTATCTCTCAGCAGAAAAGCAGAGCCTCAGGTCAGGTGGTTAAGGAGAGTTTCAGGCCATTCTGCTGTTATCTGGAGTACTGTTTGATCTGGGAAATAATGAACCTGGACCACCTTCTGCTGCTCTGTCATAAACACGAAAAGACCCAGTATGGGTGTCCTTTCTCTGTTACGTGGGAGGATGCAAGACATCTTGATGCTGTCCTATTGCTCAATTCCTAGGATTCCATATCAGCTCTCCTTATTCTTTTGACCTTCCAGGGTTCTCCTTTACTTGTCTCCTGCATCACTTCCAGTGTTTACATTTGTGCTTAGTGAGTGAAAGCAAGGAGAAATAGGTCTATGCCTTCTTATCTGAACATTTAAATATCCCATTAAGATGTTTTTAATTTGTTTCTCTTATATAATGATTATTTTTTAGGACTTCTACCTACACTTTTATGCATTATCTGAATATTCCCATAAATTTCATGGAAACAGAATGCATGTTTTATCTTTGTGTGTTCAAAGACTTTGCCTGCAACTTACACAGAGATGGTGCTCCATATAAGTTAAGTGAGAGGAGAAAGGATTAATCACATACAGTTTTTTTTTCTTTAGGAAATAGTACAAATTTTATTTATTTCTGTACTTGTCATAAGTAGGTCTTCAACCTTTTTATCAATCTATTATCTTGGTAAATATAAAATAGTTGGAATGGTCAGTATGTCTAACTTGTATCTTGATATTTGGATAGGATCCATTTAAACTATCTAGAAAAATGTCAATCAATTTCTTGTTTCATACATTCTTATTTTCAAGGGAATGGTTCTAGAAATTTCTAAGAATAGATAGAAATATGTATATAAATCTGTGTTCTGATTGAAAGTATTCTATGTACCATCTCTAAATTTTTTAATCTTTTAAAATTTTTCAAATCTTTTGTAAATAAAAAATATTTTAGTTTTTTTCTGTTTTTGTAGTGACATTAGGGGAAAATTGTGGACATTTGAGTAAGTAATCTTTATGTTTCTATCCAACACTATTATTCTTTTTCATTCTTAGCAAATGATCTGTAATCTAACTTTCAAATGTCTATTTCATACTAGCCAATATTTTTTTAACACCAAGGGTTATCTCATTTGGAGTCTTCCAAATCAATGTTGGGAAAGTGGTCAGCAGGAAAATGAGCTGAACCCAAAGTTATGTTATCTACATCAGAATTTAAAGCAAATATTTCTAAATAAGAAATTTTAACTCAGAGAATCCTTTGGGTACCCTATAAAAGTTTTGTGAATTTTGATGATAAATAATTTGCAAACCAGTTAAGAGTATTAAAACAAAATATAGTTTGCCTCTATCAAAAAGAGATCATCATTTTTTTTTCAATTTTTTTCCAACTAACAACACTTTTTCCTCCACAAGGAATCTGTTAGAACTCTCTTTTTACTATCTTTCAGGCTTTCGATATGTATTAAATTCCCACAATGCTTTATTAGATCCTACCTCTGTGGACACTCTTTATGTATTGAGATTATGGCAAAAGAAGAAAGCATAAATCAGGCAATAAAAATGCACGTGAAATTTGCCAAGAGGGATTGGCTTCTATTGCAAATACATTTTCATCTTAAATACTCCTTGCCTAGTTCATCACTCAAAGAGGATTCAGAATAAAGGATTATTTCCAAAATGCCATCCTACTTTCATTTTTTGCTAAGGAGGGTCAGAATAACTTGCAAATGGATCATTGAACACAGAAAGTGCCAAACTTCAAATAGTCCCTCTGAGGTCCTTCAACTACAAACTTGGAACATTTTTATGACATTTCAAAATGGCTTGTGATCCTGACACTACTGTTTTTAAAAGTTGTAGCTTGAGGCTAAAATAAACTATAAGCCATACTCTTAGGAAATCAAAATTTTGTTTTGTTTCTCCCATTTGACTTTTTAAAATTAATTATAGTTTTCTTTAATATATATTACTGAGGCTATAATAACTTTAAATTCAAGTTATGCCATGAAAACTCCTTGCCTCGTTTATCCTAATTTGATAAAGTTTTCACAAGTTGAAAATTAATTCAACTTATTCACCCCCCACAAAGGAGAACCACTTATAATTTTTTGGCTTTTTTAAAGAAGAAAAGATACAATTACACTAATTTTGTTATGAGACAGATCAACCTAGATATTGGTATCACATAATTAAATTTAGTGCCTCCAACAGGTTTAGTGTTCTGTGGTCTGAAGTATTACCCCCATTTAAAGAGATGTCAATTTAGAACAAATAAGAAAAGGAATTGGAAACGAATAAGCAAAGGTTTTTGGAAATATGTCAGCCATAGAAAAAAGCTCATCCTTGCAGCTTTCTAAGCATACAGCGTATACAAAGTTATATCACCTCTGGTTTATTAGTTCTAGGAGTGTTTTCGCCAATTCTTTGGAATTTTCTCATAGACAATCACATTATCCATGAACAAAGATAGTTTCAGTGCTTTATTCTCAATCCTTATACCCTTTTTCTTTTCTTGTCTTATTGCACCAGCTATTACTTCCATGTTGAACAGGAGCAATGGGAGAGGACATCCTTGCCTCATTCTTACTCTCAGAGGGAAAGCATTTAATTGTTCACTGTTAATTATAATGACTTTTGTAGGTTTGTTATAGATGTTCTTTATTAAAGTGAGGAATTTCCCCTTTGTTCCTAGTTTACTGAGACTTTTTTTTTAATTGAGATTAGATCTGCTTAACCCAGACGATCTGCTAAAATTGACTTAAGTAGTTCCTGGCACAAAGCAGGCACATTCCAGTCTTTCTCTTTTCATTGACTCAAGATACCCTCAGGCCATCATATCTGTTCTTATACTGACTGAGCAAAGTGTTAGCAGGCTTCTCTCAGCAATTGGAGATGGGAATGAAAATTAACATAAATAAGAGTCTTCCACTATTCTTCACCTTTGGCAGAATCCATTTTAATAGCTTGTCTCATCAAATAATCATTACATTCAATAAGTTGTCTAGCACACTAATGCAAAGCTAAATGACTGTCAACTGGCTCAGGCCAGCTTTGCCCACTGAATGATGACAGGCTGTGGCAGGATTTCTCTCTCATTATATCAGTGGAATAACATTTCCAGTAAAATTATGCATTCGTAAAATTGAGTTGGCTGGAAAACCAGGGAGTATTTTATTCTAATATTTGAGGACCACAAAATATATCTAAATGAGAGAAGAAAACAGAGATGTTTAGCAAAATTAATTTGGCTCCTGAGGGGTAGGTTGATTGTAACTGGGAAAGATAAATTATAGGAGCCCAGTGCAGCAGCAATAACAGTAATCCTTTCAAGATACATAGAAAGTTTTAAGTCAATTTGAAATTTTATTTGAATAATTGGCAAGTGGCATAACTTCTCTGCATCTGTGTTTCCTCACTGGTAAAATATCAATGCATAAGTTAGAACGTTATTTTATATATGTTCATTTTTTAATTTTGCATTTTTAATTTTACTGCAATTAATTTACATATAGTTACATTATTTTTACGTGTTGAAATTGTCAAATTGAATACAATAATTTTAAGGAAGTCTTATTTAAAAGCTATATCGAGGAAAAGGCTTTAATCCCAATATATCAACTAAATCACATTTGTAAAACAAAATACAACTAATTTAGAATAAATTCTGTAAATTAAATGAGTTTTACTATTAAAACTAGCATATCTTGTATCAAATAGGGACATACTTTTCAACTTGTTATTTCTGCTATAAATAATTCACAGTCTGAAGCATGGTAAATTGGAAATTACACCAATGGAGCAATCAGACCCTGTTAATTATAGTTCTAAATCAGATTGGCTGTTGGCTTTCAGCAAATTATTTTACTCCTTTTTATTGAAGTTTCCTTATTTGTCAAATGGGTAAAAACATTTGACCTAATAATAGCAATCACTCTAGAACTACCCTGTTGCTTTTTATATAATGCATATCATCAATTCTAAGATATACTTTTTTCACATATGAACATCATTGAAATCAAATGTCTCCTAAAATTGAATGCATGTTTTCATAAATATTGGAAGCACAGTAATTTTTCATTCATAGTGGTAGCAAACATAGTAGTTTATCTTACAATTGATGGTATCTTAGATTTGACAAAATTTGGTATTAGCTAAATTAATCCTCAACAAAACTATATGAGTGAGTACAGTTATTAATCATATTCAACAGATGAAGATATTGAGGCAGAAAGAACTTAAAATCACAGAATTTCAAACTGAGACTGTTGATCCAGAGACCATGTTTTGTCCATCATACTGTACAGCTCCTCATAGATTTGTGTCTTGACTATTAAGTGTACATTAAAATGACTTGACAATATAGTATAAAAAATAGTTAAAATTCTTCACAAAAAACAAATCTTTTAAAATAGAAAATATAAAATCTGCCTAATTCCTATTGAAGTCTGTATTTTTTAATGGAAAAATTCAGTGATGATATAAATACATATATGAATATATGTGTGTGTGTGTGTGTATATATATGTATATATTCATTCATAGTGACAGAAATACATGGCAGTAAATATTTCCTTGGTCAAGGACCCTGTCACTAAACTGTATCTTTAAGTCAATTTATAAACTCATTCACTTGGTACTAATGTATCTTAGATACTGATATCTACAGATGGGTGCTTCTAATATCCTTTTCATAGTTTGGTTCAAGAAACACCTGTACCTACTCACTAAAGACATAGATAGTCAAATGTCTCCCACATGTATATGGACATGAACTTGCACACAGGAGTCAGAAACATGGGGTTATAGGTCAGGATCTGCATTTATACCAGCAACACAAGTGATTCTTAAGTTTCCTAAGGGATAAAATCCCCTGAATTAGGTTACTGATGAATAAGATTATTGCAGGCATTATCGATGTGTAGCTACCCTGTGCTCAATGTCACAAATCCATTCAAGTGTATTTATTGGGCATAGCCAGTCCTGTAATTAGATTTGTGTCAATGTCCCTTAAAATGTAGTGGTGGAACACCTGCCTCAGAATTACCTGTTTCTTTTGTTAAAGATTAAGTTTTCTCAACTCTAGGAATCTCTAGAGGTAGGCCAAGAATTGGAAATTTGTCAATCTCTGCAGATGATTCTTATGCATACCGAATTTCAAGAAATATTGATTTCTGCTTTAGGGGAGAAAAACTCATAAATACAAGCCGAGGCTGGTTAGGAGAGTTGAAAGTGTCAGCATCTCAATCACTTTTATATTCTATCTAAAAAATCAATGTTGGATTGAAAATTTTAGGCGTGATCTTTAAATTTCAGCCATTTTCAATCTATGCCAGAAGCTCTGTTTGTATGTATGAGTTTAGGTGAAATTAATATATTTTAATTTTATATTTTGTTTTAATTTTGAAATAATTTTAGACCTATGGAAGAGTAGCTAAAATAGTACAGAGTACCCTGCTACCCTTCAGCCAGCTTCCTCATAGTAAAATTATCAAAATTAAAAATTAACATTGATGCAAAACTAACTAAACAACAGCTTATCTAGATTTCACCACTTTTCCCAACAATGTTCTTTTTCTGATCCATGTTCCCACATAGCATTTAGCTATGTCTCCTTCATCTCCTCTAATCTGTCACACTTCCACAGTCTTTCCTTGTCTTTCATGACCTTGAGATTTTTTGAAATACATTGGTCAGTTACTATGTTGAATGCTTCTTAATTTAATTTGGCTGCTGTTTTCTCATGATTATATTGAGTTATATATCATTAGGAAGGATATCACAGAAGTAATGTGCCTTTCTCCGTGCATTGTACCAGGGGGTGCCTGATGTTGATATGTTTTGTTACAGTCATGCATAGCTTAACAGCAGGAATGCCTTCTGAGAAATGTATCATTAGGCGATTTCATCCTTGAGCGAACATCATATAGTGTACTTACACAGACCTAGATGGTATAGCTTACTACATACCTTGGCTATATGGTACTAATATTATGGGACCACCATCATCCACGGGGTCCGTCATTGACCAAAACATCATTATAGGGTGCATGGCTGTATTTTTGACGTGACCCTTAATCACTTGGTTAAGACGGTGTCTGCCAGTTTTCTCCACTGTAAACTTACATTTTTCCCTTTGTAATTAAAACGTTTCTACTTTTGAGGGAGATATTTTGAGACAATGCAAATATCCTATTTCTCCTTAAACTTCTGCCCACAATTTTATTATCTATCAGTGGATCTTGCCTTAAGTAATTTATGCTGTGGTATTCTAATAATAATTTTCTCTTTCTCTCATTCACTCGTTAACACATTTTTTAGTTGGACTTTTCCTGTAAAAAGAAGATTTGTTCTTTCTCTTCCATTTATTTAGTTATCATCTGTTTATATCAATATGGACTCAGAGATACTTATTTTATTCCTTGCATTATAATCCAATATTATTTTTATTTATTTTGGTGCTCAAATTTTTCCAGTTCATGTGCCACAAAAAATTTAAGAAAATTTCAAAGCTTTCTTTAACTATAAAATATCTTGAAACCACTTCTCAAATTTCACATTATTTGAAGTGTGCCTGAGATAATTACAAACACTCAATACTTTCATGATTATAATATTCCTTATTGCAAGAGAAGATAGTTGCCCACTTAGATGATCTCTTAAGCAGGTAACTTTTGGGAAGGAAAGAAAAGAAGAAAGAAAGGAGGGAGGAAAGGAGAGAGGAAGGGAGGGAGGAATAAAATATATGTATATGATTATATATATATGTACACACATATTTATTTATAAGGTGGTATATAAGCACACATATATGTGTATAAATATACACACATATATGTATATACATAAAATATTGTGTATATATATGTGTGTGTGTATGGAGCTCAACCAACTAAAAATTTACTCATCCTTCATGCTTTCAGTGAGCTTATCATTTGCATTCTAAGTTATATAATAAATATGAGTTATCATACATTTTTATGCACTAGACTCTACAGTGTTTACATGATATTTAGAATTATAGAACTTTATAAAATCATAGTTATCCAAACCATAGTTCCTTATATGTAGGCTTTGCAGAGACTACCAGATTAAACTGTTCAAGCTATATGCTGAATATATCAGTTAATATGGTAGAACAAAAACACCATGACTTGGGAATCAGAAACTTTTGGTTTTGGAAACTAACTCTCCACAAAAATCATGTCAGTTGGCTATTTAAACCCCATATTCTTGATCTGTAAAATATAAATAAAAATAACTCTAAACTGAAGGAGTTATGTGATAATGCTTTTGCAGCACTTAAACATAATGCTTGAAAAATAAAAAATATCAATATTAGACATAATTATTATCTTTAATAAGCCTATTCCTTATCAAAGTAAGCTTACACAGGTCAACTAAAGTTTTAAATTCTAACATTTTCTGTATGTTAAAAATAAAGTGAAAAAGTCATATGTTCCAACAATATATTCACAAATCAAATACAACAATATAAAAAAGAATCATACACCATAACCAAGTGAGATTTATTCCAGATATACAGAGCAGGTTTACCATTTGAAACTCAATCAATGTACTCCACCATGTCAACAGGCTAAAGAGGAAAAATATCGTATAATTATATAATTTGATGCATAAAAAGCATTTCATGCAAACAAAAATCTAATCACAATAATTTAAAAAATCTCAGTAAACTAGGAATAAAGGGGAAAGTCCTCACTTTAATAAAGAACATCTATAATAAACCTAAAACAGCCATTATAATTAATGGTAAGAAATTAAATGCTTTCCCCCTGAGAATAAGAACAAGGCAAGGATGTCCCCTCCTACAGCTCCTGTTCAACATGGAAGTAATAGCTTGTGCAATAAGACAAGAAAAGAAAGAAAGAGTGTAAGGATTGAGAAGAAGGCATTGAAACTGTCCTTGTTCATGGATAATGTGATTGTCTATGAGAAAATTCCAAAGAATTGGCAAAAACACTCTTAGGACTAATAAAGCAGGGGTGACATAATGTGGTATATTTCAGATACAAAAGTGTATGTGTTTAAATTTTTATATTTAATATCTTGGATGGATTCATAAAGAAATCTGGGATAATCATACAATTACTTGATTTTGAAATTGTCGGTGTCGCAATCCAATGTACACACCAGGATAGATGCGGAGAGGGCTGATGGCCACTCTGAGTTTATTATAACCAGCGTTTCAATATATACATAGTTTACAGCTGTTAAACATACACAGGTGCTCTGGACAACGTAATTAGTGGATGCCAAGAATTCTTAGTGATTTCTCAAGGAGCTCTCCCTTGGCCTCTGTTTTGATATTATCATGTTTGTGCTGTGATCGCATATTTTTATCTCGGAGGAGGCAAGGCCTCCTAGGCAATGGCCCCTCCTGCTCCCGATATCCTGTCTCCATCTGTGCCCCCGGGTGATCACACCTGGCTTAGGTTGCCTCCCCCTGGAGGTCTTACCCATCATTGGCTAACCAGTCTTCTCACCTCCAGGTCAGTTTGTTGGCAAGCCTTTTCCAGTGATTATTAACCCCTCCTGCATCAGGGGCAGCTACAGAAATTTCTCATTTCATTTGGGATCTTGGGAAAATGTTTAGCTTTATAATATATTGTGTTCTAAAATAAAGACACACAGTTAATATCTCATAATTGTTTGTGTTGAGTTTGTTTTTCAAGAAAAAGGCAGTTTTCAACAAGAAAATTTACATTGATTTTCTGTGGGTTGTTTTAGTGCTAGCTCCTAAAGAAAATCAAATAGGAAACTGAAATTCCTACCTCTTTGCAACAACAAAGAAATTTTTCCCAATTAATGGTTTTAATAAAAATAACTGTGCTTCTCTTATAATGCTTTAGGACTTTTAGATAATGGACAAAATATAGGTTCTTATGAACAGAGGATATTTATTTCTGATATTGTGTTATTATGTAGAAGTATGTTGTGCGTGTGTTTATGTGTGTGCTTGAGGAGAAAAGGTGGTACTGAATGGTTGACTAATATGGACACATTTGATACCAGCAGTAACAGGTGAGTAAACTTTCTTCCAGGTTATTATATGTGAGACATTAATGGGCAACGAAACAGTGAGGGTATAAAAGATTATAAAAGTCAACAGAATTTTTGAAGAATTATGGTATTTCTTAGGACTAAAATGCAGGGTGTATAACAGGGAGGAATTGAAGATGAGGATGAAGTATTGGTTGAAGTCAGATCCTGAAAATCCTTTAACACCATGTTCAGGAAATTTTCAAGATTTCGAGTCAATCACCAGTTATATTTCCTTTTCCTGGAAAGACTGCTGGTTGAATTTGAACTTTCAGTCAATCTAGATGCTCAAAATCTTAAGGAAACATGATCTTTGCCTTTATGCTACATTTTAACCAGTCCTTACCTCTATTAACGTACATAGCAATTTTTTTGGAAACTTTATGTTTATATATCTGCCCCTCCATTAATCTTATACCCTCTTATGAACAATAATTGTCTTGTTTAGTTTGTTTTCCTGGTACATTGCCACAATTTCTGGCATATAGTTGCACATACATGGCATGACCAGTTCCTGTTGGAGTATATTTTAAAAGAATGAATTAGTGTTTATGCAATACATAGCCAAGAATTACTGAGTACCCACAAATGGTATGGATGATACAATTTCAATTACTCTTATTATTTAAGGACAAAATAGCAGCAGCCTCTTAAAGTTCTGATTTGTATATATAGAGAAAAAGGGAAGACAACAGAGGAAGTGACATGTACTTCAGTCTTCTTGCCTGAAGTGTATGAATAATAATAACTTTGTCAATGGGGATATGAGAAAAGTATCATGAACGAATACTGTCCACTTTGATGTTTTCACACTTCTTCCTGGCATAGGCAGTTATTTTATGTTTGATGAATAAATGAACGAATGAATGAACAAACAAATGGCTGACTGTCTTACTTTTTTAAGGAAATCTACTACTAATTAATTTGATTCTTCTGGATCTTTACATAGACATCTTCTACTACTTTGAGCATTGCTGTTTTCCTGAGATGCAGACAAATAACATGTGTAATATATTTTTAATCCAGTCATTAAATTTTTAATCATCTCCCTGCATTATTGAATCATCCCTATAGTCCACTATGCCATATCTGTGTCTGAACTAGTTGAACATTTATTTACTCTTTCCTGAAATTGGTGAACAAAATATATCCTATTTCAAGAATTTAAGACACACAATATTGTAGAATGTTAGATTTCAAGAGAATACCAATGTCTACTTAAATTTTACAAATTCGTGACTCCCATAAAGCACACAACACATTTCAGAAGAACTGATTGTATTGGAGAGATGAGACAGAGAATCTTAACAAAAATCATCCCATCAAAAGTAACCACAGCAGGGTCAAAATTCATCTGTTAGTCAAGGAATATTAAGAAAAAAACAAACGGGAGATTTCTGAAGCCAAACGCATAGAATGTTTCTAACTGATGTTTAGATTTTTAAATGTGTGTACTCAGCTTTTCAACTTGAATTGATAGATGCAAGCCATATTTACGTATTCAATCTGTTCTAGACATTAAAGGCACGGTACATACCAATATGAATAAAGCCCAGTCTCTTTTCCTCAAGATCAATCTTGCTGAAATGAAAGCAAGAAGAAATAACACATTTTGATGCAATGTACACTCATCTTTCAAAGCCCACTTCAAGTGTCACCTTATTTGCAAAACACCTGTCTCTAATCCTCTTCTAGATCATACACACACTGCACACATTTCCACACCACTTCATACAGAAATACAAAGTCAAATTTGTAGATTCTCTTTTCTCTGTACTTATTAATTTGTAAAGAATTTATAAATGCTACGAGAGGGTCTGAGAGGAAAGTAATTCTTCCTGATGGACTATGATTGCAATCTGAAGGAAGAATTGTAGTAAATTCCTTCTTGTTTCCTTTTGATCCTCAATTTCCCCATCTATAAAATGAGGTGAATAGGGGCCAACAGACTGGCCTATTTTTTTAATTATACCTTTCTTTAAAGAAAAAAGAGATTGATTTATGGAAGTTTGGAAACTGCTTCCCCTGGATGTTCCTCAGGGAGGCTATCAGCTTCCATATCTCATGAATTTGCATCTTGGCCCCAATGAGTCCTGCTTACACTTGCCCTGTGATTTGGCTAGAGTACCCGATATCACCCACTATCAGGGGTAAAGCCCTGTGAAAATTATATCTTTAAATGAGCCAGAACAAACCCAAGTCATCAAATATAATTTCAATGATGAACCTCAACATTTTAACATTTTACATTTGAATACTTCCCCAAATGGTTGCAATTTATTAACGTCAGATTAAAGGGCTCCATTCATTTTTCCTAATCAGTAAAGAGACAGTTAATGAATGATGCTAACTTGTCCAGGCTTCTAACGAATGATTCTGAAAGTGTGCAACCCTCAGTATGAAGAGACTCAACTAATGCCAGCAGACTATTGACATGGTTTTCATCCATGCAGAATATGTCTATTTATGCAACTTTTGGCTAATGAGAGGGTAATTATGTCATCAAGGTTAAATAGAAAACACTGGGCTTTATGACTGTCTTTTCTGAGTCTCATTCAATGAACTAATGCATGAACTCCTGGTTTCTTCACTTTCCTTATCATGGCTGCATTGCTTCAGAGAGATTTCCATAGCAAATCAAAAAAGACTTAGTGAGGGCTGGAGCCCATTTTGGAAACTTTGGATAATTAGCCTGGCAGGGGGCACACGAACCTCCTGATTGATGGTTAACTCTGGGAGGGACTGGAGATGATGAAAGAGTGGCGAGAAGAGATGTTGTCTAGATATACATATAAATTAATAATAGAGAGATGGAAGTAAAAACATAGTTGATTCAATTTGATTTTCTTTTCAGAAAATGTGGCAGCAATCTAACATAGAGCTGCTTCAATTTGGCAATTCCAGGCTCTAAACAACTTTTCTAGTGCATTAAGAAACTGACTAGATTGTTGCATTTTCCCATCTAATGTGTTTCTCTTTTGAAATGTAATTTTTCATTGTTATCAATGTGATACCTGTGCAATGGGATACAAATTGAACTACTAGGCTGATAATGAATAACGGCAATAACCTGACCCACCTCTTCCCACTGACAATTCTTGTTCCCTGAGAGCAACAGCTTTCAATATTTACAGCTATTTATCCTGGCATTTATCCCATATTTCTAAATAACATTTATGTAAATATTTCTTGGTTATTGGCTTTAGATATTACCTAAAGAAAATATTTTTATAGAAAAGCAAGAGTTAGTAATCTAACTCTTCTCTTCCACTTATTCTGGTGGGGATTTTTTTTTTTTTTGCTTGTTTGCCTGTTTTGTCATGGTACTCAACATAATAATGACAGAGGTAATATGGAAAAGGATTAACATTTATTTAAACTATTGCTTTTAAACCAGGTATTGAGCTAGGTATCTTGTGGATTTTCTCTGTTTTATCACCTTTATAAAATCCCTTTGAAGAAAGTATTATTTCTATTTTACAGCTGAGGCAAAGGATCAGAGAATGTTAACTTCCTCTTACTAATATGACTAGTAATTAGTAAAACTGAGATTCAAATTCAGATGTGCCCAGTCAACACCTATAGTCCCCAAAACTAGGTAGACTTATTTGCATTGGGATCCTGTAATTTGACATCACTTTTTCATTTGACATAATCCCATCAGTGTTCCTTTGTGTCATTAGAAATTCATCCAATGTTATTTTGGATGAACAATATTCCAAGAGAAGAATGTGTCATAATTTACTGAATCTTTCTATCATAAGTAATTTAAGGCCTTTCCCCCCTAATTATTTGCTATTTTAAACATTGCTAAGATAAATATTATTATGCATTTTTTTGTGCAAAATTTTAAAGAATCCCTTTGTGTTTCGGGTAATTTATTAGGTTAAGTAGCCACTAGTGGGCATGATTTAAAAAATAATCTGTGACAAAATAATATAATATGAATCATGGCCAGAAACGAGTTAAAATTACACGCAAGCAAACCTAAGTTCATGGTCTCTGCTAATCAGGCATTTTATGGAAGATGAAAAACAGCTCCTAGTGAGCAGCTGGCAACATTAAACCAGAGATTAGAGAAGACAGTCTTTAAGAATCTGTAGTGCAAAAGGTATAAAAGGGTCCTTCATGCACTAGAAACACTTTAAACTCTGTTTTCAGGTACTGGTTTTTTTAAACTGAAGGCTCTTGAAGAACAACAATTTCTTACAAGCAATGAATATGTATTATGTATAATATATACTATATAATAATTCATATAATTATCATACATAATATACATTTACTATAAAATAATATCTTAAAACTTAAAATTCTGTAGTGTCTTATGGCCTCCAGGGATTTTAATAAATATATTATCAAATAGTATTAATGACCAAATTTATAGATAAACAATATAAAGCTCACAGATATTTGACGGTTTGTTTAATGTCTTATACCTGCTAATGGCAGATACAAGAGTAGCATTAGGTTGTCTGACTCCTTTTTCAACACAACTTCTACTACAAGGGCTATAGTGAAATGTTCAGTGCATCAGAGATAATAAATTTAAAGAAAGACTTTATTAATTAATGAAAGACTTTGACTAGATTGTAGTTATACTTTCTCCCTTACTGTGAGAGGAATGGAGCTATCTCAAAACCCCTTCTTAGAATAGTAATTAATAGTAAAGAATTCTTGTAGAAAAAATAGGTCCTGAGGTCTAGTGTGCTTATTTTTTCTACAGGTGTTCATATGATTAATGAGATAGATCTTAAACTGTGCAATGTTTATTTTTCGCCATATGAAAATCTCCCATTGTGTTAAAAAAATTCACAGTCAGGAAAATAGGCTTAATAATATCACTTGTATAATAATGTTTCCATTCCAGGATATTTTAATACTTTCTCTGGGTGAATCTAGATGGGAGACTGCTAGTTGTAATTCTTTTGTAATTATCTTCTTTTCAGGTGAAGATCCGAAATATTCCCTCAGCAAGAGCACAGCTGGTAGAAGAAACCAGTTCCCTTGATGTTGAAGCAGTACCTCAAGAGGTTTTGTTTTGTTTTAATTTTAGTTAACTGACTCCCTCCTTGTTTCAGATATGCAGAAGAGAAAATGATGCTGTGAAATTGCAAAGCTCTGATTTCTACATCTTCAGAAAATGCCATATTCTGGCAATCTGCTAGGAAAAGAGGGAACCAAAGAATTAAGAGACCCGATAATAGGGAAATGGTCTAAAAACGAGGCTTTCCAAGTGAGTATTGAGGAGCACACAAAGAGTCGGTCAGAAACCTGGAGTTAAATAAACCACACTTATTAGATATGTGACTTTAGGCTTCTCATTTAATAAATGAGAATAAAATGTCAGTGATAGTGACTACTTTGCAAGGATCTATTTACATTAAACTTTACAATGTGTTTAAAAGTATTTTGTAAGTAGACTGTCTAGTACTTAGTAAGTGCTTAAAAATTATAGTCATTTATTTACAAAATGATTTTATCCACAATTGATTAATATAATAAAAAAAAGAGAAGCCATTGCTATTAGATTACAGACACTTTCAGGAAAATAAGCTTGCTTGAAAAATCTTTATTCTCCATTCTGCTTCCCTGAACTCTTACTCACTTCATCAAAGAAGGGCCTACATTCTGCTACTTGCTTCAGTTCCCCTGGGACATGTCACAGAACTAAATTTCATTAAAATTTGAGACATCTCCTAATTCTTGATCAAGATAAACTATCACCCTTGCAAATGCACTAAGGAATGCCATCTACCTTGGCCAATAGACACCACCATTGATCAAGTGTCTAGGGAATTAATATGACTTCTCCTTTCAAAGTGAATTGTCTTTTTCTGTTATTGACCCTAGACTGAACTGAGTTTAGGATCCTTCATTTGCAGACAGTTACTTCTTAAGTACCAGTGATTGTGATATCCACACTCAATTTATTGACAGTTGGCACTTGAAGTACACTGAATAATTGGTTACTTGCTATGGGCATGACAGTAGCCATCTTGCTATCCTGAGAGTTAATATTGATATGATTAGATACTCAAACCTTAAAATATCAGCATTGAGTGAGATCTTACGTACAGTACAACCCACAAATTAGGAACCACAGACTTAGAAAAGGAAAGTCACTGCTAAACTCAACTACCGTATGAGTTGTAAAGCAAATGCCACTATCAAGAACTGCAAAGGGTTTGAGATTTGACCCTAGTTGTAAGTTAACAGTTACATGTAAGCTTTAATTCCATGGATGGTGGCAAAAGACAAGAGACTCCTTAGTCAGAGACAAAGGACTTTATTACTCACAGCACTCATGGCAAACAGAAAAAGCCTCATATTCACAATGGTTGTCTTTACTCTCTCAAATCCCATGGGGTGATGCAGAAGTAGCCTAACGTACATGCTGTGTATACAGTGGGTTTGTAATACAGATGGGTAACACTGAATGTAGGAATCCACAATATTTTAAAGGGTATTGCTAAGGAACTTGCCCAATCTTAGCTCTGATAATATCTTTATTAATTAAAGATATTAATATTAATTAAAGACAATATTATCTTTATGAATCTGATCAGGAAGTAAATCTGCCCTCTTAGATATGTATGTATGTATGGGTGGATAGATAGATGGATAGATAAATAGGGATTACGGATTATAGATATGGATATAGATATAGATATGGATATAGATATAGATTCACATTTTGAACTACTAGTTAGAGAACTGTCTTATGATTACAATTTATTAGAAGAGGGTTTTTTCCTTTTTCATATTTTTACACAGATTCAATCCTTAAGAGAGAATCATTTAATTTTTGCTATATTTGCCAAAGAATGAAATTAATCCTAGGAAATCCTCTCACTGAGCACGTAACATTTTGAGAGACATGGCTTGAAACATGTCTAGGAATCTGACTCTTGACCATAAATTTGACCCAAGGCCTTGTCCCTATATACAATCTTCAGTTAACGCTTGTTACTAGTGCATGCCTGAGGCAGCCTATAGTTTAATATTGACTTTTCAGCTTCCCGTTCTTTCCTGTCTCCATTAAATTTACTCTTTTAAGCTCATCTATGCACTTAAAAGATGTTCTTTCTAGGTATTTGAAGTGAGATTCTTCCCCATAATTTCTTGTCTGCCAATAGTCCCGTAAGTAGAAGACTTCCATTATTACTTTCATTTATGTTCAGCCATATTTCACATCTTCAGACATAATGGATTGCTTCTCTTTCAAAAACCATAGTCCAAGTTTCTCTTTTTTCCTCCCTTTGAGCATATTATTCGGTTTACTGGAAAGCCCTCCCTCTTGCTTCTGTATGTTGAATTCCATTAATCTTTCAAAGTCTATTGCATATATATCTCTTCGAGGGATACTGCCTAATTCCCCACATAAATATAGTGTTGCCTTACTTTGAAATAAAATTTTTGCTAGTGATATGCCTATTTTAGCACTTATATTCTCAAACTATTACTAGGTTTTATTAGTAGCAGTATTAATATTACTAAAAATACCATGAAAGCACCTGTAGTTTGAGCTTGGAATTGAGCTATGTACTTTAAAAGAATTATCCCTAGTCATAGAAATTATCTTTCAAAGTAAATATTTTGATAATCATTTTACAGTTGAGTTTGTGATTACAACTCTTAGAAGTCAGTTAATATTCCAGAATTTACGCAACTAGTGAGTTTTAGAAAGGGAATACAGATCCATATCTTATGATCCCAAAACTCATGACCCAACTGTAAATGCTATAAGGAAAATGATTATATAAATATTATTCCTACAGAGTGTTAAAAGTATAAATGCCTGGTCTACGTTACGTCGTTGGGCTGTTTTTGCTTCATAAGCTTCACAATCAATATGCAAGTTCAGGAACAGTTGATGTAAGTTTAAGTAATATTATTGTGATTTACTCAACTCACAGTGAACACATAGCACCTAATACATTCCATTTGTCTATAATTTATTTTAGTTTATAGTTATTTTCAAGAACAAACATAACTATGACAAAATGGTCTGTACAGTTTCCTCTCATCAAGGAAAAACACACCTCTTCTATTAGGTTAACTTGGAGGACTCCATTTAATATCCTTATATGGCTTACATTATTTATTACATTCCCTAGTATGTTCATGGAAACTCTGCTGACACATAGGTGACAACAAAGAAAATTGAATCACCTTTCACAGAAAAACAACCCAGGACAGGATTCAGCAAAGGGATCTGGAAAATCCCCTAGGGCAAATTTTCTAAGTTAAAAGGCAGCCAAAGCTCATTAGTCTTGAGATTAGGTCCTGAAGACAGTGCATTTAAAAATATAAATCAAATAATCTTTGTGAATTTTCACTATCATTAAGCAAAAATAAACACACAATAAAAGTAAAAAAGGAACAGAAGAAAACGCCAAAATCACAGCATCTATGAATGTAATGATATCTGCATCTACTCCTTAATATTAAATAGATAATGCCAATTATAAGATGTCAAGTAAAACAACAACAAAGAATTAAATAAATTACACTATGATCCTTAAATAGGTTTAGTTGTGTTAAAATATTTGTCACACCTCCTTAATTTCGAATCGTATGAGTAACTTTCCCTCCTATTTTTCTCTTTTCCATGTCTGTTTCTGTGTCTATCATTTCCTCTCTCTCTCCTCCTATCTATCTAACCATAACACCAGGAAGAATTCTTCTGATATGATGATCTTCTGTGATCAATTTCGGGTGATTGTGATTTCCTTACTTTAACTTCACAATTTGTGCCAAAAGCATATTTTTATCTTAAACACAAAAAGTTTGTAAAAGGCTAATTAGACAAAACAAAACAAAGGAAAATTCCTTAACAGTAACCTCATTGTTTGTTAGTTTTAATGCCCATTTCTATATTGACTATATAACCTTCATGTATCCTCACATAGTCAAGTTTTCATTCTACTCATACTCTAATTGTGAAAGAAATTATTTGGGGAGGATGGATAGGCCATTGAAATCTCTGAGGCAGATTTGCTGAGGTCCATGAGTCATGGGAGAAACTATTCCTCATCTATGACATAGCTGGTGATTTCCCTTTTGGAACTTCATAGATTTAACCTAAACACTAAATAAAAGTTTCTTTCTGGCATAATTAGCTTTCTTTTGAAGAGATTCCTCTGATCTTCATTCCTGTAAGGCTCAGGCTAAGCAGATGCAGGCCAGGCCTGATTATTCCCAGATATTGGATGTAATGTAGAGAGACCAATGTCTTTTGCTTTGGTGAAATTAGTGAGAGAGGGATCAATGAAAAGATTGTTGTGCTCTAGCTTCAGCCAGTGTCCCCTGAGGTGCCTGTGAAATATAGTAAAAGTTTATTTTTATAAGATAGCAATCTATTATTTATTGAGTTTATCCAACTAAGAAATGTTTAGAGAAATAAAGAAAATATGTATCATATGAGATAAATTTGACAAAGTCAGTGCTGTCTTGTGATATTTTTTGGTACAATGTAATTTTCAAGATTTTTAAGATTGTGAATTTATTTTATTTTGAACTGTCTTATCAATTAGGAAATTAAAGCATGATTTAAACATAACCAAGTGATATAATGTGGTGTTACTCTCAAGATCAGAAAAGCTACTCTAAAGAAATATACTAGAATCACTCATGAAACAACAGGTCACTGACATGCTGGAGACCCACCACAGCATTACAATATGTCTACAAGGAAATAATTCTGCAGATTTCTGTTCAAGCTTTGTCTCAGTTAGCTCAGGCTGTTACAATAAATAATCATAAACTGGATGGCTTACCAACAACAGAAATTTATTTTTCATAGTTCTGGATGCTGGGAGTCCAAGATCATGGTGCCGGCATATTCGGGTTCTGGTGAAGGCCCTCTTCTGGACTGCAGATGGCTGCCTTCTCATTGTTTCTTCATATGGAATAAAGAGAACGAGTTAGCTCTCTAGCCTCTTCTTATAAGGGCACTAATCCCATTCTTGAGATTTCTATGCTCATGATCTAAACACCTCCAAAACAGCCCACCACCAAATAGCACCACACTGGGGACTAGATTTCAACATATAAATTCCGGGGAAATACAAACATTCAGTCCACAACAAGTATGGTTTTTCTTTTTCGATGTCATTACACTTATTTCCAATGCTTAACCTAATGTACTAAATCAAAGTTGGAGATAGCAAGTCTTATACAGCCTTGGGGTTAAGATGGAGAGTCTGAAACAAGAACGTTGAGGAATTACCAATATAGCACGTTAAATACTTAAGATAACATGGTGGAGAATCGTTGATTTTTTTTTTTTTTTTTAGTGATTTTCTGTGAGATGCCCATATGTAAGTGCCCATACATGCAAAGAGACTGCCCATAAAAAGAGTGTAGTTACAGAATTCCCCTGGGAAAGTGAGGCTCTTATGAATGGTCACAATCTTGTTTTCACCCCATCTGCTGCTAGGGAAAGGGATACCATGTAGAAAATCAGAGTTATCTAAAGATAATAATTACAACAACAACAATAATCTCAGCGACCCTATATACTACATGGCAAAGGAATGTAACCGGAGTTTTCCGCAGAATATTTTCCTTAATCTTCACAATTAGTATATGGGACATATTCTTTTCTCCATTTTGCAAATAATAAACCTGAAACTGTTCATAAAGGAAAATGAGAGGGTCAGTTTTTCAGTTTAATTTACAAAGAAATAGAGGAACAGAAATGCTAAGTGATTTACGGCCATGCAGAAAGCAGCTAGCTGACTCCAGAAAACTGGTACAACCCTGCTGACACCATTTAAAATTTTTTGGCAAAATGAGCCCTGGTGATATGATCTTAAAAAATGCTGTCTGGCTTGATGAATTCACTGGATCTCATCCTGCCTACTCCCCCTTAGAATACTTTTCATGAAACATTCACTAAATGTCTCTTGAATTAAAATGCATCATAGGTATGCTGAGATTCTCTCTGAAGCCAGCTGCCAATTCCCTGTTTTGGGATCCGGTAATGAATGTTAAATCATTTCTCCTAATGTGAGATAAAGGATGAGCAGTGCTATTGTGGTGTCTGCAATTAATATTAGTTAAGAAGGATTCCACTTTCAGTACAATTGAAAAACCTTTGTAATTTTGAAAAAAAATTAAACTTTGTTTCTGTAATGGAAGAAACTGATATTTCCTTTGGAGAATCCCTGGAAATGTAAAAAGATGATGAATCTCAATGTTAGTGTCATCTTAGAGACCATAGCATGAATTCTATTAATTGTGGAATGAAAGGAAGTAATATTGAAAGGGAAGGCATGGCTTGTTCAAGTTAATAGACATCCCTGAGGAAAAAAAATACAACTTTATTCAATCCCTGGCTTGTGAATTCATTCAATAAGCATTTACTGAGTATGTTCTATGTGTCCAGAGAAGTGCTATTCCCTGGGGAGAGAGGAAAGAAAATCACAGAGATGAATATAATATAAGACACAGTGGGGTGGATACACTACAAATTGTCACGTGGTTTAACAGAGGAGAGTTCAAGGTACTGGCACATCAATGCATCATGAGGAACCCTGGTCTCCGACTGTGCAGCTTTATTTCTGTCCAATAAAGTATTTTGTGTGCACCTTGTACCTGGATGTGAGTCCTCATAATCTTGTACTTTTATAGAATATAATTCATACATAAAAGAAATGACATTTGTTGGGAATTTACTATGCGCCAGGCACTGAGGTATGTACTTGACATATATTATCATTTTATTGTTATTATAGAAGATTTCTGTGATATAAAAAGCATAAAAAAACAAATGTCCATGTACTGATATGCTTCTTTTTAAACAAAGAGCATCATCAACACCGTTAAAATACCTCTGCCTAGGGCCTGGCCCTGTGGCTGAGTGGTTAAGTTCACGTGCTCCGCTGCAGGCGGCCCAGTGTTTCGTTGGTTCGAATCCTGGGCGCGGACATGGCACTGCTCATCAGACCACGCTGAGGCAGCGTCCCACATGCCACAACTAGAAGGACCCACAACGAAGAATATACAACTATGTACAGGGGGCTTTGGGGAGAAAAAGGAAAAAAAAAAAATTCTTTAAAAAAAAAAGAATACCTCTGCCTAACCCCCAAATCTAACTCCTCTCTAGTGCCCCATAGTACCATTAGCCTGAACTTTTAAAACCATTTCTTTGCTTTTACTTACCATTTGACTATATATGTGCATATCATTAGCATGCATGTATTGTGTCTATGAAGTTTTGAATGGTTTTGAAATTTGGAATAAAAAGAGATCTAATGTATCTACCCTTCTGCAAATTGGTTTTGTTTTCAACTGTATGTTTGTGAGATCCACCTATGTTGACATAAGCAGTTCTAGTTCATTCCTTTCTAATGCTGTATTCCACAAAGGAATTCCACATATCATAGTAAAAATGAATCAAAATGCACTAATACAGTCTCCTTTCAATGGGCATGCTTATGATTTTCAGGATTTATATATTACCAAAAGATTCTGCTTAGAATATTGTTGAAAATTACCACATGGTGACATGCATAAGTGTTACTAAGGAATATATTTATTAATGGACATGCGAGACCTCAGGGTAATTTACACATATATTAATTGACATACATAAAACATAGCAATTTGTTTTAATTATTATTTATTTATATATTGCCTGTTAATTTTTATATATATGAAGTTAGGATAGGCTAAGGGCTATAGCAAAATAGAATCCAAATACCCAAATGTATAATTTCTACTGGCTCCAACACCATAATAAATGTTCACTTCTCACTTACTTATGCAGCCTAAGGGGCTTCCAGGCCACTGGAGCAGGACAAGTGAGTTGATAATGCCACTGAGTGAGTCTAACCAAGTGGTCACTCCCTCTAGAAGCCCTTGCATGATCTTGTTTCCAAAGTAAAGGGCTCTGTCCCTCTGCTCCCATAGAGTCCTGTAATCACCCCCGTGTAACAATCTTGACAGAGTTTTGTAGCTTTCTGTTTATCAGATGGAAGAGTCAATTACTCTGTGGAGTCTGCAGGGGGCTTATAAAGCCCAGATGGCCAAAATCCTTTTCTGTTACTAAAAAATGCTTAACGTTTCATCATTAAGATTCTGCCATTTATTTTAAGTTTTTAAAAAAATCATGTATAAATATAAATCCTATAGATATGTTCTTTCTATCATCATTTAGACAGTTCTAAAAGGTGAAAATATGAGTGAATTAGAGGCCAACAAGAGTCTAGAATTGGAGTTAAGTAATCAACGAGCAATGTATACCTTTTCCCAAAGTTGTCATTGGAGTGAGTTTTCAATTATTTAACATATTAACTGAGGTCTTTTATTTGATAAGCACCTTGTAAGTCTCTCTCTTTATATATATATATATATATAAATATATATATTCATTCATTCCATGGTCTGTATCTCCTTGTATAGTTTTGGATTAATTTCCTTATTTTACAAATCAGGGAAACAGGGTTAGTGGTTAGATGACTGTAGCCGCCCCTGACACAGGAAGGGCTAATAATCACTGGAAAAGGCTTGCCAACAAACTGTGACCCAGAGGTGAGAAGGCCAGTCAGCCAATGACGGGTAAGACCACCCTGGGGTTGCCCTAAGACAGGCACGGACGCCTGGGGGCACAGATGGAGACAGGATATCGATATCGGGAGCAGGAGGGGCTGTTGCCTAAGAGACCTGGCCTGCTCCGAGATAAAAATATACGAGCACAGCAATAAGATGGTAATATCAAAACAGAGGCCGAGGGAGGGCTCCTTGAGAAATCACTAAGAATTCTTGGCATTTGCTAATTACTTCATCCAGAACACCTGTGTATGTTTAACAGCTGTAAGCTATGTATATATTGAAACCCTGGTTATAATAAACTCAGAGTGGCCATCAGCTCTCTCCGCATCTATCCTGGTGTGTACATTGGATCGTGACACCGACAATGACCTTCATAAGGCAATATAATTAAATAATTAGACTTGACTTCATGTTCTTCTGATTACAAAAACCTCCACTCTTTCCTGCCTCCTTGTGCATGCGTTAGGTGTAGGCAAATATCACTGTTTCTAAAGAGAATGTGTTCCTCAGTAAATCTACTGCCACTTTCATTTATATGTCTATATCTATATGGATACATGTATACACACACATATACACAAATGCACATTAACGTGTATTCCTATATTCCAACAAAAGGAGATGTAGCGGATTAAGTAAATGAACATGTACATATATGTACACGTGTGATGGGTATGTATATGTATGTCTAAGCTTTGTGTATATATGTATGTGTTTGTGTATACACATATCTGTATGTTTGTGTGATACACTTATAAGCCCCATCAATAGAGATTCATCATTTTCTAAGTGGCATGTCTCCCAACCACATTGCCATTTTTCCCAGATCTTATTTCTTCCACTATAAATCCATTTTCCCCAAATTTTATTTATCACGTTTCTCTCTTTGTTTTCAAAATACTTCAGTAACTGACACAAACTATTCTATTATTTTTCTTAAGAAAAAACAGTTTATCAAGCTTCATGCCCAAGATACATTGCCAGTTAATGTAATTGCCGACTGTAAGGAGCTGCATAAATGCATGTGTGTGTGTCCATGGATGCATGCCCGAATTAGGGAAACAGCGATGTCATGTAGAATAAAGAGCCGTTGACGCAGGATTGAGAGACCAGGATTCTATCCTGGCTCTGCTACCGACATATTTTGTGACCATCTGAAAATTTCAGACCCTAAAATGTGTTTGTCTGACTAGCTGTCCTGAAGGGTTTCTTTAAGTTCTTACCTTTTAAATGTCAACGAAATTTCGTGGTCAAACTCTCAACCTCCAGAGACAGAGCATTAGACTGTCCTTATTGCCTTGGACAAACTAATCTCTCTGGATGTTTTGCTGATTGTATGTATTCTCTTCCGCAAAATGTTCATATCAGTACTAAGAGTTTCAGTGGATTGTGTGGTAATTAAATTATTTAATTCATTTAGTGGCTTAGAAAGTACCTAATGAATAGTTACTGGTTAATAAATGTTAGTAAATTACATTCTCTAAAATATGTAGCCCAAATATGGGATATGAAAAATAATTCATAACAGTGTAGGATACAAGCTTAAAAAGATCACTACATATCAGTCATTAAACATAGAAAAATTAGCTAAAAAAATGTATGGCATAGTTATTAATACCTGTAACCCAACTTTATTTGAATAGGACAAATGCACATCAAAGGCAGAAGCGAAATGGCTCTTCTGGTTTCACAGCAAATGGACAGTAAGTGCTTTTACAATTTCCCTCCTGCCCTCGGGAAAGGTGTTGGCTCTCACCATCCATTGTCCTGTCGCTGACATCTCCCTCATCTTAAATTGCACATTATGGTGGCTACTGTCTGGCTCTCCAAGGAAAGAACAAATTGCCTTCTGTTTATTTCCTCCATCAATCAGGCAGAGCAATAGGCTATTTCCTCAACCCTCAGAAACGTGTCCAGCTCAGTTGAAGCCACAGTCTTTGGAAAGTGTCCAAAGTCAGAATCAAGGATGCAAGATTTGAAGGCCAGAGTTTATAAAAAGCAAGTATGCCCTCTTGGAAATTTTAATTATGGTCTGTCTTTCTGACTCCTGGCAAAACTTAACAGTTCTTTTGTGAAGCAGCAAAAAATCCAACAGGATGGAGATAAAAAGCCTTAGTCTTATTGCTGTTTCTGGAACAGCTGTACAATATCTCACATGTCCCATTTCAATTCTTTCATTTATTCATACATGAAATAGTAATATAAAATCTTTAGCATAGCATTCAAAGCCTTCCAAGACTGTGCTGCTCAGCACTTTCTACCTCTGCAGCCCATCTTTTTATTCCCACTTCTCATCACCACCTATTTCCCAGTCCAGATAAGCTCCCTGGAATGTCCCTGGGTATTTTTTAAAGCAGTTTCTTCTGGATGAAGTTATTTTAGCTGCACTCGTTGACTACCTTCCTAACTTCTAAGCATGATTTAGTAGCTAGCACAGATGCCATACCTCTCTATGGCTCCCTCCAAAATCCCTGCACTAGAGCTTTTTATCATTTTTGTGCCTTTTCTGTACCTAGTTCATACCAAAGAATATTACGGCAATTTGTGCATATTATCCATTGCTTGTGTACATCCCAGAACCCACCCCCCAAAATGCACACAAAATATGGACCACACTTTGTTCATTTTTAATGCCCAGCTTGTATAATGATGGATGAACTGGCTTAATAAATTTCTGTTGAATGAATGATTTGAGAAATGAAACTCAGTTCTTTATAAGTAAAATGGGAAAGTGGGACTGTGAAATTAACTTCAGCTATAAAAATAAATCAATGTATCCACTAGACATTGCAAACACACCTCGCCAGTGTGAGCACACAATAGATAAAAATTGTTATTTTCTCTATTTCTTAACTAACAAAACTTGAACTGTAAAATGGGTCACCTGACAAATGGAGGCTTTGCTTTGACAAAGATGAAGGTGTAGGAAATTAGATAAATAAAAGGGATTTAGAGAAGATCAGTTACTAGCGTAACCCACAAGTAAGAAATTGAAAAAGTCCTAAAGCCCACAAATTTAAAAAAGGAAGACAATTGCAGCATGCCAAGACAATTTCCTTATAAGCAAAAGAGAAAAATTCATTCTTCTGAATCAGTGAACGTGTGGGGCCCACTAGCTCTACACGTGGTTATGTGAAAGGGAAAGATTCCTGAGGTAAATATAGATATATTTCTCAGTAAACGATTACAATTACAATCCAAATTACTAAACAGAAATTAGAATATCCAAAAGTTTAATCACAATTGAGGACTCAGAGACATTAGTATGTAATAATTCTTCTTGTTTTCCAAATAGATCTTCTCTTGTTTTTGTGTAAATGAAACCTTTATGACAATCCCAAAGCTGACTTTTTCAAAATCTCTTTTTATATAGAAATTGGGATTGCCAGATTTGACAGTCTATCTGGTCACATTATAGACCTTAATTTGATTATTGTAAAGAGTTTTAACAAATTTGCAATATGGCTATTGTAGGAAAGAAGAATATACTTATCCACATGCAAAGGCATCTCCTTTTTGTTTTAATCTTAATCATGTTGATTACCACTGAGGTTTGCAATCCCTTCATGTGTTCAATGTATAAATTCTAAATTAAGAGGAAGTTTATTTTTGTTTGCTTTTGTTTTTATATCTTAACTTTAAGTTACAATTCTTAAAGGTTTTGTGGTTTTTATTTTGGCTATTGTGGAATTTGTCAGTCTAATAGTCATTTTTTTGTGAATATTCTCTCCTTTCCGGTGGGTTTTAAGGGCTCCATATTTTGTGTTTTGAAACCTCCCTAAAATATGTAGAACTATTTTTATTTACTATTCATGGGATTATTGTTCCTCCAAGTTCTGATAATTCATGCCTTTCTCCAATTCCAGAAATTTCTCAGTCATAATCTATTCAAATATTGCTACCCCTTTTTTCTTCTATGATCATTCTTGTTGAGGGAGGAAAAACCTGTTCTCCATTCCTGATTATTTTCACGTTGATGGGAGCCTATTCGCATTTCACACTGTCGTTTCTCCATCTCCTTACTGACACTGCCACAGAGGAAGTGGAGTGAATTCCATGTGCAAAAATTTAGTAAAAGAAGTAAGGTTGGCGTTTTTAAGTGAGTTCTGCCGTCGGGGTCTAACTGACTTAGAAGAGGCAGGAGGCCCTCCCTGATGAAGCCTGGCTGGTCCTGTGCTTCTTTGACAAACTTAAGTTTCCTAAGCCTGAGAATTGTTTCAAAGGCTCATTCGATATTCAATCTTGCTTTATTTCCTAATGTGTTCTAAACATCATCAGTGAAAATGGCACTATTTACTGCATATTCCTTCCAGACTCCAGCATTTCTGGAATATCAATTAGAAGTGTAGCATATCTTTCATTTTCAGGACTGCCATTTCAATCTCAAAAATCAGCTTGATCTGGGGCCAGCTTGGTGGTGTGGCTAAGTTCATGCGCCCTGATTTAACATCCTGGGGTTCGCTGGTTCGGATCTTGGACAAGGATTTACCCACGGCTTATCAAGCCATGCTGTGGCAGGAGTCCCACATATAAAGTAGAGGAAAATGGGCACAGATGTTAGCTCAGGGCTAATCTTCCTCAGCAAAAAGAGGAGGATTGGCAGTGGATGTTGGCTCAGGGCTAATCTTCCTCAAAAAAAAAAAATCAGCTTGATCTTTGTTCTTTATTTCATATTTTTTGTTGTATTTAATTATTTAAGATTTTTACATTATATTTTTACTCCATTTTCTAACATTTATTCCAGACTGCTGGGAGTCTAATGCTGTCATTTTCAAAGCTGTAGAAAAACGAGGTTTTGCTGAATTAGTGTTCCACTTCCATCGCCAAGCTTCCTGATGCAAGAGACAGTTTGGATGACAAAGATGGAAAAAGAGCCAGCTTCTTGGTTCCAGTTTCCTTCTCATGGATCATAGCTGTAAGTAAGCATCCTCAATCTTCCTTGGTTTCAAGAGGAAGCAGAGTCTTAATTTCGGCAGAGATGAGTTGTGGCCTCGATACGTCACTCACAGTGGGGGACAGTACTGAACTGCCGTGGGACTCTTTCCTGGAGGCCTTCTCTTTCAGCCTTTTCTGGATTTGGAAGCATCTGGTTCCCTGTATTAAATCACTCCTAGCTTAAAAGTCCTGGAGTAGTTTGTTCTGCCTAACTCTGACTTGTATAAGAATTTAGATTTAATTTCTGTTGAGCTTCCTTGCCAGAGAATAACAAAATTATGCATTCTATAAGTCAGATACATATCTCTACAAAATCAATATTGCACTTATGAAACTTTTTAATCCCTTGTATCATGATCCTTTAGCTTCAAACTACGAATTGCATAAGGTTAACAAAGTATTATGTCGATGAAAATAATCCATAACCAATCTATAAATGAAAATCTGGGTGAGTTTATTCTGAGCTAAAATGTGAGCACCATGGCCCGGGCCCTTAAAGGAAGAAAGGGCACCAAAGAAGTGGGGTGTCCCACGTGGTTATCTACACCCAAAGAGGATGTTTCACATATGATTGAAATGTTCTTTTTACAATAGTTGTGAGACTGCTCTGTCGGCACAGCGATTGATGGGCACAGCAGGTAGATCTGCTTCTCAGTGGACACAGCAGGGTGGCAGGTGTGTTATCTTGAGCTGGGTGGTCACAGGTGAGCTGGGTGGTCACAGGTGAGCAGAGCAATCAGTTCCTAGCCTAAGGAAAGATGCTTATCCTTAAGGAAATGCCAATGTCAGGGGAAGTTGCACCTTTATCTTAAGGGCATTTGTTCTTGACATAGTAAATGTTTAAAGCAGATATACATAATGCATGCTCAATGGCCAGGTCAGGCCCTTTTGGAAAAACAAATCAGGCCAAATTAGGTTTACACCAAATGTCTTCCTTATATACTCAAATATATCCTATTGCTTGCCGTTTCTATTTGTCAATTAAATAGCACTAAGGAACTCAAAATAAAAAGCAACATTCCACTTTCCATAATTCTCTACTTCCCAAAGGAAAATACGCCTAAATACTTCTATGGTTACTTTTTCTTATATATTTCTAAATGCTATAAATTTATCGTTGTTGCTGATTTATCATCTTTAGATCTTTTTATAAATGCTTAGTTTTTGTTGTCTATGTTGAAATATTTTCATTCTATTCTAGAATGGTTAGCATTCATAATTTATGGACAAACCTACAAGTTAACACTAATAAAAAACAAGGATAACATTATCAGCAATGATTTTGTTTTCTTAGTAGTCAAATAGTGTCTTACATTTAGATATCATTTCTTCTATAACTTTTGTTTTACACGAAGTTTCTAATTACATTTGTTTCTTGCTGTTGGGGTTTAGGAGCCCCAATATATCACATACCTCTAACCACTGAGTTTAGAACTTGGGACTAAGAGAGAGAGAAAAAACTAGAAATTCTCTTTAATGGAACTCTTAGAGAGTGTGGCTTTGGTGTTTTAGCTGCGTGAACATAGAATAATGAACTTTGTAGTTAGATACACATATCCAGCCATTCTCAGACAGTGCTGGGCAACTTATATCTGGGCAGAGTATTTACAAGTGAACTTCTCTTATGACTGATGGCACACCATAGCTTATGTGGCTATAGGTCGACTGAACTCAATGAGAAAGAAGGAAAAGGAACAGTGACGTAATTCCTTCTCTACCAATCAGATAATTCCTTGTGGGAAAAGAAAGTTAAAGGATAAGAGGACAAAAGTATTCTTTGGAATGATGTTCTTTGAAGTGACGTTCTTTTGCATGGAAGTATGAAGCCAGGGAAAGGAGACATCTCCTGCCAACATTTGCATGCTGTACCATTATTATGTGTATAAGTGTATGCACATGAATCCAAGTGCATGCCTTCTATTTTTATAAAATGGTTTGCTCTTTCTGTTACTCCCTTGGCACTCTCCACTGTCATCACAGCCTGGACTGATTGAACTCCAGGCAACCAGCTCTCATTCTGCAACTTCTCTTCCAGGCTTTTCCAGGATTTTTTCCTTCCTGCATCTTCTTTCTTGGTTTACTCCTACATTTGTTTCTGGTCTTTTCCTTATGTAACTTCCCAAGAAACAATGTGGGAGGTAAACTTTGTTTTTCAGCCTGGAGATGTCTTTATTAAGCCCTTGTATGTGTTTGATAATGTACCTGAATAAGAGATATATCTTGAAAAGAATATTTTCCATCAAAAAGTTACATAACTTTTCTAGTGTCTTCTAGCACCTATTGATACTTATGAGAAATTCACAGACACCCTGAATTCTGTTCCTTTTTCATTCTTATCACTTTTTCACTATGTTTTTCACTCGAGGTGTTTAAAATCTCTTCTTATACTTAATATTTTGAAATTTCCCATTCCTCCTGCTCAAAGTGCATCAAATACTTTCAATTTGACAAGTTAGGTTTCCCTTCAGCTCTGAGAATGTTTTTTGCATTCTTTTTGGATAACTTCCCTATGGTTTGTTTCTTCTTCTTTTCTAGAAAACCATTCATTTATTTCTTCACTGATCATATATGCTTCTAAAATTATTATTTCTATTTTATCTTTTTTTCTACAATTTAAAAATATATTTTATTTCTAATCCATACATTGAGTTTCTTTATTGTGGCAATTCTATTTTAAATTTCTAGAGCTCTTCATTTATTATCTGATTGTTTGATTTCTCAATTTTTTTTCTTTGTATGTACAATCTTTTGAATCTTTGAAATCACACACTGGGGGTCTTTACATCCTTTTCTGCTTCATGAACTGTTTGTTTTATCTAGAGTCAGTTTTGATTTTGATTTCTTACTATTAATCTTTCTCTTTTTTGTCATCCTATTTTACAATTATTGCTGGATCCTTCAGTTTTCCATTAATATTCAAAAATAATAAAACAGAAAGTTCTATTGTGAGCCCTGTAAATGTGGTAGAAACTTTTCAACTGGTGGATTTCATTTTCTTTCTTTTCTTTTTTTTTTTTTAGGAAGATTAGCCCTGAGCTAACATCTGTGGCCAGTCCTCCTCTGTTTTGCTGAGGAAGACTGGCCCTGAGCTAACATCCGTGCCCATCTTTCTCTACCTTACATGTGGGATGCCTGCCACAGCATGGCTCGATAAGCAGTGCCATGTCCGCACTCAGGATCCAAACTGGAGAACCCTGGGCCACTGAAGCAGAAAATGCGAACATAACCACAGCACCACGGGCCTGGCTCCCAAACTTCATTTTACGATGAGGAAATTTCATCATGCCATTCCTACTGGGGAAACCTACAGTGTATGAATGTTAATATTCATAGAAGCTGCCATATTTCTTCTCAGATAATTTGTTGAGTTTTTTTAGGGGAGATCTCCCTCGTTCCTGCATTTTTATTTGTTCGAAGTAAAGTCTTTGTTGACAAATCTATGCATTTTTGTGGGAGATATAATTGAGGTGGGTGCTTGATTTTCCATTGGGTACAAGTTCAGTTTCTCTTTCCCTTGGTAGCTCACTTCTCCCCATGATCTCTCCTGTGTTCTCATTCTCTGGGGGATTCTCCGAGTTCTGTTAGTCAGTTTGTCTACCTACTTCACAATATCAGCACCTTTGGAATGCTATCACCTCTTTTGCACTGTTAATCAATTCCCTTCTTTCCACTTTCCATTTCCAGAATTTCATAAGAAGCATTCATCTGCTTATGCTGGATTATGCCAAATTTTTCTTATTTTATTTATTATTTCAGTGTAGTCTTGGAAGTAAAAGAAATATAAATGTGTAAAGTCAGCCTATCATCTAGAATTTGAAAATACGATTTATGAGAATGTTTTAAGTTAAACCATATAGATTATTTTGCTTTCAATAGTAACTAAGTCATTTATATAATTTGACATGTGTAAAGAAAAGATACTGTATATGGAAAAAAGTATCATGAAGGCATTTTTCATCCTTTGAGTTAGAAAAATCACCCTACTTCTAATCCATTCTCATTGCCACTTTGCACTCCTCATCACCCTCTGTATCTTACTTTCCTACCCAGCTTAGATTCCACAGTCTCCATGATAACCTCATCTGTATGTACACCCCAACTTCTCTTGCCCTTCTCTAACTCCACCATACACCCACCCCAAACAAAAGCGAAATTCCGAGGAAATGCAACTATCTGCTTGTTTCCTTTCTACAGTCAAGCAGCAGACTATGACTGTTGTCACTTTAAATATTTGACCACATATCTCAAGTAAGCATGCAATACTTTGTGGCAATGACACTAGATTTCTCTTGTCAATTAATTCTCCCTTTCTCTATGACAGCTACTTTATACTATTCACCCTTGTCAAACTAGGATCAACTCCTTACTTCTTTCTTCTTTTTTTTCTTTAAAGATTGGCACCTGAGCTAACAACTGTTGCCAAGATTCTTTTTTTTTCTACTTTTTTCTCCCCAAATTCCTCCAGTATATAGTTGTATATTTTTTTAGTTGTGGGTCCTTCTAGTTGTGGCATGTGGCACGTCACCTCAACATCGTCTGATGAGTGGTGCGATGTCCACACCTAGGATCCGAACCGGTGAAATCCTGGGCAGCGAAGCAGAGTGCGTGAAATTAACCACTCGGCCACGGGGTTGGCCCCACCTTACTTATTTCTCTACTTCTTATTTTACTGAGAAATATAAGCAAATAAAATTCAATTTCCTCATCTTCTTTCTATTTCACTATCAAACATATCTGTCTATCTGTATTTTTCCCAGACTCTCGACCATTTCTCTTATTAAATAAAAAAATTAAAAAAATTATCCCTGCTCCTATCTAATATCAACACTTCATATGTCCACGGGATTCCATACCCTCCTGCTTTCCCAAGGACTTTAATGATATCTCTTTACTGAGTCTCTTTACTGAATCTCTTGAATCATTGATTTTCCCACTATACTGCACCTTCTCATCAGTGGTAATATGGTAATATCATGTCACCTGATGATATCAAACCATGTGACAGTATCTCCCAGCAAAAAAAAAAAAAAAAAAAAAATCCCCTTAGATCCCTACATTTCTATTCACCTCTTTTCTCAGCAACACACCTAGAATAAATGATTTGTGGTGATTCTTTTGTATTCTTTACCTTCTAGTCTCCTGTCAAATCACTGCAAGCAGGTTTTTAACTCTACGACTCCAGTAAGATTACCCTTGTCAATCTCACAAACATCTTTCATCTTGCCAAATCCATCGGTCAACAATCATTTTTCATCTTACTTGACCTCTCAACAAGCTTTGAAACAGTTAATCACTGCCTTCTGTGTGGACTGCTTTATCCTCTCAGATTCTGCAACAACTCACTATTAAAATTTTTCTGCTACCTCACTGGCACTTCCTGCTTAATTTCTTTCTGTAGCTCCTCATTTTCATCCTGATCTATAGATTTGGTGTCGCCAACCGCAGTCCTTTAGTTTCTCTTTTTTCTGGTCACACAGACTATTCTAGCCATCCCACATAACCTGCAGGATGCAAGTAAATACCATTGGCTCCCAAATTTTATATCTCTAGTTCTTACTTCTCCCCTGAGTTCCAGACTCATATGTCTGCAACTCATTGTCTACATTTGCATGTCTCATTTCAAATTCAATATTCGAGACAAAACTCCCATCTTCAAACCACAAGACTACTCCTCACAGGCTTCCTCATCTTTATAAATTGCACAAATTTTCTTAGGCCCCTAACCCAAGTCATTCTTCAATTTCCTGCTTCAGTCATACTCAATAAGCAAATGATTTAGCAAATCCTTATCTTCTCAACCTTTTCCTTATAGTCTACCCTAATCATTTCTCACCACAGTCAGCAATGCTGCTCTAATCCAAACCACCAGTATGCCTTGCCTCCATTGAAATAATTCCCTTAAGCAATCATCTTGCTTTTAGTTATCATGTTCTCTTAATCAGTTTTCCAAACAGCAGCCATGGTTATCTTTTAAAAACAGATCATGTCACTTTTCTGATTAAATTCCTCCAGTGACTTACTGTCAAACTTGGAATTAAATTGAAACTCTACTGTAGCTTACATGACCTGACATGTTCAGGTCCAGCCTTACTGTTCAAACTTATTGTCTATCACTTGCTTCCTTTTTCAGTATTTTACCTTGACCACACTGGCCCCACTGCTCTTTCTCAAACACAGCTCAACCTCAGGGCCTTTGCACTTGCTCTTCCCAGGATGCTTTTCTGCAGTATTTTTCACAATTGGGTTCTTTTTCTCTTTCAGCTCTCTTTTCAAAGCTTTTCTTCTTCTCTGGACCTTCCCTGGTGCTCTTATCTAAAATGCTTTCTAATACACACGTATTTTTTCCTAGAACCTGTAAGTACCTAGCATTATATTTCAATTATATATTTTCTATCTTCTTGTTAAAAGATCATGTCTTGCATGGCAGGGGTTGATTTGCTTGTTTATTGATGTTTCCCTTGATTCTTATAAAAGTATCTGGCACATAGTGGCTGTTAAGTAAATACTTATCAAGTGAACAAATGACTGCGTATCATACTTTAACAGATATCTTATATTGTGAATAACTTTATGGTATGTTGAATATTTTCATATATACTTACGTAAAGTGCTACAGCTAAAAATCACACATCTTTGTCTGAAATATAGTCTATGTTAGAAACGTGTGATTCTATTGAAGAGGTTAATAAACATTATAACAGCTAGTATTCATTGAACGTGTGTATAACAAACACTATTCTTTATATAGATCACTTCAATCTACACTCAAAGTGATTGCTTATATTATGTACTACTTTCTACATTTTACAGAAATAGTAACTGAGACTGAGTGAAGTTAAATTATTTAGTAGTCGCCATCCATATAAAGGTGAACCCAGTAACTGAAATTCAGATCTAGTTGAATCCAAAACCCATGCTATTTACACCATCCACCTTTTCAGATCAGAGAGCTAATTTAACTTCTCTGTATTAATAACCATATAAATCATGTCTACTTATAAAATTTTATTTCATTTTTATGCCATTTTGATATTCAAATACATTCTTCCCTTGTTTAATTGGTCTGAGTCTGACACAAACTTTAAGTGATTTATTTAAAAATTAATTAAATTTGATGGCATTCTTTGGGGGATCAGTATTTAGTATCTTAATTTCTCATAAATGTTCATTACAGTCTGGCATCTTCTCGGAGCAGCATTGGTTAGGGCTCCTGTGAATGATTTTACAACCATATGGCTGTTACAGTTGGTTCCACTCCTCTCTATAAGGAGAACACTGTGTAGGCTCCCACAAATGGAAAGATATAGATGGACATAAAATGGACTTACAGATATCACTCTGAACAGAGTGTTCCACTGTTGGAACAGATGGCATTTGGCTGCACCAAAGACAGTGTTTTCAGCTTCTGTGAAGGGGGCCCTGAGTTCAGGTGGCACTGTCAAAAACAACCTTCAGTGTCCGTTAGTACTTATTGACTATATATTCAAAATATGAAATCATATGATCCCATGGAAGGGGATACTCTTGTTTTATATTCTAGCTCTAATTATCATTTCTTGAGGTTGTAGACAGTGTGAAAATTCGTGATGAAGTAAGGATACTTGCTTTTCATCTTAGTTAAAAAAAAAGCTAAATGATGAATATTTTGTCTTTGGGCAATATTGATATATCAGTGACACCAAAATGCCTACCAAAAAAAACAACCTTAAGTGCTCTGACTATATCCTGTGACTCAGCATTTCTATTCTCATCTTCCATTGAACCCACGCACTCCATACTTAAAACACACAGAACTTCTCCTTGTATTCCAGATACCCTGGTGCCTTTAATCACCTTATACAACATAGCTGTTCCTCAGCCTAGACTATTCTTCCCCCTCTGGCAATGATTGTGGTAATATTTTCACTGACACCTGAGGCACAGTTAGCTATAGCTTTTTTTTATTTGTGTGTATTTTAATACGTCTGTTTACCTATCTGTCTCTCCAACTGGGAATGAGCTGCCGTAAGACAAGGAACTTACATTTTCTCTTTCTATTCCTAACTTTGAGGAGAATGAATGGTAAATAGAAGTGCAGCAACTTCTAAATGAATGAATTTCAAGCATTTCAAATACATCTAGGTTTCATAATTGAAGTTGGACGTTAACAGGAAAAATGAGGTCAGGAAGAGTGGAGACTGTTTGTTATTGAGAATGTTTCTCTTGCCAGCAAGATGAAGAAATCATTTTGAGGGGATATTGAATGTGTTATGAAGGTGGACTCCAGTGTCTAACTTCCTGGGTTCCAATCCTTTCTTAGTTGTTACTTGCTCTATGTCCTTGGACAAACTGCTCAACTTCTCTGAGTTTCAGTTTCCTCAATTTAAAAATGGGGTTACTGAGAGTTTCTACTACCAAGTGCATTCAAGTCAGACTTAAATGAGATAGGATATGTAGGTGTCTTTAGCACAACACTGGTCGCACGTTAAGGGCTCAGAAATGCGAATGGTTACAGAGACTACCATATTGTCTTATAGTCTTGCTGTGGTTGTTCTCTAGGAAGAATCAGTCTGGCCAGAACTGAGTATGAGCAAAAATATATTGTCTTAAATAATGGAAAGTTCTGGTTCTCCCTAGCAAAGTCTGTGAGGTTAGGTAAATTGTAGTCTATTGGCTAAACCTACTTGTTAATAGGCTGATTACTCATTTTTACTGGATTTCTGATAAAGAAAGCCAGTAGCCAGGGTGTAATAAAGAAGGGCGTTTGGACTAACAAGCTTAGTAATCTTCATAGCCACAACAGTCTTACCTGTGGGCAGATCTGACATTTATTTAGAAAGTAAGAATGATTCTTTTTCTCTCTGTTAATTGCTGTTTGATTACATTCATTTATTTGAAAAAAGACTGCCACTGCCAAATTTTTTAGTGTTATTGTAGTCAAATTGTGACAACAAACAGTGCTTTCTCTTATATGAGTGTGTGTGTTTGCGTGTGTGTGTATGTGTATTGAACTCAATCATGGTTTTCACCCTGCAATGATAGAATGAAGAATTCTTAAGAGGAAATATATAAAATGTCATATATTAGATGAAACTTAAGCAAGACATTGTGAACAAGCCATTTCACTTGTTTTTTCTATAACAAGCACTGGAATATTGACAGCAATATTCAGGAAGTGTCACCCAGCATGGGTGTTGTTCTAGAACATTGTGCTTAAAAGTTGTTTTATTGGCGACAATTTGAAGGCAACAAAAGAACTAAAACCAATTTAATGCACATGGTGGCGCAAATACAGTTTACCGTACAGAGAGCATGTGTGTATACACAGGCACACACATACACACATCATATATATATCTACACAAACCTATATACACACACTCGTGCACACAGTTGCACACATGTGCACATGGACACATACATGCATGTGCTTGTGTGCCTGCTGACCTTTAAATACTAAACCTCAGTGCTGTGTTTCACTCAAAGTGTTCAACTCCGGCCACTCCACACAGGGATGCTTTAATCTATCTCCCCCCAGAGATCCTAGACTTTCACACAACAACTCCCATATAAGAGCCCATCTCTGAATACTTAAGTTCTGTTTTTGATCCCAAAACATAAAGGCTTCAGAAACACTAGAACAAAAAAGCATGTCTCAATTGTTGGCAAGAAGAGAGAAAAAGATTTAACAGCAAAAATGCAACAGTTATATTGATAAATTATCCAGCCACTCATGGATCCAAACTAACTAAAATACCTTCCCTCTATAGTTAAAGATAAATTTGAAATGATCAGAAAGCTCCAGAAAACCTATTGCCCATATTATTTTTTAGTTATTTTATTAATGTGTAACTTAGATAAAATAAGTCACATACCTTGAATTTACATTGAATTTAAACAAATGTGTATACTTGTGTGACTGACACCATAATCAAGATACAGAACATTATCATTATTCAGTAATTCCCCTTGCTTCCTCCTAATTTCCCCTAACTGAGGCCCCAGGCAGCCAGTGACATACTATCATTAGATATTTTCTAGGCTTCCAAGTAAATGCAGTCATATAGTATACATTCTTGCCATCTTGCTTCTTTAGCATAACAATGTTTTTGACATTTATGTTGTTGCATTGAGCAATAATCCATTCTTCTGTATTATTAAATACTATCTCTGGTATGTATATATCATAATTTGTTTATCCATTCCCTTGTTGATGGACATTGGTTTGTTTTTATGGAATTTTATGAATACAGTTGCCATAAATATTTTTATCCTAGTTTCTATCTCCTGAATTGTGTCCCCACAAAATCCAAATGTTGAAGCCCTAAGCCCGAAAGTGATGGCATTAGGAGGCAGGGCCTTTGGGAGGTAATTAGGTTTATATGATGACATCAGGGTGGAGCCCCCATAATGGAATTAGTGCCTTTATAAGAAGAGACACTAGAGAGCTTTCTCGCTTTCTCTGCCTGTCATGTGAGAACATAGCAGAAAGGCAGCCATCTACAAGCCAGGAATAGGACTAGAACAGGACCATACTGGCACCCTGATGTTGGATTTCCAGCCTCCAGAACTGTGAGAAATAAATTTCTGTTGTTTCACCACCCAGTATGGTATTTTGTTACAGCAGCGTGAGCTAACTAAGACACTGGCCTTTGGACATATGTTTTCAGTTCTCTTGGGTAAATTTATAGCAGTGAATGGAATTGTGATATGGTAAGTGCATGTGAACTATGTTAACTGAATCGACAAACTCTTTTCCAAAGTGGTAAAATCATCTCACATTTCCACTACCACTGTGTCAATATATGAGTGCCAATTGCTCTATATTGTCCAAAAAACTGTGTTGTCAGTTTCATCTTCTCATAATTAAGAAAGAAATCAAACATAAAACAAAGTTGAAAAAATTTACTGTGAACATCTATATTCTTCCACCTAGATTGTACCATTAATATTTTTATCACGTATCTATTCTTCTACCTGCCCCCTATCCTCCCATTAATCCAACTTATTTTTGCTACATTTCAAAGTAAATTGTAGACATTGGTGTATTTTCCTCTGAATGCCTCAACATTCAAACCATTAAACAGAATTCAGCATTTGTTTACCTTTTTTAAAATTTAGAGATAAAATGAGTTTTGAAAAAATGGTTACATCTGGTGGACCAATCCCTGTAAAGAAGTAAAATATTAAGATCACCCAGAAGATTCTCTCTGGCCTTTCCTGCTAGTGGAAATCAATATTCTGATTTTTTCCACTGTGGATTAGTTTTGCCTGTTCTCAGTTTTTATTTTATTGCTCCTGCATCTCTGTGAAACATACATACTCAATCATACAGCATACATATTTTATACAATGGGTGCACCCTTGGGCATGCACAAACTCCTCCACACTGCACCAGCCTGGCTTCCTAGGAGTTGCTCCAGGTTAGGAGCAGCTTATCGTTTAGCCAGTGTTTAGTCAGACTTTGTGCTTAAGTCCCCGGTACCAGTGAGCCTTCTACATCTTGTTGAAGGAACTGTGTGTGGCTTTGGGAATGTTTCCAAGTCTGCCCAAATCCTACTTGATCGGTGCAGTCGAGTGCAAGTGCATAGCCTTGTTGAACTCCAGGGTTGACTGTAATTCCAGGAAGGCTCTTAGCATTCTTTTTTCCCTGATTATCTCTGTTAAACTATAGGTTGCTCTGCCCTTTCACTTATTGCCGCTAGTATTATGGGGTTATGAAGGCTCTTCTCAATGTTCTCTACAAGCATCTCCAAGGTTTGTTTAAAAAGCCCTTAGGCATGGACTTTGTTCAAGATAAGGTTTGTACCCTCAAGCAAAGCTGCAGAGCTTTGGCATCTCTCTACTTCTCAGGGAACCTCTGTAACACTGCACCGGGGCAGGGTTCAACAACAGTGGCCTGCCACTCCCAGAGTGGCACCACTGCTCTATGAATGAATCCTTGCTCCTCTTGGCTTGTCCATGGAGGCATGGAACCTCTGCTGTATAAGTGGGCTGGAGCAGGGGTAATAGAGGCTCAGTATTCTCAGCTTTCTAGGCCTGAAGTAGAACTTTCACCCTAGGACAGGGACCCGGTGGAGTAAAGGAGCTTTGTCTCAGTCCTCTAGGCTGTACCAGCTGGCAAAAGAGCTTCTGCAATGTGGGGCTGTGAGAGATGAGCATCCAAAGCTGCTGCTATTCAGAATATTGAAAGTACATTCCTACACTTCCTCTGGAATCAGTGGTCCCTACCTATAGGTTTAAAACTCTGCTTTCTCCAATCTCATAAGCAAAGTACAAGTCATCCATTCACCTTACGGTTTCCAAAGTTTTCTTGAAATCTTTTGTCTGTTGTCATCTCCTGTCTTATGCTCTCCTTCTTTTCTTTTTCTTGAGATTATGCCTTTTTCATTCTTTTAATGTCAGTTTAGTGTGGTTTCTGGAGAAGCAACTAAATAAATCTTTGTCTCCATCATGTTTAACTGGATACCAACATTAGTTACCATAGTGAAATTTTTGAAAAAAAATGTTTATGCTCAATACTAAAAAAATAGCTTAGTAATTTATAGTAATTCTGCTCATTAGAACAACATGCCATAATTAAAATAATTTTTAAAGATTAGATCCTTATATGGAAAATGCCTATGGTGAGGAATAGAATAATAATCAATTTTACATTCAATGTGATTGCAATAGTATTTTAAAGCACTTATTAATAGGAAAGCAATAAAGAATTAAATGGTATACTCCCACATATTAGCAATGTATAAGAGTGATAAAATCATAAATTGTTTTTAATTATTTTCATAATTTCTGTATCTCTATGTTTACTTCAATGGGTAAATAATATTTTGATAATGAAAAATAAATTGAACAATAGAATACATGCATTGGAAAATGCCTTATTCTCATCAAAGCTCCATTTCCAAGTCTTTTGTAAAAATCAACAGTGCTCTTCTACATGCCTAGCTGGCCAATTGTTTCTCCCAGCTGGACATATTGGCAATTCACCAAGAGAAGGGAAATCACATCGATTTCCATAATTATGGAAATTATTTAGCAGCTGCTATTTCTTTTCTATTTAACCTTTCTATAGAAATACGTATTTTATAAAAGGATTTGAAAATGACAATTAGTCTATCTTGTAACTTCAGTGTAGACAATGTAGACAGATGGAATAACCTGTCATTAGTTACTAATTCTAGAAAAAAAAATCTTTTCCATGTAAATATTTTTATCTGTTGAATGAAAGTTTGACTCCAACAAAGCTCTTATAAAAAATGTTGTACAAACTTTATAAATGATAACTGAGAAATCTATTTGAAATTATTTATACCAGTTTTCAAACTTTCTTAGTGAATGATGCCTTTAATATCTCAGTAATTTTTTCATGGCACACCTTAAGCGAAAAAGGTACCTAACAGTTCTATTCATTTAGTAAGAAGTTTCAAAAACTTAACTATTTCTATCCTAGTAACAATAGAGTTTTGCAAAAATATTTTACGCATGAAGGAAATGAAAGAAAACATATTTTTATTTCATTCTTAAATAATCATAGTTACTGATAGTAAAAGTGCCTGTTGGGCTCTGTGCCACCTCCTAAACATAGAAATCAGATTAGACACCACCATCTTCATTTGCTATTCTATGCTAATTTTCTTGCTTATGTTGGCACTTGCTTTTTATTATGGCAACCAATAAAAACTCAGCTTCACAAAGATATGACATCATTGAAAGACATGCAATAGGATCTAATGTTGAAACTGTGAAATATCTCAAACTAGTGTTCATATAGCTCACAGATATTGAATACCTCTCCCCTTGTCTCAAAATATTTAAACTGTCCCTGAAGGTCCTTTCTGTAGTTCTCCAGGATGCCTTAACACATAGTTTTGGAGTGGTAGATATACACAAATATCTAAAAATGTTTAAAGAGCTAATATCTATTCTGCTCTTTGGGAAACACATTTAGATTTAAAGAAATTTGATCTTCCATAGAAGTGTTTATAAGTCCCAGAGCTAGAAGCCCTAAATTGTTCCTAATTCAATTAACCCGTGTCACAGATAACAACATTAAAACAAGTAGATTACAAGGTTTGCCAAAGGACACAGAGCTCATTAATAGAATATCACTGTTACATAACTTTTGATTTTTTTTACAGTGTTCTGTTGTCTTATCAACCTTGCTCACTGAAAACCAAGAATCACGTCTTTGGTCTCTCATCTCCTAGTCTTGGTACAGAGGGCACTGTATGTGCCCAGTAAATGTCTCCTTAATTTATTGAAAAGTTCAGATAGACATTCAAAGTAATACAGGTCTGATTCTTTTTTCACAACACGAGAACTTTTGGAAATTCCTACAGTCACATGATACAAAATACAAAATTTAATTTGTTCTCCAGTTTGATAGAAAAATCAGTAGTCTTCTTGCCTCTCAACACCAAATCTTCAAAACTTCATAACTCACTAGAGTAGCTTTCAGAGTATCAGCTCTAATATATATCTGTCTTAAACTCACCAATTTTCATCTTATTTAAGAACCTAAAAATTTGATTATTTTAAATATACTCAACTATTCATTTTTATGGCACCCAGATACAAAAAGTCTAAGCAAGAGCAAAGAATTGGTTACAAAAATAATTGGCTATTAACTAACCCAAGACTAATATAGAAATGAATGTATTATTTTGTTACTTTATTCAACCTACCAATTTTCTTAAAATTTTCTTAATTGCCATAAGCTGTTGTTGCTTCCAGAAATTCAAAACAGTGTAAATTCTTATTTTCAGCAGTTTAAAATCTAGTAAAATACACAAAAACACAAACAACCAGCTCTAACAAAATGCGATGAATGCTATAGCAGAGAAATCATGATGCTAAAGACAAAGAATACTGTATTCTATGTATGTAGATCAGAGAAGACTTTAGAGAGGAGGAGACAACTGAACCAAGGGAGAGAAAGTCTGACCAGGACGAAGAAAAAACATGAGCATAAATAAAAGACCATAAACATTTAGGAAATTTCAGAAAACACAGATGTGTTGCAGTTCAGAAAAGAGAAGAGATAAAGGCACAATATTACTCTGGAAAGGTACAGTTGAGGAAACTGAGTCTCAGAGGGGTTAAGTAACTCATATTACCAGGGAGGGACTCATTTCCTTGCACTCAAACCCCCATAACACTCTCCATAAATGGTGTTTCCTCCACAGTAAATATTCATCCATGGTTCAAATTTAGGTCTTCAAGATGTGTCCCAGGCACCAGAACCCTCTGTTTGAATGCTAATCATCACCTGATCCTGAATGTTTGTTTATTTTCTCAGATCTTCTACTTCCATCATAAGATGTGGATAATAGAAATTTTGAAGTGTTTGTGTAAAAGTTAAATGGGAGAATGCATTTATATTACCTAGTACAATGACTACCACACAGAAGTAGAAAGAAAGAAAGAGGGAGAGAGAGAGAGAGAGAGAGGGAGGAAGGGAGGGAGGGAGGGAGGAAACAAGGAAAGAAGGAAAGAAGGAAAGAAAGAAAGAAAGAAAGAAAAAAGAAAAAGAAAGCAAAGTTAGATTATCCATCCAATTCAAAACCCATTAAACTGCAACACTTAACATTTCCACACTATGTTTTAATCTGCTTTTGGTATTTTCCTTAAGGCAAGGTTAGCAAAATCCAATAACCACAAGAGGTGATAATTAACATAGCTGAGAGAAGATAACAGAGTTTAAGTTGATACGATTATATTCTGTCTTTGGTAGAGACTGCAGAAAACTGGACAGCTCATGTCCTATCTAAAGAGACATCCAATGTTAAGTCCAAGTTCAAAGGGGAAGATGTCATGTTGAAATGTAAGCCTGGTTTTCTCAAATCTTCCAGCATTTCAAGAGAAGCTGGAAATTTAGATTCTTAAATGCAAAATCTTCAAATACTTTCAGCATTAATCGTGTACCTGTGTTTGCCCTGCATCAACAGGACTTCAATTCCATGGCTGTTCTGAACAAGTGCTAGAAGGGAGTTTTATTTTTATGCCAGTTTATAGAAGGTTTTTTATAATTTTAACAGTCTTCACACTGTTTATGTTCACAGAAATGGCCTGCCCTCTAATACTCCTGCCAGCTAGCTAAAATAACCTTGGGAAAATGCTCATTTCTCATACATCTTACCTGTGGGTATTGGAAGGAAAAAGGAATGGTTGAACTAAATTCATGTCTCTGAGTTGTCTTGGCTATTTCATAGATAATGAAAACAGAGTAGATTCTGGGGGAAATGATCATTTTGCATACTAATTAGTCTCTGGAGAAACAAATGAATGAGAGAGTTTGCTCTCTTTTCAGCATTATAAACTTTCTAGGCTCCAGGCATTGGGTGACCTGATTGGCCAGGACCACAGCTAGAGGATGCAGTAATAAAGTTTAGGAGAAAGGAAGGAAGATTTCCCAAGAGGCAGAATTCTATGGAGAAAGCCCCGGAGGCACTTAGGGAAACAAATTAATTCTGCATCTAGGACAATGCGGCTTCCTCCCAAGCCTGGCACTTGACTCAAACCACCTTGGGCCGAGATTGGGCATTTGCCATCATTTGCCCTTTTGTGCTCATTACCCTCCCCAGACTTGAATCAGCTTTCTCCACTACTTTTCTTTCCCTCCTGCTTATTTTCTTGTTAAATGGAGCTAATCAGATATAGCAAAAATTTCATCCAGTTGTCTCTGTAGAGAAAGGCCATCATGAACCACTAACAAGAATTAATAGAGAAGGTAAGTATGGCACCATATTTTGGACACTATTCTGGTGAGCATTTAGGTTTGTTCATTGCTTTATTGTCCTTCTCCTTATTGCCCCAAGGCTGCTCAGATAGCAGGTGGGAAGAGCACTGACATAGCTTTTGGAGAGCAGAGTTGAATCACTATAGCCAAGTGACATTAGGAAACTATTTAAGTTCTCTGAAAGTTGGGCTTTTTATCTCTAAAATATTTTTAACTTCTTGTCATTGTGTTCCTCTGAGGATTAATGTAGTTAATTTAGATAAAATCACTACTATTATTTTTCCCCCCAGAGATTGATTTGGATTAGCGTGTGCGAGCACCCACACACAATTTATAAAAGGTAAAAAGAATAAATAAATATGTTCCATGCAAAAGTTAGCCAAGAGCTTATAGTCGAGATCAGAGAAAACTAGCACTGATCTTAAATAAATCCACCTGAATCCATAGTCACTGTAGTTGTTAAATTCTGCTCTGACTAGTCTAAGATACAAGATGGAAAAGACGATATGGTCACTAGGAAAACTTATTCTTTTTTACTTACAATTGAAGAACACCATTAGTTTTTTTGAAGAAACAAAATTCAAAATTTTGCTGTAATTTTTCTAAATGAAATGTCCTCTTTGGAGGCTTTATGGTAGTTTACAATGTCTTGATGTATAACTTTATTTAAAAGTAAAGTCCAATGGAATCACATTATATTGATCATTACCATTTCCCTCTATTTGCGTTATTTACCTATCAGAGAATTGCAGGCTCGCTAGGATATGTGGATTATCTCAGGTCCTAACCACATTAAATTGTGTTTTCTCATTAGAATTGTGAGAAACTGATGACAGTACACCTGAGAAATATTTTCGGGAGGAGGAAGGACAGAAAGAAGAATAAAAAGTACTCCAAATATTCTTCGATCTTTGACGTATAATTGGTGCCTGCAACTTTGGACTTTGTTATTTGATATATGGACAAACAGCTTTAATAATTACTTCTGTTGACCTTTTGGCACAAAGATTTTTCTTTTAATGTGTGGTTAGAAAATGCTATGACAACCTACACCTGAATCTGAGAACAGGAATTTCACAGAATGTACCTTTCTGAATTGGAATTTAGATTAGTAAAGAAGTATTTCATTAAACATGCATTAAAAAATGTTAACAATATAAAGCAGTTGTGTAGAATGTTTAAACTGAAATAAACATGATCACTGAGGCATTCACTTGTGTGATTTATTACACCTATATCTAGCACTGTTATGTCCTTCTGAAAAGCACAGGCCTGGTACAAAACTGATGCAGAGAAAAGAAATGGAGGGAAGTAACAATTGCAATCACTCTACTTTTACAGAGTCAGTAAAAAGAGAAAAACACACACAAAAAAGACTTCCATTCCTTTTGCTGAGCTCCTTTTAAATAGAGTTATTCTTGACACTCTGGATGAAAACTAAAATCCATCAAAGAAATAAATATTCAACAGGAGGAGAGCCCAAATATTTACAGAATAAAGCAGCAAGGCTTAAGGATGATTGTCTCCTATCAATGGGAGAAATATCATTCAGCAGTTTCTGGGGGTTTCTTTTCAATGTCACCATAATAATGAAAACCCATTTCCGTGAGGTGAAATTGAAAACTGCTGAATACTATAGCCTTGAATTTGATTCAAAGACATTTTTAAAGCTATAATATTCTACTTAAATGCCACTAAAACGTACTGCCTCATATTAGTAAAGCAGTTTGCTTTTTGAGGGAAAATAATTGCTATATGCAAAGAAACTACGCCTTGGTTTCTGCAGAAAAAGGTCATTTCTCTATGTATGAATTAATATCTATGTTATATGTCTCTTTTTGCTACATGAACATTTGTTTCTACATGCAAAAGCACTTTTGCAAAGAAAATAGTGAAAACACTATATTCTCTTTGGTTCTCAAGAAGAAGAGAGGAAGGAATGGGATTCTTGTTTTCTTTCTTCACTGAAATTCCATGCCTCATTCATGGGCTCTCTCAGTCACCATTCTCTTTGTTGAGGATTTCCATCCTACTGACTGGATGGAATCTTTTCTTTCTTCAAAATGCCATAGATTTTCCTTGTGATAATTCCAAACAGCTTCTTTATAACTGTAGTCATGGCTCTCTATGGGCAAAGCTTAGCCTTGGAGAGGTAAGCCTCTTGAAGGCAGAGACTGGATCCACCCAGCACCAGAAACCTGCCTTGTGCATGCCAGGTAGAGAGGTGACCAGCGTAATCATGCCTGGCATGAAGGGAAACCTCAGAGTAGCCTCCACCCTATTTAGTTGTGAAAAGACCTTTCCATTTCAAAACAATAGAAATAAGCTTTCTCTGATCCCACCTATGTCCCTGTACCGCCTGCCCCGGTGTGACTAATGCCAAGTACAGGAAAGGCTCAAATACTTCCACACACACATGCTTTCACATCTACATTTTTACAAATCATATCCAAAGCCCCATTTTTACTGTTTAATAAGGAACCTTCCTTCTCCCAATGAAATGTTAAATTCATCCCTTAGCATAACTGCTTTGGTTGTTGCCACTAGGTGCCATTTAAAGGCTGTTTCTACACAGTTTAATAAACGTCCTCTGTTTCAACAATAATTTGCAAGTACAAATTCCTCCTGTCAACAACCTGTTACCTCTTGTCAGGCTTCAAGTTCTCAGCTCTTTTCAGTTTTATCTCCTTATCCATCTTCTCCAGCACCATTCCAGGTTTAGCTCTCAGGGGGCTCTACCCAACATCTTTCAGCAAGCCTCTTTGTTTAGCACAAGTGTACCGATCCAGAGTTGTCTCTTCCTGAGTTCTGTTTTTCAAACTCTTGTTATCTTTTTTCCCCCAGCAGATCAATTACAGGGTCACTCAGTTCAGACAGTTTTCCATAACTTGGATTCTCAGGGTATAAAGATTGAGTCTAGGTCTCTACCCTCCCAGAAGGCTGTGGGCTCCCTGTGTTAATTGCCCATGTCCACTCTACAGTATGTATGCCAAGGGCACTCAAGAATGGCAGGCAGCATTCTCCAAGCCACAGCAAATCAGTTACATCCCTCCACCCAAGAAATTATTTATCTACTCAACTTATATCTGCATAATGACAAAGAAAAAGCCCCCTAAATGATTCCTTCCATATCATGAAAGTCTGCTTCAAGGTGATTGCTGTTCTCCACCTGTGCTCAGAGAATTGACAAGCATAATTACTATTTACTCTTAGATAATCACAAATGGGAGTGTCAGAGTCATAATCCTCCATTATGCCCAGTGTGCAAAAACAGCAAAGAATAACACTCAGGCTTGTATAAAAAGTACATGTGACATGGAAGAGGCATTGTAATTTCTTCTTCATTTCCAAAGAACAACTGTGTTCCAAATCTGTCTCTGACATCCTCTGTGTGACTTACTGCAACTAGGCCTCTCTGGGCATTTGTTCCCACATCTGTCATGTAGGGAAGCCCAACATAACCTAACAAAACTTTTTTTTATGATCCATCTAAAACATGTTTATTTTAAGTTATTTGTCAGTGATGCAAAGTTTTTATCCCCTAAAGATTCAAAACATGTTGGTTGAGAAGATAGTCACATATATAACTGAACACGAAACAAATCAAAACAAGATTATTACAATAGAATTACAGATAAAGTTAATGGGAACATGTGAAGTCAGCATTTAGCTTAGGAAAACAACATCTGACCAAATTATGGATCTGGAGAGCAGCAGACCTGGACTTTTCAGTGAGGGCTCTCTGGGTCCAAGCCCGGAGCTCTTTCCACTCAACATTGTATTCCACAGTAAGTAAGCAAGGATCAAATAGGATATCACTTATGACAGGAATTTTCTAAGTAAAGATCTTTTTTGACATTTCTTGTATAAATGCTACTAATTATAATGATTTTGATACATTCTGTGTCCCTCACAGCACTGTTGTGTACCCTGATCTACATGTCATTGAGGGAAAAATGTGTTGATTATTTCTAATGTAATGGAAAAAGCACAAGCTTTGGAGTAGATTGCAAGCTATTTAAGCTCTCTGAGCGTCAATTTCCTCATCTGTAAAAACCTTTGCAGCATTCAGAGAGAAATTAAATGCAAAAGTGAACGCAAAATGCCCAGCATACTATTTCCACAAACTTGCTACTCTAGAAAGTTCAGTTCTCTCTCCTTAAGTTAAAAGGAAATGTGCGTCTAAGTCAATTTTGCAGAATATTAGAACCGGCAAGAAGTTGAGTGATAATCTAGCTTAATCCTTTAGTTTTTCAGAGGTGGGTGATAAATCCCATAGATTTAATTCAACTTTCCAAAGGTCACACAGACAGATTTAAGAATAGAATTTTATAACAAAGACCCCTTTCTGTGCCCAGAGTAAAATTGCAATGCTTCATCGCAACCTGGACCTGGATTTTAGAGAATTCACCCAAAACCACACCTAAAAAGTGAGACAGGCTCAAAAGATGCCATTATTAACATCAACTAAAGTACTTTCATTATGAAAGGTACTGCATGTATTCTTATTCTTTCTCCAAGGCACTGGCAATTGTGCTAAGAGAGTTGAAAAGGTAATGCAGAACAGAAATATAGTTTATAAAATAAATAATTGTGAAAAGTGATTTTAAATATATTTTTCATCATGAGGCTTATATACCAACTTACCAATTTTTATCAATATATTGCATTATAACTTTAACTAAAACAGGTTAAATACATGTTTAAGCCTTTCTTTCTGTTCAAGTTCAATCTAGGAAGCACTAAAAGAGGAAAGCAGGAACTGACCTCTAGCAGAATTACTAGAGAAATGGCAATTTATTTTATTGACTATCAAATTTATTCATTATGCCTTTTGTCAATATATGGCACTTTTCAGTGAAAATAATTAGGCAATATTTCCTTTGTTTTGGGAAAGTTGCCAGAAGGATTCTTTAGCTACTCAAATAAAGCAAATAGGGGTGCAACCAATATTTTCAGGAAGTAGATAACCAAGGATTTTGCCTTAAAAGGTCCTAATTTTAGCTCGATAGGTGGGAGGTGAAGCCATACCTTTCAATTCTCACTGACATGCAGAGCGTCAGTTGGTCATTGTTTAGGAAATTTTTGTAGACTCCAGAAGTATTTTAAAAGGGGAAGGTTCAGAACTCTGCTATTCTCTCTGCGTGATAACATGTATAATAACTTATGTAACTGAGCCTAGCAGAGTCTCGGGCAACCAGAAGACACTTGGGAAAATTCAGTCTCTTCGCCTACATCTCTGGACTTCAATATTCCACAATCAGCAATGTGCATGTTACAACAATAACTTTTTGGTACCCAGGGCCTCCTGCTCTGCTTCCTAAGCCTTCACATAGCCTTAATTCTAACTGAATAACTTTGGTATATATTTTTGAATTTTAACATTTTATTTTAAAAATATTCAGCTTCATAATAAATTCTCTGCTAACCATGTGTTCTTGTCTATTCCCTTTAAGCCTTTCTTCAATCTCTTTAACGGAATCACCATATTCTATATCCAAAAGCAGGAACTTCCTATACCTCAGTGTGATGCTGGCCTCATTAAACAGGAAACTTGCTAGCAACTCATCATGGAGAATACAGCACCTTTATATAGCTTAAAATTTTTTCCTTCCCCTGACATGGAAATAAATCAGATTAAAATTCAAAATATCTTAGAGATATCTACCTCCATGGATTTCACATTCTTATTGTAGAATATTTCTGTTAAAGGATATTTATACATAGTTTTACACCTTTTATACACAAATGTGTATAATAGATAAGGGATATTTCATAAATGAGTATAATAGATAAGAGGAGTTTTTAATAAATAAAATTAAATTAAAAGATATGTAATGAAATGGATAGCATTCATTTAACAAGAAGCCATTTGGAAAAATAAGGCTATTTTCATGAATATGTAATTTCCAATTTGGGGGGGGAGTATTTATGAGTGTTACAGTATTACAAAACCTGTAACATACTAATTATTTCTTGATTTTGTTTTGGTTGCCCAGTATCAATAAAAGTCTGGTTCACACGTTTAAATAACTGTAAACAGTGACAATGGTTAATTAAGCAAAGAATGTAGAAGAGATTTTATTTTGTTACACTCAGACAAAGAGTGCCGTAATCAGCTATGGCAGCTTATGGACTACCATAACAAAACACCTAGACTGGGGGGCTTAAACAACAGAAACTTTTTTTCTCACAGTTCTGAAGGGTAGAAGCTGAAGTTCAAGGCGCTAGCATGTTTGGTTTCTGGTGAGGACGCTCTTCCTGGCTCATAGATGGCCATCTTGTCATTGCATTCTCACATGACAAGGAAGAGAAAAAGAAAGGAAGCTCTCTGGTGTCTCTTCTTAAAAGGGCCCTTATCCCATCCTGAGGGCCCCACTCTCATGACCTCATCTTCCCAAGGCTCCGTCTCCAAATGCCATCACATTGGGGGTTAGGGTTTCGATGTGAATTTTGGCAACACACAATTCAGTTCATAATACAATGGCAATATTTAATCAAGCAAAGAATGCAGAAGAGACTTTATTCTCTTATACTCAAAAGAGGAGCTTACCCAGCATCTGCTCCACAATGGACACAACGTGTAAAAATTGTATTACAACGCATGCAAACATGTAATTTTTCAGGTTTTTTCTAAGTTTCATACAGTTTAGAAGTGAAACTCAAGTCACAATTTTATAGAATTCTAGAATTACCTCTGTTGACCCCTAGGGAAAACCACCTTGTTACTCCAACTCATTTATTTACAGAAAAAGAAAGTACAGCTCGGAGAGAAGTAACTGTACAGGAAAAGAAAGTACAGCTCGGAGAGAAGTAACTGTGTTAAGATAAGCAATAAGCTAGTAGCCAACCTAGGATACAGTTCTCAACATTCCCACTGCTTTTCTCATCTGACTTTCCCAATAAGCCACTACACAACTAGATCCTTGTGAAAATATATCCATTTGTCCTTCATTCTGATTAATTGCTTTGCCAATGTCTTTCCTGGTAGCGGCAATCTAATTGAAAAGTAAAGAAAAGTCAATAAGTATAAAGATGGCTATTTTAATATTGTTTCAATCTATGCTCTGCATTCAAGATGCAGCCATCAGGTAAATTATAATATGCCCCCAGCTGTGGTGTAAGGCAAAAAGGAGAGAGAGAGAGAGAGAGGAGGTTGAAGACTCATAGATGTCTTATAGCAGTCAAGAAATGCTATTTCAGAACAATGTTATTCTTATAGTTCAATTGTGCTAAAATTGGTAAATCATATTTCTTGAAAATATGTTATGGTAGACAAATGCTGCAGATAAATGCCATTCATTGCTTAATCCCCATTGGTAGTTGCTAAGTGTACTAAAGACATATTGACGTAGCAAATCAATTGGTAGTGAAATTATTATGGAAATCCTTTGTCATTAATTACTTCAATGCCAAATAAATCCAGGACTTATTCTCTCCCAGTGAATAGCATGGGTGTTTGTAATGATTACCCCTTATTTTTTAAGTGCTAGAATGACTTTTTTTTTTGGTGAGGAAGATTGTCCCTCAGCTAACATCTGTTGTCAATCTTTCTTTTCTTTTTTTTTTTTTTTTTTGAGGAAGTTTAGCCCTGAGCTAACTACTGCCAATCTTCCCCTTTTTGCTGAGGAAGACTGGCCCTGAGCTGACATCCAAGCCCATCTTCCTCTACTTTATCTGTGAGATGCCTACCACAGCATGGCTTTTTGCCAAGCGGTGCCATGTCGGCACCTGGGATCTGAACTGGCAAACCCCGGGCCGCTGAGAAGCAGAATGTGTGCACTTAACCACTGTGCCACCAGGCCGGCCCCACCAATCTTCCTCTTTTTGCTTGAGGAAGAATGTCCCTGAGCTAACATCCATGCCAATCTTTCTGTACTTTATATATGGGACATGGCCACAACATGGCTTGATGAGCAATGTGTAGGTCCAGACCTGGGACTCAAAGTTGCAAATCTTGGGTTGCTGAAGAAGAGCCCGTGAACTTAAGCACTACACCACTGGGCCAGCCCTACTAGCATAACTTTTAAAGTAGATATTGACAAGGTGATAGCAAAACAAAAGGACTGAAAGATAAGATATGCTCTTTAACATTAAGCAGGAAACAACTATGGTTCAAATTTGGTGAACACAGTAGATGCTGAATGGAGTACAAGTCATTGGAAAGTTAATATATTCCTACCGTATTGACCAAATATTCCACTCCTGAGTATTTACCAAAGAAAAGTAAAATCTTATGTCCAAACAAAAATTGTACATGAATGTTCACAGTAGCTTTATTTGCAATAGCTAAAATTGGAAATAATCCAAGTATCCTTCAGCAGGTAAATACAGAAACCAGATGTGGCGTATGCATACTACTCAGCAATAAAAAGAAAATATCTATTAATAAGTGCAATCTCAAGGATGAAACTCAAAGTAATTATCATCAGAAAGGAGGCATTCCAAAAATAATTAATACATAATTATATGATTTTTATATAAAACTCTATAAAATGCAAACAAAACTATACTGACAGAAAACAAGTTAGGGGTGGCCTAGGAACAAGGAGGTGGACCAGGTGAGGGGCGAATGAGTTGCAAAGGGACATGGAGAAACTTTCAGGGATGAGGTCTATGTTCATTACGGTAATTGTAGAGATGATTTTCTGGGTATAAATATATGTTAAGTCTCATCAAATTGTATACTTAAATATTTGTGCTTTATTGTATGTCAATGATTCCTTGTTAAACTGCAGAAAATTTAAAAACACATATATGGGACACCTAATTTTTGCTACATATTGGATATATAAAAGTGAATTGATAATGCATAAGCTCTCCCTCAAATGGTAGTATCGCCCACAGTACCTAGAACAATAATATGAAATGTCTTTACCTAATTGCTTTTTGGAAGCTGGATCCACATAATGGGTGGTGAAACAGGAAACAAACAAAATTTGAAAAACAATAAATAAATTTACTGCTCTTTAATTATCATTTCAACTTTATGAACATGCACATTGTTCTTCAAAAAAGCAGACTGAGGTTAATTAGAAAAATTATATTATAAATCCTAGCGCAATCACAAAACTAAACAAAACAAAGAAAAATTATAAAAAAGTATAAGTAAAAGGCCAATAACGAATATAAAATAGAATTTTAAAAATATAGAGAATTAATCCAAAGGTAGGCAGATAAAGAAGACAAAATGATCAAAAAAGATTTGGAACCAAGAGAGAACAACTAGCAAGACGGTAGATTTTAGCCCAAAAATATTACTAAATGAATAATCACCTAATTTAATCATACGCAAAACATGAACCTTTACCTACATCCATATCATAAACAAAATTAAATTGACTATAAGCCTAAATATAAAACCTAAAACTATGAAATTTCTAGAATAATATCTAACAGAAATTTTGTGACATGGGTTAGACAAAAAACTTCTCAAAGATCACTCTCACACACGTAAATAAATAAAGAACAAATTGACAAACTGGATTTCAATAAATTAAAAATTTCTACTATTCAAAATGCAGTGTTAAAAAATAAAAAGGTAACTGATATGCTGGGAGAAAATATTTGAAAAATATAGACAATAAAAGACTTCTATGCAGAATGTATAAATAACATTCAAAGTAAATAATAAAGATAGTTTAAATAGGCAAAAACTTTGAATAGACTCTTCACCTGTTATGTGTGTGTATTTGTATGTGTGCATTCAACTTCAGTCATTAATGAAATGGAAATTAAAATCACAATGAGATACCACACTACCTATCCATTTGAATTTGGTCTATCAGTCTCCTAGGACTGCTTTGACAAATGAGCATAAACTGAATAGGTTAAAACAACAGAAATGGATTATCTCATAATTCCGGAGGCCAAAAGTTCAAAATCAAGGTGTCGCAAGGCTGGTTTCTTCTAGAGGATTTGAGAGAGAATCCATTTCATACCCTACCCCTAACCTGCTGGGAGCAATTCTTGTCATCCCTTGGCTTGTAGATGCATTTTAGCCTCCATCACGACCTCCAGCTTCACATGGCTCATTCTCCCCGTGTGTCTCTGTTACCCTTCTTTCATAAGGACTTGTTAGATTTTAGAGCCCATCCTATTCCAGGATGATCTCATCTTGAGATTCTTGACTTAGTTACATCTGCAAAGACCCTTATTCTTAATAAGTTCTCATTCTGAAGTTCCAGGTAGACGTATCTTTGGGGGGCCACAATTCAACTCCCTACAAATGGTTAAAGTACGTTTTTTAAAAAGCAACACAATCCAGTTATGATGAGAGAGAGAAGCTGGATCAATTATTGCATTGCTGGTGAAGAAGCAAAATGGTACAGCCACTTCAGAAAACAATTTGATAAGTTGTCATGATGTTAAACGTGTAGTTACCGTTTACATCAATAACTCCACTGCTACGTATTTATCCAAAAAAAAAGAAAAGTTATATTCACACAAACCCTTTACATGAAATTGTATAGCATGACTTTATTAGTAATTGCCCCATACTGGACATAAACCAAATGTTTCTCAACTGATACTTTAATAAACAAAATGCAGTGCATTATGCAACAGAGAGAATACTCCACAGCAATAAAACAACTAGCTTTATAATAAAAGAACTAGTGATGTACGTAACACTAGATAAATCTCAAATGCATTATGCTAAATGAAAGAAGCTAGACTCAAAAGGCTATACGCTGTATGAGTCCATTTATATGACATTCTGGAAAAGGCAGTGCTAGAGAAACAGAAAGCATATCAGTGGTTGACAGAGACATGACATGGGATGAAGGTAAGTGTTAACTACAAAATGACATGATAGGATATGTGTAGGCGGGGGCGTGATGCAAAATGTTCCACATCTTGATGGTGGGGATGGATAAGCCTGATAAAACATATCAAATGCATGATGTCATTTAATTTGATCATCATGTCAATTGCATAAAATAAGAATTTCTAACTTTGTTTCTAATATCTGAAGAGTAGGGAATCAGAAAATCAGATATGTTAACTGACTTTAAATCTAGATTATCTCATTCCAAGTCCCACAGGCTTGCAAGGATTCTGCGATGCTCCTATAATGCCACATAAGCCACAACATGTACTTGAAGTTGGACCACACAGAGGGAGGACAGACCACTGAATCACATTGAGTCTCAATAGCACTCCAATCTAAGTAGTAGAAGAGAGGGAAAAACAAAGAAAAAAAGAGAAAGAACATTGCTAGGAACCCTTCATCTGAAAAGAAGGAAATCTGCATTATTTTCTGATTATATGAAGTAATCTGTCTCTCATATGAATTTTGCTATTTTGTGTTGTGCACTTGAACCCTGACTCCATGACCTCAGGCTCACCATTAAATGAATATTCTGTGAATTCCAAACTCAGTCCCAGTGGCTACAGAGTGAACAATTCAGCCATCCCAGCTGTTGGACATCATAAAGAGACAGTCCTTTGATGTCTTTGTAATTTTCTAAATTCATTCTAGGAAGAGCTTCCATATAATTGGAAGAAAACTGTTTGAGGAGGGGAGGAGGATTGGATTCTGCTTATTTCTTTGCCCTTGTTCCCATCAGCCCATAAAGAGCAAACATACATTACTGAAAACACATTTATGGTCCCAGAAGACTTAGGCATATAAATTCTACCTGTCATCTTACTATTTACACACTTAAACTCCCAGGAAAGAGGGAATTGAGAAAGGGGACACTGGCCATGCTTGGTCTAGCCTCTGTGGACCTCTTTTCCAGGATGGCATGCCTTCTCATCTACTATTGTAAAATATACATTTAGCAGACAGAATCAGAGTGGAGGCCACCTGTGGAGGTGAGACAGACTTCCTTGGCATGCTTTTCCAGATACAGCCTGCTTATAGAACATAGGTGATTTTTCTCCACTTTTTCTACCATGTAGTAAGCCCACTAGGACTAGGCTCCTCTAGCCTGCAAATGTTCAGCCCACTTCAGAGGGAAAATAATCAGCCCTGATGTTGCCTTCAAATGCATACAATATCCTTCTATCCAGCTTTATCTGTAACAAAGCTCTCTGTGTGACACATATTTGTTTCTTAATTCATTCTGGTTTTGAAAGGAAAAATTATCTTCCTCAAACCTCATTTGAATGTCCCTATATCAAGACAAAAGCAAAGGTACATTTCTTAAGGAAAATTACTAGCCATATTCATTAGCTTATCGTCTTTTCCGATCACATGGAATTATGAGGAAAACTCCTCTGAGTAGCTCATACAATCTTAGGAGAGGTGGGTTCTGCAGACATCTTGTCTTTATTCCAATAACAATGAGACAGATGCTGACTCAAAAATGTGGTCACAGTATATAATCTAATCCACAAAACTGTTGAAATGTTTTCTAGTATCATACTTTTGATGCATACAGTTTAGCAGGTAAGAAATAGGAAAGGGTAGATATTAGAACCTCTCAGCCTTTCACAATCCTCCATACATTCAATGCTTTCATTCTTTCAAAGCAAGTAATGTCTAGACTTTTTGAAATGCAGAAAAATGATCACTTACAAGATAGGGGACTATGTCCATAAGACAATAAACCTCATTCTCAATTTCTACATCTATAAAATGGGAACCATAATAAAGAAATCACAGAGTAGTTGTGGGGATAAAATGTGATATTTAATTAAAATGCTTAGCATAATAATGTATCTATGTTACAATACAAATTAGTACTTAACAAAATGTATCCTCTAGAGTGAAGTAGAACTATTAGAATACTATTTTTTTTCATAGGCCTGATTCACCATTATAGATATCTGGGAATCCATCTGGACATCTTTGATTGCTTTCTATGCCAACCAACCTTCTTTTACTTTTTGTAGTTCCTAAAAAAGAACTAATACTCAAGCAAAAGAGTGTTCATGTTATGATAAACCCTTGGGTACCACATTTTTAAGATCAGTTTAAACAGAGCATGAAACAACCCCCTCCCTTCCATAGAATAGAAAGACTTTATACAGCTACCCGCATTTAATGGCTCTATAAGGTGGGCTGAAGTGGAGCCTGCTGAGAGCAGGATGATGAGCAATCATTGGAGATTCGGTGCTCAGCAGCTGCCTGCCAACCACTGCAATCTGTTCCTGCTCAAATCTAGCTCACTTAGCTCTTAGAGTCCCGAAGGGAAGAAAATACATTGTGAGAAATAATTGAAGGGAAAGTAAGACTCAAAGGAAAATAAAATTGCAGCTGGATAATAGGGAGCAAAGGAAGGAAATCATGAATGAATGTAAACAGAAAAAACACAGAGGCAGAGAAAAAATGAGAAATGCCTTAACAGATGTGCTTTCAGGCCACACATCATGCATTTATACCCTTCCTCAAACACTTACAGGCGGGATGACCTTAGAATATCAATTAAACTATCTCAGCCTCACTTTCACTTCATATAAAAATGAAATAGAATTGATCCTGTATGGTTGATAAGATGGTTAAGTGAAAATGTATGTGGAACTCATTACACTACTGCCAGCACTGCAGTTATGTATGATGCCTATGTCCAGAAGACATAAAGGAGAGTTAAGGGAAGCTTCATGACAGAGTAACAGAGTAAAGACCATATAGAAAAGAGAACAGGAGCTTTGGAGTCAGAGAAACCTGGACTTGATTCACAGACCTAGGACTTAGCAGCATATTGACCCCGAGAGTCTAAGTTTCTGTTTCCTCATCTGTAAATTGATGACAGTAAGATCTATGTAGCAGGGCTGTTGCAAGCATTAGAGAGGATACATATAGCCCACTTATTACCATGCACGGAACAGTCCATTAAAGTCACGTTACCTCTAACTGAAAATCATAAGACATAAAAATGAAAAAAAAATATATTTTTCCCAGAACTTCCAAAGATTTGTAAAGGACATTCAAATGATTTATTTACATCCATTTGTTCATTACATGTTTTCCAATGTTCTTACATCATACATGAACTAAGAAATAGCATGGGTTATACATGAGGCAACTAAAGTCTTGCAGGTTAATTAATGAATATCTAGTGGAAGGACAGGAGCTGAAAATCAAGTTCATCTCACTGCAAAGCCTAAGCTCATTACAACTAACCACCCTTCCCACTCTGCTCTTGCATCAATCTGGAAAAGCCATTTATTGGTAACAAACAACCACAAAATACCACTTTGCATCAGAAATATAATAGACCTATTTTCCTGGGACCCCCAGATGTGCAAAGGCTGTGGCAACTATCCTGTAATCCTCTAAAAAAAAGGTGGATGTCTGGACAGCACTTTGTAATAAATGACAGAAAGTTGTCAATGCCACCAAGCAAACTTTGGAAAGTCTTATAGAAAGAGGATGTTGACAGCTGAGAGTTCAGAAGTGCCTTATGGCAAAGACATATGTATGGCTAAAAGCAAAGAAACCTTGAGAACTAAACATTTGTGAGTGAACAGGGGTCTCTACCATGGCCACCTTTGAAGATTTTCAACATGCTTTTGCTGAGGCTGGGTCCTTGTTGTTTGGCAAGTGGAATCTACTCAAAGGGATCTAGGCTTTCTGTGCCTCCATATCAACACCTAATTCCATGTTCAAGAGTCAGACGAGAGAGAGCATGGAGCTACATGCACTGTCTCCAAAAGCCTCTAAGAAGAAAAGGAACCATACAGCTCATCAGCCAAAGGCCAAGCTTGGCATCACAGGGAAGTTTGTACAATCATTGCACAGGGAAAAGTCCCAAATATTTGTGAACAGTAGTCTGCAAGATCACAGCTAACAACTAACTGTAATTCTCGCCAAATGTTATTCCATTTTTCCCAAGGCTGTTATGTTTTCCATTAAAAAGAGAATAGAATTCTGGAGGAAAATAAGTGGCTTAGAATAGAAAATCAATGACTTCCTTTCCAGTTATACAATTGTGTTGAGTAACTTTACAAAGCAAACAGGTAAAGACTTTTATGATTTCTTATGATTCTTAATATGAACCTTAGAGTTAAATCCGTAAAGAAGAGACATGAATTCATTTTTTCATGCAATAATCATTGCGTTGGCAAGTAGTGTTCCTGAATCAGCTCTTCCCTTAGAATCTAGGCTTGTTTCTGTCAATAATGCTTATATATAATGGAAAGAAGCTGACAACTAAACAAATAAGAGTAGTCCAATAATTCCATACATTTTAACATCTGTTGGTACACAGTTTATTTTTGTTTTGTTTTGCTTTGTTTTGAGGGAGTCAGTAACTGAGAAAGTAACCTTTAAATCAGGGTAAACTTTCTATTTTCAACATCATGGAAAATTAAAAATCTTTAAGGCAAGCACAGGACACAGCGTAGTTGTGAACAATGGATTAATAAACCCAGGATCATCTAAAGTAGTAATTCCATTACTCGGTATAGATGACTATAAGGAAAAAGACCAAAGCAATAAACATAAATTCTCTCAAGCCTCCATAATGTACTTTAAAATAATAGTGGGAACCGTTTAACAAAATAGAGAACTTAGAACTCAAAAAGAAGTCTCACCAATGGAGCTACTTTAACAATTTGGAAGACTGGAAGACAGGTAGATTCTGTCCTTTGAATTTTCAATTCAGCACAATATTTATGGCACTGTTTCCAGCAGTAAAAAACGGTATAATATACAGCACAAAGCTGAGTGTACAAAATGGACTTTGTGTTGTAGGTCTACCATTAGCACTCGTGTGACTATAAGCAAGTCTCTAACCCTCCCTGGATCTCATTCACTTAAATCTAAAGCAGCACTTACATACTTTCAAGCTCTAACATCCATGAGTCTGAAAAAATGCTTACGGAAATATATCCTCAAGTTTCTACCCCAAGGACAATGGCTATCTATATGTGAAATAATAGCTTAGCTGCTAAGGTATGACACTGTGGTCAGGGAAGTATCTCTGGGTCATTCCTGACCCAATATGACACTGAAGGAAGATTGTTATTCCTCATAAATGTAAGGGCCACAGAGGTCTAGAAAGACCAATTGAGGTCAATTCTGAAAGTGTGAAGAGAGTAAACATGCAGTAGAGCTAGCAGTGATGTGATCTATCAAATCTTATGATACTAGGACTGCTAGGAATCCTGCATGGAATTCTGTACTTCACTACAGGCTACAATAAGGTAATAGTGGTAGAAGGAATAACAGCTGTGAAGAAAAAGCCCTGAGACAGAACCCTGCCTCAAGGAACCCTATTTCTGCTCCTCCTCAAGTGGCCCTATTTGAGTTACAAGAAATAACTCCTAGATAAATTCAAGTATAATTCAAGTATTTAAAAAATTAAAACCCTAATTCAAAAGATGAAGGCTTGAAGTCATAGTAATATGTGTATTGAAGAACATAGAACCTTATACTGTAGTCACAGATTAGAGAGGTCAAGACTTTTAGATTATTCTCAAAAACCTAACTTAGAATGTATTTCCTACAAAATCATTTTTTCCAATCTTAGTATTCTTTTGAAGTCAAACTGTACATTTTAATGTTGGTAGAAATAAAAGAAGTGCAATGACTCCAATATAGAACAAAAAATAAAGCATGAAAAGGAGAAAGCAACCAGGCCAAGGTAGTTTCACTGGTGAATTCTATCAAACACTTAAGAAAGAAATGACAGCAATTATGTAAATCTCTTCCCAAAAATAGAAGCAGAGGAAATATTTTCTAACTAAATACACAAGGCCAGTATTACCCTAATATGAAAACCAGATGAAGATACTATAAGAAATATATAAACCAATACATTTCATGAACACAAACCTCAACAATATTTTAGTAAATAGAACTCAACAACATATAAAAAGAATTTTATACTACACTTAGGTGGGATTTATTCTAGGTATGCAAGGCAAGTTCAACAATCAAAAATCAATCGAGGTAAGCCAGCATATTAACAAGTTAAAGAAGACTAACATATGATGATATCAAAGATGCAGAGAAAAGCATTTGACAAAATCCAACATCCACTCCTGAAAAAATTCTCAGCAAACTAGGGATAGAGGGAAACTTCTTCAACTTGATAAAGAACACTTACAAAAAAACTATAGCCTATATCACCCTTAATGGTGAAAAATTAGATGTTTTTTCTCTAAAGTCAAGAAGAAGGCAAAGATATCCTATCTCACCACTCCTATTCAACATTGTACTGAAAATCCTAGCTAATGAAATATGACAAGAAAAATAAATAAAAGGAGTACAGATTGGGATGGAAAAAATAAAACTGTCTTTGTTTTCAGGTAACATGTTTTTATATGTAGAAAGTCCCTCTCCTCCAAAACATAATATTCTAGAACTAATAAGTGATTATAGCAAGATTTCAGGATATAAGGTTAATATGTGAAAGTCAACTGCTTTCCTCTACACCAGCAATGAACAATTGGAATTTGAAATAAAAAACACAACACAGTTAATATTAGCACCAAAATAATGAAATACTTAGGTATAAATCTATTAAAATACATACAAATTCTATATGAAGAAAAATACAAATTTCTGATGAAAGAAATCAAAGATCTAAACAAATTTGGATATAGCCCATGTTCATAAATGGGGAAAATCACTGTTATTAAGATGTCAGTTTTTCTCAACTTGATCTAGATTCAATGCGTTATCAGTCAGAATGCCAGCAAATTATTTTTTCAGTATCAGCAAACTGATTCTAAAAGTATAGGAAAGGCAAAAGACCCAGAATAGCCAGGACAGTATTATGAAAAAAAACAGTCAAAGGATTGACACTATTTGCCTTCAAGACTTAATGTAAAACTAAAATAATTGAGGTAATGTGGTTTTGCTGAAAGAATATACAAAAATGTACAAATTGATCAATGAAACAGAAATCATAAATTAACATAAAAATAGTCAATTGTTCATGACAAAGGCAATTCAATGAAGAAAGGATAGTCTTTTCAACAAACAGTGCTAGAACAGCTGGACAACTGAATACCCAAATGCCAAAAATTAAAAACATGCAGATACAGACCTTATACCTATCAGGAAAATTAACTCAAAATGGATCACAGACCTAAATGTAAAATGCAAAACCATAAAAATTCTAGAAGGTAGCATTGGAGAAAATCTAAGTGGCCTTGGGTTTAGTGTTAACTTTTTAGTTACAATATCAAAAACACAATCCATGACTGAAGAAATTGATGAGTGAGACTTCACTAAATTTCTTCTTTGCAGAAGACATTGTTAAGAGAATGGAAAGAGAAGTCAAAAGTTGGGGTAAAATATTTGCAAAACACATATCTGTATCCAAAATACAAGAACTTTTAAAATTAAACAATAAGAAATCAAACAGCCTAACTCCAAAATGGCCAAAGATCTAGACACCTCACCAAAGAATATATACAGAGAGAAAGTAAGCATAATAAAAGATGCTCAACCTCATGTGTCAACATATTTCAACAACAATGAAATACTACTGCACATCTATTAGGAAAGCTAAAATCCTGACAACACCAAATGCTGGAGAGAATATGGAACAACAGAAACTGTTATTCATTGCTGATGGGAATACAAAATATACAACCACCCTAGAAGATAGTTTGGTAATTTCCTACAAAGCTAAACCCATTCTTGCCATATGAACCAGAAATCACACTTAGGTTCTACCCAGGTAAGTTGAAAACACGTCCACAGAAAAAACTGAACACAGAAGTTCACGGGAGCTTTATTCATAATTGCCAAAAACTAGGAGCAACCAAGATATACTTCAGTAGGTGAATAAACAAACTGTGGGACATCTATGCAATGGAATTTTATTCAGTGATAGAAAGAAATAAACCATGAAGTTGTGAAAGACATGGAAAAACTTTCAGTTCATATTATTAAGTGAAAGAAGCTGACTTGAAATGGCTAAAAAGGCTACACACCAGGCAATTCCATCTATATAACATTCTGGCAAAGGCAAAGCTATAGAGACAATAAAAAGTCCAGTGGTTGGGGGATAGAAAGAAGGGATGACTAAGTGGATTTTTTAAGTGGTGGAACTATTTTGTGTGATATCATAATGGTGGATATCCAACATTATGCATTTGTCAAAACCCATAGAATTTTTAAAAACACAGAGTGAACCCTAATGTAAACTATAGTCTCCATTTATTAATGATACATCAATATTCACTCATAATTCTAACAAATGTACCAAACAAGATATTAATAACAGGGAGAACTGTGCCTGGCGTAAAGGGGGAAGGTAGTATGTAGGCACTCTTTGTATTTTTGGCTCAATTGCCTAAAACTACACCAGAAAATAAAGTTTAATAACAAAAGATGCTTTAAAAAAACCCAGAAAACATCAACAATCAGAACCAGTCAAGGTCACAAGATAAATATTACAAGTTAAAGGTAAGAATTCAGTTTCTGTACGTTCATAAAGGAACTTGTTTTTTTATATTTATTATCACTGCCTCCTGACAAGCGTATGGCACTAGAGACTCTGAGTAATGTGGCTGCTGACTCTAGGAACAGTTCTGGCTAAAATATGTCAATGTTGTTTACTTGTAGCAAAAGAGGATTTCTCCATGGGCATTACAGGTCTTGTCTACCCTGTTCAAATACACAGAGAGTAAATTTTTAGATGTATCTAAGATCCACATTCCAGAGCAAGCAGAATTTAGCAGGCTACACTGATTTAGCTGCATTCTCCTCCCCCACATTTTTACAACCTGTTCCCTAACATAAGATTGCAGCTCTTCCTTTTGTATTTTTTATGCCTTCCTCCGACTGCTTCCCAAAACACCCTTCATTCCCTACCATTTTACTTACCTTTCTTCCTTTTTATTTCTAATTGTTATCAATTATGGGGGACAGTATTTGACCCTGGAAACTTGAAAAGAGCCTGATTTCAACTCACTGAGTTGCCACTTACTCTGACCTTGGTCAAAGTATTTGAGCAGTCTGTCCTCAGTGTTTTCAACTATCTGATGAAGACTTGGAACTATTAATTGTTCAGCATAATAATTATTCTCTGATACTTATTGCTATTACATTTCTTTAAATGTAAATAGTGTAGTTGCAATAATACTAACAATGAGGTGGAGGAGGGGGAGGAGGCGGCAGGGAAGGAGGAGGAGAAGAAGGAATTGTCATTCAACGTGTTTCGCATGTACCATGGGGCACACAAAGAATTTTATAAATTATGCCTCATTTGTTCTTTATTTTTCCAAGTATCACTTAGAACCAGTCATTAACTCCTTCTGGAGTGAACGTTACAAGATTTTTAAATTTCCTTCAACATTGCACTTATTTTGAGACTAGAAGTAAAGTGAAAATGAAATAAACAAGGCTTCTTTCTTCTGAGTTGTATTCTGTCCTCCCTCATCCTTTTAAGGAAGTCTCTGTGAGTCCTCGCTGAAGGAATTTCTGAATCAGGTTTAGATTTACCAAAAATACTTGTAAAAAAATTCAGAGGAAAAACACCGGCATGCATTTTGAACAAACCAAGGCACGTTTGCATATATGTTAAAATAACACTCACTGATATGAAACAAGAAAACAGATGATTTTCATCAATTGTAACTGTAAATGTTAAATGTCTTCTAGGGAAAGACATTTTTGATCGTTTCAATAACAAAAATCTTGAGTTCTTCCATAGTAACAGGTACAGCGAATGACAGATGTTGGAGAGGTTTCAAATCTCTTTGGGCAGGATCAAGCTCTTGCACTTAGAAAGCAAAATGGAAATGAAATGGATTCGCCATTGTTTAGAGAAGCAGATATCATTTCATTCTCGATGTTCTCTGGAGTCTTCAGTGGATTACTCTATAACTACTTCATAAGTAATAAGATGTGAATTATATATATAATAATGTAACAAAAATAAATATATGCTGTAAAGGATCCCTATGGTTGATTGAATTATTTGTCCCAATTTCTCACTCCCTTGACATAGGATAAGAATTCACATGCTTGCTTGGTGCCTGTAGGAAGAGTGGCTTTCCATCCCCTTGACTTTGACCTTGGCTGGGTGACTTGTTTTGGCCCATGTGATGCCACAATGCATGTGATGAGAGCAGAGGCTTGAAATTTTCTTGTAAAGTTGGGATGGCCCTCCTGGACTCCAGTGATCTGTCATGAGAAGAACATTCTCCAAATAGCTATGACCCTTTTCATTTTGGACCCGGAATGAACATGAAGTTGACATAAGCCCAACTCACTGTTCGGAGCTCAAACCAGTGGGATCCTCAGCTTGAGGCAGAGAGGCTCAGAGCTTAGACTATACTGGGCAATCCACAGTTGAACTGCTAAATGCCAAGAATAAAAATACATGTTTTTGTTTGCCACCAAGATTGTGTATTTCCCTTTCATGCAGCAAATGCTGACTATTATTGCAACCACAGGCCTCCTAGGACCAGTCCAAATTGACCCCGTCTTATCAACATTGTAATTAAGAGTTGTTTTACAGGAACCGAGACCCTCTGTGAGTTCAGGTCAATTGAGACCTCCAACTGATTAACTGGGCCTGTGCAAATGCCCAATAACTGACACTTATGATGTCAAAAGGCTGAAAACTCCACCCTCAGACTGTATTTACAGCACCGTTTTGTGAACATGCATCCTATGAAGAGCCATGAAGCTTGACTACGCTTGTGCACATCATCAATTACCTACCTTCTCCTTACCTCCAATCATCTATCTCCACACTTCAGACCACCATGCCATTCATCCCATAAATTTTTTCCCAAGCCCTGGATCAGAAAGAAAGAGCTGAGAGCATAAGCTCCCTCTCTCCTTGGAGGTCAATCTGGCAATAAGGCTGTTTTCTTTGCCTAAAAGCTGATACCGTAATAATTGACTTTTTTATGTACATTGAGCAGGAGAACCCCATCTTTGTGCAGTAACAATTTTGGTGACTATGAAGAGACTAGGTCCTGTGACCACCTGCCAAAGGCTCTGGAACCCCTGGCAGGGTGGGGGTCTTTTCATTGACCCTAAGTGGTTGCCTAGACAATTTTTTCTAGAGGCTCAGCTGATTGGTTTCCTGTTTCCTGCTGCAGGACTTCAGGACCCAAGACATTTTTTTTCTTTTGAGAGAAGAAACAGCTCCTGGATGAAGAGGTCTCTGCACTTCGTGAGTAGCTTTAAGAAAGTGACTGTCTCTTACTTCATCCCTTTGTTTAGATTCCCTGGAAATATAAGTTTGGCTTGTATTCTGGGGAATACTGGTGGTCTGTGGTAGGCTGAGTCCCAAACCCTGAGCCTGAAACACCAAGGGTAATTAAAGGCAAGATAAATGGTTCACTCGTGAAGTTGCAACTGCTGGAGCTGGTTCTGAGTAGCCTCTGGCAAACTAGCTAGGATTCTGGTCTATGTTATATGTAGAATTGTATTATGTGTTAATATTTGTCTAAACTGAATTGGCTATTTGGGGACTGAGTTTCTCCATGACTGTAACAATCTCTCTTTAGAAATTACTTTGTTTGTTTGGCCACCTTGGGAAAAGCCTCCTGAAATGGGAATAACTGTAAGCAGCTGGCAAGGTAATTGGGGATAATTTAAAATTACAATGGCCGCTTTGGGCTCTTTTTGAGCCTCCAAACCAAGGAGCAAGGAAAACCTTTAATTTTAAGGAGTTAAGTCCTCCACCTTCTGGCACAATTGCTAAAAACCTAAAGGTTCCAGAAGATGTAAATATTAACAAAGAACTTCAAAATCTTACCAAGCTTGTTTCATGTCCTCAGGGGTGGCTTGGCAATTTTCATATTGGACGGCCTCCAAACTACAGTCAGATAAAAATGCAGTTGTACCCCATTTTGCAGTCAGAGATAATCAGACAGAAATGAGGGGTTTCACTCCCTTTTGCAGCTAAGGGTCCTACCAAACTTCCATCAGCCTCAGAGGAATTACATTAGCCATTAGAAGGAAAACTCTGATTAGATAAGATCATTTAAGAAGTGCAATTGAAAGCAAAAACTTCAAAATTCCAAAGTAACCTTATTGAAAGTTTTGCTGCAAAAAGAAATAATAAGTTATAAAAGGTACTTAAAAGAAAAACTTATTAGGGCATGGCTTTACAGACATCCCATAATCTACCTTTGAAGGAGGGCTCAATCTCTGAAAGATTTTCTGGGAAACTGCTATGTTAAAGATTACTAGAGTTGTTCAGTACTGCAGATATAGTTATTGTTTGTCTTGGCTGAACCTTGAGAAGATATTTGAAAAGATTTAGCAACCCACAATCAGAAATTTGGCCAAAATGGCAGCTGATATTTGGAGCCTGATAGGAAGTGTTAGGCCGCCTTCCCTAAGTTAAATTAAAACTAAGCACACAGAGGGAAAAAGAAAATTAGGATGATGTAGTTGGATAGGTAGATCCATCTATAGGGTCATTTAAGTTACAACAAAATTTCTGAGGAATTAAGAGCAACTGTCCTTAAAAAAATCCTTGCAAGACTAGAAATGCAGTTCTAGAGGCAGTTCAGATTCCATTCCTTTATTTCAAAAAGTTTATAGCCTCTCCAGGAACTTTTATCTAGTCTATCACTAATTCCTAAGACTGAAGGGACAAAAAAGGAAAAAAGGAAGGAAAAAAACCACCTATAGAGTGCCCTTGCCCAAAATCTAGCATCTTGAGTGTTTTCTTCACAAATATTAGAAAAAGCTTAAAAAAAAATTTGAATGCAATTATTCTTCATAACTACTGATTCTTAATTATTTTCCCTGATTCATGGCCATAATTTTAAAACAATAGCTGTGGAATCTCTATGTATATGTGTTTATACATATGTTACATATATCTGTGATTTTTTGCTTTTTTACCTCTGGATGGTATAATTTCTAAAAGGGCTCTATTTAATTGGCTTAAAGTTAGCACTTATATAAATGTAATGGAAAATAACCCAAATGTCTTTCAAGTTAGTGTGATATAAAATAATTTTTGGTGAATGAAAGCTTATTTAAGTTTGTTGGTTTGATTAAAATAAATGTTTTCAGAGTTACCAGCATCAGATACGATATAGACATGTTATCTCTGTTAAAAATTTGTCAGCAAAGAAAATAACTTAGAATAATAGCTGATTTTGCCTAATGTCTCATGAAGTTTTCTAGGCAATCTAAATAATTATTGGGAACAAGTAAACCAAATAGATGTGAAAAAGATAAAAATGTCAGGTGAAGTTTTAACAATAATTATTTGTTATGATATATGTACTTAACTTCAAAACAACTTGAAACCTTAGAGTTTTGCTAAATTAAGTTAAATGATAAAGTTGATCAAGTATCTAGACCATTTCCACATAAGATATAACATTAGATATTAGTTACTAAACAGATTTATCTACCTTTGCCTTCATATTACAGAGAAACTGGAAAAACACTCCAGTTTATTGATAAACATATTTTGTGCCATGCTGAGAAATTTCCTATGAGAAAACACATTCTTTCGAGGCAGTATTTGTGGACCTCCCACTCCTCATGATGCCATCATATAAAAATTAAGGAAAAGAAGATGTATGTTTTCCGTAGAGAAGATTTAAGGAATGAAGATATTTTCGTTCATTTTGTTAAGAAAGATAAATTTGTCCCAAAGTACTAGGAAGCAAAGAAGTCATGGGACAAATGCTGAATATAAAAAGAAAAGTTATATAGGGTTTGTGAAAAGGAACCCTGAGGAAAGAGTTTTGTCTGTGGTCAAGTTGGCTAAGATTAAAATGAATTTAATTAAGTAAATGAGTTTTGATATCAAAAATAAGATGGTACATTTTGTTTTATCTCTCCTAAAAGGATAATTTTCCTAGACTTTTAGGCTGCTCTTGATAAAGAGACTATAAAAGGTTTTTGTTTTCCTAGAGTAAGCATACTTAAAAAAAAATCTATGTTTTGTCAAAATAATTTCTTATGTTCTAAAAAGTTGGAATCTCTCTATTAAGAAAATAAAGGGTTTTCTTTAACTGTTTGACTCTCTCTTTGCCTTTAACATCTTCTGTTGTCACTTTGGTTAAATAAATAACAAAGTACCATTTCCTATCTGACCAAGTGTTTAAAATCTTTTGATTTTTTTTTTTCCGAGGAAGAGTAGCCCTGAGCTAACATCTGCTGCTAATCCTCCTCTTTTGCTGAGGAAGATTGGCCCTGAGCTAACATCTGTGCCCATCTTCCTCTACTTTATATGTGGGACGCCTACCACAGCATAGCTTGCCAAGTGGTGCCATGTCCACACCCAGCATTTGAACTGGCAAACCCCATGCCGCTAAAGTGGAACATGCACACTTAACCACTGTGCCACCAGGCTGGCCCCAAAATCTTTTGATAGTTTTAGAAACTTCCCCAAATTTCAAACTTTGAGTTTCCTTGGGGCCCTAGGACTTCTCAAGGAATTTTTTCTCTCTTTATATAAGGAAGGAGATATTAAACTAGTGAGGCTTATTTGGTACTTTAAATTACATGGGAAGCATCGTCAAATAAGTAATGATAAACCTTCTTGGGTTACATTGGGGGTAAACGTTATTAATATAAGTATTTTAAAAATTATATAACATGCCTAAAATTCTGATCTGTCCTGGTTATCAATCATAATTCTAGTTAAATTGTTATATGTCGCAGAAATAACCAAATTTCTTTTTCAACTGCCATTTTTAAGACTTTTTTTGGTCATTTGCAGACAGTTTTTGTTTTAACCTGATGTTTTTGCAAATATATTTCATCTTTAGAGAGATTCATGGAAACTACTCTGACACTTGCTCTAAGATGCATGTTTCCTGGCAAATTTTCAGATTACAGAACTGAGCTGGGTAAGAAATTACAGAACACTAATGGAGAAACTGATGGCCTCATAAAACTGATAACAGAAGATCAAGATCAAAAATTGATCACATCGGACTGGATGAACTGATGAGGATGATTATAATTTTTATGACTTTTCATTTAAAATATTGCTAATTTTTAATGTTTTGTTTTTCCAGATTTAAGGAAACATTTTCTCATTTCTCTTAAGCTAAGCATGACTCATAAAAAATTGTAAGCCGAATCAAAACATGTATCTTTTCTCCCTACCTGATCCCTTCAGAATTTCTAAACTCTTGATGAGTGAGCACTCTTATTTTCATGGCAATATGGTTATTTGTGTAAGTTCAATAAAAATCTGTTCTCTTTGTAACAGGATATAATTAGAAACGTTGGTTATATTACCAAAGCTTTACGAGAATGCCATCTTTGAGAGAAACATGCATAGACTCAGATGTGACCAAACAGCTTTAAAGAACAAGGATTGATTTTATGAAACAAATAAAACCACTTGGAAATATTGCCTAGTACCTTGCTTACAGGGTTCTCAGCAACCTTAACAGGTGAGTAAAGAAGATAACTCCCCTGGTAGATGTAAAGAATTTCAAGATACTTGGGGGACCTCAAAAAGAAAGGAATTCAGTCAAATCTATAGATATTACAGATGGAGTCTGATGACAAGTCTTTGGCTTTGCTTTCCTGGATGCAAGAAGTCTTTAAAGTTCAATCTGAGATTCCTTGTAGGAAGTTCCAGTAAAGGAGATTTAAATGAGCCTATATGGGGGCCTGTCTGGTGGTGCAGCAATTAAGTGTGCATGTCTGCTTCGGTGGCCTGAGGTTCACTGGTTCAGATCCTGGGTGTGGACATGGCACCGCTCATCAAGTCATGCTGTGGTAGGCATCCCACATATAAGGTAGAGGAAGATGGGCACAGATGTTAGCTCAGTGCCAGTCTTCCTCAGCAAAAAGAGGAGGATTGGCAGCAGATGTTAGCTCAGGGCTGACCTTACTCAAAAAAAAGAGCCTATATGATCAGTTTCCATGCTTGCTGTACTTCTGTAAGTATTTGGGCCAAGCTTACTAAAATTAGACTTAATTTACAAACCAATGAGTGTTAATTTGGCTATCTTTGGTAAAAATGAAGGTGATTTTATAGAGAAAAATTATGTTTCAATAGAAACTACAATACAAATTTGTGGATATTAAATTCTTGTTCCGTTAACTGTCTTTGAAGTTTTTATTTTCTATCCGTAAACTGGACTGGATCCCGAATTCTTCTAGTCTCCTGAGATATCTGGCTACAAATCTCCAAACTAACATTTTCAGTTTTTTTCCATTATCTTCATTTGGAATCACTGAGAATTGAAACTACCCTTTTTCCTGAAGTCCTGTAAACTGAGCTAGATATAAACAAGAGAGACACATGCTTGTTGCTGTGTAACCCACTCAGAAAGATACTTGAACACCTGATGACATCATCAGACACATCCTGACCTCTAGAAGTCTTTTTGACTGGCTGCCCCCTGGGTTCAGAAACTCGTTTGTAATTTGCTCCAATGATTCACCTTGTATTTGTTTTTGTTTCTTTAGAAATTCTTCTTATTAAATACCTAGTTACTTGCTTACACAATATAGGCCTAACTCTGGGGCCTATTTGCGTCTCTGTCTAACTAACAGACTGGTTCAGTGAGATGGGACAACTTATGTCCCTTATCAGCAGGAAGATGCTAGAGCAGTCATCACTCTATATCCCTTAAGATTGAAGAATGAACAGCAAAAATGGGAGATTTATAACCGCAGGCCCTCTAGGACAAGTCCAAACTGATACCACCATAACAATAGAGTGATTAAGAGATTTTTCAGGAACCAAGACCCCTTGTCCAGTTCAGGCCAGTTGAGACCACCAACCCATCAACTGGGCCTGTCAAATGCCTGAGAAGTGACCATTTTGGTGTCAAGGAGCTTAAAACTCCACCCTCAGATCATATTTACAGCACCATTTTGTAAATATGCATCCTATGAAGAGCCATGAAGCTTGACTACGCTTGTGCAGATCAATTACTTCACCTTTCCTTACCCCCAATCATCTATCTCCACACTTCAGACTGCTCTGCCCTTCATCCTATAAATTTTTCCTCAAGCCCTGGATTGGAGAGAGAGATCTGAGAGCATAAGGCTCCTGTCTCCTTGTAGATCAATCTAGCAATAAAACTTTCTTCTTTTCCCAAATTCTGATGCCATAATAATTGGATTTTTTTATATGCATGGGGTTGGAGAATCAGATCTTTGTGCCGTAACATTATGGTCTCATATTCTAATGAAGGCAACATATAGAAACAAACAGTTGCAATACTATGCATTTATTAAAACAATAGAAATAGATAAAAAAAAAAAAAAGCACCAGAATAGCACAGAGAAAGAAATGATGATTTACAGGAGAGGAGTTAAGAAAGATTTCTCTCAATAAGTATCAACTGAGACAAGAGTTCATCAGGAAAAATGGGAGAAGACGTGGAATTTCAAGAATTTTGTAAATATGCTATCAAAGAGCAGCAGGGAAAAATCATCAACCTAAAAAAAAAGAAAAAAAAACTACAGTGAATATTTTGTTGAAATGCTTTCTTTTCCTTCCATGCCCATTATGCATGGTTGTAATTAGATTATATGAAAGGCTATGTCTTTATTAGAATAAAGTTTAAAATGTACTCTTCAATATTACTATTTAAAATCATGCTTTAGTTTCCAACCAGTAGATACATTATAGTTTAAGCAAACTTTCCCCTAATATTTAGTTTTAATGTTGTTTCTAGTCTATCACCACTATAAGTAAAACTATGATGATCATTGTTAGCATATTTATTCTGCTTAATCTTTTAATATTTAAACATTATTATTTAATTTTAAAGGCAATTCTCAAGAAAAATGGATGTGGATCATTCTGAGCGGAAAACAGAAAATTAAGCAAGTACGAGAGAGTGCACATTCATTAGGAGACAAAGTGAACTTGAATTTGTTGAGTGTATGTTGTATGCCCAATATTATTCTGACTGCACATCACAAGTGTACTTTTCAACAACCTTCATGGTAGGATTTTTTCACAGATATGCAGACTTGTGACTTTTGAGAGTGACACAGCTAGTGAGTAGCCAGGTTGGGTTTTACACGCAGGCTTCTCTGACACATTATCTTTCAAACACATTATCTTTCTACTATACCACACTAAAGTGTTGTGATACCACAATTCTGATCTCATTTAATACTATTCTGTACTCAATGTTTTTTCACTACTGAATTGGATAAAACATGTGTGATTATATGTACTCTTTCCACCTGTTCTGAAAAGAATAAATTATTTCCCTCTGGGCTGCAAGAAGAAATGGAAAAACAACTTAATGATATCCCTGACAGAGTTAGTAATGATCAAAAGCACTATGGCATTTAGGTTTACTTCTCAAGAGGAACTAATAATGGGAACCTGATAAAAAGCCAAATAAGCTCCTTTCTCTCTTTTCTGCCCTTAAGCCTTCTAAAACTAGATAACCTGAGTGCCTACTGCATTTTAAAGAACAGAGTTCCTTGTTCAACAACGAGGCAGAGCATCTTTTAAGAGATGAATGTAATGGGGGTCATAACCTGCCTTCTTTCTACTACCAACAATTTGAATGTCAACATGCTTTGTTCCTGTGGCTGCTTGGCTAGGCTTTTGTGCACCTAGACTTCTGATTTATCATGATTCTTGTTTTAATTATCCCTAACAATATTTCCCAAGGTTAATGCATGTAAATGTGTGCATGCCTGTGCCCACATATACACACACGCACTATGGGAGACAGCTTCTCTATGTTGTTAATAAGAAAGTAAAAATAACTTTTTGAGGAGCTGTGGCTTCGTATTTCTTAAAAGGTTAAATCCAAAAACATTAGCATGGGATACATGGCTCCTCAAATATTGGGGTCTTTTTCTTTCTGAGAACTCTTCCTACTTTGCACATGATGCTTACGTGTCACTAAAGTTCTGAATAATTCCATGCACACACCACATCTGCCCCAACTTTGTTCTTCCATGGGCTTGAACACTGTTTTTCAAATATCTTTTCAAATATCTTTGGTGCTTTACAAATAACAGTATTTTTCAAGATCTAGCATGGCTTCATCAGTTCTATCTGGGACTTCTCTGCCCCTCCTTTAAGCCAGTGTTAGACTTGTCATTCTGCACTATTTAGTAGCATCTGGACAGTACCCTAAGGGACTAGGCCAATATCATAAAAACCAATTTGCAGAAGAAACACTTTGCCAAGGAATCAGCTCTTGAAATTTATCAATTTACCAAAAATATGTCTTAATGAAATAATACTCTCAACACATGCAACTAATAGGAATATAGTCTTCTGATATGTTTATAAATGCCGTTAACTCTCACAAAATTTTATATGACTATATCATTCTAGTAAAGAAAATCTTATACTTGATATGCTTATCATATATTTATTTGACCTTAGAATACTAAATTTGGAGGAAGCCTCAGAGATCTAGCAGCTTCTCTGCACTAACACCACCATCACTTAGAAGACTGAGGTCAGAGAAATAGCCTTTTGCCAAATGATCATATAGCTGGTAAATTATACAAAAAGACCCAGGATACATGTCTTCAGAGTACTTCCTTTCTAGTGTTCATTATGGTCTATCAATTATATAGATAGGTATAATATGCAAAAGTATAAATTTATATATTGTACATTACCCAGAATTAGCTGAACTTGAAGTTAAGGGCATATTCTACCAGAAAACTAAGGATACCCAAGACTTCTGATACCAACTGCAAATTTGGGGATTTCACCAAAGCACTCTCAGATTTGATAGTTCACTAGAAAGACTCACAGAACCCACTGAATGCTATGATACTCACAGACACATTTATTCTAGGAAAAGGATACAAATTAGAACCAGTCAAAGGAAGAAAGGCATAAGGCAGGGTTGGTAGAAGTCTAAAGTGGAGCTTCTGGTGGTGTTCTCCCTGTGGAGTGGTATACAGCATAACCTCCTTCCAGCTACTATGTGACAACACCCACAGGGTACTGCCAACCAGAGAAGCTCACCTGGGCTACGATGTCTAGAGATTTTATTGAAGTTTCGTTATATAGGCTCAGTTAATTGAAATATTGCCCACATTGTGGAATTCAAACTCCAGTAACTCCCTCCCTGGAGTTTGGACTGATATCACATGGCCTAAAGCCCCAAAACTCTAGTCTCGTGGTTGGTCTTTCTGGGATAGCAGGTTCCCTTGCGCTAAGACTACCAGGTGCGGCTGAGGGGCCCACATGGATAACAAAGACATTCTATCACTCAGGAAATTCCAAAGATATAGCATTGACCTCTCTTGAGCTGGAATAAACACCAGACTCTCTCTGGAGACAAAATTCCTTACTACACATAAACATATATCAGATACACAATATACATGTGTCTATCACAATATGCATCTATATATCCATGTGAACTTAATATATACTTCCTATTTCATTTAGGTGTGCATGTGAAACTATTCTATCATTGTAATTTTCTATAGCTATAAACACGGTTATTGATATCTTCAACACAAAGTAATGGGGAGGAAGAATTGTATTCCATTCCTCATGTTTCCATGTAGAAAGTCCTCCATTACAGTGATATTCCACTGCTATCTCAGGCACTGTATTCAGCGTTCACAGGTGAGAAAGGATGACTTCCTGATTAGTGAGCGTGATCAAAGTAAATGGCATGCTTCTCAGACACTTTTGAGTTGGCTCTGGGTTTCTGCCTCACCCCAAGAAGAATGAAATATCTGCTCCTCTATGTTTTTTTCCCCCCAAGGACAGTCTCCCATGAGTAGGTGGCCATAAGTCTGCTTTGGTCAGATAAGTCCAAATTTATGTTTATTTTCCTGGCACCCCATCCGATTTAGGATTTGTCCTGAATTTTTCCTCATTAAGTTGTATTATTAATTGCTGTGGGGAAAATAAGCCCGTATACATCTAATATGTCTCCAAGTCTTTTTTCTAGCACCTGTTATGATCTCACCTAGTAGTGTCAGAGGTAAAGGTAGAGTTAGCAGAGTTCCCATTTAACACACGAATAAATCAGAAAGATGAGCTGCGGTCAAGAGTCTCTCTTTTCAACAGCCTTTCTAGATATAAGTAGCTATAACGTCCCTTTAAAGTACACCACGCATGAGTGAACTCAAGACAAGAACAGCTAGAGACAGCCAACTCCTTCTAGCCTTTGAATGGTAGTAGCAGAAGTTGTTGATGCTGCTGTCCCTACAAGCTATCAATTATATCAAACAATTGAACCATAGAACATCAGATAAGTTGTGTGGTGTGCAAATTCAATCAGGCTGCCAGTTGGACACCCCAGTGGAAAATGTGGGAAGTTATAGGTTAAATGAAATATGTGTGAAATACAGAAGCTGAAGCATCCCAACACAAACACAGGGAAAATAGACAATTGTCTTGCTACAGAGGTAAATCATAATTATTCATTTTGTCATATTGCTATGTTATAGTATAATTACATTATATATTATTTCAATTTTAAAAATCCTATAGTATCAATGAAGTTTTCTAAAAATTTACAGTTAATTTAGAAAGTCAGTACTAAAAGGCTTCACGATTTCTAAAAGAAAGCTGCAGAAATTGACTTAGAGGTCACGTACCTGGCCATATGGTGAAACAGCAGGCAGTGCACCAGAAATGCTGCTGGAAAGCCTTTGCTGTACCTTATCTTTCAAAAAAATGCTCATTTTTACATCATTTTACTTGATTTTAACCAGCCATATTATTTGTTTTCTAATTTCGTAAAAGCTAAAATCAGATGAGAAACATACTGATGAATATTAATAGCTGTAAGAAATAATTGAAAGCAGTTCACTGCCATTGTAGAGAAGAAGAGAGAAAGAACAAGGACACTATATCTTAAGAAAAATGGGGAAAAAAAGCTGTAAGGACAAATATTCTCTCGGGTACCAACTAAGTTTTCTTGCTACGAAATACCATAAAAATTGAAATTTTGAGATAATTATATCTATGAACCTTTATGATGGCAGGAAAATATATGATAAAAATTTCTCGGAAATTTCAAAAATGGTCTTAACATAATATACACAGCATTATTTGATCAGATGTATTTATCTCTAAAAATCTATTTAGCTTGCTCACTTTATTATAAAGTACTATAGTAGAAAATGTCAAATAATACAACACGATTGGAAAGGCATGAAAGACTTTGAGATGAATTAGAAAAGTCCTCATATAGTATAAGCAAGTGTTGAGGCTCAAAAAGATTACCCCTTTCTATGAAGTGGGTGAATATAGACTAGAAGTCAGTGATCTTAAAATATAACGCAGAATACATTTTAGGGTATATTGGACTTTGTGGGGCTTAATATAAACTTTTGACCCGAAATGTTTCCTTACGCAAGAGTTTTGAATCAGATATGTATTAAACCCATCATTATGGAGCAATTTGAAACTTAGTCCTCCTTAAACTAACAAGAAGAGGAATCACTTTGCTGCAACTTTTTGTACAAATCATTGGACAATCCAGACGTTGGAATTGCAATCCATTTTGACCATGATTATCTCCTTCAGAAAAGATTTTTCACCGCTTGCTGCTGAGAAAAATGAAGGCCACAAAAATGTCATAGTAGGTGATAATACCTTTGATATCATTTTTTGGCTTCAGGGAAAGTCGTTTCATCTTCTCAGCTATTGAGCAGAGAATCTATTCAGCCAAGTATATAAACCACCAAGGAACAGCAACCATTAACTATCATCGAATCAGTGAAGTTCCATTTGTCATCCCTGAGAACTTTCTGCCTTTCTCAGGAAGCAGTAAGGAGACATTAGTTATGATGTTTTTGGTAGCAAATAAAAGAAAATTCAACCCCAAAATGGCTTAAATTGAAATGATGTCTTAATATGTCTCATTTCAACAATGTCAGAGATAGAGCAGTTCCAGGACTGGTTAATTGAGTGGGTCCATCAAATCATCAATACTTGCATTCTTTTTATTTTTCTGCTCCAACATTCCCCACACGTTCTTCCTCAAGGTAACACTTCACAATAGAAAGAAGCCTATGGAAATTCTAGGTGTCAAGTGAAGACACAACATTCAGCAGATATGAAAAAAAGAAAAAAGAAAGATGATTACTTCTGTGTGGCTCATTTTGACATCCAAAAAAACCCACCTTTCCTACATCATTAGCTGGCAAGGAGAATGAGACTCTATGACAGCTTAGGTCAATTCCAATTTACTGTGGTCATGACAGTCTTAAAAATGAAACAATCTGATACTTTAGGAAGATGAGATCATACGTCATTTTGTTTCTAAATTTATCATCTTTATAATGTTTGTCATCATATTTAGAGGAAATGTTAAGCAATAGTAAGATTGCTTTCTTTAGATTTTTGATTAGGTGTTTTAGGAAGCTTTCCTTAAAAAAAATCAAATATATATATGCAAAGCAAAAGGAGTCAATTATAAGTTTTACCCACAAAAGCAAGAAGAGAATATTAAGACATAAATGAGAAAACTTACCAAAACTGAAAATTAATTAGAAAATGTTCATTTGATATGTGTTGACAGGATAAAAGAGTAAAGACTATGGTGAAAAATAATTTAGGAAATTATGAGTAATGTTACTTCCTTTAATTTTCCTGGTTGTAGTTATAATACTTTAATACAAACATATTCACCCAAGAACTCACTTCTTTATCTCTGATGAAGAATTAGAAATGAGAGGAATCAGTTTAGCAGAACGCCTTACCTCTTGTTTTTTTTCTACCCCCAACGTTAAAGCAGAGGTCCTTGAATCCTATTTTAATCAATGGGCTTCAGGGAGACTCAACTGTACCTCAAAACTATATGTTAAATTTTCTGTGTATGTTCAATTTCCTGGGAAATGGGCATAACTTTCCTCATGTGCTCTGAAGTTTCTGTAACCCATCCCAATTCTGTCATATAGCCAAAAGTCACTGGCTTAAGGACATAGCCAAGGTGGTAGGTTTGGATCTCCACAGACCTTCAGATATCTGGCCAGATGTTTCAACACTTATAGCTGGTAATCTTCTGTGTGAATGAAGCTAACTTTCCTACTAAACCCCACTTCCAAAATTATGAGTAGGGTATTACTGGTAGTACTAAATAGCTTGGTAGAATGAGAAGACTACTTTTTCACCCAGACTTCTCACCTACTGCCTTTTAAATTTTGGCAATGTGTTCACCTATTTATGGCATAATTTTTACATTTTAAAATATGGATATTAATGATGTTTTACTCACACAGTATTATATCAGATGATGTGAAAATGCATTTTGTAACCCATCTATATTTCATAATTGAGAGCAGAATTGGGTTAATCATAAAGAACATGAAATTTAAGCCTCAGAACCCTTCACTTGAATGGGTCTCCTTCCTCAGCAGGACCCTGGCAATGTGTTCATACATTGTCAAATTTTCAAAATGATATATTTTAACCATAGCTAGTAAAGAAGACTCTGGATGACCTCCCTTCACATTTCTCCCTGTGCTAGGGGCATTTGAATGGCTGCTGATCTTTTGGGGAATATACTTTAGGAACCAAATCCACCTAAGGTGAGTTGAGGGACCAATTAGTTTGGATTTAGTAGAATTCATGAATGTGGTTTATCATCACTTCCATGTGCAGTGAACTTATTGCAATTAGACTGGACATAAGAAGATAATATTGGTAATGCATTGTGCCCACCTCCCCAGCACTTGACACAAGCGGTCAGGACCAGAGGTCTTATCATAATATGAAGATAACCTAAAGTGCCTGGCACCACAACTTGTTGTTGTGGCCAGTGGAAGAGAAACATAGTTGAAAATATATGGAGCCAGAAGTTAGCTAGTTTATAGAAAATTGTCCAATTACAAGACATGTAAAATTATAAGCTAAAGATTCAATTCTATTTGAAGTCTAGCCAAAATGAAAGATTTTCTTTCTCAGGGGTTAGGAATATCAATAACAAAGTATATAAAATTATAAGTGTATTGTACGTGTGTAGAGGAGGAAAAATAATTTTCCCTCTACCCTTTTAGGTACTTGGCTGAGACTTAACCTGTAATAGATGATTAACAGGAAAAAACTAAACAGAAGTTTAATAATATGAATACTGCTCCATTGATAAGAGTTTTTAGAAATTTAGTCATTCTTCTCTTCTTGTACAGAGAAGGAGAGAACCATACAAATGTAGATTTCCCTTATAAATGTAAATTTCTCTTACAAAAGGGTAACTTCTGCTGGTTTTTCAGAATTTCTCCTGTGTCTGCTGTTTTTCAAAAATAATCAGCCCCAGGGCCGACCCCATGTTGTAGTGGCTAACACTCCACTCCTGCGACCTGGGTTTGTGAGTTTGGATACCTGACATGGACCTACGTCACTTGTCAGCCATGCTATGGTGGTGACCCACATACAAAATAGAGGAAGACTGGCCTGGATATTAGCTCAGGGCTAATCTTCCTCAAGCAACAAAAGAGGAAGATTGGCTACAGATGTTAGCTCAGGGCAAATCTTCCTTAGCAAAAAAAAAACCCAAAACAAAAATAAAATAAAATTTCTTTTAAAAGAAATCAGACTCAAGATAATCCTTATGCCAAAGGGGCAAATTTTCAGGTGGAAAATTCTGCTCCCCTTCACGTACAAATATTTTCTTTACATGTTAATCTTATGAAATAGATCATAATTCCTGAGTTTAAATTTCTTGCTGGCTTGACACAAAATATTGCAATCAAAATACCATATTAAGCCAATAGAACAAGAATAGCTGCAACAAACTAGTGAATAAGTATCATCAATTCAATTAATGTTTAAAATTCATCACCACTCAAGAAAATTAAACTACTACTAATAAAAATATTTACTATCAACCATGTTATAGGAAATACAAAAGTATCTTTCTATTTTGCTTACAAATGATATTAAAAATCCCTTGTAATATTATTAAGCAAATATTTTGCTGTAAAAATGTAAGAAAATTATAGATGCATGTCAAGTAGTTAATTAATGACTATTATCTTATTTTCTTGATTTTAAAATATTTTTGCACATCTCAAAAATTACCTCTTTTTCATTCTAAATAAATATTTACTTTTTTACCTGTTATGAGTTGAATTGTGCCCCACCCCCAAATTTGTATATTTAAGTCCTAAGACCCTGTACCTCAGAATGCGACCTTATTTGGAAATAGGATCAGTGCAGATGCAATTAGTTAAGATGAGGTGATACTAGAGTAGGGTGGGGTCTTAATCTGGTATGACTGGTATCCATAAAAAAGAGAAATTTGAACATAAATACACACACATAGGAAGAACACCATGTGAAAACTGAAGTCATGCTTCCACAAGCCAAGAAACTATCAGAAGCTAGAAGAGAGGCCTGAAACACTTTCTTCTCTAGAGCCTTTAGAGGGAGTACAGCCCCACCGACATTTTGATCTTAGACTCCTAGCTTCCAGAAATGTGAGACAATAAATTTATGTTGTTTAATCCAGTCATTTTGCAGTACTTTTTTATAGAAGCCCTAGGAAATTAATATAATAATTAATTTTGTATGAGTTTCAGGTCCCACACATTCTGGAGGCACACCTCCTGGGTAGCAAAGATAACATCTCTATAATAGCCCAAAATCAGTAATTCTGTTCTCAGCACCATTCTCCTGTGAACAAACTATTCAGATTTTTTTGGACTACAAACATTGTGTTATATAGTACCTACAGATTATGGCTGCCTTATGAGATCTAGCATTGGTGTTTTCTTCTTATCCAGGTGGCTATGGCGAAGTTGTCTGAAGCTGCAAACATGAGAAACACCGTCAGTATCTAACATATACAACGAGAATGGGTGCCCACCACTGCCAAACCCCCTCTAACTATTGCTAGAGCTATTGGTGACATACACTTTATGTTCGATTGATCATAAACAAATGTAAAAGTCTTTAATTCTCATTAATTGTATTACAATATCTTCTTCTAGGACATATCTTTTAGTCCAGGGAGCCCAACTTCGGATGGTAACAATCTGAATTAAAAAAATATGTTTATTAAAAAAATATTTAAGTATCTATTTTATGGTAGATGCCAAAGATCCAATAAAGAATATTGTTCCTGACTCCACAGAGGTTATTTTCTTGTGAGTGAGACAGGTAGCTGAAGGGGAGCAGAATAGTCCACCTCAAAATGTAACACTTTGGCTTTGGTTTGAGCTGAAGGCAATCAAAACCCAGTAGACTCAAGAAAAACTTTTCTCTCTTCCTTAAATATCTAAAGAAATTTAGACAGGGGGCCTGGCCCAGAAAGAGAGCTACTACAAGAGATAACATTTTATCTGAATGACTTATCTGTATGGCAGATCTAATTACCAAATATGTGCTCTTCTTATTGTCCTATGAGTTACCCTCCTCCCCTGTGAAGACCTAGGCTTCTATCCCAATCCTTAGCTGAGGATGGCATGTAAGCTTCAATTGCGCAACCTACCCTTGGGTCTCATATCTTTGTGGGGATCCTGTATGTACAAAATTAAATTTGCTTTTCTCCTGTTAATCTGTCATGTGTCAATTTAATTATTAGATCAGCCAAAGAACCTAGAAGGATAGAAGGAAAATTTTTCCTTCCCAATACAGCAATCCAATAAACTCACACAAGAATGTGAAAATCCAGCTGTGCTAAATGCTACAAAGTTACTACATTCTTTTCCCTCCTTCAAAATCACAAGCACTATTGAAGTTCAGGAAATTTCTGTGATAAAGTGATGACTAACCTGGTATCAGAAAGGTAAATGGGAATTATGTTAATAAGAAAGGAATGATGGAATCTTCTTTGCAGAAAACATCATATTGATCAAAAGTCTTGTGATAAGAAGGGCTCATGGGATATATGTGAGAAAATGATAGAAAGACACTCCTTCTAATGTTGGCACAATGTTTTTCAACCAAATATTTGTGTACTAATGCTTACTTAAAGTTTGCTTTTCCTTAGGATGTCCCTTTGTCTCTCACTGAAATAGACTTCCAGTAAGCTGATAACATCCCTGTGCAGATATCTCTACAACCTAAAGAGAGTACAATTTCCCATGATGACAGCTGATGATAGTAATGCTGCTGACTTCATGTTATTACAATTCCTGAGATTTAGTTAACAGATGATAATCTCACAGCTCTCAGTAACAAGTTATTGAGACAATGACTCTTAAGATTCTCTTGAACAAGCATTCAAAATGATGCAAAGTGAGTTGTAACTCTTGTTATCTAGATTTAGAAAACTTACTCACATAGCTCAAATCACAAATGTCCACGCACATGATGGAGGCAAAATTAAGTTGTATTAAGTTACTGAAATGATCCAAGAGCAGATACATGAATTAAAACGTCACTTAATCATTTCAGTTATAGTCTCTAATTCTTTGATTCATACACATTAGTATATAGTATATTCATCCATATGATATATATTTATATTGAAATTATATTGCAATTATTATTTGAGAGACAGGGTGATAAACACAAAGGAGCACGGATTTTAGAGGTAGAAAAACTGGGTTTCAAATTTGGTTTAGTCATTTGTTTATTCTGTGGCCTTCAGCAAGCCATTTAACTCCTCAGATGATAGTTTCTCCCCATATGAAAAGTATAATATTATTTATCGCATAAAGGTTTTTGTGAGGATTACAAATAATACATTCAAATGTCTAATAGAATGCTTGAATAAGAAGATATTCTAAATAAATGATAGCCATTACAGAATTATATATTCAGTTGTATGTGTATATGTGTGTGTGTTTATGAAAAGAAAGTCCAATTGAACTGAACATAAAATATGATGAAGTTAGTTAAGTTTAGTTAAAGTTTGTTTTCACATCCTTGCCATGTGTCCTGTGAAAATATAGTACTGATATTCCCCAAAGGAAGCTATATCGAATAAGTACTGGTGTTGTTAAATTATATCCTATAGATTACACCTGGCATGCCCAAGTATATTTTTCCAACTATCCCATGTTGCAAAACTCTATATTTCAAAAATATAAAATTTGAAGAAAGAAGAACTATTTAAGAGTCTGATGCTTATTAACTAACTACTTTTGGCAAATCACTTTGAGAAAAACCTCTCTGAAATGATGCTAATAAATAATAAAAATAATGATAATAAATTAATATTTATCAGATTTTCTTTTAATCAAAAGTATTTTTCAATTTGGTTTCCTAGAAGTTCATGCTTGATTATTATTTAACTTACTGATAAAATACAAGAAATTTGTTATTGATCCCTGTCCAGAAAGCTTATATATAGCCTCATGCCAAAATATTTCTCAAATATATATTTAATTGATATTTTAATGGTTCATATGCTCAAATCTGAAAATAGCAATAGCCATAACTCATGAGTGTACATCTATACCAGGTAGTTTCAGGCCACCGGCTTCTTAGAATCATACTCAAAGTCAGCTAGTGGCTAAACTCAGCACACAAAACATTTTCCAGCAGGTTTCACATGGCATGGGATGGTTTCTCAGTAATATATGAATATCTATTGAATAAGTTCATCAAGAAATGGGCCATTGACATTTGGGTTTAATCCGATTTTGTTGTCTTTTAAGTTATGCTCTTCTCAAGTGAATAAACATCTTGAGCTCAGAAAATAGAATTAATAATATTAATTCAGTGTTGCTTTTGGGAGAATTAAGTGATATAACATATATAAAGTAATATCTAATTTTAATAGCAATAATAGCTATCACTTATTGCCTTTGTGCTCAGCACTATATAGTCACAATCTCAGTTTTTCTTCAATCTTTCCAAATCAGTAGTGATTTTTTATCACTATCCTATAGATGAAGACTCTGAGTCTCAGAGAGACTAAGTCACTTGTGCAAATCATCACTATGATTTGAACCTTTGCTTACTGGGAAAGAAAATGCAAATGTGTGTAAGCAAAGTTAGATACACACAGATTTTTTTTTTTTTTAAAGATTTTATTTTTTCCTTTTTCTCCCCAAAGCCCCCCGGTACATAGTTGTGTATTCTTCGTTGTGGGTTCCTCTAGTTGTGGCATGTGGGACGCTGCCTCAGCATGGTCTGATGAGTAGTGCCATGTCCGCGCCCAGGATTCGAACCGACGAAACACTGGGCCGCCTGCAGCGGAGCGCGCGAACTTAACCACTCGGCCACGGGGCCAGCCCCAATACACACAGATTTTAAAGCCTAGAATTGCTCTGGAAAATATTCTAAACCTGTATACTTTTAGAGCCCATGTGTTGTGTTGGAAAATAAACTCATAGCTTCCAGAACTCCATATTCTCTTGTTTTCCCCTTACCTCACTGCCACTCATTTTTAATTTCCTTTGATAATTCTTCTTTACATTCCTGATGGCTAAATTTTGGACTGCCCCAGTGCTTAGTTTGGGGAACTCCTCTTTCTCTCTCTTTTAAAATTCTACACTCAATAACTCAAATCATTTGTGATCCCATCCAGCATCATGTCATTGAAGAACATCTGTACATGATGACTTCTATAATTGTACCTCCAATATGGATCCATTCTCCAAACTCCAGACTATATCTCCAACTAGCCTTCACTAGCATTCTCATTTGACTTTTTAGTAGTCATTTCAAATCATCAACATATGCTTCTTTCCATTGCAATAACTCTCTCCCAAATATACGTCTTCTTCATTTTTTATCATCTTAGCTGATGTCAACTCCACCTTTCCAGATACCAAAGTCAAAAAAATTAAATTCATTTTTGAACCCTCCTTTTTTCTGGCATATTATATACAGTCAGCATATTCAAAACACATTCAATATGCCACTAGTTCTCACATTCATTTTGTATTTGTCTGGGTCCTCTGAGAATCAGATGCCAAGATGGGATTAAACATGCAAATACGTTAGGGAAAAAGTCCATGAGACAAAATGAGGATGGAGACTGGAGAGAAAGAAGAAACAAAATGCATGTCTGACTCCAAGTGAAGAAGAAAGAGAAGGTAGGAAGATGAGTATAAGTGGTTTTGGCTGGAGAACAATTATAAGCAGAGTTTGGCAAGGCCACTGGAGAGTCCTTAAGCCAAAGTCATCTGTCAGAGAATTCCTGCATCACCCAGAAATAAGCTTACCTTAGAATCCCTACCATGTTCAGTCATTGGCTGGAAATCCCATGGGAAAATGGCCTCAGCTGGACCCCATTAATGGATTTCAGAGTGCTCCCAAAGATCAGAGACCTGAGAGGTGCATTGTCATGGTGATCACATACTGTTATCACATTGGTCCAGGTCATTATCATCTCTCAGTAGAATCATTGGAATAACTTGTTGACTGGTCTTGCTTATTTACCTTTCCCATACTTTAGCCTTTTCTCAGCATAACTTCTACTGTGCCTCTTTCAAGACATAAGTCAGATCCTGTCATCTCAAACTTTCCAATGATCTCCCATTTTTGAGTAAACACAAAGTCATTGCAATATGCTACATGTCCCCACAGGGACTGGTCAGTGCTTCCTCTGTGATGTTCTCTGCACTAGCTTCTCCCTCTAGTCAGAACTCATTCCCATCTCTGCCCTTATAGCCACAATATTTTGTCTCACCATTCAACCTACTGCCTACTTTATTTATTTATTTACGTTTTCTATTTCCCCCAAAGGAATGAAGCCATGTGAGGGCAGGGGTTCTTATCTAACTGCTGCATTCATAATGCCTATGCTATTACCTACCTATTCAGTGCTCAGAAAATATTTTTTCCATTTATAAATGGTGACAATCCAAAGACTTCTATGTAAGACAGATGGGCATTCAAATTCTAACTTAACTATTTCACTCTGAAGAAATCAATTAACCTCTGTACCTCAGATTCTTCAGCTGTAAAATAGTAGATTAATACAGTCTAGAAATCAGCATATGTGTATCATGGGTATAAAATATACAAATCTTTATAACCTTTCAGATGTTTCAAAAATCCCATTTATCATTGCAATCCTTATTCAGCTAGATTGGCGTCTGTAATCCTTTCATTCCAGACCCAACTCTTCCAGGTGATGAGTGGATCACAATACAGATCCAAACATTTTCACTGTGAGGTACTTTGTTTTTAATTTCCTTGAGGGATTATACATCACTTTTCCTTCATGACCAGAGATATTCCAAAGTGTATAAATTAATGGACATAGAATTTTTATTAATGTGGATTAGAAAATTGGCTTTGCCTCACTGGGTATGTAAACAGAGAAAACTTATTTTACACCTCTCAGGCACAGTTCCTTCCTCTATAATATAATGATAGTGACACTTTTCTCCAAGAGGTTCAGATATAAGGTTCATAAAATGTCTAAGACAGATTTATATCAAGTAGCCAGTACCCTTAAAGATGTCACTTTACCTGAAGGTGGCAGAAGGTCAATGATTCTCAATAAAAATAGTGAAAGTATTAGATCATTTCCATGCACTTGAAGGGCATAGTTTCTTATTCGACATACCATTGGTCTCCAGCACACCACTGCTCCTAAAATGGCTAATGAAATGAAATATTAGTATTCCAAATTCAGTGTATCATAATTCTGAGATGACTGAAGAATACAATAAAGTCATCATCAAATAAGGTCATCTGAGCATAAAACACATTTATCCCCCAACTTCTCTCCAGGAGAAACGCTACCCTTGATCTGAGACGTCCTATGTCAGTATGATGTATTGGATGAATTATTTTCTGTTTAATGCTAGGGCAACAACATGTCTTTTCTTTATTGACCTTGATATCTCATTTTTAGAAATACAAGCACTGGAGTTTCAAAAGATCTGATCATGGCTTTGCTCTATCTTTCTACGGGTAGATTTTCAGTTGCATCATCATCTTCTACCCAAGAGCCACATCCTCTATGCTGTTGTGCACATTCAGCAGAGAACCAACTTATCCTCTGCTCTTTAAAGTAATATGCAATCAAAGATAGTGGATCTATAAATAATCAGATTATAAAAACAGATGGATGTGTACTTGGCTGAAAATTTGCTCATATATTTTTAAGTCATGGTGCTTTATTACAAAGCATAAAATATAATTGACTACATTTTGTCACAATAATTTCTTACATAATTATTAATTACTTAATTCACACACCGAATTGCCATTTTTTCTGGGGAGATGAGCATTAAAAGAGCAAATCCTGAGGGGCCATCCCGGTGGCACAGCAATTAAATTTGCACGCTCCTCTTGGGCAGGCTGGGGTTTGCTGGTTCAGATCCTGGGTGCAGACCTGTGCACCACTTATCAAACCATGCTCTGGCAGGCGTTTCACATATAAGGTAGAGGAAGATGAGTACGAATGTTAGCTCAGGGCCAATCTTCCTCAGCAAAAAGAGGAGGATTGGTGGTGGATGTTAGCTCAGGGCTAATCTTCCTCAAAAAACCCAAAAAGAAAACCAAGAAAAAAGCAAATCCTGGGGTCATGGCTCTACTAGATGAGAGCAAAGTTACCTTAAAAATATTTTTTTCCATAAACCATATTGGATGAATTCAAGAAACACAATTATAACAAAAGATGTCTTTTATGAGTAGTCTTATAATACATTAACAATCTTATAATTTATCACCCATCTGGAACATACTTCAAAGTGAAAGGTAGGCATAGTTAAAATTATACCAAGTCATCAGGAAAAACTGGATCGGTTTCAGACAAACTAGGGAATAACTTTACCCTGTTTATCAGGTACCTACCATGTTTTTGTGAGGCCCTTTAAATACACCATCTCCAATTTTTCAAATAAGCCTGCAAGGGTGCTAATAACTTGTCCAAGGTTATATTAACTGATAAAGAATTTAAACACTTTTTTTATTCCAACTAGAAATGCATATTCTTTCCACTGTGCTACATTGCCTCCATGCAAATATGTACTTCAGAACTACCCTTTGCAAAATATCACACAAAAGATGGAAGCAATAAATGAATGTCACAGAGAAGACACTGCTTGCCTAGAGGCTACAGTCTACTGGGAAACATGGAGCATAGCTGTGAGAGAGAGCACAGACATATAGTGGAGATTCATTCTGAGAGGGGTACTTCCATTTTAATATGGTGACAGATCAGAATATCTGTAAACACCTTCAGAGCAATACATTTGACAAGCTGGATAAAATACAAAACATTCATTTCAATGCATGGCTGAGTTTGCAAGAAAAGGATAGAAATACCCAAGCTCCCAAAACATGAGAGAAAACTGAGTAGCAAGGGGGCCAGTAGGTGCTAACTTGGCTATATTTAGGGTGAATTTCTGTCTTTGCACCTAAAATCCTTGAGTTTTCAAAGGTATAAGAAGTAGGGATGCAAGACCTAGGGTTCCCTTGAGGCAAGGAATGTAACAGAGACCCTCATGTGCCCACCTCAGAGGTGATGGTTCTCACCTGGGGGTGGCACTGCCACACAATTGGATGCTTGTACTTTGTGTGGCTATTTTTGTTATGACAATGAATAGGGGATATTATAGGAATTCCGAAAGTTGATCATCTTTTTAAAATGTAAAAAAAAAAAAATAAAGAGAAGTTTATTGTGGAATTTGGAGAAAGTATTTTTTTAAACTGTAAATATTTATTAAATTCTATCAGGAAACCCAATTACATATCCATGATAAGAAATAATCATGCTGTGGATTTGAAATAAACATTAATCACAGCACACATATTATTGTCAGCTTCAACCAGAAATACAAGTATACAATTTTCAGAGTGCTGGAAAAATTTTAAACTTATGCAGAAACAAACAAAAATTTCTAAAACATGTAAGATAAGGTGTGACTTTCTCTTTATGACATAAACATGTTAATTTGAATAGAATTTTTTAAATTACATACTTAAATGTATTCTGGGTTCTACTAACAAGGCCACCTTCAGGAACAATGAGACAGAAGACTAGAGAAATTAGCCTATGTTATCTTCGATCTTTTTGATGTGATTTGTAAAGAGGAGACATCTGTTGGCATAAACAACAGCTCATCTGAAAGCAGAGAATGAGATCTTTAATGGTTGATATTTTATATTCACTGAAATGTCAGTATTTATTTTCTGTTTCCCATTCTGGTTAACTTTACAATCCTCTCTGTGGATTACATTTTAAATTTAATCACTAGAGAGTGTTAGGTGGAATTAAAATTGGCACAGTGTTTGTGGTTAAGCAGATCTAGAATGAAACCCCAACTTCTCAATATCTGTCTGACAAAGGACAACTGCTTAATCTCCTGGAGACCCTGCATTTTTCATGTTTAAATAAAGATAAGTATGCCTATCTTACAGGAGGAGTGTAAGAATCATTAACAATGCATGCAAAGCCACTAGCATAAAGTAGATTTTCAAAAATGCAGCTATTAGTATCACTATACATCAGAATTACCTGCGGGATATTTTTAAAATTCAGACCCACTTCTAGGAAATCATAATATCTAGGGATATGGCCCATTACCAAGACTGCAGACATTTACAAACAGCAAGAGAGACATTCTCATTCATATTAGATTAAGGACAGCTATGTAAATACTTTTTGCTTTACCCGTATCTTTTCCAAGCTTCACACTTTACAAAAGCTACCTTTTTTTCCACAAGCACCTCAGATTAAGATATAATTTATTGGTGATTATACTGTGTGAGGAACCTTCATAGGCTTGATTTCAGAAAATCTTCAAAGCGGTTCTAATAGGTCTTCAACATTGAGTTACAGGTAATTAGACTGAGTTTAGGTGAGATAAAATTACTGTTCTAAGGTGACACAATCAGTAAGTACTGAGGTGAAATTTGAACTCAGGTCTCTAAGATGCACAGTCTAATCCTCTTTTGACACTGTGCTATCTCTACCTTTTAACTTCTTTCACCAGAGAACTTTTCGATTTCTACCTTCATCTGTCATTGCATGGTTTATGTATCTTCATTATGGCACCATTCACTCTAATCTGGACTTTCTTGCTAGTATATCTCTAACATACTAAGTATGGGGTACTAAACGGAGGAGACTCTTTTATTTATTGTCCTGTAACTATACTGTATATGCTCACTTTGAAAAATAATTGAATTGTTAAATGAACTGTGCTTGGCACCACTTTCTCTTTTTTCCATGAAAAATGCATTTGACAAGAACTCAGGGATACAGTACCAAACCTTCAACTCTGCGACTCAGATTCTCACTAGAAGAAAGAGATGTCCTCAAAATAACCAAATAATCAGGGAGAAGTCACATGTTGAAATGTATCCATGTGACTAGCTTCAGTCAGAGGGAAGTTCAGAAATTTTTCATGAAGGAATACTTTCTGTTTACATCAGGTTGCAAAGCATAGGCCAAGAGTTTGAGCTAAAACGACATAGCTGTTTATTTAAAGTAAGATTGAAACTGCATGACGTTGGGCAGAATTTTTTCTGTCTCGGAGTGTTAAAGATTTTTAATTATTTTTATTTTTGTCTCATAGTATTATAAGTGTGTTTCTCTTTTTGGATAAAATGATTTTGTTAGATAGTTACAAACTTACTTAAAAGTTGCAAGTACTGTCCAAATAATTTTTTTCTGAACCACTTGATAATAACCTGCCCAGATATCTCATTAAACCCAAATACTTTAATGTATTTTCCTACAAACAAGAACTTTTTCTTAAATCACTTCAATTTAGCTTTCAAAATGATGAACTTAACAATGAATTGTTACAACCGTTTCATCCTCAGACCTCATTCAAGTTTTGCCAGTCGTTCCGATAATGTCATTTGTAAGAAAAGAAATCAATTCCAAGCCATGTATTACCTTTTACTTGTTTTTATTATGCTTCTTTAGTCTTCTTTTTCAGCTTTTCTTGATTTTCTGGAGCTTGATACCTTTGAATATTACATGCCAGTTATGTTGTAGAATGTTCCTCAATTTAAATGTGTGTGATGTTTCCTCGTGGTTAGACTCAGGTCAGCTTACCTCTGCAGGAGTGTCTCATCATGGTTAGGGTCAGCCATGGTCAAGGCAAGGCTGGATCTATAAGTAAAGGCTCCAGGACCTGACTGGAGCACACTAAGCCCAAGATTCACATACTTATTGACACTTGGCATTCTTAGACTTCTCTAGACTTTGGGCCTCAGCATTTCCTCCAAGCCACCTACTCAATCCACATAACACTGCTGTCTTTTTTTAGCCTAGGTCAATGAACAGCTTTCACATAATCTCAACCCTGGCTGAGACTAGAAGCTTGGTTATTGTATTAGTCAGGGTTCTCCAGAGAAACATAACCAATAGGACATGTGTGTGTGTGTGTATATATATATACACATATATGCACATAAATTTATTTATTTATTTATTTGTTTTAAAGAGCTAATTCATGCAATTGTGGAGACTTGGTAAATCCAAAATCTGATGGAGGAGGTTGCCAGGCGAATTTTGCAGATGAAGTCTGAAAGTCATCTGCTGGCAGAATTCCTCTCTTGTTGAGAGAAGTCAACCTTCTGTTCTATTCAGGTTTTCAACTGATTAAATGACAGGCCCACTCTCATTTGGAGAATAATCTGCTTTACTCAAAGTCCACTGATTTAAACGTAAGTCTCACCCAAAAACACCCTCACAGAAACTTCCAAAATAATGTTTAATCAAGTATTTTGGCACCATGGCCCAGTCAGGTTGACACAAAATTAAGCATCGTAGTTCTCTACTAACCCAGCTTGTCTGAAGCTGTCTATACCCGATGTCTCAAGGCTTACTCATTTCTCTGGCGATCCTTTCTGTCCCATGTCACCACTGTAACACAAGGATAGCCAGAGGATGTCAGGGCTGGAAGTGTGCTGAGAATGGCAAGTTACTCTATGCTGTTCATTTCTGTTGGTTCATATTCTCAGGAGATTGCTGGGTGAAATCTGAAACTGGCCCCCATACACAGAGGGCAAGGAGAGATGGAAGAAAGAGGCAAGCCACTCCAGATTGGTAGGTAGCAGGTTTAATAAACAAGGAAATTTCCATATGAGGTTTGTCTTGGGCACTAGAAGATGAATAGAGTTCTGCAACCTTCCCTCCAGAATCTTAAAAGTTCACATGGAGGCCTTAATGGGGTTCAGTCACATATACAGTCTAGATGGTCTCAACAACACATTGCTTTCTCAAGGCTGCACATCCTTGGAACAGTTCCCATCATAGGAACAGATGGCAGGGTGTACACTCCAAGAACAGGGAGGAGGTTGAGGAGCCCCCAAATGCCTGAGACCAGCTCACAGGTCAGTTGGTGATCAAGTCCTCTTGATGATTTCCTCCAACAATTTCACAGATGCAGGACTGAGGACCAGAGATGGGGGCTGGTTGTTAACATTGCATGTTCAAGACACAACAAAGTATCCTGACACCTAATATATTCTTGTTATCTCTATCATTTTCTCAGTATTCACATTGACACTGAAAACAATGAATGCTATTACTAAGACATGGAGACATACATTTTGGTGGCTTGCAACAGGAGTAAAGTTTCACATTCTATATTAAAAATCAATGTAAAGTTTGCATTTTCTACTATAATATATCCATGTATTTTTAATCTAAATATTTTAAATTAGAAATTTCTCTAAATCTTGAAAGAAAATCCATAATCTAATAAGAGCCCAACTCGCCACACAAGCTTTCTCTATAAAGAATAATCCGCTGCCTTCTACGAATATCTTGATTCTGCATTCTCCTTTCCACTGTCAGACATAGCCATAGAAACATTCCCTCCCACAGAAGAAGAATTTCCACAGCCACCAAGTGAGATACAGTCTGCAACAGGATTTGAGAATAATGAAACAGTAACAGAACTTTAGGAATAGGGTCCACACAGCTAACCATATATCAAAGTAACCATGGCACCAGCTGCTGGACTCAGTGAAGACCTAGAAAGTAAAACAAAACAGAATAGAACAACAACAAAAAAAGAATCAATAATGACTATACCTAAAAGTCATCAGAGTCACTTTCTGGAAATCTAAGAAAATTCTCTCTTTTCATAAAGCCCTATGTCTGCAGGTCCCCAGCTTCAGATATCTACATAGCTTTTGCAGAATCCAAGATCAGGTAGCAACTACTAAGAAAATCAAATTTCAGTATGAAGTTGTCATAAACACTCAAGGAAAAACTCACACTCTAACTGTACAAGAGGAGAAGGAAGAGGAAATCAAATGATGCAGGAGAATGTGTATGGAAGGAAGGAAATTTTGGCCCTGAAGAACCACAGTGAGATAAGTAAATGCTATGAGGAAATGAATGATGTAATCATCTGGAAATGTAGATTCTTTTTGGAGTCTCAAATGAATAATTGCAATCTCAAAAGAGTAAGTTGTCTTGTTGACACAAAGAGAAGTCCCTAAAACATTTTCCATGTTTAATGCTTTGTTTTTAAGTTGTGCTTGCTTATAGGAATGAAGGCAAAACATTGCTAGATGGCCAAACTGCAGAACTGGTCCAAATCAGAAAGGTCCAAGATGGCGATGGAGTGCCATGCACAAAAGGAAACGTGTGCAAAATGTGCCATGCACAAGAAGGTAAGATCTGCGCATGCCCTAAATGCCCCCACCCCGAGTGATGATGTGGATACCCCCCTGTTACATCCCATAAGAACCCTGCTCACCTTCCTTTTGGGCAGAAGGTATTTTATAGCACGACCTCTAATTCTCCATATTCCTCGACCAATAAATAAAGTTTCTGATCTGCTATTCTGAACTCAGTCCTGTTCTATTGGTGTGAGCAGCTCTGGGCAAAAGGACCAACATGTGGGTCACCAGTCCCTTAAGGCTCGGTAACAGTGTAACCACAGGACTAGAAACAGAATTTGCCATCCCAAAATATGCCTCTTTGGCTTAAGGGTGTTCTAGCAAACTCTTTTGTTGCATCTATATTAACACCTCTTTGGAGTTTGAAATTCATATACACAAAATTAGATAATAGGCAACTTGGCTCCAACAAGTAGGATCCTAAGAACTTGGATTTAATCTCTTAAGCAATGTTTTCTTACAGATCTATGTTTGAGAGATTACTTATGCTAGGTATCATAGTGTTACATTTATTAGGACTTATATTCCTCCTTGTCAAACTCTGCACTTGCTGTGTTTCCCATATTCTGAAATCTATTTCTCTTACTCGTGTCATGATCATAAAGGAGGTCCATAATGCAACATCTGGATTACAATCTGGGACTTATGAGTGTTTACAAACAAAAGCTAAACAATTTCATTCCTCAAGCCCTTGTTAAGCCTACAGTCTTTATCAGCAGGAAGCAAGTAGAATGGTCCCTACCCATATCCCTCAAGATTTCGGAATGAACAACAAAAAGGGGGGATTTGCAACCATAGAACTAGGAAGAGAGTGTGCCACCACAAAATACGCCTCTTTGGAATAAGGGCTATTTTGAGCTGATGATTATTAAAAAACAGCAGACACAGAAAAAGCTCTGAAAACCTAGTAGAGGTTACCCTTTTGTAAGAGAAATCTCCATTTGTAACAGAACTCTTCATTTGTAAGGGTATCTCCCTCTCTGTGCGAGGAAGAGGAAGATGACTCTAAATCTCTAGAAACTCTTATCAGTGGAGAAGGCAATAACTTAAAGCTGCAGATCAATTGTAATGTTGTTTACTGTACTTTTCCTGGTAACCTCTGATAACTGACCCCCTCTTACCAACAGAATGTTAAAGCTATTTCTCAGGGGCAGCAAGCCAGCCAGAAGCATGCAAAGAAGCAAAAATTTTGACCTACCAATTGAAACTCATTCTGCCAGTGCTTCCGCATATCAGCTGGCCCTCCCTGACCGCTTAAACATTATCCCAAACCTTGCATGGGTGAGACAGATCTGAGAGCTTGCTTTCCTGTCTCCTTGCCATTCAACCTCAAAATAAAGTCTTCCTTTCCTCAAACTGGTGTGCCATGGTGTTGGCTTCTGTGCAAATCAGGTGGCAAGCCCTTGCTGGGTAACAATAGTCTTTCTAACAATTATGAAGTTGTGGTTTCTTCTTGAATAAAAAAATAATAACACAGAGATGAATCATATTTTATTTTCTCATTGACCACGAAATTGTATGCATAGAGATACCAAAACTGGATTATAAATGAACATTTTGATCAAATGATTCTCTTGTTAAGAATGTGCTAAAGGTAAAACTATTATGACACCTGCTCAGGAATGGTACAAATGGCAGCACTTCTAATTGAGCCTTAGCCATTTGATGATACCTCCAATCTAATTCAGGCAATTGATTTCTAAAAATCATGAAATTTAATTAAATTCGTGGTTCTGGTAGAATTTAATCCCCACATTGTAATATTTAGCTTCATTCAAGCATCCATAGGTTCCAATGAAAGCAGCTTATTGAATTATTTTTTAAATGCAGTTATATTTAGCATTTAAATGTATTGTTTGGAGCCTATTCATTGTAACACAAAATCTCTAATTATTGTATTATTAAAAACCATATTCACCCAATTTAATAGTTTTATAGAGCCTTCTCACAAAGGGGCACACAGAGGAAAGTCATAATAAAATGGATTAAGAAATTTTCTTTTTCCTATTTAACCAAGTATCTTTTAAAGCACCAAAGGAACAATGTTTGCAAATGACCCACTGAGATTCACATATGTGTTTCTTCATAAGTATGATAATACATGAAGGTTTAACATCATGTAGTTAGTTAATAATGGATCAAATACTCAGCATCACATGTATTGTATTTAGTCTTTGTGCTTTGAATGAAGTGCTGGAATAATGTCTTTTTATGGCAATTACAAATAAAGTAATTCATGTAATTATTCTATAATAATGTAATTGTTGCCATGTAGACTATAGACCATAAAAAAGCATTAAGTAATTGTAAGGTTATTTATGGCCTGAAAATTGTCTGGCAATTATACTACAGGGAATAGCAGTATGAAATTCACAGTTTAATTGTTACTTGACTTTAAAATGTAAAATGTGGGTATCTTTCTATTGTAGACCTAAGCACCTAACCACGTAATTATATCACATGCTCTGCATAGAATGGAAAGTTGGGCACAGTCCAATAGAGAAATATCCTCCTGTTTAATTTTAAGTACTTGAAAATTTAGCTACATTAAAATTAGTTATGTTATTCAATCTCAATTTCCACATTTTTAAAGCTAGAAACTTTGGTTTCGACATTTAAGTAATACTATTCTCTATAACATCTTAAGTTTTCTGTGTGTGTGCATATGCAAAGTAGAACCTCCTCTATTCTTTAAAAGCATTATTATCCAGCAAGCTGGCACAGTCGTGCTTTTTTGTTTTTGGTGAGGAAGATTGGCTCTGAGCTAACATCTGTTGTCAATCTTCCTCTTTTTGATTGAGGAAGATTGTCCCTGAGCTAACCTCTGTGACAATTTTCCTCTATTTTGTGTATGAGATGCTGCCACAGCATGGCTTGATAGGTGGTATATAGGTCCACGCCTAGGATCTGAACCCGCAAACCCCCAGCTGCTGAAGCAGAGAGCACAAACTTAACCACTATGCCACCAGGGCAGCCCTGGCACAGTTAGTATTTTTTTGCAGTTTTTTTGAGGAAGATTAGCCCTGAGCTAACATCTGCTGCCAATCCTCTTCTTTTTTGCTGAGGAAGACTGGCCCTGAGCTAACATCCATACTCATCTTCCTCCACTTTCTATGTGGGACACCTGCCATAGCATGGCTTGACAAGCAGTGTGTATGTCCGCACCCAGGATCCAAATGGTGAACCCTGGGCCACCGAAGCAGAATATGTGTACTTAACCACTGCACCACTGGGCTGGCCCCTGGCACAGTTTTTGATAAGATTATTTATAAGAATTTGGCACACATGCTATATCCCAGTCTTTATACCAACGTGAAACTTACTTTCTTGGAATAAGGTACACTCCTTTTGGAAGACTTCAAACTGAGAAGAGTGGTTGACAGTCACAGTTTATACTCATCAAGGAGAAAGAGTGAGATAGATAAACCTTCCCCTCCCTACCCTAGTCGTCTCTCTCAGCCTCATCACCACCACCCACCTAGAATCTATCCGGTCAAATCTCATCCTTCCCTTTTTTACCTTGTTGAGGCACCAAAACAATGTCCAGAATCCTGGATCAACACTCACTCTCATACTTCAGTCCCTTTAAGTCGACTGATGCCCTTATTCAGTCCTTGTTGCTCACCTCTTTCAAGACGTATAACCATTCCTCAGAACACATGCAAGTTGGTTAGTTACTTGGGTAGTTAGTCAATTTATATTTGGATTTAAACTTTGAGCAAAAAATCACCTCTGTCTTCAATCTATTTTAGGAAAATTCTCTAGTTTTTGCTCTAGAAGGAAGGTAGCTTTTCCCGGAGGACACGGATTCCCCTGCCAGGCTCTCAACTGATGGCTGTTTTCTATCTCCTTCATCTCCAACAACTCTCATCCTTCAAAGTGTCTTCTTATGCCACGTGGCAGTTCACAGACTCCTCCCTCCCCTGTTCCTCTCCACCCCAATCCACCAGTTTGAAATCTGATATCAGCAGATTCTTCACCTCCTACCCTTCATTGCTGATGGTTTCCACCAACTCCTAGGATAGTTTACTCCATTTCTCAACAGTTTTATCTACTGGATCACTGTTACTCTTAACAAAACCACTCATGTCTTAGTTACTGATTTAGTATATATGGAAATGATATTTCCACAACTCAGGCCTCTCCGCTCCTTAAACAAATTTCCTCCAACAACCCTGTCTTCCACTCTATGCATTTTCAAATATGTAAAAAAACCACTCATTTTTAAGTGTGACACCTTAAATCTAAAGAAATATATCCTTTTATGATAACTCCTCTGAACAATGGTGTTAAGTTTATTAACTAAATATTGAATATGTTTCAGTGGCACGTTCTTATGTCGCATTGAATGCGCAATTACAAAAACATAAAACCATGCCATCTTCTTCAAGTATTTAAAAGTGGTAGTAGACACCCATCCACATATCTAGAATAGGACTGCCACCTATGGACCCTAAAGTGGACCATTGTTCAGTTTTGCAGATGTTCTTTCTCAAGTTGAGAAAGTTCCTGCCTATTCTTATCATGAATGGGGGTGCTGGACTTTGTCAAACACTTTTTCCGCATCTATTGATGCGATGATACGTTTTTTTCTTTTTTAGTCTGTCAATGTGATCAATTACATTAATTGATTTTCAAATGTTGAACCAACCTTACATACCTGGAATAAGTCCCACTTGGTCATGGTGTGTAATTTTTCCTGTATTTTTTTGGATTCAACTTGTTAATATTTTATTGAGGATTATATTTACAAGAGATACTGGTGTGTTTTTCTTTCTCATAATGTCATAATCTGGGTTTGGTATTAGGGTAATACTGGCCTCATAAAATAAGTTTTGGGATATTTTCAATGCTTCTATTTTCTGGGAGAAATTGTAGAGAATTGGTATCATTTCTTCATTAAATATGTAGTAGAATTCACCAGTTAAAACAGGTGATCCTTGGGTTTTCTTTGTTGAAATGATATTAGTAATTGATTCAATGACGTTTTTCATAGATAAAAGCATAGTCAGATTATTTATTTTTCCTTTTGAGAGTCCAATAGTTTATATCACATAAAGAATTGGTCCATTTCACATGTCATCAAATTTGTGTACATAGAGTTGCTCATAATATTCCTTTATTACCCTTTTAAAATCCACAGGATAAGCAGCGATGCCCCTCTTTCATTGAAGATGTTGGTAATTTGCATCTTTCCTTTTTTTATTGGTTAACTTGTCAATTTAATATCAATTTAATTGATATTTTCAAATAACAAGTCTTTGGTTTCATTAATTTTCTCAATTTCTTGTTTTCAATTACATTATCTGTTCTAATTTTTATTATTTCTTTTCCTCTGCTTTGTTATTCTTCTTCCTCTACGTTCCAAAGGCAGATGCTTATAATATTGATTAAATCTTTCTTCTTTTGTAATATGTGCATTTAATTATATAATTTCCCTCTAAGCACTGTTTTCTCTGCATAAAATTTTGATATTATGCTTTTGTTTTCATATGGTTAAAAATATGCCCAAATTTCTCTTGTGTATTCTTCTTTAGCTCATTTTTATTTATAAGTATGTTGTTTCATCTCCATATATTTTGGGATTTTTCAGCTATCTTTCAATTATTGATATATGATTTAATTCCACTATAAACTAAAGACATATTTTATGTGACTCTTGTTCTTATTAATATGTATTATTTATTTAAACGTGGTTTTTGGCCCAGAAGGTGGTCTATCATCATGAATGTTCCACCTAAGCTTGAGAAGAATGTGTATGATACTGTTACTGGACGGAGTATTGTATAAATGTCATATCATCAAGCTGATTGACAATGCTGTTCAGGTCATCTATATCATTACTGATTTTCTGTCTGTTAAATCTCCTAATTATTAAAAGAGAATGTTGAAATCTTCAGCTATAATAGCGGATTTGTCTATTTCTGTTTTCAGTTCTGTCAGTTTTCTCCCCATTTATTTTATGCCCTGTTGTTACGTGTGTACATGTTAAAAACTGTGATATCTTCTTGGGGGACTGACCCCTTTAACATTATGGAATACACCTCCTCCTTAGCTGATATCTTTCCTGGTACTGAAGCTGCTTGCTCTGAAATTAATACAGCTACTGCCCTTTGTTTTGATTGGTGTTAGCATGGTATCTCTTTCTCTTTCTCTTTACTTTTACCCTATCTCTGTCTTTATGTTTAAAGTGGGTTTCTTATAGACAATATATAGCTGGGGCTTGTTTATTAATCCACTCTGAAAATCTTTTTTTTTTTTAAATTGGTGTATGTAGGTCATTCACATTTAAAGTGACTATGATATAGTTGGATTATCTTCCATATTGTTCACTGTTTGCTTTTTGTTGTACTTACTCTCTGTTTTATTTCTTAATTGAGAATTTTATATAATTCCATTTTCACTACTCTCTTAGCATATCAATTATAATTGTTTTTAAAAAACCTATTGGTTGCCCTAGAGTTTGAATCATACACTTACAACTTATCTAATTCGACTTTCAAATAACCACCTTACTTCATAGGTAGTGTAAGTACCTTTGTGTGGAGTATTCCTAATTCCTCTCTTCCATCTATAAATTATTTTCATTTATTTCACTTATTCATATGTTATAATCACACAGCATACTGTTACTATTATTAGTTGAACAAACTGTATGTATTTGATCAATTAATCATAAGAAAAGTGTTTTGTTTTACCTTGATTTAGTACTTCTTCAAGACTTTTCCTTTTTTATGTAGATCAGAGTTTGTGACTATATCATCTTCCTTTTTCCTACAGACCTTGTTATCACGTCTTGCAGAGAATATCTGCTGGTTATAAATTGCTTTTTTTTTTTCTTTTTTGGTCTGAGAAATTCTTTATTTCTCCTTCCTTTTTGAAGGATAATTTTGCTGGTTGTGAAATTCTAGTTTGTTGTTTCTTTCTTCCATCATTTTAAATATTTCACTCTACTGTCTTCTTCCTTGCATGATTTCTGGCAAGAAGTCTGTTACAGTTTTTATTCTTGTTCCTCTATAGGGAAGGGGGGTTTTTACCTACATCTTTTTTCAAGATTTTGTGTTTATCTTTGATTTTCTACAGTTTCAATAAAATATGCCTAATGGTAGTTTTTGTGTGTTTGTTTTCTGTATTTGTGCTGCTTTGTGTTCTCTGAGCTTCCTGGTTCTGTGGTTTGACATCTATAAATTTTTTAAAAATTTCCTGCTGTTATTTCTTAAAGTATTTCTTTAAGTTTCATTTTCTCATTCTTTTCTTTTTGATATTCCAGTTACATCCTCAGCCATGTCCATTCTATTAATGGGCTTTGCAAAGACATTCTTCGTTTCTGTTACATTGCTTTTAATTTCTAGTATTTTTCTTTCTTAGAGCTTCCATTTCTTTCCTTACATTACCAACATGTTTTTGCTTGTTGTCAAATTGTCCACCACAGCACTTAGCATATTAATCATACTTATTTTAAACTCATTGTCTAAAAATTCCAAATCTGTGCCATATCTGAGTCTGGTTCTGAAGTTTGCTTTGTCTCTTCAGATTGTTTTCTTTTTTTCCCTGCCTTTTGGAATGCCTTGTAATTTTTTTGTTCTTATTAAAAGCTAAACATTATGTACCAGGTAATAGAACTCGGAGTTAATCCCTTAAAATGAGATTTTGTGTTAATATGGCTCTGAATTGGGCTATGCTTCTTTGAAATGGTAGATGCCTAGGGTTTCAAATTCCTCTAGTGCCTTTGCTTTATTGTCTCCTACTTTTTTGGATTTTCTTAAGAACTTCTTCTTCACTTGGGTGTAAGCCTTGCTGCTCTTTCAGCCGTGATCCACTATTTTTACACTGAAGCCCTGAGTAATGGAAGGAGTGGGAAAGGGGAAAGGTTTCACAATCTTATGATTAGATCTCAGACTTTTCATGGGCCTATGTGTTCATAGACTACGACTTTCAAAGTGTTTCAAAGCTTTTTTTAAAATTTTTTTTTCTCCCATCCCTCTTTAAGTGATAGGATTGCTAGAAAGGGTCACTTTGGATAATTGCCCTTTAGCCTACGTGACATAAGGCTCTGGAGAAGCCATTTTCCCTGGAGAGTAAGTCTTTGTTAGGAGAACACACTGGGCATATTTCACATGGTTACTTCTTCACTCCCTCTGCCAAAGGCACAGGGTGATTTTTCTTGTCTTTCACTAAGAGAACTTGATGAGGTCCTGGAAGTATAGCCCATAAAAGTGCAGGGATTTCCTTAAGATGGCATGCCCCCAGGATTTTCTACTCTCAACCTATTCCACAGACATCACATTACCATTTAAATGTTCCTGTCAGTTTACGGCTCCAGTAGCTTCTGCTCTAGTTAATCTGATCTCTACTAGGATTCTCTGTATTTGCTTGTCTTTCCAGATTTTAGGGTGCCAGTTTGCCCTGCAACCTGAATGCTTTGATAGGCCCAGGAAAAAATGGCTGATTTTCAGTTTATCCAGCTTTTTTCTTGCTATTAAAGTTGGAAATGATGACCTACAGCTCTTCACATCTTGGAGCTGGATGGCACAATCTTTTACGTGGCATTATCTAAATCTTTTTGGTCTATTCCAGCCATAATGATCATGAGATAGTAGATAGTTATCTCTTTGTTAAAAAAAATTAATTTATTTAATTCTGTAAGATTATTTGGGCTAAAATCCTAGGGGAATGTCTTGATTGGATGCATGTCACTGGAAATTTAAACCCAAGCTCAATAGCATTCCCATTATGTCTAGCTTTAGGAGTTTCAGAAAAATCATTAATTTTAATAAGCAGGGAGAGAAATAGCTAGCATCAGGGAACTAATCAAGTGATGTTATGAACATATTATTTAGTCACAGTGAGTAGTATCAGAGCTCTGGCGTGTCCTTCCTGGAGCTGGTTATTTATACACACACACACGCACGCACGCACACACGCATGCACACAGTTATCCCCTGTGATATAACTGTTGAAATAATGACAGTTAATATCAATCAAGAAAGAGGGATTTGTGCAGACACTGTCATAAAACTACGATTACTGCTCTTTTCCTTCTTTTTATGCCTTCTGTACATACCTCATTTAGATGGCTTGCCCATTAAGTAAGGTATACAAGTCACTTGTCACTTAGAAGATATGTAATAACTGGAAAAAAAAGCAACATGAAAGCTGCCAGCAACTAAGTGAAATTATTCTTATTGTATTGCAGATTTTACCTAAATGTTCTATCTTTTCCTTCCTTCCTCCCTCCCTCCCTCCCTCCCTTCCTTCCTTTCTTTCTTTCTGTTTTTATTTTGGTGAGAAAGATTGTCCCTGAGCTAACATCTGTACCAATCTTCCTCTATTTTGTATAGAGGGACACTGCTGCCACAGCATTGCTTGATGAGCAGTGTGGAGGTCCGTGCCTGGGATCTGAACCCACAAACCCCAGGCCACTGATGCGGAGCACTCAAATTTAACGACTACACCACCATGCAGGCCCCTGTCTTTTTCATTTTTAATGACAAATGTACATATATTTGTTGCCATCAGACAAACAGTTCTCTGGTATCTTTGCTTGAATCAGTGGTTCACAACCAGAGGTGAGTGCTCCCACCAAGGGGACATTGGCAACGTCTTGAGACAATTTTGTTTGTCATAACCAGGAGGTTGCTACTGGCAATTAGTGCATAGTGGTTCAAAATGCTGCTAAACTTCCCACAATGCACAGAACAGTCACACAAAACAAAGAATCATCTGACCAAATAGGTTGATAGAGCCTCTTGTTAGAATCCCTGACCTGGTTTAATGTATTATCCAATAGGCTCTCTCCCACTTCTTTCTTTACTGTCTCTGTTCTCCTTAAATAACTTCCCATTGAGTCTCTTAGTGTGTATATGCCACAATATGAATCAGTTTAGCAAATAATCCTTTTAAGATGACTTTTATTTCCAAAGAGATCTTCAAGGACAGAGATCCAAAAGAATAAATCTGATAGTAGAATTTCTATATTCTGAGTCCCGGCTCATGGTAGAGGATATGTTCTTTGCCTAAAGGTATGGATGGGTGATAGAGGAGGAAATATTTGTGGTAGTTCAAAAGGCTCTCAAATTGCACTTCGCTGGTTTACGTCTTAGTTTATATGGACATAAATTCAGTTCTTCACTTTGAGCTATATAAGTCCTAATAAAAACATTCAGTCACTTATGCCCTAGTGAGCACTGAAAATTTCACTTTCCTTGAAATTTCTATAGTTCCACCACTTATCAATGTGGCCTGAATGGGTTGATTTAATTGAATTTGGATAAAAAACATGGCTATAATTCTTTCACTTGATTTACACGTTACAGGTGTTATTTGTTGTATAAGATTTCAGTTGAAAAAATTCAAACTTTGTTTCCCAAACAGCTAAAATCTGATTATTGAGATTGATAAGAAATGCAATATCACTTTTTGAGGATCCTTTCCCATCTATCAATTGTATAAGAATTTAGACTCTTTTTGTATAAATGGAAATAAAAATAAGGCCAGATCCTTAAGTAAATGGGCTATCATATTTATTCTCAGAGGCTAATTAAATAGCATTTACTGGATAATCTATAAATGTTTTGGATTGAATGGATAAATAAATGTATGAGTGATTTATTAAAAATATATAGAAATAAATATTTTATTCTCTGATAAATCAATACTCTAATATTTTGCCAGTATTTTCTTGAGAAAATGAATTATTTTTCTATTGTATTTTAGGGCTGTTCAAAAGGTACCCTGGGAGTACCTTCTACAAGGAATATGTACTTCCACAAGCAATATGGAAAGCTGCAAATAATTTTGCTCCCATTGTTAGGATGAGAATAACCTAGGTAAGCTGCACAATCATAGCTTTTATTGAGCCCATCAGAGAGCTGATACTGCAAAGCATCTAGGTGAACTGAATTCTAGAGTGACAAGCCCCTTAGAGGGACACATGAATTGTTTCTCATTTGGTAGAGTACAGGAAGAAAAGGTAGCAACAAGGCAATCAAGTAAGAAGAAAACAATGAAAATTGTGATGAATTCTTAAAGGCCAAGTAGAGATGACTGTGACATTTTAGACTACCTGGATGCCCAAGAAACAAGACTTCATTGGGTGCTCAGGAGAAAGGCTGGGGAAGTCCATAGCTCTGAAGGGGCTCCTGTGATGACATAGACAAACAAGTAGTGATGAATTGTTACTGGGGGACTGGTACAAAACCCAGACCCTTATCTCCTTTGAAACAAAAGCTGTACTGCAAAGGAGATACTAGGACCCCCCACCACTGGTCCAAGAGAATGGTGGTCATTCCTAGTGGAACAAAAGAAACTGAAGCCACCTGTTTCTAGAGGACACGGTAATGACATGCAGTCTTATCTAGGGTCATGCACTGAAACAAATCAGAGGAATTGAAGGAAAATCATTTTCCCCAAAGATGCCTCAGTGTTGCAAGGAAATGTTTGGCTGGCTGCTTATCAGGTTGGAAAAGTGAGGGAAGAACTATCTTGGAGGCATATACACACAGGACAGCCTAAGACTGAGGCTAGAGAAGGAGAAACAAGGACAGACCCCCTCACTCCCTACTGCCCACCAGGAGCCTTGTATTAAGTATAAGAAATAGCAACCTACCATTTGCAGAGTAGCAGAGGAAGAAGAAAGAGCCTCTTTGTGTCTCAGTTGTTCAAGGCCTACAAGTAGCTGAAAGCAGAGCAGCCACATTGAGAAAATTTCTATGGTGTCCCAGGTCTTACAACAAGTGTAAGACAGTACTCAGCCACTGATGGAGGAATTTAAAGTCCATGGTTCACTGAAGGCAACTTCAACAACAATAACATCTAACGCCATCTAACTTATGCCTTGATTAATTCAATTCTGAACACTAATAGACTGAGAAAAGAATAGCCATGCCCATTTCTGAGCAAGAATAAAATTTTTCATTCTTTATTAATCTTTTATGCTTAATATATGAAGTTCAATCAAATATATGATTCACATCAAATAATAAGAAGATCATCCATTTTAAAGAGAAAAAGCATTCAATAAAATCAGACTTAGAAATGGTCATATTGTTAGAAATCTCTAGTAGGAATTTCAAAGTAACTATGATTGATCAGTTAAAGGAGATAGTGGAAAGTTTCACAGCTTGTATAAAGATATGGAAAATTTCACCAGGGACATGGCAACCTAACAAAGAGTCTAGTGGAAATGCTAAAAATTCAAAATTGATATCTGAGATAGGGAAGTCATTCAGCAAGCTAAATAGTACACTGAGCCCTGAAGAAGAAGTAATTGATATATTTGAAGACAGCTCAATAGAAGTTAATCAAAATGAAACAAAAAGAGAATTTTTTTTTAATTCAGAGATGAGCTCTAAGAGTTATGAGACTATATCAAAATGTTTAACATACATGTAATTGGAGTCTCAATAGAAAAAGAAAAGGATAGAGGAAAAGAAAAGGTCAGAGGAATAGTTGAAACACAAGTGGCAAGGATTTTCTTAAATTAATGAAAACCAGTAACAGTAGACCCATGATGCTTAGCGAACCATAAAGAAGATAAATACAAAGAAAACTCATGATAACTCATTATGGTCAAACTATGGAAAAACCAAAGATAAAGATAAAATATTGAAGGCAGCCAGAGGGGATGGGAAAAATAATTAATATAAAGGAAAATATATAAGAAAAATAGCAGACTTTTCATCAAATCTATGCAGTAATGGGAAGAGAAACAAAACCTTCAAGATTTACTGAAAGCAGACCTGCCTTACAGGTAATGTAACAGAAAGTTCTTCAGGTAGAATGAACATGACACCAGATGGAAATTTGGATCCACAAAAACAAATGAAGAGTGTCAGAAATGGTGAAAATGAGAATAAATATAGAAAATATTTTCCATATATTTAACCTCCTTAAAGAAAAGTGACAGCATTAAGGGAAAAAAATGCTAAAAACGTATTATGAGTTTTACACTAAATGTCAAAGCAAAAGATCAGTACAAAGGCTAAAAGTGAGGAAATGAAAGATTACTGTGGGAAAATTCTTACACTGTGCAATAAATAGTACTACCTGAAGGTAGATTGTGAAAAATTAAGAATATTTCATAATCCTATGACAACTACTAAAAAATAAAACATAGAAATATAACTAAAAGAATTCAATAGTGAGGACTAAGTGGAGTAAAAAATATTAAATTTTTCCAAATAAAGGCAAAAGAAAAGGGAAAAGCCAAGCAAAATAAAATAGGAAATAAATGGCAAGATAGTAGGTTTAAAAGTAAATATGCTGATAATTACATAAAATATAAATCTTCTAAATACTCCAGGTAAACAGTAGAGTTTGTCAGGTTGGATAAAAAAGTAAGATTTGCATATATGATGTAAACTAAATCTACTTTAAATATATAAAACAAAGATAGATTAATAGTAAACTTATGAAATATGTTAGGCCATACGAAAACAAATCCACAAGATCTTGACTGGCTACATAAATATCAGGCAAAGTAGACTTTAAAACAAAGGATACTACAGAGGATGAAGAGAGTATGCATAACGTTACAAGAGTCAATTCACCGAGAAGAAAGCCTACATCCTAAATGTATAAGAATACATCCAAAAAGAGCTTCAGAATACTTAAAGAACAGATACACTTGAGAAGAAAACCTTTATAATAGCATGAAAAACATGAAATGCTTAGGGATACATTTTATAAAATACATATAAGACCTGTACATTGTGGACTACAAAGTATTGCTGAGAAAAGTTGAAGATGGCCCAAATAAATAGAGAGGGATATGATGTCCATGAAGTGAAAGCCTTGACAATAATATTTCAGTATTCCCTGAACATTACATCGATATTCAAATCTATCTCAGGAAAAATTCTAACAGAATTTTGGTAGAAATGGACATGCTGATTATAAAATAGGCTTTGTGTAAAACCAGTGTATAGAAAAGTCAAAAAAATGAAAAAGAAGGGCCTGGCCCTGTGGCCAAATGGTTAAAGTTCTGCATGCTGCTCTATTGTGGCCTGGGTTCACGGGTTCGGATCCCGGGCACCGATCTACTCCACCCACCAGCTACGCTGTGGCCGTGTCCCACATACAAAAAAATAGAGAAGGATGGGCAATGGACGTTAGGTTAGGGAGAATCTTCCTCAGCAAAACAAAAAAGAAAGAAAGAAAGAAAGAAAGAAAAAGAAGAATAAAGCTAGAGGACCCAGACCACCTGGTTTCACAACTTACCATAAAATGGAAATTATTGAGATAGTGTGATATTGGCTTAAGGACACACATGTAAGATCAATGGAGTATCCAGAAATCTACCCTCTTTATGGTCAATTCATTTTTGACAAAGGTGTTAAAATACAAAAGTGATCTAAGGGAGAAAGGACAGTCTTTGCAACAAGTGATGCTGAAAATTTTGGAAATATACATTCAAAATATGTGAACTATGAACCCTACCTTGAACCATATACCAAAATTTACTGAAATCTTATCACAAAATTCAATATAAAAATTAAAACTATGAAATGTCTAATAGGAGCCATCAAAGAAAATCTCTCTGACCTTCACTTAGGCAAAGTTTGCTTTATTAAAACTCAAAAAGCAAAAACTATAAAAGAAAAAAAAAATTGACTTCCTCAAAATAAAAAAAGTTTTATGCTTCATAGAGCCGTTTTAAGATAAAGGAAAAGCTAGCAACTGGCAGAAAATATTTTTAAAACATGTATTGGTATAAGGATTTATGTTCTGAATATATAAAGAATTCTTATAATTCACTAATTAAAAGACAAATGATCCAATAGGAAAAAAAATTGAATAGATATTTCACCAAAAAACCCATACAAGTGGCAACAAGCTATGGAAAATGCTCAAATTCATTAATCTTTAGGGAAACATAAATTAAAAGCACAATGAATACCATCTCAAACCAATTACTTTGGCAAAAAAATAAAAGAATAAAAATAAGTGCTAATGAGAATATGGGGCAACTATAACTTTTACGCATTGCTGATGTGAATGCAAAATGTTACAGCCACTTTGGAAAATGACAGTTTCTCACAATCCTAAAAATACATATCCTTAATAGCCAAAAACTGGAAACAACCATATTGTCCTTCACACGGTGAATGGTCAAATTTTGCCATATTTGTTCAACGAACTACTACTACACAATAAAAAAACAATACTGATACATGCAACAACGTGGATTAATCTGAAAATGTGAAGGGTGAGAAGCAGACACCAAAGGCCTTGTATTAAACAATTCTTTCTGTACAATATTCTCAAAAAGGCAAAACTACAGGGATAAAAATCAGGTCAGTGTTTGTCGTGGGCTCTGACTAGAGGGAGGGGTACAAGGGAATCTTTTGACACGATGGAAATGCTCTCTATCTCAAATGTAGTGCTCACTGTTCTGTATATATTTGTCAAAAGTCTTTGAATCATTCACTTAAAAGCTTCAATTTTATTGTGTATACGTAATGACTTGAAATAACATGAATTTGCGTTCGTATTAAAACAGCTGCTTTTATCTCTCTTACACTTTTGGAACAGAGTAAAGTTTCTAAGGTGAAGAAGTTATATTTAGGTCAATGTCAGTAAACACCTCACGAGGACCCTCTATTAGAAGAGGCTTTCGACACAGAACAAGTTAAAAACAGGACCTCACCTCACTACTGTTTTTATGGGTGCCACTGATTTCACTTCTGAGCCCAAGAAATCTGTAGGTTGATTATTCTCCATTGGACCATTCTTTCATTAAATTAAAAAAATCCATATTTGATCAACTTACTGAAGTTCCTTTATTTCCAGAAACCTCCAATGAGATAAAACTGAAAAGCTTTCATAGTGCAATTTCTAAAATGCACTATCATAGCATCATAAAGAGAAGATCAGTTGGATACTGACATGATTTCTTATAGTGTTCAAATCTATGCATTAATTTAAACTAAATAAAAGCCTTCTGTAAGCATAATTTGTACTTTGTAGAAGAAAAAGAATAGTTGACCTTTTTCCATTTCAATTTTACTCAGAAATTATATTGTAGGCCCTGAGCTAACATCTGTGCCCATCTTCTTCTGCTTATTATATTATATTGTAGATTCTGAGTAATTTTACTCAGAAATTATATTATATATATTGTATATATATTAGTATATTGGAAATACTAATAGCTCTTAGCCGTTTTCAAAGCCTAAAAGTAATTTTCTGGAAGCAAGCTAATTTATTTCATCTTTATGACAGACATCCAGAAATATAATTATAAAAAATGAAAGCCTAATACAGATAGAAAAATTTTCATCTGGCATAATTTCAGATGCCAGCTGTTGCCCCTCTGTGTGCCAGGGAGAATATGCATATACCTCTCACTCTGTATTTCAGTTGAATGTTTTATTCATTGACTTGATATATATATATATATATATATATATTTATTTATTTATTTATTTAATTAATTTTACTTTCTATTTATTTATTTATTTATTTATTTATTTATTTAGAGGAAGATTAGCCCTGAGCTAAGATTCACCACCAATCCTCCTCTTTTTGCTGAGGAAGACTGGCCCTGAGCTAACATCTGTGCCCATCTTCCTCTGCTTTATATGTGGGACACCTGCCACAGCATGGCTTGTCAAGTGGTGTGTGGATCTATACCTGGCATCCAAATCAATGAACCCAGAACCCAAGGCTGCCAAGGCAGAAGGGGCAAACTCAACTGCTGTGCCACTGGGCCGGCCCCTACTTTCCCTTTCAGGTTATAAGAATTTATTAAATAAAGCATAGAAAATGCATTTTATCTCTATTTTTTAACCCTGAGACTAAATAGGTAATCACTATGTATAAGTTGAGGGTTTATTTTCTGCTACATATGAAAATGCAAAAATTCTTCAGAAAAGTTTTAAACCATGAAGAGATTTAATAATGAGTCATCATGGTGTAGTTGAGGAAAAAAGATCACTTTCAGCTTTTGTAAAAGTGGGTAACTTAAAAATGCTAATCCTCAGTCTCATTCTTCAAAATTTTAACAATTACACTTGTCTCAACTACTTGGTACAAGGATGAAATAGAACATGTTATGAAAGATACCCAGTACAAGTCCTAGAATATAGTTTATTCGAAGCTGTAGGAACTGATTTATTCCTGAGCACAGCATACTTGGAGTTTCCTCTAATATTGTAAACCAATTTTAATTATTATATGTGTTGCTGCTAGGCTGGTTCCTATCATTCCACAAAAATATAATATGAATCATGGAAACTAAATCTGTTTCTATATCACAATACAGGTCACCCTTGCAAGGACTCCCACAATGTGGCTGCACACCGAACTGTCCAAAAGAATAATCGCATTGGCTTCCTAATATTAGTCATGGACAAAACGCTGATTTTAAAAGGATGATCTGGCTCTTAATCTGGTGCTAATCTCAGAAATAATTTAAAAGTCACGTTCAAGGAGAGTCCCAAGCTGCCAATGGGCAGGCTAGCCTCCAACAACACTGGGGCATTTTCAATGATCCTAATCTTTAGCACCCCGTCTCAGCAAATTCCCAGAGTGCTGCTTCCTACTTAGCAGCAACAGTCTTCAGAATCATCTCAGGCCAGAGGTCAGTACACAAGCCAAGTCATTGAGCAATGGGGTTGGACCGCTCCCTACTGCACCTTAGGCAAGGCCCCTTGTTGATTGAGATGGCCTTAAGACCAGGCAGGCATAACTCAATCTGGTACAGCAGAGGCTGCAGTCCACTCTTGGCTTTCCTGAGGCACATACAGGGCAGGACTTGAGTTGAGAGTTACTGCAAACGCTATGATAGGGATGCTATCTAGGTCTGCTGTCATGCAGGTGGTCTAACCTGGTAGATGCTGGACATCCAAGGTCCTTATCTCCTTCCTTACAAAGTTCTGAGACTATACACAGTCTGGCTTGTCTGCCTACTGTCAGGCCTTGTAGATTCCTGAGGCAATTAGGAAAGCATGTGGCAACGGAACCTCTGGTCCTCAGTGGCTGTTTACTCTGATCATTCCAAAGCCAGGATTAGTAAACTTTATAATTGGGCTGCTTGACATAAGTGAGATACTGTCTCAGTATAGGCAGGTAATATTGGAAAATGAAATCATTATTAACTGTGGAGTATATTACAAATGTTGACTAGATATGTAATATTTACCTCCAATTTAGAATTAAAAAATAATAAAATGATTTTTACGGCCTGCATATTTGAAAACTAAACTATTACTTAAGGACAGTTCTAAAAATCAAGAGATATCCACCACCATCACGCTCTTTATTTCTATAAGGGAAAACTAATATCATCTATCCCTCCATTTGAAGAGTCAAATGAGTTCAACGATAATAAAAATAACTAACTTAACAGGTAACAGATGGTGTTGTGTCCCTTGGGACAAACTCACTATCAATTTAGAAACCTCAGCACACCTGACCTGGATCCTAGTGCCATCTGTATTTGCTGTGCATCTCTTTGATTTAAAAACAATCATAGTCAAACTTCTGAGACAAATTATTTTCCTTGGTGTTATATAAGGAAGTAATTTTTATAATTTTAGACTCATTGAATCTTGGAATGAATAGCAAAAACTATCTGGTCCAAAGTCATGCTCAAGGCTACAAAACTTGTGTCTTGATCCTAACAGATGGAGACGATGCCTCTGTTGAAACTTTCCCAGTGTCAACGTGTTCTCTACCCCATATACAAGCCTAGTTTCCATTTAGGGACATTTCTAGTTAGTCAATAATATTTCATTACCTTTCTAAAGTGCTTCCCACATGAACTTATACAAGGGAAATCATTTACTTATTACAAGTTTACCTACTCCAGGCAATACTCCAGAGATTTATGATAGCAGTAGCTGGACTTTACAGTAAACTCTGAGGCAAATTAACATGTAAGTTACTGAAAAATCCATTCTAAGTTACTATTGAGTGAATTTGTGATAACCTTTAATGTGATAAAAGAAATCTGAGCACAGTTTTCTCAGTTTATTACAACCGAGAATAGGATTTCATTTATTAAGAAAACCTATAATTAGGTATATATTTATTTATTCTGAGAATTGTATGGAATTTAGTTACACATAACTCTAGACTTTGTGTTGATAAAAAGAATTAAATTTAATTTCCCTTGTAAACAATAACCCTTCTGACAAGTTGTCTCTATAAGGACTCTTAAAATTGATCATTGAATTCTCTCTAATGTATCAGATGACCAGATATCTTCATCTGATTGAATATTACTCTCAACATATATTGAACACCTATATGTACTAACGACTGAATTAAAAAATACAATATATAAAGCTCAAGTGTTCATGGAGAAAAATATTTAGAGAGATTTATGTTCAAACACCTAATTACATTATAATATTAACCAAATACTAACAAAAGTGATTTAGTGATTTAGAGGAAGGTGCAAACCATTTTCAGGAGCTTCAACGATTACTTCAAAGGATAAATAGAATTTCTTTTGCTAAGAGAGTAGAACTTAAGTGTTCTCACCAAAAATAAATAAATAAATAAATAAAAGCATAAATAGAATTTCTCATCAGAATACAGGAATCTGGCTAAAATCTCTCTTTTGACTTTATTGAAATTATTCTGCCAAATAAGAAATCCTGTCAAATCTTAACAAAACATGAATAAATTGAAAATGCGTTTGCTTCTTAGAAAAATATATGCCCATTTTGAAACATAATTTCATAAATAATGAATCTTTTTGACTGTATTTCCTAAGGTTGCTTTCATCCAATTAGCCTGAGCATTTTTGCTCAGGGCCTGGATAGTAACTTATCATACCAAAATATCAATAAATAACCATAGAGACAATTTCTGGAATACATTCTAGAAAAATAGTGACTCATAAGCATCTTTTTTTCTGACTCCCCACTCTAACTCAGCTAGTTCCCCTGAGGAAAGCAGTTTCTGGGCCCTATGGGTAAGTGAGTGGGAAAGAAGACTTTGGCTTTAGGGGAACCCAATAGAACAGAGGCAGTGCAAGGCTCTTGAGGCCAGTGCAGGGACTAGAGGCCACTTTAAGAGAATTATAGTGTAAAGACAAAAGAATAATGACTATATATCTATATCTCTATCTCCTAGAACAAAACTGATTCATAGAAGTGTAATAACCACATTGAAGGTGCAAGTTTGCCTGAGCTGCTTGGTGTCTAAGGAGTCAAAAGTGTCTAAGTCTTCTTACACATGGGGCTGGGAAAGCAAAGAGCATTGATACCTCAAGGAGAATGTACACCATACTTGTTGATGGATTGTCAACCACCTTTACCTTGTATTATTTGTAGAACCACTATTACTCAAGGCATTCCAACAAAATACTTGGGCTCCAGTCAGCAGACAAAGAAAAGTAACACCACGCATAAGGAGTCTTAGAGCCAAATATAAAAACCTCAAAGATGAAGAGAAAATCTTAAAACACAAAATTGGAGAAACATTTTTCTTAAAAAAGAAAAGATTAGAGGAGTATTAGATTTTTCATTTGCAACATTGGAAGCTAAAAGATGGTGGAATAACATAAAAAAAAAAAATGAGTGTGATACCAAAATGTTATACCTAACAAAGCTGCCAATATCTTACTAGGGAAAAAAAGGATATTTGTGGATATTCAAGAGTTTATCACTCATGAATTTTATTTAAATAAGATACTTGAGTGAGGACTCTAACCAACAAATATGTTTTTTAATCTCTGCAATGAGAAAAAAAATTAAAAAAAGAAAATGAGTAATGAAATGTGTGACATATATAGCAATACGTACTTCACATAAATATCTAAGGATACACATATAAATAAATAAAAATAAATGTTTGCAACATAATTTAAAGAAAGATATATAGATGAAGGATTGTAAGGAAAATTCTAATAATAGATTAAATAAGTAGAAATAGACATTGATACTGAAGAGAAAATAAGAAGAAAGAAAATAAAAGCATTTTGAGGTTCTCATGGTAGAAATAAGGGTAAGTGATAGAAGCAGAGCATATTTGTGGGAAAACCATTTAGTGTTTCATTTTTGAATTAAACAAGAAGAAAAGGTGTTTGATTAACAGTAGAAATATACACCCTCCTCAGAAAGAATTTTCCAAAACATCATGACAAATGGGAAAATCTTATCAATTTCCAACCCACTACCTGATTTATTTTTTCTTCATAGTACTTAGTACTTGACATTTTATTGTATACTTATTTGCTTCATTGTTAGTGTCTCTTTTCTTCACTAGAATAACTAGAATATGGACTCTATGATGATAAAAATTTATCTATTTTGTTCAGTGTTTTATTTACATGCCAGAAAGAAACAATAAATAGTGGACAATCAGTAAATATTTATTGAATAAATGCATGAATTCCAGGTTAAGAAAGTTAATGATTAATGGAATGGAGAAGCACACTAAATTTTCCAGGTTGACAATGGCAAATACAGAATCAATAGGAATTTGACTAAATCAGAATAAAAGAATGAAAATGCAAAAATGGAAATAACACAGTAACATAAATTCAAATATACATCATTTGTCCTAAGGAGAATATAAATTAAACAACAATGAGGTATATCACAATATATCTATTAAGTGGATAAATTCCAAAAACATTACAGTACCCAACACTGACCAGGATGCAGAACAACAATAACTCTCAATCATTTCTGATGGGATTCCCAAACAGAACAGCCCATTTGGAATACAGTTTGGTAGTTTCCTATAAAGTTAAACATAATCTTACCATATAATCTAGCAGTTGCTCTCCTAAGAGTTTAAACACTTAATTTGAAAACTTATATTCACACACACACGCACACAAAAACCAAAAACCTTGCACCTGAAAGTTTATAGCAATTTTATTTATACTTGTCCGAAAGTGGAATGAACCAAGATGTCTTTCAATAAGTGAGTGGATAAACTGTGGTATATCCATATGGTGGAATGCTATTCAGGATACAAAGAAATTGGATACCATGCCATGAGAAGACATTAATAAATCTTAATGCATATTTGTAAGTGAAAGAAGCCAACCCCAAAAGATTCCATCCTGCCTGATTCCAATTATATGACATTCTAGAAAAGCAAAATCATAAGACAATAAATAGTTGAGTGGTTGCCAGGGGACAAAGAGTGGGGTTTGTGGTGGGAAGATTGAATACATGAGGCACAGGGAATTTTTTAGGGCAGTGAACTATTCTGTGTGATACTGTAATAGTGGAGATATGATACTATGCATTTGTCAAAACCTACAGAACATCATAGCTCAAAACTGAACCTTGATGTATGCAATTCAAACAAAAATCATTTAGGGGCTGGCCCAGTGATGTAGTGGTTATTTGCGTGCTCCACTTCAGTGGTCCAGGGTTCGCAGGTTCAGATCCCAGGTGCTGACCTACACACTGCTCATCAAACCATGCTGTGGCAGCATCCCATACACAAAATAGAGGAAGATTGGCACAGATGTTAGTTCAGGGCCAATCTTTCTCAACCCCGCCCCCCTCAAAAAAAATCATTTAGGATATCAGAAGACCCTGAATGAAATTCAGAATGTGATGAAGAATCTGTTTTACAAATGAGCAAAATAGCTTTATTGAAGGAGTTAGGGGGAAAAGGTGCTGACTTCAGTAACTTTGGAAATGAGTTGAGTCTTTCAGACTAAAAGCAAAAACTATTGTGCAAATGCACTGTACTTTGACAAAATCATAAATCATATCTCACAGGGATATAGGTTAACAATTTTGGAAACACTGTACATGTTTATTTGAATTGGAAAATTGTAATTATAATTATAATTGGATAGTGGATTGAGGAACAGTTTCTCACTGTTGGAGTGGAATAAACAAGTAGAAACAGATAAACAAGTGGAAGAGAATACAGCAATCCCTGTGGCAGTGGATCAGAGATGGACATGAGTATGAACTCTTGCTTAACTTATTACAGATGTAGATGGTAATACAGGTATATTTAGATTCACATGCTGATGGAAGGACAGAGAGAGCCCACTCTGCAGGAAGGGAGAAATCTTAACTATATCAAATTTTCTACCTTTTAAATCCATTGCTGACAGATCAAAACACAGGTTTTGAGTGTGCTGTATACCAGCGAAGAATGAGATGATGAGAGACTTGTAGGGGCAAGTGTTAAAGGTAGGAAATCCCAGACAGATTTTGAATATAAAGGAACCTCAGGCAACAGAAAAGTGCAGGTCCAGAAAACGAATGCTTTATGCATCTCAACAGAGAACCTTCACAGGCTGGGTCATCTTAACAATACTCAGCATGTGCTCTGCTTCAGTGGACCACAGAACACTCCACAGTCAACCTAGATCCACTGTTTTCCCACCCAGTTAGGTCAGACATATGGCAACCAGGAGCCATGATGCTTGATCCTTTCCTAGCTTCTCTGAATAGGAAAATTGTCAAAACCCCAAAGACCAAAGGAAAGAGACTAGAATCAGGAAAAACCAAACACAACTTTATCACTAGCATGACTGTGACATTGCACAATTCTGTGCTTCCCTTTGTACCAGATTCTTCTTGAGCACAATGGGAATATTATTACCTAAGTGAAGGTTGTTCTACATCTAAATTATTTGCCAATAAAAACTGGACAAATTTTATGAGCAGCTGTTTAAAAGAAATGGAACTCCAAACGGCCAATAAATAATTTGAAAAAGTGTTCAACCTCTCTTGTAATCAAGTAAATAAAAATTAGAAGCACAACTAGAAACCTTTTAGGACTCATAATATTGATGTTTTTATAGTTTGACAATATTAAGAGTTAGGTAGGAAGAAGGAACACAGGAATTCCTATATACTGCCAGTAGGGGTATAAATTTTTACAATAGCTTCAGAGAACAATGTGGCAATTCTATTACAGTTTGGGGATGTGCCTGACCCGTGGCCGATCAATGCTAGTCCTTGATATATATCTAAGAGAAACCCTCACGTGTCCATAGGAGTTGTGCACAAGCATTGGCTGATGGAACAAAAATTGGAAACAATTTGAATCTGTGCTGTCCAGTATAGTAGCTACTGACCACATGTGGCTATTTAAATTTAAATTTTTGTTTTCTTTTTGAGGAAGATTAGCCCTGAGCTAACATCTGCTGCCAATCCTCCCCTTTTGGCTGAGAAAGACTGGCCCTGAGCTCACATCTGTGCCCATCTTCCTCTGCTTTATATGTGGGACTCTTACCACAGCATGGGTTGACAAGTGGTGCCATGTTCGCACCCGGGATCTGCACTGGCGAACCCAGGGCCACCCAAGCAGAACGTGCACACTTAACCGTGTGCCGCTAGGCTGGCCCCTTAGATTTAAATTTTAATTAATTAAATTAAAATGGAATAAAACCATTTTATTGCACCAGCTACATTAAATGTGCTCAGTAGCCATATACACATTTATATCATTGCAGAAAATACTTTTGGACATTGCTGTTGTAAATCACCATGCATAATTAAATAGATAAATCAGTTCTCAATTCTGATATATTTATATAGTGAAATTGAAAAATCAGAGTTATATATATCAATAAGTGTAAATCTCACAAATATAATGTTGAATAAATAAGGCAAGTTTAATTAAGATAGGTGCAGATATATATGTACATACACGTATATATGTGTGTACATAATGTCATTTATATAAAATTTCTTTTAAAAAAGTTAAATTGGTATATATTGTTTAGAGGAAATGTAAAAAATAGGTAAATAAAGGAATACATGGAAATGGAATATTTAAATTTCGGGATATTGGTTATAGTCTAAGGAAGAGGGAATGCAATAGGAGGTGGAACACAAGGAAATTCTAGTATATTTGTAAAACTTTTATATTTTATCTTGGGTGATAGGGATATAGAATCTCATAGTTTTCTCTATTTTTTATATCTAAAATGTTTCCTTAACATGGAATTAAATAGAATGACATATGTGAAAGTGTTTTCATAATGTCATATTAAACTGCAGGTTTTATAAATCATCACATAGATAATTTTGTAGAGATACCGCATTTGGTTAAATAAGTCAATACTGTCCCTTATTTTTGCATTTTGAGTTAGGTATTATTGCCCTTACTTCAGAAAAACTCAGGCTTAAAACGGGAGCTTCCTTCAGTTCACATAGTTAACAAATAGCAGAATCTTGACTCCAACTCTTTTTTGGGTCAATAAAGTCATACTCTTTCCATAAGATCCCGATAATCTCTTGTTAGTGAAGTTTGATGAAGATAGCACTGCAAACATACCGAGGGACAGCATTATGCTCTAGTAACTGTTATTATAAAACTTCATATCATGGCATACTTCACAGATTTGAAAATATTTATTTGATATCCCCAAAAATCTTGTATCAACAGTTTCTTCATTGTATATATGGGAATCTTGAAAATTAAAATGATTATGTAGCTGACACCAAATTTTTAAAAAAGAGAAAAAGTAGCAAAATTTGGATTCCAATTCAATTATGCTTCATCCATTTATTAAATTAAATATTATTCAGTAGATAATATATTCCTACATGTATTTTAGGCCATTAGTTTACAATGTAGGAGAGGAGAAAGATGATAAGTAATTACACAAGTATTTTTTAAAATTACAATTATAGTAATCTGTATAAAGGTATAAATTAGTTGTATGTTCAGAGGTACATAAAATTCAGGGGTCCATAACTAAAATTCTAACCTAAATTTTGGATCAGAGGTGGCAATTCTGAAGATGTGGTATGTAAATTAAAAGGCAAGAAGGAGCTGGTAGAAGGCACAGCGAGAAAGGAGGTAAGAGTATTTCCAAGCTTAACACTAAGCAGTGAATTATTACATGTCTTTATATAATTTTATTATACATGTATGTAACCCTGAATGGCAGTGTTTCCTTACTAAATATGACATTAGTCTGTATATGTCTTTATTTAATTTGCCTTTGGAGGCAATTTGAGTGGTCAAACAGAGATAAAAATGGATTAGAAGAGGATGGTGGCAGCAGGAAGAGAAAAAAATTACAAATATTGAAATAATTAAGAGGCAAGACTGTTGCACGTGGTGACTGATAGGATGTGGGAAAGGTTTTTCCCAAGTTTTTAATGTGGGCAAAGATAGCGCCATTTTCTGAAATGTGGAACTCTAGTTGAAGTAAAGCTTTCTGGGAGATCATAAGCTCAATTTTGGATATGGTGGAAAGTGACTCCTGAATCAATTTTTTTCCTCCTGCACACCATTCTGTCACTCATTATATATAAATTACACTCAAACACTCTCTCTCTACATAAATGGCATATATTCGTATCAGAAATGTGTCACACGTGGAGCAATTCTTCCCCAAGTATAATCTAAGGAATTTGGGGAAATATACTATTTCTTGTTCTTATGCCGAAGAGACACAGGAGCCAACTCAAAGAGGTCCCAATGGCCAAAGCTGGAACAATGTGAGCAACAAAATAAACAAAGAAGAATTAGATTTACATATGAATTAAATATTCATGTGTCCATACTGATATAAATTAATTATGGAGTGAATAAATAAATGGAGGAGAAGCAAGAGACCTCCCATGCAAAATAATTCCAAATAATTTACACAGATATTCTACCTTCAGAGAAATGAAGACTGACTCCCCATTCATTAAGAGTGGGCTGTGCATAGTAACTTCCTAAGAGTATAGTACGAAAAGAGCAGAAAATAGTAAGTTTAAGTGAAGAAACCTGACAAACCCTCAGCCAGGTGCTAAAGGTCAACATCAACAGTAATAAGTCATATTGATAGCCTGTCCCCTTGACACAAAGCAATGAGAATGGCACTTTACCTCTGTGATCTTCCTTCCTAAAACATCATAATCCATTCTAATCATGAGAGAAAAATCAGATAAATCCAAACTGAGGAACATTCTACAAAATATCTGACCAGTACTCCTCAAAATTCTGAAGAAAATCAAAAACAAGAAGTGTTTGAGAAACTATCACAGGCGAGAGGATCCTCAGGTGACACAATAATTAAATGTAATGTGATATCCTGGATAGAATTCTGGAACAGAAAAAGTTAGGAGGTAAAAAACAAGGATATTTGAATAAAATCCAGACTTTAGTTAATAATAATGTGTGAATAATCGTAACTACTCTACCATACTAAGGTAAAATGTTAATAATAAGGGAAACTGGGTGCAGATACATGAGAACTCTGGACTATGTTCCCAATTTTTTGGTATATCTAAAACTGTTCTAAAATTAGTTTATTTAGAAAAGTAAAATTAATGAAGTGTTTAAAATTTGTTATCAGTTAACATTGGTCTTAAGAGAATTTAGGAAGTATGTGGGAGTGTCATGGAAAATTTCTCAGAAGGTAGAACTCTTGAGATGAGTTATCAAGGGCTGACTAAAGTTTACTTAGGATGATTATGGTTTCCAAGCAAGAGGACAGTATATTCTATACACCCACTAACTGAGATTCAAAGAACACCCCAAAATGTCTATTTAATAAAGAGTGAATACACCAGAAGGAAAGAATTATTTGAGGCTGTGGAGCTTGTAAGGAAAAGGACAACAGGAACAGGGATGATGATGGAGGATGTTACGTTCCATTCAAAGCAGTCCAGTAGTAATTAACCTTTAGGGTCTTTCGGATTGTGGTGGGAAACCTGGAGACCAGAAGGTCAGAGTGGGGCTGGTGAGTGGCTGGCCTAAGGTGTTGATGTGGGATAAATAATTCAGAGGCACAAAGGAACATAAAATAGTCTTTGTAACTATTCAGGGCATGATAACAGGATATCATGTTGAAACAAAATGACGTTTCTCGCTGGCAGATGCAGCCAAGGCTAATAACTTATTAATGTTTTCATGTTTTTATACATCTCTAGGAGCTTGTTAAAGGTCAGAGCCAGAAGCTTATAAGTGAATTCTGAACAACAGGGACAGTTGCTCTAGCTTGAGATGCACAAATAAACCCCAACATTAAGAAGTAGGTTTTAATAGATTAATTCATATATTAAATTTAATCTCTCTATGAAGCTTAAGCTTTGAGTATTTTAAGATTTATTAAAACTTACTTTATGGCACAACATAGAAGCTAAAGAGAAAGTCAAGATTTTCAGCCTTGGGCAGTAATGAATGACGCTTTTCCTCACTGTATCAGTGGAGAACACATAGGATCCTGAACTTCCACCTCCACCTGGTGGTAAAGAGACCTTCACCCATCTTCCAGCTAGAGTGGTGTGAGAGGAGGCTTGGTGGAGAGTCAGGACAAGTAACAAGGCCAGACCTCCTCAGTGTCAGTGGAGGCCACGTGGGAAACAGTAATAAGGCATTCCTGTTCCTTCCAGCCATGACAGTATAGTAGATGCCTAGTAAGCAACTGAAACTGCCACCCCAACTGAGCGGTGATGAAGAACTTCTCCTCCTTAGGTGTCAATGATGCTGAATGGGAACATGGTCTTCTACTCTACATGGCAGGAAGAGGCAGTGACCTACTTTCCCATGATGGAGCAGTATCATAGAAGGCAAGGTAAAACAAGATTTAAGTAAGATCGAGAGACTCATAGCATGATATATAAAATACGAAGGTTTCTATCAAAAATCACCTACTATAATAAGAACCAGGAAGATCTGAACTTGAATGAGAAAGACAATCAATAGATGCCAACACCAAGACGATAGAGATGATGCAATTATCTGACAAAGATTTTAAAGCAGCCGTCATAAAAATGCTTCAATGAGCAATTATAAACACAGATGGAAACAATGAAAAAAATAGAAAGTCTTAACAAAGAATTAGAAAGTATCAGCAAGGAAATAGAAGATGTAAAGAACCACCAAATGGAAATTTTAGAACTTAGAAATGCAATAGACGAAAGAAAACACTCAACAGAAGAACAAGAGGACAGAGGAACAAATCAGTGAAATTAAAAATGAAACAATAAAAATTATTCAAACAGAACAAAAGAGAGAAAATAAATTTAAATAAAAACATTTTCCCCAACTTGAGCTATAGGGTTTAATGCAGTTCTTATCAAAATCTTTGCAAGGTTTTTCATAGACAAATATAAGCCTTTTCTAAAATGTATATAGAAAAAAAACAGACACCAGAATATCTAAAACAATCATTATGAAGAAGAATACAGTGGAAGGAATCACTCTCCCTGATTTCAGGATTTATTATCTACCTACAATAATCATGACTGTGTGGTATTAGTGCAGACAAATTGATCAACTGAACAGAAGGGTCCACAAAATAGCCCAGTATGAGTTGGACCAACTGGTCTTTGAAAAAGTCACAGAAGCAATTCAGTGCAAGAGGAATGGTCTTTCCAAGAAATCGTCCTGTTGGTTCACATCCTTGGGAGCTTCCTGATAAAATCTGAATCTGGCCCCCAAATACAGAGGGCGAGAAGAGAATGAAGAAAGAGAGCCCACTCCAGATTGGTAGACGGCAGGGGAACTTACATGGAAGGCTTGTCTTGGGTGCCAGAAGGCAAGTGGATCTCTGCACCCACTTGCCTGAATCTTAAAAGTTTATATAGAGGCTTTAACTGGATTCAGTCATGTAGTCAGTCCAGACAGTCTCAACAATACCCTACTCTCTCAAGGCTGAGTCCTTGAAAATGGCTCCCACTGTGGAAATGGTGGGCAGAACATATATTCCAAGGATAGGGGTAGGAGTGAGGATCCTCAGATTGGCCACTCTTATCTCAAGGGTCAACCTGCACTCACATCCTCTCGGTGACCTCCTCCAACAAAATCTGTAGCCATTAGATATCCATGGGCAAAAAGAAGGAACATTGATCTAGTCTCTGCATGTTATGTAAAAATTAACTGAAAATGGATAATAGATTTAAATGTAAAATATAAAGCTATAAAATATCTGGAGAACACATGGGATAAAATCTTGCAGATCTTGGGTTTGATGAACAACTTTAGACCTGACACCAAAATCGTGATCCATAAAATAAAATTTTTAAAAAACAGGATGTTACACTTTGTCAAAATGAAGAACTATTGCTTTGTGAAAAACAATTTAAAGAAGATGAAAAGACAAGCCACTGACAGAAAATATTTGAAAACCACATATCTGGTAAACAGCTTATATCTGGAATATATAATGATCTTGCAACACTCAACAGTGGAAGGAAGGAAAGAAGGAAGGAAGGAAGGGAGGGAAGGAGGGAGGGAAGGAGGAAGGAAGGAAGAAAGGAAGAAAGAAAGGAAGGAAGAAAGGAAGGAAGGAAGGAAGGGAGGAAGGAAGGGAGGAAGGAAGGAAGGAAGGAGGGAAGGAAGGAAGGAGGAACGAAAAACAAAAGCCAAAAACTATCCAAGTATAAACTGGGTAAAATATATATGAATATATATTTTACTGAAGAGGATGTATAGATGGCAAATAAGTACGTAAATACATATTCATCATTCACTAGCCATTAGGGCAATGGAGAGTAAGACCATGATGAGATATCACTATCTACCTATTAGAACAGCTAAAAATATAAACATAAACAAAAGCAAACAAAAAAATCCAATGATGATATCCAAATGTTGGCAAGAATGTGGAGAAACTGGATTACTCATGCATTATTGGTGGCAATGTAAAATGGTACAATCTTGCTGAAAAATAGCTTGCAATTTTTTAAAAAGTAAATATACACTTACCAGATGATCCAGCAATCGCACTTCTGGACATTTCCCCAGAGAAAATGAATACTTATGTCCTCATAAAATTCAGTACAAGATTGTTCATAGCAGCCTTATTTATATGATGCAAAATCTGGGGAAAAAAATAAAATTTCCTTTAAACAGACTTCAGTAGACCTATGCTATGAAATACTATGCAGCAACAAAACAAAATTAAGGAAATATTGATATACGTAATGACTTGAATGGATCAAAAGATTTAGCGCTGAGTAAAACAACAAAATAAATCTAATATCAAAAGGTCACATATTTTACAATTCTATTCACATAACATTTACATTACATTTTAAAGATGACAAAATTGTAGAGGTGGAAAACAGATTAGCGGTTTCCAGGGGTTAGGGATGGTGTATGAAGGTGCGTGTGACTATGGTAGCATGAGGGAGATCAATGTGGTGGTGGAATAGCTCTGTATCATTATCGTGGTGCTGGTTACATGAACCTACACGTAATAAAATGTTGCTCTAGACACATACACTGTACCAATGTCAATGTAAATTCCCTGGTTTTGACATTGAATTATAGTAACCTAAAATGTAACTGAGTGAAGAGTACACCAAACCACTCTGTACTTCTTTGCAACTTCCTGTAAATCTATAATTATTTCAAAATTACACACACACTTACACACACACATATTGCATCACTCATCTATCAAGTTGTAGTGGCTGATGAGGAAATTGATATCAGATCAGAGAGGGTCTGGAAAGTTGGTTATTCATGATAAATAGTGGCAAGATATTTGGTAAAACTTTTGTCTGTGATAATTTGGAAAACACAATGAGCCTTCAGGGATGACAGCTCTAGAGGAAATAATTTTAAATAAAGTGTTAGTGTGTATGGTAGGCATAATAATGGTGCCCCCAAAGATGTCTAGGTCCTCATCCTTGGATTCTGTGAATATATTACCTTATATGAAAAGGGGGAATTAAGATTGCAGATGGAATTAAGGTTACTAATCAGCTGACTCTAAAATAGGTAGAATGGGCCAGCCTGGTGGTGTAGTGGTTAAGTTTGCGCGCTCCGCTCTGGCAGCCCTGGCTTCACAGGTTCAGATCCCCGGAGCAGATCTAGCACTACTCATCAAGCCATGCTGTGGTGGTAGCCCACAAAAAATAGAGGAAGATTGGCACAAATGTTAGCTCAGCGACTATCTTCCTCAAGCAAAAAGAGGAAGATTGGCAACAGATGTTAGCTCAAGGCCAATCTTCCTCACAAAAAATAAAAAATAAATACAATAAAATAGGTAGATTATACTGCACTATCCAGATACACCCAATGAAATCACAAGGATCCTTATAAGTGGACCAGGGAGGCAGAAAGGGAGAACCAGAGAGATGGTAATGTGAGAAGAATTCAGTTAGACATTGCTGGCTTTAAAGAGGAATGAAAGAGTCCATGCACCACGGACAGAGAGTGGCCTCTAGAAGCTACAAAAGGCAAGGGAACAGATTCTCCCCAGAGACTCTAGATGGGAATGCAGCCTTGCCAACAATGATATTAGTCCAGTAAGACCCATTTCAGATTTCTGAACTAGACTGTAAGATAATAAATATCTGCTATTTTAAATCACTAAGTTTGTAGCAATTTGTTACAGCAGAAATAGAAAACGAATACAGTGTAGTTCAGCTACTATGGCCTGCATTTCACAAGGCATTACAAGGAAGAGATGAGCTCAGAAGAGAGCTGCTAGATTGCAAGTATAAGAAAGGAAACAGAGAAAGTCCAGCATTATTTGACTTAGGGGAGGAAGTTAATAATTCCTCTTTATCCTCAAAATGGGAAATAGCACCATAAAGCCTTTGAGCTGTAGAAGCCCATCAAGAGGATACCTTTGTCAAAGATCAGGTAGAGTGTCCTCTTACCTCTAAAGCTTGAGATCCTCAAAGTAGTTGCCATTAGATTGAAGTGGTAGCCACAAGCATAGTAGCTGGAGAGAAAAAAGCTCATTTGAGTACAATATCTAGAAAGTAACTCTGCATATGCCCTTGGAACATGAAGCTGATTAGAAACAAATGAGAAATTTACTATGTTTTTGCAGGAATTGCATTGCCAAAGAAACATTAAGCTCAGATTAAATTATCTTTGGTCATTAGAGAATTAAAACAGTCTTAAGTCACTAACTCCTTTCAGCAGAAAATTTTCAAAAGCTATATGGCCTTTAAGAATCACATATACCCCAATCCATACTGCATACATGGCAACAGGGGATAGAAGACAAGAAAGACTGCTGCAGAAAGTAGGGCCAGGAGTTAGAGAAAAGAAATAAGGGAGCTCTCCCCACAAAGAGCAAAATTAGCTGTAATGAGGAAATTTCCTTCCACCGCCATGGACAAAGAAACCTTAGACTGTCTTACAGAATTCCGGCATTGTGAATGTGGTGTATTTGTCCTAACTTTGCTGCCCTATATTGGGAGTGGTTTATATGGATGATGGAGGCAGATAACCAGCAAATTTTTAGTTCAAAGTTGTCAGATCACGTGTTACCATTTGCAGTTATGAAGAGTTCACACATTGTCTGAAGACTCTAGATTTAAACTGAGAAATGTGATTGGATGGGGCACTGGGTAATCTCCTAGGGGAGTGGTTTGTGTACAATATATGTCTATAAAGAAATGTGAAATATATTTTACGACATAGTGTGACAGAAGCAAGTCAATATTGTAAAAGCCCTATTTTCTTTTCCTCCTGGGGATGAATGAGAAATGAAGAGAGAGAAAGATTGATAGGAGCTATGTTCCCCTGTCTTTCCTATAGTTAGCTGGGGTCATAGGTTTGAGTTCTGATCAATAGCATGTGACCAAATAATGTGCACTCTTTATAGATCTGGCCCTAAAATCTCTTATGAGATCTTTCACTTATTATTATTATTATTTACTATTGCTCTAGTTGAAAATAGAAAACTAATGGAGGTGTCCAGAATATAGATCAACAAAACCGTAGATGAGTCCCCTGAAATAATTTAGAGCCTCTTGTCTATTGAATTGAACTGTGGCATGAATCAGAAATAAACTTTTATTATGTGAAGCTGCTAGGATTAGAGGTTGCTTCTTCGTTAGCAATGCTTATCTTGATTAATACAGATTTATCTGCATATAATGATGTTTTAACTCATGGGATTAGATGAAATAAAGAAGCAGTAGGAAAAAAACTGAGAAGAGACAGAAATCTTGGAATATTCAGGGCTGAAATGACTTTAAAGCTAATATCAGGCACCCCATCTTTTACAACAGAGAGATGGACAGAGACTCTGTGTAAATCTATGCAAACTGAGCTCTGTCAAATCCAGGGGATACTATTCATACAAACTACATGTAATAGGCACCTCTTGGAGTGACCCAAAGCAGCAGCCCTTCGGATGGTATTTAGACTAAGATAAGGGAACTGTACTATGGATTATAGAATGAAAGTAAACCAAACCAAACCAACTCAAACCAACAAACAAAACAACAAGAAAAATCTACTTTTTGTCAAGGTGGGCTTCTGAAAAAGCAAAGTGTTCCAGATTTGAAATTTAACATAGAGAACACGCTCTCAATATATCTTTGTATGAGTGTGTGTGTATATGCATGAATATGTAGTCTGCTTGGTTTGAGTTTTCTACTTTAGGCTTAAGGAGATAAGGTGCATTTCCCAATAGACTTGTCCCAGTGTCACTGCACCACGCATTTTATTCATTCCTCATGAAATAGAAAGTAAATTGACTGCACTATCAGCTCCTAAACACTGTGTGCATTTGTACCCTCTACATATTCTATATTGCAGATACCCAATGTTCTTTCTCTCTATCCAGTTATTTGGTCTGCTACTATTATGATTAGTAGGAACAAGAAAAATATCTAAGCATACGTTCTTTCTTTGTTGTTTTTCACAGACAGGATTCTGTAAAAATAATAAAACAATATGTTGCTTTCTTTCTTTGATCTACAGAATTTAGATAGTCATAACTGTCACGGTGAAACACAACATTTCTTACATAGCTCACACTTGCTTTAGTTGTGTGCGCCACACACATGATATCCAGCCTTTAACTACCAAAGGCCTCTTTTTATTATGGTTGTGGGTGAGTTCTCACTTTTATTTTTATGAGAATACCCTATGGCATTGGCAGGAAATGAAAAATCACCTTGTTGAAAACAGGGATTTAGAAAAGAAAACAAAGAGTTCTAGTTGTGTGGCAAAGACTGTATTGATAAAGGGAAATGAACCTTCTTCAAGGACTTGTCTGATGGATGAAGTAAGTGTTCTCATTTACAAAATCAGATGAGGAACAGAATTGTTAAATACCTCATATGAACTTTAAATGCAAGAAATAGGTACTGAGTACTTAATACCTACCGGATGATTTCATACATGGTTTAATTTAATCATCTCTAAAATCCTACAAAAGAATTGTCAATGGCTTAATCTTACAGATGAGGACATTGAGCTTCACTGAAACCAAGTAGGAGACACAAGGTCATCAGTGGCGAATGAGAGCTAAAATCTTGCACATTTTCTTCTCCATTCCCTGTTGCCTTTTTAGAGTGAAACATATCCTTACACTTGCTTAAGACTGTGGTGTCTTGGATGGCAAGGTCTCTCTGGAATACAGCATTTTAATACTCTTCTCTGAGTAGGAAAAACAAGAATTGCATTGAGAAGTCTAGCTACTCCTGAATGGTGTGGGGAGGTTCCAGACACCAAGGAGGAAATGCAGACCCTCTGAAGATTTGCCCTGGGTTCTCTGTTCAAATTGGCTCCGCTGTGCTAAATGCTCCCTTTAAGATCACACTGATGATGGACCATGGCTGCTTTACAAGGAACTCAGTTTTCCTGAAAGTACACCTTTCACAGCAGTCTTAAAGTTTGCAGCAGCAGAATTTGAAGTTCCTCCAGCAACAACTGCAGTGATTACTAATAATGGAATAGAAATAAATCCTGAACAGACTACCAGAGACATTTTTTTAAAGTATGTTTCAGTGTGCAAATTGTTCCTAAAATAATACTGGAAGTTGTTAATGTCTGTTATTTGGAACTTGTGATTACTTATCAGAACAAATATTGTTTTTTAATATTTTTGTAACATTCAAGGCAGGCTATTTAAAATACTATGAAAATGCTAATATTCATTGAAATAATGAAAGATGATTCTTCTATCTCTTCGCGTTATTCATGTGATTAATGTTAAGAGGGAATGCTATGCAGTGAGTCTGCCACCAACACAGAAGATCCTTGTTCTTTCATTGTTACGTTGCAATGAACAGGTAATTCACAGGGGGGGAAGTTTATATATTTTTATAACTGGAGGATATTTCTGGTAATTTATTTGGAAACTAACTGGGAAATAATAATTGACTGACTCTAAATCCCAGCAAGTTACTTTGTGAATATCGACAGGCTGATTCTAATGCTTATAGGGGATGGCAAAAGACTCAGAATAGCCAACACAATACTGAAGAAGAACAAAGTTGAAGGATTGACATTACTCAATTTTAAGTGTCACTATAAAGCCATAACAATAAAGACAGTGTGGTATTGGTGATAGAACAAACAAATAGATCAACAGAACAGAATAGAAAGTCCATGAACAGACCCACAGAAATATAGTCAACTGATCTTTGACAAAGGAGTAAGGACAGGTCTTTAATTCAAATACTTCAGTGACAATTGGACATCCGAATGCAAAAAAATTAATGTAGACACATATTTCACAAAAATTACCTCAAAATAGATCATATATCCAAATAGAAAACACAAAACCATAAGATTTCTAGAAGATGGCTTAGGAGAAAACCTAGGCGACCTTGAGTTTGGTCATGGGTTATTAGATACAGTAACAAAAAGGCGATAAATGAAAGAAAAAATGGCAAGTACAACTTCATAAAAATTTACAACTACACCGCTGTGAAACATGCTGTTAACAGAATTAAATGACAAGGCACAGACTGAGAGAAAAGGTTTGCAAAACACCTGTCTGATAAAGGAATTATATTCAAAATATACCAAGAATTTATAAAACTCAACAGTAAGAATTTCTACAATTTGAAATTGGCAAAAGAACTGGACAAACATCTTAACATAGAAGACAGACGGCAAATAAGCGTATGAAAAAATGTTCAACATCATATGTCATTAGAGAAAATTTTATAAATGAGACACTGCTACACCCTTGTTAGAATGGCTAAAACCCAAAACACTGACAACACCAGATTCCAGCAAGGATGCAGAGCAACATAAACTCTCACCTTTGATTGTGGGAATGCAAAATGGTAGAGCAGCCTTAAAATTTAGAATTTCTTATCAAGGTGTGAATATCTGAATTTTTTTAATCTGACCCTTAAGTGTATAAATTGACATCCCACACCAAACAGTTTGAACTATGATTTTGCAGAATCCAACAGTAGTGAGAATTCACAATATATTAGAGGCATTCTTTGCTGAAATATGCAGTTTTTTAATCAATCTATTTTATTAACACCTTAAAGCAGAAGTTGTTTTGAGGAATTCTAAATGGCATCCAAGAAGAGAGTATCATTGCAAAGAAGATCTGAAATTCACAATGAAGCTCAAGTAAATGTGAAGGACATTCATTTTGCTTATTGAAAGCGCAATGTTTAAGGAAGTATTAAGATTAGTTACCCAAGATGAATAAGAAGCCAGGAAAAGAAAGATGCAGAAGTCCCAGTGCTCAGACTCCTGGTAGGAAGAAAGCAACAAAGGATAATAGTAAAAAAGAACAGAAAGCTTCAGCAAAGTGTCACAGAAAAAGCCAACTGGTTTACAAAATTACACAGGATATGCTGGACGAACTGAGGGGAAAAGCCAAATATTTGGCATTGTCATAGTAGAAAAAAAGGAATTAAATAAATCAGAATACAGGTCTGTCAACATATGGATTTTAAAATTCCACTTATGAAATCCAAACAATGACGTACATAAGAAAGGATTTTCTTTACCTTTCGTGGAGGAAATGTCTATGCAAACTTCCAAAAATGAAATGAAAGTTCTTAGGGATTCAGAAACAGCACTTGACTCCTTTTCTAGTATATAAGCTCTCTGAAGACAGGGGTCATATTGCTCTATCTAGACAGGACTGGGAAAATAGTGACATCTACTTGCTGAGTTAATTCATAAACAAAGTCTTGAAGACTAATTATTATCTAAGTAGGTTTCCGTATATTCCCTACTGTGGGCCCTAAGGTCACTGGGGAAAAGATGTTATAGAAAACTGCAATGTCAACAACATCTGAAGGGTGACATTGGTAGTTAAATTTAAAAAGTTAATCAGATATTGTTCATAAATTGGAGAAATGTACAGTAGGATTCTGAATTAGCAAGGAGAAATATTTTTGCTGAAGTAAAAATGTATACAACTGGTATTTGGGGAAATTTTTATTTTAATAAACAAAAATTGATGCTCAAAGGTCCCTAGTCCTAACCAAGGTCAATTTCACTTAACCAGAAATTTAGGAACATCTATTCCTTGAGTTTGTGGTTTAATGTACATTTTTCTTCATTTTGTTTCTAGCACAAAAGTTTGTCTGTAGTGTTACATAAATAAAAGTATTGTGTCTTATGTCATTAAATGATTTTCTTACCGTGTAGTTTGGTTTTGAAATTTTACTGTAAGTTCTTAAATTAAAAACTTTTTTTTACATTTAAAAATTTTGTTACGAGGTAAATGTACTCTCACATTCTTATTTGTGCAGGGTATTTTGAAATATTGCATTTAGTTTAAATGATGTACACGGTATATAGTTAATATCTTGTGGAAATATATTTTGTTATACTATTAAAAATCGATTTACTCTTTACAAATAAAACTTTCTGGCTCTGTTTCTTCTTCTCTAAGCCAATATTCATCACCATATGGGGAGGCACTGAGAACAAAGAGCATCACCATCATGTCAAAGAATCTTGGCTATTGCCAAAGTTTGGATGTAAAAAAGTTGGCATGTTAGGAGTGCAAGTGGTGATGATGCCTGCAGAGGAAGAGAAGCAGGCAGATGTGTCACCATCAGTCCTAGTAGTGAGCTAATTTGGCAAACATGCCATGCTCCTGGTTTGGTCATCAGACAGGGCTTTTTCATTCACCCAAAAATGTTTATAGTCTTGGTCATAACTCGATGGTGACCCAAATAAAAAGAAACCAAAACAGAATCTGTGTGCCAATAAAGTTACATATATGGATAGAGTTTTTTGGAATCAACATAAGCGGAAAGCCAAATGAGTCATCTTAAATATGACTTTATTCAGGTAGAATTAAAGGGAGCTAGTTTTGATAAAAAATAGCGATAATAACAGTAGCTTTCAGTGATTGAGCACACACTATGTACTGTTCTCTTCGTATTTATTATCTCCTCCAATTTTCACAGCAATTCTACAAGTTAGAATTGTATTCCCTTATTTGAGTTGAAAGAATGAAGCAATCCAACTAATATGTCAAATTCCAAAGCCTGTGTGCTTTCCAATAATTTTCTTAATAGCTTGTGGCGCTCTATTCTATCTTATATATTTCAGACACTCTGTCTAAATACTTCAATACCTCTGAGATGGAAAACTCATAGGTGGCAGATCAAAGTACACAGTGTGGCTACCGTGCTGGGGCACAATTTTCATTTTGAAAAGTGAAGTCACTTGATATTTTTGCTTTAATTTAGTATAATTTCTTTGGGTAATCTTTTCTGAGATAATATTTCCTTGGTTCATGATACTCTATTGCCTGCTTCCCTAATTCAGTTGGTTAAGAGTAAGAAAAATCTGAGTCAGCCTCCAATTGCCACTTAAACCTTCTCTTGTTCTCTCACTCCTTTTAAGACATTAAAGCTCTTTCCTGGTATTAAATTCTCCACTTGAAAGAAAAAGCATAGTGTATGCTTTCCTGACTGGACACTGGAGGCTACAGATGCTATACAAGAAATATAATGTGGAGAGGTAGGACAAATTTTTGAAGAATAAGTGCAACATGGGGAGGAACCAGAAGCCTTCACAGGGAAGGCAATACTGGAGCCTACTTTCGAGGGCTGAATGAAATTATATAGCGAAGAAGATGTGGGAGAAAGAAATCCTAATGGCGAAGAAAACAGAAACAGCGCAGTAAAGTAGGAACTGAGTAATTTCCTTCATCTCTAATCCAGCAAAATCTGTTCGTAAAATAGTTAATCATGCATCATTTTGACTGCCAAAAATTGGAAGTTATTTCTTATATTATAAATAGCTATATTCTTACTAGAAATGGTCTCTTTCATGCTGCAGTTTATTCATTACCTTTGCTGTCAAATATTAGAAGATTCTTTTTTTGTTAAAGAATATCAAGGCAGTACATTAATGTAACTTTCCCCAGAGCGTGTCTTTACAAATGGTCTGTTTTCAAAAGTATTCGGATGGGAGTTGAGAGGAAGGAAGCTGACAATCTAATCTAGGGTAAATGATTAAAACTGACACTATAAATGGGTAATTTATAACATGCTTTTTTTCTCTTTAGAAAATTATGGAAACTAGATATTTAAGTATTTCCTCGGGGTTTTCCTTAAGGATCTTTGCATTGTTTCCCAAATTATACGTTGATGATATTTCTTTTGGGAATTATTCATTGATTTTAATTTTAACAGAGGTTGGATATGAATATCCATGTCCTCTGTTTGATTAATTTGATCAGAAATTAAATGTGTAAACTGTATATTTATCCACTCCAATTTTTATTTTAAAGATGGTGTTGTCCTGGTCCATGTATGATGTTTCATGGTGAGGCCCCTTTTCTATGTATATTCACAGTAGAATGTAACTCCCTGCAAACAATATTCAAATGCATTTATATGCATTTAATATATGAAGGTTCCCAGTATATGAGACGCATAGAGTGAGAACTTAATATCTAATTTACCGGTAAGGCTCTCTTCTCTGTCCATACTTTTGTCTCAAGACAGAGAGGCCATCCTTGTCTCTAGGGTTTATGTGAGCTGCCCATCCTAGAAGGCTCTCAAGGATCAGTTCTTTTGTGAATCTTACTTGATATGTCAGCCTTCATTTGCATCATATTACCATCATTTTTGATTCAAAAATTATTATTTTTTTCAGCATCTACCTTTACAAAAAAAAGAACTAGGATCCGAGATGTTAGGTGCTTTGTTAATCATTCAGTTAGTGGGAAAGCAGTGATTAACACTGAGATCCTGATTTTCTGTGACACTCACAATTTACAAACACCCTACGTCTTTGGTCTACTACCATCTAGATAAACAGAAGCTCACTGTTATCTCTTAAATATATACTGTCTTATACAGTTCATTAATTGATGTGATTCTTCTCAAGTACCAACATACCAGTTACTCTAATAAGTTGATCTGATGCTTTTCTTTTTCTACTTGAGAAGATTGGGAACATCTGATCTGCAATCCTACAATTTCATTTCTGTTGATTTCTAGAGTATTTTGTATTTTCACCGTATCTCCTCACCTTATTTTGAAAAACTGAACATTATACGGCTACTTTTGCAAGGTGAACTCCTCCTCCATCAATTTGTATATCAATGATTGCCTTTCTCTAAAAGATTCAATTTCGTCTCCATTTTTTTCTTTCTTTCCAACTAGAAAATGCTCAGGTCCTTAAAATCCTACAAAATGAAAACTACACTAAATTAAAAATCAACCTGTAATAATAAGAGATACTCTCAAAACTATGGGTTTCAATATCAAGCTTCTCAAAACATCCTGATTGTACCCTCTCTTCAGTAAATAAACTCTTGCAATCAGTTCACTGGAAGTGTCCTTAATGGGAACAAGATAAAAAGGAAAATTACAAATGCAGAGTCCTTCATGACTTGATTTCAAATTTACCACAGCATTTAGTACTTCAATCAAAGCTTTCTTTTCTCTGTTCCCTAAGCCATAAATGCAGGTTTTTTTAGTTCTTGACCCTTATTTCTGTCACCTTCTTCAACACTTTGTCCTTCTGGGCTCACGTGGAAGAGTTCCATCTCTCTGTCTATACTTTGCTTCTGTTTTATTTTTTATTTCATCAGGGAATTCATCTTCCCTTCATCTAACGTCAATGATTCCAAAATCTAGATCTCTAGCTTCAGAAATGTTTTTATTCTTGCATATAGAATTTCCTGCTCTCTACTAAACAAACAGCATATTCAAAAACTAACTCATTATCTCTTCGCCATCAACTTTATTTTTCCTTTTGATGTCATTATTTGAAACTTCATTAATAATGTGCAAGAAAATTTTTTCAGTTTTAAGACCAAATGATCAATGAAATTGTTTTTCACAGTATTACAATTTAAATGAATAATCAGATGAGCATCGTGTGGCTCATGAATAAGTCATCTTCCTTCTCAGTGCATGGAATAGATAGTCAGAGAGGTCTGCAGAAGTACAACATGAAGCACAACACACTTAATCAGACAGCACTGAATAAACTGGGAAATGAGGGAGTAAATGTCAAGGGGTCTGCTTTTCTGGCTTTGGCATCTTTCGTCATTAGACCTTACTATAAAAGGCAAATGGGATCTGCCTAGACCAATAATGTATCTACAACACGGACGCAATTAATTATGGGTGTAAAAGAGAGCAGTGTCTGGAATGAAAATTGCTTATAACAGCTTATACAGGAAATACAGGTACCCCTGTATGTGTATGCTGCCTCGGGCGCCTGCGGCACATCCCTCAGATGCAGCCGAAGCTGTAACGCACTGTTCTAAAGGGCTCAGACTGACTCCTTCCTGCCAACAACTCACCTCAAATTTACTGGGCCTATCTTTCTGTATTGTTTTCCAGGATCTTCTCCAGAAGGAGTTGCTTCTTCCAGATGGCAATGCCACCTGGAAATGCAGGGAGTTAACATCCCAGGACAAACTTTAACTAACTGCAACCGTAGTCAGTGGATAAAGGCTACAGGCTTTTAGGTGGACAATTCTGGGAAGCATCTTCTATGATCGTCAGAGGTCTCATGCTGCCCACAGAGAAAACATCTGTAATACTCCTTATATTGGCTTTTCCTCCCTTTTTGTCTCACTCTCTCCAATCCATGATTCCCGAGATCACCTCCCCAAATCTATCTCCATCCGAGTTCTCTTTTTGTTTCTTTTTGGTGACCCTAAATTAAGACAAGTGAGATTTGATATCACTTTTCTTTCTAACTCAGTAATAATTTTTTAATTACTTTTGTGCAAGAAATATTTTCTTCTAAACTAATCTTGTTCATTTGTTTTCCAAATTACAGAAAATTCATCTGTCCTGTTTTCAGTCTTCAGCATTTGGGCGAGGACATGACCCTTTGCTTGAGTGCTCCTTTTCAGTGTATTTTGGCATTTGCTTATTCGCTTACTTCAACCACAATGTAAGCATTAAAAGCTCCTAATTGAATCCCACAATATATTTTCATTTTCTATAATATCCTCTGCAAAGTGTTGATTCTTTTTCATTAATTAATCTGTGGAATAGATAACTGGGGCTCCAGTTTTACACCAATCTCTTCCTCTCTGATCTAAGGGGCTTCTCAGTACATCTGTGTTTTCTCTTTTCAGGCTGCATTTGTCTTTGTTCTAATCAGCATACTGCTCAAGCTGTGGGAATAAGAGCAGAATTTTAAATAATATCTGGTGAGTAGAGTTGCTTCTTTTGTGGGCTAAGCTGAAAACTCACTTCTCATTCTGTGGCGCCATCCTTCCATGTGTATAAAATCAATAAATATTTCTTGCAGTTATATCACCTAAACCCACCCCCAGCCACACTAATGTGCCGTCTGCAGGCAATCACTGGTCTGAGCAAAGGAGACCTAAGTTATTCAGCCTAACAAGCTCTGTGGTCTTGGGTATGTTATTCATCTTCTTTTCTTCTCCATTTTCACATTTTTTAAAATGAGCTGGTTTAACTTAATGGTTTTGCAGGTGCCTTCTAGCTAGAAAAATGTCTAATTACAACAGATGCCTTTTATTTTGTATTATCTTTCCTTTATTATCTAGAAAATGAAGAGGTTTTTTTCTTCCAACAATAACCTCTTTTCCTCCTCAGGGCCAGATACCAGGATAACTTTTTTCCAGCAATTCCAGAGTTCTCTTGTGGTCCCATAAAGCCGCATAGTGTGCCCGCATACACTACAGTAACTTGATTGTAAAGGTTTCAGCTGGTGTCACATTGGTCAGCTGGTTTTCATCCTTCAAACTCCACTTGGTTTATATAATTTTCTATCTCAGCTATAACACTTATATTTAACTTCTAGTGGATGTTAATTTTAAGCTCAAAGCCCAATCTGATGTATTATTTCAGCAGCTTGCCAGAATGAATTATCAGTTTCTTTAACACATTGAATTTAATCTTCTGCCAATAAGAAATTAGCTTTTGCTTAAATATATATTAATTACTGAAACTCAAGTTTTTTTTGTTAGAGATCGTTCCTTTTGGACAGTTTAAAAACCTAAAGGGTTTAGGCTGAGTCTAATCAGCCAAATTCAAATCCAAACTCCCACTCTCACCAAGAGTGGACTTTTACCTCCCTGAGTTTCAAATCCTTCCTTATAGGAAAGGTAACATGTTTACTCAGAGAGCTTGAAAATAAAATGATACAATGTTTATAAACAGCTAACACAAGGCCTAATCCATGATATAGTCTCAACAAATATTACTTTCTAAAGAAATGATAAATGTAAGTCTAACTCACAGGAATTCAAAGGTAAATACATTGCTTCACACGAGTTACCAGCAATACAGAAAGATGTAGTAGAGTCTTAGGAGCCATTATACAGTGGGGACATAGTCCAGGCCTGGGAGTCACAACTAGGTTCAATCCCCCCTCTGCTACTTACTCACGTGTGCCAACTGGTAAATTGTACAGTTTCATTTAGCTGCATATTTCTTGGTAAAATAGATGCCTTACTTATAGGATTGTTCTGAGGATAAAATCAGATTCAATAACAAACACAGAATGCGAAACAAAGCATGAGGCAGGGAGAAGGTAGTCAACCAATGGCGCCTCATAATACCTAATGGAGTTATTAGCCACCTCCTGAGACAGATTTTTTTTTTTTTAAAGATTTTTATTTTTTTCCTTTTTCTCCCCAAAGCCTCCCGATACGTAGTTGTATATTCTTCGTTGTGGGTCCTTCTAGTTGTGGCATGTGGGACGCTGCCTCAGCGTGGTTTGATGAGCAGTGCTATGTCCACGCCCAGGATTCGAACCAACGAAACACTGGGCCGCGTGCAGCGGAGCGCGCGAACTTAACCACTCGGCCATGGGGCCAGCCCCATGAGACAGATTTTTAAATATATCTTATTGAAAGTCTATAATGTAGACCACTTATCAGATAGCATGTCTAAATTTATAATCAGTGCAATATGGGCGTTGTGCAAATATATCCAATATTGGTCCCAGTCTTAAATATGTTTATTCCTTGTGAAGCATTATTTTAAAAACATGGAGGTTTGTAGGCTATAACAGAAGGTTTCCCATATCTTTAAGGGTTTTTTTTTTTTTTTTTTTTTTGGTGAGGAAGATTGGCCCTGAGCTAAGATCTGTGCCAATCTTCCTCTATTTTATATGTGGGATGCCACCACAGTATGACTTGATTAGTGGTGTGTAGATTCATGCCTGGAATCTGAACCCATGAACCCTGGGCCGCTGAAGTGGAGTGTGCGAACTTAACCACTACACCACCAGGGTGGCCCCTGTAAGATTTTTGTTTTTGTTTTTTAAATGAGTCTACAGGTATTGTTTGGAAAGAGATGAAATATCTTTGTGCTTCAGAGGACCCCTGGAATATTCCAGTTTCTTGCTTCACTAAACTAATATCAATTCCGTTCATCAACATAAATATACTTTCCTCTATAAAGCCTTCCCTTACTCTGATCTGGTCTTCCGTGGCTCCTCATAAATGTACTTTATTTTATTAAAATTGCGTGTTTAATTTTCACCAACACAGAGCCTAACCTAAAGTTGGAAACATAAATATTTTCAGAATTCACAAATTACTTGTGATGTCTTATAACTTAATCCATGGTATGTTCATTACCAAGGAGATACCAAGCTAAAAATATAAACAATCAAAGCTATGGAGAATCAGTGTCTATTGTGGGAAAATGTTTCAATAAGATTTTTGTCAGAAAAACAGAAGCTATTCTGTGTTGTGAAGGAATTATGGTTGTTATAGAGAGAATTCAAGATTTACAAAACTACTGAAAAGTAAGGGAGCAAAGGTCATTGAGGCCAGTGCCTAAGTTCTCTTAAGCACCAAGACTGGTACTTCTCAAGAATTCCTCCAGAAGCTGCTTAGCATCCTGCATGAGCCCTCTGAGCATTTATCTGCCCATAAATTGCTCTACAAAATTGTGACCTCTGCTTCTTTTCTACATTTTAGATCTCACATTTGTGCCTCTTATAATGGGGACCAAAAAGTATAGTCTATACTGTTCCTGGCTTCTCTGCAATGCAGTGTAGACCTTAGAAAGAGTTGGCGGTGACAGCTAGTTAAAAAGTCACAGGCTTTGCCGGAACTTAGGCAAAATATTTTTTAAATCATTATATTTTCTTTACAAGATAAACAGAACCACTATTTTATGCAAATTAAGAGGATGAAATTACCTTAGATTGCAGCATGAAGATGTCCCCTTGAGTTGTACAATGTATGAGCCGTGCAAGCAACCATCTAATTACTCTTTAGATTGCTGGATACAAAGGAGGGGTTGTGATGAATTGCATACAGGATGCTAGTTGCTAAGGAAGAATACATTCCATATTAAATCACTTAATTGCCACACTGATTTGTATATTATTGTGAATCTATCAACGAATGACTAATAATTGAGGTTGTGGGATAATTAAATATCTGTGTGGAATAAATAATATGCCAAGATAAGCCAGTAAAGGAACATTTTCAAAGAAGGAGGCTTACTAATTTTATCTACTCTAAGATCAGCATTTAGATTAGAAGTAGCCTAATAAGAATTCTATAAAAAGGAATACCTGAAAGATTTTTCTTTTTTCTCTTTTTTTTCTTTTCTTTTCCTGTTTCCTTTTCTTGCTTTTTAAAAAATATCCTTTTTAGAATATCCTTTTAAATTAAGATATACATACAGTGAAGTACACAAATCTTAAACTTACCACTCAGCAAAACTAATATATGTATGTATTTCTGTAACCACTACTCAGATAAAATATAGAATATTTCCATCACGCCAGGATGACCCCTCATGTCCCATTCCACTCAATGCATTTGAGGTAACTCCTGTTTGCATTTCTATTATCAGAGATTAGTTTTGCCTGTTTTTGAGATACACAGTAAACTATATACATGTTTTTTTGTTGTGTTTGTATCCTTTCATTCAACATAATGTCTGTGAGTTTCAACAATGTGGTGTGTTATCAGCAGTATTAATTTTTACTGCTGTGTATCTCTCCATTGTGTAAATACATTTCACTTTATTTAGACATTCTTTATTTGCTGTTTATTTAAGTTGTTTTCTTTTTTGGCTATTACGAGTAAAGCTGCTATGAACATTCTTGTATATGCCTTTTGGTTGATATCCACGGTTCATTTCTCTTGGGTATATATGTAGGAGTAGAAATGTTGGGTTATATGGTTAGCTTATGTTTAGCTTTAATAGATGTAAAACTATTTTCCAAAGAGGTTGAACCAGCTTACAATTCTCTCAGGAAATGTAAGTTCCGCCTCCTCTACCCCCTCTTCAGCATTTAGAGGGATCATGTTTTAGATATAGTCATCGAATTAGTTGTGTATTGTTATGACAGTATAAATTATTGTTATTAGATTTTCAGACAGCAAAATAGGCCTTTTCGGTGTCGGTTCTATGTTTAATATAGACCTTTTTTTGGTACACATTTGATTTTTGTAACCACCCTCACAGTAGGGATGCAGAACAGTTCCATCACCAGAAAAAATTCCCTTGGGCTGCCTTTTGGAGTCCAACTATTCTCACTTCTAACACTTTAAAACCACTGATCCTTACAGTTTTGCTTATTCCAGAATGTCCCATAAATAATATTACACAGTATTGAATCATTTGCGGCTGGGTTCTTTCACTCAGTTTAATGCCTTTGAGATTCAGTCATGTTGAATGCCTATTGCGAGTTAACTCCTTTCTACTGCTGAATAGTAGTAATTTATTTTATGGATGTGCCACGGATTGTTTATCCATTTGCCCACTGAGTATATTTGGGTTGCCTCTAGTTTTGGTTGATTGTGAATATAATATAATCAATATACTATAAAAAACTGGCAAACTGTTTTCCAAACTGGCTGTACCATTTTGCATTCCCACCAACAATGCATGAGAGTTGTAGTTGCTCCAAAACCATGGCAATGCTTGGTTTTTCAGGATTACTTTATTTTAGCAATGCTAATAGGTATGTGATGGTATTCCACCGAGGTGTTATTTTCACATTTCTCAAATGAAAAATGACATTGAGCAACTTCTCATGAAATTAATTGCCATAAGTCTTCTTTGGTGAAATGTCTGTCTTTTGCCATTTTTATTTTTTGGTGGTAGAGAGTTGTTTGTTTCATACTCCTGAGTTTTGAGGGTTCTTTACATATTTTGCATCCAAGTTGTTTCTTCATTGGAAAAGCTTGACCCGGAAGTCATTTTCTAACTAGTTTCTTAGAGTAGCAGCTGAGAGTAGACATCCTCTATTAATAACCATGTTATTAGATTCACAGTCTGTTAATTTAAAAATCCCTAGCTGCAGAATCTTTGTTGTACTATTTAATCCCTAAACCAAGCACCCTACACAATATTCCTAAAGTGTATCACATATATCAGGTTTCTTTACCTGTTCAATCAAATTATTTCTCCAAAAAAGTTCTTTTTTCTCTATTATTCTATTATTTAATTATAACAAAACATTGTAACCAATTGCTGAGTGTCTATCTCACTACCAGATAGTTAATTCCTTGAGGGGGGTGTTCATGCTGTATTAAAATTTCAGTCCCATTGAATGTCAACGTTATTTGTACTAAGTGTGAATTTTGTTTTCTTCTGAGTAGTGGCATTTGGATAGTCTTTATTTTCTCTCTAATTTATGCATTTTATGCAAGTTACTTTATACACATTTTCCATTATTTTATAGGACTTGTGTAGTTAGAAAAGTTATGTCATATTTTAAAAAATCAAATCATTTATCTTAGCAAGATGACAAATAAGTCATTAAATTATCTTAAAACATGAAAAAGTTATTAATTTAGATTTTAAACTACCCAGTAACATAAAGTATTTATTTCTACCTGATCATAATTTATGAAAGATCCACTCAAATGCAATTAGCTATGGTTTAAAGCATACTGAATTGGCATTCAGGACACTTATGATAAAATCTAGCCAATGAATGTGATATTTACGTGACAATGATCATACTGTTTCTCAGTTTAGGCCTTAGATTTCTAAACTATAAAATCAATGTTTTCCTTCATGATATATGAGATTACTTTCAGCTGTGATGTCTCTCGTCTTCAAAATAGCTTCACTTGGTTCTAAACATGTAACAAAAAAGAAAACACTAGTTTTCAGCCCTGTTTCCTTGGCTAATGGACTCTCAAAAATAGATGTTAACTAACAGCTTAGCGCATAATGCCTCAGGCTATTTGTCATAGAGACGCAAAGTAAATCCCCTCAGAATTCTACTTCAAATAAGAAAAATGTATTTTGTCAGCACTAAGATGTTTTCAAAACTTATCATCACCATGAAATTTGAACCCAGAGAAAAGTCATTTGTATTTTTTAAAAATGGCACAGGGGCTGGCGCCATGGCTGGGTAAGGTTAAAGTTCTGTGGGCTCTGCTTTGGCAGCCCGGGGTCATGGGCTCAGATCCCGGGTGCAGACCTACTCCACTCAACAGCCAGGCTGTGGAGGCATCCCACATACAAGATAAAGGAAGATTGGCACAGATATTAGCTCAGGGACAATCTTCCTCAAGCAAAAAGAGGAAGATTGGCAACGGATATTAGCTCAGGAAGAATATTCCTCACCAAAAAAAAAAAAAAAGGCACAGAAAATTCTACCATTCTTTCAAAATGTGTAAAATGATGTCAGGCAACAGACCTAAGAAACGCAGAAAACTTAGATACACAGAAAGTTGATTTCCTTTTTTATTTGATGTGATCATGATTGCCTTAGTAACTCGATTTATATTACAACATTCATGATGTTCCGTTTTGTTCCCATCAACTCTCTCGTCTGTCATGTCACTCCCTAGACATACAAAGCTTTGTGTCTCAAACTACATAAAACAATAAAACATTTAAATTTGAATGAAGCCTTTATGACTCCATGCTTAACAGCACTCCATTCTGCTGAGAGAGATAAATTTAAAATATGGAAATCTACTATTCTCTTTCAATCCTTTCCATATTTCCATGACCTTGACAATAGAGCCCAAGTCAGTACAACCTAGAAAGCCCTTCCTGATATTGCATTTGTTTTCTCATCAATATCAGCCCAGACACTCTCTTCAGTGCTATTTATGTTATGTCAACTACTTTTTCAAACAACTTCTTTTTAGAAAAAAATGAGTTTTTTTCTCAAAATTAGTTGCTGAATGTTTAAATTTAAAACTCTTCCATCATTGCTTATTTTGTTTTGCACAAATTATTCATATTTAATATTTCAATTTAGCACAAGGAAGAGTTAACCCTGCCTTGTGTGTCAGAGAGCAGGTAAGAGTCAGTTCTCTAACTACATTATAACATCTGTCTGGATTCTAGTTCTGCATACTCTACCATACCTCCCACTCCCTAGATTCTCCTTCACCTGAAATCCTCCATGTTTCAAAGGTGGCATGATAATAAGGTTAAATTTGCTCAGGACTTAGCATCATAGAATCTGGAACCAAGGGGCCAGCCCCGTGGCTGAGTGCTTAAGTTCGCGCGCTCTGCTGCAGCGGCCCAGGGTTCAGATCCTGGGCGCGGACATGGCACTGCTCGTCAGGTCACGTTGAGGTGGCGTCCCACATACCACAATTAGAAGGACCCACAACTAAGATATACAACTATGTACGGGGGAGTTTGGGGAGATAAAGCAGAAAAAAAAAAAAAAGAAAGATTGGCAACAGTTGTTAGCTCAGGTGCCAATCTTTAAGGAAAAAAAAAGAAACTGGAACCAAGCTCCAGATAATAAGAATGGTAATGTAAAAATAATACTAATATTATGAATAATAGGAGCCATAATAATAGCTATTGAGTGCCTTCCATGTGTCTGTTGCCTTAAATAACAACTCCATTAGTTCTTTAATGTAACATTTTAAAGGAGGAAGTATTAACCTCACTTTAAAGAAGAGAATACTGAGGACTGGAGAAGTTAAGTGATTAGCTCACACCATCAAAGGTAGTAGAGAAACTATCATTCAAACACAGTTATGGCCAATACAAATGCTCCTGTTCTTTCCACAATAGTACTTTTTGTCTCTCTCTGCCAAGTAAAACTATGTTATGCAGGTCAATATATTTCATATCTTGGAAAATCACTTTCCTTCTCAAAAATATGGGAATAATATTATCTATATTAAATGTTTTTTGAAGATAGAGTGTGAAAAGATGTTTAAAGCCCCATTCAACTGTATTTTATTAAGTATTCACTCATTCAATAACATTCATTGAGAAGCAACTTTGTAGCAGACTCCTTTCTAAGTGTTCTAAGTATAATAGCAATAAATAAAACTGACCCAAACGCCTTCAAGGCGTTTTTATTCTAGTAGGGAGAAACAGACAATAAGTAAAATAAAAAATCAAAGTGAATGAATCCTTACAGCTATAAGATCCTTAGTCTGCCTTGAACTACAGCATAGGTTTAGGCATAGAGGTGACGGGAGTTCTGCTTGTGAGTAGAATGTAGAAAGATGCCAGAGAATGTTGCTCCCATCCTAAGAATGAGAAAAGCCAGATAATCTACAAAATCATAGTTTTTCTTGACTATCAAAGAGCTGGGCTCACCACAATGAAGGGAACTGGATTCCAAAGAGCAACAAAGGCCTCCAAGGAGAGAGGAGATATATGATCAGTTTCACCTTTGAAAGCATGGGAGGAAAATGCACTCTCCACGGAAGCGGGCAAGAATAAATCAGCTACAATTTTAACAAGCTTCTAAAGGCCAAGTGTGGGCTAGCAGACCAATTTAAAATAGATCTAGACATGGGATAGTTCACACTTGCTCAGAAGCTTGTTTCCATTTGTCTCTCTTGCATTCTCACAAAACGGGTAAGAGCAAGAGAGAGGCCTGAAGGAGGCTTCCTCAATGGTGATACTGGCCCTGATATGATTTTGCCTACATTAAACTCAGCACGCTTGGGGTTAAAACCAAAAGTACTCATTCCCCTGTTTCTCTAAGTTACATTCATATGCAAATATAAGGTTTTTAACCTTTGTATCCCTGAACTTCACAAGGCAAATAGAAGTTATAAATTATTAGAGCCCAGGTGGCCTCATGCTAACATTTTGGCTAGTTACAGGTCCTTTGAAGTTTTATTACAGGGAAACTGATATCCAGAGAATACCAAGAAGCTGAAGCTTCTCAGACCCCAATTCCTGGGCTTCCTGATGCCAGAATCCACCATCCACCAGGGAGGCAAACAGCCAAGGACATCCACCTATGGATTACCTTATCTTATCTCCTTTCCTGTAAGCAGTATCACAGGCCAAATGCAGGCTGCTGAGAAAGTGACAACCAGCAAGGCCACAGGATCTACCTCCTTACAAACAGCCACATTCCTTGCAACCTTTAAAATCCCTTGTGTCCTATCTTTTGGGGAGACAAGATGAATTTGAGGCCTCACTCTCGTCTCCCGGCTGACATCACCCAAATAAAAACCCTTTCCTTGCCGTAAGCCTGGCATTCCAGCTTTATTTGGCCCCTCTTATGTGAAGGGTAAAGAAATTATGTTTGTGGCCGGTAACAATGGCACAGTTCCACAGAAGGTGACGGTTGCTGGTGTGGGATAGGCACAAACACTTCTTAGAACCCTTCTCTCAAACATTATTAATATTTGTAAATATTAATAAAAAAGCTTTAAACCACTAGAGGAAGAACATCAAAACCTCTGGTACTCAAAGGCACTGTTGGAGAAGTAAAAGCAGAACCCTCTGTCTTTCTGAGGTTGAAAAATAACCCCCTCCCCAGGAAACCAAGTGAAGATCCAGGATTTTCTCGTTTTTGTGGTTGATGATGATAATGCATTTTGGAAGAAATGTAGAAGTAAAAGCCACCTGCTTCTGGAGGAGAGCAGGAGAATTTCTCATGCCCAAGATCTACAACAGACACAGGAGGTATTGGCTATAATAAAGAAGGGAGTGAAGGAATGCATAGAAGGCTCAATCTTCAACCCAGGAGCACAAATCTTACCAATAACAGAGGTTGGACCAAGAGGATTAAAATACCTTTCCTGCCAGCACCACAAGCTTAACACTGAATAATAAAGGGTAAATGGAGGAATGTGAAGTGTGTGGGGAAATAAGAATAACAATAGCAACAACAAAACCCAAATATAGCTCAACTAGTGACCAGCCTGACCCAACCCCACACACTAATGACTTGACAGATGAAAACATCTGGCCATTCCCAGCTGTAAATGTCTCAGTACCTACGGTTGTTTGTCTACACACAAAATTTTGTACTCAGTCAAAAATAACAGATATGTGAAAAAGCAACAAAGATGATATACTGTCAATGATAAAGAACACAGAGATGAACGACATGATGAAATGATCCTCCAAGGATTTTAAATATCTATGGTCACTAGGTTAAAGGTTTTAGTGTGTTGTGAGTTGAACTGTGTCCTCCAAAATTATGTGTTGAAGTCTTGACTCCAGGTACCTATAAATGTGTCCTTATTCAGAAATAGGGTTTTAGCAGATATAATTAGTTAAGTTAATGTCAAGTCATAGTGGATTAAGGTGGGCTCTAAATACAATATGGCTAGTGTCCTACAAAGAAGAGAAGACACAGATATAAAAAAAACACAGAGAAAAATGCCACGTGAAGATAGAGGCAAAGATTGGAGTGAAACATCTGCAAGCCAAGAAATACCAAGGATTGCCAGCAACCAACAGAAGCTAGAAGAAACAAGAAAGGGTTCTTCTCTAGAGACTATGGAGAAAGCAAGGCCTTGCTGACACCTTGCTCTCACATTTCTAGTCTCCAGAACTGTGAGAGGATACATTTCTGTTGTTTCAAATCACCCAGTTTGCGGTGATTGACTACAGCAGCCCTAGGGAACTAGTATGTAGTATAAATGGTGGATAACGTGCATGAATAGAATAAGCAGTGGGGAATTTCAGCAGAGACATGAAAAGTTATTTTAGAATCATTTGAGATGGCTAGAAAGAAAAATATGATATCATAGATAAGATATTCCTTCAATGGGTTTATCAGCAAAATAGACAGAACTGGGGAAAGAGTCAAATAGCTCGAAGAGAGTTCAAAGAATTCATCTAAAATGAAGTACACACAAATAAAAGAATGAAAAGCTAGAGCAAAGAATCCAAGCGGTATGGGTCAATATCAACGATCTTGGCCTCATTACATAATTGGAGACTGAGAAAGGGAAAAGAGGCAGGTCAGAAGAAATATTTCAAAATATAATGGTTGAGAATTTTCAAGAAGAATGAAAGGAGAAAAGAAAAATAGTCAAATACAGATTTAAGAAGCTCAGAGCATTTTCTTCTCAATTTTCTTAACCCATGGTCTTTGCTCTGCCTCTGCTCTGATGTCACCAGTGATGAGCTGTCTCTTGCCTGTCTTGGGTTCCCCATTCTATTACTGTGAAAGGGCATGATTTGCTTGCTGCAAGAAGAAAAATCAGTACATCAAGAGGCAAGACAGTGGTAGAGATAGGACTTTTATTAAGTGATGAGCTAGCTGATTCGAAGATGGTGGATTAGCATCCTAAAGAACCATCTTAAAGGGGTACAGAATCTTGAAGCAGTTATACAGGGAGAGTGGGCTATAGAGGGGGTCAGGAATGTTGAGCCCCCCCTGGCAATGCAGAGTGGGAGTAGCCACATCAAACCTTTCAATGATGGGTGCTGGTATAGAATCTCTGTTCAGGGGTTGTTACATTCCTAAGAAACTCAAAAGAACTAAACTATGTATTATCACAGCTGGGAGGTACATACATAAGCAGGGGCCATAAAATCTACAGAGCATGTATATTTCCTGGAGGGTGCATATCCAGCTGAGTTAATTAATCAAAGGTCATTCAAAGTTACAATATGGCCTCTTTTCTATAATATGGCTTCTCCTGCACCAACCTTGTGTTGAACCACCATCAATTCCACCATTGAACAGCTGTTTTGCTGATGTTGTTGTCGTTTTGTTGCTATTTTTACTTTAGTTTTAGTGTTCTACTTTATATTCTTCTAAGTCATACTAAAGCAGCCATCAGGCAACATAGACAACCTCTTGTTCTGCTTCCACATACTAGCCCACACAACATGGGAAGATTTCAGATTTGTCTGTGCTCCACAAGCTAAAAATAGTCCCAATTACTTCTACTGTTCTCATGACCAGATTTCAAGATCTTTTGACATCTTTTAAGTTTAAGTTTATTCATTATTCTTCTTCTGGCTGAGCAGTAGCCTGGACTGAACTCAATTTTCCTGGGACTAGAATTGTATCTCTACATTTACTGGTTTAGCAGTTACATCAAAAGATTGCTATCATTTAAAATTCTTCCTGTTCAGTTTGTAGCTTCTAGTATTCACCATCATTACAAAAAAAATATGATTTTTATATGTCATGCTACTATGTTATATGGTATATAAGAATTTTTGTTATGTTGAATATAATTCATATTTTTATTCATATGCTATAATATAGCCCTGTGTTCAACCTCTTGAATAAAAAGGGAGAAAGAAATTACTGACATTATTGAAGCATCTATTAAGTGTAAGGTACTGTGCAACTTTTGCACACAGTTCCTCATTCATTCTCAAATCAGCCCTGTAAAGTAAGCATTATCATTTCCATTTAAAAGAGGAAAACCAGGCTCAAACAATTTAACTAAACTAAATCTAATGTAGCTAAACCTAAATTTATACAACTTGTGAGAAAAAATAAAACTGTGAGCAATTATCTATCATCAAAACCCAATAATACATACAATTTGTTATCTTCAGAGAACAGCAAATTGGAGTAGTTTGAGTATATTTTACGCTATTATTTACAAAAACAGACCATATATTTTCATGTTTTACAATAACATGCATGTGAGAATTTGTGAATTTTTTCATGTATCTAGGACAATATATATTGGCTGTTTAATACTCTGTAACATTTACAAGAACTAGGATTCATATGTCCCGGAGCACAAAGTTTGAATGTAGAAGTATTTCACAATGATCAAATGAACAACCATGTATAAATGATTATAAATGATTTAACTAGTGATATCTTCTCTTAAATTAATATTATACAGTATTGAGAATTAAATAACTAAACATCACTAAACTCTACATCTTAGTATGCTAGTTCAACCCAATTAGGAATCACATGCCAAATGGTATGTAAAGGAGAACTGCAGTTTTTCCTGGGGAGTCATGGTAAGTACCCAAGAACACTTTCTTTGTGTTAACCATCTTCTCCCAATCCTCCCGCTACTGATTTTCAACTTGGATAGGTAAATCTAGCCTTATTCACAGCTTTGATCTTTAGAGATTTTGGCAGCCCTTGATTTCTTGATTCTTACATGGATGCATCTTACACAGCAACGCCTGCCTTAGCTCCAGCATTGTGGGATCCAGTACTGACAATACGTTCTTGATTATTGCATCGCTTTCTAACTCAACACTGGCAATGACTGGATGACCGCTTTTTGGCCCCCCTGTCTCCAAAATTTGCATGAGAATCAGATTTAGAGAACATTTATATTTAGCTAGTTCAGCTATCAAAATGATTTTTAATTAGCTTCCACTTGCTATTCCCAGAGAATCACAACATTGGCTAAAATGCCTTATCTCACTGGCTTAGTTATTTAATTGATATTCCTGGCCATTACTTCTGAAATATGGTAGATGTGCCCATACAATTGTTGATGCCAACAGGAAATACCAAAACCACTTCACCAATGTGCATTCACTTATGCATTTTACAGTTTTTGGAGAAAGAGGTGGAGTTTATGTGTAACCCTTGCAAGAGAATTCGCATGGACCCCCATGCCTTCTAAGGTGGTCAGGAACTTCATCTGGTTATTGTGACCCTTCAAAGCCCACAAATCCCACTAAGTACAGGGGAATGGCAGAAACCAGGAATGCTTTTGAAAACCACATGCTAATGAGGCTCTAAAAGACCTAGAGGACCAATGAATGCGTCTGAAAAAGAAATCTACCAGCTAACTACAATGCCGATGATTTTAAGGAAAGGAAGACCAAATTTTAAATGGAACTTCTAGGTCAGAAGTTAGCTTTTTGATGAATGAGTGCTTCGTAACTATTATTACTTGAGATAAGCAATGGTAAATAGCTCTTTGTTCCACTTTTTAACAGATACCCAAAACATAATCTTCAACCATGATTTATTTCTTTATCAATACCACAAAATTGTGCCTGGTTTCTGGAGCGGTTTAAAGAATTAGGCAGCTGACAAGTGACATTGGAAGGTTAATCTCATTACTCTGCACTCTGTCCACATCAGTCTGGCCTTCTGCACAATGAGGAGGAATTATCTGTGGACAGTACAGCAGTGATGTGAAACAGTTTGTGAGCATTATACGGAAAGAGGGGATACTCCACTTTCATTTTCCCCTGAACACTGCAATGTAATCCTGATCTTCCTTGGACTTCTAGCACTTAAAGAGGCACTAAAAGAGAATATCTCTGGTAATCATGAAAATACAATTTTAATAGAAGTAAAGCTAATTCGACTGGTTGCCATGACTAAATGAAATAAGTACATAAAACACTTGACACTGTTTCTGGCCCATAACCACTAGAATATTATATATTTCTTTCCTAATGGGGGTTAAGGCATTTATATTATCACAGTAAGGTGTTTGATTAACATTAATATTTATTTTTCTAATGCATAGGCAACACTAGGGTGGACTCAATCTTTCACGTTTTTACCAAGCGATCAGCATTTTAAAATATTGCCTTATTTGAAACACTTTCCTCAGCTAATCTGCAGTACCATGCCCAATTCCTGCAAAGCACCCCAGGGGATATTTCAAAAGCGAAGAGGTCTCTGTGTCTATACCTTTAACCACACAATTTGAATGAGACAACTAGAATAGAAAAGTCATTAACAGGAGAGTGCATATATAATACAGTATGTTGGTAGATAAGAGTCAGGATCATGTCATGATTAAGTACAGGATCTTTGTCTAGTGCAGGCTCTGAAACTTAGGAAAAGTAATGTATGCTTTCTTAATCCATTTTTTTTCTCTGTATGTAACAGGAATAGTGCTACGTCCCCTGTAATGTTCCTATGAGGCTTAATGTGATCATGTGTGTAACGCATTTAGCTTTAGAGAATGTCCAGTGATATAAGGGCTCATGTTAATAAAACTCCAAACTGTGAATGCACATAAACTTGACTGATTGATGACTGAAAAGGTAGGCAAGGATTTTATCACAGCATCTCTGGTCCCCTCTTTCCATCCTCATTGCCTTCCCGTGTGGCATCAGTCCTGGGCTATTTCCCTGTTTGTTGGGAAATTTAACAACTGTACTTTAAAAACAAATGAAACGTAAAAGGAGAAATTGTGACTTACTTCTCCATGTAATACTATCCTCTTTTCATCTATGTGGTTGTCATCTTCATCCTTGTCATCATTTGATTTCCGTTGAATCATTTTGTTTCTTCCTAGAAGACTATAGTCCAATGACTTAGTTTGCTTTCCTGCACTGGCAACTTACTTCCTTATTGTTTCTCCATTTATTCAGCTATGGTCCTTATATATAGTCTCATCCATTCATTATCTTAAGAACTCAGTTTTAAGAATTATTAGTCCAGTGCAACTTATTTCTAAAATGAAACAAAAAAGTAAGGTTAAAGAGCAAATATATCTATGAATGCAAATTGGATCACATGCTATAATAGTTACATAAGGCTTTTTATTATATTTTATATCAATACATATTTTCAATTTGACTAACATTACACATTTTCATAGAAAAACTCCACAATATATTAAATTGAATAAAGTTGGTGAGAAATGGGGTTTTATTCTGTATATGGCTTCTGCTTTGTCACTGGGACATTTTATTTCACATTTTCCCATTTAATTACTCAATGGAAAATTGTATTAAACAAATATTTATATACAGGGACTGCTATATGATTTGGAGTATGAAAGTGAAAATGTGTAAGGCATGGGCTATATTCTTTGACATTTCACATTCCTAAGGACTTGCTATGATTTTTAAAGTCTAAGAATTCTACTTATGGGGCCGGCCCAGGGGCGCAGTGTTTAAGCGCACATGTTCTACTTTGGCGGCCCAGGGTTTGCCGGTTTGGATCCCAGGAGTGGACATGGCACTGCTTGGCAAGCCATGGTGTGGTAGGTGTCCCACACATAAAGCAGAGGAAGATGGGCACAAATGTTAGCTCAGGGCCAGTCTTCATAAGCAAAAAAGGAGGATTGGCAGCAGATGTTAGCTCAGGGCTAATCTTCCTCAAAAAAATTAGAAAAAAAGAATTCTACTTTCTTTTCTAATTTCTTTAAAATTAGTTCATAAATATATTTTGAATATGGAATATTTCACAAGTAAGAACAATAAAACTTCTATGATCATAGACTATCAAGGTTGATGTGACTTTAAATGTTGTTTTTCACAAGTCCCCATATCTCTTTCTCATCCATAATTTTACTTCATGAAAGAAAGGAAAGAAATCCGTAGAAAGAAGAAGTCTTCTGGGATTTACAAAAGATGAATAGGAAAAAGGGCATCCTAAAGAATTTTACCAAACAAGGTTGAATGTCCAGTTGAGAAGATTTATATAATATACAAATATTCTATTTATTTTTCTTAAGTTAAATTGAAAAATCAGATATTCCTATTACATAAGAGCTATGTGTTGTGAAGGAAAAGGTCAGACATGGAGTCACATACAGCAGAAAATAAATCTCAGATGGGCTCCTGATTAACTCTCTATTTGGACAATTTTTAAAATTTCTTTGGTCTTGGTTTCATTATCTGTTCATTGAGCATGATAATACTATATATGTAATCAGATTTTTTTCTTTCTTTTTTTTTGCTGAGGGAGATTCACCCTGAGCTGACACCTGCTGCCAGTCTTCCTCTTTTAGTATGTGAGCCACCACCACAACATGGCCACTGACAGACAAGTGGTGTAGGTCCACACGTGGGAACTGAACCAGGGCTGCTGAAGCAGAGCGTAGCAAACTTAACCACTAGGCCACTGGGGCTGGCCTGCAACCAGATTTATTTTGAGCTTTAAATGAAAAATATGATTTGGTACAACTATTAAATACTCAAATAATATCAAGTCCCACTAACTAGGAATTTTATAAAATGATCCATTGATATGGAAATACTTTCAGTGCATTATCCATAACTTAATGTTAAGACATTGCTGCTCAAGCAAAGTGGATTACTAGCAAGTCTCTGAAGGTTTATAGCTTTAGGCTTTAGCAATTATATATTTCTATTTGGTCCCTCAAAAATTGTTACCTCTACTCTTATCACAATAAAAAAAGTACTCATTTGAGGAGTCATCAGAAACCTGTTTATCCTAAAGTTTATAACAATCCTAACAAGAATTCATTGACTCATTTATTCATTTACTCAAGAAATACTGATTTAGTGCCTACTGTTTGCCAGTTACTGGGCCACGTAATGAATATACCATGTCTTCACGGTATTATGTCAATAACTGTAATTTTAATAGGCCCCAAATGTTTTCACACACCCTATTTTATTGAGTCCTGATAATGACACGTAAGGTAGGTATTGTGAATATTGAGGCAATTTCACTGACGGAAAGACTAGTTATCTGAGATACTAAAAGAATTTCTTACTTTGCCTCATAATTCCAAATCTTATACCAACAAAGCACAATTCCTAACAGGAGATTTTCTTCAACTGTCAGTACACAGCACACTTAAATTGTGACAAAATTGTCAATGGATGTTGGCTCGTCATTGTTTTTAGAGCTCACATCAGAATATGCATTGTCCATTACCAAATCATATGTAATTTTTTATACTTGACATTTCAAATAGCCTGCATCATGCCTCCTTTTCCATCAGTGCATAAAATTGAGAGCTGACTTGGAGTTAGAGAAAGCTTATATTGAACAACTTCTTTAATCTAAAAGTTTCTTTCACTCTTACAATTTTCTGCTTATTGCTCCAGCTAGAGAATAATAAATGCTTGATTACTTGCTCTTTTATAGCTGCAAGTATTGTCTGTTTCTAGAAAACAGGGCTATTTGTATATTACATTTTACAAAAGATTAGATCTATCACCTCATTACCTGGGGAGTATGCCTCCATACATAATGTTTATCCCACAATCTTTCTTCTATTCTACCTACTTCAATTATCTTTCTCCCCTTGTTATGGCTTGGCATGTATTGCCTGAATTACTAGGCCATGAAATGTTCTTTTCCCTATAATTCAGTCTCTGGCATTTTCAAATCTTCCTTATGAGAGATATCAAAAAGAAGCACCTCATTTCTTTACAGAATTAATAAGATGTATGGTCTTCATTGCAACCTTTTTAGCTAATTAAAATGAAATTGGAATGCATATGGTAGAGGAAAATGTCTAAATTTACTGCTGGAAATATTCGTGACTTTTAAATTTTATACTTTTAAAATTGTACTATTATTTGTTTATTCAAATATATACAAATATATTGACTCTTGTTGCACAAAACAATGAAGGTGGAAAAAATAATTTTATTCTTCATTGCTGTTCATGGCACTCTGCCACAGCGATTTTAATTTGTGATTATAATTCATTAAGAACAATAAAGAGATTTCTGATTCTTACTAAATTTGTTTTCATTTCGTTTTACTCAAACAATGAAAATTGCATCCTTAAAGCACCAGCTCACAATTTCTGCATATTAAAAACTAAATAAGCTCAAATGCATAGGAACATTATCTGAAGATATTTATGACCATTTTAAAATAACACCTTGAACTGTCCATATACAGAGAGCAATTATGTATATTAAAAAGCAATTAGGTCAAACTAAGGCCTGAATTACACACAAATGTAAATTAATTCTGATTGCTTTCTTGGTATTACAAAGTTTGAAATTTGAACATCTGTCTCATGGGTACAATCTAATATGTAATCATTATTTTGGCTAATATTGACAATTATGTTTATAAGCTTTTCTCCAAAATGTGTTTGAATGGGCATAGACAAATATATAAACTATAAGACAAACAGCCACATTGCATAGGGAGATAGCTGGTCTATATACTCTCCTCAGGCTTTCAAATTCCAAAAATTTCACTATCATTCTCACAAGTACTTTTTAATGAGTTTATTCTTTTTTTTTTCCCCTGGAACTTACATGACTGCATGTCTTTTTTTTCAAATGTACCAACGTGAGTGTTTGAACTTGACAAAAAAAGAGCACAACGTCATGCAGAAATGAGCATTCTATCTGAAATAGGCACATTTAAGAAATATTTTCTAGGAAAGGTTGGTTGCAAATGTGTTCTTCTATGGGTGAGCCAACTTAATCTAAAGGGGCTATATTCAGATAGAACATCTTAATCACTTGTCAGACTGTAAGAATTGGAACCTATATCAGATAAGTTTGAGTAGGATGGAAAGGCAAGAAAGTGACACACACAAAAAGCACCCAGAAACACTTTTTATGTGTGAATAAGTAAATTGATAGGTAAGAATTTAACACACTCATTCACATTTCCACAAGCTTGACCTGTGTATACATGGATACTGAAAAGGAAATGATACTAAACCTTCATTCACTTATTTATTCTACATATTTTTGCTAATCTCTACAGGGTCCAACTCACATGGGTCAAAAGTTGAAAGAGATAATATATTTGCTTCCAAAGAGCTCACTAGTAAAGATACACACACACACAACTATGTATTCTATATTAAACGTGATGCAGAAAAACTAAAGTACTATTCAACACTAAATTAACAAAAAGTAGGTGTTTTATTTACCAAACATTGAGTGAGGAGAAAAGTAACACGTGTTCTTCCAATAATGCACGCAAAAGCGATAGTGCAGGTAGCAGAGAGTTATGGTCAAGACGTGAATTTTTTATTGCTTTTAGGACATGCTTTTCTATTGTTTCTTGAAATATGATAGAAGAAAGTAAGAAAGTTATTTTTTTCCTTTACCATAGGAAAGGAATTAAGCTGGAAAGGTTAGAAAATCAGCTTTCAAAACTGTTCCGAACTTCCAGTTTCAGCCCTGACATGTAAAGACTTTGGAAGTTAGAATTCCCACACTTACAACAAGGAAAAGCTGGACAAACAGAAAATCAATGACTTTTCTAAGTCAGAAAACTGAGGAAACAAGCAAAATTCAGAGACACAAGCATATCCCAAAAATCACAGCCTAGATCTGCTTACCTGAGGAGAATCCACTGGGTCCACAAACTGGTAGAAACACTTAATGCTAATTTTGATAAATTGGTAGAGTCTGTGTGTGGACTACCTTGAAAGTGAGAAATTCCTGAGCACAGCAGCCTTAAAGGAGCCCTCACACTTTTGTAGACTATCCCACCAGGAAACCCACCTGATTCTCACTAAAGATTTGAGAAAGATTTACCTGTGAGCCTGGCAGAGAAGAGGCAGAATAGTCGTTGTGAAATATGCTGGAGCCTTCTGCATAACAAACACCTTCCTTTCAGAATAGACTTCACCAGAGCCTTCTTATCCCAGCTTTGGGGAGGAGATTTTTCTGTCACTCCAGCTTGCTCTGGCATTCCTGTCTCATTCCAGGTGGAAAAACAAATAGAGGTAGGACCTTCAAGGAAATAGTGATGGGAAGCTTTAGTCAGAATAGGGAGCAGAGGCAGGAGGAGAAAAAGCTAAACCACTGGAGAAATGTTTCTGGAGTTCACAGCCCTGAGATATAGTCCCAGTAAAACACTGAACTTTAATTGGAAGATTATAGAACACTCCCTGTTGCCCACTTTTTACTAGCACACCAACAGGAACCCAAAATAAAAAATAGTGGATTGCATCTGAAAAAGCCATAAGACAGATTCTTTCTGAAGAGGAACACTTAGGGAAGCCCAACATCAAGGAGGAGATAAAAACAAGGACCATAGAAGGGTTTGAAGCTTCCGGCTACAAAAACCTATAGCTATAACAAACACTAAACAGAGTCCAATTCAAAGCCATATTAACATAAATCCCCACACCTAAGTCCTATTTAATTCAGTTCTTACTACTTGATATAAAATGCCTGACTTTTAGAAAAAAAGTAGAAGAAATTAGAAGTCATGATAAAAGGCGAAAGGATACGCATGATGAAGAAAAAAGCAATAATCAGAACCAGACTCAGAGAGAGAATTTAAAATAACTATGATGAATATGTTAAGGGCACTATGGAAAGAGTAGACAACCTACAAAAGTAGGTGGGAAATGTAAGCAGAGGGTCTAAGAGAGTCAACAGGAAATGCTAGAAATCAAAAACATTGCAGCAGAAATAACTAATGCCTTTGAAGTGCTCATCAGTAGACACAACATGGATGAGAAAAGAATCAGTGTGCCTGATAATGGGTCAATTTAAACCTCACAAAATGAAATGAATGAAAAAAAGAAGTTAAAAAAACTCCACAGAACATCCAAGAACTGTGAGGCAATTTTCAAAGGTGTAACATAGGCATAATTGGAATACCAGAAGAAAAAAGGAAAGAGAATGAGGCAGAAGAATATTTGAGGAAATAATGGTTAAATTTTCAAAAATGAATGATATGCAACAAACTACAGTTTTAGAATGCCCAGAAAATACCAGATAGAATAGTTACCAAAACAAATAAATAAAAATCCTAAGCATATTATATTCAAATTGCAGAATACCAAAGACAAAAAGAAAGTCTTGAAATGACCTGGTGGGTTGAAATTGAGAAACACCCTACCTGTAGAGGAACAAGGGTCAATTACAGAAGAGTCTTTAGAAACCATGCAAGCAATAAGAGAGCAGAGTAAAATCCTTAAAATGTTGAAAGAGAAAACTAACAATCTAGAAAGCTATACACAGTAAATTATTACTCTTCAAAAGTGATGGGAAAATAAGGATTTTCCCAGTTAAACAAAAACTGTGAAAACTCATTGCCACTAAATCTACCCTGCAGGAAATGTTGAAAGAAGTCCTTCAGGCAGATGGAAAATTACATAGGTCATACACTTAAATCTACATGAAGAACAGGAAAATATCAGATAAAGGATAAATAAATATAACATTAAACTTTGATTTTTTAAAAATTTCAATTGATATTAATAATAAACTATTTTTAGTGGTTACACTAGAAACATATTGGACATTTATAGCATATGGATAAATGAAATTAATGACAGCAATATCACAGGGGCTGTATGTAGAAAGTGAGACTACTTGGTTATAAGTCCCTGCACTACACATGCATTGATATAATATTATTTGAAGGTGACATTAAGATAAAAATGTATATTGCAACTTCTAGCACAAGCACTATATTTTAAAATATAACTGATATGCTAATAAAGGAGATAAAATGGAATCATATAAAATGCTTAACTAAAACCAGAAAAGGCAAAAAAGAGGTGAGGGGAAGAAACAATGAAGAAATTATAAATATTAAATACTATCTAAACTAACTAACTAACAAAAGTTACTAACAATATCAACCCAACTAACGATAATCACTTTAAATGTGAATGTTTGGAACAGACCAAAAAAAGATAGAAATTGTCAGAGAGTATAAAAAATCAAGAATAAATTATATGTTGTCTAAACCAAGCCCACTTTACATATAAAGTCACATTTAGGCTAAAAGTAAAGAATGGAGAAAGATATACCATGCTAACACTTACCCAAAGAAATCTGGAGTAAGTATATTATTTTCAGACAAAGCAATTTTCAAAAAAATAATCATTTCCAGGGATAAAGAGGGGCATGCATAATGACAAAGGTGTCAATTCTCAAAGAAAACATAACGTTCTTAAACGTGTATATAGATAACAACAGAAAGGCAAAATATATCGGGCAAAAACCGATAGCACAGCAAAAATAAAAAGATAACTCCACTATTATTGTCAGAGACTCCGACAACCCTCTGTTAGGAACTGATGGATTAAGCGGGCAGAAAATCAGTAAGGACATGGCTAACCTGAACAGAACTATCAATCAGCTTGACCTAATTGACATTTACAGAATATGTCATCCCACAACAGCAGAATACACATTCATTTCAAGCTCACATGGAATATTCATCAAGATAGACTCTATCCTGGGCCAGAAAACACAACTTAAAAATGTAAAGTTAGAAATTATGCAAAGCGTGATTTAGATCCAAATGGAATTAAAGTAGAATTCAATAACAGAAAGACAGCAGAAAATCCCCAAATATTTGCAAATTAAACATCACACATCTAAATGACACATAGGTCAATGAAGTGTCAAGAAAAGTTAAAGTTTTTTTCAACTAAAATAAAATTAAATCATGCCACATCAAAATCTGCGGGACGCAGCCAAAGCAATGCTTAGAAGGATCTTATAGAATTAAATTCATGCATTAGAAAAAAATCTAAAACTTATAACTTTTCTTTCCCCTTTAGCAAACTAAAGAAAGAAATGTAAGTCTAAACAAATCAGGAGAAATAAAAAATAAGTAAAATTTAGAAGAGATATTAGTAAAATTGAAAACATGAAAATCATGGAGAAAACCAACAAAGCCAAATGCAAGTTATTTGAAAAGATCAATAAAATTGACAAAACTCTAGCCAGTCTAACTGTAAAAGACAGAAGATACAAATCACCAATACCAAATATCAAAGATAATTATTTCTAATTATCCAATGAATATTAAAAGGATAATAAAAGAATATTATAAACAATTCCATGCTTACAAATTTGATTACTTAGATGAAATACACTAATTTCTTGAAAGACAAACTATAAAACTCACACATGGAGAAACAGATAGTTTAATAACCCTATATCTATTAAAGATATTGAATCAATAATTAATAATGTTCCAACAAAGCAGGCATCATGCTCAAATAGTTTTACTGGTGAATTCTATCAAACTTTTAAGAGACACCACCAATTTTTCAAGATCTCCTCCAGAACATAGAAGCAAAGGAAATAACTTCGAATTCATTTTGAGTCCAGTATTATCCAAATACCAAAACTAGAGAGAAACAGAAATGAAAATCACAGACAATAAATTTCATGAAGTTAGATGAAAAAAATCCTCATAATATTAGCAAATCAAATTTCACAATATATAAAAAGGATTATACAAAGTGGTAAAGTGTAATTTATTCCAAGTATGCATAGATGTTTCAAGATTCAAAAGTGAATCAATGTAATCTACCACATCAACACAATACAAAAAAAATCATATGATCATATCAATTGGTATAGAAAAAGCATTTGACAGAATCCAACACTCATTAATGACAAAAACTTCCAGCAAGCAAGAAATATGTAGGAACTTCTTCAGGCACACCTATTCAGCATCATAGTTTTAGTCCTAACTAGTGCAATAACATAAGAAAAAGGAAAAAATATATACAGATTGGAAAGAAGAAATAAAATTGCCTTCATTTGTAGATGACTTTACTGGCTATGTAGAAAATCCCAAATATTCAACCAAAAAATTCCTGGAACTAATAAATGAATATATGAAGATCACAGGTATGAGGTTAGCATAAAAAGTCAATTCCTTTCCTAAATAACAGCAATAAACTATTGAAATTTGAAATTTAATAAAATACCATTTATAATAGCTCCAAAAAACCCAAAATGCTTACATATAATGAACAAAAATAGGTACAAAATCTGTTTTCAGAAAACAACAAACACTGATGAAAATAATCAAAGAAAATATAAAAAATGGAAATATATTCCATGTTCATGGATTGAAAGACTTAATATTGTTAGAAGTCAATTCTGCCAATCTTGATCCATAGTTTGAATTCAATCCCCATAAAGATCCTACCAAGATAATTTGTAGATATTGATAAACTGATTCTAAACATTATACGAAAAGACCAGGACAGACCAACACACACTGAAGAAGAATGTTGGAAAATACACACTACCAAATTTCAAGACTTGTTACAAAAGTAGCTAGAGCAGACAAGCCAGCATGGTATTTGAGAAAGAATAGACACATAAGTCAATGGAACGGAATAGAGAACACAGAAACAGACTCACACAAACATAGTCAACTGGCTTTCGACAAAAGTACAAAGGCAATTTGTAGAAGCAATAGCCTTTTCACAATTCGTGCTGCAATCGTGGGCCATCTATATGAAAAAAAAAAAGTATCTAAAAAGTACCTAGACACAGACTTTGCACCTTTCACAAAATTAACTCAAAACAAATCATACACCTATATGTAAAATATAAACATATAAAACATCCAGAAAAAACATAGGAGAAAATCCATGTGACTTTGGATTTGGTGTTGAGTTTTTAGATGCAACATCAAAAGTATGATTTAAGATTGAAAAATAGACAATTTGAACTTTATAAAACAAAAAAAAGAATTCTGATCTGTGAAAGAAATCAATAAGTGGATGAAAAGACAAGCAACATACTGGAAGAAAATATTTCTGAACCATGTACCTGATAAAGGACTTGTAAGTAAAATATTCAAAGAACTCCAAACTCCACAATAAAAAACAAAACAAAACAAAAAAACATTGAAAGATGGGCAAAAGATCTGAAGACAAACCTCATCAAAGAAATTATAGGGAAAAGCCAATGAACGTATGAAAGTTTGCATAACATCATTTGTCATTAGGGAAATGCAGATGAAATCAACAATGAAGTATTACTACATATTTGTCAGAATGGCTAGAATCAAAAAAAAAATCAGATGATGCTAATTGTGAAGAACTTTTGTTCATTTCTAATGGGAATGCGAAATCATATAGCCATTTTGGAAGATAGTCCGGCAGTTGCTTCCAAAGTTAAATGTAGTCTTACTATGTGATCCAGCAATTCACTCTTATTTACCCAACTGTTTTGAATACTTAAGCCCACTCAAAAATCTAACATGCATGTTTACTATAACTTTATTCATAATCAACACAAGCTAGAAGAACCAAAACATCCCTCAATAGATGACGACTACACAAACTGTAGTACATCTGTAAAATGCCATGCTATTCATCGATAAAAAGGAATGAGCTACCAATCCATGCAAAGTCATAGGTGAAACTTAAAAGAATATTGCTAAGTGATATAAATCACTCAAAAAAGCCATGTACTGTATGATCTCACTTTTTTTGACATTCTGGACAGGGAAAACTATAGAGACATTAAACATCAGTGGTTTAGATTTGGGGGAAGTGCTGAACAGGTGAAGCACAGGTGATTGTTAAGGCAGTGAAACTTTTCTAAATGGTAGGGTAATGGTCGCTACATGACACCATGAATTGGTCAAATCTCTTATAACTTTACAGTACAAAGAGTGAATTTTAATATCTACAAATTAAATATAGATAGATATAGATATAGAAATATATTTTAGGTGATGGTTGTAGAATTCCAGAATGGAATACAGGATGTGAGAAAAGTAACTAATTGCATTACAAATATATGAAACAACCTCACTTAAGGGAGTAGGGGAAAGATACTCTCCCAGGGAACACTGGAAATGAATGGAATCTGTAGGAGTAGAGGGAAAAGGAAGTGCACATAAGCGCTGTACTCTGTCAGTTGTGTTCCACTGGGTCAGGCTAACAATTTTGAAACCACTATACACGTACTCTGGAATTAAACAAGTAAGCAAATGTCCTGAAGGTAGAAGACAGGTTTCTCAGTCTTGGACTGGGAGGTCACAGATAATCAAGGGAAAAAAATGATAGAATGATCCTTGTGGCAATGTGGTGATTGATTAGAGTTCTAGATATCAGTATGATGATAAATTGATGATAAACAAATTGAATAAATTTTCTTAAAAAAAGACATCAGTAACTCTATTCTTTCTAAAACTCTTTAGAATTATTGTCTAGAAGCAAGGAAGCAACACTTTTAATGTTGGGAGTTTTGGATACAAATTTTAAAGCGTCTGGTGATATTTAGGACATTTTCAGAAAAATAGATCTGTTCGTCAGAATAAATATTTTCCCCAGTCACGTAGTTGTGTCATGTTAAGTGAAAACCCAGATACAAATTTGGATACTCACTTTTGATCATAAATACATTAAAACAGAGAAACATGGAAGAATACCCATGATGAAATTTTATGAATAAAAAACCCTCATGATACTAAATTCTATATGCAAAGATGATTCATATTTTGAAAATACAGTTGTACTTAGAGGAAAACACTAAAGGGAAATTATAAAAAGCCAAAGAGTTATCCCTCGGAGTTGGGAATAAAAAGGTAGCCTTTTAAATTCTCATATCTATATTTTTTAAAATGATGACGTAATACTTTTCAATTGGAAAAGAAAACATATACTAAACTCTAAGGAAGAAAAAGACACGAGAAGCCAATGCTGCAAAATATAATCAGATGTTGATTTGGTGAGATGGATTGCGAGTCTTCTCCCCTTTTAATTATTTTTCCTGTTGAACATTTTTGTGATAATGAGTATATATTTCTTTTTATAATTGGAATAGAATAAGCTCTATTTAAAAATTAAAACATTTTACAAAAGACTTCAGTATGATGATGTGGAGTTAAAATATTCGAAATGTTGAAAGAAGAAAATAACTTGGAATTCTGTATGCAATGACAACTCTGTAAGTTGGGTGCTGTTATCATCCACATTTTACAGATGAAGAAATTGAAGCATAGTAATAAGTAATAAGTATAAGAATAAGGTTTTCCAAGTCACATAATTAGTAAATGACAGAGCTGCAATTCGAGCCCAGGGAGTACATATACAGAGTCCATGTTCTTATTCACCATGCTACCCTGGCTCACTGTCCATTTATTTTTATCACAGCATTTATATGCTTTTATGGCAACTGTTTGTTCCGTGGCTGTCTCGATGACTAGGTTATGAGTTAAGTAAAAGATCAGATAATCTTTGTTAATTAATGAAAGAATGAATGGATATGAGTAACTAAACTTTGGCATAATGAAATACATCTGTCCTTGGTTCCTTTTGAGCTCAAATTACTATACGAGCTAAGGGAGATATTCAAGTCAGCTTAAAATATGAAAGTTAGGATTATTTTTGTATAATCTAGCCTTATTTACTTTAACAATATACTAAAGAATTTTTCGTTCAAATTGGTAAGATTTTACTGAGCATTTATTACGTGGCTAACATTGTACTGGCACCTAGGGAAACATTTGGTGATGACTCTTGTGGTCCAAGCTCTAGGTCATACAAGTAAGCCATACTACTGGGAGTCTGTGAGATAAGAGGACAAGACAAAATCAAATTTTGTTCTAAATTGTGTGTCACTGACTGGCAGCACATGAATAGCAGGAAGACAGGAGATCTATACATGATGGAGTTTGTCTGGGGAACATTCTCTCACAATATTCTTTGAGGGCCAGACTTTCAACTATGATCGAACTCACTGGTCATGCTATCCATTTTAGGAGAACACACGGTTACTGCTAATTAATCTATCAAGTCAATGGAGTTGTTTTGCGATTTAGTGTTTCAGTCTGAAAAATATTTTAGCAAATGCTTGTCAAAGATCTCATGTTTACCAGGCTTTTAGGAGGTGCTGAAAAACAGAGATGAGCAAAGAGGCATTCCCTGGATTCAGAATGCTGACAGATACAAAATCAAATAAGTAAAATATAGTGTTCAAACTATTAAACGTTATATTAGAGAGGTATAGGAAGTGTGCATTGACACGCAGTGTACCTTGAAGGTTAGGCTTGAGGGTCTCTCATTTGCAGTTGCCACTTCTAAAGTTCAGCATATTTTCCTCCAGGAATATGGGATATAGCACTGTGCTGGCCACTTGGTGAAAGCTTGGGGACTGCCCCAGCCTGGAGATTATACTCTAAGCCAGTGGTTCTTGACCAGGGGGTGATTTTGCCCCCACTGTGATGTTCAGCAAAGTCTGGAGACATTTTTGAACATAGTGAGTGGTGGGGCAGAGAGTGATACTGGCATCTAGTGGTGGAGGCGGGAGATCTTCCACACGTTCTACAATGCACAGATCAGGCCCCTCTAACAAGGAATTATTGGATTCAAACTGTCAATAGCACTCTGGTACAGGGACTGTGGCTGGGGCCAGCAGGCTGTCAGCATACCCTCATCACTCAGAATCTATCTTTGATCCTGATAATAAAAATGTAAACAAACTTTGCTTAAGAACCAAGAGAAGGAGAGGAAGTTAGCAACTGGTAACTAAAATAAACTGGCCAAACTAGACCAGCTGCCTTACCCCACCCCAAGAGAGTCTGAATCTAAATTCATTTTCTCCCAACTTGTGTTTAAACCAGTCTCTCTGATTTCACCTGTTCCACTACTTGATGCCCTCCCTTCACTCCTTGTTTTCACTCTGATGTTCCAAACCCAATAAAATACATTCCAGCAATTCGTATATGGTTTTATAAAGTATTTTACATCAGGTAATTAATTTCTAGATAAACTATCCTAATTCTCATTTGAAACATTAGTCACTTATATATTTATTCAATTTAACAATCCATTTCTTTGAATTCATGGTTTTGTTGAAATGGAAATTCCCCTTTTGCTTTTGGTTGATGCCAAAGTATCAACAAACATTTGAACCCCCAAAGCGGATGAAAGTTATTTCTTGTTGAATAATTATTACTGCTTGAGTTGTATTAGCAAACCTTTCTATTTCTATGCTCACTTTCAAAATTTATTAGCCGTTTGAATTTTTAAAGAATTGAGAGGGCATATATCCAAAATTTTATGAAGATTTATAACTCTATATTTCTTTAAATATATGTCTCGAGCTAGTGCTTTAATAGGAAAGAATAGGATTTTAAATTTGAAATGTGGGAATACATTTGATGGATAAAATAAAGTAGTAAAGAGAAATAAACAGAAATTTTATAATATATCAAAAATTTATTAGGAAACATAAAGTAATAGGAATAAATTTCTTTCCTAAGCACAAGGAATTATTATGTTTGTTAGTTTCAACTCTTTGAGACATTTATCTTTAGGGGATAAATTATATCACTTCTAATAAGGGGAAGGATATATTATAATATGAACAAAATTGAAGAAGAAGGAAGAAAGGAAAAGAGGTGAGGTAAATGAGAAATTGGACAAATAAAGAGGATTGAGAAGGTGGAGGAGGCGCAGGGGCACCAGAGGCACCCCTGGAAACTCAACAGGGCTGCTGGTTTCAAAATTAGCGGAAGTAAACTGAACATATTATCTGAGATTTATTAAATGTATTGAGAAATAGTTTTCTCTTTTTCTAATGAGTTTAAGAATGCCTTTGAACCTATAATTTAATACAGATTAAGAATTAATGTTATACATTTTGTTATCTAGGAGTATTATACTTCATATTTCTCACCAAGATGATGGCATTGGGTCATCTGAGAACAGATTAGAATGACAGCTATGCTTTCGAATCTAAACCTATTTCAGATTAGGTACACATGACTAGCCTTCTGAGATATCATCTGGGCCTTTCTCTCTCTCTTTTTTCTAATATCTGTACATTTAGAGAGAAATTTCCTATTGATCAATGGGCACTGTGTTTTTTGGGTATTTTCTCTTTTGCAATTCTTACTCCAAACCCTTATGCTGTCATACAAAAAGTTTTGAAATCTATAAATCCACATTACCAAAACATTACTTTGCAGTTACTAAGCCTGATGTAATTCTTAGAAATGATTGCCCATAAAAGTTATCTTCTATGGCAAACGTTTTCAATGGAAAAAAATTAAAAACTCATTTTATTTTCCTAGTATAGAACACTTTTAAAATAACTGTTTATCAAATAACCATCAAACAATGAACCAACTGGCAAACTAACAAACAAAACCAAAAATATTCTCTCTTGTCTTTACCGTGTTCAATTTTTAGAGTAAGTATTATCTCAGGGAAACCTTCCCAGGTTTGCTATTGATATTACTTTTGTTTTAATAATTCTCAAAGGTATTAAGTAAATATTTACTGTATTTTTATATAGTTAATGTCCTTATGTCCCTGCTAGACAATGCTTCTGGATGGCAAAGTCAATGTCAGTTTTATGTCCAGTGCTTAACATATAATAGCGGCCTGATATATATATGAGGGGAACGGGTCTAGTACAACCTCTGAGAAGATGGACAGCCTGTGTGGTGTCACATGGCCTGCTCTCCTGGCCTGGTGACCAAAGTATTAAATAATTTTGTCCTGATATGTCTAAAAATGTCTCACTTTCTGTTTTACTCCAAGATACCGCAATTTAGGACAGATAGATTAATCTGTCCTATCCTCACCCATATCCTCAGTCTCTTGCTGCTAATGAGAAAGCATTACGTGTAAATAGAAAGTGATGGTGTGTTTACGGTCAAATGTCCCTTGATTAAAACTAACAAAGAGAGAAGGCCGGCTGTGAGGTAGGATTCTCACCAGCTTTTGTATTCTTTTCTAAATGTATCTCCCCAGTGTTCAGCAGGCTTTATCTTGCTAAATGTTACAAGATTATGCTAATTAATAAACAAGTGAAGACAGCAGAAGGGATGAACAGAACATTAATGTATCCTGCTTAAGGCTTTAAATAAATTCTTCGCAGACTATGAGGGGCAAAAATAACTTGGACAGCCTTTTAATAACACACAGCTATTAATGAACATCTTTTATGAATTATTTTTACTCAGCTGCATGAGAAGAGTCATTTGAAATTTAATATTTTTCAAAAAAAGCCACAAGAAATTGCCATGCCCAGTTCTGCAGAACAAGAACATTTTATGTTTTATTTTATCTCCTCTTGTTTTAAGCTCGGTGGGTTAGAATTTGTTAGCTCATTGGATTGTAAAATATACCTCTATAGGAAACTATTATTGAAGTGCTTTGTCATTGAAGCAGAGAAGTTGGCGTGCTGGAGGATTATCCTGTTAGTGATTTCGTATGCAGGGCCCACTGGAGCTGTGTCTATTTGTTCTGCTGACAAGCCAGAGTCTAAACTTGTAAAAGAATTTAGTAGTGTTTAATAACATCTCTGCATTTTTCCTAGAAAGAAACGAAATATTTAGGGAAGGGCCACGGTTTCAGGAAACAACAAAGAACTGTTATTGGAAGCCACCCTGTTTTCACACTGGGAGGTGCGCAGTTTATGTGATACGCTGTCTATCTAAGGGCCTGTCAGCAGGCATGTTGTGGATTTGATAAAATCTATAAAACCTATAGTATTCACTGCATCAGAGAAAGAATTCCTTTTGTTTCTTTGTAGAAAACTGCACAGGAATATAGATTCTTGCAGAGTTGATTGCTATCTATGCCACCTAGGAATAAACAGGATAGGACAGACCATGGGTAGCTTCTGCTTAGGCAGAGAAGAGACCTGCATAAGAAGGTGGTTATGGGGATCTGAGCAAGAAGCCACAGAGGAACAAGCTGAGTGATGGAAAGTCAAGGAATTGCTCCTGTGGGAGAGGGAGAGAGAACTAGGTTTGTTATAGCTTGAAAGAGAGAAGGTTGAATGGACACTTAATCATTGAGGAGAGGAAATATTGCTCATGGAACAATGAGCAGTGGCCTTTTTTGTTAACTGGGAGAATAAGCTAGAGTTTTAGCAAGAAGCATTTAGGTTAAGCTTTGAAAAGAACTGGAAACAAAGAATTCATGCCACCAAGTAAAACTTCAGATTTCCCTTCCGTAGGTATTTCTATATAACGCTGAAATCTGTGGATTGATCAACTCCATCCAAAACTACAAGTTTGTTTTCAAGTTACTTCCCAGTTTTGAACTCTATGTCATAGATTCCAAGAAGAGAGGACTTACCAGTGGGGTTAAGCAAGAGGCCAATTTCCTACATTTCCAAACAATGCCCTAAACTGCAACTTCATGGAGTCAGAAAATCCCAGTAAAGAGTCACAGCACTGAAATCACCCCATAGGTGACATCTAGAGTTCTCAGGATAAAACAGACACATATATATGTTAACATTCTTACTGCCAAACTGAAATTAATTTATTTAAATTAAATATCTATTTACGAAGAGCCCACTTCAAATTCAAGTCTATGCTTGGGATTTTTGCACATTAATTCTGCACTGAAGACATCACAGTCCAGCAGAGGAAATGGATATCTATGCAATAACTATAACACAATTATGATAAGTGGTAGCTATATGGGAAAGTTTGAGGTTACACAGAAGAGAGAATTCTTCCTTCTGATTGCACTACGGGTAGAAGATGTTTCTTTTGGGAGAAAAGTGAGAGAGAAAGTGACACTGAGCTAAACAGTGGAAGATAATCAGCCTCTTACTAGTTAGAAAAGAATAGAGTGGTTGCTTCAAGCGTAGTAAATACTATTTGGGAAAGAACAGAGGAATAATACTTGAAAAATAATGAGACATTAGCTGTATTAACTGATTAGATGTAGCAGAATTGTTGGGAGGGGAGAGAGAGAGAGAAAGAATGGGAAGAAAATGAAGGAGAGAAGAAAAGAGAGGAAATGTATGGGAAAGATATGTAAGTTTGGGCTACATTGTTAGGGATATGGAAGGTGTTGTAAAGCTACTAGATTTTATTCTGCAGGCACAAAGTCTTTAAAACATTTGAGCGTGAAAATAACAGGCCCAGAAATAATTTTACGAAGATAACTGAAACAGAATGGGAAAACACAAGCAAAGGAGGAGGGGGGACACGATGCAAATTATTACAGCTGTCTGCAAAGATAATGACGGCGGTGGAGCTGGGCCGCTCAGCAGTACCACAGCGGTGATGAGGTAGGAGTTAGAAAGCCAGGGAAGCATATGCGTCTGTGCCAGAAACCATTAAGCTTGGGGAAAGTAAATATTAACATTTTGCATATTTAAAATAATGTACATCAAATCATTTCCACTATATCTACATGTCTACCGCACTCAGTGTAATTGTGGGTATTAGGTTTAACTAGATGCAATTTCCCTTTTTGCGGGTCAGATATGATTATATAATAGAAACTTGATACAGTTCAGCCTAATGTAATTAGATGTTAGCTGGCACATGAGACCATGGGAATGGACTGGAGGAGGTGAAAGGAAGAGCGCTTTACACGTGGAAGTTCTCTTGTGAAAATCTCAAAGCCCCCTGTAAGCTGTAACAGGGGTGCAAGGCACTGTGTGTGGGCCTGTATATCAGAATATCCATGCCAGTGTGTTGGAAACACATCATTACTCTCGAGACAAATTAAATTAAATTTCCTCAGGGAGCCCTGCCTGGGATGTGTGAGCCATTATTTAATGTACAGGACGAAACTGGCCCAGAGAGGCAAAGAGGGAAGAGCTTGCTAGTGTATCAGCTGCATTCTGACCAGAATCTGCTGGATTCCAGCAATTCCAATTCCTTGTTTTTGCTGGAAGAAGAACAGTGGCCATTTATTAGTGATTTCTGATTTCTTTTTTCTTGGAATTTTTGAGGCTGGCTCTTGTCATTTCGGTTAATACACCGTTTGTCTATCGATCAATCAATCGATCTATAGATCAACCTATCAATCTGTATGGCCTGAGTTGTGTCCCCCAAAATTCATATGTTGCAATTCCCAACCCTCAATGTGACTGTATTTAGAGATAGGGCTTTCGGGAATGAAGTGAAATGAGGTTATATGGGTGGGTTCCTAACCTGATAGGATTGATGGCCTTATAAGAAGAGGAAGAGAGAGAGAGATCTCTCTCCCCAAGCACACACACCAAGGAAAGGCCACGTGAGCACACAGAAAGAAGGCAGCCACCTGCAAGCCAGGAAGAGAGCTATCACCAGAACCTAACCACACTGGCACCCTAATCTAGGACTGCCAGTCTCTAAAACTAATAGAAAATAAATCTATGTTGTTTAAGTCACCTACGCTATGGTATTTTGTTATGGCAGCTGATTAAGATACTGTCTGTCTATCTAATCTATCGCATAAAGCAAAAACAAGAACATATAATTGTGTGTGTGTTTTTGTTAGTTTCAGCTGGTGAGAGAAGAAAGGTGGCCTCACATAAGTCAGGGCAAAGGACATGGTTAGGGTCTGGGTGACAGAACTTTCTCTCACACCAGGCCGGATAGTGTTCCTGAGAGCCTTTCTTCTCACATCTCTTTCTTCCTGGAGTGTTTACTGAAGGAATAGCTACTTTTATATCAACACGCAACTGAAAAGTCACCTCCTCTAGGAAGTCCTCCCTTAGCAGCCAAACACATTTTCCTTTGTTCTCCTTCTAAAAGAGGAGTGATTTTATGTTTTCTACATTTTGAACCTTATACAATCTGGTCAACCTTATTTAAAGAAAATATACACAATCAAGAATAAAAATACTATTGTTGCATAACAAGTTACCTCAAATTTAGCACTTAAAACAACGCAAATTTATTATCTAACAGTGTCTGTGTGTCTGGATTCTGGGAATGGTTAGAGTCGTTGCTCAGGGTCTCACAAGACCACAATGAAGATGTTGGCAAGACTGTTCTTTTTGGAGGTTCTGAAGAATAATCCTCTTGCAAGCTCATTCAAGTTGTTGGGAAAATTTGGTTCCTTTGGTTGTAGGACTGAGTGACTTCACCTTCTGCATCAGCCTGAGAAAGTAGTCTGCTGTGAAGGGCTCATGTGATAACATCAGGCCCATCAAGAACATCTCCCCATCTTAAGGGAAGATGTGATCCACAGAAGATAACACAATCACAGGAGTGATGTCTCATTGTATTCTCGGGTTCTAGGGTTAGGGTGGGATACCTTTGGGGGCATTTTAGAAATTCTGCTTCTTACAGAGAGAATAGGAAATTGCAAAGTGTTGCAAATTTAACAACTGATGAAAAGCAAGTACTTCACAAAAGTAATAAAAAACATTCTTATTCTTATTATTGTTATCATGTTTATATCCTGCCTGAACCATCTCTACAATACTTTTTTAAGAGCAATTTAAGATTCAAAGAAAAATTAAGAGAAAGGTACAGCAATTTCTCATATATCCCTTACACCACAAATGCATAGCATCCCTCATTATCAACATCTTCCACCAGTGTGGTACATTTGTTACAACTGATGAAGCTGCACTGACACATCATAATCACAGAAAGTCCATAGTTTACCTTAGGATTCACTCTTGACGTTGTACATCTATGGGTTTGGACGAATGTACAATGACAAGCGTTCATCATTAGGGTATCATACAAAGTGTTGTCCCTGCCCTGAATCGCCTCTGTGCTCTGCCTATTCATCCCTCCTCTCTCACAAGTCCTGGAAACCTCTGATCTTTTTCCTGCCCTCCATGGTTTTGCCTTTGCCACAATGTCATATATTGGAATCATACGGAATGTAGATTCTTTCAATTTCAATTACTAATGTGCATTTAAGCTTCTTTCAATTACTAATATGCATTCAAGATTTCTTTTCAAGGCCTAATAGCCTACTTCTTTTTAGCATTAAATAATATTTCAGTGTCTGGATGTACCACAGTTTATCCATTCACCTACTTAAGGATATCTTGGTTGCTTCCAAGTTTTGGCAATTATGAATAAAGCTGCTCTAAATAGCCATGTGCCGGTTTTTATGTGGCCATAAATTTTCACCTCCTTTGGTAAATACCAAGGAGTCCAATTACTGGATCATATGGTAAGAGTATATTTAACTTTGTAAAAAATCGCCAAACTGCCTTCCAAAATAGCTACTATTTTGCGTTTACCACCAGCAATGTGTGTACCACCAGCTATTGCTCCACATCCTCACCAGCATTTGGTGCTGTTGGTGTTCTGGAGTTTGGCCATTCAGATAGGTGTAGTGGTATCTTCCTGTTGTTGTAATTTGCACTTCTCTGATGACATATTATGTGGAGCATCTCCTCATACGTTTATCTGTCATCTTTGTGTCTTCTTTCATGAGGTGTCTGTTAAGGTCTTGGCCCATTTGTTAATTGAATTGTCTGTTTTCTTATTGTTCTTATTGGACCCATCTGGGCACGTTGCTTTCTGTTTGGGGAAGTTATTGATTATTGATTCAATTTCTTTAATAAATATAGGTCTACTCAGATTGTTTATTCTTCTTATGTGAGTTTTGGAAAATTGTGTTTTTCAAGGAATTGGTCCATTTCATCTAGATTATCAAATTTGTGTGTATAGAGTTGTTCATAATATTCTTTATTATCCTTGTAACGTCCATAGGATCTGTCTTGATGTCACTATTTTGTTTCTAATATTGTTAATTTGTGTCCTCTCTCTTTTTTTCTTACTTAGCCAGGCTAGAGGCTTATCTATTTTATTGATCTTTTGTGGTGTGAGAATAGCCATTGTACAATTCCTATTCTTTTAAATGTGTTAAGGTGTGTTTTATGGCTCAGAATATGGTCTATCTTGGTTAATGTTCCTCGTGAGCTTGAAAAGAACATATATTCTGCTGTTGTTGGATGAAGTCATCTATGGATGTCCTTTATATCCACTCCACTCAATTGGTGGTGGTGTTGAGCTCAACAATGTTCTTACTCATTTTGTGCCTGCTGAATTTGTCCACTTCTGAAAAGGGGTGGTGAAGTCTCCAACCATGATAGTGGATTCATCTAGTTGTTTTGCAACTCTGTTAGATTTTGCCTCATGTTGTTTGATGCTGTGTTTTAATATGCATAATCTACAATACGTTTTTGCTTACACGTTTTGGCAACAGCATTTTTACATGTTGATTTTGTAATTCAATCTTTTGGAGAGGTCTTCAAAAGTTTTTATTATTATTTTTGATAATTTAGAAAACTATCTAGACTAACTCAGGGTACAGCTTAGTAGTAATGCTATAATGTATTCAGAATGAAAGACGTAAAGTTACTTCAAAAATTTGAATAGTGTGAGATCAGGGATCAATGAGGTTGAGAGTTTTAGTTTAGGAGAGAAGAGGGCAAATCTATCTATCTATATCTATGTCTATTTTAAAAATCCTCTGCTCATGAACTTTTACAGTATTTAAAAATTTATAACATTTACAAAATTTATAAGTTCACATATATACAAACATTTATAAAATGTCTTTTTTAGATGGCTCTAGATAAGAAATTAACCCTCTGTGTTTTTACAGATTTTTAGTTGTATTGTATGTACTTAACGAACTCCTCTCCCACTCTTGCTTGCCAACACACCTGCTCCTCTGGTCAGGTGAGTGGCCAGGCATGATGGGCTTACCCTGCCTCTTTCCTGTGCATTTCCTCCTCTCTACCTCAAGAGGAGGACAAGAAGTAGGAAACCAAGAAGTAAGATATTGAAGTTTAAACAAGAACAAAACAAGGCAAAAAAGCTGGGATCCAGTTATCTATGATTTACAAATTATAAAACCTAAACTAGCTAATTGTTCTGAATCTGACAGTTCTTCCCTGAAAAAATGGAAATAATCACTTCATGAGCACACACACATTTGTGAGAATTAAAGGAGGTACCATATACAAAACTCAGTACTGCCTCTCCCTGACCTCGGTCCTCAACTTTTCCAAGAAACAGTTCAATTCTAAACTCCCTGTCTATCTACTCCAGGAGGCTTTTCCGCTGACTAAATTCTGTTTGTTTTCTAGCTCCTCAGATTGACTTCATCACCACATTTCATCTGACCTGCATAGTTAGTCTGAACTCAATGTTTTTCAGCATTGCAGCATTTCAGGGAGTAAATAATAAAAATAACAATTAATGAAATGATATATGTACTCAAAATACCCCAAAGATGTGTTTTTTTAAATGCTTAACCAAATAGAAAAGCCTCTGGCAATATGAATGCAAAACAAGAGAATTCACAAGCTAACGACACTTCAATAAAAACAGGACATTTCCAATAGAGTAGTGATTTTGAAAAATTGAGAAAAATATGATAAATTGGAAATCCTACTTAAAGAAAGAACATCATGTCTTAACACACCCAGTTAACTACACTGGCACTTCCACTGATAATAACTAAAAATGCTTATATAAAACCGACAGATAAACCTACTTCTTTAATCCATGCATGACACAGCAGGAAAGAAAAAATTACTCTGGGTAGAAAACTAACAATAACTGTATCATTGATTTGATGAGAGAACATCTTTTCTAAAGCTTCGGCCCTGAACAAAGAGGAAGAGCAAAAATTAAAATTTTTTTCTCAGATTCTTATGACCATTCTGCAGCCCTGAGGCAAGTTTATAGCCCCAATACAAACACTTGGGTAATCCAAATTGTTGCAAGCTGCAAATTTAGTTAAAAATTCTAATTCATGGGTCAATAGTGATTTCAGAAATCTGGTAGAAGCAAAAAGAAATAGCTTCAGGAGAAATTTTCATCCAAAGTCAAATAACTCAAAAAATTTCTCTATATAAATATCCATAAAAGTGAACGTTTCAAATTAAAATAGAAAATATACAAGGTAATGTTATCATTAGTAAGTACAAAAGTTAATGCAAAAATAATTCTCAGAATCATTAAATAATAGTTTGATAAAAAAACAGAATTTCAAATATTTTAATAGGTTTTGGGATGAAGCAAAGGCATACAAATTTGAACAAGAAAGATTTCAAGTTCTTTCAAATAAAAATCTAAGAAATGAGAAAATAGCAACTAAAATAGAAAATTTCAACATCTCAGACCAGATATAGATGAAGAGAGAACACATGATTCAGAAAAGGATACAGGAATTCTCAGTGGAAGATCTGATACATACAACACCTGTGATATTGAACTAGCTGCTTAACTTCAAGGCTTGATTTCGTCTTTGAAATGGAAATACTAATCAGCTCATAAAATTTCTGTGAGGATTAAATGAGATCACATATTTGAAAGTATCTAAAATAAAAACTTATACATTTTAGGCATTTTTTACATAGATGGCAAGTCAAAATAGTAAAAGCACATATTTTTATCATGTTATCCATTTTGTTCTATTGCATTTGCCACACCAGAGAAATTGTAAAAATGTCTGATATTTTTCTTGTGAGACTTGTCCAACCACTTATGCTTCAGGGCTTGAGGAAAACAATTACTTGGAACTCTGGCTGTGGTTTGTCAAGTTGGGTTGTCTGTTGGTATATTCACTGATAATCAACACAGTTTACTCTACCAGCTTAGGAAATTCTTGGAATTTTCGTTTTGTAACAAATCATCATTACTCATAAGGATTTTAAATCTTCCAAAACTCATAACAAGCTAGGTGTTTTTTCAATTAAAAATTGACCATAATCCTATGAATCTTATGAAACACCAGCAGGTCAGTCCAAGATATTCCGAGAGGTCAAAGAAATAATTTTCAATGGATGGCCAGGGACAAGAATGCAGGATACTATGAGTTATCATTATTAAAGCTCTTGGAGATGAATGCAAAGGCAACTCAATTATTCAGCTACAGCCAAAATGAAAGCGGAATTGTGTACTCCTGGTAGAGTACAGATATGGTCTGTTTCAAATATTCTGCCCTTGCAGGCACTGTGAAATAGGACTAAGGGGAGCGTGAAAGGCTTCTGTGTAGCACTATTGGCTTATTGTTTGGAGAAAGTAAAAGGACAGACAGTTGAGGAATGGTGACTATTGTGATGATTAATTTCATGTATCAAGTTGGCTAGTCCACTGTATCTAGATATTTTGCCAAATGCAAGTCTAGATGTTGCTGTGAAAGTATTTTTTAAATGAGATTAACATTTAAATAAAGTAAACTTTCATTAAAGTAGATTACCCTCCATAAGCTGGGCAGGCCTCATCCAGTCAGTTGAAAGCCTTAAGAGAAAAAGACTCTGTCCCCTGAGAAAGAGAAGAGTCTGTCTTCAGACTGCTTTCCAACTTGAGCCACAACATCAACTCTTCCCTACTTCTTTTTGCATTTAGATCCATAACTAAACTCAAGTCTCAAAAGGCCATTAAAGGTGAGGTACAAAGTGTAATCAATAAGGAGGTGTGCTATACTCCAAAAGAACTACATTATTTTTCCAATTTATACAGCGGAAATCCAGGGAATATGAGTGGGAATGGATATTAAGGATGTGGAATAATGATGGAAGTAACATAGATTTGGATCAGCCCAAGTTTATTGGTATGGGCCCATTCTCATGGAACTGATCTTACCATATTCCTCACCATCCTGAAGCAAGTAGACTCTAAAAAGTAGAACAGCCATTTGAAGACTCAGGTACAGCACCAGGTAGGCAGCAATACTTTGCAGAACTGGGGCAAGGTTCTCCAGGAGGCTGTATATACTCTGACTCAGTGTCCAATGGGTGGTGTTATTTCTCCATCACCAGGATTCACAGGTCCAGAAATCAAGGGGTAGAAATGAGAGTGGTACCAGTCACTATTACCCCCAGGGATCTACTAGCAAAGTTTTTGCTTCCTGACTCTGTAAAGTTAGACTCTCCTGGCCTAAAGGTTTTAGTTCCAAGGGGAGGAATGCTTCCACCAGGAGACACAACTCTGATTCCATTGAACTGGAAGTTAAGATTCCCACCGCTTGGGTCTCCTCATGTCTCTGAATCAATATACAAAGAGAGATTCACTGTGCTGGCTGGAGTGATTGGGGTATTTAGACTGCTACTTCACAATGGAGATAAGAGTATGTCTGAAATACAAGAAATCCCTTAGAGTGTCTCTTAGTATTACCATGCCCTGGGATTAAAATCAATGGAAAACTATAACAACCCAATTCTGTCAGGACTACCAATGGCACAGACCCTTCAGGAGTGCAGGTTATGATCACTCCACTAGGTATAGAAACACAACCAGCTAAGGTGCTTGCTGGGGGCAAAGGGAATATGGAATAGGTAGTGGAAGAGGGTAGTTATAAATACCAACTGCAACCACAAGACCAGTTACAGAAATGGGCACTCTAATTGCCATGAGTATTTCATCATTATTTTGTTATGAACATGTTTGTATTTGTATAAAATCTTAGTTTTCTTCCTTCTCTTATTCCCTTATCATATAAGATAATATATATTGACTTTACATCACAGTTTTTAAGTATTGTTAACTTTAGAGTATAGTATTTAAGTTCCAGGATATCAAAGAAAACAGCGAACATCAGCCAAGCACTCGCATCCTCTTCTGGGGGAAATGTTATGTGTTTCCTATTGTAGGCAGGATAGCTGTATCACATTAGGCAGAAAAATGACCGTGTTTTGTCTTTATTTGGAGATTAAGTACAGTTTAAGGAGATGTGAATGGATGACCCAAGATAGCCAAGGGTGGATTGTGACAATTAAGTTTTTATATATCAACTTCACTAGGGCGTGGTACCAGGCATTTGGTCAAATGTCAGTCTAGATGTTGCTGCAAAGGTCTTTTTTAGATGAGATTAACATTTGAATCCATAAACTTTGAGTTAAGCAGATTATTCTCCATAATGTGCATGGGGCTCATCCAATCATTGGAAAGCCATAAGAGAAAAACAGTGAGTACCACAAGGAAGAGGTAATTTTGTCTCCAGATTGCTTTGGAACTCGAGCTGCAGTGACTCTTCCTGGAGTTTCTGGCCTGCCTGCCTACCTTGTAAATTTCAGACTTGCAAGCCCCCAAAATCATCTGAACCAATCCCTTAAAATCAATCTCTCTTTCTGTGTGTGTCTGTGAGTTTACCTAAAGAGGGATCACCCTATAAGCTCAAATGTTACCTCTAATACAGCTGGTAGAGGAGACCATCCTTCTAGGCACATTATGTGAACAAACTAAGAATCTAGAGGAGCTCCATGCTATCAGCCTATTTTCTACTCATCTAAAAAATATCAAAAGCCAAAGGTGAATCAGCATTTCAAAGACAGAAAGAACTCAACAAAAATTGACTCTAAACTTAGCTTGAAGAAAACAGGAGAGGAGTAGATGATAAAACAAAGTATAATGATACAACAACTATAACAATAATGACAACACAATAAAGTTCTGTTATAAATGTACACTTGAAACTGAAATGGTGTTGTGAACAAACATGAGAGTTCTGAAAGGGGAGAGCTGCAACATACACGACCTAGTGGATATTGGTTGAATGAAGGAATGGTTGTGTGTGTGTTTGTGTGAGAGAGAGAGACAGAGAGACAGAGACAGAGGAAAACAGAGTGAAAGAGAGAGACAGAGACAGAGAGAGAAGGAATGTGGTGAACAATCATGAGAGATGCTGAAAGCACTGATACTCTAAGAGTATGAACTTAAGTATTATGCTGCAAAGCAAAATAAAAAGAAAATGAGATAAGAATTTTAGTGAAATACTGGTACTTTGAGAAGCCTTAGCTGGTGATTTCAGGTTGTAATTGCCTCACAGCTAAAATTCTTACTAAACTTGAAATATTCTTTCTTTGTTGGAGTTTTTGTTATGCCCTGATTTCAGTGACTAGAGTAGAATTAAATAGCTTGACTCTGCCATCACTTGATTAGAAATTATATTACTGACAAAATTCCATTCTTTTAATGTATTAAAATTATATAAATATTGATCTTATTCTATTCCATCAATCTTACTCCTTTTTGTGTCAATATTACCCTTTTGAAATAATATATAATGCATTGTTTTGCTTTTGGAGATTATCTTATTTTTTCCCCAAAAGTTCTCTGATTATCCTCATATTTTTTCCCCTAAGGTGGATTTTGGAATCATTTGCACTACTCCACAAAACAGCCCTGCTTGCTGGGATGTTGGTTTAGAGTGACCAAATTGTTTCCATCTTTCTTCTTCTTTTGGGTATGCCTAATAATTTCCATCTATGGCTCAGTATAAATGAAGATATTCTGAAATTTTTATTACAGTTTTCAGGTTCACTTGAAGTAATCAGCCTTTGTCCTTTCAATGTGTTTTTAAAAGGCCACTCATTAGTTCATGAGTTAATAAGTGCCTGTGTTTGGCCTCTCTCTGTGGTGCCCTGCAGCTTTCTGTCTTGTTTCTTTCCAATCAAAGCACTGTGCTCTCTGACTTGATAATTTTGTGTTCTGCCTCTGTGTTTTGCATTCTTCCATACACTTTTGTAGCAAAAGTGTTACTATAATTTGCTCCTTCTGAGGAAACTAGCTTTTCTCGTTGATGTTTAAGCTGAAAATGGTTTTCTTTGCTCTTCATGAATATAGATGCTTTCTCCTTTATGTGCAGCATCATTGAACATCCTCTCCAACGGCAGGCATTGAGAGGTGTGCTCTATCATTTATCATTTCATACCCAATGCTGAGAATCAGATTTATCTCAGATGACATTGACATTAAAAGAAGGGTTGTAAGGCTATGCATGTTTAGAGTCCTGCTACTCTGAACATGGCTTTGAGCAATTTCAAGTTTATACGTGTGGTTGGACATGAGTGTGTCTTATGTTCATGCATGTTCACTCATTCTTTTATTCATTTAACATGTTCATTAATTAGCTATACTCTTCCAGATGTTATATTATTGCAAAAGAAACATTTAGAAACTGTGGTTCCTACTCTGAGATAGTTCACAATCTATTATAATAACAGACAAAAGAACCAAAATTTTGGAAGACTTGGGTAAGCATTATGAAAGTAGGAAACATGGGAAGTGGTTGCACAGGAAAAGAACCAAACTCTGATTAGTGGATGATCAGGGAAACATCTCTGTGAACAATGTGATTGGACCAGATCTTGTAGAATGAAAAATTAGCCAGGCAGTGCATAGGTAAAGGGCATTCCTGGAAGAGAAGGAGCACATGCATGTTAAAGCAAATGGGTGAAAGCAAAGTGCATTCCGATCTTTAGAGCAGTCTTGTAAGACATAAGTATACAATGTGGGGAAAACATAGTGACAATTGTGGCTGGTAAGGTATACAGAAGGATAGACTTATAAACAATAATTTATAAAATAAATTGCACAGTGATTCCCTGATTCCAGAAAAGTTGAAAGTTATGATGTATCTACATTTAAATAATTTTGGAAAGACTATCTATAAAAGACAGTTTCCAGAACATATCTGAGGATAGAAGGTGAAAAACATTTATCAGTGAATTTAATGTTATCGATCTCTGAAGGAAAAATCTTCTTTCTAGTCAACTCTTTAGACCATTTCTTCTGATTTCATTCTCACAGGAATTATAAATCTGTTACTCTCCCATTTCAGTTAAGCAAAGATATAGATGATGTCATCCCTCATTTTACCCTTCTCATCCTTCACCACCCTAAACTCAAGCTGTCTTTGAAGGAGCACTTTAGTTCAGAACTTAATGGCACTGCAAAACCTTCATTGGCTCTCAGGCACAGCCATCTGTTTCTTTTCTAACTTGATATCTTGTACCAGCCACTTCCTGTGAAAGGGTTTTATTAGCTTCCTATAATCTTAATTTAGGCTTTATTATATTATAACTTCTCTTTACTTTTTAAAAATTCCTTATCTACCTAACTCATCTTTGAGCATCTTCAGGCCACCTTCAGGATATGCCTTGCTCTTCTTGGTTTAAAAAAAGCATGTACATTGGACAGTCACGTGCAAGAGAATGAAAGTAAACCATCATCTTACACTGTACACAAAAATTAACTCAAAATGGATTAAAGACTTGAATGTAAGACCTGAAACCATAAAACTCCTAGAAGAAGATGTAAGCAGTATGCTCTTCAACACCAGTCTTAGCAGTATGTTTTTGAATACCAGGTCTCACCAGGTGAGGAAAACAAAAGAAAAACTAAACAAACAGGACTACATCAAACTAAAAAGCTTCTACACAGCAAAGGAAATCATCAACAAAGTGAAAAGACAACCTAACAATTGGGAGAAGATATTGAAAATCATATATCTGATAAGAGATTAATATCCAAAATATATAAAGAACTCATACAACTCAATAACAAAAGAATAAATAAATAACCCAATTAGAAAATGGGCAAAAGATCTGAATACACATTTTTCCAAAGAAGATATAAAGATGACCAATAGACACATGAAAATATGTTAATATGTTAAACATCACTAATTATTAGGGAAATGCAAATCAAAACTGCAATGAGATACCACTTCACACTCATCAGAAAGGCTATTATTAAAACGACAAGAAATAACAAGTGTTGGAGAGGATGTGGAGAAAAGGGAACGCTCATGCACTGCTGGTGGGAATGTAAACTGATGTAGACACAGTGGGAAACAGTATGGAGATTCCTCAAAAAATTAAAAATAGAAATACCACATGATCCAGCTATTCCACTTCTGGATGTTTATCCCAAGAACACAAAAACAAGAATGTGAAAAGATATTTGCACTGGTGTGTTCATTGCAACGTTATTCATAAAAGCCAAGACTTAGAAATAAACTAAGTGCCCATCAGTGGATGAATGGGTAAAGAAGATGTGGTATATATACACAATGGAATACTACTCAGCCATAAAAAGGATGAAATCTTGCCATTTGTGACAACATGGACGGACCTTGAAGGTATTATGCTAACTGAAATAAGTCAGATGGAGAAAGTCAAACACTATATTATTTCAGTCATATGTGGAAGATAAAAACAACAACAACAGCCAACACATAGGCATAGAAGTTAGATTGGTGATTACCAGGGAGGAAGAGGGGTGAGAGGAGAGCAAAAGGGGTAATACGGCACATGTGCATGGTGATGGATGGTAATCAGTCTTTGAGTGGTGAATATGATATAGTCTACATGGATATCAAAATATAATGATGTACACTAGAAATTTACACAGTGCTATAAAACAATGATAGCTCAATAAAAATAATAATAATACATTAAGCGTGTATGACTATGCGTGGAACATAAGATTGAATGAATATTTTCTAGATTAAAGACAATAATATGTGGTGGCATTCTGAAGGAAGATCATAAACAGGACTGAAACTCTTGCTCTGGCATATATTTCACCCAGGAAATAAAATATCGTGTATATCCTGGGTACTTTCAAAATAGGAAATGTGTAATGGACTGCCACCAGTCTTTTTTCAAATCATTTTATTGATGTATGATTGACATAGAAAAAGCTGTACATATTTAATGCATAGAACTTGATGAGTTTGGAGATAAATATACACTCATAAAATCCTTGTCACAATCTATGCTATAAACATATTCATCACCTCCAAAAGTTTCCCCCTGCCATCTTTATTTTTATGTGATAAGAATACTTAACATAAGACCTACCCTCTTGGCAAATTTTTAAGTACACAGTACAGTAGCATTAACTATAGCTTCTATGCTGTACAGAAGAACTGTAGGCCTTATACATGTTGCATAACTGAAACTTTGTACATTTTGGCTAATTCCTCCCCATTTCCCTCTTCTTTCAGCCCCTAGAAATCACCATTCTACTCTCTGCATCTATGGATTTGGCTACTTTAGATTCCTCATATAAGTGGCATCATGTAGTATTTGTCCTGCTCTGTCTGTTTCATCTCTCTTAACATCCTCCCAGTTCATCTATGTTGTCACAAATGACAGGATTTTTGTCTTTTTTGAGGCTGAATAATATTCCATTGCATGTATATACAAGAATTTTTTTTTCTTTTTGGTGAAGAAAATTTGGCTTGAGCTAACATCTTTTGTCAATCCTCCTCTTTTTCTTGCTTGAGGAAGATTATCCCTGAGCTAATACCTGTGCCAATCTTCCTCTACTTTGTATGTGGGATGCTTCCATGGCATGGCTGATGAGTGGAGTAGGTCCACACCGAGGATCCGAACCCACAAACCTGGGACACAAAACCGGAGTGTGCAGAACTTTAACCACTCAGCCATGGAGCTGGCCCCCTATACCAGACTTTCTTTATCCATTCAACCATCGATGGATATTTAGGTTGCTTCCACGTATTGACTGTTGTGAACACTGCTACAATGAACATGACAGTGCATATTTCCTGATGGGAAAATTCAATATTGCAGAGTATTCTATGTTTTCCAAAACAAATTGGACACAACTGCTGTTAAGGGCTCAATTGTGTATCCCTCCAAAATTTATGTGTTGACGTGCTAACCCCCAGAACATCAGAATGTGATCCATTTGAAGGTAGGGTCCTTAAAGAGGTAATTAAGGCAAAATGAGGTCATACAGGCTGGCTCTAATTCAATATGACTGGTTTCCTTATAAGAAGAGGAAATTAGGACACAGACACGTACAGTGGGAAGACCATGTGAAAATACAGTAGGGGGAAGACAGCTATCTGCAAACCAAATGGAATGACCTCAGAAGAAACTAAGCCTGCCAAAACCTTGATCTTGGACTTCTAGCTTCCAGAGCTGTGAAAAAATTAATTTCTGTGGTTTAAGTCACCCAGTCTGTGTTCTTGTTACAGCAGTCCTAGAAAACTAATACAACTGCTTTCAAGACTCAAAAATTTTAAAACTTATTTCTAAAATGTATTAAGAAAGGGGCTGGCCCCGTGGCCGAGTGGTTAAGTTCGCGCGCTCCGCTGCAGGCGGCTCAGTGTTTCGTTGGTTCGAATCCTGGGCGCGGACATGACACTGCTCATCAAACCACGCTGAGGCAGCGTCCCACATACCACAACTAGAAGGACCCACAACGAAGAATATACAACTATGTACCGGGGGGGCTCTGGGGAGAAAAAGGAAAAAAATAAAAAAAATCTAAAAAAAAAAAAAAAAATGTATTAAGAAAATAACATAATCTGTTTAGTATATACCTGGTGTAATGTGCTGTGCAAACCACTTTATATATATCGTCTCCTAAAATTCTCACAGTAACGGTACAAGTTAGGTATTAGTCTTGTTATTCACAACTTTAAGTCTCAGGTAGGTTAAGGAATGGCCACAGATCACAGAGTAAAGTTACAGAATTTGATCCCATTAAGCTGGTGCTTCAATTAACTACTTAATACCAGATCTGTCCACTTCTGTAATTTCTGAGGACGTGGGGGAAATGATAATGTCCATTGATATTAATAGTCAAATGATTTTTTTAACAAGATTACTGAGGATGAGCGTATCCTTCCAGATCAATAAATACTGTCATGCTACATTAAATAAAATAGTTTAATAAAATGTTTTAGAAGTGGACAAATAACTGAATGAAATAGCTATTATCTAGTTATAAGTGATAAATGTATATACATAAATGTAAAATCTACAATGGATTTAAAATATGTAGAGAAAGACTAAGCATTCAAATAATTTGGGGGAAAATCCTTGTGTTTATGGGAAGAAATCCAAAAACTTAAACATATCAAAAGTAACCTTAGTTTTCTCTAGGTAGAATTAAATTTCAAATGTAATCATCCCTCATCCAGAGGGCATACTAGAAAGCTAAAAAGTCCTTGATGTTCTCCCCTTTTTTATTGACATAGCTTTAATTCCTCTCACAACCTTGGCCACTCAACTAATAACATTTTCTTTTCTCTTAATTGTACTTGTAACATGTGGAACTCAGAAGAGAATACAACACTCCAGTTGTTCTTTTGCCAGTTTTGGATAGAGCAGAATATTATTTCTCTTGTTCTAGACAGTTTATTTCTTATAATGAACTTAGGATAACATAAGATTTTTGTTGGCAGCCACATCACACCAATGAATCATACTGAGTAAACTGCAATTTGTGGTCTGCTTCACGTGATTACTTGTAATCATATTTCCTCCAGCCATGCTTTGCTGAGCCAGTAACCTCATCAAAGGAGAGAGAGAATATTGTCTCATAGGAATTTAACCTATTGAAATAATGTTACTAGTTAGAAGTAAGCTCTTTTCCTAAGTAATTCAATAAACTCTTTCAATAATTTAAGAATTGTGTTACATCAATTTAAAGCTAAGAAGCCTAGAGGTTACAAAATTTCACTTACTTATATATTTTTAAAAATAAGATGGCATTTTTTCCTTTTGACTATTTTAGTATTTTACCCATTATTCATTACTCTTTAAAGATTCTTAATCGTACTTTGCTAAACTATTTTTCATCTATCTCTATCAATAACATCTGAGGCAGTTCAATAAGATATATGTATATTTTTTAAAACTTCTACTCTATAATGATAGGCTTTTCATTGTGATATTCATAATTCACATTATTTTATAGCTCAGTCATGGCTCGAACTAAAATCAACTTCACCAAGAGGCTTATAAAAGATATAAAATTATGAACATGAAATAAACCAGTTTATGGGATTTCATAGGTGCAAACGGATGGAACGTGTCACAATTACTCTTGTACACATAAGATCCCTAGGGTTTCCATTTTTTACCTTTCATGAAAAACACTCGTATGGTTTTAGAGAATTCCTCAAAGGTTTTTGAGGATAAAAGAAATTCAATAGAGATCAATAGACACAAGTTAGATATTTAAGTAATTGGCCACATACTGTCATAATAGAATAGATATAATTCCTAAGTCACGTTCTTTGAATTACCCATAAAGATATAAAACGTTTAGAGTGTAGGTTGTGATGGGAATTGCCTTATTTTCTGAGAGCAGCTAATCATTTGTTCTGACATGTAATATGGCAAATCAATTCACAAGGTGTTTGTGTTAGAGAAGAGTGCACTCAAAATACTTCTGTAGACACAGAAGCTATGAATCACAATGAATTCTAAAACTTTGGTAGAATTTTTCTTAGAAAAAAATAGGAGAGATGATTCTACTCATATGGCATAAGTCAATATTTTAGAAGACACACCAGTGAAGTAATCATTGTAGCAATAAATAACATATATATATGTATATATGTTATGGGGTCCATCAACTGTGGCCTTTGGGCTCTCTGTTTTGTATAGCAGGCTGGATTAGCCCAAGGGCCACAGTTTGCTGCCCTCATAATATGTTAACATGAATGCAAAAATATGACTTTACTAAAATGACTTATGCAATAACTTATTAGCACAGAGTTTACTTAAATTCTCCCTAGTCCATGTATAACAACTGCATACAGTAGGCTCAGAAAGAAAGATGGCAATGGCACCGATACATCCTCCCTGCACCCACTAGAAATTCCCCAAGAATAGAGTTTCAACATAGAAGAAAATTAAACACTTTGTATGACTCTACTATGTAAAGTCTTTCTTCCCTTGCACTAAGCTTTGATTTGCTGGAGATCAGCTTTTCAGAAGTTATATTTATGTATGTAGGACATGTAAATGATCAATTGGTTCTCTAAGCATGATATGATCAAGTGAGGTATGCATCTTTACGCACTGGCCTCTACAAACCAAACATTAGATCAATTACCCTCTACTCTTTGTGTCAAAGGTTCAACAGACCTGAGAAGAATATATGGAGCTGACTTTAAAAAAATTCAAATTATTCCAAATAAACCCTGGCCTGAATTATACTTCAATGTGCTTTGAAACATAAAGCAAACTCATGAGGAAGACCTATTATTGAGTCTTTATTAGAAGAAGGACTTATTATGTCATGCATCAGTCTTTGCTGTACTCCCATATTGCCATTTAAGGAGCTTAATGGAAAATTCTATTTATCTGTGCAAGCTCCCTGGGCAATCAACAGAACTGTGATGCCTAGATTCCAGGGAGTTCCTATCTGCTAAACAAACACTTTACAATGGCCGATTTATCTGCAGCCTCCTTTGGATACCAGTAGGCAAGAGCAGTTAGTATTTATTTGCTTTTTTGGTGGGACAATCAGCAATATATATAGCTGGTTATGCCTCGGGTATTTACAAAAACGTCCTCATATTTCTCTCAGTGTCTAAATGATAAGCTTACAGATTTGATTTTTGCTTGAGGATCCACTCTGAAATGGCATGCAGATGATTTAGTGCTGTGTTCTCTTGAAGTCGTCCTCGGAGGACTCCATATGTCTCTTAAGATGAGCTGAAGGATGACATAAAGCATCTAGAGAAGACTTGCAAATGTGTAAAGACACTGTGCAATATTTGGCTTACAATCTCAGCAGATAGACATTTTCTGTCCTTTATGAGAATAAAGGCTATTAAATTATATTTGACTCCAAACTAAAAGACAACTAAAGGATTTTTTTTGTTTGGTTGGTTTGGTGTTCTTTGTTTGTTTTTAGGATTGACTGGTTTTTGTAGGCAATGATGCTTAATTTTTCCAAAACAGCTCAGCCCTTACATGAGCTTACTAATACTGGGATTTCCCGTGGGATCCAAAAGCTGAAAAGCCTTCTCATTAAAGGCCTGCCTGCAGCAACCTCCAACTTTGGGTATCCCTAACTATGCTAAATCCATCTGTTTTCTTGTGTATGAAAGAGAAGGCTGGCTATGCATTAGGACACAATAAAGTGATTCATAGAACAGTATATTGCCCTTGGTGTAACCCTTCATTCCATAGCAAAGGTGGACCCTTTCTGCTTGTGTGAAGTATCAGCAGCAGCCAAATTGATTGAAGCTTCTGCTGATATGGAACTTGTCCACTAATTCCACGGGCTTCACATTCCAAGTACTCTGGTTAATTCTTAGTCTACCATGGGGAAGCTTATGAAAACCTTTTATTGTCTACTTTGTTTGCCACAATTAAACTGTATTCAAAACTTAACCCTGCAACTTTATTCCTTCTAGATGAAAGGGAACACATGACGGTTTGGCAATAATTCAGAAATTAAATATACTCAGGTCTGATTTTACAGAACTCTCTTATTCACTTCCAAATTAATATTGTTTGATATGTTTCTTATCTTAAAAATGGCAAAGACATTCCCTGCATGGGATATGCTGTAACCACTGAACTTGCAGTCATTGAAGTTCCTTTCCTAATGCCTATCTGAGTAACTTTCTACTCAGATAGTTAAACGATTTGAGCCTAAACTCTGGAAAAAGTTAAAAGAGCAAATATTTATACAAACAGTAGACATGCTTTTGGAGCTGTGCATGATTTGGGGGTATTATGATCTCAATAGGGAGGACAATTAAGAATGGTAAATAAGTCAGTGACTTCTCAGAAACTGTTCAATATCCCAAAGAGATATCTGTAATTTAACCATATTAGGAACCATTCCAAAATCTGAGGGCAATGCCTTGCCTATCTTCCTTGGTAAACAAGTGGCTGTTACCAGCCGAGACATATTAGATACTAATAAATTTAGAAGGATTTTGACCAACTGAAAGCAATCAGCTCAACCTTTGGTAAAAATAAAAACGCATTGGCTATCAAAGGAATGCTTTCTCCGTAATGTTAAATTTTGATGATTTTGTCATGGCTTCTCAGAAGCACCACAATTCATCCAATGGATCCTGGTCAAAATACTCCTTCATTGCTCTTTAGATAATGAAAGAGAGAGTTTCTACATGTCTTGCCTGTAACCAAGGCAAGCAAAATCCTGAAAACGTGTAAAGGTGAGAAATGATTCAGAGTTTCCTCCTCAAAGGCTTATTAAGCAAATGAATTTCGTTCAACTGCCCAAGTCTTCAGACTAATAATACATATATATTAGTCCTTGTTTGTAAAGTTTCTGTTGGGATAGAACATTTTCATTGATAGAAGACTATAGCTGATAAGGTGGCAAAAATATTATTACACTCTGTGTATTTGAAATAGCTTATCAAGTTTGTTTCCTTAACCCAGAAATTTCACTTCACTGTTCATATAACACTGAGTCATTCGGAAAATTAAAAAGAGTAAACATAACTCTGAAGTTAAAAGTGTCAAAAATATAAGAAATCTGCTGCCAAGACCAGCCAGGCAGCCAGCTGAAGGGGCGGGCAGAATTAATAGACACAACACAGTCTATATAATAGACACAATACAATCTATATTATTCAATGGGACAGGGGACCATCAGCCTCAAGGACCGAGGTGAGGTCCCGCTTATTGCCACATATTTATATGCAGGCAAAGAAGAACAAGCATAGCAGGAACTCATGCCAGCAGGGATATGCAAGTCAAAGCTCAGCAGTTCTGGTCTTCCTCCCTTCAACCACCCTGGCCCTACCCAAAGCCATTCCCTTAGAGAGTATCCTAGGAACAATCAGCAAGTTATGCAGAGGGCGTTCCATTCCCGCAAGGGCCGAGCGTTCTTAAGCCCCTTGCCTTCATGCTTGGTAAGATACTCCCCTCCGGCCTTTGATTCCAAAGCACAAACAATCTAGTATAGTAATTTATGAGAATCAGCAGATCACATATTTCTCAGCTACCCATTTTGTAACTTGTTCTTGCTAAGCTTAAAGCCTAGCCAGAATGTTGCTATGATCTCCTGCAACAGAAATCCTTGCTGTACTTTGGCCTGAAATTTTGCCACTAGCATTAATGGCCATGGAATTATCTCAGAGTACAAACTGACTTTCTCCCTATGAGATCATAACAAAACAGCCTATGGAACTTGTAATTTTGGAAAAACTCCAACAATAGCTGACTCCACTATGTTACCCACAAATCTAGCTAAATACTGTCAAGGACTTACATTGGTCCCATAAGATTAGCACCATTAGCCTAGACAGGTAGTAGACTATACCATTTCGGTTTGTGCAAGTACACTCTATGATATTCACACAATCACAAAATCGCCTGATGACACATTTCTCAGAACGCGTGCCCCGGCCTTCAGCGAGGCATGACTGTACTTGGTATATTCATGATTCGGCCACCTTTCCAAAGGAGATAGCTTCCAAGTTTTGCATGATCTTCAACATAACTGGATCTACCAGAAGAGATAGTAATGCAAAAATATCTTATCCATGCCTGAAGGGAACATTCAAATCCTTTTGATAATAACTATAGCAGTAAAGAATCAAGATATAGTGCAGCTGTGCCACCAATCTATATACCAACGGAATTCCACACCCATGAGTGACTGCAAATGAAGGCTAATTAAAAAACCTGTAGAAAGCTGCGACTCTGAGACTCAGATAGTGTTCCCAGAAAGATAACTACAGAAATGATAGCTTCTGCCCAAGATAATGGAACAAGACACACTAGAGTAATTTTCTCAATTCTTTTCCCTTTGTAATTATTTTTTTTCTGGTATTCTTTTGCTGATTTAACTTAAATACCTTGAAATCATTGTTTTTCTCTATGACAGTCTTGTTATAATCAAAATATGTAGTTGGAGTTAGCCTAAGATATTGCAAGAGCTTTTAAAGTATCAAAATGCGGGGGATATGGACCCATCATTTTCATGCACAGGACCTCCCCATGAGGCCATTCCCATGGAATTCCAGTTAATATTCACAGACATCTAAGCCTTCTGGTCCTCTGTTGAACCGATTCTGCCCCATGTGAGACTTATGAATCCCTTCCTGTGGTACCTTGTATAGGCACAATTTAACTATTCAGAAATCATACAGGTAATGGGGTCTGAACAGGATACACAACTGGAAATAACTTAGTTCTGGAAGTGAAAATGAGAACACAAAATGGCCATCATAAGTAACACATATCACTTTCTATAAGGCTCAAGATTTTGAAAAGTAAGATATAATTCCCAGGGGGAAAACACAATGGATCATTCTATGTATAAATTTCACAAGGTTTGGTGTTAGGGTAATCCCCTTTTCCTAAAATTGGGATGTACAACTGGAGGCTAGTGGATGTTACTGGTTGATTAGATAGGCTTACGTTATTCGGCCTATTTTATGACATTCTTGCAAAATCTATTGGATATTTCAAAGCAAAGAAATCATTAGATAATAAATTAGCTAAAAGTAACATATAGATTCAGATAGAAAAACATGTTACTACAAATGCAGAGTTCTGGAGGGTTATCCTTTCTCTTTACGTAACTTCTCACCATGCTTTTCTTTTTAAGAAGGAAAGTTAGGCAGGATGATAAAGGTCTCATCTAATCTCTTTATCACTGGTTTAATGAGATTGGATGACGCTACTGGTTTCTTAGGATATGAAATATCAGAAAGGAGGCACTTAGTCCTCTGAAATAGGGTAATCTTAGACAAGATCTTTGTTTCAAAGGGAGGCACTTGTGGAAATAAAGTTACAATGATATGCCAAAGTCATGCACATTTTTCGTCTGGTTACTTTCATTCAATAAAATCATTGAGATTCATCCCTGTTATAGCATGTATCAATGGTCCTTTCATTACTAAGAAGTGCTCCATTGTATAGAGACACTATAGACAGTTTGCTTCTCCATTTATCTCTTGATGGACATGTGAGAGTTGTTTTCAGGTGGGGCTATTACAAATAAAACTGCCCTGAACATTTGTGTACAAGTCTTTGTATAGACTTAGGCTTTCATTTCTTTGGGATAAATACCTAGGAGTGGAATGACTGTAGCAGGTGGTGGTGTACATATTAATTTTTAGGAAACTACCAAACTCTTTTCCAAAGCAGTTGTACCATTTTATATTCCCATCAGAAAGCTAGGAGATTTCCATCTTTCCACGTCCTTGCTAATATTGGATATTGTCAGTCTTTTGATTTTAGCCACTTTAAATGGTGTGTAGTGGTATGCCATTGAAGTTTCAATTTGCATTTCCCTAATGACTAATGATATTGAGTCTTGTTATGTACTTGTCACCCATATCTCTTCTTGTGAAATAACTTTTCAAATCTTTTTCCCATTATTTAAAGTTGTTAGTTTGTTTTCTTATTGTTTACCAGATACTTGATTTGAAAACATTTTACCCCAATCTGTGGCCTGTCTTTTCATTTCTGTGAGTGATTTTGAAAAGCAGAAGATCTTAGTTTTAATTAGTCTGAATTATCAACTTTTTCCTTTATGAATTATGTTTCTGGTTTTGTGTTTCAGAAATATTTGTTACATAAGTTTTCTCCTATGTTTTCTTCTAAAAGCTTTAGGTTTTATAGTTGTATCCATGATCCATTTTGAGTTAGCTTTTGTATGTGATATGAGGTATAAATCAAAGTTCAGTTTTTTCCGTATGTAGATAACTAATTGTTCTAGTATCATTTGCTGAAAATACTATCCCTTCTCAGCTAAATTGTCAGTAGTATGGGGGACACTCATTTGCAGTATTTTATCTTTAAAAGATTTAACTTAATTTTCTTCTCCAGAACCACATTCCTGAGAACTTTGTAAGATTTTTCCACTCCAGTGTTAAATCTTTAGTCTCTAATAGATTTTATTTTCTTGTCTTTAACATTGACATTTAACACTGGCACATACCCCTAATTAGTATGCAGATACACTTTTAATTATTATAGCTGTATAATATGATTTCATTATGGTAATGAGATATCTTGATTATTTTTCTTTTTTAAAAAATTATTTTGGCCATTAATGCATATTTACTATTCAAATAAATTTTAGAATCATTATTTTCACTTCCTAAGGCAATACCATTATGGGAGAACTGACATTAATAAAATAAGTCGTTACATTCAGGAATGCCATATATATCTTCATTTATTCATGATTTATATTGTATTACTTTTAAATAATGTAGTTTATTTAGTAAGATATTTACATTTATTTTTGGAGTTATCATGAATTATATTTTCCTCTATAATATTCTCAAAATTATACACTGACCACGGACCAAAGGTGAAGAAAGACAACAGTTGTATATACTTTATCATATTAAAATGGAGATCTACAATAAAGTTTATTGGAAAACCAAGAGTAATAGATTTCAATAAGAGAACTCAATACAAGTAGATGATTGAAGAGATCAATCTAAAAAATGCAACTTAATATTGCGATGACATGGAGAAATTTTTTAATGACAGGTGCAACGATTTGCTTTTTGATACAACGTTATGAAAATTAGATACTCTTTAACAGGTGAATTAGTTTGCTAAGGCTGCTATAACAAGTTACTGCAGATTAAGTGGCTTACACAACAGGAATTGATTTTCTCACAGTTCTGGATGCTGGAAGTCCAAGATCAAGGGATCAGTAGGGTTTGGTTTCTTCTGAGGCCTCTCTCCTTGGCATGCACTTGGTCACTTTCTCCCTGTGTCCTCACAGGGGCTTATCTCTGTGTGCACACATCCCTGCTGTGTCTTTCTCTCTTCTTACAAGGACACCAGTCATATTGGATTAGGGCTCCATCCTTACAACCTCAATTAACCTTACTTATCTTCTTAAAGGCCCTATCTCCAAATACAGTACCTTGGGGGTTAAAGCTTTACCATACATTACAAGAGGTATAATATTTTAAACATATATACTTTCTGATTCGAAATACTTGAGAAGGTTATGCCTGGAAATCAACAAACAATTAAACCAAAATATCACATCTATTTCACATATTCTTAGTAGTTTTTTTTTTTTGTGAAATGTCCCATGACACAGATAATAGTGAATAAGTTAAAACAAGCATAGGTAAGACGTATATGACAATAGAGATCAAGGGAGGGAATGCTAATCAGGCAAACCTTTAACGAAGACTAGGCTTGTTATTCAGTTTAAAATGATATTCATCTGTATCCACACACTCTTAAGAAATCATTGTGTATCTGTCTGTGGGTGTGTCTCTGTGTGTGTATGTCTGTGTGTGAGACAGAGTGGAGAAGGAGACAAGAGAGAAAGTTAACTTCTGAAGACTCCATATGTTCCAATTTTAAATGGTGTCTCAGCAATAAAATTACTCCAATAAAATGTCTTACTAAATTGAAGATAATTTTGAAAATTGTTTTAAGAGCAGCAGCAACCAAAGCTGTCTGCAGAGTTTCAAGGTGGTAGCGGTCATTTTAGACTAACAGACAGAGGTGCCCCCATCTCGCCCTCCTGATTATACCCATTCACAAGTCTTCAGACCTCTCTGAACTTTTCAGTCAATTTCTTCTGCCCCAAGAGCAGAGTCTACTGCTTTCACACCCCTTCACAATAGCTGTCATCCCGTTGACAATACCATAAAATAACACTTACAGGTGTCACATGTGGTGAATTTGCCTTCTGTTTACTTGTAGGGAATTGTGGCTTTCAGAGTCCTGAAGGCAGCATTTCATCACCCCATATGTGTGGTTTAGCATTAAGATGAAGGCAAAGAGAGAAAGGCTTTCCTTCACTTTAAAGCAGTTTGACAAAAAATGACAAGGCTGTGCAAAATTTTTATCACTGAACAGAAATGGCATTAGACAGAATTCTTTGGAGCCAAATGAACAGTTTTCACCATCTAGTATGGGGGCCTTAAGATGCAGAAGGTTTGTGTTGGTCTCATTCAGCCGTGCAGTTTGAAAGTTTTTTGACAGTTTTATGGTTTAGCGTGTACTTTAAAGTTGTTGCTATTTTTTGCTAAACTTGTTAAGGAGTAACATCTACTTCTTTTTAGGCTAGGCTGTTATTTCTGCGTGCAAATGCCATCTTCTGAAACTGGTTGGAGAAACAGACGTTAATAACCCTCAAGGCTTAGACTGGCTTGCGGTCTCAGTTCTCCAGCTGGAGGGGCAGGTTGGGCAAAGGGGTGGGGAGGAGAAAATAGTGTTTTAGAAAACCTCTATAGCCTTTGATCTTTAAACTAACATTTCAAAATCTTCAGAAACTGCTTAAATAATAGGGTTTACTTTTGTAAGTTGCCTTTGAAACTGCTGAAACCTTTTTTTCTTATACTGCTTTTGTTGAGATAGCAAGATATCGCTCATCTTTAGTATATAATTGTATCATTCAAAGGTGGTCCGCAGTGAATTTTAACGTAAAGCATTGATTTCTAACTCTGGTTTGTTCACCATCTACCTTAGCCTGTTCAGGCTGCTATAACAAAAATACTATAGACTGGGTGGCTTAAATGACAAACATTTATTTCTTAGTTCTGGACCAAAGCTGGCAGATTCTGTGCCTAGTGAGGACACCCTTCCTGATTGCAGACTGCTGTCTTCTCACTGTGTCCTCACATGGCTGAAGGGATGAGAGAGCTCTCTGGACCTCTTTTATAGGGTCACTGATCCCATTCATGAGGGCTCATCCTCATGACAACTACCTCGCAAAGGCCAAACCTCCAAATACCATTACATGGGGGACTAGTTTTCAACATATGAGTTTGGGGGAAACACAAACATTCAGTCGATAGGACAACGTAAATAGAATGATGGAGAATGTTGTTGTTTTAAGAAAGGAAGAGAATATTGTTTACAACAAACCCTATGACTAAGATTAAAGGGGACACAGTACGTCTGGTGTTATCCAGTCTTGAAAGTTCAGCAAAAAGACAAATTCACTTCAGATAAGGGGACACCTCTTGTTCTGCATGTATTCCATCTTCAGAAGGGCATGAAGGCTTCACTTAGGCAGGGATCTACAGAACTGCCCCTATGCCTGAAATTAGTGCTCCTATTCGGAGATTCCTTTCCAGAATTTCTTAGGACACATATTTCTGAATCCCAAATTTTCCTGAGGAAAATCAGTCTAGAAACTGTGAAAGCCAAAGGTTTCACAAGTCCTCTGTGAGAAACAGAAACATTACTTCTTTGAAGAAATTGACTCATGTCAAATCAAAAGCAAGAGCAGGGATAGCGTGTATACTAAGTCAAAGGTTACAGTTGACATTTCCCGGAACCAGGAGAGAAGCACATGAGAAAAGCGGTCACAATTTAGTCCAGGGGAGGCACATCTTTTCTGTAAAGGGCCAGACAGTAAATATTTTAGGCTTTATGGTCTTTGTTGCAACTACTCAACTCTGTCATTGCATCATAGACAATATGTAATTGAATTCTTTTGAATTGGCTTCTTTTCAGTAAAATTTTATTTATGAACATTGAAATTTGAGTTTTATATAAGTTTCAAGCATCTTGAAATACTGCTCTTTTGAATTTTTTCAACCATTTAAAAATATAAAAACATTCTTAGCATGTGCAGCATACAAAAATAGGGGGGCCATAGCTGGCCAATATCTAATCTGCTCAGTCAATCTTTCTTGTGCTGGGGTTCAGGGCAGGCCACCCCAAGATGCGCCACACTGGTATGAGGATTATTTCAAGCTGAAGACAATAAAGGTTCAGACTCAGCAAGAACATTCGACCTTTCTCCCCTAACTGCCTAAAAGAAATTTAGAATAAAGGCCTGTCCCCAGGACAGCTCATCACCATAGATAACTCTGGGTTCCGGTAGACTGGGAACGTGCTTGTTAAGCCCACTCTTATCAAAGTTCTATTTACCAAACATTTGCTTTTCCATTTCCATGTGGGTTGCCTTCCTCCCCTTTGAAGCCCCAAACCACTACCCCAAATGTCCTCCTCGTCTGTAGCTGGAGATAGTTAAATAGGCAGCCTCAGCCAGTTGGAGAAGATGCTCAGTTTTCCTGAGCCTCTCCCATGTGTACATCTTATAAGGCTTTGTTTAATTTTCTCCTGTTATTCTCTGTCATGTGAATTTAATTCACTGTTTGGCCAGAAGGACCCAGAGTGAGTAGAGGAAATGTCTTCCTCCCCTACAGTTGGAAGTGTGAATTCTGGCCATGAATGCTGCAAACAGTGAGTCACTTTTGCAAACAAAATACATATTAAGATAATATACGCATAATATTCTCTAAAGAAACTACAAGTTTTGAAAGCAAAGCCCTTAAATTGGCAATTTTGTTACATGATTCTATGAGGTTCTGTTAGCCAAGCTAGGAAATCTGAATGTTAAGGTTTTTGTATGCTACCCAATAAAATGTCACCCAACTACCCCAAAATGTTCTCTGACCTTTTTCAGAGAGTCTTCAAATTTACTGTCAATATATTCTTTGTAAATACATTAATGAAGGAAATGGAAAGAGAAGATGAAAGCAATTTCATCATGGAATGCTCCAAAATGAAATAAGAATCTATAAAAATTTGATGTCTTTAATGTTTTTTATTTTCAACTAGAGATTGACAAACAAATGGCAAGCAATGGGATATATTGGCGTATATGAGGAAGATAATTGGTGTAAACCTAATTCGGCCTGACTTTATTTTTCAAAAAGGGCCTGACGTGGTCATTGAGTATGCATTGTATATCTGCTTTAAGCATTTGCTATTTCCCAAAGGCAAGAACAAATGCTCTTAAGATAAAGATGCAACTTCCCCCACATTGGCATTTCCTTACAGATAAGCATCTCTCCATAGGCTAGGAACGGATTGCTGCGCTCACCTGTGACCACCCAGCTCAAGACAACAATCCTGCCACCTTATTGTGTCCACAAGACAGTAGATCTACTACCTTCTGTGCCCATCAGTTTCTGTGCCAACAGAGCAGTCTGGTGACTATTGTAAAAGGGACATTTCAATCATATGTGAAAGATCTCTTTGAGGGTATACAATTACTCTGTACACTCCACTTCTTTGGTGCCCTTCCTTCCCTGAGGAAGGAAGGCCCCAGGCTGTATGGTCCTCACATTTGTCTCAGAATACACTCACCCCAAATTTTCATTTATAGATTGGTTATGGATTATTTTCATCAACAAGATCACTTTTACATGTTATTGGAATATGTGACCTTGTTCTAAGATATCATTTCATAATAATAATAAACTATGTGATAGTTTATTTATGTGATAAGATAGAATAGAATATCATTGAAAGTAATCCTATCATAGATAACCAATTTATAGTTTATTAACATAGTCATTCATTATTATTTAAAAAACATAAAAAATATTAAGAAAAATGCAGAATTACATACAATTTAGAGAATTCCAAGAATTCCTGAAAATCAGGATATCATTCTCAAACCCTGAGGATTAATGTGGGGTGGAAATTGGGACATGATTTCCTGGGAAAAAAGGAAGAGGGTTATGAATAAGAAAGGAGACTGTATGACAAGCCAGAGTTCAAAGTCCTGTCAAAGCAAAAATGACAGCTGACAAAGATAAACAAGCAAGGAAGACTTTATTTAAGGGCCTGCAAAAGGAGAGGCCAGAACTCAGTCTGAGCTCAGCTCCACTAAACCAAATGGCTGGAGGGGCCGGTCCTGTGGCCAAGTGGTTAAGTTCGCACGCTCCACTGCAGGCAGCTCAGCGTTTTGTGGGTTCAAATCCTGGGCGTGGACATGGCACTGCTCATTGAGCCAAGCTGAGGAGGCATCCCACATGCCACAACTAGAAGGACCCACAACTGAAAATACACAACTATGTACCCGGGGTCTTTGGGAGGAAAAATAAAATCTTTAAAAAAAAATGGCTGGAGAGTTGTTAAAAGCTGGGATGGGGGAATCTTAGCTCATCTGTGTTTGCTAATTGGCCTCATCCAAACAAAAAGTAAACTTTCCCCTATTTCAAGACAGGAGGCAGTTGTATGCTTGGAGCAAGGTGACCAGGAAAGTTAGGTTCCTATCTTCCCATAGAAACTGGAAGATAGGGGCACGATCTTCCTTGATTACATGTCAAAGAGATGGCCCCCAGGTCCTTGAGAAAGAAAATCCTGGGTTGTAAAACTAGGGAGAAGATTTTAACAAAATTTACAGATCAAAGGGGCAGAGAGAGAATTTGCAACCACGAGTTTTCTAAATTAAATGCTTTAAGGCAGGGATCTACACACGGGAGACTACCTCTTGGTCAGACCATGGACATTACCTATATACACAACACGCCAGTCAGTACGCTAGACATTTTACATAGCTTTTTTCTTATCCTTACTTTGCAAAGGAAGGGAAGAGCACAAAAGGAAGCACAACATTCTCCCTCAGATGATTCATTGTCTAATAAAGTAGGAGTTGGAAGGAGGTCACTAAAGTGTTTGATAGACCAAACAGTCATGAGTTGAAATCCTGCATTTGTACCCACTCAATATATGATTTGCAAAAATTAATAAACCTCTATAAGCCACAACTTACTGTTGTGTGAATGATGATACTAAGAATGCCTACTTCATAGATTAGGCATAGAAAAGATAATGAGCCTAAAGTGCAACATGATGTATTGCCTGCTGAAAGTGTTTAAAGGGCATTAGCGAAAATTACCGTAAACAATTATAAGGCAATGTATAATGCAAAGTGATGGCTATAGAAGTGTACAGATACTGTTCTGGAATCTCAGAACCGGGAACAATTAGTTTTGCCTGGATGATTTAGGAAATGCTTTACTGAGTAGAGAAACTGGATCATAAAGAAGAGACAGGAATTCATCAATTAGGAAGAGCAGCCCAGTCAGAGAAAATGCCCATTCCAGCAGGATGTGAACTCCAGGACAGAGATATTGCCTCTGGATCTTGGCGCTGAGCTAGCTAGACTATCAGGACTTATTTATTGAATTGAATTCCAGGAATTCAAAAGATTCGGATGTGTTCAAAAACTGTGACTATTTCAATACGAATATAGAATGTAATCTCCAAGCAGTAGGAAGAGGTAGGAGATGAAGCTGGAGAAAGATTTTAAAGGAACTTGATTCTTACTTTATATTACCAGGCCAGTACTCTCAGAATTTCTTTTCTTTCTCTAAAAGTGCATATATCTATCACCAACTAAAGACTAACCAAAATAAATAACTTTAGGAAAGTTTTCTAGAAAGCCGTGGGGAGATTTTGAGTTCAGTACCAACATGACTGAGTTTTTATTTTTAATGAAAAACATTGTTTCATGACATCCACATCTTGAGGATACCTAAAAGATGCATAACTTTTCTTTCTACTAATTTCCTTTGATGTATATGTAATAGTTTTTATAATGACAAAGTTATATCTAATTTCATTTTAAATATGGTATGCAGAGTCATATAACTTGTAATAAAAATCTTTGAATTATAATTTAAACCCTGCTTTTGTTTTTTGGACATAGGTCATGTGATTTAAAATTCTCTACTCCTATTGGTTTTAAGAAAATAAACAAAGACCACCCAAATGAGAACAAACAGAGGCTATTTATTCATAGCTGGCTATAGCAAGAGTCAGCCACCACCATCACTTACATTTGATAGAAGCTCAAGGCAGACTGGAGAGTGGGACAACTTATAGTGAAGAAAGGAGAAGGTTGCAGCTATGGACGTTCTTGGCACAGAGAAAAAGCAGGCTTGGGCGGCAGGGCATCTTAGGTGACTGGTTTGTGAAACATATTTAACTTTCTCCGATTGGTCTTGTCTTGAAAACTGTAGCAAAAAATAGGGAAGTGGCAGTCGTTGACTTTGTTCTGTCATTTCTGGGCTGATTGCTGTGGTTGTGGTTTAGATTACTAGACTAGTTGCTGTGGAAGTTCTGGGTCAGAATTCTATTGTCATGTATAATCTGGCCATTGTCCATTTGTATATTGACTATCTCACTACTAACCACTTCCATGGATGTTAAGCGTGTTGGACTCTTATTAAAACCTTCAACGCTCAACGGAATTCACAGGCTTCATTTATGCTAAAACTATATTTTTATATAGTGATGTTGAAATAAAAATCAAATTGTGATGAAGAAATTTGAAAAATTACTCTCAATCACTGAAGTAGATAGATGATGCATGCTTTATCTCCAGAATGTGGGGCATCTATTAATGTATATAAAAACGTATGTGTCTTTTTGTTTATTTATCATCATATGTTTTTTTTTTTTTTTTTTTTTAAAGATTTTATTTTTTCCTTTTTTCTCCCCAAAGCCCCCCGGTACATAGTTGTGTATTCTTCGTTGTGGGTTCTTCTAGTTGTGGCATGTGGGACGCTGCCTCAGCGTGGTCTGATGAGCAGTGCCATGTCCGCGCCCAGGATTCGAACCAACGAAACACTGGGCCGCCTGCAGCGGAGCGCGCAAACTTAACCACTCGACCACGGGGCCAGCCCCATCATCATATGCTTTAATATCACAAAAGATTTTTTTTCCCAACAAAAGCTGCCTTTGTTCATTAGCATTTTATTTATTAAATCAATCTTAACTGAATGCTTTAATTTTTTCTATGCTCTTAAAAAGTAAGAAAGCAGGAAACCAATGTCATTTCTTTTGTAAGCAAAACATAGCTTAGTGTTGGAGTCTTAAAATAGTACTATGGGCTTCTAGCAATACATTTTGATAAAAATCTAATCATGCTTATTTAAATGTAAATAATAAACAAAAGGCCTATACAAAAAGCAATTGTTTTAATAATTTGATTAAGTTTAGAGCCTTTCTTTCTGGACATCAGTACAAAAATGCATTTGGAAGAAAATCATAGAAAGCATCCATATTAATAAAACAAAAACCCGTGAACCACTGAATACCTAATAACTATAGTTTATTTTGACTAGGTTTCAGTGATTTTAATATTTTTATTATATCTAGTTTTCAATGAATAAGATATTTTTGTTTAATTGGTACAACTACATTTGATACTAGATTAATAGTGAGTCATACGGCAAACTGGAGAATGTTCTGAATAAGATGCCCACTGATGTTTCATTACGTTCAATTAATGTTTACTAAGTATCAGATATTGTGCTGGGTTATGGTAACATGAAATGGAAATAGTCACCATCATAGTTCTAAAGTAATTCTCAATTTGTGTGGATAGATGTGTGCGTACATGTGTGTACATATATGATAGATACACATACAACTAGAGGCTAATTTTTTTGTAGGCAAAGTTTCAAATAATATTATGTTTAAACTATCCTCTTATCATCTTAAATCTGTTTTCAATCACACACAGAAACTTGCAAGCCAAAAAAAGGGAGAGGGTGTATTTAAGACAGCAATATGATGTCTATGAAACCTCATAGGTGTGAAACAAGCAATGCTCATATCCATTAGCACCTGGTGCAGCAGACTGATTTAAAAGTAATGGTGACCTTAATTCACACCTGACTTGTGAAAGAATTTGAGCGTTGGCTTCTATCTTCACCAGTGACTGGGTGTGTAAACCTGTACAAATTACTTCATCTCACTGGGTCCCAATTATATGCTAGTGAATGGTGACAATATAATGGAGTTGTTAAAATTTAAAGAGGTAAACCAGGTAGGCTTTATGCACAAGGCCTGATACATAATGCTGTGCTCTTAACCACTATCAGTACAGTTATGGAAGCAGCTACTTTCCTGATTTACAGGTAACAATACAAATAAATAAACCTAACTAACTAACTAACTGGCTAGCTAACTAACAAAATATCCTCCTTGGTATGGTTTTTGAATATGTATCAACATTAGCAATATTTACTAAGGGCTTATAGGATAATAAAACACCTGTTTCCAAGTGTTATTTTGGCCACCCAGTCATGGGGACTTTTCAACTGAGTCACCTCACCATTGAGTGCTCAGTCTTCTGGGATTTCCTCCATTTGTTCTCCATTCTCTCCCACTTCCCTCATCCATTTCGATTCTTTGCATTTCTACTCTAGGAATAGCAAAATTTTCCTACTTAATGCAGAATAACATCTTTCTCAAGCTCGTATTTCTAATTGAAGGTCCAGACCCACTTTGCAGATCCAAATACACAGAGGACTCAGTTGAATAAAACAAGAGCAACTCTATTTTTCTTGAGTTGCTAACATCACTTTTCATTTAAGAATAGTTGTCATTCTTAATAAGCAATTATATTTTCTGAATTCCTTTTAAATTGAAGGTGTCCAAGATATGGGAAAAAAATGAAAGCAATATGCCTTTAAACTCTTGGTCATAGGAGGCCCCATGAAACAAACCCAAGCTCTGGGCTTCCCAGAGCCAAAGCTATGCTGGATCTTTGGATTTCCCTGAGAGCCAGGCACAAGATCAGATGTGCTAAGAAATGATTGAGAATATGCTGAATACTAGTGCTGTGTATTACTGTAGACATTTTTCAGCTACTTTATAATAATATTAATTACATATTCGCAAATCACATGTATATTGGGTTCTGTAATTTTTTTAAATGAATGTTAATGTCGTTTATTAAATGTCACTGATGTGATAGTTAATTTGTGTTTTGGTTAGTAAAATTTCTTTTCCATAAGTTCAGGATATAATTTCATATATTTCCAATATGAATGATTTAAATGAATAAGTTAGCATCCATTAGTAAATAATAAAGTCTTAATTTGTAGACTATCATCCCCAAAATGGTTCACAAGTAAAATTATTTCTGGATATAAAATGTTTATGCTAGTAAAGCAAACTTTATAATATGCTTAGTCAAAACATAACCACCTCTTCCAGGGAGCCAATTCAACACTTTCACTGAATCAACAAATATTAATTAAAAACCAGCTCTGGGCAAGACATCATTCTAAGAGTTCTAACTGAGTGATTAAGTGTAAAGATCCTGGAGCCAGACTGACTGGTTTTGAATTCTTTCTTAGCAACTTACTTATGCTTTTGTGACCTTGAAGAATTTACTTAATCTCTCTGTGTAGTTTCTCAACCATAAAATAGTGATGAACGCAATAATAATATGTACTTATATTGCTGTTAAGAAAATTGTTAGTCAATGCTCATCAGTTTATACATGAAAATAGCATTCAAATATATATATTTATATATAAACATATATTTTTAAATGCTATTATTTATGTATAATAAAAGATATATAAATGTGTATATGCATATAAATTTGTGTACATATATATACACATATACATCATTGAGAGCAGTGATTGAAAAATATCAAGAACTTTATTAGTGCTTCCTGTTATTATTAATGATGATTCAGTACTGAACAGAAAAAAAAGATACCTGTTATCAGAGTACTTACACATTTTGGAGAAGAAAGAGTAAATAAGTAAACAAATATAATACAAAATTCCCAATAGTTATATATACAAGGCTAAGACTTAAAACATAGCCATGTTGTAGGGAGGGAACCGTCACATACCTTTGGCTGGGTTATTAGAGCCAGCTTGGCTAAGAAGGTGACATTCAAGCTGAAATCTTAATGACAATAAGGCCGGTATAAGGATTTTGAATACTATTCTGTGTCAATGGGAAGGTGTTGGAAGGTTGAAGGGTTGAAGGAGGAGAGAGAAAAACGGAAGTGTGAACATACTTTATAATAAAAATTACTCGTTATGTGGAAATTTTAGAGAGGCAACTGTGGAAGTACAGATGGATTAGACAAAGGTGGTAACATCAGAGAGCTAGCCAAGTAGACAACTTTAAGATACATTTAGAGTTTCATTGGATGCACTTTGTGGAACACTCCGTATATTGTTTCTTTTGACTGGAAACTTTTATAAGAATAAAATATGAGAAATTAATATGTAAGTTAATGAAAGCTAAAGCAGAAACATTCATGAGACCTAAATAAATCAGAATTATCTTTAAATATTTTATTTTGATCTACTCAGTTAAATGTTAACATATAAATATGTCAATTACATATGACATATGTAAATATGTCAATTAGAAATTTGTAATGAAAATCTAAAGGGGGAAAATCACAGGTTATTTCATGTACTCAAACTATGTAAAGGAAAAAGTGACAAGAATTGCTAAGATAATTCTTAAAAAGAAGAATAATATGAAGTCCCATGCATAATTACGGTACGCTATGAAAATCAGGAATTTAACAGGACAGTTTTGTGTGTATAGTTATATCTATTTTAATCATGTTTGTGAACAAATAATTGGGACTCCTCTCCCTGGTCTAGCAGGTGAAACCAGCAAGCAAGGTGCATGAACTTAGAGTCAGTACAAAACCTATGCTGTACTGTGATGCAGCCTTGCAGGTCATCTCCAGGCTGTGTCAGAATGACTTTGCAACCCTTCACCTCATGACCAAAGATGCCAGTGGGAAAAGATCTGCAATAAGAAGAGATAAAGGCTACCTGGTTCTCATATCCTTTAGCTATGTTTTTAGGTTGAAGGGATAATTAGCAACTATAGTACTTGCTTTCCTCCACACATTGATAACATCAACATTCCAGGATATAGAACCAAGAAATTCTTATTTTATAATCTAGAGAAGAACCAGATGTACCCTGCCACAGATGAATAGATATCCATTTAGCATATATGATTGTTGATGATTAAGCCTCTTTCTGTGTGTACACTGCCTCGTAAAAAGGTATATGAACTGTACTCAGATCTGTAGACCCCAGAGTAGTTCCTTCAGAACACTCGGTTGGACTGTTTCCTGGGCTCAAGTCCTTACTCTTGATTATTGAATGAACTCTTTCAATTAACTTTTATCAAGATTCTTTCCGTTGGGATGTGTGTAGATTTATGATGTCACCACCACAATCAAGATACAGAAATATTCCATCACCACAAAAACTCTGTCCTGCTGGGTGTACCTCTGTACAGGCGCCTGGCAGCACCGCTTTGGCTGTGACCCACCACTTTTCATATGTTGTATTTTAATTTCCATTAAATTCAATGCATTGTTTATTTTCCTTGAGTCTTCTTCTGAAATCCATAGATTATTCAGAAGTGGGTTGTTCAGTTTCAAGTGTTTGGAGACTTTTCCTATTATCTTTTATTTATTGATTTCTGGATGGATTCCATTGTGCTCAGATCTGGAATACTCTTTGTACAATTTCAATTCTTTTATATTTATTGAGGTTTTATGACTTCAGGTGTCATCTCTCCTGGTACATATCTGGAGGTGCTTAAAAGATGTGTATTCTGCTATTGTGTAATGTCACAGGGTCACCTTCAGTAATCAAGAAAAATAATCTTATGTATTTAAGGATCTCCTTTACTCCATCTCAGCAGCCCTTTCTCCCAAGCAGAAAGTAATGCACTTCACAAGATCACATTACGAAACAAAAAGAATAGAAAACAAACAAACAAAATCTACCCCTTCCTAATCTGCTCACTTTTACTTCTTTTGTTTTCCCAATCCCATTCTTTTGTACAATTAAAAAATTCAAAGCCATGATCAACCCACTAGAAATGTGCTAAGCTCATTTGTGTGGAATATGATCTCCTCTCCTACTTTCCCTTCTCCTTCCATGGTTCTGTTTTACTTTCACTTGTTATCCAGCAACAATTATGCACAAACAATTCCCAGCTTCCCCTTCACTCTTAGCTACTCAACTGACAAAGCTGGTGTTTACAGTGTTGCAAACGAGAAAGTGCTAAATTGATGCAGCACATTTGCATACATTCCACTTGAAAAAATTAAAACAACATAAAACAAGACAGGTGAGGCATCCTGGGAAGTGATGTGAGAGCAATTATTCTGTTTAAAATGTTTTGTCTATATATAGTGTGCACACCATCACTCACAGCATGTCTTCTCTGAATGTGATTTCTGACATCCTGTTGTTTGCTGTGCCACTTAATTACAGTGAATAATGAAGAGATTTCAAAGCCACACTGTCACAGTTAATATGGTGAACGAATAAAGTAAGAGTAGAGTTGATTTCCCTTCTGCACAAACCATTTGGTCTTCTAACATCATTGTTTAGAGTCTCCCACAAAGTGATTCACTTCCTCAGAATTTACCACTGCATTATTTCAGAAGCCTGACTTTATCACTGTATCCCACAGCAGAACAACGTGAAGAATTAACCTTTGTGAATTCTCTGGAAATAACATATTAAGGCAAATAGTTACAGCTTTATGCTTCTCCTGACCCTCTCCCCACCGTCTTCACTTGAGATTGAGAGGGAAGGGAGAGGGATTTGTTCAATTTAAGCAATATTCAGTTGGTAATTCATAATTGAAGAATCATGAATTACCAGATTTTTTTTTTTTTTAGTTTCAAAGGGCTGAAATAGACTTATGTTGGAGACAATACATAAGCAAAAACTATCTTCATGGTCATGTTTAACATGAGAGAACAATAGAATAGAAACCAAAAAGTACCTGGCCCTGAGGAGTAGGAACAAGCAAGCATTGTAAAGATTAAGGAAGCTTACAGGTTAAAGAAGATTAATTTGTAAAGCATATACTTAGTGCCTTAGGATGTATAGTAGTTAATTCCAGGTCTTCCAGTGACTAGAATTCTCCAAACCTTACACGAAAAGTTCTTGTTTAGGAAATAGATTCATTTAGTGGAAACTTCCCTGGATTAAGATCAAAAGGTTGAAAGTCATGTCACCTTGCTAGTCTTAGTTTCCTCATCCTATAAAATATTCCTGTCCTGTCTTCCTCATGGGATGGCAGTTAGGAGCAAAATGACATCTTGACTGCTGATCCCATGAAAGGAAACCAAAAGAACCCCGTTGATCAAGCAGATGAAGGTTCTTGCTGACTCCAGTGATAGAGGCAACTTTTATAGCGTCTAAGTCCTGTCTTGTAAGTGGGAGGTGCAAGATGGGATATTGACAAAGTTTTGGAAGTCTAGTTTAAGTCATGACTTTCCACATGGGGGTCTGATTGGGATTGGGCAATATTTGTGATATAATAGTTTAGAATTAGTGCATACAATGAGACATTTTTTTTGAAAATGAATATTGTGGAGAAATCAGTCATTTGATAAACCCAGTTTAGTAATCTATTTTTCTGAGAAGGAAGCCTCTGAAACAAACGGTAAAATTACTTCCAACCTCAACTTCTTAAGAAAGAATTCCTAGAATAGTAAAGCCATATTCATGCAAACGGTTGTAAACGAAAGTCATTTTCATTTTCTTTTCTTTTCTTTGTGGGCAAGACTTATTTTCAACCTTACTAAACAGGGTGGCTTATGTTCTTAGTGGTGATAGTAAGAAAGGGCTGTACTACAGAAATCAAGGTGGTTTCTTTAAACTCTTTTTAAGAGACATGAACCAGGTTGCCTACCGCCAAGGGAACACTGGGTATTGCTGTGATTTCTAAATGATTATATACAGTTACTAAATTCATCAAACTGTATACTTAAAATGGCTGAATTTTATTGTATGTAAATAATGCCTTAATTTACAAAAAAAGCAGTTATGGATGAAAATTTAATTTTCAGTACTTCTTCCAAAGTTTTTATTAAATCCTTAAATTCTTTTATCTACTTTCCAATGCAGGACATTCCACTTCCATGTTCTAATGCCCCAGTATTTTAAGAACCAAGTCTTTCCAAAGAAAAAGGAACTTCTGCATAAAAATATCTAACATGTCACATTTCCCCCATGCAAATTACTTTTTTTTACCCTGAGGAAGATTCACCCTGAGCTAACATCCATTGCCAATCTTCCTCTTTTTGCTTGAGGAAGATTGTCACTGAGCTAACATCTGTGCCAATCTTCTTCTATTTCATATGTGGGTCACCACCACAGCATGGCCACTCATGAGTGGTGTAGGTCTGTGCCCAGGAACCAAACCTGGGTCACTGAAGCAGAGTGTGCCAAACTTAACCACTAGGCCACAGGGTCAGCTCCCAAATTATTCTTTATTTCTCCAAGCACTCATACTTTCTTAATGTTCTGTCTTTGCTCACATTTTCCAACAGCCTAAAACAAACTCCCACATCTCTTTATATTAGACTTATATACATCCTCAGGAACCAATTTAAATACGATCTTTTCTGAAAAATCTTTCCACATTCCCGTTATAATATTTTCATACCATGCTTAAGGCATTTATTACTTTTCTTTTGAAGACACTGGCTTATATGTACATTAAATCATTAAAACAAGGATCCAAATCTGTTTTATTTCTGTCTTCTATTATTTAAATAAACCTTGCATATAGAAGGTGTTTAGTGAATGTTTTGGAAATAGATGATTGGTTGAAGGAATGAATGTCAAAATTAAATCGCCAATATTTAAGGTTTATAAAGATAGCTCTAGAGCTCAGAGCCCTTGGAGGAAGGTATACAAATAAGGTAAACTTGATGTTGCTCTAGACCTGCCAAATTTGTGTTCTCTGAGCACCCAGAGAAAGGAATTTGAAGGGAGAATGCAGTAGAGAAAGAATAATAGAAGGACACTATAGACAATAGAGAGTAAGGAAACTTGGGTTCTATTTCCACATCAGCTAGTAAATACATAGTAAAATTGTTTAACACTCTCTGGTCACATTTCCCTGTGTCTCTTTTTAATCTTACAATTAATGATTTTCATTTTGGACCTCCCTATCATGACGCTTTGTGCTTTTATGGCTATATACCCACTACCTAAAAGTATACATTGTCTCATAATCTTTCTTCTCGCTATACCTCAACTTTCCACAGTTTCCTGAGCAGGCAAACAACTCTGCTGCCACTGAGTTTCCTCTAGTGATGGCATTTAATTAACCACCCTGGACCCAAGCACCTCGATTCTGTTTGTCTTGTCATTTCATCACTGCCCTGCTACTTTATACAGTTTTGCATTTCAAACACCGTGGTGTACTTATTATAACACCTATTAGGTACCCTTCTCAAGCTTTGAACTCACTCAGGATCTATAATAGATTATCTTATTATCTCAGGCCCATCAGATAAACTATAGTAGGATTGCGATTTGCATGAAGTATATCTTTCAGGGTGTAGAAAGGACCAAGATGACAGGACTGAAGCATAAGGCATTCAACTTAATTAGTTTCACCCCAATGTCTGGAAATTTTTACATCCTAGTTTCAGCTACCATTAAGCTGAGAACAAGTGGCAGGGGTAATATTTTATTTGTGAATTAAGGGTCTTATTTAATAAAGCTATGTCACCTTGTTGCCTACTTCTTCTTAGAATCTAAGACATATATACATAAAGAGAAATTTAAAAATCCTATTTATGTATTATTTCTTTTAAAATTTTATCTCTTGAATTAATATAAATAATTTGTAAAAGTGAGAGAGTTAAAGAAATGAATAAAGTCACAATTTTCCTAAGACCCAAAATAAGCACCATATGTGGGTATTAGATCTAAAATAATAAAGTGAGTAATTCTGTGGTCCGTATCCTTTAGAAAACTTCGTATAGAAGATAACAAAATTAGCCTCAATTTTGTGCCTGATATATGAGGAGAGTAATGTCTGGATGAAGCTGAGAAATTTTAATCAGGGCCATTAAAGTTGTTTGATTTGAAATTGCATCTAACATGTTTGTCTATTAGTCTTTCCTCTGAAATTTCATTCAAACTGTTTGCCTTTCCCGTAGGCTTACGAGACCCTGTTTACTAAATGAACGAACAGACAAAATCTGCAAAAGCCTTGAAAAAAGTCACTCTTTGTTGGTTTGTTTTTTAGCAAAAGTATCCAATGACTGTATATGAGAGAATATACTAATTTCCGTCCTTTTTAAGTTTGAATAATATTCTACTGTATTTATCTACCAAATTTTATTTGCTGTATCATAGAGTAATTTTTTTTCAGTTTTTTGAGAAATTGCCATACTCTTTTCCACATTGACTTTACATTTTACATTCCTACCCATAGTGCACAAGGAGTCCCCATTCCTCCAGTCTTGTCAACATTCATTATTGCTATTACTATTTTTTAATGGTAGCCATCCTAATGGGTGTGAAGTGATATCTCCACATGATTTTGATTTTCTTCCCCCTAATGATTAGTAATGTGTGACATCTTTTCACGTACATATTGGGTATTTGTATATCCTCTTTGGAGAAATGTCTATTCAAGTCATTTGTCCATTTTTTAAAATTGAGTTGTTTGGGTTTTTTTGCTGTTGAATTGTAGTAGTTCTTTATACATTCCAGATATTAGCCCCTTACACATATGATTTGCAAATATTTTTTCCCATTTCATGGATTCCTTTTTCATTCTGTGATTGTGTCCTTTGATGCACATAAGTTTTTAAATTTGATATAGCCTACTTAATCTATTTTTTATTTTGTTGCCTGTACTTTTGGTGTCGTATCAAAGAAATCATTGCCAAATCCAATGCCATGAAACTTTTACCCTATGTTTTCTTCTGAGTTTTATGGTTTTAAGCCTTATGGTCTTTGATCCACTTTGAGTTAATTTTTTTATATGGTATAAGGTAAATGTCCAACATCTTTCTTTTGCATGTGGATTTTCAGTTTCCCCATACATACTAATTTTGACCCACTAAATTGATTTGGTGATCTATTAATGATTACAAGCTGCTGTGTGAAACACTTTACAAAAAGACAGGTAGAGGTGTTGAATTCTACTTTATCAAAATAATCTCAAAATTCTACTCATTGCTTTTCAGTTATAGATTTAAATGCTTTGGTTTTTTTAGTATACAAATTTCAGGTGTACATCATTATATTTCAATTTCTGTGTAGACTACATCATGTTCACCACCCAAAGACTAATTACCATCCATCACCATACACGTGTGCCCTGTTACCCCTTTTCCTCTCTTTCCTCGCCCTTTCACCTCTGGTAACCACCAATCTAATCTCTGTAACTCTGTGTTTGTTTGTTGTTGTTGTCTTCTACTTATGAGTTATATCATACCGTATTTGAGTTCTCCCCTCTGACTTATTTCATTTAGCATAATACCCTCAAGCGCTATCCATATTGTTGCAAATGAAAAGATTTCATCTTTAACAATGTATATGATAAGGTCTATGTTCTATTCACCACTTCCAATCTAAATTCCATTCCTGTTGAACAATTTTGGTTTCTAGTTTAGTTAATATTTCATATCTAAGTTCATGTTACTTCTTTGTTTCTATCGTCCCCTCCCTATAAGCATCCTTTATGCTTCAATAATTCACCTTTCAAATTGAGCTTAGATGTCTTGTTTGAAAGAAGAATTCTCTTCTCTTCCTCAGTGACTGCCAGTTCCACATTTCGTTGGGTACGGATCCTATATACTGTAAGAATACCTGTGATCAATCGTATAGTATTGCTGAACACATTGTATTGTAATAGTCTAACTCAGCTCTGTTATGAGGGCAAGAATGCTTCCTTTATTTCTGTATCTTCAGCCTTTTTTCTTCCAGACACAGAAGAGGTAATCAATAGTTTTTCAGTTGAATAATCTATTGAATGCATGTACTGTTATGTAGGCCCATTCTGATGACTTTCCATCATGAAATGTTGATTGAGCGTTTCTTTAGCATTGAATTTTGCAGAAATATTTCCATGATTAATATTTAAAAACTTGAAAATCAGCCCACTGGTAATTTATCTCATAATAATATGTCTAAATATTTAATTAGAAGTCAAGTAACAGCAAAACTAGATTTATCCAAAATGTCTTGCAAATAAATTTCACAACTAAAACCCTGGCATCATATATAAAACAAACACATGACTCTGAAGGTGGATAGAAAAAAAGCAGACTAGCCAGGAACTTCAGGACCCAGGAATGAAATAATGGTGAGTTTCCTGGGTTTTGTTTTATCTCACATATCTCAAATTTAAAGCTGCAGAAGCCAGCAACCCCAAAACACCAACAGGTACCCTCCGTCGCCACCCCCAAAAAAGTCATAGCTAAACTCTTCTCTATCTAGCCAAGGACCAGGAAAGGGGAAGCCTAGCAAGATAGAAAAAATTTGGACAAAAAGTGCTCTACTCCAGAAAAATAGTACAGAAAAAGCTGTGAGTCTGCCCACATCAGCAAATATTGAGTGGGGAACTAAGACTTCCACCATTGCCAGGCTGAAACAAGGCACTTAGCACCCCAACACTCCAGGTAGGGTGGTGTCAGTGAAGGCCGAATAGGGAATGGGAATTTGAATCCCTGGCAAGCGATAACAAATCCTCCACCTTCCCCTCACAGTGTCAGTGGAGCTTGGACTTCCACCTCCACCTAGGAATAATGAGTCAGCCCTCCTTCTCCCTGCTAAAGTTGTGTCAGAGGAAGCTTGGTGGAAAGTCAGGACTTTTACCTCTTCCAAGCAATAACAAGGCCACCCTACAACTTGATGTCAGTGGAGGCTAGATGGAGAGCAGTAACAAGGCACTCTGACTCCTCCCAGCCAGGGCAGTATCAGTGGAGATCTAGTGGGGAGCCAGGATTCCCACCCGCATGAGTAGTAAGGAGGAGCCCCACTGACATTGGTGTCATTGGAGGCCAAAAGGGAAATCTGGACTTCTATCCTCACCTGGCTGTAATAAAGAGACATCTGCCTTTCTCATTCCAGAGCAGTCTCAGGAAAAGGAAGCTAAAACAGCGAGTTTAGATAAGATCCATCGTCTCATAATATAATATTCTAAAATCCAGGGTTTAATAGAAAATCCCTCAAATGAAGAATCAGGAAGAGTGAAATGAACAAATGAAAAAGGACAATCAATAAAGGCTAATGCTGAAATGACAGAGATGTTAGACCTATTTGACAGAGATTTTAAAGCAGACATGATGAAAATACTTCGATGAGCCATTATAATTATGCCTCAAAGAAATGAAATAATAGCATGTCTCAGCAAAGAAATGGAAGGTGTAAAGAAGAACCAATTTTAAAGCTGAAAATTTAAGAAGAAATTTTAGAGCTGAAAAATACAGTAATAATAATAACCTCAAAAAATGGACTCAATAGCATAATGAAGAGGAAAAAAGAAAGAATCAGTGAACTGCAAGATGGAATGATAGAAATAACTCAACCTGAAAAATGGAGTGAAGATTGGAAAAAAAAAAAAATGAATGGTCCTCAGTGACCTGAAGGACTATAAAAGAAATCTAAATCTTGTGCCATTAGGGTCTTAGAAAAAGTGAAAAAGAAAGCAAGACTGAAAAAAATGATGGAAAGAATAATGTCTGAATACTTACTAAATGTGAAAAAATATAGAAACATACAGTTCCAAGAAACTGAGAAAACACCACATACAAAATAGGGGAAGATTGGCACAGATGTAGCTCAGGGACAATGTTCCTCAAGCAAAAAGAGGAAGATTGTCAATAGATGTTAGCTCAGGGACAAACTTTCTCACCAAAAATAGAAACTCACTTTAAATATAATCATATGGGCAATAAGAATGTCAAAGGATGTAAAAAAGTGTGTTATGTAAACTTTAATCAAAGGAAAGCATGAGTGGCTATATTAACATCAGTTAAAGTAGACTTTAGAGCAAAGAAAATTACCCAAGATAAAGAGGGATATTATGTGATAAGAAAAGGGCCAATCCAGCTAGCAGACATAACAATCCTAAATGTGTATGCACAACACAACATACCCACAACATATTTGAAGCAAAAACTTACAGGACTGAAAAAGAAATAAACAATTCTACAAAAAACTATAGAACAACCAGAATGTAAATCAACCTGAGTATAGAAGAATTCAACAACACCATCAATCAATGGGATCTAATAGACACTTGTAGCACACTCTAAACACAGCAGCTGAATACACAGTAATTTCAAGTGCCCTCAGAACACATACAAGATAGACCATACACTGGAATATAAATAAGAAAACCCTACTTAACAAATTAAGATAATTGAAATCATACACAGTGTGTTCTCTGAACAAAATGGAATCAAAGTAGAAGTCAATACAGGAAATGTAACAGAAAAATCTCTGAACACTTGGAAAGTAAACAACACACTTGTAAACAATACATAGGTCAAAGACAAAGTCTCAAGGGAAATAAAAAATGTATAGAACTGAATGAAAATGAAAACGCAACAAATTAAAAGGTGTGAAAGAGATAAAGCAGAGTTGAGGGAGATATTTATAACATTGATGCATATATTAAAAAATAGAAAAGTTCTCAAACTAATAATCTAAGCTTGCACATCAGGAACCTACAAAAATAAGGGAAAAATAACACATAACAAGTAAAAAGCCAGTTAGGAACTGGGCAAAATATATGAAGAGACATTTCACTGAAGAGGATATACAAATAGTAAATAATCACATGAAAAGATGCTCAATTAAATAAGCCATTAAGAAAATTTAAAATACCACAATGAGATATCAACACACATCTATATGAATGGCTAAAATAAAGGTGACACCACCAAACTGATAAGGATGCAGAGGAAAATACGTCATTCATACATTGCTGGTGGAAACATAAAATTGTATGTAAACAACATGCTTGTAAACAATGTTTCCAGAAAACATTTCCGGAGTTTCCTAAGTAACTAAATATGCAGTTATAATTGGACCCAGCAGTTGCACTCCTGAACATATATTTGACCCAGAAAAATGAAAACTTATGTTAACACAAAAATCTGTACACTATGTTTATAGCAGCTTTATCCATAAGAGCCCCAAACTGGAAACAGTCCAGATATTTTCTGATGGGTGAATGGTTAAACAAACCATGGGATGTACATACCATGGAATACTAGTCGAAATAAAAAGGAAGGAACTATTGATACACACAACAGCCTGGATGAATCTCCAGGCAATTGTAACGTGTCGAAAAAAAACAATTTCAAACGGTTGCATGCTATATAATACTATTTACATAACATTCTTGAAATGACAAAATTGTAGAAATGGAGACTAGATTACTGGTTGCCAAGGGTACAAGATGAGTTGAGGGTAGAAGAGAAATGGGCGTGGCTATGAATGGATAATGTGAGGGATCCTTTTGGTGACGGAAAGTTAGGTACCTTAACTGTATCAATGTCAGTAGCATTCTAGTTGCGTTATTGTCCTCTAGATTTGCAAGATGTACCCTAGATTGCAAGATTTGGAAAAACTGAGTACAGGGTAAAAGAGATCACTCTTTATTATTTCTTGCTACTGCATTTGAATGTACAATTATCTCAAAATTTACACAAAGTATAAAAAATGAATACAGTCAATTAGACAATATTGAAGGGAAAAAATGAGCAACAGCAGACTGTACATTTTCTTTTGAATTTTAGAATTTATTCGCATTCAAAACCTGATTTTGAAAGGAAAGACTAACTCAACTCCAGGTTAATAAGCCATACTTAAATTTATAAATGTATCACAATAACTATCTGTCCTTCAGCCTAATTTTAATACAATATTCTTATGCACTGTTTATGTTTCTTTCTCACATCAGATCCAATCTCGTTAGTGATCCCTCCATCTAATCCATATATTTTCCTAGAATGTGTGAAAACATGGCCTCAAATCAGACTAACCTAATTTCCTTCAATTACTCATCTTTGTGACATAAGGCAAATTCCTTAATTTCTTAGTTTCTGCATATATATGAAATAGACAATTATATGTATGTTGCAGTGGCATCATAGAGAGAGTGGTCAACTGGAGAGTGAGGGTAATACTTATCAAATACACAATAATCAATGTAATTGCCTGGAATCTTCCACAGAATATAAATTCTTTGTTTGTATTCTGTATTCTATAGTTTTTGTTTCACAATAATCCTTTATATATGTATATTTAATGAAAGAATGAGCTTGCATTTTAACTGTGCCGCTTGCTACCTAAAAAATTCATACATACCGACTGCAATATGACTGTTTAGACAAGAAGTTTATCAAATCCAAACTGTTTATGTTTTCATGGCCCCAGGAAACTAGTGAAAGTAACTAGAAAAACTTCAGGTCAATGTCCTTTATCAGTACTTATGGGGTTCATATTAACAGAATGAGAAGGTAAGATTCAGGAATTTTTGTGTAAGGCAAAGTTAGAAAGTAGAAAGAACTTGACTGAACAGCTGGGGTGAGTGATAAGAGAGGCAAATTTTCAGAGTACAAAACCCATGTTTAACTCCCAGCTCTGACATTTTCAATACTAGTGGCCTTAAACAAATCCTAAAACAATTTCCATTTTATTCATCTGTCAAATTGGGTGATAATCCATAACTCATAAGATTGCTGTGAGTATGAAGTGTGATATTATAGGTGAAAATAATTTTCAATGTACTGGGCATATAGCAGATATTCTATCTTCTGCTTAAGGAGATTTTTTTTCAATCTCTTTATCGCAACAGTATGAATCAAAGATGAGATCCCATTTTACTAAAAGGCATGTTTTAAACTAGTCTGTAGCTAGAATCTAGACACTAGGAAAGTGATTCACTGTACAGGGCTGGAGAGGTTGGAAGATAAAGTCAAGAAAATAGAAAAAATGGAAGATCACTGAAAATAAATAAGGAGATATGATACATTTAATGATTTGTTTAATGAGAGCCAAGCCTAGTACATATTTGGAAGTTTTTCAAGGGTGTTTTTTGCCATAAGTATCAACAATGACAATAAATACCAGTATTTTACTAATTGATTATGGAGTATTTGAAGACAGAGTTTTCTAGTCTGCATTCTAGGTGGCTAGAAAAGTGCCTAATTCAGAGGTGTTTCTAAATTTGTTTGTCAAATGAATAAACAGATTGTTGAATGAATGATTAAATGGAGGAAGCAATGACCCAGTTAATATAATAATTTTAGGCTTCCAGATTTCAGCAGGAACTACAAAAACACTAATATCTGTGCCTCTCTGCTGTTTGGGGAAATGTTCCTGATGATTTCTCTTCATACAAGAGGAGATGGCTCACCCAGGAATAACTTGAAATTTTTAGAAAACTGTATTGCTACCTGGCATCCGTGATGCTCAGACACAGCCCGAATGTCATGAGGCTGAGCAAGAAACACGAACTCCTTAAAACATATGAGCCAACCATAAATTTTAGCATAAGGGTCTCTCATTCTGGCCTGCAGAGTCTGTAGATTATAATGACAGACATTTGTACAGGGTATATCTATGCTAAATCTTGGCTGTTATTGATGAAAAAAGTGGGTTCGGTAGAGTCAAAATGCAGTTCTCCATGAATGGGAATCACAGAGGGAAAATTCATCATTATATAGCAAATCAAAGAAGACCATATGGTCACTTCAGTTGTTTTTAAGAATTTTAAATTTTGGCATGGGTAGATTTATAGACTTAATATATTTTTATAACTACGGTGCCTGACAGAGACTCATTTTCCTAAAAGTTAATCTTTGTTCCCAAGATGCTTCCTCCTCCCAGATCTATCTTACTGCAAAGTGATCTTCCTAATACAATAGTGCTCCCTTATCCACAGTTTCCTTTTCCTTGGTTTGTGACTTGCAGTATTAATATTTTTGGACTGAAAATTATGGAAAACGCCATAAATAATTCATAAGTTTTAAATTGTGCACCGTTTTGAGTAATGTGATGAAATGTCATGCTGTCTCACTCAGGACATGACTCATCCCTTTGTCCAGCGTATCCATGCTGTATATGCTACCCACCTGTTAATCACTTAGTAGCCATCTCTGTTATCAGATTGACCATCACAGTATCACAATGCTTGTGTTCAAGTAACCCTTATTTTATTTAATAATGGCCCCGAAGCACAAGAGTAGTGATGCTGGGAATTCATATATGCCAAAGAGACGAGCTCCCTTTAAGTAGAAAGGTGAAAGTTCTCAATTTAATAAGGAAAGAAAAACAATCATATGTTGAGGTTGCTAAGATCTATGGTAAGAACAAATCTTCTCTCCATGAAATTGTGAAGAAGGAAGAAGAAATTCCAGCTAGTTTTGCTGTTGCACCTCAAATATGTATATACAGGAAAAAACATAGTATACACAGGCATGCCTCGAAGATATTGTGGGTTCGGTTCCAGACCCTGCTATAAAGGAAATATCACAATAAAGTGAGTCACATGAATTTTCGGTTTCCCAGTGCACTTAAAAGTTATGTTTGTACTACCCTATCGTCTATTAAGTGTGCAGTAGCATTATGTCTAAAAAATGTACATACCTTAATTAAAAAATACTTTATTGCTAGAAAATACTAACCGTTATCTGAGCCTTCAGTAAGTCATAATGTTTTTGCTGGTGGAGGGTCTTGTGAAAAAAGACAATATTTACAAAGTGTAATAAAGGAAAGTGCTATAAAATGAGGTAGGCCTGTACAGGGTTTGGTGATGCCATGGCTTCAGGCACGCACTGGAGGTCTTGAAACGTATCCCTCACAGATACAGGGAAACTACTGTATACCCTGGGTTTAACTGCTTACAAACCTTCCCATTGCCTTTGAGATAAAGTTCAAGCTTTAATACAGAATGCAAGGCTCCTGTGGCCTAGCTTCTCCCTTTCTATCCAGTTTATTCCTCAATATTCTGCATCTTAAACTTTATAATCCAGTAAATCAAAACATTTTCCAGTTCCTCTCAATACTACGGGAGTTCATGCTTCAGTACCTGCGTTTGTTCAGTTCCCTTTGAAACGCTCTACCTTCCCAGTCTCTTTTTGGAGAAAGCCTAGTGATCTCTCAAGATTTAACTGAGTCTCGTCCTCAGGAATTCTTTCCTAAAGAGCCTAATTCGGTGAAGAAACCTCTCCTTGTAGTTTACTCCGTGTGCATATATTTATCATGGCACTTGACATATTATACTGAAATTTTCTCATTACATCTTTGTCTCCCTCATAAGACTTGTGTGTCATCAAGGGAAAAGTACACTCAAATTCGTTTTTGAATCTCCTGGGCTTGGTGAGTATTCAGAAATGTACTCACTGATATTTACTGAAATTAATTCAAATGAGTGCTAAGAAATAATTTATTTTAATGGAATACCATCTGGTGGCCTGAGGGCTATCTTTCCTGAGAATAAAACCAAAATCAAACAAACAAACAACACCATTAAATGTTTAACATGAGGATTACAACCAGTGATTTTTCTGGAAAACAAATTGGTTAATTTATGCTGTGATGTAAAAGGTTACATTCCAGGCCTTCCAATTATCAATAGCCACAGAATGTTTATTCTGGATGTCATGCAAGAGACTTGATTTACTTTTCTGTAGTGAATATGCCTGCTTTGTTTTATTTCATTTCTTTGGAAAAGCTATTATATACTCTGCGACACTCAAGAGATTATTTCTTTTTAAACTCAGCTTCTTTAATTTCAGATACATAAATTGGCTATAATTCAGAGTGAAAAGTGTCATTATAGCCTAACAGCATTTATAAATGTTCATGGATGTTAAATTATAAGCCACTCAGACACTTAAAAGAATGCATGCACATGTACATTGGGCAGCGTATAATGAGGAAATTTATCTTTATGTTTGGGTGCACAATCTATTTTCATTCCCCGGACTATTTTAATTCATCATTTGAACCAGGTTCTAAATCTTCTACTGGAAAATATTTCTAATGGGACCAATCTTGGCTGGCAAATAGAAGTGTATAGGTGCTTATCTGTCTGGAGGAGTACGCGATCAAAATGTTACAGGCATCTCAATATTTCAATCTTGTCCAAATATACCTAGGATAAACCACATCCTTTAAAAGAATGATTGCCATTACAGTCATGCATCTCTTAACAATGGGGGGTACGTTCTGAGAATTGCATTGCTAGGTGATTTCATCGTTGTGTGAACATCATAGAGCTTGCTTACACAAATCTAGATGGTATAGACTACTACACACCCAGGCTGTATAGTACTAGTCTTATGGGACCATCATTGTACATGTGATCCATCATTGCCTGAAATGCTATGCAGTGTGTGATTGTACTAATATTTTGTCTGGAGGAATTCCCCAACTAATTCTAGCTCCACCTCCAAATTGTTTTAGTTTATTGAATGATCACTTTCTTGCTTATGTTGTTCTTTTTCTTATTTTATCACATAATGCATTGGACTGGAAAACAGTTTCACCTAGTAAGTACCCATAGTTCTTTTTTTCTTTTTTGAGGAAGATTGGCCCTCAGCTAACATCTGCTGCCAATATTCCTCTTTGTTTTCTCCACAAAGCCCCAGTACATAGTTGTATATCCCAGTCACAAGTCATTCTAGTTCTCCTATGTGGGATGCCACCACATCATGGCTTGATGAGCTGTGTGTAGGTCCGCACCCAAGATCTGAACCCTCAAAGCCAGGCCACCGAAGCGGAGTGTGCAAACTTAACGATTTGGCCATGGAGCTGGCCCCTGTAAGTTCTTAATCACTTGAGCAGTGCACCTCAATAGAATGATTTGTCGATATTCTCTGTACTTTCTTTGAATAAGCAATTCCTATACTCACATTCTCTGTGGAATATGGGTTGGTCAAAATCCATCATGTTACATGGTAAAGCAGGAAATGATGAGTAGTTCAATTTTTTATTCATATAGAAGAAAAGAATGTCTGCAAGATCCCAATAGGCAAAATAAATAGGGACATAATTGCTCTGGTGGAGTGAAGGAAGGGGACTTCAATCTGATTCTGGCTCTTGCTTGCCCCTGTGGTGGAACTTGGGATTCTTAGGAGCACAATTTAGAAAACTAAGTTGCCAGGTAACTTTTATTCCTAATGTTAACCAGTGGAAGCACATTCGTGGAAGCTTTTTTTCTACGTACAGAAATATGTTCGTACATCCCCGGATCTGAATACCAAGAAAAGTCTGGAAAACAAATCAGGGAAACAAAAGACTTTAGGCATAAGTTATCTTCCCATTAAAATTGCCACTGTCTCTATAGTCTTCATTCATATTGTTCAGATTTTTGTCTTTGAGGTATTAATTCTTTTATAAGCAATTATGCTTATGAACACCTTTATAGTGGTAATTTCCTAGATGCTATGGTCTCTCATAAACTATAGTGACAATGACCTACTGTATCCTTCTTTTGGGATATTTGAGAAATCTGTCATATTCAAAATTTCCAAAGCTTACTTTATCAACTTTGCCTTAAATATTTATTGACTTGTGTGTGTGTGCATACCTATATATTAACACTACCTTTGATACAGTTACCAAGTTTGGAAATTTGGGGGTAATCTTGATTTCTCAAATATCTACACATTAAACTTATTAACGAGACTTATAGATTGCCATTGTAATAATCTCTTCCACTTTTATTAATCATTTTAATTCATACCATTTGAATTCAGTTCCTCATTATCTCCTGCCTGTGCAAAAGTTGCAATCAATCACCTAAACTAAAATTTCATCCTAATTTACTCAAATATTTTCCTATTATTGGATATTTGTGTAGTTTCAGTTTTTTCACAATTATGAATAACGTTTATACAGACATATCTACATTTCATATTGGTTCCTCATGAAAGCCTATTAGGATTTATGTAACAGTATGGTATTCACTTAATCTATGTTTTCAAATAGTGAAATATATTCTCAAAAATGGTGGCTATTTACCAATTTGTTTTGAATGATAAAGCAAGGGTCACATTAATTAGTAGAATAATAGTGTGCAAGTTCTAAATGTAAATCAAACCCTTGAAAATATGACTACAACTTCAAATAAACCTGGGATGATGTAATTATTTACTGTCAAGATTTTTTGGATAAATTTTGGTGTTTTATCAACTTTAATATAAAAGTATATGCTTGTATAGTCAAGCATTGGATTTGCCTGTTTTAACTACGTGTTTGTTATAAGTAACAGAGTAATTAGAATATTATAAATTTTCGTAGGAGGGAAAGATCGTAAAGGTCATTTCAGATTTTATGGCTCATGTAACTAGATGAATGGTTATATCAACCATAAAAACATGGAAAGCTTGAATGTGACTAAATTTGGAATAGAAGATTATAAGTTAGAATTTTAGAAAGTTGTAAATTAGAATTTTTACTTATTGAGTTTGATAAACCTTTGAGAATCCAAAATCTTTGAATAGGTACTTTGATATATAGATGTGGAGGTTGAAGGAGCTATATGAGATGGAAATCTGAATTTTTGGATTATCTACATAGGTTCCTCTTCTTATTTTTTTTTTTTTTTTTTAGGAAGATTGGCTAACTACTGCCAATCCTCCTCTTTTTGCTGAGGAAGACTGTCCCTGAGCTAACATCCATGCCCATCTTCCTCTACGTTATATGTGGGACGCCTACCACAGCATGGTTTTTGCCAAGTGGTGCCATGCCTGCACCCAGGATCCGAACCAGTGAATGCCAGGCTGCTGAGAAGTGGAACGTGCGAATTTAACCGCTGCGCCACCCAGGTGGCCCCTGCATAGGTTATTCTTAAAACCATAGGTGTGGATGAGATCATTTAGGAGAGAATATATGCTGAAATAATTTATAAAGGTGTGATTAAATGGTCATGATGCAATGAGACAAAATACGGGAAGCAAAATGTATATTTTATAGGGAAGAAATACATAAATATTTATATATGTATGATAAGAGAGCATAAAAGAGAAAAGATTGTGTGCAAAGAAAAAGACTAGTAAATTCATTAATATAAAAATACAATCTATGTATATAATTGTGGAGAATATATATCTTTTAATTCTTCTTTATTTATTTTTGAAGTTCTCCTACATTGTTATAAATATATATTATTTTAATAATCTAAACAATATCAATACAAGTTATGAAAAGTAAATAAATCATTTCATATAAGAAAGGCATAGCTAGAATGATAAAGTATAAGACAATGCAAGATAATGTGATATTCCCTAAGATATAAGGTTTTATATGTAAAAATGAGATTAATTCAAACACATGATATACATTTTTAAGCAAATAAAATGAAATCTTTAAATACTATTAATGGGAAACTTACAGAAAAGGGTTCAGGGTGCACAGAGGGAGATTCAGGTAGTAAAAGCATGGAGACAGGGGAACAATTTTTCAAATGCCAAAAGGGGGTATGTCATTAAAAAAAGCAGTCAAAGAAGAGCTAAATAAATGGAGAGATACGCCATGTTCATGGAGAAGAATGAATAATATTGTCAGTTTTGTTAAGATGTCAGCTTTTCAACTTGATCTATAGAGTCAGTGCATTACAATAAAAAAAATCCAGCAAACTATTTTATGGTGATCAACAAACTGACTCTAAAGTTTATATAGAGAGGCAAAAAATCCAGAGTTCTCAATACGACATTAAAGGAGAAGGGCAAATTCAGAGGACCGACCATATCTGACTTCAAAGCTTACTATAAATCTATAGTAATCAAGAGAGCATAGTATGAGTGAAAGAATACACAAATTGATTAATGGAACAGAATAGAGAGCCTGGAAATGGATCCATATAAATTCAGTCAACATATCCTTGACAAAGGAACAAAGGCAATACAATGGAGTAAAGATAGTCGTTTCAACAAATGTTGCCAGAACAGTTAGACATCACATGCAAAAAAAATGAATCTAGAAACAGACCTTATATCCCTTGCAAAAATTAACTCAAAATGGAGCATAGATCTTAATGTAAAATGCAAAACTATAAAGCTCTTACATGGTAACATAGGAGAATATCCAGATGAACTTGGATATGGTGATACCTTTTGAGACACAACACCAAAGGCATGAGCCATGAAAAAAATAATTGATAAGCTGGACTTCATTAAAATTTACAGCTCTGCTCTGTGAACAACGCTGTCAAGAAAATGATAAGACAGGACATCAACTGGGAGAAAATATTTGCAAAAAACACATATAATAAAGGACTGTTATCCAAAATATACAAATAACTCTTAAAACTCAATAACAGAAGATTGAAAAACTCAAATAAAAAGTAAGAAAAAGATTTAACAGACACTAGACCGAAGATATTCAGATGGCAAATAACCATGAAATATGTTCAACGTCATATGTCACTAGGGAAAGGCAAATTAAAACAATGAGACACCACTATAAAACCAGGAGGATGACCAAAATCCAAAATATGAAATGCTGGTAAGGATGTGGAGAACAGGGACTCTTGTTCACTGCTGGTGGGGAAGCCAAATTGTACAGCCACTCTGGAAGACAGTTTGGCAGTTTCTTACAAAACTAAGCAGACTCTGACCACAAAATGCAGCAATCACACTCATTGATATCTAACCAAATGAATTGAAAACCTATGTGCAAACAAAAACATACACAAGGATGATTATAACAGCTTTATTCATATTCATTTTTTCATATAAACATATTTGTATATTTATAGAAGCTCCATTCTTGTTTTGTTGTACCAAAACATGGAAGCAACCAAGGTATCCTTCAGTAGGTAAATGGATAAATAAACTGTGGTACATCCAAACAATGGAATATTATTCAGCACCACAAAGAAATAAGCTGTCAAGCCATGAAAAGACATGGAGGAACCCCTAATGTATTTTTCTAAGTGAAAGAAGCCAATCTGAAAAGGTTGCATACTATAAGATTCCAACTATACGACGTTCTAAATAAGGCAAAACTATGGAGATGGTAAAACGTTCACTAGTCGCCAGGGATTAGAGGCAATGGAGAGAGATGAATAAGCAGAGGGCAGAGGATTTTGGGTCAGTAAAATTATTTTGAATGACGCTACAATGGTGAATACATGTGACTATACAGGATTTGTCCAATCCTATAGAATGTACAACTCTGAGTGAACCTTATTGTGAAGTATGGGCTTTGGGGGATAATCATGTGTTCATGTAGCTTTATTAATTGTAACAAATATACCACTGTGGTGTGAGATGTTGAGAGTAGAGGAGATTGCACGTGTATAGGGGAAAATGTGTATGGAGCTCTTTGTACATTCCAGTCAGTTTTGCTGTGATTCTAAAAATACTCTAAACAAAAGTCTATTAAAAATTAAAGAAAGAAAGAAAGCAAAGAACAAATGAAAATAGGGCAGCATAAAACATTCACGTCTTCGATCTCACAGAAGATGAAGAGGAGGTGGCTTCAGGAATCCATCCCTATACCAAAATCACTATTTAGCTCAAGAATTCTCTGAATCAACTATTTAAACTATGGAAACTCTGAAGTCTGGTTGAACACTTGTGGTATCAAAAAGAGTGTCTGATGTAGAAAAAGGCTTGTAAATTTTGGTGAATTTTGGCATTTTGAGTAGTGAGCAAAGTTTCCCAACCCCCAGCCCTGTGGCAGGCAGCCATAGGGATAGTGGCCTACATTCCTGGTGAGGCTTTCTTGTGTCAAATTGGACGAAGGGGACATTGTCTTACAAAAATTGGAGGTGTGGGTTTTGATGTACCTGATATTTGCTATGGCCATAGCACAGAGGTTGAGCATTGTTTCAACTCTCATTGGCTGAAGTGGCTTCCCTAGTAGTGTTGACCAAGATGACAGAATTCCCTTTATTTTTTTTCTTCTTTTGTGTGCTTGTTTTCTAATTTAGTTCAAGCATTTAAGTAAATCTCTTTCAGGAAACTGGATGACCATGGAGAAAACTAAATAGAAACTTCATTAACCACACATGATAAGGAACATAGTTTTAGCAAGAAGACAATATTTGTGACATATAGAAAACAAATCTACAATGCCAAATGTCTTTTATCAGTACCATTTTAAATGTAAATGGATTAAGTTCACCAAACAAATGACAGAGACTGGCAGAATTGATGAAAACAACAAGATCCAGTTGCATGCCACCTAAAAGAGATTCATTTTAAAGTTTGAAACACTAATAGGTTGAAAGTGAAAGAATGGGAAAAGATATTACATACAAATAGTAGCCATTAAAGAGCTGATGAGATCATAACAATGTTGAACAAAATAGATTTTAAGACAGAAGTTGTTATAAGAGAAAGATAATTCATTTTTTATAGATAAAGGGATCCATTCATAAAGAAAATATACCGATTATAAACATAAACTCCAAACAACAGAGTCACAAAATACATGAAGCAACCACTGACAAAATTAAAGAGAGTAATAGTTCTACAATAATATTTGGAGCTTTCAATATCTCACCTTCAACAATGGATAGAATGTCTAGTCAAATGACCAATAAGAAAATTATAATTTGCAGTATTTACATACAATAGAATGTTATTCAGCAATAAAAAGAAATAAAATACTGACACATTACTACAATGTGGCTAGACCATAAAAGTTTTATGCTAAGTCTGAGAAGCCAGACACAAAACATCACATATTGTATATTTCATTTTATATGATATATTCTGAGTAGACAAATGCATAGAGACAGAAAGCAGGGATGGGAAATGGGGAGTGATTGCTGATTAGGTATGGTTTGTTCTTCCAGGGTGATGACAAAGTTTTAAAACTAGAATGAATTATGGTTGCACAACATTGTGAATGCAATAAATGCCATCGAAGTATACACTTTAAAATAGTTAATTGTATGTCATGTGAGTTTCACCTCAATTTTAAAAATCACATCTCAAATATCCATTTCATGAAATCAGTAATTCTAAGGTGTAAAATGCTTATCTATTTTTTCATCAGCCCTTTGCAGAGAGATTTGTATTTCATGTGGCAAAGACACTCCCGTGGCTTACCTTGATCTGTGTATGTGTGAACATGACTGTTGCGGAATTAGAAGCAATGCAGAAATGTGGTCAAATTTAGCGTCACTAAGAGATCTAGTTCCATGCAGTTATATTCATCTCTCTATTCTTGTCAAAAAAATTCCATCTCCAGTTTTTGAGCATTTAGCTGAAAAATTTAGTTGTATAATCTTAAATTTAGCAAAATGTATTGAGCTAATACCTTCACTTCTATGCTATGTTTTGAAGATACTAAAATAAGTGCAGATGTGTGAAAGCATCTTTCCTTCAAAGAACTTATAACCCAATGTGAGAGGGAGACAGACTAAAAAAGATGTCCAAGCAAACAAACATCATGCACACACACAAAAAATGAGATGAGAAATTATATGTTAAAATAAGTTTTCTTATGACATTGTTATGTATGCACATATGTATCTACAGGGAAATTCCTACTTCAATCTGGATGATTAACTTTTGTTAAACTCCATAAAAGAGTTTCTTTTAAGCTAAGCCTTGAAGCTCAATTACAGTATCAAGGGCAAAATAATATTATATCTGATTATATGAAAATAAGAAAAAATATGTTAGATAAGTGGTTGGATCAGAGTTTGAATTTTAATCATTATGGTAGTCATTACAGTTGGGACCAAAGGTTTGTAAAAACGTGTTGGATGGGAGAGGGACTGTATGCCATCCTAGGGTGTCACTGCAGTCTCAGGTATAGCAGGACTTGATCTCTTACGTCAACTTTTATTGCAGTACGATGTATATAAAGAGAAATGCACGGCATGATCAATATTTGCATAGTAAACAAAAATGGATGATTCTACCTATGCTTTTTAATGGTGCTCCAGAGGGCCTGGGGAGAATGGACTGGAAGCAGAAAAGTTCAGAGCAGCAACTACAGGAGTAAAGGAAAGCACTTTGAAGACTGGTAGCCATCCCTACAAGCAGTGTTGTAGGTCTGAATAGAGCCGTAAAAAAGGATGGCGAGGAAGTGTCCGAGTATATCAACACTTAACTTGCCTAGTTAAAAGGAACTGGTGGCCAATTAATACAGAGCAAAGGAATCCACTTGCTGTTTGGGGCTATTGATTACCTAAAACATGGTCCTTCTGCATTGATACGGCTATAAGTGTAAAATACACACTGGATTTCAAAAACATTTTCCACCCACTGCACCAAATGAACTCAGGCCCTTCCAGCAGTGAAGATTCTGGCTCACACAGCCTAAACCTCCAGAACTGGGGTGGGAGGGCTGGCATCAGCCCCAGGCAAGAACATCATGGTTTTCCACTCTTCTTACCCAAAGTTCAGTAGTTTGTCATGAACAAGCACTTCTCATTTTGCTTCATGTCTCGGTCAATTTTCAGGGCACTGAAATGACTCTTTTTAATAGTGTTGTGAAGTTTCCTTTTTGGAGAGAGTATTTGCCAATCCTCCTTACTTCTGCAAGCTGGAAGTAGCCTCTCAAAGCCATTAACTGTTACTTAGGTAAATAAAACTAAATCAAGTATCCGAATTTCAGCAGTGATGTTTTTATTAAAAAAATCAAATAAAAATGATTTAAAAACTCACAAATATTAAATAAATAGAAGGATTTATGGGGAGTGATTTAGGACCAAAACTAAACTGTAGACTGCAGGGTGAAAATAGAGGGCCATTATTGCAATTCAAATTTTCAAGCTCTTGCTATGGGTACCTTTATTTCCTGATGTGGGAAAACTGTAATGTCTTTCTCCAGCTATTAGTAGAAGTACTTGAATGGTTTTAAAAGCTTTCAATTTTGCAGTGCATAATAGACAATAATATTGTAGCCTTTGTGTGTACTTTAGAGTTACAATATCCTGACACTTTTTAAATGGGCTCTCTTACTACTATTGTTAACTCTTGGGATATTTACTCATCAACCGGGAAAGTCTAGAATTTTACATTTAAGGGGAAAACATGCCTAAAATCAGCTTTGTAAGGTAACACTGGCTTCATAAAATTTCCTTTCCTTCCGATATGTTCAAATTGCCTTAATTTTTACCTATTCTGGAGTGGGGAGATCCTGTAAAATATATTCATTTGGTTGATGAAATCAGGTGTTACCCTAGAAACCATAATGTTCCTGGAACTATGACAAATAATCTGGCAGATTAATGACTAGAATCCAATCCTCTTTTCTTCTTGTTCCCTTCCTGAGCTCTGAAAAGCCTTCAGCATCTCCTTTACATGATTCATTTTATGCATCTTATATTTTATCAAGCCACACTCCTGTCCATTTATCCTGTCAGATCACAGTGGCAATTTTAAGTCTCTACCTTCACTTTCTCTTCTCCAATTTCAGACTACACCTTGGTCCTGGCTAAATGGAGTCTTTACGGAAATGAGGGCAGAGATTTCCAATGGAAAATTGAAGATCATTTAAACCTGCTGATTAGGATCAAATGCACCAAAATTTCTCCACCTTCAATTACATGACTTAAGTCTCCCTTTCTCCTTAAATTTCCATTGCAAACTCTACCTCTCCCTCCTGGTTTCATGCAATACGTACTCTTGCTATATTCAACTGCATGCCCTTTTCAAAACACGCCAAATCTTCACAAACCATTGCATTGCCCGTGCAGTTTCTTTAGAATTCTTTAAATGCAAGTAATAATTCATGTACTGTCTCACTCTCAAACATAGGAAGCAAACAGTAAGAGAATATCTGGGATGGGAGTCAGAATTCTCAGCTAATATAGGGAGATTTCTAAAACAAAAATGTCATTTAAAACGGGCTTTGCAAAACAGATAAGAGGGAATACCATTATATTCAGTCATTCTTTTTTAAATTTTTTAAACGAAAATTGTATCTTATAGTCATAGGAAACTAATCTGCCATTAACGGGACATGATGCTCAACACAAAATATTACATCTGATTTCACAACTAACTACATATCTTTGTTTTTCTTTTAAGCATGAAAAAATTTCTTCAGGCTTATTAAGAGACTTTTCCAATATGTATATGTTTGAGGTCTCAGACTATTTATACATTAACAGTTTGGTAAAAGCAATAATGAAAATTCAGACCATCTTTCATTTCCACAAATGAAATTGTGCTACTTTAATTAAAATGACAATTGTGAAAATAGGAAGGCCATAGTCCACATGTGTGGCTTGACGGTTCTCAACATCCACAGGCATGGTGGAGTGCCGGGTCATACCAGACTCCTCTTCTGCTTGGATTGCTGCACAGGCATCCGAGGCCCTGCCTTCTGCTTCTGTACATCTGACAGTGAGACAAAACCCATAGCCATAACTCGTGACAGCAGCTCCAATAGCTTCTTTGTGTGAGTCAATTTTATTGTTCCTTTGGAACAGGAAGACTGCCGTTTGATTACTGGTTTGTCAAACCTGTGCAAAAATTGTTCCTTCAGTTGCTAACAAGCCAGAGGGGGATAATGGAATCAGCTATTACTTAGATCTCAGACATCGCGGAAAGATCTGCTGCCACCAAATGAGCTTGGCATCTGAGAATTGAGTTTGTGAAAGAACGTAGCTTTTAGGGGAATAATTCATCTTTTAATCATTTCCTGAGCTATGTTCCTAATAGTCATTTGGATCGAGGAGCATATATACTTCCTTGGTTACAAAGTTTCACCTTTACTGGGACAAAGACTGGGGTGAATGCACAATTCGAGGAGTAAACAATGACAAACATTAAGAATATTTGTGTGTGCATGAGTTAAGCAGTTGAAATAAGCTTAATACAAAATAATATAGCTGAGTGACTGAAACAAAGGACAAATCCAGGTATATTGTTTGAGTTTGTATATTTTTCCATTACAACTCAAAATAAATATAAGCACTGGAGACCACAGGCAATATTCATGTATTTTACCCATCTGGTAGGCACATTTTAGGTGATTAATAAGTATTTATTGAATTTATGTGATTATATGATCATAACCTAGAGGGAAATAATGACTCCCAAATTCTGCCCACAGTAAGAATATATATGCTGAAATTTATTTATAGAAGAACATATACAAAGAAGCAAATTTTATAACATGTCTCAAATTTACAGGCGAAGTATTACCTTGAAACAATTGAAATGGTTATCTTTTATACCCTCAAATTATCAAATATCAACAGGTTTATATAATTCAGCCAAATATTCCAAATATTGTAAAATATTTATTGTTGAAGACATCTACATTAAGATCTAGACTGAAATCACCATATACACCTTGAGAACAGGGCCTAATTTATCAGTGTTACCCTGTATGTCCTCTCCCAACTTAAGTTCTGTGCATAGTAAATGGTCAGTGATATTTTGTGATTCAATGAATAAACACATATATCCTATGCGTATTAGGATATCTGAATTCCTAGGCCATAGCATTTCAGGCATTGAAGCTTGTTCTAAGTTTTTGAAAAATGATTTCAAAAGCTGTGAGAAAAGTGTCTATAGTTTTGGGGATCAGAAGCATGGAAAATTTCATCTAAGGCTGGGAACTGGATTAAGGTCAAGTGAACTGAAAGGCATTCAAGCTAGAGAGAAAGCATTTATTTTCCAACTGTTTAACAAATATTTTTTGCATGTCTACTATGCACTAAGAGCTATGATAGCTTCTGGATCTATAAGTTAAAAAAATAATGTTCTCTTCCACAAGAAGCTTAGAGAAGTAAACAGAAAATAGTAACATCCCACAGGTCTTGTGCTTTAAGTAACAAGGTACTCAGTGAAGCACATTGCAGGAATACTGAACTCAGTCTTAGGGAATCAGGGAAGATTTTATTTGTAATAACACCTCAAATCTGAGCCCTAAAGGGTGTGGAGATGTTGTTCAGATTAAGTTGCTGATGAAGCAGGCAAGGAAAATATTCTGGAGAAGGAAGTAGTAGTGAGGTGAAAGATACGTGAAGGCTTCAGAGATCTGCAAAGAGGTCAGTAAGTATAGTTGTTTGAGTTTATTTTACTTGGTAGGAGGTTGTATAAATGAAAGAAAGTCTGGGGGCAAATAATGAAGGACTGTGTTGTGTTCATTAAAAACATTGGAACTTATCCTGAGGACAAAAGGCACAAAGACGTGAAGCAAGAAATTTTGAAAAAGCAGATTTTCTATTTGGAAAGATCAATCTGGATTTCATATGAAAAACAGAATGAAGAAAGGCAGATGGAAGGCTAGGAACACACTTTCAAATATATGACAGTAATTCAGGGGATAGATGATAATGGTCTAAACTATGGAAGTAAAATTTGAATTTTAAACAACAGATGCACAAAAGTATATTTCCTCTAATATTTTGGGAACATAATCAAAAATGAAAAGAGGCTCAACATCTCTAGTCATTCAGGAAATACAAATTAAAAGCACAATGAGATATCACCTGTTAGAATGTCCATCATCAAAAAGACAAGAGATAACAAATGCTGGCATCAATGTATAGAGAGAGAAGGGAGCCCTTGGGCACATTTGGTGGGATTGTCGATTGGTACTGTCACTAAGGAAAACAGTATGGAGGATCCTCAAAAACTTAAAAATAGGGGCTGGCCCCATGGCATAGTGGTTAAGTTTAGCACGCTCAACTTTGGCAGCCGGGGTTCATGGGTTCAGATCCTGGGCACAGACCTACACCACATCAGCCATGCTGTGACAGTGGCCCACATACAAAATAGAGGGAGACTGGCACAGATGTTAGTGTTAGATCAGGCCTAATCTTCCTCAAGCAAAAAAATCTTCCTCAACAACAACAATAACAAAAATTAAAAATAGAACTACCATATGATCCAGCAATTCCACTTCTGGGACTACATGCAAAGGAAACAAAAACAGTAACTTGAGAAGATATCTGCACCCCCATCTTCATAGCAGCATTATTTATAACAGCCAAGATACGGAAAAAACATGTGTCCACTGATGGATGAATGGATAAAGAATTTACATACAATGGAATACTTTTCAGCCATAAAAAATGAGGAAATCCTACCATTTGTGACATCACAGATGGACCTTAAAGGCATATGCTAAGTGAAATGTCAGAGAAAGACAAATACTGTATAATGTCACGTATATGTAGAACCCCCATCCTCCCAAAAAACCCAGCGAACTCATCGAAAAAGAAATCACACTTGTTGTTACCACAGGTGGAGAGTAGGGGGAGGGAAAATTGGAAGAAAGTGGTCAAAATGTAAAAACTTCCAGTTATAAGGTAAATAACTACTAGGGATGTAATGTACAACATAAGGACTATAGCTAACATTGCCGTATGATATGCAGGAAGTAGTTCAGAGAGTAAATCCTAAGAGTGCTCATCACAAGGAGAAATTTTTTTTCCTGTTTTTCGTAGTTCATTCCTTTCTTTTGTTTCTATGTGAGAAGACGGATGTTAGCTGAACTTATTGTGGTAGTCATTTCACAATACATGTAAATCAAATCATCATGCTGTACACTTTAAACTTATGTAGTGATGTATGTCAATTATTTCTCAATAAAACTGGAAAAAATAACAATTCTATTCTAAGTATTTGCAAAGATTTGAAAAACAAATCACTTTTATTTTGTGTAAAAGATTGTAAATATTGTTTGCTTTTCATTTAATTATTATAGATATGGTTTTATTCCACTTCAAAACTATCCTATATATAAATAGGAGTGGATTTATTAGAACTAAGTGTAACAGACTTCCCACCACTGTAATAGAAGCATAATAAAGAATTGACAGAAATGAAAAAGAATAATTTAGATGGATATAGGGATTAAGGGAGGAGGAGATTAGGTTCTATACGTGTTTATAGTATGGAACGCTTCATAAATCACTGTGATATTCCCTGATATACAAATTCCTGGAGGAGGAGCAGAATTGTTTTTTTGTTAGTAAGGAAGTGGGAAGTATAGGGAGGAATTTGATTTTAGACATAATTGCATTAGGGCAGCCTATACATTAAACATTCAAATAGGAATGTCCAGTGGGTCGCAGAATACTTGGGTTTGGAGACCAAGGGAGCGAACTCTAGTAGAGTCTTAGAGAGCAGATCCACTCTAAATTTAAAAGGAGACAGCATGGAAAAAGACCAACACAAGATGTGCAATTTAGGGGCAAGAGACCTTGAAAACGTCAACATGCAGAGGACTCTGGAATTAAACAATACGGAAATGGGACGACTATTTCCAGCTGGCAGATTGTTTACTTCACCAGAGACTCTGGCTGTGGGGTCTTTGCTTTGGAATCCTACAAGGTTCCTCTCTCAGAAGTGAGCTTGGGGAACATGCAGCGCAAAGGTGAAGGCTTCCTGTTTTTCAAACATAGTTTGTTCTGTTCAGAAACGATTCTCTTAACTTGTCTATCGTGAAGATGCTTATCACTTTCTTCATGAAGAAAAATTGTATTTTTCTACCCAAGCAGGTTATGTATCAATTGAGTTTACCATAAATAATGTTTAAGATAACCAAATAATAAAACATTTCAAGTTTTTTTTTTTCTATAAAGTGGTTCAGTCCTTAAAAAATGTTTTGGTACATTCACAAAGTTCTGAAATTAAGAACATTTTTGTGGCTACCCGTCTAGCCAAAAAAGCTACTTCATGATTCAGTCATGTTTACGGGAATAGTTTATTTTTTTTAAAGCGATTTATTTCTCTCTGATTGATAAACAAATATCCCCTGCCAAAATAAATTTAGAAGGAGGGTCTTTAAAGATTAAACAGCGACACAAAATTATAAATAGTATTTTATTTTTGTAACAGCAAAAATTAACATCTACTTGCTCCCAAAGTAAAGGCTTGAGCCAAGAACATTGTGTAATATCAGGTTGGAATAAATTTCTCAAATGTTTCACCAGCTCTAAAACCCTTTTATTCTGATTCACCAGATTGAATGGTAGACATGATTTGTTTCATCATCCATTTCATGCATGCATTTATAACTGTTTTCTCTAAACTTGCAGAAATGCTGTAAGAAAAAAAAAGAAAATACACAACTAAAGTCACTTTGACATTTTAGTGACTTCAAAAAAGGAACAGTTAAATAACTGCTCACTCTCAGAAATGGATAGACATCCATGTGTGTTCGAGTTACTTTTAACCTGATGAGACTTGCTTGAAATTAGGTACAGAAAAAAGTCATCATTTTGAGTTGTGTATTGGTTTACCAGGGCTGTCATAACAAAGTACTATAGGCTGGGTGCCTTAAACAACAAAAATGTATTTTCTCACCGTTCCGGAGTTTAGAAGTCTGGGATCAAGATGTCAGCACAGCTCATTCCTCCTGAAGGCTGTGAAGGAAGGATCTGCTCCAGGACTCTCCCCTTGGCTTGTAGTTGGCCATCTTCTCCCTGCGTCTCCAGTTGTCTTCCCTTCATTTGTATCTGTGTCTAAATTTTCTCTTCTTATACGCACACCAGTCATATTGCATTAGGGCCCACCCATATGATCTCACTTTAATTTAATTACCTCTGCATAGACTCTATCTTTAAATACTGTAACATTCTGAGGTCACAATTCCCAAGGAAGTCCAAAACCTAGCAGGACAAATTCTATTACATTTTAAAGCTCAAGAATAATCCACTTTGTCTGGATACTCTGCTCTATGTGCACACCAGGGTGGTAGCCCTGCCTTCCAGGCAGACCAAGGTGGCAGCCCTGCTCCCTCAGCCCAGGGTGCCTTCACCCCTTGGCCTAGGCCTTACCTTCTGGAACCAACAAGGCAGGTCTTCCATCTGGAACCAAGGAGGAGACAGCCCAGCTCATGTGGCCTGTGCTTCTGGGTCTTCTTGAGTTAAAACGTTGAACATGCACTCAGGATGGAAACTGGATGGCTTAACATATATTTTTTAGAACCTGGAGACCTGAACACAAGTCTTAGCATTGCCAACTACTAGCCGATGCCATTGGTTAAATTGCTTAAAATCTCACAGTTTTAGGCTCCTTATCTTAAAGTATGGATATCTTAAAGTAATAACACCTCCAATAAAGTACTTTTTTATAACAAAATAAAATAAAGTAAAAGCTCTATAGCATGAAATTCATAGGAAGTCCATATTATTAAAGATAATTATTTACTGAGAAGTTAAACCACATGAATCTTAAGCTCCTATCCTCCTTCAAGTGTTATGATACTTTATGTCATGGAAAATCTATGACAGAAATTCCCAGACTCCTCTTTAATAAGATTTTTTATCTTAATTTTACCCTCTATGAAACGGTGATGAGATTAATGACCTCATGTACCATCTATCTCAGATGAAGACAAAAATGACAAAATAGATGAAATTTGCATTGTGTAAATTGGAAAGCACAATAAAATCATTTATTTGGATACCATCCAATTTTTTAAAAATCCAGAACCCTTAGAAGTAAAAATATACAGAAAACAGTGACATTTTAAATATACCCCTTTATAAAACCATGGGCACATTTGTTGAGATAATAAAGATCTGCCTCTTTTTTCAGTTATCCATGCTGCTATCATTCCCTTTAGATATGTTTTTCTTTCTTTCTTTTTTGTGAGGAAGATTGTTCCTGAGCTAACATCTGCACCAATCTTCCTCTATTTCATATGTGAGATGCTACTCCAGCATGGCTTGATGAGCAGTGTGTAGGTCTGTACCCAGGATCCTATCAGGGATCTGAACCCACAAACCTGGGGCTGCTGAAGTGGAGTGTGCAAACTTAACCACTATGCCCCCAGACCACCCCTTAGATATTTTTAAGACACAGAAGTTCAAGTTGCCTTTAAGACTCTAAATATTTGACTTTCATATCTTAAACTGTAAAATTCTCTACTTAACTTTCTCTCTTTTTTTATATTAAACTCATTTTTGTCTATCTATTGGATGTTTTATGGGATTTAATTTTGAAAAGCTTTTTCCAGGCATGGGCAGGAAAAAAATCTAAAAATCCTCTGTAGGTTTTGCTTTGTCAAAAATCACAGATCTACACAGAATAACTTTCATTCAGCGTGAGCCCATAGTTGCCCACCTAGTCATTGAAATTAACCTGCTGCATCATGCCCACTTCTGGAGCCAGGCTTACTCAGCCATGGGTAGGTATTTACCTAGAATGATAGATTTGCTTCATATTTATTTAATCAGAAAAGATGATTTTTCTGCATGGACTTCCTACATGCTCCTTCATCATTTTTGTTATTTAACAATACAATATTTCAAGTTCAGTAAAGCATAGCAAATTTATTATATTACAGCATGGTTACTTTCAGCAACTACACTATTCTTGCAAGATGGAAACTTTTTCTCATGTATGTTAAAGTAATTTGAGAAGGGAGATGACAGTTTACTTAATAATAAGGTTGAAGGCACATGTTTTGGGGGGATCAAATGAAGAAAAATTTATTCGAAACTTTCAGAAAATAATGTGAGATGACCCTAAATGAAAGTTTGAGAACATTTAAAAGAGTAAATTGAAGGAAGAAACCCTCCTTCAGTAAAGTTATGCTAAGCACCAGTAAAGTCTCCAGACAAAAAGAAAATCGCATTCGTAAAAGTTTCTCAAGATTAAATATGTAGGTGAAATTACAAAAGAGACAATAATCCTCTTTGTGTGAGACATAAGATCAAGGTCACAATCAAGACATAATAGAACATCAGAATGGAAATCAGAAAACCCAGCTTAAATAACATCTTAGTAATTTCTCTATATTTCAAGATTTACCACAACACTTCCACGTGCAATAATTGTATCATTTTACATCTTACTCAGGGTCCACTACTAACTCTATTTGTGAGTTTGAGGAAGACCTTAGACCTTGAGAGATGACAGCTAGTCTTACGATGCCAAGTAATATTTAAAAATAAAATAGAGAGAGGTGGGACCAAGATGGCAGAGTGAGTAGTCTTCTTTGTCTCTCCCACTTTGAATCTACAACTAATTGGACATTCATCGGTTAACAAAGGAGATCCAGATAGCATCTCAAGACGCCTGAGAGACCCATGCTGCTATACATCAGAAGGCAACGGACTTCACTCCGGGAGATGGAGATAGGTGAAAACTCTCCAACACCTGACCCCCAGACAGCTCAGTTCCTGCAAGAGGCTCTCGTCCGGCAGACTCCCCCATAGCATCGCCACACACCAAGGGCGGGATTGTGCTCTCACCAGCGGAGCGACGGTGGAAACAGATGACAACAGCCCTACCTAAGCCCCCCTCGATTACACCTAAGCCCAGGGGGAAACTCCAGGGTCCTGCACCCACCAGCAGGGAAAGCCTCTGCTCGCCATTAGCAGAGAGACGCTGCCCAGAATTCAGAACACCGGGAAGCTCCCAGGGAGCAGATTCCCTGGCAGAGCACCAGTCCACCAGCCGCTGCTGGGCCCACAGTCTCTGGCTGTGCACAGGATGGTGAAAGAGGTGCCTAGACTTCCCGCGGACGTGCTTGGGGGCTGGGTGGAGCTCCAGTGCCCGGCTCCACAGCCCAGGGGGAAACTCCAGGGTCCCACACTGCCAGCAAGGAAAGCCTCTGCTCGCCATTAGCAGAGAGGCCCTGCCCAGCATTCAGAACCCCAGGAAGCTCCCAAAGAGCAGAATTTCCCACAAGGCAGTAGTATGCTAGCCGCTGCCAAGCCCACAGACACTGGCCATGTCCCAGACAGGTCAAGGGGCTGCCAGAGATTCCGTGGGAGTGGTCTGGGGCTGGGTGGAGCTCCAGTGGAATGGCTACGTGGCCCAGGGGGGAACTCCAGGTTCCCACAGCAGCCACAGCAAAAGCCTCTGCACAGCACTAGTGGAGAGGTCCCGACAGGCAGTCACAAAGCTGGAAGGCCCTGGGGCAAAAGTAGCACAGCTAGGTGAGCTAACCACAGACTGAAGAAGATACCCATAGCTCTGCTGGGACCTATAGTGGACACAAGTGTGATCTTGTGGGCTCTGACAGTGACAGAGCTGCGATTATAGGTGATCCTGCTCCCGGCTGCTGGGAAAGCCCATAACACTGCTGCAGACCCCATGGAGGGAGCACATCTAGGTGGTCTGCAACAGTAGGCACCAGCAGCCTGAGGCCCCCTTGCAATTGCCCCCACAACTGACGAGGGACCCGACAGGACCACTGTGACTACGAGGAGGGGCCCAGGTCCAGTCAGTAACAGCTGACAGGGTTCCAGGTTGGTGCAGTCTAAACAGCTTTCTCCCCGCCCCCCCACACCAGTTGCAACAAGTGGAAGCAGCGACTAAACTCTATCTCTATGTAGAGGCACAAATCCACGCCATCAAGCAGTATGAACAAATATATTAAATCTCCAGAACAGAAGGAAAATGATAAGCACCCAGAAAACAATCCCAAAGACAATGAAATCTATAACCTAAATGACGACAATTTCAAAACAGCCATTATTTAAAAACTCAACAAGTTAAAAGAGAATTCAGATAGACAACACAATGAGTTCAGGAGCTATGTCACAAAAGAGCTTGATACTATAAAGAAGAACCAATTAGAAATACTGGAGATGAAGAACACAATGGAGGAGATTAAGAAAAATCTGGACTCTCTGAAAAGTAGGGTCAATAATATGGAGGACAGAATTAACAATTTGCAGGATAGGAATATAGAAATGCTGCAGACAGAGGAGAGAGAACTAAGACTAAAAAGAAATGAAGAAACTCTCTGAGAATTATCCAACTCAATTAGGAGATGCCACATAAGGGTTAAAGGCATCTCAGAGGGAGAAGAGAATAAGAAGGGGGCAGAAGGCCTGTTCAAAGAAAATGGCTGAGAACTTTCCAAACTTGGGAAGAGAGATGGAACTTCATGTGACAGAAGCCAATAGATCTCCAAACTTTATCAATGTAAGAAGACCAACCCCAAGGCATATAGTAGTGAAGCTAGCAAAAGTCAACAACAAAGAGAAAATACTAAGGGCAGCCAGGCAGAAGAAAATAACCTACAAAGGAACCCCCATAAGGCTATCAGCAGATTTCTCAGCAGATACGTTATAGGCTAGAAGAGATTGGAATGAAATATTCAAAACTCTGAAGGACAAAATCCTGCAGCCAAGAATACTCTACCCAGTGAAAATATCCTTCAAATACAATGGAGAAATAAAAACTTTCCCACATAAACAAAAGCTAAGGGAGTTCATTGCCACAAGACCTCCTCTTTAAGAAATGCTCAGGAAGAAACTCATATCTGAAAAATCAAAAAAAGGAAAGGGGTTACAAAAATCCAGAACAAAGGAGATAAGCAGAAGGACAATAACAGAATGCAGCAGTTCTCCATCAGAACAGGTTAACAAAAGTTAAATAAAACATTAAAGATAAACGGAACAGAAACACCAAGAATAAATATACCTAGTCATTTTAACCACAAAGTCACAACACAAAAAGGAAGAGGAAAAAAAAATCTGACAATAACAACTTAGAAGGGGAAGAGAGAAGGAATGGAACGTCTTAATTTAAAGGAAAAAGAGGCTATTAGAAAAAGGACTATCTCATCTACGAGATGTGTTATACAAACCACCTGGTAACCACTAAACAAATAACAAGAATAAAGACACAAATTACAAATAAGAAGAAAGCCAATACAGAAATTTACCTACCTGGATAAGGAATCCAAAAATCATGGGATGAGATACAAAGGAAATGCAAAAGAACCAGAAAACAAGTGATAAAATGGCAGCAGTAGGCCCCCACATTTCAATAATCACTCCAAATGTAAGTGGATTGAACTCTCCAATCAAAAGACACAGAGTGGCAGGATGGATCAAAGAACAAGATCCAACAATATGCTGCCTCCAGGACACACACCTCAGCCCCAAAGACAAACACAGACTCAGAGTGAAGGGATGGGAGACAATACTCCAAGCTAACAATGAACAAAAGAAAGCAGGTGTTGCCATACTTATATCAGACAAAGTAGACTTCAAAGCAAAACAGATAAAGAAAGACAAAGAGGGGCAGTATATACTGATAAAAGAGACACTCCACCAAGATGACATAACACTTATAAATATATACGCACCCAACACAGGAGCACCAAAATTTGTAAAGAAACTATTAACAAAACTAAAAGGAGACATCAACAACAATACAATAGTAGGGGACCTAAACACCCCATTAACACCAATGGATAGATCATCCAGACAGAAAATCAACAAGAAATTATAGAATTAAATGAAAAATTAGACCAGATGGACTTAATAGATATATATAGCACACTTCATCCAAAAACAGCCGGTTACACATTCGTCTCAAGCGCACATGGAACATTCTCAAGGATAGACCATATCTTGGGAAACAAAGCTAGCATCAATAAATTCAAGAGGCTTAAAATAATATTGAGCATCTTTTCGGATCATAATGCTATGAAACTAGAAATCAACTACAAGAATAAAGCTGGGAAAGGGGCAAAAATGTGTAGACTACACAACATGCTCCTGAACAAACAATGGATTTTTGAAGAAATTAAAGAAGAAATCAAATATTATCTGGAGACAAATCAAAATGAAAACACACCGTACCAACTTATCTGGGATGCAGCAAAGGCAGTCTTAAGAGGGAAGTTCATTGCAATACAGGCTCACCTCAATAATCAAGAAAAATCTTACATAAACAACCTCAAGCAACACCTAACAGAATTAGAAAAAGAAGAACAAACAAAACCCAAACTCAGTAGAAGGAGGGAAATAATAATAATTAGAGCAGAAATAAACGATATTGGAACACAAAGGACAGTAGAAAGGATCAATGAAACTAAAAGTTGGTTCTTCAAAAAAATTAACAAAATCGATAAACCATTAGCCAGACTCACTAAGAAAAAAAGAGAGAAGTCTCAAATAAATAAAATTAGAAATGAGAGAGGAGAAATCACAATAGATACCAAAGAAATACAAAGGATCATAAGAGAATACTATGAAAAACTATATGCTAACAAATTGAACAACCTAGAAGAAATGGATAAATTCCTAAACTCTTACAACCTCCCCAAACTGAATCAGGAAGAAATAGAGAATCTGAATTGACCAATCAAAAGTAAAGAAATAGAAACAGTAATCAAAAAGCTCCCCAAAAATAAGAGTCAAGGACCAGACAGCTTCCTTGGAAAATTCTACCAAACATTCAAAGAACATTTAATACCTATCCTTCTCAAACTATTCCAGAAAACTGAGGAAATTGGAACCCTCCCTAACACATTCTATGAAGCCAATATCACCCTGATCCCCAAACCTAACAAGGACAACACGAAGAAGGAAAACTACAGGCCAATATCACTGATGAACATAGATGCAAAAATCCTCAACAAAATTTTGGCAAACCAAATACAGCAATACATCAAAAAGATTATACACCATGATCAAGTGCGATTTATACCAGGGACATAGGGATGATTCAACATCCATAAGTCAATCAACGTGATTCATTACATTAACAAAATAAGAAACAAAAACCACATGGTAATCTCAATAGATGCAGAGAAAGCATTTGACAAGATCCAACATGGATTTATGATAAAAACCTTAATAAAATAGGTAGAGAAGGAAAGTACCTCAACATAATAAAGGCCATATATGACAAACCCACAGCCAACATCATACTCAATGGACAAAAATTGAAACCCATCCCTCTGAGAACAGGAACAAGACAAGGGTGCCCACTTTCACCACTCTTATTCAACATAGTACCGGAGGTGTTGGCCAGAGCAATTCAGCAGGAAAAAGAAAAACAAGAATCCAAATAGGCAACAAAGAAGTAAAGCTCTCGCTGTTTGCAGATGACATGGTCTTATCTATAGAAAACCCCAAAGAATACATAGGAAAACTATTAGAAACAATCAACAGCTACAGCAAAGTTGCAGGATATAAAATCAACATACATAAATCAGTAGCATTTCTATACGCTAACAATGAACTAACAGAAAAAGATCTCAAGAACTCAATCCCATTCATGATCACAACAAAAAGAATAAAATACCTTGGGATAAATTTAACCAAGGAAGTGAAAGATCTATACAATGAAAACTACAAGACTTTCTTGAAAGAAATCGATGATGACATAAAGAGATGGAAAGACATTCCATACACATGGATTGGAAGAATAAACATAGTTAAAATGTCCATACTACCTAAAGCAATCTCCAGATTCAATGCTATCCCAATCAGAATCCCAATGACATTCTTTACAGAAATTTAACAAAGAATCCTGAAATTCGTATGGGGCAACATAAGATCCCAAATTGCTAAAGAAATCCTGAGGAAGAAGAACAAAGCTGGAGGCATCACAATCCCTGACTTCAAAGCATACTACAAAGCTACAGTAATCAAAACAGCATGGTACTGGTACAAAAACGGGTGCACAGATCAATGGAACAGAGTTGAAAGCCCAGAAATAAAACCACATGTCTATGGACAGCTAATCTTTGACAAAGGAGCTGAGGGCCTATAATGGAGAAAAGAAAGTCTTTTCAACAAATGGTGCTGGGATAACTGGACAGCCACATGTAAAAGAATGAAAATTGACTATTCTTTTTCACCATTCACTAAAATAAACTCAAAATGGATCAAAGACCTAAAGATAAGGCCTGAAACAATAAGTCTTCCAGAAGAGAATATAGGCAGTACACTCTTTGACATCACTTTCAAAAGAATCTTTTCGGACACCATAACCCCTCAGACAAGGGAAACAATAGAAAGAATAAACAAATGGGACTTCATCAGACTAAAGAGTTTCTTCAAGGCAAAGGAAAACAGGATTGAAACAAAAACACAGCCCACTAATCGGGAAAAAATATTTACAAGTTATTTACCTGACAAAGGGTTAATCTCCATAATATATAAAGAACTCACACAGCTCAACAACAAAATATCAAACAACCCGATCAAAAAATGGGCAGGGGACATGAACAGACATTTCTCGAAAGAAGATATATGGATGGCCAATAGACACATGAAAAGATGCTCATCATCACTAATCATCAGGGAAATGCAAATCAAAACTACACTAAGACATCACATTACACCTGTTAGAATGGCAAAAGTATCCAAAACCAAGAGTGGCAAATGTCGGAGAGGCTGTGGAGAAAAAGGAACCCTCATACACTGTTGGTGGGAATGCAAAGTGGTGCAGCCACTATGGAGATTTCTCAAAAAGTTAAAAATAGAAATACCTTATGACCCAGCCATCCCACTACTGGGTATCTATCCTAAGAACCTGAAATCGGCAATTCCAAAAGTCCCATGCACCCCTATGTTCATCGTAGCATTATTCACAATAGCCAAGACATGGAACCAACCTAAGTGCCCAGCAACTGATGATTGGATAAAGAAGATATGGTATATATATATATATATATATATATATATACAATGTAATACTACTCAGCCATAAAAAAGGACAAAGTCGTCCCATTCACAACAACATGGATAGACCTTGAGGGTATTATATTGAGTGAAATAAGCCAGACAGAGAAGACGAACTCTGTATGACTCCACTCATAGGTGGTAGTTAACATATAGACAAAGAGACCTGATCAGTGGTTACCAGGGGAAAGGGGGGTTTGGGGGAGGACACTAAGGGTGAAGTGGTGTACCTACAACATGACTAATAATAATGTACAACTGTAATTTCACAAGGTTATTAACTATCATAATCTTAATAAAAAATAAAAAAAATAAAATAGATAACTATTAGAATGAATGTATTAGGAACATATTGGGAAAACAGCCAAGGATTATTTTTATATGTGATATCACATTTTTTTACTCTACACATGTGGTAGCATTAATTACATTTTTAAACTTACTATTTTGAAATAATATGAGATTTTCAGGAAGTTGCAAAAAAATATACAGGGAAATTGCATGCACCCTTCAACCAGCCTCCTCCAGTGGTTAAACCTTGTATAACTATTGTACAATATTCAAACCAGGAAATTGACATGGGTATAATTCACAGAATTTATTCAGACTTCACCATTTTCACAAGCACTCATTTATATGAGTGTAAAATTACACAATTCTATCATATGTATAGCTTCATGTAATCATAAGCACAACTAACATACAGAACTCTTCCATCAATGCAAAACTCTCTCTTGCTACCTTTCTGTAAGTCCCTATCTATATATCTCTGTATGTCTATTGCTACCTGTCTAGAGGTATCAATGCACATCCCTAACCACCAATCCCTAACATTGGCAACTACTAATACATTCTCTATCTCACTTATTTTATTTCAAAAATGGTATAAGAATAGAATCATACAGTATGTAATCTTTTGAGATTAGCTTCTTTCACTCAACATAATTCCCTTGATATCCAAGTTTTTGTGTGTACCAATATTTCAATCCTTCTTTATTACTGAGCCATATTCCTTGATGTAGATGTACCACAGTTTGCTTGCCATTCACCTGCTGAAGGACATTTGTGTGTTTCCAGTTTTTGCCGATTACTAATAGAGCTGCTATGAACATCTATTTGCAAGTTTTTGTGTTAACATAAATTTTTATTTCCCTGGGATAAATGACCAAAAGTGTAATTGCTGGATCATATGATAAGCACATGTTTAGTTTTAAAAGGAAATGACAAACTATTTACTATATTAGTTCTACCATTTTAAATTCCCACCAGCATTTATGAGTGATCTAGGGTCCCCATACCTTTGCCAACATTTGGTGTTATTATTATTTTTTATTTTAGCCATTCTGATAAATGCGTAGTGATATCTCACTGCAGTTTTAATTTGCGCTTCTCTAATGATTAATCATGCTAAAAATCTTTTCATGTGCTTATTTGCCATCTGGATATACTCTACCGTGAATTGTCTTTTCATGCCTTTTACCCATCTATAAATTGTATTGTTTGGGGGTTTTTTGATTGTTGAGTTTTGAGAGTTCTTTATATATTTTAGACACAAGTTCTTAGTCAGATATATGGTTTGAAAATGTTTTATTCCAGTCTGTAGCTTAACTCTTCATCCTTGACAGAATCTTTCACAGAACAAACACTTCTAATTGTGATAATGTCTACTTCATCAATTGTTTTTCATTATGGGTTGTGCTGTCAGTGTCAAGTCTAAGAACTCTTCACGTAGGACTAGGTCACAAAGATTTTTTCCATTGCTTTTATTTTTTCCTAAAAGTCCTGTACTTTATGGTTTATATTTAAGTTTGTTATCCATTTTGAGTTAAACTTGTATAACTTTTGAGGTTTAAGACTAGGATCATTTTCTTTTTTTGGCCTATGGATAGCCAATTGAAAAGACTACCTTTCCTCCATTAAATTGTTTTTGCACTATTATAAAAGTCAACTGGACATATTTGTGGGGGTCTATTTTTTTATCCTATTCTATTTATTCATAGCTATTCCTTATCTAGTATTTACTGTCTTTATTATTGGAGATGCTTAGTAAGCCTTAACTTTGGAAAAAATGATTCTTCTTTTCCAAAATTATTTTAGCTCTTTGAGGTCCTTGCTTGCAGATGTCATGATTGCTTTCCACACATATTTTAGAATATACATGTCTGTGTCTACAAAAGTCTTTGTTAATATTCTTATAGGAATTGTGCTAAACTCAATTTGAGAAGTATTGGCATCTTTACTATGTTGGGTCTTCCAATTCATGAACACAGTACATTTCTCCAAACGCTTAGATCATCTGTGATTTCTTTCATCAGCATTTTGTAATTTTCAGAGTATAGATCTTGCACAGATTTTGTGAAGTGCATATCTAAGTATTTTATTTTCTTAGGAGTAATTATTAATTTTGGTTTACATATGTTTGTTGCTAGATTATAGAGAAGTGATTTTTTTCATATTGATCTTATATCCTGTGACCTTGCTGAATTTATTTCTGATAGTTTTTTAATAGATTTTTTTAGGATTTTCTGTCTATAATCATGTCATCTGCAAATACAGACAGTTATATTTCATCTTTCCAGTCTGTATGACTTTTATTTCTTGTTTACATCTTAATATAATGACTAGATCTTCCAGCACTAGGTTGTAGAAGATTGGGGAGAGTAGAATAATAGCCTTCTTCCCGATCTTAGGGGAAAAGCATTCAGTTTTTCACCATTAAAGTATAATGTTAGCTGAAGGTTTTTTGTAGATGCTCTTTATCAATGTAATGAAGTTTCCTTCTATTCTTGTTTTGCTGAAAGTTATTGTCATGAGTGGGTGTTGTGTTTTTGCCTTTTTTCCTGTGTGAATTTGATTTTTCCTTTTTAGCTAATTGATATGATAGATTACATTGATTTTTGAATGTCGAAGCGAGCCTCATAGACCTGGCATAAATCTCACTTGGTTGTGGTATAATCCATTTTATACCTTGTTGCGTTCAATTTGCTAATATTTTGTTGAAAATTTTGCCTCTAGGTTCATAAGAAATATGGGTCTGTGGTTTTGTTTTTCTGTACTGTATTGTCTGATTTGGGGATCCATGAAATACTGGTTCATAAAATGAAGAGAGAGTGTTCCTTCATAATCTGTTTTCTGAAAGAGATTGGGTAAAATTATTGTTATTTATTCTTTAAAAGTTTAGTAAAATTCTGCGTTGAAAGCATTCGTGACAGGGCATTCCTTTTGTGGGAGCATCTTAGTTACAAATTCAGTTTCTTTAGTGGTTATGGGATTATTCAGATTATTTTTTATTGAATTTTGGTAGTTCATAGTTTTTGGATAATTAGTCAATTTCGTTTAAGTTGTTTGATTTATAAATATAAGATTGTTCATACTATTGCCTTATTATCCTTTTATTAGCTAAGTACCTGAGTAATATTCCTGTTTTATTTCTGAAGTTTGTGATTTGTGTCTTCTTTCTTTTACATTGTCAATCTTGTGAGACGTTTATCAATTTTACTGATTCGTTTTTGGTTTTCATTTTCACTGATATTAGCATTACTATTTCCTTCCTTTTGTTTCTTCAGGTTTATTTTGCTCCTCTGTTTCTAGTTTGCTGAATCAAAAACTTAGATTGTTGATTTAAACCTTTCATCTTTTCTAGTGCAAGGATTAATACAACTTTCCCTTCCAGCCTTGCTTTAGTGGCTTCCACAATTTTTGATATAACGTATTCTCATTTTCATTCCATTCTGAATATTTAAAATTTTTTTAGAGACTTTCTATCTGAACCATGTATTATTTAGATATGTGTTGTTTAATTTTTCAGTGTTTAGAGAGTTACTTTTGTCTGTTATTTATTCTGAGTTTCATTCCATTATTGTCAGGGAAGATACTGGTACATTTTTAATTCTTTTAAATTTGTTGAGGTTTGTTCTATGATCCAGATTGTGGCCTCTCTTGGTGAATATTAGTTGGGTGTTCTGCTGTTGTTGTGTACCATGTCCTATAAATGTTAATCATATCCTATTCGTTTCTGTGTTGATCAGTTCTCCTGTATTTTTGATGATTTTATGTCTAATTGTTCTGTCAATTGCTGAGGGTAGAATGTTGAAGTCCCCAGCTCTATATTTGTAGATTTTTCTGTTTCATCTTTCACTTTACCAGTTTCTGCTTCACTGTTGTTTAGTGCATACACATTTAATATGTCTACGTCTTCTTGATGTTTTGGTACTTTTATAATTATATAATGTTCCTGTTTGTTCCTAGTAATTTTCTTTCTCTAAAGTCTATCAGATGTTAATATAGCCACTCCTGCTTTTTAGTTAATATTTGCATGATACATATATTTTTCATCCTTTTTACTTTTGCATACGCATGCCATTCTTGTGGAGAACATTTAATTGAGTTTTAGTTGTGTTTTTTTCTTTGTGCATTCTGCTACTCTCTGTCTTCTAATAAGTACATTTACATTTAAAATAATTATTGATATGTTAAGGCTTAAGTCTTCCTTTTTGTTTGTTTTGTTTCTTCTGCTTTTCATTTCCATGCTTTTCTTTTCTTGCCTTCCTTTGGGTTACTTTGAATATCTTTTAGAATTCCACTTGTATTTATTTATAGTGTTCTTTTAGTATATATATTTGCATAGTTTTTGTAGTGGCTGTCTTCAGTATTACAATATATATATGCATAATTTATCACAATCTACTAGGATTAACGCCTTACCACTGTGAAAGAATTGTAAGAAACCTTACTTTCATTCAGATCTATTTACTCTTGTCAATTTCTAAGTATAACTGACAAATATTTTCTCTGCCTATATCTTGCATCATATGATACTGTAGTTTTTGCTTCTAAAATCAAGTATGATCTAAGAAACTCATAAGAATGATAGATTATTCTATTTACCATTATTTTTACCCCAGAAAACGTTGTTGTTCTTCCCTTTCAGAAGTTGTAAATCTTTTTTCTAAATAGAAAGTTTTCTTTTCTACTTGAAATACTTCCATTAACCCTTCTTCAAGTGTTGTTTGACTAGTGACAAATTATCTTAGTCTTCTTTTGTCAGAGAATGTCTATTTCTCCCCATTCCTGAAGGATAGCTTCTCAGGTGTAGTAGGAAATCTAAATGACTTTGAATATGGGGATAATATTTTAGATACAGCATCCAGGGAAGAAATAATTGATAAGCTGGACTTCATTAAAATTAAAAAATTCTACTCTATGAAAGACACTCTCAAGAGAATGAGAAGACAAGCCAAAGACCAGGAGAAAATATTTGCAAAAGGTATATCTGGTACAAGATGGAGGATATGATATATGAAGAACTTTTAAAACTCAATATTAAGACTACAAACAGCCGATTAAAGAATGGGCCATAAACCTGAATAGACACTTCACCAAAGAAGATATATAGATGGAAAATAAACATTTGAAAAGATGCTCCACATATCTTTCATCATAGAAATGTAAATCAAGAGAAAAATGACATACCATTACACACCTATTAGAATGGCCACAATTGAAAAACGCTGACAACACCAAATGTTGACAAGGATGTGGAGTGACAGGAACTCTCATTTCTTGCTTGTAGAAATGCAAAATGGTACAGCCACTTTGGAAGATAGTTTGGCAGTTTCCTACAAAACTAAAAATACTCTTACCATACAATCCAGGAATCATACTCCTTAGTATTTTACCCAAATAAGTTAAAAACTTACATCCACATAAAAATATGCACATGGATGTTTATAGCAGCTTTATTCATAATCGCCAAAACTTGGAAGCAACCAAAATGTCTTCCAGTAGAATGAATGGATAAATAAACTGTGGTGGATCCAGACAATGGAATATTTGTTAGTGGTAACAATAAATGAGCTATCAAGCCTGAAAACATACGGAGGAAGCTTAAATGCATATTTCTAAGTGAAAAAAGCCAACCTGAAAAGGCTACATACCATGTAATTTCAACTATGTGGCATTCTGGAAAAGGTAAAACTATAGAACAGTAAAAAGAGCAGTGGCTGCCAAGGGTTGAGGTGGGGGGAAGAGCATAGAGGATTTTTAGGGCAGTAAAACTATTCTGCATGATACTATAATGGTGGAAACATGTCATAATACATTTGTCAAAATTCATAGAATGTACAATAAAGTGAACCCTAATGTAAACTATGGACTTTGGGTGATAAGGACATGTCAATATATGTTCATCTTTTGTGACAAACGTACCTCTCTGGCTTAAATATTGATAGTGGGGGAGGCTGTAAGTGTGTGGTGACAGATGATATGTGGGAATTCTCTGTATTTTCCACTCATTTTTGCTGTGAACCTAAAACTTCTTCAAAAATTAAAGTGTATATTAAAAAAAGTTCGTCAACACCTCCTTGGTCATTCACTTCCAGCCTATTGAAGAGAGAGGTTGTAAAAACCATTAAAGATTAGGGAAATATTTTTGAAAAGGCTACTATTGAGTTGTGAGTCCCATTCTTGACTCTCCTACAAGGCAGAGGCAACCTAGAAAAAGTGGCTCTAATGGACCATTTAGAGAGCCTGATATATCACCTTTGGGACTTGGAAGACATAAACGATGATGCCTATTTCATGATTCAGAGAGCTACAGAATAGAAGTTTGTGGCAACCATGATGTTATGGTGTCAGAGCAAATGAGAAGTAACAGCACTTGGATTCATCTGCCTCACCTCACTCTTCATATCTACTTCTAACCCTAGAGATATCAGAGACCACAGTTATTATGATGGCATGGGACAGACCATATTGAGAAAGATGGAGAAGTCAACCATATTCCTATTCATAGAGTAGTTGATAAACTGATTACAGCCTCAAGATAGGAAAGGGCAACTATTTCGCTGCGCTACTCAAGTTGTTTAGCAAGACTGTCTTGTAACTAGGAGTTACCAAGGAAATTTGTTACCTGAAAATACCCCCAAAAGCCTTATAGCTTCCCTTGGATTTTATTCAAGGCTCTTGGGGAAAAATAACCTTTTGAATATATATGCAAAAAAAGGGACTAATTGAATATAGCGTTTCTTCCGATGATACCCACGTGTCCTTCTTTCTTAATCATAGAGTTACGGCTCTTATATTTAAAAAAGTAAAATAACAATGAGTAAGTAATAGCCAGCAATTTAGTAAAAACTATTTGGCAGTCTACTTACAGATGTCATTTTAAATTAATACAATTCTTCTGGAAAGCAAGTTTCCAAATGTCTAAAGAATAACAAAGTTATCCTAGCATTGGGCACAAGTTTATATTTAAGATGTGATAATATTAATACTTATTGGGAGGCTCTTTTTCTCCTGAAGACTTTTTATTGCATGAAAATGTTATAAAAGCATTCAGTCTTACGGATTTTCTTTGAGAAAGAAGGAGAAGAACTAACAGTAATTAACTGCTTTCTCATTTTTAGATACTTTCACTCACATTGTTTCTTTTAATTCTTGCAACTATCCTTGACAGAGTTCTGAAAACTCTTAGCTTCTGTTTTTTATAGGTAGTTAAATTGACATTCTGGGAAAATTGATTATTGACTGCATACGCATAAAGCCAGCAAATGTCACAAACCAGATTTGATTTCCAAACTTTTATTCCAAAGTTCATGTACTTCAGAATTTCTAGTACTCCATTACACTCCTAGGGCCTAGCAGTACTCCACTATTAAAAGGGATATTAGTTGTTGTTTTTCCTTAGCATATTTGAAAGTTTGGAGTCTGAAAAATTAACACTAAAATTCAGCAGTATGCACTTTGTAACAGGGAAAAAGCTGATATGTATTCAATAATAAATTATCTGTATCACACAAAAAACAGCAACAGAGAAAACGAGTGAGTGCAGTTGTGGAAGGAAAAAGCAAAGAGAGAGGAGAGTGGAAGTGATATGTTTAGAAGGGGAAAAATTAGGTGTATTTCCAAAAGCTGGTGTTTATGATGCCCAGTTATTCCCATAATGTTACAGAATTCTTAGCAATAGCAAACTTTAATGACTCATTTGACATAAAAAGAACCTGAACAATGAAGTTAGGCAAACAAACAAGCAAACAACACTGATTTCAGTTTTGTCTATTCATGAGACAATAACAGAGAAAATGAGTTGGTCAGATGGCCCGTCTCAAACTTTTCATCTCCCACTTGTATTCCAACATCCCCTTTTAGCATATCTGCCTAAATTTGCAGAGTCGCTATTTTCTTTCTTCTGTGGTTGTTGACCTAGAAAGTGCTGTTTACAGTCTAATAGGAAAAAAATGGTGTGTTATCCAAAATTGTTGAAAATGAATTTAAACAGGAAAAAAAGCTGGCATTGTAAACATGAATAATATGTTCTCAGTTGCCTTTTCCTCTGTTCATGGATGAAGCACTGGGAGGGAGTGAAGTCATTCTAAGCAGGGTGATTAAAGATTTATGTTCACCACTTAAAGACACCACACCAGTAGGCAGCCAGATCAGTAAATCTTGTCCAATTCTAACAGCAGGTAGACAAGTCTTTGGAAGGAGAGAAAAATATTGTACTGTCGGGTGAATCCAATAAATTGAAGTGTGGAAAGAATTAAGACTCTGTGGGTATGCTGAAAAGCTCATTCAAGTTTCTTGTCTTCTGAAGACTTTATGTTCCTAATGTTATGAAAATGTATTCTCAGCTTATAGGGCTATTGCATAAAACTTCAAGACCCTAGGGCAGGGTTTCTTGTTTGTTTACTTGTTTTGTTCTGTTGTGGAGGCCTCCATACTGTTTTAGAAAATTAATATAAAGGATTTCAGGCAGGATTTGTTCTCTGTTGTTGGCCATAGTTCACACCATTGACTACTCTTTTACACCTGGCCTTCTGGACCACTTTCTAAACCCTCCACTAAGGGAAACAGAGGAGAGGCGATTGTGAGGGGAAAAAAAGTAACAAAAAGATCCTGTGATGCCATCTGAATACTGTAGTATATAAATAAACAATGCTTTTCAAAACTTAAAACTGAAACTATTCAAAGATCTTGATGGTCCCTGAAAACTGAGAAATGTGTCAGTAGTTTCTATACAAAACTAGACAAAGCAACTGACCTCAATTATTCCAGCAAAATATGCTTGGAGATTTGCAGGACTTGTCGATTGGACAGCATTCAAAGAAGTCTTTAAAAAAGAGATTGGGGGGGCTGGCCCGGTGGCACAGCGGTTAAGTTCTCATGTTCTACTTCGGCAGCCCAGGGTTCACCGGTTCGGATCCTGGGTGCGGACATGGCACCGCTTGGCAAGCCATGCTGTGGCTGGTGTCCCACATATAAAGTAGAGGAAGATGGGCACAGATGTTAGCTCAGGGCCAGTCTTCCTCAGCATAAAGAGGAGGATTGGCAGCAGATGTTAGCTCAGAGCTAATCTTCCTCAAAAAAAAAAAAGGAGAGATTGGGATTTATTCAAGTCCTTATTAATTTAATGCTATCAATGTATGATTTTCACCCTTATTTGTGCCAAGAACAGAATCAGTCTAAGGTTGTTTGTCTACATTGTAAAACTTTTCCTTACACTTATAGTGGCGTGCCTCCCCCTATATATGAAATTATTCTGATAGATGTGGCATTCTTTTATGAGATAAAAAATGGCCTCCATATTGTCTCATGTTGCCATTTTAATCCTCATCCAAGTTATTCTCAGCAGCCTTAAGCACTTTTCAACTTTCTTTTCTGATAATATTTTCTTCTCTGAATTTATGCAACTTCATTCTTTTGTTTTGTTACTGTTATTGTCCGTCTGTTTTTCCCTTTACCTGTCAGGCAACCACTTCTCAGTCTTCTTTTCTGACCCTTTTTCTCTACCTGGATTGGTCAGTCCCAGACCCTATTCTATTCTCTGTCCTATATTTTCTGTATGTGACATCCACCATCATCCCTTTAAGGGCCATCCCTTTATGAGTCCTAAAGTTGTATCTTCAGCCTCCCTTATTGAATGACACTCCTATGTGGCCAACTTCTTACTCTCATTTCTCCTTCATGTCTCAGTAGCATGCCAAGCTTAACAAGTCCATAATGATTTATTGATTTGCTGCTCTCCTCAAATCTGTTTCTCCTCTTATGATGCTCTTGTCAAATGTATCTACTTCTATCTTTAGTATTGCTGTCTTAGTTTAAGCCACTATTATCTCTTACCATCCTAATCTATTTGCAAAACCTTTCTAATTTGCTTTCTTTTTCTTCTCTAGCCTTTTTACTTTCTTCAAAAGATTGTCAGAGGAGAGATCTAATGCACAGTATAGTGAATATAGACAGCAGTATTGTATTGTAATTGTGAAACTTGCTAAGAGAAAAGAGCTTAATTATCCCAACCACTAAAAAGAAATGATAATTATGTAACATGATAGAGGTGCTAATTATTGATACAATGGCAATGCTATTGCAATACATAAAAGTATCAAATTAACATGTTGCACACCTTAAATTTACACAATATTATAAGTCAAATATATTTCAATAGAAAAAAGAAATATTAAAAAATTTGTCAGAGGGATACATAAACTTTTCAGTGATTTCTCTTTGATCTTAAGATAAATAAAAATCCCTTAATACTTTTGGTAAGGGTTGAATTGTGTTCCCTCAAAAAAGACGTGTTGAAGTCCCAATCCCCAGTACCTCCGAATGGGACCATATTTGGAAATAGGGTCATTGCAGATGTAATTAGTTGGGATCATACGGGAGTAGGATAGGCCCCTAAGCCAATATGACTGGCGTCCTTGTGAAAAGTTGGCCACGTGAAGAGACAGAATCGCATAAGAAGAAAACGTGCAGAGAGGCAGAGATTGTACAGATACATGTACAAGCCGAGGGACACCGAGTATTGCCAGCCGCCACCAGAAGCCAGGAAAGAGTCATGGAACAGATTCTCCCTCAGCACTTTTGAAAGGAATCAATCCTATAGGCACATTTATTTCAGACTTCTAGACTCCAAAACTGCGAGAGAATAAATGTCTACCGTTTTAAGCCGCCCAGTTTGCAATACTTTGTTACAGCAGCCCTAGGAATCTAATGCAGCGGCTTCCAGTTCTCCACAATTTGTACTTTTCACCTTCCTTTTCAAACCTCGTATTGTATTACTCTCCTTCTCTTCCTCTGTTTCAGCTACAGTGACTATTTAAGGCCATTTCTCACCTCAGGGCATTTATCGAGGCTGCCCTCTTCGTTCCACATGCTCTTTTTTCACTCTTAGACTCATGCAGATGTCACCTTAAACGTCACCTCTTCAGAAAAGCCTAGAATTCCCTGTTAACTCTGTTTCAATAAAGTGACCATTTTATAATTAAACATTTACTATTTTTTGTCAATAGAATGCTTTTCTCCCTTAACATATTTATTTGATGAATAAAGAAACTTTTGTCTTATGACCCTATACAACCAGCACTTAGCACGGTGCCTGGGAAAGAGTCCTTGCTCCATGGAGAAATGGATGGAAATAAAGTGGGCCATTTAAAAATAGATTTGGAAAAGTTAATAGGAAGCCGGCTGCAGAAGGTAACGCTGTGGTGAATACTTTGAACCAATAATGATCGTCATCCCCCATAACTGGCCTGTTTTTATAACCAAGTTCTCCTGAAATGAGCATAGATGTAGAACAACTTGTAGCTCACCAAAGGCCCATTGCCTTTGGCCTCAGAACAATAGTCACCTGAGCCTAGTGTCACCGACTGCATCTGTGTCCTTCTCCCAGCTACAACTAGAGATGTGCACCTGATTGCCTTAACTAGGCTCACTTGCAAAATTACTTCATCTGTTGTGTGACTTTTCAAACTAATAATTCTAAGCTCACTTGCGAACTGAAATCCTTTAAAGTCCAATTATTTAAGCACACTCTCTGCCACTTATTATTTTCTGACCTTAAAGTAGCCCTTAAGGCCTCAAGGCCACAGTGTGCACCTTGGTGACATAGAGATGGTAGGAGCCAGCCTCCCTTTCTCCCAGGATTGCCTTGAGCATCCATTGGTAGTTAAAAGGGTAAGCTCGTTCCAAGTACTCAGTTCTGCGTAAATCAAATAGAATCGGTGTCAAAGAAATCTTAAGGTGTGAACAGTAAAATAAATGTAGCTAAATAGTAAAACATAATATTTTGTCTAACTTCATATAGTTAGATACATAATATTTCCATGAATTTTCTGTTCTACAAAAATTTCTCAGATACTCTCATATATAAATTCAGCCTGCTATTTTTAGTTAACTATTAAATGATAGCTAACTTCAGGAACGTTAACTCCTTTTAACATAAAAGGAAGTTTTCAAGTTTCATAAAAAGTAACACAATCTAAGAAATATAGTATTTACAGATTCACCTATAGACATAGTCTTTCTCAAAAAGTTCTGGAATCCTACCCACTGCCTATAACTACTCACCTCTTATTTCCCCCTCTGTCACTACTTCTACACTTTGGGGAAATAAAAGAATGAATAACATAGATTCTGTAACCCTGAGCGGTTCAAAGTTGGTATGGCATAAAACAACTCAGCTTAAGGAAAATTAATAGTGCTGTTAAATGATAAATTATAGGATATCTTATATAATAGATGTGAAAAGATTGTTTCATTTTTCTGAGAATCAAATGAAAACATGTGTATAACGTCCTTAGCATAACCCTTCCTCACAGTAGGCACCTAATACTTGGTAAGTCATTTATTCTTCTCCAATTTGAAGCACATACTCCTGGGATAAACAACTGTTTGTTAGATGTATAGAAAACCTAAGGGAAAATATGGCATTCCTTTCTAGAGTACTAATTTTTCTTGCTCGTAGGCAATATAAAATATTAAACACGCATTAACATAAATAGATTATGTACTATAGTAGAAAATTTACACTTTTAAGTACAGTGATTTATGGATTTTAGTGATAGCTGGGTAGTATGCATAAAACAGAGATTTTGAAATCAAAGACTTCAATCTATTGGGTAGTAGACATACAACCATGGCAAGATTTCTTACCATCTCAGGGACTGTGTTTCCATCTATATAAAGAGGTGCTAATAGCTTCCTTGAAAGACTGTGGTGATTTAATGTATTAAAAAGTCTAGATCTATACCTGGCACATATTAGGTGCTTAAAAACAGTAGATATTGCTACTCTTTAACTTCCTCTTGTGAACAAGATCTATATATTTAGAAAAATGAAAATTAAAAAAATACAGCTGTAAATTGTTCTAATTGCTTACTCTTGGCAATACACTTCCTTCACCATTGAAGAAGCTTTTAAAATAAAAACCATAAAAACTTCTGGTTCCTCCATCTATTTTAACTAAAGTGTCTGGAATCAGACAGGAGGTTGCTGCCACAGGGGCTTTTTTTCTCTGGGGTGGAAATACAAAAAGGTAGAGGTTTTAAGAGTTGTTTAATAATAAAGGTAAAATATGAATGCTCTGCTCCCTAAAACTGATTTAATTTTCTTTTAATGTGCTTGAACCTTTGCCAAGATTTAGATTGAACTCCTGAATTTGATTTTGTTTAAAGGATTTGATATTTGCCACCACAGCTTCATTTTTCACAAGTTTAGGGCCTATTCATCAAAATAATGCTTTTGGCAATATATGTGCTTGAAGATTTGAAGACCAATTCATTAGAAAGCCCTCAAATTTCTCAAAGCATTCATCTCCTAAAAATCACTGGGAAGAGTTGCCTGGCCATCCTCTACACAGTATAAATCCAGGTTAAATGATCCCTTTGGAATCCATTCATTCTTTCAATTTAAGGCAGCTGGCTGTGTTGGAAAGAACACCAGCCCAGAGACAAAAGACTCGGGAATGATGGTCACGTCTGTTTGACCTCTCACTCGCAGAAGTTAAATTGTCCATGAAATAAGTAAAAAGGTCTACTCTTCCCCAAGGGGTCGTCATTGTTAAATGGCACAATGTATTTCATGGATTCCAAAAGGCAATAAAAGTGAAAGCCATTCAGTACACAAATGTTTGTTGAATATCTACTATGGAGAGACTCTGGGAGAAATGTACAATTCAGATACAATTTACAGTTTCATCCAGTTTGTGGTCTAGTATAATAAGTAACAATCAACGAAAGCCTAGGCTATGTGTTAGAAAATGAGATATCCTGACGGATTTTGTGACCTGACAAATTATGATATTGTAATGTTACATTTAATATGTAAAATTCGATCATTTTTACAAACTGATTTTATATTTTTACAGGTTGATTTCAATTATGTAAAAAAATACACACCAACTAAATATTTTAAAAAATAGTGAACATCATAAAACCAAAATACTAATAGTTAATGTCTTTAGAGGAGAATATAGGTGCTTTTTTCTTTCTTCTCCGCATTTCTTTTTTAACAGTGTAATAAGAACCCTCTGTTCCTTGCCGGTGCTTCCCTAGGCACGTGTGCTGGGGGACACACAGGTAAAGAACCCGCAGAGCTCAGAGAATGTACAGAGAGTTTCTGGCTTGAAAGAATCAGGGCAGGCTCGATGGGATTTATGCTGGAGTTTGAAGGAAGGGTGGGATTTGCCTATGAATAGATGTTGGTAGGTGAGCATATTTCCACAGGGATGGGCAAAGCAGGTATACAGAAGATCCCAAATCAGAGTTCCGTAAACCTTGCTAAGGAAACCTGCCTAAGGACTCAAATTCCAGCGTTGGTAGGGAGGGTCCTTCTTTCCTATATGCCTTTCTTTTTCTCTCTTTAATATTTTAATTACTGTAAGACTACAGAAATGGTCCCTTTACTTATCCTCTGCTGTTTCATTCTTACCTCTGTCTAATCTTATAGAGAACAGCGATACACAACTTGAAAGGAGAGGCAAAGGAGGATTTTTTAAAGAAGAATAGATATTGAATACATTTTCCAGAACACTGGTGAAAAACATCTCTCTTTAGAAAATAAATTTACAATATTTAAGTAATATATATTCATTACAGAACATTGGGAAGCCACAGAACCTTTAAAAAAATCACCTATTATTCTACTAATTATGCCTGTAAATACATTTTCATCTTTACCCCAACTCTATATGTTATATATTATTCACTTTATTTTGTAGATGAGAAAACTGAAGCACAGAATGGTTAACCTAAGGATTCTCTAAGGTGACACTGGAGCTGAAATGGCTGAGGGAGCAGATTAGAAACATGTAACATACGTGCCCATCCTGTACAGAGCATTCTATGGCACAGTAGCTCACAGTGACGGTTTCATAAGTGGATATCAAACTGTTTTTATGTCACTGGGGATATGACTCCAGAAAGTAGAAAAGCAAGAGTTTTTAGCCAACTAGAATTGGGTTTCAATCAGTTTTTTCAGTTTTGAAGATTTCGATTTTATCCAAGGTCAAGCTGCCACTTCAACATACAGTGGCATGATGATACTGGACTAAAAGTAGAGTTGTGAAGAATTCATACAATGTCTGTAAATCCACAGCAACAATATCCACACATGGAACTCAGTAATGGCAGATTTATTACTGACATGCCCACCACTTGAGGCGGATTTTACTCTTTTTCTGATTGACCTGTGATGCTGAATCTCCAGCATACTACTTTACCAAATCTATCCAGAATAGCACATATTTTATGAGCAAGTAAAGTATAAAATCATTGTAGTGCAAGAAGCCATCTGAAATTACCTGAATGCATGTCAGATTCTCTTGCAGGCAGATCAATAATTAATATTTGAATAGTATTTTACAGTTTACAAAGAATCGTCAGAGTGGCAACTCATGATGGCTGAGACCACATTAAGGCACCACCCCCAGAGGAAGCTTCAGACCTTGGACAGCTTCACTCAGAATCACACAATAACTCTGGGCAATGTCTGAGGGCATTACATCAACATTCATTAAATTATTCTACAGAAAAATATGCTTTTTTTGTGTAGTTAGGTAAAGTGAAAGTGAATGAAAATAATATGATTAATATTACCTATTCTTTACCAGGTAGAATATTGCCCAACTGCTTTTTAGAGCAGTAAGAAGCAAGGGAAATAAGAGTAAAATGAGTTCAAATATGGTAGAATGCCAATATGACGTATGATATAGGTAGGATGAATATCTATCATCTAACTATATTCAATTTTCCATTCAAAAAATGTCCTTTAGGGTGAGAATTTTATTCTTGCAATATTATGTTGCAAATGAAGTCTTTGCTTCCTTTTTAGTCGATACTTTTTCTCTTCCTAACTATTTGTCTGAAACAGTGGTTTGCAAACTTTGATGTGTCTCGTGATCAGCTGGGGAGCTTGTTAAAGTACACATTGCTGGGGCCTTCCTGGAGTTTCTGATTTAGCAGGTTTGGGGTGGGGACCAAGAATGTGCATTTCTAACTAGTTCCCAAGAGGTAATCATACTGCTGCTCATGGGAACACACTTTGAGAACTAGTAAAGGCCCCACAAGCCTCAAACCACTCTTCCCACAAAGAATCTTCTGATGACTCCTGGCCCTCTTAAAACTCTCCTCTGCTCATGTTCCTTTGCATGTTACCAATTAAATTCATCACATCCCAGTGGAAAAACAGAGTACAGGAAAGAGTATAAAATGGGGAGTAAATACCTGTTTGGCCTTACCCAATATGTAGCCATGTCGTCATGGACAAGTTCCTCCCTTTTTCATTAGGTTTTTTTCTGAGGTTTCATTTTGTTCTTTTGCTTTGAAGAAATTCCTCTGTTTCTTCATTTTGCTTGACTCTGTGTTAGTTTCTATGCATCAGATGAAACTGCTGCCTCTCCCAGTCCTGAAGGAGTGGTCTCGTGTAGGATACGAAACTTGCTGTTCAACCCTGCCCTTAGCTTTAGTCTGTATCTCAAATCTTTGTGCTTGTCTAAGCAGCCTACTTTATTTTCAGTGGCTCCCAGTACTTGAGAGTGTTCCAAGACCTATCCGTGTCCCAAAGGGGAAGATCTCAGTCAGGACTGAGTCAGGCTGATTGGAAGCATGTAGAAGCTCCCCTCTGGGAGTTGCTGGAGTACAGCAGAGTGAGAGCACCAAGACAGTACTGCCTGCTGGAGTGAGGCCCAGGGGAGGTGGTAAAAATGATACCCCCCTCCCTCCCAAACAAAGGATGCCATAGGGGCCGGGTAGGGGTTGCGGATGGAACCTGCCAGCTTCGGCAAGGCAGAAGGAGAGTGATAAGACGGTGACCACCAGCCTCCATCCCAAGAGAGTATCCCAGCAGGCTCTTGCCCTTCATGCCTTAAGATTAGCAAGTGAGACTTTTTTACACAAAATCTGAGGACTGGCTGCCTCTCTCAGGGCCCTGGGGTAAATGAGTCCAAGCACAAGTCCTTTATGAGCTGTTTCTCAGTTCCTTACAGCCTTTGTGGTTCTCGTTGACATGAGCCCCATTCGTTTCCAAAGATAGATGTTTTGGGGACTCATCTCTCAGGTGCAGGTCTTAAAAGCAGAGGTGCCTGATGTGGAGTAGGAACCCTTTACTCCTCAGGGAGAAGCTGTGGATTTTGTTTCTTCACGATGGCATGTTACCACAATCGTGTCTCAGCCTCTCCTATCCACTTCAGTGCGGGTTTTTTCTCTTTGCCTGAAATAAAGGAGTTTCTCAGCTAGTTTTTAGGGTTTTTTTCCAGAGGAAATTATTCCATATGTACCTGCAGATTCAGTGTGTTCTTGGGAGAAGGTGAGTTCAGGATCTTCCTACATCCCCATCTTGAACTGGAACCAAGTTCCTTCCTTTCTCTCTCAGTCAATTCCTTCATATGTGAATTGGGTAGAAAGGAAAGGAAACTGATGCCTACTTAGCACCTAGTATGTTCTAAGATTCATTAACCTTTAATGAAGCACTAAATGATTTGATGCATTAATTCTTTATGTAATCAAAACAACCACTTGAAATTTATTACCAATCATTTCATCAAAGAGGAAAGCAGAAACTCAGAATTTGTGTAAATCACCCGTGACTCTATAGCCAGAAAGCAACATGCTAGATTCAAACTCAGACTCTTCAGTTCTCAAGTTTTAGCTCTTCTCACATTCTTCTCCAGCTAATTAGAACAGGGAGTAGAGTTGGGTGATTGTATGGGTCACTACTGATACTGAACCAGAAGTGAGTTCGCTCACCCGTTGCACAGCAAACCAATCTTTGACACTGGGGATAGCGGAAGAAAGTAGTAACTTTATTACTGCACAGCACTGAGCAAGGAGAGAGGGCAGCTAATGCTGAAATCCCAAACTCCCTGAAAAGCTAAAAGGAAGGATTTTTATTTGGGGTTTTAGGTAGGGGAGGGGGAGCATACAGTCTTGCTGGTCGGAGCTTTCCCACCAGCCTGTCTTTGGCCTTTAGACTACTTCCAGAGAGGAGAGAGCCCGTGACCTTGCAGGTCAGCAGCTTTCCCACCAGCCTGTATCTCTTTGTGGGGAGGAGATAGTGAAGCCAGGCGCTTGTCCTTGGCAGTGTCTCTCTCCATGGAGAACAGTGGATTCTGGAGCCAGGAAGCCAGAGAGTAAGCAGAGAATGGGTGTTTTGGTTTTAACCCCATACATGCTGGGTTTAATGTAGGGAAACTGATATCAGTGTTGGTATCACTACCACCTCTGAATTTTGTGGTCTTAATGATTTCAGATGGTTAGTCTCATCTTTCAAAGTTGAAGGTAAGTTTCCTGAAGATTTATGATATTCAAGCGAATGCTAATAATTTATTTCCTATATTAATGCATACTCTGTTCCAGGAATCAAAGGAGATATACCTAATTTAGTTTAATCCTCACCTCCACAGACAGGCCTTTCTGGTTGATTCTAATGAAAGTAGCTTCTTTCAGTTTCATTCTCTCTTTTATTACCATATTTTATTCTCCAAGTTGCACTTGTCACTATAGTAAGTTGTGATACTTACTGCTGGCCCGTTTTGTGTCTCTCTGCCTTAAATGGAAGTTTAATGAAAGCAAGTATCTTATCTGAATTAATTTTTATCTCTACCAGCTAGCATATATTTCCTTGGAACATAGTAATAGACCAATATATATTTGTTAAATTAACAAAAGGGAGATATTATTCTCCCTGTATGACTACTTCAGCTCATAGAGTGAAGATGTTATCTTAAAGATAAAGCACTTCAGGTTTATTTTGTCCTTTGACCCCAAATGGCCGAGGGAGCAGCCTACAGAGCTTCTCAGGGCCAATTAAACAAAGCCTCGTACCCACAACTCTATCCTTAATGCTACTTCACATCTCCCTGACTCTGTTTCCATGAGAACTGAAATGCCAACTATTCCCATATATAAATGTGCATGTGAACCTTTTCTACACATGATTAAATAGCTCATATTTTGAGGGGATTTGGCTAACAACACAGGTGCTGATTCTAGACTCCCACTAGAGTTTTAGGCAGTGTTTGAATTTGATAACATTAACTGCCAGTCTTCACTAATAGGGGTATAAAGAAAAGGTTTTCTCATCTGGGCACTTGATGTTAAACCCACTCTTCTCCTTACTGACTGTGAGGGGCAGTGTAATGTAGGGTTTAGACTGTTGAATCCTACTTCTGTCACTTACTAGCTGCATGGCTTTGGCTGATCCATTTAACCTATATGTGCCTTGGTCTCTTTATCTTTAAAATACTCCTGAAAATACATACCTCATTATATCTTCCAAGAAATAGATTAGATGATGCAAATAGGGTTTTAACACAATCTATACTTGGTATATGGAAGTTTTACCTGTAATTTTTTTTTCTTAGAATAATGCATTCTTACTTTATCTTCACTGTTCTTTTATTCATCTCATTCCAATTTTTAAAGAAACAATATAATATAAAAATCATAATCATAATGATGATGAAAAAGTTGATAATTTCTTCAAGGTAAAAATATTCTAAAATCCAGGATTCAAATTTAGATCTTAATCTCATCCTCTCCAACAAGATAGATGCTTCCTTTATTTTGTTCCTCATGGCTCTTTGGACAGTGCAGCTGTTCTTTGTAAACACATTCTACTTCATCAAATGTGTTGAGTTAGTGAGTTGGTAAAACCTGACAGAGCTCCCCAAAGGCTCTTGATTTTAGCCAACTTTCTGTAATTATAATGATTACGTGGAACAATATTGGTTAACGTCATTCCTCCTGGGTTGTAATTAACTCCATCTGAATTGGACTTCAGCCTTTAGTGGGCTTTGATCTTAGAGTGTTATTTTGTTCAGGCCATCTAAATACTCATTGATCTGACAGGTAGCTGGCAACATTTATAATGGAGGCCATTCTCTTCTATTAATTTTAACTGCATTATGGCTTTTTGATAAAGTAGGGGAGACTGGACGCTAATCTATTTTGCATCTGAAAGAAAATGCCTTCATGAGGACAAAGCGTTATTTGGAGAAACCGTACTTTATTCTCAAATAAGTAAACATGTTTTCAGAATAAATCCCCTTGACATAGTAATAATTTTTGGCATTCCTTGCTCTTTCCTTTTAATATGAAAATAAGCAAACTAGAGAAACCAAGCATTGTGCATTCAAGTACTCGACTTTTACTTTCAATGGGGAGGTGAAACTTTCCCATAGAGTCAGCAAATATTTATTGGCCATGTATGATATGCCCAGTACTGTGATAGATTTAGGGCAGAGTTTCTCAACCTCAGCGTTATTGGAATTCTGAGTGAGGTAATTTTCTGTTATGGATGGCTGTCTTGTGCATTGCAGGATGTCTATCATCATCCATGGTCTCTACCCACTAAATGCCAGTTTCACCCCACCCTGTAGTTGTGAACACCAAAAATGTCTGCAGACTTTGCCTCACGTCCCCTGGGGGCAAACTTGCCCACAGTGGAGAATCATTGATTTAAAGTGTAATGGATTAATCAGGCATCTCTTGCCTTAAACATATGTATTCATTTATCTAGAAATACATGTAATTAGAAACATCACATGCATAATTTTCCATGTACATATCTGTATCAGAATAAATAGGCTAATAACCTTATATTAAGACATTGTTGGGGCTGTCCTGGTGGTGTAGTGGTTAGGTTCACGTGCTCCACTTTAGGGGCCTGAGGTTCACAGGTTTGGATCCTGGGTGCAGACCTATCACTGCTTGTCGAGCTGCACTGTGGCAGCATCACACATAAAACAGGAAAATTGACATAGATGTTAGCTCAGTGACAATTCTCCTCAAGCAAAAAGAGGAAGATTGGCAACAGATGTTAGCTCAGGGCCAATCTTCCTTAAAAAGACCCAAGGCATTATCTACAACATTACCTATACTGGCAAAAAATTAATAATAATAACCTCAACTTTCTAAAAGAAAGGAAGAAAATTTATATATCAAACGCTTACTAAGTGTTAGGCAGCACACTAAATTTTGTCATAATCACTCAGTGATTAGCACATTTAGTTTTCATAAACATCCTATAATTTATGGATTATTTTCTCCATTTTATAACTAACGTAACTGTTGCTTAGCATTGTGAATAGCGTCCAAGGAAACCCAACACATTGGCATCAGAGCTTGAATTCTAATTCAAATCTGTCTGATGTCAAACATCCTGCTTTTTACACTGAATCACAAAAGAAAAGCATTTAAGAAACAATGTTAATGCAATAGGTTAAAATATTAAGCATTTGGAAAAACTATGAAAAAATGAAAATTTTTTAAGTTTTAAAAAGAAAACATGCAATGGTATGTTGACTATGATCACAATCAAAGGAATTGAGGCCAACATGGATATAAAGTGTGTGTGGAACACATAAGATTTGAATGCTTCATGCAAACAAAATTAATCATTTTTGATTGGCTGGGATGTGAAGTGATGTTATGAAGAATTATTATATGCTGCTATGAATGATTGATATGAAATACATACGGTTAAGCATTTTTATGGTATCTGAGTATATACGTAAAAATCAGAGATTTCTTCTACTTTGAAAGAAAATAACATGCTGTATTTTAATAGCTCTTCTTCTCTGAGAACATGAAGCGCTTTGCTGACCTCTGAGAATATAAAGCACTTCTCTGACTAGGAGAAGAATGAAGGGCAAATAAGATCACTGCTGCCCTGCGAGAGCACATGAATGGGACATGTGCACTGACTCACACAAGTACATGGGAGATGGAGGCAGCAGGCTGATGACCTTGAAGGAAGCGATGCTCTGGAAAACTGTCAGCTAGAGGCACAACCACACATGGGTTTGATCCACATAGGACTTGGATTTTAGTAAGTCTGTGATTATTTTCTGTTAAAATGCCAGACATTTTTTTTCTTAAGAAAATATATACCTTTTCTCTACTGAATTGTTTCAAAGAAACATAGATTGAGAACTACAGGCATCGTTAGACAGTAATCCAGTTCAATCTTTAATACAGACAAGGAAATGGATACCAAGAAGGAGCGATGACGTGCCCAAATTCACTGAACAAGTTGATAAGGAGACAGCATATTTAAATTGATTTGAAAAGTATTTTTGTGGGAAGTATTTCTTTTGCACAGTGTCTGTACATTTCATTTTGCTCTTTCACCTCAATGTTCTGTTTATTCCATTGTAAACATTATCATATACTACAGTCATATGTTTCATAAATTTCTAGGGAAATAAAAGTAAATACACAGCTCTGAAGCTCACTGCCCCAGTGGGACAAGGATAATAGCTATCATAAAGTAAGGGGGCAGCTCCAGGAAGCCTGGAGGGCTGGTAAACAGGTAAAGCTTTCTGGAGGAAGTAGGACTTCATCTAGGAGTTTAATTATAAGAAGAGTTAACCAACCAGACTACAGATGACAGATATTCCAAGCAGAAGGAGCAGGATTGAAGAATAAAATGTTAAGCTGGACTCAGAGTAGCAAAAAGTTCAGTATTTAGGGAGCAAACCCTCTGTCAGGTGGGAGAGGAGATGAACATAGACAGGCTTTCAAAGATCTAACCATGTAGGATGATATTTTAGGATGAGTACAACGCAATAAAAACTGTGTTAAATGCTTTTCATAAATTATTTTTACTTTTTTTGTGAGGAAGATTGTCCCTGAGCTAACATCTGTGCCAATCTTCCTCTATTTGCATATGGGATGCTGCCACAGCATGGCTTGATGAGCAACGTGTAGGTCCATGCCCAGGATCTGAATCCGTGAACCCCAGGCTGCTGAAGCAGAGTGGGCAAACTTAACGACTAGGCCACCAGGCCAGCCCCCCACAAATTGTTTTTAATCCTACAGAAATCTCTACCTGGGAGGTTATTTGTAAAACCTCAATTTTGAAGGTGAGGAAACTGAAGCTCAGAGAAGTGACGTGCTCTAGGTTCTGAAGTGCGGAAAGTTGAATCATACTCAAACCTATGTAGTCCAGTGTGATTCCTCAGTGGCTTCCCCTATGCCCACTGAGCAGAGTTGTCTCCTCTTAGCCCACCCAGTCCCATGTGGTCATTTAACCACATTCAATCCTCACTGCTAATTTTGGTCATTTGATTTCCATTCATAACAACTTGTGGGGCAAATAGGCTGCTCCAAAGGAGGGAGCAGGAGCCTGAACACCATCAGCTTGAAAAGAGGGAGGAAAGGTTTTGAGAAGAGAGCTGTGTGGCCAGCAAATGTTGGACAATTCACAGAGAAAATCAACTATTTGTCATAATCCCATCCTGCTAATCTGATTCTAACAGCTCTGTGTATCCAGATTTCCCATCTTGCCTTTGGTTTTCCTATCTTGTGAATTCTAACGAAAACCTGGTCACAAGAAGACTCTCGTCAAATTCTTGTGTTTTTCCCATGGCCTACAGCATAAGCTACAGCAGACTTAGCATGGCTCACGGGCCCTCCACACTCTAGCTCTTACCTGTCCTTGATCTTCATCTCCTATCTCTTGCCCCCTGTGCTTTATGGTTCAGATATATAAAAGTATCTGCAGCTTCTCCAATATATAATACTTTCTCAAATCCCGATCCTTCAAAAAGGTTTCCTTGGACAAGTAGATCCTCTTTTTTGTTTGTTGACTTGGAAAATATCCATCCATCCTTCAAGTTCCAAGCTAAACTCTCTCCTTACTGTGAAGCCTTCTCTATGTACCCCCTTTGTAACAATCAAGTAAATTTCTTTGCTGCTCTCTACCTTGCAGAAATCTCCATTAGCACAAGTGTCATGTGGTGCTGAAACCATTTGGTTGGTTGTTTGCTTCCCCATTAGACTATGTAAACCTATTTCGTTTTGTTTCTTTTCATCTTTGAATATTTAGCATCAACACAATAAGTGACTCTCGGTATATGCCTGTGACGGTTAATTTTATGTGTCAACTGGGCAAGGCCACAGTACCTAGATATTTAGTTAAACATTCTAGATGTTTCTGTGAAGGTATTTTTTAGTTGAGGTTAACATTCAAATCAGTGGACTTTAAGTAAAGCATATTACCCTCCATAATGTAGGTGGACCTCATCCAATCAGTTGAGGCCTTCATCAAAAAAAAGACTGACTCCCTCAAAGAAGATGGAATTCTACCAGCAGTTGGCCTTTGGACTCAAACTGCTACATTGACTTTTCCCTGGATCTCCAGCCTGCTGACCTACCCTGAAGATTTTGGACTTGCCAGTCTCCATGATTGCTTGAGCCAATGTGGGTTATTTATTTATTTATTTATTTTTTTGGAGAGGGAAACTGACCCTGAGCTAACATCTGTGCCAATCTTTCCTCTATTTTGTATGTGGGTCACCACTGCAGCATGGCTTGATGAGTGGTGTAGGTCTGCGCCCAGGATCCCAACCTGCAAACCCAGGCCACCGAAAAAGAATATGCCGGACTTCACCATTACACCACCAGGTGGCCCAAGCCAATGTTTTAAATAAATGATCTCTCCCTCCCTCCCTCTTCCCTCTCTCTCTCTCTCTCTCTTTCTCTCTCTCTTCATATCCTATTAGTTCTCTGTCTCTGAAGAACCTGGACCAATACAACCCTGAATGGATCTGTTATAAAAAATAAGTTGATAGAGTGTCCCTTTTCCTAGGCTGCCTTTCTTCTGTCCATATATAAAGAATAATGCACAACTAAAGAAGCTTCAGAATTTACACTAATAGAAGCTCTGATGGTTATTATAGGGGAGTTTTCCATTAGTAATTACTTCTGCAAAAGTAATAATTAACTCCCAAATGCCCCCTAGCTCCACCCTCACTAGGAAGACATATTTTCGTATATATCAATCCCTCTATTAATGATACAGGCGTGACTTAGAATCAGGAAATCTGGCATCTCATATAAGCTCTGCCACTCAGAAGCTGGAAGACCTTGGGCAAAATCACTCAACCTCTTAGACCGTCAGTTCCCTCACCTTTAATTTATGTGCTGTAAGGTGACTTGATGTCTCCTACTTCTATGAAAGAGAGCAAATTTAAGTGGAAGGAAAGCATGGTTTAGACTCAGAGACATAAAGTTTACATTCAGGTGTGTTGACTTAGTCATATATCTCTAAAAAATGTTCTTCACCTCTCTGACTATTGGTTTTCTCATCTGTAAATGGAGGTAATTGCATTTGCCTCACTGTATTGTCATGCAAATAAAGTGTGGTGCTGCAGGCATAGCTCAGGCTTGGAATGAAGTAGTCAGGAACACTCTTAAACTGCTCTAGAGTCCAAAGGAGGTGTTTCACGTTGCTGCCCAGAAGTGTCATGCCAACTCTGTGCCGGGGGTGAGTTGTTCCCAAGTCTACACTAAACAGAAAATGAACCTTCCAACAAAGAAATTTTAAAATATTCCTCACATCATCTCAAGAGTGAAAGGTCCTTGCAGAGAGAGTGCATACACAAAGAGTGCAGATACATACATAGGATGTTCAGGTAGGAGATGCAGAGAGATGCTGCCCTTCATAGCCTAGTCTGCATACTGAAGGCTGAATTGGACAGTGACAAACATATCCTAGAAATCATTGATAGAGCTTTGTACTTGAAGACTATTCTTTGGGGAGTCATATAATCTAAGACTAAGAACCTCCTATGATAGTGATAGAGCTTGAACCATATGAAAAGCTGGGCACCTGCAGGAAATCTTTGGACTGGATGAGGACACCTTACTGGACACTTCAAGAGAACAGCTAAAGGAAGGACTGTGAAGACTCATTACCCACTACAAATCCTTAAAGTTTATTTTATATGCATGCGTATGTTTAATTGTATTTTTTTCAAGATAAGGTTTCAGTCATTGTCAACACATTCTCATAATCAGAAAATACTGACTCTAAGGGTCTTTTAAATTTTTTTATTGAGTTCATGATAGTTTACATCACTGTGAAATTTCAGTTGGACATTATTTCTTTTTTGTCACCATGTAAGTGCTCTCCTTCACCCCCTGTGCCCCCCCCCCCACCTCCCTTCCCCTGGTAACCACTGAACTGTTTTCTTTGTCCATGTGTTTGTTTATATTCCACATATGAGTGAAATCATATGGTGTTTGTCTTTCTCAATCTGGCTCATTTCACTTAATACCCTCAAGGTCCATTCATATTGTTGCAAATGGGAGAATTTTGTCCTTTTTTATGGCTGAGTAGTATTCCATTGTGTGTGTGTGTGTGTGTGTGTGCATGTGTGCGTGTGTTTGTGTGTGTATACACACACATATTCTTTATCCAATCATTAGTTGATGGGCACTTGGATTGTTTCCATGTCTTGGCTATTGTGGATAGTGCTACAATGAACACAGGGGTACATATGTTTCTTTGGATTGTTGACATCAAGTTGTTTGGGTAGATCCCCAGTAGCAGGATAGCTGAGTCATACGGTATTTCTATTTTCAGTTTTTTGAGGAATCTCCATATAGTTTTCCATAGTAGCTGTACCAGTTTGCATTCCCTCCAGGAGTGTATGAGGGTTCCCTGAATCTCAGGGTCTTCTAGATTGTTAAGGTGAACTTGATGGATCATGTGGTACCACCTAATAGTACAAGCCAGGATTCTGATGATCATTGCCCAAATTGCTTCCCACATTTAATGCTACCTAAAACAGGTATATTTATTATGATTATTATTAAATTTTTGAAGAGTGGAAGTATTATATGCCTCAAAAAGCAAATTACCAAGAATACATATTTTCAAAGCAACAATTGCACTGGACAAAGTTAAGTGGGTAAGGAAGACTTTATTCAAGGTTATTGCAATAGGAGAGACCAGAACTCAGTCTATCTCAAATCCACTGAAACAAAGAGTGGGGGAATTTTAAAAGCTGGAGGGGGCGGAATCATAGGCCATCTTTGTTTGCCAATTGGCATTACTCAAAGGAAAAATGAACTTTCTTAGATCTTTGCGACAGGAGTTTGTTTTACAACTTGAAGCAAGGTGCCCACTGAAGTTCCCCTCCTAACCTCCCATAGAAACTGAGAGAGATGGCTACTATCTTCCTTGATGATTACATTTCAAATGGATAGCTCCTAGGTCCTTGAGAAAGACAGTCTTGGATTGTAAAAGTGGCAAAAGGCTTTTACAAAGATTTACATCTCAAAGGGGCAGAGACAGAATTTGCAATTCAAATTCCAAGTTTGTAAAGTAAGTACTCTAGGAAGATAGACATAAGGTCCTACAATCCTGCCTAAAGTTTAGTTGAGCTCAGGGGAAGGATAAGGCCATCTTGCTCAATATCTAGAACACAGAACATCCTCAATACATTTTAGGTATTATGATTAGTATGATGATCATTATTTGTGCTCGAAGCTTTTAAATTTGGCTTATATACTTTTTCAAAAGGAAGTTATTTACTGTTTAAAAATATTTATTTTTCTTATGCTTCAAAAAAGAAATGCCTCTCTTCTCATGAGATCATTGATTCATTATAATTGTCTCCATCACTTAGAAAAGTAATTTTTTTCACTGCACTTTGCACTTGAAAGGAATTCAACGTTAAAGTTTGAAACTTTCCCTCACATCAGTCTTATTTGCTCTAATTAAAACAAGATTAGCTGACATTCACAAGTCATTTACAAAATGTGTAACTGCATTCTGAGAAGATATTTAATTATAAAGACAACACGGGGAATTGCAAGAAAGTTTTGAAATTTACCCTAATATTTTCTTTACACTATTGTCTTCAAAGTATCGTTAATGAATGGTTATTAACACATACTCTGTGATTTAGCACCTAGGTCTCTCCTTCATTTTATCTCTGTAGCTCAGCATCAGAGTTTCCTAGAACACACATACACAATTAAAATGAAAGCATCCCAAGAGAGAATCAACACTATGAGCAAGCGTTTTGTTCCAGATGCTTTTATATACATGATTTTACTTAATCCACATGGCAATACAGTTGACTGAGTATATTATTCTCATTTACAGATAAGAAAATTGAAGCTCCATGATATTAAATATCCCAACCAAGCACAATAATCTAGTAAATAAACAAAGTAAGATTCCAATCCCCATCCTTAGTCTGTGGTCTATAACTCCCATATAGAGATCATTACCAATAACGTAGGTGCAGAAGGAGACTCTGTGAGTAATTTTTGAAAATCATACTCAATATTAGAATATAAATTTCTACTTGGTATAAAAAATATAATTAAATTCCAAGTGGTAGAACATAAAATTTCAAATGAAAAATTCAAAATAAAAATCTTCTCATTCGATGGACAAGGAATCTCATTGAAGAAAGTAAGAGCATCTTGGTTTGTAAAGTTTGGGAAATTTTATGAAAAGGAAGAAGAAAAATATAAAAATAAAAAATATACAGCTACTCTTCCCTATACTGTGAAATTGTTTGCCATTTCATTTTGGAAGAAGTGTGACAATTTTTAAAAACAAACGTAAAGGATCACCATGAAGTGACCAAGTAAAGATACCGGATTAGAGAGTTGGCAACCCAGGATTCAGGCATGGAGAGTTCAAATCTTGGGGAAATAGAGAAGAGATTCAACAGAAAGAACTTATAACTTTCCCCTGTAAGCCCCAGGAGGAGGACCGTGGGGAGAGAGGGAGAATGTGGGAAACTTGCCTCTCCCTAGAATACGCTAGAGCAAAGATAAGCTCAACGGTACTTCCTTTAGTTTGTATCCATTTTATTTTCACATGTTTTTACCTCCTTAACCATTTAAGTGGTTGCTCTGCAAACCAGTGTTTGTATAAACTTGGACAACTCACTACTCGTCTATAAAAGTTTTCTGTTTTATAAAACAAAGGGATCAATGCTGATTAATCTCAAGGGCTTTTCTGCCCGCTATCTCATGAAATACCTCTTCAACCAAAGGAAGGCTGTTCAATAAAAGAGGGTGATGGGTTCATTGACTGAATTCAAAAATCATCAGTCATCCAACGGCCATTTTCTCCAAGAAGTTATCTTTGACCAACCTACATCTTTCAATGCTCAGTTCCTTCAGAAATTTTATTTTCTTTTCCTTTGACCACATATGGCTGAATAATACCCCACATCCCCACCCCAATGATTTCCATGCTTAAATCCCTGGAACACGTGAGTGTGTTGTTACATGGCAAACAGGACTTTGCAGATGTAATGAAGGTTACGGACCTTTAGATAAGATAATTCTGAATTATCTGAGTGCACTCAGTCTAATCACATGAGCCCTTAAAAACACACAACTTTCTCAGGCTGAGGGGAGAAAGATGCTGCAGAGGAGAAAGGCAACAGAGATGATGTAGAAGGGGAAGTTAGAGAGATTCCAAGCATGAGGTGGATTTGACATGCTGTCACTGGCTCTAAGATGGAGAGGCCAAGTGCCAGAATCAGAGAGAAGTCTTAGGAGTTCATGGAAAACATGAGGACAGTAGGCCTTAGGAGCGAAGATGGAACCCTGGTAACAGCCAGCAAGAACACTGGGATCTCAGTCCTATAAATGCCAACAATCTGAATGATCTTGGAAGCGAATTTTTCTCCAGAGCTCCCAATAAAGGAGCAGCTCTGCCAACACTTTGCCTTTAACCTAATGAGCGCTATATTCAAATTAAACCTACAGACGCTGTGAAACAATAAGCTTGTGTTGTTTTAAGCCACTAAATTTGTGGAGATTATCGAAGCAATAGAAAACATAGAACGCATTCCTATGAGTTCATGTGTGAACTAATTCACCAACTAGTTCAAGAGACCTTTTGTTTGTAATGTTTCCTGAAATTTTTTATATTTGCTCTGCTAGGTAACGCTTCCTATTTTTCTCTCGTCTTCTCAATGAAATTGCAACATCGTTAAAGATGGATACCCCGACAGATTTACCATCATTGGTGTAGAGTATAAGTCAGATAACATTTTTCTCAGATCTGGCTCCATTATTCTTGAGTTTTTCAAGACTATGAAAGTCAGTTGATTTGGGTTCCCAGTTTTTATGTATATAAATATGGGTTTAATAATTGTGAATATCTACTCCTCAAAATGAAGGTTAAATGGTATAATGTCTGCAAAGTACCTGTATTAGCACAATGAGCATGCCATTGGTGCACCACGTTTCCTCATGACCGTAATGTGTGACAGGAACTGGAAACCCTGGCTCTTTCGAGCAGTGCAGACTCACTGTGGATGTGGTCTGCTAAAGATTTTAAACTGGTAACCACAATAATTCCCCGTGTCATCTAATTTTAAAAAATGATTGTTTAAAACAGGCTGCACTTCTTCTCCTTCCACATTCTGACACTAACAAATTGTTTCCTACATAATTGAAAAGTGATTCTTCACTGAATTACCCATTAACTGTGTTATTTTCTTTAGACTGCTCACAAAATAAATAAAGCCGGAGTTTGAGAAAGAGTGATAATAAATTCTGTCATTCTCTTAGGCTTTAGTTGATGGATTCCTGTTAGCTGTTACCGTGGATTCAAGGTGCTAACTGCTGTCTTGTGCATTTTGTCTGACCTAGTGTTAACACAGATTGAAAGTAAGCAATATCACGATGTCTCTTCCCCAAAATAAAAGGAGAGATACAAAAGAGAATTATCTTTAACTAGGTTGAAAATCAGAACTGAATAACCCTATGAAATACACGTACATTTCAGACAAGATTTTTATGGAAAAGGAAATCTGAGAGAATATTTATTTTCTACCATGTAATAAATGCTTAGGATATACAAAAAGAGACAGATTGCCTTGAGCAGACTTGGAGCAATAATTGTGTGCATGCATAATTACCAAGCTAAAGAGAAAATTTTAACTAAAGTGTGAAATATCAAATACAAATAATTTTCTGCACTACTAGGACTATCTTCAATAATGACCTAAACTCCATAAACTCAACAAATGGATTTAATGAAGTTCATGTTCCTACCTTTCCCCTAAAATAAGCATTTCAACTCAAGGATAATTTGGTGATTTAATATATGATTAGCTCTTGCCTCTTACATCTTTTTCACCCTTTTACATTTAACCTTTTTAAGGTTTTTATTGTATGTTTCTCTCTACTAGTTAGAAATTATAAATTGATATCTAATACTTTGGTGGTTGCAATTCTATATGTATGTACATATTTACATTATACATAATTAAATTTTAAATACAATTTAAAAATAAAATGTAAATAATACCTAAATTAATCAACATTATAAATCTCCTACATTGCAAATTCAAGGAGCTTAAATGTCTTTAACTTCAATTACCCGCTTCTTATCTGGAATCTATCATCCTGTATTCATTACAAATTATATATTAAATATTATTTAAATATTATATCTTTAGATTTGGTTTTCCTTGTTGCGATAAAGACGTTTGGATTTTTATGGCATATCTTTCTATTTTGAAACATTAATGAAATACAAACGAGAACTAAAAAACTGTACAAGCCAAACATATTTGCTGGTCAGATTCTGCCCACAGGCTACAAAGTTGCAATCTCTAATCTGAGTTTCTTTAACAAGGTTTTTAAGGTAATAAAATACCAACCATGGGAGACTGAAACTAAATACAAAATAAACTGCATACTTTTTACTAAAAGGTTAATTGAAACAAATTTTATAGAGATGGCATCTACAAGTACAGCTATAATTAGAGTAAAATTCTGGTGTAATTAGCTATTATTCAAAATGAAATACTTTGTAAATTCCTTAATCAGATATGCTAAGGAAAATATTTTTGTTATGGTTAATGCTGCTTCTCTGCTCTAATATTTAATAATGCATTGCAATTAGGTTTTAACGAAAGTGTAGTCTGAAAAATCCTTCATTTACAATTTTGCTAAAGATGCCCGTGTGAGCAGACGTTGAACTCGTCTCCTCCCACGAACACAACCAGGTTACAACAATTTTTGTAAGAATTACCCCGGATTGAAAACTGAAAACTGGATAAAAAGAACCCCCACAACAAGGGACAGTCCTGAAGAAGGCAGAAGAGGCAGGAATTCCTGCTGGAGAGAAAAAAAAGCCACCTTTGGGAGCAGCGGAGCTTCTCAGCTGGCCAGGCAGGAGCCAACCTAAGGTACGCAGCCCTCCCGGGAAGAGTGAGGTCTGGAGCAGTGGCGATACTGCTATAAGCATCCTTCAGACTCAGCCCAACTGAGAGGGGGCTCTTACCGTCTGGCTTCGCTGGCTATTAACTGCAGCAAGGACACCCCCAGAAAAGCTATGTATAGACCGAAAGCTGAAAGGACCTGGGTCTTAAAGGGCCCGTGCACAAACTCACTCATTGCAGCAACCTAAAATCACCAGAGAGAAGGCTGACAGTCCTTTGGTGAAACAAGACTCACCTGGTGGGCTCTCGGGGCATTTTGATGAGAAGAGAGACCTCTCCGGAGACTGAGACATTGGTGGGGGCCATTGTTCTGAACTGGTCCAGGCATGCTGACAAGACCCTGGTGGGTGCCATTGAGGTTCATCCCTTGACCTGTTTGCCCAGGGGTCTGCCACACCCACTAGAGCACAGATTTAACCCAATTCAGCCAGGGCAGGCAACCCGCCCTAGGGACTGGCCCCACCTAACAGCAAGCCTTCAGGCTACTTTTCAGCTTGCATTGACTGGGTTCCTTGATCCACTACAGGCAGGTAAGGGTGTCTGCCTCTGTGGGGCAGGGCCTGTGCAAGGACCAGGTGAACTGTTGGGGGCATTGGTGGAGAGGTGGGGGCCTCTGCAGTGTGGCATTGGGGTACGCTCCAGGGGTTGAGAAGTGTGCATGGACCAGGACTGTGCTGACAGTGTGTGTGGTCCTGTGGGGGGTGAGGCTTATCAGCGGCAGAAGACCTGTGCTTCACAAATAGCCATAAAAAGGATCAGCCCCACCTTCCAAAGCCTGAAACAATTGAGTGCCCCCATGCCAAGGGCCAGCCCCACTCAGCTGCACTCCTAAGAGAACTGACAACAGCCTTGTTGGCCTGAGGCCTATCACAGCTGTACGCCCCTGAGCCTAGCAATCAGCTACACTGGGTACCAACCCAATTAAGAAAAACTGCAATAGGAGTGTGCTGATAGACTTTGTAGCCAACAGTGCTGAGGCCCCCCCCAAACTGGATTTACAAATAGCTGGCCAGGGAAGGAAAGATCAGACTCCCTGGGTACCTGCAGTGGGAACAACTCTGCCACAGCAGAAGGACACAAGTAGCCCACAAAGAGGTCACTCCTTGTTCTTATGGACTGGTGATGAGAGGGAAGCACATTGCTGGGCTTCACAAGGCATCTCATACATAAGGCCACTTCTCCAAGATCAGGAGACATAGCCGACTCACCTAATACAAAGAAAGTAGCACAGAGAAAGAGGCATAATGAGTAGGCAAAGGAATACTTTCCAAGCAAGGGAACAGTACAAAACCCCAGAAAAAGGACTAAGTGAAACAGAAACTAGCGACCTACTGGACAAAGAGTTCAAACAAAATATCATGAGGATGCTCACAGATATGTGGAGAAGAATGGATGAACACAGTGAACACATCAGCAAAGAACTGGAAGATATAAAAAAAATCAGAAATGAAGAATATAATTTTGCTGCTATTTTTGGTAGCAAAAATTAATAAAATTTATTTAAATCTATCATTAAATATATATTTTGTCCTTGAACACAAAAATTATATCAAAATACAATTAAAATTAGACTAAGAGTTTTATTTAGTTTGGAAATTTTAGTTTTTTCACTTTTTCACTTTACTAGCAAGAATGTGCTTATTGGAGTAATATTTCATTAACTACCAGTGGCAGTGTAGCAGATAAGCATGCCTTACTCACATCACACACGTGGTGTTCAAGAATTTACCTAAATTTGCTAATCTCCAGTTTTGTCATTTATAAGACAGAGATAATGACACTCTTTTCTTAGGACCTAGCTCTAAGTATTAAACAATTTGATACCTGTGGTGTACCTCAGAGCAGTGCTAAGCAATAAAATCATTAATCACTGTTAACTCATACAATTATTTGCAATATTCCGTATAAGTAGTTAAACCTTCTTTGATAAATTGCTCATTTCTAATATGATAAATTAAATAAGAAAGACAAAATAGTCACAATAACAGATAAATAAAGAAATACTCAAAGAAAACGTATGGATTTTTTAAATCCCAATAAAATTCTCAGATGGCCTTTGTTTTCAAAATCTCACTGTAAATTATTCTAGTTTTCCACATCTCTTGAGGAATCTGTCTGAATCATTTTCAGTTTTTTATAACTAATGTGAAATTGCATAAAACCTCTGTGATCATTGTGAAAAGTGTATTTTAAAACACAACTCATTATATCTTTTGTTTTTTACTGTATATTATGAAAAATTTTAAACATAGAAAAACAGATTAGTATTACAAACACCCATGTGCTTGTCATTTATTTGACTAATTGTTAATATTTTTCATATTTGCTTTATTTTTAGTTTGCTGAAATGTTTTAAAATTGATGTCATACCATTTTATCCCTAAATAATGTATTAAATAATTTTAAAAGCAAATATTGAATTATTGATTTTACCATAATGCATATGCTGAAGCCAACCATAAGGTAAAGAGCTAGTTTGTGAACAAACACATGAAAACTATGCATACCAGGTGACAGTGTAATATTCAACTACAAATTTGTCAGGATGATTACATTTATGTGATTTTAGTGGCCTGTGTAATTATTATATGTAATGCTATTAAGCATAAATATTTCTATGGATAGTTCTCTCTCATCTTACTTTATTCATTGAAAATATAGTTAGCCACCTTATTAGAAATTGTGATTAAATCATAATAACAATTCACATTACCAGAAACCTATTCTTTCTTACCTCCTTTTTTTCATTTTAACAAAGTGGTTTTGTTAAAAGTATACCTATCATACTTTGTTTATTGTATTCAAAATTTTAATTTATTTATATTTAAAAAATAATATATTTACAGTTATAAAAAGAGCTTGTAGCATTCAGCTCTCTCTGCCGTGACCACATCCATTCAGTTTACTTCCGCCCCTGCACACAGACAGAAATGGTCCACTGTTACTAGTTTATTGCCATATCAGTCAGGGGCTAAAATGAGAACTGAAATAATGATAGATATTTATCAAAAAGAGTTTGAACATAGGTAATTAGTTACAAAGTTCCTTCCAAGGCCTAAAGAGCAGAAGAAAGATGATGTGCAAAAAACTTCTGAACGTATTAAAAATTTTTTAAAAGTTGTAGACTATCTGGACAACACAAAATTAGCATACTTCTCCTAATTGGCGCATATTAAACACTGTACCCAACAAATGTAGAATGCATATTTTTTTAAGGTATTCATCGAACATTTATCAAAATTAACCACATGCCAGGCTTATAAAAAAAAGGCTTAATCTATCTTAAAGGATAGAAATCAGACAAAATATATTTCCTAACTTCAGTGAAAATAAACTAGAAGTCAATAATAAAAAGATAACTAGAAATATCCAACTGCTTACAAATAAATCAATAAACGTTTGAATAATCCATTGGTCAAAGAAGAAATTAAAATGTAAATTTTAACTGAATAGTAATGAAAATATGACATGAAAATTTACATTCGTCCTACTTTTATTTCAAACACTGACTCAGAAAACTGTCTCATTAATAAGAAAAAAATCTTTGGTAACATCCATTAGCAAAGTAGCAGTTTTTACATTGGGTGCAGTAACTGAAGAAAGAAAGAGAAACAAAAACTGCTGTTAATACATTTAGATAGATAAAGGTATACACTTTATTTGGATAACCATTTTTACTTTTCCTTTCTTAATTATATATTCACTCTAAAATCATCAGATGCTGCTTACTAGAGTGTCTAGCTTATAGAAGAAAGTCAATAAGTATTCACTGGATGAATATAGTGCTATAAAACTGGGTAATGGTTTCCCAAAAGGCCATTAGTTTTCACAGTTTTCTGTCTATCTTTGTTTATTGTGTTCCCTGACCTTTGACAGCTCTTCTCTTTTCTAACTGAAAAATCACTATTCTTGCGAAAACTTCACCTCGAATGTCATCCCTTGATCTTTATATGGCATAGTGCATGTAGCTCTTCAGATAAAGGGAGTTATGAGAATGTAAAGCCTTATTGTCATTATTTGCCAATGACTCAGCCTATATTTTCATCTAAGAAAACTGTCATTGAAAATGTCAGCATCCATGCCGTTCTTCCCTCAATTCTTTTGTTATAAATATCATGTTTATATTATAATAATGCTTACATTCTTTATTTTAACAATCGTACTTGTGGAGCTTTCAGTGTACCTAGAGTAATGTGGTATCTATTATACGTGACACGTATAGCTTTCCTCAAAGCATCTTCACTCTCCTTACTCTCTCCTATTGTCACTATAGAGCAAAACACCCCAGAAATCCCAATACTTTGCCCTCACAATATAATGAGAATATCAATTTGTAAGCACCAGTTTGTAAAACTAAATTTTTGGACCTAATCAGACCTTGGATTCAAACTGAATCTGATCCAACTAGTATATCTTAAACCCTATGAAAAGGCAGACACTATGCTAGGTTACTGTTATCCTACTATCTGATTTATTCCACAAAACAGCTATGGATAGGGATTGTGATTTTTTTTGTAGACCAAAAATCATATGAAGTGAGACAAAATGACTTGCCAAGGTTATTGAGGAGAAATCCAATGCCAAAGCATTTGAAGCTAAGTTCTGTAAGCACACTTTCATCTGTCCTGAGGGGGATCCAAGAAATAAAGAGGAAAAACTAAAAGCATAAAACTTCCTGCCTCTCAGTTAATTAAAACAATACAAATCTAAAAACCATGTTTTGGTCTAGTTAATCCAATTTCTTCCTTTACGATGGGAACACCTATCACATTATTTCATATGCATGGTGTGTTCTTCCAACGCAGAATCCTCCACATAGCCATATATGATGAAATGAATACAAGACGTTCCCCAAACACAAGGACACAGTAAACACATCCAAGTAGCGGGGAGACTAAGCATTCGGTTACAGTTCATCAACCAAAAGTAAAGCCAAATGATTTGTGATGTGTTCAACCCTGTTTGTATAAACAGGGATAGTTTCTTAAATATGTCCTGTCTCTTAACTATTATATTTGGAGTTGAGTTAGCCCAGGCCTCCCTAATGCATTTCTTAGCACTCGTTTCCAAATAATAACCTTCTATCCACTTATTTTTTGACAGTGAAATTAGAAAAACACTTGGAATTCTCAAAAATGTGTTATTATTTGTGATTCACTTATACTTGCTCCCACTTGAAACTTTGCCACGATTGTATCAGCACGTTTGAGAAACTCACAAATCAAATACCTTAGTACAGTTCTGAGCTTGGGAAAAGTTCAGCGCCTAAAAGAGAAAACTCAATTGGAATATGTAGTCTAGGTCACTTGTAGCATACCTAAAGATGCATATCTTCAACATGAAAAAAAATGCTAAACACAGTAGCAGAAGTCTTTATCAAATAGCTGTCTTTCCAAGCTTTGGTTTGCTAAGACTTATGATGCAAGTTATTCCTTTCTCAGAGGAAAAGTAACTTGAAGACGTCTCATTTGGTCTTGGGAAAGTGATAAACTTAGAGAGATTGTTGGCAAATTTATCTTTTAAAACACAGGTCAGATGTTCCAGTTCCTCTCTTCAGATATTGTCAACTGAGTCCTCAATAACTAAGTAATAATGCAAAACTTCCTGGGTAAGCCTTTCAAGCCACTGAAGATCCGGCTGTTTTCTACCTCTTTAGTCTTATCTCAAAACTATCTGTCACCACAACTACTCTTCTGACATCAACATTGCACTGTCCATACAAATCTTGACTGATAAAGAGCACAGGAAGAAAAGCAAAGAGGTTTTTTTTCCTCCTTTCTCTGATTTCTAAGATATGACAAGAAAGTCTGAATCACACCAAAAAAGAAACTTCCCACAATGTATGATGCTAAGCTTCCCAAGTTTCAAGGCTCAGCTGAGGTTAGCTCCTCAACTCACTTTTTCATTTCCCTAGAGGGAAATACATGGCCCTCCTGAAGCGGACTTTAGAAACTTCAGTGCAAATTTACCTATGCATATGTCTAGCATCAACTTCAAGTACAGTTATTTTAAAAACTTGCTTGAAAAAAAGTTGTACTAACCAAACCTTACAACCAATTTGTATTCTGGATCATTAGTTATGTGAGTTAGGTTGCATTGATCCATTTCTCTCAGAGTGTGGATTAATCTAAGGGTATCAGGTTTCTGTAAATTAAAAGATATTTAAAATCACAGCCCTAGTTCAGTCCCCCCCAGTAATATAATAATAGTCAAAAATCGTGAGTAGCTTCCAAGTAGGATCAAAGAACAAGGACCAGATTCACCCTCTCAATGATAAAACGAAAAATTGGACCAAATTTATGAAACAATGGTTTTCAAGACATTGGGCAACCAAGGACACTAATGTCTAAGATATGAGAAATAGATCACGTAAAAAGAATCATAGTCTGAAAAGCAGGAAGAAAGAACGTGAATGTGGTAATAAGTCAAAAGAGCTACGTAAAATAAACAGCAGACCTTTGCAATATCTCAAACACAGGGAACCATCTATCATTAATACTGGGGAAAAAATCAATGTAGTTCTTTGTTAAGAAATGCAAGCTCAATTATGAGTGTTGAAAGAGTTGCTGTATCCTTTACGTGGCAAATAATAGAAAGGGGACATTAAATTTCCTTGATCAGTCTGGTCTGTTTTTGTTATGATATTCTAATCCTGAAACTTTACCTATTAGAGAGATGTTTCCCATGCTGTGATGTTGCAATTAACCCCCATGCTGATGATGCCCCAAACCTAATCCTTCAGCTTTGAAAAAGTCAGTCTCACTTCAGGCCCTGTGAACCTGGGTTACTCCAAGAAGGCCATAAATCCTAACAATTAAAAAAAATATTCTGTACCTTATCCCCACAAGGTATTAACAAATGTAGATTTTTGAAAGCCTTTATGATCCAATATATCCAGGCAGGACATTTTATCATTTCAGACTTTGACCAAAATTTCATTCCCATGATAATTCTGGAATGTAACAAGATGGAAAAAAATTAATTTATAATTCTTCATCTTTTATATTTTCATGTCCAGTTTAGTACCATCTAATTAGAAGAAGTTCTATCTTTTCATGTAAAGCCTTTTTTAATGAATTTCTATTGTTCAGTTCTGTGAAAGAAGTATTGGTAAAATTTTCAGTCCAACATAATATGTACATTAATAGGTTAACAAACATGTATTTGGCACCTCCTATGTGCCAAGAGATGTTTTAAGTGCTGACAAAAAAATGAATATATCATATGTATCAGTTAGGGTACAAACAGAAAACAGAAACAGCACAGAAATATGAATTTTGGGAAGATTTCATACAAAAAATAATTAACTATAACAGAAAATTAGAATAATGAGGTATTGGCTCTTAAGAAGTAAAGAGAACTCTAAACAGTATAGGAGTAGCAGATATAAGGAGCAACCACTATGTTTTGGGCTGAGATAGTGTGCCTAAGAGCTCCTGCCCCCACCCCCAAGTCTGAGATCCAAACCTTGATGGAGATCATAGCTCTGGTCCTCTGGATGGCAGCAAAGTCACTGAGGTGCCATGCTGGCAGAATTGAGTATGTTGTCTAGAGTCCAGGGGAAGTTTCACGGAGAGGTGTCTCATTGGAGGCGACTAAACCACCCAGGCAGGGCATTTTCCCATAGGGAGAACGTATTTTATCTGAGAATGTCCCAATTTCCAAACAGAAAGTTCTATATCTCAAGGACCTCCTTGGTTCCGAGTAAACCAGGATGGTTGGTTAATGAGTTTCAAGGAAAGGCTTCTGGCCACTAGGTGACACTGGCTTCTGTGTACAGAAGGAACTGGGCCCTAGCAAAACTGCACGCAGTTCTAGAGGCTGGTGCTGGAGAAGTCGTCCACACTGTCAACACTGGGCACCGAGAAGCTGTGTGCCACAGTTCCTGAGTACTGGAGAAGTTGTTCATATGGCAGGAGCTGGGCAGTGGAGAAGTCTCATGTGCTCTAGGAACCATGTGCACTTCATGAGCCTACCTGATGACCACATCAGAACTAGTAACATAAACTCTTTCTTCCTGCAGTGTCTCTCCAGTGGTCTCTACTAACGAAGTTCAAGATCCAGCCAGCTTGCAAAGAAAAATACTTAAAGGGCCCGGCACAGTCGTTACCCAGCAAGTAAAACGGAGCTGAGAGGCAATAACCAGCACATCGTACATGTTCTTTTCTAAGCTAGAATATATAGACTAGTGTTTATGGTTCTATGTGATAATTAACAGGTTCTAATAATAGCATTCCAGAATGCAAGTTAACTTGACTTTTTTTTTCCTTTCCTGCCTTTATTATTTTTAGTTTTTTAAATTTTAGTGAGGTATAATTGGCATACACCATTATGTTAATTTCAGGTATATAAAATAATGATTTGATATTTTTATGTCTTGCAAAATGATCACCACAATAAGACTAGTTAACATCCATAACCATACATAGTTTCAGAATATTTTTTTGTGATGAGAATTTTAAGATCTATTCTCTTAGCAGCTTTCAAATATACAATACAGTGTTATTAAATATAGTCACCATGCTGCACATTACATCATCATGACTTATTTATTTTATAACTAGAAGTTTGTACCTTTTGACTCTCTTCACCCATTTGGCCCACCCCCGACCCCTGCCTCTGGCAACCACCAATATTCTCTATATCTATGAGTTTGCCTTTTTCTTTCTTTTTTTATTGATTCCATATATAAGTGAGATCATATGATAATTGACTTTCTTTGTCTGACATTTCACTTAGCATAATGCTCTCCGGGTCCATTCATGTCATCTCAAATGGGAAGATTTCATTCTTTTTTATGGCTGAATAATATTCCATTGTGTATACACCACATTTTTATCCATTCATCCATCAATGGGCACTTAGGTTGTTTCCATACCTTCACTATTGTAAATAATGCTGCAGTGAACATGGGGTGCATATATCTTTCCAAGTTAATGTTTCCATTTTCTTTGGATAAATACTCAGAAGTGGAATTTCTGGATCATATGGTGGTTCTATTTTTAATTTTTTGAGGAACTTCCATTCTGTTTTCCATAGTGGCTGCACCAGTTTACATTCCCACCTACAGTGCAAAGTTTTGAATGATAAAACTGGCAAATGACAATTTGCCAAAGCTCTGATATACGTGTGTGGACTAAAATTATGGCTGGTAGCTGCACCGTATCTTCAGGGACTACTGCCTTAACCCTGGAAACACCTGAGCAGAAACATTTACTAGCATAATATGGTAGACTTATATTTTACCTACCAAGGAATAAAGAGAATGGGAATTTTACTTTATCTCTAATCAAGAATCAAGCACAACCAATATATTTTGTTTTTTCAAGGAAGATTAGCCCTGAGCTAACATCTGCCACCAATCCTCCTCTTTTTGCTGAGGAAGACTGGCCCTGAGCTAACATCTGTGCCCATCTTCCTCTACTTTATGTGTGGGATGCTTACCATAGCATGGCTTGCTGAGTGGTGCCACGTCCACACCCGGGATCCGAACCGGTGAACCCCTGGCCACTGAAGCAGACATGAGAACTTAACAGCTGCACCACTGGGTGGGCCCCAAGCACAACCAATATATTTTATCAACAGCCTTTCTTTGCCTATATTAACATTTCAGTTAATTATTTCAGACAAGGCTGAGTTAATCACTTACTCTTTAAATTAGTTTTATCCTCAATATTATTGCTGGTTCTGACCACAACTATAAATAAATCTTCATACTGTGAAATAGAATGTAAGTCTCAAAATAATATTACACATATTATAGTTTTCTGTTTCTGAGTAAAATAGAGTATCTTGTAAAGCAACAATGTTTCCATCAAGAACAACTACAAAGCTGGATAAAACACAATTCCTCAACTCTTGATGGCCTCTGAGAGCTGTTGAAGAAACAGTGAGTGGAAAGGGGGAAAGATGCAAGCAAGAGAATGGTGGAGAAGTCACCTGGCTTTCTGCAGTGGTGTATCTCAGAGGCATTTGTTCATTCTGGGTGTAGGGCTGGAAACTACACATCTGTGATTTGCCCCAGCAAAGAAGTCCTGTTGGGGATTAAGAAACCAGGCGAGCTAGTGGTCTTAAGGGCCCGGAGAGACACAACTGTGGAGTTGAGAGGTCTTGAGCATACAGCCCCCTGCCCCAACATGGTTGTATGTAAATTCCGAAGCTTCACAGAGTGGAAAGGAAAAAAAAAAACTATTGAGAAAAACTAAAATTAATCTATGATGTTAGAAGCTAGTATGGCAGTTACCCTTGGACATTAGTGACTGGAAGGGAGTTTGAGAGGGCTTGCACGTTGCTGGTAAGTTTCTGTTTCTTGATCTGAGTAGTTTTTACAAGATATATTCACACTGTGAAAATTTATCAAGCTATATGCTTCTTATATTTGCAACTTTCTGATGTATTTTTCACATGCAAATACATATAGACACACATATACTTACACAAATGTTTTCAGATACGTTTTTACATAGATATATGCACACACACATATACATTCACACGATAAATATTTCCGTTATTATTCCTTCATGGACGTAAAAACGTTTCTTCTTCTTAATGTTTAAAATTATTAAAATAGTATGAAATATTCAAGACATTTAAAGTCTAAGAAATAAGGGGGAAGGATATCCACCCTATACCTTGTCTTAATACAAATTGCCTCGATGTTAATAAAAGTCACTGCTGTCAACAGCTCACAGTCCCAAAAAAGCCCATATATTAAAATTTGCTACTGATATAAATTTTTATATCATCTTATAAAAATGAATATGAATCAGAAGATTATGATAAAATAAAATGTGTAACAACAAACCTGTAGGCAGAAAGTGTGGCTTCTTTGGCATTGTCAACCGAAACATAAATTTTGAACGAAATTATAGGAGCAGAGATATTGTCAAAAGGTTTGAGGATATTCCTGGAATCTGAAGCCCTGCAGAACATTTCCCTACATAAGATAGTTCCATAGTTATTTCTGAAGGAAAAAGGGCCACAGAAATAAACCATTTTGCCATGAGAATTGTTTAGCAGCCATCTGTATAATTGCACATACCTGTGTAGTGCACATTTTCACATGAAAAAGCGCTGCATTAGGCAAATGATGGAGACGTGCAATAGATAAAAGTCACAGTAATACTACCACGAATTTGTGACATTCAGATACACAAAATAACAACATAGTGTATTATCTTTACTGCGTTTCCTGTATCTATTTATTTTCCTTGTAGATTATATCTTGTATGTTATATACAGTTTGAAAAGAATCTCAAAACGTTTTACAATGTGGTAATCATATTTAAATGACCCATATCAATGAACTGGACAATATTCTTATCAGAAATGAATTCTTTAATGTCACATCTTTTTTGATAAATTGTGTCTAACACTAACTGGGCCCTTACTATGTGCTGGGCACTGTTTTTTGTACTTTATGTGCATCAACCCATTTTATCCACACAAAACAGTCATATGTCATAGCTACTCACATACTCATTTAAATAAATGCAGAAATCAAGTCATGGAGACATCCAGGATTTGTCAAACAGCTAGTAAATGGAAGCGCTGGGATCCTAGGGAAGCAGCCTATCCCGTGTCTACACATGTCCAATGTCGATACACTTCTCAAAATTAAACCCATTTGGTCTCAGATGGCAATGAAGGCTAAATTAACTTAGATGTAGCAACCTTCACTCTGTTCTATTTTTCATCTTTTGACCCAGAATATTTTCAAATTATTTTAGTACTCTAGTTCCCATTTTCATTTGGAAAATTATTTCTCAGAGTTTAAAAGAAAGTATATTTGGGATATTTTTTTCCTTTGCCTAAATTCCATTCTCTGCTATGAGACTTCATAATGCCATTCATCCCCAGCTCTTTCCTCACTCCAAGGCAAAACCAACAGAAGTCCTTAATTGCAGCTTTGCTAGAGAACATGAGCAATGAAAACGTAAAGCTACTGCAGAATAAAGAAGAAAGATCTGGAAAAGAAAGTGGCATCCCCACCTGACCATTTTTCCCTTTGAGCAGATCAGAAACTATAACTAATTCAGTGGAGTGATTGAAGCATGGGTATGACATACTTGAGTGTGCACATTTTCAAATGAAAAAGGAATTTCTATTTCAAATTTTCTGGTGGAACATGGTAACTTTGGCTGAGACTTCTCAGGTCAGAATGGTAAATATTCTGATTCTCTGGAAGAAGGTGGGGGTTAAAGTTGGTATTTAAAGGAATAGAAGTCATCCTTATAGAATTGGGATGAGAGAAATTATACCACAAGGGATATGTTAGAGAAAATGACAGGCTTTGGAAATGCAGCAACTAAAAATGGACCTAATAATTTCAGTTCCTTGAGGTAATTTCATTGGCTCCATCAATGAGTGAGTGATCTCAGTGCCTTTCAATAAGGCTTCACACAAAGGGCACCAGTGCACATGTTGCTTTGGAATGGAACTAGGAAGTCAAAAGACAATAACTTGCCTATGGATGGACTAGTGGCATTAGCTGTGGGCTCTCAGATTCCTTGGGAACAGATACATTGCTGCCTCAGGATCCTAGGAAACCACTGGCTACCTTAAGATTTTAGTAAAAGATGTAGACTTTCAAGACAAGTGGGCAAAATGTTTCCTAGGAAAAAAACCAGGAAAACCTGGGTAGGGAATGGTTAGGAGGATTTGCAAGGACCCCTGAAGCTTCCTACTGTCCTCAGAATTGTGAGGGATGTGGAGAAATGTCTCTCCTTTATTACCAAATGCACACTGGTGAGCATAAGTACGTTTACAACCCTCCTCGATGTGCACATATCTCCTAACTCCACAACCTCAGATAACAAAGTGAAAAATAGGCAAACTCACCTCCCGGAATCAGACCATGAAAGCACGAGATTGAACTACTGTACTAGCATCAAGGCCCAAACTGCCTCAGACCTGCGGCGATTGACTAAACCCACAGGGAACTGAATCCATTATTGACCCAGGAAACAGACTTCCCACCAAGAATTGAGTAAGCAGGCTTCTGATAGAGAAAGTAACTCAGCCTGGCAGGCATTTAACTTATCTCCTACCTACGTAGCTGAAATAATAAAGCAATGATGTCCAGCTCACTGCCCTGCAGAGAGAAAGAAGACCTAAAATCATTCTGAACAAAGTCAAAGGAAATTAGAAAATAGGCAAGGAAGTAAATTAATATCTTAGTGAGCACTATTCTTGGGCTAAGAACTTTTAAACTTTATCTCATATTTTCTCCTAACAATTTTGTGAGTTAGATATTATTATCCATATTTTTTAAGAAAGAAAAATGCGATTCCAAGAGTTGAAGGAAACTGACCAATTCTTCAGGAGCTAATAAGTGGCAGACTCTGGATTCATACCATATTCTCCTCTCTACTGGGCTATGGGTGAACACTGGTCCTTGTTTTGACCCAAAACCATGATCACTAAGAAAGAACAAAATACATATTGTACTTTTTTTCCACTGATGAATCAGATAATATTTCAAGAAGAAAAACAAATACAGGATGTGGGGAATCCCTTCAATGAATTTCCTATCTGAGTCTACTCAGAGAGACGAGACAACCTCCTGAATGGTCTGGCTGCCTTGATTCCTCTTCAAAGCCTTCAATTAGATTTTTAAAATTGTGCCCAGCTTCCTAGCTCTTCCTGATGGGAAGTTTGCCCTGTTGTAAACTAGTTTATCATAGCCAGAACTGGAAGAGACAGACTTTTTTTTTTTACAAGATTGACACCTGAGCTAACAACTGTTGCCAATCTTTTTTTTTTTTTTCTTCTGCTTTATCTCCCCAAACTCCCCCGTACATAGTTGTATATCTTAGTTGTGGGTCCTTCTAGTTGTGGCATGTGGGATGCTGCCTCAACGTGACCTGACAAGCAGTGCCATGTCCACGCCCAGGATCTGAGCCCTTGGCCGCCACAGTGGAGCTCGCAAACTTAACCACTCGGCCACGAGGCCAGCCCCGAGAAAGACATTTTAATAAGCATTTTTGGAAGGAAATTGGTCATTATACAGTTGACTTTTAATTATGCACATATATTGAGCTGGTAATTACGCTTCTACTCATCTATCTTAAGTACAGCTTACATATATTTCTAAAGATATATGTGGAAGGATTTTATTGCATTATTCCAAAACAAAAATTCAATTGGAAATAGTCTCAATGTTTATTCAATAGAAGAGTTGTAGTATATACATTGTAATATATTTATACAATGGAGTGTTATGCATAAATCATAAAGAATAGAAATAAGATTACATTGTACTAACACTGAAATTTTGTAAAGGCAAGTTGCTGGATGTACAAATGTATGAGTTCCACCAATGTAAAAAGACAAGAGTGTATTTAATGTATAAAATGTGGACTAGATGTATTGCTTTTGAATTGTCTGTGGTGCAGAAACATTTTATTTTTAATTTTAACAATTTTGCATACCAATCCTTTTATAAACTACAATAAAAATAAAGAATTGATCACTTCTTTGGTTATCATGAAAAAGCAAAATTGCTATAAAAATTTCCTTACACTTAATCTGAATTTGTGTATCCACTTCATTGCAGACTGGAAACTAACCTTTTGAGGGCTGGCATAGTTCATAGACTATATTTTGAATTGCACTGGATTAAGAGTCATCACAAACTACTTACTGAAAGACATTTTATCTATGATTAGTAGTGAAAGTGGGGGGATACATATAAGAGAGTTGTTAAAAATCGTATGAGCTTACAGGTCCTGGTGGCATAGTGGATGCCTTCATACACCCCGCTCCGGCAGCCCCGGCTTTGTGGGTTCAGATCCTAGGCACAGACCTACACACCACACATCAAGCCATGCTGTGGTGCATCCCACATACAAAGTGGAGGAAGATTGGCACAGATGTTAGCTCAGCGACAGTCTTCCTCAAGCAAAAAGAGGAAGATTGGAAATAGATGGTAGCTTAAGGCCAATCTTCCTCACCAAAAAAGAAAAAAAGTCATATGAGCTTTGCATACATTATATTTATTTGTTGTATATAAAATATTAAAAGGAGGGATATGGACTTTCTGATTGCTGTGATTCTGTCTCATACGCTCCGGCTCTTATATACAGTTACTTCACTCATACAATTAATTTCATTTACCTGTTCTACAAATACTGATTCACCTCTAAATATAATGTATACACTATACTAGGTCATTTTCTTGGACTTGTAATCAGAACACTGTGAGTGAAATTTCCTTTTTTGCAGACTATTTTTTTAGCATATAAAGTTAATTCTAAAATAATTAACCCAAACTTCACCACGTTGTATATTTATCATGAGCCATAAAATCAGTGAGAAATGGTACAGTAAATTTTAAAAGTGGCTTGTAATATTTCTTTTAGTTGAAGTAATCACTTACCGAAATTACTGAAGTGTGCATTGTTGAATAATGGCTATACTTGTCTTCTAGAAGCAGCTAACAAGGAAGCCAGGAAACCACTTTTCAGCAATCACTGCAATGCCTATCAGCCAGGTAGTGCCATTTCCTTTCCTATATATTTAAGGACTATATTTTCTTGGACTCACATAAATAGGTATGATATTAGTGACTTGACTAATAAAATGCAGGTTAAATGATGCTCTGGAACTTTTGAGGCTGTGTTGTAAGAAGGGCATTTTGAAATCTTCACATCTCATTTATTCATGTATTCATTAACGTGTTCATTCATTCATTTGTTATTTGTTTATTTGTGCCGCAAACAATAACCAGTGTGACTTGGGATGTAAAGATGAAGAGCCACCGTTCTGACTCTCAACCACAGTCTAGTAAAGCGGTGTGAACAGACAAGTAAATACTTACCACCAAATTAATGTAATATATGTAAGTTCAGGGTGCTCTGGCACGCGAACAAAGGGGTACGAATAGACTTCCCCTATATAATCGTATACTGTGCTATTGAATCACACACCACTGACATGCTTAAGACTTCCTGAACCTACATGTGCAGTTGTGTGTGTTCCCTGTGCTCCTGACCTACACTATCAAGTACTTAATCAACATCTCCACTAAGATATTTCATCGTTGTCTCAAACATGATAGAGCAATGAAATTTTCCCTCTCAAATCTCTGTCTTGTTCTTTGTTTTCTGTATTGGTGGGCATTAGAAACATTCACACATTTGCTAAAGCCAGATACCTACACACCAACATTTGCTCATCCCTTTGCCTAAGAAACCCATTGAGTCAATGACAAAATTCTGCTAATTTGGTCTCCTCAATCTGTCTCAAAATTATTTCAATATTTCATTTCAAGTCTCCCATCTTACCTCCCATCAGTTATTAGAATAATCCCTTAACTATTATTTTGTCTCACATCCATTTGGCATATGGGAGCCTGTGTGTTTTTTCCTCAAACTAAAATGCATTAGATCCTTTCCCTGATTAAAACATTTCGGTAGTTTCTCATTGCCCTCAGAGTAAAGTCTGCACTCCATAGCATAAGACATAAGATTTTTTATGATCTGGCCCTTTCTAATCATTCAAGTCTTGTGCATCAGCTTGTACTCCCTTACCTGCTAAGATTCAATCAAGCTAAAATTACTTTTCCCAACACTTCTCATACTCTCTCATTTCTTGGAATTTTCATCTAGTGGTCACTTTGCCTAATATTTAATATTCCCCTATTCCTCTTTGTTCAAATTTCATTCTTTCCTTAATTACTCAGCTCAGATATTACCTCCTGGGAAAGGATTGTCTGATTGCTTAAGTTTCTTATCTAAGTTTCTCTATATCTCTTTAACACCTTAGGTACTTTAGCACAGTGCCTTGTACTTAGTACACATTTAGAACATAGTAACAACTATTATTATTTTATGTTCAATGGCTAGACTTATGATCATGTTAACAAATATAAAATAAAAAACTATAAGTCTTCTAGAATAAAATGCAGTGAAAATCATTGCAACTGCACTGAAAAATATTTGTAGAAGAAATATTCATGAATTGAAATTATGAAGTGATAAATTGAACTTTAAAAAATTAAAAAGATTTGCTCTTCGAAATTCACCATTAAAAAATGGAAAAGAGGGGCCGGCCTGGTGGTGCAGTGGTTAAGTTAGCACATTCCACTTCTTGGCGGCCCAGGGTTTGCTAGTTCAGATCCCAGGTGCAGACATGACACCGCTTGGCACGCCATGCTGTGGTAGGCATCCCACATATAAAGTAGAGGAAGATGGACATGGATGTTAGCTCAGGGCCATGCTTCCTCAGCAAAAAGAGGAGGACTGGCAGTAGTTAGCTCAGGGCTAATCTTCCTCACCAAAAAAAAAAAAAGGGAAAGGCAAGCTAGAGACTTGGAGAAAATATGAAAATATTTGCAACACATATTTAAAAGGACTTATCATGGATAGACTAAAAAAAACTCTTACAACTCAATAGTAAGATGACAAACAGCCCAATTTATAAAATGAGTAAAATATTTTAACAGACTTTATAAAGAAGAGATATGAATGGCTAATTAGCACATAAAAATCAACAAAATTAGTCATCAGGGGAAACTAATTAATACCATAGTGCAAAATATACCCTCTAGAATGGCTAAAATTTTTAAGAGACTGAAAAAAATACACATGTTGATGAGGATCTGGAGTAACTAGGACTCTCATCATTTATTGTGCAAATGCAAAATTATAAAACCATTTGGACAACTTTTAGAAAATTTTTAAGGTTAAACATATACCTAAGTCTACTTTATGGCTTGTTTCCCTGCCAGGAATTTACCTAAGCAAATGAAAATATATGTCCACATAAAGATTTGCACACAGTGTTATGGGAGCTTTATTCACAGTAGCCAAAAGATAGAAAAAATCTAGATGTCCCTTTGAAAGGATAAACCAAATGTGGTATATCTATGTAATGGAATATTATGCAGCAGAGAAAAAGCATGGACTAATGATACTTCCACGAATGTATCTCAGAATTGAAATATTGAGCCAGTCACAAAAGTGCACATTGTGTATTATTTTATTTGTATAAAATCCTGGAAACTGCAAACAAATACAGAGAGACAAAAGCAGATGTGCTGGGAGGGAAGTGGGGGGTGCAGTCTTGGCTCAAATACCACAGACTCCTGCTTTTCTTATGGTGGTTTTGTAGATTTCCTTGACTAGATCTTGCTTCATTTGCTGTATTATTAGCAACATTTTCAGAGGCTTTATTTTTTTTTTCTTTTTTAAATAATTTTCACCAGTTTCTCTGGGGAGCAGGTGTGCAGAGTTCCTCATGCAGTCAGGCCAAAATCCAATCCTTTATGGATGTTTTTAATATTATTTCAACAGCATTAGTTGACTTTTATTAAACAATAAAAGCTCTTAATGGCTTGTCAGGGCGTTTTCAGATAATTTTCAGTTACTTCACTGAGAAAGCTGTATTGATTTCTTTTCCAGTGCCCAGTATATCCACATTGAAAAAGGTTTAATTCATTTGCTAGAACATTAGCTATTCTTTTCTTTTTTTCATTTTCCATCATGAAGTTTACTACTTAGAACTTTTAATTTAATTTTGTTTACAAAAATGAAAGGCAAATATGCTGTATATGTCTGCCTTTATCCTCCCACAAAGCTGTTATCATCTGGGTTACAGTGGCATTTTTCTAGATGAAATTTGGCGGATCTTAACTATGGCAGACCACCTTCAGCAGTATACTCTCTATCACTAATTTGTTATTCTTTCCAATTCAATTTGAGCACAGCGTAGTCTGTGATAGAATGTCCATTATTTGTTTTTCACTGAACGTATCATTGTATTTATTCAGGTGATAATTTTATTTCAGAGACTCGTACACATGAAAAATTTTCTATATGCCTACTGCATGTGCTGCTTACACTGACAGAAACTAAATTAACTGCCATTTATTTCTTGATTCTTTTTTGAACATCAGAGATGAAGGTGGGAGTTTGAATATGCGCATGTGGAAAATACATTAGCTGAAAAAGTGTGGAAAACACACAACAGTTCTCATTTTTTAATTTACTGTTCATGAAATACAAAAATATGATAACTACGGCCTTAGTGAATGCAGTGGCAGGAGACTGTTCTTATGAGGCTAGTTATCCATGTTCATTACAGGTTTATAGTTTACCTATAATTAATGTAAACATCAGACCAAGTTCTTTACAACAGTAACAACTTTTTAAAAATCTCTTTATAATAAAATGCATTTCGTAAATATTAAGTTGTAGTTGACTTAAATTTTCATAATTTCTAATGATTTGCCAATCAAAAAATTAGAAAATGACAAATCATCAATTAAAGATCAGATTTGTTCTGGATCTAGAAAATGTACTTCTGTGTCCACAGTGCAACTTAATTACATTTTCCTAATCCCTTTACCTTCTAATTCTTTTAGAAATAAGCCAATTTATGTGTTGTCTAAAGTATAGTGCAACCCATCCCAAGGCCAGGAGAGTTGGTTTCACTCCCAGTTCAAATGCCGCTACTTATTCTTTGAATAAGTGTTAAAATTATTCTTAACTTTAAGACATTTTCCACCATCCTTGTGCAGTCACTCTTTTGTTTCATTTGAATATGATTCTTGTGGAAGAGAGGTAGTTTAAGGAGGAACTTCCCAAATGATTAATATTTCTTTAGCACCTTGACGATTAAGCCTTCTGCTACCATTTATCACAATCCTCAACATCCCTCCCCAAATCTTAAGACAAAAGCAAAGCCCTGTGTATCATTGTAAGCAATTATCACTGATATTGATTGACTATTCACTGTAATTCAGATGTTACATTACGCACTTTATTTACATTCTTTTAATGGTAACAGCAATTTCATAAGTTAGGGAAGATGTGTTCTCCATTTTCTTAGTTGAAGAGCTGATGTTCAAAGAGGGCACCTAATTTTCCCAGGATAACATCCTTAAGTAGCACCAGAGCTGGAATTTGAACCCAAATTTCAGAGCTTATTTTCTTAATCTCTTTACTTGACATTTGTCATTTGGCGGAAGGGGGCTGCTAAGTGTCTGAACTCCTTCCGAGGTATGGAGAATTTTCTGTGTTATGATCTTTGGTGTCAGCAGATCCCCTCTCCCTCATTGGAAGATGAAACACCTGCTCTTGCTTTGCCAGTAGCCCCTTCAGTTGGAAACAGGCATATGACCCAGACTCTCCACTCCTTACTCCCTTGCCCAAATTTGGGATTCTGAAACTGTAATGCAAAGAAGGGCTCATAGTGGTCTCTAAATAAACTCTTCATATTCTATATAAAGGTGCCTTCTCTATTCAGACAGGGAGACACCAAAATATGTTCTCAGAGGCAGGGATGCTGAACCACACCCATGGCCTGCTGGGTAAGACCTCTCGTTACAAGGCTAATCAAAGGAGGATTCGTGGATAGAGAAAATCCCCTTTTATGGAATATCTACCTCAAAAGAAAGAACTAGGTCACCCCTTCCTATAAGCGCTACTTAGTGTATAAGCAAAAATATACAAGCTCCTTTCATCAACTTGCATTTCTTTCCACTACAGTTCTGCATTTATGATCTTGCTCAAATGAATGCTGCAAACCTCAGAGATGTGCCGCCAAAAAGTTTTTTGTAGTTATCATCAATTCACAGGATTGTTTTTAACTCTCAGGTAATTTCATAGTTTTAGAACTTTCTGTCACCAATTTTGAAATGTGTGCCAATAACAGCTGGGCTATTATTCTAGTGTACATTGAGGCAGACACAATTCATTTTTATGAAACAAAAAGCCCCTGAAACATTGGCATCCTAGCTTTTCCCCTTGCTTCTGTCTATAATCTTAAAACTGTACAAAACTATTGGGGGAAAAATTTGCAGCTATATTGTCAAAGCCATTTTGTCGTCACGTTGCCAATTACAGGAGAAAAATTTAGTTGAGTTATCATCAGAAAATGCAGGCTTATAATAGATGTGCCAACAAAAGCAATTTTCGAATTAATTTATATAGCTGTCATTAGTTGGACCAGGAGTTATCTATGGAAATATTCCGTTTATGTAGGAATCTGGCTGAAGAGAATCCAGAAATTTAAAACCAATAATATGAGAATTGCAAGTTATCAAAAGGGTAATCATAAATGTTTGAATTTTGGGATATGTTTTTGAAATATATTCATATCATACTGCTAGGCAAAAATTAAAATAAAAGGAGAAAGTCTTCTTGGTGTAGCCTTCTATTAGAATGTAATATATTCTAAATCATTTCCCTAGTGTTGCTTGGAACATTCTTATCTCAAATATATTTGAGCATTTTTAATGTCAATGTACGGATTCAGGCATTTTCTGGGCTACCAACATTCTAAGCACTGTCTCTGCATTCAAGGATGCAAAATCATCCATAAATAACTCCATAAGTAGCTCTCTGATTTTTGATACATAAATTTAATAATTTATTAATTAGAAAATGGAGTAATCATATATCTGTACGGGAAGACAAAACAGAGGTGAAGTATATCATTGGTCATGGCAAGAAATATGTAACTAGTCATTAAACAAATAAGGAGAAATGAGGCAAGAAGTTGGCAGCTTCAGGACTACATTTCTTTTCTCTTTCAAGGAAGGGAGATGGAACACAGGGAAGGTTGTCCATGAGTGATCAGAAATACTTTATCCCATAGCTGGCATGAATGGAACTGAAGTTATATATCCATCATGTATTAGACACAAAGAATAGTAGACAGATACTTGTGTCAGCATGTGGTCTTCCTAATTGGCAATGCCAAATTAGTGTGCTGATATAGGTTATTAAATATTTTCCCTAGCCAAAAACAGCCTTATCACTATTATTAGTATTACAAGACACACTCTGAAGATTTTAAACCACAGTTTAATTTTTTCACATTTTTCCTTCCTTTTCCATGCTCTCACACTTAAAGCAGTGCATTTATTGCCCTAGGAAGAGAGATGATCCAATCTGATTAAATTATTTCTCAGTTTTGAATTTCAATGTATGTTTTTAAGCCTTTGACAGAAATGTTAGTGCTTTTGAAATGCTATTTTTATTTGGTGTGTTTATTTTTAATTCGAAAAGCAAAGCATGACATATTGGGATCAAAGTCAGAAGGCCTCAGACTATATAGTTCTCAAACCGTAAAGTTGCAAAGAATTCCTGATAACACTAAATAAAATTTTCTCACCTAAAGGAAAAAAGAATTTAACTTCCAGGGGTGTGATGGGGGAGTGAGAGTCAGAGGGGTCTTGAGTAGAATTTAGACACAGCAAGCCTCTATGACAATCACGATTTCTTGCTTTGATTAATTTAGTCATATCCAAAGAGAGATGGGCAAGGGTATGAATGGAAATTCATAGATAAGTTTGGAAGTATCCTTAAACAGATAAGATTTGTGCTTTCTTTACAAGATAAAACCTAGAAAAAAATGCAAACTTGGTTAAATTAGGGTGGAGTAATCAGAATATCTGAGTGAAATGCTTAAGGAAATAATGCCAGGTGATCCCATAGTTCTGAATATGGTACAGGAAATCATCTTAAGCTTTTCCGTGTCTGTCATAAGATTGCAGAGATAATGATGCTGTTGACAGTGGTGTGATAATGATGATAACATCAACAAGCATGTCTAAATTCTTAATATCTATTTTTTAATCCCTCTAACCACTCACTAGAGTATGAACATTTATATCCTTATTTACAGATAGAGAAACTTTGTCACAGGGATGTTCAAGAGAAAATCTTTGAAGCAGTAGAATCTTTAAATTTAGGCTAAGAAAGACTCCATGTGAAGAAATTTCTAATAGCCGGTCATGATAGAGATAGGGTTATCAGCAGCAGATAAAGCACAATAGAAAACAGGCAAGATGTTCAAAGTTTCAGCAAAAACTGTGGGAAATCAAAGACATTGTAAGCAACAGAGTCCTCCTGGATGGCTCATCGTAGCCAACAGGGAAAGCAAAAATAGTTGGCTAGGTTTACTTAATGGTTAGTCTACACAACATTTCTCTAAAATGACTAGCAACCTCCAAAACATAATACTTGATAATTGACAAATACTTTATAATTTTACAATATAAGATTTTAAATACAATCTCTAAAATAAAAGATTCATTTCTCACTGTAAGTTCTTATCCACAAGGGTTAGCAGAAGGCTTCTGCTCATTGTAATTGCTTAGGAATCTAACAACCATTTTGAATGTTAACACTTGCTATGCTAGAGAGAAAAGTAAAAATGTGAATGAGTGATCTTCCTTGCACTTAATGCTCTGACCTATAATTGGCATTTGTAATTAATATGTCTCAGAACTGATATGTTATTAATTTGCCTACTAATCATTTATTAATTAAACATATGGTCCCACCCAATCACAATAAGTTCCAGGAGGTGAAATTCTGTTGTGTCTCCAGAAACAGAGAGCTGGAAATATTTGGAAACCATATTCAAACTTTTTGTTGCGGCATATATAGTTCATTTTCTTTTGTGAAGAAAAATAGACTCTCTGTTACTCTACAGGGTGAGAACTCAATTTTCCTAGCCTTTCACATTGTCACTTACAAAGTCCTTTGTGAGGTTTGTCCTCCAATATTTTCCCTGGTCACACCTGCAGTGGCTATTGGAGAATATACCTTTCCTGATGTCAGCGCAACTTTCTCAGCTTTCTCATCCCTGTAGAATATTGGGTGATTAAAGATCATTTTAAGACTCAAATAGTCAAAAACTCACAAACTTTTCATTTACTTTCTTTTATGATTGGTTCGTGTTTTCCTGTTGTTGTTGTTTTTAATATGTTGGACAATTTTGAATTCTATCCAATTGATTGTGAATGTTTTCTTACGGATGTTCAGATTATGTTATATTCCACTGAAGAGTATTAATTTTGTTTCTTTTAGTGGCCAGTTAACTTGGATGGACTCTCACTGCAAACTCTGTTTCTTGAGGAGAAGTTCAACTTTGGCTGTGGTTCTTGGAATCTGCATTATGCAGGGGGTCAGCCAGAGATGTGGGCAGAGGATATACACAAGAGTATATTTCCTTGCTGGATCTCTCCTTAACCAGATTCCCTCTCACTTTTCAGTGGCTGTAGTTATCTGAAACCCTGTGCTGTTTCTTCATGCTGGAAAAACTGCGTGTTTTCTTTCAAATTCTAGCCACTTCATGTGATGGTGAATTGGGCTTGTTCTCAGGCTAAACGCCATTAATTCTATAAAATCACTCAGTGCCTTTCTATTCTTACAAATGTTTATTTCCTTACATATTCTGCTTGCTTTCCATATTTTCCTCCAGAGTTTATTGTACTTATCTTTGGGAGGAATGATCCCTTAGCAGCTTACTCAGCCATATTGGAATCAGAAGTTCTGAAATTAATTTTTGAGACAGATGGTAATATCGCTTGCAATTCACGGGGAAAAAACCATTAACGGTCACGATTTACAGTTTCAAAAGATTTTTTGTTTCCCTCTTTCAGGAAAAAAATTAGCATCATCTGCATGATGTGTACCAATGGACTTATGCCTATAAAAGAGAATATTGCTAGTATGTCCAAGTGAGATGAAGACAGGTGATATTTTTAATAAGAAACACAAGTGGAATTGCTTGTTGAGGTATATAAGTGTCAAATGCTTGCCTAAAAAACTGTCAGAACCTGACTCTTCAAATGTTACCAACACAACCTGTTCATAAGACAAAGCTGAGTATATTGCAAGCCCAGGTTGGGGAGAACAATACCTCACAAAGTTCTGGCAATATACTAGATGGGAGAATTGGAAATTTGGTTTAAGGCAGGTCTTTCAATGTGAGGATGTGATTATGATTGGGTTCAAATTCTAACACAATAGTCCAGGATCGGTACAATAATCCAGAATTGTTGGAAACACCAAGGTGAGGATTTTGAGACAAGAGATTCAGTGATACTTAGGGCACAGCAAACTGTTGATGCTTTCCATTCAAGAGTTTATGAGTCTTTTTGGAGGTTCTTTTAATGAATTATCAAATCATTTTCCGGCAGCAAGAGACTGTTGGAAAAATAAAGTCAAGCTAATGGAGACAGAGAAACAGAAAAGTGATGTAGGCAGTAAGATGTCATTTCGGTTGTCACTGTCCGGGAGGAAATGTGATGGTTGATGGTTTGGTTCTTACAATAATGACACCATTGATTATTAAAAGCACAAGAAGCAACATTACTACTCCAAGAGCCACCCATGACACGAAATGAAAGGGGCAGAAAACACAACATAATCAAATTATCAAACAGAATCATAGTTTGTTCTTACTCCCTCAGCCTCAATAACCAATGTAGCCACCTGCCCAACTTCCTGCTTGTCAACAAGTAGTTTTATCACTTTTCCCTCAATAGCTATTCATTAGGCAACATGTAAAGTAAACATACATATCTGGTACTGTATTAATTCAAATATAAATAAAAAATAGAACATGTCTAAAGTAGCAATTGCATAGAAATAACCCTCAGTCTTCTCTCTTGCAATGTGGCATCATACTCCTTCTACTAGCGCTGCCACTCACTCTGTGATTTTTCTAGTTGCTTTTTCTCTATTTGCTATTTGACTGTATCTGTTTCTAAGTAGTCACCTTCAAGTTTGTAGGTACGTTGAGGGAGATTTTCCATGAGGATGATGTGGGGCATGGATGGGAATTCTTTTTCTCATTTCTGTTAATCTTATCTATTTTAGGGTGAGAAGAAGTCTTAGTTTGATCAGAAAAGTCTTATTTTACGCTTGTTTGCCAAGTGGCAATTGTTAAAACTGCCTTCTTTCTCTATCAAACATGCTCTCAGTTGGGTGATGCTTTATATGGTTATCATACTATGATTACCATACCAATATGACTCTCGGCATATTGCTCTGTTATTAGGACTTTTTATTTTCACTTCAATGTGTGATACTATCGTAAGTTCTCCAGGAGCTAAGATAAAGGTCAATTTTAATGACACCACATAATGAGATGCTCAAATTCTCCCTTTTCACCAAAAAACCCAAAAAATTATGTGCCCTGATTCTCTTTCCCCTCAATATGACTTATTGGCACATCTAATACCCTGGTTGGGCAGGTTATGACTGACTATTATATACAAACTCCCTGATTGTCAGCTTAAACACAGGCTATCAGGTTGAACTAGTCAGTCTTGTTTCTTCCAGGAGGTTCACTAGGTTTTTATGACAATAGAATCCTGATTAACCTAGAAAATGATGCCTCAATTTAACTGCATATGTACATATGTTAGGCCAATGTGATATGTAGATACTGTTGAATTTAATATATATTTGCTGAATAAAATTGAACTGAGTTTTTCAGTTAATTAGAAAATAGAAGGTGTAATTTCCTGCTCAAATTGTCAAGAACTCAACCAGCTATAAAACAAAAAGAAAGCACTTTAAGAGAAGATGGATTTTAAAGGTAACACAGCGTGTATTTCAACTAACATAGACATAAACATATTGAATGGGTTTGATTAAGCAACTTCCTTGGGGAAAATTCCAGCTTTCAGTTCTCCAAGGGTCTTTAAACACTTATAGTTGAGAGGTCAGAGAAAAGAAAAAACACTCAAGTGAAGTCATCATAGTTGTCTTAGCAGCTGGAAATACGTGAACAAGTGCAGTGACATTTACAAGTTCTTTGATTGCTAGGGACCATTAGGTGACCTTGTTACTCAGAGAAACTTTTAGTTTCTCCTCTTTGCAACTGGAAGCAAAATACCCATGGACTTCACCTTCTCTATAGAGAAACACGCAATGAAGCAGAGGTAGGACACACACACAGCTTTACATTTCTCAGAAGATGTATTTAACTGAAAAAAAGTAATTTGTTAAAATTCTCACATTTTAACAAAAATGCCATAGCCAATAATTTAAATATAGAAATTATTATAAAATAACTCTATGAAAGTTTATTTTTTTTTAAATTGGCACCTGAGCTAATAACTATTGCCAATCTTTTTTTTTTTTTTTTTTTTTTTTGCTTTTTCTCCTCAAGTCCCCCCATACATAGTTGTATATTTTAGTTGTGGGTCCTTCTAGTTGTGGCATGTGGGACACTGCCTCAGCATGGCCTGATGAGCAGTGCCATGTCTGCCCCAGGATCCGAACCAATGAAACACTGGGCTGCTGAAACGGAGCGTGCGAACTTAACCACTCGGCCACGGGGCTGGCCCCAAAAGCTTGTCTTTTTAAAGAGATACAAAAGACAGATTTTGTAGTCTAGGCAATATACACACAGCAGAAAGGAAGACAAAACCTTGAATTAAGAAAATAACTCCTAATGTATCCCTTTGACAGTTGAGTATGAGACAGATAACCCTGACATTTCTTTCCACTGTGTTCCCAGCATAAGAGAACATTGGAGGCAAGAGAGAGGAATATCTTACTCTTCCTAGTTTTTCTCCTCTAAAGATTTCCTACTTATGTAGCAAAGTTTATCCTTCCCTTTTTATTTCCAATTTACTATCACTCCTTGATCTATGTAGCCTGTCTAAATATGCTTTCAGAAAAATATGTATCAATGATTTAATCCTTCTTGTGAGTATAAACTAAGCTCTTACTACTCTTAGCAAATATTGGCATTTTAATCTTTCTAATTGTGGAACAAAAAAAGTCAATTAAGTTCTGGAATCCATAAAGAGTGGTGAGAAAAGGTATGGAAATATCAATGCCTGGATAAAACACTTCTAAGACTGTTTTGTTAATTATACACAAAATCAAAGCTGTCCACAGGAAAAGCAGGTCTAAACTGATTTCTTCACCTGCAACAGAGATTTGATCACGCTGCTGTGAAGAGAACGCAGACAATAAATGTCAGCTCTACTTCCTGGAAGACACGTACCAAGAAGTAAATTCAAAAGGCAATCACCTAGCCATCCCTCCCTAGGAAATTAAGCAGACTGACTTTAAATGTATCCATTAAAAATCCTAAAAGTTATTAAGTCAAAACCACAAAGCAGGGTAGGAACTGCCTTCTCACGTAGCTTATTTGGCTTAACACCCTGGCTCTACCACTTGCTAATTTGTGAGAACCTTGGCAAATTATTTAGTCTCTCTCTGTGCCATCGTCTCCTTTGCAATAACTCATAATGTTGTCAGGTGAATAAATAAGATGACGCATAAGCATGTCTGTCACGCACTGTTTACTAATTCACACATTTTCTTGCCATTCCAAGTTTAATTGAATTTATATTTAAATATGAAGCAGATGAGGAAAGAAGTTTTAAAAGACCTGCCCTTCTAGTTCTAAAAAGCAATGCCCTGCTAGTATACTCTTGGTCATAAGGGGAAAGTCATACTTCAGTGTTTTAGTGAATACACCAAAGAATTCATTTGTCTATTTTATTTTACTGCATTTTAATTATAATTTGTGTCATGGATCAGAAAGTAGCTAATTTTTTCATATGCATAAAAGCCCAGAAACTATTAAGATTAATTTTATTTTTATACATCTTTATCATAAAATCATATAGTTCCCAAACTGAAAGATTGTTGTGAGTATATTTATTCTTATGAATTTTAACAACTTAACATAAATAAACAGTAATCACTAGCACAATAAGACCATATAGCAAAAGGTCAGAATTTATCCTGCTTCCCACTGCTTACAGAAGAGGCAGATAGTCGCTCTTTCTAGTCCCTTCCTAATATTGGTACCCAGGTTTACTTTTAGGGTATAGCTTTGTGGTTTCGAAAGGGATCCTGATTTTTGCAAGCCAGTAAGATAAATCTCATCCTTTTGCCAAAGCGTTGTGTTTAGAAATAGATAATAACCCAGTCCTATGTCAATCCCCACATGGGATTTTCACGCCCACAGCTATTGGTTCAGGCTAGACCAATTAGTCTAAAGTGCAATATTTGGATAAAAACAAGAAACTTTATAGCTCCAGTTGTTAGTGGTACCATGTTGTAACCATGAATGTAGCCACACAATTAAAAAGTCAAGGCAACATAACGGGGCATAGTGTTGGAAAATTGAAATTAATTCCTCCGTTAAACCATGCCTGAAGACAGCCCTGCTTCTACATTTTCCATTTGTAATAACCTAATAAATTCACTTGCTCTTTAAGCCAGTTTCAGCCTGGTTTTTATGACACTTGCAATTGAAAGAATCCTTCATCCAGCCCAAAATTAATAACCCTTTCTTCAAATTTATTCTGAAACTACTTTTAGAACTTTTATTCTTTTTTCGTATTGTTTCCATGGTTTTCAACAAGCTGGAGTCTAGACTTGTAAACTTGCCTTTCAAGAGCATTTACAACCTGACTCTAGTTACTTTGGACTAGAACTGACTGTAGTCACGTCCCCTTCTATGATGATCTTTCTAACATCTTTAGTTCATAATGAATCTTTTCTTTTCCAAATACATGGCACTAATTATATGTATGTGATATTTGTCAAATTCCATTCCACACATTCAAACTCAATTATTAAGGATTGCATATTTTGTCATTATTTTCTTTCATTTCACCTGAAAGAATTCTACGTATACAAAAAATTACTTTGTCGAATTAAAGTTTTTAATTTGCATTCGTGTTTGTTCAAGATTCATTTGAAATGCAAATGACCATATTTTTGGACCATACACTTGACACTGCTAATCAAATAATTTTCTAGAACTTCATGTAGTTCTCATAAATTTGGAGACTATGTAAGTTTTGTTGTAAATATTTTCCCCTCATTTAATAAATATTTATTAAGAATTTAGGGTGATGTAAGCATACTGTCAATTGTTCAACGCACATCAGAGAATGACAGACAGAACTTCTGCTTTCATTGTCTGGTGGAGAAGGTATACAAAAATTAAATAACAGTAATCAGGAAAATAATTCAAACAATTGACTAAAGTACACAGTGGGGATAGGAGGGCGTCTCTAAAACAGGGTGACTATATATCTCCTTTATCTAGGAAAGTTCTGGTATAGTCCTATTGTACTGGCATTCCATCTTTATCATCATTTATTATAATTTTTTTATTTTAATATATAATATTATAATTAAAAGCTGCATTAAAGTAAGTTAATGTGGATTAGGAGAACTTCCTTTTGTACTTATGGCATCTGCCATCTGTTCATTCATGAGACCCATTTTCAGTAAAAGGTCTTACTCTTTGTAACATAGTTTAATCTGAAATATGACCAATAACAACTCAACTCTGTTTTCATGAAATTTCATACGCAACCTAACCTACACCTTCCCTTCTAGACAGCATGTGGGCTTCCATGTAAAAAACTAAATGCAAACAGTACTCAAATACTAATGATTATGGAAAACAAACTCTTTGTAGTCTTGGATAGTAGTAGAGGAAGTATTCAATACTACTGCCTGCCAGACATTGGAGGTACCATCGAACTTTACCGTAGCTGATGCCTTAGCCTCAAGCAAAACTAACCTTCCAAGTCAGTGTGGTCAACGAGAAATATGGAAAATTAGAGATTAAGCACATGGGAAACACGTGCAGCAAACAGAGGTCGAGCAGGACAGCTGGAGACCCATAGAGAGTAGTCTGGAAGCTCATGTAATGTGCAATGAAAGTATATATTTCTTGGTTTATCTTGTTTAGCAGTGCTTTTTTATATATTTATTAATTGCCTATGCATTTTGCAGTAAAGCTTTTCAGGAGCAATGATCAAAAAAGTAAATGTTTAATAAAAAATAAAATTGAATTTTCATTCTTCAAGAAAGCAGATAATAAATCTACAACTTGCATAAAATGTGCACTGAATTTACTTTCCAGCGTGGAGTTATAGGATATCACTGGTGATATGAAAATCATCAGACATGACCCTGCTGAAAAAACATCAGTATCCACTTCAAAATTAGTTGATACTTTAACAAGGTGCCATAAAAGATGACAACTGCACATGCAGAGTTTCAGAAGGTGCATTTAAATTTTATTCTACGAAGCATGCCTTCTCATTTAAATCAAGTGAATGCACTTCTAAACTAATTTAGTTCATTTTGGATTCTAAGTTGTCCCAGGTAGAAATAAAAGTGTTATTTTTTGGCTCTGTTTGCAAAAGAGAGACTTTATAAACAGTTAAATGACACTAGTGTCATTAGATGCTTCAAATAAAATAAATGATTAATTCTAATAATGGTTCGATTTTTTTTTAAATGGTAACATGAAATCCAAATAACACTTTTAGAATTTTAATCTTCCAAAGACAAATTAGATGACTTTATTGTAAATGCTGTTGTAAACTCAGTTAAAAAGCACATATATTTATTTTTGTGTTGATATTATGAAAACAAATTTTAGTAGAGCACAGTGTTGGCTTAAAAACATTGCTCCTGTTAAATTAAGAAACCTACGGAGCACAAATGGAATTAGAATTAGTTGTGGTGAGTACAAAAAGCTGACACATTCCAATAATTTAAATAAATTTCTGGTCATCAAAATTAGAAAATAAATAAATCTTTTTATTTATATAGAATAATTTAACCACAACCATGTTGTAAGAAAGCTGATGCTGAACATTTAAAGAAATCAGAACTCTTATTCTGGCTTTATGTTCCACTGAGTTTGTCCTTACACTATACACAAATATAAACGGGACACAATATATGAGATAACAGTTTTCAGAGTCATTAACAGGCAGTGCAGGGTGTGGATCCCAAAGAACAGGGAAAGAAAGGAGGCAAGTCCGATAATCAACCCAGCTTCCAGCCTCCGTACACTTCTGGAATGCAGCACAGGGAACAGGATCATAAGCTGACGATCACCATCTCCCTGAGTTAAGGGGAAAATGATTGGATTTGGGGGAGGATGAAGTGACTTGATTTTGTGGAGTAGAAAACATGAGATGACAGGAGTATACAAGAAAGAACCCCAGAAACATCGAAGTCCCTTAACGCTGTTGTTGAATGCTAAACTGCTCATGCAGAAGCTGAAACTCCACAAGGCCAGGCAAAGAACTACAGGTGAGCTGGAAGCTGAAAAATTTTCAGACCTTGCACATGGCTGAAAAATGCTTGAGTTCTGAGCAGCAAGGGTCAAGAGATCTCGTTAAACACCCGGGGCATCCGGGAGATTCCCCATTAGGACTGTGTCTTAGTAGTAGGGCTGACCTGGTCTTAGAATAAGAGTCCTGAAAATCTTTAAAACAGCAATAATCAAGCAGCCTACAAATAATTATCTGCTGACCAAAAAAAAAAAAAAAATGGCTATACGCAAAGAAAGAAAAGGAAACTTACTATTGAACAATTCAAAATTCAAAATGTCAAGGATTCAATCAAAAGTTAGAAATACAGAGAAGCAAGAAGTTATGACGCAAAAGTAGACGGGAGAAACCAGACAAAAGAAGTAGGTTCATAATTAAAAGAGATGATAAGTTATCAGATATAGATTTAAAAACAAGTATCAAAAGTATATTCAATAACCAGCATAATAAATATATTCATATAAGTCTACATAGGCGAAGCAATGGAAAATACATAAAAGAATCAATGGAGCGCTTGAAGTTGAAAAATACAGTAACTGAAATAAAAATTTCTCTGGATAGGCTTAAGAACTGATTTGACACTACAGAAAACAACAACAAGGAGTGAGCTTCATGTCATAACAATATACACTACACAAACTTGAACACAGAAAAATAAAGGATGGAAAATAAAATACACATAGTGACGTGGAAAAAAAAGTCTCTTTACCATCTGTAATTGGAATCTTACAAATGAGGGGGAGAAAAATACTTGAATAAATAATGACTGAAAATTTTTCAAAGTTAATGGAAACATTGGGAACCAAAAAGATATTGTTTCTTGCACTATGACAATCTGTTTCTCTCTGCCCTGGATTTTTTTTTTTTTTTTCATATGGCTTCCTCTTGCAGCATGTCCCTCTCTTATCTTGCCTGAAAGTTTGTCCCTTCAGATATTTTGAGCTTAGCTCTTTAGCCTGCTTTCTTGTTCAGGTTAAAAATCTAGCAGATGCTGCCTGGGGGTGACTTGTTTGTTTGCGGCATTTTATCTCTTAAGCATCAAAAAACTCAAGAAGATTTCATCTGCCTTTCCAGACTCCAGCATTCATGCTCCAGCCTTTGGCAAAGCATAGTGGGGAAAATAAACTGAGTTCTGTGTTCTTCAGGTGACAAGCCCCTCACGCCATGAGGCAAGCACCATCATTTTCTATTTTTTCAAGTAGAACCCTTCTGCCATTGGCAGGGAACCACATCCTCTGCCTATGCCAGACTTAGAGCAAGTTTCCCAGGGAAGAAAATACCCAACCACCTCAGCTCAGCTAGAAAGTGCTCTTCCCTATCCAGAATTATATTTCATCTAGGCTTCTTGGTATCCACAGCCACTCAATGTTTTTAACCAGTAGAATCGTGTAATTCATTCTTTTATTTTTTTTAACTTTTTGCTTGTCTGACTGTATTTACTGGATGCAATGGCTTCCCAGAATCTATTATATACTACTCAGAAGCAACTGCCTAAGTCCAGGTATTTTTATATTACACTAGAATATTGCTAATAATTATTATAATCATTGTAAGTCTCCAAAAGAAAAAGCAATTAACTTTAATCGGTAAATTCTATTTAAAAAGGACAAGGCAATTGAAAATGAACTAAGGAAGGACTTAAGTGCCCAGAACAAGATGAACTGATGGATGCCAATATATGAATGATACAGTCATTAGAAGAATCAATAAATTTGTCAAATTACAAGATAGTCTCTCAAGTAGAATACGTTGGCCACATTCTTTCTTTGTATACTCCCTTGCCAACGCATGACCCTGCGTCAGAAAGGAGAGCTTTTCTTCCCTCTGGACTAACATCCTAAACAGTGGTAGCAGGTTTGTTCATCCTCTTTATTCTCCAATCCGAGGTCTTCATTAGCAGTGGATCGAGGGGAACTTGAGAAGAGGAACTCTTTCCCAAAAGCTTGCTGGACACACATTCTTCAGAGAATTCACCAAGAGATTTCTAGACCATCTACTTTTTCCACTAGCAATGAGAATTTCTTATTTACCAAAGGTTTTTCTCATTATTTTTCTTCCAGGGCTGGCTTATTACCACATCGCCACATCCTAAAAGTAGAAGAGAAGAGTGTTTAGAAATAGTTCAATAGTCAAATGAGAATTTTACTGAATATCCAATCACACCAAGAATTTTTGGCCATTTTTTTGTATCTCTTAATAGAGTTTTAAATTAACTAGCTTTCTTCATCAGTTTATTTTAGTGAGTATAGTTGTGCAAAAATTTAAGTGCAGTCATATTTTAATACTTGGGAGAGTATTTTTTGAATACTACTTACATATGACTTATGAGTAAATTATTTCCATTTCATTTTGTAGCTACGTAGCATAAACATTGTATTTTAATTTTTATAACTTGTCAGTTGTAACAACAGCAGCCATTGGAGCATCTATGAAGAGTTCAGAATTGGAGATACTGTAAATTGCAAAGAACGTTTTTTTGCCATATTTACGGGAGAAGGTAAATGTAAATCTAAATTGATGATTATCTAAATACACGTCAGTGAGTAGTCAAAAAAAAAAGGAATTAGGTGATAAAATTTGAATGACATCCACTGAGCAAATGTTTAAAACTAATAACAGGAAATGGCATTCAGTGATGCAAGCCTAAGTTATTTGGGAAATTATTTTTGTTTAAACATTTTCTTTTGTGATAATGTAAGATATTAGGTGTTACATTATGTTGTTTTCATATACTAAACACCTTTTTAAAATTATATAAAGCAAAGCAAGCCACATACATCTTTATAAGAGCCAGATATTAAAACATTCACTAGATTTTGATAGGATTAGTTCATAAACATTTGTATTATTCAGCTAACATATGTCACACATTGTCACAGTTTATATGGGGAAATGAATACAATAGTCTCTCTCCTCAAAAGCCTCATAGTCACTTAGGAAAAAAGTCAAAAAAGCATGCAATTTTAAAACCATATGAAAAATGCTAATAACACGTAGGATAAGAATACTCTTATAATGTAGGGTAGCTCAATTTCCTATGAGTCAGAGGAGAGAGGCCTCCGTCAGAGGGCACTTCATTGTGCCTGGCAGGATGTAAAGGACTTTTTAGGCATATAATTTGCTAGTCAGAGCTGCCAGGTGTCAGGTGGTCAATTAGGACAAGGAGCCCAACTGGAAGTAACAATCAAGCCTGTATTCATTTACTGCACTAGCACAAGCACGGGGCAGAAAGTGGCGTGAGTCCCACGTGCTCCATTTTCCCCACAGGGCGGCCCAGGTGCGGGTCAGCCATGGGATATGCAGGGCAGGCCAGAGTGCTCATCTCACTGATGAGGAGGCTAAACCAAAGTTCGTGCCTTTCTAAGGACCTGCAGGGCTGGGGGTGGGGGTTGGGGGAGAAGGGAGGACTAAGTATAGAAAAGTACTGAGTCGGAGCTGAGAAGAGCTTTTTAGTTACGATCCCCTAAGAAGGAGATTTCAGCAGAGGTGCCTAAAAAGCACCCCAGCTGCACCCCCCTCTCCCCGCACTGGCTCCCAATGGAGGCAGCTGGGTTAGCAGCACAGCTAGGTCTGTGTCTGCGCAGGTGTAGGAGCCTGCCTGGGGAGAGGGGGAGTCCTTGACTGACTGTCTCTCCAGAGACTGCAGTGGGCTGGCTGAGCACCAAGCCTGGCGTAGTGAGGGCAGCTTTCTGCTGTGAGTCTTGCTAGGCAATGCCTTGTAATTGCCTAAGGTTGGGCCTGAAAGAGCACAGATAGGATTTTGGCCTGGAGCCGGACTCCTTGAGGAGAAGAAGGGAAAGAGAAAGAATCGTTTTGAAAGCACAGTGTACTTTAGTGTGTAACACTAGGTATCTGAGGACAGTGGTTGGAGGGGAAGCCTCAGGTTCCCATGCTGGAGCTGTAGGCAGAGGCCAGGCTGCAGAGGGCGTTTGTGTTCTAAGGCGTTAGGACTCTGGCCTTAGCGGAACCACTGAAGGCTTCCACCTTTTGTACCTGTCAAATGTAGCCTGATTGAACTGAGTGCATAGACGGGGGCAGTTTATTTCCAAGGGGAGAGAGAGAGTAACTTTATTGATTGACAGTTTATCCATACTGATCTAGAAACAGACTCTAACCCCACATCAAGTGAATTAAACAAAACAGGCAAACTTTTTTGCACAAATCAATTGAACTAAATCTATCATTTTTCAACCACTTATTTATACCTTACTGTGCTGCAGCCTGAGAGAGGGAAACGATAATATGTTTTAAGTTTTGTCACCATGACAATGTATTTTAATCACCTTATGGAAACAAACACATTTTATTCATTTATGTCAACATTTATCAGAATTATTTTACTTTAAAAAAAGTGGGGGATTAATTTTCAATGGTAAAAAACTTTGGTTATGGACGTCAAGGAATTTATACAGATATGCATTTATGTTATATAATAGCTATAATAATCTTGTAAGATAGTTGTTATAATCTTTTTCATTTTGCTGTGTTTTGTTTTTACAGATGACTAAGCTAACACTCAAAAACACTAGGTAACTAGTCCAAAATAACACACGTAGTGAGTGGTATAAATACAACACCAAAGTCAGTGTGTTTTAAACAGTCCTACACTGCTGATGCTGAGACAGCTGTTATCTTTAAACATTTTGACCTGAAAGCAGATGTTTCTTATCTTTCCTATGCTTGTGTGTGTTTCTATGAAGTCTGTTCATTCCTTTGGTTTTATCTGCCTAAAATGGCACCATTGAAAACCTCATAGATTTGCCTTTAGATTCTTTCTCTCCTGCCTCCTTTTAACAGCTTCTGTATGATAATGGTTACGTAATCATTGATAGTGATTACATGGTGAAACAGAGAATGAGGAGAATGATTAAAAATAATAGGCACATAGAGTAAATATCTTTGAAAATGATGCTATTGATGACGAAAAAGAGATGGGAAATAGCGGTGAGGAGGGGAAAAAGGCAATATTTCATAAAATTCAAAAAGATATACAAGTATAATGTCAGTTTTAAATGTTTTCCATCGTGACAGAACAAAAGAATTTTTTATTTGTTTGTTTTTAGATGTCATTTATAGCCAGTGAGTTCAGAAACAGAATAGCACGAGTGACATAGGCCCATTGGTGTTGACTTTTTGCAATTTCCAGGGTGTTTGTCCAGTACTGCTGCTGCTCCTATCTTCTGCACTGATATTCACGATGGACCTGGTAGAACTTTACTTTTGAGGCAAGACATAATTACCAGACTTAGACTAGAGTCAGACAGACTTAGGTTCTTCTCCTGGTGCTGGTATGTGACATATTCAAAGCCTAAAGAATTAGTAAAATGGGAATAATAATGTTTACCTGAACAAGGCCATTTGAGGCTTATTTGAAATAATATATGGAGGAATAATCTATTAGAATTCTTAGCCTACAGTAGCCACTCAACAAATGGAAGCTGTTATGGTTATTTCCACCCATACTCAAACTCATGAAACACTAAGATAAATGTCTCTTAGTACATATCCGTACCTATTTTTATTTTAGCAAATTAACATTTATCAAATTCCCTTGTATTTGTACAATACTGGGCTGGGCAATTTCACTTATGCTTTCCTATTTCATCCTTACATCAATGTCATGAGATTATCATAATTTTATTGATTTTCCATGCAAGGAAACTGAATTCTGATTACCTTATACAACTTTTCCAGAGTTGCATAGTAGATAACGGATCAGAGATTGAAATATGAGTTGTCTGATGTCAAGATAAGTCTGAGATTAAAATATGAGTTATCTGATATGAAGACTAAGCCTTTTTTCACTAAAACAGAGTCTCATGATCAGCTTTGAACTTTAAGTCATTATTATCTTTTGTCATCACATGAGCACAACTTGGTATAAGAGAAAAGATGTTCATCAACATGGAGACATCTTTCACACTCTTGGTCCTTTGCTGCACACTCAGAGTGATGAGTTCATTTCACAGCAGCTGGCATATATAGCATTGTTGAATTTGTCTTCTGGGGCTGGCCCAGTGGTGCAGCGGTTAAGTTCGCACATTCCGCTTCTTGGTGGCCCGGGGTTCACCAGTTTGGATCCCGGGTGCGGACATGGCACCACTTGGCACGGCATGCTGTGGTAGGAGTCCCATATATAAAGTAGAGGAAGATGGGCACGGATGTTAGCTCAGGACCAGGCTTCCTCTGCAAAAAAGAGGAGGACTGGCAGTAGTTAGCTCAGGGCTAATCTTCCTCAAAAGAGAAAAAAAAAAGAATTTGTCTTCTACCTCAGTTGCAAAACAACTTATCCTCCTTAATAATCACACCATATGCCAAGTCAAAATCTAGCATGGATTCTAGATTCCTTTCTGTCCCACATCCCCACATTCAAGAAAACCTACATAACTGTCATGTCCATATTCTGAAATATTCTTGAACTCTGTCACTGTGCTATTAATTCTTGTCTGAAACATCACAATAGTCTCTGTACCTATCTTCCTTTCTCATGCTCAATACCTTCAAATGCACCTTCTGTGCTGCTAGTGAGAGATGATTGTAAAATGTAATAATATCATGGGAATTCCTTCTTGAAATTTTTCAATGGCTCTTCACTGTCTAAAGGATAAATAGTAAAGACAATTGATACTTGTGATTGGCTGTGACCAAGAAGCTGAGGGATATGGTTTTATTCCCTCCTGCAAATAGTTCAGTAGAGAAGCTTTAGAAATGTTATTCTGGATCCTATCAATTAAATCTTAGAAATCTTTAACATCTGCTCTTTAAACAGGATTAATAATTATTTCTGTATTTGAAAATACGTGATTAAGGAGTTTTGATTATAAAAACTATATTTTATGAATGAACATGGATGAACCTGGAGGATAGTGAAAGTGAAATAAGCCAGAGACAGAAAGACAAATACTGTATGATCTCATTTATCTCTGGAATCTAAAATAGTTAAACTCATAGAAGCAAAGAGTATAAGGGGCAGAAGGTAGGAGGAAATAGGAGATATTGGTCAAAGGGTTCAAAGTTTCCTTTATGCAAGATGAAGCGGTTCTGCATATGTAACATACAGCATAGTGGTGAGAGTTAACAGTTCTCTATTGTATAGTTGAAATTTTCTGAGAGGATAGATCTTAATTAAATCTTCTCAATACACACATACACACAATATAGAGATGATGGATAAGTTATTTAGCTTGATTGTGATGAGCTTTTTGCCATGTATACATATACCCAAACATCAAGTTGTACACCTTAAATATATATAATTTTATATGTTGAATATATCTTAATAAAGTTTAAAAAATATAAGCACAAGAATTTAAAAACAAACACAAAAGAATAAACTTATACTTTAAAACAATTGTTTATTCTTGGTAATTTAAGAAACCTAATTTAACCTAAGGAGTGTATCAATTATTTAGAATATTAAATCTTCACAAAATTCATCTCTCATGAGATAACGGAAACTGAATGCTGTAGGGGCACTAGCCTATGTGCCCTTTAAGCCATGCATCCTTGGGGTCCCTTGTCTGGACTGCTTGCTAGCACTAGCACTCATGATGATAACAGTCCTGGGCTTGGTCAACCCGGCTGTTTCTCCTGGGGTAGTTAACACAAAGGCTGTCATGGTCTGAGGGAACATGGGGGCCCTCCAGGGGGAGCTCTAGTCCTTGGAAAGCAGGTCATACAGGAACAATCCGCCTTGGCAAGCATGCAGCTTTGTTCCTCTGCCTACTAAAGCATCTCCCAAGTGGTGGTAGCAGGTGCCCACTTCAGTCCAGTCAGCAGCCACTGGACTTTCCCTGTAAGTAATTTCCAATAACCCCATATGTCTTATTTACCATCTCCAGGTATTTTCTTCAGTCTCTCAGCAAGCTATTCCCCACTGCTCACCCAGCTGTGCGTGTGGCAGAATAAATGCACATAGTTTTATATTTATATCCATCAGATTCACTACCCTTTCTTATGCAAGTTAATAGACAGTGAGCACCTTAATTTTTATAAGGTCCACATCGCACTCTAAGATACATATCATAACTACTTCAGGGTGTCTGCTCATGAGTAGTGAGTAATGTATCTTTGTCCTGATACATGAGAATAAATTGTTAAGAATTATTTGATGATTAAAAGTAAAAAATAAAACGTTCCAGAAAAACTTCTAAAATCATGGGTGTGAATGTTTAATGCACTTTCACAGAAAGAATCATAACACCCATGTGTTTGTTTAATGGAAAAAAAACTTGTCAAATCTGTTTCCAATTAGAAGTGACTGTTCCTCCCACTAAAATAATTAAAATTTTCCTTCCTTCATCACAGCACAGCAGAAAACTCAGTGCACAGAAACAGATAGCATGTTCAGGGGAGGAGAAGGGGAGACAGAGAGACAGAGACAGAGAGACAGACAGACAGACAGACAGACAGAGACCAAGACCTGCATTGCTCAGTGCCAACTGCCAGATTATGAAGATAACTGGCAAATAAACTTTCACAACAGAGTAGTGTCAGGTAAAATTTGAGAAAATTCTTAACTACAAAATGACATTTAAGGCCAGGCAGCACAAAAACAACAGAGTTAATTTTCTAGGGAAGAAATCCTGTGGGACACACAATTGCTTCAATAGAACATGGAGGGAGAGGATTCAATTGAGAATGTTCTTGTGGCTATGCTGACCAAGGATTCTCACAGCTCTTAGGTGCCTTTGGAGTTTCTGCAGATTGTTATGTTTCAGTGCTCTTGTGCATGTATACGTGGGTGATGGATAGATCTCTCTGTATCATCCCCATGGTATGGTATAAATTTGTTTATTTCTGTCAAAGCTCTTTATTCTTCATAAAATCCCGAACAGGTGTTTCATTCCTAAACCTGAATATGGACTAGATCTGCTCCATCCAAGTCAAAACTCAGGTGAGAGAAATCAGGTAAATGGACCTTTTTAGATTATGCTATCTTAATAAGGTTTTTCCAGTCTAAATGTACTACACATTCTATTTTAGCCAAGCAAATGCCTTTTCTCATGTTCTGTTACACGTAAGTCAGTTTGGGGAATTCTTCTGGCTCTTAAAATGTCTATTCTCAGTGACTTTTCTATCAATTCAGTTTTAGTTGGTTTGTTTCATGCAAAGTTGTTCTATTTCTGAATTTCTATCTTTGTGGTAAGATACCTAATACCTTCCTGTCCAGGAAGGATAAGTTGGACAAGACATATGTGATTAGTTTATGAGACAGAAAAGACCTTTTCATACAAGGCTTGAATGGAGCATCTTAAGCTTGCATGTATGCAGTTTAACAGCAGCCATTCCATGCTTCAGGCAATATATAGTTTATTTCTTTTTCACTTTTGGTGGCCAGTACTACTTAGGGAAGCTTCCTGAGGAATGATGACCATTAACATAAATTTGAAGTCAGAGAAAAGACGAACACGGAAAATTCCCATGCTGTGCCAGCATGCTCTGACAGACCTCTGTGATTTAGCATCCCTCCCTGACAGGATGAATTATAATTAAATCACAGACATATGGAAGGCGAGTAACTGAATGTCATTTGAGCTGTCTACATAAGGAGGAGGAGGTATGAAAAGAAAGACATGGAAATATGTTTCTAAAATCATTTCTGGTTTCAGAAGGCAAATTGATAGGACAATGCTATGGTGGATGCCGGTGAACTATTGGTCCAGAGAGATTAGTATCACATAAAAAAAGCCTCTTTCCAAGAGATGTCATCTTGCCACCCCTCCACAGGTGACCATCCTGAGGAAAACTCAACCTGTATGGCCTCTACTACCTGATCCATTTGCTGGATTCAAAAGATCAAGGGATCCTTCTGGAGTGAGGTCTTGACATAATTAAGAGAACCACACATAATATAAACACCTTGGATTTTGAGCTGAATGCAATCCTGAGATGAAACTTTGGAGCTGTCTCCCTTAGGGAGGAGCTGATGGCATTCTACATAAAGTATCTTCCTGGGAAGAAGAGATATTAAGAAGTGAAACGAATACTAGTGACAGGTGATGTGATTTGGCTACACAAAGCCTCTCATATCTCCTTCTTCTATCCTTTCTTCCACCATAAAGCCTGGAGAGATAGATTATTCAAGTTTCCAGCAGCCCACCATGTCACTGTTTCTGGTTAATGAGTTGAAAGTGGAATTATTTGGGGAAGTGTTCCCTCCTGAGTAAAAGAGGGAAACTTCACAGCCCCTTTGACCATTTTGACCCTTTGCCTTTGGCCTGCCTTGATGGAGTGTTGTAAATGTTGGAGTGGAACACCCATTCTCAATCATAAGATATGAAGGTATAATGTACATAGTCAAAGTGGCTGAATGCAAAGCAAAAAGCTTGGCTCTGTAATGCCATTATTGAGCTGTTGCCCATGTCCTGGACTTCCCATTGTATGAGACAAATAAATCCCTAAATTATTTCCCATGGCCATTAGGATCAAATTCCAGCCTTCAACATCCTTTGGAGTTAAGCATGGTCTAAAAACACCAAGAACTCAATCAGGGCCTTTCTCCACTTGTCATGCTGCCCCCCAACCCACCCTCTGTCATGTTGGCATCTTTCTCTGCATTGAGTGGGTCAGGATTTTTCACACCTTGTGGTCCTCACATGGATTCCCTTGGCCAGAGCATTCTTTACTCTACTTTTTGATAGGTGATTACTACCCGATTTTCATGCCTCACCACACGTTCCAATTACTCAAAGAATTTGTGCATGTACCCTATTTTAAACAGACAAAATTTTAATTATACATTCATTTATGTGATGATTACTTTCTTTTTTTGTGTGGTAAGGAAGATTGGCCCTGAGTTAACATCTATTGCCAATCTTCCTCTTTTTGCTTGAAGAAGATGGTGCCTGAGCTAACATCTGTGCCAATCTTCCTCTATTTTGTATGTGGGATGCTGCCACAGCGTGGCTTGATGAATGGTGTATAGGTCCACACCTAGGATCTGAGCCCATGAACCCCGGGCCGCTGAAGCAGAGCTCATGAACTTAACCCCTGTGCTAGCGGGCTGGCCCCCATGTGACGATTTCTTTAATGTCAATCCTCCCTACTAGGCTGCAAGTTTCTATTTTACATTTCTCTTTCTCCCAACGATTAGCACAGTACCTGACGTGTACAATAGATACTCAATAATTATTTGCTGAATGAGTGAGTGGATGAAACATAAATCAGTTTTCCTCTGATGTATGATTGTGTGGCTTTATGACACTCTGATACAATTTCAGTGGAAAAGAGAGATCGTCAGATAAGAAGTCCCTAATCACTGAATATACAAATGTTTCTGTACTTGACCTAAATTTTCTTCACTCCTCCTCAATGGAGCTGTGTTTCTCCTCTATCAATGGTGAGTCTCTCCACTCGTTCCTTGGTTTCGATGTCTTCCCATATTCTCAAGGATCTTACTCTTTCAGTTATTGGAAAAAAATATCACCTCTGAGTATCAAAATCAAGGAAGAAAAAAATAATTAAATCTAAAATGCCTTTAAAGAGGAGTGTGAGTTCAGTTCTATTTTTATTTGATCTCCTTGTATATACCTAAAAGATTTAGAGTAAATTCTTATCGAAACTCAAAAATTTAAAACTTCTCCCCATGTAGCTGAATTTACCCAATTAGCATGGCATAGATGTCTCTGCATATATGAGTTTTTGTATCGTGTGAAAAATATTACTTTGTCTTATGAATTATTTACTTATAACAATCATGAGAATCATGCTAAAAATTTTCAACTCAAAGCAAAAATTAATCTGATTGTGTTAAATTGATTTGATAACACCAACTATTAAATTGGCCTTCCCTTAACATGTGAGTAGTATATTACAACTACAAGAGTTGGAATGGATGAAAGATGATGATGATGATGTATCACCTTACCCCCATCATTCTCCATTTCCCTCTTTTTCAGAACACACGATGTTCTAGACCACTGCTGTGACCATGCTGGGCTTTTTATCTTTTTACATGAAAACTTCAACTGAAAAGTTGAAAGATAGCGTCTGGTGTAAAATGCCCAGAATAAACTCTAAGATTGGTTTCTCATATTTCTTCAATATTTAGAATGTTATCAAATGCTCAGATTATTTTTTGTTTGAAATTTTGATTGTTGATGAGCTGATACAGAAATGGACAATTAATTCTGTAATCATTTAAGTGCAGTTTTATCCATACCGCTAGGTTGGAAATGGGGGCTATGCCTTACTCATTTCTTAATTTTTGTCATCGTTATCAAAACTAGCCTTAATTGAGCACTTATTTTGTACCCTACCCTATACGAAGTGCTTTATCGTATGTTCTATATTTTATATTAATCATTACAATAATCCTATGAGTTAAGTTTTATAGTCCCTGCAAACAAGATATTACAAAGAGACTCAAAAGATTTAATCACTTGTTCAGCCTCACAGAGCCAATTGAAGGTGAACTTGAGCTTGTGAACATAGCTTGTATCTACCTCAAAACTGGATTTCTAAACTGTAGTTTATACTGCTATTATATTATACTACATCTCCTGTATATATATATGTATATATTATATAGGGTATTATATTATACTCTACTACATTCCAAAACTACTAGTTTTGGAAAAAAAATATATTGTGTGATGTAATGCTTGAGGAATAAGTGGTAGAGTTTGCCTTTTTCACAGAAAAAAAAGAATAAACTTATAGTTCAGGAATGTCCACTATAGCCAAACTAATTCAGTGTCAAATAAGTACATTGCTTTAGAAATTATTTCAAGCTTTTGCTATGCCTTCTATTTAATTCAAGGAATGGCATTGGTATAGAATTGTTCAACAGCATGCCGTTCAAAAGCAGAATTTATGGACCAATAATTTAGGTACAACCACTCTAAACCTTTGTTGGAATCAAGTGAGTTCTAAATAAATCTTTATTTGATCTGTAGCCCAGAGAATATCAGCAACAATAGTGTTAAGTAAATTTGATATGCAAAGAAAATGCAATGTCTTCAAGCTCCCTAGATTGCTATGAAGGACTTTGCCAACTTTAAGAGTGCAGGAGCCTGTAAAACACTTTACTACAATTATAATTTCTACATGTAACTTTAATATTTTCCATTAGATTTATTTTAGAATTATGAATAGGTTCATCCTGGGAAGATGATCATGATATGTCTTAAAATAGTATTTTGTGATGCATAAATTTGTAGAACCCACTTGCTAAAATGCAAAAGTTAATAATATGTAAAAGTTAATGATCATTAAAGAGTCTACTGAAATATTGCAAAAACTATAAAGTCCTTTTGAAATTTTAAATAAATACTGAATTGTATACAAGGAAAATAAATGCATTAAGAACATCACTCATCTTCCATCAGAATTGTTTGCCCGGAATCTGGACAAGAGGACACATTTTCACCCTGCTTTAATAGGTAAACAATTAGAGTTACATCTGCATGGGAAATAGATCTTGTTCATTTAAGTTGATTTTTAAGAGCTTTATTGAGATAAATTTTCCATGCCACAAAATTCCCTTACTTTGTATCTAAAATTCAATACTTCTTAGTAAAGTTTTAGAGTTTTGCAACAATTGCTGCAGCCTTGAATACAGATTAGGCTGGTTCTTCTGATCTTTTGTGAACTGAATCCAGAGGCAAAAAATATTCAATCAGTCATATACTTGTGAATTCATAATAATTGACATAGGACATTTTTTATACCTGAAGATACTGAGATGGATATGGGGATACAAAGATATAAAAATCATAACAGAAGTTAATAAGTGAGTTCCCTCTACATCTCAGATACCATTCTAAGTGCATGATATATATGTTAATAATTTTACTTCTCACAACCACCCAAGGTGGACATAATTATACTTCTGTTTTATGTTTGAATAAACTGGCCGCAGAGCATTATGAAAACTTGCTTATATTTACCCAGTTAATAAGTGATATAGGGGCTGGCCCCCTGGCTGAGTTGTTGTATTCGCATGTTCTGATTTGATGACCCAGGGTTTCCCTGGTTAAGATCCTGGGCACGAACACGGCACTGCTCATCAAGCCATGTTGAGGAGGCATCTCACATAGCACAACCAGAAGGACCTACAACTAGAATATACAACTATGTACTGGGAGGGCTTTGGGGAGAAGAAGAAGAAAGAAAGAAGAAAAAGATTGGTAACAGATGTTAGCTCAGGTGCTAATCTTTCAAAAATAAATAAATAAATAAGTGATGTAGTAGGATATTGTTACTACAGTCAATAACTCTTCTGCAGAAGATAAAAACTAATAGTAAATGAATCTCCATTACTCATAACCCTCTGTAGCTAAAGCTCACTTGTCCTATACTCCTTCACACACACACACACGCACACAGGCTGTGTCTCTACCTCTTCATCTCTAATTTTATCTTCAACCACCTCCAAGCGTGTTCTATTCTTATTGCTCTGCTGAAATTTTTTCATCCAAGATAGAACCTGCATGTTGTCAAATGTCAGTTCTCAGGAACATTCTCTGTATTTATAACTCTTTTCCTTAATGACATGTTCTCTTGGATTCCGTAATACCACAATGTATTGGTTTTCCTTCTACCTCTGCTTCTTCTCAGTCCCCTTTGTTCTGGACTTATCTCGTATGCAACCTTTAAATGTGGTGGGCTGTAAGATTCTGTCATTGGCTGCCTAGTCTCTTCTCTTTCTAAACTCTCTCCCTGGATGATCTGTGAAGTTTGAAGCACAATACCTACCCCATTGACATCCATATTTTTATCTATGCATGTGGTCTATCCACCCTCTAAACTCATTTTTTGACATTTCTTTTTGGATGTGCAATAGCCATCTCAGTCTTACCATAGAAACAGAACTCTTTTTTTTGCCCTTCTCCAACCGCAAACATCTTTTTCTTTAGTCTTCTAGTTTCCATATGTATTCATCTACTAAATAATGTTTCTGAACAATCATTCCGTCCCTTGTTCACTTCTCTCCAGTAGAAGAAGAGTGAATTTTTTGATTGGTGAATTGAACAATCTCTCTCTTTCTCTCTCATTCTGTCTTTCTCCAAGAAGTAACAAACTACCATGCTGTGAACTGACTGTGAGGCTGCTAGGAGCTAAAAGCCAGCATTATAACAACGACAACAATAACAAATTCAGTTCTATGACCACTAGGAACTGAATTCAGCCAACAACCTAAATGAGGTTGGAAGAAGACCCCAAGCTCCAAACGAGAACCACAGCCCAGCTGACATTTTGTTTCCATCTTTGTGAGTCCTGAGCGGAGGTCAGTCTGGTCCACACCTGAGGTCCGGACCCACAGAAACTGTGAAATAATAAATTAGTGTTCTATGCCAATAACTTTGTGGTGATTTGTTACATGGCAATAGAAAACTAAACAAATCTGATGGCTTTTCTCAGATTTTTTCTTTGATATTCTGATGATCTCTCATCAATATTTGTGCTGTGGCTGCTGCTATTATGTCATTGCTTCTAACTACTCTTTCCAAAGTGTCTATTCTACCTCATATATTTTTCAGATGTTTTTTCTAATACTTGTTAGATTGAAGTGAACTTGTTCTCATCATACTAAGACTAAAATAATCACATTTTTATAGCTATAATCCCTTAGTCAAAAACTTGCTCATCTCAAATTTTCTCCCAGACATTTTTGAACAGCCCTCAGAGTGCTCAGGTCTCTCAGTATCAACGACTCCAGCTTCCCCATCAGGCCATCATATTATGCTTCTGATGCTGGGGAACTGTTTGTGATTGTTTTTCCATAAGGGATCATATTCTCTTCTAGTTGCCACCAATGCTCCTATGGACTTGGAGAAGGAAGGGCCAATACAAATTTTGCTACTTAATTCAAATTTTAAGGCTGACCCATCCATAATGGTTTCTATTACAACTTAGAGAAAGCTGTATATATTAAAAATACTCGACTGAAATTTCAGAAAATGGGAGAGAAAGACCAGAGAAGGCATACAAGTTATGTGTAAACTCAACATTATAATTAATTATTTTAACAAGCCAGCTCCTAAATCTCTAAATACTAATTCACATGGTGGTGTTTTCTCCAATTCCCACGTGTAATTCTTCTTGTATTAATTTTGTGTTTGTTAGTAGGATTTCACTTACAAATAACATAAATCAAATTCAAAATAACTCAAATCAAAAAAGGAATCACACCAAGGTGCCTGAAGAACTCCAGTGATAAGAACAAAGTCTTAGCAATAAATGGAAACAGAAACTCACTACCCTCAGGTCTCTGGATTTCTCTGCTTTTTACATACACTTTGTTCTTTACTTTCTGTCTGAAGATAGACTTTCTCCACTTTAGCTCAGGCAGTGGAAAATACGGCTGATGGAAACGCCTGGATTTTACATGATAAAGCTTCAGGCGCTCTTAGAGAGATGATTTGCCTTCCTCAGTTTCAGCTCCTAAATTCCAAAGGATCAATATCAATTGTCCAGAATTAGTTATATTCTCATCTGTGAACCATTAAAATAAGCAATATTGTGCCATGACTATGAATTATTGAACTCTGTTATCATTTAATAACGTGTTAATATTCATGATAACCATGTAGATTATGCAAGTGCGTGTGTGTGTATGTGAGTGTGTGCACGTATGTGTACACGCAAGTGGGGTTGAGGAGAAAGGTTGTATCTCTCAGGAGAATGTGTAGCAATTTTCAGAAATTCTAGGATTAGCAGTACTGCTGCCAGCATACTGCAGGCAAAACAATAGCTATAACTAATCTGTAACATACAGACTCAACTCAGATTTGACCTCTTTTCTCATTATAAGAAACCAACCAGAAAACACTATGGACATGCTCTTTATTGAGCACTATACATCTCTGAGAATGTAAATCCATAGGATTTATTTACTGGAGTTCACTTTAAAAACAGTGATGAGGTAGTTGCTATACTCTGTGTAGACATCTGAAAGACAGACAATTAAGAAACAGTTCTTCCCATGAGCATCCAGCCTAGAAATAGAAGCAGGCACATAATTCATATTTCAATGCAATGCACTAGGGAGGAAGGCTCCAAGTGCAGTCAAGAAGCAAATAACAGAGCTATCAGGTCTGCATGGGTAGTTCAGTAATGAGTTCCTAGACCAGAATGTGAGTAGACTCAGGTTTACTGATGAAAAATAGCCAGGGAAAAAAGTTCAAGAAATTGGACAATGCAGGTAGAGGAAAACAATATGCAAAGGCATAGAGATATCAGAGAGCACATGAATTTAGGCATTTATTCATCCCAGTATTGATTTAAAAAAAATGTAGTTTAACTTTCCATCAAAGTAATGCATGCAGGAAGTTTAAAGAGTCGATTAGCTCAACAAGGCTGATTATGAAAACAACAGCAGGTCTTAACCATTTAACTCTCTGCAGAGGCAAATACTTAGAACTCTTTTAGCCAATTCTGTTAGTATTTACCTCCATACTGATGAATAACATGCTTATATAAACACTTATTGATTCAGTATTAGCCTTATCTACTGACTTACTGGTATAGAAGATAAAGATTTAACTTTCCTTTACCACCTGAACACACTCATCCTCATCATCCTTGCTCACTCTCTCACACACACACGCACATTTCATCTTTCTTACATAGTTATAATTTTTTAAAACAATATTGCATTGACATTAGTCTGACTATTGAACACACTATATTTTGCTTACTATTTTTCATCAAAATGTTATTAGCTTTCCCCTCAGAACTTTTAGTAACTAATTTTATATATAAAAATGAGTATATACTTACTTATATACTCATTTAATCTTCCTGAGAACACTGTGAAGTAGCATTATTACACCCACTTTACAGATGAGGAAAGTAAGGCTCAGTATATTGGCCAAGATCACACAGCTAGAAAATGGTGGAGTGGTACTCGAACTCAAGAACTCTAGCACCAAAATCTGATTGTGCATTTTACAGTTATTTTATGACGATTCTCAGTTGTAATAGCTTTTGCTGGCTTTGTTTTTATTGGCTTCACTTTAGCGCTTATGACATGTTAGTCTGAATTCTCCTCCTATAGTTAAATCCCTTCTCTATTCATTCAAACTCATAATGTGTCCTATAAACTTTATCTTCTGACTGGAACCCTCTTACTGGCTTCAGTCAAGACTGGCAGTTCTTGAGTTTTCCAAGTCCGTTATCTATTTTTACTTTCCCATAATTCTCTCCTGTTCTCTGAGTGTCTTTACTTAAAACAATCTGTCCCCATTTCATGGAAACTTCATTTTTAAAGATTTCTCTTGCATGGTCCCTCTTTCCACCAAGTAGTGTTTTTCCTTGGTTTATTTTTTGTCATTCTTATTAGAGCCTGATGATCTATGGCTGTCTCCTCATATTTAAGGTGGGACATCTGAGAGCTAATTGGAAGTTCTGGGTTCATAGGAGGGGCTTTCTTTCTGTGGTTTTTACTAACATGTGATCTCCTTAAAGGTTTCCTCAAAGAAACTGACATCAATGCCTTAACTTGGGATCTGCTTCTGGTGGAACTCATATTCTTTATACAGCATACAGCCTTCACTTAATCACCTAGTTTTTGAAATGGTACCATCTCCCTCAACATGTCACCTTTTAAAATTTTTCTCCAAAGGGTAAACATTCTGTCTTTTTTCACAGTGGAGATATAAATGCTCATTTATATGATGTGAGGGAAGGAATCCATGAGTCTTACTCCATCTTAATAGACTTCAACCATTTTTTGAATTTTTAGTCTCTCCTCACCCCTCTGCTTCCAGAGGTAGCTGATGCCAACAAACTTGAGCTTTTGGGGAATCCTATGCTGTACACAGAATTGCTCCTAATCCTTGTCACTTATAGCTTGGGATTCAGCTTCCTCCAGCCTCCTAAGTCAGTTACTATTCATCTGTCTTCTATCTACTTCCAGCTCCCCCAGCCCCATCAGTTTACTTGTTAAAATTTTCATTGCCCGTTTTGTAGGATTTTAGGAAAGAGTACTAAAGTCATATATTCGATACACCTTGTTATTAACAAGTAACAATATATTAGTCTGTATATTTTATGTTAATTTGTTTTATTTGTTTTCATACAGTGGCTTCTTAGCAAACATAAATTGCTACAATAACATATATAGCAATAGTAGATAAATAAACTAAGAATTATTATAATTTAAAATTTACACTTTATGTCAGTTTTTGACAGATTTCTGGACCAGTAACAATACATCAGGAAGTTTATTACATAGGGTTCCTACTTTTTGTTGCTGTTAAAGAATGCAAAATAAAAATATCCACCATAAACTGTCAGCATAATATTGACAAAGACATGGTAGCACCAAAAAGAAGAAAAAATATAATCACAAAATGAAGGACAATAATCCACAACTGGAAAACTCATGCCAAAACAACGTATTCTTAATTTTTTTTTTTTTTTACTAATTTTATGTCATACTGGTGTAAACTTTAGCATGGTGTAAACTTTAGTCATAGCTTGGTGAAGTTGTCAGGGCATCACTGTCATCAGCTGTTAATATGTTCACTACAGGTTGTATCATTATGAGGGTAGTGGTAAATTGAGTCAATGGAACAAGTGACATCTTTGTAGCTCCAAGCCAAGTCCTTTACCTCTTTTCTGGATTTAAAAAAGAAAAAAGTACTTTAGAATGATTTTAAACTTACAGAAAAGTTGTGAACATAACACAATTTTTTTTCTCATAACCCATCATTCAGTTTCCCCTAATGCTGACATCTTTTATAACCATGATACGTTGACAAAACTAAGAAACTAACATTTATGTAATACTATTAACAAAACTCCAGATTTATTCAAATACCACTGGTTTTTACACACTTTCTGTTCTAGGATTCCCTTCAGTATAGCATGTTGAGTTTATTCATCACGCCTCGTGACCTTCTGTGGTCTGTGATGATTTATTAGTTTGTTCCCTTGTTTTTCATGACTTTATTGTTTTGAAGCGTATTGGTCAGGTATTTTCTGGTGTGATCCTCAATTTGGGTTTGTCTGATTTTTTCATTATTAAACTGGGGTTATAGGTTTTTTGAGAAGAAGACCACAGAGATGAGCTACCCTTCAAATCACATTTTATCATCTGGCACGTGATGTGGAGATGATTTATCACTGGTGATGTTAACCTTGATCAATTGGTTAAGGTAGTTTTTACCAGTTTTTTCCACTGTATTCTTTGAAATTTTTTCCACATTCTATTCTTTGAAAATGTATTACTAAATCCAGCCCACACTCAAGAAAAGGAGATTAACTTCCATATTCTGGAAGAGGGATACCCATGTATATTTGGAATTCTCGTATAAGAAAGATTAATTTTTGTCTTCCTTCCTTCCTTCTTTCTTTCTTTCATCGGGATAGACCCATGCATATTTAATTTTAATTTGAATTAAAATATAACACTGCTTTTTTTTTTTTTTTTTTAGTTTCTTGCTCAAATCGCTACAGCTTTGGAAATTGGGATTTCTTTCAGTTTGGCTGCTCTGTCCCTTTGACATGTCCTATTCTAATGTCTTTTTGTTACTTCCTTGTTTCTGGCACTAAAAGATGTTCATTTGTATTTTCCATGCCTAAGCCATAGAATCAACCATTTTGCCAAAGATCTCTGGAAAAATGAAAAATTACCTTTTATTGGAGAATGATATTTAGAAACCAAGATTAATGTGCTGGGTTACTCATTATTATTTGGGTATCACTCTTTCTGTGCTGTCTCGATGGAAAGCTAGAAAAGGTAGTAACTTACCTGTACATATATAACTGTAATTAATTCCATATCAGTAAACACATTAAACTAAACACGAGTTTATGCTGATATCTCTGACTTAAATCCAGCACCACGGCATTTAGTCTAGTCTTCTCCCACTTGCTTGCTTGTACCTTCTTTCTCTGGTAGTGAGAAATCTGGATCCCATCATCTGTTATCATCTATTTACCTATTTGTTCAGTCTAAGTATAGAAGTAAACCACTTTCAGAACTTTTGACACATATCATTGTGAGAAACAAGTTTATCAACTAGAGCACAGTGTTTATGTCAGTACTTTTTGTATTTGACAATATAGCTTCCATTCAAGGCACCAGTTTCCAGAGTTACCTAGGTCAGCTCCTTGTTACTCCACGCTCTTCATACATTTGTAATACAGTTAGATTGATTTGTCAAAGTCCTCATTCCATCCCAGCATCTCCCAGCATGCTGGTTGATGTTTTTGTATCTGCACACATTAGTATTATCTCCTTGTGGAGTACAGCTCTATGGGTTTTCAAAATCCATGTTTCCCACAGCAGTAACATACACAAGTTCTGTCATGCTAAAAATTCCTTTGTGGGTCCTGTTTGTAGTCAATTATTTCGCCTCTGACTCCTGGCCAGTTTTCTATCCCTATACTTTTGCTTTTTTCAGAATTAATATGAATTGAATTATTCAATATGTAGCCTTGTGTCTATATAGTGTCAGGCTACATTGTGTATTAATTCACAATTACGTTGTGTATTATTAGGAAAACACATTTCAGATATTCATGTGTGTTAATCAATAGATTATTCCTTTTCATCACTGAATTTCAGGAAGGCACTATAATTTGCTTATTTACTTGTTGAAGGAAATCTTGATTACTTCCAATTTTTGGTGATTATGAATAAAACTGCTATAAAACTGTACATACATGTTTTTGTGTAAATATAATTTTTGAGTTTACTTGGGGAAATAGAATACATAGAAGCATAAATTTTGAGTTTTATGGTAAGTTCATGTTTAACTTTATGAGAAACTTCCAAACTGTCTTCCAAAGTGGCTTTATTATTTTGCATTTCCACTAGCAATGAATGAGAGTTCCTGTTACTCTGTATTCTTGTCAATATTCAGTACTATCACTTAAGAAAATGTATTAGCCATTCTAATAGATGTGTAGTGGTATCCAATTATTTTAATTTGCATTTTCCTGAAGACAAACAATGCAGAGCATCTTTCCATATGCTATTTTTCATCTGTTTATCATCTTTTTTGAAATGTCTGTTCAAAGATTTTGCCCTGTTTTTATTAGGATGTTTTCTTATTGTTGAATTTTAAGAGTTTTAAATATGTTCCGGATGTGAAGTCTTTATCAGGTAATGTGATCTGCCAACATTTTCTCCCAGTCTGTGGCTTGTATTTTCATTCTCTCAAGAGTGACTTTCCCAGAGCATAAGTTTCTCATTTTGATTAAGTCCAATTTATCAATTCTTTTCTTTCATGGGTCATCCCTTTGATGTTGTATCTGAAAACGAATGGACAAACCAAAGTTCACACAATTTTTCCCTTAAATTTTCTCCTAGAATTTTTATAGCTATTCATTTTATATTTAGTTCTATGTACTCATTTTAACTGTATTTTTCTCGAAGATGTATCTTATATGTAGAGTTTCTTTTTTACTTCCTTTTCTTTCTTTTTGGATTATACATCCTATTGTTCCACACCTTTCATTGAAACATCTATTCTTTCTTCATTTAATTGCTTTTGCACTTTTATCAAAATTCAGGTGCCTGTAGGTGTGTTTGTCTATTTCGGGGCTCTCTACCACATGCCGTTGCTCTATGTGTCTGTCTGTGGCCAATATCACACTGTCTTGATTCTTTTAGCTTTATATTAAGTAATGAAATCAGATAATATGATTTCCTCTGAGTTTAGATTTCCTTTTCATATATATTTTGGGTATTCTACCTTTGCTTTTCTGTGTAAATTTTAGAATCGATTTCTCTATATCTACACAAGAAAGCTTTCTAGGATTTTGATTGGGATTGCAATGAATTTATAAAACGAATTGGAAAAAATCAACATCTTAACAATATGGAGACTTCTAATTCATGAACATGGTATATATTTCTACTTACTTGGATCTTCATTGATTTCTTTCATCAGTGTTTTGTACTTTGTGCCTAAAATTCTCACTTATGTTTTGTTAGCTTTATGCCTAAGTGCTTAATACTTTATAGTGCTATTGTAAATGATATGGTATTCAAATCCCTATTATTTGTTGCTAGTATCTAAGGATCCAGCTGACTTTTATATATTGCCCTTATTTTCTGTGACCTTGCTAAACACACCTAAATTGTTAAATATATTAGCTACAATTTTCGCAATATCTTATGTTTGTGCAATCTGAAATGATATTACTTTTCTTATTCCTTCAGTATGATAATTTGTTCCTTTTTTATCCATCAGTCTTCCTTAGGGTTTATCACTTTATTAATATTTTCAATGAATTAACTTCTGACTGTTGTTTTCTCAATTGAACATTGGTTTTCTATCTTATTGACTTCTATTCTTATCTTGGTAATTCTTTTTATAGTCTTAGGATTTAACTTATTGTCCTTTTTGAGCATTTAGATATATATTTATATAATTGACTTTTAGTGTTTGTTCTTTTTAATATATGCATTTAAGGCTGTGAATTTTCTGATAAATACTGTGTTAGCTGCATCCCACAAATTTTGATTTGTCATATTGTGAGCTAATTTTTACGCACCTATTACAAAGCCCAAATCAGGAAAGAAACTACATTTATGAATCCACCAAGTATGTGTGCTATCTTGACTAGAGATATAAATTTGAAAGTCATCAGTTAACTAATGTTAACTAAATGTTAGCTAATGTTAACTAAATGTTAACTAATGTTAACTAATGTTAACTAAAGTCATGAGAATGAATGAGATTTCAAAATCATATGTTTAGATAGAAAAAAGATTATTTCCAAAGATTCAGTCATGGAGAATTCCCGTATTAAAAGTAAGGAGGTCAGAAAGAACCAGTAAAAAAAGTCTCAGAATGAGTGGCCAGTGACATATAAGGGAAAAAAGAAGAATGTGATGTACGAGAAGCTTGGTTGTGACTTTTCAAATTGAACTTCCCTACTTTTCTCATCAAACAGTTGGCTCCAATTTTCCTCTGCTTATAACTGTGTTAAATCTGTGACTTGGTTTGGGTAATAGAATTGACAGAATTTATCATGTCTGGTTTTGAGGTTCAGTTTTAAAGGATTTTTAAATATATCTTCATGGTCTTTAAATGTTTACTTTTGGACTATTGCCTTGAGACTGAAGTTTGCTATTATGCCCCAGCTAATTATATAGAGAGGCATGTGGAAGAGACTTGAGATGCCCTAGCCATAGTCCTACCTGTGTTCATTCTACAGTTAATGTATCAGCCTAATTCAGCTCCATGGGAGGCTCCGGGTGAGACTACCAGAAGAACCACTGAATAACACCATAAAATTCTGAAAAATAATTCTCTCCTTGTTTTAAGCCATTGAGTTTCAGGCATTTTTTTCCCCCAGAAAAAAATCCCCAGTGATTCAGAAATAAATGACTGAATCACTAATGAATAAAATGTTTCAAAGAGAAGTATTGGATACATCAATGTTTCTTCTTGAGTCAATAAAGCTGATTTTGAGACTTGTCCATTTGATTAGGCAACTCAGCGTTCATTGCTTTTTTTTAAAGAAAAATATTGGCAGGATGACAAAGAATTATAAGAAATGAATTGTTGGCATCAATAATTAAGAATACCCTGGAGGAATTATCCTCAAAAGATAAATGCAGAAAGGAAGCAATAAATGGAAAATGAAATGGAACAAGACATTTTTCTGAGATTATAGAGCTGTTGTAGGATTTGTATGCCATTAGGAATATTACAATAAAAAAGAGGAGATTGATGATGCAAGAGAGGGAAAGAATTGTTAAAGTGACATCCTTGGGGTGGTGGTAAAAAGAAATAAATAATCACCTGGAATGTAGTTCAAAACTGGAGAGTTTGCCCTTGGTCATGAATTTGGATAATTCATTAGTAGTTAGCAGAGGTAATCAGATCATGCAGACACAAATTCAGGTGAGTGGGAAGGTGTGACAGCGAGAAGTTTAAGATGCAGAAGTCTGTTAATTTCTCTTCCTAGGGTTTCATCTGTCTCATGAAATAAGAAGCAAGGCCTTTAATAGAGAGTCAAGATGAAGGAGGGGTATTTGGAAGTTTGAGGAAAAGATATTGCAAATGAAGTTTATTTTTCTTCTTTTTAGAGTGGGAATACACTAAGAAAATACAATGAGCACTAACACACTACTGTAATTTAGCATATCTTAATGTCTGAAGGAATATTTTACATTAATTTTTACGTGGCTTTTTTGAACGTTGCTGATTGTAAGAATTCATGTGGCTTGTATGTGTATATGTATCCCTAAGAGTCTATTTTGCAGTAAACTAGCCTCAGATTCCTTGTGGTTTCCCAGTGACAGTAGGCAGATTTTTAAAAAATCCTTCATTTTTGGAGGTGGTAGTATTTTAGGACTCTTGGTTTATAAGCAGGTCATCATGTATGTGACAGTAAAACTTTGACCACTGTATGAATTTAGACTTGAAAATTCTAGGTCCTAGATTACTGAAACAAGAAGATACTACATGAGGAGGTGAGACCAAGATGGCAGAGTGAGTAGTCTTCTTTGTCTCTCCCCCTTTGAATCTACAACTAATTGGACATTCATCGGTTAACAAAGGATATCCATATAGCATCTCAAGACGCCTGAGAGACCTGTGCTGCTATACATTGGAAGGCAGACAGACTTCCCCCCAGGAGGAGGTGGAGATAGGTGAAAACTCTCCGACCCCTGACCCCCGACCCCCAGACAGTCTAGTACCTGCAAGAGGCTCTCTTCCAGTGGACTCCCCATGTCATCGTCACACACCAATGGCAGGAGTGTGAACTCACCGGCGGAGTGACAGTGGAAACAGGTGACTACAGCCCTACCTAAGCCCGCCGCAATTATACCTAAGCTTGGGGGAAACTCCAGGGTCCCACACTACTGGCAGGGAAATCCTCTGCTCACCATTAGCAGAGAGGCCCCGCCCAACATTCAAAACGCCAGGAAGCTCCCAAAGAGCAGAATTCCCAGCAAGGCAGCAGCCCACCAGCTGCTGCTGGACCCACGGACTCTGGCTGTGCCCCAGATGGTGCAAGAGGCACCCAGGGATCCCATGGGCGTGCTTGGGGGCCGGGTGGAGCTCCAGCACCCAGCTCCAAGGCCTAGGGGGAACTCCAGGGTCCCGCACTACTGGCAGGGAAAGCCTCTGCTCGCCATTGGCACAGAAGTCCCGCCCAGCATTCAGAATGTGGGGAAGCTCCCAAAGAGCAGAATTCCCAGCAAGGCAGCAGCCCGCCAGCCGCTGACGGTCCCACAGACTCCGGTTGTGCCCCAGAAGGTGCAAGAGGCACCCAGAGATCCCATGGGCGTGCTTGGGGGTCAGGTGGAGCTCCAGCACCTGGATCCACGGCCCAGGGGGAAACTCCAGGGTCCCACACCAGCAGCAGAGAAAGCCTCTACCCTCCATTACTGGAGAGACCCCACCGAGCATTCAGAACACTGGGAGGCTCCCGAAGAACAGGATCCCGGGCAGGGCAGCAGCCTGCCAGCCACCGCTGGACTCACAGACTCCAGCTGTGTCCCAGACGGGTCAAGGGGCTCCCAGAGATTCCGTGGGAGTGGTCTGGGGCTGGGTGGAGCTCCAGCAGCCCAGCTCCGTGGCCCAGGGGGGAACTCCAGGTTCCCGCAGCAGCCTCAGTGAAAGCCTCGGCACAGCACTACTGGAGAGGCCCTGACTGGCAATCACAAGGCTGGAAGGCCCTGGGGCAAAAGTAGCACAGCTAAGTGAGCTAACCACAGACTGCAGAAGATACCCATAGCTCTGCTGGGAACTAAAGCAGACAAGTGTGATCTTGTGGGCTCTGACAGTGACAGAGCTGCAATTATAGGTGATACTGCTCCCGGCTGCTGGGAAAGCCCATAACACCACTGCAGACCCCTAAGGAGGGAGCACATCTAGGTGGTCTGCAACAGTAGGTACCAGCAGCCTGAGGCCCCCTTGCGATTGCCCCCACAACTGATGAGGGACCCCACAGGACAACTGTGACTACGAGGAGGGGCCCAGGTTCAGTCAGTAACAGCTGACAGGGTTCCTGGTCGATGCACTCTAAACAGCTGCTCTCCACTGACACCAGTTGAAACAAGTGGAAGCAGTAACTAAACTCTATCTCTAGGCAGAAGCACAAATCCACGCCATCAAGCAGTATGAACAAATATATTAAATCTCCAGAACAGAAGGAAAATGACAAGTACCCAGAAAACAATCCCACAGACGATGAAATCTATAACCTAAATGATGATGAATTCAAAACAGCCATTATTAAAAAACTCAACAAGTTAAAAGAGAATTCAGATAGACAACTCAACGAGTTCAGGAGCTATGTCACAAAATAGCTTGATACTATAAAGAAGAAGCAATTAGAAATATTGGAGATGAAGAACACAATGGAGGAGATTAAGAAAAATCTGGACTTTCTGAAAAGTAGGGTTGATAATATGGAGGACAGAATTAGCAATTTGGAGGATAGGAATATAGAAATGCTGCAGACAGAGGAGAAGAGAAAACTAATACTAAAAAGAAATGAAGAAACCCTCTGAGAATTATCTGACTCAATTAGGGGATGCAACATAATCATTATAGGTATACCAGAGGGAGAAGAGAAGGAGAAGGGGGCAGAAGGCCTATTCAAAGAAATAACGGCTGAGAATTTTCCAAAGTTGGGAAGAGAGATGGGACTTCATGTGACAGAAGCCAATAGATCTCCAAACTTTATCAATGTAAGAAGACCAACCCTAAGGCATATAGTAGTGAAGCTGGCAAATGTCAACGACAAAGAGAAAATACTAAGGGCAGCCAGGCAGAAGAAAATAACCTACAAAGGAACCCCCATAAGGCTATCAGCAGATTTCTCAGGAGATACCTTACAGGCTAGAAGAGAATGGAATGATATATTCAAAATTCTGAGGGACAAAAACCTACAGCCAAGAATACTCTACCCAGCGAAAATATCCTTGAAATGTGATAGAGAAATAAAAACTTTCCCACATAAACAAAAGCTAAGGGAGTTCATTGCCACAAGACCTCCTCTTCAAGAAATGCTCATGACGAACCTCATACCTGAAAAATCAAAAAAAGGAAAGGGGTTACAAAACCCAGAATAAAGGAGATAAGCAGAAGGACAATAACAGAAAGTACCAGCTCTCCATCAGAACAGGTTTGCAAGAGTTAAATAAAACATTAAACATAAACAGAAGGGAAACACCAAGAATAAATATAACCTTGTCATTTTAACCACAAACTCACAACACAAGAAGGAAGAGGAAAGAAAAAATCTGACAATAAGCACATAGAAGGGGAAGAGAAAAGGGAAGGAACATTTTAATTTAAGGAAATATGAGGCTATCAGAAAAAGGACTATCTCATCTACGAGATGTGTTATACAAACCACCTGGTAACCACTAAACAAATAACAAGAATAAAGACACAAATTACAAATAAGAAGAAAGCTAGTACGGAAATTTACCTGCCTGAATTAGGAATCCAAAAATCGTGGGATGAGAAACAAAGGAAATGGAAAAGAACCAGAAAACAAGTAATACAATGGCAGCAGTAGGCCCCCACGTTTCAATAATCACTCTAAATGTAAATGGATTGAACTCTCCAATCAAAAGACACAGAGTGTCAGGATGGATCAAAGAACAAGATCCAACAATATGCTGCCTCCAGGAAACACACCTCAGCCCCAAAGACAAACACAGACTTAGAGTGAAGGGATGGAAGACAATACTCCAAGCTAACAATGAACAAAAGAAAGCAGGTGTTGCCATACTTATATCAGATAAAGTAGACTTCAAAGCAAAACAGATAAAGACAAAGAGGGGCAGTATATAATGATAAAAGGGACACTCCACCAAGGTGACATAACACATATAAATATATACACACCCACCATAGGAGCACCAAAATTTGTAAAGCAACTCTTAACAAAACTAAAAGGAGACATCAACAACAATACAATAATAGTAGGGGACCTCAACACCCTATTAACCCCAATGGATAGATCATCCAGACAGAAAATCAACAAGAAATTACAGAATTAAATGAAAAATTAGACCAGATGGACTTAATAAATATATATAGAACACTTCATCCAAAAATAGCAGGTTACACATTCTTCTCAAGTGCACATGGAACATCCTCCAGATAGACCATATCTTGGGAAACAAAGCAAGCATCAATAAATTCAAGAGGGTGGAAATAATATTGAGCATCTTTTTGGATCATAAGGCTATGAAACTAGAAATCAACTACAAGAATAAAGCTCGGAAAGGGGCAAACATGTGTAGAGTAAACAACATGCTACTGAACAAACAATGGATTATTGAAGAAATTAAAGAAGAAATCAAATATTATCTGGAGATAAATGAAAATGAAAACACACCATACCAACTTATTTGGGATGCAGCAAAAGCAGTCCTAAGAGGGAAATTCATTGCAATTTAGGCTCACCTCAATAAACAAGAAAAATCTTATATAAACAACCTCAAGTGACACCTAACGGAATTAGAAAAAGAAGAACAAACAAAACCCAAACTCAGTAGAAGGAGGGAAATAATAAAAATTAGAGCAGAAATAAATGATATTGAAACACAAAGGACAGTAGAAAGGATCAATGAAACAAAGAGTTGGTCCTTTGAAAAAATTAACAAAATCGATAAACCTTTAGCCAGACTCACTAAGAAAAAAAAAAGAGAAGTCTCAAACAAATAAAATTAGAAATGAGAGAGGAGAAATCGCAACAGATACCGAAGAAATACAAAGGATCATAAGAGAACACTATGAAAAACTATATGGCAACAAATTGAACAACCTAGAAGAAATGGATAAATTCCTAGACTCTTACGACCTCCCCATACTGAACCAGGAAGAAATAGAGAATCTGAATTGACCAATCAAAAGTAAAGAAATAGAATAGTAATCAAAAAGCTCTGAAAAATAAGAGTCCAGGACCACACGGCTTCTCTGGAGAATTCTACCAAACATTCAAAGAAGATTTAATACTTATCCTTCTCAAACTATTCCAGAAAATTGAGGAAGATGGAGCACTCCCTAACACATTCTATGAAGCCAACATCACCCTGATGCCCAAACCTGACAAGGACAACATGAAGAAGGAAAACTACAGGCCAATATCACTGATGCACATAGATGCAAAAATCCTCAACAAAATTTTGGCAAACTGAATACAGCAATACATCAAAAAGATCATAAACCATGATCAAGTGGGATTTATACCTGGGACACAGGGATGGTTCAACATCTGCAAGTCAATCAACGTGATTCATTACATTAACAAAATGAGAAACAAAAACCACATGATCATCTCAATAGATGCAGAGAAAGCATTCGACAAGATGCAACATCCATTTATGATAAAAACCCTCAATAAAATAGGTATAGAAGGAAAGTACCTCAACATAATAAAGGCCATATATGACAAACCCACAGCCAACATCATACTCAATGGACAAAAATTGAAACCCATCCCTCTGAGAACAGGAACAAGACAAGGGTGCCCACTTTCACCACTCTTCTTCAACATAGTACTGGATGTGTTGGCCAGAGCAATTCAGCAGGAAAAAGAAATAAAAGGAATCCAAATAGGCAATGAGGAAGTACAACTCTCGCTGTTTGCAGACGACATGATCTTATATATAGAAAACCCCAAAGAATCCATAGGAAAACTATTAGAAAGAATCAACAGCTACAGCAAAGTAGCAGGGTATAAAATCAACATACATAAATCAGTAGCATTTCTATATGCTAACAATGAACTAACAGAAAAAGATCTCAAGAACTCAATCCCATTCACGATCGCAACAAAAATAATAAAATACATTAGGATAAATTTAACTAAGGAAGTGAAAGATCTATACAACGAAAACTACAAGACTTTCTTGAAAGAGATAGATGGTGACATAAAGAGATGGAAAGACATTCCATGCACGTGGACTGGAAGAATAAACATAGTTAAAACGTCCATACTACCTAAAGCAACCTACAGATTCAACGCTATCCAAATCAGAATCCCAATAACCTTCTTTACAGAAATTGAACAAAGAACCCTAAAATTCATATGGGGCAACAAAAGACCCCAAATTGCTAAAGCAATCCTGAGAAAGAAGAACAAAGCTGGAGGCATCACAATCCCTGACTTCAAAGCATACTACAAAGCTACAGTAATCAAAACAGCATGGTACTGGTACAAAAACAGGTGCACAGATCAATGGAACAGAGTTGAAAGCCCAGAAATAAAACCACACATCTATGGACAGCTAATCTTCGACAAAGGAGCTGAGGGCCTACAATGGAGAAAAGAAAGTCTCTTCAACAAATGGGATAACTGGACTGCCACGTGTAAAAGAATGAAAATTAACCATTCTTTTTCACCACTCACAAAAATAAGCTCAAAGTGGATCAAAGACCTAAAGATTAGGCCTGAAACAATAAATCTTCTAGAAGAGAATATAGGCAGTACACTCTTTGACATCAGTTTCAAAAGGAACTTTTCGAACACCATAACCCCTCAGACAAGGGAAACAATAGAAAGAATAAACAAATGAGACTTCATCAGACTATAGAGCTTCTTCAAGGCAAGGGAAAACAGGATTGAAACAAAAAAAGCAGCCCACGAATTGGGAAAAAATATTTACAAGTTATTTATCCGACAAAGGGTTAATCTCCATAATATATAAAGAACTCACACAGCTCAACAACAAAAAATCAAACAACCCGATCAAAAAATGGGCAGGGACATGAACAGACATTTCTCCAAAGAAGATATACGGATGGCCAATAATCACATGAAAAGATGCTCATCATCCCTAATCATTAGGGAAATGCAAATCAAAACTACACTAAGACATCACCTTACACCTGTTAGAATGGCAAAAATATCTAAAACCAAGAGTGACAAATGTTGGAGAGGCTGTGGAGAAAAAGGAACCCTCATACACCGTTGGTGGGAATGCAAACTTGTGCAGCCACTATGGAGATTTCTCAAAAAGTTAAAAATAGAAATACCTTATGACCCACCCATCCCACTACTGGGTATCTATCCTCAGAACCTGAAATCAGCAATTCCAAAAGTCCCATGCACCCCTATGTTCATCGCAGCATTATTCACAATAGCCAAGACATGGAACCAACCTAAGTGCCCAGCAACTGATGATTGGATAAAGAAGATATGGTATGTGTATATATATATATACAATGGAATACTACTCAGCCATAAAAAAGACAAAGTTTTCCCATTCACAACAACATGGATAGACCTTGAAGGTATTATGTTGAGTGAAATAAGCCAGACAGAGAAAGATGAACTCTGTATGACTCCACTCATAGGTGGAAGTTAACATATAGACAAAGAGAACTGATCGGTGGTTACCAGGGGAAAGGGGGGCTGGGGGGAGGGCACTAGAGGTGAAGTGGTGTACCTACAACATGACTAATAATGATGTACAACTGTAATTTCACAGGGTTGTTAGTTATCATAATCTTAATAAAAAATATATATTTCATCGTGATGTTTTGAAGAATAAATGAACTGTGACTTAAAAACTGTTAGTAGAAAACATAGTATAAAATAAACAATCACTAAAATGTTAAAAAACAAAAAAAAAAGAAGATAGTATATGGCCAATCTCCTGTCCTAGCAAAGTAGCAATGTCTATTTAAAATAGTACAGCATTGTCTTTGTTTCTGGTCCTCAGGTTTCCCCATAACCCGTTGAGAGTTTATACATGATTTTAAAAAGTTGTTTGTTATAGTTTAATTGTGTCCCAAGTATGTTTAGTAAGAGCTTTTGCAAGTCATTTTGTCAATCATTTTGACAGAAAGCGAAATTATCTGTGTGTGTGAGAGAGAGAAAGAGAGAGAGAGAAGTCAGAAAATTTGCTTTATATTTTGAGCCCCTGTTTCTTAATCTGTAATGTGGAGATAATAATATGTGCCACATAGAGTTGTTGTAAAATTTAAACAAGGCAATGCATAAAGAAAGGATTATTGTTCATTAAATGTTGCTTTCTTGTTTTACCAGAGATTTCATTCCCTATGTTTATATGAAGTGGTCTGTAAGTCATTATCAGTTATGAATTGTATTATATAATTTTCGAACTAAAAAAGTGTCTGTACATTTCAAGCATGTCTTTTTTTCCTCCTAAACCTAATAGCTTTATCTCATCACAATATGAATTTCAAAATACTCATGAAGTATTTGTAGATGTAATTTTATGATTAAATTATTTTTAAAATTTATATTTGTAAAAATAATTATCTTAAGTGATTATTCAGGGACAATGACACCTGGATTCACTGAGATAGAGACTCCTGTTGCCATAATACCATGTCTAATATCTGTTGTGTAAGTGTCGAATTGATTTATAATGTAAGAACGTGGGCTACACAATGAGCATTCAAGCCTTGAAGTTAATAAAGATCTGGCCATATTAGCACAGCACATTCATAAAGCTTTATTTTAAATTTGCTCTGAAAATAGAGTGAAGAGTATAGTGATATTATTAAAAAACATATTTTATGTTACCGCTTCCTTATTACATTTACGTAATTTAGAGTCAGATGTTTCTTTTCATACACCAAATTTACCACCTCCCATCTGCAATCTGGAAATCAATAGTGTTCTCTTGGCATCTTCTAACCTCATAAGCAATTAAACCTTTGAAATATAAACTTAGCTTAAAATTGTGTTGACAAGTGACTTGGCCACATCTGTCCTAGAATCTGCAGCCAACAACAGTAAGAACATATTTGTAAAGAAAGTAATCAGATGCAATTAAAGTGCAAGACAAACCAGAAGCGAAACTATTCCGTCATTGCACAGGGAAGTATAATTTTAAATAGGTATTTTTGTCTCTATAATTCATCTTGCATAAAAATAAATGTGAGAGGAAAATATTACTGTGCATTCTCACAGTTAAATTGCAAGTGTTATCAAAAGTAATAGAAGCGACTCTGTCTATAGCCCACAGTAAGTGTTGAATAAACATGCATAAATGGATTACTAATTAAATTCATAATATTTCTTAATGTTATTATTATTATTTTTTGCTGAGGAAGACTAACCCTGAGCTAACATCTATTGCCAATCTTCCTCTTCTTTTGCTTGAGGAAGATTGTCCATGGGCTAACATCTGTGCCAATCTTCCTCCACGTTATATGTGGGATGCCACCACATCATGGCTGATGAGTGGTGTAGGTCTGCATTGGGGATCTGAACCCAAGAACCCAGGCTGCTGAAGCAGAGCGTGCTGAACTGAACCACTATGCCATGGAGCTGGCCCCAATTAGTAATGTTTTTACAGATAATAATTAATTTTGAAAATGTGAATTGTTCATTATTTTACTTAATTTATATAAAAGTTAATAATTGCTATATGCAAGGCACTGATACTTAGTGTTTTGCATGCATTATTTCATTTAGTCTTCACAACAAACCTATGAGTTACATGCCGAGGCATAAAACACGTAAGTAACACATCCAAGTTTACACAGCTAATAAATCCTAGAGTCAAGATTTGATCCCAGGAAGTGTAGCCCTAATTCTTTACCTACTGCCTTTATATAAAAAGGAGATTGAAAAAGATTAATACCATAAAGAGGCAGATACACTGTTTTTAACTAAAAATGATGATGTCCCTAACACTAAAGATGATTGTTTATTTTGGAGAACTTTTGTGTGTTACATTTCTATGGGAGGGGTGTGTATGCGTTCTTGTCCAAACAGTTGCTCTCAGGAGATCAGATTTCGATGGGAGGGCCTTTCTTTACACACTGGAAGACAGAGTGTAAAAACACAATGTACTATGCCTGGTGCAGCGTTCTATGAACTGAGCTTTGCTGTTGCATACGTGATAGTGCCTTAAACTGAAAAAGACCAACTGCGGGAAATGTACTGTCATGTTGAAATTGCCTTTCCTTCTGTGAGTCCAGCGCGAGCCCCTGAAACATGATGAGGTTTTTCTGAGCAACAAAATTTCTACTGTCGCTCACTCTATAAAGAGGTTGATACCGAAGCAGGACATAAGGAGAGAAATAAAGATGCTTTTTCTCTTCCTTGACCTGTACACCTACAGGGCTTAGACTCCTTCCTTGCAACATAGAGATGCTAGGAATGTTCACAGATGTGGGTTTTTTCAAATCTCTCACTTTGGCTTATGTCGAGAGATAAAGAGCAGGGAATTTTGTGATCCTGTGATCCAACTTAGGTTCCAAGAGTGATCACTTCTAGGAATATTTGTAAGCAATTCTTCAATTTCCTTGTCTACATCTTATTTTCAGCTGTGCTATTGACTACCAGAGAAAGTTTATGTGGCCGTGTTAGCAGTGGTCATCTAATAGAGAGCATCTGTAGGATGCAGAACTCTGGATACAAAAGGACACTGGAGATGGAGGAAGAGCAAAGCAAAGTGGTTGGAGAATCCATTAGCTTGAAAAATGTGTGAGAAATCTCAGGGAATATTTTGAGGCAACTGATTTGGGGTTATTTTCCTAGTGGCGAACTCGACATGAAAGGTTTATATTTTTAATAAAACAAGTACAAATGTCTTAGTACCTACAGTTTTTAACGACCCCTGACATATGTATTAAACACAAATAACAAAACCGAGATTTAGAAAATGTAAATGGCAGTCCAAAAGCACACAAACAGTTTGAGCTAGTGGTGGAAGTGTGTAGCAGGCTGGCAGTACTCTTACCAGGACTAGCCATATATTGTCACCAGAATTACTTAAGTTTGGATCTATGTTGTGATATGAACTCGTGGATTAATAAATGCGGCATTGGAACTTCAGTCAATAATAACAACAAATGTCTATCAATTCTAAGTTTGACTTCAATTACTTGCCAGCAGGACAGAAGGGGAATATAGCCACTGACTGTTTACATCAATATTTCAGAATGATAAAGCACTTTATTTTTTTTCCACTTTTAAAAATCTCTAGGAGTCAACTTTATTTTCCATTTTGCACAATTAATCATTCCAGGAACAATTTTGAGTGTTGGAAAAAAAATTAGACTAAATACAAATGCTGGTGGGCTTTAAAAGTATTTGCTGAATTTCCCTAGATTTTAGCAATGGCACATTTTGTGTGATTTCATTACAGCACTTGTATTATTAATTACTGTAATCTTTTCTCTCAATATCATTCTCTTTGTTGATCTGTGGGCCTTCAAGCAGAATGGGAGAGCTCCAGATGTAACTGACTAATGGAGGATCTCACAAAGGTTGAATCTTTCATGCCACACTTTTGACCACTGGATGGGCCAGCCTGTGGTCAATGTAAAGGATAAATCAAAACATATGGATTCAAACAGCTATGGTTTAAACCTCAATGTTTCCACTTTTTAGCTGGGTAACATTGAGCAAGGCACTTCAACTTCATGAAATTCAGCTGTTTCATCTGATTACTTAAGATAATTCTTAATTTAAATATAAGGCTGTTATCGATTAACTTTGTTGCAAAGCAAATCATCCTATAAGTTAATGGTTTAAAAAGACAATCATTTAATTGGCTTTTATTCCATGGGTAAGCCAGTTGGTTCCTCTGGTCTGAGTTGGCTATTCTTGGCTTGTATGATCTAAAATAGTCTCACATATCTGTCCTCAGCTGGGCTGTCTGGGGAAGCTGCAGCCTCCCATATCATGGCCTCTCATTTTCTATGAGGTTAGCTCAGGCATATACACACGATGAAGGAAAAGTTCCCAGAAGCAAAAGAGGGCCAGCCCTAATACGTAAGCATTTTTAACAACATGCTTTAGTCAGGGTGCTAATGTCCCATTGGCCAAAGTAAGACACATGGCCAAGTCCAAATGAGGTGGAGAAATAAACCCACCTTTTTCACAGGAAGAGCTTCAAAGAGTTTATGGCCATTTTTTGCAGTTTCCAACAGAACAGTTTTTGAATATTAGTAAAAATGAATACAAGGTATTTTATAATGTAATAATAACTAAATACATATTATTATTGTTAGTGTGGTTTACCAATCATACATTTTACTATCCTATGATTTAACAAATATTTATCGAGACTGTACAGTGGGTAATGTTCTTCCAATTACAATTGCAGTGAATAATAGCATTAAGCATAAATCTTTGCATATTTGTTCAAGTAGTCCTGAAGAAGATCTATTGATAAGTGTAAGAAGTTATTTTTAAATGAAAAATTTGGAGCGGAGAATATTCCTTTCCTGGATTTCTATCGTTTTCCAATATTCTACTTTCATTCTGAAGACATATCTATTTACCTTTGGAATCGTGATTACCAGGTGTTCAGGAACTTCCTAAATCATGATTAAAGGATATATTTTCAGTATACTGAAAGTTCCAGTAGTTTAAAATTGTAATCTATATCACAACATCCACTCTTCTAAATCCATGGCATTTACTCTACATTAAAACCTCCTCTGGGGCCGGCCCCATGGCCGAGTGGTTAAGTTCACGTGCTCCACTGCGGTGGCCCATGGTTCGGATCCTGGGCGCGGACAAGGCACTGCTCGTCAGGTCACATTGAGGCGGTGTCCCACATACCACAACTAGAAGGACCCACAACTAAGATATACAACTATGTACAGGGGAGTTTGGGGAGATAAAGCAGAAAAAAAAAAAAACCTCCTCAAACTATAAGTTACAAATAAACATTATTTGACTATTCATCCCCAAATTGGAAGATGTTCTTGAGTGGAATAACACACCCTCTCTTCCTGTATAATCTCCTCCAGTTTCATGTCTGTAAATACTAGCTATAGATTGTTGACTTCCAAATTTTAACTTTAATATAGGCATCTCTCCTGATCTCCAGATTTGCTTAACCACACTGTACTATTTTTGATTTATGCAATAGACCAATTAGAATGTAAACAGATAAAAGACCATGAGTATGCCTCACTCACCTTTATTTCCACTGTGATACATCACTATAAAGGACTCAGTAAATACACCATACTGTATCAAATGCTAAGCAAAAGTATTATTTGAGAAGAAAATCGCCTGAGGAAACTTCCCTCCAAATCCCTTCACTTCAGTGGTTTAAGTGACTTCTCTCTAAGTTTTAATACCATTCCAATACTATCTAAAATGACATTTCCTAAACTTGGCTTAGAATCCTGTCATATCATATTGGCTGGTGCAACTCTCCGAACTTAATCTTTGATTTTGCCAAAGACGGCTCTGCACCTGGGTTCTCCCGCTGCAGCCAGGAGACCAGATGCAAAAAGACGTCCTGGCAGGTCTCCTGTTGGTTAAATAGAAAATCGATGTTCTTCTCTGTGATGCTTCATTGTGTACAGAAGTGTTAGTGCTTCTCTCTCTTTTATGAGCAAATTGCTATATTTTTATACTTTAGGTTGATATTTAAATAATGACGTTGATGCTGGATGTTGTTGATGCTGGCTTCTTTCAGCCTCTCTTTTCATTTATATTTTAATAATTGAATATTAACCACCTCACATGGTGGTTGTGAGGATTATAGCCAAATAAGATTCTGTATGTAACATTCTTCCTTGATTGATACAGTATATGTAAATGTTAGCTCAGAATTCATTCAGTAAATTTCTTTGCAATAACTTCAATGTACTGGTCAATATCTGTGTGCTGAAGAGCCCCCAAATTAAGTAAATAAACTAAAATACTGTATCACTTAATTTGAAGGGACTTGTGGTCTAATGATTTGTTAAATGACATTAACTATCTCTTGCATGCATTCAGTCCTTTAGATTCTTTCCAGTGCTTTCACATGCATTAGCTCATGAGTCCCTCATAACAAACCAGTGAGGTAGATAGAAGAGTAATTATTTCCCCCCTTTAAAAAAAAAGTAATTGCTCACCAAGGAAGTAAAATATTATACTTAAGTTTATACAATATTAGAATATTGGATTTCTGTGAAATAGATCAGTGCTTTCTCCACCAGAGAAGACACATTTTGTAAGAGGAAAATTGATTTTCACTTGAAAAAAACACTTTAATGTATGGATAATCTAAACAAGATTGCACTGTTAAGAAAGTCAAGAAACAAGCAATAACAAAAATCCTCCTCTTTATATCAGTTCTATATCAGTATCTAATTTGATCATGTTTATATTCATACCTAGCCCTAACTGACTATTTATTTTTACGTCTCCTATCAAAGACTCTGGGAAAATGCCATACATGGGAAGAAGGTAGAATTTAAATTGAACAGACATGTATTAAAATGTCAATTCATTCGTTTATTATGTACGTGATCTTGAGTAAATTTCATATCTTTTCTGTGCATTGATACGTATCTTTGGAAATGAAGACAATCATATCTAACTTAGGGAGATGTTATGATTTATGCAAAAAGCATTCCACAAATAGAAGTCACTCATACAATTCATATTTCTCCTAATCTTTTCATTTCTCCCCTTCCTCTCTTCACTTCACTTTCACCTTAAATATATAATGAATTTGTTTTGCATTTTGAGGTCCAAAGAGAAAATTTCATTATGTAAGGAAATGGGACTTCATGATCATCAGAGGTGCATTTTTTTAATTTAAGCAACTTATATGATAATGCAGGAAAGTTAGTTGAATACAAAGCAATCAAAGATAATCATTTAATATAAAACCTCTCAGGCATTTCAACCCTAGTGACTTTCTAGCATCGCCTAGCATGGCCTTAGTATATTTCCTCTTATTAAGAAATTCATACACAAATTCATTAACAAATGAAACAGCTCCAGGCTTTAATGCAACCTGAGTAATTTAATTTCAAGCCACAAAAATTCCAATAAGTTCTATGTTTATTGAGTTCTTATTATGAACATAGCACTATGATAATGCGAAAAAAAATAAGACATGCTCCTTGGCTCATTTAAAGGTACTATTATATCTAGGTGAAGAGATTTTGTAAACCACTGAAGCATTGGGAAACAATTGTTACAGAGGTAAATAATGTCAGTATCTGTCATACCATGGGCCAAAGAGAGGGAGCATTGGGTATCTCTAGTTTCATGGAGACTAAAAATTGAAACAAATGGATCTCTGAATGATACCAGCAGTGTAAAATGAAAATTCTACCACCCTATTTCAGAGGAAATTTGGTTTTATGGCTCCCTGGATTCTTGCCTGGCTCTACTGGAATCTTGTGCAGGTCTTCCTGCACAGCCAGGTGCAAATAATTCATGCGTAAACAGCTACCACCCAATCCTAAGACTCATGGTTGGACCTGAAAAAGCATTGGTCAGTTCCTCAGAAGTCATTTCACATTAGACTCAAGATTTAAGCCTGCCTGAGGCACGCTTCTCTGCAAAGAGTTCCCACTCTTTTGGGGAGTATAAACTGGGACAGGAGTGGGCTAAGGGAAGGAATGGCTGTTTTTCTCAATAAGCCTCGTGGAACTTTTTTAACCATTTAAGCTACCTACACCTGTGTAACCTATATAACCTTGCTAAAGGGAAAATTTATTTAAAAATCAATAATATTTTTTTAAAAACATTTAATTCTTTTTTCTAACACGTTTGTAGCGGTTTCATGGTTACCTGGCAACCTTCTGATTCAAATTTACCTCAGTGTATAAGATCTCATTGATAAGAGGAAAGTATGTCTTCTCCTTTCTAAAATGATTTGTTAAAATAAATGGACAAGGCATTCATCTGTGGTTGTTATATGAGATTGTTGACTTTTGTGTATTTATGATTTATATATATGCTGCATCCATACACATATAAAGTAGGAAAATATTAATAAAAAATACCATATGCAAGACTTTAATAGTACTAGAATCACATTATTTGGACTAAATATTACCATTTAGGTGACCTTCAGCAATTTTACTTAACTGTCTGGCTCATTTTTATCCTGCATAAAAGGATATGATGATGCTATAAATCTCACAGTTTCGGTGGGAGAATTACATAGTATGATGACATTTATAAGGTAGTTAGAATGTGCTCTGTCATTCAAAAAGCACTTAATAAATGGTATTTGTTGCTGTGGTTTTATGCTATTTCAGTTATTATGTTTACTGTTTACTTCTTTCTTAAAGTGATATTTGAACCTTACTGATTCTGTTACAGAATTCATATTTTCAGTATTTGTGGGTATATGGCTGTTAAATTTGTGGTACTACTGCTAATATAATTTTAGTATCAATTTTGTTACTATTCATTATGCAGCCTTGAGCAAGTCACTTCCTCATCCAGTGACTAAGTTTTACGTATTTAAAAAACAGTGGGTTTAGATAACATGAGAGCGAGAACTTCTACTTCCACTGTTTCCAGTGAATGATGTTAAAATAATATTGCAGTCTCGTGCATGTATACTAACAAATAGCTAGATCCAATATTAACCATATCTTTGTTGAAGAATCGTATATTTTATATCTTTGTGAGGTAAGAAATTCTTACCTTATTCCACGTTGAAAAACCTCTAACAATCTGTGGAAAAGCAATTAGGTAAAATGCCACACTCTGTTTCCAAAACTGTTATTTACATTGTAGGGCAGATACAGATATTTCTTTGTAATGTACACATACATACACAAACACGCATACATATTCCATTTTCTCATGGCATATTATAAAATTTCCCTTTATTTCTTGAAAGCAGGATATGTGTGGGTAAAACTTTGTGTTTCACTACAAGGAAGTCTGCTGATAAATGATGTCTTTAGATAAAATAGAGGAAAGGATGTTTTTAGAATTTTTGGAGTAAAGAAAATGTCTCTTTTAGAGAAAATGTTTATAAGAAGGTATGTTGTGACATAAAGAATAAAAAGTCATGTTAAGAGAATAAATATAAATATTCCTAATTTAAGGACAACTCAAATTATTCAAGTCCCCACTGTGATGGTATTCGGAGTTGGGATCTTTGGGAGGTAACTAGGCTGAGATGAGGTCATAAGAGTGGAGCCCCCATGATGAGATTAATGTCTTTATAAGAGCATGAAGTGACCAGAGACAAAGTTTCACTACACTTCACATCTATTTTCCCTTTTTATTAACCCTGTGCATTAGTATAGTATATTTGTCTCAATTAAACAATGTTGACACATTTTTAAATAAAATCCATACTTTATTTCGATTTGTTTAGATTTGCTTAAATGTCCTTTTTCTTCTCTCATAGGATCCCACCCAGAATGCCACATTATATTTAGCCATCATCTCCTTAGGCTCTTGGCTGTAACAGTTTCCCTGATTTCCTTGTTTTTGATCACCTTGACAGTCTTGAGACACTACCAGGTACTCCATGACCATCTTTTATATTTCCTGTCCTAGTTGCAGATTGGCCATTTCTCCAAGGAACCCTGATTCTTCTATTGAGGAATGACTTTAGAGAACAAGATTACTGTAGCTTTACAGTAAGTCTTGAAATAAGATAGTATGAATCCTCCAACTTTGTTTTTCTTCTTCAACATCGTGTTGGATATTCTAGGTGTTTGCCTTATTATATAAACTTTAGATTCAGTTTGTTGGTAACTACAAAATAAGTCAGATTTTAATTGGGATTGCATTCAATAAATAGATCAAGTGGGGAAAAATTGAAGTCTAAAAAATATTGAGCCTTCTAATCAATGAACATGGAGTATCTCCCCATTTATTTAGATCTTCTTTGACTTCCTCCATCAGAGTTATTTTATTTTTCCACAGATAGATCCTGTATACGGTATTTTGTTATTTTTGGTTCTACTATAAATAATATTTTTATTATTTCAAATGCCAATTTTTCATTATCTTCTTCCTGAGCTTAGCAGAAAAGCCAACTGAAAATTTTTATTGAATTGCACATACCCTTATGCACATTCATACAATAAAACACCATCACTATATTTGACTAGTGTCTACTGTCAAAGGTCTGTATGTATTAATATGGAAAGTAGGTCATGGTAATCGTTCAATAAAATGGTAACAAGTTATTAATGAGCTGTCTTTGTCTAAAAATTATATACCTACACATTTAGAAAAGCATGAAATAAATCCCAACACATTAATAAATGATATTTTTGAGAATGAGATATGGGTAGTATCTTCCTTTGGGCTTTATTATAACTTTCAATTATTCTTCATTGATCAAGCATTATTATATAATAAAAAATGAAGCATTAAGAACATTCTCATAAATTGGTATCAAGACTTACATAAATCAAAACTACTTGTTTCACAACTCTGAGAAATTTCAGTATCAATCATCTTGAGTCTGCTGCTCTAGAAATCAATTACCAGACCCTAAAATAGAGGTGAGGACACATCCTTACATAGTGGTAAGAGCTCCAGCCTTTACAACGGGGAATTTAGCTTGATTCCTTGTACCACCAACTGTAGCTCCATGACGTTGCCAAGTTACTAAACCCCAATGGATCCCAGTGGTTTTAGATCTCTAGCTAAGCTAGGATTCTTATAGGGTTAATTCTTCACTCAACGGTTCATGCAGCGTATGCCTTGAAATAATTTAGGCATGAAATAGTTTTTGAATTAAGGCAATCTTAGGAATACCTAATGTACTGAATATTCACACTGTGAAATGCCCAGACAAAAGCAGGCCAACTTTATGTAGTACTGCTGCCAAATAAATAACAGCTTAGCATATTGCCTAAAATGAGCACTTTACCTTGTTTGTGTTTGCAAAGAAAACATTATTACTGTCAGTCAGATAGACACACTCACACACAAGCACATACATATGTCCTTTAAAACCCGATACTTGTCTCCTGTTCTGTAACTATTTGAATCTCAAAGAGTAGTTATTTTTGTTAGGTTTATAATATTTATATAAAAAATGTATTCTTTTTAAATGCAGTTCTCTGAACTGTGACAAATGTCATGAAAACACTACCACAATCAAAAAATAGTATATTTCCCTCACTACCCCCAAAACTTCCCTTATGTTTCTTTATCGTCAACTGTCCCATCAACACTTAACCCCTGGGCATAACTAAACTGATTTTGCCCCAATAGTTGTGGCTTTTCCAGAATTTCATAATATTGAACCATATAGTCTATCTGCCTTTGTTTCTGGCTTCATTCACTTAGCATATAGGTTTTAGAATCGATGTTGTACATAGATCAGTAGTTAATCCTTTTTAATTACTGAGTAGTATTTCATTGTATGGACATGATGAGTTAATCCATTCAAACTATCACAGACATGGTTTGCTTCCAGTGTGTGTGTGTATGTGTGTGTGTGTGTGAATACAGATGCTCTCAATATTACAGTACACATCTTTGTATGGACATATATTTTCATTTCTTTTGGGTAAATATCTATGAGTGAGATCACTGAGTCATATGATGTATGTTTAATTTTATAAGGAATTATCGAGCATCTTTCCAAAGTAGTCATATTATTTTGCATTCCAAACACTGGTAGTGGAGAGTCCCAGTTGCTCTGCATCCTTGTCAGCACTTAGTACTGTCAATATCTTATCTATTCTATAACTGTGGTCTGATATCTCATCATGGCTAAATTCGCCTTTCCCTGACAAATAATCTTGAATGTTTTTATTTGTGCTTATACAAAATCTATATATATTTTTTGGCCAACTGGCTGTTTATATATATTTGCCATTTTGAGGGGATTATCTTCTTATTTAGTTTTGAGAGTTACTCATATGTTCTGTATACAAGTGCTTATCAAATATGTATTTTGTAAGTATTTTCCATATTCTATAGCTTTCCTTATTTTTAACACTGTTTCTTGACGTATGTATAGAACATACAAACATAGGGGTTGTCATAACAATATACCACAAATTTGGTGGCTTAAAACAATAGACATTTATTCCCTCACAATTCTGGATGCCAAAAGTCTGGAATCAGCATCCTTGACCAAAATCAGGGTATTGACAGGGTTGCACTCCTTCCAGAGGCTCTAGGGAGAATGAATTCCTTGCCTCTTCCAGGTTCTGGCAGCTTCTTTGGCTTGTTATTGCAGCACTCCCATCTTCAAGGCCAGCATCACCAAATATCTCTGATCTGTCTTCACATTGCCTTGTCCTTTATGTGTTTGTGTCAAATCTCCATCTGTTCTCACTTATAAGGACACTTGTGATTGCATTTACAGGCCACATCGATAATCCAGGATAAACCCTCCATATCAAAATCCTTAGCCTAATCATGTCTACAAGGACTTTTTTTTTCCATGTCAGGTGGCATTCTTTGGTTCCAGAGACTGTGGTGTGGATATTTAGGGGGACCATTTTTCAGCCTATCACACATTCGAGAATCAGCTCAGCCACATCTGCAAAAATTTCTTGGTTGTTTTGCATTGTATCTGTTGATCGATTTGGGGAGAAATGACATCTTTACTATGTTGAACCTTCCACTCTATGAGCATGACTCTCCATTTACTTGAGTCTTCTTTGATGTCTTCCATCAATCAATGCTTTGTAGTTTTCAGAATACAGATTCTGTACATATATTTCTGGATTTTTACTTAAGTATATTTTTTTGAATGTACAAAATAAATGTTGAATTCTAATTCAAATATAATATTTAGTAGTTAAAACTGAAGAATAATTATGCATTTAGCTTGAATGTTACAATATGTATTAGTATGAACTCAAACGAATACTTCAGTATTATGTAAGGAAGAGTTTTAAGTTACATTGGGCAACTCAATAATTTTGATTGTTGTAGCAATATAATTTGGTAAGGATTTATATAGAATTAAATAAGTTTCAATACCTTTTGCAGCTATGATTTTTACTCACACCTGTGAGTAAAATAAGCATGCTTTTAAGGCAAATGCCAATGTCTCTTCTGGAATTGAAAACAGTATTTCACAAACATTCTCTGTCTTGAAATGAGTTTATATTTATTCTTCTACTTTCTGAGTCTCTCAGTGTTCATTAAGAAAGTTGTCAAGTTGTCACAATTTCTTCTTTTCTTTCTTTCTTTTTTTTTTTTTACTTCCATTTGTGAAGAAAGCAGAGTGAGAGTTGGGTGTGGTCAGATCTCTTCTTACACTTATCTGCTGTGGAAAATATTTAGCTCAGGAAACCAGGGCAGGAACTCCAGTGAAGACGCTGGGAAATGTCTTCGTTCTAGAACATGAGTCCCATACTTGGAGTTGACAAAGTTGTTGGAAGGTAGCAATGAAAGGACTGTGCATCTCCTGAATGCTTGCTCTGGACCTGCCCTGGGAGCGAACATTATATAGGGACGTGAGTTTGTGAGCTACCACCAACACTTCTATAAAAAATTGATTTGGATTATTTGCAACAAGATTTTACAAATAACTGAAATTGGAAAGTTTCCTATGGTAAGACCTCTAGAGGTTAAAAAAAAAACCCAAAAGATTAACACTAGAAATACATTTACTAGAATTTTGGATTTGCATAAACGTATGAATTTAATAGAGGAAAAATAAATTTAAAAAGTTCATCGTTAACAATAACAGTATCTTGTATCAAAAACTTGAGACCAATATTATTCTTACAATATTTATTTCTCACAGCCACATGGCGATGGAGCTGAAGAGCCACTGGGTTGATTAACTTGCTTAAAGTTACTAACACTTCGAAGGGCCAAGTTAGAATTCAAGTTCAGTTCTAATGGTCTAAAAGCCAGACTATTTCCATGGCAGCATGCTATTATTTCTTCATAGATGTTTGCTAGGCAGGAAACCTTACCAAACATGGTATATAGTAGGGGAACCAGATGGAGATGAAATAATAATAGAAGGATTTGTTGGTAATAAAAATGTTAGGAATCTATCCCAAAGTCTTCACTTCTCTTTCTTGAAAAGCCTACCAACGAAGATGGAGGAATGAGATGAAAATGCCTAAAACTGACCTGGACACAGAATAGCTTTTTCACAGGCAAAAGAGTAACATATGTATTGATTACCTAGCCAAAGAAGAAGAGGTTAAAATTTGACCTTTGTTTAGGAAACAACGTTTGTTCTTTTCCATTAAAGAATTTCTTATTCTCCCTCTTTGGATTACCATATATAAATACTGCCTTTAAATTATTTTCCATATTAAAGGTTAAAAGATTTTCTTCCCATAAAGTATGTCTATAATTTACAACACATTAGTGCACTTTTATATTTATATTTTACTCTAAACACCATATTCTCAGCTTAGGGTCTATTATTATGTCTGATAAAACTGAAATGAGAGCATTAGAGTTTGGATTTAGTGAGGCATGGGACCTGCAGGGACTATACAATGCATTCTTAAAAAGTTAATCCCATATAGCCCTTGAGGACTTGTGTATTCCATATTTCAAGTAATCTAATTCATGATTCTTGTTTATATGTAAAAGTAGGGGACATTATATGATTAATATATCTGCCTTATTTAAAATAAAGAACAATTTTATTTTCTGTTAAAATAGCATTGGTATGCTTCATTCATATTAAATATATTGAAACATCAGCCTTTTTTACTGCAAATTCTAATCCTCTTATAAGAATTCTGGACAAAGTAATGTCATGATCTTTATCCCTCATGGATGTTTACCTCCTGGACTTAGTTTCTTAGTTTTAAGAATATTTTCTAATTTCTAGTAATTAATTGTATGTTTAGATAAAAATCAACAAAGTACTTACCAAGCAAAATATTTTCCTCAAAATGTGATCATAATATAATAAAATTTGAATTTGATTAAGCTCCTGTGAAATTCACATTTCAGAATTTATTCTCCACCATACTAAGTGATGAAATTACAGAGAATATAAATTAAATAAGATCTAGGCCAGCAGAATGCCACCTAAAACTACATAATAACCTTTATAAGTTTATTGTACTATAGCTGAAGTTCTCATACACTTCTTATTTTATAAAAATAAAGTTGATTATAGTAAGACTTGGCATCAACTTCCTCTTCTTTTGCATAAAATTTGGAGAATTTTTCTAAATTGTTCATGGATAAAAGGACTGACATTTTAAAAATGAGAGTCGTATTGAAGTGAGATTTATTCTCCTATAATGACATTAAACAAACTCCCACTTGAAGTCACCCAGACCAAAGGTTTTTGTAACGGAAGACATTGTAAAGTCATCTGGAACAGTCAGATGTCATTTTCAGGTCATCCTTTCCAGTACAGGGTTAACAGGAAAAAAAATTCAATGTTTCATTTTCCTGACACACTAAGCCAATTTAAATACTTTTTGTGAATGTACAATATGGAAATGTGTTCTCATAAAAGCATAGTTTAAAGATTAGGAAGTTGGCTTGCATTACTAAAGGATGGGTATTCCGAGAGAACCGGTACTGGGCAAAGTACGGGAAATTAAAAGATAATGAGATAACAATGTCATGGGAACATTTGAATGTATATTTTCACCCTGAGATCTGAGCACCATCTGTCATCCTTTTCGGCCTATGACTCTACTGGGAGAAAAGGTGAAAAGAGTTTGGGGATTTACATTTCAGTTCCCAGGTAAATAAGATTAAGATTCAAACAAAATTCTAACTTTGAGAGGAGGAAAGGTGCCATGGTGAGGCACTTGGGTAGTAAGAGTAATAATCCTGTGGGCAAGGGCACATGGCATTACCTAATTTCTTTGAAAGAAATCTCCCTGGGGTTTTTAATTGACAGCCCAGTTTAAGATTTTCTGTTTGGTATGTTGAAGTTGTACTCAGTTTCTTGAATTTAAGAGCAGAGAAAGTATCCAGAGCTAGGGAAGAGGGCAAAGTGTAACTGAGAGGGGTGAAGAAAGGTAACAGGAACAAAGGAGTTAGGGAGGGACGTGCAGAAATCAAGTGGGAGAAGGAATGAGTCATGGAGTCCAGACTAGAGATGGGGAAAGATGAGCAATTACAAGAACATGGTTAGGCTTTTGTAGTTGAAGAAATATGAGAGGCTGTCATCTAAATTAATCAGTTCAGATCTTCAGAAGATGACAAGTCCATCTCTTAGCCTAATAATATTCACCTGCAGTCATGCAGTCACAGAGGTGGGAGGGCTCCATGTGATTGCATGAATGGAGTGAAAGAGTGATAAAGATCATTGGAGCTCAGGAGATCAAATAGTTGAAAGAAAGTTCCTGCAAGGATTATCATCACTGAGTATGAAGTTAGAATAACTCAGGATGACAGTAGGAATTAAGAAATGAAAGAGATAATATTTTTAAATTAATTAGTTAACTATCAATCCCTGCCAATCAGTCATTGAGGCTTTTTCATAAATATGTTTAATTATGTAGCAGTCATGACTGTCCAAGCTAATCATTCCCAGTTTTTAATTGCTTTGAATGTGGGAAAGCTCTTGAACGTATTGAGATGGAAGTTTATTACTGGAGAACTTTTTCCTATCTATAATCATTACTATAATCATTTCCAGAAAAGATCAGGCAACTGTGTTAACTTTTGTACGTATCTGTGGGGATAGACTGGTTGTAGAAAGGAGAGGTCCTGGCACAAGCAGGTAGAGAGCCAGGTAGAAGGAAATGACCTCCTCCCCAGGTCCTGACTTCTGATCAAGCGGCCTCTCCCCAACAAATGGAGACCTCTAGTTTCCATACCAGGCATAATTATAAAGAATCAAGAGTAGATCATCTAGACAGCGGTCTGAAACCAACCAGCCCTTGACCCACCTGGATTTCTAAGCATAAAATGCGAAAGTGCAAATGTGAGTTTTGGTTTAAATCAAAGGTAGCCATACATACGCTGACACAGCACAACAGTGCTAGGATTGTGCTGCTTCTGCACATGATGATAGGCTTAAAATGTAAAGCCAGTTGTCCCACTAAAGACGGGATCGCTGTGGTTCAGAGGGGTTAAGTGGTGCGATCTCTTCTGGTTAAACTGCCAGAGGGAACCCAGGATGCAAGATCTGCTGACCCTCCATAATCTTGTGACATTTCATCACTTGCTTTTGGCAAACGCTTTCTTCTTCCTTTCTCATCCTTCTGTTTTACTCTTCTCTTTCCTCCATCGTGTCCTCTTGTACTATCTTCTTCATCTTGTACTACTCTTTTCTACAGTTTGAATCTCTTTCTGTCCATCACAAATGGAATAATCCTGACAAGAATCTCTCGATCGCTGCTAAGGAACGCTGTGGCTCCAAGGAAGTTGAGATGATGCAGGTGCTCAAGGCTGTACACTGTCCCTTTGTCACTGGATATGGAATTCTTAGGACACACAAATATATACTCGCAAAAGGATATAATTAAGCTAATACTCAACTGCTTATGTTGATTTATGTAACGTCATGTTTTCAATGTGTTTATAAATGGAGCTTTTATCCTTGTTCCGCCGTGAGTAATTGTTTCCTTGTCAGTTTCCATCATAGCTGCAGTCTGTGCTAAGGACTCAAAGACACAAAACATGTATCTGTCTTTGTTTTATGTCTTAAGAGATGTATTTTCTTAATGTTTCTCATTGTTGTTCAGTTAAGAGGTTTCTATGATCACTTTATAGAAATATATTTTAAGACTCTGCTTGAACTTTCCAGGATTGAAAATTCTGATCAATGTGTCTGACTCATTCTTCATTTTCTGCTTAACTTTGTTTGCTCTAGACTTGCTAGGTCACCGAAAAGCCAGTGGGAATTAGCTCCAGAAATTTTACCTCTGAGGCTGAGTTGACTTTTAATGTTTTTTTAAAAAAATGATGGCAACTCAGGGCCGGCCTGGCCGCATAGTGGTTAAGTTCACGGGCTCCGCTTTGACAACCCAGGGTTCGCAGGTTTGGATCCCAGGTGCAGACCTAGCACTGCTCGTCAAGCCATGCTGTGGTGGCATACTACCTAAAATAGAGGAGGATTGACCCAGATGTTAGCTCAGCAACAATCTTCCTCAAGCAAAAAGAGGAAGATTGCAAACAGATGCTGGCTCAGGGCTAATCTTCCACACACACACACAAAAATGTATTAATAATATAAAAAAAAGATGGCAACTCCAAATAAATGTTACAAGTGAAATACCTTAATTGAAAGTATTCATAAGAGATTAATTTTAATTTGTAGCTAAGGTGCTGGCAACCCAGAGCTTTCACAACAGAAAGGATGTGACATCTGAGTTTAGGCGTCATGCACTATGGAAGCTGGGATCCTATACTCCCACAGAAACTGTGGGACAGAGGCGCTATTCTTCCTGATGACTACATTTCAAAGGAAAGGCTTTCAGGTCTCTCCAGAGCTGTAGGACATACATATACATTTCAAGGAACAGAGGAAGGATTCACAATTGTAAGCCCTTTTTAGTAAATGCTCTAAGAAAGGGAGGTCAGAGGCCTATGTCAGGTGTTGGCTAGAATAAACAGTAAATTCTTTTGGTAGCCTGGAGCCTTCTCAGGCAGGTCCTTTAAGAGGAGCTAGGGTCATCCTAAGGAAGCGGCCCTGGACCTATTCGAAACTATGTTAGTGTTTAAGTCTTTTAATGAAGTTGAAGAAGATGGACTGGGGGACTGGGTGAAATCGCTTGTGCTGAGATTCTGTAGTTTTTATAGGCCAAAGTTGAATCTTAGTTAAGAAGAATGTTCAGAGGACCTTGACTAGAGTTTGGTTAAGGTTTCTGGCACACAGTAGGTGTATACAAAATGCTAAAAATCATCACTCTTATCTAAATTGAAATTCCTTAGTAATCTCACGAGTTAGTTATTAATCTTTCACAAAAGACAACTGAATGTGAGTAGATTATCTAAAGTCACAATCCTAAACAGCTTTCCACTGTGTCATTTCCTCCAGCTCCTTCTGGTCCTGTCACCCACCACCTTCACAGAATAACAGCCATGAAAACAGGAAAAAAAGATAAGAAAAAACTTGTTGGACTGAAATTCAGGGTGCCTCATTCACACACATCAACATTTTACCTAAATTCTTAAAATATCTTCAAACTGGCTTCCCTATGACCAGTACTGTCACTTTCTAGGTATTCTCCAAAGTGGTAATAGTGCTGCCTTTTTAATAAACAGTTTGATTTTTCACTCACCTCTGCAAATGTGTGCATGCACAGACACACACACACACATACTCTTCTTAGCTTATAATAAGTAGGTTTTCGTGATCAGATACCTACCTTTTGCTTCAGCTTCTTCTCTTGCCCTCTTTTTTTCTTGCATTAATTTATCACCACTCTTTGAATAGCATTTGATCTGACATAGATTTCCTCAATCACTCTCTCTCCACACCTGAATCAAATAAGCACTCTTTCTTCAAGAACCCTCATATAGCTAACCTCCTCTTTTAAGCCTTCCTTGACTCCCAGACTTAGCACCCCCTCGGTTTGCACTTTAAAAACATTCTCTGGGTAATTTAGTTATAGTATTTGCCAAATTATACTGGGATATATCGATGTTTAAGTATCTATTTCTTTCAATAACATCTGAGTGCTAGAAAGGCAAAGTTTTCTTTGTTACTCAATTTCTTAGATTAACAAGAGATCTGACACATAGTAAATAATATATGCTAAATGAATGAATGGATAAATTAAAAAAGTGAATAATAAAAGCATAAAATATTATAAAGGTTCACTGAATGCTTATGCAATGTGAATCTGTGAGCTAGACATTGCAGCTCCAAATACAAATGGGGAAGGTAATTTAAGCATTTATGTAAAGCTTTGAGTGTTTCTTCCATTTATTTAAAATAATATGTGCCCAACTGAACTTCAACCTGGGTTAATTTGTGCTCTGTTATTAACTACTTTTTGTCTAAGTATTGTCATCTAGTATTCTATATGGTTTAGCATAAAAATCACAGAATGGAAGGGCCAGCCCATTGGGGTAGTGGTTAAGTTCATGCCCTCTGCTTCTGCCACCCAGGGTTTCTTGGTTTGGATCCCAGATGTGGACCTACACACTACTCATCAAGCCATGCTGTGATGGCGTCTCACATACAAAATAGAGGAAGATTGGCACAGAAGTTAGGTCAGGGACAATCTTCCTCAAGCAAAATGAGAAAGATTGGGAATAGATGTTAGCTCAGCACCAAACTTCACCAAAAAAAAGAAAAGAAAAACACAGACTGGAAAACAATTTGATTAAATGAGAAAATCTCTGCAAGCTTCAAGTCCCAAACTTATTATTTATTTACTTGTGGAGGCTGCAACCTTTTCTCCAAAGAACCACTCACTCATTTAGAGATCTTAAATCCATTGCTGAAAATTAGCACACAAACCAGGGATTGAAACATGCAGGAATCAAATTTGGCTGAAGACAATCTAGATCTAGTCCATAAAAACTACAAATAAATGGGAAAGAACAGACAACACCAATGCTGCCATTCTGAGCAGCTGACGGTGACCATCCTTAAGCATTGTTGCTAGACGGATGTCTTAGTGAAAACTATAGAGAACTGTAGGTGTAGTTTTTTCAGTTAGACACCCCAAAGTACAAAATTGCAAATGTCCCTTCCCAAAGTATACAGTATACAGAACTTAAATAACACATTCTCTGAGCCTTGGTGACTTGCTAAGTGATCTCTCAGGTGATCTTCCAGCCCTAAAGGAAAGGCTTAGTTTGTGGAAGACGAAACATTTAGGGGCTTGAGATTCCCAAGAATCAGACCTAAAGTTGTTTGATAGACATTATAAAATTGTTGCTATGCGGGGACAGGGCCACCTGTACGTTGAGAGACATTGGTTTCAGATACTAACGGTATGACCTTGAGCTGTTATTTAAGCTTTCTGAACCTCAATATCATAAGCCAGAAGATCACATTCTTCTCTCAAAGACTATATTTGAAATTATATCATTCCTTTGTTCAACTTGACATGTACACACATTATCTGTCTGTCTATCTATCTATCTATCATCTATCATGCATCTGTGGTTTGCAAAGCACAGTGGTAGAAGTTGAGGGTTATCAGAAATTCTTTTTCTTGTGATAAGAACTTTTAAGATCTGCTCTCTTAGCGACTTTCAAATATACACTACAGTATTATGAACTATAGTCACTCATGCTGTTCGTTATACCCCTAGAACTTAGTAATCTTGTAACTGGAAGTTTGTACTTTTTGACCACCTTCACCCACTCCCCCCATGCCCAACCCCCACCTCTGGCAACCAACAATCTGTTTTCTGTTTCTATGATTTGAGGATTTTTAGATTCCATGTATAAGTGAGATCATACAGTGTCTTTCCTGTCTGACTTTTTTCACTTAGCCTGATGCCTTCAAGATCCATCTTTGTTGTTGTAAGTAGAAGGATTTTCTTTTTTATGACTAAATAATACTCCATTGACATACACACAACATTTTCTTTATCCCTTCATCCATCAATAGACACTTAGGTTGTTTCCATGTCTTGGCTATTGTAAATAATGCTGCAATGAGCATGGGAGTGCAGATATCTCCATGAAACAGTCATTTCCTTTCCTTCAGACAAATACCCAGAAGTGGGATTACTGGATCCTATGGTAGATGTATGTTTAATTTTTTGAGAAACCTCTATACTGTTTTCCATAGTGGTTGTACCAATTTACATCCCTACCAACAAAGGCTATAACTAAAATTATGTTATTCTTATATAAAAGGAAAAACTAGAAATTAATAAAGACTTTAGAGGCTAGAGATTTAGACGGTAAAATGTTCATTGGGATATTAAAGCTGTGTGTGTGTTCTTACTGTTATCATTAGAAATGAATCCTTAGACCCATCCTCTCCTACACCCAAAATAGGATAATGTGAATAAGTGCCCTTCTCCAAAAAAGGCAGATGAACTTTCCCGTATTTTTAAAGACCAGGTAAATCATTTGTGATGTGGTATGAATTATAAAGAAACATAATCTGCAGTTTGTGTTAAAGATGAAACATGTACCTCTAAAAATGTAAAGTGCCACGTGTAGAGAAAATTCCTCCTGAATACTGCTCGCTTTTCTTCCCGCTAATTTTAGAGGTGTTACCACACAAAACCTGCCTCCATTCAAGATGCAGTGATTGCCAGTGTTTGAATCAGATGGCACTGATAGAATGTGATGAGTTTGTACCGATAACACATTTTAAAATAATTTTTGCTAAAAATATGCTCTGTAAGACTTAATTAACAAGCAGAGTTCCCAGTTTATACTTGAGATATAAACAGAAAATATATTTTAAAATCTTTATTGCAAGCTTGTATGAAAATTGAATGTTCAAATGAGTAGAGTTGTGTAAGTCACCCTTCTGCCTAGACAGCTTGGCTGAAAGGGAAGTAGACTAGGAGAGGAGTTGGTGACAAATGTGATACTTTATCACCTGTGACCTCATGGAAACACTTAATGACTCTATCAGTGAGTGAGCTCAATCACACTATATTGTCATTCTTTCTGTGTCTTATATGTTGACTCAGAGGATGAAGCCTGTGCACTGTTACTAGGTTGTTATACCTGGGAATTTGGGCTGCAGGGGCAATAGGTAGGAAGAGGGGATTGAGTCAATTCTAAAGTCTTGCAACACCTAGAGCTTTATAACTGTGATAAATCTACATGAGTTTCATGACATCCTCCAACAGCAAGAGTCTCTCCCTCCTCTGCCGGTTTGACTATTCTTAAAATGCCGAGCAGACTAAGAGAGCCACAGAAACACAGACACCTGCTTGGCAGTGGGGAGTGCTTCTGTGGATGGGGAAAGCATAGGTGTCCCTGTAGGGAGAAGTGTTTGGTATTTTTTATCATCCACCCCAGGAAAAGTAAATCCTCTTGCACTTATTCTATTACAGTACTTACAGGTGTTCACCTGATTTTCTCCCCTAGCACATATTCTGTGGTCTTCTGGAAGGTGGGAACCAATTTAATTTGGGGGCTGGCACAGAGCAGGACACAATGAATAGGGACAGAAGAGAGGAGAGGAGGAGAGAGAGGAGAGAGCATAAGAGGAAAAATGAGAAAAGGAAAAAAAGGGAAAGAGAAAGGAGGAATTTAGGGAAAAAATACTTTAGCTTAACAGTACTAAGTCATCATTTGTTTTCCCAAAATACTGTCTTTCCATCTGCTTGTCATATTAGAGATGTCCAAAAAATAGCATCTGCTTAAGTATCTGCTTTAAAAATACTTTTTATATAAATTACCAGATTTAATTTTAAACTGCAAAGCGACGCTTTGAGGTTGGTATTATAAGAAAGGTAAATACTATCTTCTTTATAAAGAGAGAAACAAAAGCTCATAGGTATAAGGTCAGATTACAAATTCTGTTCTGCAAGATTCTACTTAGTTCTCAAGGTTCTGTTCCATCTCACCTCCTTCAGGATGCCCACCACGACAGCCTCAGTTCACAAGGCTTTCCTGGGTCTCTGGACAAACAATAGAAAGTAAGGATTTAGTCCTTAAGCGAATACTGCTCCTTAGTTCTATGTCTTGTCTATGTACCTTCTTTCCATCTAGATAATGAACTCTTAGGTTATGCCATGTCTTTAAATATCTAGGCAAAATCTGATAAAGAAAAGGAACTGAATAGCTATTTTTCAATTTTGGGCCAGAGAGGAGCGCATGATATACAATTATGAGAAACACACATCATTTAAATAGATCCTGATTCAAATGTTTAACAAGCACTTAGAATTCCAGAGTACTTTATAGTCCGGTGAGGGGCTCCTGCCATGCTTATCTCTATCTTGGGTATATATTGATATCTGTATATCTTTGTTAAAAGTTAAAATATACTTAACCTCTGCTTACATAAACAGTCTTTTACAGTGGTTCTCCCTTTAAATGTGTCTTCTACTTGGCTATCAACACATTCTTTCCATAATTATTTCTGTAACGTTCACTTGCTTAAGTCATCTCAATGGTGCCCTGGTGCGTAAAGGATAATTCAAATTCCTTGGCTCATCATACACAGAAGTTGCCGTTCTCGAAGTGTTCAATCTACTTTCATGTTTCTCTGTCTTCTTCCTGTGCCCAAGATAAGTTTTCTTTACTTGGCAAATTTTTCCCATCCTTTAAGGTCAAACTCAGGTGCTCTATCCTTTCCAAGGTCTTCTCGGGACAAATTGCCCTCTCTATTGTAGCACTTTGTGCCTTTATCATTCATCACTATTTTTCTTCCATATAGATAAATACTGTGCTTGGCACATCACTGGTGCTCAGTAACTCTATGTAGAATAAGAGAATAAGTTAACTAATTAACTCATGAGTTAGTCAACTATCTAATTAAGCAGTTTCTTCTCTCCTCTGTGTCTAATTTGCACTTCCAATGGAATAGTATCATTGTTGAAAATATGCTCCGAGGACATTTTCAGTGCTGACGTTCTAAATGTCTACATTACTAATGAGATAATATTGCTAGTGTAGTAAAAAGCATTGTTCCCAACCCAACACATTGCAAAATTTAGTAGGTCAAGTAATTTTGAGAAAGGTGCACGTTCCCCCAGTGTCTCCTTGGACATGCACGTTAGCACATGAAAGGCTAGATAAGGCCCACGATAACAAAACATGTTTAACTTCCTTGAACTTATTAATTTCAAAATCTGAGTAAGTAATGAATTGTGTGGATTGTTTCACATTACCCACATTAACATCTCAAAGTCTAGCCAAAGATTCCCTATGTTAAAATAAAGCAAAAAACCAAGCTAAGTCGCCTTTAACATTTCAGATAGGAAAGAAAATGAGAGTGATGGGTTCTACATTGTTGTATGAGCCTAGCACTGACTAAGGTACCATCTTTCCCACTAAGTAATTACACAATGCTGTGAGAGAAACATGACTGACCATGGGGAAGAAAAAAGAAAATAAAGAGGAAACAGAGAAGTTGGGGACTTCCTTGAAGTCATTCAGATATTAGTTGGGGAGACTGGGATTGGATGCTGTTCTTTTATATTCTGTTTCATTTGATGTAGAGGTTATTTTTAATTTCATATTGCATCTCATATTTTAACAGAGTTCCACGTGTCCTTGGATGTGGAGGCAACTTAATTTCACATCGCATAATGTTTTTAAAAATTTAAATAACTATACTTAGAGGAGCCATGCTGGCTTATTTTTTCAGAAAGCTCTTTTAGGTGTAGGAACACTTTCTAAACTGTGGAATTGTTGCTTGCAGAATTACTACTCACAGAATGACAACCAAGCATTTTAACAATATGAAGCTTCATTATGATATGCTTGAGATATTAAAAGCAATGGTAATAATGTTAAAGATTTTGAAGAGATTAAGACCCATTATAAACCCAACATTTAAACAACATGCCCATTGGGGATTACCTAGAGTGGCAATAACTTTTCTGAGTAACAATCTTTTTAATAAAACATACTGGAAAAGGTAAAATTTCCAAGCTTAAATGTTAATGGTGGGGATAATATTAAAGCTTTGATTATATTTCTAATTTTCTTTGAAGGTCTCTCGCACTAAAATTTTATTTGAAAGTAATATGTAAAAGGAAATAACAACGCATTTGTAAATAAAAGCCTGATTTGGTTTACCTCATTTTTGGACAAGTAAATTACCTTTTCTGGTTCTTAGGCTCCTTCATGGCAAAACATTTCTCCTGCTGTGTCAGTCAAGGCCCTACCTCCATCTGTGAGCCTGCTGGACTGTAATGTACGCAAAAGGGAGAAGCAGCCTCGTGAGAGAAAGCAAGCTAGGCAGGGAAAGTACAGACATGGGGACATCCCTGACCTCTCCTTCTCTGGTGTCCTAATCCTCTGATGGTTGGCTAAAAGACCTAGAGAAAAAAGTTTTAGGGGCCAGCAGCCCCCTCTAGAGCAGAGTAGAGCAAGGAAAGCAGAAGATGGATCTGAGAATTAGTTAATAAAGGAACAGCACCCACACCTTTTATTATAAAATTATTGTTCCGATCAAAATGTGTTCAGAATAGTAATAACCTACACTTGCCTAGAACTTTATAGTTTACAAAGCACAATCACCTTATATCACTTAACTGCCCTGATAAATCTGTGAGATCATTGTCATTGACAAGGAAACTCGTGTTCAGAGAAGAGAATTAGTTTATGCAAGATTACACAGAAGAGGGAATTGTGGGATTTGAATTCAGATCAATATCTCCTGTTTTTCTCTCTCTGTCTCTACATATATACACATACATACATACACTTTATAGATACATGTTCATGTTACTTATATACATATACACAAATTTGCATAGCATTTTATACCCTTGTATATCATTTATTAATTTCAAACAGGAACACATATTACTTTTTTAAATGTTTGTCTAAATGTAGGAAGATAAAATATATGCTCCTCCTCAAAGGGGCTTGGCAACCTATAAGCAATTCCAATAACTTCAAATGATCACATTAATCTTTTAAAATAATCAGAATGGCTGACCTTTAGAACCAGAGGGTTCTTTGCTAAGAAATTTCACTCACTATGAACCTCAATGGTATTATATCATTATATAATTATGGATTATATCATTAATTTTTAGCAAAATATAACTAGCACTCTGGTTTCCTCCATGTCAATTCAGTATTATTTCCACTGCCTGTTAAGCCCCCGTATACGCCTATAGCCACCTACTGTGACATTTACTGGTGAAGTTTCTGCTTAATCCCTCTTTGTCCTGCCACGGTTATGTGCCCTGTGAGAGTATAGATGGCATCCATTGTTTGTGTATCTGAAATCTCAGTACCTAAAAGCATCTTCTAAATAGAGGAAGGACAATTTGAGCATTTTATGTCAGTTAAATACTTTTAAAGATCCCTTCCCTTGACTATACTTCTTTATCCTCGTGTCTCTTCTGGGAAGCGCATGCAAAACTATTGTTATCCCTTTTGCATAAGAAGAAAATCATTCATAAAAGTTAAAATATTGTCCATGATAATATAACAAATGTATAGCAAAGTAAGTTCTTTTGACCATGATTAGAAGGTGTTTTTCTCTCCTGAGGTTATTATGTGCAGGTCTGGATTTAAGATGGCTCTTTTATAAACTTTAAACTTAAGCATGACTCCAACTTTAGACTTAAGCGTGACATAGAAAAATGTTTTTCTTTATCGCATGTTTCCCATTTCCAGTGCTGTTTATTCTTTCCTGTAGATCTTTTCTATCTGACATCAATTTTATTCTGCCTGAAAAATTATCTTTAAAATTTACTGCAGGTCTGACAACAATGAATTAAATTCTGAAAAAAATCTTTATTTTTCTTCATTTTTCCCATATGTTTTCACTGTATATGAAATTCTAGTTTGACAACCTTTTTTTCCCAGCACTTAAAATATGTCTTTGTCTTATAACTTGCAGAGTTTCTGATAAATCTGCAAAAATGTACATCCTTGTTCCTCTCTCCATAATATATATATATTTTTTACTCAGGTTTCTTTTAAGATTTGTCTCTTCATCACTCTTTCTTTTTACATTTTCAATATAATGTGTGTTGTTTTGTGACTTTTTTGGAGTTTATTCTGTGTGTGTTTCATTTAACACTGTGTATGTGCATATTTATAGTTTTATAAGTTTAAAAAATTCTGCAGCTATTATTCCTTGAAATATACTTTCTGAATCTCTTTTGTCCTCTGTGATACAAAGTGTTCAGATTTTAAACCACTTGATATTGTCTCCCAGGTCACTGAAGCTCTATTCGTTTTTCATTTATTTGTTTCCTGTTGGGTTTTGCTTTGTTAACTTCTATTGCTTTGTCTTCAAGTTCATTACCCTTTTATTCTTTGGTAACTAACATTCCATTAAGCCATCCAGTAAATTTTTGGATTAGAGAGTATAGTTTTTCATATCTAGACAATTTCATTTATTCTTTTTATATACATTGCTTTTCTTCTCAATATGCCTTGGATCTTCTTTAAATCCTTGAACACACTTATAATATTTGTTTTAAAGTCCTTGTCTAGTGACTCTATCATCTCTGTTATTTCTATCTGTTTCAACTGACTTATTTTTCTCATGCATGTGGGTCATATTTTTTAATGCATACCACATTTCTAATATTTTTTTTTTTGAGGAAGATTAGCCCTGATCTAACATCTGCCACCAATCCTCCTCTTTTTGCTGAATAAGACTGGCCCTGAGCTAACATCCATGCTCATCTTCCTCCACTTTATCTGTGGGACACCTGCCACAGCATGGCTTGACAAGTGGTGCCATGTCTGCACCCAGGATCTGAACTGGCAAACCCTGGGCCGCTGAGGCAGAAAGTGCGAACTTAACCACTGAACCACCGGGCTGGCCCCTAATATTTTATATTTTTGAGTGCTGTACTTGGTTGCATTACTTTAAAGAGTGTTGGTCTGTGTTCTGGTAGTCTTGGGAGGCTTGTTTCTAAAGCTTTTGAGGGCAAGTCCAGTGTGGTCTTACTCTAGGGTAGTTTGGCTTTACTACAAAGGCAGACCCTCCTCAGGCCTCTTCTGGGGCCCACGTATCCAGCGAGGTCTCTGCACTCTGACTGGTAAGAACTAAATCAATCCTTTCTTCTGTGTGTATTCTAGAATCTGTTCATTTCAATCTTCCCCTCGAATCACTCTTCCTCTAGCTATCGTTCTTTGAACAGCCTTGTGGAATTTCACTCAAAGACTCAGAAGTCTTTTTTAGATTTCCATTGTTCTTTCTCTCACTCATTTCCTCTTCTCTAGTCCTCTGCTCCACAAATTCTAGTCCTTTTAACTTCTACTAATTTGTATGTATTCTCCCTAACTTAGCAAAATCATGGACTCTGGATGCTTCCTTTTTACTCATCAGGTTAAGGAAGGTATAAAAATCAGTGACACGACTAAACTTTGGAAGGGAGATTTTTTTCCCTTAATTGCGTTCTAACTCTCTAAGTGGTAGACTCTGCACCAACTAGGATGGATGGGCTACGCAGGAGAATCTGAAATCATGAGACTTTCTCTTTTACTATTTTCTATTTCCTCTCTCTACCCCCTCTTCTTGAATAACACTGATGTTTTATAGTGGTCTATGCTTTGAAGTGGCAGTTACTATGAATCCTTTGGGGTGTTTTTAACTCACAGTTTAAGGGCTTTTATTGATACCCAAATCAGACCATGTGTTTGACACTCATAGAGAAGGTTAGAAAGAAAGAAATCAGCATCTGGATTAGCTCTATGTAATGTTATATTCTAAATGATAATGAAAATTCACAAATGAATCTTGGCAGTGCTTGGAGCCATTCCGGTCAGATGTATTAAATTACTTGTGGGCAATAGGAGAACTTTGAATATTGTAATACATAAATACGATTAGTTTAATCTAGGAGACCTTATTAATAAAACACAATCAACCTTTATGTGCACAGACTGTCTGTAAGGATTCTCACTTCTCCTTTAGGAATTCTAATAGTTTGTTGGTTTAAAATGCAACATTGTCTTCCTCCTATGTATTAGTTTTCCGTTTACCAGAGAATGTAATTTTTATCACTTTTTTATCTTAAATATAGACTATTGTAGTTAGCGTTTTTGTATATTTGAAACATAGTCCTCTTACTTCTCCAACATGGAAAGAATATAAAATAAGGGGACAGAGGGGCTGGATTTGTGATCTGTGCTCAGTTTAGTGACCTTGGGCATGTGTCTTAATCTTTCTCAACACATTCTTCTCAATTGTTAAATGAGAATAACTTATAACCCACAACATTTGCTAACATCAGCTGTAAAAACAAATCTGGAAGCATTTTATAAATCATAAAATATTTTGTGTTAGTTATTGATAATATCTGTATGTTTATTTGTCTATCTTCTCAAGCATGAGTGATCCAAAGACATAAACCCTAAATCAGTGGTTTAATATGACTGTACTACTCCCCATGCTCGACTTCCTAAATCCCTTAGTTTGAAAAGTATAAAAAGAGCTAATGGAATACACTATTGCCTGCTGAGGTATAGGCCCCAGGCTCTTAAAGTCACTTAACCAGAAGCCTTCACACCTGGGTTTCTCTGAGCCCTACTTTTATTTCACTAAGTTATTTAAATAGAACCCCAATCCCTTTTGAACTCATTAGTCTCACAGGTGGAAAATAAAAGGGTAGAGCAGTGTGACATCATCCAAAAGACCAAATAAAAATGAAGACTGTTTCAAGACATATGGAGCTTTTAAACTTTTAATCACTTTCCTAAAAGTTCCAGTCCCTAACACTAAGACTTAAGTTAGTCCTTGGCCCAAATGACAGCTCTTCTTGGGCGAGACAGAATGATGGAGGGGTAGTTCCTTAACCTCCTGTACAAGTAGGCAATTGTCAGTGACAATCCCCCACATTTTGTTATTTTGTTAATATAAACAGCTGAACAGCCAGTTCTATTAGCAGTGAGAACTATTGATAACAATCTGGAAGGAAGAACTCAGTAGAAAATCAGAAGAATTTACCTTTCTAAGTTCACATTTTCCACCTTGCAAATGACCCTTTGTAACCTCCTAGGACTAATGGCACACTAAGGTTCATGGGCTCCTTGTAAATATCTGTTTAATGTTGCTTCCAGAGATCGCCTCAAGGTGTGGCAATATTAACTCAATTATATTTTCCCCAAAGCCAGGTCATACACTGAGATAAGAACTCTCTCCTTTCCTGTTTCTTATTTTGATGTTATCAAATTTAGGAATTTTACCCAAAGATGCTCATCAAACAAAAATTAGGCATTTGCTTAGATAATCCAAATCCTAAAACAACCAGCAATATAAAATATGTTCCAAATATCCCCCAGACGGCAAAATTTAAAATTGTATCCCATACACTCTCAAATCATTCATATGTTCCCACAGGAAAAATTTGAATCATCAAAAGCATAAAGCATAATTTCTTTATTGTTTTTGTTTTGCTTTACTCTGTTCAGTCCTAGCCAGAATGGTCTTGGAATTCCTGTTGACCATCTGGGAATGATGCAAATTGTCTATCCCTCTAGAGCTTCTCAATTTTATGTTTGCATTGAGTGTGATCGCTACAATTCTACGTAGTAGGGTGAGGTGGGAATCAGATAGAATTAGAGATAATAAAAGAAAGTTGCAAAACTTGACGCCAATATAATCAAAAGTGTCTATCTACAAAAACTGCTAAATGCTTGTTATTGACAACTGTAACAATTCCTTCTATTTGCATAATCTAATTCAAACACTGAATGATATCACTTAAGTGTAACCTAATTTAAGAAGAAAAGAACCCACCAAACTCATAGAAAAAGAGATCAGATTTATGGTTACCAGACTTGAGGGGTAGGGATGGGGGAATTGGAGGAAGGTGGTCAAAAGGTACAAATTTTCATTATAAGGTAAATAGTAGGGAGGTAACATGCAATATGATGACTATAGCTAAAAGTGCTGTATGCTATATAGAAAACTTGTTAAGAGAGTAAATCTTAAGAGTTCTTATTACAAGGAGAATTCTTTTCTTTTTATTGTATCTATATGAGATGATGAATGTTTACTAAACCTATTGTAATCATTTCACAATATACGTAGATCAAATATAATACTGTACACCTTAAACTTACACAGTGATGTATGCCAATTATCTCTCAATAAAGCTGGAAAAAAATTAGTGGAAGAGGTGACAAGTAAATAGTAACATTAATTTATTTATTCTTTCAAGTAATATTGTTGATCAACCACGATATTTCAGATGCCTTTCTAGCCAATGGAAATACAAGGAGAACAAGAGAGGTAAGGTTCTGATCTTATGGAACCTCATGCCTGTATGAGAAGAGAGAACAATAGACCAAGAAGCAAACAAGCAAACAGAAATTAGAGTGCTCCTGGGGAATTTCAACAGAGTGAAGCAACAGCAAGTGAATAGGTAGAACTTTAGATCGAACCTAGCTTTTAGCTTGAGCAACTGGATCAACGAAGAAGCTACTGAAGAAAAGAGGAAAGATCCATGTGAAGATAATTAAATATAGGTCTGGAGTTATGGGGAATAGTGGGGTTGGAAATAAATATTTGAGAGCTACAGCCTGGATGAGGTCATTTATTGATAATTGTAGATAGAAAAGAGTAGGGAGACCTACACCATGTCCTTGAATATTTTAATATTTAGAGTTTATGCAGGGGGCAAAGCCAGGAAATTTAAAAAAAAAGGATCTAATGCAGAATCACCAGTGAAGTAAAGGGAAATCAGATTACTATGGAATCCACAAGCCAATAGGAAGTGGCAATTTGTCAAATTCTTCTATGAAGTCAAACAAGATAAGACACTATTAGATATGTCAACAGGCGGGTCATTGATAACCATGATAAGAGTAAAAGCTGTACAGAGGTGGGCATCCAGTGGAGGAGAGGCCATGAGGGGTTAGGACTTGAGGACATTTGTTCATTATTTTTTCCGTGTAAATAAAAAGACTACGTTCATATACGTCAAATGAGGATTGTTTTTTACATATGGGCATGCGCAGTTAAGAGGGATGCGACAAAGAAAGAGAAGTTGATGCAGGAGAGAGATGGGGTGATTGCAGGAGGGCTATCGTTACCCCCATGAAGGTGAGCACATGACACCTAAGGAGAATCTTGAGAAATAAATAGAAATTGTCCAGACCTCTAAAGCAACATGGCTAATATTAAACGTAAAACTTTCATGCAAATTTAGGCAACAAAACTTTATCCCAGATATTCCAGATCAATGTATCCAATAATGTCCTATACCCTAAAACTGATGCAGATGTTTCTTATTCTTTGAAGTGTATTTGCTTTTTATCTTTCATTAATTGTTGCTTAAGCTTTTTGTTGTGAAATATCCATGTATTTGTTTTTAATGCCGCCCAATATTAATGACATACATAGGAATAAATATGTTGATTTTTTAATCCCATTCAAGTTAATGAAGCACAAAAACATATTTTCTTATATGTGGTTCTGTTGCTGAAATGTGGTTATAGTTCACTGTACTTCACAGCAAATGAAATTAATAATAGTACTTAATTCACCCACAACCAAAACCAACTCTCAAACTGCCCCTTGGTCTTCCCTCTTAGGCTCTTGGTAACGACATGAGCCCCATTCTTATTTTTCGCTAATGTGTAAAACTACACTGTGCCTTCACATAGGCCAGAGCAAAACCCGACAAGAACAGCTATTACAATATGCCCCAAAAGCCAACAGATCTACCTGCACCAGGTCTAGACTGAGCAACAAAATTCACAGCCAAACATAAATATTTTATTTCAATCCACCTCACTCTGAGAATATGGCTGTTAATAACGACAGAGATCCCTTCAGTGTTCAGTATAATGCCATGTGCTATAAGGCAGACATGAATATGAGGCAGAAAAAATAGGATACCTGGGAGTTAGAAGTTTGTTTGTGATATTCTGATGCTTCTCGGGTGAGCACATTATCTTTATTCTGATAGTTTTATAGGTTTTTATTTATTGGTTTATTTTATTTATTGGTTTGTTTTTGTTTTGAAACATTTTGTTTATACAAATTCCTTTTTCATCTTTCTAGAATTTATTATGGGACAAATCTGACTTGACTTCCCCCTTCCTGAACTAATTCAAGGCTGTCTATTCAATAATCCATCTTTCACTACTCAGTTGAAATATTACTTATTTCATACATAATATATTACTTATTATGTGATATTATATATGCATGAATCCAATTCTCCAATTTCTTATTTCCTTGACCTGTTGATCAAGTCTGTACCATATCACACTTATCTAATTAATAGCATTTTAATATATAATATGTAGTAAGGCAAGTCCACTCTCCTTATTCTTTTTTCTTAAAATTGCCTTGACTGTTCTTGCAAATTTATGACTCCACGAATTTTAATATCAGCTTCTCAAGATCTATATGCAATTGACTTTCTGGGTAGAATGGAGGGTATGATAAGCTGTGCCTGCTTTTGGAATAAAGAAAATATTTCAAATTTGCAATCAGTTTGATAAACATTCTCTAAATTATTCATCTGTATCAGACACTTTGTTAGGCACGAGGGCTAAAAAATTTCATTAAATAAGAAAATATCCCTGCCCTCCAAAAATTTTAATGTAGTGAAGAGGACGCAGAAATATATAAGGTTGATGGCTGTAAAAGAATTTTCCTGCGGTTACTACCTGGGTAGTGTTTTCTATTATTCCCTGCAGTAAGTACCATGGCCACGCTCCTACCCATGAGTCTACTGAGTTTTGCCATACAACTTTTTCTTATCTGATTATATTTCATGCTGAAGTTTCACATGCACTGTTTATTTATTTTTAATGCACTGTGTGCTGTCTGTGTGCTGTGTACTGCAGTTGGATATGGAAATGGTCCATTCCCTCTAGGATCTGATGATCTAGAGGTAGGGACAGACAGGGAGAAAAGCAGAGTTATGCCTCAGTAAATACTGTGAAGAGGGGTGCAGGGTGCAATGAGCACCACATGGTATAGGGAGAACACTGACGTGTGGAGATCAAGGAATTCCTCTGACTGCTGGGTGTCCCCACTACCTGCTCTCTTATTTACCAAGTGGAAGCATGAATATGTTGCTTATACTCCCTGAGTTTCAGCTTTTTATTTGTAAAAATGAGGATAAAAATAGAACCTTCCACATAGAGTGAGACGATCCATGCACAACCCCAGAACAGTCAGGCACAGAGGACGTGCTCAAGGAATAATAACTATTATTATTATTATTATCATTATTATTATTATTGGTTAGGGAAAATTTTGAAGATGAATGCTTCATCTGAATCCTAGAAGGAAGCAGAAAGAAGATCCAGGGGAATGATTTTACAAATTGCATTGCCCTCCATTGAGCTCTGCCCAATGTCAAAAGCCACCCAAATTCCATGAGGCAAATATTTTGATGCATATTTCACAGATGAGGAAATAGGCTCAAAGAGGTTAAGAAGCTTTCCCAGAAATACTTCCAATGAGAAGCAGAGATGGAAATCAAATGTAAGAATTCTGCTTCCACGTTGTGCATCTATTACCCTAAGTAGGGCTGCCTGATCCCTTGCCTGTTACCTACTAACAATAAGCTATGACTCACTAGGACGATTAAGTCAGTGCACCTACTAAAGCAGAATTGAGCTCTTCTCTGCCCACTCATCTAAAATGCCTCGATTTGTTCTGATTGCGCACTCTTTACAAATGGTAATGGAGGAGAAAGAGAAATGAATTCACTTCACTTTTATTTTAAAGGAATGTTACAGTGCATTTAGTTAGGGGGGAGAATCTTGTCTTTTGGCCGGTATAGCTAGAGAATTTTAACCTAGAAGTCATTTTGAGTACACTACCGGGTTCCTAAATATTGACACTAGAACACAGTCGCTTCTCTCATGTGTTTAGGCGTTGTGAGAAAATACAAATTTCTACCCAATAGGAAGCACAGTTTGAATTACTGATGGCCTGATGCTCTTGCGTGGGCTTTTCCTTTTAGTGCTGAGTCACATGCAAATTTTTGATGCTGAAAATCATATTACACCATTTTAGAGACGGGTGGAAATTGAGATTCTGAGTTCATGATAAATGAATTTTAAACACCCCCCGATTTTTCTTTTCTTATCTTAAAGTTTCACATTAATATCCTGTGGCCATCTGCAGTGTCTCAATGTAACAATCCATCAGTTTGATCTTAAATCTATTCTATCCATGCCCCAAGCATAGAACATGACTCTCTACCATGCCAGCTGGGAAAATATTTCCTTTGAAAAAATCTAACTAGTTACTGTCCATTATTTGTGTACTGATAACCTCTGGCCATGCGCTTGAGTTAGGAAAGACCTCCAACTGCCCTTGTGGGAGGGCTTCGTTTGAGGCTAATTTTCACTTCTGTATATTTTTGTATTATTTTTATTAACTGGAAATTACACTGAAAATACCTGGAGGAATAATCAGTTCCATGAGAAATTATTCTTCACCATAACAAGGGAGCATAATTACTTGTTCACGTGTCCACATTTATAATTTGGCTTCATAACAGTACATAAATATTATTTCACAAAAATCTATCTGCATTGCATTTGTATAATTATCAGGGATTTAAAAGAAACTTGATAATTTCCTACTTCGGTGAATTTTGAACTATAAATATATCAGCATTTTATTATCATCTGCTTTAGTATTAATAGCAAGTTCAAAAAGAATAACTACATAGAGCCCATTCTATGATACTTTTACTCGGTAAGTATATGCTTTTTCCACTGGACCTTCTTTACCCAGATAATTTACCCGTTACAAGTTGAATATGTTACCAAGATCTTTTTACCTTTTAAATAATACTTGTATTTTGAAAGAAAGAAAAAGGACTTTATCTTCCTTATGTTTAACATTGAGTCAGCTGTCTTAAAGAATGCTTTCCAGAAAGAGGATGTTAGTGGAAATTGTAACTCATCATTTTAAATAACGAGATGAGTTTTTGACTTACATGATCAAAAAAAATCAAGCATAATTCCACAACGCAATTCATTTTTCCATCCAAGAAGTCCTGTCCTACAAATTACTCTTTCATCTTGATCAAATGAAAGATCCCCAAAATAAATTTGTCTTAGTCAGAAAACTGTGAGTGACAAAGGTAGAAAATCAACTCAAATGAGGTTTTCAATTATTTTTTAAGTGGGAGTTGATCTGCTAGTCCCTAGATCTCAGACTTCAAAATACCATTACCCTCGGAAAGGAACCAAGACTCCTGTTTCAGGCAGGAGAACATCTTGTCATTCCAAAAACTATCACAGAATAGGAAGATCATGTCAAAAGGATTAAGGAGTCAATTTGAGGAAACTTCTTTTTGACCCAAAGATGTTAAAAAAAAAAGAAGTGAGGAATAAATAAAGTGAAATAGAAAGTATAATATTTTAAATAGATGAATCCATAATGATAATAAAAAAAAATGGTTGGTCACCTTTTAAGTATGCCAGACAAGTAACTTATTATTTTAAGAAGAGATAAAGGGACAAAATAAGCTATATATAATATCTTTGCTGTATAAACTGTACAACAGGGCAACCAAATAACTGATTACAGAAAGTTTTTGTTCATAGAAGTGTACATCTGGTAAGTGTGGAAGGGATGATGGTATACCACCATTTTGCAGCCTACGATGGGCAAACGGATGTAGGCAATGGTCATCAATAGCTACTAACTTCACAAAACATTTTGGGGAATGTTAAGAGCTTTCTGCATGTTGATGTTTTACATTCTAGGATTGCGGTGTTAGAGGAAATTGCAACTAAAAGTTGTGAATCCAGACCACTTGTCAGGAGTTTGTTGTTTCGTTTAAACATCTCAGAAAAGTTGATCTATTTTTCCTTCTTTTCTCCAATCGACTTTCTGTTTGAAAACACAGAATTTTTATGGCATCATGAATCGATCAGGAAACCTCAAAGGACTACAACCTAAATGTAATTTCTAGTTTCTACAGTATCTCTTCTGTCTGTTGCTAAGTTTCAGTCTCTGCTGAGATTGCTGTGGTTCACGCTCACCATAACTTTCTCTCTCAACAATGGCAATAGCCACCTAACTGTTCTTCTATCTACTCTGCCACCAGAGTCAGCTTCCTAAATCATTGGACAGTCACGTTCCTCCATGTTGCAGAAGTTTTCCAAGCTTTTTCTCATAGAATACCCCTATACCAACCTCATCTGGACTCCATTCTTTCCATTTCACTTCCTGTTACACCTCTTATTATAATTTACAATCTCAGTACAGTAGGCTAGGCCTTGGCTTTCCAGGTCTCATGAGATTGCACATGCTATCCTATAAGCCTAGACTACTTGTACATCTAGTTGTATATTGTAGTAGATTTCAATTATTAAAACATTTTAAAATTATAATTTGTGTGTGTGCACATGAGCTACTCTCTAAAACTGTACAAAGTTGGATACTTGCAACAGGAAAGCACTTATTCATAGATTTAACGTCTGTTTCTGCTCCAATGCATGTTTCTGTAATGCAATTTGGCTCACGTCCAATTAGTGTAGAGGGGATTGACGTCAATATAATATAGAAATCCAGTTGATTCATTCACCATTTTTTCTATTACATTAATATGTTACACCATCCAAGTTAGAGCAGCTCAATGTGAAGTACACCAAGACAGCTGAACACAAGCCCGGAGGAATGGATTATTGTACATGATGGTTAGTCACCTCACTTTTTTGTGTGTGTGCGGCTCAGTTTGGGCTCGTGTTCTGTCCTGTCTTGCGAGTTCTCTCCACGTGGTTCTCCCTAATGTATGTGCAGTTTGTCCTTGTCTATTATTTAGCAGCTTCAAAATTGTTTGCACCCTCCTGGCATTGCGAGCATTAATCTTTATTTTATTGGTAAACTCCAATATGTCTTCTATTATTTTTTTAATTTTATGTACATTTTTTTCCGTGATAGTATGCTGTTGTATTGGTATCATAATGTATTTTTTATAAAGATTTATTGGTTTTGAGTGGTTTGTCCAAACTCCTATTTTTCCCATAAGTCTTGTTATTTTTTTTCAGAAGACAAATTTATTAAGGAATGCATATGTCATATTACAGTATTCAGTGCAGTAATGATAAAGAGAAAACCTACAAATGTTCAGAAGGTGTTTCCTCTATTTCCCTCCTCCCTTACATGAGGATATGTAGCTTTAGACTTGCCTACAGTGATGTTACGTTCCTCCCTTCACCACTTCTAACAATTAGGAAACCAGTTTTATTGTTGGTCTATTTCATCTCAGCTTCATTGAACATTCCTAAGATTGCATTTAAACCTTTAATTTGGCTCTGACTTGCACTTTATCACCTATTTCTCTCCTGTTACTCTAATTATTGCAAATGCTATAAAAATAATTGCCTTGTAACCTTTGATTAATAGAATGGCCCATTGTATGACCTTACTATGTGATGGGTTTTGATTATTTTCAAATTCATCCTACAATATAAGTCAATCTTAGGGAGATTGACTTAATGGTATATCTCAAACAACACAAGGTCTATTAATATCGAAGTTGTGGATATTTCATACTTTAATGGGTAAAATTTCACCTGCGTGCTTTGACAATGTCAGTCCCTGCCTGTCTTGGTTTACTCAACTGAGATTCTAAAGGCCAACGCTTGTGGACTCTGCTCTTCCCAGGCTGTGGTCAGTGAGAACTCAATGGTCAGAATGCTGAGGATGAGGTCTGGAAAAGGTCTCCTGCCACCTTCCCAAGGCCAGTGTGCATGAAGCTATCTGAGCCCTCAGGGCCTCCGTGTTCACCATTCTGACCTCTCCCGCCTTCTCTTCAGCCACCATGGCCTGATCAGGCCTCTATCTGAATTTCAGATTTTATTCCAATTCCTCATTGAAACTGGCTATCATTGGAAGCTCCAGCCAGGAAACTGGGAACTTGATTCTTTGAGTTACTTTTAAACAATCCCTCTTCCCTGGGTTCAAGCTGGAGATTTTTACTGTAACTTCACGTTGTTGTCATGACTTTATCTTGTTCACATTACTGTGCTTAACTGTGAATCAGCCGCCCTTGCAGAGGAGCATTTGCTTTCCAGGAACCCTGGAACCATGCGTCTTCCCTCTCCCGCACAATTCTCAACACAGCAGGACAGAGGCGTCATACTTGCCTCTGCGCTGTGCATTTGCAACTTTAAACTCCTGACTTCCTTGATTGGCTAGGCTTCCCTCCTCGCAAGTTTGGTTACTATTCTTCTGGGTCTCCTTGGCGTTTTAATTCCTGTCAGCATCTCCTAACTTGCTTTTCAGCTGTGAAGTTGAGGGGACCTTAGCTACTCTAACAAACCTGGCTGTCATCTCAGTGGTTTACGGTAACATAAGTTTGACTCTCACTCATGTAACAGTCCAGTGTGGTTCCTGCTCGGCGAGTGTGTGTACCTGGCTTCTAAGGTAACTCTGCTCATCTGTGTCAAAATGCAGAAGGGAGTTATTTATGGGCCAAGCCTGGAAGTTGTGTATAGCTACATTAAGCTGGCTACAACAACACCTAGCAGGTAGAGAAAGTGGGAAATATAGACTCCCTGTGTGACAAGAAAAAGAAAAAAAGGAGCTTATTGATCAGCAAACATTGTCTCTGCCTGGCGCATGAGAAAATATAAAGAGCGCTATAAACATATGTGTGCCACACCAAAAGCCATTAAAATCATGACATACACTTTAAATTACACTTAAATCATGACAGATGATTAAAGTAGCTAAAAAAAAATAAAGACCAATTAAAATAAACATACCAGACATCATAATAATGCATTATATCTGGGTTTTTATATTTAGGCAATTTAAAATGGTTAAACTACAAGGAGAAAGAGTGTAACAAATTCAAATAATTTCAAAAGTTATTATCTTAACACAGTCTGTGTGGATGCCATTGAGGGGAAATACAGAAATTATTAACAACCTGAGACATGGTTCAGAGGGCTTGTTTTCCAGTGGAGAGATCAACATGTAAACAGCAGACTCTTGTTATGAAGCCCAGAGGAAATAATGTAGAGAGAATGAATTACAAAAAATGTGGAAGGATCTCTGACTTCTGCTGGGATCTAAGTAAGCTAACTTGATCGCCTAACTCCTGGTCCATTTGGTGTGATTTTCTCTGGCATTGTCAACATGACATTTTCAAGGGTCACATTCTGGTAATGAAGCTTTCCTCCATTTCCTGACACATTTATCAGCATGCAAATGTCAACATTACTAACTCCCTTTCTTAATCTTCTACTCAAATTCAAAAATAAATTACCTGTTCCATCCAGGGTCAAACTCCTATATCTTGGAGATGAGCAATGCTATTAAATTACTGAAAATAACAAATGAATAAACAAATAAATTGAAATGGTCTCTGGGGAAATGCACAGAGCATTATTGTCTTTTAGGTAAGTACTCAGTAGTTTTTCTCTCAACCTTCTCATCTTCTCCATCAGCCTTCCCAGGAGAACGTCTCTGCAGCTCCTTTTACAACCCTGGCCACTCACATCATGCATTAGCCCACAGCATCTTTCCATGATTAATTGAGAGTCAACTTTTGTGAAAGCTTTTGCTTTACATCATTTGCAGTGTAATTTTATGAACTGTAAATTTATCAGATTTACCATGGCATAAAAGTCTCCACAAACTAGCTCCTGTTTTTCTCTAGCTACATGCCCCACTTCTTCTAACTCATGGACTCATGGACCTGATTCTTGGTCACACTTGATATTCTTGACATTTTCCTTCTCCCTTTGCTTAATGAATGTTGCTCTATGTACTAGAAGAATAGGCCTACTTCAATCTTCTTAAAAATCCATTCTCCTCATTTGTGTCTCAACTTAAGTGCCTCTTCTCCTAAGAAATCTTCACTAACATATCAGGCTGAATTTATTTCACCATTTGGTATGCTTTCACTGAATCTTGTACCTACTTCTGTTACAGCCCTCAGCACAAGCTTGTGGATCTTTCTGTATCTGTGACTCTTCATTGGACCGTGAGCTCTGTGAGGGCAGGAACTGTATGTTTTCATCTACATTTAGTTCCTGTCACAATGAGAACCCAGCAAGATCCCAAGGCATAAATCAAGTATGAATCAAGGAGTCTATGCCTCAATTGAAGGAGACAAGCTATACACATAAAACAAATCTTTCATTTATTTATTCATATGCTTATTTAATACCTTTCTCCCTGTGCCAAATATTGCTCTTGGCAAGAAGTATGCAAGGATGAGTAGCACACGGTGCTTGACCTGGAGGAGCTCCACTTTCATATGGAGTAGCAGATATTTAAAGGCCTTATTTCAGTGATGCTAAGATAGTATTGATCATAACATGTGCCATTACATGATGTAATACTAAGAAATATAAAACACCACCAATGAAACTCTGACGCATTCCTTTTATTAGGTAGAATTCTTACCATATTCTTGTTCAATTTTTTTTTTTTTTTTTTTTTTGGTGAGGAAAATTGGCACTGAGCTAACATCTGTTGCCAATTTTCCCCTATTTTGTATGTGGGACGCCTCCATGGAATGGCTTGATGAGCAGTGTATAAGGTCCATGCCGGGGATCCAAATCCGTGAACTCTGGGCCACTGAAGTGTAGCACACAAACTTAACCACTAGGCCACCAGGCTGGCCCTTTGAAATAACTTTTTAGACTTATTCAAAACTAAATTGGTTCAATTATTCTTAACTTTTTTCACATTGAAGTCTGATTCTTTTAAGTCACTTTTCAACTGAGTTGTCAATTCTGTGTTTATCCAATCAATGCCATCCTCTGTGCTCAACAGAAGTATTGATTGATGTTGCTGAACTCCTTAAAATAATTTGTCAAGAACTAAAAGCTATTCAGCCAGATCTACATGTTTACTCTTGCTTTTTGAACGTTGCCTAAAACTTCTGATTTGTCATCTCCTTCATCCTTTCTCTGTAATCAATTGGATGCTGGAAGTTAAAAATGTTTTCACATTTTGTTTCTGGAAGTTTCTTTTACAATCTGATGTTGCTACTTTTAATGTCTGTGCATACATAGGCCATGACACCTACATCATGGCTGATGTCTAGTTGACAGCAACTATAAGATGGCATTGATTAAAAGACACATCCCAAGTTCAGAGATGTTACAATGTAAAAATAAATAAATTTAAAAACTGCACTTTAGATGGACAAAATACAGAATAATCTATCACTTTGAGTACTAAAATCATAATAAGCACGGCATATTATAGAAATACAGAGGATCATTTGATTAATTTTGCCAGATGAATCTAGGAAATCTCTACGTGTGTACAGAAACAGTGATATTTAGAGCTTAGTTTTTGAAACTTGAATAAAAAGGAATTCAAGATGATTGTGACTTCATTGATGTTGTTATGTCTGCACAAGCATTGTGGAAATAGATGACAATTCTGACTTCCAGCTCTCTAATATAGTTCACACAGAACAGGTGAAAAGTGTTATAAATATTTCATGAAAAAAAATCCCATCTCCAGGTAGGATGTGCATATATTAAATACTGGCTACTGAAGATGTTAGTGCTTAATGTTATTTTTGAAAGAAAATAAATGTTTTATGATTAGGAATATTTACAAAGGCACATATTTGTTTACAAAATATATTTAATATTTAATGGTATCAGTGAAGGTAACTGTTTAAATTAGAGATATAATCTGGCTTGAAATGCAGAAAATTCTAAAAAAATTAAATGTTTATATTAAAAATAACTATTACAGGTCTTCTTTAAGTGAATAGAACTAAAGAAAAAGTAAACTATCTCCAAATGCACATATACAATTACCACTGCTACTTGTTCTGTGAAAAAAATAATGGCAATAACAACAATTATCATTTATTGGATGCTTAATATATGGCAAGCACTGTTGTAAGGGTTTACACGTATTTAACTCAGTTGATCCTCACAGAAACCCTATGTGACAGGTCCTGATAGTAAAGATGGGGAACCAGAGTGGATCCAGGTTATCTAATCCCAGAGCAGATTTTCTTCACCACCATCCATGCTGTTGCTGAGGAGGCTTGAAGTAGATGCAGGACAATGGCTAATGCACAGAGTGAGCAGCTTTGGGAAGGGCAGCGTGGCCCAGCAGATAAACACGGGCTCTCAAGTCGGATGAATCTATGTTAAAATTGTGACTCACCACTTACCTATTGTGTGATTTGGGGCAATTCCCTTATTCTAGTGAAATCTCAGTTTCTTCATATCAAAAATTGGGTAAAATATCTGCCTTGCCAGAATATTAGCATAACTAGAAACAATGTTTATATGAAATGTCTAAGTAGGAAAAATCAAATGATTATCTGCTGATTGTGATAAATTTCCAAAAGAATGGGAATCTACCACAGTGGCTAGCAAAGGAGCAGCTAGAGGGAACACGACAGAAGGGAAAGATGCCAAATTGTGAACCAAAGAGACATCAGTTTTAATCCAATCTCTACCACTGCCTGATCTGTGTGACCTTGAGTAAGGCACTTCAACAACTTGAGCCTCAGTTTTATATCTTTGAATTGAGATGATAACACCTGCCTCTGAACCGTAGGATAAATAAGGGAATCCGAGTAAAGCAGTGAAAGCGGTGAACAGTTAGCCATTAATGATTAGGTAGCTAGTAACTAAAGTTTCACTAAAGTCTTTTTGAGGGCAATTTTTAATTGTAGCTCTTAGTAATTTGCCGTGCCCCCCATTGCCGTGCTGCTCAGGCAGTATATTAACTGACTTCCACTAGGTTCCTAGAGATAACATCTGCCTAGCACCTGGATCACCACAGTAATGGATGCTTGAGATGCTTTTAGGAAATTAGGAGTCGCCCTCTCTCCAGTTCAGGCCATTTGAGACCACCAGTCCACCAGCAGGGCCTGCACAGGCGCCCAATAAATGAACTTCTGACTTCAGGGAGCTAACAACTTTACCATCAGACCATGCCTGTGCCACCATTTCGTGAACACGCATCCTATGAAGAAGCATGAAGTTTGACTACACCTGCACAGATCATCAAAATACCTCACTCCTCCCTGCCTCCAATCATCTATCCCCACAATTCATGATACCGAACCTGAAGTGAGTTAGCACAGCAAGCCAATCTCTGACACCGGTGTGGTGGAAGAAAGTAGGAATTTTATTTTTGCACAGCACTGAGCAAGGAGAGAGGGCAGCTAATGCTGAAATCCCAAACTCCCCGAAAGGCTAAAAGGAAGGGTTTTTATTTGGGGTTTTAGGTAGGGGAGAGGGAGCATATGGCCTTGCTGCTAGGAGCTTTCCCACCAGCCTGTCTTTGGCCTTGAGACATTTGCAGAGAGTAGGAAGCCTGTGACCTTGCTGATAAGCAGCTTCCCCACCAGCCTGTATCTCTTTGCAGGGATGAGATAATCCAGGTGCTTGTCCTTGACATGTCTGTCTCCATGGAGAATAGTGGATTCTGGAGCCAGGAAGCCAGAGGGTAAGCAGGGAATGAGTGTTTTGGTTTTAACCCCATATATGCTGGGTTTAATGTGGGGAAACTGACATCAGGGTCAATATCATTCAGACCACCTTAACCCCCTCCCCGTAAATATCCCTAAGTCCACATTTTCAGGGAGGTGGATTTGAGACTTGTTCTCTGGTCACCTCACTTGGCTGCTTTGTGACTAAAACCCTTTCTCTGCTGCAAATGGGTTGTTTCAGTGTTTGATTTTCTGTGCAGTGGGCACAACAAACCTGGTTTGGTAACAGCACCAGGCACAGAGACTACGACTATAAATATTAGTTGCTGTTCTAATGAGAATTAGAACCATTCTTCCTCATTAAAATTAATCCATGAAATTATTATTCAGATTTTCCATTGTTGAATAACAACTGATTTGTAGGGATGGGGGTGTGGTTCATGGATATGAGTCAAAAGTCTTCAACAGGGATGAGAGAGGTGTAGAGAAGGTGTAATTCAACCCCTTGCTTTACCAGAGGAGGAATCTGAGACAGTGATGGGTGAAAAGACTTGTACAATGACATGAAGCTACCCGTGCATGGACCCATTCCCCAATGGAGACATCAGTTCAGTTTCCATAGTCACTTCTGGACAACATTCAAAACATCAATCTGAACAGGAAAAATATGCTTCTTGCTTAAATGCAATATAAAACCAGTAAACAAATAATGATAACATTCCCCCCACTCAATGATATTAACATTTCCATATAGAGGTTTTGTTTTTGTTTTTGTTTTGTGAGGATGATTCGGCCTGAGATACCATCTATTGCCAATCTTTCTGTCTCTTTTTTTTTTTTTGCTTGAGGAAGATTAGCCCTGAGCTAACATCTGTGTCAATCTTCCTCCATTATTTGTATGTGGGACGCCTCCAGAGCATGGCTGATGAGTGGAGCAGGTCTGCAGCCAGAATCTGAACCCACCAACCCTGGGCTGCTGAAGTGGAGCATGCAGAACTTGAACCACTTGGCCACGGGGCTGGCCCCCTCGAGTTTTTTTTTTTTCTTAATTTGAAATATTTCTCCTACTTTTAAAAATGTCAGCCTCAAACCTTCCCTATGAATTACACAGGAGAAGACTCATTCAGCTTATTATACAGATGGACAAAGTGCCTTCCGCTAGTTAGAGGTGGTCCTGGAGCGCAACCACATGTGCTGGTTCAGGAACTTGAACTCCCGTGTCAGCTTGTTTTGTCCCCCACAGTCTAGGTCTCAGCTGCCAGCTGGGTAAAGGTTTGTTTGCTTCAAAGACCCCAAAATATATTAAAATGTAACTTTTCTGTCTCTTTAACTCTCTTGGACTGCTTCTCTGGGAGAAACTTTTGCTAAATCTTGCCTAGCATTTTAAATAATAAATGACTGAACTCTATTGAAAGCAAAATGCATTTTTTTACACATCTTCGCTTTAGAAAAAGTCTGACATCACAAACATGAATGGCTGAAGAATTAAACTCGGAGAAAAAGGCGTTTCTGTCTCTGGGAGTGTTGGGATTGGGCAACAAAAAGGCCAATTTACTACATAATTTAAACTATCCTAACGGCTCTTATGAAGAAGAAAAACAGGAAAAGTGCTGTCAGTAGATAGCTTTTATTTTATTTTTATTTTGTAATGTGCACAATTCCCGGTGGCAGACAAACTAATACAGTCAGGACAGTATAAATTCCACAGGGCACATTGTTTGTAGTTTATGACTTATCCCCCGGAACAGTAGCAAAGGGATTCACAAGAATACGTGTTTAATAAACAAAAATGTGTGTCTCATAAGAAACGTGTTCCCTTCCATCTGCATGTTTTATAGGCTGCAGAAATATTTGGGAGAAAGTACTGAGTTGGAGTAACCTAATAAAAATAAAAACACCATCAATTGGCATAGACCGCAGACCAGCAATAACAATTTCAAGAGGATTTTAAATTCTCCTAGAAATGAAAATTGACTCCATCAAGGAATAATGGGTGTTGTATGTGAGGACAGGTTAAGCGTATACAAAAGTCCCACCTCAAGCTGAAGTTTTGAGTATTTTACAAGATATCAAGATAAAGGCACAGCTGCAATTAATCCTCAGTCACCTGGTGAGTGCTGATTACTGTCTTCTTGTAACAGCTTTCAAGTCACTTTCTCAGTGCTGGAATTAACAGGGAAATAGCCAGTCAGGAGGAGGCTATGAAACAGACCAATGTCAACATTTTATAAGTTCCTGCCAAAGATTCCCTAAGAATTTTAAAAATGTGTCTATGAAGCCGAGAATGAATGTACCAAGTATTTTTATCCTAATTCTTTGAAAAATATTTGCCAAAAAAATAAAATATAACATATAGAACAAAAATCATATATATGTATATGATTTTATGATCATGTATATATGAACATAGACACACATACACACACATATATGTGTACAATGTGTGTAATAGATATGTATGTAGTAACTACACACTTCTCCCCTTGCTTTCTTCTGCAGCACAGGCTATGCCTTGCTATTTTGCCATAGAAAGCAAAAGACACAACGGAAAAGGCAATGGCGTGAGAGTTCAGTCCCCATCTTTCCATTCAATAGGAAAACAGCAGAATGGAAAGGGGGCTTGGGGTTAATGTTCTTAGCCGAAGAAATTCTGACTTAAGCCCAGGCCATCCTAGCTATGTGACCTTAATCACCCAAGTCTCAGTTTCCCATCTGTAAAATTAGATTATATTAAACCAGTCTATGATTAATATTTTATTAAGATCAAACTTTATAAAATAGGGAAAATACTTTGCATAATACCTAACATCCAGTGGACCCTCAATAAATGTAAGCTGTTATTACCATTGTTACTTTAATGATTATTAACTGTGTATTTTCCAGAACGTCTTCATCTCCTGAAGCATCACAGGCTTGGTTTGTATAAATGCGGTTGCTAACTTCCACCTCCCCCTGCAGTTTATAACTTCCAAGAGATACAGCTTGAGAAAGGATGTGGGAAACTACAGAATATAAAACAATGCTATGTAAACATTAGGATCATTGTATGAGTCACAGAATATACTCAAACAAGTGCCTTTTGCACCTTTAATAGTGAGCCTTGTGAGCATATTGTCACAAAACAAAGTCACAGTCCATCCGTCCAATTGGGTAGCGCTCAGTGATATAGAGGAACAAACCATGACACTTATGTGCAACCACACAATGCATCAAAAAAGGATTGCATTAAGAAAAAGAAGCCTGACACAAAAAGGTTACTTACTGTATGAGTCCATTTATATGACTCTCTGGAAAAGGTAAAACAGGAGGAACAGAAATCAGATCAGCTCTTGCCACTTGTGGAAACTGATCCTTAATACGTTCCGATTTGGGGGTTACCACACAGCAGCACGGGGAACTTTGAAGGTGATGAGAATGTTTTTTATCTAGTTTTGGTGGTGGTTACACAAAAGTATACAATTGACAAAATTCGTAGAATTCTGTGCTTAAAAAGGGTGATTTTCCTCTATATAAATTATGCTTCACTGATCCTAACTTATACACACAAACACTACCTTGGGATTACTATCCTCCAGATTTAGAAAAAGGGCAAGAGAAGAATTTGTGGGTATATCAAACTTCTTAATTGAATTAGTATCTTCATTGCAGCACCGAGAGAGAATTCCTAAAAGAACGCTTTAACAGCTTTCAGAAATAGGGTAGGTAGGAGTTTGGAGGTTAGAAACGGTCTTACTTGAACTGATATTGTGATAATAATATTATTGACTGTTTACCAAGTTCTAATCACTGGAACTTTTATTACATCCATTTTTTAGAAGGGGAAACTGAGGCACAAAGCATCACAGATTAAATAGTTTGCACAAGTCACACAGCTTTTTCTTGCCTTTTGAAGAGTGTCAGAGCCAGGATTTGCTCCCAGAAAATCTGACTCCAGAATCCATGGTTTTCACGTGCACCATGTACTCGCTGCGCAGGCTGCATTGGGGCTGCTGCTGGAAGTTGACTCTTTCTCTTGTAGGTGCTTTTAGGTAAATTTAAAGTGTCTGTCCCCAGAATATTTCTCTTGAAGTTTCCCACTTATCTATATCCCAGATTTCTGCTTGAAATTCCTTTTAATTCCCCAGGGCATTCCCCTCCAGCTTCTGACACTCTGCCTTTCTGAGACAGTGTGATCCTTCATTGGTTTTCTCTTCCATGTGGTCTGCTTGTGGTGAATGAGATATGTGCATGCATCTTTTGCCCTTCAAGTTCTGGTCCACCCAGTGCAGCCCTCTCTCCTGTGCCCACAGACTGCTTTCAAATTCTCAGTCATAGCTCAGTGCTAGTTCTCTGTTCTTCCCAAAGGCAGAAGACATGTTTAAACTCTGAGTCATCCCAAGAAAGCCTCCTCACAAGACTTGATCTGAAGGAGGTAGACCCTACATACACATAGACACACACTTGCATATGCTAGGCTCAACCTCCTCTCCAACACACCTTCGTGGATGTGTGACCAGTGTGGTTTCTCAGGGCCCCATGCTCAGAGGGGCTGCACACCTAGGGGTCAATGCTCTGTGGTCACCTTAAAAATCTTGCTAAGTTTGGCTTTGAATTTGTATTTTATAAGGGAAGTCTGATAGGACAGTGGACTGTGCGCTGGACTTTTGAAGTCTATCCTCATGTAAGGTCCCACATCTCCTCACCTCCCAGCCTCCCTGGCATGGGTTCTCTGACCCCAGTAGGGGCCTGAGCCTGGGCGCTGGGAGGGTCAGGGTCGAGCACACGCACCCCATGTGCAGCATCACGTGGGACAAGCAGGATCCTCGGTGATCGCCTGCACTCCCACAGCAATATCCCTGTATCTGAGGGAGTGCAAGATTAAATAGGAAACAAAAATGTCTATGTTACATCAAGAACGAGGCTGAGGAAGAAAGGGCAAAAACCTTTTTTTCTTGTTTTTTTGAATAAGATCCCTGCATTTTCATTTTGTGCTGGGCCCTAAAAATTATGGAGCTGAGCCCACACCCACCCCATCCTTTTGGGCTGGAGAAGAGATGCACAGCCTGGCTACAGCCTCCTCTAAAGACATTTTTACAGGATTCCAAATACATTTTTTTCTCCACCCTCTGATTCTTTTTATGTCCTTGATGTGTCTGTGAGGTCCGAGAGTCATGGAATTACTTCTTAAAAGGTATTTTTGTTCAGGAATTTCACATCTGTTATATTTGCTCTCTTGTCCAAATTTCCATTTTTACATTCTATTAATAAATGTGATTTTTTTTTTCTGTCTTCAACATGTTTCATTCCTCAGTCAACTCCTCACCCAGGTTGGCAGTAGTTATGTTTTTAATTACCGTTGGTGAGTGAGAAGTTGAAGCCCTGTCTTGAAAAGATTATTGTAAAAATAATTAATGTTTGCCATTGATTTCAAATAAAAATAAATATAGTAAACATTTATGAAGTCCTAACTCCGTGCCAGGCACCATTCTAAGTGCATTTTATACTTCACTGCATTCTCACAATGTTTTGATGCCATGGGTAGTGTTATTAACTGTTTTATAGATGAAGAATTTGAGGCAGAACGAGGTTAATAAACAGTCCACAGTCAAAAAACTAGCAAGTAGTCTAACCAGAATTTAGATCCAAGCAATTTAGCTCCAGTCTCCATGCTTTTAATGACCTGGCTACACTACAGTTGGAGGTACAGGAATTATTTCTTGCAGGGTCTTTATCCTCCCCTGCTTCGTGAAAAGTATAGTAATAATATTAATTTAGTAAGAGAGGGATGACCGTGCCAAGCACTGGGCCATGCTATTGATGTTTTGTAATTTAATTTCCAAAACACTTCTCTGATATAGACATTCTCCCTAGTTTGAAGATGACGAAGTTGAAGTTTAGAAAGGATGAAAGCATGAGTTTGTTCATAAGGCTACTAAATGTGGCAGCAATCCACTTCCATTCCAGGTCTGTGGGAGCAATGTACTATGGTGCTGAGGAGGAGGGCATCTTCCACTACGACGGTCGGTGTAGCTGGCTTGCATCCAGCTTGCACTCAACGCCAACCAGCTTGCTCCTGAAAGCCCATTATGTGCACCCCTGCCCAATTCCATGTTCAGTTATATCAGGTTGCTGTCTTGAAATAAACCATGATCAATGCATTTGCACTACAGAAATCAGCAAAGATCATAAATCATGGTTTTCCCCCCTTTCCCTTTGGATGGCTGGCTTACCAGCAAACCATTATGTAATCTTCAGCAAGTTGCATAACCATAACGCAGCCTTTCAATTTCCCATCATTTCCTGATTTACTCTTGTTCTTTTTACTCCCTACGAATTGACGATGAAACTTTTTTCCATTGATTTCTTCTCTGAACTGTTGGTACAACCCTGCATCTACTCTTCTCCCTATTTCGGTCCACTCTCCATACTTCTGCCAGAACCATTTTTTCTGTCCTGTGTTTGTTCCAAAAAGAAAATAAAATATAGAGAAGTGTAATGCTTAATGTGACAACATCCATGTGGCTGTCCCCTAGCACTGTTTCTTAACAAATGCAGAATTTATCATGAAACCATCCTGCATAAGCCCTTTGGTGATTCTCTATCCCAAGAAAGTGAGGAGAGGTCAACATGGTATATAAAGTCTCTTTAGGATCTGCCTCCTGTTTATGCATCAGCCTGATATCCTGGCCAATCACTCTCCGTCCACACTCTTTCTGGAGTGGTGCAGCATGACGGGTCAGAGCTCAGGTTCTAGGGTCAGACAGAGTGCTTGGGCTGGAAGCCTTTGCTCTGCTGCAGTTTAGGCACGCGACTTTGGGTCCATTATCTAAATGTTTCAGTCTCTGCCCATAAAATGGGAAGAGCACTGGTAGCTAGCTTATTAGACTTTTGTGAAGTTTAAATAAATCAATGCATATAAATGGACTTAAAACCAATTTTGGCACATAGTGAGAGCTATATAAATATGTCATTATTATTGTTGTTTTCAACACTGTTATCATTATGAGTAGCATTTTTTTTTTAGGTTTGATCATTTAGAACTGGAAGAAAGAGCTTATCAAATACCCTCTGAAACTTAACTGTACGGCTCTATTGAATTAAGTGCTTGATATCAGAACACTCATTTAATTATCAGGCTTTGGGAAAGATGATAGACTTATTTGTTGGACATAATTAAAAAGAAGAAGTGGCACAAATTTCCCACTTTCTTCTCCATCCCTGTCAGTCTCCCACCTTTGGTACCAGGATGGTGGTGGTAGCGGTGTTTCGGCGGGGGGACAAAACAAACATTCACAAAACAACTTCACATAAAATGATCTCTTACGGAACTGACTGCCATGCATTCCCTTGTATGCGATGATGATACAGGACTTTGGACATTGGTACCTACTCCCGCTCTGACCAGGTCTCCCATATTGCTCACCTTCTTCAGCTTGTTCAGATTTAATGTTCTTTGTTTGTTTGTTTTGCTTTTGGAGCATTCAGATTATGTTCTCTTTTAAAAGGAATTGCCAAAGTTAAATATGTGATTATTGATTTGAGCAGATAGTTGAGGCCAGTGCTGTGGTCGTCTGTGTGTCCAAAGTATTTCATTTGATAGTTAGGAGGATACTATTTAGAGTATAGTCGTGAAAACAAGGGCTTTAGGGTCAGACAATTTGTCTTCTGGTGGCCTTTCTTCAAACAATGCCATCTTCAGAAAATCACTTACACAGCAGCATAGGTTTTCTTATCTATTTAATGGAAATTCTACACTTACCTTGCTGAGAAAACAGACACATTATGGCTTGTTCTTACTTTAATTATTATTAAATTTTTGTATTGAAGGTGACTCCAGGGAACCAGATGAATTATAGAGGCCAGTTTGAGAACAAGTTTAGCAGTGACCTCACTGAATCTTCCTTTTGCCTATGGAGAAACTGAGTTGCAGACGCAGCTGTGATGAATCAAAAGGCTCTCAGCGAATTGAACCAAAGATCTGACCGGAAAATCAGATCTCCTGACTCAGGAAGAAACAAAGCTGCAAAGATTTTTATTTTGTTGAAATGCATCTTTTCAGACTGTGCGATTTGGGAAGAATTTCAAAATATACACTTTAAATATCTGAGGGGTAGTATGTAAGTGATACCTTGGCAGTGGTAACTGCAAGTGACAATGAAGCGCTCCCAGAACTCTCATAGATGGATCTCATCTACGACACAGAGAATGAGGCCTTAGAGCTGCAAAATTTCTCCTAAAGGGTTCAAGAGACGCATCATCTCAATCACAAAGCAAAAGTAAAACAAATCCCCAAAAGTCCCATAGGTCTTAATCAGTTTTAAGAAAGCTAAACAAGTAATATATTTACAAAAAGGGGATCTTGCAGCAGAGAACATAAAATGAGGGAGAGAAAAGTGCTAGTGTTGGACACGCAGCTCTGCCCTGATGAAACAGCTCTCGCTTACAGTATTTGGTTTCTGTGGTAGTCTGTCTTAGTTGTTCTTTTTTTACTGGCATCAGGTTATTTTACTGGCATGTCTGTAGCCATTAATCTCATCCATTTGATTTTTCTTGATCTGCTTCTGTAATCACCCAGTAATCTTATGACCATGGTTTGTCATCCTGTGTAGCTTTTCTACATGGAGAGGTTCTTCCGAGAATGGCGATTATTTTCTCATTAGGAAGTAATAAGTGTCATCTGGTTAAATAAATTATGAATCTGGTTTGGCAAGTGTCTGACTCCTTTGCTCTAATTACTGAGAAAAGTAGGTCTATTAGAGATATTTTAATAGCTGAGTATGTCAGAGAGCAAGAGCTTAAGACCAGATCAGAGAAAACCAAAGATCGTCCTGGGATGATTCTAATAATGACCTAAGAATGATGTCTGAGACTCCTCCTCTGACTAGCAAGGACAAAATGTAGTGTGCACCTGGAACTCATGAGAAAATGTGCTTCTTACCTATAGTTTAAATTTGTGGAGCAGAGGGGAATTCAGAGGAGCAATATTCTAGGGAAACTCATGGTCAGAATCAGGGAAAAGAGAAAAAATTTGGTCATGAGAAATAAGAGTAGGTGAAGAGAAGTAGCCTCTGTATAAAACTAAATTATATAAAATGTGGAAAATCAAATTTAGTATAGAAAAAGGACAGTATACAAAGTGGTTAAGAGAAAAGATAGAAAGTTGACTGTATGAGTTTAAATACCAGCTCTTCCACTTTTCCACTTACTGATCATGTACCCATGGAACCCTGTTCTCATAGGACTGTAGTATCTATTATCTGTTATCTATTGTATATCTATATCTATCTATAGGGTTAAAATATAACATGATGTCTATCTCTATCTCTATCTATCTATCCATCTATCTAATCATGTTAAAATAGGTTTAACTCATAGTAAATACTTAACAAATGCAAGAGGTAGATAGTTGTGTCCATGGTTCTCTCCAGTGTTGAATTATGCAAGCCTGCAACTTTTAAAGAGGTCAAAGAAAAGCAGAAAGCAGCCTGGAAATGACAGGCCACAAACAAATGTAGGTATAGAACTGAGACGGTAGGAAATTGGACAAGATTTTAGTGGTTATAATATGACCCAAGAAGCCAGCTTCAGGCCTCAAGGCTTAGACTAAACAAAACAATTATAAGTGAAGATGCAGTGAACACCAGGTATATTTCTTCATGTGCATACAACCCTTCCTTATCTATTATGTTTCTTCAGTTTAAGGTATTAAAATCATCATTTCATGGAAGAGGGATACAACCTAGAGAAATGAAACAATTTGTCCAATGTCAAGGAAATGATTTAAGAAATATCAAAAACTTAGCTTTAGAGACTGGCCCAGTGGTAAAGCGGTTAAGTTCATGTGCTCTGCTTTGGTGGGCCAGGATTCATGGGTTTGGATCACGGGCACAGACCTACATACTGCTCATCAAACCATGCTGTGGTGGCATCCCATATACAAAAGAAAGGAAGATTGGCACTGGTGTTAGCTCAGGAACAATCTTCCTAAAGCAAAAAAGAGGAAGATTGGCAAGGAATATTAGCTCAGGGCCAATCTTTCTCACAAGAAAGGAAAACCCAAAACTTAGCTTTGTTGTGTTAGATAAATAATATGGAGTTGTCCACTCATTCCACAAATGTAAAAAATAGTAGTAAGACGGATCAAGTCCCTTCCCTCCCAGAGAGTATTTTTCCAGTGTGATGGACAGAAAGTAAACAGGTAGTCATTAGAATAAGTAATATCACTTACTTGCTATGAAGTGTAGATATCATTTATTGGGGTGGGGTGAGGTTGGGATGGGAGAAAGTCCTGTGATTATTCTTGCTATTTAGGCATGAGTTTAAATTTGTACTTTATAAGTATTTGAAAGTTCTGCTGTAAAGGAAAGGACTTCTTCCCCCTATGATGTAACATGATGTGATAAAATTTAAAGAGCTATTTATGAGCCTTGTACTCGGAAATAATCATCAGTAAATAGTTCTTAACATATGACTTGAAGTTGCCTGGAGTTAAATGCCTTTAGAATGTGAGATTTGGCAACACCGTGTAGTTTTAGCAATAGAAAATTATGGTAGAAATAAAGTATACATGTTTTGTGGGACGGGCAATCTGCTTCTGAACCATGCTGAAGATCTTGGAGAACAAAAGTGACAAGTTTGGGACTTTAAAATTTTGCCTCTAGGCGTGGATAGAAAATAAACATTTTCTATGCCAGCTCTGTTGTGTTGCTATAGGGCAAATATTTCAGGAAACCAAATCCAAAGTCTTATCCAACAAGTGGCTAAATTACAAAGCAAATGGAATTCATAAGCTTCTCAGGTCTCTTATGTTATGATCAGGAATAAATGGAACTCTAAGAATTGGTATTGGGATTGCAAATTCCCAAATCTCAAAGGAAAAAAGCAAAACAAAACACATCTTTTTCCCCATCTGAGTAGATTCACTTCCCCTTGACTAAAGATCCTAATAATAATCTTGCCAGATGCAACTGTCTTGCACAGGCAAGTTGAATCTCCTTAAGACCCAACTCCACACCTCTCACTGCTTCAAAACCTAAGTCAGACTCAAATCCCAGTAGATCTCAAGGAGCGTAAATACAAAGTCTGAGAAGAGTTACCATATCTACAAAAACATTGCAGAATTTTGCCAACTCATACACATGGAAATCAGAAGAATATGTACCAGAATGAATTCTAAGGGTGTTTGAAGAGGGAAGCAGGAATGCAGCTTTAGATCAGTGTGAATTTGCTACTATTGGTAGACCAGCCAGAGAGTCTAGATTCAAAATTAATGGAAGCAGCTTTATTGAAACCTGGGTTCAATGGTAACGTTGCTTCTCTGAGGTTAATTTAAGCCTAGAACACAAAGAGATGTTGCTCTTTTCCTGTCTGAACTTCACTACCACACCATCCTCAATCCCACTTTACCTATAGCAGCCTCAAGCAGCCAGGAGAAAGTCTTGGCACATTGTTTCAGTCACAGCTCTCCTACCCCTGTGGCTGTATAGTTTTAGGCATATTCTGCTCTTTTCACATGTTTTGTCAAGTCTTGCACATCCTTGCTTACTGGATCAACATTTGCTGTTGGAGAGTCTTATTTTTATTAACATCCATATTCTCCTGGAGGTCTGAGAACTGTTTGCCGTTTCTCAACAAGCTTCCTCCTGTTGAGGAAATCATTACAGGAATTTGCAGATATGACTCATAATTTGCGGTATGCATTTGGGAAATTATCTTTTAATTTATTCTGCTGTTTGGTTCTACATTTTTGTTTTTCAAGTGTTTTAATTATGCTGAATACAGTAATACTGGATTTACCCTGCTATCTTTAACTCTATGACATTTTAAATAGAAAATCTAAGATTCAATGAGATTAAACATTTTGACCAAATGCACACAGAAAATAAGAGATAAACTACAATTAAAAATGTGTCTGTCTGAACCCATAGGATTTTTAAAAAAAATTCCCCTCTTCTAGCAAGGGGATAGAGCTTATAAACAATATGTGACAAAACTAGACACTTTACTAAACATTTTGACATGAGATTGGGCAAGGGGCCATGTTCTAACCTCACAGATGATACAGTCTAGACGAGCATCTCTAAACTCTCATTTATGGTGTGACTTAAATCCTATGTTTAATAAGAGTAGGAAGAAAGCAACCATACAGAATTAAAGTAATACAAGTGACAGCTTGACATTGAATACAGAATTTCTTTCTACATGAAACTCTGGATAACCCGAATTTATTTTCTGATAGTCCTCTATGCGTCCTGATGTATCTTTTCCTCCAAACAGGATTGCACAGTGGAGCAGCCAGATATAAAAATCATAAATTATATATGCAAATCCACGTTTATCTGTGACTATTATCTATACCACAAGAAGCAGCATGGAATTGAAGCAAAATGATGGAAACTGGGTAACCAGCTTACTACAGTTTAGTTTTGCCTACCTCAAGCGAGTTTATCAAGATTTTTAAAATCTTGTTTTAATGTCTGTAAAATGAGGATAACACTCTGCAGGGTTATGGAAAGATTAAACATGGTGTCTGGTACAAAGCATTAATACAGTATTCATATTATTACTGAACTAAGTAAGTAATCTTGGGCAACCCAAACTTTCGGAACTTGTTTCCTCACCTGCAGAACAGGAACAATCGCATCCCTTTATAAAGTATTGTTGTGACAATTAGATGCAATAGGACCAGCACTCTCACTGACCACTGGTACACACGTAAAATTGATAAAACTTCCCATCACTGTCTCCATCCAACTTACGTATCTTTATCAGAGAAATAAATAAGTAGAGCAAGAGATGAATTCAACCCAGAGGGCATCATTTCTGTCAAGTGTATGTCCAAATGATGAGGCTTAAATGTCATTCCTGAAATAGTTCAGATAGATAGAGGTCTTGCTGATGATAAAGATAAAATGTACAAAGCATTAGATCAGAGACTTTTTCATAAGCAGTGTGTCTAAAGTGTGGGGTGTTTCTATGACTTCTGTGAATCAGTCTAGCAAATTAATTGAACCCAAGGAAGGGATCGTGGGAATTTCTGATTTATAGCCAGTCAGTCAGAAGCATAAGTAACAATCTGGACTTGTGACTGGCATCTGAAGTGGGGAGGGCAGTTTTGTAGGACTGAACCCTTAACTTGTGGAACCTGATGTTATCTTCTGGTAGCTAATGTCAGAATTGAGTTGAACTGTAAGACACCCAGCTGGTGTCCAGAGCATTGCTTGGTGGTGTGGGGTAACCTCCTCGCTGACATTATAATTGGGTCCTAAATCAAAAGACCAACTAAATGAGAGATTCGACTATACATTTAAGCAGAATCCAGAAGGAAAAAATTATACAGAGGCAAAATACAAATATATAATGATTATATTCTAGAAATGATAAAAAACATGCAGTCTTAGGATTCATTAACTTTAGTAAATTTTAAGCAAGATAAATAGAAATTTCTGATTAGGAAAATTAATATCAAACCATAGGATAAAAGAAAACAGATCGTACAGGAGTAGAGTCTAAAATTTTATCAATATTCTTGTGGAAAAATTTATAGATTTGAAAGATGTTTAAAATGTAAAGTTAACCTGACTATATGATGAATTGAATATAAGGTGTGAGGAAGAGTGAGGTATCAAAGATGGCAGTTGGGTTTGCAACTTGCACCACTGTCTGGATGGTGAAGTCATGCTCGGAGATATGGAAAAATAGAAATGGATCAAATCTGATGTGCTGAGTAGGAGTGGAGGGCAGAGAGACAGTTGGGTCTAGGCATATTGTGCTTGAGGTGCTTATGGTTGTCCAAATTGTGATATCATGTAGGCAGGTAGCTATATATATGTATATACCAGTACATATATATATATGGAATAAAAAATGGGAGTTTTTAAGTGGATATTTATATTTGAGAGTGATCAGCATCAAGGTGGTAATTAAAATCTTAGAAAAGCATGAAATTGTCTGGAAAGAGATAATAAAGAAAAGGAGTTATAGGCTTGGGGAAAAATTGTAAGAGATTTTAAAATCTAACAACTAAATATAGGAGAAACCTACAAAGATAATCACAAAGGGAGAACCAAGGGGGGTGGCTACACCATTGACGTTTTCACATGGATTAAACCAGGAGTGCACAGTGCGATAGAAACCAGGTACGTTTCAAGACAGGAAAACTTTAAAGAGAAATATGAGAAAAGAAAAAAATCTCCTCTGGATTTAGTGAACTGGAGATATTTTATGAATTTATCAAGATGTGTTTCAGTTGAGTGAATTGAGGAAATAGCCACTTTGGAATGAGTTGAGAGGTAAGAGGGAAATGAATAATGTGGACATTAAGTTGGAAAACTCTTTGAAGAAATTTACCAGTAAAAGGGAGAGTTATGAAGGGTACTGGTTCATAGAAAAGGTTTTTCAAACGTTTATATGTATAAATTATAGAGTTGCAACGAATGAAACTATTTGATAATTACCATGATCATACTAGTAAAGGGGAAAGGTTAGAGCCCAGGGCACAGGTGGAGGGATTCACGTTACACACAATGAGGAATATGTTCTCTATCACAGTGGTTCTCAAAATGTGGTCTGCAGACTGGCAACACCAACATCACTTGGAAAGTTGTTAGAAGTTAGACATCCTGAGGGTGGGGACCAGTATCGGCGATTTTACAAGCCATCCAGGTGGTTCTAACGCATGCTAAGGTTTGCGCATTACTGATTTATTGCAACAAGATAGAAGAATGAGAGGATGGGTATGATGCAGTGTGGTTTGTGTGTTTGGTGATTGGAAGTCGAGAGATTTCCCATCTGATAGATCATATTTCCTTAGTTAAGAAGGAGATACAGTCAAATGATAGTGAAAGAAAATGAGCTCGTCATATTTTGAAGAGAGAAGAAAATGTATCATTCAGGGAATGAATTGACTAGAGCAACGTAGTATAATTTCCTAAGGGAATTGAGGTCTTGTTTGAGGTTGGCAATCATTAATTAATAGTGATACATGCTCTGCTGTGTGAGCTTTTCAGCTTTTTAAGGAATTCAGTTGGAAGTGTGGGCAAAACAGATAATACTATCTATTGATGTAAGATTTAGATGCCAGTGATACTAAAGTATGTCCGAGAGTGGTATTGAAATGATAGATTGTAAAATTTAAGTTGAGTAAAAGAGGGAATTGAAAGTAGGTAGGGTTGGCAATCAATAAAATATATCTTTCTTAATATGACTAATTGACCAAGTCAAACTTAAGGAGAGTTAGTCAGGTTAGAAGGATGATTGGATGAATAAGTGATTCTGTAGCTGGAATTCTTTCAGGTTTTTTGAGTGTGACAGTGCAGATGGCTGGCTGAGATGAAGTGAGGAAGATGTCTACTGAAGATGGCCAGGAAATTGGAAGAGTCATTTGTGATAGAAAGTGACAAAGATGGACCCCACTGAACCTTGATTTCTGGTTTTCACAGCCTTGTATAATTCCCTCCCATATTGAATCATGTCTAGCCTATGTGATCAATTAAATACCAAGGAGGTGATGGTATGTAACTGCTGAGGTATTGTTACGTTTACACTTTTGCCTCTCTCAGATGGCTCACGCTGGGAAGCTAGTCACTTGCCGTGAAGATAATCAAGCAGCTCTCTAGAGAAGTCCACGTGGTGAGAAACTGACACCTCCCGCCAAGAGTGGGCACAAACGTACCAGCCATATTAGGCGGCAACTTTGGAAGTGGATCTCCACCCACAGTCAAGCTACAGTCTGGCTACGAGCTACAGTTTCAGATACCTACAACCTCAGCAGACATCAGAGACCCTGAGTCAGAACCACCCAGCCAAGTCACTCCCTAATTCCTGACACACAGAGAATGTGAGAAAGAATATATGTTTACTATTATATTAGACCACTAACTTTTGGAATAACTCATTATAAAATAATAGATAGCTAATGTAGTATTCATGTGAATATTGCAGTCACCTACTTATTACCACGAGAAAAAGTATGGGAAGAAAAGACTAAACCAGGTTGCAAAATCTTTGAAGAATATTACATCTCTCCCAAGATTGTTACAGGGAAAAAAAAAAAAAAAAAAAAAAAAAAGGCCGGTGTTGCTTTCTTTCTATGAAGATGGGTTAGTTTTAAAAAGTAGAGGATGATGATAATCCTGAAGATTTCTGTTCTCTCATGCTAAGTTAAATGCAGTTTAGAAACTCTAGAAGTTAAAGCAATATTATCCTCAGCTCTAGGTGAGCAGATCAAGACAGTTATATTTGTTTTATTTTAAATACTAGTTATTGAAAATAAGCAAACTTGTATTTCCTTTCATCTCTGAAGGAAAGATGAGATAAAGTAATTGCCTATATATTAAGTATTTACAGTAAGATCTTCTGGATTATGATAGTTTCACTACTTGAACTATGAAAAAGGTGTTTTTTTCCAGCTTGGAGTCAGACAGAACGTCAGAGAAGAAGCAGCATTCTTTCCTAACCTGCACTTCTGCCTGTAAGACCAGCTTCCTGTGAAACCACATAAGAATCAGTGGGAAATCCTGGGGACGGAGAGGAGTAGAGTGGAAATTATGGAATGGAAGCCACTTTATCATGCCACCTTTCTCCACTGGGAATTGTGCCTACCAGTGAACACTTAAATTTTAGTTCCTGTGATTTATTTGATACAAATAATAATTCTCTTTTCATTTTTTTAACACTCCAAGATATATAGTGCTGTGATTCTATTTGTAAGAACTTTCACCGTTTTTATCCCTTGAGTTAATAGAAGCGCCCCCCTTATCCTTGCACAGTAAGCATTTTTCACAGCCTTCTGAAGATAACTGAACCTCAAAATCAATATGCTTGAAAGTTTAGTGAAATCATAGCCAAAAACTTCCCAACACCTCAATAAAAGCCAAAAACTATTTAAAGTAAAATGGAAGTACAGTGTAAACAAGTGTTTCTTTCCATAATTGTTTTAGTAAATTCTAAAATAAATTCTAATGATAGTTCTTCTATGCCCAAAATGAGCACCCATTGAAAAGTTTAAAATCGTAGTAATTTTTGGTCCTGAAATTGAAGCACTGATTAAAAGGAAGTTAGAAATTAGTTTCATTAACAATGTAATGACAGGGTAAGGGATGGGGATGAAAGTAATGTCTCTGATCCTTTTTGTTAATATTTATGTTGCAGCTATATTTATTGTCAATGTTGGGGTGATGGATTAAACCTGAAAACCTTAACCATGTGGACATGAGAGATGGGGAATGTCCTGGGCATTTATGAAGGAGACCTTGCTAGAACTGATAAAATATTGTTCATTATTATGTCAGAAAAATATTTATGAGGATAAGTAAACATTAGACATGCTAATTTAAAAATAGAATTTTGAAAAGTGTGCCTATTCAACAAAGTTAAAGCCCAAAAGAGGAAGTAAAATTTTGTCATTGTCACAGGAACTAAAAGAATATGTTTTGAATTTTCATTCACAAGAAAACACTCAAAGGTGTTTGAGAAGATACTGTAATTTTTCCAAGGGATTCACTGGGAAATAAACATGTAGTTAACAAATGCCAGTGGATGAAATCCTTTGTATACAATATGAGGAAACAGAAATACAGACATGAATTTTATTATCTTCTGTCCTCAAGAAGTTTTAATCTGATTAGAAATAGACATGGAAAGAATTAAGGATAGCATGGGACCAAATCAGTAAGAGCTAAATAGAGGAACAAATAACATTCCACATAATACAGAGATAGTATACATCAACAGCCAATTAAAATAGTATAGAAAGGTATATCTATATCTATATTTGAGGTATAGAAAGGTAAGATACACAGAGATATATAGATTTATATCTTTCTATACTGTTATATGTAATATATATAAAAGTTATATATATTTATAAACTTAAATTATAGAAAAAAGAAAGATGATTATTTGTCACTATTTCTTGCATTAATACTTATTGAGCTACTTCTTGAATTTAATATTCTACACTTGACTAAAGCAGGCATCTCCATTGCTACCCCATCTTAGTTCCATCTATATGTGCAACTGTCTCAAACTTGACACTGAAAATCTCAGTTATTTCTGTAACTTGGGTCCATTTTATGCATCCTGTATTCAGAATGAAGTTTTTTCCTTGTTAGGCTCTCCTTCTTACTCCTTTTATCTAAGATTCAGGTTACACTTATTTAAAGGCAGAAATGTGATGTTTATCCACTTATCCTTTTCAAAGCAAGTAGTAGTTTTTACAGTAGTAATTTCCCATTCAATCCTGAGGAGAAAATCTAGATTTTATCTCCATAGAGGGGATCTAAGTTTCCTGGAGGGAGATAAATTAAGAAAATAGTGAACAAGGGCTGGCGTGGTAGCATAGCGGTTAAGTTCGTGAACGCTGCTTCAGAAGCCCGGGGTTCACCAGTTCAGAACCGAGGCATGGACCTACACAGTACTCATCAAGCCATGCTGTAGTGGCATCCCACATACAAAATAGAGGAAGGATGGCACAGATGTTAGCTCAGGGCCAATCTTTCTCACATACACACAAAAAAATAGTAAACAGAACAGACTGACTGAGATGAAAGTTTCTTTAAGGAACAGACATGTGACTGGTATGGTTGTTAGAAAGCCTGGGAAAGTTGCTGTGCTCCAAGCGTGTAAGGGAAGTAAAACAAAGGACTGACAGTAATGTTTGAGGGATGATAATGTAGGAGCCAGGCTGACTAGTTGCCAGCAAGAACAAGGGTATATACTTTGTTGGATTTATATCTATGTACTTCATGTGTTTAAATGTCATTTTAAATGGTTCCTGTTTTTTAAAATTTTATTTAATTTTATTTTCCAAATTTGTATTGCCAATATGTAGAAATCTAATTGAGTTTTATAGTGAACTTATTAAAATTGAGTATTAAAGTAGATTTTGTTTTTTATAGATCTTGGGGTTTTCCATGTTGAAGATCACGTGTTCTATGAATAGAGAGGTTCATCTCTTTCTTTCCAATCTATATTGATGCTTTTTCTTTCATTATTGTGCTAGCCAGAACCTCTTTGCGATGTTGAACAGATATGGTGAAAACAGACATCTTGTTTTTTTCCCCGATATTAGAGGTAAGGCCTTCAGTCTTCCATTTTTAGTTATGATATTAATGGTAATTTGTTGGCAAATGACTTTTATCTGATTAAAATTTTGGTAGAATTCACCACTGATGCCATCTACACCTGGAGTTTTCTTTGTGGCGTGATTTGTATCAATGAATTCAGTTTCCTTAACAGATATAGAATTGTTCATTTTATCTATTTCTTTTTGACTGAGCTTTAATAGTTTCTGTTTTTCAAAGAATTTTCCCATTTCATCTAAATTTTGAAATTATGGGCAAAAAATTGTTTTAACGATTCTCTTATTCTCTATTTAATAGTGTAAGATTTGCAGTGATATCTCTTTTTTCATTCTAGATATGGTCAATTAGTATTTCTCTGTTTTTCTTGAACTATAGAGCTAGAGTTTTATAAACTGTACTTATCATTTCAAAGACTCATCTCAGTTTTATTTTCCTTTTTTCTTCTATCAATTTTATGGATTGATTTTTTCTTTTTATGATTTTATTCCTTCTGCCTCCTTTGAGGTTAATTTACTCTTTCTATTCTAGTTTATATGTAGAAATTTAGATCATTGATTTTAAATCTTATTTTCAAATATAAACATTATAGCTAAAAGCTTTCCTCTATTCAGATTACTTTAGTTTTTACCTCATGTCCTTTTTCTGTTTCAGGATTCTATCCAAGGTACTGCATTATATTCAGATATCATTTCTCCTTAGGCTACTCTTGGCTGTGACAGTTTCTTGTTGTTTGTTTTTGATTACCTTGACAATTTTAAAAAGCGCTCATCAAGAATTTTGGAGAATATCCCTCAGTGAACATTTGTCTGATGTTTTCCTCATGATTAGACTGAGGTCATGGGTTCTGGGGAGAAAGATCATAGAGATAAATTTCAATTTTTATCACATCTTATGAAAGGTACATACTATACTTGCCATACTATACTTACTGCTGATGTTGACCTTGCCACCTGGCTTAGGTATTGTTTGTCACATTGCTCTACTGTAAAGTTACTCTCTTCCTCCTCTTTTCTTATTGTGCCCCTAGAAAGGAAGTCCCTGTGCACAGCTCGCACTTAAAGAATGGAGAGTTTTCTCCACCTCCGTGAGGGCAGAGTAGCTGCATAAATTTTGGAGATCCTACTAATTTTGATCTACTATGTTTTAATTGGTTTTCAGTCCAAAGCAATTTTTAAATTTCCCTTGTGATTTGTGCTTTAATTCATAGATTATTTATGTGTTCGCTCTTTAATTTACAAGTACTTGAGGCATTCTTAGATAAGTTATGTTTATTGATTTCTAACTTAAATCCATTTGGTTAGAAAATTCACCCTCTATAATTTCAATGCTTTAATATGTATTGAGACTTGTTTTATGGTCCAGCATATAGTATATTCTATTGAACATATGAGTGAACTTGTAAAGAATATGTATAGTTCCTGTGTTTAGAGATCAATAGATATTAATTAAATCAAGGTGAATGATCGTATATTCTCAAAACTTCTGTGTCTTTCTTAATTATTTCCTAGTTGATCTATCATTTCCTGAGAGGGAGATGTTAAAATATAAATGGGCTATTAAAATATAAAGATGTCTTTTCTATACAACATGCAGTTGGGCATTGCTTTTAAAATACATTCTGACAATATTCTCCATTTTATTGGCATATCTATTCTATTAAAGTATGTTTGTTTTAATTATTGATTTAGTTTGTTTGGGTTTACCATTTTAATTTTTTCTATATGTATTTTTTTCTATGTTGCTCTTTTCATACCTTTTTTGGATTTTTTAAATAAAAAAATCTTTTTTCTGTTGCCTTTTTAAAGGTACTTATTTGTATAATTTTAGTGTGTGTTCTAGGAATTATGGCATGTATCCTTAATTTTTCATAACCTGTTAATAAAGTTGTAAAATTTAGAAATCTTTCAACCAAGATTCAAGACTCCTCATTCTTTATTCCTTTAGTCAGCAAACTTTTTCCATAAAGGACCTCATAGTAAATATTTTAGGCTTTTCAGGTCACAGGAGATCTCTACAACTTCTTCTTCCTCTTCTTCTTCTTTGTTCTTCTTCTTAACAACCACCTAAAAATGGAAATAAAAATGTGATGTGCAAGGGAAGATATCAGAATGATAATCATTCATCACTTAATTGATTCACTCATCTAATATTTATGGACTATCCAGTCCTTCTTAAGTCCTGGGCTATGCACTGGAGATACGTTGGTAAGCAAAACAGAAATAGTCCTTTCCCACTTCAAGATTATATTTTATTTTTTTTGAGGAACCTTTATACTGTTTTCCATAGTGACTGCACCATTTTACATTTCCATGAAAAGTGTACAAGGGTTCCAATTTCTCCACATCCTAGCCAGCACTCACTGTCTTTTGTTTTTTTGGTAATAGCCATTTTAATAGCTGTGACTTTTGAGTATATATTCAAAAGAATTAAAATAAGGATCTTGAAGAGATATCTGCACTCACATGTCCGTTGCACGTTGTTCACAAAAGCAAAAATATGCAAACAACCAAAACGCCATTGACAAATAATGGATAAAGAAAATGTTCTATATAATATATATATTAAATATATAATTGAATCTTATTTAGACTTAAAAAAGAAGGAAATCTTGTCATATGTAACAGCATGGATAGATCTGGAAGACATTATGCTAAGTGAAATAAGTCAGTCATAGAAGGACAAACAACGCATGATTCCACTTATATTAGGTATCTAAAAGAGTCATAGACACAGACATCAGCACAGTGGTTGTCAGGGCTTGGAGGAAGGGGAAAATGGGGAGTTATTGTTCAATGGGTACAAAGTTTCAGTTAGCCAAAATGAATAAGTTCTAGATATCTGTTGTACAACATAGAACTTATAGTTAACAATACTGTATTGTGCACTTAAGAATTTAAGAGAGTAGATTCCATGTAAAGTGTTCTTACCACAATTTAAAAAATGAAGGGCAAGTGTGGGAAAAGCAGGAATTACTCAAAACATGACACAAATATATATTTAACTACTCTGTAATAACCGCTATCAGGAAAGTTCCATAACTTTATTAAAGTAGGCAATTTACTAATCTATGGAATTATGAAATGTTGCCCTGAGATAGTGACAACTGAGCTGATGTCTGAAGTATGTAAGTTGAGAAGGAATAGTGTTACAGACAGAAGAAGGGCATGCGCAAACATTCTGATGTAGAAGGGTGCATTGAGCTTTCCAAGAATAAAAGAAGGTCAGAAAAGCTGGAGATCTGAGAACAAAACTATAAGGATGGCTATGGAAAGAGGCAGGGGCCCATTCTACGAAACCTTTTTGTCACATTAAAAACCAAGTTGCTTTATCCTAGGATAATGAGGAGCTTTAGCAGGATATGAACAGAGAGTTAACATTTTTATAGTTCTATTTTAAAAGGATCTCTTTTTTAGCAATGGAAGTAACATTCTGGAAAGGAAACCTTTAGAAGCTAAGAGAGAAGTCAGGATGGAGTTGCACTAACAGAAGAGAAAAACTGAGTTAGTGAAAGTGAGTATGGAAAAAAGTGGATGAACTTAAAAGATATTTAGCAGATAAAATCACAGAATGGTCCATTTGAATGGATATTGTGCATAACAGAATTATCTAAAGGATGATTTGCAGGCAAAATGCAGTTTAGGAAGAGCCTTCTGCGCTAAGCTAGTCTGTACTTTATTTTTAAGATCTGGGGATCCATTGTAATATTTTAAGCATTTAAGTGGCATGACCAGATACACATTTTTGAATAAGCATTCAGATAGAGGAAGCTGGTGAGGCTGAAGTCAGAGAGGCCCATTAAGAGGTTACAGCTGTAATTGAGGTCAGAAATGAGAAGGGCAATGGGAATAAAAAGGTTAAATATCTTGCTGGGTGAGGTGAGAGAAAGAGTTTACTGGAGAGCTCTCAGGTTTCTGCTTGAGCTATTAGATGGGTGGCTAGTAACAGTCAATGAGGTAGGAGTGTAGAAGGAGGAGCTCCAAAGTTTCATATTTTGGACAAAAGATTGTCATTATTGCTCATATTGTCCATGTTGAGTTTTTAGTGCTTGGGAAATTAAACTGGAGATAAGTAGTTTGGTTTTGTCCTTAATGTAAGAAGAATTGGCCAGAAGTCTAAATCCTTAACAAGTCAACTACCACAGCTTTTGTTTATCTCTCAAAACAAAGATAACTAGAGGAATAGATTTAGGGAAAGAAACACTTTGGTGAGCCATGAGAAATTGGCTTTTCCCTATGGCCATAATGTTTCTAGACTGAATATGGGACCATGTCCTGAACTCAAGCCATCCTCTGGTTCTGAGTGGTCTTGTGGTTAGAGGAAGAATAAGATGTCCACTTCAAGGGAAGATAGGCTTGCCCCTGCACAAGGCTCATGTATAATTCTCCCACCAAATCCAAACTTTATGCAAAAATGGTTCAACCGTGTTTTGTTAAGAAATCCCTTCTATTCTTGGGGCCATGTCTTTGAGGAGAAAGAAAAACATTGTTCTTCTCCTGGAGGTCAGAAGTGTCATTAACATCAAGTAGATTGTTGCAGATACTAATCTGGTGATCTCAGGAGAGAGAGAAAGAATTTGGAGTCTGTCACGTGTGTGTGGTACTGGAAGTCATAGTGACAACGAGAGACAAGAAATAAACCTGAAACCCTCTGCCTTCTCCCCCAAGGCAGAACTTGTTCTCTAGGAATTTAAAAATTCCACAGAAGGGTATGGACTCGATCCAGGTAAGCAGTTCTGTTTTAACACTCATAAACTCATACACTTACCATCACTAATCGTGGGCATCACATCCCTAATGAATCAATCAGTCCTTTGCATCAAATAGATCAATTCAGTCGTAGGTTTTATATTTTATTTCAAATAATCTCTTTTCTTTCTGCAGGCAACTCTTTGCCAAGGTTGATACATACAGACATTGCCTCCTAAAGCTATCTACTTCAAGCCCCACTGCTTACTCTGTCTTTCCCAACACAGTGCATCCGCACACCTCTTTCACCTGTTCAGGACAACATAATTCATCCTGCAGGTGCTTATGGAGCCTTGTCTACGTCCTCATGCGACTTTCACCACACCACAGCAGAGACTGCAGCCCATCTGACAATCCATATTCTTCTCTCAGAGCATTTTTCTGTTCATATGTACCGTATTCCCACAACTTTTAATAATATTTATTACTGAATCCAAGAAACTGGATTAATTCCAAAGTCAAGATAGGGAAGTATGAATAAAAGGCTTACAGCACTACACCATAACGATAAGGGAAATTTCAGTTGTTAAGTGTTGGATGTGAAGGGGCCTCTAAGATATTTAAAAGAAGCAGATGAGGTTTCCACATCTAGAAACAATCCAAGAATGTTCTTAGTGACTCAGTTGAAGACAGATCAACTATATATAATGTGACACTCTTAAAACAGAAATGTGTACAATATATTAATAGAAACCAGAGGAATGCAAACACTGAAAGGTGGGGGTAGACATTCCACAAGTGTCTGAAATCCAAACCTTAACTCCTGAACTCTGTGGAAAGAGTTGACCCTGACACTTCCTCTGTTCCACAAACAGGGAGCGAGTTGCCAAAAGCATGGCTGGAGGGGCTCAGAATTTTAACTTATTTAGCTACAAAGTGCCCTGGTGCCCTGAGTCAGGAGTAAATTGAGGTGGGAAAATGATTGGCTATCAGCTTCAAAACAGCTGTTTTCTAGGCCAGAAGGGCCAGGCTGCACCCAAGCCAGCCCCAGACTGAAATCAATTACAGAAGCTGTTAAGAGAGAAACTTAGAAAGTTTCAAGCCTGAGGGAAAAAAAGCTTAGAGATGGGCTGGTACTTAGTACAAGTGACAGGACCGCGATGTTTCTTGAAAAGGAGAAAGTGGCTCGTATTAAGGAGCCAGGGAACTTCAAGCACCAAAGGCAAAAAGTCGTTAATAAGGGAGCAGAAGCCTTGAGAAAAGGAGCAAATGGCATCTGAGAAAATTGACAGTACTCATTTTAAGAGACAGGAAGATTTCTCAATTTCTGGTGGAGAGGTAGAGATGGGACCAAACAGGCAGAAATGGCACGATACAGAGCGGGGGCTGCAGGAGGAACACTGCCAGACGAATCCCACTCCTGCATGACATGCGCCCTGTGAAAAGAGCCCCAGGTCAGAGGGCACTGCTACCCTGGGTTCAAGGGGAGAGAAAAATACTCTCTCTGGACTCCTGAGAGTGCTATGTCTTTGCCTAGAGGTGCAGAGGCCCCAAATCAATACGCACAATCCATTCTGAGATTTTTAAAGATACATCCACTTATTCGTTTATTTAGGCATTCACCTGTTCATCCATAAACACATGCACATGGAAGGCACAGACGAATGACCAATGCAGTGCATTTCGATAAGAATCACATAAGGCGTTGTGGGAACGCTTACAAGATGTAGCCTCGGGGTGAGTGTCAGAAAAGGTTTCGGAGAGGAGGTTTGCCTGAACTGAGACTTGACACATGTGCGGCCAAGGGAGAAACACCGGCAAATGCTGAGGCCTCGACAGGTGAAAAGAACGACTGAGTAGGATATCTCTGCAAAATAATACTCCCTTAACATTGTTCTGGAAAGCAGTGCTGCAATAGCGGGAAGGAAACAGGGCAGGTTGTCAGACAAACATGAATTTGAATTTTCTCTGCCACCTACGAGCTTGCTAACTTTGGTCTCATTGCATCAAACAGTAGAGTCAGTTCTCTTATCTGTAAATGAAAACGTTATCATTTTCCTCCTTGGGTGAGTGAGGAGTCAATGAGATCGCGTATGTAGACACTCATACATTACTTGGCATGTAACCATCATGCTCCTAGATCTATAGCTCTGTTGACAGCAGGAAGATGTGTGGATAAAATATCCCACAAGCCCTCCCTTTGCTTCCTTCTGACAGGATCAGAAATAGGACACTGTAGCTGTCAGTGCTGCCCCACAAATAGGGATGTGGACCAGACTGATTGGAAATGTCCAGAAGAAACTGGCTGGATAAGGCATAGATCACCACGATAGAGCCCATCAGGAGGGAGGGAAAGGTGGCCTGAGGATCCGTAGGGATAAGGAATCAGGATGGAGAGATAAAGGAACATGGAGGAGTGTCATGGCAGTGTGGTTGTGGCTATTGCATGTTGGAGCAGTGGCCAGATCAAGGAACTTTGTGGTATTCGTTAAAAAAATGAGAGCGTTTAACATGGAGAAGTGTAGAATTGAAGACTCAGTATTTTGACTTTGGCAATTTGTTTTCGGTTCCATTGACTCTATCTGTCATGGAGATCCCTCCCTGGTGTTGAAGTGATGGAAGAAATATCACTTCTCTGTGCTTCACATCAGTACAACCTCAAGTGTTTCTGAAGTGCAGGGACCAGCTAGCTCCATCCATACTACCACAGAAAGCTTTGACTAAAGTGGCAGTGGCGCTTAATACTTGTTAAGGTAGCTTCTGAGGAACTGTGTCCTTGTATGGGATCTTGGGTCCTCAACAAAGAATTTACAGCACGGTATGAAGACCATCAAGCTAGACCGGGGGGGTAGTCGTGTTACTGAAAGTTCGGTCTCTGATCCTGATGCCAATCCAAATAACGGGAACAAAGTCTTGGGTGAAAAAGGAAAGGCTTTACTTTGCCAGGCAGAGGGAGCAAAGCAAGAGCCAGTGCCCCCAAAATTGCTAGTTGCCCATTACGAAATGGATAGGGGTTTTTATTTGGGGTTTTAGGTAGGGGAGGGGGGGTGGCCTTCTTGGTCAGCATTTTTCCATTGGCTTGTGTCTGGGTCTGCTTCCAGCAGAGGAGACAAAGGATTTCTCAGAGGAGTGTCCTTGGCTGTTTATCTCCATGGTGGAAGGTAGACTCTGACGTCAGGAAGCTGAGGAGCTGGGTCTGGAAAGCTTCAGTTTCTTGATATTCTCTGGACATTAGTTTCTCTGTAAATGAACTTCAAGGTCCTGTGATTAACCACAACTTTCGTGGGAGGCCAGCATGAGGTCATCTGCACTTTAACAATTTGTAACTTCTATTTGGTTCTATAGCTCAGGGAGTCAGAGGTTAAAGAAACAACCATTTACATGTGAGTATAACTAAAGAACCAGGGAACTGGGAATGTATTCCTTTAGTTTTAACCCATATATACTGGGTTCGCTGTAGGGGAATCAGAATCAGGGCTGATATTAACTAAGAGTTGGTAACAGTAGTGCCCTTTAAATATCTAGCACTAGGGGCCAGGCTCTTCTGTGCTCAGACAGGTCAGTGGCCGACTGACTGGGATGTAATCTGTGCACTCAAAATGGAGGTGCTGTGGTGAGAGGGAGTCTTTTGCCAAGCCCCACAGGTAAAGTTCCCCTTGGAGAAAAAAGAATTCCTCTGGAACCACATATTCTTCCATTTCTTACAGGAGGCTTTATGTATAACTATTGTCTGGAGTGCCCAGAGCTCAGTAGAGGAATAGTTTCTTCCTTTTTTCTTTTCTTTCTTTTTTCAATACCCTGTCTAGGTCGTTTAACCAAGACCTCTAACTTTAAAGTGCCAATTCTATGTTTCTGACCTCAAATTAGATCATGAGCTTTGAACTTTCCTTTTTCTCCATTTTGATTTGCTGGACTGCCTGTTTGGGTGTTTGAAAGACCTCTCACAATTAACACGTTTAAATCAGGACTCTTGATTCCCTGCACTCAAATGTGTTTGTTCCCCAGCCTTCCTGGTGGCACTACCATCTTTCCCTTCGCTCAAGCCCCAAACTTTAGTCTTTATCGATTTCTCTTTTTTTACTTATACATATTCCGTAACCAATGCATTCAAAAATACCATCTTCTCTATCTCTAAAAGATAACACGCACCCCGCAGTCTCACTCTATCTTCACTGATATAACAGTGTTATTTTGTTCCATTCCAAAGACTTCCTAATGTCGCTAAGAATAAAATTAAAACTTCTTTTTGTGGTCTCCAAGGTCCTACTCAGTCTTGCCCCCTTTTTCCTTTCCCATCCCATCCTATCGCACTTCCTTCCTCAGTCACTGTGTTCTGTAAGAGTATTTCTAGATATTTGCCAACTAACCGTCTAGTAATTTTTCAGAATTTGATTCCAGCGTCCCTACTTGAGATACATTTCTTGGATATATCAATTTTGTTAAGTTTTCTTGCTGACTATAGTTACATAGAATATATAAGTTTGTTTCTCCATTCATGACCTAATGGACATTTGGTTTCCTTCAAGTTTTAGGCTTTTAGAAAAAAAAAAAACTAATGAAAATTCAAGTACAAGTCTTTGTGAGGACATATATCCTCAAGTTTCTTGGGAATGATATTTCTGGGACATATAATGGTGGTAAATTTAACTTTTTTAAGTGGTCCAACTGTTTTTCAGTGTCAGTACCATTTTTGCATGAGATTTCCAGTTGCCCCATATTCTTGCCAATACTTAATATTGGCAGTCTTTGTAATTTTAGCAATTCTTATGACTACGCATTGGTATGTCATTGTGATTTTAATTTTCATTTGTCTAATGATTAGTGATATTGAACATCTGTTTTATGTGCATATTTTCATTTATATATTCTTTGGTGAAACATATATTCAAATATTTTCTCATTTTTATTTTAGTTTTTTAAATTCTTGATATAGAGTTATAAAAGTCCTCTAAATAGTCTGGTTACAAGCCTTTTGTTAGATGAATATTCTACAAATATTTTCTCCCAGTCAATAGTTTGCTTTTTTATCTTCTTAGTATGATTTTTGAAGATCATTTTTAAAAAAAACAATTTAAGTTAGAAATAATTGTTTCTTTGATGAGCCATGCCTTTTTCATGTGTCCTATCTAACAAAACATTGCTGAAAACAGTATCACAAATGTTTTCTCCTAGGTGTTCTGCTAGAAGTTTTATAGCTTTAGCTCTCACATGTAAGGCTTTGGATTACTATAGTTTTAGTGTCTGTTCCTTTTGGTAGTTTTTGTTCTGGTTGTGAGTCATAGTCTCCTGCTTATTTGCATATTGATAATTTTTTATTGGAGGCCAAATATTATGTATTTTGTATTGATGATTGTTGGGTTTTACTATGATTTTAAAAATTTATTCAACTTTTGTTCCAATCCACAAATACATTGCTTTAACTGATTGGCTCCTGTGCAACCCTGCTTTTTGGATTTTCTTACCTGGCCCAGAACAATCTTTATTCATTGTTGCTATAACCCTACTTCAGGCAGGCCCCCTTCTGAGGTTCTACCCAATGTCCCAACATTTCAAGATCTTTCCACTCTGGCTGTTAGAAACTATTTTCCTTCCCCTGAAAAATATTCCTAGACCTGTTTTTTTTAAAAGATTGGCACCTGAGCTAACATCTGCTGCCAATCTTCTTTTCTTCTTCTCCTTCTCTTTCTCCATCTCCTTCTTCTTCTCCCCAAAGCCCCGCAGTACAGAGTCATATATTCTAGTCGTAGGCCCTTCTGATTGTGCTATGTGGGACGTCACCTCAGCGTGGCCTGATGAGCGGTGCCATGTCTGCACCCAGGATCTGAACTGGTGAAACCCTGGGCTGTCTAAGCAGAGCGCATGAACTTAACCACTTGGCCATGAGGCCGGCCCTTTCCTAGCCCTATTTAAGCTCTAGAAATTTTTAAAATTTTTTTCCTTTTGCCTATTCTTTTGTAGTGGTTTATTTTCTGGCCTTGAGTAGTTTCTTCTTACATTTGTGAACTCAGTCAAAGAGTCCAGGAGACCTCGCTGCAGTTCCTTACGGTTCCTGTCTCCTTCTCTGCATCACGTTTAGCACTCTGCTCCACTAATCTAGCCTCGCTGTCTTCCTCACCGGGACCACTAGTCCCTCTTCATTTGACCACATCTCTGGACTGTTCTGGTGATTTTCTCCAGGTGGCAAGTTGATGCAGCCACAAGACTCATATTGTTCACTAGTCTTCACTCACGGATCAAAGTCTTAACTTGTCTGTTGCCTAATGTCTGAAAACTTTTCTCATATGCTTTATCAGTTTCTGCTTTTTTTATGGAAAAAAGTACAGTAGCATCTAATTCTTCATGGCAAAATTGCATCCCAATACATACCAAAGATTAAAGTCTGGAAGTGATAACACAGAAAAAAATGACTGAAAGCTGCAGACATGAATTATTTGAAAGATAAATTATGGTAAATTTAAAGCCTCCTAGAAGGCTAGGATCGCAAGGAACATGGAACTTTACCAATTAATCTTAGGGATTTGGAATTCGGACTAGAAAGGGCATCTGATTTAAGCAAGATTAGAAGGTCCCTGAGCCAGGACTATACGGCCCAGATTCTTGACTTCATGGCTTGTTTGTGTGTGTGTGTGTGTGTGTGTGTGTTGTATACACAACTGCATAATTTTTAAATATAGAAATTTTAATACAAGAAATATAATATATAATATAATATATATATATATATAATATATAAGAAATCTGGCACTTTTCAATTTTAATATTTTTTAGAACATCTGTAACATCTTTAATGCCGGGGGAAATGCCCACCAGACAGTCCTCACATTCTGGGGAAATGACTCTGACTCTAGCTAACCAGATAGCGCCTCTGCTCTACTCTCATCAAGGCTGTCACTACAGGAAGAGCTGCACAGCAGAATCCAGAGGATTCAGCCATGAATTGTCACAAGACCAATAACACCCTTCCTGTCCTCAGCTCTAACAAGCTTATTTACTTTGCCCATAAGCCTGTCAAGATAAGTTTTATGGTGGAATATTTTGTCTGAAATAAACACAGATTCACCTGCCATTTGAAAACAGCAGTGTTCCAATACATGTATCCAAATAGAACTCTGCTCTAAGAAAAAGGGTATGCGGGTGGGTGGAAAATGTGTTATTACAATAATTGAGACTGTTCCCAACATCCATCTCTCACATAGACATGGTAGATTACTGCCTACATACAAAGATTTGAGAAGAGCTCAATAGTTTCCCTTGCCTGACAAAACTCTCTCACCTACTACCCTAAAAATTACACTTTTTAAGGTTATTAAAGCCTTTGAATCCATGGAAAGACTATTAACCCTGGATAATATCCCCCTGTGGTCATTGTTAGGAAGGGTCTAAGTCCAAAGAAAACAATTCTAAAAATAAATCATCAGTGTCTTGTGCACCTAAAATTTTAGAAACACTAGTTTAATATTTTAATCTTCAGCACTCATTCTAAAACTCAGTGTTTCCTTAATAATCTATCCTGATAATCTTCTGTCTACTTTTTTTTTTTAAAGACTTTATTTTTTCCTTTTTCTTCCCAAAGCCCCCCGGTACATAGTTGTATATTCTTCGTTGTGGGTCCTTCTAGTTGTGGCATGTGGGACGCTGCCTCAGCGTGGTTCAATGAGCAATGCCATGTCCGCGCCCAGGATTCGAACCAACCAAACACTGGGCCGCTTGCAGCGGAGCGCGCAAACTTAACCACTCGGCCACGGGGCCAGCCCCTCTTCTGTCTACTTTTGATTTATTCCATCTGATATATCCCTAGCCCACTGATTTGGGCTCTGGCCTAATGAGAAATGTCATCTGTCCTAATAAGAGATAGGGCAGAGATATAGATGTACGAGGGGTCGGTCAGTCATCAGAGAAAGGTTTGGGGCACTAAAAAGACAAAAAGAAAATCACCTATCTTAGAATTCTGCCCATGAAATTTTACTATTTCGTGTAGTTCAGGTTAGTTAATACAGTCTGGTATTTATATATTTATGGCATATTACAGATACTTGGTAAAAAATAGCACTTTTAAGTTTGTAGATTGCAAAGTTACTTTAGTTTTAGAGATGTCCTCTCCCTCACTCGGCCCAGCAATATTCTTCTCTCTCTTTAGGACAGTATTTCTCAACCTCGGCTGTATACTGGAATCATCTGGAGAGGCAAGGCTGAGAACACTGCTCTAGGTCAAGCTCACTAATGCCTCCTCTATGAAGTTTTTCTTTCCCTCATAAACCAACGTCATCTAAATAGTTTTTAATCTTCTGAGTTTCCTCAGGACTCTACTTGGAATTCATTTAAATATATTCATGGAATATATGGGTATGTCTGTGTGTGTTTTCTTTCTTTGCTTGAATGTGAGCTCCTTGAAGGCAACTTGTGTTGTGTTTGTTTTGTATCGTCATGTTGCTTTCTTTAAATCACCCTCATCTTTGGGCACCTCCATTCAACATGTCCAAAAGCATCTGGTGTATGGAAATGGGTCAGAAAATAAAAACAAACTAGAACACAGAAATACACCACTGAAGGCAACAAGCGACATGGTTGAAGTTTCCAATCATTCTTAAAAGCATGCACAAAGTGTATATCCAGACAATGCCCAGAGCAAGAGAGTATACATAAAGTCACTGACAGCTCTAACCTGATTTCATGAGAAATGTGCGATGTGTATGGTGTAATATAGCACACTGATAAAGTGGGAAGTCTCTTAAGCTATACCTTCTGGATTTAAATTCTGTCTCTAATATTTAATAGCAATATGTTGGATAAATTACTTAATCTTGTGTTTATTTTTTTTAATCTGAAAATGTTTGTAATAGTGGTGACCTCATATTATTGCTGGGAGAAAGCCTGATACACAAAAATATTCAATACACATCAGCCATGTGTAACTTTTAGGTAGTTAATAACACAGACAATAATATTAATAAATTTAATCTTTTGATTGAAAAGATGCCATTTTATTATTTATTGTCATGGAATTCAATAATGTTGGTGATCCAGAACATTTTTTTATATTGAAAAACATTGTACCTATTGACCACATTAGTCAATCACTTCTCACTGTGGGCATCTGTCATGTATTTGTCAACTATAATATGCATTAATTGATATGTATATTTTAATAGAAATTTTACAGAATGTGTTTTCAATTTCCTAATTATAATTGAAATACTAATATTATAATTACTTTGAAGAATAGATTACAATATAGCTGACAAAATGATGTAAAATTGCCATGGAAAATGTGATGTTATCTTTTTTGTTTCTTTTGTAGACAAATATTTGCCTCAAGTCTTTGGAGCCAATGTCTATATATCCAGCATGCAAATGAAAAGTCGAATGGACTTTGTCTGAATTTGTTTATAGTCATTTTACAATTGGTGGGTGTTATTCCATTAAGATGTTCTAATTAAATGGTGATAGTAAAATTTTATGCTGTATCTTGGATGGAAAAAAAAGAAGCATCTTATGCAGGATGGCATTAAGTTAAGCAAAAGTAAAAGAATTTTAACTGCAGAATAAAGCATTAATATTCAATTTATATTTTTATTCAGAATCATGCTGAATTTTTCCATAGCAGTATACACGTGCTCACACATTATCAAGAAGACAGACAACTCACTTTCAAAATGGGAAAAGGGATTAATTAGACATTTTTCCACAGAATATAAACAAATGGCAAATAGCCACATGGAAAGATGCTCAACATCATGTCATTAGGGGAATGCAAATAAAAAACACAATTAGATACCATTTCATATCTACTAGCATGGCTATAATCAGATAGACAATAATAAGTTTTATTGACAATGTGAAAAAATTAGAACCCTCATATATTTTTTATTTGCAATGTAAAAGAGTGTAGCAGTTCTCAAAAGTTCACACATAAAGTTATTATATGACCCACTAATTCCACTTCTAGGTATATACCCTAGAAAAACGTATACACACACATACACAAAAACTTGTACATAAATGTTCCTAGCAACATTACTCATAATAGCCAAAAGAATGGAATCAATTCGACTGACAAATGGATAATAAAATGTAATATATTCAAACAGTGGAAGATTATTCAGCAAGGAAAATGAATGAAGTACTGATACAGGCTACAGCATGAATAAGACTTGAAAACTTTAGACTGAATGAAAGGAACAACTCACAGAAGACCATCTATTCCAGATTTCATTCTTGTGAAACTTTCAGTATAGGTAAATATAGAGAGAGAAAGTAGATTATTGGTTGCATAACATTTGGGGTCTGTGATTGGAAGGTGACTGCATATGGTATGAGCTTTCTTTTAGGGAAGATGAAAATGTTCTAAACGTTATGGTGATGGTTGCACACTCTCTGAATACACTAAAAAACCTTGAATTGCACAATTTAAATGGGTGAATTTTATTTTACAAGAATTTTATGTCAATAAGAGTATTTAAAAAGTATATCTTTGGGGCCGGCCCGGTGGTGCAGCGGTTAAGTTTGCATGTTCCGCTTCTCAGCAGCCCGGGGCTCGCCGGTTCGGATCCTGGGTGAGGACATGGCACCACTTGGCAAAAGCCATGCTGTGGTAGGCATCCCACATATAAAGTAGAGGAAGATGGGCACGGATGTTAGTTCTGGGCCAGGTTTCCTCAGCAATAAAGAGGAGGATTGGCAGTAGTTAGCTCAGGGCTAATCTTCCTCAAAAAAATATATATATCTTTGGTGACTAACTGCTTTTAAACAAAAAATTCTCTTTTATATCTCAGCCAATGAAATTATCATTCATTAAATCATGCAAAATCAGTAATCCATCGAATTTTCCACCTTTCTGACATTTTAGGCACCATATTGTTGATTATCTTATCTTCTATACTTCTCTTAATCTTGCCTTCTTTTCTCTACATCCATTCCTTCCAGCAGAATGAATTCTTCCTTCAAGTTTTTGTTTCTGATACCTATTGCTGTGTATAAAAACAAACCACTACAAAACTTAGAGATATAAAGTAATAACCATTTATTTACTCGCTATAGTGTGTTGGGCTTGGCTCAATGGGAAAGTGTTGTTTCTGATCCATGTGGTGTTGGCTGGGTGTGTGGACTGGAGCTAAGAATCCAAAACATCTGTATGCCCTTGGTTGGGAACTCAGTCGGGATGGCTAAAATGCCTCAGGGTGGCTGGATTTCTCTCTCTAGCCAAGAAGTCAGATTTCTTTGGTGACTTGGGGCTCTGAGGAATGAGAGTAGAAGCTGCCAGGTCTCTCAAAAGCTAGGCCTGGAACAGTTTACCTAGTGCCCAAGAAAGTGACATGCAGTAGTTCAATAAATATTTGTTGACTACATGCATTAATAAATGATCTCTAGATGGCAAACAATGATTTATGTTTTGAAGACACATAATATCTATCTCACAGAGCAAATATTTTAAACAAAAAGATGGAAAAATCAACATACAATAAAAATATAGTGTAATAGACGCTAGCATAGAAGATATACAAGAAGTTAGCATAGTGAACGAAAGTATAAATTAAGTTGGTCTAGTAAGTGTTAGAGAAGATTTCTTAGAAGACATGAAAACTGAACAGAAACAGAAAGCTGAGTGGGATAAGAATTATATTATATGTTTGTACCTTCAGCTGAGCTGAATTTGGGATCTCTAATCTACATTTTTTACTCTGTTCTAGTCCCACAGATCTGTATCAATTTGGCTTATTTTCTCCTCTATAGTCCAGCTTGTTATGGTTTTACCTTCACTTTTAGAATTCATTCACTTCTCCCTGCCCTGGGAAAACATCTTGAAAGACAACCTAGTTTATGGTATTTTTCAGCTAACTTGGAGGGTGATAAGAATTTTGGTTCTTAGAAATGCAAAAAATAATAGAGCCTAGTAAAAATAATGAAAGTTAAGAAAAAAAGATTTATAAATTTTACTTGAATTGGATTTCTGAAAAAGCAGTTTGATAGGTTTTATTCAACTTGTATATTTGTGAAACAAAAAAAGAGCTAGTTTTCTCTTTTTTGCTAAATATCAAAAATTTTTGTGAAAAATTTCCTAGAGAAAGGTGAATAAAACCCATTTTTTCTAGCCTATGAACTTTGTATTTTTGATATTTATTCTGAAATGTCAGAAAAAATTCATGTTTCATGTGTTTCATAAATGGATAGCTGTCTCATTGAAGTACAAGAAAATGGTTATCAGATATTTGATGAGGTTTTTAAGGGAATGTGTGTGTGTGTGTGTGTGTGTACACTTGCACTTTGTATGGGGAAATGAAAAAAATTGAGATTTAAGCTATACATTTTTGAGTCATTGCAAGGCTATGTAGTTGAATAGCTTATGATTTTACATTTTTAGGACATTAAGTGCATATTTGGTTAACAAACATGCTATTTATATTTTAAATATTTTATCTATGGTTAGTTATATCATTATTGTAAAATATTCAACCATACAGTCTAGTAAAAAAATACTAAGCACCACAAGCAAATTTTAACAACGGTTAACAGTTTGCGTATTTGCATCATATTGTTTTTAAATAAAAGACTAGAAATGAAGGTGAAACCGTACATTTTCTCCTTAATTTACCAAGAGTAACTGTCATTCTCCAGCCCTAGAGGTCTAGTGGTTAAGATTTGGCACTTTCTGGGATGGCCTGTTAGCATAGTGGTTAAGTTCGCATGCTCCACTTGGGCAGCCCAGGGTTCATGGGTTTGGATCCTAGGTGTGAAACTGTGCATCACTTATCAAGCCATGCTGTGGCAGTATCCCACATACAAAATAAAGGAATATCGGCACAGATGTTAGCTCAGCAACAATCTTCCTCAAGGAAAAAGAGAAGGATTGGCAAGAAATGTTAGCACAGGGCCAATGCTCCTCACCAAAAAAAAAAAAAATTTGTTGCTTTCAGCACCATGGCCTCGGTTCATTTCCTGGTCAGGGAAGCACATCAGCCATCTGTCAGTTGTCATACAACAGCAGCGGCCTGTTGCTGTGATGCTGAAAGCTATGCCACCAGGATTGCAAATACCAGCAGGGCCACTCTTGGTGGACCAGTTTCAGTGGAGCGTCCAGCCTAAGACAAATGAGGAAGAAAGACCTGGCCACTCACTTCTGAAAAAATTGGCCTTGAAAACTCTATGAATAACAGTGGATCATTGTCTGATATAGTGCTGGAAGATAGCATGATGGTGCAAAATGACTGGGCGGGGTTCCACTCTTCTGTACGCAGTCTTGCTAGGAGTCAGAATTGACTCAACAGCACTAACAACAACAAAACTGCCATTGTAAATACAGTGACTCCAAAACCTATGCATAATTTAGATGATATAGGGTACCTGTCCAAAAACAAATATTAGAATATTGTTTGGTTAAGTTGAAATTTTCATAAACCTTATGCAGAACAAAACTACAGCTACATACTAAAAATGCTGGTGAAATTTTTCACTACGATGTTGAACAAAGGAAGCAAGACACAAAAGAACTATATACTGGATTATGATTAGAGCATGTGGTCTATAAAATATCTCTTTGGAGGTGAAGTTTCCAGAATGGTGTAGTAAAGAACTGAGCAAGTTTCTATGCAACAATATTAAAACTGCACAAAATTATTTGAAACAACCAGAATTCGGAACTGAACAGTATTCAGAATTCTGAAAATTGTACAAAGGTGTACAACAAAATTGAGAAGCATTTATGCAAGAAAACTGATGAATCTTGGATTAAAACAGTGGGAGTCTATGGTGTTTTCACCTGGGTTGGTTCAGCTCCTCCCCTCCTTCCTAGCTCTGTCACAGCAGTCGTTCTACCAGTGCAGGGCCAGACAGACAAAAACAACAACTTAGGTAAAAGCTTAACATAGAAAACAGAAAAAGAGACAGTCAGAGAAAACTCTTGGTGACTATGCACACACCCATGGCTACATGTGCTGAGCAAGACACTGTAGGCTTCACACTATGGGAAAATAGACTTTACTAAAGTACAACCAAGATGCTAAACAAATAATCAAGCAAATAACAAGCCCTAGATGGGAGGGAGGAAAGAGCATACAGACATTATTTTTAATGTACAGGTTTCAAAAAAATATACAGACATAAAAAGAAACAGAAAAGTATGACTCGACACACAGGAAAGAAAAACAAGCAAACAGAAAAATAAGCCATGCAAACTGCCTATGACAGGGCCCAGATGTCACATGTAACAAAGGTTTCAAAGTAACCATTACAAATCTGTTCAAGAACTAAAGGAAGCCATACTTATAGAAGTAAAGGAAAGATTGATGACAATGTTAATCCAAATAGAGGATATCAATAAAGAGGTAGAAATTATTTTAAACAACAACCAAATGAAAATTCTGGAGATTTAAAATAAAATGACAAATGAAAAATTCACTAGAGGAGCTCAACTCTAGCATTAACTGTTAGAAGAAAGAAACAATGAACTTGAAAATAGATGGAAAGAGATTATGCAATCCAAAGGCAGGGAGGAAAAAGGAATGAAGAAAAATAAACAAATCATCAGGGAAATGTGGGGCACCATTAACCTCACAACTATAAGGATAATGGGAGCACTAGAATATAGCAAGAGAAAAAAAGAAGCAGGAAAAAAATATTCAAATAAATCATGGTTGATATTTATCAAATTTGATTTTTTTAAAAAAATTAAATTGGGTCTGGCCCAGTGGCATAGCAGATAAGTTTGCATGCTCTGCTTCAGTCAGCCTTGGGTTTGTCAATTTGGATCCTGGGCATGGACCTATGCACCACTTATCAAGCCATGCTGTGGCAGGTGACCCCATATAAAATAGAGGAAGATGGGTACAGAGGTTAGCTCAGGTCCAATCTTCCTCAAAAATAATAATAACAATTTGAGGAGCCAGCCCTGTGGCATAGTGGTTAAGTTCAGTGTGCTCCACTTCAGTGGACCATGTTCACAGGTTTGGATCCTGGGCATGGACCTACACTACTTGTCAGCCAAGCTGTGGTGGCAACCCACATATAAAGTGGAGGAAGATTGGAACAGACATCAGCTCAGGGCTAATCTTCCTTAAGCAAAGAAAAGAAACAAACGGAGGAAGATTGGCAACAGATGTTAGCTCAGGGCTAATCTTCCTCAGGAAAAAGAAAATTATACATCCAAGAAAATTCCAAATAGGATAAACACAAAGAAATCCATATGCAGACACATCACAGTGAAAACACGAAAAGCCAAAGACATGGAGAAAATCTTGAAAAGAGAGTGACATCAAAGAATTATCATGTATAGGGGGACCTCAACAAGATTAAGAGTTGACTTCTCATGAGAAAAAAATGCAAACTCGAAAGCAGTGAGACGACATTTAAAGTGCTAAAAGAAAAACATCTGTCAAACAAGAATTCTTATATATATAGCAAACCTAACTTTCAAAAAAGAAGGTAAAATAAAAACATTATTTGATAATAAAAATCAAGATAATTTGTTGCTGGCAGATCACTTTTAAAAGGAATACTAAGAGACATCTGTAGATAGAAAGCATTTGACCCCAAACAGTAATTACAACAATTAAAATTCACATGAAAAAGCAAAGACATTAGTAAAGTTAATTGTATAAGTAGCAATGACAGTAAAAAATGCATATTTCCTCTTTCTCCTTTTGATTGATTTTAAAAGCAATTGTATAAAGTAGTATGTACGTAATTTATTATTTCAAGAGAACAGAGTTGGAGGACTCCTATTTCCCCATTCCAAACTTGTTATAATTGTACAGTAATAAAGACAGTGTGAGAGAGAGATGATAGTGATACAGATCAGTGAGAGAGAATTGATAGCACAGAAAAAAAACCCATATATCTGTGGTCGATTGATTTCAACAAGAGAATCAAGATTTTCAACGGGAAAAAAATAGTCTTCAAAGAATTGTGCTGTGACAACTCAACACCTACGTACAATGGAATGAAGTTCGATGACTCCCTCACATCACATACAAATTTAACTCAAAACTAATCAAATATCTCATTGTTAGAGTTAAACTAAAATTCTCGGAGGAAAACATAAGCATAAGTTTTCATGACCTTGGAATAAGCAATGGTTTCTTATATATGACACCAGAAACACAAGCAACAAAAGAAAAAAAATGTATTAATTAGACTTCATCAAAATTAAAAATTTTCAGTTTTCATGTGGATTTTATTAATAATTCCCTTTATATGCAAAGAATCTGTGAGGTAGCTGGGAAAATTGATTACCAACCAATGATGGCATTGAGTCATGGGGGAACCCAACAAGCTAAAGTGGTGTATACAAAAATGAAGCATTATAAATCTTAAGGACTGGGTAAAAAATGTTTAAATTAAAATTTAAAAAGTTTAGAGAGTTCAGTAATGAAATTTAATCTCAAAGTTTAAAACTTCAGTCTATGCTTCTTCTAACTTAAAAGCATATCATTACAACTCAATAGGAGGATTTGAGAAGAGTTCTACAAGTTGTAATAGGAGTCTAGATAAAGAGGGCGAGTTTAACTCTTCATAAAAGTAGGCGGGGAACTTGTCCATCTTGATGCCACATCAATTTCAGTGTCCTTTGGGTAGACATTATCCTACCATAACGCTTTAAAAAATATCGGTGTATTTAAACATGCACCTGAAAGAAAGAAACCTAGTTTCTCTCCAGGAAAAACAGATATGTCAATTATAGTCTGTCCTTGGAGTCTACCTATTAAACTGGAACTTTGTTGAAATCCTGAAGGAAATATTAATTCAGCCAGCTCTCATTTACACGCTAGTGAACTTTATCCTTTTAATTGATTCTGTTAATAGCATACATTTTAGCTTGGAGAAAATTAAAGCTTCATGTATAAAGTTCATACACATGGAATCCTGAGTTTTCTGGATGGAAAGTAAATATTGTTCACAGGAGGAAGTGGCGTAAAACGCAAGAAAATCTATACCTTAGGAAGAATGAACATTTCTGAAGTTTTGAGATATGCTTGTTTACGTGAGAATGAGCAGAATGTGCCAAATAAGCTTTCCAAATCAAGACGGAGAAAAATGATCAATTAATTTCTTCCATGTAGCTTTACAGTCTCCATACACTTGTCAGATATTTTGAGAGATATTTAGTGACTTTATTCCCTGATGAGCTAATTATTATTCTCTTATAGTAAACTTCTCTTCAGAATTGTCTTATTTTTGCCCTATTTTATAATACTCCCCTAAGGTCCATATTAGTTATAAATTTGCAGTTATTTTGGTTTTCAATCCCATAAAAATGAAAATAAAAAAACCTGAGGGTTTAAGAAGAAAATATTAATCATCCTTCTTCAAAGATGTTGAAATGTCATCATTCTTTACCTGGTACTATTTATCGTAAGCAAGGCATGTAAGGCTTTACATTCATATTTCACTCAACTTTAAAATAAACTTAGAGGTTCGATGCTATTATGATGTTCACTTCAGGGAAGAGTAAATGAGGACCATTAAATTTAGTTTTTCTATATCGAAGTTTCTATAGCTAAGTGGCAAACTTGGGAATCTAACCCAACCATTCAAAATCCATAGCTCAAGCAAGGCAAGATTTCTATGTTCTAGTACCTTTAGCTGGAAGCTGAACACAGATTTCTAACTTCTATTCCATAGAAACTTGCTGATTGCCCAAGTATAATTTAATGAAATAAACAGGTAAGACACAAATATAAGTTCAAATATTATAATTAAGCAACATGGAACACGGATGGTTAATAGTTTTGTTGAGATTTAATTCAAATGCCATATATTTATCCATTTAAAGTTTATAATTCAATGGTTTTTTTAGTGTGCAGCCACCACTGTAATCTAATGTTACAACCCACTGGAATGGGGATTCCCGCCTTCCTTTTGCACCCACTGGGGTGGCAGGGATTGGGCCCCCAAGGCTCTAGACACCCTCACCCCCGGCTTCGGGCACTATAACACTTAGTATTCGGGTGGAAAGTGGATAACCTGAGTTCACATATCTCGTTCGCATCTACAGCAGATATCTGTTGTTGTTTCCTGCCCATCATTTGTTATTCCTTCTTTGATCAGAGCAGCCTGATTTTTCTTTGAGTAACCACATATTTCTATCTATGTATTTCTGCTCAAGCTAATCACTTGCTGGTCCAGGTATGCTAATTAGAATCAGAGTGAATAGATCAGGGAAGATCAAATGGTCAAATTACTAATGCCATGCCCAGGTATTTGCTGCACTTCCAAGGGAAATGGGTGTTAAATTTTTACATAATGTTTTCTAAGCTGATATAATATGAGCCTGAAGATGTTAGTGGTCATCTTTGTCATGACATAGGCAGAACCTGCCTAATAATGAAACCTCAACAGGAAAAGTTGGTCAAGATAAATTCCTGTGGGGGCTGACCCTGTGATGTAGTTGTTGGCTTTGTGCACTCCACTTTGGTGGCCCAGGGTTCATGGATTCATATCACGGGCATGGAACCTACACACCCCTCATCAAGCCATGCTGTGGCAATGTCCCACATACAAAAAATAGGGGAAGATTGGCACAGATGATAGCTCAGGGACAATCTTCCTCAAGCAAAAAGAGGCAGATTGGCAACAGATGTTAGCTGAAGGCCAGTTTTCCTACCGAAAAAATAAATAAATAAATTCCTGCGGCATCATTTAATCATCCCAATTCAGAATTGCAGGGAACCAGTCTATCCCTAGACTCTGAATGTCTTATAGGGGAGCCAATCAGCTCCTCCATCTTGCTTAAGGAATGTTTTGTTTGTTTTCCTTCAGTTTCATTAAAAGGAGTCCTTATAACAATTTCAAATCCGTACTAAAACCCAAGTGTTTTGATTCCCAGATTCTTAGCTCTGTGTTTTTCTTTTACATGATGGTACCTCAGACTACTTCACTTACCTTCATGATTACCAGAATGAGATATGATCTGGATAGTACTTAACACTTCAGATCATTGTTCATCCCAGCAACATTTCCAACTCTTGATGCCAATCAAGGATTCCTGGCAATGAATCCATAACAAGGAAACACAGCCTGAATACATGCCAAGACATCCCCACACAAGGAGGCCCAGCTCTCACTGTCTTCATCTTCCTCTGGCACGTGGGATTAAGCAACAAGACTAATTCATTTTTCTTCCTCTTCTTTTTGTCCTTCTTCTCCTCCTCCTCCTTCTCCTTCTTCTTTATTATCTGCATAGCTGCCATAATCGACAGTGACAAAGAGATGGTAATTACAATCTGTTTATTTTAAGTAGTTACCCAAAGTAAGAAATGTTGATGAAGAAATGAAGTAAAAGAAATTGTAACAGTCTTTTCATTTAGGAGATGGCACTGGCAATCAGGATGCAATTTGTTTTAAGAAAACTTAAATGGCTACCTATGTGTTCCATTTCATAATATAATCTTTTAATTCATGAATTTATATTCATCACTGTAAAATGCAACATCTCATCAACCGTGTGATAACAAAATGTTGAAATCATTTCTGCACTATATCCATCAATACCTATGCAACTAAACTTATCAAATAAAGAAATGAAAAATATCCCAAGAGAAAATGAACAAGATATTAATAACTAAATTACCAAATAAAAGTTAGAAATAACAAAGAAATAAAAACACATAAAATAAAAATAAAGCAATAATAAGAATCCATCTTTTATGTTAGATTCTAATTCCAGTATGAGTGATTTTCATTTCCTTTATCACCATTTTATCTTTTTATAATTCTTCAAAAATTAATTTGAATTAAGTTTTTTGAAAAATGCACCTGAAAAATGGACAAGAGATTTGGAAATTTTAAAAATATAAGATGTTCAGAGTTCTCTTTATTAAAGTCCTGTTTCTATTTACCAATCAATAAAAATAATAAGTAGACAGGTCGACCTGGTGGCAGATTGGTTAAGTTCATGCATCCCACTTTGGTGGTCCAGGGTTTGTAACTTTGGATCCCAGAAGCAGACCTACACGTCACTCATCAAGCCATGCTGTGGCATCATCCCACAGACAAAGTAGAGGAAGATTAGCACAGATGTTAGCTCAGCAACAATCTTCCTCAAGCAAAAAGAGGAAGATTGCCAACAGATGTTACCTCAGGGTCAATCTTCCTCACCAAAATAATAATAATAATAGGTAGAAGTCTAAAGATTAAAATAACACGATATGATTGTGTTTTGAATTTCTTCAATAAGTAAATTAGACACTTTACAGTGTATTTTAAATGTTTTTCTGTCCATTAAATTAATCAGTGTAAGTAAAGACTGAGAGGTTTTATTACTTAACAGATAAAGATTTATAGTGTAAATGTTAGGGAAAGAAATCTCATTTATCCAGAATTTTCTGAGAAATAAAAGAACAAAATTTGGATATTTTTATCCTGTCTCTAATAAGAACATTCAAATAGTCCATTACATGCCAGCATTATTTTAATGAACTTTAATGAGTCATTGATGCGGTCCAACAGCGCGCAATAAATGTCAAAAATATTTGTGCCTTCCAGATTCCTTACTAAATTTGTGCCTACATATCTAATTCCCTGGTTTCTGAAATAATCCTTCTATTTTTTTAATGTTCACAATTCCACATTCAAATGAGATAAAAGCAACAAAAATATGAAGCTTTTAAAAGGCGATTTAGGGATATGTAAAAATCAGATATACTAATTTTAAATGGAAGTATTATTTTTGTCCTAAAATTCTCATTTAATCAGGTTTAATTTGCTACAAAGTACATAGCCATTAAACTATATTAAGATGAGTCATAAGACTCTCCAGACTAATGGAAATTTTAGAGATAATGTTGCAGAAATGGGAAAAAAACACCCACTTGGAAAGTGGAGGAGCAAGAGCAGCACTATTAAATTAAGATCATCCCTTAAATTTAATCCTCCACAAGAAAATAATACCCTTATATCAAGCTCAGATCTACAAAGTTTTTCTAATCCAAGTGTTTTAAAGCATAAATTTTAAAGAAAATAATTTTCCTTGATATGGCTAAAGAAATTTCCATACTCAATATAAAACTTTAATACTGAGAGAAGTAAAAATGTTTCTAAAGTTATCTTTATTAATTTATATTCATCCCATCTCTTCTACGAGGAATTTGAATTATATTTACTATGATTTTAATGTCTTCCTTTAAAAAGAGCAGAAACTGTAAAAATTAAAGATGCTATGGAAATTTCCAAATCCCCACTGAAATGAGCTACAGATTCTGAAATGAGGAGATTGGATTAATTCCTTTAATTGAAGATGTGGTATCCAGAAGATACATTTCTGATATCAAGTGTATTTTTTAAGTGCATGAATGAAGATGAAGATCAAGAGTAGAATAGAGATGCCATTAATAATCATTAAGATGTTTTAGCTTCAGGTTAAAGGAGGCTCAATAAAAAATAGTAGTACCAGAAGTATAAGTTTAACGGGACATTTGGGGACGTATTGGAGGACAAGTCTCTGCCCATGGAGGATGATCTTCAAGTTCCTAAGGTCTGAAGAGCCTTGGCCACCATGTTGAAATTTACTCCATGAACATTTATTGGATAGCATAATGTAGAAGAGTTGTGGACAAGAGTGATACATGAAGATTGTTGGGACATAGCCCTATCTCTCATATCCTGAAGCAGATTAGGAAGAACAAAGACTTAAATAACTATATACAATAGAAAATGACTTGAAATTATACAGTATATATGTGACGTTCTAAAAACAAAGAAAATTGAAGAATATAGTCTGCCATTGAGAAATGTGAAGGCAGAAGTCCTATAATTCTGTGTAGTTGAAACAGGAGTTCTCAAACTTATTTGACAGTAGAGTTATTTTTCCTCATTATCCCTATTAACAGGTGACAAAAAAAGTGTTCTTCAGACACACTTTAGAGAAAGATGTGTGAGTTGTTCTCCAAACTGGTTGATGAGCAGAAATAACCAGGAATTTTTCATACTCTCCTATGGAGATCTTGATTCAGTATTTTAGTGTGTCTTTGGCAGGAACATGGTATTTGCATGTAAGAAAATAAATAAATAAAAGGAAAGAAAAAATAAAAGGAAAAAATGAAAAAACTATACTGGTAATTTTAGTGATAAATCATAGGAGTGTTTAGGAACTAAGTCAAATTTAAAATTATATAGGGAAGAATGACATGTAATAAGATTCTAAGTCTGGTTGAGCTCAAATCATGAAGGGTCTTAAATAACATACAGCATAAAATTTAATCCATAAGCAATTTAAAAAACTGGTTTAATAAGGTGTGATGTAATTACCTTGGTTCTTTGGAATGACTGCTCTGGTAGAAACAAAGTATGGGTGGCAGGAAACTTGTTTGAATAATCCAGGGGTAGAGCTTTTGGACCCGGGTTGATCCTGTGGAAACTGGAAAGAGGGGTGGATGTCAAAAGCAATTCTAAGAAGCAATTGTAAGAAGATAGATGATTGGCATTTAAAGGGTCATGGAAGAGGAGACTTCAACGGTCAAGGAGTCTTTAGCATGGGCAAAAAAAAAAAAAAAATTACTGGTGACATTAACCGAAGAAAATGAAAAAGATGAAAATTTCAGTTTTGTGTGACATAGTAATAGTTATAAACATTAATGAAGGGCTTTGTTGTTAATGCCGTCCAGTTGATTCCAACTCCTAGCTTCCCTGTGGACAGCAGAACAGAACCTGCCTGGTCTCTTTGCACCATTCTCTCACCTTCTGGCACTGTATCAGGCAATGCTGCACTGCCATTCATTGGGTTTTCACGGCCAATTTTTTCAGAAGTTGGTGGCCAGGTCCTTCTTCCTAGTCTGCCTTAGTCTAGAAACCACTGAGCCTGTCCACCATGGGTGACCCTGCTGGTTTGAAATCTCCGTGGAATAGCTGTCAGCATCATAGCAGCATGCGGCTACCACAATAAGCCAATAGACAGACAGGTGGTGTGGTTCCCTGACTGGGAAACAATCCCAGGCCAGGGAGGTGAGAGCCCAAAATCTAAACCACTAGACCACCAGAGTTGGTAGTGGAGAACTTCCTGTATATCAAATACTTTTCTTTTGTTTCTGTCAAATACTTTTCTAAGGGCTTTATGCATATTAAATCATTTAATCCTCATGGCCACGCCGTGAGGTAAGTACAATTATTATTTCCAATATGTCAATGAAGAAATTGAATACAGAGTTTAGTAGTTCACCAAATATCCAAAGTTATTAAGTCGCAGAACAGGAATTGAAACTTATCTAGTCTAATTCTAGAACACGTGCTATGCACTATACTGATGCTAATTCAGTGGCTTGTTGGCTTTCAGTAAACAGCAGCCAGCTAGTTGTCCACTTTATCTCAGCTTCTTTGAAATACATAAGATCATCTAAAGTAATAATTGCAACTCTGTATTTTGGGGTTTGTAATATACGTAGATGCAAAATTTATAAAAATACGACCACATTTGGCAAGGAGGGAATGGAGATGCATAGAAATAATGTTTGTATATTTTACTGGAACTAAGTCAGTATAAAACTGAAGCAGATTATGATAAGTTAAAATGCAAACTGTAATCTCTAGAGAAATTTAAAAACACAGTAAGAAAATAATTTTAAAATATATAATTAATTAGTCAAAACAGGCAAATTTCCGGTTATGAAATAAATAAGTCCTGGGGATGTAATGTGTAGCCTGGTGACTATAGTTAACAATATTGTATATTTGAAAGTTGTTAAGAGAATAGATCTTAAAAGTTTTCATCACAAGAAAAAAAATTTATATGTGGTGATGGATGTTAACTAACCTTATTGAGGTAATCATTTTGCAATATATACATAATAGTAGCCCCCTCTTATCTGTGGTTTAACTGTGATTTCAGTTACCCACAGTCAAGTGCAAAAATATTAAATGGGGGGCCAGCCAGTGGCACTGTGGTTAAGCACCCACTTTCCACTTCTCAGCAGCCTGGGGTTCGCCGGTTCAGATCCCAGGTGCGGACATGGCACTGCTTGGCAAGCCATGCTGTGGTAGGCCTCTCACATATAAAGTAGAGGAAGATGGGCATGGATGTTAGCTCAGGGCCAGGTTTCCTCAGCAAAAAAGAGGAGGATTGGCAGTAGTTAGCTCAGCGCTAATCTTCCTGAGAAAAAATAAAAAATTAAATGGAAAATTTCAGAAATAAACAATTCATAAGTTTTAAATTGTGAAATGTTCTGAACAGCATGATGAAATCTCATACAGTTTTGCTCTGTCCCACCAGGGACGTGCATCATCCCTTCATCCAGGATGTTCATGCTGCATGCACTACCCCCACCTGTTAGTCACTTAGTAGCTATCTCAGTTATCAGATCAACTGTCACAGTATCACAATGCTTGTGTTCAAGTTACCCTTATTTGACTTAATAATGACCCCAAAGTGCAAGAGTAGTGATGCTAGCAATTCAGATACTCCAAAGAGAAGCTGGAAAGTGCTTCCTTTAAGCGAAAAGGTAAAGTTCTTGACTTAATAAGGCAAGAAAAAAATATTATATGCTGAGGTTGCTGAGATCTACAACAACTCTTATTACAGTATATTGTTATAATTGTTCTATTTTATTACTAGCTATTATTGTCAATCTCTTACTGTGCCTAATTAATAAATCAAACTTTATCATAGGTATACACATAAAAAGACTTAGTATATATAGGATTGAGTACTATCTGTTGTTACATGCATCCACTGGGAGTCTTGGAACATATCCCCTGCAGACAAGAGGGGGCTACTATAAATCAAATCATTAAGTTGTGCACCTAAAACTAACACAGTGTTATATGCGAATTATATCTCAATAAAAATAATTAAAATATTACAATGCAAAATATTCACTTAACACTATAAAGATTTGGCTCACAAGTTTATGTAGTCTGGCAAGTTGAAATTCTGCAAAGCTGATGTCCCAGTTCAAGTCCAAAAGACCGGCAGGCTACTGAAGAACCAGGAAAAGCTGATATCTCAGTTCAAATGCCATGAAGCAAGCTAATTCTCCTTTATTTGAGAGGGTCAGTCTTTTGTTCTATTCAAGTCTTCAGCTGATTGATGAGGCTCACCTCCACTGTGGAAGACAACTTGCTTTACCCAGTCTCCTGATTAAATTTTAATCTCATCCAAAAACCTCCTCATGGAAACATCCAGAATAATGTTTGACCAAATTTCCGGCCATGTCATGGTGCAGTCACACTGACAAATAAAATTACCATCATAGTGTGTTTTCTAATTCTGTGATTCTATTTTCTTTTGTAATGTCCTTAATTTTACCACTTTGTTTCCAGCTCAGACTTCTCTCCTGATGCCCATTTTTCTCTCATACCCTATCTTTTGCCTGAAATTTCCTTTGGATGTCTTTTAGTAATACCAAACTTAGCATGGCCAAATCATAATACACGATCTGTTCTACTCCATCCTTACTGCTTCCAGATTTTCCTCTCTGGGTCTTACCAACTTCAACAAATGGCAGACCATCAAACTATTTTCTTAAGACAGAAATCTAGAAATTATTCTTAATTCCCTCATTTGCCTTATCCTTCATGTAAAATCCATCATCATATCTTGAATGTTGACCTCCAAACCATATCTCAGGTTTATCTACTTCGCCAGATAACATCACAAATTTATCTACTTCTTGTCTTCCACGCAAAATTCCAAGTCCAAGCCATCTTCATCTTAACTACAGACAATGTGACGTCTTCTTGACTGATCTTTCAGATTCTATTCTTATCTCCCACCAATTCCTCCTTCACATAATTTTTGGAACATATATATTTAACACATAAATTAAAGAATTTCAACCTTAAGCTTAAAATAATTCCAACCACACTTTGAATAAAATTCAAACGTTACTATATTCTACAAGGTGCCTACAAGCATCTTGCCAAAATTTATGTATTCAACTTTAGTTCATAATAATTCTTTCTCTTGTTCACTCTATTTTGACCTCCTTTAGGACTCACAAATATCACAGATTTTTCCACGTGATACTCTTTTTTTTTTAAACTATTTTATTGAGGTTATTATGGTTCATAACATTGTGTAATTTCAGATGTACATTATTATTTATCAGTTTCTGTATAGACTGCATCATGCTTACCACCAAGAGTCTAATTTTTATCCATCACCATACATATGTGCCCCTTTACCCCTTTTGCCCACCCCCCAATCTCTTTCCCCTCTGATAACCACTAATCTATTGTCTTTATCCATGTGTTTCTTTATCTTCCACATATGAGCAAAATCATGAAGTGTTTATCTTTCTCTGTCTGGCTTATTTTGTCTAACAAATAAACAAATGTCCATCCATGTTCATGCCTGAAATGTTTTTTGTGGAGTTCTTCAAATGCAAATCTACCATACCATTAATTTTCACCCCTCAGAAATCCAAATACATATATGTCTCTGTGGACCAAACTACATATGTTATGCCCTAACCTGCTCATCTGTAACACAATTTTATTTTCATTTCATTGAATATATGTAATTCAATTGTTGCTTTGTTTACCTCCTTGTGGTCTGTTTCCTCACTGGAATGAAGATTCATGAAGGCAGACACCACCTGCGTGCTCACCACTGTATGCCAAACACCTAACACAAAATCTGGTACACAGTAGGTGCACAAAAAGTATTTGTTAAATACATGAATAAGCAAAATGCTGAGTGCCTACTAACAATTCTACGGTTGGCAAACGCATTTTACCCAAAGTCTAATCAATCGCTGATTCACAATGATTTCATGCCTGATAACCACTGAAGAGATAATAAATGCTTAGATGGACTAATAACCTTACCAGGAATATTTTGAGTACTTGCCTATGAGATCCTCAGAAACCATAAATCAGACTAAAACAGAGAAGGTGTTGATACAACTGATGGCAGTGAATATGGATTTATTGATCTATATATTTCCTTACTGTAAGAAATGCAACTAAAATTCCTTCTTCTTGGGAGATTGTTATTGGAGTATCAGTCACTGTGGAGCAACAAAAAGAAAGAAAAAATATTGAGGATAAAAGGCATTGAAACCCAACTCCCATTTTTGTACATGCTGAGTATGATGCAGGCTCTACAACCCTTATCTGAAATGTTATGAGCAGACATGTTTGAGAATATATATATAAATACTCTAGAAACGTGATTCAGTTCATATACTACACATTATACCACAATGGGATAGTGCACCATAATAAACCATATTGATATTTCTAAAGCCAAACGTGTAAATATCCATTTTTTGCGGAACAAAGACTATAATGTAACATACTTTTATGTAACATTTTTTTGCCAAAATTATGAAGAAACTCTCAGATTTCAGGGGTTTTGAATTTCATGATTTCAAAGAAAGGATTTTAGATCTGTATCTACAGGTATAATTAATGCTTCCTCTCAAGAAAGATATGTTGACAACATTTAAATAAAACTGTAAATATGAAAAGCAACACCTCACCTCACAATTTAGACAATTCCAGAAATTGTAAGATGTCCACATGTTTAAAAAAATACTTTAGAAAAAGATAGACTACCAAAATATTATGTTTTACATAGACTTTTAAAAATTCTAATAACCTAACTTGTTCTGATAAACTTTGCATACATTATCTCATTTAACCCACAGAGAAAGTGAATAGCTTGCCCTGGGTTAGACTGATAGCAAAAGGCAAAGCAAAGATTTAAACCAGAGTCTGATTCCAAAGACGGTACATTATACAAATTAGCATGCTTCCCCACAGTATGGGAAAGCAATTTCTCCTCCTAAATCACTAATAAGAAGGAAGAGAAATGTAGCTGATACCTACCCCACTGATGAATATTGCTTTATTTTTTCAATTCAATTATACTTATAACTTTATCTAAATTCACAAATGTGGAAGTCCCCACAGATATCTTAGTGAAGTCCATTATTTGCTGTTGTTGTCTTTCTATAGTACTAAATGATCACATCTTGATAAATTAAAACCTTCTCCTGGGTGTTGTAAGCTGATGTTTGGAACAGCAGTGTGCATTTTGTCGATATGACTTTCATAATTCCCAGAGGGTGACTGACTGTAACATAATAAAGTAACTGATTTGGAGAATTTAAAATTTCCGTCAATCAAAAGAGTTACTCTAGATGCTGTGATTTCCCATCAAGAGGCAGTCCTCCTGAACCAGCAGACATACTGCTTCCACCGATTTTGGGGGAGGTGATCATAATATTTACTTAGCAGTCTTTCCATTTCAATATATCCCAGATCACAGGGAAAGCTAAGTAGCCAGACCTAAACAAAGCACTAACCAAAATATAATTATATTATTTCAATGAAACAGTGAAATTGTTTTGCAGCCAAAGAAGTTTCACAGATTGATACTCAATATATCCTTGCTGAATGGATGCATTCTATCCTGGCTATGCCACTGAGTTACATATGTGACCTTGGAGAAGTCATTTTATTCACTCTGATTATACATCTTTAAAATGAAAGAGTTGACATCTAAGTGACTTCTCATTTTATATTTCTATGAAACTATGAAAGATGACAGAAAATTTGGAAATAATTGTTCTAGACTAGTGCTTCTCAGTAGAAATTTCAGTGATGATAGAAATATTCAATATCTGTATTGTCTAGTATAGTCACTGGTCACATATGGCTCTTGAGCTCTTGAAATTTGTCTATTATGACTGAAGATCAAAATTTTTAATTTCACTTAAATTAAACTAATTTAAATTTAAATATCCACATGTGTTTAGTTGCTACTGTATTAGCCAGTGCAGTTCTAGATTGTAGTGATTCTATGGGTTGTTGAAGTTTCATGGATATGATTATAATGATTATGTAGGTGCTTTACTTAGGGATCATTTCCTGTGAGGCAGGCTGTGGTAGAGGGTCAATAGACTAAGGGTCTGGAAAGATGAGTTTTAATTCCAGCTCTGCCTTTAAATAGACATTTGAAATTGGCAAACAATTTTGTCTCAATGGTTTATAATTTCCCCATAATTTTTTTTTAGAAAAGAAGTGATGTCAGTAAGATCACAGAGTAGGGAATTGTGAAAGTCCATTATTCCAAGAAAGTAATAAATAAAATGGCAAAAATGATCAGAATTGAGTTTTTTTTCCAGTTCTCAGGAAGGTATGCAAAAGTGTGAATCAGCTAAGGGAAAGTTTAATAAAGAATAACAACTGACTCTTGGTGAGACAGCTATGTGACATTTTAACTTACTCTCTTCTCATTCCTGACTCTCCAGCTAAGCAGCAGCCTTGAAGACAATAGCACACATTTCCACTGGTACTTATACCAGAGGGAGCAAAATAGACTTACTTTCAAAGAATTGTGCTTGTTTTCACTTCTTTGGTGACATCATGAAGGATGCCTTCAAAAAGCTTGCCTTTTTCTCATCTAACTCACAACTCTCCCAGGGCTGAGGCAGCTACCTAGGGAACATTTGTTGAAAATACTTAAAGGCAAATGTATGAGTTGCTTCCATCTAGAGTAAGAAATAACACTTGAGACAAATAGACTAATCAAAAAGGTTGGGAGGAAAGACTGAAGAATTACATGATTTCTTATAAGTAATTACATTAACTGTAAATGGATTAAACTCTTCAACTAAAAAGCAGGGATTGGAAGAATGGATTAAAAAATAGCATAATCCAACTATATACTGCCTACAAGAGATTCATTTGAGAGCCAAAGAAATAAATAGATTGGAAAGAAAAGGATGGAAAAATATATATCATGCATACAGTAAACAAATGAGAGTTAGAGTGGCTATATTAATGTCATACAAAATAGTCTTTAATTTTTAAGACAAAATTATTGGAAGATCTAAAGATGAACATTATATGATGATAAAAAGGTAAATTATCAACATGTATAGCAGTTTTAAATATATATGCACCTAGTAAAGGAGCCCCAAAATACATGAAGTAAAAACTGATGGAATTTGAGAAATAATGACCTTGAAAAGCTCTCATATTCCTGAGCATCTATAAGGCTGGGGATATGCTCAGAAAATGCTTGAAAAGACCCTAATCTCTCATGCTTGACTTTCAAGCTCTGTACAAGCAGGAAGTGAGAGCTAAGGCAGAATTGCAAATAGCCTGGCCGAGTGTTGAAGGTTTGCCTAAATACACACATGGAGCCCATGAGCAAAGACCAGACACTTTTCTTCTTTTGTTTTTTGGGGGAGGGTCTATGCATTTAGGAATGTCTGTCAAATTACTAGCTGAGCACTAAGCTAATGAACAGAGACATCAGTAGCCATACATGACAAAAAATACAGAGGTTACAAAATTCATTCAGAAAAGTCACTAAATAGCAACAACTATAAAAAGAAACAATAAAATCCCTGGGGAGGGGAGAGAATTTTATTTTCATAGTTGCCACATTATACTATTCAAAATGTCCAATTTTCAACAAAAATTGTGAGGGATGCAAATAAGAAAGAATGGCTTACAGAAAGGAAAATATGAAAGTAATAAATACTGTCCCTGAGGAAGCCCAAACATACGCTTTATTAGAAAAAGACTTTAAGTCAACTATATTAAGCACACTCCAAGAGCTGAAGGAAACCAGAACAATGCAAACTAAATAGAAAATATCAATAAACTGACAGAAATTATAAAAAAGAACCAAATAGAAATTTTCGTGTTAATGAGTACGATAGTCAAATGAAAACTTCTCTGGAGGAGTTCAACAGACAATTTGAGCAGGAAGAAATATTTCATAAACTTGGAGATAGGTCAATTGAGATTATCTAGTCTGAGGAGTAGAAAGAATAGGTAGAGGAGAAGAAGAATGGCAAAAAGCTATGAAAACTATGGGATGCATCAAATGTACCCATATTCATAATGGATGTCTCAAAAGGAAAGTATAGAGAGAAAAAGGCTTGAGAATATTGAAGAAATAATGGTCAGAACCTTCCCAAATTTTCTGAAAGACATGAATCTACAATGCAAGAAACTCATTAAACTCCAAGCAGGACAAATTAAAAAATATCCACACAAGAAATTATAAGAAAACTTGAAAGCCAAAGACAAAGAGAGAATTGAGTACAGCAATGGAGAAGGAACTCATCACATGAGAAGGATCCTCAATCAGATTAAGAGCCAATTTTCCATCAGAAACCATGGAGTTCACAAGGCAGTGGGATTACATACTTAAAGCACTGGGAGAAAAAAAACACCTCCCAACCAATAATTCTGTATCTGACAAAACTATTCTTCAAAATGAATGAGAAGTCAACATATTCCCAGATAAACAATAACTGAGAAAGTTTATCGCTAGTAGTCTTTCTCTACAAGAAATACTAAAGGAATACTTCTGGCTGAATTTAGAGAGACTAGATAGTAACTCAAAGCCATACAAAAAAATAAGAACACTGGTAAGATAAGTACATAGATAAATATGAAACTCAATGTTAATGTATTTTTTTATTTCCAGCTTCTTTTTCTCATATGACTTAAAAGACAACTGCACAAAGCAATAAATGTTAGTCTATGTTGATATGCACACAATGTGCAATGACATAATTTATGAAAATAACAAGATAAGAGGAATGGGGCTATGTAGGAGTAAGTATGTGTATACTATTGAAATATGATACCATTCATTTGAACTAGATTTTTATAAATTAAGATGTTAATTGTAACACCTAGAGCAACCAATAAGAAAATAACTAAGTAACCTATAGTAAAGAAATGACAAAGGAGTCAAAATGGTACACTAGAAAGTATCGAAACACAAAATAATTCAGAATGGAGAAAATGAAAAACAAAAAAATATACAACATATATAAAAAAAGTACCAAAATGACAGAAATGAGTCCCCCTTTATCAGCAATTACATTAAATGGTAATAGATTAAACTCTCTAATTAGAAGTCAGACATTTGTAGAATGGATTAAAAACAATGATCTGACTGTATGCTCACTTTGGACCCAAACAGACAAATAGGTTAAAAGCTTGAAAGTGAAAGGATTTCAAACAGCAACTTAAAGAGAGCTGGAGTAGCTATATACTAAGATCAGATAAAGTGGATTTGAAGACAAAAAACTTTAAAAGAGACAAAGACAACCATTATATAATGATAAATGGTAAATCTAGCAAGAAGCTACAACAAGTATAAACATATATTCACCTAACAAGAGAGCTTCAAAACATGAAGAAAAAAGTGACACAAGTAAAGGGAGAAATAGTTCAACAGTAATAGTTGTAAACTTCAATATCCCACTTCCAATAATGGATAGAACAAATAGACAAGATAGCAACAAAGAAATAGAAGATGTGACAACACTGTAAATCAAGTATACCTAGCAGATATATATAGAAAACTACACACAACAGCAGCAGAATACAGATTCCCTTGTACGTGCACATAGAACATGCTCTAGGATAGATCACATGTTGTACCACGAAAATGTCTCAATAGATTTTAAAAGACTGGAATCATACAAAGCATCTTCTCTGACCAAAATGGAATGAAATTAGAAATCGAAAACAGAATTGAATTTGGAAAATACACAAATATGTGAAAATTGAATAACACTTTCTTAAACAACCAATGAGTCAAAGCAGAAACCACAAGAAAATATTGTAAGATGAATGAAACTAGAAACACAACATACCAAAACTTATGAGCTGCAGTAAAATCACTCTTCTGAGGTACGTTTGTACTATAAATATCTACATTAAAAAAATAATAAAGATCTTGAATTGACAACCTAATCTTCTACCTTAAGGAACTAGAAAAAGAAGAGAAAATGAAACCCAAAGTAAACATCAGGAAGGAAACAATAAAGTGGTGATAGATGAAATAGACAGTAGAAAAAGAATAGAGAGTTGATATTTAAACTAAGATGGCAATGATATGCAGGAGCAAACCATGTGATCTTCTAGGGGAGTAGGATACAGTCAACTTAAACATCAAGTGCAAAAAGCCAGAAATGGAAAAGATTTGGGCAGGTTCGAGGAGCAAGAAAAAGTCAGTGTGCCTTGAGCAGCATGAATGTAGGGAAAAATGCTAGGACATGAAATTAGAGAGGTAGGCTGAGGAGAGATCATGAGAGCCTTACTATCCATGCAATATTTTAGACTTTGATCTAAGGGTATTGAGGATTGTAACATGATCTATTGATAAAAATGATACTGAGTATAGGACTCACACAAATAACTTCCTAAAAAAAAGTTTCACATGTGGGCAATGAAGCTACGTCTTTCCTAACGTTAAATTTCATAAGCATCAATGGTGGAACTAACATATAGCTTCACTACAAAACATTCACATCTAATCTACTCATTAATTTATCATGTTTTTGAAAAATACTTATTGAGCAACCATTATATATTACAGTCTGTGCTAGACACTGATTTTAAAGAACACAGAGGTGATCCCTATCATCAAAGAAATTACAATATAAGGGAAAAGGAAAAAGATATTCAATATGTAATTACAAATATAAAATGTGTTACGATAGGGAAATACTGGACAATGCAGGAGGACAATACATAACGCTTCCCATGGAGAAATAATATTTCAAGTGAAAGTCAAAGAAAGAAGTTGTCCACATAAGTGCAGGGAGAACCACTTTTAAGGAGATAATTAGCTGCTTGTGTGAAAGACTAGATTTAGAATAGAAGTTAGGGAAAATTTAAGGATGATTCTCATTTTTCTGGCTTGAGTAGTAGGAGCAGATAGTGAAACTTAAATAAAGTAGGAAATACTAAGGGAAAAATAAGTTTCTGTTGGAGAAGATAGCTTTATTTTGTACTTATTGAATTTGAGGTGCTTGTGGGACGTCCAAGTGTCAATATCTAGTAAGCATTTAATTCCGTAGTTACAGAACTAAGAAAAGAGGACTGGGTTACGATAAGGAAGTTGTGAACGCATACAATCACACAGAAAGAATGTTTAGTAGTTAAAATGGTAGGAAGCAAAATAAAAATACGTCCTATTAAAGTGTCAAAAAACAAAAAAGGAAAACAAGAAAGACAGAAGACTAATGTTTTCAAAATGCCAAATAATTCTCAAAGAAAACATAAAATTCTTCAGAAATTTGTCCTTTGAAAATTGTCCATGGGATTTAATGGATTGGAAGTCAATGACGACATTGGCAAATTTTCCTGAAATACTGGGGGTAGAAGCCAATATGCAGTCGTTTTAGGAAACAGAGGGATAATACAACACCATGTGATAGACAGACAGCTCATTGCCACATCACTGACAGCGTTTAGCTGGAAAGGTGGAGAAAGAGATGAATGTGAAATGATGGTAACTGAAAGCAATATATAGAGGGAGTTGCCAATTTCGAGGGAGAAATTGGAGACAGAGAAGTAAGAGCTCCAGTCTCTGAAAGAATGTGAGGGAATTAAATTTAAGGAACAGGTAGGAAGTTTGGCCAAAGGTGGAAGGAAGAATTTCTTTTTCTTTTTTACAAGTAGTTAAATGTGCAGTAGAACAATTTCTTCCTTCTCCAAGGGTGTGAGGCTTTCGAACATAACAACTCTCAACTTTTAGTTGCTAGTGTAAGTGTATCTTGATCCTCACCTGCTTTTATTTTCCCTTGAGGCTCAGTTGATGAAATATTTCTCCTGCTGTACGTCATCAAACCTTCACCGTGTACCCTTCACTTCATCATTTTCCAGCTGTTTAGTTACCGTGGTACATTGTTCAGTTTATTTTTTTCTCTCCCCTGTATTTTCAACACTACCACTTCTAGGACTGATGTAGTGCACTAATTTAAAGAATGTCCAGTTTGCCTATGTCACACCCTGACTCTACCACTTCCCAGATGAGTAACCTAGGGCAAGTTATTTATCCTTCTGTGCCTCAATTTGCCCATCAATAAAATATAGATCGTAGAGGTAATCTATGTAAAGTGCTTAGAAAAATACCTATTGCCTAATAGAACTCAATAAATATATCCTGTCCTTCGCCCTTCAAATTTCTTGTTACCCTAAAATTTACCAATAACATTAATTCAGAAAGTCAAATTCTAACCACCAGGTCTAACCTTTTCTTCTCATCTGGCCTTCCAACATACGTGTTCTCCACCAATGTTTGCATTTTCTCAACTCACATTCCAATGAAATGCTCTTCAGCTGGCTTCCACTCAATACTTTATTTAAACTACTTTCACTAAAGACATCAATTAAAATTTAAGTGATATTCTCATTTTTCATATATCTCTATAGCTTTTGACAGTGTGGGCTACTCTCTTCACTCTCAAATTATTAACGCTCTTACATTCCATCAGAACACATACTCTCGGTTCTCCCTACCTGGCTCAGACTATTCTTTCTGTGCATCTTGGAAGGATATTCTTCCTCTGTCCATCTGCTAAATGATGGTAATCCTTATAGTTCTGTCTTAGTCTGATTACACATATAAAATGGCATCCTTGATATAAACTGTTGACTCATTGCTGTGTAATTTCATCCCAGATCTCTCCTCTGAGTTTTAAGCATCTATATCTAGGTGTGCAAGAGTTGCCTCAATATACCTTGTTATGTACTGTTTTTTATTTTCCCCTCCTATGCCTTCACATATATTCTCAGTTGGTGGGATCTTGATTCATTTGTCCATGTTAGAAATCTGAGAATAACAGTAGGCACTATTCTGTCACAACCCCATTCAAATAATTAACTTTTGTCAATTTTTGAATCTTTGATATTTAAAAAATCAAATCCATTCTTTCCTTTGCATTAACACTGATCTAACACATTTCTTCATCATTCTCGGAATAGACAATTTAAATAATCTTTTGAAGTGTCCCTTTGTCTCAAACTTGAACAACTGAATTCTGTTCCATCCCAAGTAGCAGAATAATGTGAAAATAAGATTCTGACTGAGTCACTTTCCTGCTTAAGAATTTGTGGTAGCTATAGGTAAAAAATATGACATTCAAAGACTTGAATTATATATTCTTTACCAGTCTCTCATGGCAAATTTGCTTTGTCTTTTATGCCTTCTCAATTCCAAAGTTCTTGAAGTTACTCTCACATTCATGCTGTGTTTTGAGTTCTCTGTGATTGTGCTTATGCTGTGGCCAACACCTAAAATGTTCTTCCCCTCTTTTTTACTTAATTCATTGTTTTTTGTCTTTTGAGATGCAAATCAGGCATCATCTCTTGAGGCTGCTCTCCTGAATTCATCTTTCTCACAGGCAAATTGAGGAGCTTCTTCATTCTTCGTAAAGCACCCACATTGTCTATAAACAGTACTATCCAGGCACTTGCTATATTGTTTTATAACTGCTTGTTTCATTAATATTCCAGGATCTCCTCAAAGGCAATATAGCCTATTGATCTTTGTATGCACAGAATTTAGCATAGTATCTGGTACATATTAAGGTTTGGTAAATGCTTATTAAGAAAATGACCAAATGTTCTCAGCTGTTTAGAAATAATGAATTTTGTCCAGCAAAATCTAAAGTTCTATAAATTTATGAATTTTCTTGTAATTGCAAATCTCTTGGATATACTCAACTTTTTCATGCTATATTATCTCGATGATTTATTGCTTGATTTGATTTTCTAAAATAAAATCTTTGGCTTTCATAGGTGTATTCTTAAGGTGTATTAGTCTGTACGTTATTGTTGTTATTTTTTGTAATATCTGTGCTGAGATTTGGTATCAGGGTTATACTGACTTCAAGCTTTTGTATATTTGTAAATACCGAAAAGGCATGTACTTGTATTTCTTTTTGTGAATGAATATGTTTACATACACGTGTGGGCATGCATGACTCTATGTACATGTTTATCTTGCTTGTGTGTGTATGTGTTAGGTATGACTCTATGTATTTTTGTGAGTGCTTTTGTGAAGTGCAAGTACAAGTCTGTATAATATATATACTGGTCAATATAAGTAGACACACACTTTCCATATCTGTGCTCATGCTTCCATCGTGGGAGAATGCATTAGTGTGTGTATGTGCACATACATGTGTATGCCCATTCTTGTGACTGTGTGCAAAAATGCATTTGTTGTATGTAAGAAATTTTGTGTGATTTTAAACATTAGGTTCAGGTACACCACCTTCCTTTTAGAGTGAAAATTGATTGTCCACTTAAGAAGAAAAAAAAAATTCAAAATGGAAAATTGCCCTTGCTGGATATAAAACATGTGTTCCCCTTGCTCACTGCCATTTGCATCCCTTATTTTTCAGTGTTTTATATAACCTGATGCTCCCACGACTGTTTGAAGAATTCTTGCTTCAGGTCCCGCCAGCAGTCTATGAAAAATTCATACCCACCTTTTGCAAAGACTGAATTCTGGCAAAGATTTTGCTAGGCAGGAGGTGGCAGCTATGTCCTGATGGGCAACTGTCTCAGAGCAGTCTCAAAATATGGGGAAAGAGCTTTCTCAAACATTTCAATTTAATTCTGTGGTAGATCCCAGCTTTCTAGCTGAGAAGCATAAATTATCTTTTATCCAATAAGGCAAATGGTTTCTTATCTTCAAATTCCCCTTTCTTAAGTTGCACGAGGACCTTTACAATTTTCACACTTTATCTTAGTTGATCTTGTGTGACCTTGGTAAAGTCGTTTCATTTCTCCGAGTTTCGGTTTCTTCAACATTACCATAATAATCACTGTCCTGATACCTACACGCAGATGGTGTGAGGATGCAAAGAAGGTAAGAATTCAAGACATTGTACACTGTAAGATTAATATAAATGTTCAAAACTATAACTTATTGTTATCATTGTAATTATCCCTCTCAACAAGACTATAGAGAGTAAAAGACACTACAGGTACTTAGTTCATAGGTTCAAAAACCAATTTCATATTCTCTATTGATATACTTGGAAAAGAAAACAATAAGCTATTTTTTTATAAATAAGAAAGATAACCACAAGATAACACACTTTGCCCATTATATTCACAATACTGAATTTAATTAACAATCAGTGCTAGCAAGTTGGTGGACAAATAGCATTATAATACATTGTTGACACTGTTGGTATAGTTTGCAAATTGTTTAGCTATATCTATCAAAATTTAAATTCTACCTAATTTTGACCCATTCATTCCCATTCGTGGCACCTAAACTGAGGGGGAAAAATCATACATGTAAACACAAACATATGCTTAATTAATATTATTTTTATAATAGATTAGATCTAGTACTAACACAGAAAAATAACTATGCTATTGTATTAAGAAAGCAAGTTGCAGAAAAACATCCCTTGTACAAACCCATTAATTAACAATATATTTATAAATATAACTATCTTGTTTTAGGGACAAAGGTGAGCTTTGTCTCTACTTGAATCTGCATTGTTTGACTTTTATGACCAAGTATTATTTTTGTAATTAAACAAAAGTCTACCATTGGCTAAAATCATTCACATTCATAAGAGACAAAAAGTAAATATATTAAAACTCTCTAAGACCTTTCCATTGTACTGCTAACTAAAACCAACCGTGGGATCCAGCAGTTGGAAATGATTATCTCATAACTGCATTCTAATTCTGGCTCATTCAGTGATGTTCAATGGAATCCTCTGGAGGCAATAGTTTCACTGTTGTCTTTCCTTTAGAACTCATTATGGGATAATAATAACTATAATTTCCTTACTTCTGTGGATTTGTCTTTTGAATTAACACAGTTTTCTTGATTGGAACAGTCCCTTGTGAAATGAGGGAAGCTATGGGAAGAATGTTCTTAAGGAATGCAGAGTTTCCAACAAGCTGTGTCTCACTGTATTTGTAGACCCTAACATCTTCATTCAGGAGAAACTGGGTTAAAATTTATATTCCAGTAAACTTAAAATAAGAAAAAGAAAAAATTGTCCTTAATGGGCAGAGCAAAGGGCAAAACTTTGTGCTTTGCCCAGGATTTCTTTTTTCTGTGTGTTTAAGCTTTAACAAGAACTTGCAAGAAGAGCTCAGTGCTGATCCCTGCATCCCAATTCCCTGGGAAATCCAGAAAATATTTTGGGGTGCTCTGTCCTTGGTCTGAAGAGTAGACTCCTCCACAGAATCTAATAGTTTAATAAAGTATAAAGGAACAATATTTAGGAGAAGTAGAAGGGTGTGGAAGAAACAAAGTAAAAAATTATGAATTTCCAATCATGGTTTTGCCAGTTACTAACTGTGTGACCTTATTCCTGAAATACGATTTTGTTCTATGAAATAATATATATAAAATGCTTAATTAGTATAGAGACTACCACATAGCATGCACTCGTATCTTCTTGTCATTAATTCTTGGAGTATTTACTGGTATCCTCTGCCTAGGAGGCTATTTTTGAAATTCAGTTGGCTGTTTGCCTCTCATTTATCACATCCTGTATAAATGTCCTCACCTTTGGGGTCTTACTGAGTCAGTACCACAGCCACAGATAGCAGATATAACAAATGGTTTCTCTTATGTCTTACCATACACCCACATCGCATACCCAACTTGACCATGAATATATTTACTATGTATTAGGTTACCTTACCAGTCTGAGAAATCAGGAGCTATTTTTTTATGGAACTTAGCAAAGGGATTGATAAAAAGTAGTTCTAAAAATTAACTAAATTAATGGTTAAAAATTAAGCTTACTCAGAAGGTAAATTTAATACCTAAATTTAAAGAGTCATTGATCATGCTCTTAGTGGGAAAGCTTTGAATTTCTCACCATTAAATAAGATACTAGCTGTTGAATTTTTTATATTCTTTATCAAGTTGAGAAAGTCTCCTCTATTCTGAGTTTACTGAGAAAATTTATCATGAATGAATGTTGGATTTTTTCAGTTCTTTTTCTGCATCTATTGATACGATCACATGATTTTTCTTTTTTTAGCCTGTTGATGTGATGGACTACATTAATCAATTTTTGATTGTTGAATAAATTTTCTATATCTGGATAAATCCCTCTTGGTTATGGTATATAATTCTTTATACACATTGTTGGATTCAATGTGCCAATACTTTGATGAGGATTTTTTCATCTACGTTTATGAGAAATACTGGTCTGTAGTTTTCTTTCCTTGTAATGTCTTTGTTTGATTTTGGTATCAGGGTAATGCTGCACTCAGAATGAATTAGGAAGTATTCCTTCTGATTTTATCTTCTGAAAGAGATTGCAGAGAATTGGTATAATTTCTTCCTTAAATATTTGGTACAATTCACTTGTGAATCTATCTGTGCCTAGAGCTTTCTGTTGTGGAAGGTCATTAATTTCTGATTCAATTTCTTTAATGGATATAGGCCTATTTAGCCTGTCTTTTTCTTTTTGTGTGAGATTTTGCAGATTGTGTCTTTCAAGAAATTGATCCGTTTCATCTAGGTTATAAAATTTGTAGGTATAGAGTTGTTCACAATATTTCTTTATTATCCTTTTAATGACCATGGGATCTTTAGTGATTTCCCCTCTTTCATTTCTGATTTTTGTAATTTGTCTCCTCTCCATTTTGTTCTTACACAGACTGGCTAGAAACTTATAGATGTTATTGATCTTTTCAAAGAACCTACTTTTGGCTTCTTTGATTTTCTCTACTGATTTCCTTTTTTAATTCATTGATTTTTACTCTAAGTCTTATTATTTATTTTCTGCTGCTTACTTTGGATTTAATTTACCCTTCTTTTGCCAGTTTCCTAAGGCGGATAATCTATTTTGGATCTTTAACTTTTTCTAATATATGAATGCTGTTGCCTCTAAGACTTGCATTTGCTACATCAACAAATTTTGATAAATAGTATTTTCATTTTCATTTAGTTCGGAATATTCTAAAATTTTTCTTGAGATTTTTTCCTTTGATCCATCTGTTATTTAAAAGTGTGCTGTTTAATCTCCATGTATTTGGGGATTTTACAGTTATCTTTCTGTTATTAGTTTCAAGTTTCATTCTATGCACACATACAGCATACTTTGTATCATTTTTATTCTTTTATATTTGTTAAGACGTTTTGTTATGGACAAGAATGGTGATCTGTCATGGTGAATACTCCATAGGAACTTGAGAAAAATGTGTCTTCTGCTGTTGTTGGATGAAGTAGTCTGCGGATGTCAAGCATATCCAGTTGATTGGTGATAGTGTTGAGTTCAATTACGTCCTTACTGACTTCAGCATGCTAGATGTATCCGTTTCTGATAGAGACTTGTTGAAGTCTCCAGCTATGATAGTGGATTCATCTAATTCTCCTTGCAGCTCTATCAGTTTTTCCCTAAGGAAGTTTGACATTCTATCATTAGGTGTACACATGTTAATAATTGTTTTGTTGGGGCCAGCCCAGTGGTGTAGTAGTTAAGTTTGTGTGCTCTGTTTTGGCGGCCTGAGGTTCATGGGTTCAGATGCCAGGTGTAGACCTACACACTACTCCTCAAGCCATGCTGTGGCGCCATCCCACATACAAAATAGAGGAAGATTGGCACAGATGTTTTCTCAGCGACAATCTTCCTGAAACAAAAAGAGGAAGATTGGCAACAGATATTAGCTCAGGGTCAATCTTCCTCATCAAGAAAAGTAATAATAGTAATTGTTTTGTCTTTTTGGAGAATTGATCACTTTATCACAATGTAATGCTCTTCTTTCTCCATGATAAATTTACTGGCTTTGAAAACTGCTCTGTCTGAAATTAATATAGCTACTTCTTTTTCTTTTGATTAATGTTAGCATGGTATATTTTTCTCCCACCATTTACTTTTAATCTATATGTCTTTATATTTAAACTTTATATTTCAACTGTCCTGTAGACAACATGTAGTTGGGTTCTGTTTTTGATCTGCTCTGACTATCTCTAGTACATATAGACCATTGATCTTCTGAGTGATTACTGATATATTTAGATTAACGTCTACCATATTTGTTATTGTTTGCTATTTGTTGCCTTTTTCTTTTGTGTCTATTTTCCCCTTTCCTGCCTTTTTGTGGTTTGAGTTGAACATTTTGTGTAATTCCATTTTCTTTCCCTTCTTAACAAACCAGTTATACTTTTTTTTGCTTTCTCTAGTGGTTCCCCAAGAGTTTGCAAAATACATTTACTAGTAATCCAAGTCCACTTTTAAACAACACTATACCACATCACGGGTTTGGTAATTACCTTATAAAAACAAGATAATCCTAATTCCTTCCTATTATCCCTTGTATCATTGCTGTCATTCATTTTACTTAAATATAAGCATCCATAAGCATATATACATACATAAGATATACACACATATGCATAATCAAATACGTTGTTGGTATCATTATTATTTTGAAGAAATTGTTATATGTTAGATTAAGGATAAGAAAAATAAAAGTTTTTATTTTACCTTCACCTATTCCTGCCTTTGCTTTTCTTTAGTTTATTTAGATCTGAATTTCTGATCTACATTATTTTCCTTCTTAACATTTCTTGAAAGCCATGTCTACTGGCAACAATTCCTTCAGTGCTCGTTTGTCTGAGAAAGTATTTATTTCCTTTTCACTTTTGAAAGATAATTTTTCATGGTGTAGAACCTTAGGTTGGTGGTTTGTTCCTTTTAACATTTTAAATAGTTCACTCCACTCTCTTCTTGCTTGTATAGTTTCTGAGGAGAAGTCAGTTGTAATTCTTAACTTCGCTCCTCAATAGGTAAGAAGTTCTTTCCTCTCATTTCTTTCAGGATTTTTCCTTTATCTTTGATTTTCTGTAGTTTGAAAATGATATGCCTAGCAGTAGTTTTTTTGCCATTTTTTCTGCTTGGTGTTCTCTCAGTTTCCTGTATCTGTGGTTTGATGTCTGACATTAATTTGGGGAAATCTGTCATTATTGTTTTCAACACTTCTCCTGTTCCTTTCTCTCTTTCTTCTCCTTCAAGTATTCCTATCACACGAATGTGACACATTTTGTAGTTGTACCACAGTCCTTGGATATTCTGTTCTGTTTTTCTTTTTCAGTCTCTGTCTTTTTGCTTCTTAGTTTTCAAAGTTTCTATTGCTATATCCTCCAGCTCAGAGAATATCTTCTCGCCCACGTCCAGTCTACTAATTAGCCCATTAACAGCATTCTTCATTTCTGTTACAGTTTCTTTTTTATCTCTAGCATTTATTTTTGTTTCTCTCTTAGGAGTTCCATCCCTCTGCTTACATTGTCCATCTGTTCTTGTATGTTGTCTACTTTATTCATTAGAGCCCTTACCATATTAATTATAGGTGTTTCAACTTCCTGATCTGAGAATTCCAACATCCTGCCATATCTTGTTCTGATGGTGGCTCTGTCCCTTTAAATTGTGTTTTTTGCCTTTTATTATACCTTGTAATTCTTTCTTGATAGCTGGTTGTGATGTATTCAGTAAAAGGTCTTACTGTATTGATATTAGTATAATTGAACACATATTGAGAAAAACATAAATTTTTATGTATATGTATTTAAGTATATAGAGATTTATTAAATACTTACTGTAGCTAGATATGGGATGAAGATTTTTACGTAATTATAGCCATTATCATACTTCCTTACCTTTTAATATAACATTTTTGGTAAAGGGGTAAGAAAAACTATATGCTTTGGATTTGTTTTTGTGGCAAAGGCTAGTATCACTTGAGAAAGAGTCTAGGTCCTCTGTAAAACTAAGGAATTTTCAAATTTACAACAAGAAGGATCTAAGGATCCTCCATATCTGTTCTATTCTCACATATCTTTTAATGAAGAAACTGAAGTCCAGAGAGTTTAATTTACTTAACCATTATGCTTTTTATTATTATTAATTTACAATTTAAGGGCATAACACAAAGCAAACAGCAGTGGAATCAGGACTCAAACCATTCTGTCTGACTCTAAGCTCAAAGCTCTGTCCAATGTTTTCTATAGTATCTTTTATGGTTCTTTTTTAAACTCTTCATTTTGAGAATTTTAGACTCACGCAAGACTTTCAAAAATAGTGCAGAGTTCTCATGTAAAGTTCACTTAGCTTCCCCTAATGTTACATCATAACTATATTAAATTAACAAAACTAATAAATTAACATTAATATAATACTACTAGTAAACAACAGATTTTAAGATGTCCAGAATAGTCAATTTCACAGACATAGAAAATAGATTAGTTACCAGGAGCTGGTGGGAGGGTGGAATGGTGAATGAGGCTTAATGGTTTGGGGATGTCCTTTTAAGATGATGAAAATGTTTTGGGACTATAGGTCATTGTTTCACAACACTGTGCATGTACCAAATGCCACTGGCCTGCACACTTTGAAATGGTTAACTTTAGGTTATGTGAATTTTGCCTCTATCAAAAAAAAATAGATGAGAGTGAAACTATTACAATAGGCTTTTACAATAGTCCAGATGAGAGATAATACTAGCTTAGAATACCCTGATAGCACAGCAGATGGAACGAATTGAAAAGACGTGAGGCCTGCTTATGAAGGAAAATTCATATAACTGGTGATGGCTTGGGTATGGGTGTAAAAAATGACTTGGAGGGTTCTTTCTGAATGAATTGTGTTTGCTTTTATTGAGTTAGGATCACTGAAGGAAAAGCAAGGTAACAGGCAAACACTGTGAGTTCGGGTTTGGATAGTAGGTTTTGAGGAGCTTTTAGTACCTAGAAGTGGAAGTGATGTATAGCCTGGTGACTATAGGTCTGATGTTCAAGGGAGCTATCCAGTATGGCTGGAGGCCTCTAGCTAGTGTTCTTTGAAGTTAGTGAAATTAAGATCATTGATTGCTTTAACAAGAGATTCTTTTTCCTCTGTTGTTATGGGAGTGGAAGGCTGATTGGACTAGACTGAAGAGTAAGAGAGAGTTGACAAAACAGTTTAAATTTTATTTATAATATGAATATTTCCCCAACTCACATACTAATTAATCCTTTGTGGATAATCTTTTATCACTTTTGACATTCTTCTACCAAAACATGTATCACAAAAAATTATAGTGGATTGTAGATTTGTTTACCTTGACCTACTGTAAGGTTTCAAAGCATACATTGATCCATTAATGTTTGTGTTCCCATTGCTTGTTCCAGTGTTTGTTACACAGTAGGCACTTCATGGCTTTTGGATAAACGATGATCACATATAAATAGTTGTGTCAGTGATGTGTATGCCTGAGAATGCTTATAAATTTCTTAGTCTTTTGTTCATGAATGTTGAAAACATTAAATGTTTCTCTCAGAATTAAACAAAATACAAAATATTGCAGTTATAATTAGTGATGTCATTATGATTTTCTGTATCTCTCAATATTATAGCCATAGTTATGACTGAGTTAATAAATAAGTCACTGCATATAGGAAAGATCTTTGCCCTTGTTGTGGTGACTTAATGCATGAAACATATTTACACCAAATTCTAAATTTTTGCATTTCTCTAATAAAACAGTCTGACTACTCATTTGCCATAGGATAAATGGTTTGTTAGAAATGGGAAGCTTTAATATAGTAAATATTTCAGCTCTTTTGAAATTAGTCTGCAAATGTAATCTTAATCAAATCTCAAAATACATTTTAGAAAATAGACCAAATGATTTTAAATATTCTATGAGAACAAATGTAGTCTAACAACTAGGATACCAAGATATTTCTGAGATTAATTCAATTGAACAACCATAATAATTTACATGGCCCAAAGCCATGTAAGAATAGACAGACACACCAATGAAATAGCATAGGAAACTCTTAAAAAGACATTATATATAGAATTTAACATATTTTAAAATGTCATTTAAAAGTGGTAGTCAAGTAATGAATTATTCAAAAATGATGCTGGGACACCCACTGTTTAGTGGAAAAAGGATTGAACAAGCCAGTTATGTATTTCACATTTATGCTAAAATAAACTAAATATAGTTTATATTTTTAAAGCCATGAAAGAAGTACAAGAAAGTATAATGAATACTTTTGTTACAGCCTTAGTATATAGAAAGGTTTGTAAAGCAGATCAGTGAAAGCAGAAACCATGAAGAAAATGGCTGATTAGAGTTTAGAGATAAAAATTGTTTTGATAAATAGATAAAACTCCCAAACTGTATAAAAGTGGTAAATTAAGAAAAATAGTGCAACATATATACAATAAAGTTTGTTATCCTTTACATTAAAAGTTATCACAAATCAATAATAGAATTGCTCTGGAGGATAACTTGAAAACATGTCTTAGAATCTACATTACAGGGATACCATTAAACTAATAATTCAACTTATGGATATTTTTCCTAAAAAAAATCAGATAAAGGAAAGAGACGTAGTATACATATTTCCATCACAATGTTGTTAAAAGTAGCAATGTAAAATTGAAATCAGAATAAATGCCCACAGTAGATTATAGATTGCACAAATTGAATTATTATTTAAACAAAAAATGAGATTATGAAGAAACATGAAATAATAGTTTAGATATATACAGATATATATAAAAATGATTATAATATATCATTATTAAAAAGCAGGTTTCAAAATATATGCTGTATGATCATATATGTGTGTGCAAGTGTGTATAGATAAATAAAAATAAATGGAAATGTATAGGCCAATACTAAAAAATAAATCTGTGCACATATTTATATAAGCACGTATATACTTATGTACCACTGTGTATAGATAAGATATAGATTTATAGAAAGTTACAGCCTAATATCATAAATTAAAATGTTAACCATGCTTATTTCTGAGTGATGAGTTTAGGAGAGATTTTGTTATTACTTTTACTTTTATAGAACCCTTGTTAATTTGTCCGTAATTTAATTTTTAAGAATTTAGCGTTGATCGTGGGAAGTATATGCTTTTGTTTGTTAATTTGAATTTTGGAATTAGTTCCCTAAATCAGCATTACATACTCCAGGGAAATCAGTTAGTGTTCGCAAGCGTCCAAGTAGAAGCCAACCATCTTGAGGCAGCTGCTACAAGAACTAGTTATCTTTAGCTCTGAACAACACTGGAAGCTTGATAGAGAAATAAAAATACCTTTTTATTGATAAAATGGGTGGTTTCAAAATATGTAGATTAGCAAAAAAGTCATGAACAGGAGTTCTCAACCTTGGATGAACAGGGCACAAGAATTGAGTGTACGCCTTAGCCTAGACACTTGAGAGGGGCACCTGAGGCTTAATTCTAAAAGAGTCATTTGTCCAGACACGGACTCAGAACTGCTGTTGCCTGAATCCAACTAAGGTTAACTACATTATGGTAATAAAAGACTGTCATATTTGCTTCAGGAGAATCTCGCATGCAAGGATTTACTGGTGCATTTTAAATACGATGGCACTGGAGCGTCATTGAGCTTACAGAACAAGTACCAAGAAAGATAAATTTATATGTGGTAGAAATCGGGCTAAGAATTATTTTCATTGTAACCTAGCAAGAGGTTGTAGGGGAGACTTAGAGTGACAATATTCACCAAAAAGAAACACTCAATTGTGAATGGCCAAGTGTATTTAGATCAATTTGCAAATATTATGGCCTGTCCTCAAATTCATATTCAAATAATTTTCCAGCAGAGAAGATGTGTTGTAAGTGACCATATAGTCACTAAAAAATAATTGTCACTGCATGATGAAGAGTCAACATGATCCAGAGCATGTTTCCCAAACATAATACTCTATCTGTCTCTACACACATACAGATTTTTTTAAATGTGAATCAAAAATGCAATAAGAACTAAATCATAGATCAAGGGGGAAATGTAGTGGAAATTGCAAGGTGTTTAGACTGAAACCAAAATAAAGCCACAGAAAACTAACAATATATCAAAACAGGAGGTTTCCAGCCAAGCCTGTACATGAAAGGAAATACGCTGTCTTAAGAGAATATATTTTAAAGGAAGAATGATGGTAAATTATTGAGCCATGCTTTCAAATAAAAAAAATTAAGACAGAAATCATCAGAGTAAATCTGAAGGGCATAATAAAGAATTAACTAGATGAAAATAAAATGCATCAACAAAAACAAAAGCTGCTCCTTCAGAAAGACTGATAAAATAGACCTGGATCTGGCTAGAGTGATCAAGAAAACACCAAAGAGAAGGCAAAGCCAAACAGCGTTGAAAATAAGACAGAAGGTACAGCTACAAATATATGAGAAATTTGTGAAGACTAAGAAATACAAGAACAAATTAACTACGGAAATACTAGGAGAACAATAATGAAAACATAGATTACATATACAATTTTAGAGAAACATACATCAACAAAGTAGTATTAATTAAAATCATAAAGAATTCTGTATCTACCAAAATTCATGTTTGTACTAGAAAATGTACCACCCCAGACACGTGAGCAAGCTCAGCCAAGATCATCCGAGCTTCAGAGACGACCTGCAGCTGACTACAGGCCTATGGGCAAGCACTGCTCATATTAGCCAAGCCCAGACCAGTCCAGCTGAAGACCACAAACTCATGAGCTAAATAAATATTTGTTGTCTCATGCATCTGAGGTTTTGTGGCTGCTTATTACGCAGCACTATTGAAGCAATGGATAATTGATATGAACTCAAAGAGGAAACATCAGTTGCTTAAAGAACACAGTTGGCTAATTTGACTGCCAATTCTGTCTGGCTCCAAATCCCATACACTACAGCAGAAGAAATGCATTCTAGTATGACTTCCAAGGACACGGCTGTTTGGAAATATACCCGCTCAATTTCCAAAGACTTAGGATCATACAGAATATGCTCTTTGAATAAAATGCAATTAAGTTAAGATAAATAATTGAAGAGCAGTTAAAATATCAATATATTTAGAAATTTAAAAACAAAATTCTAAATAATTCAGAAGAAATCATTCATGAAATTTAAAAAATATTTAGAGCTGAACCAAAATGAGATTATAGCAGGTCAAAACTTAAGGGATGAAGCTAAAGTAATACTTGGGAAATTAGCATCTTTAAATGCTTATAACTGAAAATAAAAAATGCTGAAAAATAATTAATTAAACATCTAGTTTAAGATGTTAGGAAATTTAGATATGCATTAAATACAAAAATAATTGAAGATATAATAACCTACAGAAATATATACTCAAAATAGAAAACAGTAGAGATAATAAATAAAACCAAATGTTCTTTGAAGGCACTGAAAACTTTATAAAGCTGATAAACTTGATTAAAAATAAAAAAGTCATGAATAAACAATGTTAGGAATTAAAAAGAACAATAAATATAAATGCTGCAAAGTTTAAAAGGTTATGAGAAGATTACAAACAACTTGTTGATGGCAAGTATTAAAAGGACAAAGTTGAAAAAGCCTAAAAAAAGTAACAGATGGTTACTGACCTTAGAAGAATAGATTTTTAAAAACTGAATACTCCTACACCTAGTGAAGAAAATTGGTCTATTAATAATTATCTTCTTGCAATGAATATACAAATTCTAGACGTTTTTACAGGTTAGCTCCTCCAAATATTCAGAATAAATTAATCCCACTCTTAAAACCACTCAGAAAAGGAGTAAAATGAAAAAAGTAATGCACGAAAAACAGATCCACAAATTATTTTGTGACATTCTTAAGAACTTTGATATGGAAACTAGACATAGACCACATTATAAAGGGAAGTTAGAGACCACTCTCTCTCATAAACATGGATGCAAAAATCTAAACAAAATAGAAGTATATCCTATTACATGCGTCCTCATATAACATTCTCTCAGTTGAACGCCTGTGGTTTTTCAATCTTCAAACTTCACAGAATTTACATTTTCAATGCAATGCTTCACAGTTTTTGTTTACATAGGAAACACGATACACAATGTTTCCCAGACTTAATACAAGATCTTGAACAAAACCATATTTATTAATATCCTTGGGTTACTTTCCAAACACAATCATTAGCACTACAGAATGATGTGTAGATGTTTTTAAAAGCCTCTCATTTTTCCAAAAAGAGGATGCACATCTCAGGTATCCTCGGAGATAAGATGGCCTCAGTGTATCATCCTTATTGTGAGCTAGTTCTCAGACATGCATTCTTCTCCTGAACATTTCAATGTTTTTTCATTTTATGATTAGCTTTATTTTTGCCTAGTTTTGTATACTGAGCACCAAAAGTAACAAGAAGGTAGGGGAAAAAAATTTGGAAAAGAAAGTAAAGGAAGTGAGAAGATTAATTTATGTGTAAAAGATAATATACAAAGTGAGCATACATGTAGTGTAGTGCAGCACACCACACCACCCACCCATCAGATTTCTCCACCATGTAGGGGACAGCTCCAGGCACTTGCCAGCAACACACATCAAGTATGCATTTTATATCTTGGTCTCTCTTATTTGTATTCTTCAGAGCCACGAAAAATCTTTCAGCCATAAGCAGTGCAACATAAAAGTATGAAGGAGTTAGTTAATGCCCAGAGGGGTAAATCTAACAGGAAATTTACCCACCAAGGGTCGGTGAATAAGTATACCAGCCTACTCAATCTTCAGGGGAACAAGTTTGAGGCAGAACCCAAATTAAGACACAAAGTGATTACTTGTTAATATCTACATCAATTGCTTGATGTTGAAAAAGAATTGTTAAGAAATTATATGCCCCAAACTGAGAGTTTTGTACTTAAAGAGAAGAGTTTTATTGTGTGTTTTTATTATAAGGAAAATGGTCATGGGTTTGAGGCTGAAGTTTTATGCATTGTAATTTTCCCATTTTAATAAGAAGAAATAATATCCCAGTAAATACTGTTACAAATAAAAACTGATTATGAGAAAAAGATTGCTGATTATAAGTGGGAATTATGTATATTAAAAGGAATTAAGCAACAATGACTAAGAAGTATCTATTGCAGAAATGCAAGGATTTTTTTCCCTCCATTAGAAAGTGTATTAATATAATTTACACATTGACAGATTAAAGAAAAATTAAAAATTTTAATATTCAATGATGCTAAAAAGACAGTCAAAAATGTTCAATAGAAATCATTTTTTGAAAAATAAAAAAGAATTAGAAAAACAGAAATAGGTTATTTAATACCTGATATACATTCAAAAAGCTACATGTTCTTCCCAGAAATTATTAAACTACTACAATTTGTAGCAGAGTTTAGCAAGGTAGCTGGACACAAGGTTCATTAACAAGAGTTGACTGCAAATCTCCACACCTCAACTAAAAATGAGAAAATATAATCTGAAATAATAGATTTTTTTAACAGTGACAAAAATATAGGGTGCCTAATATTACATTTAACAAAGCACACAACGTTTCTCTAAGAACTAAGTTTAAAATTGTGTTCTTGGATAAGTCTTAGTATTATAAATATGTCTGTTTCTCAAAGTTAATCTATAGATTCAATACAGTTCTAATAAAAATCATGAAATTATAAAAATTACTGAAAAATATGAGAATACTGAAAATGTGGAAAAATGATATATTCATGAGAAGAAATCTTAATTTCTTAATATTATAATATACTATATGTCTATCTATATGTTCACTGTAAATGTCTAGTAGAACTCAGTAAATTAATCCTGAGTTCAAAAGAATGGGTAAATGGCCCAAAACAGTAACTTTGAATAAGAACAAAGAAGGGTTATATTCCACAGGTATCTGTCCTTTACCTATCCTGTTTAATTTTTTCCTTTCTTCACTAATAGCTTGGTTGAGGACATTACACTGGTGACATGTTGTCAAATTCACCTCTGGTGTATAGTCATGATTGTTAGGTCATCTGCCATACTACAGAGCCCAGATCCAAAATGCTTTTGACAGGTTTGAACAAGAAGTTATATTTCCTTGAAGTGTAACACAGAAAATGAAAAATTATACATCTGAGTCTAAAAATTCTATGCAAAATTATATAATAGGGCAATTTGATGGCTTTTCCAGTGTCTCTCAATTTCCAGGTTGGAAGCAGACGTAAAGGTCATATTACGTCTGCCATTTCTCATCATTCTGCACACAGTTCGATACTGCGTTCCCCAGGAGACAAGACACAATGGAAGTTCCAGTCAGTTACAAGCATCTTATTTCTGGTTTTTACCACTTTTTCTGTCCTGGATAACTGAGACATACAACCTAGATAAAAAATATGAAAGTCCTTTTTATCATGTTCTCTCCTGAAAAAGAACTCAGAATCATCCCTGAGACCCCACTTCTTGTCTGTGTCACACACAGCCCCTTCGCAGGTAGTTAGTGAGGCCTGAGCCCAAGAGAGAAAGAGCAAGAGTGAAAAAAATATACAGTGTAAGACAGAAAGACAAAGCTTAGGGAGACCCAAAGTTCCCTTGGACTGGACCAAATAAAGCTCTGAGTTTATCCTCCCCCAGATCTTTTAGCTTCTGGCACCTTTATTTCTTTTGTTTATGAGACTGAGCTGCAACATTTCTAGTTGCTCGTTGTGAAAAGAGCAAAGTGTAGCCCGCACCCTTACTCTGGGATGACAGGAAGTCTGATGGTTGAATTTTGCCAGGCAACAAGTCATTTGCCAGCGTGCAGAAGCTAGCTAAACGTTCATCTCTTCTTCCTGCAGAAACTGATATTCAGGAGGCTTTTTAACTAGACCAGATCGCTAAGAGCATTCATTTTTAGAATAATCTTTTGTAGTCATTTACAAATAGTGGTTTCTCCATTATCCACAAAATTGAGAAGTTCGGGTCTGGATGTGTTCTTGAAGAAGAGAATTTTTGGTTTGTAACAGCACAAAATTTTGCTACAGTCTTTTAATTTTAGTAATTTCCAAGCAGGTCTGTAGCAGCAAATTAAAGATTCCGTGCCTTCCCCACAATGCAAGCACTCCACCTCTGGCTTGGTGATGCTTCGTGTGGGTTATTAGACACTTCGTTAGAAAGTGGATGAACACAAGTGGGATATCATATTAAGTAAAATATATTCATTCACATTTTACTGTAAGTTTATTCGATTAAACTGCTTTAGACTTAGATGATACCGTTTAAGATTTCAATAAATAACTTGTTCAAGCACTGGAAAGAGTTTAAGCATTTGCAAGGAAATCTTTGCCTTACCTTTCAACACTCCCAAACCCAGCTCAGAAAGAAAGTAGGCTAGCCCACGATATATTTCATACCTATCTGGCCCCTGTTATTTATGTTCTCATAAACAAACTGGTGATAAAAGCTCAGGGATCTCACTTTAATAATGGTAATTCTGCAGGGGTTGGGGGGCACGTGCAAATTTCAACCTTTCATTACGCAGGTCAGACTGACATTTTAAACTCACTCAATGCCTACTTGAGGTTCCATGTATGCAAAATAGTAAAAAGGATTTAACTACTCATTTCTATGAATTTTTAAGCCTTAATTACACCTGTCTAGGTACTAAATATTATAAGAGTGGCACGTCTGGAAGCCATTACCTAAATTCTGTGCAGAAATGACTTCACTGGTTATTATTCAATATTAAACTCTAGGCTTTTAAGAGCTCAGCAGCCCTGGATTTGAATCCTGACTTTAACTTGACAAGGTCTCCTGTCTTAGGAATTTAACTTTATCTCAGTATGCCTTTATTAATTCAACTATAAAATTTCGAAAATAGTATATAGTTCTCCAGTATTATGGTGAGGATTAGGTAAAATTATACATCTAAAGTTCAAAGCAGAGTGTCTGGTACATAATATGCTCTTAAGTACGAATTCCATTCTAGGAAAGATTGCTATAGGAAAAGATCATTTGAAAAATATATGCCTCTCTAACTTTGGTAAACCCATAGCAGCAGACAGTATTTTATGTTACTCAATATCTACCATAAACTAATTCTAGTTTTAAATGAGAAGCAGTTTTCTTCCATTGTTTAGATAATAGAAACTTGCAAATCAATATTATTGTTCTGATTGGTTGTTTTCATTTCTTCCTAGATAGCCAGGAAGCTTAGAAATAAAAATTATGCTAAACTGTACCAAATGTCTCATCCCAAATTCTTTGCATCTTATTGTTCTCTTCCTTTTCAAGAACTCTTTGTTCTTTTCTCTTTGTTGTATCTAAGTATTCATTTTTGTAACCTGTCTCCTATTCTTTCTAACTTTAATCTTAACGTTACAAGTGGTATAATTTATACATATCAAAATAAATTTGCTTCTCATAGGGAATGGAAGTCCTGATGGAGAGAGAAGGAGAGGGGAGAACAAAGTAACATCATGTTGTATTGGTTGCTGGCTAGATTGGGAGCTACAGCTGGTAATATTGAAGAAACATGGGTCATGGTATTATAAGGCCTGAATGAATGTCCACGTGCTGCTTGACATCTTTGAGCCTCACAGAACTCCACAGGTCTAGCCATGAGTCCTCCTGCCTTCTCCAGATGTGCCCCCCACCACAGGAAAGGCTCCCCGCCTTGTAGACTGGACCAGCTGCACCCAATCCGGGCCACAACCCAGTGGGTTTCAGCTCCCTGCCAGCGTGAGAAATTATTGAAAAATCAATGACATCCTCCTGCAGGAACCAAGCATTACCTCACCCTTCTGTGACTACAAAGCCTGTGTCCCACATCCTGAGTGCAATCGGTGTGGCCCTGCATGGCGTGTGGTGTTCTCCTCCCCCATGCTATGAGTACTTGTGACTAGTAAACCACTCTCAGTTTCATCTGTCCATTTCAGGTACCATGTGTTTGGCTGTTGTACTGTTCAGGACACGTACCCGTCCTTCATCAGTAGGGTGAAAGGAGGCAGGCAGAAGAGCCATGAACGCTGGTGGGTCGGAAGGGGGTAGATAATGAACCGAGGGAGAGGTGAACTCTATTGGTATTCTTAATGCAGCCTTTTATATCCTCTTTCAAACAAATGTTGGTTTTGATAAAGCCAGTTCTTCGTCACCTTATTATTTCCTCTACTTGTTTGGAAGTTATGGTTTGAATTTTTATTACTTTAGTAACTGTTCTTAAGTTTTAACACATATAAGGTGACCTAGATTTTATTCCTATCTTCTGGGAAAAATAAAAAGATATACTAAAATTTTATACAGTTTGTGTAAAGAAGTATGATGTCTGCTTATTCATATATTGTTTCACATATGCAATATGATTTGTGAATAATATATAAGTGCTACATAAATATATGTAATTATATCATGATTAGTTATTTTTTCATAAATTCATTACTCTCACCTCTGCTTTTCCATTGTCTTCCTGAGTCCACTGGGTGCTTAGTTGTCTGACACTTGCACAGTCTTTGGACTCTGAACTACGTCCCCCTGTTTACTATCCATTGCTGGTTGTCCTATGATTCAGCACCCACTTACTAAGGAAAGTCTCTAATATGTTTCTTGACCAAAAGATATTTTTATCATTCTTATCATAGCTTTATCTTTTATCATAGCTTTATTGCTTTAGCATCTCAATTTACTGTTTTATTTTATCTGGAAGTATTTTGTTTTTGTTGGTTTCTGGGGCTAGAAGACTGATCCTGCAGAAATTAATAAAGCCATTTTAAGAGGAAATCAAAACTGGAGTTAGGAAATTTTGTGAAATACTTAGTGTCATTCTGAAATAAGGATCCAATCATTTAATTATTGAATGCCGTATATCACATCTTATGTGCCAAGCTCTGTTCTAAGTGCTAGGGAGAATACCGAGAAGATCCTGAAGATTAATTCTCAGTCCCATACTCCAACTCTCCTCTAATCTGCCTGAGGAATAGACACAGGCACATGTCATGGTAGTACAGCACAATTAGTATTATAATAGACACACATACTGGATGTTATCTGTGTGTTTCGAGGAGGTGAGAATAAGTGATTATCTCTACCTATGTGATAGAAAGTTGGAAAAAGCTTCATAGTGCAGTTAATCTTTGAATTGTGCCTTGAAGCGTTAATAAGGTTTAGTCAAGAGGAGGAGGAGAATAAAGAAATGCCAAAGTGGAGGGAAGACTAAGCAGAGGCAAGGGGCGATACATTCACTCGTTCACCAATTGATGGACTGGTTGACTGATTCAATGAGCACTAACCAAGGCCTCACTTTGGGCTAAATATTGTGTGAGGTAGTCATAGGAGAGACAAACTCTGCTTCCAGGAATGCCACATGTCATGGGGGAGGGGGATCATAGAACCATCAAGGTGCAGACAGCTAAGTGTAGGAATGCAGTCAGGCACAGACCTTCGAGGTGTTTGTGTGATGGTAGGGAATCTCCTGGAGCATCGCTAGTGTAGACAACCACTTTTTCCAATAATCAAAATAAAGGAAAAGATCGGAAGAGTCTAACTAAATCAGTCTTCTTGAACTCTAGCTTCCCAAGGCCTCTATTTTACCTCCTACCCCTTGACGATATTAAAAGTGCATTTCATTTGTCCTAAATTCGTCTCATTCCCCCTGTTTCTCTGAAGCGCTCTCAGTCATTCCACTTCACAGCCCTCTGTGTACTCATTTGCTGCTGGCGTCAGATTCGCCTTCAATCCTGAGTGACAGATTTGAGAAGGAACCCAATTAGAACCAAGTTAATGAGCCCTCCATGGGCTCCTCTAGTAGCCAAATGATGGGTTTTTTTCATCTTTTGAATTAAGAAAGACACTGTAAGTCAAGGAAGACTTTAGAATAAACAAGTGCTAATTGATTCATAAAGACACCTGTGCTCCTCAATCTATATTTGTTTATGTACTTTAATCTGATGTTGTTTAAAAGGTGCAAAGTGTTTTAAACATGCTAATTAGGTGCTATAAGAAAACAGACTCTCAATAAAACTAAGAATTAGCACTAGCAAGGGAAAAAACCTTCAAGGAACAAAGGAATTTTACAGCCTTTACCCTGGAGTATTTTTCATATGAAAAGACCATACAAAATATTCTTTTCCAAACTGCATTTACTATGATTCTATAGTAAAAGTGAGATATAGTCGTAGGGTGTTATTTGCAAATATTTACATATTTGAGTGAAAAATATTACTCAGTAAGTGAAAAGCCCTGAATTGTCATTTCAAAGTCCTAGAGTGTCTGTTGTGTGCCTTTTTTCTTGTACTGTTCCTGAGAAGCAGCTGTTAGAGGCTACATTTGATGCTAGAATAGCCAGCTGCAATGACAGGCCACTGGGACTCCAAGGTGACAATCGTTTTATTTTAGTTCTTTCTAAATGTGCAATGACTGCAGGAATCTCTAATAATGTGAATATTTAATAACCCATGATTACTATGTAGCCCTCTGCCTTTTATCCTCATCAGACACATAGACACCAGCTGTCTTTTTTTCATGAGAGATCTTCTATTATTGTGAATGAATAGTCTGTTGTTGGTAATGTGAACACTCACATTAACAGAGTTGCTTCCCACGCACAAGACCAGACAACCTTTTGGATTTGACCTAGGTGGGAAGGTGAAGCCAAAAATAACTCAATATTTGACACTAAGATATACCTTTTTAGACTTTCTCAATTCCTACTACAGCAATACCCTCTCCCACTCCAGAGTTGTGTACTTATTAAAACTATAGTAAGTAGAGAGCGTGCAAATATTTTCTTGCTTCTATTAGCCCACCCGAACTCTCATAGCTACCTAACTTCTAGCCACTTGGGGTTCAGAAAGATTTATAGCACTTGTATTAATCCCTATTCCTCCAAACCCCTTCTACACATTTCCCTTTCCAATAATTGCCTTTGTGTCTGTTGTGGATGCCATTTTCCAACTCTACCACAGGAGTTCTGGCTGACTTTGTTATGTTTCTGTAGCTTCTTCCAACATATCGCAATCATGCCATCATCAGCATTGCCATCTGTAGAATGGACATGCAGGCTTACTATTCTAGAAATACACAGAGACAATGGGACAGATGTATATGGCAGTTTTGCACAGTGGAAAGAAGATGTCATTTAAAGACAATTAGTTTGGGTTCATACAGAGATCCTGCAACATAAGGTCTTTTTTGTGAACAACACCAAAATGCTGGATTCTAGGTGCATTCCTAAGGTGTACAAAATGCCCAAGGCAGACAAAAATACATATTTCATGAAAAATATTAAAGTATATAGACTCAGATTAATATTATGGATTGACCCCAATTTACTCCCCATAGCATTCTTCAAAAAAGAGTTGACCCAAATGGAAATGCTCCTTAAAATAAAAAATAGCCTAACAAGTTACAGCATAAAACTTATGCATGTAAATCATGGAGAAAATGAAAAGAGTAAAGGAAATTAATACAAGGCAGCTATCACCTATCAGATGGAATTAAATAAAAAGTAGAGGAATAGTTCACGTGAAGTGTTTCATATAGCCTCAGAGATGTTAAGGAGAAGATCATTTACCTGAAGAAAAAAAATCAAAGAATAAAGTAAGGGAAGGATAGTCAATTTTTGGTGGAAGAGTTCAGGAAAATGAAGAGAAACATAAAACAAATACGGGGATGAAAGCCACATTAGAAGCAATAAATTTAAAATAAACTCACATCAATCAAGGAGAGTGGGTACAAGTTGAAAAAAACAATTAAAGTATAGTAGAGACAACAAAAGGCAGAATGACATAGTACTTACTGCTACATGGATGTAAGAGCAGACTGTCTGGGATCAAACCACATATCTACTGCTTGCCAGTCAAGTATCTTTGAACAAGTTATATTATCCTCTTGCATCTTAGCATCTTCATAGATAAAGTGGGAATAGTGATAAACCTACCTATCTGCACACTACACGTGATAGTGAATATGTGGAATTTAACACAATGTCTGACATGCAGTCAGAGCCTCACAGATGTTAGTTATTATACAAAAACGAGAACGAGACAAAAGAGATCCACAATATAGATAAAAGACATAACAAATAGAATTAAAAAATATTTCCTCAAATTAAGATTTTTGACTCTGAAGAATGAAAGGGCACATCTTATTCTAGGAAATTTTGATGTAAAAATCTCAACTCCATAGCTTATCCTGAGAAAGTTACTGAATTTCCATAATAAAAAAGAAAATTTCAGGCACCAGGCAGAAAGTGATGCGTAAAGCAAAAAAAAAAAAATCAGACTGACAGACTAACGTGTTTTTTTCATGCTTAATTTCAAATGCGTAAAACAATAGAACTTTACTTCAGAAGTCCTACAGAGAAAAGAGACCACGGCCTAAGAACGTCAGAACCAGTGGAGACACGCTTCAAATGTAAAGACAACACACAGAACAGAAAAAATAATTTTGAAGTTAACTTGTGTCTTGTGTCTTTTGCTTTGAATTTGTCCACCACATTATGGTTTCTCAATCTCTGTATATTTTAATCGATTTAAATATATTTCATAACAAAAGAAGAGCATTTTACACCTGGAAAAGAAGAGAATTTTGTCTGAACTTGGGAGTCCAAAATGCAATGACTTGTGCCTCAACTTTTACTAGTTTTGTGATCACGAGTAAAGCAAATAATCTGGCTGAGCCCCAGTTCTTCATCTGTCCTGGGCCGTGGTGCAGACCCACCAAATCTGGAATTGAAATATTTATGTAAACAGCTTACTCTGTAAGTGGTAAAGATTAGTCAGTTTCATTATTTCTGCTCAAACAGTGAGAAATAAAATAGGGAAAGATCTCAGATTATTCCTTCCCACAAAGAAATCATGTCAAGATAAAATATATCATACAAATAAAAGAAGAATCTTATGTTCTGTGCAATATGGTCAACTTTATCAAAAGTTTTTCCCTCATAGATAATATATCACTATTCTTTTTGAAGGCTTTTCCCCTTAAGGAGTTCCACTCTTCAAAATTCAGCATCCTGAGCCCTTTTCTTTCACACCAAACATCAAGAATATTCTAACCATCTACCCTTTTTTGGCATAAAAAAAAGATATCAAAAGAAATAAGAAACTGAGTTTCGATTATTTAGGTATAGTTTTCAAAAGAGCAGGACCTAAGTGAGTCCAAACCTTTAGGCATAGAAGCACCTTAATGGTGCCTCTAAAATCATAGAATTAATTACGCACCAAAGAAGGAAACTGCAAGCTCTATATGTTCTTTCACTTCCTCTTGCTCAATTTCCTACAACTGGATCCATTAAATTTCCAACTTACATTGCCACTCTAATCCTAGACCTTGACCAATTTTAACATGGGACATAAAATAGTGAAAAAGTATCTCTCTCACCTGCCCCAGGTAGATAGTCTTATAAAGGGTACAAAGACTATTATCATTTATTGAATGGCTACTGTGTGATGGGGATTTTACGTACCTTCTCTTCAATCTTGGCAGATAGTTTCAGTGTCCATCTCTCTGACGATGCACCTGAAATTCAGTTAATTTAAGCAACTTGTCAAGCAGCTGTCACTGCAGGTCAGCAGAGCAGGGGTCTAACTTCCATCCACCTGCCAGTGAATCTTGCATTCTTCCACTCTGCTTTATTACAGGTTAGATTTGACAGCGGTTCCATCACTTACTAGTGAGTGTACTTGAAAATAACTTAAAGTTTCTGAGTTGCATTTTCTTCACATGTACAACAGACTCTATAATAATACCTAAGTCATAGATAGATTATATTATATAATAATATTTATAATATTTTCCAGCTTTAATGAGGTATAGTGGACAAATAAAAATTGCAGTTAAAAAAAATTTTTTTTAATTGTAAAAAAAAATATTTACAGCCTCTTTGGAAGATAATTTGGTGGTTTCCTATAAACCTAAACATACTCTTGCCATGGAATCCAACAATCAAATTCCTTGTTATTTCTCCAAAGGAGTTGAAAACTTATGTCCACACAAAAATCTGTACATGGATGTTTCTAGTAGCCTTATTCATAATTGACAAAACTTGGAAATAACCAAGATGTCCTTCAGTAGGTGAATGGATAAATAAACTGGCATATCCAGACAATAGAATATTATGTAGCATTAAAAAGAAATGAGCTATCAAACCATGAAAAGACATGGAAGAGCTTAAATGCGTATCACTAAATGAAAGAAGCCAGTCTGAAAAGACTATACATAATGAGTGATTGCAACCATATGACATTCTGGAAACGGTAAAACTAATGACACAATAAAGATCAGTGGATATTAGGGGTCGGTGGGGGGAGAGATGATGAGGTAGAGCATAGAGAATTTTTAGGGCAGGGAATAATCTATATGATGCCATAATGATGGATATATGTCATCATAGATTTGTGCAAACCCCTGGAGCTCACGACACCAAGAGTGAGCCCTAATATAAACTATGGACTTTGGGTGATTATGATGTATCAATGTAGGTTCATCAATTGTAATAAATGCACCACCCTGGGGATGGGGGTGGGGGTGGGCAATGATAATAGAGAAGGCTATGCATGTGTAGGGGCAGGGAGTATATGGAAAAACCTCTCTATCTCCCCCTAAATTTCTCTATGAACCTTAAACTGATCTTAAAAAATAGTCTTAATTTAAAAAGTGTATATGTATTTAAAGCGTACAACCTAGTGTTTTGATAGACGTATACATTGTGAATGATAACTACAATCAAGCCAATTAACACATTCATCACCTGGTTACTTTCTGGGGGGTGTTTTGGTAGTGGTGAGAACACTTGAGATCCACGCTCTTAGCAAAGTATACAATACAGTATTATTAATTATAGTCACCATACTGTATATTAGATCTCCAGATCTTATCCATCCTACATAACTGAAATTTTATGACAAAGGGGGCAATTCATCAAGAGGATATAATAACTGTAAGTATATATGCACCTAACATCAGAGCCCCTAAATATATAAAGCAAATGCATATAATATTTAAGCACAGTTTCTTGCCCATATTAAGTGTTCAACAAATGTTAGCTGTTGTTTTTACTATTATTATTATTATTATCTTTACAGACTGATGTGAAAATTAAATGAGATAATAGTGTGATGTGCTAGGTAGGAAGGAAGAGACACTCAATACACAGTAGGTCCCTTCATGCTGACAAGGCCTACAAATGTGCAGGAGCTTAGCAGCCATTCATGAAGAGAGATTTTGCTGCTCAGCTTTTCCCCTGAGCCAGCCTTTGTAGCCGTGGCAGTTTGTTTAGTGTCTGGTCATCCCTAGGTAATAGTTCTCATACCAGGAATAGGTACCTTTTCCTAAAACCACATGCCAGAAATGGCAGAACATGGTACCTCACTTAGTCTCCACGTAGGTCATAGGAAACCACCAGCTAGAGAATCATCTGGCCTTGAGAGATGAATCTAGGAAAAGGAAAAAAGAAACACGTCCAATGTTCTCTCAAGTTGATTGTCAGTGTAGAATGATATTTTCTATTCTGTTGCTCCAAAACATTATTTAGAGAGAAAACTCATCCAGCCCCAGCTCTGTGAATAATACCAAATTAACTCCCTCTGATAATGCTCACATCTGTTAGCTCGTTAGAGACAAAGTTGAATGCTACTTGGAATCAGTGTTGGGCAAATGTTTGGATGAGACATGTAATCCTCCCAGATTGGTGGCTAATTTATCTTTGCCAATCTTTACTAGTTTCAGCTCAGCAAACAAGGATGCAGTATCTGGGCTGGCAGCCGGGAAATTCCCAGGAAAGTTCTGGTGTCCCAGCTGCCCTTCTGAAGATTTGGCAAGTTGGAGATAACTGGCAATAAGCCCGACTTCCAGAGCCCAGCTGTGCTGGGCATACATATAGACTGCAGATGGGGAGTTAAGCTGGAAGAGCTGAGGTTCCAGGACCTTACTGCTGGAGGTCAGAAGGAGGAGGGACGTGGAGCCCTGCCAGCTACTGTGTAGTGTGGACAATGACAGTTGACTCAAGCTCCTCACGTATGCATGCATCATGCAAAAAGAGGGAATTTATGTTTTGCTAAGGATTCAAAATGCCTTTTTTCTATATGCAAGGGAGAGGAGAGGAAAAGTCTGGTTGATGGTAAAATTTAGATGCTTTTCTTCGCTTCTTCAACTTCTCCTTTCCCATTTGTACTTCTCTCTCTCCCTCTGGTTCCCATTGTTCTTCTGCCTGGCTTCAGAAAAAGAGAGATTTTGTTGAGATTATGTAGAATAATTTAAATACCTCCGCTTGATAGTTTCATAGTCTATAAATTTAGGATTCTGAAATACTCAGAAGAAACTTTTCAGACAAGTAGGTCAAATAAAAAAGACAATATACCAAATGATGTGTGCTTTTATTTCCTCTCCAAAAAGCACACATGCACCTGGAGCTGCAGATGAGAGCAAGGTATCAAATTAAAGAAAAATAATATTAGAGTAAGACAGACACGTGTCTGCATTCTATAGTTGGGCAATGAACATGACTTTTCACAGCATTAGTTTCTTCATCTGTAAAATGGAAATGACAAAAATAGCTTTGCAGGATTGTTGTAAGGTTTATGTTAAATGTAAATTAAAAAGCGTGATGCCTAACACTCCTTTAAAATTTAGTGTGTTTTTCTACTACGGAAATTTTATTTTACGTCAATATGCTGTTACTGTTTTGTTGTTACTGTTACATAACTAGAGAATGAAAGGCTTTATCTCTTTCTAAAGAGATTTCAGTGTCAGTGAGGAAGAAAACTGTAAAGAAAAGGCAGAGCTTTATTTTACGTCATTGATACCATATCAAATAGTTATCCACCTCTACTTTGGCGGCTGTCACCCCCCGAAAAAACTACACCTATCTACATATCTATCTATCTGTCTATCTATCTATCTATCTATCATCCATCTTTCTATTCATCCAAAGCAACAACAGCCTTGCCAACATTATTCCCAGGAAGTATTCACATGAAAACTGAGAACAGGAGTTCAAATAGCCATGGGACTTCCTGGGGTTATTTTGAAATACTTTGCAATCACTCTTGGATACCAAAAATTGTGGTGATGGTCTGAAAAGTTTGGTACACAGCCCTGGTTTTCTCTTCTCTTTCTTCTCTCTCTCTCCCATTCCTCCTTCCCTCCCTCCTTCCCTTTTTTTTTTTTTTCAATTTAAGGTTTGAAAACCTTAGAAAAACTCAATAAATAAGAAATAACAAATCAAGAATAGTTTTATGCCAACTTTTAAGCTCACCCATCCACAATGAATTTGCTCTCTGATTATAGGATCTTCTGCTTTGCAATGTTGACATAAACAAATACATAAGACATAAGAAAATATCCATCCACTGATCCTGTAACCCAGTGAAAAGGGGCTGTGCTTGCTGCAATCTGGTGCCAATCAATTGCAAACAAGCCGGTGGTTGAGAAAGGAAAGTTTATACCATTAACCTGTCAAATTAGAAGATGGTGAACTAGTGTTCTAAAGAACCATCTTAAAATTATACGGAGTCTTGAGGCAGTTATATAGCGGAAATGCACAAGGGAGGGGGGTTTAGGAAAGTCAACCATCTAGTGTGACAGACTTCAAGATGCCACATTATCTCTTTCTCTCTCATTCGTGATGGGTACCAATGCAGAATTTTTTTTTTCTGGAGGTCATTATGTCCCTGAGGAACTCAGAGAACAGAGTTATCATCGTCTTATGGCAGCTGGGAGATATATGTAAGCAAGAGTCATAGAACTAGCAGATCATGTATATTGCAAAAGCCAGTGGTGCTTAATCGTCTAGGCCACATGCAAGCTAGAATGCATGCACAGAGACTAGTGAATTGGAGCCATATATAGTTACAATATTGCTTCCTTTGCCTAAGATGGATTCCCTCGTGCTAACTTAAGATCTAGCTGTTACAACTGGGGTCTCTCCTGTATAACTTATACAAGTGTTCATCTATAAGGGTTCACCGCATAGAGTGAGTTTCATGGTCCTGTAAGCTCAGAGCAAATATTGGAGTCTGGGGCTCTGTTGTGTTCTGTGGTGGATGTTAGATTCCTATAGCCCAAGGGAATACTGAGCAGACAGGGTAGAACTGACAGAACCTCCACTCAGTGTTGCCCACAGAGCATGGCAAATCAAGGCACACACGCCAGAACCTCATTTTTTCCAGAGCGGGCAGCTGTGTTCATGACAGCTGGACTAGAGGAAAGACAACAATATGGCAGATGGTGGTGGTTTTATCAGTTGGATCTAGAAAAATCACGATATGCATTATGGAGACAATCTTTCTCCCATGCCTACTACTGTAGACCTGAATAGGGGAAAAAACATGTTTGAGGAACATTTGGTAATGCTATTTCCTTCAAGGTCACCCTTAAAGTAATTATAGAAAGGCATCCTCTGTATGGGGGAGGGGCAGGGAGAGTTGGAGGGACTCTTCACATACACCTCTCAAACTCTTGCCACATAGCTGTGAGAGCCACATAAAATCTCACTTGAGATTGAATTTCACTTGAATTTCACTTGAGAAGAAACTACTGATAAGTTATCAGTGTAGCATGTGTTTCAAATGGAAAAAAAAAAGAGTTTGTGGATGTATATGGTACAGGGCAAGATCTTTAAAGATCAACTCAGTAGTAATCTCCATTCTCTACTTGCCTGTGAACTATCTACTCCAGGAGCTAGCTTGCACAGAGCCTGATTTATGGTAAGCATTAAACAAAAATTTGTTAAATGAATGATTATGAAGCATACTGGAATGTTGATTCCCTGATAATATCCTTTAGTTATTCCAATCTTTTTTACCCCCCGGTTATAGATAGAGCTAGAATTAGCTATGGATGTTATTGGTTCAGGTATCAATTTAATAATTTTTTAAATAATATTTTCCAATTTGAAAAGAATTAAAGATATTAGAGAAGTTCTTTAGATAAGTAAGAAAAACATGGAAAAGGATTGCTATTTTCAATATCTACTCTGGCTGGTCACTGCCCTAGAGTAGCTATTTTATAGACCGCAATCCATTTAAACCTCACAACAACTCAGCAAGCTAAAGGGTATCAAATGCTCAGGGGAGAAGAGGCCCCACCTGCAGCTCTGGTTGCTATTACATACACATTCTTTGAAAAAGTCATTCTTAATTTTATACATCTGGCAATGGAAAGGAGTTGACTTGTGGATATTATATTCTTAGAAAGTATGTTCTGTCTTCCTTTGACATTAATCATGAAATGGAATTTTAATTGCATGAAAATTTAGACCCTCCTGAATTCAAACTCTGTGAGTCTTCTAAATAGGAGTATAGAATCTTAGTGTTAAAAGGCTGAAAATCAGGAGATCTTTTTTGTACTTTAAACCCTGCCATAGGGATGTGTCTACATTTTTTTTACAGATAACTCTGTCTATCCTTACAGCAGATAAAGCTAACTTAGATAAAACATATAATTGAACACTTTAGTGGAGCTAAAAGTTCAAGTTTCTTATCTGTCAATCAAAACGGATTTGAGAATGGTTGTTGGAATCCAGTTGAATGAAATAAATCCAATCTGTCATATATATTCTAATGGGGGGGAAAACTGAAAGATAATGCCAAGAATAGCAAGTTAAAGCTATCTTCAGCTACCTTCACAGGCTGAATAGATCCCAAAATTATGTTTCCACTACCCAAGGAAAAAGCACTGTACTGAGCATCAGAAAGCTGGATTATTAAAACACCTTTACCTCTATCATGTTGCATGACACTGGTCCAGCTATCTTTCCTCAGTGAGTCTCAATTCTTTTCTCCACTGAATATTCCACATTAGTTCTGAGGCCTCTTTGAGTTCAGGCTCCATATGCTTTTATGCTGGGCCCAGAGCAGACATTTTAAGGAGTACAGCTGGTTTGAACATTCTGGAGATGAGACATAAATTAGGAAACACTAACTCCTTTAAAGCTTTCAATTAACTTAGATAAACTATGATTTGTCTAAATTTACCATAGTTTCAGGCTAGGTACCCCAGTCTGGACCATCTATTAATCCTTTAGAATATGTCATCCGCAGCATATATTTCAGAGAAAAAATATTCAAAAGACTCTAACCAGACAACAAGTGAATCAGAATTCAAGGTAGAAAAGAAGAGGGAAAGAGAAAATTAATAAGCAATAAATTTAGCAAACTACATATTTGTGTGTGTATATATAAATATAGGTATGTATGTGTTTGTGCATATTTATATGTATAAATATACACATATATGAATATATTTTAAGTATTAATAGATGATTTTATGTACTAAATCAGTATTATATAATTGATAATTAAATTGTGAGATGTTTTAAGTTCTTCAAGGGCAGGTTTTTTGTGAAATTTGTTCACTGATGTATCCACATCACTTAGCACCTTATCTGATACATAACAAGTATTCAATAAATATTATCAAATGGAAGAATAAAACGTATTTTGGAGAAATTCGATTAATAGTGTGATTTATCTAAGCAAAACCAAGAAGTATGTGTGATACCAAAACACATCAAAAATCTAGTTTAAAGTGGTAGATCACCGGCCTCAATTCTTCACCCGTCCTTACATCTGCACCCTCAACATGGCCTCATCTCATGCGGAATGTACTTTTCTTAATGATAAAGGGAGAATTCATCAGGATGACACATCAGTTACAAATGAGTATGTGCCTAATAACAAAGTACCAAAACATACGAAGCAAAGCTGATAATTTTAAAGGATGGAAGAGACAATTCCACAGACAGAGGAAGATATTTTAACACCCTTCTCTAAGCAATTGTTTAAATGATCACACATAAAAAAAAAAAAATCATTTGGACAAAGCTACCAATCCCCTTGATCTAATTGATATATGTAGAGGATTACATCCAACAACAGAAAAATGCACATTCTTTTCAATTGCTTGTGGTACATCACCAAGACAGATCATTTACTAGGCCAGGAAAAAATGCCAATACATTTAAAAAGAGTGAAATGAAGAGAACGTATTCTCTGACCACAGTGGAACTAAATTATAACTTGATTGAAATAAGCTATCTAGGACAATCTCAAATATTTTTAAACATGTTGTAAATGAGTCATGAATCAAAAGAACAACCAGAGAAGTGAGAAATATTTCTAACTGAATGATAGCAAAGATACAACACAAAAATATCGGTGCAATGCAGCTAAAACAGTGCACAGTACAAAACATAGCTTTACATTCTTATATTAGAAGAGAATATAGGTCTAAGACCAGTGGCCTCAGTTTTCACATTTTATAGAGAAAGTGAAAAAAGAAAAAAGTGAACGCAAGGTAAGTGAGGCCAAGAGAAGTAAGAGAAAGAAAATTACAAGGTAAGACAGGAATCAGAAAATAGAAAAAGACAGAATTCAGAATTTTACAAGCCCAAAAGCTGGTTCTTTGAAATGATCAACTAAACTGGCAAACTCCTAACTAATTTGATTAAGAAGAGGAGAAATGAAAGACTGGAGAGAGGGAGGAGGGAAGAATGGAGGGAAGGAAGGAGGGGGAGAAATGAGGAGAGATGACACAAATCACCAATCTCAGGAATTAAAGTAAGCTATTTATTAATACAGATCCTAGAGATTTTAAAAGTATGTTGAGTAAGGAAGATCATGAACCACTTTATGCCAACAAATATGGCAAAATAAAATGTATCAAAATTGATACAAGATGAAACAAAATCTGTTTAGTCTTGTAGCTATTAAATGAATTCAGAATCGGAAGCTTAGCCACAAAGAATTCTCTAGGCTCATATAATTTCACTGCTGAATTCTATCAAACAGTCAAAGAGGAAATAACAATAATCTTATGAAAACTTTTTTAGTGAATATGATTGAAGAGAGCATAAACCTAATACAAATTCCAACAAAGACATATCAAAAATAAAATTACAGATGAATATCCCTGAGACACATGGTCAAAAATTCTTAAATTTTATGTAGAATTTTGGATGTACAAAGCTGCATGCAAAAATATATTAAATGGATCTACCCTAAATATTAAACAAGAAGAGGGAATTTAGAGGAAGCAGCAGCATCTCTGTTAGTCATATGTTGCTGTAAAAAAAAGAGCCCAAAGTAAGAATTATTACTGTGTCTCTCATTTCTGGGGGCTGACCCAAATCTGCAGTAGTTCTTGCTTGGGATCTCTCATATGGCTGCAGTCAGATGCTGGCTGGAGGCTGCAGTCATCTGAAGGCTCTCCAGAGCATTATGTCCAAGATGATTGTTGCTCTCTGTCAGCTGGCTGTTGACTGGAGCACCTGCACAGAGCCTCTCCATTTGGATTGTGCTTCTCACAATAGAGAAGCTGGGTTTCCAGTGGGAGATTCCAAGAGCAAACGTTCCACGATGTAGCATGCAGAAACTGCCAAGCCAGCGAAGGGCTATGGCTGGAGCTGGCAAAGTGTCTCTCCATTGTGTTCTACTGTTCGGTGAAGTCATGGGTCCCACCCAGATTCAAAAGGTTGAAGAAATAGACTCTGCTTCTTAATGATGGATTAGCAAAGTAACATTGTAAGTCAATATTTCAGATGGGAGATATTGTTGCATGTATCTTTGGAAAGTAGAATCTGCCACATTTGTCTCTGTGGCCACAAAGAGTCACATTCTTCTCAGGTGCAAAACAAACTCACCCTCTGCCCACAAGAACTCAAAGTTTCATCTCATTATGGTATCAGCTCTGAGCCTAGTATCTCATCATTTAAATCCAGGTTCAGATGAGGGTCCCCAAGTGTGGTTCATCAGGTGTAGTTCTCCAAGCATAGTTTCCTCTTGATACAAAGAACTGTAAACTAACGAGACAAGTCATACGCTCCACTCCAACAGCTCTAGTATGAAATGAGGAGGAAAGGGTAGCCTAACAACAGTAGGCACTCTTGTTCAAAAGGAGGAAATTGGGAGGTACATAATATTATTCACTGGTCTATAGCAAATCTGAAATACAGATGGGCACATGCTACCACTTGCCCAATTTGGAAGCAGCCCTGCTCCTTCATGGCTCATTGTTCTAGTCTCTGGGATCTTCGCTCTAGTCTCTGAGTCATCCTTTTTTTCAATTACAAATGAGCTAAAGTTTTTCCATTTCCCTAGGAAATCAGCTAAAATATGTATCAGATTGTCAAGTAATATTCATACAAACAGAGAAACTTACCTGGTGTTGTGGGTTGAATAGAATTACCCCCAAATCCATACATTGAAATACTAATGCCCAGTACTCAGAATATGACCTTATATAGAAATAGGGTCATTGCAGATGCAATTAGTTAAGATGAGGCCACACGTCAGTAGGCCCCTAGTTCAAGATGATGCTGTCCATATAAAAACGGGAAATTTGGAGACAGGCTTATGCACAAGGAGAATGGCATGCGAACATGAAGGAAGGGATATGGGTGATGTATCTACAACCCAAGGAGTGCCAAAGATTTCCAGAAAATCATCAGAAGCTAGGAGAGAGGCAACGAATAAATTTTCTCACACAAGCCACAGAAGGAAGCAAACTTGTTGACACTTCAGACTTGGAGTTCTGGCCTCCAGAACTGTGAGACAATAAACGTCTATTGTTTACGCTGCTCGGTTTGTGGTATTTCATTATGGTAGACTTAAGAAATGAATGTACCTTGTATCAATCTTCAGTAATAATTTCAAGAATAGAGGTATCCAAAAGGCTCAGGGAAAGCAGAGAGACGATCTAAGACATCCCACCTTGCACCACAGGGCCTTCCTTCCCCTTTTAGATACTCATTCTATGTCTCAGAAAAATAGATGAGATCTCAAAGTGAGGTTGTACAGGTTATTATCTCACACAGCAGGGAGCATTTTGTTATGAACCATCTCCATTTTATAGTGCAAGGAGGTGTACAGCTTACATGACAATCTTCGAAGAGTCATACCTCTTTGAGTCTGAATTTATTTACTATAAATAATTCTTACTTTGGAACTTCTTAGAGATAACCACTGTTTCTCTTAGAAAATATTATTCATCAATTTCCCTGAAGTTCCCATTGATAAGGAGGTTAGACTGGATCGCTTGCCTTCATTCCCTTGAAGTTGCCCCCCAACCCTACCCCCACCTCCTCACTCCCTGCAAATAAACAGACTGAATGCATGCAAGGCTTTCTGTTTCAGCTGGTTCATCCCCAGGAAATGGCCCATTTTGTAGCTGTTTCTTTCTCATTTGGCTTCCTGTCATTAGAAGTTGGGATCCCTGGGCTTTCTTTTAATTTTGAATTGTTTTCCGTCCTTCTCATTCTAAGCAGATGGTGCTTCAGCCTAGACAGAGGCACGCGCGCAAACACACACACACACACACACACACACACGCAGACCTTGAGACAAACCTCTCCCATACCCTGGGCTGAGATGAAGGGTACTTTAGAATAATGCTCTTAAGATACTTAAATGCATTTTTGTCTAGTTGAAATAGACTACAAAACATGCCTATAAGATTCTTAAAAGTCCTGTTGCCTAGGAGAGAAGTTTTAAGACACATGCCCTTAAACATCTTAGAAGCGCTACGAAGTATATGGTTTCGACAAAGTGTGTCAGAGAAGCACCTTGAAATTTTGTTTCGCTGGTAGCATCCTATTTTTAATAATTCTTTTGATGCCCTTTAAGAGTCTTTTCCCAGAAGACACAGGGGACAAGAAATAATGTTATTTTTTAACCCATCTACTCCTGACTGCTTTATATTTTGTAAAATTGTGCTTTAAAAACGAACAGTTTCTTCTTTAGTTCACCTCTCGATTCTTGCATAGAAAGATGCAAGTTGTCAGTTGGCCATTTCAACATTATGCCTAGAAATTGCTTTAGCCAGACTTGCAATATCATTTGGTAAAATTTTGATTGTTCCTGTCATTGTAGGAACAGTGTTCCAAAACATTCCATCACTTGATTAAATGTGTCACCCTTTTACCAGCTTCCCGTAACAATTTCCTCCTTGCCTTCCAATTTTCACTAACAGTCACCATGAGGCCCTTTAAGTTTTTGCTGAATCCCCTCAAGATCCTTCTAGATTCTCCCCACCTCCCAGTCCCAAAGCCAACGCCACATGTTTCATGTTTTTGATACGGAAGAACCCCACTTCCAGGAAGCAGTTTCTAATCCTGGTACCTATTCCTGCTTGAAAGCTACCTATACACTTGGAATAAACCAATAACTACTTTTTAAGCTCACAATTTTGATAGGAATTCAGGAAGGGTCTGGCAGTGACTTCTCATTTCTGCTCCACAGATTCTGGAACTTCAGCTGGGGTGACTCTTATGGTGGGAGAATGACCCTTTCACCCAAAATTTCCTGTGAATCTGTCTCTACCAGGGTATCTAAAACAGTCTGCCATACAAAGATATATTTATAAAGCTGCTTCTTAAGGCAAATAACCGAAGAAAATTAATGCTGGTTGAATAAATTATGTAGAAATACAGCACAAAATAGTATGTAGCTATTAAATACTATATAGCAGAGCTGTGCCAGTTGTCTTGAAGAGATTTTCATGCAATGATATTGACAGAGAAAAATAACATTCAGAGAACTATATTGAACACCACTTAATTTTTCCACAGCATGCTACAAAGAAATGCTATATATATGCAAATTTATTACACAAATTTATGTTTTATGTGAATATGTAACAGAAGATAGGCGCCAGACTATTTACATGGGTAACAAGTGAGGGGGGTATTCCATGAGTCATGGAGAAGACTAGACATGGTGAGACAAGCAAAAAAGATAAAAGCAAAAAAAAATAATAATAATAATGCCCTAAACACCATAACCACATACAAAGTGTATATATCATATAATCACATATAGGATAGCATCTATTTAAAAACAATGAAATTAGAAAATAATCTATATTTATATACTTGTATGTCATTATTTGTTGTTTAGAAAAAAATAAATATCTACTTATAATCAGTATGATTTATTTCTAAGAAAAATCCCTATGCACACATATATGTACATATGTAAGTGTATATACACGTGTGCATGCTTTTATACATTTATATGAGCAAGGAGAAATACATGCAAGGTTTCTTGCAAAAAAGGAATAGAATTGGTTGAAGTGGGGCCAGGGTGAAATTTTCTGTATAAATATATTATTGTTTCACTTGCTACATGTACATATATCATAATGTAAGCCATCCACAAAGTCATTAAAAAAGTGACATAAAATACATTGCTACATACTATTGTTGAAAATTTGGAAATAAAATGTACTAAACTGCCCACCACCACAGATCAACATTTTTAATATTTGTGTCTGTGTCTTTCCAAAGACACACGCACTTATTGTAACTCCCTTGGTTGGTCCAGCACATTTGGAAGAGTATTGCCAGGAAGAGCAGTGTACTAGCACACAATCAATAAAATAAAGAGTTCAGAGCATGGTACAGAAGAGTTTTTATTTTACTATTTAATAAGTTATCATTCCTTAAGGGTAATTCAAACAAACATTCTCAAGGCAACTCCTTCCTCTTAACTCCCTTCTACCTACATTTTATACCCTTCTCTGTTTCTTAAAAGTGTTAAAATTTCTAAGCATCTTTAAAACAAGCATGAGGGCTGGGTAGATATTGGAGCATGTGACTGGAGAACAACTGCTTACAAAGTCACCCCCTTTTTGACTAACTTCTCTGCATGACCTTAGGGTCTTGCATGCCCAAATTTTCCTTTAATGCATCTTCATCGTGGCCTTGATAAACGTTTACATGTTTCCTTAAAGAAATATTGTGAAAATGAAATGAATTCTGGGCTTCCAATATCAACTGGGATTAAAACACTGCCCAGGAATACTTCCACTCACTATATTAATTCTCTATAGCTGCATAACACATTAGCATATATTTATAAACTTACAACAATTATCTGACAATTTCCAGGTATCAAAAGTCTGTGCAGGGCTTAACTGGGTCTTCTGTTCATTGTCTCATAAAGCTGTAATCAAATTATCGGCGGGGCTACAGTTTCATCTGAGGCTTGAGTCCTCTTCTAGGGTCATGTCGTTATTGGCAGAATTAATTTCCTTGCAGATATATGAAAATTAATAGATATTTTCTTCAAGGCCAACAGGAGAGAGAAAGTATCTGCTGTTGCAAGTCTCTGAACTCTAGATTGTTTTTATAAAGACTCGTCTGATTATATCAGGTCTACCTAGGATAATCTCCCTTTTGATGAACTCAAAATCACGTTTAGATGACATTTATATCTGCAGAAATCCCTTCACCTTTGCCATGTAACAAAATTGGAGTGACATCCATCATATTTATCTTATTCTATTGCCTAAAAGCAAGTCAGATTCTGTCCGCACTCATTGAGGGTGTGACTAATTGGGCATATTAGAGTTCAGCCTACCACGGTCATCTATCTTACTCTTCACAGAAGCTAGGTCAGCACTCCCTACTATCACAATACTCCAGCCACCCCATTATTTCCTTTATTCTCAAGAGATGAAGTTACCAGAGAATTTCCATGATGGCAAGAAATCTGTCATCATCCACAGCCTGTTTCCCTTTAATGTTTCTCTTCTCTAATTTCCAAACAGGAATTAAGCAGTTTTCATCCCATAAAAATCCTTCCTCAACCTCATCCTCCAATAGCTAAGAAAATAATCTCCCCTTTTAATTTTTTAAAAGTTATCCACATGTGCTGTCTCCACTTCCTCACCTCCCAGGCATGCTTCAACCAATCTCTCAAGCTTTTGCTCCTTCCAGACTCACTGCTCTGCCTCCTTGCAGTTAAATCCACTCTGTAATTTCTCTCTCTTGGTAATTGTTAACCCTGATAAACCCCCAGGACCAACACTGCTTATCTCAACTTCTTCCTCCTACTTCTTTATTTACTCCCTTGCTTCTTTTTGGTGGTAAAATGAGATAAAATATGAGGGAAGTTCTGTAGAGTTTGCTAGCTTATAAAAGGTGTTTAATTAAACACTTAAAATTAACTACAAATTTTATGTGTTAACTTGGCTGGGCCCTGGTGCCCAGTGTACAGATATATGGTCAAATATTATTCTGGATGTTTCTGTGAGGGTGTTTTGGGGTGAGATTAACATTCAAATAAATGGACTTTGAGTAAAGAAGATTGCCCTCCATAGTGTGGGAGGACCTCATCTACTCACAACTTTCAATTGAAGGCCTGAACAGAAGAAAAGACTTACTGCCCCTGGCAAGAGAATTCTGCCAGCAGATGAGCTTTGGACGTGAAGTGCAACATCAGCTCTTCCTTGGTTTCCATCCTACTGGTCCACCCTAGAAAATTTGAACTTCTCATTCTTCATGATCACATAAGCCAATTCGTTAAAATAAATTCTCTCTCTTTCTCTCTCTCTCTCTTTCTCTGTCTTTCACGTATACACACACGCAAACATCCTATTGGTTCTGTTCCTCCAAAGAACCCTAATGTAATTAGTTCCTCACATACCATTGAAAAGACTTGGAGATAATAAGCATTGTTTTGTTATTGTTGCCTACCTGCTTACTTTTTAAATTTACATTTACAATAAAGATAGAAAATGAAATTAATTGATTGGTTAAGGTTGTGAAATACTTGGTACATTTACAATAAAGATAGAAAATGAAATTAATTGATTGGTTAAGGTTGTGAAATACTTGCTGATTTTTCTTACTCCCTTTAAAAATATTTATTCCAAGTACTACTATATTGCTGGCGTTTTAAAAATAATATTTTATTTCTTGGTGAAATGCTTACTCTAATTTAGATTAAAATCAGTGAATTTCAGGGAAAAGTACATATAGCATTCTCAATTGTAACACAACTTCTTAAGCAGTGAAAATTAATGATTTCTTATTCATTGACTATAAAATTAAAAATCTACTAGGACCCACAATACCGATACGATTTGAAACCTTCTTAATTACGTCACTTCCTCTGCTGACACTTTGATTTGGTCATTAATTGAAGTCACGCGGGCTTCTTCAATGTCTTGGGCCAATCCAAGTCAGTCCCTGCCAAGGGCTTTTGCACTGGTATTCTTGTCTAGAATAATCTTCCACCAAGATATCTGCAAGGGTAACTTTCTCACCTGCTTCAGGTTTTAAATACCTTAGTCAGCATCCCAATTTCACATATGATTTCCACAGTAAGTTACCTAAAATGACAATTACCCCCTCTATTCCATTCTGGTTCCACAGTCAGCTTTCTTTAAATCATCTATCATTATATCATATTATATTATATTATATCATTTATTAAGCTGTGCATTTTATGAACTGCATTTTTTCTTCTCCACTAGAAATATGCTTTATATGTTTTATTCACATCTGTATCTGTAGCACATTGAAAAATGCATTGATGTTTAATAAGTATTTGACAATTTAATTTAATAATAATTCTCTTTGCTCCTACTCTATTACTCAGAACTATCAGGCCCAATGATTTTAAATGACATTTTATTGTATCATTTTTTTCAGGTGTACATCTTATTTGTTTTACTGAGTTTTCTATTTCTGGAGCTATGCTGTGCAACGTGGTAGCCGCTAGCCATAGGCAGCTCCCTAAATTAAATTAACTAAGCAAAAAAATTAAATGCAGTTCCTCATTTGTCCTAGCCACAAGTGCTCAATAGCAACAAATGATTAGAGGCTTCCATGTTAGACATCACGGATATAGGACATTTCCAGCATCACAGAAATTTCTCTCAGACAGTGACGTTCTAGATGGTGTATCCTCCACTAGAGCTAGCATAATGTAAGATTTACCTTTACCTAGAATGTATTTATTGTCTACTGCCTGCCAAGCCCTATGAATCTAAATCTCATCTCTTAAGTGTGATTAACTTCAAAAACTACTGGGTATATCACAGCACAGAGTAAGCATACGGAATCAGTGTTAAACTTTAAAACCACAACTTTCAAGCAGGTTCTCACTTGCTGCTGCTTGAAATAGTCCCCGGATCCCCAAGGACTCTCCTTTGAACTTTTGGGTATTTGGATTGAAATATTTGAGACTATTTGAATGAAATGAGAATTAGATTTCCTATTTATGAATTTTGATCTCTGATTCTCCACAATTAAGAGAAAACAGCGTGCATATTCAGAAATCAGAATTAGACATTAATTGGGTCAAAATAAGTGGGGCCAGAGAAATTTACACATTATGTAGTTCAGTGACCTTATATTTTGGAAGCAGAATGTCAAGCTCGGAGAAGTTATTGACTTCCCCATGTCTCAATAGCTAGTAAGATACAAAGTCAGCTTAAGAGGTCAGGTCTCCAAGCTCTCAGGCCAGAAATCTTTAGATTTTCCCCAGTACTTTAATGACTTTCAAGCTTGTTTCACCCGGTTAAGCTTCTTGTCAATATTTCTTTCAAAAAAGAAAAGGAATTTTCTTCCATCCTTAAAAGAGAAGGAAATTCTGACATATGTTGCAACATGCATGAACCTTGAAGACATTATGCTAAGTGAAATGAACCCGTTACACAAAGACAAATACTGTATGATTCTATTTACAGGAAGTACTTAGAGGAGTGAGAATCAGAGACAGAAAGTGGAATGGTGGCTGCCAGGGCTGCAGAGAGAGGGGACCAGGGAAGTATTGTTTAATGGATATAAAATTTTGGTTTTACAAGATGAAAACAGTTATGGAGATGGATTGTGGTGACGGCTGCACATTATGAATCTATTTAATACCACTGAACTGTACACTTAAAAATAGTTAACACAAAATTTTGTGTTATGTATATTTTACAACTTAAAAAAAAGTGGCCCACAACTAGAAGGACCTGAAACTAAGATATACAACTATGCACCAGGGGGGTTTGGGAAATAAAGCGGGAGGAAAAAAAAAAAAGATTGGCAACAGTTGTTAGCCCAGGTGACAATCCTTAAAAAAAAAAAAAAAAAAAAAGTGGAAGAAGAAAATTCCAGAAACATAATTTGGAACAGTTTTCATTGAAAACTATAAAATATGCACATCCTTTGACCCAGTTATTCCACATCTGGGCACATATAGCAAAGAAATTACTAAGGATGTGTACAGAGATTTAGCTTGAGGTATATTCATTTGAGCAATGAGAGACAGTATATTGTAAGGTTCCCATATACTTGGGATTCTTGTCTACCTGGATTATAATCAGGCTCCACTACTTAACTCACTAGCTGTGTGATCTTAGACAAGTCACTCAATTTCTCTGTGCTTAATTTCCCATTTTAGAAAATGAGGACAATAATAGTACCAAATTCACAAAGTTTTAATAGAGATTACATTCAACAAATGCAAAGTATTTAGAATCATATAAATAATAAGCACCATATAAATATTTATCAAAAAAATGGAAACAACCTAAACATCCAATGTTAGGGGTTTGCCTATGGAACAATCATAAAATGGAATACCATATAAACATTAAAAATAAAAAAATTTTTTTTGAGTAAGGTTAATCCTGAGCTAACTACTGCCAATCCTCCCCTTTTTGCCAAGGAGGACTAGCCCTGAACTAACATCCACGCCTATCTTCCTCTACGTTATATGTGAGACGCCTACCACAGCATGGCTTTTGCCAAGCAGTGCCATGTCCTCACCCGGGATCCAAACAGGCAAACCCTGGGCTGCCGAGAAACGGAATGTGAGAACTCAACTGCTGCACCACCGGGCCAGCCCCTAAAAAAAAATTTTAATGACATGGAGAGACATCCACAATGTTAAGTGAAAAGAAAAATAAAGCTGCTTACCAAACAAACAAACAAAAAGAGTGCAAAGGACTTGAATAGACATTTCTCCAAAGAAGACATACAAATGGCCAACAGGTAGAAGAAAAGATACTCAACATCATTAATCATCAGAGAAACGCAAACCAAAATGACAATGAGCTATCACCTCACACCTGTAGGATGGCTATTATCAAAAAAAAACCCCCAAAAAACAAAAACCTAAATGTTGAGAAGGGTGTAGAGAAATTGGAGTGCTTGTATACTGTAGGTGGAATGTAACATAGGGCAGCAGCTATGTAAAAATGTATGGAGGTTCCTCAAAAGTTAAAAATAGAATTACCATATGATCCAGCAATCTCACTTCTAGGTATATAACCAAAATAATTGGAATCAGAATCTCAAAGAGATATATACACTCCCAAATTCATTGTAGCATTATTCACAATACTAAAGATATGGAAATAACTAAAACATCTATTGACAGATGAATGGATAACAAAAATGTTGAATATACATATAAGGGAATGCTATTCAGCCTTAAAAAAGAAGGAAATCCCACAGTTTTGAAAACATGGATGAATCTGGAGGACATTATGCCAAGTGAAATAAGCAGTCACAGAATGACAAGTGATTTGACTTACGGGAGGCATCTAAAATAGTTGAACTCATAGAAACAGAATAGCTCAGGGCTAGGGAAGGGGGAATGGGGAGTCGCTGATCAACAAGTACAAAGTTTCAGTCAAGCAAGATGAATAAGCTCTGCAAATCTGCGGTACAACATTGTGCCAATAGTTAACAATACTGCATTGCACACTTAAAAATGTGTTAAAAGGGTAGATCTCATGTTAAGTGTTCTTACGATAATAAAAAGTAAATATAATGTGAAAGGAAAGTGATATTTTAAATGTCCTCCCTACCACCGAAAAGGAAGATGGGTGATGCATGTTAAATCACCCAACCCATGAGCAGGAACTTCCTTGCTTCCCTTTGTAACTGTGGGAAGTCTAGAAGTCTCGTTCGGATGCAGAGAAGACTTGTGAGATTTCCTGATAGAATGTTCTATGGCATCTCTGCAGACTATTGTGACAGAAGTGATCATTAGCAGATGTCATTTAGCTAATTTAGAAACAGGCACCAAATTGTCTATGTTGTTCACTTTGATCGGCCTGAGTCTCAGGGGCTTTGCCTTAGATTCCTGAGATAGCATTGCTCCTCAGGATTACCGTAGTAGCTGTTCCTGGAACATAGGACATAAGGTTAAGAGTACATCCCATTGGAGATAGGCATGTAAAAACAAAACTATCATCACCACAGATGTCTATAGTGTTAATCTCATGAGATAGAGGTTTTTTATACCTTGAGCCACCACATGTTATTTCCTTTTGATACATAAAATAAGTCTGTATGCAGGAAGGTAAGGAATGATTTGGTCCAATATTCACAAGCTAATTGTTCCTTTGACTTTTTTTTTCTTTTTTTTATCAGTCTAGGTACCAGTGTTTATAATCTATAGCCATTAAGGTAAAGTTAAATATTGTCCATTTTACCATCTCCAACCTAACTCTTTAAGCTGGCCAACCAAAGTACCCAAAATACTCATTGCTATCTGAGATAACACAAATGATAAGCTTGTCGTCAGTCTCAAACACACCAGACATCTTAGCTAGTAACAAATTTTACTAATAATCCCAAGAATACAGGCAATAGAGAAGCTTGGACAAAGGAGAGAGAGGCCTGAGACATCAAGGCAGCTTTCCAGATCTGTCTTCCTGTGTCAGACTTGTACTTTCTAGTCCAGAATAAGAGATAGGACCTCAAAGTGAGGATTTAAAGGTTATTACCTAACAGTGAAGAGGATTTAAGTTATGAAATATCTCCATTTTAAACCCCAAAGAGTTGTACCACTCATGTGACTTTCTCCAGGGAGTCATGTCTCATTAATTCTGAGTTTATTTACTAGTAGTAATCCTCTACTCAAGGAAGATCCTGCTAAGGGCATTTACAAGATAAAGTCTCTTCGTCCAAGCAAATATTACTGATATAGTGAACTGGAGGTCCAGTTGACAAAGAGATGAGACCAGGTCACCTGTCTTCTTTTTCTTTACCTACTCCAGAGATGGTATAGCCCCTAAAGAAAAGGAGGGGATCACAGGCCAGCTGTTTGAACTCCTTCCTTCTAGTCCTTAAGAAAAACAAACTGCATGAAATAAGATGGCAGTATTTTTAACCAGGTGTATATTTTAGAATGACTTGTAAATAATTTTTTAGAATATACCCATCAATGCTTAACACCCAGAGATTATGATTAGGTGGGTCTCTGATGGCACCAGTTTATTTTATTTCTTTTAGTGTGTTCCACTGACAATTGAAAATCTAGGGGGTAAATCAGAACTCACCCATCTCTTGACTCCTAATTTGATTTTAGTGTGTTCTCTGTTCCCCAAAATCATTGTAAATCTTGCCTGGCAGGCACTGTGCTCTGAGAAAAACTATGTATTAAAGTGATCACTGTGTCCCAGTGCTGTAAGTGCATCACAAAACAGAGCCCAAATCTGAGCACAAACACTTGGGCCTTTCTTGTACAAAGACTCTGTTAGTATTGATTGTCTAGTGATGCACTTGTTAAGTTCCAGGTAGACAGAAAGTGGAAACTCCAAATATAGTCTAGAGTGTGAGCCCACTGGATTTGAGAATGTGTTCCAAGGATTACAGAGATGTGCCTAAAAGGTGGACTTTATAGAGAGAAATGGAGAGGTGGGAGAGCCACGTAAGCGGAGAGAAATCTGGTCAGCTCTTCATTCTGATTCAACCAAAAGGCAGCCACAGTTTGATTTATTTTTGTATTGGGTGTTTATCAGAGTTTACCTAAGTAATATCTAAATATATGCTATAACTAAAATACTTGCTATAGACAGACACTACTTTAAGCACTAAATATGTTACCTCTTGTATTAATCAGGGTTCCCCGGAGAACCAGAACCAGAACCAAGAGTATATGCATGTGTGTATGTGTGTGTGAGTGTGTGTGTGAATGCATATTGATAGATAGATGATAGATGGATAGCTGGATAGATAGTAGATAGATAGATAGATAGATAGATAGACTTATTTTAAGGAATTAGCTTACACAATTATGGGGGCTGGCAAGTTTGAAATCTACAGTGTTGACCAGAAGCCTGGAAACTCCAGCAGGAGCAGTCTGAAGACAGAATTCCCTCAGGGACCTCAGTCTTTTCACTTAAGACTTCAGCTGATTAGATGAGGTTCACTCACATTGTAGAAAGTAGTATGATTTACTCAGTCTACTGATTTAAATGTTTTTCACATTTAAAAAATGCCTTCACAGCAACTTCTAGACTGGTATCTGACCAATCAACTTGGAATTAAAGCCTAGCCAAGTTGACACATAAAAGCACCCACCACACCTCCTTTGTCCTTCCAATAACTCTTTGTGGTTAGTATCATGATTCCTAACTAGGAGTAGGGAAATTGGGGCACACAAGTTACTGCAGATATGGGTACAAAGTATTCACAAGGTTCTATATGTTCCTGACTCTGCCTAAGCTGTCAAGAGCTTCTCAGGTGAGGTGGTATTAATCAAGTCTTAAATGAGCAGAAGTAACCAAACAGTGAGAGAAATGGAAGTCAAGTATTTTAGCTGAAGGTAACTGCTCCTGAGGCTGAAAATGCGTGATGGCGTGCTTTGGAAACTTCAATATTGCAATATGCTGCAACATTGCGCATATTTTGGTGAGAAGAAGGTAGGAACTGAGAGGGAAATGAAGTTAGAAAATAGAAGTCAGATCATGAAGAATTTTAAGTGCCATGTTAATGAGTTTGCCGATTCTCTAACAGGAAAGAAATATCCATTGAAGACTCTTTAGAAAGATGGCTATTGGAAGGGACAGCTGTTTAGAAGACTGGCCAGATTTGTACACCAGGAATATCATGCTGGTAGTAATGTAGAGTTGAGACTGAGAAAGAGAGACGAGAGTTCGGGAGATTAATTGGAAGGCTGTTGCAATATTCAACATTTTTTTAAACTTGAAAACTATGGAAGAATCAGGATGACTGCAAGGTTTCTGCCATACATGTGGCAAATCTTCAAATGGAGATCAAGTTTACACAATGGACCGCAGGACCTTGGAGGAAAAAAAAACAAAACTCAATTAGGTTAGACAGAGTTTGAGTCGCCTTCGGAAATCCTGGAGGTATCTAATAGAGAGGTGAATACGTAGGTCTGTAACTCAGGAGTAGGATCCTGGCAATAAATATAGGCTATAAATAGATGATGGAAGTGATAGAAGATAGTCAGTTTTTGAAACCTTGCTTTATGATAATGCTACCAGAAAATAAAGAGTTAAACCCTGCATAAAAGAGTCAGGAACTGTTAACTGAATTTACCTTGGATATACAAGGTCTGCATATCAATACCCCAGGAGCTGCCATGTTGGCTATGCTTTGTCTAGCAGGAGAATTAAGTCTTCAGTGACAGAAAAATAAGCTAATACACTCAATTTCCCCTGGCTCATTTTAACCTTATTTGCTAACATATTTGCATTGCCTTTTTATAGAAACACCTGAACAAAGTTGCCTGAAAGAGAAAAAAAAAGAAAAAGAAACAAATTTCTGTAAAAAAAAATACCAGCCAATATTCACAGAGCATAAAAGAATCAAGGTATCAGGATCAGAGATTGCTAGCATATACTGGGCGACTTCCATGTTCCATACTGTGAAACATTCTATGTTATATGAACATCGTATGTTCTAAACTCTTTACCTAGATTAAATCATTTACTCTTCACAACAGCCACACGGGACAATTACTGTCTATTCCCATTTCACAGAGGAGGAGAAGGAGGCACAGAGAATTTAAGTCTGCCAAGTTCATCTAACTACTAATGGGTATGGCAGGGTGATTTATCATGACATTTAACTGGCTCCTGGAGAAAAAGCATGACTTGTGATTTATTCTTTTATTCTCTCTCTCTCTCTCTTTTTTTTTCCGGCTAGGAAAGATTCGCCCTGAGCTAACATCTGTTGCCAATCTTCCTCTCTTTTATTTTCCTCTCCAAAGCCCCAGTACATAGTTGTATATTCTAGTTGTAAGTCCTCATAGTTCTTCTATGTGAGCCACTGCCACTGCATGGCTACTGACACACGAGTGGTGTGGTTCCACACCTGGCAACTGAACCAGGGCTGCTGAAGTGGAGTGCACTGAGCTTTAACCACTAGGCAATCAGGTCTGGCTCCATCATCATCCCTTGATTAACATTAGAGATGGTGAAATGGAAAATGTGAAGGGAGAGGATATCAGTTCATTCCCAGCTGGGCTTTGTGCTCACCATATAACTGGATTAATTATCCCATTCAGTCTCAAAAGTTCTCATTTCTAAAATAGATTGAATCTTCTATGAGATGCTACATATCAAGCAGCATATGGTATTAATGTAGTGCTGGATACACATTTATTCCTTTCTTATCTTCTTAAAAAGGGAACTTTTTGATCTGAGATCCCCGGATATATTTTGGGTACACCATGAAATTGTATGTAAAAATGGATGCATGCATATACTTCCACCTATCTGATTAAAAGGAATAGTCTGGGAAAAAAGGTTTTTCTATTAGTAAGATTACAAAGGAAAAGAGAAAGAAAAGAAATGCTACCTTGTAGCATTATATTAAAAATTAAGATATGTGACAAAGTACTTCGAAAATGTTTTAAAGTGCCAGGAAAACTCTTGAAATATTTTAATTTACCTTCATAGGAAGTAAGTTCACATTACACAGATAATGACACAATGAATTCTAAGTTATGGTTATTAATTTGGTAAAAATTTTTATAAGTTTGTGTGTATATGTGTCTGTGAAAGAGAAAATGAGAGAGAGCAAGAACCCCATTAGGAGTGTTTTTCAAATTCTTAAACTCAAGGAGAAGTATTCAGTGTTGGACCTAATTGGTAGGGTCCTGTATTGTTCAGAGAGTTTTACGTTCTGTGTTTGATTCTGTACACGCATGAAGAAATATATGCAATTGTCATTTCTATTATAAATCAAAAGTAATAAAAATGGTCCTGTTTTATGGGAAATGAGTGCAGTGTGTGCTGTTTCTTTATGGCCTTTATATTTCTAGCTGGCCAAAAGCACCCCTTATTTCATGCTGTAGAGCTGTCAGCCTAGGAAGAACTGAGAAGAAGAATGACAGAATAAATGTGCATTGCATCTGGCATTTGCGTCCTTTTGCTAGAAAAGGTGATGCTGGGTTAAAATCTCTTCTCTGTTTGTGATGAAGAGCTCAGAATGAGGTCTTTTTTACAACAACAATACCCCAGACATCCTCCTTAGAGAAGAACCACTTCTTCCTAGGAGACTCGACTCTTGAGAGGATGCAAAAAGCATCTAAAAAACTAGATATTGGAAATGAGTCAGGTAAAAAAAAGAAAAGAAAAGAAAAACAATTGGAAATGAGTCAGGTAAAACTTCGACCAAATTAAGAAAAATTCCAGTAAGTACAGAAGACCCAAGATTGAAAACCTGCTCTGCCCATTCACCTATTTTCTAGTTCAAAGCATCATTGAATAGTAAGTCTGAAGGACAGAGGCTAGAGAGTTCATCTAGTCCAGTGTAAGCTATAAACATTGTTTTACAAAATGTTTTTAAATGATATGATTTTTCCCTCCAAAGAGTCATATTATTTCTCATTATAAAAAAACCAGAAATGTAAAAGTTTTGATTGAGTGGAAAAAGGACACGATATTTCAAAGGGTCAGCTTCCATTTTTGCCTTCCCCTTCCTGAGCCTCTTAGTCAACTTTATAGAATTTTGGGTTTCTCTAAAAACAGTTTTAAAAATATCCCTTTAGTCCAAAGTTCTTCCTCAAATTGTTATTAAGGTGGATCTGCTGATCGACAGAAATCTAAATTTCAGAAATCTCTTATAGATCATTCCTGACAAAAGACTGGTCAACCTCTATTTTGATACCACTAACAACACAGTCTTCAATACCTTTTCATTACTGTAAAGTTTTAATCATTAGAAAGTCCTAATGTTGAATTTAAATGATTATCCAAGTCACTAACCCTAAATCCTGCCTTCTCGGGGAAAAAATTGCATGTTTGTTTTTCAAAAATGTGAAATCTTTTCAGTTCTAAAACTTTTCCTATGCATGATTTCTGGAATCATCTCTATTTTGGCCATACTTCTCTGAATATCTTCATTTTATTTCTATCTTTTTAAAACATGTCATTAAGAGATACAGGAATAGTATCACATCAAAATGATGTTTTGCTCATATAATTTTAAAGAAGTTATCTGGGGCCATATAAATTCTTAATAAGAATGTGAAGAATTTATTGGAATTCATTATATTTGAACACCTGACATTGCATCTTACATTAATATTATCAAGCACTCTCACATATGTTATTTCACTTCTACTTTAATTCTGTCAGGACAGGTAATATCTATATTTGCCAAGTTAAAAAAAAAAACTGTTCAAAGGAGTCAAGTCACTATAACAGTAGTTAATTAGACAATTACAAGTCTAGAGCTAGAATCTGAACTAATGTCCCCCCAAGTATATCAATCCTAGATAAGTGGATATCAAACAGCTCCTACTTACTAAACATTATATATGTACCATAGTGTCAAGTATTCAATAATGTGTTATGTGACACAGAATAAAAATTTTGGAAAATATAACTATTGATCATTGGGGAGTTTCACCTCTGACATGACAGCATGATGTGCTGCACAGACTTGCTTTCCAGCAAAATGGGTTTAAAAAAGTAAAAATAAAGTCTTTGGAAATGGTCCTATAGGCATACATTAACTGAAGAAACATTTTTTCAAGAAAATCTACTAAGACTTAGTAAGAAAAGTGAGAGACTATGACATTTGAATCATGACCCACCCCCTCTCAATGACCCACCCCAAACTCAATGAGATGGAAATGACACTTTAAACAAGTACAGCCAAACACACAGGCCAACTCATCCCCAGGTCCCAATTAGGGGGTTTTCTTCTCATGAGGAACACATGTAAACATTTCTAATTCTTCCCCAGGCACCTGTTACTGAGGCTAAGTTCCAGGCTGAAAGTTGGGGAAAACCTTCTTTCTCCCAGCCCCCACTCATGGGGCAGAGGCTTTACCTTGGGCACGGGGCTGCTGACAATCCTCCTCGCCCCAGCTTCTGAGGCAATGGTTCTACACCTGGAGAAGTAAACTGAGGAGACCTCGGGCTACTGCCCCCTCCCAGGGATTATTCAGATCATAAAGCAGGGGTTTCACTCAGAAGAAGCATGCCACTCTCTCTGCCCCCAGCAGTAAAGTCCTGGCTCAGAGATTTTTGCCTTGGGGAAGAGGCTGGCTATAGATGAGAGACTTGTGAATCTCTCTACAAACGAATGGCCTTTATGTGTAACAGTGGGGAGAAACACTAGCCTAAAAGTGTTCTCAAAAACAGTGGAAATGGTGGAGAAAGGTAGAGAAGATTCATCGACTTATTGAACATACATATTTAACTTAGGCTGGCTAGATCGCCAGAGAGAAACAGGGAAAGAAAATGCTGAGAGAAGAACCTGTGGGAGCCGGCACAAATCTCAAATAGTGACCTCCAGCACAATCTTTTCAAAGGATCACATTTGATAAGATTGGTTTGTGGGACAAATTATGGCCCAGGATATTGTTCAAAACAGTAAAGTAATCACTCTGCAATTAGTAGAACTTAACAGCTGGGTATGGCTAGGGAAAGAGACAGTCAAAGAAAGCCCTGCCCACATCACTGTCATTCCCTGGTGATTGTGGGCATAGCCAACACCCTACCCTTGAGGAGCATCATCAGAGGCTTCACAATGCAGGAGTGGAATGAGGGGGAGATTTTACTAACATAATCTAGCCAAGTAAACATGCAAATAACATTAACAAGCTCAGAAGGATGGACCAGTACCCAGAGTTGCTACAATATTATCTTAAATTACCAGTTTTTAAGAATAATCATGACACATATAAAGAAACAAGAAAATATGACCCATACACAAAAGAAAAGTAGGCAACAGGAAAGGCCTGTGAGAACAACTAGGTGTTCAATTTAACAGAGACTTCAAGATAGCCATTACAAATATATCAAGAACTAAAGGAAACCATGATTAAAGGAGTAAAGTAAGGTGCTATGAGAATGTTGAATCAAATGGAAAATATTAATAAAAAGACAAATCTAATAAAAAGATATTACTGAAAAAGATGCAAATGAAAACTCTGGAGTTGAAAAGTATAATAGCTGAAGTGAAAAATTTATTAGAGGGGCTCAACAGCAGATATGAACAACCAAGAAGAAGAGTTAGTAAACTCGAATATAGGTTGATAAAGATTATGTAATCCAAAGAACAGAGAGAAAACAGAATAAAGAAAAATGAATAAAGTCTCAGAGAAATGTGGGATACCATCAAATGCACCAACACACGCCTAGTGAAAGTGATAAAAAGAGATGAGATAGGGATCAGAAAATATATTTGAAGAAACAACGGCTGAAGACTTTCTGAATTTATTGTAAAACACTAATTTACCAATCCAGGAAGCTCAACAAACTATAAATAGGATGAACACAATGGGATCCACAAAGAGACTCATCATAGCAAAAATACTGACAATCAAAAAGAAGGAAAAATCTTGAAAGTAGCAAGAAAAAAAAAGACTCACTATTAAGAAGATGGTGGAATAACGTATTCAAAGTGCTCAAAGGGAAAAAAAAAAAAAAACTGTCAACAAAGGGTCTTATATCCAGGAAAGCTATCTTTCAAAAATGAGGACAAAAGATTTTCTCCAATAAAAATTGAAATGAAATCTCACTTACCTATTTTGCTTTTGTTGCCTGCACTTCTGGGGTCTTATCCAAAAAATCAATGACTAGACCAATGTCAAGAAGCTTCTTCCACACATTTTTTTCTAACAGTTTTAAAATTTCAGGTTTTACTATGAAGTCTTTAATCCATTTTGAGCTGATTTTGGTATATGGTGTGAAATAAAGGTCCAATTTTATTATTCTGAATGTGGATATTCAGTTTTCCCAACAGCATTTAATGAAGAGGTTATCATTTCTCCATTGTGTATTCTTGGTACCCTTGTTGACTATCAGTTGACTACATAAGTATGGGTTTATTTCTGGGCTCTCTACTCTGTTCCATTGGTATTTATATATCTGTCTTTATGCCAGTACTTTACTGCTTCAATTACTGCAGCTTTGTAATATATTTTGAAACCAGGAAATGTGATGTCACTAACTTTATTGTTGCTCAAGTATTCTTTGGCTATTGGGATCTTTTGTAGTTCAATATGAATTTTAAGATTTTTTTCTCTATTTCTGTGAAAAATGCCACAGGAATTTTGATAGGGACTGTATTGAATCCATAGGTTGCTTTAGCTAGCATGGACATTTTAACATTATTAATTTTTAGAATCCATGAACATTGGATACCTTTTCCTTTATTTGTCTTCTTCAATTTCTTTCATGGATATTTCATAATTTTCAGTGTACAGATCTTTCACTTCCCTGGTTAAATTTTTCCTAGGTATTTTTTTATGTTATTATAAATGGGATTGTTTTTTTAATTTCTTTTTCAGATAGTTTATTGTAAATAGCTTCTGTACAATAAAGGTAGCAATCAACAGAGTGAAGGGACAATGTACAAAATGGGAGAAAATATTTATAACCCACACATCTGATAAGGAGTTAGTATCCAAAATATATAAGGAACTCAAACAACTAAATAGCAAAAAAACTAATAACAAAAAAAATCGGCAAAGAACCTGAATAGATACTTCTCAAAAGAAAGACATATAAAAGGCCAACAGACATATAAAAAGACGCTTTTATCACTAGTCGTCAGGGAAATGTGAATCAAAACCACAATGAGATACCACTTGTTAGAATAGCTATTATCAGAAAGACAAAAGATAAAATTTGGTGAAGATGTGGAGAAAAAAGAACACGTGCACTGTTTGTGTGAATGCAAATTGGTACAGTCATTACAGAAAACAGTGTACAGTTTCCTCAAAAAATTAAAAATAGAACTACCTTATGATCCAGCAATGCTATTTCTGGGTAAGCATACAAAGGAAACGAAATCAGGATCTTGAAGAACTATCTCCACTCTCATGTTTATTGCAGCACTATTCATAGTAGCCAAGATACAGACACAACCTAAGTGTCCATCAACAGATGATTGGATAAAGAAAATGTGGTACATATATATAATGGGATATTACTCAGCCTTAAAGAAGAAGGAAATCCTGTCATTTTGACAACATGAATGAACTTGAAGGACATTATGCTAAAGGAAATAAACTAGACACAGAAAGACAAATCCTATATGATCTCACTTATATCAGGAATCTAAAAAAGCTGAACTCATAATAGCAGAGAGTAGAATGGTGGTTGCCAGGGCCTGAGTGGTGGGAGAAATAGGAAGATGATGATCAAAAGGTACAAAATTTTAGTTATATATGATGAATAAATTCTGGCAATCTAATATACAGCATGGTGACTATAGTTAATAACACTGTATTGTATACATGAAATTTGCTAAGAAAGTAGATATTGCGTCCTCATCACACACAAAAAAAAAGAAAACAATGATATCTATGTGAGGTGATGGATGGGCTAATTAGCTTGATTGTCATAATTTCACAATGTGTGTATATATATATATCAAAAACATCACACTGTATGCTTTAAACATATATAATTGTTTTTTGTCAATTATACCTTAATAAAACTGGGAAAAAATAGAGATAATTTGTTGCTATGAGATCCACTTCATAAGAAACACTAATGGAAGTTCTTCAGGCTGGAAGCAAATGACCTCAAACGATAATTCAATCCACATGAAAAAACAGAAAGCACTCACTAGTAAGGATAATTATGTCTTTATATAAAACAGTGCAAATGTATATTTTTTCTCCTTTCTTCTAAACAGATTTTAAAAGTAATTATAGAAAATAATACGTATACAACATAGTGTTGGCCCTATAACATATATAAATGTATGTATAATATATTTGCCATGAAGAATACAAAGGAAGTTATGGAAGAAAATTTGTATTGGGCTAAGGAAATGACTCCAGATTTTGTCAAATCCATAGGAACAAATGAAGAAAACTAAAAATGATGAATAAGAAAGTTAATATAGCAAAGCCATAAATACATACTTGTTCTCTTTTTTCCTTTCAACTTCCTTAAAAGACATAAAATTATATAAAGTAATAAATATAACAAAGTATTGTTGGGTTTGTGACGTACAGAAATTTAATATTAATAAGAATAATACAACAAAAATGGGAAAGTAATAGAGCTACAAAGGAATAACAATTCCCATGTAACTTGAAGATCACTCTAAACCAAGTAGACCTAACAGACATCTGTAACACACTTCACTCAACAAGAGCAGAATACACATTCTTATCTAATTCGTATTTTCTATCTCTGTCTCCATCAAAGGATGCAAGAAATTTACCCCAGTCTCTTGTTTCATTCAGTGAGCCTAGATCCAGCTTCCCAAAATACCTGGGGAGATACTGGTGCTCCTCACCCCGTAGCACTTATAGTGCCATCTTTTCTAGAACTCTCCCCCGTAAATTAATGCCCCCAAACACACACATTAACTCTTACAAATAATAGTTTATGAGTCTTTTATTTTCCTCGAAATCCCAAGTTAAACATTCTAGTTTTGTTTCAAGTTTCACACACAACTGGATTCAACTAAGTTCATACTCTGCCATGATTCTGTGTTGAAGTAGCCCATGGAAACAATACTATTTCAGTATGGAAAACCTACCCACAATTTGTTTGAGTAGTGTAATAAACATATTTCATGTCAGATGCCTTGCTTTCCCAGGTTTGCAGTGAATGTATAGAAACATCACTTAGGTCCCATCAGTCAGATACAAGTGACCCAGACTTTGAATCAGGAGTCATTGATACAAAGATACAGACACTGCAGAGTACCCTGGGACAGTTCCAATCATATGGAGTCACAGGGCAGCAGTGGCAGTTGTACCAGCATCATTGAGTGGCTGGCATCTGGTATAAGTGGAGCCACCAGTGCAAGGTGAAGTGATGATTGAGACAGCGTCATATCGCTGGCTCTGTGGCATGACTGTGAGTGATATACCTCACTCCCCACTCTCTGAGCCAGGCTTTCAAGCCCTCTTGGTGATCCTGCGCAATTTCCACTATCTTACATCTTTGTCATGAGTTCACTGTCTGCCTAATTTAGTCAGACTAACACTCTGACTGATAATGATAGCCACCATTTCTATTTTTACACACTGCAATGATCTGAACGTTTGTGTCCCCCTAAAATTCGTATGTTGAAATTCTTACTCCCTAGATTATGATATTAAGAGATAGAGCTTTTGGGAGGAGATTAGGTCAAGAGGGCAGAGCCCTCGTGAATGGAATTAGCTCCTTTACAAAACAGGCTTCAGAGAACTCCCCCACCCCTTCCCCCACGTGAAGACACTATGAGAAGATGGCCAACTATGAACCAGGAAGAGGGCCTTCACCAGACACTGAATCTGCCAGTGTCTTGAGAGTGGACTTCCAGCCTCCAGAACTATGAAAAGTAAATGTTTGTTGTTTATAAGTCACTCAGCTTACGCTATTTTTGTGATAGCAGCCTGAATGTGCTAGGATAAGAACTTTCATAAAGTGAGCTCCAACTATTTAAACAATGATAGTAGTAGATGCTCTGCAGTTTATAATAATCATCCCAGCAATGCCCACTGAAGACGTCATTGACTTAATATTGGTAGTACTTTTGATATAAGTAAGGAATCATGAAGTTCAATAAATACAGTGATCACTGTGATAAATTAAAAGATAATTTTTTGCTAATATATCAACTTGAAAGAAATATGAAAGAATTAGGATTGCTGGTTTTTATTTGTAAACGTGTTAAATCAAGTTATTTGAGGGAAGGAAAGATTTTGCATTTATTAGCTGTAAGGCTTCCTGATACTGTCTTCACATAACTCCCTTGCCCATTCCTTTTGCTTGTTTCTCAAGACATCCACTCATGTCACTGAGGAATTCACCCAAGAGCCACTTCTGCTGTGCTCTTTCCTTGGTTTCCAAGTAGAATCATCAATTCCTCCTTTGCAGGGTCTCTACTCCAACCTGCACAAACAGTGCTCATGGCACCAGGATCTATTGCGTGAATTTATGTGTGTCTCTCTCTCTCTTAGAATGTGAGACCTCTGAGGACAGGGAACATATCTTATTTGACTTCATATATTTAGCATAACGTAGTGTCATACTTAATTAGAATTGTTTAAATGTATGTAAATGGACCCAAAAAAGATTATTATACACACTATAGTAACAGAAAAATGTTAGCGGACAGAAATCTTAAAGTTTTGTGAATAGAATTTTCTGGAAAGGGAAGTCATTAACTGGTTACGTATTTGGAACTTTTTGTTTATATCTAACCCTCTAGAATCATCAAGATGGCCAGTGAGGCCACCAGGCTACTCTACAAAGGCAGCACTGCTTCTGTGAAACCTATGATGACGGAAATGCCTCGACAGCCTTCCTTAACCTCCCGTCAAGACAGTGAGCATCCAGGCAACATCTTCAATGAGAAACTTTTCTTGGCCATTCAAAAGTGCCTGTATTGTGCTCCAGTAAAACCCTGAGCTTGCCTCTGTTGTACCACTTACCATGTCATATAGCCATTATCTTCTTACATGTCTTTCTTTTTTACTTGACAATAATTTTCCTCCTAAACTATTGGCTGTGCAGAAAAAACAAATTATGATCTTTCAACTCTGAAAACCTAGCAGAATATCAGGACCTCATAGAAGAGGTCAATAAACATTGACTGAATTGAACAGAGCAGTTTCTGGAACCTACTCTTTTACATAATTTGTCTACAGTGCCATAAGAGGATACTCTGAGTGTGTGTGTGTGAGTATATGGGTGTGCATACAGAGGGCTGTATAGACACAGAGATGACACTATAAATTGAACATTTGAAGCCATGATCTGTGCCCATCGTTCTCTACCATCTACATTATATTATAGTAGTCACATTTCATCTCATGTTGGCCATTGTAATTTGGCCATAATTTGATAGAATTATTTATAATCTCACAAGGAAGCAATTTTGAGACATGAAGTTGATTTTGATGCATTTGTCAGAAAGTCAGCCCCATTACATGGAAGCCACACTTCAAAGATAGATGCTGCATCAGTCTGTCAGATGCAATTAGAAACTTTGCAAAGAACAACTGAAAAGCTTTTCAAGACAAAGCAGAGTAAACTCAAATTAGTCACACCAACTTTTTATGGGTTCATAGTGACCATCTGTGAAAAATTATAGCCCATTTGAAATGAAAATGGGTAAGTTACAGAATAAGGAGTACTAATCAAATATTCAAAAAGTGAAAGCAAAATCTCTGAGCATTAATTTATTTACAGCGTGAATAATTTAATAGCCACCTCAGATTTAATTACAAGCCATGGTCAATTAACTAATTTAGTAACAATGTGTCAATAATGGGTAATTTCTATGCACTAGATGAAACTTTAAGAATTGCTGTAGTATCAAAAGGATTACAAGTAATGGTATTGTCTTCCCAAACATTTCTGACAACGAAACAGAATATCACTATGGGAATTTAGAATAGATTTTTTTCTTTTTTGCTTTACAACTGGGGTTGAATATGAATAGCATCCAGGGAATTTACTTACACATTCTGGAAAAAGAAAGATATCAAAGTATCCATTTGTCTAAATTACATTTTTGTTGCAACTACCTATAAGTATAATAATGGAAGCCAGTATTTGGCTTACAATATGAAAAGCACTGTTCTGAGAGCTTTTCGCTTATAAATTCATTAAATTCCTACAACACTTTAAGGTAGCTACTATTTGAATCTGTAGTTTGCAGTCCAGAAATCAAAGCACAGAGAAGACACAATTATGCCCAGTTTCACAGAATGAAAAGCAGAGCTGGGTAAACTCAGAAAATCTGACTTGTATCTGCCCTCAAAACCATTGGACTTCACTTGGAGCAACTCAATACACTTACTTAGAAAGGAAATAATAATGAAATGATAATATGCTGATCAACATTAAGAGATACTTAAAGGTAGGCAGTTACCATGATGGGTAATTATCACTCTACTGGAAAACTAATCTGTCAATTTGGAAGCTTCATTATTTCCCAAGTGGAACACTGGGCTCCTGGGAAAGACGGCTGCTTAGTGGAGTATGAACCTCTGACCTCTAAGTAAGTCAAGTGCTAATTTCCTCATTTCTTTATGCCCAGCAGAAATTAGCAAAGTGGCAAGAGGAGCAAGCAATGTTTTAGAAAGTTAGTAAGGCCTAAATATAAATCCTGGCTTTGCCACTGCCTGCCTTTGAGACTTAGGTGGAACTCTTTCATTTCTCTATGTTTCAGTCTTTCTTATTCTGCTAAGTGGGGATAATGATCTCCAATTTACAGTTTGAAACTTGCATGAATTTCATATGTAACTCCGCCAGGCATGGAGTCTGGCTGTATACATTTTAGTTTGGTGTTCAATATAATTTAGTTTTCTTCTCATGCGGTGGAAATATTTGGAGAGGATAAACACTAAATATTCTTGCTTTGCTCTTTAAATCTAGCAATTATGAGAAAGTTAAAAAATGCAATTATTTGCCATAATAGGACAAGTCAATTGTAGTTGACTTTTTAACACTGTTTTGATTTCCAATTTGGGTTTTGTTCCACCGTTTATACAGTAACTTAAAATGAGTAAAAAGAGGTTCTTATTTGTTGGTTTAGTTTCTATCCTTTTAAAACAAATGCTTAATCTCATTCAGAAAAAAAATCAATGAGTTGCTACCAAAAAAAGAAAATGTTCATTAAACACTCATTTCAATCAAAGCTTTGAAGCAGAATTTACTTAATTTGCTAGTTAATTCTTTTTTCATCTATGCTACCCTGAAGGGCACTTTAGAACCAAGAACACAGTATTCTGTGGAACCTTTTTTGTCCTTGATAAGTAAATATATCTCTTAAGAACTCATCGTGACTGTAGCTGAGAACATTTTGCCCTGCCTTTTTCTCTAATAATTTGTCTGAATAAACTAATCCCAAAATGAATTTGTGTGGCATCACTGAGGCCCAAGGGAATTCTTAGTGAGGTGGCTCTTGTTTTTCTACTGATAATCCCTGCCTTCTCCAGAGAGTAAAATGACAAGGGCTCCAAAGAACTGTGCTACATGTTAGATTGAATTTCTTCATCAATGTGTAGATGTTTAACTGATGCTTTTGCAGAGATGGTATGCAGAAAACCAAATACCACAGATTTAGCCATAAAAGTATTCTACCTTAGGCAATACCATGTATGGGGACTCTTGTTCAAGTAAATTCAATTAAAAATTTACACACATTCACACACACGCACATATAATTAAAGATATATATGTAGCTACGTACAGAGAATGAAAATTACAAGTATTTGTTCTTGCTTCTAGAAATTGTGCTTTTGGCCTTTGTCCTTTCCCAAAGGGGATGTGACTAAAATCCAGGTCAATTGTTACAAACAACAAGAAACCTAACTAGTCTCTGGGACATGCTATAAAGTGGTTCACACCAACAGAGATCAGAAAAGATACAATGGAATTTAGAATAGAACTTCAGAACACAGGCATTGGAGTAGGAGCAATTGGGTGTAAATCTCAGTTTGTCACATAGAAAATGTTTAAACCTAACCAGTTAGTCAACCTGCACGAACCTCAACTTCGTGATGTACAAAATTAGCATAATCATAACTAACAGTTTCCTGTAAAGGTAAATTAGATGGTTAAGTAAATTTATTAGCATAGTGCCTTTCACGGAATAAACATTCAAGAGATATTAGCCATTTAACCTTGGAAGGAAGGAGAATCGGAAAACCTCTTTAGAGGTTATAGCATTTTAACTAATTGGGCCAGAATGGGAAGCAAAAATATTAGGCAAGGCTTTTAAGAGAAGGAAAATAATATTGACAAGGGCTATGAGAAAGGTCTGTGCTGAATTTTGCAATATATGAAGAGTTCAAGCAGGCTAGACAGCAGAGCACCTGAAGAGAGACTGAAAAACTTTGTGGTACGTTGTTCTATCAGTTACCAAAAGCCGTATTAAAATCTTCCCTATGGTGGTACATTTGCCTATTTCTCATTCTAATTCTATTTTGTTTTGCATATTTAGACCATGTCTTTGGGAGCATATACTGTAGTGTTTATGTATCTTCTTCGTTAATTTAAATTATCACTATGAGATTTACATTTTTTTTGAGAAAGATTGGCCCTGCGCTAACATCTGTTGCCAATCTTCCTCTTTTTGCTGGATGAAAATTGTCATTCATCTAACATCTGTGCCAATCTTCCTATATTTTATGTGGGATGTCACCACAGCATGGCTTGATGAGCAGTGATAGGTCTGTACCCAGGATCTGAACATGTGAACCCTGGGCCACCGAAGTGGAGCACGCAAACTTAACCACTATGCCACCGCGTTGGCCCCTGATGTTTATCTTAATTAGAACAATTTTTTTCACTTGCTTTATTTTTTATATATGCTAAACTATAAAATATGTTTTAATAAATTTAAAAAGGATTGAAATCATGTGGCATGTTCTCTTAAAAATATGGAGAAAAACTAGATATTAGTATTAGAAACATATGTGAAAAATTCCAAAACACTTGGAAAATAAGTTCCATACTCCTAAGCAATGCATGGGTCAAAGGCATAATTATTAAGATAAATTATGAAAATCAATTATATTTCTACATATTAGCAAAGAAAAAATGGAAATTAAATTTTCTGAATCCAATAAATAGCATAAAAAGAATGAAAAATAAGGATACATTAAATAACATATAGTTATGTTTTAAACAATGAACACTACAAAAAACTGCTGATAAACCTACATAAAATTAGCAATATACCAAGTGCCTTGCTGAACTGAAACAGTTTTTTAAGGTAAGAACAAAATTGGAGTTCTCATGCTACCTGACATTATAAATATACAGTATGGGCATAAGGATTAATTTATAGATCAATGTAACCGGAAAATAGAATGCAGAAATAAATCCACACATATTTGGCCTAATGATTTTAAAAAATGTTGGTAAGGTGATTCTTTCAATAAATGGTGATGAGACAATGGTACATTCATATGGATTTCTAAGAACTAAAATAATATATAACATATTTACTGAACACAATAAAATTATGCTAAAAACTCTCATTATGATTCAGTGCTTGAAAATAAAAATCATAATTTTAAATAACTTTTGAGTCAAAGAAAATACATTAATTGGAATTAAAATATTAATTTGAACCTTAATAGAGGTCCTGTGGTAATGGTATGGGGTAATATTTTGAAGGAAAACATTTTAAGGGTAGTTCAACTTGAGAAAAAGGGAGTCTTTCCTTAAGATTGTATCAAATTAAAAGAGAATCTTAGACACAGAGGTATTTCACGTAGCTGTCATGATTAACTTTTCTTCCAATTTATACCAAAGATTAGGAGTTTAGAATGAAGGTACCTTCGCTGAAAAAGAGAGAGCTTAGTCTTTCAGTTTCCAAAGGCATTTGATTGATTGATACAAGCATTCCAGATTATCCTTCCTGTGGCAGATTATTAAGCGTTTTGTGTACTTAGCAGGAGTGCGGCTGTTTTATACCTGGAAATGTTGCTTACTGTGTAGCCTACAGCAATTCACTTAACTCATCTCTATTTCAATTTCTCTCTCTCTAAAATTAGAATAACAGATCTGCAAGCTTGAGAAGGTTATGTCTAAGTTAAATAATACTGTTGACGTCAAAAGACTCAGGGCTCTCAGAGGAATAGTATTATATATATAAGGACTGATCATTTGTATAAAGCTGTCATATGAAGGTAATGTGTGAACGCAAGTTAAAACAATTAGCTTTTCTTATAAAGAGCACGGTGAATTAATAGGAATCAAAGCCACCCTGTTCTTATTCCTCCAATGCTGGGAGAAAATCCCTGGACATTGAAAAAAGATAAGGTCCAATTTAATCTAATAATGAAGGTAGAGAAGTCAGCCTATTTAGGAGACCAGCAAGATGTATATAGAGATTTTAAACTTCTATAGGGATCTATAGAAGGGATCTATTTTTTAAAACATCAATTCATCTATATTTTAACTATTTATTTCCATATGATTTTATATATATCAAAATGTTAATATTTGATGGAAATTAAAATTAGGTTATAAAAATTAAGCTGAATTATTTTCACTAGAAGAAAGACATCTATAAAACATATGGGTCGAAGCCAGTGAGCTATCAGTGTCCATTACTGATTCATAACTCTTTATCTTCCATGGGGCCTAACTCAGTACCAGGCAGTTCCTAGGTGCTCAGTAATTATCTGTTAAAGAATGAATAAATGAATAAACTCACTCTCATTATTAACATAACAGTTGTTAATAACTCTTAGGATAAGCCGAAATTGCAAAAATTCCATGCAGAGAGCATGCACTTAATATGTGGCATTTGACTAAATGTCCTCTAAGTTTCCTACATAATGGTTATATTTTATAATTCTATGGCAGGTAAATACTCAAATAGGTAGTCAAGTAAAGAAAGCAGCACAGGGAGACATATGCCAAAAGGAATTGAATCTGTCCCATGAGGTTAAGAGGCAAGAATATCCTATAGACCAATATCCTCAGAAAACATTAATATTGCTACAAACCATTAAAACCCCAGGTTAGCATTCAACAATGAATAAAAGTGTAACTAAATATCCAAGCTTAGAAAATTATGGTGGGATCCAGCCCTGTTTTTTTCCCCATGCGAAATTCACTTATATCTTAAAGGAGTCACGCTGACAACAGAAACTTTCATTATAACAATTGTACTGTGCAAAAGTGTGTGAGGTAAAAACCTATAAATAAATCATGAAATAGAATCTCTACATTTCCAACAACTGATATGCATAGGAAAGGAAACATTTCTGAGTGAGAAAGCTACATATTTTCACCATGCCTCTCTTTCTTCTTCCTATAAAATTGGAAGAGCAAAAACTGGCAGAAGATTCTTTTAATTTGGCATACATTTCATTAGATATTCTAACAGGCTTATACATGATTCACTGGAAACATTGAAAGTCAATATGCAAAAGATTTTGACCTGGGGTAATATGATCTTTGTTCTTTCTTTGAACACAGCTTTTCAAAAAATTCCATCCTTATCTATCATGAGGATTTAACTTAACTCTAAAATTATCACTTATGGGTATTTAAATGTATTTTATTCATGGCCAAAACACCTCGCTCCGAAAAGGAAAAAACCACTAAATTTAATCTTCGCTTTTTTCTTGTTTACTTTCCATAAAATAAACATTTCTCCAAAGATGTCTTCAGAAGGATTTTACCATGTAAACGTCTTTTCCACTGAACATAATCACACAATCTCTTTATGTATAGAGAAATTTCTAAGTCCTATATCATTGATCAGTATTTCTGACCTCAGTTCATAAAAAAACCCCATACACTTTGAAGTAGATTGTGTCCAAAAGGAGGTCAGGCTGAGAATTACATCAGAGCCACTGCTTGACTTCTTGATGATAACAATCTGTGGGCTATCCCATCATTTAATTCTTGTATGCATAAAATCTACTTTATAAATATCATAATTCAATCAAATCATTTAATCATTGTGCTATAAAAGGACTTGGAAAATCTGGAAATCAGTTATTTTTCTTGTGAAGTTAATTCATTTAAAAGTGCATATTAGATAATAGAACACTGCTGTAGCTACAATTTGGTTTTAGCAAGGAATAGAACATGGTCCCATCTTTCAGAAGCCCACGCAATGCAAGAGAAGATGTGCCAGTAACTTATGATAGTTCTGTTAAGAATAAAATACTATTTATAGGGGTGGAAAAGTGGACAAAAGAGTCCTACTAAAACTTTTGTGTTTGACTTTAAATCAGAACACTCCAAAATAGTCACTGCATTCATTAAACTCATCTACTGAATTGACTCTTTGGTTGATTATAAAAGTTAGATATATGTTTAGGCCATATCCTCTTGGTTGAAATTTCATATAATTTTAACATATTTACAAATTACAAATAAAAGACAATGTATATATACTTCACTTATTGCCACTGTGACATTTATTTGTCTATAAACTGTATCTTTCTGTATGCGGGTGTGTGTATGTGTGCATATGTTCTGCCTCTTCCTAGTTTTGAAGTTTAGATGGCATATAGAAATATGGTGAAATAAAAAATAAATATTTAAGGATATTAAAGTAAAGGGGAAAGACTGTGCGGAAATAAAGTAAGGCTAAATGTAAAGATAATACAAATAAATGGATGTCATGAAAATCTTATACAGTACAAAGGCAGGGTATAAATGACTTTAAATTCACTAAGAGTCATATCAAAGTGCCATGTGATCATTTGAAAGAACTGTTATGTCGAAAAGGAAAACAAGACAGAATAAAGCAAAGAAAAATTTCAGTTGTTCAGTAAAAGTATAAATGCACTTTCATAATGCACAAAGATTATTTGCTATAAAAGCCAAATGACTAATCTTACAAATTTCATTGATATGAATATACTTGTGTAAGCTAATGCAAGCATTTCCTGACTCACGGCTTATACCGTAAACAGAAAATATTTATTCTTATATTCAATCATTCATTCACGAGTTATTAATGAATGCCTACTATGGTGCCAAATGCTGTTCTAAGACTGAAGATACACACAGCTACTACTCTTATTGTACGTCCATTCTAGTGGGGATAAAAGCAGACAATAGACAATCAAATCATTGTATGTCAGTTTGTAAGAGAACTAAGAAGCAGAATGAATAGATTAAGTGGAAAAAGAGTTAAAGAGGAGGAAGCTTATGGCTGAGCACACTGTTAAACTAGATTCTTAGGAGTGATCTCACTGTTTAGGGAACATTTAAACTGACAGGACAATGGAGACATGCATGCTACGAAAGAGGCAGAGTTAAAAGTCAGTCGAAAGTAATGGGAGCACAGCTTGGTTTGGGGAGAAAGTACAAGGAGCCCAGTGTGGTGGAGGAACATGCACAGGAGGAAAAGCAGCAGGAGATAATGTCAAAGAGAGCACCATGTCACGTGAGTCCCAAAGGCCATGTTGAAACTGTCAAATTTTACTCTGACTGAGATGCCATGCCCTTAGAATTTTGAGTAGAGTAGAGGCATGATGTGACTTACATTTTAAAAGAATTGCTTTGATGATTTTGTGACAAAGAAATGCAGTTAAGGAAGGAGAGAGATTAATTATGGGCCACTGCAATAAATCAGAGAAGAGATGATAAGCAAAGGTGAGAGAGGTAGAGTGGTAAAAGTTGGTCAGATTCAGGATCTATTTTGAAGTTAGGGACAAGAAGATTGCTTAAGGACTGAGTATAAAGTGTGAGAGAAAGGGAGAAGTTAAGAAGGTCTCCAAGGTTTTTGATCAGAGGTGCTGGAAGACTGGAGTTCTGACTAACTTCACTTGCAAGTTGGGGAATTAGAGAAGCAAGTTTCAGGATCAACGTGCAATTTGAGAGACATTAAGTTAATATCAATTATGCAGTTTTCTTTAGAATCTAGATTTCAGGGAAAAGTTGGTCTTAGAGACAATTTGAGCATCATCAGAATATAGATTCTACTGAAATCTAATTAACTGCATGAATTTGCAAGGAAATAGATCAGCATTGAGAAAGGTATCCAGAAGACAAGGGAAACAAAATTGTTTCAAGGAGGGATAATCCAGTATTACTAGTAGATCCAATAAAATGAAGAATTGCTACTGTATTTGGCAATCTGGAGGAAATTGGTGACATTCAAAAGGGGATTTGGACTGGAGTTCTGGTGACAAAAAGCTTGGTGTGTGGATCCAGGAAAGAATGAGAATATTGACCTTTTCAATGCAATGACTCCAATCAGCTTCTTGTTTCATTGACTAAGCAATTCAAAATTTCTTGCCATACCGATATTATCCATCGTGTTGCATTGATCTCCATGCTTCATAATTTTAAGTGCTTTGTTGCGTTTTGTACATTTACTCTATTCTCCTAGTCATTTTCTTTGAAAGAGAATATTAATCACAAAGATGCCAACATAATTTCTATTTTTAGGCTTAATGGTGAGTCAGCTTGTCACGACTCTCTAATATTTGTTTTAGTTCTGCTCTTAATTCTAAAATTTGTCCCTTAAATGGCCAGAATCTATTTTTTCCTGAAGGTATAACTTTTAGATCATATTAATCTTTGATTTTTTTTCTAATGCAAGTATATTCTTTGTCTCCTAAACAAGTGAAACAATTGAGGCCAAGTGAATCATCCATGGTGTGTTGTAACATTCTGCCACTCCAATTCACCAATTCCTTTGTATTGCAATAAAATATCATAATACACAAACGTGAAAAATAAAATCCTCCTATAATCATAAAATAATATATATCAAAATAATAAAAACTTCAGCCTATAGGAACAATAGTAAAAAACACTAAATAAGAAAACCTGTAACACATATTAACATCTATAATTTAAATCTTATATATGGTAGATTTTATATAGCTGCTTTGCTTCTAATTCTAAAATTAAGCATTCAGTGTTTCTGATTTCACATGTTGTGAAGACACCACTCCATCCTAAAAATAATTCTAGCATCTGTAAGAGAGGTGAGGACACAGGGCATACCATGTCCCCCAAGACTGAAGAAAGAGACAAGTTCCTGCAGGCAGTCCTGGCTTACCAGAGCAGAGACTCACGAGTGGGAAATTCCATGGAAACAATTGCTGAGTAGGGAAATCTCATCTGTAGCTGGTGAATGACTGGATGTTCCATGTGGACAGCTCTGAGAGTTAAAGGTCCAGGGAGACACAGTCACAGGGAGCACTCACAATTTTGTGAGAAATTACCTCCAGGAGATCAACCAGGTTCTCACAGTAAATATTGGAGAAAAATTATTTCATGCTTTCACAGGAGGAAGGGAAAAGAAACCATTTTGAAATATACCACAGCGTCCTCCTCTTCTTAACAAGGACTGCATGCAGGAGAAACAAGTTAACCAGACTCTAACATACTGGGTAGGTTATCAGAGCCTTATCGGCCTAGCAGAAAGGAAATACCCAACTCCAGCCCACTCTAGCCATCCTATCTCAACTAAGGGCGGGGGAAGGGGACTGAGAAACATTGTGAAATTCACAGTCCAGAGGCATAGGCTCACTAAAGGACTAAGACCTAATCATAGGACTATAGAACTCTTTCCCTCCCCTTAAAACTCACCCCATGATTAAAGACCAATTTACACCATTCTTATTAGGCAGCACTTCATGTCTGGCTATCAAGAAAAAATTACAAGGCTACCAAAGGCCAAAAAACACAATTTGAAGAGAAAAACAATCATCAGAACCAGTAATGGTAGAGATTTTGAAATGATGAGATCAGGAATTTATAACAACTATGAGTAACAAATAAAGGGCTATAATCTATAAAGTGGACAGCAAGAAAGAATACATGGGCAATATGAGCCGAAAATTAGATATCTTTCTCAGAAAAAAGAAATGCTGGAGATCAAAAACACTGTAACAGAAATGAAGAATAACTTTGAAAGGCTTATTAGTACACTGGACATAGCTAAAGAAAAAATCTCTGAGCCTGAGGACATCTCAATAGAAACCTCCAAAAAGCAAAGAGAACAAGGACTGAAAAAAACAGAAGTTTGGGACAACTGTAAAAGGTGTAACATATGCACAAGGGGAATACTGGAAGGAGAAGGGGAAGAAAGAGAGAGAGGAACAGAAGAAATGTTGAAACAATAGTGACTGAGAATTTCTCCAAATTAACGTCAGAAACCAAACCACAGATCCAGGAAGCTCAGAGAACATCAACCAGGAAAAATATCAAAAAACTACACCTAGGAGTATCATTTTCAAATTACAGAAAACCAAAGATAAAAGGAAAAGGAAAATAACATACATGAGAGACTTGGATCTAAATATGTTTTAAAAAGAGCATTGAGGGGGGCTGGCCCCGTTGCTGAGTGGTTAAGTCTGTGCACTCCGCTGCAGGCGGCCCAGTGTTTCGTTGGTTCGAATCCTGGGCGCGGACATGGCACTGCTCATTAAACCACGCTGAGGCAGCATCTCACATGCTACAACTAGAAGGACCCACAACGAAGAATATACAACTATGTACTGGGGGGATTGGGGAGAAAAAGGAAAAAAAAAAAAAAGAGCATTGAGGAAGGAATAAGTGCAGATAAAATAAAAACTTTTATTTTTCTTGTTCTTAATTGAGCTAAGAGACAACAGATTGTTTAAAATAGTAATAACTATGTACTTGATTATGTATATGAATATATATATGCTTATGTCAGTTTTTTATGTATTAATATATATGTATGTATAAATAAAGGATAAATATATAAATAAATATATTACATATATATATTTCATACAATAAGTGAAATAAATGACTGCAATGACAGAGAAGATGAGATGGAGAAATCAGGATTATTTTGTTATTATAAGGTACTCACACATTCTATGAAGTGGTATATTGTTATTTGAAAATTACTTACATTAGTTGTAAATATTTATATATATAATGTATCATATATAATATATAAATGCATTGTATATAATGTATTATATATAATAAATACATATTTATATAAAGTAAATAACATATTATAAACACTAGGACAAACACAAAATATATTTTACAAAGAAACTTAACTGATATGCTAAGAAAGAATGCTCAATTAAAACCACTGAATGCAAGAAAGAGTGAAAGACAGAAATAGAAACTAAAAACAAGAGCAACAAATAGAAAACAGTAACAAAGATGGCAGATATTAATCGGAATATATCAATGATAACTTGGGATGTCAGTGGTCTAAATGCACCCAAAAATACAACCCAGCTATATGTTGTCTATGAGAAACCAGCTTTAAATATAAAGTCACATATAGATTAAAAATACACGGATGGAGAAATATATACTATCCTAACACTAATCAAAAGAAAGAAAGCAGCATAGCTATATTAATTTTGGACACAGCAGAATTCAAAGCTGTGAAAGTTACTGCAGAAAAAGAACACGTATTACACACTGATAAACGAGTCAATCTCCAAGGAGACATAACAATCCTTAAGGTGTATACTCCTAACAAGAGAGTTTCAAACTACATGAGGCAAAAACTTAGAGAACTGCGAGAATAAATAGATTAATTCACTCTCATAGCAGGGGACTTCAACAACCCTCTCTTACAAATGGACAGAGGGAGCAGGAAAAAATCAGTAAGGGCGTAGTTGAACTCAACAACAGCTCAGTTAACTGGATATAGTAAACATCTGTAGACTACTTCATCCAGCAACACATGCTTCTCAAGCCCACATGAAATATTCAAGATAGACCACGTACTGAGCCAAAAAACACACCTTAACAAATTTGAAACAAAAGAAATCATACAACATCTGTCCTTAGAGCATAATGGAATAAAACTAGAAATCAATAACTTGAAAATCTCAAAATACGTGGAGATAAAACAACATACTTCTAGAGAACACATAGGTCAAAAAAGAAATCTCAAGAGAAACTTTAAAAATATTTTGAACTGGGGGCCGGCCCAGCGGTGCAGCAGTTAAGTGTGCACATTCCGCTTCAGCAGCCCGGGTTCGTCGGTTTGGATCCTGGGTGCAGACATGGCACCACTTGACAAAAGCCATGCTGTAGTAGGCATCCCACATATAAAGTAGAGGAAGATGGGCACAGACATTAGCTCAGGGCCAGTCTTCCTCGGCAAAAAGAGGAGGATTGGCAGCAGTTAGCTCAGGGTTAATCTTCCTCAAAAAATTTTTTTGAACCAAATGAAAATGAAGACAACTTATCAAAATTTGTGCGATGTAGTGAAAGCACTGCAAAGAGGAAAATGTATAGCATTAAATGTATATAGTAGAAAAGGAGAAAGATCTAAAATCAATAATCTAAGTTTCCCCCTTAGGGAACGAGCAAAAGAAGAGCAAATTAAATCCAAATAAGCAGAAGAAAAGAAATAATAACTATTAGAGCAGAAATCAATAAAACTGAAAACAGGAAATCAATAGAAAAAAATCAGCGAAAACGAAGCTGTTTCTGTTTTTGAAATGTCAATAAAATCAATAAGCCTATAGCCAGGCCAATTTAAAAAAAAAGCGACAGAGAGGGAGAGAATACAAGTTACTAATATCAGAAGTGAAAGATTGGACATCACTAGGGATCCCATGGAAATTAAAAGGATAATAAAGGAATACTATGAACAAGTCTATGCTAATAAATTTGACAACCTAGATAAAATGAATCAATTCCTTGAAAGACACAATTTGCCAAAACTCACTCACAAAGAAATAGACAATCTGGAAATAGGCCTATATTTATTAAAGAAATTGAATCAATAATCACTAAACTCTCAATATAGAAAGCACCAGACACATTTGGATCCACAGGTGGATTCTACCAAATATTTAAGAAAGAAAGTATACCAGTTCTCTGTAATCTCTTTCAGAGTATATATGTAGAGGGAATACTTGCTAACTCATTCTATAATATCAGCATTACCCCAATAATAAAACTATACAAGACATTACAAGAAAACTATAGATCAGTATCTCTCGTGAACATAGGTGTAACATCCTTAACGAAATATTAGCAAATAAAATTGAATGATGTATGGACAAGTGGGATTTATTCCAGATATGCAAGGCTTATTCAACATTTGAAAATCATTAATGTAATCCATCACATCAACAGGCTAAAAGTCACAAAAGAAAAAAGTCACATGACCATATCAATAGATGTAGAGAAAGCATTGTAAAAAACCTACACCAATTCATGATTAAAAAACTCTCAGTAGACCAGGAATAACAGGGAGGTTCTTCAATTTGATAAAGAGTATCCACAAAAAACCTTCAGCTAATGTCACATTTAGTGGAGAGTAACACAAAGATTTTCCAAGATCAGGTACAAGGCAAGGTTGTCCCTTTTCGCCACTCCTTTTGAACATCACTTTGGATCTCTTAAATACGGTAATCAGACAAGAAAAGGAAATAAAGGCGCACAGATTGGGAAGGAAGAAATAAAAGTGTCTTTGTTCATAGATGATATGATCATTTATGCAGAAAATCTGAAAGAATCAACAAGATTAACTCCTGGAACTAAGAAGCAATTATAACAAGGTTGCAGGACACAAGCTTAATATATGAAAGTTATTCACTTTCCTACACACCAGCAAAAAATAAGTTCAATTGAAATTAAAAACATGATATCCTTTATATTACACCTCCAAAAATGAGATGCCTAGGTAGAAAACTAACAAAATATGTGTAAGATCTACATAAGGAAAACTACAAAACTCTGATGAACAAAATCAAAGAACTAAATAAATGGAGAGATACTCCATGTTAATGTATAGAAAGACAATATTGTCAAGATGTCAGCTCTTCCCACTTGATCTATATAGATTTGATGCAGTCCCAATCAAAACCTCAACAAGTCGTTTTATGGATATCGACAAAATGATTCTGTAGAGAGGCAATGAGATAAATGAGGTAAGGAGATAAAATGCTAATAAAATAACTAAAAATAATGGCAACAAGATCATATATATTCATTATTACATTTAACATTCCAATGACTTCTACCCTTTACGCTGGCAGAATTACAGCCTGCTGGTCTCCTTAGCAAGCAAACATAGGCATGTGTAAAGAGTCAATGTAAGATGCTGGCTTTTGGCAGCATGCAATCTAGGTAGAAAAATTCCCTGCTACAAAATTGATAGATTATTAAAATCTAAGACACATCTTGAGTTCCCCAAAATACAAGCATTCACAGGGGATAAAAAGGAGGAAACTGAAAATCAGAGGAATAAGTAGGCATGGAGTGCTTTGACATATTGGGAGTTTTTACAGTTCTTGGGAACCAAGAGGTACACTTAAGAACTAAGAATCCTACAACAAACTGGAACCTTTAAAGTGCACACCCTCTTTCACAGAATCAAATATTAACTTAGAAATCTTCCAATACAAGCATACGAAAAGGAAGGATGAAAGCGAGACCTTACTGCTTCAGAGTAATTTTACTCATTTGTATCTCGTTTTTCCCTTAAGACTTCATTTGTGTTGAAAAGACCCTTTTCATACCCAAACCAACTCAACTTTCCCTTAATTTTTCTGAAAGGTTTCCTTTTTAATATTTTTTCACAATTTAACGCAAGTAATTTGAAATTTATTTGATATAAAATGTGTGATAGACCTAAATATTCATATTTTTGCTAAATAGGCAATTTCCTTCCCCTACTGATTTAATATTAAGCAAGTTCAACAATACAGAATAGATGATACAAATGTTAGCCTCCTCAGGAATCACGGCTGTAAAAATTCACGTATTTTCTATACACATTCTCACATGACCAGAAGTTATTCACCTTTTAAAATTATACTAAAGTTTTGTTTTCTCACAAGATGGAAATTTTTCCACAAAATGCCAACATTTAGAATATTTTCTAGTATGAAAAGATAGCAATAAAGCGATTTCAAAAGAGACTCAGTTTTTGAATGATCAGCCGCCTCACAGAGCTTTGTTCAAATTCATATCCCAGAGTAATTGCAAATTACTACATGGCATGAACTGTCATCATACAGAAGAGAGATCATTAGGGTCTGAATTAAGACTGTGGCTGCCGTGAAAAGAAGAGGAGGAGCTGAATTCAAAAGATACTAGAATATTCTGAATCCTCCTCCCTCTGAAGATCTGTATATTAAACCTCCATGCTCATATTCTGTGCCATCAATAGGTCTGACAATTCTTCTAGCATTATTATCATCCTGCGTGAACTATTGCGGTTTTATGGCATCGTCAATATTAAGTAAAGGATTCTGCCCCCATAATTCTATGTTTCAAAATGTACCGGCTTTATTTTTCTATTTATTCTCACATAGGGAAAAAAATCTCAGGAAGGATTTTTGTTTTCAAGGCTATAGCCCTCCCTCCATTCACCACCAGCAATGCTGACTGCATTTTTATTGAATGTTTAATAATTTGAACATGAATCTGGGAAGAACTTCCACCTTTACAATTGCTGTTCAATGCTATATGACTCTAAGTCTAAATTTTTGTAGTTTTCTCAAAAAGCATGTGTCCAAATCTTTCAAGGTTAGATATCTTTATAATTTTTGATTGCTATTGACAGTGGGAGATAGTTAGCATATATTCCTTTCATATACCTATTATTTTCTTATTATTACAAAAGCAACTATTTTGCATTGTAGAATGTTAAAACTACAGAAAGCATACAAACATAAAAAAATAACATGTTGAAGAAAACCACTGAAATCACCTTGAATTTAATATTTCCAATTTTTAAAACATTTATGTGGTTTCTTATTTTTATCAATTATAAATGAAAATAAAGCATTTATTTAAATCTATGCTCATTTCCTTAATTGTTTTCTTATTTTTAGTTCCCCAAATAAAGAATTACTAATTAGAAAGATACACACATATTTATAGTTTTGGGTACATATTTCTGAATTGTCAGTTACAGTGGGTATAGGAGAGTGTGCAATTTCCTAGATTCTTGCCCAAATTGGTTATTACCATTTAAAACTTTTTTTGCCAATCTATAGTAAAAACTAACAAATTATTATTCTAATTTGAATTTGTTCGAATTAATCAGATTGAATGTATACTCATCATACCAATTTTCCATTTATCATTCTTGTTTCTCAAATTTCCAATTTATACGTAGAAATAGGGGACTTTGTAGTTTTAAAAAAGTACTCAAGGAGAAGAAAGCTAATTTATCTACATAGGTTACTATCCTACCAGCTTATGCCATGCAGAGCAGGCGGCCCACAGACTCAAATGCTTAACTCCTCCTGGCATGGGTCTGAGGGTGAGAAGCAGGGAAGCAGCCAGACACTGACTATCCAGGGACAGATGATCTGTGGAGCAAAGCTCACAGTCTCAATGTCGTTTTGACATTTTTAGTTCTGTAGGAGAGGGCAGTTTTTGCTCAGAGTGACCTAGACGTACACTTTTCTTGAGAAGTTCCTGTGCAGGCGAATTTCTCAACAAGGATTCTATAATAGAATCTGAAGTTATTAATTGCCAATTATAGTTTGGTCTTCATTTCACTGCAGCATGGGAATAAGAGAGAGAGTGTTGAGAATCCTGGCTTGTCCAATTTAGAAAGTGGAAGAAATTTAATTTGTTTAAATCACATTTCTCCTAGGGATAGGCCAGAGACAACCTCATCAGCAACAGAGTTCATTTTTTAAAAAAAATGCATTTCTTCAGTAAAGAGTGACTCCAGTCAAAATAGAAATGAATACACAAGGTGGAAGTTTTAAAGCTCCAAATCCTCTTTTGAATTTCTCTTCCAAGTTTATTTACCAACTGCATCATCAGCGAGTTTTATCTTACTGTAAATTCATTCATTTCCTCACAGGAATCATGTTTTATTATACAATAAATTTTGCACACTTATCTCTTTATAGTTATGTCCAATAACACTAATAATAATCACAATAAAGAATTTCATGACAGAAAGTAATTTGACAGCTGACCTTGTCTCGTTGTCTCAGTTTGCAGGTACCAAGAGAAATACTGAATGGAGTGTATTGAGATGCAGCTGAGGGACATGCCTGTCTTCCACAATAGACACTGGTGCATCTCAGAAAGGACTGTGTTGCAATCATCGATATATTCCTAATGCCTAACATGGTACTTGTCACTCACCTAAAAGGAGTTATTAAATATCTACTGAAAATGAGACTTTCTAAAATTTGATCATAGCTTGCTGGGTGATATCAAACTTAGAGTACTATAAGAGCAAATATTTTATTACTATTCAAAACCAATTGCTGTTTACAAAATTACAAGATACTGACTGTACTTAAAAAATATAATAATCTGGCTTCTCATAGAAAAGCATTGCTATCACCTTGAAATATTGGTGAATATTTTCTTACCAGGAAAATATTCCCTTTGGTACCATTTTAATAGTTGCATTGTCTTCCTTCTTATGTCTATAAGGAAACAGAAAGCAGAAATGCCTATTTTGGTCTGACTCTACTCACTGAACAAAACTCAATCATATTTGAAACTTCTTCACACATCAAAAATATGTTAAATTCAAGATGTAAAAATTAAATGGTGGGGAGTAGGTTTAAATTAATCTGCAGTTTCATGCTTTTCATGTAATGATTGACTTGCAAGATAAATTGTAGAATGATAGCAGAAAAATGTTACTGATTCATCAACAGATCAAGGCATCATGGGGCAAAATGGCACGACTTTTCTCAGCTTTCAGAAGGATCTTATGCCATTCCTTTTTAAATGAATAGTGATATTTATATATGGACATGCTCATTTACTCAATTAATGTTAACTGAGCACTTACTAAGTGTCAAAGATTGCATGAGGTGCTAGAGACACAGAAGTGAATAAAGCACATTTAATAACCTCAAGAAGGCTAGAGTGTTTTGGCAGCAGGTAAGCATATTAAAAGATGATTACATAGTGTCTGAAAAGTGCTGAAATCGCAAAAACTAGTTGATATTACGGCAGCATCTAATTCATCTTGAGCATATTAGTAAAGTCTTCTCTGAAGAATTGATGATGCCCAGCCAAGTCTTGCAGGGAAAATAATGACCATTAATTGAACCATAAGTGGGTCCACATAACATGCTCACATGCTAAGAGACAGTGTGGTTCAGTTGTGGAATTAAAACAGAATAAAACAAATTTCTAAAAATTTATGACTGGATCAGACATCTACTAAATCATATTCGAATAAAACTCTAGTACTGGCCATGTGACTTTGGGAAAGTCATATAGACTCTCTGAGCTCTTGTTTCTTCAGGTGGCAAATGTAGATATTAGTATATATCTCACAAGGTTGTTGTGAGGATTAGAAATATAGCAAAAGTGATTTTGAACAACTTTTCATGTTCATGCAGCATTGTTCACAATAGGCAAGACATGGAAGCAATTCAGGTGCCCATCAACAGATGAATGGATAAAGAAAATGTGGTACACACACACACACACACACACACACGCACGCACAATGGAATACTACTCAGCCATAAAAAAGATAAAATCTGCCATTTGTGACAACTTGGATGGAGCTTGAGGGTATTATGCTAAGCAAAATAAGTCAGATAGAGAAAGACAAACACCATATCATTTCACTCATATGTGGAAGATAAACAAACAAACACATAGATGAGGAGAACAGATTAGTGGTTACCACAGGGGAAGAGGGCAGAGGAAGGGTGAAAGAGGTAAAAGGGGTACGTGTATGGTGACAGATAAAAACTATCGACTATTGATGATGAACACAATGCAGTCTATGCAGCAACGGAAATATAATAATGTACACCTTGAATTTCTACAATGTTATAAGCCAATATGATCTCAATACAATAGTTTTATTTTTCAAAAAAGAAAATTAACACACAGGTTCACTGTGCAACAGATAAGCACATAGCATTTTTTCCATTGAAATGAATTTATGAACTGTATGCACACGAAATGCACAAAATAAAACTTTTCCTACATTTTTCTGTAAACAAAAATATATATCAGTATATGAGAAGAGATCAATTGGCAAACAATTGAAAGGGAGAGAATCTGTAGTAAGTGAACAGGACATGAAATCAATATGCCCAAACCAATAGCTTTTTCATGTGTACTGAACTATTATATAGAAAATGTAAGGTAATCAAACATATTATTTATAAATTAGTAAAGTAGTTGAGTGATTCTTTAAAAAGGCTATAAATTGACAGAATTTTTATGAATAAAATTGAAAATGCTTCTGAAGTTCATTAATGAAACTCATTTTAAAAAAATAGTAAAAATGAATACGACTGGCACAATTATTTCTCCTGGAAACTTGGTACCAAGTGAATAAAACTTAGATTAATCTGAATCACGTAAGCAAAATACAAGACACAACAGATGTATAAGGCATGAACTTTTTCTTCTAAATACATACAGACTAGGCCAAAAGATACATATTGATACAATAAAAAATATGCAAAATATAACATCACAATACATAAATGCTACATAAATATATTTAATATATAACATGTGTAATGTAATTTGATATTAAGTATATACTATAATATATAATCAATACACAAATACGCTTCACCTTATATAATTGAATGCTGTCGTTTAATAGTGAAAATATTACTAAAAGAAAGTCAGCAATAACGTCAATAACATTAAAAACAAGAAAAGCAATTGTTAACATTTATTGAGACGTTAGTGTGTATCAGAAACTAGGCTTTAGAACTTTACACACTTCATTTATTATCCAAAAAATGCTGTGAAAGAGATGTTATACCTATTTTACAGATGAGGACATTGAAGGTCAGGGAATTAAAAATACAACTCTAAATACCCATTGCCATTAAATGTCAGAGCCAGGATTAAGCCCCAGACCATACCCTTAACCATTCTACTAAGTGTTTTCAGAAACGAATGGAAGAAGGAAACCATAATTTGCTGGTGGAAGGGGTGGGATTCTGCCTCAGGCTTTGAAGAAATGGTTTCCTCTTTGGCTGAGTATCTCTTTCCCTCCTTACCTCTCCCCATCCCTTCCTTCCTTGCTACACACAATATCACTGTTCATATTCTAGGTCTGTGAATTACAAATTTTTTGAGCATACATTTTGTTCAAAATTTAATCTGGGATCCAAATATCAGAAACGCAGGATTAGGATGAGGCAAGCAAGGTCTTCATCTTGGAGGTGATGCTAAATTTAAAAAGGTGCCAAAATCTCAAATTAATGAAGATAAGTAATATTTAATAAATATTGTGAAATACAAAAATAGTTTAAAAATCCATGATGAAAAAAATTACAATTTTAAATAAAGGTGGGATCCAACCCTGTATTTGCAGGATCTTACCTCACTAGCCTCACCCTAATGCCAGCCACATTTCCAATAAAACCTTATTAACAAAGCAGGTGGCCAGTCTGTGGGCCATCGTATACCTATTTGATTTTTTAAAAATATTGCATAAGCACTATTTATATCAAATAGTGAGATTTTGATATTACCTTCAATTTTGTGCCCAAGACAAATGCCTCACTCACCTCACCCTAGCTCTAGCTCAGTAATCTTAAGAGAAAGCCCAATGATAACACTGGTCAAAATGGAGCGGTTTGGGTTAAAGTGGAGGTGGGGGCCCCAAAAGCTTCCCTAGTGGAATTTGGTTGGTCCCCTCCTCCAACCTCTTCCAACTCCCTTTACCACCACAGCACCCCAGCAACATCTGAGGGTTTTAGACTATAAGATTAGAGGAACTTCAGGGAAATCTCTAAGACTGAATAGCATTCAATTTGGGGGAATGGCGCGCTTTCATATAGAATTTGAATCCTAATTAGGAAAAACAAGCACATTATCAGAGTAGTTTCATTCATGTATCAGTACTCCACGATATGGTGGAGATGAAATTTAAATGATTGCTAAATTGTTTTTTTCCTGATATATCTTGAATCTCAAATTTCAGTTCTTTTTGTCCCTGTGGCATGTTTTCGGTCATGATTTTTTCTACATTTTTATTTCAAATGCAGTAACTGGTGTGTGAGTGTGTGTGTGTGTGGGGGGGGGTGTGTGTGTGACTGGAACTAAGGTTTGCTGAATCTTTTTCAGGTCGGCATCTACTTAATTAAAGCTTAAAGGAATATCAGAATCATGAGTGCTTTTCTCTTCAAAAATCCCTTCTTGAGAAGAAAGAGACAGTGGCTTTAAGAACAGACCAGAGGTGAGTGTGAATGTGCTCCCGAGGAATCCTTGCAATTTTTTAAACCTGACACGCATCAGAGGACCGATCTTCACTTCCTCTCTCTGGGACTGGCTGATACTCACCTTCCTCCTGTTTAATAGGTGTTTCCACACATAAGATGTGTGATTCTTAGTGTGTTGACACAAATTAGCCAAACTATTGACACAAATAGACCCTGTCCCCTTCTGTACCCATAACCACACACATATGCACCCAGAGACAGCTACAAAGATGAGATCTTTAGTTAAAAGATTCTCAGAATGTTTTCTTTGCCTAAATGTGATTTTCTCAACCAAGAGTTACTTATCACTCATCCTAAAACGTCTAAAATTCTAATCCTTGAAACCTTGGTAACACAATACCCGTAATTAGGACATGTTCTCCCATTCATCCATTTAAGGATCCTGTCACAGGAAAATGATGCCCAGAATTCTTAAATAGAGCTATAATAACTTTGGGGACTTTCATTTCCAATGTACTACAGACCACAAATTACTTCAGTTTCATGAGCATTTTGGGAAATTTTATTTCCCTTGAAACAAGATCAGGTTGCTAAATCTCTAACCTTGTGCACAACAAAATGTGGATGTATCTGATAAGATAAGTAGAACAGATGTTGCAGTTTAATGTTTCTGGTAGTATTTAGAGGGACACAATCTGTACTCTGGTTTACCTGTTAAAAGCTGTGTAAAGCAGGACAATTTTCTCAAGGAAAAAAAAAAGTGGAGGATGTTAATTAATACTTCCCACGAAGAATTATTATGAGTATAAATTGGGATCATGTACATAATTCAAGGGCTGAACCAGTATTAATTGGGACTATTTAATTTTGTGACCCTGTCTTCAAAGAGGACAGTGGGATGAGTTGCTGAGTGTGTATGCCACGTAGTCATTCAATGATAAGGTCACAGCCGAATCATTTTCCCCACCGAGAGGGTTTGTGACCCTTAATGCTGAATGTACAGAGCTATCAGAAGCAGAGGTACAAGAAAAGAGTGGAGCTGGCAACAACAAGGAGTACTTCTTACTCACTGAGTGACATGATGCTTCAGATTTTAGTCTTCATGTTTTGGGGAGAGGTCAAAGTTATTATTTTGGAATGGACACACAGACTACATGTGTGAAAATGGAAAGATATGGAGCAAGGGGAAACATCTGTCGGTGCTGACTTCCCTAATTCTGCAAAAGATGACCCGAAACTCTCGACCATGCTTAGTCTTTAAAATGCGTATATCTCATAGTGAATGTGATCCTCTCTTCCTAGTGGGGTGAGTTGGAGGCACCGTAACTTCTTATTTAGTTTTCTGTATCCGCTTAATAAACATTCTCCGAGCTCTCTGTACTTCAGGCTGTCAAATAGGTAGTGGGAATATAAAAGCTGTGAGTTTCTCGTCCTCAATGAACAAATAAAGCAAAAATGATAAATGACTTGTAAATTAGCAAGTGCAACTGAGATAAGATTAGAGCAGGGAGTGATGAATAATAATGCATAATTTTCCTTTTACAAAAGACTTCCTCATCTGTTAACGTGATCATCACACCAACCCTGTGAGGTATACCACTCTCATTCGCTCCTTCTCTGTGGTTGGCATTTGCTGTATTTTCTAGCTGCCTCACAACTTTGAATATCCTTCCATTATTTGGGGAGTTGTCCCTGTATGAGCCCCACTGTTCTCTCTCTTCCACCCTCTTGTGGCTAGAATTCCAACATGTGACCAAGACACCAATAATCAGAAGCACTGTCCAGACTTCAGTTTGGAGCAACAAGTGAAAGAAGGACTTTCTGATATAGAATACAGTTTCTGTGGAGTTCCTAGGAGCAGAGCAAAGCATGAGCTCCAATGCTCTGTGTGACTAGTGGTCTTCTCACCACGCTGGGTTGGGGTCTAGCTTTCGACTTTGATCTGGAAGCTTTGTTTGGTCCAGTTGTACAGCTTTCCGAATGATTCTACGAACTATTCAGTATCTTTTTAAATAAATTTATTTTCTGCTTAAGATTGCAAATGTGGACTCCGTTGTTTGGAAGTAAAATCTCTGAGTCTTCTGCCTCTATTTTGCAGACAAAGAAGCTCAATTTCAAAGTGCGAAGAGACTTATCCAGGATAGTTCCTTAGGAAATGGTTGAGATATAACCCAGTTGTTCTTATGTTATACCATGTTTTTCTTATGTTATAATGCACATCAGTTTCACGGCATGACTAACAAAGTTATCTATGGACAGAGTTAATCTGCAAAAGACGGAGGAAATTAATATCTGTATACTCAGCATCTAGTTTAGTTCGGGTAAATGTGCATCCCAGACTGCCCAGGGTTGTCCTGGTTTCCACTTCATCCTTCTTCCCAAAGTTTTGGGTTAGGTGCTATGGTAAACTTCACATATTGATTCATTTCTTTTTGTGTTTGTTTCATTTTCCCAAAAGAAGATTTTTAAAATTCTTTTTGCAAAAGTATATTATTTTCATTTTCCCAAAGTTAATGTTTTCCAGCTTTATTGAGATATGATTGACAAACAAAAATTACATATTTAAAGTGTACTGCGTGGTATTTTGATACATGCATACGTTGTGAAACGGTAACCACAACCAAGCTAACACATCTATCCCCTCACGGAGTTACCTTTCTTTTGGGGGGAGGGGGAAGTGAGAATACTTAAGATCTATTCTGTTAGCAAATTTCAAGTATACAATACGTTATTATTAACTATAATCACCATGCTGTGCATTAGGTCTCAGAACGTATGCATCCTATAACTGAAAGTTTGTACCCTTTGATCAATGTCTCTCTTCTTCCCTGACCTCCACGTGCCTGGTAACCACCATTCCACTCTCAGTTACTGCAAGTACAACTTTTTTTTTTTTGAGATTCCACGGGTAAGTGAGATCATGCAATATTTGTCTTTCTGGGCCTGGCTTATGGCTTATTTCACTCAGCATAAGGATTCACTTCTTCATTAAATCATCAGAAATTTGCTAAATCTTTACTCTGTGCTGAACGCTACCCTTAATGTAAAGTCCTGGGAGAGATGTTCAACATGAACCTAGGCTTCCCATCTGCCCTTTACTATCTGTGCGACCTTGAGAAAAGTCACCGAATCTCCAAATGTCATGTGCTTTAACTTGAGTATCAATGACACCTGCATTGCTCTTAAAAATTTCCCAGGTTAGGTGATAAACTATATGATAGCCCTAAGGATGGTTTTTAAGGATAAGTGCTCACCAAATTTCTGTTCATTTAATAAAGAAATAAAGACATATTATGGGCATATCATGACATTTCACACGATCCTTTGGGAAGGAAGGATTGGAGTTAAGTACAGGCAAAATAAACACGGAATTCCTCACCTGGGGAGGGGTTTCTTTCAGTGAACTATGCTGAATAAATGGAATATACCTCTCCACCCAGAACCAGAAAGTTTCCTCTAGTAATGCATTTGTCATGCCTTGCTACAATTTCTACAACTATCACAAACACACACATACACACCTATATACACGCATACACAATGGCTTCAAAGCTAAAAGAGAAGGATCTTTTGACATCTTCATTCCAAAATCAGAAACTCAAACTTTTTACTGTTTATATATCAAAATGAAAATCTTTATCAAAATCCTTGATGTGCACATTTATAATTGATTTTAAAACACAATGATATGTTTGCCATCAAAACAATATCAATCAAAAGTAACAGTAATTTGTGTACAGTACAATTATGTTTGGACAAATAAATTAATAACGAACCATCCAAGTTTTGTATAAACAGAAGTTTCTTATTTTTTAAATTAATTACTAAAAGCTCTGTCCCAAAGTATTCTTGTGGTTTTCTGTTGAAATGGTACAGAAGCTCCCACAAAGGAGTAGCATTTTTTTAAGTCTGAAAACGAGCGAATAGACTACGATAAAGGCGATCTGAATGAAATTAATGCAAAATTCAAACCCCTTAAATCTGTATCTTTATTCAAGCTAATATGCTAAAAAAAAAAAAAGGGCTGTCCGTAATGCCAAAAGATTCTCTCTAGATTTACAAGTTGCTCAATTGCTTTGAATTCTACTGTATATTTCTGATTTATGCCGTCACTGCTTCCAAACTAGACTAGAAGCAGCTTGCCACAGAGATACAAGGATAAACGTGGTTGTAGAAACAGATAGAGATACAGATATAAAAGTAGATATACGCATACCCACGGGAAAGTTAAAATTATAAAAAAGCGAAAGAAGAAAGTTTATGAAGCAAGGAGATGATAGTTGTGTCAGAAACCAATTGGAAATTTATTCAGGACTCCCCAGCAGCCAAGATAAAAAGGGAAAGGGAATTGATTCTATAGTAACGAGGTCTCTCAAATGCATTCTGTAGAGTATTCATTCTAATCAGCTCTAACAGGCTGTCTGTCATACACCGCATGGAGGCAGATTTGGGTTGTCAATCTTGTCTTCAGTGTTCTCCTTAGAAGATGGCAATGATAAGTACATGCATTGTCTGTCTAAGTAAAAATAAAAGACAAAAATGGGAATTTATATTCCCCAAATGATAGTAACATGACACAAATCAAGCCCCTCTTCTGCCCTTACTGCCTGGGTGTTCTTAGGAAAATCACCTTACATCTCAAAAATTTTGGATAATAATAACAATTCGATGGATTATTATCAGACCCCTCACAATGATGTACCAAGCAGTACTTTATGAGCTGTGAAGTTTTACATAGCTACCAATAGCCATTATTGCCATTGCTATGTTTGTTAAAATGAGTGGAGGAGAAAGATCAGAGGGCACCTGACGCAAATGCACTGTTGACACAAATAGTAGTGGTCGTCTGCGCCAATTTTTCCCAAGCACTTCTAAGTCGATATAGGTCCTCAGCACCTTGAAGCATCCCAGATTCCAGCAATCCCCACGTTGAATATTTCACTTAACCCTTCAGCTACATCCATCTGTGAGGAGCCACAGGGCCTTTGTAAATCAGTTTCTTGAGGGCAAGCAGCTTCCTTTTGGAGCTCTGGTCAGCATCGGCAACGTGCAGATGATGGAGAGCAGACGAGAACCAGAAGAGCCACAGAAAGTCTGCTCCTGTCTTTGCTTTCCAGCTGCTTGTCGCACGCTGTCTCTGTGTCTCACTTTCTGTCATGTGGCTCTTACATTGGAATAATCTGACAGAAATCAATTCACAATTTTTAAAGAGGCAGTGGGTGGGTTACTTCTTAATTTGGTGTTTCATATCCTAAAGTTCTGGAAGAAGCAGATTTTTAAAATGTGAAGCCTTACTTCATCGTATTGATGTACCTTGTGACCTTCAGCAATTTTTTATTAAGGAAATGTACAGGGGTGTATTCTATAAACAACAGTCCCTACTTTAAAAATAATAACATTTATTGAATACTAAGTATCAGGTGCTTTTACGTTCATTATCTCATTTTATGCTTTCTAAAGTCCTCTCAGATGGGGTCTTTTAGTATCCCATTTCACATATCTCTAAACTGAGACTTAAAGAAAGCCAGGATTCAAGCCATAGCTTAACTGTCACGTGTTAAGAGAGACTTTCCTTTACGCCACCTGTAACGTGGCATCTCTCAGTTATTCCATATCACATCACCCCATTTACTTGCTTTATGGCATTTAAGAACCTGCATTTATTCATGGGTTTACTCCCTGTTGTATGTCCACCCCACAAGAATGCAGACTCCAGAGGCAGCAAGCATGCTGTCTTGCACGATGCCTTACACTGTGACAATATAGGTACAAAAGAAATTGTTGAATTAATGAATAAATAAATAAATGACTCCTAAGTGTGGGCATTTAAGAATTCTCTTTCTTCTGCAATCTGTTAGGTTTTATTTTTTTTCCGGCAGCACAAGACAGGCATTAAGCAAATTATGAATGTCTCTTATGTGCTAAGAAGAGTTTATTTCAAATTGAGAGCAAGAGCATAAAATCATTTTCTATAGGTCACCAAAGACACTCTTAATATATTCCTAAAATGAAAGATAGCTTTGGAATTTATGTGGCCACTTCATATTTAGCCCTTTGATCCTTGAAGTCTTTTAGCTCTATTTGATCCAAAGCATGGCTGAAAGCTGAAGAGAAAATGAATTGTGCCAATAAATATTTGCTTTCATCTCTTTTCAATATGCCTACAGAGCTGCTTCTGTCTAAACTCTTCTAAAGGTAAAAATTAAGTTTTGATCATTTGAATGTCTTTGTGAAAAGGCAAGCTAAAGAAAACATGTCTAAGGCACAGCATTTGTTTTTCCACTGTGTTACTATGTATGAATTGCTTCAAATGCAGGAATCTGATTTTAAGAAATTCAAAGACTTAAAAAATCAACAAGCTCAACTAACACGTTTCTATACAGGTAGTAAAAGCACCTCTCCCTCCCATTATCTTTTGGGACAGAAAGTGCTGGGCTGTCTTTTACTACATCCCCATGACTTGTTCATCTTTAAGCACCAGCCTCAATCCAGCACGCGCTTGCATGCCCGTAGGCACTCACACACATCCCCCCACACATCATCTTCTCTGGCTAAATCCTTCTCTGGCTCTTGATATAACTCCTATGTGACCTACCCAAGAAAGTTTCTCCTACCAGTCCCCTCCCCACATTGTGTAGGTTCCCCTCCGTGTTCTCATAGAACTTTTTTTCATTGCACTCATCAGAGTCTATTGCCTTTCTCTGTTTTAACTATCTCACTTATGCAGATCCCTTAGTAACCACTGTGTCTTGTTCACATCAGTATCCCAGTACCTATCTGAATGCTCGATGAATAGCAGGTTTTAATAGTATTTGTTGAACAATTAATGAATGAGAAGACTGAATCTAGTTCCTTTCTTGGAGAATGGTGGATGGCCAATGAGTCTGGATAGAATGCATCCATGAGATGCCTCCTAGTGTGGTTCTAGTATGATTCTGATTTCCAGCCCCAGCACTACCTAAGACCCTGAGCTTGAAACTAAAGCAGTAAAATCACAAGTTCTTGTAAGAGGACAATGCGGGCAGAAAAGGCAAAGAGGGAGTAGAGGTTCCTGGGGGAGTAGTTCTTTGACAATGTAACATAGGAACTGAAGGGATCAATTACTCTTGAACAGTAAAAGCAAATTTTCAGGTAGAACTTAATCTGGGAAAATTCTTTTGGCCAAACTCCAAAGCACTACACCACTCCCAGTGCTACAACAATGGGACAGCCTATTGCATTGAAGATACGCATTTAAAAAGAATGGGCCTAGTGCCAACTGGTGGCATAGTAGGTAAGTTTGCCCACTCAGGGGGTCTGGCATTCACTGGTTTAGATCCTGGGCATGGACATACATGCTGCTGGTCAAGCCATGCTGCGGCAGTGTCCCACATACAAAGTAGAGGAAGATTGGCACAGATGCTACCTCAGGGAAAATCTTCCTCACCAAAAAAAAAAAAGAGAGAAAAAAAGAGAATGAGCCTCCTAACATCTCAACTTGCACAAAGTTCCCTGAAGAAGACAAGAAAAATAAGTGATAAAGGCATGACCAGAAGTGGGAATGCTAAACAAGTGCAAATAGAAAGAATGTGAATTATTTGCAGTAATTTTCCAGTACTATACAAAGAAGAAACAATTCAAGAACACACTTGCATGGGACATGGACCAGAACTGGACCCAGAATTGAAACAGTAACATCAAATAACCAAGGCGATGAAAGAAAATTGTCCAATAGCATCACTTGGGTAATAAGTTAGCCAGTTTTCTTGGGATAGGGAACTAAAATTCACAATAAATATGTGTCTACATGCTGTTTTATGTATTTATTTAGTGTGTAAACTGAATGTAATGCATTCTACAATGCAGTTGCTTTCATAATGTTGGATGAGTCATTCTTTGATTAGGATTGTCAAGTTCTGAGCCAAGTTTTCTAATCTCTCCTTCCGTTCTTTTGCATGCACGACTAGCCCCAGGCTCACCACCCCACATACAGGTTTTTTAATCAGTCTTGCTTGGCTTATGCCTATACAACTTTCTACATGTTGCTTCCTCCCTAAACGCCTACCCTAATCTATTCTTCATATAACGAATTCCTACCCATCCTCGGAAACACAGCGCGTGCATTACTGGATCATTTTCTCTGGGGAAATTTTCCTTGGTGTATCATTTTGGAATAATGTTCCAACTTCCTGGTCCCCTTTGTATCTCATGTGAAGATGAATCTTACTTTATTTACCTGTGCTTTTTCAAGGGACATCTGCCTAGTTTTCACATTTTTTGTTATTACAAATAAATCTGCAACAAACCTGCTTGTAACTCATACCTTTGTATATTTATATAGAATGCTCTGGACCAGCTTAAGATCCATTAAAATCACCTGCTTCATGAAATAATTTAGCTGTGAAGATGTCTGGCACTGTTTATATGTTATGTTTGTTCCTTTGCTATTTGAGAGGCAATAGTTTAAAGTTAATGTTGATTATTGTATTTTTATAGGAAATTATGTATTTTGTGTAATCTTTACATTTTCAATGGGATTCTCTGTATCTTGGTTATTTTTTCATTTAATTCTTATTTTTATGTGCTTTTTACTCTTCCCTGTCATTACTTGCTCTGCATCTGCTTCAGTAATCATGAGATTTCTTTATCAAGTTTACTATTTTGTCACTTCATAATACCTTAATTTCTACTTCTCTCTTTATTGATTTCCTCATTTTGTTTTCCATACACAGTCCTTTATATTCTGTTGTAAAATTCCTGTTGGAGGGTTAATTAACTTATTTTTACTATTTGTTATTATGGTATTAACACTTTTAAATTATGCATTTTCCTCTGAATATAGCTTTGGCTCTACCTTATAGGATTTAGAGGAGTTTTATTATTGTTGCTATCTGGATATTGATCCATGGTAGTTTTAATTTCCTCTTTGATAATAGAGTTTATTATACTATTTCCTTTTAGTTTGCAGTGTTTTCACGTTTATACATTTGTGCTTATTGCCATTTAATTTAGTGTATCTATTAATGTAACTTTTAAATTGTGTTATTTATTTGCACTGTAGCTTTGTTCATTTTTTAGCTAATTAGGGTTTCAAAGATTGAGGACATATTAAATCCTGCTTCTCATACGTACACACATGCACATACACACACTTTTGTGTAAGCGATCGTGTGTATATAAATAGGCAAGTCAAACACTGTATAGTGATGTGGCAGTGATTATGTTTGAGGAGTCAGATGAAGGTTATGCTTTCTCCTAACACATGCACTTATGTAAATTATTACTTCTTTAATTGGAGGAGATACTGGTTTTTTTTAATAATATTAAAGTATTTTTCTGAACAGAAAGAATTAGCATTACTACCTTCTCTTTGTGTTTCTGATTACCAGTATTATTTCACATTAAGTGTCTTCACTCACATGTTAATTCATTCAACAGATATGTACTGAGTGCCTTCAATGTTGCCAGATACAATGTGCAAGGGATACAATATTAACACAGTGGACGTCCTGGGCCCAATAATCACTGGTAGTCCTTTAATGCCACAGATTCCACATCAGCGAGGGGTATTTGGTTTGCATGGGTTGATTTCTTCCACCATTCCATTGACCAGACATATTTATTCTCCTATAACACTTGCAAATATGTTCCTTTGTCTTATGGCTTTTTTATGTGCAAAAGGAGATGTTTATTCTTTCTATATGTGACATTTGTTTCTCTGTGTGGTTGTGCAATTTCTATTCATTCTTGAATTTCAATAATTGCACCAAATTAAGTCTCAATCTTGATCTTGATCTTTTTTCAGTATTTTTTCCAAAGCCAGTGATGCCTTGCCCAATACCCCCTTGGTCCGCCAGAATTTATTTGTAAGTGCAGAAGGTTTCCAGGATGCTTGTAGTTTCCCATCTCAAAAACTTGAATTTGCCTCTCGTCCTCTTCCTGAAGGCTTTCTCCAATGCCGGGAGTTTGCTTGACTGTCCATCACTGTAGCATCGCAGAGTTGATGCCACCAGAATCAACCTCAACAATGGAGGATGGGATTCAGTGGCTAAAAGCACCAGCCTCCCGTTTTCTGGTAGGATTATTCTGAGGTGTGTTGCACCTTGTACCTCTGACTTAAGGGTCCATAGTAGAAACCAGTTCATTAAAACACCCTTCACCATTTTGTTCCCTTTCGTTGTCCCACATTCCCCTCTTCCGTCCTGTGTCCTGAGATTACCTCTCCAGTAAACTACATGAACCCACGCTTTTGTCTCAAACTAAGGTAAACAAGGTACACACTTGAAGATTCATATATTCCTATATTTCAGATAAATATTTTATATTTTATATTTTTCTCTCTCATTCTTATTTTGGTTATTTTATTTGATAACCTCAATGTTCGTGCAAGCACCTCACTTCTACATAGTTCGTTTTATCTCTAATTGCTTTCCTCTTGGCCCATTTCAGCTGTGTTATGTAAGTTTTTGTCAAATTTGCCCTTCATATAATTGACTCGATTTTCTGCAAGTCAGTTCCATACATTGCTGCTTCTGATGTGGTTTAAATGCTACCACATAATCTACTTTAATGTCTTTCCTTAGCGCTGCCATTTTCCACTTCATCTCAGGCTTTTAACTTAGTATCTCCTATGGGATAGCTTGCATTTTGTCTCAGGTTGCTTCTTGGGAAGCAGAGTCTGAGATGGAGGTTAGTGTGAAGGGTGTTTATCAGGAAGTGCTCTTGGGGTCCACGTGTGTGAAGGGTAGAGGAATAAATCAGGACGAGGCAGAGGGAAAATCAGACTCTGGTATAATTCCAAATGACACATGGGCCAGTCTCACGGGGAGCTCTGGAGCTAAAACGATTCATTAGTGATGTTCCCTGTGAGGCAAAACATCCAAGCTTGCATAACTCCACCTGGGTTGTTCAGTGGATGTTGGCCACCTTGAAGGGCGCTTGAATTAGGACTCAGTGGCTGTCTGTGGTTGAGGCAATCCCGGGCTGACAGCTCTTTGTTGTCAGTACTCCTACCAGCTCCAGCATCAAGTCTTTCCTTGGGGAGAACTGGGTGGCACACCCTCGAGTCCATCATTATTCATTCTCCAATCATCTTCTTTAATTCAGATTCATTTTCATTTTTTTGAGGGTGCAGTTCAGTATCTGTTTAAAACTTTCTTTGTTTCTTTTAGTATTTCCCTTAAGAACTTCATTTTTCATCTTTATTATGAACTTGGTGTTCCTTTCCTGTGGGCAGTGGTGTGTTTGGTACATTCTTCTAGATTAATCATTTCGTTATTCATTATGGAATGGGAAGGTTTTTCTGAGCCATCTCTTTTCCCTGAACACTGTGAATGAGATTTTCTTAATTTGCTCTCCATTTGCTTGGGCACTGTTTCCATTTCATTCTCTTGAAATTTTTGCTGAAGGGCTGGATATTGGTAGTCGAATGAATGTGTAGTCTCGGGATCTTGGGAGGGAACGGTGCTATGAGTAGTGAGTTAGAGCAGCTTGCAACCAGCATCCTGTCAGAGCAAGTCAGGGAGGCTGCATATTTACACAAGCCATTCCCTGTGCCCTAAGCACTAGTCCTGCTATTTACCTGGTACTTGCAGATTCATTCTTCAGCTCTCAGTTCAGAAGTTAGTCCTCAGGAAAGTTGTCCCTGATCCCTCTAACCAGGATAACTTCCCTATTATAAACACTGACAGTAGGTCTTGATGAGAGGTAGAAATAATTAATTACATTGACTTTTAATGAAGAAATATTTGACAGTCAATTGATTGTCCTTGGGAATATAAGGCTGACTTGGACACAGAACATGTCTTCAACACTCTCTGCTATTGTATTTTCATGCGCTTAGCACGGATCCCATTTGACTGGTTTTGGCTTAATTTGTGATTAATGTATGTCTCTCTCTAGGCATGAGATCAGAGACCAGATCTGTTTGCTCACCACTGTAACTCAGCACCCGGCACAGTGCCCCTTACCTGGTAGGTACTCAATAGATTTCAGCTGAATGTACTTTTGAGTAAATAGATGAATTTTTTAAAACTTGTTTTGGATACCAAAGCTGGTTAATTAGATTTGCAATTCCATATAACTCGTTACAAATGCTTGGCTCTCATAGACTTTGAAATGCAAATGCTTTTTAAAGTACACTAAACACATCATCAAATAGCTGGAGAAGACCTTTGGTGCTCAATACCGGTATTCGAAAGAGGTAAAAAGCATAGTCTTTGGCTTTGAGGGGCTTTCAACCAGAGATAAAACACTATCCAGACCAACAACACATCTAAAGAAGGGCCCATCAGTCACAAACACCGGAAAATTCATGTGTATTGATCATTCTCATGAACGTTTAAAGTGAGTGCATGGGAAATTGTACTCATTTCTTATCAATATTTTCAGGTTGATAAGAGAGAATTTGGACATTTTACCACCCAACTAGCTCATCATAAAAGTGTCAGAATGATTTTTCAGGTGATTGGAAAAGTGCACTTTTGTCTTTTTGTTTTGTTACATCTTGTGGTGAAACATCCTGAAATCACCCCAGGGGAATTCACCTTTTAAATTTCATGTTGTTATAAAAGAACTGTCAGTTTCTCCCAAACTTCAAACAGTTGTTATTGGTGAAATCTGCACAGACTAATTTGTTTCTTCCAAATTTGCATGTTTCAAAGCAACTACAAGCGTTATGCATTATAAAATCTTTGTCCGAGCTTAAGATGGTGAATCTTCAATGGTGAATGTTCGAAATATATTTATGTTATGGTGACCTGACAGATATCTCACATTGCCCGTAAAGGTCTGAGAATGTCAAATACTTTGAAATATTTTCCAAAAAGAAACTGATGGTCTTGTAAAAGTCTTTATTTTGTTCTAAAAACACCAAACAAACTCGATTCTCCCTCCCCTGGAAAATAATTGAACGTTCAGTTTATATGTTCTGACGATCAGTCCTTTTTCCCCTGGAGCTCTTTTTCTTCCCAGACAACTTCTCAGGCCCTTTTTATTATCTCTTCTGTTGAATATTGCTATTCCCATAGAAATTGTTATTTTTGTCCACAATGGCAAATTGCACACCTCTTTAAAAAACTAAAACCCTTTTAAAGAACTATAGTGTAATACTTTTTGAAAACATAAATATCTTCCTTCTCTTATCAACACACTTCTAACATAAGCAGGAATTCACCATATAGAGTGAGAAGTTCACTGCCAGGTCATTAATCATTTTGGGACTAGAAACTACATAAGGAGTATTAAATAGTTTCTCAAAAGTCTAAATGAGCCATTTTGTGGTTTGTTGTCTCTAATTCAAAGGACTCTTATTCTCATTTAATTATAAGTATGAAAACTCTTGGGTAAATCTTCTTACTAATACTAGACTGACTCACAGAAATATATAGACCGACCAGTCAATTTCACAGAAAGGGAAATTGAGTCCCAAAGAGATGAAGGGACTTGTCCAGTATATTAATCAAGGTGCTTAGTTGAAAGCAACAGAAGCTATAGAGGGCACATTTATGCAAAAGGGTGGTGAACAGTTCTCTGGGAGGGGAAAAGCCACATTTTGTGGTAAATAGGGACAATACCCAAAATCACGTCACAGAACTGGTCCATGGAAATACAAGTGTCCCCCCTGCTGGGTAAATGCAACATAGCTTGCACTGGCAATCCCACCCAATGGGCTCGGGGCAGGTCCCACTAGAACCATAGCTATTACCACCCCTAGAACCCGATGCACGGCAGTGGCTCCCATCCTCATTGAAACAGATTCTTTCTGATCTCTAGTTCTTTGCATCTGCAGATGGTGGTTCAAAATCTGGGTCAGTCAAATCATTTTGACACAGTCTGGGTAATGTATCAGGGTTGCAAGTAAAGCTACCAAAAAAGAAAAGGTTGGGAGGTAACTATCTAGAATTTTCAAGTTCTATAGTGAGAGGCAAGTTTTGTCTAGTAATTTGGGAATTTCATAGACATTGGAAGGGAGTTAATATACTGGATGGGATTACATAAAAAGAAATATCCTTTCTCCCTCTCTCTGAGTATCTATACACAGTTTGTAAGAATAAGACATGTCATATAAAGAAATGTCTTACACTATATTTCATATTCCTAACCACATCCACAAAGGTTGTTTCAGGAGTCTCTTGGAATCCTGAACACACCCACAGCCTTATGTTTTGACTGCCCTGAGAACTACCTTATAGCTTCTTTATACAACTGGGGAAGGAAAGCCATTTTAGACCTGGCAATCTCAGTGTGAAAACTGGCTACATGTCAGTAGAGAATAATAAACTGGATGACTGTACAGGGAAAGAAAGCCAAGAATGATGTGAGGATACAGGGAAGAAAAGAACAAATTCATATAGGAGAATCACCTCCTTAATATATAAACCATAAAGTTCTCTAGGAGGTGTCAGGATGAAGGAAGGCTACCATCTGCAGCAGTGACCCTGAGAACTCCCCCTGGAATATGTTACATTTATTTAATTAAAGAGTTGATTTCCTCACAAGTGATAGCACTGATGAGATAAAGCATGGGCATAGAGGAAGCCCTGGATGTTTGGCCTCCACTTCACTCCCTCTCCCACTGCCCTCTATCCCCAGTGTTGTGTTCCAGCTCTAACCTAATTCCTTGGGCCTTTAAGACACCATGTTATCTGCCCCATGTAACATTTCTTCCCTATTTCCATTGCCTTGAACTTTTCTCTCCATTACTTTACACCTGGTTAACTCCCGCTTACTACATACCTTCCCACAAAAGACTTTTCTAACATACCCCATCCCCCACCTTGAGTGAGCTGCCTACAGAAGACCTGGAGCTGTGGGTTGTTTATGGAAGTTGTGGAGGCGAAATGACAATACAATTCATTGTGTTGTGCCCTCCAACGTGTCAAATCATGTCAGAATAATTTTTAGCCAGAGCAATCCTGAAGTTTCGCCAAGTTTGTGATTGAATGGGAGCAGGGACACTGGCTACTGGGCTAAAACACTAAAACAGGCTGGTTTTGCCATTTGGCCGAGAAGTCAAAACAGAATATGTAAGTTCATCCAGAAACTAGCTGCAGTGGGTAAGCTAATTGCTATAGAAATGGTATTAGGCTGGCAAAATGAGAACACACATTTGCTTTTTTCCAGCCCCAAATCTCATAAAATTACTATTTTTTAAATTGAGATGGCAAAAGTGGAAAACTAGGCTGGATAACCCCAGGATATTGATGGCAACATATCTCAAATCTTTCCACATATATATTTCCCCCCCCCAGCCCCCCGAAAACTCCCATATGAGATTAATGAAAAGGACAAATAAAATGGCACATGACACACCTTGACCAATACTAAAGAAAGAGAAAATATATTTAATTATAGATCTAAGAAGGGGAGGGCCATGTAAGCATGGAGAGTATAAAAATGTATATGTGCTGAAAACACAGAAAGACTACAACTTTAAAAAGTGGGAAAGAGAGAAAAGGGAACAGCAAATTAAGTCATTGATTATAACTAATAAGTGGAATCAAAGGATGCCATTTAAAACTAACGATCAGATAGTGAAGGGTTAAGGAAGAAACGCAGGATTAAGAGCACTTACAAAAGGCATAAATTTGGAGGTGACCACCAGAACAAAACATAAACCTGACTAAATATCAAAAAAATCTTGGAACAAAGAAGACACCCTACACAAACAAAACCATTTTAAAAATAAATAAATTATAAAATAAAATATTTGTGATAGATTTGAGACCAAATGTTATACCATTTCAATAAAGATAAATGAGTGTACTTTATCTACAAGAAGAAAAAGATTTTCACATTCCTAAAATGTTAAATTATCATTACTTGTAGTTGAAAATAATAGAAATTAACAGACTGCCCAAACATTGAAAAATGGTTGAAACAATGGAGTGTTATGCAGCTACTTAAGAATGAGAAAAATCTCCATGAATTAACTAGTAGGCAGATTTCTAAGATATACATAGAATGCTATCTTTTCTGTAAGAAAGAATGTGAAGTAAGGAACATACATGTGTTAGTTTTCTATGCCGCACAACCAATTACCACAAATTTAGCAGCTTAAAAACATGTGCATTTTTCTTCTTATCTCACAGTTTCCATGAGTGAGAATCTGGGCATAGCTCAACTGGGTCCTTTGCTCAGGGTTGTAAGAGGCTTAAATCTAGAGTCAGCAGAGCTGCATTCCTTTCTGGAGCTTAGGCATCTCTTCCAAGTTCACACAGTTGCTGGAAGAATTCACTTCTTTATGGTTGTAGGACTGAGATCCTTTCTTTCCTTCTGGCTGTCAGCTGGGGCCACTCTCAGCACTTAAAGCCCCACAGTTCTGTGCTATGTGGCAGTCTTACAGGTCTTCTCACAATATGGGAGGTTGTTTTCTCAATGCCAAGCTGGCAGGATAGTCTTCCTTCCTCTCTCCAGTTTTATATAATGCAACAATCACAGGAGTGACTATCCCTCACCTGTGCCATATTTGGTTGACTAGAAGCAAGTGAAAGTTTCCACCAGTACTCAGGAGACGGGATCATACAAAGTGTGACTGACTCATTGGGGGCCATCTTAGAATTCTGCTTATCACAGTATATATCCGCTTAGTTTTTGATAATCACAACACACATGCACGCACACACAAACACTGAGAGAAAAGATACACCAAAACTAACAAAACTGGTTACTTAAAAGAGGCATAGAAAGAGGGAGAAAGAAATAGGATAAAGGGAATAGAGAAAGCAGAAATACTTCTCTGAGTATATCTTTTATAAAAGTTTTACTTTTGGAGCCATGTTAATGTTCAACTTATTCAAAAAATAAAATTAAATTGACAAGAATGGGAAAATAAATCCTAAAACTGGAAGCAGACTCAAATAGACTAAGCTATATTTCAAATGAATAATAGAACTACACTCCAGCCACAGGGGGTACAAAGACAAATAAGTTTTGAACTCAGTACTTTGATTATACACACTCAGTCAAAAGTAAAAATATAGGAACAGCAAATAAATCCTGAAACCTTGGGAGTAGTTTTGCTTTTTACACTGGTATGAATGAAGCAACTCTGAAATTATTTTGAGTGTATTCCATAACTGAGGAATGAATATATTGATGATGTTGAGAATCAGGGTTTCACCATGAAAGGAGGAAAATACCAATACATAATGAAGGAAAATATGGAAGAACCCTTTGGGATTAAATTAGAACTGGAGGGAGTTCTTCTAGCTCCGTCCACTGAAAAGGACGAGATCAACAACGCTCCCATAGTAATGAAGACTATTTTTCAGTTCTTGGTTTCTAAATACTATTCTCTACTAAGAGGAACCAGGGCCCTTGAACAAATGCCTGTCTCCAGGGTTGGGAAACAGAGAATATAGAATGAAGCTGGAACATCTTGTCTCACTAGAAAGTAAGAGTGATCCAAAGAAGAAAAATATAAGATGAGGACATATTTAAAAGACATAGAAGTCACCTTGAAGCAGCCCACACTGGCTGGTCCTGGAAAAACTTCAGCATCAAAATAAATAAAACAGTAATGGAATATAATCCATTGAGTAAAATAAAAAATCAAAGAAACGAAGAAAAATAAAAAGATGATAGATAATAGATGACAAAAAAACTCTTTTTAGAGTCAGAATGTCAATTAATAAACATATAAAAATGATGAAATTAGAAAATTCCTATTTTCAACTATCATTCCAAAAATGAATCAAGAAAGAATCAATAGATGCTAAATCTACTTATGATTTTTATGTTTACATATAGTCTCAATGTAGCTTTCTGCAAATCACTTAACAAAAGGAAAAATATTAACTCTGTATCGAAGAAAATGGATAACACTTCTCACCATTAAAAGGCAAAATGTCATTATGTACCTCCTGATGTGATGCTCTGAGAAGGACACAATATCACTTAAGTAGTATTGTCACCAGCTATACTAGCACATCTAGTCCAATCAAGAAGCATCAGACAATCCAAATTGTGAGGCAATCTACAAAATAACAGCCATGTTGTCTTCAAAAATTTCAATGTCATAAAAGACAAGGAAAGGGGCCGGACCTGTGGCACAGCCATTAAGTGCACACGTTCAGCTTTGGCCGCCCGGGGTTCACTGGTTCAGATTGCGGGTGCGGACATGGCACCACTTGTCAAGCCATGCTGTGGCAAGCGTCCCACATATAAAGTAGAGGAAGATGGGCACAGATGTTAGCTCAGGGCCAGTCTTCCTCAGAAAAAAGAGGAGGATTGGCAGATGTTAGCTCAGGGCTAATCATCCTCAAAAAAAAAGAAAAAGAAGACAAGGAAAGGCTGAGGAACTGTTCCAGATTAAAGAAGGCTTCAAAAATATGAATACTAAATGCACTGTTGTGATTTGGACCAGATACCATAACGGAGGAAGGTGGAGGAGAAATGCTATAAAAGACATTGGTGGAAAAATTAAAAAAATTGGAACGTGGACTGTAGATTAAATACAATTTTATATCAATCTTAAATTTTCTGAATTGTATAACTTTATTGTATTTATGTAAAAGAAAATCCTTGTTAATATAAAATACTGAGAAGTAATACACTGAGGTAATAAGATGAGAAAGGCTGTAAAGATGTATGCAGCCCATAGTCCAATGGTTCAGAAAAGTTATAAAAGAGAGAGAGAAAAGGGTAAATGAATCTGGAAAAATGTAAGTGAGATGAGAATTCTTTGCATATTCTTTCAACTATATTGTAAATCTGAAATCATTCCAAAATGAAAAGTTACCCCCAAAAAAAGAAACCTAGAGGCAACCTCAGCCCAGGGCCTGTAGAGAGGAGATTTCTGCTGCTGTAGGAATAGCTCTGGCAATATCAAGCCAAGACACAGTTGAATGAGCAGACTCCTTGGGTATTTGCAAAAAGTGATTAATTAGGGAGCAGCTTTCAGACCAGTTGGGTTGTCAGCCTTTCCCCACAGCAAATTTGTCCTCAGGGTTTAGACTCAGACAAGGATAGTGGATTTGGGTACAGAGGCCAAAGAGGCAGTTATTTACTTTTAAAAGTATGAATAGTCACCAAATCCATGAGAAAAGCAGCCAGAGAGCCATACTCTTCAACACTACCTGCAAAGCTTGGAGCCTGAAGAGAGTAATTAGAAACAAGATCCACCCAAAGGTCAAAAGGAAATCTCAGATAAGAAAAATATTATGAAAGAAATCTATGAAATTCATCAAACAGAAAAATTAAAATCCTGGATATTTGATTTATTAGATAAAAAATAATATGGCTTTAATAGAGCTTTATTCTTAGAGGGATAATGAGCTATCCTCACTATAAACAAGAATAAGTTGATATGAAAAAGAACCAAGTAGCGTTCTTAGAAATTATGAATATATATAAAATAAATAACTACATATCTATATATAACTAGACTGAATAACAGAATGAAATATTTAAGATCATATTATTGATCAGGAAGATGCAAAATAAGAGATTTCCCTAGAATACAGCTTACAAATAGAAATTATAAATGGAAAAGTTGAACACAGTGTTGATCTAGACGTTCCAACGTATGCCAATAGAAGTTCTAGAAAGAGAAAGTATACCCCTCCCCCCCAAAAAAAATAGAAAGAAAAAGACGTCATCAAGGTATAATAGTATTATGACAGAAGAAAATTTCTCAAAACTGCCAGAAGATCTAAATTTTCAGATTGAAAGAACCCTCACCAAATGCAAAAAAAAAAAGCTGCTGGTCATCATTCTATTTCTCCAGTGGTCAGGCCCTGTGCTCAGCGGGAATTTATAAAGATCTATATGTAGAAATAACATGCTTATTCTATTTGGGGATCAGGTAGATCTGGAGTGGAATAACAATCTTGTCCTTACTAATGGGAGGATTCTGGCACATAGAAGCCATATAAGAATATTAGCTGCCTTTACATTATGTACAGGATCCTATTCTATTTCAGCACCTCCTCCAGTCCATTCCACTCCTATCTCTCCTGCTCTTCTAGCTGCAATCAGAGGTCTTCCCTCCTTATCCAAACTAAATTAGGATTCAAGTCAGGCAAGTGGCAATGAGACACTTTCCACCATCATTACATTCCTCCATTCCTTCATTCACTCATGTAACACACATTCATTGGGAACATGGATTTGGCAAGGCACTGGGTGAGTGCTGGATTAAAAGAGTGAATGAGGCTGGATCTCTGCTCAGGGGGCATCCCAACTGGCTGGGTCCCTCAGCACTGGAAATGAGTGGGATTCTCTCCAAGCTGTACGTGGCGGACTCTCTGTAGCTCCCCCAACCCCATTGTGCTTTTGTTTTGTTGAATATCACTCTCTTTTATTCGAAGCCAGTGCTACTTTCTTTTTCTTTTATTTAAATTTTTTTTTTTACCTTTTGAGCCCCTTTACCCATTTCTCTTACCATCCCACCCCCCACCTCTGGCAACCACCAATCTGTTCTATCTATGAGCTTGTTTCTTTTTCTTTTTCATATACTGCGTATAAGACAGATCATACGTTATTTGTCTTTTTTTGTCTGACTTATTTTACTTAGCATAATGCCCTCGATGTCCATCCATTTTGTCGCAAATGTCAAGATGTAGTTAAATAATATTCCATTATTTATATATATACATTATATATATAATATTCCATTATACCACAATTTCTTAATTCAATCCATTGATGAACACTTAGGTTGTTTCTATATCTTGGCTATTGTAAATAGTGCTGCAATGAACATGGAGATGCATATATTTTTACAAGTTAGTATTTTTATTTTCTTCAAATGAATGCCCAGAAGTGGAATTGCTGGATCATATGTTAGGTCTATTTTTTATTTTTTGAAGAACATCCATACTGTTTTCCACAGTAGCTGCACCAAATTACATTCCCACAAACCATATACAAAGGTTCCCTTTTCTCCCCATCCAACATTTGCTATTTCATCATTTTTATCATAGCCATTCTAATAGGTGTGAGGTGATATCTCATTGTGGTTGTGATCTGCATTTCTCTGATGATTAATGATGATCACTTTTTCATGTATCTGTTGGCCATCTGTATGCCTTCTTTGGAAAAATGTCTATTCAGATCTTCAGCCCATTTTTTAATCAGATTGCTTGGTGTTTTGCTATTGAGTTGTCTGAGCTTTTTATATGTTTTGGATATTAACCCTTTATCAGATGTATGATTTTCAAATATTTTCTCCCATTTAGTATGTTGTCTTTTTATTTTGTTGATGCTTTACTTTGCTATCCAGAAGCTTTTTACTTTTGATGCAGTCCTACTTATTTATTTTTTCTTTTATTGCTTTTACTTTTGGTGTCAGATTAAAAAGATCATTGCCAATACCTATGTCAAAGAGATTACTGCCTTTGGTTTTTTCTAGGAGTTCTATGATTTCAGGTCTTACATTCAAGTCTTTAATCAATTTGGAGTTAATTTTTGTGTATGGTGTAAGATAGTGGTCATTTTCATTCCTTTGAATGTGGCTGTCTAGTTTTCCCCAATAACATTTATTGAAAAGACTGTCCTTTCCCCATTGTATATTCCTGGCTCCTTTTCATAAATCAATTGGCCATATATGCATGAGCTTATTTCTGGGCTCTCTATTCTGTTCCACTGGTCTATGTGTGTGTTTTTACACCAATACCATATGTTTTAATTACTATAGCTTTGTAATACTGTTTGAAATCAGGAAGCATGATATCTCCAGCTTTGTTCTTCTTTCTTAAGACTGCTTTGACTATTCAGAGTCTTTTGTGGTTCCACACAGATTTTAGAATTCTTTGTTCTATTTCCGTGAAAAATGCCATTGAAATTTTGATACGAATTGCCCTGAATCTGTAGATTTCTTTGAGTAATGTGGACATTTTAACAGTGCTAATTCTTCCAATCCATGAGGATGGAATATCTTTCCATTTATCTGTGTCTCCTTCAGTATCTTTCCTTAATGTCTTGTAGTTTTCAGGTCTTTCACCTCCTTGGCTAAATTTATTCTTAGGTATTTTATTCTTTTTGAAGCAATTGTAAATGGAATGGTTTTCTCAATTTCTCCTTCTGACAGTTTATTATTAGTGTATGGAAATGCAACAGATTTTTGTGTATTGATTTTGTATCCCACAACATTACTGAATTTGTTTATTAGTTTTAATAGTTTTTTGATGGAGTCGTTAGGATTTTCTTTATATAATATCATGTCATCTGCAAATAGTGACAGTCTTACTTCTTTCTTTCCAATTTGGATGCCTTTTATTTCTTTTTCTTGCCCAATTGCTCTGGCTAGGACTTCCAATACTATGTTCAATAAAAGTGGCAAGAGTGGGCATCCTTGTCCTATTCACAATCTTAGAGGAAAAGTTTTCAGCTTTTCGCCATTGAGTACAACGTTACCTGTGGGTTTGCCATATACGGCCTTTATTACGTTGAACTATGTTCCCTCTATACCTCCTTTGTTGAGAGTTTTTATCATAAACAGATGTTTAATTTTGACAAATGCTTTTTCTGCATCTACTGGAATGGTCATATGATTTTTATCCCTCTTTTTGTTAATGTGATACATCACATTGACTGTTTAGCAGACATTAAAACAGGCTTGCATTTGTAATAATTATTTCAGAAAATGGAAACAACGCAATATCTACCAGTGAGAGATAATTTAAATCAGTCTTATGGAGTCAATAAGAACATGTGATTGAAGAGTATTTCATGACATAGAAATAGGTACATACAATTTCAGGTTACTAAAGAGTATATTAGTATAAAGCTAATTATATAAAGAAAGAAAATATGTATATTATATGCAGAATACAATAATAAAAATAAATAATTTATTATCTTACTAGTACAAGTTACTTCTGGGTGGAAGAGCTACTGATAGTTTTTTCTACTTTATACCTTTTTTGATTCTCCAAAGGGATAAAAATAAAAATAATAGTCATAATTATAATAATAAAAAAATTATATACCACTTACTGTATATTAAGAACTATTCAAACATATCTTATATCTAAACTCGTTTAATCTTCACAACAACCCCCAAAGTAGGTATTATTATTGTTATTATACCCATTTTATAGAGGGGTAAAAAAAACCCAAGATACAGTACGTTTAAGCAATTTGTCCAAGGTCTTAAAATGTGTTAACACTGCCTTTATGGAGTGGGAAAGCCAATAAATATACCAATAGGTAAAATTAAGGTTTGGATTCAAAAATCTGTTTTGCCTTAATTGTTCCATGATCTAACTCTGAAGTCATGTAGATCCAGCTAGAAGGAGTTGCTTTTACACGAGCCTTTAAGAGAAAAATTTTTCAGAAAATCTCTGGTTCCTCTAGGACCAAAGTAACAATTTACTCCATGGCGATCTCAGAGATTAAGGAGGGTTCATAGGAATAAAACATGAAAACCCAAGTGCACATCAATAATATCTCTTTATAACTTTGAGCTAGTCAAAGACTATGGATCTTTGCATGGAATCTATTCTATGTAATAGGCTGTGATGGCTCACTGTAGCTTTATAGACCCCAAAAATTGATATCGAAAGATCTGAAAGGATGAAGTTGTTCAATTCACTGTGTGGCAACTCTTAAGGTCACTCCAGATTGCAATAATATAACCCTTGCCAATTGTCTTTAGAAACTAAGGTCACCTTGGCTGCTAAACTTGAGATCCCTTTAGGCTATAGAAACAAACTGCAAAACTCACAGAGCTTCATAAATGATTACATGATGCTATGCATTCCTATAGCCATGTGTCTAAAATAAGAAACAGACATCTTTGAATCTAGGGGTTTCCAAGCTGTGTCCCTTCAGCGGTTCCTAGGAGCTGCTGTAGGTGGATTAGTTGGAGATCATGTGCATCAATCAAAGCATTTCTGCTGATATAAAGGATTTTAGTAAAGATTTTTATTTTAAGAGGAGTCTTATAATAATTAAAACGTGTGATTATCAATGGTCAAGTCTCATGTGACAATTGGAGTACAAGGAACGGAGGGAATAATTTGTTCAAGGTCATGCAGACAGCATTAGATGCAGTAGTATATGCAAATCCTCTCGTCCATCTCTATATAGTAGGGACTAAATGCAATTTCAATTATCATTTTTTGTTACGTGTTCCTTATTGTTATTAATCCACAAGTATGTTAAAACCAAGTCTAATTATTCGAACATCCCTTATAGACTGCCCCCTTGTGCTTACCTATGGAGTATCAATGGGAAAGTTCTAAATCCCACCCATTCGAAAGGCCCAAGTTCATTCTCCTTACCCCAGGGAGGAAATAATAATAATAACAACCATAAGAGTTTCTGTGTATAAAATGTTTAAATGTATCAGGCATTCTTCTAAGGACTTTACATATATTAAGTCATAATTCACAAAAATTTTTTAAATATGCTTTGTAATTATCATCATAATTTAAAATAAGGAAATTGAAGCACAGAGACTTCAAATAACTTGCAAAATAGAATGAGTTAAGGGAGTAGGTAAGGTATTTTGTTGCATATATTAACGACAAAAAGTTACTGGGGAAGTGCAAGGCACTGACTTGGATCCAGTTTATTACAGGTACTAAATAAACGCTTGCTGAGTTAATAAATGTTGTACGAAAAACTTGCAAGATATTTTAGTTACGATCCTGAGTAAAGGCACAATAAAGGAAATTATGGCTTGTAGAAAGAAATATTACTTACCACACACCAAAGAAAAATTTGGGCTCAGCTATGTTCCCACAGCATCCCCAGGGCCATGTCATGCTCTTGAAGCTTGCCTATGAAGAACCCACTGGAGATATTTTATGGTATCATTCAGCATGTTTTCTGGAACATTCTGTCCCCAAACCATTGGTATCTTTCAAATCTGCAGCACCAGTGGGCAGTCATTGTGTTTATACATTTCACTGGGATTCAGAAACTTTGTGAGACTCAGGGAATCACTCGTGTTCTGACTAGCCACAGACCTATCTGAACTTCCCTTTCCAGCTTGCAAGATAAAACCTCGAAAATCACTTTGTTATTTGAAAGCTTTTTTAAAAGATGAAAATGTAAGAAAAAAATGCTAAAAGGGAAGCAAATCAGGAAAATAAAATAAGTTACAACAAAGAATATGAAAAACACATCCTATTACAGTTCAAAAGTTATCCCACAAAGAAGTAGGAGAAAGGGTTTTGACTACCAAGTTGATCAGTTGCACCACATAGCAAGACCAACTCAAATTGCTTTCCCATACATTAAGGCCCAGCTCAAACTGTTCCTTTGCCTAAACTTCTCATCTCTCCTCAATCAACATTGACCTCTCTTTGCTTTGCATAGTGTTAGAACTTTGATTAAGACCAGAGAGTTTATCATATTCACTTGAGAATTTGCTGTTATTTCTCTCACACTACACACATGAAGTTATCAAGCCTCCAGCACCATCCATGGCAAACTACAGGTATTCAGTAAACGTATGATGTAATGTACCCTTAAAGGAACTTTGAAATCTTAATACACCTGGCACCAAAACACCATTAGAGTTCCTTCCACAAAGAGAGGGAAAGGTTACAATTTCCTGCTTCATAGCTTCGAATTACACATGATTGCCTACTTCTACAAATTAATGATGCTGCTATTACCATTGACAGAAGAGGAGAAGGAGGAGGAAGGAAGGAGGAAGAGAACAGCAATTGGAGAGTGCAAATGGAGCATGAGGAAGCTGTGGTAATGTTCAAGACACATGTCTAACCATGAGCTACCTTCTGTCATCTCTGGAGTGAGACAAAGAGTTGACTTCACTATCAGCTCAACAAATGACTGTAGAAGTTGAAGAGGTAGGTAGCAGAGGAAAAAACAAAACAAAACAAAAACACTTTGAAGGAAGTACATAAACATTAGAATTATGGTGAAGTAGAAAGAGCTTAGTGGTCTTTAGTCACAGAGATCTGGATCAGTTCAATCATCTCTGCTTCAATTTCTGGCTTAAACATGGACTTAAAAGGAGCCAGCCTGGTTGTCTAATGGTTAAGTTCACATGCTCCGCTTCGGCAGCCTGGGATTCATGGGTTCAGAACCCCGGGCATGGACCTGCACACTTCTCATCAAGCCATGCTGAGGGGGCGTCCCACATACAAAATAGAGGAAGATTGGCACAGATGTTAGCCCAGTGACAATCTTCCTCAAGCAAAAAGAGAAAAATTGACAACAGATGTTAGCTCAGGGCCAATCTTCTTCACCAAAAATAAATAAAAATGGGCTTAAAAATATTCACCTTTCAGGACTCTTTAAAGAGTGAAATGGACATGATCTATGAAAGAAACAATCTCTGTACCTTCTGCTTAGTAGGTGTTCAAAAAATGCTACTTTCTTTCTCTATCTTCCTGCTAAGTCAGGGGTACAATATTGTCCACGAGGTTAAGATGCTGGTTCCTCAAAAGTCAGAGACTCTTCTTCCTTACCTTTACATTGTACTTTTATTGATTCAAACCTGCCAGCAGTGTCTTCTGCTATCAATGCTAAAAATATTAAAATTAACGAACGGTCACCTGACATACAACTTGTTTTTGTACACTAAGTTCTGTTCCTCCCAGAAATTCTCACTTATCCATTGTCACAAGAACATTTCTGTGGGCGGGAAGGACTCTGGTAACTGATCTCTGCGTATTGGCAAACTGACTTTCAGCTTTTAGATTGTTGATAAAAATCACTTTGGCTTTTCCCAGGAAGTCTCTCTGTTTTAACCTCCTCTCAAGAAGGGTCTCACAGGGGCTGGCCCCGTGGCCGAGTGGTTGAGCTCGCGGGCTCCGCTGCAGGCGGCCCAGTGTTTCGTTGGTTCGAATCCTGGGCGCGGACATGGCGCTGCTCAGCAGACCACGCTGAGGCAGCGTCCCACGTGCCACAGCTAGAAGAACCCACAACGAAGAACAACGAAGAATACACAACTATGTACTGGGGGGGCTTTGGGGAGAAAAAGGAAAAAATAAAATCTTTAAAAAAAAAAAAAAGAAGGGTCTCACGGGCTCATTTCTAGCCTCTTCAGAATATAAACTCCACAAGGCAGTGAATTTTCCCTTAACGTATTTCCTAATGTGCCATGCTGCCTGCTAAGCCCTGGATGTAATAACTCATTAAGAATTGCAGCTGGCAGTGCCACTGGGGGAAAACACAGCCACAGTCTCCGAATCTATACAGAGTAAGCTCATCAGCACCTACCTGCACCTTTATCCCCCTTCTGGCCCTTAGCAACCCACCTCCCACTTTCCTAATCAAATGTGTTATTCTTTGGCCGCTGCAACTATTTGTATTTTGTTAACCTAACCATGAGTTTGCTGCATAGACTGCTAATGCTGTAATTCACTTTTTTATTTGTGTGCCCATGAGCTTTGAGCAAAGGAGACGGGTTTTTTTTTTTTTTTTTCCATTTCCAAAAGCAAATAAAATCACAATGGCCAGATTCCCCTCCTGCCTACTCACCCACTGGAAAAATCTTACTTGGGAAGCCCTGGATTTACAGCATCATATTTATCCAACACACTCTAAAGAGTGATACTTTCCATCAGAGATATATGAATATTTTGTGTTCAATGGCACATCAGTATATTTCAGAATCTTGCATTTAATGAGGCTTGGGGGCTTGCCATCCTCAGGATCGTATTTTTTATGCTGCTATATACACCCAAACATAAGGATAGATACACACACACAGTGCAACCGTTGTATTTAAAAAGACATCCATCTCAGTAAGTGTCCCATTTCATCATCAGCTATGTACTACATGCCCAGGCTTCCCTTTGCTTTATGAAACTTACATACGTTAGAAATTTTATTTGGCATTGTGACCTTTTTTTCTTCCATGACACTGCCTACAGCTTAGAGAAGTGATTAGTAAGTAGAGTAACAAGTCAGACTGCAACACTATGGCAGATGAGAATTAGCCTTGACTTGTTTTCTTTCATGGGGCAGCTGTTTTTACAAGAACACGTTGTTAGGTTGATCTTAAAACCAGGCAAACATGGCTCAAGCTCTGCTCTGCCACTCTAGTTGTGTGAGGGATATTGAAGATTTGCCTGATCCCCTTGCCTCAGTTGTCTCCTCTGTAGATTGGGGATGATATTCACTGTACTGCCTTTGTCGTGGATTGTTGTGAGGACCAAATGATGTATGTATCTGAAAATGTTTTCAGACAGTAAAGTGCTTGACTAATATAAGTATCTTTATGGTAAGTTAATGTATTAGCTGAACGTTTTACATAATCACAAAAATATGATGTTTATGGTATTAAATTATATTAGTTACTATCTTTGTCTAGAGACTGTCTTTTTTCTTACCACCATCTATTACTTTATAATGTAAGTGGATAAACGATAATATAGCTTTATAAGTTTTACAAAGATAAATTAAAATTTGTGAGATTCAATCACAGCCTGTCACCAATGTTTGAGTCTAACAGATAGACTTAATTCCTTTCTCCTACTGCTCACGGCATCTTGAGACCAGTGAAGAATCAAATCCCATCCTCTTCTCTGCGGAGCCTTGATGGGGCCACTGCCTTGTCTAGGTTAAAGCAAAATAGACATCAAGACATATGATCAGAGAGACACTAAGTTCTAGTCCCTCAAAATCCTGTTTATTTCTTCACCCTGTGTTTGGGAAAGTGTCTTCACAGAGTAAACCCAAAGGGACTTCTCCCTTTGACCAATGCACCACAAGCATCAATTTCTTTCCTACCAATGAAGAAGAAAATGCTGTCTTCCAAGCCTAACATGTGACAAGACTCTTTTTCCCATTATTCACTGGCAAAAAGATGGAAAGCAGAATATGGAAATCCTATCTCCAAAGTAGAAATAAAGATTGATTTTGGCTCTTGCAATGCTTCAGCATAAGTTAATGACTATCCTTCACCATTCATTACACCTCACATTTTATTAACCACTTCTAGGTAAGCTGAAAAGTTAATTTCTACAGAAACAGAATTAGAGAATCATTTCTTAATAAGAAAATGTTCAACCCATAGTTCATGATTGAAGAGATTTCTCTCTTAAGATCCACAGGGTAAAACAAGTGCTTTACTCAGTCAAGCCAATGGTGTATGTATTTTGTTTCTAATAATTTCAGGGAGATTTGAGAACCTTAAAGTGCTGGAACCACCCACTGAAACAAGAAAGACATTTGGTTCCAAAGAAAGTTGTTAGAGTGAATCATTTAGGTCTGGAATGAGAAAGTTGTCTAAGAAAAGAACTGAAAGAAAATTTGAAGAATTTGTTGAGAGAGAATAGGTTTAAATCAAAATCCTTTAGTGTTGTGGGGGATCAGAATTGACTACCCCAAAATGTGTCTCTTTGGCATAAGGATTATTTTGGGCTGGTTACTTTTAAAAGCTGCAGACATGGGAAAAGCTCTGAAAATCAAGTGGAAGTAAAAGTTACCCTTTGTAAGAGACAGTTAGATTTGTAAGGGAAATCTCCATTTGTAAAGATGTCTCCCTCTCTGTATCAGGAAGAGGGGGGATGACCTTAGCTCTAGAAACTCTTCTCAATGTGCTAGGCAAGGACTTAAATCTGCGTAATAACCTTACTCTTGTTTACTGTCCTTTTCTGGTAAACTGACTCCCCCCACCCCCAACATCCTCCTTTGTCTTTAGCTGAAGACAGTATTTAAGGTGCCAGCCTCAGCCATTTTGGCAAGTTATCCAGTTTTCCTGGGTTTCTCTCATGTATACATGTTATAAAGCTTTGTTTGATTTTATTCTATTATTCTGTCCCATGTCAATTTCATTTGTAGACCAGTCAGAAGGACCTAGAATGGGTAGAGGAATTCTTTTCCTCCCCCACAGTGTTAAGACATGAAAGAAAATATGGAAATAGAGCAAACAAAGAAAGAATCAAAGTAATGATTTTATTCTCACATAGAATTCTGTTGCATTAACCTGAATTTTACCTCTTCACTCAAATCTGCCATCTGGCCAGGTCCATTGTCTCAGTAAGGAGTTTAAAACTGATCTTCATAGTCATAGCTTCTTACCTGCATTCCTACCAGTCTGGTTCCCTGTGAAGAGCTAATCTTCCATCTCATCATGCTCTTAAAGATAACTGGTGTTTTTATCTCTCTCATTATTCTTGGAAATAATGGAGTCCTTATATGCTTAATAAAAATATGGAAACCAACAGTATAGTTAATATTTATGGACTAAATTACTTTTTACAAAATGCTTTCCCCCACAATTATCTCATTTAATCTTGAGGCTGATGACAGAGGTACTTAAATCTCCATCTTAAAGGGGAGGAAGTTGAGACTCAGAAATAAAAGAATAAAAAGACCTCAGTCAAATAGCTAATTAAATTAAATTCATGTCCACTAATCATAACACCTTTGATGTTTTGAGCACTAAGCAAGTGGTGGGGCACCGGACAGAGGAGTAGGAGAGAGAGCCGAATCCTGCAGCCACTTAAACCTTGAGTGCCCCCCATCTTTGTAAACCCAAATACTACCTGTTCTTAATGCTCTCTGCTGTACTGTGCCACCTGTAATATCCTCACGTGGGAGTAACGTCTTCCTCCTCTAAATTCCCATGCACTTCTCTAGTACTTTATTGGGCCTTTTGTATCATCGTAACAAACTACTTTTAAATAGTAACAGTTAACATTTATCTAGCACTTACTGTGAATCACACACTGTCCTAAGTGCTACAAACTGCTACAAACTACAAAATGGCCACTAAAGGTAGCCACATCCCAATACCTGGAACCTGTAAATGTTACCTTATGTGGTGACGGGTCCTGGCAGATAGGATTAGGTTAAGGATCTTGAGATAGGGAGATTATTCTGGCTTATCCAGTGAGCACCAAATGTAGTTACAAGTGTCCTTGTAAGATGGACGCCGGGGAGATTTAGCACAGAGAGACAGAAGGCAGTGTGAAGACTGAAGATGCTAAGGTACTGGCTTTGAAGATGGAGACAGAGGCCGTGAGCCAAGGAATGCAGCTCTAGACCGTGGAAAAGGTGAGGAAACTGATGCTCCCCTGAGCTCCCAGGGTGAGCACTATCCTGCTGATACCTCAATTTCAGACAGTGACAACTGATTTCAGACTTCTAACCTCCAGAACTGTGAGACAATAAATATGTGTTTTGTTTTGTGGGAGGTTTTTTTGCAGGGAAAGATTCACCCTGAGCTAACACTCTTTTTTAGTTTTTCTCCCCAAAGCCCCAGTTCATGGTTGTATATCCTAGCTGTAAGTGCCCCTAGTTCTTCTATATGAGCCACCACCACAGCATGGCAACTGACAGACGTTTGGTGTGGTTCCACACCCAGGAAGTGAACCTGGGCCGCCAAAGCAGTGAGAGTGCCAAACTTTAACCACAAAGCCATCAGGGCTGGCTCTAAATGTGTGTTTTTTTAAGCCATCCAGTTTGCGGTAATTTGTTATAACAGCTATAAAATATTCATACATATACATTAATTAATCCTCATAACAACTCTGTGAGGTAGGCACTATCATTATTTCCATTTTACAGATGAGAAAACTGAGGCATTGAAAAATTAACCAGTTAGTGCAGGAGCTGACATGTGAACCCCAGATAATCTGGCTCTAGAGTCAATGCTCCTAACCATACACAATACAAACTTTTTTATACACTGTGAATTCTGTTTGCAAATGTTTATCCTCTATTTTATCTCCTGCTCTTGCAGCATCTATCATAGTACTTTATGTGCTATGATCTGAATGTTTGTGTCCCCCGCAAAATCACATGTTGACATTCTAACCCCCCAAAATGATGGTATTACAAGGTGGACCTTTCAAAGGTGCTTACATCATGAGGGTAGAGCCCTCTTGGTGCAATTAGTGCTTTATCAAAGAGGCTCTGGAGAGCAGCCTTGCCCCTCTGACATGTAAGGATACAAGGAGAAGTCTATGGCCCGGAAGAGAGCCCTCGCCTGACCGCGCTGGCATCCTGATCTTGGACTTCCAGCCTATAGAATTGCAAGCAATGAATCTCTGCTGATTACAAGCCACCCAATCTGTGGTGTTTTGTTATGGCAGCCCAAACAGACTAAGACATCCTATGAATTAAATAAAAGCTTTACAAACATTGGGGCTGGCCCCATGGCCGAGTGGTTGGGTTTGCGCGCTCCGCTGCAGGCGGCCCAGTGTTTCGTTGGTTCGGGTCCTGGGCGCGGACGTGGCGCTGCTCGTCGGGCCACGCTGGGGCAGCGTCCCACATGCCACAACTGGAAGAATCCACAACGAAGAATATACAACTATGTACCGGGGGGGCTTTGGGGAGAAAAAGGAAATAATAAAATCTTTAAAAAAAAAAAAAAAAAAGCTTTACAAACATTATTTCAAGTTCTTTATACCACTATAAAATGTTATGCATGCTGGCTCATTATCCAACATTTGGAAAATACAGAAAGAAAAAGTGCCCATAATTCTCAACACGCAAGAAACAAGAACATTTAGTATTCAGGCATGTACCCTTGTGTATTTTTCTATGCTTATAGTTTGATTTGTTAGTTCTATGCAGTTTGCAGCCTTAATAAAATATAGAATGGTGCATTCTTCTACATGGACTTAACAATTTTACATTCTTCTCTATTTATACTTAACAATATAAGCTTTTATGGTTATGTTATATATTTCTCCTCAATATCATATTTATTTTTCTCTTTCTTTTTGTTTTTGATATATGTAAAAGTAAGTATGTGTATAGAATTGAAATGTGAAATCCCTCACTTCTTAACCCTCCTGATTCTTGGCGTATGGTCCCAGATAGAGAGAGATAGGTGACGATGATGAGAGAGAGAGAGAGAAATGATGGATAGATAGAGACAGAGAGAAAGCACAAATATAGGGTTGTGCTCTATTTATTGACTTTCAATGTGCTTTTTTGACCCAACAGCATATCATGGGCATCCTTACATGTTAGTAAGTAAAACTGAGCTTACTCTACTCAATGACCGCACATTATTCCTCAATATGGTTATATCATAATTGATGTACTAATAAACATTTGAGTTATCTCCAGAATTTTAATGTTCCAAAGCTGCAATAAACATCTTTGTCAACTCTTTTGAGTCTTTCTGTATGAGAGTTAACTTAAAAGTAGAATTTTCTGGTCAGCAGTTTTATATATGTTTTATTTGATTGGTACTGACAAGTTGCTCTCTAAAACTGCTGTGCCAATTTACACTGCAATCCGTAATATATGTGAGTACCAAACCCCTATAGCTTTAACAACAGTAGATATTATGCTTGTTTGTTGGCCTTTGAAAACATGATATTTTAAACAATAGTACTCTGTATTTTTATTTTATTTCATTGAACAATCCATAGTTTGAACATCTTTTCATATATGTATTATTCATTTTTTGGTAAATCGTACAAATCTTTTGGCCATTCTTCCACTGTTTTTTATTTGCCATTTTAACTCAAGTATAGCGTTCCAACAATGGATTAACTATTGAATTCTATCATTTTTCTATATTGACAAAAATTATGGGAAAAGCATCTGTGTGCAAAATCCTTTTATACTATTATAGATTATATATTTAGGATAAATATGTTTGATTCAATTTTGGAGCTAAACATGATACACATTTTTAGAGTTCTTGATAGTTTCCAAATAATTTCCCAACAAAGAAGCAAAGCATAATAGTGCCCATTTCATGGAAGACCAGAAAAAAAAATAGTATTATTTTCTCAAAAATGTTATTGATTGGGTAGGTGAAAGTATACTCATTTTCAGAAAAATATTTTTAACTAATTATAGTCTAGTTGAATATTTTTCCATTGATGTGTTCACCTCTTTTTTCCTTTTGGGAATTACCTTTAGGATCCTTTGCTCATTTTTCTATGGAATTCTATTGCTGCTACAGAGACTCTCACTCTTCAGTGGTCCTGCATCTTTTTGGTAATGGGTCATTAAAAGTAAGGAGTTCTTTCTGATATGACTTGGTTTGAAAGGCTTTCATGCAAATATTCATTAGAGGTTTTTTTTCTGTTTTTCCTTGTATTACAACATGCACAAGTAATCTACATTTTACTGTTAATGAAGTTGATTGTTTTTAGAGGGATTAAGCAAATAGCCAAAGTGTCAAAAATTAGTTACTTCAAACACAGGAAAGATCAAAAGCTTGTTTGCTTGTTTGCAAATGTCTGTCCCTTCATCATTACCAGCTCTGAAGAGACTCTGTCAAATGACTGGCTAAAGAAAATTCCCAAAGTCTTCTATTCTTCATCCCAATTCCTGTTAAGGATTGTTTAAGATCACAATGACTTTGTCAGAGCTTTTCTCTATGATGTCTATTTTTTTAATAAATCCATGGCCGTCATAATATTAACTCTATGTTTCTCCTATTGGCTGGGAAACTTAAGCCAACTTTTTATTTGCTTTATACATTTTTTCAGCACCTAAAATTCTTTACTGTTTACCCAGTAAAATTTATTTATTTTTTCTTTTCCTTTTTCAGCCTTTAAACCAAAGAAATTCTCCCAACAACTTCCACATGCCTGCCAGAATTGATATGTATTCATTTCTATCTTTTTCTAAGTTTTTATCATTTGATTTTTTTTAAACATTTAGTCATTTTGCCCATCAGGAATTTGCTTTGGCATATGTTGTTAAGTTCTAAATGGGTTTGCTTATTTTCCAAAAGACTAGTCACTCTATCATTAGCATTTATTAAATATTTTTATTTATTAATTGATCAAATTTCTTTACCATATGCTGAGTTATTATTAAACTACACAGTCTGTTTAGGAGTTAGCCATGCCTCTGCTTGTATTGATTTTTTCTTTCTTTTTAATCAGTACTTATTATTTTAGTTATTATAGCTATATAGCATATTTTAATATTGGTTAGAGCTGTCCTTCCTCATTAAATTTCTTTTTCAAAATTCTGTCTGCATTTAGCTATTCAATAAACACTTCATGAAGGGATGAACAGAGGAAGGGACAGAACATGTCAGTAAATGCATCCAGTCATTCAAAGGCTCTTTCACCTAAGAGGCAGCAGCAATGGTGAAGAGCAAACTTCCCCTAAAACCACCGGGCAATTACACAACAGCAACAGAGCATCTATGTGAGTTAGTTTATGACACGAAGTCTTGCATATTAAGCCTGGGAATTATGTGAATAATTAAAGAATTAGTCATAAACCATATAAGTTGGAGTCAAGATGTAAAATGATACAATTTCAAAGTGAAAAACCACATCTCCAGGCTCACTACTCAATCCCATAAAACACAATGTAGAGTAACTTGATTGGCGTTGCCAGCATGAATCTGCTGAAGTAATGAAAAATGTCAGATAAAACTGCTAAGCAAACCAATTTAAGCTAATGGCAACTTTTTCACATGACAAATACGTCTATCATACTATCATTAAAGAAACTACAAAACAAATCTCCTTAAAAACAATTACAGGGAAGTTGTTCCTGGAGCCTCTTTTATTCACATAGTGTATGGAGAAAATACGTTTTTTTTTTTTTCAATTTCCAAAACTTAGATAAGATTTTCTTATTTAATTTGAAGTCATGTTTTGCAAATGCAAATGCAAAAAAAGAAAAAAAAAGATGTGAAATTGTCAAGAACTATAACAATTTAGATATTTGAATTAAAGTTATATCTGTCACCAGGGCATAATGTGTAAATAAAAAGAGGTTTTCAGCTAGTAGTATAAGGCTGTATACAAGTTGCAGAGATGACATTTTCTTGAAGCAAAAATGCTCCATAGTCTGATCCTGTGATACTAATGCCATTCGTTTGCAGCACAGTAATGGGAAACACTGGGTACTTCTCTTTCAAAACAGAAATTGAGTTTACGTTATATGCATTATTAGTCCCAAGGACTATCACTAAAGCTAAGAGGCAACTATGCAATTTTCAAAGGCTCTTAACTTTGGGGAAACATACTCTAAAAACATATACACACAATTAATCTAATAGATGAAGTGCAAAGAACTCTGAGAGTTGGGTTATCTGGATTTAAGTTAGTTTCCCACTTTTTTTAACCTCTAAAATCTTGTGCAAAGCATTTAAATTCAGAGACTCAAGTTTCTCCATCTGTAAAAAGTGACTAATAGGGGCTGGTCCCATGGCCAAGTGGTTAGGTTCACACGCTCTACTTTGGCGGCCCAGAGTTTTGCTAGTTCGAATCCTGGGCGCAGACATGGCACCGCTCATCAAGCCATGCTGAGGTGGCGTCCCACATGCCACAGCTAGAGGGGCCCACAACTGAGATATACAACTATGTACCGGGGGGCTTTGGGAGAAAAAGGAAAAATAAAATCTTTAAAAAAAAAAAGCGACTAATAAGTAATGATTATTCAATATGATATCACAGGAGTTTCTGAGCATTAAATAATATAAAAAAGGGTATCTGGTAAAGCATAAAGCACTATAGGAAAATTACGTTATTATTGCAAAAGTCAATACAATAATTACCAATATTTGTTAAAAGTGCTCCCCTATAATTGTGCTCCCCTATAATCATTTGTGAGGAGAGGTATATTTCCCAATTCTACTTATTTTCTTTTCAAATATATATAATTTATTTCACTAACTTTTTTTGAATGATCTCAAACTTACAATAAATGAAAAGAGTAGTACAATGAACACTCATGTATCCTTCATCAGTATGGTTATATTCACCAATTGTTAACATTTTGCCACGTTTTCTTCATATATCCCTCTCTACCTGTATGAGTGTTTGTACGTATTTATAAATTTGTGAAGTAAGTTGCAGGCATCATTCCACTTCACCCCTAAATACATTGCCTAGGAATGAAGATATTTTCTTATGTAACCATAATAATATAATCGCAACCAAGAAATCTAACATTTATACAATGATATTATTAGTATACAACTTGCATCCAAATGTTTCTATCTAGAATCATATAACCAATCATAAATTATCTTTTGGTGTTTCTTTAGTTTCTTTTAATGTAGAATATCACCCTTTTTCTTTTTCTTCTTTCACATCATTTACATTTTTTAAAGAGATAGGCCATGTGTGTTGTGTCCACAATGTAGACTTGTCTTATGCTTCTTTATGTTGTTGATGAAAATAATCCGTAACCAATCTATAAATAAAAATTTGGGAGAGCTTATTCTGAGCTAAAATGTGAGGACCATGGCCCGGGGCCTTTCTTCCCAAAGGAAGAAAGGGCACTGAAGAAGTGGGGTGCACATATTGGTTATATACCCCCAAACAGGATGTTTCACATAGGATTGAAATGTCCCTTTTACAATAGTCGCAAGACTGCTCTGCACAGCAATTGATGGAAACAGCAGGTAGGTCTGCTGTCTCAGTGAACACAGCAGGGTGGCAGATCTGTTGTCTCCAGCTGGGTGGTCACAGGTGGGCTGGGTGGTCAAAGGTGAGCTCAGCAATCAGTTCCTAGCCTAAGGAAAGATGCTTATCCTAAGGAAATGCCAATGTGGGGGGAAGTTGCACCTTTATCTTAAGGCCATTTGTTCTTGCTATAGTAAATGTTTTAAAGCAGATATACAATGCGTGCTCAATGGCCACAGTCAAGCCCTTTTGGAAAAAACAAAGTCAAGCTGAATTAGGTTTATACCAAATGGCTTCCTCATATACTCCAATATATCCTATTGCTTGCCATTTCAATTTGTCAATGTTTAGGTTTTAAACATTTTCTGCAAGGATGTTTCCAAGGTGCTGTAGTATGCTTTCCAGAGTGTTCCATTGGAAGGAACACAATGCCAGTTTGTTCATTATTAGCAATATGAAGTTTCAGCCATCAATTAATGTAGTGTCTGCTAAATCTCTCCATTGTAAAAAGCGCCTTTTTCTCTTCATAACTTATAATTTTGGAGGCAATTCTTTGAGACTGTGTGAACATTATTTTCCCTAGTATACATTCAATAGTATGAGTTATTTTGTTTTGTTTTTGGTTTTGATTTTAATATGCATATATACACATATAAATTTACTACTTGGATTCATAATAACTAAGAAGTTAAAATAATTTTGATATTTTCAATTATCCTATGAAAATTTATTGTGAATTAATGAAAAGTTTTTGGTTAGATTGCTGAAATAGTTTGACAGTGCTCTTAAGTGTTTTATGAACATATATTCATTTTAAAATGAAAAAACATAATAGCTCGAGGACCTCCGTTATGACCAGGGCACACAGAGGAAAGGAAGGCCAAGTTGGAAATAGACGTAGTTCATCTTTGCATGGAAGGAAATAAGGAGAAATCCAAAAATATATTTTTGTTTTCACTTACTGAATTTTAAAGGAAAGGTTACCTTATGAATAAACTTATCTTCAAAAAGTATCAAACGTTTCAAATAATCCTAGTAAGTTCTGCAATCATTTCAGATACCTCAGATCGACCACCTAAGCAAGAAGTATTGAAAAGTATGCAAATGAATCTATATGTACCCATAAAAGGTAGCAATCTACTGCAAATGTTTCTGAAAATTCTCTCAGCTGAATGTCTACGGACTTATTATGTTTAAAATCTTTGCTCCTAAGCATTCATGTAGGCTGACTTTTCAATTTCAAGGGATTTCAGCACAGTTCCCTGCAATTTATCACGGGAAAAGAATTAACAAGAAAGAAAATGGAAGCACATTCACACTTGCCAAGACATTTCCCTTCAGATGGAGAAAAAGCTACTGAATGAATAATATAAGAAAGATGATTTTTGTGCTTCAAAAACAGAAGAATTACTTAAAGTCCCACTTAGTGAAGCTAGTCTTCCCTTTCCTATAAAATGTGAATAAACACTCTGTACACAATAGAAACCTGTTATAATCCAGCTCATTATCTCACAGGTTCAGGCATGCTAAAGGCTCACTCCAGTGTCCCACCTCATACACAAGACACTCTGATAAGGTGAGTATTACCACATGTCTCCTCTTATAAGGCAAATTCAAATAAAGTTGACCCTCTATTTTCCCCATTGGTCCAATGAAAAAAGTCCCAAAATAAGGTTTTAGGTCAATGTGACTACATAAACTCATATAGGTTGATAAGACATAATGAATTAACTCAGTTACACATGTTCAAAATCTTACATGCTGTCATTAGCCAGAGCTAATTTTTGGTTCTCTTATCTGTATTCACTCCCTTGGGGTTCTAATCCAGTTTCACAGATTTAACCTTCAAATATCTATATTCCAATGACCCCCAAATTAGACAGAATCTTCCCCTAATCTCCAGACTCAGATACCTAATTTTTATTCAGCATCTCCAGTTGGATGTTTAATAAATAGCTCAGATATGCCACAAAACCAATTCCTGTCCCCGCCCCTCCTAGTGTTATTTGCTAAATTTGGCATCTCTACTAATCCTCCCCCAAGTAGCCTCCCACAACTCAGGTGATGACAGCCAAGGAAGGAAGCAGAGGAAAGGGCTTTTGAGAGATAAAGGGTCCTAAAGGGAGTACCAAGTCAGGAGATCATCTTAGTCTGCCTCTAGTCCCAGGGGAACGTTAAATTCCAACCCCCAAACAGCAGAGATACCTTATGGTCATCTGAATATATTTGAAGAGATTTATATCAAGACTTTCTGCACCAGAAATTCAGAACTGAATCAAAGAAACCAGAGCAGTAGAAACGCATCAGAAACAGAACCCTTTCATATGCCAATTTTTGACCCCTAAGCAATCACAGAGCCAGAGGAATCTCAGCAACTGGCACACAATGCCAATAGTAGTAGTAATCTAGCATGCACCAGAATGTGACAACGGAATAGATAGTATGGATCAGATCAAGAATGATACAAACAATGTAGCAAAAGTGTGAGAAGATCTAGACCAAACCCAGACCAGATACACTGCCCTACCCATTGTCAATTAACCTAGTAAAGAGGAATCAGAATTGAAAACTAGAACTTCATTTCTGAGATTCTTGTATATGTACTAATTTGAGCCTCTGAGTCTCTGCTTGATTTAGTGTTTCAAAACATATGTCACTGTTCTTTGATGTGAATTTAGCTTTTCTCACCTAATATTTTTTTTTTTTGTAAACACAGATCTTTCATTTTACACAATTTGCTTTTAGGTTATCCAAATAATATCACGCAGCTCCTTCCATAGGAAACATACAACCATGATGGCAAATCCAATTAAAAATATTATACACAAAAGAGAACATAGACCGATCTCATACGTAAACATAAAGGCTGCTTTCAATTCATTCTGGTTGTTCCTAGAATTTTCCAAATGGAAGAGTTCTTCCTGGTACTGCTAAGAAAAGATACACACCCAGGGTTATAGCAATTAGCATGTGAGCAGCACCCAAGCATCAGGACAAATAACCCAGGTGAGCAACAGCCTTGAATAAAATCAGCAGTTCATGTCAGTGCCAAAATCAAACATTGGGCTTTGGAATCAGGCGAATTTGATTTATCCAAACTGGAGTTCTTGAGAACTGTTGAGATTTTAATTTTAAAAAAAAGTAGGGGAGAAAAAAAGATTAAAAAGCGAACAAGTCAATCTTTGGCTCAGTTTCTGTTTCATGTTTATGCACACATCTGCCATAGCCTAAGGTGAAAAAGCATTCATTTTAATCTTGAAAAACATATCTATCACAAGTTAGCCTGAAACAAATCACCCCCAACAGGAAAAGCAGTGTTAGCCTGGTTGTCTCCACCACAGAAGTGAGGACAAAAAAGAGAAAAATGATAACTTTTTGTCTTACCTGGGAACTTTCCCAATTTAATGAAGGTTAAATGTCAAATCAGCATTCTCCAATGTCTACTTCCCCAAACATTTCAAGAACAAAACAATTAAATTTGCTATTCTCAAACAGATCTTCCAAATTATGGGACTGACATAATATTGCAATGTCATACAATTTGCACAGCAGCGTTTGAATTTGGTAAGGAAGCCAAAGCATATAGCAAACTCACTGAAATTTCTTTCCTTCAGCCTAACAACTTTTGTCAGTTTCTGAAATAGACTCACAGATAATGTAAACATTTTGATAGAAAACTGGTTGTGGTGACTATGGCGTAAAACTATCTGAGGACAAATGTACTGTGACTTGGGACATAAGATACAATTTTCTTTGCATAGAGGCAAAATGAAGTGATGACAGAGTTCACAAAACCTATTCTCCTCTTGAAATTGCATTCCGACTTTTCCTTTCATTGGACATCTTTCAAAAAGAAAAACTCGACCCTCCAAGCAATTCCATTGACGTTGGTTTGCAAGTAATCACCATTCCAGAATTTGCTTTTTTTCTTTTTTGTACTCTTTCTACCTACAAGAATATTAAAAAGACATTCCTGCTTTCCTGTGTTTTATTAAGAACTTTGCTCTTGAGGGGAAAAATCAAGGTGGCTCAAACTGTACATCTCTCCTATTCGCCCTGCTTATACGCATACTGCCTCCCCCTTCTCTGTCTAATAAATATTTCCAAACACATTGTCAGTGGAGTGAGGATAAAATCTGGGGTTAGAGTTTATTCCTTCTAACAACTTGGTTCCTGAGTAGTGCCTCCCACATATTTATTTAACCTTTTCCCCCCCAGAATTCTTCCTTAGACCTTGTATGTGCTAATAAAACTGAATTAGCCCCAATTTTCAAACCATACCCTGTGTTTGTCTCCCTTTGTGCATCTTCTTAAGCTGTTTATTATCCCTCAAGTGTCCTTACCCTGAATTTTTCTAAGTGCACATTAGATATATTTTCCAAGGCCCAGCTCAATTATTAGAACACTTGCAAAGCTTTTCCTGCTCTGCCATCTAGAAACTGTTTTATCTTCCTCTAAATTCTCAAAATACTCTAGAACCTCTCAAGTTACATAACACAAGCTATTTTGTTAAATTCAATCAATTTATGTGCATCTCTTCTCTCCCTAGCTGGATGACCGCAAATTGGGCACAACATCACTGTCCATCTTTCTGAACACATCCCTTAATTTTCCCTAGTGCCTAGCCTAATAAAACACTCTGGATATAGGATATAATATCTGTGATTCTTCATTAAAAACTGAGAATTTATACTCTTCACCAAATAAAGGCATACGCCTTGGAAAGTCTGTTACCGACCAGGACTCACTTCATAAAAATAAAAGAAATTAAAATACTTAAAACCTTCATAAAAGAAAGTAAGACATTTTAACAAATGGAAGAAAATCTACCTCAGTTTAACTTTTCAGTGAGAAAGTTTCTTAGAAGAAAACTCAAATTTAAACATATATTAAAGAGTCATTGTTTGGACTACTTATTAAGGTAATTTATGAAGAATAGAACAATAGATCAATTGCATTAAAACGTGATAAACAGTCCAGTTGATCTGGAATCTTGGTCTTATTACTTTGACTTTGGGTTCTAGCTAACACAACTTGAAACGTACAAGTCGGAATGAGAAGAAAAAGCCACATATTATCACTCAGTCCTATGCTGGCTTCTTTTTTTCATCTTGATGTTAAAATGTGTGGCATATGGTGGAAAACTTCACAGTGAATGCGTTCTTCCTGGTGTCTTTAGAATACTGTTGCATATAAAAACAATCAAAATAAAAAATAGTGCTTTGCTAACACCGATGTGAACTTCCTGTGCCTTTTGACATTATTGGGTAAAGTCAGAGCACGTTAAAAGCACAGTGAGTTTCCATGGACATACCTTCATCTTATGGTAAACAAGGTTAACCCAAGGTCATTTGAGACTGCTGATGACTTGGATGTTTTAGCAAGTAGCCAGCTAAAGCCGGAGTGTGCACAATGCAATAAGAAACCAGCCAAATGACAAGTGAGCACAAGGAAAGCATGTGTAAAACCTCAGACTTTCGGTCCAGACCCTTCTTTATTTATGAAATACATGAATATTTAACACTGTACCAACCACCAGATTAATTATTAGTTGATTGATTTCCAAATGTCTGCTCTAAAAAGCCAAACTAATGGGAAAATTAGTAATCAAGCATTCAGAAAGTCATAAAATTATTAAGCTTTGAGGGATATTAGAATCCCTCTGAAAAATTCTCCCAGCTCCCTCATTTTGACCCTGAAGCCCAGAGAACAGAAGCGGCTTGTGTAAGGCCACTAATTACTTCTAGTTACGGGACCATTACCAGGCTCTCACCAGAGTGTGGGGAGTTGACGTGCCACTTTTTGAAGAGCAGGTGCTGATCCAGAGGTCCCCACGGAGCGGGGCGGTTGGTGAGTGAGCCATAGGGCACACTCCTCTTCCAGTGGCAAGACTGCTAACACGTGCTCCACATCCGCCCCTGGAAACCAAGGCTTCTAGTGCCTCTTCAGCACGTGGCTGCTGCGAGGGATCGCTGATGAGTTTACGGGTAAATTACGGGTTTAATTTACACCTGTGGACATACTACATCTTTATGATAGGATCTGCCCCCTGATTTTTAGTCTAATCACTTTCCAGGAGAGGTAGTGTATTATAGAAAGAAGCATGGAATGAATCAGTAGTTTAAAGGTTTAATCTATATTTCCTTATGATCTTAGCTTGGGCAATTACTTAAATTCTCTGAGCCTCTTTTCCCCCCACCAATAAAGTCAAGGTATAATAATCACTATGGGATAATAAAACTAACATTTATGTATGCCTACCATGAGTCATAAATTTAAATGCCTCCTTTTATTAAATCACAGATACCTATAAGACAGGTGTGATTATCATCTTCATTTTCCAGATGAGAAAACTGTGGTTAGCAATTTTAGGGAAGCAGTGAAAGGTAGTGGTGATGAGTGTAGGACCTGGATGCAGAATGAGTTTTAATTTGCCTCCAATACTTCCTAGCCGTATGATCTTGAGCTGTATGACTTAACCTCTCTGGGCTGCAGTCATCTCACCTATAAAATGGGAGTAATAGTAATATAAAATTCCTATGGTTGTTGTAAGGATTAAATGGAATAACATACATCTCCTCAAACAGCACTTGGAACGCAGTAGTTCTCCATATATGTCAATTAATTGTCCTTATTACTATATATTGCCCAAGATCACTGTAGCACTAAATGGCAGAGACCAAATTAGCAGGTCTGGCCGGAAGGAGCCCTGGCTATTACCCACCATGCTGTGCTCCTTAAACATCCCCAATGTTTCTCTCTCCATGATTTTATGACCCTGATAGGTAGGCCATTTTAGAGAGTCATTAACTCTTTCAACTTTTTATATAACACACTAGACATTTAGAGCGATATAAATTCACTAATTGATATCCTACTGGTTAAGAGTAAGGATTTTCATTTTTTTAACTTTTAATTTTTCATTTAAACTTATACAAAATAACAAAATAATACCAAAGAACTCCCATACACTATCCACCCCAATTTCCTCGATGGGATGAATTGATGACACGTGTGTTCTGATAAGATGCACTGAGAAGGGCACAGTGTCACTTCTGTGAGATTCCTGCCAAAATTGCATAACCTCTGGGAATCATGAGGAAACATCAGACAACCCAACCTGAGGGACAGCGTGGCACAAAGCAATGAGGCGGTACTCTCTACCAGCGTGAAGCAATGAAAAACAAAGAAATACTGAGAAATTGTTCTGGCTTAAAAGAGACTAATGAGACATGAATACTAAAGGCAACATGTATTCCTGATCCAGAAAAAGGACAACAATGAGATGATTTACTCTTCTCTGAACAGATTGTCTCATGCCCAATTTCTGGTCCAGAATCTAATTCAGGAACATGTGTTCTGTATCAATGCTATTTGCCTGATTTGATATTTTCTGACTGGATAGTTGGATATTTGTAACATGAAGGATGTTAAACGTAGGAACTTTTTTTAGGTGGATAACATTAGCAATAAAGGGAAGTCATGCCTCACTTTGCACAGACAAAGGACCTAGACTTCGGAAGAAGAAGGTGGTTGCCTCTGGTCCATAGTTAGTCGTTGAGTGACAGTTCTTTTTCTTTTCTTTTTTTTTTTTTGAGGAAGATTAGTCCTGAGCTAACATCTCCTGCAAATCCTCCTCTTTTTGCTGAGGAAGACTGGCCCTGAGGCAACATCCATGCCCATCCTCCTCCACCCTATATGTGGTATGCCTGCCACAGCATGGCCCAGCCAAGCGGTGCCATGCCCACACCCGGGATCCGAACCTGCAAACCCCGGGTTGCCAATGCAGAACATGTGAATTTAACCACTGCATCACCAGGCTGGCCCTGAGTGGCAGTTCTGGGATCCTATCTCCAGGGTCTCAGACCACTGCTCTTTCTGCTACATCCAATTGCAGAAAACAGTCAGAGTCTATAAACATTGTATTAGTTTCCTATGACTGCTTTAACCAATCAACAAAAATTGGGTGGCTTAAAATAACACACCTTATTCACTTATGGTTCTGCATGTCAGAAGACCAAAATCAGTTTCACTGTGTCCCCAGGGCTGTACTCGCTCTGCAGGCTCTAGGAGAGAATCCCTTCCCTTGCCTTCTCCAGCTTCTAGAGCTACATTCCTGAAACTCCTTCAGTTCTGATCTCTTTCCTCCATCTTCAGATTCAGCAATTTAGCATCTTCAAATCTTTCTCTGTTTCTATCATCACTTCGCCTTCTTCTCATCTGTTTTCAAATCTCACTCTTGTAAGAAGACTTGTGATTACATACAGGGGCCACTCAGATAATCCAGGATAACCTCTCCATTTCCAAAGCCTTAGTTTAATTACAGCTGTGAAAGTCCCATTACCACATACAGTAACGTGCATAGGATCCAGGGATGGGACCGGGATCTTTGGGGTTCACTATTCAGCCTACCATAGACATAAAAGGACACCTCCATTTGTACTGGGATTTAATTTTTTATTCATATACTCAAGTAGACATTAATTCCTATTTAGGCTGAAACTGGAATTAACAGTTGGGAAGCAGTTAATTCCTAATCATTTTTGGCAGAAAAATACTATGCTGCCAGAATGTAGAAAGAACATTATACTTTCTAAGATTTTGGTAATCTGCTTACAAGGCTCTCATGTGAGCTTTTTCGAGGGCAGGTGCATGTTATGTATTTTATATCTCTCCAAAATGATAGGCCAAATAGCCCCCAAACATATCCAGATCCTAATTCCTGAAACCTATGAAAGTTATCTCCTACAGCAAAAGGGATCTGTGGGTGTCATTAAGCCAAGGATCTTGAAATGAGAAAAATATTCTGAATTATTAGGGTTAGTCTTAAATGCAATCCCTAGTGTCCTTATAAGAGGGAGGTGGAGGGAAAATTAACACAGAAGAGGAGCAAGTGATGTGACAACAGGAGCAGAGATTGGAATGGCATGGTCATAAGCCAAGGAATTTTGGCAGCCCTCAGAAAGAAGGGGCAACAGGAAGTGGATTCTCCTCTGGAGACTTCCAAGGGAGCACCACCCTGCTGACACCTTGATTTAGCTATTTAAGACTCAGTTTGGATTGTTCGACTCTAGAATTGTAAGAGAAAAGATGTTTGCTGTTTTAAGCTGCTAAATTTGTGGCAATTTGTTACAGCAGTAATAGGAAATTATTATAGACGGTAAGTAGTTTAGACCGTGCATGTCCTAGGAACTCAACAAATGCTTGATAAATATCTGAAGGGAAGGAAGCAAGAAAGAGGCGGGAGAAAGGAAGGAAGGCAGGGAGGGAGGAAGAGAGGAAGGAAGAAGGAGGAAATGAAGAAAGGAAAAGAGGGAGGGAGAAAGGCAGGCAGGTAGGCAGGCTTGATTAAAGTTACAAGAAAAAGCAACATTCCAGATTTTAAGTTAATCAATATTTGACCTGTTTTCCTCACCTTGGGACACATTACTGGCCTCTCAACTGAGAAGACTTAAGATTTTCTTCTTCTAGCTAAATGTCTTCCATCCGAATCTGAGAAACTGTGCTTTTAAAATCTCTGTCTGGGACTGGAAGATTACCTGACATATTTCACCTTGAGAGGATTTTTGCAGTTGAGTTATGAACTTCTGCAGAAAGGGGCTACAGTAAAAGCCAGACAGGTCCTTTTCTGAGGGAGAGCTTGCAGGCCTGTTCCAATAATTGGAAAGTGGGTGGAATTCAGAGGCGAAGTGACCTATTCTCACTGCCTTAAGAGATCATTCATTTCCGTCTGAAATTTTTAGGCTAAAAGGCACATCAGTACAGGTAGAACCACTTAAAAAATCTTCTCATGTCTATTAGCTCTGGGGAAACAATTATTACTTGATGGATTTAGTGATACGTGAAATAGCAGAATCCATATATATGGTTTCAGAAATAATACATCCTGACCCATTTTGAACTCCTTAATTTGCGGTATTTAGTGAAAACATATAAATAACCTAAAAAAAGCTAGCTGTGTCTAAGGCTGTGTGTTACCACTGGGTAGTTCATTGAAGTGTTAAATTAAACAAAACTGAAGATGGAAAAGGAGAGGCAATTAAGCTCTTATCCTGTAGACCTTTTCCTGTAGGTCCTGTGCGAGGATTCAATGAAAATAAAGACTTTTCCTCCTCTGAAATTGCCATTGACTTATTGAGTTTGACAATACTCAACAATGCCTTAATGTTTGTCCAAGTGAAAGAAATCACTTTGCTGTGTCATAGAGATAAATGAGGTAAATTCATCAAGAGACTCAACTCAATAAGAATATTGATGACGTTCCGCGTGGACGCATAAACCCCTCCGTCACGAGTGACTTGTCAGATACCCAGCGTGAGGTTTTAGTTATTGCTTATAAAATCTAATTGTAAAAAATGCATCTGAATTCCCCATGCTGTAATTTCCTCAATTATTTTTCAGATTATGCTGTATTTTTCATAGTAAGTTGCATTAAATCAGAGCTGGAATGAGAAAAGATATAGATAAAGAAAGAAAGAAGCCAGTACACCATTGAGCTGAAGCCAGCACTACTATTTGCTGACTTTTTCCCCAAATATTGTTTGTCGTTTAAATTTTAAAACTATGCCAATAAACTACGTTTATAGCATTTTTTCCTCCATCTCTCAAGAAAAGATTTTATACATTTTTCTTTACACGTATAATTTTACACAATGCATAAATATGAAGCCATGTCATACATACTATTTACTTAATCCAGGCTTGCATTTATTTTACTTTTTAACTTGCCTACTCCCTTCCTCTTTTCTCTCTCTCTCTCCTCCCTTATCAGTGCCCTTTTAGGTGAAACGTGTTAACATTGACTTCTTCCGTACTTGTCTCCATATTTAGATATATCAACACACATAATACACACACACATACACACATGCTATATATATATATATACACACACACACATACACACTATACACTACATACATATATGTATATACACACATATAGACAAATACATAAACCTAAATTTATTTTAAAATACGTGCACGTGTTTGAATCATGTCTTACAAACATTAAGACATTTTATATACATTTTTCTTTATCTTGCTTTTCTCAATAGCTGGTAAACATTCCTGCCAGTAAACAGATGTAATTCTAACCCATTCTTTCTAAAGGCTTTATTTCATGGTGTTGATAGACAATAATTTGTATAACAAGTTCTCTATTGATGGGCAATTTTCCGTATATTTTTCTACATAGACAATAATGTAAGAAAGTTCCATGTACATAGATCTTTACTTATTGACCCTTTGGTTTTTTTTTTTTTTTCTTTTTTAAAGATTGGCACCTGAGCTAACATCTGTTGCCAATATTTTTTTCTTCTTCTTCTCCCCAAAGCCCCCCAGTACATAGTTACATATTCTACCTGTTCATCCTTCTGGTTGTACAATGTGGGACACCGGCTCAGCATGACCCAACAAGCGGTGCCGTGTCCACATCCAGGATCCGACAGGCAAAATCCTGAGCTGCCGAAACAGAGCACGAGAACCCAACCACTTGGCCATGGTGCTGGCCCCAATCCTTTGGTTTTTATAAGAAACATTTCAACGAATACAGTATTGCCGGACCAAAGAGTATATGCATTTTAGATTTTAATAGCGTCTTTAAGATTGCTTAATAATAAAAGATATAACAATACATATTTACATCAGGAAGTGTTAGAATACTATTTTCTGTACATCCACAATAAAAATCGATATTGTAGTTCATGTAAACGTTTCCATTTTGATGGGTCTAAGTGGCACTTCATTGTTAGTGTAACTTGTATTGCACTATCACAAACTACATTTTATATCTGACCTTGTTGCATTTCTAGAAATCATAATTCCTCCATGAGTTTAGAAAAAGATACAACAATATAGAGAGAAAAAGAAAAAATCAGCCTCTGTGCAGTAGGTGGATGTGAGTGGATGTGAGTGGGAGGGTGCTAGTCTTCTTCTATTTGGGGAAGGTCCATTGTCTTGCTGTCTTGAAGGAGGCACAGATGGTGGGGAAATGAGAATTATCTTTGAGCTTTGTGCCACTTCATCTTGCCCGTTGATTGGGTATTCAATGTTTGCAAATCGCCGAGAATTTGGAACTCATTTTATTTGAGACAGTTCAGCTGGGACAACTTTATTAGAAATCCATGTCTCTGAAGAGTCTACCCATTATTTCTACTCATTGATCCTCAATGGTTTTCTTGAAGCTATACCAAAACAAATAAAATAAAATAACTAATCTCATTTCAATAAGAGTTCATTTAAAGGTAGTATTTGACGGCATTTAGCATTTATTCAGAACTCTTTTCTTCTCTATCATCTTCATTAATTTCAACTGTTTCTCAGAAAAAATAAAGTCTTATTACCACAAGGCCTTCTCTTTTCTGTCACATCTGTCTCCTTTGGACAAATATTGAAGTTATTACAAGACATTAAGAGGAAAATATAACAATAAAACCATCGTATGACTCCATTGTAAGGAGCTCTTATTGGAATATTGGCCTATATTAAAATATTATTTCACCTATTGTGTTCCTAGATGTGATGAATATGGGAACAGTCTCCATGTATGCTACGCATGCAGATTCTTGGGCTACACCCCCAACAAGAGAAAACAGAACTTGCAGACACTGGGCCCAAGAATCTACATTAAAACCAGCTTCCCCAGGTAGCTGTTCACACTCCAGGAGTAGACCTAATGCTTTCAAGCTTTTGTCTTTTTCTTAATACTTGGACTGATTAGGAAGTCAGTCAGCTGTCAGTTACAAAGGAGAAGAAAGATGCTAATTACCTTTTCGTTACCTCTGAGTGACTCGAAGGATGACTCTAAGAATGACTTTTCTTCTTTTCTCTCTGAGGAGGCTGCATTTTTCCCTACTGGAACCTCGACCGCTTGAGTGTTTCATTCCTGCTGTGAGACTCTAGTTAAATGTTTCCTTGAACCTTACCTGACTCTCTCCCACTCTTCTCTTATGAACATTTCTTTAATTTTGCAAATTGGCTTCTTAAAAGTGTCAAACACTTTTTCTTCGAAAAGTTGATGTTCAGTAACCAAAGTATATGGAGAGCAAACAAAGTCATAATGGTATTGTCATAAAAGAGAATGCCAAATGATTTTCTTCGAAAGATGAAAAACACCTCAATTCAAACATGAAGATAGGTAAAAATATGGTTTGCATGTTCTTTACATTACTTATATGGTAGGATTTAGAAGAACTTGAGTAAAGATCTTATTCAGTATCGTTTCAGCTTTGATTCCTTTCAATATTAAGGCTTTAGATCTTTTAAAGCACCCTATTAGGTTATCAATGCTCCCTGAATCCCTAGCAGCTAACATCTTAGCTATCATTTGAAAGGTTTCTCAGAATTAAACATGATTGAGGTTTTAGTGGAGACGATGTAAGGCAGACAGGGAAACCAGAGAATCAAGAAGTTTCAAGGACAATATTTGCTTACAGCCTTGTCTGTAGGGGAGAGGACATTGAGCTCAGAGCTGGGACACTTGAGTTCCAATGGTGAAATCAACTCCTGTAGACATATAGACAAATGATGTGTCCCTCCTTTTGTTTTTTTTTTAATTTTGTTAAGAAAAGATAACATGAGATCTTCCCTATTAAAAAAATTCAAGTATTGTTTGCTGTAAGCACAACGTCGTACAGTAGAACCCACTTGTCTTGTATAACTGAAACTTTATGCTTGTTGAACAGTAACTCCCCATTCCCTGCTGTCCCCAGCCACTGGCTATTGCCATTCTGCTTTCTGCTTCTGTGAGTTTCACTGCTTTAGATACCTCAAAAAATGTGGTATGGATAGATAGATAGATAGATAGATAGATAGATAGATAGGATGAAGTATTATTCAAAAAAAGGAAATCCTGCCACATGCAACACTATAGATGAACCCTGGGAATATTACGCTAAGTGAAATAAGCCAATCACAGAAGGACAAATACTGCATAATTCCACTTATATGGTGTGTCCTTTCTGAGTTTCAACTTGCTCTTCTCTAAAATGCAGTAGTAATTCTTTCCCACTACAAGTTATTGCTATGATGAAAGAAGTATATATTATAAAATGAGTGACATTTTTTCACTTGAATTTGGAACTCAAGGGGCCAAATATACCCACCTACACTAACACAGGTATGTAGACTGAAGATCTATAGTCTCATGTCAATGAAAATAATCCATAACCAATCTATAAATGAAAATTTGGGTGAGTTTATTCTGAGCTAAAATCTGAAGACCATGGCCAGGGGCCTTTCTTCCCGAGGGAAGAAAGGGCACCAAAGAAGTGAGGTATACAGAGTGGTTATATACCCCCAAAGAGGATGCTTTACATATGATTGAAATGTCCCTCCCACAATAGTCACAAGATTGCCCTGTCAGCAGAGCACTTGATGGACACAGCAGGTAGTGGGTCTGCTATCTTCGTGGGAGCAGCAGGAAGCATGTCTGTTGTGTGGAGCTGGGTGGTTACAGGTGAGCACAGCAATCAGTTCCTAGCCTACGAAAAGATGCTTAATCCTTAAGGAAATGCCAACGTTGGAGGGGGAGGGAAGTTGCACCTTTATCTCAAGGGCCTTTGTTCTTGCCATAGGGAATGTCTAAAGCAGATATACAATGCGTGCTCAATGGCCACAGTCAGGCCCTTTTGGAAAAACAAGGTCAGGCCGAATTAGGTTTACACCAAATGGCTTCCTCACATACTCCAATATATCCTATTGCTTGTCATTTCTATTTGTCACTCATTATGTGAACTTACTTAGGCAATCATTAAAGCGCTATGAAAAATGCTAAAAGAACAAGAAGTCCATGTTGATCAAATATTTATTTAACCTGAACAGCTGGTTAAATGAGGCTGGTAGGGTTCTGAATCAGCAGATCCTGAGATGAGGGTTAATGTGCAAGTGGTTTTAAGAAAGTACTCCCTGGTAAAACGTGTAAGGAACTAAGAGAAGGTTGGAGGAGGGGTGACCTCAAGCAAGGTTGAGATTTCAGGTACAGTCCCAGCAATAGCCTAGGAAGCACTGGAAGATATATTACACTTTCAGAATGTATTCACCCTGAAGGCAAGGCAGCTGGGCTTTCATACTGCTGGGTCAGCCTGTCACTGGTGCCTGGTTGGGATACACAAGCTCCCTGGCACTTCTGTGAGCCAAGGTGTGGCAAGAGGCTCCACGATCCAAAGGCAGTCCTCTGAAAGTTGCAGGTACCCACCAGTAGAAGCAAAGTGTGTACAAGGGGAGGAAATTGGTACCCAGAAGGTAAAATGCATATGAGGGATCTGAGCAGAGCACCCACTGTATTCCCTTAGTTTGCAAATGCCAATATTAAGGACTAGCAATTTAGATGAGCTTGCCCAAGGTCACACAGCATATTAATGGTAGACTTGATGGTCTAACCCAACATTCCCAGCTCAGCATTCCTTTCACATCACCAGGATGATGGTAGGTCTCTTATACTGTAAGTCTTGGTATTATTATACACAATCTGTATCCTAGACTGGTTGCTTATTCATGCCTAAGAAAATATCCTACCCTTATACAAATTGATATGTACCCATCACAGCAACAGTACATTTTTTGTAATGCTATAAATAACTTAAGCAGTTGCTGCCAGCAGATCCCCCTGTTAACACTGCAGTGAGTGGAAATGCTGTCCTTACTCTTAAATGATAAAAGGAAGGAGGAATGAGAGATGCTCCTTTGAATGTAAGAATTTTAGAGAAATAAGTATTTCTAAAATGCTTGCAAGAGTCCATATTTATTAGGCATTTACTCAGCATCCATAAATACAGACCACAATAATTACACTGAAAATAAGAAAAGAATCTTCAACATGATGAACATGAACAAATAGCCAAATAATCTTGCTGCGTGGAGCTGCCAAATCTTGCTGCTTCATATTAAATGAAAAAAAGCACCCCTCTGGCTCAGAAATGAAGAGTATGGAATTTTGTTATTTATATCACCAAGAAACGAGTGATTTACACTGGTCTGAAATGGGGGGAACTACGTTTTCACAGGCTTTCAGAGATTTTTTTTAAGGGTCCATGAGAATCCACACATGAGCTGCTATCATAACACGGCTGTGGAGAAGCTGCCTTCTGAAGGATGCCCGCCTCATCGATGCCCCTCCTGATGTGCCCAGCAAATGTCTGGGCTCTTCTCCCTTCACGCAAAATGATAATGACTTAATTATAGATGACAAATGATTACCATTTTGTATCCTGCGAGTTCATCCTCAAATACTCACAGAAGAATCTCAATCAAAAGAAACCCAGTTGAGAAACATGGACCATTTTCCAATACAAGGCTGGCACAATCACTCTACCCTTATACCTTCCTTTTTCTTCACCCATGGATAATTGGAAATAGTGGAGCCTGACAAATGTCTCTCCTCAAAGATTTAAAAGATTCCTACAACAAAGAGGAACTAGATATACCTGCTGTCACCTCAGAAGACACCAGAATCTAGATGGAGAGAAAAAAGAAAAGAGGGAAGCTGTTTTAAGTTCCATACTACCACATTCAACAATTAGGACCCACTCAGTTACAAAATGGAAGTCCTATTCCCAAGATCACCCAATATATTCTGTGCTACATGCCTCCTATATCATTGTTCAACAATTCTGCAAGTTTTATATTATGCCCACTTCCTATAACAGTAAAAAATATAGCTTGTAAAGATGAAAACCAAGATTTCTTGGACATTAATGCCCCAAATCTTGTCCTGATTTTCTCCTCCCCTAAAACACACACACAGCCAGGTCATAAGACTAGGACCTCCGCTGTGGGATTGCCTTCCTAAAAAGAGACTGATAGAAAGAAGCAAAAAGAAAAGAGAGATTATGCAAGGACAAACTAAGTGACTCCAAGGCAGATGTCAGGTGAAAAGTAAGAGGATTTTTGTCCACAGATGAGCAGGGACTTACCATAGGGAGGAAACAGCCAGAGTAAGGAGGATATGGACATGAAGGAGGCAGTGAATAGGCAAACATCCTCATGGACTGTCCCCTCAGAGGTATTTGTTCATACCTTAGAACATTTAAAAATTGATCAAGAAAAAAAATTGATCAAGTGCTTTAAATGTGTTACACCACAGCTCTGAAATGAATAGGGCCAGTGAAACAAACGGAAGAGGAAGTTTCCTCAATTTCTCCTGTCTGTTCATGTAATCATATCTCTTTTCTGGTGACATTTCCTTCCTTGTTCTGCCTTAAATGAGGAGTTAAACAGAAAGGCTAATCCAAGCTAAGTTTCTCTAACCTAACACACTCAAGTTAATAATAAAATACCTATAGGATTTTAAGCACTAAGGCAAGCTCATGGTAGTACTGAATTCATTTCAAACATTCAGTCCTTCCTCATATTTGTGTCTTTTCATACAAATTCTAGGGGACTTTCTTAGTTATTGCCTAAATTCAGCCTCAAAATAAGCCTATGGAGTCAAAAAGATTATTATTATTTCTGTTTCGCAGAAGGAAAAAAATGGAGCTTAAAGACGTAAAGAGGGAAACTTTTGACCTTCAAAGTTGACCAAATCTGGGAATGGTAAGTGTCTCGTCACTGGAGGAATGCAAATAGACTAAATGAAGAGTGAAGACTCTTTCCAATGCTTAGATTGGTGGTTATTTGGTCTAATGTTTTAGCGGAAGGGTGATAATTAGTTTGTCATATGTATAAGGTTCTAGGTCATCAGCCCATGAGTCTGCCTCTCTCCCCTAAATTACCTTATTAATTGTCATGCTTCTGGACAAGAGTGGTCTTCCCTAATAACATTGTATTTAGTTATCAAATTCAAAATGGGCAATTTTGAGTAAAAATAACACTATAAATCTTAGGTTATTAATAAATTTTTTAAGAGAATGACACATTTAAGACATGTGTGTTAACTTAGATTTCCTTCAAAAATTCATAGACAATTACCCTTGAATAAGTGAGTTTAATGGAAATATCAGCTTGCATTTAATACCTGTTGATGCTGTAAAACAAATAAAATATATTAAATTATTGTAAAACAAATGAAAGTGAATATTAATAAAAATTACATTTTTAAAAATACTTGATTAGGACAAATTATATAAAGATGTATAAAGACCTAATTTTACTTAGATGTGCTTTCTTCATTTGTGTAATCCTGCTTCATTTATTCCTGGGGTTTCCTCCAACTTAAAGAAGGCAATACTGTTGAACACATCTTAACCTTTATCTTAGAATCAGATACATTGCAAATAACCTCAGGAATTTAGGTCAAAGAGTTTCCCAAAATGAACTAATTGTCATGATTATTCTCCCATAACAATGATAAATTTTAATTCTTTGCTATTTTTTGTTTTTATAGCCTCATTTTTATTTCTTGGCATATATCAAGGGAAAAGAGGGGAGATTTATAGTAATAAATGTCTGTATTAAAAAAGAGGAAAGACCTCCAATCAATGACCTCAATTTCCTTGTTAAGGAACTGAATTTAAACATCAAACTAAACACAAAGTAAGAAAAGAAAGGAAATAATAAAGATCAAAACAGAAATAAATGATAGAAAACAGAAGAATAACATCAGAGAAAGGTAAATGAAACTAGGAGACAAATTTCTGAGATCAATAAGATTGATAAACTTATAACTAGATTGATCAAGAAAAACAGGGAAAAGAGACACAAATTACCAACATCTGAAGTAAGAGAGGTGACAGCACTACAGATTCTGCAGGTATTAAAAAAGATAATAATGTAATGTTATGGACAAACTAAGGCCAATACACCTGATAACTTAGATGAAATGAAAAAATTCATCAAAAGACACAAATTATCAAAGCTCATTCAAGAAAAAAGAGAGAACCTGATAGTCTACATCTATTAAGGAAACTGAATTTGTAGTTTAAAATCTTTCAGTAAAACTAACTGTAGGCTCAGAAGGGCTTATTGGTGAATACTACCAAACAGGAAGAAATAATGCCAATTCTACACGAAGTCTTCCAAGAAATTAAAGAGAAAGGAATATTTCACAACTCATTCTATAAGGCCAGTATTAACCTAATAACAGAAGCAGAGACATTACAAGAAAAGAAAACCACAGATCAATATTCCTTGTGATCATAGATGTAAAAATTCTTAAAGTTTTAACAAATTAAAACAAAAATACATTAAAAGTATACTATATCATAACCAACCGAGATTTACCCTAGGAATGCAGTGTTGGTGTAACATTAAAATCACTCAATGTATTCACCGTACAAACAAATAGAAAAAAAGAGAGAGAGAAGGCAGATGATTCTCTCAGTAGATGCAGAAGCAGCATTTGCCAAAAATCTAATATCCCTTCCTGATGAAAACTTTCAGAAAACTAGAAATAGAAAAGAACTTCCTCAAGGTGACATAGGGCATCTATGGAAAACCTACAGCTAGCATCGTACTTAACGGTGAATGTCTGACTGCTTTTCCTCTAAGGGCAAGAACAAGACAAAGATGTCTCCTCTCACCGTTTCCATTTAACATTGCACTGGACGTTCTAAATCAGTGAAATAAGGCAAAAAGATCATAAATTTAAAACATGCAGATTGAAAAGAAAGAAATAAAACTGCCTTTACTCATAGTTTTTTAAAAAGTGAAACATATAGCTATCAGAGAATCAAGCCATCTCACCACTAGGCATTTACCCAAGACAAATGGAGTATATGTCCAGGGGCTGGCCCGGTGGTGTAGTACTCAAGTTTGCACGTTCTGCTTCAGCAGCCTGGGGTTTGCTAGTTCAGATCCTGGGTGTGGAGCTGCACACCACTCATCAAGACATGTGGTGGTGGCATCCCACATAGAAGAACTAGAAGGACTTACAACTAGGATACAGCTATGTATTGGCACTTTGGGGAGAAGAAGGGAAAAAGAGAGGAAGATTGGCAACAGATGTTAGCTCAGGGCCAATATTCCTCACCAAAAGAAGCATATGTGCATACAAAGACTTATACACCAATGTTCATAGTAGTTTACTTGTAATAAACTAAAATTGGAAAAGACTCAAATGTACACCAACAGACAAATGGTTAAACAAATCATGGGTATATCCATATAATGGAATCCTACTCAACAATAAAAATGAATGAACTATTTACACACACAAAAACATAGACGAATCTCAAAATTATTCTGAGTGAAAGAAGCTGGACAAAAAACAATACACATAGTATGACTCCATTTCTATAAAACTCTAGAAAATGCAAACAAATCTCTAGTGCCAGAGAGCAGATCAGTCATACCTGAGTGGAAGAACCAGAGAATGGTGAGAGGGAGGGTTTCCAAGGGGGTTTATATATCTGTTCACTATGTTGATTGTGGTGATGCTTTCACAGGTTTATACATTTGTCAAAACTGATTAAGTTGTATACTTTAGTATGTGTAATTTATTTTGTGTCAGTTATGGCTCAATAAAGCTACTTATATTTGTTTTTTAAATTAAAAAAGAAGGATAAAAGAAAGGGAAAGTTGAACTGCTAGGGGTAAATAGAGGAACACAACAGAGCACCCTTTGATAGTCTATGATGCTCTGCCCTAGCCCCCAACAAAATAAAGGGGTTGTTTGGTAAACAAGTATATTTTTAATATTTTAGGGAAAGTTACATATGAGCTTGCCAAGTGATATATCATCTTGCTTTAATATCACAAACATATTTATGTGACTGAGCTCTAATTGATAACATTAGTCTATCTAGAAAACGGCACTCAAAAGAGTTCAAGGTTACCAATAGGAACACGCAGTACATTTTGCAATACACTGAAGGCAAACTCAAGTTTTTGGAAGGATATGAAGAACTTAAAATTCACTGGTTGGGTTGAATATCTTTAAGTTAGGACCTCTGTAGCATTGCTCTAGCTTAGAAAGCTCTAATACCCTTTGGCATGAAAATGTAATTTCATAACAATTTTAGACCTGACCTGAAATGCCAAGATCACTTTCCAAATGAAACTTTTCTGGACTAAGTTCTCAAGTGAGAGTGGCAATGACCAAAACATCCTTTTATTTAACTTAAGGATTCAGAACCTACTGTGATTCTAAACCAGTTCTAGCCTTTGTGGATGCATTAATCTTATTCTCTCTCTTGACTCTTGACTACTGAGTATAGCCACAGGAAGTTTAATTGGAAGGGATGATAGGAGCCAAGTTGCCCAAGTCTTTCATTTTAGAGATAAGATAGTCAGAAAGGGGAAGTGATTGTTTCCAGGTCACAGGGTGAGTCCGGCAGGTTTAGATCAGGAATTTCGATCTCCTTATTCTCAGTTCAAAGATCATCACCAGATCTCTTACCATCTCCACTCACTACCAAAAACACACACTCATACACACACAGACACACACATTCTGACATTTTCAAGGTAAAAATCTTGATCTGAAAATAATAGCATTATTTCCTATCCAGTAATTTAATGTGAGAGAGCATTCTCACTCTCTCACTCTTTTGTTTTTCTCATGCAAATAATTCCACCAAGATAAACTATGCTGAGGTCTGGGGTAGAGCCAGCCTAACTTGAGAACTTTTCAAGTTCTTGTCATCCCCAATACGCTACTGTGCCGTTTTCTTCTCAATGTGTGAATAGACATGTGACAATTACCATGTCTGGTATCTGACTTCACACATATGTGGCCCATCTTAAAGAGGAAATAAACATAAAGACATGTAAAGTATTGACAAGCCCTGGTATATCTCTGTTATAGATTTAATGGAGCTGAGATATGCAAGGTGATTAGAGTCTTAGGATTGCTCTTAGTGTGATGACAATTTATTTTAAATCACAACTTGATGAGATCTGTGAAATTTCACTGAAGACCATAGCTGAGATACCATCTCATCATTAAAACTCTATTTCCAAAATTCAATCTATGTTAAAACCTACTTTTATACAAGAGATGAAATGGATATGAGAAAATTGTCACTGGCTTCAACCCAACACCCTTAAATCAACGAAGTTGAATTCTCCATAATCTCCAGTGGCTTCTCGCCAAGGGATTGAGTTTTTTCCAAAATGCCTTTAAGCGATTTTCTTGGACCTTTTGGATTTCCCTGATTTTGTCTGGACGCTTTGCCTCAGGTCAGGACCTCCACAGACAAAGAATTTTTGTTTTTTTTCACATCTACTCCCTCCCCTTGACCATAATGGATTAGGCTTCCCTAGATTTAATGCCATGTGTTCCCAAGCACTCGGTGTGTGTGAAACAACTGGTTCTGAACTTTGATAGCCTTGGAAAATTACTGTACCTGACCCCAGTACTGGCCACCTAGGCCCCAGTACTGCATCTCAGGCCTTACTGAATTGCCTTTAGGCTATTCAAGGAGGTTTCTAGGTGTGATCTCAAAGTGTATAAACAATGAAAGCCCTTGAGAGCCCCCAATTTTAAACATATTGTAGTATTCTTATGTCAGCTAAATACACCTTGGTATGAAAACCATATAACTGAGTGATGCAGGGTGTGTACATAATACAGGAATTGTCTCCTATGTAAAGATCTTCAAGCCTGCGTGGCCTAGCAGAACAATCCCTACCCTGGAAATCAGGGGTCCTGGGTCCTAGGCCCAGCTCTTCCACCAACTAGTTTGTATCTCAAAAAGTTGGCCTATAGGATAAGGGCCAGGCAGCATTCCACGGACAGGTGGGAGGCACAGATGCAAATATGGGAGTAAATGGGAGATAATACACAAAGAGATGGGAGGGAGGGAGGGTCAGTGCTGGGGGCAAAGACCTTTGAGTCAGACCTGGGTTCAAATTTTATCTGCTTAGTTTATTTCTTTGCACAATTTATTAAATATTTTGTGTTTCTCTATAAAATGGGCAAATAATAACCATATCAGGGTTTCTTGTGAAGGTAAAATGAAAAACTGATGGTTTCAGGCTTTGCTCTTCCTAAAAGGCAATAGATGCCCTGTACCAGAGTTTGACATGAGAGCAACATGAGATGTGCAAACGGCATTAGGGGGAAAAATGGTAGTGTTTGATCATTTATTCCCCACCCATGTCCATCCTCTAAAGAAGGTTGGAGAAGCTGAGAATAAGAAAATAGTCCTTTCGAGAGATTAGCACTGCAGGAAGGGCAGAAGTGCCGGCCCTACTTCAAGCCTAGGGAAAGGAGCTTTCAAGATACCACATGGTCAACATGTTTGTCTTCTGAAGTTTGGGAGACAGACAGACTCGTATTTGACCCACAGACAGAGGCAGAGAAATGCAAATGGAGAAAATGCATCTGGCTGGCCAGCTAGGCTCAAGACAGAGCAAGTGGCTGCAGCACTGACTTCCTTGTCAAGGGAAGTGAGATTGTTTGAGACAGTCCATTTGTATTCTGTACATGGGGCAGAATATCTTGTCCAAATGGCATCTGTGGGGCTCAGGAGACTCAGCATGAAGAATATGCTCTGCTGAAGTTTAGAAGCTACAGAAGGAGTTGTAAGTGAGCAGACAGAAGGAAATATATCAGCCAGCACTAAGCGAACTTGCGTGATCCCCACTGAAGGAGGAAACAGGTTTCAGAAGACCCATAAACATGCTCCCATGAGAACAAATAACTAAACACCCATGAAGCTCAGGAAGCCTGAATCCAGCTCATAATAACATTAATCAAAAAGGAAATTTCCAGCACCCTCTTCCTTTCCTGCTTTCATCACTCTCCCATCAGAACCATTAGATAAACCAATATTTAGAACAAGTTCAAATTTTTGATGGAGATGGAGAATGAAAAATTTCACACATATGTATATATGAAATTCTATATAATAGTATATATATAATTATATATGTAATTTTTAAAGATATTGGAGCTTTACACCCACATTTTAAGCAATTTCTGAGAGTATACTTTACGTGGGTATAAACATATCTACTATCTACCTCTGTAAACAATAAAAATGAAACATACTTTTTATTGACTATGGCCCAATATTTAAATAAATAAATGATTAGCAACCACGCCAGTTATTCAGTCCAGGCTCCTGGTTGGATGCTTCTGCTTGAATGCCCTGATGAAAAGGTGATCACTGCCTTAGGAAATCAATGGTTTGTTATATTTCCAGGTCACTCTAATATTTGTACTTTTTCTCATACCAATATGGTGGTGGCAACATTACAAAGGGCTCTAGGGACAAAGCACTGGATAAAATCACGGCTTTACTACTCAAGCAGGCAGGTCCTTGAGCAAGTTGTTTATATCTCTGTGATGTGGTTTTCTCAAATTAAAAATGGGGATAATAGCAGTACCTCCTTCCTAGGGTTGATGCAAGGATCGAGTGAGTTAACAGATGTAAGAAATTTAGAACAATACCTGTTTCATAGGGAAGTGTTATCAATACACTTACTTTTGTTATTAAATAAGAAATAGCCTGTATTGAAAGTTATCTATCTATCAGATACTGTTTTATGTGATTTATAAATTTTGTTTCATTCAATCTTCACAATAACCCTATGACGAAGGTATTCTTATCATCTCCTTTTCAGATGAAGATACCAAGACAGACAGGTTCAAAGCTGGTTCAAAGCTGGTCCAAGTTTGCAACTGATCAAGCTGGGATTTCAACCCCAGGCAGTATCACTTTTGAGCCCATCCTTGTAACCACTATGTTAGATCACGGTTATTATGGAATTAATTTTATTTATGCTCTATGGGCCTAAATAACATTAGTCAACCAATTTCTGTCTGTAAACTTCATGATGAAATTCTTAAAAACAGTTAAGGTGGAACAGTTGAGGCCATGTTATTTCTCTGTGTATGGAAACAACATGGCCTCATATTTCAATCCTGTGTTAGTTCTATTTGTTTTGTTTAGTTTTCTATTTCATTCTTCAATTTCAGACTTCAAGTCTGTCATCCATTCTCTCTTCTAAACCTGCAAACATTCTTCTATAGCTCCCTTTCGATGTTCTGAGTGTCCTACTTTGTACCACTGTTAGTATTTTTACATATGTCAAGTTTTTCTAACTTTATGCTAAGATTTTTGAAGATAAAACTATGTGTTCTACATTTTTCCAGCTACAGAGCACACTACAGTGCTTCATCTGTATCAACTAATCAATAAATACTCAGTGAAGACAACACAGTTATCAATCCTTTTCACATTTTGTGCTTTAAATGTCATCTGGTTTAGGAAATCTGGAAACCAAGGTTACTTGAATTTGTACCAACAAAGAATCAATAATTTCTGAATGAATTTTCCCTTTTATATATTAAATTTATATAGGTTTTCAGAGTATTATTTTCTTATTTCTGAATTCACACTTTTGTTATAGAAGTTTCAGATTGCTCCAAATCAAATTTTCAATAAACAGAGCCTCCATTGTACAAACAACCCTCAATATCACTTATCTCTGGAGAGGCAATGCTATCTTATGGAAAGATCACTGAATGATGAGACCAGGTTAAGACAACATGAACAAAGGAAAACAAGCAAGCAAAAATCTCACTAACATTTGTCTTTGCTATAGTGTAATATACACAAGTATACATGCATCAGAGGATAGAAGGGGCATGTCAATGACAGACATTTATATTTGTGGTGTGACAATAAAATGGATAAAATTTTCTTCTTATGATTTACTTCTTGTTAGTACTGTTCATGCTGTATTACATTTTTTAAAACAGAAGTCTGCATTAGGTATCAAAAGACCATGGTAAAATAACAAACACTGTACAATCCCTTATTGTTCCCAAGTTCTGGGTCCCCAAATGTAAAAGGGAGCAACTATAAAGCCTAGAAAGGGATATGATTTTCCATAGGCCTGTTGCCAGTATTAAATGAGCTAATTTAAATGAAAAGATTTCATAAGTGATTTACAATTTTACAAATTAAAGACTATTATATTTAGCCCAATTATGATCAATATGACTACATTATGATCAACATATGTATCTGCCTAGTAGCAACTGTAAATAAAAGATGTATTTCCCCTACAACAGAATACCGTGTTCTATATTTGATTGAGAGAAAGGGATAAAATGTGTGAACAGCATGACTGCCTCACGTACAGCAAGGCAGTGCCACACATTTTTTTCCAAGAAATGTTTGCAACATTTTAAAAGGCACATCTAAAAACAAAATCATACATAATTAAGATAAAATGTTATAAATAGGTACATACTATCGACCAACAAGCCTGATATGACTTGAGTCCAACAACACTCTCAAGGAAAATCATGAACATAATGAAAAGATATTAAAAAGAATCAAATGAAACCTTAATAAGTAAAAATGCAATATCTGAAGTTACAAAAATTAACAGGATAGGATTTACAGGAAATTAAATATTTCAGAGGAAAAAAATCAGTAAACTTGAAGATTTGGCAATAATAACCACTGAAAATAAAGTATTAAGAAAAAAATAAACCACAAAAGATAAATATAGCTTCAATAAGCTCTGGGAAAATTTCAAGTAGTCTGAAATGTCTAACTGAGTCCCAGAAAGGGAGAAGGAACAGAAAAATATGTGAAGAAATGATGGCTGAAGGTTATCAACATTTTATTAAAACCATAAAACCATAGATCCAAGAAGTCTAATGAACTCCACAGAAGAAGCATAAAGAAATCCATACTAAAAGACATCATAATCAACTTATTGAGTTCCAGCAATAAAGATGAAAATCCTAAAAACAGCTTTGTTTCTATACACAGAAAGAAAGATAAGAATGACCACGAAAATTATTCAACAAAAGGATAGTAAAATGGTATCTCTAAAGTGCTAAAAGGAAAAACAAAGGATCAAACTATAATTCTAAATCTAGCCAAAATATCTTTTAAAAAACAGACGTGCATCAGACAATCATCATCTGTTCTGAGTGAATGCCAGTATACCCAGGTGAACACAGGGCATCTGGATGAACATCCTGGCACTCAAGGCTTCCATGATGGATAAAACAATAGTAATAAGTAATAAACAACAATAAAGTGCTATTATCTGAACCATCTTTTACACATTGGAAAATGATCATCTTATTAATTGGTTAATTTAAAAATCTATTCAATTGTTCAACAAATCTTTAGTAAGTGCTGTCAATGTGCCAGCTACTGTATAAAAACACTAGGAAATAAAGTAAACAAAGCACAGTCTCTGTCCTCAAAGAGCTTATAGGTTAGCACAGAAGACAGAAATATAGGCAGAGGTTTATAATATGGTGTGATAGATATGATGATGGAAGTTTACTCAAAGAGTTATGGGAACCAAATGGAAAGCACTCAACTCAGACTGAAAAGGCATGTGAAAGGACACTTTTATAGCATCTGTTGGTTTGTAAACTGGCCCTGCACATGGAGGACAAGGAGAAACTGAAGAAAGAGGCAGAATAAGCAAGGGAACTTACCTATGAGGCTTGTCTCGGGTGGCCACAAGATGACTAGATCGCCACACCCACCTGTCAGAATCTTAAAAGTTTGTGTAGAAGCCCTAACTGGGTTCAGTCATATATACTGTCCAGATGCTCTCAACAACACATTGCTCTCTAGAGGCTGCCTCCTGGAAAATGGCTTCTACTGTGGGAACTGTGGGCAGAACAGACATTCCATGGACAGTGGAGGGGGTAGGGAGCCTACGATTGCTGGAATCTAGATTGTGGGTCAACTGGCAGCTACATCCTCTCAATGACCACCTCCAACAGGATTGTAGGTTTCAAGGGAAATGAGGATTAAATACTTCCAAGGAGCTGAGATACAACATACGTAGAGCACAGAGACCTGAGGATAGTGGAATGTTTGAGCTCTACTTCAGCATGGTTAGAATTCATGATGCTAAAAGGCTTGGGTGAGATAGGAAGCACTAGAATTCATTAGGACATAAAATATGAAGACTCTAGTATGTCTTACTACAGTGTTTGACCTCTATTGTGAAGAAAATGGCCCTTCAAAGGGTCTAAGAAGGTGAGAGAATCATTAGGACTGTAATTTCAAAGTATTTGATAGCTACACAGAAATTTAGTGGAATAGAGTGATACTATCACTGCCTACAAACATGGGTTCTTTACCTGCCACACAAGAGGGGCCCAATAAAAACTGGAACTTCAGGCTTATGGCAAGGAAAGTGTTTTTATTTTGGGTGATATCAGCCAGGAGATGAGAGTGAGCCCTCAAATTTGTCTCATTTTGTCTCGTCTCCCCAAAAGAGGGGAGGTGAGGGGTTTTAAAGGTTTGTGAAGAGTGTGGCTGCTTGTAGAGAGGTGGGGGTAGTCAGTGGCCTTGCTGGTCGGAGCTTTCCCACCAGCTTGCATTCAGCCTTGGGGCACTGCTTGTAGGAAGGAGGAGGAGATGATATGGAATCCAGGTGGTTGTCCTTGGCCATGTCTGTCTCCATGGAGGATAGTGGATTCTGGAGCCAGGGAGCCATAGAGTAAGTAGGGAAGGAGTGTTTTGGTTTTCACCCCACATATGCTGGGTTTAATGTAGGGGATCTGAGATCAGGGCCTGCATCAATTCTGAACACAGTGAACAATTGATATGTTTTACCAACCATGAGAGAAATGAAAAGCCTTAAATGAAGACAAAGACATTGAGGATGGAATAAAGAGGGCAAATTCAGAAAAACTTGCCAGTAGATGTAGCTTTCTGTAGTCACTGCACCTATGCTGCTGATGATATTGAATATCAAGGGAATTTTCATTTCACTTACTTCTAGATAAGACAAGCACTTTCTTTGTGGATCCCTAGACCTTTCACTAAAGGAGCCCCTAAGCATTAAAATACATCATTCCATGCCTCATTCCTGTCAAGACTTCGTAGATAATAAAGGAGAACTTGTACACTTTAGGGCATTCAACTTAGACTGCTTAGGCTTAAATCATCTGACCTTTTCTTCTGCCTGCTGAATTGTGTTATGAACAAGCTCAGAACAATAATTTCTACCTCCTCTCCAGTTGCACAAATGTGAAACTGAGAAAGGGGTGGGGAGGAGGTTAGCAGCAGAAATTCCTCAGTTGGAAGGATGGAAGTAATTGAAGGAACCAAAAACTTTGTATTACTTAATTCCATCAAGGACTAATAGAACCACTTGTGACTTTTTAAAATAAAAATTGTGTGTTATGTACCAAAGAGGGTCATTCGTACACTATATCGTATCGTGTACTAACTCTGAAAACAGTCATTAATTAAGAACCTATTAAACATTGAGAGCTGATATGGAAACTGTTGCCATTTCTTTATTCTTCTTAAAGGGAATTAGAAGTAAATTTCCACTCCTATATTTATAAATACACTCCTATACTCAGCACTTTACCTGTGTAAAACCTAGAATGAGGTGTAGGACTGGACACTGAAAGCTTTCTGTCTAACAGCAAGGAACTCAGGAGTGGGCTTCTGGGTCCTCAACTGCAAAGCAGAGGTTCAAAAGAGGTAATGAACTTCAAGAAGCATTTTTTAGCCTGTCCATGTTGGATGTGTAATTTCACTCTGATTAACAAATGTTCTTAACATCAAAGGTGCTCTAGACATAAGTGCATTATAACTGAAATACATGGCCAGGAGTTCAAATATCTGGGCTACAACCTTCTGTGATTGAAGGCAGGGTAGTTGGAAAAGGCCTGAGTGCTAGCCAGACCAAGGCTAGAGTATTTATACACTTCTGGGGTGAGAACAGAAGGACTGTCCCTCCATTTCCAGAGAGACCTGTGAAAATGGTACAGATCTCAGAGGGCCCGCCCTTCTTATCCTTCTAAAGCCCCAGAGTCTTTCCTCATCCACTCCCACCCACGGCATCCTATTCATATCTTTATATTTTGTCTGACACTGGGACACTTTTCATTCTTTTTATATTTTCCTTGCCTTAAAAAAAAATCAGAATCTGATATAAAGCTATTAAATTCCCTGAGGGCAGCAAGACTCTGCCCAGCTTCCTTTTCCACCCATACCAACTACATAGTCTTTTAGAGAGGGTACTCATAACCATGCTTTAAATGAGTGCATAAATTAATACATTAATTAATTAAAGCATTGATTTGGAAAGTGGGGGAGTATAAAAAATAAAAAGAAAGTAAAATAGAAAGATAATTTATTCTGAGAAGACCCAAAGGCCAATAGTTAGATGTTACAGGAAGGAACATATTGGCTCATTATAATACTTTGCATTCATTTCTAAAACATAAGTATATCCAAGAATACTTTACAGGGCAGTTAGCTCCTAGACATTAAAAGACCTCAAACAGATAATGTCTGAATTGTCAGCAGATTTCCTCAGAAGTCGCATGAGGTCGACCTGAAGGCCCACTCAAGACCTAAGTTCTATGATTCTTTGACTATTCCTCAGAGTAGATCGTGGGCTCTGGAGCATCTCAAACTCATCTTAAATTACAAAGGCAGCAGCACTGACCTTTTGCTTTTTGCTACCTTTGGCTAATCCCTTTGGGGGAGAACCTCTTTTAGAGAATGCTTTGTCCAATTTTTCTACAATTGTTTCACTTGAGGACTTCCTTGGGCATCCAGGATCCACTATGCAGGACTAGTTTGTCATCCTGAAGGTGCAGCCATTCACAGTAGACAGACTTGCCAATGGGAGAAATGCTTTTGAGTTGTCTAGGTCTTTTTGAGTCAGCTCATAATTCACGTCCTTTGTGAGGTATTCCCAGGAGAGGCAGAGTGCTCTGAATTTGGGGTCTTTGTGACACTATAAACATGATTTTTTGTAGCACTTCTAATTTTCTACTACAATCGCACTCTTTCTTTCTACCATTATGGACTGTGTGCACCATGAGAAGCATCAGTGTCTCTTATTCATTCCTCTCTTCCCAGCTCAGTAACTGAGAGAGCAGTGCTCACTATCTGTTGACTTGATGAATGAACCTGCTTATTTAGAAAGATACACATTCTGAGATATTGTGATAACATCAAATTGACAAGCAGCATGTTCTTAGGAAAATGATATTTTTTGAAGATAATCTAATCTACATCTGCTTTGAGCAAAACAGAAGAAAAAGGAGAGGATGGAGTTAGTGGGTTTTTTTTTTTTTTTTTTTTTGAGGAAGATTAGCCCTGAGCTAACTACTACCAATCCTCCTCTTTTTGTTGAGGAAGACTGGCCCTGAGCTAACATCCATGCCCATCTTCCTCAACTTTATATGTGGGACGCCTACCACAGCATGGCTTTTGCCAAGTGGTGCCATGTCCGCACCCAGGATCTGAACCAGCGAACCCCGGGCCACTGAGAAGTGGAATGTGCTCACTTAACCGCTGCACCACCGGACCGGCCCCCTGGAGTTAGTTTTGATGGAAAGATTGTTTACTTCAAGACTTAACTAGTGGTTAAGAATTGTGACTCTGAGACAATCTGCCTGGATTCAAATCCTGGCTCCGCTGCTGATTCTGCTTCTTGGGCAAGGTTCTTAATTTCTCTGTGCCTCCATTTCCTCATTTATAAATGAGATGCTAATAGGACCTAGGAGCATAGGGTTGTTGTACAGATTAAAAGAATAATAGACATAAAGCACTTCAAATAGTGCCTGGACAATAGCGCCGTTGTGAAGAGGTTTATATGCACTAGCTGTTGTTGGTGTTGTTATTTCACTGTTATAAAGTTACGGTACTCAAGAATGTGAGTCAGAAGGACCTCAGAGGTCAGCCAGTCTTGACCCTACATAGGAACAGGTTGTTTCTGTCTTTGGGATCACAGTAAAATTTCAGCCTCCACAAGTTCTGCAGTACCTTCAGTCCCTCACTACCAGCTTAACTGCTGTAGGGGGATGGTTTGTTGGAATCATTTCCAGAGCCTGCCCAGTGAGTACTTCTTTCAGCTTCTACCTCTCCCTGAAGGATCAGGATGCCTTGGTCCTCAGGCTTTCTCTGTGGCCATGGCTCTGACGATGTCGTGGTGGAAAGCTTGATGGGAAAGCTAACAACCTTCCATCACGCTCTGTCCCCTTGGAGACAGATCCAACTTACAGGCACCCTCAGTACAGAGTGGGTAACGTGTCTTCTGCTTTTGATTGTAATAGTAACAGTTAACAGCGTTACCAATCATTATTATTCACTTTCAAACTTATACAAAATTTCATTATTTTCAAGGGGCATCTTTATAAGGCTCACATTTGATAGTTAACGACTTTCTGCAAACTCATGACTTGGACTCCTGGTTTCATATAAGAGGAAATAAACTCTGAGAGAGTTGAGATCGAAAACTTAATGGCAGAGCCATATCTTCTGGATCCCTGTCCAGTGCTCTTTCACTACGTATTTATTTCATGATCACCCAAGAAAGGAAAGAAACCAATTGCCTGAATGTTCTTTGGGCATCTGGGAGTTTGAAAGCCTGTGAGATGCACAGCATGTGCTCCAGCTAAAGACAGAATACAGGCTCATGTCCACAGCTGGAAGATCCATTGCAGAGCCTCTAATTGATCATTTGTGCACATTTTCCCCAAGAACAATTTGTTGTTTATGTGAAGGCCTCCTGCCAGGGTCAGAGGTCATCCAAAATGAACATATTTGATGAGTCTAACACCCTGACGGGAAATGCCAGACTTATGAATGAGAGAAAGTAGGAAAACAGCGAGCATTGTTCTAAGTGCTTAAATATGTGAACTCCTTTTCTTCTTCTCATAACATCCCGGAAAGCTGGAAATTAATAGGTTTTTAATTAATGGCTATTTTTAGAGTTAGCACACAATGTGATATGGTATGCAAATTACTCTCTTTGGTACTTGATAGATGATTTTTATTTTAAAAAGTCACCAGTGGTTCTATTATTCCTTGATGCAATTAAATAATACAAAGTTTTTGGTTCCTTCTCATAAATCCATGGAAACCAAAGCCAAAAAAAATTGAGCACTTACCCAAGATTATGTACTATGTAACTGGTGGAGTCTTATAGAATCTTTTATCTATTTTTATTTCTAGAAATTGAAATCTAAATAGAAGCATGCCTGGAATATGCTGTCTGTGGGTTTTTGTGGCTCAGATTTAGCCATAACATATTCTTCATGCTATGTTTCGTTTGTTTTTTTAACATCTTGGATAGTCTACTGTTTTATAGGTAAAACTCTCAGAGAATGTTCCCACATTCAATAAGTTTTACAAATAAAGATTTAAATTTAAAGTTCTTAATTTCTTATAATTAAAATCTTTACTTATAGAAAAATAAAACATTATAAAAGAGGACTTTTCAAGACTGAGTTTCTCAGATGCTCTCAAGGGCTTTGTCATTGATTATTAACAATATCAACTCTCTACGGCCTGCTTCCCACTCACTCACTAAGCTCTGGAAACTCTGAGATGCTCTTGTCAGCCCCAAGAGCTTCATAGTATTTAGATATGCCAGGCCTAAGTGCTGAGCTGGGGAGATTTTGGCATACGGGATTGGATTCCTCATTGGGGCTGCAAGAGTGCCTTGGAGGGTGTGAGTTCTGTCATGCTGCAATTGCAAGTAAGGAAGCAGGGAATTCTCCTCATGAGTGTGGAAAGGCAAGGACGCCAGGCTCAGAAGGAAGGCATGGCACAGAGAACGTGGTGAAGATGAGAGCTAGAAGGGTGGCTCTGAGTGTATCTCATGTGAGATCCCTTAGTATTCTGATTTTAAACAAGTGCCTCAAAAAAAGAAAACATGACTTTCAAAGTAAGAAAGAGCCTTTGTTTTGATAAGAATTACAATAAATGATGTGGATTAGAGGATCCAGCTTTGAGCAGGAACAAGCACAGGCAGGGCCAGTGTTTTCCAGTACAGGAGCAATCAAGTGATGGAGGCAGCAAATCAAACTAAGTAACTAGGAGCTGGTGAGAACCAGGTAAGCCACCAGACCATGAAGATGGAGTCATCAAGAAGAAAGCCTAGAGAAAGGCAGAAGTACAGGCAGACAGACAGGCTGATAGATAGTCCATTTATGAATATGCAGTAGATTACCAGGTATGATGATAAGTACACACACCATAGCCACTGAACTCTTCAAGCAAATGGTCTGGTGGGGGAGACAGAATAACCAAAACATTTACACCATCAGTATAAAACCACAATTCTGGTAAGTAATAAGGAGAGTTTCAAGATACTGTGAGAATACTTGATAGAAGATTTGACCTAGCCAGGAAGGTCACGGAAATGTTGCCAGAGACATTGACACTTGTGCTGAAATCAGAAGGAAGATTAGAAATTAGACAAAAGGGGAAAAGAAGAACTTTAAGGTGAAGAAACTTCTAAGGGCACAGCCCCTATGGAAGGAGGGGTACATGAGGAGACGGCTTGGGTGGCTAGAACAGAGAGAAAAGAGGGCATTATGCTTAGAGATGAAGCTGGAATCACATTCAGGGCTCTTTTGGGCATGCAAAGTGGTCACAGTAAGGAGTTTGCTGTATGTCTGAAGTGCAACGGAAGACATAGAAGTATAAGCAGAGGCAGGGGATGGGGTGAAGGAGCACCAATCTGATTTGTGATGTGAAAAGATCTCTCCGAAATGTGCATGATGGACTGGAAGGGACCAAAGCATTTGTCTATGCAAGTTAAGAGATAATTAATGCAGTAGTCTACATCTAGGTGAAGGGGGCTCACACTAGGTAGAAGGAAAGAATTGGGCAGATTCACATCAATGGAAAGAAATCCTGTTGCCCCAATTTGCTGACATTACACAACCACAGCTTAAACTAGCTTAGACAATTTGGTCATATTAAACTTCCCCTTCCTATGGTTAGAAAAAATAACTTGGCAAAGACGTGGGGATATGACTAGAACTCATGAAGGTAATACTCCAGGATCTTCCTGGATCAGCCCAGAGCTGAAAGGAACTGAGAAGGAGTTGCCTGTACTTAGGGATTGCCAAGCATGAGGAAATAAAGGCTGTGGACTATATGACAAGTTTGTTATGAAATACTCGAGCCTTCCAGCATTAACTGGTGGGGGAAGATGTTAGATTGTAAGGAATTGAGAAGAGAAAAAGTAATGAAAATATAGAGACAAAATATATAAATTGATTATTATTCAAAATTTAAAGCAACCTTTCATTCCTATGATAAACCCTTTCTGGTCTTGATTTATTATCCGTTTTATACGTCAATGATTTTGATTTGCTCTTTGGTTAGATTTTTGTAATCTGTGTTCATGAGGGATGTTTGCCTTTAATTCCTTGTGCTTTTCCATCTTTTGTTTATAATCTATGTGTCAGGTTTTATCATCAGACTTAGATTAGCCTCTTAAAATAAATTCATTAGTGTTCTCTCTTCCTCCATTTTCTGAAAGAGTTTGTGTAAGATTGTTTTTCTTCCTTCCTTAAATGATGACATTCACCATTTAGAACCATCTGGATCTCAAGTGTCTTTTTGTTTTGTTTTTATGCAAGTGTTTTGTTTGTAGCATGTTTAATCCATTTTCTATGTTCAATCCATTGATAAAGTTCAACTTATGTTACTCATTTTATTATTAGTCATCTTGATTTTGTTTCTCTGTTCTTCCTTTCTACTTTCATTTGTATTTGAATAATTTTATGATTCAATTTTAATTTATTTATTTGACTGTTAACTATATCTTTTTGCATTTTTGGTAGTTGCTCTAGGGTTAGAAATATATATGATTTTCAGAGTTGGCTTAAAGTTAATTTTCTACTACTTCGTGTAAAATATATAAATTTTTCAATCCTATATGTCACATAGGTCCGTTTACCCCAACTTCCTTCCTTTATGCTGTAGTTGAAGAATGTCCTGAGGTTCTGGGAGTCATTAGCTTGGGAAATAAAGAAGAATATCTCTCAGAATATGTGACTGTGACACTCGTCAGCAAATTAGATATAAATTCCCCATTTGACAGATTCAGAGAGGTAAATTGATTTTCTCAACACGAAACAGCTAGCTGCTTGCCAATAATAACCCTGAATCCAGTCCAATGTGCTTGATAAAATTCTACAGGCACCATCTCCTCTGTGATAAGAGGAAATGAAGTATAAATAAAAACCTAGAAATATCCTGAAATGGAGAGGAAAGGGGAAGTGGGATGTCATCTACCTTCCTTGATGTGAAGTTCCTGATTCAAAGAATCCTATTCCAGCCTTGCACCTCAGGAAGAGCACAGGCTCTGAAGGCTGACAGACTTTGGTGAATTTGTTGATTGATGTCTTTACTTCTTTGTCCTCAACTGCAACAGAATAGTATTGTACACGAGTCTAGGAAAAGTAAATGCTTCTTGGTTAGTTGCCTATGGCAGGTTCTCATGGGGCAAACTGAAATGACTGAAGAAATAGCTTTCATTGCTCTCAGAAGATCAAATCTTTGCTTAAATGGTTTCCAGCTACTTTGAATGAGTGAAACAGACACTTTTCAGAGCCTATTTTTGCTTTGTTCCTTTGCCTTTTTTCCCCCAAATTATTAACAGTTCACAAAATGGTTCACAAGGAGACAGAGAGAGAATATGGATAATGCCAGCTAACTCTAGCACCTGTGGAAAGTATTAGCTAAGGAATAGGACTATTAAAAAAAAAGCATAATGGAATATGGGGGTGAACTGTCAAGATGGAAAACTTCCAGCTGGGTTTCAGTGGTCCCTATGGGTGCATTTCCAGGGAGACTTGCAGGCTCCCCAGCAGCTGGCTCTCAAGCCTTGGGTTACCTGCACCTGGGAGGAGTGTTTTCTGCTTGTCCAGGGATTGTTGACCAGTTATGGCCCAGAGCAACCCAGAGAACTTCTGCTCTACGCAGGGAGCTGCCACCACACCATCTCCTGTGAGGTCTCAATCCTTGTCTTGGAGAGGAACTCCTCATCCCCTTCCAAATTGATCCTCTCCATGTTTTTTTCTTTCAATTCTAAAATATTTTTCAAAGTTCTTTTTACCTCTTTATACTTATCCTCCCTATATTTATCAATAATGATTCTTTATATTAAATTTATCTCTTCCAATTGCTGTGCAGTTTATTTCTCTTGATTGGACCCTGATTGATACAGAGCCATAGACCTGAGATTAGCAAACCAGACTTGATTAAAGCTAGTGACTGTCAGGCTATTTCCAGAGAAGAGTTATAGGAAGAAATCAGAGTGCAAAATTAATTCAAGAAGGGGAAGAAAACTAGACAAAATTGGAGGCTCTTGGGATGCAGCCCAAGATTATAGAATGAGCAGGGAAAACCCTCAATCAAGCTTGGGAGAGTTGAAGTTGATGGAGACAAGCATCAGTAAATTGAAGTTGTATTCCCAACTATCAGGGTTTCTCCAACTGACAATAATAATATTTCCTATATTTGCGAAGGACAAGCATAAACAGCATAGCAATTAGCAATCAGGAAACAATTCTATGGTGTGGAAAAAATAAAATGAAATGAATTGATCAGTATTATAATATGAAGAAAAGTATACAATGCTGTAGAAATCAGTATTAGAGGAGATCCAAACCAACTTAGGAATGCAGGTACTCGAGCGGATAAGTCGTGGGCCTCAGGGATACAGGGATTCAGGGACTCGGGGATACAAAGCACCTGTTTGATGTTGTTGTTATTTGTTTGACTGTTTGTTTTAATGGGAGAGCAGATAGCTCTTCACAGCATATTATAACCATGTCAAAAAATTGATTTTGATGATATGGAAGCACTCTGGTGATTTCAGAAAGACTAAGGGAGGAGAATCCAGTAAAAGATGGGGCCCCTCCAGACACATAGAGTAGAAGCTCAGATGGTGCAGTTAGATATTAAGCAGAAAGGTGCCTGCTGAGGACTGAGGAACTTGAGGACATTCACAATCACAAATAACATTTCTATCTCTCCAGAAATTCCTATTGCTAGTTTGAATATCAATTGAAGGATAGAATTCTAAAGGTTCCAATGCGTGGGTTTGTAAAGCAGCCACTTCCTGAACTTCATTTGAAACTGAATAAATGAAGACTAGCACAACAGGCATGCTGAGAAAATAAGGAAATAGGTTTTTAATGGATTCTTTCTACCTTGAATAAAAAGCACTTCCATCTCTTTTTCAAAGCTTTATGTTTTAATTTGAAAAGCAATGTCTTTTAGTGTCATCAATGTTCACAAATATTCAGAAGGGGCTTGCAAAATATCAGCTTTCATACATGATTTCTTGGAGTCTTTCATGTGAGTACCTGATGTAGGTAAATGCTGAAAATGTTCGAGGCTGTGATTTGTGTCAGAAGAGGTACTGTGCCCCTAACCAATCTCGTTCTGAGCTGTTCAAACCTTGTCACTAGGGCCATCAAGTGATCAAAAATAACCCAGGTGTTGAGCTTCCAGTTAATAACTCCACTGGGTATAACCTTGTCAAAAACTCTACCAGCATGATTGTTTTTACTATTTCTTTGCTTTGTATTCTTTTTTCTTTTTAATCAACAGAGAAGTGATGGAAAGAACACTAAAGCAAATGTCAAGAGACCTGGGATCACACTTCAGCTCTGTTGTTACCTTGTTCTGTGACTTTGGAAGCCACCTTATCTCCCTGGGCCTTAGTTTCCTCAACCAAAAATATGGACAGTGATTTCATTTTTACATAGTTACAGGTATAAAGGTCATTTTTAAAAAAACATAGTGTTTCAGTGATGGAAAATTGTACTATTTTCCTGAGAGTAAAACAGAATAAGAAAATTTTATTTATTTAAGAAGACCTCCATTTTTTGACCAATAAAATAAATCTAAGACCAATCTTGCATGATTTCATTATACAAGAGGGAAAAGTGATTTGCAGAGAATCTACAAAAGCTTATTGGATGAATATTTACCACTTTCTCCCCATAACAAGGTAGTGGAAGGATGGCTGACTAGGGGTCAGTGAATAGGGTTGGAGGCTGCCTCTTTCACTGACCAGTAGAATGCTCTCCATCTTAGAGCTTTGGTCCTCCATGGGCATCCTGGAAGACTGGCTGGACCTGTGTGGTAGCTACAGATGCTGCCCTACCTGCCCAGTGCCTGGTGTCGTTCAGACGTAGGCTGGAATGCACAGGTCCTCCCCTTGAGTCTGTTCTCAGGACCACAGTGGCCACTCATTCTGTTCGTTGGTCACTGTAGTAGCAGTTCTCCGTCCGTGTCCACAGAGACCATGATGTCAGCCCCTGCTGTCTCCTCCTGCGTTCTTCATGGTGAATTCCTCTTGTGACTCTCACATGCACTCAAATATGTGGTAAAATCTTTCAAAAGTGCTAAGGAAATATAAATAACAGAAGAGAAAGAAGGGAAAACACACACAAAAAGACAGAGGGAGACAGCAATCCAGAGGCCACATCCAGAAACTACAAAGTCCAGACACAAAAATAAAGAAACGCTGACTCATGAGCTCAGTATGCTGAGATATAGGGAAAAGAGCAGAAACTTTGAGTCAGAAAAGACTCAGTTTATATCTTACCAGCAGAGTTCCCTTGGATGCGTTGATTAACTTACTGAGCTGGTTAACTCATCTGTAAAGTGGAGATGCTAACATATGTCACTTTGAAGATTAAATATGATGTTTTGCAAGGTGTCTGGAAGAGTTCCTGACACTTACGGAAGTGTCTGTAAATGTTGAACCTTCCTCATATTGTAGCCTAGGCCCTGACCTTTGATTTTTTCTTTTTTGTAATGCAAGTGCCCGATTTAAGCTTTGATTGCCTAGGCATCCACTTCAAAGAGTCATCCACCTCAAAGATGACTCTATGAAATAAACACCTTGACAGCCACACCAGTAGAGAACGAGCCCCCCTCCCCCAGCTCCTGTATTTTAGAGATCTTGGTTGATTTCTCAACAAGTGACCATTGGGCCTCTTGTTTTTTCTCTCCCTGCACTTTAGCTTTAAATTCCTGCTCTTATGTTTTCAATTCATTAATAAAAAGTGAACCTATGAAACTCTAGGCTCCCATCCTGGACCCCAATAAAAGCAGAACCCCAGGCCCGTGCATGCACTGACTCCTGTGCCCTTGCTGGCACACTCGCACCGTCTGTCTCTCTCTTTCTCCTTTCCTCCTTCTCTCCCTCCACCACCTCCCTATACAGCCCCGGGTGTGCCATGTAATTTCTAGGACCTGCAAGTAATAAAGCTTTTCTTCCAAAGTCCTGATGTTTATCGCTGAAGGCATCTTACAATCATAGTAAGAACCACAAGAGCCCGTCCAGCCACCACGTTGGTTATCAATAGGATGGTCCAGGCACACAATACATTTTATTATCCAAAGAAACCCAGAGTCTGTGAGGATAAACAGAAAGGCCTGCTTATATAATGCAAAGTGACAAGTTACTTCATTGCAAATAAGAACAAAGTATTGTAAGAATAGAAAAATGAGAGTCTTGAGGAATGAAATCTCAGCAATGAGAGAGAAAACACAACACCTGGTAAAGGGAAAAACAAGTCTGTGTTTCAGGCAAAACTAAGAGCAATGAGTTGCCGGGGTAACTGAAATGAAGATTTTGTTTGGGTTATCTTGGAGTGGGGCCAGGGGTGGGTTTGGGATGGGATTAGAGGGGGATTGAGTTGCCAAGAGATGACACTGTAAATCCGCAACAGCTACCCAGGCTTGGCCTACTCAGGAAAGAAGCTGAAATGCAGCATGAAGATATGGGAGGAAGAGGCTGAAAAGGTGGGTTGTCCTGAGTACATGAAGCAAGATGTATTAAAATATAAATAGCTTCCAACTCTCCATCTTTCTCAGTGTTCCAATCACTGCATCTTTGGGTTGTGACCCCTATGATTAATCTTTAATACAATCTTAGTGAGTCATGCATGAATTATGCATTTCCCTTTTTTTATTCCAACATAATCAGTTGAATAAAATTCAGGTCTCAAGTTTTACCATAATGTTCTAAGTCTAAGAATTTATCATCTTTTTTCGTTTTTTCATCCATTTCAAATCAATCCCATAGAGTTGGGTATTCAAAAATTCCTTCTATGTTTAGGACTTGGGAAACATATGATTGATAGAATAAAATAAATATACAACTATATTTTGTTTCCTACTTTTCTCATAAAAGTATATTCAGTAAGGGAATTTTTCAATTGCCATTTTATCAAAACTCAAGCAGTTCCACAAGTTTTATGATTACTCATAGAAAATAGGTTCTATGGTCATTTTTAATTGTCACTATATTCTCAATTCTACTAAAAAAATCATTCTCCAGATATTAATTACAACTTGGATAAATTGATTACCACTTATTTAAAGCTTCTCTTCTCTTAAACTTAAACTAGATAAAGATGGGAAGAAATCTAACCATTTTTTTTCCTGCCTTACTTACTCTCTTACTATTTGCTAGCTGCCCTGACTGAACCCTCTGGGCCTGAAAAGTGGGTAAAGCAGGGTAAAGGAGGAAGGTCTTCACGTCATCTTACGTCTCAGGATCTCTTGGCCTGGTAACCATTTATAGCTAACTATTTCTTTCTTTTTTTCCCCTGCTTTTTCTCCCCAAATCCCCCCAGTACATAGTTGTATATTTTAGTTGTGGGTCCTTCTAGCTGTGGCATGTGAGACGCCTCCTCAACGTGGCCTGACGAGCAATGCCATGTCCGCTCCCAGGATCCAAACTAGCGAAACCCTGGGCCTCTGAAGCGGAGCGCGTGAACATAACCACTCGGCCACGGGTCCAGCTGCATGCCCACCACCCCAAAGCTAACTATTTCTTTGGTTGGTTCTTAAGTGGATCCTTTGGAGAATCTCCTCTTGAACCCCTCCAACTGCTACTCCTGAAATGTGAGTGATGAAAACTACTCTTCCAGCTACTGCTTCTTCCTCAGACTCTGCTGTTATGAAAATCTCCTAGGAGTTTACTAGGCAAATTAGGTGGAGGGGGCACTTCAGGAAAGAGATCCATTGTGTGGAAAAGAATTCTAAGGGGGTGGTATGTTAGAGCCCAAGATGAGAGTAGCTCGAGATGAGATTAGAGAGAGCCAAAGACAGCCTATGAGATATTAAAGAAAAACAAAGGCCACCGAGTATTGAGGAACTATATCTCAGGCACTCCAGTTAGATTTTGACACATAATCCATTACAAAAAAAACATGAAAAAAGTGAACAGATTTTAAATAAGGGAGCTACTAATTAGATATTTTCTTGTTACACAAAACGAAGTGGTCTTTCTAAAATAGGAATCTGATCATATTATTTTCTAGTTTGGAACATTACACTCAAGATAAAAACCCAATACTTCTTGGAATATTATGGAAATTCATGATTGAGTCACTCCAACACCTAGGACAACCTCATTGATGACAGCTAAGTCTACTCGTAGGTTTCTTAAAAGGATTGAAGGAAGAAATCACTTTAAATTAGTGATTAATAAAATATTAGTTCTTATGATTCACTTGCCTTGCTCCTCTTGACTGCAGTCCTTTGCATACGTTATTCCCTCTGTCTAGAATACTCTTGACTCACCCCGTTCCATCCTACCTGCCTACTTCCACTTTGTCCTTTATTAAACTGGAGTACTCGCGGGAGCCTACGCTGACCTCTGAAGACCATATTGAGTGCCCTTCCTATGAACATAGTTTGCTGGCCTCTGTAATAACATTTATACATGTGATTATAATTACTTATTTACTTATCTTCCTCCCACAGGATAGTATAAGCATTCTAAGTTGAGAGAGAGTGTAACGTTAACCATTTTCCTCAGCATCCAGGCTTTCTCCTGGTGTGTAACAGGCATCCAAGAAACATTTGTTACATAAAAGGATCATAGATACATATATGTTTGAAAATTTTGGCCCTGTCACTTCCTTGCAGTGTGATTTTGGAGCAATTTCTTTCATGTTTTTCACATCTCCATTTCACTACTATAGAAAGAGAATAAATTATATCACTTTTAAAACTGTTGTAATGACTTAAGACGATGTATGAGCAGCATCTGTATGTGTTCAGTGTATATTAGTTTCCTCTCTTTCCTGGCCAATGCCCCCTTCCAGAGGGCTGGAGATAAGAAATTGCCTATGTTAAGTGTCTAACAAGTTGTCTGGAACATTGCTGGTGCTTATTAAAATGCCAGCTCCCTTCCTTGTGAATGAGGGACAGTTCATAATGCAGAGTGCTATTGAATACCTACCAAGTCTTTAACTCAAGATTGTTAAAGGTAATCTGGCCTAAATACTTTGTATCAACTTTATGTAAATAAAAGTCAGGAGACATATTCTATAGCTAAACCTCAGCCATTCTGGATTTATAAAACTATTTGTGTTTATATATTTCTAATTTTTATTGACAAAGAGAGAGTAGCTATCTGCTTTGTAACAAAGCCCAGCAGAAACAGCCGTCAACTCTGACCAACGCATTTTCATTGCATTCAGAAGGTATAATACCTGCTTCATACTTTCTCCTGGCTGGTAAAGCATAGATTGAACCTAATGACAGCACTTGGCCCAAACACATAGAATATTTCTCTCCATTGCCTTTTAATTATTTTGCCAATTACCTTTTAAATATGAATCCGAACTAGCATACAAAATGTTGCTCCTACGTCTTTGCCCCCACTTACACATGAAAACTGGATTTCCCCAAATACCACAACTTCTCCTCAACTCTGACTTTATGTGTGACATAGAAGCAGTGGTGTGTTGATAAATATTGATCAATGGGCCAGGAAGGGCAGGAGGGCTGATCTGCAGCATTTGCTGATTTCTGTGGCATAAATATTCCCACTTTGGCCAATTTCAAGCTACTCACCTGATACCAATGAATGCAGAGTTGAGAAGAGATGTTCAGTAATATCCATATATGGCACTTCCATCATACAGATTCAATCATTTAAACCACCTCATGAACCTATACAATAGTAAAGTATAATAAAATAAATTATTTAAGTGATGATTTTTGAGTATCTATTCATTTTGTTTTTAATATAAATTTTTTAACTGTAGTTTTCTATAAAATACTTTTTAGCAAAGGTGGTGTTTAACAAACAGATCACAAAATTCCTGAAAAATTTCACAACTGGATCTCAGCTCCAGCATTTATTGCCTAGAATCATGCCCTTCAGAGTAGGTCATAGTAAATGCTTACAAATGGTTTGCTGAGAGCAGTGGGAAGAAATATACAGCAAGTTGGTTCTATTCTCCTTCCTATGATATTTACTTTACATCAAATAAAAACAAGTGACATGACTGAAGACCACCTAAAAGGTGAGCTTTGAGCTGCTACAGAGGGAAAGAGACTGAGAATGCTCTGTGATTGGTCTGAAGTTTTTGATTAAAAAAAAGGAAACCAATTTGACACAGAACTACTACAGAGACCAAGAATGCTCTGTAATTTGGCTGAAGTTTTTTGACAAAAAAAGAAACCAATTTGACATAGTGCTACCAAGGATAATGAAAGTATGATTCACAGAAGAGACTCAGAAATTAACGGAAAGATCAGGATTATGAAAGATTATGAAAGTCCTGAATAGGACTCAGATAAACCTGCCCTTTACCCTTACCCAAAAGAAAACGTTGCCAAATGCCTAAAATCGAGTTATTAAAAATTATTAACAGGGTTAGCCCAGTGAGGTACTGGTACTGGTTAAGTTTGTGTGCTCCACGTTGGTGGCCTGAGGTTTGCCCATTTGGATCCTGGGTGTGGACCCACACACTGCTCATCAAGCCATGCTGTGGAGGCATCCCACATACAAAATGGAGGAAGATTCCTACAGATGTTAGCTAAGAGCCTATCTTCCTCACCATAATAGAAAAAGTTATGAACAAAATTACACCGGATATTATAGTTTGCCTTTAAATGCATAAGAATATATTATTTAGAAATAAATTAAGTTTTTATAAACTGTATTTAACTTTACAACCTTCTTGTACATTTAGACAATAGACACTTTATGTTATTTAAAAATTTTGAAGCTGAAAGAAACTTAAGAGATCATCTAGTTCAACTTCTTCATTTTATCAGTATGAAAACCAAGACCAAGAAAAGAGAAATACTTTGCCCAACTCACTCAGACGCTCAGAGATGGAGCTGCACTCACTGTAACTAGTCTCTTGACTTATAGGGGTAGAATTGCCACTATTTACACACAGATCAGATTCCCAGAGTCTCAGTGGCTTGTCTAAGTTGACATAGGAGATGACAGCTTGAGTCAAGTCAAGGTTGGAGGTGAGTAGGTTCTGTGTGATCACAAAGTCATCACATGCCTCATATCCTACCCTCCTGTGAGTTTACATTGCTATTTAGTGCATGCACTGATTCATCCATTGAATGCACTTGTCTTGTTCACCTATCAAGAGCCAGGAATATAAGGTTGTGCAGAAGCAGAACCTGTCCCTGTACTTCATGGTATCACATGAACTTGTAAGAGGGTAAATGGACATAGTCAGCAAAGCCTGGAAAGCCTCCTTCTCCTCTTTGGGGCCTCCAACCAGAAAACAAACTGATCCTGTCAGTGAACCACTAATTGTCAGCATCTCTCCTCCTAACCAGGCTCCAAATGCAATTGTGTGACCCTTGTAGCTAAAGCTGATCAGCAGGTCTTTGGACTGAGAGGGAAGAAAACATTGTAATATTCTTTTCAGCTAAGACTCTCGCTTCACCGGCTAAGGACATGTGTCATTGTGAGCAATCAGACCTCCTCTCTCCTGGAAGAGTCTCCTGGGAATCTATATCTTGTGTTCAGGCTTTTCCTAATCCACTAATCCTCCCTCTCTTCTTAATCTCCTCAGAACTCTTTCCTATGCCTTATCTCAGAAGGCAAGGTAGTAAATTTTCAAATGCCCATGTGACATAGACAGAATATTCTAGACTCAAGGAGAAGAAAATTAAGGAAGAGTGATATTAAGCCAGAGTAATCAACCATGGTCACCACACTCTCCATAACCTCTCTGCTTCTTCCTCCAAGATGTTTGACAGCCTAATATACTCAAGTAGAAGAATGATTCACTCAAGACATCATGAATACGCTGCTGTAACAAAAATGAGAACATCCACTGAAATCAATGAATGAAATTCTATATCCATAATGAAAGAGCACATGAAGCCAAACAACTGTCATATATATATGACATATATGTATTATAATTATATATAATATATAATAATAATATATAAATATATAATATATAAAATGTGTATATATTAGATAAATAAATGTATACATGCATTAGATATAGTTCCTTCCCTCAAGACCCTTATGGTCTTGTGTAGGATATAAATAGATAAATAAAAAAAGTTCTCCACAACATAATAGAAACAAGGCAGAAGTTCATACAGACTATAATATGAACACAAAATTCGTATAGAACAGAGAACTAATTAAACCTCAGTTAGTGGGAGGAACAGTAAAAGTGTCTTAAAGAAGTTGAACCTTGAATCTACAAAGAGTGTTTGATGTCATTTGACGGAATAAACAGTGAAGGGAGACTCTTCTAGGCCGAAGGAGCACCACAAACACAGGCATCAAAATAAGAGAGTACCAATATATCAAGGGAGATACAAGCAGATTGGCAGGACCCATCAAAGTTCATTAGGCAGCAGAGAGAAAAGAACTGGGGGGATAAAAAGGAGAGAGCTACCAATTACAGAAAGAATTATCACAGAAAGTTTCAAACTGGAAGTTATCTTTGAGATGAGTCTTAAAGGAGAAATCCATTGGATAAAGATGAGGAAAGGCATTCTAGAGGCCAAGGAGAGCATGCATAAAGAAACAGAGGGTGTGAAAAATTATGGTACAATCAAAGTATGAGCCAGTCAGGGAATGGAGAAGAGATTTATATGTAACTAGGGGTGCTGGTTGGAGTGAAGGTTGTGAATGAACATCAAGCCTAGACTTGCAGAAGGGGGCGAATTGTACAGCACTGACAGTGATCAGAAGATTATAATCCTAATGTGATGTACCACTTAGGGATTCCCTTAAACACTATGCATGAGGTGTGTATTAACAAAATCTAGAGAAGAGAGATAGGAAAATACAATTAAAGATAGAGTATGGATGAAGGAGTGTACCCCACCCAAGTAGACAGCCTGAGGTTTAGGTTGAAGCAGAAGAGAAACTCTAGAAGGGGAAGACAAGGGAATATAGAGAAGTACATAGGGGAATATGGAGAAGTCTTTAAGGGACTATGGAGAAGTCCATAAGGGGACGTGAAGAAGTATGTAAGGGTCCATGGAGAAGCATATATGGAACCACGGAGAAGTACATAAGGGAACATGGAGAAACACATAAGGGACTATGGGGAAGTCCACAAGGGAACATGAAGAAGTACAGGGCAACGGGAGAAGTGGGGCAAAAGCTGAGATTTTTGAAGGTGGGTAGGTTTGAGATTCACACAAAAATAATGCCATATTTGTTTTTGGAAAGATAATTTATTCATATACATAGTTTCTGAATGTTTACTATTTTCAAGCCTGTTGTTTTACTATTGTAGGTACTGAAAATCCTATTTTGGATGAATATTAACTCTTTTGCTCTTTCAATCTTTTTTCTCTTTGCATTTCCACAGTAACAGTTGTCATAAGTAAAGGCTGCCATCTCCACATCTGAGGTCAGTGACTAAGATAGTACTCCCTTGTCCACTGAGGGTATTCTCAGTACCTTAAAGAAGTGCCTTTCATGTGCTAACTGACCAATAACCATTTAGTCCATTAATGAACAAGAGGATGTGAGCAGTTGATGAAACTGGTCCTAAATCCATGTTTTGTTTGCAAAACCCTGCAGAAATGTGTAGTTTGAATTCATGTTCCAAATGAAATTATTGATGCATAATGAATATATAGAGCATTATCCCAAACAAATGTCAGTGTCCAAGTGGAATAAAAATTCAAGAACGGATGTCTCTATCACCGAAAGGCCAGATGTTGAAAATGAAGGCACCAGAGAAGAGCCCAGAGAAAGAGACAACGAGACCCATCCCTCCATCCTCAAGTCCCTGGATAGACAAGGGCTTCCAAGCTTCCAAGTTTGGATGAGAGAGTTGGCCATGACCCAGAAAGAATGCTCGAAAAAGTATTGAATGTAAAAGAATGAAATATATATCAAGAGAATTTGGGCAGCAGGAAAAAAATAGGTGTCAGAAAGAGCAATGCCATACCTAAGATTCAAATTCCTTTTATACCTGCCTATAGAGAACCTGTACATATTTGTTAAATGCAATAACCAGACAGAGAGAAAATAAACCTCTTTACTGGCTACTATCTCCACCATCACTCAAAAGACCGACATGTTCCCCTTGTTCACTTCATAGCTTCCTGACCATGCAAACTGTAGCAGTTTAATGTGCCAAGTTCCATAACTGGTAATCATTACCATTCTTTATATTTGTATAGCACCTCTGTTTGGAGGGAAACAAATATATTTATGAATATTACTACATTTATTGTCACTATCTCCTATGGTTATTACAAACCACACTGCCTCACTTAGAAATACAGAGAGGAAAAGTTATTAATAATGGAAAGTAAGAGTGAAACAGACACTTGAAAAGGGAGCCCAGCACTGATTTTTGACAGCAAGGACATTTGGTCCCAAGAACATTCAATTTCATAACCAAAAATGTGATTAATCAGAAACTCTGCATTGTAATTTTCAGGGCACCTCCAAGTGCTCCATGATGTTAAATTATCATTTCACCAGCATGTGTTGCATAGATTAAATATGTAGGATCCTGAAGCCTTTGGAAGATTAACTAACATTTTTTAACTTAAAATAGCTCCTGTTATAAAAGCGTATGTCTTTTTATGAAAGTTTTTTTCCAAAAGTGAATAGCATATAGAAGTTTTCAAGTTTCCCAAAACAACCAGTCATGCGTGTTCTCCTCATTCATGAAGCGCTCTCTTTAGTTAGATGCATATATATTTATATATATTCCACTCATGAGTTCATGGAAATAAATACTTTCTGTAGGATTAATAATTTCTTAAATGTATTCTAGTTATATGAAAGAGATCATCATGGTCTGGCATGTCTCTTTTTAAGCCAGATGAACAGTGCTCTGCCGAAAATAATAACCTTCTCATCACTGCATCTGTGACTTTCCCTATGTTCTTGGATTAAGCCCCTATACCATCCATCCCATTTATCTCCCCCAGACATCACTTCTTGATCCTTTCTCCAACTCTGCTTGATTATTGTAATTTATAACCTTGCCTTGTCCTTCTAGTTTGAGATGTGATGAATCTCTGACATTAATAAATTTCCCTCCACAGGACTTTATCTCTTCATTGATTGATTGACTGATTGATTCACCAAAAGTGAGTGAATGCCTATACGTTCCTTGCTGAGAAGGGAGAAGATAAATGGGACTCTGTCCCTCTCCTCAAGTTTCTTACTGTCAAGCTGAGAAGACCTGCGTGTAAGCACAGTTATGCTACCATGCTATTAGGCAATAGAATTAGATTCAAATGCTCCCTCAGGGTAGTGAATTTGGGGAGATTATTCATTGGGAGGACAGCAGGAAGTCTTCATTTGAGAAGTGACATTTGAGCTGATCCTTGAAGACCAAGTAAGAATTTTCCAGGGGCAGAAGCAATTACTCAGAGTGGTCTGGGTAGGGAAAAGTATGAACAAAGGCATTAAAGTTGAAATTGTGTATCTTGTTCCTAGAACAAGAAAACTTGAGAGTATCCTTCAGTTTTTCCTGGGAGAAAACTGCTGGCAGTGGAAGAACCCCGCCCTCCATGAATCTGTTGCTGATCCAAGGACTAATTATGTGACTTAAGTCTATGAAAGACGGAGAGCCATGTAAACCCCCTTTGGTGACCACGGCAAATGTAGAGGTCTCTTAAGTGGCTTTTAAGTCTCTATTTATTCTCTGTGACATACAATGTGTCTCCTGGACATAGACCTCTAAGGGATATAACCTGAACCAACTGGCTCACTCTCTTCAGAGTCCCTAAAGTCTGTGGTTAATTTCAGAAAAGTCAGCTCGTTGTCTGTCATACAACAGGATAGAATGCTGGGAATTCTGTATATAGTACTTATATAAAGCTCAAAAGCAGAAATGAAGCTATATTTTATTGGCATGAATAAGTAGTAATTAGAACTATTTAAAAAAAGAAAAAAGGAAGTGAGTACCATAATATGTTGCTAGGATAAAGATATGGCTAGCAGACAAGAAGGGAGTTACAATCCTGAGGGGCAACTTCAAGATTTCTAGATATTGGTAATATTCAGTGTTTTGACCTGGATTGAGGTTTTATGGGTATCCATTTTATAATTCGTAATAAGCTAAACATTTTTATTGTGTGTGCTTTTTTGTATATTGTGCTTCACAATAAAAAATAAACTCTCATGGGGCCAGCCCGGTGGCTCAGAGGTTAAGCTCACACGTTCTGCTTCAGCAGCCCAGGGTTTGCTGGTTCGGATCCTGGGTGCAGACTTACACGCCGCTTACCAAGCCATGCTGTGGCAGGCATCCCACATATAAAATGAGGAAGATGGGCATGGATGTTAGCTCAGGGCCAATCTTCCTCAGCTAAAAGAGGAAGATTGGTGGCAGATGTTAATTCAGGGCTAATCTTCCTCAAAAAAATAAACCCTTAGGACTAAAATAACTGTAGTATCTTCCCTATCACTAGAATCTTGGGTGAATTTGGCCACTGCCCCTAATATTTGAGCAATGGGAGGCAATGTATGCACAACTATTAGTGGCATGTCATCTTCTCATACCTCTCCGGCTTTTGGCACCCAAAAGTGAACTCCTCTTTTGTAATCAAATCTGTCCTTTAATTCCTTAGCCAGCCCTGTGACTCCTCTGCATAGACATAGGATGTTATAATAAAACATAGTATAATCCCTGAGATTCCAAGGTCATCTTATGGTCAATCCTCTTGAGGACTGGTACCCACAGAGGTTAAGTCCAGGAGATTCTGTTTACTTTGGATTTTCACCAAGAGGCACATGAACTATGGAATCAGTCAGACCTTGGTGTCAATCAAGTTTCACCACTACTTTCCAGGGACATGACCTTGAGAAAGTAATTTAAATTCTCGAAATTTCAGTTTTTTTCACCTATAAAAGAGAGATGATAATACCTTCTTCACTGTCTTTGTTAGGATTAAATGAAGCAATGTACACAAAAAAGCGTAGTGTCAGGCTTAAGTAATGCAACTTATTGTCTCCATCTGTAACTGTCAGGGAGGTTCACGCCATGCAAATGTACCTCCCTACTTCTAATGACTCTATCTGTTACCCCAAGACCCTGTTCTGTACTTCAGATAAACTCTGGTGCCCTGCTTAGCAATATGGGACCCTCCTACCATTTATGTACCATCAGGATCACAGTTGCCTCTTCCCTCCAGTTCTATGATTTAGTCTCCACCTCTTTGGTTTCATTGCTATGCTCCCCTTTCCTGACTGGGTATCCTGGTACCAATTGTGGCCCGTGCCATTACCTGGACTTGCTGGAAGATTTTGATCCTGCCCTTTTGGATCTCTTCAGATCAGATGTCCATCTGCTCTACTTTGTTAAAAAAATTGAGGTTGGCTGCAAGGCTCACACTACAAACCTCATCAGTGCAATTATCCAGAAGAAGTCAAAATGTGTCTTGGTGTATGTTCCCCTGGAGGCAGATCCTGAGACAAGCCTTTGAAAGCAATTAGCTTGTTTGGAAGATGATGCTAGGAAACACTAGGAGAGGAGTCAGGAAGAGAGACTGGAAAAGGAAGAAATCCAATAAAGGATTTAGGAGCTAGTTAACACCGTGGGCAATTGAAGTGCGAGTCTTCTGAGGCACTCTAGGAGATGGTATAAAACCCAATTCAGAATAGCCCAAGAAGTTTAATCCATCAGCTCCATGTCCATCATTGGTTGAGGATGTCTTCCAGGGGCATTTACTCTCTGGAGCTTCCAGCTTGTCCTGCTCTTGGCTAGAAACAAGCCACAGGTATTCTCAATTAGCAGCCTTCAGAGGGTAAGAGTGAAAGCTGAGGGGGTCTGTGTAGGACACTTAGTTTCACTAGCAGACACTAAATGCTACAGTGAACTCTCATTAACATTCTTGCAGAATCTCACAAGAAAGTCTAAAGATCTGTCACATATAAATGCCCCCAACGTTTTTCCAGAAAAAGAATGCTGATTACAGCCTCATAATGGACTTACCTGATCCAGGCTTGTCTCCTGAAGTATTCTCAGCTAGCAAGATCATGCAACAGGGTATTCACTATTGAACCATTAGGAAAGCATTTTAAGCTCAATGGCTGCTAAGGAACTGCTCTAAAGTGGATAATTTAATGGTGTAAATTGTCTTCATTTATAACAAAACTGAGAGTAAGGAAATACAAAATGAATGCCATCTACCCTTCTCACATATTTATCTTCTTTCTCCCTTTACTTTTTCCATCGCACTTAGGAAGGGGATTTCTACATAGTGACCTTTCCAAGCCATAGCCATCTTTGCAATCTATTAGGTGCCAGACCCTTTATATAGGATATTACAACAACCTGGAAATAGAGGTAGCATTATCCCTCTCATGAAGAAGACAGAAAATTTAAATAATTTGCACTATGGCAAATCCATAGTAAAATCCAGGATCCAAAATCTAGTTTGTTAACCTTTCGACACCTGTCTTTTCTCCACATTGCCTCCGGGGGTGGTGTCCAACTCACTTTGCCCTGCAGAAATTGACGAGATAATCATCCAGTGTTCCTTGCTACTGCTCCGTTCTCACCATACTCAGGCACTAGGGAGAGCTCTGCACCAGCTGTGCCCACCTTCCGTCTCCTAAGGACTCAGCCCAGCTCATCAGACAGGTTCCCTCTGTGTGTGCATGTCCTTCAGTGTGCAGTGGAGGCTGATGCCTTTGCCTGGACATGCACAACTGACAAAGAACAGCTCCTATCATGACTCATACTTCCTCTCCCCAGTGAATGAAGGCAAACCAGTCTGGCAATTGCAGGAAACTTGCAAAACCCCAGGATCCTCCTTTTGTGACATTCTAGAGGACACACCCGTTGGGGATGAAGACTCCATCAGTTCTTTGCGCCCTTTCAGTCATTGTTCTCCCATGAGAACTCTTCAGGTCCTGCTATGGAAGGTGGGGCTTGGAGAAAGACAGTCATTCAGAGATTGGCCAGGGCCCCAGCATGTGCATTCATGGAAGGTACTATCTTCTAACAATAGGTGGCTGCAAGCCCAGGCAGGCCTCACTGATGTAAGCTCTTGGTGTCTTTTGTTGGGCCAGGCCTCCTAAACTCATCAGAACCATGTTCATGCCAGCCCAATGTAGGACAAAGAAGACTTAGCATGGGTGTCATAGCTTCTCCCACAGATTTTGACAGCACACAAAATGGAAAAGTGCAGACATAACTGAAGTCACTTTAAGATATTCAAAATTCCCTTCAAAATATCAAGACTTAATGGGATGATCCTGATAAAATATCTTCTTTCAGGTGTCACATCCTTCTTAGTCTTCAGATTCAAAGTGTCAGTCCCATTTAGTGATCCTCGTCCCCAACCCCACTCCCAACCTGATCACAATCCTCAGAATTATAGATAACCAAGCACTGCAGATTCCACTTCTATCCTATCTTTTTTCCTGACCCCTCTTCTTAAATCTCACCACCATATCTGTATACACTCTGGCCACAGTCATTGCTTCTATTCTCTTCATATACGAAATCCTGCGATTCACCCCGTGCTTTAGTCACTGAAAAATCTTGCCATATCCCTTTCATACATTCATTCATTGGTCACACCTGTTTCTCAGCTTGGAGTTCTTTCCACCTTCATCCCCATGTCTGAAATCCGGCACCTCCTTCAAACACATTTCAAATGCCAGCTCCTCTAAGAAAATTTACCAGATACCCCTAGGTGAAACTGGTCACCCCTCCTTCTGACATCCAAGACTACTTTGTTTCTGTCTTCCTCATGCCACTTCTCTTTAGTAGCCCTTGTTACAGTTAATAGTTTAATTTTTCTTATCTTCTGTATTAGAGAACACATTTCTGCAGGATAGGGGGCAAATCTGAGCTATGTGAAATGCTACAGTTGAACAAGATGCTGAAGTTCATCCAGTCACGTCCTGTCCATTAACAGATGAAAAAGTTGAGAGCAAGAGAGAAGCCAAAACCTAAGTATTCCCATTTTATCACTCATCATGCTGCCTCTCCAATCTCTTGCATGGAAGAAAAGGCATTCAATACACAATTTTGAAATTGTAAGAGAATCCTCAGTGATTAACTAATTTCTATAAGGAGATATAAATCATAGGAATGTACTCTGTTCTGTACTTATCACCCATCTTTCCATCAATACACACAACACAAATCACACCAATTTCATTGCAGTATCTACAGTAATATTTTTAAATACTAGAGGACATCAAATCATCAATTGAACACCTAATTGCGCTAGCCAAAGTATCTGGTGAATTAGGTTTATTACCTCTTTCACTTCTCATGACAACCCTGCAAGTGGAGTGATTATTCTCAATTTATAGCCTAATAAACAGCAGCTTAGATAAATAGGTAAATAGGCAAAGATCGACTTACCCATTCCATGCGACCCATCACTCTTCCATCTACTCGCTCCACGAAAGCTGGTTTATTTTACAGAACTAAGTGTAGAAGGAATGCTAAACAGGGCAAGTGAATTCTCAGATATTTGTTGGTATAATAAATTGAATCAGAGTTTTCTGTGTGGTCTAGATGCACAGTGACCGTTTGGAGAGCGTTAGGCAGCACTTTCCCCTCTAATTTGGGAAGAACAACATGCAAATCTGCAAGAGGATCATTCTGACAAGCTAGAGAGTGTGGCATCCTATCTATAAATGTAAATGTGGCTATTCCAGAGATGCTGGATCAAATTGGCAGTTAACGAAATGAAGGGCATTAGGAAATGTTGAAATGATGAACATTACTTTGCTCTGAATGTGATCGTTATGATCAATTTTAGGTTATTTATTCCTCTCTATTTCCTTCTTGGACTTCTGTGGAGTTATTCTCGTTAACTGTGCAAGTTGTTGCTATGTCTCTTCTTAAGTGTTCACAAGTAGACTGTTTCCTGGAAAAGCTATGATTTCCTCCCTCTTTCTACCTTAGTTTTTGTCACTTTGGGGCGGTTGCACCACTTCTGCTTGAACTCAAAGGAGCATTCCATTAAGGGAGGGGAAGCATTTGCTTCAAAAGAAGCTACTGTGCTGGAAAAGAGAACTCACTAGGCTTGGAGACAAAACACAAAAGAGACTATGGGTGGAAGCTGGATGACTGGCAAATTCTTAACCTCTTGGTGCCTCTGTTTACTTGTCTTTAAAATGGGTATTACAACGCTATCTCTGTGAGGAGTTATATGAAAAGTTCAGCTCACTTTATTGTAAATTATGAACAGAAGACATGATGTTTTCTAAGTAAATAAAGTAAATATCCAGTGAAATGCAACTTTTAATTCCAAATTGCAACCATACATTGCCTAACAACCAGGATACTTACCGAGAAACACCTTGTTAGGTGATTTTGTCATTGTGCAAACATCATAGTGTGTGCTTACACAAATCTATATTGTATAGCCTACTACACACCTAGGCTATATAGTAGCAGTCTTATGGGACCATCTTCCTATATGTGGTCCATCGGTGACCTAAACATCTATGTGACACGTGATTATATAGTCACTCTGAAATGGACAATGGAGAAGGGTCCACAGAATAGAGAAAGAGAAGAACTGAGTGATAGAAAGACAGATGGTAACAGAGAGAGAGAACAAAAAGGTACTTTCACACCTATAGGCTTATGTTTACATATGTTTATTTAGTTGTGCTTATATTTGCATATGTTTATATTTATGCATAATGCATATGTATATATACACACACACAGGTTTTTTTTGTTTTTGTTTTTAACTTTCTAGAGGGATAGATGTAGGAGGTGATAGGAAAGACTCAGCTTCAAAAATACAGAATGACAGAATGTTTTCATGTTCCCTTGGCCCTGAATGCCCATGTTAATACACCTCTTGGAACATTTCCACTTTCTCCAGGGCTGATCAAAACACTCTTTGTCTGAAAAAAATGCTCCTGATTCTTCTCCTCCCCATAATTTCTCTCATCTCCAGACTCCTGTTACACATAGGATGTCATACATGAAAGCCATCTTTAACACTTACGATAGTCCGTGGAAACTAGGACACTGGAAGTTGTAAATTGTGCTACTATTTTATGTATCCCTGAGAAAGAAAATCTCTGCTAATTAAACTATGACATCATGCTTTCTTAACAGTCAGAAGTCTTATTTTATACTTATCAAAAGAGGTTTTTAGACTGATTTAGAGCTAAAAGTGATGACAAGATGAATGACTGTGGCCAAGTTCATATCCACATAAGCATTAATAACTGTGCCACGATGGTCACATCATGTCTCTAATTTTAAAACAGTGTTAGTTGTAAGATCATTATTTCAGAGATACTAAAATGTGAATCAATATGCATCTTAAAACTGATGAAATATGGAATTTTTCTTCTTTACTCAGACTCTGAACTTCCTGGGAACATGGGTGGTGTGTTTGTCATACATGACATACATATATACCCCATATTACCTCTAAAAAATGCTGTCTTCTAGGCCTCATGATGCAGTGGAAATCTCTAGGTTTTGGAGTCACATACTAGTTCTGAGTCCTTTAGGAAAGTTCCACTTAATGCTAATGTGTAGTTATCTAAAACAGTGTATATGAGTCATCTAATTCAATCCCTGGCACACGGCAAGCATTAAAAATTATTAGCTTATTGAAAAAAATAATTGATAATAGAACTAAAGAAGAGCGGGGAAAAGCCCTTTCTTTTCATCCTCCTCTTGTCACGTTGTCTTGATATTTCAGATGCTGAGGGGGCTGCAGAGCATTTGGCTTCCTGTTCCCAAGGGTATACACAACGATGATGAGATGAATTAGTCAGGCCTGAGCAATCCCTAGATAGACCAAACTCAAGCCCAAAGGTGACTTGTGGCTCTTTTTACCTGATGGAAAGGAAGAACAGAATGTGGTGAACCCAGGAACAGAGCTGCGTGCCATCCTCTGACGCCTCTGAGGTCTACAGATGAGGGCCCAGCAGCGTCCAGGAGCAAAAACAAGACCACAGGAAACCATGCGGCAAGGTAAAGGAACAAATAAAGGTCACTTTCTTGGTTAAAAAAAATCCCTAGCTTTCCTGATGTAATCCAATTTAATGAGGTGTAGAAATCCAGAGCTGTTTGAAATTTTACAGCAATTACAACACAAATGACTCTGAAGCAAGATGATCTTATTATGGTGAGGCCATAAAATGCTAACTTCAGAATGTCACAACAGCAGAACAGTTCTTGGCTGGTGTGTCAGAATTTATGGGAGGTTTGTGGAATTGTCAGCACCTGATTATCCTCGAGGATAGTTTATTGCACGAAGCGCAGCATTTCATTTGAGACTGACTGTTTTTCGTACTATTATCAAGGAGAGTGGGCACCTGTTTCCATGCATCCTGAAAAGTTTTTTTCAAAATGGTACACAGTTCAGTGGAGGGGGGAAAAAAAGAGAATTTCATGTTCTGTTAATAAATTAGGCCAAAATGTCTCATGAAAACACCAATGAACTGCCCTGCCCTCCAGGCTGTTGCACTCATGCAGTGGTTTTCAAAGTGTGTTCCATAGCTGCATCAGCATCACATGGGAACTTATTAAAAAAAAAGCAAACACCTGGTCCCATCCCAAACGTACTGAATTAAAAACTCTGAGGGTGTGGCCCAGCAATTTGGGTTTAAAATATTCCCTGGAGGATTTTTATGCACACTCAAGTCTGTGAACTAATACATTAAGATCACCCTTGGTACTGGACCCATAAGCCTACTTTCTTTAAATGTAAGAATGGGGTACTTGTTCCCCTCCACGTGCCTAGTATCTTCCCAGGGTCTAAAACTACCTCTGCCTTCAAGCAAACAGGATTTAGGGAGTTCTGATGCACCGTATCAAAATCAGTGTCAACTCCCATGACTCTCTATGCAGCTCCAACCTTGTGGCTCATGCTTGTCCTTAGTCACTCTGAGTATGTGTTGAGCACCTGCCACACAGCAGACACTCCTCTCAGCATTGAGGTTGTACAGTAACAGGCAATGGAGGCCCCAGCTCTCATGGGGCATGCGTTCCAGGAGAGAGAAGACAAACTGGAGACAGAGAGGGGCCCTGGAGCCCTGCCTCTCTCCTGAGACTAAATGAGCTTCCCATAGCCTTGCATTTTACAGATATTTGCTGAACACTGACTCTATGCCAGCCTCTGTGGCAGGCACTGGGGAAACAGAAGGCACCAAATGGAGTGGCAGGGACCCTAGAGGAACTCATGGTTTAGGGGACATACTTACAAATCAGGGTGATTTGTGCTGAAACAGAAGGAAGGAAGCCTCAGTCTCCCGGGGCCATTCAGCAGACTTTGCTGAAGTGGGTGATGAAGGAGTTCGCAATGCACACTGAAACATAACTTGAACTTTTTAAGAGAATGTTCTCCAGAAATGGCAATGTTGGTCTGGTGACAAGATCTTTAATTGACTTCCTGTGTCAAAGAGTCCTTTTGATACTCAGACCAGAGCCCCTGTTGCCATAAAGCCTGGGCCTCCTTTCCCTTTGTCATTTACTCTCCAAACTCACCTCCTTAGGCACCGAGTCTTGAATCCTTACCTTGGATCTGGATACTTACCAACTGACCTCCCCAGTACTACCTGCTGCAACTCCCAGTGTCTGCCAGGCTGCTCAGTGGGTGTTCCCCGCCCACACGCTGCGGCACCATCACAACCCTGGAGAGGCCTCCCAGATGACGATCGTACTTGAGTTGCCACTTTCTCTCTGCCATCCTCGCCTCTGAGAACACGCACTCTGGTGTGACCTTTCTCCCCTCTCTGGTTTATACCAGGGGCAGAAGTTAATCTGGATTTGGTGGTGTGCTGGTAAATGTGTAACGCTGGCTCTCCAGGAAAAGGAAAAGTCCCAATTTGTAGCATTTGCAGGGTTTTTTGGTGTAGAAACACCCATCGTGGACTATTTCCAGTGACCGTGGCAGAGCTGGGGAGAGAGAAGCACATTCAGGACACTCCTGCTCTGAGCAGCAGACCTCAGTGCGCCAGAAATCTGCCCTGGCATGCTGAAATGAACTTTTATTTGCCTTTACATATCAAGGCAGACAGCACACAAAGCTGTTCCCTGAGGGAAATACCTCCAATGGATTTTTTTTTTCCTGAGATTATAAAAGGTCTAGTTTATTTCTACTAAGGGAGGAGATGACGGAATTCAGTTGGACTGCGTAGGGGTTATTTATAGTCCAGATACTATGTAAACCAAATGTTTCTTTAAGGTTTTATCCATTTTTTCTAGTTCAGCTGATAGTGTTGACGTGCTGGTGTTCATATCATCATTGACATGGGTTTGTAAACCCCAAAGAAAACCTTGAACTTCGGCTTCCCTGTTACTCAAAAGTTTGAGTGATATGGGGAGGGAGAGGCAGTCCTGAAGAGAGGCAGGGAGTAAGTACATGACATTTACTGGACGTTCCTCCCCAAAAAGTCCTACAGGGGCTGTTAAGCATAATTTTGTTTGGGTTCAGCCTGTCCTTGGTGTTATAAATGACTAACTCGTTATTGAGATGTTATCACATTGAGTTGATGGTAAGAATGAAGGCTCTTCTCGGAGAGGCAGTAATGCGAATGCCTAAGAGCCAGAGCATTGGAGGAAACATTTTTGGGGAACAGGATAGCTATATGGTTTGAAAGCAACACCCACAGACTACTTAATATTCCCAAAGGAAGGATGTGCCTTTGAGATGGAGAAATTGGATAGACCCCATCTGAACCATATAATCAAACATCACTAACAGGAAGACCACCTGACTTAGGTGCCTTTTGATGTGATTGACAAGTATATGACTTCCCTTATAAAGTATTCTTGCCCCAAATGTCTAATCTGAATGTATCCATGATGTAACAAATAGATGCATTCAGATTGTGGGACATTCCACAAGACAACCAGTCTGGACTCTTCAAAAAACTCAAGGTAAGACAAACAGACATTAAAAAGTGGGAGAACTCTTCTAGAGTAAAAGAGAAAAAGAGATTTAATCAAATATAATGCCTGGGAACCTAGGTTTGGGGGGAGAAAAACAGCTGGAAAACATCTTTGAGATAACTTGGAAAATTTGGATATCAACCATATGTTAAATGACACCATGGAGTGATTGCTAAGCTTCTCACGTCTGACCATGGTATGGTGGTTATGAAGAAGATGCTCTTATTCTTAGGAGATACATGTTGGAGTATTCAGAAGGGTGAAATCTCAAGATGTCCGTGAATGTTGTAACCAAAAAAAACCCCACCAAATTTATCTATCTTTCTATTTCTATCTCATTTCTACTCCCTGTCTATCTATCTAAATGAAAAGAGTTAAATGCTTCACATTGTTAACAATTGGTGAACTTAAGTGACTGAGTCTGAGTGTTCATTATATTATTTTTGACATATCTTCTTTTGAAATAATTATCATTGATTTAATTTTTAACATCTGTAGTTTTAAAATTTCCCAAGATGGAAGTTTGAAAGAGTTTTGACTTCCCCAGGGCAGCCTTTCTCTTGGCGCAGTCAAGTGCTCCAGGCACACGGCACCTTGTACTTACTCCCTGTAGAATGTATCACGGTGGAAGGCTCACAGTTAGCCCCGTTAGGAGGCAAACTCAAGGAGGGCAAGACTTAGCTTTCTTCCTCACTGCGCCCCCAGTGTCCAGAACAGTGCGTGGCACAGAATGGACACTCAATAATGTTGGGTCACTGAAAACAATAGGTTACCTTTTCAGACGTAGGCCCTGTGTTAGACATTGGCCAATGCATGGTACCTAACCAACATCAGAGGCTTTCTGGCTGATTTAAATAAACTTGAAAAGAAAGAATGAAGAGTCAAAACACGAGACTTTAAAGGGTTTTGCCTTTACTCAAAGAAAACATTGGCTACCATTGTTCCCACAGAAGCCCGTGAGGCAATCAGTCATCTTCCTGAGGCTTCAAGGCGTCACGATATTTTGCCCCTGACAGGACATGATCTACAAGCTATATAGGGAGCACTGATTGATGAATAAAGTGAGAAAATCTTGTTTTTTCTTTCTTTGAGCAATGGATAAGCAGAGATTTTCAACTTGACTTCAGATAAAACAAAAATATTTTCTCAAATTGCTAAAATGGAACAGAGTTCCAGGTGAACACTGCATTTAAGGGGAAAGTTTGAGGTTGTTTAGTTCAACAGTCCTCAAAGTGGAGCTCAGGGGTCCCTCGGAGCTGCCTTGGGGGCTGCCACAAGGTAGAGTGTGAGAGGGCTGTGGGCACCTCCACTCTTTTCAAGCATGGCAGTTTTCCTTCTGTGAGTTTTACATATTGTGCTTCCATCTGAGATTTTCTTTGAGGAAAGCGTTTTGATGTCAATACAAAGAAAAAGTTTTAAAGCCACCAATCTTTATCTCTCTCTCTTGTCATGCAGCAATCCCAGCCACACAGTCTAGGACAGAGGGATGTGCAACTTCTGTCTGAGCGTGTCCATTTGAGGTGATCAAGCTGCACTCCACCGTCAGCACATCCAAGTGGTATAAAGTTCTCTCTTATATTAATCCAAAATCTGCCTTCTTGATGCTGTAATCCCTCTACTTTAGCTCTGCATTCTGAGGATACGCCAAACAGGTCTAATCCTTCTCCGTGACAGTCCCTCAGAAGCTAAAGGCAGCTGTCTTTAGGTTTCTAAGTTGGCTCCAGGTAAAGCCCAGTTCCCAGGCCTATCCTTGCAATCGCTTTTGTCTATATATTCTTTCTTTTAACAAATTTTTATTTAGGTATTTTACTAAGCATGAACAATTTTCTTGAATCATATTTCCCAATGCTTTGCCTCTCTATCCCCAATCCTCACTCTCTTCCTCTGACTATAGGCCAGGTTTTCTAATTTTTTCTAATTTTTAGTGCCATAAACATTACCCACCCCAGGCCACCCCCTACCCCCTCCTCTCACACTGCTATAATCAAGGTCAACAAGTCCCTGAATTCCTTGCTGAGAGATCCAATAATCCTTTTAACACAGCCTTGCTCTGTTTGGACTTGTTACAGAGCCAGAAATATAACACTGCATTTACTGGTCCCTCTGTTACCTGTTGTCTTTTAAACTGCTTGAATCCTAGGTGTGTATTGTTTGCATTGTTTCTGAAGCCAGCATAGAAAAATCCAGTGGTCAAATCTTGTTTACAGGAAGAGCTTGTCATCACGAACTCTTGACACCCCCTGGGTGGTTTTGTGAGTGTTTCACAAATCCTTTGTTACACCATCTACTGCAAGCTGGTAAAACTGGATTTAGGTGTATCCTGCATGATAGGTTAGATGAGGTAGTCAAGTCAAAGTACACAATTATTGAGATCTATCTATATTTCTTTCTATTTATCAATCTATACAAATAAACAACAGGCTGAACATCCGCACTGTAGCTTCTGCGGAGTTCAGAACAGCCATAGTACTGCGCCGATAAGTAAGTAATTTGCCACATTTCAGACTATGGATAGGACTAAGAACTTTTACCTACCTACACCACAGTGTGAATGAGTCTGATTAGGATCCATTCCTCCTGATACCTCAGAGAGGGCATCAATACCAAAGGAACACAAGTTTACTGAAGGAAGAGGAAGAGGAGGCGTTATAACGATGTGTCTGGTGTCCAGCCCTTGGAACACCACATCTTGGCTAGCTTTCACTCCCTGAACCGTATCCCTCTGGGCTTGAGGAAACATCCTGTTCCTAATGAGGGCCAATTTAAGAGATCCTGATGTAGCCATGCAGATAATTCTGCAACCAACAGACTTGCTGGCCTGCCCTTCCGGTAATCAGCTTCCTGCCTTTTCCCTGTGCCCTCATACTCCACATCTGTGCCCTCATACTCCACAGCTTTCTTTTCTCCTGTGCCTGAGCCCCTGACTTAAGAGCCTCTGTAGTACCTCAGTTCCTCTTTCCCTTGTCAGGAACGATGGTCTATCCACTCCCCTTTCCCCTAGCCTAGAAACTGAGACTCTGCTAAATGTGTCCAGACACTGCCCTCTGTGCCCGCCAGGACCTTGGCTTTCTCACATTTCCAGGCCTCCAAGGTCCAGCTCTTTTCTAGGACCCTGTCTGTCGGCTCTACCTGGCTTTCAGGAGTCCTGCATTTCCTCTCAAGAAGGAACTGAAGGCAATTCCTACTTCAGCTCCTACTGCATCATACCATCCCCCGGATCCAAAGCTTAGGGTATGAGGTGATCAGCAACCAGCAAGTTCAAGGAAGGCTCAGGAGAAGAGTACACTGAAATCAGATGATGTTGGGACCAAGCTGATTAGAATAGGAGTGGCAGCTTTTGCCTCTGCCATGAATGTGTGTACAACACCCCACCCCAACCTTATCATAGAGATACCTTAAAGAGGGTACACACTAGCAGATGTTTGGGGAGAGTTCTGATATGATTGATGTAGGCACATACTTTGCCTTTGACTTTTATTCCCAGAATGAACATGTATGGGTAAAAAAGGATTTTCTTTTGAGAGATTTACCTCGATGGCATAGGTTCATCCTCAGAGCTTTTAAAAAGATGAGGTTTTATTCTCTAATTTAATAGTAGAAACATCTCAAAGCTCTCACTCAGTGAAATAAATGTTGTATTTTATATTTATCTAAACAAAATCATTGGCTTTTCAATCTAATTGTCAAAACTTAGTGGGACAAAATGATGAGTCCTATTTCAATACGCAACTAAGTGAGACCTAAATGAGTTTAACAAAGATTCTAATGGCCAGTCAGTAAGCCTAGAAAACACTCATCTTGTCAGACCTCTGAAGTCCCTGCTCACCTCCTCAGCCTCAGGTGAGCAGTAAAGACCTTCAGCCAAAGTCTTGGTGCTGGTAAATTCCTTAGCAAAATTGGTTCTGCTCTGAGTATCCTCAGACAACCTTAAACTACCAGCAGAGCTAGTCTGGAATTAGTCTTGTTGCTTCAAGCTGGTAAAGATCCAGGGCGGGGTGATCCCTTGGGCATATCTGTGCCCAGTGAGCTGCATGCTCCCTTTCATCCACCAAGGTTCTTCCCTCACATTTGACCACCTCCAGGTCCCTCCTAAGACTGGCTCCTGCCCTGAAGCCCATTTCTTTTCTCTATGGCCTGGGTTTATTACCTGGGGTTTGCTAGGTCCTCTTGCTGAGAGCTAGAATTTTCTCCATGTTTGTCCCTCACCAGCCCCCAGCACCCTCTTCTCTGCTCATCTCTCTCTCTCCCTCTCTCTTTCACATGCTCATACACATACACACTCACACACATGCACACACTCACACACCACTCCCAGGTGCTGGCTAGCATGCTGACCAAGTGAGACAGACTAACTGGAAACGCAGTACAGCATCCAGCTGTGCACTGTCCGTTAGCATCATCACTTCCTGGAGGCCCTTGGTCCTATGCACCATATTCGTGACTCGACCTCTGTGCCTCCTTGGATACTGTGATTGTGAATGTTGGCCACCATTCATCAGCCAGTCCTAGAACAAAGCCAGTTCCTATGTTTCAGTTCTGATTCCTGCTTGGTCCCATGAGCTGTTAAAGAGATTCCAAAATGTCTTATGGATGAACTCACATGCGTTACAGCTACAGCTGTCTTATTCTCCCCAAGAGCCTGATAGAACATAAGAGAAACAGTCTTTTCTATTTTAAAGATGATAGAACTGAGGCTCAGGGGAATAGTTCAAGACGCCCAAGGCCATCCATTGGGAATATGTGACCACAAACTGGTGTTGGAAAAATAAATCACTTACAGCAATTTCTTTTTTTTCCAGAGACCTGGGCTCTCAAAGTCAGTAGGATTGAAGAGTATTCCCGCTAGGAAATCTCATAGACCACCAATTCCCATTAAGTGTTTAAGAAATAAAGTCTCCCCAGAAGCAGGCCGCCATTTCATATGCAGAACAAGTTTAATTTAAGTTGGTTTATATCTTCTTGCCCATCAACATTGCTATTTCCAGGAAATATAAATCCGTATATCAGCACTGACTTGTGCTCCTTCCTAATGGCAAGTTGGAGAAAGATAGCTGAAAAGAGCTCTATTTCATTCTTTAATTATGAAGCAAAAGTGAGAGTTCATCCCGAACGTTGTCAGGGCAAGATAAAAAGATGGTCCAGATTTGGTTTCAAAAAACATTCCAGGGGCATGGGGGTGGGGGGAGGAGCTTACTCTGAAACACACAAAGACCACGTTAAAGGCCAAGAGTTATGTAGTGATTTCCCCCAAGTGGATCGGAAGAGTCCTTTCATTTGATGGTCTATGCTTTTGTTTTGTTTGCTTTACTTGTATTTTTGTATGATGCAAACATCAGTTGCTTTCTGACTAAAGATTTTGGAGATTAATAATGATCTAATGTTATACAGATTGATGACGCTCATGAAATACAGAAGCAGAGCAGAGATGCATATTGTTATTTTCCACCTAGTTTTCCTGCTTCTATTCAGATTAAGGTCTGTCAGCCGAGGTGCAGAACACAGTCTGTCTATTAGTTACCGCTACAAAGTAAAGATCAGTCTAGAAAGGACCCTTGCCTGTGGCAGGTACAATGCTCTAGTCTTTGTTAACGCATAAAAAAAGAAAGTGCTTGCCTTCAAGAAGTTTGGAGCTTAGGAGAAGAGAAAACAAGCAGCCTGATGGATCACTGAGCAATGCTATGAGTGCAGTAATGGGCATGAGCTGAGAGCGAGGGTTCCAGAGCAAGCGCACACGCCCAGCCGCAGGGGCCAGAAAGCATTGGAGGAGGTAAGACCTGCAGAGCTTCTCCCTCTTCCCTTGACATCTTTGTCTGTAAATGCAGGTCACAAAAGATGCTATTGAGAATCGCTTCCAGCTACACGGTGGTATGAGGCAAAGATTTGGTCGTGTTGTCACAGCAGTTCCCTCTGAAAAGACCAGGCGCAGCAGAAGTATGAACACACTATTTTTAGATTTTACTTCTTAAAAATTCAGGCAAATACTCACTGAATAGAAAGAGGGAAGCAGAAAAAAATGAAACCTAAAATACACAAGGGTAAGAAGAGTAAAATGTATATAGAATTTCTATAATCTCTGTTAAAGGAGAAGTTATCGTTCTTCACTTCCTCTACTCCTAAAAAAAGCCCAATTAAGCTACGGAGTTAAGTATATAATTTAGAGCTAAGTATATAAAAAGGGACTGAGAAGAAAAGCAGGTGTTACATCACTGGGAAAGATTTGCCTACCCTTTAATAATACAAATAAGCCCCTATTAAGAAGCCTTTCTATTAATATACATGTTAATATACGTAAGCCACATTAATAATAGGATTTATTGTGTTTCCTAAATACACATGACACTGTACAGTTCCTCAAATGGTACAAGGATTGCTGAGTAAGAGATAGAGATCAGCCGTGGGTTGCAATAGGCCACAAATATCCACAGCAATCATTGTCTATACAGCAGACATCAAACGTGGTTCTCTACGAATGGATTCTGCTGCTTATACAGCACAGACAATAATGGCAATGACAGAATCCCTCAATTTTCGAGACATTTTTGTATCAGTTACATGAATTGTACCTTACAAGAGTCCCTGCAAGTAGACAACACAGGCATAATTAACTGAGCCCCCTGCGGTGAGATTTGGCTGAAGTCGGGGGTCAATGTTGGCCTCATAACCACAGTCTCCTGATATGAAGCTAGAGACAGTTTGATCAGAGCTGTCCCTGGATTTTGGCCAAGGGATGGTAATAAGTGAGAAGTTCAAATTTGCAGCCCTTTCCAGAGACAAAGAAAAAAATCAACAAACCTACAATATATAGTTTCCTTATTTTTTTCCTTTTCAAAAATGTCTAGTTGCTTAAGTAAGCCTAAATATGTAATGATCACTTTTGAATTTTTGCCACCTCTTTCACCTTTTAGAAATCAGAGCACATTTTTAGATAATTGAAATATAATTCACACACCATGACATTTATCTATTTAAAATGTACAATTCAGTAGTTTTACATATCATAAAATTCACCTATTTAAAGTGTACAATTCAATGGTTTCTAGTATATTCACATAGTTCTACAACCATCACCATGATCAACTTTAGAATACTTTTTTATCCCCCAAAGAAACTCTGTAACCACTAGCAATCTCTTTCTCTCCACTCCCTCCCACCATTCCCTGGAAATCACTAATCTAGTTTCTGTCTCAAAGGATTTGCCTATTCTGGACATTTCATATAAATGGAATTATATAGTATGTGGTCTTTTGTACTGGCTTCTTTCACTTAGCATAACATTTTCAAGGTTTATTTATGTTGTTGAATGTATCAGTACTTTATTCCTTTTCTTTGCTGAATAATATTCCACTGCATGGATATACTACTCTCATTTATCCACTCATCAGTTGATAGACATTTTGATTGTTTCCACCTTTTGACTATTATGAATACTACTGTTATGAACATTCAGGTACAAGTTTTGGTGCGGATGTATGCATCCATTTCTCTTGGGTATATAACCAGGAGTGGAATTATGGGATTATATCATAACTCTGTTTAATATTTTGAGGAATTGCCAAACTGTTTTCCAAAGCGGCTGCACCATTTTACATTCTCACCAGCAGAGTATGAAGGTTTCAGTTTCTCTATACCTCTGCCCACACTTCCTATCTCTTTTTGATTATAGCCATCCTAGTAGGCGTAAAGTGATATCTCAATTTGTAAAAGTTTACTGAAAATATGAACATTAACAGCATATTTACTAATGATAGTGATTATTGTTAATGTTCATTGGTTTAGGGATGATGTCAGAAATGTGCTTCAAAATAATTGAGGAGAAGAGACAGTGTTGGGAAGGAGAGCATAGATGAAGCAAGACTGACCGTGAGTTGATAATCATCAAAGATGGGAAATAGGCACATGGACACTCATTCTACTATTTTCTCTGCTTTTTTCAATGTTTGAAATTTTCTATTTAAAAAAGTGATTTTCAAAAGTTTACTGTAATGCCATATTAAAGATATTCAGCATCCTGGCATGAAATTTGCCTAGATTTGGAGAACAGGGTTTATTTGAAATGATGGCATATATTCTCTAATCAATTTCTTGTCCTACTCATATTTAAGTTTCCTCTATAAAATACTTACTTTTTTCTACTTCTAGCAGGCTTATCAATTTCCGTGGTGAGGAAAATGGAAAGAAAATGAGAAGTAAATCATTTTCTCTTATTTCATCACCTTTTGTAGATTGCCCTAGCCTATCAGTGATTTCAAGCCTCTGAAAAAGCAGTGCTTCATGAATGATATTTAAGACTGTCGGTAGCTTTTAAACCTCTGACTGACATCCACTGTCAGAAGTGCATAGAATATTGCATCACAGTATTCACATAAACATTTATTAATAGGAAAAACATCTTCACATTGCCTTTATATTCTTTCTTGTTCTACTATGTTTTATTCTTTTATGTTTTTTTCTTAATTCTGGTCATGATATGTTAAATTGACTATCTAAACACAATAACCCAGAATTCAAAAAGCAACAGTTTAAAAAATATTGTTTTGGGGGCTGGCCCTGCGGCCTAGTGGATAAGTTCAGCGTGCTCCACTTTGGTGGCCTGGGTTCAGTTCCCAGGCACAGACCTACGCGACTCATTGGTGGCCATGCTGTGGCAACAACCCACATAAAAAGAGAGGAAGATTGGCAGAGGTGTTAGCTTGGGGGAAATCTTCCTCAGCAGAAAAAAAAAAAAAAAAAAAAACGGAAAATGAGAAAAGAAAATTGTTTTAGAGGGAGAAATAACAATCTATTCTCTTCTTAAGAAATCTGGCAGAGTTTTCTTGAAATCTCTCAAAATAACTCTGTTTAATCAACACAATTATCAAGTAATTCTGCACTAAAACAAACCAACTTCTCTAGTACGTTATTTCACTCACATTTCTTTTTCCATTAACATTGACGTTTATATTCATCTCTTGGTATTCAGAGTTCCATTGAATCTTTAGACTAATTTATTTGCATGTATGGTATAGGAAACCAGAAATGGCACAAAGATTAACAGAGACTCCTAGAATACTTATATAATCTAACACAACCTTGCCCAGGTTCAATAAAACACTGTGGTCCTGCCTTATCAAGTGATTTACATAAAGAGATAGCGAGCATTGGTGCTAAAATCTAGGATGCCTTATTCCCAGCCCAAGTCTACTAAACCAAGCTTCCATGGATGAATTTATGTTAGTGCGAGCAACTGTCAGACAAAAGCCATTTTCATAAGAAGAGGTTATTATTGATGTAGATGTTTCAATTACTACTTCCTCTCTAACGTCTGCTTGCAACACTAACTAAATTGAAATCAACTAATAAGAAAATCTTTCCCTCAACAAAGTGCAGTTATGTGAAGAGGGTGAAGAAAGAAAAATGAAATAATACACTATTGATCTTAGGAAATTGTTTTCACAATGCTCCACGCTTAGTTCTCTTTAAATGCTAAACATACCATTTTCAAACTCACTTGTGCCATTTCCCCACCATTCTTGTAATGTTTATTTTGTTAGGAGCTGCCCAAATTTTCAACAAAATCCCATCGAATTCTAGTAATGCCTCAATGTTTATAAAGCCTGCTATGGGTTACATTGTACTCTACCAAAAGGATAGATGGAAGTCCTAACCCCTAGAACCTCAGAATGTAACCTGTTTTGGAAAGACAGCCTTTATGGAGGTAATCAAGCGAAAATTAGGTCATCAGGGTGAGCCCTAATGCCATATGATTGGTGTCCTTATAAACAGGAAAAACTTGGAGACAGACATGCACACAGAGAGAATACCATGCAAAGATGGAGGCAGAGATCTAAGCAATGCTTCTACAAGCCAAAGATGACAACAGACCACCAGAAGCTAGGTGAGAGGCATGGAAGAGATTCTTCCTCACAGTGCTCAGAAGGAACAAATCTGCCAACACCTAAACCTCAAACTTGTAGCTTCCGGAACTGAGAGAGTGCATTTCTACTGTTGAAGCCACCCAGTTTGCAGTACTTCGTTATGGCAGACCAAGCAAACTAATCCAGTGCCTCTGCTGGAGGACTGAGACATTCCTGACTATGTTAACTCTCCATGTCAAGTTACCACTAGACCCTCAAGTTTTCATGGATGAGCTGTGTAGAACAGTAATGGGTATTCAGTGCAGCCCTGGGGGCACTGGTCCCTCTCTTTCCAAGCTTCTTTCTAGCCCCGATGACTGACGCATTGCCTCAACACCCAGAGCTCCATTCCCTCATCTCCAACTACTCACCAAACTTTTTTTCCGAAAGTCCTACCGTCACATTTAGGTCATTAAGACTCACTGTCCTTTCATAAGGCAAATTTGAACATTTTTCGCTTTTACCTTCAAGACTGATTTCAGCCTTGTGATATTTTCAAAAGAAATCCAAACTAAAACTCAAATCCTACAATGACATGTAGATCTTTTCTGAAAGTTGCTTTGATGGAGAGGGTCAGCTACCATACACAATATAACACACAACGCTGTCTCCACAGGTGTTTGTTTATAAGCCTGCTTCTGTCCAGTAGATTGCCCAGTCTGTCATGTTTGTCTTGTATCCGCATGCCTCACCACCAATATATAATAGGAAAGCTGAAAAGAGTGCATAAAATTGCTAGCTGCCTCTAATCAAATTCTACCAGTATGGAGATGCTACAGCAGTGATAAGAGTTTGTCAAAGATCGTTATACCTCAGTGTTTCCACCTATTCATTCTAGCAATTATAAAAACGTATTCAGCACTGTGCTCATGCTGTGAAAGATATAAAGGTTAGCCAGACACTGAGTATATCTTCAAAAAGGCCATAGTCAATTACAGAAGACAAGAGGGTGTACATTTAAATAAGATGATACAGGGAAGACCCTATATGTGGTTGGAGACATGGCTGCAAGCAAGCGCCGAAGTTTAGCCCTGGAAGTAGAATAGTATCTGAATGATTCACAACCTGGGGAACCATTCCAGGAGCGAGAATAGAAGGAATAAAGTCTTCTGGACAAGAAATCGAGGAACAACGCAGGGAATCATCTATCTTTCCAGTTTGTTCTTTTACCATGTGTCGTTTATAGGCAATATAACATGCTATAAATGGTAGGTATACAAAAAGTGTCAGAGTGCTAAAAAAAAAAAAAAATACCTTAAGCTAGCTGCATGACATGCAGAAAATCTTGGAAGAAGTCAGCAATATTTTCTCCACATCCTCTTTCCAGAGATGCTTAGAAAGGGAAATAAACAGATTAATTATTTCAGATCTTGCTAAGGAGAAGAGCAGTGGTATGGATGAGTTCTGATGACTTTTTCCTCCACACAATTTACTGAAATATTAACTACATCTATTTATACATGGGATGTGTGGCAAACTTAAAAAATAAAAGCCCTCCCCTCCCTTTGGTTTTCCCACCTTTCTCTTTTTTTTTAAGGATTTTTTTTTTTTTTGAGGAAGATTAGCCCTGAGCTAACATCTGCTGCCAATCCTCCCCTTTTTGCTGCTGAAGACTGACCCTGAGCTAACATCTGTGCCTGTCTTCCTCTACTTTATATGTGGGACGCCTACCACAGCATGGGTTGCCAAGTGGTGCCATGTCCTCACCCGGGATCCAAACCGGCTAACCCCAGGCTGTCAAAGCGGAACGTGCGAACTTAACCACTGCATCACCGGGCCGGCCCCACATCTTTCTCCCTTAGTGGATTGGTACTCTTTTGGAAGCAGCAGGAGACAAAGTTGACCAGATGGTGACAGGATTGTTGGAAGACACAGTCTAGGTCTCTTCTGTATAAAGAGAGACAGGACAGCTTTCCAAAGGCAGATAGAGGACATCTTTATGCAGACCAGCTCAGTCCTTCTATACTGGGTTTCTTTTTGTTTTATTTTGTATGAGTTTTCTTTCTAACAAAGCAAGTCTCTGTTTACCCTCATAATTTATTTGAGAGTAAGGGCATTTTATGCCAGTCAAGTCCACCTTCTATGAACCAGAGAACATTTACCTTGAAGTCAAGGAACTCAGAGTCCCTTGCTTTCACAAACACGTACTTAATTTTGTACTAGTATGAGATGCAAACATAAAATATTCTTTAACTTATGGCGAACTCCCTAAATTATATTTGCTTCAAGCCCTAAGATGCCCCTGAATATACAACATTAGTGTGGTCAAGTCAATCTCCTCTTTCAAATCCTGCGTTGAGCCCCAACTCCTTACGTATGAAGTGCCAATGACTCTGCTCAGCTTCCTTCTCAAGACTCATTTTTCACCACTTCCTTCCATTCACCATTGCCCCTTGAGTCATTGCTTGATGGTGCCCCTTCACACTCTGGGCATTTTTATACAACTGTTTACTCCAGCTGGAATACTGTTTTCCCTGAATCACACTTCCACATTCAACTCTTGCTTCTGCAAAGTTCTCCCAGGTCTCTAGAGACGATGCTTTTAATCCCTAATGGACTTCCAGAGAACTTCATTCATTTTCTGTTCTAGCACTTTTGACATTGCCTTGTAGTTACTTATTGTGTGTCCCTGCCCCCACATACCCACCAAGAGCAGGGAGCATGTCTTGATTATTTCTTTATTCTGGGAGCTTAGCACAGTGCCTGGCATGGAATGGTGTTCAATGAGTAGCTGGTGGAATGACTGGTTTCAGGACCCCTCCAAAACCCTCCGCTCTACCTCATGCTGTCCTGACATCATTGAGGTTAGACGCAAGAGGAAAGTCACTCACTGCTCCTGCTCTCCACCCACAACCACATTTTCATTTTCTCTCACATATCAACATTGTCAACTGCCCTGCTTTTGTCCTCTATCTATTGCAGTCACAAAAACCTATTTCAGAATAATTTTGCAACATCATCTCCTCTTCCACAAGCTAAGGGCATATGCAAATTGGAGTTTAAAAAATAAATGCTTTGGATAAAAGTTTTCTACAGCATAAAGGCCGACTGAATTAGCTTGACTTATATCTGATCTAAAAGAAGCTGGGCAGTTTCATTGGTCTCTCATTGACTACCCATCCATACATGGAAATGTCGCTCACCACCTATACGTGGGCATGGGCAAACACTCTGGACCCAGCAGGAAAGAAGGGAATGGTTATGCGGACCTCTATTTCCCCCACTAAGTGATTCGTTCATTTTTTCACTTAGTAAATATCTACTCAGTGTCCAATAAGTGCTAAGGACTGTGCTACAGTTGAAGATATAGAAATTAACTAGACACAGTCCCTGCCTAGTCAAGGGATCTAAAATTCAGAGTGAGGAGAAAGGCTCATGTATAACTAGCCACAGTCCAATTTATAAAATGCTATCGTAGTAAGTGCTTGAGGGTGGAGTAAGCTGAAATAGACTTAGAGAAGAAATTTCTATTGGATTGTGAAAGATGAATGCGATCTGAAATATAGTTAAGATAGATACCATAAGAAGTTTGGACATTATCCTGAAAACATGGGTATCCATTGAAGGGCTATAAAAAGGAGGGACATGACCTTTAGAAAAATCACTCTGGTGAAAAAGTAGAAAATAGAATATAGGGGTGTCAGGGTGGAGACCAGTTGGAAGGAATTTCCATAATCTAGACGATAAGTGATGAGGATCTGAAACTAGGAAAGTAGGAAATGTAATGGAGAAAAGGAAAGAACTTCAAAGATATTTAGGAACAAGAATCCATAGGACACTCTCAATGGTGAGAAGAAAGAGTGTTTCTGAGATTTCTAGTTGGCACTGAAGTAGAAGGCAGAGGAAGACCTAAGCAAGTGATAATCCGGGTGAGCTGAAGGCAGTGGAACCAGAGAGGGAAACCAAATGTTGGCAGGGAAGGAATTTAAGTCACCTTAAAGGAGCCAGGGGGAAATGAGGTTAAAAATAGAAATGAAAGCATGAAACAAAAAGCTTATACAATCAGAGCAACATGAGAGGGGAAAAAGAAAGAAACTGAGAAAATTAGTTCATAACCAAGGTTGTGAATAATGAGAAGATGTGAAGTGTCTGTTTTGACGTGTGCTGGCTTTGTGGAAGAGATCTCAGTTCCCTCTAGTATGTACATCTTCCCTGTCTCCCAGATCAAGATAGAAGGGTCCTCCTGGTGAGGACAGAGAATCAGGTCTTGTTCTAATCGGTGGATCAATCCCAGCAATGAATAACCTGGAGTAAATAATTCACAAGAGTTGGGGGTTTAAGGAATCTTTACTTTAGTTGATTAACCATAGGTGGCAGACCCCAGAGACTAGGGAAAACCATCGTCGAAAAACCAGCTTCATCTCCAGAAAAAGTGCACATAGGAGTGGGGTTCATGCCTACAGAACCCACTTCTCATGACTGGGGCTGAGGATTTCAAGTCTGAAAAGGTAATTATCTTTAACCCCCATGGCAATGTTGTTTAGGATGTCGTAAGAAAGAGCTATAGAATCAGATGCTGTGTAACTGGCCATTTCATGACTCAGCTGTGTAACATTTAAGATTGCCACTTATTTTCACTGACTCGGTTTTCTCATCTGTTACCTGGGAATAATAAAATACATCATTTGAGCTGTGGCTAGAATTAAATGAAATCTAAAGGGCCTAATACAATGCCTTATGTACAGTGAGTACTCAATGCTAATGACTAGTAGTCCCCTTGATCAATTGTTTATCTTGTTTTACTATGCTTTGTTTGCATATGAATTGGTCTAGGCTAGGGTGGAGGCCTAAGCCCTCCATCGGAACAATTAATGGAATTGGCTGTGAAAAGATGGGACTAGGAGGACAAAGGCAAAGGGGTTAGGTCATGGGGCTGACCAAATTGGAATTTACAAATAAATGTTCAGTCTAAATGAATACGGATTTCCACTGAAGAGAAAAATGACAAGGCCAAAAAGTCACTTGCCAGTGCTGTCACATGTTCTAATGATGCAGAATCCCTGAAACTGGGTCTGTACCAACAGAAGAGACTCAGAATGGCCAAGCTTGGCCCATGGGCACCATCAACTCACCAACCATCCAGACATAGGGCAATTACTCACATTTTTATGGACAGCTAATTGCCAAAGTAGCAGCTTGCTTAAAAGACAGAAACACCCTTTTGGATGCAAGCTGTGCAATGAGGCTGTTGCTTGACTAAGCAAATTTTGGGTTAATGGAAAACAGACCCTTCTGTCACCATGAGCAGCGTCTGCCTCTGTTAAGATTAAATTGTGTATATTGCTGACTGCCCTAGATTTTTGCATCAAAAAGAGAGCAGAGAGATGACATTTGCAGTAATTTGGCTAAGGGCTATGGCAACCTAATTAGAAATGTTCAGTGCTACAAGTTCACCAAATTGTATTGTGACAATTGCTCTTGAAAAATTCAATTCTGAAAATGCAATAAGCAAAACCCAAAACTGGTAGATAACTTAACACGCATTCTGATAAGTTCTGTGTTAGAAGCAAGAGTACAAAAGCTCCAGGCCCCCAAGGCAGTGAGAATGGAGCCCCAGTGTTCTCAGAATCAGATTGTTCTGTCAGGTCCTGGTTCCTGGCTTCTTGAACTCCATCTTCACTCAGACTTTTCTGCACCCCCTCCCCCATGCTTCTCCACTGCCCCCACACTCTCTCCTGGACAGTGGTTCTTAAACGTCAGAGTGCACCAGAATAACCTAGAAGGCTTGGCTAAAAGGCTCAACCCCTTTAGAAACACTTCTCTTCATTCATTCAACATATGATGAATGTCTATTTCGTGTGGGCACTGTCTTCCCATCAGCTTTCAATGTTTTGGACTCCTTTTAAGAAAGACGATTACCAATGTTATCACTGTAATCATGACAATGCCCTAGAGGCTGTCTTACACATGATGGATATGCAGTAACTGTGAATTGACTTTTTTCTCTATACCAATGGTTCTCAAACTGACTATACATCAAAATAAATTTAAGCAACTTCTAAAACGTAACTGTTTGAGCCCTATACCAGATCAACCAAATTAGAATCTCTGGGGCAAGGCCCAGGCATCTCATGTTTAAAAATCTGCCTAGCTGATTTAATGTGTAGCTAGGTTTGAGACCCACTGTGCCGCATCATTGGGCCGCAAGCTTGAGTGTGCGAAGAGTCACCCAGAGTGTCACTTAGTTTTGCATACTCCAAGGCTTTCAGGGCTAGAATCTCTGATTTCGGTAGGTCTGGGAACACAGGACCTGTTTGTCTTATGAAGCTGCATCTGGCGTAAGTGGTTCCTGGAGCATACTTTGAGGAACCACTCTTTGACCAATCTTGACTAGGCAAGAAGGATTTAAGGAACTTGGGCCAATCCTTATGCTTTCATGCTTTTGCACATGCTAGTTCCTCAATCTAGACACATCTACTCATCCTTTAAGACCAGTGTCCTCTGCAGAAACTTCATGATGTCCCTTCCATGAGTAATTGATCTCTTTCTTCTTATTTATCTCTGAATCCTTAACTCCTGGTCTGCTTCCAGGTATAGAGTAGGTAACTCTTTTTTTCCTTTTTGCTGAGGAAGATTCACACTGAGCTAACATCTGTTGCCAATTATTCTCTTCTTTTTTCGCTTGAGGAAGATTAGCCCTGAGCTAACATGTGAACCAATCCTCCTCTGTTTTGTATGTGGGTTGCCATCACAGCATGGCTGACAAGTGGGGCAGGTCTGCACGTGGGAGCCGAACCTGCAAACCTGGGCCTCTGAAGCCGAGTGCACCAAACTTCACCACCACAACATGGGGCCAGCGCCTAAACTAGGTAACTCTTAATACACAGATGATTGAATGACTCAACTTTAGGTCAGGGTTACTACTTCCAGCCCCAACCTTGTGGCTCAGGGAAGACAAATTATTCCTTAAATATAAATTCCTGTCCTGGCATCCTTTCAAGTATCCTAGGACCAGGGCTTCTAGACTGCATGTCCTGGCTTATCTTATCATCATGGACTGTCCAGTAACAGACTTCAGTAATAGAATCTTCTTTTCTGCTTTTCTAAATTTCACCCACGTATCGGTCAGCTTAGATGCAGTAACAAATGACCTCAAAAATCTCAGTAGCTCATAAAAACTGAATTTTATCTCTCAGTTGCATGACATGTGGGCTGAGTGGCAATGTTGTTCTGTAGCTGCTCCAAAATTTAAGATGAAGGAGTTCAGATGTTCTCTGGACAGGAGAAACAAAGGAATTACTGATAAAAAGAATGAAATGTTTCATAAAGATTCTGCTCCAACCTATCATTTCATTCCTTGTTCTTAAACTTCATTAGTCAAATCAAATCGCAAGGCCAAACCTGATAATGAGGCAGAAGCAAGACTCCCACAGAAAGACCCCAAAAGTCACATGGCAATGAACAAGATTATATAATCCTTTCATAGGGAAGGAAGAAGCAATGAGCCTCACTTGACTCTGAAATCCCAGTCACTGTAAAATCCCCACCTATGAAACTTCCCTCACCCTTTGTGTTAATTCCCATGAAGCCAATTACTTCATATTCCAACACATTCCACATTATGCCTTTTGGACTATACTCATCTATGTGCAGTTGGATCTGTCTTCTCAGCTTCTTTCGTACAGAAGAAACAATAAAAACAAAGGTCATAGAATGCCAAGCCTGAATTCCAAAAATCTCCCCATTTTATAGAGGAGAAAGGCAGAGGTGTGAAAATGGAAAAAGATAAGTCATATCATGCATTGGTGGAGATTAGCCAGATGACTTTTAGATATTGATAAATATTTAAAACAAACCATAGGAGCTTATAAGACATTTTACGGTTAGCTTATTAACATATAGATACCTAGCTAAACACAAATATAGAAACTTTAGAGGAAAAATGTATGTTTAAGAGAGACATATCAGTCATGCTCCACTAGCCCAGCTATAGGGCAAATCACTATGTAAGTTCATCTGGTTGGTCCAGATCATAGGCATCCATCCTTCTGTGTGCGTGTGTGTCTGTGTGAGGGTGCTTTCAGTGTGTGTTTGGGTGTGCACATGTTTAATCATTATTGCCAAACCAGTGACAGCCAAGAAGAGAAGAAAACAATCTGAGTCAGAAGATCTGAGCTTGGTTCCTACTCAAAACAACTTCTAACCTGTGCAATCTTGAAAGAGTTTCTTAACCTCTTTGAGCTTCAGCTTTCTTATCTACCCAGATAAATGATCCCAGCCCTGACTATTTCACCAAGTTGTTGCAAGGATTAAAAGAACAAAGAGGTCAAAGGTCTGCTCAAGAGTAAAATACCGTGATTACCAGGATCACGGCAACACACGTGTATGGCCTCTAATTTGTTGCCTGTTAAGAGAGAGTCCGCATACGGGGCAGGACATCACAGCACAGAAGGAGCAGCATCACTAGCGGAACCCATCCAAACCTGAGCGGTTGGCCCGATGTAGGTAAAATGTTCAGTATAATCATGGAAGAAATTAGGAAAAAGTGGTCAGTTTAAAGTGCTTAAGAAGGTTGAATTCTTTAATGCTTTTCATAATTTGAAAAAAGAGAAAAGGCACCAGTTTAGCAGTTATCAACCAGGCTACACATTGGCATCAGCGAGAGAAGTTTTCCAAGCCCCACCTGATTACTGGTTAAGAAAGTCTTGGGTGGCCTGTAAGAATCTGTGTTTTTAATTCATCCCAGTGTGTCTGACGTGTAGCCGGTTTGCGAGTAGCTCGTCTATTTGTGCATGATTTGTTTTGGCCTTTACACACAAGACTGTTGGTTACAAATTCTTCCTACTAAAAATATTATTCTCAGTGGATCAAGAAAAGTCCCCAATATGATTAAGATAGTTCAATGAATGCTATTTCTGTACAATTTTTAGCATATCTCTTCACTCTAAGCTAAGAAAATAAGCTAAGCTTGTGCATCTTGCCTGAGTGTTCCTACAATGGCTTTTGGTCCTTTTCTATTGACCAGCAAGTTATTCTTAGAATCAGAAACTTCATTAATCAGTCAACCAATTAATTAATAAAGTCATTGTTTGTGACTACTGGCCAACGTTGTGTGGTATATCATGACAGATTTGTGTGGGTGTGGAGAGATCTGTATTAGATGTTGTGTGATGATGTCAGAGGAAATAGGATGGAGTAATGCCAGAGGCAGGACCCATTCTGCCTCTGATCCAGCAACGTGGATCACCCCTTAGTTGGATATTGACCACTTGCTTCACGTGGCTAATGTGTCTCTCTTGTGGGTAGAGAGCTTAGATGCTGGTGTTCGTCTGGACTGGAGACTGCCAAGCCTGAGGGGCTACCAGCAACCTTACTAAAACGGGGGAATGAGGACAATTTCTTGGTCTCTCAGCACTTTAGTATTTACGTTTCAGCATTTGTATGACGGGACAAACTCCAAGAGGATGCATTCAATTTGATAATTGAATTTCCTTACTAATAATTTTAGAGCATGCTAGTGCTTATTTTTTCTCTATGCTTTTTGGTGATCCATGTCTCAGCCTTTTGCAATGTATAAAACAGCTTGAATACAAATCCAGTGGATTTCAAAGTGAAAACTCAATTCAATAAATATTTTAAATGTCTATTGCAGACTTTGAATTATGCTGTGTTGGGCTTTCAAAGTTAAAGAAGATGACTTTTCACCTTCAAGTAATAGCATGATTCATTGGATAAAGTGTTCAATTTGGGAGTCAGAAAACCATGATTGCAATCCTTTTTCCACCACAGGCTAACTTTATTGTGTAGATTACCTTTCCTTTCTGAGTCTCAGTTTCCTTATCCATGAGATAGTGATAACAATATGTCCTATATTGCTTAATTGTTGTGAGGTATAATGACGATACATATCTTATATTCCAATTTGGCGATTTTCATAAGTAACTGATAAATATTAGCTACTATTATTACTAGTTGTACTGTTAGTAGTATTATAGTGATGACAAATAATATTTTAATTTCACAGAGATATTTACTAAGAATAATGAAGTTTCAAAGAAAAATATAAGTAAAAAATACAAAACTGATTAATGAAGTTTCTGATTCTAAGAATAACTTGCTGGTCAATAGAAAAGGACCAAAAGCCATTGTAGAAACACTCAGGCAAACTCTTACCTCTCACAAAGGGAGTTATTTTGAGATTTAAAAAAAAAAAAAGCAGTGGACACAATCTCCCAGGAGGGTTAGCACAATTAACTCCTACCAGGTAAAATAGCTTCAAATTTCCAACAGCTTTCACACCTGTCTTTCATAATGGCAAAAAGATTAGGAAAGTTCAACCATTTGTCTGGCAATACAGCTACTCAGCGGAAAAGCCAAAAATTCAACTAGACCTATTACAACCTCTGAATTATATGTGCCAAGAGCTATTTGTCTGGAGGCTCTGGAGTCGGGGTATGAGGTGTGGGGTGTTGGGGAGAGTGGAGCACTGGTCCAGGAGCCAGGAGGATCTGAGTTCTCTAAGCAAGTCTACCTCTGACTGTGCCCAAGGGCAAATCATTTCTTTCTTGAGCCACGTTTTTGGGTTCCTCCATTCTCCACATTGTGTCTACCATATACAAGTACCTGAGTGATAGCATTAAAATAAGGCTAAATGCACTGCCTTGATTCCTGGACAGACTATCTGTCTTGACCCCTCAGTTTTTCTATCCAGGGAGGCCAGACAGCAAGGCCTAAAGCTGCCTTCCTGGCTTGTGTAAAGCCTGGATCCAGACCTGAGCCACCTGCTTCTTTTGCACTGAGTCCTGCCCCAGCCTTGAGAGTCTCCCTTTGTCAAAGCAGCCTCCCAACTTAGAGCTCCTCTCCTCTCACCCAGTGTCTGCTTCAACGATGACTCAAAAGCCTTTCAAGATCAATTGCGTGTTTCAGAGATCTTCACCGGACTTGAAGTAAGAAACCCAGTGAGCAGTGCTAGGAACTTCTTTGGTACTCAATAAGTACGTGTGGATGGATTAACCAAAAATAAAAGCTACTTTAAACAAGGAAACCGCTTTGCCATTTAGTAAGTATGTGAAATTGAGTCACTTAGGTCCTGTGTTCCTGCATTTACTCTTCTGTAGAATGGACTACCCTCCCCAAATGACCCTGTATCACCTTCCAATAGCTGCTGAAACAAATTACCACAAATTTAGTGGTTTATGACGACTCAAGTCGTTCTCTCACAGTTCTGGAAGTCAAAAACTAACATCAAGGTGTCAGCAGGGCTGCATTCCTTCTGGAGACTCTAGAGGAGGAGCTATTTCCCTGCCTTTTCAAGCTTCTAGAGGTCATCGACTTTCCTTGCCTCCAGGGCCCTTCCCCCCATCTTCAAAGAGCGTCGCTCTAACCTCCGGTTTCACTGTCACATCTCCTTTTTCTGACTTTGAACATCTCACCTCCCTCTTATAAAGACTCGTAATTACATTGGGCCCACTCTGATTATCTGATTATCTGATATTATTATTATTATGAGTATAATCTCCTCATCTCCAGCTACTTAATCACAGCCACAACGTCTCTTTTGCCGTGAAAGGCAGCATATTCATAGGGTGAAGAGATTAGGATACAGAGATCCGTGGGGGTCCATCATCCTGCCTGCCAGAGGCTTCTACCTTATCAGAATTATAAAAATATAAGGGGTGATGATAATTGATTAATTTTTATTTTTACGCCTATAACCAAGGTGGATACAAAACAATGTATCATTAATTTTCTCCACCTACCTGAATCTAAAATTACCTCTCTCTTCCTGATCACTTGGTTATGTAATCTCCTCCCTCTCCCTGTGACATGTGGACATGGGACAGGGAGAACAGAGGAACTGTTAGCCTCTTTTTGCCCCAGAATGGAGTGTAGTCTCCTCTCCTCACACTAGTTTCTTATTTATAACGTTAGTTCAGTTGTCCTGTCTCGTTACTCACCTCGATGGACCCAGAGAACCTGCAATTAGGAGCTGAGCTCAGTGGTCTCTAGATGCCTTTCAGTCTCTCAGATCCCAATTCTCGTCTCGAACTCTCTTAATTGTGCCGACTTCCCATGATGGTGTCAGGTGTAAAATTAGATATCAACTCTTCTATACAGTTATTGCAATTTTTGTATTGGCTGGAGTTTAGACGGGACAAAAGATTTCTCCTGAGCAAAGATCTGAAGGATTCTCCCATTTGTTGACAATTGTTCAAAAATCTCACCTAGCTATTTGTGGCAGTCTGAAGACTTCATTCTGTGACTTCCATTAACTCCCTAGAGATCTAGTTTGATTTTCATAAGGACAGAAATCAATAGCGTATGAAAATGCTTAATTTACAGCTGGAAAATTCAAATCACTTGAGTGGCTAAGTGAATTATGAAATCATTGAGAATAGACAAGCTTTTTTTACATGATGCTTGCTATGGGTTGAATTGTGTCCCCAAAAAGAAATATTGAGGTCCTAGCTCTCAGTACCTCAGAATGTGACCTCATTTAGAAATAGTTGCTGCTGACGCAATTAGTTATGGTGAGGTCATTGGCCTGGGCCCTAGTCCGTTGTGACCTGTGTCCTTATAAAAGGGTTAAATTTGGACACAGAAATAGACATGCACAGACAGAGGACTAGGTGAAGACATAAAGAGAAAAGATGACCATATGACAAGAGAAGCAAAGATTGGAGTGATCCATCTACAAGGAACACCAGAAGCCAGAAGAGACAAGGAAAGATTCTCCCAGGAGCCATTCAGAGAGCAGCCAACACCTTGATTTCAGACTTCTAGCTTCCAAAACTGTGAAACAATACATTTTTATTGTTTTAGGCCACCTAGTTTTTGGTGATTTGTATGACAGCCCTAGGAAACTAACGCAATGCTTAATGCACTGATAATTTTTGAAGGAAAACAACTGCTCCTTCTGTCTATTAAAAATATTGATAATGATAGCATCAGTGATGATGAAATAGTAGTAGTAGCATTAGGAGTAGTAATGACCACCATTTATAAAATTCTTGTTTGTGCCAAGTACTTTCTAGATATTTAATACATTTTTATTACAAAGAAACTGAGTTTCATGTTAAGGAGATCTTGCAAAATTACTAAGTTGTTAAGTGCCAAGGGCAAGATTTTAGCCTAAAGCCTTTTCTTTTGACTAGCTCATTCAATTTCTCTGCCGTCAAAAATAAATGTTTGCGAACTGACATTTCAAAGGTACTTTAGGATATATATATTTCAATTTCATCACAGATTTTACCTGTGAACAAAGTAAAAACTGTGATCTTCTAACTTTATGAGCAAGTAATTAGAGGGAAGAAGTTAACTTTTTATGAGTGCCTACTATTTTAAAACCCATGTGGATTCGCATATACTGTATCATTTAATCCTCACAACTAATGTCTTGTGAAGTATTTCAATTTTCACCCTTCTTGAGAAAACTCAGGCTGAGAGACATGAATTGCTATTTTCTTAAGTATAAAGTAAGTAAAATGTAGTTCCTGCATTACTGTTAAGCGTTGCTCCATTTTAGCAGGAAGAACACTAAACCGTGAGCTAGAAGATTCATATTTCAGAATTCTGGCCCCTGAGCTGGCTACACATAAACCTTCTCTATTTCCTACTCTATTGTTTAGGATCTCTATTTCCTAAACAATAAAATGGTGACAATATCAATTTCTCTGCCTACCTTACAGACCTGTTACAAGAATTCAGTGCAATAATGTTTGGGAACCTGTTATACTCTCTATAGCGTATATCAATTTAGGATCATTTTATTTAGAATGAAAAGAGTGGAAAAAGAAAGGGAGAGGAATATTCAATTTCTAAGTAACAGAGAACATCATAGACACTACCTCACTTAACTTTTGCAAGTATGTCTCAATTTTTAGCTATAGGAAAGCAGAACCTCAGGTGAACCCGATGCCTGGACCAATATCACACAGCAAGTAAGAGCTGAAAATAGAGGTCTTCGGGGATTTAATGAAGAGAAAAGGCAGCCACACTCTCCTTCCCTTACAGAGCTTCCATTTCGCTTGGGTAGAGGGACATTAATCACAAGATCAAGTACAAACTTACAATGGCAAAGAGGCCAAAGGAAGGAAGGACAGTATCTGTTATTCTCCAGGAAGCTACAGCCACTCTCCTCACGCAATCTTTACAGCAGAACTGAGAACAAACTCCACACTCAATAATCTCTTCTTGGATCATATACCCAGTAAGAAGACTGTTTTCTTTCAGTTTTTTTGACAGAAGTAGCTTTGAAATTCCAAAAGCCCAGTCTAAGGACCTGACTTGACAACATATACCCTACAAAAGTGAATGCCCATTTGGGTTACTTTTTCTGTTGTTTTGGGCTAGTTCATGGTTTCATGATTCTGTTGAGAAGAAAAAAAAATGTACCTCCCTGCCTCTGGAATAAATGAGTTTTATGACCATCCTCTTCCTTCCCAGCCCAGAGTCCTGTTAGTCATCTCGCAATTGTGTTTACCCCTCTGGGCCTTCCATTTGATGACTTGTCCTTCTCTGTAGTGAATTGAATCCTCCACTAGCAAATTATCACCTTTCTCAGGGCCTCAAGGTAGCCAGTGACCAGGGCTTTGATGTGAGAAGAGTAATTAGGGATCAATTTGTAGTAACTTTCTGAGTCTGAGAAGGCCAGAAGGAATGGCCTCTGTGATTTGGAAGAGAGTGGGGAACTTATTAATAATGATGAGGATGAGGTGATGATTATAATAATAATAAAAGTGATAACAGCAGCCACAACCACAGCAACAAGAAGAGCAGCTACCATTTGTTTAAAGCCCGCTCGAAGTCTGATGTTTTTCATGCATAATCACTCATCCTCATAACAGTTTTATAAGATAGTATACTCAGTTCAGAAGTGAGAAAAAAGACGACCACGGTCACAAACAAAGCAAATGACAATAAATGAGTTTGAAGCCCTCCCAGGCACCATTCTGCCTTGAAATTGACCTCACTGCTGTAAATTTTGAGGCCATATCCTGACTGTAGGATCATTTATCTGGATCCTGTCTCATTGTGTATTTCATGGCATTCTTATCCCCTACAGGTCTGCATCCTATCCCTATCCATCCAGCCATTTGAAGAAATGAGACCTTTGGGAACTACCTCCTTGTGTCCTTCCCTGACTTTAAGTACCATTTGTTTCTAGAGACTCTTAGTGCCAGTACCACGTGACTCCCTTCTAGACACACCAGACTGGACTCTGGAGAGTAGCACCAGTTAGGATCCAGATTGAGCTGAACATATTCCTTTGGACAATATATTTCCAATTATAGAATTTACTCCTTGAATAGAATCAGTTCTCTTCAGCCCTTGGCTCTCCGAGTTTCAGCCTCATTTTTCTTTCCGTTCAAAATGTACTTCTGAGGTCCCAATGTAATGTGTGACAATTTTTTACTAGATATGAAAACTGATAAGGTGTAGCATAAGGGGATTGCGGTCAACTTCACTCTTTAGTAATTGCTACAGGGTCACAGATCTGAATTCTCTCTCTCTTTTTTTTTAAATACAATACCCTGAATGAAGAACAATACACATGATTGCTCAACAAGTGGGAAAAAGTACTAATTTACTAATGATTATGAGAGCTCTAAAACCCTTAAGTCATGGCTTTCCAGAAAAGATAGATTCGAAAACATAGCTTGGGCCAGAGGTTTAAGTTGTACTTCCCTATTTTCCCACACACTGAAAATAACCAATACGTTGGGTTCTTTCAAAGTGTGGAGAGAGCAGAAGTGCCTAAGCATTGGTATTCAGAGTAAAAAACAAAGCTGAAGAAGTAGATTCAAGCGTTTAGGCAAATTAATCCTACTCACTTCAAAAAACAGTCCTTTAAATTCCAGGATATTACTTTCCAAGCAGCCACTCCTTCTCTCTTAGGGAGAAGCACAGAGGTAGTTGAGTGTGAGTCTAAACTCCTTATGTATAGGCCGAGATTGGAATGTAGGAAGAAGAATCTGGATTTTCCAGAACTTTTTTCTCTTAGTCCATAGCAGTTTACAGCAAATCAGGTTTCAACCTAGTTGTGTATGTAGATATTCTCCTTGGAGAACAGGTCAACTTTGAGCTTTGTGAGGTCAACACTCTGATACTTATCTGATTCTTCTGTATCCTCCTAGGCCCAGAAATGGGCAAATCAATCCACTAATAATTAGGTATCAAAGAGGGAATTAAGTAAAAAGAAGAAGGTGAAAAGAGAGTTTTATCAGAAATTCCTCTTCTATATAATGTCAGGAGAACTTAAACACAACACACTCTTTACCACCAAGTAAGGAAGACTTATCTATGCTTGATCCAGTGCAATCACATAGTGTTTGAATGATGAATGGATGGATTATGATATAAAGTTTCTGTGCAAAATGAGAGGAAACTATTAGATAATGGTAAAATTCATAAATTATGAGTCAAACTACATGGGTCTAGTGTCACTCTGACACCCATATGGCCTTGGGAAAATCGTTTGGTGTTCCTGAGTCTCATGTTCTTCACCTGTAAATTAAAGTCTTATTTCCCTTGAATACGTCGTATGGTTGTTCTTCAAGTTGCCTAGTAAAGTGAATAAAATGTTTTGTAAATTGTAATAGTTTGGCTACCATCCCCTTACTCATGGCAGCGTAAGATTTGGACTAATCTTCTTCCTCATTGGCCTTTCTTTTGGAACAATGTGAAGGGACCCTATGGTTCCAATCCCTTGAAGCCATCAATTCAATTTTTCTAGACTTGGAAGAAATGCAACCTCTCTGGAATGAATGGGAAATTCTGAAATTCACTGCTCATACATCACAGCTTAAATGTAGAGGCAGCAAAACGTGGGAGACGCCGGGGATAAGAGCCATCTCTGATCTTCATCAGAGCAGTAGCTCCTTTTTCTTTCTTTTGCTCAGCTATCATCTCATACTGTGGAGTTTGTGCTAGACAGAAAGTGACTTCCAATCTGGGTTGGAAGAGCTCTCTTCCCTTCAGTTTGCCTTCCTTCTTCCCTTCCTAAGATAGATGCTGAGCATCGAATATTGACATGCCATGGCTCAGCATTGAGCTCTATAATCAATGTCCAATTAAAGCTTAGTTTTACTTTACATGTTATATTCACTGATTTAATTTTTTATGAGTTATTAATTGATAACTTTTTTTGTCATCTTCTGGAAAAGTGCTAGCAAAAAATTGGAACAAGCCATGCCTGTTCTGCTTCCAAATCTCTCGGTAAGAGAGATGACTATGCCCACAACAACTATTTCCCAGGAGTCTAATAATCTGATGAATTCACAAAAGTTTCACTTAGTTTACAGAGTGGGACCAAACTCTTTTCCCTTATGAAGTCCAGCAGCTTGTGACACATGCAAGACTCTTGATTTTTATCACTAGAGTTTCCCCAGCCTTCCTTCCTTCTTTCCTACCGCTGAGCTAATAAATATGGAAAGAAGCATACAAAAATATTTAAGCTTTTGCTTCACTGCTGTAGGATCAGACTTGTCCTCTGTAAAATATTTTTTGCAACTTACTGTTGATAATAATTTCATTAGAAAGAAGGGCAATCTGAGAAATAGCTAAAAAATAACTATAGAATCGAATATTTTATTAAATTTTTATATCCAAAGTTAAAAAGTTAAGGAGGATGAGTGAGTAGAAATAACAGTGGCCTGAAGCAGAAGGTCTCAATTCTCTTCTTGACTCTGCTAATTATGATCTTTTCAATATAAAACAAGATATTTATAACTGTCTTACCTTATTTACTGGTGGATGATGCTTATGATATTAAGTATTACGTAAGAAAGTGCTTTGTACACTTTAAAATGTCAAACAAATGTGAGAAATAATTATTAACGAGGAGCTTAGAATACTGTAGGATTGGTCTGCTCCCCTTCCCCAGCCAGGAAAATTTTTGTGGACTTCAAATTTCACATCCATAAAAAAGATGCTTGTAGAAAGTGAAACTAAGGTCCCTTCTAGTTCTAACATTAGATCATTCTAAGTGGGTTGGACATTTCATCCAAGATATTTTAAGGGAATAAAGCACTTTCCTAATCAAAGAACTTTTCAAAAGAGAACACTTTGAACCTTCTTTATGAGTCATTTCACAGTTAGGGGACACCTTCTAATTTTATTTTCAACCATCACCAATCAATCTCTGAAGGAAGGGAAATAACCTCAGTTAGAACTTTTAAAAAGCCTTAACAATTCAGCCTAGCAGAAAAATGTCCATGGCTTAAGGAAATCACACATTTCCATAACATTTGGATGTTCAGACTGTTCACTAAGTTGAGAGCATTTAAGAGGCAAATGCAGCTGAATAATTTGCCAGAAAAGTATGTAAAAGGGATATTAAGCTGCTTCCTTTAAGAGGTCGCAATCAGCCCTGGTTACAGTAGAACTGGCCTCATCTTTGTCCTGAGGCAGCTTTAAAGAAGCCATAAGACTCCCAAGGACACAGTTGAACTGTAACCCCACCCCTAACTTCATAGATAAGGAATGAGAGATGGAAAAGTGATATGATTTGACCAAGGTCATACTGCAATTTGGCAAGAGAAACAAAATTACATATAGGTTATAACTTCAATTCTAGTATTATTTTTCTATACAGCCTTTTTAATAAGAAACTGCATTTCTGGAAGATTCGTATTCTCCACGCATCAAGAATTTGAAAAGTCGTGATAGCTCGGCATCTTAGTGCCTACTGAGCAGTGCTTTTTGAATCATGTGATTTCTATTAAAAACTTTGATTATATCGCCTTTCCTTATATGAATTTGGGGATAATTATAAATTATAATTAGCTGACTGACAGATCACTGTGTTTATAGCAGAATTAAAGAGAACTGTCATCTTTTGGGCATTAGGCCACCATTAGAGCGAGGACATAGGCTCTGCCACCAACCAGCTGTGAAGTCTAATATAAATTGGAAACTCTCCCATTTCCAGTTCTCATTTTCGGTCACCTGTACTTGATATAGAAAGTTCAAATATTAGAAGGGACCCCAGAACTTTCCATCAGTCTGCTGACTCATGAGCCCCTATTTAGTCTTTCAAATCCTATAATTATATTGACACAATTTATCTCTGACTGCAAGGGTTCTTGAGAGACCCAATTCAGGACAGTGCTCAGTCTCCAAGGTTCTTCAATGGCCATAGTGAAAGGATGATTTCTATTCGTGCCCTCCCAGTCTTTCTCCAGAATATTAGACCTGAGGAATGAGGGGATTACACTCTATCAAGGGTCATTAACCTTGCTTTTGGACACCTTTTTCAGAAAGCAAATGTGTACCAAATAAGTTACATTTATTCTATAATGCTTAACTCTTTTTATTTCCATTTGTTATTGGGCAAAGAAATATGTAACTGACTATAATAGCTTCCTATTAGCATGTGCTTTCCAGTCCTAGTCATTGCAGCCAACATGATGTTCCAGTAAATCTGTAGAATCTTGTGGAGAAGTAATGCATAATATCTATTTTAGTATTAGACATATTGAAAATTTCTGTAGGGTCTCCAATATTAGCATTAATGAACCAGGAGAATTCCTGCTCAAAATTATCCCTATGGCCCCCTGGAATTGAGAAATCTATCTCCTGATACTCAATACTCAATGAAAATGCCAAAGTAGATAATTGGACTATCCTCAGAATAGAAGAGAAAATAAGTATCAGGAAGAAACTGAGATATTCAGGTTTTATTCATTTTTAATTAGACTACACACCTCCAGGTGAAATACATTTTCTTGGTTACATTTTGTGTGGGTGTTAATGCATTCTTAACTCATGATGAGTCAAGTGTATATTTCAGAGAAATGTTGAAGTTCTCCCCAGTAAAACTTGAAAACTTAGAGAACCCTGTGGTTTGAAGAGTCTTCTTTTAGAACTCCAGCCTCTAACCATATGGGTTGCTGAGTAATGTATATTTTTAGGAAGATAGCACATACCATATACCATTGCAATTCTGATAAAAAGAAGTAACTAGCTCTTCAGTGTCATACAGCAACAGTAATTAAAAACCCTGTGCTCTAGCTCTGAGGGGCTGCTTCTGCGACTTCAGGAAGCCCTGAACTTCTTCAGGATTCAGTTTCAGCAACTATCATTGAAGAAGTTGGACAAGATTCGTTTGGACAACTTAGGGAATCTCTGAGGTCCTTTCTAGAAGTAAAATTGTAAGAATCACAGGTCTATATAACACATCATCTAGATTTGGTTTTTCTGACATCACAACCTTTGCTTTCTGAAGCAGAGAATCCTTTGATAGACATTACCAGTTCTACACTATTTGCTCCATTTGATTTTATTTCATGTTTTATTTATTCATTCCTTCCCTCAATCATTCAACAGAGTTTTACTAAATACCTACTCCCTGCCAGTCACAGAGCCAGAAACCACAGATAAAGGAATTACAATGACATAGGATCTGTCTTCAAAGCTTTAGGAGTAGTGGTTAAAAATTCCAGTAATTGGGTAATTGTAATTGAATGTGGTTTAACCGTTGTGGTAGAGAGGCCCTGGTGCAGTGGACACACATAGGAGACACACAGCAGAAAGGAATTCCCAGGGGCAACAATGATGCTCAGAGGACACACACGTTAGTTAGATGAAGAAAGGATATGGTGTCATGTGCTCAGCCATGAAGATCTTTAAGAACATGGTATGGAGTTTATTAAAGCTGGAGGGTAAGGAGTGTGATGGGCAGGGTAGGACAGATCGGCTAAAAGTAGAGCTAAAGAATCAGGCAATACATCATCACAAAAAGGGAGGCTTTATGAGTTTGGCAATGAATTCGGATTTCGGCTTGAAGGAGAGAAGTCACTGGAGAATTTAAGTACTGGGTGATGCAGTCAGATTTGTAGTGTAGATGGATCACGTGGGCTGCAGAAGAAAGGTGAAGGATAGGAGAGCAGGAGGAGAAGGCAGAGAGGCTGGCAGCAGAGAAATCAGTTAGGAGCCTTCTACTAAACTTGAAGAGAAGGCCTGAACTACAAAAGCTACGGGAAAAATAAGGCCTTGAAGAAATTTCAGAAATATGAAAGAAAATTGATGATAGGATGTAAGGATGCAAAGGGATGAATGTTATGGTTGAACTCTTTGAATCCAAAATTCAGTCTCAAATCACCTTATAAATTAGAGCAGAAATAATTGACCACATGTTAAGCCTGTAGACATCCACAGGCTGCACTTTGCATCTTTCCCTATAGACCCTCTACTGAGTTTTAATGATTGGGAAAAAGCAGCATGACAAAAATCCTTTACCAGACAAAAATATCCCAAAACCCCATTAAACAGTGTGTAATGAAATGTTACAAATGGAGGATTACAAGGGAAAAACATAAATGACCATAAATCCGGGGGGAATCAACTCTTCTTTCCAGATTATGTTCAACTTTAATAAAGAAACTTAATAAGCTCATGTATTCCTGCCAGCTTTTGATATGGCCACTGCTGATCAATGACATTTATTTCTAGAGAGAAAGAGGGACTGGGGAGGGATGTCAGAGCAGCATGTTGATGCTAAACCTTGTGAGTAATGACACAGTGTGGCGGGTAATGAAGATTTGATGGAGGAAACAGACCAGCAAGCTTGTCTTTGTCTGCATATCAAACTGTGTGCCTCTCCTCCAGATCCTATTAACACCTCTTATTCTACAGTTGGGTTCTGGGCTTCATGTCATCTCAAAGGAAAACAAAAAAGAAAATGCTGTTTATTTTTCCCTGTGTTTATGAACCTAAATAAAATGTGAAGCTTTGAATTTGGAAATGAAATTTTTGTCAGAAGCTGATTTCACCTAAGAGAAGGATGACTTTACAGATAATCAGAGCTCTCCCACAACGGTGTGGGCTGTCTTGGAAGGAGGGGGGGCCAGTGATAGTCTTATCTATAAAAATGTACAAGAGAAAAACAAATGAACATCACTTAGTAACACTGGTAATAGTATTCCTGCATTGGGGCAAATCTTGGCTAAATTAATTCTGAAAGTTCCTTATAAATCCAAAAATCTCTCTTCCTCTTCTCTTTATCTTCCCTTTTTCTCCCCTTCACTCATTCTCTGTTTTAAATATATATCTTGTGGGCTTTTTTCAGAAAAATACTTAAACATAGCTTACAGAGATGTTGACAATAAAACACAACAGAAAGAAAATAAAGAAATGGACGCAAAGTAAAATAGGAAAATATGATGATATTATGAGAAGGATTATAATCCAAAATATGAACCATAAAATGGTACGTAATTCCTGGAGGGGAGCCACAGATTTTAATTGGTGCTTCTTAGCGGCCAAAGCAATTTGACTCTAAGACTAATAAATTAAAGGTAGTAGTATAAACACAATGGCAAAATTCAGTCCTATTGTGAAAAGAATAGCTAGTTACTTAGAAGAAACAACATATGTTCTTGGTTCTAATCTCTGAAATTTCTCTTCGGAGTTCTCATAAAAACAGGACTTTGTGATATCACATCCTCAAAATATTGCTACAACTATTATTACATAATTTTTCTTATGATACAGGATTCTAAATTAAGTTCAACCTTTCAAGACATAATTAACTCCTAAAAACAGGGTTCGTCATTGAGTTATCTTTGTAGTCCATTCAGGACCAACATTTATCCAGCTCATAGCAGTTTGTTTTTTGAACAAGTTGTTTCTTGGATAAACGAATGAATGCAGAAACTAATGAACGAATGCATGAGTAAATATTCATGATGGATCTAGTTGTCCTGCTGTAGTGTGCAATATTTTCCTCTTCCCGCATTAATAGGAAATATTTCCTTTGCATTTTAATCACATACCCCCATTGCTTTTTATTATATTTCAATATTTTACATTATAATGCTACAGCAATAATCTGAATTATCAGTAATTTGAAATGCTTGATGTATATATTTTTAGGAGACAACTACTCAATCTAATTTTTCTTTAGAATGGGCCCCAGATGAGCTGAGATGTAATAACCCTATAGCAAAATACAGCAAAAATGTTTTAGAAGAGAAGTAAGAGGAGGATAAAGAAAGCACCATTGTGAAGAAAATACTAAGTGAAAAAGTTCTAAATTCAAGTATTTCTAGTATTGCTGTTTACCACTTTTGTACTTTTGAATAAGAAAATCAGTCTGAGCTCCAGTCTTCTCATCTCCGCAAAGAAAATGTCAACACTGATTCCCAATTTTGTTGTGAGGCTTAAATGAAATAATGCAAACCAAAACATTTGTAATTTGCTATGCCTCATATAAAGGTAAAGAGTTACGACTGCTATAGCTTTGGTAAGGAAAACAATTTAAAAGTCACTGAAATTCTCATAATCAAGCTAACATTGGACTCCAAAGGGTACATTGACTTTGGAATACAGACAACTTTTTGCTTATCCAGAGGCACTCCATAGTTGTTTCAGGGATGCAGTGGAAAGATAAATTATAGAGGAGAACAAGGGAGTGGTTAGTTTTTCTAGACTTTTCTGAGGATTTCCAAAAAATAAAAAAGTAGTATTTCTCTAGGACTAAATAATCACTGGAAAAGACAATGGGAATTCTGGTTTCACATACTAGTAAAGTAAACACCTTCTATTATGTTCTAGGCCCCATGCTTAGATATACAAAAGAAGTAGAATGCAGGGGAAGATAAAGGCATAAACACATTTGTTCAATAGATATAAAGGTGCACTGATAAATGCATAGATTATGGTGGAGGAATAAGATCAATTCTACCTGAAGTCATAAGAGATCATGAAATGTGATGCAGAAAAGATGATATATAAGCTATATGAGGTGTCATGAAAATTGAACATTAGCCAAGAGGATTGGTATAGGGGTAGATTATTTCTGGTAGAAAAAAATCAACATTAGCACAAGCATTGGATGGAAAACACTGACATGTAATCAGAAACTACAAGCAATTGGATAGGACTGATAAATGAGAGGAGGCTAGAAATGGGGCATGGGGCATATCATGGGGTACTCTGAATGTCATGTTCAAGATTTAGGTGATGTGTGTAAACAATGAGACACCGGAATAGAATTAACCAGGGATGTGATCGGGTTTGTGTTATAAACAGGTCAACTTATGCCAGATGGATGAAAGAGAGAGCAAGAATGATGTGAGTGTGGATGTGTGTGTGTGAAAGACAGAGACAGAGAGATACCAGTTAGAAGGCTATGACAATACGGAAGCAAGAGATGGTCATACTTGTATACAAGAACTAGTAAATAGAATCTCTAGAGCTGGGTGACTTCTTGGACTGATTATAGAGGAGTGTAAGAGAGAGGAAGAATGCCAGGACAACTCCTGAGTCTCTGGTGAGGTGCTTGATGACAGTCACTAAAGAGAAAAAGATACAGAAGGAGGAGTGGGCCTGAGGAGGAGCAGATATTCCATCTGACTGAGCAGATATGAGGTGCTGTGAAGCGCCGAAATGGAGTCATCTCCTAAGCAGCTGGACATACAGGTCTGGAGCTCAAAGAGTCTAGGCTGAGAAAACAGATTTGAGAATCATCAGCATTTGGCTGAATTTCAAGCTATAGTAGAAGGGTCAGTTAGGAGATTGGGGAGGGGGGAATAAATGCCAAGACAGAGCCTTATATAATATATCAAAATAAAAGAGAAGACTCAGCAAAGGAGCCTACAAACAGCAGCAGAGAGAGGAGGAGAATCAATCAAAAGAGATGTGCAAGCTATAGACGGACTGGATCAACAAGGGTAGCCAATGGTATCAAGGCCATTAGAGAGGAGAAGAGATACAAACCAAAAAGAGTCCTATGAGTTCGGCAGTTACAAAACAACTGATAACATTTTTATAAAGGTGTTTCATTGGAGGCAAAGCCATACTGCAGATAAATAAAAAGATTGAGTAGGAGTTCAGGAAGTGGAGACAATTGTTTGGTGGAGGAGCTTGTATCCAAAGGGAAGGAATACAATGGAATGGTGTCTCAGAGAGAATGGAATGCTAAGCAAGAGATCTTTTAAGAGAGATTTATGATTGTTCCTGGTCTGCAAACAAGGAGCAAGCTACAGGGAGAGTTTAAAATAAAGGAGAGAAATATAATAACTCAGGTCATTCAATATTCCAAAGGAATTCAATCTAAACGTAGACGTTGTAGCCTTGAATAGTGTCATTGCCTTATTTTCACAATCAGGCTTTAAGATTTTGGAATCATTCAACTCTTTTTACCTTCATTTATCAGAAACATTTCTTAGTCCATAGTATGTATTCACAAAAAATTCAACAAGAATATTTTACCATTTAATGAAAATTATACTTAAAAATAAATATAAATGAGACATTTAAATTAATAAAGAGAATTTTTATGTCACTCTTATTTAATTGAATGGAATAGGAAATTGTATCTACAATTTTTAGAAAGCCCCCATTCGCATATCAGTTTCTCTAGTGATAGCTCTATTGTAGTTATTGTAGCCACAGCAAGTCTGTAATTGGAAAGTTTGTCCACAGATGAAATTGTATCATTGACCAAATATGTGGACCCTCTTGGTGAGCATTTTCACATGTCTGAAAGGAATCTGTTTGGGTAGAAGGCCATATAGCCAACGTATTCCCAGCTACACTTTCACAGTCATTTGTATTTTGGAACAGTGTTGTCCTTTTACTTAATTCGAACAGTTGCAGAGGAATCATATTTGTCCCTTTGTTGGCATCATGGTGAAACCTGTGATACTTGAATGAAAGAAAAATTAAAAAGCTGACATCATCAGGAAAACTTTTATCAGTGTTTTCTAGTCTTCTTTTTTCCCATACTTCAATAAATTACTGGGTTAGCACTTTGGGTGCACACAATGCCTCATTTACTCTCCTTGGAAGCAACATAACCTAGGGCAGGAATCTACATGCAAATCTGACATCAGAGACTGATGGGATGAAGCGGGTGTTGTGCAAATTCAGGAATCCTGGAAGCAAGTGACCTGAGAAAACAAAGCAGACAGTTGAGAAGGCAAGAGAAAGCATCTGGACTTTGAGAGGAGTCAGCTCTTTGCAGAAGTCTCAAGTGCAAATAAGTTTCTTTCCCTCTACCAGGATTAGCTAAATTAGTAGGAACCCCGTGAGAGTCAGAAGACTGCTCTTTAGCATTTGCTTGGCATTAACCACCAGTGTCACCTTGGCCAAAGTCTTCTCTTTTATAGGTCTATATAGCTAAATAATTGATGTAGAATAAAAACATATAAAGAGATTATATATCCATGCTTTTATTATCAGCCTAAGTTTATAGCACTTTAATTAATGTAGATCAGTACAGGCCATTTAAAGTTCCAAAATTCTCACATCAACAATACATTTCTCCTGGACTTAAATATTGTTATGGACTAAATTGTGTCCCCTCAAAATTCATATGTTGAAGCTCTAACTCCCAATGTGACTATATTTGGAAATAGGACCTTTAAAGAAGTAATTAAAGTTAAATGATGTCATAAGGGTGGGACTATAACCCAACAGGACTGGGGTCCTTATAAGAAAAGGAAGAGACACCAGACAGCTCTCTCTCTCTCTCCACACTATGCACAAAGAAAGAGTCACTTGAGGACACAGAAAGAAAGTAGCTGTCTGCAAGCCAGGAAGAGAGGACTCACCAGAAACTGAGTCTTCCAGCCTCTTGATGGAGCACTTCTTGCCTCCAGGACTGTGAGAAAATAAATTTTTGGTCTTTACGCCACCGAGCGTGTGGTAATCTGTTATGGCAGCCTGAGCAGACTGAGACAAATACCATTACTAGATGCCACCTAATCAATTTAGACATTGATTCATGTTTTGTATGTCAACCATCTTAGCATATTTTAAAAGACCTTTCATGAACTAGACCCATTCTTTCCAGTTTCCTAGGCTCATCTCCTGCCATTGCTCATCCTCTTTATAACTTTTCACCCAATAATATCAAATTGTTTACATATTAAACTGTCCCATGTTTCTGTGGCTTTGCATAAGTTGTTCCCTAAATTTGGACCTTATACCTAGAAAAACATAGAACGTAGCATGCCTTGTTTTAAGTCATAGGTCCCCCTTCTTAGTAAATGTGTGATTGAAAGAGTTACTACTTATCTCCGTGTCTCAGTTTTATCTTCTGAAAATAGAGATAATAATAGCCTATACTTCATAAGGCTTGTATTCTTAAATATTTCTACAAAATAAACACCAATGTCTCAGTAGCTTACTACAACAAAAATTTATTTCTTGCTCATATCATGCTTTCATCTGTGGATCAGTTGCAGTTTTGCTTGCCTCTACCGGATTCTGCACGGCTCTGCCCCACATGTCTTCTCATTCCAGGACCCAGGCTGAAGGAGCAGACAAGATGTTGGACACACCTATTCTCACTGCAGAGAGGAAGGACAAAAAACTAATCAAAACACACTATTGCTCTCAAAGAGTTTTCTTGGATGGGCATAGTTACATCTGTTCATATTCTGGTGGCCAATGCAAGTCACATGGCTAGGCGTAAAGTCAATGGGATGGGGCACTAATTCCAGAAGAGGTGGGCAAGATACATGGTAATGGACAGGAATGTAGGGTGCTCTTACAGGGAGAGGGAGAGTGAATAACTGTGAATAATAATACAATCTACCACAGGGTTCTGACAAGGATTAGCAGAGATGATATTTGCTCATGGTAGGTGCTAAATTATCATTATTATTTTAATTAAAGTCCAGATCAGATGCTATCTCTTCTCATAAGTCTCCTGGACAGATCTCCACCTACTCACAATCACTAAAACTGTCAGTTATTCCCTCTGCACTAAAGTTTTGCATCATACACACACTGCTTTGTAATTCTTTCCTGTCCATGTTTTATTTCTCTTCCAAGATCGAGGGACTCTGTCATCATTCAGTAATTGAATCAACACTGTTGAATGGCTACTATTGTGCTAAGTGTTGAGAGTAAGAGAAGGGGTATAGTCTTCAATGATAAGCCTTGGAATCTAGAGGCAGCAATACACAAGTACACAGATATTCCAAATATAACATAATAAGTGCAATAATAAGGCAGGTACCTGGCAGGAAATATTGATCTAATCTGAATTAATCATATTTCCTCTGTGCTGAGCTGATTCAACTTTAGCTTCTGGGAACCAAATCTCCTCTGTAAGACTCTTTATAACTTTTCCCATTCTTGGTACAAACAAATGGTTCCTGGTACTTTCTGATGTCAAAAATAGGCAGGAGAGACCAAGCTGGGCCGGAGTTGCCGGTACTGGGATTTGAAGGTAATGGCCTTGACTGAAGGCCTTGTGGTGGCGTCTCTTGCTGTTCCTGCAGCCACTGCCGAGGTGTCGGTCCGCTCATCATGAGAGGAGACAGAACCCTAAAGCAAAGAAATCTGGATCACAGAAAAAGTATTCAAAGGTCATGCAAGCCAACTGTAGCCAACTGCACAGTCCTCCAGGAGCTGCAGGCAGTGAGGATGCCTCAGCCTCCCAGTGTGCCCATACAAGATTGACAGAAGGTTCTTGTCTTCATTCTGGAGATGTTCATATCCAGATAAACTCCATCCCTAAAGAATGTACTGAAAATCCAGGCTCCAGAAATATAAGGTCAGGTGTCCATAGCCGTACCCATGGATGTGTACATAGTCGCTTACGGAGTCACTCCCACAATGAAGCCAGGCAGCCTGATGAGACTGCCACGGAGTCTGGAGATCATGGTATTAGCTCCGTCTCAGAATTCCAGTATCTCTTCAAGTGATTGCAAAAAAGTCTTCCATATATTTTGATTCTGAGTGTCAAACTTGTTATGCAGCATATACCAGGAATTTCTCTTGGAATTGGGCTGCTTACAACTTTTATGTATGCAAACAAACGCATTGTAAATCAGGTTTTTCTAAGAGAAAGGTGCTCAAAGATTCAATGTGCTTGGTTACTGGTATTCTTAGCAGGATCTTCTGTTCTTTTATATTACACCTTTCATTCTCAGTCACTTTATCACAACTTAATTTTTTTGAATCCTACTTTGGACCATTCGAACTTCTGGGAAGTACTCTGGATTGTTGGAATTACAGCCTTCATTCTCAAATTCCTCTTCATGGGCTTAAAATGCCTTATTTTATTGGTGCCTTCTTTCATCATGCCTTTTAAATCCAAGGGTTACTGGTATATGCTTTTAGAAGAATTATGTCAGTATTACCGAACTTTTGTTCCCATACCAGTTTGGTTTCGTTACCTTATAAGCTATGGGGAGTTTGGTAATGTAACTAGATGGAGTCTTGGGATATTGCTGGCTTTACTCTACCTCATACTAAAACTTTTGGACTTTTTTGGACATCTAAGAACTTTCAGACGGGTTTTGAGAATATTTTTTACACGACCAATTTATGGAGTGGCTGCCAGCAAGAGACAGTGTTCAGATGTGGATGATATTTGTTCAATATGTCAAGCTGAATTTCAAAAGCCAATTCTTCTCATCTGTCAGCATATATTTTGTGAAGAATGCATTACGTTACGGTTTAACAGAGAGAAAACATGTCCGCTGTGCAGAACTGTGATTTCAGACCATATAAACAAATGGAAAGATGGAGCCACTTCATCACACACCTTCAAATATATTAAGTTGTACAAACTATTAAGACCACAAAACACTAATTTCTTTTGGTTAAAGTAACTGTTGTTAAAGACATTACAATGGATTTTCAGTGCTAGAAATTAAGGAAAATGTTTCCAAATGGTTTTAGAATATTATAATAAGACATAAGTGTATAGTCCAATTTATCAAAAGATTAAATGAAAGAATCCTATGTTTAAAAAAATATATAAGTAATCTTCAACCTAATACATATGCAACAACATTTATTCTATCCTGTTTAACAGGTCATTGCAGTGTTAAATTGTAAATGTGTTTTCTTGTTAATCTTACCAAAACAGCAATTGGCTAACTAGAACTAGTGGTTTTAGAGGAACTCAGGTATTCCTTCCTGACATTGTTTTCACATTAAAGAATATTTTTCATAGTATTTTAAGATACACATAATCTGAAAGTAGAATTTTCTTTAGCATTGACTTTTATAATTCCTATTCTTAAAATTTTCATAAAATTTCTATTTTTAAATGAAAGTTCTAAATGCTATATTTTACCTGTAACAATCAGATTTCTAAGTGAAGATTAATTTACTGAGGATGATATATTTTAATATTGTATTATTCTCTGTAGTGTGATTAGCAATCAATGAGAATAGATGAATTAAATTCATTGTGTTTGTGGACCTCATACGCACAATCCTGCTGTCAGCTTTAATGTTCATGATCTTGCTTTTTGTTTAGTGCCATGGACTATCTTGATGTAACTATTAAAATAATTCGCATGGATTACCAAAAAAAAAAAAAATAGGCAGGAGAGTCTCTTGAGACTGAGGTCAGAGGTAGAAAACCAAAATGTAAACAACAAGCAGTACAAAAATAGGAGTGTACTTTCGAAGGCTTAATGTGAGTTCAGCAGTGCTGCAGGCCTCAGACAAGGGAAAGGGTGAACATTTCAGGAATTCCCTAGCAGCGGATATAACAGAAGGAAATAAGGAGTCTTCTCCCAACAAAGAAGCGGGGAATGTTATGGTGCCTCAGGATAGAAGAGTGATTTTTCAAACTTACTATCAGCAGAAGAAGACATTTTTAAGTGAATAAAATATTAAAGGAATAAAATATATAAAACAGAAGATAAGCATGTTTTTGCTCTTCTTCAGATGGAAGTGAAGGGTCTAGAATCTGAATCACAAAGCTTATCCATCATTCCACGTGGCAGCTACACATGAATGAAAACTGCAACAAACACTTGTTGAGTACCTAATAACTATATGTTTACCTGATTTAATCATCACAACAACCCTAGGGGTTAAATCAGTCAACATTCCCACTTTACTAATGAGGACGGTAAGGCTTAAAAAGGCCAAATAACTAGGCAAAGAAGTGGTGGAGGCGAAGTGGGCACACAGCATTGGTTTTCAGAGTACGTAAATCTACTTATTTTGTGCCTCTCAGGAGCACAGTCTGAAACTACCGTTTGAGAAGAAACCACAGTAGAACTGGATGAGAATCTAGAAAACTTCACTTCTAGTTCAGCTCTGTCAACTGTGTGCAATATAACTTTCAAAAAAATTAAACCCATACCTTGGGTTTCAGCTCTTTCATCGATCAAAAGAGGAGATTAGATCAGAATCACGACTCTCAACATTCTTCCCACCTTAATATAGGTGATGAATATGACATGTTCTCATCAACAGCAGCAGAGCGTCACTATGCCAGTGATTCTCAGGAAAGTCAAGAACGCAAAGCTGTACCAGAAGCACGTGCCGAGGAGTTGGAAAAAGTCACATTTGTTATCGTATGGCTTGCTGATCAAGAATAGCTGGACTAGAATTTCTCCAAGGCTTTTTCAGCCCTAACGTCTGATGACTCTGTCATGTTTTTTTCTGGATGTTTAAACTTTTAGGAAATTATAGGTGATATCAAAGAGAAATTAGGTTACTCTTTATAACATTCCTTCTCCAAACACTGACATGTCCACCAATTATACTATCAGGTTTCAAGTGTCCTGAGGAGATAGGATAGAAGGAAAATAAATGAATATTTTAGAATGTACAAGGTATGGGCATATCCCAGCAAGGTTGATGGCCAAAACCTTCTGATAACCTTTGTTTTAAAACCAGTTTCAAATATGCAATCTCTAAGGATTTGGCGATTTACTAAAGAGGCAGAATTTAGGCCCGGAGACTCTGGAGTGAACAAGCTGTAAACAGCTTGAGTATCCTTCTCAATCTTTATGGAGAAACCACAGGTAGTCGATACTTTCACACCCGCTTAATCTTTCCTAAGGGTTTTCTGACTGTGTTAGGAATGAAACAGATGCGCCATTTGTTTTCTTTTTTCAATAAACTTTTTATTTGGGAGGACTTTGGATTTACAGAAAAATTACAAAGTTAGTACAGAGTTGTTGTGTACCCTTTACTCAGTTTCCTCTCATGTTCACGTCTTGCATAACCATGGTATATATAATCAAAACTAATAAATTAACATTGCTGCATTACCAGTAACAATTAAAATGCAGGCTCTTTGGATTTCACCAGTTAAATTTTATTTTGACTCCAAAATACTGTTCTAAAATATCAAGATGTCTGATTTCTTTTGTTTACTTGTTTTTATTAACTAGAATTTGTATTTTATGCAGATTTCCATAGTTTTACCTAATGTGCCTTTTCTCTTCTATAATTATATCTGGAATATCACCTTACATTTAGTCATCCTATCTCCTTAAGTGCCTTTTGGCTGAGACAATTTCTCAGACTTTCCTAGTTTTTGATGATCTTGACAATATTGAGGAGTGCTGCTCAGGTGTTTTGTAGATTGCCCCTCAGATGAGATTTACAGGATGTTTTTCTCATGATAAGGCTGAAGTTATGAGTTTTCTAGAGGAAGACTACAGAAGGAAAGTGTCATTCTTATCACATCATATCAAGGATATATACTATCTACATGACATCTCTGCTGATGTTGACCTTGATCACCCGTTGAGGTAACATTTGTCAAGTTTCTCCACCGTAAAGTTATTTCTCCTCTTTCAATATTGTATTCATTGGAAGGAAGTCACTATGCACAGTCTACTCTTAATGAATGGGGAGTTGTGTTCCACCTCCTTGAGAGTGGAGTATTTACATATTGTATTTGGAATTCTTCTGCAAAGTGCCAGGTTTTTAAAGAAATAAAATGGAATGAAAATATGTAATTTAAAAAGGAATGGTCCTTACTGTTTTAAGCAGAATAATATTAAATAATCATCTGACAAGAAAGCACAGTAGGTCACAACATTTGGGGAAGAGGCTGAAAACCACAGTAAGCAATAAAGATGTGCCGAGTCCCTTCTATATGGGTGGTGTCACATCACATGCACTGCTGGAGAAACAAAAACATGTACAATGGGATGTCTGTCCTCAAGAAGATTTCCACCCACCACATTTGGCTGAGAAGCAGTATTCTCCATGGGATTAACGCCATTTCATGATAGCATTTGGTCAGTCCCAAAGGAGTAGTTTATGTTGGAAGAACTCAGATGAGGAAGAAATCAATGTAGCCCAGTTCTATTAGAAAAGATTTCTTGAAGGAAAAAGGCTCTAAATGATATTGTGTGTGTGTGTTTGTGTGTGAGTCAGTGTGTGCGAAAGTGCAACAATTCAACCAGTGTATCCCTAATAGTGGGCGTGAGGCTGTACAGCCAGCTAAGACTTTGGAGGGAAGGATAATTTCTTCTTCACTTTGTAAAATGTGTGTTTTTTGTTTTCAGTTTTATACTGAAACAAGAGTGATCTCGAGGCCAGTAACTAAGAACCCCACTTCATTATACTCTTCGAGTCTCAAGACAATCCAGTGAGAGGTAGGGGAGACCCCCAATTTACAGCTGAAAAAATTGATGATGCTCATTGTTAACATTTTTGCCAAAAGCCATGCAGAGGGTAGGCAGCAGAATCAAAGTGCAAGGCTGGACTTCACCATCTCTCTTTCCATCTTACCATTTATCTACCTACAGAACGCAAGATGCGAGACACTATTCCTTCATTAGAGTTGGGCTCAATTCATATTTCCCAGTGGAAGAGAAACTCCATTTGAAAAACCAAGAAAAAAGCACTTAGCTTCCAAAAGAGCTCCCAGCGACATCTGTTTAGCATGATGCTCAACTATACTCACAAACTCTATGCTGTGGGCATCTACTTCTTGATGTTTTCTACTACAGCCTTGGCTAGTTGTAATATCTCATGTTGCTTGTTAGGAAATAAATGAAATAGGGAAGAATTTAACTGAAATGCTAGAGAACATGCACTTCATGCATTTCTTGGGATGAGTCAAAGAAATAATAACTATAAGGCACTTAGCATGGTCCTTGGTCATGGTGAGAGTAAAATAACTATGACTCATCTCCAAAACTCTGCTGTCATTTTGAAGCCTTACCCAACACTCCTGCACTCAATCTGATAGTAAAGCTGAGTGTTGGACACAAACTGTGCTATGATTCTTTTTTCTTGCACACAATTCATTTCTCCTATATGTGTGAGGGATGTGTCTTTATTTGATCATTAATTCAACATTCATTGAGTGCCTAGTACTGTCCTAAGTGCCTGGGAGGGTGAATGAGGAATATTTTTGACTACAGGTCTCACAGTCCCATGAGGGCAACCAATGAGTACATAGATACTCCAAATAGTAAATCTAACGGCAATGATAGACGAAAATACAGTACTCTCAATGCTCCTTCTGGACAGCTTTCCTCTGGTTTCTATGAAGTGGGATTGAAAATAAGGAAGGAAGTCTGTCTGGAAATATAAACACTTCAAGAAAGTTCTCTTAATGTTCATCTCCTCCAAAGTATTGACCACTTCCTTCAGTGCACCCCTTATTGTCTTACACGGCCATCCCTCAAATGGTGACACCCTCTCGGGCAGGCGCTATATTAGCCCTGATACCCTGCTCCTTGTCTAGAATATCAAATCACTCAGGAAACAATGGGTAGATGAATGGATGGATGAATCAATGGGCGACTTAATCTTCTCTGTCTTCTTTCTCCTACAAAGTTTACTGTTTTTGTTGTTGTTCTTGTTTTAGTGAGTGAGCCATACTTATACTCATGTTTTCCACAAAAAAACTCTCATGAATTTTTTAAACTTTTTTTGAAATAATTATAAATTTCCATGCAGTGTAAGAAATAATACAGGTCCAGCCCAGTGGAGTAGTGGTTAAGTTCCCACACTCCGATTCAATGCCCCCAGGTTCACTGGTTCAGATCTTGGTGCAGACCTACACACTGCTCATCAGGCCATGCTGTGGTGGGGTCCTACATGCAAAACAGAGGAGGATTGGCACAGATGTTAGTTCAGTGACCATCTTCCTCAAGCAAAAAGAAGATTGGCAACAGGTGTTCAGTCAAGGCCAATCTTCCTCACCAAAAAAAGGAGAGAAAGAAAGAAAGAAGAACTAATACAGAGAGATCCTGTAAAACCTCTTTCCACGTTTCCCCACAGTGGTAACATCTTGCATGACTATAGCACAATAATGCACCCAGGAAATTGATGTTGATACAACCCACCAACATTTTCAGGTCTCATCAATTTGAGGTGCATTCATGTGTGTATATGTATATTTAGTTGCATGAAAGTTATTGCATGTGCATATTTGTGTGACCACCACTGCAGTCAAGATGCAGAACAATTCCATCACAAAAACTCTTATGTTTTTGTAGACTTCGGTCTCTCCCTCAGTCTAGTCATTCAATTCCTTTTCTTTTCATACTTCCCAATGCTCCCATTCTTTAGAACCATGTGTATCACATCCTGAAAATTTCTCTTGTACATTCCCCTCATAAAGTCTAATACCAAACCAACCTTAGGAAAAATGGAAATAGGTAAAGTGTGTCATGATCGTGGATTCACACCCCTTTTTACCCCTCTACTGAAGTTTTTATCACTACGATACATTTTCTGCTCTAAAAAGAAAAGAAAATCTCAAAGGCTGATATTGATAAGGCATACTAACACAGAACTCATCCCATACATGTTTGCAATGCCTACGTGAGGTTGGGCACTCAGCTAATTCCTGCCCTCATGGTGTTGCAGAAAATTAACTCTCATTTTTATACATTTCTAATACTTCATTCTTTATCCTGTCTCTTTCTATAAGAAAACAATTCCAGCTCTCCTCAGCACACATGCAAATTTTCCAAACTAATTAATTGACCAATGACTTTACTCAGATATGAAAGAAAACCCCAAACTAGCTTTACAGTATGTGTTTGTTTAAAATTGGACTTCACTCAAAAAACAATTGAAACATACTTTAAAAGAAAGTTGTTCATAAAAATTTATCTTTTGAGGTGAAAATGCTGAAAAGTTCTTTAAAATATTTTCAACAGATCTACATATAAAGGTATTTATATATAAAGAGGTATAGAGGTATACAGAAAGTAATTTTTGAGATCATCTTAAGCACCTATATATAACTTTACCTTGAAATCCTTATAAATTGTATGTAAAATCAATGTTTTGAGTCTTAACTTACATATAGTTAGGAATAAAATATTTTAAGAAACCCCAGCACAATTCCTTTCTATAATAAAGAACCCTTTAGTATATTCAGAAGCAGTCATGCTTTTATGCAACAAGATATTTAGTGGGTGCCTTCCATGTGCCAGCAACTGTGAAACGTTTTAGGAATAAAGAGATAATTGAGAGACAGTTGCTATCCTCAAGGAGTTCATAATCCAGCGAGGAAACAAATATGTGCATGATAATGATAATAAACTTTTATGCATAGTAACATAAAAAATACACCAAGGAGAGTGAGGATGGAAATAAGGAGCGGGTACATCTATTTTGTGGATGTTAGGCAAGGAGTCATCGATGTGTCACAAGTTGCAACTTGAATTTTGCTTGGCTACATAATAACTACAGATTTCTCTACAGAGGAAGGAAACCATAAATTGTATTTTTTGGATTTACTTGAATATTTTTGAATCAGGAAGAATTATTGGTTAAAAATGAAAAACGAATTCACCATCACCACCTTCTAGGACTATGTTTTGCAAACTTCTAATAACAATAAAGTTGATATTTATAATGTTTTATAACATATTGATGACTTCCATATATTTTTATCTTATTTAATCATCACAACAATACTGTAAGTTAGATGTCATTATCTCCCCATTAAAGAAAATTTCTTTCTAGCCATAAGCCTTCCAGCAAAAAATAGAGGAGGTTTTGACAGCAGGTCTGCATGATTCTTCAGTGTACACTATCTCTCCAGTCTTATATAATGCTTCTCAGTCAGCTTCTACTGGTGCATCTTCAGGACTAGAGATGAGAATTATTAAAACTTCCAAATTTGAAATAGAAGCAAAAATACAATCCCTCAGTTTCTGAGAGAAGAAGGTAAATAGTAAATTTCATTGGATTTGCAGTTAATGAGCACTGATAGGTTCATTAACTTATTTACATGATCTTTTAAAAATATCAGTGATAATCATAGTAATAGTAAGATGTTATCAACAATATATTAACATTAAATATTTTATCATACTTTGGAGTTTGCAAGTTGCCCTTACATACATTATCTTATTTGATCTCAGTTTTGAGAAGTTGTCCGTATGAGCATTTATATTTTCCATTTGACAGATAAACTCAGAAGGTAAAGTAATTCAGAGACATATATCCAGTTAACACGGCAGAGCTAAGATGGAACTATGATGCTTCCTAAACCTCTGAAATAACTAGCACATGATCATCTTGAATGTAAAACACACAACTTCTTTAAGACATGGAGAAGGTCGAAGACTCACAAATGCAGGGACCGCCCCCTTACCTGCTTATTCTCAGTGCATAATGCAAGGCCTAGCAGGCACCTAGTATTGGTGGATGACTAATAAGGGATTGAGTGATGAACAATGAAAAAAGGCATAAATGCATGCTCCACTCTCTCTTTTAACTAGATATACAAAAATTCTATGATATCCAGCAGTAGTGTAAGCTAAAAGTCAGCAACCTGACGTCTATTCATAATTCATAACTCTTAGCTGGTAATAAGTCCAGTATCTAAAACACACACACACACAAACATATACACACACACACAAATAATCAGGTCACCTTGCACCAAATTCCATTGTTATCAAATCCTCGCTCACGTAAGAGTTTACTGTACCTTCCCGATAATGTGCCTTCCTCTTCAGCATATCACTTTGAAAACAGAAGAGAAACTGGAACCAGAGAGATCTAGGTAGTAATAAAAAGCTCCTAATTAATGGTTGTGTCATTTTGAAAATATCAGTTATACTTTCTGAACCTTAGTTTCTTCATCTGTAAAGTGTTGCTTAACATCTGTTTTGAAGGATTGTTGTAAAGAAAATGTTTTAAAAGCAGTTAGCACAGGGTCTACATATAGTAAGAGCTCAGGCAATGCTGGTTCTTATTAAGCTACAGTTCCTAGAATAGGCTTTTTCGGGAAAAAATAAATAGCCAGTCTTTCCTCCCAGAAGCGTTTGGAAACAGAAGTGCCCGTTACCCATCATAAGGAGAACCAACATACTGCTCAAGAGAGCCAGCACTGGGAATCACTTAGAACATGTGTGCAGTATCAGAAATGATGCCCACTTTACAGGGTGACATCATGCACCAAAAAGTGAAGCCACACCGTCCTGCTAACTGAGACCATTTGCAGCCACCATCAGCCTCAATTTGAGCACATTTCTCAGGCAGGATGGGAACAGACGGTGATATTTCTCAATTACAATCCCACGGCCATGAAACTTGGCATATTCAGGCATCGTTTTCACCCTGAAGAAAAGTGACTTTTAAGGAAATGGAATACCAGCTGTATGAATCCCAACCAAGAGATGAAAGAGGGAAAGAAAGGAGAAAGAATCCATGCCCTGGAGAATCATTTGTAGCCACCACCTCAGACCAGAGCCAGTGCATGTTAAAGACAAGACAGGTGGGTGTTGGAGGGTCATAATACAGGCACTGGAGGGCAGGGTCAAAACGCTGAGAAAGGAAAGGAAAGTTTCAGTACTTAACACATATTGATCCTTTCGAAGGAGGAATCTAATGTGTAAAACCACTTCAGATGAGTAACTGGAATAAATCTGCCTTCCAGACGAGGATTAACACAAAAACGGTGATTCCAAAAAATAATTACTATAAATAACATTCAGAAAGAGAGGAGGAAGCAACGAGGACAAAATTATATTCCTAATAAATGACAAAAACTAAGCTAAGTGCTTTATAAATAGTTGCTCACTAATCTTCACTAGGTAAGTGTTTTATCACCAATAACCAGGCTTTTCTTAACTATAAAGAAGCTCAGAAAGGTGTATTACCTCAACCAAGGTCACACTGTTAAACTTTAGATTTCTGATATTTCTATTGCTGTGGTTCTCAAACTCGAGTGTGCATCAGAATCCCCTGGAGGGCCCGTGGAAACACAGATGGCTCAGCCCCACCCCCAGGGTTTCTGATTCAGGGAGTCTGGGGTGAGGCCCAGGAGTTGACATTTCTCACCTGTCCCTAGGTGATGCAGCTGCTACTGCTGGTTCAAGGACAACACTTTGAGAACCCTTGCATGGTGCTGTAAAAGACCAAGATTCGTTATTTGGTTATAGGCTCTTATTCTACCCCAGATCCAACTAGTCAAGGGAGGAACAGACTGGAATTATGACTGGAATAATTAATCTCTTAAAAAAATTGCTGGAGGGTTTTGGCAAGTCTAATGCATACATTGCAAAGTGTATTAAACAGCTTGCACTCAAACGTATGCACCACTCTTTATGGCTCAGTAAAGACTCTCAGAAGACAATGAAGGAGGCATTCAAAGATCTGATGGAAAAGGGCTGGGGACAGAGGAAATAGAGACAAGGAGGAGGAGCTGGGGAGGAGGCAACTGAGTGCCTGGGCGCATGCACAGCCACAGGTAAGTTGGAGGGAGCCAAAGACACAGGTGCTACAATATAATCAGGGAGCCAGTGATGGCCCAGGGAGGTTCCGGCAGTAAAGCAGGACAGTGAGGATTTCGGAATCAGACTCAAAAGCATTCAAAGAATTAGGTAGGTCACCTGTTGGGTCAAGTAGCTGTCTTTCTATTCTGGAGCCAAACTGTCAGGGTATGGAGGAGAGTGTTGATACTCACCTGACATCTAGTCCCCTCTGCTGTCTTACCACCTGAATCCTGATTCTATTCAGGTGGGACTATACCCAACCTCCACGCATAAATCACGGTTTGTCTAAACAGTTACTTTTCTAGGGGTAAAAATGTAGTACAATTCAAGCCCAAGAGACATAAAACATCTACTAGGTGACTTCCAGAATTTATTTTCCTTTCTGATAAAAGAGATAGTCACATGAGGAGAAGACGCTGTTCCTGTTTCAGAGTGTTGTGTGAGGGCTTGACGCTAGATTTTCAGACACCGTCGTGTAGACCTGAGGGGAGAGACCACTGACATGCTGAAGATGGCAGTTCCAAAGGAAAAAGACAGTTGGGTTCTTGAACTGCCTATCTCCATATTTCATGTAAAATGGAATCATTAAATGCTGTGTGTGAGTTTTTTTTTAATGTTTAAGAAACTAATGATACAAGTGGGAAATGAGATATGATCTTTAACAGAACTTAGCAAAACTAAGACCCAGTCTCTCAACAACTGCAGAGTTTAGGTAGCTAAGACAGATGCTTTTTTTCACAGAACATTTGAGGACACAGTAAGCTTTCTAAATTATTAATCTCACGATACCAGTCCCCTAGTTAAAAGCCTTTAATGAAGCTCCTTTCTCTGTAAGATTGGGTTTAGGTTCCTATGGGGTCCTTCATATTCCCTCCTAGGTCTCCAGTGTATTTTCCTACCACTGGCTCTTCCCCCTTTATGCTTTAGTTATTCCAAATGTCTTGTTTTGGGAGGAGGTCACCAAGTGATTATGCACCTCAGTGTCCTGTGATGCTGTGCCCTCTCCTCTGCCTACGTTATACTCTCCTTCCCCTCACTTGTGCATCCGCACCTAAATAACTTCTAATCACCCAAGACTCAGGTGAGGTAATGCCTCCTCCAGGAATTCTTCCCAGATACTTCTCATGCTGGCCCAGGAGCCCTTCTCTGTGTTCCCACCATATGTCTGCTATACCTGTCATTGAGTTCACTCATCACACCGTACCAAGGTAATCAGACAATGTGTGCATCTCCCCAGTTAGACCACAAGATCTTTTTTTAAAGATTGGTGCCTGAGCTAACAACTGTTGCCAATCTTCTTTTCTTTTTTCCTCTGCTTTTTCTCCCCCAATCCCCCCAGTACACAGTTGTGTATTTTCAGTTGTGGGTTCTCCTAGTGGTGGCATGTGGGACGCTGCCTCAACGTGGGCTGATGAGCGGTGCCATGTCCATGGCCAGGATCCAAACCAGTGAAACCCTGAGTCACTGAGGGCGGAGCACGCGAACTTAACCACTCAGCGACGGGGCCGGCCCCAGACCACAAGATCTTTAAGGGACGGAACTGTATGTTTTCATTTTGTTTTTCTAGTGCCTAGACACATAATTGGATCTTATTACAATTTTTTGAGTGAAAATAAACTAGATTAAAATTGTAAACTATCATGAAACTAAGTTTTACTTCTAATAGCTTGCAATAACAGACACCTTTCAAGCCATAGGGAAATATACTATGATATTTGAGTGTTACATCCTAGGCTGTCACTAACTGAATAATCTCCAGAAGCAGAAGAAAACCATGAGGTTGTTTTCAGCTGTTTCCACTGGGAGTCAAAATCTTTGACCCTTCCAAAATAAACGTTAATAAGAATAATATCATCTGTTATTATAATGTGTATTGTCATTCACAAAGCACTTTGTAAGTGTTTTATATCATATACTCTTCACAAGAAGCCCAGAAGATAAGTATCATCATTCTCTTTTGGCAAATATGAAAGCTCAGGACCTTTACACTCTTAAAAATTATTGAGGACCCCTGAAAGATTTTTTCTATGGTTTATATCTATCAATATGTCTATTAGTAATTATTACCAATAATTACTCTATTAGAAACTAAAACATAGAAAAAATCTTAATGTCATTTATTGCCATTTCAAATTATCATAAAACCATTTCATGTTAAAGTGGTTTTCATAAAAATTAGTGTGTTTTACAAAACAAAAATGTAGGGAGAAGACTACCATTACTTTGCACTTGGGTAGATCTCTTTAATGCCTGGCTTAATAGAAGACAGCTGGGTTCGTACATCAGCTTCTGCAATCCTTTTGCAATATCACATGTCATGTAGATTCTGGGAAACTCCACTGTACGCTCATGAAAGACTGATTGTGAAACAGAAAATAAGGTCAGTGTTGGTGTGGATATGGTTTTGACTTTACCTATGAATCCCAGGGCAATTCAGGGACTCCTCCCCTCCCTAGACCCCCAAATCACACTTTGAGATCTGCTGGATTAGACTGAGAGAGATTAAATGACTTGGGGGAGATCAAATCACTAATCAATGCCTGACCCAGGATTTGAACCTGAGCCATTTAACAAGTCAGCACAGAAATGTGTGGTAGAGTCAGTGATTTCAGTGGGCCACAGGGCTTGTATTATTGTGTTCAATGAAGCGTGTGTATATAGCTGAGATGATGATTACGTAATTACTAACCAATAACTAACACAGGACAAACTGCGCCGCTTTGCTGTTTTACCAATACATCAGCTAAGATAATAACACGGCAGGAGAATCACCTGGGCTTGGTCAGCTGCAGCTGAGGCATTCTTGACGTGTCCGGGATTGGCTGTATCACGCAGGCACAGCTAGGCAGAGCTTAAGTGCACTCTTTCCTGTGAGGTTGAGGACTTTGGGGGACCCATTGGTCTGTTTCTAGGAAATTGGAGCTTATAATGAGATTAACTATGAGGTTCTTGGAAGAAAAAGATGATTGAAAATCCAAGAAATTCCACATACACCGATTATGCAGCTATTTTAATTGTGTGTGTGTCAAACACAAGGAGATGATCCCAAAGCAATAAGATCTGAGAAGAAATCTCTCTAAAACAGCCCCCAGGGCATTATGCTGACTTGTGTGTGATGCCTCTGATGAAGCAGAAAACCCCACATTCATTCTAAGCTTGAGAGCTGGTCTGGGAAATGAAAACATCACTAAAACAGACATGTGTGGGCCAGAGAGCTTAGATGAGGATATTTGATTTCTGCTTATATTTAATTAGACTTGGATATGACCTTAAGTTGAAATATATAAACTTTTTAATTAAGTGGGCTCACTAATAGAATCAATACCCATTATGCAATAAATATTTGAGTAACAAATACAGGCAGCAACAGAGACATTCCCTGGGGATTTTGGGATAAGACAGACACAGTCCCTCTAGTCAAGACCAACAGTTATAATATAATGTCAGTTATAACATGATGAGATAATTATGATGGGATTAAATAGGCATAAGTAGCAGTTAACTCTGGCTGGGTGGGAGAGACATAAGGAATGAAGGCTTGCTTTGGGAAAGTGGGAAGCCTTCATTAATCCTTGAAAGATGAATAGGAGTTATCCAGATGCAGAACAAAGGGACATTTATAAACAACCCATATATTTCAAGGCAAGTACTGAGTGTTCAAATTAACTTGATCTCATTGAAATTTAACATCATAAGCTTGACATCATTTTCCTCATTTTATACATGGTAAGAAATGAGGTACATAGAATTTACCAGCATGACCTAAGGTCGTGCCCTTAGTAAATGGTATAATGAGCATTTGAACATAATGTGTTTGAATTCAAGGCACTTTTCACTGTAGCACAGCAGGATGGCATAGCACAGATACAAAGATATGAGGATGCATGGTGTATTCATTGCCATGAGATGAGTATGTATTCAGGGACAATTGTACATGGAGAAGCAGTGGAAGACACAAATGTAGACCCATGTAGGAGTAGATCCCAGAGGTAATGGGACCTTTCTTCTGTAGGAATGTGGGTGTCCATGTTTACATTTTAGAAAGGCTCTTCATGTAGAATGCAACCCATTTTTAGAATACTTGTTTTACGAGGGCAGTTATCCACTATTTATTATTTATTTGAAACTAAGATTAAAAGCTACAAAAGGCTTAGAGATTTCAAAAGTAACATACAAGGTTTGTAAACACAAACAAGTCAAAGATGATTCCGATGCTCTTTCAAGTTTCAAGAACACAACAGAGAAAACTGTTCTGATCCAAGCTGTAGTTTATAAACTTTCATGATTATGGTTGGAATGGAGATATAAAAAGTTTAAAGAGACTCTCAGCTATTTGTCTGAGCTTTCCCTTTAAAATGAGCTCTCTGCTCACAAGCTTAGGCTTATAAAACTGGCCCGTCCTTGCTGTAACCTTTTTAGGAGGGCAAAGCCACATGGCAAAAGGAGATAAGAAAAGAAACCAGTGGGGTATTCATACGCAGAATAAGGCAAAGAAGCTTAATAACAAGAAATGGGGTCTAGCCAAGCTGCAAATTATGGGTACAAAGTTGTAAGCAAAGAGGAAATAGTCAAAGATCAAAGAAGCAAATACTTCGGGTTGTCAAATTGGAATTGTAACAAATGACAGCTCAGAATAGTGTAAAGGAAGCCAGTACTGAACATGAAGAAATGAATAAAAGTGTGTGGAAAATCCCAATGCAGCTACATAAGATATCCTGAGGAAGGCTGATTTCTGGCATTTTGTATTTTGTTATCCTTTGGGCAGATTCTGAATGGAAAGGGCAAAGCTGTATATCACCCTGAATTTAAAGAGACCAAGCCCACATACTGAGCATTAATTTGGCTGCAGTCAGCTTTGTGCAAAAGGCAGACTACACAAATGTTCACAATCCCAGAATTGGATTATTTTCTCATCCGTTAACCACATACAAATTATTTACACATGAAAAGTAAGTTCTTTCACTCATACAAGAGAGGATAGAAACATTACCCCAACAGCAAAGAGCATACGAAGCAGCCAGATCTGGTTTCTACTACTGTTCCCCAACAAAAGGAGTCAGAACTCCATGGAGAAATGGCTGACTCTAGGACGGGGATAGGAAATACACAAGATGAGCCTGGACTATCTTGCAAGTGCCACAAAGTCAGTGCTAAAAAGAAAAGAAAGAAAACCCACAGTGATGGGAGTATATCAAAGGGACACAGAACCCAACTGAGAAAGCTTTTAGTTTCCAAAGTTGGAATAACTTGAGCAACAAAATAAAGTAGTACTGGATTGTAGCCCAAAGTATAAAACAAATACACATGGAAGGTTCTGGGAAGATGGCACAATAGGAAGCACCAAGAATCTGTCTCCCAACCTAGACAATAATTACACTGGCAGAATCTGTCTGATGTAACTATTTTGGAACTCTGGAGTCTGTTGAAAGCTTGCAACTTCCAAGGGAAGGCTTGGATGGTAAACGGTGGCTAATTTGGGTCAGTTTCAACTTTTAGCACAGCAGCAGTTACCAATCTGCCACCCTCAGCCCCAAGAAAGTCCGCTGTGCACCTTTTCCTGGAGTAGCTTGCACACAGCTTGCGGGACCCAGGGTAGGCAAAAAGGATCCTGTCCTCTAAATATTGGGGATCTGTGCTCTGATCACTGATTGCTGCTTGCTATTTCTGTTTCCAGAGGTGCAGACAAAGAGGTGGGTGGCCATTGTTGCACACCCACCTCCTTAAGGCAAGTCTGTCTCCGTCCAGCCAAAATAACTGCCAGGAGATTTAAAGAGCCAGTGCCCTTTTCCCCCCCTCTTCATTTTTCTTTTTCCTCTTGGTAGCCAGACATTAGAGACATGGACACTCAAAAGCAACTGAATAGAGACCTGTCCAGTGGCATAGTGCTTAAGTTCGTGTGCTCTGCTTCGGCAGCCCAGGGTTCACCAGTTCAGATCCTGGGCGCAGACCTATACGGCTCATCTAAGCCGTGCTGTGGCAGGCGTCTCACATATAAAATAGAGGAAGATGGGCACAGATGTTAGCTCAGGGCCAATCTTCCTCAGCAAAAAGAGAAGGATTGGCAGGAGATGTTAGCTCAGGGCTAACCTTCCTCAAAAAAAAAAGAAAAAGAAAAAGCAACTGCATATATGGGGAAGATTAGAAAGTAACCACTTCTAGTTTCTAATTGAAAGCATGGACTGTGCTGCACACCCTGTGATACATCCGGAAACAAGGCCTACAGCCTAAATTCCAAATATCAGAGACTGAAACCTTCAGCCTTGCCCAAGGGAACTCCTCAACCTTTGGACCTTTATTGTGTTACTTTTTACAGGGCATCCTCTATACTAATTTTTGTGGTTATAAAACAATTAGCAAAACAGCTTCCATTTGTATTTGTTTTCTGTTCCATACCTCCCTGCCCCATGTTTTTTTCTCCTCAAAATCCATTCCTTTAAAAAACAAATAAACCTTTTGGAGAAGTGCTTGTTAAAAAATGTGGTTAGGGGCCAGCCCCGTGGCTAAGTGATTAAGTTTGCACGCTCTGCTTTGGCTGGCCAGGGTTTCGCTGGTTCAGATCCTGGGCGTGGACATGGCACCACTCATTAGGCCATGCTGAGGTGGCATCCCACATGCCACAACTGGAAGGACCCACAACTAAAATATACAGCTATGTACTGGGGGGATTTAAGGAGAAAAAAAAGCAGAAATAAAAGATTGGCAACAGTTGTTAGCTCAGTTGCCAATCTAAAACACCAAAAAAATTGGTTAAATGATTTATGATAAAGGTGCAAAGACCATTCAATGGGGAAAGGACAGTCTTTTCAACAAATGGTGGTGGGAAAACTGGATATCCACATGCAAAAGAATGAAGTTAAGCCCTTATCTAACATCATATATGAAAATTGACTCAAAATAGATCAAAGATTTAAATGTAAGACCTAAAACTATAAAACTCTTAGAAGGAAACACTGCAAAATTTTCATAACATTAGATTTCACAGTCGTTTCTTGGATATGACACCAAAGGCATAGGCAACAAAAGAAAAAATACACAAATTGGACTTTATAAAAATTTCAAAATTTTGTGCATGAAAAGACACTATCAACAGAGCAAAAAGGGAACCCAGAGAATGGGAGAAAATGTTTGAAAATCCTGTATCTGATAAGGGATTAATATCCAGAATAAAGAGAACTCATAAAACTCAACAACAACAACAAAGACAACCTGGCTAAAAGAATGGGCAAGAGACTTAAATAGACATTTCTCCAAAGAAGATATATGAAAGGCCAATAAAGATGTGAAAAGATTCTCAACAGCACTAATCATCAGAGAAATGCAAAATAAAACTACAATGCGCTACAACTCATACCCATTAGGATGCCTACTGTCAAAGAAAATGTTGGGGAGGTTGTGGAGATGTTGGAACCGTTGTGCACTGTTAATGGCAATGTAAAGCGATACAGTTTCAATGGAAAACAGTATGGTTGTTCCTCAAAAAATTTACAAAGGAATTACTATATGATCCAGCAATTCCACGTCTCGGTATATACCCAAATATTTAAAGGGACGATCTCAAATAGATATTTGTATATCCACGTTACTCATAATAGCTAAAGTGTGGAAGCAACCAAAGTATCTGTGGCTGATGAATGGCTAGGCAAAATGTGGTATATGCATACAATGGAATATTATTCAGTCTTAAAAAGGAAAGAAATTCTGACATATGCTACAACACGGATGAAACAAGTACATTATACTAAGTGGAATAAGCCAGTCACAAAAAGACAAATGCTGTATGATTCCACTTACATGAGTTACTTAGAGTAGACAAAATCGTAGAGAGAGAAAGGAGAATTTTGATTGTTGGGGGGTGTGGAAAGAGAGCAGTGTCGTTTAACGGTAGAGAGTTTCAGTTTTATAAACTGAAAAGAGTTATGGAGATGGATGATGGCGATGGTTGCACAACATTATGAATGTATTTAATACCACCAAACTGTACACTTAAAAATTGTTACGATGCTAAATTTTGTTATAAAAGTCAAAAATAAACAAATATACATGAGTTTCTATTGATATAAACAAAGTATTGAATAAATAAATACATAAACAAAAAAATGAAGGGAAAGAGACAAATCTCCCATGCAGAAGAATTCCAAGTAATTTGCACAGATATTCTGCCATGAAGGAGGGGAAGTGTGACTCCCGGTCCTCATGCATGACTTGAGTGTGGTTACTTCCTCTAAATGAGTACAGCATGGAAGGGGGGTGGGGAGGTGAGAGTTTTCGGTGGAAAGATCTGACAAATGTTATCTCAACCAGGTGCTCAAAGTCATCACCAACAGTGATACTCCATGTAGATACTGAATACCCTTGATATGATGTGATAAAAACGGCACTTTACCTCTGTGCTCTTTCTTCCAAAATCCCACAAACCCAGCCAAATCATGAGAAAAAAAAAAAATCACACAAATCCCAATTAAGGTATATTCTATAAAATACCTGACTCGTACTGCTCAAAACTGTCAAGGCCTTCAAAAGCAAGCAAGGTCTGAGAAAGTCACAGCCAAGAGGGGTGTAAGGAGACATGGCTGAAGGTAATGTTAGTATTTTCCATGAGATCCTGGAACAGAAAAAAGACATTAGGTAAAATCTAAGCTCATCTGAATAAACTATGGACCTCGGTTAACAGTAATGAATTAATATTGGTTCACTAATTTCAAGAAATGTACCATATGAATATAAAATATTAATAATTGGGGAAAGTATCTTTGCAATTTTTCTGTAAATCTAAAACTGTCTTAAAAAATAATGTCTAGTTAGAAAAAAAAGAAAGTTTTTTCAATCACACAAAATACTATTATTTTCCTTTTTCCATCCACCTCAATTTTTGCCACATGCAGATAGGCACTTGACTTATAGCTGTAAATGAGGTACAGTTTGTTGGTGATATCTTGCCAAGTTAATTTTGTAGAGTGAATAATTCTCCAAAAATGAAAATTCATCTAAAACACGTTATACTTTTAATGTAAATTCAGGACAAAGAACAAGACTATGAAGTCATTAAGGAATAGTCAAAAGAAATGAGAGGGAGAGGCAATAACCCAGATAACTCAGAGATGCCACTAGAAAAAAGGAAACCTCTCACATTTCTCCTCCTGGTTAAGTCTTCCCCAATGTCCCACTACCTACCGCACGTTCGACAGGATACAGCCCCCTAAATCTTGCCGTCAAAAGCTAAAGGATAGAGCAGTTGATAATGAAGGAGCCATCTAGCGCTTTAAAAATGTCAAGTACTCCACCAGCGTCCTACACAAGTGTGGTTAGATATACCATCTGTTCCAGTCTTCATCTGCTATGGATGGCATACAAAGGAGAGAAGCGCGTGATCCTTCCTGGGCTCAGTAATCACCCCGACTCTTGGAGGGGACTCCTCCCAGGAGAAAAGATATACTGTCTGCACCACAGCAGATAAAGTCTAAATTATCCTCGAGACTGGTCTTTCCACATCTCATAAATATGAACCAATAACAACAATGACACAACATTTAAGAAATATATAAAGGGAAACAGCTACTCAAAAGACAAAAGAGAAAGCTAAGCTAAGAAAATAGAAAATATTAAAATGTTAGACATGAATGAGTTAAAACATTTAAGCAGATACTGAATTGATTAAAGTAAGAGGTGGCAAGTCTGAAAGGGGCAGGGGGGCAGAATGATGAAGAAGAGTTTTTGAAATAGCAGAGTTAAATTGCAAAATCAACAAACAAACTCCAAAGGGCAACAGTCCACATTAGAGTGGACATTGCTGAAAACAAACTTTGTCATTTAGAAAACCAACTCAAATTCCCGGGTTATAACAAAATGAAAAAGAAGGAAACTATGACAGAAAAGACCAGACATGGCTGATAGAGAAGTCACGATCCACAAAATAGGACACCGTAAGAAGGGAAGAGACTAGATGTAGTGAGAGCAATTATCAAAGGAATAAAAGCAGACAAGTAACCTGAGCTGGTGAAAAGCTTGTCTTCACTGGAAGGAGATCTTCATCTATACACATCCTAGGGAATTTTCCGGAATTCTAAGAATAAAGGAGGAAATCTTTTAAACCTCTAGACAGAAAAATATATCCTTAAAAAGTAGATTTAGTTTTTAAATAAGAATAGCAAGTCAAAATAAAGCAAGATGAATAAACCAATAATGATAAGAGCAAAAGTTAAGATATTAAAAGGCAAAACATGTAGAATTAGAGATGGTTAAACTAGAGATAGCTCTTCTAAAAGATTGTTAAGAGAGAATGACTGCCTATGAGTCCGAACAATTACAAAGCGCAGCTAGCCAATACTAAGAATGAGAAGAAGATACAACCCAGACACAAAAAACTTTATTTCAATAAGGGAATATTATGTACTGTTTTATAATAAAATAAAAATAAAAATGAATTAGATAACTTGCCAGGAAAATATAAGATTGAATTCAAAAGAAGTCTAAAAAATAATCTTGATAGACAAATAAGCCAGAAAAATTAAAATTTCAGGAAGTAAATACACGAACGTTTAATTGCTGTTCACTTCCAGTGAGATTAAGAGGGAAAAGGCTTCCACCTCTCACTTTGTACGTAGGGATATTTTTAAAACACAATTTTGTCTTTATCTGCTTTATTTTTATTTTATACTTAAAGAAATAAAAAGAGAGAAAGTACACAATCATTATTATTCATTGAAAGCTAAGAAATGGGTTTATTTCCCAGTTCATATATATTTATTTATTTAGCATATGAATTTATATTTAATATGTGAATATGCTTTAATATAAAGCATATACTAATTTTACACACATAATTATGTAATGGGTGGCTTTAACATATAAATATTTATTTGAAATTCATACCATATTTACTTTCAATAGATTTGTCCATGGAATTCCTACTGAGGACCAGCTACGTAATTTGTGGCATCCAGTGCAAATAAAAACATGAGGACCTTTGTTAAAAATTATTAATAAATTCAAGACAGCAGAGCATTAAACCGGGAGTGGAAGCCTTCTGAGCATGAAGCCCTGCGTGAATACACAGCCAAGAAGGGGGACCTCTTCCTGCTGATTCTATGTCAAGGCTCCATTCCATTTCCACCTCTTCCATGAACTCTCTCTCCCCCGTACCCTGTTTGAAATAGCTCTCTCCCTCCTCCGGTGCTCATAAAACACAGCCAAGTCTGTCTTGAGTTATGAGTGCTACCTGCCCTGTCTTAGAGCTCTTTCAGGTTGAAGCTTTCATCTGAGACATCTGAATATCCAGGTGGCACTTGCCTGAAAAATGCTGATCAAAACTGAATATCAAGAATCATTTATTGAATTGAAGTAAACATTTGGAGTCAAAAGACTAACATTTAAACTCCAACTTCCCCATTTGCTGATATATAATTTTAAATAATTGATTTAAGCTCATTCAGTTGCAAAATCTTCATCTGCACCTTTTCAGGACTGGCAGTAGGCACTTTATTTATAAATAAAGGGCTTGACAGATTTTATAAACTGAAAAATGATTTGCAGATGCCCATGATTTCTCTGTCAGTTATTTTCAATCAAAGGAATTTCCAATCACAAAATCCTCCAGCATTTTTCTGCAAGGGTGTATCACAAGTTGTTTAAAATAAGAATTCCAGTTAACACCAGCAAAGTGATTTTCCCTATGGCAGCTTTTATCAGAAACATATGTAACTATGTATTATTGAGTTCTTAATTGTAGATAGCAAAATTCATTCTATCCATTTCAAGTAAAATTAATAAAGAGTATTAATCATTAAATTTCCAGGAGGCCAGGAAACTAGGCTTGTATGCTACACAATCAGAATACTGCAGCCAGGAACCACATATCCAGAGACATACCCAATCATGCCACAAGGATGTTATAGTAGACACATCATTTTTGCCATAAACTCTTCTTGGCATCAGTGATGCTGGGGCCTGGACACCCGAGATTCCTGATCCAGAAGAACCTAAGCCTCTGTCGCCATGCTTTCAGAAGCTGTGATCAGCTGGAGTATTGCTGTCATCCCACATGACTAATTTATTTAACCTCCAAGATTTATGTGGGTATAGCTCTTTGAGAAAACCAAAGTCACAAACATAAACTTAGCTGGAAGAGAGTCTAGGAAATAGACATCTTAGCTTTCCAGGCTTTCTGGTATAAACAAGCTATCAATAAAGAGTTTGGAGTGGGAGCTAATCTATAGTATCTGCAAACTAAAAACTGAGCAAATGTGACAATGACAAACAAAGAGAATGAGTTTCCTCTTACCCTTTTGCTCCCTCACCTTCCAAGCGCCGAGATCATACCATTAGCATTTTAACGCTGGTAACACAGCTTTCCTTTTTCTCCACACACTGGCCATTCCTATTTACATTGATTGCATGCCTGGAAGAATAGTCCTCAATTTAAAGTGAGAACGAACCATAACTATCCATGGTTTCAGGTCACCTCTGATAGAAGCTGCCTGAGGGGGATATGCAGGTAGAATTGTACAATGTGGTGCTTGAACGTCCAAGGCAAAATCTTCTTTATACACATGAATTCCAATCAAAGTGTGAGTTATTAAAGAGGAGGAGCCAAATATGTATAAGGTACAATGCTGGGGAAGGATGAAAAGGGAAGAGCTCCTGGCCTGTGCTGAGGTTGTGAAGAAGATGACAAGAATCAACAAGAGAGCTAGCCTGAGCTCTGCCGGTCCCTGAGCATGGACTTTGGGCAATCCTGCCACTTCAAGGAGGTAATGGTCCTTATTTACAAAACAAAGGTCTATCTCTCTGGTCTTGTTCATTCAAATTAAGGGAAAGGAAAGAGAAGTGACGTTTACTGGAGTCCCTTTGTGCAAGAGGCTGAACTAAGATGCACAATCATCAGAAAAGAAAATTGGTTTACAAATCCCAATCATTTCAAATTGCTCCTACCTCGCAATGAGTTCACAGTGTATACAAGGAATAATAAAATTATATAAATTAGTATGAGTCATTAAAATTAGAAGTTGTGTTCACAAACAATTAGAAATAATTTAGGATTTTCTGACCTATATGAAGTTTATTATAAAATTAATATAAACATCAATATATACTAAAATCTCCAATTGATATAAAACAGGATATCTTTCCATATACATTCACTAAGGATTTAGTGAAAAAATTTATCTATCTTGACCACATCATATTATTATTAATAATAATAATAACAATCAAGTCTCTCCTGATACATTCTGGATTTCTCTTCTTCCACTTTGCAAATCCTGAAAAATTCTTCAAAGTACAGCATATTACTCTTGCCCCATATTCATACATGATGAAATTCTGTTTCATGTGAGTATTTGTTCACACACTCATTAGACAAAAATTTACTCTATGACGCCTATGTGCTAGAGACTGGGACAGGCCTTATGAAAAACATCAGAGATATAGTCCCTGTCTTGATGGGGCTTATACTCCAGCAGAAAGGAAAAGCAATGGTCCAGTTTTGAACAGGCTTATTCTGTCTGTGTAGCCTCTGAACTATGTTTAAAGTCAAGTGGAAGGAGATAGGAATGAATACAATCAATTATGAGATAATTGTTACATTGTGGGATATAATCTCACAAATATGTAAACAAACACTATTGGACAATAAAAAGAGAAAAAACTTAATTCCAATTAAACAGAATGAGATATACTAATAGAAGAGGTGACACTGCAACTGGCTCTTAAAGAATAGGTTGAATGACACAGAATTCAAGTCACAGACTACATTCTTAATAACTGTGTATTGAATAAATAAATGAATAATGGGACAAACATTCTAGGAGCACAACACTGCAAATACAAAGAATTGAGACAGGAATGTATAGCCTACCTTGGAATAAATGAATATTTTTTTTTAATTTTGTTAAGTGCCCTCATGATACCCAATGTCAGTCAATATGGGAGACTTTTGAGAGGAAAAGAAAGACCAAGGCACTAAAGGACAGTATGGTTAATGATAACAAATAGGCCCTTTCTTAATCCAGGGAGATTAGAGAAAGTATACTTCATAATTCAAGGTTACATAAATGAAAATATTCTGGTTCCAAAGAGTGTGGAGCAGCTCACCTGTGTTTCACATATGTAACTTCCATTAAAGACAAATTAAGTTGTTATTGCCACTGTTAATGACTTTGACCAAACTCAAGGTCTAATTTTAGCATTATGTGATGGGTGAAATATTGAAAGGAAGCTCATAATTTCCTATGTCTGCTTGAAACCAATTCTAAACACATTTATGAGGAATAAGTACGAAAAAATAATCTATAGTTACCTGCCTATCTCAGCGGCACTAGGTGTTTCAAGTGAGGAAAATATAGAATCAACAAGAAGTCAAATGTAAGGTAAGGAACTCCGCAGACTTATCCCCGAGTACCCATCCCTCCAAACCATGGGCACTTGGGCCCTCAGAAGGGAGATCACTAACTTGGAGAGTGAGTAATTTCATTCTCAGATACTAAATTCATTGTGCAAATCCTGAGGAAGTGCTCCCATGTGAACCATCTTATATTTGCCCATAGGGGAAGGGGAGGCCTGAGTTTTTCAAAAGAAGAGATTTCCCTCCTTGGAGGTAGGTGTCTTATGAATTTAAGAGACAGGTATCAAAATAACAGCAAAATATAGAACATGTCTGTGTAGCACTATATAACCTATAACACTTTCACACTCATTTACCTCTTTAATTTACCTAAAATTATATACTCTTGAGAAAAATGAGACTTTGGTAATTAAATAATATTCCTAAAGTCACAAAATCTAAAAGTAACAGAAGTCAGACTTAAACTCAGGTCTCCTGGCTGCAAGCCCACACTTCTGTCAACTCTACAGCTCCACGGCGGCTTCTCATTCCACTAGCATCAGCTCTTCACGATTCCTTTGGGTAGAAAACATAGGCCCATTGTTGCCAAAGGACCAGAGCAATATTTGAGGAAACAGAAGTTGGGGGACTAGTGCATATTTTTACTTGGAAGACCTAAAAATGAGAAGCTGGCCAGTGCTGCCCTGACAGTAGGATGAGCAGAGGAAGCCCTGTACTTCATCTCACAACTGGATACATATTTGTGAGTGGATCTGTGGGAGAAGGTCAGGATGCAGTCGTATGGAAAAAATTGTATCCGTGTGGGCTTCCCGGTAGGAGTGAATCAGCTCCAGCAGACAGAAGCTGGAGTTGTACCACGAGATGAAGAAGCTGAGGAAGGAAAGCAGGCAATCGGCAATCATCTACAGACCGTATCACTGATACTCTGGAGGGTTTCACTGGAAAACCTCCAGCAAGGCGATCTCAAAGGAACCCATAAAAGCACCCCATAAAGGAAACATCCAATAGTTGGCATTTGTGTACATGTAACACCCAGAAGGCATCAACGCCTAATTAAGACTGTTCCATTCAAGTAAGGTATTTGATGACCTTTACCATTCTACTTTCCCCTGTTTTGAATCTGGATAAGATGGATGGAGGAATGGAGATAGGCAGAGGAATGGAGGAGTAAAGTGAGAAAAAAATGCAAAAGCTGACCTCAACCCTCCCCCAGACTGAAGATATACAAGTCTAAGTCAAATCTGAGTCGCCAGTGGGGAAGAGGTAGAAGTGAGAGGGAAGCTTTAAGCTGGATAAGAAATGGAAGTTTTGATTTGAAAACAGGGCTGGGCTTTTTTTGTACCCCTAAGGTCTAGCTTAGAGAAGACAAGGGAGACGTGACAAAGCCCAATTGAAAGGCAGTTGCAGGAAAAAAACAAAGTTGTTTCCTTTTCTCATTTCACTAAGTCCAGATCCTTCAATAAACTGATGAAAATGCATTCTATTACCTAAATATTAAAAAATTTAAATCAAAGCAGCATGACGTGGCCCTTTTAAGGATTTGAGATAATTATGAGATTTATTATAGAGCCTGGTAAACAGTGTGCACAATAAGTCAGAACTGTCATTATTATTACAACCCTGTATGCGTTATTATAATATGAGTTCTATACAAAGGACGAAGAGTTACATAGTTACCAAGTGCCAAAATCAGAAGTTCACTCAAGTTAGCTTGGCTTCAGAATCCGTGCTTATTTCGGAACCCTGAGTTTGCTCCGCTAAGTGTCTACTTGGAGAAAATTGCTGTCTTAGGTCCTGGCATGATAGAAAAGGTAACTCACTTTTAAATCCTGCCACTTGTCATGGTAGGAAATTATACATTACCAGGAAAGATAGCAATTTATGAATTCTGCAGGGTAGTCAATGTTGAGAGTAAAATGAGGTTTACAGCAGTGTCGTTTGTACTCAGGAGGAAGGGAACTTAAGAGGGAGCAGGAACCAGGAAATATTTCCCTTTCCTGGTCTACAGAACACTTTTGGAAACTCCACTAGTGAAAAGGGTGCTCAAAAAGATTAGCGCAAAAAAGACCTCAAATTGAGTCCGGCAAGACAGCCTCCATAAAGGAAGAGGTGAAAGGTTAGTGTTCAAGCTGTCTGCATGAGGTTTAACAGGGTTATCTCTGAAGAAAAACCATGGCCCCATATAACATCAAAGCTCTTTGCAAATGGGGAGTACCATTTTTCAAGAATTAGAGATGAATCATCATTATAGCTCTTCTGCTATTAAAAAGCCAGTGTTAGAGATGATAAAGTTTCTAGAGTCAGCAGTGCATCAGATAAGATGTGGCCTGCTTTGACCAAGTAATTCTACTACTGTGTAAGAATCAGAAAGTGAAAAAAAGGTTTACGTTCAAAGGTGTTCATTACAGCCTTTTTATAATCGTGAAATATTTGCTAGAAACCCAAGTCCAACAATATGAAAATAGATAATGAAACTATGGAAAGCTACTGTGTAGCTCACACTTCTGAATTTAGACAACTATGCAAGACATCATAGGACAGGTATGCAGTGAGTAGCAAGGACACTGGAGGGTGCAGACTCAAAGAGAGTTGAGTCTTCTTGGTTAAGGTATTTGGGGATTCCCACTGGTCCTTGAAGGATGCATTTGATTTATTGGTGGGAAAGTTTAGAAGGATGGAAATCTAACCAATAACGAAACGTACAATCGTCTTCTAGGATAGATGGTAGAAAGAATACCTTCATACACAATTTCCTCCTTGAAAACAATTAATTATTTTTTAAAGATGTAAAATACAAAAATAATTTCTATCTAAAATGAAACTAGGATGTAATTGTAATCATTTCCTGTTGCATCTTCCAGATATAAAAAAATAGACTAAATAAAATTTGGTAAACATTTATTCAATAAATTGTGCTAAGACCTGAGATGCAATGATAAACTGGGAAGACATGACCTCTAATTTCATTTGGCTTATTTTGAAGCACTAAGTTCACAAACTAATAAATGAGCTGTAACGGATGTCATAATAGTAACAAATGTCATAGGAAGACAAAGGACTGAGTTAGAGAATGATTGCAAGGAGACGGCGCCATTCTGAATAAGCTAATCCAGAAAATATAATCAGAGGAAGTGACATTTAGGCAGGAATTTGAGCATGAGAATGCAAAAGAGGTTTGTGTAATTTATTTCTGACTTCTTGTGTGATTTAAATTCTCAGAATTTTAGGGAGAAAAGATGAGAACTGTCTAAAGTAGTAAATGAATGTGCGTCTTGAGAACTGAAAGAAGACTAATCAGATTGGAAGTAGCATGAATGAGGAGTGGAGTAGTGGGATCAGATCATGCAGAGCGTTATGGTGCCTTGGTCAGGAATTCGGATTTACTGAAGAACAGCGGAAAGTCACTGATGGAAGATGTTTTGCACTGGAGGGATGGGATCTATATTTTAAGATTGTTCCTACAGCATACGAATATGGGAGGCAAAGCGGAGAGTCTGCTCAATTTGCATACATATTTTTATACATGTACTTGAACTTCCATGTAATATCCATAACAACTTTATATTTTTTTCTGTAAAACTATCCTTCAAAAAAACAAATACAAACTCTCACTTCTCCCCAAAAAGGGAAGACAGAATATATCAACAGTCACCGAATTCCAATCTGAGCAATAGTCAGAATATTCCCTGCTGGGCAATGTTATTTACTCCTCAAATTCAAAGTCCCACTTGAATACCCTGCAATCTAAAGACTAAATTGTGGAGTAAACCATCACCAAAATTCTTAATAGAACACAATGAGGAGAAAGGAAAAGAGAGGAAAGTGATTGATTAATATTTACAAATGTGTATACATTTACATATAAGTGAGTATATACAACTATATGTCACACGTACATATACAACAAGCAAGAAAGAAAATATGCACAGTTGCTACAGTTCTCTTTACTGCAACTGATCATGAAATCTCAGTTGATAACTGTAACTTCCTTCTTTCACTATCAATTCCATGTACCCTTTGTTGTCTCTCAGCTCCTCACATGGTTAGGGTTCTTTACCTGAAGGATCTGAAATCACAGTAGTCTTGATTTTGGGGGTTTTGTAATTTTTCATTAATTTTACCATTATATATAGGAATACTAAGAGACACACCAAGGAATCCTCTGGTTCCCAATAAAGGTCTTCTTGCCCTAATTAGATAACAAAAAATCAACCCCTCGTTGGTGAGCAGAATCAGTCCTTCCCGGCCAATTCTTGGTCTACCGATTCAGTGATATCTGGAGTTTAAAATGGCCAGAGTGGGCAGTCTCAACTTTCAAACTAATGGAGCTGCTGTTGAGTCCTTTGTTGGAAGCATTCTCCTCTGGAAACCTATGGACTACAAATCAGAAGAGCTCAAAGCTGTAAGAACAAGAACAAAAATTTAGCAAATAATGAAATAAATCACTACCCCTTCTCCCAATAGACTCCTAGGTACATGTTTCTGGCTCTTGGAGAAGTAGTGCCATATATTAATGTCTGATTAAAACCACATACTACATCCTCAGGAATGTTCTCTCACAATTGCCACTGGAACTAGACCTTTAGTGATCCATTCTGTGTCTATCAGGCCAGATGGGTGATAGGCTACATGGAAAGAGCAGAGAATTTTATGAATGTGAGCTCATTGCTAGATTTCTTAGACCTTGAGTCCCTCGGTCAGAAGTGATAGTGTGTGTAGTACCACGTCAAAGAACAAGGCATTCTGTGAGTTCACGGATGGTAAGGCTGGAATACAAATCACAGTCAAGGACGGCAACTCCATGTCCAAAGTAGATGATTATTCCAGTAATAAAACATAGCCACTCCCTGCTGGATGGAGTCCGCTATAATCAAGCTGTCACTAGGCAGCTCACTGGTTCTCCTTGGGATTGGTGCCACTTATCAGGGCTCAATACTTGTCTCTGCTATTGTAAAGGTAAGCAATCAGGACTGGTAGTAGCCCTGCCATCCTTGGTGAAGGGAAGTGCATGTTGCTGAGCTCATGCATAGCCTCCATCTCCTACTCCATGACCACTGTGTACACAAGCCGAGTGAGCAAGCACTAAGTTGGTTAGGGCAAGAGAGTAACCAACATCCACATGAAGAGTCACCTTGCCCATTTGGTGATCAAGGGCTTTTAATACAGTAGATACCTGGGATGAGCAGTCACACAAAACAAATGTCTTCACGCTTTGTGCCCATTCCAAAAGTCCATCCTTAGGATACTCATCACCCATATACATCCTTCTGTACACTTTGATTTTTCATGATACAACAACAATATCACACTTTCACTTAAGAGTATGCGAGTATTTTACAAAGAGTTTCTCAGAACCAGAAAAGAAAGAAAACTATACATTAGTGCAGAATATTTGGATAATTTACATAGAAAATCCTAAACTAATAAAAGAATTTAGAAGTATTACCAAATTCTAGATAAAATCCAAAGAAAAAAGTCAATCCTATAGACCAACAATAATTTATTTTATAGAAGATGATATCATTCATAACAGCAACTTAAACTATAAGCATATGGAAAGAAACCAATAAAATATGCATAATACCCACATTAAGAAAATTATAAAACACTATTGAAGGAGATAAAAGAAGATACATGTAAACGAGTGTATGAGAATGTATAATTTGTTCACAAGAAGGAAATCTCACTATCCTGAATTGGTCAGTTCGCCCCCAAAATCATCTATATTTTCAAGACTATTTAAATCAAAATCTCAACATGACTTTTCACGGAACTAAATAAACTGATTCTAAAATTATTTGAAAAAGCAATTATCTAATAATTTCCAAAATAATTCTAAAAAACAAAATAAATCAAGGCAACATTCCCTATTAGACTTAAGGTTTTATAAAAGTATGATAATTAAAACATTAAGGCGGGGCCTCAGAAGTAGACAGATATAGGAATACTAGAAACAGACTCGGGCACATGTGGAAATCAGTATCTGGTGTGCACAGTGTACAAATCCTGTGCAATGGACTATGTAACAATGGATATAGTGACTCAGCTGACTTTCCTTATGGAAGACAAAATCTAGAGCACTACTTGACATCATACAAAGAGTAAATTGCAAATACATAAAATATCTAATTTATAAAATCAAACTTGTAATGCACTTAAAAGAAAATATAGAAGAAGGTCTTCAGGACTTTCATAAAATGTAAATGTTTCTGAGATAAGACATTGAAAAGCAACAAACAGAAAAGATCAATAATTCTAATTATATCAAAATTTAAAATTTCTGTAATATAAACATACTATATACAAAGTTTGAAAAGGGCCAAATTTGGAGAGGATATTTCCCTTAAGCATAACAAAATCAATATTTAAAACAAAATAATCCAATAGAAAAAATGAACAAAAGAATTAATTGAATTGAACACGCAATTCCAGAAGAGGAAATGGTCAGCAAATTGGAAAACATATGCAACCCCACATGAAATTAGGAAAGTATGAACTAAGGCAATGAGAGGTTAGTGTACATGTACAGATGACTGGCAAAACTCAGGAAGTTTGATATTGCAAAGTGTTGGCAAGGATGAGGGCAAACCAAAGTTTTCATACTCTCTGTAGCATGAATATTAACTTATAAACCAATTTAGAGAACAATTAGAAACCTAGTGAAATTGAAATGAACATATTCTACTACACAGCAGTTCTGATCCTTGGTTTATACTACAGAAAAACTCATATACTAACAGAGTAGATCTTAAGCTTTCCAACCACAAAAAGAAAAAAAAGGTAATTATGTGAGGTGTGGGATAATGGATGTGTTAATTAACCTGATAGCAGTAATCGTCTCACAAAGTATACATATGTGAAGTCATCACTGTGTACACCACTTTAAATATACAACCGGGCATTGCTTAACAACGAGGATATGTCTGAGAAATGCTTCGTTAAGAGATTTTGTCATTGTCTTAACATCATAAAGAGTACTTACACAAACCTAGATGGTATAGCCCACCACACATCTAGGTTATATGGAACCATCGTCATTTACCAAAACATCATTACATGGCATATGACCATATACAACTTTATTTGTCAATTATACCTCAATAAAGCTGAAAAAAATTAAAAAATTGACACATTTACCAGATAAAATTGAAATGACATAAATGCCAAGTAATATGGTATAGTCATAAATAAAATACTATAAAAATTAAGATAAACAAACCAGATTTTTGTTTATCTTCACAACGTTGAATCAAATAATAAATTGTGGTGTGACATATACAACATGATAGCATTAAGGCAAATTAAGGAAAAAAGCACACCTACAAAGTGGTGTGGAAGGATACACCCAAATCGAAATAGAAATTTGCTTTAGGGAGGGGGCCTTAGTAATGCAATTGAGTAACAAAGCAATTTTTTTCCAATGTATTGTATAATTGGAGCTTAAGTGATAAAATATTTTTATTAATTCTGGATGTTGTGTGTATTGGTGCCTGGCCTTTCCTTCTGAATATTTAATTTTTCAAAATTAAAACACACACACACAGAGCACTCAGTGATGATTAAAGTAAGAAACAGAAGAAAGATGGATAGAATGACTTTTGGAAATTTTGATTATTAACATGAAACCAAGAAATGGGAGAGTGACTGGAGTAAATGTGTGGGAAATACAGAGTTAAGGGATTTTTTTTTCAAGAGCAAAAGGAGAAGGAATGCTCCTAAGATACTGAGATTCACTAAGAAACTAAGATTAATGATGCAGTAGAAAGAGTGACCAGCCAAAGACGGAGGCTGGTGAAAAGCAAGAGGGAGAGACATCTAATGTAATTGTCTAGTCACTGAAAGGGGAAGAGATGCTTTCTCTGTTGAAAATAGAAAGAAAAGACGGCGCAAAAGGTTATACAGATTTGGTGGCGTGAAGAATGTTAGAATCGTCCCCAATCTGGCCTGCTGTTTCTCCTGATAGATTTGGGGAAATCAACTAGAGTAGTGTCTTCTAATCACCAGGGGAGGCCAGAAGCTGCCCAGTTCTTCTGTGATTATTACTGAAGGCCATTCTTGGTAGGAGAAACGAGTCTGCAGAGATTCTGTGTTGATGTATAATATATTGCAGCTGCTAGAGAAGGAAGCTTCACAAAGAGGTAGTGCTGATCTTAAGCTGCATCCTACCCCCAAGGTCAGGTTTTACACCTGCATGCAGGTGCTTTTGGCTTCTCGTGTTGTAATTATTCTCTCTTCCAAATATGTTCCTCTGGCAAAAGATTTCTGAACAGAGAGCAGGGAACATCTGCACCAACCATTGGAGCAATGAAAGTTAAACTCCATTTCTCCTTTCTCAGAAACTTATCTCAAAAAGAATGTTGAATGGGATACATAAGCAGCTTGGAAGTTGTGAAGAAAGGCATGTCTTAGTTTTAAAATTTATGGTCCTATACTAGATACCTGAGAGATGAATGCCAGCTGTCACACAGTATATAGTAAGAGAGCTCCCATGCCAAACAAGACAAAGCAATTCACATCTGATGACTTCAGTTTTCAGTTTGAAATATGAAGCTAGGTCATCCACTGAGAGTGATGAAGGGATGGCTTGAGGAGAGAATTGGCTTTGAGATAGTCACCTTAGACCATGATAAAAAGAGATGTTAGAGACACTTGGAAGGATTCCTAGGTACTTCTCCTTTCAACTTAGTGATTGTGTAGGGAAAACAAAATCTGTGAACTCACTTGTGTGGTGTTCCGCAGCCAGGATGGGCTTCTCAGGTGCAGAGCCCAAGGATATGGATCATAATTTCCATGTGGGTAAATAAAAGAGAGGAAGATAAAGACAAAGGAATTGACAGTATTTTCAAGGAAGCAATAATAATAATGAATCAAGCAGTTCATGACCAAACAGCTGAAAAGTGAGGAATTCCTTGACATTGAAGAAGTGATGGAGTCATTGGTCTGAAATCCTTGATGCGGTTAAAAAGAAAGGAAAAAGGGGCAAAGGGAAAAATGGAGATTCCTAAAGCAAGAAAAATAGGAAATAAGATGTTTACTACTGTAACTTCAGAGGTTATCTAATGTTAAGTGCTAACAAATTCTGCAGTGTAACTTGTGACTAGGTTGCAAATAAGATTGCCTAGTCCAAGACACAAAGATCCAAGAGACTGATGGATGACTCATTCATGTAGATGTTGAAGTCCCTGACAACAGGAATTGAGATAAAGAGAAATACTACAATCCTAGAGGTAAAAAGAAATGAAGAAAAGGCAAGGTTATTCACAGAAGACAGGAGGGAAGAAGAGGTCCTAGCCAAATGGTAGGAGCTTCAAAAGAGCAGGAGATCTGTTCATCCTGTCCACACTCGCCAAGGGTGAAAACGATGTGAGAGTGGCAATAAGGAGCAAGTGGATACCTAACCAAACTCCTGGCTCTAAGATGAGAGGGGGAAAAACAAAGAAAACCCCACAATTAGCTTTATTTTGAAAAGACAAAAAGGCAAGTAGTGTCCTCATGGGGCAGCCTTATTTTACTTAAGTCAAAGTTGTAGCAGGAATATTCAGAAAAGATGTTCAGAGTATAAGAACGTTGACAGATTGCAGTCCAGACGTTCCAGCGTGCCCAGTAGAAGATTTGGAAAAGAAGAGTGGAAAATTGCATCAGGTGAGGGGATGTGTACAGAGCAGGAAGGGGAAGACAGCAAGTGTAGGAGACTGGAATTGGCCATCCCAAGATATGTCTTTTTGGTATGAGGATTATTTTGGGCTGGTTACTTTTAAAAAATGCAGACATGAGAGAAACTGAAAAGTACAATTTACTTACACTTTGTTAAGAGACATTTACATTTGTAAAGGAAATCTCCATCTGTAAAGGTATTTCTCTCTGAACCAGGAAGAAAGGAGGAGTACCTTATCTCTAGAAACTCTCATCAGTCTGGAAGGCAAGGACTTAAATCTGCATAATAACCTGACTCTTGTTTATTGTGCTTTTCTGGTAATCTCCTATAACTGACTTCCCCCACTCCCAACATCCTCCTGTGTTTAGCTGAGGATGGTATTTAAGGTAAGAGCTTCCGCCACTTTGGCAAGTTGCTCAGTTTGCCTGAGTCTCTCCCACGTATACCTGTTAGAAAACTTTGTTTGATCTTATCCTGCTATTCTGTCTCATGTGAATTTAATTTGCAACCCAGCCAGCAGAAGGACCTAGAGTGGGAGGAGGAAATGTCTTCCTCATTTACACAAGTGTGGTAACTGCCCACCTATGAGACAAGGACTTCAGCACAAACCCAATCAGAATTCCAGCAAATTATTTTGTGGATATTGACAAACTGATTCTAAAGTTTATATGGAAAAGCAAAAGCCCCAGAATAGCCAACATGATATTGAAGGAGAAGAACAAAGTTTGAGGACTGACTCTTCCCAACTTCAAGCTGTATTATAAAGCTGCACTAATCAAGTCTAGTGGTATTGGCAAAAGAATAGACAAACAGATCAGTGGAACACAATAGAGAGCCCAGAAATAGATGTACACAAATAAGTCAACTGAGCTTTGACAAAAGAGCAAAGGCAAATCAGTGGAGAAAGGATAGTAAGTTCAACAAATCACGCTGGCACAACTGGACATGTACATGCAAAAGAAATGAATGCAGACACAGATCTTACATCTTTCACAAAAGTTTACTCAAAATGCAAAATTATAAAACTCCTAGAAAATAACATAGGAGAAAATCTCGATGACCTTGAGCTTGGCCATGACTTCTTAGATAACAACAAAAGCATGATAAATGAAAGAAAAAATTGATGTCTGATTTCATTAAAATTAAAAACTTCTGCTCTGCAAAAAATGCTGTTAAGAGAATGAAAGACAAGATACCCACTGGAAGAAAATTGATCTAAACACCTCATGTATCCGTGTGATGGGTATCCACAACTGGTTTACCACACTAGCTGATAGATACGTACCTGCACAAAGGACCTTAAAGTGTTTGGGCAGAGGTGGGAGGGGAACAACAGCACCACCAACAACAAAAAGTCATGCAAACGCAAGCATAAAAGGAGCAGCAGTTTCAACGCTAATGTTAGGAATCACAAAAAGTAAAATAAAAATAAATCTTTACTTTATAACTATTAATGGGACAATCAACAAAAAAACTATGACTGACTTATGTTTGCATAAGTTAAGCAATAAAGGGCAATAATTATACTAAGCAAAAATTAAATAATATTAAAAATGATGGAAATGTAACATGAATGAAAATTTTTGAGGTATTTTTCATTGTTTACAGACTAAAGAGAAACAATCATGCGTAGGTATAGAGGAGGGGTTGGCAAATATTTTTTGTAAAGGGCTGGAGAGTAAATCCTTTAGACTTTGCAGCTGCATGATCTCTATTGAAACTGCTCAACTCTACTGTTGTGTGAACTCAGCCATAGACAGAGGGTAAACAAATTTGCATGACTGGGACCTACTCAAAGTTTATTCATAAAGCATAAATCTGTTAGCAGCTCGACTTGGCCAGCAGACATTACTTTACCAACCCCTGATAGAGACTATCTGAATAATATCCATAAAAATACCTACATCAAGTATAAATCAAGTTATCATATAAAATTACATACCCTTTACATGGAGGCTGCATCTTCTTTCCAAACACTATGGTTCATATACAGCATTTTAAAGAATGATAATTATTTAGAAATAGAAGAGATCATATTTACTCAGCACAATTTAATAAACACATAAATAGAAAACGTAGAAATTTTAAAAAGCAAGAAATTATTTAAGAAAATGTTTCTCTTCACCACTCTTGGGACAAGCAAGTTCATGCATCTAATGCAGAATATCTAGTAAATAATGTCAAAGATATCGTTGTAGTTCAAACTGTATAGATCAAACCAGCACTGAATATCTACGCTAGGAGCTAAAGCTTAGAATGCTCTAAGAGAAAATTCCAAAGCCTTAAATGGTTTTGTTTTTAATCAAGAAAGAGTCAATGAAATAATTTCACTGAGTCAATTACTATGTACAAACTGCTTGCCTGGGCAGATCCTATCTAATAATTGCAGAATAGACAAGCCAAGGAAGCAGTACCATGACAGAATTAGATTATTTTGTATGAAATAAATCTATTTCTGAAAGAGTATGCTGTTTCTCAGGACTATGTGTCTAAAAGGAAGTTCAGGATTTCACCCTACTGCTCACTACAACGGAACTCCTATCCTGAGACACCTGGTAAGAGAGTCAAAATGATCTATGTATGTGCTGAGGGGGATCACAGCAGCTAGCTGTCAATACGATCAACACAGATTTCTATTTGTAAAAGTGAACAGACAAGCAAAAATCACCAGACATATGAGGAAAATAAGCAGCTCTAAAGAAGGTTACCTCACTGAGAAGTCATAGTAAATATTGCCCAATGAAAAAGACCTTGTTTAAGACACAGGAAATCACAATGGGAAATATGTATTGATCTATTTTGCAGATTTGAGGTGCTAGTAGAGTACTAACAAAATAAGAGCCAGCTTCTTTGGACAAAGGAGAAATTAAAAGAAAAATACATCAAAAATTGAAATTACAAGAAATAATTAAGGAGTAAATACCATAATGGACAGAATTGCAAACTGAATTATTGAAAAGATAACCAAAATTCTCTCAAAACTCAGAGAAAAAGATAAAGGAAGAGAAATTATGGAAGATGTATGCAATACAGCCCGAAAAGAAATTTAAATATAACTCTGGATTCTTGGGGGAAAAGGGATTATGAGTCAAAAGTTCTATTGTAAACTAAATTCTTATTTATTATTAAAGGAAAAAAAAGACTTTAAGCCATGTAAAATGTCAGAAGAATACGTTCACAAATCTTTCTGAAAAAATTACCTCATGTTAGTACTTGTGAAACATCAATAGTATATACGGTTATAGTCTATTTTGGCAGTCTTGGGGGAGACTGTAAGGACAGGGGGAAAGTAGGACCACTTTACCCTATAAAGCTGATCGTTCCATGAGGTTGAGGTTACCCTCACATTGACTAGTTTAAGGCAAGAACCAGCAGGAGAGAAGGGTAGCCCCCATGGGGCTGGAAATAGAATTCAAAAATGACAACAAATTCAAAGAGCTCAAGAGACATACTAAAATCACAACTTTAGTTTACTCTAATGAATGACAGGCACTCTTTTATAAAGAAAGGGGAAACCAGACAATCTAAAGATTATGAATGGATGAATGGATGGGTGGGTGGATGGATGGATAATCCAATAGATGTACATATATGAACATTAATAGGAAACATTCTGCATCCAAAAATTAGATATGATTTATGAGGATTTCTTTTTTAGTTTTAAATCTCTCTATTGCTGAACAGTTGTATAATAAGCATTTATTTCTTTCATTATAAGAGAAAAGCATGTTGATAGTTTTAAAACAGTTAATATTTCCTTTCTCTATATTTTAAAAATTACATTAAAAGTACTCCTCATCATCAATTTGATAAAGAACATCTATAGAAAACCTACAGCTAATATTACACTTATGAAGAGAAACTGGAAGCTTTCCCACTAAGAGCAGGAACAAGGCAAGGATTTCCTTGTCACCACTCCTAAACATTATACCAGAAGTCTTAGCTTATGCAACAAGACAAGAAAAGGAAAAAAGAGGTACACAGGCTGGGAAGGATAAAAGAAAACTTTGTTCACATGTGGCATGATTATGTACGCAGAAAATTCAAAGGAATCCAAAAAAAAACCCTCCTGGATAACAAGCCATTATAAAAAGGTTGCAGAATACAAGGTGAATACACAAAAGTCAATTGCTTTCCTATATACCAGCAATGAGCAAATAGAATTTGAAATTAAAAACACAATACCATTTACACTAGCACACCAAAAAATGAAATATTTAGGTGTACAACTAACAAAATATGTACATCTGTATGAAGAAAACTACAAGTCTCTGATGAAAGAATCAAAGAAGAACTAAGTGCATAGAGAGAGATTCCATTTTCATGGATAAGAAGACTCAATAATCCTAAGATATCAGTTCTTCCCAACTTGATGTATAGATTCAACCCAACCCAATCAAAAATCCAGTAAGTTATTTCGTGGATATTGACAAACTGATTTTAAAATTTGTATGGAAGGCAAAAAAACAGAATAGCCAACACAATATTGGAGGGGAATAAAAAAGTCAGAGGACTGACACTACCCAACGTCAAGCCTTGTTATAAAGCTATAGTAATCAAGACAGTGTGGTATTGGTGAAAGAATAGACAAATAGGTCAATGGAATGGAATAGAGAGCCCAGAAGTAAACATACACAAATATAGTCAACTGATCTTTGACAAAAGAGCAAAGGCAATACAGTGGAGCAAAGACAGTCTTTTCAACAAATGGTGCTGGAACAAGTTGATATCCACATGCAAAAAAAATAATAAATCTAGACATAGACTTTACACTCTTCATAAAAATTAAGCCAAAATGAATCACCGACTTAAACATAAAACACAAAACTATAAAACTCCTAGAAGATAATAGGAGAAAACCTGGATGACATGGGTATGATGATGACTTTTTAGACACAACACAAAAGACATGGTCCATGAAGAAAATCATTGATAAACTGGATTTCACTGAAATTAAAATCTTCTGCTATGTGAAGACACTGTCAAAAGAATGAGAAGACAAGTCACAAACGGGAAGAAAATATTTGCAAAGGCACACCTGATAAAGGACTGTTATACAAAATGTACAAAGAAATCTTAAAACTCAACAACAAGAAATCAAACAACCCAATTAAAAAATGGGCCAATGATCTTAACAGATACCTCACCAAGGAGGATACACAGATGGCAAATAAGCATATGGAAAGATGTTCCACATCATATGTCATCAGGGGTATGCAAGTTAAAACAATGAGATACCTCTACACACCTATTAGAATTGCCCGAATCTGGAACACTGAAAGTTACAAATTCTGGTGAGGATATGGAGGAGTAGGAACTCTCATTCTTGCCTGGTGGAAATGCAAAATAGTTCAGCCACTTTGGAAGACAGTTTAGTGGTTTCTTATAAAACTAAACATACTCTTACCATATGATCCAGCAATTGCACTCCTTGGTATTTACCCAAATGGATTGAAAACTTAAGTCCACACAAAACCTGCAACTAATATTTATAGCAGTTTTATTCATAACTGCCAAAATTTGGAAGCAACCCAGATATCTTTCAGTAGTTGATGGATAAATAAACTGTGGCACATCCAGACAATGGAGTATTATTCAGTTCCAAAAAGAAATGAGCTGTCAAGCCATGAAAAGGCAGGGAAGAAGTTTAAATTCATATTACTAAGTGAAAGAAGCCAATCTCAAAAAGCTACATATGGTATGATTCCAACAATATTACATTCTGGAAAAGACGAAACTATGGAGACAACAAAAAGGATCAGTGATTGCCAGAAGTTGCAGGGAGAGAGGAATGTATAGATGGAGCACAGAGGATTTTTAGGACAGTGAAACTACTTCGTATAGTACTTTAATGGTGGATACACACTATTATAAAGTTGTCCAAAGCCACAGAATATACAAAACTAAGAGTGACCCCTAATGTCAACAATGAAATTTGGATCATAATGATGTGTCATGTAGATTCATCGATTGTAGCAAATGTGCTACTCTGGTGGGGAATGCTGATGATTTGGGAGCCTGTGAGTGGGAGTGGATAGGAGGCATACGGGAAATCTCTATACCTTCCACTCAATTTGGCTGTGAACTTAAAACTACTCTAAAAATAAAATATATTTTTAAAAAATCCTTCTTATCAGATAACTCAGTTACGACATTAAAGAGAGTTAATCACACAACAGTAAGAAAAACAATTACTCAATAACTTAAAAAATAAAATTCTTGTTTATGTTCTGATTCAAAATAGTCATATGGCCAGACCTGTATGTACTAAATCCGTAAATCTAAACATCTTTATTGGGAAAATCTCTTCCTTCACTTCATGTCCCGTTTTCAACTATTTCTCATTTATCTTCTATTTCTCTCTCACATTTTCTTTTTTGAGAGGGCTAGCAAACAAGCTCTCCTACTTTAAAGGTTTGGAAGAATTTACTCCTTGCCAACTCAAGCAAAGAATTACTCCAAAATTGGTAGAAAATCCATTTTTGCTGAATGTGAAATTTCTTCTCTATTCACAAGCTTAAATATTTAGTAAAGCAACTCACAATTGAATTAATCAAATGCAAACTGTAAGAAAGTGAAGCATTTTCTTTTTTTTTTTTTTTGATTGGCACCTGAGCTAACATCTGTTGCCAATCTTCTTTATTTTTTTCTTCTTCTTCTTCTCCCCAAAGCTCCCCAGTACATAGTCATATATTCTAGTTGTAGGCCCTTCTGGTTGTGCTATCTGGGATGCCACCTCAGCATGGCTTGACAAGCATTGCTACGTCCGCACCCAGGATCCAAACTGATGAAACCCTGGGTTGCCAAAGTGGAGTGCACCAAGTTAACCAGACAGCCACAGGGCTGGTTCCAGTATTTTATGACTTCAGGTTATACTGAAAAGTTTTGCATAATTTTAAAAGGATAAATAAAGTATCACAATTACATACAAAGCTAATGAAAGGAGAATCAGTGTTAATTATAGTGAAAGGGATTTTTTTTTTTGTAATTCGCATGATAAACACCTTATGCCTTAGAAAACTGTGCTCAGGACACCCAACTGAAGGTCAGAGCAATGTCACTAGAAGTGAGTTTGATCATATTTTCATTTTCCCTCTTCCTGGTGATAGTAACTCATACGCACAGGCTTCAAAGTGAACTCTTGTCTCTCTCAGAGCCCTCCCACTGCTTCTCTGTAGGGCTAGTCCACATGTGCAGGCTCTCCTATCGCTGCATGAAGTACTCTGCCCATGTGAAAGGCAATGTGTAATTTTCAAAGTTTGGATGGAAGGTAAAAAGTATGCTCAATATAAGACAGATTATTGAGAACAGAAATATGAAAGAAGGATCGTGTCTTATATAAACAATGTTAAAGTCTCCACAAACTAAGTATGCAAATAAAATCATGATACTTTTATTTTTTTTCCTACTAACCAGTGGAACCCCTATTCCTTATTAGCAGGAAGTACAATAATCCCCCCTAAACATTAATACTTAACCCCTATGCCTTTAACTGCTCAAGAACCCCAGTATCAGGGTTGACCCAAGGAGCTAAATCTTCTTCTAATGCCAACCATGGAATAAAATGGACTCCAGCTAGCCTATCATTATCATTGATCCTTATCACACAGTATCTTTATTGAAGTTTATCCTATACAATCTAATTGATGATGTTTACCCACTGTAACAATGATGTTTCTGCTTGTTGAATCCCAGGTTCATCATAGAAAGACAATCTATTTTCCTGAATGCAGGACCCAACTTGACCCAAGTAGGAATCTTAGCCTACGTGTTCCAGAATGAAAGCAGCACAGACACCTCAGATCAAGTATCTGGAATTACTATGCCTCTTGCCTCCCTAGTTGTCAACTCCCCAAAACACTGAGTCACCTCCTTTTTTAATTTTCTAAAAACAAGACACCTTATTGTTCCTGGACAATTGAAGATATTCATTCTCCACCCAGCTTCATAAGGGAGCCTACACTCAATAATGCCAAGATGAATCGGCACTCTAAGAAGGTATCCTCAGGAATTTCAGGGTGATTCTCCACTCTGGCTCATATCAAGAAATACAGTACTTCTGTTGCTAAACAAAGAAAATAAAATGTTGATTACCTCCAGGGCAACCTTCTGGCAAAGCATCTTGTTACACTATGAATAGACCAATGCATTTTTCCTTTCTTCTGAAAAGATAGTCATTTATCAAAATGTTACTCTCTACTTATTGTTTTGTACTATACTCTCACTCACCACTTATTTTATCAATCTGTTATACCCCTACACAATAGAGGGAAAAACTCATAGTAATTGATGTTTCTATTTAGTGCCAGTCGTTTGACTTACATGATCTAATTTGATCCTCCCAAACAATACTGTAAGGTACCTTTATAGATAAATGGTGACTTGTTAAGTTTGAATAGCTTGTTCCAAAACTCCAGCTGTATGGGTTGTAGGTAGGTTTGAACCCAGGTCTATTTGCATCTATGGCCCATATCCTGCCTATTACCCCAAACTGTATAATTACCTCCATTTGAGAGGTAAGGAAAATAAATCTCAAAGATATTAAATAACATCCCCATACCAAAGTTTCGCGGCTGACAAGAGTCGGAGTTAAGAGTCACATCCTGCAAATGCCGGGCCTGTTTTTCACAGCATTTCTCTCCTTTCAAGGACTAAAAACAAAATCACATTGCATTAGGAGTGGCGTCTGGCTCTAAGACATTTCCTTACCTTCTGTCAGCATCGGAACGGAGAGAGGCAGACGCTGGTGAAAGCCATCAGTCATTTGGAAGAAGGCCTGAATGGAGCCCATTAGCCATAAAAACAGGATGTTTGGGGGCACCCTTCAGAAATTCTCTTCCAAGGACCTTCACAATACAATTACGACCTTGTCTCTGTTATCAAAGGACTGTCAGCAAGCACTTAAGGAACTCACCTGCCTGCTAAAACGCCCCGTAGGCCAAGGGAAAATTCCTCTAGTCAGGAACAGAAAGTCAGAGGCTCTTTCTGATTGCTACAAGATCGGAGACAGCCTGGCACAGGTCATTCAGGGCCCACCTGCCCACCCCTCTGATCTTGCTAAGAACAGACAAAGCCAGCAGAGGATGAAGAATTTAAGGAGGTAACCCCTAAGGTCCTTCCATCCATTGCCTCTGAGAATATTCAACATTTTCACTTTCAGGTACAAAAACAAGACAGAAAGTAAGCAAACAGAAGCCTTCCTTATTTTAAGGGCAAGTCATTCCTCCAAAGAAGACTTAGAGGAAGTTGAAAACTTTCAATCAAATAACAAATGTTGGACTCTACCGTTATCAGATATTGTGTCATATGCTTTATATAAATGATTGTACTTCAGCCCTTAGGAAAAACCGCAGGCAAGGATCCTGGGTTTCAGTGTGTGTGAATTGTTGAAAAGGCTTGTCCTAACATCGGCAGCTAGCTGGGCGCAGAGCTGCTGTTTTCGAGGCACAAGGCTCTGCCCCAGAAACACCGGTACAGTGTGTGAGAATGAAACGCCGCCAAGTACGGCGGGGAGTGCCAGGGAGACTGAGAAGTGCAGGACGTGCCCCCAGCCCCTAAGGAAGTGCAGTCCTAAACTCACACTGCCTGGGCCAGCCCCCTCGCCTTTCTACATCCAGAGTGAATTCGAGTCTAGTGAGTGGAGAGGCAGCAGAGGAGGGGCATGAGCGCTGGTGCCCTGGCTCAGCCAAGAGCAAGCTGGTGACTCAAGACAAGCTGCTCACCCTCTCTGGGCCTCAATTTACACATCCATAAAGGGGGCTTCTTTAGTCTAGGATATCTCCAGACCCTCTACTTTTAATGCTCTTCGAGTCCATAATCCCCAACACAACCACACTGTAGGTACACGTAAAATATTCAATTGACTGATTCAATAATGAATGAATGGAAGTAAACAGCATGGTGTGTCACTTTCTCAATAACCTTTGACCTAATTCATTGAGGATTAGAGATGTATCAAACTCAATATATGGATGTTTATGCTACAAATTGTTTCTGTTTTTGGAAGGGCCAAGGTAAATATTAACTAATTTTTATAATATCTTACGGTTTATAAAATCCACATACATTATGTTATTAGATATTCACGAACCTCTGAAGTAGACATTAATGTTCCCAGTTAAGATCTCTAAGACCCACAAAGTATAAATGCGTTTGCCCAGAGGGACGGGGCTAGCAGGTGGCAAAGCCAGGACTGAAATCCTTGTCTTGACTCCAGATCTCATGTTCTTTACACGTGCACACTTTTCCTTAAGATTAACAATCAATAAAATCCATTTTTACACTACAATGAATTAAAATTCAACATTTCCCCTCAAAGACATCACTGGATCTATTTAATGAATCTGTTTGGAAGATAAAATTTCTGAATAGTTTGAGTTTATTTATTATGGGGTGGTAAAGTTGCAGCCTTTCATTTTATAACAGCAAAGATGAGTAGGAAACAAAAGATGGAATATTTCTATAGTTTGTCACTGAAAAGTTAATCATTTTTTAAATTAGAGGCTTGCTCAGTGCCCAAACACAGGTTTGACTCACTCCTGAACTGTCAACACGTATTCCCTCCCAGAGGCAAAACTGTTCCAAATGTACCTTTCAAACATTGTGACCAAACTGACAAAACTATTCAAGGTCCTCCGTTGTTTGAATGAAGCAAAAATATTATTTCCTGAAAACCAAAAAAGCATTAAAATGTCATAAGTCTACTTCCCCCGCTAAGGGAAGGAGAATTAGCCCCGGGGAGATTTAAGTGGGTACCGGTTCATTTCCTACAGTACAGAGAAGTCTTGGTTACAGTATTCAACCTGTCAAGGTGCTCTCTGGGGGAGGGTCAGAGGTTGCAGAGACCCTGTGTGACAGGAGCTGGAGCGTGGGCTCTCCCTCAGGCCCTGGAGCTGGCTGGAGACACTAGCCCCATGGAGTGACAACACGGGAGAAGGAGCAGACTGAAGCCTGGAGTTCTGAGCGGGGGAAAGCAGAAGCAGAAGGAGTCAGGCCTTCTGTGAGTTGGTGCACACCCACGGCAGAGGATGCAGGGCCTGGACCACCGTTACTGACAGGCAGGGAGAAGCACCAAGGCTGAGCAGGGCTCACAGCCCCCACAGTCACCAAAGCCAAAGGAGAGAACAGGCCCTCTGGGTCTCCTGCAGAGACAGGGAAGGAGAAGCAGAAACTGTTGAACTTTGGTGGGCACCCACTCCAAGAGTCCTCTTGTCCCCACTGCAAACCACATCCCCAAACATGACCATGACTGTGAGGGTCAAGACGACCACCTTCTGGTCCCAGCTTGTGACATTAAGCAAGGAATACCTCCTTTTGAGGGCCTCAGATTCCTCAACCACATCACGGAGAGGAGATCACTTGCCACGCACCCCCGTCTGAATTATTGTGAACGTAGCCTGAAAATGAACTCTCGAAAATGTTTGGAAAGATGCAGAGAGCACTGTGCCACAAATGTGAAGCTTCAAAATAAAAATTCAATGTGTAGTGCAATGATGTAGTCAAAGTTTATGTAAAAAAGGACTCTATTTGAAAAAACACAGAAACCCTGGAATCAGGGCTTATTCTTCTTCCTCTCAGGGACTGTTTCAAAACACTGGGCTGCAGACCTCGTCGTTATCAATTCAGAGCATAAGCAGCTTTCATAAAAGCGCCCCTTTGAGTGCAGCAGGCTCCAAAACCCCATGAAATGTTCTTTAAAGTTTTAACAGACTGTAACTAGGTCCCTGGGGAAGGATTAACCAGTTCTCTCTTAAAAAAAAAAAAACAAAAAAACAAAAACATGCGAATTTATGGTAGAGTGCTGCATCTAACCCTGATCTCACAGAAGAATTTTGCAATTTCACTGAGACAATGACCAGGAGAACGATGTTTAAAAATAAAACCTTTGTCATTTCCTCATGTTCTTAATTTGATTCTGCCCTACTCTGGCCCCGTAGAAACTGGCAATCAAACCTTCTAACCAAACTCTGCTGATGATAGAGATCAGAGATCCTTAGGCAAATCTAGCGAAAGTTGTTAGGCCCTTCCGTGTATGTGCATTTTCTCAAAAGAAAAGTGTATCGGATTGCTAAAATATCGCTATTCTTTTATGCTGGTTAGTTAATAGCAACTACACTGGGCTCACTGAGCTAAAATGGGAAACATTTCCAAACTAAATACCAAAAATCATGTTGAATCCCCTAATGGCCAAAGCCCTTTTTATGTCAGATTGAGGAATGTCTCTCCAAACAGTCTGGTTTGATTCTCTGGGTGGCTGTCTGAAGCCTTCTGCAAATGTAAGGAAGATTTCTCCCTGGAGAGAGAGAAAGACAGAGAGAGGGAGGCCAGAGAGAAGGTGATCACTGATAGTCTGTACCATATATAATTTACATATTTAGTTACAAACATATATTTATAACTATATATATTTATGTTTCATATCCATTCCACAAAGCCTGGAAGCCGAGAGAATGACAACGTTCATTCACTGTTGTATAATTGACAATGTTTGAATCTATCTGACCTCATGTGATCCTCACAGCAGTGCTTGTGGTTTATCCTCCTTCATTCTACTGATGAGGAAACCAGTATTCAGAGATGTAACTGATAATACCGTATCATACGCAAGAAACTTTGAGCCAGGAAAAAACAAACAAACCCTCAATGTCTCACTAAGTATGTCTCACAGACGATCTGTATCAGAACAATCTCGAGTGCTTACTAAAATTCAGATCCTGGGCCTCATTCCTCAACACCGGAGTCAGAATCCTCTTTCCTGTTCCATTATTTCATCTGTAAATAAAGAAAGCACCAACGATCATAGAGACGTTATAAATACTAAATGAGATCATTTATATGGGTTCCTTGTATAGCACTTGGCATTAAAAAGAACCTTATCAAATGTTTGTTGAATCTGCTGAATACCTCACTTTCGGCCACATGTTAACAGTTAGGAATATACCAATCCCCTTAGCAAGGTGTTCATGGCCTGCTTCCCACATGCCTCCATGAAATGACTTTCACTCTTCCCCTTCCTTCTCACCTACTCTTTGCTCCCGCTGTACTTCAAGAAGAGCTCATGCCTCTTCTCACTCAGGGCGGACCCATCCCCTACATACGGCAGCCACAGTGCATAGGGGTCCATGATACATTTAAGGGCCCAAGAAAATGTTTTAATTTCTTTTAAAATGAGAATAGTTAACGTAATGCAGCCTGGATTATATTCATCTTTATACCATCACAGTTACGTACATATGACCGAGGGGGCTGCTGATATTTGTGAAGGAAGGAGCCTACGAAGACGAAAATGTCTGGGGCCCACAAAAGTCACAATGCCACCTAGCCCACTACTTCCCCAAATGCTTTGCATAGTTACCTGCTACCCATCATTTCCGATTCAGCGAGGGGTCAACTTCTACAGTAAGACTTCTTTGAAATAGGAAAGGGAAAGCAAGAGAAACTTAAAAACTAGAAATCAGTTATTAGACGAGGATGGAGCTCAAGCCAGAATCACTTGCATCAGTACCATGATGAGAGAATGGGAAGCTTCTGTCCTTGCAAAGCAGTCAGGACAGAAAAATGCAAAATGAGCAAAGCTGTATATCCAGGCAGGCGTCAAATCCAAATTACTTTAGAAACATAATGAGGAATGAGAGAAATCTATAGAGTCTCATTTCCTCCCCCTGCTTATAGAGAACACTTATTTGCCAATCAATTCTAATAATTGATTAGCTAATAAGACCTGAATTCACAGCTGTAGGCGACAGTGGGTCCACGATCACTAGAAATAGCTTCCCTACAGGGAAAAAAGGAGCCAGCAAGGAGAAGGAGGTGGCAGGAACATCCTTCCATCAGGAGAGTCACTTGAAGAAAGAAAAACTCCCTATTTTGTTATGACAATGCTTTTGACTTTTCAAGAATTCAGACTGGTTTCTTTGCAACTCATCCACTTGAAGAACATTTTCCTGGAAATGCAAAAACAGCTCTGCTTACCATTATAAGTTCAGAACAGATCAGTTACTTCTGCATTCAAATTTCACCATCTCGTTTTTTTTTACTGGAAAAGAACAAAAAACGTAAAAGAAAATATATTTAAATTAAACTACCAAAATTAAGTACCTATATACTGAGAGTATTCCTGAAAGTTTTTCATGAATAAATAAGGTTCACTTATAATTATCACTTTTCTTTCATTTATTATAGGAGCTTAGATAGAATTCCTACTAACTCTTCAAGCACTCTCCTATGTATTATGTTATTAATTTGTTAAAGAAATTGAGTTTTCCTAAGTATACTTAAGCATATAAGTATGAAGTGCATAGGTTTTGTCTAAGTGGAGTAGAGATATAGATGGTTTCATAGTATTTGTGATTGCTTTTAGGATAAATCTTCAAAGATTTCCATCGGCAATTTGTTGCCACTCATAATCTTGGTAATTGGCTAGTGTCTGCTGAATATCAGGAAAACTAGAGATTAGGAAATCCAAATAATGTAACCACAAATGAGTAGTTAACAATAGTTTAAACAGCAAAGTCTCATTGTGTTGCTGTAATTTTCTATGGCTGTAAACTCTAGTAATTTATCTAATTTCTCCTAGTTTCTCTCATGTTGAAAAGACGGCCAATAGTTACTCATCTATATGGTTGTCACGAGTTGTAAGAGGTGATGATTATTCATTATCTTAGGAAACATTCATCGAATTTCTATTTCAGGGCCTGTTAGATATATCAGACACCTATCAGTACCTAGAACATATTAGATAATACCATTATTATAATTTTGTATGGGATAGAGGAAATGACCATAGACTTTTCTAGGCTACATTAACTCAAGAAGTTATTTTCTCCTACCTAAATCAGAAGCTTTATAAAGTTCTTCTCATCAAAATGGTACTGAAAGTTTGGCCCTTTGCAGCAAGACAGACATCCACACAGAAAGAGAGACACCTCCTGTCATTTTGTATATTTGCATCAATGTGAAGAAGGTCGATAAAATCAACTAACCAGAGCAATCAATATGCAGTTAAGGAAAACTCGATTTTATTTTTGGTTTTTTTTTCCTAGCTTTATTAAGATATAGTTAACATATAACATTGTGGAAATTTAAAGTGTACAATGTGATGATTTGATACACATATATATTGGAAAATTATTATCACAACAAGGTTAGTTAACACTTCCATCACCTCACGTAATTACCTCTTTTTGTGTGTGGTGAGAAGATTTAAGATCTACTCTCTTAGCAATTTTCAAGTATATTCACTATAGTCACCACACTGTCCAGTAGATCTCCAGAACTCATTCATCTTATAACCAGAAGTTTGTACACTTTGACCAATATCTCCCCTATTTCACCCACCTCCCAGCCCCTGGCATCCACCATTCTACTCTCTGTTTCTATGAACTTGGCTTTTTTAGATTCCACATATAAGTAAGATATTATAGGAAAACTCCATTTTACAGTTCGAGCCTTTGCATTTGGAGAGACAAAAACTTTTATAGTCCATATAGATATCATGAACAAAGTCCAAAGTGGGCTGATATAGGACACTGAAATAGACCAGTCAACCACAAAATCCAAATGAGAACAGAAGAAAATCAAAACCAGAACAGAGAAAGACTCACCAACCGTACTCAGCTAAAGGTTTCACCAATACCCTAATTTGGAGAATTTGATGAGACACGTGAGAGATATTCTTTTGTACTGGAGGAATATCATATATTTATGTTAATAAACTGAAGAGAACTCATTTCAGAGCATGAGTTCCTTCTACACTAATTTTTAGCTGACCTTAAAGCCTTTAGTTAATGAACCATCCACATACTGTAAAAACCATGCAGGTAGGATCACCAGCAGTTTGTTGCACGAAATGAGTTCACCAGTAATAAATGCCTCTTACAAGATTGGAGAAGAAAAGGTCAAATCCCACTCTGTTTGGAACATCCCTAAAAATAAATGTCGAGAGGGGCTGGCCCCATGGCCCAGTGGTTAAGTTCGCGCTCTCTGCTGCAGGCGGCCCAGTGTTTCCTCTGTTCGAACCCTGGGCGCGGACATGGCACTGCTCATCAAACCATGCTGAGGCAGCGTCCCACATGCCACAACTAGAAGGACCCACAACGAAGAATATACAACTATGTACAGGGGGGCTTTGCGGAGAAAAAGGAAAAAATAAAATCTTTAAAAGATAAATGAATAAATAAATGTCGTGAGTTTAAACACTGCATATTGAAGAAAGAAAACTTACAGGCGCACACTTTGTTGGTGCTTTTTTCACATGTGACTCTTTGAGGAATGCATTACTTTCTGACTGGTCTGCTTTTCCTTTTCCTTCTTTTTTTTTTTTTCAATAACTCTATTGTAGGTCAGAGGTGATTTGTCCCACACAAAATCCAACTGTGCTTACAATAGGCTACAAACTTATTGGTAATTGCTTTTATGCTTATAATTTCCTTTTATAAAATCAAATTCTGAAACCGTTTTACCTCCTACCACCAAATTGGTTGTTTGTTTTAGAAAACATCTTCGTATCCATTGCTTAATTTCTGCTGGAATTAGACTGCATCAGATTATAGTTTAATTCATGTCATTAAAGGTTACTAACAGCTTAAACCCTTTCACTAGAAGTATGTTATAGAATCATTGTTTTTAAATTCAATGCATTTTTTAAGAAGCAAGGTTTTGCGTAATTTCAAAAAACTAGGTAGGGTTAATTTTTTGGACACAGTTCAGTTTGATTTTCACTGCTGTTTCTAAAATAAGTACCATTCAACAGAGCTCTCAAATCAATGCAACTCTCTTCAGGGAATGCTTTGTATTCATGCTCTATCTTTTGCATTCAGTTACTAAGTACAGCTCCATATTTCTACAGTAATCATACTACCACTGAACAATTACATCGATAGTACTGTAGACATAATTGCATAGTTTCAATTTCAAGCAGAAAATTACAAAAAACGATATTTCCATAATAGAAGTAAAACTGTGGTGTTTAACTAAAATAGCATCTTTTTAGGTATTAATTCCCTTAGGTCTGTCAAATAAGGAAAGCCCATGCTTAGAACAAGTGAAGCAAAAAAAGGCACTAGGATTTGGTGAGAAGGGTGCTACCCACACTCAGCTTCGCCTCTCTTATTGTGCAGCCTGTGTAACAGACAGAACTCTCTGAACCTTAGGTGTATAATAATGGATCTGGTCCAGGGAATCTCCCAGATTCTTTCTGCTTGTGGCATTTTATGAGACCAATGACATTTTACAATTTTTATCTTTAAAATAAAATTAAGTGTATCATAAGATTTGGATGTCCTGGGGAGGAAATATCTTAGTCACATATGTATCCATTGCTGGGCAGAAGTATGCCAAATTTTGTATTCTGAAGTTGTAATTGAAGCACATGATGCAAATTTAGAATATATTAGGAAGTTTATTAAATAAAATATATCAGCCTGTTATGTGAAGACTGTCTCTGAAAACACTAGGACTCCAAGCAATTGTTTGATAGCACTCTCTCTACTGGCATGCAGCATGGAGCTTCCAGATCAGCTGCTTACCATGGGGAGGCCAATGAGCTCAGTTAGTGTAGCCCTGAGAAAATGAAAGCACTGCCTGCCAGTATCTTCACTCTACCCTCCATCAACTGGGTACCAAAAGCTACAAGGAGAATTCTGTTCCCTCACGGCACTTCTGGTAATTTACAATCTTCCCTGGGGCAGTTCATTCCATGCATCTTATCTTTGGTGCAAGTGTTTTTCATTTGAAAATCATGAACATGTCGCTAAACTAACATATCAGGTCTCTAGGTGGGTCACCTTGCCCACTCCCTCAAGATCTCTCTCTTATCACCTTGGTTACTGCTGCTGAATGATGCTTTCCTTGTCTTCAGCCTGCTTTTCCCCGCAGGGGGTTTTCCTGAAAGCCCACATCCTGACTAGACTCATTTACCTATTGCCAGGTGTGGGCTCTCCAAATCCTCCCTTTACAGCCCCGCAGGACTTGTAAATAGTCACCATGCCTTTATCTGCTTCACCCAAAGCTGCATGTAACAGATTAAATTCCTGTAACCACTTCTCCTGTGTCATTCCTTTAATTGTTTTACTGGTCCACTTTGCCTTTGTGGTATTTATTGCTACCATTTTCAACTTCCTTTTCTTTGTATGGGAAATGGCATCAGAAGCAGCACCAGGTGAGGCAGAGTTGTCTCACCTACCCTCGTGCCAAGAAAGAGACCTGGAAAGGAAGTGAGGAAAGTGGGAGGATAGCAGAGTTCCTGCCAACTTCCTGTGTGACCTTGGACAAGTCAGACATGTGCTACCAGCCACAGTTCACTTAAAACCTCTTTGTGTCTTTGAAGAAGCGTGGAATAGAATTCTCACCAGAGAGTTTCAGATAACAAGTCGTGGAATGCAGATGCATGAAAATCAATCTGGGGAACGGATTCCAGCCATAATTATTTATCTTCAATATTTAATTTTCTTTTTAGAAATGACCTCAGCATAGATTTCTCCATATCACAGTGTGCTTGTTTATTTAGCCTAGTAATTAATGTACATTTTGGTATCCGCGTGTTGCTTCCTCAAGGAATTGAATCAAAGGCATTCCACTAAATGTGGAATCATTCTCACCATCTTGCTCACGTTCTTCAAACTGAAGGAGGGAAACAAAAGGCTTGGAAACTATCTTGGAAAGGTCAGTCAGCTTCAGTTTAAAAAAAAATCTAAAGAAAAATGTGCGAGAAGGAAACCATGCTGCCTTATTGATAATTCAAGGCTGTTAACCAAAGCCTTCACGCCTGCCTCTCTAATCGCTGCCTCCCTCGCCAGCTCTCCATCTCCCAGGCATCAGAGGAGGGCAAATGAGATCATATATTTGAAGTACTTGGTCTCCTTGTAGGAGAGGGGCCATATAAATCCTCAGTGTTGTCACTTTCTATTCTTTCCATGTCTTTGACCTTAGCTCACTGAAAGTAATTTATAACTGGTTTATAAGGGCACCTGAGAATAGCTCCATCCACCTCACAAGCAAAGAGGCCTGAGGCAGGGAGCACGTGGAGGTCTCACTCACTTGACCACAGGACCCCTCCACTGCTTGAGTAAACATCATTATAAAGACAATAGCAGCTGTGACATGCCAGGTAGTGGCAGCGGGTAAGCTATTGCCAGATGAAGTGGGGAGGCTAAATCAGAATGCTGCCCAGGCGTCCTCCCTTCACCCTCTAAGTTTACCAGGTGAAAGGAGAGTCAGCTTTGTTCGAGTGAGATGGACTTGTGGACGCTTAAGATTCTGCCTTTCACAGAGCCAGCTCCATTGGAAAGTGTTGCTGCAATTTTTTTTTTCTATTCACAGGGTTCAAGGACTCAGGAAGGAAAAGCAGGTACAGACAATTCCCCTGAGAAGGCAGATAAAATAAATAATTAAGAGAAAAGATCAGGTATATTAATTCCCAGAGTGTCAGCATTTTCACCCAGGCATACAGGTCAGAAAATTCCATCTTCCTCACCACCCACAACCAGTTACAACTTTCGATCAGTTGCGTCTCCTGAATATTCTCCAATTCACCCCCTTCATCTGTTTCCTCCAGCTGGAGCCTGTTTTCCACAGCTCACCAGAAAACTTCTGTGTGGTAGGATTTCTTCTGGTGCATCCCTCTGACCAATCCCTTGTGTACGTCAGGAACCAGAGAAATTCTAAAGGGTGAAGACAAGACTGAATGGTCTGGGGCGCAGCAAACAAGTTAGGGATGGCTGTGAAGAGGAAGTAGAGGCCAGAGAGCTGCCTGCTGTGTAGGCACAGGGGATGGGCGTGAGCTCTGGCCTCCGGGCAAGGAAGGAGGTGTTAAGTGTTATTGCTAACCAGACACCTGCCAGAAGTGTTTCCAGGGCTCCCAGGTGTGTGTCCCAGGTGTGTCTCCTCATGAGACATTAACTCTCAAGATCTAATCCCCAAGTACATTTTCAGCCTCACCGTTTATTTCTCCCACAGAGTCACCCAATACTCTAAACAAAATTTAAAGCTTACTGTCTTCAAGACTTTTTTGCCCACATCACCCTCATTCCCAGAAATACTGTTTCACGCATCCAATTGGCAAATTCTACTTGGTCTTTACAATTTAATTCAAGGACAACTTCCTCGTTTGAGGTCTCCTTTATCCATAGACACCTGCCTCCATACTTCTACTTATGCTTTTTCATCTAAATGTTGTGTTTTGTACATGACCATATTTTAATCATTTCTTCATGTGTTGTTTCCTCTGCTAAACTGAGATTTTCCTCCAGGAAAATTGTAAGTTTATTAATCGTTTTATCCCTAACACCCAGCACCATGACTGGAATACAGTTGCATAACACATGCTTTTACTTAAAGCAAATTAAACTACATGTAGTGAAGGATTACAAAGAGGAGGCAAGGGAGAAAGAGAGGGAAAGCAAGCATAAACAGTTTAAGAATTAAGGATTATTTTCCCCATTATTCCATGCTGTGAACTTATGCTGCACAGTGAGGAGATGGAACGTACAATGTGATGTGATGCTGGGATCGGTCTCAGGAAGGTATGCAAATATCTTCAGTATGCCAAATCACTATGCCAAAATCCCCACACCTTTCCCCATGCCTGCCATTGTATCTCACCAAAAGAATTTATTCAAGCATATAGTAGTCCCCACTTATCTGCAGTTTCACTTTCCCTGGATTCACTTGTGGTCAGCTCCCATCTGAAAATATTAAATAGAGAATTCCAGAAATAAACAATTCATAAGTTTTAAATTGCACACTTATCTCAGTAGCATGATGAAATTTCGCACCATCCCGTTCTGTCCTGCCAGGACATGAATCATCCCTTTGTCCAGTGTATCCATACGCTTTCTGCTACCCACCTGTTAGTATAGGAAAAATCATGGTGTATATAGGGTTTGGTACTATCCACAGTTTCAGGCATCCACTGTGGGTCTTGGAACATATCCCTTGTGGATAAATGGGGACTACTGTACATCGATTCCAATCACACAATACCAAACCAAAAGTGGTTCTTAGGAACACTTCATCAACAGGCGCTAGGGGCAAGGTTTTCATAGAGAAGAAACAGAAGTAAAGCAAATAAATTATTTGATTGGTTATAGCTTAAGTAGCTGTCTTATGTGGGAAAGCCTAGTTGGCTTTTTGTGATTGCTTGTTCCTATGTTTCTCTATCAGATTCAAGTGCACTGACTGTGGCTTAAGTTTTGGCTTGCTTACGTTAGCTACCTGGGCATTACAGCCACCCCAGTCTAATGGCCCCCTTGTTTAAAGAGTAACAGTGCCTGTGTCCTATATTCAATCTAGAATTATCTTTCCCTTTATCTATTTTAAAGCATCCATTGCAATAGAACCATTTTAAGTTTATAAAGTAATCTACCAGAATCTGAAAGATCAGGGAAATTAAAATTTCCTGTGGCCAAAATTTAAGTTGTCTGGCTTTAGTTGGGTTTACCATCCAATCAGATTTTTTGATCCTAATCTCCACTATTTATAATATGCAACATGTGGAAGGTATTATAGTAGATACTTTATATGAAATATTTAATATAAAATTTCTAAATGATGATGAAGGGAAATGGAGGTACTATGGACAATCTGACCGGAGCAGCATCTGGGCAGATGTGACTCAGCATGTCTGCTGCCGGCAGCACATGTGCCAACCATTTCACTTGAACACCTTATATAACCTGCATAATGTAAACCTTCTATGTCATCTGCCGGCTGTATGCCACTTTTGTCCAGTAGTCATATAAAAGTGGCCATAAGGGGAGCTGCTGTGCTCCCACTGTCTCTTGGCCAGAGTGAATAAAGAGTATGTCTGCTTTGCCATGGGCTGCTTGCAACTTTTTCAATTCCCCGAGCCCCATGGTGCAGTCCTCGGCTGTTTCTCTCCTGCATACAGATGACAATCTCAATCTTTATACAAGAAAAACCAAAGTTCACAAAGATGAAATCATTTGCCCAGTTTTGCACAGTCAGTAGCAAAACCAGGAATCAAACTCAAATCATTCCCAGCCCAAATGCTGTGTTTTCCCCTTTCTTCCCGCTGCTTCCTGTAACCAATGTCAATGCCAGCCCTCATGTCTTCACTCTTCCAAACTCACACTCACTATCATGATTCCCTTAAATTTCATTGTTTTTTAAAAACGCAGTTTCCATGGAAAAACTTTCCTCTCACCCACTCCAGGATTTATAATCCAACTTTCAACCAAGGCACATTTTTCTTAGGCAAATTAACTACAAGATTTGATTAAGGGCAACTTAACATTTCCTGATCCAATCTGCTTAGCAGGAATGTGCCATGTGGTTGGGAGACAAGATCAAGTAAATAGTTCAAGGGTTTTGAATCACTTGCCCATTAGCCAAAGTCACTAAAAAGATGGAGAAATTAGTGCCTAGGCACTTTTCTAAGTACTTTGCAAGTTCGAGTGTATTTTATTCACTTAACGTATATTTTGAGCTATATAGACACATTTTAATTGACAATGTCAGTGAAACCTACCTTCCCCTTTCTATCTCCATTGCTGTGGACTTAGCTCAGAGTCTTCCCTCTTGGATGGGCAACTGCATTTATCAATCATTAATTTACATAGCACCAGTGTTGAAAGCCTGCTTCCTGTGAGGCATTTTCACACATCCTTTCCCATTTTGCCTTCAAACCATTGGGAGAGATGCTCCTTGCTTCCACCTCCATTTTATAAATAAGTATATTGAAACCATAAAATAACTTACCCATTATCACTCAACCAGGTAGAGGCAGCACGAGATTTGAGAACAAGCATTCTCCTGATTTTTCTTTACACTGTGCAGCTGGGGAGCTCTGAGCCCCTGACAGAGGGAGGAATCCATGCAGTGAAGCAGAAGGAGAAGAATAAACCCAGAATCTACCTTCTGCTGGTGGCGATAGGCCATACCAGTGACCTCTTTCTCTGGTGGTCTCCATATTTCCCCTTACAGGCACAACTGTCAGAGACCAGAAGAGGAAAAGATCTCTGAAGGCAGAGAAGGCTAGGCCTTGGAAGAAGAATGAGATTTAGAAAAGTGAAGAGAACAGCAGCAGGGGAATTTGACTTGATGGAGTGTTCACAGAAGGGAAGTGACATTATTCAGTGTTTATTGTCTTTAGAAGCATTCTGCTAGACACTATCACTTGCATTATTTCATTTAAATTTCACAAACCCGCCATATGATCAGTCCCACTTTAGAGATGAGAACACCAAAGTTAGAAGAGAACAAATGTCTTGCTTCAAATCACACAGCTAGTAAACGGTAAAAGCAGAAGTAAAATCTGAGTAATTGAGTGCCTACAAGGAGTTCATTTCTGGGTACTGAGGAGAAAGAGACAAACGGTACTAGGAAGCTTTGTGTGGGTGTTGGGGAACAGAGGAAACAGACAAATACTCTCAAAGAAGCAAGCATCATTTCCTAAGAAAACAAAGAGCAGGGACTCCAACCCAACTGAAAAGTCATGAAAAGCCTCTTGAAGTAAGAGGTGATTGAGCCCGGTTGAACACAACACAGAAATGAGACATGTTGACTTGGGTCAGAGAATCACGCGGAAGACCCAGGAGCATTAGGGAGCTAGTTTGAGCAGGGTTTCTAGAGTTTTTAATCCCTTACTAAGAAATTTGGATGTAATTCTGTGGGCAATGCAGTGGCCTTGAAGATTATGAGGCAGGAGAGGGCCTGAATCCATCAGATATTCTGATTTAGTATCTTAAGGGAACAATCTAGTTCCTGTAAAACTGAGGCAGGATTCTAGGACGGAAAACATAGTGACGCAATTTCAGACTCAGCATTCAAAGCAGAGGGTGCATGTGATAACAAAGAATGCATTGGACATATTTCTTAATGTGCCCAAGATAGTACATGTATATCATTGGTGCTTTTTAAATGTTAAGGTGATTTGGACAAAAATATGAATAAGATTTGTCTTACTTTGGGTCCCCTAGAAGCAGACCCAGAAATAAAGTTCCTGTTCAAGTGATTTTTTGGGAGAATTCTCTGAGGAGAAGGGGAGTGAGGGAAGCAGGGTTGAGAAGCAGCTAAATAAGGATGTGGTTCCAACTGGAGATGGGCTTCAGTCTGGCCCCATGTGGAATCGCCAGAGTACAAATTGTAACAGTGTACTCCACCTTCCTGGAGGCAAGTGTTTGTGTTTGGCTGAAGGCAATTTAGAGAAGGGTCAGCTATGAGTTGTTCTCAGCAGCTAGGAGATGGGTGGGTAGCTGGTAAAGGATCTGGATGGGCGTTGAGAACTTCTACTATAACGGTGGTTTTCAAGGTGCACCACACTGGGAATATCTGAGAAATCCATCTTCTCAGGCCCCACTCAGATATGCTGAATCTGAAACTTTGGGAGCAGGGCCCAGCCAACTGTTTCCTCATGCCCTCAAGGGGATTTGGATCACTGTAAAGTTGGAGACACACTGCACTACAGGATCCTGTACTAGGTTCTCTCAGACTTCCCCTCCTTCTGGGGATCACATGATTTTCTGCTCATGTAGCCCCTTGGAAGAAGAAAATCTGACCTTGACCTAATATGGGAAGGGAGGGACATAGAGTAAAGGAGATGTCACAGTAGCACTGGGTATACTCAATATTTATGAATTTCTGGACTTCCTCCATAACAAAATTGTTATAGGATTCAGTCAGATTTAAGAGCCTAAACTTTATTAGTAGGAAGGAATAAACTTTGTATAGCTTAGAGAACAGAGGGAAGGCTAGGGGATAAAACTTAGGCTTTACACAAGAAAGACTTTTTAAAAATCAAAGCAACTATTTGAAGCGACTATTTGTAGTAAAATCACTGCAGCTATCTATCATTCAGCGAGCACCTTCTATGTGCCAAGCACTTAAGCAGGTAACACACAGACATCAGTGCCCTTAGCTGGATCAAAGAAATATGAATTTGCCTATAATTTTAAGAATGTGTCGGACATTGGTATTGAGTTTTTAAAAAACTAGATTTATATGAACAGAAGAGTTTGCAAACAATATGATCTATATTACATTTTGGGTGCAGAAATTTATAAGAATCTTTTCAGTCTCAAAAGAAGGTCCTCATGATATTGATGAGAATAGATGCCCAAGGGGCATCAGGATTTTATATGACCTGGGGTCACCAACTGGGCCAGGGCCTGATCCCAGCAGCTGGCCTGATGGCATCAGTAGGGATTTCTGCCCAAGCTGATTGACAGCAAACGATGTGGAAGCCTACTGATATTGAACTATAGTAGAGGTACTGCGGGGGAGCCCCCGATCAGCAAGTTATATGAAAACTAAATCCGGACTCCCCCAGAGGGCCTCAAGGAGGAACAAGGGCACCTCTGAATGAGGAAGGGTAAGACTCTGTGAGGCTGAGGGATTACCCGGACTTTACTCAAGTATACTGTAATCCTAACCACTATTCCAGATTAAGAAAAAAAAAGTGAAGGCTTAGACGGTTGTATTCCTGCCCACAGCCACATAGCTAGTTAGCACTTAATCCAAAATTCAAATTAAATTTATTTGGAGTCTTTTCCCTGTGCAAGTGTTCCTCAAAATGCAGGCACTTGAGTACTTGCAGCTGAATGACCTACAGCGTCTCTAGACCTTGAGCCCAGAAATCCGAGCTCGTAGCAAGCTCTCTGAGCGACACTGCGTTATGAATGCTATATTCTGAGGACCACTCATCTGTTCCATATCGCTTCTCTAAGTCTCACAACAAAACTGGGAGTGACAGAAGCATGTGCACCTTTGAGAAGATGCAGTCCAGCTGGAGATGGACGACCACAGTCCACAGATGTCTGGGAATGGACTCCCGCAGGAGAGATGGGCAGGAGGAGGTACTTGATTCGATGACCTCTTAAGGCCCTGCCAGACGATTCTGTGATTTTATAAGCCAAACGTCTCAAAGGTACTGGAGAGCTATTATGGGTTGAATTGTGCGTCCTAAAAAGATATATTGGGTTCTAACTCTCAGAACGTCAGAATAAGACCTTATCTGGAAATAAGATCACTCTGGGAGTAATTAGTTAAGATGAGGTCATGCTGGAGCAGAGGACTCCTGTCCTTATAGGAAGAGGGGAGACAATATGAAGGCAGATGCACGGGGAGAACACCTGAGGGCAGAAGTGGAGATTGGAGAGATGCAGTTGCAAGTCAAGGAGGATCAAGGATTGCTGGCCCCCATCAGAGGCTGGGGAGAAGCGAGGAAGGATTCTACCCAGAGTCTCTGCGGGAGCATGGTCCCGCTGGCTCCTTAATTTTGGACTTCTGGCCTCCAGAACTGTGAGAGAATGAATTTTTGCTGTTTTGAGCTACCCAGTTTGCGGTAATTTCTTACAGCAGCCCTAGGAAATTAACGTAACAGCTAATGATGGGGAAATTTAGTGCTTCCTTTCCTCCTTCTCTGGAGCTTAAGCCATTCTTATTTCTTGATAAAGAGAGCCTGGGTTTGAAGTCTTTGGGACTGAACACCTGCTATCAAATCAGAATGGTGTCTGTCTTCAGAGAGTGTTGATGAGCGCTCCTTGAATCCTTGGGCCTCCCCCTCCGCTGTCAACTTTCGTATCTCTTTGGGGGATGATCTGTCTCTTTCCTGCTACCTTCACAGTGAACAGAAGTTCCAAGAGACATGCACCCCTGCTGTATTCCTCCTCCAAGGGTGCTGCAGCCCACATACCAAATTGCAGCAAAACCAGCAGTTTCTGGTTCAGGAAAGGTTATCAGTCTTCTACAGAAAAAAAAAAAAAAATGTATATATATCTTACATTTTAAAAACACTGCCTCTGAGTAGTTGCCGCCAGTTGGAAGGGCCAAATCTCAAGGTCAGAAGCCTTTTGTTGAAGTGTTTGTGTTGCCTGATGGGACCTAAACATTTCTAAATCAGAGATTGAAGCTAATACTGATCGCAGGAGGAAAGGCTAGGCCAGACTCCCACTTCCTCAGCTCAGAATAAATGTCAGTTCTTCCAAAGGCAAATTTACAGCCTGCATCCTGGGATGAATCAGACCAAGTGTTCTTGTTTGGATAATAGTGAAATCAGGCCTTAGAGAATTGTCAGTCAGCAAAACTCAATTTTGGTAAGGCCATGCTGTGGGAAAGGAAATGAAGAGACATGAAACCAGATTTAGACCTGCCAGAGACCAAAAACAGCAAGGTGCAGAGGATGTGAACAGAAGGGAAGCTGGAGTAAGCAGCAGGAAAAGTATTCGCTCACTTTGCAAAGTTCTGTGAGCAACTTCCAACTACGAGATCAGGATCAAAACCCTGTCTTACGCTGGTTTCCCCGGCTGCAGTCTGCTTCCACTTCACCAACGACCTTCCGTTTTCTCTCAGCCATAGCTCCTCCTTCAGCCAGCCTCCTGGCTCATCCACATGGCGGTCAACCCCTCACTCCATAGTCTCGGAAGCTGCAGCCCATTATGTCTTGCCTACTGCCTGGGTCCTTGCCTGCAGAGGTGAGGTGACTCTCCAACAGAGCCCCTGGAAGGTGGGGGCTGTAACATCTTTTCCTAAATCTCCTTCAGTAGGATGATGGATTAAAAACAGGCTTTGGAGGAAGGGAGGCACTGCTGCACATCCCGTCTGTATCGGTCACCAGATGTGGGACAAAAGAATTTTCTGGCAAGAAATGTTAGCTCTGTTGCCTTTCTCTTTCAAGAGTTCTCCCACCCTCCTTGAGTATTTCTGGTAATGAACGACAGACGCTAAATAGCCAGTAGACAGGAGCACTGATTTGTATCTTTAAAATGACTTTATTTAAATTCTTTCTAGTTCTAAGACAGATTTCTTCGGATCTGGCCTCACTTCATCTAGTGCTTTCCTTCACTTTAAAACTCTGACAGAACTCACTAAGCAAACAACACTGGCTCAAAATCTTTAAGAACCTCCAAAATTAAGTACATTCGCTGTAGAAGGATAGATAACATCCTCATTCTTTCAAGTAATTATGGTAGTCTCTATCTTACTTTATTGAATATATCTGCAAAAAGGTAGGAACTGTAAAGGACAAAAACTATTTTCATTCTGCTATTCTCCAATCAGAGTATCTTCCAGGCACTGTGCCAGTCTATGGGAATAAAGTCGTGAAAAAGACCCTGCATTTGCCCTGAATGTGCAAACATTGGTGGAGGAGAAACACACAGAGAGAAAAGGCTCTCAGAGAGAGCACTAGGATGGAAGTGAGGGAGAGAGCGCAGAGGCAGGAGGAGAAGCCACTCTGCTTAAAGATTCACAAGTGGGTGGGCCTGAAAGAGGACTGAGAGTTTGCCAGGTATTGACACTTAAGAGGAGGAAAGAGGAGAGATGTGTGCTGGGGTGTGGGGTGAAGGTCGGGAAAGACAAGGGAGAGGTTGGTTCTTAGTCAAAAGAAGGAGCAAAACCAATGGCATTTTCAGAAAATAATAAAAAGTTCAATGTGAATGAGGAAAGACAAGCGCTCGAATGTGAAGACTACTTTAGAACAGCAAGGGTAACTTTTAACCTGCAGCGGAAAGCCGTGGATGGGCTGTCAACACAGGAGTGAAGGATCAGATGAAGTTTGCACAGTTTCTCTGGTAGCAATATGGGGAATGTTTTAGAGGGAGCAAACGGGGAAGTGGGCTGGGGAGATTTGTTTAAACACTGTTGCAATTATCCAAGGAGCAGAGGATACATGTCTGGGGGGTGGGGCAGAGTGGTCTGAAGAGGCAGTGACTTTAAGCCTGGCTCTCTGCGAACACTGTATAAGACTAACTGATGTAGGATAGATCTGCTAGTTGGACTTAAAAAAAGAAAAGAAACAAAGATATCCTGAGAAAAATGACTGCTTTTCTCAACCCTCACTCCCGCCTAAGCAAGTGACAACACTCGCATGAATAGAAGGCTAGAATTAAAAAAAAAAAATCTTGGATAGCATCCAAACCAATTTTCCCATGTAGAGGAAAAACAGTTTTAAATATTAATTGTTACTCTTTCCTGCTTGGTAATTTTCCTTACTTGCCATCATTCTACCATTATATTGTTTGTGAAGCTGAGATGTGGTTGCAAAAAAAGGGAAGTCACAAAAGATGCCAGTGAGAACCACCGGTTAAATCCTTGACTTGACTTCCTAAATAGGTCTTGAAACCCTCTGGCGCAGAGGGAGTAACGAACCCACTGTTGCCCGGTCTGTAGGAGAATGTTTTATTCTTTTCCATATATATTTCCAGCTCTTTAATGACAATTCAAGCATATCCATGACTTTATGGCCACTCTTGGTTTTAAGAGCAAGTCCTGTTTTAGTAATTATGACTCCCTTTTTGGTACTACAAATGTCCACCTGAGAATAAATCAAAAAATCCTTTCTCTCATCCCAATGAAAGGTTTGTTCCCTGCCCATCCCTAACTCAGCTCAGGGACTTACAGTGGGTAGAGAGAGCAAGGAGCACCTTCCTCTCCCTTGAGGCTCTTACTGGAATAGGTTAGAGATATAGCAAAGGGGCAAAAATTCATCTTTATCATTTCTTATGTCCTGCCCTCATGGTCCTCTTTGGCTAGTGTGGACTAGCCAGTGATGTCCTCCATGTGGCAGGTATCACATGCTTGTTCTTCCAAACCCAACCAATATGTGGGTTTTCCAGATCCCTTATGAGAAGCTTGTCACTGAACAAATTCCTGTCATTGACAATTGGACCATTAGTCCATCCCTCTCTCCTCAACTTCTGCCATAGAAACACATCCCACAGACTCTGCTGGCTTCCCCTTGTCCATGAAAGATATTCTATTGGATATATAAAGATGGCTCAAGTCCAGCTGCTTTCCATTACATCTGTTTGGGCCATTCTCAAACATCCCTCTGCACCAAACAGCAGGAGAGAAGCCTGCCCTTGGCTGCCCTGTTCCCTTGTCCTGCTATCATGGTGGCTCCAACCACGTGCTGCTTCTGGACTAGAAGCAGACACCCATTTCTATGGTTACCAGGCCACCTGTGTTAAGCTCCCTAAGAACAATCTCAGAGCACTCTACTCTGATGGGTTGCACTGCCCTGACTTGTGAGTTTTGCAGCTCAGCAACATCTGCCTGGGGAGAGTGGTCTCAGTCTCTTTCTTGCTGACCCCCTAGAACTCTCTGGGTGATTCTGTTGGAGAACGTCTCCTCTCTCCCTAGGCAAGAAAAAGGAAAAGCCTTAGATATGACTACTGCTTAAAAGTTTTCTTGTCCTCTAACCAATTCCCTTGGAATTCCTAATCTTCTATTTGCATGGGTTGTTTGGGGAGGGGAGGATGGGCGATCACAAGATGGGTCTGGCAATGTCTTCACAAGCACTGGGAGAGCAAACTGGCAGCAACTTGGTGCTCTATTTAGAATGTCACAGTACTGACTGTTCCAGGTTTGGAGCTTCAGCCAAAATTCCAAGACAATAGGAAAAGCCTCATTCAATATCCTATTTTAACAACTCTGAAAATTGAAAAGGACTTTTGTCATTGTCATTGTTGTTGTTGATTTTAGCTTTTTAAGAACTTCTTTAGTACTCAGAATACAGAGTTCTGCTATCCACCACGGAGTAGGGAAAAGGAAATGCTGACCTAAGAGCTGTCTACCAGCTGCACATGGAAACAAGAAGATAAAGTTCTGTATTGGACACGGGTGATGGGGAAAGCTTAGGGATGAGATGTAAGCATATCTGTGTGTGTGAGAGTTGGTTGGGGGGATTATGTCATGCTTCACTTTGGGGGGCAAAACCTTGGGAGTGAAGGGTAGTAGGAGACCTCAAATAACTTTGCAGGATCTCAAAGCTGAGAAAGTTTCTCTCTCTTGCCTTAGGGTATAGCTCGGGGCTATCACAAACCACATAGGGAATACCCGTGCTGGAAGAAGCCAGAGGGTGGAGGAGCAACAGCTACAAGGAGACAGAGAAAAAGCACTTTGGAGACTCCTGCAGCCCAACTGTCACAGAGGAGATTCCAAAAGCATCTGGAAGTGCTAGCAGATGTGAAGAGCCTTCCAGGTTGGGACAAGGAGGAGAAAGAGTGTGTTACAACTAGAGGCCATGGTGAATCAGCAAGCAGATGATACAGACCCAGTAGGAACAGGGTTGTGACTGAGACCTGGCAGAATGAGATACACCTTAGTGGTGCCCCGTAAGAACACGTAATGGGCTAGGACTCAGGCCCACCTCCTTGCACAACCCGCCTCCACTCCAGCCAGGAGCCACCATAGACTTCTGCACCTTGATGCTGCCCCAGAGGAAGAGAAGGTAAGGGGAGGTACTGGGAGAAATGGAACCGACGTAGTAGTTACCTAAATGAGATTGGATTTTTAAATAAAAATCATTTACCTTAGTTTGCAAGATTTATTTTCTTGCATCAGAAAAAAATATGTGGCTCATAAACTAAGTTGAATTCAGATATTGAGAAATGTAAAGGTGTCCTTTGTTCACAACAGACTATATAACTAGGCAGTTCCACTTCACAATCAGTTTTAATGATAGGTGCATTGAAAACCAAGGTGGGGTGGGCTGCCTTAGAATCTAAATAGAGTTTGTGATGAGCCAGATCTCTATCCTAATTCTAATCATTGCCTTGAACCAAAAGGGGTACTTTCCAGAATCATCATGGGCTGATTTGGAGCATTTAAAGAAGGAAGCATTCTGCCAACACATTTCCTTTGGATGTGATGAGTCCTGCCCTGCCACAGCCAAGCCCTGCAAACAAAGCCAAAACCCAAATCTCTAAATAATGTGTTCCTTTCCCTAATCCCCATCTATTTGGACACACATCCATGTGCATTAAAATTGGCGTCAGAATCCTTGGAAGGTTTATAAATCTCATTTGCAGTGATGGAGATAAACTGCTTAGTTATGAAGGCAGCATAATATATGGTCATTTATCAAGGAGGCTCCACAGCCAGCATGCTGGGGGTCAAACCCGGAGTCTAAATTTATAAGATATGTAACCTTGAGCAGATTTGCTTAAATTTTGCATGCCTCAGTTTCTCCTTTTATAAAGTAAGGATGATTATGGTATTTCTCTCCTAGTTGTCATAAAACTTAAGCCAATATATCTACATACAGGAGAATGGGTATAGGAGTGAGTTCTCCATCAGTTCACACACTCAAGTTTAGGCTGGACAGCCACAGGGTGGGGATGTTGCATTGGACTGATTGCTGAATCCCTTCCAACTCTGAATATCCTTTGAAAAAGAAGTCTCAGTGCCAAACAACAGAGGCCACTTTGATATAAACCCAGCTGATGGTTCTCACTTGGAAAAAGAGGCCAAAGACATGCAATCTATTTAAAACCAAGATAGAAATAGGCCAAGTCACCCTCGCTGTTGACTCAGCAGCTGGAAAGTCATGGAGAGTGCGCTGCTGATTTAAAGCCATGAGACCTGGGCTGGAGTCCCAACATTCTTCTCAGCTGTGCAGTCTTGGGCAAGTCAAATAATGGATACAGTTTGCAGTTTCTTCACTTGTAAGATGGGTGTAGAAAGTTGTTTTTTTCTCAAAATGTACTCAGGATTAAATGAGCCAACATGAAATTCCTTTGAAAATGGTAAATCATGGAGAAATATAGGTATTATCACTTCCAAAGCTCAGATTACATTATACAACATTACTTCTGAAAATAACATGTATAACCTGGCTGAGACTAAGCTATGATTTTAAACATCAAGATGCATATAGAAGCTGGAAAAACTGACATTTCAAAAGTTTTTTCATATTTTCCCGACTACTCAAGAGTAGAGACTCCAATTTACCTTTAAGGCAGGCAATGGCTTTGTTCTGAAAAAAAATAAAAACAAAACAATAACACAGCACTGGGCCATATATATTTATGCAAATATAAGTCAAGTCTCATCTATAATTTTTAGGAACAATGAGGTCATCCTCAACTTGAATGTTGATGTCGTAGACCAGGTACTTCACTCTTCCTAATTTATATAAATCAGATGTATCTTTTATCAGAGCTTTTCTTTACAAATTTTCACTGAAATATCTATGGACAGTACCTTTATGTCAGGCAAGTTAGAGTGTTGACAAGTCAGGTATGCTCCTAATGGTGTTCACAAGCTATTACGGGAGACAGAGAAAACAAGTAAAATATTGCACAAATAATTTATAAAAATAAGTGTCCTAAAGGCAGTGAGGAAGTAAAAAGTGCTGTGAGAATCTGTAAGAAGACAACCTCTAAACGTGGAATTGGAGAGGTTTTTGTGAGAAAGGAATATTCAAGCTGAGCCTTGAAAGATGAACAGGAGTTACCCAGGTGGGAGACACAAGGAGACGGCAGAACACCAGGAAATATTTCTTTGTTGTTTCTTTGAAGATAAATGTTTTTTTTCTCTGGGTGAATTTAGACTACTTTGTCTATAAATAATTGCTTATTCTTAGCAAGTTTTGTGTGTTCTTCTCTGGATAGATATTATCAAGAGAAGCAAGCTGAGATGAAAAGGACTCTATAAGGGCAAGGATATACCACCATATTTTCTATCTCGCCCTGGAAGAGGTGCTGTGAAATAAACAAGATTGGGCTCAATATTGGCTGGGCATGAGATACTTCATATGTGGCTTTATAGAATGTGGTCTTCTTGGTTTGATTATCTCAATAGCTTCACCTGGTGCCCAGAGTCAAGGTCACTCTCTGAGTAGGGCTGGGTTTTTACCTTATTGAAGTGTATAATCCCACAGTATCATCTTGTGAAAATGTTGATTCTGGGACAGGAATGGGAGAGTCACTTTTTGCACCTTTAACTAAAGGGTAGTCTGGAGTTGAACCTGAACCTAAAATTAACCATAATCAGACATGGTTGTTACGAGATGGTCTCTGTGATGTGCTTTCCTTCTTTCCTCCCCCATCTTTCAATGCATTCTTACTGAAATTCAAAGCCTGTTGAATCAATGAAACTTTCTCCTTCCTACTTGGGAAGATCTGGCCAAGAGGAGAGTCCCCTTCTGGAGCCTAGAGCAGTGGCCACGGCAGTGTCATCGATAGAAGCCGAGTGTGTCAAGCAACATAGTGATTACACAGCAGTCAGAAGTGTGGTGACAACATTGGATATTAGCCTAGCACTGTGATCTTGTCAAATAGCCATGGCTAGGAAACTTCCCAACCATTCTTCTGTGTTCTAGAAAACAGTTTTCTGCAAAGAAGCATCCTTTCCCAAATGAATTAACTAAGATTCACAGATGCTCTCTTATTTACATGTAAGACCAGACACAGAAGCTCCAAATTCCCATTCTTTATCTCATAAACAATTGGCTATGATGCTTTTCCCCAACAGTCAAGATGCTTGTTAACTGAACTTAAAGTTTCTTTCCTCCTCTCAAGGCCCTGAATTCTGACTGCAGCCTGAGCCAGCACACAGCCTCTCCTTAATATCCAAACCCCAAAATTAGGCCGAGCTCAGATTAAACCATTCTCTGATCTGCTATCCCATCCAGCCACCCTTTCATCCCATTTCCACACACCTGTTTATTTCTAGCCTTGTTTATTTCTCATAAAAGAAAAATCTCTTTCTGCCTAAACCTTGATCATAAACCTTGTTGATCGTGTGGTCGGAGAGTTCAATATTTAGTGTAATAGTAGAATTCTCTGACCACACGATCAGAGATACAATCCTTGAACTGATCCTTTCAAATAAAGTCTGTCTTTACTAAGTCCAGATTTGTTTTTTGTTTGACAATGGTGAGATGAAAGTAAGTCCCACGTGGAAAAACATGTGGGACCCCTTTCTGAACACACATGACTTAGCATCCTGGAGACTCTCACAAAGAGTAGGGAGGATAGTACAAAGGAGAATTAGGGCAGAAGTTCTCATGTTATTGTAACTTTGTCATTAATTATGAAATGTGCTCTTATTTTGTGGAGTTTTTGGAAATAGGGCATTTGGGTTACATATATAATATTTTTTTTTTTAAAGATTGGCACCTGAGCTAACAACTGCTGCCAATCTTTTCCGTTTTCCCTGCTTTTTCTCTCCAAATCCCCCCAATACATAGTTGTATATTACTTTTTAGTTGAAGATCCTTCTAGTTGGGGCATGTGGGGTGCCACCTCAATGTGGCCTGATCAGCGGTGCCATGTCCACACCCAGGATCTGAACCAGCAAAACCCTGGGCCACAGAAGCGGAGTGCACGAACTTACTTAACCGCTCGGCCATGGGGTCGGCCCCTAAAATAATTTTTAGTGAGAAAAGCAATATCCAGTCAGCTTAGAGCAAGAAATTCTTTCTCAGATATTGGAAATTGCTATAGAATTAAAATCTATCCTATTATGAAGAATATGGAGTTAAGAAAAAATGATCTTATCTCCATAGGCAAAGATTCTGCCTTTGGCAGAGCATAGCTAGGAATAACTCTTCTTTCCCCAACAGCCAGGAAATGTGGTCCCTAAACTTTTTCTCAAAGTTGACCTCAAACACCTTTCAGAAACCTAAGAACTCAGTAGATTCTTTGTTTCATGACCACTTCCTGTGTTCTGACCTCTCCAGACACTGAAGTTGTGTCAATCTTCAATAAAAGCAGAATTATTCATGCTTTAACTCTTGTATTTACTTATCAGTTAAACATGCAATCCTTTAGAGTAAGAAATGGTAGCAATAGGGAGAAAAGGCCAGCCTTTGGCGTGAGATAAATCTAGGTTCAAATTCAGGCTCTGTCACACATTTGCTCTGTGACCTTAAGAGCAAGTAATTGAACTCAACGTGGTCATTGCTAAAATGGAAATAATGATAGCCATCTTAGAGCACTATTATCAGACTTGATAATCATGGAAGACATTATGAAAAAGTGCTTGATCTCGAGGAGATTGTCATTAAATATTATTTCCTTTCCCCTTTACTCATGCTGAGCACATTTTCAGGCAGGTCTTTCATTTTCTCTATTTCAGGTCCAACACAATGATTACTATCCATCGCTCATTAAAGCAGATTATTTAACCAATCTTAAAATTATTGTGGTTAGAATCTACATATGAAAGAACAAAATTAAGCTCAAACAATAGAGAAAAACTTTTAAGTCCAACACCAAATCAAAAAGATTTCTGATGATTTTCTTTCTTTCTTTTTTTTTGTCTTTCTCTTCTTTCCTTTTCAATTTTCTTTAGAAATTATATGTTGGTTCCCAATCCTTTCCTTCCCATGAGGCATCCAGGGCTGCCAAGCTTGGCTAGGCAAGGGCCAAAGAGGCAGCCAGGGCTGGAGAGGAGACCATGGCTGTTGAGACACATGAGACCCCGGCCAAGAAGTTGATGGAGACCAAGGGAGTAACCGGACTTGCGGGGCTAAGGCTGAGGAGGCAGCCATGAGGTCAATACGTTGATTACAAAAAGGGGGAATGAGCAAATAAATAAAGATAATGGGAGCCATGTTTCTTACCACAGGAGAAGGGAGTTCAAACAACATGGCTAAAATAATTCCTGTGACTTTCGGATTTGAGTTGAAGGCATTGGTGTAAATTCACCTAGGAGCAAATGTTTGGCAAAAAAACAGAATAATTTTTCAAATATTAATTGAATCATCTCAAAGTTGGCTTGCCGTGAGGTTTCCTGTCAAAGAGATCTCTTGCTAGCACCAAAGGAGAGACACCCTGCTTTCTTATCACTTTGCCCACATGCGGAACAGAACAGGAAGAGAGAAGAATGAGGCTTCCTGTCAAAATATGGAATCGGAGTCTTTATTACAGTTCACCCCTGATGTTTGGTTGATGACTAAACTGAACCATGTTTGATGTAATTGAATTTGAACTTGTTTATGAAAGCCATTATGGCACTCTATGAGGCCTGAGTGCCTGCTAATGAGAGGAAAATTCTGTGGAATACCTTGCTCAAGAGCCTATCATTGCATATTCTGAGAAGTGAAATGAGTGCCTGAGTTGTTATCAGTGATGTTTGGAACACTGAAGGGGGTAAGCGTGTTTGGTGAGGCCTTGTGGTATAGCTTGCATATGTGCATGGAAATATGTGACCTTGAATTTGTATCACTGAGGCAAGAGACTCCTAGAATTATTTACCCTAATGATGGAAACTCTTAGACAATAGCCTAAGAGTCTGTATATAACAAAAACAAAAAGTGCAGATGGGGCCAATTATTGGACAGAGAACCCTGTGCTAATATTATTGTCTGAAGTTTGGCCAATTGTGCTGACCCTTGGGTCCCATTCATTATCAAGGATGTTCTGATTAAGCAATAAAAAGCAGCAGCATTCCACTGAGCTCCATCAGATGTGATGACAGTGATACTGTCTAGAAAGTGTACCAGCTCCCATTGCTATTCAATCAGTTCATACCAAGGGACTCCCCAGAGAGCAAACAGGTCTGGGAGAGTGGTGACCTCATCTAGAAGCATGGGATCTGACAAAAGACTGAGGACAGGGGAGGCCACGCCCTCCTGTAGGTGGGATATACGAGTCAGATTTGGTTCAATCCTGCAGCAGGGAAGCCTCGGCAGCTATGCCAAGCTTGCAGGGTGCTGCTTATATGATCTGAGGCATAATGAGTAGCTGAAAACAGAGAGTCACAAGTTCAGGTCCTATGAGAGCTTCTATTTCCAGGACATCCCAGTATGTGATCACTAACTGCCTCTCTAATGGCGCATTACATGAGTCAGAGGAAGGCAGTTTTTCTGTACCAGAAGTCCTTAGGAAACTTAGGGCCTTCAGGGCCATAAGACTTGATTTCTTTCACAAATTTGCTTTAACAGAAACACCTGATGCATTGTGATTTGGAAAGATTCTAGAGTCTTTTGTTGGAGGGATCTCCATTCAAGATGGGCCAACTTGCAAGTAACAGCATAAATGGACTTAAATAAAATTTGTAAATGAGGAATACGTTGCTAATAGGGCCCCAAAAGGCCTAAAAGACATTGGGCTTGCTTTACTGTTGTGGGTGCTGAGAGCTATTTCTTGACAATGTAAGGGATGGAACATGCTAGATAGGTCTGCCCTGATCTGTCCAGAGTCCTCAGTTATATAAGTCAGTCATTTCACACCCTCTTGATGTGTATGTGACATCATCAGTCTTGACATCTGAACCAGATTTGGAGTGGGATTCCATCCTGCCTCTGCCCTTGCGTCATGGCACTTATAGTGGGGAAATTTGGCAGACACCCCCTTAACCGAGAGATCTAATTTAACCTCATCAGCAATGGGGCAAATCAACATCATGTGCCTCCTGATATGATGCACAGAGAAGGACACAATATCATTTCTGTGATATTCTTGCCAAAAATGCATACCTTCATCTAATCATCAGGAAATATCAGATAAACTCAAAGAGGATATTCTATAAAATAATTTGTCTCTCTTCTTCAAAATATTATCATGAAAGACAAGAAAAGATTGAAGAATTATTCCAGATTGAAGGGGACTAAAGATATAAATAAATGTGGCCTGCAAATTGTATCTTGGACTAGAGGAAAAGTAGGTTTTGCTTGTTTGGCTAGAATTGCCCCATCAGTGGCACAACTGATAAAATTTTAATGGAATCTATGTATTAGGTAGTAATGTATCAAATTCTTGATTTAGATGGTTTTACTGCGATTATGTAGAAAAGTACCCATGTCCTTTAGAAAACACACATTGAAGTACACATTGAAGTAGAAACACACACACACACATAGTACAAAAAATGGTAGAATGTTAACAATCAGAAACTAGGTAAGGGTTTTAGGAGCTTTTTTTTTTTTTTACTATTTTTACATTTTTTCTATAAATTATACTTATTTCAAATGTGAAAGCTTAATCTCTATTGAATAGATATTTAAATTCATCTGAATTCCTAACTCCCAGGAAATATATCTTAATTAAGCTGTCTATAAGAAGACCATGTTAAGCAAATATTCTTGAGTAGCACCCCATAAAATGAAAAAATGATGAATATAACTTTATTTTTTTATTATTTTTTATTATTGAGTTAATGATAGGTTACAATCTGGTGAAATTTCAGTTGTACATTAATGTTTGTCATTCGTGTTGTAGGTGCACCATTTCACCCTTTGTGCCCACCCCCCACCCCACCTTTCCCCTGGTAGCCACTAATCTGTTCTCTTTGTCCACGTTTTTAAATTCCTCATATGAGTGGAGTCATACCGAGATTGTCCTTCTCTAACTGGCTTATTTCACTTAACATAATTCCCTCAAGGTCCATCCGTGTTGTTGCAAATGGGATGATTTTGCTCTGTTTTGCAGCTGAGTAGTATTCCGTTGTATATATATACCACAACTTCTTTATCCATTCATCTGTTGATGGGCACTTAGGTTGCTTCCACGTCTTGGCTATTATAAATAATGCTGCAATGAACATTGGGGTGCATAGTACTTTTGGAATTGCTGACTTCAAGCTCTTTGGATAGATACCCAGTAGTGGAATGGCTGGATCGTATGGTAGTTCTATTTTTAATTTTTTGAGGAATCTCTATACTGTTTTCCATAGTGGCTGCACTAGTTTGCATTCCCACCAACAGTGTATGAGGGTTCCATTCTCTCCACAACCTCTCCATCATTTGTTACTATTAGATTTAGATATTTTTGTCATTCTAATGGGTGTAAGGTGATATCTTAGTGTAGTTTTGATTTGCATTTCCCTGATGATCAGTGATGATGAGCATCTTTTCATGTGCCTTTTGGCCATCCGTATATCTTCTTTGGAGAAATGTCTGTTCATGTCTCCAGCCCATTTTTTGATCGGGTTGTTTGATTTTTTGTTGTTGAGTTGTGAGAGTTCTTTATATATTATGGAGATTAAGCCTTTGTCAGATATATGACTTGCAAATATTTTTTCCCAGTTAGTGGGTTGTTTTTTTGTTTCAATCCTGTTTTCATTTCCCTTGAAGAAGCTCTTTAGTCTGATGAAGTCCCATTTGTTTATTCTTTCTATTGTTTCCCTTCTCTGAGAAGACATGGTGTCCAAAAGATCCTTTTAATACTGATATCAGAGTGTACTGCCTACGTTTTCTTCCAGAAGCCTTATGGTTTCAGGTCTCACCTTTAGGTCTTTGATCCATTTTGAGTTTATTTTGGTGAGTGGTGAAAAAGAATGGTCAATTTTCATTCTTTTACATATGGCTTTCCAGTTTTCCCAGCACCATTTGTTGAAAAGACTTTCTTTTCTCCATTGTATGCCCTCAGCTCCTTTGTCAAAGATAAGCTGTCCATAGATGTGTGGTTTTATTTCTGGGCTTTCAATTCTGTTCCATTGATCTGTGCACCCATTTTTGTACCAGTACTATGCTGTTTTGATTACTGTAGCTTTGTAGTAAGTTTTGAAGTCAGGGATTGTGATGCCTCCCGTTTTGTTCTTTTTTCTCAGGATTGCTTTAGCAATTCAGGGTCTTTTGTTGCCCCATATAAATTTTAGGATTCTTTGTTCTAATTCTGTAAAGAATGTCATTGGGATTCTGATTGGGATAGTGTTGAATGTGTAGATTGCTTTAGGTAGAATGGACATTTTAACTATGCTTATTCTTCCAATCCATGTACATGGAATGTCTTTCCATCTCCTTATGTCGTCATCCAATTCTCTCAGAAAGGCCTTGTAATTTTCATTATATAGGTCCTTCACTTCCTTAGCTAATTTTACCCCAAGGTATTTTATTGTTTTTGTTGCGATTGTGAATGGTATTGTGTTCTTGAGTTCTTTTTCTGTTAGTTTGTTATTAGAATATAGAAATGCTACTGATTTATGCAAATTGATTTTATACCCTGCAACTTTGTTGTAGTTGTTGATTACTTCTAACAGTTTTCCAATGGATTCTTTGGGGTTTTCTATATATAAGATCATGTCGTCTGCAAACAGCGAGAGTTTCACTTCTTCCCTCCCTATTTGGATTCCTTTTATTCCTTTTTCTTGCCTGATTGCTCTGGCCAGGACCTCTAGTACTATGTTAAATAAGAGTGGTGATAGAGGGCATCCTTGTCTCATTTCTGTTTTCGGGGGATGGCACTCAGTTTTTGCCCATTGAGTATGATGTTGGCTGTGGGTTTGTCATATATGGCCTTTATTATGTTGAGGTAGTTCCCCTCTATGCCCATTTTGTTCAGAGTTTTTATCATAAATGACTGTTGGATCTTGTCAAATGCTTTCTCTGCATCTATTGAGATGATCATATGGTTTTTATCCCTCAGTTTGTTGATGTGGTGTATCACATTGATTGATTTGTGAATGTTGAACCATCCCTGTGTCCCTGGTATGAATCCCACTTGATCATGATGTATGATCCTTTTGATGAATTGCTGAATTCTGGTGGCCAAAATTTAGTTTAGAATTTTTACATCTATGTTCATCAGTGATATTGGCCTGTAGTTCTCTTTTTTCGTGGCGTCCTTGTCTGGCTTTGGTATCAGTGTGATGTTGACCTCATAGAATGTGTTAGGAAGTGTTCCATCCTCCCTAATTTTTTGGAATAGCTTGAAAAGGATAGGTATTAAATCCTCTCTGAAAGTTTGTTAGAATTCCCCAGGGAAGCCATCTGGTCCTGGGGTTTTATTCTTTGGGATGTTTTTGATTGCTGTTTCAATCTCTTTCCTTGTGATTGATCTGTTCAAATTGTCTGCTTCTTCTTGAGTGAGCTTTGGGAGATTGTAGGAGTCCAAGAATGTATCCATTTCCTCTAGGTTATCCATTCTGTTAGCATAGAGTTTTTCATAGTATTCTCTTATAATCATTGTATTTCTGCAGAGTCTATTGTTATTTCTCCTCTTTCATTTCTGATTTTGTTTATTTGAGCTTTCTCCCTTTTTTTCTTTGTAAGTCTGGCTAGGGGTTTGTCAATTTTACTTATCTTCTCAGCGAACCAGCTCTTTGTTTCATTGATCCTTTCTACCGCCTTTTTCATTTCAATAGTATTTATTTCTGCTCTGATTTTTATTATTTCTCTCCTTCTGCTGCCTTTGGTCTTTATTTGTTCTTCTTTCTCTAGTTCAGTTAGCTGTAGTTTAAGATTGCTTATTTGGGATTTTTCTTGTTTGTTAAGATGTGCCTGTATTGCGATGAATTTTCCTCTCAATACAGCTTTTGCTGTATCCCATATGAGTTGGTACGACATGTTATCATTTTCATTAGTTTCCAGGTATTTTTTGATTTCTTCTTTAATTTCTTCAATGATCCATTGCTTGTTCAGTAGTGTATTGTTTAGTCTCCACATCTTTGTGCCTTTCTCAGCTTTTTTCTTGTAATTAATTTCTAGCCTTATAACATTATGATCAGAGAAGATGCTTGTTATTATTTCAATTTTTTTACATTTGTAGAGGCTTGCCTTATTTCCCAACATATGGTCTATCCTTGAGAATGTTCCATGTGCACTTGAGAAGAATGTGTATTCCGCTTTTTTAGGATGAAGTGATCTATATATGACTATTGAGTCCAATTGTTTTAGTTTTTCATTCAGCTCCACTATTTCTTTGTTGATTTTCTGTCTGGATGATCTGTCCATTGATGTGAGTGGGGTGTTGAGGTCCCCTACTATTACTGTGTTGTTTTTAACATCCTCCTTTAGGTCTGTTAATAGTTGCTTTATGAACCTTGGTGCTCCTATGTTGGGTGCATAGATATTTATAAGCATTATTTCTTCTTGATGAAGTGTCCCTTTGATCATTATATATTGTCCCTGTGTGTCTCTCTTTACCTGTCGTCTTTTGAAATCCACTTTGTCTGATATAAGAATTGCCACACCTGCTTTTTTTTCCTTGCTATTAGCTTGAAGTATTGTCCTCCACCCCTTCACTCTGAGCCTGTGTTTGTCCTTGGAGCTGAGGTGTGTTTCCTGGAGGCAACAAATTGTTGGATCTTGTTCTTTAATCCATTTTGCCACTCTGTGTCTTTTTATTGGAGAGTTCAACCCGTTTACATTGAGAGTGATTATTGATGCATGTGGACTTAAAGCTGTCAATCTATTGCTCATTGTCTGGCTTTCCTGCTTTTCTCTTCCTGTGTGCTTTATCCTACCCATTTGATACTGCAATTTCTTATGCTGGGTTTCTTAGATTTTTCCTTATTTATGTTTTGTGTCTCTGTTCTGTTGTTTAGTTTAGTGTCTACCATGAAGTTTGTATTTAGAATCTCTTGTATAATATAGTCTGTTCTCTGGTGGTCTCTTACTTACTTGGCCTAGACTAATTTAGTATTAAGAATTATTCATCAAAAATTAAGAAAGTGAATAGCCAATCTATTGATAAGGGGAAGACAGTCACAATATATATTTGACATAAAATTTGTATCTAGAATATATAAAGAACTCCCTACAAATCAATAACAAAATAGGTAGATGGTCCAATTAAAAATAATTGAGAATAATTTGAACAAACACTTCACAAAATAGAATATCCAAATTGCAGAGCTCATTAGTAATCAGGGAAATGCAAATTAAAAGCACAACTATAAATATCACTACACACCCACAAGGATGGATAAATACCAAAGACTGACAATAACAAATGTTTGTGAAAATGTAAAGCACTGAAACTTGCACAAATTGCTAGTGAGAGTATAAATTTGTCCACTACTTTGAAAAATACATTTGGATTATCTACTAAAACTGTAAACATGCATCTCTCCTATGACCTGGCAATTCTATTTTTAGGTATATACCCAAGATAAGTGAGCCCACATGTCGACCAAAAGAGACATATGAGAATATTTGTAGTGGCTTTATTAATGTTATCCAAAAACCATAAACAATCCAAATGTCCAACAATATGAAAAATAAATAAATTGTAGTATAATTATTAAAAATAAAACACAAAACGAATTACTGATATATACAGAAGCATAGATTAAACACAAAGACACCACACTGAGTGAAAGAAACCACACACAAAAGAGTACACACTGTGTTACTCCATTATACGAAGTTCCAGAATAAACAAAATTAATACGTAGTGATAGAAGTCAGAATGTTTGTTACCTTTAGAGGGAACTTAAGTTGGAAAAGGCATGAGGTAACCTTCTGAGGCAATGAAAATGTATAGATCTTGATCTGGATGGTGGTAACAAGAGTAATTACATTTACAAAAATTCATTGACTTTTACACTGAAAGTTAAAATACCTCAATAAAAATAATATATCACCATAGGACCATCTATTTTAAAGGCTACTGGTTAACTGGAAACTTTTCTGAGCTTAGAAAAATTATCTGCTTTGGTTTGACCGTATTTCATTTCCTCTATGTATCTATACACTTCCTCAAAAGGTCATATGAATAAAATCAAATCCTCATAAAAGATTGAAAATTCAGTCACATCTGGTTGGCATTATATATCATCTGTGTTGGATAATCTACATTTATATGTGTCGTGCATGGCAATAAAGAAAATGAAAATGGGCTACATATTGCTAATCGCAGAGTCAGAATGTGTCTATTTAAAAAGGTAGCAAAAACAAAGCTGACTTGAGCCCTAATAAAGCCTGGACTTCTGTACAAATTAACAGCTCAAGAGATGGAGAATTCAAGATGTCCTTTACCTGAAAGTTCTTTCCTGCTAATATCTCTACTTAATTCTGCCCCAAACAAGGTATACTTCAAGAGCCTCCAGCAACATTTGGGCCAAGAGTTAGCTGTTCTGCCCTGAACCTGGCATCTGGAGGCCTTGGGATGAAACCTAGATGTCCTATGTACCTCCTGGCCCAGTGCAACCAACCGAGATTATACCAGGTTCTCATCTAGGATGAGCGTCTGCTTCACTGGAGCCCTGAAACTTGACCAGCACCTGCCAATCTCTCCCCTTGGGAAAAAAATCCCATTCCTCATCTTCCTGGATACTAATGTCATATTTTAAATTGACATATTATCCCCCAAAACAACGACCTTTCCTCTGCCCTTACACATCTAATAAGCTCTGTGCTCCTTGCACTGCTGCTCTGATCACACAATGGGTTGGACCTCCTTGGACAATAACCCTGTCCTAAAAAAGTCTCACACCACTGGATAACATGTATTAGAACATTGTCAGGACATAGCTTTTGAGGATAGATTCTATAGGCAAATCATTTTTCTAAAGCCCACTCCACCCAGACATAGCTTCTTCCTGTTCATCATCACATTATTAATTGACATCTTAGTGTTCCTTGCAGCAGTGTCCACTCCAGTTACATCAATTGTACACAAAACATCAAAAACACCTGGGAAGACCATCAATTCTCTCTCAGAATCCCTTGCACCAACTATTTGGCTAGGCCAGATGTTTAGATAGCAAAATGACAAAAACCTTGTTAGAATGGAAGGAATCCTAGAGAGAATGATACGCTCATAACAGCAGAATATTTATTCTCAGATGACCTGTAGCCTTGGGGATTTTACAGTAAGTTCTAGAATAGCATTCTACAGCTTCTTATGCTTGAGGTTAATGTTCTCTAACTGTTATTTATTCTGTTATAAGCTGTAGGAGAAGAGAGAGAGAAAGAGAAAGAGGAGAGAGAGAAAAACCCACTCACCTGTGTACTTGCTAATGGGAAATAACTGCTGAGTTGTGGATGGTTACTAAAAGTCGAGTTGACACGGGCAAGAGTGTGAACAGGAATGCGTAGCAGTACTTAGCGTCTTAGAGTGGGTGGCAGTAAGGAATGTCTCCGTGTTCTAAAGTCTCCCTTCTATTTTTGGATTACATACCTTAGATTGCCAAATTCTGGTTTAGAATTAATCATGAGGCATTATTACAAATAAAGTCCTTTTGCATAGGTGCAACAGGGCAAGGGCTTGCAAACGGTTATCAGGTCCCTAACTGGCAAACTAGCACCAAATTCTATTGTCCCTATCTCTCAGCTCAGTACCCACTCTCTTTCCCCTTCTGTTTCTGCCTTTGTTTAGAACCTCATCATCTCTTACCTGGAATATTGAAACAGCATCCTAATTTTCCCTCTTCCCAGGCTTTTTTCCCCAACCCATATTCAATGTGGTGGTCATGTTGATCTGTCTAATATGAAAATATAACCACGTTACTCTTCTTATTAACATCCTATGATGGCTTCCCATTGTTTATAGGCTGACATACAAGCTCTTCAGCCATGAAAGGCCCTCTATGATCTGACCCTTTCCAGCCCTGTGGGCCGTAAGTCCATATGGAGACTTTACTCGCTAATCAGAGCCTAATATTAAGTAGGCAAGTACTCTGTAAATGTTTGGTGCATAAATGAGCAACTAACGAACAAGTAAATGTATTGATACAGTAAAAGTCATTGATGCAAGGCCAGTTGAATATTCAATGTTTTGAATCAGTTAGTTTGCAGCAAAGGATTTAGAGAACAAGGAGTCCCTCTGACTAGATGTGTGCTCACTATTCAGCATTCACATGGTTGGAAACAAAAGATTATTTTGCTGATATCTAAGTTTGCATGCAGACGTTGGCTTCAGAAAAGCTTGCATAATAGAAAAACCTTGAGGCTAAGTCTGTTGCTTAAGTTTCCCTTTGTTCATATCTACATCTGGACAGAGACAAATATGCCTTTTCCCCACATAAACATAACTCCCAGGGAGGAAATGTCCTCCTCAATTGATTTGAGACCATAGCTATGGAGAAGCTGTACAGTAGTTCATTAATGCAGTTTCCATCTCTCTCTTACTCCCAATACGTCTAACAGATAGTAAGATGGATCTTCCCATGACACCAGTCTCCCTAACTCCTCCCTCATCTTGCTTTACTAGTCTCCCTCCCAGTTAACATGTTAACATTTTAATAGGAACATGCTAGTATTTAACAAGAACCTTTCATTTTTAGCCTACATTAGGAATAAACAATGGTGCAATTTTAGGAACCATGGAAAGCTGCTGTAAGAAATCATTAGAGACAGAATGGTCAGAAAAGGGAACTTTTGTGTCAGAATACCTTGATTTTCATTAGTTATTCTTAGCACATTTAGCTATTTACATGCAGCGAGTCTTCTCTGAAAACTAGAGAAGCAGCATGCCCTCGTTTAACAGCATGAATGGTGTTAGCTTTGGTGCCCCTGCACAACTGATTCTTCCCCACTAGAATATGGACCTGGTAATAAAAATCTTATGTTCTGGGCTATTCCGATTCTTTCTGAATGTTGGCATTTGTTTTGAAACCCATCTTTCTGAATGCATCCAGAGCTGCTACGTTTACGTATAACAGGGAATGAGAGAGGTAATAAAGCCGAGATCGATTGCCTAGTAACAGCCAAGATTCCATAGACATTAAAGGGTATTTGTAATTTAGGCCCCATAATATGGCCTAATGCCCTATCTTGTGTAGCTATTGATCTTTTAATAATAGGACGGCCCCAGAAAACCTTTCAGGGTTAAGTTCTCCCTGCTAGCACCCAGTAAAGAACAAAAACATGTCTCTTCTACAGGATCCCAGCCTAGAGAGATGTCTTCTATTCTGAAAGCTGCAAGGACTCTCGGCTTTTGAACTCACTTTCTAAAGGGGTTCCTGCATACTTCTTTTTCTCCAACTCCTCAAACATTAAAAAAGTTAAAAAGCAGTGTTAAGAAGAAGGCTTCCATTATTTAGCAGCTGCCAGAGAGGAAGCTCCAAAAAGCAACAGCCCGCCGCCACTGACTCCTCCGACTGGGAATGATGTCCTGAAATGACCCATCACCTTTGACACGTGCCCAGGACCTTGCTGAGGGGACCCAGCAACTGCCAATGCCTCAGAAACCATGAAGACAGACCGTGGCTTTATGACAGGTTAAATCTTGCTAAGTGGCAGCCTTTCAGACAAACACGTACCTCCTGAACCTCGCTATTTCCACTGAGTTCTTCAACAGTATGCCTTATTGCTGCCATTTCAGGGTCCCAGGTCATTTCCTTGTTCTGAAAGGATTTTACCTATCCTTGAAAGGCTTGATTAGCTCCATTCTCCCAGAGCACTTTAATCACACAACTCAAGCTTTTTGGCTTCTACCTTAGACTATTTAGATAAATAATATATTAAGAGCTCTAGGTCAATGACTCTGTAATAAGTAGTTCTTGCTGCTACATCCATGCTGGCCTTGATTTGTGTTTCTCTAAATGGGCCCTTGTCCTATTTTTGTACGAGGAAACTTTTACTTTTTCCTATAACATTTTTAAAAACCCATAAAACACAGGGAAACAACATAAATTCTCATTCTGACACTACTTTTGGCTACGGTCTGTGACCATGGGTAGGACCTTTTAACCTTGATGAGCATGATTTCCTTCTCTGTAGTAAACCCTTCTCTGTCTAACCCAAAAAGCTGAAGCCACAGTTCCCAAATATTTGTTCTCAGGAAGCCTGTAAAAATCTTAACAACTGTTGATGACCTCAAAAAGCTTTTTATTCTGTAAATGTGGATTTTATCTATCAATATTTAATTAGAAATCAAAACATAAATTTTTAAAAATATTTATCCATTCATTCAAAAATAAAAATTTCATTACATGTTAACACAAATATTTTTATGAAAATAACTATTTTTTTAAAAAAACTAATGAGAAGAGTGTCATTGTTTTATGTTTTAAAGCGTCTTTTTAATGCCTGGCCTAATAGAAGACAACTCATTCTTACTTCTGCTTCTGCCTTCAGTCTGTTGCAATATGTTTCTTTGGTTGAAGTACAGGCAGAAAACTCGCTCTCTCCAGACATAAGCTGAGAAAGGGTGGGGTATTTGAACAGCCTTTGCAGACAATCATGGACGTTCTGCTTTGATACTACATGAAAACTGGAGAAGTGGCAGCTTCTTAAAAGATTTGTTGCAATATGGAATCTGAAGCCACATCAAAGAACTTTTTATAATCTGGTGAATTAACGTCTATTTCTCTATTTGCACTTTGAATGGATTTTTTACTCACACATCTTTTTGTTACATTGGTCATGTGGAAAATATAGGTTCCCTGAGTTATGCAGATTTTCAAAATGTTGACATATTTCAATATACAATATTTAAAAATCATACTTGTTAATATCACTATGGATCTCATTAACAAAGTCTTTAAATATTGAAAAGCTGTCAAACTCATGGTGGTAGATACAAGTTTTGCAAATTCTAATATTTATCTGAACACTTGAATTTTATCATTGGCCAAGAATGCCATCAATTGTATTGGATGTAGTAAGTTCACTTCATTCATTTTGGAGAAAATATCTGCTAAATACCCAAACCTGAACAGCCATTGTCTGTCTGTCAGTTGTTCTTTCAAGTAAAAATGGTGTTCCATGATAAAAGCAGCTAGTTCAACTTGCAGCTCATGAAATTATACAAGTGTTTTTCCTTGAGACAACCACTCTACCTTACTATGCAGCAGAAATGCTTTATGCCCACATTTCCCAAACTGCATGCTGAAGCACCCCTAAGGCACCACCAAGGACTCACAAGAGCTCCGCAGATATTTTATGTTTTCAAGGGAGACACAGCAACATCTATTGGACATCCGGCAAAACTCAACATGCTACAGGAAAGGAGAGTGCCATCCAATCTGATTCCAAGATTTGAAAAATTGGTGCAGTGACCAACAGGCACACCCCATTAGTAAGTATTTGATTTCTATGAATGACATAATATTATTATTTCTTTCAACTTATATATCTATACAATGCTTTCAAATGGCTACTAAATTGTTTGTCTCTAATTGCTAAATAAATGGAACTGACAGTTTTGTTTGTGTGTTTTGATCTATGAGCTAACACAGAAAAAATCACCAAGACGCTAATGGAGAAAGCTTAGGAACCTGAGCTTTATGTGCACTTCCCACTTGATCACACAGAATATTAAACAGCTACATACTCAAAGGTTAGATATTTAACAAAAGTAATATTTTTTACCATTTCATCAAAGACAATCTTAAGCAAAATTACCTCTTTTTTTTCTCCTGAGAGTGCATGGTGGCGAAAACTACAATAATTACTAGAATAGTTCCTTGCCTCTGCCTTGATTCATGCTAAGGTGCCCATAATTTTACCCACCAGTGTTTTAGCTCCACCGGTAAATGTCAACACGATGAAATAGGCAAACAATTTCTCTGTGTTGTTATGAAAATAGTTTTGACCTTACAGACCCATTGAAAAAAAGACCCCCCATGGACCATACTTTGAACACCACTGAATTAAAGGAATGCTCAAATATAATCAATGTGAGGATACTTCATGTAATGTGAAATGCTGGACACATTCTACTTATTAATGTCTTGCTCTCTCCTACCTTACTGCGTAAGTCTTTACCTTAGAAACCAGTGGCCCCATCCTGGGTTTAAGAAGTTGTTCTCTGTTCTTAGTTCTAAGGACAAATCATCTCCTCTTGCACTTAGACCCAGGCTTCTTGCAGGCTACTGAGAGTGGCCCTGGTTTTCCATATGTTTGTCACTCTCAGACTCTTATCACATAGATCCACTGAACGAAGCAGAAATCTTGATGTCAAATAACAGAAGATAATGGCTAAGATAAGCAAAAAAGGAATTTATTGAAAAGGAACCAGGTAGCTCACAAAACTTACTAGAAGCCTGGCATGAACCAAGGGTGGAAAAGCAGAGACAAGCTCATGCCCCAGACAAGGGCATTTGGAATGCCCCTGCTGCCCCTGGACACACCCTCGCATCACTGAATTCTCGATTCCACTGTAGCTGCTGAAGGTAACCTCTGACAGATTCTACACCTCTGTGCCATTCTCGCAAGATTCGGCTTCCTGAGTGGAAGCAAGTTATTGACTGTGGTTTAGTCATGGACCTATGCACTGTCAGGAGGCAGGGAGAGTAAGTGTCTTTCCCCTTCAACTTCTGACTCACATCTATTTAGAACTTCAACCAAGACAGAGAGGGTATTTGATGCTGAACAGTTAAATTGACAAATGTCAATTGTGCTCACTCTTTTGGCGAACAGCATCCAAACACACGTGTCATTACAAAGTACAATTTAAAGAAACCCTTACCCCTGACAAAAAATTGCTCCACAAAGAAAGACATTTCAAAAATGTCATTCATTATTCTACCTAGCTACAAGTTCAATACATCCTGGGAATATTTATTTCTCCTATAGGTAGTTCTTTGTGATTTTACATATTCTGTAACAATCACACTTACACCCTTTATCAAGTAGTTGGGGGCAGTTGAAGGAAAAGACATTAGTTAAATTATATAGCCACATAATTATAAAGGAAGGAAATGTAGGTAAATGCTACAGTGTTTAAATGTGCAACTGTTTGCTATACACATTGTAATCCATGTTTGTGACTTTTCTCTTCATATGCGTTCCCCTTACGTTCTTCAAGTTCAGCCAGTACTTTGGTTCTTCAGAGGCAACGTGCAGCAAGTGACTCAAATCCTTTATGCCCAATGGGTCTGAATACTTGAGGTCCTGACAACATAGTGCTGAGTTGTTTACCCCTAACTTTCAACACCAGTAGTACTAGGAGGTGTTCTTTGTTCCAGGGGAACAGGTGTTCTCTGCATGCCATTCACACGCTTTGTCATCTCCATTAGTTAACAACAGCCCTCTCTTCCCTGGTAAGCCAATACCATAATCTCTGTTTTAGCTTGTTTTCTAAGTGATAGGAGGAGCCTTACATGATCTGTCAGGACCAGTGTAACTGTTATTGGAGTCCCTGCTAGATGCATTCTTCCTTTAGTGCTGAAATCTGTAAACCAGTAGAGGCAAGGGTAGCAAGGATGGAGAGCAAAAAGTATGTAAGTAGTTAATAAGAAGGAATTACAAGAGATGCCATTCCCAATTCTGCCTCTGAGGTACCTCTTCGATGATTTATAGCTACGGGGGAATCATCAAGACATATTGATGATCTGTTCAGAACATACCCTGTATCTCAAAGGAAAGAAGTGTTTTTCCAGCTAGCACCATAACTAATCTTTAAGATACCATTCCACCGTTTTACAGTGCCAGCTCCTTCAGGATAATGGGTTATATAATGAATTCACTCAATATCCTTTTTTTCCTATAAAGTGAATTTGTTGAAAAAAAAATATTGTATAATTTACTATGTGTGGAAGACCGCAATGGTATAAAAGGCATCCAGTAGGTCCTTGAATTACAGTACTGTTAGAAACATGAGAAATAGAGAATGCAAATTGAAAGACAGTTACGTATTTATTCCAGTGAGAACTACCTCTTCCAAGATTGTGGTCAAATGTAATCAGTCTGCTACCAGGCAACTGATTGGTTCTGCAAGAATATAACAGATCACCTGGGGCTCAGAATTGGTTGCTGCTAATGAAAGATTAGGCACTCAGCAGTGGAAGAAGATAGGACAGTTATTATGAGGGAAATTGTGGACACATAAACAGCCTCCATCCCTGAAACTATTGCTACTTAGTTGAACCCATTGGGGAACCACTTGAGTGGCTGGAAAATAGGGCTCATCCGTATCTATTCTATTTGGATAGTGAATTCCCTTTCCAGAATGGTTTTTATGTTTTGACATTCATTTGTTTTATTTCATTTTTGGTCAGCATTCATATAGGACAGAAGTATTCTTCCTTTTCAGGGCTATTCTGAGAGATTTACCCATACACCTTCTGGTCAGATGATTAGACATTGCCAATGAATGGCTGTAGGTTATTACTTCAAGCAATCTCTTCTTCAAGAAAAATGAATATTGAGATATATTTCCAATGGGAGGAAAAGTTCCCTCCCCACTCTTCTCTTATGTCTTCTCTGAGGGAGGCTGTAACACTCCCATTGTCCGCTTCCGGTTATACCAATCTTTTATGCAGAGCTATGTATAAACTAGACTTGATTAATTTTCCTCCTGAATTAGCGATTTATGGTTAACTTTCCAGGTGACCTTAGATGAGAGTAATAAGAGTGACACTGCAGATAAATAGGACGCTGGAAATGTGCAACAGCTCATGCAATTTACCTGAAAAATCAGAACCTGCATAATCCCAATTCTGTAAACATACTTCCAATTGACAACAGAGTGCTGCTAGGAACTCTCAATTTCATGCCAAAGTGAATCAGATAACACTCAAGACATGACAGCAAGCCTAGTTAGCACAGTTACCCGGTGACCTATAACGAAGCATCTCGTCAAGAGGTTGGCAAACTTCTGTAAGAGCAACATAGTATATATTTTAGGTTTTGTGGGTCATAAAGTCTGTAACTTCAACTCAGCTTTGCTGCAGTAGTGTGAAAGCAGCCGTAGACAATAGGTGAACAAATGACTGTGTTCTAATAAAACTTTATAAACACTGAGATTTGAATTTCACGTAATTTTAACGTGTCATCAAATATTATTCTGCTGCTTATTTTTTCCAATCCTTTAAAAATGTAAAAACCATTTCTAGCTCATGGGCTATACAAAAACAGGCCAGATTGGTTTAAGGTACATAATTTGTCTGAATCCAATCTAGAATCTACTAAGGCCCAATAAGTATCCAAAAACTACTTTGAAACGGAGAATAATTGCTTACCCAAGGGGCTGTAAATTTTCTTCAAAACCCTAAAGACTTTGCAGTGATTGGACCTTCAAAGGCTTGCCACAGGGTACATACAGCTTCCTAGTCTGCCACTAACACTGAGCAATATGGGATATGCAAGTTCATAAGAGCAACAGTGGATGAGCGGCTTTGCTGCAGCTGGAATCTGCTGGAGGGTCATTACCTGATATGAGCTCCCCTGAAAAAACTGGCAGTCTTCTAGGTCTCCCAGTAAATTGGTGGGCAAATCACACCTAACTTTGCTCTGCCTTGTGTCCAAAATCTAAGAGGGCTTCCAAGTGCTGCACCTCTTTTGTAAGGGACCAAAAAAAAAGAGTACCACCCAAAAAAGAAAAGAGATGAAAACCTATTTACCATAGTCATGACCCAGATCCTATTAACTCTATTAATTCACTCAGTAAAAATATGGCATCTGGAAAAGCAGATGTAGAATATGCAATAAATTTCCTAAATCTTAAGTATACAGGTTGATAATTTTTTACACCTGTGTACACCCATGTAAATACCATCTGGATCAATATATATATAATATTTGCATCTCCCTCGAAGGTGCCCTCAATCAAATATCATCAACATTGATCAGTATGGCCTGTTTTGAATTTCATTTAAATGGAATCCTATTTGACTTCTTTAACTTGACATTAGGCCTATGCGATCCATCTTTGCTGGTAAATATCACAATAGTTCATTTTTTTAAATTGCTGAGTAAAACTCCATTTCATAAATATGAAATATTAATAAATTAATGAAAAGTGATCAAGATATAAATATTCTGGTGACTTAAAAATCAAATGAAGAGAAAATCCAAAAGACAAAAAATTAACAAAAATTAAGTTAGTTCCAGACTTCTCTTCCTAAACACAAAACAAGGAAAAGAACATCTACAGAGCTTTTTAAGAAAAAAAAAGTTTGTACACTGAAAATTCATACTGTGAAAAAGCAGCAGAACAAAATACCACAGATATGCAAATACTCAGTCACTATGTCTCCAAGAATCAGTTCACGAAATATTAAATGAAAATAAAGTTGGCTAACTGGATGTTGAATTAAAAAACATTAAAGAATGGAAAAATCATGGCTAAAACACAAGAAATAGGTCTGGTGGATATTGAAATCTACTGAGAAGAGTTAATTATAAATAATTACTAGAAATATGGTTTAAAAGTATTGGTACATAATATTAATTAACTGCATCTCAAATCTTAGACTGCATCAACAAAATTCTAGTAAGGATGGAAGACTTATACGGATGAAGAATGAAAGAAGATGATAGTTAATTCCTCAACCAACATATGAATGCCAACTGATGTTATCTCAACATCATTGTAGCTCATCAGAGCCCAATAAGCTTAATTAAAATACTGTTGAAAACAAAAGTTAACTAGTAGTAGGATTTAAAACAGAATAATTTGTACAGATCAATGCGTTTGGTGAGCTTTCTATTTCAGTACACAGAGGTCTACTTTATTTTTCTCAGTCCCTGCAGGGTGTTCCCTAATGAGGATATATTATAATTAATTTAAACAACTTCTGTTGAAGGACATGTGGATGATTTCCAATATTTGCTATTATAAATGATGCTGCAGTAAAAACCAAAAATTTATGTGACAATATTTTTTAAAGATATATATTTTAAATCATGGTACATAATGACAAATTGAACTTCCAAATAGGATTCACTCATTGAAACTATTTTTAACAGTTGGTAATGTCACATTTTTCTCGTCTTTGTCAATACAATATTTTTAATGTTTTTTCTTAGGGACCAGATGCATAAAACGTGATATCCCATGAATATTTCATTGTTATTTAACTTGGATTTTTTTTGTATTTACCACAGAAATTGACTATTTTTCAAGGTTGTGTTTGTTCTTTCTTCCTGGAATTGCCTGTACATATCTTTTGACCATTTTTATTTTAGTTTTTCTTTAACATATCACTTTGTTTAAGCTTTTTATTCCAGATATTAATCCTTGCTTTGTTAAATATACAGAAAATATTTTTGTCCAGTTTTTCACTCGTCTGTTAAGTTTCATTATCACGTCTTTTGTTTGTATAAAAGCTTTCATAATAACATGTCAGTATTTTCCTTTAGAGATTCTGGACTATGTCCTGCACAGGAAGACTTTTTCCATCCCAAAATTTTAAAAATAATATTGTGCATTTTCTTTTTACAATTCCAAGGAAACTCTTTGCTTGTTTATTTTCATATACAGCTCTTCAATCTATCTGATACTAGTTATTGGTGTGAGGTAAGAATACATATTTATGGTTTTCCAAACGACAGCAAATATCTAGAAGCAATTTATCAAACAGGTCATCTTCTCCCCACAAATTCGAAATGCCAACTTCATCTTACATAATTGGTTATTATCCATCCTTACATACACGATATTATACATATATATATGTACACATATATAAAAGGAAACTATACACAAACCCACACATATGTTTGTATATATATATTCCATTTTAATTAACCTAATTTTTGGTACATTTAAAACACTAGTAAGGCAAATTCCTTTTCTTTTTATTTCAAAATTTCCTTTGCATTTATGATATATTAATTTTCAGGTAATGTTAAAATCAGCTTATCAAACTTTATGAGAAATCTATTTTATTTTAATTGGGATTATATTAAGATTTGTAGGATAATTCAGGAAGACATTTAATATACTCTGTATTCTCATCCAGGAACACAGTATGTTTCTCCTTTTATTTATTGTTCTTGTATCTCTTAAAGCAAAGATTTATAGGTAATTTAAAACCTTCTATTTCTTATTAGGTTGATTCCTAGGCAATTGACAGCTTTTGCTGTTACTATGCCTATAACCATCTTTCATTTACATTTTTGAATTGGATGTTACTGTGTTAAAGGAAGACTATTGATTTGTGTATAGTAATTTATATTCTACCAAATTAGTAAACTAGATTATTAGTTCTAATAGTTCTTTTGAATTTTAGGTGTAGAAAATCACACTGTTTGCAATTCATAGCGAGTTCACAAGTCCCTTCCATTATTTATATTTCTTCATATTTATCTTTCCTACCCATGCTTTAATCAGGTCCTCCAGTGCGATACTGAGTAAACAGTAGCAGACGTGAGAGTCAAGTTTTATTGTTAAGTAGGAATTCCTACAGTATTACTATAGATGTTCTTACCAGGTGAGGCAGGTTTTCTTATTCGCGGTTTGTCAAGGATTTTTATATTATAAATCAGTGTTGAATTTTATCAAATGACTTCTTACACGTGACTATATTTTCTCCTTTTACATTTGAAGTAGAGAGTTATATCAACAATTTGCCTAATTCATATCATCTTGAGCAAATCTACTTAATCCTGACAAAATTTAACTATGTAACTCAATAATATTTTTGCATCTTTGCCTCTATATTCTTGAATAAAATTTGTCTATGGTTTTCATTTCTCTCTATGTGATTGATTTGCTTTTTAAGAATAATGATCTTGCCAAGTTCATAGAATGAATGGGAAAGTTCCATTGTAAAGTAGATTCATGTCTCCTGTGCAGATTAATAACTCAAATAAGTTAGAAGTTACCATGAATAAATAGGTTGACAAAACTTGCTAATGAACTGATTTGAACCTAGTTTCCTTTCATGTGTCAAGCCTTTGACTGCTTTTGTTTTTTCATTTCCTAACGGTTATTGGTCTATTTAGTTTTTCTACCTCTTCTTGAGTCAAATTTTATAATGTGTATTTTTCATGGCCATCTTACATTTTATTATGATTTTAAAAATTATTTATATGCATGACACAAAGTGTTCTGTCACAAATTTTTAAAATACATTATGTTCCTGTGATTACGTTCATTATTTTTGCTAATAATTTTCACTCTCGTTTCTTTTCTTCCCTTTCATCAGACTTACAAGAGAATTGTCTATTTAATGACTCTTTTCAAATAACCAGCCCTTGGTTTTTATTTATAAGCCTATCTTTTATATGGAACTGTAATTGCAAGAGTATAAGAATTAATCTTTCACCAGAGAATATAAAGTGAACAATCATTTCATTCTATGCACTTCCCAGTCCCCCTCCTCTCCCTACTGGAAACTATGATTAACTCTTTGGATTGTGTTCTTCCAGAAGTTTTTAAATATTTTAATTGCATTTAAAAGATGTGAATGGACTCATATAGTATATGTTGTATTGCAACTAAATTTTTGGAGTTTTTAATTTTTTATGTTTTTATTGAGCTCATAATAGTTTACATCAATGTGAGATTTCAGTTGTACATTATTTCTTGACTGTCACCACATAAGTGCTCCCCTTCACCCGCTGTGCCCACCCCCCACCCCCTTTCCCCTGGTAACCCCTGAACTGTTTTCTTTGTCTATGAGCTTGTTCATATTACACACATGAGTGAAATCATCTGGTGTTTGTCTTTCTCAGTTCGGCTTATTTTGCTCAGCATAATTCCCTCCAGGTCCTTCCATGTTGTTGCAAATTGGATGAATTTGTGTTTTTTCTGGCTGCGTAGTATTCCATTGTGTATATATACCACATCTTCTTTATCCAATCATCAGTCAATGGGTTCTTGAATTGTTTCCATGTCTTGGCTATTGTGAATAGTGGTGCAATGAACATTGGGGACTATATGTTACTTTGTATTATTGATTTCAAATTGTTTGAGTAGATATGAGTAGTGGGATAGCTGTTTCGTATGGTAGTTCTATTTTTACTTTTTTGAGGAATCTCCATAGTATTTTCCATAGTGGCTGCACCAGTTTACATTCCCACCAGCAGTGTATGAGGATCCCCTTTTCTCCACACTCTCTTAAACATTTGTTATTTTTAGTCTTAGTGATTATAGCCATTTTAACAGGTGTAAGTTGGTATCTTAGTGTAGTTTTTTTTTTTTTTTTTAAGATTGGCACCTGGGCTAACAACTATTGCCAGTCTTTTTTTTTTTTTTTTTTTTCTGCTTTATCTCCCCAAACCCCCGCTGTACATAGTTGCAGGTCCTTCTAGTTGTGGGATGTGGGACGCTGCCTCATCGTGGCCTGATGAGCAGTGCCATGTCCGCTCCCGGGATCCGAACCCTGGGCCGCCAAAGCGGATGTGTGAACTTAACCACTTGGCCACAGAGCTGGCCACACTTAGTGTAGTTTTGATTTGCAATTCCCTGGTGATTAGTGATGTTGAACATCTTTTTACGTGTTTATTGGCCATCTGTATATCTTCTTTGGAAAAATGTTTGTTCATATCCTCTGCCCATTTTTTGATCAGGTTGTTTGTTTTTTTGATTGTTCAGTTGTGTGTGTTCCTTATATATTATGGAGATTAACCCCTTGTCAGATACATGATTTGCAAATATTTTCACCCAGTTGGTGGGTTGTCTCTTTGTTTTGATTCTAGTTTCTTTTGCCTTGCAGAAGCTCTGTAGTCTGATGAACTCCCACTTGTTTATTTGTCCTTTTGTTTCCCTTGCTCTGAGAAAACATGGTATTTGAAAAGATCCTTTTTAGTGCAATGTTGAAGAGTGTACTACCTATATTATCTTGCAGGAGTTTTATCGTTTCAGGACTTATCTTCAAGTCTTTGATCCGTTTTGAGTTTATTTTTGTGTATGGCATGAGATAGTGATCTACTTTCATTCTTTTGCACGTGGCTGTCCAGTTTTCCCAACACCATTTATTGAAGAGAGTGTCTTTTCTCTATTGTATGTTCTTGGCACCTATGTTGAAGATTAACTGTCCATAGATGTGCAGTTTTATTTCTGGGCTTTCAGTTCTGTTCCACTGATCTGTGTGCCTGTTTTTGTACCAGTACCATGCTGTTTTGATTACTATGGCTTTGTAGTACATTTTGAAGTCAGGGATTGTGATGCCTCCAGCTTTGTTCTTTTTTCTCAGGATTGCCTTAGCAATTCAGGGTCTTGGGTTGCCTCATATGAATTTTAGGATTCTTTGTTCTATTTCTGTGAAGAATGTCACTGGGATTCTGATTGGGATTGCACTGAATCTGTAGATGCTTTGGGTAGTATGGACCTTTTAACTATGTTCATTCTTCCAATCCATCTGCACGGAATTTCTTTCCATCTCTTTATGTCATTATCAATTTCTTTCAGTAATGTCTTATAGTTTTCATTGTATAAGTCCTTCACCTCCTTGGTTAGATTTATTCCTAGGTACTTTATTATTTTAGTTGCAATTGTAAATGGAATTGTATTCTTGAGTTCTCTTTCTGTAAGCTCATTATTGGAGTATAGAAAAGCAACTGATTTTTGTAAGTTGATTTTGTACCTTGCAGCTTTACTGTAGTTCTTAAGTATTTCTATTAATTTTCCAATGCATTCTTCGGGGTTTTGTATATAAAAGATCATGTTGTCTGCAAATAGCAAGAGTTTCACTTCTTCACTCCCTATTTGGATTCCTTTTATTCCTTTCTCTTGCCTAATTGTTCTGGCCAAAACCTCCAGTACTAAGCTGAATAAGAGTGGTGATAGTGGGCATACTTGTCTTGTTCCTGTTCTCAGGGGGATGGTGTTCAGTTTTTGCCAATTGAGTATGATGTTGGCTGTGGGTTTGTCATATATGGCCTTTATTATGTTGAGGTAATTTCCTTCTATCCCTATTTTGTTAAGAGTTTTTATCATAAATGGCTATTGGATCTTGTCAAATGCTTTCTCTGCATCTATTGAGATAATCATGTGGTTTTTATTCCTCAATTTATTGATGTGGTGTACCACATTGATTTGCAGAGGTTGAACCATCCCTGTATCCCTGGTATAAATCTCACTTGATCATAATGTATGATCTTTTTGATGTATTGCTGAATTCAAGTTGCCAAAATTTTGTTGAGGATTTTTGCATCTATGTTCATCCACGATATTGGCCTGTAGTTTTCCCTTTTTGTGTTGTCCTGGTCAGGCTTTGATATCAGAGTGATGTTTGCCTCATCAAATGTGTTAGGAAGTGTTCCATCTTCCCTAATTTTTTGGGATAGCTTGAGAAGGATAGGTATTAAATCCTCTCTGAAAGTTTGGTAGAATTCCCCAGGGAAGTCAACTGGTCCTGGGCTTTTATTCTTTGGGATGCTTTTGATTACTGTCTCAATCTCTTTCCTTGTGATTAGTCTATTCAGATTGCCTGTTTCTTCTTGATTCAGCCTTGAGAGGTTGTAAGAGTCTAAGAATTTATCCTTCTAGATATTTCCTCTAGATTATCCACTTTGTTGGCATATAGTTTTTTGTAGTAGTCTTGTATAATCCATTGTATTTCTGTGGTGTCTGTTGTTATTTCTCCTCTTTGATTTCTAATTTTGTTTATCTGAGGTTTCTCTCTTCTTTTTCATTGTAAGTCTGGCTAGAGGTTTGTAAATTTTATTTATCTTCTCAAAGAACCAGCTCTTTATTTCATTGATCCTTTCTACTGTCTTTTTTGTTTCAATAGCATTTATTTCTGCTCTTATTTTTATTATTTCTCTCCTGCTGACTTTGGGCTTTGTTTGTTCTTCTTTTTCTAATTCAGTTAGGTGTAATTTGAGATTGCTTATTTGTGATTTTTCTTGTTTGTTCAGGTATGCCTGTATTACGATGAATTTCCCTCTTAATAAAGCTTTTGCTGCATCTGATATAAGTTGCTGTGGTATGTTATCATTTTCATTTGTCTCCAAATATTTTTTGATTTCTCCTTTAATTTCTTCAATGATCTATTGCTTGTTCAATAGCATGTTGTTTAGTCTCCACATCTTTGTCCCTTTCTCAGCTTTTTTCTTGTAATTAATTTCTAGCTTTATAGAACTATGATTGGAAAAGATGCTTGTTATTATTTCAATTTTCTTAAATTTATAGAGGCTTGCCTTGTTTCCCAAGATATGGTCTATCCTTGAGAATATTCCACGTGCACTTGAGAAGAATGTGTATTCTGCTGTTTTTGGATGGCGTATTCTATATATGTCTTTTAAGTCCAACTGGTTTAGCTTTTCAGTTAATTCCACTGTTTCCTTGTTGATTTTCTGTCTGGATTATCTATCCATTGATGTGAGTGAAGTGTTGGGGTCCCCTAATATTATTGTGTTGTAATTAGTATCTTCTTTTAGGTTTGTTGATAATTGCTTTATAAATTTTGGTGCTCCTGTGTTGGGTGCACAGATATTTATAATTGTTATTTCTTCTTCATGGCGTGTCCCTTTGATCATTATATATTGCCCCTCTTTGTCTCTCTTTACCTGTCTTATCTTGAAGTCTACTTTGTCTAATATAAGTATTGTGACATCTGGTTTCTTTTGTTTGCCGTTAGCTTGGAGTATTGTCTTCCACCCCTTCACTCTGAGCCTGTGTTTGTCATTGGAGCTGAGATGTGTTTCCTGGAGGCAACATATTGTTGGGTCTTTTTCTTTAATCCATCTCACCACTCTGTATCTTTTTATTGGATAATTCAACCCATTTGTGTTTAGGGTGATTATTAATATATGAGGGCTTAATGCTTCCATTTTATCACTCGTTTTCTGGTTCTCCTGCATTTCCTTTGTTTCTAGTCCTGTGTATTTTTGTCTACCAATCGAGTTATGCAGTTTTTTATGTTGTGCTTCTTTATTTTCTCTTTATTTGTTATTTGTGTCTCTGTTCTGGTTCTTTGTTTAGTGATTACCCTGAGGTTTGTATTCAAGATCTCGTGGATAAGATAGTCCCCATTCTAATTACCTATAATTTTCTTAGACTAAACCTACTCAGTCCCTTTCCTCTTCTCCTCCTAAGATGTTTTTCTCACACCTTCTTCCATCTTGTGTTATGAGTTTGTGGTTCAAATGACAAGATTATCTTTGTTTTTGTTGTTTTCTTTCCCTTTGTCTTTAATGCTGTACTTGACTATTTGCCATCCTGCTTTGATTCTGTCTATCTGTTTAACTCCTTACTCTGTGCTATGTAACCCCTTTCTCCATCTTTTTTTTTCTGAGTTATGAGGGCTTTCTTGAGGATTTCTTGTATGGGGGGGTCTCATGGCTAAAAAGTCCCTTAGCTTATGTTTGTCTGGGGAAGTTTTTTCTCCCTCATATCTGAAGGATATTTTTGCTGGATAGAGTATTCTTGGCTGAAGATTTTTGTTTCTTAAAGATTTGACTATATTGTTCCAATCTATCCTAACTTGTAAGGTTTCTGCAGAGAAATCCATAGAAAGTCTGATGGGGATACTTTGTAGGTTATTTTCTTCTGCCTTGTGGCCCTTAGTATTCCTTCTTTGTCATTCATTTTTGCCAGTTTTACTTCCATATGCCTTGCAGTAGGTCTTTTTCCATTGGCAAGTCTAGGAGATCTGGAAGCTTCTTCCACACATATTTCCCTCTCTTTCCCTAGGTTTGAGAAGTTCTCTGCTATTATTTCTTTGAACATGTTTTCTACTCCATTCTCTTTCTCTTTTCCTTCTTGAATACCTATAATTCTTATGTTGCATTTCCTCATTGAGTAGGATATTTCTCAGAGAGGTTCTTCATTTATTTTTAGTCTTAATTCTCTATCTTCCTCTGTCTGGAGCATTTCAACATGTCTATCTTCAATTATGCTGATATGCTCCTCTATGATGTCCACTCAAGCATTCAGGGAATCCATATTTTGTTTTATCTCTTCCTTTGTGTCTTTCATCTCTAATATTTCTGATTGATTCTTCTTTATAGTTTCAATCTCTTTTGTGAAGTAGCTCCTGAACTCATTGAATTGTTTCTCCACATTCTCTTTTACCTCGTCAAGTTTTTTGATGATAGCTATTTTGAATTCATTGTCATTTAGATTACATATTTCTGTGTCCTCAGGACTGAATTCTGGGTACTTGTCATTTTCTCTCTGGTCTGGAGATTTGATGTATTGTCTGATATTGCTAGAGGAGGTGAGTTGGGTCTTATGCATTCTGATATTATTTGGTTGCAGTTACCACCTATTGCCACTGAGTGGGGGTTGAGAGCTGTGTATTCTGAGCCCTCTGCCTGCAGCTGAGATCCCATGCAATGAAGCAGACATGGGGCGGGTGGGGGGTGGGGCACTATCTCCTGCCTGCTCTCCTGGCTTTCTTGCTCTGCTCTTGCTATCTGCTCTCCTGTGGTGTTGGCTTGATAAGGTCACCCCCGTTGAAACTTTTGCCCCATTAGAGGGCTTCCCTCTAGGTTGCAAGGGCCCTAGGGAGTCCTTGATGTTCCCATGAATGAGCATCCCCTCCCCAGTTCCTTCCCTCACGGACCCTCACATGGTCATGGATTGCAGTCTTTAGGGGAGGGAACAGAGTTCTCTCATACCCTGTTCCAGCTCCTTAAAGGGAGGCTCCAGCCTCTCTGCCCTCCATCATATGGCTGTGTGTCTCTCAAATGTTTTTGTGCTGTGTTAGGATGTCCTCTGTTGGAGTACGGATGCCCTTTTTCATTGTATGTTGGAGAGGAGAGAGTTCTGGGCAAGTTCATTCCACCACAATGCTGATGTCACTCACATCATTTATTACATTTTTTAACACAAAAATCTCAACTTTCAAGAAAATACAATCATTATAATTAGCAATAATCATTATAATTAATAAAATAATCATGTAAAATTTTATAATCTTATACTAGTAATGGCTTTATTTATGATCCACTTGTTTATTACTCATTGATAATATGGATATATCCTTTCATCTACTGAAATGAAACTCAAATACTTACAAGACCAATGATGATTTTATTCATTTACTTATACTTGCTGTACATGCAAACATTTTATAATGCGAATATTGTTTATAACTATAAAAATATATTTTTTGCATTTATAATTTTTCGCTTCAAATGTCGTTCATTTATTATTAGTCAACAAATATTTATCAAGAGTTTACTTTGTCACAGGCATTGTTCTAAGGACAGAGGACACACCCAAGTCAATTAAAGAAAACATTTGCCTATGGCCTAGTAGTTTACACTCAACTCACTCTTCATTATTTTTCATACTTGAGTGAAAATTAACTCCACTATTACTAAGCTTACTCTTTTATTTACTACCCACTTCCAATAACTTTGGATGTTGCTTTTCATAATCATTATTAACTTTTTCTGTGGTTTGGCTCCTGACTGGTCATTTGGTATTGAAATAATTCTGCTTTTTTAAAGCTTAAAGCACAGGATAAATTAGGAAGAAAAACAATTTAGTAACCACTATCTGGAAAACTAGGCACTAATAGGACCAATGGACATCATAAAGGTCAAATATATATGAGAAAGAGATTTAATTACCCTAAGAATAGACTAGAGGACAAAATTACTGAAAGAGAGATATGAGAATTCAAACAAGAATTTACCCTTTCCCCTCTAGAGATCTTAAAGGTGAGATTATTGAAAAAAGAAAAGCAAAATATATCCAGTTCCCACTATGGCTTCAAAGTCCATTGGTTTTTTTCATATACTTTACTTCATGGGGACAAGAAATAGTTGAGAGATAATCACATATATTTTCATTTGAGAAAACTGAGGTTCAAAGACGTACATGCTGTGCTCCCAAAAAAGGCAAGAATCCCACGAGGCCAACCACATTTTCTGATCACGGTGACAGTCTTTTGAAGCTGTTTCTACTTCTCCATAGTTACCTTCACTACTTTTGGTCCTTATCTTCCTTGAATTTCAACAGGCTTTTTTGAGGGGGTGAGGTAGGTGGTGGTGCATTTCAATTAACATTTAGGTAGTTATTGGCAATCCAGATGATAGACAAGCCAAAGAGAAGTTTGTCATTTTCTACTTTGGCTGCCATACCTGCTCAGCCTTAAATAATATTTCAAGTATTGAGTAGTCTGAGTAAAGACAATTCAGGAAGGGAAAAAACTCTTAAGTTTTATTTAGAAAAGCAAAGAAGGGGAGAAAAAGCAAAATGAACTTTCATCTTGAGGCCTAGGGATTTGGAGACATAGACCATACACCTTCAAACAGATTCAGGTTAGGCTCACAAATCCCCAGTCAATATGGGCTTGCTCTGTGTGACCAACGGAATGATGAAAGTCAAAGAAAATGCACAGATCATTTTCTCTCATGTGAATAATAGCCTCGGTATTCTGCTGTCCAAATGGGAGAATATAGCATTCAAAATACACAAAATAGAGTTCATCCAGATAAATAAATAAAGAGCACTGCGAAACACAAATTACTTCACTTCCAAGGTCCCTTGGGAAGGCCACTGGAAAGTAGACCAGGAAACGCACCAGTTTTTACATCAGTATATGCTTCCCCACTCTTTGAGCAGCTATGTTGATCATTCCTTGCCATCCCATGTGCAGCAACCAAAATGAAGGGATTAAATTTTGATCTAATTAAGACTTAAGAAATGTTCATGATTAGAGAAACTATCATAGTGATGTAGTGTACTATAATGACACAATGTAGGGCAGTAATGCTTCGTGGTAAAGAACATGTCTGTATCTGAATTCCTCTTGAGAGTTTTATAAATGACTTGAGACAGCCTTTAATCATTAGAAATTTGTGAAATTTCTAAGCAGCCAAAATGGAAGTTCGCTTAAATTTTCTTTTGTTATTATTATTTATTCAATTATACTTTATTACGGAGGAGGGACAGGGATAATTTGGGAATTTAATTATGTTATCACAACACATGACTGACATTTTCAAGTCTCCATATCTTTGTTCATGATTCCCCTTTCCCTGGAAAGCTCTCCCTCCTCTTGTCTGCTTAGCAAATTCTTAAATATCTTTCAAGAGTCAAATTATGTTACTTCCTCCATGAACTCCTTCCTACCCTCATTTACTTTCCCTCCCTCCCAACTCACTCCCAGGTAAAATGGATCATGCCTTTCTTTGTGCCTCTCTCTACCCTGGACTTTACTTGTTTTCTTGTCTGAATCCCTCTCTGCACTCTAAGCAACTTCAATATGTAGATTACTTTACCCCTCTGTAATCAACCTCAGTGTCTAGCACAGAGTTTTGGCCCAACAAATTGACAAATAACAGAGATGCTGATGATGTCCCCATTCTCCACTGAGCCTATTGCCTGATGGTTCTTAGGCCCTCGTTATGTATTCCGTTCCAAACTGACAGTGTATTCTCTTCAATTGTAAGAACAAAAGAATTTAACTCTACATACCCTCTCAAATCACACCCATTCTCACTTGCAGCACTGAGCATTCTATGTTTCTTTCATTGTCACATAGGTTAAATGAGACCAAGTTAAATGCATACTGGACTCTATCTGACTCATCTATTTATGGATTGCTTCAAACTTCAGGCTAAGTCCACAATGCAATGAAAATGGAAGGGAAGATAAAAGTGATGGTTTCTTTAATTGCTTTTTTATCTTCTTGCTCAAACTGGAAATTTAAAAGGAGAAACTTGACAAAAAACTTAAAGATATTGAGGAAGTTAGCTATGCATATCAATCAGGACTCAAATCATATAAGGCCTTGTAGATGATTGTAGGAACATTTTTTTTTTTTTAGGCTTTACTTCCCAAACCGCTCCCCCCACCCCCCTCCCCGCCCTGTACATAGTTGTATATCTTAGTTGCAGGTCCTTCTAGTTGTGGGATGTGGGACGCCGCCTCGAGCGGTGCCATGTCCGCGCCCAGGATCCAAACCCTGGGCCACTGCAGCGGAGCGCGGGAATTAACCACTCAGCCACGGAGCCGCCCCTGAACTTTCTTTTGCTTTTATTCTAAAAGATATGGAGAGCCCCTGGAAGGTTTTGAATAGAGGAATGGCACATTTAAACATATATTTTTTAAAGAGTCTATGGTGGCTGATTAAGAACACCGTGTAGAGATAAAAGGGTGAAAAAATGAGACAGTTAAGAATCACCCAGGGATGAGCATAGATGAAAAAGATAGAGAATGTGAAAAGCTCCAAGGACTGAGCCCCTGAGAATCAAAGAGATCTGGATTCAAATCCCAGACCCTGGCTCTGCAGCTATACGGATTTCAGAAATTCATTCCAGTTTCTTGATCTGTAGTATGTAGTTTTGTAAGGATTTGTGTCCATACTCTTCAGACATCAAGTACAATGTCTGTCTCACAGCAAATGCTTATTAAGTTGTAACTGTTTATTATTATTATCATCATCACTATATAATATATATTATAAAATTATATATAATTGATACATAATAAATATTAATGTATAATATATAAAAGTGGTTTCCAAAGGGTCCCTTGACAGTGTAATCTACATTTGGAGGGGATCAGATTATGAAACCCCAATCTGGCAAGAGCAGTCCATTTTAAAATATTCCTGCTGAGCCAGGAGAATGAGAACAGGAGGAGATGTGAAATACAAAGCTAAATTTGAAGAAGTTTCTCAATCCTGACCTTTTACCTCTTGGTAACATGTGACCCTGTTGACAACTCCCTTCTTTTGGAAATAGGTCTTCCATTAGACTTCCTCAGATCAGAGTTCTATGAATTTCTATTTTCTCTTTGACTATCTTTTAAATTCTGGTGTTCTCAGAATTCTGCTCTAAGTCTTCTTAACTGAGATTAGCCTCTGAATACTGATGGATCTAAAGTATCTATATGCAACCAAGATTCCTTTGGACTCATATGCTTGAGCACCTCCTACTTACCAGATATGCTTCTTCTTGCCCAAGACCTTTGTGTGTGTTATTCCTGCTGTCTGGGACACTACTCCTTACTCTCTTTACCTGCTGAATAGTACCCATCACTCAGCTTGGAAGTCATTTACCCCCAGAACATTTTCTGACACCTCAACTGCACTCTCATGTGTAGGTGCCCAATACACCATAATCAGAGTCAGGAGCCACCCCACCTTCAGTATTTACATATAGCTGACAGTGGTCTTGAGTGAAGGAGAAAATTCAACTTCATGCATTTAAAGAGAAACTTTACATTGTCTACAATTATCACATGAACTACAGAATTAAAAGAAGAGTTCATTGTGGACCAGAGGGAATCTGAAACAAATAGAAAGATGATGTAGAAACAGCCAAACCAAACAAGCAAGCAAGCAAAGAAAAACATCAAGACCACAGAGTCACGAACCCAATTAATACCGGCCGGTGGCTTTAGAAGTACTCTCTAGAGATGAAATCGGTAATTAAACATTGCAGGCATATAGTTCTATCTGTTTGTACCTCTATGTCTGTGCATGTCTATACGCATACAGACAATTTAATAAACTACATTTAGTTTGTACAGTAATTTGGGCGCTGATTTTCAAAATACATTTTTTATTGTCCTTCTAGACTCTTTAATTAAAAGAATATATCTAGGTCTATTTTTCAAATCTTCAAAGAGAAATGAAAAGATAAAGCTTATGGGGACCTTGTGCTATAGTGTACAGAAGTATTTACCTCAAAATGGTCCTATTAATATAATTTCATATAGATATACACATAGATATAGACATGTGTGTATGTATATCACTCATTACACAATGCTAGTTCTAGTGTTATTTGGCCTTTAAGGTTAAAGAACAAAATCTTCTGAGGTTCTGCTAAAGTGAAAGAATGCTGAATTCTCGTACTTTCACAGCCCAAGCTAAGTAATAATGTACAAATCACTCAATGAGTTTAACCAAGAATTCACAGGGTAATCAAGGGAATGTAAGCTTTTAATCACTGCCATCTGGTGCCAACTAAGGAAATCATGTTTGCCAAAGCTTATCACTAACCAGAAACATCATTTATTGTTTTCTGTGCCCAATCCCTCTTCCCTTCTCCAGGGACAGTGTGGTTCTTCTGGGAATGGTCCCTCCCTCTGTCATATCCATTAAAAGCTGTTGTGTTGTTACAGAATCCCACACTAGCCACGGTTGAATGATCCAAGACTTGGCACTTGACCAAAGCTGTTCTTTCAAATGTTGGGTCCAGAACATCAAGTAGCCTCTTTCAGGGCTAAAATCATAGCATGTTAACACTTCAAAGCAGTTGGTGACCATGGAGAGCACCATGGAGGTTGCACTCACAGACACACGAATGAGAGATGGGGACAGAATCTTAGCAGCAGGTGCATCACTGATCCTGAGGACAGCTCCATCTCTACCCGCCATGTAGCTATTGCTCAATCTTTCCTTGGAGTCCATAAGCCAATAGAGACATTTGGCTTAGGATTGTTGAAGTTGTGTTTCTGTCAGTTGCAAAGAGCCCTCATTAATAAACTGAACACAGTAGAAACCTAAATTTATATGACCTTGTGTAATTTATGATCTCTATCTAAGCTTTGATTTCTCAGTCTAAATAAACTAGGGATTGGAGACGGCAACATCTTAGAATCATTTCAGATTTCATATTCTATGAGACAAGGTCACTCCTAGAACTTATTTTAGTTTTTCTCTAGAAAATGTCCTCTCTGGGCTCCACTGATATGCACCCCATGTTCACTGATGCAATAATCACATGGAATTCAAAAGAATAAGCACATACTTCTAACCTAAAAATCCTTTGAGATGCACCCCATGAGGCATCAGACAGATTCACAAGCTTTTAAATCAGAGAAGAAAATAGAAACAATTCTGAGAAACATAGAAAGGAAATAGGCAGCTATTACAATACTTCTCAGTCAGCCTTTTAATGATCTAGAATTTTCAAGCCTACTCAAAACACCTACTACTTAATCACCAGTAGTTTAGGAAATTGGGACATATGGTTCTTTTCTGATAATCTATTAGAGGATTTCTTCCAATTATTATATAATTACTTAAATTTGTTTAGCATTCACCAGTAATGAGCCCAAAGAATATAAACAATCCCATGGATAAGTGTAAGGCAAATTTTTTAAAAAAGAAAGAAAGAAGAAAAGGAAGGAAATGAAGGAAAGGAGGAAGAGAGGGAGGCAGAAAAGAAAGAAAGAAAGAAGACATAAATCACAGAATAAAAAAAATTCTATGGGATAGAAGCTGAAAGAACTGAAATGAATACAGCAGGGAAATAAAAAGGTGAGACGTGATGTGGAAGCTGCTGAGATTTACTGAGTAGTATTACACTGGTTCCAATTTCACTGGGGTATACCAAGACCCCAAGGCCTTATATTATATCTTTTTGGGGGGCACCATTTAAGGCACCTCTTGTGTCCAATCCTACAATTCTGCCTCCAAACTGCAAAATGTGACATAGTTTATTTATCCAGGGCCATCACGATAATCTTTAAAAGCCCATTGTATGCTAGGCATTGTGATAGAGTCCAACAGATGCAACAGTAAATAAGTCTCTAGTTTTCAACAACTTAAAATCTAGCGAAGGAAACAAACAAACACATAATTAACTTTCAGACAAGATAGGCTGTGATAAATACTCAAACAGGAGAACATAATAGTTTTTAAATATAGGACCGAATAAATAGTTCTAACTAGGAGCAATATAGAATGGCTTTCTGTCAAAGGTGTGATTTTAGCATGATCTTATATGATCAAGAGGACCCCAGCAGAGCCATGCTGAGGGGAGCCAGGACAGGAATAAGTAGGGAGCAAAGGTGGTTAGCACAAAGTATCGAGATTAGGAGAGGCCAATTCAATCTCTTCACTTTCTACCTGATGTTCTCTTTCATCCACACCTCCTGAACATCGTCACTTCCTGTGGGAAGCCTACTCTGGCTAACCAAAAGTAAATAGATTCCCCTTTTAATCTCATTCTTTCCACCCTGAACTTTCACTTCTCTGCATTGATTACAATTGACATCTCTCTACCTTTCAAAATCTCTTTCCACATCCTCCTGTGAGACTGTAAATTCATCAGGACAAGGACCACCCGGTCTACTTTGTCTACCTTCGTATACCTAGCACATAGCACAGTGCCTAATCTATAGCACGCATACAATGAATATTTGCGTGCTAAATGTACAAGATGAAAATGTGGGTGTAATCATTATCGTGAGGGGGATAAAGATGGTCTTTGGAATCAGACAGACCCAGGTACAAATTTTGGCTCTGCCTTTTTTTAAACTGTGTGATCTTTGGCAACTTTCTTAACTCCTCTGTTCTCAAGATTTTTCTTTTTAAAATCGAGATAAACTTACTTTACTGGAATGTTATAAAAGTTAAATGAGAAAGTATATTTAAACTACTTGACATATAAACAGCATTTAATAAAATGATAACTTTAATGCCACATAAAAGGCATTATCTAGAAGACAGATAAGATCTAATATAGGTTATCAAATGTGGAGAGAAAAAAACAAAGACATTTAGGAAGACGAACTGTGCTATAAACTCTACCGCCCTGTCCATTCCCCCATCCAGCGATAGCTCACTTAGGGTGGGACTAAAGATACAATGTGAGGAAGTAAGGGGAAGAGGAAAGGAGGTAGGAAGACAGAAGAGAAACAGAGAGATGAAGACAAGAGTGGGAGAGAAAGGGCTTCTCGGGTGTAGCCCCAGCCCTCGGTTGCAAGGGACTTTTCATTGTCTAAGGGTGTGTTATGATCACCCCATCACCCATTTGACTTCTCTATTCCTACTTGTTCTTTATCCTCCCATTCACAGTTTATCCATCTGTAAGTACTGGATGTCTAGTTCAAGGTAAGTGACTGAACATAGATGTTTACATACAACACAGGACTGAAAGGAAAAAACCCACGGACAACAGAAGTAACAGAGTAAATATAAGAAGTAGAAGATAATTTTTTGTGGCTATTTAAAAAATAGGATCTCACTAATTAACTGATCAGTAGTAAAGTAGTCATGCCTACATATTAAATTTCTGAGTGAAAAAATTGAAGAGAAGTACTTTCCCCTAAGACAAAGATAAATGATTAGAGAGAAAAAAATAAAGGACACAAAGGAAAAATCCAGGAATTTCAATAGCCATCTAAAAAGAAACATAAAAGGAGAAAGAAAGACTGGCAGGGAGGAATTAAATTAATTGTAAAAGGGTAAGGTGATCAGACTGAAAAATTCTAACTGGTGTCAAGCGGAAATAGTAAAAATATAACCAGAGTTTGACACATGCTAGTAGGATTTTTTGAAGCCTAAGGATGTTTCTAAAAACCATTTTAATCCCAAAAGTTTCTGGAGAAAAGCATCATATGCATAGAAAATAAAGAGTATCATACTGGCATCAGATTTTTCCTTTGTAAAATGCATACCAAAAGAATATGCAGTGATATCTCAAACTTCTGAGAAAAAAATATTATTTTCAACTTGAAATTCTAAAGCCATAAAATTTATCAATCCTATATTTCCCACAAATGAGAAGACAAAATTACATCAATAAGTTCAGAAGTAATTACTACACAATTTTTATATGATTTTAAGGAAATGGTTCCTAATAAAAGAAAGGTATAATATTAAATATTCTATATAATAATTTGCAACCATTGCTAAAAATTTTCCTCTAAAATCCCAGTAATATTTGGAAGGCAGCTTATAATAGTTAACATTATGTAGTATTTACTGATGTTCTAAGCAATTAGAAATGGAATGTAAACACACAAAGAAAACTCCAGGTCTAAGTGGATTCACTGATGAATTTCACCAAGCATTTAATAAAGACATTAACAAAATCTTTCACAGACTCTTCCAGAGAGCTGAAAAGAAGAAAACAATTCATGCACAATTATTTATGAATTTTGCATAATTTTGATTAAAACCTAAGACCTTAGAAAAATATAAAATTATAGCCCAAATTCTTCTATAAATATTGATAAAAAAAATCCTACACTGTGTATTAGCAAACAAAATCCAGCAGTATACAAAAATAACAATACACAGCCAATATTATAAAGATGTAAGGTTAGCTTAAAATGAGAGAGTCAATCAATTTATTACACTATATACACAAAAAAAGGGAAGAAAAAATCACATGACTAACCAATAGATACACAGAATGCATTCAATAAATTCCAATACCCACCATGGTTAACAGCTCTTAGTAAACTAGGAATAAAAGAGATTATCCTTATTCTGACAAAGGCGATCTACAAAAAATGTACAGCAAACGTTAGACTTATTGGTAAAACACTGAATGCTTTCTTCCAGAGATTGGCAAAGAGACAATCATGACTTCTGTAACCATTTCTATTAAACATTCTACCAGAGGTCACAGCCAGTGCAATAAGTCAAGAAAAATAAATGTAATTTATAAGAATTTGAAAGGGAAAAAGAGCGCAGCAATAGATATTCACAGATGACATGATTGCATTTGTAGAAAATTCAAAATAATTTAAAGAAAATCATGAGAATTAATAATTGAATTTAACAAAATCTCTAGACACAAGATCAAAAAAAATTCAGGGATGCTAATCTTTCCAAGATAACTTTCACATAGTATTTGTCAAACAAACTGATATAAGTGTGGATCTTATTTCTAAACCTTACTTTAAGTCACTACTTCATAACTTAGAGTATATTTTCTCACAAACGTGTATTAACAGTAAACTGAACAGCTGCATTTACGAACTGGACATAATCCAGATATTAACATACTAGGTAATTCCTCTGTTCACTTACAGTGGTATTGTCCTAAAGATCATTAGTATTGTCCTGAAGATATGTTTTTAAACATCATTTGGAAAATTATGTGGAGAAATCATGCTTAGGGATGCACAAATAAACCCAGTTCTTAGCACTCCCCATTTCCTAAACCCTAGTTGATGATATCTCAATGGATTGCATGGTTTTTGGAACCTGTATCTGGAGTATAGCACCTCATCTTCAAACCCAGCCATGGTCTAATCTCTTATCAGGAGTATGAGCCATGTTGTAGATAGGCGGTAGCTTAGCAGTAGGAGAACTGGTTTCTAGTCTTGTCTCGGGAAATCTCTCATTGTGTGATTTATGAAATTCACCAAAATTTCTTAAGCCTCAGTTTCCTCATGATTCTTGAGGTTCATATATCTGAGGTCTCTATTGAGAGGGCATTACATATCATTATCTCCTCTCCACAAAGGCCTACAGGCCGGTGGGAAAGCTGCTGACCAGCAAGGTCACAGGCTCCCTCCTCTCTGCAAGTAGTCTCAAGGCCAAACACAGGCTGGTGGAAAAGCTCTGACCAGTAAGGCCATATGCTCCCCCTCTCCTACCTAAAACCCCAAATAAAAACCCTTCCTTTTAGCTTTTCGAGGAGTTTGGGATTTCAGTGTTAGCTGCCATTTCTCCTTGCTCAGTGCTGTGCAATAATAAAGTCCTACTTTCTTCCACTACACCTGGTGTCAGAGATTGGCTTGCTGTGCAACGGAAGAGCAAACTCACTTCAGGTTCGATATCATTTAGACTCCTCATAAAACTCTAAAAGATGTTTCTTTTGATTTGGAAATACCATATCTTCACTCACTTAATAGATTATTTGTAATTTATTTATTTTTAGGTAAAATGAATGGCCATTGATGGGTACTCTTAATTTCCCATGAAAGGGCTTATGTGTTTTGAGATTGGATCACAGAACTCAGAAACTGGGGCAGGATCCTCTCAGCCATTGGTGGGCTCAGAACCAAAATGTGATGATGGCCATGCTAGTGTATTAGTCTCAGGAGGTGTCTTAGGGGAGTGGAGAGCAAATGGGAAGCTGCAAGAGATTTGGGCCTCAGCAAAATTGCTCTATTTTTAAAACCTGTTCAGTTAAGATTTTTAAAAATATGATGGAATTTCTTGTTGGGGGCCTATTTATAAAAGAGTGAGCCAGGTTTTGTGGCTATGATTTCTGGAAAATAGTATTTGCTGCTAAGAATTTATTTTCTTAAGGAAGAAGTGGGGAGGAACATCAGATGTTGTTCTGGGGAAAGTGGGTGACAGAATTCTCGCCTCTCAATCCTAACAATGCATTTTTTTCGTTTGAGCAGCCAAATTCAGGGTAGCCAAGAGGGCAGAACACGCAGATGAAGCTGGCACAAATGTGGGAGATTCACAACGTGTCCTAGAGGGGCAGTGAAGAACACTCTGCTTGAGGACCTCGTTGAAGATGAATGATGCAGTGTCCTACAGCTTTCCCAGGACAGTATGTTCAGAGACCTGGAGGGATGTGGGATTCTTACTTAACCGGTATCCAGGTGCTGGGTTCTGAGGATAAGATGTCGTCCATGACTTTGAGGAACTCACAGTCTGGATTCCATGCCCCTCCAGTGACCATTAGTGGAGAAGAATGCAAAAAAGAGTGCTCATCAAGTGCTTCAAATGTTGCTTTCTCATTTCTCACTGTGAACTCTCTAAAGGCAACGACTGAGTCTTGTCCTTGTAAACGGCACATTGTTGGTACCTGGTAAAGAAATAAAAGAATAAGGATTCTAATCTGAAAGGAATTTTAGCATTTATTTATTTTGGGTTTTTTTATTATTTTTTTCTATAATCTGATTAATGGTTATTTTAAGGAGATGAGTTTATGCTCGTGGTCTGGAATTGAATATTCTTAAATAAGTTGAATTGATGCCATGTGAAAAATAATGCCCTCTCAATAGAGACCTTAGATATATGAACCTTAAGAATCATGAGGAAACTGAGGCTTAAGAAATTTTGGTGAATTTCATAAATCACTAACGAGAGATTTCCCGAGTCAAGACTAGAAACCAGTTCTCCTACTGCTAAGCTACCGCCTATCTACAACATGGTTCATACTCCTGATAAGAGATTAGACCATGGCTGGGTTTGAAGATGAGGTGCTATACTCCAGATACAGGTTCCAAAAACCGTGCAATCCACTGAGATATCATCAACTAGGGTTTAGGAAATGGGGAGTGCTAAGAACTGGGTTTATTTGTGCATCCCTAAGCATGATTTCTCCACATAATTTTCCAAATGACGTTTAAAAACATATCTTGGCCATTTGTCTCCATGGCGGATAGTGGATTCTGAAGCCAGGAAGCCAAGGAGTAAGCAGGGAATGAGTGCTTTGGTTTTAACCCCATATATGCTGGGTTTAATGTAGGGAAACTGATATCAAGGCCGGTATCATAAATTCAGTATTCTGCCAAGAAATTTGGCCCTCATGCTGGCGAAGTCAGACAGTTCTTGCAGCACAGGTATGCTTGTCAATGACTGAAGTTCGTACACATTGTGGGGGGGCTACTCTATCAGAGAGAAAGCAGCAAGACTGTTATGAGGTAGTTGTGCTTTTCAATTACCACTATTCTTGCTTTTAATTAAAAATTGCAGCTAATTATCCTCTGACATTGCCAATGTTCGTTATGGGTTGTGTGATTAACTCTATAAGGTCTGGTGATACACATTTAAATCAACAATAATTTGGGCTTCAATTTGCCTAATGACTCGATTTTATAACACTGTTTTCACTGTGGTTCATTCATTCACAAAATATTTCACAGAGCACCGTTTTTGGGCCAGGCTCTATTCTGAGCATGGGAATGCAATAGTGAGCAAAGCAAGCCGAGGTCACTGCCCTGATGGGTCTTGCATGAGTCATCCTGACCCTATTGTTAAAGCAAGTATATGACAATCCCTCCTAAGGTTTGCTTTTATTTTGACTTCATTTTGATAACTATCTTCTTTTTCAACTGGAGGAAAGGATGGTACAGGTGATGTCCAGAGAATTTTCCTCATCAAAGTGAAATACAATCAAAACAGTTTGACACCTCAGCACTAAGTGATGTCTAAGTTCCTGTGGATATGTTCTTCAGGGATGCTGCTCAGGGAACTCTGTTTTGGACAAGACATTAAACAGTATTCTTCAAATAGTTTCAAACTAAAACCACAAAATTCTGCTTTATGACCTGCCTAAATCTACTGATTTGGATCCAATGTTCCCTTAATAAACTTAATTCAGCATAGTCATCACACAGCCCTGCATCCGCAGCTGAGCTTCTGAGACCCCCTTTCGAGCATGTGCCACCTTCCTCTGCACTATCAACATGGGCTTTTGTTTCCTGATGGGTACTTTAGCTAAAGCCTTGCTGCGTGTTTTCTGGGCAGTAAATACAATTCCAATATAGGTAAGCTGGCTCAGTGGAAATCACTCATGGTTCAGCATATGTGGGTTGCATAGCACAGGAATAGGCATTGTAATCATTCCATTCATTGGTCTGAGCTGAACTTCTGATGGGAAATTGCAACGAGGCTGTCGAAGTCATTGCTACTCTCCAAATAGCCGATGCATCTTACAGATGGGGAGAAGAGAGGTATTCTCAAAACCATTCCATTGTTTTGTGTATGCGTATGTGCATTTTAATTCCCAGAATCCATTTTATTGATTTTATTGAGTGCCATCCCAGGGAAAGAGCACAAGCTTTGAGTACCTGCTTTCTATTGAGGTTCGACCTCCTATTGGCTGTTTGATGTGAGACATTCTTATCTATCCAATTTGTCACATGTAAAGCAGGAAAATTTATGTCTATGCTGTAGATTTTGAAATTAGAGATAAACTAAGTGAAATTTCTAGCACTTAATTGACACTTAGTAGGTGCTCAGAACACATATTAATTGTTCTGTAAATGGTAGTTTTCTGCCCCTTCATTTCTGAATTTAAATAAACTTCGAGTCTGTCCCATTTATAATAGAGCAGTGTTATATATGTCTCCTAATGTGTGTATATTTATGTCAAAAACTCAGACAGTGGGAAATGAAAGGAGCCTCATAGATTAGCTAAGTTCGTGGCTTAATTTGTTTAATGTACAGAATATTTTCTTCATATGGAAGCTCCTTTGATATTCTGATATGAATAGATGAAAGATAAGCTTTGCCAGTTGAAACAGGAGAGGAAGTCTGGAATTGCATCTCCCCTCAGGACTGAGCCAGAAGAAATTCACTGAACTTCTTTGTTTCCAAGAAGCCTAGTTTGAAAGCTACTAACCATATTTTCTATTGTATAAGATAAGGTAGTTTAGAACTAGAGTAGACAAAAGTTTTTCCCAGGATCACATAGACACTAGCTAGGATTAGAATCTGGTTGTGCAGCTCTTGGGTCAAAGCTTTATGTTCAATTTATTTTATTCATTCAATAAATAGGTACTGAAAACAGACCATTGTGCCAAATTTTGCAAGAATTAAAGGTGATAAATTCTCAGCCTTGCTCTTAAGCAGGCAAACTAAAGAGGACGCAGTTGAACACACCCCTAAAGAAGTTCAACATGGATTACAGGAATTTCTGATAGAGGGAGCACAAAATATCATGGAGAAGTTAAAAGAGGAGGAATTTGTTTTGTTGGAACATGACGCTGTGGAGGCGAAGAGTAATTGCTTTTAAAGAGGGCCTTTAAAGAATGGAATAATCACCAGGCAGAAATACAGAGAGAACATGCCAAGAGGAAGACAGAGGATGCACAAAGGTATAGAATCAGTAAAGCATTTCTAGGAATAATGACTATTTCGAGTTTGCTGGACCATGATTGCACAAGGGGGAGGGCTGAGACATATAAATTTTATTTTAATTTTGTTCAACATTATGTAGGGTCTTGAATATCCGGCCAAGAGGCTTGGGCTTGATCCTGCAGGCAGTGAAAAGCCACTGAGAGATTATGAGGACTTGAAGGAAAAATTTGGGGTTGTGTTTCAGGAAGATTGTTCTGATGTTAATTTGGAGCAAAATCTGCCTTTAACAACCTGAAAATAATTTTGATGTCTCTGTTGCCTGTTTTAATGCATATATACTCATGAGTTAAATTCTCAGTAGTCGGTATTTCCTGTTCTTTCCATCAACTAATCTCTAAACATGCATTTTGTTTAAAATCTGGGGAGAAGAGAAAGACTACTATTTATTGAGCACTTACTACCTAACAAATGCTATTATATATTCTACCTTTTCTCAGTGTGGGAATTATAACCACCAGTTTTCAGATAAGGAAACCAGTAATTAAATATGTGTCCAAGTCATAAAGTTAGGCAGGGATAAAGGTGAGAATTTAACTTAGATCTGTGTGACTCTAAAATGTGTGTTTCTGCTCTATGTATTGCTAGAACAGACTATGCAGTTAGAGTTACAGCTGTATCAAGCAGTGTCTGGAAGCTGAGAATGACCCGGGAGCAGGGAACAGAGTTTCTCTTGATAAGGAAAATGCTTCTTTAATAGAGGTTAACAGGAATACAGCAACAGTGTTAGTCACTGAAGATTCACATCCTCCAAATCCCCTTGTGAGGTTGCATGAAGACCTGGGAACATGTGCAAGATTCTGAGAATAAGAAGCAAAATAGGCAGAGCCAACGCCAGGGGAGCCTAGGGAACAAAACAAAAAATAACCTTCTTGGAAATACACACAGGGAGACTAGCACTCTACTTGAGAATGCTTTGAACAAAAGTGCGATGACTTGAGTCTAGACCACAGGGTCTTCTGCTAATATGGTCTGAGTTAGTCTGTTCAGGGAAGGGTTAATGCACGTGGTGAGGGGACGTTTGGACTTGGACTTAAACCCATGAAAAGAGAAACACATAAGCTCACGATCCAGTACCACCTCTTTCTCATCTCATTCAGCTCTCCAGCAAACAAAATTTCATCTATATCGACAAATTGAAACACTGAATTGTAAAATTTTTCCCGTAAGTAGAATTCTCTCACCATACCAGCATGAGATCTTCATGAGACCAGGAGCCTGAGTTCAATTTTGATCACCTGAATCCAAAAATCAGCTCTCATATTTGCTAGTTAGATGATTTGGGGCTTATTGACTAACTTTGTCTTCCCTCAGTTTCCTCATCTGTAAAATAGGATGCTAAAACTTTTTGTCTCATAGAATAGAATTAAATAATATACGTAAAAACACTTAAAACAGTGGCTTGTACATAGTATGCATTATATTACATAAATATTTGCTATTATTTTTTATTACTATTGCTACTAATGACGTTATAATTATAATGATAATGATGATGATTATGATGTATTCTCAATGCCCAGAACACTACTGCACCAAACAGGTACTAAACGATATTTGTTGAGTGAACGGATGGATTAAAGAAAATACTACCGAAGTAATTTCTACCAGAAATTTAATTAATTTTTACCGAAGTAATATCAAACCACAAAGATCTCAGGATTCACTGCTCACTGAGGCAAAGCTAAGCATTCAGTAAATTAGGATTCTTGGTACTCAAGATGCAAGATGATTAGAATTCATATTCTTCAGAACTTTTATAAAGTAGTTAAATTGAAATTGATGTTTGAAGTAAGCACTACAAATAATGTTGCACTCTATACAACACTTGAAGATTTCCAATGATGGACAAAAATAAGAGTATAGTATTGATTTAGCACTGTTAATTAGCAACAAAATCCTTAAAAAGCTTTTTTCCTTTGATCTAGTTGCTCCCCTTACAAGATAAAATAAATACACCCACAAAAGAAAAAGCTTTATACACAAAGATGCTCAACATAATATTATTTATAATAGAAACCAAACTCAATAGCTAAACATCTAAATACAGCAAGATTAATAAATAAATTGGCAAACATACCACAAAAGTCATAGTAGCCGGACTTTTTAAATGCCACATGCTAAGAATTTTGGTCATGTCAAACAAAGTTCTTTTAGAAGATATTTGTATCGGTATGTAGGAATGATTGCCAAATTCTTGAAGGACAAAAAACACACATATCTAAAACATGTTAAACTTAACCTACGATCTGTGAAAAGATGGAGAAGTTCTTTGAACTATGTTTATATGGGTAGTATCTATCCATGGTTTATAGCAAATTCTATGTCTACATCTATGACCACTCAATAAGGTAAGAACCAGTACTTGGGAACACCTCTCCGACCAGATTGATGGACCACCAGTAGATCAGCTACAGACTCACATATTAAGAGAAGACAAAATGTATCTGATATCAATTCTATAGGCATGTCACTCAAAGACTCATAGAGGGATAAACAAACTATGGCCCAGGAACAAAACCTGGTTCACAGACATTTTTGTATGGCCCATAAGCTAAGAATGGTTTTTACATTTTTAAAGAGTTATGGAGGGTAGGGTAAGGAAGAAAACGATGAGAGAGAGATCATATGTGACTTCCAAAACCTAAAGATTTATTCTTACCCTTTACATAAAAAGTTTGCCAACCTCTGTGATTAGAACAATGCCAACATGCAGAAGAATTTCAACAAACCTCATGTCCATCCTTTAGTTTGCACATAAAGTGAAATTTAACATAATTTTTTCTCAAAATGGTTTGAACTTGATAATCAGACAATTTGTAAACAGAAATTCAAGAATGACATTAAAGGCCACTGAATTGAAATGTCTGAAGTTGAATTTTCCTGAGACAAACTTCACTGAATCTTAGACTGGAAAACAGAAGGGAGATAATAAAGAGTATTATAATTCATTATACAAATATGAATGTTTCCACGTACAACCTAACCGAGTCTTTGGTTTGGTCCAAGTAGAATCTTCATTGGGTAACACTGTAAGAAGTCAAAAGCTAGTGACTTTGTAGAATGGAAAAAATTAAGAATTTTATTTATATTTAGATATTGCATAATTCAGACTAATTTATCACTTAGCAAGGGATTCAAGCCTAATAAAATACTTGGAAATACATTGGCGTTATAGTTCAACAGATTGCTGTTTGTGCTTCTTCACACTGAAGAGGTCTGTCCTGGTTTTTGGGTCAAGGTTTTGTTTGGCTCAAATATCTTATTTTGATAGGCCTTCACTGATTCACTCAAATTAATGAGGCTTTCCTGTATTTGGCTAATGAAAGACCTTTGCAAAGCCTATGAGTTCTGCTCCACTTGTCAAATGTGACCAGAAGATTCCTAACAACTTCAAGAGAGAAAAGAACATCCTTTGATGGTACAGTTTGGAGGATATTTCAGGAGAAAGCAATCTAACAGAGCGCTGTGGAAACTTTTGAAACTGCCACAGACCCAGGGATTTTCTGGGGTCTTTGTCCTTTCATGGGTAAGCCAGTGTGAGGCAGCGGAAAGAAGGATAAGTTCTCCAGACCCAGCACTGCCTCCATCTGTGTGAACATGAACTTAGCACTTTACTTCCTTGGGCCTCAGTTTCCTTAAACGTAGATTGAGGGATGTGTTGGGGTTGGGTTGAATGATTTAACAATCTCTAAGGACTCAAAGGTCCCTTGTTGCTTGGATTCAGTACTGTTCTGAGACTATCCTAGGATCTCATAAAAAACTAGTAGCAAAACCATGTCCAGAATCCTATTTCTCTGGCCCCAGGCCAGGTCTGAGCTCTAAGTATTGGTCACTACATATCAAGGATTCTATCTACACATCAGTGCTGTGGTATTTCTTCAACAAGTTGGCCTCCCCCACACCAAACCTGGAGATCGTCATATTTGGCTCTATTCCATGATGTCTCTCTTCTTTAGTCCACTTCAGCCCACATCCGTTCTCTGTTCAGACTTTTCCTGAACTCTTATAGATTTTAAAAATAGGATGAATCATTCATTTATACATTCGTTCAATCTAATATTTTTGAAATATCAAATAATCAGTACAATTTAATCAACATTCATTTTTGTCTCAACTGCTATGTATCAGGCTTTTGAAGACTTGAGACTTGCCCTCATGCTGTCCTCAGGACCAACAGAATCCATATCAATTTATTCAGTCTGCTTCCATACTTTGGCCCCAGCTGACTAGACAAGCTGGACCAAGTGGAACTCCCTCACCTCACACTGAATTAACATGATATGAAAGCAACTATACACCAAAATGTTGTTTCACATCTTGGGATTAGTTACTCTGCCCCATGACTGTCATCCCAGGTTCCTCCACATGTTGTTGATCCTTAAAGTCAAATACTCTCTCTTCACTTTGCTCTATACTTTCCTAAACATCCTTCTTGGGTTCTTTCTGCTGCTTTATGTGAATCTACATTTTTCTGGTGAAAAAGCTTGCCTACATGGGTAATTACTTTGCTATGCATCTCCTCTGAGCTAACCACAATCTGCCTCAGCCCTGAGATTCCACTTCCCCTATAGCTCTAACAAAAAAAACAAAAGGTCAGTGTCCTTCCCCCACCCATATTGTTCCAGATGTTTCTTCTTCATCCTTATGTAAAGCTCTGCCCCAATTGGAAATCATACATTCACCTCCAAACCGATCACATGAAATAACAAAGTTTATTTGCTTTTAACTGGAGAGTCACAGTGGTTATCACAATTTTACCAGAAGCTCAGATTAATGATTTAATATCTCCTTGTTAAAACAAATACAGGAATATGAGCCATTACATGAATATTAAAATTTGCTTGGCAAAAGTTTAAAAACAAAGAAATTCATAAGGGAACAACTTAACAAAAAATGTTCTTAGTAGTGAACGTTTGGGAACCAGAAACTTCAATTTCACCATGTTTACTTATTCAGGACGACCTGCGTGTATAAAGATCTATCTACCTACCTCAGCAGAGTGCATGAGCGTTAGAAAGGCTGCCAGGAAGTTTGGGCAGGAGCCAAGGTGAGATTCTAGGCCAGGAAAGATATCAATCAGGTCAAACCCGCCTGTCTGGTTTATGACTTCTGGAAACTTCCAAGGCTGATGGTCAACACACTGACTCTCAGACAACCACTACAACTTTCCTTGCCCAGAAATTAGAGAGTTGGTGAAACTGTAACATTTATTTAAAGCAACTCACCCACTTTTCAGGTGAAGAATTTAATGCATAGAAAGGAGAAATGATTTGTTCAATGTCACAAAGACATTTTGGGGTAGAGAGAAACTAAAACTCAAGTCACTTGTTTTCTCAAGTGTTTCTTTTATGCAACATGATGATGGGTCAAAATAGCAATTTTAAAAACACCATCATAAAGAAACCAAAATTAATCACTTAATAATTAATTACATAATGATAAATATTATAAAAATATATAAATACATATCATATATAAAATATATATAATATATAAAATAAATATAATTATACACAAATAGTTAATAAATAAATAAAAGAGTAAATTCATTAAAAATAACAGAGTCACTGCAAAGATAATTAAGAATAGATATAGTAAAATACCAAGGTCTGAGTTTACCCAGTAAAAAAAATTAGTTTCCTGTTAGTATTTGTAGGTGTTCGTCTTACACAGAAAGTAAATACTAAACCTTCACAACAGGAAATCATCCACATTAAACCTACATGTCTATTTTTTAATCATTGCCAATAATGAAATCCCGTGATTTGCTTTCCTTGTGAAAATTTTTGAAATGACTAGTTGCTCATTGTACTTTATGTGCAGAGTTCTTAACCTATAATTCAACTGAGTTAAGTATATCAAGATGCTACATAAGGATCTAGAATTTAAGGGAACAGCTTAAAAAAAAAAAAAGCAACCATCCCTGGATCCCTGGTCTCAAAGACTTCTCACGTGGTGTGGAAGAAAGACACAAAACAGATCATTCGAGTATAAGGCCGTCATTGCTGGGAGAGTTTTATGTACAGGACATAGGACATGAATAGCTCCGGTTGTACAAGTGGGAATAGATGACAACCAGGTTAAAAAAAAAAAAAGGAACTTAATTATAACCTGCCTTTCAAATTCCAAAAGGAAAATGCTGTGAAGCGTATCTTCCCCTTGAGTATCCCAAATAGGAGACAAGGTTCCCATGTGTATTACATCATGGGCATCACAGCCGTGGAATTCACTAAGGAGCTGACTTCAATTAATAAACAAGAGAAGAATTCTCCTCTACCTGCTGAGAGGATTTATCACCCTCCATGTTCTGATTCCCTTTCCCAGCCTTCTCGGGAGAGTGGAGGTGGATGCTTCGGCTGTATTTGTGTGTTTGTGAGGAGATGCCAGCTCTGTTATTGGCACTTGTGATGTGGGGGTTGAATGAGGACATGCAGTAACTTGGTGCTCATAATCTCCCAGCAGCCTGATGAAGTGGAAAGAACCAGGAGATTTAGAGCCAAGGAAAGTTCTATAAAAATAGTAGTCTTTTGACTTGAAGCACATTATCATACTTGTCCAAGCTTCAGTTTTTTCATCTTTCCAGTAAGGATGATGATATCCACTGCACAGGATCTCCAGAGGATAAAATAAGATCATGTCTGTAAAGCATTTGGCACTTAGTGGGCCCACTCACTGGTTCTCATGCTCTCTTCTCTTACTGCTGGATCAATAAAACGACCTTCCCAGCTGGACACCCTATTCCCTGTCTCTGTCCCCCAGCACTTCCTGTTCACCACAACCGGTGCCCCTCAGCCAATGCTTTGAACCTGCCATTACCTTAATTTTTGTTGTTGTTGTTAGGTTTGTTTGTTTGTTTTCTTCTCCACAAAGCCCCCCAATACATAGTTGTATATTCTAGTTGCAGGTCCTTCTAGCTATGCTATGTGGGATGCCGCCCAGCATGGCTTGATGTGTGGTGCTGGGTCCATGTGCAGGATCTGAACCGGTGAAAACCTGGGCACACAAAATGGAGCACACGAACTTAACCACTCTGCCATGGGGCCAGGCGGCCATTACCCTGATTTAAAAAACAAAAAAAGAGAACTTTTCAAATGATGCCTTTACCTGTAGGACCAGGCATAACCCCTTGCAAGAGCACTGAAGGCCCTGTCTTTCCAACTCCTTTCTCATTCTTCCCATAAAAGGCCTCAATTTCATCCATGCCTACTTAGGCGATGTATGTGGATGGGCATGCAGCAGCCCTGTCACCTAAAATACCCTTGTTATTCTCCTCTACCCCTTTACAGCCTACCAATTTCTTTAAAGTTCGGCTTACACACTCACTGCTTTTTAGAACATTCCCAGGTAATTTGGGCTCACAGTGGTAGCACACTCGATTATGGTTTGTATTGTCCATACCATTAATTTAACAGATTCTCTTTGATAGCCAAATAATTCTCAGTTCCTTAATGTGCTAAGCCACTGTGGTAGGTGCCTTAAACAGCCCGGAATTCTTTCACATGTGAAAATCTCTTCTCCCCAATTAGATGACAAGTTTCTCAAGGGCAGGAGCCAGTTATCAAACGTGTTTAATATCATCCACAGGATGTATGAATTGATGTGGTCTAGAGAGAAGAAAAAAACAGTATTCTCGTCGAAACAGCATGCACTTGGGTTTTGAGTACGCTGGTTATATTTAATTAAAATGGTTTATATGAATGAATAAATAAATGCATGAATCTTCTCACTTCTAGCTTCTTGGGGATAAAATATATAGGTCAACCATAAAGGATAGGATTCTATTACTTGTTGGTTCCTTGTCCCCAACCTTCCCTTCCAGATGAGTGCACATAGCCTCAGAAGGAAAGCAAACTCCCCACGGCAATTTACTTTAGCAAAGTTTTGACAAACTGGTATGCTTACCACCCTTGTCAGTTCCCAACACAGTGTAAGGTCACCTGAGCAATGGACTTGAAACACAATAGAAACAAACAGAGTAGATGGTGAATTTCTAGCCCGACTGCTCATAAACCTATTCTTTCCTGGCCTCACTTTGAAGTTCTGCAAAAATAAGGCTGATAGGGGAATTCTTTCATGCTTCCCAGGCCCCATGAAACCTACCATAACACCTCCCACATTCTGTGCCTTTTCAGAATCTACCTAAGGAAAGCAAACACACATACATGCCCCCTAGAGTTCTCCATCGCTGCGTGGGCCTTTCATTTGACAGTCCTCTTGAAAGTGTTATTTGTGAAGCTTAAAATATGTGAGCTTGCAGGGGGAGGAGACAAGTACTCTGGAGAAAATAACACACCAGGATAAGCCACATCACATTGTTTCTTCTGGGACACATTTTGTTCTGGGAAAATGTCCTAATAGCCTCTGATTTCACTGTTACTGCATATCACAGCACTGTGCCTCGGAAAATACAATGACATTTATATGATGATATTGTAGCGAAATAGTAGTTCTTCAGTATCACAGGCAGGAGATTGATAGGCACCATCTATTAGAAACAGTGAGCATTGAATATCTAATCCATCAAATGGCTCTGGGTAGAGGATTGATCTCATGGTGATGGGGGTAGATTTCATAAACTAAGGTGTAATACAAATTTTAGTGCAATGCCAGCTGCTTTCTTATTCCAAAATGAAAAAAGAGAGGTGCAGCTTGTTAGAGAGACAGTGCTATATGGTGTACAAAACACAGGCTTGGGCCACAAAGACCTAACCATCGATAGAGGCACCATGATTTCTGTGTTCTGCACCTTTGAATGAGTCACTTAGCTTCTCTGTGTTTCAGTTTCCTAACTTTTAAAATAGACATAAGAATGCCTACTTTCTATGAATTTTTTTCTTTCTTTTCTTGGTGCAGATTAGAAATAATGGATCGCTCTTGAAATATACTGAACAATTAAGCGTCATTATTGTCATTATCTGATGAAAGTGTTAACAAATGTGCAACATCTTACAGAACTGCTACCACTATGTGTCCCCATCAGCATTAAATTTCCCTCACACACAGGGAAAGCAGCATCGCGACAGGCCCCCTAGCATTTTTGTGACTTCTGAAGACACTTGGGCTTTCCCTGAAGTCTGCTGATAAGATAAAGACAAAAGACGAGAAACATATAAGCTGTTAGGATTTACGTGCCATGAGAGCTCATGAGCTCCTCCAGAAATCCAGTTCCTTACTTTACAAGCGATTTTGTTTTAACTATTAATATGATGCCCTCTAATCAAAACTCCAGACTTCTGGCCATGAGAAATGCAAATTCTTTTCCTTCACTGTATATTAATTTTCTATTGCTGTTGTAATAAATTGCCACTGGTTTAGTGGCTTAATCCAACACAAATTTATCATCATAAATATCAGTTCTGTCAGTCAGAAGTCTGACACAGATCTCAGTGGACTACAAACAAGCTGTCAGTAGGGTTGCGTTCCTTCTAGAGGTTCTAGGAGTAAATCCATTTCCTTGCCTTTTAAAGTCTGTAGAAGTCATTCACATCCCTTGGTTCATGGCCCCCTTCCTCCAGCTTCAAAACCAGCAACACTACATCTCTCTCACCCGTCTTCTGTTGTCACATTTCTTTCTCTGACCTTCCTCTTCTGCCTCCCTCTTCCACTTTTCAGGACTCTTCTGATAACGTTGAGTCCACTTGGACACTCCAGGATAATCTCTCTACTTTAAGGTCAGCTAATTAGCAACCTTAATTGTGTCTACTGCCTTGACTTCCCTTTGCCGTGTAACCTCACATATTCACAGGTTCCAAGGATCAGGACATGCACATCTTTGGGGCAGCCATTATTCTATCTAATACAGTTTGACTTTAGATCTTTTTCCAAGAAAAGAAACAACCTCAAAGAACCAGGTTTTGCCATCAGTGAGAAGGCAACTAAACACTTCTTGAGCAGCTGTCATATGTCAGTCACTTTACATTTGTTCACTCATTTAAACCTCAGAACAACACCCTCTGGTGGGTTAGTAGAAAGACCTCCCTATTTCTGTAACCCTAGCATAGACCTTCATTGTGTCACATAAATTCTGAGACCCTAGAAAAAAAGAAAACTGTGAGAGAACAGAAAGCAGAGAGTCTGTGATAGAGAAAGTTGAAAAGTACCTTTTTTAATTTTTTTATTTTGATTTAATTAATTAATTAATTTATTTAAAAGCTGGCACCTGAGCTAGCATCTGTTGCCAATCTTCTGGGTTTTTTCCCTTCTTCTTCTCCCCAAAGTCCCGCAGTACGTAGTTATATATTCTAGTTGTAGGTGCTTCTGGTTGTGCTATGTGGGATGCTGCCTCAGCGTGTGTTTGATGAGTGGTGCCATGTCGGCGCCCAGGATCAGAACCGCCAAACCCTGGGCTGCTGAAGCAGAGTGCGTGAACTTAACCACTCGCCACAGAGCAGGCCCTGAAAAGTACTATTTTAAGTGTGATATATTACTTCTAATATTTATTGATCAACATATATTTATCATTTCCTGCGCTACATACTTTTTATTTATGCATAATATTAATTAATTCTTACCAAAACACTAATTGGTAGTATTATCTGTGTGTTAAAGAAAGAAAAAAATTCAATAGGGAAATATGTTCAATGACATATCCTAATAATTGGCAGAATTATCATTTGAACCCAGTTTTCCTACTTGAAAATATATGTGTTGGATCATTAGGTAAACTGTCTCTGATATGTTGGGCCACAGGGCATCTAGTGAAGACTAAAGCTTGAAAGGATTTTAATTTAAATTTAAAACAACATATTTCAGCCATATCATAAGCTTTGTTTGGCCTCCAATGACAATTTCTTTTAAGGAGAAAACTCTCTTTTGGAAAGGCAAGCATAGGATATTCACGGGGGAAAAACAGGGCTTTTAGCCCAGCCGAGGGGCAGAGGTATGCATTTGGGAAGAGCTGATGACTGAACAACCAGGAGGAAGAAAGATACGTGTTCCAAACAGAAAACAGCATGCAGAAAGGCACAGAGATGTCAACCTCCATAGAATATGCAAGAAACTGCAATGTTAGTACTAATGGAAAATCAAATGTGAGAAAGGAAATGAAATAGGATGGGTAGACAGAGACCAGAACATTTAGGTCTTTGAATATCGTGCTTGCATTTGAAGGTTCTGAACAGAGAATTAACATGTCCAGATTGATAGGTAAAAAAAATGTCGGGCAATTGCGATCGAGGGAGATTGGGAGTTACATGCCATGAAGAGACCTATTAGGCTGATGCCAGGGCCTAGAGAAGAAATATTAAAGCTTGAGCTAAGATGAGTTGGCAGTGGTGGAGAGAAGGGACGAAACTGGGCACCATTCAGGGAATTTTAGAAGCTCAGCCCCTGAATCAAGCTGGCCTCCTCCTGAGGCAGTTGGGCTGTTCTGTTCCCGGGATAAGTGGCAACTTCTGTGAGCAGGCTGGTGCCTGCGGTGAGGCACACTGAGGTGACCTCACAGGTCCCTTTTTTCCTGAGACTTGAATTGAATTGCTCTGAAGTGCCAAACCTCCTCTGAAGAGGCGTAATTTAGAGCCTGTCTTAGCCTTGCAGCAGTCCTCGGCCTTTCTAGAGGAAGATTATATTTTCCAACTGAATTCACTAAGGGTTGTTTTGGTTTTTACGTCAGGTCCATGATGGAAACTCTGGGTAATGCTCTCATTCTCTCACTGGATTGCACACATTTCACACTTTGTTTTTTGTTTGTTTGTTCAAGGAGAAAAACATCCTTGGAATGGGGTGGGGGTGGCACACAGGATCAAGCTAAGTACATTTTTACATTTCCTTGCTAATGGCTTGACAGCTCTTCACAAATGGATAAAGATTTTACTGAAAACAAAAGGACAAGCTTTGCCCTTCAGCTAAACAATGGGGCAGACCTACCATTTTACAATTTCTCTGAACATGCAATTATTTAATCACTACCTAGTTGCACAATCAGTATTTACTGAGTGACTCATTCAACGAACAAACATGTTTTGGACCCTTCCATGAGTCAAACTCTAGGGAGGGAGTCAGTAGTTACACGGCTAAACCACACATGTGACTCAGCCTCTGATCTTCAGTTCCTTCTCTGTAAAATGGGGATAATATGAACTAATGTAGTAAGCACAGTGTCAGGCAGAAATGATTAAGTAGTGGCACACCCGAACCTACGACATTGGGCTGGGAAAGGTTAGAGAGAACGTTTGATTTAAATATTATTGTAAAGAAGGATCAAGGCATCAATTTTCTGCCCAAACAGAGTTCGTTTCTGTCTGAAAGTGGAATAAACCCCCCTTTAGACACAAAGCACACAAGCAGCAGGTGGTAGCACGGAGCATTCAAAAAAGAAAGGAGCAGCTGTGGGATTTTGCAAAGGTGAGACTTTATGCCCAAGGCAATGAATAATTAGAGACAAGCATATATAATTCTTTTTGGAAAGAATAGAAATAATAGTGTGATTAGCGACAATTTGCACATGTTGAGAGCTGTCTGTATGCCAGGCACCATGCTAAATTCTCCTCCTAGAATGATTTCAATTTTAATCTTCACAATACTTAATCATTATTAGTTTCTCCATTTTACAGATAACTGAAGCTTAAAGAGGTTGTGTGCTTGTCCCATGTTGCACACCTAGTGTGTTAATATGAGTTGCGTTGGTGCTCTACAGGCCAACTCTAGAGTGTGTTGGTCACCATATTTTGTAATATAAAACCTTAGCTATATTCTTGACTAAGCTAAAAAGACTAAACGTTTCTTCAAACGATCCAAAAAGTGAAAATAAGTATACACAGACCAATGAGGAGCAGCAACAATATGAAACACATGCAAGAGTGTGAGTAGAATTGGACAATGCCAAAAATGAAGTGAAAAAGAATTTTCTTATCATTTTCATCCATTCTTTAGTGAGGAGCTGTTTAGAAATTGGTAACAGACTATTACCTCACAATAGATTTTGTGTATCTATGTAGTGCGTGAAGATGTAGAAAGACAAATTTTAAAAAATAGATACGTAAACCAGATCTGATTGTAAAAGCTTCCCCCTTGGAATATTTCGTGGGTCAGTGTAGGGACAGTAAGTACATACAATGGCCAGTTTCATATCTTTGCATAGATAAGGACATATGGGAGAAGTAGACAAGGCAAAATTTTCCTAAGTACTTGTGGGTTTGCCAGGCTAAAAGATGGGAAAAGAGATAGATAGCCTTTGCTTTGCAGAGCACATACACGAGCCATTTAGAGAAGGTGGAAAGCTAAATTCTCTCTGTAAAAACAATGAAGGGGACTGAACTGCAAGGAGGCTTTGAAGAGGCATGGTGGGCCTGAGCATGGCTGGGTCCTCGTGCTCTGAGAAAGGCAGCAAAGAGAAGGACTTTCAACTGGTGAGATGCCAGAAAGAGGGGCATCTCACGATGTTAAGGAAAAATACATGATATAGAGTGTAAGACAATTTTGATTTTTATTTTACTTCTGTATTGTTTATAATGAACTCTAGCTACTATATTCTTCCACTAACTAAATTTATATACTTAATTTTATGGTATGCCTAATATTTAATTTTATGTTGTTTGCAATGCTGCAAATTAAAATCCAATCACTGCCCCAAGTCTGTTTTATACACACAAACATCTCTTCAGAGAAATCATACAGCACAAATCGTGTCCCACTCCTGGAGGGGTGAGGAGACAACAAACATGGGACATGAGGGTATAGTGCAAGCAGAAACTTGGATCAGTTTCATCCAAATCTCAAAGGACAGATGACCACAGCTAAGATCTGTTCCCCACATTAATTTCACTAAATAGCTAAATTACATGATAAACGTCATAAGATCCAAACAATCTTTTTGTCATATTCTTAAAATCCTAAGCAGAAAGAAACTTCCAAAAATTATTTTACGCAGGTATCTAAAGAAACTGACTTAGAGCACTGAATAAGAGAAGCAACTTTGAAGTCAGAGAGTCTGGGATTGCAGCTGAGCAATTCCGCTGGCTAATCCTGTAACCTGGGGCGAGTTATTGAACTTCTCTAAATTTTAGTTCCTCATTGGTACAATTAGGTTACCAGTACTTCTATCACAAGGTTATTGTGAGAGTTAAATGACATAAGAATGTAAATTAATTAGAACGAAATATATTGAAGGCACTATTCTAGAGAACGGTACAGAGATTTGGGTAAACCAAATTATCAGCCCTCAAAACAGTATAAAACCCAAGACAGCTGATGTGCCCAAGTAACAGGAACATCCCAAAGTGCTCAAAGGACATGTGTGTGGAAAGCATTTTGTCAACTCTAAAATATGTAATTTTTAATGCTGCTCCTTTCTAAACAATACAGGGCTACATTGTAAATTCCTTGAGACATAGAGCTATATCTGTTTTGTTCACCATGAAATAGCCAGAACTGTTAATTACCCAGGAAGGATTTTTTAATTCAATAAAACTAAAAAGCAAATATCTTCAGTGGACAACGGTGGCTGAATTTAAAGTCTCTTCCTGGCACTCTAAAAGAACTGAATGGAAAAAAAAAATCATAAAGCATTTAGAGCACCATCAGCCTCACAGAAGAGAAGAAATATGGGAACGGGTTTTCTGGAAGAATTGCCCTTCATTGCTGAGGATGATGAATGACAAGGCTTCAGGCAGATCGGATAACCTGTACCAAAGGGAGCAGTACCAATATGCGAGGGTTCATTAGTGAGCCCATGGTCCCATCGGCACAGCATCACATGTCACAGGAGATGTCACAGGTCATGAAATATAGGCACTTGCAATTCCCCACTGAGATTGTGTTTATGTTGAATTATTTACCACCAGATTTCCTGACAGTGGGAATAGGTTAATAATGTGGTTTTTGTATGGGGGGGGCGGGGTCCTCAAATTGTAATTAATCCATCTCTAGGAGATCGAATGGGTCTGACAGAGCCACAGTCCATAAATTACTACAATTAGTGTCTTTATGGCATCATGCAAGTTTCATGGCATGAAAAACCACATTTCCAGAAAGAACAGTGAGTGAAAAACACTGTGGAATAGATTGCTATGATTCCTGTTAAGGTGGCATTTCTTTTAGGCTACATTAGGTCCAATCATTACAGTGAATACTATCCACTGGGGATATGGATGACAGAATTTTAAAGTAGGCAAAAGTGAGATGGCTTTTCATCCAAGAGTGAGTTCTAGCCCCAGAAACGATACATAGAGAAAACAGCTATGTGAGAAATACGATTTGAGTATATAGACTCAATAACTCGTGACCTTTCAAAGATTTTCCTTGTCACCTTTGGGATGGAGCCCAAACTCCTCAGCCTAATGGAGAATGTAGGGCCTTCACTCTGCTGGCTCCTGCCTCCTTCTCCAGCCTTATCTCTCAGGGTCCTCACTTAAATATTGCAGTCTCGGTTGTACCAAACTGTCTGCAGTTCCCAAAACACACCATGTTTTATGTCTGGGGTCGTTTATCTTCCTGTCTCCTGTGCCCGGAATTCTTTCTTTCCCGTTCTGCCTGGCAGAGCTGAATCCTTAATGATTCCATTAGAAGGTTGCCACCTCTGCAAGCCTTTCCCAGACCTCCTCAGGAATGGCTGCTCACTCCCTCCTCTGTGCCACCGGTTGTCTCTTGACTCACCTTTCTTATAATTCCAGTACCCTGCGCTGCCACTGTGAGGGTTCTATGTCTCTCCACCATCAGGCCATGAGCTCTTTTAGGACAAGGACAATGTCGCATTCTTCCCTTTTTTCTCAAAGCCTGGCAGAGGGACAGGAACATGGCCGGTGCTCTGACGATGTGGCTCTGATCAACATAGGGGATGCCACAAATCCCAGGAACTCTCAAAATCATGCATACCAAGTAAAACAGATATGAATCCCAAATTAGACATGAAAACACAGTATTGATTTTGACATAAGATGAAAGGACAAAAGATGCAACAGAAATGCTAATTTTGTCCTATAGGGCTTGAAATGGCCACTATCATTGAGCAAGGTATATATCAAACTCATGACATATTTGTGGGTAATTTGTGCCTTCTATCTGGAATTTTCTCACCTCTGCATGTCCAAATGTCACCCTTAAGTCAAGGTCCAGTTCATTTACCAGCACCCTGTGAGGTTTTCCAAGTCAGCTTCAGGAGGACCTCATCCTACCTTTCTCTGGGTCCTTTTGGTACTTTAATTGCTTTTCTCCTGTGGCACTTATAGCTATCACCCTTACATTGTAATTATTTATGTAAATTATTAAGACTGATGTCTCCCACTAAATTAGAACTTAGTAAGGGCAGTATTCTGTGTGCTCTGCTTTGATTATCTATTACTGCATGACAAACGACCCCCAAAAAGTTGCTTAAAACAACAACAATCATTTATCTTTCATGGTTTCTAGGGGTCAGGAATTTGGGAATTGCTCAGCTGGGCAGCTCTGGCTTGGAATTTCTCATGTAGTCATAGGCAGAAAATGGCTGGAGCTAGAGCAGCGGAAGGCTAAAGCAGCTGAGGGCTCATGGGGCATCTCTGCTCTTCAGGTATTCTTAGTACCTCTACAGGTGTTTTCTACACATGAGTTAGTTTGGGCTTCCTCACAAGATGGAAGCCTCAGACTTGTTAAATGGCAGGGCAACACTGCCAAGGCAAGTGTCCTAAGAGAGCCAGAAGCTGTATTGCTTTTATGACCTAGCCTCAGAAGCCAGAGTGACTATACTCTATTAGCTAATTCAGTCACAAAGACCTAAATTCAAGGGGGGAGGGTATACATTCTACCTCTTGACAGGGGAGAGGGAAAGTTCTGGAGGAACATGTCGGTCAGGACATATTTTGTGGTCATTTTTGGAATATGCAATCTGTTTCATGCATAGTTTTTATCCTTATTCCCTAACACTGGTTCTATGTGCCTGGACTTGCCCTCAATAAATATTTTTTGAATGGATGATTTAATGATTGCTGAGTTACAATAACATTGACTGGTACTAATTATTTGAGCCAACCTATTTCCCTTATCTAATTCTCAGCTATCATTCAGCTGCTTGTCCAAAAGAAGGAGAAAAGCAGAAGATGAATGTTTTATTGACCCTAGTGCTTAGGAAGAATTGAGTATATGTTACTTCTCCCAAACAAATTCAGGTCAGGTCAAGCAAATGTCAACTTCAATTATTTTAGTAGTTATTTGAGCAGCTATTGAGAAAAAGTAACTGTTTATTTTTCCTCTCACTTTCCTAAAAGAGGAGTTTTTTATTTACAGTTCTAATATCTACCCAGTTGATAGAGGCTTCTAAGTATATCAGCAATTTTTTATTACTTAAGGTGAGAATTTCCATAGCTGAAGTATTAATAGTTGCGTGTATAGGTGTGTATTATGTGTGTGTGTGTATTAGTTGTTAAGGCAAACATTTTTTCCCCCTCTGGTAAGAGTAGAGTTCATTGAGTTCAAGAATGTTCTGCATAGTTCTTCTATGTATTGAAACACATATTTGTGTGGTATGGGTGGGGGTGTGTGTATTTGCGTGTAATTTTAGAATCAAAGAAACATATTAAAACACACAGCATACATATTTGAGCATAAAACCTAAAGTAACAAACTCTTGTACTGTTTGTTTACAATTTCTCTGTCCAAGACTAGCAATTTGAGTAACTGACCACCTTTTACCAGAAATTACACTAAAATGTTGTCTCCTCTCATAAACTGTCAGTTTCTTGAGTGCAGGGATTATGTCTGATGTTTGGCTATCACCTGCGCAGAGTCTCTACGCTGAGAGCCCAGCTGACCAAATAAGCATGAATGCAGGTGAGACCAGCAAAGCCCCCTTGGCATCTGAAAGGACAAAGATCACAAAACCCAGCCACGGGTTGTTGATGAATTATAACAGACAAAGCCTTGTTTAACGCTTTGGGACTAAAGGGTAAACACAAACACAATATAATATTGTCTGAATGTTTACCTCTTATTGTAAATTTCTTTTTCTACCATGGACATCTTGAAAAAGGTATGTAAAATTTAGCGGGCAAACATTACGAACTACACATCCTGTTCCAGGAGATTCCAGTCCCTTGTTCAAGCGGGTAAAGGAGAGGGACCCTTCAGGATGGTACAACTCAACACCAAGTTGAGGCTTAGTCTTCAGACAGGTAAAACTATCTAGCATTTTCTACCTCGTAAGATAATTAAAAAGATGAAAACATGTAATATCTACAAGAGCACTTTAAACTTCAGTGAGTACAATCCAAATATAAAAGATTGTCACGAAAGATTAAAACTGTATTTGTCCTGCACCAATTTTAAGTACTGCTAGCTAGCACTCAAGACCCTCTGAAATCAGACCCAGAACTGCCCACCTATTTTTATTTCCACTCTGTTCCTTTGGTTCTAAAACCAATTATTCTCTCCCACATATACCAGGTTCTTACCCAAGTCCTGCCCCTTCCTTCCACCTCTCAGTTTTACTATCTGGGATTTTCTCCCATCTTTCCTATGCTGATGGAAATTCTATCAATTTTACCAATTTTTTAAGTCTCAGCTTCAATTTCATTTCTTCCCATGTATTTTTCCCTTTTATGGATTGTGTAGTATAAATAAAAGGTGTAGCATAATAACTAGGTACCAGAATATCTGGAGTTAATTTCATTGGGGCAGTTCATTAGTTTATAGTCCTTGGTCAAAACCCTTGGCCTTCCTCATAGAGAATGAAGCTAAGTGATATCCCTCACTGGGTCTCATCAAACCATATCAATCAGTCAATCAACCCCAGACACTATACTAGAAACTGCAGGAAATAAAAATGAATGTGACAAGTGTACTGGCCCTTAAGAGATCAGAATCTCCTAACAGAAACAGATAACTAAACTAACAATAATACCATTGAGTCCTGGGTATACGAGGCTCTGGGGGAACAGAATAGCCTGCCAGATATTTTCAGCAAAAATATTTATCTTAATAAGAAGACAGATCTACACCCCTGCTAGTAAGGAATGTTTGGATAAACATGGAAGTCTGAGTTCACTTGCCATAGGTTGAATATCTCCCTCAGGAGAAATGCAAAAGCGTAGGAAAAGCTCTTTCAACTCAGCGTAGCATGTCGGTCGGTGTGCGCCACTTCCCCTGCACCATTCCTCAAAGGTGGTGTGCTGTGGATGCTGAAGGAAGAGGTGGAGGGCGGTCAAGATCATGCGTCTTCTGGGTAATGGAGACAGAAATCGTGCCCACTTCCCATTTCGAGAAGGTGGAAGCAGAGTGAGTGATTTACCTTGTTTTAATGCAAGCAGATGGCGAGGTCATGGGAAACTGTTTAAAGCATTAGTGAACTGTCTCTTCAAATTAGGGAGTGTTGAGAATTAAAAGACTTCTGAGAAACCCTCATGACTCACAAGATTGTATGTTCTCACTGAGTGATCAGGCATCTAACTCCCTGAACATTAGACCTCAAGGAATATATAAAGGCATGGCTGATTGCTTTAATGAAATGCAGGTATTTGGACTCAAGGTAACGTGTAGTGAGAGAGATACAACCACACAGCAAGAATTTCCCATTGAGAACCCTCCACTTAACGGAATCAATAGGCTCTGAGGAATTGCAGGGGCATCTGGTAGAAACAAAGTAACAATTTCTGAAGAAGCTTTGAAATGTGGGTTTAATCATGTTCCAAGGTTTCTTGGGCTTATATTCGGAAGTGCAACATCTTTATATATTTGAATGATTAAGCATCTACCCTAAAAATGCAACTTGGCTTTAAAAGGAATTAATTGATCTAAAATCTCCTGGGGCCTGTGCCTATATATATACTTTAATCACATAAGTCATTTAAACAAATCAAATAAAATAACAAAGCAAAATGGAAAACTATGACCTTGTCTAGACTATAGAAACCATTATTTACCTAATTAGGGAAATAGCTTTATATTGTGGTCCTTTTTAGTAATCACAAAAAAGATAAGAGATAACAGATATGTACACTAAATCAAGTTTTGCGTGTTTTATACAAGAAGTTTTTAGCTTGGCAATTTAGGGCTAACATGAAAAAGAATGCTAGACCTGAAAAGGCCATTGGCCATTAACCAATTCAAATCCAGTTTGTTACAGATGAGAAAATGAGGCCAGACAGAGGAGGCGACTCTCTTTAGGTATGCAGCGATGACTGACAGAGAACATACCTTAACTCAGGAACAATAGAATAGCCATAATTTCAAATCCAGGTCTGATATTATCTAGCTCAAATTACATAGCCTTTTTAACCCTGAATTTCTGTATAAGTATTTTCCATGAAATGCATCCAATAATACATAATCCACTGATTTAAATAAAAACACACATAGTGACTACCAGAGGAAGAAAAGAAATCTAAACCCAACTGGTTTTTTTCACTGAATACAGCAAACCAAAAATTGGTTTAAATTATTCAGAAGCTAAAATGATCCTCTATGCAGATAATATCAGAATTAAATTCTGGTCTAATTCAAATGATTATTATCACAGTCTTACCATCTGGAAATCCATTTTCTCTAAATAAAATTTAGCATGAAATTGAGAGTTCTGTAAAAAACACAGTAGCTACTTTCTTAATCTAAAAGGTGAGATCGATAGCATAATTTCATAACATTTCAATAAAAAAATCCTCAATCTTAAAATAATTAAACTTGTTGCATGAGTTAAAGTACCCCAGATTTTAAAACTAATCCTTAAAAGAAGTTGGGTATTTTCCATTCCTCAGGAAAGCTTCCTTGATTAGGATACAGAATTCCTGAGGAGGAGGGAAAGCGAATGCTTCCTTGGAAAGGTTTGTGCCTCGGCAACAGGGATCTGGGTGGTTGGGAGCCAGAGACAGTGGCAACCTTTGGTTGGCAGGAAGTCCAAAGCAGAGTGTGCAAAATAGATGAAATCTTCCAGCATAAATTCAAATGATAATCAAGAGCAATGTTCTAGTAGGCAGTACCTGGCCGCATGAGAACCTAAGCGCCAAAAGAAAACTGTAGAAAATGAGGAGAGGCTTAAGATTGTGAACTGTTTCCTCTTTCCCACCAGTTCAGTGGTGGCTGGGGATCCAGATCTGGTGCTTCAGGAGAAGGCTGCATGAACTCAGAAAGGTGTTTGGGCTCTCGTCAAGCAGCACAGGGACCAGAATAAAATTCTTACCTCAACGGAGACAAGGCAAGTCTTCCCTTGGGAAAAATATGTTGGTGCTCAAGGAGAATTACAGATGCACTCAGGAGGGAAAAAGAGGCTCTCCTGGGTGAAGTTACCAGATTTGTTACAAAAAGAGGGAAAGAGAGAGTAGGATATAAATAAAGCCAAAGGAAGAATATGAAAAAGTGGAGGAAAGAGGGAGAGGAAGAAGAAATTAGAGAAGAGAAAGGATGGATCTTAGAAATTCAGATATTCTTAGAGCAGACAGTAGAAGATGACAAGACATCCCAGTTCTGTAGGACTCACAGTTCTCACTCCAGATGTGAGCCTGGTACAGTGCAGGTACGTGGAATTCGCCACGGGAGATGGAGTGCTTGCTCAGCCACTTACTAGATGGATACCATTGAGTGGATCACCTTATCTCTCTATGCGTCAGGTTTCTCTTTGTAAAATTCAGATAAAAATATCGCATTCACAGTCTTACTGTGAACACCAAGAAGTAATGTACACGAAAGTGTTTTGTAAACCACAAATTGTCAGGGCCGTGACCATTATTATGCTACTTGCAGATCACATAATGTTTATCGATGTTTTCCTTCACTCTACTTCTTTCTAAACATAGTTGCTAAGAATTGGTTGCGAATGGATAACCAAGAAACTGGGGTGTATCCTCACAAATTTGGGGCTGACACTGGGATTAAATGCCAATGCAAATGTGACCTTCAACCTGCCCTATTTCAAAACTTCCTGCCCATAAAATACACAGAGACCTTCCTGCCAGTATGTATCAGGAGGCAGGGGTGCTGTGGACAAGAGTCTCAAGCCCTCAGTTTTCTTAGTTAAGTGGTAGAAGGAAACTGACTGATGGTAAATGCCAGTAAAATACACCCTTCCACCTTTCTGCTGCTATGTAGTTCAAATTCTGGGTTTTGTGTCTCAAATACTAACCTTCTTGGTGTGTTCATAAATATTAACCAGTAAAAAAGAGAAATGCATTTTTTTCATGTTTGTTGCATTTGAAGTGAACAGTTTAAAAACTGTTTCATTGATTTGAATTTTTTTTCAAACCAGCTTGAAGACAGAGCTAGAACCTGGGAGACTGAAGTTTTTTCACAGCTCTAGCCTGTAGACCATAGCATTTGAAATCTGTGAGGCTTATGTGAAATTTGGCCTTCATTGTATATAAATGGGAAACTGAATGGGAAGGTGACTTGCCCAAGGACACCAATGATCAACCAGCAGATTGGGATAAGGATCCAAATCTCCAGTATTCATGGCACCAGCCTCCAACTACTGTGAGCTCTTCTAGAGCAAAAGTTGATTCTCAATCTTGGCTGCATATTAGAACTGCCTAGGAACTTTTTAAAATCCCAATGCCCTAGCTAAACCACACACTCGAGAATCCCTGGGGACGGGACCCAGGCATCGTTACTTCTTGTAGCTACTCAGCAGAAAAGTTTGAGAATTATTGTTCCAGAGTCATCCTTTCCAATGCCTATATCAAAACACAGAATTTTGTATTAATGCAAATAATGGCTCAATTTACGGAACACTTGCTCTGTCCTGGGTGCTGTGTCAAGCACTTTCCCTGCTTTATTCCATTTAATTCCTCACTGCAGTCTTATCAAGTAACTGCTACTATTATTTCCATTTTACAGCAGAGCAATCTGATGCTTATCCAAGGTAAGCAAGGTCGTGTAGCTCTAAACATAGAGCTCTTATGGACTAGGATATACTACCTCCCTAATTATAAATGATGCCAGGTGTTATCCTTTGGGAGAACGTTGGCTTTTGCATAGCAGCCCAAAGGCTATTTTCAGGAAAACATAGGGCCACCACACACAGTTTTGCTTCAGGGTTTTTTCCACTTGATTCTGTTGGCTACCCAGATGCTAAGACTTCATGGCACATGTCCACCCATGTCATCCTGATCTAGCTTCTCACAGGAGTACCTGATGTCCAGCCCCCAGATCTTATTTGCTGCCCCCTCCAAAGTCAAACCGAAGGAGGATAAAACTATGTAGGGCGAGAAATGGCTCTCTATCATAGTTATTTTAGGATTGTTTTTATAAACAGAAGTCCAAGGACAAGTTCTCAGAGGTCTTGAAGTTCCCTATAAGACTCTTTAAATTTTGAACAGCATTGATGAACATTTAAAAATTTAAAGTAGCATATTCTGAATTATTGGTATGACTGCTTTATTTCTAAATCCTTCCTCACAGTTCCAGTGTCCAAGGTTGTAATTATATTTACAAATGAGTTGTCACCAGTCAAATAGTTCTACTTTAATTGTCCCAGGCTAATGAGAAAAGCACAAAGGCAGATTGAGTAGGCAAATGATGGATTCCCGCTGTGTGAACTCCAGATGACATCACTGTGAGCTGCAGGATGAAGGTTCTAAAGCAGAGCAAAAAGCAGTGAAAAAATTGGCTTCAGTGCCACAGAGTAGGAAGGGCTTGTTAAAATTAAAGGAATAGTCCAGGCCAAGCCCTAGCGCAAGCGGCAATTTCGTTTCAGCAAAATTACGCTCGACAATTTAAATTATTTTTACCTTTGTAATTTGTTTTTAGTTTGTTCAGTTGTTTTGATTTCAGAGTAGTATGAACTAAAAACATAAGTTTAGACTTACCTTTATGTGCATGCATATTTAGGTAATATGAGGATGAAATCGTTTAATTCCAAATTACAGGGTCTGTGAAAATATTTACCTTTAAAAGGACGTGTACACACTGGAGTTTGATTCTGACCTGTACGGACGCTTGGCTCCTATGATTCTGTGTGAGCTCCCCCAAGGTACCATAGACCGCCAGAACCGGCTCCCCGTGGACCAAGGATGTGAAATATATGACATACAATGCCTCACACAGTTCCATTGGCATTTATAGATTTGTTTTATGTTGTTCATCCAATTTTTTTCTATTCTCAGACTCATGTTAAAGTTCCAATGAAATAGAAAGTGAGGAAATGAAGAAAGGATGTGTTTTTAATAAATTGAAACGTCCACCCAGGTTTTATTAAAATTGCTGCGGAAATTATCTGGAAAAGTCTGTCTTAGAAAATAATGATAATATCAATTGTTTCTATTCTTGTGATAAAAAGAAGAGGCAGTGTTTGGTGTGGTGCTGGTCCACAGGTAGACGAAATAGTAAGCAGAGCTGCTCGGTTGGGAACAATTCCGGGGCGGGAATGATCTTGCTCCCCTGTGAATTCTTCGCATCCCAAACAGGTCCTAACACATGACGGGTAAGTGCTTGTTAAGTCAATAGCCGTGAACGTTCCCATGGGCTCAGCCCTGCTCTTAAGTTTAGGATCCAGGGAAGCAGCCCTCAGACAGGAATCCTGCAGCTCAGCATCAGGTCGGCCTAGCTGCACATGCCAGGCTCTGTCTCCCCCATTCTGAGCCTCCGGTTCAGGAAAAGGGGCCCTGAACTGATCTTCGCAGTTCTCCCGGGGGGGGGGGGGGGGGGGGAGGGGTGGGTGAGGGGGCGTTCTTCCCCTGAATCTAGCCAGCCAGCGGATCTCTGCCGCTAGGCCTTCTGGAGGCCAGGCTCCCGCCTGCGTCCACCTCTGCCCACTCTGCTGCCAGGCTATGCCGTCACTCGTGGAGGAGGCGTAGACACGGAGATTGAGACGGTGGCCTGAGCAGACACGCAGTGCAGTGCTCAAGTACAGAGACGGAAGGGGTGCTGCTGTATGCCTATCTGATGCCGGCCGGGCTATGCACCGCTCCACGGCTCAGATTTGCATCTGTAAAAGGGGTATAAAATATAACTTATGAGAGTTATGAGGAATAAATGAATTAATTTGTATAAAGCATTTGAAACAAGGCCTGACATAGGATGTATTCAAAAATGCTGGCTGTATGTCCTTTAGGTCTCTCATACCTCACACCCATGCCAGGTATGCCTGGTACAGATAACCTGCCACCCTGGAAGGCTCTTCAACCACTGAATTCTGCTTTTCTGGCCAAATTTTCCCCACCTGCTTTGGTTAACCACTACATGCTCCCCTACCAGAAGGCCCCCATATCGGTAAACAACACCGATCTGCTATTTCTTAGTCTTTGATCCCTGTAGGGCCCTAGCCTGGCCTGGCCTCCCCCTGAACAAACTTCACTCTGGCACTTGCCTGTTCCGGTGTAAACGTTAGGGCTTCTCTGCCACAGAAAGCATTCCTACCTGGGGTTAGACCCAGATCCACTGGGCCCTAAATGCACATGTTCCCTAATTGTCCTGGAAGCAGTCCCTAGGAGCGGGCATATAGTGACAGACTCTCCACAGCCTTCCTGTGGGACTCTGGCATTGAGCAGGAGGTCATAGGAGATGGTTTGGAGAAAGAGACAAGAGAAGGCTAAGGAAGCTGTGTAATGAAAATGACAACAGGAGCAATTCACCTCTGTCATTTTTCAGAGCATTTCACTTGACAAAGTACTAGATTCTCTCATTTTATCCACACGGAAACACAATGAAAGGACAGATTGTATTTAAATGATGATTACAATGCTTGAAACAATCTCACGAGATGTGAACATTCTAAAAGCAGCTGATATGCCCAAAAGAAGAGGTTCGAGAACAGTACAAAAGAGTTGCTGTAGCTTCTTGCACGTTTTTTTTTTTTTGGTGAGGAAGGTTTGCCCTGAGCTAACATCTGTTGCCAATCCTCCTCTTTTTTTGCTTAAGGAAGATTAGCTCTGAGCTAACATCTGTGCCAGTCTTCCTCTACTTTGCAAATGGGTTGCCTCCACAGCATGCCCTATGAGTGGGGTAGGTCCACACCAGGATTCAAACCCATGAACCCCGGGGCCGCAGAAGCAGAGAGTGTGGAACTTTAACCACTTGGCCACAGAGCTGGTCCCTGTACCTTCTCGCATTTTTGCTCATGAGTTTAGCCCCCTGTGCCCTTACTAACAAGTTGAATACTCGATACTCTTTCCCACTAATTGTTGTTGACTGCAGAATTCAGTTCTTGCTTTTCTGTTTTTTTCAAGTCAGCATCTCCATTCTGGAGCTTTCCCAGACTAGACATTGGCTTTCTCAGAGCTCCATTTCTACAATACCCCCTTTGACCTCTTATAGCACAACTATCTCAGCTTGAATCCTTCTCTTGCTCCCCACAGTGTGAATTTTGTTTACACTTATAGTAGAGGGACCCTAAGGTGACCCCCAAAGATTGACACCCCTGTTGGTCATTCCTTGTATAAAACCTCTCCTTGAGTGCGAGAGGGACCTGTGATTTGCTGCTAGACAACAGAATATGGCAAAGACGAGGGATTTTGCAGATGAAACTAAGGTCCCAAATGGGTTGATTTTTAATTAAACAAAAGTGAGTATATCTTGGATTGGTCTGACTTAGTCAGGTGAAAGCCCTTAAAAGAGGGATTGGGCTCTCCTTGAGGTGGGAGCCTAACCTTGCTGGTTTTAGGATATGAGTGGCCATGTTGAGAAAGCCCACATGGCGAGGAACTGTGGGCAGGCTCTAAGATCTAGGATGGCTGCTGCCAGCCAGCAGAAAGCTTGAGCCCTCACTCATACAGCCACAGGGAAATTAATTCTGCCAACAGCCTGAATGAACTTGGAAAAAGACTTCTTCTCCAGTTGAGCATTCAGATGAGAACAGAGCCTGGCTGCCATCTTGATTGAAGCTTTGTGAGACCCCAAGCCAAGGATTCAGCTAAGCCACGCCTGGACTCCTGACCCACAGAAACTGGCCACAGTCATGTCAGCTGATCAACTGGCCACATCACACTTGTTTAGAAAAACTACAGAATTATACCAAATTGAAAAAAACAGGGTGATAAGCCTTGAGGGGAAAAACAATAGAAAAAAAAAATAACAAAATCCAAACCAAGTGTAGGATGGCCGATTCAATAAACTCATCTTGAATTTAACTTGAGGCTTGGAACATTTGCTATTTTGAGTTAGTCCCCAAATTTCTTCCCCAAATGAGTTACTATATGCAGCCTTATTAAAGAAAGAAGTTACAGCAGCCCTACATTGACAGGCAGACATTCTTTAAACCTAATGGGATCCTAATGGGCATGTGAGAATCTAACAGGATGCATAAAAATACGAAGGATAAATGGGTGCAATCTCATGATGATTGTCAGGAGAGCTGCGCAAGTGGAGGCAAGAAGCAGGATGTCTGTAGAAAGGCAGGGACAATGGGGAAACATCACTGAAAGGCTCTCTTTGTCTCTGCACACACAGAACAAACACACACATCACAATACCTACAGAGTTCTTTTTTGTTTTTTTTGCAAAGATTTCTCATGCCATAGAAAAGGGGCCTGAAATTAAGCAAATGTATACTATTTTAATAGAGTACATTAGAAACTCTGAGTTTGGGGTTTATTCATTTTTTTAAGGTTGAAATTGAAAACTTAAAGACAAAGTTACTTAAGGGATCCCCATCACTAGCCACTCTGATACTCCCCTCTGTGCCTCTAGGACAGGTAGAGGGAAGAGGCAAGATAGAAGCTGAGTGCTGGTCAGTAAGTGTCCATCACAGAAAGGCTATGTGTATGCAATAGCCCACAGATGCAGGAGTCAAGGCTGGGAGGCATCTTGTGGTCTCTACTCCACTTTTTCATACGAGGCAGGAAAATCTACTTCTAACACTTTCAAAAGCAGTCTATTTCACTGTTGATCTTGTTTTTAGAATGTTTGTCCCTCTTATTTGTTTAATCACTATTATTCTAAATCCAGCTTCTGGAATGATTTTGAACTATTCTTATCAACTTCCACATAGCAGCCCTTCCGATGTGTAAACATGGTTGTCATTGTCCCTGAATATTCTCATTTTCTCTTGGGAGTGCAGAGCAATAAAGAGCAGAGGAGGAAAACTATTGCCAAGTTCAGAACCCCGTAATTAATTACTCTAATTGTCTCTCAGGTTTATCCCTATTCTTCATTCTGAGACTGATCCTGATGACCAATAGCTCAATGCTGGGCCCAGCAGATCAATCAACTCAAGACAACTCATGAGCGAGGCCACTGATACTCAGACTATGCTCTGAAGAACAGAGAAGAAGAGAGAGACATGGCCAGGGTTTCTATTCATAATTCAGAAGAGAAATTCTGCTTTGTGTTTACGTACTGAGCTTCTATGCAAAATTTCAGTGAAAAAAGTATTTTCCTATTAAAAAGAATTAGAAAACTACCACCCTAGCCCATTTGTAATTTCTTCATCCTTAATAAGTTTTATCAAATTTGTATCACCTTTTTGCAAACTTGACTCAGAACTTTAAGGTCAGGAAATTTGCATACATGATTAGAATGCCAAGATTTTTATGTGCTACGTATGTGGTAGAAAGGAGTCACATCTGAATTTAAGTGACAACGAAATCTTGAAATTAAACCCATGAGCAGAGGTTAAAAAAAAAAGCAGAGACCACAACATGGGTAATAGACAAAAAAAGTGTAAGTTTGAATATAAAGAACTACTCAATAGAATTCCATTCACTAAAACCAGAAACGCTTCTGATATTTTATTGTCTACGGATTTTATTTATGTGATATTCTTGAAAAAGTATAAGTTTAGGGATGGAAAATAGATTGGTGGCAGCCCAAGGGAATTTGTTGGGGTATGGTCTATGTCTTGATTATGATGGTGGATGCATGACAACAGGTATTTCTCAAAACTTACAGAACTTCACACTAAAAAAATTAAGGTGAATTTTAAGGCATGTAAATTATACCTGTCAGATGACATGGTTTTGCTTATAGAAAATATATAACATTGATTTCATCAAAATTAAAAACTTCTTTACCGCAAATGACAGGACCCAGAAGTGAAGACACACTCACAGAATGAAAGAAAATATTTGCAAATCATTTGTCTGGTAAAGGACGGTATCCTGGTTACATCAAGAGTGCTTGTAACTCAATAATAGTAAGATAAAAAATCTAATTAATAAATGGAGAAATTCTATGACTAGACATTTCTCCAAAGATACACAAATGGCTAATAAGCACGTAAAAAAATGATGACCATCATTAAACATTCGAGAAATGCAAACCAAAGCCATAATGAGATAGCACTTCGCACCCACTAGGATGCCTATGTTCAGAAAAAGAGACAATAACATGTGTTGATGAAGATGTGGAGAAATTATAATCTTCTTACATTGCTGGTGGAAGTATAAAACGGTGCAGCCACTACTTTGAAAATTTTGGCAATTCCTCAAAATGATAAACACAGAGTTTCCATATGACTTAGCAATTCCACTCCTTGTTGTATACCTAAGAGAAATAAAAATACATGTATACACAAAAACTTATATGTGAATTTTTTCTAATTTTTTATTAATTTAAAATACACATAAAATTTGCCATCTTGATCATTTTTAAATGTACAGTTCATTTGCATAAAACACATTCATAATGTTGTGTGACCATCACCATCACCCATCTCCAGAACACTTTTTTAAACTTGTACAACTGAAATTTTCTATCTATTAAACAATAACTTCCCATTTTCCCTTCTCCCCAGCCCCTGGTGACCACCATTCTTCTTTGTGTCTCTATGATTTTGACTACTCTGAGTTTCTCACATAAGTGGAATCACACACTATTTGTCTTTTTGTGACTGACTTATTTCACTTAGAATAATGTCCTCAAGGTTTATTCACGTTGTAACGTATGTCAGAATTTCCTTTCTTTTTAAGGCTGAATAATATTCCATTGTATGCACATACCACATTTTGCTTAGCCATTCATCCCTCACTGGGCACTTGTGTTTCTTCCACATTTTAGCCATCGTGAATAATGTTGTTATGCAGATGTACAAATATCTGTTTGGGAACCTACTTTTAATTCTTTGGGTTATATACCTAGAAGTGGAATTGCTGGATCATGTACACGAATGTTTGTAGCAGTGTTATTCATATCAGCCAAATGGAAACAATCAAAATGTTCATCAAGTGATAAATGGATGAATAAAATATGGCATAGCCATACAAAAGGCTATTACTCCTCCATAGAAAAGAATGAAATACTTCCACATGCTGCAACATGGATAAACCTTGAAAATAATAGCTGAGTTAAAGTAGTCAGTGACAAAAGACTGCATATTGTATCATCCTATTCATGTGAAACATTCACAGCTGGTTTGGGCCAGCCCCGCGGCCGAGTGGTTAAGCTCACACACTCCGCTTCAGCGGCCCAGATTTATGCCCGTTTTGATGGTTCGGATCCTGGGTGTGGACATGGTACCACTCATCAAGCCATGCTGAGGTAGCGTCCCACATGCCACAACCAGAGGCAGTCACAGCTAGAATATACAACTATGTACTGGGCAGCTTCGGGGAGAGGAAGGAGAGGAAGAAAAAAGGAAGATTGGCAACAGATGTTAGCTCAGGTGCCAATCTTTAATGAAAAAAGAAATATTCACAGCTGGCAAATTTACACAGACAGAAAGCAGACGAATGTTTCGGGGGACTGGGGTGGGGCAGGGAATAAGGAGTGGTAACAGGTACAGAGTTTCTTTTCGGGGTGATGAAAAGGTGCTAAAAGCAGATTGTGGTGATTTGTGCTGCACAAATCTGTGAACGTACTAAAATCTATTCAATTGCACAATTTAAATGGCGAGTTGTATCATTATGTGAATTATATATCCATAAAGGTGTTAAAATAATTATACCTCAATAAACCTGACTAAAAGAGAAAGAAAAACTTTAAACTCTATAGTCCAAAGAAAAGAAGGCAAAACATATACAGAAAACATCTCTTTAAAAATAATATAAATGACCAATAATCATATAAAAGGTTGTTTGATTTCACTATTACCAAACTAACGCAAATAAAACAAAAATGAGATATATTATCTCCAATAAGATTCACAAAAATCAAAAACTGGCAGTACCCAGTGCTGGTGAAGTTATTATTAAATAACCTTCCCGCCTCAGAACTTATAAACGCTCAGGGGAAGCAAATTTTCCAGAAATAACTTTTGCAATACGTATCAAAATGAGTAATATGCGTAACTTTTTATCTAACTTTAAGCCCATAGTAGCACAGGTGTTATAATCAAACACTCAAAACTGTTACAGCAGTGCGCAGAATGGAAGTGACCCGCCACAGTGTCCTGGAGGGACCCTGCGGGGTCAGGCATTGCCCTTTGGTTCCAGCCATAAGGAAGGTCTAAGGGGCCCTGGGAGAAAGACCTGGACAGCGCAGGGGTCTGAGATCTGAGGCACATAGGGGTCCTTCTTACCGGGTAATACACACTGGTCTATTGTGTACAATGTGGTACAAATTTTTTATATTTCAGCACTGGTCTGGCCTTACAGGGCATACTGACCAAAAGTTGGGCCTATAAAAATACAAGTTGAAAATGCAGGCAGTGAACCTTATCACAGTGTGTTTACAATCCCAAAAGAATAAGTGTTCAACTTTAGGGGACTGATTTAGAAAATAATGATGTATCCAGAAAACATGATAGTCAGTGGCCATTACACATAATCTGAAAATATATACTTGTTAGCATGCAAAAGCATCTGCAATACAATACTGAACTAAAAATTACTAACAACATGGATAGTAAAAGTATAAAAGTCTACAAGTATTCATGCACATATACCCATATGCATGAATAAAGACATTTCTAGAATGACGTTTACTAAAATGGTTGTGATTGACTCTGAGTGACATGATTTGGGGTAGTTTTTATTATATTCATACTTTTTAAAGTTGTTTGAATATTTCTTATAATAGGCATATATCATTTATACAGAAACAATAAAATTAATTTAAAATGTTTTTAATCTTGGGGTTTTATCTACATAATATCTTGGGAAGAGTTGGGAAGACATGCATAAAAGGATGCAAAATCATTTCAACTGCATTTTTGGCATTTAGATAAACGATTAACTTGTTCATTAAGAAGCATAAAATCGGGGCTGGCCCGGTGGTGCAGTGGTTAAGTTCACGTGTTCGGCTTCCTTGGCCCGGGGTTCACTGGTTCGGATCCCAGGTGCAGACCTACACACCACTTGTCAAGCCATGCTGTGGTAGGCATCCCACATATAAAGTAGATGAAGATGGGCACAGATGTTAGCTCAGGGCCAGTATTCCTCAGCAAAAAAAGGAGGATTAGCAGCAGATGTTAGCTCAGGGTTAATCTTCCTCAAGAAAAAAAAAAAGAACAAAATCACCAAGAACCTAATGTTTTGGGCGGCACCCCCAGATAGGACTTTTTCTGGAAGTCAGGCAGCAAAATAGAGTACAGAGGCGCTACCTTGTAAATAACAGTAATAATTTATAGGGCACAGTTCACAAAGTCTCCTCAATGTCTTAAAACACGTAAGTCTCTTAACCTTCTTCTGAGGAAGGTAGTGTTACTACATTTTATAGATGACGATACGTGGCTCAGAGAAGCGACTTGTCCAAGTGAACTTGATTAGTTTTTAATGAGGCTGGAATTAGAACCAGGCGTTTTGTTTTCTAATCCAAGTCTATTTATCCTACTGTTTCTCTCAGTAAAACTGAATAAAATAAGAAACCTACTGTACTAGTTTCCAATTTACTGCTGTAACAAATTAACAAACAGTGGCTAAAAACAAGACATTTTATTATCTTACATTCTGGAGGTCAGAATTCTGACATGGGTCTCACGGGGCTAAAATCAAGATTCAGGGAGAGCTGTGTTCCTTTTGGAGCCTTTAAGGGGAATCCATTTCCTTGTCTTTTCCAGTTTCTAGAAGCTACCCACACTCCTTGACTCATGACCCCAGCCAGCAATTGCATCACCCCAGCTTCTGCTCCCAGCATCACTTCTGCTTCTCTCTCACTCTCCTGCCTCCTGCTTCCACTTATAAAATGCTGTGATTGCAATGGTCCCACCTGGATAATCCAGGATGACCTCCCCATCTCAAGATCCTTAACTGATCACATCTGCAAATCCCTTTTGCCAAGTAAGGTAAATATTCACACATCCCAGGGATTAAGACCTGGACATCTTTGGGGGCCATGATTCTGCCCCAAGGATTCTAAACACATGGTTTTTAGGGATTTCTATGGGCCAATGTAGGATCTCATTGACTGTTGGGAAAAAATTGCTAAAAGCAATTTAGACACTCCTCATATAGGAAGGTGGGCAAATTTACCTCTAAAATAAAATGGGACGAATATGCAAATATGTGGAAAAATATGCAGGATGGTGATCAGTCCTGGCCTGTAGCGCAGAACAAAACAAAGAGAGACTGGTAGCTTTTGTTTGCTTTGTTTTCCAGCAAGCATTCACAATTTACTCAGCATGTGTTGCTGTGAGGATTAAATGAGTGAATACATGTAAAGTGCTTAGAGGTCTGCCTGCTATCTTAGCAAGCACCTAGCAAATTACAATTAATATGAGACATGCCTTGTGCCAAGAGCAGGGAGTATAACTGCCCCTGACATTTGCAAGATCTTGAGCAAAAGTACAAATGGAGGACCATATATCCTAAAAGTTATAAATCAAAATAACAATCTTAAATGTATTCCACCTCCTCCTGTGACAAATATAACTTCGCAGTGACATGGGAGGCCAAGTTTGAATTTGGTTCCTGGCGTTGCTCTTGGAATATGGAGGAGCGGGGAAAGCCAGCATAAATTCCCTAGCACCCACCCTCCCCTAATTCCTATTTTCCTCCCACCCAACTTTGTCCTGCACCAGGAAGCACCTGGGGAGCATGTAGTCAGACACTCCAGCCTGCATGTGCCAGTCCAGCCCACACTCCCAACAAACAGCCACCCCTTGGCCACTCCATCAACCTAATGGGCATACTTCAGTGGCATGACCCATATTGGGAGAATGAACTTGGGGAAGAGGCTCACACAGGCCCCAGCAGAAGAAAATTCAGGCTGTTAGGCAGAAAATCCAGAGTCCAGGTACCCAGAGTGTATTCTACAAGAGAGGGCACAGCCTCAAGACAGATATGTCTTATTTACCCCACAGCCTACTCATCCATGGGGAGGGTCATAGACAGAGGAGGACCAAAGAATGCCTTCTAACATAGATGGCCAGGGTGGGGCCTCTTTTGCCAGGGACAAAGAGAGAAAGAGCTGGGAGTACAGAGATAAACAGGATGCTAGTGCCAGCTCTTCCCTCAAAAGTTTGAGAGATTTCTTCCAGAACCTTTCCCCTCTATTTCCAATCCATATCTCTGAATCTTCACGCACACCCTTCCACTTGTATCAACATTTCCTTCTCCCTGAAGCCTGGGAGATCACCTGGGAGCCTCAAGTGTCACCTCTTACATGAAGTCTTTGCTAATCAAGACCAAGTCCTTGTCGTCATGGAGCTTGTGTCCCAGTGTTGTGGGAAGGGCAAAGGGGAAACAGCAAGTTTTACGGCAAGGATAAGCAATAATAAAGTATGATAAATTCAGAAAATCAAAAGTTCTATGAAAAAAATTATGCAAGTGAGATATGAGAAGGAAGGCTCTGAGGAGGGGGGTGATATTTGCCAAGAATAGTCAGGCTAGAATTCTCTGAGGAGGTGACATTTAAACTAAAGTCATAATGATAAGAAAGAGCCAGATGTGTGAAAATATAGAGCAGAGAATTCATGCAGAAGGAAAAATAACTATACAAAGTTCTGGAGATGGAGATGTGGTTGGTGTGTTCGAGCCACAGAATGAAGGCCAGGGGAGCAGGGGTCCCATGAGCCATGGGGAGCTGATAGGAGAGGCAGACAGGAGCCAAACCACGGGTCTCTGTGGTTTGCTGAATGCACTATTGTTTTCCACAATATTTTGGAGATGCAGCTCCTTCTGCGTGGAGTGTCCTCCACCAAAAACCTCCTCCCTTTGATGAATTACCTGTCAGCCTTTAGGTCTTCAATAATATCTGACCCAGAAGTCTTCTGTGGTAGACAGAATAACAGTCCCCCAAAGATGTCCACATCCTAACCCATGAAGCCTGTGAATATGTTACCTGTTACCTTGCAGATATGATTAAAGTAAGGAACTTGTGATAAGGAGATTATGCCAGATTAGCTGGATGGGCCCAGTGTAATCACAAGTGTCCTCTTATAGGTTAAACTGTGTCCTCTGGAACTCATATATTGAAATCCTAACTCCCAGGACCTCAGAATATGACCTCATTTGGAAATAGAGTGATTACTGACATAATTAGTTAAGATCAGGTGATACTGGAGTAGAGTGGCCCCCTAATCCAATAGGACTGGTGTCCTTACAAAAAGGGGAAATTTGGACATAAATATACCCAGAGAGAAAGCCATGTGAAGATGAAGGCAGAGGTTGGAGTGATGCTTCCACAAGCCAAGGAATGCCAAAGATTGCCAGCAAACCACGAGAAGCCAGGCAAGAGGCCTTAACAGGTCCTTCCGTCACAGCCCTGAGAAGGAACCAACCCTGCCAACACCTTGACTTGGACTTCTGGCCTCCAGAACTGTAAGACTATAAATTTCTGTTGCTTAAGCCAGCAGGTTTGTGGCTTTGTCCTTTGTTACAGCAGCTCTGGAACACTAATACAGGTGCTGAAAAGGGAAAGAGGGAGTCAGGAGAGGAGTTGAGAGTGACGCACAGGAAGAAGGATTCAATCTGAACTTTGAAGATGGAGGAAGGAGCCATGAGCCAAGGAGTGTGGATAGTCTCTAGAAGCTGAAAAACATGAAGAGAAGGATTGTCTCCTCTTCTCCTAGGGGAGAAGCAGGCTCCCCTAAAGGTTCCAGAAGGAATACAGCCTAGCTCACACCTTCATTTTAGCCCAGTGAGATCTGTGTTGGACTTCTGACCTACAGAACTTCATGATAATAAATTTGTGTTGTTTGAAGCCACTAAGTTAGTGATAATTTGATACAGCAGTCGTAGAAAACCAATTCACATTCCCAGTTTCAAATCCTTCACTTACACTCCCAGCACAATGCTGGTTCGTCACTCCCCTGGACTAGGAATATCTTGAATGAAAGATACTCTGATCTCTAACACACGGCGGATGCTCAATAAATAGATGTAGGTTAAAATCTGTTGAATAAATATGTCTTTCACGGTATTCCTCACTGTTTATTCTCCCTGACTCTAAGCATACTCAAGTTTTAATTTTTTTGGCCTTGAAGCTTGATTTTTTTACATTCTTAGCCAATTCTATTACATTTTATTGGACTACCCTAAACTGTCCTGAGCCCTTCTGAAATTGAAGAAGAAAAACAAAAGATGACTTTGAAGACCCAACAAGGAATAGAACCCATTAGGAAAGTGTCTTCAGCAGAAGGTTGTAGTGTGAAGTCACTTGAGCTAATTTGCTGCAAATCACTCCTGAATATATTGCAGTGGGCAGATCTGAATGGGCAATTGCACAGGAGGAGATGAGCTAAGCTGATCCTTATCCGTTCGCAAATCTGTTTAGTCTAATAGGTGAAATAATAATAAATTTCATTATGGCTTATTGAAAACATCTTCTCAATGATTATAGATATGTTTATGAAGTCATCGATTTTTTTGTTACGTTGGAACTACAAGTCTAGCTATACATGTTTTTGTGTTAAACATTTCAAAGTATGAATGAGATTCTACTAAATGCTGAGTTAATTATGGATTCTCCAGGATGTCCTTGATTGCAAGCTCAGCAGCAGCCTTGCCTTTGAGTTAAAATGTTATAATCTATCTCTGTAACAGAAGAATCCTTCATTTCAGACAATGGAGAGTCGACTGATAGTTACAATTATGTCAAATCCAACCAGATAAAAACACAATTGTAACAACAAGTGCTGAATATCTTCTTTGTGTGGCAGTAACTCAAACATTTTTTAAAGTTATCTCACGTGCTACACTTTTATACTTTATCTAATTTAATCCTCCCCAAAGTATATGAGGCAGATATTTTCATCACTAATTTGTAGATAAGGAAACCAAGGCTAAGCACGTTGAAAAAGATTTATGCAAAGTCCTGCGGAAAGTTAACCTGTCCAGGAACCTCTGACTGTGTGTTGCGTGCCATTTGCCTCTTGTTCAGTGGGAGAACACAGACTCCAAGAGGATTAGTGAGCTCTTTCTCCTACTCCTAGATGGTTGAATGCTTTCAAAACCATAGGCTCTTGCTTTTTAGATTTGGAGGGGACATTTGATAATAATCTCCTACAACATTGCAGGTGAGCTACCTTACAAGGAGGAAGCTGGGACTGTAACCAGAGTCCAAATTTTCTGTTACCTCACTTTGCTTTTCTCAGCAGCAAACAGAGGAAAGGGTCTGCAAAGACTTACAGCCACTGTGTCTCCCAGTGTCACTCAGTGAAAACACCACAGTATAAAGGTGTGCTCAGAGCTGGCTGGGGGAGATTTAGGAAGGATTTCTGGATATAGCAGGCTCAGCAGCAACCAAACCAACAAAAAAGGAAAGCCACAGAAGTAGAGGATGGCACGTGTTTAAGTTATCACACAAAATCATTACCAACATATCGTTCAGGGCTAGACATGCATGTAAGTTTGGCTATTGCACAGTGTCCTAAGTGTGGCATGGCAGGAACTGGAATGTGTGAAATAAAAGACAGCTAGTGCCAGCTCCAAATTTAAAATTAACCAAAAGTCATCTGGTGTGCCCATGTGTTCTGCCCTCAGAGTTCCTTCTTTTCATCTCATTAATTCTTGGTACCACTGCAACCCAGATTTTCTTTCTATGTGGCAGGGAGGCATGTGGCATGAAAATCTCTGACAAACTCATTCATGCAAAGGGAGCGCATACTTAAAATGCTCTTCTATTTGGGCCCATTCCAATTTAAAAGATCATAATGGGGAGAGGCAGGGGAGAATGACTAACCAAATTGGATTCATCAATATTGGTGACATGTCACTCATCAGTGGAGATCGTGGTTTCTTGGGGCCTCTTGGTTTCAGAGAGAAGGGTGCTCACGTACTTCATCTATGAATAATTTGACTGAAGGGCGTGGAGAACCACTGGGAGGCATGTGTTTGTGCACAGGACAGCAATTGCTACTGAGAGGTTAGTTCAGAATCTGGACCCACAGGACCCAGACTCTAGTCCCAGCTCTGCTGCTAATTTGCCGGTGACTATGGGCAGAGCACTTCCCCTCTCAGAGCTTCCATTTTCTTCTTCACTTAATGAGAAGGCTATGCATGGCCTCAAAGGCTCCTTGTGGCCCTGACTATATGATTCTAATACTCTTCCCTCACTCTTCCCTTAGTTGGGAAATTTCTGCTATTTGTGATATTAAAATAACAGTTCCGTGCTGATAGCCTCCTTGTGAGAATTAAAGAAGATAATCTCTACTTCAAGGGCTTAGATGAGTTCCTGGCACATAGCAAACACCAATGGATGTTAAGTTTGCATCATTTTAAATGATGATAAATGATAAATCTGCAGGTTTTTCAGTTCCCCTGATTCCCACTATGGGGCATGACCCACAGACTCATCATTATCAAAGCGGTACATTTCAATCAATTCACAGCTTGTTAGGAAGAACAATTCCTTTAAAACAAATTGATCATGTGCAACACCTCCCTCCAATCATGTAAAAGTCTTTAGGCGGCTCTTCATTGTCTTTGAGACAAAGTGCACTCTCCCTGATTGTCTTACGGTCTACTGCTTTCCTTCATGCACGATACTATCCAGACACTGTGGCTGACTCAAGCTCTGGAGACACACCATGCACTTTTATATATATGCATACATTTGTGCAAGTGGCTCCGTCTGCATGGAATGCATTTTCCCAACTCTTGTGCCTTCTGCCTATTGCAATATCATTCATCCTTCAAGGCCCAAACCAAAGGCCACTTTCTTCATGAGCTCTATTACTTTCCCTTGGCAAAAAGAAGTTCTTCTCCAAACTCACATATCACTTTATTTGCTTCTCCAATAGAGCATGCATCTCAGTCTAACTCCACTTGTATCAATGAGTTGGGCAGGCGTTCTCTCTCTGAAGGGTGCTTGAGGGCAGAGATTTCTGTCTTACTCATGCCCTGTGATCACCTGGAAGGCCAGGAGGGGATAGGACAAGAGACGACTCTGGAGTCAGTGGAGAGGAGGACAAGTCCCTGAAGATGTGGTGGAGCAAGAAGGGTATTAACAAGAACATCCTTGGTCAACTAAGCAAACTAAAAGTTAGAACCAGACGGGAAGACAAAGGACAGCAGATCTTGTTTCAGCTGCAGAGGGGAGCAAAGGCTTAACCACTTTGGGGGCAGAGGGACAGTCCTAGGAAGACTGACCTGGAGTAAATTGTGTGGTCGGTGAGGTCAGGGGGCCCAGGATCTAAACACATAGAAAATAGGCATTTGGTGGTATTTCCTTGAAGTGGTTTCTGAGATATTTAGTTCAGACAGAGGAGGAGCAAGACAGATCTTGATGGGATCTATAAGCATCTAGACTCTCCGAATCCCCTGAGAACCCAGCATGTTGAAGTTCTTCAGAAAGTGCTCTGAGACATTCAGTACATGGATATCCTCAGCTCCTTCCTTCTGTCCTTCCTTCCAAGCGCCACCACTGCTCCTGGCAGACACACGCATGGCTGTCCGTCTTTGCATCCATTTCTGACGCTTCTCCCATTCTAATCATCTCATCCACGCCAAGCCCACTTCTACTCCAATGCCTTTAGTACCTGGAATGCTCTTAACAGGTATTAACCTGGCTTGCTACTTCACTTCCTTCATGTTTTTCCTCAAATATCCCTAATCAGTTAAAATGAAAAGGCAAATCTTTCCTGTATCCATTCTAACTCTCTCTCCATCCCTCTTATCCTGCTTCATTTTTCAACATAGTCATTTTTGTCACCTGACTTCCTTCATATTTACTTATTTATTAATTTAATTCTGTCTCTCGTCCAGTAGCTGTAAGCTTCCTGAGGGCAAGGACCTGTCTACTTTGTTCTCTGATGTATCCAAACGCCTATAGCAATGCTTAGGTCACAGTAGGTACTAAATAAAATTGAATGAATAAAACAGAGCGCTTTACTACTTCTAGCTACAAAAAGTCATTGTGCAGAAAATTGATGCTGTCTGGCCCCATCTACATCCATTTCTCTAACACCACCTTGAATCTAGATGAAATTTACTGACTATTTGAATACAGCGCATGCTCAAGTGTTGACATTTCAACGCTTCAGCCACTGCAGAAGCCCCTGGACTGAATCAGAGATTTTTGCTTCTTCTTCTGTATTAATAACTCCCAGCATACACTGCTGCTGGGCCCACCCAAGTTATCACAAAATTTGGGTCTCGTGCTCAATATCTTTTTTCCAAAGGAATTGTAAGAAAACAGCAGAAAGCACCAGTTGGAAACCTCTCAGAGCATTCCTGCAACCTTTCCAGCTCCTTTTGAAGGGAAGCTGATAAAGATTGACTACCTTTATGTGGTGGCAATTCATCATACTTAGAGTCTCTCTTTTGAACATTAATCTTCTAAATTCAACCGGGAGACATAATAGAGTAAATATATTATTCATAAACTAGAGTGAATCCCCACTCACCACCGTAACCATTTTGACAATAAATCATAACACATAAGTGGTTTTTTCTTCTTTGTTTGTTTTTCTAATTTGGAGACTCCAAAAAATACAACCATAAGCAGAGCAAAGAACGGCAGAAAAAATTCTCTGAGAAAGAGCAGAAACTCATAAAGAGCAACATGGATTAAACGCACAAACAGGAGGGAGCACAGTTGAGCTGAGGTGATTTTTCTTTTTAGAGTTGCTAAACCACTATAGAATCTTTCTTATTGTGTGTTTTAGTTGTATCAAAAGCTACAGTTATTCTATGCCACTGAGTATTCTGGGTAAATGCTAAGTGCCTAACGACTCTCAAATCATTAGACGATAAGTCCAGCGTTTATAAAGAGCAAAGAAATGGTATCATAAAGTAGATATCACAGACGTAGAGTAGGAAAAACATGCATGAGTCCTGTAGTTGGCAAAACCGAGTTCACAATTTCTCAAGTTCCTTATTACTATTAGCAACAATCTTACAACATTTACTTTTTCTCATGTGTAAAGGGAGACTTGTACTATTAATATTCTAATATCTCCCCACAGGTAGTGTCTTAAGAAGCCAAATTCTCCAGACATTTTGGAGCTAGAAGTGTCTGATCACAGCTTTGGCTGTCTTTCCACTCATTACATATTTACTCTTCATCGTTCTGTATAATTAATTGAAAGCAAGACAGGCAGGAGGCAGACCAGAAATAAATGGAACTGTTAGACACAGAATGTTACAATTTGGAGGAGAGGAGAAGAAAACAGAAGGGAATTAACAGACCAGGCGCCACTTAATTTGCACATGTCAAAAATAAATGCTGGTGCCAGACTTTGAGCCCAAATCTGTCTCCAAGAGTCCATACTTTGGAAAATATTAAGGGTCACCATATCATATCACCTTATTTTGCAGGTCAGGACATCAAAGATAAGAGAGAGACACTGACTTGCCCAATGTCACATAGCTATGAATAGCAGAGACTAAACCCCTAACATCCTGATCCCTTCTCCTATCCCTAGTCAGTGTACCTTCCTCTGTCACACTGCGCCCAGGGTCTAACTGTGGCTAAAGCATCATTTCAGGTTGAGGGGCACAGAGCTAGCCACCATGAGGTCCCTGCTTCCTGCCTTCCAGTGACTCACAATCTAGCAGCCTCCAGTTGAAAATATGCCTCATGTGTGCAACTCAGGATGACCTCTTCCAACCACACCTGTTTTTCATATCATTTTCATCCATTTTCTGTGTTTGTGGGTAGGGGGTAGTGAAGGAGAGGGTGAGATGACTCGATAAGTCTGAGGTGGAGCCTGGTTATTTGCGATTTTTAAAATGCACAACTGGTGATTCTGACACACACTGCCTGGGATAATAATTACAAATGCGATTTTTTTTTTTACATACATTCATACTATTTTTTACTCAGCTCTCATGAGTTAGTGTTATATCCATAGTAAGCTTCTGGACTAGGGCTAGATACTATTATCTTTTTTAGCAGGTCAGGAAAATGGTTACACCATGTTTCTAAGCCACTTGCCAAAGATCACACAGTGAGTTTGTGGCAGAACAGGAGCTAAGACACCTCCTGAGCCCTAACCAGATCTCACTCCACCTCCTCTCACAGTGCCCTCCATATTTCTTCCCACTCTCTCCTACTCAAGTCCAAGTCTTCAGTTCCTCAGAGAAGAGTGGCCAAGATGTTAAAAATAATTATGTGGTCTTATATATCCATAATATGCATTTACCTCGTGAGTCCAAGGTCAGCTCCTGATTTTTCCCCCTGGGATGCAGAGAGAATAAATCTGTCAAGGATGAACCCATACTGTGTCATTTATTAATTTACAATGAAAAATACAACCTTCAAAGAGAGCAGCTGTTCATGTCTTTTGACGGATACTTTTTCTCCCTATAGAAGAATTATGTGGTAAATCAAATTTTAGCCAGAATATTTGTGTGTGTGTGTGAAGAAATCAGAAAGAGAGGAAGTAATTGTATAATCTAAGCATCAAACAGCATTAAACTGTAACAGCCCGGTACATCTATGTCTGTGTTAGAGATGTGCCAGGCAAGACAAATCTTTGACCTGTATCCTGGATAATTCTCAGATGAGCACAGCCAGTGGATGAAATTCCTTGAGGAGAGGAATGTTTTCACGTTGTATCTCTAGTCTCCTATACAGTAATACTCAGTAAAGGCTTGTTGATTGTTGGAACAAAAAACTGTCTTAGGGGCTGGCCTCCAGGTTTGGAATCTATCTACACCACTTCCCTGTCAATCACACATACTACTCCCCAATCTGCTTCTTCCCCCTTGTCTCAGTCAGCCCAGGCTGCCACAACAAAACACCACAGACTAGGTTGCCTAAACAGAAATTTATTACTCACAATTCTGGAGGCTGGAAGTCTGAGATTAGGGCTCTAACACGGTTGGGCTCTGGGGAGAGCTCCCTTCTTGGCTTGCAGAAGGTTATCTTCTTGCTCTGTCTTCACATGTGGGGAGGAGAAGGAGGAGTAAACTCTTATTTCTCTTCTTACAAGGGCACTAACGACATCAGGAGGGCTCTACCTTCATGCCCTAACTGCCATCACATCGGGGGTTAGGGTTTCAACATATGAATTTGGAGGAGACAGAAACACGCAGCCCCTAGCATACCTCTCTGCTCCCCCTTTCTCATCCTCCACTTGACTTCACAATTCCAATCAGGAGCGTCGCTACCTTCTTAGGTCAGCAATTAAGTCTGGATCCAACATCTCTGTTTTGACTATGACATTCCCTCCAAAACATGCCAAAAATATTCAACCTTCAGCTTTGCCTAAGGAGATTGTTTTGGGAAAAGTGCAACGAGACCAAGAAATCAGAGGAAAGGAATCACACAGTCTTGCCGAGTAGTAGTTATTTCATAAATGTATGTTAAATGAAAGAACGCTGGGGTGAGTGAATTGTGCTTTATTTTGAATGAGAAAAGCTGAAATCCTTAAATAAAATAAATCTGGGATTATTTTATTAATAAATGACAGCCTACCTTTAATTCCAGAGATATATCTAAATATGGAAATATGACATGGCTCTATTATACACAAGGAAATGTTATTTATATATATATATGTTATGTGTGTGTATATATATATATATATATATATTGCACTCAAATAACATAGTGCAAGTTTGTAAGATGTATGACATAGAAATTAATCATTCAAATTCAAGTCTCATCAAAGCACCTGATTGCTCTATATAGTTTATAAAATAGAAAACATCTCAGAAGCTCTACGACTGATTTAATGTATCTCTTAAGTGATTATTTTCTAATGTAGTACAAGAGATTGGTTAATATTTTACATGAAATATAATTTCCAGTTAACCTGCATCTCATATCTGAGGACCTCGATGGGCGTTGTTAATAGGTTGAATAAATGTATGAGGAATATGTTTGTCCTTTTGGCCTTTAAATAGGCTGTGAAAGCCTTAAGGGCAAACACTCACTGTTTGGGACTGTGGAGGGGCAGTTCCCCTGCATGGGAAGGAGAAGCACTTCCATGAGGCAGACGTCCGTGCATATACAGAAAGTCTGGAAAGAAACCTAACATTCGTTTAGCTTCTACTATGGGGTGACGCATGACACTCTTCATCTCTTTTGATCTCACAGCAAACCATAGTGTAGGCAATATGGTCTCCCTTTCATAAGTGAAGGCGATGGGACTTAGGAGTGATGAAATAACTTGCCGCTTACTTTACAGCAGTAGAATGGCTAATCTTGGACTTGAATCAACCCATCTGTCTGCTCCCAAGGCTCGTGCTTTTCAATACTATGCTGACTCCTGTGTTCTGTTCTCTGCTTACCCCCGCAGGGACCAGGTAGAACAGCACAGTAGCTTTCTAGACCAGAAAGACTTGTTTTACAAGAAGACTCCCAAAAGAGGAAAGTCAGAGCTCTTTCTCACACTTCTTCTCTGGTTAATCCAGGAATGGAGAATCCGAAGCGGTGGGTAAGGAGACTGATTTATACTCATCCCTTTCTAGGCAGCAAGCTGTCAGCATTTACGCTATAATTACTTAGAGATTATAATTGTATTTAAGAACCTGGGTGTGACCTATTCAGGGAGATCAAAGGTAGCCTTTATGATTTAATGCTGTTCCGAAAAAGTTAAGGGAGTTGCCCCTAATTAAGAAGTGAAACTCTAAGCACTCAGAAAGAACTAACTAACAATAATAATGAGACGTTTGAAGTCCACGCAGCATTTTTCATGCCTGATCTCAGCGGTTGTAAAGGAAGAAATCACTATTTACTGAGGGCCTCCTGTGTTTCCGGCCCACGAGGGGCCCTCACTCATGCTTTTTCATGAATGTACAGGAGGAGTAGCAGCAGGCCGATGTCGGTATGCCTGTCTTACCAACAGTGATGCTGAGGGTCAGAGCGACAGGAGAATGAGGTACCTGCTCTTCCTCCCCATTCACTGCCTTCCGAAGTGCCAGCTGCCAAGAGCTGCCTACCTTTCTCCATCCCTTCCTCAACTCATCTCTAATTCTAGAGTTGAATGAAAAAATGCCAGTTCTCAGAATCTAAAAACTGAGCTTATGTCTCACAAGTCTCTTTTGTTTCAACATGATTGGAATTAGTCTAAAACTGAGAAATTACCTAGGAACACTTGGACACATTTCACAGGCAAGATTCCAGTGTGGAAATCAAAGGCACATGGCTCTCATAGATTTGGGAAGTTGATGCACAATCCGGAAAAAACTGTGCTTCCGTGCTAAGAGATCTAGGGAGATATGAACACAGGCAGAGAGGAAGGGAATTAGCTACTCAAAATAGACAAAACGTAAAAAAGTAAAAATCATGCAGTGCACGGTGGCTACCAGAAACGAGGTGTGAGGGAAGAGATGAGAGTGCAAGGTTGATTTTAGGGACACAAAGAGCTATCTCACACTCCCAAAAAAATGCCCTGCCCGCCCAAACACAGTCACAGGTGCAAGACATTGCTCTAATGGGGAGAACACACATAGTGGTGTCAAAAAAACAAACTGAGCCCGAATGAAATAGATCAACGTTCCAGTCCAACATCTGTCTCTTATCAGTTGTGTGGATGTCTGAGAATCAAGTACCTTGTTCATCCTTGGTTTCACCATCCGTAGCAATATTACTTGCACTGCCTGTTTCATAAGGTTGCTGTGACATTAAAAAGAGAAAATGCACAATTACTAATTATCAAAATGAAAGTAAAAGAGGTGAGATTGTTCATTTTCACAAGTAGCTCACCAAACTCTGCAATAAGCTCCAATTTTAAAAAGACTTGAACAACTGATGACACAGTCAAACAAACACAATAGAACAGGGTCAAGAAAGCTTAGGAGGAGTGGAGAAAATGTTTTCTGAGAAAAAGTGTTTCTGGTCTAGAATAAAAGAATAAAAGATTTAAGTTTTGGAATAAGATAAATAAAAATGAAGAAGGAATAGGCTAGCTCAGGCAGGCAGTATTGTGTTAAAAATGACTAAGAAAAAGCAGAATGACTCAGGCTGTATGGGTCTTTGTCACTGGAATTGTTAAAGAAAACTAGATTCTTACTGATCAGAAATTTTGTAAAGGGAATGCTTGCATCATGTGAAATTGTATGAGATGTTCAGGAATATATAATTTAAATTGTCCTCTAACTTTAAGATTCAATGAAAGGTCACAAAGTAAGACAGGATCAATGTCAAAATGTGTTACCAGTGACCCAGATAAGAGTTTAGAAAAAAACTCAAGTTCACATTAAATATGCAGATGGATTAATAATGTTCCTCATGATGCTGAGAAATGGTCACTTGTACAGTATGTGGTACAACACAGGAAAAAAGGCAAGACAGTCCATCATTAACGGGTTGTATGATCCTGGGCAAGGTACTTCACCTAAGTAGGCCTTGGTCTCCTTACCTCTAGAAATAGGGGGTTGGACTCTTCAGGATAATCTCTAAGGTCACTCTAGCTCTGACAATCTAGAATTGTATTATTCCACAAAAGAGAGCTGACCAGAAAACAGAGCTGTTCCTGTGAATGAACTGAGTTCTCTACATATTGAAGAGTTGGTTACTCTGAATTTAGGGCACCACAGGGTTAGCAAATCTCTCTTTGAAAACAACAACAAAGAATTGGGCACAGGGAAAAATAAAATTGAGCTGAAAAGAAAAGATAATCATTTATAGCTTTGTTACCTCAAAGCAAAAGCAGACCGTGTTAACCATCATTACTTTTAATGCTGTCTTTAAAATTACAAGACCCTAAATTATAGAATGTTTTATAATCATAATCCCCTATAAATATTGCAAAGTTCCTTTCTTAACCATTGCCTTTTCATTTGACTCTAAGCTCCCCAGCCACATCCACCCCAAAGTTTGATTTCTCCTCTCTTTGCTGCTCATTTCCTCCTTCCCAAAATGCCCTTTCATAAAGGTCTGAGTCCATGATCTGTATTTCAGCACGTCTGCCAATACACTTCTACTCTGCCATGAGATGGGCACTTTTTTTCACTCACCCCAAAATCTGGTTCCTCTTTTCACATCACTTGGCCTTTGAGGAAATGGCCAAGGATAGTCCCAAGGCCTTATGGTCTAGATAGGGTGATGACAATCCAGGAAACTTCTTTGACTCCCTCCTGCCTCCCCAACCCTAGGCCCCCTCTGCCCTTTAGCATCAGGAAATCAAGTGCCTTCTCCTGGTACGAGTTTAGCTTCAGAAAGGTAACCCAGTGCAAGGTTCGGACAGGACATCGAGAGAGGAGCTAAGCAAGAAGTAAAAATCTATCGCTGAATTTCTTACTGGTGATAAAAGAGTATTAACAGAAGAGAGGGTAAAAAGGAAAGAAAGCTAACTTTGGTTGAATACCTACTATGTGCCAGGCACTGTGCTAAGCACTTTAAAGTCATTATTCCATATTCTAGTCACTCTAAAGTCATTATCCATTGAATCAGCATCATAATCCAGCATCTGCTATATGTGAACATGGTGTCAGACACTTTAAAGTCTTTATCCATTGACTCATCTCAATGCCCATTTCAAAAAGTGAAAGCACATAAGTTATTTCAGCAATACCATGCAGCTGATGACTGGCTAAAACAAGACTCAAACTCAGATCTTTCAGCCTCATGTCCAATTTTCCTTCTGTTATAGGTGCCTCCAAAGGAGAGCATTAAAGGAAAAATTAATGTTTCGTGGTTGTCCAGTGGAGGATGAGATAAACCTCCCACCCAGAATTGGTTGTTATTGAGATTGATGGTGCTACACATGTACCAAGATGGTAAGAAAAGATTAATGACTCATATAATGGAATGTTTTCGGATTAGCAGCACTGGCAGCCAAGCTGCTGGGGTAAGTAGCTGTGGTTTATATTGTGGTTATGGGCTGGGGCCTGGGTGAAGGCCCCTGTGCACACAGCCCGGGGATTGCATTTGTTTGAACTTCCCATGAGCGCAGATGCAGGTGCACCAGGCTTTCTTATCAGCTTGTCCAGATACGGGACAAGAGGGAAGGGGCAGGGGCAGAGCCTGGAAGCTGGCAGTGGACGCACCCCAGAAATGGAGACAGACTCTTTCTGTGTCATGGCAAATGAGCTCAATGTGTAGGCAATGAGCCCTGAGTCAACATTCAGAGAGATCACCCAGGCAGTGGTATTTTCCCTAGAACTCTTTTCCCTTATGCCCAAGCCAGAGTGACAGGCAGAGAAGCTGTGCGTGGTGATGACATGCCACAGAGCAGCACCTGTTTCATTCTCTGTGCCTAATGAGTCGACTCAGATGAAAGCACAACACTCCATCGTAAACAATAATCAACCCCAATCCATCAGGAGCCAAATCATATGTTTGTGTGCACTGAAAGGGCTTAAAGTACCCTCTCATGAGTGGTTGTGTGAAACATTCTCAGCCCAGTGAGCATGAGAACATCCCAAGAACCAGCTTCAAACCAAAAATTGAACTGATATTTATAGTGACCTTAATATATGCCAAGCACTTTAAATATAAAATTGTCTATCTACCTCCATAACCAGCACATGTGGCAGGTGATCCAATCCACATTTTATATACAGCAAAGCTCCGGTGGGGCTGCTGCAGGGCACACCTCTAGGGGGTGTTGTTTTCATTGTGGTCCACATGAATGGGATCCACTGGGGCTGTGCAGTGAGCAGCTGTCAGAGCTGTGCCCAGGGGCCCTGCTCAGAAAGGTGGAGTAACTTAGTCTAGATAACACACCTGGGCAATGGCTGTCTTGTCATTTGAATCTAAGTCTTCTGACTCCAAAGTCCATGTATTAGTTCTTCTGTAAGATATCAGAAATTGATTTTAAAAATGGCGAAAAGGAAGTTAGGGTGTGGGAGGTGGGCATATTTTTTGTAGTTGCTTTTCCTTAGAGTCTGTCCTCAGAGTTTTCAAAAAGAAAATTAGCTTGCAGTCTAGGACTCCCAAGTGGGGCAGTTGGCAAGCAGGACCTACAAGACTGTGAATTTTAAGGAGAAATTAACCAGGCGTTCCAGTCGGGTATTGGCCTTTTGTGTCTGGAATTCCTCAGTTCTGAGTTCAGAAGTCATTTTTGGTGAGGGGTTAAGGGGATCATGGGGCTCAGAAAGAATGAGAAAAGCTTATGAATATTCACTGTTTATAAACACTGATCAGACTTGGAGGAGAAGAGATCTAAAAAGAGGATTCTAAAGTGTTTGTTTGGATCTATACCCCACAAGGAAGTAGGAAAACTAACTCAAATAATGCTGGATGCAGGGAGACGGTACAACACACGGTTATGGTTGTGCACTGTGCTCGGTGCTATGAGGCATGCCTTGGGGAGTGAGACCCCGAGACAGCCCTCTGAGGAGTTGACAACTTAGAAAGAGCATGGAGGTGAACTTCAAGAGGGGACATTTGGAAAAGCGGCATGAGGAGGTGGCATTTGCATTGAGCCTTCATTCACTACTGTTAGTCCCTGAGGTTACAATGGTAAACAGGTCGGTGAGGTCCCTGCTTCCAGTGTGGAAGACGCAGGATCCTTACAAATGTAAGAGCACGCACAGCAGAAGAGAGCAAACAGAGAGACGGCAGTGTGAGAAGAAACTTGGCCCAACATTGCTGGCTTTGCATATGGAGGGAGAAGGCCATGAGTCAGGGAATGTGGGCCGCCTCTAAAAGCTGGAAGGGGCAAGGAAACAGGTTCTCCCATAGAGCCTCCAGAAGGAACACAGCCACATCCAAATGTCTATTTTAATTCAGGGAGACTCATTTCAGACTTCTGACCTACAGAACTGTAAGATGACAAAGTTTCATCGGTTGAAGCCACTACGTTTATGGAAATATATTACAGCAGCAATAGAAAACTAACACTGCAATTAATGCTAGCTGTTAGCACACCTAGTATAGGACAGAGTTCCAAAAAGAAGAAGGAAGATTCAGCAAGGGGAGAGAAAGGAGTCAGGAAAGAGGAGAAGAGAAGTTGCCTCTTGTTGGGAGTGAGAGGTTCCCATCGAGAAGCGAAGAGAAAGTGCAGGGTGTGTTTCGGAAGCAGCAAACGATGGCTTGGGCTTTGGTTAGGCCACACCTGAAGCTGGATTATAAAGCTGGACAAGTGCAGGGCCTGTAGTGCTGAGCTGAGATACTTGGGTGCAATTCTATATCCTGGGCTGACTGATATTCCAGGTAATCTGTGCCCATTGCAGTTTCCGTCTATCCGTTCCACTATCCCACCTTCTTTCCTTTCCTTTCAGAAGTTAATCTTTCAAGTAATATCTGTCTTTGCAAAGAAAACATAGGAAATCAAGAATATAATTTCTAGGCAGAGATTTCCGAGGAAGTCTGGTACCAGGATTGGGGACCACTAAAGGTTACACTGCAGCAGAAAATGACTTCACTTATGGGGAAGATGGACCCTGTATGAAAAGTGAGTGGGGTAGCTGTAGCTCACTGGCGAGAATTGACTTTATTACGACTGTGAAAAAAAAAACTATTTCCCTAGGCAAGTCATTTCTCTTGCCAATCTCATCTGTGAAATGGGAGTTGCAATCCTGTTCCTGCTTTCCTAGCAGACTGCTGACAAGATCAAAGGAGGTAACATGAGTGAAAGAACTTTGTAAGCAGAAAAGCACAATACATCTGCCACCAGCCCTCATTAGTCTGCAGGCTCCCCACAGCACAGAGTGGGAAGGTGTCAGTCCTCCCGAGGCCTCAGCGCTGTCTGCGCACAGGTTTGATCATCTGTACACACACCATACACCTTTCCCTTCATTTCTGTCTCTTCTTGTCTCCTAATTTTTTCTATTCCCATTCTAATCAACTGAACACTTTGATCACTATTTTGCCTTCTTGTTAAACAGATCTCTGAAATTCATTTATTTGCAAACTGGTTTTACAACTCAAATTGCTCATGCATAATGTTCAAGCATGTCAGAGAAAGCCTTAGGGATAGCATTCACCTGGGAAGTATCAACAGGCAGCAAGACTGTTCTTTGAAACCAGGAAGGTTTACTGGAATAAACATTCATTTTGGATTTTATTCTCCATTACAAGCAAAAAGGGGGGGAGGCATCAAAGTGTTAAGAGGCAATTTCATTGGTTACACACCAATACTAATTTCATGATTATTCCAGAAGATGACTGCTCCTAAAATTATACTTTAAAAGTAAGTTTCAAGGTTTTGATTTTTATTGAGTTCATCTTCCCTTTAAATGGGCTCATTTTGAGGATTAAGTTGGCTATTTGTAGACAATAAAAATACACTTTCAAACTATGCCTCCTCTGTTTTCTGATCTGAGGCCCTGAGTAGATGGCATGTTCACCCACTTCCAGCAGGACCAAACAGGTGAACTGAAGAGAGGGAAAGTGAGAAAGCCAAAGCTTAGCATGGAATCTGCCCATGTGGGCAGGGCAGACACTGGATTAACCTGTGCAGAGATGAATTCTGGAAACACATCCAGGCAGGGAAATGGCAGTCTCCAAAGAGTGTAGGCATATAGGGGACTTTATGCCACGCTCCCACACTTGACACTGAACTACTCAGATGGGTTGAACTCAGCACTGAGCATCAAAAAAGAAGGGGTCTGTCCAAGCAGAGCCAGTCATTTGTGATAGCCATGTTTTGGTCTATTCTTACCCACTGGGCACATCCTCCTGGCCCCCTTCAGATGCACACTGCCACCCCACTCTCTGACAAAAGTTGCCCTGGTAGGATGAACTGTATTAGTTATACCTCAAATTTAAACATAATGTGAAATCTGGAAAGATCTTTAATGATCATCCAGTTCAATATTCTCATTTCACCAAGCTCCAGAGAGTTCTGCAGGTGAGTTTCAGAGGCAAAGAGCCTTGACTCACAGAGCGCAGTCCATAGTAGTAGCCGATGTGTCAACTCTTTCTTTTTCTTTTTTTTTGCAGGGGAAGATTCGCCCTAAGCTAACATCTGTGTTGCCAGTCTTCCTCCTTTTGACTTCCTTCCTCTCCTCCACCAAAGCCCCATACATAGTTGTGCATAGTTGTAAATTCTTCTAGTTCTTCTGTGTGAGCTGCCACCACAGCATGACTACTGACGGATGAATGGTGTGGTTCTGCGCCCAGAATTGAACCCAGGCTGCCGAAACAGAGTGTGCTAAACTTTAACCACTAGGCCATCAGGGCTGGCTCAGTATCAACTCTCTCTGGGGCTTGGTTTCCTAAACCTCGTCTCACCATGTTAAAGGCAAGGCTTTCTACCCCAGAGAGGGAAAATTGGGAGTACAGGAGGTAAAAAACCTTCCAAGACCCCCCTAAAACAACCCCCCATACCCATCAAAGGCAATTCCCATGCACTGTTGCCAATCAATACAAATGGAGTAGGTCACTAGAAAGGTTTTCAAAATTGCATTAGAAAGCCGGAAATGATGTCATTTCTCAGCCTTCAGGATCTTCGTGGAAATCCCAAGAGGGCTCTTTTGCTAAACTGGTATGTGGCTTGCATCCCAGGTCTCTCTTTCATCTGTCACTCAGGATTCAGTTACGGTGGCATGGGCCCCTCTGGGCGAGAACACAGTCTCTGAGCTCAGGATCTAGGCTTGTTAATGAGACCTTTGATGTCTTGAGGAAAAAATTTTCAGCTGCTTGTTTCTGCTTTCATTGAACTCTCATGACAACCTGGCTCTCCTCTGTCTCCAACTACAGCCCTAAAGTGCTCCTGTTCCTAGTAGAGACACAGTGTCTGCATAGGCGAAGCAGTTAAATAAACAAATACATCACCCACCTTCATCACCACATCTCTGGCCATTATGTATGTTGTTTTCTTTACCAGGAAATATTTTCCCACACATTCCTCATCCTTCTCCCTTGTCTGCCTGGCAAACTTCCACCACAGCCACCTCAGCATTGAAGCCTTTCCTGCCCTGACTACCCAGGAAGACTTCTTTCCATGGAAGCCTTCCTTCGCACTCCCACCACAGCATGGGTAGTGTTGCCTCTCTGTATTGGCATTGATCCATGAGCTCCTTCGACATACAAATCTGGCCTTACTCATCACAGTATAGGGCCTGTCAGAGTGGGTACTTCATAAAGATTAATTGAGTTGAAGAATGAATGAATGAATGAGTGACTCAACTCTAAATGCACCTATAGACAGCTAAGACTGGCTGTCAGTATCTGTGAAAACTATGGATCCCACTGGTTTCAGAGATAATTTTGAGGAATGGACTCTTGGCCACACATCCAAAACTCCACCCAACAGACAAACACACGTACACACACACGCATGTAGTCACACATTTTTCAGAGCACTTTTAAAAATCTACACAGGTCTAGGTTAGAGGACATTAGAAGTGGAGCCTGAGGTCATTCTAATATAGTTTAAGAAACTGTGAATCAAGGAAGTGACATGGTTTGAGGAAAGTCACACAGCTAGAATTAACACATAATTTAGACAAACACTTAATACCGATATTACATATTCTATACAACAAAAATATTAACACTATAATGTAAAACAAATAGGCACATTGAAAAAGTAAATGATTGATGCTTACATTATAAATGTCATTGGAATCCAAAATATACTACAAAATATCACTTCCATGTTGCATAAAGTAAATGGCACCCCCTGACCTTGTGCAACACAGGGGTCCTGGAGACACCTAAGCTTTTCCTCCTTATCGAATCCTGCATTTATTTGGGGAAGGATATCTGAGATTGGGACACTGGAGTCCTGACTCCTAGGCCAGGGCTCTTCTACATAAAATCACTTTAACGAAGGACAAGCCTCTAATTCCATAAGGAGAGGAAAACATTTTAATTGTCAGTAACATGTACTTGACTTGATATATGATTTCTCTTTAGAATAAATTTGGATAAACAAGTAAAAAGAAAAAAAAAACTATGGTGCATTGCAAACATTACAGGATTTTGAGGCAGGAGACATTTCTCTGAGTAGCTGTATGAACCTTAAATAGGTCTTTTCTTAATCTTATAATTCTTAAGTATTAGTTTTCTTTTCTACAAAATGGGCATAATTTGTCATACCTCTTAGTTGTGATATCAGATTACAGATCAAAAAATTGATTGCCTAATACTCTGACAATTTTGTTGAAAGTGTCATCAATTCCAAGTCCTATGGCCCCTGTGCACAGCGGAGCAAAACCCTGCCCAGACTTTTGCACCATCGTCCCACCTTCCGGTGCTGCATCAGACAATGCTCCACTGCCATTCATGGGGTTCGTATGGCTGATTTTTTCAGAAGTAGGTGTCCACATCTTTCTTCCCAGTCTGTCTTAGTCTGAAAGCTCTGCTGAAACCTTTCACCATGGGTGACCCTGCTGGTATTTGAAATACTGGTGGCATAGCTTTCAGCATCACAGCAACCTGCAGCCACCACAGTATGACAACTGACAAACAGGTCGTGTGGTTCCCTGGCTTGGCAACGTATCCGGGCTGAGGCAGCAAGAGTACTGAATCTTAACCACTAGACCACCAGGGCTGGCTTGTGATGATTTACTATACGATTAATCACTCTTATTGTCGTGAAGAAACAAAAAATGAAGAGGGATGAGAAGGATGAAAGAAACAACAATGAGGACGCCACTGGTCCTTAAAGATGGCAGGAACTAGAGCGCAAGGAGAAGAGGATGGAAAGAGGGGCCAGCAGACAGGATGATTCCCTGCCCTCGTTATAGTACCTGCTGACGGGTGGGACAGGCACTCCTTAAGCAGTCTAATTTCTCCATCATCTCGGTGTCTGCTCTTTGGAGGAGACGTGATCTTGGCCTAGGGAAAGACAAGAATGACTGGAAGCTGCTCTATTATGTGGACCAGAGTACAGAAAGAGTTTAGTTGTCCAGCCTGGAATTCTGCTATCAGCCCGTCTCCAAATCCTCTGCACATCTGGGCCATGGACATGACTAGAGCTCTGTCCTCCCCTAGAGGAGGTAGGAAATGGAGGAAGATGGAAGGAAAGTTTCCAAAGCCCCTTGAAGCAAGGATCCTTCACCTAGAACCATAGAGGAGGAGGGAAGCTGGGCCTACTTCCCCTACACTGGGCCAGAAAAGAGCTTCATTTCCTCCAGGTGTCCTCAGGAGTCAGCATGAGTCATTTCTTCTTGGAAACCTCCTCTGCCATTTCAATGGCCAACCATATCCCTGCTCTGTGCACCTTTCATCTACCACAGGATTATCTCTATGCCAGTTCTCCCTTGGGGTGGTTTGGAAACCCTCTTTGCTTAAAGGTGATTTAGGGAATAATGAGAGGTGATTTTGCATGATCAGTGCAGGCAGCAGCGAACATTTGCACACGTTTGTGGTTTCTAAGCACTTTCATATCTTTTATCTCATTTAAGTTTCACAACAACCCACTGAGGATCCTGAATTCAAACACAGAGCTTGTCCAAGATCAAAGAACAGGGAAGTCTGACTCCAAATGCCCAGGTGCCCACTCCAATGCCCTGACTTATTTTTGACCTGCTCTTAGGAGAGGCCTAAGTCCTGTGAGTGACCTGGTCGAAAGGATAAATTCTGCCCTAAAGTTCAAGTGATGGGGACACCTGGAGACATTGAGAACTCTGCTCTAAAGGTCTCTTGTAGTCCATCCTTTTTCAGCCTAAAAAGCTGCAGGAACTACTTAAACGAAAATAGCCTTTTCTTTTAAGTTAGTAATGACCAGCTGCTATGAAAGCAGTTAATTGTAATTAACAATGTATGGTTAAGATGCTCTCCACTCGGTAACTAGCCAATAGCCAGGAATAAATGAGAACATAATTGATCAGTCATTCCACACCTGCAGGGTCAAGATTAGGTAATGCTACCTGAGACTTGTCAAAATGCTCTGAGAACCTGATCCACAGTTATTTCCAAAAACATAATGCAGAATGCTTTGTATGTATGTGTACGTAGCCTGTTTTCCATAGATATGGAAGTAGTAAACACCTGTTCAGAATTTCAGGTGAAGTGCTTCCGCCACTATTGACTTCAGGATAATGTAAAGCCCTAGATGGCTGCAGCCTGGGTTGCTCCTTAGACCCATCCAATCCTCCAAGTTCACAGGGAAGTGTCTTGCCCAGACTTATAAAGCAATTTAGTGGTAAAACCAGGATCGGAGCCCCAGGTTCCACATTCCAAGTCTCATATTCTTTCTGCTCCACTCTGACAGCATTCAGATTAACTCTCTGAAATCAATGCATTTTTAACTGAATATATCTTAAATCGAGAATCTGTAGTTGAACACTTTGTCTCCCTCAAAATCCTTACCATGTCATGATTTGCTCTGAAACCCAGGATAATCACAAGGCCAAACAAAGGGGGCTGAAGTCCTAAGAGGTGAGGAAAATAAATGCTGAACTTCATTCACATGTGTTTTAAAATATGAATGAAATGCAAAGCCAAGTCAGCTTCTAAGGTCACAGTATCATTAAGCAGTTACAAGAGTGAAGGAGATCTCCCCAGAAGTTTATAGACACCAAAAATCAACAGGAAACCTCTCTAGAGCAGGGAACTCAAGAAATTTCCTGATGTTGCTAGAGCTGGAGCAGGAGAAGAGGAAGGGCAAAGCATCAGCACCAGATGTACCCCAGCACGACCCAAGCAGCCGTCTAGAGCTTGGGAGAGTCCTCTTGCTTAATTCCTAAAGACCAGCATAGGGATATTGCTTTGTGTTAGCTTAGTTCTCTGCACCTTGCTAAGCACTTACTTATCTATTTATGTCATGTGATTTTTCAGCCCTCCTAGAGTTAGACAAGGCTATTGTGACTATCTCCTTCGTAAAAGTAAGGAGCTTTGAGATGGAACAGGCTGTCTTGGGAAGAATACTCAGCTGGAAGCCTGGAGGCATGAATGCCAAATCACAGGGTTGGATCCAGCCTGGATTTGGGGCAATCACGTAGCTTCACATCTTCATCTGCAAGGTCCCTGCTCCAAGAGTCAACGGCTCTGAGTACACAGTTATGACAGGATTGAGGAGAAAGTGATAGCCATCTTCCGCATGAAATTAACACATTTATAGTGAGAACTTTGAGATGCAAGCATTTCCTAAGGCATTGAGTAATAAACAGGTTTGTTTGACTTGAATTGGAGTGTGGCAGAAAGGTTGACTGTAGTCATGTGACTAGTTTCCATTCCACTTGAAACACGTACTACCTGAGTGGCTTTGAGCAAGTTCCTTGATATTTCTGAACCTCGCTTCTCCCACCTGTACTCCATCCACTTTATCACAGGGATCATTGGAGATTCTGACTGAAAATGTTCTGTAAAATATCAGCGCATCATATAAACATAAGGGATTAGTTCTGTTTTCCTGATGTTCGATTTTTCTTGCACCTTGTACGTACCATCTGCAGAAATGGTAGGCATCACAGGATACATCTGTTCCCATCATCAACCTCCAAAATGTGTGCTTTCTAGAGATCCTGGGAACATTTAGTGTAGGCTAAAAGAGTTAATACCCCCTTAGGTCCAGTTTATTCTGCCAGCTCCAGCTGCTGTAACCTGCGTTTTGTTGTATTGATAACACACTGTTTTATATTATGTAAATGTGCATGCTCTTTGCAAACTGACGGTAATTACAAGCCTAAAAAATCACTGCAGTGGTCCTGTCTCCTGGGCGTGCATCATATCAGGAGTTTGGTTACTGACCTTTTCATTTGTCTGAACAAATAAAAAGAAAATTGTTGACTTTGTTTTTTAAAGATTTACTTGCCTTCCTCTCAAGATAAATTACATAAATAAAAATAAGAGGTGCTTGGTTTCTGGTGTGTTTTGGAATTTCACCCTACTCGAGGCTATTTTCCTTCCAGGACTCCAGCTGTTTAACAGTTTTTCTGCCATCAGAGAATGAAATTTGTATTTAAGATGCTATCTTCTGTAAGCTTAGTGCTGGAGAGTGAATCTGCTTAAATTTACCATTGAAAGTAATTTCTCCTCTCATGAATTTCCCTACAATTCTCCTGTTGAGACTGGGCTGGTTTTATTTACCTTCGTTTTTAAATGCTCTACTAATTTCTAAATAAACTTCGCTTCATATGCACTACAGTACTCAGGTGGACCTTAACAATAAGCTGGAAATACATGTAACACGGGTTATTAATCAATTGAGTCTGCTGTGATTAGATAATTAATAAAAGGAAAGGTACTTGACAAAAGAGATAGATTTTTAATTTTTAACGCCTTGTGAATTAGTGAGTAGAATTTTAATGGGCAACTCAGCTTCCCACTGTTGGATTTGGCACAGAAGAAGAAAAGCAGCTACCCCGTGCTTCGGAGGCAGCACAGGAATCTGGGACAGACGTGGCCTGGGAACCAGGGGACCCAGGTTCTAAAGAGTGACCCAAAGCAAGTCATTGAACACTTCTGGCCCTCGGCTTACCTATGTATACATCAGGAGGCACCTGCTGTGGCTCATATCCCTTGGTCTCAAATTGCTTGATATCGGAGACTAATAAAATTCCACATACACCCAAAGAAGGGCAGGGAGATGAGATAGGGTTGCCAATTTTTATTTCTCCAAATAAAGCCAAGAAAACACCATTTGAATTCTAAAAACATGGAGTAATAAAAATATTAGGGAAAAAAATCAGTGCTTTAAATTTAATATAATGGAGTTTCTGAAAAAATTACTAGTTTTTTTTCTCACATGTTGAGGACTGAGGAAAATTTCCTCATGCATCAGAACCAAAATAGGACCTGTACCTGGGAACTTTCAGGCTGAGCATCTCTAAATAGCATTAGAATACTGAAATTCTTTGAAATTTCATAATACTAGCAGATCTGAAAGATCCCTTTTTGCTCTAAAATTCTGTGGCACTTTATAATTTGAGGTGCTGCAAATCCATATTTTTCTTTCAGTATAGACTCTTTTAAAAATGGATTTCCTTTACCGAGTGTTCTGTTTACAGAAGGTTGATAACATCAGCTTTAAATGTGAAGGCCGGCTCATATTTTTACCATATCAGTCAAATGATCAATGCCTTTCCTCTCAGGCAAAGGAACCTAAAAGTTTTCAGCACATTTGCACTACAAGCACTCTGCCATTATACCTGGAAGTTTTATTTCTCTTTTTAAAACGTGCTTGACGCCACTACAGTAGTGCCCCCTTATCCACGGGAGAAATGTTCCAAGACCCCCAGGGGCTGCCTGAAAACTCAGCCGGTACGGAACCCTATACATACAATGTTTTTTCCTATATGTACATACCTATGACAAAGTTTGATTTATAAGTTAGGCACAGTGAGAGATTAACAAAAAAACTAGTAATAAAACAGAACAATGATAACAATGTCCTACAATAAAAGTTACCAAAGATCTTAGCAACCTCAGCGTAAGATCTTTTTCTTTCCTTATTATGTTGAGAACTTTCAACTTTGCACTTGAAGGAAGATCTTTATGGTTCTCTTTGGTGTATTCGAATTGCCAGCATCCCTACTTTTGCATTGGGGCCATAACTAAGTAAAATAAGGGTTACTTGAATGCAAGCACATGATACTGCGACAATAGATCTGATAAGGGAAAAGGCTAAGTGACTAACCCGAGGGTAGCGGATACAGGTGGATACACTGGACAAAGGGATGATTCACGTCCTATGTGGGACGCAGCAAGATTTCTTCATGCTACTTAGAAAGGTGTGCATTTAAAACTTATGAATTGTTTATTTCTGGAATTTTCCATTTAATATTTTTGGACAGCATGTAACTGAAACTACAGAAAGTGAAACCACGGGTAAGTGGGGACTATGGTATGTTCTCTTAAGAGTTAACTTATTTTATTCTTTATTTTTTTAATTGTTTACTTATTTATTTTTTGGTGAGGAAGATTGTCCCCGAGCTAACCTCTGTTGTCAATCTTTCTCTTTTTGCTTGAGGAAGATTGTCACTGAGCTAACATCTGTGCCAATCTCCTTCCACTTTATGTGGGACTGCTGCCTCAGTAGGACTTGATGAGCCGTCTGTGGGTCTGTGCCCGGGATCTGAACTTGCAAACCCTGGGCCACCAAAGTGGAGCACGCAAACTTAACCATGATGCCACCAGGCTGGCCCCAGTTTTTATTTGTAATGTGATATTTGTATAGAAATACCATATATTAGCAAACTATGAAATTTCATGTATTTTCTACAAAGTCAAAAAAAGAAAATGACAACTTATTGCCTTGCATTAAAGTTCCATTCCCTCGTGCTGTTCTCAGTAAAATAGGGATAAAGAGACTGTGCTCTCCCATAACTTGAGGCACTCCGAGGCTCACCCGAGAGTTGTCTGAAGTTCTTTTGTGATCCAAAGAGTTTTAAATTATCTCCATTTTGTAAAAATTGCTTAAAATCATAAGTAACTCTGAAATCATTTGTTAAAAAGAGTGCATGGCATTACAATATTATGATATTTTATAAATATTAACTAGATCAATTTTAAAATAACTCATCAAGCATTCTTGGAAGGAAGAACAGGACTGAGGTTCTTTTATCCTTAAGTTTGTAAAAAATAAATTTGTTGCATGAGGGGAATGCTCCGAAGATCTAAGTTTACAGAAGAATGTAGAATATTTCAAGAACTATTAAATCAAATGAGTCAAAGTAACATAGAACATAAATGAACACCACAGTAGGCAAATGTGACAGAAAATTCATGCTACATGGATTCACGACGTCACCATTCTAGTGACCTACGTATTTCTTAGTGCTTGCCTTAAATTAAGATATCCCAGAAAAATGACAGCATCTAATAAAGAAGATTAAATCTCTTTTTACTTTTCTTAGAAACTGAGAAAATAGAAGCATTTTTTGTTTCACTTTGGAAAAAAATGACCCAGGATTACAGAATATTAATACAGCAGAGAGGGGTAAGAAATTCAGAAATTGTCCAGTCTGGGAGCCAAGTGTACGCCACCCTGAGTGACTGGCAATCCTGCTTTAAATTTGGAGGAGAAGAATGGCAAAGATTCCTCCGAACCTACCAGAAGAGAGTCATGAACTTGTGTTTCATTTATATGGTAGATTTTTTTTATTTTTATAATGTACAGAAACTGTACCTGACACAAAGTTACTGTGGCAAAGATGACACAGAGAGCAGGCAGATTATTACAATGAAATGTGATACTTTCCATGGTAGGGGAAACATGGCACCCTTTGAAGGCACATGTCAGGAGCATCTGACCTAATCCAGAGCATCAGGGAAGCCTGGTTGGAGGAATTACCCTAAAATCTGACCTTTGGAAAGTCTTAGCTAGGAAAAAGATTGCTGGTAAGGTATTCCAAGAAGCAGAGAAGAAAACATGCAAAGGCAGAGAGGATCATAGATGTGCAAATACTAAATGCCACTCAAAATGCCCAAAATAAAGAGTAAGAGAGAAGTTGGGGCCACGTAGCCAAGGGTTGGGTACTAAAACTGCTGTTTAGTAAACAAGAATTAAAAACCGCTGTTTAGTAAACAAGATATCTGCTACAGCTACTCATTCTTTATTCTGGGAGAGTAACACAATTCACCTCCAGAGCAACTGATTTTTTGTTTAGGAAAACATTTTGATGGATCTATTGCTTGAGAAAGGAGAGGAACAGGAACAGGGGTTGTAGCCTGATGTGGGAAGGGAAGATAAATAAGCAAGAGAGCTGAATTGCTCTCTATGAAAGATAGAACTTCCGGTTTCCGTGGACAGCCAAGGTGAAGGAGCAGATGAGGGCAATTAAAACACAGAGTAAGACAGTGAGAGGCGAGGAGAATCTTCTAATAGAGAGAGAGGAGAGAAATGGGGAGTGAGGTCAAATAACTTTCATGACAGTGATAACTAATGTGTAGTTCAAGTTATTCCAAGTACTGTAATGTAATCCCTAATTGCCACCCACCCCAACTTCAGTAAATGTCAGTTACAGCCTTGTATTAAAGTTACCTTGGAAGAAAAAAAAAAAAACAGGAGCAGGCCCTCCAGAATGAAGCCTAAAATGCAGGAACTATCAGGCAGGCATATTAGGTGAGAAGTAGAACAATCAGGAATTCAGGGAGGAAAAGGAATCAGACGACTAGAAAAATCCTAAGCCTCCAAGAACAGAGAAATAAGAAGGAAGACAGGTTTCCAGTGGAACGGGAGTTTAAGCCACGCTGCTTAAATGTTAAATTGACAGTGTGATTCCAGAATGTTAGATGCCTTGGGCCCCCCACATGGCAGGCACTCAGGTTTCTCACATCAAGGAGTTTGGACTAAATCCTAATGGAAATGTAAAGCCAGTGAGAGATTTCTAGTAGGTGAGAAACACTATTCTGAGTAAATCATAGGCAGAATCGAGTCTGCTAGGAAGCATTGAAGAGAATAGATGGGCGTAGCGAAACTAGGGGCAGGAAGATTTGTCTTAGAGTCATTGCAGCGAGCCAAGTAAAAGGTGGCAGCAGCAAAATCTCTGTGTGGGCCTCGGGGGGTGGCTGTAGAGATTTTACAGATAACAGAAATGTGACCTTATGAGTCTGCATCTGTTGAAGAACCAGGAATGATCTGTGTTTAAGGCAGCTAGGTGGATGTTGGTGCCATTTACTGAAATAGGAAACAGGAGGCAGAGAAGGTTTGGGAGGTAGTAAGAAAATCCCATTTTTGACATGTTGGGTTATGATGCCTATGAGACAGCCAAGGGAGATTATGTAATAAGTAGCTAGTTGAATACGTAACTCAGGAGCGCAGAGGACAGGCTGACATCGAGAATAAAGATCTAGGAGTATCACCAGATATAAATAAAATTAAACAAATAAAAACAAAACTAAACCAAGAAAATGTATGAGATTCCTGAAAAGGGTATATGGAGTATGAAGGAAAAAAGGTCTGGAAGATACAACTCCAGAATTAAAAAAAAATAAATAAAAGAAGCATAGAAAGAGTAGCCTGAATAAGATTCTGAGAAAAACGAGTCAAAGGAAAGAAGAAAACAAGAGTATACATTCAAGGCAAAGGACTTGAGAGTTTCAAAACTGAGAATTTCAAACACACATTAAAGGGAACATCATGACACCACGGCGTTGCCAGCACCTTAGAAGCTATTCATGAACCTCACCCCCTCGCAGTCCTTCCCTCCCCACATTTTTCTACTTGTCTCCCCTGTTTTGCGTTTATTTTGTTTTCCTTCTCACTCCCTTTGGGTTGATCGCTTTTCTCCCTGCATTTTTTTCTTCCACTGGTTACATACTCTATTGCAGTTATATTAGTGGTTTCCTAAAAATTGCAATTTGCATGCCTAAATTACCAAAGTCTAAAATTAATCACTACCAGTACCATCCTCTCAGACATTCAAGAGCCCTCCTGACCTGTGTGCTGTGTAAGATATGCTTTATAAGGTGTTACTGCATATCATTTTAGTTATGCTTCCATGATATATCTTATCTTTTTACTTTCAACCTACCTATATTGTTATGTTTTAAGTGAAGTTCTTGCACACGGCATATAGTTGGGTCGTGTTTTTTAGCCACTCTGCTAATCTGTCTTTTAATTGGTATATTTAGACCATTCACATTTAAAGTAATGATTGATACGATGGGGCATAAGTCTGTTCTTTTATCATTTGCATTCTGTTTGTTCTGTTTTTCATCCCTCTATCCCCATTTTCTTGCCTTTTATGGGTTACCTGAATATGTTTTAAATTTCATTTTGATTTATCTACAGTGTTTTTGAATATACCGCCTTGAATAGTATTTTCAGTGGTTACTCTGGGTATTACAATATACCTACACAACATATTAGAGTCTCTGCTATCAACATCTTACCACTTCAAGCAAAATGTCGAAATCTTAGTTCCATATAGGTCCCTTTACTCACCCCACTTTTAAAATGTAAATGACAATTCTTTCCTCTACATATATTGGCACCACATTAGACAATGTTATAACTTTTGCTTCAACCATCAAATGTAACTTTTAAAAAACCATTACAAAAGGATAACTTTTTACATTTATCTCTAGTTTTGCATGTTTCATTGGTCTTCCTTTCTTCCAGAGGCCAGTCTCTTCTTCCTTTCTTTCCTGTTTAGAGAATTGAGAATTTATGTTAGTCATTCTCTAAAGGTGGTTCTGCTAGCAACAAATTCTCAGTTTTCCTTCCTCTGAGAATGTTCGTATCTTCCCTTCATTCCTGAAGGATATTTCTGCTCCATACAAATCCAGAATTGATAGTTCTTTGAGCTATTTAGTGCCACTTCCTTCTGGCTTCCGTGGTTTCAGAAGAGAAATTCACTGCTGTTTAAATTGTTGTTCCCCTGTAGCTTACGCATTGTTTCTCTCTAGCCTCTTAACAACCAGTTACATGTGCAGTGGTCCTATTTCCAAATAAAAAAGTCACATTCGGAAGTATTCGGGGCTGGGACCTCAGTATTTGAATTTGGAGAGGGAGATACAATTCAACCCGTAATACTTACCATGTCAGCTCTTTAAAGATTTAAAGATACTTCAAGTGTCTTATCCAAATTTTGTCATTATTCCAGTGGTACGAGTGATTTCAATACATTTTATTGAAAATAAAACTTGATTAGTGTTGGTTAATTCATTCATTCAATCATTTATTCATTTAATCCACAAACTTCAGCTCTCACACTGTGCCAGGCAGTGATGATAAAAATACAAATTACATATCGTGGCAACAGCCAAGAATTTATAGCCCATTATGGGTGGGGGAAAAAAGCATATACGCATGTAGCTATAACGCAAGTTTGAACAAGTTCAGATCCATAAGGGTGGGAAAAGAATGCGCTTTGGTGATTTGGAGGAGGGAGAGTATTTCCATATTAAAGTGAATAAAGAAAAGCTTTACAGAGAGAGTAGCGTGAAAGCGACATCTGGAAGAATAGGTAGGATTTGAACACATGCATGCGAGAAGAAAAGGGGACTCCTACCAGAAGAGCTTGAACAAAGGCAAAGAGATGGGAAATGTCTGATGTGCACAAGGAATAGAGGATTCTGTTTGCTGCTTTTTTTCATAAATGCTGAGCATGCCACCCAAAAAGTTTGAAAATTTTTGCAGAGGAGAGATAAGGTGTTAGTTTATCAGCAAGAATGAGGCAGACTTTAGAATTAATCAGACCTCCGTCTGAATCTTGGCTCCTACACTTGACAGCTGTATGCTCTTAACTTCCCTGAGTCAGTTTCCTCATTACCTACCCAACAGGTGATTGCAAGACAATAAGAAATGAATGCAAAATACTCAGCATTCTTCCTGTTATTTCCTCAATAGCGACAGGCACAAGCAAGACCACTGTGTGTGGTTATGCTATTTGTGTGCTTCACAAAGTTTCCTGGTCTATTGGCAAGCAGGGGCTGCAACCCACCCCTTCTACCTGCCAAGCTCGTGTCCTGGCTCAGGGCTCATGCACCTCAAGGAAGGGATGCCTGCTTCTCCTCAGCAAGGCATCCTCCCCTTGCCTAGCAGTCTACCAATATAGAGGGGGCACTTTATGATTCATATAAAAGAGCAATAAAGATTAGCCATAGCTCTGAGCATAGGGTGGGTACGTTGCAAAGCCAAACACAGTCATGTGCATCTGAACGAAGGGGATGTGTTCTGAGGAATGAATCGTTAGGCAATTTTGTCATTGTGCAAACATTACAGAATATATTTACACATACCTAGATGGTATAGCCTCCCACATACCTAGGCTATATGGTACTAATCTTCTGGGACCACCATTGTATATGCAGCCCATCGCCAATCAAACACACTTATGTGGTGCATGACTGTAGATTATTGTTTCTAATTGACTTCATAAAAGCTTTCATGATAAAGGCCAAGGTACCTAACGGCTTTTTTCTAAATACCTGTGAGTTTTGGTCACAATCTATGTTTTTTTCTGATTGAGAATATCATGAAAACTTATCTTATACAATTTCTTTTTGGTGCAATCCTAGAATCTGATACAAAATACAAGAAGCAAAAGACAACTTTGAAATCAAGCCTCAGCATTCTGCGACTGCAACAAGAAAAACGAAGAGGACTATAATAAGGCGTGCACAAATTTGAATGGTGCTGACGTGCAATTTATAGAGAAATGTGATCATTACAACTGTTTGATTAGGTAATTATAATTAATAACGCTATGTGGTTTAGCTAATCTCAGTATGATTAAGGAAATAAATGGTCAAAACTGCCGAGTTACACCTGAAAGGCAGAAGAGGTGTAAGCGTGATTGAAATATTAGTAGGAAGTTTTACTTAAGGATAGAAGTGTTGGCTTCCATGGAGCCTTCCTCACCATCTCTCCAGTCTGTCTTAATCTCTCCCACTTCTGAATCTTTATGACACTGTCGCATCATGGAGAAGAATTAAAATTACCTGAAGTCCAATTCAGACTGAATACCCGCAAGCTGTGCAACCACAGGCAAGTTATTTAACCTCTCTCAGCGTCAATTACATCTTAGATTGGCCTGCTGTGAGGATTAAATGAGAATGTATGTAAACCACTAAGCACGAGTGCCTGCCATGATGATCGCTCAATAATTAGCAGCTATTAATATGACCTGATTCTTTTTTACTAATTTCTCTTCTATATTATTCTTGTTTGCACAACTGTAATGATCGTAACCTCGTCTAACCACCCAGAACCCACTGCTATTTCCAAAGCTTATGCTGAAATCACTGTCAGAATCACAAGGACTGGGCCCAGGTTTCAATTCCTAATGGTGTCAGTGTTACACAGAGTAGCTATAATAAATATTTGCATAGGAGAAACAGGGTAACAGAGAGGGAGCAAGAGAGGAAAAGAGAAGGAAACAGAGATATTAAAACAGGTAAACACTTCAAAGTTACCAAAAAAATGAAAGTAGGGTTATACGGATCATTAAAGACCTTTGATTGAGGGGGTCAACCTGGTGGCCAAGCGGTTAGTACACGTGCTGCATTTCTGCTGCCCAGGGTTGGCCAGTTTGGATCCATGGCGCAGACTTAAGCTCCATTATCAAGCCATGCTGTGATGCGTCCCACATACAAATAGAGGAAGATGGGCACAGATGTTAGCTCAGGGCCAATCTTCCTCAGCAAAAGAAGACGGAGATTGGCCATGGATGTTGGCTCAGGGATAATCCTCCTAAAAGAGAAAAAAAAAAAAAAGATCTTCAAAAGAAAGAAGACCTTTGATTGAAGAAAACCTGGGAAAGCTGCTACATAGACACATCAGCCTCTAATAATTCACTTGCCGCAATGTATGTAGATTAATGTTTGGCACATATGCTTCCTTAAGTTGCAACATATATTTTCCATCAAAGATAAATTCAGAAATAATTAAAATCTGTGCGAGGGGCTGGACCCATGGCCGAGTGGTTAAGTTTGTGTGCTCCGCTTTGTGGCCCAGGGTTTCGCCAGTTTGGATCCTGGGCACGGACATGGCACTGCTCATCAAGCCATGCTGAGGCGGCATCCCACATGCCACAACCCGAGGCACTCACAACTAGAATATACAACTATGTACTGGGGGGCTTTGAGGAGAAGAGGAAGAAAAAAAAGGAAGATTGGCAACAGATGTTAGCTCAGGTGCCAATCTTTAAAAAAAAATCTGTGGGCAATCATTTTAACGTATGCAATATGGTCTACTGTGTACTCATGATCAGCCACAAAAAATTGAAGGCAATTGCTGATAGTGTTTGTCTGCACAGTTTTCAACAGTAGCAGAGACTTACATGATAAGCTAGAAAAGTGATGAAATATACATCATTGTCTGCCCTGAAGTTTACGCTTCTAATTTACCACCTCACAGCGGAACTTAAAGGACAAACATATCTTTCCTTCTGATTTGAAAGCTAATTTATTTTGAATTTATCTGATACAAAGAGAAAACAATTTCAATTTTCACCATGAACTAGTTTCCTGGACCTGCAATCGAAGACAACAATTCTTTATTTTTTTTCAGGAAGATTAGCCCTGAGCTAACATCTGCCAATCCTCCTCTTTTTGATGAGGAAGACTGGCCCTGAGCTAACATCTGTGCCCATCTTCCTCTACTTTATATGTGGGATGCCTGCCACAGCATGGCTTGACAAGCGGTGCCACGTCTGCACCCAGGATCTGAATCCGTGAACCCCGGGCCACCGAAGTGGAACATGCACACTTAACCACTGAGCCACCAGGCTGGCCCCAAGACAACAATTCTTAGGATAAGCCAATGTGGATAGTACTGAAGAGCACAGCTTTAGGAGTCAGACCTATGTTGAAATCCTGGATCCACTATGTACTGATTACATAGAGTGAAAATTATGATGCCAGCTGGGTGGTTATGAGGATTAAATGAGATATGCATGACTCGCAGCATGGTGTCTGGCATGTTGTAGCATCCAGTAACAGTAACGATTGTTCTGCCACCAAAATTATCAATTATGGTGAGAGCATTCAGATAAGTGATGCTAAAGGCAGGCTTTAAACGGGAATATTAACAAAAATAAAATGCCAAGACAATTGTTAGAATATGAGCTCCTGGAGGGAGGGCTGTTTGTCTACTTTGTTTACTGCTGTATCTCCTGAGCTAGGACAGTCTCTGACACACAGCAAGGGCTTAATAACTATTTGTTGAATTAATAACTATTTGTTGAACTAATAAAGAGCTCTAGGAAATTACATTCCAACAGAGGACCTTCCAGCACTGGGAAAATATCATGGTGTCCATTTTTCTCCTCCATCCTCCCAGCATGCTCTCTGCCGAGGAACTGATGAGTTTAGTCATGGTTGTGAAGTAAGAGCCGACCCTGCAGCTTAAAGCTTTTCAAACATGAGAAAGAATTTCCTTTACGGTAAAATCTCTCCAGTCAGGGATATCTCACGTTTCTTTAGTCACCTAAATGGAAATAATTTTAGTCCTATTGGATAGAAAGTGATGTGAGGGCCGAGAGCAAAGAACGTGGATACAGGAAATTTGGCTCTGGTCTCAAGCCTGCCATTCACTAGCTGTGTGACCTTGCGGTCACCACAATAACCACCCACTAGTTAACTCAAGGATCTGTGTGTGTTATAAGAAGTCACAGATGGGGCTGGCCCGTGGCCAAGTGGTTAAGTTCGTGTGTTCTGCTTCGGCGGTTTGGATCCTGAGCACGGCCCCAGCATCGCGCATCAAGCCATGCTGAGAAGGTGTCCCACATAACACAATCAGAAGGACCTGCAACCAGAATATGCAACTATATACTGGGGAGCTTGGGGAAGAAGAAGAAAAAACAAACAAACAGAAGATTGGTGACAGACGTTAGCTCAGGTGCCAAGCTTTAAAAAAACAAAAAAGTCAGAGATGTATTCAGCAAGAAAGGTAAATAAAGTTATGAAATAGTCAGTGAGGTTTCCTCCCCAGTAAATTCTAAAAAGTCCTCATTTGTCTACACCACAAGATTCCTTCAAAGATCAAATAAAAGCACTTGGAAATGATCAGTAGACAAAAATATGATGTTTTTATCTGTCCAGGAAAATGCTGCTTTATTCCAGTAATAGCTACAGCTAATTGTAAAGAATTTTTAAAACCATTCAAAAAGAAGAGATTGAAATGCTTGAAGTAGTAAAGAAGCAAACTAAAAAAACAAAAATAGCTGCTATTAAATGATAACATTTTAAAAACATATTTTATTTTAGAATGCTTTCTTAGGAATATCATTTTAAAATTGAGTTGTTGCAGGGGCCTGGCCTGTTGGCATAGTGGTTAAGTTTACAAGCTCCACTTTGGCAGCCCAGGGTTTGCAGGTTCGAATCCTGGGCATGGACCTATGCTCTGCTCCTTAAGCCAGGCTGTGGTGGCATCCCACATACAAAATAGAGGAAGATTAGCATAGATGTCAGCTCAGTGACGATCTTCCTCACACACACACACACACACACAAAATTTGAGTTGTTGCAGCAGCTAATGTTTTGTGTTTGGGCTCTAATAACAATATACAAAAGAATCTTTCTGCACACTTTTTTAGCCAATACTGGAGAAAAAAAAAATGTTGATGGGAGAAGAGAGGGGGAGGTCAGTTTATTCTGATTCTGAGCGTTGTCTATAAAAGAGATTATAAGCATAGGCTATTCCTATTAATGTTTTTGTCTCTAAAAACGAAAATAAATAATTTATAGAAAGAGTTCAAAACATCTTGTGTTAGAGGAAAAACTAGCTGACAAATATGCTGAATTCAGAAAATAATGTAAATACTCAGCGGATCAACAGGGCTGAGCCCTCCTCCTTGATATCACCCTTCAGAGCTCAATAGCTCCTGCCTTCGAGGTTGCCTGGCCCAACTGATTCAACAAAGTTTAACAAATATTCCAGAACACTGAGATTTACTTTTTCAAAAGAGGGGAAGCAGGAAACAAAGCTTGACGGATCTGGGCAGACTGTATCAGGAAATGATATCAAAGCTGGGGGCTGGCCCCATGGCCGAGGGGTTAAGTTCACGCGCACCACTTCTGTGGTCCAGGGTTTCGCCATTTCGGATCCTGGGCACGGACATGGCACTGCTCATCAGGCCATGCTGAGGCAGCGTCCCACATGTCACAACTAGAAGGACCCACGACTGAAATATACAACTATGTACTAGGGGGATTTGGAGAGAAGAAGAAGGAAAAGAAAAAAGATTGGCACCAGATGTTAGCTCAGGTGCTAATCTTTAAAAAAAAGAAAAAGAAAAAATAATTTAAAAAAAAAAGGTATCAAAGCAGGAAAGTCCTCAGAGCTGTTCCCGGAGGCCCTGGAACATCTGCACAGGAGATAGGACAGTCTCCTGAGTGGAAAGGCTGGACTGAATATAACAAAAGCTCATTCACCACAACTCTCAACAGCGATTTTTCCTGGGTAAAATTGGGATATCTTTGAGTATATATGTTTGCTTTTCTATATTTTCCAAATCTATAGTAAACCATAAGTTCTTGTCATAGCAAAATAGCAAATAAAAATGTTAAATTTCAAAAATTTATCCCAGTGATATTGATGAGATCTTAGCATGAAGGACTCTATTTTTCAATTTCAAGAACTCTTCATCTTCTTAGAAATTAATTAATTCCATAAATTAATTTCGCGGCGCTATTGTTTACTCAGTAAACCTCCTGCCCCCTCCAGCTCCCACTGTAGCTCCTTGAAGAATTGATTAGGCTGCCTGGCTGTTTTTTGAGGAACTATTTAAACATTATCTAAATGTGTAGGCAACACTTTGCTGCCATCTGCTTCTAATGAAGACAATAATGATGAAGATCACAGCATTGTGGGTTAAGACTCCATAAAAATGCATATGTGTTTAGAAAGCTGTGGATATTAATTTAGGTCACAGCTTTGGTAGAATGAGAGAAGTGTTTTAACATCATCTTTATGCTTCTGCTTTTAAGGATTTCTATTTCTCTTCTAGGCATGCTGGGCATATATTTGGATGCCAAGGACTTCCCCTCTATCCTACTGGGCTTAAGCCTTGAATGTAATTTCAAAGAACTGACAGTCAATAGGGATCAATGTAACAGTTTTATTAATCTTAGACATTGCATAAGACCCACCGATGTAGAGTTTCCTAATAGAGTTGGTTTGGGGACTATTACTTGGGCCTGAGGACAAATGGGACCTGTCATGGTAATGGGACCTGTCATGGTAATGGGACCTGCAGGCAGGCTTTATTACATTTTCCCATCCAGCTGAAAAGCTGCAGTGGAACAGAGGATGGGTATAGTGTTATCACATTGCGACAGAAAGCAGAAAAGAATTCACTTCCCTTTTAGGGATTCTCCAGGCAAGCAAAGAGAGAGAGAGGAGCATGACTTTCCCACAGCCAGATTAGTAGGGACCCAAGAAAACTACTAGAGAGAAAAGCTGAAATTGCTCACTGCAATATCCCCCACTCAGGGGGAAGACAGTAGAGTCTTCTTCGGCACAGGAAGAAAAGGTTGGGTGTTTCTCCCTCCTCTCCCCGACTTTTGTTTTCTCCTAACCCATTGGGTTCAAAGGCCAAGACTTTGGTCAGTTGGGAGTATTGCTCTACTCAGGGGAAAAGACCATCAGAGCATCAAGGGGTCCTGCTTCTGTCCATGTGCACAGACCTACGACTATGACCTGGGCAGTTCAGCTCTTGCCCTCAGAGGCCCTGGGAAAGAACTAGAACAGGACATTAGTTAAATTAGCATCACAAACACAAACACACTGCATCCTCGGCCAAAATTTCATCACCTATTCTATTTCTCATTTCACAGTATACTCAGCCACATTATCCAAATATTACCTAACAAGATAAACAACCAACAGTAATATTAAAAAATGCCTCAAATTTGAATGTGGATCCCCTCATTGTCACATTCCAAGAGAGGAAGTAAAATAAAAACTAAAATCCCCTGTGCCTTGTAAATTAACATTGAGAGAACTGAAGTCAAATTTTCTCACTCTGTGTGTTAGGCAGAATAATGCTTTCCCCACCCCAAGATGTCCATCAGTCCTAACCCCTGGAACTTGTGAACACGTTGCTTTGCACGGCAAAGGGGAATCAAGGTTGCAGATAGAATTAGGGTTGCTAATCAGTTTACTTTAAAATAGGGAGATTATCCTGGATTATCTGGGTGGATCTGATGTAATAATAAGGATCCATAAAGGGGGAAGAGAGAGGCAGAGTGGAGGTCAGAACCAGAGAGATGGCAGCATGAGGGGGACTTGGCCTAATGTTGCTGGCTTTGAAGATGGAGGGAAGGGGCCATGGCCAAGGAATGTGAGCAGCCTCTTGAAGCTGCAAAAGACAAGGAAACAGACTTTCCTCTACTACTTCAAGAAGGCCAGCTTGCCAAGACCTTAATTTTAGCCCAGTGAAATTAGCTAATTAATTACACTAATGTTCATTTTGTACTTAGAGAGCCATAAGATCATAAATTTGTGTTGTTTTAAGCCATTACATTGGTAGTAGTTTCTTACAGCAGTCTAGAAACTAATATACTCCCTACTTCCTTGTTCTGTTTTCTCAGCGAGACGTGTCTCTCAGAGGGAGTTTACATTCTTCGGCGGAAGTTGCATCCTGAGCCACCTTCTGCTGGAGTGGGTACAGCTTCTAGCCCTCCAAAACTGAATTAGTGCAGCTCCAAGTTACTCATGATTGCCATTTTCCCAGAGTCAGTCAGAAAGAGATATAAGAATATCGTAGAACCAAACTCATGCCAACAAAATTTAGATAGCACAAGCAAACCCCCGGCTCTAGCGAAGTGACCACACAGAGGTCTGGGTTTCCAGACCCTAGTACATGGTTCAGAGAGCGACCCAGGCTCACAGTGCCACCTCCAGCCACAAACCCTAACAGAGGCCGAGGGCTGGCTGAGAAAATATTTCGGGTTTCAGTTCTGCTGGATGCTGGTCTCTTTGTCCCAGGAGTCCCATTCTAAAATTAGTCAGGAGAGAAATTCTACTGAGAAGTGAGAGGTTAATAGTGACCTTCTGACTTCTTGGGGGAAAAAAATCCATCTATCAGGCAGCCTCTGCTCTCTAGGAGTGACATTTGGGACCAAGCTAACTTACAAGATTTAGACAGTTACAATTAAACACTCCCTCTTAGGATCTGGCTCTCTCAAATTCCACCTCCATTTTGAACTCTGTGTTCCAGAACTCAACCCTGAACTGTGTAGACTATCTAGTGACATCATCTCTTGTGAGAAATTTTCCTCCCATTTATCATATCTGTAACAGGCAATTCTCCAAACCAACTTCACGGCCTTGCTTTCTCTGTGCTGTTATCCACCCCCAACAAGGCATATTTTATTCCTGTGTATTCGTGGCTATTACTCTTGAGTTACACAGGCGTAGGAAGCTTATGTCTTAAGGGTAGCCCTCCACTTCCCTACATTTGTCTCAGTTTAAAATTACCTTCAGCAAATTCATGAACTTCCAAAAGCATGTGTACCTCCGGGGCCCAGAGAGAATCAATATGCCCTAGACCATGTGCTTTCCCTGCAATCTTCCTATCGATACCTCACCTTTTGAATTTTCCAGACCTTAACTAACCTGTTCTGTTTTCCTAGCAGCAAAATTTCTTTCTTTTCTCCTTTTTCTATCACAGAGGGGTAAGTCTCCGAGTGCTCTGGTTCCTCTATTTTTCTCCCCTTCCTTCTCAGCAGGCCAAGTGGAGTTTAAAAAACTTTACCCTACTTTCTAAGTTGCTTCTCTTTCTTCTCAGCCGTGTGCGGAGCTCACCCTGTTTGCTGGATCGCTGCGCCTCGCTTCCTTTCTCTTTGCTCTCGGGCCAAGTGCACACACACCTGCAGATTCTATCCTGTGCTGTCCCCAGCCTCAGAGATACAAATTCAGGCAGCTCAGGGCTGCCAAAAATAAATGCAGCCCACCACCCAGGAGACTCTTCTCAGCAGTCTACAGCAAATCCAGGCCGAGTTTCAACTGTGTTGACCTTTCTGGCTGAAATTTAGGATGTTATCTGTCCTAAATCTCTCTACTACATAACTGCCCTAGCCATGTTCCTTCATTGCACCTGCTATACCTATTTCCACAAGTATCTGTGTTATTTTGAAAACTAAGTAAGTATTGCTATGTTGATATTTCCTTAGCAAAATCAGAACAAATCGCATGCCATGTGCTCAGGTGTCTGTCCCAGGTTTTAGGCTACCTCTCATTTGCTCTCATGATGGACACCTCACCTCCTGCTGCTGGGAGGGTCTCTCAATAATGTCCAACACAGTCTCGCTCTGGGACCATTCTTGTTCACTCTAAGAATGTACTGCTTAACGTGGCTGAAATTTAAGGTAGAAATCCAGTCTTTGCTCTAGTAATCACGAAATCATAGCCTTTGTTTTTGGTTCTTCCTTTAAAAGCAGTTAAATACGGGTGCACATCTTTTTCCATTCATATCCGTGTTCTCCGAGTTCTCAGTCTTTGGATTAAGAAAATTCCTCTCTTGTTCATGTCCATTGACAAATCTTCCTTCAGTTTTTCTTAACCTTTTCTACTGCTCCTCGCTGACTTGACAATAAAAACTTTTTTTTTCCAAACGAATTAAACTCAACTCCTAAAAACAGTCTGTTCCAGACATAGGATGTTTTAATGCTTTTTCCATTTAATAGGCTGTCTGTCTCAATCCACCAGGACGACACGTTGTTGATAAAGGAGGAAGTCTTATTCCCTTTTATCTGTTAATTGATTAAAAATGCAACATTTCTCTGTAATTGATTTCAGTATGGGACTCTGAAAACCCACATCCACGTTGAGGGCCGAGGAAGGGAAGAATCTAGAACTGACTTGAAACCCTGGGGATAGGAATGATTTCAAGTCTTCACAGTTCCCTCTTCTCCTGGGTGAAATTCAAAACAAAACTGAGATAGAATTTGGGAAAGCTGATCTAGCACACACTGTCAGAGCCAAAAACATCACACATTAATGTTCTGGATGTACAATTTAGTTGCTTTTTGCAAGTTAAAGTCTCAGTAATATCACGTCTGCCTGTCACTACAAAACCACACACAACCTACTGCAACCTTCTAGGCCAAAGCTTGGCATGGCAGCTCATATGGGCAAACACTCAGATTCTCCATAAGAAAGGTAACTTTCTTCTCAAAGGGCACAAAGAGTACGAGGAGATGTTTGATGCCCAAATCCTTCTATTCACCCCTCTTGCTGTCTTCCTATTCAGAATCTGGTGAATAGAAATATCAATGGTAAACTGAGACTGGAGACGGCTACTTGGGCCTGGACCCGACCGAGTATCCCATCTAAGCGAAGCAGCTGGACCCCCAGGCAGGCCCACCTTGACTTATACGCCTAGTCTTAGACTGAAAAGCCAGAGCAGGGGGCCTCCCCACAATGGGAATAGGAACAACACAGATGAGTTTAATCCATAAAAAGAAAGCAAAGGAGAACCCACTGAGTCTGCACCCTGAAGACACTGGGCAGCGGTTGAACACAGAGCTCAGGGGCCATGGTTGGGACCAACAGGATGGTCTGGGCCCCCCTCCCCTTGTCTCACTCCAAGTCCTTGAAGAGTCAGCTCCTTCCCAGGCAGCCTGGGTCTCCCAGAGGATCCTTGATTGGGCCCCAGAACAAAGAGTGGCCCCTGTGGCTGCAGCCCTCCCCTGTCCTGAGGCGCAGGCCAAAGCTTGATGCACCCCGTCTCCAAGTCCAGGATCTGCCCTTGGAGCTGAGCATCTGCCTCCACAGAGCCCTCCAGCCATAGATCAAAGAGGCAGCAGCCCCAACCCCTGCCACTCTCCTTTCCTACCTCATAAGTTTATTTAAAAACTCAAAGAAAAAAAAACTTACTACTTCATGAGGCTGCCAGGGCAAGAGAATTTGGGCCTAAAATAGTGGTTCTTCAGTGTGGTCCCTGGTCAGGAAGCATCGTCATCACCTGGAAACTTAGAAACACAAGATCATTGGACCACAACCCAGAACCACACACACAGATCTTCCGGGGGCGGGACTTAGCAGCCTTTGGTGTCACACACCCTCTAGGTGATTCTTATGCACACCAAAATTTGAGAACCACCAGACTAAACAAGGTCGTAACTACACTAACAAGATTAGCTACTTGTCCGCAAGTGGGGAGGAGAAAAGAAGCAGAGAAAGAAAGAAACCCACTCCAAGGCTTTTTCTTCATGGAGAGAGAGAAACTGAATTGTGTGGTGGATATCATAAATTTTCCTTTCTCTTAGATGATTTTGCAACAACATAAAAAAATGAGAAATAGTCACTAAGAACCAATTCTGAATTACTGAATTTGTCTTCTCACTGCTGTCTACCCTCCTCATTGCTACCAAGGTTATTTTTCTAAATCAAGTCTAGTTTCCCACCTTTCTCAAAGAGGGTGGTTAGCTCCCTATTTCTAATGGAGTAAAGCCTAAACTATCAGGCATAGAAAAATAAGGCCAGTCATCAACTTGCTTCAAATCACCCTTCCAGTCTAAAAGCTCATATTAAATTCTATGCATCAAATGGAGTAGGCAGCTTTGAATAAAGAAACAGAAGAGAGTCTCCATTCTCTACAATAGTCTCCTGTATCAGAAGGCCCCAGGGAGCAGGTTAGCAATGCAAATGTTCAGATACATCCCCAGAGAATCAGGTGCATGGGCCCTGGAACAGGACCTATCCATCTGCATTTGTCAAGGGCCTCAGATCAGCGGGCTGCAGGTGTCTGTAGATCACGTGCTGAGAAATTCTGCTCTACATCTTTAATACTGTGTGATGCCTGGCAAGTGCCTAGACTTTAAGCATGCCTATTAAGCTAGCGCCTATCAACTACTGAGAGGTGCCACAGTAATAGTTTCCATTTTCAGATATTTCCATTTGATGAAATCCTCTAACCTCCCTCATCAAATCATCCTAACATCTTACAGCACACAAATATTATTTATTTTGTCCTTTTAAAACACCAATAAGGACAAATAGTTTCTACATCATTTTGACTGTGATGTCTAGTACTTAAATGTCTTAAAACTTGAAAGGCAGGAACACCAGAGCTAGCACGGCGCTCCACATGAAGGAATGGTCAGTAGGATTCCAGACACATCCCAAGACCTGCTCTCATTAATGTCTTCATTTGAGCTCCTTTCCTAATCAGGGCTTCCACGTCTACCTTCAGATGGCTGTTCGGGGCTGCTCAGCCAAAGGGCAGCCATGATCACTCCTTCTGTAATTTTGCCATTTAAGTTTTTTTTTCCCTCTGCAAAGTCTCAGAACAAATAGATTCCGTTTGCATGAATAATGCACCATGCTCCCAGGCACAGAGGAGAAGTCGAAGTCTGCAGAGCTACAAAAGGAAACTTAACCAAGAGCCATTTCCAATGCTTTGCCTGCATCAAAGAGCTTAGGGCCCATTTGGGAAAATCTTTCTCTTTTTGGTTAAAGTTTTGAAATTCCTTCCTTTTTACTCCTAGCTTTTTAAATACCACTTCATCAAGTCAAGCATGCACTTTCTGGTAATGGATTGGGAGTCAAAAGCCCCGATTCTAGTTCTAGGTTTACTACTAGTGGCTGCATGACTTTAGATAAAACACTAGACCCCTCTAAGACTCAGTTTCCTCATCAGCAAAATGGGCCAGGTGGGGAGAAGAATTGGGTGGTCCCTAAAATCCTTGTGCTCTAAGTAGTGCAGAAGGGGGATACGAAATGCTACATTCAAATCCAGACAGTAGGAAACAGATTCCACTCTAATGAGGACGCTCTTACTCCTAGATATTTCACTACTCTGACCATACTTTCAAGCTTAGATACTTGCAGATGCGAGATTATAAGAGATGAGGAAGAGGCACGTAATGAAATCAGAGATACTTAATTGCCTGAGTAAATGTTTTTAAGGATTGCCATTTCACATGTTGCGCAGGAGTCGGGGGAGTACATGTTATCGAGTCCTTACACTTCTCGTTCTCATTTCAAGAAAGAATTTTGAGGTTTATCCCAGCGCTGGAAACTCTGTTAGCCTGGGATAAAAATACAGTCATGAATTAAAACACCCTGGAGTCAGTGGTCACTGACAAAGTGTATAAAGATTTGACTATTTCTCCTGTTAAGGGCAGATTGGAAGACAACATATGGAAACTGTTTCATTTTACTTTACCAGGCTAAACTAAGGTAGGTAATTAAGATTCACTGCCTAATTAACTTAGAATGACCATACAGAGAGTAACATATTCTGTCACTTTTTAAATATCAAGGTTTATCCATATAGAAAAACAAAATTATATATAATGGAAGGTCTCACTGTTTGTTCATGTTATATTGTTAATGATGCCCCATCCTTTTAGGATTACAGAATATCTGTGCTGTGCCCTCTGTTTACAAAGAACGGACAAACGGGTCCCAGAAGTTAATGACTGTGGTGTGACAGCTAGTTGGTGACAAAGACAGGTCTCAAAGAAGCCCTCATGGTAGATTAGTGCTTTTTCAAATTAGTCATTGAAAGGATTCGTTTTTATTAAGAGAATTATTTCTATTTTATTGTTCATGGTTTATTGAGCAATTTGGGATCAAGGGCATCTTTGACATTGGGAACTGATGGAGTACGGATAAAAAGAAAGGAGAGAGATTCCTTTTTTTCAAATGTACTCAAGTACCATTTATCTATTTTTCACAATCTACCAACAAGGCAAGCTAAGCCCCAGCTCCTTTCTTCATAAAAAGACTGAAAAAGGCACAGCTCAGAAATAAATTCAGCCATAACATGTGTTGCCCAGGGTTTGTTGGGCTCTGAGCAATTTGTGACACGGCAGAGCAGGATAAGCAGTGCTTTTGTGCACTGCTCCCTGGATGCTGTGGGAGGCCTGGCCCTAGAGTGAAGTTCCAGAGCCCGAGGGTGCATGAGCAGGGGAGCTGCCCAGAGGGACCAGGGCACAAAGGGTCAAGGGATGGAGCAGAAGCTGATAAACTCGCTTGAGCGATCAGCTGTGAGGAGTGTGCTCCAGCCAGTAACAGAAGACAAAGTCCAAAGGCCAGAAGCAAGGTGGATCCTGGGGAATATGAGAAATGTGAAAAATTCAAGTTCATCACTCAGCCCAGGTCTAGACTATCCATGGTTTATTTACAACCTCCTGGCCCTCGAGGTTTGCCGCTGAGTGAATGGATAGATGGACAGCGGCAGATTCTAAGAATAGTGTTTCCTTTGCCCCTTTTCCAGCAGAGTGGGACAAATCACGTCACAGTATTGGCAGGAACGGGAATCACTGTGGAATCTCTACCAAGCAGGGTGATCATTAGACTCGTCCTCCTGAGAAAGAATATCTCATGGGACTCCTTGTGTTTTAATGTTTTAAAATCAAAACCTCACCCCCAGGAAGGGATAGGGAAAGGGGTTCCCGAAATAACAAATGCCTGAACATGACTGAGCTCAGACATTGGAGAGAGAGCTATGTTTGAAAACTAAGAGTTAACTGGTAAAGCTAACAATGTTTGTATTTTGACCAGATAGCACGAGAGAACAACATATAATAGCGCCAGCAGTGGACCCAGTTCTGACCTGGGTCAGCCCTCGGTGCCCCGCTCCCAACAGCTCAAGCCTTCTTTTGGAGAGACCAGCCCACCACCAGCTCCACAGGATCCAGCATTCCTAACTTCTCATGCCAACAAGTGGCAGCATTACCACTGGCCTGCCTCAGCCCAAATCTCTGCAAAGTGACCTTTAATTCAAAGTGCCCTTGCCAGGTTGCCTGTCACCTCTCCCCTAAACACAACACTGGGGAGTGGGCAGCCCCAAATTGCAGACACAAATGATGATGTCCTGGGTCTGCAGCCATGGCGGGAGGGGGACTTGGACTAATTACTGTGTTTGAAGACAACTCATCAGGGTCACCTCCTTCACAACCACCAGCACCTCTTTGTCAAGCGGAAATGAATCCCCCCCTCCTCCTACCCTCACCCTCAAGACCCTGTACAGGGAAGAGGAAGACACTTCAGGGGAGGGCTGACTAGTTGTTAGAGCATTCACTCATTATTGACGGGAGGGTGTGTGGTGGGAGAGAGATTGCGCATTTGTATTCTAGAGATAGAACAGACATAGCAAATGCTTTCCATTACCGCAAAGGGGGCACCTCTGTTTCAGAACGAACAAATTAATTAATGGATGAATGGATTAATTATGTTTATAGGAGATTTGTCCTGCGTTAAAGGCCCTATCAGGACACATTGGTCTTGACTTTAACCATTCCTGTTTCTGCAAGAAGTAACTTTAGCGCTGCCAGCTACTGCCAGCTTTAGCTGTGACCTCAGAAAAGGCTGATCAGATGCTAGCTGCTTTGATCTGAGCCATCCACTAGGGACACAGAAGGTCAAGCCTGCAGCCCACAGACCCTGTAAGAGACTCTGACGAGCTCATCCTGTATTGCCGATGCTGGGACTCAATGCCGAAAGCAGTTTTGTGGCTACTGGGAAGGGGCACGATGGGTGGAGAGCATGTCCTGTCTTGGCCACCAGGAGACCCAGGCTCGAATGCACAACCCCATTTACTGCCTGTGGGAACTCAATGGGAAAGCGGGAGAGATTTGTCCTTCGTTTTTCATTCTCAAAACTTAGCCCAGTGTAGGAACTCAACAAAGCGAAGAGGAGTGAAGAGAGAGCCAGGGAGGGAGGGACTGCCCTCCCTCATGAACTTGTCGTGGTGACATCACAGGGAGAAGCAGCACACAGGCTTTGTGGACTGCATGCTGCTATATAAGTTTAAGAGTTCTGTGAGATAAATGTTAGCCCCCAAATGCCACAATCTGAAGGTTAGTAAAAAAACCTTGATGGTCGCTTCTGGAAGGATTCATGCAAGATTTTCCTGTATGGAACAAGACTTAGTTTCCCCGGTACATGTGCTGGGTCACAGACCCCTTCTTCGGAACATGAGGGGTTGATTCCCTTGGACTCTCAGTGCCAGGCTCTAGTGAGAAGCAAACCTCTTGGTGCCACAGCATGTTCACAGGTCACCTGTTTACATCGTCAGGAATAAACAGAGGTGGTGGCATGGGATTGAGGTCCAGGATGGGACTGTGACAGGATGGGAGGGAAAAGGGAGCTATGTCCTGGCAGTGGGATGCAATGCCAGGCCAGGGGTACCCCTGCCTAACTGCACTCACACCTTCAGTTAATCTTCAGAGAGACACACGTTCTTAACCATCTATTAGGGTTCAGGGAGTATGGTTGAGTGGACAAGAGAACAGGTTCTGAAGACAGACTGCCTAAGTTCAAACCCTGGCTTTGTTTCTCCCTGGATCCAAACCTCGACACTCAACTTCTTGACGGCCATGGAGATGATAAGAGTACCTACGTTGTTAGCTTGTTGATAAGGCACTGAGGATGGTAACAGCCACATAGCAAACGTTTGGTAGCCTTTTACTCTCATGACTCCCTCCAGGTGTGCCTGGGTCAAAGGCTTGAATTAAAATAGAACAATTATAATGGAACAGGCACTGGTCAAGACAAATAATATCTCATTTAATCGCGTATATCTCAGTCTTCACAATGAGGCTGTGAGGAAGGAGCATTTTCCTATGACAGATATGAAAACTGAAGTTATGACTGGTGTTCAAGATGGAACAGCTGATGAGCACTCCAGTCTGGAATTAACCCAAGTCCACTTCTTGGAAAACAGCACAAGCAAGACTGCGTTTGCTAACACAGATATCACCCAAAACAGGAGGATCCGTGCAGACAACACAGTGGTTTTTGAAGAGGTCTAAGCCTGACGCCAACAGCCCTGGGAAACAAAATAGTCAGTAGATGGAGAGAGAACACATTACCAAAACCACAGAGGCGTGGAAAAGACCTCCAGCTCGGTCACGAGGCATAGAAGCTACAGGCAGAGAGTTCTTAGACAGGGAAATTTAAAATGTTGCTCCAAATCTTTAATGAAAGATAAAAGCTGAAAGCTCAAAGATCCTCTATTTAAAAGTGACCTTCAGATTTTACCCAATTGAGTGAGAAAAATATCCAACTCAAAACCCTCAAAATATCTAGGAATGTCAGATTCTAGTATTTGTGCTGAAAGTCGAGTAATGAGGGATCAGATCTTTAAGGAAGGTTTGATGAATTCTGCGAAGTCCAGGCCTAAGAGCAATGCCCCAGCGAGGATTCTCTCCCCCTTCTCAAACCTCTGATGACATGGCCAGAGACTGCCTCGGGGAGTTTGAGGGAAGTCTGAGAAAGGGGAAGCGGGATGCAGCAGAGATGCGTCACTAAACCTATCTGTATTTCTCACGAACTTCCCTAGCGAAGCGCTCTGCCATGCCAAAGGGAGAAGATATTTTCATCCCCTGTTTTATAGACTTGCTGGACTCATAGAGAGCTGATGTGGGGAATGCCACTCTCCTGCCTCCCAATTCTGCTGGACAAGCACAAATTATTATGTGCTTTAATTTAATTTCTTTTAATAGGAGGAAGAACATTGCCAATAATGTATATGATGGTGCTTTGTAAGAAATAAAAATAAAGCCTTATACAAATGTATAAGGAATGATGGTGATCATGGTTATAAAGACAAACATTATGCAGCAAAGGAAAACAAAACCTAAATTTTAACAACAGAAGAATAATTAAGTAAACTCTGGCTTATCTATATGATAGAAGGCTAGACAGCCAGTAAAAGTCATTTTATGAAGAACTTTATATAATGAAAGGAAATGTCTGTGAAATAATGTTATATGAAAATCATACATTGTTTGCCTTCAGGTAAGCTAGATGGGTGGATGCACAGATGGATGGATGGAGCAGAGACAATGAGAGGGAAGGAAGAAAATTACAGTAATACATAAATAAGATTTACCTCAGAGTGGGTGTACCATGGATGAGTTTTATTTTGTCTTTTATTTTGATTTCTTTAATTCTACCCTGTCTTGTTCTAAAAGCAATTTAAAGTTGTTTACAGCATACATACAAGGTAAAATTAAATTTGAGAGAACGTAAGCTGGAAGGAATAAATATAAGAAAGATAAGATATTGCCAACAGTGTGGCTGGTCTGCGGAATGCCTTGGGTGAAGCCCTACACATTAGATAGAGATCGGCCACAAATTCACCCCTAAGCTTTTTAGTCACCAAAACAGAGAGGGAGACGTGTAGAGGCAGATGACGTGGCGCATGAAGATAAAACAAAGCATTAGCAGGAAAAGAAAGCAAAATGATTCCACTTAAGGAAGATAGGAAAGAAAGTTCTCCCATGGTTCTCTGCTCAAGAGGACACTGTGGAAGGTGGTGAACCCTCTGGTGCCCTCTGTGACCCAGTGGGTGGCCCACAGAGGATCCCAGTAGCCTCTGTGTAAGCTGAGGGCAGAGGGCCAAAATGCAAGTAAGAAGAACAGCTAGCACGTAGGGAGCGTTACTAATTCCCAGGCTCTGTGCTCCATCACTCGCACACACGTGCTCATCTAATCCTCACACAGCCCGGCTGTGTATCATCATCATGCCCTATAGACCCAGAAATGGGTTTAGAGAATAGCTCAAATTCAATGAGCTGGCAAGTGGCAGGGCCAGCATTCTGATTCCACTTGTCCAACACCATTCACCATCATGCTCTGTTGCTTCCCAGCCTAGAAAAAGAAGCAATGTTCCGGGTTCTGTACAGGCCAGTGGCACAATGCCAAAAAGCAGTTCAGTGAAAACAACTCTAGATGGGATCCTTTTTCTCTTCATGTTTTTTAGTATTTCTAAGCTTTGGCCAATGATTATGTCTACTTATAAATTATCCACCCTCTTGGATTCCCTGCACCACTCCTCAAGCCCGCCTGACTTTCAAATTGACTTTAAGAGTTCTTGAGGTACTCCTTTCTCTCTCCCTGATAAGGGACCTCCTTCTCCTCCGGGAAGCAGAGAATCACCTTGTTTTGTTAGTAACCTCATCCTCAACCTGCAGCCTCTATGTTCAAATGTAAAGTTCAACAACGAGCTCTTTCTGCGAGGTGGGTTCTCAGAGCGAACTTCAGTGCACTGTGAACACATTACTGAGCCCTTCTCTGCCTCATTTCGTTGCCTCACTTGTTGCACTGAACCCTCACCACATCCCTTTGACTGTGTGCTCTGTTAGACCCAATGGGCAGAGGAGGATACTGAGTCCCAGGAATTTTAAACGACATTAAACTGACCAAAACAACATTTACTAGAACTGGTAATGTTGACTGGAGATAAAGGCCCTCATACATTCACAGGTGGAGCATAAACAAGAATAGCCTTCATTCTCCAGGCCTGTTTTATAAGCACGCCAACAGTGCCGACAGCATACAGAGCCTTTGTCCCAGAAATTCCACCTGAGTAGATTATTCTAAGGAGACAAGTATAAATGAGGGCAAAATTTAGCTAGTAGGATGTTTCCTAGCACTGGTTATAACAAGGCAAGACTGGAAACCAAATGTCTAAAAATAAGAGTATTTAGACAAATTGGGATCTATCCTTATAATGAAATAGCACGCATCCATGGAAAAGCTATGTTGTAGAACAAACTATATTTATTGACTTAAAATTATTTTTGTTTCTAATGTATTTAAAATAAGAAAACTTGGTTATGAAACTATTTGTGTAACAGGATTTCATTTCTTAAATAAACATTGTGATATTGCGTGTAAGAAAAAAATTCAGAAGAATGTAAAGATAAACTATAAAATGCTAATAGTTATTTCTAGGAGTAGAGTATTACCAGTGGCCTTTAACTTGTTCTTTTGCATATACATATTTTTAAAATTTATCTATAGTGAAAAAGAAAAAGGAATTTTCAAACAAAACAGGCAAAACATACCAAATCCTCAGTTTTGCATTTCTGTCTACATGGGAGAAAAGAACGAAGATATCGATAAAAAAAAACTACTGATAAAGCCAAGTCAGAATATTCTTCTACGTTTGTCTGTGGCATTGCCATGGGCAGAGCTAAAGCTTCAAAAATCCTTCACCTCCGGTGGGCGTTGATGGAAGACGCTCGTGGAAGTGCGGAGCTGTCACTTGCAGCATGCCAAGCTAGGGATGTCAATAAAAGTAACCCAAAGCTTTTTATTTTAATGCTTTCAAGTTCAGATTTAGAGCCATGGCTACAAGGAGAGGGACATCAACCCAATTTTTATAATGTTCGTACGAAATTTCCTTTCACTCAGACCTTCCCCATCTTTGATTTCACAAGGACACACCTACCCCAATGGATGCAGCAGTGGTTATTACAGCTTTCATGGAGGCAGAAAGCACTCGGTAATCAAAGAAAATTCTGCTCCCACATGAATAAACGCAGTTTGGACTTGTCTATCAGTAAAAGACCTCTAAGGACTAGAAGACGTAAATGAGAATAATTTTAGTTCTAAACTGTTTTTAAAATATGTTCTAGCATGTTTAAAAGCAGAGTGATCTAATGTACATCAGCAACGCTTTTGCTTGAAAGCTGCTTCCATGTGTTACTAAATAGAAAGATGGATCCTGGCCTTTTATCTAGAATAGCATCTAAGAAAATGAATGTTTTCATTTGGCCAAACTTCCGTCCTCTAAGAAAGATGTATTGCGTGCCTACTAGAAAAAACAAAGATGACCACATTCTGCTGCAGTGGCTTTCAAATAACAGAAAGCCACTAGACACTCCCTCACCATGTTTCAGCTAGACAAGTCACCAAGTAACTTCTGAGCTTCCATATAAAATGTCAAGGAGTTTCAAGGCTTAAAAATGTTAGAAAGCCACTGTCCAAAGGGCAGTCCTAAGGATACAAGGCCCCTCAATGTCTCAGCCTTGGCTTTCCTCTCTCCATGCTTTCCACTACCACTTGGAGGATTTTCATGTCCTGATATACATCTTGCTCTTTCATGGCTCCAGGACTTTTCACGTTCAGCCCTTTCTGCTGGAACCACCTTCCTATCCTTGACTACCTGGGAGCTGCTGACTCACTTGCTCAGACATCTCCCACTCAGTGAAGCATTCAATGGGCACGGCCAGCCCTTTCCACCTTCCTCAGCAAGGTCAACCACTCCATTGTCTGCAGTACTTCCTGCACCTTACAGAGGATGCACTATATGAGTCACACGCTTAGCTAGAATTTACGACATTTACATCTTCTCTACCTAATGTGAGACTTTTAAGAGCAATAATATAGGTCATATATCTCTTTTTGACTCCAGCCTTAACATAGTCCTCTTCTCAAAAGTAAGGACTTAGTAAAACTTGGCTGACCTGGACCAAAAGACTATGTCAAGTCATCAAAGCTAGTGATAAAAAGGGAAAAGGGAAGATGGAGGAGGAAGAGAAGATGGAGACAGTGGGAGAGTCAGGAGAAGAGCGAGAGAGAGGGGACTTCGGGGTGAAATGCTCAAGAGTGTGATAGTTTTAGGATTTAAAATCTGATTTTCCTTGCCAAAATTTTCTTCTTGTATTACATCTATTGTTTAATTGACATCAAAAGTAGACGAGCAAGTAGGACAGTAATATTAAAATTTGTATTTTTCTAGAAGAAAGTGCAGTGTTTGGGAATAAGTAGGCTGAGAACAGCAAGGCACTCTTCCAAGTGTGGGGGACTGGAATTGGCCATCCCAAAATATGTCTCTTTGGCATGAGGATTATTTGGGGCTGATTACTTTAAAAAAAACTGCAGACAAGAATGAAACTCTGAAAAGTAGGATTTACTTACCCTTTGTTAAGAGACATTTACATTTGTAAAGGAAATCTCCATCTGTAAAGGTGTCTCCCTCTCTGTACCAGGAAGAAGGCCAGATGACCTTATCTCTAGAAAATCTTAATCAATGCGGAAGGCAAGGACTTAAATCTGCATAATAACCTTACCCTTGTTTACTGTACTTTTTGGTAACCTCCTATGATGGACTCCCCTCATCCCCAACATCCTCCTTTGTCTTTAGCTGAGGGTGGTATTTAAGGGGAGAACCTCCAACATTTTGGTGAGTTGCTCAGTTTTCCTGAGCCTCTCCTGTGTATACATATTATAAAGCTTTGTTTAATTTTCTCCTGTTATTCTGTCTCATGTGAATTTAATCCGTTCTCCGGCCAGAAGAACCCAGAGCGGGTAGAGGAAATGTCTTCCTCCCCTACACAAGTATGGCGATAAGAGTGTTTTAACAACCTATGCTTGAGAAATTACTATATCTAAATATCTTTGTCCACTTTGCCTTCAAAAAACTCTATGACTACATTTCTCTAAGCATGTTTCATAGAAAGGGTAGCAGGAGAGAAAAAGATCAAATAATTTCCTGCTCAAAAAAATTCAGGAAACATTAAGTTAAATAAAAATTGTTTTCATGCAATACTAGTCAGGTCTTTAAAATACTTTTATGCATTTTGAAGCCCTTGGAGAATGTAGAATTTCCCAAACTCAGTTAACTGTAGAGTCCCTTTTTGACAGTGCATCCCCTGGAACTAGTGTTCCTTGAAACACATCTAAGAAAATAAAGTCCTACATAGCAAGTAGCACATAGTAAGATATCATTCCTCTTTATTTATAGAGGGCACTGATGCTAAAGAAATGTTCTCAAGAGTATATGGCGAGTAAGAGTAAGGATTCCAAGCCAAGTACCAGAGACAACTGTTCACTGTGATTCCTAATCACTGAATCTAACGCAAGTTAGATCTTGGGAATGTTTATTTTGGCCTGAATTAAATGTCACAAGTCAGGATTAAGTGTGAAACTTTTAGACCCCCAAGGCTTTATCTATAGAGTCTCATATTCACAGATGGTCCTGAAACCGGCCTAATATAATGGGGATCTCAAAGCCAGAGCCAAGCCCTAAGGCTAGGCTATGAGGCTAAGTAATCACACATAGATGGAGGAACGACATGCCCATGTGGTGACATGAGTAGTGCACAATAATGCCCCCTGCCCCACCATATAATAGCACTGTTAAATTGTACATTTTGATAGATTTCAATGGAAATGCACAGCAGTTTGCGAGCATCTAGATACTAGCATAGATGATATTATTAGATTACCAAACAGATCTGAAAGAAGAAAGATATTCACATTATAATTTAACTCCTTTTGTCCATCAACATCACCGAAAATGAAATTATCTGGTCACAATCTTCCTCATAAAACAGTAATCTCATAAAACAGAAGTTAGTTGAAGGTACAACCTCCTTTGTAGTGTTATGCCTATTTTTTCGCCACTGAATCACTATAGATTCATATAATCCACTTTCCAAGTTGTATTCAAGGCACACCCTAAGCATTAGCGCTGTCAGAAACAGGCACTATTTTAGAAAAAGCACTAAAACACGGATCAGGAGACTTGACTCTGTTGTCAACTAGTTGTACCACCTTAGGCAAGTCATTTGCTCCCCCTAAACTTTATTGTTCTAATCCCTACAGCAGCCATTAGCCATATGTGATTATTGAACAATTGAAATGCAACTAGTCCGAATTGAAGTATGCTGGAAGTGTAAAATACATACTGAATTTCAGATATTTAACATGAGAAAAATAATATGAATATCTCATTGATAAATTTTATCTTGAATTCATATCGAAATTATACTATTCCAGATATATTGGATTGATTAAACTATATTAACTTCACCTGTTTCTTTTTACTTTCTCTTTTTAATGCAGCACTAGAAAATTTAAAATTACACATGTGACTCACTTTACATTTCTACTGACAGCACTGGTCTGATCTGTCAAATGAAATGGTGGTTTCAGATTACTTCAGAGTGGCCTTCCAGCCCTCAAATTTTAAGATGGAACACTGGAAGGAAAATAAATCAGGGGAAGGTCTGAGGCATGAATGTTGATGGAAAGAACCAGACAAGACAATGTTCCAGTCAAGACTCTCAGTACCAAAAATCACACTGGAAACGCTGGGTGCAGTGGTGGGGAATGGGGAGTGGGGGGGAGGAGGGGACTGTGGGTGGGGAGAAGGGGCCACTGGGACAGGGGAGGTGACCAAATAGGAGGAAGAAACCTCTCTCAAGATGTTGTCAAGGGTGAATATTGGTGGATTCAACAAATTTTATTTCCTTTGTTTTGCACTTTACTTCTTCAAACAGGTATACACAGCTTGGGGGCTTTTCAACCTTAGTGGAACAAGAAAGGATAAGGGGTTAAGGAAGAGAAAACAGAGCAAGAATGTGTAGCTTGCTAACTTGTACCCCATCCTTCAACCTCCCATCCATCCTCCTCAAACCTCATTCTAAGCCTCTTGGGCAGACTGTCAACAGAATGCTTCATGGAACAAAGAAGCATTGAAAACGAATGTGAAACTGAAGGGCATTTTAGCTTGGTGAAGAGCACTCCAATTCAGGAGGAAAATGCTTCCCATGACCTTTCCTTCTGAAAAGAGAAAAAGGAACCTAGATTCAGTTCATCTGACTCTGAAAACAAAAATGACCAGCATGAAGCTATCTTGCATATTTGATCACTACGTAATTATAGGAAAAAAAGTCTTTGGAATCCTGACTTATAATTTCAGAGAAGTTTAAAGAAGGAAAGATGGGAAATTCATAGACTGGCATCCTGGATCTGAGTTCTAAAGAGGTCTCTCTGGAACGGGAACAGGGAAACCACATGAACTTACTTAGGGAAAGTCAGAATAAGCCTCAATATTTTTAAGAAATCCTACTGCCAGAGAAAACAACATTAAAGCGCGTTTGCTAATGTATCTCCAAAGGGAAAGGACTGATTAGCATCTTGGTTGGTACAATTCTTCAGTACCTGGAAACTCTAGCACACCTGATCTCAGGCTCTCCAACTGCCTTAACACCCACAGGCATTGTGACAGCCAGAAACTCCTTCATAATTTCCCAAACCTCCTAGGACAGTGGTATTGTCCCCTCTCTGTCCCGTCTTGAGAATCTCTAAGGCTACAGCATCCTACTGCCCCCCCTTCCAAATCCCACCTCATTTTTACAGATAAGATTAAATCAGGCCCAGAGAAGAAATGTGATTCTGAGCAGTCTTTGAATTGGTTGCTGGTAGAGCTTGGCTGGAATCTAAGCCTCACAACTCTTAATCCATTACATATAGTTTTGGACTTGTTGAGAAAGGCAGCACAGGATCATAACACATCCTGGAGTAGCCCTATTGATGATCTAGACTGCACTGCATTGCATCTTGACTGTTACAAGGAAACTCCCAATAATCTCTTCAACAGATGAGCATCTGTGGGTCTGTTGATTAGCTGATGGAGATCAAAGCTTTCTGATGCTCAAAAGCCATTTCAAAATTTCCAGAAAAAAAGATAAAGCACAATGTGATGTTCAAAATAAATTACAGCTTTTAAGAATTAGAATATGTATTATTCAATGTCTATTTATAACCAGTTGATTATGGCATCAATTTAACCTTGAAGTCTAAATCAACTTTGGCTTAGCTTTGGATGAATGAAGCTTTGTTCAACTGTGACTCCTACTTAGAACAGCCCCAGAAAGTCTCTGAAGCAGCTCCTGCCACGCAAAGCAGAAAAAAAGTTAACAGTGAAGTGTTTTCGGTATTAGGACTGCACTGCCATAGTTTTACTAAGTCAGAGAAATCCTAGATAATGGACAAGCCTGAGGCAGGCAGGAAGCATTATTCTCACTGACATGGAATTTGAGTAACTTTGTTTATATTCAAATTGATTTATTGAGAAATGTATTGGAGAATAAAGTGTGAATCTCAAAAGTAAATCTCATCTCATTAAGGGAACCAAAGAAAAGATACTTCAGCTATCATTTAATCCAAGCCTTTCCTTTTGGAGATGTAGGCATATTGAGGCCCAGAATGGGAAAATGAAATTGCCCTTCCTCACAAAATGGTGCTAACCATCTGTAGCAAAGCTGAGCAGTATGATAGTTCAGAAAAGAGTCTTAAAGGAATCAGAAAAATAAGGTAGAATGTTTTCCTCCAAAAAATACTTAGTAGCTTAATTTCTTCCTTTGTTTTTTTTTTCAATGTTTTAAAATCACTACTTAAACAGGTGGTGTTTGGTGTCCAGTCTTTTCCTCTTAAAAAATGCAGCAGGAAAAAAATTTTAAACTCTTTCTAACGTAGAGATTAACAACAGCTGTGTCACTGGGTCTAATAAGTTGTTCAATGCTATATAAAGAATATTATATATTATTTGTTGATTTAGAAATATCCAATTAGCTGCATAGTAACTGGTTGTAAAATCCTGACACCCTCACTAAAGTTATTTATTTGTTGGTTGGTTAGTTGGCTGGTTGTTTGGTTCTGCCCAACACAGTCTAATAATGGATCTCCACCACCAATAAATTTGAAAGTACATTTTGAGGACTTTTGCTTCTGGAAAAGAGGGAGATCTTCAAGACACAGCAATTATTCCACCAAAAACAATCAGATCGGCAAGATAAATTAAAACAAACACATCTTTGAAAGAATCAGTGAAGCGATGAGGAATAAGACTGTAAAACTCCAGAGAAGGAGGCCCCTTGCAGAGGTGCACTGAGGACTTTCCACTTTTTAGGAGGCCTTTGCTGATTGTGGGTGAGGGCTGAAAGCTGAGAGGTTGGGCCAGGTGCAGACAGAGCACCTCTGCCATGAGACGCAAACCAGCAGAGCCAATCTCATGTGAAAGACTGCACTGACAAAACTGGGTATTTGCACAGCCTCAAAGAGCCAGGTTTCACCATCAAAGGTATACTAAATTCCAAAGGTGCAAAGGGCAAGAGACTGAATTGTTAAGTCACATCTTCCAGAGAGCAGAATGGGATTTCCCACAGGTTTCCAGGGTTAAGGAAATAAAACCACTGGGGGAAGAATCCTGAGAACCACAGATGAGAGTAGAAAGCTCCTGAGGAGGTGACTGGTCACTGAGGTGTCCATCACTTTTTCCAGATGGCACTGGACCATCTGGGAAGAATCAGAGGCTGAGCACCCAGGCCTGGCTCCTCCCCAGCCTCCAGGAGTCACCATCCTACTCTCTGCTTCCATCAGTTCGACTATTTTAGATTCCTCATATAAATGGAATCTAGGAGTATTTGTCCTTCTGTGTCTGGCTTATTTCACTTAGCGTAATATCCTCCAGATCCATCTGTGTTGTCACAAATGGTAGGATTTCCTTCATTTTCAAGGTTGAATATTACTCTATTGTGTATATGTATGTATACCACGTTTTCTTTATCCATTCCTCCACCGATAGACATGCTCTAGAAATCTGCCATACATCATCATGCCCCTAGTTAACAATATCGTGCACTTAAAATTTTGTTGACAGGGTAGATATCATGTAAAGTGTTCTAGAAAGAAAGAGAGAAAGGGAGGAAGGAAAGAAGGAAGGAAGGAAGAAAGGAAGAAAGGAAAGAAAGAAGGAAGGAAAGAAGGAAGAAGGAAAGAAGAAAGAAAAAAAAGAAAGAATGAAAGAGACAAAAGAAAGAGAGAGAGAAAGGAGAGCGGCAGTGAGGGAAGGAAGAAGGAAAAAAGGAAGGAAAGAAGGAAGGAAAAGCTCTTGAAACAATGCCTAGCACATGGTAAGCACCAATAAGTGTTAACATTTATAATTGATGTCCCTCCCCCAAAAAGAGAAACCAACAGAGCTTTTCATGGTTGCTTGGGAGTAACAAAATTAGAGAAGTGAAGGATCTAAAAATGGAAGCTAGTCTCTCCCTGAAGACACAGCCTCCTAAAGAGGTAAGCCAGAAATCTCTCACCATGCTCTTTGCTTTTTCTTTGCTTTTAAAAGTCTTCTGATCTCTTTATTTTGGGGGTTCTCTTAGTCTTTCTGTTCACTCTTCCAGAGATGTCCCATCTCCTACAACTAAAGAAACAAAGAACAAGTAACCATTTTTTCATCACACTGAACCTTTTGAAAACTATCTTTCCAAGTTAATGGCTGCAGTCTTGTGTTACTTATTACATAGACAAAATGACATATTTTAAGAATGATCTGTAGCCTCTTTATCACCAAGATCAAAGCTACACTGTGGCAGGCAGAGGCCATGGAACCAGAGAAGAAAATAAAGGTGTGTTGGGGGACATTAGAAGAAGCTGAAAGAAAAAAAGATGACTCAGGAGCCAGTGCTCTGAAGGCCTATACAGACCCCATTAAATGTGCCACAAATTTGGTACAAAGCTTGTATTGTCTCATAATCAGTTAATTTCTCATAGGTCTATGTCTTATTCCTCAAACTTCTCAAAGGCGAGGTCTTAAATGTCCCATAGTACCCAGCTCTGCTGTGCGAGCAAGGAAAGGTCACAGAAAGAGAAAGAAAGGGAGTGATTGAAGAAAGGAGGAGAGAAGGGGCAGAATCAAAAGGACAGTGACACAAAAAGTGTATTGAGGCTTCTTTTATCAATGAGAATTGGCTGAGGCCCGTTAAAGACCTGGTGTGCATCTTGTAGATGGCCTTCCAGGGCCCAGCCTTGAGCTGTCCTCTGTTGGCCTCTGTAGAAATTCGCTAGAGGACACTTAATGGAGTGCCAGGATGTTCCCGTTTCTGTACTATCTACAAGGCTTTAGTTTAAGGGCACAAAACTGGCCCCACCCTTGTGGAAAGACAGTAATAGCCTGGGAAGATTGCTATACCTCACCAAGAAAATAAATAGAAAGTACTGATTTGATAGAAAATAAAAGGTTCTTGTTTGTTTATATGCGTTTATTGTTTTTCTTTCTCCTCTTGGACTTGTTACATTGTTTCCTAAACAAATTGCTTAATTACAGAAGGTGAAAGTATTTAAAGGATTAAAGTGAGATCCCTCACATGTAATGTGGAGGTAGAGATGTTTATTAATTGCTCCACTGAAAAATGTTCCAACCTCTTTCACAGTCACTGAATCATTCATTAATCTGTCCCCTCCACCCATGTGTTTAACCAGCATTATCCCCCCAAGGTACCACTAAATGCCACTGGTCTTTTGTACTAAGCCCTTTAATTACTCACATTAGCGGTCGTGTGTTCACCCTCTTCTCTCCCACATGCCATTCAGGCAATTTCCTGGGGAAAGAACCAACTAGAACATATATTTCTAGCAATGGCTGCAAGGCACTTTGTAACCAATTATTCCTTTTAAATTGGAGTCACCAACATTTCAGACAAGAGAGGTCAAATGTGGCTATTTTTATTTTGACATATGAATGTGGCTGACATTTTTCTTCTGCTCTGTGCAGAGGACAACAGAGGTATACACAAGGAAGAACCCACTGCTCAGAACCATGGATTCCACAAATCAGAGACCAGGTCAATCGAAATGCCCCTCTCCTTCCAGACCAGTGCCCTTGGGAGATGCATTAGTGGAGGTAAACCAGGTGACAGCACAGGAACAAATAACTGCCCAAATTGCAGTGGTGTCACAGCAAAGTTGATATGTCAGCCACCCAAATTCCCATGCAGGTCTGAGTGACACCCTTGCAGCTGCTTAGTAATGCAGGCTGCTTCAATTGCAGGGCTCCGTCACCTCAACACGAAGCCTCCTGCCTTACAGGGAAAGGAAATTGCAGGCTGGAGAATTGCAAGTGGGCTTTTCAATGTCTCAGCATGGAGTGAGAGATGTCACTTCCAACACAAATCATATATTCCTATTCAACTGCAAGGTCACTAAGACGTATAGTCATTATGTATCCAGAAGTGAAGGGGAAGTAGATGATGGTATAACATCAATGTCTACCAAAGACGAGTGAGTCTACCAGTCTTTACTTTGACCACCTTACCGCTTATTGGTAAAAATACGTTACTCTGATAAGGTGAATGCTAGTTTACAGAGACTATTCCATTGCCTTATCTCATTTGTTTTTATTCTATCATGTTTTGTATCTATCATATTCTATCATGTATTCTTCTATTATGTAACTCAGAGACCAAACCCTGTAGGAATTTAGTTGGGAAATGCCTCAACTCTACCACATCTGTATTTCTATTATGTCAGTTCTTACAAGGCTTCTTAATCTGGGCATCATGATTCAGAGATTACAAGGACTTTCTAAGGTGATGTGTGTGTAATTTTTCTTATGGAGAAGGGTCCATAATTTTCAGCAGATTCTCAAAGAATTTTCCCTCTCCCGGTCTATTGACTCCTTTGGAATTGAGACAGTCTTAGCAATCTTTTGGCCTTCCAGAGCATCCATTAAGTGTGTGGCATGGCCAAGTGGACAAAACAGATTACTGAGGAAAGAATTTAGGAAAGAAGTTGGGAGAGAGAAGGGGCCCTGCTAGAGAAAATGTGTAGATGGGGTTCCGCAATTAGAGGGGTGGGGTCTGGCCAACAGGTCTGGCGGGAGGGCACTGACTTAGAGAGTGGCAGGGAGGGAGCCAGGAAGCAGAATAAGGGCACAGAAGGAGCGTGGGAGGAGCCGGAAGATCTACTTTGTGTTCTTCGCATTCTGCAAAGAGCTGGGAAATCACCGCGTCTGCCCCTCGATAAGCAGGCTCTGCCACCATGGCTTGCTTTCCACTGAGCTCCTGGTGAGACGAGCTCTGGCTGTGTATCCAGACACAGTAACTGAATTTTCTGGAACGAGGGATTAGCATATACACCAAAGGGTTTTCAATGAGCCCCATGATTCATTTAGCATGTTGACTCATATATTAATTTTAAAGAAAGCATCCCCTACAGTATCATGTGTTTTAAAGCTGGAGATGCTCTTTACTGGCAGGAAGATGAAAGGGCAAAACTCTAACGTCAAAAGAATTAACAACGTAAATACTAAACTAAATAAAACACTTAAAGAAGAATTTATGTTAAACACAATGCTGCTCCACAAAAAATAGAAATCCATAACTAATTACTAATATTACAGCATATTTCAATGTTTTGGGGAGGCTAAAATAGTTTTACTTTTTTGATTCTAAAAACAAGGAAGTTGGTTTATTCTGAAATCCCAGGAGGTCCTTACAAAGTGCCAATGTTCAAACACGGTTTAAAGGAGACGTAGTGTATCTAAGCGGTCAGCACAGCTTTTCCCACGTGTTCATACCACCCTGGAAGCTCCAGCTAAGCCACTGGCCCTTCCCTTTGCAATTCTGGAGCGAAAAATTCACTCTGCTTGAAGTGCAAAAACTGGACTTGAACTGTCTTCCCCACTCTGCTTTGTCAATAGACATCACACCTGCCCTTCAGAAGCCAGCGTAAAAATGCCCACCCCACAGACTTGCCTGCTAGGACCTGCTGATAGGGCTCTTTTATAACAACAACAACAACTACTATTTCCAAGGATGTGCCATGGGCCTATAAACTACACCTTCAGGACTGCAGATGAGAAACTGTAGCCTGGCCTTTCTAACACTCCACGGTACTGATCTGTTTACACGTCTGTTACCCATAGCAGACTTCTAATTCCTTGAAAGGCGGGAATCCCTTGTCATTTCATTTTTGGTTTTATACCCAGTGGTCTTGGCCATATAGCAAGGATCTAATAATATCTGTTAGAGAGAGAGAGAAGATGAACAAGGCCCAAATAGAAACAAATTTTCCATATTGACGGTAAGGACCAGGGATAGAGCTGGAACTCTGTCGGACCACAAAGCTGCCCATGAAGGCACCTCTTTCCACCTGTGGACTCCTTTAGCCCATGGGGTCTGACTGAGAAATGAGGGTTACCATTCCTGACTTGTTTCCGACAGCTGGGGACAACTGCCCTAATAGAAACATTTACTAAAGGCTTACTTTTTGCCAGGTGGCTGACGTGGTTCGTATGCATTATTGAATATTTTAACACTTAAAAATTGTGCAGTAAACATGGACACAGAAAGGTGCATAAAACCATGAATGTTTAATGAATAATCAGAAAGTGATCCAGCACGTTAAAATATAAAGAACATCATCAGAACCAGAACCAGAAGGAAATGTGTCTCTTCCCTCCCTCTTACCCGGTAGAAACTACCGGGCTGTCATTACGATAATAATCTTCCTGCTTTTCTTTCGGTTCTTCCTCCTATACTCATGCATTAGCTTATCTAATTATCAAAGTTCCCTAACTGGTAGGTGTGCAATGACCATCCCTGTCTTAGGGACAGGACATCTGGAGCACAGAGTTCAGTTCTGGGGCCGTGCCTCAATGGGTAGAAGAGGCAGAGTGGCCTTCCTGGGGACATGGGGTGGGCCAGAAGCTCCAGCAAGTGCCCCATTCAGCTCCTTTGGACCTGATTCCAATCTTTGCCCAGAGCTCTCTGATTTGCTTCTGCTAACCAGCTCACCTTCAAGATTTCTGAGCAGGTGTCACTTCTCCTCAGCCGGGGGTGGGGAGGAGCAAAAGTCAGTGCTAGGCCACCCCCGTGCACCCTTCCCCTGCTGGCACCGTGAAGTGCTAGCTAGAAGGACATTTACATGGGAGGGTCCCTGACACTGTTTCACATGTGAACAGACTCTTAATTTGAAAACCTTGTTAAATCAAGAGGTTGGATGGAATCTAGAAATCACTGTGTTAAATCCCCAAAATATGAAAGAGCAAGAAACTCAGGTCCAGAGTGGGAAGTGACTGGTTCAAGGTCACACGCTCTGATAAGGCTGGGGCGCCGGTGATAAGTTCAGGTAAATAACACTCCTTTAATCGTGTCAAGCACCCAGCCGAGGTGAGGTTCTAACGGTGTTTACTTTCCACTCCGCCTGGCCCACCCAGTTGGCTTATACTTCGTTTTGATGAGGTTCTGGGAAGCAAGCCAGCTAACTCAAGGGATTTAGACAAAGCTAACAGAAATAGTTTCACTTTTTCCCCTAAACCCAACTTTCAGCCAGAGTCAAGGGATCCAGGCAAGGCAGTTGGTCACTGTGCCCAAAGCCACATGAAGGACCAGTGGCCATTGGTGTTAATCAGAAATAATCCCTCACACTTATAGGAGATTTTGTATAGCACTCTACAGTTTACAGAATGCTCTCACACAGGTGATCTCATGTGATCTTTATAAGAATCCCCCGAGAAGAGGAAGGCTGGTCATCTTATTCCTAACTTTAAAGAAAGAAACCGAGTATTTATTCGAGATCATAAAGCCAGTGGAGCCAAGGTGACCAACTCCTATTCCATCACGGCATTTGGTGACAAGAGAGAAGAAAGCCTGAGAACAGCGACATCTGCTTCATCCTTCATTCCATGACCATGTGACATTGAAAAATATTATGAACAACTCTGATTATTAACTCTGTATCTCAATTGTCTCTCAGTCATCTTGATATGACCCCAACACTGAAGGATCTCAGAGGGATAATTTGATTTAAACATAATTTTACCTACAAGGAATTTTTAGAATCACAAAAATCAGTAAGGTACGCCATTATTGTAAAATGATTCAGCCTGTCATTATTTTCTAATATGGTATCTCTATACATTTGAGTCAGCAGGGGTTGAACTACAAGTAGCTTCACAAATAACATGCCCATTTCTCTCATTTTGTGGGTGAACAAACTAAGGCCAAGAAAAAGAAAGAAACCTTACCCAGTTGACACAACACATCTATGGTTGAGCCAGGACAAACACCAAAATCTCCTGAGCTCCAGTTCCATGTTACTTCCACCCCCACCCCCACCTGTCTCAACCCTCTTATCTTCCATTCAAGCACCTCCCCACCTTATCTGTTCTGAAGTAATTCATACCAAGCATTTTGTCAGGACCTATCAGTACTCATGAAACATCTTGCTCACTGTAGCATTATCTCACCATCTCCTTCTGTAACCTTCTGCCTGACACTCCCCCTCTCTCAGCCTGAGGTCCTCACCTGTAAGATGCAAATAATCCCTATGCCTCCTACCTCACGCTGTTGGGAACAATAAGCTGATAAGTAAATGGGAGAGGTTACTGATCAGTATTTATTCTTGGATTTGCATTCTACGCAATCTGAGCAAGCCACTGTACCTCTCTGTGCCTCAGTTTTTTCTATCTGTAAAGGACAGATACCACTGTCTAGGATCTAGCCCAGAGTGATGCTGGAAAGACATGTGCAGATATTAACATAGCTTGATCTCTTCCAAGGAAAATGCATTCTAGTTATCAATGTTCTTATCAATTAATCATTACTATTCCATTGATCTACATTAATCATGCTTTTATTTATTCAACTAGCATTAACTCTGCACCTGTTGTGTGCCCAGCACCATGAGGAGAGGAAGGGCACAGAAGCAGCAGCAGACCCAGTCCCTGCCTTCAAGAGATGGACAATTCCAAGACAAAATGACATAGACACAAATAAAATAGAGACTCTAAAAGGGTGTATCCAAGCATTTCAGGGAGGGCATGAAAGTAATGTCTCATTATTACATTAGTCCATTAGGAGGAAGGATTTTCCACTGCTTTGGAACAAAACAAAATAAAAGAGACAATAATGATTATTATTAGAATCTTTCTCGGGGACCCTTCCAAAATCAACACAAGAGAATTCTGGTCTAGCAGACAGTTTCCCTTCTGAATAGCCTCCCCTGTTCTACCAGCCACAATTAATGGCTCCTTCTCTCAATCTCAGTGCTCCATCTGCACTTCATTTGGTCCTTCCACTCCTTATCCTTATCCTACAGTTGTTTGTAAGTCTATCTTTGTTCCCTTACCAGTCCAGAAACACATTAAGTATCTTATTCATTTCTCCCTCCCTCCTTTTCCTTCCGTCCATACCTATACTTTAAGAGCCATTGCACAGAATAGCACTGACAGATATTTCCCGATACAGACTGGGTTGAATGGAGTTGACTACCTGCCAAACGGGTGGTTTCACCCTCACCGTTCCCCTTTAATTCTTCTGTTTTAGGGATCCATTTAAGCCAGGTCATGTAACTGGGCAGAGTCAGGACAGGGGTTTTACCCCACCCATGGAGAAGAAACTGTGAGGGAGGTAAAAGAAAACTGTTTTTAAAACAGTCATCATCACTGCAAACAGACACACATACACATTATAGAACAAACAAACAACTACAGAGCCTGGTCAAGATGGTAAAGGACGCGTGGCCTTAGCATTAGTGCTCCAGTGCCCTGTGGTGTCCCATTTCTGTAGTCACAGTCCAGCTGCTCTGGGTTTTCTCTAAGCCCTCACTGCAAGGCATTGCATTCTGGCTCCAGACTCCTCCCATTCATCACCAAAACTTCGCTGAATGCCTGCTTCCACAGGATGCTGATTTATGGATCCATGTCAACCTAGTCTCCTGAAAAGCTCCTTAAAACTACCATCTTGGCCCTCCTCTTAGCATTCTGATTCAGTAGGTCTGGAATGGAGCCCAGGAATGACGGTCTCAAGGATGTTCTCTGATTGATTCTCATATGTATTCCTGGTTGACACCCATCATGGAGCCAGACCCTACCTAACTCATACATAAACAGAAGTCCTAAAAGGCATGTGCTAATTCAAAGCCACCCGGAGAGTTCACGGCTAAGAAAGAATTCGTCTCCTGATTCCCACGCGAGGTGTAGGTCCTCCTCATTAGTACAACAGAGTTGAAAAAAGGAAGGGACACTAACTCTTCTTGCTAGTCATCCTCCCTTCATTCCAGAAAAGGCCTCAGCAGAAAAAAAGAATATTTCAAAGCCTTATAAACATACACTTTCCATAATCAGAAGAGAGAATTCGGTTTCAACATGCAATTCCCATTTAAAAACAAGAAAACATAAACAAAATAGAAAGCGCTATTGCTCAAATTTTCTATTGTGAATTAGCCCTGTGAATTAGTTGAGAAATTCTGTCAGTATTTCAACCCGGGGGAAGAGAACTTGAAGATTTTATAAATAGCTACTGTCATCGAGATGGAATTTCTCCTTTGTTTTTCCATCATGTATTATTATTTACAATATTTCTAAAATCACTTTTGAGATAATAAACTTGAAAAAATCAAAGTCTCATGGATGCATGGAGTTTTTATGACAAAATAAATAGCAAGGCAGGAGGAAAGTGTCAGTGTCTCTCATTTTAGTTAAAACATTTCATTTTGGTGAAGGTCCTCAAGGGCAGGAGGCAATATATACACTTTTAAAATTGGTGGTATTACACCAAAACAGAGATATTAAGAAAAAATACAATAAAAGATTGTGTTACACACAAGTGGGGAAAGTAAGGCCCAGTCTCACTGGCAGCATAGCAACCTTAACAACACTTTGGCTGAGGTCAGCATTCCTGTGTCCCTCAAAATAATAATGATAATAAAAATAAAAGTGCATGCTTACTTCTACCAAAGGAGTTTACTAATCAGGAGTAGACAAGTTTCATTCCTTTTATCTTTCTTCTACTCATGAATACAAAGTACAATTCAGTGGAACATGACTAAGAGAGATGCTGAAATTCTGAGCAATTAACACTGTTTATTTTCTGACCTGAGGGAACAGTCAGGTACTCAAGGCATTCATTGGAAGAAGGTAAAGATTTAAAAAAAAAAAAAAAAGTGGGGGAAACATGAGTGGGAGGTTTTTTAACACTTGGTTATCACTTTATCTCCAATCCAACAAAGGCTCTTTTCATTGTTATCAAACAAATGTTCAACTCCATTCAAAAGATATTTATTAAGCATCAGGAAGAGCACAGTGTGAAATGAAAAGAGATCCCTGATGTCGTTCCTTTATCACAAGAAGACACCAAATATTAATGGCCATGTTAGCTAGGATAGACCATGTTTTGCTATTAACAAATTAATCCTCAAATCTCAGTAGTTTCCCACAAGGAAGCTTTTGTTGTTGTTTTGGGGCACTCCTATAAAATATAATTTAAAGTCACTTATCTCCCTTTGGCAGCTCTCATCCCTGGTTGCTTCCATTTTCAATTCCACCACTTTCGAGCTTCTCAGACAGAAGAGGCAAAATCTGGAGAGCTGCCGACACACCTGGCTGCCTCAGGCCAGAGGTGACACATCTTGTCTGCTCACATTCCATTGGCGAGGACTTTGGCACATGGAGTTAGGACTAAGTACCACGAAGCTGGAGATAGGTAATTTCCCTGTGTGTCCAGGAAGAGAGATGGTGATGAGAACATGGCATCATATCCACCACAGAAAACCAATTAAACGTATGGTAAAATCAGAGCGAGCAGAGAGTGGTGTCATTCTGAGTGGCTGGGGAAAGTTTTCCCAGGGAGGAAAGATTAGAGTCACCTTTAAGGATAGACTAGGTGGGGAATATAGAGCACATGGCAAGCCCTGCTGAACAACTGTTAGTGAATAATGGAAGACAGGGATTCAGAAGAAGCTGGGGGTGGATCATATTTTGTAAAGTTATGAGATATGGGAAAAGGAGTAGAAATACTTTTTTTTGGTGAGGAAGATTTGCCCTGAGCTAATATCTGTTGCCTGTCTTTCTCTTTTTGCTGGAGGAAGATTGTTGCCAAGCTAACATCTGTGCCAATCTTCCTTTATTTTATGTGGGATGCCACCACAGCATAGCTTAATGAGCTGTGTGCAGGTCTGCGCCCTGGATCTGAATGTGCAAACCCTGGGCCACCGAAGCTGAGCGTGGAAACTTAACCACTACACCACAGGGCCAGCCCAGAAATACTTTTTCACAGAGCAGCATCGTGGTCTGTGAAGCCAGACTGCCCAGGTAACACCAGGTATGATCCAGATGTTAATCCAGAAACTGGAAGCCATCCAACTCATCTCATTATCCCAGTGATCCAAGTGGTCACTGATTCCTATTGATTCTACTTTCTACAGAGCCTTGAAAGCTACATGTTCCTCTGTGTCCCCACTACCTCTGCCTTATTCCATGCCCTCAGAATCTCTTACCTGGTGTCACGGACTAAATGTGTCACCCCAAAATTCATATGTTGAAACCCTAATCCCTAATGTGATAGTATTTGGAAATGGAGCCTTGGGGAAGTGGAGCCCTCATGATAGCATTAGTGTCCCTAGAAAGAAGAAACAGGAGAGCTCTCTCCTATCGCTCTCTTGTCTCCCTCTCTCTTTTTCTCTCTCCCCACCACAAGGCCACACAGTGAGAAGGCAGCTGTCCGGAAGTCAGGACGAGGTTCTCACTGGAACCTGCCCATGCTGGCACCTTGAGCTTAGACTTTCAGCCTCCAGAAGTTGAGACATAAAGTTCTGTTGTGGAAGTCACCCAGTCTATGGTATTGCTTATAGCAGCCTGGGCTGGCTGTAAGACACCTGACCTCTTGCTACATCCCCATCAACGGTCTCCCTGTCTCTGGCCTCTTTCTCCTCTGATATAAACCTGACACTATGGGCCGGAACGGGCTTCCTAAAAACCAACTCTAAAATGGTATAACATAAGGGCCTCTTCCTGACCTGGCCATGTCTACTTCACATTCTACCAATACCAAACCACCATTAGGTTTTCTGAAAAGATCAGATTTTCCATGACTCTGGAGCATTTAAATATACTGCTCTTTTTAACTGAAAGGCCTCCACTCTTCCCTGGAAAAAATCGCAATCATTCTGCAAAGCCTTTCTCTAGGACAGCCTCCTCCTGATCCCTCCCTTAGTTAATCATTCCCTCATCTGTGCTGTTACCTGCTTCTAAAATACTTTATGGCTTCTGTTCTTTCACATCAGATCATATTCTGATCAACTCTCCTCATACAACGTCAGCTCCACTGAGAACAGGGAAGGTGTCTTCACCTTTGAACCCTCAGGCCCAGGCCCTGTGCCTGGTTCATAGTACAAACTCAGTAAACGCTTCTAAAATCAAATGTGAAGTTAATATCATGGACAGTATCTACGGTACATTGTGACTCTAATATTCAGGCTGAACACTATATGCTCTAGAGTAATAATAATCATAATAATAGAAGAATACAAAATAAAAGAGGAATATGGAGAAAGAAAATGTTTTGGACCTAATAGAACAGAATTCTTTAGTCATACATAATAGTTATTAAAACCTTATTCTGGGGTAGACACTGTGCTAAGTATTTTTAATATATGATTTCACTTAATACTCATCAAAACTCCCTCGGTAAAAATATTATTATTATTAATACTTTAAAGATGAATAAACTGAGACACATAGGGACTAAGCATCTCAGCCAAGGCCATTCAGCTAATAATAGTGGAGCTAGGATCTGAACCCAGGTATCCAAAACAGAACTGACACACAAAAGCTGCCCTATGACAAGAAGACAAGCTCAGATATTAAGATCAAAGGCAACGGCACAGCGAGCAATTAAGACAACATTAAAACAAGTGGGATGATAGATTGGAAGCCTAAGAACGTGCCCACAGCAAGCTCCTTGCCCTTGGTAATTTAGACATAGGCAGAGTATGTGTTAGTAGGTGTGGTATGTTCAGTAAATGCTTTTAAACAGAAACTATAGTTTATTAACTATGTGCTATGTCTGTAGTTACAGCCAAACTTTTGAAAACTGAAGAATAAATAAATACCTCATTATGATAAATATAATTACTAGGCAAGGAAAACGAAATGAATCAGCAATTGGTAGTTTAAGAAAAAAATGCACTATGATGCCAGAAGGAAACACCATTTTGCAGAAACACTGTTTGCAGAACAGGTGAAATGCAATCCAAGTGGTGACTTTACTCTTTTAAAATAAGCACTTCCCTCTTTTACTAAATTCTGGAGTGTCTCTACCAATTGGCAATGCATTTTTTACAAGTTGACCATAGATGCCTTGCCCTGTGGTATAGGCTGTAGGGGAATTTAAGTGGGAGGAGCAGGGTGGATAGAGGAAAGAAAGAGAGAAAAAGAGAAAGAGAGAGAAAGCCTCTGATTCCCAAGAGCTATCTTTATTAACTCAGTTCTGTTCAACAAGTATGTATTTAACTTCCATCTTGCAGCATGGAAAGAGGTCAGTGATGGGGATACTGGCAGGAACATCATAGTCCCTCCTCCTAAAGAGTTCACAGTCTAGACAAAGAGCTAGGCAATGCCAATACAATAAGGAAAGAACAGGGTGCAGCAGGAGCTCCATGAAAGGCACCCAAGGCAGATATGGTAAGTCAGAGAAGGCTGCCAGGAGGAAGTGAGATCTAAACTGAAGATAGAACTTTCTTGCCAGGGGAAGGCTGGAGGAAAGAATTATAGCAGAGGGAACAGAAGCAGTAACACAAGACAGAGCATGGGCTGTCAAGGAAGCAGAGAAACCAGGAAAAACAAAGAAGCTTAACCATAAGGCTGAAGCAAGAAGCAAGAGGGCAAGCAGCCAAGGACGAGGTGGAGCAGTAAGCAAGGGTTCGATCATGAAGCCACCATGTGGACTTTGGATATTTTCCTAAACTCAATGGATAGTTACTGAGGAGTGTATACAGGGAAGGAACCTAAAAAAAATGAACATTTTAGAAGTCACTCTGGTGGCAGTGTGGGAGATGACAGTGGGAGCAACATTGGGGTCAGGAGAAACAATTAGTAGGCTGCTGCAGCAATTTAGAAGGAAGTTCCTGGTGACTGGGACTAAGGTGGCGACAGCAGGAATGGACTAAAGTGGAAAGATGAGAAAGATATTCATGGGTGAGGAACAACAGGAGTTGGGGATGGTTATATGTGAGCCAGAGGATGAGGGAAAAGTAATAGATAATGCCTAGGCATTGGCTTGTAAACCTGGGAGGGCAATGGTGCCTGTTCACAAAATGAAAGAAAAAAAGGGAAGCACAGGTTTCCAGATAAAAGGAAGTGCTTAGCTTGGGACATCTGTTCTTTTGGTGTCTGTGGGACAACCACAAGGACATGTCTTCTAGGCTGTTGGATATTTGGGTCTGTAATTCAGGAGGAGAGATGGGGCCTGGAGATTTCCATTAGGAAGTCATTACACAGAAAAATGATGACAGTCAAAGAAGTAGAGAAGATTACACAATGAGAGTGCACTGAGAACCTAGGAAGAGAATACTGAAGAAAACCAATATTGAAAGGACCAGTTGAAGGAAATGAGCCCACAAATATCATAAGGAGAATAGCCAGAGAAGCTGAAGGGAAACTAGGAATATTAAAACGTAAAAAACCAGTGTAGTAAAATGGAAGGGGAAAGAAGAACTTATCTCAATGAGGAGGATGTCATCAGCTGTGCCACATGCTTCTGAGAAGTCAGGTAAGGGAAGAACCCCAAGCCTCCATCAGGTTCAATACCAATGGATCACTGGTTCCCCTGGTGAGAGCCGTTCAGCGGGGTGGTGGGTGCAGAAGACAGCCTGAGGTGGGTTAGGATAACTTTTATTGACAAGTCTTTCAAGGTAGGAGTGTATCTCAAGGGAAGTGTATGTTTTTAATATGTGAAACTTAAAAGTGTTTACATGTAAATTGGGAAGAAGCTAGTGGAATAAGTAGGAAAAGATGGCACTCAGAGCACAGGGGATAGACTGCTCTTTGGCAGAATGGGGTCAGGAAAGGAACTGTAATAGGAGGAGATTCCAGAAGCAATACAAACAGCAAAGAAGTTATGCTTTGCAGAGACCAACCCAGATTTTCATCATCAATTAATCAATAGCTAAACAAAGATTTTATCATCTGACGCCAGAGAGTTTTCTTGTTCACTCAGGTTTCTCCTCTAATCACACCCTAAGAGCACAGTGGACTGGGGAACAACAGAAAAGAGAGAAAAATTCTCTGCCTCACAACTCTAATATGACCTTTTAAAAACGACTTGACTTGACACACCATTGAACACAAACAGATACGTTTACTGGCTTAGCATTTCCCACCAAGTCTAGAATGAGTCTCGCTTCTGTTAGAGATGGACCACAGCATGTCTGCAGAACATTATTCCAAGTATGTATTAAGTGCCTACTCTTCCAAGGCTATCACTGTGCCCAAGAGAATAGGAATAATTTCTTACATTTGAGTAGTGCTTGACCAGTGATTACTACGTTGCCTCTAGAATGCTTGGGGAGACTGTACAAAACGAAAATTCCTAGAGCCCCCCCCAAAAAAATGAAAATGAAAATTCCCAGAGCCAATCCTGAGATTAAGGTCCAATAAAGCTGGGAGAGAATCTGGGGATCTGTGTATTTATCAGGGTCCTTGATGATGCTAGAGAACCATTTGGAAACCCAATACTATATATTACATTGCAAACCTTCTGGAACATTGTCTAATTTAGTACATGTCTCAGTGTTGGAGCACTCAAATTGGGTAAAAGCTGAAACAAAAACAAATACTGACTGTTCAGTAAATAAAACAAGACCATTGTCATGCATGCATTGAGTCATGCAAGGTATATCTATTGAGTGCCCACTGCGAACCAAACTCCACGCATGGCAAAGGGACTATAGATTTGAACTGGATTTGGGGCTTTTCCTCAAATCATTCTTGGTCTTTTAAAGATGAAAGAGAAGAAAATCAGCCAATGATACCAGTTCAGTTTTGTTAAGTGTTTTGACACATCTGATGACCTATATATATAAACATATGGTGTATGGAAGCATAAAAGATGGTCTCAACTAGAATGAATGAGGAGACAGACATATGGGAGGGGCCGATGCTTGAAAGGGTTATAAATTCTGAGTAGAGGCTAGATGAGGAAGACAGGGGAAGACATTCTGGATGGAAGGAGAAGCCAGCAGCATCTGTATAATAGAGACCAGGCTTACACAGAGCTCAACCATCACTATTATGTGCAAGTGGACCCAGGCAAAAGGCATACACTCCCCCTAAAACCTGAAGACAAGACCACAGAAAGATTAATACTGAGCTGAGACATCTTTGCATAATCCACATTCAGAAATATATTAAACCCACAAGTGCTGAAGGTTTTGCCCAGGGAACATTCATGACTCTTTAACGGCAAAATGATAAGAAGTCATTAAAGTTACTTTAATAATACTTTAATAAATTACTTTAATCCAGTTATAGGAAGGCACTCAGAAAATGTGACAATATGGAAGCCAAACTTGGAAGAGGGCAGTTAAGAAGCAATGGAAAGGTAGCATGTCCATGCATGCAGAATGGTTAAGGGGAAGCAGGATGGCGGGATTCTCTTTAATCTCAGCTACAAGGAGTTTATCCTGCCATTTTTGCGGTCTAGAAAAAGTAGAAGGCAGGTAAGATATTTAGAGAGCCAGGTAAGTTAGTCACAAGAAGGCTAATGGGAATTTAAAGCAAAAACCAGTAAAGAGAAATGGGGTAGTAGCCAGAGGAGACACATGCATCCGTTGTTGATTTCTTTCAAATCTGGGTGATGTGCACATGCTGAGGGGCTGCAGGAATCCCATCCATGGAAAGTCAATCTTAACTGTGAGAACAGGCACTAAAAGAGAAAGGGAGGGAGATAGGATATTTGTTGTTCGGAGATAGTTCTAAAATAAAGGAGAGCACACCTACCAGGATAGGCTAACCACTGTAACAAATAGCCACAATATTTTTTGGTGGTTTGACCCATTAAGATTTATTTCTTCCTCACGTCACAGTCCAAAGCAGATTGTTTAAGAGGGGAAATCGTTCCTACACAGTCATTCAAGAACCCCAATCTCCTTCAATCTAGTGGCTCTTCTATCTTTTAGAGCCTTGGAGTTCTACCATGGACCCTACACATATGGCAAATGGGAAAAGAAAGGGCATGGAAGATCATGTTAATGGTTTCCGTTTCAGAGGCCAAGCCTGGCAGTGGCTTACTAAACTCCTACTCACATTCCATGGGCCAGACTCAGTCATAGGGTGCCTATCTAACAGCACGTCAGGCGGGGACATATAATTTAGCTGTGTGCCCAGAAGGAAAGGACATGGGGTTGGTGAAGCCATAGCACCGTCTCTGCCCCAGACGGGTACAGAGTGTGCTCTAGCAGAGATCAGGGTGGGTATGCTGACCGCCTAAGGCAGTCAAGGACAGGGAAAGGGACACTCGTTAATGACTAAATGATGAAGGAAGGCATGTGATAAAACAGGCAGTTCTCCTGAACAGCACTGGTGTATGTCTGAAATACATTTTGCTTAAAATTGTTGAATCAAAGAACCATAGGTTCAGATAGTAAAACTATAAAACATAAAATCATAAAGCTATTACAGGTGAAAGTAATCTAGATTCATCCATTCATTTGTTCTGTATGGATTTAACAAATATGTATTAGGTGCCTGCTATATGCCAGGTATTGCACTTGTAGGAGGAGATATAATGAGCAAACTGGACATGGATTCCTAACCTTGTTTATCGTAAAACCTGGAGGGAATACAGAAGATAAAATATGAAATTTCAATAGAACGTTATTATTTACCCTACCTCTAATTTTGTTGCAATCACAACAAGAAATGAGAGCCCTCTTACATTTACACATGCAAAGAGAAGCAGACATTTTTGTCTCTTGAGAGGCTACAGTCTTTCTGAGTCATACAAATCCCCTGCTAACTAAAGGAAAGTTTTCTTCCAGAAATTTCTGTAGGTTTTTGAAGTGTAAAAAAAAATAAGTCATACGATTAAAAGAAGAAAAACATTTTTAGCAAGAATGATGAAAAATAGTTGACAGAGAATGAACATTCCTTCTGAACCCCAACTTCACGGCCAATTTTAAAGGATGACAGTTTGAGCCAAGGACCTGGTCAGTAAAATCTGAGAGCAAGTCTTTCAGATGGTGCTAAAGAAGGAACCAAGAGGAAAAGAAGGAAGACAATACACAGATGACACCAAGAGAAAAGGTAGCATACACATAATTGACTCCTCATCAGCCTTCCCAGACTATTTTCCATACACATTCCTCACACCATGAAACATTCATTTAAAAACAATTCAAGGTACTGTGGGACACAGGACACGGTCGGCTCCAGGGCTCACACAGAGAAATCTGCACAGAGCTTTACTAATTAGTCTCGGGATAGACAGGGCTCTCACCACCTTAAGACAGAAGCAGGCCCACACCCCAGCCAGGGACAGTCTTGGACACCTCATCTAGAGCTACCTTTTGCCTGGGGCAAAGGAGAGACAGAACTGGACAGTTGTCATAACAAGTAGGACTTGGGACCCTCCCGCCTCTCCCACCAATGGTAACAATAGTAGGTAGCACTGGTTCAAAGCTCACTGTGTGCCAGGCATTGTGTTTCCACCCATGAGCTCACAAGTCAATGAGATAGACACTATTTTACCCACATTTTTCAGATACAGAAACTGATGGCCAGGAAAGTTAAGTAACTTACTCAAAGTTACCCAGATCAAAAATGTTGAAGTAGAATTCAGATCAGTTGGCTTCCAGAGTTTGTGCTTTTGATGACTTTATTTCCTCAGTGTGAAAGCAGGCAGGATGGGGTGAAAAATAACAGGCAAATAAAACAATTACCAAACAATATCTTGTGATGAAAAGAAAAGTTAGGTTTTCTAACATCGGCATCCTTCGAGTTGACTGGCCTGTTTCTTACTTTATTATCTTGGTAATTGCCAGAAGACTACAAAGAGTAGATGTATTTTGGTTAGTTTACTTTTAGGTCCTTTCCCAGGCCTCAGAACCAATGTGTTCTCTTCCTTATAGCTCAAGGCGGGGTGGGGGGTGGTTCTCAGGGCGTTTATTCTCCCTTGAGATTACTAAAGCAGTAAGCATTTTCTCCTGGCCGGGGGGATGGAATGGAAAGGAGATTCAAAAGTTGCATATTGATATTTTAAACTTTTGGCACCTTTCTCCCAGCCCTGACAATGTTTTATGTTAATTATCCTTTAGAATGTTGGGAAACTAAGCAAAGGACAGCCTGCTTCCTCTGTAATCTGGAGCAGGATGGCAACAGAACAGGTAGGACAGGACACAGCATTGCAAACAGATACCTTGTAAATGTTTGTGCACGAGTTTTGATCTTGGGACAGACAGAGGATTAAAAAGAAGAAGAAGGTTATTCAATGTCAAGTGCTGAGCTGCTTTCAGTGCGTCCCTCTCAGACACCAGTAATGAACTCTTCAGATCCTCGCTGCTAGAGATCCCTGAAGTCCAGTTTACAACCAGACCAATAACTCATTTCTTGATCTCTGGAGTCACTTGTTCAATTCTCTTGACTTCAGGGCCAAAATGAGTTGTTTATTATTTACAACAAGTATAAAAAAGGTCATCACAACCTGTGGTCAGTTCTAAGGTTGGCAACTTGCATTCTCATAACTTGCACATGGTCAATGGCCAAATTTCTGAAAAGATTTCTGTACATGAAGTTTATACAGATGGTCATTTTAAAACCATTTTTTTCTAGCAATTCTTACTAAGCATTTAATTTGATAAATCACTGTATTTGGAAGCTGTGGGATATATAGAGACCTTCAGAAAGCAAACGAACTGGAGACTTTGCAATTTGAAAATATTTAGGCAGAATCATCTACCCCAAAAATAAGGGTTTCACAATATGCATCAATCCTCATGTAACCTTGGGCCAATCAGCTAACTTCTCTGGGACACTAGTTTTCTCACCTTATGAAACACCATTTTATTCATTCAACAAACAGTATAGCCTGGTTAAAGACAGCCCTAGAGCCATAGACCCTGGAGAGATCGCTGGCACTGGTATTGGGGCCTCAGTTTCCTCATTTATTGGAATGGGGATATTCGTGAAGCCCCTCCAGAGGCAGGAAGATTAACTCATTCACTTAAACCTCTTAGCATAGTGCCTGGCCGCTTGTAAGTGGTCAACACATGTCGACTGTTTTCATTTTTATTACTGCTGATGAAGCCTGTTGTGCACCCAGCGCTGTGAAAGAGACCCAGAATACAAAGTGGTGTGGAGCACAAGCCAATCCTCAAGGTGTTCACTTCGTAAAGAGGGAGAAAGTCAACAGAGTATTCTAATAAAATGGGGTCAGAGCTCTGAGTTTGTACCAGCCCTTAGAAGGGCCCAGTAATAAAGGGGACGTACCCAAGGCTCCCTGGGGAAAGCGAGTAGGCCTCACAGACCAGCTGCTGGAGCCCAGGCTTGAAAGCAGAGCCGGGGGTCTAAGAATTCTTTAAGGCTTAATGTTAGAAGCTTTTTAAATTGTTGCTCTTGAATTTCACACGTATGAAAGTCATCTTTCGGCTTCCAATATCCAGAGCACATTCGTTCATTAACTTTTCATGCAGAAATGCAGTCATTAATTAGTGTGGCACATGCTTCTCCCACAAAACCAAACAAAAATCCCTTAGCAAAGGCTGTTCCAGGGCTTGGAAAACACTATGATGTCCTATTGTCAGCATTTGTGATGCCCTCCTTTCATAGACAGAAAATTGGAGGCTAAAACCATAGGTCCACTAAGCGAAAAGTCTGGGCAAGGCTCAGACTTTTCAGTAGCTGTTGCCACTGCGATCGTTTTAAACCGGGCACCAGCACTGGGTCAGCAGTTTCAGACACCGTCAGAGAGGAGCCCAACGTCGCAGGCGCATTTTCAAAGGCGTCCGTAACCCCGCAGGAAAAGGTCTGTGGCTGGAGGACCAGCCCAGGGGCCGTCGGGAACCGAAACTCCCGGGGCCCCAGAAGGGTCCCAGGTGCCCGCCTCCGACGATGTCACTCCTGTCCCCGGGCCGCCCGCAGTGGCTGGGATGCTCTGGGGTTTCTTCTCCACCCTCAAACTCAGCTTCATTGCTGGAGCGTGTACCCCCTGAACACAGAATACAGGCAGACGGCGCTCTCAGCTACGAGCTGCGGGGAGGAGCTGGCGGGCGCCGTGCAGAAACGCCGCGCCCCGGCGCGCTCCCGGCCGGCGCTCACACCTCCGCTCCCGGGGGCGGCGCGCGGCCGGGTGCGCGGGGGCAGGGCGGGGCGGGGCGGAGCGCGCGCTGGAGACCCGCCCCCGCTCCCCTCCCCCTCTGGCGGAGATTGACGGGGCCTGGGCACGCGTCCCAACCAATGAGCGCGTCCCGGGGCGGGCCCTGGAACCCGCTGCTCCGGCTACTTAGAGTCTCAGGCTGGGCTGTGGGAAACCAGGAGCGAGTCGGGACTGCCCAGGTGGAGCCGAAGCCCCAGCCAGCACGGACCCGCAGGCGCACGGGCACCGCGCCAGGCACCGCACCGCACCGCACCGCACCGTTCCGCGCGGGGCAGAGTGGAGCCGCAGCCCCCCGCGCCGCCCAGGACCCACTCGCCACTACCGCCTCCGCAGCACCCATGGGGACCAGGAGACTTTAAAGGAGTTTGGGGTTTCGAGAGCAGGGAAATCACGGGTACGGAGAGGCGGCTTTCTTTGCCCTGGAAACGTTTTGTCTTCGTCTGATTGTTTGGACCCTGTGCCGGGTAGGAGGGAGAGGGGTGTTTTGGCTGAAAGTGGACCTCCCTACACAACCCACACCGGCACACATACACCGCACTGACTTCCCCCATCCTTCCCTTGCCTCTTTGTTAGATTATTTCAGACAGAGCAACCTCGCCCTGGCGCAGCCCGATCGGCTCTCCGGGGGAGAAGGCAAGAGAAGTAAAGAGCAGAGTGCACCTGCCTGCGTGGGCAGGTGTGCCCGGGTGCGTGGGTGTACGTGCACTAGCGAGCGTGCAAGCATGGACTGGAATTGTGTACGAATGTGGGAGTCTGAGTGTGTCGTCGCGAAGGTTTGTCATTGTGTCTGTATGTGACATTACCACACCAGTGTACCCGCCTGTCAGTGTCTGGACTCCAAGTGTGCAAAATTTTGCTGGTGTCAAGTGAGTGCCTGCGAATGTGTCCGATTGTCATTGTACAAGGCACTGTCAGGGAAGCAGTGCGACCTAGTGCAAAACTGAGAGGTGGGAGAAGGTGGGGACAGAAATGTGAGGACAGCTTGCTCCGAGCTCTGGGGCCTTGGGCGCCCCTTCTCCCTTCCAACCTACCCCTCTGCCCTTTCCTAAGTGTCCGTCTCCCACGCTGCCACAACCCGCGCTGTCCTCCCACTGGGACCCCGTACGCCCTTCAGCCTGGCTGCCTTTTCTCTTGTGGGAGTTGGACCGGGTTCTCGGACGGGGTCCGAGGCTGTGTGGTGGCGCCTGATCCTGGTTTCTTTGCCCAGCCTGCCCCTGGGGATGCACGGGAGGCTTGGCTGGCGCTAGTCACTCCAGTATGGGCGCGTGGGCGGGCGGGCAGGTCCCAGGGGCACTGCACGTCCTCGGGAGGCGCAGCCCGACTCTGATGCTGTCTCTGCCTCTCGACTGTGCTTCCGCAGATCCCAGCTCCTGGCCCTCACCTCGCCGCGTCATTGATGGGCAACCAACTGGACCGCATCACCCACCTCAACTACAGCGAGTTGCCCACAGGGGACCCGTCGGGGATCGAGAAGGACGAACTACGGGTCGGGGTCGCCTACTTCTTCTCGGATGAGGAGGAGGACCTGGACGAACGCGGCCAGCCCGACAAATTTGGCGTGAAGGCCCCCCCGGGCTGCAGTCCCTGCCCAGAGAGCCCCAGCCGCCACCACCACCACCACCACCTGCTGCACCAGCTGGTCCTCAACGAAACTCAGTTCTCCGCCTTTCGGGGCCAGGAATGCATCTTTTCCAAAGTGAGCGGCGGCCCTCAGGGCGCCGACCTGAGCGTCTACGCGGTCAGCGCGCTGCCCGCGCTCTGCGAGCCCGGCGACCTGCTGGAGCTGCTGTGGCTGCAGCCCGCGCCGGAGCCGCCCGCGCCCGCCCGGCACTGGGCCGTCTACGTGGGCGGTGGGCAGATCATCCACCTGCACCAAGGCGAGATTCGCCAGGACAGCCTGTACGAGGCGGGCGCGGCAAACGTGGGCCGGGTGGTGAATAGCTGGTACCGCTACCGCCCGCTGGTGGCCGAGCTGGTGGTGCAGAACGCCTGCGGCCACCTGGGCCTCAAGAGCGAGGAGATCTGCTGGACGAACTCGGAGAGCTTCGCCGCCTGGTGCCGCTTTGGAAAGCGGGAGTTCAAGGCGGGAGGGGAGGTGCCGGCCGGCACGCAGCCCCCGCAGCAGCAGTACTATCTCAAGGTGCACCTGGCTGAGAACAAGGTGCACACAGCCAGGTTTCACAGCCTGGAAGACCTCATCCGCGAGAAGCGCCGGATCGACGCCACCGGCAGCCTGCGAGTGCTCCAGGAGCTCACCGACCTCGTGGACGACAAGGAGTAGTCTCGAGGGGGGCCTCCTGCCCCTCCTGTCTTCCCGCGCCCCGCTCCCTTCCCCGCACCCGGGCTTCCGGCCGGCGACTCACGAGCCCTGTCCCCGTCCGCCACGGGCGGCCGGTGCCCAGGCTGCGCCCTCGCACCCCTCCAGCAAGTGGCAGGAAGTCTCAGGAACTGGCCCCGGGACGGAAAGGGCAGCTGTGCGCGCCTGGCCGAGACTCCCCGTAGTGGTGATGGTGTTGGGAAGCACAGCGTGCGGTTTTCCCTTTAGTTTAAGGGGAAAACGGAGAATAGGCTGAGGGGAGCAGGGACGTGGCCTCCCCCGAGAGTCACCGGTGAGTGACTATCACCCGATCTACTAGAAAGGGACCATCACCTCCCCAAACGCACGCAGACAGACCGGTCGGAGGTCAGAATTGATCTTTTCAGGGCACAGTTCACCTCCTGTATGGATGTGTCCCAAGATTGCAGGATTTCCAAGAAATCCAGCCTGTCCCTGATGCACTTGTGAATAATTCCACAAGCAAGCACTTCGGGACTCTGAGTTATCCCGAGCCTGCCCGGGACTTTTCCAGCTCTCCAGCCCCGATCTCCTGACATTGTATTCCAGGCTCCTGGCTAAGCTAGTTAGTGTTTGCTTCCTATTCTTTCCATCGAGGGAAGCGAACGCCACCCCCCACCCGCATTTGCCTCTGAGCCTCCCTCGCTGGCAGGAGGGAAGCCTTCCCGGTCCCGGGAGGAAAATGGCGCAGCTACTTTGGCTAGGAGAGCCGGCCCCGCCCCCGGCAAGCAGAAGGTTCGCCCGGTGTCTGGGAATTTGAATTTGTGGAGAAAGGCGCTTGTTGTTCTTAACCCTAGATTGCTTCCCTCTTTGGGCTGCATTTCCAAAATAGTCCTATTTTTAAAGGGGTTGGCAGGAGAGGGAGGGGGAAGACATGGCAACATTCCAGAAACCAGCATTATTAACAACACCATAGCCAGTATATTTAGTTTAGCTCTTCCTAACATAGAAATCTTAAAAGGTGGGGGAAGTGGAAATAAAGTTTTAAAAATGAGAGAGCAGTTTTCCAACTATGTCAACAAAGCCTATCGTGTTGATGTTTTTATTGACCATTTTAGCAACATGCTAATAAAATTTCAAATTGAAATTTTTATTTTCATGGCTTTAATCCATGATGGTTTAAATACTGGGGGCCATTAAGAGTGGATTTAGCTAAGAGCTTAGCTAACATTGCCTTTTTGCTCTATTTTTCTCAAATCTTAGGAGACTTCTGTTTTTGAATATTGTAGTTAATTTTTTGGCTTGAAATGGCAGCCCTAGTAATGGTGGAGTTGTTAATCAATGTGTATATTGTACTGAATTTCTGTCATTTAATGGGTTTACTGCTTTGGTGGAAATTGCTAGCAGGTTCCATGATGTTTCTTTTCTCCATGTTGTATACCATTACACTCCTCATTTGCATTTCTATTTTTCTTCCTCTCCTCTTGATCTCCTTAAAAAAGAATCAAGAGTTGGTGGCTTTCCCCTCCTCTTTAGCCAGTCCCACAACTCTTTCCTGAAAACCAGAAAGGACTTTAGACAAACCCGTGTTTTTCAAAAAATTAAGGCTGTTTGGAACCCCTTCCCTGGGCAAGGATTTACCAACTTCTCTCCCTGTGCAGCAGCCCCAACCTGACTGACTGTTACTTGATTCAGTGTGTGTTAGACACCTACAGCATCTGTGTCCCCTCCAAGGGAATTTGTCGAATAATGGTGTTTAGCTAATTGTTGAAGCAATTGCATACTGACAGCTGTGATTTAGTTGGACAGCAAATATTATGGCCAAAGCCAGTTTCTTGGCATTTCAAAAATAATGCAATAAAAACTAGTCGAGGTTAGCTGAGACTGGAAATGCCTTTTTCATGGTAAATGATTCATTTCTGTTTTGTTATTTTGATTTTCATGCTGGATTCATTCTCTGATCTTGAATCAAAAGGTCGGATCAATGAAATATGAACTAGAGTATTTTTCTTAAGCCTATTGAGTGATTTATTTTTTAAAAAATGTTTAAATGCATATGCTTTTCTTTCAGCACATACAATGGCAAAACTTTTGTAATAACTCACTTACCTTTGCATGCGTGGAGAACTGAAAGTCATTTATTTCCCTAACTTAGTCCTCTTTCAGATAACAGATGGCAGGTCATAAACTGAAATTCTTGATTGTATCTACACACTCCAGATCCTGCCCTGTGTCCTCCTGCTGTATCTTGGCTCTCTGCTGTATTAAACAACATCCTAAGCACTTGTTCCCACGGGACTCCTTCTTGACGTTTTGTCTTCCACCTGTCACTCAGAGGGTGGGACTTCAGCAAAAGAAATGAATCAGTCTATCATACCTAATACTAAGATTTATTTCCTCTGATGGCACATAATCTGATTTTTTTCTTACTAAGAGGGTCACTATAACAGAGGAATGGCTTATCAGCTTTATACTTGCCAAGACTAGACTGTCAATAAAAATACGAGTTTGGCAGCGAAAGTAGCGTTCATTACTATGTTGGCCTATAAAGGATTAGGTTGATGATAATACTTCTACAAACTCACAGGAATAAAACAGTGGTTACAAAGGAAACTTGGAAAGTTTGTAAGGTTTCTTATATTCCTGTTGAAATAATCATTTATTATCTGTTGATCAATGCTAATAATAACCAGTGGCAGAAAACTTCTAATCATACCTTTATTCTGAAAAATGTGTATATTTCTAGGGTATTATGAACAATTTGAGTGAAAACCAAGCAGATGGATGTTCCCTTTGAAGATGGCATGGGCACACTTGATTTTTATTATGAGTGAATATAATATCTCTGGATTTTATCCGAGTTATAGAAATTAAGCCAAAAGGCTCTTAGCATTTTACTAGAGGTCAGGAATTTAGTTTTGGTTTTAGTATCCTCAAGAGAATGGAGTTTCATAGTAGCTTTCATGATAGTGAGTGTGGCTAAGTTGGAGGCTGGTTCTTTCCTCTATTCCAGATAGAGGAAAACTACTCTTACTCCTCCATTCTTGTTCCACTTTCAGAGGGAGATTCTGAAAAGCAAACTATTTAAAAAAAAAAAAAAAAAAGGGTGAATATTTTTACTCCAAGGAGTGCTTCGCTACGCATTTTGTTGTTTAAAAAACCCCAAAAACTGGGGAGAAAGAAGGCTGGGCGTACATTAAACAAAATCAGCCCAGAAACACTGTTATTCCCAAAGTGTATTCCTTTATTAAGAAAAAAAAAATCCTGTGGAAGTTACATGTATTGCACTTATTTGTAAAAGAAAATTAAAAGTATATCAATGAGCCAAATAGATAGATATATCAAGTTCCTCAATATTGAAAAACTTTTAATCCTTGTCATGACTGCCATTTTATTAAATGAAAGGGTAATATATATTCGCTTGTAGTTAGAAAACACTTGTGCCAGATTAGAACATCAAATGCAATGATGTTACATGATTTTAGTAGATTTTCAAAATTTTGATGATTTTTTCTCTCTTGGGTCGTGTTTCTTTGGTAAATACTTTTGTTTGAATAATGATTTCTTTTTTCAGAAAAGCATGCTATTGGTGTTTACAAAATATCGAATTACCTGAATAATCAGTATCCTAACAGCCTTCAAACATTACTTTATTGATTAATTATGTTTTGTGTGTGCTTTCAACATTCCTAAGAATCCAATGTCTTAGTCATCTAATAAATGGAGTAGGGTCAACTTTCAGTGAAATTAATACTAATTGCACAAACATAATTGAGCAACCTAATTTCCTTTTGTCCAAATGCATATCTTCAAAGCTTTCTGCTTTCTCTTTTTTAAACAAATGGAGAGAATCTAGTTAGGTCTGCCTTTCAGAGATGATTTGCCACATGCGTAAAGGGTCTGCAGGTGAAAATTACAGGCTTTCAGGCTTCTTGAAACGTTAAGAACTGTGTTTAGACAATGGTTTAGACAATGGTCTGAGACCCACCTTGATATTTTTTTGTTGACAATTACTAGCTATTGGCAGTATATATATATGTATGTATACTGTATATATACAGTATACATACATACACATACATATGTGTACATATATATCATTTCTACCTAGAGGTAGAAATTGTGATTTCATTCAGAGAGATATACAGATATAGACATGCATACATACAGATTATTTAAAAACAAATTAGAGAGTGACTTGAGACCTACAAAAACAGGAGGAAAAGTTCTAGGGGTTAAAATAGGGAATGAGTATCCAGGACAGCAAAGCAGCTACACCTCAAACTAAGCATAAACAAAAAGAAGAAAATGTGGGCGGTGCAGTCAGTTTTAGTCTCACCTTTAGAAGAATACGTTCCTTGTTTCTCTAACTAAAGAGACATATGATTCAAAAGGAAAGCTGCAAAGATTAAGAAGTAATTGAAAAATAAGATGCAAGATGAAGTGGGGAGGTTATGAGATGATAAAATAAGCTAATAAGCTTTGCAACGGGATACCTATTCTCTATTCTAACTGAGACGATAAAGCTGAGATCCTGTTTTCCAACCATTTAATGATTTATAAAATCTCCTTGATTTCATAACTCATTGGTTGTGTGTTTACCTGATTTGAACTTGAGATATGAGCTTTAAGTATTTGAATATGTTGGGGAAAGGGGAAATTGTCTCCTCTGCCGTTGTTGCTGAGGGTGAGTTTTGTCATTACTGCCTTCACTGGCAGCAGCTAGGTGACAGGTTCCCCTTGCTGTGGGCTGAAATCAATCTCTCTGGCTGACAGCACAAGGTATACAGTAGGTGCTCAATAAATACAAGACTCTGGCATCTCTCCACCTTAAATGGTGCTCAGTGATACTTGATCACCAGGAAAACCAGAAACCCCACCACTCAGCTTGGCTATAAAGAGGAAGCTAAATTTCTCTAACTGAAATTGGCAGGGTTTTCCCACCTCAGAAGGCTCATGGAGATACAGTTTATGAGACTTAAGGCCGATTTCAGTTAAAGGGTATTCTGAATATTCTGTTTGCTTCTAGAAAAAAAAAACACTGTCAAAGAATCCAAAGAGAATATGTTCTCTTGTTATTTGAGTGGAAAGAGGAAAGCAAACTAATAATTCTGACTGTAACTTCTCACAACTTCATCTCTCATTTACCTCAAGGAGAGATTTTTCTCACATGAAATCACAAGATTATGGCTTCAGAAGGAAGCTTAATACTGAAGCTCTTGGTAAAAATTTTCTTTGGATATGTAGGGAAAAACCTACTAAAATGTTAGCTTAAAAACTCTCTGGGAAAACTAGATTTGATGGAGTTTGGTCATGGGTGTTTTTCTAAATAAACACTACTTATTTATATATTAAAATATCCAAATAATTGCTGTGCCCATTGGCTTTTATAATCCAATTAATTTTTTTATGTGAACATGAGTTCTGAACTTAATTTTGTCCAAAGCGGAGAGGATGTAAAATATTAGGTACATATAAAGCCAATGTCCTAAATTTTAAGCATAAAATAAAGGCTTTGCAAGTTAATATGAGCTACATTCATTGTTGCAAAAAATAGAAAAAGATCGCATAAGGTTACTGCTTATATGATTCCAAAGGAAATTCTTGCCATCAGTCTGTGATATAGACATTAATGCCACAATGGGAAAGTCCAGGCATTCTTTATTATAATATAGTGATACTTGCATTAACAAGTAAGTTATTATTCTAAATTTAATCATTTTCCCCTCCAATAGTCCTGCAACATGCCAGCTCTTTGCTCAGTGCCAAGCCCATCGTTTTCAGATTTCAGATTCTCCTGGGGTATGAGCAGATCTGGAAGGATCAACTGACAATGATTAGTAGAAACATCTCCCAACTTCCAATAGCACACACTTTATTTCATCCTGCCTCCTGCTTCTCAGTGGAAGTGTCTGCTCAGCAAGGCTCAGGGGTAGGGTTGCCCAGTTGAGTAAATAAAAATACAGGCCACTCAGTTACGTTTGAATTTCAGATAAACAAGGAATAATCGTTTTAGTATAAGTGTATTCCATGCAATATTTGGGACATACTTACATACTTACTGTTTATCTGAAATTCAAACGAAATTGTATGTCCAGTATATTATCTGGCGACCCTATTCAGGAAGGACCTTACTATCTCTAAGAAACCAGAAACCTCTGATTTTTTTTAGAGCTGACAAACTAAGGACACATCCTCTACCCACAGCACGGAAGTCTTATCAGATTGCTCATGTGTCTTCTAAAGCCAAGGCCGAATCTGGCCCCAGAATGAGCACATAGCCCAGGAGAAGGCTCAGAAGGAAGAATTCACAGGCCTACTAGTCAGAGTTGGTTGTGTGTATGTGTGGGTGGGGATGGGTGAGTGTTGCTTGTGTCTCTTTTCTTATACTCTTTTGATTACCTTTTATAGGACATGGCATCCTTTGTCTAGGAGTGTGATGAATACTTTCCCAGATACAATCAAAAACACTCCATGCCCGTGTTTTTAATCCCACCTGCTACTTATCCCAGTCTGGGTCCTCACTTCACACCTGGCTATTCCGTAGCTTCCTCACCTGTCTCCATCCCTCTGGCTTCTCTATTCAAACACCTGCTGCCATAGTGCTCTTTCTAAATACAGACTCATCGCTCACAAGACAAAGGCCAAGCTCCCTATGGCACAGTCAAGGTCCTCCATGGTCTGACCCCTGTCTACAACCAGCTGCATTTCTCTCAGCTCTCAGTTTGTACTCAGGCCACGTGGAGCAGTTTGCAGAGCATGTAGTTTTCATTCATGCTTCCATGACTTCCTACATTGTCCCCTTTACCTGACTGCCATTCTTGATTCCTGAGTGGAAAAGTCTTCTTCATTCATCCTTCATAGTAGCTCCATGCTGCCCACTAGCATGGTTTTAGTAATTTTCATCTGTGTGCTCCTATTGAATTTGTTTATACCTCCCCAGACGCTCCTGCACTATATTATTTACATCTGTCTTCCCCTTGACTGAACTCTATTAGGAAAGGCCCTGTGACTTACTCATTTTTGCAGCTGCAAAGTCTGGCACTTGCAATAGGTGCTCAATTAGAGATGATTGAATGAATGATAGAAGTGGGGAAGGGAAAAGAGTTGGCTCCTCTGTAAGTATGTGAGGCATACGGCCTGTGATCTCTCTCTGAACCAAAACACAATAAGAATGGGCCAGAAGTGCCTATCAACTTACACATGATTCTCTCTAAGAACCATATGGTAGAAAATTAGTTTCTGTTTAGAAAATAAACTGGAATTATACGGAATCCATATTATGCTACAAATGGTAGGAGATTAGCCATACATAGTTTAAAAGGTTTCTCTGCCCTGGCTATACTGGCACAAGCATTTCTTCATGAATGAAGTTTATGAGTTTCATTATGATGAAAATACAGACTTTTCTCCTCTTGGTAATTTAATTTCCACCTAGGTGAGATAGCTTGGAGAGTTGCAAATTTAGAAGGCAGCTGAGGATTGACTTGCAAGAGGTACAAGATAAGACCTTTCCCATATGGGCCACTTCAGTAAATGGGCCTAGATGGCCAGAGATGTTGAGTCAGTGCAGAAAGAGTCTGCTGAAAACCCAAGTCCTGTTCACCTTTTGGAAAGTAAAGTCTCTCCCAATCTTACTACTGAGCAAAGAAACCTATGGCATGTGTGGAAGGGAGAAAAGAATCATCTTGCCTGACATTCCAGCAGGGGGAGCAGAAGAAAACCAGCCTCCTTTGATTGATGACATTTGGACCTCCAGGCTGGTTGAACAGCTAGAATAATTTGAAATAATTTGAAATGCAATTGAGTACTAAAAATGTAACTAGATTAATGTCTTATAAAATATATATGCTTTTATATTTGATATTTCCCCTGGAACCCTTAGGTGGAGCACTGTGTGCTTTCTTTCCCGGGAGTTATTATTCTCTTAGCACCTCTGGACATTTAATATAGTTTAATTTGGTTTGGGTCATGGTTACAGTTGTCTGTACTTGAGAAAAGCCACTTTAATTTGGGATTTTATACCATGATATCCTGTTGAGAAAAAAAGTGTCAAAACTCCAGAATGGAGTACTTCTTTAGAATAAATTACTACTAATTTGGGATTAAAAACCTACGTAAATATGGGTTATGGTAAAACATTGCTTTTGCCCAGAGAGCAATTTCCAGAGGAGACAGCAGATGAGATTTTTCATTATGCAGCCTCACCATTCTGATTTCAGAAATCAGTGCCCCTGTGTGCATCTGCTTTATTTGTGTATAATTTTATGAGACAGGGTCTACACAAGGAAATGGGAGCAGAGGTAGTTACTTCATCCTCTACAGACCAACAAAATAAGTGTTTGACAGCCCAGATCTGTTCTGCCCATGTTTCTTCCTTAAAGCCTTTAAGGGCTTTCCATAACTTACCAGATAAATCCAGACTGCAGGATTTTAGGATTTCAGGCTCTGCTCCATCCTGCCCCATATGCCCCAACTTCTGAAGCTTCATCCTCTGACCCATCACAGTACATTCTCACTACAAGTCTTCTGTACTGACCCACTTACCTCTCTCCAAAAGCTATGTCATTGTATGCCTTTGCTCAAGCTGTTTCATTTGTGTGGAACATTCTTCTTCCCTCCTTGGCTACATGTCGAAATCCTCCTCTTCCTTTAAGACCCAATTTATTTATCAGCTGTTCTGTCAAACTTCTCCTTCTCCTGCAATACCTCCTACTTTAACAATAACAAGGGGCCAAAATAGTCCTTTCTCACTGAGCTCCTGCAGCTCTTTATCCAAACATTTAACATTCACTCCACCCATTTTATATTCTAATTTTCAGCTCCTAAACTATGTCAAACATAATTTGTTTAAGTTAATGGGAACCAGATTGCTTTCTGAAATGGGTTTTAATCTTGAGGCAGGAATCTTGGCATTTTGATCTTTCGTTCCTTAGTAGCTAGTATATGGTCTTATTAGATGCTCAACCAATGCTGCCTTAATTCACTTAACTTAATTCAAAAGCAACTATCCTTCTACAAGAGCAGTGAGTGCTATTTTTAAAAATGCTCTAATGGGGGGCTGGCTCTGTGGCCGAGTGGTTAAGTTCGCGCGCTCCGCTGCAGGCGGCCCAGTGTTTCGTTGGTTCGAATCCTGGGCGCGGACATGGCACTGCTCATCAGACCACGCTGAGGCAGCGTCCCACATGCCACAACTAGAAGAACCCACAACGAAGAATACACAACTATGTACCGGGGGGCTTTGGGGAGAAAAAGGAAAAAATAAAATCTTTAAAAAAAAAAAAATACTCTAATGGGAGTTCAATTCCCTGCATACTTGTTGGGTCCCTATGAAAGGCAAGCCTTTGCTTTAGCTCATGTGGGTACAAATCATGGTCTAGACTTCAAGAACTCGATCTGGTAAAGGAGGCAGCCATACTATGAGCCATAATCCACTCCAGCCTGGAATATAGGTCACTACCAAGACATAAACTTTACAAAAATACTGGAGAGGGTCAAAGGAAGAAGCATTTGGAAGTAGACATCAGCTCCAAGAAATGAAAGTCGTTGACTGGCATAGAAGATCTGAATGATGTTTTAAGACAATTACACATTTTAGTTGAATCTTTATTAATAGTTGGGAAAATAGACAAGTTTTTTCTTGTTATTTAAATATAATAGACTATCTTTTGTCATTTTAATGTAAAATTCTATTTTTAGAGTGAGTTTGGGCATACAAATTCTGTAGAAGTGTGATTTAAATATATTTAAGCAAAGCCCATTTGCTGTGTAACTACCAAGATTGGCAGGTTATTACCATTTAATTTACCAATTAATTCACCTCCCAGTGCATCTTTGTAGGCAAGATCTTTGATTGATAGACGGACTGGTTGCCTGAGATTTATTTCACAGGGTTCGGACAAATTCTCTAATGGGAAGCTGTGCAAAGTAGGGGCTTCTTAGATGGGGCTGAGCCCAAAGCGGTGGTGATCTGAGTCCATCTGAGAGAAGGTGCTCTTGCTCAAGGAGAGAGGCCACGGCCACAGACAGGACAAGGCCACAGTTCAGTTCTTAGGGGCAAGGTGAGCTTCAGAAAAATAAAAAACAACCAAAATATCAGAAACCGTAAGGACACTGGTTGGCTGCAGTGTGCAAAATGTGTCAAGACTAAGACCATTTTGCCAAGGTAGAATTAATAGTTGAAGCGAAATTATTGCTAAGAGGGAACTGACAACACTAAGATATGGGACTGGCTCACAGTCTATGTAAATATTTCAGTTTTAAAGCATATTATGTTTAATTTAAAAATGGCCTTTGAAAAAACAGGAAATCTATTAACTTTGACAATATTCCTTCAATACAAATAGTGGACTTTCTTTGAAGAAAAACAAGTCGAATCCTTTTTTCTAAGGAAACCCTGAATTTGCTCAGGTGTTTCCACTGGCCTTTGGTACAAAGCATTGGATTTATAAATGCTTCTAATAATTTTAGTAAATATCTCCGTGAAATTTAGTATATAATGCAGGCCAGGTTTTTCTTCTTGTGTGGAATTCCCATTTACTTTACAAAGGAGAAATCCCAGATTATATGCAAAGATTGAGAAATAGCCAAAATGTCCAGGTGTACAAGTGTCAGTGACTAGCCTGCAGTTCTTTAAGCGTTGAAGCTTATGTTAATGAATTCCAAAGAAAAACAGCAGAGTTTATGCAGTTATTTTAATAAGGCTGTGAAAACAGTCCATTTACAATATAAAAACCCCTTGTCTTTTAAAAACGCTAGACAGAATATTTTAATAAATTAAATTTGTCTGCCTGTCAAATCTGTCAAATTGACAAGAACCCTCAAGGAGTATTGCTGATGCTGTAGTTATATTCTTCCAATAGGACTACATTTGGAATTTAATATAGTCTGCTTAGAGGAAGATCCATCCATCAGAGTAATTTTAAGTAACAAATACTAACATAATAACCTAAGTCTCCAACCTTATAGGGCCAGGGTGATTTCGTTTCCTTTGCAAACTCTTTTATTACCTACAACAGCATCCTGAATATTAGATTTGTCTGTAATGATGAAATAATCTAAGGAGCAAATAAGTCGGCATCATCAGAACAACTATTGACATTTGCGCAGAGACGTGTAGCTTACATGGTCAATTGTCATCCTCACAACTAACTTGTGTCAGTCAGGTTTTACTGACCCCTGTGTACAATGGGGACACTGAGGCTTGGCAGGGAAAAACACCCAGCTTAATATTACACATCTTGCATTTAGTAGAACCAGCACTTTAATTCGGGTGTTCTGAAATGAAGCCGTATGTTTCTCTCTCACAAGATTTTTCTAGAATAATCAAATGTCTCTTTCAACCATTTTCTCGTAGGGAAAACCCACTTAATGTTTCCAGCTATTCTGTGGGAGTATTTATGCTAAACCTCTGGTAGCAGTTGATCAACAAAGATGAACTCAATTTTTCAAAATAACATACCTAAGAGAAGCAGGTATTAGGGTATTAAAAAACAAACCCATTCGAACTCTAACATATACACTAATCACCTAGACTGGATGTTCTGCCTCCCGGAATGAAAGTCTCAAATGCCTGTCTAAAAGTCAAAATGGAATCAAGCTTCACCATTGAGATTCTTTTGTTTTATATCCTGAACTTTGGAAGCGGAGATGCACTTGGATAATATTCAAGGAGTCTGTGTCTATCCCCAGGGGCCTAAGATTGTCCTCACAGGACTTTTCATTTATTGTTCGAAAAATATCATGTTGCTTATAGTGTTTGGGGGGAATGTCCCTCAAAAATAAGCAGAACAACAACAAAAAAAAATCAATGCATACTATGCTTCTAATTCCTTATAAGAAGTCTAAAATTCTGGATTAAAAGAATGTATCCAAGATTTGAATTAAATTTTTCTGGAATCAGATTGCAATAGTTTGTAAAAAAATAATGCCTGTTTAGTGGCTGGTCAGCCCTAACAGCAGGCTAACAGCCTGAGTCAGGCCCTGCACAGATCTGGGTGAAGGGCCTATTTATACATGGAAAGAGGCCTGTTGAACTTGCCTGGGGGAGCCCTACCATGAGATGCTGCAGCGCGTCGATGTTTACCCATGGCCAGTCTCGTGAAAGAATATCTTATGACTTAACCCGCGGCATTTCCATTTCTGAATGGGATTACTTATTCCTCATGAACCATGAACTCACCAAACATCAAAATAGACCAGAATAAATAAAATTCAGTAAGTAAATCATCTAGCAGAAGGCTGGCATGATGGAAAGAACACTGGATTTTGAAAACCATATGGCCACAAATCTGACTCCTCGCTTTCGGGCTGTGTGATCTTGGACAAATCATTGCCCAGGATCCCCATCCCTTTGCCTTTGAAAAGAAGATCGTGAACTGTAACTCACAGGGTTAAGAGGAAGCTAAATGTTAAAATGGCTGTGCAATTGTCCACCCACAGTGCTTTGTACACAAAAGGCACTCAGTTGAATCAGAAGAATCTAACTGAAGATTTTAAGTGAATTTTCTTTTGTCATTGAGATTACAAGTTTCCTGATTCTTGAAAGGGTTTGCTTTGTCTCCACTTAGATGGTTAATCTTTGGAAACAATGGATCTCATATTTCTCATTTTTTATCCTCCTTAGCAGAATTTCAAGTATGTAGTAGTTGTTCAAAAGCTTTTTGATAAAAATCAAAGGGCTACTGAAATTTCATACAAATAGAGGTGCTCTGGGGAAGATGAAAATGGGTGTTTTTATTTTTTTTTTTTTTTCAGGAAGATTGGCCCTTAGCTAACATCTGCTGCCAATCCTCCTCCTTTTTGCTGAGGAAGACTGGCCCAGAGCTAACATCCATGCCCATCTTCCTCTATTTTATATGTGGGACGCCTGCCACAGCATGGCTTCACAAGCAGTGCATAGGTCCACACCTGGGATCTGAACTGGCAAACCCCAGGCCGTTGAGCGGAACGTGCAAGCTCAACCGCTGCACCACCAGGCTGGCCCCAAAATGGGTGTTTTTAAATGAAAACAGGAACTACTCTATTAAAGGAAGGACAAATACTCCCTCCCCAAATTTTATTGAATGAGTGCATCTAAGCTGCATTAGAACCGGATAAGAAGCACCTGTGGTTGTGTTTCTGCAGTGAGAGAATTCTCTAGGCCTTATTGTCCCACCCTCCACTGAGAACCATTTCACTCTTATCTGCATTCCCTGCTTCTAATGGGCCGGAAGCTTGCAGTTAACCTCTTTACCCTTTGAACTGAAACCTCTGTTACATGGTTTGCCTTTGGTGCCCATTGGAGGGAGATCTGACACAAATGACTCTTTTTTAGAAAGGTATGTTTTTAACGTGTGTTTACTTAGACTTTTAAAAGTAAGAAGGAACTTCTATACATGTTATATTCCTCAGTCTGTGGAAGCATCTCTTCCTTATGGACTCAATCTCTTCTTTGGAGTCCCTGCCTATTTCATTAGCACAGCGGTTCTCAACCTTCTTGGTCTTAGGGCCCTTGTAAATTATTGGGGAGCTCATAGGAGCTTTAGTTTATGTACATTATACCTATCAATATTTGCCATGATAGAATTAAATTAACACTGACAGTTTTAAAAATATTTACTCATTTAAAATACCAATAATACACTCATTACATGTTACATAAATGATAATTTTCATAAAAGTAACTATGTTTTCCAAAAAGAAAAGTGAGTAGAGGTATTGTTTTACATTTTTGCAAATTTCTTTAATGTCTGGCTAAATAGTGGACAAATGGATTCTCATGTCTGCTTTTGCATTCAACCTGTTCTATCACACATCACATAACCTCTTAAAACTCTGTGAAACGTTTGTGAAAGAATAGAGTAGAAAAGCCAAAATCTTAGGATTATGGAAACAGTTTTGACCTTGTACACCCCTGAAAGGTTCCTAGGGACCCACAGATTCCAGGACCCCACTTTGAGAACCACTGCAATTGGATCTTACTTCTACCTAGCTGCTTCTAGTATTCACACCCAGGAAAGCCATCTGCCAAATTGTCAGTGAAACACACATCACTGGCATCAAGTAATACAGGCAAAAGCATCTTTGTTTAATCCTATAAGGATGAAGGGTAGTTTCTCCCCTGTCACTGGATAAAGTCGGGTGGGTCCCTGAACTCTTCTCTTCTCCCTCAGGTAACAGAAAGTCCCACTGTCGCTTTAAGCTGCAAAACGACGTCTCAGTTGATACTTGGAAAACCAGACTCTTGAAGGAGCCAATTTTATTAAAAGTTACAGTTCTTCCCCCGTCCCAGATGGGAACAGCTGTAGACGGCTTGCCCTGGCTTCACTTTTTTCTCCCTTGATAACTATGGATTCCAACTCCTTTGAAGTGTTTGCATGTGAGTGGGGGTGGGGGAGGGGGTGGAGAGGTTGGTGGAGGAATTCTGGTAAATTCCTGGGAATGTATGACTTGACAGGCATTTTGATAAAATGGCTTCATGCTTCCTGTATGTGCAGATGTTTAGAGCTGGTCTGTCTCTTGTGGATGCCTGTAAGAGTTCTCTAGAGACCTACCCACCACCAACTCATGGTATTACAACTGAATCTCATCCTAGGTGAGTTCACTATTCCAGCAGCCACACACTCCCTGCTCATTACGGGCTAAGGTAAGAAGCAATCCCTCTGCTAGGAAGCTCTACTAGGTGGAATCTCAGGTCTTCCCCACCCCAGCTTCCTCTTGCTTGTGGGCCACATCTGGTGCAAGGATGTCATGCAAGTGTCCTTTTTCGGGACAAACCCTGGGAGCAAGCCAGTCTCTTGCCTTCTGGATGTCCTTGGAGGGAATCCTAACTGCCCCATTAGGAGCTCTCCAAGGGGTCCCCAAAGCCCTCCTTGCAGGCTTGGGATAAGGCATGACTGCTCCACCCGACTTGGTGTGTGTGGGGAGAGGGACTTACAGTGTACCAGCATCCCCTCAAAAATCCTCCCTTTTTGTATTTCCTCAGTGCGGATGTAAGAATTATCTAAACCAGTTCTCTGCCATCAACGGTGGGTTTTTTTCTAGTTCTCACTGTAGTGTCCCATCTCTTTTCAGTCTCAATGACTTAGTCAAAGCAACCAGTTTAACATCTTGTTATTCACTTTCAAGAAACCAGCATTTACTGGCTGCTCCCTAGCCCCAGGAGCTCAGGTGGCCTCATAATTTCTTCTGTCTCCTTGCACTCAGGAAAAGTACTGACAGCTCGTAATTGGTCATATTTCTTAGGAAATTTGCATTTAAACTGGGAGCAATGCTTGCTTTTCTTGGTGTAATTTGTCTTACATTTTTGAAAGTAATAACTATTCATTAAATTACATTTGAAAAATGCAGGAATAAAACAAATTGTCTATAGTCCTACCACCCATATAAAACCACTGCTCACTTATATGCATTTTCCTCTAATAATATTTCAATGCATGTCTCCATTTTAGCTGTATTCGTACAAATAAAATTTTATATCATATATTTTACTTATTAATATACTGTAAGCATCACCAATGTCAATGCAAACTCCATGTAAACATCAATTTAATAGTTGCAAAGTATTATATTAAATGGATACGCCATAGTTTATTTAATCATTATCTTTGTTTTTAAGTATTTGCACTGTTTCTCCTGTTTAGTATTCAAAACCATGCTACAATGAATATCTTTGGATAGAAATTTTTTTCTATATTTTGAGTTACTTCCTTAGAATATATTTCTGGATATGGAGTTACCAAGTAAATTGGATATGAAATATTTCAGGAGATATATATATATATATATATATATATATATATATATATGTATGTATGTGGACATACATTCTCACATTTTCACAAAAGGAGCTAATAATTAAGGACGCTCAGCTGTAGTGGATAAGTTACCATACGCCTGTATTCATGGCACATCATCATCATTGATCCATGCAATCTCCCATTCTTTATTGATTGGTTGATTTCCTTTTATTTCCAGTCTTCATTCTCTTTACTTCTCCCCTTACTATAGGAGACCAGTCTGATATGCTTGATATATATCCCTTTATCTGTGGTCATGTAAGCATGCATTTTTATTTTGTGTGTACATATGTTAAATGCACACAAACGATGTGCTATGGAGCTCATATTGTTTCTTACCTTTCTCTTCCAACACTGTTTTTAAGATCTATCCGTATTGTTCTGTGCAATTTAGTCTATGACTTCTGAGTGCTGCAGGACATCCTGTTCTGTGCATCCATCATGTGACACTTCTCTCTTCTCCAACTGGTGGACTCCCTGGGCTGCCTCTAGCTCTGAACTATAATAGCAGTTCTGGGTGGAACTTCCCTGCTCATGCCGGTCATGGATCCATGTGAGATATATACCCAGAGAGAGAATGCTGGGTCCCAGGGCCGGCACATGTCAATTGGACTAAGTACTGCTTGATTGTTTTCCAGAGACATTTTACCAGTCTGTACTTTCTACAGTAGAGCATGTGAGTTCCTGTATCCACAGTTTCCATCAACACTGGGTATTATCCACTTTTCTAATTTCCCACCCTGACAGTGGCAAAGTGATATCTCATGGTTGTTTTCATTTGTGTTTCTCTAAACACCAATGAGTTTGAGCATCTCTTTGTATACTTGTTAGTCATTTGTATCTCTCTAATCTGATTTGCCTATTTCTATCTTTGCTCATTTGTCAATAGGATTCTAGTTTTTTTTTCGTTGATCTATATATTATAAATATAAATGATGTCCTTGTATATATATATATTTGCTGAGGAAGATTTGCCCTGAGCTAACATCCATACCAATCTTCCTCTATTTTTTAGTATGTGGGCCGCCAACACAGTGTGGCCACTAACACAGTGGTGTAGGTCTGTGTCCAGGAACTGAACCCAGGCTGCAGAAGCAGAGCTCACCAAACTTAACCACATGAGGTTGGTCCAATGTCTTTATATTTTTAATAGAATTTTAGATTTTTCTCTCTGAAAATCTTGTGGTTTTGTTTGCTAGGTTGATTCATAGGTCTTTTAGTTTGTCATAGCTAATGTGAGTGTACCTGTTTCAAAGTGGTGATAAATTGTATCATTTTGATAAATATTACCAATTTTCATGTGTTAATCTTATATCCAACAATCTTGGGTCTCTCTTTTTATTTCTAAACTTTGTCAGTGATAGTCACTTTTTATTTATTTTTTTATTATTTATTTATTTGAGGAAGATTAGCCCTGAGCTAACATCTGCTGCCAATCCTCCTCTCTTTGTTGAAGAAGACTGGCCCTGAGCTAACACCCATGCCCATCCTCCTCTACTTTATATGTGGGATGCCTGCCACAGCATGGCTTGCCAAGGGGTTCCATGTCCACACCCAAGATCCAAACGGGCGAACCCCAGGCCGCTGAAGTGGAACGTGCAAACTTAACCACTGCGCTACCAGACCGGCCCAGTGATAATCGCTTTTTAAAGATAAGGCTGTGTGTTTTTCCTATAAATTAGAAATTTATAGGAGCTCCTTACATGTTGATAAAATTAGCCCTTTGCCTGTGAACAAAGGACTGCTTAACCCTTTGTGTATGAATGACTTGCAAGTATTTTTGCCTACATTGTGATGGTTTTGCCATACTATTATAGAATAGAATGTATCAATCTTTTATTTTGTAACTTACTTTTCTTAAGTAGGTCCTCCTTTTTAAGAAATTCTCTTGTGATTTCTTTTAGTAAGTTTATATTTTTATTATTTTAATTTAAATATTTTCTTTATTTGCAATTTATTCTGGTGTAAAGTGTGAACTATGAGTCCAAATTTATTATTATAATGGCAATGCAGTTGAATAAGCTAAGTTATCTTTCTCTATTGATTTGAAATGTCCCCTTTATGATATGCTACATTTTTGCGCATATATATGGGTCTGTTTCTTGATTTTATATAATTTTCCATTAGTCTATCTGTCTTTTAATGCTTCAGGGGTATTCTACATAAATTATTATAGACAGCTATATATTGTCTATATATAGACAGCAGTATATTGTGATTTTAATAGCCAGAAGACTGATCCTCTCTCATTACTTCCTTTTCAGAATTTTCCTAACTACTCTTGCTTATTTATTTTATTTCATTTTATTCATTTTACTGCACTGACTAGAACACCGAGTATAAGGTTAAGTAAAGACAATGTTAACAAGTACTTTCACGTCGTTCCTGATACTAAAAGAAGAGCTTCTGAAATTTCAGCATGAAGTGTAATGTTTGCTGTAGGTTTTTAGCAGAAACTCTTTATTAAGTTAAGGAAGTCCTTTTCATTTCTACTTTACACTACGCACCAACTCCAAGCTAAAATGAAAAGGACTGACAACACCAAGTGCTGGGGAGGATCTGAAGCTCCTGGAACTCGCAGCCACTGTTGATGGGCATTTAAATTGATACAAGCCCTTCCTTTGACGATTTCAGTTTCTACTAAATTTAGGAATACTCATAATACAGTATGACCCAGCAATTCCACACAGGTGTAAGCCCCTAGAAATGTGTACATAGGTGTAACAAAAGATATGTATGAGAAAGTATTACTAACAAGTTTAGTATTACTACTTAGTAGTATTAGTATTACCAATTAGTAGTATTACTACTAATTATTATTAATTAGTAGTATCAGTATTACTAACTACTACTCAGTATTACTACTAAGTATTACTAAGTAGTAATTACTTAGTAGTACTTACTTAGTAATTACTTAGTATTACCAAGTAGTAATAGCAAAGAGCTGGGAACAACTCAAATCTCCATCAGCAGTAAAATGGATAAATAATGTGTGCTGTGTTCATATAGCGGCATACTCTACAGCAATAAAAACCAATGACTAACACTTACATGTAATAATATGGATAAATCTCAGTAACATAATGTCAAACAAGAGAGTATATATTATTCCATTCACATGAAGTTAAAGAACAGGCAAAACTAATCTATAGTGTTTTATATGAGGATAGCAGGTACCTTGGGATGGGGAGTAGTGAAAGGGGAGGGTAGGAGGAGGAACTCTGCGTCACTAATAACATTCTATTTCTTCATCTGGGTAGTAATTTTAGGGTTGTGTTTTTCTCTATTTAAATAAATAAATTTTGTTTTTTAATGTTTAAGTTTGCTAAATGAATGACTAAATAAATGAAACATTGAATGAAATCTGGTGTTAATTAAACAGAAAAAGACCCTTGCTTGTATTGGAAATGTGGAAATATGTTTCATTATTTTTTATTTTTCTTGCCCTGGCTCTGCCTCTAACAAGCTATGAGATTTTTTCAGCAAGTCATTTCCCCACTTTGAACTTCCATGCCTAATTTTTAAAAATTTGAGACTGAATTAAAAGATCTTTAAATACTCTCCTATTTCTATGACGATCTATCATAAGCACGTACAGAAAGTCACTTAAATTTCTTCTTTTTGGTGAACTTTCATTGAATCTTATATGTATAGCTGGTTCCTTTCGTTGTTCTTCATACTTAGCCAGCAACTTCCCAACTATCTTTCCTAGCAGCTTCCCATATGACCCCAGCAAACTGCATGTGCCAATCAATAGTTATTTTTCTCATTCTAAATTACATTCTTTATCTGGTTTATACATCAAAGTTTTGAGAGTTCATTTGGCATAAATCTATACCTATAGATTTCCGGACCTACAAAACTGGGGAAGAGTTTCTAGTGATTCCATCTAAATGACCAGCTGGTTGTCTTAGAAACCACTGCTACATCACACACACTGGACCATAAGGGAAATCAATGAAAAGAATTTCAAATATTCCACTGGTGGTTCTTGAGTTCAGGGATGGCACTGAAGACTCCAGAAAACATCCACCCTCTCTTCCTGTGACAGAAACTGTTAGTTGTATGCCCATAACCATTCTCTTCTCTGTTTCTGAAGTAGGAGCACCTCTCATATTTAGCTGTCTACATGATTCCAGGAATAAGCACTATGTGTCGCAGCCTTCCTTGCACCGAGGTGTGTTCATGTGACTAACATCTGACAGATGAGATGTGAGCAGAAATGATGTGTTCAATGTCCTGCCTGTGCTCTTAAAGGAACCGATGTGTCCTTCCATCTCTGTTTGCCCTTTCCTGCTGGCTGGAATGTAGATGAAGTAGTGAGCAACTTGGCCTTGTAGACAGAGACAAATCCCCGGGAATGTTAGAGATATGTTAGAGAAAGCAGATGAAAGGAGCCTGGGCTCCTCAGAGATTCATGGCACACAGTTGCCATAGAAGCTTCGACCTTTAGGAAAAAGCAAAATAACTTCTATCTTGTGTTAACCACTGTTATTCTGGATTTTTGCCACAAGGTACAGAAACTATATCCTTACTAATATACTCCTTAAATGTGTCATCAGAACCACGCAGCATGACTTGAGTGTCTATGACACGGAGATTGAACCGGGCAACTGGACCATCCTCATTCCTAGGGTTTTTAAATTTAATGTTAACATTCAAGACAGCACTGTGTTTTGTTTTCTTCTTAATTTGGCTCTGCATCTTGCGAGAGGCCCAACTTTGAAAGAAAGAAAATTCAATATCAGGTCTGTTACTCAAACTGACCCCGAGATACTGGCTAATCAGCCAGTTTGCCATAGTCCAGGCTGGTTGTTGGACTCTTTTCAAAGAAGCCATAGGAAATGCTTGGGAAAGGGAGCAATTAAAAATGTGGGGGTTAATCATCTGAAATCAGTAAATTCACTCACTAAGGAAATAAAGAGGGCGGTTCTTTAGACTGGCTAGTTAAATGTGTTTTGAAATTCTCTCCTGTTGAAGAAACAGAAAATGTCTCTAATGGTAAAGATCAGAAAAGAGGAGAGGTGTAAGAGTTAGAAAAGAACAAGAGAATTATAAAGGGGTGGAGGTGCAGAATATATCAGACATAAAGACTATGGAATCTACAAAACTGATCCATTTTAAACATAAAAATTCTTTAAGGACATGGGTATCTTTCCTCATACTTGTTGTCTGCTGTTGCTGCCGTGAGGGAAGAGGACAGAGCTCATGGATTTGTTGTGGACTCAGCGTGGACTCTGTGCTGGGTGCTCCTCAGGGGCCTGGGCAGCAGAACAGAGTCTCTGCCCTCATAGAGCTCACATGATGGAGAGACGAAAGAGAAGCGAACAAACACATAACAGAATGCAAAATGCCCATAAGTGCAAGAAACAATAATAAAGTACAAACAAGGTATACTTACTAACGATGTGCTAGGCTCTAGGCCACATGTAGATGGCATCAAGTGATGCCGTCACTCCATCACAAGGTGAGTGATGGAGTGCAAAATGTGCTATTTTAGAAAGAATGGTGGGGTCTGCCTCTCTGATGAATGGATATTTAAACAGAGTTTTGAATAAAGTGAGGGAGTGACAGAGAGCCATAGCTAGAGGAAGACCTTTCCAAATAGAGGGAACAGCAACTGCAAAGGCCCTGAGGGTGGAGAGAACTAGACTCTTTCGAGCACAGATGAGAAACACATCACAGGAACGCTGCCACTCTCCCCTCCTCTGCCCAGGGAAGACAGACAACACAGGTATCAAGCCCTGTACTTCTCGCCGAGCTGGTACAGCCTCAGAATCCTTCTGAACCTAATGCTCCGGTGAACGAGCAACAGGTGAAAAGTAAATATGGGATGAAAGCCATTTGTTATCACTGCTTTAGAGTTTAGGCCTCTAAATTCTAGCCCATAATCCTACCTTCAGATTGTTTGATTTTCCAGTTTCACTGACACAGTCTCCAGTTTGTGTAGCTGGAAGAAGCATAAGGACCAGGAAAATCTCATCATCAAGGATACCTCATTCATTCATTTATCAAAATACTTACTATTTAGTATTGCTATGTATCAGGCACTCTGCTAAGTCTTAAGGATCTAGGAATAAAATATTTCATCACCTCATAAATCAGAAAGATATGAAAGAGAAATCATTACAATACAGTGAAATAGATACTGTAAGAACTCTCAGAATAGTATGCCTAATTTCACAAGTAATGGGGCATTGTTAGGAAAGGAATTGTGGTGACGCAGGAAGGACAAAGGCTTTCAGAGCAAACAGGCTTGTGTTCTATTCTGGTGATGCCTTTTTTCCCCCTGAGCTAACATCTGTGCCAGTCTTCCTCTATTTTGTATGTGGGATGCTGCCACAGCATGGTTGAGGCGTGTTGTAGGTCTGCACCCAGGATCAGAAACCACAAACCCCAGGCTGCTGAAGCGGAGCATGCCAAATTTAACCATGGTGTGCAGGCATGCCATGGGGCCTGCCTGCAGTTGTGCCAGTTTTTAGCTAGTTGTGTGATTTTGTGGAGTTTAACTACCCTCCATGAGCCTTGGATAATACCTGCTCATCGAGTGTTTATAAAATATAAAACAGACACCATAAGTAAAGCATGTGGCACAGAGCCTAGCACATAGTAGACACTCAATAAATAGCAGTTTTTTGTTAAGGAAAATTTGAAATAGGAGATGACATTTGTGATAACTGCTGCGAGTTCAGCTCATCAATTGTGTAAAAGAGGGAAAAAGAAGCAAGACAGACAGAATTCTATGTGTTTAACGAAAGAAAGCACAGCATCTATGCGGATTACAGTATTATTGTAGGTACCACTAAGACAAAAACAATGTGCAAATTACTTGTATGAGTCCATTGATCCTAAAAAATATCCCAATATGAGAGATCTGAGATATGCAAAACATACACTTTAAAATCAATACAATGTGGTACTTAAATTTTTGGTTTTATAGCTCGAATATAAGATATAGGAGAGAATAAAAATAAAAGAGGCTGGATAAGTAAGAGAGGAACAGGTCATGAAGTGTGGTGTTGTTCAGATTAAGAAACCTGGACATTATCCTATGGGCAAACTAGAGCCTTTAAGGATTTTAAGTCAGGAAGAGATGGGAGCAGATTGGAGGGGCAAGGGGATGGATTCCAGAAATGTCCTGACACCAGTCACTTAGGAATACACGGCATCCTTTTGGTGAGAGATGATCAACTTGGCCGTGTATTACAATCACCTATGAAGATTTTCAAGGAATATGTTCATTTTGGTAATTTGTTAGCTTCACTAGCAAAGAGTTTTTATAATGTATGCTTATTGTCATTGAATGTCTGTAGACTCTGCACTGATGTGCCCCTCCTTCACTCCTGGTAATTTACGTCTTCTGCCCTTTTTGCGTTGATGAATCTAGGAAGAAATTTATTGGGTTTATTATTCTTTTTCTTTGACCCAAGGGTTATTTAGAAGTATGTTCCTTAGTTTTCAAATAATCTCAAGATATCTTACTGTTTCTGATTTCTAGTTAAATTCTAGTGTGAATAGAGAATATATTCTGTATGATTTCATTCTTTTGGATATATTAAGCCTTAGTGTATGACCAATATAGTATACCTTGGTGAATGTGTCATATGTAGTTCAAAACAATGTTTATAGTTGGCTAGTAGTTGACTATTACCCTAAATGGGAAGTGTAGACTCAAGGTACAAGTCCAAATCCAGTTGTTTAGAACTCACTAGATTAAAGTTTCTTTTCTGTGGACTGTAGCAACTGTTTAAAAAATTTACTATTAAACTCTCCTGAAACTTTATAAATCAAAACAAAGGAAATTATTTTATTCTTTTAGTGAGGAAGATTTGCCCTGAGCTAACTTCTGTTGCCAATCCTTCTCTTTTTCTGCTTGAGGAAGGTTAGCCCTGAGCTAACATCTGTCCCAATCTTCCTCTGTTTTTTGTATGTGGGATGCCTCCAAAGCATGGCCAAGGAATAGAGTAGGTCCATGCCCCACATCCAAACCCACAAACTCGGGTCACCAAAGCGGAGTGTATGAAACTTTAACCACTCTGCCAAGGGGCTGGCCCCCAAAGGAACTTCTTTTGATTCCCTACTTTGGCAATGTTTGTGATTCTTTCGGATTTTTAATACTTTTGCTTTTAGGTTTTACACAACTATATATGATAGGCATACCATTTATGACTCGTGGGGCAATTTTTCTTATTTCTAATGAAACTGCAAACCTTTTATTTTACTTGTTTTAAAATAAAGTGTTCTGAATAGCTGGACTTTGAAATTGTTCCTCATATTTTAGTATAGCAAATACCTGCTATCAATATCTTGGTGGGTTTTTTTTTCTTCTTTTGCATTATTTCCTTGAAATAGTCTTCTAGGAATGATACTAATGGATAAAAAAGTTTGGACACTTTTTGGATGTTGATCTGTTTTTCTCAGTAGCCCTCCAAGAGGCTGTTCTCATTACTGTCAATTTTCCCAATAAGTCTCATTCTTCCTCGTGTTTCTGTCATTGCTCTTGCCATTTCTACTCTCCAGCATTCCTTCCTTCTGCAGTAAACTCCTTTTCTTGTACTCTCTGGATGGACCCCTCCTGTTCAACATGCAAACTCAAATGTCATCTTTAAAACTCTGCAGAATTCCCAGGAGTGTTGGTCACCACCCTCCTCCATTCTGATAGCACTCTATGCCCCTCTCAACTATAACACTCACTGCATTTAGGTTTCCCTGTTCTCTCTCTCCTAGTATGTTCCCAATAGTCTTAGTAAGAACCTTAATGCCCACAGTAAGTGACACAAAAGATATTTGACAAACTTTTGTTGGCTAAGCTTATATGCCTCTAGCAGTAATGAATAGACCCTGTTTCTGCACAGTCTGGCTGGCTGTAAATTATTTGTATCATTTTCTTTTCTTTTTTCTTGTTTAATGGGTTCTATTTGAGTTTACTCAGTAAAAGTGTAGATAAACATGAAGCTGGGCTAGCTATTGTGGTTTGTCATCTATGAGAACTTTACTAAAGTAAGAAGCAGCTGATTTTAACCAGAGATGCTTAGTCTGTTTTATGTTTTTTGTATTTTAGTATTTAAGAAAGTAAGGTAAGTCACCTCTAAGGAGTTGTTATCCTATCTGAACTTCTAAAGTGGGCAATCTTCTGATAAATATCCATCTGCCACCTCTCCCCCAGATTGGTCAATACAATACTTCAGAAAGACTATTAAAGATGCTGAAATGAGACAGTGAAGATCCCTCTCTGGCTGGCTACACTCACCATTTAATCCAACCCATGCACTATCTCTTCAAAATTCATTTTGATTTCTACAGAGAATTAACTGTTACAAAATGACCCGCATTAAGTGGAGTTACAATCAGGAATAGAGAAGGGATATAAAAAGTTCCTTTTCAATTTTTTCTCCATTTAGAGACAACTCATATTTTGCTCCAAATTTGGAAAAAAAGTAAGACAGGAAGTTTCAAAATTGCTAAAGCAATGACTCACAAAATACATTGATTTGTAAATGAGAGGGAAGGAATTTTACTTCCCCAGAACAGGAGAGATCCAAAAATATTTGAGGGGAATGGTAATCACCTAAAAAGCTTAGCGAGAAGCTGTAGAAAACATAGTTAAAGAAATTAGATTTTTGAAAGTGGTCAAAAAGAGACAGCGTATAAGTGATTCAGTCATATACAATAATATCAAATGAAGAAAAAAACCCTAGCATGTAAGAAGCCTTTTCAATTATGCTTATTCTGAAAGCCATATATTAAGTTTTGCATTTCACAAAAATTAACCAACTTTGGATCTGGAGTGAGGGCTGTTCAAATATTCCTTGCCTAACATGAGAAGGAGGATGAAGGGAGATGGAGAAGAAGTCAGCCTGCTTGGGGGGCCAGGCAGTGGAGGATGAGGTTGTGGCTGTGGTTGGGATAAATGGAGGGGACCTCCTTCTGAACTGAAGGAGAAAGTGAAAAACTAGAGCATTCAGGGTTTAGGAGTGGGTGAGATGTCAAATCTAATCTGAAACAGGAGAACTCTGAACTGTTTGGCATAACTGAGGGTCCAAAAACTCCTGAAGGCAGAGTTGGTGTTTGGAGCTGGGATTCAGCAGACCGGGAGAGTTACAGAGAGCCGCAGTCACGCTAGCCCATGAGCGGCTGTGGGCAATTGCCTGAAACAGATTTTGTTTTCAAGCTGTTTTCTATGCGCCAGCCACAGCTTGAAGCACAGTTGAGTGGCCTGCTTTTAAAGCCAAGAATAGGATGCATAAAGCCTTGGTAAACATTACCAAATTGTCCTCCAGAAAGATTTTACCAATTTATATTCCCACCAACAGAGAATGAATGTACTTCCTCACTAACTCCTGGCCACAATAAGAATAAGTCCTCTTGTTTTGTTTCTTTGCCAACTTGGCAAAGAAGAAAAATGACACCTTGCTTTAATTTGCATTTTTAAGTCACCACTAAGCACATGTTTTATATGTTGTATTTACCTTGATATAAATTATTTGATGGTATCTTTCAGCTTTATTGCTACTTTAATAATTTTATAATACTTCACATAAACTCTAATATGTTTAAAGTATGACCATTGTCGTATTTATTGAAATCTTCTTCTTGATCTTGATCTTTTATATGTATTTTAATACCAATTATGATCTTTAACACATAAACTATTTGGTCAAATCTCTCAAGATTTTCTTCCAGTGTTTTTATATTTACAAGGTTTTTTTCCAAGCTCAGGTCATTTAAGAACTGACATTTATTTTCCAATTGTTTTTTAAATGGCTGTCCTTTTTACAATCAAACACTTAATTATCTGGGTTTTATTTTGACATGAGGCAGTGATCTGTTTCCGTGAGACAGATCTAGTTTAGCTGCTTTAAGCAGAGATGGATTTACTAAGGACTTTAAGCTAATTTACTGAATTACCAGGAGGGCCAGGGTGCCAACCAGTCAATAGCAACACAAACAAAAAAATCCCCAGTCCTGTCATGCATGCATTCTGGGGAAACCCACTACTGCTGCCCGCTGGGGACTGAAGAGCAGAAACCCCACACAGGAGCCCTAGAACAATCAAGTGCCTCTGCCACCAGACCCAGCTTCTTGGGACACTTTTGCCACTTCATGGTGCCCATTTCTGCCTTCTAAATGATCAACAGTTGTATCTCCTGGACAGCACCCAAGACACATGCTGAATGCTAGCTGCAAGGGAGTCTGAGAAGTAGACCAATAACAGCTAACACTATGCAGTGATTATTGCATGCCAGGCATTGTCCAAAGTGCTTTTACAGTATTAACTGATTTTTACAACATCCTACAAAGTGGGTATTATTATATCCCCATTTTACATATGAGAAAATGGAGACACAGAAAATAATCGCACAGGGCTGGTCCTGTAGCTGAGTGGTTAAGTTTTCACACTCCACTTTGGCGGCTGAGGGTTTTACCAGTTCAGATCCTGGGCGCAGACCTAGCACCACTTGTCAAGCCATGCTGAGGGAGCATCCCACATAGCAGATCCAGAAAGACCTACAACTAGAATATACAACTATGTAGTGGGGGGCTTTGGGAAGAAGAAGAAGAAGAAAAAAGATTGGCAACAGATGTTAACTCGGGTGCCAATCTTCAAAAAGAAAAGAATTGCTCAATATTAAACAGCTAATGAATGGCAGAGCTAGAATTTGTACCCAGGCTGTCAGGATCCAGAATCTGTGCTCTTAACCACTGTGTTATACAGTATATGGTCCTAGGCTTCCCAGCCTCTGTGGTATAAGAAGCCAAGCTAGAAAGAGGTGGGAGTGGCTATTGAATGTCCATTTGCACAGTTCTGCACAGGCACTATCTAATTTTCCCAAAGGGCTACTCAATTTTCTAGTGCTGTCTATTGAATAATCTTGCTTTTCTTATTGACTTATGCTAATGCCTTTGTGCATTGAGTAGGCACTCAATGAATGTTTTTTGAATAAATGAATGAATATTTTAGAGTCTGTTTTTGGACTATCCATTTTGGTCCATTGTCAGTTTGGGCATTTAGCATGATATTTTCAGTTGCTATTCAAGATGTACTCTCTAGATCTATCCACAATGTCCACTCTGATCTGTCCCCTACCTACTGACCTCTATGGATTGCATCAACAGGCTCCTTTGCTCCCTGGCCCGTAGTTGGGAGATATCACAGGAGACAGAGGAAGGCGGAGTCAAGTTGGAGTATTTGTTGCCATGGCTTCCTCGTGGTCACAGGGCCTTGAGTTAGCTTGTCCCTCCCCTGAAGGACTCAGCTCCTGTCAGATGTCCCTCTTTCCACTGCTCTCCTATCGCTGGCTTTGTAACTGCTTTCTCTCCTCTCCTTCAGGCCTGAAGACTCTCCACTGTTGCTGGACTGAAGTATTGCATAATCCTTTTTTAGTTTCTCTAAAATCTGCCCACACTTTTGTAAATAGTCCCTTTATTAAACACGCCTTAAATTTCCCAGTTTGTGTGTAGCATCATCTTGAGTGAGGCAATAACAGCATGCTGTGTTACTCATTGTCATTTTAAAACATATTTTAACATCCAGTAGGAAAAATATTCAGGATTTCTCCCAACCTCAAAATTTCCTTTGCTATTTACGTGTTCTTCCAGGTTAGAACTACTTTGAATTTTAAATATAATTTATTGAATTTTTAAAATTAGAATATAATTAAACCTAAAATTAATTAAAGTGCTTTTGCTTCCCAATTGAGGATACGAAATGTCTTTCCATTTATTCATGTCTCCTTTATGTTCTGCTGTAAATATTTTGGGTTTCTCATGTTAACTTGCATATTTCTTCTTATTTCTGTGGTATGTTAGATGTTCAACAATTTTTTCCATTGTAATTTTATTTTTCTCACCTGTAATTTCTGCCTAGTCGTATCTGGTATCTACATAAGCAGTTCATTTTTGTATTTTTCAAATCCAGCCACATTACTAAGCCCATGTGTTCATTTGAACAGTTCATTTGATGCTCTTGGCTATCCTAGATAATTAATTCTCTTTGGTTTACTATATGAGCAATCATATCATCTTCTACTAACGATAATTTTACTTCTCCTTTCTAATCAATGAAACTTTTATGTCTGTTGCATATATTACTGAATTGTCTAAAGTTTCTTGAAAGCTTGTGATAATGGGCTGTTTTTATCTTACTTGCTCCTAATTTTAATAGGAATGCCTGTAATGACTCAACATTAGTGTTCAGTTAGTTTCTGATTTTAGATATTCATTATAATGTTTAGGAAGTGTCTTTATATTCCTAGTTCACTACACATTGCTGTATGTGTGTTTCTTTTTCTCATTAATCTGGAATGGGTGGGAGCTAAATTTCATTAAATGACTTCTCAGCACTTTTACAGATGATTAAAAATGTTACTTCTCTAATATATCAATAAGATGTATTAAAATAACACAACTAATTTTATAAGAGCCTTTTGTTCCAAGATTAAAACCTACTCAGTCAAGGTATACTAATCTTTAAATACAATCCTAGATTTCAATTTCTTGGGCTTTTAAAAAGAGTGGGTTTTTTTCATCTATTTTCATCTATTTACAGATGAGATCTTGGTTCCCTTTTCTGTGCTATCATTGTCAGATTTTGGTAAAACAAATTTGTGAATATTTCTGGCTTTTCTCGGCTTTGGAACAATTTCAATAGCAAAGAAATTATGCCATGAAAACATCAAATATGTAAAACTGTCCAAGTCTGGCATGATTTAAAGGAGTCATTTTTCTACTAATTTTTTCAATTCTGTGGTTTATTCAGGTTTTCCATTCTTCTTGAATCACTTTTAGCCATTTACATTTTCACAGAAAATTAGTTGAGTTTTTTTCTTGAGGTAATCAAATGTTTTAGCATAGAGCTTTCCATGATTTATTCTTAATCTAAAAATCTGAAAAATCATTTTTTGAATTTATCAGTTCTACCCTTTTTATAAGTTCACTCCCTTCTGATTACTGTCACCTTTTCTCCTCATGGTTTCTTTAATGTTGTTAGTCTTGCACTTACTAAATTCCCTAAATTTCATGCTTAATTAATTCAGTTCACTTGGATTTTTTAAAAAATGAAATTATCAATATTTTTCATTTCTCTATGGGTATAGCTTTGGTCCCATTCTCTATCTTTTCCTACGTTTTCTTTATTTTATAAGGCTTCTAATGAAGATATATAGTATTTATTTCCATTTAAACATAGGAATTATTTAGATGTGCTTTTAAATAATTTTCTATTAGAGTTTCTTTGCTTTTGTTGTTGTATTTTTCAACTGTTGTTTGAACTCCTAGTGTTACAGACACAGTTGAGTAAGAGGTGATAACCTGCACAGTTTCTTCCTGTCAAAGTTTAGTAACAATTGAGTTATGACTTGCTAAAGTACACTAAATTGCTATAACTGTTGTCACCCCTAAACCTTGAGGTCAGGTGTTTAACATCTTGAGGAAAAAAAAAAAATTAAAACCCAGATGGTTGGCAAGCATATTTGTTCTTCATACTCTGGGAGACAAAGGCTCAATCCAAGATTGACTTACTTCCCCTAAAAATCTCATCCTCCTCCATCCTTCACACCCACTCTGCAAGCACCCACGTGCTGAGCAGCCTAGAGAGAGGTGCTGAAGGCGACATTATCCCATCGTTGGGGAAGGCTGTCTTACACACACAGTCTTTCGTCACTCGCTCAGACACAGAATGGGCTGAAGGCTGGAACACTTCCTGACCAAGAGGTAAAGAGCCCACGCAGCCTGTGCCAGGCTTCTTGCCTTGCGTGGGAGTACCTTCCCTGTTGTAGGCTCAATGAGTGTCCTTTGTTCTGCTAAGCACATGCATCAATGGCCCTCACCATGCCCCCAGCTTTCCGTATTTCGTACTCCATGGGGTAGGGAGAGGGCTCCTACTGTGGCATGAGAGGGGGTGAGCACAAGCCAATAGCCCTGCCTCGGCTCCTGCAGGGATTATGGGGGACCAATGCTTATTACTGAAGCTGCTCTTGCTCTGTCTCCTCTCCATATGAGTAAAGCTTGTTCCATCCAGTGCTTGATTATGTTGTGTTTTCCTTGGCAACTCTGATACCAGGATGCAGCGAGCAGAGTGTTTGGACTTATATTCCTGGTGGCTGGCATAGTGATGCTCTCTGCCAGCCTCCACGTGGTGGGAGTCCTCCTCTGGTGTTGGGAACCAGTGCACAGTGTTCTGCTCAACACAGGCAATGGAAGGTGGCATGGTGTCCCTGTCTGCCCCTTGCCCTGAGAAGACCCTACTCATCCCCAGAGAGTTAGTAGGAGAGGTGGGCTGCTGCCATTCTGTTCAGGTCATGAGGTCCTCTCAGAGATGTGGATTAGATCAAATTGAGAAACGAATGAGAATGATGTCATGTTACCAGTTCAGTGCTATGCTAATATGGAAAGCTATCATCTAAAACTGAATCTGGTAAATTATAACAAAATAGTAATATCTAACTTTGTAAAAACTCTAATATATTTTTCCAAATGTCTTTTAATAATAAGAAGAATTAGTACTTCTTACAATTGTATACTTTTCTGATATTTTCCAAAATATTTGTTCTTTTATTATTACATGGAAACATTTTAAAACTAGTGTGAGGGGCCGGCCCCATGGCTGAGTGGTTAAGTTGTCATGCTCCGCTGCGGCGGCCCAGGGTTTCGCAAGTTTGGATCCTGGGCGTGGACATGGCACCGCTCGTCAGGCCACGCTGAGGCGGCGTCCCACATCCCACAACTAGAAGGACCTGCAACTAAGATATACAACTATGTACTGGGGGGATTTGGGGAGATAAAGTGAGAAAAAAAAACCATTGTGATATGTAAGGGATTTGGATCATTTGACAGATGAAATATTAAGGACTGAGAGAGTAAATTCTGTGCTTAATTTCACAAAGATAACAGAAACAGTAAAAGAGGATGACATTGGCCTCAAACTTTTGTTTTTGAGGAAGATTAGCCCTGAGCTAACTACTGCCAATCCTCCTCTTTTTGCTGAGGAAGACTGGCCATGAGCTAACATCCACGGCCATCTTCCTCTACTTTATAAGTGGGACACCTACCACAGCATGGCTTGCCAAGCGGTGCCATGTCCTCACCTGGCATCCGAACCTGCGAACCCAGGGCTGCCAAAAAGCAGAACGTATGAACTTAACCACTACGCCACCAGGCATGCTGCACCACCAGGCCCTCCCCTCAAGCTTTAGTAATCACTCATATGAAAGAGCCCAGGGCCCACCCACACCCAGATCCAGCCTGGGCCAGTTGGGTTATGCATCCTCTGACCAGTCTAGCCCTAGTTGCTCCACATTTTACTTTTTACGGCCTTCCCATGACCTTTCTCTGGATCTGCTGTGATATCCTATCTCCCTAGGTGTCTAGACTGGTATCTCCTTAGAGAACGCTGTGGATTTATAGAATGATCCACAGAGACAAACGTGGCAAGAAAATGGTGGATTGATGGAAAGCCTGGTCAGCCAGGTGTAGAGCATTGCAAATGTGCAGACCAATTCCTTAGGCAACAAAGGCCACAGAAATATGGAGGGCATTTCAGCCAGTTCTGTATAAAAAAATAATCCTCTGATTTTGGTGGCATATAAAAATAAGCCTTTATTTTTCACTCATAGTCAGATGTGAGCGACCCTGCCTATCCCAGCTGGGTGTGTGCCTCATCCTCGGGTCAGCTGGGGCTGATCTAGGCTGGGCCTGTCTGGGCAACTGCGCTCCACGCTATGGGTCCAGCTGGTGCAGGTCTTCAGATCTGCTCCAAGTGTCTCGTGCTTGAGCACAGGATGAAGCAATGGAGCTACCCGGTGCAGAGAGAGGAAGCACGGAGAGGCAGCAGGGCCAGGCGTCCTGAGCAAGCATGTTTCAAGGCCCACTCTTTGTACAAATAATAAGCATTTAAACTGAATTTTGAACTGGAGAGGATAGTTTATCCTCACGCTCTATGTTCTAGCAATCCTCAACTACTTGGAATATCCCAAACGCGTGGTGCTCTCTCACACTATGCCTTCAAACACTCTACCATCTCTTCCTATAAAATCCTCTTCTCATTCAATCCCCGTGTTTCATTTAATTAATTCCTACTTATCTTCCGTACTCAGGTCACATGGCCTCCTATAGGAAGCCTTCCCCAGCTTTTTAAATCATTCTCAGTACCCCATTTTCTATGCTCCTAGAGCACCTTGTAAAAGTCTGAGAATTACCACTTATATCCTAATATCTGTGTACATGATCAAGACCGTGGCTTTCTTGAGGGCAGGGACCAGGTCTTAATTTTCTCTCTATCCCCAGAGTTTGCAGTGCTGAGTAGATAGTGAAAAAATATTTATCAACTGAATGAATGAAACACCTGAAAAGGCTTCAGAACCAATTGAGAAATATATATAGGAGTCAGGATCAAAATGTCAACTTGATTGCAGGTAAAATTGGACCAGCGAAGCTGGAGTTGGTTTGGACCAGAGGCCAAAGTATGCTTCACAGTTTGTTCCCTCTGCCAACTCCTCCCCCTCCCCTACCACTGCAATTGAATTTACTTGCTCAGTCACATAGTTTCAGGAGGATCAAGAGCTTCCCACACCAGGAGCATGGCTCACCCTGGTGACTTATGGAAGAGAAGTTGAAGACACATATGTCCTGCAACCAAGAGAGAGCAAAGGAGGAGCTATGCATCTGCAAGGACCTTTTTCCAGACGGTATCAATCAGGTAGGTCTCTTCTCTGGGGAGGAGAGAGTAAAGTGGAGAAAATGATAGGCATTTTCTCCTTGAGGCTTCCAAGAGTGGGAGATCTTTTATCATGAGCCAGGTGGGCACATCAGGAGAGAAAGAGAGCAGATGAGCATTATTTCCTAATTACTCACTCCATCAACCCTCAAATTAAAGACTACCTTAGCAATTTCTGGAGTGTTCTGGAAAAGGGCATAAGCTTTCATAAGAGAGACTTTAAGGATATGGTGAGTTCAGATGGGGAGCTGGCGGTGATGGGAAAGGAGAGCATAAAATAATTTGCAAAGGCGCTTCACAAAAATCCTCCAAGTGGGGTGTCATGTCCTCCTTCTGCCCAGCCCTAACCTCTACCTGCTCCTACCAAGTATCTTCATGATGTTTCGACATCCCAAAGGTAAAAGCCAAACACGAAGGAAAATAAACAAATGGTGAAATAGTTATGCCATCACAAATGCAGAGCATTCATCAAGATTAAAACTGGAACCAAGATAAATGATCAGCACAACCTCCTGAGGAGTTCTAGCTTTATCACAGCATCCAATTCCTTTCAATCCACCTACACTGGACTAACACAGCAAAGGGGTGTGAGGGGGAGGTACGGCCTCAGGGTTCTGAGTTTGGGTTTTGTACTTGATATACCCCTTTGACCCTATATGTTTGGAATGAAATATATTCCCTGGAAGTGTAGTGAAGTATAAAGAGCACCAAAAAGGGGTGTCATGGGCTGGCCCAGTGGCGTGGTGGTTGGATTCACATGCTCGGCTTCAGCAGCCCAGGTTTTGCTCGTTTGGATCCTGGGTTGCCGACCTACACATTGCTCATCAAGCCATGCTGTGGTGGCATCCCACATAGAAGAACTAGAAGGACTTAGAACTAGAATATACAACTATGTACTGGGGCTTTGGGGAGGAAAACAAAAAGGGTGTCAGGAAAGGTGAGTTCTAGTCCCACTCGTATAACTTACTAGACATGTAACCTTGGGCAAGGCATTCAATTTCCCTTTGTATCCAAGTTATCTCATCTGTAAGATGATGGACTAGAAGAAGTCAACAATTTCTTCCTAATTTTAATTTTGTATATTGCTTTCAAGTCTATCCAAAGTCAATAAAACATAAAAATTGCTATCATTTGATATGAGTAGAGAGATCTGTTAGGAGATTTATGTAATCTCATTTAATCCTCCCAACAGCCTTATGGGGTAGGATTACTATCCCTATTTTACAGATGAGTAAACTTGAGCTCAGAGGGGTTAACTGACTTGCCCAGGGTGAAGTGGGAGAGCTGGGATTAAAACCCATAGTTTACTCCAAAGCTCGCTCTTCATTTTGTCACACATTCTTTTAAAAATAGCATTTGCAAAACCTGTCAAATTTTCAAAACCATCCCATGTACCTGAATTCCTGTTATCCTCATAAGCATCTGTTTTCAGTCCCATTTTTCAGATGAGCAAATGGCAGCTCCCAGAAGCTGAGGTGCCCAAGGTCATAAAGGTTGTTAGCATCAGAGCTGGAATTCCTCCCACATAGGTTGAACAATCCAGGGCTCATTTTCCCTGAGGAAGAGCACACTGGGCCACTTCTTCCAGAGCCCCATGTTCCTCAAAGAAATCCCAATCAATGGGCAGGCGTGCTGCGGCTACTTCTGACTCAGGCAGATAATTCCATTCATTTCCTGGGATGGAGCTTCCTGAAATAACTCTTTTTCTTTGACACAGTCATATCTTCATGAGGCAGTGTTTGCTGCCTCTTTGATGAAATCCATTAGCTATTCAGACACAGCTGCCCTTCAAAAACCAACATGCCTCCAAAAGCCACACATTTGGCAGCTAAATGATTCTGGGCTGAATCAGAGAGACCTAACCTATCCTGCAAACGGTGAATGCGAGCGACACACACAATATCAGAGTTGGAGGGGTCTTTGAAATCATGAAAAGCACAAATTCCCTCATTTTACAGATGGGGAAACTCAACCTCAGGATCAAGAAGGGATAGCCCAGAGCCAGGGAACAGTGGTGCTAGGGTCAGAAAGACCTTCTGACTCAGAAGTTAGTGTTTTTCTAGTCAAATGTTGGAGATCTTGACATTATGAGATGAAATTCCATTACGATGTGGGCTGGCAACTGGGAAAAAGCATCAGTATATCCCTATATAGATATACAAGTTTCAAAGCTCCTTCGAGTACCTTGTCTGATCTCATTTTCACAACCGTGCTATGAAGTTGTATGTAGGTATGTATGTCTAGAATGGGTTGGTTCTGACTCTGTTCCACAATATTTTCACTCCAGGACTCAGGCTCAGAATAGCCCCAACTGTGCCATTTCTAGCTGTCGGGGATTGAATTGTGTCCTGCAAAACTATGCTGAAGCCCTAACCCCTCAATACCTGTGAATGTGACCTTATTTGGAAATAGAGTCTTTGTAGTGGATCAAGTTAAGATGAGGTCACTAGAATGGGCCCTAATCCAATATGACTGGTGTCCTTATAAAAGGGGGAAATTTGGGCACAGAGACACACACAGGGAGAATGCCATGTGAAGATAACGGTAGAGATCAGGGTGATGCTTCTACAAGCCAAGGAGCTCCAAAGATTTCCCGCAAACTACCAAGAGCTAGGGGAGAGTCATGGAACAGATTCTTCCTCACAAACCTAAGAAGAAATCAACCCTTGTATCACCTTGACCTCGGACTTCCAGCCTCCAGAATTATGAGACAAATACATTTCTGTTGTGTAAGCCACACAGTTTTTAGTACTTGTTAATGCAGCATAGCAAACTAATATACTAGTCTTGATGCAGAGAGAAAAAAGATGCTGGCAAAGCACATACTACCTCCCAAAGCTTCTGCTCACACCCCCTTGGCCGAAGAACATCACACAGCTAAGTCTGATGTCAACAGGTGGGAAGGATAATCCTCATGTAAGGAGTGTCCCCTCGGGAAGAGACACCACATGGAGGGGCAGGGAATATTCTGAACAACAGTGCAATCTGCCACAGTACCTATAGATAGACGGATAACAAAGCTCCTTGAACTGAGGCCCAAAGACAGCAACTGAGTCATCCAGGCCAGCCTAGGGTTTTCTGCCCTAAATCCTAGGCTGTTTCTACTGCACTCCAAGGAATTGTTAGTATAATCAAGCCAGTTTTCCTGCACTGACCTCTATCCTGGAAGTGCTAGTGCATCTCCCCTTCATAACATCAGCCACTCGGTTAAGGATCATAGAATTATATTCCAAAAGTAATTAAAGTAATTCGACTCAAGCCATAGTCCAGAGCCAGCTATCTTTCTTTTGAGCTTGCTTAAAGCCCCTCATTAGAAAACCATGCGAGCTTATTTCTTATGCAAAAGCTTGTGTGAAATCAGGGCGTTGGTTTGATTGTTGTCTTATTAAATACTTCTGTATAGATTTGCCTGAAAAGAGAAAACTTTGAACATCTTACCATGAGCCTCCAAACCTTACCATGAACCCTTTCTGCTTACAACATTTTGAGAGCTGGGGGTAATCAGGCCACTTCGGTCAAGCCAGGCCCACTACAGCACATGTGGCTCTGCCTACAGCACAGAGCTCTAGGTCAGAGCTGGAAGAGGTCTTGCCCGTAGGGTGACCAGCTGTCCTGGTTTGCCCAGGACGGAGGGATTTCCCAGGACATGAGACTTTCAGTACCAAGACTGGAAATCAGGATGGTTTGTGACCCCAGGACTCAGTTCCTCAGTGAATCCAAATCTAGAATTTTGCAGAAGGGAAACCCAAGGACAGAGAGGGAAGGACTTAGAGTCAGAGGTCTGAATTGGAAGGGACATTGATATCACATACCTTAGTGCTAGGGAGACCAACCATTCTAGTTTGCCCAAGATTGAGGGGGCTCCCAGGAAATGGGACTTTCAGTTTTAAAACTGGAACAATCCTGAGAAAACCAAGAGGAGTTGGTCACATTACCTAACAATGTCTTATTTTATAAATAGAGAAGCTGAGACCCAGAGAAAAGTGAGTGGTCCAAGGTCACGCTGGAAGCAGATGGTAAACTGGCAGCACAAGGAGGTTTCTTAACTCTGAGTCTAGTGTTCTTTCTGCAGTACAATACAGACTTTTATCCATCATTAAGTGTCTATTCATATTATTCAAGCAGGCTTTCAAATTTAGTTTGTACTGCTTTGAAAAGCCTGGAAAATGCATCACAGAATGGGAGAGTGGCTGCAAAAAGGTCCTTTTTCTAAAAGCAGCTTGCCGAGGCCAGATGAGTGCAACCTTGCTGTGGGCCTCAGGGTCTTTCTTCTCTAGGATTTCCAAACCGAGGAGGCCACTTCTACACAGTGTCATTGTAACTCTGGTCACAAACAGAGAAGAGGCCGAGCCCCATTGTACTTCTCCCCGAACTGAAATCACTCTCCCTCTTCCACTGCAGCTTTACCAGACCGACAGCACTCAGACAGCTCGAGCTCTGCACACTGGACTCACTGCCAGGTGATAGGTCCTCCTTATCTGACCCAAATGCCGTGCCACAGTGATCACACCCTGGGGTCTGCCTCTATTCCAAGACCCTGGTGCCTATCACTCAAGCTGCGTTCTGCCCAGATTATTGTGAGAAGATCCTTATTTTGTAGTGGAAATAGTATATATTTTGGAGGTAGCAAGAGCTGGGTTTGAATTCCAGCTCTCCCACATAATGGTCATTTGGCTTTGGTAATATCACTTAACCTCTGTGGGCTCCAGTTTTACTATCTAGAACATTGTTCTAATGGTTGAAAAAAAATCATTGTAAAGTGCCAGATATAGTACAGGACCTATAGTGGTTATGTAATAGATGGCAGGTTTGTTTGTTTTCCAGTGATGTATGTAATAACTCGTTCTCCAATTTCAGAATCATTTCTGGATTTGAATTCCAGGTCTATTACCTATTATCATTATGACCAGGAGTAATGTACTTAAAATCTCTGGGACTCTGAGTATCTTTGAAATGAAGATTATGGATCATAGTTCTCACTCTGCAAGGTTATTATATTGAGTTATGACAAAATGTGTACTCAGTAATGTAGCTATCTTAAAGATATGTAATCAAGATGGTGTTGGGTGAGAACATAAAATCTCTTATTCCATCTTTTACCACTCTTCCTCTCCAAGAAGTTCCCGAAGAAAAAGTGCATACTTCAAACAGTAAATGCCAAATAAACACTATTACTTTGAGGTTCCCATCATCCTAAACTCCCAAGGCAGAACCATGGAGAGTTCCTTTGGTCTTACTCAAAAGGAATAAGCCTTTTTCTTTTTTGTTTTTCCTCTAACTGGAGGAAAGCATTCCTCTGAGATCGCCTTTGTATCTTTTTTTCTTGGTATAAGTTTATATGAATTATTTAATTTTTTATATTTCCTCTCACTTTTTGTGTACATGGTTAGATATCAGTTCAGATTGGTTCCGCCGCATTTAACAAGAAAACCTTATGAAACATTGAGTAAACAAGACGGAAAACAATGAAATAAGTCAAGACACAGGCAGTCCGCAACTGGTAAGGCTGCTTGCCTTTCTATCTTTCTAGCTTGCCATCTTAAGCTCATGGCTCTCCATCCTCAAGGATTCCTCTTGGTAAGAGGATAGCTGCCGGAATTCCAGTTATCATATCTGGATGTCATGCAAGATGAAAGAAGAGGGTAGGACCGAAAGCCCCATTCCACTATCACTAGGTACGTAACATCACCTTTCTTTAGCTACAAAGAAAGCCAGCAAGTGAAGCCCTTTTGTCTGGGTCTTGATTTCTCAACTGTTAAAATGAAACATTAGGCTGAGTGATTTCTATGTCCTCTTCTAGCTCATAATATTTGAGCTAAAAAGAGTGTACTTCCTGGCTTTCTTTGTAACTAGAGAAACACATCTTTATGTGAGTGGCAACATAAGAACAGGACTTTTGGAGAACTCTTGAAAGGGGTTTTGACTCAGATGGGAGAGCTTTCGGTTGGATACGTTGCTGCTCTGTATAACCTCAGGGTTCTATTGTTAAGAAAGAAGGGACGATAGACGTTGGGTAAGCAAGTCATGGTTTCTGCCATGTAATATAATTCTGCTGTAATAAAATATCATAGTTGTTATTTTATAATCAGTTACTTCCCAAAGGTAAATCTACCCTAGGCCCTACCTCTGCTGCTTTTACAATACCATAGTGGTTTCCTATTATTACTGCAGTTGGTCACTGCATTCTCATTCTTCAGCACGAAACCTCTGTAGGATCGGTTGAATTTTGATCAGTTGGATTCCCCTTGTGATCTGACGATGTCACAGCATATTCAGTTGGTGAAGCACATTCCCAGGTTATCTATTTTTGCAGAGACAGAGAGCTGTGGGAGTTTATACTTCAAATAGTACATAATTGTTTCCATTAGTTCTAAGTAATTATCTTACAATGTGCCTTTTGATGCATTCTATAGACAGAAAGCTCCTATACTCATTCTCCTTCTACCCCAGAATAACACATTCCCAGGAGAAGCACAGTCTCCCAGCACAGTCTGAACTGGGTCTTGTCTGGCTGCCTTATTAAATGGTCTACACTATTCGACATAATTTTTTTGATACCTTAAAACATCCCCATTTTAACACTGGATACATGGTGTTCTTTTCTAAAAAAATAATTTATTTTTGGAGAACAATAATTTAAATAACCTATAAAATAGACTGTATTAATAGCCTTTTATATATCTAAAACTCCAGACAGAGCAGAAGAATAATGCAACCTGCAAATAATATGGCCAGGTAGTCATGAGATGGTTTTTGTGAGACTGGAGGTACAGCTATTATAGTCCTATTATCCTCGTAATTTTAAACATGAAACAACCGAGACCCAAAAAGCCAAGTGACTTCACAGACAGTGATTCCCACCCCCACTCTTTGTAGAACATCTGAAAATTTGGAGCTCATTCAGTGTGGGGCTTTTTCTGTTTTTGTTGCTGTTATAATGTGAATCAGGCACTTTTGACAATCCCTGTTTATGAAAAATGACTCATAGTTTTCAGCAAAAATGCCAAGTCCGACTGTGTACAGCACAGTATTGGGAAGGGAAAGTTAAATTTATCCTCTAAATGAGGAAATGCAGAAAAAGTAAAAACTGCTCTCCGGCATCCTGCATCAATGTCTTGGGTGGTCTGTGCTTAGTCACGAAGGGAGTCAAAAAAAAGACAAAAAATGCAAAAGGACCTTCAAAGGTGAAATATGCTCTAGAGATGAATTGAAGATATTTAAGTTATTTACAAAAGAAAATAAAACTCCTTTGTAATGTGATACAGGACACAAAATGCAAGAGGGACCCATTCTGTGGACCTACAACTTGAATCATGTCCTGAATTCTACCAAGACGCTTTTCAGAGACCCTGGAAACATTTTTTTCTTTGGATCAATCAGTAGCAAAGCCTTTATTGAGAACCTACTGTGTAACCAGCCCCATGCTGGGGATGTGGTCAGGGTCAATGCAAAGATAGGATCAGCAATATGACTTCAGGACTCATAGGAACCTCTTCTCTCTCCCCCAACCCCTCTTCAAAATGCCTTCTCAACTTCAATTCCATTTGAATTGAAGTCTACTTTTAGAGCAGCAATGATTTAAATCAATGCTCTACCCCACATTAAAGTGCAGATTCTCTGTGGACAAAAGCCGGACTTGAATCTCTGTTATTCATGCGCTTCTTTGTGTCAATGGGTATACTGAGCAAAGAGGAAGGAAGAGGGAACCTGCGGCATGGCACCATTCTTCAAGGGCCGTTCCAGAAGCTGTAGGCAGGCTCCTTGGTGATACACCTGCCCGTGCAGATCTGCATCTCTCAGCACTAACCAGCAGTTTCCAGGAGACAATTCTTCTTTGGATGGAAACCAACATAGTGTACCTGTGGCAGTCGCAGAGGTGCCATCTGCTTTGAAAACTCTTCCCCAACATTCCCACCACTTGCACCACAACACTCCTGGGCACAAGAGTCTGGGATTCTTATGCTTATGCATAAGTCTTACATAAGAGAGTCTAATGCTTCTTCCACAGTGCAGAAATATAAGGTCCATTTTTGATGAATCAGTTTGTAATTTTAAAAGAATATTCTTTTCCATTATCTCATTTTAGCCATACAACAATCCTACAGAGAAAGTATGATAGATTCCATTTTATGGATGGAAAAATGGAGGCCAATAAAGGATATAAAGAGAAAGATTGGCTACAAGTTACACAATTTGGTTGGTTCAGGTTTTCTAACTTCCTCTAAATCATCCTGTTTACAAAAAAAATAATCAACCTTACATTGTTATAATACATATCAGTTCACGAAGCTTTTTCGCACATTATATCATCAAATCCATCTGATTGGGCAGCACGTTTTCCTTCTACTTCTCTCCAAAGACGTCTTAGGCTGAACTTATTTCTTGGACTGATTAACTTTCACCATAAGGAAGCCTAGGGAGAAGGCAGATGCACCAGGCGAAGACTATTTTTGTAAAACACAAACAGCCAGATAATCAGATGCACAGACAAAACAACAAGGTAGCAAGGGCGGTGGCTATGCAGTCAGGACCCTGTGACTGAACCTTAGATTCATCACTTGTCATCTTGGGCAAGTCAAACTCTCTGAACTCTCTTTCCAAAGCTGTAATGTGCAGATTAGATGAAATGATAGACATGAAAATATTTTGTAAATCACTATGCACATGTCAGGGGTTACAGTCCTTAAAAACAATGTCCATGATTAGGAGGGCTTAGAAGTCTTGGGGACTTTATTCATCTCCACAAGACCCAGGATAAAAAAGGCCCAGAAGATTGTTTTGAAGAAATAGTCAAATGCACAAATAATTTGTCCATCAATAGGTGAGAGGGGCCTGAACTGGTGATTGGGAGAAAGAGTGTTTGACAGGCAGTTTGGGGGGAGAGGTCAGTTGTATAATAATATCTCAGATTTATAAAGGCTTCACAATTTGGAGAGCAGCTCCCCACGTACTTTCTCATTTGACGTCCATCCATTTTGGAGGTGACAGACCTGATACTCAGAGAGATTACTAAGCAGCTGGTAGAGGGCTAGTGATTGGAAGGGTGGGATTCAAATCTGGGTTAGTGTGACTCCAATTTTCTTGCATGTTCTCTGCAATTCACTGGATACATCAAGTGGGGAATTCTAGGTCTGTTGTTCTAACTAGCTACTGGTACTGTTTCTCTCCCACACCCTCGTCATCACAGGCTTTGGAGCTAGGATTAAGCGTTGTTCTGGCTCCCCATTAACATTTGCTGATTTGGTTCCTTCATCTCGCCTAAAAATCCTCAGCTCCTTTGATGCAGAAGATTTCACCTACTATACTTCCCAGTGAGGTCACCCATGGACTCCACATCACTCCCTTTTATCCACTGGAGAGTTCTAGGCCACTCCCTACCTCTCTACCTCTATTCTGATCTTTGTTCATGTGATTTCAAAATCTAGGCAGACAACCAAACCAACACACTGGTCTCTCAGTTTCTTACCTCCAAAGCCCCATTTCTACTTCATTTATCACTCACTCTCACTTTCACACCCATAGACCTTGTCATTGTTGATAACATACTTCTTCCAAAATTTCTATTTTAAGTCTCTCAAACTCTGTCCATATATCTTCCCCCATCACACACACAATACTTCCTTCAATAGCTTGATGCCAAAACCTCCATGACCTGAGCAAAATCTCAAAGCAATTGATCTTATCACCTTTTCACTATCTTTCTATCCTCATATCCTCATGTCTGCACTTCCGGCTTTGATTTCCAGTCAGTCATTATAGTTCTCTTGCATAAACTCTCGACTCTCTTGTACCTCTCTCTCTAGCCTGGTGACATGAAATCTTGGTAAAATCCAGCCCTAATTCAATGTTCTACTAATGTTTAAACAGCTAAATAAAACTAGATTAAAAAAATTCATTCATGCAGATGAATCTCAATTTAAATTCATGATCACACTTCAAGCGACCTTCAGTGCTGCCCCTCAAATGCAAATACATTTCATTGGCTCTCTCATTCTCCAAGGTCATTATCTTACACCTTATCGTTCTTCCTCAAAAACCTCAAAACACTCTATTCCTTCCTTCCTCTCAGCTTCTGACATTTACTTATTTCACTAACAAACTAGAACCACCACAAGAATTGTCTACATTCTCCTACTACTCAATCTGTAACTACCCAATATCTGTATCTCGTTATGATTTCACAGAATTTTAACAAGTGGTATAGCATGAGCGTTGATTCATCTGAATAGACCGCAGCTTTCAACAATCCGAACCATCACAACAGTGCATAGCACTGAAATCTCAACCCAGTCTATAGCCATATGCACTCCCTTCACTCCTGTGGCAGTGGACATGCTATCTATATCCCTACCTTGGGCCAACTCTTCTCTTAGGCACTTGATCACATCGCTTCTCGTCAACTCAAGAATATTACTTCTGTAATTCTCATTTTTTCTTCCATGTCATCATATTTTTCCATCTTGGTTGATTTATCCTCACCTACATACCAGTATCCTATAGGATTTCCTATTATTAAAAAAAAAAAATCTTTGATTCCATCTACCTCCTGATTTTTCTGCTCCTCTTTATAGCAGTTGTCTATTATGACAGTTTTCAGCTAATTTTCTCCATTACCCCTTGAAACATTCCTATGAGACTTTCATATCCTTCACTCCGCTGAATAGCTATTATGAACATCTCACTACTGCTAAACTCAATGGTCAATTCTCAGTCCTGATCTCACTCAAAGTCTTAGCAGTGTCTGTCACAACTGACACTTCCTCCTTTTTGAAACATTTCTTCATTGATTTTCTGGACAGAATATTCTCTGGTCTGTTTCTACCTAGTTGCCCCACTTATTGCTGAATCCTCCCTATCATCCTGCTCTCTAAATGTTGGAATGTTCCAGGGTTTATTCCTCTTGCTCTTCTGTTTTCAATCTACTCACATTCCTTAGGTGACCTTGTCCAGAATCATGGCTTTAAATGCCATTTTTCCATATGCTGGCAACTCCCAATTTTTTGTCTTCAACCAGATTTCTTCTCTGAACTCAGGACTTGTATATCAAATTACTGTCTCTATTTGCTTATCTAATTGTCATCCTAAAACCATTTTGTTAAGCAAAATGAAATCATTCAATTTCCCCTCCAAACTTGCTGCTCCCTTAATATTTCTCAGTTAAGGTGAATGGTACCTCCATTCACCCTTTGATAAGCCTGACTCTCTTTTTTCTCTCACTCTCCACATCTAATCCATCAACAAATCCCAGAGGAGCTACCTTTAAGACACAGACCCATCCTACAACTTCCTACTCTTCTATAACTATACATAACTGTATTCCAAGTCCAAGGCACTATTGTCTTTTACCTGGAACCCTGAAACAGATTCTTAACTGGTCTCCCTTTTCCAGCCTTGCCCCCAGCACTCTATTATCAATCTAGCAGGCAAGTTATTTTATGCTATTTTAAAACGTAAATCTGATTGGGTTTCTCTTCTGTTCAGAACCCTCCAAATTTTCCCATCACAGTTGATGTAAAATTCAAGTCCTTCCCTTCATGTGCTGGCCACTGGCTACCTCTCCCAGCTTTAAGTCCACACCCTGTCTTCAAAGAGCATGTGGTCTGCTGCTTATTCTGATCCTACAGCCCTTTGGAAGCCTCTCCAACCTCCAGCCTAAGGGCAATACTAGTCATTTCTTTCTCTGTACTTCTGTATATAACAGACACAACATTGCCCTTCCAGATAAGTGCACACATATAATCACATCTCTGGCATTTTTATCATTAGCCACCCAAATCTCTTCCTTCAGGAAAGTCCATTGTCTCCACTTGAGATTTTTACACCCTTACCTGTTCTCTTTACCTTTCCCTTCCCATTTAACTGCCTGAGAACTCCAGGGTTTACTCAGCCTAAAGGGGGCAGCAGATGGAGCAGCAAATTCCTCACCCTCATCGGACCGTGGACTTCTTGTGCAACGTGCTGTTTCTTCCCCAAAGACTAGATCTCCTTACCAGCAAGGGAGACAGCTTTCATTATGCTTCTTAAAAACAAACAAAAATCATAAGTTTTTCTTACCCCTTCTCCCAAAGCAAGGTGTAATTATTCCTCATAATGAAGAGCATCGCTTTTGGGGACCAAAAAAAAAAATCAATTTCTCTAGACAACATTTTATTGTTGCACATATCCCAATATTCCTTATGTTTGTTTACAAGACTGTCTTTCCTGTAAGTCTGCAAGATTCTTGAGGGGAGGACTGTTTATCACAGAACCCTGCTCATAATAAGATTTAGAATGAGCATAGGAAGTGTTAAAGCAACAGAATTAGGTAGTCATTTTATACAAATAGATTGATAAGTAGCTTTATCCAAATAAATCTCAAAAGGCACTGATGGGCATAGCTCCATTTGTTTAGGAAGAAGTATAACTGGTTTGTTGGCTACAGAGTTCTATGTTCTTTTTGCTCATCTCCCACTGCCCCTTTAAAATGTATTTAATAGAATTCATCTACCTCTGATACTGGACAGAAATTGAGAAGATTCCATGCCTTTTCTGCCTTACCCATAGGTGATGGACTCTCTCGCTTCAAATTACAAGCCCAGCTTCATTCAGAAATTGGAATGCACCCATTTCAAGATATTAATCAAAGGTTGGAGATTTCTTCCTCCTCCCTGAGGAGGAGGAAGACCTGTGGCTATTGTTGCCTCTCTCTAAGGAAGGAAATGTGATGGGGCCAGCTCTTTTTCCACATTACATTCCCTGCTAGCTAACTACTCTTTCCAACTTGCCAGAGTAAAAGCTGGTAGAGGGAGGAGAGATAAGTGGTAGGAAAATTCTTACTTGACAGACGACTTCTTCCTTTTTGGTCTGGCTGATGCTCAAAGATGAATGTTTCTTTTTCATCAGAAAATCTTATGGTGGAGAACTCTCTTCAAAACATTCTTTGACCTGTGCAATGCAATGTCATTCTTGGCTCCCCAGAGTCTGGCATTCACCTCTTGCTGGAAACACCATGGCTTTCTAGGGTGGTTTATTTGACAAGAAACCAAAACGACACACACTGGCTTTATCTCTCATGTCAGCCTATCTGATTCACAGGAAAAATTCACACATCCATTGCTCTGACATTCTGTAGAACAAGACGGCTTCCATTATCCTACTGCCTAAGGCCACTTGACTTTTCTTTGCCCTCTAGTCTCTCAACTGCAGGGAATTCTTTTAAACTCTCCAATTCATCCCATGGGTGCATGCCCCTCACCACTACACACAGGAGGCTTGGTGTGAAGGAGATCTCTTACCTTCCCTTCCCCTTTGGTATGGAGAAGGTATGGGTAGGACCCACAGCAGAGCAACTTCCATTTCTTAAGACAATATCACATGTCTTTACTCTTTCATCATGATAACTCCCTTTCCCCCACTTTTTTCTCCTGGGCGTGCCAAGTAATTTATATTTGGATGTTGGACATTGTGAATTTTAGCTTGTCGGGTGCTGGATCTTGTGTTAGTTACATGATTTGGGATCAGATTGATCCTTTCAAAGCTTGTTTGTAAGTTTATTAGGGTGTGTCTAGAGCAGCCTCTGGTCTAAAACTAAGTAAGGCTGTACTAAGCGCTAGGGCCAGACCTTTCTGAGAGTTTTACCCACTTCTCTGTGTTTTATGAGGTGTCTTCCCTTTAGTTGTTGGGAATGCAAATTATTTCCAGCCCTTTGTGAGCTCTGCAAATTGTTCAGCCTCGTGGAGATTTACCCTACACATGTATACTTGAATAGTCAGACAGAGATTTGAAGGGATGCCTCTGTAGATCTTCTCAACCCCCTTCTCTCTGGTGCTTTGCCTCCAAAATTCCAGCTGCCTAAGCTTTCGATCTCTGTCTTCCAAACTCAGGGAAACTCAGGGCTCTGTTGGGGCTTCCATTCCCTATGTTGGGATCTGGAAATTGACTCCAGGCAGAAAATTGGGTGATTGAATGGCTCAATCAACTTGTTTCCCTTCTCTCAGAGAGCAGTAGTCTGCACAACCTGTTGCCCAATGTTTTAAAGCAACCCTAATACATTTTGGCAGATTTTCTAGTTGTTTGCAGAGGGGGAGCAATTCCCAGAATTTAATCCATGGGCAGGAGTGGGAGCCCTTCTAACTCCTATTTGTACATCTATTTAACCAATGAATCTGAGAGTCCAAGAACCAGTTCTCAACTCTTTCTTTTGTAAACTCTGCTTATGGTGATTTGGCTTTGACATTTTGGATTTTATCTTATCTTGCTGTCTCTAGGGAAATTTTAATTTTAATCTCCTCTTATAAAAGCTCTGAAGTCAGTAGTATGGAAAAAATTACATTTATTCACCCAATGGATCCGGAATTAAATTTGCTTTTACTATATACTTGCTTTATGATCTTAAGTACATCACTTCTCTGGTCTTAGATTCCACATAAGAAAATGTAGATAATAAGTACTGCCCCACCCATCTCTTAGGAATTGGGTGTAGATCAAATGAAGGAACAGTGGTATAGCCCTTTGGAAAGGGCAATGCTTTAAAGTGAGAAAAGTAGGGAGGGAATGCAACCATTTCTATGCCCCCCACTAAATATTAGCAACTGTACAGTGATTAACATTCATTATTTAACGTAGACCATATAACTACTTCCTTAATAATTGGTAATGTTATCCCCACTTTTGCTTTATTATTCTTGATGCAGCAGTTGAGGATGTGTAGGCTGAGGCAACTTGCTCTATTTCACAGAGCTGCTAAGGAGTGGAGCTGGAATCTGAACCCTGTATCATACTGCTTGGTTTTTAAACTTATCTTTCTTCGACATAAAATGTTTCCTTTCCTTTGCCTTCAAAGGATGTCTTTTTAGTCTTTTATGGACAGACTGGAATGCCTGTCATTGCATGTGTACTATATATCTGTAAGAATGCTTACAAATACACTACTGTTTATTCTGCATTTCACCTTTAAGATGGCTGTTGTCAGAATTTTGTCTTCATCCCCCAGAATTACTAGTGTACAAATTACTGCTGTGCCAACTTGCAATTCTTAATAGGTTCCCTAGCAGGGCAATTTGAAACATTTTCAGTAGAAATCAGATCACTGCTTATCTTAAGTTGCAAGACCTCTACAAACCTTTTTTTGGCATCAGAACTATCAACCTTGTGGCCTACCTCCCACAATCTAGTCAAACTCACATCCTGTGTTTGCAAATTCTTGCTATGCTAGGGTAGTGAGGTTAGTCAGAAAAGTTGAGAACCGAGTAAAATGAAGACTGGAGAAATTCAGAGTAAATTTAAAACAAGACCCCGGGTTGATTACTAATTCTCTTGTCAAATATGTGAAGAACTGTCATAGGGAACAGGAATCAGTTGTTCTGTAGGAACCCAAGAAATAGAAAAAGGACCTTTGGTAGAATTGAAGGGAGGTACATTTCAACTCAATAAAAGGAAGAACATTCTAAGGATTAGAGCAAGAACAGAATGAGCTACCTGAGGAAGCCATAGGTTCATACTTACTGGAGAAAGAATGGAGGGGGGTGTTAGGTGACCATTTTGTGGGAATTTGAATACAAGAAGGGGTCCTTCACTTGGGAGCTACAGAAACCCCATGTGGTCCATGAATATGGGCCAAGAGACCTATGAATTCTTTAAATTGTATATATGAAAGCAAATGTTAATTTTGGGGGAGAGAGGGTTTATAGCTCTCCTTTGATAGTCAAAAATCTTCAAGACTAAAGACCAGATGCTAGGTCTATGAAACACAGAGATATCACATCATACTACAATTCTCAGGGGAGTTTCCTATTTTGGAAAGGAGATTCCATTGTTTGGACTGATATCCTTCTTACTTCTAATAGTCTGTTTTCAAAATAAGTGCAAGAGGGACCCAACAAATAAATATTTGGGAAATATAAGCTATATTTCAGGTCTATAGCAAATACAATAATAAAAGGAAAAAGTTAAACTATGTCTTGGCCACTTCTAGACCCATTCAAAATACATCAAGATGTTTCTCCCAGATAGAAAAACAAAATTAAAATCTGCTTCTGGCCATTTTACAAAACATCCCATCACTTAAGAAGCTGATTTTGAAAAAGTTGGCCAAAGTCACAATGCCCTAGAATTGAAGGAACCAACTAAAAAAAGAGCCCAAATTAGTATTTCCTTTGTGAAAGAGTGGAGACTTTGAAGTGCAACAATTAAACTATTTAGGAAATGCAAGCATCAAATTTTAAAATATCTGAGAATGAAGGAACAGATTCCAATTGAAAATCCAGAACCCGAGGCACACAGACAGCCAGGTTTCCCTGCTGGAGCACTCCAGAGCTTCATCAAACTGGATCCTTGACTTTTTGCCCCTCCCCATCATATCCTCCTCTCACCCCAGCCCTCCTCTCCATCTCCTTTCTCTGCTCCCAAGGCAGCTTCCTCTGGGATTTTGATGTGACTGCAAGTGCACTGGCTGGTCCTACCTAAGGAATCAGGACCTTTAAGCCATTTACAGAATTTACATGACAAAAACAGAAGTAAATTTCCAGAGCTTTCAGCTTATGCAGCATAGGATTTAAAAATGTACCCTGTACATTTCCTCATTAAAAAAAAATCTATTTACATAAAAATACCCTTCGCTCCTATTCACCCAGGAGGATGACTCACTTCCCCAAACTCTTAAGATGTTTTTAAGCTTTTGAATCTCAGTCATAGCAGGAATGCTCTATCACAGCTGTCTTAAGTACCTTGTTTTTTGACCAAAATATCTGGGAATCTTACAGTATAAATAATCTATAGAAAAAAGGAAATATTGAACACTAAACAAAAAAAAATTGTTTCACTCAGTTCTTCCTTTAAAAAGATACATACGCAAATTTTTAACTAAATTCTATGTGAAATTTGGAAATTGAGATTTCAGGATCAGGATCTGGAATTTGACAGTTAATGTTGCTGGACATTTCCCGGTGAACTAGAAAAAAATTGGTGAAATTAAACAGAAGCAAAGAAAAATAAGTTTAGAAGATAAAGGAAGTCTGTCCCTTAAGAAGTCAACTTAAATCATTTGACGACTGTGAACGATATTTTTGTGGGATCAAGATGTGGAAAATCACCCAACCATAGTTAAACTGACACTCAGTCATGGAAGAGAACCTAAAATAGTTTAATAGACTTTGACATGTAGCAGTTCTATTTTATTAGAAAGATAAGAATAACACACGCCCAGCTTTGTTGGGATCTCACATCCTGAAATGACGTGCAAGAAGAGGGACAAAAGTGTGTTAAGGCATTGACTCCAAAAAGGCAGGAATAAAATAAGATACCCAAGAGAACAACAAGATTAATAAATTTTTCTACCAGCTTTTACTTGCAGGAAGAAATACTAAGTGTTAAGAAAAAGAGACACGTTTTGTAAATATAAGCCAACTTTAGGACACCTACTTAAGATTATTTCACTTTCAGGAAAGATTGCCCAGAAGAAATTTATCTTTAAAATTGACCCAGGCTGTTGATAACCCACTGGATTCCTAGGGGTTTGCGTTATGATTCTAAGTTCCCCTGAATAATATCCAGACACCACAATCTCAACTGCCAAGGTTAAAAATGTTTTCAAAGGAAATAAAACTGGCTTAGTTCTCCATTTTTTTTTATTTGGAAGATGCTCAAAGGAATTTTATTAAGAGAAGAGAATTCATTTCTTGGAAGAAAATGTCCTAGTTTGACTTTTATCTTTAGTACTATTACCATTATCAATATTACTCTGTTATTGGTTTGCATGTCTGTTTATTGCCAGTTTCATGAGAGACTAGAAGTTCTTGACAAGCAATATCTCCAGTTTCAGTATCTCTGGTAGGTTTCTTGTTATGTAAAACTGACTAGAAACTTGTAGAAATAAGAAAAAAAAATCCCTCAATTCACTTCAGCCAGTAAATGGAGTATAAACAATAAATTCTCTGCTAAAAGATCACATTGGATTTTAAGGAAGTGACAGTTTAAGAGATTTAGGGGCTTACAATTCCACTGATGAAGCATAAATGAGTTTCTGCTTCATGTGGCCCAAGGAAAAATGGTATTGTATCCATTTCAGAAGCATGGATTGGGGAACAGGAAGCTTCATTAAGGATTGTCTGCAGGTACAGCTTTCTAAGCAACAGAGGAAACGTTAAGTCAGGTCCAGGATGCGAAGGCCAAGATTTTCTGGATTGTGCTTCACATTTTCTGCATGAGAAACCTGTATTCGTCTTTGGCAATGTAAGTCAGAAGTAAGTTCTGTGAAGTCTTCCCTGTTGTCTGTCTCCGTGTCCTCCCTCAATTCTGTCCCTCTCTCCTTGGTGTTGTATTTGTCCTCTGTGTATACTCGGTCAGTGGTCCCTCACACAGCATTACAATTGTTTGTGCATGACTTTCTCCTCGATTAAATCTCCTTCATTCATTCTATAAACATTTATTAAACACCCGCAGCTCCAGGCTTGCACTGTGGACTCCTTGAGAACAGACGCTATATTTTATTCATCTGTATCTCTTCAAAACTTACCACAGTGCTGGCTCCTGATAGGTGTTCAGTCAATATTTGCTGAGGTGATTTTTTACACCATCTCTGTTTACCCTTATGATGACTTCCATTGGATCCACAGTGGGATAATTTATGAGTAGATATCTGTTTGGTTGCTAAACTTCCACAAATGTAAATCACCAAGAACGGGGTAATTCTGAACAAAGTATTTTTCTTATTAGCATAAATTTAATCACTTTTCTGCAGATATCTTACCAAAAAACATCCAGTGTGGCATAGATTGGTAATCTTCCATCATCTTCGGCTTTTCACCCCTATTGGTGAAGAAAAAGAGTTTATAATCTGAAAAGTTAATTTCTTTTTGTGCAATCAATTTGGACTTCCAGAAAGAGAGGGAGGAAATTGACAAAGAGGGTCAAGATTTAGAATATCGTATCCATTGTGGTTCTGTATTACTTCTTAGGTCCCAATAGGCCACATCTCTGGAGAGCATTGCCACGGGTAATTTTTCTCTCAAAGAGTATTCCCCTGCCTTAGGCCACACAAAGATACAGTTCACTTCTATAGAGGTAACAGCCTTATTCCTCTCTGCACTGATCAAGATATGTTTGTGTGTGTATGTGCTTGTATATCTACTTTGGATGTATTTAGAAATAGTCCACATTATTTTCCACCCCACCACTTAACAAGAATAACACACATTTGATAATTATATTTATGCTAGTAACTTGAAAGAATATTCTATATACTTTATGAAGGTCTTTTTGTTAATTAACGTAATTCGTCATTTGAAGAGAAATCTTATACTGTTCAAAATGTGAAACTTCTTTGTCACTTCCAAGTTTAGGACCTGGAATTTGAGGTCTAATGCTGCTTAGACATTTCCTGGCTAGAAAAGAGTTGGTAGAATCAGAAAAAGTAAAGAGAATAAGAGTTAGTCACTTTATACTACCAGAAAGTAGATAAGAATTAAGGACAAGTCAGGAATCCAGTCATTAATTTGTTGTGTGACCTGAGGTCAATTCTTACCTCCCTCTTCAGTTTCTTCACTTTTCCTCCCTGAGCTGAATAGATTATTCTGGAGCACCCAATCCCATTAAAACTGACACCAAGCTTGACTCTGATTCCTCTGGCACTTGGTTCTCAGTCTTAGCCTGACCTTATTTCATTCTTTATTTACCAAAAGAAAAAAAGAGCTCAGATTTTATAACAAATCAGTCAGGGTTACTTTTTTAATGTGATCACTTCCTTATCTCTACCCAAGTGATTTTCATGTTCAAATACACAGGAATAGTTTTGTTTCTTTTACAGAAGTAATAGTTCACTGAGGGATCCTAGTGCACTGGGGTGGACAGGTGGAGAGAGAAGCTGGGACAGAGGCAGGGCTTAGTTCATGGTGAGGCACCATGTTATGCTGAATACATCTGATCTTGAAAGCGAGGGCAAATCTTGGAGCTTTGTAAGTGGAGAGGATTGTGTGTGGGAGGGGAAGGAGGGGATGGTAGGCGTCCATGAACAAACGAGTGGGGTTTCAGCCACCAGCTTGGGAATCTGACCCAGGAAACCAGCAACAGTCCAGCCACCCTCAGGATGAACAGTTTATGCCCAACCCTGGGGCCCCTGAAGCATTGGGCTCAAAGTCTCAAGCTACGTCCCTGGGATCTGAGAACAGAGAACGTCTCAGGAGCTGACGTCAACAATGTGTTCCCGTGTGTCTATACAAGCTGGCAAATGACAGAGGTTTGATGTTGAATCTACTCCTGCTTTGGCTATTTGAATATTCTCTACCAGTCAGCTTCATCTGCACATTGCTGGGCCCTTGAGTGCGGCCAGGATAAAAGGCCAACTAGGATCAGAAAGGCTCTGGAAGCACTTGGTCTTGGCCTTGAAGACTTGCAAGTAATGTTTATATAGGGAAGAGGAGACAAAAGACTTTGCAGGCAAAGTGAAATGCATATGTGGTGACAAGAGATGGTAGCACAGGAGACAAATTAGAACAAAGAAATAAATCCGTTTTGCTGTAGGACAGAACTCATGTACGGGGGCAGTAGCAAATGTGGGCTGGAAGTCATATTGTGAGGAAATTTGAACTTTCAGCTATGTAGCCTGTGTTTCATGTTGTGGGCAATCAGGAGCCATTGAACGTTTGTGAATAATCCAATGCATTAGTTTCCTATAGCTGCTGTAACACACTGCCACAAAGTTAGCGGCTTAACGAACACAATGTTCTTATTCATTATCTTACAGTTCTGGAAGTCCAAGGTCTCACTAAGTCAAGGTGTTGGCAGGGCCGCACTCCTTCTACAGGCTCTAGAGGAGAAGGCTTTCCTTGCTTCTTCCAGCTTCCAGAGGCTGCCTGCTGTCCTTGACTTACGCTCTCTTCCGTCTTCAAAGTCAGCACTCCAACCTCTGCTTCCTCCTCTGCGTCTCCTTCTGAGACAGAACCTCCTGCCTCCCGCTGTCCCTCGTTAATATGATTATATTGAGCCCGCCCAGATAAGCCAGGAGAATCTCCCCATCTCAAAATCCTTAACTTAATCCCATCTGCAGTCTCTTTTGCTATGCAAGGTAACATTCACAGGTTCCAAGAATTAGGATGTAAACATCTTCAGGGGGCCATTATTTTGCCTATCACACCCAATTACAACCAATTAAATGGAGCTAAAATAACATTAACAGAAAACATTTGTTCAATACATATTATGTATAAGGCGTTATTCTAAGTACCTCACACGCATTAGTTCATTTAGTGCTGAGAGGAAACTTTTGAAGTATCTGAGGTACAGAGACATGAAATAGCTTGGCCAAGGTCACACAGCTGGGAAGGAGTGGGACAGGGATGCAAACCCAGGCCGTCTGATGCCAGAAGCCACAACTGTAACGGCCCCATGATGTCACTTCTGAAGTAATGTGAAAGATATCCAGTGAATTGTTTGAGGAAGAATCTTTGCTCCGATGTTATTTCCTTTCCTGTTACATATTTAAACTTCTGCCTCTATTAGCAGTGAGAAATTATTCCAAGAGAACATAAAGAGTGCCAATACCCCAGAATAAGCACCCTTTCAGAATCATTTGCTCATGCGAGTGTCCTCAGCAAACCGCAAGCTATTATAGAACAATAACATAATGTCTGCCTCACAGTCAATTAGGATCTGAAGCTCCGGTCTAACAATTGTTTAAATACTCAAATTGTGATATAGCTTAAAGTATCTACTTGACGGTAAATGGTACTTATGGTACTTAATTGCATTCTAATTTGCTTCCCCCAAAATTGAAGAAGGGGAGAAGGGTCTTGATGGTTTCCTCCGAAAACCAGATTTCCTTACATTTAGGGATGGTTTTGACATAAATTGACTTTCTACAGTTGTTAATATTTGTTAAATACAGTGGATTCTGGAAGAAAATGAAAAGGCAGAGAAAGTAGCCCAGAAGAAAATTCACAATGAGCAGCTGATAAGATACACTGGGTATTTCTGTGAGAATCTTTAGAATTGGTGGAATTAAATTACTGCTCTGGGTATCTATTTTTTAAGGAAAATGTGTATTTGCCTAATCCAATTTCAGCATAATTCATATCCCTGTAACACTCCGAGAACACTGGCATATGGTTACATGAGATATAAATTGGGAATATGATTAAAAATCACTGGTGTTTCGATTTCAATTATATTTCACAAAATAGACTCCAGGGGAAAATTGCACAAGCAAGACCACAATCCGCTGCAAAATGAGAGTGGAGAAAAATCTCCTACACATGCACGCACACATACCTATGCACGCACACACACGCATAGCCCTCTGCAGATCTGAGAAAGCACGGTAATCCCGAGGTGAGCTCCCAACACTGTTGGCTTCCTCTGGGTAGCCAGGCAGCTCTTCTTGGTTTGACTTGAAGCCAGAGTCCAAAGGTTCTTGGAAGCCATTTTTGAGGCTGAATCAAAGGACAGTCCACTCTTCCAGAATTTTGAAATCAAAACTGGGATCAAATCACAACGATCACTGACCTTGAGCAATTTAGTCAGTCTTTCTTCAAAATGACCTTGAAGAATAACTTTGAAGACTAAGTGAGAAAATGTAAATTTCTTGACACATAATAGGTGCAAAAGTAATGTATTTAAGTCAAAAGAACTTTGCTTAGAACTTCAATCGTCCACCTTGTTTTATTCACCTTTGTATCCTTAGAGCCTGGCAGGATTTCTGGCAAATTCTAAAGGCTTGACATACTTGCAGAATTGAAAATAAAGAGTCAGGCTTTCCATTTTTCTTCTCCCGACCTCTCTTTAACTCTTCATGGGGATATTGCTCCCAAATGATATAAAGGGGAAAGGGGAAAAGGAATCATTTTCATTAAAGTAAGATTTTAAGAGCAAAAATAAATTCTTCCCTCCTTAATCTTGACAGATGGAAATTTCAAGTTCCTTATTTCGTTTTAAGGAGCTAATAAGGAGTTCATAAATCTCAATTACTTCTGTGGCGTTAAAAGCAGCCGCAGGTCTGCTAAGCATGATTCCAATCTCTGATCAGCCCTAGTACCTTTATTAAAACACTGGAGGAGGAGAAGGGCCAAGTCATATTTCAACCTTGAGCTGACATTACAGCAGTGAAATTTCCTTCTTATTCTGGTCAGAGTAAAGGAAGAGGATCAGGCCAGGTGACCTAGGTGACCTGCGAGATGCCATGTCACACACTAAATTACACACTGCCAGCAGCTTTAGAATTGGCTTCAACTAACTTCCTGGAATTGGCCAATTTCCATGCATAATCAATGAAGAGATCGATTAATAAATATTTATGCCCTTAACAAAACTCGTTGTCTTTTCCTTCCTAGCCATGTACTCTCTTAATTATATATGTGTTCGTTCTCGGTTTTCCAGATAAAAAATAGTATAAAATCCCTTCTCTCCATCATCTCTTTCATCATTTCCCTAGGGCTTCCGTAACCAAGTACCACACACTGGGTGCCTAAGGCACTTAGACAACAGAAATTTATTTTCTCACAGTTCAGGAGGCTGCAAGTCTGAGACCAAGGTGTTGGTAGAGCTGGTTTCTTCTGAGGTCTCTCTCCTCGGCTTGCAGGTGGCCATGTTCTCCCTGTATCTTCACGTGGTCTTCCCTTTGTGTGTGTCTATGTCCTGATTTCCTCTTCTTATAAATTCACCAGTCATACTGGATTAATGCCCGCCCTAATGACCTTTACCTTAATTACCTCCTTAACTAATTTGGAGACCCTCTGTCCAAATATAGTCACATTCTGCGCTACTTGGGGTTAGAACTTCAACACATGAATTTAGGGGGACACAATGCAGCCCATAACACTCCTTAAAACTCAATCAGCCTCTAGTTTTGGTTGATTCTACTTCCCCAATAACTCTGAAGTGTACATCCTCTAATTGGCCTGCCCTACACCTAACTTTTCAGACTCATTTCACATTTTATTATTCACTCCTGCCCCATGTAGCCAGGCGGTAGCTCAGCCTGTTTTCTTAACCTGGGTTCTTTCCCCCCAAATCCTTCTTATAGAATGTTATCCATATGTCCAGCTCCAATCCAGATCCCAGATTCTTCTCTCACCCTAAACTTATTGAGCTTTCTGTTCTCCAGTCTCCTCCATCACTTAGTTTACAGTATAGCGCAGTCATTTGCATCCAAGAGGCAGTATGGTGTAGTGGAAAGAGCAGGCGCTCTGGAGCCATGTAGTCACAGCATAGAAGTGCAGCTCTGCCACCCACTAGCTGTGGAAGTTTGGGCAAGTCACTAAACCTCTCTGAAATGCAGTTTCCTTATCCATAAGAATGCTATGACAACGCCCACCTCATGGGATTACTGTGAGGATGAAAATAAATTAAATATACCAAATGTACTAAAACATCTGGCACATAGTAGGCACTCAAAAACACTTGTCTTTGTCATCATCTTCTTATTATTATTACTATTATTGCTACAGTGTTTTTATCACTTCCTACTGGACTGTTGGCTCTCTGGGCACAAGGACTAGAAATTGATCACCTTTCTTTGCCCAACAGCAACATGACCAGAGATTTTCATATTTTAGTACTCAACAAATATTCACTAAATTCATTTTGAGCTCCTCTTCTGAGACCCCTGCTATCCACAATGTGTTGCTTGGCGCTACGAGGAAGGTATTAATCTCCATAATTGGGATGATGAGCATAATAATTCACAAGACTGCTTTTGGGAGTAAATAGAACAATCTTTATAAATTAAAAAGTGTTGAACAAATGTTTGCAATTCTTTAGGAAAAAAGCTACACAAAAGAGATCTTAAGAGGTGGAGATGTGTAAAGGTAAGATGAGAAGAAAATGAGTGTTAGAGGGGGAGGTAAGGGTAAGCACCTGAGTGGAGGTCTCGTTAGTGTCACCCATGGAGGGGCAGCCAGGTCAGTCTCACTGACACAGAGGTGGTGTGTGGGCAAGCGAGTGGCCCAGTGCTGTGCTAGGCAGAGAAAAGCAGCAACTCCAATCCCTGCAGGGTGAGGGGTGAGGGAACCTATGATGAATTCAATACAAAAAGAATCCATGCAGATGAAAGGTGAGGACTTTCTGGTCTTTGGCTGAGAGCCCAAGGAGTTCTGTTTGAATGGCAGGTAAGGTATGGAATTGGGGATCCAAACTGTGGGGCAGAGACAAGGAGTGCCTTAAAAACAAACTGATTAGTGAATTAAAACTGATTATTTCATTAGAATATTTACTAACCATGGTGCTAGGCCCTAATGTTAAAAAAACGAGTGAGTTCGGATTTCCTACCTTCACAATCTAAGGGAGGAAACAGATGTTTAAATAAACAGGTACCATAAATTTTCTGGATGCTATCATTCCACATAGGGTAGAGTAGGGCATGGTTGAAGCAAGTATTCAGTAATCAGAGGTTTCATAGAGATAATCATCCCTACAGAGTCCTGGAGAACCAATTTTACGGTGCAAAGTGGGGAAGAGGACATGACAGGCTAATGAGCAGTGGGAACAAAGGGCGGGGATGCCGTGCTAATTTCAACAGTTTGATTTAGCTGAATTAGGCAGAAGCAGTGAGAGGGGAGGCTGAAGTGATTGGCAGGGATGAGGCCATGGAGAGCCTTTTACAACAAGAAATGTAGGCTGGGTTTTCACCGGCAGCTTATGGGGAGCTACCGAAGGACTTTAATCAGGAGAATGACATGAACAGATTTGTGTTTTAGAAAGATTACAGTGAAATGGAAGCAGTATATCCTAAATCCTGATTTGATTAATTAATAAAACAAAAGATTTTTAGAATATTTTTGAGTCCTTTAATCATCCAGTACAGTGCTGCATATCCTGCAAGTTAAAGGAAGTGTATATCTACAAAATCGTTCCTCCGAGGCCAGTAAGGGCTGGACCAGTGAGGTCGAGCTCCATAAAGGAAGAGAGAGTGGAGTGTGATGAAACATCAAGCTAATGGCAGAGAAGGAAGATCTGGATACTTAACTTCGCTAAATCTGATTTCTTGTCCGTAAAATGCAGATGGCCATAAAACCTACCTTATGTGATTATTAGAAGTAAATGACCAAATGTGTATAAAAAAATAACCACAGTGCCTAGCATATAATAGTTTCTTAATCAGTGCTATTTATTCAAGTGGGAAGACAAGAATGGATTTAAGATGTACTGGAAAAATTATAGAGTTAAAGTCAAATTGAATTGATATTATGCTGGACTTCCTATGTTCTGGTCTTGATGCAAAGTCTCTCTCTTTTTTTTTTTTAATTTTATTTTTTTCCTTTTTCTCCCCAAAGCCCCCCAGTATATAGTTGTATACTCTTAGTTGTGGGTCCTTCTAGTTGTGGCATATAGGACGCAGCCTCAGCATGGCCTGTTGAGCGGTGCCATGCCGCACCCAGGATTCCAAGCAGTGAAACCCTGGGCCGCCGCAGCGGAGCGCACGAACTTAACCACTCTGCCACGGGGCCAGCCTCTCAAAGTCTCTTTTATGCATTGCAGTAAATCATATAATCCCTTTAACAAATCAGTGGTATAGCTACTATTATTATTTCCATTTTACACATGAGAAAACTGAGCCTTAGAGATGTTACATACAAATGCTGGTAGTTACTTGCTGTGTTACCTTGGGCAAACTTTAGCCACTGTGGGCCAGTTTCTTCACTCACTTCCTCTACTTCCTCAGCACAACTCTAGATGATATTTTCCAGCCTCCACTGTAATTGGGATTGGCCATATGACTGAGTTCTGGCCAAGGGACAATGGCAGAACTGATGAGCACTGTAACTCTAGAGAAAATGGTTGAGTCATATTGGTAGTGGGTGTTACTGACTACCTTTAACAAGGTATTACAATAGGTAGTTGTAACTCAGGTGACGATTGGCTGGCCTGTAAGCCGAAATCAAAAGGAATAGAGAAAGTTTAGAGATCTGGGAGCTTACAGGGTTAGATAAGCCAACTGTGCTTGTTCTAAAACATGTTTAATCAGTTATAAGATGCACACTTTTTCATATTTTAGCATCTCTGAAATTTGGATGTGACTTATAATCCCTGTCGTCTCAGAGTTGCTGTTGGGCAGGTAACAATTGTAACATAGTTGTCATTGCTTGTGCACATGTGAACTTGGTACTTATTCCTGTGTATTAATGGATAACAGCATCCCTTAAATGTTTCAAATGATAAACCATTAATGACCATTTGAGGAAGAAATATGAATAAAGGTTGATGCCTGACTATCTTCTATTGACAGATGGATCAGCCTATTGTGAGATTACAAACGAAAGTGAAAAAGTGCCAGCATCAAAACTTACACAGCAGTTATTGCCAGCTTGTAAGAAAATGTTGGGGACAATAGTAGAGAACATTTTTTATTAATGTTGTACCACCAATATTTTTGATGGCTTAGGAGATGAAATTGTATGAAAAAACCCAGATATCTACAAACACAATGCAGAAAGTGATTCTGAACAGTGAATGTGAAGAATTTTTGAAATGATTCAACCAAATTTTTTGCTTTCATTTCTTTATTGTATATTTATAAATGATATAGGAGATTAAAATATATGTCAACTTCCTTTTGGTATAGCTGAATAAGTTCCTATCAAAATAATCCAGGAGATAACAAGTATAAGCTTCAGGAAAAAAAATGCAAAAAACCACCACTGAAAGATTAATAAAAGACACTGGAAAGCGATAAAAGGAGGCATATTCTGGGGGAGGAGTTGACACTTGGAAGAAGCTAATAGCACTGGACGGATTTGTTGATTTTATGGCTTTTAGCCTGAGGGAAGGCCTCAGCCTGCTCTTAGACAGAAAACCTGCAGACTTTCTAAACTGCAGAATCAGAGGATAGAATTTGCATAAGCCACAGCAGCTGAAAAGTGAAGGAAAAACTGCAGAAATAGAGGAGGCAGATCCCTAAATTCTGTGCGTAGACTCCACCCAAATCTCTGGCTGAACCTTAGTTTTTAAATGCACAAGGAAGACTCCAAGCACCCAAACTAAGGAGGAATGAGCTGAATGAAGGTTTGAGCAGCCAAATGAAAGATGGTTTGAACCCAACCAAGTTAACCGCTAGCTAAAACCACCAACCAAAAAAAAAGGAGAAAAATTAATATTCTTCAGAAGACTATAATAGAATCTAGATTTCATAACATAAAAATCACAATGCCCTGGATATAATCCAAAAATACTTAATACACAAAGAAACAAGAAAATGTGGTCCATTCTCTAGAGGAGGGGTCAGAAACTATAATCCTCAAGCCAAACCTAGCTCTTGGCCTGTTTATGTATGGCCTGGTAGTTAAGAATGGTTTGAACCATTTTAAGAGTTTGTTGAAGGAGGAGAAGGAGAAGAAGAATCATGACAGAGACTGTATGAGGTCCTTAGAACCTGAGGTTTTTACTCCTAGCCCTTTACAAAAAAAGTTTGTTGACCTTGCTCTGCTTTAGAGGAAAGACAATCAATGGAGACTAACCCTTGGATGATCCAGATTTTAGAATTTGCAGACAAGGATTTTGAGGCAGTTATTATAATTATGTTCATTAGCATAAAGGAAATAAGCACATCAGAAATGAAATGACAAGAAATCTTAGCCAAGAAGAAGAAAAGACTAAAAACTGGAAATTTTAGAACTGATAAAAGCAGTATCTGAAGTAAAAAATGCACTGGATGGGTTTAACAGCAGAACAGAAATGATAGAGGACAGAGTCATTGAATTTGAAGGCAGATCAATAGAAACTATCCAATAGAAAGCACAGAGAAAAAAAGAAGAGGAAATAAATTAACAGAGCCTCAAGGATTAATGGGACAATATCAAAAATTCTAACAACAGGAAATTGGAGTTCCAAAGGAGAAGAGAGAAAACAGGACAAAAGAGGAGGAGCGGAAAGGGAAATAATGTCTAAAAAATTACCCACTTTGGAGAAAGATATAAATATACAGATTCAAGAAGATCAATGAATCCCAAGAAGGACAAATATGTAGATAAAGACACCTATGTACATTACAGTCACAGTGGTAAAAGTAAAAAGTTAAAGAGAAAATCTTGGAAGTAGCCAGAGGAGAAAAAGACTAACTATATTCTTACATATATTATAATATAAAATATATATTCAAAGAATATGTAACTATATATTGTTCCCTATTAACTATAGGGAAATAATGATTAAATGATTATCAACTTCTTATTAGAAACAATGAAAGAAAGAAGAGAGTGGAACCCAATCATTAAAGGGCAGGAAAAGGAGAAACTGTTTATCCACAAATCTGTGTCTAGACAAAATATCTTCAAGAATAAAGCCAAAATAAACACATGTTCAGTTAAAAGAAAACTCAGGGGAATTTATTTCCAGAAGAAATGAACTACAAGTAGTGCCAAAGGAAGTTCTTCAGTCAAAGGGACATGATGATGCCAGATGGAAATGCAAATCTTCAAGAGGGAATGAAGAGTATCGAAAATAGCAAATATCTTGGGGCTGACCCACTGGCGCAGTGGTTAAATTCGCATGTTCCGTTCCTCAGCGGTCCGGGATTCGCCGGTTCGCATCCTGGGTGCGGACATGGCACCAATGGCGGCCATGCTGTGGTAGGCGTCCCAAGTATAAAGTAGAGGAAGATGGGCACGATGTTAGCACAGGGCCTCAGCAAAAAGAGGAGGATTGGCAGTAGTTTGCTCAGGGGTAATCTTCCTCCAAAAACAAAAAAAAAATTGCAAATATCTGGATAAATATAAAAGCAAGTTTCTTATTTTCTTTAAAATATATGAGACTGTTTAAAGGAAAAAATATGACATTGTCTTGGAGGGTTATACTTTGCATACGTGTAACACACATGAAGACTATGCTATAAAGAACAGGGTAAACTCACCTGGATGGTTGCAAGGTTTCTACATCCATGTGAAGTGGTACAGTATTAATTCTAAGTAGACTCTACAGAGTTAAGGATATGTAAAGTATCCATAGAACAGCCACCAAAAAAACATATATAGCTAAAAAGCCAATAGGTAAAGTAAAATGAGATTATAAAATGTAATCAAATCATCCAAATGAAGAAAGGAAAGAGTAACAGAACAAAAAAACAGAAGGAAAAAATAGGAAATAAATAGTAAAATAATAGGATTTAATCTAACCATACTAATATTACATTAGGCAACAATAGGCTAACTAGTCCAAATAAGACAAAAATTGTAAAACCCGATCAAATACAGGATGTAAATGTATGCTGTTTACAAGACACACACGTCAAATATAAAGACACAGATGAGTTGAAAGTAAACAGGATGCAAAAGGATATACTATGCTAACAGTAAACATAAGAATAATGGATCTGATATTTATCTTAATATTACTTAAGACAAAGGGCAGTACTGGAGATTAAGAGGAACTTTGAGTAATGATTAAAGGATCAATCCATCAGAAAGATATAATGCTCATAAATCTGTATATGCCTGAAACAGAGCTTCAAAATTCATGAAGCATCAAATGGCAGAATTGAAGGGAAAAATAGACAATTGCACAATCACAGCTGGAGATTTAAGCACCTTTTTCAAAAATTGATACAACAAGAAAAAATCCATAGAAGATCTGAACAACGGTATCAACCACCTTGACCTAATTGATATTTATAAAACAGTATACTCGACAACTGTAGAATAAACATCCTTCCCAAGTGTGCTGGATACATTTGCCAAGTCAGATCATAAGCTAAGTCACAAAACAATTCTTAATAAATTTAAAACTATTAAATCATAAAAGCCGCATTCTCTGACCATAATACAATGAAATTAGAAATCGATAAGAGAAAAATTTTTGGAATATTGCTAAATACTTGGAAATTAAATAACACACTTCCAAATAATCCATGGGTTAAAGAAGATATCACAAGGAAGATTTAAAAAATGATTTTGAACTGAATAATAATGCAAAATCAAAATGTGGGGGATGCAGGGGATGCAGTGATTAGAGGGAAGTTTATAGCTTTAAACTCTTGTATTAGGAAAGAAGAAAGATTTAAAATCGGTACCTAACAGTCTAAGGAGCTAGAAAATTATAATAAAATAAACACAAAGTAAGTTAAAAATAATAATGAGGCAAAAATCAATAAAAAAGAAAATTGATACAAAATAGAGAAAATGAACAAAGCCAAAAGATCTTTCTTCCTAAGGATGAAAAAATTGATAATTTCCTCAAACTGAATAACAGAGAAGAGAGAGCAAACATAAATGACCAATATCAAGTGTAAAAAAGGTTTCCTTAGCACCCGCCCAGTGGCACAGTGGTTGGGTTCACATGCTCTGCTTTGGCGGCCAAGCGTTCGCGGGTTTGGATCCCAGGCATAGACCTGCACACCGTTCATCAAGCCACGCTCTGGTGGTGTCCCACATACAAAATAGATGAAGGTTAGCACAGATGTTAGCTCAGGGCCAATCTTCCTCATCAAAAAGAATGGGGGGGGGGGGGTTCCTTACTACAGTTAACCAGAGAATATTATCAATAACTTTATGCATAAAATTTAACAAACTATGAAATGGAAAAATTCCTTGAAAAATTCATCTTACCAAAAGTGACACAAAATGAAACAGAAAAATTGAAAATCCTATTATCAATTAAAGAAATTGAGTTACTTATCAAAATCTTTCTCATAAAGATAGCTCTAGGCCCAGGTGATTTGACTGGTAAATTCTATCAAACAATGAAGAAGGAAGTAACACCAATCCTACACAAACTCAGAAAATAGAGGAGGAGGAAACACTTCTCTACTTATTTTATGAGAAGAGCATAAATTTAATGCTAAATTCTGTCAAAGAACTCATTAGAAATTATGGATTCATATTCTTCAAAAATATTGATGTAAAAATCCTTAGGAAAATTTTAAGAAAATCAAGTTTAGTGATGTATAATACATCATGGCCAAGTAAGATTTATCCTAGGATTGCTAAGCTAATGTAACATTAGAAAGGAGGAAAAACTATACAGCAATAGATGCAGAAAAAGCAAGTGACAAAATGTATCAGCCATTCATGATATGAAGTTGATATTATATCATAAACTCTCATAAAACTAAGAGTGGGTGGACACTTCATTAATATGATATAAGGCATCTTTGGAAAGCCAGCTTATAAAATCATAATGATAAAATTCGAACTGCTATCCGCCTAGGATCTGGAACAAGACAGAGATGCTTAATCTCAACACTTGTGTTGAATATTATGCTGAAAGTGCTAGAGATTGCAATAAGGTAAGAAAAATAAATAAATGGCATGCACATAGAAAGAAAAGAAGTAAGACTGTCTCTATCATAGATTACATAATTGTTTATGTAGAAAATCTTAAGAAATCTACTGCAGAACTGGTTGCAGTGAATTTAGCAAGGGCACAGGAGTCCTGGGAAGTGTTGAAGGACCAAACCTTAGTGAGGAGCAAAATTAAAGTGGCTCTGTGAACTCAGCAGTTCATGGACTTTCTCCTCAGATCATGGAAATCAGCATGATTCATCTCCAGGGACACCGTGTCTCTGCTCCTTTCTTTCCTCCTATGTTATTTTTTCTCATTGTTGTCTGAATTCCCATCCACAAAAGAATAATGTCCCTGTAACTGGGCTCTGCTTGTTTCTCAATCCCATGTCAAGCCTTTCTCCTGCCCTTACTGTGCTCACACTAGTCTCCTTTTGTTCCTGCAATATGCCCAACTCTTTCTGGCCCAGGGCATTTGCACATGCTGTTCTTTCTGCCTTGAAGACAATGTCCACCCCACCATTTCACACAGCCACCTTGTCTTATCCTTCAGCTTAAGTGTCAGCTCTCAGGGATAATTCTGTATCTTCCCCCCAATCTCATTCTCCATTTCAGCCTTTGGTTTGTTTACTTCATAGTACTTATCACCACTCATAGTTCATTTTTCATTGTGTTATCTCTTAGGATATGTCTTTCTTCTAGAGATATCTGTCATATTCATTTTTGTATCACCAGCAAACAGTATAGTGTTTGGCATTTAATAGTTACTCAATATATACTTGTTGAATGACAGCTGAATGAGCAGTGAGTAACACGGCCTCTGACACCTCACACACCTCCACAATCTGCCACTTCAGCCACTGAGAAGGAAACAAAATATTAAGAGTACTTTATGTTTGGATTTATAACTGGGTTAAGAGCATGGACTTTGAGTCAGATAGATGAGAGTTTGAATCCTCAGACTAGTTGTGGGATCTTGTGCACATTTCTTAATTTTCCTAACCCTGCAGCTTCTAATCTACAGCATCTCTGACTTAAAAGAAAAATCTGAGTAAAGTCAACCTTATTTCATAAAGTTTTGTGATAATTAAAAGCAATAATACATACAGAGTGCCTGGCACATAGTAGCGTTATTTTTGGTTATTATTGTGGTCTCATTTATTTGGAGCATCTTCACTAGTTGCTAATGAAGTAACTCAATATTAATGAAGCACTTGATCGTCTCAGAGTGATGAGCCAGGATTCATCCCCTAAAGATCTGAATTAATAATGTTTTTTTAAGCTAATTAAATTACTACAGAGAAGTTCAACAATACACGGAGGAAGTTGGTTTGACGTTTTAAGATTCTGATCCCATTGCTTCCATCTTGAGTTCATTTACACGGAGAAATGCTCCCTCTCTAGCTCTAAGAGAATTTAGAGTGATGTGATTCTTTCCCTCCTTCCACGTGAACATCTTCAGTGAAATTGTCATTAGAAATTATTTTCTATTCCCTAAAAGATCTGTTTAAAGAACTGTACCTGCTTGGAGGAATAGGGAGAATTCCTTGTGAACTAAAATGGTGTTTGTTGACACTCAAAACAGAAAAGATATACATTTGATAGATTTTAGTAAAGATGTAATATCTATACCTAGTTTACTTCCTAGTGCTGTATTATCATTAATGACTACTAGCTCAGAGACTAGATTTGCATTGATCAACCTTTCAGAGTAGTCAAAGGAAGTAGCTTTCCAGGGATCTTCCAAGAAGAGAAACAGCAGAGTACATTTGCAAAAGGCTGGGATTTGGAATCAGATTAATAGTTGAATCTCAGCTCATTTATTTACTAGCTATGTGATTTAGGGAAATTTCTTTAACCACTCTGAGTCTTAGGTAAAATGGAGTATAGTTTCCCACCTACAGTTCTGTGTGTGTATGTATGAGTGTATATGAGGATCAAATGAAATAATAAGTATAAGGATGCTTTATAGGTGCTTGCCATTTACTTACAATTCCAGGTGATGAAAAAGCAGAAGCCAAGACTGTCAAGTTCAGCTACACTATGGGGAAAAAGTGGGGATGTCTCGAGGCCTGACCTTTCTCATCTCTGTTCCCAATCTCTCCTCAGACAGAAATCAGACTGATTTCAATAACCCATCACTCACCTCCCCATCTCTCCCTCTATTCCTTTTCTTTGCTCGGGGTCCACCTGACTTCACAGAAAAGTTTAAAGACAGTGCCATGAGTTTGAATGACCTGACCCCTGGACTTTTCACCCTTGTGCCAAATGCCAACCCAAAAAATGTGCCACATTCTTCCTGGTTATCAATTTCCCAACTGACTACCCTTTCAAGTACACTAAAGTTGCACATACTTTCTATTGTCCTGAGGATTGAGTTTTAAATGACTCAGTTTCCTTTTGTGTCTCCTATAGACTCAAAAGGGACAAAGATGTGGAGGCCAGTACCAGGATGGTGGTTCCCACAAGAACTGGCTGGTCCTGTTTTCTTGGTTGTTTTAGGCTGAATAGGATTTCAGCCTTAAGCACCTCCTTTAAAACACCTCCAGTCCTTTAAAACAGTAGTCATAAATTGGAACACATTCAGGAAGATGCACTAGCACTCTCCACACTGTGAATTGAATTCTCTTGGTAATAGAAAACTGAACCAATATCTTATTGACGTATCAAATCTCATTATTTTTGCTCAAGTTCAATTCAGAACAAAGGTCAACTGAGAAACAAAACAAAAAACAACAGTCAAATGAAGACCAGAAGAGAATTTTAATCTGGGAAGGCATGTTGTGGTAACTTTCTAGTAACTGACAATTTCCATCCAGGAATCGATCTCTATTCAAAGGTTTCTGTGACACTATTTTGCATCGTAGGTATCCTGTCAGGTTAAAGAAAAGTGGTACTTGCTGGAAGATGATGATGGTGAATTTTGATTGATCGCTGGATCCATCCAGCTTCAACTATTTCTGATTCCAAGGCACCTCACTAAGGTTCTTTAATGAAGTTTTATAAACAAGACTTCTGTGTTAGTTCCCCAGAGCTGCTGTAATAAATTACCACAAACTGAAGGGTCTAACCAACAGAAATTTATTGTTTCATACTTCTGGAGGCTAGAAATATGAAATCAAGGTGTTGGCAGGGTTGGTGTCTTACGGGAACTGTAAGGAAAATCTGTACCATGGCGCTTTTCTAGCTTCCGGTGGTTTCCAGCAATCTTTGGGGGTCCTTGGCTTGTAGACACATCTCTCCAATCTCTGCTTCTGCCCTCATGTAGGGTTTTCCTTCATGTCTCCTCTTTGTCTTATAAAGACACCAGTCTTATTGGTTTTAGGGTTCATCCTACTCCAGCATGGCCTCATCTTAAATTACATCTTCAAAGACTGTTTCCAAACAAAGTCACATTCTGACGTTCTGGGTGAACATGAATTGGGAAGCACAGGATTCGATCCTGTGCAGCTTCTCTTGGGAAAGATGAAAACAACACCTGACTGGAATATATGCACAGATGTACAATGTAATTCTATCCACTTTGATTCATTAAGTATCTATTACCTAGTAAAAACAAAAACAAAAATGAAACACAAGGGCTTGCCTCTGTAACTGGAAAGCATTCACTGCAGAGGCTGTAACTTTCTTTAATTCCAAGTGTTGACCAGAAGGCAATGCTTTTTAGCAGGCTGGGGTATGTTTCCATCCTATACCTTTCCTCTCCACTGGCTCTTTCTTTTCCAGTGGCAGCAACAGGAGAGAAAGGCTGATGTCAGAGCCTTTTTCAGAGGGGGCATTAAATTGCTGGGGATCAATAAGAGCCCTCAATTTTGTTGTCCCACTGGGAAGCATCTCCATGGGAACTCACAACAAATGGCAGTGCCTATCTGAGTATCTAATGTAGAGAAAGAACTAGACTTATTTTTATCAGATCTAAATATGAAACGTTTCCTTCAAGAATGAACTTAGAATGGGAACAAAAGGAGTTGAATAAATTGGCAGATAATTCGGTCTAAAAATGACTCAATTTACAAATTCAACTGAATAAGAATTTGCCAAACAACTTTCATGGACCAGGCCCTCTGAATTTGCAGAAATGACAAGACATGCTAAGGGATTCAGTGGAATTGGTTTGGCCCACATATAAAAAATGCTGATGCTGTGCAGCCGTATGTGTCGTAATCCTACATTCTTCCAATTTAGCTGCCTCTTTCCAGCTTTGAAGATATTAGAGACCGCATTTGCACCGATGAACAAACCGCAATAATGACAGCTACCGTTATTTACTGAGCAGCAACTATATTCTAGCAGTACAGTTTATATTTAGCATACATTATAACATTCTACCTCTAAGGCAAGAATTATTACCTCAATTTTGTAAGTGTGGAAATTTAGGCTTTTAAAGCCCCTGTTTTTTCCTCATGCCACACTGCCTCAACAGTCCTGGTACACGTGCGGATCAAATGTCGTATAAGGACTACTCAACAAGCACTCTCCCCCCATCTCATCTGGACCATAAATTTAATGGTTTCCAATTTAACATTCATATCTTTTGTCAAGTTTTCATTATCCCCTTCAAAAAAAATCAAAGAAAATTATTTAAACTCTGCAAGCCTCAGTTTCTCCATCTGTCAAGCAGAAAGAATAATACTCGTCTTCCAGGTTTTTCATATAGAAAGCACATAGTAGGAGTTCAATGAGTTGAGGTTATTATTATTTTTGCTGCATTTCAGCAATTGGCTTCCCCTTCAGAGGGACAACTCTCCGCACCCTTTTTCCTGGACATCACCGGCATGGTCACCTGTCTCAGGGCGGGACGTGCAGGTGGTCAGGTGGTGGGGAGTTTGGAGAGTTTGTGTGGGAAGCGGAGGAGCTGAGGGACACAGAGAATCTTTAATGACCCCAACAAGTTCTGGAAACTGCATTGTCACCCTGTGAATTAGTCTATCCTTCTAGTTAAATTTCCAGATGGTCCTGAGGGTGCCAAGAACTCACAGATTCTGCTGCTGCAGAGGAGAAAGGAGGCTGGAGGCAGAGAGCAGGGCTTTCTGGAAAGTCACCTTAGCCACATACATTGAAGGCACCCCCAAGTGCCTAGCTGAGTGAATCCTTTATTCATCATCCAAATAAAATGCTGCATTGGGAATCAACCTGTTACAACAGTAACTTCTGCAGGAGGAAAATTCTGTTTGCTGATTTGTCGGTTGGAATTTACATTTGAATCCACGGACTCACAGACTCTTAGATTTGGAAAAGAGTTTATAGGTCATTTAATCTAAAAATAAATATTCATTTCATGAGTAGGAGGATTAGAGTTCACGACTAAGTCGTTTGTCAAAGGTCACACGGCTGATTTAGACAGAGCTAGGCCTAGGAACTCAGTTTCCCTTTTTAAATATGGAGATCATCTCAAGACGGGGTCTCTCAGCCCTGACACTGTTGACGTTTTGGGTCAGATAATTCCTTGTTGTAGGGGAATCTCTGGTGTGTTGTAGGATGTTTAGCAGCATCTTTCTACCAAATAGAAGCCAGTAACAACCTCCCAGCACCCAGTATGACAATCCAAAATGTCTCCAGATGTTGCCAAATGTCACGTGGGAGTAGAATCACTCCAGATGAGAACCACTGCCTTATAGTTTATTTAGCAAATCAAATGAGATGATGAATTTGGATTTGCTTCATAAACAATAAAGTGCTGCACAGGTGGTAGTGGTTCTTGTTAGAGCAGGAGATCTGGCCCCCAGTGTTGTTCTCTGTCTCTCAAGTTGGATGTGCTGGGGCAGGCATGAGATAAACCCCCAGGGGGAAATTGGAAAAAGAGAGCTCGTGCTGCCTTGGGAATTAAACAAGGGAGTTAGCTCAGAGTGGGTCAGATCACGTCTCCTCTCTGCCTAGCATGCCCTCTCACCCATCTGAGGCTGCTAATTCCCAAGCAGCCCCTCCTAGGAAGCCTTTCTGCAGCCCCACTCTGCTTCTCAGGTTAGCTGTCTTTCTCCGCATTCCCAACCCCCTAGGCACTTCTCCACTGCTGCACTCAGCACACTGAGTTACAACCATCCGTTAAGCTGCCTGTCTCCCCACACAGACGTGGACCTTGAGGAACAGATTGTTATCCTTCTTTGTATACTTGGCTTGTGCAGGACACAACCTAGAAGGTAATCAGTTAACATTTGCTGCATGGATGGATGAATGAGTAACAGAATGATTTTTAAAAACAAAATGAAAATAAAATAAATGGATAGGCTTTAGGGATATGCAAAGTCTATTTACTCTAAATTATAAATAGAGTGATGGCTCCCCAAGCCAGGTAAAGATTTATCTCTGAATTTGGCTGGACTAAGGAACAAGCCAGCAGGTAGCTGCCTATAGCACCGATTCAAAAGTGTTCTGAAACATCCTTGGATAAAAAATGTGTGTGTATTAGAAGAAGATGAAATTAATCTGCCAGAATCTATTTCATGGAAGAGTATGTGGTTAGAGGGAATATTATGTTAAGCCAGGCTCAACTATTAATAGACACCTTTAAGCTGCCTTCTTGGGAAGGTAGATCCAGTTTCCTGCAGAGCACTGTTTTGCTGAGGGGGAAATGCAGGGCTGGGCCAGAGAGGAACTGCCGAGAACAACAGAGAGGCTGAGAACTGCCACAGGCCCCTGCTTTCATGCTTCTCCCCTGTGCAGAGCTCAGCTTCTCCTCTAAAGAAGTGCTGAGCAAATATTTAAAAAGCATCACTTTGAAGAGAAGCCAAATCATTGGCCTGGCCCCAATTATAACGTAATTGAAAGTATTATCACAATTAAAGAAAGATGCAGGGGTTGTATTGGGAAGAATGTCAACAATGGAAGGCCAGGGAAGGAGGAGATGCTGAGGGAGACTTTGGAGGGGCCATCCAAGTCCCCCTAGGGCCAAAGGTGGCCTGTTGGACACTTAAAAACATTCCATCATCCTAACAGTGAGCAGTATGTATGGCAAAGCTGGGTGCATGAGGCCACGTGCAGTTTATGAAACTATCTGCCTTTCCCTGATTCCAAGCTTACTGGCAATCTTTACTTCAGGGTAGGTTGCCCACAAGGCATGTATTGATTAAGCTAAAAAGAAGCGCTGGCCTGTCTGACAGGTCTATTTCTCCTGGTAAATAAACAACATTGCTCCTGGTTCATGTATGTTTCCTCAGTATGAATTGGCCTTCCCAAATGTGATCAATGCTGGGACATTGGTAAAGTTGAGTTTCTAGACCTGTGGGGTGAAGGGCCAGACAAAGGACTTCTGTGATTTCACCAAGGTAGACACCAAGCAGTGAGGACTCTTAATAGCCAGTCTTACTCTGCCATCACATCCATCCTTGCCAACACCTTTCTTTCCAATTTCTCCACAGAGCATTAAAATATCCAACCTTTGGATTCAGTCCAAGTGTTTCATAACAAATTGCAATTATAAACTCCTACGTTATGTCACAATAGCATCAGTTCAATCATAATCTTCTCGCCAAGTAAGCTTTCCTGAACATAACCATGATTGTTTTTCTACAAAAACCACTCCATCTGGGATGCACAGACTCAGAGAGAGCAGTGCATTGCGAAATCTGACAGACATCCAAGACAACTCACTTGAAATTTTGTTGTCATTGGTTTTTTTTAAAGTGCCAGTCCTTCCCAGGATTCTGAGAACTGTTTTGGTTTTGTCATTTTAAATCTGTTCTTTCTCTACAAATAGGATCTATTCATTCGTGATTGACAAGTCTTAGAAAATACAAAAGAGAAACTTAGACTGACTAATGCATTTTTAATATTTACGGGGCACAGACCATATGTATGTGTTTGGTCTACTGCCTAGTGCTTGTTGGAGCTCAGAATGTGAAATAATAGTCTCTTGAAAAACCTCTCCATTGCAGAGGGCAGACTACACACGCTCCCCAAAATACCTTGCAAATAGTAAGCTCCAAGTAGCACCCTGTGTATAGTGGATTTGGAAGTGCTATATAAAGCTGAAGTTAAAAACGTGAGTTATTTATATATACCATTATGATCAAGGCAGAAGAGTAGATGTCAAGACCGAGAAACATCTTATAAGTTTTGACTTCCTCACTCACCACCTCCTTCGTGTTATCTTCTTCCAAACGGTGCTTAAATTGGTTTTCTTCCAAACCAGGGGAAAAGGAAAGTTTCAGAGCAGTTCGGCTAATATCCCAGCATTGCTGCCAAAACCATACAACCAGTTGTGCCACCTCTTCATTGTCACCTGCTGCCTTCATTGTTAGGGCCTGTCAGTTCGCTCCATCTGAGGTGTGCACACACCTCCGAAACCTCCACCTCTACCCCTTCCATTCGCTCAGCACCTTTAATCATCGTCGAACAATCTTTGTTACTGCCTATGAGCATGGAGTTGTCAAGGAAAATGGCCATCCTTAGGAAAAGTAAAGATGATAAACCTTCATTAGGGGGAATTTCACAAAAGCACAGGTGCATTTCAAAGCCAAACTACCCAAGATAAAGGCAGAGCAGCAGCTGCACCTCCCTGGTGATGGGACTCAGGAAGAGGCAGGCACATCTGTTAGCTCCTGCGTGGTGTTTCTGTTTTACACCCGCCACCGTGCTCCGATGGCAGTTGTTAAGCACTGCTAAAGCTGTCATTCCACCAGGTAATTAAGTCACCTGTGCTGTTCCACACCATGCTTTGTTGGGGAAATATCAGATTGTGGTGGGGAGTGTTTCAAATATTTGTTCCCACGGAGAGCACATTAAATATTCCATGTTTGAATTCTTAGCTTTCTATTTTGGGGAATAACTGATATTTTCATAGCATTTCAGTTTATAAATCACTCTCCTATACATTCTCTTTCAGATCTGGTCACTAACCTGTGAGAGGGGAGTATTAGATAAATGCAGAAAGCAAGCTCACTGCTGTTAAGTAAAATTTCCCTGTGATTGCTCAGAAAGGGGAGGGCCAAGACTCAAATACTGGACCTGTGATTTCAAATCTTATTCTCTTCAAATCTAGAGTCCTATCAAATTTAACCAGGCAGAATGTACAGCTCTGCAATGGGGGTTCCCAGGCTCTAACTCTGTTAGATCTTGTTTTCTGCTCCAAAGATTTTCCTGGAAATATCCAATTTAGACCTGAGTAATTTTTGAAGATTACTGATAACCACATGCTATATAATGTGTATGTACACATTATATAATTACATGCACATACATATATGTGTGCATGTGTGTTTATTAAACTATTGGGCTTTTTTATTTTTCTCAAACAAAATCATACTTGAGAATGAAGATGGGGTATGTTTGGCTCCAAGAACTAGAAGATTAGAAAAGACGAGGTCCAGTGTAGCTGCGACCTGACCAGAACTTATTCAATGATGTTGGCACATGCAAAGAAAGAATATGGCATTTTAAATGAATGCTGAGCATAGGAAGAGGAATTGAGAAAAGAAAACTGCCATGATCCTTCAGGGAAGGGTTGATCACTTTAGGACTGTTCTTTGAGGGGTGGTGGGAGCATTTCTATGCTTCATCCAGCAAATAATTGTGGCAGGCCTGGTGTGGTGTCTGGGCACGCAGGTGAATGAAGCACGGACCTACTTTCCTGGAGCTCACAAAGGAAGGTAACAACAAACAGACCATTGTGGTGCATTGTGTTAAGTCTGTGACAGAGCAAAGCTCAGAGGACTGTGGGAGGCTAGAAAAGGGACGTCAATTCCATTGGGACATTGCAAGGGCTTAAGGAAGAAACTAGGAGTCAGAAGTTCACTACATAAATACAGATGGCAGAGTCTTCTGGGTGCAGAGAATGGCATGTGATTCACAGAAATAGATAAGGAACTACACATTGACTTAATCTCTACATCTGGAGTGGAGAGTGCAAGCAAGGAAGTGATAAGAGAAGGATTTGAAGAGATAATCAAGAGCTAGTCATAAGGTTTTCCTACTGGTCACTAGGCCATGGGGGAAAGGGTGGGATGGCCACGATCTCAGCATTTTAAGCTTAAGCTTAGGGACACGATCAGAATTCATTTAGGAAGATCCTCTAGCAGCAGCACCTAGGATGACTAGAACTGTGTTTACAGATTTAGATTAGGAGACTATTGGCAATTGGCCTGAAGAGATGTGCTGAGAGTTTGAAGTAAGAAGGTTGAGCTGGAGATGGAGGAAAGAAATTGTGAGTGATATTCGGTGAAGTTTAGCTGCTCAGCCCAGAGGCCCTGGATCTGCTATGCTCCTTCTTCTACTATCAGACCAAACTGGAACCATGATGTTCTTACCACCTTCCACTCAGTGATTGGTCCCAGGAATAGGCACATGACTAAAACTGGACCAATCAGATGGCTTCACTAAGACTTTTCAACCTTGAGCTGGGGGGAAAAAATCCTTCACCTGTCAAGACCCGAAGCAGCCAGCAGTCATTTCTCCCAATGAGAAATGGCCTCTCTATAGTCAGTGAGAATAGAAGTAACACAGAAAAAAATAAAAATAGAGGTTTAGAGAATGAAAAATAAACTATGGTTTCAGAGTCTGTAACTCTAGATGTTTGTAAAACCAACTCAACATTGGATATGCTATATGGGCCAATTGTCCCCTCTTCTTTGGCTCAAGTTTCTCTGATTTGGAGTCAGTCATTTTCAAATCTCTGAGGTATTAAGTAAAACAGTGGGAATGAGAGGAATAGGGGCAGCATTGGGAGATCTGGAGAAATGGAATTATGTGACGTGCAAACAAGAAATAAGGTGCAAGTCTAACACGGACTAGATCAGAGGTTAACAAACTTTTTCCGTAAAGAACAAGATAATACATATTTTAGGCTTTGTAGGGCATATGGTCTCTCTTGCAACTACTCAGCTTTGTTGCTGTAACATGAAAGCATCCAGGGACACATGTAAACAAATAACCATGACTGTGTTCCAATAAAACTTTATGTACAAAAACAAGCAGCAGGTCAGATGTAGCCTACAGGTCGTATCTTTCCAACCCCTGGACCATCCAGATCACTCACCTTCTTTTGCTTTAATTCCAAGCTCATCAAGCACTCTTTTGTTGCCAATCACATTCCCAGATTACCTGTATTAGGTGAAGGGATACCCTGGATTGAGGACATAGTCATCTTCTTACCTGGAAAAGGACATCTCTGATTGCTGGTTTAAATTGGCATCCGTTTTGTACACTACTCTTGAAGTACATCAGAGAGCGTTTGGCCGCAAGTGTTAGCTATCTGTGCGTGTGCCAAGAAAGTCCAGGTTCTGGCCTTCAAAGCCTCGAGACCAGAACCCTTGTGATGTCAAATCCATTGAGGCAATGCCCCCTGGCAAGGCTGCCTGCCTTCTCTTCCCAGTATCCCCTCTACCACACAGAGGACCACCTCCCCTCTTGTGAACTTTATCAGCAATTGCAGTGTGACAGAAACAACACTGTCAGTGACTCTGCAGGAAGCAGAAGCATTAAGAAGTGGCCTGATCTCCTATTTCCAACTGAAGCTGAATTTACCCCCTGCTTCCTCTTCCTTGTACTTTAAGTTCCATCTTAATGTGTTTTCTGCTCACCCTGTTCCAAACTGCTAAAAGGTACCAGATGCTAGATTTTTCACTGGGCACATCTCTCAGTTTCCCTGTATGCTGTTGTGCCTATCTGCAAAAAGGGGAACTAATCTCTGTCTCACAGGGTGGCTCAGATAGTTAGATAGCAAATATGAGAATGTCCATCTCAATATCTGGCCTGCAGTAGATCTAACTCAACGCACGCAACGTGGCCCTGAAGGGCAAAGGAAGTTCAGGTGAATTATGCAGCCTCCACGGCCCTTGATCTTATGCCCCCCACAGAGAGGTGTTCAAAAATGATTCATTCAATTGGTTGTTTATTCTGCCCGTGTGGCCTGGGACCTGTTGGAACAGGATTGATGCCATACTCTGCATGCCTCTGAAGAAGAGACTCTAGGGAAAACCAGGCATGCGTGTTTTGTAAATAACTATAGTAACAGATGAGTGGAGTTAGATGTTTTGTCAACATAGAAATCACTTTTCCAAAGTAAGTTTTCCCATCTACGGATAGTGCCCTTAATTTCTACAATTAAAAATACCTGCCATATGCTAAACTCTCTTTTGTAGCAGCTCTGACGCGACACCACACATTCTCTGGAATCCTTTGCAATGTGGAGACAATTGGAATTGAACAAGCTCGGAGACTTGGATTCTACCCTCCTGTCCTGGCTCTCAGAGGGGCTCTGCAGGCCGCTTTCCACTCCGGGCCTCACTTTCTTGGGCATAAAGAAAGAGCGTGAGTCCCTGATTTCTAGCAGTCCCTGTCCAGTCAATCTCTAATGTAAATATCTTGCATAAAGATGAGATTGAAGAAGAAAATAACTTTCAGAGAAAGACTCGCTCAGAATGGCCCCTCAGCAGTGGAGTCGGGGTGGGGATGTGTGTGTTCAGGGGAGGCGGGGTGCGAAAGTGTATGCAGTTTGGGTTGGCAGTGACCCTCCAATGAGTACAGCTCAGATGCCTTGTCAGTGGCCATGTGGCCTTCAGAGCCAGGCAGACCTGGTTCAAATCCCAGTTTAGCCACTTATTTGGTTTGTGAACTTTAGTAGTTTATTTACTCTCTCTGAGTCTCAGTAAACTCATCTTCAAAATGGGCATAATATAATGCAAACGTTCCAAGATTTTTAAGATGATCAAAGAGTTTTGAATGATGCCTAATGCCCCATGACAGACATTCAACAAATGATAATGAACCCATATCCCTGCCTCTCTGAGCCACTCCTTTCCCAAAGAAGACAGGCTTTCCCACCTCCCAGGCTTTGTTCAAAGTGCTCACATTTGGAATGTTATCATTGTCCTTTTTAGCTCCTAGAAATTCTATTTCTTCAAGACATAGCTTAAAGAAATTTCTTCAAGAAATATTTCTTTCAATCTCAATTGTCATTCACTCATTCACCATTCAGTTATACTACACATTTGTTGACTATCTACTGTGTCAGAAACCATGCTTATTAACGGGAAGACTGATTGACAGTCCCGGCTTTTGAGAGTGCTCAGTCCACTGGGAGACAGTAGTATGTGGTCAACTCATAAACGCCACAATGAAGACAGAAGCACACAGAGATTATCGTGATGAGTCTAGAGGGCAGAGGAGAAAACCCTGCCTGGGCTGGCTGTGGAAGGTGTCGCTCCTCTCCCATAGCATCTTATAAGCTGTCTTTTAGCACTTACCCGGTTACTGTGAGTGTTTATGGTCTGAGTCTCTCACTCATAAATATGGGAACTCCTGGAGTTTGTCCCTCTGTTTCCTGATACTCCAGCAAGGCCTGAGTGTGAGTGTGAGATAGTCCAGAATGTTCTATCCTCCATAGTCATCATCAGGGAGTTGCTGGTGACCTAGTGGTAACAGGCCGGTGCTTAGCTGGACCTTGGCTGCAGCCAACTTCCAGTTCAATGTCAAAGCTGTCACACTTGAATTACCAACAATATTTAGTAAAAAGAGCCATCGTCAACAACAGGAAGAAAACACACCCTTTCTTTGTCTCAAATGGCAAAGCTGTGGAGTTTTTTCATCACTGAGGAAGGAGGTTGACCTAAATTCCAGCTTAGATGATTTCACGCCACATTTGGCATGGGCAACAATGAAGTCATTTACCTGTGCAGGAATGTGTCTGGTGTGGACAAATACCCAGAATGACACCTTTTACAAACATGTCATAGCAAAAGAAAAGTTTGAAGAAACTTCTGTGAAATTTCTCTTGGACTTATCAAAAAAAAGAGATAACCACTAAATGTTTTCAGCCATTGTCATTCGGTACACTATAATGTGTACTGTGATCCACAATCTACCAAGCATCTTCACACACATTTTTTGTTTGAGCCTCACGAATTTAAAAATGATTATTATCCTGTTTCATAAGAAGTGACACATAGACAGGTCAAGCAATGGGTACAAGGTGACGCAGGTCCAAATGGCATTTCTGCCAATCAGGACACATCTCTGTGTGCAAGGGTGCAGATAAGAAGTACAAAGATCCCCCATTTCCAGAGATGTCCAATTTCACCCAATGCTATAGTTTCTCTAACTTTTCATTGTAACTCCAAGTATCAGTTTAACTCCCAGCACAGTCCCTGACAAGCCATCAAGGAGATCTGGGGATGCTGAAATCCAGCGGAAATGGCAGATGCCATTAAGAACTAGAAGGCCTCACACGAAGGGAAAAATGGACTTACTTTATGTGATCCCAGAGGTCAGAACAAGGACCCAGGAATGAGCGACAGGCAGGCGAGGCCAGGCTTCACGCAGAGAAAAACTCTCATCTTTTCTGATATTTACAACTGATGCCTTTCAGAAGTGGTGAGCTAACTACCACTGAGGTGCCCAGGCAGAGGCTGGGAGATGTCTTGCTGGAAAACTGTAGCAGGAATTCAAGCATCAGCCGAGCCTGGACCAAACGACTCCTTTTAAATCCAGTTGTCTAGTGGTCTGCTGCATTTCTTTCATTAGATCCTATTGCCTAGTGAGCACACCTGCCTCTGTCTTCCTGGGCCTGTCAGTCAGAGGAGGTGTCATCAAAAAACTTTTCCCTTAACTCAGTGACTCAGGGCAGGAGGGCAGCAAGCCTGTGCTCCCATGCCCATTCTCCCTCTCTCTCACACACACACACACATGCACACACACATCCTATCTCTCCCCCGAGTAATTAAGCGTTAGGTGATGGGAACCCATAAGCCCCATCACCCAAGCATCATAACACAGCTCACAAACACCATGTGATATTCCTAATAAATGCCAACCTCTGGTTCACACAGAATTCTCCAGCTTCTTAGACTCATCTGTGTATCTGCTGGCAGTGTATCTTGAATTTTACCAGCTCTGTACATTTTATAACATAAATGGAATGATAATCTATTATATGTCTAGGTCTAATAAGAACATCAATATTAATGATGTAATAATAGTTGTCCCTTTACTAAATGCCCGTGATATATCAGGAGCTCTGCTAGAGACTTCACATACTTTGTGCTGATTCTCATCCTATGAGTCATATGATGACCCACCCATTTTACAGACGCTCACAGAGAATAAGCTCCATGACCAGGGTGGTCTGACTTCAAACCCCATGCAATTCAAACTCCAGAAAGTAAGAGACATTTCCACTGATAGCGCTGACTGGTAACAGCTGGGATTCAACCCCAACTCTGTCTGACTCCAAAGTCGGTGTTCCTTCCCACTGCAACACTCTGCTGGAAACATTCCTAACTGGGCAAACAGAAGTTAAGCTTGGATTTTCAGTTGTATATATAAAAGGCAACTTTTATTTTAGAGTTGCTATTAGGAAAAAAGTGGTGTGCAGGGGAAAGAAATACAACCAAGGACTGAGGTCCTAACACCAGGTTGGATGGTTATTTATTACAAATGCTGATTTTTTTTTCCTCTCTCTTTCCATTATTTACTTGTTCAGGGAGCTGGAAACAGGAAAGCAGCCCCAGCGATTCAGCAGATATTTAAATAGAACAGTGAGGGATCGTGCACCAGTCCGCTGTAATTGGAAACCATTCCTACCATGCACCAATATTTCAAAAGCAATACAACCCAATTCTCTGACCCATGAATCAGGGTTTTCCCCTCTCCCAGTGTGAAAGATTGGGGCCAGGGAGGACCGGAAGGAAGATTTCTCTTAGGCATAGCTTTTGCAGAAGAAAGCTGACAAAGGAGAATCTAGTTGACTGGAGTTTTAATTGTATACTAGAATGGCGTTAGCTTTTCTTGTGCAGTGAGTACGTGCTAGAAAACATGCCCTGTATTCTGCAAACTGAGTGACATACCTCTCTGAACACTTGTAATGGTCCCTGTAACTCAGTGTCTTGAAACAAACTCACTTAGGTATAATTGTTTATGTTCAAGCAAGACATGTTACTAGCAAAGTCATTCTCTTTTAAATCCATGTTTATTCTCCTCTTACTCAAACACAGTGATTTTGATTCTGGTATCCCTGGCACCAATCTCATTTTTGGAAAAATTAAAATCATGGGTTTTGAAACTGAGAAAACCTGACATTACTATATGACATTGGATGGGCTATTTTATCTCACTGAACCTCAGTTACCTCATCTGAAAACTGGTCATAAATGAATATCACAAATGGGTACTGAGAGATTAAAGAAGGTGATGAATGTAAGGGGTCAGCATAGGCCTGATGTCTAGTAGGTATTCAGCAAATGTTACCTCTGCTCTTTCTTTATGCTGTGAATAAAGGTGCAATGGACATTTTGGGGCCATGATGCTGGTTCCCTCACGCATGTATAACTGCAAACAACTCTTCATGACTTGCTGCTTTTCCTCACCTAGAGCTGGGCTTGCAGTCTCCTTCTTCCTATTCATCACCAACACGGCTTTCCCACACTGAGCACCTATACTCCAGGTACTTACATCAGTTATCTTACTTAATCTGATCCTCACACTACACGTGAGACTGTCAATATTATCTACATTTTATAGATGAAGAAACCAAGTCTTACTAAGGATAGGTAGTTTGTCTGAGATCAAACAACTAGTAAACAGCAGAACCAAGAATCAAACCCAGGTCTGTCTGACTCTAAAGCCTCTGCCTGCTTCTCCTTTTAAATAATCTTCACTCAGGACAGTGGCTCTCAAATGGGACTAATTTTGTCCTCCAGGGAACATTCAGCAATGTCCGGGATGTTTCTAATTTCCACAATTTAGGGATGAGGGGAGGCGATGCTAGTGGCACCTAGTTTGTGGCTGCTAAAGATGCTACAATGCCCAGGACAGCTCCCACAACAAAGAATTATCTGGTCCAAAATCTCAATAGTGTTGCTGTTGAAAAATCCTGTCCTAGCATTTATCAAAATTTGTCTTATTTTAATCTAAGCGAATGTAATATCATATTTCTGAATTCAGGCCTTCATTCTTTATTGATGGGTAGATACCAAAAGAAGTCTTCTGCAAAGCAGAAATTTTCCCACAGTGTGTTACACGTTCATACTGTCGGTTTCCCTCATTTCCACAGCACAACATCTATTGTCTTGTGGTTTCCATGGTGAAAGGTCTATCTGTTGTTTGCTTAGATTATTTTTTGCTTGTTCATGCCATTTTGAAAATGTTGTAAAAAATGAAACTGTCAAGGTCAAATATAATCCATTCTTCCTTCTTTTTCTGTTATTTTTTCCAACGTAAAATAGATAGAATGCCGTGGAATTTAAACAATTCACAATATCTGTAAAATGCATACTAGCTCTAAGATATGATGGAAGGAGCTATTTACAAAATAAAAATGTTATGTCTGATACGGTTCTTAGAAGCATAGTTCACTTCCCAACTCCATTTGACAGAGAAGGAAATAAGTCCTTGGTAAGTTGTGATGTACCCAGAGTTACACAGCTAATTGGCACAGGGCGAGAATAAAGAGCACAGGTCTTCTGACTCCTGAGCTGGCACTTTCTTCATCATGCACTTGGGGTTTCATATTGTAAAACCCAATCAGCACACATACACTTGGGCGTGCACACACATGGGCAGGCACAGGTGTAGCCATACATGCACACACTCACACCCCTAATTGTATTTTCCCTCCTTTTCTTTTAGAAGGCTTCAAATAGTGATGGCTACCAATATGTTAAATGAAAACCTAGAGTCTTAGGTTAACTGTTCTCTGCTCTATTGGGGAGTTTAGAAGGAAAAGGGATTTTGGACAACCTAGAGTCCAAAATGACAGCTTGAGATACACAGACCAATTACTCCAGACATCTGCAGCTCCAAATCGAGTTATTGGCATTTAGTAAGGCTGACATAGCATGCAGAGTGACACTGGACTACTTTCCATCTTTCTTCCCCAGTATGTCCCCACACTACCTCCAGGATTTCGTTTATGGAGTATAAAAATGGTGCATTGCCACCTGGCTCAAAAGACTTTAACTGCCTCCCATTTCCTGGATGAAAGCTAAGATCTTCAGCATGGCATATAAAATGGGCTCACCTCTCTAGACTTTCCCAGATATACATGCTGCTCCCACTTATTATGTCTAAGAGCTTCCCAGAGAATTGCCTCTCATAGACCCTGGAACAAGTTCCTCCAGTCCTTGCAGCTGGCCTCCTGGTCTAGCTCCATGCTTCTTCCTCTGCAGCCACTGACTTCTATCCTAGCAGCATTGGCCTCCCTGAGGCCATCCCATGCTGTGTCAGAGGAAGGGACACTGTTCTTCTTAATTTCCTACAGCAGAACTCAGACCCAAATTATGTCAAGACATACTGAAGACCCAACGATTTAAATAAACAGAGAGAGTAATTTAGAAGCTTCTAGAAGCTGTAACTCTAAGGCTCATTGACAAAAATCCTCAAAATCCCTCCCCAACTCCTACCTAACTTCTTCTTGTCAGAGCCAACTCTAACCTTCCCCAATACACTTTCCAGGCATCTCCACATCTGTGAGTTCAGACCTCAAGTAGGTAAATATCTTAGTCCATTCAGGTTGCTGTAACAGAATACCATGGACTGGTGGCTTATAAAGAGCAGAAATTTATTTCTCACGGTTCTCAAGGCTAGGAAGTCCAGGATCAAAGTGTGGGCAGCTTCAGTGTCTGGGGAGAGCCCACTTCCTGGTTCACAGATGGCAGTCTTCTCCCTGTGCCCTCACATGGCAGAAGAGGGGAAGAAGCCCTTTTACAAGGGCACTAATCCCATTCATGAGGGCTCCAGCCTTATGACCTAATTTACTCCCAAAGGTCCCACCCTCCTAATACCATCACATTGGGGGTTAGGATTTCGACATACGAATTTAAGGGGGACACAGACATTCAGTCTATACAATAAGAAAATCTTACCCTCCCTACTTCTAAGAACCATAACATTTCCTGCTCCAAGATGACCAATAGTGGGATGATCCATTTGCTTCAGAGTAAGTCCTAGCCACAAAGGTATAGTCTGACCACCACTCTCCACCCCAAATCGGAAAACTGTACTTGTCTTTGGTGTATTTTCTAAAGTTTGGATTGTTTAGTCTCAGTAGCACGTCTCATTGGCCAAACTCTGTCCTGCTCCTGTAGTTGTCTTTCCTCCAGACTGAGAGGTGTGTGGCCCAAGGCCTTCTGTGCTCTGCAGGAAACAGGCCATCTATTCTGAAGTCCTCATTTCACAGATGAGGAAGAGGAAGCTAGAAGGACTTGCCCAAGGCACCCACACAAGTCAGCAGCAAAGCCAAGACTAGAACTCACATTGTCCAAAGCCCAATCAAGTACTCGTTTCCTTTTAATGTTCCTAAAAATCTCAATAATGAGACATTTTAATTTTATATGAATATGAATACACATACAAGTAGTCAGCAAGTGAACGAATATGAAAACCCCAGGAAGCACTAAACACGTGGAAACTGAATCTGGGTCACAATATTCCTTGGGGATCCATTATTCCTTGGCCACAAACATAATAACTGAAATGGGAAGGTAAATTTCAATGGCAGGGGTCCAGTACATACTGTAATTGATTTAGAAGATGTATTTAGAGACTGTTAATAATGCATGTAAGATGCTGAATATTACCTTTCTTGTCATAAATATTTAAGGGTATATAGTTTTTAATAGCACAAGATATTACATGGTGATCAGCTCATATAAATGACACTACCCCCTGGTTACCTGAAGCTGAAGGAAAAGCATCATTTCCTGTGCCTGAATGATCATAAAAGTGGCATTCTGAAACGGAAAAATAAAGTCCATTTTAAAAGACCCCAGAGTTAAATAGTTTCAACTCAAGGTGAATCCATCATTCTTTGCCACAAGAAGCAGTGTAGCCTCAGGTTATGTTACACAAACGTAATTTCTCCATGTTTGCTCCAGGATTAGCTTCCTCTTTTGCCTTTGTAGTGGGGTTTTAATAGCCACAATCAAGTTGGAAATTTCTTTCTTTGATTCTTTCAAAATCAAGGAAGCCTTTGAATCTTTTTAGATAGCAATTCAGCCGCAGGTTTAAAAAAGAAAAAACAATAATTAGCAGCTACAGGAGTGCTAATTAGAACTAATTATAAAACTTGATTGAGTGGTCTGGTCAATAAAGTTGGAACAAATACTACTCTATCCCAGTGGAAACCACCCCCAACACTATTTGGGTGAGCTCTTCCGTCAGGGACTGTCATTTCTGTGGATGCCTAGTGACAAGTCAGATCAAAAGACAGTTGTACCTAAATCAATATACAGCAATGATTTCCCTAGAAACAAGCCCCTCACTGTCAGTCAGTGGGAAGAAACACGGACAATAGCAAAGAGCCAGATACAGAAGTCAAACATACTGACTTAAAATTCTAGAACCACTGTTTGCCAGCTGAATGACTTGAGGCAAGTTACAACTCTTCCCTGAACCACAGGTTTCATATTCAGGAACTGGAGGCAAGAACACCTATCCTTGAAGGCTGTTGGGAGGATTAGAATCAAGATATGCCCTGTTGCCCACATACTGTATGTCTGACATATAGTATCCACCACCCAGCTTAGCTAGATTCAGAGGAGATAAACGACTGCTCTAAGAGCCAATGAGGTCATCAGGAAGGTTGTTTAAACCACCTGCTGCACTTTGGAGTCGTGCACAAAGAAAAGGTTTAAATATTTTATTAATCTGGAAATTAGGGTATGTGTGACCAAGCATCCTTCATTCTGTTTTCTTAAATCTTCTTCCCAGATGAGAAAAGTCTGGGGACCCTGAGGACCAAACTATGTCCCAGATGTCTACAAACACGGAGGTCACACAGTGCCTGCCCACACACTGTGGCCTATGAAGCCAAGGGAGTGATCTGAAAGGAAGAGCCACATAGAGAAGCCAGAAGAAAAGGCTAAGCATCCCATCCACATAGACCGCCAGTCAGAGGGCGTTAGATACCAACTGTATGGAAGGCAGAGAGGCGAGATGGATAGAAGCATCTGAACTGAGGGTAAAATGAGAGACAGGAGCTGAGATGAAAAGAAGCTTCAGGGACTTTACTTCTGATACCTGCAACCTCCAACATGTGTGTGAGGGAAGCAGCTAATAATCATGACATGACATGGACCAAAGAGATCTGCCTGCTATGGGCTTCCTTTCAATATTTAGCTTCTCAAGTAGTGTGAAAATAATTGCTTTGTTCTTTATGTTTCCAAGTTCAAAAAACCAGAAGAACATGTAATGACTCTAGCCAAAAGTGTGCCAGTCTTTTCTTCCTTCTCTTGAGAGGTAAAGACGTCTCCAGATGCACGTTCACCCATGAACAGATCGCTCAGCAACACAGCATATTACCCAGAAACATGGCATCTGCTCCTGGCGCAACTTCTGCTCTACAATTCTAGTCCAAATGCTCAAATCTAGCCAATGACTCAATAAATTGAGATTCCTACAGGCTGAGCACAGCAGGGTGCATCAGGAGCTAAGACCCAAACTTCAAGAAGGGAAGGGGCATTGTGGCATGTGTGTATCTCCTTCTGCAGGCCTGGGGAGAGAAGGCTTCACTTGACTTCACTGCAGCCACCCTGGCTTCCTAGTTAGTAGCATGTGACAAGACATATTGCCAACAATGGAAAGCTACCACTGAGAAGGAATCTGGCACAAATCTACCAAGCCCTCTTGCCCCCATTCTCCATAGGATGAAGTCCACACTCCTCAACCTGGCATTCTAGGCCCCTCATGATCTGGCCCAGGCTTCCTTCTCTTTGCTTCTGCCCTGAACTCTTCCCTATTTTTCACACACGTAGATGTTCTTATACTTCAATGCCTTTGCTCATAACGCTGCCTCTGCCTAGAGCTCCATTCCAGACTCTTCATCTATATAGAACCCGTGTCAAATGTCCACTCACTCATATATTCATTCAGCAAATGTTTATTGATTGTCTAATGTGTGCCACTCTCTGTTGTTCTGGGCACTGCTGACACAGATATTAATCAAAAAGGAGCAAAAATCCCCACACTAACGGAGCTGAAGGAGGGTGATGAGGATTCCTGAAGGAAGTGTTCTGTCCTTCCCCGGTTCCCAGGGAGGAGTCATGGCTCTTTTATCTGGAGTCCCGCACACATTCAATTTGCTGCACTCTCAAAACGCTTACTACTCCCAACCTTGAATTAGAACTATTTAGTCAACTTTAGAGTTTCAGAGTAAAAAAGTCATCTTTAGGGTCATCTATTGCCCATGAGGAAGGGCCAACTGGCCCATTCTCAAACAAATATAACTTCTTGCAAAGAGGGATTAATCCTCGGCTATGGAATCTTCTTTATCTTGTGTTGAACTACTTCCAAAGCTAAGGAGGGTATTTTGCTATCTCTTATATGTGTATGGTTTATCCATTGCCTCTTAGAAGCAGCTGGCCACCACCTGGTGTCAAGTTATCCCTGGACATAACCCCTGGCCATTATCATGGATTTCAGAGACCAAGACTGTGGGTTTAACCACAGAACTAAAGATTTTATCAATGAATTGTTTTAGTGGAATGGGGCTGAGGAAGGAATTTTTGATTGTCTACCCACATCCAGTTCCTCCCTCCTGCCTTCCAAGCAGAATCTCCCTCTAGTTAAGCTACCCACCCCTCCCCACTGATCTTGTGTGGCTCAGGAGGAGCAAAGCCCACCCAGGTCCCAGGAGTGGTCCTTGCCATTACTGCTTCAGGAATGGACCTGAGACTCGATACAGGGCAATTTTACCTGAGGAAAAGTTTATAGTCAGCTCTCTAGAAAAGCTCTTCCTCGTTCTGGAAAATATCCGGAAGTGACCATCTATTCTTTTTCTAGATGTTGCCATACATGGATATGAAGGCCAAAACTTCTGAAAGCAGGCTGAGGATGAAACCCAAAGTGAAGGGCACTGCCACCAGAGGCAGAATTAAGCTGGAATCCCTGGTTACGTTAATTCTTAATCTACCTGTCCTCTGGACTTCCAGAAATGTGGACCAATAAATTATTTAACCCAAATTAAGTTGGGAATGCATCAAGAGCATTCTAAATATTATAGGGAACTTTATTATATAAGAGAATAAAATCTCTCATTGGGCTGAGACACAGCAAAACTCAATGGAAATAAATATTTGGAATTTTCAGTCTCTAGTAATCAGATCTAACAAGGAACTCAAGGAAGAATGGCATTGGCTCATAAAGGAAAAAGAAAAGGGTCTGAATCTTTCCTTCAGAAGAATTGCTGTGGGAGAGTAAATGAAAAATGAAGAATGACATCTTGCTCTAGCTGGAGGAAGAGAAGGGTTTCTTTGGGAGAAAGCTTGCGAGCTCTGGGGCCAGGCTGAACAGACAGGGAAAGGGAGAAGAGCTATGTCTGGGCGGCACTTCTTTTAAAGATAGGGAAGGAGGCATTTCCACATGGAGACTCAGAACCAGAGAGACCTAGCAAAGGAAAGGCTGTTTGGAGTTGAAGGAGTAAAGAAATCACACCTTTCTCTTCTTCTGAGTTCCAAACCTGATGGAGAAACTGAAACATGTATCGGTTCACGATGAAAAAAAGCAATGGCAGTAACATTCTGGTTTGGAGAACACAGCTGTAAGCTTGGCCACATATAGTCTTCACTGTATCCCTACCCCATACCCCACCCTCTCCACCCCTAAGTAATTGAATCCACCCCTCCTCCCCACCCCGGCCCCGGCACAGGCAGAGCAGCTAGGTAAATTCAGATGTCCTTCTTCCTGCCCCTTCCTCCCCTTGCAGGGACAGAATCTGCCTCTGGAAAGATTTGTTACATGGAAGAACAGAGAAAAACTGAAAATTCGTTGCAGTCGAGGCACCTCCTCAAGAAAGAATGAGGCATGGGCAATGGGAACAGTGTTATTTGTCATCTTAATCTTGCCTAAATAATAAAGACGGACCAATGATATCAGACTTCCGAAATTTCACCAATGAGCTATAGCACTCTTCCTCCACGCCAAGGAGGGACGGGGCATGGGAAGAGGAGTGGTAAGTGCTATTCTGACAATGTGTCTGGAAGTCATTCTCTCACGGACACACGAGGAGAGGGGAATACTCTCCCCCTAGCAGGAGACAAAAGCTCTAGGAGCACACTAAAAGGACTCAGTTCCATATGGAGCCCACATCCAGCCTATTAAGAGATGCGCCTTAAAGCTGTTAAAGAGGGTCCACAAAGGACAATTGGAAAACCAACCCTTTAAGAACTAGGAGAGCTACACCAAGTAGACGCAGACAACATCGAACAGGGGGCCGGCCCCGTGGCCGAGTGATTAAGTCCTTGCGCTCTGCTTCGGCGGCCCAGGGTTCGAATCCTGGGCACGGACATGGCACTGCTCATTAGGCCACGTTGAGGTGGCGTCCCTCATGCCACAACTAGAAGGACCCACAACTAAAATATACAACTATGTACTGGGGGGCTTTTGGGGGAAAAGGGGCAGAAAAAAAAAAAAGATTGGCAACAGTTGTTAGCTCAGGTGCCAATCTTTAAAAAAAAAAAAAAGAAAAAGAAAAAGTAAGAATAGATTTATGCCAAGAAGACGGGGAAGATCAGTGTAGAAAGGGTCAAGTATCATTCAATATATTTCAAGACAAGACTTAGTCCCTCTCACTCCCCATTCCCCCTCCTTAGGTGTGACTGCAATCACCATACATGCCTCTAAAGAACATGTCCAGGACATTTATACTGTTTCAATGGCATGGTTAGAAAAGACTAGGTATACTTAAAAATATATATTGAGTTTGCTCCTAAGTTATTCTTTTTTTTTTGCCTAGGAAGATTCACCCTGAGCTAATATCCATGCCAGTCTTCCTCCATCTTTTAGTATGTGGGCCACCAGCACAGCATGGCCACTAACAGAGCTGTGTAGGTCTGAACCTGGGAGCCAAACCCAGGCCGCCAAGGTGGAATACACTGAACTTAACCACTAGGCCACCAGGGCTGGCCCCTAAGTTATATTTTTGACTGAAGGAAGGAGAGGTCTTGAGTGGAGACATTTGACTCAGTAAGGTGAGAGTAAATATGATTTATCTGAAGCGTAGATATTTAATAGACCCAGATTTCATGAACTTAACATATCTCACTGCAGGAGAACCCACTCACACATAGAATCTACAGGAATATGTTAGGAAACCAGATACTAGGCCCCGAAAGGAAGTCTAGTTGTGTATGTGGCAGAGAAAGCACATGACCAATTTGCGAAACAGTTCACGTTTATAAAACTCAGCCAGGCCTGCTTGAAAGGAACAGGAGCAAAACAAAGAAAAATGAAAGAGGGACGGGCAAGAGATGACTAGAAAGGCAGTTTCTGCTGCTATTGAAGGAACGGAAGTTACTCGAGGTATGGACAATTCAAAAGCTGAAGAAAGACAAAGTTCAGAGGAGCAGGTGGCAGAGGGCCTCACTGGATCCTGAGGGCGTTGGTTTTCCTGTCATCAGCAAGAACATGAATCCAGCATCTGCAGTAACAGGTTTGCAAAAGGATCACGGAAGTGCAGAGAGAGAATGGCAAAAGATGGGGAATCAGGGAGATGTGGAACCCTGGCCCTAACCTGCATGGGCCTGCTCAGCACAGGGCACAGACTAGTCTCCAGCCAAACCCATGTTCAGTCCAAAGCTGGGGACCAAGGAGCCCAGGCTCAAAGAGAAAGAGGAGATTTAGGCATTTAAAGGTGTTGGATGAACCTTAAGCACATGAGGAAGGACTTCAAGGAAGTGACTGGAGGTGCCACCAAAAGAAACTTCCAGATTTCTCAGGAAGTTAGGAATGTTTCCATTTTCTGAAAGAGCAGGCTGTATACAATAGGTAGATTTTACCCCATATATAAACAGAGTGTCACAACCCCTTCATGAAACTCTTCTTCCTATTATATTTAACGCACATGTAAGATGATTTCTGGACTCTGGCCCAGTTAGCATGGCATCCTAGCAAGACTGAAGCACGCAGCTGTTCAGCTGTTGTCTGTATCATTTTCTTCCTCTAGATACAGCTAAATCTTTGCTATAGTGTTCTGCTGGCAAAACTTATGCAGCTCTGGTTTTTATTGTATATTTAATTTTGGAAACATAGCCTTGCTTGAGATTGCTTCTATAAGAGCTGAGGGGTTTTGTCTTTTTCTAATACTCTAAATTTTGTGGGTGTGTGGCTGTTGTGATAATCTCATACATTGTACTCCCCATCGGCTTTTCAAAAAGTAGAAGATAGGGCAGACTCTGGATTGGCTTAATTCAACTTAGGAAGTGATGAAGGAATTGCATTCACACTCTCCTTCCAGTGGAAGAAATACAAGCTGGAGCTACTGTGGGGACCCCAATTCTATCCAAACATCTGAGTGAGACCCCCACTGCCAAAACTAAGCAGAATACAGCCTTGAGAAACATAGGATTTGGAACATGAGTGCCTTTGAATTTCACTTCTGAGCCTCAATTTCATCACCTGTGAAAGTAGGAGAGGCATAACGTACCTCGTAAGTTACTGGGAGGTGAGGACGAGGTAATATTCGCGAAGCACATAGCCAGTGCCTGGAAAAATAGAAGGTCTAAAATAATTGTTGTTATTTAGTTCAAGTCTAAAACGTCAATAATCTAATGCGTGCTTGAATAAGCCTTGTCACAATTGCCAATGAAATAAACATCCTTTTGTTCATCTCCAGTGGGGGAAAGGGGAATCTGGAGATTGTTGAAAGCGATGACCTAATTCAAATCTGTAATAATTCATTCAGCAAATATTTATCCAGCGACTGCGATGTCTCAAGCACTATTCTAGGCACTGGGATGACAGAAGTGAAGAAATTCTCTCCTTCTTAGGGCAGAGGATGGAGCCTCATCAACTAATTTTTCCTTATCCCTTACAGACTGCAAACCTTTCAAGAATAGGGACCAAACATTATTGTTCTCATATTTACTTTATGTTCAATAGGCAGAAAATAGAGACTGTTGATGCTTATTGAGTTAACTTGAGCTGAACAGAGGAAAGGAACTCAGCAAACCACACAGAACATTGAGGATTTTATTGGGGAACTGAAAGAACCCTAGCCAGGGTACACAGTACAGACAGCCCCAGTGGGACAGACTTCCGAGTGGGCTATCAAGGCAGCCTCTCCTCCCACTGCTTAAGACTGGTCTCTGTGAGACCTTCTTCCCAGGGCTCTCCTGCACTGATCTTACACTGATTTTATCCAGTCTCCTGAGCTATCACCAACCTTGCGCTGGCCCACTGTCTCTATCAACAAGCAGCAGCTTCACAAATACTTTTGGGGTACCTGTTATGAGCAAGGTCCTAAGCAAGTGCTTTCCTATGGTCAGCTTTACTCCATCACCATCATAAAACCATGACATAGGTAGCTCGCAAATGAGGAAACAAACCCAGAGAGGATAAGGAATACATTCAGGGTCGCACCACCAGTAAGTGGCAAAGGGGGCCTTGAGACCTGGTTTCTTGACTTCAAATCCAACGCTCTTTCTGCTTCATCACTTCATTCTGTTCCCATTCTTTCCAAGCTGTAATTGCAAGTCTCCTCCTCACCTTTCTACACGCCACTTTCAAAACAGAAACAAAACAGAAAAATAGAACCTTTGCTTGGGTAAAATATGATCTCAATTGTATGATAGTGTTTTTAGTTGGCAAAGAACTTTCAAACTCATTACGCCAATTATTCCTTCAAAACATGCTCATTTGATGAGAAAAACTGAGGATCAGAAAGAAATTTGTTTTTACAATATCACAAAGCTAGCAAGGGGCCAATGTAGAATTCTAACTCAGGTTTGTTTGATCCTGACCCTAGTCTAATGGGCACCCCAAAGCTCCATACTGTGTCTGTAGAATTATTTCTGTAAATTTGAACTTGATTATGACAATAGTTGACATCATGCATGATGCAGGTGTTCAGAAAGAGAACCTCCAACAGATGCCTGCGCCAATATGAGGAGAGGTCATGGAGCAGGATGAGAAAATCCAAATTGGGTGCCCAGTTAGGTGTCCTCTACGCAAGAAGCAATAGAAGTTTGTCCAGAGGCTCCAAGGAGTTTTACAAGGGCCCAGTTGAGGGGCAGAGCTGGAATAAACTGGGCTATGGGGCGGCTGATGCTAGAGCATTATGACAGGTCCCCCCAGCATCTGTACAAAGTCCATTCCCTGTCCCCTTCCTCCCTTCTAATGGAGCCATGATTTGTTCAGCTAACTGGGGAGATCCATCTCTCTTCAGGCGGGTGGACCTACTTCATCCCTAGTGGGCAATGACTCACGATTGGTTAAACCAATGGTGGATTTCTCATTCCCTTTGGTTCCCTTGGAGGTGGCCAAGTAGCAAATTCTAGTCAGTGAGATGTAACCAGAAATTTACTCAGTAGAGCTTCTGGAAAGACTTTGCTTTCCTGCTACAGGGGATAAATTTGTCTGATATAGCCCTTTTACTTACATGCCCTTCCCTTTTCTTCCTGCCAGGAATGTAGACACAAGGTGCAGTGGCCAGTACATAATCATGAGGCAGCACACACGAGGACGAAAGCCAACATTATCAGGATAGTCGGGAAGAAAGACGGAAGGAGCCCGCATCTTTGAGGACTTCCTTGGGCAGTGTCCTAGGCCTAGATTTTGTATTATATGAGGAAAATGGACTTGTTTATGCCACAGTGGTGTTTTTTGTTTGTTCGTTTTTATATCGCTTCTTGGCCTCTTGGCTAAGATCAAGTGTGTTTGTTTGTTTTTGTTTTTTATCTTTTGAAACTTGCAGCCAAATCCATGTCCAAAAGGAAGCCCACATCCTGACTGGTTATTTTGAGTGGGCAGCTCCAGTCAGCCCACATCTCCGTTTCCGGAACTAGGACCGACTGGGAAAGCAGGCTCTGGGCTTTGATGACTCTTGTTTCCTTAAGGTTTTCTTGTTTGTGTACGGACATGCCTCACCCAGACACTGCGTTTTACATTGACTAACTCAACAATGATGAGACTCCTCCCGCCCAGCCTCAAAACGTGGCTGGCTAAACTGGCTTTCAGACCGAAAGGTGAAGGGAACAGCACTGCCCAGCAGATTCACCTTGATAAGCCTTAACCTTCACGGTACTGGAATCACTAACTAACCAAGAATAGAACATATCTTAGCAGAAGTGTGACAAAGAACAGGGAGGTAACAATTATCAAACACCTACACAAGCTTGGTCAGGTATTTTCATACATTCAATAAATGTTACTGAGTGCCAAATATGTGCCAAGCATTCCTGCAGCCAAGGGGGTTGCAGACAATAAATAAAGCAAACAAAGATCTTTGTCCTCAAGGAGTTTACATTCTAGTCAGGTGAGGTAAACAATAAACAACCATATAAGTTATATATTCATATACATATATGTGTGCATATGTATATATGTACATACACACATATATGTACACACACACATATTACGTATATAATAATGTTTAGGGAGTGGGAGCACTGTGGAGAAAAATACCATCAGGAAGGGATATAAGAAGTGTTGGGTGACACTTCCCATGCTGTGTGACCTCTCTGGCCTCAGCCTCCCCCTCTAGCAAATGAAGGGTTCCGAGGCAGGGTCCTTTCATCACTGGCATTCTTTGAGTCTGTAACCCCCTCCGTCTGTTTACGGACTGGCTCACTCTTGACGGCTTTCGAAAAATATTCTTGTGAATAAACTGCATTCCCACTAGGTTTTAACTCACTGTGTAGATCACTTCTCCCCTTCATGGCTCCTGTAAAACCATTTTCTTCTTTATGGCACAAGTCACAGTTGCAGTTTTAAATTTGTGAGATTAATTAATCATATTTTATTAAGTAGTTAATTAATGTCTGTTACCCTCACTGAACGTCTCTTTGTGCTTCCTATTATACCCAAACCGTTAACACAGTGCTTGGTACCTAGGGCATGCTCAATGTAACTATACTTGAGTGAATGAATGAATGAATGAATGAATGAACATACTCTATCTCATCTTCATTGCTTCAATTCTCCAGACCTTTGATGTTTTCCTTTTCTTCAGCATTCTTTATTTGAGCTTTTCACTGATATTTTTCAAAGACCTCTCTTCAAAATGCATGCTTTCAAACCCAGAGGACCTGGGTACATATTCATTCATTTTCTAGACAGAGCAAAATTTTGTTTACATACTATGGAATGTGTGAGCTGAGGTGGAGGTGATGAATTTGTATACAGTAAACTCCAAAGAGACCCCCTTACAAGGGCTAGAATGGCACCTGAGCATGTACGCACACATGGATACAGATAAAAACGTTCTCCATAATTTACAAAGGGGAGGGTGAGTATAGATGCCAGATTTATGTCCTGCCTCAGGCCCTGGGCTACCTTTCTGTAGCCTCTGAGCGCCTGTCTGTGGGTTCCTCTACACAGAGTGTATAATCACAAGGGGCTGTTCCGAAACGTAGGTTCCCAAGCTTTTGTGGAGACAACATTGCCTATGAGAACGAATTGGAAGCATTAAAAGGCAGGGGATTGCTCGACTGCATGGAATCATTACATACGGGGAGGAATAACAAAAATGTGCTCATTTGGCAACTGGTGTCACAAGGGCATCTAGCCAAAATCTTTCTGGTCTATTCAGTCACATATTTATTATTTATTCATCTTTTTGAAAATCCTTTATAATTTATGTAATTATGTATGTTCCTAAACAGATTATACTTCTCATTCCACAATGTGGGTTTGGCCATTTTCAACCAATTCTACCATCATATTCAGAACACTGAAGAGCCATTCTTTGTGGCATTATATTGCTGTGTCTAGACGTGCTAGCCTCTACTTGGCTATAGAGTCAAGTTGTGGTGTGCTGGGGGAGACAGTTCCAGAGGCCCACCTCCCCCCAGCCCTCTCACAGGATGAGGCTTTTATTCTGACAGGTAGGTTGCAATACAAAAGCAACTAGCATAACATCTGGTAGAAAGTAGAAACTCAGATCCTCATGGTTTTCTGACAACAAAGGCAAAAATCAACCAACCACCATAAAACCTCAGTGTCATCATTCTGTGCTAACAAGAAAAACCGAGTGACAAGAAAGACAAACCTTTTTCTAGCAGCTACTTTTAAGAGGCAATTATTACAGAGAGCCTTATGGAAGGGACATGGAGCAGTGGAAGGCATACTCTCTTCGGTAGCATTTTTATAGAAGACATAGAAACATGCGTTATTCCGTCGTTTCTTATATGGCTCCTCAATAAAAGAAAAGGACATCCTCTTAAATCGCCATTCTCTGGAAACATTTTTACAGGTGTGAGAGTAACGGTGGTAAGACCCACAGGTTTTGGTGATCTGACTTGATACAGGATCAGTGTGCTGATATTACAGTGGACGGGAGGAGGCCCGATGACCATCGCAAATACTGCTTCCTCAGCAGGGCTGGTGACAGGCGCTGGTTGATAGCAGTTCCAGATAACGGGCTTAGACGGGAATCTGACCACAAGAATTAGGCCTTCTCGTGGGCAGTAACCACTCCACTGACTTCTTTCTTTTCTCTTTCCTTATTTTAGCTTTTTAACTCTTCCAGTATCATTTTTTAAAACCTTTTCCTTTGTCTAGGCACGAAATTTCCCCTGAATGTGTCAGCCAGGAAAGGAAGTCACTGCCATGAATGCTCGAATTGTGCTCCAAAGCCGGCATCCTTTGAGGCCTGGCCTGGAGGTCTGTGTATGGAGACTGAGTGTTAGCTTGGGTTACTGGGCAACAGATGTCAAGTTTATCACATTTGTTACAATCATTTTCTCTCTCAAATTGTCACATAGAGAAGTTTGCAACTGTTGAGTCTGGGTAGGTCAGACAGACCTTGAAGTGGGGAATTGTGTCCTTTAAAAGGATATGTTGGGGGCCAGCCCCATGGCCGAGTGGTTAAGTTCACATGCTCTGCTTCAGCAGCATAGGATTCACCAGTTTGAATCCTGAGCGAGGACGTAGCCCCATTCATCAAGCCATGCTGAGGCAGCATCCCACATAGAAGAGCTAGAAGAACCTACAACTAGGATATACAGCTATGCACTAGAGGGTGTTGGGGAGGGGAAAAAAAAAAAAGAGGAAGATTGGCAACAATTTGCTCAGGGCCAATCTTCCTCATCAAAAAAAAAAAAAAAAAAGGATATATTGAAGTCCCAATCCCCAGTACCTGTGATGGTGACCCTATTTGGAAATAGGATCTTTGCAGATATAATCAAGTCAAGATGAAGTTATACTGGATCAAGGTAGACTCTAATGCAATGACCAGTATCCTCAGAAGAAGAGGGAAATTTGGACATAAAGACACACAGGGAGCATGCCATGCGAAGATGGAGGCAAAGATTAGAGTGATGCATCTACAAGTCAAGGAATACCAAGCAACCACCGGAAGCTAGAAAGAGGCAAGGAAGGATCCTCCCCTAGAGCCTTTGGAGTAAGCATGGCTTTGCAGACACCTTGATGTCAGACTTCTAGACTCCCAACCTGTGAGAGAATACATTTCAGTTTGTGGCACTTTGATCTAGCAGCCCTAGCAAGCTACAATCCCCTACAAGCCCTCTAAGTATAACCAGAGATGTGTACGTGGAAAAACTGGAAGTGTCTGAGATTGAGAGAGTTTATTTTTTCCAAGCCCATGAATTTTTAGAGATCTGAGCGATCTGGTAAATAAAATATCATTAACAGCAGTAACGATACAACCTCACCAAATGCATGAGGCACTCAGCCCTGAGGTTGGGACATCGACACTGTCCGGGTCCTGCCCTCCTTTCCAGGTTTGTCTCAGAAGGGGCAGCCTACCCAAGCTTAGCTTCACCAGAAAAGGACCAGAACAGCATTACCTACCACTTACCTTTCAAGGGCATCAGGGAGATCTGTATCTCTGTAATGTCTGTCCATGAAATGGAGCTTCTTGGAGGACTGTCACTAGCTAAATATAAAGTATGTTATTATCTCCCCAAACCTTGGCAATTCTTTGTCACTTTCCTTTTGAAAAGAAAATTATACTTACCCAAAGCATTTCATTACCACCTGAACTGTCTGTTTGATACAAATTTAGAAACCTAAATTTATATAACCCCACAGCCAAATGCATTTAAGTTAGGAGCCCGGGGCACCTGTAATGTTGCTATTACAGAAAATAAATTTTGGCAGGTGGCCTTGTATCACTACTCAGTCTAAACTCTGAATCATCTCTATTTAGAAAAGCCCCTTCAAACTATTTTGTGGGATAGTTTGCCTACATTACCTATAACAGTTTATGCCAGGTAGAGCTTAGAGATGTACTAACTGAGAATTATACTACCATCTATCTGGATATTTGGGATTCTTTTTTTAATGCACTTATGAAAAGCAAAGTCCCATAGGGGAGGTATATTTACCCCACATCAGACCTTCTTGACTGGCTGAAGATGTACACTGAACACATGCGATATAGCTGGAAAGCCCTGTGGATATTGCCAGTAACTCTTCCAGTAACACTTTGGGAGGAGTGAGTGGAATGATTTCAGTTAAATTGTGTCCCTATCTTTTAAGCTCATGCGTTAGTTTTTCCCAATCCCTAACCTTTTTCGACGGAACTGTGGACCTAGATGATATCAAATTTGTGCTTGGCACAAGCATTGTTGTCTCAGTTTCCTCATAGATGAAATGGGGAAATAATAACCTCGTTTATAGGATTACTGTGAGGACTAAATGAGCTAATTCTGTTAAAGAAGTTAACATGGTTCCTGACACATAGCATGTGTTTGATAAAAGTTAGATGTGAGCAAAAAGAGGAGGTAATGGAGGGGAAGAAGAAGAAAAAAGTCTTAGTAGTAGTATTATCAGTGGTGTTAGTACTAGTTAGTTAGTACTAGTCTCTAAGTTACCTCAGGACCCCAGCGAGACATGGCTAGTAGAAAAGAATGCAGTAGGGGTAACAGATTGGATTCGGCATTGAAGTTTCTCTGTTGAATTCTCTGGACATATCAACGATGTCAGCCAACTGATCAACCAGCTAGCCAATCTCTTTTCCAACTGTGCCAGTTGTCCCAAGTGAAAGACTGAATAGTATCAGGGCCATGTGGTCAATAAGCCATGCTGCAGCTGCCAGACGCATCATCCATTCTGGCAGGCAGAATAATGGCCCCCCCAAATGTCCATGTCCTCATTCCAGGAGCTTGTGTACATGTTATATAACATGGCACAGGGGAATTAAGGTAGCCTGCGGAATTAAGATTGATAATCACCTGATCTCAAAATAAGGAGAGTATCCTGGATTATCCAGATGGGCCCAAGGTAATCAGAAGGGTCCTCAGATATGGAGAGAGAAGCATAAAAGTCAAGGTCAGAGCGATGCAATGTGAGAAAGATTTGATCAGTGATTGCTGGCTTTGAAGACAGAAGGGGCCATGAGCTAAGGAATGTGAGCAGCCTCTAAGAAGCTGGAAAAGGCAAGGAATGGTTTATCCTCCATAGCCTCCATGAAGGAACTCAGCCCAGTTGACACCTTGGTTTGAGCCCAGTGAGATCCATGTTGGACTTATGACTTCCATAACTGTAAGGTAATAAATTTGTGTTGCTTTGAACCACTAAGTTTGTGGTAATTTGTTACAGCAGACACAGGAAACTGATAGAACCATCAATGATCAGACTGAACTCTATCCCAGCCAACCTCAACCCCAGGGCTGTGCTCCCTCAGTGAACCTGGGAACAATTCATCAGAAAATTATCCTCTTACACAGGGAAATAGCAGATTTTCTAATAGGAACAAAGTTCTTGATGGGTGAACGCCTAAGGGGCAGAAGCTTGAACTCAGGAGAAAGAGCGTTTGACACTGTTCCTCTCCCCATGGATTCTCCAGAGCCCCTCGCTCCCTGCCGGCTTCCCAGGAGCTCTCCTCTGCCCCTCCTTGGGAGCCTGCTCAAATTGGTTTGAGCGACTCCCTCAGAGGAGACACCAAAAAATTCTGGGAACGTGAGTAGTGGGCACGTCCGTGGGGTGAGCTTGAGCTCTGCCTCTGGGGACACCCATTTCATGGAAAGCCTCATAGAAAGGTTCATCTTTCTGAAGATTTTGGGGGACATTTGAGGACATCCCAATTAATGCCAAACCCTCATTTCAGATATTAGATAGATCAGAAAATAGTTTACAAATTACCACACAAACATAGGTGGTGTTGGCATCGTTGAAGGCTTAGGTACAGTTAAGTGGCATTTTTATTATAATAGTAGCATAGAATGTGGGGGGAATTAAGGGGATTATGTATTATATTAATTAGCAACAATTTATGCATTTAGTAATACACTTAATTATTAAAATCTCTGTCTTGAGGGGCAAACAGCTAACACAAGGCTACAAAAGAACTTATGGTATGACCCTTTTTCTGTATGCGAGAGTTCTTTTATAGAAGCAAGTCTATCTCAGTTTATACTAGGATTCTATATAATTAACCGTGACTTTGACTTCAAGGGAAGATTGTAGAATATTAAGTAAGAACAGGGTTAGTCTTATGGAAAATTCAGGAGAAGGTATTTTATGTAGAAACAAACTGAACACTAATTCCTCTGTAATGAAAAGATTCTTCTCTCCCTTCCCTCTGACTCCTCACCCCTTATCCCTATTCCCACCTCATCCCACTGCATTTACAAACTTTAGAGTGACTATTATAAGATTTTTGAGGGGCTGGCCCGGTGACAAAGCGGTTAAGTGCGGTGCGCACGTTCCACTTCTCAGCAGCCTGGGGTTCGCCGGTTCGGATCCCGGGTGCGGACATGGCACCGCTTGGCAAGCCATGCTGTGGTAGGCGTCCCACATATAAAGTAGAGGAAGATGGGCACGGATGTTAGCTCAGGGCCAGGTTTCCTCAGCAAAAAGAGGAGGACAGGCAGTAGTTAGCTCAGGGCTAATCTTCCTTGGAAAAGAAAAAAATTTTGAGAGGTTCATACACAACACCATAACGACATACTGGTTGAATAAACCAGCAAATATTTTCTGAGTGCTTATCTTGATATCGCCATTACATGGACGATAACTTATTCAATTATTGCACACCGTGTTGGACATGAAAACTACATCTGTGTGACCCATCGGAGTAAAGAGTCAAGGCAGTTACAGAGAAAGGGAAAGAGTCCAGAAGCAACAGCTGCCCCAAGCCCCACCCAGCTGTCCCTGGGCTGAGGAGATTAATATCTAGGAACACTTCTAACCACCTGAGGCATGTCACACACCCTGATTGGGAAGGTCTGGGATAAACAATAAAAGGTAAAACAACGGGCAGGTAGCATGGCATAGTAGTTAGGCGGTGGGTACTGGAGTCCCAGCTCATCTTTGCCATATCTGCCTCTGTGGCCTTGGGCAAGTTACTTACTGCTCTGTACCTCAGTTTTACTATTTATAAAATGAGAATGAGAGCGATAGTGTCTACTTTATAGAGTTGTTACGAGAGTAACAGTTGTAAAATACTTAGAACAGTGCCTGGTGTACAGGGAGTCCTTAATGAACGTTTAAGTAAAAAAGCCTGGGTCTAAATCCTGATATGTTGTATGGCCTTGAATAAGTCGTTCTGTCTCTCCAGGTCACATGTTCATTGACTGTAAGTGAACAAACATTTGTAAAACTGTTTCGCACCCCATCCCAATTCTTCTGGGAGAGTCATATTATGCATGTTGTCTCAATGCCCGCCACCATCTGCTCTGAAAGTGGCCTACAAAGTGTCCTAGTTTGATGATAATTGCATTGTCGTATAAATGTCTTTAACATTTTAATACCCAAAGAGTCTGGTGACCAGGAGGTCATGGTTGCCCCCAGCAAGGGCTGTTTTGGAGCATGGTTGGGACAGAAGCCAAGTATAGGCTCTCTGGGAGTGTATGCACAGAATTGGAGACAGTGAACCTAGAATTTGGGTCCAGAATATCTCCGTGGATTTTGGTAGAGACATTAAGGAGGAAAATGAGGCACAAACTGGAGGGGAATGTGGTTGAAGGAGAAGTGGAGTTTGTGTGTTTGCTACGATAGAGACATGAGAGTGTTTGTATGCTGAAAGCAAAGCGCCAGCACAAAGCGTGGGGCTTCAGAAACAGGAGAGAAAATGGATGATTAATGGAGGGAGATGCCAGAGGGTGTGGAAGAGAAGTGTAGGATCTCAAACCCTCTCTCCAGGATTCAGTGAAGTCTATATGGGCAACAGGATGACTTAATTGAGCTCTCTGATTTCAGTGACGCCCACAAAAGAGATCAGCACGTGTTAACTTCTAGGCTATCCCCAGTTGATTTCTGTATTGCAGCTGGCGAAGAAATAAAAGCAAAATGATAGAGATTGATTTCAGGCTTCTCAGGAGACCTGGCTGGCACTGATAATGCAGAGATACTATAATTACTCAGGGAGTCCTTGGGCCAGAGCCCCTGGAACTGACTTCTGGGTAATCTTATGGGGCTGTCACTCTCCGCAGAGCTGAACCATCCCACAACCTCCAGGTAAACATACTCACCAGGCAGATGTGCAGTCCCTTCCCGCCTGCCAGTCCTTCATGGAGCACTTATAAAAAGGATTTGATTGACAGGCACTACCTCAACGAATACTAGTTCTAAGGTTGCTCTTCTGACTGCAGGTCCCATGGTGTCTCAATTTCTTCAGGGTCTCTCCAGCTCACCCTGTCACCAGAGGGTACTTGAGTCATCTCATCCTGGCCTCTACTTCTTGAACTTGCCAACTGATTGGTCCAATGTCTCTCACTGCTGCCTTTTCTCAACCCAGCCTGCTGATCTGCACAGCCTGGAACAACAAGAGATCCATTCATTCATTGACTTATTCATCCAAAAAACATGCCGGGCACTGTGCTGGGCACTAGGGACTCACAGATGAAGAAGACATGGAGTCCTCAAGAAGCTCAATGTCCAGTGCACAGATCACTCCTCCTGGAGGGACTGGAGCTGCCTAGAGAGCCACTGACAATTTCCCAGAACACACTGGGCCTGTTGCCCCTCCTTGCCTTTTCACATGCATTTCTCTACTGGGAAACTCCTTCAAGTCTTCAGGCAGCCTCCTCACTAGGAAGTCTTTGATTTTACCCACTCCCCCGCCAAGTCTATGACCCCATTCCCTATATCAGTTAGTCTGTTTTATATGGTAAATAATAGAAAAACCAATATAGCTAATTTAAAGAATGAATAAATGACTTGGTTCGCATATTCGGAAGTCCAGAGGTAGAGCAGTTTCCAGTTGCCTGAATCCAGTGCTTCAGGCTTTTTCTCTGCTAATCACCCAGCTGGGTTCTCCTCTAGGTACTGAGTTCATTTTCAGGCTCATACAGCCAAAATGGCTGTGGTGTTTTTCACAGGATCAAAGAGAATGGGAAGCTACACCCCAAATTTTCCAACACATTTCCCCTCACATCTCATTGACCTGAAATGGACCATGAGGCCATTATGAAACCAGTCCCCATGGCCGGAAGACAGCCACATATTGATCAATTTAGGCCTGGGTAGCCCATACCAATTACTGTGGCAAGGCATAAGATTTCCCTGATTAATTAGGCAAATCAGAGCCCATTTCTGGAGCTGAGTAAAATTCAAAATTTCACGGCTGCCCTATAAAGAGAGGAGTGCAGAATGGATGTCAGTTGATCACTAGTTGATGACACGACCACAACGTGGGAATAGGAGCATTCACTATTGCTCTGACGTTGACACGAGTGAGAAATGCTTGTCACCTCTTCTGGATGCAAAATCTCCACAGGATCCGTGCTCCAGCCCCTGGCCAGAGGGCCCCAGGATGCCAGACATCCCCTCGGGATATTCCCTTCCATTGCACTCTCCTCTTCTCAAAGACATCTGAGAATTTGTTCCAAGCAATGTTAATAGGCAGATCAGGAGAATAACTGAATTATTTGTAAACCATTCTGTTTGTCTGCTGGTAGATTGGCCTCTGATGATGGAAAGACATTTTCCATATTGCTTCAGTTGGAGACCTCATTTATAGTCTGTGTCACACACTATTTTTCATAAGGCAAGGGAGACAATCTCAGAATCATTCCACATCCATTGACTTATTTTCATCTAAATGTTAAAGGAAAAACTCCTTCTTGGAAAGCAACATTTTCTCATTATGGATGGCTGAAGCCAGAATTATGGGATTTCTTGAAAAGAACTGGTGAACAATAAATCAAAGAGCAAGACCCTGGGTGTGCAGTCCAGCCACACCAATAGACTGGGAGAGTGGAAGGAACTCTACAGCACGAAGTGAAGAGGCTTCCCAGGGGATGACATGGTGCCTTGGCTCATTTTCGAAAGAAATATCATTTGCTCTCTTCCTAGAAGGTGCTGTGTGTGTAGAAAAGCCTTCAAGCAGTGGTGATGAAAATATAGCTCCAGATGATCAGATCTGGAGGGGCTTTTGTAAAAACTAACGCCAAGCGAAGTCAGGCAGCTCCTCCAAGATGATTTTCCTAAGGGAATAACCATTTAAAGAAGCCATAGATAAAGAGAAAATAGGAATATGATCTGGCAGAGCCAGAGCGCTGTGGTGGGCCAGGCCCACACACCTTTGGAACTTGGGGTTGGCACCAAGGATGGATAACAATGCTCACACTAAAGGTCATTGCAGGCCACTCTAGAGAGAGTCGGAAATCTTGGGTTCAGACACAAGGCCAATTCTGGAACTAATGTGGGTAGCAGGAATCTGAGGAATACTGCCAAGTGGCTTGTCTGCTGCTCCTGCCAGGTTTTATCATCTGGGTCTCTCCTGTATCAGCTCTTGCAATGAAGGTATCCTCAGGGCATTTTGTATTTGCAATCCTGAAAGATCCCACCCAGAAAGAGGAGAAAGAAGGAGATTATACAAGTATCCGAGGGCTTATTTTGTGCTCAGCACCGCTCTGTTTATTGTGTGCTCCTTGTGCCACCCCCACACACACACACTCACATGCACGCACTTTAATTTGTTACATTGGTTCCCTTGTCCCCGAGTCCGTCTGGGTGTAGGTATCACACTCGCAAATCCCCTGAGCTTTTCTTGGCAAAAAGGAGTTAAAAGAATGATCCTCCCTGATTGTTTCATTGAAGAAGGGTGGCCATGGTCTTTGGTAACTCAGAAAGGCTAGGCTCAAAATTTCTCTTTCATTTTAAGAACAACCCTGAGCATCTGCTATGTACAAGTATTCTGTCAGATTGGGGCTATGGAGAGTGGGGAACAAGGTGATTAAAAAGGAGCAAAGAAGAGATAAAACGATAGCCTACACAACTCAAACAAATGAAGAAACAGGATATTTGCCTTCAAATTAGCTTTCAGATACCAAAGAAGGAGAGAGAGCACCTCTGACTTTCCTCAAGAGTGGGCATGTGGACTATGCCTTTAAGGAGAGGCAGGAACTTGACTGTAGATCCCAGAGGCCATGGGAGCAAAGGCTCCTGGGTAGAATGTGCTGTGCAGGCCTGCCTGTTCCTGGGGAATGGCAATTTGTCTGGTTTGGAGCACAGGAGAATGCCGGGAAAGTAAGGAGATGTGCTGCCCTCTGAGCAGGCTTTCACCACGCCGGCGGTTTACATCTGGCTCAAGAAACTCTCCGGAAAAAATCAGGTCAAGTGTTTTTGCCTTGTTTCTTGAGAACTTTTACAGCCAGACTATCTGTCGGTAGAAAACCCCTGAAGATCTCCTGTTTTGTTCCATTCCGCTCATTATAGCCTTCCTGCAAGCATCTGGCCATCCCTCACAAAGCCGTGCTTTGGGTACTGCCTTCATCTTGCACCATCTCTGAACAAACACCAGTCTTCCTCTCACATCCTCCCTGCAAACCTTCATCCCCTCCTCCTGGACCACTCCGATAGTTTCCCATCTCCTCTCCCTGCCCAGGCTCTCCACTCCCAGACTTCCTACAGAAGCCAGAGGGTGACCTTTCTGAAAATCAGTCTTGGCCACGTCATTTCCCAACTTAAAGCCCTCCCTATCGGACTCAATAATCAGTGTGTTCTGACAGCGGGAGGCATCCAAATGGAATATGCAAACAGGCTGGAAGTCCCAAAGGACTTCCTGTCAAATTGACATCTGGTCTAATAATGGAGAATTATAGGACAAAGGACACCCAGGCAAGGGACAACCAGGAAATGTGTTCTAAACAGGAAACAGCAGGTGAAAAGGACTCAGGGCTGTGAGCACCCACATGCGGAGAACTGCATGCACTTAGAAACGCTGCAGCAGACGCTAAGTGGGGTGAAGGGGAGCAGTGCAATCAGGAGGGAAGCAAGGCTCCTGAACTCTCTCTCATCCCACGATTCCAAGATTGCAGTGGTTACTGCACATCTCACGCACATCTACTGCACATCTCATGCACAGCTGGTCTAAGACCGGCCCCTGAGAGTGTGCCTTTCGCCTCCTCAGGCCTCCTGTCCCCAGGTACCTCCTGACTTCACATTCCTTGAATCCGTGATTCTTAGAATCATATTCCTGCTCTACTTCAATGAGACCAGTCCCTGCAGTGTTTCTATCTCATGTCTATGGCCTTTTCTGTATTTGATTACACATTCCTCTAAGGTGCAGGCAGGGGAAGGCTTTGGAGAAAGCTCTTTCCTTGAAGACGAGGGCATTCAGAGGGCAGAAAGGGGAATAAAGTTCTATTTCTTGGTAGACCCAGGCAGGTGAAAAGCATTTCTAAGAGCCTGAAGCAGAAGTGTCTATGATTCATGGAGTCATGTCAGAGACCGTCATATGAGCCTCCCGTGAAAAGAATTGTAAGGGAACTTGAGCTCCAAGGACAATTGCTCTGTAATGGGTTTCAGCACTTAACGCCATGGGCTTTCAAGATTCAAAAGAAAAGATTAAACCCCAAGGGTATAGGACAACAGTCTCCATTTATTTATCAGAGAGAATAAGGCTGCCTCCACCTCCTACCGCCCCCACCCCAGCTTTCAAGAATGACCTCTTCCCAGGGTTGGCCCAGCTTTTCTTCACATTTGGTCCAGCAGTCATCTAGGTGTTTTAGTGACTCAATCCCACTTAATTCAGCTCAGTGGATTTTCATAAAGCCCCTACTCTGTGCAGGGTACTATGCTTGGGGCTGAGAAGTCAGGAATGGATGAGACATCCATTTGAACCCTCTGGGAGTTCAAATCCCAGTTAAAAGAGACAGACACACATCACTAGGCTACAGATAAAAGGCTTCTTTAAAAGAATTTTCAAATCCAGTGTGTGGGAAACAGCATCCCTCCTCAGCTCCAGGCCACACCAGTTGCCTTGAATCCCAGTTCAAGAATCGCCACCTCCAGGGATGCCAACCTCTGCCTGCAGTGGTGGTGGCGAAGCAGGCATTTGAAGCCTGATTTCTCCCTGGGGAAGAGAAGGCTGAGGCGCTGTGGGAGGGAGATCTCAGAGTATAAGGAGCTTAAGGGTGGGGGTCAATTTGGGGCACGAGTACTCTTTTATTAGGCCACTAACAAATCCCCATATGACAATTTAAAACCCAAAGCCTCTCAGAGCTCTACCACAGTTTTTCTAACTTTGCAATCCTAAGAATGAAGCAAGGATCATCAGCACCACTTTGTAAGTGAGCAACCAGAGGCCTAGAGAGGGAGAGTGATGTATCTAGGGTCACACAGTGAGACGCGCTGGAGCCCGAGGATGACCTGGGCCTCTTCCCAGGGCCCCACCGTTGTTTCCTCAGCTGGTCCCTGGAGCTGTCCTAAATGGCAAATTTTATTCCCTGGGACAGGACCTGGAACACAGTAGGCATTCAGTGCGTGGTAGCTAGTCATAGTACCAGATGAGGTAAGAAATTTGAAGCCTAGCAAAGCGAGCCATGCCTAAGGTCACAAAGTTAAGTAACAACAGATGTAGGTTTTCTGAGTACAGGTCAGTCCTCTTCCCACTGGACTTTTCCAAATGCCATAGGCCCAGCTTTCCAGGCTGATGTGAAATCTGATGTCACCAGCCTGGGTGGTGTTTCTCTGTTCACTGACTGCCACTCTTCCAGCACAGAAAGGAAACTCTTTCTCCATTGTTAATGAAGGCTCAATTAGAGAAAATTGCCAGCACTTCCCAGCACAGCAAGCAGCATCTGAGAGCCTCTGGCAAGGAGAGAAGAGGCGTGGTTGATTTCCATAAGGAGAGGAGAGTCCCACGCCCAGAGACGCTTAGCAGGGTAACCCACTGGCATCGCTGCGCCTTCAGTTTGCAGCACTTGTGCGCACTCGCCAGCCCTCCCTCGCAGCAACCACACCTTCACTGCTCAGCATTCGTGAAACTTTTACCGTGTGTTGGGCACTTGACCAGGTGCTAGAGATACAAAGATGAACAACTTCAGGCCTCACCTAACCATCCTAAAATGAATGGTAGCCTTGCCACCCACAGCTGGTTGACAAGTTCTTTGAGAACGGGGGTCATGCCTCCTCCCTCCCCGGAATGTCCAGAGGGCCAGGCACAGAACAGCGGACTCAGGACCTTGGTTGCCAAACACCATGTCACTCTGTGTTTGCAAGCCCAAGGTTCTCCCCTCAGGAGTGAGCACTTCTTCCTCCCTTACTGGGCAGGACAGGAGGCAGGACAGAGACCAGGGCTATGGCTGGGACCATCATCAATAAAATGGAAATTGCAAGACCAAGCCAGAAATACAAGCTCCCTGAGCCTTGTTAGGCTGGAAGTTTCTCTTGAGAAGCATCTCTTCCCTCATTTTTTAATTAAAAAAATAAATTTATCAAGATCCTATACATATTGGGCCATCTGCTAGGTACATTTACATCCATTATTTTATTTTATTTAACCCTCACAACCCTTTGGTAAGACAGACAGAAATATTCCTGTTTTGTAGGTGTGAAGTAAAGGCCCAAAGAGATCAAGTGACCTGCTGAAGGTGACATCTAGGAAAGGGCAGACGGGAATTCTAACCTAGGTCTCCAGGCCTTATGCGACACTCAACCATCTTACATTTGTGCAACCTCCCCCAAACAAATACATGTACACGTGCATGCACAGATTATCACAGTACCTAGCAATTCGTGGTAAATCAATCCTACCCAAGGTAAATGTGTAATACTGCACTTTCTGCAGATTCCCACGATTTATGGTAAGCCTGGTGCATGTGTCAGGGACACTAGAACCAAGAGGTTAAGAGCACAGATCTGGGAGCCAGGCTGTTCCCATCCATCCTTAGCCAAATTACCAACCTCCCTGGGCTCAGTTTTCTCCTTCATAAAATGGGACAACAGGACCAGCCCGGTGGCACAGCAATTAAGTGCACACGTTCCACTTCAGCGGCCAGGGGTTCGCTGGTTTGGATCCCAGGTGTGGACATAGCACCACTTGGCACACCATGCTGTGGTAGGCGTCCCACGTATAAAGTAGAGGAAGATGGGCACGGATGTTAGGTCAGGGCCAGTCTTCCTCAGCAAAAAAGAGGAGGATTGGCAGCAGATGTTAGCTCAGGGCTAGTCTTCCTCAAAAAAAAAAAAAAAGTGGGGGGCAACAACAAGGATATCTACCTCATAGGGTCATGGTAAAAAATAAAGGAATTAAAATAAGTAAGCCTAGGAGAACAGTGCCTGGGACATGGTTTGACTCACGAAATATAAGATGTTTTACCACCCAGCAGGCAGAGTACAAGCACTTTACCTACACTAGCTCTACTGGTTTCAAGAACTCTGTAGAGGAGGGAGCATCGCCCTCCTTTTTAGGTAAGGAAGCTAACACTCTGAGGGTTTAAAGCACTTGTCAAAGGTTACACAACTGGATAAAGAAGAGAGGAACATTTTGACCTGTTCTGTGCTAGAAAATCACAATTTCAAAGAACGAAGCCAAGATGTGCACTTGAGTTCTGATTACCAGCAGAACAGGACAGTACATTCGTGTAATAAGCCCTGAGCAAGAGCTCTAACGCAGCTCAGATGGAAATTTCCACCACAGGTCTTTGCTGAAGAACTCAGCTCAAATACGCTCCCAATGTTCATCCCCACTTTGGCACTCTTTCCAATCATCTCATATTTATTCTTCATTAGTAACGAAAGAGTCAGCAAGCCCCATTCGGCATGCTCACCTGAACATCTGGAACTAAAAGCGTGGCAAATGCATTCATTTTAAGGTGCACATTTCAAATTACGAATTTATGGCTATCTATCTTGTAATGCCTCAAGAGTTTTAAGCTGATCCTCGTCAAAAATTACAGCCTTTGGAAATTGTTTCAAATTCCTGCTAACTTCTTCCTGCTCCATCATCATCATTGTCATCATCATCATCATCACCAAAATAATGGCTATTGAGGACCTATCCTACTCACTCTTTTTTTTGAGGTATAATTTACGTACAATAAAATTTACTTTTTGAAGCATCCAGGTGAATAAGTATTGACAAATCAATATTTCAAACATTTCCACCCCAAAACATTTGTCTGTGCCCCTTCGCAGTAATCCCTTCCCCTCCTTTGACAATCGCTGGTCTGATTTCTGTCGCTACAGTTTTGCCAGTTCAGAATATCATATAAACTGAATGATGCTATCTGTGGTCTTTTGGGTCGGCTTCTTTCACTTAGCTTAATGCTTCTAAAGTTCATCTTTGTGAGACCCGCTAGTTCTTAACCCTTGCTAGGCTTCTGAATCTCCTGGAGCATTTAAAAATTATTCTGACGTGCAGCCTCATGCCCCAGAGAATCAAATTCATTTTGTCTGGGGTGAGGGGAAGTTTCGTTTTAACAGCTCCCAGGTGATTCTAATGAGCATCCAGGTTTGAGAACCATGAGCCTGTATCATACCCAGAGTTGTTTTATATATATCCACCCCAATCCTCACTACAAACTTGAAAGGGTTATTGTCCCATTTTATGGGTGAGGAAAATAAGGCTTGGGAGGAAGTCTAAATATCTTGCCCAAGATGACCCAAACAGTGATTGGAAAAGCGTGATTCAAACCGAATCTTTTTCCAGCCCACGCTCCTTCTCCTGCATCGCTTCAGGCTAAGGAGACAATCTCCCGCTGTGACAAAGAATCGGTTCTTGCACTCAAAAGAGGCCATGGAAAATTTTCACTTTGAAAAACTAGCTCCTGTTATTTGGCTGGAGGTGGGTGGAAAGCATCTAAACAATTTTCAGAGCATGATAACTATGCTTCATACTTCAACAGTATAAAAATGGCTGAGCAGAAATTCACCAAACTTTCAGGAGCAAAGAAATCACCTTTGGGCTCAAAACAAGCCTGATAAATGCCAGCCCAAAGGGTGAGTTGAATGCTACAGGTTCCTGAGACACAGGCTTGTAATAAAAATGACTTTACGATGATAACTATAGTGAAGGGGATGCTGTCAGACAGGTGGGCTGGTCCTGGAAGTCAAGCAGGAAGAAAAATTAAAAGTTCTCTCCAGCCTTTGGTTTCTATATATACACTGCTAACTGTGCTCGTCGGGGAAGCAGTTTCTCCGTGTGGTTTGTCAGAAAGAAACTGAGTCCCATAGACATTTTTTAAATGAAGAGCAGTCTCTTTCTAGTTAGCTAACAGCCCAGGAACCATAGTTTTCAAAGTACATTACTGGAATTCTTTGAATTAGAAACACTGTCATCTTTAACAAGCTTTGCACTAGTGTGTTGTCAGGGCAAGTCTAGGTGCTGAGAAGCCCGCTGTAAGTTTGGCTCTTTTGTAGGTGATATTATGTCCTAGGATGGCACACCAGCACTTTTTGTTTTTACCAGAGAAACATCAACAAATGTCTGTTTTAAAAAGTGAGCAGTCCCATCTTGACTGACTCACTCGTGGTTGGAACATGTCCACACATCCCTCAAGAGCCCTGAAAACCACTGAGCAAGTCAGCGAGGGCAGTAGGAGCTCAGATGTGAGAGCATCTGTGGATGCCCAGGGACAGCCAGGGAGATGGCACTGTGCTCACCAGCTTTACCCATCCTCAGAAGCCACCCAGAACCTGCCCCCAGAGACCCAGTGATCGTGTTCAGTAGGAGCTGGATCAGGCTGTGTATTAGTTTCCTAGGGTTGCCATAACAAAGTACCACAAACTGGGGGGCTTAAGCAACAGAAACCTACCATCTCACCGTTCTGGAGGCTGGAAGTCTGAGGTCAAGGTGTCGGCAGGTTGGTTCCCTCTAAGGGCTGTGAGGGAGAATGTGTTCCAGGCCCCTCTCCTAGCTGAAGTTGGTTTGTTGGCAATCTTTGGAGTTCCTTGGCTTCTGCTCCATCACCTCCATCTCTGCCTTCATCTTCACGTGGTGTTCTCCCTGGATGCCTGCTTCTGTGTCCAAGTTTCCCCCTTATTATAAAGATGCCAGTCACGTTTGATTATAGGCCCACCTTGCTCCAGCATGACCCTATCCTAACTTAACCAATTACTTCTGCAATGACCCTATTTCCAAATAAGGTCACCTCTGAGGTACTAGGGATAAGAACTTCAAAACAGGAATTTGAGAGGGGGACACAATTCAACCCATATCAGGCTGGGACTGTCCTTTCAACCAATTGCCCAGGTAAGCTTATCAGCCTGGTTAGAGAACCACTCACTCACAGTGGCCTCCCCCTTTGATAAACACGTACCCTTCACAGGAAGAAATAAATAAAACACACGTACCTCTTTTCCCCCTTACTCCCCAAATACCTAATCTTTGTTTCCCTAAACCCACTTTCTCAGACCAAAGGAGACAGAAGAGAAGATTTAGGGGGTAGTGAATGGGTCTACAGAGGGTTATTACTAAGAGGGAACATACTCAACTGAACATCAGGGGCCATCTTTGTTTCCTCTCCTGGTGACCACAGTAAGACCCAGAGATTATTTTTACCAAGAGAGTGTCTTATATTAGATGATGGTCAAGGTCTGTGAAAGTTTGTTCTTGTCCCTAAAGATGTTTGCTATTCCAAACACCAAATAAAATTGAACGTCAGTAAATAACATGTTCTTCTCTGTGACAAATTCAAAGAAATGATATCTGCTCCTTCAGCCACTTGACTTACATTCAATTTTCTTGGAAAAGGGGACAGGAAAAGTCATATACTGTGTACATGTACAACAGCAAGGAGGTATTATGGGCTTGATGAAAAAAAGGAGGAAAAGGAAAAAAAAATTACAACTATTATCAAGAGAACCACAAATATTTGCCCCAAACAAAAAGCAAGGCTTTTTTTTTTTTTCAACTTAAAGGTAAGTTTCTAGCCAAGAAGAAACATGCAAAGAATGTCTACAAATCAAAGAGTCTTCCATGCTTTCTATATGTCACAGACCTTTGTGTTTTGTCTAAAAGTGTAGTTACCTGGGTAGATGGCTATAAGGAACTCTGGGCCTTCAGCAATCCAGGCTACACAGAAACCAGAGTGATCATTGAAAATGTAAATCAAATCACATCACTCTCCTGGTTGGTACCCTTGACATGCTTCCAAATCCTCTGGGAATAACGTCCAAAGCCTTTGCTGAACCTGGCCTCCTCCTGCTTCATCAACCCCTCTTTTATCTCACTCTTGTCCTCACTGTCTTCTGGCCACATGACCTCCTCAGACCTGTCAAGATTGTCCCAGCCTCCAGCCACTGCTGTTTCTCTGCAGTGGCAATTCCCTTGGCAGCTTCATCCAATCCTCAGGTCTCAGCATGGATGCCATTTCCTCAGAGGGCTTCCCCATCACAACAGTCCATCCTCAGCCCGTCGCTGTCCTACGTTGTTTGTTTTCTTCATAGCACTTGCACAGCTTACCATGATCTTGTTCACAGATTTCATTTGTTTCCTTCTCAATCCTCTCAGTAGAATGTAAGGAGTACGAAGACAGGGACCATATGGGCCTTATTCCCTACTGTATCTAGACCAGGGCCTTGTGCTGTTGACTGAATAAATGAATGCATGAATGAAGGAAAGAATTCACTTTTACTTTAAAGATAGACCTCCATCAAATATTCTAACATGTTATCATGGTATAAGCATTCTAATCTTTAAAGAATCTAATTATAATTCTAGTTAAACATTCTGATTTGTCATCACAGCTTAAATTGGAAATGTTTGTAAAATCTACAAATGTCCTGGGCGTATCCTCTTTTGCAGTCTCTGGAGACTCGGTCTCCATCTGCCATGGGATGAGGAAGAAGAGGAGAGCAAGGATGGCTGCAAAAAAGGGACCCGAGCAGCTTCCTGACCCACTGTGACATGTGGGCTGGATTAGGGCCAAGGGTGGAGGGACTCTGAAGGCAGGGAAACTAGAGGATGCTCTGCAGTTTCCCATGAAGGGACTGATGAAGGGGTAGACCAGGGCGCCAAGCATGAGTAAGTCATGTCAATGAAAGCACTGGCACATCCCTAGAGGACTGGAGCCATATGGACTAGGTAAGGAGGGAAGTGGCAGAATTAGGGCCCTTCACAGGACTACGGCAGACTTGAGGAGGTTCTCTTCTACTGATTATAAAAATCCTGATCATAGAAGAACTAATTGTCCTCACAAAAGGAATCCAGCAAATGCCTCTTCAAGAGAGATTTCCATCCTTTTCCCAGTCCATTCACCAGGGCCAGGACTGGGGTAAGGCAAGAGAGGTGCCCAGGGCACCAACTTTCAAGACAGACTCACTCTCAGGGTCGAGCCATGCTATGGGGCCTCTCTTGTCTCACCCTAGCCCCAGCCCCCAGCACTCATGACAGAAATCCTATGGTCACTTCCACTTCATCTGGATCTACTGCCACATCATGAACCCAGCTGTCTTCTGATGTACCCTGGGCCAGACTCTGTAAAAGGAAGGGAGATGAATGAGAATCACTGTCTGAATCAACAAGCTTATGATCTAATAAAGGATGTGATGCAATTAGCTTGATTCTCAGGAGACCTTGACAAGTTCTCTAACAGAGGAGTCAACAGTCTGTGGGAACTATGTAGGGAAGGACGAGCTCCATGGGGTTTGGTGTGACTTCCTGTAGGATATCACAGTTAGGAGGGACACTGAGGGATGAGTAAGACTTTGACAGGTGAAAGCTAGAAGTTGCAAAATTCCCAGCATAAATAGGAATGTGAGCAAACATGATGAAAAGACAAGGTATAGGGCAAAATTATGCACAAAAGCTAAATGAGAGGTTTAAGGGCATTTTGTTCCTAGCCTGTGAAAGTCTAGGTGTCATCAAAGCCAACTCAACTCTTCAAGCCTAATATTCTTCTATCATTTTTCTTTCTATTTGGTACAGGAGCTAAGCTCTCAAGCCTTCCTTTTACTCCTATGCCTATGTTAATGACAGGATTGACTATCAGCTGATACAAAAGGCGATTCTCTTCCACATAGAAGATTTAAACTGTGCTCAGGGTTAATTCCTTCACCATATAGTAAAGAAGAGTTTCCTCATCAGCCCTAATGAGACTGCAAAGAAGGGTAACAGACATCAGCACACGGGCCGGGGGATTAAACTCACTAATTAAAATGCAATGCCGCCCAGGCCGCCCAGTTTCCAAAGGTCAGCCATGCCAAGAAGTCAATGAGGCTAAAAGTTCAAATTGGCGAGCAGAGCAAGGAGTGGGCTCCCAGGGTAGAGGAGGCAGAACAGCGCCAACCGCCAGGCAGTTCCCACCTGGAGAGACGAACCACTTTCTGAAGGCTGCATGTAACTCATAAGAACATAATTTTATTCTTAGAAGCAATTTCCATTACCGGCCCTGTTTATTATCACATTATTTTCTCAATAGCAGCAATAAACACACTAAACTCTCCCTGTCTGCTCACATTTTTAGTACTACTCACAGTCGTCAGGAAAGGGTAAGCTGTGAAGAATGTGCTCATTATGAAGAGCCCCCACGCTGCTGATGTTCACCGCCAGCCTCAGGAAGCCCACCTCGCCAGCCTGGGAGGCAGCCAGGAACCTGAGGCCTGCCCCTGGGGCCAGCGAAAACAGGGAAAGAACCTGGCAGACATGCCCAAGCTGATCAGCTCCAAGTCCAAGGCTGACCACCAAGGAGTTTGTTTCAGCCTCTCCACTTGTGGTTTTGACCAATTAGAAAAGATGTAAATAAATCCCCCAAGCAAATGTTGGAGCATTCTGAAGAGTGTTTTTCAAACTGTAGGTCATGGCAGTTCATTGGGTTACGAAATGCATTTAATGGGCTGTGACCAGCATTTTAGAATAAAATAGAAAATAGAGTGTACACTATTAGTTAAATACAGTAGAGTATTAGTTAAAAGAAACCTTTTGTTTTGGTTTTGTATGTGCACACATGAGTGTGTGTGTGGGGGGGGGGGTGCACACTTTGAACCATGATGATTTCTTACCATGGGTTGACGTCAAAAATGTTTGATGAACACAATCTATGTTTCAAGCCTTCAAGGAAAATGGCGGAGTCATTAAATAAAAAGAGCAATTGGCTTTAGAGCCTCAGAGAACTGGGTTTGAATCCCAGCCTACTCACTTAACTAACTGTTTGACTTTGGGCTCATCACTTTGAATTTCAGCTTTGCCACCTGACAATGAGAAGAAAACACCTGCTTCATCAGGGCTATTGCATGAACGTGGTGGGCTCCTGTGTGCAATGGAACAGTGATGGGCCCGAACTCAGAAGCCCTGGCTTGTCTGAAAAGCTCTGTGATTCACTGACCGTGACTGAGCAGGGCACTTTATCTCTCTCGGCTTCAATCTCATCATCTGCAACATGTGGGTAATGACATCTACCTCACAGGTTTGTTGTGAGGATTAATGAGATAAAAAGATGCGAATGTGCTTTGTGAATGGAAAATGCTATAAAATGTGAGGGCTTGTTATTTCCATTTTTATCTAATATTGTATGGGGGTGAGACCGCTCTTCCTGGTGGACACTGGCAGGTCTATCCCAGAAACTACTGGCTGAGGCCACAGCCTGCATGTGGCCTGGTGCCCCCCAAAGTGGGAGCATGACATGAGTGACTGGACCTCAAATAGAAAGCCAGAATCTGGAAAACTCTCCTGGAGCCTTACCTTCTTCTACAAAGGACTTCATGAAGCTTAGATGTGCTTCAGGGCAATTCTATGGATTAGGGGAAAAAGGTCCTTCCAGAGGAGGTAAACTGGAAGGTAGGCAGAGAGAGAACCCTCTGGGAGACCCGATTTTAAATGCATCAGATTATCCAATTACAAATTATTCTCTCTGCTTACTGCAGCCTTTTAAAAATATTCCAGTCTGGTTTCAACTTAGCCATAGGACAACAGTTTCCAGCCTTGCTGAGTATCAAGGTCACCCACACAACTATTTAAAAATAAAGATTCCCAGGCCACTCTTGGAGAATTTGTGTCACTTGGCCTAGTGTGGCACTTAGTGATGTGACCTTTCTTAAAAGTTCAGGTGACTGTGATAGACTTAGACTCATTCTCTATAGGGACAAAGTGGTTCTCATACTTTGATATGCTAAAGAATTTCCCCAGGAGATTATCAAGTTGACAGGATCCTAGGCCTCACCCCCAGAGATTCCGGCCAAGGACTCTGCAAGGCTGGTAAGTAACCCCAAGTGTTTCTGATGCATGTGGAACAGAAAAAACCAGCCCTTTGAAAAATACTGCAAGCTACCTGCAAACCCTTTCACCTCTCTGAGCCTGTTTTATAAACTCCAAATTGGGGCACTCCTGATCCCCCTATGTTGCCCTCAAAGGGCGGTTGTACCGATCGAATGAGAATGGTAATCTGTAAATTGCAAATAGCTGTAAAGGCTGCTTATTATGGTTAACCAGATAGCTGTGTAACTCAAAGCAGAAAGGTCTGCAGGGCAAAAACCACAGGTTTCCAATTGATCCCAAACCACATCCTTAAAAGACAAAAGATCACAATTCTCTTGAAAACCGAACAAGATAATGGAAAGGCCAAACCAAGTTTATTTGGTTTCTCACTCATTCAGCTGCCTGATTCTTATTGAATTCACCCTGATTTCTTTCAGCTTCAGACCTATGGGGCAGTGCTTATTTTCAAGGACAAGATAAGATAGTGTATTTAAGGCCTACATGAAGGATCATGGAGATTAAAAACTCTTCACATGTGTGAACTGTTGCTGATGAAATACAGGAGAGCTGAGGACTCAATCTTCAGAGACCATGATTTAAATAAAACTGGGTCCCAACGAAACCCTAGACTCAGACTATCAGAGCTGAATGAAGTGCTTTATATACAAGAAAACTGAGACCCAGAGAAAGTCATACCACCAGGGGTTACAAAATCCACATCATTTGACTCCCAAGTCACTGGTCTTCTAACGCCAGCATGCCCTTATAGTAAACATTTATTGGATGTCCACCATATTTTTTCGAGTGTGCAATTGGGATTCAAGGATAAATAGGATAGAGTCATTGTCTTAAAGGACCTTATAGTCTAAGTAGAGAGGTAAGAAAAAGAAACCCAGCGGTAACAACTCCAGGTGCCTCAGGCAACTCACAAATTAGAACTGGAGGGTAAATGATAGTGATGCATGGTGGGCTGGGCCAAGCCAATGTCTGGCTGGACTTTGAGGTGTATAGCTGGACAAGGACTGGGGAGCTGCGCCAGTCAGGCTGAAACAACCCTGGGCAGCTCGGGGAGCAAGGAGACAACAGAGGTCTCTGGAGATCAGAACACATAACAGGAAAAATGGTAGGATAGAACGCTGGATTCGATTATGATGAGCCTTAAACACCGGGTTGAAGAATTTAAATTGCATAGGAAGCAGCTGAAGGTTTTTAAGCAAGGAAGAAACCCAGTATTACAGAATCCTGGAATGAGAGAGCTGAGAGGAACCTCAGCATTGCTTCTTGAACTTTACAGTATATTGAATCACCTGAGGTTCTTGTGGATTCTGATTCAGTAGGTCTGGAGTAGGACCTGAAATTCTGCATTTTCTAACAAGATCCCAGGTTATAGGATGCTCCTGGGCAGTGGCCCACACTTTGAGCTGCAATATTAGTACTCATTATAAGCCAGTAGGTTTCAACTCTGGCTACATATTAGCATCACTTAGAGAACTTTACAAAAACTGCTGATACCTATGCCCTACACTGAAAACCAATAAAATCAAAATCGTTCAGGAAACATTGATATTGATCGTTTTAAATGCCTTTCAGTGATTCCAGTGTGCAACCCAGAGCTGAGATCCTAATTCCAGAGCAACCTCTCCTAACTGCAGAAGAAAGAGAGCCAGAGCAAGAAAGTGACCTGCACAAGATCACTCATCTCGGGGAAGAGACGGAGAGAGCCTTCCCACTCTACCACAGCCTTCTGTGGAGCAATCTTCAAACGTAGTTCAAAAAAAGAAAAAGCCACAGCAGGAAGCTGCAAATCTTATTTGGGATATTTTTCTGGCAATGGTTTTAGGTGGCATTCTGTGAGGTTATTCCCATACATTGGCCTTTAATCTTTCTGATTAATGACTGAAGAACTCCCCTTCCCATTCTGGCAGCATCATGATCCTATAACAAAGTGTGTGGGAAGCTTAATAAGAAAAATTGGCAGTGTGTTATAATTATGTTTTGCTAGCTAGAAATTAAATTCCACAAGTGCAAATAATTTAAGATTTAAGGAAGTTGTTGACTGGGGTTTTCACTTAGGAAAAATAAAAGTGAAAATTTATCCATTTGACTTTTTTTCCCCATTCCCCAGAAGCAGCATTGCTTTGCACTGAAGCTCTACTCATGGCTTCTGTAACCCATTGTGTGACCTTGGGCAAGTAACTGGGGTTTTGAGCGTTGGTTTTCCCATCAGTGAAATAAAGAGGTGGAATTTGATGACCCCCAGCCCTCCTACTCAGAACTGCTACAGTTCTAAGTAAACTGTAACTCAGCAGAGGCAACAACTTAAAAAAAAAAAAAAGGCCAGCAGAGTAATGAATTTAAAAGTGAGTGGAAAAGACAGTGAGAAAGTTCCATTCTGGCAGACAGACACTGCTAGTTGCTTTTCCAATATCCAAGTACTTTCTTCCTTCTGATCAGAACTCTAGTTATGTTTGAGGGAGCAATGGGCCAAGCTATAAACTACATTTCCCAGACTCTCTTGCAGCTAAAATTGATGATGTGACACAATTCTGGCCAATGAGACATCAGCAGAAGTCAGCTGAAAATTTATGGGAAAGTTCCTTTGCTAATTTAGATGCTATCTTTCTCCTTTTGTTTCTTATTCCTCCTGCATGAAACGTACTTATAAATTTCCAAGTCATGGTATCTGCAAATGCTTTCAAGCAGTATCATCTACAAATGTGTATAAACACTGGGAAACATAAAACTAAATTGTTACTAGCAAGACCACTGGGACATTGCTTATAGCAATCATCCATCATCTACAAGCCAACTAATTCACCAATAATCACTAGCTGAGTGATCCATCAAATGACCAATCTGTTGAATTATTGATTCACTAAAAGAAAAAAAAGTTTCTATTAACCAATTATAAAATTTATAGCACTTCTGGTTTCTTTGAAGATAGTTAATGTTAAGTACACTTTTGGTTTGCAATTTTTTATACTTTGAATTTCACCTGTTGGACAGGTCATAAATGTTAAATATTTTATTAATGATGGGAAAAGCTTCTTTAACTCAGAGTATTTTCAATCCAACTGACTGTCCTTTCTACTTAGTTGATTTAGTGAATTGCTTTCATGATTGAGAGAAAAAGAGTGATACTTGAGCAATCTTAGCGCACCAAGATTGGGAATATTTCACTCATTTATCTGTACATATCACACATCCACCAAATCAGTACACTGGCACACATCTTACACAAACATACACACTCAAACCCACATACATACCTAACTTGCTTAGTCAGGCTGACAAATATATGATACTGTAGACTGTGTGTAAGGAATGGGCCATACATTTCCCCATAAATCATTAAGCATTTCAGAAGAGACTAGGTATCTTAAATGAGAAATACATCTCTATTTTGGCATGCGTTGTGATTCTATCTGCAAATTTATATCAGAGAAGGTAATTCAATTACTCTAATTTTTAATGATACAGAAATTACTCAAAACTAATGTAAACAGTGATGGAGACACAACACAATAGTATCCTATCTTGATAAGTAGGTGTCATCTCAAATGAAACATAGTGTTGTTTTACTCTGTATAACAAAGGATTTGCAGACTACCCAAGAATTAAGAGGAAGCTCTGTGTCTGCACGGGCATGGGCGTACATGTACCTCAGAGATGTGTGCACAGTAGGGTGAGTGTGCAAAGGCCCTTGTGCAAAACCCTTCCCAAGTACGAAATTCTGGTGTACTCTATACCACTCCCTCATTTTTCTCCTATGCAAGAAAGTTAAATTCATATACTAAGGGAAGTAGAGAAGGCAGAAGATTGAATTTAAAATGCAGTTGGAGAGAGAGTCCTTGCATTCATGAAAATCCTTGACACTCATGCTATGCATTACAGTGAAATTCAAAATTCACAAAATATAATGCAAAAAATGCGCAGAGCATTAGGCCAGCCTCAATGAAACACAAATAACGGTCATACACTTTCTAAGCAGTTAATAAAAAAGAGGGTTTTTTTGGTTAACTAAGTATTAGGTGAATAGGTCCTTTAGCAAATTGCTCTATTGGTCATTTGCCATCATAGAATTGGAGTTGGACCAACTGATCATTCCAACGTAAAAAGTAAACCATTCAATAAAATAGTGAATTCACCCAGGGCCTCCCATGTCTTGAGATTAGCATTATTATCAGGTTATTTTTAAGGATTATAAACATTTTCATACTAACAATGGCATTATTTTTAAATAATTCTTCCTTAAAACAATTCCATTGTTTGATAGGTCTGGTGTTAAGGCTTCCAGCCAACTAATATTATACTGTGGTCTTAATATTAGCTTAACAATTCTCCTAAATTATGTTGAAACCCTTAACTAGAAAAAAAACCACTTCTCCCCTTTCACTGCTTAGATCCTGCAGGTGATCTGTGTATTAGACACTATTCTCATCCCACATAACCTACACTGGAAATGTGGTTTCTCTGTAAGGGGCATTGAATAACAATAGGGAGAATTTTGTTTCTAGCTGTCATCAGGTACACTTATTCAAATACGATCTTTGAAATGCCAGGCACATCTACTTATTTCAGAGAGGCTTTGGAGCTTTCTTTCTCTTTTTGTGTATGCTGACACTGTGTTCTGCCTCAGGCTGTGTGTGTGTGTGTCTGTGTGTGCACACGTGTAGGGAGAATGCAATGGTAAATCACATTCTTTCTGTTAGGAAGAGTAACATCTAGTTGATCCCAAACTGAAAATGAGCCCCTGATGGTCAAAAACGAAGTCCCTCTCACTTCCTGCATTACACTGTCAGCTCCCACACCAGCAGTAACAGCTTGGGAGGTTCTGTTTAAACATCCTATACCCACTGCCTTCTGGCTGCACCATTATGTAAATGTGAAGAAGGAGGGGATTACAAGTCATCAGTCATCTCCTCATTTATCCTCCAGTGTTTCAACTACCCCATGGGACTCTCTACTTTGTCCTGCTCCTTCACAGTCCTCAGGGCTCATTCTTCTACATTTAAAATCCAAATTTGTCACTGCCGTACTTAAAAACCTCTGACGAATCCCCATCTCCTACAGGGTAGAGGGAAGACTCCTAAAAGTGGCAAACCAGGCCTACCTAGCCAGGCCTCAGTGCCTGTGTAGACCCACCTTTCGGCATCATGAGAACTTGCTTGTGTCCCCCACCTGCAGGCTGCTGCCTCTGAGCCTTTGCCCAAGGTGGTCCCTATCCCTGATATGGCCATTCCCATTCCTGCTTCCTCATTCTTCAGAGTTTGTTTAAGGAAGTCACCTCCCCAATGGGACTTCCCAAACCTGAGTTCGGTGCTCTTGACTTCATCCTCAAATTTAACTGTTTGCATCATGCTTAAGAGTAGGGTCTGTACTGAAACTCCAGCTGCACAAACCACGTGATGCTATGCAACTTAACCTCTATAAGCCTCTAGGTTGTGGTCTTTAAAAATGAAGATAACATTAGTACCCAACACTCACTTTGTTGTAAAAATTAACTGATACTATCCACCCCTGAACATGTTTTTCCCAGGATATTCTATTGAATCAGTTGCCAGCTCAACAACATTTAACCCAGATCCTAACATCTGTGGCTTCTAGATGAGGATATCTAGTTTCTAATGAATCTTAGACGAGAAATTATTTTTAAGAAGCCATCATAATCTCTCTCCTGCTAGGCATAAGACTTAGTCCTATGATGGCTCTCTTGGCCTCTGGGCTTTGCAGGCTGCATAACGCTTAGCAGACTGCACAGATGCTCCCTTGGAGCTCATGAAGAGGCTTCCGCTGCAATAAGCTTTTGCTATGTCCAGGCAGACCTCGATATAGCCACTGTAGGGCTCTGAAAGTCACATGAACAGCCAGCAGGATAGGTTTTCAGTGATGCATTCCATAGATCCTTGCTAGGGTCCCATCCTTAGTGAAAGGAGTGGTGTGATCCTTAGACGCACTATGTGTTTGGGGCTTCCTGAAGCTTCCACCAAGCTTAGCCAGGACCCTGGTAGGTCCAGATGCAAACTCAGCTCTTAGAATAGTCTATACAAAGGCTCTGTTGTAGGTGGTGTCTTTTAATTCCTGTGTATTTTTTTAATTAGGCTTTATGCAGTGTTGAGCATTAGAGTGTCCTGTAAATACTAACCATTAATATTATTATAAACTGCAAACTCCTGGAAAGCAGAAACTGTCTTTTCTCATCTTTTTGTTTTGATACAGTGCTTAACACAATACCCAGAAAGATGTCCATTAATACTGCTTGAGTTAAGAAGTTATGGCAATTTATAGTTAGCAATTGCAGAGTAATTTATGGTACATTGACAACTTGGATATTGACTCCCTTAACTATCTTTAAAATGATGCTGTTACGTAATTTGCTTTCTTTCTACTGAAGACCCTGAGACTCAGGGAATGAATATGACTTTCCAAGGCTACAAATCTATGACATATCTAGCTGGTGACCTTCTAAAAGACCCCAATGCATGGGTTCTTTGGCTTTGTTTTTTCTTTGTCGTTGTCACTTTGAATTTAAACTGGATAGTCTTTTCACTGTACAACAACTTAATTAATCAACTAATTTTGACATGACACTGTTAGTCAGATCCATGTGCTGCCCCAAAAGAGGCTTCTGAGTTTGTCCTCTCACAGGCAATTCATCTGGAGTTTTCTTCGGCCTCGGAAAATCCCACATAACCATGATTTAGAGTTATAACTAACCCGTGAGCTGTGCTGGAAAGTGAAAGGAAACATAGGCGTCATTATCCGCAAAAAGGAATAGTCTGAAATCACTTCTATCCAGTGCAATGCCAGTAATCTCAGCTGAATTTCTGGAGGAACATATGTAATTGGATAGATAGTTTCCAAGAACATTCAAAGTTATAACACTCCCAGCATTTAATATATAGGAGTCTGTTATTCTTTCAGTAAATCCTGACTGTATTAAAGTTTCAGATGATGAATGGATACAATGAAAACATCTCTGAATGCCCCTTGTCATTTTTACTACTTACCCACTCAGAGAAGTTCCAGCCAGGTTATTATTTTGAAGTTAAAATATCCTCAGATACTAAAGGTTCCAAAAAACTATGCCTCATTCTCAAGAACATTCTCATAATTTAGCCACAAGATTTTTATTAAATATATAGAAGTGCAAAACTTATAAACCTCATAAAAACCTTCCCATTTCTGCTCCCTGCCTATCTGACTTGTCACAGTCCTCTTCATATCACGCAATCACTGATGCTGTTTTACGTAATGGAGCCATGTAGAAGGCAACCTGGATGATTTAAATAATTTTTAAAGCCTCTTTTTAAAGGGAGGAATGCATCCTTTCCTGTCTCTAACTGGTGACCTTCTAAGAAGTAAAATAAGGCAGCCGGCTTCCTTCACTCTTCCGTGTGGCTCAGAAGGAGCACAAGGACCACTGCACAGAATGAAAAGGGGGAATTGCGGGAGGCTGTTTTCTTCAGGTAATGACTTTTTTCTCCCCATTAGCATCTTAACAGTGTATGGATTAAAGATAATTGAGATGCACAGAGTAAGGTCAAGTCAAAACTGCCAATAAAGGGACAGACAACTTGATGAGAGATTATGTGACCGTCCTCAGAAGTGGAAGGGAGAGGTGGCAACCCCTCAAATATCTCCCTGCCAAGACACCTCCCAAAGCCGGAGATGAATCTTCTTGTGCTCTTTTGGAGGGAGAGTTGCTAGCGCCATATAGGTCCCAGATAATTCATTCAATGAGACTATGTGAAACCACTTTTTATTTTCAGAGGTTTTTTTAAAACCTCAAGTGCAAAGGGTCATAAATGTTCTTTGTAAATTATAATTTATTATGTGAATTAAGGTGAAATTCTTGTTATCGTGAGAAGAGTATTTCTGCTTCCTGCTGTTCCCTGAGGGGTTGCTATAGATGAGGAAACGCATCTTTATGTCTCTGCCTTCCCCTCACAGGGACTAGCGAAGGGAGGAAACCCACAAGGAGAATTTGGTCTGGTCCCTCAAAAAAGTGAAACTATAAATTGAAAGCACGCTCCTGGTCTTTGCATAGCTAACTTAGAGTGATTGGAGATAAAGGACAGCACTTTTGAATGACATTGTTATGAGCCGCACTTCATATGTCTAAGTGGGTCCCTTACCATGGACCAACACACGATGGGAAAAGGGAGAAGGAGAGAAGGGAAAGGAACACTGATTCGTAATGTAAAACACCACCCCCTTGGGAAGGGGAAAAATCCTTGAAGACTGTATATACTTTAGGAAAATGTTTCTCTTGTATTGATTTAGTCTGTTTGCCTCTGAGAATTATTATCTGTCCTGGGAGCAATGTGTGCACATGTGTGGGCAGAGGGAGTGGGGTGTTCAGCCCAAGGTTTATCCACATAGGACCAAAAGACCCCAAGAAGAATGAGGCTGTGTCTATTTTCTCATTCCTGGGGAGAGATGTGAAAAGTGACCAGCCTCGGGACGCAATCACCTGTTGTGAACCGTTCTACACAAGCTCCACATGCAGTTGGTCTTGTGAGCAACTCAGGCTTCAAGAAATGCACACTGTTGTGCCTAATTGTGGCCTCTGTTTACTAAGGTGGAAGGAGGATGGATCTAAAGGGAGACTAATCCCTGAAGATGGATATGGGGTTTTTCCAGGGTGAGACCGAAACCCATACTGTGAGGAACAGAGATCGCTCTGAGACATGCACTCATGAGAGGATCCCCGCAAGTGATAGAGTGTATTTTCAGCCCTCTTGCTAGAAACAATCTATTTAGCATCTAATGCTAAGAGTCTCATTCCCAATGCTGTAATTCCCTTTAGTTATCCCCAAATCCTAGTAAAAACTTAGACAACACAATACAATTATATGAGTAGAGTTACATAAAATTAAGGGCCAGGCAATAAGGGAAAGGTGGTCTTCTACACAAGACATCTCTAATGAGACCCGTGTGGCAGTAGCAGCATCTATTGGAAAGAAAACAATGGCCCAAAGTTCCAGGCAGTGAGCAGTAGGAAGTGAGCACAGGCCCAAAGTGACAAGAGCAAGGAGGGACGCATATTTCTACAAAGAAGTAGCCCCCTCATGGGTAATTGCTGAGCAGACGTTGGGGCAAACCCCTCTTTTCACAAATATTCTAGTGCAAGTTTTCCTTTGTTTACATTGTCACTATTTACTATGATTCTAATTATCATCAAACTATTCCATAAATATTTATGGAATTGAACAAATGAAATAATTTATTCCCTCTACAAATATTTACTGTGTGTTAACTCTCAGCATACACAACACTTTCCCAAAAACATGTACATGTAACCTCACATCTGCACACCCACGCATCTATCTTTCCTTACTCAGCCATGTAGAAGTGTGTCTGTACATGCTCATGCATACACACGTGTATATGTAGTCACCTAATGTACACAAGTCTACCTACACAATATACAGAAGGACACACACTCCACATACTTGGAGGTTCAGACACCAGCTCCAGTGAGTGGATCTAAAGCCCCAGACATTAGCCCAGGCAGCAGCTGCAGCAGCAGAACCTTCTGGTTTCCTCAGTGCTGGCTCCCACCGGTTCTCTGCTCTGACTGCAGGAATCCTGACAAAGCAACAGCCCCAGTTGCTCCCCTAACTGATGGACCTGGGCCCTCAGGGGAGGTTCTGAGTAAGAACCTTTGAAGAGTCAGAAATCATTTTTCGGATACCTGGGCTTTAAGCAAAAGATGGCTAGGTTGGTTCCCGTCCCTGTGAGATCTCTGTTTCCTCCTCTGCCTTGTGCTCTCGCCGTATTCCACGTTGCCAGTCCCTTGGCTGGCTGTCGGTGCACACACAGGGGTGCATTTCTCAGAGAGCTGTTATAACACAGAAAGAACCTAAAGGAGATGAAATTGCAAGAGGAAAGATAAAGGCAGGTAAAGACGCCTAGGAAAGAGTGAAAGGAAGATGTAAATAGTAGATGAACAATAAGACCCATTGTCAATGGACATGGAATGGAGACAGAGGATTAAAATACTGAACGATTCAAATCTGAAGATTCAGAATCTAAGTTGACAAATGCTGAGAAAGCAATAGGCGTGTTCTCTGCATTCAGAACCTGGGTCTTGCCAGGGTGGGAGCAGCTCCTTGAAAACTCCAATGAGCAGAGCCAGCTGGATAGAGTAAAAGACATTTAAAAACATAAATAAAAACACAAATTTAAAAGTAAGCACATAAAGAAATTTTGAAAGATATGTGTAGTCAATGGGTTTCATGTTCTCATATCGTAGATATTAAACATCTGCAGATCAGATTGGTATTTGTCTGAAATTTCCTGTTTTTCTGTGGATTTGGGATTTGCACAGGCCCAGTGTCTGTATATACTTGTGCACTGGGAAAACTTGGTAAATGGTAGACCAGAACAATCAACCAGAAATAAAATGGATGGAGTTTTTAAAAGGGAAGAACAAATGACAAAAATTAAGGCTTTCTCTTGAAACATGCAAAAATGAATATATTAAATTTCTGTGTCCTTTTTGGTATTTGTTGTATTTGAGAGAACAGTGACATTTTATAGGTGCAGGCTAATTGTCTCCAGCTCAGTTTCCCTATATTTGGGGAATTTTCACAATGACAAAATCATTCTGTGTTTCTCCGACTCACCCTTCTTTTGTACAACGAAAATATTGGTGACTCCACTGAGGTTATAAATATGATCAATGATGTTATAAATATGATAGTGATAAAATAAATTGTTTTATATTTAAAATGGTCTATGTTCATTATTATATAATTAGCAAATAAAATACTTATCTAAATTTAATTTTTTTTTTGTTTTGGTAAGGAAGATCGTCCCTGAGCTAACAAGCATGCCAGTCTTCCTCTATTTTGTATATGGGACACTGCCACAGTATAGCTTGACAAGTCGTGTGTAGGTCCACGCCCAGGATCCAGACCTGTGAACCCCAGGCTGCCAAAGCAGAGCACACAAACTTAATCACTACACCACTGGGCCAGCCCCTAAATTTAATATATATGTATATATATACTTTTTTAAAGATTTTATTTTTTTCCTTTTTTTCCCCAAAGGCCCCCAGTACATAGTTGTATATTCTTCATTGTGGGTTCTTCTAGTTGTGGCATGTGGTACGCTGCCTCAGCGTGGCTTGATGAGCAGTGCTATGTCCGCTCCCAGGATTCGAACCAACAAAATACTGGGCCGCCTGCAGCGGAGCTCGAGAACTTAACCACTCGGCCATGGGGCCAGCCCCCTAAATTTAATATTTTTAAGGAATAAAAATGAGTATTTTTTTAATTAGTTATCATTGTGGCTTAGCTTAAGATTTTTTTTATGTAATATTTTTAGGACCTTTTTAAAGTACTTGTTACTCATTACTAGAGTTAGCTGGGTCCTAACAATATGACTTGGTCAATATAGCTATGTGATAACTATCTATTGATTTCAGGAAATGTTAGAGGCTGTGTAACACTTTATAAATATTTTTCATATTACAAGCAAAACATTCCAGAATTTATTCCCTATGTTTTAATTCCAAATACTTTATGAAGTCTGGAGTCATGGAGGCCAAGGGAAAAAAATATTCCAGAGTTTACAGAATCAAATACTAGAGAGAGGTCATGTAGGATAATTCCTGAAAAACTCTCTGGATCTGGAAAACAGATCATTAGTATCCTTTCTGGGAGACATTTCAAAGAAATGAAGAGAGCAAGATCGAGGTTGGGGAAGGTTGAGGACTGGGAGGCAGAAAAGTAGAAGGTGAGAGCAAATAAAGAGAACAATTTCTTTTTGTCCGTATCAGTCAGCATAGTCTGGGTTACACTGTGGTAACAAACCATCCCAAAATGTCAGTGGCATGATGTAACACAGATTTTTTTCTCCCTTACGGTACATGTCCAGCATGGGTCAGTAGGAGAATCCACTAATTATACATGAGCCCCCTGACCCTCTGAGCCTGTATCTCAACACGTGCATCCACGTTCTCCACATAGGGACAAGGAAGATGGAATCCCTGTGTGTTTTGTGTCTGCGTTAGAGTAGTCACCTGACTCAGCCTTAGGTGGATGCGTGTGTATTCACATGCGTATCCGTCACCAGATTAGATCTCTTTGAAGGAAAGACAACGGCTTATTTTCAACTTTTTATCATTTCAGTGCCTAGTGAGATGCCTTTCCGACAGCATATGTCTAGGTTTATTTCAATGCAAAGTTGTTGGTTTTTTCTTTTCTTTCCTTCTTTAAGTAATCTCACATAGATTAGGGGCCCAGCTACAGAGCTGACAGATGGTATTGCGTATTATTTCCAGACGTCACAGAATTCGGAATGCCAGAGAGAATTGCCTTCACATAATCAATGGACTGAGTCAAAGCCTTCGTGGGTAAAATTGCGACAGTTGCTTAACTGGTGTGTCCCAGTCCCATCTTCAAATCCACCTACATTCCCAACCCGACTCCAAATTCCCAAGAGTCTAGGTTTATCGCTCTAGAGGGAGACAATCTTTGAATCAGAGACTGTCAGTTCTGGCAGGGCTCTTAAGATACTTCTAATCCTTCCGTTCTCAAGCTTTGTTTCTGAGGCATTTCAGAGCTAAACAGAGACGATCTGCCACTAAAATTAAATGAGTTACCGTAAGGGAGCTTCTCTTACCTGGCAAGCAATAAATTAGATATACACGCATTATCACATTATATCCTATAAACGAACCCATGAGGTCTTTCCCCAGTCCTCTTGGAAGAAAGAAAAGCTACTGAACAGAATTTCTCTATTATAACATTTCCTTGAACAAATTTTCATGAACTTTTAGCTCCTATTGCTTGTCTGCTGGCAGGCAATAAAAGAAAAAAACCCATTTAGTTGATAAATTTCACATCTGATACTAAGTGTCTTTACGCAGCCTGGCAGGCTCACCTTTTACTGTAGATGTGGTGGGGAGACCTAGATTATTTTTATCCTTCTCATATGTGATTTCTCAAAAATATTTTATGTGGTATTCCCATTTGAGATTCAGAAAGATGAATAAATATAGAATATTTTCTCCTAGAAAAATCTTTCCTGTTGGTGTATAGGAATTACAGAAATTTCACTGCACTTGGGAAAAGAGCACCCAAATTTCCTATTGCTTTATTCTCTAAACAAATTTGAGAACACCACTGTGCTTGACACCCTTCACTTATAATGAGGAAAATGACACTTAGAGAGATGAAGGGACTTATTCTAAGTCACACAGTAATTTGGTATCAGACACAAGATTAGAAAACAATGAATTCACTCTCTGAAATCTACATCCAGTCTTCTTCACTCCTACAACACAGAAATGGTTCATCCATGCTAAAGTCCTAGAATTGGGTTTTCTTAGTTATTTTTGACACTGAACATCTATCCTCATTTGAATTCTGAAAAAGCCACCAGGAGGAAAAGTTGCTTGAATAGGACAGAATCTCTCAAGTTACATACTTAGGTTCACAAGGAAAGAAAGCACTCAAGTGGCAGAAAATTCCCATTAGTGCCTGGAAGAAATGTACACAGGATAAACTCATGGATTTTGTTGCTGTTGTTGTTATGTATATATGTGGCTCTAGATCAAGAACTTTCATCACCAACTGGTAGGGTGGAATGCTCACACCAGCAAGACACCCATCACCTACAGCAGGAACTGCAAGTATAAATAGCTAGGATCAGGCATGAGGACGTACAGCAATGGGTCACTTCAGGACAAAGGCCAATATTCAAGGCTTTTCTGATTCATCTAAGTGCCTTAAACAGGGACACCTGGCAATTCAGCACCCATCCCTGACAACAAACATATATATGAACTGAAATATCTAAAGGGAAACAGAAATGATTTCAAACAATCCAGTGATCAAATCCCAGCTGCCTTTGCCAGTTGTGTGAACTTGGGCAAGTTATTTGACTCTGGGAATTTCAATTCTTTGTAATCTGAAGATTATGAGATTTAAATGAGATGCTGTGTGTAAGGCTTTGGCACATGTCAGGTGCTTAGTGATATGGGTCTCTTACTTCCCACCTCCGCTCCAAGGTCCTCATGTCCGTCCTGAGTGTATAATCCCCCTCTGCTGCTCTTATACTGTTACTCTGGAGAAGTCTCATTCTCTGAGTAACACCATTCCTTCTTCCAAGGATCCCTACCTTGGGCCGGCACTGATGCCTCCTTTTATGCTCCTTCCCTTCCAAGCCATCAAGCCAAAGGGGCAATAAACAAAAACCCAACAGAAACTGAAGCCTGACTCAGCAAACCTCAAGCGCTCTTTCCTAGGTGCAAAAGCTAGAATGAAAATGTTTGTTAGAACACCCTTTATTTTTCAAAACTCAGAAAGCTTACCTTCTGAAGCCAGCTAAAAGAGCTGATGAAAAATCAATAGCGTTCGACTGTAAACCTGTCAAAATGATAGTGACAGCAGTACATTAATGGTGGCTCTGGGGCATTGATTCCTCTCCCCTTCTCCATCATTACACATCACCCTCATACTAATAACAGATTCTTTTTTCTAAATTAATCTCCAGACAAGGGAAATCAATAGTATTTGCCATGTGTAAATTTCCTATCCTCTAGAGCCAACAGTTCCCATTGCTTCAGACTTGAAGAGTGGGCCCATCTACAGCACATGCTGCAAGGAGGGATTTCTGACATCTAATGTGTGGTGATTCTCCTTGGAGCAAGGGCTGTACCAATACAAGCAAATAACAAATAACAATAAAGAAGGAAACTCCATGAACACGAAATGATGGAATTATGCTTTTCATGTAAAAAGAGATTTTGAAGAGGCAAAGAGGCCAGTCAACGAAAGTCTAGTATCATTTCCTGACATAAAAAATGACATGGTGAGCTTTATCCTCCTCCTTAAGAGCCACAGAATTAGCCAAATATTAAATCTGGAAGGGACGTGAGAGAATATCTAGTTCTCTGAGTTCCATCTTTGGAGTGTGCTTTGAAAATAGATACTCATTTTGCCCCAATGATTGCATCTCTTTTTAAACACAAGATTGAATTATTTTTTACTTGAAATGACACTAAAGAAAAATGTGAGATTTTATAAAAGAAATAGAAATGACGTAGTTTTAAAGCATTTGAAAAACACTAATCTAGCTCAGCTTCCCTCAGCCTAACAGTTGGGAAGCTGAGCCCAGTGAAGTGTGAGTCCTGAAGTTCACACTGAACGTGAGTGACAATTGTTTTGTTATAATGGCAGGAATTATTATAATAATAGCTATAATTTACTGAGCATTTACTTCTATGACCAGTCTGGGTAGACACTTTACATAAGTATTTCTAATCCTCAGAGAAATCCCAAATGGGAGTTCTGTTATAACCACTTTAAAGCTAAAGAAATGAGGCTCAGAAATGTTAAATAATTTACCCAACATCACACAGCAAATGATCAGAGGATCTGGGCTTTGAAGCCTAGTCTGTTTAGCTCCAGGTCTCCTTTCGTTTTTTAAGAACCACGCTGACTTTGTAGATACTTATGGGAACCATGGGTCTGTACTGCACTCAGGACCAAGGATTACCTAAAGATGGTCTTACCTTGAGACAAGACATGGATATATATGGAGGTAAGTAATACCAGAGGGCATAAATATTTAGTTGCTCAGTAAGTGTGGAATCAGGATAGGTTGGAGTCGCAGGAAACGTTTTAGGAAAGATTGGAGAGTTTGGGATAGGAGGAAAGAAGGGGGGAATATTTCAAATAGAAGTGGGTAATCCAAACCACAGAAATAGGAACAATGAGACATGGTGGGGGATTATAAGGAAATTCTGGAACCATCAGGTTCATATAACAGAACTAGGGTAAATAGGATGGAAGAAGAGGGGGTATTGCATTGGGAAGGAGGCCATCTGTTCAGCTAAGAGTCACAATGTAGGAGAAGGATGTGGAAGAGGGGATGAAAGGTTAAGAGAAAAAGCAGGAGAGGTCCCCAGAAGGTTATTTCAATGGCCTCGATATCACCCTACAAGGACTTAGACTCCAGGGGCTAAAAAAGAAGGACAAATGGGAAAGACATTGAGGAAAAAAACTTGGATAAAATCAGGAAAGAGCAGGGATTGGAGGACAAAGGAAAGGCAACAGTTGTAGACATTTCACATTGATGTTCATGGAATGAGGATTACTGTAGAAATATTAGCAAAATAATAGTAACATTGTAAAGTATATGAGACCCCCTAATTTGCATAGCGGTTTTCTATTAACAAGTTTCTTTCACATACATCTCTTGGAATGTTTCTCAAAGATTAGCAAATTAGATGTTACTCTCATCATTCTAAAATAAGCATTCAGGAGCCCAAAGAGTTTAAGTGACTTGCCCAAGGCTATTGATCTTTTGGTTTGAAATCTCTGAGAGAATTCAAGTAATTGCTGTGGCGAAATGTTAAGTGTAAGGTAACAGCAGAGTGGAACATCTAAGGATCTGAAGAAGGAACAAGAGGCACTAGGCATCTTCTGCCCAGAGGAGATGATGTCCATACAGGATCACACGTCTTGTCTTGAGAATTGGGTCCATTGCATTACGTCTCCTCCCTTGGACTTGTACAGTGACCTCCTAACAGCTCTCCCTGGCTCCACCCCTGGCCCCTTCTCCCACTGTCAATACAGTAGTCAAAATGAGCCTACCTCACACTTGTCAGAATGGCTATATCCAAAAGATAATGACAAGCATTGGCAAGGGTGTGGAGAAAAGGGAACCCACGTACACTGTTGGTGGGAAGGTAAACTGGTATAGCCACTGTGGAAAACAGTATGGAGTTTCCTCAAAAAATTAAATATTGAATTACCATACAATCCAACAATTCTACTCCTGGATATTTATCTGAAGAAAACAGAAACACTAGTTCAAAGAGATATATGCACCTCTATGTTCATTGCAGCATTATTTACAATAGCCAAGAAACGGAAGCAACCTAAGGGTCCCTGACAGATGAATGGATAGAGAGGATGTGGGATATATATACACATATGCATACACACACACACAATAGAAGATTACTCAGCCCTAAAAAAGAATGAAATCTTGCCAAAACTTAGAAGATACTACGGTAAGTGAAATGTCAGACAGAGAAAGACAAATACCATATGATTTCACTTATTTGTGGAATCTAAAAACAAAACAAAGCAAATGAACAAACAAAACAAAACAGAAACAGACTCACAGATACAGGAAACAAACCAGTGCTTACCAGAAGGGGGACAAGCTGGGGGCGGGCAAAATAGGTGAAGAGGATTAAGATGTACAAACTTCCAGTTGTAAAATAAATAAGTCATGGGTATGTAAGGTACACCATAGGGAATATATAGGGAATATAGCCAATAATAACGTGATAACTTCGTATGGCAACAAATGGTAACTAGACTTATAGTTATCATTTTATAATGTATATAAATAGCAAATCACCATGATGTACACCTGAAACTAATAGGCTATTGTATGTCAATTATACTGCAGTAAAAACAACAACAAAATGAGCTTGCTGAAATATGTCAGGTCACATCAGTCGCCTTCTCCAAATTTCCACCAGCTTCCCTCTGAGTAAAGCGCAAAGTCCAAGGTCAGCATGTGGTCTGCCTGTGATCCCTCTGACCTCATCTCCATTGCTCCCCACTGTGCTCACTCCAGCCTGTAACTGGTCTCCTTGCTGTGACTCAAACCCCTAGGCTGGTCCCTACCTCAGGGCGTTGCTCTGGCTCTTCCTTCTGCCAAGAGCAGTTTCCCCTGGATGGGCACCAGCCCATCTCTTCATCTCCTTAAGTTCTCACCTTATGAGCACTTCCCTGGTTGCTCTCTTTAAAATGACACCCCTGCTACTGTTATCAGCTTTATTTTTCTCCAAAGAACTTATCTCCATCTTATATACTCTACATTATATGTATTTGTTTGTTGTCTGAGACCCAATTCTAGAATATTCCCTCAGTGAAACCCAGTTTTTGTCTTTTTTTTCCACAGCTATATCCCCAGTGCCTAGAAGAGGTTTTTGCATATAGTAGAAACCTCAAAAAACATTCATTGAATGACTCAATGGATGGATTCTACAGTATGTATGGTTGTTTTGTTTGTTTGTTTTAATATCTGATTCATATAAGTCTTGAGTGGCCACAAGGGCCCATTTCTTTGTCGCTACGTCACCAATTGGCACTTAATGACCTGCCAGGGGCTGGTCACTGTAACTCCTAAACTTAACCCACTTCAGGCTCCTCTTTCACCTACAGTACGTGGCATCTGGGGTGAAGCAGAACTCGGAGAAGGGGGTCTTACCGTTTCTTCACACTCAGATTTAGTCATCTACTAGCTGTGTTAACCCAAGCATTTAACCTCCCCAAATCTCAGAGCCCATATTAGTAAAATGAAGATAATCATAGCTGCCTAACGGACTTGACAATTGAATGGTTTCATGCTTAGATGTAATGACAGAAATGATACTTAAAATTAGTATAACCTATGGGGGCTGTACTTTAAATCAAACAAACACATAAGATGTCTTTTAAGCCCAAACTCTCAATTGTGTAATTGCTATCCACGCAGCAGAACTTAGTCTGGATCTTGGACTCAGGCTGGAAATTGATACTCTGCATTCCTGCAGAAAATGAAATTCTATGACAGAGGATCTTGCCCAGACTTTCTAAATTGGGCCTTCATTTGATTTGAAAGCTAAGAATTTCTAAGACGGCACTACCATACACAAACACAAGCATAAAAGGTCCATTAAGTCAGATAGCAAGATTTGGTAATCATTTACGCTCCTGAATTATCAAATGCTTCCAAAAGCTTCGCTGTTTAGACCCTCTCCAGAAAGCCTGCTTTCATCGAACATTTACCAAAGGGTGAACTGCCCTGTTTTAGGCTCCCGGACATCCGGGAAGGACAAGTTAAAGCATTTTTCGCTTGTTTTTCTTTGTTTTTGTTTTTTCCAGATAACTCAGGGAAAACCCTTTGGGCTGAAGATAGCTGGAATCAAATCACTTTTCGTGTTGCATTGTGATTATCTGCTTATATGTTTTATGCATCTATTTCCTCCAACAGACTACGTATTCCTTAAGAAAAGGACTTGTATTTTCCATCTTTGTAAATTTTGTCTTTAATTGTGATTAGCATATTATAGGTGCTCAAAAAATATTTGAGGAAGAAAAGGAGAGAAGGAAGGAAAGGGGGAAGAGAGAACAAGAGGAAGAGAGGAAGGAAGGGAAGGCAGAAGGGAGGGAGAAAGAAGGAAGGGAAACTAGAAAAAGAGGATTCTACTTAAAATTTTAGGGGCTGGCCCCGTGGCCGAGTGGTTAAGTTCACGCGCTCTGCTGCAAGCCGCCCAGTGTTTCGTTGGTTCGAATCCTGGGCGCGGACATGGCACTGCTCATCAAACCACGCTGAGGCAGCGTCCCACATGCCACAACTAGAAGAATCCACAACGAAGAATATACAACTATGTACCGGGGGGTGTTGGGGAGAAAAAGGAAATAATAAAATCTTTAAAAAAAAAAAAATTTTAACTTAGCCATCTTGGAAAGAAAAATTTCATAGGATACTTTTTATACTTGTACCTTATACATGCACTTTGGAAAATCTACCACAGACAAAATGAAAAATATTCTTTGCCATGCCCCCCTCTGCTGAGATTGAAATGATGTTGCTAACAGTTAGAAGACATATTTTGAATTAGGAGGCTCCCTTGGCATTCCACGAGATTTCCATCTCTCATTTGAACTGACATCAATAACATTGAGGCGTCTGTCCCTGTAGTGTCTTTACAATCTAGCACTTGTAAAAATGAGACTTTCCAGCTCATTAATTTGCTTACACAAATAGAGCCCAGAACCAGTTAATCCTGAAAAGCGACTACTCTATTTTCATCTTGTAATGACTGTTTCATGCCTGGACTTGAGCCTAAGCCAGCTAGAGATGCCTCTCTTCCCACCTGGGCTGCTCGTGAGAATCTGCAGAAAGAAATCTAAAACAGTGTGACAGGTCCTGGTCATTTCTTTTCCTGAAAATGGAAGAAGACATCATTATTCAGTCTGAAGGCAAGGCCACAGCGGCCAGGTCAACATGGTTATTAATCAACATGGGACAGTAGCAAAATGCTTTAGATGACATTCCTGAGAGTCATAATCAGATTGGAGCCCCACATTAGACTTCCACAAGACTTTTCTGAAGGTACTTTATAGAGTACTCTTTTCTTAAAGGTATATGCCTAACAGCTATCTTGGCAAGAAAAATCTACCATTGTTTAAATATGTTTAATACCCTTATTCTTTAAAATGCAAAGATGCAAAGAGCAGAGAATTTGTTGGCAATCATTGCAAGCTTACTCTTTCATTCTCACTCTTAATACTTGTTACCTCTCTACTTCCTGCAGCATGAATCCCAGAGTTCACCCTCCTTAGTATGATATTCATCGTTCTAAGGATTTCACCCCCAACCCAGTCTTGTCCCCTCCTCTTCCACTTCCTAAATCTCATGGAAGAACCACACCAGGCTGCATGCTGTCCCCAATGTCCACCTTCTACTTAAAAAACTCCAGTCTTTGATTGGGGCATCTTTGTCCATCATAATGGCCATCCCCATTTTTATCTGTCAAACCCAGGTCAAAAGTCTTCCATGGTCCTAGGATAAGAAAGAAAATTAATTTCTACATCTCCCATTGTCCCATAGCGCTCTGCATTTCTCCTCAACTCACGCTTCTTCTTCCTGAGCTAATCATTCATTAATCAGAAGTTTTCTTAAAACAGGATTTTCCACATCCAGTCCGATAATTAAACAGCAAATTGACTCTGAATAAACTCCTAGTCACTTTTTTGTGACTAAACTTACTGGAAAATGTGACTCTACCTGACTAATCAGCCTAGATTACTGTGACTCAGAACTGGCAGTTCCCCCAACTCCCAAAACCCTGATCTCCCAGGTGGAGCCAAGGCATATGTTGATAGAAATGTTTTTAATACATTAGAAATCTCAATTTCTGAAAACTATTGGGACAATTAGTTACCTTACATCCAATACATATAGCTCAGACATCTTACAGGGAATAGATAAAAATAAAATAATCCTAAAATTAACTTCCCAAGACAGGAGGGACACCCTCCTCTCCCCCAGCCTCTGTGCCTTTTGCATGCCACCATTCTGAGCCTTGTGTTTATGGGGCCAACTCCCCATGACAGCGTGAGCTGAGCAGTCCCTGGAATGGTTGGAATTACATATATTGAGCTTGTACTATTTTCCAGGAACTGAACAAGAATTATCATACTGAGTCCTTACAATTCCACTAAAGAAATAAAAGTAGACAAGATAAAGGATTTATCCAAGATCAGACATCCAGGAAATAGCTGAACCAGTATTCAAACCCTCATCTTCCTGAATCAAGAGCACAAACACTTTACTCTACATCCTACTGTCCACTTACTTCTAACTCCTTTGCGCTCTTAGACAAACCATTACTTTAAATGTCTCATTTTCCACACTGGTAACATAAGAGGTTTGGGACCAGCTGTTCTCTAATGTCTCATTCAGTTCTGATATTCTATAATCTTATCAACCAAAATTAAGGAACATTTGCTTTTGAGCCAGCCTCTATGACAGGGGATGAAATAGTTACCCATTTATGGATTCCTCTCATACCAACCAAATAGTCTGTTTGGCAATGTAAAATCTTGAACTTTCTTCCTGAAAGCCTTTAGATTTCTTTTACAAAAGCCCAAGAAGGGGAGGCAATGATTTCTGTCACTTGCCTCTAAAAAGAACTCTGTGTGACAGAAACAAAAGCATCTCAACAGAATAAGATGCTACACCAAGCCACTCTCCCACTCCCATGAAGGTAGACACTTTCCACAGAAAGAATCCACACCTTATATCTAATAATCTTTGAAAAGATTATCCTTGATGCACAGTTGTCTAGACAAATCCACAAGCGTGGAATAAAAACAAAATCATTTCCACCAATAACCTTGGCAAGTGAGTAAATAATTGGATGAGTAATTCAAGTGAAGTAACTAACAATTGAGCATCTACTATACACAAAACATTGTGCTGCATTGTAAGATATGGGCAAGGGGAAAAGAAAAGAAAATGGGTATGAGTCGGGCAGGTAGAAAGAACTGGAAAATAGGACCTAGTCCCAGGAAGCAGCATAGTCCAGGAAACTTCTTGTCCTCTTGGGCCCAAGATTCTCCTCCCCAGTGCAGAGACAGTGGAGAAGACCTGATGGAGGAGAGTTAGGGCAGGGCATCTGCTGGAGGACACTACCACATCCCTCCCCACTGGAGACATACCTATTGGTCTGGCCTGGAGAAATCACTTCTGACCCCTCAGGCAGAAGTAGCAGGGACCGAGGGATCCCCAGTGTCACCTGTTGACACAAGTAGATCAAAATAACACTGCACAGATTTTGAAAATTAAACTGCCATTGGGCCCATAGCATAAAACTAGACCAAAACTCACAAGCTAAACCTAGTCATGATGATTACCTATGAAAATAACATATTTAAATAGGACCCAGACTCCCCAAACATGATAAACAGAATGTCCAGAATACAATAAAAAGTCATCCATCATATAATAAACAAGAAAATCACAATTTGAATGGAAAAAGTTAACCAACTGACACTAACACCAAGATGTATCAGATGTTGGAGTTATCTGACAAAGATTTTAATACTATACTAAGAACTGAATTGTGCCTACCTCAAATTGATATGTTGAAGCCATAACCCCCAATATGTCTATTTAGAGACAGGGCCTTCACAGAAGCAATCAAAGGTAAGAAAGATCATAAGGGTAGGATCCTGATCCAATAGGATTAGTGTCCTCCTAAGAAAAGAGAGCAGAAAGCCTGCTCACTCTCTCTCTCTCTCTCTCTGCCATGTGAGGAGACAGTGAGAAGGCAGCCATCTGCAAGCCAGGAAGAGGGCTCTACCAGAAACTGAATCAGCTGGCACCTTGAACTTGAATTTCCCAGCCTCCAGAAGTATGAGAAAATTAATTTCTGTCACTTACGTCACCCAGTCCAATATTTTGTTCTGAAAGCCCAAGCAGACTAAGACAAGCAGTCATCATAAAAATGCTTCAACAATATATTAAAAATTCTCTTGAAAGAAATGAAACAGTGAAAAATCTTGGGAGAGACAAAGAATTATATAAACAATTAGACAAAAATTATAAACTGAAAATACAAAAACAGAAACTTTAAAAATCAAATGGGTTCAATAGTAGAACGGAGAGGACAGAGTATGATGGCTTTAGTAAACCTGAGGACAGGACAGCAGAATTCACCCAATCTGAACAACAGGGAGGAACTAAACTGAAAAACAAAAAACCCAACAGTCTTGAGGATGAGTGGGGCAATATAAAAAGATTCAAGATTTGTATCATCAGAGCCCCAGAAGGACTGGAGAAAGAGTGGAGTAGAAACAGTATTAGGAAAAACAATGGTTGAAAACTTCCCAAATTTGGTAAAGACATACTCCTACACATTCAAGAAGTTATGCAAACACTAAAGAGAATAAAGTCAAAGAAATCCATGCCAAGATACATCATAATCGCACTTTTGAAAACTAAAGACAAACGAAAAGTCTTGAATCAGATAAGTGACACACTACTGATAGGAGAACACCAATTCAAATAACAGGGGATTTCTCATCTGAACCAGAAGTAAGTAACACAATATTTTTCAAGTGCTGAGAGAAAAGAACTGTCAACCATGAATTCTATATCTGGAGAAACTGTCCTTCAGAAATGAATGGGAAATATAAACATTCTCAGATAAAGAGAAACTAAAAGAATTTGTTACTAGTATATCCACTCTTAAGAGTGGCTAAAAGAAGTTCTTCAAATAGAAAGGAAATGATAAAATAAAGAATCGTAGTATATTAGAAAGGAAGAAGGAACAACAGAAAGATCATAAATATGGGTAAGGGCAAGAGAATATCCTTATCCTCATGAGCTTTATAAATCTTATCTGATGATTAGAGTAAACAATAATAACATCATCTGACACCCAAGGCAATGATATTTAAATGTATATGAGATAAAGAGTCTAAATGAAAGTGAATTTTCCACATTTCACTCAAAGCAGTCAAACGTTGATACCAGTAGACTGTTACGAGTCACATGCATATGCTGTAATACACAGAGCAAATACTATGAAAACCATACAAAAAGATATACTCAAAAACACAATAATAAAATAAAAAAGGAATCCTAACGTATTTTCAAGGATCTCACAAGAAGGCAAGCGAAGAGAAACATAATAATAATAACCAGAGGAAAGAAATTAAAAAAATAAAATGGCAGACAAGCACTGGCATATTGATAATTATCTTAAACATCCAAATGCACTGATCAAAAGACAGAGATTGACAGAGTAGATAAAAATACAAAACCCTTGGGGCTGGCCCGGTGGCCGAGTGATTAAGTTCTCGAGCTCCACTGCAGGCAGCCCAGTGTTTCGTTGGTTCGAATCCTGGGCATGGACATGGCACCACTCATCAAACCACGCTGAGGCAGCATCCCACATGCCACAACTAGAAGGACCCCCAACGAAGAATATACAACTATGTACCGGGGGGCTTTGGGGAGAAAAAGGAAAATAATAAAATCTTTAAAAAAAAATACAAAACCCAAGTATATGTTTCTTAAAAGAAATTCACTTCAAATTCAATGACATTTGTAGACTGAAAGTGAAAGGACAGAAAACAATGTGCCATGAAAAGATTAATTTAAAATAAAGCAGGAGTGGCTATAATATTACCTGATAAAGTAGACATTGGAGCAAAGAAAATTACTAAAAGCAAAGAGAGACACTACATAATGATAAAAGGGTAAATATACCAGGAAAACATAATACTCCTAAATGTGTACACACCAAACAATAGAGTCTCAAATTAAATGAAAGGAAGACTGAGAGAGCTAAAAGGAGAAATAAGCAAATCTACGATTATATTGAGGACTTCAACACCTCCTCTAGGCAAATGTGGGAACTAGTAGCTGAAAATCAGCAAGACAGTAGATCTGAACAACAAAATCAAACAACAGGACATCTGACTGATATATAGAGAGAAAACATTCCACCCAGTAACAGCAGATTACACTTCTTTTTCAAGCACCCATGGAACATTCACCAAGACAGACCATATCCTGGGCTATAAAACAAACCTCAACAAATTTAAAAGAGTTGAAATTACACAGAATATGTTCTCTGACCGTATAGAAATCAATATCAGAAAGACAAGAGGAAAATCTCTAAACACATGTGAATTAAACAATACGCTTCTGAATAATACATGAGTGAAAGAAAGTCTCAAAGAAATTTTAAAAATGCATAGAACGGGATGAAAACAAAAATGCACATGGTCAAAACTGTGGGATGCAGCTAAATCAGTACTGAGAGGGAAATTTATAGCACTAAATGCTTACATTAGAAATGAAAAAAGATCTCAAGTTAATAAACAAGCTTTCTCCTCAAGAAACTAGAAAAAGAAGAGCAAAATAAACTCAAATTGAGCAGAATGAAAAATAATAATGAAAAAGTAGCTATCAGTGGAATTCAAAAAAGAAAATAGAAATTAGAGAAAACAAAAAGCCCAATCTTTGAAAAAATTAATAAAATTTGTATGTCTCTAGCCAGGGTGTATGCATATGCCCAAACTCATCAAATTGTGTACATTGAATAGGTGCAGTTTTTTGTATATTAATTATACCTCAATAAAGCTGTTAAATAATAAAGTACATATATGGTCTTATTACTAAAAAGAGAGAAAGACAACACAAATCGATAATATCAGAAATTAAATAGGGACTCTATACATTTTGCAGCCATTAAAAGGAAATACTATGAACAATTTTACACTCACAAATTTGCCAACTTAGAAGAAATGGACCAATTCTTCCAAAACCACAAATTACCAAAACTCAACTCAGATGAAACAGACAACCAGAATAGGAAATCATCAAAGAAATTGAATTTGTGATTTATAATATCCACAAACAAACCTCCACGCCCAGATGGTTTCACTGGAGAATTATAATGAATATCTAAAGAACAATTAACATCAATTTTATACAATCTCTTTCCAAAAATAAAAGAGGAAGAAACATTTCCCAACTCATCTATGAGGCCAGTATTACTCTGATACCAAAACCATACAAAGACAGTACTACATAAACAAAACAAAACAAAAACAAAAAAATACAGACCACTCTCTCTCATAAAAAATTCTCAATAAAATATTAGCAAGTCAAATGTAACAATGTAGAAAAAGAGTTATACACCATGACTAAGTGGTCTTCATTCTACCATAGCAACAAGCTAAAGAAGAAAAATCATATGAATTGATGCACATAAATATCCTCAATTGATTTTTGACAAACGTGTAAAACCAATTAAATGAAGGAATACTCTCACCTTATACAAAAAAGTAACCCCAAACGGATTGTACTCTTAAATGTAAAACATAAAACTATACAGTAATCCCCCTTTATCCTCAGTTTTGTTTTCCATGGTTTCAGTGACCTGAGGCCAACAGGGTCCGAAAATATTAAATGGAAAATTCCAGAAATAAACAATTCACGAGACTTAAATTGTGTTTCATTCTGAGTAGTGTGATGAAATCTTGCACCATCCAACTCTGTCCTGCCCAGGACACGAATCATCCCTTTGTCTAGCATCTCCACGCTGTTTACGCTACCCACTCATTAGTCACTTAGTAGCTGTTTCTGTTATCAGATCAACAGCCTTGGTATCTCATGCTTGTGTTGAAGTAACCCTTATTTTACTTAATAATGGCCCCAATGCACAAGAGCAGTGATATTGGCAAGTTGGATATGCCAAAGAGAGCCATGTGAAGCACTTCCTTTAAGTAAAAAAACATGGCATATATAGGCTTCAGTACTATCCACTGTTTCAGGCATCCAGTGGGAGTCTTGGAACGTATCCCCCCACAGATAAGGGGGAACTACAGTATAACTTTTAGAAAAGAACGTTTTTGGATCTGGGACTAGGCAAAGAGTACTTAGTCTTGACATCAAAAAGCATAACGCATAAAAAAAACTGATAAATTGAACTTCATCAAACTTTTAAACTTTTACTCTGTGAGTGGTCATTTGAAGATAATGAAAAAATAAACTGCAGACTGAGAGAAAGTATTTGAAAGCTACATATCCAACAAAAGACTAAAATCTAAATATATAAAGAACGCTCAAAACTCAATAGTATAAAAGAAACAAGCAATCCAATTAGAAAATGGGCAATAGACATGAACAAACATTTCACCAGAGAGGATATAAGATGGCAAATAACCACACGAAAAGATGCTCGTCACCAGCCGTAAGGGAAATGGACAGTAAAACCACAATGAAATATTACCACACCTATCAGAATGGCTAAAATAAAAACTAGTGGCAGTACCAATGTTGGTTAAAATATGGATAAAGTAGATTACTCATACATGACTAATCAAATGTAAAATGCCACAACCACTCTGGAAAACTGTTTGGCAGTCTCTTAAAAAAATAAACATTCACTAACACAGGGGCCAGCAATTGTACCCTTGGGCAATTATCTCAGAGAACTGAAAACTTCTGCTCACACAAAAACCTGTACACAAATATTCATAGCAACTTTATTTATAACAGCCCAAAACTGGAATCAGCCCAAATATCCTTCAACATGTGTTAGACAAAATTGATAAGCCTTTAGCCAGATTGGTCAGAGAAAAAAGAAGACACAAATTACCAATGTCAGGAATGACAGAGATGACATCACTACAGATCTGAAAATGACAGAGAATATTATAAACAACTTTATGCCAATAATCCTGGTCACCTAGAGGAGTGGGCAGTAGTCTGAAATACATAAGCTACCAAATCTCATCCGAGAACAAGTAGATAAAGCAAACAGCCCTGTGTTTATTATTTTTCTGAACTTGTAACTAAAAACTTCCCCACAGAGAAAACTCCAGGCCCCAGATGGATTCACCAGGGAATTCCACCACATGTTTAAGGAAGAAATAGAATCAATTCTACACAAACTGTTCCAGAAAATTGAAGAGGAAGGAGTACCCCATAACTCTTTCGCAGAGGCTAGCATTATTCTGATAGCAAAAATAGACAGTTATCACAAAACAACAATTACAGACCAACAGCAGTCAAGCATACAGATGAAACAGTCTAAAAGAATTTTAACAAACTGAATCTGACAATATATTTATTTATATGTATTTTTAAAAATACAGCATGAACAAGTGGGGTTTATCCTAGGAATGTAATGTTGATTTAATAGTCAAATATCAATCAACATAATTTACTGTATTAACAGACTGAAAAATAAAACGATACTATCATTGCAACAGATTCAGAAAAATACATATATATATATACATATAGTTCAGTCTTTTTTGACATCCAATCAGACAGCATAGCAGTTAGAAGCATAGACAGCATAGACAGTTAGAAGACATCTGTCTTCTAACAGAATTTTTAGACCACTTACATTTATGTTCTCATTGATACAGTTGGATATAGATCTTCCACCTTGGAATTTGTTTTCAGTTAAACAATCTTATTTGTTCCTTGTTTCCTGTTTCCTTTTTTCTGCCTCCTTTTGGACTGAGTTTTTTATGATTCCATACTACATCCTTTATTGGCTGATTAGATAAAACTCTTTGTTGTCTTATTTAGAGCTTGATTTAAGGGATAGAGTAGACACCTTCAACTTATCACTGTCTGCCTACAAATTGAGAGACTTCACTCTATTTAAGAACCTTATAAACTTATACTTTCATTTCTCCTCTTCTGTTGTCATACATTTTACTTCCACATATTTTACAAACTCCATATTACATTGTTATTATTTTTTGCTTTAAACAGTTGATTCTAAGAGATTTAAATTAGAAGATAAAAGTATTTATTTTTACCCACCTACCATTTGCAGTGATCTTCATTCTGTTGTGCAGATCCAGACTTTCATTTGGTATCATTTTTATTGTGATTGAAGTACTTCCCTTAACATCTTTTGTAGTGCAGTCTCAGGGGTAAATTATTTTAGCTTTTGTATGGATGGAAAAAGTACTTTCCTTTCTTTTTTGAAAGATATTTTCACTGGGTATAGAATTCTATCCTGATAATTTTTTTCTTTCAGTACTTCTAGCATGCCTTGTTTCTGACAATAAGTCTACTGTCATCCTTATCTTTATTCCTCCGTATATAACATGCTCAAACCCCTGATCCCCAAAACCTACTGTCTTTAAAATATTCTCTTTAATGCTGGTTTGAATTGGTTTCACTATAATTTCTCTTCCTTGTTTTCTTTGGGGGGTGGGGAGGAAGGCTTGGATTTTTTTTTTTTTCCTGATTATAGTTTTCTCTCACCTCCTTTCTTGTCCTTCAGCAAATCCAATTACATGTATATTAGGTTACTGAAAGTTACTCCCCAGCTCTGATCTTTTTTTTTCAACCTTTGTTTCATTTTGAATTCTTTCTGTTATTTGAATTATTACTTTAAGTTCACCCATCCTTTCTTCTGCAACGTTTAGTCACACTTTTCCAGCTGAGGTCAAACAAGGTGATGCTCCGCCTTCTTGTTTCAGTTCTCATACTATAAATGAGTGTCCTTCTCAGAGTTTATTTAGCGCCACATTTTCCACATTTTTGTGCTTTTTTTTTTTTTTTAAAGATTTTATTTTTTCCTTTTTCTCCCCAAAGCCCCCTGGTACATAGCTGTATATTCTTCGATGTGGGTCCTTCTAGTTGTGGCATGTGGGACGCTGCCCCAGCGTGGTCTGATGAGCAGTGTCATGCCCGCGCCCAGGATTCGAACCAACGAAACACTGGGCCGCCTGCAGCGGAGCGCGCGAACCTAACCGCTCGGCCACGGGGCCAGCCCCCACATTTTTGTGCTTTTTACTGGTGTTTTTGCTGTTTAAAATACCCACCAAGCATACTGCTGAATTGCAGTCTAGTGTTCCTGAGCACAAGAAGGCTGTGATGTGCTTACAGAGAAAACACGTTATACAAGTTTTTTTCAGGCTTGAGTTATAGGGCTGTTGGCCATGAGTTCAACGTTAATGAATCAACAATATATATTAAATAAGATATCTTTACACAGCAACACACAGAAAACAAGGTTATATATCAATTGTCAACAAAAATATTGTGACCAGAGACTCACGGGAACCTAAGCCTGTATTTCCCTTAGAAACAATGGTTCAGTATTTGCTAATTCAACATTCAGGGTGACTTTATAGAAGATAACTACAGTGAATAATGAGAATCAACTATATATTAGCTCTGATGTAAAATAGATCAATATCCATGCTCCCATAGAGGTTTCCTGTGCTGTGTTCAGTCTGGTGAAGGGAACGAATAATTCAAGCTAAGTGGATGTAATCGTGTTAGTGAGGAGTTGGGAAGGTTAAGTAGCTAGAAAGAAGAATGGGCTTGAAGGGCATCCAGAATTATGAATTTACTGCCTGCATCATTGTTTCCCCAAACAGAATGAATTTGTTGATCAGAGAAGAAAGTAATTCTCTTAAGCTTTCCTCACAGGTTTTGCCTGAAACACAAATCCCTTCACAGCTCCCTCACTCAATAAATAATCACTCCACACCTATGATGTGCCAGGCCTTGTGCTCAGACTTGAGGTTAGGAACTAAGAAGACTGAGTCTTTGTCCTCCACAGGATTGGAATAAGATGGGAGAAAGCAGTGAGAAATCTCAGTGCTGCATGATAAACGCTGGGACAGACTCATCCCAGGATGTCATAGAAGGACAGAGAAGATCCCCTTAGACAGCTTGGGGTGAGGTCCTTGGGGCATGTTGGAGGGAATGAAATTTAAGCTGAGTCTTGGAGGTTAAATAAGAGTTTTTCAAGGGACTGGCAGTTGGAGAAGCAGCATATCAAAGACCCTTGGGAGACCTAGGGAGAGATGAAAGAGGGGAGGCTAGAGAGAAAAGCAAGTGAGATCATCAAAGACCTTATATGTCAGGCTAAGGAGTTTGGGCTTTATTCTGTAGGCAAACCAGAGCCAAAAAAAAGTTTTAAGTAGGGAAGTGACATGGCCAGGTTTGCACTTTTGAATGGCCCTTCTAGTTGCTGTGTGGAAAATGGATTTGATGGGAAGCAATCCTGGAGGCAAGAAGATGAATAAGGAGGTCAAGCAGTAATCAAAAGGTGAAATAAGAGTGGTCTGGACCAAATTCCCATCTATTCGCCAGCGCTTCAGCCACATCAACCACCTACTACACCCATACAGAGAATTTCTCTCCTGCCTTTGTGCTTTGGCATGCCACTTTTCCCTAGCCTGCAATTTTATTTCCTGCTTTTGTCTGTTTGGAAAGCTCCCATTCATCCTTAAGTGCATCTCTACTTGCATGCCTTCGCCCATACCCTCACGCAGAGTCAGTCTGTCCTTAATCTCTCTTTTCATAGCTCACTTCTCCTATAACACCCTTCAAAATTGATAAGTGCTTGTTAATCTACTGCGTAAGACCTCAACTAGATTGAGATCTGCTTGAGAGCAAAGATTACGTCCTGCACGTCCCCCACGTAGATGAACACCTGTGTTGCTACATGCTGTAGATCAGTGGCCCTCAAACTTAAGAGTGCATCAGAATCTCCTGGGGAGCTTGTTAAAACACAGATGGATGTTCTCCAGAGTTTCCGATTCAAAAGGTCTAAGATGGGCCCTGAGAATTTCATTTCTAACAAATTCCCCGGTGGTGCTGATGCTGGTCCAAGGACTGCATTTTGAAAACCACTGCTCTGGAGCTCCAGACTGTGGACTTCCTACATCACGAAGTGTGTCACGAGCTTCCCATCCCGTGTGTCATGAGATTCCACCATGTGCATGCGTCTCTATGTATGTGTGTGCACGTGTGTAGAAGCGTTGAGCAGGAATTCACATGCTTTCCCTTATTTCCTACAAATGTTTCAACATATCTATCCTTGGGAATAAAGATTCTTAGGCATAAATTGTCATGTTTTATCACTTTAGGTCATTATATTTTAAAAGAGCTGGTGCATAACCTTCTACCACACACTCACCTATGCTCTAGCCACACAGACCACTCTGAGTTTCCCACCCACTGGTATATGCCCTAGAATTATTTTCCTCCATTTTCTCCATTGCAAATATAACTAATCATACACACACACAAAAATCTATTTTTAGACAAAATAATCAATGAAATGTATCATTCATTTTTAAAATCTGAACTATTGTCCCTGTCCTTGTTACTAAAATGTGCAAAGACTGACAATCTAAGGGGAATAAGAAGTCAGAAGGAAGGAATGGACTTCTCTACACAATGACTCCTAAATGACCAAGAAGCATCTCAATTTGGGGGGTTTTTTTTTGGTCCACATGAGCCAGTGCTGATCATTCCATCACATCCCCAAAGCAGCTTTTCTTTAGAACATCTATTCCATTTCATTTTCAGTTAGGCGTCAGACCTCCCTGGGGTTACATGTTCCACTCAGTTCATTTATTTTGTGAAATTCTACATCCCATTTTCTTTTTTTTCTTTATAGTCTCTTGATATCGTCACAGTTTCCCTATAAAAAATAATACCAAAAAACCTACACTAACAGAAGTGATTTACATAATCCTCTTCTTTACTCGATCCATTGAGTGTCCCTGAGGCCTATCTGTGTAAATAGTTGTGGAGTTTTTGACATGCTTACTACTTTCATGGGTTCAAACATAATTTTTTAAATATCTCAGTCATGACATGTTCTCTTTTATGTCTGAATTTTTCATTGAACTTTAAAATGATTACAAAGTTAGCAATTATCTCATGGTAATTTCTATTTATTACGGAGCCTAATTTCCCTGGGGGTTTTCTTGTAGAGTTGTTTCCATAAATGTCCAAACTCTTTTCTCCAGGTACTTCTAACACAAAGTAATTTTCCACAGCTCTTTACATTATCCTGAAGACTTTTCAGATTATGCACGTACACCTGTGTGTGTGTGTGAGAGAGAGAGAGAGAGAGAGAGACGTGGTGAATATTGCAGGCTCTTGTGTCTGCTTCTCTTTTGGTCATGTTAGGCTTCAGGAGCAGTTCCGCCATGTGGGTGCTAAGCTATTATATTCATCACCCCTGTGGGACTTCATTTCAGAAAGAACATGAACACCTATAGATTTTTTTTTACATGCTTAGGGTTTGACACTTACCTATTTTGAAACACATAATACAGCTAAGAAACTTAAAAATGTCACATGAAGGCAAACTAATGCACCTGAGCCTGCATTTCAGAACCAAATGGACCCAGGTGTGAATGGCAGCTCTGTCATGCACTAGCTATGTGACATTGGGTAAGCTACAACTCCACTTTGAGCCTCCATTTTCTTAGAAAGTAAATTGAGATGATAAAAACTACTCTGAAAATAATGAAATGAGATAATTCATATAAGCACTGGGCAAAAACTAGATGTTCCAATAGGCTAGTGCCACCTTCTCTCTCTCTCTCTCATACACAGCACATACACACACACACACACACACAACTACATTTTTCAAACTTTAAATAATCGTATATTGTTTTACATTTTTAACACCTGTTACTATGTACATCTTCTATCCTTAACTCATGGATCACATAGTTAGAACAAGTATTATAGCTATTATACAAATACAAAAAGATTCAATTAATTCTTGTTGTGAATCTGCTTTATACCAGACATTAGACTTTAGTCCTATAAGAACCACATAGGGATAGGATAAAATAGGGATTATTTCCCCCATTTTTACTGAAAAATAAACTAAATTTAGAGAAGTGAATTAACCCAGTCAAGAATGCAGAGCTAGTAAGCGGCAGAGCTAGGCCAAGAATGTGATTTCTGCCTTCACTTCTGTACCCACAACACAATGTAGCATGATGAAGATCATGGGCTCCAGAGGGAGCGGGCCTGGGTTCAAATCTGGACTCTGGCCTGGGTTGATTATGCTGTTAGGGGAAGTAATGTAACGTAAATTTCCTCACTGGTAAAATAGGATTAAAAACAGTGTCACGTTCCCAGGGCTTTTGTGAGGATTAAGTGTGTTAATTCCTCTAAGCTCTGAGCACAATGGTGTCTGGCACAGAGCAAGGACCTGATAAATAATATCTATTAGTGATTTTAAAAAGTGGAAAGATCATGTCTTCTGCAGGTCAGAGTGAATGTGATTCTAATTTAAAAAAAAAAAAAACCAACAAACTTCTTGTATTTTTACTTGTAGCACCTTTCTTTAGATTTCTGACATCTTCTGCCCAGAAGGAGAGACATTAACCAAATGGAGCTCCTGATTTCTGATCAAACTAAGGTAGGGTCACCTAAAATCTCCTTCCACCTCCCTTATCTTGCATTTCCCTGTGTGAGGTGGGACTTATCTAGGAAAGTACCAAAGATAATGGGTAATCATCAAAGAGTTTTGGAACAAAGAAATAAAAGAATTGGGTTTTAGATAGAGCTTGCGACAGTGGTTCTCAACTGGAGGTGATTTTGAACCCAGGGGGTATTTGGAATTGTCTGCAGATGGTTTTGGTTGTCATGACTGTGGGGGTGCTACAAGCATCTAGTGAGCAGCGGCCAGGTGCGCCAATAACCATCCTACAATGCACATAAAAGCTCCCTTCACAATAACAAAGAATTGTCCAGTCCAAAATGTCAAAGTGCCAAGGTCGAGAAACACTGGTCTAAAAGATGTAGAAAGAGTGACTTCATAGAGGAGGAAAGGAAAGAGGAAGGGAAACCAGTAATGTGACTGTTGCAGTAACCCAGGAAGAAAATTATCAACCTGGGAATATGAATGAGGAAATGCAGGAAGGAGCTGAATAAGAGCGAGGTTAACAAAATAGAATTGGCAAGGCTTGGTGAGTGGTTAGCTGTAGTGGGTATCTTAGTTTGTTAGGGCTGCAGTAACAAATTAGAAAAGACTGGGAGGCTTAAATGACAAATTATTTTCCCACAGTTCTGGAGGCTAGAAGCCCGATATGAAGGTGTGGGCAGGTCTGCTTTCCTCTGAGGTCTGTCTCCTTGGCTTGTGGATGGCCACCTTTTCACTGTGTCCTCACGTGGTCTTTTCTTTGTTTGCGTGCATCCCTGGCATCCCTGTGTGTCTAAATTTCCTCTTCTTATAAGGACACCATTCAGATTGGATTAGGGCCCATTCTAATGGCCTTATTTTAACTTAATCATCGCTTTAAAGGTCCTATCTCCATATAAAGTCACATTCTAAAGTAGTGGGGGTTAGGGCTTCAACCCTATGAATTAAGGGGGAGGCGGGCACACAATTCAGCCTTTAACAGCAGATAAGGAAGGAAGAGCAGGCAAAAAGGCTTTGATGACTGGAAGAACCATTATCGAGAAATTATGAGTCCTGTTTCAGTTATCTACTAGTAATAAACAATCCAAAACTTAGTGGCTGAAAACAACATCAATTTCTTATTTCTCATGATTCTGTTTGTTGTCCAAGTGATTATTCTGCTCACACAACATTGGCTGGGGCAATGAGTTAGCTGGATGATACAAATAGCCTCATTCACATAGTTAGCAGTTGGTACTAGACACTAGCGGGGAGCTCAGCTGTGTCTACGGGGTAGGGACCTCAACTTTCCCTGAGAAGGCCTCTCCATGTGGCTATTTTGCCTTTCTCACAGAACGGTGATGAGGTTACCAAAAGGAGCATTCCATGAAGACAAGACCCAATGTGCAAGTGCTTCTGAAGCTTCTACTTGCATCATACTAGTCAATGTCCTATTGGTCAAAACTAATCACATGGACAAGCCCAGAGTCAATGTGAGAGGGGATCACATAAGCAGTGCTTGAAGAGATAGTTCACGAGGGCCACCAAAGTAACAGTCTACCACAAGTCCCCAGAACATCTTGTTTTCATCTCTATCATCTCACCCTGCACATTTCCCAACATGTATTTGCTTACATTACCATCTTCCCTAGTAAATCACCCTTCTCAAGAGCCAGGACTGTGTCATTGTTATCAAATCTCCCACCATAGTACCTGGAACAAAATAGGTGTTCTGTTAACATTCAGTGAATCATAGGAAGGGATGGACTAAAGAAGGAGGAAATGGAAAGAGGGAGGAAGACAAATTAGGAATCTCAAATGTTCCCATGCCTTTTATTTCTGAGTGTGATAGTTAGTTTCACATGTCAACTTGACAGGATCACAGAGTGCCCAGATATTTGGCTAAATACTATTTTTAGGTGTGTCTATGAGGATGCTTCCAGATGAAATTAGCATTTGAATCAGTGGACTCAGAAAGCAGTTTGCTCTCTCCAGGGTGGGTGGCCACCATCCAACTCTTTGAGGGCTTAAGCAGAACAAGAAGGTGGAGGAAGAAAGAAGTCAGCCCTGTTTGTCTGGTTGACTGAGCTGGGACATCAATCTTCTCCTGCCCTCAGAGCCCTGGTTCTCAGACCTTCAGACTTGGACTGAATTGCCAGCTTCCTCAGGGCTCCAGCTCACAGACAGCACACAGTGGGACTTCTCAGCCTCCATAATCACATGAGCAAATTCCTTATAAATAAATCTCTTTCTCTCTCTCTATATATATATACATCTCTATATCTTTCTCCATATATCCATTTGCCTTTCGCTCTAGAAAACCCTGACTAATACACTGAGGTGGAAAGAAAGGACAAGTTGTTTGGTCTGTAGTTTCTTCTTTTCCTAAAGGTAAAATCCCAATTTGTGTCCCAAGAAAACCTGGAGATCAAACTGCCAGATTTGTTCAGATCCAAACAGATGACTAGCTGTGAACCTTAGAGAATCCTCATCCACTTCTGTGATCCAAAGCAATTTCACTCAAAATCCTACTGCAAAAATATTGGCCCAAATGTGATCCAAACTACCAACTACCAAGAGTTGTTGAAGGCTGAGCACACACAGCCCCAGAGTGAGAGCCAAAAATTTCTTCCTTTGGGAAGAATTTCTTTACAGAATAAATCCAGCTCCTGGCACTTACACTTTGTCAGCCAAAGTCTGCCCATTGGGAAAACACCCAAAGGCTGTGTCAACAGTGAATAAGATCTGAAGTTTCTGATTTATAATTTCAAATAGAAAAGTCACTTAATCCATCCCTCAGCCTCTTCTCTCTCCGATCCTTTGTTCTTGAAAAGCTCAATCACCCTCCCTCCCCACTTCCAACTACTTCTTGCCTGCCAGTGATACTCAGATCTCCATCTCAAGCCCAGATATCTTTTCTCAGCTCCAGACCTGCCCTATCCTCTATAATCCAACTTTCCACAGGATTTATTAATCTGGAGGACCCACGGGCACTTCAAATCCTTTTGTATTACTAGTTTCATTCAGCAGCATGACTACGTACCCAGACAACTAAACTAGAAATCTGTGAGCCATCTCAAACTCCTCCCCCGCCCCTTCAGCCCCACACACAATTGGCAATGAAATCCTACAATTTTTACATCTTAATTCAATTGCTCTTCATATCTGGCTAAGGTTGTTGCAACAGCCAGACAACTGGCCTTGCTGCCTTTCATCTTGCCCCTCTCCATTGCTTCCCCTGTACTGCAGCCAGAACGATTCTCCTAACGCTGAAAACTATTCTGATTACTCTCCACTTAAAATTGTTTATGGCTCTCCCAACCTCACAAGGTAAAGTCTAAACTCCTTTAGGCCTAGAAGGTTTCTTGGAATTGGCTTCTTCTTGCTTCTTCTTGCTTCTTCTTGCTTCAGCTGCCCCTTATCTTTTACTTTCCCATCCATATTCTCTGAAAATCTCACACTGGTCCAGAGTTCCCAGAGTTTTTTATTTCTTCTCTGAGGAAGAGTTTCCTCCCCTTATCTGACTGACTCCTACTCGCTCTTCAAGATGCAACCTTAGGAGCACAAGCCACATTAGAGACTCTACTGTCTTCTAAGACCTCCACACACATCCCACTATGTTGTGCGTGTTTTACCACGTCTATCTTCCCCACATGGCTGTACATGCCCTGGGGGCAGAGATCATGTCGTATTCCTCCTTGTGTCCCCATAGCTCAATAAAGATCACTTCAGTTTTACAGTAACGATGTCATTGTTAGGACACCAAACTCTGCAGATGTGGAGACAGTCATAGCTGCCAGCATTTAACAAGTAAGAGAAGAACTTATCCTATGAAATTCCTCCCCCGCAGCCTGGAGCAGAAAAAGTCACAAGCAGAATCCCATCTGGCAGGGTTTCATAAAGTAGAGGTGACTCCACACAATAATTAGCCTCTTCCTGAGGCTAGAAGAGATGATTTCTTTCTGGATTTAAAAATGTTTGTCATCTATTCTTTTCATTCAGCCACCTTTCTCTTGGTTGAGACTTAAAAATGTTCTCCCAAACTCAGATCAGTGTTGCTCCCTTATATTGTCATCAGGTGTTATCAAATGTTGTCAGGGAAAGAGATTCTCTGCCTGGAGCCATGAAGACTGACACATCGCTTACCTGGAGTATTCACTCCTCTTCGCCTGTCTCCACCCCTGCCTCTAACTGGCAAACTCCTAGTTTTCCTCCAAAACCCAGTTCAGGGATCACCAACTCTGAGACGCTCTCCCTCAACTTCCAAAACTGTGTCCCTTCCACTGCACACGCTCACTGCAGAGTATTGTACGCCTCTGTCTGTCTGTCTGTCTGCTATATGAGACGATGAGCCCCTCGAGGCTAAGGACACAGGCCTGTTCATCTTCAGGTCCCCATTGCTTTATGTGGTGCCTAGAGCATAAGAAACTCTAGTAAAAGTGTGTTTGAATTAATAAATGTGAATTTGTGAACAAATAATTTGATGAAGGAAGTGGAGAGAAAGATTCCTGACCTATGTAAATGTTGGAGGGTTGAAACAAACAGGAATTAATACAAGCAATAATATATTTATAAATATATTTTTTGTTAAATTTATTCTCTAAAATTATTATGATTAGGATTGAATAGAGACTCATTTTTTTCCTTCAGGAGAGGGTTAAGAGCAATAAAACTAAAGGTTAGGATTCCCAAGTAGGAATTTCAGTGCTGCATCTGGCTGTGGCCGTGACTAGGAGCAAATCACTTAACCTCTCAGGAGCCTAATTTCTTCACCAGTGGGACAAACATGTGAGGTTTAGTATTTGCCAGTATTATTTCCTGCTTGACACATCCACAAGCTAATGATCCTACTGTTCCTTCCACCCACTGCATTTCCCACCCATGTAGCCACATGTCCTGGCCTTCAGCACTCTGTCACCACTTCCCCGCACACACCTCCTCTCACTCTCTCCGTTTGTTTCTCCTCCATCTGTTTGACTGGATGTATCGCAAAACCCACTTGCCCTGTCCACCAGCACCGTGGGCTCACGGCACTCTCTTGAAATTGCTTCCTACTTCATGTCCAACGAGCTGTCGTCTCACGTCCTTCAAAAAGTTCAAGGTATTTTCCTCCCAGAAACTGCTTTATCCTGAACTACTCTCTTCTAGTGTCGTACTTAACTACTACACGTGTGAAGATGTGTGTGTAAGTGTGCGTGTGTGTGATATATAATAATAACACTCAACATTAGTACATCCTGGTCTTTCAAAATTCCATCTGCAGCCATCATCTCATTTGTTTTCTCAATAATTCTATAATGCAGTTAATATTATTCATCATAATTTTGCAGGAAACTGAGACTTGAAGCATTTCAGTGGTTTGCCCTGAATAGCAGACTTAGGTTATGAAAAAGTAAGGATTTGTTCTCAGGTCTTCTGGCCCCAGTCTTTGTATTCTTTTCACTCTTCATAGCATGTCTCTCACAACAGAAACTATGTGTACAGAACTAAATGCAAAGCCTTTACACACCTACCCTACTCTTTTTTTTTTTTATCTGGTCAATTCCTACTCACTCTTCAATACCAAGGTCAAGTTCAACTCCTCTACAGAGTTTTTCCTGAACATCCTAGAATGGGCCCTGTGCCATTCCTCCAGGCTCCTCCAATGTATGTTTTTTTTCATACATCCGAGCAATTAACTCAATTCTGACACTATCTACCTGAAGATGACATCAGATCCCACAGGTTAAGAGCTCAGTCCTCTAAGACTCCCTCCCCCTGCCTCCTTGGCCACTTCAGACACTAATTGCCACTCCAGGTCGTTACCTGTGCTTCTGACCCCCTCCTAGGGTTTGATTTTTCTGCTAGAGTGGTTCACAAAACTCAGAAAAACATTTACTTATGCTTACCAGTTTATTATAAAAGGATATAGCTCAAGAACAGCCAGGTGGAAGAGATGCATAGGGCAAGGTATGTGGGAAGGGGCACAGAGCTTCCAAGCTTCCTGGGAGCACCACTCACCTTGAAAATCCACATGTCCACCAACCCGGAAACTTTCTAAACTTTGTCTTTTTGGGTTTTTATGAAGGCTTCATTACATAGGCGTGATTGATTAAATCATTGTCTATTGGTGATTTAACTCAATCTCCAGCCCCTTTCTCCTTTCCAGAGATGTGGGGTGGGACTGAAAGTTCTAACCCTCTAATCACATGGTTGGTTCCCCTGACAACCAGCTCCCATCCTTAGGTTACCTCATGGCTTTCCAAAAGTTATCTCACTAGCATAAGCTCAAAAGACACCTTTATTGCTCTCATCACTTAGGAAATTCCAAGGATTTTAGGGCCTCTGTGACAGAAACAAGGATGAAGACCAAATATATATATATATATATATATTTATTATTATGTATATATTTCACATTATGAATCACAATGTCACAGCTCCCATAGCTTCTTGTCCCTCTTTCTATGGTCCCCATGCTGTAATTGTCAGCTGTTGTCTCTTTTCCCACTGGACCCTGTGCTCGTTGAGAGCAGGGGTGATTTCTTATTCAACTCTGTTTCCCCAGATTCTATCTGAATGCCTGGGATATATTAGGTGCTCAGATCATCTTTCTGAATGAATAAATGAATGAATAAAGGCTATTTCTAGGTAGATCCCACACAAGAGTTGTTTTCTCTCTTTGCAAATCCTACTCAGTTTATAGAACCCTTCCAACCCCAGCAGACCAGGAGAATGAGTTTTACAGCTGGTATATTTGCACTGAGACCAACACACCCTCCAAACTTCTTGGATTGGTAGTTTGCTCTTTTGTGCAACAGGAAATAGCAATGTAAATATCAAAAGGTTAAGAAAACATGTCGGCCAATAAAGTATGTATCCATACTAGGCAGAGAAAGACTGAGAGACTGAGACAGATAGAAGACAGAGAAGAATGTGAGATTACTGGCTAGTACAAAACGGTTTGGTGTGGACTATGCAAAAGTATAAGAGAAGTAATTGAGAGGATTTCAAAGGTTTAAATCAGATAAAGAGTTAGAAGGTCCCGATAGAAACAGGTCATAGACGATCGTCTTTCTAGCGAGTTTCCCAGTAGAGAGTGTTTAACAATTAACAGTATCATCACACTCCAGAGAAAACCACATATTATTTATAATATTCTTTACATAAGGAGTCATAAGATAATTTAATAATTATAGATGATACTTACCATTATATTGAGTAAGTTCTCTACTTATTTCTTGTTGCCTTTTTAAAACCTCAATTCAAAGAACGCTTCAGAAACTTTTAAGAAGAAAGGCATGGAAGGATGGGATATGACAGTGCTAGCTGTTCTCTTGTTATTCAGAGGAAGTCACAGGGAGAAGCAGCAATCTTTAAAGGGTGGAGCCTGAACAGAGCTGTCCTCTGTCAGGTGAGCACCCTACCTCTTACCATGGTGTCCTATGGGCACAGGTGGCCAGCTCAGTTGCGGGAGCAGCTTCTCTGGGGTCTGGAATTTGGACACTTTCAAGCCACTGGAGCTGCCATGTAGAAACGGTAGCTTGGTTGCCAGAAAAAAAGCGTGCAACATTCAAGGGGTCTGATTATTTTCACAGCATGAAAGGTAGCTCTCATTCTCATTTTGCAGAGTGTATCATTCAATACTGATTGATAACGTCTGATTTCAGTCTCTTGACTTCTTGATTCTAATATCAGTTCTACTTCCTCTGGATTTGGTGTCATCACTCTTCTCAGCTCAGAAGTACTTGTCCCCACTTCCTTTAAAGATAGTCTTATCCTATGTCCAGCCCCAAATTTATTGAGTCTCAAATTCCTTGCTCTTTTCCCTGGCTTAGAACCCAGCCCTGATTCTGCCAGATCCCTCTTCCCAGATCCTTCCACAGAGAAAGGATCACCCACAGCACCACCAATCCAGAGAACTTTATCTGATTAACATAGAGTGAGAAGTGGAGGAAGTCAAGCAAAAAACATGCGCTCTTTTGTCTTTTTAGCAAAATCAAGAACAAAACCCCAAAATATTAATACAATCATTGTATAAATAGTAAACGGTTCTAAATCTTGAACAGGAACCCTCATGGTAATGCAAATGTTCCTAACGAACTGAGTAGGTAGCATTTGTCTCATTGAAATCGAGGGACAAGCTGGGTCATCTGTCAATTGAAAATTTGTACTCTTTTTCCTTGTTCTCACTATTGCCAGAAGGAACTGTCAAAATACCAGTTTTCTATTTCACCAAGAAATGGCTTCAGTTATTAATTTCCCCAGAAAATCTGTTTCCCTGAGTGGTTTCACCAAAATTCCAATGACCTACGGCCGTGGGACTTTAACGCCAAAAGGGGAGCTGCAGATCCTTGAGACAGGCAGTTCTTAACTCTTCATGGACCCATCTGAGAGTCTAATGAATGGTATAGACCTGCACCTACACACAATATTTTCCATAAAATTTTTGTGTACGTATCAGCCCTCCACAGGCCATGAACGCCTAAACAAGCAGACCAAATCTAAATAATCGAATCCAACCCACCATCTTACTTATAGATGAAGATTGCAAGATCTGTGATAGAGATGATGTGCCAAAGTGACACCTGTCTCCCTGTCTACTTTCTTCCCACCACATGGTGTGACTTCCCAATGAAAACTCCAACAATGTGAGCAACTTGAACAGGAAATGGAGATTTTAGAGATAAAACCTCAGTTATGAATATAAGATTGAAGTCAAGATATAAGATTATAGGTCATACTTCACTAAAATGAAGCTATCATAATAAGAATTATTGAGCATCTACTGTACACCAGGCAACATTCTAAATATAATACTTTGTTAATCCTCTTCATTCCTTATGAAGTGAGTACAGTCATGAAGTTTCTTCTACAGACGGGCTGACTGACTTACCCAAGGTCACTCAGGCTGTAAGTGACAGAGCCAGGGTCTGACCCCAGAATCTGGTACCACACCTGTGCCTGGAACCATTGTGTGATACTGCTCTGTCACAAGTGGAATTAGAAAAACAAACAAATTATAGAAAGAATTTGTTTTTAATAAAGTATACTTTCATTCCTATCAAGAATCTACAGGGACTCAATTTAAGCAAAGTGTGCTCTCTAACATGCATTAATGAGGAGTTAAAAATGGTTTGCAATTAACTGATCAATTTTTTCTATCTAAATCCATGCTCTTCAAGGGTTTCAAATTGCTTGAAAATATTCTGTCAAGCATCTTAAACATTTTCTCCTATAATCTCATTTATGCTCTTCATTTGTAAAACTTACAAAGAAACTGTTTTACTTGACTGATGTTTTCATTTCCCTAATACTTGTAACTAAATTAATAAGAATCATAGTTGCCTTTTTTTAAAGAGCAAAAAAGGATCTTACGGATCAGTTAGTCTGACCCTTTAATTTTATAATGAGGAAGCAGAGCCTAGAGACATTAAAAGCAATTTTTATGAAGATCTCACAGCCAGGTGTTAGAAAAGCAGACTAAAACACACTTCTGCCTTTCATTGCAGGCCAGGGTCTCACCCCAAGCCCCACCACAGCTCTCTGCGGTTTTAAATCTTTCCCAATAATTACTTGACTCTTTTCAAAAGAAAAGCAAACTCAAGTAACATTAGAATTTTTTAAAGGAGTTGAAATTGCAGCAGACTTGAGTGGTAAATTCACTGGCAATAAAAAATATACGAGCCTTGATTTTTTTTTCTACCATAGATGAAATCCATGGTTTTTCTTAAAGCTTAGTTACCGTATCAACCATCTTTCCTCATAGTTTAAAACGGGAATTTCAAAGCACTGTCTTAAATAAAATTTAAAACCAACAAAAATGTAAATATTTGCCAGCATACCATGATATCTTCCAACTAAAGTTTCGAAATGACAAGCACAGCAGGAGGAAGCTCGGCGTCTCTCAGGCAACGCTTCCCCAACACTCGGCCTGACCTACACAGAGCCTGAAGCCCCTGGGTGTCAGAGCTGATTGGTCTCAAGCAGGCGAGGAGGAAATGAAGATGTCTCCCGGCCAGAGGAGCCAAACCCTGTGCCTGACACTTGGCAAGAAGCACCTCATTCCAGGCTCACAGCGGCTGCCACACCTGCTCCTCAGGTGATCACACTGAGGCCCAGAGGCTAAGGGACGTGCCCAGATCTCAGGTGTAGTAAACGAAGTGTAGAACTGGGACTGGAGCTTCGAGCTGTTGATTTCAACATGCGCACTCTTTTCACTAAAAATACCACCTAGGTATTGTAGGCAACTCCAATACAGTTACAGTTGGTTGAGGTGGAAAGAAAATACTAAAAATCTAAATATGAGTAAAAATGCAAATATATAGGTAAATGAAGTGAAAAATGCAAACAAAAATATAACTAAAGTTATTAAGAGGTAATTTTTACCTCTAAAATGACAGCACATTGCACTAAGTATAAAATATAGAAGGAGCCCAGTAAACATTTACAGAGAGTGGAAAGAGCAAGGGAGGGAGGAAAGAGAGGAAGGGAGGGAGGAAAACAGTCAAAACCAAGTAGTCTATACCTTGTTATTCAAAGTGTGCTCCATGGATCAGCAGCAAGGACACCAGCTGAAGCTTTAGGAATGCAGATTCTCAGGCCCAGGACCAGGCCTGAATCTGCATTCCGACAGACCCCCAGGTGATGTGCATGCACAGGAAAGCCTGAGAAGTGTGGTCTACACTGAGCACCAAACAGCAAACACCACTGGAATTCCAAAAAGGGGGAAAGCAGTGGTGATCAGAGGGGGCAACACGGAGGCTATAGAATCTGAGTTAATCTTCTATGAGATATGGGTAGAGCCCCTCTGAGGAGATGTTCAGAAGTCACCTGGGCAGTGAGAAGCAAGAGAAATGTAAGAGAAAGGGTAGGCATGTAGGAAGTGTAGTGCATGCAGGAGAAGAAATCGGATCATTCTGGCAAGGCGAAGGGAACTGGAGAAGAATGCTTGGATTTTTCCTTTTGTGTTCTTACTGTGCCCTAGGTTCACATATGCCCACATGGAGTGTTTCAATTTACAGAAAGAAAGAAAATTGTTAAAATAAAGTGTGTACATTTGGCATCCGGAAAAGACGGGTGTTCTTGGGGAGTAGCAGACAGCTGGAATCTCCTAACACACACGTGCTGATTCTGCCAGAGACCCGCCTGCCGAGTGAGCAACTCCAGCGTGCTCCATGAGGCAGCGGGCAGCCACATTTTGGGGCTCTGGCTGCCTGCAGGTGCAACGCACTTGATGAAGCTTTCATATTTTGCAAGTTTTATTGGCATAAAGAGGTTCTGAGTGCAGTATCAATCTGCAGAACGTGGTTGCTGTCCATACAAAGTAGGCATCTTATGGTCACTGGTTCGTTGAGGGTTAACCTGTCCCAGTGCCTTTCTCTAGACAAAACAAATTTCCCCGGCAGGAAGCTGAGTCCTCCTTGTGGCCCCAGTGATTTGCTATGATCATTAACTAAATGCTAATCATCCACGAATCCAGGGGTACATGGCCTTAGAAAGGAGCCCCACCTCTCTGAATCCAGGGCAATCCATCTGTTCATGCAACAGACAATTACTGGGGTCAACCTCATGTCAGGGCCCGGCCAGCTACTGTGGATTTGGGGATGAAAAAAATGGTCCCTGCACTCAAGCAACTTGTAGTCTACCTTACAGACAGCAAAGCAATTGAAATCCTATGAGAAGTTTGCTAAATGGGGCAAAGGTGGGGTTTAGTGGGAGTTTAGAGGAAGCAAAACCCCAATCACCCCAGAAAATTGACTAAGGCTCCACAAAGGAGTCAGGAACCAGGCCGAGTGCAGGCAGGCATTCGCCAGGTAGACATGTGAGAAAGGACAGGGATGCTCCAGGCAGAGAAAGCAGTTTGCACAAAGTCGGGAAGGTGTGAGTGAGCCAGAACTCTTGGGGGCTATAGAGGCTGTGAATGAGAATACAGATTTTGGAATCTAATCGTCCAGGGTTCAAATAGGTTTTGCAGCTTAGTAACAACAGACCCTCAGAAACTGTGAGATAACAAATATTTGTTCAAATCAACAGCAAAATTGAGGGTGGAGGATTTGTTACACAGCAATAGACAATTAATACGCTGTGACACTCGTGAAGCACAAGTTGCAGGAATCCTCACTCGCACTGAGCTCTTCCAAAGTCCCAAGGGGTGACACCCGGGCGGGAGAGCTGAGCAATATGTTCAATATGTTCACGTGGTCACAAGTTTTTGTAAATATGCAAATATAAAATATGGGATTTTGTGATGTTTTAAATATGTGTTAGAAATTTAAAATGTTTTAATTAGTTGTGTTTTCTTTATTCATTCTAAACAAACATCAATTTTTATAGAAAAATAAATATATAGATAAATATGTGAAAACACACACATGAGACACTGTGTCTAATGGTATTGGTGTGTGTGATGCTGTGCCTAGTCAGATGTGTATTTGATACTAGATACAAACAGGACATCATTTGGAGCATTAAATAAATTTCATTGCCTGGATATGGATGAATCCAGAGCCATGCCAGCAATCTCTCCTCTTGCATCTGTCTTTCCATCCCTTTCTTGTGACATCTCCATGCAGCACTCTGTCCCTCACCACCTACTTGGAAGAATCCAGTCTCACCAAACAATGAGTGTTTTCTATTGTTTCAGGAGAGGTTGGCTGAGTCATGAGGAAGAGACCATGTGGTACCTCTCTAAGACGTTCCATCACCATCTGGCTGACCATCTTTCAGAACCCATCTGCTCACCATATGACCCCAGCCCAAAGCCCCCAGTCCCACAATGAGACCTTTGCTGTCACTTTTATACCCCTAGGAGGTTTGGTCCCAACTCTGCCTCTGACCACTTTTCTGCTGGCAATGCCTCCCTGGAATTCTAGGGAACAACGTGTTCCAACTCATTGTAAATCTGTGCTGGAATGTCTGGGTGAGCTTCTCCTGAAAAACAAGCCTGAAAGATGATCCCACTGGCCTCATTTACTTCAGGTTCAAGATCACATCGCATCTAGTAACAGAACTTAATTGAGAAGGTTAATGAGAAAAGACCAGAAGTAAGTGTGTTCCCAGTATATCACACTCATTCCAAATAACTATAACGCACAGCATGATGTAGAAATTAAGGTTTGCAGTAGTTCAAAGAGAGGAAAGTCATTAAAAAATTGAAGCATCACAGAGCAAAGGACAGGATAGTCCTACAAACTCAAAAGAAACTGTATCTTAGCAATCAGTAGTTATTCACCCTAAGAGTGGTGATTTAGTTCATCGAAATATCATCTATCAAATTAAGCTGATGCTGCCAGTATGAATTATTTGTTTTGTGCTTTGTATGTATGTAGTTCGTAAATATATTTTGATTTAGATCCATATAAGAATTATAAGCATGAAGAACTTAAATGCATTTCATATTTGTTCATGTGTAAGGCAACACTTTGGGGGGCTCTGTGGGCATTTTTTCAGGTTTAAGAAATACTGGCTTAACCTTTTAGAAAGTGAAAAAAGAAAAATACGGAACGGAATACTCACTATGATCTTGGTTATTCATTCATTCACTCATTCAAAACATATTTACTGATAGTAAACACTGGGTAGGGAAGCAAATAAGTTAGGTAAGACCATGATTCTCCTTCATCTTACTTTTAGAAAAAAGAGAGAATACAAACCAAAAGATTTTAAGAGCTACTTCTAGAACGTGATGTGTGCATAGAAAAAAGTAAACCAGGGTGATTTGATAACAAGAGGCTGGGGAGGCTGCTTTGGTCTTGTGAGCATGAAAGGTCTTCCTTAAAAGTGACATGACTTGAAACCTGGAAAGGAGCTGCCATGTGCAAAAGCTAGAGGATTAATGTTCCAGGCAGATGAACAGGAAGTGCAAAAGCCCTAGGGTGAAACGTCTGGAAAAGAATGAGTAAGGGGAAGGGGAGGAGAGATAGGCAGAGTCACACCATACTGAGTCTCTTAAGATATTTGAAAGGAATCTAGGTTTTATTCTAGGTGCAAAGGGAAGCTTTTGGAAAGTTCTTTAGAGAAGAATGACAAAATACAGTTTATACATAGAAAGATCACTCTTAATGACTGTGTGACAAATAAAATGAATTCTATGAAATAAGAGTGAAAACAAGGAGATGAGTTGGGGGGCTATTGGAGTAAACCAAGTAAGAAATGATGGTGCTTGGTGAGAGGGTGGCAGTGGAAATGGAAAAAAGTGGATGAATTTGAGAAAGAGAGGTACAACCCACAGGACTTACTGATGGATTGGATGTAAAAAGGCAAGGGAGAGAAAGGAGAATCATAAATGTTTGTAGGTTTTTCGATTGAAGTGTTTTTCTTAAAAATAAAACAGCATCAATATAAAAATAATTCTTAATGAAAATATGACAAAACATTGAGTGAATATTTTTGGATGGTGGAAACAAGGCTGCTTTTCTGTGTGCATATTACTTATTTTTAAATGAAAATATATAGCTAATACTTCTTGTTTAATTGCCTGATAGTGAATATCTTTTTTGTTTGCACAGAGTCAAGGCTCAAAGTCACCAGAGGAAGGCAGAGGCAGAGGTGCCTGTTAGAAGTCTGAAAAGGAGAGGCTCAGAATAGAAGAAGCCAAAGATGGGGACCTGGGACAATGGATGATGTTCCAGGAGGTAAAGACACAGGGAGTGAGAAAGGGAGATTAGACGTAACTCAGCTGCCAGGGTCTACCTACACTGCACGACTGCTTTTGGAGTTAGCAACACCCATCTGTTCACACTGAACACTAACAACTCTTGTCAGTATCATCATCATCTCTGGGCTGTGTTGTATGAAGGAGGAATGTTCCTCCACTGGAAGGCACAGCTAGCACCAATCCTCTCCCATATCTACCACTCAAAGCATAAGGAGCAAAACACAGAACAAGGTGACCAGGAGGTTGCATACAAATCGTTGCATTTTATCCTCACTATTATCATTCGTGATCATTAAAGTAGCCAACTTTATACAATTTTATAGACGTCAGAACTGAGAAACAAATAGACAAAGTGCGTTTCTAAGACTACACAGCTATTTGGTGATTTAGTCCTATTTTACTTCCACCACACTGTGTTAAACACAGCAGTTCAGTGCTTCCCAACCTTTTTCACACCAGGCCACACATAGAAATGGATATTTTTACAGGATGCAAAGGCAAATGGGCAAGGATTTTCATTGACTGGTACAACTCCCTCAGGGGTGCCACCTACCTCAGGGCTTACGTGGTCACCCAAACCTGAGTGGGTGAACGTCACAACACACATTAAGTTTATAAGGTACTTAATCTGGTAGCCTGGAATTTCCCAAAAATTTTTAAAATACAGATTCCCAGGCCACATCCAAGACATATACAATTAAATTGCTTTCAATTGCAAGCAACAGAAAATACCAACTCAAATTGTCTTATTAAAAGGAAGTTTAGATATTGGCCAATTTTTTGTTTTATTTATTTATATTTTTGGGTGAGGAAGATTATCCTTGAGATAACACCTGTTGCCAATCCTCCTCTTTTTGCTTGAGGAAGATTGGCCCTGAGTTAATATCTGTGCCAGTCTTCCTCTATTTTTTGTATGTGGGTCGCCATCACAGCATGGCCTTGATGAGTGGTGTAGGTCCATGCCCAGGATCCAAAGCCGTGAACTCCAGGCTGCCAAAGTGGAGCATCCTGAACTTAACCACTATGCCACCAGGCTGGCCCCAAGATGTTACTCAGTTTAAACATTGGTTAATCCAGTAGCTCCGATTTTATTTCTTCATAATCACATTCTGAGTGTATCAGCTTTGTCTTTAGGCTGCCTCCCCTCCTTGTTCAAACATGGTTGCAGCACTTCCAGGCATAAAATAGCTTGTGTTATACAATGTTCAGCAACGTGCAGAAGCAGAAGGGCCATCTTTTCTTATGTCTCTTTCTCAAATTTAGGACCTTCCTCAGAGGCTTGCAGCAGACAAGTTTCATGCAATTAGCCTCAGGTACTTGACACAATTCGCCTCACATAATTAACCACAACTGGGTCACATGTTTACACTTAAACAAATCAGTAGCAAGGGGGATGGGGTCATCCTAATTGGTTTATACCGCTCATGATCAACCTCCAGAGATAGAGCTAGAATTACCCTCCCCTGAGTCAGCAAACAGCCAAGCACCCAAATAAAACTGTATTTTGCCAGTTAGGAAGAAGAGTGGGAAAGCAACCATTACTGGGTACTACATAAACCAAATTAAAACCCTTAAAAAGCTCTAAAATCTGTATTTTAAAAATTGTAAGATGATGGCCATGATCAGCCAGGTTTGGGAGCCACTGTCCTAAACCCAGAGTGGCTGCTAGCCCGTTGGTGGCCTTTGTATAAATTAGTAGAAGATGCTCCCTTCAGGAGACACAGCCTTGTGAGTGTATGGCTATGAGAGAGGGCAGCTTTGTTTGAATGAGGAAAAGTAGCCACTCTCTACTCATCTCCACCACAGGGAGCGGAGCAAGGGCTAAATTTTAGTCCCCCAATCGCTCTCCTCTCACGGAACCCAGTGGTGTGCTGGTAAATGTTTAACAACCAGCTCCCTGATTTGTAGGGCTTGACAAATTCCATGGTGTAAATATGCCTACCATGGCCAATTGGAAGCTACTAATGTAACATCATTGAACATGGAATTTGGAAATGATGCTCATAATCAGCTCTCACAGGAGGTGAGTCAGCACTGGCACACCTTGGCCATGCCAGCACCCACGTGAAGAACACAACCTACACGGCCAAATGCAGCCGACCTGCCTGTAACTAACCAGCCTTTGCTCCACAAAATAAAACTATGATAACATTGGCAAGATTTTGTAAAAATAATGAGGCCCTAGTCCTACATACTACACTCTAGTAACTGCATTTTAAAAATCATTGTTTCAGGACCCTCCCCCATCCCTGCCCTGAAATAAAACTCCACTTAAAAACTAATAAGGAACAGGAATTTCACGTATTTTAAGTACCACAATGATCGTGACTATAATTTATTACTCATTAGTGGGAAAGAAAATCTTACATAAAAAAAGTAGAATTCAAAAAAGGCTAAGGAAAGAATTAATCACTTTTATAAATAACGTCAAAGGAAATGATTGTACCTTTGAATTTTGTTGAAAGCACAAAATTTACTTGAGAAAATTCTTATGCCTCATACAGCTTAATAATATAGAGGAAACTTAAGCAATCTATTACATAGTCATGCAATTTTTCCTTTGCCTGAATACTTACTTTAAATCTTGTTTTATATAAATGTTGGCATGCCTCTTTATTTATTTATTTATTTTAGTGGCGTGGGGACCAAAATGAAGGAAGTTGGTATAGCCTAGTGGCAAAAAGTATCATCACTATGTCAAACTGCCTCAGATGAAGCCCCAGCTCTACTACCCGCCAGTTATAAACCTGGTCCAGTCACTCAGATGCTCCTAACCCCAGTATCCTCCTAGGTAACACGAAGGTGGTAACAGTACCTATATCTGGGCCTTACAGGAAGTGGAGATGAAGTAATTCACGCCTGTGCCCAGTAGGGCACCCAGTCACGTGGGCAGATCTAGTGACCTGTGGACTTCTGTCCAGCCAACCAAGCAATGATCATGGGAGCTACACTTTCGGCCTTCTCAAAGAAGTGAAGGAAACCAGGACTGATATTGATCATGACTCTGTGTCAGGCTCAGGACAAGGTGTTCTAATTCATGTGTTCTTGTTTGTTTGTTTTTTTTAACTTTTTTTTTTTTAAGATTTTATTTTTTTCCTTTTTTTTCTCCCCAAAGCCCCCCAGTACATAGTTGTATATTCTTAGTTGTGGGTCCTTCTAGTTGTGGCATGTGGGATGCCCCCTCAGCATGGTTTGATGAGCAGTGCCATGTCCGTGCCCAGGATTCGAACTGACGAAACACTGGGCCGCCTGCAGCGGAGCGCACGAACTTAACCACTTGGCCATGGGGCCAGCCCCTCATGTGTTCTTGTTTCATTCCATGGCCGGGGCCGTGTGATTTTGTGCATGCACTTCCTCCCCCTCCTCATTCTTTATAGTTCCCAGAGGGTTATCTCCCCCACCCCAAACTCTCACAGTGAGTTTACTCACCCTCTTAGGACTTAAAGAGAGAAGCAAATCCTGGCCTAAATGGCAAAGGGACGGATTCCTATGTATGTTTACCAAATGTGGGCTCTTGTTGTGTTGGTAGGAGTATGTGTTGTTTGTTTGTTCTTTTTCTCACAAAGACCAGGTGGACCGGCTAGGCAAGGAGTGGGAAGAAGTGAAAGGTGAACTTGGACAGGGGAGGATGAGAGCCCTTACTTCAATAGCGGGAAGGAGAGGAATTTTCCATTACAAGGACCAGTGAGCTGAGAGCAAGCTGACTCAGGGCTGTGCTTTGCTAACTAAGGACCACTCCTCCTGCCCATGCCCACCTCCTCCCCATCATCTATGGACAACACCCTGTGCATGATCCTGGCCCCTAGGATAAGCTTCTAGGAGGAAAGTGGGTGGACAACTTCTATGGGGATAACCTCTTTCATAGAGGGACTGGCTAGGACCAGTGGGGAAGTCCCCTGGAGTCATGGCTGTGGTGGATACATTGCCCCATCACACATGTATTAGTGCGTGGATTCTACATCAGGGTTTCTCAGCCTCAACATTATTGACACTTTAGCGAGGTAACTCACTGTCATTTGGAGCTATCCTATGCATTGTGGTAGCACCTGCCTCCCTACTTGTAACAAACAAAATTGTCTCCAGATATTGCCAAATGTCCCCTGGGGAGCAAAGTCACCCCTGAGTGAGAGCTACTGTTCTACATAATAACCTCATGAGATAGCTATGATCCCCATGGCACAGAAGAAGAAAATGAAACACAGGTAGTCAGTAGGTGGCCCAAGGTCTCAGAACTAGTAAATGTCATGCCTTGTGTGACACGTGTTTTACCCTTCTGCCTCTCATTATCTGACTTCAAAGTCTTTCTCAGAATCAAGACCGTAGACATTTCATAAATGTTTGTTTAATTAAACAATAAATGAATGAACACCAAGTCTCTCCACGTTTTAATTCTGTAGGTTCTAGTCCGCCATCAAAATAAATAAGCAGAAAGCTGATACGTGGTAACAGGACCCACTGAGGCTGGAGTGGTGCTCTTCAGCCAAGTTCACACCAGTGTATAAGGGACTCTCATTTGGAGGGGCCTGAGTTGCACGAGTTTATTCTGAAATTATTGATAACAGATCAGAGAGACCACACGACTGTGTGACAGACCTGGGATAAGGTGCTTAATTTCTCTGACTCTCAGCGTCCTCATAAAATAAATTTTCTTACCTCACTTGCTTGTTGGGAGGCCCAGAGATATGATAGGTAAAGTGTTTGTGACAGAGCTTGGCACATGGGTGATCAATCAGTAAAGACTCTTGCTGTCATTATTATCACTACTCACTTGCATCAAGAGTCTGCATATCTGTACCAGATAAATCAGAGAACAGCAGGATGCTGTCCCTTTTTTCCCTATGTGAGCTAAGATCACTGATGTGTGTATTACAGTTCTTAAAAAGAATAAGAAAGACCCCTGGCCTGGGTGTCAGCAGACCTGGATTCTAGTCCTCACCCTATTAGCTACGTGACTGTGAATACGTCACTCGACCCCCTGAGACTGTTTCATCATCTGATATTTAGAAGATTCAGCTACATAAGAGCTCAGACCTTTCTGGATCTCTTGTTCTTTGAACCCGTGTATGTAAGATGACCAACTGCTGCAGTATTAAAACAACAGTCTCCTTTAAGCCATTTCAGTGAATTGCTATAGAATTTAGATTAGAGTTGTAAAAATCAATAATCAAGTCACTAAACATATAAGTTAGCTATCATGACCTGATTATTTCTATGCATGGCAAATAATTTGGATTTAAATATTTATGATTTTGAAGCCAGTTGGGGAATGTAGTCTTTCTGTTATGTATTGAAGAAAACTAATCAATGGAAAATAATGCCTCCCATCTAGCTCCAGTCGAATTGAATGTTGAACCCCCTAACCGCAGACGCAGCAGATTTTTTTAAAACATCGATCTTCCAACATGAGGCCTAAACTTTTAAATACTGAGCAACCCACTCTGTCCTGTGGAACCACTCAAATGTCTGTCTCTGCTCCCATGTGTGTGACATTCTCTTCATTTTGAATGCTCTATCAGCTTTCAAGGCCGAATGCAGATGGACAAAGAAGTTTCTTGAATCTTCTCACAAGAGGTGACACTTCCTGCCGCTGAATTCAGTCAATCAAAAGTATTCATTAAACATTTATTGAGTACTTACACCTTCATATTCTCTGGTGCTCAGGGCAGAGGATATTATTATGAAGCTACATGGAGGTATATACAAGGTACTATAAAAGCACCTTACACATTGAGAGACTAAGGTAAGGGTACGTGAGTAAATTTGGGGATATGGTACAAGAGAAGGATGGGAGGTAGGAGAGAGAGATAGTCGATGCCATTGCATTGTCCATTAATCACTGCATCTTCAGTAAATAAGACACTGTTTCAGAAGCATGAACTGTAAGAGAGCATAATTAATAAGCCTGCAGAGACAGGTTAAGGATGATTTGTATAACTGGCATAAACCAGTGCAAGTTTAATGAGGGCGTGGATATGATCAGATTAGTATTTTACAAGAGAACTCTCTGACAACAGGGTGGAAGATAAAACAGAGAGAGGAAAGGCCAAAAAGGAGAAAACAGGAACAGCTAGGAGACCGTTGAAGGGATATAGATCAGACACCATAGTGGTGAGTACAAAGGCAGTAGTAAGAAGTGAACAGGAAGGATAAATTCAAAAGATGTGAAGCAGTAAAATCAACGCAACGTTGCTGAATGTAGTGATTAAGAGAGAGGGAGGAGTCAATGATGAAATCCTGCTTCCTGGCTTAAAAGATGGACTGGATGATGGTAGTATTCACCCATTTGGGGAATTCAGTAAGCAAGGAAGAATTTGAGGTATAATAAACTCAATTTGCGGTGTGTTGAACTCGAAGTGCCAATGGAACACATCAGTGGAGATGCCCCTCAGGCATTTCAATATATAAAGTCAGAAGCTCAGGAAAATGATATGAGCTGCAGATGTAGATATTTTTAATCGTTTTTGTGAAATATAATAGTACATAAAGATAAATGTATGGCTTAATGAATTATAACAAATTAAACTTGTGACTACCACCCAGGTCAAGAAACAGAACATTTCTAGATTCTGAGAAGCCATCTGAACACTTCTTCCTAAGTACAACATGCCCCTCCCTCCTAACAGAACCACTATCTTGTCTTTATGATAATCACTGCCTGGTTTTCCTTTCTATTTTAGCACCTAATTAGGCATTCTTAATCATTCTAGTTTAATTCTGCCTATTTTGACCTTTATATGAATGGAATCACACGGGGTACATTCTTTTATGTCTGGTGTCTTGTCTTCAACATATTTGCAAAGTACATCCATGTTGCTTGCTACGGTTCATTTGTTTTCACTGGAATATGGTACTCACTTTTATTTATTGCTGATGGATCTTTGAGTTGTTTTTGGCTATTGTGAATAAAGCTGCTATGAGCACCCTTACGCTTATCGTCTGGTAGACGTTTCTGTTGGGTAAATAACTTGGAATGGAATTTCTAGATCAAGAGATTGCATAGTATCCTCAACTTAGTAGAAAACATCAGACTATGTTCTTAGTAACTAGACAAGCTACACAATCATCAGCAGTAAATATAGAGTTGCTATCCAACCTCACCAACACTTGATAAGGGTGCCTTGTTAATATCAGCCATTCTGCTGGGTGTGTGAAGGTATCACATGTGGCATTTCCCTGATAACTAAAAAAGTTGAACCATTTCCATCTGTGTCTTAATCATTTAGATCTCCTCTTTCATGGAACGCCTGTTCCAATATCTTGTCTGGTTTTTTTCCACTGGTTTTCTGTTATTGATTTATAGGAGAGCTTTATACTTTCTAGATAAAAGCCATTTGTTAGTTACATGTATTGCAAACATGTTTTCTCACTCCAGGGTTTTTTGGGTTTTTTTTTTTTATTCTCTAAATGGAGATTATTGACAAACAAAAGTTTTAGATTTTAATGTATTCCAATTGTGAAGTTTTCTCTTATGGTTAATACTATTTTTGTTTAGTTAAGAAAAAGTTATCTACCTCAAAGATATGAAGGTCTTCTTCTAAATTTTCCTCAAGAAATTTGTTTTGGCTTTCACATTTAGGTCTACAATTTACCTGGAATTGATTTTGCATATGGCTGGAAGTTGATATAAACTTTCTTTTTTTCCATTTAGCTATCCAATTGTTGTAATGTCATAAATCAGTGTTCTTGCGTTTGTGTGTCTGTTCATGGGATCTCTGGCTGTTCCATTTGACTATTTGTCTATCCTTTAACTACTACCTTGCTACCCTAATTACTGTGGCTTTAAAATCTTTATATTTAGCAGAGCAAGTTGGTTTTTTCAAGGACGTATCGGCTATTTGGGGTCCTTTACTATTCTACATAAACAGAATAATTCTGCACACAGTCAGTAAACCATTGGACTTTGATGGGGATCACACTGACTCCACAGATACATCGAGGAAGAATTGAAAGCTTTGTTATTTGATTCTTCCATTTTATAGGCACGGAATACTTCTTCATTTGCTTCAGTTTTTATTAATTTCTCCACAAATTTCTGTATAGAGGTCTTGCACATCTTTGACAACATTTATTCCCAGAAATTTACTTTCTAACTGTAAGTAGCAACTTTTTAAACTTTGTTTTCCATGTGTTATTGTATATCAAAAACTAATTGCCTTTTATTCTATTGATCTGATACCAAGTAACCTTGCTAAACTCTTTTTTTAATTTTACTAATTTATCTGTATATCCTCTTAGATTTGCTACATACAAAATGATATCATTAACAGATAATGACAGCTCTGTTTCCTTATCTACATCCTTATAACTTTTATTTGTTCTTCTTGCCTTACTGCAGTGGCTAAACTTCTCAGGGTTAAGTAAAAGTGGTAAGAGTGAGTATTCTTGTTTCCAATCTGAAATGGAAAATCTTTGTCATGAATATATACACAAAATCTTAAACAAAATATGAACAAAGTGAACTCTATAATATGTCAAAAAGGGCAATATCTCATGCTCAAATTGGATATTTCAGAAATGCAAGTTCCTAAGTGATCTTGGCCTTTGATTTTTCTTTTTTTGAGGAAGATTATCCCTGAGCTAACTACTGCCAATCCTCCTCTTTCTGTTGCTGAGGGAGACTGGCCCTGAGCTAACATCCATGCCCACCTTCCTCCACTTTACACGTGGGACGCCTACCACAGCATGGCTTTTGCCAAGCAGTGCCATGTCTGCACACGGGATCCAAACCAGCGAACCCCGGGCTACCAAGAAGTGGAACATGCACACTTAACCACTGTGCCACCGGGCCAGCCCTAATGTTTTCTTTAGTAATATCCTTGTCAGATTTTGCTATCCAAGTTATGCTGGACTCAGAAAATTAACAGGGAATGCTGTTTCTTTTTTTTTTTTCCTCAGGAGGATATTGTATAAGATTTCTTCCTTAATTGTTTGGTAGAATTTGCTGGAGAAGCCATACGAGCCTTTAGTTTTCTTGGTGGGAAAGTTTTTGTTTATGGAGTTGTATCATCAATAGTAACAGAACTATTTAGGTTTTCTATTTCTTCTTGTAGCACCTTGGAAATTTTGTTAGAATACTTTAATTCCATTTAAATCCATCTTTCTTCTGACTTTTTTGCTATAATTTTAATTCTTTAATTTTATATATTAAAAATGCTATTAGATATGATTAGTGCTTTCTAAATTCAGTACTTGTTTGGAATTATCTATTTACCATACACCTTGCACTTCATTTCTTTTCACATTGCAAACTTCCGTCCGGTATAATGTTCTTTTTTCCTGAAGAACACATTTTGAGATTTCCTTCAGTATTTACTGAGGTCTTCTGATGGAAAATTCTTTCTGATTTTATTGGACTGAAAATATCTATTTAACTTTCATTTTTAGAGGATATTTTTGCTAGGTATGGAACTTCAGATTGGCATTAATGCATTTAAGATATAAGTTAGTCTAATTTTTTTACTAGGATATATCTAAGTATGGCTGTTTTGTTGTTTGTTTACTCATTTGTCCTGCTTAAATGTCATTGGATTTCTTGAATCTGTGGCCTGATGACTTTCATGGACTTTGGAAAATTCTCCTACATTATTCCTTTGAAATTTTTGCTTCTGCCCATTCAGACTCCTCTCCTTCTAAGACTCAAGCCTCCCCTTTCCACTTCATCCTCTTTTGTCTTTTTTTCTGTACTTTTCAATCCATTATTTGCACCATGCTCTATTTTGACTATTTTCTTCTACTATACTTTCCATTTCACTGAGTATCTATGTAGCTGTGTTTAACTTGCCATTAATTTCATTAATTGAATTTTTAATTTCAGGCTTTTTCAAGTTCTAGAACTTGTAGTTGGTTCTCTTTCAAATCTGTTGTGTCATTTTTTTGTACTTTCCAGTTTTCTGAGAAAATTCTCTATTTTATCTTTTACCTGGTTAGATACAGTAATCATCACTATTTTAAGGTCTTTTTCTGATCATTTCAGTGTCCAAAGTTCTTATGAGTCTGTTTCTATTGCCTATTGCTTTGACTTTTTTTCCTTCATGCTATCTTGTTTGTTGATGTGCTTTGCATCTTTCATTGTGTGCCAGATATTTTTGAGAAGATGTTTGTAGAAATATTTTGAGGGCTCACATGGTGTTATCTATTCCTAGAGATTTCTGATGATTTCTGCCAGATACCTGGAGGCATCAGCAATCCTAGATCATCTTAGCCCATTTTCTGGTATTGGGATTTTCTCTACCATGCAGATAACTTGAAGCTAGATTGCAAAAATGAAGAAAAGGTCAAATAAGATAATGATGGAAAAAGGTCCATTGATTTTGGCAGCTAGGGAGAAGTCTTAATGACCTTGGTGAAGGCAGTACTCATGGAAGAGTAGAGAAAGTCAGGTTTCAGGAGGTTGAATAAAGAGTGCCAAAATAAAGAAGTAGAAAAATGAATTTTAAAATGTTTTCAGAAAGCTTGACTCTCATGAGAAAGAGTCAGGCTACAGGCCACATACAAGCTATTTTGTACCTCTTCATTACATGTAAATTTTGCTTCTATGAAGGCTTACTTCCCCCCCCAGTATATAATCTTCTTGAAAGACAGACCTGTCTTGTGCTCACTTGCAACTCCACTGCACACCTTAGACCCTTGCACATTGCAGATGCACAATGCATCTAATTGAAATAACTACATTATTCATTTGGGAGTCATTCTGGATACGTAATCCTGACATACCATGTATGTATTTTGTTTTATGGTCTTTATTTATCTCACTGGTGTCTATGGGAAAGGTTAGTATATTCTCCAAAGACTAATAAGAGCCACAAGAATTTACGAGCATTTTAATACACGTTCATCAGCAGTCTGGGTGTAAGGTAAGAGACAGAGGAGGAGGAAACCTTGGTGATCTGTCTGGAGGAGATCCAGTCTGGTAGAGGAGACAAAATTGCACATGCCAGTTTAGAAAAATGAAACATTTTCTTTTCTAGTTCTTGAAAAACATGGACTTCAGATTGCATTATTGCTTTCAAGTGTTGCACTGAGCAGACATAGCTCTTCAACAAGTACTCCTTTGAGAAATCTCAGGATGATGCTATGCCCTCAATAATTTAAGTGTTCTATTATGTGGTAGCTTGCACTTTACTACTGGGCTTAAAAATTTATATTGCCTCCTTTAAGAGCCTGGCAATGCACTGAAAAACAGGCAGTGTGAAATACCTCGGAAATACTTGCATAATATCAGCATCATTCTCATTCTCTGGTGGGAAGGGAGGTGAAGCAGGGTTGTCTTGGCAAGTACAGGTCCTGGAAAGCCAGAGCAGATTATGAGGCTTCTCACATTCATTGCACTCTGTGGCTATAGCCAAAAGGCTGGAACCACAGAGCAGACCTAGAAGCACGTGTCTAACCCATCAGGAAAGCGTCTTCAGTGGGGATTAAGGCCAGAATCTGGAGCCAAGGGTCAATGAGCAAGAATGAATAAGTGCATAAAACCAGGAGCAACAGATCAAGACACAATTCAGGAAGGGAAGTAAGGTGAATGCTGGAGATCACTGGCTTTTGTTCTCAGATATTGCCGGCATTCTGAGTGTGAGCCCTATTCATTTAAAGAATTTAATGAAATAATTAGGTTTTGGAGGGAGGGGCAGCATAATTTCTGGAGTCAGAGAGACTGGGTTTCAATCTTACCTTGGCCTCTTACTAGTTGTGTGATCTTGTGAGAAAAACAAAAAACAAGTAACCTTTCTAAGTTTCAGGTTCTTCATCTGTAAAACTAAAGATAACTAAATTTCAGGGTTGTATCCACAGTTAAATGAGATAGTGCATGTGAAATTTCCTAGCACAATGTTGGGCATATAAAAGGCAATTAATAAGTGCTATTTGTACATTATAGCTTGTATTAATTAAGGTAATATTAGATGCTATATTAAGTAAACATTGACGTCTAACTGGCTTAACACAATAACAATTCTTTGCTTATTCACAAAGTCAAACAGATCGTAAACCCAGTGCAGGCATCTGTGCCTGAGCCAGCTTCCACAGTGTAATGCAAGGACGCAGGCTTCTTGGTCTTGTGTAGTCCCCTCTCCTGGGTTATCACTGTCCCCTCCATTCAGTCAATGAAGGCACAGAGAGGCTACGCAGAAGGCACACCCACTTCTTACACATTTTGGCCCAGAAGTGACACGTCAGTGGCACATTTCAAGAACTGAGATTAGGAGACTCTGTCTTCATGTAGGGGTTCTGGCAAAGCTTCCCATCTTCCCCTCTGGAGACACATTACTCTCATTACCCTGAAATGTGAGTAAATCGGCTCTGGGAGGAAAGGGAGACATCTCTATCACCCCAAATGTGATTAAATTTGCTGCAGAAGGAGTCACTGCATCTTTCCAAGGCTATTTGCTTACAAAAAGAGTCTTGAAAAGATAGTCTGAAACATGGAGAATTGTCTCCAGAAACTTATAATGCCTATTTTTGTAGACAAAGAAACCGAGATTTAAAAAGCTTACTGTGTTCCTGGAGGTCACTTGATGGCAAGCAGTGAGTGGAGAAACTGAAGGTCCAGCCTTGGTCTCCTTGGTCTCCAGGCTGTACTCCTTCCACTGAGAAGTGGCATTTGAGGGCAAGGCCAATTTTCTTTACAAATAAGACAGCTGACATTCCAACAGGATGTGTTAGCTGAGATCACTTAGTTACTAAACAACAGAATCACGCCTTGAACCCAGTTCTCCCTTATTCTCAGCCTGTTGATACTACCCCACAGTGTCCACAAGGGAAACCCAAGTGGGAGCACAGGTAGAGACACAGCCTACATGCAGATCCCATTCACCCATTTCTAATAGATGGTTAAGTCTAGGTCAGTTCCTTAACCTTTCTGAGACTCAGATCCCTTTTCCACTAACTGGAAAAAGAGACCTTCACTGAGAGGTTGTGGGAAGAATTAAAAGGAAATGACCTACTGTAAAACAGCAAACACAGTGCGCTGCACCATCCAGACCCAAAGCTTCGTGCGGGAGAGCAAGAGCCCCGGAGCCGTGCTGCTCCGGCTACTTGAGCTGTTATTTACCATCTGTGTGACTTTGAGCAATTTATTTCACATCTCCTTGACTCAGTTAAAGCGTTTGCACAATGGGGATAATAATAGCATCTATATCCTAGGGTTGTTGAGAGGATTAAATAAGATAATACGCATGAAGCACTTAGAAGAGAGCCTAGCAAGTAGTAAGGACTCAGAATGTGCTAGCTCTCATCACTAATAGTATATATTGTGGAAAATTGTAATTGTTAGTCATGCTGTCAATTCTACTGCTCTAAGGAGCCCCTCTGTTCAGGAGATATCGTCAAGGATCTCCTGCGGTGGGGGGGCGCACATACATGTGGATCTCCTGGTCTCCCACTCGACTTCCATCAGAGCTGCTCAGCTTTTCTCTTTATTATCCATTGAGCCTCCATAGATGGATTTCCTCCAACAAGGGTTTCTGTGTTAAAAGGAAGTAGAAACCACTTCCCTCTGTTTTGCTGCTTCTTCCCTATACTGGAGTTTAGATAAGTCACTCCCACCTCTCTGGGCGGAGGACCTGAGGAATCTATTGGCCAGTTTAACAGCACAGGCTCTGCCGTTGCAGCGAGTGACCAGCAGTTCCAGAGCTTCAGTCAAGGGGATGATACAGGAAGACTGACTCTGGATATAGATCAACCTATGTTCTCCAACCTAGAGACACTAGGAATATTTTTATCTCCAGTCGTCTGTCTCCTCTGTCTGTTTCTCAATTGATTCTTATAGCAGTGGGGCAGAAAACGTTTGGTAACTCGTTTGTTACAAATTGCTAATGCAAATTAGTCTAGAATATAGTACAATAGCAATAACAATACTATACATATGCATATTAATTTAGAATTTTCCTTCTTTAGTCTTTACATGCAGGAGTCAATTGCAGAGATGTTAAATGACTCGTCAAAGAGCTCTTATCTCTGAAGTGTCAAGGGTATCTATGGAATCCCAGTTTCTAAGTATCTAGTCAAATATTCTTCTCACTCATTTCACTTCATCGTGTACTAATTAAAATATAACGGTCAAATGAGGTTATGTGACTGAAAATTGACCACTGAGGGCACAGGACTTCCTCTTGAGACACGAGGATCTTTCTGAAAAACAGTGCTAAGCAGATTTAATCACAATCAACAACTAGAGTCAATATTCATTTGAACCACAAAAAATAGATTATCTGAGATGGGCCATGGCTTAGCATTTCAATGATATCCACACAATTCAGAAATGGCTTTAAAGAACTCTGATGCTAAGAGACTAACGAGTCACAGACATAACTGTGACACTACGAGCAATAATAATGATATATACTTGACTGTTCTACTCATAGAAATGCCATAGAATTTTATGCCAAAAAGATCTTGAATGGTTTATAAGCTATGCAGGGAAATGAAAAGCAAATGGAATAAACTGTAAGAGCTTAAGAGTGGCAAATAAAACCTCCTATCAGGTAAATGAGACAAGTTGATAGATCATTAGGTGGCGTTTACAGACTCGTCTGTAGCTAAGTCAGGAAGCCAGGCTTGCTGGCCACGTTCCAGGAGTCAATAAAAGCTGCTTTGAGCCATAGCAGTTTTCAGAATAGAAATCAGTCCAAAACATTTCTTGAAAGCTTCGTCTCTACCTCGGGGCTCAGGAGAGTTGAGGGGTTGCAGATCGGTAGATTAACCATATTACATTTGCAGATAATACGAAAAGTCCAAGAAGGCATGGAGTCAGGCATCTTTTGGGGAAGACCTGAGCAATCGGCCTAGAAGAATAAATACATAAATGTTCTACCTCAAGACCCAGCCAAGGGCAAACATCTTTATTTGGCAGGGTCTGTGTTTTGTTTTTTTTTTTGTTTTAAAGATTTTATTTTTTCCTTTTTCTCCCCAAAGCCCCCCAGTACATAGTTGTGTATTCTTCGTTGTGGGTCCTTCTAGTTGTGGCATGTGGGACGCTGCCTCAGCGTGGTCTGATGAGCAGTGCCATGTCCGCGCCCAGGATTCGAACTAACGAAACACTGGGCCGCCTGCAGCGGAGCGCGCGAACCTAACCACTCGGCCACGGGGCCAGCCCCTGTGTTTTGTTTTTTTATTGAGGTAACATTGGTTTATAACATTATATAAATTTCAGGTGCATATCATTATATTTCGATTTCTGTATAAACTACATCACGTTCACCACCCAAAGACTAATTGCCATTAGTCACAGTGCACATGCGCCCTCGCCCCTCCCCGCTGCCCCTCTGGTAAACCACCAATCTACTCTCTGCATCTCTGCCTTTGTTTGTTGCTGTTTCATCTTCCACATATAAGTGAAATCACGTGGTGTTTGACTTTCTCCGTCTGGTATACACGTAAAAGTGCTTTGTAAACTGAAAAGTGGGTGAAAGGAAGAGTGGTTATTATCATTAATTAGACCACTTTTGAGATCATGCACAATTGCTTTAAGAATGAATAAGATATTATTGTCCCTCTCTGTTTTCTGAGAGGTTTTTTTCGTTTTGCTATTATAAAGAAAGGATCAAGTTTACATCTTCTTTGTTTATATATTCTTCCTAAATGTGTTTGCGCAGATTTTTTAAAAAATTAAAAGAAAATTTCTTGTTTGGCCACTCATCATGTTCCTGGAATTATTAAATGTTTTCTTTTCTAATCAGCATAGCACCCACGCAGAGGCTCAGAAAAGGTAAAAGTATGTCCATAACCAACCAAGTGGGCTGGGATTCAAAGCCACAACTTCTCACTCCACATCACTCTTTATGAGATCTTGAGAACAGGCATCTTTGATGGAGTGCCTGCTACACGCCAGGCATTGCTGTGTGTTTTACACAGAGTATCTCAATTATTAGCTTGATTTGACAATTAAGGAATTAGAGGTCAGAGAGGTTAAGCAACTTGCCCAATGTGTTAGCTTACAAACAGCAAAGCTGTACCCTAAATCCATACGGGTCCAGCTCCAAAGCTTTTGCTCTTTCTACCACACCGTGCATCCCATCTGGTTGACATGGTCAGAGATCCAGATTAATGGTGGCATTTGTTGCTTCAGGGCACTTCGACGGGTATTTATTTTATCTTTTTAATATTTTAAGTAGTTATTTTAATTTTGGATTTTAACAGGACAATAATAGAGCTTGTTGAAAAAGACCAAAATTTTACTGTGGGAAGACCCACATGTAAATTACTAATAATGACTTGAAAATAAGAGTCTATAGAAAAGTACAAAAATATATTCATGTATTTTCTGAGCTTAGTCTAACCAATAAAGCAGGGGCTTTGCTTTTAAACTGTCTTGTGTAACTGATCTCTCTGGCTTTGTCTTCCCAATCCCCTTTCCATCCTTCTTCCTTTGGAAAAGTGCTCCTTACCACTCCCATTTGGTTCTGATAAGGCTGCAAACTACCTTCTAGCAGAGAGTAGGGGATGGAGAGATTCCTGGGAGGTGGTGCTCTTGAACTGGTCTCTGCCTTCGATGGTCCTTACAGCTAGTGGAAGGAGACAGGAAACGAAATAAGTAAGCAAATTATATAGAATGTTAAATGCTGTTGACTCCCAACCCTGATGACAACTTCCTATCTCAAGTACCTGCCTCTTTCTGCCTCTTCACTAAGGACATTCCCCTGCAACTGGAATGGTACCCAGCCATTGTGCAAGGTTCTCCAGAAGGGCTAGAGATCTCACATACTGAGATTCTGTGAAAAATGCTCCAGTTTCCCCATCCCTCAGTTGGATAATTCTGAGGTATATTCTAAATGGTCATTCAGGGAGTCTCCAGCAGGACTGAGCCACGGTTGCCCACAGGGGTATCCAGCTCATATACGCAGACATCATTGGCTTCACTCCCACTCTGTCTCACTTTCCTCACCCCCTCGCTCACACTTTAAGCGTTCCAGGATTTTGGTTGGTTAATGGGACAGCTATAGTCCTTACTTCTGATCTGGTTTCCAAGGGTCACAATTGATACCTGCCATCTTCTTCCTTCAATCACTCTAGATTCCTCTCATCCTCAGCTAGTACTGCTGCTGGTCTGGGTGATTTAAGGGATGAGGTGACTCAACCTCTTATCCCTAAGGTATCTGAACTCCTGGTCACCACGTCCTTCTCAGGCTGTGGCTGCTGCCCTTATCCATTTTCCACAAAAACTGGGCAAAAAAAGTAGCAAGAGATATACCAGGTGATGACCTAGATGTCAGACATATCCTTCTCTGTGCCCGTTGTGTAACCATAATGATCAGGGTCAATTGTCACAGGCAGAACGCTGATTCCCTCCCTCACCTGGAGGACTGTGGGCGCAAAGAATCGAAACTGAGGAGTGGGGGCCATAACTTACGGTTGAACGGAACTTCTGCTTCTGGCCATAATACAGCAGCAGAGACTGAATTTGTTTTCCCACTTTGAATAACTAGAAAAATGAACAAAATATGTAAAACAATGCTTTTCAAACCTTGGCCAACAGGCAGGGCTTAAGAGTGGTCCTTCGAGAGCTTCATAACAAGAACGAGAGTCCTCAAAGAGATCTAATTCAGGCATAAACAAGACTTTGTGAAACCCCGAAAATATAATATTAGTTTTCATTTCAAAACTAAATATTTTAGTTTAATTTAATTTAGTCATTTAAGAGACAATTTGCAAAAGTAAGTGGTCACAATTGAGGACCACTTCAGAGGCCCAGAAGAAATAAATTACCACACAGATAAAATACAAAGAGATAGAAATCACAGGACAAAATGAGGAAACTTGAAGGCAGATCCAGGAGACCAACCACGTGAAGAAGAGGAGCTCTAGAAGGAAAAGAAGGAACAGAGAGAGGGGAGTTAATAATTAAATAAATGGTAGAGGAAAAAAATAAAAAAAAAGAGTGGTCCTTGAGAGAAAACAAACAAATCAAGTGATCTCTAAAATGCTCCCAATTAACTGCCTGGAGAGAGTCCACAGTACAGGGAGGGGGAACCCAAACCAGCTCCAGGGTCACCCTGAGTGGTAGAGACAGAGTTCAGATGTCAGGAAAGCCAATGCAGCTAGAACCCACAGGGTGGAGGCCCAGAGAGGAGAGAGCTGACAGAGAGAGGAAGAACCCCAGAGAGCTGCAGAGGGCCCTCTCGAGTCTTTGGCTGAGTACCGATCAGAGCATGAGTGTGAGGAAACTAATGAGGCCAGGGAACAGCCACCAGAAAGGGGAGGGCTGAACGATCCTCAGGACTCACACGGGTCAGAGAACGGTTGTGTTCCTGCCAGGTAGAGGGGTGAGAGGCCTCACACATGTGGGCCTTGGGTGGAAGCCTGCGAAGGGTATTCCTCAGTGTGGGCCAGCTTAGCCCTGGCCTGAAGGCTAGTCAGGCTGTGACTAGCAAAGCTGAAAGGCCAACTGGAAGTGAGCAAAACTCTTTCCATGTAATTTAACTGTGTCCCAGGGAAAAAAGGCAGAACTATTTTTTAAACCAAAAGAGTTCAGTGTACAACACACAAATTCACGACGTCTGGCATCCCATAAAAATTATAGCTATTTAGTGAATCTGCAAAAATCAACCCACGGCAAAAAGAAAAATCAATCCATAGAAACAAACTCAAAATTACACAGATGATAGAAGTTAGTAGACAAAGATATTAAAGTATCTATTATAACTATATTCCAGAAGGTAGAAGACTGCAAGCACTTGATCAGGAGAGAAATGGAGGATATTTTTAAAAGTCCAAATCAAACTTACAGACATTAAAAATACACTGTCTGGGGCTGGCCCGGTGGCAAAGCAGTCAATTGCGCACGTTCCACTTCGGAGGCCAGGCTTCGCCGGTTTGGATCCTGGGTGTGGACATGGCACCACTTGGCAAGCCATGCTGTGGTAGGTGTCCCACATATAAAGTAGAGGAAGATGGGCACAATGTTAGCTCAGGGCCAGTCTTCCCCAGCAAAAAAGAGGAGGATTGGCAGCAGTTATCTCAGGGCTAATCTTCCTCAAAAAAAAGAACATACACTGTCTGACTGAGAAAAACAAACACCATATGATTTCACTCATATGTGGAAGATAAATAAACACATGGACAAAGAGAACAGTTCAGTAGTTACTAGGGGAATGGGGGTAGGGGGTAGGCACAGGGTGTGAAGGGGAGCACTTATGTGGTGATGGGCAAGAAATAATGTACAACTGAAATTTTACAATGATGTAAACTATTATGAACTCAATTAAAAAAATACACTATCTGAGATTAAAAATACACGAAGTGAGATTAACAGCAGACTATATACTACAGAAAATAAAGATTGGTTACTTTAAAGGCATAGTAATAGAAAATATCCAAAGTAGTCTGAGAGTGCATCATGCTCCTAGTGATTGAGAAACACAGATAACATCAGGGTCAGAAGAGGAGCTGCTCTAAATGGGGAAATACCAATACAGTGTCCAAGAGTGCATGGACTGACTGTTGGAGAAGCTGAAGGAAGCCGCTTGAATACACAGGTGCAAAGGTGGCAGTCTTGGGAAAGCACTAGTTCTGGGGCAAAGGGAACCAACCTTGAAGCTGAGTGATCTCTTGGAGACTTGGTAGTGAAGGTAAACAAAAGGATATTTCAGAATTGGAAGACATTGCTGAGCAACACCCACCCGCAAAGGAAAGGTACCATTCATTTTTTTTTTTAAATACACAGAAGAGGGGCCGGCTCCGTGGCAGAGTGGTTAAGTTTGCACACTCCGCTGCAGTGGGCCAGGGTTCGGATCCTGGGCGTGGACATGGCACTGCTTGTTAGGTCACGTTGAGGTGGCATCCCACATGCCACAACTAGAAGGACCCACAACTAAGATATACAACTATGTATGGGGGGCGTTGGGGAGATAAAGCAGAAAAAAAAAAGATTGGCAACAGTTGTTAGCTCAGGTGCCAATCTTTAAAAAAAAAAAAAATACACAGAAGAGGAAACCCTTGTACAAAGAAATCTAGTAGGTGTCCCAAATCTCCGAAACCTTGTCATAGATATATTAATTATTGTTATTTCAGAATATCCAAGGCCCTTTAGAATAAACAGGAAAAGACAGCAAGATCCATATGAAATCACTATAAGAAGAAAGTAAAAAGTGAGTAACAAAAATTTTCAGTTAATTAAATACTCTCTAAACTCCACTCACAGTAGAGGAAAACTGTAACACAACAGACCAGCGTGAAGTAAGCTAAATAAGCAATGACAAATATAAAATAACACCATGAATTAGAAATTCAAAACTCAGGATAAAAATGCATATATGAAATATGCTGAACAAATTTAAGAAAGAAATTGAAGAAAAAGACAAAATCATCTCAGAAATAAAGAATAAACTATAGGGTAAAAAGGAGCATCTATTTTGCTGAAAATATGAGACACTGAAGAGACTAATGCCAAGAACTAAGAGAACAAAAATAAAATGAAAAAAACCAAAAAGGTACTGAAGGAAAGAGATTTCAAAGATAATCAAAATGGATCCAGCATATATACAATCTTGTCTCTGAAGAAAAGGAAAAAATGGAACAGAACTAATATTTAAGACTATAACCCAAGAAATTTTTCCAAAATAAAATAAGACCTGAATATTCATATTAGCAAGACCCACAATGCATCTGGGAAAATTTACCTTGAATGGTCAACTTCAAGACATAGCCTAGGAAAACAATTGGACTTCAAAGTATCTGCCAAAAACGGAAATTTCTACCGACAAAGAAGAAAAAATTAGGTTGGCATCAGACTTCCCAACAGCAGCACAGAAAGAAGAACAAGTAAAAAAATTTTAAGACTCAAGGAAGAAAAAAGTATGAACTATGGATTCTATATCCAGCCCTGATGTCCTTCAAGAATGAAGTCTAGGGGCCGAGCTGGTGGTGCACCAGTTAAGTTTTCACATTCCACTTCGGTGGCCTGGAGTTCTCTGGTTCAGATCCCGGGTGCAGACCTATGCACCACTTGTCAAGCCATGCTGTGGTAGGCGTCCCACATATAAAGTAGAGGAAGATGGGCATGGATGTTAGCCCAGGGCCAGTCTTCCTCAGCAAAAAAAGAGGACGATTGGCAGCAGATGTTAGCTCAGGGCTAATCTTCCTCAAAAAAAAAAAAAAGAATTAAGTCTAAAGCAGAACAACTATCAACATTGAAAAACTCACTCAATATACTTATGAATTTTTTCTGAGGAATTAACTAAATTGAGGTTAGCAACCTGTGGATCACAACCAGCTTGCCACCTGTTTTTGTTTTACTGGATCACAGCCACACCTGCTCATTTCCGCATTATTTCTGCCTGTGTTTGCACTGCAGTGGCAGAGCTGAGTAGCTGCACCAGAGACTGTATGGTCCACAAAGCCTAGGATATAAATCAGCTGGCCTTTTAACAGAAAAGTTTCCCAATTGTGGTACTAGAGAATGGGCTTCATCTAGATAAGAGAGAACTGGGGAACCTGCCAAAGTGTCTGGTGATGAATACGGAACGTACATAATTCTAAGTTTCAAAAAGAACAAAGATGAGAACAAGGATGGAAGAATGTGAAAATGTGACATGTTCTGACAAAGTAACATGGGAGGAGAAGAAAAGGGAAAGAATCATTTCACTGATGTTGCTCACTCCATTATCCCTGCACAGCCCCATACCCCCTTCTCCTCAACCTCATGCTCAGTTGGCCACAATGCTCAGCTCAGTGTATGCTTGGTGTATTAGTTGGGATTAATGAAAATAATGGTCTGATCTTAAATCCAAAGTTTTATTCTAACCTAACTAATTAATCCTATCTGTCAGAAGAGCTGAACTAAACTTGAGCTACCAGAATTCACTTGGCCTTCTAGACTACAAGCTTGACTGAGCAGCCTACTGGAACCGTTGCCCCAAACCCACACCCTGATCCTCACCCACTTGGTTTTACCATTGTAATTATAAGAGAAGGCATGGAGAGACAAGCCTGGGAAAAGACAGGATTTTGACTCAAAGCAGAGAGAAAACTTGCCTCAGCTATTCATGCCTCCCTCTCCAGGGTTCCATACTTAGCATTCCAAAATGGGGTCATTGGAAAGGTGCTTTCAAGTAGGCCACTTCCATGCCGCCAGCCACTGGAAGAGAAAGAGAGTAAGGGGATTCTCAAAGAAAAATTATCAAAGGAACAAAACGATCCAAAATGGGTTCTTCTGAATAGGAGAGAACTTTAATCACTCTTCCCACCTAATTATTCATCACCTAGCATTATGACCTAAATATATGTCCCTGAGGACTACGTTTTGTCCATAATTCCCCCTTAGAGGGTGATGGGAGAGAGCTGTGCTTTTCCCAGAGAAAGAATAAGCCATTAACAAATGATATGCTTATAGAAGGAACTTGACAAATTTGTGTTAACGATAGTGTTCAAAAATGCAACACTATGCTCTAGTACTCTGTCCAGAGAGAGTCATATCAGTGTCATCTGTTTCTCTTCAGTTGCCCATGCACACTTCTGCTATTTTATTGTTTACATGAACCACTCTGCATCTCCTGGTGATAATATTTGCCTATATAGAAACTAAAATTAGATTCACAAGGGGAGACAGTAGGCATAAGAACAGCAGTGATGATGTATATAACTGGCAAAATGTGCACGAAATATGTCAGCTTAAGCATTTGCCTAACTTCACATTTACATATTAAAGATTCTATTGAAAGACATGGTAATTTTTGTGCTTAGTCGGGATAAAGAAAATGAAAAGAAACTACAAGGTGTATACATGTCTCTTCTTGATAAGCATTTTCTTTTCCTTTGCAAAAATGCCCATATCTTCTCCAAAAAGCATTTTCATTACATTTCTGATACTGCAATGGCAGGATGATATTAAATGTATGCATCACAAAGTCAGTACTAGTGTTGTAGTTTATGTTTTGTTCACTTAACCAGAACAATATATTTCAAATGTTTAGATGCTTTATGTTTGCAATCTTTCTTGCCCCCTTTTAACATATAAGATATAAAAGAAAATTCATCCACATAGATACCTGAGTTAAAGTTGCTCTGAACTTAGAAATTCAAACAGTACTAATCTGTAGGAAAAAAACCTAGGAAATGATTCCTGACATATGGAATGTTCATGGGTAGAATGTTGGGGTAAAAAGTCACTAAGATTCAGAGTCAAGAAATGAGAATTCTAACACCAGCTCCAGCGTAACAGGCAGCATATGCCTAGATGAATAGAGCAAGTTCTCAGGAGGTCTCCACTCTCATCCTGAAAAGCTAGATACTAGAAAGTGAAGGAATTTATATAAGCATGAGAGCAGGCACTGGATATCCACCTAGAGGCAGACAGGAGGATTTCTGGCAGCAGAGACACAGATTCCATTAGGGCCCAGGATGCCCACACCTGCCTTGGTCCAGCTAGGCATCCTCCCCATAACGGCAGCTTTCATTCAAAGATGGACTCAAAGTACCAGTTTTTATAAAGAATTGGGCTTGTGCTCAAACTTCAGCCCAGGGCTGTGTTGTAAACAAAGCCAGAACACAAAGGGCCCTAAAGGACTCTGGGAATTACTCCCTCACCCTAAACCTAACTCACACCAGCATCTGACTATGAGGTTGGAGCAATGTAGCATATGTGTATAGAGCTTGAGAGTTTTAGTCTGCAGTGGAAAGAAGAGCCACGCCTGTGCACATGACCTTTCACATGCACACTCTCTAGAAACAAGTCTGAGAACACTCTCTAGAAACCACTCAAATCTGTGGTCAATCACCTCAGGAATAGTGAGGGAGAGGAGAGGATAAGGGATGGGGGAAAGGATATAAACTTTATTCTGTATAAATGCTTATCTTAAATTGTGCTACACAGAGTCAAGTGATGTGACATCATTTTGTATTTAGGCAAATAAAAGATTTATTGACCACCTATTATGTGCATGTCCTGGTCTAGCAGTAAGGATATTGTGGTGAGCAAGACAGCCCAGAGCTCTTCCTCAGGAGCTTACATTCCAATTGGAAGAGGCATATAATACAAAAATAAATAAAATGTTAAATACTAACAAGTGCTATAAGGGAAATAAACAGGGTGACATAATGGAAGGCAGCTGGAAGTTCACTTTCAGTAGTGTAATTGGAGAAGGTCTCTCAGAAGATAACGTCTTTTGAGCTGAATGGTGGAAGAATTCAGCCACATAGGAACCAGAGAAAAGATAGTTCCAGAGAGATAGTAAGTGCAAAGGCCCTGAGGTGAGACGAAGAAAAAAGGCCTTGATGGATGGAGAGTATGAGAAGGAGAGAGAAAGGGAGGATGTAAGGTCAGAGAGAAGGTTAGGTTGAAATCATATAGGATCTTAAAGGCCATGTCTTGGATTTGTGGTTTTATTCCAAGTTCAATGAGAAGTCATGAACTACTTTAAAAGAGGGAAATTACACAATATGATTTATGTGTGAAAATATTACTCTTACTGCTGTGTGGAGAATGGAATTGGGGTGGTAACAAGCCTAGAAGCTCAGAAAAATCAGTTGTTCAGGCAAGAGATAACGGTAGCTTGGACTGAAGTGCTAGTAGTAGAGATGGAAAGAAATGGAAGGGTTTGAGATGTATTTTTACAAGTAGAATGATGAGAAACTCTAAGCTTTCCCACTAGGGTCAGGAAAAAGGCATAGATGTGCCCTCTGACTACTCCTTTTCAACAATGTACTAGAAGTACTAGTTGATACAATAAGACAACAAAAGGAAATAAAAGGTATACAAATTGGAAAAAAAAGTATAAAACTTTCTTTGTTCACAGATAACATGATCACCTACGTAGAAAATCTGAAAGAATCAACAAAAACAACCCTTGTGGAACTGATAAATGATTATAGAAAGATTGGAGGATACAAGGTTAATATACAAAAGTCATTTTCCTATATACTAGCAATCCACAAGCAGAAACTGAAATTAAAAATATGATACCATTTGCATTAGCACCCAAGAAAATGAAATATTTAGGTATAAATGTAACAAAGTGTGTACAAGATCTATATGAGGAACCTCTGAAGAATGAAATCAGAACTAAATAAATGAAGAGATATTTCACGCTCATGGATAGTGTATGCAGGAGAGAAACAACCGAGGACTGGACCATGGGGCTCAGGGAATTGAAAAAAGGTGCGCGCAGCCGATGGCAAAGCAGACATACTCTTTATTCATTCTGGCCGACAGACAGTGGGAGTACAGCAGCTCCCCTTGTGGCCTCTTTTATATGACTACTAGACAAAAGTGGCATGCATCCCGCAGACAATGTTTACATTATGCAGGTTACATAAGGTGTTTACATACACCGTTGGTGCATGGCTGCCTGCAGCAGACATGCTGAGTCACATCTGCCCGGAAGCTGCTCTGATTGTCCATGCTATGGTCTGATTGTCCATCATACCTCCATTTCCCTTCAATAGGAAGGCTGAATATTGCCAAGATAACTTTTCTTCCAAACTTGATTTATAAAGTCAAAGAAATCCCAATCAAAATCCCAGCAAGTTATCTTGAGTATATCAACAAACTGATTCTAAAGTTTATATGGAGGTCAAAAGATCCAAAACAGCTAACAAAATATTGAAGAACAAAGTTGAACACTACCCAACTTTCAAGACTTACTATAAGATACACTAATCAAGATAATGTGATACAGGCATACCTTGTTTTATTGTGCTTTGCTTTATTGCACTTAGCAGATAATAGCATTTTTTACAAATTGAAAGTTTGAGGCAACCCTGCATTCAGGATGTCTGTTGGCACCATTTTTCTGACAGCATTTGCCCACTTCATGTCTATGTCACATTTTGGTAATTCCTGCAATATTTCAAACTTTTTCGTTATTATTATCTTTGTTATGGTGATCTGTGATTAGTGACCTTTGATGTTACTGTTGTAATGGTTTTGGGGTGATATGAACCACACCCATCTAAGACAGTGAATTTAATCCATAAATATTCTGTGTTTTATGACTGTGCCACTGACTGGCCATTCCCCCATCTTTCTCCCTTTCCTTAGGCCTCCCTATTCCCTGAGATACAACAACATGGAAATTAGGCCAACTAATAACCCCATGAGGGCCTCTATATCTTCAAGTGAAAGGAAGAGTCACAGATCTCCTACTTTAAATCAAAAGTTAAAAATGATTAAGCTTAGTGAGGAAGGCATGTTAGAAGCTGAGATAGGCTGAAAGCTAGGCCTCTTGCACCAAACAGGTAGCCAAATTGCAAAGGCAAAGGAAAAGTTCTTGAAGAAAATTAAAAGTGCTACTACAGTGAACACATGAATGATAAGAAAGAAAAACAGCCTTTTTTTGATATGGAGAAAGTTTCAGTGGTTTGGATAGAAGACCAAACCAGCCACAACATTCATTTAAGCCAAAGCTTAATCCAGAGCAAGGCTATGAAGGCTGAGAGAGGTGAGGAAGCTAGGGAAGAAACGTTTGATGCTAGCAGAGGTTGGTTTACAAGGTTTAAGGAAAGAGGCCGTCTCCATAACAGAAAAGTACAAGGTGAGGGAGCAGGTGCTGATTCAGAAGCTGCAGAAAGCTATCCAGAAGATCTAGCTAAGATAATTAATGGAGATGGCTACACTAAACAACAGATTTTCAGTGTAGACAAAGCAGCCTCATATTGGAAGCAGATGCTACCTAAGACTTTCATAGCTAGAGAGGAAAAGTCAGTGCCTGGCTTCAGAGCTTCAAAGGACAGGCTGACTTTCTTATTAGGGGCTAATGTAGCTGGTGACTTTAAGTTGAAGCCAGTGCTCATTTATCACTCCGAAAACCCTAGGGCCCTTTGGAATTATGTTAAATCTACTCTGCCTGTGCTCTATAAATGGAACTACAAAGCCTGGATGACAGCACATCTGTTTACAACATGGTTTACTGAATATTTTAAGCCCAATGTTGAGACCTACTGTTCAGAAAAAAGATCCCTTTCAAAATATTACTGCTCATTGACAATGCACCTGGTCATTCAAGAGCTCTGATGGAGATGTACAATGAGATGCACGTTGTTTTCATGCCTGCTAACACAACATCCATTCTGCAGCCCACAGATCAAGGAGTAATTCCAACTTTCAAGTCTTATTCTTTAATAAATACATTTTATGAGGCTACAGCTGCCATAGATATTTGATTCCGCTGATGGATCTGGGCAAAGTAAAATGAAAACTTTCTGGAAAGAATTCACCACTCTAAATGCCATAAGAACCTTTATGATTCACGGGAAGAGGTCAAAATTCAACATTAACAGGAGTTTGGAAGAAGTTGATTTCAACCCTCATGGATTATTTTGAGAGGTTTCCAAGACCTCAGTGGAGCAAGTAACTGCAGATGTGGTAGAAATGGCAAGAGAATTAGAATTAGAAATGAAGCCTGAAGATGTGACTGAATTGCTCCAATCTCATGATAAAACTTTAACAGATGAGGAGTTGCTTCTTATGGATGAGGGAAAAAAGCGGTTTCTTGAGATGGAAACTAGTCCTGGTGAAGATTGCTGAAATGACAAGAAAGTATTTGAATATTACATAAACTTAGTTGATACAGTGGTGGCAGAATTTGAGAGGACTGACTCCAATTTTGAAAGAAATTCTTCTGTGGGTAAAAATGCTATCAAACAGCATCACATACTACAGGAAAACTGCTCATGAAAGGAAGAATCAATCAATGTGGCAAACTATATTGTTGTCTTATTTTAAGAAATTGTCACAGCCACCCCCAACCTTCAGCAACCATGACCCTGATCAGTCAGCAGCCATCAACATAGAGGTAAGACCCTCCACCAGCAAAAAGATTACAACTCACCAAAGTCTCAGATGATGGTTAGCATTTTTTACCAATAAAGTATTGTTTAATTAAGGTATATACTTGTTTTTTTAGACATAATTTTATTGACATACTTAACAGACTACAGTATAGTGTAAACATAACTTTTATATGCATTAGGAAACCAAAAAGTGTGTGTGATCGACTTTATTGTGATATTCACTTTATTGTGGTGGTCTGGAACAGAATCTGTACTATCTCTGAGGTATGCTTGTATTGGTAAAATAATAGAGAAATAGATCAATGAGGTGGAATAGAGAGCACAGAAATAGACCCACACAAATACAGTCAACTTATCTTTGACAAATGAGGAAAGGCAGCACAATGGAGCAAAGATAATCTTTTCAATAAACGTTGCTGGAAGAACTGGACATCCACATGCAAAGAAATGAATCTAGACACAGACCTCACACTCTTCACAAAAATTAACTCAAAAAGGACCACAAATTTAAAAGTAACACACAAAACTATAAAACTTCTAGAGGATAACATAGGAGAAAACCTAAATGACCTTGGGTATGGCAATGACTTTTTTAGATACAATACCAAAGGTACAATCCATGAAAGAAATAATTGATAAGCTGGACTTCATTAAAATTAAAAACTCCTACCCTGTGAAAGACAACGTCAATGTGAAGAGAAAGAGAAGATAAGGCACAGACTGGGAGAAAACACTTACAAAAGACATAGCTGATAAAGGACTGTTATCCAAAATATACAAAAAATCCTTAAAACTCAACAATAAGAAAACAAACAACCTGATTAAAAAATGAAGGGCTGGCCCCACGGCTGAGTGGTTAAGTTCGCATGCTCTGCTTCAGCAGCCCAGGGTTTCACTTGTTCAGATCCTGGGCGCAGACATGGCACAACTCATCAGGTCATGCTGAGGTGGTGTCCCACATAGCACAACCAGAAGGACCTACAACTAGAATATACAACTATGTACTGGGGGCTTTATGGAGAAGAAGGAAAAAAAAGAAGATTGGCAACAGACGTCACCTCAGGTGCCAATCTTTAAGAAAAAAAAGTGAGCCAAAGACCTTAACAAACACCTCACCACAGAAGACATACAGATGGCAAATAAGCCTATAAAAAGATGCTCCACATCATATGCCATCAGGGAAATGCAAATCAAAACAAAAAGATACCTCTACACACCTATTAGAATGGCCAAAATCCTAAACACTGACATTACCAAATGCTGACAAGGATATGGAGCAACAGGAACGCATTCATTGCTGGTGGGAATGCAGAATGGTACAGCCACTTTGGAAGAGGGCAGTTTCTCACCAAACTAAACATACCTTTACCAAACAATCCAGAAATCATGCTCCCTGGTATTTACCCAAAGGGGTTGAAAACATCTCCACACAAAAACCTGCACACAGATGTTTATAGAAGCTTTATTGATAATTGCCAAAACTCGGAAGCAACCCAGATGTCCTTTAGTAGGTGAATGGATAAACTCTGGTACCTCCAGACAACGAAATAGTATTCAGTGCTGAAAAGAATGAGCTATCAAGCCACAAAAAGAAATGGAGGAAACTTAAATGCATATTACTAAGTGAAAGAAGCCAATATGAAAAGGTTACACACTGTATGATTCCAACTATATGACATTCTGGAAAAAGCAAAACTATGGAGACAGAAAAAAGATCAGTGGTTGCCTGGGGTTGTTGGGGGAGGGGAGTGGCCGATAAGGAATAAATAGGTAGAACACAGAGATTTTTAGGGCAGTGAAAATACTCTATATGATACTATAATGATAGTTATATGGCATTATAAATTTGTCCAAAACTATAGAAAGTACAACACCAGAAGTGAACCCTAGTGTAAACTATGGACTTTGGATGATTATGATGTATCAATGAGGTTCATTAACTGTAACAAATGTGCCACTCTGGTGGGGGATGTTGATAACGGGGGAGGCTATGCATGTGTGGGGGCAGGGAGAATATGGGAACTCTCTATACCCTTCCCTTAATTTTGCTGTCAACCTAAAACTTCTCCAAAAAAATTATCTTTAAAAAAAAGTAGAATAAATAGGTTTGCTAATGGCTAGGATATCAAGAGTGAGAGAAGGAAAGAAAATCAAGATTTATACCAACACCTAGGTTTGGGGATTGAATAATTAGGTAGATACTAATGTGCTTTTCTGAGACATAGAATACTAGAAGACGTAGAAGTATGAACAAGAAGAAGGTAGAATCAAGAATTCTGTTTTGATGTCTATTAGACATCCACAGGAAGATGTCCAAAAGTCAGTACCATTGATGAGTTTGAAGTTCAATGTATATGTAAGGACTAGAGACACATATTTTGGATTCATCAATATACACATGGAATTTAAAATCCAGGTTGTAAATGAAATGTTCTACGGAGAGATTTTCAATATAAAAGAAGAGTGTTCAAGACTGAGCCCTCGAGTGCTCTCACATTCAGAAGACAGGGAGAAGAAAATCATGCAAAGAAATGGAAGAAGCAAAAGCCTACGAGGTCAGAGCAGAAGGACAGGTAGTCAGAGCAGCCAGCAAAAAAGTCTCTCAGGAAGGGAGACAACAATTATGTGGAATACGCTGCAAAGTTTAAGAGACTGAAACAAAGGAGTGCCCATTAGAAGGACATTTGGTAATCTTAACAAAAACAGTTTCACTGAAGTGGTGGGAACAGAAACCAGAATGGAATGGGCAGTAAAGAAATAGAGAACCAGCAACTTCTTTTGAGAATTTTGTTATTTATAAAAGCAGCAAATGGGAGTAGGATGCAGGTGAGCTCAAGTAACCCAGCCCAGCTCAGCTTTCTAAAGTACAAAGCATGTCAGCGCTGGTTTTATCGCACTCCATGGCTCTCATTGTCCTCAGGTAAGCTCCAGACTCCTCCAGCTGGCAGTCAAAGACTCCATAGGCTGGCCTCAAACAAAGACTCCACCTCAATTTGTGTCCCTCTTTCTGTCTTTCCTGTCTTCCCGTCCCTCCCAAACCATCTACAGCACACTCGTGTCATAATCCATTCTCCTAGCAAGTCATTCTCTTTGAAGACTTTATGCTGTAATACATGCGACTGCTTTTGCCAGAAATGTCTTTTCCCTTCATAATTCCTCAATAATTGAAGTTCAGTTCAAATTACCTCCTGCACGAAGCCCTCCAGCAAACGCTTCCCCTCCCCATTTGCCTTGTGCATTACTCCATCAGAGCCTTTATAATGACCTATGGATGTGTCTGTTCGCTGACTATGTATTTCCTGAAGGCAAGGACTGAGTCTTTTTTCCCTTCTCTACAACTTGCATATAGCATAGATCAATAGCCCATAGGTATATGTGAGATGAATAAATGTACCTACTGACATTATTAAAATAACTTCAGGCAATTGTCCCATGCCCCCCCACCCCAATCCATCATACCTTGAGGCAGGATCCACACTGTCTTATCCACACTCTAACACCATTCCTTTTCCCCACCTTCTTCAAAGGGCAATGCCCAAGGTAAATAAAATGGGAAAAGTCTGTTAAACAAAGGAGGAAGAAAGTGATGAAATCTTGGTAGAATCCCAAGGATGAATGCATATTAGCTATTTTTAATTTCTGGAGCCTGAGGGCCATTCTCCTGTTTCAGACAAGTTCAGATCACCAGGAGGACAACATGTCCTGCAAAATTGCAGAGTTCTATAAAATATAAAGGAGTTGAGGACATGGTCCTTGTTTTATTTGAAGTGAAATCCAGGTAGATAAACATGATCCCAAAAGAAATTTAACCTTTTTAAACTGATTGACAGGAAAAGAAATTTGTCATAGGTAGACCTGACTTAGAAACCTCAAGAAATTTCATAATCCTTTTGAATAAGGATTGGCATATGTCTGGATTCATATATGTTAAAAAATGATAGATGTTCTAGAATATTCTCTGCTTCTGAAGATGGTACATGAGGAGAAGCCTATGAGAAGCACAGGGCAGGAAGGGCTAAAATGTGGAGTAACCCTCTGTGGAGTTGCATCCCTTTTGCCTGTTGAGAGCAGCCACATCACCCACTGGGAGACTGAGAATCTTGCTGTCTTCCCTCTGCCTCATTCCCAAAGTTTAATTGGTCACTAAATCTTATCTGTTATAGATTCACAGCTCTAGAATCCATCACTTCCTCTCTACTCCCCTCTCCACAAATTAAAGTTCCTGCAGTCCCTCTCTGGCCTACTGCACAATCCCTAATTTATCACATCATCTCTATACTGACCACATTTTCCTCTGCCCACAAATCTTCATTGCCTACAAAATCAAGAACAAATTTCTCATCTTCTATTAAAGACTTCTATAATCTGGCCTGCCTTTTCCTGGTTATTCCTTTTCTCAAAGAATTGTACAATTGAAAGGTATTAAATTAGCCACTTCTGTCTCAGAATGCTATCTTTTTACATAGCCATTGAGTTTTCTCTAGCAGCACTGGAGTGAGCCCAGTGATAGCAACATCAGGAAGACTTGTACTGAGGGGTAAGAGTTTGGGGGCCAGCTCCACCAGATGAGCTATTTTCCCTGGCTGGTGGATGTATGAGCATGTAGAGAAAGAGCCTGAACTGTGAGTGATTGAGAAGGACATTTCATTCATAAGGTCAAAGCCAGATAAATGCAGCTTGGTGTGAGGTCCAAAGAGGAAGGTGAAGATATGAGCGAGAAAACCACTTATAAGGTCAGACGCCAGGAAAACTGGGAAAGATTTGGAAGTGGAATATGAGGTCAGTCAAAGTGAGTAGCTCTGAACAGAGCACAAGCTCACATGAGGGGTAAGGGCTTGCTCTGCACTGAAAGTTCCCACACTTTCCTCCACATATGCCTGTGCTCGGCCAGTGTCCTCGGACCAGACTCCCTTGTTGACCTCGATCACCACCTGTTCAAATCTTACCCAGTCCATTAAGGCATCATCACATTTCTCTGCTCAAGGAGGTATTTTCTTATCCTCCTAAACAGAGGTGCAGCCATCACCCTTTCGATTCCTGGGACATTTTTTAAACCTTTCTGATGGCTCAATTTGATAATTTATTTGATAGTGATTTACTTAATCTTGAATATCTGGTGGTAAGAAGAGTGGCATCCAGTTTTGTATCCACACAGCCTCTACCAACTACTTTCTACACTATAGCTGCTTAATAAACATTTCCTTCATTCACCACTTAGATTGACATAGAGCCACAAGAATACAGCAGGTTTTGCTAATGTTTTCCATAAGTTCTCTGAACAGAAACATTTGTCTGAACCAACTGACTCAACACATCTTTGAGCATAAAAATCCAAGCTGACAGTCCCCAAACCCAAGGTGGGCATCTTGTGGAAGCATAGGAATTAAAAGGATTCCTTGACACCAAAATGAGTCCTCATAATGGATGCACAGAACATAGTCCTACAATTTCCTGAAATGCAAGAAAGAGATCCAGACTCCCCACAGTCTTACCACACATGGAGCTTTGAGGAACTGATGCATTGGCCTGCGAGAAAAAGCCTTTCCAGATTTAATTTCCAAGCTTGTAAGAGTAGGGGCAGTGGAATATGCACGAGATTAGAAATGCCATTCTTCCCATTGCTAGATGTGTGAATTTGATTGTTACACAGCCCCTCTGAGGTTCCAAGTCTGTAAATGGAGATCATGGAAATTACCTTATAGGTTAGGTTGTAAGCAAAACACATACATGAAATCACCTGGACAAAGTAGATGGTCAATAAATTCAAGCCATTTCACTAAGGAAACTATATACTACAGTTAATTGAACTAATATTTTAAAATCGTAAGATGTTAACATAGTATGTGTATGCACTTGCATGTGAATATATGGGTTCTAAATAAACTAAAATCATTCCAGAATACGTGCTTTGAAGTAATTAATCACTTGAAGCCATTTACTTGAAGTATAATAGTGTACAAACTACTGACATAGTCTTCCAAAGAAATTAGAGACTTTTGTGTTTAGAAGACCTACTGTTTGCAAATGCTAATACCTATCTTTCCTGAATCATTTCCCCTCATTTGGGGGGACTATGAAAAGAAAAATTTATCCTTTATTCAAAGTTCCTAAGGATTTTGTTCTGTAGAGCCCAAAGATTCATTTTACAAAAGAGATAATGAAAGATTTTTAGCGAAGGAAGTGGAATGTATCATGATGTAAGATATAAATTTCCATATCTTCCACACAGCAAAAAACCCTATCTCAATACTGGCAAATGGCCTTAGGAAAAAAAAAACATAATGCTTAGCATACAGCATATTTCACAATTTTTAACTTTTTAAGCAATCCTAAGCACTTTGTACTGATAAGGGCATTGCCTGCGTATTATCTATAAGAACTTGAAAATTATCTTGCTGAAAGTTGTGAAGCTAAAACTTATTAATGGTGGTTGGTAATCGTGTTCTCTTAGCATAGCAGGCACCAAAATCAAAGTGTAAAATGCCTTAGACTTCAGCTTCAAAAATACCCATTTGCAAATGAACGATTATTAGTAGCAAATCTTTTTCAGAATAAAAGGATTAGAGTTACTAATTTCTGCAAAAATTACCAGTTTCGTTCTTGCCAAGTTATTCCCTGAGAGATCTGAACCTGGAAGGAAAGAATGATTCTGAAATGCCTGTATTAGCATAAATATATCGCCTTTAAATTTGGTGTTAATTCTTCCTGGCCACTGGATGAGAAGCAAAAAGGCAATATACTTAGCAGGCAGAGCATCGGGCTGCAGCGGGGCCAGGAGCTCCCACTCTAAACCCAGACAAACCCTATCGGGAAAATTCCCCCCACATTGATCTCACAGACATAAACTGTAGAGATTAAAAGAAGATCATTGAGATCAAAGTGCTTTAAACTGTTGAATTTTGTCCTAAAATTAAAAGGAACAGGATTACCGTGAAGCACATTTTAATTTCTATCATTTCCCTCCACGTGCAGCTACCTGGATCTGACCCAGAAAAGTCCCTTAATAATGTTTGTGGGAAGAGCGGATGGCCCTGGTTCGACGGAAGGGAACACACATCTGCGGGAGGCGTTCCCTGAATGCAGGCGTTTCTCCAGACACTTCACCTACAGGATCTTCCTCAACCCTCAGAACCACCTGTGAAATTTAGACTGTCGTCCCCATTTAAGAAACGAGGAAACTGAGTGTGAGAGAGCAGAGGGAGTTAGCCAAAGTCTCATCTAGTAAGTAGCGGAACTGTCAGGTGAACCGGAACCCCTGATTCCAGAGCCCACCCCTGTTCCCTTCAGCCTGTGGGCAGCCATGATTCTTCCCCAGAATCCAGGTCTGAAAGAAGGCCTCCCACCCCCCGGCGCACGTCTTCCCTCAGAGAACCTGGGGTTTACCTACCCTGCCTTCACCACGCTCTACAATTTGCTGTAATCCTCAGGGAGCCAAGAGGCTGACGTGGTGTAGTACAAAAAGCAGTGGGTTTGGAATCAAGTAACGTGGATTCAAATCCCAGCTCTGACAGTTATTTGCTGGCCAAAACCACTTACCCACCGTCTCATTAAACCTGTTTGATCTTTTGCAAAATGGAACTGATGCTTCCTCCCAGTGTCATTGGAGACAGACTAATCAATGTGTGCGATCATTGCCTGACATGCACACAGAACCCAGTAGATGCCCGATTAAAACATTTGTAAAGAAAATGAACTCAGAATTGGTAGTCATTCCTCACACATGAGTCAATGACTTTGTTGCAAGTAATCCTCCTTTTCCAGACTAAAGCCTTCAGCATATAGAACGGCCACATAGAGAATAAATAGGAAAGAGAGAAGGGTGGACAGGAGGCAGCAATTATCACATTACTCACCCAGAGGGAGTCACAGACTTTCCATCTCCTCTGATGGCAAAAATAAAGAAATAAATAAAGACACCTGAAGGTCACACCAAGAAAATGTTGCAACCTGAGGCTAAAGCATCAACAAACTTAGGCCCTAAAAGGGTGGTGAAGAATAAGGCTGTCGCAGTGGAAATCCATCAAGACCATGGAGAGCACCTGAGTTCTCGCTGCTCTACTCCTAAATCACTGCCTAATTTTAAATCTCTTCTCTTCCTTGGAACTCCATTTCCTCTTCCATACAATGAAGTGTGTGGATTATACTGTCTTCTGGTTATTTTATTTATGAAGACTCCTTCTGGTCCTAGTTAAGTTCGTTTTAGTTAGAAAGTTCTGCTTGGCTTCAACCAATGTCTTTCCAGCAACAACTCATCAAACAACAGGATCTTTTTTCTCTTTCATTCTGTGTATGTAATAAATCATGTTATGGCTGCCATCAAACCACCTTTGCATTATTTGCATTTTAGGGATAAATCCTGCTTGCCATGTTTTATTATTCTTTAAATAGTCTGTTTGGATTGTATTTTTATCATTTTATTTAGACTTCCAGCAACTTTATTCCTAACACTCATCTAACATTTCCTCTTTTTTTTTCTTTTTCCTTCTTTATCAGGATTAAGTACTAAGACTATGGTCATTTCTTTAAATGAATTAGAGAGATCTTTTTCTAAAGCCTGGCATGATTTAATTAAGAATAGAATTGTCTGTCCTAAAGGTTAGGTAAAACCCAGCTGTGAAACCATCTGCTCGTGATGCTTTTTTTAAAAATGGTTGATCATGAATCGTCTTTCTAATGTCTGTTTTTTTTAACAGTAGTTGGATTCTTCAAGTTTTCTACTTCTTCTGGGATCGGTTTGGTAATTTGAATTTTGTAAGAAATAAAGTCCCACGTGTAAGGAAATAGTTGCATGTAATCGTCCCTCTTACTCTCTTCCATACACGTGGAACGCCTTTTCATTTCTAATTTTAAGTATTCTTATTCTCTCTTTTCCTTCATCAAATTTCTAAGGTTTTTATCCATTTTCTGGCCTCATCAAGAAAACTGCTTTTGGATTCACACATCTTTTTTTGCTATTGTTCTGCCTTTTATATCATCTCACTTTTATCTTTAATATTTTTTTCTTCCTAGTTTCTCCTGTTATATTATCTAATTTTTTGACAGGCAATAATTCCTGTATTTTTTGTCTTTCTTCTTTAAGATAAATATTTTGAGGGGCCGGCCCAGTGGTGCAGTGGTTAAAGTTGATTCACTCCACCTCCGTGGCCCAAGGTTCACAGGTTTGGATCCCAGGTGTGGCCCTACACACCACTCATCAAGTCACGCTGTGGCAGAGTCCCATGTACAAAATAGAGTAAGATTGCCATAGATGTTAGCTCAGGGCCAATCTTTCTCAACAACAACAACAACAACAAAATGTTTGAGGCTATAGACTTTCTTTTGAGTTCAACCTTAGCCATGTCTCATAATTTTGGCAGGAAGCCTGTACTGTTGTTCTCCACTTGTCCACAGCAGATTCATTTTCCATCTTTCTCTGCTCCACTCTGTGCTCCTGGAACTCTACCCTAATGGGCTGAATCACCCAGGTTTTCTTGCTGGATGGATTTCACTTGGGTTTGGCCAATGAGAGGCATCTACAAGAAATCAGAGAACAGGGAGAAAGAGAAGCTGTGCCCTCCGCCCTCCCTGTTGTCCCCAGCAGTTCTTGCAGTGGCAGCGACTACGCTCCTCCCAGGCAGTAGCTCCTCCATAGCGTCAGCTCACACCGCGGTCCCCTCACTTGTCAGTTCAACCCTAGAGGTGACAACAGCTTCCTGTCGTTGCTACTCCTTGGGTGCCCCAACATTCTTTGGTTCTCTTAACTTTGCTGAAAGCTTTTAAATAATCACTTTACTAAAATCTGTTCAGTTGAACTGAGTGGAGTTCTGTTTCCTGCTGGGGGTCTGACTAGTACAAAGTAGTCACTGTTCTCTAAATAGTTTATTAACTCAAAATTGATTTTTTTCTTTTATCCAGTATCCAGATATCACTTAGGAGAGTATTTCTTAATTTCAAAAAGTGAAGACTCTATGGGTGTCATCTTTTTTTAAATTAACTTCAGAATTGTAGAGACTCAAAAAATGTGCAACTGTCATACGTGTCTACTTAGTAAGCTCCTAGAGGATATGCTCCACCAAGATGAGAAAGCAAACCAAGGAAGAAGAATATATGGGACCCAGTAAACAGAGTATCCAACAGGCAGGAGGCTAAGCAATTTCCACATTGATTGGAAAGGAAGTCCTTAGACGCCAGCAATACAATCCAGACTGGAGCAGGAGTGTGGTGGCCACCACAAGGATGTTTCAAACAAAATATGGAAATTTGGAACTGATGTCTTATCTGATGTGTTTGACTGCATTGAGAGAAAATTTATAGGTATTTTAAAGAGTTTGGAAAAAAATTAGTGATAAGTACCTAGATAACTAAGCAAATGGAAGAAATAACTAATCATTCAAAGAAAAGTGAAAAATTGTACAAAAAAGAAAATATCATAGAATACTACATAGCTCATCTGTGAACAATGTTTATGTAAGCATAATAATGAATAATAATAATGAATATTTAACCAAAAAACTGGATTATTGCCATATTGGGAAGGAGGGATGAGAGAGGTATAAGCACAAAGAGGAACTATAAGGGCACAAAACCCTTAGTTCCACAATAGAATGTCAACTCACAATACACAAATTGATAAATCAAAAAAATGGCATAATGAATATACTATTTAGGAATCAGGAGGTATATACCAAGAAGAGCTCAGAAAGGTGAAAGAAGCTAGTTCGGAGAAGCAAGATTCAGAAGTGTAGATAAGAGGGGGAAAGAATTGGTGTTTTGTGGTGGTTGTTGTTGTTATAAGCCTTCTTGTTCTGTTTGACTTTTTAAACTATGTAAATATATTACTTTGATCAGAAGTGAAATATTTAAAATAGAAAAATAAGGAAGCTAAGCAACTCAGGTTTCCTTCACCCAGGCAACCAGGAACAAAACAACAAAGCTATTCTGGGAAAAGTGAAGCCATTAACACCGTAATATGAATTACGTTAATCAGCTGCTGTGTCTTAATCTCAGTAACCCACTAATTCAGGGTCCCTAGGAGGCTCTTTAGGACTTGTGGGTAAAGAGTGTAGCCTAATTCTGCTCCTGAAGAATATTCGAGACCTTGCTTCAGCTCAGCTAAGACACACTTTTATATTCATAGTATCAAGGTTCATCATCTTCTAAGTACCAAACTACTATATGTATTATTAAATATTTTTCAAATCTGATAACTTACTACTTGAAACTTAAAAGCAGTTTTACTGTTTTTCATGGCAATTTCATTTTTCCCTTAGTCATTCTCCTTCCTACGCTCTCACACTGAAATCCTCCTTCCGTGTTATGGGGGGATGGTTTCATAGCATATATCTGGAAGCCCATCCTCAGCACAACAAACCAATTAGCTGCGAAGACAACCACTCCAGAGTTCTCTTGCCATTTATTTTGACTTAAATTTTGTGTTTTAAAATAATAGCCCAGCAGAACAGGGAGCAGTGGCTGCAGCAGTTGAGGCTTCTTTCTAGACTTTTCAGGACCTTATTAAAGGGACAAGAGACAGGGAACCCCAAGCCTGCAGATCTTTAAAATGGAAGTGTGCAGACCGTTAAGAAGGTGGAGTTGATGTTTTTAAACACTTAGAGTATGGATCACAGTAAACAACTAGAGTTCACTTACCATGAGTCTGTAGATAATTTAAAAGGTTCTTAATATTAATACTCTACTTTTCTATAAAACTTCATGTAAAATTTGATCACATATGTGAAAGAAAAGGAAGGGCCTCTAGTTTACAGATTTCCAAGTCCTAGTCTGAGGACGCCAGAGGTTCAGGGAAATCTATCAGCGGCCTCTGTCGCGGTCGGGAGGCAAGCAGTGAGACTATGTGACCCCTGAGCCGCCCTAAACCTGCACAGTTCCTCTTTTATCCACGACTTTACACATGAAAAACTTGAGGTCTCCAGGAAGGAGGAAGAAACTCATCCAACATCACACAGCGAGCAGGTGGCAAAGCTGGAACCAAACTCAGGTCTTCGGATTCCCGGTTCGATGTTTTTGCCGCTGTCTTTTGCTGCCTTTCTTATTTTAGGTTCTTTTCTACTTATAGAGACTAAAAATGTATCCCTTTCTAGAGAGCTATGGAGATGTTTCTACTCTGCATTTTCCCTAAGGAAAGAAGTTTGATAAATTATTTAAATATCCACTTTTCTGTGCTAAAATGTACACTGTGTTTTTCTCTAAGTAAAATGTGAAAACACTTTATTTTACTGAGCCATTCATATGCATCATTTTTCTTCTCAAAAGCTTCCTGCCTCCCATGTGCATTGCTTTGAAAACCGCGGGAGATATCGTAATGAAATATTGATTGCCCTCTCTCATCTCCACCCTATTCCTATTCTAATGACCCTACAACGGCAGAATAATTTTTGTGGAGGAAGCACTAATTCCAAAACTTATTTCTACATAGTTTTTTAAGACAGAATATTACATTGACCAGGGACTGTGCGCCAGCATTTCAGCACATCAGCCCCTATTTGGAATGTCTCCTATCGGGACATCACATCTCATCAGCAGCAAGGACTATGAATTACTGGCTTCAGAAGCGATCTTTCGATTCCCATGATATGATGGCTTCAATAAGATGGTAGTGGTTAAAAAGCAGAATCTGTTCTTTGGGAGTGAGGGGTGTCATTCAAGGCCCCATCAGCTCCTGGAAAAGATGGGGAGTGATGTGCCCCTCAGAGCACACCCCTAGTCTCCGTGGTGGACATTTCCCTGCTTGGGCCAGATTGGGGTAGGAGCAGTGCTGAGGGCAGGTCCCAGATCACTTTCAATCTGATGAAATATGTTCTGGATTTAAAATCAGCAGAACCTAGGCTCAGAGGCCATTCCGTTGCCTACCAGCTCGGTGATTATGGAATTAACCTTTGCTCAGTTCTCCATTTGTAAACTGTTGATAAACAAGGACTACCTCTCTATTGATGTTGTCAGAATTCAAACAGATGATTCATGTTTAATGCCAACATATACCTACAAATCCTTAAGAAAGATAAAGTTTCTTTCTTTCTTGAGGAGGAAAGGTGAAAAACAACTGTCAGTGTTTCTAAGGAGACATGGGGTAGGTTTTCCCAGTGAGACTCAGGAGGTACTGGAAACCAGTCTCCCATGGATGGTCATTATGAAAGGGATCCATCTGTGAAGATATGCCAGTAAAACCATCAAGAAGCAGAAAGCAGAGGAGAAAGGTTCCAGACTAGAAGGACTGTTTTGCTTTTCTATTGCCGCCTAATAAACCACCCCAAAACTTAGCAGTTTAAGACATCAACCCCGTTATTATCTCTCAACATACAAAGGAGCACCCAACAAATGTTTGTGGAAGGAGTAAACGCATGAATGACGCCATCCCTTTTCCCACCAAACATGCCTGCTTCAACCTCACTAAGAGGCTTACCATGGTCAAAAAAAAGAACAACAACAAAAAAGTTTTACCACTTTTGCCTTTTCTTGTGGAGGTAGTCCTTCCATCTGGTGTGCTTTATCTCATGAAGTTTCACCTCTGAAATTCAACTTGTCCTTCATGATTTGGTCATAAATACCATGTCTTCCAGGAAATCATCCTGAATATCTACATCTGTAAAGAACTCCTTCTCTTCTCGGTCACTCAATCAGTTCACCATTACTTCTAAAATAATAACTCTATGCCCGGTATTACCATTAATTTGACAAAGTTTTCTGAATGGCAAATTGGGAACTGGAGGATACAAGTCTGAATTTTCAAGGAACTCAAAATCTAGTAGGGAGAGAAAAACTTTTAAATAGTCATGATGTGGTAGGATAAGAAGAAAAGTCTACACAAGGTACAGGAAGTAGCACAGGGGAAGGAAAGAAGAACTTTGAAGGAAAAACAAGCCTCGGGAGAAGACAGAGAGAGAAAGCAATGCAGGGTAGAGAAAATGGCAAGAAGGCATTCCATACTCCCATACCAACCATACGCAAAGTCTTGAGGATCTGAATCTCCATGCCAAGGGTGTGATTCCATATGGCTACGAGATACTAACTGATGAGGTCAAGAGGAAGCTAGGAGTCAGATCACTGACAGCCTTGGGTCCCATCTCAAGGACTTGATCTTCCCATGGAGGTGACAGAAAGTCATTGTCAGGTTTTAACAAGGACATGGATCATTTCCTGTTCATCTTTGTAAACTAGGGTCAACAAGCAGAGTGCTTGGAAATAAAAATAACCATACAGGCATGTATTCAGTCCCTACTGTGTGCCTGGCACTGTGCCAGTCACTTCACATGCATTAGTTACTAGGCACCCAATAAAAGTTTGTGCCGTTAAATTAAGTGGGATTGCAGCTCCATCCCATCTAGACAGAGCGAAAATAGAAACTGTCGTTATAGTTTCAGCAGAGAGAGTTAGAAAATTATAAGTTTAAAGAAGTTTGGTAATGAAAAAGGATCAGAATAAAGGAGAGAATTTGATTATTCCTCAGCTAAAGGCCAAACCAGAAAGAGTCAGGTAATAAAAAAGGATGGGTAAATTTTTAAGTGGTAAAAGAGCTACAGAGGATTTTATAAACACTTTAGGGAAGAAATAGATAAACCACAGAGAAAAATGGGTCTTCTAATAAATGAGTAGGAAAAGAGAATTAACAATAAATGAGAACAGCTGAAATATTGAACTCATCCTTTGCCAGAAAAATGAAAGGAGATAACTTAGATTCTTAGCAAGTAATAAAAATCTTGCAAAATACTTAATAGGGATAGAAATCTAGTGAGGAAATATTCATTTAATCTAATTCATCATTTTTAAATAGACAGCCCACAGCTCCCCCAAGGTGTTTCCACCAGGAATCAGATCAGAGTTAGTTCTTGCCTTCTTTAGTTATGACTTCTGAAGACACTGGCCCTTAGCAAAGACTAAATGTGTTGCAGGATAACCTGCACACGGATGTGGCTGCGGGGGGCAACGCAAAGGAAAGTGGATGCTGGGGACAGCAGTGGCATGATAGGAAATATGGTAGAGAGCTGGCTGTATTCTTGGTAGAACTCCCTCCCGCCTGTTAGATCACCACTGAGCTCCTAAAAGTCACGCAAACTCTCGGCTTTGAGGCTACTTCCCAGTCTTTCTGAATCTGTTTTTTATTTCCCGCTGTAGACTGGGGGTGTTTGATTGAAGCAGCAGTGATTTCTTTTTCCCTTATAACCCTCATATTTCTCACATTTTCTATGTGATATTTTCTGTAGGAAGGTGCAGGAGGAGAAGGAGAGGCGGGGGAAGGGGAGGCGAAGGGAGGGAGAAACTGTGTATGTGTAGACCCATTTGTGGGATAATATCTATGCAGCTTTGGAAAATGTTCTAAAGCATTGCTCACTGGCATAACTGTCAACCTGAGAATTCTGTCCCACCCAGCACTGAGTCCTCCTCACTGATGAAAATGAGGACCACCAACACAAGAAAATGAGGCTTCTGGAAAACTGGGGAAGGAGGAGGACTGTACGAGAATGAGAACCAGGAGGTTATAAGGAGGCTAATCAAGGTTGGAATTAGTGGGTAATTCATCAAACAAGCATGATCTCAAAGCCAGAAAGTCTGAGGGGAAGGAGACCCAACAAAAACCAATGAACAGAATTCTTATTGGAGCAAATTAGTTGCTCTTGGGAAGATAAATAAGGTAGGATTTTATGTCAGAGAACCAAAGGAATAGACACCATGACAAAAGCCGGGCAAAATGAAGAAAGGCAGGGAAGCCACAGTTTGAACCAATGACAATGATCAATCCCAATGAAAGAGTTTGTGTCAAGAAGGCTCTCAATGAATGGGTAAATGAATGAAAAAATAAACGAATAAGAGAACAAACCAAGGCCTTCTAAACAGTGTCTTCGTATCCTTGGTGTCCTAGAAGACAAGGGCCAATCATAATCTTTTATGAGCCCTTTTCTAGCAATGGCCAAGCCTTCTGATGGGAGTACAAGCAATTCTATCTGCAGAGGATGGTTAAACTCAGGCAATATAGGCACATTCTCAATATGTTGCAGAACCTCAAAATGCTACATCCAGACTTTTTCTTGATTTGTGCAATAGTTTTACAAAAATATGTTGAGAATCAAAGTCTGAAATTGGTAAAGGAAAGCCAAATGAAAAGTATACACAAAGCATTTTCCCAAAATGTTGCTAAGAGCTTAGTGTGTTTAGAAGACAAGCCCCTGAGAAGATGGATCTTTCCCACCTTAGGAAAATCTGCTCCACTGTGACTCTTACTGCTTTAAAGGAGTACACGTTATTGTCATTCATTGAAATCCAGAGGAGAAAAAAATATGGAAAAATCTTATAACCATACTATCAACATCACCACTTCCAGGGCCAGTTTCTCACTAGAATGAAAAAGAGGAATTTTGAGGAAAAATTTCACATTAGTACAAAAGTCATGCAGCTGTTTTCATAAGGGAAAATAATGACCAAATTTATGGTTTCAAAGAAATCAGGGTCAGAACGGTCAACACTGGAGTTCAACATTGACTTTTACAGCTGAGAAAAGGTTCAGAGAAGAGGAATGACTGTCCCATGATGACAGAGTCACACCTGGTGGGATGTTAGAGGACAGCCTAACCCAAGAGGGTGGAGCAGGCTGCCCAGAAAAGCAGTGAGAGAGAACAGTTGCAAAAGGAGATCCAGGTGACATTATCACGGGGAGGGAGCCTCCTCTGAGCCGCCCCTCATGCAGTGCCCCTTAGGCTGAGTTAGGCGCCCCCTTCTGGACAACCAGAGAAATGTAGGTATTTCTCAATCTGCTTTCACCCTGTTTTATAACAACTTGTAATTTTCTTTTTCCTCTAGACCGTGAGTCTTATAAGGACAAGGACTGCATCCTATTAGATGGTGTGGCTCTAGTGGGTACTCAATAAGTGTTTGTTGAATGAACAAATGGATAGATGAGCTAAGTGAAAGATCCAAAAGCAGGTTGTCAAAGACCTCCGAGATATAACTATGAAACCAGCGTGGAGAATCTGTAATCAAGAAGACACATGGTACTGCCCAGCACCCACCTGTCTCACCTAGTGCCTGCTAGAGAGCTGGAACAGGATCCAACTCTCTTTGGAGACTCTGCCTTGCTTTCTGAGGACTCCTCCTCAGGGAATAATTAACCAGGTAGCCTGGCCACTAAGAAATAAACAAGATCCGTATAGTGTCGCTTACCTATTTATCTGTCTCTTCTATGTGTCATGAACTGAATGCCATGTGGGAAAAGTGACCTGGCTGAAGCGTTTGAAAGCTGGGGAGATTAAAATGAGATCCCTGCTACTGAAAGCAACACAGACTACGCATCACTCAGGTATGTGCAGGAGGGTGTGAGTAGATGGTGATGGCTGAGCTGATGTGCAGCCTTCCCCCTGGAATGCCTTTATCACTCAAGTCCAAATCCCACCGGACCAAAGGCAACTTCCCCAAGGAGGCTTGTCTGACGGCCCAGTCAGAAGCATCATTTATCTCTAAACTCCCAGGGCATGTTCTCAGTCTCTTCATTTACAGCCTGTGTCATAGTCGGCTCTGCACACCAGCTGGTATCATGTCTGTGCAATGCTGTCAGACTGTGAGCTTCCTGAGAGCAGGGAGTGTTTCTGACTCTCCTTTTTATTCACGCTCCTTAATTTGACTTCGAGGGCATGGCAGACGCTCTGGTGTAGCAGTAGAGGAGGGCTAAGAGTTGTAACAGCAGCAGCAGTACAAGGAGCGGGAGCAGTAGTTCCTCTTAATTGAACACCTGGTGTTCTGTCAGGCACTGTGCACAATGTGTGTCTACCTATTTCCTCAAATCCTAAAAGCAACTCTAAACAGTAAGTGCTTAATATCTCAATTTTACAGGCTTCTCCTCTTGCAGGTGAGAGAAAAAAAAAGGTAAGTGAGATCAAATAACTTGCTTATAGGTGGCCGAGCCAGGATTCATACTCGCCTCTCAGTAACACCAGAGTCTGTTCTCTTTGTAATTGAATGAATACACTGGCTCGGCTACTGAAGGCACAGAAAGGCTGCCACCACCTGCAATGGGAGCCTGAATTCAAAGGCACACGCTGTTCCTGGAGACCCACCTTCGCTCTCTACTGCTCCTCTGCCAGCCGACTAGTCCCACCCGAGAAGACTGTGGAGTTTTGGAGTTGTGAGAGATAAGCTCAAGTGGGAGTGAAGCACTGGAGGTGGCGTGGCCTGCCCCTGAGTCTAGGGCAGGACAGGACAAGTGAGCTGCTATCCCAGCTCTCAGGGGTCAAGTGCTTTCTCCATTATTCCTCAATATTTCTGATGTTGAGATGCCAGGCTAGACCTCAACACACAGAAGAAACCTGAAACAAAAGCACACAACAATTTCCTTCTGCCAAATCCAAGATGACAAAGCCAAGGGCTCCCATTACTTAACATGAATGACAAGAGGAAAACATCATAAGCTTACCCTATCTCCCTATTCCTGTCTGCCTCCTGTCCTCTGTCCCTCAAACCTTCTGTCAACAATTTCAACTTGAATCCCTCAAGTAGAGACTATGTTATTATACCTCCTGACAGGTAGGTTTCCACGCCTGTCCCCAGCTTCCTGTTTAATGAAATTAAAATGTCGGCCTTTTACCAAATTCGTTTGCTTCCTGTGTCTCTTCACTACTATCTCTGGCCCATTAGTGCCCTGGATGCTGTGGGGTAGAGAGGATTTATTCCCTCTACTGGCATCTAGTGAGAAGGTGGGGTCTCCAGCTGGGCCAGCCTGCTGTGGTCACAGTCCCCGTCTGTCTCCCTGTGATCCTTTCATCTCACCCCACCGCAGAGGCACACGTCATGGAACGATGCCTTCTCTCTGGAAGATCGGAGCTCTGGGAACACACTTACTAAACTACTTCTTTTCCCCTATGAGCAAGGCCCATTTTCATGTAAACACAAAGTCAGAACAAAATAACAAAGGATTTTTGTCTACCCCCAGTGCAGTCCTGGAAAAAACACAGTATCCCATTTCCTCCTGTGTAAATTTGTTATAATATCACTCCATTGTTGTGAGAAGTCAGTAAGACCGAATAGCAATCACACACGGAGCAGCGAGCCCTGTGTGGACACATATTAGAAGTTCAATGGCCGTTAGTTCTTTTCCTGCCCACCAAGTTTCCTTCCAGACGTAGCTCAAATGCAATCACTTAACCCAAGCGCTTCCTGAGTGCCTCCTTCCACTCCCCCCAGATTGTGAAGATGTTTCCTTGACACTCATAACTCCTTTTGACAGTGATCACATTCTGACCCTCATGATCATTATTCATGGATCTCGAAGTCAGTGGCAGGACCTTGCTTGTGTTAGGCTAGGTTGAAATGGATAGGACTTGACGTTTCCTGCTCTGCCGGGAGCTCGCTGTGTGATCTCTCTCTGTACCTAGACTCACTTCCCTACAATATAGGAGAGTAAGGCTAGAAAAGAGGCTTTTGTCTGAGGGCTTCCATTCTCAAAGTATCCGTCCCAAATCAGTAGCACCAGCATCCCCTGGGAACTTGTTAGAAATGCAAAATTTCAGGCCCCACCCTAGACCCACTGAAGCAGAAACTCTGGAGTAGGTCCCAGCAATCTGTGTTTTATTGAGCCCTCCAGGTGATTCTGATGGCTGCTTGAAGTTTGAGAACCACTGTCCTCAGAGCTTCTGAGAACCCCCAATGCTATACGCAAACTTTACGTGCATATATATATATATACTTGCATGTCTTTTACTTGTAGAGTTTGCTTAACATTCATTGTATCCTCGAAGGTTGCATGACCTCAAAAAGAGGCACACACTCCTAGGTAAGCTTTGCCCTGCAGTTCCTTCTTGATATAAAATGTCATGAGCCTTACTAGAAAAAAAAGAACATGTGACAATTAACATAAACACTGCTTAATTTCCACGCTGATTGATTAGATGAACACAAGCTAAGGGACTGGGGCAATATGCCAACACAGAGTCCAAAAGGGAACAGTATTTATACAAGTCTGCCAACTGCTCTGAAGATGAAATTACTCCCGGGCCTCTGTCCCTCCCAACATCCTGGTCCCAGCACCCCTCCTCTACCTTAAAAATAACTTCTCAGAGTTGGAAGGGTCATTGGCATTCATCTGAGCCATTGCTAGATATTAGGACCATGTAGGAATTTGAGAAAACACCAGTGCCAGAGCCCACTCCCGGAGACTCCTATATAATTGGTCTCAGTTGGGGTCTGACCCACGTATTTTTGTAAGTTCCCCAAGCGATTCTAAGACACAGCTAGAACTAAGAACCACTGAGCATAGGGGAGTGTTTCTCAGCAAATTGTTGTGTCCATCTACTCGCAGTGGAACAAAACCAGCTAATTTTATGCATATCAACCATTGATCCCCACTATAAAATGATGGAAGTGGCACCAGAGGCTCAGAGAGCAGAACTGTGAATGAGGACTAGACTAAGAATTCACTCATGACCTCAAATCCTGGCTCTGCCATTTCCTGGTTCTCTGAATCAACTGGAATTCCATGACCTTTGTAAGGTATGTTTCCTTAGCTGTCAAAAACAGAGTAGTTCTGTCTTCTCACATGCTGTTGTGAGAAGAAATGAGATGATGCAAATCGTGCTTTGTAAAGGATGATGCACCAGGTCAGTGTGTGGGGATAAAAGCATATGCCAGGAAGGGGATTAAGTGGAGGGAGTGAAGGAAGTTTCATCTTTCTCAGTGGGAGGCTGGTGACGAGATTGCCCACAAAGAGTAAGGCGGAGGTGCTGAGAGGGAAGGTGGTGGAACCCACAGGTCCAGCAGCAGCTGTGGAGACAGCCCCGGTGAGCTTGCTGCTCCCCGACCTTTTGGGGTGAGGAGTATTGAAGGGTTAACATTCCAAAATTGATGCTATCAGCCTTTACCTGTTGCTGGCAGAATTGTTTTTGTTCATGCTAATTAAAAACAGGTGCATTTGCCTGAGAATGGTGCTGGGAGCCCTTCTCAGGCCTGGTTGCCCTGGAGACTACCATCTCTGCAGGCAATCAGTTTAAAGGGAAGAGTTCTAGCTGTATTTGCATATGAGAACTTGCGTTTCACTTAAGGTTCATAAAAAGAATGGAAAAATTATATGTGCTTAGCTGTTCTCCAAGAGAGAAAATGGCTTGATTAAATAGGTTGCTGCAAAGGCAAAAAGTAGCAAAGAATGAACATGACTGCTTTAAAAGGTCACCAGAAAGAGGGAGCAGTGGCTGGAAAACCAGCAGCCCAGAATTCTGGTTCCAGGACTGCATCTCTCTATCTGACCTTACACCATACACGGTAGAAAAGAAAAGGCATATATAAAATTGCACGCTATCTCCTTTAAATTTGTGTTTTTATTTTTATCTTAAAGATGTGAAAACTAAGGTATTAAGAGGACCCTTGCTCAAAGTTACTCCACGGGTGAGGATGAGCCATAATTCAAATCCAGCTCGCGCATGCTTTTATATACTGCTCTATCATGCTGCTTTTTTCTGCTCAGAGCCTCGAACTCTTTCATAAAATGAGGAGTTTGCACTACATTCAGCTTCCTTCTTGCCTCTTAATCCAGAACACAGGTCCATCCTTTTGTGGAAGAAAAGAGTGTTTTTCCTTCAGTCTAAATCTGTTTTGCCATCTCAGAACACAGATCCCTCAGCAGGTCCAAGCCTGGGTTTTCTAACTCTGAGCTAAGGAGAGAGGGGTAGTTGAGAGACAATACTGAGAGAGAGAGAGACCCATGCATCAGAACAATCACACCAGAGCTTTAATTCGACCTTGAGCTTCATAGTTGGGCAGAGTTGAGGCTAACATTTGGAGTGGATGATGTGGATGTCAAAATGAAGCCAAGAACCTGATTTATAGTGACTAGGATCTGAGCCCAAGGACTTAACATCTGATATTGCCCCACTTTTTAATTTATAGCTCTTGAGCCAATTTAATTGGATGTATCTTCGTTGGGGCTGTTTATTACCATTTGAGAAGGCAGGCTTTCAAAATTATAAGAGCCTTCAAAATTATATCGGGGATAGTGAAGAATTAGAAGATAAGAATTCCAACACTCCTTCCTAATTTACCCGCACAGCATGAAGCAGGGTGAGAAGAGTCTTAAGTTAGTGGATTGCCGAGAATGACTTGGCTGGATTACAACTTTGGAAAAGTTTAACAAAATCAGCTTCTTTTCCCCAAGTCAAACACATGAAGACTTGAAAACTTGTCTCTCTCATTCCTTCCTTTGAGCAAAGAAACTCAAAGTTACCTTTCTGAACCTTCCCCTTAAATTCAGCTCTTAAGATGTTGTCGAAAGCAAATTTTCGAACAATCTACCAGCTTTTCAAGATCACTCAACTTAGCTGTCACTCAACAACTCTGAAGGAGCTATGAAAAAGTAGAAATTGCACTGGTCTTGAAGTCAGAACATGTGCATTTGCTTTTATCTCCAGCCTGTTCGACCTTGATCGAGTTACTTCCCCTTTTAATGAAAGGATTTTCTCACCTATAAGACAGGAGAGCAATGCCTCCACTTTGTGCCTCAGGAATCCATGAGGACTAACTGGGACAAGATGGGTACATGCCAGACAAATCTAAAACACTATTGTTGCTTCCACCCATCATGCTGAAAGGAAGGGAATCTTCCTGAGGGAGGTGTGGAGGGTGAGTGCCCAGTGGCAGTACAGGAGAGCGCATGGCTTCTAGAATGAGGCACTCCAGGAATCACAGCCCAGCTCTGCCATCGACAGCTCTCCCCTATGACCTCTGACCCATACTCTCCCCTGTAAAATAAGAGTAAGATGTCTCCCATTTGTTCTCAAGATTAAAGAAAATGATTTAAACCCCAATAGCCAACACTGAGTAAAAATTCCATCGTTTCTTTCCCTTGCGTAGTGGTTAAGCACCCAGATTCTATAGCCAGACTATCTGGCTCGAATGCCCTATGTAACTTCTCAGCTGTGTACCCTTAGACAAATTACTTAGCCTCTCTGAGTTTCAACTTCCCATCTATAAAACAGGGAGAATTATAATACCTAGTACACAGAGTTGTCCTGAGGAATAAATGAGTAAATTGTCTGAAAAGTGCTTAGAAGGCACCTATCCATAGTAAGTGCTATTTATCAAACCTTTTTATCAAGAATTAACTCAAATCTCTTCTTGCTCAAGCTGCACTAGTAAATGAAATTAATCATAGAGAAGGCTAACCCTAACCCTAACCCTTCATCACCTTACCTCAAAAGGACTAACTCTTCCAGTCAGGAAAATCTACGTCCCACATACAGGTATGCACAACAGGGCAAGCACGGAAAGAAAACACCCCATCAGCTCATCACCAGCCAAAGGACCCAGTGGCTCAGAAAGGGAGAGAGATGGGGCACAGGTGTGCGCGACAACCCTCTTCTTGTTTCCCTCATTGAGATCTCTTCTTTCACATACTTAGTCACCGCAGAAACTGGGACTCCAACCTCTGCCAGTCTCAGTTTCTCCAGGTAACTTATGAAATTTCTCACCATGTATTTATTTAAAAAACAAAATCAACAAGTCAATTTAGAGGGCCTATGGTGTTCATTTGTTACAAGGGGATTTTTATCTGAAATAATGTTTTAGGCCAAGGTTTCATTTTGCCTCCTCTTCTATATCCTGGTCTGGAGCTATTTTATTTTAAACAACACAAGGCATAGACTGAAATTTCCCATGCGCATTTCAAAGAGCAGTTTCTCATTTCCTGCCCCTATGAATGTATGGTCTTAAAATAGAATTGTGCTAAACAGTTTCTTCTGAAAACAGGTTAATATGAACATGAAATGATGGGGGAAAAAAATTGAAAAGAAAGAACATTAAACCTCTTACAAAACCCATCTATAAGAGGCTGCATCTCAGTCATGAGAATGAAAAAAAGCTACTCACCAACATTGGAAGTTATTTAACTTTCATTCACTCATTAATTCACAAATATTTATTGAATGCCTTCTATATTCAAGCGGTACTGTCAGCACTGAAGTTCATAGTCTGTTAGGAAAGAAGGACCAGTAAAGAGATAATATAGTCGTGTGCTGTGGTAGAGGTGAGCACAGGGTGTGGTTAGAGTTCAGACCTGGATGCCCCTAATCATTGAGAGATGATCAGGGATGGCTTCCTGGGGGAGTATCCCAAGATGTGAGTCATTAAGGACTGGTAAGAGGTAGAGAAGAAAAGTGTCTTGATCTCAAGGAGAAGCTCATGCCTGAAATCAAAGAGGCCCAAAGGTCAGGGAGAAAGCTGGGGTCAAAGGTGTAGGTAGTGGAGTGCTAGGAGATGAGGCTGGAGAGGAAAGCCAAGAGCAGACCAGGAAAAGCTATGGAAGCCCAACTAAGGGATTCCATTCTACCCTGAGAGCAATAGGAAGATATTCATGGGCTTTAAGGAAAGTAAAGATATGTTCAGGTTTGTGTTTTAGAGAGATAACCTGGAGGCAGTGTGGATGGTGGCGTGAAGGACATCAGGCAAGGGAGAGGGAACCAGCTAGGAAGTTATTGTAATGATCCAGTGAAAAGCAACAAGGGCCAGAAAAGAGGCAATAACCACATGAATGGAGACGAGGGCGCAGATAGGAGGTGCGTTTAGAAGAAAGACCCCAAAGGCCTGTGTTTTAATCTCCTCCTATTCACCCCATCAGTGAGGGAAGGATTTCCAGAGCTGTAGGGATAACCAAACACACAACACCCGACATGGGACAGATGGGGTGGACAGCAGTTTATTAGACACATATATTCACAAGCCGGGGGAGGAGGACACCACACACCACACAGGTGCACATGGAGGTTGCCCCTGGGAAGAGATTGCATCAGCAGGGGTTGTGAGAGGCAGGTTTGTAGCATCAAAAGGGTGAGGTGCCCCCAGGTTCCCATGGGAGGATATGATTGGTTTGTTTGAATAAATCCATGGGCTGGCAGGGTCAGGAAACCTGCCACTCAGGGATGAGCAGGAACTGTGACTTGTTCCTTAATAAGGAGAACTCTTTAGCTCGGGGACCTTATCTGCAGGAGCAGAGTGGGGAGAAGAAATTGTGGTTAAGCCATTCAAGACCCTCCTGATTTTTCTAGATGTCAAGGGAGCACATAATATTAAGTCTTAATTTTAGGTCTTACACCATAGCCTGTTACTGAAAGGATATAGAAGTGAATGGGAGAAAGGAGTCCAGATATCGCCAAGATTTCTGACTTTAGAGAATGAGTGGATGATGGTACACTTCCCTGAGATAAAGCATTCAGAAGGTGCCTATTTCAAAGAAATCACCATGCACTCACTTTTGGCATGTCCAGTGGAAGATAAAGAGTCTGCGGGTCATGTTGGAGACACCTAATAAGTACTCGTGTACAGATATGTGGAAGGTCAGGAAAGATTCCCTCTCTACCTTCTGGGATTCTTTCCCTTTACACTCTCCCTATTCAATGGTTTTTGGTTTAAGCCACTAAATTTGGGGGTATTTCTTATGCAGCAAAAGCTAACTGATACATGCAGATTGGAAAAGAAGATGAGAGCCAAAGTTTCCAGAGAATAATAGGACTGGCCCTGGAGCAGCAATAATGGAGACAAAGCAGGTGCAGCTGATGAATTTAATTTCCTTTCTTCCTATTTTTCTATATACCAAGCTTATTATCAAAGGTATCTTCTGGAAAATATTATTATCTTTGTATCAACTGGGTTTTTGGGGAGGAGTATTTAATAAAAGGGAAGCCAGGAGGTAGTGTGGCTTCGTGGTTAAAGGCTGAGGGTCTGGGATCAGGAAGAGTTGCATTTGAATCTAGGCTCTGCTCCTCTCTTATGAGCTGTGTGAACATGGCACAAGACACTTAACCCCTGTGAGATATTTCTGTTATCTCTGTAAAACAGGGATAATGATAGGACCTATTAGATTGTCATAAGGATTGCATCAGATGCTTGATAGTATGCCTGGGTTGTTATTTGTCTCCTCTCTGCATTAACCTGCTTTATGATGTGGTGAAAAGCCAGAACCCCCTCTTTGTCCTTGGTTCCCCATCTATACAACGAGGAGTTTCCATTAGAGAATCTCTAAGTCTCATTCTACCACTAACATTCATGAAAGCAAAGTATAGGACAGATACTCTTTAGGATTCAATACTTACAAGGCAAAAACATTCAGTGAATTTTTTAAAGGCATTTAAATAAGTGTATGCAGCTGTACAGGAAATTTTCATTGTTTGCTTGATTTTTTTTTTCTTAAAAAAGTATCAGAGAGCTACTTGTCAGTACCAAGACAGAGCATATTGCATCCAAGTTATACCCCACTGACAGTCTGTTCTGTAGCATGGCTAAGTATCATGCCTGGATCACTTTCAGTAAAAAAAATATAGACTGGATAGTATATATCAGGTCCAAAGAGTGATTTTTCTCACTGTAACTACTGTAATGTGGCACGGCAATCTTGCCTAGCAGATGGACCACTGTGTGATGGTTAGCTGCTAAACCCCGTTTGATAATTTATTGGCTTTTTCTTGTTAGCTCAGCAGATGCCTCATGTATTCAGATATGGCTAAGCCTATAGTCTCAGAGTCTGAGGTTGTTTGCTTTCTGGTTGTCCCAGCAAAGCAGACAATGCATCACATGCCCAATGTTTACGGTTCTGTTCCCGGGCCTGTTCTCAACTCCCTGTCCATAAGGTGGGCCAGATTGTAACAGCTTCCTCCTTTGTCACCCATGAATAATACTAGAAAGCAGAAAGAACCCATGTGCTTTTTCATGTTCTACTAGAAACGAGTCAAGTGCTGGCTGGACCAAGGGCAAGAAGACCCACAGATTTGATCTACATAAAAAGGGTCATAAGATGTAAAATGAATGTGTGAGTCATCTATTGCAGCCTAACAAATTACCTCAAACTTAGTGGTTTAAAACATCATACATGTATTATTTCACAATTGGGCATGACTTAGCTGGTTTCCCTGCCTTACATTCTCTCATGAGGTTGCAATCACAGTGTTGGCCAAGGCTGAGGCCTTACCTGAAGGGTAGATTGGGGAAGAATCTGCTGCCAACCTTACTCACAAGGTTGTTGGTAGGATTCAGTTCCTCGAAGGTTTTTGAACTGAATGCCTTACTTTCTTGCTGGGTGTTGGCCAGAGGCCACCCTCATTTCCTTGCCAGGTGGACCTCACCAACATGGCAGCTTGCTTCATCCTAGCTAGAAGGGAGAGAGTCTTCAAGCAAGACAGAGGTAACCATCTTCTGTAACCTAATCACAGAAGTGCCATCCCATCACCTTTGTCACACTCTATTAGTTAGAAGCAAGTCAAGGGAGGGAATAACACAAGGTATAAATACCAGGAGGCAGAGATCATGGAGGGACATTTTAGAGTCTGCCTGCCACAACAAAAGTCAAAACCCAGCTGCCATGCATGCTTAGGCAGTGGTGACAGTGGGACCTGGACGTTGCTCTGCTCCCCTAGTCACATGCCCTGAAGCAGCACTGTGGCCACCCTGGATAATGAATGCCCTTTTGCAATTTATACAATTATACAATATTTTGCAATTTATACAAAATTTATACTATGCTATTTTATACAAAAGCACTACATGAATTAAAACTAGCCCTCACTCAAAAATGCACATGCCTGGAGAGAGGAGCAGCTCCATGAGTAGGAAGAGATGAGGGCTGTGATGAACTAGAAAGTTCATGCCCAAGTGAAGGCACTCAAATTCTTCCTCCACCTCCACCCCCACCTCCTTGGTACCCCTCAGATGCAGTATCTTCCAAACGAACCAGATATATGGGCCAAAGTCAGTCCAGACCTCTAAATGTGACCCTATTTTACAGCTTGCCGTACCCAAGCTCCAGCCCCTTCCTTCTGGGAAGGGAGAGAGTGCCACAGTCCTTGTGAACTTGCTCTCACTTCCAGTGCTCAGCCTTGGAGACCCAGCCATGGAGGAATGGAGTAGGGGCTGCCCTCTCTGGAAGGCAGATCTTAGATTGCCAACCTCACTCTGAACATCAACAGCCACCCTTCGCATCCTAATTCCTTGAGTTTTACTCATTCAGCAAGAGATTACCGAGCACCTACTCTGTGCTACGCCCTGGGCGAGACATTGATATGAGGATGAAAACAAGATTCTTGCCCCAGAGAAGGAAGAAATCCAAGTAAAAAAATCAGTGCCACAGCCCCTTCCCTGAGGGCGTCCTGGGCCATTGACCCTGAGGCAATGGGAATCCCCTGAAAAGTTTCTGACAGAGGCCATGGGCATGTTATAAACCAATGTTACCTTAATAAAATTTTTTTTTTCCAATGGAATTTTTAAGAGCCAACTATGGCCTCAATGAGAGACAGGATTAAGGCTGTGGCCCAGGAGAGAAGCTTCCTTAGCAATCCAGTGGGGATAGAAGAGACATATGGCTGGGAGAGATGTCAAGGGGAAGAGTTGACAAGGTGGTGACTGGTGGGAAGTTGGCCCAAACTGGGACAGGAGGAATAGGGGTGGGTCAAAGGTAGCAAGGACAGGAATTACTGCCAAAATCTCAGAACCATCTAGAAGGAGGAAGGAGAGTGCAGAGGACAACAGGGTAGGTGGTAGTACCAATTCCAGAATAATTAGTATAGAACCTGGAGCAGCTTTGAACAGAAAGATGCTGAGGTTAACTGTTCATGTAGCATAACATTCCAGTCGAGGTGAACAGTGGACAGGCGTATGCACAGGTCTAGAGCTCAGGGTAGAGGTCTTTGCGACTTTCTTAAAATCATAATCTTTTCTCCCAGGGAGGATGGTTTTAATTCTGTTCATCCAAAAATCTATGGAATCTTAGTAAAGTAAACTTAAAAATGAATGTTTGAATTTTAGCTTTTTACTGTCGCGGCAAATGGAAACAAGATTTCTCTCATCTGCCTGTGAGCCTAGAGGTGTGATGTCATTTTCAAGGCACGAGGAGGATGCAGGAGCTCCTGAAGCATGAGGTGCCCATCAACTTCAGACTCAGAGTAAGGGACAACCCGGACATTAGGGACCATCTTCATGTCATGTATTGTGAGTGTGAGGGTGTGTGTGTGTGTGTGTGTGTGATTTATAAGATTCAGAAGTCATTCTTCCCAAACAGCATACTTGGCTGGGACCTAGGGAAAGTTCACATAGAAAGCTACAAAATATAATTATTATACTTTTTTTTTTTTACAGCTCATCTTTCCTTTAATGACAAATGTGGTTGCTAAAAGCCTCCTCATCTTCCCCACCAAAATTTATCCCAAATCCTTCTTCAAACTCAAACCTTCTAGCCTGGCATTATTCCTATTCAAAGAACATTTGTTGACCATTTACTATATGGTTAGGAACCCAGGTAGGCACATGTGTGTTAAGAAATTGAAGGTCCCTGGTATAATGAGGATGTTACCTTGGAGATGGAGCACTTAAGCTAAAGGCACCCCTGAGTATTTTATCAGTTTTGGAAGCCTGACCCTTTGCAGGACCTGGGTTCTAGCAGAGCCTTCAAGAAAGGTGTAGGGGGAGGGCCCAGGTACAGGTCGGGGAATGAGGGTCTGCTCTGCGTCCTATAATTTATCTGTGTGCACTTGAGTAAATCACTTTCCTTTGCTGGACATTGGTTTGGCCATCTGTAAAATAAGATCATAGGGCTAGATTTGAGATCACTTAAGTTTTGATGATGGTGAAATGGAGGGATCAGAGAAAGTCCAGAGTGGAGAGGAAACCTTACTGGGGAGACAGAAGATTTTTTTGAAAAATGGTTGGCAAAGGGGCTGGTTACTCAAAGGAAGCAGAAAAATATCAATTATAACTGACTGTACTACTTTACCTACTACTCATATTGGGTAAAAAGTGTTCATTCATTTATTTACTCATTCATTCATTCATTCATTCATTCATTTGTTCACCACTGCAAGCCAATCCTGGGCCGAGGTCTATGCCAGGTGTTGGAAATAGAGACAGGTGACTGTGAGGAGCAGACCTGTGGACAGATCACTACAGTAGTGGGTGGGAAGTGCTAAGGGAGTTTGTACAAAGTACAATGGAAGCAAAGAGGGCTAACTGTGGCAGGTGGGCCCACCAGAAAAGGTAACACTTCATTCACCCAACACGTGTTTCTCTAGTGCTTGCCCTAGAATAGGTACCAGTCTTGCCCTCAGCAGTCCCATGGTGAACCAGACAAACAAGGTCCTTCCTCTGCAGTGGGAAAGCTCACATCAGAGCCCGAAATAAAAGGTAGAGATTTACCTATTGAAAGTGAGCAAGAAAGACATCCCAATACAGAGGAAATGGCAAAGGCCAGGCTCACGGTAGGAAAGAGACAGGGGTGTTTAGGGGCCCGCAAGTGACCTGCTCCTCCCTCCCCCCAGCAAAGCATGCATTCTAAGGAGTGAGAGGAGATGAAGCTTAGGGAGGAGGCGGGTGTGCCGTCCTGCAGTGGACCACCAACACTGAGGAAGGGGCAAAATGGGAAGGCATCAAAGTTCTCGAAGTTGGGGAAGGGGAGACCTCATCAGATTTGCATTTTTTGGAAAAATCTTTCCTGCAGCTGGGTGGAGACTAGTTTGGAGAAAAGAAGACTGGAAGCAGAGAAGTTCTGCAGTAATTTCAGAAGGTGGATGTTGGGAGAGAGAAGCTGCTAGAACCTCTTGAGTCTACTTCTGTCTCCCTTGCCTGGACCTCTTCCTTGCATATGTGATTTTTTGGCATGCCACATCCAGACAGCTCTCTCTAAAGGACCTCCCATAATGCATCTGCCATGGTAATGACACATCCCCCTTCTGATATTCCCAAGATCTTACACCTAAATGTGGAAGGTGGAGCAACGTAGAAATTTAAGGGGAAAGAGATTTTTGAATAATACAAACTAAATCAATCCGACAACACAATCAACTAAAGTTTGTCCGGGGGTCTTCCTTAGAACTTACAGACAACGCTAAATGCAGATTACTGCCATTGAGAAGATGTAAGAGATTTTAACATTCCCCAAATATATTCAGGATATGTAATGGACTACTTGGTGCTCATTTGAAATTCTGCTTCAGAATAAATCACCAGAAAGAAGTTATTTTGTATTCCTTTTTCTACAAACACCTCACAGCTGAAGCTGCGGAGCCACAGGCCTGCCTGCTAAGTTTCCTCTCCAGATACAAGCAAAAGGCTTCCCAGCGCGAATTAATCTATCAGACATTGACATTGAAAACTGAACACACTTAAGGGAAATCCAAAATGTTCTCCCCAGTGGAGCTGAGACACTCCAGCAGTGTCCCCTCAGGTTCTTTATTATTTCATATATAATAATGTCCCCAGTTATCTGAAAAGGTCAGTATCTAGTTTTCCTTTTGACCAGAAAATTGCCCTTCTGCAAACCTCAGTTTTCACTTTCTTATATAAAGACAGAGTAACTCCAGCGGTGATGGGACCTTTTGGGGAAAGGTGCCAAAGCCCTCACTTCTCTTTTCTGTAGTTCAGTGAAGTTGAAGGATTTCTTGTCGCAAAGTGTTCCCTCCTCCTACACAATGGTTTCTCCAATGAAAGGCTCATTTAGATTCAAGCTCAATACTTCTCAAATGTAAATATATCCTTCAAGAGAGTTCAGTCTTTCAACTGTTCCCACTTTAGTCTAAATTATTTTTAATCTCTCATTCTCTAGCACCTGACTGAAAGCTGCCTCCTGGGGGACTGACAGCTTAAATTGGAAAGACAAGTGTGAGATTCAAATAAGGGTAAGCGAATTTCTATCGCGACTTCTGCTTTCCCCTGGCTTCATGAAATGAATGGTATGTTCCCAAAAGAATTTTTACAAAGATCAGTTTTCAAACTCAGGGCCTGGTACACTGGGGCCTGCAGATCAGGAAGCGTTACTGTGGTACTCACAAAGTTTATGATAATTATGTATTAATAATAATCACTATATTTTTACTCTGCTTTTCAATATTCAGAGTTCTCACAAAGATGGTCTCATGAGCACTTCTCCTAGGGGATCTCTTGGCACAACCCCTCGCTCTTTTCCCCACATCAAAGAGGTATTATTCTAGAAATTTCTCAACTAGGAATATTTAGAAACCCAGAACTCAGTTTTTCATCTTACTATTTGCCATAAGAACACGAGGCTACCAACTCTTACTTTTCCAATTTTTAATAAAATTCCTCTAATTTCGCCTAATTTTCCAATCTATCAAATAGGCTCATAACTATAGATTCTGATTATTTAAAAGTTTAGAGGGCTGGCCTGGTGGTGCAGTGGTTAAGTTCTCACGTTCCACTTCTCCGGTCCGGGGTTCTCCGGTTTGGATCCCGAGTGCGGACATGGCACTGCTTGGCACGCCATGCCCACATATAATGTAGAGGAAGATGGACACGGATGTTAGCTCAGGGCCAGGCTTCCTCAGCAAAAAGAAGAGTATTGGCAGCAGATGTTAGCTCAGGGCTAATCTTCCTCAACAAAAAAAATTTTAGAAAGTGCCCAAAAACACTTCGTGGGCTGCAGCACACCCTGCATTTTGGCTTGTGCATTTCCCTCTTTTTGGAATGGAATTTTCCCCTATTCCATGTGACAAGATTGTATTCATCTTCAAAGTCGCTGTTTCAATTAAACATTTTCTGAGTCCCTCCCCACTCAAAATGGTTTCATGGCTCCCTCCTAGTGATCCCCACAGAACCTGTCCTGCCTTCAGTTACCACAGGGTGGTTGTGTATGTTTTTGTCTTCTTCGTAGATTGTGAACCACAAGAGGGCAAGAACTGTGTCTTATTCCACTTTATGGTACACAGAAGAGTTCAATTAAATTAAGCTAAATTAAATATGGTGGAATGGAATGAAATCCATTCAGCAAAATTTTCAACTCACCAGTTGGATCACTTTGCCCACAGGAATATACCCCGAGTTTTAGGTAAAAGTCAGTGAGGATGTAGGAGTCATTGTGTCAGAGCCCACATATCCTTTAGCCTGTTAATTGCCACTTTTCCTGACCACATCTCTTCTGGAAAGCTTGCATTGTCTCCCAGTGCAGACAGTCTGAAACCTCAGTGTAAACACGCCCCAGGGAATACTAAATTCATATTTCTCGGAGGCATATGATGGAACCAAACTTCTGCATTTTAAATTAATTCCTGGGGCCAGCCCGGTCGCACAGCAGTTAAGTTAGCACGTTCTACTTCGGCGGCCCGGGATCGCCAGTTCAGATCCCAGGTGCGGACATGGCACTGCTTGGCAAGCCATGCTGTGGTAGGCGTCCCACATAGAAAGTAGAGGAAGATGGGCACGGAAATTAGCTCAGGGCCAGTCTTCCTCAGTGAAAAGAAGAGGATTAGCAGCAGTTAGCTCAAGGATAATCTTCCTCAAAAAAAAAAATTTAATTCCTTAGTGGCCCTGATACAGGAGATCATAGACTTGCATTTGGGAAAATGTAGTCCTGGTGAGATGAATAGAGATCTCACACCTGGTCCCATGGAGGCAGTCTAGAGACCTGTACCTCCCTCAGCTCCTCATCTAGCCAACACCTGCCATCCTCTAGGCTTCCCTAGAAAGTGCTGGTACCCTGCAAGGCTTTTCAACGGCAATGAGGTAAACAAAAAAGAGCTTTGACTGAAGGGAAAATGACCAACATAGGCTCCACTAATGATTGACTGTTGATGTTGGCTCTATCCTGAAGTATGAAAATTGGGGATAATAACATCATTCCAGTTGGTAGTCATGTGGATAAGACAAAATGCATATAATAGTTCCTGGTATATAATAGGTGTTCAATAAGAAAGAGCTTGTTATTCTTTTTTTTTTCATTGTGGTAAAATACACATAACATAAAATTTACTATTTTAACCAATTTTAAATGTATAGGTCTGTGGCATTAAGTACATTCACACTGCTATGTAACCAGTACCACCATCCATCTCCAGAACACTTTCATCTTCCTGATTGAGCCTCTGTACCCATTAAACACTCACGCCCATTCCTCCCTCCCCTCAACCCCTAGAAACCACTGTTCTGCTTTCTGTCTCTATGAATTTGACTACTATAAGAACCTCATATAAGTGTGTGATGGTTAAACATTTGGTCAAACATTATTCTGGACGTTTCTGTGACGATGTGCTTTTGGATGATATTAACGTTGAAATTAGTAGACTTTGAGTAAAGCCGATCGCCCTCCACAATGTGGATAGGCTTCATCCAATCAGCTGAAGACCTGAATAGAACAAAAGGGTGACCTCGCTTGAGCAAGAGGGAATCCAGCAGACAGCCTTCGGACTTCATCTGTGTCACTGGCTCTTCCTGGTTTTCTAGCAGACTGCCTTTGGATTCGAACTACAACTCTTTCCCGAGTCTTCAGCCTGCCAGCTTCCCCTGTCAGGTTTTGGATTTGTCAAGCCTCCACATGAGTCAGTTCCTTAAGATAAGTCTCTTCCTACATATGTGCACATCTATTGGTTCTATTTCTCTGCAGAACCTTGACTAATACAAAACGGAATCATACAGTATTTGTTCTTTTGTAACTGGCCTATTTCACTTAGCATAATGTCTTCAAGGTTGATCCATTATGTAGCATGCATCAGCACTTCCTCTTTTTTAAGGCTGAATAATATTACAATTTATGTATATACCACATTTTGTTTATCAATTCATCCATTGATGGGCACTTGGCTTGCTTCCACCTTTTGGCTGTTGCAGATAATGCTGCTATGAACATAGGTGTACAAATATCTATGTGAGACCCTTCTTTATTTCTTTTGGGTATATACCCAGAAGCAGAACTGGTAGATCATACAATAACTCTATGTTTAATTTTTGAGGAGTCACCATACCATTTTCCATAGATGCTGCTATTCCCACTAGCAATGCACAAGCGCTCCATTTTCTCCACATCCTCACCAACACTTGTTATTTTCTGTTTTGTTTTCTTTTGTTTTTTTCTACAATAGCCATCCTAATCAGCGTGAAGTATTATTGCACGGTAGTTTTGATTTGCATCTCCCTAATGAGTTGTGATGTCGAGCATCTTTTCATGTGCTTATTGGCCATTTGCATATCCTCTTTGGAGAAATGTCTGTTCAAGTCCTTTGCCCATTTTTTAATTAGGATTTTTGTTGTTGTTGAGTTGTAGGAGCTATGGAGGGAATTTTATTATTAACAAGAGATATTATGATTTATTCCACAAGATATTTTGTCTAAGAATTATTCCTGTCTTTATCTTTTCATAGTTACTCTTTTCCACTTTATTTTTCCCTTTGTCTGGTTAGTTTTTCAAGATTTGTTAGCTTGCTACTTGTTCATTTTGTAGGTCATTGGCATCGTCCTAATAATATTATGCTATATCAGAAAAATACAAATGAGTGGGGTTTTTTCTCTGAATAACCCCTTCTATTCTCTTCTTCTGGTTTGAGAATCTCTCTAGCATCCTGACATGAAGATCTAATGGCACAACCCTCTGCTTTTGATTCCAAAGGCAAGTCTCATGAATACGCAATGACTGGAATCCCAGGGTGATTATTTTTATTTCTAAGCATATCGCTTCTCATAGCACATAGGAGGCAAGCAAAAAGCTCTTCACAATAGAAAGAGAGAAAATAGAAGAGTTAAATGTACTTTTGTTTGTTATAAGCTTATATCACACTTATGGAGAGGTTTGGGTAGAAAAGAGAAAAAATAATGTTTTCTTATATAAAATATAGAAATATAATATAATAAAATATATAGTTTATATGAAATATTAGTACCCTGCTCATTCTAGTATATATATAGAGCATCATTTTTCTGAGTCATATTTTTGGCTCTCATATATTTCTTTATTGATTTGTACCAGAAAGGAAACTCAGTTTAGTTTAAGGAGTTAGCCGGGTTGTTTTGTTTAAAGACCACGTTCTTCACTGTGACATTAATGGCTACAATCCAAATCATGAAATTTTAGAAATTCTATTGGCGCTGGAAAGGACCCAACGGAAACAATACCCTGTGCCAGAAGTGAAAGGGACCGCAGATGAGCAAGAGCCAGGGCTGGAATCTCAGTCATCGTAGGTGCACCAATGTCCTCCTCCCTCACAGTACCATCTTCTCAGAGGGCAGAAGTTCAGCCCCCAGGTAAGCCTGGGGTCAGCCGATGGTCCCCATGCTCTGGACACTACTTTGGCCCTCATTTGTAACCAAGTTCTAGGTGACCTTAAAGGATCTGGAACACAACAGAGACCTGGAGAAGCCTGCTGCTGGGAGGAGATCTTTACAAGGGTCAGGCTTGAACCAGGCAGCCTTTTCACCTGATCTGGCCTTTTGTCCTCAGTATGGGATTAAACTAATCTGACCTCTGCCTCCAGGATGGACTAGAACACACCAGAATTCCTGGAGTGCTGTTTTTCAAAGTTGTGGTCCAGAGACCAGCTACCCCAGAATCAAGGAAAGGAGAGAATGTTTATTTAAAATGCAGATTGCTGGGTGCCACCCCAGACCTACTGAATCAGAACACGTGAGGATGGCTCTGAAGAGGACCCACTGTAACCTGCTCCCTCGGTGATTCTTACTCCTCTAAGGCTTGAGAACCACACCACTGGCCAGATCTACATCTATTAATACACACCAGAATTACACACCAAATCGTTCACTGATGTTCCCACGGTCAGTAATCGTCCCCACGGTGACAAGGATTTAATGTGAAAATAAAATGTTGATTTTTTTCAGTTCTTTGTATAACAGATGTTAAATGAGACTTTTCTTTGATTTTGCTTTTCTGCTGAAGTTCCAGTGTTGAAACAATAGATGACAGATACCCACACATTTTAACGAGGAGCTCTGGGCTGTCCTTGTAGGCCTTGCCAAGAGATAGAAAACTCAGTTCTACAACCTTCACCCCATCTTACACCTCCAGCTTCTACAAAAAAGCGATGAGAAATTCAAAGAAGCTTGATCAAAGTCTGAGTTTCTTTCAAGAGAATTGTCAACCTACAGAACTGTGGCATTATGCCTCTCCTTGCCATGGGGTTACTCCCCACCCCAGTCTGAAGCTGAAAGAGGCAAAGCTTCAGTCAATTTACTTTTTGACATTAGGGTCACCCCAGAGTTGGATTTTGCTGAGCTGCAGAAATTCATAGCTTCATCCTGAGCTGCTACGGAAGAGGAACTTGGTAAAAAACATTCTTGGGAGAGCTTGGCTTCTGACCCCTAAAGTTAAGTAGGGTGCAGAGGCTGGTGCCTGAGTCTTTCCTGGAAAAGTCTGGAAGTGAGAGGTTGATTGGAGCTGCCCCAAAGACAGAAATTGGGGAGAGCACTTCCTCAAGGGGAGCAAGGTATACATTCACTGGAGGGGAGGCAAGGGGATAGGTTTTCCTTGGAAGATGGTGCAACTTTCAAGGACCTTTCAAGGACCTCACCCAAGATGACTGCCTGGAAGAGCAAGGAGACCCCAGAAGACAGCAGCCTTGTGGGGTGAACTCCTGGAGCAGCTGCTGAGGGGGAGACGTAACAAGTCTGCCTCTGAGCACGTTGCCTGGGTCAGGGAATAGTGGGGAGGAGGAGAGAGTGCATATCTGATATCCTCATGGGAGAACGTCAGCATCCAGGAAGCGGCTGTAGAGAGGGCACTGACTCCAGGTTTCAATAGCACCAATCATGTTGGACTTGGCCCTTTTCCTTCCATCCCTGTTCTCCACTCTAGTCCTGAAAAGCATAGAAGCAGCACAGAAGTGAGGAAGGGGACAGAAGAGAAGGATGAAGGAAGAGTGAAAAATAGACCATGCTATGTTCCCCCACATCCTGTTGTAGCATTTTATAGTTAGCATGAGCTAAGAGAGTGGAGAAGCATGGAACAGGATGAGCCATGTATGTTTTGATTTAGATTGGACTAGACGTTTTAATACCTGAAAATCAGACTGTTCCTATACTTGAAAATGACTGAAAAGCTGTGGGCTCTGCCGGCGAAATCATCCAAGGGCTGGGAAGTGACATCTGATAGAGTAGAATTGAGGGGCAACATAAAGTAGTGTTCAGCTTGCACCCTCTGGATTCTCACCTGTTCAATGAACCAGTTAAAACCATGTGGTCACCAGAGGCCCGTGTATGGTTCTTGCCAATGACTCCTGAATGGACAATAAACCTTAATATTTTCTATGTTGTCAGCATAGGACAGCTGGCCAGACTTTGACATCGGAGACTTAACAAGGATCAATGGATCACATAATTAACCAACTGCCTGCAGAAACACTGCTTTTCTAATCCTGACCCTTAGTGGTAAATATCACTTTTTTATTATTATTATTATCACAAAATAGCAGTTGGAGAAAGCAAGAGAAGGGGTAGGGAGATAAAGGTATATAATTTTCTCTCTCAGTCTTGCAAGCTCCATTGCTAACTGAATATCCACCCCTTCCCAACAGAGAGCAAGGAGAAGGCTGATTCAGCTCTGGAATGGGGTTTCTGTGAGAACATGGGTGGTGCAGGGAGTTCTTAAACCAGGGTAATGGTGCTTGGGGTGCTGAGGAAGGAAGGAGGGAAGGAAGGAAGGAAGGAAGGAAGGGGAAGAAAAGAAAGAATATCTAACAAGAATGTTAGGGAGTAGGATCCCTAACACCAGCCGGGGAGAGCTGATAGCCTGGAGCCAGGGGAAGGCACACTGGTAGTGGTCTTGAGCAATAATTGTCCAAGAAACCCTTGGAGTTCACAGTGTCTTTTTTGAAGTTGCAAAAGCCTGGTGTGTGGGTGCATTTTCTGAGTTTAAAAAACCGGAAGTAGACAGGCAGCCCTCTTACCTCTTGTACATCCTCGATTCCAGGGCAGGCCTAAAGGAGACAGACGTACACCACAATATGCTGGGTGTTCTTCTACAGCACACGATATGTAACACACATTTGCTTATATGCAACTGGTAAATTGGGAGTGATATCAAAATAGCGCAGAAGGCACAATTCACAGCAATTTTTCCCAGCACGGCAGTGTCCTGTGCTACAAAGAACAGCAGCTGGACACAAGTGCACTGCACAGCTGTGTGCAACAAGCTGCAGAAGACCCCAGCACTAGGCCCACACCCACCTTCTTCCAGTAGCTGCAGTCTGGCCACATGGTCTGTTATGCAAATGCTCCCTGCACGATTCTGCCTGACCTACGTGCATTTTGCTCTGTCTCCTAAAAGCGGCAGCCCCGATCCTTCCTTATGCTCTCTTCCATCGAGGTACTTTCACATTTTTTTAAAGTACAATTCTGTACAGTATTTCCTTGTGTATTAGAAATTAAGCCTGGTTGTTGTTTTTTTACTGTGCCAGTGTTTTTATTGATTGCTATTTTTTCTGGTGGTATGGTAACAAGATTGAGTGACCTGCCCACGACTTTTAGGGCACGGTTTCGTACAATGGGAGGCATTTTACGATTACCTGTATCAACTTACAGCAGAATCGCTTTAATTCCTCATTGCAGCAGCCTGGAAGAGTGCAGTCTGAAGGGCTGGGGCCCCTGACGCCACCCCAAATGCATCTCAGGACCTCTGGGTAAAGCTACCCAGGGGCCTGGCCCTTCATCCTAACTGCTTTTACCCTTCCCCATCAACGCTTTGTCTGCGACCAGCATGAAAGAGCCTTTGAGACTGAGATTTCAAAGTGCACTCCTAGCTCCTCCAAAAGGCCTCTAGAGTGACTGATAGAGGCAAAAAAGGAACAAGAATGACAGGCAGCAGTCCCGGGTCCCCCACCAATGATCTACTTATGGCAGCTCCACTTCCATCTGTTTCATATATTGCTCAATTTTTTTAAACTATGGCTCCGGTGTCATCTAATCTGTTTTACAGGTGAGGGCATTGAGGCACACAGCAGGTCGAGGACTGAGGCCGGTGGAGGACCCTAGTATTCCAGGCCCCGCCTCGCACCATTTGTTTCTCTGTGCCTTTACTTTCAAACACCAAACGAAGAAGAACGTTTATATGACTTGCCCAAGTTTGCATAATATTAAAGGCATCAACATGACCAGGGCATCAGCTCGTTTCCTGAATGCTATTTCCTGAACTGAATCCCTAATCTCTGTGAAAGAAACCGCAAGAACACTTGGTACTTTTAAATCATGCTGAGGCTGTGGCCAGACTGCTAAAAGGGAAGGCGCTTACAGCCAAAGCCACTGTTTATTCCTCCGCTCCCTTTTTTGTGAGTGTCTTCTAAAGCCCTAAACTGTTAAAGGCTCCTTACAATAGACACTGTCAATGTGGTTTCTATAGTTACTTCCAATAATGAAAAAAGGCATGTTTAGTTGAGATTGGAGATGCTATAGACATAGAAGTAATATTCTACTGAATATTGTTCAGGCAGGCAGCTACCTGCAAGCTATTTTTGGTCAAAAGAAAAAAGATGCTTCCAAGAAGGAGCTTTATTCCTGGTTTATCATATAAAATTACAACGTGTGAAAGCTGGAGCAGGTTCTGGAGGCCTTCGACTACAATCCCCTCATTTTCCACAGGAGGAAACTGAGGCCCGAAGAGGTTACTCGTTCCATCACACACAGCGCTAAGTGGCAAGTCTGGGACTCATGTCCCACTTCCAAACCAATGCTCTTTCATGCCACCTTCCTTCTCTTCATCAAGAGGCCTTCATTGAAATCTTAAAGAACAAAAGCATTTTGCATGGAAATTTACCCTTCCAATATCAACAGTTCTTTCAGTAACATTCTAGGCTTCTTTTCCCCCAAATCAGCTTTAAGCAAAGATAAGCAACCACCTTAAAAGTGGAGAAAAAGCACAAAACATAAACCCCACAGTTCAATAAAATGATGGATGGTCCAGGGCAACAAGGTAACTATTTATTAACTGTAACGTTAAACAAGCAGTTAACAAACATTAATCTTCCAGTCTGTGTGCAAAGTACACAGATAACTCATTAGTTTGCTAATTCCTCTTTTTTTTCTGGCATCCTGAATAAATGACCCTCTTTGTTCAAAAAATGAGTGATCTTGCCTGTGTGGGAGGGCCCTACTGCTAGGGGAGCCGCTCCTGGGGGAGCAGGTTTCCTGAAGGATGGCCAAGGTGAGCGGATTTGCTGGGCATTCCATGAGAAGGCACCGTGATACACGAGCTGTTTTCCCAGCATTGTCACGTTTAAGATAATCTCTTGCATTACATGGGGCTGCTTTGCAATTATTTTCATCACGATATTAGAAATCCTATAACTGGCCTTTCATCTTGAATTTTAGCTACTAGAAATAAAAATATTTCATTTTTAAAAGTCTAGTTTGTATAATATTCACATGTATCCGTGCAGAAGCAAAACATTCTAAGGTGAAGTCTAACCTGTGGGTTTTTCTCTTCATTGAGAAAACCAGAAAAAAACCAGGTTGGTTTCTGAGGGGGATAAATATGGGAGAGTCATATAAAGCACTTTGATTATAAATAATGAGGTGTCCCAGGGAAATTTACACCTCAGGATCTAACAGACCTCACCAGCCTGGGATTTTATGAAAAAAAAAGGCCAGATTGTTTTGTATTAAAATACTATTTCTATTATTAGAGGAATATGAAAAGTAAAATTGACCCCATTTTCTCAACACCCAGTCCCACTCCCCATAGGCAGCCACCATTGACAGGTTGTTTTTAAATTCTTCTTGCGACCTTACATATTGTAACGTAATTAAACTTCTTTCTTGCTTTGTGGAATTTCGATAGAACCTTTTGAATTTCCAATATATGATAAGGATATAAACGATGGGGAAATGAGCACATCTATACAAACTTCAACATCTCCTCCCTCCTCTTCCTCTTTGCTTTTGTTAGTGTTGAAAAATAAACTGGGCACATCAAAATTTTGAAGAGTGCATTTGAGCATACCTTTATTTGAACTGGAAAAGCGCAAAACCAAAGGTTGTTAGGAGCACTTCACCAACAGGAGCCAGGGGAGCATTTTTGGGGTTTCTTTCCATTTATTTGTTTATTTTCGGTTGTACATCATAATATATTTCGAATTCTGTGTAGATTACATCATGTTTACCACCCAAAAGCTAATTATGGTGCATCCCCTCACATGTGAGCTCAATCATCCCTTTTGCCCTCCCTCCTGCCCCCTTCCCCTATGGTAAACACCAATCCAATCTCCAATGCTGTGTTTGTTTGTCGTTGTTCTTATCTTCTACTTATGAGTGAGATCATATGGAATTTGACTTTCTCCCTCTGACTTATTTCACTCAGCATAATACCCTCAAGGTCCATCTATGTTGTCACAAATGGCAGGATTTCATCATTTCCTATGGCTGAGTAGTAGTAGAAGATATACAGATGGCCAACAGGCATATGAAAAGATGCTCAACATCATTAGCTATCAGGGAAATGCAAATCAAAACTACAATGAGGTATCACCTCACTCCGGTCAGAATGGCTATAATTAACAAGACAGGAAACAACAAATGTTGGAGAGGATGTGGAGAGAAGGGAACACTTGTTCACTGCTGGTAGGAGTGCAAACTGGTGCAGCCACTATGGAAAGCAGTATGGAGTAGCCTCAGAAAATTAAGGATAGATCTACCATATCCCAGCTATCCCACTGCTGGGTATTTATCCAAAGAACTTGAAAACACAAAGGCATAAAGATACTTGCACCCCTATGTTCATTGCAGCATTATACACAAGACTTGCAAGCAACCTAGGTGCCCGTCAAGGGATGAATGGATAAAGAAGATGTGGTATTTATACATGATGGACTACTACTCAGCCATAGGAAATGATGAAATCAGGCCATTTGTGACAACATGGATGGGGAGCGTTTTTATAGAGAAGACCCAGAAGCAGAGCAAGGAAATTGATCGGCTATAGCTCACAGTTGCCTTATTTGGGAAAGCTAGTTGGCTGTTTGCGATTGGTGTCCTTACGTTTCATTTTCTCAGATTCCAGTAAATTGACTCTGGCATGGGTTATGCTTTGCTTTTGAAAGATACGCAAGCCTCAGAGCACCTCAGTCTAATGGCCCCCTTGTTTAAAGCCTTTAACATCAGTTAAGTGTTTTGCTTTGTCCAGATTTATGATACTGAAACCCTCTTCTGGAACTTCTGTAAGTCCTCCAGACGGAGCCTACAGGTTAACTCAAAAATAGAAGGATCCAAGTAATGTGATTGGACCCATAAATAAGAAAGGCTTGTGCTGTAAAAAAGAGAGTGAAACCTCTTTTCATTTCTTTGTAGCTTTCTTCATTCACTCAGGCCGTGCAATAATGCCCTCTTTTTTATACCCCATTTTGTGGATTCCTTTTTATTCTGCTAAAATATCTCCTAAAGTAATTTTTTTTCATATAGGATATGTGAGAGGTAAACTCTGAAATCATGTATTTCTGGAAATGTTTTGTTTCGGCTTTAACTTGATTGATAGTCTATCTGGATATAGAATTTTAGACTTAAAACATTTTCTCTCAGAATTTTAAAGACAATGTTCTATATATATTGCCCCCAATGCTGGTAATGAAAACAATCTGTGTTGGTATAATGCTTGTTTCTTTGTAGATAATGTGTTTTTCTCTTTCAGGGCTCGTAAGATTTTCTTTCTATCCTAGGATTTCTGAAATATATATTTTTCATTAATCTGGGACATATCTTTTGCCATTAATCCAGCTCAGCCCTCAGCATGCCCTTCCATGTGAAGATTCCAATGCTTAGCTCAGAAAATGATCTCCCGCTTTTTCTCTGGTTACTTCATTTCCTGCACTAGTCTTGTTTTCTCCTTCTAGAATTGCAGTTGGATGGATGTTGAACCCCTGGATCTACTCTTCATGTTTCCTCATTTGCTTCTCCTGTTTTCCATCTCTGTGTGCTTATCCTGCATCCTACACTTTACCTTTGTGATCAGTTAGTTATTTAGGCCACCCACTGACATTTTGATTTCAGCATCATATTTTTTAATTTCCCATGTCTACTTCTTATTTGCTGACTGCTCATTTTTTTTGTGTTGGCCTTTTTGTATTATATTGATAAAATATGCTCTTAAATCTGAAGATAATGGTTTTCTGTTGTTTTTAAGTGTCGTATGCACCTTGAATTTGCTGTTGTTCATCTTGGTCTTTTTTCATGTTATTGGATTTGCTTCAAATCTAGTGATTCTCAGTTTTCCAATTACACTTACGAACGAAGGATAATAGGGACTCATTATGCCTACTGTTATGGTTTGCCTCAGCAGTGGCGTAAGTCTGTTATGTCAATAACCCTCTCCCTTTAAGCAGTCCATTATAACAGGTTAAGCCACATCAGCCTATTGCTCGAACTGTGTCTCCTGGCTATTTCAGAGTTCTGCAGCTGACAATCTTGCATGTGCCCAGGCACAGATCCTTCAGGTGCAGGCTCATGCTCCTCCTCATGCCCACATGCTTCTGCCTCTGCTGCTAGACTTCTCTCTTCCTCACCTTTAGGTGTCAGTCTGGAGCAGAGCACCGAGCAGAAGTCTGTTCTCAGTAAAACTAAGTAAGCACCAATTCACCCTCATCAGAACATAAAAGGACAAACGAATGTGTGGATGCAGCATCTCGTCTAACCTCCCAAGCCATCTCCAGATAGCGCCAGCCTGGAGGTATTTCCAGGGTGTTTCTACCAAACCAATTAGAGGAATTAAAATATCTATACATAATGTTTAAGTCAACATGTACTAAGCTGCACTAAAAATAAATGGGAAGTGCCACCCCTTCACCAAAGTAAACACTGGACAGGAAAAAATGCAGCAGAATGATGGGATCTTTTAGGAGAGAGAGTGAAGGCTTTCTGTACTCATTCTGTGAAGATAAATAAAATTCCATTGGCACAAACTGACCCAATGCCAACCAAAATCTTATTTGTATATTTTTATCCTTTAGTTTGGTGGGAATGAGAATGGAGAAGTAAAGGCTTAGAAATTCCAATTACGCTTGGACTTATCAGTGAAGTGGGTAGTAGAGTATCTTCATACCTAAGCCAGGCTTCTCCACTGTACCTCTAAGGACCAATGTGGGGCAGAACAAAGAAGGACTCTGCTTCAGGTGAGGTATCAGGCCATTCAACACAACGACGGCATTCTACAAAAAACAGGGTGGAAGGAATGTGGAAGCAGCAGCTCACCTCATCTCTAAAGCCACCTGTGACCACAACAGGCCTCAAAGATCCTGGCCACCAACCTGAGATAGATGGTGTGTCCGTGTTCTTTCTTTTCTCTCATCTTTACCAAGATCACTTAGGGCAGATGCAAAGTTGTTATTGATGGAGGAGAGGTGTCAGGGGACAGGCAGAGTGACATGCTAGAGAAAGACAAGACAAGAAGAGAAGAAGGTACCAGAGTGGAACCTGTCAAGAAGTAGCTGATCTTTGATAAGAAATGGATCCCGGGGCACTGACAGGCCAAGGCTGTCACCTGTCTCCATGAAATGTGGGAAGCCCTGCTGATGAGGAAGGAGGGTTCTGCTGAGGAGAGTATCTTCTAGAGAAACCTAGGAATGCAATTCTAAGAGACTATTGACAAACGTGTCTTACTGCTACGGGCAAAGAACCATAACGTTCAGTGTTATAAAACAGGTGAATTAACCTCTTAGGAAAGGCTACGAGCCTAAAACAAACCCTAATCTATAGCAGATTTACCATTAAAAAATGTGGGGGGGGGGGGGGCGAAAAGGTAACAAAACAACAAGGCAGGGAGGTGGTGGGAGTGAAGGGGGAGACTTGGCTGAGCAAGTCCCCTTCTCTGAGGGGTCACCCATTATACATGGGGCAGGAGGCGGGGAGTGGGGGCATGTCTCTTTGAGGCAGAGATTTTTATGCCGACGAGGAAACTGTGGTTTAAAGAAATTAAATGACTTCACAGCAGTTGCTCTGCTAATGACTGTCAGAAATTTGAAAGCTGATCAATCTCATTCAAAATGAGCTCTCAAAATCTCCATGCAATAACAGATATAAATCCAATGCAGAGAAAGAATGGCAAAATATTTCTCTAGAAGCTCAACTGTGATTTACACGTAAAGTATTGAGAACACCAGATTCTATCCTGCCCTGGCCACTGCCTAGCCGCACAATCTTAGTAACAAGATAAGACTATCCCCACCCTTACACAAGGCTTACAAAGCAATTGTCCCAAATAACCTTCTTTAACATTTCGATACAACTGTAAGCAATGCAATTGTGATTATCTGTATTATATAAACAAAGAAATTAAGGTCCATAGCATTTAAATGTGCTGCCCTATTAACTCTAAGACCCTTTTCCAGGCAGTCATCACTCCTGTAGCCATTGGAGGGATGGAGAGATTGAGAAACTGTTGTTCAATGGAAGCCTCTCAGCTCAGCATAACAAAGGAAGCAGAGTGTGACCTCAACCCAGAGCAGCTGTGTTTGGTCGTGCAAATCCTCCAGGTCTCACTTTCCACTGTTGATTGCAGGTGTCATGATGCCTACCCCATCAGTTTCACAATTGCCTTAACACCACTAGCCCCCGTTAAGTAGGCACAGTTTCATTTCCTCACCATAGGTACAGACTGGCCCATAACAATGTGAGGGTAGAAGTCTGGGTGAACTGGAAGAGTTGGGTGAAGCAGTTGCGTGCCTTCAGGCCGGGGCTCTGCCATGCTGCCCTGGCTTGGCCATAAATGGGTGGTTCTGATACAAGCTTCTGGACCCTGGCAGTTAAGTTTCTTTTCTATACATGTAGCTTCTGCTCTCTTTTTCTAGCATCTCATCCATCTCGTTTCTACATCTCTGCTTCTGTTGCCTGTTTTATCACTTGTGTTTTCCTCTCCCTATTTCAGGAAGGCTTAAAAAGGCGTTCTTTATAATATTTCAGTAATTCTCGCATTGTCTACTGTGTAAAACTTTTCTTCAGCATTCCAAAGCACGCAAGAGCAAATCTAAGAAAGGCAGAACCAGTACTTGAATAAAGACCTTCTCACTCCAGGTTCTGTGGACTTTGCACCCCCTCCATGCTGCCTCCTGGCCTCCATTTCCCCATCTGCAAGGTTTGTGGTGGGGCCGAACCAGGGAATCTTACCCGAGGTTCATAGACCGCAGAAGGATTCTTCAGCTGGCTTCATGGAGCATGCAAACTCTCTGAACCTTCTTGCAGAGAGCATTTTCTTGTGAGGATATATGTGCATTTTCCTGGGAAACAGTTTCCATGAAATTTAAAAATAGGGCAAAGATGCCCAAAAGGTTAAGAGTCACTTTTAGAGATTATGTCAAAAGTCACTGCCAGCCCTAACATTCTATAAACCAGTACAAAATGCTAGCATGATCTGGTTTAAAGTTGGCTTTATCATGGGTCATAAGATTTGGAAGGAAACTTGCAGATATCAGGCTCAGTAATTAAAAAAAAAATCAGAAGAATCTTTGGCTCACAGGAAATCTCACTCCACGCTAATCCATGCTGGAGTGTGGCCCTGCCCTTCAGCCTCTGGTTCCTCCTGCAGTGGCAAAGCAGCACCCCACAGAACCAGCGCTCAGGGAACTGAGTCTGAATCTCTGATCTAACTCCATCTTCCCCAGTACACAAATCCCTTCTGTCACATCTCCAGCTTCTGGTCCAACCTCCAGTAAAAAGTAACTTGCTACCTTAGGGATCTTATTGCGAGAAAGTTCTCACTTACACTGATATATGCTTTCCTGATGATTCTAGCAATTGTCCCTGGCCAGATCTACTGGAGCCACGTGTCAGAATCTTAAACCCTCCTCTGCCCACCAACTGGTCAGGTTTGGGGTGGTTCTCACTTCCAGCTCATTCTTCCTTCTCCATCTTCAACAACACAGTGCCTCCCACAACCCTTCAGAGACAGGGCCCTCCCTGAGAACCTGCACCTGATGGTCGGGTCTGCTCCCGATGAATGGTGCCTGGAATGGAGCACAACAGTTGGGGAAAGTCTAACAATCACAGCAAAGACCAGAATTCTCACCTGTCCCATATACATACTCCATTCTCCAACTTACCGCATTGCAATAAGTATCTGCCTATATTCTCACTATATTGCAAGCTCCTCAAGAGAGGAATAGATTCTGTTTATTATAATATATCCAGCCCCTAGCCCAGTGCTTCTCAACATGTATAAAGGTCTACTATGTGCCAGGCATTTTTATGGACACTTGATATTCATCCGTGAACAAAACTGACAAAGTGTTTGCTCTCCTGGAACTTACATTCTAAAAGGGATGAGCAGGGAGGTGGGGAGAGTAGTATTTGTCACAGATAAGCATCTAATAAAGCATTCATTAGTGAATGGTGAAAATGGCCAACTGAAAGGTAGGGAAGACTCATAACCCACTTAGTAGGTGGCTTCACTCTTCGCAAGACAATCCATTCGTCTATGGACATTCCCAATGACCTGTGTTTCCATGAATGCCTCAGAGCGCTCTTGGAGGAGGATAAGGCTCCTTCCCTCCCAGAGCAATGCTGCAGGGTGCACAGCAGTTCACTTCCGCAGAACATCTACATGTGAACCTCTGCAAGCTGCAAAAACATGTGCTCCTTCTTCCACGGCTAGTCCCAGGAAGAACAGGGAGCTCTTTTTAGAAATCGCCGACCCTCATCTCAGTGCAAGGGAACCTGGAAACTTCGAACACATCTCTCCTGGCCTTCAGCCCTGGTCTTGCTTACAGATGCACTTTTCAGGAAGGAGGAAGGCAGAACAGATGGATGGTTTACTGATGGGCTCAAAAATACTTCCCCGAGCACAGAAAGCAGGGTGATTGCTGTTCATGCCGCTGCCACGTGTCACCGGCTCCCGCTCAATTAGGAGACTTTAAACTCAATTGTCGTAGTGACAGATTATCTGATTGTGGAGATTTTCTGCTGATTTTGTCTTAGGAATTGGTCTCCTATTTTCAGCCACGGATTGTTATCAGACTCTGGACTTAGCATCTCCAGTCCCTTTCCCATTCTTGTTTATTCTGATCTCTGCTTTCTTTCCTTACTTTTCAATATGCAAACCTAATACCCGCAGAGGAAAGCGGAAAGACTCTCTACTGGTTAACCAGTGGAGAGAAGAGGGGTTGCAATGGCCATTGCTCCTTTTATCCAACTGGCAAGTTTGCTATTTCTCTCATGCTAGATAGGAACATTGCTAGTAGCTTCTCAGATATTCCATACCCTAAATCACTGAATATCAAATTGGGACAAGGGGTTCAAGAAATTAACTTCTAAACCCCTACTTTACCATATACGAACTGAGGCCTGGAAAGAGGAGGTTGATTTTTCCAAAAGTCTCTTAGAGAGTTGCAGCTAAAACCAGGATGATTATTTAGGATTGTTTTTTTCCAGTGTTCAGGAGCTACCAGCTGTCTTTAAGGGACCCTGAGCCCCACACCCCATGGGGAAATGTGGAATGTCAGAGCTGTGGTCCAAACCCTCTGCTGACACATAGAGGAACCAAAAACTGGAAAAAGGGAAGGACAACACAGTCTGGTCAGGCCCGGCCCAAGCACACAGTAGGGACTCACCTCATGACAGCTGAGTCTGAATCTAAAGCGGAAAATTATTTCCATTTATGCTGAAAGAGTAGGTAGAGATGTGGTACTTTTCTTTGGAACCTCAAGCCCAATAATGAATGGTAAGACCTATCTGGGAAAGCAGAGAGCCAGGGACCTCTCAGCAGAACTGCCTTCTTCTCTGGATATACCAAGCTCAGCAAAAGGAACACAAAGATGGGTCTCCTTACAGTGTTATTATGGCTAATGAACACTGTGTTTCCTTTTTACTCATTCTTGGCGTGAGGCTGTTAGCATATTCACCAGGCTCTCGCCCTCCATATTTGGAAGCACACGCATAAGTTACCAAATGAAACACTATAAAGCAGAGCTGCTCATCCTGCTCCTAATCAGAGACTTTCAATGGCTCAACAAAACGTTTAGAATGAAGCGCTGCCAGATATGCTCGTAGCAAGCCTTACTGTACCTGTATCAAAGAACTACTTTATTCCCTCAATTCCACGCACGAGCAGAGCTAAAATGGCCACTAACGATATAATTTCTTAGCAACTTCATGTATATTTCCACCTTAGAACCTAACTTTATCCCAGAGGTTAGAAACATTCTTTAGTGGCAAATAATGAGTGTATCTGCTGTAAAATTAGCTACTGACTGTAGTTCTTAAAAGCTACATAATTCCATTGCAATATCAACCTAGAGAATTCAAAAAAACCACAGAATCTAATATTTGGAAGAAAAGATTCAGGATAATCTAGACTTAGTAATGCATGCCCCTTCCCCAGCAATTAGTACAGTTCCTCACACATAGTAAATGCTCAAGATGTCTTCATGTAATTATTAATTAATTAATTAATGATCCTCAGCCTCATTTAACATCTTTGGAAACTGAGGCTCAGACATGAGGTGTGATTCACCCACGCTCACAGAATGTCAGAATTAGAATCGAAACCCAGGTGTTCTGATTCTTAGGAATTTACTTTTCTTACTCACTATGTATCTCCTTTATCCCTTCTATTTTTTGATATTAATTGTTCAAATAGTCCAAGAGCAACCTCCAAGTAAACTACTTTCTTTTTTAAATTTTTTCCAGCTTTAAGGAGATACAAGCGACATATAACATTGTGAAAGTTTGAGATGAACAACGCGATGATTTGGTATATGTATATATTGCAAAATGATTACCACAATAAGGTTAGTTAACATATCCAGCACCTCATGTAGCTAACTTTTTGTGTGTGTGAGGTAAGAACTTTTAAGACTTACTCTCTTAGCAACTTTCAAGCATACAATACAGTATTGTTAATTATAGTCACCACGCTGTATGTTAGATCCCAGACTTACTTATCTTAAAACCGGATGTAATCTATTTTCAAATACAGATTGAGAAAGCATCGCGCTTACTTCTTTGCAAGCACAGCAAACAGACTGTAGGTGCCATCCTGCCAAGTCCCAAGGGCGGAGCCTTGCTGCTGTACAAATCTCTTATTTCTCCAGGCAGCTGTGAGGGTGAATTATCCATTCATTCAACAAAAATAGCTTCTAATCCCCTGTTATGAATTGGATACAGTGCAAGAGTTCAGTTACAGTATCTCATTTAATTCTCACCCTAACTCTGCAAGCTCAGTACTATTCTCTCCAGTGTACCATTGACAAAACCATTACTCCAAGCAGTAATGGACATGCACAAGATCACACAGCTAGTCACTGACAGAGCTGGGACTTGACCCCAGGCCTGGGTGACTTTCAGAGATGTGGGTTCCCCTTCTATGAAGTTATTGAAGAAGAGGGAAGCCTTGCCCTGCGTGGGAGGACTTGTACTCTAGGAGGGAATATGGCAGCACAGCATGGTAGCTTCTAAATGGAGGTAAGTAGGAGCAGGGTGCTATTTGGAGTACAGGGTGCTACGACTAGCTGAGGTTGAGTGGCAGAGGGTGAGGGACACCGGACTAGGGAAGATCTTCCTAGAGAGGTGACATTCGATTTGGGTTTCCTACATGAAAAGCAAAGGAAGAGAAAAATATGCTGTTGCTTTAATTACTGTCCTGGTGAATATCCAGACACAGTTCTGGAATACAGTGGCTTTTGGTTGTCACCAACTTTATTCATCATGGAGGATTTCAGAAGCTTTGTCTCTGTAGTACTTAAAGAAGTAGCTCCTCTTCCATCCTGCTACATAAGGTCCCACAGGCTTGGGGAAAGGAGACTTATTTTTGACGAGTGTCTTCTGTAGAGAGAACGACTCAGCCTCAACCTACTCTCAATATGAGCTAAGAAAGAACTCTTCATCTACACTCTGTAGGTCTCTACCCTGATTTCAGTTCCATTTCAGACTTAGATTTGTACCATTTTGTATCCATCAGTAAGTTTGAGTTTTATCCTCCAGTTTGCCTACTGACAAAGAGAAGAGGATAAGAAATGGGTAGAAAATGTTTCCCATTTGGCCTTAGAGTAGGGCAGAGCTATTCAATGGGGCAGAGTGTGATCCAGAAATGGCACAAACCATACCACGTCCTCCAATCCTTTCCTGCCTTAAAGCCAAGACCCCAAACTTGACACAACCAAAGCCCTTTTCTACTACTCCCTACCCCTCCCACCATCACCAAAGCCCTTTTCTACTACTATCTACCCTCCCGCCATCACAAACCTCCATGGACTTTGTGGTTGGAGCTCCCTTGGGAAGTCACCATGGGTTTGCTTTCCCATTTCTGAATTACACCTGCAAAGCAAACCTGAGCTTGGGATCAGCATGAAGTTCCAAGTGGTATACACTCAGGGATCATGTCGGCCAAATGCAAGGAACCTTGACCTTTAGCCTATCCTGCTCACTCCCCTATAGACTTCAATTTTCCCCAAAGTTTGATGTTTATTTGTTTAACACAAGATCTGCAACATTCTCTTTACACAGGAATGAAGATCTTTCTTAGTGAACACTTCCTCTGTGATAGACACTACAGTAAATGCTTGACTTGTTAATACATTTGATCCTCAAAGCCACCCTATGAGGTGGTTATCCTTAGTCCTATTTTACAAATGAATCATTAGGTAATTGACCTTGAAGCAGATAGAAAGTTGCATATATGTTAAACTCCTCTTGGGGATGGGGATGCTTTTGAACCTAGATTGTTTGACAACAAAATTCTTGCTTTTTCTTTTTTTTCTTTTTTTTTTTTTTTTTTTTTTAACAATCTTGCCATCTCTCTCTGATGTTCATAAATCTTAGATGTCCACAGAATCCAGTTGGGAGAAAATTGTCTTCATTGCATTGGTGAAGGAGGTGAAAATGCTGATTAAACATTTTTTCTCTCTGCTTTTCTGTGACTCCAGATGATAGAGCCACCCCTCCTCACTCTCTCTGCCACTGAGAAGGGATCCTGCCCCCCAGGCACCCCGCAAAGCCCAGCCCAGGGCATTCTTCCAGCTTCCTGCTTTGCTCCAAGAACCTGGCTCCCAACAGCAGCAGAACCTTAGCAGAGTGACAGAATTCCTGCACGAAAAGCCCTCTAAGAGGTGCTCCCACCCCCAGGTGCTGACAGGGTGGATAACACCATGAAGTCAACACAGAGATGTGACAAGAGCCCCAAGGGTCGCCATCTTCCTCATTTCTTTTTGTTTCAGGCAACAGATGCAGGAGGTGTCTTCATCAGCTTGGGCTACTATAACAAAAATACCATAGGCTGGGTGGCTTATAAACAACAGACATTCATTTCTCACAGTTCTAGAGGCTGGAAGTCCAAGATCAGCGTGCCAGCACGGTCAGGTTTTGGTGAAAATGCCAGTAATGCATGCTTTTAAGCAGAGAAATGACCTGATCAACTGCGTTTTAAGAGTGAGCATTTTCAAGGTCAGAAATACCCAGTGCCCAGCAGAGAAGCTGACAGAGTTCACCAATTCCGGCAATATTGATGAAGTTCCTATGATAATGCCAGGCTCTGAACACATAATGTGGAGCAGTCAAGTCCCTGCCCTGAGAGAGCGAAACAGTCAAGTAAGCAGGCTAAGCGCAGTGAGATGTGTGCACTTAGGAGAAGCAACTCACCCCTTCTAGAGGATGTCAGCCGGATGCCCAGACACAATATTTAAGCTGTATCATGATGGACAGATATCAATTAACCAGAAAAATGGGTCAGAAGAGGGACGGAATGAGCAGGAAAGAATGTTCTGGGAAGAAGAAATAGCACAAACAAATGCCTGGAGGCAAGAGAGAGCATGTCTCAGTCAGTGGCTGGCCCTGGTTAGTGTGGCCAGAGCTGTGAAATGAAGCTGGGGCAACAGACAGGACACACTTATTCAACCAAACTGAAATGGCTTCAGTGAAGATAGAAAGCTGGAGGGAGCAGGCGTAGAGGCAGGGAGGCCAACTGGACCAGAGCAAGGCAAATCTGATCAAAGTAGAAAGATGAGAGTCAGGACTAAGGCAGTAAGAGTGGAGATGGAGAGCAGGCCTCAGATGGGAGCAGTGGATTAAAGATGGGGTCATCAGAAAGACACCAATAGACACAGGGAAAGTATCTACATTCATTTATTCTAAGTAAAGGATACAAGAACTACCTTAAAAACATTGTACAGAGCAAGCATCTCAGCAGAAGTCTCTACATTGAAGGGGCAAGCTCTCCCTTGGGCTTCTAGATCCCAGCCATGGGGTCTGTTGACAATGGGATTGCTTGACCTAGATGAGGACCTCATGGAGTGCTTTTGGCCACTCACAACATTCCTAGAGATTCTGGCTACCCGAGTTGCCTCCCCAGGTGCACCGAACCAGAAGAACACCCTTCCATTGCTGAAACCAGTCTCCCGGGGGCCCCATGCCCTGGCATATCCAAGCTTTAGACCTGTCTAAAATCAAGTCCCACAGGGAATGAAGAAAAGGAAGAACAGCACTGGAATGACTCCCGGCATGGATTGCGCTGTGAATAACAGACAGGAGGAATAGCAGGTTTATGGGGGATGGTGGCAGTAGGCAGAAGGAGGTGGAGAAGACAGAGGCATGAAAATTATAAAAAGGCAGATGCCTCAGAAGATATAACCATGGGAGGTGATGATTCTTGGAAAGAAGCGTGGTACCACAGATGGGACAGGCATGGATAGGTGCCTGGGGATCAGGGGTCAAATACTGGGGCAGGATATTTAACCTCCTTAAGCCTCAGAGCCCCCAGCAATAAAATGAGACCATAATCTCTCCCCTACTTCATTCCTAAGATTGTCAGAAGAAGCAGAAATGGCATGCCAAATGTCAGAATGCTCTCTGCATAAACCCTGTGTTGATTGATATAAAGGCAGAAATTATCTCATGAACCTGTAATCACTAGGAAAGTAGTTACTGAAAAAGTAAATTGAATGTTAAGAGTGGAAAAGCCAAGTGCCGAGTATTTTACTAGAATATGCTACAAAGAATTAATCAAGTCCCTACTGTGGGGAAAGCATACATGTGTGTACATATGTGTCACGGGAGTGGCGAGCAATGCAAGATGCGGAAACGAAGGCATGTTTGACCTCACCATACAGTTCGGGAAGAGAGAGCGTCACCACCTGCCTCAGTACCGTGGTAGCCTGGAAGCAGGGTGCCGACCACAAGTCTGCTGTGGCATCTTCAGGTGGATTTCTCTCCCTAGAAACATCCTTTTGGCCCTCTATGAGGAATAAAGTCTCGATAAGTGTTACAGGTTGAATTGTGTTCCCCTCAAAATTCGTATATTGACGTCCTAACTCCCAGTTCCTGAGAGTGTGACCTTATTTGGAGATAGGGTCTTTATAGAGTTAATCAAGGTAAAGTGAGATCATTAGGATGGGCCTTTATCTTACAAAAAGGGGAAATTTAGGGACCAGCCCCATTGCCTAGTGGTTAAGTTTGGCACACTCCACTTCAGTGGCTTGGGCTCAGTTCCTGGGAGTGGACGTACACCACTCATTGGTGGCCATGAAGTGGCAGCATCCCACATACAAAATAGAGGAGGATTGGCACAGAAGTTAGCTTGGGGCAAATCTTCCTCCAGCAAGAAGAGGAAGATTGGAAACAGATGTTAGCTCAGGGCAAATCTTCCTCAGCAAAATAAAGGGGAGGGGGATGGAAATTTGGACACAGAGACTTGCAAAAAGGGAAGACATGTGAAGAGACATAGCGAAGGTGGCCATCTATAAGCTAAGGAGAGAGGCCTGGAACAAATCCTTACCCTCACAGCCCTCAGAAGGAACCAACCCTGCTGACATCCGTATCTCAGACTTCTAGCCTCCAGACCTGTGGGACAAGCAGTTCCTGTTGTTTAAGCCACCCAATCCTTGGTACTTTGTTACAGCAGCCCTAGGACACCAAGACAACAAGGAAGTGAGATAATTCGAAAAGCAGGAGCCCCAGGCAAAATGTCCAGGAGCTCTAAGGACAGACATCCCTAAATCAGCAGAACCTCTGAGAGCAAATGCTAAGGGGCATCAGAGCTGATCTGCTCACAGACAGAGAGGCTCCAGGGAGCTGGCTGAGTCGCATAACAACAGAAGGGAAGGAGCCAAGAGTGCCCAAGTGGCAATAATGGAGCAAATTTATCACTCAGTTCCTGAGATTTACATTAGAGAAATGAAAAATGAGGGGTGGGGACCTGAAAGAAAAAAGAATATTTTAGGAGCAACAGAACATGGATATCTATTATAAATCTTCCACCTCTAATTACTCGTAAAAGTGGCTATTAATTCAATACTTCTACAGGGCTTGGCTTTCGAAAGCGTAGACAATTATAGAAAGAAAGACCAATGATACATAGAGAGTGACTTTTTGAAAATTAATCAAAGGAATTTACAGGCTGCATGCCTTGTCCTTAAAAATGAAGATGGGAGCCCATATCAAGGATAAAATGGGGTCCTACTAGGTCAGAAAACAAGGGGCTCCCTGATCACAAACCAGAGGACCTGGAGCGTTAGAAATTGAAAGGTACATCCCAAGGATTATAAAAGGGATCAGGAAGAAAGGAAGATTAGGGATGGCAGGGTGCATGGGGGGCAAGTGAAATGACATGAAAGAGCTTTGGTCAGTCCAAATTTAGGATTTCAGGTTCACATCTTTCAGGATGGTGAAGAACGAAGGAACTGTGAAGACTCTCCATGTCCATATGGCAAAGGGCACTTGAGTGGGGCTCCAGATACCTGTTCTTGTCCTTGCCCTTGCCCCACCACCACCAGTTGGCTCTGTGACCTTGAACAAGTTACTCCACCTCAAAACAACTGCTTCTCCACCTGAAAAATGAGATGTAATGTCTATCTGCTCTAACTGGGCTTTACCAGGTGCAGGCTAAGTCTGTAATCGCTGAACTGAGACGTGCTGTACAATCCACAGCATCTTAAAACAGCAGAGAATCATCCTACTCACTGTCTGGTGGCATTAGGCCCAACAATTTACCAGTCTCCACAGCACCTGCCCTTCTCTAGCCCTCATGATCCTTACTTAACCATTGCAACTACCTTCCATTTTGTAATTCCAATCCATTACCCATCAGAATAATCTTTCCAAATTGCAAGTGTCTCCCTTTCTTGTAACACTTCCCATCATCTCTAGATTACATTTCAGGCTCCTTAAGAATGCATACAAGACCCTTCATGGTCTGTCTTTAAGCCTCCATTTCCAAACATTGCTACCCCTATGCTCATATGCTGTCACAATCTATCGACGGCAGCCAAGTTGACCTATTTGAAATTCCAAGACACCTTGATCTCCCATGACTCCAGGCCTTAGTCATGTTTGTTCCTTTTCCTGGAGTGACCTTTCCCATCTGACATGTTCCAACTCACCCTTCAAGACCTGGATCAGATACCATCTTCCCTGAGAGGCTTTCCCTACCACCACCACCCTCCCACCCTGCCCCAGGCAGCTAATATTTCTGTCACCTTTGAATTTTACCAAAACATTTATTTGTTCACGTTGGAATTTCTACCATTTCCCTTAGAAAAAAAAAATGTTCCATAAAGTGCTTTTTGAGTTTGATTCCCTACTTTTTCCTTCATAGCCCTGAAAATTCTACCTTAGTGACAGCTCCAAGGTCAGTGTTTTGGAAATAACGTTTCTTTTATTTTACACTGCTTGCCAGGGCTAAATGGACTTGGAAAAAAATGGATATGACTTTTAGGTCATCTTCTGCTATATGGAACATTTCTGTAAATGTAAAAGATTCAAAGGGGGAAATCACCTGCTTTTGTTAATTCTAGAGACTCTGAATATCGGATCGAGAATTCCCTTCTCTGTGCTCACGGTGCTCTATGCGCAGCCATACACAGCCTTTATCCTAGTACTCCTCCTTGCGATCTACTTCTCAGCCTCCCACAGAAGGCCCTAAATGCCTGTTTCACCAGTTTGGAGAAAGAAGTAAGACTGGGAGGTCTAACTGTTGAGTTGTTTCAGTTAGTCAATATTCATTGAATGCTCGTTCTGTGCCAAATATCTGTCCTGGGTTCTGGAGGATCCAAGATGAGCTAACATTGTTTCTTTAAAAAATGCACAAAATCTGGCCTTCCTTCCAGTCCATCACCAGAAGTAACCTTTCCTGATATATATTGCTGTGTTTCAAGTAGAGGTAAGTTATCAACCAGAGGCAAACCCCCCAGAATAAGGAGGTCATCCTGACAGCAGCAGACTTGAAGAAGAAGTCTCAAAGACCCTCATAAGGAGGCCATCAATACCCACAGCAAGGAGGTGGAGAAAATGTTCTTCTCCCAACAGCTGGTCCAGAATTCCTCTTAGAGAGGTGGTCTCTTTGGAGGAATTGGGTCCCTGTGGTATGACTGTCAGCTGCCCCCTACTTTCCATAAAGGAGAGCTGATGAGGAGAATAAAAACTTGCTGCCTGCAAGAAAGCAATCTTGGAGGACTAAGGGTGAGGAGGGAAAGTGGGTGGGGAAAGAAGAGACCCAGAAATACAGTAAAAATTATGATTTAGTCTTCAAAATAACCCTCTGACATAGGTACTGTTATTATTCCCATTTTACAATTGAGGAAACTGAGGCACAGAAAGGTTAAGTAGAGAGAAGTGTATGTGATTTCCTTTCCCTGTGATTTCTTAAATCTGCTCAAAATTTTAACAAAATTATGGGTGAATCTGACACTGAGGATATTTTTCTTGAAAGTAGTATCAGTGGATTTAATTAGCAGGAAAAGGGGACTGTAGCATTTGTAGATACAAGTCTGCTTGGGACGTGGGAGACTTGAGATGACAACACGCATTATGACCACAAGAATAAACATCACCAAGCAATGCTTAGTAGAGAGAGAATTACATGTGTGCTATAATTGGCTGAATTGCTGCAAAACAGAAATGTTATTCCCTAAATCTTCAGGGGTTCAAACCAAAGTAACCCTGGAGTCACTGGAGGAATTTTCAACAGGTGTGTGAGCTCAGAAAGCTTTAAAGGAATCAATCCAGCTTCTCCTTCACCTTCCATATGTGCTCTTTGTGACGGTGATGGAGATAAGAGTTCTTTTCTTCTTTCTCTTTTCACAATTGCCCTTCTCACAGATTATTAAAGAAACCATATTTCTCACTCCTTCCCAAACTCAAGATGGTGCATTGCTCACGTGTAAAACTCTCCAGGACACAAAAGAAACAACTTAAAATACAGTGAGCCATCTCCATCATGGTGAAAATTCAGCTATCAGGTCACTAGCCATTGACTCCCACCTTAGGCTATCTTTGCATTAATGTCACAATAGGCCAACATTTTGTGCCACTGAATTTTTGGACTAGCTTTTAGAAGCAGGCTTTTAATAAAATGATGTTGCCATTGCAAAAGGGGACTGATTCTAATAATTTTATGACGTAGAGGTTGGCCAACTAGAGCCTGCAGGCAAAACTCAACTTATATTTGTGTTTGTAAATAAAGTTCTATTGGAACACGGCCACATGCATTCGTTCACATGTGGTCCATGGATGCTTTCACTCTACAACTACAGAGTTGAGCAGAGCCAAAGACCATCTGGCACACACGGCCTATAATATCTGCTATGTGGCCTTTACAGAAAAAGTTTGCCAACCCTTGGGGTACCACAGACTTTCTCAAGTCAAGTGGTTTCAAATTTTTTTCTTTCAAAAGAAAAAACAAAGGAGGACTAAAATGATGATTTATGCTGAACACATATTCCTTCTGGGAATCTGGAATTTAGGTATGTGCTAGGAAGAGGGTGCCTACATGAGCAGCCCCCAATTAAAACCTCGGGCGCTGAGCCTCTAATGAGCTTCCCTGATAGACAATATTTCACACGTCTTGTCACAACTTACTGCTGAAAGAATTAAGTGCATCCAGTGTGATGAGTCCTGAGAGAGGACCCTTGGAAGCTTGAGCCCAGTTTCCTCTGGATTTCACCACACGTTTTTCCCTTCTCTTGTTTTCGCTCTGTATTCTTTCACTGTAATAAATCCTAGTTGTGAGTATGACAATACGCTGAGTCCCGTGAATCTTCCCAGAAAACCATCAAACCTGGGGTGGTCTTGGGAACCTTGAACAAAATAGGGTAATAAAGAGACTTTCAGGCATGAAATATATTATATTAGGACAACATTCTATGAAAGAAATGGAATGGAAAGTTGAATCCAAAAAGCCAAAAGGAGGAAAGTAAAATTTTCAACTGTGGAAGAAAATCTTGCTCACCATATTTTAAAGGGAGAATTCTGAGTATCAAATTGCTATGATATTTAGAATCCATTGGACACATTTAAAAGAATGATAAAAAAAAGATTTGGTCTTAAAATGTATTTACAATTCAGCGAAAATTTATAAGAAATTTAGAAATATAGAAAGGAATACATAGACATAAAAAAATTAGGGAAATAAATAAGATTGAAGACTATGGTGACTATCATAAATGAGTACTTGCTTTAGAGAGGGTTACATATCCTTTAGAGAATTTGATGAAAGCTCCGGAAGCTCTCTCCAGAAAAAAATGCACATAAGCATACATATCCAAAATGTTGCATATGGGGACTTCTGCTTCTAGCCAAAATGAATAGCAGGGACCGATTTACCCTACTGTCTAAAACAACAAAAAAAGACAAAATATATAAAACAACAGTTTTGAAGATACTGGATATTAGCCAACAAATGACAGTGGTCCATGAGAGACAGGAAACAAATTAGGTGGGCCCTATGATTGCTCCAGTTTGCTGCCTTGAAAAAGTTTCTATGTGTAGTGCAGAAAGGGACAATCCAGGCAGAGCCTGGATGGCCCCATGAGTTGAGGAGATGGAGCTGAGAGTCCAAGTACATCAGGACAACAACAGAGTTCATAAGACAGAATCCCGGAGAGGAGAGAGCTGCACAGAGAAATCTGGAAATCTGCAGAGGGTCCTTCTCAAGCATGTAGCAGAATACCTGATGAGTGCATCTGTATGAGGGAATTACCTCAAGGAAGAGAACCATGAGAAAGGATAGAGGAAACAGTACCCAGTGCTAACGGGGGAACAAAAATATTGCCATTCCCACTAGCCAGATTATAACACCTCATCATTCATGGAACACTGGGTAGCGTATTCAGGAGGATGTTTCCTCAATACTGGAGAATAATTGGCCCTAGACTAAACACTGCTCTATCCTACCAAACAAATCTGAAAAGTCAGACCTGAAAAGATTAAACTGTTCTCAAGTAACTTAGCTGATTCCCATAGCAAAAATCAAGAATATTCATATGGATATATGTACAATATCCAACACCCAACAAGGTAAAATTCATGATGTCTGGCCTCCAATCAACAATTACCAGGCACGCAAAGAAGCAGGAAAATAGGACCCATAAGATAAAATAAATCAATAACTTGAAACCATCCATAACTGATGCAGATGTTAGAATTAGCAGAGGAGGATTTTTAGAATAATTATTATTTAACTGTATTCATATGTCAGAAAAGTTAAATAGAAGCATAGATAATATTAATAAGATCCAAGTCAAATATCTAGAAGGGAAAACTATAATGTCTGAGATTTAAAAAATGCACTGGATGGGATTAATGGCAGGATAGACATTACAGAAAAAGTTGCAGTCACATAGCAGGAGTAACTATCCGAAATGAAACAGAGAGGAGAAAGAGGACTCATTCACCAAAAGTACACGACAATCATAAACTTTTATATCTTTGATAACAGAGATTCAAAATACTGATACAACTACAAGGGCAAAGACACAAATCCGCATTTACAGTTGGATGTTTTAATGCTTTTTTGTTGATGATTGATAAAAATTAAACAGAAAATCAGGAAGGATATAGATGACTTGAAAATAACACTAAACAACTTGACCTAATTGACATTTATGAAACTTGCTAGCCAACAATAGTGCAACACATATACTTTTCAAGTGCACATGAAACATTGACCAGTATAGACCACATTTTGAGCCATAAAACAAATCTCAATAAAGTTGAAAAGTCATACAAAGTATGTTCTCCTAACGAATGGAATTAAATTAGAAATCAATAACCAAAAGAGCTCTTTGAAAATTCCCAAGTATTTGGAAACTAAACAACATACTTCTAAATACCTCATGCATCAAAGAATAAATCAAAGAAAAATTAGAAAGTATTTTGAATGAAATGAAAATAAAAACCCAAAATACCAAAATAAAGCATGGGGGAAATTTATAACACTAAACATCTGTATTAGAAAAGAATAAGGTCTCAGGACTGGCCCGGTGGTGCAGTGGTTAAGTGCGCACGTTCCACTTTGGAGGCCCGGGGTTCACCAGTTCAGATCCCAGGTGTGGACATGGCACCACTTGGCAAGCTATGCTGTGATAGGCATCCCACATATAAAGTAGAGGAAGATGGGCATGGATGTTAGCTCAGGGGCAGTCTTCCTCAGCAAAAAGAGGAGGATTGGCAGTAGATGTTAGCTCAGGGCTAATCTTCCTCAAAAAAAAAGAAAAAGAATAAGGTCTCAAATCAATGACCTCAGCTTCTACCTTAAGAAACTAAAAAAATGAGAAAACTAAACACAAGGAAAGCAGAGGAAAAGACATAATAATAACGATCTGAATGGAAATCGATGAAATTGAAAACAGAGAAACAGAGCCGATCACTGTAACCCAAACCTGGTCCTTTAAGAAGACTAAAAAAATTGATAAGCCTAGCCAGACTGGTCAGTAAAAAAAAGGAAAGAGGCATAAATGACCAAGATCAAGAATCACTATAAATTCTACAGATATTAAGAGAATAATAAGAGAATGTGAAAAACAATTTTATGCCAATAACATCAACAAGGAAGATGAAATAGACAAAGTCCTTGAAAGATACTAACAAAGTCCACAAAAGAAGAAATAGATAAACTAAATGGCTCAATATCTGTAAAGCAAGCAAATTCGTAGTTAAAAACCTTTCTAAGAAGAAAACTTCATGACCAAATGGCTTCACTGGAGCATTCTGTCAAACATTTAAGGAAAAAATATTAGCAATTCTGCACAATTAAGTGCATCAATTAGAAGGAATACTTCACAACTCTTTCTACAAGTCTAGCCTCGCCTTGATGGCCAAAAGAAAAAAAGTACTAAAAAAACTACAAACAATATCCCTTATGAACATAAATGCAAAATTCTAATCAAAATTTTAGCTAATTGATCCCAACAATATATATTTTTTAAATAATACATGATGACTGTAGTAGGTGAAACTGTGTCTCTGAAAAGATATGTTCAAGCTCTAACCCTCAGTAGCTGTGAATGTGACCTTATTTAAAAATAAGGTCTTTGCAGACATAGCCAAGTTGAGATGAGGTCATGATGGATTAGGGTGACCCTAATCCAATGATTAGTGTCCTTATAAAAAGTTAAAATTTGGACACAGAGACAGAAGACACACAGGGAGAACACCATGATGATGGAGACAAAGATTGGGGCGATGCATCAACAAGCCAAGGAATGCCAAGGAGTGCCAGCAAACACGAGAAGCCAGCAAGAGGCCAGGAAGAATGCTCTCCAGAGGCTTCAGAGCAGCATGGCCCTGGACATCTTAATGTTAGACTTCTAGTTTCTAGGACTGTGAAAGAATAAACTTCTCTAGTTTCAATCCACCCAGTTTGTTATGACAGCCCTATGAAACTAACACAATGACCAAGAGGGGCTTATCCCATGAATGCAAATGTGAATTAACATTTAAAAATCAGTTAATGTAATTTACCATATTAACTTACTAAAAAAAAATATGATCCTCTCAATAGACAGAGAAGAACCATTTGAGAAAATTCTATATATTCCTGGTAAAAAAAATCTCAACATAGTAGGAATAGAAGAGAATGTCATCTTCAAAAACCGATAGCAAATATCATACATAACAATGAAAGACTGAAAACTTTCTCCCTGAGATCTGTAGCCAGATAGCAATGTCTACTCCCACCACTTCTATTCAACATCCTATTGGAAGTCCTATTCAGTGCAGCAGGTTAAGAAAAAAAAAAAAAAAAAAAAGCTATCCATATTGGGAGAAAGAAGTAAAACTGTCTTTGTCTTTGTTCACAGATAACATGATTATCTATGCAGAAAAATATCTGATAGAAACCACAACAAAGCTATGAGAATTAATAGGTGAGTTTAGCAAGGTTAGGGGATACAACGTCAATATAAAAAAATAACTTGTATTTCTATAATACCAGCAATAAACAATCAGGAATTAAACAAAAAACACCATTTGCAATAGCACAAAAACATCAATTACTTAGTGATAAATCTTCTAAAAGTGAGAAAAACCTATACAATGAAAACTATCAAACACTGCTGAGATACATTAAAGACCTAAAACATGGAGAAATGTAGTGTGCACATGGGCTGGAACACTGACTATTGTTAATGTGTCAATTCTCCCCCAAATACATCTATAGAGTCAACGCACATTTTTTTGTAGAAATTGGCAAGCCAATTTCAAAATTCACATGGAAATGCTAAAGACTTAGAATAGATAAAACAACTTTGAAAAAGAACAAAGTTATAAGACTGATATTACCTGATTTCAAGACTTGTTATAAAGCTACAGTAACCAAAACAAAGTGATATTGGCATACACATAGACAAATAGATCAGAAATACAAAATAGAGAATCCAGAAAAAGAACATATATGGACAACCAAATTTTGACAAAGGTACAATATCATCTTAGTGAGGAATATTCACATGCAAAATTAACTTAAAATGGATATATACTTAAAAGTAAAAGCCAAAACTATAAATTTCTTCGAAGAAAAATGTAGTAATAAATCTCTGCGACCTTGGGTTAGGCAATGGTTTCTTAGATATGACATCAAAAGCACAAACAACAAAAGAACAAAAATAAGCTAGACTTCATTAAAATCTTTTAAATTTCTGCTGCAAATAATACCATCAAGAAAGTGAAAAGACAACCCCAAAGAATGGGAGAAAATATCTGCAAATCGTATATCTGCTATGGGACTTGCATCCAGAAGGTAAAAAAATGAACGACTCCATTTTTGATGTTTGACAGCTCTCAAGCCCCACCACTCCTCTTTCTCCCTCTCCTGCACATCGAGCAAGCTGACAAAAAAGCCTAGGTGTTCCCTCCTTCACCACTGGCAAGAGTTCAAACCACGAAAGCTCTGATACATTCATGGGAACCCTCTCGCTAAGTACAATAAAAGATAAGTCAATCTTCTTTCCCTATTCTCCCATGCCATTTCTTGACTTGCTTGGGGGGCTGCACTGCTCCCCCAGAAAACCTGATTATGTGAGTAATACAGCTTTTCACATCCTCTTGGTGCATCTGTGGTGTTATCAACATTGACATTCAAACCAGATTTTGGATGGGGGTCCATTCCACTTCTATAGGGTGACCACAGCACAGAATATATAAAGAAATCTTACAACTCAATAGTAAAAAGATAAATGACCCAATTTAAAAATTGGGAAAATATCTGAATAGACATTTCTCCAAAGAAGATATACAAATGGAAAATAAGCACATAAAAATGATGCTCAGCATCTTTAGTCATTAGGGAAATGCAAATCAAAACCACAATGAGGTACCACTTCACACCCTCTAAGATAGCTATAACCAAAAGGACAAACAATAAGTCTTGGCACGCATGAGAAGAAATTGGAACCCTCATACATTGCTGGTGGGAATTCAACAGCACAGCTGCTTTGGAAAACAGCTTGGCAGTTCTTCAAATTGTTTAAACGTGGAGTTACATATGGCCCAGCAATTCTACGCCTAGATATATAACCAAGAAAATGAAAACATACATCCACACAAAAACTTGTACAAAAATGTTCATAGCAGCATTATTCAAAATAGCCAAAAAGTGGAAACTATTCAAATATCCATCCACTGATGAGTGGATAAATAAATGTGATCTGTCCATACAATGGAATATTATTTGGCCATAAAAAGGCATGAAGTACTGATATATGGTACTCCATGGATGAACCTTGAAAACATTATGCTAAATGAAAGAAACTAGTCACAAAATAACACATATTGTCTGACTCTGTTTATACGAAATGTATAGAACAAGCAAATCTCTAGAGACAGAAAGTAGTGTTTGCCTAGACGCTGGGGGGAGTGGGTACTGTGGAGTGGCTGCTTAATGGGTATGGGATTTCTTTTTGCGGTAACAAAAATGTTCCAAAATTGATTGCAGTGATAACTGCATAACTCTGTAAATACTATGCTAAACCACTGAATCATATACTTTAAGTGAGTGAACTGTGTGTAAATTATATCTCAATAATTTACATTTAACTAAAAGAAAAAAACCAATTCTGTGGAAAAAAATATAGTCCTACGAGAAAATGGTGCTGGGAAAATTGGATATCCATAAGCAAAAAGATGAAATTCAATCCCTACCTACTTGCATCATATACAAAAATTAACTCAGAATGGGTCCCAGCAATAAAAGCTCAGGGAAAAAAGAAAAGACAAGACCGGGAGGGGACAATAGCTGTTGAGACAGTCAAGGCGTCCGAAGGGCTCCTAATACAATGAGAACCAAGGTCACTCATAAGCAGAATTTCTGAAACTTGCCCAAAGATAAGAATCATCTGGAGTGATCCCTTAAAAGAAAGGTTTAAAAACCAGTAACTGAGGCCCTTACTGAGTCAGATTTTCCATGGGTGAGACTGGGTACTCTTGAAATTAATATGCATCCCATGTGAGCCTTACCTCTGAGGGAAGTCTAGGAAATACTGCCCTGATGCACACATTTTTACTTGTAAATGGATATAAAATTTAATTAAAATTTTTAAATGACCTATTTGGATCTTTAATGATTCCAATATATAGTATGAGACTCATTTGTATTTGAAAGGCTATACAGCATAGTGTTTAAGAATCTAGGCTCTACATCTGGACTGCTGGAATCCACGCCCACACTCCACCACTGGACAAGCTAAATAATCTATCTTCATCAACAAGATGGGAATAATAAAAGCATCTAACGCATTTATGAGCAATAAATGAAAAGAAAAACTCCATGAAAAGCACTTAACACTGTACCTAACAAGCAAATGACCCATAAGCTGAGCTCATATCATTATCATATAACAACAAACCCCGCCCCCAAATTCTATGTTTTAACTGCCCACTGCCTTCTAAGAATGGTGCAGCCCCATAACTCCATCTGCTTTGCAAACCCCTTCAATCAGTTTGGGTATGCTAATGCTAAATTCTTCATAATAAAGGAGTGACAAATTGTAAAGAGACAAGCCAGACAGCTGAGAAGGGGGCAAAGGGAATCCTACACCCCAACCCCAACCCACCCTGTTTTCCTCATCCCCATAGAACAGCCCATCTGAGAAGAGTTTCAGAAGTAGAAATGCCTCGTGGATAGTTTTACGTTTTGCTGGGGAATCACAACTTAAGCTCACTCCTCTGTCTCGCCCATAAAAACTCTAAACTGATGACAAAGATTTTTCTGAACATCTAGTCTTTAAGGGGAACATGAAAGAGGGGCCACGTTGACAGGCTTGACACAGTGTGAAGCAGCAGGTATGTGTGCAGGCTCCAAGGAGTGGGTGACAAGAGGCATTGGGTCACAATAAAAATAATAAAAGAAGTTGTCCACTATTTAAGAAAAAAACCTGGATGTTACTATGACAACATTGTGATGAAATTTGTCCCATCAATAAAGCCCCAGTCCTGGAGGTAGGCAAGGTCTCCCTGAAGGGAACAGGTATTCCTGGTTTAAGACATCAAGAGAGAGACAGGTCCTCTAATGGAAAACTAGGAGAGGCAAACCTTAGGCAGACAAGAGCAGAAACCTTCTCTGAACCTCAGTCTCTTGGGCCTGGATTTGAGGAATCTAACACTACCGGGAGTGAAAAGATGAAGTGGGCCAAATGAAGGTGGCCTGGGAGCCAGGCAAGAAGACCTTTTCCAGGAAGCCCCAAACTTGAAGGCAAGTCAGCTACACCATGTGAGACCAAATATGGAGGCAGGCATCACTCACTTCCAGTTTGTTATCATCAAGGCCTTAGGAAGGCCTCATCCTGCCTCAACCTAGCTGTGCGACAGGACGCTAAAGGAAGGGTCTGCTGCCCCCGCTCGGTATCATCATTTAAGAGGAAGCAATGGCTTCTCGAGGCCAGCAGGGTGGTGTCAGTAACTGTACAAAATTCCGAGAAAAACTGAATCTCTAGGAAGCAAGATCAAGTAGTCCCTTTCTATTGTCTCTTCATTGCCAGCAATGTGGGTTTAAATTTTATTTGTTTCTCTCACAACTACAAATTTTAGCTCTTGCTGAACCAGTGCCTTAAACTGTTCTATTTCTACATAAAATTTGGTTCAATTCATTAGTATAACAGATTGAAGCTATGAGCAAATTCATTATTCAATTATTTTCTTGATCTAAAACTGCCTAAGAGCCATCGTTTTCTTAAATTCCTTCATTTTCTCTTTCCTTCCACCACCATCATCAACCTGTTGGCCTTCTCTCTGGCACATCCTGCAAGGAACATTTCATCACTTCACAAACTTGATTGCTTACTAACAATGAGCAGGAAACAGCTTTCCCACACTGAGATGTTGATGCTGAGCAGCCAGCCAAAGTTACTCACCCCTTTATGGACTCGTGAAATTCGTATTTGTGCCTCAGCTAGATTATAAATCACTACACACAGGCGAAGGGATTTACATGTGTCAGGAATCATCAAAACTGTGAATCCAAAATCCTCAAATACCAAGATTCTATTGAACAAAATCTCACAGTAACAAGCTAAGTGTCCATCCCTATGGCTCTTGCATCTCTGTCAACCAGACATTTCAATCACCAGTGCTCGTAACGATGCCTGTGACGAAGTATCTAAAGAAGCAGAGGGACATGTCTATTTCAACTCCACAATTCTCACAATGCCTAACACATAGAACTGTACATAAAAAAGTGTCAATCAATGTTTATCAAAGACTATGCTCTATTAAGTAAGGCAGACAAAAAATAGAGGTTTCTAAAATTAAAACTCATTCACCATACAAATGAAATTAATTCAAATGGTATTGGAGATCTAATATGGACCAAATATCTTCACATATGCTATCTAAGTTATCTTTGAAGACTAAAAGGAGATAGGCGATTTCCTAAGGTCAAACAGCTAGTAAGCTGTGGAATCGGATGTAAATCTCTGTCTCTATAATTCAAAAGGCAGTGTCGCCTCTCAAAGAAACCATCGGGAAAGAACCCTCAAGGAAGAGAGAGACGGGAAGTAGAGCTGGATGGCAGAGGGGGGCTATCTTTCTAGTAACCCAAGTTGATGAGAGGCCGAAGCCAAAGACCTCTCTGTCATCAAAGCCCTGGGCTGTCTCCAGGGCTGGCGGATGCTGAGTCACCAAGTGGTTTTGAAATCAGAAATGATATCTGACAATGACAATTGTAAATAACACTTGGCTACAACCATTGAATGTGTGATGGGGAAAGGGCAGCGTGTCCTTGGAGCCTTTCCCCATGATAGTGCCTTTCCCTATACCTTTCGATGGGGCTCACTCCACCTTTTTGGTATTCTCATGAAATCTTTCTTAAACCCCACTCTCAGGCATTCTGGTCACACTGAGGGGCAGTGGCTAAAACCAATACAAAGGCTCTAGTTATAACTTCTTGTCAAGCCCTGATGTGGGAATTTCAGAGGCATCAGTCACAGTGGAGTCTGCATGTGAAGATCAGGGATGGGCTAGAACCTTCCCAGGGGTCAGGAAATGGCCACATGTTGATAGACACCTCATCTCAAAAGTAAAGCTCTGTTGCATTCGATAGACTTGAAATGTATGTGACTGCTTTTGAATTAAGGTATATAAAATTCTTATATAAAATAAGCTCTACAATCAAAGGAATGGCAACCTGGGAATACTTTAAGGAGGAAAATTGATTTGATTTTATTTTAAAAGGGAATTTTAAAACTGGCTTTGAATATGTGCATTCATCTGATTCAAAATATGCTTTTGACAGACATAGGTAAAGCAGCTGAGAAAAAAAGAAAAAAAAGTAGAATTTAAAGTGTATCCAGGGCTTTCAAAGCATTGCACAAGCTTCATTGACACACACAAAAAAGAAGCTTCAAAACACAAAACAGGAACAATGAGAATCAAAGGCAAAGAAAAATGAACAAACAGGATAAAGCTAGAAGTTCTTCCCCAGGAATATATTTAGTTTACTACTTGTTGTTAAAGTTTACTATGTGCCATTATAATCCTGTGCATGTGTTCTTTATGAATATTTGAATTGCTTTGTTCAGTAAAGTTTGTTGGGAGGAGGTGATCATCATTATTATACGCCTTTGGCAGAAAGTTCCCTGTTGCCTCCTGAATCAAACTAAACTCCTAAGCCTTATTCAAGACCCTACAAAATGACTCCAGCCTATTTCTCCTGCTTTTTCCCCACAACTCCCTCGGCCTGAAATGCCATTCACCCATCTCTACATGCCCAAATCCATCTCATCTTTCAAGACCCAGATCAAAGGCCAACTCTCTCTCAGAATATTTCTCAGATTCCACCAGGGCAAAAGGATGATCTCCTCCCTCCTTTTAATTTCCACAGCATTTTATCCATACACTCTCACAACTAATTTATTCTTTTAAAGCCACATTTGGTCTTAAATAACAGCTATTTGTACATATCTTATTTCCTCTACTGCACATTTTGCTCCTTAAGAGAGGACGTCATATCTCCAAACCTCTGGAACCCTTGAATTACCTAGGAAAGAACTTGTCACAGAGAAGGGGCTCAAAGAAATCCAGTGAATGAATGAAAGGCTGTAGTGCCAATAAGCATCCTTGATGCAGAGAAAGGTAGACCAGGTATACAGCAGGACCCTCTGATGGAGAGTGGAAGAAACAGTCAAGGGCCAGAGGAAATGACTTCACTGGTGGGGGAAATAAGAGAAATATTGTGGATCTAGCATTGTAACCAAGAACACCTGCCACAGCACAAATCAATTAGCCAATGTTAGAACAGCAATGAATTAAACCTACTATTCTGGGTAAGCAGTTTTCCCCAACATGTCACTATTTGTAGTCCCTGTGTTCATTAAATGTTTATTATGAATCCTGTTTAAATAAAATACTCTTAATATCTCAAGACTGAAAAAAGACCTTAAAGTTAATCTAGCCTAGGGGCCCATTCTATGTTTGTGAAGCCTAGATGACATCCATGTCGTGTGGCCATGCATTCTCTGCTGGGATATCTCCTGTAGTAGGCAGAATTCAAAAAATAACCTCCAAGATTCCATAGCCCTTAATCCTCGAATTCTGTAAATGTAAGGAGGCATTACTCCTATGACTTGTCACATTATATGGCACAGTTGACCTTAAAAAGAGAAGATTGTCTGGATGGATCTAATCTAATCACATGAACCCTTAAAAGCAGAGAATTTTCTCCAGCTGGTGGCAGAAGGAGGCATCAGAGGGATTCAAAGCATGAGAAAGACTCAACTATCCATTGTTGGCTTTGAAGACAGAGGGGACAACCACCAAGAGATGCAGGTGGCTTTCAGAAGCTAAAAATTACCCCCGGCTGACAGCCAGCAAAGATTGAGGACCTCAGTCCTACAGCCTAGCAGAACTGATTTCTGCCAACAACCTGAGTGAGTCTAGAAAAGATTCTCCCTGAGTCTCTAGGCCAATATGTTGATTTCTGACCATCTGAGACTCTAAGCAGAGTAACATGCTAAGCCTCCTTGGACTTCTTATCAACATAACTGAGATAATAAATGGGTATTTTTTTAAGCTGCTAAATTTGTGTGGGTTTGGCAGCAATAGAAAACTAATATACCTCCAATGACATGAAGTCACTCTCTCCAGTGTTGTAGCCTCTTCTATCCTTGGAGAGTTCTGGTTAGTAGAAAGCTCATTTTTTAATTCAATAAACATGCATTGATCCTACTCCTATCACTTGATTCACTTACAGTAAATTCAATCCTTCTTCCACATGACAGCCCTTCAAAAATTAAAGATGGTTTTCATGTCACGTCCTTAGTCCCTTAAAGTTTTCTTTATAATGCAAGGCTTTGAGTGCTTGTGCCATCCTGTTCATCATCCTATGAGCGTGGCCTCCTTTATCCAGGTGACTAATAAAGTGAGGCGCTCACAAATACTGTATCAGTGCACCCCTTGCTGATTACACCATCTCTGAATGTCTTAGGTGAGCACCACCAACTTCTCTAGCTTAAAGCCTAGGTCCAATGTACATGGAAATTTGGTATTGTAAGATGGATTACCTTCTAGCTTCCAAAGAGAAACTACCTTGATATCTCAGGGTCAGCCATTGTACCATCATAAGTGGTAGAAAAAAATGATGCAGAAGAAGTTTTATTTCTCCATTCTAGGCTCCTACTTGGCAGCCACCTAAATGTATGTGTGGTTTACGAAGTTTTATGAAGAAACATCCCTCCTGACAATGATGGAATAACTCGTACTGGACTAGCCCTCTCACTGTAAACAACTATAAAACCAGGAAACAAAATATATTAAACAACTCTTTTCAGACATTGAACAATAGACAGCATTGCACTGTGATCCTTGAGAGAAGGAAAAACAGGAGGTTACCAGTCAGGGCCCTATCAATTAAGGGAGCAGATTTGAAACCAAAAAGCAATACTTGGTAACTGGAACACAGGGAACAGGTTGAGCCTCCTGATTGCCCTAGCTTTCTGTCTGCAGGCACTTTTCAGATCGTCCTGCAGGAAGATGGAGCTCAAGCAGAGCATAGCAGTCTGGCTGAGCTGAGGAGGCAGAGATCAGAGTTTGGAGCTGACAGGTTGGCCAGAATACACAGGCCAGAGTACCATAGAGGAGGGAGCATCACAGAGAAAGAGCTCCACAAATCTGCATTAGGGTTCCCCTTACATGTTTGGCTGAATATTGAGTTGGGCATATGCAGAGCAAGACTCCTCAAAGTCTACTGGGAATAGTTCTAAGAGACTGACTGGAGTAGACAGAACTTGCTGAAAATTCCGGGAAATCAACTGAGATGCCAGGAAGTCCATACCTTGGGAGTAGTACTCTCTATCTCTAGAGTTAGGTCTGTTCTAGACCCATCTGTAGTTTGTTGAATGGTGATCCCCCAAAGATATGTCTACATCCTAACCATTAGAACCTGGGAATGTGACCTTATTTAGAAAGTTGCCGTAATAGATAATATATGCTTTTTCTGACCTGAACAGCATCCCACTTTCTCCCTCCTTTCTCCTGGCTTTGCTTCCTGTCCCCACCATAACCAAGCATTCAAATGAAAGTAGCCATCTTCTTAGAAATCCCACATTCCATGCCACAGGACTTGGTCTGGAGAATAGCGGCATCTGGCTCAACCTGGGACAATTAGTGTCCTTTCCTTGGAATTTTTAAATAAAATAAGAGAATAAGGGTCAAGTTTCTTTTGGCCAGAGTCCTCTATGTCTAGTTAAGTGATTCTGTCCCCTCAGGGGACTTGATTGGCTCTACTCCAATGCCCCAATAGGCAATCGCTTCTACAATGCTTCAGTGGGCAGCTGGGTTCTGTGAGGAAGCATCCCAAGACTGAACTTTCCAAGACGCCCAGAGAGAATCTGCAAGGCTTCTTTTCATCTATCTTCGGAAGTCCTAGAACATCACTTTTGCTGCATTCTATTGTTCAAGCAAGTCACTGAGGCAAGCACAGATTCCAGAAGAAAGCAGGCATCCTCTCTTGATGTGGGGAGCAGCACATGTGTAGAGAGGAAGGAGGACTAGTTGGCAGCCATCTTTGAGACTAGTTACCATGTTATTGTCATGCTGATGTCATAAATAATCCTACCATTTCAGCGACTTAACACAATAACATTTTCTTTCCCACTCACATTTCTCTTCTCTTCCCTTCCATCTTATGGTTCCGCATTCCCCTAGAGGAGCATTGGACTCCTTTTTAGCTGGAGGATGGGGAAAGAGAGGACACAGAAGAAACCTCTGCTTCTTAACTACATTGGCCCAGAAATAACATACTTCACTTCTGCTCCCATCCGATTGTCCAGAACTAGTCCCACAGCCAAACCCACACACAAGAGGAGCTGGGAAAAGTAGTCCCTGTCTGTGTAGCAGGTTCCCAGGAAAACATCTATGGATGAAAGGGAGATTATGATTTTTGATGGCTAGCTAGTTGTTTTTACCACGCTTGTTTGCAAGAGTACAACTTCCAATAGCTTCTTGAGAAAAAATTCTTGGGAGAAATATACTTTGATCTTCGCATCTCAAGAAATATATCTAATCTAGACTTCTACTTGATTCATAGACTGACCATAAAGAGAATTTTAGGTTAAAATCATTTTCCCATATTGTTGAAGGCATTGCTTCACTGTGGACTAGGTCCGTAAACTTGATGCCATTTTGATTCTTTCTCTTTTAATGTGAATTGCTTTCTCTTCTGCAACTTTTGAAGATCACCCACTAATCCCTGGCCTTCTAGATATCAGTTTACTATAATTTAACATGGTATTTTAATTCACTGTGCTGGGCACTCAGTGGACCCTTTCAACCTGGAGACTCATGTGCTTAATTTATGGGAAAATTTCCCGTGTTACTTCTTTGATGAATTTTTCTCTCTGTTTCTTTTTCTTTTTTTCTTGTTTGTTTTCTTTCACTCCGATTAGGTGTTGTATGTCTTGGATTGATTATCTAATTTTCTTATCTTTCTCTCTTCTTTTTCTTTTATATCTATTTTCTGGAGATCTCCCCAAATTTAACTTTCAACACTTTTATTGGATTAAGAATTTTTAGCTATCAAATATTGAATTTCAAAAAGCATTTTTATTTTCTGGATTTTACCTTTCTATCACATCTTGTTCTTATCCATAGAATATGTATCATTCTGAAGATATTAATCATATTTTAAAAAATATTTCTTATTCTTTGCTTTGTCTATGTCTTCCTGATTCCCACTATCTTATTTTAGTCTTCTTCATCTTTCACGTTAGAGGCCATTTTCATACATCTAGTGGTTCTTTTTCCCCCTGCCTATTAATATCTAAGAATTGAATAATTAAGAATTAAGTGATGAAGGACCCAATCCAGGCCTCTGCGTGGGCCCACTCCCATTGATAGGCTTCCCTGTAAGGTGGTTTGGCAGCAAGTTGTCCCTTTTGCCGGGAAATTGCCCAAAGTCAGTACTCGGAAGTCTTTTCCCCAGGGGCCTTCAGTTTCCTCCCCATAATAATCCTTTTGCTTGGCGATGGTGCGTATGCCACGCTGCTGGTGTTTTAAGAGCAGGGCAGGACAAGAGGGCACATATTGCTTCTTGTGTCAGCCCTTGGCTTCCTCCTTGCCTTAACTCTGTCTGTTGTCTCCAAACACAGAGTCTTCATGGTCTAGTTTCTTCAGAAGAGAAGTCTCCAGCCTCCTCCTGGGGTCGTGTGGGCTGGGGTGGTTGTTGCCTGGATGCTCGGAGGTGAGAAGAGGCACCGAGGTCTGACCAGGAGTCTTTCAGCTTGTCCCTGTTTGCCTCCGTGGGCTTCCCCCTGGCCCACTCCGGTGCCAGTTCTTCCAAAGGCTGCCTCTTGTTAGCAATCTTTTCTGCAGTGTTAGTGGCTTCCTACACTCTGCGAAGGCAGTTAGCACTCCTCCATCTGCTTTGTGCCTCCAGACTTTTTGAAATATTTTTTATGCTGATCTCTCCTTTCTTATTCGGTTTGCCCTTGTAGGTTCGTAGCTTTTTCATGCATTTACTCTCATTTATCAGTGTTTCCACAGGGACAAGAGAGAGGGTGACCCCATTACCTGAAGAGTTTTATGTAAACAAGGGACACCCACACTTAGCTCCTGAGGTTGTCTCTTTGGAAATTACTGGGCTACCCTTTTTCCCAAAGCACTTAAGCCTAGGCCAGGAGTAGCTTTCATCACATCTATATCACGTGCTGGGAGCATCCTTCCCCATCTGTATTTAATTAAAAATTTTTTTCCTGAAAACAATGAGGAGTTGTCAGATGTCTTTGAGGATAGGAAGGTGGGTCAGATTATGAATAGTAGGGATCTATGTTACTTGGTCTGGTAATGGAGAAAGCAGAAGCTGTTGGAGTCATAAGGATCTGGTTGTGAATTCTAGCTCTGCCACTACTTGCTGTGCGACTAGAGGAAATTTGCTCAATCTCTCTGAATGTCATTTTCCTTATTTATAAAGTACTAATAACACCTACTCTGCAAAGATCTATTGAAAATTTAAGATAATGATAGTAGAAAGTGGTCTTGTAGTGATGCTTAATAAGTTGTAGCTGTTTTTACTCCACCTGAAGTTTTGCCCTGACCACCAATGAGTAGAAAGTTTCTAAAGCTATTGACAAATATTCCTTCTCCGTCCCAAACAACAAGACACTGGCAGACAGTGACTATTTAAAGAAAAACCTCATTTAAATACTCTAAAAAGGCTATCTCTTTATCTTTCCCATAAATCTTCTTTGCTTCTCATAATGCAGAAATGAGTTCCTGGCCTGGAGATAGCAATATCAGGGCAATATTTTATAGTGTTATTGCACTCTGTATCCAAACGTGCCCCAAGGATTTTATAAGCAAAAATGAAATTTCTTCACATCCCTGTGGCATAAGCATTTCATTACTAAATTTATAGACAGATAAACAGTGACTCACAAAAATGAAAACTTTCTCCCCCAACCTTGGCTGTGACTAACGGAATTCAGCAGAAAGCAGCTTTCCATGTACCTCCATGCACCTCATATTCAAATTCTGCAATCTGAACTCCCTCCTGGTACCCTGAGAGTTGTGTACAAAGCGAGATTAAAGAGGAGCCTTCCCATAAGGATATCAGGGGTTATATTGGGGCTGGAGTGGGGAGAAAGGGAGAAGAGTGCTGGAGAGAGCATCTCTGAAATGCAATGTTGCAGTGCCTGGGTTTTACTGGAGTACAGAGGAAAAGCTATAAATGGGAGGGAGTGTATCTAATAGAAAAAGAGGGCACCCAGAGACTTGATTCTTCTGATGACTAGGTGTGGTCTCTGTCATGTCACTCAATATAAGAAGTGTTAGTTGTCTCCCTACTATGTGCCAGCTACGCTCAAAGCCAGCACTGTATTGATTTTTTTCTCTCTACCTAGGAAAGCAATCTCAGTCCTTTAAATCTTTCTTTATAGTTCTAATATGCACATAGATAAAATTCTTGGAGACTAGTTAGTCTCTACTAATGCAAAATTTGATTGAATTCAATAAATATTGATTAATCATTATATGTGCAAAGCCTCACTAGGTAGGATCAGTGAGGTTTTCAAAGATGAATAAAGACACAATTCTTGCCCCCCTCCCAAAGCCCACATTCCAAGGGAGAAGGTAGACACGAAGAGAATGAGCTTTACCATAAGTTATACAGTGACACATGCCCCGCAAGAGGTTTAAAAAATTCAAGAGAAAAAGAAGAGAATCATTCTGCCTTGGGAGGACCAGGGAAGATCTCACGGAGGAGATGATCTCTAGGCTGAGTGTTAAAGGGATAGATAGAATTTTGATAAGAGGAGAAGAGAAGGAAAGGAGTTCTAGGTGGAGGGATTAGCATAAGCAGAGGTGTAGAGGCATGATAGAATATGGACATTTGGGAAGTTACGAGTGGGAGTATAATGTGTCTGGTAGAAGGATAACAGGAGATAATTGAAGAGAACCACTTGTTCTTTAAGTGCTTAACTATCTCCAACTGCAAAAAGAGGGAATGTAAAAACAATTATACTAAGACTTCTTTAAACTCTGCAAAATCATGTTTTTGATAAACCAGAAGCTCTTGGGCTTTTCACAGCATGGAGAGGCCATGTGTAGTCTCCCTGTTTGACTGCTCAAGCTGAGCTCCCCGCCAACAGGCAGCATCGACTGCCAACTGCGTGAGTGAGCCACTGTCACTTTGCAGAACAATCAAGCCCGAGGATGACTGCAGATATCCCAGCACCCCAGTGACTCCCATGTGGAGCAGAAGACGTGGTTAACCCACAGAATGGAGGTGATAATGCATTGTTGTTAGCCAGTGAGTTTGGGGGTGGTTTACTACGCAGTAATCGATACCTAGAACCATTCTATGGTATAGCAAGGGAGTAAATCAAGAAGAGAAAGCCAGGGAGGAAGAACAAGTACTCTCCACAGCCCCAGGTGAGTGCTGTGCAGCAGAGCTGGAGAACAGCTGGTCACCTCCGGAAGAGGAGAGTGGGGATTTCAGGAGAGAGAGCTTTAGGAAAAACATAGATTTGATGAGTTTTCTGATATATTTGAACATCTGGAAAAAATATGACATTGGATTGAATACGTGAAAAAAATAAGAATAGACACATCAACAACCAAGCAAATGAAAAACGAGGCAATTATTTATTCAAGGAAAATAAAAATTAAGTGAGAAAGAAAATGTAATAATTATAGTAATTATAAATACCTTAGTTCATAAATAATCAAAATTTACATAGCTACAATAAGGTAAATGCTGATCGATTCAAAATTGTGAGACAACAAGATTGAGAGGATGAGAGTAGGAAAGAAGAGAAGGGATGTACATGAGCTAAATCCTCACGTTACATAGGGGAACGCAACAGGTCACGTCTCAAACTGATAAATTAACAAATGGCAGTGTAAATACATTATTTAGACATACAGGCGTACCTCATTGTATTGTGCTTTACGCTATTACCCTTTGCAGATATTGCATTTTTTGCAAATTGAGGGTGTGTGGCAACCCTGCATTGAGCAAGTCTATTGGCACCAATTTTCTAACAGCATTTGCTCACTTCATGTCTCTGCATCACATTTTGGTAATTCTTGCAATATTTAAAATGTTTTCATTATTATTGTATTGTATGTATTGTATTGTATTTCATTATTATTGTATTGTATTGTAATATATTATTATTGTATTATTGTCTACAAATTATTGTATTTAAAATGTTTTCATTGTTATTGTATTGTATTATTGTATTGTATTGTATATTGTATTATGTATTGTATTATTGTATTCATGTATTGTTGTACTGTATTTTCATTATTATTGTATTGTATAGTGTATTTCATTATTATTGTATTTCATTGTATAAATGTATTTCACTATTATTGTATTATTATTGTATGATGGTGATCTATGATCAGTCATCTTTGATGTTACTATTGTAATTGTTTTAGGGTACCACGAACAGCACCCATATAAGATAGCAAACTTAATCAAGAAATGTTGTGTGTGATCTGACTACTCCACCGACTGGCCATTCCCCGGTCTCTCTCCCTTTCCTCAGGCCTCCCTATTCTCTGAGAAACAATATTGAAATTAGGCCAGTTAATAACCCTACAATGGCCTCTAAGCGTTTAAATGAAAGGAAGAGTCACACATCTCTCACTTTACAACAAAAGCTAGAGATGGTTACGCTTAGTCAGGAGGACAAGTTGAAAGTCAAGATAGGCTGAAATCTAGGCCCCTTGCACCAAACAGTTAGCCAACCTGTGAACGCAAAGGAAAAATTCTTAAAGGAAATTAGAAGTGCTACTTCAGTGAACATACAAATAATAAGAAAGCAAAAGAGCCTTATTGTTGATATGGGGAAAGTTTTAGTGATCTGAATAGAAAAATCAAACCAGCCACACTCCCTTAAGCCAAAGTCTAATGCAGAGAAGGCCCTAAATCTCCTCAATTCTATGAAAGCTGAGAGAGGTGAGGAAGCTATAGAAGAAATGTTTGAAGCTAGCAGAGGTTGGTTCATAAGGATTAAGGAAAGATGCCACCTCCATAACATAAAAGTGCAAGGTGAAGCAGCAAGTGCTGATTCAGAAGCTGCAGAAAGCTATCCAGAAGATCTAGCTGAGATCATTAATGAAGGGGGATACACTAAACAACAGATTGTCAACGTAGATGAAACAGCCTTCTACAGGAAGAAGATGCCATCTAGGACTTTCATAGATAGAGAGGAGAAGTCAATGCCTGGCTTCAGAGCTTCAAAGGGCAGGCTGACTCTCTTGTTAGGGGCTAATGCAGCTGAGCACTTTAAATTGAAGCCAGTGCTCATTTACCATTCCAAAAACCCTAGGGCCCTTAAGAATTATGCTAAATCTACTCTGCCTGTGCTCTATGAAGGGAACAACAAAGCCTGGATGAGAGCATATCTGTTTACCACATGGTTTTCTGAATATTTTAAGCCCAATGTTGAGAGCCACTGCTCAGAAAGAAAGATTCCTTTCTAAACATTATCCCTCATTGGCAATGCACCTGGTCATCCAAGAGCTCAGATGGAGATGTACAATGAGATTAATGTTGTTTTCATGCCTCATAACACAACATCCATTCTGCGGTCCATGGATCAAGGAGTAATTCCAACTCTCAAATCTTATTCTTTAAGAAATACATTTCATAAGACTATAGCTGCCATAGATAGTGATTCCTCTGATGGATCTGGACAAAATAAATTGAAAATATTCTGGAAAGGATTCACCATTCTAGATGCCATTAAGGACGTTGGTGATTCATGAGAAGAGATCAAAATACCAACATTAACAAGAGTTTGGAAGAAGTTGATTCCAACCCTCATGGATGACTTTAAGGGGTTCCAGACTTCAGTGGAGGAAGTAACTGCAGATGTGGTAGAAATAACAAGAGAATTAGAATTAGAAGTGGAGTCTGAAGATGTGACTGAATTGCTGTAACCTCATGATAAAACTTTAATGGGTGAGAAGTTGCTGCTTATGGGTGAACAAAGAAAGTGGTTTCTTGAGATGAAATCTACTCCTGGTGAAGATGCTGTGAAGATCATTGAAATGACAACAATGGATTTAGAATATTACATAAACTTATTTGATAAAGCAGTGGCAGGGTTTAAGAGGATTGACTCCAATTTTGCAAGTTCTACTGTGAGTAAAATGCTATTAAACAGCATCACATGCTACAGAGAAATCATTCGTGAAAGGAAGTCAATCGATGCAGCAAACTTCATTGTTGTCTTATTTTAGGAAATTGCCACAGCCACCCCAACCTTCAGCAACCACTACCCTGATCAGTCAGCAGCCATCAACATCAAGGCAAGACCCTCCGCCGGCAAAGATTACAACTCGCTGAAAGCTCAGATAATGGTTAGCATTTTTTAGCAATAAAGTAGTTTTTAATTAAGGTACGTAGAATGTTTTTTAAAATATAATGCTATTGCACACTTAATACACTAGAGTACCGTCTAAACATAACTTTTACATTCACTGGGAAACCAAAAAATTCATGTGACTCTCTTTACTACAGTATTTGCTTTATTGCAGTGGTCTGGAACTGAACCTGCAGTATCTTGAGGTATACCTACAGGGTAGATATTGGAAGAAATATCAAGAAGAGTTAAGCGTAGTTGTCTCTGAGAAGAAGCAGGGGTGGGAGGAGTGGGGTAGGGGCTACCGCTTCCATTGTAAGCAGAAGAGCAGGAAAATAGACTCTTGTACCAAACTGCCTGTGATTTCTGTCTTAGTCTGCTTTGGCTGCTATGGACTGGATGGCTTATCAACAGCAGCAATTTATTCTCACAGTTCTGGAAGCTGGGAAATCCAAGATCAAGGCACTGGTGTGTTCGGTGTCTGGTGAGAACCTACTTTCTGGTTCATAGAAGGTTGGCTGTCCTTTTGCTGTATCCTCAAATGACTGAGTGGGGAAGGGAGCTCTCTGGGAGCTCTTTTATAAGGACGCTAATCCCATCTGCCCTCATGAGCTAATCACCTCCCAAAGGCCCAACCTCCAAACATCATCATATTGGGGATTAGGTTTCAACATATGAATTTTAGGGGACACACCCATTCAGTCTATAGCATTTACATCTCAGCTGTACCACTTACAAGCTCTTGACCTCAGGCTTCAAAACAAACCACTTTGTATTTCATTCACCCATCTGCAAGACGGAGATAATAACAGTAAGTTGTCATGAATATTAAATAAGCTAATATGTTAAAAGCATTTAGAACAGTATTTGACACATACAAGTCCTGCTATGCAAGGTTGGCAATCATTATGTCCATCCTTTTAGCCTTATTTGATTTTAATCTATGTGCAAGAATTACTTCAATAAAAACAAAAACTAGTTTAAATATTCTAAAATAAATCTAGAGATTAGAGATTTGCTCCTTGCCAATCTCACATTTTAGACTGTACATCTTCATCCACGGCAAGAGTTTGACCCAATTTCTTTGTTTATAAAATGGACACAGTAACTTGTCTCATATTCACTAACACATATGATGTAACTAAAACACCACCAGGCATGTAATAAGGGTTCAACAAATATAAGCTCCCCTCTATTACCCAAACTACAGAACATTTTGTCAACAAAAAATATAATCAATGAAGAAAAGTTAAAAGCATTAGGATTATTTTGCAGAATAAAGAAAAGTTTGAGGGAGAGAATTAATGGCTGACAAATTCTCTATACAGAGGATGCAGCTCAACTTTCTCCATCTTTAGGGAAGTGGACACAAAACACCATTGTAGGTTTGTGATAAGAAAGACTTTACTCTTAGAAAGGGACATTAAACATTGAAGGAGGCACTGGAAGTCCCTTCTCAGAAAGTTCTGATGACTTTCCAGTGCTCCTGGCATCATGACAGTGATAGTCTATGACACCTTCTAGCATCGGAATCTATGATTCACTGAGCTTAAACATTTCGCCATATACCTGGTGTTTCCAAGGGCATGTGCCACCTCATGTTCTTTAAGAGGCAGACCCCAGACACATCATGCCCGAGAAGCTGATGGTCTAGTCAGCCACTCAGGACCCTCTGCCCAAGCCCCCTGTCTGTGCCTGATTTTCTTTCACTCCTCGTCTTCTCTCCAGTTTGATCCCTTAACTCCACTCCCTGACGTTGATCCCCGCCTCCTGTTCTTCCTAGACTTAGCTCTGTTCATTACCTCCCTCTGGACGCTAAGACCTTGCCACTTCCCCATGGTTCACAACTCCTTCAAGGTGAGGCCTTTGCACTTTAGCCAATAGACTAAATCATTGGAAGGTGAAATAAGAAAAATTTCAAGTCAGCAATAAAACAAATGAATACATTAAAGGGTGTAAGTTTTCTGGACACCATTGACTTAACTGGGAAATAGATGAGCTGAAGCAGAATTTCAAAGTCCCCATAAGTAAACTTTTCAGAGATAGAGTCCATCTCTAAGTACCATAAATGGAACACTGGATTCGAAGTCAGACCTCTGTTCTAGTTTTAGTCCAGCACTAATTCTGTCTTTCTCTCTATACTTTTCCCCATGCTCCCCACTCCACCTCCATCCCTCACTCCCAAGGGGGTGGACTTGATCACTGAAATGGTCAGTTTCCGTTCAAAACACTGATTAATAATAGACACTGTGCAAAAGGTCAGGTGCACTGGTACGGAATTTCCTTTTCCTGCCTTCATCCAAGTGGCTGGATGAGTAAGAGACCTAGACTGTGAGATGAGTCACAGTGGCGGGTAGACTCTATGAACAAATGGATAACAGATGAGTGGGGTCCCTATAATATCAGGGACATGTCATCCTTTGTGATTTATGATGGTGGAAAATCTTCATGAACTTATTGTAAATTAAAGTATTAAGAGTGAGATCAAAAAGCTCTATGTCTGGACTGTTACAAGTGAAAGGATCACCTTCGTTGGAGGCAGAGGTAGAAGCCCAGCAAGAGGCCGGGAGGCTTCAGGGTCGATATATCTGCAGAAAACTAGTGTTTGGAAAGGGAACATCAGAAACAGGAGAACAAGATGTAGGTTTGAAAATAGATTTTGATCCTATAATCAAAAGAGAAAGAGAAAGAAAAAGGAAAGATGAGACAGTCTCATGCGGGAAACACTCTAAGTCCTACACACGATAAAGGACAAAAGGGGACAACTTCAGGAACATGCCAAATTTTTAAACATGCTTGAGACAGCCTGAAAAAAGTAGGATAACATGGGAAATGGAGCACTAGAAACATATGCCACTGCTGCAAAAACAGAGGGGATGAAAAGGAACATTCTAGTGGCATAAGGCAGAATAAGACAGACGAGGTCAGTCCAAGTAAAAAGCAAGATAGGGCAAGATTTTGGAGGAGGGTGTATCACAAGGATAAATTGTTTCTCTCTGAGTCCCCGAGAGGTTAGACTACAGAAATGACAATTGCAGTTTCAATTCAGAAATCTATGGAGGACGGGAACTGTTTCTATATACCTGTGTCAGAGAACTTGGAACTGTAATTGCTCATTTACACGGCTAGGAGCTAGTGGGGTGACCAATAAAGATGTTCGATGAATGTTTGTTAATATTATATGAATAACTGCCATTTTGAACTTCTGAATCCCTTATACTTTAATTTGAGACCACTTTAATACAAAAGATCAAATGCAGGGGCTGGCCTGGTGGGGCAGCAGTTAAGTTCGCATGCTCCATTTTGGCAGCCTGAGGTTTGCCCTTTCAGAACCCCGGGCGTGGACCTACGCCGCTTATCAAGCCATGCTGTGGCAGGCGTCCCACATATAAAATAGGGGAAAATGGGCACAGATGTTAGCTCAGGGCTAATCTTCTTCTCCCAAGAAAAAATCAAATGCAGCTAAGAATTGTACTAATTCTGAAATAGTGTGTGAAAATTAGTGTTTTCACATATCATGTAGCAGGGCACACTTAGAAATCTCAAGCCTACTGGTGATCTAAAAGCAGTTTTTGATATTAACCACACACTCTTCTATGATATTCTCTGGGTAGATATAACTGAAACTATAGCCACAGTCACATGAGTAGCTGAAGTAATTAATGATCCTTTTAAACATCATACATTTGGGTAGAATTCACATGTAAATTGTGGATGTTAATCACTTTATTAACAAGATACTACTTTGAGTGTGTATTTTAGCTGGGAGTTATCTTACAAATATCCCAAGGCAAAATGAAATTGCTCATTTTCAGAGGTTTAAATTTCTCACAGGTACATCTTGGGGCAGCGTAATTGGGGGGTAAAAAGCTATTTTCAACTCTCTAACTAAAAAGATATGGATTGGAATGTTCCATTGTAATTCCCATAATATCTCCTGCCAACATACAGAATGGCCCATTAAATTCACAACAGTTAGGAGAGAGAATACATTTAACACTACCAAGTAGAATGTTGTTAAAAAACTAATCTAGGGACCGCCCCATGGCTGAGTGGTTAAGTTCGCACGCTCTGCCTCAGTGGCCTGGGGTTTCACCGGTTCGGATCCTGGGCGTGGACATGGCACCAGCCATCAGGCCACGCTGAGGCAGCGTCCCACACGCCACAACTAGAAGGACCCACAACTGAAATACACAACTATGTACTGGGGGGCTTTGGGGAGAAGAAGAAAAATAAAAATAAATAAATAAATAAAATCTTTAAAAGAAAAATTAATCTAACACACTGAGCCCCCCTCCTCTGAGGATATACTGTATAAAGTGGCTCACATTACACCTTCAACCAATGGAAAGAAAATAACTTTTTTATACATAACACATTCCAGTAGTCTCTTCAATTCCCATCATTTCCTGACGTTTTAAAAGAATCTAACAGAAGTATTTCATATCAAGACTTTTCTTATATTTCACAGTAACAGTTTTCAGGCACTTTTAAAGACATTGATAATAACCTGCTTCATTTGCAGAAAATACACCATAGCTTGTAACTTCAGTATATTTCCTTGAATTTGGCAATAACTTCAATGTTCAGACAATCAAAGATTCTTCCTCTAGAGCAATGTGTAGGAAAGGCAGCTATTTCAACACTAGGAAAACCTAATATGAAATTTGCTCAATAAAATAAGAATCTTTCATTTATCCACACATACAAAAAATGTACTCTGGAAATAGCATTATTTCAACAATACAGGAGTCCTCAAATTCCATAAGATAAAACATCATAGGCTTTAGTTGATGTATTTCTATTGTTTTTAATTCTAAATTCTGAAATACCTGAAATAAACACAGAAAAGACTTTCAGAAATCCATTAGTTTATCTCCTTGTCTCCCGGCAAGGCAGTGTCCTAATCGTTCTATAAATATAGATCTAAAATTAGGTATCACAAGATTTCAGATAGTCAGTCAGTTATTTTTTTAATCCTAGCAAATTCAGATTTAAACAAATAATAATAACTTGGCCCATAAAACGTCATATCCTTCAAAGGAACTCTTGCATTTTAAATGAAACAAAATTTTACAAACAAAGGAATATTCTGATTCCTTAGTTAGAACATATTCACTTAACAAATATCAATTGTGCAGCTGCCTAAGTGCTCAAAATTCAAGATTATTAAAGCAGTGATTTCAACTAACAGCACTTATATGCTCAGAATTGTGCTGTTGATTTCTCTCAGTGAGTTCCATAAGATAATGGACTTTCTTCTTTTTTTTAATTAAAAATAATTTTTTAACTATTTTGTTCTGAACCACCAGATTGACATTCATTAAGGGCTGCATTACACTGACATAGCATGACTTGATAGTGACATATATTTCCTTTTATGACAAATATATACATATCTCATAAGATCATAAACTATAGAATTGGAACCTATCTTAGACATTATACTCATATCTTTTGTGAAGTTTATTATCCATATAAATAAGAATGTAGAAATAAATGCATTAGGGTATAATGCTTTGTTAAAACATCAAATACCAAAAAAAGGAAGCACTCATACTAATAGCTTTAACACAACAATTTTACTTGATAATTAAAGTAAGAACAGCTAATTATAAAAACTTGGAAAGCATGAACGGAAGAAAGCCATACTATCCATAATCTTACCACACAAAGATTTTATTTTATGCCTACGGCATAAAACAGCAATCCACTCATATACCTACCAGTAGGGAAATTTTTAAATACGTTTTGGTATGTTTTCCTTTTCTCTATTTTCTATGCATTTCTTACCTAGTTGATCTCTTACCCCTATATTCAAATTTGGATGAATTTTGAGGTGGGTTTCCTAGCCTCCTCTCTCTTTCCCCTCCTACTGGCCTCCCTCCCACCCTCAATTCCCATTAGAATGTAATGGGCCAACCCACAGAGGAAAATATTAGTATTTGTCCAAACTAGTCTACCATTGTTCTGAAGAAAGCTTCGGGCCTGAGGTTTTGGTACACACCATAACTCTGAAAACATGGTAAGGAACCAAATAATATATCTCCCTCCCCCACCCCCAGGATGAGGTGAATAGACAAGAAACTTTACTCCAGAGATTCCACCAATTCTTTTCCTGATTTTGTCCCTAACATACTAAATGTGGTGGGATCACTGAGGCTCGTGTCCATTCGTAAGAAAAGATTCCTCTTAACTGGAGGGACAGTAGCTACTCATCCACATAAGTCCACTTTAAAATGTATGACATAATGTAATCCAAATGGAGCCATCTACCAAAAGTGCTAGGGCAATGGACACTAGTCAATGGGGGTCAGTTTCATCTTAAGTAAAACACTACTTTTCAAGATGACTTGATGATATTTCCCTCTTGATTCAAGTGGAATCTGTGGGGAAAAATATCAATTAATTATTTTAAATCCCTCTCTCATTATTCCCAATGACCACTAAGAATGTTAACAGAAGAAAATTATATGAATAGCAAAGGGGGAAAGGATAGTCTCTTCAATAAATGGTGTCTGGAAAATTGGACAGTCACATACAAATGGATGGAGCCCCATCCTACACCACACACAAAAATCAACTCAAAATGGATTAAAGACTTGAACGTAAGAACTGAAACCATAAAACTCCTTAGAAGAAAACATAGACAGTAAGCTCCTTGACATCGGTCTTGGTGATGATTTTTTTGGATTTGACAACAAAAGCAAAGGTAACAAAAGCAAAAACAGATGAGCTGGACTACCTCCAACTAAAAAGCTTCTGTACAGCAAGGAAACCATTAACAAAATGAAAAGACAACACACATAATGGGAGAAAATATTTACAAATCATATATCTGATAAGGGGTTAATATTCAAAATATATCAAGAACTCATACAACTCAAGAGGAAAAAAATCAAACGACTCAATTAAAAAATGAGCAGAGGATCTGACTAGACATTCCAAAGAAGACATCAGATAGCCAACAGGTACACGAAAAGGTGCTCAACATCACTAATCAGGAGAGAAATGCAAATAAGAACCACAATGAGCTATCACCTCACACCTGTTAGAATGGCTATTGCCAAGAAGACAGGGGATAACAGGTGTTGGGGTGGCAGTGGAGAGAAGGGAACCCTCATACACCACTGGTGGCAATGTAGATTAGTGCGGCCACTATGGAAAACAGTGTGGAAGTTCTTCAAAAAATTAAAAATAGAACTACAATGTGATCTAGCAATCCGACTTCTGGATATTTGTCCAAAACAAAATCACTATCTTGAAAAGCTATCTGCACCCCATGTTCACTGCAGCATTCTTTACAACAGCCAATGGAAACAACCTAAGAGTTTATCAACGGATGAATGGATAAAGAAAGTGTGGTATATACGTATACATAAATATATATATATATATACATATATATATGGAATCTTATTTAGTCATAAAAAGAAGGAAATCCTGTCATTTGCAACAACATGGGTGGACTTTGAGGGCATTATGCTAAGTGAAATAAGTCAGACAGAAAAAGGCAAATACTGTATGATCTCACTTATATGTGGAATCTAAAAGAAAACAAACTCACAGATACAGAGAACAGACTGGTGGTTGCCAGAGACAGCAGGTGGGGGGCTGGGGGCAACGAGTGAAGGTGTTGTGCTTTTTTTAAAGAAAATAAAGCAAGGAGATTAAGCTACTAGTTAAGTAAACAAGCCAAACAAACAAAGCTGAAGAGCTAATTCACAAAAGCAGAAATACAATTGGCAAACACAGATTTTTTTAAATGTTCAGCCTATCAGGTTATTAAAATAAGTGCAAATTTAAAACATAAGTTAAAAATTTCTGCCTATTAAATTTGCAACAACTTTTCAAATTTTAGCTCACAATGTCCATGAAACTGCTCAATCTGGTAAACTCCCATTCCTGGTGAAATAGCAAATTTGCAAGACTCTAGGAAAAATGTTAAACATGTGACATATAAATGTTTTATCTATTTGACCAGTAAACTCACTTCTGTGAGTTTAAGAAAATAATCTCAGAAAAGCAATAAAGCCACATGTACCAAATAATCAAATAAAATATGAATCAGTAATCAGTATAAATGCCAGCAATAAAAGAATAAAGCTAAAATGTTGCAGATATATTCAATGCAACAGCCTGCCTCCCTTGAAATACTCATTAGAAATATCACCAAGTAATATACAACTTAGAAACAAATGACAATAAAACCATGTGTGTAACATGACTCCAACCATGCAAAATATGAATCTGTAGCCATTTTTCTATTTACCAAATCAATTGTAATATTTATATCATTTTTAAAAGAACACAATTTTAAATATATATGGTAGGAAAAAATTCTGAGCATCTGTGAGAGGGGTAGACGCTATCTTCCACATTAAGAAGAGCTGGTTCTCACTGAATGTCTATTAGCATATTGGTGTTCATATATTATAGAACCACACACCCTTAGAGTAAAAAGAAGCATGTGATAGTTGCCTGGGAAGTTTATATCAAAGAAAATCCTTTTAAAGCTCAGAAGAACCTCTAAGGCCATGCTAAACATTTGATACTTATTCAAACTCCCTAGTAAACAAAGAAATGCAAATTCATGTGAAAGAACGTTTTTCACTTAGTGAATTCACTACAATTTAAAATTTTACTATACTCAATTCTGGAAACAGGATGAAGAAATGGTCACTCGCGGGGCTGGCCCCGTGGCCGAGTGGTTAAGTTCGCGCGCTCCGCTGCAGGCGGCCCAGTGTTTCGTTAGTTCGAATCCTGGGCGTGGACATGGCACTGCTCATCGGACCACGCTGAGGCAGCGTCCCGCATGCCACAACTAGAAGAACCCACAACGAAGAATACACAACTATGTACCGGGGGGCTTTGGGGAGAAAAAGGAAAAAATAAAATCTTTAAAAAAAAAGAAATGGTCACTCGCATACATTGCTGGTGGTAGAATGAATAGCATCAATTTGCAGGATTACTCCTCCGGACATTGAGCCCCAGAGAGATAATCCAAAGTCTTTATTGCAAGTCATTGCTACAGCATCATCCAACATGGATGAAAACTGAATACCTAAATGTATACTTAAACCTAAATGTCCAATAGCTGAGAGATACATATGTAAACTGTGGTGCATACACTTGAAACAATATTACACAGCCACTTAAAAGGATGCTTGTAAAAGTAGTAATAGTAGCAGGGAATGAGCATGCTATAATTCTAAGTGACAAAGAAAGGCATCAAATTATACACAGATAGCATCATTACAGCTCTGTTTTAAAAGATGCTATGTGCATAAAACAGACAAAGAAATACATCAAAATTTTACCAGTATATATTTAGCTGGTGAGAATATGAGTAACTTTTCTTTTTTCTCTTATTCCCTATCATGTGACTAATTTCAAACAACCTTTTTTCTCATCTATTCTTAAATGGTTAAAACAGCAAGGATACTTGTTAATTGAAAATTTCAGGCACAAAATGCATAGGCAAGTTTGCATCTTGGAAGGTTAAAATAAGATAAAATTAATAAATACAATATTAATATTATTAATAATATCTTACATGAATATCATGCTTTTGACTTTCCAAAGTTTTTTCCTCTTTTTACTTGAGGAAGATTGTCACTGAGCTAACATCTGTGCCAATCTTCCTCTGTTTTATGTGCGATGACGCCACATCTTGGCTTGACCAGTGGTGCTAGGTCCATGCCCGGCATCCGGGCCTGCGAACTCTGGGCCACCAAAGTGGAGTGCGTTAATTTAACACCTATGTGACTGGGCTGGCCCCTCCGAAGTATTTTTTTATCTTCCAAGTCCTTATCATCTTAAAACATCTCTCTCAAGTAGATTAAGGTATTTTATCATCCTTTTTTATTCAACATATTTACCAAGTACATCTTGTATAGGACCCTGTAATGTGTGTAGGGAGCACAAGAAAATAAGACATGGGTCATGAATTTGAAGAGCTCACAGGCTAGAAGAAGCAAATGAAGAAACAGCCACTGGTGACAGAGAGGTGGACATGGGAGGGATTAAACCTGCCCATGGGAATCAGGGAGATCTGAGCCTGGCCTTGAAGCATGAGTGTGCGAAGAGAAGGGCAGAGAAGTGTGTTCATCCATCCACCTCGACATGACACCAAGGAGCTGACAGGACCGACTGCCCGAGGTCAGCCTGGGCGAGGTGTGCCTGGGAAAGGGGATGGGGACACAGAAGAAATGTGAGGTCCAAGTCAAGTGACCCCCAGCTGAACTGTCAGGGCTGGGACTTGACCAATAACCCTGGGCTTTCTCTATCGACCTCAGAAAAACAATTAAATTTGGAATAAAAAGGAAAAGCCTGATTCATGTCTCTGCTCTATAGGGATCACCTTGCTGAGTCTGCTTCTGTGAAAAAAGCCTTCCTCACAGGCTGTAAAGAACTAATGAAATAATGGCTATGATCTTAAAGTTCTTTGTGAACTCTAAAAATGAAAGGTACCCTTAATACTCTTCTTCCTAGCTTTATAGGGAACCACACCTTTTGCTTTGAAAGTTGCACAGCCATGGCAAATTTCCCTCCAGCGCCACAGTTCTCAAACTTCACTGTACACTAGAAATACCTGGGAAACTTTTAAAACGCCTGATGCCCAGGTGCACCCGTATCCGTTAAATCAGAAAGGGTGGAGGTGTGGTCCAGGCATGGATGGATTTAGAACTTCCCTGGGTGATTACCTTGTGCAGCCAAGTTTAAGTACTAGCATTTGAGTACTGGCTACTCAGAGTGTGGTCCAAGGACCAGCAGAATCAGCATCACCTCGGTGCTTGGTAGAGACGCAGAATCTCAGGTCACACCCTAGACCTGCTATGTGAGAATCTTCCTTGTGCCAAGCTCTCCAGGTGACTAGCATACATTAAAGTTTGAGAAGCACTGTTCTGGTCAGACTGATTCATTCAGCAAATATTCTGAGTTCTCCTCTGAGTTGGCTCTCAGAATATAGAGAAGAATTAGTCCCAGTCCATCACTCAAAGACACCCTGTCTAGTCAGCAAGGTAGGCAAGCACACGGCTTCTCTGAGAGGGTGGGGATGGTGAGCTGAGATCAGGGAAGGCTTCCAGGAGGAGGAGAAGTAGGCATCAAACAGGCAGACCCTGCAGAGCTTGATGTACATATTATATTTCACAGGCAGCAGGCTGCAGCTTGGAGGTGTGCGGGATAGGGAGGAGGTCCAGACTGGTGACATAATGTGCATGAAAATGCTCTGTAAGCTGTAAATCATTACAAAAATGAGAGTATTTATGTTATTCCTCGTGAGTCCTAGTGGGTCTTTCTCATAATAGAGACTTCAGGGAATTAGACTCTTAATTGTAGCTAAAAGAAGTCACCAAAACAGGAAGGATATTCAGTTATGTGCTGAAGTCCTTGCGAGGACAATGAAAATAATTCCAGACAGCACTATTTGATGTAAACCCGCCTCTGCCCAGGCCATCTGACAAGGGTGACCGCACATCCTGCTTTGCCCAGGACGGCCTTAGTTACGGCTGTCATCACAGCACGACTTGGAATGATGCCTCAAAAGTGTCCTGCTTTGGATGATTAAAATACATGGTCAGTCTATGTTGGACCCAACAGTACTTCAAAAAAGTACATGGGATGTCTTCGTTTTTCAGGCAATGGTCCAGGGCTGCCCCCAGCAGGAACAGCATCCAGGCTTGTGTAGAGTCAGCCCTGAATCTGAGTATTTTCATTGCTCTAAACAATCCCAGGAGCCCCGGACATTATGCATGTCCCACACCAGAGTCCTTAACCCATGAGGCTTGAGTGAGGAGCTGCAAAGGCTTCTGGGTGAGCCATTTGCAGGTGGCAAAGGACCCCGCCAATCACCAATTTGGCCATGGGGTCTGGCAGGGGGAGGGAGAGGAAGATGCAAACCACAACAATGCACCATTCCAGACAAGCCTCAGCTTCTACCCAGCATCTCAGCGCCATTTCTGCCCCCTTCACCAGAAACCACAGCTACCAACATCCGGCACATGACTGGTTCCACGTTCATGGCTCCAAGCTCCATTTCTGAGGAAGCCAATAACATTGCTCACAAAGTCATCAAAAGAGATAATTTTATAATGTTTGTGAGAACCCATTCCTGATTTCTTATTTGCCACTAAGCTCCCCACAGTTATCTCAGGGAAGGGAGCTGTAAGGGCGGTGGCCATTTACTGAGTACACAGTGCATGCAAGGATCTTGCAGGGCACTGTATGTTATCATCTCACTGGATGCCCACTCGGAGCAAGAACGTAACTGCAAAGAATGTACCAACCTCCTCATTTCACATATGAGAGTTAAATTGCCCAAGGTCACAGTTGAGTGCACCCTGGACCTATATTTTAACTCAGATCTGCCCCACACTTTTTCATTTATCCCACACTGAAGGGAAATTATTCCAGGTGAAAACATCAGTAGGGAAGAGAAGAGGAAAACCTGAGGACTTTTCATTCCTGCTTTCCAGCTCGTCCAAAACTCTGTCATTTTCTAAGACAGTCTCTGGCCATTCCCCTCTCACTCAGAATTTGGAGACAGTACTTCTTTCTAGAATGACACTTCACCCTAATGAAAATCATCCCATTGAATTTTACCAGTCTTCTAATTGGTCCAAATAATTTTGTGTCACAATTTGCCCCTTCAAAGTGCTGGCAAACTCTTCTAATTCAGAGTTGTCTAAAAATGTTCAAACTATATTTTATCTTTACTCCTTGCAGTCAGCTTGTTTATTAAAAAACCCAGTCACTGACAGAAATAAAATGAAAGAGAACTCAAACTCTCCTAAATCTGTCTTACCAATAGCCTGACCTTATATAAAACATAAAACCACCTTTTAAATAAAAAAAATCTTTTAAATCAAATCAAATAATCATATTTATTAAAACATAGTTTTATGTAGAAGTCAATTCAAACCAGATCAATGAATATCTACTGAAGACCGAGCATGTTTCATCCACTCTTTCAGAGGGTGGGAAGACAAAAATGAATACGACATGTCCCTAGCACGCTAGAAAGATTAGTCAGGTGGAGGAGATAAAACACACACAGAACTGACTATAACTTAGGCCATTTTGGAAATCGGAATTTACCCTATCTTAGTACCAGGCATGGTGAAGGACATTAGTTTTCCTGCCTTTTTCTTTCCCTGCACTGAGCCCCCTAAGAACTGAGAACTTGTCCTAATTTTTGTATCACCTGCCAGCACCAGACTCAGGATTAGTTCATAATGCGCACTCAATCAGTATGTGTTTAACTGGATCGAATTGCCTTAAACTTGAAACTGATGGCCACAAAAAAATTGGCAACCTATGAGACCACCATTTAAAGTGAACCTGAGAGAAAGTGGAAGCTTCAACTACTGAGAGATGGCGAAGGGATTGTTCTCAGTAGTGGAAATAGAGATCAAAGATGAGGAGGTGGAATGATATTCCTGCTGAATTCCTCTGACACTCTCAATGCCCAGTGGGAATCTTCAGCCTGAAGCAGCTCAAAGACCAGACAGCTCGCCCTACAGATGCCAGGACAGAGTTTGGTGAGGGCGGAGTCCAGGACATATGGGATTCTGGCCACCTCCTCCTAGAGCGAGGGGCCTTGGATGTGGTGGATGCTGCTCAATTCCCGTCTAACAATGTTCCTGGAAGAAGCATGGGAGAAGCCAAATTGCCACCTCCCCCGATTCTGGGGAAGTCGACCTGCCAGGCGTGCCTGTGCCCCCAGTAGCAGTAGTCCTGATGCTGAAGGCTACTCCTTTTCCTGTCTTGTCTTCCCCACCTCACCCTGCTTCCCGTCCCATCCAGATGCTGGACTCTGCCAGGACGAGGCTTTCTTCCTTGTCTCCCTTAACCTACTCTCAGCACAGGCTGAAGCCCCTTCATTATCACAGGTACCAGGTAACCTCTCGGCAGGCAGCTGCTCTATCCTCAGCTCATTCCCTGGTGGGCGACCCCAGGAACAACCACACTCCCATCCTTGGAGCCCAGGGCTGGCTCGCTGCACAATGCCTGGAGAGTTTGTCAAGACCGTATGGTTCCAGTTCCTGCTCCCAGAGATTTTCATTAAGTGAGCCAGATGTGTGGTAGAGGAATCTGCATTATTTTTTTAAAGATGGGCACCTGAGCCAACATCTGTTGCCTATCTTCTTTTTTCTTTTTTCCTTCTTCTTCTTCCCAAAGCCCCCCAGTACATAGTTGCATATTCCAGTCGCAGGTCCTTCTGGTTGTGCTATTTGGGACGCCGCCTCAGCATGGCTTGATGAGCAGTGCCATGTCCGCACCCAGGATCCAAACTGTCGAAACCCCAAGTCTCTGAAGTACAAACCCAACCACTCGGCCACAGGACCAGCCCCAGAATCTGCATTTTTAACAAGCTCCAGGAGATTCTGAGAAGCAGCCAGGTCTGGAAACTGCCATTCCTGCCATGGGTTGCTGCATCTGTTCTAAGTCTGGATCAGAGACACCCACCTTCGGGGCCAGCCCCATGGCCGAGTGCTTAAGTTCACACGCTCCATTTCGGTGGCCCGGGGTTTCGCCGGTTCAGCTCCTGGGCACGGACATAGCACGACTCATCAAGCCATGCTGAGGCAGTGTCCCACATTGCACAAACAGAGGCACTCACAACTAGAATATACGACTTTGTCATAGGGGGCTTTGGGGAGAAGAAGAAGGAAAAATAAGACGAAGAATGGCAACAGATGTTGGCTCAGGTGCCAATCTTTAAAAAAAAAATACCCAGCCTTATGACAGCTCAGCATCCTATGACATCATGCCAAAGAGGTCCCAACCCCCATCTTACCCAGCACCCTGGCGCTATTGCTCAGCAAATGCAGAACTTACCTGAAGGCTGGGTAAGGCCCCAGCCTTACCTGACATTAGACTGGACGGGTCATTCCCCGGCATTGTGCTGTTCCTCAATGGCTCAGGGCTGAGCTGTGCCACCCATGGAACTTCTCTTCTTCTAATGCCCAGCCTGGCAGCCCAAGGCCCACCACATCATGCTCCCCTCTCCCACCCCACACAAGTACATGCACAGCATTGTCTCAAGTCTGGCTGCCACCAGGTCCCCCTAGATGTCAGCTCAGATTCATCTGACAGTGACAGTGTCTGCTGGTCTCTTCTGAGATTGAAAAAAGACAGTGTGTAAGTCACTGTCACAGTGCTTGGCATGGAGTAGATCTCCAGTAAGTATCAAGTGAATGTGAATCTAGAGAAGACAGAAGAGGCCCCACTGGGAACTCAGTCATGGCTGGAATCATCAAGACACTGATAATGACAATAGCTGCTAATATTTGTGTTTATGTACTATGTGCCAGGCACGATTTTAAGACTTTTCTATGCATTAGTTTGTTTAATCTTAATGACTCTCTCAGCTAAGAGCTATTGTGATTCCAATCTACAAATGAAGAAATGGAGGCCCAGAGGGGTGGAGTAACTTATCCAGGGTCACAGAGCAAATGCATGGAGTCTAGATTTCAATACAGACAGTCTCAATGCCAGACGGTATGTGTCACCACACTGCAGTGCTGCCCTCCAAGGTCAAGTTCCCCCTCCAAATCAGAGGACATCTGCTCCTGCCTTGTCCACCTGCCCATGTCACAGCCCAGAGGGAAATACTTCCAAAATAATTGCTCTGGGCTGTCGGAAGATTTTGTTGCTTCTTCAAGATGACAGACACCCTCGGGTGCTGGGAACAACATTCACAACCTTGAATTGACAGGGCTGAATTTAATATTGTGGGAAGCAGCAGTCTGCTGGGGACCCCAGAGCTCCCTCTGCCTTCCAAAGGGCAGAGAAGCAGATGCTGATATGATGAGAAAGTCACTCCTTAGGTAAACCAGGTACAGAAGGCTTCAAGGGCTCAGAGGAAAAGAGCTGCGGCCACTCCCTCGATTGTCTCTCTGGCAGCACTGTGCAAAGTTAAGATTCCTCCGCTCCATCCCAACTCACCCAGCAGAGACACACAGGAATTTTCAGAAAGATTCTTATCCAGACAACAACAGGAAAAATAACAATACAGAGATTTTTTTAAAAGCCTGTACATATTTGAATATATGAATCTGAGTTTCTGATCCTATAACGGCACTTTCACATTTTTGTTTATGAAAATAATATGATGCCAAATGCTTCAATAAATTATATGTCGCTTCTCTTCTCTCTCTAGTTTGGCGCACAAACTTGCTCTTCTGCCAATGAACTAGGTCAGATTCCACTCAGTTCAACGTTTGCCCGGCCCTGACCAAGCACCACCCTCTGAGCCTGGTCTTGGGCCCTCCAGGTGAGTCAGAAGTGGCTGACCTCAGCCTCCATGTGCCCACAGAAGAGACACGTGTGTAACAGAGAGGCAGCCCTAATTCATCTTGCCTTTGCTCCACTGTTCCTTTCTCCTCATTTCTCCCATCCATAAAGACTCCTCTCTAATTGATGGGCCATTCTTTACACGCTACCCGTAGTCAGCAAACATGCAACCTTCCAGGTCAGAATGACTTCTGATTCAACAGTGTAACTCCAATCAGGTAGATTTGCTACTTTCCCGCAGGCCCCTGGGAAAGAAAGAAGTGCTGATTCTATTCCCTTTTATTCTAACTTTCCCTCAGATGTGATACTGCACTGGGTGAGGTGCTTTATCCTCCCTTTGATGGATTTAAAAAATAAAAACAAACAAACAAAAAAGGAAACAGAGGTTCTGGTTAGTTAAGGGGATTGTCCAAGTTTATAGAGCTAGTGAGTGAAAGCCAGGACTGAGCCCAGGCTGTCTGCCAACAAAGCCCCCGGTCTCCCGGGTCTCAGGGATTGGGCAGCGGAACTCGTTCCAGAAGCAAATGCTGGTGTGCTGGAGATCTGTTACAGGACCTTGACTCTTACAAGCCAGTGGCTTTGTCCTCAGAGTGTCCTTGGGCGAGGTGGCACCTAGCCTACGTGAAGCAAAGGAGAGAAAGGAGACCAATGGATGCATTTGGTTACTGCATATCGAAGAGAAAATGTACAAGTCAAGGAAGGCAGTAAATTCAGTATCAGTCTGCTCGGGGGGATTTGAAGTCCCTTCCTTTCCCAGTTCCACATTCTAGACGTGCACACTAAGATGAGCTGCTTTTCTCTTCCAATGCATATATTAAATACACACATACTGCAGTTGCTATGGGAACCATCCCTGAGAGTGTCCTGTCTTTTATTCAATTAAAATTTCACCCTCACATCCTCTTGAAGTGCAATACACCTTCATTCACAAGAGGACAGTGAGAAGAAGGTACTGTGATGGGGGTCATTTCCAACGAGCAGGCTGAATTTCTCCAAATCTGATCGTCTTTCCAGAGAGTCACAGCACGCTGGCAATCACGGAATCAGTCCTAATTAATGTTCAGACAAGCACACAATGAACGCTCAGGCGCTGGACCTGGAGGAGGAGCGAGAGGGATCTTTGCCGCCACAACTCCACAAGTCCACTGGGTGGCCCTCCCAGAGTCACGTAACCTTCCTACACCCCTACCAGCCAGCTGTGGCAACTAGTGAATGCCCATTCATTCAGGGCTGCAGGAATTCCACCTCTGTGATGGTCCTCAGAGGGGTTCCACCAAAGGTTACCTTCTCGCTCAGTGGGAATGAGGCTTGCAAATGAATCTTGTAAATACAGTTGCCAAGGAGTCATTAATGTAAGACAGCCAATTATTTTGAAGCACTTCAGAGGCACCCGCTTACAAACTTACCTGGTCATTGCCAAGTAGGCAGATACAGGACTGCTTGAGCTGAGACACAGATGTAATCATTTAAAATCATTTTTCTCTATTCATTAAATCACTGGGTTGGAAGCCAGAAGACCTAGGTTCATACCTCATTTCCAGCATTTACTGCCTGCGTGTTCCAGCAAATGACTTATATTCCTAGAGCCACAAATTTCCCATGCAGAAAACAGGGCCAATGATGCACATGGTATAAAGTGGATAATGAAGTAAATGATAAATAAGAACTGTGAGAACTTATCAAATTGTAAAATGTGCATGTTAGCCAGTTTTAGAACTGTGAGAACTTATCAAATTGTAAAATGTTCATGTTAGCCAGTTTTACTATAGTTATTACTACCTCTGAGGCAACGCTTGTATACAACTTGCTTGCCAAACTGAGAGTGAGGAATCCGTTCTCTTTCTTCTTTTTACAAGTTTTATTACTTTAAAAATGTTTTTAGGGATCAAACAGCGAGTCACTAATATCAGGGCCTATTTACACGTGGGCAGTGAAATTGGCATGAGATTAGGCACCACACTGGCTTAAACCAGGCTGGGATGAAACCTTTCTTATCAGTTCCTTGAAGCAGGATGTCTGCCCAATAATAGCTGTCAGCTTTAACCCAGTATTATTTGTATCTGAAAGTAAAGCTCTTCAGCTTAATTGAAAAACCAAAAGCCGGCAACCCCGGGATGTACTTCTGGGTAATTCCAGACTACCCAGTGTTCAGTACATGAAACCACTCTTTCTGCTACTTAACCCAGCCCTGCAAATAGGCATAAAAATGAGCCAATGTCTTAAAGAAGATGGGAGACACCACTTCTCAGAGGGCAGGAACACAGGTTCTGTAATGAGAAAGAACATACATAGAAGCCCAAGTACAGCGCCTCAGAGTCTAACATAGACGAGAGCAAGTGTTAAAAGGTAAATCGACTCTGATGATTTTCGAAGGTTTATGTCCTGCCTGCCTTCTTTGGGTTCAGCTGCTCTCAGGTAATCTGTCTATCAGAAAAGTTAGAAAGAAATTGTGAGGGAGCCGGTGATGAATATTAAGTAAACAATGGTGAAGCATAATAAATAAACTGCATTTCCTTTTCCCTTTCAGACAAAAATGTTCTATGAAGACAAGAAGTGTGCAAAGCATTTGGAATGGCTCCCATGGTGATCTGGGCCCCTGCTTGCTGAGAGCCCACTGTGTGCCAGACACACATGGGCACTGGACAATCATTTTCTCACTTAACCTTCAAAAAGGCCTAGCGAGGTAAGAGTTCTCTCCCCATTTTACAGACAGAGTAAGTAAGATGCAGAGAGGTTGAATGACGCATCATGCAGCTGACAAAGGATGGGAACATGCGAGCACAAGTGTGCCTGATTCCAGCAGAGCACAGCGCCCTCCGAACTGGGTGGGGCTGGGGAGAAGACAGCATTTTAGAGGCCGTTGTCTCAAGGCTGTTCAAATAAAATAGGCTATATAATGTACCGTGAATTTCCTGGGAAACTTGATATCTTTATGAGGAGAACAAAGTCGATGGAAGAATCATTGGGGAATCTCTGCTATTGAACTGTCCATTCTCCAGGTCTTTCTTCATCATCAACTATCATTTCCAAAATCATTTCTTGACTATCTACTCTATACGATGCAAGATGTTGGACATTTTAGGAGATTAAAAAGACGATTACAATTCACTTCTTAACCTCATGGAGCTCAGAGCCTAACAGGAGAAAATCTACCTAGTTATATTACAAACATAGTTATATTACAATATAATATTAATATAATATAGTAATACAACATAATACAATGTTAAATCAAATTATAGTTAATGCTATATATTATACAGCCTAATATAGTATAAAGAATTAAACAATACTCAAACTGTTCAGAGCAGGAAGACATTAATCTCCAGAGTCAAGGTAAAGGTGGGCGTTTGGGAGATGCAGTGCTTTAACTGGGCTTTTCAGATGTGAATGTTGGTAAAGGGAGGGAGGGAGGACAGTCTAGGTAGAATGAGCTGATTCTGTATTCAGTGTCTTTTGAATGAGCAGAGAAAGTGTCAATGAGTGAGCATGGTTTGAGTGTGGTTTGTACCATTGTGTTCATTGACTCACTCATTGTTGCAACAAGTGCTCAGGAGCATTTACATTGCACAGGTACAGTTCTAAGTACTCTGAATACAGCAGCAAACAAAACCAACAATTTCTTGTACCCCCAAAGCTTCCTTCCTAATGTGGGGACAACAGATAAATAAGTTGTTTGTTGAGTCACCCGGTTATCAATGCTCCGAAGAAGTCATCAGGGAGAGGAATGAAAGTTGGGGTGAGTTGTGCTACTATTTTATATGGACGGACTGGGGAAGGTTTTTCTCCCTTTAAAGATGAGGCACTCGTGTGGACTCCACGGTCTGGTTTCCCAAAGCCCTGGTTTCTTGAGTGTGAGGGAACGGAGACCCCACACCTCCCTCTCCAAGCCTGAGCCCCACCAAGAGATCTCCAAGCTCTTCTTAGAGGACCCAAGATTCCAGCTTCCCAGAAGTCACTGCCACTTTGTCACTTTTTTGAATTAGATTCTAACCAACCACGGGCAAAATATTTATGGCAAGATAGTCTTGGCTGTCAAGAAGCAAATCACCTTAAAGCCCCTGATATTTCAAGTTCATGACTGGATTAGTTTTAATTAGTAGGACTCCTACTCCCAAAAGATAAATGCAGCACATGCTATCAGAAAACCGGCTTTACTCTTGTGACTCATGAAAGATAAATCAACTTGAGAAATTTCCAGTTGTTTTCAGACATCTATTTTTTAAATGCCATAAAAAATTGGTACATACTTTAAATTATTTTTAGGCCACTGGAATCTATAGCATTTAGGAGACTGTCTCAGAGCCAAGGGTTCGTATGTACAATCTCGAATTATCATCACAAATTAGATTCCTGGCCTCTGGTCACTAATAAACTTCGTCTCCTTCAAAGCATAACGTAGTTTCTTTACTATCCAGTTCATTTAGCATAGCATTGGCTTCTCTACTCCTTTTTATTTGTATTTCTGATTTGATGCCAAATTTTCAAAAGACGAGACTTGTAGATCTGCAAATATATACAAACAATTTACTGTTTCTGAGAGTTTTTTTTAAAATAATATTCGCTTAGAGATAAGGAAAAGGTTTTGTTCACGATTCATCTTTTCCATATTTTTGTCATTAGATTTTCCTGATTTTTTATTTATTTCAACATTTTAAACAAGAATTCTTGAGAGTTTCCCCAAACTGGCATTCAGGAATGTGTTGCTTTCCAAACTGAGCGAGGAGATACCACTATCTTTATTACATTTATTACTTTCAAAAATGTTTTTACGGATCAAAATGAGTGACAAATACCAGCCTTGATTGCCTGATGAAGTTTATGCTTTCAACAGTAAAATGATACTAATAAGATAACTGGGATCTGGATTCTCCTGGGAACCCCAGGGCACTGCCGGCCAGTCAAGGAGGACCTTCACACCAAAACTGACAACAGTTACACATGGTTATACTTTTCCGTGCTACAACCCATGCTATGAATTTTGGCAAGTCTGAGGTTTTCATGCTTATAAAAATAAAATCCTGAGAACTAAACTCTTTAAAATTTTATTTTATTGTGGTAAGAGCACAGCGTGAGATCCAGGCTCACAGATTTTTAAGTGGACAGGATAGCATTGTTATCTAGAGGCACAGTGCTGTACAGCAGAGCTCCAGAACTTATTCATCTTGCATAACTTAAAACTTTATATCCATTCATTAGCAACTCCTCCTTGCCCCCCTCCCCCCAGCCCCTGGCAACCACCACTCTTATTCTTTGCTTCTATGAATTTAACTACTTTAGATACTTTATACTTTAAAGGAGAAGATTCTTGATTGAGAAGAGTTATTCATTTCCTGACAACCTAGTGTACACAATGCACCTTATCAATTCATTTCATCCTCAAACAACCCTGAGAGGTGGGCGTTATTGCCAGAGAGGCTAAATGGCTGCCCCAGCCCACAGCCAAATGAGTGGCAGAGGCAGGATTGCAGCCCAGGAAGACGGAACTCGATGACAGAGTGTGTCAATGCACTGCTTTCCCATTAGGAATGCGAAGGTAAGAGGTGGAACTTGGTTGTGGTATTTCTTTCATCTAGATTTTCTTATCAGAGAAAATTTGGCTGCCTTCCTGCTAGAATTTGAGAAAATGTGGGACCCTAGATGAGTCTCGTACTGCACAAGTCTCAGGAGACTAGAAATCCCTATTTACCCAGCAGTTGTGCAGGACCAGGCAGTGTGGCAGCTTGGACCACACTGTGGTGGCTTTCCATGGAGGGTAAAGAATTTACTCTACTTCAGTAGACATGGAGAGCCTTGGAAAGATTTGGGGAAGAGGTGACGTGATGAGGGTATTGATTTAGGAATAATTCTAGCAACATGTAGGGGACAGATTGAAAGATGGTTAGACCAGAGTCAAGGAGACCAGTTTGAAGCCAATTCAAGATAAACGGGCAAAGAACATGAAAAAAGCAAAAATATCAGGAAACATCTTTGACAACCAACTTTGGAAACTATTCCATTTTAACAGCAGTCCAATAAATTTAAATGAAATAAATATATACTTTTTAAATTTAAATTAACAGAGTTCAAAAATAAGAATACCTGATGCTAACAAGCATATTTTGTAATAGACCAAATCGCAGAGTCTTTTTGGGAAACAAATTGTCAGCATGTATCATGAATTTATCATATTCTCCTACCAAGAAATTCTGCTTGGCAATTAATCCAAAGGAATCCTTTAGAAGCCAGGGAGTAAGTTTTACACACAAAGATGTTCATCATGGCATTTTTTATGAGAGTGAAACATTAGAAAAAATAACTACATAATACAGACATGGTTTACTATGGTACATCTGCTCAAGGAGTTATTACATAGCTATAAAATATATAATTATGAAGATGGTTTTAAAAAGGAAAATGCTTGCTAAATAATAATAAAAGAAGAAATATTATATAAATTATATACACAATATGATTACAACCATGCTTTAAAAAATAAAACATACACCAGGATAGATTAGATAGGAAGAATCCACATGATAAGGTCAAAGGTGATGGTTTGGTGATGAGACTAAAGCCAATTATTTCTTTGTTCTTATGAAAAGCAAAAACCTTCCTTTAATAAGTATCTATTTATATATAATTAAAAATACAATCTTTTAAGCAGAAAAATTCCACTTCCGAGCTGGCAGTGTACTTGCCTCTGGGGAGGAGGGCAGCGGTGTATGGTGACAGGGTTGGGGCTGTGGGCTGCTGGTTTTCCCTATGTCTTCTAGCTCTATTTGATTTTTAACTATGGGCATAGGTCACTTTAATAAAATAAACATTAATTTTTATGTGAAATAAAAAAAAATACAATCTTTTAAATGTCTTTTCCAGCTTTCCAAGTACCTTCTTTGCAAACTCAGATGGACAAAGAAGCCACCTGGTTAGGCACCTCCAGCCAACGACAGTACTTGGGACAGGCCAGCAAATACTTCCATGCTCACACACTCCAGCAGGCCTCCTGAGCTTTCTGAGTCTTATTAATCCTGGCTGCAGCAGGAGGAGGTTTGTGGTTATCGTTCTGTTTCTGACATTCATTTGTATTTCCTCTACTACTTGACGTCGGTCATGAGCCTCACTTAGAATCTACTTAAAACATCATTAAACACTATTCAGTCCTTCTTCGTCATCATTAAGGCAGACATTAAGCCAGTCAGGAATTCTCAGCCACCCTAGGGGGCCTCTGGACATGATGCCAAGCAGGACACAGGACAATTTATCATTTCACTTTGCTTTCTTCCAAGGGCATATGTAATACATGCGCTGATTTTCATCTTCACAGAATTTGAACTACTTTTAAATCTAAATTATCAGGATACACTAGGTGAGCCAACTATCTAAGGCCAGCCACTGAGTGTCGCCATGATCTTTTTTCCCACATAGTGGGTAATTCCACTTAAAAGCCAGAAGTGGATGCTGAGACTCATTCAGTTACATGCTGTCTCATAGGTAGGAAGCCAATTCTATCAATGTTTTTGATTTTCTCTTTTAATATTTGTCTTATTTATTCATGATTTTTAAACCCAAGCATATTGTATAATTTCCCATCTTTTGACTTTCTGATTTTTTAACTTATGCTGTTTATTTGAAGGAGAAGGAGCCTTTTTTTTCTTGTTGAAGTCTTTTTTCTTATGAAAGTTTTTTTTTCCTCGTGAGCTATATATTTTGCCAAAATTAGTGATAGACAACATAAAGGGTCGCTGTTAGCAGCTTCGGCCCTAACTCAGAGTTTCTGAGCTTCCAATCTCATCAGATTTTCTGGTGGGAAATTGTGATTCTTTCCCTTCAGTAGAGAGTGCACTGAAGACAAAAAATATCTCTACTCAAATCCAGATCTCAAGCATGAGTGTCACTGGGATGGTAATAAAGGCTGAAGAATATTAAGTAACAAAATGTGTTGAAAATGAAGACGGCTTGGGTTTTGGTATTCAATCGAAGTCAAATCACAGCTCCACAATTTACTGTATGTGTGACTTCAGTCAAGTTACGTAAGCTTTCCCAGGGTCGATTCCCACCTCTGTCAAATGCAGATAATAATACCTGAACTATATGCTGTCAAGAAGATTTACAAAATAATGCTTGAAAAGTGCCAAAAACAAAATAAGAAGTTTGAAATGACAGTATTTAGTTCCTCCAGCTTAGTAGGATGTCCCTGTGCAACAGATGCTCCAACACTGGCTCTCCCACTGACACTTTGCCTATTTTCCAATAATACTTTCCAAGAATTAGGACTCCAAAAGGCCACTCCCAACAGCAATGACAATCAAGGGAGGTGATCACACCAAGTAACAGCCCTCAGCAATGGCAACTCCAAACAACTATTGCCAGTGAAGGGTCTCCATGGGGCCTGTCATCTCCTACCTCCTGGGTTCCTTAGATCACAGTGACTCCCCCAGTTCCGTCACTCTAGACTGCAGAGTCTACCGCTGCGCTATGCTACAGGATTCTACCCAAGATTCATTCCTTTGGAGTTAACTCAGTAGGGAAATCTTGATGCACTTCCGGTTCTCTGTCACGGTTCCTCAATGCCAACCCAAGTCCATGACACAACCTCTCTCTCCCAGGGTTCTCTGCCAGGTTCATTTACTCCTCCTGGAAGTACCCCAGGTATGCAGTGCATTTAGGTACCCAGGAGCTTGACCAGAGCCCAAAATCCCCTTTCTCATGTACCTTCCAGGAGGGCACTATCTCATTGATATAAATGTGCCTCAGAAATCACTCTGGATGCCCACAGATTCTCAAGGTAGGTACCTCCATTAGGGGCTACTTTCTAACCTGTGTAACGTGATTTCACTTTCCGTCATAATACTTAAATGCCTTCCTGAAACTTACAAAGAGGATAGAAAATGTGTGAAGTCAGGCACACTGTATTATTTTCACTCCCTGCCCTGAAGTACAGCAGGAAGGAGTACATCACCTGATCAGATATTTAAATTATTCCAGTAGCCAAAAAAAATTTTCATTAAAATTTTTAAAAACCCCACCTTCATATGGGCCTAGCTATTGCCACCTCATAATCTTAAAAAGCATATCTCACCCACTGGCCCATTTGATCCTCATAAAACTCCTGTTAAGCAGTTGCATCATCTCAATTTAATTTAAGACAAGAAACAGGATTAGCAAATTGAAGGGATTTTCCCAAGGCCATCTAATTAATGAATGACAGTCAGATCTGGCATCCAGTTCTGGTGTAGGTTTGGCTTTTAGAACGTTATTCTCCGTAATGCACCAACAGCTGGGCGAATGTTAAAGTACCATCAATAATGAACTTTGGTTAGTGACAAATGTCACAGATGCCGGCAAGTAAAAATCTTGTCCCTTGTTTTCCCAAAGGTTTATGGACATAAACAAGAAACTATGAATAACCACTCTTTTAACCAGTATCCAGCCAACACAAACACACATGGTAACCTATCTCCAAAGAAATTCTACAATGGAGATGTCAAGCCCTCCCAGACTAACGAATAAGAAGAGTATCATCAGCCTCAAGTTACTCCCTAGGTGTAGTAAATACCCATCAGAAAAAGATTTGCTTATTTCTTCTTAAAGCCTACTAAAAAAAGAAAAAAAAATGTCTCCATCTCTCAGCCAAAGATTCCTAAACTTGAACTATAGAGAATACCAATCCTTCCAGAGCCCAAGCCGAAGGTCTATGTAGTTGTTAAGCTCAATAAATAATGCAGGAAGTAATTGTTAAGGCCCAAACTGTGAAGGATATAAGATGTCACCTCACCTGCAATGAGGGCCAGATGTCCCTGCACGGGCAGCAGTGTGCACCACAGGAGAAGATCCCCAAAATTACGAAACTCAGAGCTTATATAGGAACTGCTGGCACATCTTCCCATGCTCCCTTCCAGAGAGAGAAAAAGAAAGGAGAAAGAGAGAGAGAAATCTTACATTTTCCTCTGAAAAGCAAACAAATCCCGTCATGGGAGAAGAGGGGAAGGTCTCTAACCAGGATATAAGCAGCTATCTCTGGGGGAGATGAAAAGGTGTCTCTAGACTTGATTACCCTTAAAATGGGAGCAAATTGCTCTGGAGGAGAGGAGGCATTCCGTCTCTTTATAGTTGGTCCATTTCTATTGCACAGAAGGCCTGAAACATGCAGGAATACCAAGAAAATCGGAGAGGACTGTGTTCCAACACTAATCAGCCTAGCGAGGAATTATAAACCCAGGAAGTATATTTTTGGCCCAGCTGAGATGAGGTGATGTGCACACTTCTCTCCAGCCAGAAAAAAAAAAAAAAAAGAACAAAAGCCCTTGGTTGGGAAGCTTCTGATTCAGAGGAGCCCTTCCTCCATGTGAGCTACTGGGACCCACACACTCCAGTGCCGCTCCAGGGGAGAAAGGGAGGCAGCAGGGGCCCTCCTCACGCACACGTTCTAGATCTCAGGTATCTTCCCTGGCCTGAGAGCTGAAATGAGGTACACCACTGTGAAAGTAAACTCAACCAATCCAAGTAGTCAGTCACACTGATCCCCAAATGGAAGCCACCTTTGAGCCCTGGCCCAGCTCAGCCTGATTTCCCAGTATCAGTGCTAACCCCCTGTATTGTATGGTAAAGCACAATGTTACAAGAAACATTCACATCCACCTTCTTATTTGATACTCAAAACAATCCTGTGAAACTGGTAGAGCAGGAGGTGTAACTCTCTCTATTTTATAGATGAAAATACAGTGTAGCTCCAAAAGAATGAATAACCAACCGGATTGCACGTGGTTGATGAATGGCAGAAACAGAATTTAAGCCCATTTCCTGTGAGCAGATTGTGTGGCTTCATACTGATACAACATCTTCTGCTCATACCTACACCAGACCAAGGCAACCATGAGACAGTAAAATTAATATGCAATTTTGGCTCCCTCTTGGGTCCTTCAGATTATTAGATGACAAGTATGATTATTTTCCAAAGCATTGGCCTGTTTTATTATTGTTGTTGTTATTGTTTTAAATATTAAAAAAAATCATACCATAGTTTTGGTATTGTGAAGCTTGAGCATTTCACCTTGATATATGAATAAAAGGATGGGGTTACCTTTTATCTTCCTTTCTTAATCAGAGAATTAATTAATTAATTAATAACGTCAGTTGATATGCAAGAGTATTTCTAAACTTTGCTCCTAAATGTGCAAGGTTGAAAGTTATTTCTACACATAATAATTTATACACCTATCCAAAAAAGACAACTTTAGTTTCTAAGAATCAGATAAAAACTCTCTTCTTTTCCTGAAATAAAAAGTTGTTTTTCAATTGTTTTGCCTGGTTTTCTCCTCTTTATTTAAATACACCTGACTTTTAGTCATTTTGCACAGAATTTCATGCATATATAGGAAAGCATTTCATGCAAAAAGTTTCAGCCTTTGAGTGCTGTGAGTTTGTCCATCAACTGTGTTTACGCACATAAAAGAATGCACTTCCTGCATTTCAATAAGCCACAGAATAGTCCAGTTCAAAACATATAGTTTAATGAAATGGTAGTGATTTCATTAATGTATCAAGCCATGTCTAATTCCTTTCAAAAAACATAAGACAATTTACCTTCATTCTGAATGCACAATAAGCAAATAGTCCAATTGGCAATAGATCAAATGTGTTCTCGACAATCAAAGTCCTGATACGGACATTGTTGCAATATCATTAGAGATTATTGTAAAGGAACATGACTTGAAGTATAATGTTGAAATGGCAGAAAATTTGTTTTTGTGGGTTTTTTCCTGGTTATAATTATACATGCAGTAAATAATTAAGCCAAATTCAAGGTCTTATTCATCAGAAGTTCTGTATTCACAGCCACCTATCTGATCCTTGTTAAATGGTCAGAGTACTTCCTTTATATCTCTTCATCCACTGTCCCTGGGGACATCTTTGTTGAAGGATAGGCAGAGGTAAAGGGGCTTTCATCAGAGAGCTGGGAACAGAACCAGGATTGTGCGGAGACACGGAAATCAAGAGGGATTGTTTAGGCAATGATGTGCCCTGAGGGCCTCTGTGCGAGGCAAATTGTGAATATATCATCTGATTTTAACCTCATGACAATTCTATATAGTCTTTACAATTATCTCCCCACATTACAGATAAGGAAGTCAAGACTTAGAAAGGTTAAGGAAGCTGTCCAAGGTCAGACAGCTACTATTGTAGAACCAAGAAGTGAACTCCATTTTGTTTAACCTACAAGTCCACAGTCTTTTTCAAACTACTACACTATTGCAGTTTCCGAAGGGAAAGAGGGCCAACAGTGTTAATATCCCAAAGTAGTTGAAGATAATGAGGGCAAGACTTAACTTGAAAGTTATGAAGTTCTCAATAACATTTTCAAGAGCTAGAGCAAAGAATTTGTGAGTGAGGAAAACATATTGCAAAGGGTGAAATGAGGAATAAATGGAAGCAAACACAAACTATTCCTTTAAGAAGCATGGTAATGACAGGTGAGAAAAGATGCAACAGAACCTGCAGAGGGTAGCAGAGTTGAAAGGAAGCTTTCTTCAGAATGGGAGAGTGAAGGCTGAAGGAGGGGTTGAAGATGAAAGCAAGAGCAGAGACAACAGAAGAAGAGGATTCCAGAGGAAGAGCACAGGCTCTGGGGGAGAGGTTGGCCCTGAAAATAAGAGCGGCGGGGCAGAAGTTCAAAGTGAATCAAAGCACAGAGGGAGTTTGAGATGGAGGGAAAAACAGAGAAAGGACTCCGTTCCTGACAACAAGGGTGAAAGCGGGAGATTGGGAACAAAAAGAGACTACAGAGTTTGCTCATCTTGACCTAGAGTCCTCAGAGCTAGGACATGAGAAGTGGCTTTTATGGGTAAAATGACTGCTAGATGCTGTCTCCTTTATTTTAAGATATCTAAAACAAAACTTGTTGGCATGGGTGGGGGAGAGAGCATTACAATCCTACTAACAATAGATTCTGAAACTATGGAAGTCTGAGGCAGAAAGATGAGTTTAAAGTCATTAATAGATTAAAATCAACTACCACTTACCCAGGGCTTACCCTGCACCAGATGCTATACAAAAAGCTCACAGAACAGAGATAAATAAGATAGTGACCCTGGAGGAGCAGAGGCCAGTGGGAGAGACCAAGGTATAAATAATTATCACTCATGATGAGTGCTCTAGAAGGGGCAACCACAAAAGGGAATGAACACAGAGGAGCATATAATATTACATCATCTCCAGGGCTGGCCACTAGTAGGATCTGCATCTGTTGTTGATTGCCTTAATTAATTCAACCACTACAATCCCGCTAACCTAAGAGAAGGCCAGTCATCTTCAATTCTAGAGTTTACGTCCTGCTACTCACTTAACCTTTCCAATTAGATTTATAATGAGCATCTCAAACTTTTAACATACCCGCAAAGGGAACTCTTTATTTCCTCCCCAACCAACCCATTCCTTACGTGGTCTTTCCTATCAGTAAAATGGATCCACTACCCATCAAAATGCTAAAGCAAAAAACAAAATTCATCCTCCAGTCACATCTCTATCTTTCACCTCCCTCTATGTCCAGTCCATCAGAAGACCATCCTCTGTAACTGCCAAGACACATCCCAAGTCTGTTCACTTCTCCCATCTGTACCACTACTTCTGAGTCCCAGCCAATATCACCTCTTGCCTGGGTTACTGGGTGGCCTCATAATACCCTGCTTGCTTCCATTCTTGCATACTCTATCCATCTCATATCACCTGGAGTGATCTTCCTAATATTGTTAGAATGCCTTTGATTTTTGAAATCTTTTTGTTTAATTATGTGTACACATACACATATGTACAGAATTTTATGTGAATGAGATTATATATATGCTTTTTAATCAGCCTTTGTTCTGTTCCTTTCTTGTATGAGTCACCCATCTTTCCCCTCTCCCTACATCACTTAGGCCTACTCCCCAAACATCGTAGCCCGTGTTGATAAGCATGTTTCTCCTTGTTTGCATCCTGTTATTCTTCTGTGTTAATTCAATCCTATAGATATATTTGTGCATATACATATAGCTCTATGCATATGAAAGGCATTTTTTTCAGTTTGAGTTACAAAATGGAACCCTAATATATATATTTCACTGCAGCTTGCTTTTCTCACTTAACAATACTTGGTGTGAGGACCTCCAACTAGCTAACTTGTTCCTTTAAGGACGGCCTAAGATTCCATGGTAAGCACGCACTGCAATTCATTCACTTATTCCCTTATTGGTGAGTGTTTACCAGTTTATTTCCAGTTTTATTTTGTTTTGCTTTGCCACTGTGAATAATGCCACATGAATCATCCTTCTTCATGAGTCCTTACATCTTGGGAATATAATCTCTGTAAGAAAGGTCACCAGGAGTAGGTCCAAGAATATGTGTCGTTGTAATTTTTTTTTTTTTAAAGATTTTATTTTTTCCTTTTTCTCCCCAAAGCCCCCCGGTACATAGTTGTGTATTCTCCGTTGTGGGTTCTTCTAGTTGTGGCATGTGGGACGCTGCCTCAGCGTGGTCTGATGAGCAGTGCCATGTCCGCGCCCAGGATTGGAACCAACGAAACACTGGGCCGCCTGCAGCGGAGCGCGCGAACTTAACCACTCGGCCACGGGGCCAGCCCCCTGTGTCGTTGTAATTTTAATAGATGCTGTCCATTGCTTTATGAAAAGGCTGTGCATTTTCAAATCTCCAAGTTAAAACTGAAAGTACTATTTTCCTCTCATACCTGCCAACCGTCGGTTTTATATTTCCCTTTAATTTTTGCCACTGAGTGTAAAATTATATCTCCTTGTGATTTGAATTTCCATTTCCTTAACTGAGTGTTCATTTAACTATCACTTAATGTTTACCCCCCACTGGTATCTGCTTTTCTCTGAATTGACAATTTATGCATTTTGCTCATTAATGGTTGTTTGCCTTCTTGTCAACTTGTAATAAATTTTTGGATCTTAAAAATATTCATGCTTTGATCACTATCTGTGATAAAAAATTATCAAAGCATATCTTTGATAATTGACTTTGTGGAGTTTTTTTGTATGCACAAAATTTTAATTTTCATATATTCAAATACAGTCACATTCTATATAGCTTTGGGGTTTGCAATTTTAATTAAGAGGATATTCCCAACTCCTATATTGTACATGTAGTTTTCTAGACCTGTCTGCATTTAACTCTTTAATTCATCTGGAATGTATTTTTATATATGACATAGGATAAAATACAGCTTAAGATGGACATCTTTTTTTTTTTTTGGCCAGGAAGATTGACTCTGAGATAACATCTGTGGCCTATCCTCCTCTTATTCCTTGAGAAAAATTGTCCCTGAGCTAACATCTGTGTCAATCTTCCTTTACTTCGTATGTGGGACACCACCACAGCATGGCTTGATGAGCAGTGTGTAGGTCCGCATCCAGGATCCAAACGCGAGAACCCCAGGCATGCGAATGTAGCCACTACACCACCAGGCTGGCCCCATATTTTTATTTTCTTTCAGATGAATAGCTGGTTGTTCCAGCACCATTTATTCAATATTAAAGTCTCAGTTGTAAAATGGGCATATTTTTAAGTTCTCTATTTTGTGTCCCATTAACGTATTTTTCCATTTATAAACGAGCCCCATTCTGACCTGATTGCAGTGTCTTTATGAGGTAATGGTATCTCACAAAAGGCGAATCTCCACTCCCTGTTCTTTCTCACACTTCTCAAGCATATTTGCTCTCAGGCTCTTATTCTTACATATAAAATTTATGACCGTTTTCTCAATCCCATGGCCCAAAACTTGGAGACTATAATTGGCGTGGCCTTAACGTTTAATACTAATTTAGGGTAATTAACAAGTTTGTGATAGGAAGTCTTCCTATCCAAGAATCACGTATACTTTTGGTTTAGACTGATCTTACATCTTTAAAAGAGATTACTGTAGTTTTCTTCATATAGATTTCCGGCCTTTCTTGCTTTATTTACTCTTAAGTACTTTAGCTATTTCCATATTGTAAATTAATTTTTTTCTGTATCAAAGGAGAAAAGCATCATTAATTTTTGTAGATAGCTCCTATATCCAGCCAACTTATCACATTCTCTTAATAATTGTAGTAATTTTACTAGAGCCTTTTGGGTTTTCAAACAAAATATATAGTAAGCTCAAAAATATAGTTTTATTTCTTCTTTCCAAATTTTTGTAGCAGTTATCTTCTTTTCTTGTGTTTTTGCATTCACTAAAATCTCCCTGACTATGTCAAATAAATGAAGGGAATAGCAGGCAAGCTATATAGTTCCTGGTTTTAATTCAAATGGTTTTTCCATTTAGAATAAGTCTACTACCAATTTTCAGTTGTTGACATTGCTGTTGTGTTTAGTCTGTATCATACTTATGTAGTTTCACTTGTTTCCTATTTTTTGAATTGTTTTTAGGAACTGCTGTTGAATTTTATCAATTGCCTTCCCAACATTTATTATTATGACCATGCAGGGTTTCCCCTTCAGCTTGTTGATATAATGGGTAATGTTTACATATTTCATTGACGTTGAACCTTAGCTTGCTGGGAAGTAACTCGGTCTCATCATCACGTGATGTTCTTTTGATACATTGCTGGAATCCATTGACTAATATTTAGAATGTTTGCTTTTATATTCATGAGTGCAGTTGTTTTATAGTTCTGTTGAATAGATCAGTTATCACAGAAGAAACCTGAAAGATGATTAAAGGGCTACCATTGAAAACCTCATCAGGAACTGATGAGCTCACAGTTGTACTTTATTTAACCTGTAAATAACAGACAATTACATTGTTTTCTAACCTAGTGATTTTCAAACTTTGATATGAATAAGAATCACCTAGGAAATTGGTGAAACAAACAGAAGCCCAGACCCAGCCATACCTCAACAAGTCTAGGTGTCTGTATTCTTTATTAACTTTCACGAGGATTCTGACATATACCAATATTTGAGAACTATGCTTCCAAACTGTTTAGAAAGCTCCCAACTCATTTTATGAAGCAAAAAAACTTTAATTCCAAAATTAGATAAAGCTAGAGCATTTTTATCTTTTTCAAACATAAATCAGATTGTGTCGGTTCCCTGCTTAAAATTTTCGAACAGTTTTCCATTGCCCTGGAATAATAGTCAAATTCCATGACCTGGCCTATGACACCCTGCATAATTTGGTACACCACGTTCCTCTGACATCATCTGACTCTCTAAGCCGTAGCTTTTCTATCCTCAAGCCCAACCAGCTCTGTCCATTTTAAGGCCTTTGAAGTTTCCTCCACCTGGAACACTCTTCCTCCATGCTCACTCCTTCTTGACTCTCTAGTGTCAGCCTAAGGACAAGCAAGGCTTCCCCAATCTACAGTCCTGAAGTAGGTCCTTATCACTAGCTGGTGCTTTCTTTTTTTATGTATCTTCCCATTTGTTAATTTTCTCTTTGTTTCCTAGAATGTAACCTCCATAACAGCAAGGAGCTCATCTGTTTTATTTAGCACTAAACTTCCAACACTAGAATAATAACTGACACATGGAGTAAATGACTTTCTTCGTTTATTAGTCTGTAGGCTATAGGAAGACACCATTTTGTCTGGTTCAGATCTGTAGCCCCAGAGCCCGGTACAACACAGGGCTCAGGAAACATCTGCTGAATGAGCAAATGAATGCTCGTTGATTTTTACTCAGCTCCGAAAAGATTCTTAATAAAGGGTTGTGGATTTTAAAATACTGCTTTTAAAGCTTGTCGAGAACTTAAAAACTCTCTAAGAAACAGGAGGTGAGACCGGCCTGAGGAAGAAGGTCCCACTAGGAAGGTGCAGCTACCAATTCTCCTCAAGGCACCTTCTCCCCAAGCTGTGACTACCCTTCGAACTGTAATTGAATTATAAATCTTAGACCGAAATAAGCTGAAAATGGTCGTCCAGTACAGACTCTGCCTTCAGCCTGGTTCACCATCATTATCCTCACTTTATAGATGGAGCTTGTTAGTAACAAAAGAAAATAGAGACCTTGGGATTAGACAGGGGGAAAAAATGAGGTAAAATACAGAAGTTGAACTAGAGTAATTTCAGCAAACTCTTGGGAGACATACAGGAATTTGAAGAAACATATTACAGGGCCTTGGAAGTACAGTCCTGTGTGTGTTGCAAGATGAAGTACACAAGAAGGGCTGACAGGGTCTGGTCAAAATATCCTGGTGTTGTTAGTGTTCCTGTGTGTCCTAGTTAGGTCCCATCAGGTGACGCAGCACAGAGCAGGTGGGAGGTGGGAAAGCAGAGTCCATAAGAAAGGAAGATGACTGTTGTTAATAATACTGTACTGGGGGCCGGCTCTGTGGCCAAGTGGTTAAGTTCGCGTGCTCTGCTCTGGCGACTTGGAATTTGCGGGTTCAGATCCTGGGTGCGGATCTACACACCGCTCATCAGGCCATGCTGTGGTGGCATCCCACATAGTAGAGCTGGAATGGCTTACAACTAGGATATAAAATTATGTACTGCAGTTTTGGGGAGAAAAGAAAAAAAAGGAAGAAGATTGGCAACGGATGTTAGCTCAGGGCCAATCTTCCTCACCAAAAAGCATACCTTTAAAAAATAATAATAACAATAATAATGTACTAAATACTAGAAATTTGCCTAGAGGGTAGATTTCAGGTGCTCTCATCACCAAAAAAAGGCAACTCTATGATGAGTTGATGTGTTAATTAGCTTGACTGTCATAATCATTTCACTATGTATATGTATATCAAACCATCATGTTGTATACCTTGAATATATACAAATTTCTATTTTAAAAAATAAAAGAAAGAAAGGACAGAGGGAGCAGACCTTTGTATTCACAGAGGCCACCCAGGAATGAATGCCACACTGAGTGAAAGGAGTGACTTGCAATCTATTTCCACTGAGTTTCGCAGGTATAGGATGAAGAAGATCAGAGAGGGTTAGTGACTCTGCCAAGACCCAAGAGCTAAGGGTGGAGAGCAAGTGGGCAGAGGCAGCCCTACCCTCCAGCCCAGCTCTGCCACTGACTGCCTGAGAGGTTCCGGCCAGGGTCCTTCCCATGTTACCTGTCAGATAAAGGGGACAGGCCAGCAGGGGGAGGGGTGGGGGAGGGGTGGGGGAGGAAAGGGGACCTCCTAGATGCCTTCAACTCAGACTCTCAAGTCCAATATTCGCAGCATTTCTCAAATGAGAGCTCAGAATTCAAGAAGAATGTGGCTCAAAAGGATCCATTCTTCAAAAAAATGTTAGTAATTTAGTCTTCGGAAAGGCAACCTCTTTAGCATGGAAGAAAAAACTCAGGCTCACAGCCTCCACAGCTCACCAGGGAGGAAACTCCTTGTCATGCTGTTTCTGCTCTTAATTAATTTAAGCATCTGTCTGTTGTCTTCAAAAAAATCATCTTCTGGGAACGTGGGGAAGTTGAGATTTTTAAGCACAATTTTTTTCCCCAAAAAATCCCATGGAAGGTCTTACAGTGAAAAGGAACAGGCCATGTTCTGGAACAGCTCGTTCAGAGTGGTGGAGCCTGGCGTGGTCAGGGGACAGCAGTAGGAAGGGAAGGGTAGAGAGGGTCAGAGGGAGAATTCTGTGGGCCGCATCATGCACAAAGCTGGGCACTGGAGCTCTTCCAGCAGGGGAGTGACCGGGAGGGGTTTGAGCAGGGTAAGTCCAGTTAAGGAAGTCTCTACTGTGGACACTGATGAATTGCCCCAACACAGGACTTCCTTCCCCCGACCCTGGCCTTTGGTGGATTCCTCTCTAGGTGTCACTGCCAAGAAGGAGGATGGAACAAGTGTGGGAACCCCTCTCTCTGCCAGGATGGCAGGTAAGGTCAGAGAGACAGTGGTGTGCGTGTGTGTGTGTGTGTGTGTGTGTGTGTGTTGGGGGGCAGTAGTTACAGCTAGGACCCCAGCTCATGCCTTGACCTTTTCCACCTCTGAATTTCTGATGTACAGTCATTAATACAGCTTTAGCATTTCATGCTCTAGAAGGACTGCCCAGCCTCAGCACTACTGACATTTTGGGTCAGATAACTTTGCTGTGAGCACTATTCTGTGTGTTGTAGGATGTTTAGCAGCATCCTTGGACTCTACCCATGAGATGCCAACAGCACCCTCTCCACTCCCAGTATGACAACCAAAAACGTCTGCAGACAGTGCCGATATCCCCTAATTGAGATACACTGCTGGAGACTGCATGCACCACACTGGCCTCTCCAGGTATGACGTCAGATCCCCAGGGCAGGGACCACAGCTTGCTCTCCTTTGTTACTTCCACTGCCTCAAAAACCTAGTTTTGAGTCTCAGATCCGCCACTAAGCCTCCAGTCCATCATTTGATTACAAATATAAAAGAATATATATTCTCAAAATGTTTTCATAGAATTTATAGTTTCCATGTCAATATACCAATCACTGGCAATCAGACAGTATAAAGAAGCTCATGTTTAGAATTTATGATAATTGACATGAGATTGAGAGCCACAAGGGTTCTTACCAACCAGTGATCTCATCTAATTAACTGTCCGCTCTGTCACTAAACAGCTATGTGAGCTTGGCCAAGTTGTTTAGCATCTCTGGGCCTCGGTGTTCTCATTTTTGAAGAGAAGTATTTAAGGCTCATAATCTTGAAGTTTCCCCAGTCTGTGATCCAAGTCGTAGTCAAGCTGCCCTGCATTCTTAGTGGATATTACAAGGAGCCCCTTCAATCTTAGCTTTGGCTAAGGCCCCAAGGCAGGGAATGCCAACTCTCCCACAGTGCACAGTGAGGTGGAAGATTCTTGGCTAACTTCCCACCTTCAGTCTATACCTGCAGTTGGATAAAGGACGAGAGGGAAAGCTGGAGAGAGGATTCTGGAGAGGCCGGCAGTATTCTGTAGTCCTGCCTTCTCTCCAAACTGCAAGCCTGTGAGAAGGGCTCCAAGACCACCAGGAGAGCTTGCTCATATCCCCAGAGTTTGTGGGACACAACTCACTCATGCCTGAGAAATCTGAAAGGCATGGACTTTGGCTGACTAGCTGCCGAGGTGAAACCTTAGAGAGAAGAGTGGCTGCTGCCGTGATCCAGCACGTGTATGCAGAGACCCCATGGCACAATATGTGTGACTAGATGGGGGTTCTAGGACAGAAAGCTGGCCTGCGATTATCCTCAATCCTGCCCAGGAAGACCTCTTGAAAGGCCAAGGAGACCTCAACCAGAAGAATCTAGAAGCAGACCCCTGCATGGCCAGTCATGCAGTGGTTAGACTGGTACTGTGTATCCGGCCCTTACTCTTCTCCTGGACTCTGGCCTTAACAACGAGCAAAGAAAACCCCACTATAATGAATGTCTCCTACACGCAAAACAGCTTCCACAGTCTAGCCTATATGCAGCTCATCTCAATAATTAGATGCTGAACTCATTCGTGCCAACAAACTACGCCCTGGTCATTATTTTTTTCTTTACACAAGTAATGCATGAATACATTTACTTGTTAAAAATTCGGACAAAGCTGATTTAGCAAAATACTACAGGCCCCTGTAAAACCAGCCCTTCCTCCAGGGAAGACATTACTCCCCCCTGTGATTTTTTCCAACCAACTTTTTCCCTTTCCATTCACATAAACATATATGAAAACAAAAAGTTTGTTTTCTGGGTTTTTCTTTTTAGCAAAAATGCTACATTGTTCTATAGTTTACGTTTTCACTTAATAACATTACTCCAAGATCCTTCCACGTCAGCATAAATAGATTTAATTCATTATTTTTCTAAATCGATTTACAGTATTTCATAGGACGCTTGAACCATAGATTGCATTCCCCTGCTGATGAGTATTTAGGGTTTTGTTCTTTCCTAGTTTTTCACAATGCTGCAGTGAAAACTCTTGTAAATGTTTCATAATTTACATATGTAAATGTTTCCTTAGGGTAAATACTGAGAGGTTGGATTGCTGGGTTAAAAGTGTATGCATATCTTAAATTTAAATAGAAGTTGTGAATTTGCTCTCCAAGAATTCAATCTGTACTCCCACCAGCAATAAATGAGAGGAGCTCCTTCTCTATGCCCTAACACTTGATAGTACCAATATTTTAGATTTTTCCAGTATGTTGCATTTTTTTAAAATGATATCTCATTTCTGGTTGAATTTCCATGTCCTTGATTACCAGTGACCTTGAGTCACATTCATTTTTGGTGCCCATCAGAGTCATCATGTGAAATAAATACTAGTAAGTATGTTTGTAAGGTTTTCCAAACACTCTGGGAAGAACAAAAACCATTCACTAGATGACGTGTTAGGAGGTGTACTAGGCACTTTATACACATTTTCTCATTAATTTGCTCAATTTTTCTCTGAAGTAATTCTTTTTCCTTCCCATTTTATAATGAAGAAATGGAAACCCTGCAAAATTAAGTAAGTTCCTCAAGGTTGCAAAGATAATAAGACAACACAAATTCCAGCCCAGGTCTGACTCCCGAAACTGAGGCACATTCCACCTCGTCACCCCCGAATCTTGGTTGAGCACGTGCTCTGTGCAAGGAGCTGCAGGGGGTCCCAAGATCATTAACATGGTGCCCATTCCAGACTTAACTGAGAGGATGTGACATAAGGACAGGGAATCAGCACACAGCGACCACCGTTATAACTTACAGCTCACCAAATGCTTCCTCCCCGCTGTACATTGGGTACTCACAGCAAGTCTTCAGGAAGAGAGGGCAGGCCTATTGAACACCATCCGTTCCTATCTTACAGATCTAGAAACTGAGTTCCAGAGAGGTTGTGAGTTCCCCAAGAGCACACAGCTGGCGAGTGGTAGGAGACACCAGGTGTCTGAGGAGGGGCCTTGGTAGGAAATACAATTGGAGTGGCTGAGGGAGATCCTTGTGGGCTGAGCAAACAAGGAAGGTTCTAGAAGAGCAGAATTTGACAGGGGCCCACAATACAGGAGGCCTTATCGGGTGAGGGGAAACACAAAGTACCAATTTGATGGCTCCAAAGGTCAACAGCAAAGGGACAGAATTATTAGTATTTTTGTGGAGCTCAGATTCACAAAGCTGCTTTTTTCTTCTCTGTGGTGAGAGTTGCAATCCCTCCGCTTCCTCCACGGCCACAGAGTCTCTGGACCCACAGAGATCTGCACGCAGGATCCCTCATGGTAAAAGGCTGGCACTTGGGCCACAAGAGGACAGTAGTGGGACTTGAGGGTGTTGCTCAGTCCCTGGTCCCACACAACTTTGTGTCTCCTTCTGTGACGGCACCAGTCACAGAGTCTCCTAATGGTCCGCCCCACTTTGGCCTGTCACCTCATTTCCAACTGCCATGGGAGTAGGGACTAAGTCTTACTCTTCTCCCTCTCTCCCCGTCCGACGATCCCCGCCCTGTCTCCACCTGCGGGCCTAGCACCACTGCTACCAACATATGCACCGCACTTTACAATTTAGAAACTTGCTTTCCGGCCAGGAGGAGATGTTATCTGAAACCTGGAACTTTCATAGCTTGAGGGCCCTTTATTAGGAAAATAATACAAAATAAATAAAAATGAGGTTAAAAATGAATAATTATTTGGAATTGGAAATAAATTACTCCAAATTGCAAATTTTAAAAAGCAGAAAAATATGATAAATACTGCAAGATCTAAAAAACAACACAGTCTTTTTATCTTAACCTGCCTGCCACACCTTTATAATCCTTTTTTCTACATTTCATGGCTGCATACTCTTTGATCTTCTTTTCATATAACAATGATTTGCTATACCTATTTATATAAAGACAATTAAAAATTTCAATCCTTCCTGCAACAACAACATTGATTAAAATTAGTTTTTTATTAGTAGTAGTTGGGACACATAAAACATGTGACTTTATGCACAGACATCCTTGCTCATTGTGGTACTCTTGCAGATTTGTATGCTACAAATACAGGTATCCTGAGAAATTCTGTTTCACGTGATTCCTGTCAAATAACAGAAGAACGATCAATTTATAATTATACACATTATCGACTGACTATATTCTCAACAGGAGAGAATGCTCATTTAACCACTGGAGAACAACGACACATCCCGTTTAGAGCTTTGCACATCACGTGACTAAAACTTCCCACAGACTGGTTTCTGCTTCTGCATGTTTCACACCTTGTTTCTCCTGCACCACCCACACAGGCCTGATGCCTGGTGCTGTGGGACACGTTCACACTGCAATATGACCTCAGACCCTAAACGTTAGTGTCCTGGTACCAGGTGAGTCAGCACAGTGACTCGAGGAGGATCGCTGGAAGTCCTGCTCCCCCAGCACAAGCAGCAGTAATTTAACTACCCCCGAAAGTGACAGGGACCATGGGAATATATCCCACTGAGCCTAAGCCAATGCACCCCCAATCAAATCTCCTTTGGCCAATGCTAGAAAGGTCCACAGCCACTCCATGCCGCCTGACCTGAGGGGAAGTGTGTGGAGTAGAAACCAGTGTGGAAACCAGAGTGGAAAGAGACAATAGTCTTTTTTTTTTTTTTTTGGAGGAAGATTAGCCGTGAGCTAACGTCTGTTGCCAAGCTTCCTCTTTTTGCTGAGGAAGACTGGCCCTGAGCTAACATCTGTGCCCATCTTCCTCTGTTTTATGTGGGACACCTGCCACAGCATGGCTTGACAAGCAGTGCATAGATCCGCACCTGAGATCCAAACCTGGGAACCTGGGGCCACCAAAGCAGAGCATGTGAACTTAACCTCTGCGCCACCGGGCTGGCCCCGAGATAATGGTCTTAACCGATCACAGATAGAATATCTTACTTCTGCAAATTTTACAAAAGGAGATGACCATGTGAATGTATGATGAGGGGCCCCAGAAGCTTTATCCTCATTGGCCTAGGGGTAAATCCACCTCTGCTTTGGCTCCTGGTTCCACAGAAGACACTAAGAATAAGTATTTGTAGTGGTGACTGACTGACCTCTTGTGAAAACAGAAATAGTGGAAGCAGAAGACGTAAATTTGGATACAGACCCTGATTCTGACCAGCCAGGTGTCTTTAGACAAGTGACTTATCTTCGCTGAAACTTAGCTTCCTAATCTGTAAAATGGAAACAATAATACCAGTCTCAGGAGGCCATGCTGAGGATGAAACAAGATGATGTAATGAAAGCACAGGGCACACAGTGCACGCGGCATCAGGGCTGCTGAAGCTCACACTGAATGAACAAACAGGTTGGAAAGAGAGACAATGAAAGGTGAGTCTCAGCGTCCTGTGCTACCAACCTCTTAAGTGCCTTCAGCTCAGAAACATTCTATGATTCAAAATCCCCATAGAAATAAGCCAGGGAAGGATTTAAAGAAATAGTTTACAAATGATTTTTCACAGGCTAATCCGTGGGTCAAAGAAGATTAAGGGCTCCAGGAATTTCAAAGGTTGATTTCTTCCAATCCCGTGCCAGGAGTCAGGGGGCTGCAGCACAGTTCAATATTCTGTGCACAGGCCAGAACTTTTAAGATAAGCATTTTAGGGCAAGCTAACATGAGGTAAAGGGTTTCCAGAAAGCTGTGACTTTAAAACAAATCCACTGAAGCGGAGAGCTGAGCTCTGCTCACAGCCTCCACATCCAGTCGGCCCCCTCCCTGAGCCTCTGGCATGGTCCAGCCCCAGCTCAGATGCCCCGTCGCTCCTGGAAACCAGTTTCTCCCTGCAGCTTCTGAGAGTCAGGGGAACTCAGACAGGGCAGGCCTGGAATCTATCATCTCCTGACTTCCTAGCTTCCTTCCCAGCCCCTCCTCCAAGCTCTGCTAAGGGTGAGGAGGTGAGGACGTGTCTGCACTTAATGGGGAACAAATTAAGTGACAGCTTAAATCTTGTAACGGGTCAGGCAGGTGGTGATGTGAGGGATGCCTCTTCGAGAAGGTGATCCATCTTCTCAGTGTCTGTGGAGAAAGGCAGATCCACAGAGAGAGAAGAGAGCAGCGAGCTGCAAGCAGGAAGGGCTTAACTGGCCAGTGCCCATCCCTCCGTGCTGCCCCTGCAGGCTGAGCCAGCTCAAGGCCTTTGGAAGGCTTCCTGGAGCTTGAAGCACCTGCAAGGAGCAGGATTCCCACAGCAAAGGAGGCCTTGATGGTCACGGATTGTGTTTCCCGCTGCAATATCACACTCATTGCCCCCATTCACTGTGTGCCTACTATGTGGCAGGCACATTCCTTATCTCATTAATCCTCACCACACACCAACAAGGTAAGTATTATACAGATGCGAAAATTGAGGCTCAAAGAGGTTAGGGTGACTTGCCCAGGGTCACACAGAGCCCAAATTCACAACCAGTTAGGGATCTCTGATTAGTCCAAGGTCTGTAGTTGGTTTGTTTCGATAAAGGAAATCTTCACGGAGTCTCGAGCATGTGCCCATGCATGACCTTGAACCCTAGGAGGGTAAGACAGCAAGCATTCAGGGCTCCGAGGAAGGAATCAGAGCAAAAGCTTCCAGGAAAACTGGTGAGAACAAACCAAAAACAGCCCGATGGTGAACCTATGCTTTCCAGACTCAGCGCAGACCTGCACCAGCCTCATGACAAGCAGCCAACCACAAGCCAAGGGCTGTTGAAACCAGACACACCTTCCCTGTCAAACTCTGAGGTTTCCGCCTTTATGAGCCCCGCCCTTGCCTGTGGGGTGGGAGACCCTTCACAAGGCTGCTTCCCCTCAGACTTCACTCTCTACTAATAAATGCCAGTTGTCCCTGCCTCATTTTGACAGTGACTCTGAAGGCCTCCATCCCAGTGCCTAATGCCAGGATGCTGAGGTTGTCCCTGCCTCATCTGGAGGTAAATCCAGTCAAGTCTTGTGTCAAAGTCTTTATTTCCCTTTTATCACTTTCTTTTCCTTGAAATACTCCTAATTAAGCTCTCCTCTCTATACCTAATCCCCTCCAATCTAACATACAAATTAAATTTCCCGAAGCTTAGCTTTGATCACGTCCTCTCCTACCCAAAATCCTTCTGCAGGAATTCCCCTCTGAATTAGGCAAACCCCTTAGTGGCCACGTCGCTCTTTGCTCAAGCCAGTCTGAGCCAGCTCATGTTCCCTGAGTGGAGACATATTTTACCGCCTTTGGGAGCGCTGGTCCACACCTGTGGTCTCACCTTGACCGTGCTCTAGGCCTGGGTGAGAACAGAGGGGTCTGTCTGACGGAAGGCAGAGCTGAGTCTCCATGGTGGGAGGTTCAAGAATCTCCTCGAGAATCAAGGAAGGGGGCAGGTGTCCATGTGGACATCTGGGTCTGTCTGTGGAGGGAAACAGGAGCCACAGATCAGGGCAAACAACTGTGCAAATTCTGAGATTCTGGAGTCTTTTTGCTCTCCAACATCTGTTCCTTACATCTGCGTCTTTTCCCATAACAACCCTTACAACAGAAGCAGCTGTGGGGCAGGAGGGCCAGACGGCTGATGTGCGGCAGCCCACTTGTAGGCAGCGGAGGAATCCTCAAGGGTGAGAGTGGCTGTTGAAAGGGAAACAACCCAGGCTAAATGCCTGGGGTGGGCCGGAAGGAAGGGAAAGTCTGAGACACAGAAAGAGCCCAGCGGCTTAGACGTGGGAGGAGCATCGGCTCTGGTACTTAGCTCGGGACAGCAGTATTAAGTATTCTCTGATTGTACCTCAGATGAAGGTACAAACACCAAGCACATGAAGAGATCCAGGATGTCCAGCACGGTCCAGTGGTAGTTCCGCAAATATAGATGAATGAGCCGGCACATCTGGGCCTCCACCATCTGTGCAGTGAGAAGCGTTGACTACGTGGCTTCCAAGGGCTCTGCCAGCACCCATGTTCTATTTTTTTCTTTTGCTCTTTGGTACTAAATGGAAATAAGGCCTGGGAAGGTGGGACTACTTTCAGGGTTGAGGGCGCATGTTCCATAGCGAGCTTTGGAACAGACTTTATTTCAGCGAGTGAACGTGAAGTGAGAAATGACGATGATTTGTGCTTGTGCTTCGCATGGTTCTCTATTTGCTTTAAACACAGACAATATTTAGTAGCACATGCAGCTTCTAAGTCCTCCTGATATTTCTGGAGCCGAGAATTGCTGGAGGCCTCACATAAAAACTTGGTCCAAATTGGTTTCTTTTGTAAGAAAAGGAATGACAAGGAGGGAGGCAAACCTGGGAGGCTGGGGCCTTTTTCCTGGGTTCTGTCTATAAACGTGTAATTGCCGCCCTCAGAGTGGGAAAAGACAAAGGGGAGTCAAGAATAGTTTGAACCAAAGAAGTGACAATGTCTCGTGCTGGCTGGAGCTGAGTAGTGCAGCAATAATGACCATCATTTAGTTTGGTTTCTACTTGTGATTACACCCATTGTTAATTGGAGTAGAAGAAAGAAAATTAGTGAGAGGAAAGTAGAGAAACAAAATTACTCCAGGAAATTGGGAAACAAGTGAAATCAACAACTGTCAGGCTAAAATAACTACCAGGAAAGAATGGAAGGGAGAGGAAGCAGATGTTTTATGCGGGGATTCACAGGAAGCACACTGGCTTTGGTCTCGTCTGCATTTCTTCCGAGGGGATGACCAGGACTGAAACCAACTACATATCTCTAGCGAATGCACTGCCTGTTTTCCACAAGAGAGGAGCTTGGCAGGGCTGTGAACCTGACTGTAGCCCTTCCTTCACGGGAAATCCTTCCAGGTCAGGTCCAAGAGAAGCTAGACACCCACAGGAACCCCGACCTCCTGCCCGAGAGCAGTCAAATCAATGAATGGAAGAGATTCTGGAATCTTCTCATGTCAATTAATAATCAGATTTGACAAAACCATAACCCATGGCTTAAACCAGAAGCCAGCAAACTTTTTCAGTAAAGGGCCAGATAGTAACTGTTTTAGGGCCACACAGTTTCTGTCTCAACTGTTCAACTCTGCATCATAGCATGAAAGCAGCCCAGACAACACATAAACAAACTGGTGCGGCTGTGTTCCAATAAAACTTTATTTACAAAAACAAGCAGCAAGCCAGATTTGGTCTTCGGGCCACAAGTTTGCCAATGCCCAAGTTCAATGATAATAACAAATCGTGTTTGACAGCACTTTACCATTGAGACAGCAACCCTGCTCGCTCCTTCACCGGCTCATCTCTAACCTGTGAGGAGGCAGATCGGGGATTGCTAGAATCGTCTGATAGATGAGGAGTTGGGGGTTCACAGAAAACGAGCGCACTGCACAAGGTCACCGTCTATAGGCAGCAAAACCAGACATAACCTCCCTGTGCACCTTGGGCCCCCACACATGTGGTCTGGCTCCAGGTCCTGCAGCTTCTGCCTCGCCAGGACCCCTAGTCAAGGAATGTGTCTGCATGAGCCCTGCGTCTGTCCCGGCCTGCTTTATCTTACATGTGAAGCATCTTCTCCCTCCTTCCCTCTGTCTGCACAGCTGCCTGAATGAGCTTTCTCAGAATCAGGTATCAGCATGTCACACTCCTGCTAAAAGCCCTTTAATATCTCCCCATGACATACAGGCTAAGGTCCACCCTTGTTGACTCAGGCCAACACTCTCCTGGCTCTGGCCTCTACCCAGCTCTCCACGCTCATCCCTTGCTGAGATCACCTAAACCTCGGCAACTTCAGACAGCATCAGGTGCCCACAAGTCATCAGGCAGGCCTCTGTGCCTTTGTACGGACAGCTCCCTATGCCAGAAAACTCAACCCCGCCCTGCACCCCTTACTCACATGACTCTAAGATTTTTTGCTCAGGAGGCCTTGGTGATATTGAGGATTTAAAAATTCCCCAAGAGTTAGAAAACCTGGGTTCTAGGTCTAGCTCTGCCGGGTACTGGTGGCCTTCCTTTGGCACTCAACTCAATGTCTCACCTCCAGAGGATACCTCTGACCCCACCCACACTGGGCCACCTGGGTCCTGTTCACATCACCTCTTTTTTAATCTCTGTGATTATAAAAAGCCCCCAGCACGTCTTCCTCTGAGACATGCAGGCAGCCTCCTTTTGTTAACCTTTCTATTCCCAGTGCATCCTGAGTGCCTGGTACAGAGCAGGCGAACAATGAATGGTAATTGGATGGATGGGTAAACAATGAATCAATGAACGAAAGTCACAGACAAGGAAACTGAGACATTCTCACACAGGCTTTTTCTAATAAAGGATTAGGCTGAACAGAGAGAAAATTAAAAACTTTCCCTTCCTACTACATAAAATTTAGGCAATTCCTCAGTCATGTTTCTGATTACGGTCATGTGCCGCATAACAACATTCCAGTCAATGATGGACCACATGTACGACGGTGGTCCCGTAAGCTTAGCACCATATAGCTTAGGTGTGCAGTAGGCTATACCATCTAGGTTTGTGTAAGTGCACTCTGCGATGGTCACACAACAACGAAATCCCCTAAAGATGCATTTCTTAGAACGTCCGCCCCTTGTTAAGCCACACATGACTGAATTTAGATTTCAAATGGCAAAATTAGCATTCTGTAAGACAACCTGTTAATATGCTGATGCTGCATGATTTGCAGGTAAGGGGGAAGAAAGGTCTTTGCACGGTTGAGTTCCCCACATTGATGAGGAATTGGTGACAGCTGACTTGACAATAAACTCTCAGCTCAGAAGCCCCACAGTCCCATTATTTCAGCTATATTCAAGCCTATTGATGTTACACATACAGAAGAATGAACAGCAAAACTGTATGAATGAGGTTTCTCATAAGAGAAAAGAATAAATGCAATCTTCAGTGAAACATGCTAACAAGGGGCTCAGCGGAGTGTAGAATGAAGATTTCACAAAATAACTAGAAAGGCAAGGCTTATTTCTAGTGTGGCCATGGAGAACATGGAAAAATAAAACTAACCTATGAATCAGAACACAGGGCCTTTTGTCCTGACTCGGATCTCCAGCAAATCCCTTTACTTCCCTAGGACTCAGTTTCCCCATCTGCACAGTGGGTGTGATCATCTCTGCCCTGCCTAACTCACAGAGTTGTTGTGGGGGTTTTAGTGAGATGACCTCATCTTCTAAACTGTAAATAACTATAAAGAGGCAAGGAGTTACCCTATCGCCCATCTTCTATTCAATCTAGCAATTATCTTCACCGAAGGACTGCAGGACGCTTCCCATATGAGATACATCTGACCTATGTTTTGCTTTCAACATCCAGCCTTCTGTGGGAAATAAAACATAAATGCATTTGCTAGCATCAAAACATCACTGGGGAAAGGCGAGCACGTAACAATGAAATGTCACATGTTAGTTGGAGCACTGTAAGAGATGACGTATTGAAATCAGATTTCAACGGAAAGAACCCATTCTTCCCAATTAGCAAAGACTGATCAATTCCTAAATATGATCTTCTCCCAAAATAACTATCAAAACCTCAATCGTGTATTTTCCAACTTTCGTGAAGCATTCCAGTTAGACACATCAATCCAGGGAGCACTAATTGACCACCACACTGGGGCAGGCCTGTGCCAGGGCTGAAAATGCAATAGGACCTGATCCTGAGCTCACAGTCCGGCAGGGAAACAGTCGGAGCAGAAGCATTCCAGAACAGGAGCAAATACTGGGAAAGCACAGAGAGGGAAACCAGCCTCTGTATGGTTGTGGGCATTTTCCTAACCAGTAGGAACGCGGCTGTCCACTGGAGCTGTCCCCCCTTGTGTTTCTTTTTGTTATCTGAGAGCATGGAGAAGTCCTTCCCACACCTCCTGCTCAAAAACACCTTTCCCAACATCAGATCCAAAGGCCTGAAACCCGCCAGAGGTGGGTTTCAGAGAAAGGGATTGATATTTCCAGTTTTTTCAAATCTCTGGGGTGGGGAAGAGAGAAGGACTGTTTCAAGAGGGCCCGCTCTGTGCCGGGCATTGCCCTCTACCACTGCACGTGCATTCTCTCAGTTAATCTCATTGCACTGTGGTGAACAACTATATTAATCCAGTAACAGAGGAGGGCACAGAAGCTCAGAAAGGTTAAGTAGCTTTTCCAGCGTGGCACAGCCAGAAACCCTGGATCCTCCATTCCAAAGCCTGAGTCTTTTCCAACACTGGGCCAGCTCAAGCATTCAGCCCTTCTCAGCATGGTTTGAATGGTCTGGAATGGTTTCTAGGACCCCGGTCTCAGTAACACGGGCGGCTGAGACTAAGGCCCTGAGGCATTGGAAGTTTTGATGAAGAGGAGAAAGGAGTTCTTGGGATCTGACACAATAACTGGTGATGACAACACCCTAGGAGGGGTTAAGGGTAGGGACAAAGATGGGAACAGACACGCACCAACTCCTGCAGAATTCCCGTTGGCCAGTTATCACTACTACAAGATAGTAGTGTAAGATAACGTAACTACAGTTACATTATCTTACAAGTAAGTGTAAAGCTCCCAGCATGGAGCGGACATTATGGAGCAGGAGCGCTTTTCATTACCTCCTTGTAAGCGTGCGGGCTCAGCTGAGTGGGTCACCAGAGTCCCCCTGGCTGCCCAGGTCTCCTTGTTGTGATCATTCTTCATTACACCAGAGCTGTGTCAACTGAGTCCCCATCTTACAATAAGAGCCTGAGGTCAGAGGAATGATCAGGGTTACTGCGACAGAAAACGCTGGCAGTTCTGGAGAATCCAGGGCTTGGCTCCACCTTACTGAAGGACTGGGTACTGCAGGAGAATGGAAGTCTTTAGAGACCTTCTAGCCTTACCCATGAAGTGGGGGTTCTCCTTGTTAAATCGTTTTCAGTACCAGGCAGAAAATAATAGATTACTATAATTACTATGGGGATTAAGGCATAGTAATTCATTAAACAAGTTTGGCACTAACCTGCCACGTGTCAGCATTCACTGTGTGAGGGGCAGTGACGCAGCCCTGCCCACCCCACACTGGGGCAGCAGGATCCAGTGAGAGGGGCACAAACTGCCTTTGGAAAATTCAAAACTTGAACGTGGTGGATAATTGCAGGACAGTCATACTTGCTGTCACCTTGGCCTCTCACATTTGAACCTAATCTTGAATCGAATCCATCACTTGGATCTGATGCCCTCCATAGCTCTGTGGATGGGATTCTACTGTGCCCTTTTTGGAGATGAGCAAATTGAGGCTCAGAGGCACTGAGTGACCTTCCCAGGAAAAGAAAACAAGGGGTGGAAGTGAGGGGCTTGAGTCCGTTTTCCGGTTCTGAAATGTGTACTCTGCTCCAGAAACATCTCTGGCCGTTGGCCATATCAGTTATCTATAATATCCACTATATTTTCCCTATAAGACTAGAATATCTTTTTTTGAACTTTTTATTTGGAAATAATTTTACATTTATGGAAGATTTGAAGAGGCAGTCCAGAGTTTTCCACATACCCTTCAGCCAGCTTCCTCTAATGTTATGAAAGCTTGGTCCATTTATCAAAACAAAAATTGGTATAATACTATTAATTAAACTACAGACTTTATTAGAATTTCCCCAGTTCCTCCACAAATGTCCTTCGTTCTTTCCAGAATCCAGTCCAGGAGATGATGTTGCATGTGTGATATTGTTGATTAGACTGGGCTTCTGGATTTGGGGGAAGCATACCACAAGTTGGGGGGCCCTCATCACATCATACTGGGGACACATGACATCGATGCGACTTATGAGTGCTGAATGTAACCTTAATCACTTGGTGCAGGTGCTGTCTGATTTCCTTTTCAGTTCTCTATTTGCTAAAAGCAAGTCACTAAGTCCAGCCCACGTTAAGGGGAGAGGTGTTAAGCTCTGCCTTCCAGAGAGGGCATGTCAAAGAATTTGTAGCCATATGTTAAAACCACCACAGTAATTAGTCGATGTGTGGGGACATATTTTGGGCCTATGCAAATGTCCCCTTTCTCTTTAAAGTTTCACCCACCAATTTTAGAATTTATCAATTGATCTCAACTGCAGTTATTTTATTTTTTTTTATTTTATTTTTTTAAAGATTTTATTTTTTCCTTTTTCTCCCCAAAGCCCCCCAGTACATAGTTGTATATTCTTCGTTGTGGGTCCTTCTAGTTGTAGCATGTGGGACGCTGCCCCAGCGCGGTTTGATGAGCAGCGCCATGTCCGTGCCCAGGATTCGAACCAACGAAACACTGGGCCGCCTGCAGCGGAGCACACGGACTTAACCACTCGGCCACGGGGCCAGCCCCTCAACTGCAGTTATTTTAACCGTGTTGTTCTACCAGTGAGTTTTATTTCCTTTATTCTCTATACATTTATTCATTTATTGTACATATTTATTATTTATACATTTATATTACTTGGAACTCCTCTGTAAGGAAGATTTGTCTCCTCTCCCCTATTTATTTACTCAGTCATATTTTGTATCAGTGTATTAGTTTCTTCCCCCTGCCCCAGTCCTAGAATCAGCCACTTCTCTAAGGAACACTGGCTCCATTTTTTGGAGAGTAGTATTTAAAAAACCAATATCTAGGAGTTGGGTGTGCTCCTTGCCACTGGGTGTCACTGCTTCAAGGCTCGCTCAGCAAAGCCAGGGAATAGATGTGCCTAGAGTCATCCAGGATGCCGACAAAGACTTTAGCTGGGCCCCTCTGAGCCCTCTCCCTGAGGCTTCAACCTTCGCCCCATTCTGACCTTTGGCCTGTCCAGCCCAGTCTTAGCAAAGGATCCTGCTAAGTCAATCCCCACCCCTTGATATCTGATCACCCTTGGTGTCTGATCAAGTTCCTCATCCCCCACTCTTGAGGTCTAAGTCCTTGACCTGCCTTTAGCAAGAACCCTGTTAGGCCAGTTTAGCAAGAATTCCCTAGCCCTGATGTCTCCTCATGGTAATTTTTCATCCACTGATCCCCTCGCTCTGCTCGTTGGCTATAAATCCCCGGCTGTCTTTGCGGTGTTCGGAGTTGAGCCCCATCTCTCTCCCCTATTGCAACCCCTGTTGCAAGAATCCTGAATAAAGTTTTCCTTACCATTTTTAACAGACTTCAGAATAATTTTTTCTATAACAATATACACATACTTGTATTAATTTCTGTGCCTATCTAGCTGTACAAACACACATACACCCTCACACATCAAACTAAACAGAAGTTCATGTTGATATTCCCAAATTTAATCCAGCAACTCGGTTCATTCTAACCTCGGTCCCTCTTTCTTATCTGTATCTTCTGTCTCTAACAATGAGAACTCCTATTCCCATTATCTACAGTTGATGTACTTATTGGTCTAAGCCTAGAAGATATGTAGTTTCAGAACTGCTCACCATACCCCGTGAGAAACAACTTGCCAATTAGAGTACAGTGTTTATGAGCAGTTCTCTTGTCTTTAGCCTTTCAATATCCAGGGAAACCGCTGTTTTCCAAAGTTTCTCAGGTCAGCTCCTTTATTCCCCACCACCTCCACTGAGGTTGTCTCATACATTTGTATACAGTTAGATTGACTTGTCACAGCTTGCATTTGATCCTAGGATCCCCTGACACTCTTTATTAGGTGAAGAAAGTTCCCTTCTGTTCCTAAATTGCTGAAGTTTATATCATAAATAGGTGATAAATTTTGCCAGATGTTTTCTATGTCTCTATTCAGATGATCGTATAGTTTTTCTTCTTTAGTCTGTTAATAAGTGAATTACACTGATTGAATTCCAAATGTGAAAGCAACATTGCGTTCTTGAGATGAGTGCCACTTGGTCATGATGTATTACCCTTTTATATATTGATGACTTTGATTTATTAATATTTTCTTAGGATGGTTGCATCTATGTTCATGAGGAATATTTGTGTGTAATGTCTGTTTGGTTTTAGTATTAGGGTGATGCTAACCTTATAAAAGTAAGTTTGGAAGTGTTCCCTTTCATATTTTCTGGAAGAACTTGTGCAGAATTGATATTATTTCTTTCTTAAATGTTTGGTGTCATTCACCAGTGAAACCATCTGGGCCTTTAACATATTAATCATAGTTATTTAAACCGCCCTGTCAGATAGTTCCTACATCTTTGTCATATCTGTCTTGGGTTCTGATGATTGCTCTGTTTTCTGGGATTGTGTTGCTTTTTCTTGCCTTTTCAAATACCTCATGATTTTTTGTTGAAAGCAAGACATGATGCTCAGGACAGGAGAGACTGAGGTAAACAGCTTTTATGTCTGGAAATGGACACATCTTTCCTTTGGCAAGTCTCTAGTGTGAAGGTTTGCATTCATCTAGTCGTGTGCTGGGCTGGGTTGGAAATTTATTGTTGCTATGGTTACCCTCCGCATACCACAGTCTCAGAGACAGCTTGTGTCGAGGGTCTCCCAGAGCAACGTCTGTCTGGTTCTGAGTTTTGGTCTTCCCTTTGCGCTGTGTCTCAGGAAGTGCCTCCTTCCATATTCTTGTTCCCCTCCTGTCCCTCTCCCACTAGCATCCTGCTGTTATTTGTCATCGACATCTCCTTAGGTTGGTGGTGGGGATGGAGGCGGGCAGGTGCCATCTCTGTCATTCTGACTAGGGCCCTTCCTCCCTGCCTTCCTGGAGTGTGGTCTTCCACGTGCTCCTGCCTCCTCCCCTCTGCACTTGTGGCTTGGCACTCGACCCTTCCCTCCCTCGGGAGGAGTGGTCCTCCCCACGCCCTTCTTCCAGCTGCTGCCCTGAGTATCCACCAAGCCCAAGGACAGCAGAGGGGCCCTTCCTTGGCCCCAAAGGAGGCTTATTGTTCCATAGTGGAGATGGAGGGAAGGGAGGGGCAGAGTTTCTCATCCCTCCCACATGGCTGCTGTTTCCCTCACTCGGATCTTCTACGTGGGTCCCTCGCAGAATAGGTGGGCCTCATAGGGCTTGTGGAAAAAGTCTGCAAGAAGGTGCAGACCCCCAATTTCAGCAGCCCCAGCAGCTTCTCTCTGTCTCCTCAGCCCACACGCAGCCTTCACCAGTTTGTCGAGTGTTCTCGCCGAGTTCCTCTCACTCATGTTGTGTGGAGCCCAGGTGAGCGCGTGTCCACCTGTCTCTCTGAAGGCACTCCCTCCTTAGATGTCCCACCAGTTCACCTCTGCAACCTCAGCCTCTGGGGGTTTCACAAATGGTCGTGAAGTTGAAGTAAGTCCAGCTCTTTTTCATCGCAAGGGTGGTACCCATACTCTCTCCAGCTCCACATCCTGGGGAGGAAGCTGGATTCAGTATCTTTTTATGGCCAATTTTTATTTTAGTTCTCAAGGCTTCATTTGAATGAGCTAAAAATCTATCTTAACTAAAATGTCTTATTCCGATTCACGTAAATCTTAAACTTTCTAAAAAACTTTAAAAACTTTCATCATAAATCTAACTCAGAGAAATCTCATTTAACCACGGTACGAGCATAATTATAGAATTTGGGAGGATTAGCACTTCGACCCAACAAACACACGCTCCGAACATTCCTGTGTTCTCTCGGCTCCTGACGCAATTAAAATGGGAGTCATTTGAAGACCGACAGAAAAAAGCTTCCCTCTGGAATAACAAGAAGCTGCTGCTACTGTGTGGAAATGGAGAAATCATTCTATTTTTATTTTATTTATTTTATTTTTTGCCACTTTAATACTGACAGCGGGTTTATTTTTAGTTCACTTTTAATTAGCTGTGCAGAAGAGAGTTGGAGTCAGTCCAAGGCACGGAAAAAGAGTTATTCCAGCCCATTCTGTACTTACTCTAACCTAGAAAGTGCTGAGCGAAGATGGATTGAACTCACGACCAGCTTCACACTAGGAGCGTTAGGGAGGGGTCACCAGGAGGTGACCGGGCCTTGAAGGGCCAGGGTCTTGGAGGCAATGCCAAGAAGGAAGGGCAAAAGCACAGAACCACAGCAAAGGGCTCCAGAAAGACCTCTCGACTGGTCAGGTGGGTGTGGGCCGGGGAGCAGCTGAGGCCTGCTGCTGGGAGCTCTGAGCGCTGGTCGGGCAGTGGGGAGTCTGCACTCTGGCTTTCTGAGAAGGGAGGTGCTTGGAGGAGGTGAGTGTGTTGAGCAGGATGGACTGAATGAAGCAGGAGCTCCCATGGGCCGTGGAGTCCAGAGGCGAAGCAGTCAGGGTCTCCCCAGGGCCTGGCAGTACCATTGAGAGAGATTGAGAAACAGATGAAGGCAGAGGAGAAGGAGTCATCTTATTGCCTAAATAGAGAGAACAAGGAAGGAGGAGACGAGGATGGTGCAGGTTCTAAGCCTAGACCCGCCTTAGCAACGATACGTGCTAACAGATTGGTGGGGGCTGAGGCAGACCAGGGACAGGTGGAAGGTGCCGGGGAAGGTGCAGGTGGGGTAGCCCTGTGTGCACTAGGAGAGAAGTAAGTAAGAAGACCCAGGTTGCCATCCTAGCTCTGCTACTTCTAGCTGTGTGACATTGGGGAAGTTACCTAACCTCTCTGTCCTAGTTTCCTCAACTGTAAAAATGGGAATATTGATCTCAAAGCATTTTGTACAGTCTAAATTAGACAATCTATGTAAGATGATGAGCATGGTGCCTGGCTCATAGTAGGCAGTCAATAGCTGACCATTATTCTTTAATCTTGTGTCCAAGAAATGGCTACTGGAGTCTTCCATGTGCCAAGTACCCTGCCCAGTAGTGGGGACAGAGCAAGGAGGAAGACAGACATTGTCCCTGCCCTTTTGGAACTCTAAATCTCCAAGAACTCCTGGTGGTAAGATGGGCCGAGAGCTGGGAAAGGAATAAGTTGGCACCCAGGATGAAATGAGGGGCTGAGGAGGTGAGCCAGCAAAGCAGGCCCTCCATTCAGTTCCATGTCCTGTCCATTCAAGCCTGATGCTTTCTCCCTGCTCTTGAAGTCCCTTGTGCAGGGGACATGCCCAGGCCCATCTTTGCTCTCCATGCACCTCAAAGCATGCCCACCTTCTCCAGCAGCCCAGCCCCCACCTTCTCTCCAAGGCCAGGAGTTCCACCGCAGCGAAGTTTCCAGCATTAGGAAGCACGAGGGCATCAGGCTCTTGCTCCCTCCTCTCTCCCTGAGGACCGCCTGCAGCCTCACTCCTACAGCAAGTCCTAACTCCTCTCCAGTCCCCGGCCAGATGGAAGGTGACCCGGCTCAAGAATCAGAGGCCACCACTGTTACCAGGCACTGGCCCTGCTCTGACCTGGGACAGAGTTCAGCACTGCAGCATCTTCCTTATTCCTGAGCCCAGCAGCTCGGCGCTGGTCTGCTCTGATCTCTTCCTTCCACACACACCCCGGGTCTTACACTGACTCACTACTCTCTGCACATTAGGGCTCAGTCAGACGAGACACTGTTCCTCCCTCAACGAGCTCTGCCTGGGGCAATTACAGGTGATCATAAGGCGCTGTGATCAGTGTACAGCAGAGAGAAGGTGACGCAGAGGAGAAGCCCTCAACCCAGCCAGGAGGAGGTCGAGGCTGAGAAGCCATCTTAAAGGAGGTAACAGCTAAGCTGACTCCACAGGAGGAGCAGGAGTTGGCCAGGTGAAGGGCTTTGCAGGCAGGGCTGGAAGCCACAAGTGAAGAGGGGATGTGCTGTCTTGGGAATTGTAAGCTGTTCTTACAGCTGACCCTCTCGCCAAACCTGGGCCACCACCTCATATGCCAGTTGCATCCAGAACTCCACCCCTGCAGCTGCAGCCCTGCGACCTGCACCACGGCTCCAAGATGCCAGGCACCTGTCTGCCAAGAGCTCAGGTGTCCCACCCTTCAGCCACCTGCAGGGCCACACCACTCCCTCCTGCCAGGCCTACCACCTGCTTGGGGTGCTTCATGCATCTCGTTTATCATTGTCCTCTCTGGGGCCTTGCCTTTGGGGCTCCCTCCCATCTCCTACAGCCAGGGGCATCCCTGCTGCTCAGTCAGTGCCCAACTCAGTGAGCCAAAGCCTGGTGAACACCCACTCTGTGGCCAGCCCCCTGAGAGCCCTTCTGAGCTCTGAGTTGGGGGGGAGGTTTGCTGGCTGTGGCGGCTTCCTAGGGGTTGGAAACAGCACTCCCCCAGCGTGTCAGCACCAGGGGCCTGTGGATCTACAACAAGAATCCCAAGGCCATTTTCTCTCTGAAATGGTGCTGAATTCCCAACCATGGCGGGCAGCGCGCGTGGAGAGCCTGAGGAGAGGCGCGCACTCCTCTGGGGCTGCTGTGGTGATGGAGACAAGTGTCTGCTGCCTCCCGACGTGGGACCGCAAGGCTGGCCTTGCACTGAGCGAGGGGGCGGGGGAGGCTTGTAAACAAGCTGGTGACAGGGCCAGGCAGCCGGCAGATACCTGGGGAGCCGACAAGGAGAGACAGACAAAAACTGGAACAAAGCTTTATCCACGTGTGCATGTCAAGCCCGGAGGCGCTGGGGATGTGCTCCTCCGGCTGTCTGCTCCTGGCAGCCCCAGCCCCGGCCACACAGCTGGAGGCCTTAGGAGCCCTGGCCTGAGGCCCGCAGACATGGATTTTAGCCCCCACCTACAATTCTAATCCCCATGTGTGGCCTCAGGCCAGTTCCCTCTCTTCACTGCACCTCTGTTGCATCATCTGTGAATTATCCAAAAATTCTAGCTTTCTTCTACAATGAGTTCTCTGTGACCTTGCTTCCCATTTCCCAGTACATTTTATATATTCTTTTAAAAAAAAATCTTTTTTTTTTAGCTAGACTTTATCTCTGCTGTACGCACACAATCTTTTATCCAAAACATTTGGGGCTTCAAAATTCAAAGTTTTCCAGGTTTTAGAAAGGGACGGAGTACACATAATGTCTATCATGTAACCCCGGCTAGGTCTTAGGCAGCACCCCACCATCAAATATTAGCAATTCTGCAGCAAAGCATATGGTATGAAGACGCACATGAAATGGGATAAAGATGACTCAGTTCAGATCAGAAAAATAACGGAACTGCTGATCAGAGGTCGTGAAGCTTCAGTGACAGTGGTGGCCAGTCTCCGGGCCAGCATGGATGAGAAGAGTTTGTGCAAACATGGCTGATGGCAGTGTGGCTTCCCGACAGACCCCACCCCTGGCGTCTGGATCCGGGTTCCCTTAGGGCGTCCACCTTTACCATGTGTACTCAGGCAAGTCCTATAACCTGAGCCTCAATTCTCGTGTCTTTAAACAGAGATCATAAGGCTGACCACAGGCTGGTAAAGATGAAATGAGACAAGGGATGAATGAAGGTGTTAAGGACTGACAAATGTGAGGAGGGGCTGGGGCTCCTCTGGGCCTGCCCAGTCCTGGTTTGCCTCCACTTGGTCGTGTTAAGGGTCCACTTGTCTGAATTCTCACCTTCCCCCACCCCCTGGCACAAAAGCCCCTCAGGGCATGTGTTGGGCCTTTTCTCTCCATGTTTCCAGTACCTAGCAGAGTCTTGCAAATAACGGAGCCTCAATAAATGTTTGTTGAATGAACGAATAGTAGAATGAATTATCGAGGATGCGCTCAATGATTATTTAGTGGCTGAAAATTGAACACATCCCACATCCTCCTGTCCCAGGGGGAGTGGCCTCTTGTTGGGCTTTCTGTTCTCCAAGTAGCCACCCTCAGCCAGTCACAACCACTGTGATAACAGCTGCAGAACCAGCCACTCATCAGTCAGCCACTTGAAGAGAATGTGTGAAGGGAGGCCTGCCAGGTGCAATGTGTGGGCATTCACAGCCACACTGGGATCTCATGGAGGCGCAAGAGAAGAGAAAGAGAGCGGTTACAGACCGCTGGCAGGAGCACAGGAGTCTGAGCTGGACACACTTGGTTGTGACTTCCAGCTCTGCCACTTACCAGCTGTGGTCCCGGGGCAAGAGAGCAAGTCCTCCAAGGGCCTCCTAGAGTTGTCGTACATCTTAGAAGCACAAAGTAAGCAGCCAGGAGGAAGCTGCTCTTATTCTACGCTGCAGACGATTGCTCTTTGGAGCCAGATACAGTCTTACACGATCACCATAATTAAGTTAATTGCTTTAATATATGTATTGCAATTACAGCACCTATCTTTGTCTCAAGTATTTTGTCACATATCACTTGACACCATCCTGAAAGTCACCGTGGGACTTTTATCAAGTCACTGATTGACAGATGGCAGACACCAATTAAGGTGCAACTCAGATTTATTTTGTCCCTGTCTCTTTCTAGAAGCTTTCTTCTCCTACCCTTGCAGAATGTTCATGCCCTATCTACTTTTCCAAGAGCCAATTAAAATGAACTCTTTCTCATGAAAGCTTTCTTTCTTGTCCCCCGGTTGTAAATGTTCTCTCATCTCCTGTGCCTCCTGTAAGACCCTGGTTGCTGTATCATACAGACGGTGGACTGCTCTCCTCTCCCATCTTGACTTAGAGCATCTGGAGGGCAGAGGCCTGGTTTTACTCATCTTTGTCTCTCTAGCGCTCAGCACAGAGACTGGCTCTTAAAATACTCCCAGCAACTAAGCAATCCCGTTATACAAAGTTGTGAGGAAAAGGAAGACTGCTAGATAATGAGTTGGAAAAAGCAAGCAAGAAAGACAGCACCTGTCTCTTCACTGGGCCACTTATGGACCAAGACCATACCATGTGCTCACTTGGACTACCACATTTTCAAGCTGAGGTATGATCCCTCGAGAGATACTAGAAACTCCCGAAATTTCTAGAGCGTGGAGAATGTCAATGGAATCAGTTTCCCAATCCTGGACTTCTAAATATTCTTACCTCAAATTCTGCCCAAGAACACACCCATGGTAGAGGCTGACGTCATGGTGGCTCCCATCTCCCATCTCTCCTTTCACAGCTATCCTCCTCCCACTTTACAAAAGAAAGAGGTGCCTCTCCTCATCTGGAATCTTCCCATGCTGTGTTGCCTGGGAGTGCAGAACAAGGAGACATGGCAACAACTGGTGTCCAGAGCCGGTGGACGCCACCGTGCACTATAACCACCTGACCCATCTCACAAAGAAGTAACTTCCAATAAAAGTTACCTTTTATGTTTAGTTAATAAGTATAAAAATTTGCAATATATATAAAATATTAAAAATAATTATAATAGTAATTCAATGCAGAAAAAAATGTTAACACTTGAGAGCCTAATTAAGGGAATCTACAAATTATATTTCAAATTATGTACATATTTTTGTTAAAGGGATATATGATAGGGTGATTAATAAAAGACTTTTAAGTGTAAAAATATGTTATGTTAATTTAAAGCTCTGAAGGGGAAGAGAAATGGAAATATAAAGTCAAGGAGAAAAGGGAACAATGTAAATTTGCAACTTAAAATATAGTTTATCCACATATTGTAATTTTTTAAATGAATAATGGTGAGTATAAAATCACTATGGTTTTTATATTCCATTATAATACATTAAAAGAAGGGATGGGACGTTTTTATTATGAAATGTCAATAGCTTACAAGAGGCCAGAAATTTTGTCATTTACAGCTCTTGGTAAGTACAATTAAAATGTTTAGAAACGTCCACTGATTTTAACATTTTTTAGGGGCATGCCATGTTTCTCTCATCTGGATGTCTACATTTGAGTAAACAAGAGATCTGCTGAAATCTGAGAAAGCAAAGGTAAAATAAGGAAATACTAACTGCTGTGGTCTGGATGTCTGTGTCACCCCAAAAGCCATATGTGCAAACCTAAGCCCCACTGTAATGGAACTGGGAGGCAGGCCTGTGGGAGGTGACTAGGTCGTGAGGGTGGAGCTGCTATAAATGAAGATAAGTGTCCTCATAAAAGATGCCCCCGAGAGCTCCCTCGTCCCTTCTGCCACGTGAGGACACAGCAAGATCTTGGCTCTCTAGGAACAGGATGCAGACCCTCACCAGACTGAATCTGCTGGTGCCTCGATCTTGATCTTTCAGCCTCCAGAACCATGAGAAATAAATATTTGTTGTTTAAGCAACCCGGTCTATGGTATTCTGTTACAGGAGCCCGAATGGACTAAGACACTACACATGAAATAGAAAGTCAAGAAGTTAATATGGCGTCTGGGGAGCAGGGTTGGAGGGAAAGCAGTGGCCCCAGATTCTCACCCCAACTCTCCCTCCCAGTCACGGTCTGACCTTGGACAAGTCCCTTCCCTTCTCTGAGCCCTGGTTTATGAACAAAATGGGAGGGGTGGGCAGCAATTTTTATAAGGTCCTTTGTAGGTTTAAAATATTCCTCACCTAATTTCCTGGAAGGCAGCACCAGCTCAGAGAGGTAAAAGAAACCCACGATTGAGTTAGTCTAGATTAAACTCCTCAGAAAAAACTCTGTGAAGGCTTGGGTCCTTGGAAAGAGGCCTAGTGTCCTTTTCCCTGCATACCTGGGAGCATCTTAGGGTCTAGTTATTGAGAGGAAGGTGCCCAGGCTGCATCTGGTGTCCTCTAAGCCTTCCCAGGCTGCACAGTTGCCTCGAGACCAGTTAGAGAATGAAAGACAGAGAAGGAGCAGAAAGAGCAGACATCTCTTCTCTCTGAGTCCAACTCCAAATCTGAAGCAACAAATGAGGCAGCTTTACTTGTCTCCTCACAATTTAAAAAAAAAAGGCTAGTTGCTGGATTTTGGAGGCCCTCTATGGTGGGGTTGGGGAGTGATGTCCCCAAACCAGGCTAGATAATGGCCGTGTCAGGGAGGTCAATCCCCTTGACATCAGACTCTTTGATTCAATGCACACCCTCTTTAGAAGTATTCTACATGGTGTCTACTGAATTACAACATATGGTCACCTCTGTGCTTAGCTCTTTACACACCTTCTCTTTCCATCATTTCCACAAACCTTGTGCTAGGTATTGTCACCCCATTTCATAGGTGTGGAAACATTTGCTCAGAGATGCCCAAGGGTATCAGTTAGTGTTACAGGGCGGTGTGGAGGCCACATCTGCTGGTTTCTGAAACTTGGGTTCAAGTGCAGTTCCACACTGTCCACGTGTGTCTGGGAGACACTCCCAGAGCGCCAGGCTCCTAAGGAAATATGGGGGGCAATCAGAAAGCCCGTGTTATAGGGTTATTCTTAGCCTCAAATGAGAGGATAACACACACGAAAGAGCCTTCCTTCTCACACCCACATTTTGAAGTAGGACTTTTCTCATGCCCTCTTCCCAGATGAGGAAACTGAGGCTCAGGGCACAGAAGTAACTCACATATACAGAGTAAGTGGCATAACCTGGGCTCAAAGCCATTACGATATATGTGTGCTATACCCAGAGTAAGGGAACAGATGTTGAGAGTGTTCACCATCAGCATCTCAGATTCAGATTCACAATTCACGAATACATCTCAGATTCATGAAAGACTCAGAACGTATCTTTCAGACCGACACAGACACAAACTTGTGATCCTTCTTCTAAGGAGCCTCCAGATTGGTCCAGCTGAGTGTGACATGCCAAGTGTACTTGTGGATATGTCTTCAAGAGCACCCTTTACACTTTAAAGCAGCACTTTCTGCCCTGTGCTCCACTGAACACCAATGTTTTTATCAAATGTCAATAGAGACCCCAAAAGCACAAACAAAAGAAAATTTTTTGGAGGCCAAATAAATTTGGGACTGGGATTATCACCCTTGAAGATTCAGAATGTCCGCTAAGATGTTGAGAGGCTTGTTAAAGCCCCGTTTAAAGCCAAAGGCAGTTGTTTAACTCTTTAACTAGACACAGCTCCTGGCTTTGGGATGTGTCATACATTACACCTGGCACCGGGTAAGTGACGTTCGTGCACTGCTAGCTGTGTGGTCTTGGGATAAGACCACTTGAAGCAACGGTGTAGAATGAAAAGAGAAGGAAACCAAGGATGAATCATAAGCAAGCACCGTTATTTCAAGATATGCCAAGAGAGTGGAGCTTTAGAAGCCAAAATAGGAAAGAGTTTCAAGAAAGAAGACGGGATGGGCAGGGTTATCTAGTGCTGAACGACCAGGAAGAGTCAGCCCGAGGTAAGAACACCAGTGGCTTCCCAGAGAGAGGGGGCAGTGCAGTGGCTGAGCTGCAACCTCACAGGCCCTTCCTCTGCCTTTTCCTGTTCATCTTCCTCTCCTCTTCCCTTGCTGAACAATTCAGTCCTAAAGTCATTGGGTGGGGCTGAGCAAGGTCGAGGTTCCAGGGATGATGGAGCCACAGTGCCTCACTGGGAGTCAGAGAAGAGGGAGGAAAGCATCCGTACAGCCAGGACAGAACAGGGATGGTGAGAGACAGCCAAGAGCAGGAAATCAGAGCCCGAGCCAGGGCAGAGCGCAGGCTGGGCGGGATGGGGAGACCGTGTGCAGGAGATGGCAAGGGTGGGTTCCACACGGGGCAGACAGAATAAGAAAATACATGACCATAATTGCAGTCAGACTTCTCACTTTTAGAGAAGGGAGTTACAAATATGGAAAGGAAGAAAACTAGAATGAACTTTTTCTGCTAGATTGGAATTATAACTATTGTGTGAATTTATGGTTTTCAATACTGAGCATGTCCCAAAATGTGGGCATAGTTTTAAGCTTTAATAACTTCAGGGTGTAAATGATGCAAACTTACAAAACACTCACTTTGAAAGATTCACTATTTACCTTTCTTTTACATGCGTTTAGTTGGTGACTTTTGAACTACAAAGTTTTCATATTCTCAGTCCTTCCAAACATGGAAAACACTGACCAAAAGACTAAACACTTATAATTCAAAGAGTTCAAAATTAAATAAGTGTAGTAGAGATTTAAATAATTAAGCTTTCAAATAACGATTTTTGTAAGTATATAGCATTTACGCTTCTGACATTATTAAAGCCTAAAATGGTCCTGAAATTATGGGACACAGTATATAAATGCCATTGGGGTGATACTCCTCCTAGATCCTCTCGGTGGACGGAGCTGGGGGATGTGTGCATGTATGTGTACATGTGCACATACAAACACATATGCTACACACATTCATAACTATATTTACTTTTTTTTTTTTAAAGATTTTTTATTTTTTCCTTTTTCTCCCCAAAGCCCCTCCAGTACACAGTTGTATATTCTTCGTTGTGGGTCCTTCTAGTTGTGGTATGTGGGACGCTGCCTCAGCGTGGTTTGATGAGCAGTGCCATGTCCGCGCCCAGGATTTGAACCAACGAAACACTGGGCCGCCTGCAGCGGAGCGCGCGAACTTAACCACTCGGCCACGGGGCCAGCCCCAACTATATTTACTTTTTATCTATAGATATAAATGTTCTACATAGTAGCAATGAGCACAACTACCACCCAAATCTTCGTTTACGAATACCATTCTCCATTAAGAGGAACACTTTGCACACATAAAATGCTTGAAGAAATTCATCTCAGAAAAACACAGCATCATCTCTGTCGTATTCCTCCTGAAGATGCAAAACCTGAATCTAGTGATGAGGAAAGATTAGACAAACCTAAACTGAGGGACAGCCAACAAACTAACTGGCCTGAAATCTTCAAAAGTGTCAGGGTCATGAAAGTCAAGAAAAACTGAGGAACTGTTCCAGAAAGATTGAAGGCGACCAAGGAGACGTGACAAGTAGATACATCACGTGACTCTAAACTAGATGCATTTGTTCTAAACGACATCCCGGGGGAAACTGGCAAAGCTTAAACGGGATTGAGGATTGACGATAGGAAAGCATTGATGTTAATTTCAAGATCTTGTGTGCATATTGTGATTACGTGGAACTGTCCTTGTCTGCAGGAAACACGCAAGACACTAAAGCAACTGGGTGTGATGCGGCATCAGATCAGCAACCTACGCTCAAATGGTTCAGGAAGACGAGTGCTTTGCGCTGCGCTTGTAACTTTTCTCTAAGTTCAAGACACATTTAATTTTTTTGATTAAAATAAAAGGAAATATTGACTCTTAAGAGACTCCATGTCTTCATCTGCCAAATGGAAGTGCTGGCATTTATCAAGGCTAAATGAGAGAATAATAATGTGCATGCATTTTTCCTTTGTGACCTGGAAAAACACTTTGCAAACAGAAGACACTAACTACAGACGGGCTGGAGAGACAGTGAAAGCCGTTGCAGAAGGCTGGGTGAGCCCAAAGTAAGAAGGAAGAAAGAACAAACCACTTAGTGAAGAGTAGGTTTTTATGGTGGTCTGTTTTCCTTTATTTTTCAAGACAGAGTAGACTTCACAGTCCTTGAAGGCAAGGAACTAAAGACCCTCCTCCTACTTCTCTTTTTGCTGACATTTGGCAGCGTTTACAAGCCCAGCCTAAAGTAGTTGGCCTCAGCACTAAGTGGCAGGTCCCTCGGGCAGCCAATCTCGCAGAAATCACTCACCTTTTCTGCTCCCTTTGCTCCCTTCAGCTTTCCACATGCAAGGCCTATGTGCAGGCAGCAATGACAAGTGTGGTTTCATTGTAAAAACCCAAAACCCCAAGCAGGGCAATTAAAAACAATTGTTGGAGGAGAGCTGGGTGGTTGGGTAGAAGAGAGAGAGAAAGAGACTGTTCTTATCTTTTGATATCTTTTAAGTTGAAAATCATGTGAATAGATCAGTGATTCTCAATGGAGGGGATAGGAGAAAATTTTGTCCCCTGGAGGACAATTGCCATTGTTTGCTTCTTACTGGCATCTAGTAGGCAGAGACCAGGGGTGTTGCTAAACATCCTACAGTGCAGAGAAAAGCCCCCAAAGCAAAGAATTGTCCGGCCCAAAGTGTCAATAGTGTCAAGGTTGAGAAACCCTAGAATTTATTATCTGACAAAAAATACACACAAATTTTTAAGAATCTTTAGCTGCTGCTTTGAATGAAAACAAAAAAATCAAAACCCACAGATCACTGAGTAGGCGGTGGCTGACGTTTTAACAGGCTGAGCTGTATACGGGACACTGGGCTTAAGTTCCTAATTCTCAAGCACGGCCTGACAACATAGAGCATTTGATGCATACACCGTTTATCCTAACCTAGGTCATTGTGGTTGGGAGAAGAGATGCAGTCCTTGAAGCAGACTTGGCGTGGGGTAATAGAAAGAGGCTGGGATTAGGGGGTCAGAGCCAGAATTTGATTTTGGCTTCATTGATCACTACTCTGACAACTGGCCAGAAATCTAAGCCTTTCCTCATGTGTAAAAGGTGGTTAATATCCTCATATTGTCATCCAGTGCACCCCTGACTCTTGGCTGACCCACAGGCCACACTCAGGGGACACATAAAAACAGACTTGGAAGGCCAGCATCTGTTTTAAGCAGCGCCCCCTCCCCCAATCCCTGAGGATTCCCTCTGACCCCTTCGCTCTTGCTCTTTACAACTCCTGTTCCCGAAGTCCTTGCTTCAAACCCCAGCTTAAGTGTCCCCTTCCAGCGTCTGTGTTTGAGCAATATCTGTCTTTCCATTGGTCTCTGAACCTCCATGTCTCAAACGCTTTCTGTTTGTCCCCTGTTTTGAGCATCCCCTGATTTTTCTGACCCTTGCAAACTCTGTCTCCAGACTGGGGTCGATGCTGCTTTCACTACTACATCCGGCTGAGGAACATGAGTCGTTGTGAGATGCAGGATATGGAAACAGCTTGTAAACTCAAATGTGCTCAACAGATATAGGGAATTATTCTTATTAGGACAACATCTTTCTGTCTATCATATCTTACAGCCTGGTATCAAACCTTGTGCACAACTGACATTCAGTAAATGCTCCTATTGTTGACGAAGCTCACAGGTGTAGGGTGGGGGAGTAGCAGAGAAGCATGAGACACAATGCCCATTCTCTCAGAGCTTACCCATCCATCATGAGGAGTAAAGACAGGCGCCTCCAGAACCCGCAAAGAACATTATCAGGACCCACATGGGATGGATGGGCATGTTCTGCAGAGACTGTCTCACCCAGAGCGCCAGGGGCCCCACACAACCAGCAGAATCTTCCCGTGCACTGACCTGATTACAGCCAACCTAGGGTATTGAATTTTCATTTTAATGATATAGCATCCAAGAAGTCATGTAGAGAAGGCGATCAGGACTGAGACACGCCTAGACTTTTTCCTATAAGAACAGACTGAAGAAATTAGAGATGTTGGCTCTAGGTAAGGGAGGGATGGGGCTGAGAAATTATGCTGTGAAGCTCTGGGGAGCTGAATTAGGATGAGAGGGGGAGTTTCAGCTCAATATAAAGAAGACCTTTCCAGTGACTAGAGTCAGTGACTAGAGTCACAGCAAGAAGGGAGAGTACGTACTTTTCATCATGAACTAGGATGATGGAGAAGGATGGTGGGACTCCGTGTAGAAGCCTGGCCACTTAACACATCAAACAAATGCCTAATCAAGAGTCAGTTCCCAGGACCCCACACTTGCTGAGTAATGCTGAATGAGTCACCCAATCTCTCGGGGCCTGTTCCCTCATCCATAAAAGGATATCTGTAGGCATCAAGATGAAATAAGACCTAACAGCTCACTTTGAAAAAGCATAAAGTGGCTGTAAAGGGTGTGGATTTGGGGTGCAAATCTCCCTCTTCCTTGTGATGTTCTTGGGAGCACAGCTCTTCTCCACCAGGGTCCCCATGCAGCTCAAGTCTCACTGCCACCGTCTGTGCATAAGTGACAATTCCCTTTAGTGAGAGCAGCACAGAGAGAGCTCTTGGTTTGATGAACTTGGTGGACTACATCAGGCTGTCTGTATGAAGACCTTATTTTATTGAAAAAAGGGAAGTGGAACACACAGGGTCTGCTAGCTCCGCATACCACTCTGATCCTAGATTTCCCAGGGAGGGCCACGTCTTTCCTGCTCAAGGGGCCTGCAGGCATCCCAGCCTCCAAGGGCTGGCCGGCAGGTGAGGGAGTGCGTGCGGCTGGCTGGGGCAGCAGGAGGAGGTCCGGGACATCCCAGGTCTGCTGCTTTCTCGATGGGTGATTTGAGACCAATATCATAACCTCTCTGAGCCTCAGTGTTTTCAGCTGTAAAACTGGGGAGATGGTCATAATCCTTATCTCAGAGGTTGCTGGAAGGATTAAGTGAGATAATGCTGGAGACAGCCTCAGTGACAGATAAAGGAGGCATATGCCCCCTCCCCTGACTGCCCAGAAAGTAAAAATAGTACAACTGGCAAACACAATACAGAAATCTCAAAAGTATTAAGAAATCAGCTACATAATTTATGACATATGAAGTGGGCTCCATGATTCTGTAGCAAGTGTAAAATCTCACACTGTTCTCATCTATGCAGAAAATACAAACAGAGTAAAACCATGAATACTCGCTTCTGAGAAAGGCTGAAAAGAATGGCCCAGAGATTGGGATAAAATGATAAAACTGTGTCCTGGGGATTTGGGACCAGAGACATGAAACTCACACCCCTGGTGTAAAAGACTGCATACACACACATACTTGCACACAGGTATGTGCACACACACACACCCACACACAAACACATTTGAACTCAACTAGGTCTAAGATGATCACTGAAAGGCAGCCTGGTGTGGGGAAAAGAACAAAAGCTCTGGAGTCCAAACTATATCCTGGGTTTGGGGTTTTCTGATTAACTTTATGAGTTTGGGCAAGCTACTTCTCCGATCCTCATAATTACTAATTTTCAAAGTTGTTGCAAAGATTAAATTAAGTCATATATGTGAATTGTCTAACCCAATGTTTGGCACATAGTAAGTATTTGACAAATGGTAGTTCTAAGTGGTGACTGGAGTCTGTATCAGTGTAGGTGATTGCATTAAAATGTGCTGTGTGTTGACAAAGACGAGGCCATTTGGGCTGACATCTGCAAGGTCACGTGGGACACAGTGGTTGGGGCAAGAACCCACAGTGTCTGTCTCCCAGTGCAGAGCTCCATTCACCTGTTTGGTGGTGAGTGCAGCTCCTGAGGGCATTTCACCAAGTGGGAGAACCCAGCTCCAGCCAGGAGCCGGGTCAGAGAGCTCTGGAAGGCTGTCTTCCAACTCCCTTCCAGGTAGGTGGGTGGTGACAATCCAGGAGGAAGCAATCTCAGTGTTTGTTTACGGAAAGCTTTTGTTTGCAAAACTCCTTTCTGTGTACATCACTAAACCCTCAGTTTGTAATTCCCCTCTGTGGTTTCACAGGGGAAAATGAGAAAATCTTAAAGAAAAGTGTTACGTGATTAAACTTGCAAAAATATACACGGGTCAGAGGGGCCTGGGAGGGAAGAGGAAGAAAGCCAGGGGCCAGGATGAAGCTAGACAGTGACCATCGGCCCCTCTAAGATGGACGGCCAAGACCCCAGGAAGCACCCTCCAGACTTTCACAAAGAGAGCAGCGCCAGCAAGGCTCTGTCTGCTAAAATTTAGTTGGGTCATCCACAGTTCTAGTTATCATTGCTGTCACCCTACATCGAAGGACTAGGTCCTGCTGGGATTCTGGGATTCTCTGTAGAAGAACAAAGCTGTGTTACTGCTGCCCCGGTTGATGGCATCCTTTAGCATTTCTCCAAGAAATGCTTGACAATCTCACCAGCCACAATTTTGGACCAGAAAGGATGTCTTAGCCATTGAGCTTGAAGGTTACCTCTCCGAGTATCATCTATTATCCTGTGTTATCACTACACAGAAAATGGACTCGGTCAAGCTGCACAGAGCGATGAGATGCCTGGCTGCCAACTGGGCTATTTATCCCGGAGGACGGATATTTGAAAACCCCATCTCTGTATCTGACCCAGCATGATCCTTTTCTATGCAATTATCCCCCATTTTGGCATGAAATTCAAATAAATGTTTAGAAATGCCCGAACCTCCGGATGAAAGCTGTAATTAATGTATCAATGATTTTCTTCTAAAGGGCATGCAATCAAAAAGAGGAGCCAGCATATTAGAGCAATTAATGGGAATTATACAGAGTTGTGAGGACAATGGGTTTGCATTCTGGTTTCAAATGTTTTCAGGATTCAGACATTGTCAGGTCAAAATTTGTAGTGGCCAGAACCCAAACTCTGATTAACATCCATGCTTACAAAGAGCATCACACACGCAGAGGGAACTTTGCAAATAGTAAAATACAAAAGACAAGGTCCTGCCACATGGAACTCAAAATCTGAACTCTATGCAAACCAAAGAGCAAATGGAAGCTAAGTATTCAATCAAAACAATGTGGACAGGGAACAGACACTAGGCTTAAGCAAAAGGAGGGCTTCAGGAAGATAGAGATGGAGCCAAGGTTACAGGCACAAGCAGTGCCCCCCCCCCAAGGTTGGGTCCCTGAGTGATGCAGCCCCACATGGCTTGTGGGAAGCACAACTATTCCCCACGAGCCAACTTCAAATGGCTGAGCTGTTCTGCAGACTTCCCTATCTCATGCATTATCAATCCTCTAATTGCTCTAAAATCACCCCTCTCCTGGAGTACGGGCAACTCAGGGGCAAATCCCTGTCTGTACTCCCAACCCTCAGCTTAATGCCTGGCAGAGATTAGATGCCCAGGAAATGCTTATGAACTTACATTAGACAGAGCTGACTCCTCACATCGATTTAATTTTTAGGCAGGATCTCCCCTTTGGGTTTCCAGAAATGTGTATGCATCTTTCAAGGCCCATGTATGTTGCCTCCTCCCAGAAGGCTTCCATAACCACTATAGCCCTTGGTTACCTGACTCTCTTCTGAGCTCCGAAATGGCTCACTGTGCCTGCACATCTTTAGGTATCTCCACCTAACCTGTAGGCTCCTGGAGGATGAAGGACACTATCTTTCCCATCTTTGCATCTTTCACAACTGATTTTTTAAATATATAAGGTGTTATGGACTGAATTGTGCCCCCCCCCCCCCCCAAAATTCAAATGTTGAAGTGCTAACGCCCGGTACATCTCAGAATATGTACTTGGAGATAGGGTCTTTAAGGAGGTAATTAAGGTTAAATGAGGTCATATGCGTAGGCCCTACCCCGTTATGACTGGTGTCCTTATAGGAAGAGGGAGACCCCAGGAGTGAGCATGCACAGAGGGAAGACCAGGTGAGGACACAGTGAGGAGACAGCCATCTGCAAGTCAAGGGGAGAGGCCGCTGAAGAAGCCAACCCTGCCAACAGCTCGGTCTTGGAGGAGGTCTTCCAGCCTCCAAAACTGTGAGAAAATAAATTTCTGCTGTTTAAGCCGCCCAGTCTGTGGTATTTTGTTATGGCAGCCCCAGCAGACTAATATATAAGATATAGAACACAAAACTATCTTTTATTTGTCCTATCTCCTCTAAGCAGCAGAAGGGAGAGCAGGGAAGGAGAAGAAAGAGAAGTGGATTCACCTTCCAAGTTCCTGAATTTGACAAGCACATTGGTCATTTCTAGAATCACTCCTAGAATCCAGGATATGCATATGTTGATTGTGAACATAGATTCAGAATGAGGCAGAATGATCTGAAGTTGACAGACTTTGGAAGTAAGAAAGACCTGGATCTGAAGTATTGCTCTGCCATTTACAGGCTGGGTGTCACCTAAACTCTCTGGACCTCTGTTTTCTTATATTTTTTCTGATTTGAAACAGCTACTTTCCTAGTCTTAGTCCAGACTGCAGTGAGCATAAATGAGCTAATGTGGGTAAGACATCTGTCATGGTTGGCACCTTCATAGATGCTGAATTAAATGGCAGCCACAATTAAGGAGGCATCCAAAGTGGGAAGGAAGATGCAAATTCTGGAGACATGGAGGAAGATAAGTGGCCAGTACATGCTTCCTTGGAAGGTCCTGGGCCTAAATCTCTACTGAGGGCCTCCACCCACATAGGGATGAGAGGCAGAAGTGGTGAGTCCTGAGAAAGACTCTCCTTAACCAAACTTTAGACTGGCTCCTCTAAGCCCTTTATCCATTAGAACCATCCCTGGGCCTTGTCCTCAAGAGTGAGAATCCTGCTAAGTCAGTTGAATGAGAATCTCCCCCAATCGATATCTGATCACCCTGGCCTGCCTTTAGCAAGAATCCTATTAGGTTCGTTATCAAGAATGCCATACCCTCTTGGTAATCTCCCATCCACTTACCCCCCACCCTACTCCTTGGCTATAAATCCCTACAATTCCTTATTGTATTCAGAGTTGAGCCCAATCTCTCTGCCCTATTGCAAAACGCCATTGCAGTAGTCCTTTGAATAAGGTCTTCCTTACCATCTTTAACAGGATCCGAATAATAATTTTTGAAGAATCCAAAGCTCACTGTGTAAGCCTGAATCCAGTCTCTTTTCCTGGGCAGAAATAACGTCATATTCATCTTTTGGACCCCAATGTCTCTTCCATAGCAGTTCTGGTTAATTGTATTCTGTAATAGCAGTGGTCAGTAGGAGAAGGAGGAAGACTAGTCATTCCTCCTCCGACTCGCTTTTCTGAACAACATGCTGAACTGCCCTGGCAGCCCCTTCCAGAGACCACACCTGAGAAAGGGTGCCTGTTCCTGGCTCCTGAAAATTCTGAACACATCTCCTTATCTACCGATGAGAAAAGAACGTGGGGACACACACATTTAGCTTCTTTATGTCCGACTTGTCAAAACTCTTGCAGCAGGATGCTCAGGGCTCCCTAAAATGACTCCTGATTACCATGCCCAGTGGTGGAGCTGCTTTGGAAATTGTCGAGCTGCCCAGAGAAGAGATTCCTTTACTCATGACAAAAGCCCAATGTTGTTCTCCACACTCCATCCTGAAATGATTACCTCCAGAGCCTCTGGAGTCATGCTAATGAGTTCTTTTTCTGAAACATCTCCATCTTTCAGATCACTGAGCTCTGAAGTCACGCTCACTGTGGGAACTGCAGATCTTATCATGGTGTCAGTTAGGCTAAAAAAAAATGGATCTGGAAAAGAGATAGCAAAGATGGCAAATGACGCCATTAAAACTACTTTTCAAATTTCAAAGGATTAAAAGCCAGGAGATTTCTCTCACTTCATCTCTGTAAAATCTTCAGTCATGTTGAAGGAGAAAAAAATAATAAATTTTCAAGGATGTTTTTCCTCTCTGATAGCATCGACATAAAACATTGATGAAAGAGAGCAAAGACAGACCCGTGTTTGGCCTTGTGAATGTTTGTAAAAACTGAAAGAAGATAAGTATTATGACACAGAAGCAGGGGTTGTGTGTGGAGAAGGAGTTGGAGTTATCTGGTTCTTGACCCAGACATACCTGGGACTCCTTTTATGAAGTCAATGAGGAAAAGCACTCCTGGCCAGGTGCACCACCTTTTGTGAAGACCTCCATGGCGAAGATGTCAGGCTTGCAGTGGGCCCTGGCAATACCCTTTTTTTAAAAAATCAATTCATTTTTAAAAGTGGAGCCCATCATCTCCTGACTTGCTGTCCCCCACGGGCTGACTTGCAGTGCAGTGTCCTAGTTATTTCTGTAAATTTCCCATTCTGGGGAAATCAAAGGACTGGGAAGAAAGGCTCTACAATAAGTCTTTCTCGTCCTTCAACTCCAGCCCCCATCAGGCACAGCTCTTTCCTCAGTTGTCTACACTGAGGTTCCTCACTGGGTCTTGATCAGTTCTTTTTGTGCACCTAGGGTCCATCCCGGCCCCTCTCGTCACAAGAATAAAACTCGAACACACCCACATTTAGGCTAGAAGACTCCACAGCTGCTGCCCCTGCTGTCGGCTCCTCGCTGCTGTTGCCAGTGAGAATCAACGTCACCTGGGCCTTGTTGGCTCCATGCCAGTTTCATGTGTCAGGCCAGTTCCAACAAGAGCAGACACAGTCTCCGGCTCCCCTGAGCCTCCCAGTCTAGGCCCATTCGTCTGGGCCATGCCAAAGGCCAATCAAGTTTTCCTGACCTAGGGCTAATGGCTCTGCACTAGGACCACCAATTCCCTGCCATGGAAAATTCTATCTCCCTTCACACGAGGCGGTTCCCTTGTCCTCAGGGCCCACACAGCCATCACAGAACAGGTGTCATTAGAACATTTCTCAGTGCTGCACTTCCTCAGACCCATCCGTGATTACATTGTTTCAAGTCAGTGTTGTGCGCTGACTTGAAAGACCAAAACGTGAAGCAGATAAAAGTGAAGCTTCTTTGGAAGAAGACGGAGGGGTATCTTCCTAGCCTGCTCCCTTTTTCTGGTAGCAGCCCCTCCAGAGCCTCTGCTGTATGCTTTAAAAGCCACCAATGCTAGCTCAAATTCTTCATTTTGGCAGATGAAGAAGTTGAGGCCCAGGGAGGAATACGACTGTCGCAAGACCACACAATGGGTTAGTGGCGGAGTGGGTGCAGCAGACAGCATTTGCCAGTTGGCCGCTCCAATGTAATTCCATCCCACATGCCCTTCTTATAATGTAAGATCAACACTCATTGAAAAGAAGCCTTTATGTTCCCAACCCAGAGGAAGAAGAGACCTACGCTCCTAGTAAGACTAACTCTTTAAACCAGTGGTTCTCAACCAGAGACAATTTGCTCCTTCTCCAGGGGACATTGAGAAATGTCCAGAGACGTTTCTGTTTGCCATGACTGCTTTTAGTGAGTAGAGCCAGGGATGCTGCTCCACATCCTGCAATGCACAAGACACTCCCCCACAACAAAGAATTATCCAGCCCAAAGCCAGTAGTTCTGAGGCTGAGAAACCCAGCTTCAAACCAGAGCAGATTGTGGGTATGCTCCCAAGAAGAACGCCAAGCAGGACCAGGACACCATACACCTTCAAGTTACACTAGAGGGAGGACATGGACATCTCCTGAGTGTTTAAGGGGACTGATTTCTTCCCAAACAAGAAATGAGCATCTATCATCCTTCTGCTTCTGAAGGATAGAACAATACTCGGTGTCTTCGTCAGCTGGAGGTGACAGTTAGAGCAACCAAGGTGTGATGACAACATTGTCAAGGAAAAAGTGAAGTGTATTGATTCAATCCCCGTTCTCGAAGAGTTTGCAGAGTAAATAAACATGCAAACGAGATGGATATCCACACAAATGAATATTTGAATCTTTCAGCCTACTTTGTCAGAATGCATCTCTAGAAGGGATTACTGTTTCTCACAGTTATTTGTTTTAAGGCTCTGGAGATATTTTCTCATTATGTTCCAAAAGTTTCACCTGATGAAACCCCCACTGGTAGTGCAGGAGAGACCTGCCTCATGGCTCTCACCAATATTTTTATCTTCTCTTTAATCTTTGCTTATTTAACAGGTTAAACAAATACTCATCCTGTTGTTTTAATTAACTTGAGTAAGGCTAAGTTTGCCTTATTTGGTTATTGGCCATTTGTATTTATTCTTGAGTGAATTTCCTGTTCTGGTCTTTTGCCCATTGTGTTTATTTGAGTTTTAGAGTTTTCTTATGGATTACTGTGAACGACTTTATATATTAAGTTTGCAAATTCTTTACCACCTTACTGTAAATATTTTTCTAATTTCTCATTTGTCTGTTGAATTTTTTATGATGTTTTGGTTTTGGTTGTACCGAAGATCCTTAAAAAAATTTTATCTAATCAAATCCACTTGATTCTTTATGATTTCTGCTATCGAGAGGGAGCTCCTCTTCAAATAATCAGGAAAATAGATTTCTGTTTCAAACTTGCCTTTGTATTTATGGGTTTATAAACATATAATTACATAAATAAACAGTCTCGATACAAAGTGGTAGGTGAAATGATAAGTGTACTGTCTAAGTAGGAGTCACAGAGAATTGAAAATACTCTGACACTGAGATCCTTCATCTGAGAAGGAGTATGTCTTTCCATTTTACTAATGACTTATTTTATGTATTCAGTAGACCTTTTTAATTAAAAAAGAATTATCAACATACAAGACATGCCAAAAAAGCATAAAGAATAATATAACAAACTCTCCTGTATCTGAGCTTCAGGAAATAAAACAATATTAACAGAGGCGAAGGCACCTGAGTCCACCTCGGTTGTAGCCCTTCTCTGTTCCCATGCGAGGGACCACAGTGCTGTATTTTGCTTATCATTGCCTTGCCTTTCTTTTCACTTTTACGGCTTAAATATGTATTACTAAGCAAAATATACATTTTTATGTTACACACACACCCAGGTAGATACATACATACATTGTATAACATTGTTTTCCTCTGTGACATGCCTTTTTTTTACTTAATATTATGCTTGGGAGAGTCACCCATATTGATGCAGATCTCGACAGTACGTACATTTCCACTGATGCATTTTATGTGTTTTAATGCATCATCTTGTTAATATGCATTCAGGCTTCCAATTGTTTTCCCTTTACACACTATGCTGCTATGAATATCTTTGTACCTATCTCTCTAAAATAACTTGCTGGTGTTAGTCAAAATTTCAACAAGATATATTTAGAACTATACATAATGATTTTATAGTTTATTGGAAATAAAACACTTGAAAAACCCTGGGAAAATCAGAAAAATCTCTAGCAGAGAATGAAGAAGACTAACACCACATACTAAAGTATTTTATAAAGCTGCGATAATCAAAACAATTTCCGACTGTTTCAGGAATAGACAGAGAAACAGAATAGCTCAAAGAGCTCGGAAATCAATGCAAGTCCATATATAAACTTGTGCAGCGTTAAAGGAGCCATTTCAAACCAGTGATAAAAGAAGATGATTCAACCAACAGTGTAGGGACAACTGGCCAGTCATTTGATAAAACTACACTGGATTCCTATCTCATGTTACATAAAAATTAATTCCACTTGGATTGAAGATATAAACAAAGAAAGAAAGAAAGAAAGAAAGAAAGAAAAGAAAGAAAGGAAGGAAGAAAGAAAGAAAAATAAAGAAAGGAAGGAAGGAAGGAAAGAAAGAAGGAAGAAAGAAAAAAGAAGGAAAAAAGGAAGAAAGAAGAAAACATAAAGGAAAGGAAAGAACATGTTTATACTCTCAGAACGAAGAAAATCTTTTTTAAGCAAGCTATGAAAACAAGAAGTCATAAAGAAAAATATCAACAAATTAGATTTGGTAAAATAACTTTAAAATAGCCATAGAGGAAAAATCTAAAAACAACCATGAAATCAAAAGACAAAGATCTGTGTGGAGAAAGGTTTGCAGCTCATATGACAGATGCAGGGTAAATTTCTTTAATAGACAAGAGCTCTTACAAGCTAAGACAGAAAACCTTAAGCCCACAACAAAAAACCAAGTAGCAGATTCCAAGCAGTGTGTGTGCACAGGCACACACACACACACGTTGAAGTGGTCAACAAACATCTAAAGATGGTCAACTGAACTCACTGTGAAAGAAGTCCAATACACCCTTTTTTACCTACGAGAATGGCAAGGATTTAAGGGATGGACAACACCCAGTGTTGGTGAGGGTGCAGTGAGAAGCTGATGGTGGAACATAGGTTTGGGTAACTTGGTGGAAGCTATATACATTTAAAATACACATACTCTTCAAACCTTCAAATTCTACTTTAAGGAATATATTTTGTTTATAAACTGGTACAACTACAAAAAATTTATGTACAAAATTGTTCCTCGTGCCATTATTGGGAACAGCAAAAAATCTGATACAACCTAAATGTTTTTTGGTAGGCAACCAAATAAACAATTCACAGCAGACCTATACAGTTGAATACCATAAAGTCATTTTTAAAATGACAATGTATTCACAATAAATAGTTAAATGAAGAAAGGAAGTTGCAGGACAGCACATGTGCTGGAGACAGACCCACCCTCCACTCTTCTGCACCCTGTGCTTTGCCCCTGGAGACCACTGTATGGCCCACAAAACAGAGCTGCCCTCTGGCTTCCAGTTGGCACCCGCCCCTGGGAGCCCCAGAAGCATATCAGAGGGAGTGGAGGAGATGGGGGTGCCAATGATTTACCCTCTGGCTTCCACACAGCAAGGCTGCCTCCTGCTGGCTGTGTGTCCCTAACCAAAAAGCCACCTTCTGCTAGACAGACACGATGTGTCTTCTCATTTCTCCTTCTCATTTCAGTAACTCTTCCTCCCCTCATTCTTTCAGCCTTAGGGCTAGGGACATCTCTGCTGTCCCCAGGTTCCTGCTCCATCTTCTGTGGTCCCCCAATGTATCACTCATCCCCTTGTAACTAATCCCTTTGCAACTAACTGAACTCTCTTCAAATTACCCTAATTCAAGTGTGCCATGTGTTTCCACTTGGGATCCTGATATACTAGGCATAGTGTGATGCCATTTATGGACCCAAAAAATTGCCATCCACAGGCACATGCATAGAAAATGCCTGGAAGGATACACAGAAAACCTGCTAGTGAATACCTCTGAGGAACGGAGTTGGTTGGTAAAAACTGGGAACAATGAGTATTTTACATTTTACTTTGTAGAAATTTGTGCTAATTGAGGTTTCTCAGACAAAAAAAGTGTGTCTTACTTTAAAAATACAGAGAGGCATTTAAAGATACAGAATTATAAATGTGCCCCCTCTGCCCTCAGTCTCTATCAGCTCTTTGAGGCACAGTGACTTGAACAGCCAGGCAGTCCTCTTCGTAAACAGCCGCTCTATCCTAACAACCACCTCTGTTAGACGTGCGGGCCGTTGGAGCTTAAAGCCTATTATAGTCTCTCCCCTCCATTCCAGACCGACAGCAAAAGCTGAAAATATGAGTGTATTTGCTTCATCTGTTGAGGTTTGGCGTGGGATGCCCAGGAGTCTGGTCATGGAATATTTAAAACATCAAAAAATGAAGTCTGTTGAGCAAAACAGGATCTAGAATTTCTCAGGATCAAGGGAGAACAATGCAGGCCAATGTGCCTTCTCTCTCTTGATGATGCACTATTTTAACCAGGCTAAGGTGGAGGAGACTGAAATTTTGCAACTATAAGGAAGTGAGAATATATATAATTTTTGTGAAAATCTCTCTCCCAACATCAGACTTGGAGTGGGACTTTGCATGAAACGTATGACAAGGGAGAGAAGGGGATGGGACCTGGTGAAGAAACATAAGTCACTTTCCAATACTGTCAGAGGTCAATTCTTGGTTGTCCAGTAAGCCAGAGTCCCGTCTGAAGTGGCCTCCATATCTGAGCAGACTGTTTCACTGCAGCATCAGATTATCCGATTCCTTCCTCATTGTTGGCCAAGTTCACAGTTGAGCTGTCCCCAGCCACCTTCCTTCAAAAGGCCCCTCCCCATCAAGCAGGCTGGTTGAACATTTCTGGCTGCCCCTCAGTACTGATTTATGAGACCAATGACTGTGCCCATGGTTGTACATCCCAGTGTCTCACTTGTAACTTCAGCTTTACTCAGTTGCTGTTTCCTTGAGGAACGGAGCGACATTTCACAACTGCTCAGAGCTTTTAACAGGAACTGCCAGGGTTGTTGCATCATAATTCAAATAAGCAAGGATGAAACAAAACAATCCTGTTTATGCTGTGCAGCCAAACTATAAATTACACAGAGAAATTTCTATATTTTCAGCCGAGATGTTTATCTCCTCTTTATGTTGTTTTGAGGCTTACACTGCTAGGAGCCTGCTGGTCCTCCTATATGCAATCCAACCATTCGGTTCAACAAACTTCTTTGGTGTGAATCCTCTGCGTCAGTCAATTGCCAGACACTGGGATACAGTGATGAGTAAGACATTACCCCTTCCCTCAAGGGTTCCTAGTTCTGTTGGAACACAGAAGGTAAGCAAGTCAACGCAGCCCGTTGTGTTTCATGAGACAGCGGGAGCAGGTGGGAGGCACTGATAGAGTATTGACCGTGTGGCACACTCAGGAGGTGAAGAGATGGGAAGGCTTCATAGAGGAGGGCTCTGGACCATGGTTTTGAAGATTGTCTAGGAGTTTTCAAGGTGTACAAGAGGGGAAAAGACATTTTGGACAAAGGGCCAAGGATATGCAAAGGCCCTGAGATATAGGTGACCTTGCTGAGGCTCAATGCTCAGAGTAGAGTGTCAGTAGATAATTTGCATTCCTGAACACAGAACTGAATTTTGTCCTTCAGGCAGTAGGGAGCCCTGAAAAGCTCTCAGACAGAGGAGTAAGGAGCTCAGATGGGCCGTTTCTGTACGGTGGCTGGGATGGGAACTGGCTTAGCAAGGGTCCCACAGTATTACTAGTATGAACACTAATGGGAATATCAATAAAGCTGGCATAACACATTCTCCTTAAAAGCACCTTCTTTTGCTGCTAGAAATAAATAATGCTTCATTCTACAGCCGTTCTTTCTTCTAGAAAGTTCAAAGAAATTTGTTGACTTTGCCTCTTTAATCTTTTCCAACATCTCTGAGAGACAGGATGAGGAAAATAACACTTCCACTGGGCACTCACGAAGATGTTTGGAGGCTTGTGGTGTGAATTACAGACAAGGAGGGCTTTGATCTCTGTCAATTTCACCCACCCTCTTCCAGGGAAGAAAACCCATACCCTGGACCTCCTGGGTGGAGACAGCATTTAAAGACTCCAGATCTGAGCGGCAGACTGCCAGGCTGTGCTGAAACTTTTCCAAATAATGGGCTTTTCATTGCAAAAATTTGGACCATACAGAAAAAATATATAAACACAGACATAAAAATGAGTACTTATTCTATAACCCAGAGATTATGACTTTTAACATTTGGATGTATTTCCTTCTGGTCTCCTTGGCCACATAACAAAATTGGGATCAAAGAGAATATATAATTTTGTATACCCATAAATTTCAATCCTACTGAATGTGGAGTGAGACATGAGAAAATGTGTATCATATAAAGAGTGAAAAAAGGAAAATGTACTGAAATTTGTTATGCAGATCAACTCTGCACAATAGAAAACCAAATAGAAGTGAAGGTCATTTCTAGAATCCTTTTTCTAATCTCCTCTCAAGTAGAAAAAATGCAATAAAGTTTTAAGTTGTAGTTGAACTAGCTGACTTCAGAATCCCCTCCAAATCCTGGGTAATCTGACTGTGAAACTGTGAAACAACAAAGGACCAGATTAACCTCAGGGGCTTTAACCCTGAGTTTGATTCTTCTGAAAAAGAGGAAATGTGAAATTAATGTGAAATGGAACAGGACCAGGATGAAATGAGAAACCTAGTTAGGCTACTAACTAGTTGTGTGCCCTAAATCAAAACAGTTAACTTCTCTGAACCTCAGTTTCCTCATCTATAAAATGGGCCTGATATTTCCTCCCTCATAAATGTTTGGGAATGTAAAAGAGAGAATATTTAGGCATGGAGTAAGTACTCAATAAAGACATCATCCTCGCCATCATCAGCGTCGCCTTCAGGTCCCTAAGAAATCAAGCAGAAGCCACTACTCGTCTCTGAGGCCCCTGGTGGGATCTATCAGGACTGCCTTCGTTCCTCCGCTCCACACACAGTCCCCAGGACACAGGACCTTCCCTGTGCCCACTGCTAACCTAGACATGTCCCCGTCACCCCTGCCATGACCTCTGAAGCAGCACAGCCTGGCTTAGGACATGCTCCATTTCTGAAGCTTTTGTCACTATGAAAGAGCTCTAGCTCCTATTTTATCTGATGTGTCCAATCCCTTCCCGAGAAGTTCTCAGCAGCTGCTCCTGTCCGTCCTCCCCAGGCTTCTGCTGCCCTGGGCGTGGTCCTCCAGGTGGCACTCACTCCCCGTGTTGCAATTCTCCTCTTGGCACGGCTTAACCCTCTAACAGGCAGTGAGCTCTTTGAGAACAGGACGGTGTCTTAGTCATCTCTGTAGAGCTAGTCCCTAGCTCCAAGGGCCAGGTACAGAGTATGCAGCCAAAGACGTCGGAAAGAGTGATGTTTACAATAATTCAAACAAACATGGCATGGTTTTTTGTAGCTGTTACATTGGCTAAGCAGGGGCTCTGTTCTTTCCACTGTTTGACTTCGTATAGAATAAAGAACAGAAGAGCTCAGTCCCACCCTAGAGGTTCACAGAAGATGAGGAAGCCAAGGAGAGTAAGCTAGACGCTCGCCCTGTGAGCCAGACCTTCTGCCCAGAAGCCAGGCCCATCGCAGCATGGACACCCCAGCAATGCCCCAGCCAAACAGGAGAACAGGCCTTCTCCTTCAGCACGAGGAGAGTAGGTAGGATCTCAGGTGGAAGAGGGCGGCCCTTTCTCCTCCAGAAGTCTTGAACCATCATAGTCAATCCAATCTTTTTAAACCCAAAGGGCTCACATCCACCTAGAGATAACTTCTTAGATCTGAACTGATGAGAATAAGGCCTCAGTTCATAGAGATTCAACTTCAGAGCAACACGACCCCTAAACGTTCTCCTGTGCCATTCACCTCTCCTGTTCCTCTCCAGAAACACTGTTCTCATGACCAACACTTGAAGCTGTCCTCAATTTGGGCAAAAAAGAGATCTGAAGGATGATTGTTCGGTTATCTATCACCAGGTATCATAACAAATTACTCCATAACTCAGTGGCATAAAAAAAAGGCAACTACTTTATTATATTATATCTCGCAATTTTACCAGTCAAGAACTCGGGCAGGCTCACCTGACTATGTCTCCTGCTCCATATGGCGTCAACTGAAACCACTCAGAGGAATTCATCTGGTGGAGGGCTGGTCTGGAGGACCAAAAGGCTTCACTCCCATGTCTAGCACCCGGTGGGGATGGCTGGCAGGCTGGGCACAGCTGGACTGAAGAGTCTTGATGTAGCTCTCCTACACGATGGTCTTCAAGTAGTCAGACTTCTTGCATGGGGACTCAGAGCTCTCAGAGGGTTCAAAGAGCCGGGAAGTATAAGCTTGCAATTTTTTAAGGTATTTAATAGCATCACTTCCATCCTATTGGTCACGAATCCCACTCAGATTCAAAGGGTTGAGAGATAAACCCCACCTCTTGGTGTGAAGGACGCCAAAGAATTCAAAGACACCTCTAATCCTTCACATGGAAAAGGACTGTCATGCAAGCATGACTGACTTTTCCCCCCTGAATTATCTCAGTCTCTCTGATGTTTTCACATCCTGCCCACAGTCCCTACTTCAACCAAGCAAAGCAAAAACCATTTTCCTCGTGAACCCAAATATTCCCAGGTGTCGCTGGCCTCTGGGTAGCAATGGGATCATGTTGACTTTAATTTAGGATTTTGACTAGCATGCCGTCCTTACCTGTATGATTGCTGAATCTTCACCATTCGCCCTGAGTCTCCAAAGTTACTTCTGGGAGTTCCAAGGCGGTATCTCCAAGGGATTTCTGTTCAAGTTGGTTTGCTCGGGAATAAGTCCTCTCAGGTTGTTTACGGACCTCCTCACTCTTCATTGAGATCCTCAGCCTAAATAGATTAGATAGGAGAGAGAGAGAGAGAGAGAGAGATCACATGCCATATTTATTGATTTACTTCCTAGGATACTATAAGAACTGTCCAGTGTATCCAGTGCCTCTAACTCAAGCACAGTCAACAGTCCACTGACTTTCCTGACACCCATGCCCTCTTCTGTCCCATGACCTCTCCATCCAAAGGCACTACCCAAGAATCCCATTCTGAGAGAGCTGCTCACAATGCAGCCACATCCTTCTACAGATTTCCTCACTGGAGAGATGCTCTGTGGACCCAGGGGCCTCTCCCTCTGCCCCATCCTATGTCGTTATGGTCAGGGCTCTCTCGCTCGTGTATCAGAGCCCAAACTGTCCAACTTCACCTGCCAGATGACTGCCCTCAGCGCCCTGAGTCTGTACAGGCCTGCCTCTGACCAGATGAGTCAGGCAGCTCAAACTCTTTGAGACTTTGTCTCCCACCTGGAAGGCTGGCCGTTTTTGTCCACTTGGGGAGGATGCATTTTGGTGGGTGGTACAACATTGCAGCTAAGGGCATAGTTCGGAGTCAGGAACATCTGGGTTTGAATCACAACTCTTCCACTCACCCCCAGAAAGGTTTTTTTTAACCTCCAAGCCTCAATTTCCACATCTGTGAGGTGAAGATAATGATATCTATCTCACAGGTAGACTGCAATAATTAATAAAACAAAATTAATATAGAATCTGGCCTCTCCAAAAAAGTGCTCAAAAATAGTAGCTATTGAGAAGTTGGGGGTGGCGGTGGTGGTGGTTTCATCAGACCAATTTACCCAGTTCTGACCCTGAGTCCTCTGCTGTGTCCTGAGTCTAGCACCACCCATGACTCTATATCCTATAGTTTCTCATGCTCCACTCAGTTCTATTGGCTCTCACAGTGATCTGTATGCCAGCCTTTACCCACTCTGCCGTCCATCCACTAATTCATTCACACAACAAATGTCTGTGGAGTCACTGTCACAAGCTGAGCATCGCGCTGGGGGCTAGGGATACAGGAGTGATTTGGCCACTGTGCTAATGGACCTTCCACCAGCACTAGCTCATTTCATGTTCTGAATGAGGTGAGAGCTGACTCGACTCACCAAGATCACAGCCGGAAGGTCACTTCCACTCTCTCCGGGCCTTTAATTCAGCTCCACTCTGCTTATGGCATCCCAGCTCCATACCCAGTCTGGCTCCCAGCACCCCTCCTCGGTTATGCCCTTACGCTCCCCTGCTCCCTCCTCTACCAGCTTCCCTGGGCGGAGACCCCACCAGACCAAGCCCAGGGGACCAGGGTTTGCCTCAGCCAACCCAGCCAGCACCCTGGACCCAACAGCACACTTCCTCAAACTTAGAGCTACAAAATCATAAGAGCTCCTATTCGTTAGGTACCTCCTGAGGCCTCTGCATACATTCTTTCATTTACTCCTGCCAGCAAGTATATGTGTTAGAAGCCTTCATCTCCACCTTATAGCCGAGGGCACTGAGAAGAGTGACAGGAACTTGTCCAAGTCAGCTGGGAAGTCCTGGAGGCAGGATTCAAACGTAGGTCTGTGTAAGAATGGAAGAGGAGCAACCAGACATGGCCAAAGCCACACAGACAGTTGATGGACGTTTCTCCAACATTTGAGGAGTTCTTTATCCTTTGGATTATTTTCATTTACATGAGTCTCTCTGTGGTGGGCATGGCAACTAACTAATAGGAAAGTAGATATGTAAAGAACGGAGCAGACATGTGGGGAACGGTCCTGAGCGGGGGACCAGCAGGGCATTTCCCATTGCCCCCTCCTCCAGGTGGGACCTGGTGGAACTGCACTTTCTTTCCAAACCCCATCATCCTAGAGCATTTCAGTGGTCTCTGCTTCCTACAACCGAGCTCCCTAAGTCCATCGCCCACAAGATGAGGGCCTGTCCTCTTTCCTCGCTATCCGCCCAGGGCGTGGTCCTGTGCAGGGCACAGCGTGGGGACCCAAACAGGACGACTGGGTACACAGCAGCAGCCTTTTAACAGTTTTTAAATAAAAGCTGGGTTTTTGTTCTTTTTTTTCCCCACATTTGTTTTGAAGGAACAAAATGTCCTAGTCTATTCCACATGGAATAGATTCTCCTTCAGCACCATTTGCAAAAGTGTTCTAAAACTGAAAATTGTTGTGGGCTAAAATTGTCTGCCTCTCTTGCATTTTTTATTCTGTCTCAGAATAATGCTGTGATGAAGAAAGAACAGATGTTTGACACAGGTAGAGCCTGCTTTTACCAACACAACATACAGAATCATCAAACCATTTTCATCCATCACAACAAAATCACAGGTGTAAAAACCAGTTTGTTCTCACAAAGGTGAGAACCATGAGGCAGGACAGCAGGGGTTTTGGGGTCAGAATGATCAGCCTGTCAGTCTCCGCTCTGCACTTACCAGCTCTGTGAACTGGAACATCTAGCTTAATGTCTCTGAGCCTCAGTTTTAACATCTGTAAAATGGGAACAAAAATGAAGAGAGTAAGTTTTCCAGTTAGGTTGAACAATAAAGTGTAGATAAAATATCTAGCATAGTAAATAATAAATCATTCAAGTGGTTTATTCTCAGCAAAGCCAGCGTTAGAAATAGCCCAGAGGGCCTGAGATGAACTCTATCTTGCTCTCTCTAAATTATCTACTGGAAGTCCCTCACGCTTCTTCAGTTCTGTTTCCTTAAGGCGAAAGGCAGCTTCCAGGCTCACGGAAGCAGTGTGCCCTCCATCTTCCAGCGCTCGTCACAAGACGAGCTGATTTACATTCTGACACACAGGGGAGGAACTCCTTATGGAGGTGTCGTGCCCCTCAACCCTTGCCACTCGTCCTTCCCCCCTTTCTCTCACCCTTTTCAGAGGTCTGAGAAGTTGGTTCATTCACGGTGAAGATAAAATTGCAGAACATTTAGACAGTGTGCAACAGAACAAATCATGCTCAAGTACTATAAACCACTTTAAAACTATCCATTATGTAAAAACCTATGGATTTGCTCACTGTGAAGGTTAATTTTGTGTGTCAATTTGACTGGGATACAGGGTGCCTAGATATTTGATCAAGCATTATTCTATTTCTGAGAGGGTGTTTTTGGATGAAATTAACTCTTAAATCAGAAGAGTGAGTAAAGCAGATTGCTCTTCCTAGCGTGGGTGGGTCTCATCCAATCAGTTGAAGGCTTGAAGAAAACAAAAAATCAGAGCAAAGAAACTCCTGCCTGATGGCTTTTGAGCTGGGACTTCATTTTTTTCCTGCCTTCAGACTCAAACTGAAATGGAAACTCAGCCCCTCCTAGGTCTCAAGTCTTTCAGTCTTCAGACTGGGACTAAATCATCAGCTTTCCTGTTGATTCTGTTTCTCCAGAGAATTCTAACTAATACAGTTACTAGACATTGTTCTTGTCTATTCATTAAAGTAGGTATCAGAGTAACTTATAGGCAATATTGGTCACACAGCAAGAAGCAGAGAAGATCAACTGTAGGGCTTTTTAACGCGATGTGCGTGGTCAGGGTTTCTCCCTCTTCAGTCCGCCCTTTGTCCCTAATTGGTCAGACTAACCATGTTTGCCTGCCGATATTACAGCTGAGGAAGACAAGAGGACCAGCTGGCTCTCCCCTACAGCAGCACACCTAATGGTAGAAAAGAGTAGATGTCCTCAAACTACCCATCGGCTGGCCACCCTCTGAGGAGACATCAAAAAGGACAACCTTGAAAATCGGCTCGCTTTCAGCCTGGGAAGGACTCTGGCCAGTCCTGCGTGCTTTGGATTAAGGATGGCTCACCAGCAGGTGATAACAAAAGGATATGCCAGCCAGTGAGAAACTGATGAAGGCAAGGAGAGAAGTTGTACCATATTAAAGCCGGTGTGCCATTGGCACAGGTAACACCAGTCCCCTTTAGCTTTTCTTTCATTCAGTCACGCCTTCATTTACTCACACAACAAATATACACTGAGCCCCCACTCATCCAAAGCTCCTGCGGCAGGGGCTCAAGGTACTAACCCTGGTTGACTAGGTTGCCCTAGAGTCTGAGAAACAAAACACAGAGAGGGGAAATCCTTGAGAACGGGCAGCACGTGCCCAAGAGCAACGAGTGAGTCAAGTGCAAGGGAGCCGAGAGGAGAAAGAACGTGCTCAGGGGAGATGTCAGCAGGGTGAGCCACACGACATAAGTGGGGTCCTGGAGGCTGTCCCCGGTCTGTGCGGAAGGAGAGGTGGGCTGAGCAGGTAGAGGAGGACTAGGAAAAGTTCACTCCGGGGAGGACGTGGGCGGAGAGGTTCTCTCATTGGAGCTGCAGAAGGCAGTCAGGCCATGTTGGAGCCAAAGGGGAAAGAGCCAGAGTTTGAAGTGGATACTAGACTCCACAGGGACAATGGATGTTTGAGTACGTCCTAGGAGCTGCGCTTTAGAAAAGTCAATCTGACAGGGGAAATTTATCCTAATTTACTATTTTTCTGGATTTCTTTTTATATTATTTCTTTCTGTTTCTCTGTAAAGGCCCAGATGTTGAACAGGAAAAACCTTTAAAAGTGGAGAAAAGGAGACAAAAGACACTTACTTCCTTTCCAATGGTAGTCTTAAGTATATGTTTGTCTCTCTCCCACTGGATGGAAAATTTCTTGAGACCAGTGGCCAGGGCTTACTGATGACCCCGCAGGCTCTCCGCACTGTCCTCAACACACTGCCGAGCTGTCTGCAGTGGGGACCTGCAGTGTCTGTAGTCTTCCCTCAATGTTTCCTACAGAAGAAAGGATGGCCTTGAGGTCCCATAGGATGTTAGAGTGGGAAGAAAGTGCTTCCAACCTTACAGAGGTGGAAACTGAGAGGGGATGTGAGCAGGACCCAGCAACGAGTCCGTGACAGATTCAAGACAAGAATCCAGACTGGTTAACTCCTGCTCAAGTATTCTTCTCATCCCAGAAACTGACTGGGATAGGAGAGGCACTGTCTGGGTTCAGGCCAACAGACAGGCCCACACTGTGGACATGGCTGCATCAGCTAAGCTGAGTTCACACGGCCAGTGCCAGGCAAGCACAGAGCAAAGGTGTCCACCTGCCGCGACCTTGTCCCTGCGGCCTCCTGTCTGGTTTGAACGGGGAGACTAACCCCACGGTAAGAAGACCCACTGCATCCTCCCCAAATGTTTTACGCTACTGGAAGGCTTGGTCTCACTACATCAGGTTACAAATGACTTTGTAGTGCTTCATGAATTTTAGAAGTTTTCAAGGTCAAAGAAATGTAACTGCTTTTTAATATACACCGGAAGTAACTATTTTAAAATTCCTCATTATCCCAGAATCACAAAATACGAGAGTTGGGAGAGATTGTGGACCCTCTCTACCCCAATTCCTCATTTCACATATGGGGAAGCTGAGACCTGGGGGGCGGAGACCTGAGACTTGCCCAGACTGGTGTGTAGAGCGCTGGTTTAGAGCTGGGTCCACAGCTCAGAGACCCATGGGACAGACAAGAAATGGAATAAGCACTGTTGGGGTGCAGGGAGGGAGGGGTGAACACAGAGAGAGGAGGCTGCAGCGGGTGCACTGACCGTAGCCCACACACAGCGCCAGCAGTTGTTGCTATGAGGACACGCAGGCTCAGTGTTGCCAGGAATTCTTTTTTTTTTTCAAAAGAAACTAAAAATCAGATTTTTATGTGAAATCACTACCTTTTCAAAGGTCATCAACTGAGTCAAAATTTTTAAACATTCCAACAGGCCGAAAACATGTGTCCGTGGGCAGGAGATGGCAGGCAGGCCTCCGACCTGTGACCTCTGGCCCCAATGATGGAGGCTCAGCATGCCAAGTCCAGGCCTCGGCCCCTCCTCTCACTGCCCTTTCCTACCTGTGCACCTGTCACTTTAAGCCTGTTTGAGAGGTGACATCACCATTTTCATCTTCTGGGAAGAGAAAAGTTGTGAGTCCCTAATTTCAGCTCTCTACCTGGAAGCCGAATCACCTAGATACAGGTAACTCTGACCTCTGTGGGTGAATCACTCGGCTCCATAAAGATTTCGCCAGCTCAGCTTGGCTTCCATCCATGTAAAGTATGCAATAACCTTCACATAGGACATTTGCATATGGACCACAACGGAATGTGACGGGCTGATCCCAGCATCCGTGCACGGCCAGGTGTTTCCAATGGAACAACTGCAGACAGTCATCTGACTGGAGCGAGCTGTAAAAACCCAAAGAGAAATGGAGGGAACATCCTTTTACATTTACCCCCAAACCTCCCAGTTGAAAATTAACAAGACATCTTTGAAATTATGCTCCAAACAGAAAAGTAATTAAAACAGGAAAACACGGCCTCGTCTCACTATGTTTCCAGCATTGGAGGACACCCACCTGAGGCTGGAAAACCCCTCTGGGTAGGGAACTGAGGTGCCTGACACGCAGATGCACATTGACATTGATGTTTACACTGACAAAATCCCCACTCCTTATTTGGAAAAGCCACAGGAAGCAAAAAGGCTTTTGTGTGGGAGCTCTGGAGCAGTGGATAAAAGGTATCCCAAACGGTTTTCACAGTGCTGCACAGGACGCCCTCACTCACATAGCGCCCAGCTAAGTCCATTAGAGGCCCTGAGAGCTGAAAAAGATTCCAAACCCCGCTCCCCATCCTCACCCACACTGTAATTCAAAACACACTCCAAACCCTAGCACAAATAAAACTTAAGCTGTGATAAAGTCTAAATAGCCTTTTCCTAGATTTCTATGGTTGAAAGATTCTGGATAAGTCCATGAAATCAGAACTTTCTTCATTTTTGGGGGGCCCCTGTTTTGGTGTCCTATGCCTGGGTCCAGGCTGTCTGTTGGGCCATAGAACATCAGCTTTGCAGAAACAAGGACTCAGGGAGGAGAATAAGCCTGGGCCGCCTTGTGACAGGGACACATGCCATAAGAGCTCCCTAAGAGGCCATCTGGTTCAATGACCCGCACCTTCTTTAGAAATGGGGACACCGAGGCCTTTGTCACGGTAGCAAGATGTGAACTTGATCCCACAAAATTTTGAATGCACCACATACTGCTTCTCTGTTGAATTGCCTGTCAGAAAATGCTCACCTAGCCCTGATTTTTAAGATTACCAAGTAAAGTACATTTTCAATGTTTCCCGTAGGAACTTCTTGCATAGCTGGCGGCAAGTCAATTCACATACATTTCAAAAAACTTACCTAAGATGGTTTCAGGAGCCCAGCATGATAAATTATGCACCCTTGGCAAAGTAAGGAAATTGCACGTTCTAATTAATTAGGTAGGCAAAACACAATGAGTACTGGACCTGAAACAAAGGAAGAGACCTAGAGAGTTGGGAGCAAAGATTCACAATTTAGTTCCCCAAGAAATGAATTAACTGCTTTTGCTTTTTATCCCCCCTATTTCATTCTGCAAACATGTTACAAGTCTTTGTTTTGCTCTGGCCTTTAAGCTGTGTCTTTGAAGTTCCCTGTTTTTGCAGCCACGTCCTTCCCTGGCCGGGCTCAGTGCTCCCGGTCTGTGAACGCAGTCGGAACTTCCTCCGATGTATCCAATTCACGGATAATTAGTCTGAACTGAAAACATAATCTGCTCAGGGTAATTGACTCTATATGAAGTCAGCTTTAAAAAAAAATAGGAAAAAAGTCTACTTCAGGCTTCACGGCTTTGCATCTGACGTGATTATTTCTTAAGAGTCACATTGAAATCATAGGACGTCTAATCCCTTTTAGATCCAGTGAGTCACGACGGGTAATTCTGATGGCGGAGGAAGAAGCAAGATGGATTCCATGGCCACAGCACTGTATTTTTACCCAAAGTGCCGAATTTAAATGGAATTATTCTAAAATGTTCCTGGGGGTTAAAGTTACTGAGACACAGCAAAGTGTTCATCCCCGGCACCGGGGACATTCAAGGCCCTCCATGAGCTGGGCCACCAGCTCCACAACCTCAATTACTGCCAGCAATCAAGGAAATTAAACTGAAATAAGAAGGCACTCTTGTATTTCTGCCTAGAAAATTTTGGCAAACCTATTCAAGATATACTTCATATGTACCTGTTTGTTGTTAACGCCATCAAGTCGATTCCGACTTCTAGCGCCCCTGTGTACAGCAGAGCGGAACCCTGTCCGGTCTTTCTGCGCCATCCTCTCACCTTCAGACGGTGCTCTGCTGCTGTTCATAGGGTTTTCATGCCCAACTTTTTCAGACGTGAGTGGCCAGTTCCTTCTTCCAAGTCGGTCTTAGTCTGGAAGCTCCACTGAAATCTGTCCAACAGGGGTCACCCTGCTGGTATTTGAAATCCCAGTGGCATCACAGCAACACACAGTCACCACAGTATGACAAGCGACAGATGGGTGATGTAGTTCCCTGACCGGAAAGGATCCCAGGCCATGGCGTTGAGAGCACCGAATCTTAACCACCAGACCACCAGGGCTGGCTGTATGTTCCTAAATGAAGGATAAACTGGTACAAACTTTCTCGAAAGCTAGTTGGCAATATGTTTAAACGCCATGACCCAGTAATTTCACTTGCAGAGTTGACTCTAGGAGACTAATCAGCAGATTAATCTAGGAGATGATACTGACAAAGATTTTCTACGAGGAAGTTCATCACAGTGTTATTTACACAATGAAAAACTTGAAAAACATTAAATGTCCAATGTTATAGAATTGGTTAAATAAATTGTGTTACCACCAAAGGTTAAATATTATTAAATCATTTTAAACGGTGTTTCCCAGGGATTAGAGGGTGAGAGAAATAGGGAGATGCTGGTCAAAGGGTAAAAAGCCCAGTTACACAGGATGAATAAGTTCCGGGATCTAACATACAGCACGGTGACTACAGTCAACAATGCTGTATTGTGTACCTGAACTTTGCCGAGCGAGCGAGTGGATCTTAAGTGTTCTCACCGCCCCAACACACACCACACACACACACACAAATGGCAACTCTGTGAGGTGATGGAAATGCTAATAGCTCGATTGTGGTAATCATTTCACAACGTGTACATATATCAAAACATCACATGTACACCATAAATATATACAACTTTTATTTGTCAATTATACCTCCATAAAGCTGGAAAAAAATAAAAATAAAAATAAATAAAATGGTGTTTAAAACAATAATTAGAGATATGTGGGAAATGCTCATCATATGAGTAGTCAAACCTGGCTTTTTTTAAGTATAGAGAAAGACCATTTTCCCAATTTATTACAGTGAAAATGTATTGTTCTTATAATACAAAATATTTTTTAAAAAATGGATGATTCTCATAATACTTTATTAATGTAAAGTGTTATTTAATTATAATGGCTTTTTAAAAAATAGTAAGCCAGCTTCTTGCTACTAAATTAAGAGACTCAGTAAGTGATTGTAATTTTTAATAATAGTTCCAGAAAGATATACAATCTATGGATCCTTCCTTTCCAGCCAAACTGAAAAATCAGTTTCATATTTGATGAATCTCATTTTAAAACATACAAAGGAAGCTGCTATAAAGTAAGGCCCATAAAATAGTCATTTGCCTGGACCTCCCATTCACGTCCAGTCCGGCCCTCGTTGGCTATTAAGGTAACTGTTTGGAAAGAACATATTCCCCTCTCTGGTCAAAATGCATCTTCTCCTCCAGCTGCCTCGTAATGAGAAATCATAATCTTCTTTTTATGACATCACCATAAAAGACATCAATAGAACAAAAAAATACATTGCTCCTGGTAATAATAGTGTTTGTTATGGAAATTGTAAAGTGTTCCCATACAGGTGCGATCCCCTTTAATTAAGCCTTGTCAAAGAATACGTTTGCAAAACATCTAAGTCAGATATTGCAGAGCCATGAACTTCCTGTCTTGGAAAAAAAAAAAATGCACCTCAGGGATGAAGCCTGGGGCTGAATCAATTTTCTTATTAAGAGTCTGCATGGCTCAGGACGTTTGTAATGGAAGCTAAGCCAAGCATCTCACAGCCTGGCAGTCAAGGAATAAGAGCTTTTTGATCTTAGAATTTGGGGACTATTGGGCCCAAAGACTGTGCCAAGCTCCCTTCAGCCAGCCAAACCCTTCCGTGTCCAAGGTTCTGAAATGCTCCCATCGGCTCTCTCCGCAGTGCTCTCCTCCAGAACGGACACTAATCGAAGCAGAGAGAAGGAACATGAGAGCCCATGGACTCCCATCACAGACTCCAGGTCCCAGAAAGGTTCCAGAAGGAGTGGAACAAGGCGATGGTGGACCTGGCCAATTTCTAAGGAAGAAACCATAATTTTCTTTTTATATTATCTAATCCTTTTATTTAAATTCCTTCTCAAAAATTATAAAAGTAATGTGTGCCTATAATTTTTAAAAATTACTAAAATCCACAGTAAAAAATAATCTTTCCTACAGCCTCTGCGGCTCACCCTCCATAAGGCGAGCAATGGAGACAGCCTGGCGTGCACCCGTTCATACTCACCTCCAGGCTCATAGTCTGACATAGGAGGTGTCAGTATTTGTTTTGATTAAAACAAGGGCATTTCATGCACATTACTCTGCCCTTTGTTTTTCTCACTTTGCCCTCCAGGTCAATAGCTACAGATCTAGGAAAATGGCATTTCAGCCATTCAGCTCTGATCTCCAGAGTGCTCACTCCATACTAGGGGCACACAGAGGTAAGCTGCAAAAAGGAACTTGATGGGCCCCCCTCCGTGAAGGAGTGCGCAGTCTACCGGAGGACAGACAGACATATCCCCAAGAATGCCCCACAGGAGGGTGTGAAGCCAGCACCAAGGAAAAGCCAACGACGTCTGCCCCGAGAGAAGGGGTGAGGGAGGGCTCCCTAGACAGAGAATGAGTGAGCCAGGTCCAGGAGGATGAATGGATCTCATTCTATGGACAAGGATAAGAAGGGCATTCCAGGACAGGAACAGCATGTACAGAGACATGGAGATAATGAAAAGCCTGGCGTGCCTAGAGCTCGGGTTTTTGATGGGGAGTCAGGGACAGTGACGGAGATGATAACAGATATTTAAGTTGCAGTCAGCCTGGGAAGGGCCTTTTTTTAGCAGACCAAGTTGTTCACTTTTTATACTGTGGGTAATGGGGAGCCACTGAAGGTTCAGAGCAAGGAATGGGCCGTTGTCAGATTCAGCCAATGAGAGACACTGGTGCAGGAGTGGAAAGCAGGAAGAGGGAGGACCCGGGGTATTTCCCCCGCTCTCTCTGCTTCCTGTGGCATCTCTGGATGTGACTGCATCTCCTCTGAGGCCCCAGCGGCGACGTGGCATTTCTAGACCTGCTTTAGCTCCCACCCTCGGTCTGGGCTCTAGACAGTGGTAACAGCACCTCCTCCCACTGCTCGCCCAGCCAGAGAGGCGGATTTCCGCTGAGGCTGAGTTCTGGGCTGTCCCCTCAATCCCCTGCTGGGCTTCTGGGTTCTTCCCTCCCCTGTGTAACCAATTCCCTGTTGGCAATTCTTTCTCTTGACATACTAAGAGCAGTTTCCATTTTCTGCTGGATCCTGACCGACACACAGTGCTTCCATTTCATCAGGATATTATGAGGCCATTAAAGTTGTTTTACAAAGGGTTTTAGTAAAGTGAAGAAATGTTCATGCTGTAACATGAAAAAAAACCCCAGCAAAATGCAGAACTGTCTACAATATTACTTCACCCGTGTTTTCAAAATGAGATTTTTTTTAAAAAGACCACAAAGACACTGTTAAAATGTTTATAGTTGTCTCTAGTTTGGAGAGTAGAATTTTTTTTTCTCTTAACTTTTCTGTATGTTCCTAATTTTCTACAATGAGCATATTTCAAAGTTTACTTTTTCAGGCCGTCATCTCCTGACCAGAGTCTGACTGGGAACCAGGCACGCAGCCCCTGCCCAGTAGCTTCTCCAGCTGTCCGTGAACAGGATCGAAGGAGCCACAGCCCTGTTCCCGACCCTGCCCTGTCCTCTCTGCCACTGCCTCCCCCTACTCCCAGAGGCACGGGGTGAGGTGGACCTTGCCTGTGCACATTAACACCCCTCCTACTCCCCTGATGAACGTGGCCTGTTGTCCAGCCGGTGGCCATATGGTCACCTCCCCCCAGGCCCTGACATGGGAGTTTAATCTTCCCTTGAAAGCTTGGCGTTACCACGGGGTTGGTTCTTCCACCTGACCGCTGATCTCCATGCCCACCGCCGTCAGAAGATCACAGTGGCTGACAGTGTCTTTGAGACCTTGTGGGAGAATGCTGATGTCTGTTCTGGAGGGAAAGCGGGGAATGACTGCTGGGCCTCCCTAGCCCTGAGCCGCCCGCCCTGGCTCAGCACGAGCACCTGCCACCATGGGAAGCGCTGCTTACACCTCCCACTAGAAGCATCTCAAGTGTGCCTTCAGGCACCAGGTCAGGATGTCAAGAGGCCTATGGAGACACCGAGCTTGTGGCCTATTCTTTAGATCTATCAGTTCTGTGGACCCAGACATTCCTGAGAGCCTTTGTTTAAAAAACAACAGCTCAGCTCAGACACACAAGCCTGATGGCTGCCCTTAACCCAAAGGTTTTCCAAGCCCCACGTTCAATACTTTGCTTTTTCAACATCAACTTGCCCTTTAAAACAAGACACAATATTGCTTCCCCATTTACCAGCTGATCAAATTGAGACAAAGACAAATTAGGCAATTAACATCCTTACCAACGCGAGTCTCTGGGCCACAGCTGACAACCAGACCCAGTCTCTGGGGCTCCCAATGCCATCATTAATGGTCCTCATTGAAGCCATTCCAGTGGCTGCAGAAAAGCTCTCTGCAAAACAACCAAAAGACGACAACACAGAGCAAGACCTTGGTGGTGCCGGATCCTCAGAAACAGTCCTTGATTGCCTAAGCTCTATCTCCTAAGAGCCTCCCAGTGCTTCGTGAACACCCTCCAACTCTCCTTGCAGAATCCCCAGGGTCTGAGTCCAAGGACTGCCTGCCACCCACCCACAGACAGGAAGATTCCATGTCACCGGGCACCTGTGACACTCGGGAGCAGTCAACAGAGCGAGGCAGGTGCAGAGAAGGGGCTGTGTTTGCATCGGTGGGTCTGTGGGTCCATCTGAGGGTTTATCCCCTGAGCTCTCTGTCCTGGTTCTTGTAGGTGATCAGCCACTTCACCCACAATAAAAACTTGTTGTTTGTGACCTACCTAGTATCTATTTACTACCATCCCAATACGGCAGAAACCAACACAGTTATCTTCATCGAGAGTGAGACATGGGAGAAAGAGGTGGAAGGAGGAAAAGAATTTCCAGACGCTATTATAAAGATACTCCATATAGCCTAAACACACATACATTTGGCTTTAAACGTGCAAAGCATCCACAATATGGGATTTTTTTAAATTTCTCATTCTTCCCGCAACGATAACATGGCTAAAATTACACACAGCTATACTGTGGCAATATGGCAATAAATTAAATTGCATTCTCTGTCAGAAATAAATTTGGAACACACGCAAAAAATTTGTGTGGGAAAGTTTGGGGTAAATGACTATTAGAACACATTATGTAGTATAAATGTTTTGCCAGGCAGTTAGAGTAAAGTGCAGATGTTTCCAACACGTGCCCTTCTATGGATTTGGATATGAAGTGTTTTATTCCAGTGCCTCACACAGTTGTGCAGGTTGTGCACTGCATGCTCCAGAAGGCATCATGCACATTGCAGTCTATGTGGCGTGTGCCCCTGACACTGTGCAGTGCACATTCTGGGGGCCCTGACGTAGTACCTGGAATGACACTTACAGAACTACTTTATATGCGTGGGGAAAGGAAAGTTGTATTGGAGAAGATACAGTCTCAACAATTAATTCTGTAATAGCAACTGTGTTTTACAGGAATGCTGTAGAAACATAACCAGTAGAATTGAAAAAAGATTCAATTCAAGAGTGAGTTACAGAAATAGCATCATGCATGAAATTCATTCACGGTGTCATTATGGCCAGGCTATTGCAGCAAAGAAATATCAGTAGAGGTGCACCTAGTGTGTGACATGGGATATGGAATATATAATCACATTAATGTGATTACATACAAGGGGAAAGGAATATTTGAATAGTTGAATTTTCACAAAACTTCATAATGATATAAGGTATGACCATGAACTTTTGTAATACACAACGTACTTGAAATACTTACTAAACTAGAAGATGGGTTATGCATTTTTCCTTTACAAAGAGACAGGGTATCAAATTTAGTGACCTTTTCTGTGATGATAAGTGGCCCTCGACAGTGTGCCACAGGTATTCTTTTTAAATAAACACATTTAATCTGACCCTTCAAGGTAAACAGTGAGTGATGAAGTAACTGCTTTTCTGAAGAAATTCGGTTGTAGAAGAGCATTTTTAAAACATTTCTATCACTGTGTGTGATTTTCTGGCCAAGATACTTGGTTATCATCTATAATAGTGTTCACATATGCACACTTAAACACAAGTCTCTAGCCTGCTTATAATCTTCCAAATGAAGTTTCAACGGGTTTGGACCCATTTGTTTAAAAATGAAATATCTTCCAATTAGTTTGCAAGAATAACTGCCTGACATCAGGAAGACGGGTAGCCCAATTTCAACAAAAACCTTTGCATAATTGGTAGATGGCATTGACAAATGAGAATCACAATTTAGTAAACACAGCCACCAATGCCTTTCTTCCATTTGGATCGACACGTCCTTGTGAGGAATCCTTTTCAGTCCTGACAGCCATTAAAACTGAAACTTAGAACTTTTAAAAACTGAACTTAGAACTTCGATATCTTGCTGTATCATCTAGTGTTAAAGTTTCAAAAATAATGAGCATACCCAATCTCAATCTTACTTTAAAAAAGATTTTGTAATACAATTTAGAATATTGTCTATGTCATATTTACCACAAACCTTTAAATTTTCTATTTTCATATATATTACATAAGATAATACATATATAAATTACTTACATATTTAAATTTATATATAATGATTCATATGTAAATTATAGTATAGTCATGTGCTGCATAACAAAGTTTTGGTCAACAACAGACCGCATACACCACTGTGGTCCCATAAGATTAATACCATGTCATTTAACGACAGAGATACATTCTGAGATGCACATTGTTAGGCGATTTTGTTGTTGCGTGAACATCGTAGAGCATAAGTACACAAATCTAGATGGTATAGCCTGCTGTACCATCTAGGCTGTAAGATACTAAGCTTATGGGACCACCATCATTTATGCGGTCTGTCGCTGACTGAAACATTGTCATGTGGTGTGTGACTATGTAGTAATATATAAGTATATATAAATTAATAATACATATAGAGCATAGTAATACATATAGTAAAAAAAAAAAAAAAGGTTAAGATTTTCATCCCATCTGAGTTTGGGATGGGACCAGGGCAGGTATGGGTTTTTGAAGGGGTGACGTTTGAGTTGAGCCTCAAATCATGACTGCAAGTAAATCGTGGATGGAGAAACACAGATTTCTTCATCCAATCTTAATATTGATTCAAATCAGGTGGGGTGGGCTTAGAGAAAAGGGCTTAGAGATTGTCCTTTTTACAGCAGGCAGACTCCTTGTAGAAACTCATCTCCCTGTAAGATGATAGAGGGTGGAGGTAAAATTAGGTTCAAGAAGAGTGAACCCAAGTCTTTGTGACTAATCAGATGGGTGCTGAGTATACAATCCGTCTCTAAGAGTGGAGATTGTTGAGGCATCCTCCAGCCCTCCCAGGGGATGCCTCTCTGTGGCTTTGAGGCCACCTCATGCTCTTACAAGGTGAAACGATCTGCCCTTCAAGACCAAGCTCAAATGTCCCTTCCACAGGAGGAGGTGAGTTCTGCTTCCCCTTAACCACCTCGATCAGCAGCACATGTACGTCCTAACCGCAGTTAGGGCAATTCTTAAGGGGGAGGGTCACAGGTGTTTTGAGGGCCATTACCCAAGGTGACAAGAAGTAAAAACCCAGAATCATGAGAGAAGACTCAAGTTCAAAACTGAAATGGCAAAATAATGAACATCAAGCGCGGGAGGAGCTAGGAGAACAAGTGGTGACGGGAGTGGTCTGGACTTCTACAGGAAGGTGGTGAGGTGGGAGGAGCTGGTCCAGGCAAGTCGTTCAGGACAGCATCCCCAAACAGTAGACACTCTCCTCCTGCTGGTGTGCTCCCATCCCTATTACTCAAAGCTTGAGGGATGGGGGAATCAAGTGGTATTCATACATTCATTCAACAATATTTAAGAAGTGTCAGGTGCTGAGCCATGCTGGGCAGTTTCTACCTGATAATGCAGTTGTTTCTGCTCTTGCCTGAATTCCCCTAGCCAACAGTGAGATCTTATAGGGCAGACCTCTTATTCAGATTTGCAACTCTGTGGTGTCCAGAGTATAGACTCTCACATGTTTAATGAAGAGAGAGAGGATCTGTGAGTCCATTATAAAGCCCATGGATTTGAAATGATCTTCCACTGCTCTTACCACAAGCTCTTTCCAACATTCAAGAATAAGTTGGTTTGATTAGGGGCTGTAACTACCCAAGGATAGCTCTCTGCTCCCTCCCTCCCACATGACTAATTTTTGTCTTCACATCAGACTAATTTGGAATACTCAGAAAGAGGAAAAGAATAACGCAGTGACCAGCTTCAAAGTGTCTTCCTTGTATCTACCTTTCTCTGGCCCTCTGCTCGACCAGAAAATTCATGGGCCTTGAACCAAAACCCAGTCAGCCTACTTGGGGAAGGGGTCCTGTTTGTCAAAGTTTATAGCTTTTGGAGGGTTGCAAGTGGAACACTGAGAGGAAGGAAGGAAGAAAGGAAAGGAGGAAGGAAGGAAGAGTGGAAGGAAGGAAGGGGAGAAGGAAGGAAGGAAAGAAGAGGGGAAAGAAGGAAGGGAGGGAGGGAGAGAGGGAGGGATGTAGGGAGGGAGGGCTGCCAGTCAGCCAGTCAAGAGAATCACCCTGATCATCAGTGAGGAGGAAGCAAATTAGTCTCCTATGTGACTGCTCCCAACACAGCCAGCACTTAAGCCTCCCTCTGAACCTTCAGTCCTGTTGACCATAAATCCACAATGTCCTCCCTGTCTCCTCTCACATGTTGTAATGATTAATTTTTTGTGTAAACTTCACTGGGCCATGGGGTACCCAGATTAAACATTATTTGTGGGTGTGTCTATGAGGGTGTTTCTGGATGAGATTTAGATCAGTGGACACAGTAAAGCAGATTGCCCTCCCCAGTGCAGGTGGGCACCATCCAATACGTTGAGGGACGGAACAGAACAAAATGGGAGGGAGGAGGACTTGTTCCCCTCCTGTCTGCTGCTTGAGCTGGGACGTTGGTCTCCTCTTGCCCTTGGACTGGGGTTTATACCATCAGCTCTCCTGATTCTCAGGCCTTTCGATTAAAATTACACTTTTGGCTTTCCTGGATCTCCAGCTTGCTGACAGCAGATGGAAGGACTTCTCAGACTCCATAAACTCATGAGCCAATTCCTCATAATAAATAAATAAATATAAATACCTTATTGGTTCTGTTTCTCTGGAGAACCTTGACTAACACACATGTCAAGCTTTTTCTGAAAAACTTCACTGATGCCTCACCCTAAAAGTGAGGTCCACATTCAACATCATCATTATCACCTCAGGAACATCTTAAAATCCAGATTCCCAAACCTACTGATTCTCTGGCAGGTGGTTCTTACATACATTAAAGTTTGAGAAGTCTTATTCTAGTCATTCAAAAGGCATACATGAAGCACTTACTCTTTGCCCTACCCTGCCCTATCTTTTTCCTAAATGTCTTCACTTTGAACAATCTCCTTTTACCTTACCCCACTATAATATTGTAAGTTCCTTGGGAAGAAGGGCCATGTCTTACATTCCTCTGTATCATTGAGATGTCTAGCACAGAGAAATATTTTTTAAATATTTCAATAGATATTTTTAAGTTAAGTGAATAATCAAACTAATGTTTCTACATCTACAGAGAAGCTGTCCTTTCTCACCTGAGAGTTTTCTTTCAAGACTTTAGTACAGAGAGCCTGGCACAGGTCCCAGAACTGAAAGAAGCAGCTCAGATTTGGTCTTATCAGAGCAAGACGATCACCTCCATGATGTGCATAACTTACTTACATCATATAGCCAAAAGAAAAGCTGGCTGTTTTGAGGATCATATAAGTCTATTATTATCGAACTGATTAGCAACTCAAGATCTTAAATGTTTTTCTCCCATGCAGCATCTAAGCCATGCCTTTCCTATCTCCCTCACTGTGTACTTGTGGGAAACTGACTTCTAGAAGGAATGTAGGACTCATAATTATGCATTCTTTCAGGAAGTATTCTTTGTCCATCTAACCTGTACTCAGCACTCTTCTACACTCCAGAGATACAGGAATAAAAGGCAGTCTCTGCTTTCCAGGAACAAACAACGATACAGGATCGTTTATCTGCTACATTTTTTATTAGATCGAGGATGTCTCAGCATAGCAAAATCTTTTTGATACTATCCTGATTCAGTCATCCAATGTTTTTATGGTCCCTCCCAGCTTACTACCCTTAGAGGGTCAGAGAGTGTCTTCTATAGCTCCATCAAAGACATCATTTAAAAACTGTTACACAGTTCAGCACCAAGGACAGAACTCTCCAGAGCCTGGAAACAAAAATTCAGGTCCAGTTTAATGCAACATTCAGTAAGTCTCTTCCTTGTATCAAAAACTTTGCAAGGCACTAGGGGTTCAGAGACTAATCAGGCACAACCACAGTCTTCTAAGAACTCCCTGAATATAGCTGTGACAGAGACACAGCACACCTGTACAGCGTCATGTGATGATGACCACTGGCCATGTCCAGATCATTTCTCCCCTCATCCTCCAAGCTCTTTGGAGACTTGTCTGTCACATCTAAGTCATGCACATGGAAAAGGTAAGACTTGTTTGGAATAGAAGATGGCAAAATATTTCAGCAGTGACGATTGCCTTTTGCCTTGGGCTACATCCGTCCAAATTGAATTTACTCGAACGATGGGATGGCTATTACACCAGCACTCTTTCAGCTCTGTAATCTAATGAGATGGCTTTGGATACTATTAAAAGTTAAATCAGTCGATAAATGAAATATTAAAATCACCAGAGAATTGGCCCAATGTACAAAATATTAACACTGCAAGCTCTAAATCAAGTAGTGAACATGAATTTAGCTAAAGCCATTAAAACAAGACTGTGGACTCAGTCCTGCATTTTGGAGCTGTGCCTGAGGAGAGTTTTTCAAAAGCTCAGTTTTTCCTCTTGTTGGAGCCTTGGTGTGAGGGCGTTCCACAGTGCAGCCTCTCTTAGGACACTTGACTCTGGGAAGCCTCTGGAAACCCACAACCCTTAGGAAATGATGCATCAAATCAGAGCAATGAGACAAATACATCATCTATTAGTCATCTCACTCCCCTACTAGCCTATGACGTCCTTGAGGACAGAACTGGGGGTCACTCAGCTCTGTATGACCAACTCTCAGCACAGTGTCTGCCTCGGCCTAGGTGCTCAACAGATATTACACTCAATCTCCTTTTTGTGATTCCTTCTCTGTCTCTCTCTCTCTGTTTGTCTCTCTCTCTTTCTCTATCTATCTATCTCTCAGTCTCCCTCTTTTTCCTTCCCTCCCTTCCTTCTTTTTCTCTCTGTGTCCCTTAAGAGTTCCCTGTAAAAGTTGTATGCATTCTTTAAGGCCCAGTTTAAACCCCACCTCTTCTAAGAACCTTCTCCAATTACCACGTCAGAATCACTCCTCCACAATTAACCCCTCCTCCCACAGATTGATGTATGAGCATTTGCTGGACCATTTTTTCCAGTCCACTTTGAATTACAGTTACCTGTACAAACCTGTATCACTCTTTTTTTAGGTTCTCCCAGATTCAGACCCTGAGACCAGGATTCAAGTTCACATGGTTTATTTGACAGGTAGAGGGAATACTGGAATGGGGGCAAGCTACTGATACAGGAAAGTGAGGCAGTCAGTAAAAAGTACGATATTAAGCCAGGTAGTAGGAGGCGACTGGAGCTTCATCCCAAGGGAAAACTCTGAGAAATGATACATAACTCATCCCTCAGAACTATCCACCTAAGGGGCAAGGGAGCTTGGGTATTTATACAACAACTTCTAGAAGTACTTCTTTGAGGGCTGCTCCTACAGGCTCCCAGCATGTCCAACTTGCCACAGGCAGGGAAAGCATCCTTCTATAATTCCAGGGGGAAAAAATTTCAGGCATAGGGTATGCTACGTGCTCGCACACACACACACACACACACACAATGGATATGTTGAAGCACTAACCCCTCATATGACTTTATTTGGAGATAGAGCTTTGGAGGTAATTAAGGTTAAATGAGGTCGTAAGGATGAAGTCTTAATCTAATGGGATTGGTGGTCTTAAAAGGAGATAAAAAGAGAGATTTCTTTCTCCACAAAAGAAAGGCCATGTGAAGTCATGACTGTGAACTCTGTCCTGAATTTTGGAGCAGTACCTGCTCCATAGAAGGCAGCCATCTGCAAGCTAGAAAGAGAGCTCTTATGAGAAAAATGAACTGGCAGGAACCTTGATCTTGGACTTCCTAGCCTCCAGAAAGGTAAGAAAATACAATTCTGTTGTTTAAGCAACCCACTCCATAGTATTCTTTTATAGCAGCCCAAATGGACTAGACAGCTGTGGTGTACTGAAAGGTCACAGGAACAAGGGAAAGGCACTGAAAACATATTTTCTGTCCCACACATAGGACTGTGAGTCCAAGAGCAGGGAGCAGGCAATGCTGTTCTCCCTGAGCACCAAAGAGAGAAGGGAAGCAACACTCTTTAAGCACTTACTGCATGTCAGGGACCGTGTCAGACATTTTTTTAAATCTACTTTATTAAAGTGTCATTTACATACAATAAAATGCACACATTTTAACCGTACAGTTTGGTGAATTTTGACAAATGTGTACACCCATGTAACTACCGCTACAGTCAAGATCTGGAAACATTTCTATCAAGAAATGATTCCCTTGTGCCCTTGCCAGTCAATCCCTACCCCCTCCCCTGGCCCCAGGTTGCCATTGATTTGCTTTTTGTCACTATTAATTAGGTCTGTCTTTTTTGGAGTTTCACACGGAGTCACACAGTAGGCAGTCTTTTGTGTCTGGCTCCTTTCTCTCAGCATAATGCTTTTGAGAATCATCCATAATGATGCATGTACCAACAGTTCATTCTTTTTATTGCTGAGTAGAATTTCATTGTTTGAATATACCATAATTTGCTTATTCTTTTGCCCACTGGTGGACCTTTGGGTTGTTTCCAGTTGCAGCTATTATTAATAAGGCTGTTATCAATATTTGTATATAATTCTTTGTGTAACACATGTTTTTATTTCTCTTGGGAAGCTTCTGAGGAGTCAAATTGCTGGCTCATATAGTAAGAGTATGTTTAACTTTATACGAAATTGTATGCTAGGCATTTTTAATTTACCTCATTTAACTTTTTGACCACTCAACAATGAGGGTATAATCATTCTCACTTTTTGAGCACACTGAAGCTCACAGAAGATAAATGAATTATCTAAGCTCACAGAGCTTGTAAGGATGGATATAGAATACATACCCAAGTTTATCTAGCCAAAAATCTTCTGTGCTTTTGATGACATCATTTTGCTTTCCATTATTGACTCAGCAATGAGAACTTAATGTTGAACTCAAGAAAACAGATAAAGAGTTTCGTACATCCTTCTAATCTCTAAATTTACCTGGTCCAGGAAAAGTTGAATGACCAAGTTGGAGTGAGGCAACCCCAGAGAGAGGAAGTAAGGGTGGTTATGAAGGCAGTGAACTTGGCTGGGCTTGATATAGGACAAGCACAAAGATATTACTACTGACCACAAAAGCTATTGCAAGGGAAAGGATGAGCTTATATCTACCGGTGTGGAGTTCATAGTTCTGAAGTCCATAATTCATTGCCTACAGCCTGTCGGGCTGAAAATATAACCAATGAATAATGAGCAGGAAGGAGATAGTCATTCCTTTTCAGTCAACGTCTAAGAAAGGGTTTTTAAGTCAACATCCAGGCAGCCAAGTGAGGTTAGGGTAGAATATAATATCAACCCACACACTGACCAAGGTAATTCAATCAATGAAAACCTAGAAACTACCCCTCCACACGGGCTTCAGAATGCACAGACAGGAGAATCAATTCACAGGAACATGGAAATAAAGGAGCAGTTGGGGTTAAGTTCAAATCTTTAGAAGAATTGTTAAAGAAGGAATTGGCCTGTGCTGCAAATCTGTTAATGCTAAACATGTAAACTTCGGCTAATGTCCAGAAATAGAGACTATTAAAAACACATTAGGAGACTCATGTTTACATTTCTGTATTCAACTAAAAGCCTCTGCTAATATAAAATGAGGTCCCCTCTGTATATTACAGTCTTTAGTGCCTGTCAATAAGAGAGAATGTGCTTGAATTTCACAGAATTACCGTTCTTGAACAAGTGCAAAATAATCCTTGGGTTCATGGCCAGTGTATAGGTTAAAACAACAGCAACAACTGGGAGTCATACATTTTCGTTCTGACCCAGTCCCACTGCTGTATCCCATAACTACTCCGTGTCTCAGCCTTGCCACTGCTAACGGAGGATAACCATCTCTCTGCTACTTACCTCGTGGGACACTCTAATGAAGAACAATGTCCTAAAGTGCTTTGGAAATAAGAGGTGCTATGTTGATGTGAGGTTTTCTAAACACTTAAGTTGTTTAAATGTTAAATGCTTTTCTGTTTATGTTCATTGTTAAATGCATTTCTGGCAGTTGGAACACATGCTTTAAGACCTATTCCCTGCAAAAGGTCATTAAAATGACAGTAAAAGAATTTAAAAAGTGTAAATCCACAGAGACAAAGGGACTAGTAAAGGATACCATTGGAAATAAGAGAAATTAATTAATTTCTGAAGCTGGAGGAGAGGCTAAGGGAAGCTACACCCAAGGAGACTATAGAGACAAATATCTATGGGAAGCAATCTGGGAGCTCAGGACATGGAGGCCCCAGGCCCACTGAAGGCAGGTGAGAGGCATAAGGCTCAAGAAAAGGAAGGAAGGTGGAAGTCTACACAGAGAAGGAAGTTGCCACTGCCTCACTCTAAGAAGCCTTCCCTTCCAGACACTCATTCTCTGGATCAGATGCACAAACCCCAGTGGGGTGGTATGTAAGAGAATTTATTAGGGTATGGGAAGAAAACATTAGAACTTCTATTTGTAATTTTTCTTAAAAAAGAAATAAAAGCTCTACTAATTTTAATATACTAATTGGGAGTAGTGTCTCTTAAGTACTCATATATAAATGTACGAAGATGAACAGCAAGAAAAAGGGCAATGTTAGTCCAAAGAAACTGACAACCAGAGAAGTTACAACCTATTTGCCAGAGTAAGGGAGAGAGGCTGTAAACAGGGGCATTATGTGGGAGTCTACACACCAAAGAGTGGAATCCTCTGACTCCTTTCTCTGTCCAAGGACATACCTCCCATGCAGGAGATTAGGGAGCACTTCTCTGGGGAATGTGATCAACTCAAGAGAAAAGACCTAATCATGACAGTCAGGGTCCCCCAATGAAAAGGTGAGTTTACAACAGTTCCACTCATTGACAAGCCCTCTCTCCAACACAAACACACAGAGAAATGTCCATTTCACTTTTAAGTCCACTCTTAAATATGAACAGATGACCAGACGTAAACAGAAATTTGAGGGAAGCTTCTAGCATGAAAGAAAGGGACTAAAATAAAGAATTTGAAGGAAACAGATAATGTTGGAAGCAGAAAATACATATATAAAAAAACAAAAATATAGTGATCTCACAACAATTTCTAGGGGGAAAAAATCTCAAAAATATGTATAAGAAAAGAAACATGAACACAACATATTATTTGAATATGGTTACAGTAATAAATACTGACTTTATTGGGAAATAACTATATTGGAAGAATGGAGAGAGAGAAAGTAAGTGAGCAGGCATTGGATTGTAAGAAAGCTAAATTCCTGTCTACTATATTTGGAAATCAATAGGTAATGTCTTAAAATGACAAACCATGAAATATGCATGACATATAGTATAGGATTCTGGGAAGATGGCATGAGATCAGTATGTTTTTTTAATCTCCCCAAATCACTCCTCTAAAAATACACAGAGAAACTAAGGTAGCAAAAACTAAAACCCATATACAACCTCTACAACAAAACTGGGTGACAAGGTAGCCCCATGAACTCTAAGCTATGAGCAGGTAAGAACAAACCACAGATAGGTACAAGACCTGCATGCTATCAGCATCTGTGCAGAAGGAAGCAGCGGGGCAACTGGTAGACCCGAGAACGATTAAACAACAAGTTTTCACTAGCAAGCTCAGAGTGCTGATTTGTTGCAACAGGTCAGAATGGCCATAACCAGGCATCCTGCAGTAACCCAAGAAAACAGACAAACAGCTGAATTCTAAGGGCATGGAAATCATAATGTCATCAGAAATTTTGACAGAAATACTGAATGCCAAAAGTAAATGGAGGAACGTATTTGAGATCCTCAAGGAAAAAAGAATACAAGGATTTTTTTTTTTTTTTTAAGATTGGCCCTCAGCTCACATCTCTTGCCAATCTTTCTTTTTCTTCTTCTTCTTCTCCCCAAAGCCCCCCAGCATATAGTTGTATATTCTAGTTGTAGGTCCTTCCGGTTGTGCTATGTGGGACATCACCCAAATATGGCTTGATGAGTGGTGCTAGGTCCGCACACAGGATCTGACCCAGGGAAACCCTGGGCCACCAAAGAGGAGCCCGTGAACTAAACCATGCGGCCACAGGGCCTGCCCTGAGCCAAGGATTTCATATTCAGTCAAACTAACTTTCGAGTACAAAGACTGAAGACAAACCGACCTCCACATACAAGAATTCAGGAAATGTCAGGGCCCTTGAGCCCTTCCAAACAAACCTACTAGAGAATGAGGTTCAGACAACTAAAATGACTGACTCGACACTGACATAAAGACTCATTCGGAGCATGGAGAATTAAGACTAAATGAGGGAATAAAGAAGAGAACACAGTAATTTTTGGCTGCTTGCTCTGAAAATGTAGATACAGTACAACTGAGAGAAATAGGGAGACAAGAGCATATGCAAAATGTTTAAAATCTATTTTTAGTAATCATATTGATGGTGATGATATTGTTATTTTAAGACTGTTTTGTGTGAATGTAGGATAAGGAAATGAGTAACCATGTGATATTCCAATTCTTTTCATCCCTGGGGGCCTTGGGAACCAAGATTTTCTGTGTGGAATAAAAGAAGATACATACATAACATAGATATGTGTAGGGGAGGAAGACATTTCCTCTATCCTCTCTGGGTTCGTCTGGCCGGAGAACGAATTAAATTCACATGAGACAGAATAGCAAGAGAAAATTAAACAAAACTTTATGAGGACCATGGCCCGGGGCCTTCCTTCCCGATGGAAGAAAGGGCACCAAAGAAGTGGAGTGCACAGAGTGGTTATATACCCCCCAACAGGATGTTTCACATATGATTGAAATGTCCCTCCCACAATAGTCACAAGATTGCCCTGTCAGCACAGCACTTGATGGACACAGCAGGTAGTGGGTCTGCTATCTTGGGGGACGCAGCAGGAAGAAAGTCTGTTGTCTTGAGCTGGGTGGTCACAGGTGAGCGCAGCAATCAGTTCCTAGCCTAAGGAAAGATGCTTAATCCTTAAAGAAATGCCAATGTTGGGAGGGGGAGGGAAGTCAGTTACAGGAGGTTACCAGACAAGCACAATAAACAAATGCAGATTTAAGTCCTTGCCTTCCCCATTAATTAAGAGTTTCTAGAGACAAGGTCATCTCCCCTTCTTCCTGGTACAGAGGGAGATATCTTTACAGATGGAGAGTTCCTTTACAATGTAAATGTCTGTTACAAAGGGTATGTAAATTCTACTTTTCAGTTGCTTTCCTGTCTGCAAAGTAACCAGCCTCAAATAATCATCATGCCAAAGAGACATATCTTGGGGTGGCCAAATCCAGGTCCCCACATATGGTTAAGTACCTCGTTGTTCTAAATTTGAACTGGAGGAGATAGATCAGTAAGAACTCACGTTTGTGTATAGACAGTGAAAAGGCCTAGAAACAATGGCCAACCCAGTAATCACAAGCATGTCTAACAAGCACAATATAGTTTTGAAATGTTATTTCTCACTAAAAACAAAATCAAACCACGGCATCTTGGGGGAAATGTCTGATTCCAGGTCTGGGTGAGCAAAGACTCAAGATGAGTCGGAAAGATCCTACCTATCAGCTAGAGAGAAAGCTGTCCACGATTACCGGGGTGTATCAAAAGGACACAGGAGCCAAGTAGAAGAGGTTCTCCCTGGCCCAAGATTGGACAACTTAAGCATCAATAAGGAAAACAAATGCAGGAAAATGGAACATTTTTAAATGCACAAGTTTGTAAGGATCGCCTCCTCTCTCCAAAATTCATCATCTTTGGAGGATTCTTTGAAACCAACTCTTTATTTCACAAACTACTAAATAAAGGGAAAGAAGCAAGCATTTGTCCTGCCCCCGCCACCCTCAACATTTTTACAAACTGTAACTCTGGTGTAGCTATATGAGACAAATATTCTCTTTATACAAGTATTTCAACAAATAAATGAAGAAGAAAGATAAAATCAAAATATTACCATTTTATATCTAATGAATAGGCATTGAGCATTAACGGCTGCTAACATCACAAAAAGATCTCTCTTTTTGGACATTATGTGTCTCTTGGTGAAAGGACACAACACTACCTATGAAACAGTTTTGCACCCCCCCCCCCCAGCAGAAGAAAGCTAAATAGGATTACATTCTAATATCCAAGTATCAATTTACAGGAAATATAAGGGATGGAGAAACATATTAAACTATATTGTGGAAATGCAATCAGCAAAATCTCAACTGTGGGAAACCCAACAGGACAAATAATCTAGAATCTTCCACAAATAAATTAACAAGAAAGAAAAAAAAGGGAGAGGGACTGAATCAGTTTGCTAGGGCTGCTATAACAAAGCAGGATAGACTGGGGGGCTTAAACAACAGAAATTTATTTTCTTGTAGATCTGGAGGCTAGAAGTCCAAGATCACAGCGTTGGTAGAGTTGGTTTCTTCTGAGGCCTCTCTCCTTGGCTTATAGATGTCTGTTCTTTCCTCTCTGCGTCCTCACAAGGTCTTCCCTCTATACATGTCTGTTTGCTAATCTTCTCTTCTTATAAGGCCCCCAGTCATACTGGATTAGGATCCACCATAAAGACCTCATTTCAACTTAATTACCTCTTTAAAGAGCCTATCTCCAAATATAGTCACATTCTGATGTACTGGAGGTTGGGACTTGAACATATGAACTTGGGGTGAGGGGTAGACATAATTCAGGCCATAATAGACGCCTGTGGATTAAAAGAGACTTAAAAATATACCACCTTCACAAATAAAGTAAACATTTGCGTGATAAAACTATTCAGCAAAATAAAGAAGTGATGGCCCAACAGTTAAGATAGTGAATAGTTTGCAGGGAGAATGGGGCTGTGTCTGGGAGCTGGCATGTGGAAGGCATCTGGGGTGGCTTCAACTTCTATCTCTTGACAAGAGAGGTGGTTACAAGGGTGTTCTTCTTCTAATAGTTCAGTATGCTATACATCAGTTTTATATAGGTTTTTGTATTTGTGTTATACTTAATAAAAATAAATAAAAACAAATAGAAGAATAAATATGTTGTTATTTAGAAACACAATGATAAATACCAGAAGTAGCTGAAAGGGTTGGAGGTTGCTGCCTTTGGGAGGAATGGAGCCAGGAACAGCATATATATACACTTATAATGCCTATAATGTAAGCAGAGTAGCACTAATAGCTTTTTATTTATTCACAGTCTACTACTAGTAAAAGTAAAAATTTTTAATTAGAAAGTGTATATTCCCATTTGGTTCTGTCTTAGTGAGCTGTATACTGCTGTGCCTAGCCCGCTGCCAGAAATTTAGTATTGGTAGCCATATACCCAATAGATAGACTTCTAATGAATAAATAATTGATTTCATTCCAGAATCAGAGATATCCAGTATCTAAACCCAGTTCTGCCACTGTATACACCTTGGCAAAATGGTGTTAATCCCTAGAAAAAAATGCCTATGACATGAGAACATTTATCTAGGAAGTTAGATGCTAAAATATACAGTAGAGATTAGGTTTGATGATTTAGGCAAATTTACTTCATAAGTGGTATTGTGCGGGAAGATTTGATTACATTCAATTAAGCAAAATAGGATATGTAAAGTGCCCAATACTTTGTCAGGCTCATAGCAGATGTGCAAAAAAATTTTACAGTAATTTTTAATAGGGCTACCAACCTAGGGCCTCAGTGAGTGACCCTAAAAGTCGCCACTGAGGGGACCTTGGCCAAAGCTGCTCCTTAGCTAAGTCACATTCCACATACAGATACTTCAAGGCCAACAGCTAATTTTCACTCCTTTGTGATATTTGAAAAGCAGATTAAATAGCATCTTCTCACATGCAACGTTATGCATCTAGAGAACAAACCAAGTTTTTGCAACCAGAGGTTATGAGGGTAATAGCCACAGGGAGCTGCAAAGACAGGCTGGTGTGTGATCTTTGGTATTTAAAAGAGTAATTAGCTGCCTTTGGGTTTTTCAGAGTCCGCTGGAATGATGGTTCTGCTCTTCATGAATGAGGGCGTCAACCCCAGCAAGGGCTCAAGAGGAAAATCTCTTTTGAAAGGGTGTCAGTCAGTTCAGCCTGCCATAACAAAATACCATAGACCAATTTTGTACAAATTGTACAAAATTACAATATTGTAAGTTGCTTAAACAATAGAAATTTATTATCCACAGTGTTGGAGGCTAAGAAGTCCAAGATCAAGGTACTGGCTCTTTTGGTTCCTGGTGAGAGCTCTCTTCCTGGCTTGCAGATGGTCACCTTGTCACTGCACCCTCACATGGCCTTTCCTCTGAGTGTTCATGGAGAGAGAGATCTCTGGTGTTCCTTCCTTGTCTTATAAGATAGCAGCCCTATCAGATTAGAGCCCCACCCTTGTGACATCATCTAACCTTTATCACCTCCTCATAGGCCCTATGCCCAAATACAGTCACATTTGGGCTTAAGGTTTCTAATAGGAATTTTGGGGTGACACATTCAGTCCTTGACAAAGGGCATCAGTAGTAACAAGCAGGTATTGATAACTTACATGTGTGCAGCACTTCACAGCTTACAAAATACTTTCATACTCTATTTTCATTTGAACCTCTCAGCAGAAAGTAAGCAGTAGAAGGATTATTACATCACATTTGCAGGTGAAAAATCTCAAGATTTTTTAAAAGATGCAATTAAACCAGCTACCTTTCAGGAACTTCTTAATTTAATACACATATAGGTTGGGTTCCTTCATATGAAAAGAAAAGCATCACATTAAATATCTGTGTGAAACTCACTTGGCCACTCTAGCAAAGGAGATTTGGAAAAGTTGAGTAATCCTTCTCTCTTTCTTTCTATCATTGACTCTCTTACTTTATTTTTTTTCTCTTCCCCCTCTGATGCTAACAAGACCCAATTTTCCATGCCACACTCCATAAATTAGACTCAGGAAGTCACGCCCCTCTGCAACATGTATCAGGCCACACGTGGCAACTGTGGCGCCCTAGAGCCAGGCAGGGTTGGTTGACAAACAGCCACTCAGAGCTTGGAGGTCTGGGAAAAGAAGCTGCCCCCACCCAGTACCACACTCACGGGGGCAGCAGAGCCTGCTCAAGACAGCTCCACACTTGAAAGCAGGCTGACCACCCTCGCAGACAGGAGATGAAGCCGTGGTCACTCCTGGCCAATTTCTGGAACGCGCACTGGCTCCTGCCCTGACCCAACCACCCAGGCCCTACATTGCATAGACCCTGACTCTCTCCTGTTCAGGGCCCAGCTCTTCCCTCTGTGGCTGACCGCTGGGCTGGGCCCCCCCGGGCTTCCCTGAGGAAGGAATCCCTTGCAAAGTGCGCTCCTCGGGAGGCTGGTCTTGAAACTTATGCTGAAGAAGAAAAGGAGGATCTATTAAGACGTCTGGGAGTCCTTGTCTGAGCAGAGTTAGATGCGTCCCCTAACTGCAGGCCTCTCAGAGCCTTTGGTATGCTGAGGCGCAGATATGCTCTAAGAAAAGCCTTAGAGTGTGTGCTTTTCCTAGACTCATTGTTCTGGGAGTAGTACCTCTTCCAGCCTCAGGGCTGGTGTCACCAGGAACACAGTCTGGGAAACGCTCCCCTGGGGCCACAGACTGTGACTTGCCCCCTCCTCTCCTCTTCCCCAGAGGTCCCTCCCTTGGCCTGTCCCAGATTTGCCCCAGCTGACCCCATGCTCTCAAAAACACAGAGTGCCCCGAGCAGTGTCGGGAGCGAGTGGGCCAGGAGCAGCAAGGGTGGTGGAGGAGGAGCCCGGGGCTTGGTTACTTGGTGCAAACCTGGGAAATGAACCTGTTCTCAGAATGAAAACTCTATGAGCAGGCAAATCAAATCTGGAGAGGGGCGGAGCAAAATGGCAGGGTGAGCTGACCTGGGACTCTCTCCCCTCCAAAGTACAACAAAGGACTGGAAAAAAACCCCTGAATTTCAGCTAATGAAACTAATGCCAGGACTCAGAGACCTACAGTATCAAAAGACAGAGGACGGAGACCCTGCTGCCAGCCTCGGAGGAGCTCGAACGGGATAGAAGAGAACATCGCTCCCTCCCCTAGAGTCTGAGATAGCTGTACGGGTCTGGGGAGGGGCTGCACAACCAGGGGATCATCCAGGACGCCTGCTGCTGGTACAGTGGAAACCCACTGATGGGGGAAAGCTTCCGTGCATGGGGACCCCATAAACCCAGGGCCTCGGGAGACCAGAGAACAGGACTGATCTGAATCCAGATTGGCATGCGAGAAAAACCACCCCTTCCTCCCAGCAAAGTGCACTGGGCGCTGCCATCTTGCCCAAAAGTGGAGTGCTCAGCACGCATGGCTCTCGACCCCCATCTAGTGGCGACAGGCTGTAACTGCAACCAAATTCTACCAGCATGCGAAAAAACCGCTCCTCTACCATCCAGCAATTTATAAAAGCCCCAGACCAGAAGGAAAACAATGAAAACACAGAATGAAGTCCTGAGGACTTGGAAATAGGTAAACTAAGTGAAAATGAGTTCAGAGCAGCTATACTCAAAAAACTCAATGAGGTAGAGAGAAAGATAGAGAAACAAGCCAATGAATTCTGGAGTTACTTCACAAAAGAGACTGAAATTATAAAGAAGAATCAAACAGAATTCCTAGAGATGAAAAACACAATGGACCAGATAAAACAGAATATGGGTTCCCTGAATGCCCGTGTAGACACCATAGAAGAGAAAATTAGCATAATCAAAGATAGACAGGCTGAATGGCTCCAGACAGAGGAAGAAAGAGAATTAAGGATTAAAAGGAATAAGGAAAGTATTAGAGAGATAGCAGATTCAATGAGGAGAAAGAATTTAAGGATCATAGGAATTCCCGAGAACGTGGAAAAGGAAAATGGAGCAGAAAGTGTGCTTAATGAAATTATAGATGCGAACTCCCCAAATCTAGGGATTGAGGGAGAAATGTGTGTAGAGGAAGTTTTCAGATCTCCTAGATTTGTCAATGTAAAAAGACCTACTGCAAGGCATATAGTAGTACAAATGGCAAAAATGAAAGACAAAGAAAGAATACTCAGGGCAGCAAGAAAGAAGAGAATAACCTACAAAGGAGCTCCTATCAGACTTTCAGCGGATTTCTCTACAGAAACTTTACAAGCTAGGAGAGAATGGAGTGACATATTCAAAACTTTAAAAGATAAAAATATTCAGCCAAGAATACTCTATCCAGCAAGAATATCCTTCAGATATGAGGGAGAAATTAAATCTTTTCCAGAAAACAAAAGTTAAGGGAATTTGTAACCAAAAGTCCTCCACTACAAAAAATCCTCAAGAAGGCTCTAATACCTGAAAAAAGAAAAAAGGGAGAAAGGGGTCACAATCCACAGGTTAGGGAGACCGATGGATAGAACCAGTATAGGATAGCAAATATTCTACTATAGCATTAGGATAAAGGTAAGGAAACTACCAAAGCAAAGATGATCTTATCACTCTAACTACAAACTCATAACACAACTTGGAATAAGAAGTGAAAATAATAATTTAGGAAGGGAAGAGTAAAGGGACTAAATCAGTCTAGGCCAAGTAAGTAAGAGACCACCAGAGAATAGACTATATTATACACGAGATTCTAAATACAAAGTTCAGGGTAGCCACTAAACTAAAAAACAGAACAGAGCCACAAAACATAAATAAGGAAAAATCTAAGAAACCCAGAATAAGAAATTGCAGTATTAAATGGGTAGTCTAAAGCACACAGGAAAAGAAACACAGGAAAACCAGATAACGAGCGACAGATTGACAGCATGAAGTCCACATGCATCAATAATCACTCTCAATGCAAACGGATTGAACTCTCCAATAAAAAGACAGAGTGGCAAAATGGATTAAAGAACAAGATCCAATAATTTGTTGCCTCCAGGAAACACACCTCAGCCCCAAGGACAAACACAAGCTCAGAGTGAAGGGGTGGAGGACAATTCTTCAAGCTAATAGCAAGGAAAAAAAGGAGGTGTTGCAATTCTTATATCAGACAAAGTGGATTTCAACATAAGATAGGTAAAGAGAGACACACAGGGACAATATATAATGATCAAAGGGACACTTCATCAAGAAGAAATAATGCTTATAAATATCTATGCACCCAACATAGGAGCACCAAGGTTCATAAAGCAACTATTACCAGACCTAAAGGAAGATGTTAAAAACAACATAATAATAGTAGGGGACCTCAACACCCCACTCACATCAATGGACAGGTCATCCAGACAGAAAATCAACAAGGAAATAGTGGAGCTAAACAAAAAACTAAAACAATTGCACTTAATAGACATATATAGATCACTTCATCCTAAAAAAAGCAGAATACACATTCTTCTCAAGTGCACATGGAACATTCTCAAGGACAGACCATATGTTGGGAAACAAGGCAAGCCTCTACAAATTTAAAAAAATTGAAATAATAACAAGCATCTTCTCAGATCATAATGCTATAAGGCTAGAAATTAATTACAAGAAAAAAGCTGAGAAAGGCACAAAGATGTGGAGACTAAACAATACACTACTGAACAAGCAATGGATCATTGAAGAAATTAAAGAAGAAATCAAAAAATACCTGGAAACAAATGAAAATGACAACATGCCATACCAACACATATGGGATACAGCAAAAGCTGTATTAAGAGGAAAATTCATGGCAATACAGGCACATCTTAACAAACAAGAAAAATCCCAAATAAGCAATCTTAAACTACACCTAACTGAACTAGAGAAAGAAGAATAAATAAAGCCCAAAGTCAGCAGAAGGAGAGAGATAATAAAAATCAGAGCAGAAATAAATACTATTGAAACGAAAAAGGCAGCAGAAAGGATCAATGAAACAAAGAGCTGGTTCTTTGAGAAGATAAATAAAATTGACAAACCCCTAGCCAGACTTACAAAGAAAAAAACGAAAGAAAGTTCAAATAAACAAAATCAGAAATGAAAGACGAGAAATAACAACAAACTCTGCAGAAATACAACGGATTATAAGAGAATACTACGAAAAACTCTGTGCCAACAGAATGGATAAGCTAGAGGAAATGGATAAATTCTTGGACTCCTACAATCTCCCAAAGCTCACTCAAGAAGAAGCAGACAATTTGAACAGACCAATCACAAGGAAAGAGATTGAAACAGCAATCAAAACATCCCAAAGAATAAAACCCCAGGACCAGATGGCTTCCCTGGGGAATTCTAACAAACTTTCAGAGAGGATTTAATACCTATCCTTTTCAAGCTATTCCAAAAAATTAGGGAGGATGGAACACTTCCTAACACTTTCTATGAGGCCAACATCACACTGATACCAAAGCCTGACAAGGACAGCATGAAAAAAGAGAACTACAGGGCAATATCACTGATGAACATAGATGCAAAAATTCTAAACTAAATTTTGGCCACCAGAATTCAGCAATTCATCAAAAGGATCATACATCATGACCAAGTGGGATTCATACCAGGGACACAGGGATGGTTCAACATCCACAAATCAGTCAACGTGATACACCACATCAACAAACTGAGGAATAAAAACCACATGGTCATCTCAATAGATGCAGAGAAAGCATTTGACAAGATCCAACAGCCATTTATGCTAAAAACTTTGAACAAAATGGGCATAGAAGGGAACTACCTCAACATAATAAAGGCCATATATGACAAACCCACAGCCAACATCATACTCAATGGGCAAAAACTGAGCGCCATCCCCCTGAAAACAGGAATGAGACAAGGATGCCCTCTATCACCACTCTTATTTAACATAGTACTGGAGGTCCTGGCCAGAGCAATCAGGCAAGAAAAAGGAATAAAAGGAATCCAAATAGGGAGGGAAGAAGTGAAACTCTCGCTGTTTGCAGATGACATGATCTTATATATAGAAAACCCCAAAGAATCCATTGGAAAACTCTTAGAAGTAATCAACAACTACAGCAAAGTTGCAGGGTATGAAATCAATTTGCATAAATCAGTAGCATTTCTATATTCTAATAACGAGCTAACAGAAAAAGAACTCAAGAAGACAATACCATTCACAATCACAACAAAAAGAATAAAATACCTCGGGGTAAATTTAACTAAGGAAGTGAAGGACCTATATAATGAAAATTACAAGGCCTTTCTGAGAGAATTGGATGACAACATAAGGAGATGGAAAGACATTCCATGTACATGGATTGGAAGAATAAACATAGTTAAAATGTCCATTCTACCTAAAGCAATCTACAGATTCAACGCCATCCCAATCAGAATCCCAATGACATTCTTTACAGAATTAGAACAAGGAATCCTAAAATTTATATGGGGCAACAAAAGACTCTGAATTGCTAAAGCAATCCTGAGAAAAAAGAACAAAACGGGAGGCATCACAATCCCTGACTTCAAAACTTACTACAAAGCTACAGTAATCAAAACAGCATGGTACTGGTACAAAAACAGGTGCACAGATCAATGGAACAGAATTGAAAGCCCAGAAATAAAACCACACATCGATGGACAGCTAATCTTCGACAAAGGAGCTGAGGGCATACAATGGAGAAAAGAAAGTCTTTTCAACAAATGGTGCTGGGAAAACTGGAAAGCCATATGTAAAAGAATGAAAATTGACCATTCTTTTTCACCATTCACCAAAATAAACTCAAAATGGATCAAAGACCTAAAGGTGAGACCTGAAACCATAAGCCTTCTAGAAGAAAACGTAGGCAGTACACTCTTTGACATCAGTATTAAAAGGATCTTTTCGGACACCATGTCTTCTCAGAGAAGGGAAACAATAGAAAGAATAAACAAATGGGACTTCATCAGACTAAAGAGCTTCTTCAACGCAAATGAAAACAGGATTGAAACAAAAAAACAACCCACTAACTGGGAAAAAATATTTGCAAGTCATATATCTGACAAAGGCTTAATATCCACAATATATAAAGAACTCTCACAACTCAACAACAAAAAAATCAAACAACCTGATCAAAAAATGGGCTGGAGACATGAACAGACATTTCTCCAAAGAAGACATACGGATGGCCAATAGGCACATGAAAAGATGCTCATCATCGCTGATCATCAGGGAAATGCAAATCCAAACTACACTAAGATATCACCTTACACCCATTAGAATGACAAAAGTATCTAAATCTAATAGTAACAAATGTTGGAGAGGTTGTGGAGAGGATGGAACCCTCATACACTGCTGGTGGGAATGCAAGCTGGTGCAGCCACTATGGAAAACAGTATGGAGATTCCTCAAAAAATTCAAAATAGAACTACCATACGACCCAGCCATTCCACTACTGGGTATCTATCCAAAGAGCTTGAAGTCACCAATTCCAAAAGTCCTATGCACCCCAATGTTCACTGCAGCATTATTTACAATAGCCAAGACGTGGAAGCAACCTAAGTGCCCATCAACAGATGAATGGATAAAGAAGTTGTGGTATATATATACAATGGAATACTACTCAGCTGCAAAACAGAACAAAATCATTCCATTTGCAATAACATGGATGGACCTTGAGGGAATTATGTTAAGTGAAATAAGCCAGTTAGAGAAGGATAATCTCTGTATGACTCCACTCATATGAGGAATTTAAAAATGCGGACAAAGAGAACAGATTAGTGGCTACCAGGGGAAAGGTGGGGTGGGGGGTGGGCACAAAGGGTGAAGTGGTACACCTACAATACGAATGACAAACATTAATGTACAACTGAAATCACACAAGATTGTGACCTATCATTAACTCAATAAAAAGAAAAAAAAACACAGAGTGCCCCGGCACACAGGCCTTTCCCTTGCAGGGTTTCAATATTGTGCTCTGCACCCAGAAAGCCCTTCCAGAAACAGGGCCTGGCTGTACTGGGGGAGAGGCATGACGCAGAGCTCTGCCAGCAGACTCTCTCCTGGATTAATCAGGAACAGGCTTTATTAACAGGGAAAAGAGGCAATTTGTTATTGACTCGCCCTTGTCATTCACTGCTCTCGCTCTCAGAAAGCCTATCTCCACACCGTCAGCCGAGCAGTGGGGGCCTTCCAGGGCGGAGGCAGAGAACATTGATCACCTCGTCTTGCGTTACCGCTGCATCCCGGGCCTGTGACAGTCATTAATCAGGAATTTCAGTGGCAGCTGGGGCGAGCACGAGTTTTTCAATGAAGTTCACTGTGGAAACTCTTGAGAGGTTTCCGTGTGGGTTAGACACAGGCATGCAGGTTTATTCTTAACCATTGTTAATGGACATGGAGAGGCAGTGGCTGGTCTCCAAAGATGCCCCGTGAGCCACCACTCCCCATATGCACTCCTTATTCAGCACCCTCCCTCCACACTGTATCTGGGCTGGCCCTGTGACTCCATTTAACCAATAGAAGCTCTGCCAGTTCCAGGCCTAAGTCTCAGGAAGACCTGTTGGCTCTGCTCTTGTGCTCTGGGGAGGCCTGAGCCGCCATGTGCCAAGTCTGGCTGCCCTGCTGGAGGGACTACATGGAGAGACCCCACAGAGTGGCCACGGAGACTACAGAGAGACACAGCGTCCCAGCCCAGCCCAGCCCAGCCTTCCAGCCTTCCCAGCCAGGTGCCGGACAAGCAAAGAGGCTGTCTGGGTTGTTCCAGTCCCGGCAGACATGGCATGGGACAGAGATGAGCCATCCCCACCCTGCCCTGTCCGAGTTCCTGACCCACAGGACCCTGAGAAAGAATAAACACGGCTGCTTTCAGCCATTGCATTCCGGGGTAGTTTGCTAAGCAGCAGTAAACAACTAAAACAGAGAGGAAGTGGGAGTACACATGGTTTGGAGTCAGGGTTCCAGAAAAACAGAGAGACAGGGCGTGAGGTATGCTAGCTGCAGGGCTCAGAGAGGGGAGGCACGACGAAGAACCCACAGCAGACTCAGAAAGTAACTCTCATCACAGAGGGGCTTCAGACTCAGCAGAGAGAAGTCCTCTGTGCTCCTGGCCCAACCCGGGGGCAGGAGACGGAAGAGGACAGAGGGACAGGGTCTCACCTTCCGTGGGCCGAGGTGTGGCCAAGCATGGCGAGTAGCTGAAGGAGTCGGGATCGCCTGGCACGGAATCCCTGCCACTTATAAAAACGCTCACAATGTACCTCCATACACAGTGTCTCTGGGTACAAAGCTCGTTCACACACGTGCTGCCACAGTCGATCTCACCCCAGTCCTGCATAGTAGGCAATGCCATCACCCCATTTTATGGCTTGAGAAATAGAGGCTCAGATAGCTACTCACCCTGGGTGCTGTACAGAGATCTGGTCAGGAGATCTGGGCTGCAGTCCTGGCTGTGGGACGTGCGGCGTGACCTCCATCATCCCTGGGAAGTGGAGATGAGGCCACTATTCATGACTTCTTCCTCTGGATGTGGGTGTGAAGGTGCTTCTACTGCGGGGGACAGATGGTAAATGCAACCTTCTCTTCCTTTAAAATACCCAACATGGGCAGTGTGGGTGGGACTCCCGGCCCGGCCCTGACCCACTGATGAACCTTGGACCAGTTATCTGACCTCTCTGGGCCTCTGTTTCCTCCTCAATCAATGGGGATAAAAATACCATTTACCTCATACGGCGGTTTCAAGGATTAATTCAGTTAGTGCTTGTAAAATACGTGGAACAGTGCCTGGGCAGAGTAAATATTCAGTATTTGTTAAAGAGGTAACAACTGAGAGCTTCCTGGGCCATGCTGGCTCCCACCTGCCTCCAGGTGTGTCATCTTTTTGCAGGACCCCAGCCCTCGCTCCTCCCCCAGCCTTGGAGCATTTGCTCTCTATCAGGGGGAGGCAGGTGCACCCAGGCAGTGCGAGGGGGGCGTGGCGTCCAGTGAAGTTTCTCTAAAACTATCCTTCCTCTGGGAGTGCCCTGGGGTCCAGGCTCAACACGCACGGTGTGTGGGGTGCCCTAAACCCAGGGGAAGGGCTCAAGGTTAAAAGGAACTGCAAGCAGGGGGGACCCTGCTCCATGAGGCTCATCCCTGTCCTGCTTGTTTAGGCTGAAGGTAAACTGGAAGGTTCCATCAGCCACTGGGAGCAGGTGTACAAGTGGGCCCGAAGGCCCTTCTTGCGAATGAGGTTTGAGAGCCCAGGACAAGCCTCCAGCCCTGCTTCCTGTGGAAGGTGGGGTAACTAAAACGTAGTTTCATTACAAAAATAATGTTATACGCTAGGTTGAGTTCTCTAAAGTCTCAGGCAGCCATAAGAATATGATGAGCGTGAGTAACTAACGTGTTAAGCACTTAATGTGAGCGGCTCTAAGTATGTCACGTGCATTCCCTCCTTTCTTCTCCACAATCATCCTATGGGATGGAGACTCTTATTATCCATGCTTTACAGACGAGGAGCTTGGAACTCAGGGTAAATAACCTGCCCAAGGTCTTGAAGCTGGTATCAGAGCTGTTACTGAAATCCACGTTAAAGTTGGTGGTGCTCTTACCCACCATGTTTCATTATTGGCAATGAAAATAATACTAATATCAATAGCAAAACCCACTGGGTTTTTAGGAATCCATTTCCATACGGTTTGGCAGAGCTGCTGCTGGTCACTTTGACTATACGTGCATTTGGTGTGGTAAGGGCTGGGACACAGTAAACAAAGGGACCTTGGTCGCAAATGTAGGCTGCCCTGCAGAGGCTCTGCAGAAGCCTTAATAGCCGCAGGACTGAGCACCTGCTGGGCCCCTAGTGTTTCATCCCCTCACACGTCTCATCCACACACATCTGCCAACAGAAATCGCTGCCCCTTCTATGGATGAGGAAACTCACAAAAAGGTCACCAGCCAGGAAGTGGTAGCGCTGGGACAGGAACGCAGGCCGTCTGTGACTCCCAGGCCCACAGTAGTGTTTGCCTCTACCAGTTACCCATGGAGAAGGGTGGGGGGTGCCACTGTTTCTAGAGGTCTGATGACCAAAAATGCTTAAAACCAAATTCGGGCCCTCAAGGGGGGAGGTGTGAGAGGGCAGGCCATCAGCCAACCCCTCCAGCCTGCGCCTCTTACACTCACAAGAGGGAAGGAGATCAAGGCGCTCAGCAGAGGTTAACAGTAACACAGTCCCTCTTTCATTTTAATTACTGAGTGCCTGTTCCGTGCCAGAGTGATGGGTGGTAAACAATTTTTGTCACATTTAATCCCCACCACACACCTACAGTGTGGATATTTTTCTCCCCATTTTACAGCCAGAGAGATTGATGTTTAGAGAGAGAAGAAACGTGCCCCTGCCTGTCCCATGCAAAACCGTGCTCTCTCCTCTCCAGGTGCATCAGAGGGCTAAGGAAGGATGGGGGGATTCTCAAACCACTCTCTGAAGTAGAAGGCTGCTTTATTCTTATCTTTCAGGGAAGTAAAGCGAGGCTCAGTGAGCTTTATGGCTCCTTGAAAGTCCCCAGATGGGAAGTGGAAGATTTAGGATTTGGACCCGAAATGTGTCCTTTGCATTACACTCTTTGAGGGCAGGGACCCTGGTTTATTCTCCTTTGGCATTCCACCTGTCAACATGCCCTACATGGATGAAGGATGAATCCCGGGAAAGAGAAGAGAGGAGGGGGACCTGGGCAGGAATGTGGACAACCACATGAACAAAATGTGTGGGCGAGTGACACCAGCGGCCCCTCAGCTTCCTTCCTATCCAAGCGTGGGGGGCCTTGTTTCCACACTTGGCATTTCTGGGACTGAGGCTTTCCGTCTGCGTATGACCTGTCCCCCAACAGGATGCCATCTGTCACTCTCCAATGGCCTATTCACTGCTTTTCTCAAACTCTTTTATTCTTTCTTGGCTTTGAGAACATCTATGTTTCACTCAGCCAGTAATTTTGCTCAATATCTAATTCATCTTCAGTCTTGAAAGAAAGCCAAATGGGAACGAAACACAATTATTTGTCAATTTCCAGCCAGCCCATATGTCTACCGGTGTGAGAGTTGGGTTTTCCTCATGGGCAATCTTCATTTTTAGTGGAATTGCATTCTGGGACAGTGGCCTGGTTTGACATCCTAAAGAACAAGCATAAAAGACCTTTTATCTCTCAGTGCATTTTAGCCAAAATGTTTAAATCCTTTCTGTAGCTAGAGTCCGAGAGTCTGCAATTCACCGCAGTTGCCATGACCAAGAACGATCAGGTCTGTGCTCAGGCGATGGGGATGGGAAACGCCCGGCGACGCCGTCCGGTCAGCCACAGTTCTGCCGTGGGGCCAATGCCCCTCCTCACCGCTGGCAAAGGTGAAAACAGCGGGGGGCATGTCCGGGGTGTGCTTCAAACTCTAAGACAGATGTTTGTAACAGGGATTAGAGGATAGAATTCAGGCATTTAAAGAGCATGAATGGGAAAAAAAGTTACATCTTCATTTTCATTTGTCTCTAACTGAAAGTTAGCATTTCTTTCAGTTATGAAAGTAAGCAATGAACCGGAGTAGTATAAATGGTACTGCAACTTTATTACCAATAGACACACAGATATTTTTATAGCATATTACAGTTGTTGCAGACTTATCAAAATATTTTTATGCCTATTGCTACTTCAAACTTATGGAAGCTATCATGTCTTTACCAGATTGTGTTATTAAATTTGTTAATAGAAAGCCCGTATAGTACTAGATCACAAACTAAAGGTTTAAAAGTTTTTTATATATCAATATAATAAAACATTATTTAATTATGTTTTACTTCTTGTAATCCTACGTGTTTTACTTTGTGCATTAAGAAACATGACTTTGAGAGGCGGTCCATGGGCTCCATCAGACCACCAAAGGGGCCTATGGCATAACAGTGGTTTAGATCTTCTGCTCTAAGGGCAGACTGAGGCTCTTATGCCTGCTTCCCACCAGGAGGTGGAGAAAGAAAAAGGAGGAGGAGGACCAGGAATGTTACCAAAGGAACCAAGAGGACCAAGAAACAAAGACAAAAACCAGAGCTTTCCAAAACCATTCCAAGAACAGCAAATAAGACTGAGCGAGTAAAGAGAGATTTAAAATAAAGAATCTGAAAACAAATCTTAAACCCTCTGTTCTCAAATATCTGCTGCATGGTAAACACTGAAATGCTTGGAGAACGGCCTCCCACCAAATATCCAGAGTTGGCCTGCTTCTGGCCCAGAGACTCTAAGCAGAACAGCCTCAGCCTGAACCTGCCGGGACCAAAGCCAGAAGGAGGAAAGTCCTGGGTTTTTCTTTGGATCCTACTGTGGAATGACAGGACCCAAATGCCCTCTCTCTGGCCAAAAGCAGGAGAGGGTGTAATGGGGGTGATGACACTCTGGATGCTGAGCTCCAGTTCTGCACTTTACAACAGACGTGGAGTCCCCCACTGACGGAGTCCCCTGGGAACAGCCCAGAGCTGATGCCCCTCAGGCAGCCTGGGGCACAGCAGGCTGTAGTCCTGGCCCTGGGGTCTCTGAGTCATTGTGGCTGTTGGACCAGTCTCAGTCCTTCTCAGTTTTCCCTTTGGTTATTATGGTATAGATCAGATACAAACCTTTCTCACGGCCCTTCCAACACTGATTTAGCTGAGGGGGCCAGTGGGGCCAACACCCCTGTTGTTGGCTTTCTAGCACCTTCTCCACCCCTTTCACTAAGGAAAGGAGCAAGGGTGGGACCTTGTCAGAGATTAGGCTCCCCCAGAAGCAGACCTTGGGACCAGGTAAAGGTAGAGGAGTGGGGAGGACTGTAGAGAGGGGGCGGTGGCCAAATAGGACGGTGCTAGCAAGCCAGCCCCCTCTGGGGCGAGTGGAGCTTCATCCCTCTGGGGGAGCTCGGGAGCCCATGAAGATATACAACTCCAGAGTTATCCCACCCAAGGAGCTTGGGAGCTGGGGCATTGAGACACCAGCTTCCCTTAGAACATGGCTGAGAGACGACAAAGGATGGTGGTGATGATTAACTCTCTGGCAACAGAAAGAGAATCCACCAGCCTAGAAATGCAGGTGCTGCATTTGGAAGTCAGCCGGTAGGTACTGAAGAGGGACGAGTGAAAGCACATGGCAGGGCACCAGCAACACTCTGTGGAGCTAAGATTTATTGCGTCCTTATGAGACGCCACATACTCTGCTGGACTCTACAGACTTATTTCTTTTTGTCATTACACTGTCCCTCCAGGACTCAGACTTCTAGCTCCCCTTTACAGAGGAGGAAAGAGAGGCTCACTCCTCTGTGTCCAGGGTCAAACCACAGTAAAATGCAACCCTGAGAAGTGATCACAGGCTTGTCTGGCTAGAACACGGCTTCTTGATTTTTCCACTACATCACACTCCCTCTGCAGTCTCAGAAGGCCCAGCTACAGGGCCGGCTTCACAGGCGTGTGACCCATGCACCCACACAGGGCTCTGCGCTCAGAGGGGCCCAGCGCTTTGCGTAATGCTCTGCAATTTCACCATCTTGAAACTCACCAACTTTTGAACAAGGGGCCCTGCATTTTCATTTTACATCGGACTATAAATTATATAGCAGGCCCTGACTCAGAGCCTTGCCCACCCGAATTCTAATTTCCCTAAGAAACGCATCTCAAATTCTTAGCCACTTAAAATCTGACCAACTCTACAAAATTAATTGAAAAATCCCTGCCACTTGATTAATAATTTTCCTCCCCAAAGTTACACTGAAAATTAACAGGTGATAATGGTTTAAGAGCACACTCCCAGCAACAAAGACGGGCCAAATTATTTCTCAACGGCCCTGGCTGTTACTTTAATCTTCTCACTTCTTCCCTGTGTCGTAGCACAGCAGTTAATGACCTGCAATAAATCCAAGAGGCTGTGACTTGAAAGCTACTGAGGCCCAGCTAGGAAACAGATCTATATTTTCTTTGAGAGGTGGTATCTAGGTTACCCAGGCCCAGCAAGGATTCCTAGATATTAAGGCTGTTCTTCTTTGAAGAGCCACGTCGACATCTCTACCGTCTTACCCAGGGACTTGTATTTTCTCTTTTAATCACCCACACCTACCCTTTTATCTAACCTTTGCAGACGGCTTGCTCTTCACAGTGCGATGGCTGGATCATCAGACTAAGGAGATCATAAATGTGGTGTTGAAGGGGAAGTGCCTCAAAGTCTGAAGGTTCAGTCCTCCTAAGACGGTGTTCAAGTCACATGCTGGGGCTGCAGCAATCGCCCGTGGCTCCTGGACACCCCCACACACACACACCAGTGTGCACAGGAACAACATTCGGTGATTCCAGAAGGATTTTCTGAGGCCGCTGAAGCTTCATATATACCTTCACAATTGCCATTCTCCGTTCAGCTAAACCCTCTCTTCTTACAGACGGATCTATGTGATACGAGCTAAGCCTGAATTACTCTCCAGTCTGCCTGGGAAGGTGAGCACACAAGCTCTTTTTTCTCTCCAGCAGCATCCCTGGGGACACCTAAGGGAATTCCTAAGGGAGTGCGGGTCCACAACCCCTTATCCTCAGTTCCAATATGAACAAAAGCTCAGAAAACTGAGTTTTTCCCCAACTTAGTTGGTCAAAACCTGACCTGAACTTAATTGAAGCTAAATATTGTCTTTAATTATCCCTTTCAATATGAATCTTCCCACTTTTGCAGCAGAAATATTTTTTTATTGGCACCTGAGCTAACATGTGTTGCCAATCCTCTTTTTGTTTTTTTTCCTTCTTCTCTCCAAAACCCCCCAGTACATAGTTGTATATTCTGGTTGTAGGTCCTTCTAGTTTAGCTATGTGGGATGCCCAACCTCAGCGTGGCTTGATGAGCAGTGCTAGGTCCATACCCAGGGTCCTAACCGGCAAAACCCTGAGCCACTGAAGCAGGGCACACGAACTGAACCACTCGGCCACAGGGCTGGCCCCTGAAGCAGAAATATTAATGCCTTTGACTACAGGGTACTATCCCAGACCCACTGGAGCTGTGACATGATATAGGTCCACCATAATATCTTTCCAAAATCTGAAAAATTCTAAGTTCCACCACACATTGGTTCTCTGGGGTTTGGCTAAGAGATTACACCCCGTCCCTCCCCTTGACACAGCAATTGCGTGACCCTCACAGTTTAGGGCATCAAATTAAAGAGTCTCTTGTCCAGGAAGCTGGGAATCTGAGAAGAGATGAGACACACTGTTGGTTCGAAACGTTGGGAGCTTCCCAGGTGAAATTCGAAACTGGCCCCTGTGCGTGGAGGGCAGAAGAGACAGAAGAAAGAGGCAGACCGCTCCAGATCGGTAGGTGGCAGGCTTTATTAGCAAGGGAACTTACCTACAAGGCCTGTCTTGGACGGCTGCAAGAAGAGTAGATCTCCACACCCACCTGCGGGAATCTTAAAAGTTTACAGAGAGGTCTTAACGGGATTCAGTCACCTATACAATCCACATGGTCTCAACAACACCTTACCGTCTCAGGGTTGCGTTCTTGAAAGGGCTCCGGCTATGGGAACGGTGTATGGAACATATATTCCAAGGACAGGGGAGGGGGTGAGGAGTCTCCAACTGCCTGGATCCAGCTCACGGGTCAACCGGGGGTCACATCCTCTCAATGACTTCCTCTAACATGCACACATAAATAATCATTATACAAAGTAGGACACAATCATTTCTGGTTGGGGAGAGCAGAGTTGTGCTTCATGGAGGAGACATAATTGAACTAGAAGATGGCCTGGAAAGGGAAAAAGTCATTCCAGGGTGTGCAAAGGCACAGAGGCAGGAAGCTGTAGGGGAAATATGGGATCAGGGAGCTCACTTTTCCAGGAACCCAAGGTCTAAGGGAGAAGTGGAAGTAAATCAGAAATGTCACATTGGAGAGGGCCATGAATGCCACACTGAGGCAAAGCTTGGAGCTGCCACTGGGGCTGTTTGCAGGAAATTAAATTCTCGCAAAGCTGGAAAGAGCCCAGAGTGGGTGACTGGCAGGACACAATTGCAGGAATTTAGTGGAAAGATGATGAAATAGGGAACTGTTGGAGTTAAGAAGAGCATAGACTGAAAAGAGACTGTGGAGACAGAGGGGTCAGGGCAATGTGGGGATCCCCGGTTCTCAGGACACAGAGCTGGACCCTTGAAGAGGAGGTAGGTGGGCATGGAGCACCCGAGGGCAGGCATTGCCTCCCCTCGGCTCACTCTGCACCGGTGCACACACTGCGTCTCCCCTAGCTGCACCAGTCACGCCTCGGTACCATCAGCAAAGCTCTTCTTCATCTGTATTTCTCTTCTAACTTACCCATGAGGCTTAATTATTTAAATCTCAATTAATCCCCGTCAGGGTGCTTGCATGAGAAGTTTGTTTAATTACCTCCTTTATACTCCCCTGTTGCACATGGCCTTGCCTGGCTTATTGATCACTCAACCACCAAGCTTCCCCGTCAGAGCTGGCAGCGGGAGTAGCTCAGAGGAAATTCTTCAGGAGCAAATTCCAAGGGTCACTGTGCTCCTCCTTTTACTGTCAGGCTGCAGTGCCATGAAGAATGGGGCCCAAGACAGTCATCTGTCAGGAAAGGAGGCTCAGAGTCTCATCATCAAGGCCTCCACCTCCATATCCGTGAGCATCCCTGGCGGATACCACCGTCCTGCGAGGCATTTCACATCCTCTCACACTGGCCAGACAGGAGGTTTTCTCTGTGCCTCGCTCCAGCTGTTCCCCCCACCCCACCCCATCACAACATACCGCCAACCCCATGCCCACTCAAACCCCTCCCCTCCTCCGGGCCCTGGCATGCCCTACCTTCTCTAAAATAAAACCCCTCTCCTACTCAGACTCCTTCCTATCACTTTCTTATCACATTTGCAGAGCCTTGCTCAGGACCTGCATGGTTTGTTGGGCAAAGTTCACCAGGCAAAACTGCGCCCTGCCTCCTTTGAGCTCTTTTATAGACTGAATGTTTGAGTCTGCCAAAATTCTTATGTTTAAAACCTGATCACCAATCTGATGGTATTTGGAGGTGAGGCCTTTGGGAGGTGACTAGGTCATGTGGGTGGAGCCCTCATAAAGGGGGTTAGTGCTCTTATAAGAGGAGGCCAGAGAGCCAGATCATCTGCTCTCTGTCATCTGAGGACCCAGCAAGAAGGCAGCTGTCTGCAAACCAGGAAAAGGGCCTTCACCAAGAATCCAACCGTCCTCGCCTCTGGATCTCAGGCTCTCGGCCAACAGACTGTGAGAAATAAATGTTTGTTGTTTAAGCCTGGCAGCCTCTGGTATTTTGTTATAGCAGCTGGAGCTAAGACAGCTCTCATAAGTTTTTCTGTAATCTCACCAGTCCTTTGAATGCGTTCACTTTCGGCACTGATTGCTTCATTAATCGAGACCACACATTCTCCAAGAGCAGAGGCATGCCGTGTCCTCAAGCACCTCACACAGCAAGCATGCAGACATTTCTTTCTGTGTGTGTGCTGCACATGCATGATATAACACGTAACATACACATAATAATGTGGACACACATAACATAAACTTACAACTAGTGACATTTTGTACATTCACAATGTCGTGCAACCACCACCCCTATCTAGTTCCAGAACATTTCATTACCCCAAAAGAAAAAATCCAAAAAGGAGACCCTATACCCATTAAGCAGTCACTCCCCATTCTCCGCTCTCCTCAACCCCTGCCAACCACTCATCTCCTTTCCATCTCTATGGATTTGCCTATTCTGGATATTTCATACGAATGCAATCACACCATATGTGACTTTTCGTAACTATCTTCTTTTACTTAGCATAATGTTTTCAAAGTTCATCCATGTTGTAGCATATATCAGAACTTCATTTGCTTTTATGGCTTGATAATATTCCATTATATAGATATACCATATTTCATTTATTTATTCATCCATATCTTGAGGACATCTGGGGTCAGACACTGCTGTCTGATTAGGAAAATTTGCTTCTGGTCGGGTTCCCTGCCTTCAGCAAACATTCACCTTTTATACAGCACAGGGCACAGATGGCCACCGGACAGGTACGGAATCCCTGAAAGTGAGAATACAGCCCCTGCAGAGTGCCTGATAGCCGAGGGAGCGCTTTGGCAAAGCTGTTCACATCACCTTTACAGCAACCCTTTGAGGTGGGTCCCGTGTCCTCCACTGTGCAGATGAGCAAACAAGGCTCAAAAAGGGCAGTGGATTGTGCACTCTCCACCTTTCTGCTACGCCAGGCTGCCTTTCTGACCCTGGAACACAGCAAGAGCGCAGGGACCATCTCTTCTTGACATCTTTCCTACCCCATTCCCCTCACCCCTACCCATCCTAGGGTGGCCACCCCTCCTCTTAGCACACTGTGTCCTGTGCTGACTTCTGTGTCCTCTTAATCTCTAGACAAGTTGGCTTCAAAGTGGGCATGTGGGCTCCATGAGTCACTGGAGTGCCAGAAGAAAATACTAGAACATTTATGTATATTTACTTGTTATCTCATCCTTTTAAACTTTATATTTTTTATTTTGCTTAATACTGAAAATAATATATACTATAGTATGATGCATATAATTTATAATAAATATAATACATATATTAGGAGTATACTCAAATCCTTTTTATACTAAGGGGTGTTCAAACAAGGACTCCACTGAATTACATTTTGAGCTGCTTATACCCTGACTAGGTCTGACTAATCTCTGGATTCACAACACTGTGCAGTGCCTGGCACATAATCTCTAAGCAGTAGTAATGTCTTCAGGTGTTCAATACATATATTTTTAAAAATATTTTTTAAGTGAGTGGCTTCCGAAGGCCTTTCCAGTTTCCTGATATGCAATTTTCTTTTAGCAGGCTGAAATCTGACTTCTTGCCTTTGAGCAAGTGAGGAAGGAAACCAGACTGCCTTGTTCGTATCTCCTGTGTCGTCCATTACCGAGAAGCAGCTTTCCCCAAATGGTGTCCGCTGCATATGGAGCCCAAAGAACTGGATTTGAGTTATGTCTCTGCCTCTTCCTAGCTCTGAGACTCTGAGTACACTACTTCACTCTCTGGGCCTCAGTTTCCCCATGTTGTCCATTTCACAGTCTGCAATGAAGTTCAAACAAGAAGATGTATATGAACGTTTTTTGAAGGTCACCAAATACTGTATATGAAAAGCATGAATTATTTTCTTCTTTAACTATGTAAGCATGAAATAAACAATCATACTTCAGATACTCCTCCTTGATATTTACCCAAAGGAGTTGAAAACTCATGTCCACACAAAACCTCCACATGGATGTTTATAAGAGTTTTATTCATAATTGCCAAAACCTGGAAGCCACCAAGATGTCCTCCAGTAGGTGAACGGATAAATAAACTGTGGTCCATCCAGACAACGGAATACTATTCAGCGCTACACAGAAATGAGCTTTCAAACCATGAAAAGACATAGAAGAAACTTAAGCGTATATAACTAAGTAAAAGAAGCCAATTTGAAAAGGCTACATACTGGATGATCCCAACCATACGGCGTTCTGGAAAAGGCAAAACTATGGAGACAGTAAAAGGATCACTGGTTGCCAGGGGTTGGAGGTAGGAAAGAACAGGCAGAGCACAGAGGATTTCTAGGGCAGTGAAACTACTCTGTATGATACTATAAGGATGGACACGTCATTATATATATGTCCAAACTCACACAACGTACACCACCAAGAGTGAACCCTAATGTAAACTGTGGACTTCGGATGATAATAACGTGTCGCTGTAGGTTCATTGATTGTAAAAAATGCAACACTCTGGTGGGGGATGTTGACAGTGGGGGAGGCTGTGCATGTGTGGGACAGGGAGTCTGTGGGAAATCTCTGTACCTTCTGCTCAATTTTGCTGTAAACCTAAAACTGCTCTATAAGTCTCTTTAAACAAAGTCAGCAACCCCACAAACTTAATAATTGGAGCTCTTTTTTGAGATGATTTTAAGAAAAAAGGGAACATAAAAAGCTACATACACACACACAAATGACTGGAAGGAAATTATCTAATTGTAACCATAGTTGCCCCTGGGTGGTGAAGTTATGGATTTTCAAAAATCACCCTTTATAGTTTGCTCTATTTTCTAAACCATCTACAATAGGAAAGCACATAACATTTTCACAACAACAAGTAATTTAACTTATTGAAAAAGTCAACCATCTTTCTCTGAAGAAATATAATCCATCATGTGTTTTGAAATTGCGATATATTTAAATTCAAGGTTGTCTCCCCAATCAGTTGAACAGATGTTAAGGCCTATTCCATGCACAAGCCCTTGTTCTGGTGCTTATGGGTCTAAAAATAAAAACCAGAAACACATCCTGCCCTGGAGAATTTTGCAGCCTAGTCGAGAAATCAGACGAGGCAGAACCTCACTGGTACATTAACTCCCCTGCACATACACGGTGAGACTTCCCAGGAGAAAGACAGAGCTCTGTTCAGGATGATGTGGTGGGGTGGGGATTGGCCAGTGGAACGAGGAAGACTTCATGCAGGGGGTGCCACGTGAGATAGTCTTAAGAGATGGGAAATAGCTGAATATTCAGAGTTGCAAGGAGGCTATCCAGGTAGAAAGAGCAGCATTAGCAAAGGTGTCAAGCTGGGAAACCAGGCTGCCCGACCAAGAAAGTTTGCCATCCAATAATTAGGCTGGAACAGCATGTATGTCTGGCAGCTTTGAGCGATAAGATTAGAAAATTGGGACTGGCCTGTACCATGAAGGTGGTGGAGGGCTACACTGAGCAGCTGTGCTTTGCTCCTAAGCCAATGGGGTGCTGCTGAAGGGTTTGAAGGGACAGGACAATCAGATTTGCACTTAGTGGGTTACAAAACAGTATGGCTTGTCTGATCCCATTTTTTGGTAGAAATATTGTGTTTGTGTATTTAAGTATTGGCTAAAATTTAAAAAATTAGCACATACAGCTTTCACAACTGAGAGTGAAACTACGAAGTTATTTCCATTTCCAGGGAGAAAAATCTTCCTGTTTGAATGATGGCTCTTTAGGGACACAGAGGATGGACTGGAAGGGGCCAACCTTCAGACTTGTCAACAGGATCTGTGTGTGCGTTGAGCCAGCCCTCCAGGGGACAGTGAGGCAACCCCACCTCCACACCACCCTCTGCTACTCTCTCTTTACTGCGCACATCCTCACACACGTTTCTCCCCGCTCCTCTGTCACTGAATGTTTACGTCCCCCCAAAATTCACCTAATCCCCCGTATGATGCTATTATGAGGTGAGGTCTTTGGGAGGTAATTTAGGTCATGAGGGTGAAGTTCTCAGGAATGGGATTAATGCTTTTCTAAAAGAGAATTCTTTGGCCCTCTTTCTGCCACATGAGGATACAAGGAGAAGTCAGCAGTCTACAACCAGGAAGAGGGCTCTCACCCAGAACCACACGATGATCTCAGACATCCAGCCTCCAGAACTGGCAGAAATAAATTTCTGCTGTTTATAAGCTACCCAGTATGATACGTTGTTATAGGAGCCAGAATGAACTAAGACCCTCTTTCTCTCTCTCTGTCTCTCTCTCTCTATCTCTCTGTCTCTCTCTCTCTCACACACACACACACACACACACCACAAACAGACAGACAGACAGACACACACACACACACCCCCACCTCTAGGGTCCAAAAGAGAATTTCCCAGAAGGTCAACACTCAGACGATCTCAGAAACAAGTAGCCCCCAGCATGGAAGGATCCTCACTTCTGAGGGGAGAGACATCTTAGCAGAGCAGACAAAAGGAGATGGGAACAGTTTGTTACCTGTTGGACTCGAGCTATATGGGGCTCAGAATTGGGGGCTTTCACTCTTTCATCCAAGTCTCCTGATCCCACACTTATACTGACATGACTTAAATCATTTGCTTCTTTATGGCTTTTAGATCTACCCCTTTTTCTAATAGTCTATTTAAAGCTGGAAGATGAACCTCATTTTTTCTAAATGTAATTTGAGAGAATTTGCATGATACACACAGTAACAAGTGGGTCCTGAATTATGTATGATCCCCTCTAATGGGCAGAGCTTGTTTGGGAAGTACGATCTTATAAACTACTAGGTTTGCTCTTTATGGGAAATTGAATGTTATTCCCCGCCCTTGCTTTATATATTCTCCTAATTAGGGGAGATAAAATAGATTTTAGACCTGAAAAAAGTGATTTCTTTCCAAGAGCCCACATTTGTATGGAAAATTAAGCTCATTTCAGTCAGCTGCACCCTCTAATTTAGAGCTGTTGTCGGCATAAAGTATAATCATAAAAGATTTCTCCATCAGGAGCTCTTACACAATCGAGATCTTAAGGTGACATTTTCAAGTTAAGGAAGGGACAGTGACGTTTGCTCCTTCAGGTGGCCTCAGAAAGTCTGGCTTAGGACTTAGATTTCATTAAGGAAGATTTAAAGCTCGTCTACATTTTGCTTATCCATTCCTGGGGAAGCAGAGTGAGTGTGAAATTAATAATAATTGTCCTTTTCATGGAACTCTGACAGCACGCCAGGCAGACGAGCTGGCTGCGTTTGTGACACAGTCTTGGGCCTGAGGTGCTTCTGTTCGTGGCACCTGGTCATTCGGCAGTGATGGAACACCCACGCTTGGGGTCTCTGGCGGAGCTAGAGTTGCAGTGGCCTTTCTTGCCCTTCTTTATGAGTGAACAGATGGGTGAGAAGTAGGATGGGGTCAGGGTGGAGGGTGCAAAGAGGTGTGAGTGTGGGGGGTGGAGGGAAATCTATAATTATCCAGAAAGTATGGAAACATCATGATCCTGGGTAGTAGAGTCGTGCTTTCTGCTCGCACTCCAAGCAAAAGAAACCCTTCTTTCAAAGAGACTTTAAAACCCCCTCCCATTGCTTCCGGCTATAGAAACACACGGAGCCTGTAGAGAGACCACACACACAGGCCTTGCGGGTTCAAGAGAGAAAGTACCGGAACGAGCAGCCATTCTCAGAGTGAACAAGCAGCAACTCTGTCCTTCCCGGGATCCGTAACAGGGGCCTGAAGTGAGACACAGTCTAAAAGCAATGGGTTAGGCCCACAGAGAGGAGGAAGACCCCTCTTCCCTCTATCCCACGACCTGCCTTTCCTGGCATCATTTGCAGCCTGGGCAAGTCCTCTGGCTGCCAGTAGGCGTGTCTTCTCCTTCAGGAGGGACCCCATAGCCACCCACAAACATGAACCCCAACAAGACAGTCACATCAGAACACGGTGGTATAGACCAGGGGGTGGCAAACTGTCTTTGGAAAGGGCTACATAGTAAATACTTTTGGCTTTGTGGGTCATATAGGCTTTGCTGCAACTACTCAAGTATAGCAGCATGGTAGCATGGAAGCAGCCATAGACAATATGCAATGAATCAGTGGGGCCGTGTTCCAATAAAACTTTATTTACAAGAAGAGGTAGTGGGCTGGATTTGGCCTATGAGTCATATTTTGCCAACCCCTAGTGTAGACATCTTACATATCTCAATGTTAAATAGCATCATACTTAGTATATTAATGATCAACTCAAGTTGTTTATGGCCTCCTCTCTAGTAATAGATGGAGATAATATTCGCCTGTCTTTCTGTGAAACTCAGCATCTTAGTCCTGATTGTCTGCTAAAAACTACTGTGACTTAGAACACTCACCTCTCCAGGTCAAGCAACTCTTGCACCAAAGTCCATTTCATACTGAAGTAGAGCCAAGGAACATCATGAGACGTGAGAAAAATGCACGAGCTTCTTAGAACAAAGCTCTGGCCCAACAATACCCTGAAATTGACAATTCCAAGCAGAAAAACTTTTCTGAATAAAACATCTGCATTCAGGTTAATGGCTCGTTCAGTTTTCCCCAAGAGCAAATGGAGGAGGGTCTTAACTTTACATTTATGTAACTAATGAGCCTCTCAAGAGATTTCTCTTCGGAACAAAAGCATCATCTTTGCCCAGGGAAATTCACTTCTCTACTCCTGAGAGGTAGAAATGTGCTCACAGCCTCAACATGGCAGGTTTTCTAGCTTCTATTCATCAAGATTCCAAAATAAGTCTTAGGACTCAGTGTCTGCCACCACCACCAACAGCACTACCCACAGCACACAAAAAGCAGGAATCATGGAGTTGTCCGACAAGTGCCACTACAAGGAAAGGGCAGGGCCCCAGGGGAGAGCATAGGCTGGCGACCTAACCCAGATTTGGGACTGGAGGAGGTCACACCTGGGTTTAGACAGGAGGGTGGCAGCTGTTAGACAAGTGGAGGGTGAGCGAAGGGAAGAAAAGCTCAGGCAGAGGAAACAGCAGGTGCTATTTCTCTCCTTGAGGAGCAGAAGAGCCAGAACCTTCTATAATCTGAAAGAGGTTCAATGAGGCTTGAGGGAGGAGCCCCAGGAACGTTCTGGAGAGGTAAGCAGGGTCCAGACGCTGCAAGGTGGTGAAGGTGGAGTTACAACCTTTGGAAGGGGGTCTGTGAAGCATTTTAAGCAGAAGGATGATGTAATCAGATTTGCCTATGAAAAGAATAATGATTAGAATCCATGGAGCCTTTGACTCTGCACCAGAACCTGTGTTCTGTGCTTTCCAAACACTGTCCTATTCATCCTTGGGAACAGCTGGCATACTGACGAAGAGCACAGGATCTAGAAGTAGACACACCTTCGAGAGAATGCCAGGCCACTGGTTCTCCTCTAAACTCAGACCTCAGGACTTAGCCCGCAGAACTTTGTGTCTTCAGAGCAAGAATAAATAAATCAATAGAGCAAAAAAGAAAAAGACAATCACCAATATTCAGGAGATGCTTATTTCACGGCTAATTTCTTTAGACTCAGAATGTATCACTTTTCCAAGGTTGCTGAAATGGACTCAGTCAAATAATAAAGAGAATTCAGAAGCTGTGTAGAATAAAGGGGAGGATAATTAAGCCACATTAGTTAGTTCAGTGTGAAACAAAGAAGTCACTCAAAGAATTCACCTTTTCCTTGGAGGAAAAAGAGAAAGAAAAGGTAGCCTTTTGTTGTCTCCCTTTTGCCTTTGAGATGTCAAACTTAGTTTTCACATCTTCATCTTCGTGCTGATTTTCCGTCTGTTCTCAGAGGGTAGGAGGTGGGTGGTGTTTCTGCTCCAGTGCCCTGGCACGGATCTCCTTAGAGGCCAGTGCAAGCACGAGACAGTGAGGGATGCCCTGCCTCTCACAGGAGGCTTTGACCCCAGCCTGACAACGACCCCAGCCGCGCCTCCCCAATTTACTTTTTTCCTCTGAAATGTCACAAGCACAGCCCCTTATCATCTTTTTAAAAAGTAAGAAGCTTTTAAAAACTACCAGAAAGTGAGGGGTAGACAGCTGCCTGCCGTGCTTGGAAAGACAATGCAGAATGGAGAACCGCACAGAGCAGTTAACAGGCTCCAACTGCACACAGACTCCTGGCCCTTCGGCCTTGACTTCCAGGAAGCTCAAATCTACGTGGTGCTCAATCACGTGAGTGCGATTTTAAGACAATACATGTGATTTCAATGTGAGTTGCTGTTTTTTACTTTCTGCTGGTATATTTGGTTTTTGATTTTCTGTGTGGGGTGTGTGTGTATGCATGTGTGCGCACACGTGTCTGTGTGCTGTATGGAAAGCCACCTCAAATCGTCTGTGGAATTTGGCAGGAATAAGATATTTTTGAACCCAGAAAATCCTGCTGCCTGCAACACTGGTTAGCCCCACTCACGAATCTAAAACATAGGAGACACGGCGCCCTGGCAAACAGAGCCGGGATCCCCCATTCTCCAAACGGTCCTTCATCGGAACAGAGAAGGCATGAGGGAGGCTCCAAGGAGACTGGTGGCACTTATCCTCCCAGAAAACCCTCCCAAGGCAGCCCCCGATATCAACAAACCTGCTTCCTCCAACAGTGTGTGACGGCTTATATTTTACAAAGACAACCACAATAGCATCTTCCATGCCTCCTGCTCTCCTTATACTGTGCCTTTGACATTCTTCCCACAGAGAGGTGACTCTACTTTCCCTCCGCATGAATCTGGGCATGTTTGTGGCTATGGTGAAAGTGATGTCATGTGACTTCTGAGGCAAGGTCGTGAAGGTGATGTGACTTTTGCCTGCTGCATTTTGGGACACTTGCTGTTGGAAACCAATCACCATGCTGTGAGGAAGCCCAAGGAGCCACATGGAGAGGACACAGGTAAGTGCCTGACCAACAGCCCTCGCTGAGTTCAAGCCAACAGCCAGCTTCACCAAGACACAAGCGAGTGACAAACTTTTAAGTAATTCTCCCTTCCAGCTGTCAAGTCACTCCAGGCTTCCAGTCTTCCCAGCTGGGCCCCAGACAACACGGAGCAGAAACAGTCCTTCCCGCTACGATCTGTCCAAATCCAGACCCACAGGATCCGTGAGCACAAAACAGGGGTAGGTGGTGGACAACCGTGTTTGGCGTGGTCTGTAATTCAGTGGTAGTCACTGGAACACAGTGGAAGGGGAAAGGACACCAAATTTCCCAGGATTACAGAGTGTTACTATTTGGTGACCTTCAACTAGTCATTTAATCTCAGTGGGGCTCAGGCTTCTCATCAGCAAATGGCAAGAATGCCTACCCCATAGGGTCTTGTTCAAGGTTACCTACAATTTTGTACAGAAAACATTTGATAAATATAAAGAAACACTATTCAGATAGGAAGGATTATTATTTTTGTATTTCAGGAGTGTCTTCACCGATCCAATGTCAAATTCGGCAGAAATCCTATATAATCCTAGGTGGTAACGCCAGGTGGGATCCTCAGGGCAGACGCCTCCGTCTGTTAACTTTTAACTGTGACCTAAAAGGTAGTCATGAGAACCCAGAAAGAAAGCGAAAATGTATACAAAATGCATTTTATACTCCTACTAACTAGGGTTGTTTTGAGCATCAAATGGTATAATTCATTCATATTAAGGTTGAAAATCAAACATTTCTCAGGGAAGCCCTTGACTCCACACTTGCCAGGCTTACCCCCACCCTAGACAGGAGACTGGGGGTTCTTCTCCAGAGGACACGTACTGCGTCCGGCATTCGGTGAGCATTCAATAAAGGTGAACTATTACTTCTGGTGCAATCTGAAACGGTCTCATTTCTGCGCAAACTATTTTTGTGGAGGAAACATCTCTCTCGGGGTTTTCTGGATGAATTGTCTCTCTTTTCCATCCTCCCCTCTCCCTGTCCCTCTCTCCCCTTCTCCCTCCCACCCTTCCTCTTCCCATCCCTCTCGCTCTCCCTCCATAAGTCTCCACAATTCTGAGTTTTGAGTTGACACAACCCTCTGTTACGAGCTTTTCTCTCTTCAAACTCAGCGTGTGTTTGTGGAGTGTCTTCTCTGAGCTCAGTGCCTTCACACACCCTGGTTCAATTAATCCTGGTGGCCAACAAGGCAGCGGTCCCGGCTCTCACTTTACAGCTGGCAACAGTGAGGCTCAGAGAGACCCAAGGTCTCGTCCAGGATGTACCGTCCGAGTGACGGAGCTTGGATGGAAGCCCAGGCCTCCTGACTCCACTGTTCCTTCCACTCCATTCCAGCCGGGTGAGGGCACTTTCCCCTTCATCTGTTTTGAGCTCCACATTCCAGAGGCCTGAGATGATGTCACTCTGTTTTAAATCATTTCAATTAACGCTTAAACAGAAGCAGGGGAAAGGGTTTGCAGCAGGTTTTATGAAAGCTAGACTCATTTTGATAGATATGCAAAGCAGAACAAAGATATTTTTTGTATCATGTTAACATATTGTCAATTGTCAGCAAAACTGATTTTTTTATAATAGGGACCCTTTGTGTACTCAGGCCAAGTGGAGAGGCAAGAACTCAAAACTAGTGTTCCTTGTACCGGATTATCCCCTCCCTGCAACAAGAAAGTGGTAGTGGGTGCTGGAGAAGAGTTCACATCCAATATGACTCTAATCTTGTGATTTATAACAAATACATATTTGGTCTTCATCCTCATTTGTGGCTCAGACCTAAAACCCTTGGAGTTTCCTAAGTGATGAGAGGAATAAGGTGTTGTCTGTTATGGTAATAAGGTGACTTTGGAACTTCTGGTTGCCTGAGGAGCCAATCATGTGATTAGAGGTTGGAACTTTCAGTCCCACCCCCTGACCTCCGGGAAGGGAGACGGGGCTAGAGGTGGAATGACTGCCAACCGCCAATGATTTAATCAATCACGCCCGTATAATGAAGCCTCAGTGAAAATCCCAAAGGACTGCATTCAGAAAGCTTCCAGGTTGGTGAAGACGCGGAGGTCTGGAGAGAGTGGTACACTTGGAGAGGGCAGCAAACTCCACGCCCTTGCCCCATACCTTGCCCTATCCACCTCTTCCATCCCGCTATTCCTGAGTAGTTATAGGCTTTTTTTTTTTGCTGGGAAAGATTTGTCCTGAGCTAACATCTGTTGCCAATCTTCCTCTTTTTTTTTTCTCCCCCAAAGCCCCAGTACATAGCTGTATATTCTAGTTGTAGGTCCTTCTAGTTTTTCTATGTGAGCTGCTGCCATAGCATGGCTAGTGACAGACGAGTGGTGTGGTTCCACATCCAGGAAGCAAACCCGGGCTACCAAAGCAGAGCATGCCGAACTTTAGCCACTAGGCCATTAGGGCTGGCTCGAGTCATATCCTTTTATAATAAACTGGTAATCTAGAAGTAAAATGTTTCTCTGAACTTTGTGAGCTGTTCTAGCAAATTAATTGAACCCAAGGAGGAGGTCATGGGAACCTCCAATCTATAGCCAGTAGGTCAGAAGCACAGGTGACAACACAAGCGTAGGCATGCGGCTGAAGTGGGGAGGCGGGGGCAGTCTTGTAGGAGCGAGCCCTTAACCTGTGGCATCTGACACTATCTGCAGGTAGATAATGTCAGAATCGAGTTGAATTGTAGGACACCCAGCTGGTGTCTGAGAATTGCTTGGTGGTGTGGGAAAAACCACACACACATATCGGCACTGGGTGCAGAGTCTGAGTTGGTGATCAGAAGTGGGATCAGAGTCAGAACTGGAGTGACTGAGTCAGGCACCACATAAACCCAGCAGATGTTATTACATCTGCAAGTTTTCAGATTTTTCTCTTCCTGGAAAGAGAAATGACGAGCTCTTGAAATTCAAATTCCCATTGACTCTGAAGTCATGAACATATTTAAAAACAGTGTGAGGCTGTGACATTTACAATCATGAAATTCATATCAGAGAATAAATTCGGAATCACCTACAATCACTGAATATGGAATAATCATTCATCTCCAACCATGTGCGGGGGGACATCTGCTTCAGCAAAGCTAATATTCAGAAAAGGCTGGGGGCACATGTGCTGGAGGTAACCGTCCTCAGCAGCCCAGCCTCTAGATGCTTGCAAATGTGCTAGAAATCAGAGGACCCAGAGACACACAGCAGGGAGGAGGGGACAGAACCAGCGAGAGCCACACAGCCCTGCTGCTTGCCAGCCTCTACCTGGACAGGCACAGCTGGCTTTGCTGAGAGGCACAGGTGTGTGGGCTGAGCTCGGCAGAAGGAATGTCATATCCGACGACAGGCATGTGCATTTCTCAGCCAGAAATGCATCCCCATTAAAGCCAAATAAGGCTCCTGCAGATGACGTCAGGAGCACTTAGCTGCTACTGCCACAGAGGGACAATTTTTTGAAGAGCTAAAAATGCTCGCCTCGGCAAGGCTGACAGGCAAGCAGTTGAGGGACGCTTCCCTGGCCACCTACCATCCTGAAGAGACATCTGCCAGCTCTGCTGATTGGCACCCTTCCTGCGTGAGTCATCTTGCAGGGCCTTGCTAAAAACACTAAATACAGGTTTATTCCCACCGCTACATCCCATAGCTGGGGAGGGGGAGGAGGGTAGGCCCTGGTTGCTGGCTGTAAACGCTTCCTGTCTTTTCCCTCTCAAACCTGATCCATCTATCTGAAGAGCATGAGGGAGGGGGAGCGCGAGGAGCACCCGCAGACTGAAATAAACACCCACTCTCCAGGCCTCTTAAAAGCATCTTGGTTTTACTTTTCAAATCCACATCTGGCACACAGATGAGAACAAAGAAAACGTTGAAACTTTAGAAGAGCCATGTCTCCATTCTTCTAATAGGTTTTAAGAGTAGGGGTTGAGAAAAGGGGTACCCAAATATTCATCCTGCTTCCTGTCAACAGGTAATTTTTTAGCAGTAGTTCTCAGGAGGAAACCAACTATCTAGACATTATTCTCTATGCTCCTTCATCAGCATGTTGAAAAGGGGACGTGATGATTTTCTATTTTCAAATTGTGTCTTGTCACCCCAAATAGGTTGGAAGCTTCCGGAAGACCACTGCTGTTGTCTACCTTGTGTGCCTCCCAGAGGGCTTGGCCACGTGCTCGACACCCTTCTAGAATTCCTCATCTCATTTAGGCTACAACAATGCTGTGAAGTCAGTTATTGCCCTTATTTTACAAATGGGAAATCTGAGGCCTGGGGAGCCCATGGTCACATGGTAAATGAGTGTCTGTGGATCTGGGGTCTGGACTTTGACTCTGAGCCCAGACCCATCACTGCCTTCGTACCACAGGGCCTCACAACCTGAGGCCTCATGCTTCAATAGGAGAGTCAACTGAACTTCAAGAGGAGGATGAAAGTTGGGACAAGCCCCAACGACTTAAGAAGAAGGGTAAGACAAGGTCATTGGACCAACACTCCATCCCAGAGGGGCCTCATCCTGCCCTTGGGGCCACAAGGACCATGCCTGCTTCCTCGGCAGCCCTTCAGAGGTTTGCCAGTGGTGGCTACACTCCTCCAGCCATCCTTGGTCAGGCTGTTGTCTCTTCTGTGGCCTGGCCCCAGGGCCCTCTCCTCGTCACTCTCCTACACAGGTGCACACACGATGTCACAGTGAAACACACGTTCCACAAATTGTGCTGTGGGACTGCATCCCAGGAGTGTCCCTCTGCCCCAGCTCCTCATTGCCCATGTGTCAGCTGCCTTTGCAGACTTTCCTGAGCCACAAACATCAAGGTAATTTCCACAACTCATCCTGGAAAGCCTGCCACAGATCAAAGTGTCAAAAATGTCACTCCTTTGGGCCAGTGGCCTAGTGGTTAAGTTCAGTGTGCTCCGCTTTGGGGGCCCGGGTTCAGTTCCTGGGCGCAGACCTACACCACTATTAGTGGCCATGCTGTGCTGGTGACCCACATACTAAAAAATAGAGGAAGACTGGCACGGATGTTAGCTCAGGGCAAATCTTCCTCAGAAAAAAATAATGTCACTGTCCCCAACAGCTCTGCAACCTCCCTACCTGGTTAACAAAAATATAACATCCGTTTACTACAGGAGTAACTCCTATCTTTGACTTGCTTTTATTACTACTGACTCAATATGATTCCGCTCATAAAACCTGTACTAAGCAACTGTTCTGGGTGAGCTCTGGGTGCAGGTGCTGCGGGCAGACAGGAGGGCAGGATGCAGCCCAGCTCCCCAGAGCCCCGTCCAAGGCAGAGGTGCACTGTGCGGCCACGCTGCCCGCTGCTCTCTACACAGCACAGCTGCACACAGCTGTTGGCTTTGCTTTCACACATTCATCATCTAATAACGGTAGCAGAAAAGGAGAAAGTGCAGGACTTTGCAGTCAGCCAGCTCGGGGTTCAAACCCAGATTTTGCCAACTCAGAACCATTCCATCTGCTACAATGCAGGAGGTCGCGTTGGTTCACAAAATTTGTTTTTAGCACATGGGAGTTTCGAAACGATGGGGACAAGCTTTCTCACAATTCAAGAGAAGGCCATAGCAATATAGCAAGGCCTTCAGAGAAAAGCCGACAATTTGCAGAAGTGTCCTTCTTCACTGCAAAGTGGCTGGCTTAGAGGAGACCAGAACCGTGAAGCTGTCCATGGGGTTAAGCTATCCGGTGGAGCTGTGAGTGTACATGACTCCCTGCATCAAAGCGGTGCGTTAATGAAGAAGCGACACTTCATGTGGATTTTAAATTTGGAAAGAAACAGGCTCCAGAACCGAATCTCACTGGAGGATGGACACATCCCAAGTTTAAGGCGGCAAAGAATGCACCGCTTGTGTTCCTGGGTGAAAATACCAGTGAAGTTACAGCTGAATGTTCTGCTGGTGTTTTTATTAATAATTTCTATGGTTTCCTCAGCTTTCTGGCCACTAGATTTTGAGTGGTCCAACTTTAATTCTATTTTCCTATAAGTAGGGTGATTTTTATTATGCAATTTGGAAGAACCCATGGTATTTCAGGGTCACGTATGTACTGTCATAGCAAAAACGCATAGATATACGTGTATCTATGTGTGTGAGTATATGTGTGGGTGTCCATGCTTAGTGTACAGCAGGTGCTTTATAAATGGAAGCTTTAGTTATAAATTAATCTCACTCTGCATCCGGCATTCCCGTTGAGACTGGGTGCTGCCAGGACTCAGACCAGCCGAGGCTGCTGGTCACGCTGCTGCCAGAGGCGCACCTGGTGCAGCCACATGCTGCGCAGACAGGTGTCCGAGTCCAGGGCCAGCCTCTGCCTGCACTGAGGCAGACTACTGGGCACTGAGTAACTGGCTTCTGCCTTCTCAGGGCATGGGGTACTACAGCCCCCACTCCTGCCGTGAAGGCAGGATGGGATTTTACTCGAAGCCAGTGCTTCTCAAAAGGGGATCCCCCAACCAGCAGCATCAGCAGCACCCAGCAACTTTAGAAACGCATATTCTCAGGGCTGACCTACTGGATCAGAAATTCTGGGGGTAGGGACTCTTAAGAAGCCCTCCAGGGGATTGACACACACTGAAGCTTGAGAAGCACTGGTCTAAACGTTAGGCGAACACTTACTGAGACGCCCCAAGCTGGAGACGCCGCTCATTCATTTATTCAGCCATCTATTCACTCATTCGACAAATAGTTATTGAGTATCTCTGATGAGCTAGATACTGTTCGAAGTGCTGGGAATGAATAAAACAGACAAACTTCTCTGCCATCTTGGATTGGTAGAAAGTAACGGTTAGGATCTCAAACTCAGGAACCCGGCTCCCTGGTCTGAATCTCAGCTGCACCTCTCACAAGCTGTGTGACCTGACGCAAGTTACTTAACCTCCCTGTGCTTCAGTTTCCCCGTTTGTGCAATGGAATACTAATAGTTCCCTGGTTCATAGAGTTGTGGTGAGGATTAAATGGGCTACAGTGTTTAAAGCTTAGTCTAGAACACAGTAATCACTTAAGATGTTAGTTAAATGTAATATGTATTTGAGTATGGCCACAGAAGGCATGTTGAATTACATCCAATTTCAGAATAAAATGTGATGCACATCTTCTATAAGACAGGGGAGACCTTGTGATGATGCACGGCAGAAGGTAGACCCATGATACAGGTAATTTAGAGAGATAACTAAATGAAAACCCAACATCCCCAGTCAGAAATGGATGAGTGGAAGCCATCTGGGAGCTGCTCCCTCTGAGGGGATCAGAGGAGCTGACAGGGGAGTGAGGACCTGCCCTCTCAGTGAGGACGCCCCTGCCGGGAGAATGCGGACCAGAGCCCAGGATGCAGCGGGAACCCAGGAAATGGAGGGACGTGGTCCTTCACAGAGCACACAGCCACGTGGCAGAGCAGAAGCACAGGGCTGGCCTTTCCCGGTGGGCCAGGCCCAGCAGGCAGCCCCACGTGGTGTTGGAAGCCCCTGGGATGAGAAGGTGCGGTGACCCACTCACTGTGTGTTCAGAGGGACAGGGGTCCTCAGAGGAGGGGACATGACTCTCGGACGTCACCTCTGTTGAGGAGCCTGCCTCCTCCCGACTTGTAGTACAATGCCGGCCTGTGCAGCTCCCCTAGGTCAGGCAGGGTGTGCCTGTCCCTCCAGAGCCTGGCCTGCCAAGCCTGTCAGTGCTGTCCCTTGTCACTGTGTGCATTTAGGAACCGAGAAGACTCACAGGGAACTTCTTCGAGCATCTAAAGATTAGTCCTCTGGGCACAAGGAAACCCACCATCCAGTGCTGCCCTGAAAGACAGAGTGGACAGGCCGGAGAAGTCCCTGGATGGCAGGTTTGTCCTCAAGCAAAGGGGCACATTCCTCTGAACGGACGCTGTGCAGCCCACTCCCTGCAGAGATGTTCCCCCGGGGCTGACCGCACTGGTTTCTGGGAAACCTGCTTGGAAAGAAGAGGCTGGACAACGAAGGCCCTATCCAGCTCTGGCCTGTGCCCCATCGATTCCTGGACTGAATGTATCTGAGTCATCTGCCCTCTTTCCGCTCAGCGGAGGCAGCTCTGGGGCCGCCCGGACTCATCGCTCCCGTTTCCAGAGCCCCAAACACACCGCAGTTGCTGGGGATGTTGAGAGACATCATTACCGCATCACTTTGTGAGTGAATTAGCTGCAAACAATTCATTTCCTGGGTCTCCTGTCAAGTTTAAATACAAGACAGCAGGCTCAGATCAGGAAAAACCTGGCAGATTTTACCTCTGGTTTGAAGCTAGGCTAAAGACCAATTTTGGAACAGAATGAGAAAGGCAGAGGCGAAGGTGTGTTTTCAGACTCCAAACTTCAACTGAAAAACCGAGCACCTCCCGGTGCCCAGCTCTGGGCCGAGGGCAGGCAGGACACTGAGAACCCTCAGACACGCTCTCTGGGCCCCTGGAAACCAGGCTGGGGAGACGAGACGAACAGATGACACGGCAGGAGAGCAGCTGAACACTAACCTGAACACCCTGCTCATGAGTGCAGCCAGACACCCCACTGCACGGCTCTGTTCCCTGCTCGGTGTAGCTCCGGGGACCCACAGCACAGTCAGAGCCAGGACCTGCCCCAGAGGGGGCCCCGTCTAGTGGGGAGAGACAGTTGTCAATGATTACCAGGGTCCCTGCTGCAAAAACAGGTGGGGGGAGCATGGGTGGCAGAGCCCTAAACCCAGTCTGGGGCTGTCCCCAAGCCCCCAGGAGGAGGTGAAGCCTGACCTGGATTCTGGAGAGCAAGATGAAGAGGTAAGGGGAGGGGAGGCATGCCAGGTCCAAGGTGGCCCCTGGGGAGTGCAGGATGGGGGCGTGCTCAGGTGAGGGTGGACCGCAGTCATCACTGGGGGCTCACTGGACTAAGGGACCCACCCGAGCCTCGAAAGCTAAACAGGGTTAGCCCAAGGAGACGATGCTTGATGTGTGTGACCCCCCAGGCCTAGCGTCACAAGTGGAAGGAAACCCTCCCCAGTCAGCTCCCCACCTGACAGCCACGCCTCTGCAGTTCCACGAAGGGCAGTAGCTGAGGCTGCGGCTCACACGAACTCCTGCCTTGACTAGAAGGAGAAAAGTCTGAAACCCTGGCCTCATCACAACCGGTGAGAAATACAGAGAAAAGAAGGAACTAGAAATAATAGAACTTTGGGGCCAGCCTGGTGGCATAGTGGTTAAGTTTGTATACGCTGCTTCAGTGGCCTGGAGTTCATGGTGAGGATCCTGGGTGTGGACCTACACACAGCTCATCAAGCCATGCTGTGGCAGGCACCCCACTTACAACCTAGGGGAAGACTGGCACAGCTGTTAGCAACAATCTTCCTCACCAAAAGAAAAAAAAAAGAACCTGTAGCCTAGAGATTTGAGATTTCTTTCTTTATCTAAATTCACAGCTTAGAGATTTCTTAATTACATTCACAGCAATCAGATAAAATGACTAAGGGAGAATCCATTGCTTATCTTCTCATTTTAGGAAAGAGAAAACCTTCTTAGACCCAAACCTTTGCTGTCCATCACTCCAGTCTCCTGAGCATGGATGATGGACCTGGAAGCAGCATCTTGGTTTGTAGCTGGGGTGGTCGTTTGCCTGGATGCATCCTAGTCAGCAAGTTAGAGTCAATCTGCCCCAAACCTCACCTGCTCCAGGAAGCCTTCTGGACCTTCTGAGACTCAGGGCCCTTGTTCCTTTAGGGCTAACGGTAAGGTCAGAGTCACAAACTTTACCCCTAGGGTTCCAAGCCTGTTCACCGGGCATTGCTGGAGGCGGGCCTGGGGCACAGGCTTTCTCCGAGCAAAGCCCATGAAGTTCCTAGCACAAAGCTCAGAGCGGCTCATGGCCAACTGTCTGTGAGAGGAAGACGGAATTTACCTTCCTCTGCCCAGGGGCGGGCAGCTGGGGGGACACGGGAGCTCAGAGGGCATGCGCCCTTACCGGGGAAAGAACGAAGGAGCCAGAGTCAGAGAGGTCTGGGTTCACGTCTAGTTCCTCCAGCTGACAAGACGCCGGGGAAGTTAGGTGACCTCTTGGAGTCTCAGTTTCCTCCTATATTGGCTTTCAGATAACATCCAGACTCCCATCAGAAGATACAAACTTTGTGTGACAGCCAGAAGAGACAGTGTCAAAATCTGGAATTTTCCCAGGCTCATAGAGCACAAGGAGAGTCTTCCTTTGGTGTCAACTTCACACAGACTGAAGGCACTCAACAGGCTGCCAGGCAGTGAGCAGGGGCTCACAGAACAGCAGCTGACTTCATCCAGGCACCTACGCTGGAGACGCACCCCCAGCGGGGCCCGACCCCTTCAGAAGGAAACTGCCTCCTAAAGGGACCAAGGCAGACCCTAGCTCCAGAAGGTGAGAATCTGATGAAGAGATGTAGAAAGTGGGTGAGTCTGTCGCTGAGCCCAAATAATCATGTGCCCCAGGGCCACCGTTCCTGAGGCCTGCCCACCAGCTCTTCCTCGGCTCCACAGGACCTAACTTTTCTCGGCGGCCCTCTTCTGAATCACACGGGAGAGTGTCTGTGTCCCTTACAACCAACTTTTCTAACAAAGGAGCCTGTTAGTTGTTTGTAGCCAGAAGAGTATTTCCTTCCAAGCCAGGGGCCAATCGGCACACACTTGAGGGGCCACCAAGAGCGAGCAACTCCTCCTTTCACTTCCATCCTCGCCAATGAGGATGGGCCTTATGGAAGCAAAGGTAGACAGAAGGTGGGGTTGAGATCCACAACCAGCCGGGAGAGAGAACAGGAGACACCATTAAAGGGAGTTTCTAGGCTCACACAGGTTAGACACTGAAGGAACTTGCCAGGGTCTTCAGAGCCACCTCAGGTAAGAAAAAAAATGGAGAATGATTTTCAAAAGGGAGAGCAGGCAAAAATTCAGGAACTTCAGCTGTTAGCTTGATGTCAATTCTTGGCAGAAATCTATCCACGGGGATCACACAGAGGCGTGAGTTCCGTCAGCGACGCTGATGTGCCCAGCTCACCTAAGAAACGTGCTATGGGAAGAGTTTAGCTTGTTTTACCAAAACACTGGAAAGAATACTTTTTTTAGCAAGATGGAGAAGGATGAGCTGGAGGATGTGGTTTGAGATAGCCGCTCACAGTGTGGACCTGTCCCTTCTGAAGGCTGGCTGTAGGAGAGCAGACACACTCTGGCTGCTCTTGCACGGAGAACCAGGTCCCATGAATGAGTTTTACGTGGAGGCAGATTTTGCCTCACCCTTCAGTCAGAGCTGTTCAACAGTCAATGAGATTCTCTGAGAGCGAGCTCCCCGCCACTAGAAGTATTCAACTAACATTTGCACTAACACCTGCCAGCACTGTTCTACAGGTGAACATAGGGCTGGAGTGTGAAGTGAGGAGACCCAAACTCAAGGATTTATTTGGTCAGATACCAATGGTGTGACTTGGGAAATTCATTTAACCTCTCTACTTCTTGGCCAACTTCTGCATAAAATGAGGATACTTCTTTATAGAGAGGCTGTGAATTGCAGGGAGGTTGTAAGTCATAAATTAAATGAGATAATGTCCATAAATGCATTTTATAAACTAAAACATGCTGTACTGATGTTTGTTATCATTAAGACTTTAGGAGCTTGGCAAGAAAGGACTCTTGGGGCTAGCCGCATTTCGTACAGATTGCAGTATTTGATGCTGGCACTGAAGCCTGGATAGAATAAAGTGCTGTGAAGCATATCACACCAGCTCTGGCATGCAGTGCGCAGAGTATTACTCAAACTCCTCACTCAGCCGTAATGATTATTTTAAAGCATCAAGGCCGGGCTAGTGAATCAGCTTGCAAGTTGGCATACTTTTGGTTTATTCCAAGTTTGAAAAATGGTATATTGGGTACTCCCTAGGTCCAGAGACAGTCGATGAAATTCCCCACCTAATTAAGGAAGTTGACAGACGGAAATAAGTTTCATGACATTGTATCCCCAGCTCACTGCTGGGCTTGGAGCAAGGGTGCCAGGCGGGGCTGTTCACGGGGCCTCTGTGGGAGAAGGATGCTGAGGCTGGGCAGGGTAGCTCTCCTCTCTCTTCCTCGCTGGGGCTCTTTTTTTCCTTGCTGTGGTCTGGGGTCTGCTTCTCAGCTGTGACTTCCAGCAAGCTGCCTCAGTGTTCTGCAGAGAGCTCCAGCTGGGAGAGGTCGTTTCTGGTGTCCAGAGACGCAAACTCATTTCATTCTCATCTGCAGTGTACCTACTACTTTCTTGCGTCATTCAATTCACTGAGAGTTTGTTGGGCAACTACTGTACCCAGCAAAGCTTTCGTCCCTCCTGTGAGTAGGACCTGGGCCCAGCCCTGTCCCAGCAAAGGATCCTCTTGCCCTTAAAACCCACCAGAAGCGAGTCACCAAGCTGGCCCTGCATTTATTCCTGTCACTTCCTGTGGCTTCTAGCACTTCACCCACAGACCCCGTGAGTGTGTCAGGCCTGGGGCCATAGGCGATTTTCCATGACCCACTCATCTCAGGATGGAGCTGGAGAAACGTGTCAGCAGAAGCTGCTGTATCACCTCTCAGGGACCCCCACACGGAAAGGATGTTGAATAGGGTGCTTCCTGAGGACATTGCCAGAGCTCTAAGACATTACAAATTTGCTGCTGAAGAGTAATTAAATTTCTAAAATATTCGAATACTAAATAGCAAAAGAGCACTAGATTTCGGACTGTGTCACTTAATTAGCTGAACTCCTTGGGCAAGCACTTGGTCTTTTTCTTTTTCTTTTGAGGAAGATTAGCCCTGAGATAACTACTGCCAATCCTCCTCTTTTGCTGAGGAAGACTGGCCCTGAGCTAACATCCATGCCCATCTTCCTCTACTTGATATGTGGGACGCCTACCACAGCATGGCATGCCAAGTGGTGCCATGTCTGCACCTGGGATCCGAAGCGGCAAACCCCAGGCCCCCGAGAAGCAGAACGTGCACACTTAACCACTGCACCACTGGGCCAGCCCCAAGCACTTGGTCTTTCTGATGCTCCATTTCCACCTATAAATAAGAATTAAAATTCTTTACCTCCAAAAATAAAGTTCTAGAGAAAAATACGTAAGTTGGACTGGCACATAGTGGGGCCTCAGTAAATGTCTGCTAGTTCCCCTTCCTATATCTCTCACAAGAGATTCTATTTTTCTTCAAGTAAGTAAGCCCTCATTTGTCGGAGGAGCTGACAGGGAACGTGTTGGGAAAGAGGAGCTCTGAGGACTTCTGTCAAGTGAGAGGCGCCCTGCTTCCCACCTAACCCACCTCGGTGCAGAGCTCCCACGACCGCCGCCCTTGCAGCTGAGGACGCCTCCCTCCCCCCACCCCATCTGATTGTCCCAGGGAGCTGGTGCCATTTCCCCATGGCCTAGAGGGGACCGGACGCCCCATTTCAGAACCGGGGAGCAGATGCTGTCCTGCCAGGGCTCCAGAAAGCAGTGCCACCCACTTTCAGGACGGGCTGTGCTCTGGATGCTGCATTTTACGGCACAGTATTCGCAGGCCTCTGCGTTTCCAGATGTAGTAAATCTTCCTTCTTCTTCCTGCAGGAGTAATTGCCAGACATGCATAAAACTGACTGTGGAAAAAGTTTCAGCCCATTTCTCTGCTCTCTTTCTATCGCGTAAGCATTCCTACAGATCCCGGCCTGGTTGCCCAGATGGTCCAGGAGAAGAAATCAACAGCGTCTCCTCGCCGGGCGTTTCCTGGTGCCAACACACACAGAAGGTTTATGTTTCACAATGGAAAGGTAAGTGTCTCGAACAAGGCAGAACCAAGGGTAATAAAAGCTCCTCTTATTTCATATTCTCTTTCACAGCAGTGGGTTTTATTTTGAATCTCACTAGCTGCTTGACAAGCATAAAAAGCAACCATTTTCTGCCCAAAAAATGTTGCCTTCTGAGTTCTTTTTGTTTCCTTGAACTGAGCCAGCCCAGGAAAGAGAAGGTTCTTCTCCACGGGAGGGCAGTGATGCTGAGAAAGATGTCACTGTTTGTGCTGCAACCAGAACAGTAGCTGTGTGGGGCCCTGGCTCCCCCATCCGAGGCCCCTCCCTAAAGGCAGGTAGGGGAATGGACCTCTCTGACAGGGCGGGTGACAGGTCACTGGGCACAGGCTCTGGGGCTGGTTTTGCCAAGTTTGTTTATGTTTTCCTCCAGCTGTCTGTGTGTAAAGCTCGCCTGGCTTGTGCAATGAGTTCAAGTTCACTGACTGTGCACAGGCTCTAATTTCTGGTGCTTCTATGTCATGAATCCAGACCCTTATGTCACCTACACAAAGGTTCTTATTTCAGTGTCGCTTAACCTTTCTGGATTTTTGAGAATCCAGAGAAAGCCATGGACGTCCCACCCCTGCCACTCTCTCTTACACATACACACACACAGACATACACACACACACAATATACTGTACAATTTTGCATGTAATTTCAGGGATTTCTTGGATCCCCCTGAAGCCCATCCAGGCAACCCATGGAGTCAGTGGATCTCCAGGTTAAGGACTTTGCTCTAACCCATACCCATTCTAGGAAATAACATCCTAAGGCCTTTTTCCTCCTTGAGCGTATGCTGTCTGGGGGCACAGTTAGCTCATGTCCAGCTCCACATTCCCCCGCCCTCCTCGCCATTAACCCTGGACCAAGTGGTAATGAAGGTTCAATTCCAAGTCCAAATCAGCATGGACGCACCAGCTGACGTTGCTTAATCTATTAGCGGAAAGAAATTCTACCCACTGATTAGAGTGTAGAATTATAGCACACCTTCAGGAGGAAGCCTTCTTGACCCTCTAAACCAGACAAACCTGCACACACAGATCCAGGCACGGTGCTCCCTGGCTGCCAGCCCTCTGCAGCTCCCACACATGTTCTGAGCATCTTCATAGCATGGTCCTCCTCACTTGCCTCTGCTTACTGGACCATCTCATCTCTACCCAGGATTCCCCTCCCAGGGGTCATATGATGCTAACTAGGAACCACGTGGAACTGGCAATGAAAGGTAGGTGCCTTTTTTTTTCTGTCAGAAGCAAAACATCTAACTATTTCACAGAAAGCTGAATCAAGTCCATTTTTTGACCCTAGAGATAAGAGCTGGTCTGCAAGTGTCACTCGGATAAGCCAAAGTATGGTCATGATACCTGGGAGAGGGGGAAACCAGGAACACACTGGAAAGAGGACAGGATCTGGAGGGAAAATACCCAGGTCCCATTCCCAACTTTGCACTGATATGAAGGTGACCCTGGGCATGTAACCTGTCTTCACCTTTGTTTCCTCATCTATAATACGAGGATAAGATTGTTTTGGGAATCCAAAGCTAGGAATGTGCCTTGTAAACTGTGAAGAATGCTGTAAGGGAAGAAGAACATGGGTACTCCCACTCCTAGTACAGATGCTCGGGCCACAGTGGGAACAGCGCCCACGGGAGGCTAGGAGATGGCCAGGACCTCACCACACCTCACTCTGCAAAGTCATCCATAAACTGAGGGCCTGAGCAACAGCACCGATCCCGTGACTTCAGTCCCTTGGGACAGACCAGCTCCAGGCCTCCTCCAGGACCAAGAGTCCTGAACTCATACAGCAATTACCCTTTTCTGGTAAACTCTCTGGCTGCAAACAACTTGCAGCACCGTGGCTAACGGACAGCGAGCGAGGAGCTAATAAGCCTGGGGCAGAGAAGAGCAGGGATGCAGGATCCCGTTGCCATGGCAACTCCTGCAGGTGTTCCTGAAAGGAACACAAGGCCAAGGGGCTGGGGTTGCTTCTCTCTCCCTTTCAGCAAGTCTGAAAGTGAGAAAGGTCACAGGGTGAGAGAAGCCTCCCGATGCCAGCAGCAGACGCAGAGGCCCATGCCCGGGGCTACACAGCTAGAAAATGGCAGAGCTCGGACGGCTACCTGGATCCGCTCTTCCGACTACACCAGGCTGCCACTCAGCAAACATTTGAACTTGAGGAAATTGTGTCTCTGCTGCACAGACCTCCCATTCCTCCTCTCTAGGCTTCAGGTCGTACCTGTTCCTTGTCTTCCCTGTTGCTATCTAAAGGAGATCGAAATTAGGGTCACTGCCAGGGCCCCAGCTCCCCAACTCCTCTCCTGCTTCTGCTGGTAACAGCTCACTTCACTGCAGCGCTGACCCAACCAGAGTCTGTCCCAGGACCTACCTATTGGTGGGAGGGAGCAGGAAAGGCTCCCTTTCCTCTTTTGTGGCCAAGCCATTAAGACTAAGCCCACCCAGGGCTACAAGTGGCCATGAGCCCTGACGTGTGGAGAAGGCCCACCTGTAGGAACAGACAGTGAAACTAGCAGGCACAGAAATGCAGAGATGGTTAGTAAAGACTAAGAGAGGGACTCATGTAGGCAAACGATTTCCTTGATCCAGTGTTCCCAGAGGCGCCCTGCACCCTGACTTTTCTGTGGTTGGTTATGAGAGCAATCACCTCAAACATTGTTCTGAGTTGTCCTCTGTCGACAGCATCCACATTTCTCCCACCTGCCACACTGTCTGAGGCTGTCGAGACCCTAGCTTGGTGTGGGTGCCAATCACTGTACCTTCTCTTGCCGGACCTTCCATCTCATTGGTCCTGCGCCAGGGAAGAGTCATCAGGAACAAGGAGGGAGGAAAGCGAGCCCCGGGGTAGCGAGGGGGCTGCCTTCCCACAGCCCTGAAACACCCTGCAGGCAGCCTTCACCTGCAGGGAACACCGGCAGCATCACCACCTCTGGGGAACCAGGAGCTGGGTTTAGGTGCAGAGGGCTCTACTACTCACAAGCTGGGCGACTTAACCTCTTCATGCCTCAGTTTCCTCATCTGTAAGTTGGGGACTAATGATACTTACCCCACAGAGTTGTAAGAGTGAAAGGAGATGATGCGTAGGGTTCCAGGAGAGATGGCGTTTTGGCAGGATGAGTGTGGGTGCCTGCCCCGGCCCCATCCCAGGCACTTACTCCTACAGTGAACAAGGATAACAATGGAGGGGAGCTTCCCCTGGACTCAAACCTGGGAAGGGCACCGTCCACCTGCCGCAGACTTTGAGGAATAGTGGCTAGTTATAGAGCAGATGAGACCAGACTGAAGGAGCCCACGAAGGACTGACTCTCAGCTCCCCACCCCACCTCCCAGGAAGTGGTGGAAGATGCTGCCAGAACCTTTCTTCCTCCTTGAACTGGAAGACTGAGTGCTGAAGGTGAGGGGAGGCCATGGCAGAAGCCCCTCACAGTGGCAGGTCAGTAACTGGACAAGGAGCCTGTAACGAGGTGCTCTCAGAGTAGGGGGAAAACACCAGATACTAGGAAGTCAGTGACGAGGATGTCAACGTAAGTCACAGAAACAAAACTCCTAAATAACATTTTCAAAACCTGCAGCTGCAGACTGTTAGAAATGAAGGGGAACACGACAAATTGAAACTCTGAAGATAACGACCAAAGGTGACCTTTTCCACTGCCTTAAAAAAACAACTAACCTGACAAACTTCAGTTTGCCTAAGCAAAAAAGAAGAGAAAATTTTAATGCACAAAATTAGAAATGATAAATTGTATACAACCAAAGATACAGAGATTGAGGATGAATACCTTTTTATCTTTTTATGCTACTTTTTTTTTTTAATCTCAAGAAACGGAGGATTTTGAGAGAAATACTGATCACCCCCAACTGAATCAAGAAGTAGAAAATGTGAAGATACCAATTACCATAAAAAAGAACCCCAAAAATGTTATCAAAGAATTAACTCCATAAACGATACTAAGTCCAAACGGTTTTGAATGAGTTCTTTCAGACTTTCAAGATACAGTTAATACTCACACTGGATCAGTGTTTTTAAAGGATTGAAAATGCTTTTCATTTTATAAAGCTAGATTTAGCTAATCTAAAAATCTCAGAAGCTGACAAAGAGGGCACATATGTGCACACACACTTCCTACAACCAGTCTCATCCACTATGAAAACATGTGAAACTTTTGGATAAAATACTATGGTTGTCTCCAGGGGTTTAGTAAACAAATGATATGCCATAATCCCCGAGATCTTATTTAAGAAATGCAAGAAATTGGGAATATGCAAGAAATGCAAAGTTTAATATTAGGAGAGTTATTAATTTAATTCATCTCTCCAATTAGTTAAAGAAGAAAATAAGATTATCTCATGTTGAAATACATTTGATAAATTCAATATACAACTATTTCTAATGAAAAAAACCCAACACAACCTTTAATTTTTTTTTATTATTTTTTATTTTTTTAAGATTTTATTTTTTCCCTTTTTCTCCCCAAAGCCCCCCGGTACATAGTTGTGTATTCTTCGTTGTGGGTTCCTCTAGTTGTGGCATGTGGGACGCCGCCTCAGCGTGGTCCGATGAGCAGTGCCATGTCTGCGCCCAGGACTCGAACCGATGAAACACTGGGCCGCCTGCAGCGGAGCGCGCGAACTTAACCACTCGGCCACGGGGCCAGCCCCACAACCTTTAATTTTTTAAAAAGACTCTTACTTCCTTAACATGATGGAGGAAAACCCCCAAGACTCTCCCAGCCAACAGCCAGTCTCTTCACTGGGACCCCGGGAGCAGGAAGGCCCCTCGGCTCCTGAGCGTTAGTCAGTTTCCTTGTTCCCCCGGCGAGTCCACGCCCTCAGCCTCAGCTGCCCCCTCCTCTCTCTTCCATCCTTTTGCCTCTCTAACTTGGAATGGGCCTGCAGGTTAGAGGCCACCTTTTCAGGGGAGGCTTGAAGACCCAGGTCTGCAGCAGCAGCCGCCCTGAAGAATCTGCCACCCTGCAGGTTTGTGCTCCCAGGACTCCATTCGTGGTGGGAACGCCCACTGCTGATGCTCTGCGAGTTCACCAGCTCAGCTCTCTTTCCTGGATTTAATCCTGCTTCACTGGGGCATATGCCACGCAGAGCCCGGGATGTTTCCCCTTCCAGAGCTTGTCCTACAACAATTTTACAATTTGGAATATTTGAAGATTGTGAACAAGACGTTATGATGCTGACCACTCCTCAAAAAACAAGACAACAAAACCAAACCCTGCTCATCGTATGCATATACATACCACGGAATATCATTCAGCCTTAAAAAAGAGAGAAATTTTGAAATATGCCAAAACATAGATGAACCTTGAGGATATCATGCTGAGCGAAACAAGCCAGTCACTAAAAAGCAAATAGTGTGTGATTCCACTCACGTGAGGTTCCAAAATAGTCAAATCTATAGAAACAGAAAGTAGAATGGCAGTTGCCAGGGGCTGGGAGGAGGGGGAAGGGGGAGTTGTTGTTTAGTGGGTATAAAGTTTCAGTTTTGCAAGATGAAAAAATTCTGGAGATTGGATGCACAACAATGTGAGTATACTTAACACTGCTGAAATGTACACTTAGAAATAGTTAAGATGGTAAATTTTATGGTATATGTTTTTTACCACAACTAAACACACACACACACACACACATCCACTGCTTGGGACCTGGATATAGAGTAGGAGTTTGAGCCTCAGAGACCACGAGGTTCAGATCTCAATTCTGGCGCCTACTGGCTATGTGATTTGGCAATATTATTTAACCTGTGAGCCTCACTCACCATGCTCCATAAACTGCATTAAAAAAAGAAATATCTAGCAATAAGTTTATTGTGAAGATTACCTATAAAGGATGTTGCATGTGACATAAAAAATAGCCACCCAACCAAACACGATGTAAAAGGCTTTGATTATGATGCTAAGGAGCTTATCTTGTCGACCAGGAAGAGCCATTGGAGGGCTTTAAGTTGGGGGATGACAAGGTTAGACATCATTTTGGAAAGATGGCTCTGGGGGTTGCACGGAGAGAACCCTGGAGTAGAGAGACTGCAGGTAAGGAGACTAGGTGGAACAGTGTGGGATCTAGGTGAAGATGGGGCCTCAGTGTCCACTGGAGCGGAGGGCAGCTTAAAGAAGCATTCAGGAACTCGGCCCAACACACGGGGTGAAGGTGAGAAAGGGAGGGCTCAGTGATGCTCAAGTGAGCATCAGTGCAAGATCTCCTGCAAAGCTTGGGCATGCCTGTGGAATGCAGCGGCAGGCTCAGGAGGCACCCTGTGGCTGGGAGGAGACAAGTCACAGATCACAAAAGATGGCACTTTCAAACAACTAAAGCTGCCGCCCTGGGGACAAGCTGCTTTGTGAGGCAGCCTTCAGGCAGAGGCTGGAGAACCTGCCAGAGGCACTGAAGCAAGGAGTCTCATCGGGGGCGGGTGGGAGGCTGGACCAGGTGACCCCCAAGGATCCCTCCAGTCCACAAGTCTCTTTTCTACTCCCTCACAAAGGGATCTCTTCTCATCTTCTAGCCAGGGAGAGTTTGGAAAGACAAACTGGCACACTGATTGAGCTCTGACAGAAGTTTCTAAGTAAGGGGCAAAGTGCGCTTTCTCCCAACTGTGTGGGGTTACCTGGAATTAGGTCTTTTTTCTAAATGGAACATCCCTTCTCCAGCTTGGGATGATAGAAACTTCCACTTTAGTAACAAGTTAACATGAAAGGGTTCAGAGAACTTCTCTTTTGCCCATCAGAGCATCATCTCTTCTACACAAGGAGACGATTGGCTGATGACCCTCTGGCTGTAGTCAACCCCCCTTATCAAAGTGTGTGGCCCCTGAGACTATTAGCAGGGCACATAAAGCCAGAGTTCTCGAGGAGTATGGCGTCATGCAACAGTTGGGCTTCGGAATCAGTTTGACGTGAGTTCAAATCCTGATCCTCTCTCTCAGGGGAACCTTAGGCAAATCAAGCCCTCTGAGTTGGTTTTCTCATGTGTAAATGGGGGATAACATCTACTTTCCCTGCTGGAGTGGTTCACGGCTAACTGTTAATGTATATAAGAGGCCTTGCACATATATAGATGCTCAATAAATTGGATCTTATATACTTTTTTATTGCTAGAACTAGCAAAGAGCAAAATGTCTTCCAGCTAAAGCAAAGGAGTTGTAAACAATGGGCTACAAGCGAATCTACCAGATGCCAGGAGGATGCCTTTTCCCATCTCCTGGGGAGAAGTTGTGAATAGGAGAATTAACTTGGACAAAGGGAGATGAGGGAAGCCAGCATGGTATGGAGAAGGCTGAGCTATAGCCAGTAGTGTTGAAGAGAACTTCAAGTATCCAGAAGAGAAAGTCAATCTCTTTTCTAAGAGAGAAACGGGCAGAATCTGTGTGCTGCCACTCCTGAGCCTGGGCCATTCAGCCTGTGGCCTGCAGCTCCGCCCCAGGAAGGGGGCACTTGAAGGGCAGGAGAGGTTTATCCAGCTCAGCCATGGCCTCTTTCCTCAGGCATGTGGATGCCTGTTTAAGTCTCCTGGTTTGCAAACCAAGTGGCTACCTACCTCCTCTCAGAAAGAGAATTTGGAGCATCCTGATCTCTTGCCTTCAGCCCAGCTCAGGCACAGTGGTGACTCCTTGACAATCCCAGTGCCAAAGAGAGCACCAGAGGGAGATTAGGGGAGTCAGCTGAGGATCTTAGAGACCACAACCTGGCCCCACCTGAGGAGATGCTCAACTCTTGTGATCTGTCTTCTGCACAGCTTCCCTCTCCTCCAGCCACTGCCCTCATCCTGACATCCCCACCCTCCCCATCCCTAAGGACCTGGAGGAAGCCCTCCCCTACTGAATTTGTGCCTCGCAACAATGGAGAGGTGTAGACAGAAAACTGATACAGAGAAATCCAAGAAGTGAAGTTGCCCAGAGTCACAAATTAGCCAGGCTGGCTCTCAAACCCAGACCCCTGACTCCAAGCCAGCGCTTTCTCTTAAACTGCGCTGCCTCAGCAACAGGCGTGCTGCTTGTCAAGACATGAATTTCATCAGCCAGGCCAAGGGTTACCCAGAGCAGAGTGAAAATTCCATTCTGGCCCCTTCCCTTTGGCTAGTTAAGCGTCAGGATAACCCCACCTCTAAAACCCCTCTGGGCCCATCTGAATTACATATCCTACAGCTTACCTTACCACCTGACCATTGTTGACGGCTTTGGTCTCTGAAATCTGCTTCTTGTGCCCTGATGCACCCTTCCAGAACTCTGAGAGCCATAGGGAGGAGAAACTCACACTCCAGTAGTTTAACACCACCATGAAAATTGGAGATGTTTTTCATTTTACTCTTAATAGTTTGATGTGCATCATTCCTGTCTCAGAGCTGTGAGCAGGTTTCAACACTACAGCTCTCAAGTTTGCAGCGTTAGCCTCAAGTCTAAGAACTCTGGATTCATTTGGATAACCGGAAACCAAGCCTTGCTTCTCATACCTCCCACCGCCACTGGAGAGAAAACCCAATGTGTGGGTACTCAGACAAGAAGCTTCTTTTCCTTCCTTTCAAGCCCTGGAACACCCCTTAGTCCATTTTCCTTTTTTCTTATTTTATAAGCCATCTTCAGTTTATAATGAGTTATTAAGAGATACTGAATCCCCAGCTGTTGGAGCTAAATGAGAGTATGGAGAAAAACGCAGCCTCTCTCCAAAGAATAGGGCAAACCTGTATTTGAATGCTCTCCTGCTACGTTGATCATAATGCGTTTCCTTTCCAAAAAGATAAGACCCAGTTTTCAAGGTGAGGGACTTAACATACTGCAGGGATGCTGCTGCTCAGACACTGGGAACGCAGCTGACTCAGGGAACACCTTCAACTCCAGATCTAAATTTAGCTGCAGGTTAAGCAAGAGATGGGCCTTTTTCATTTCTCTTTTAAATTGCTCCCTTCCTTTAAAGCCAGCTCCCACTCACCCTCAAGAGTGAGGGCTGGGGAGAGAACAGGCATTGACAGGTCACTCCCAAACCAGGAACTCCAGCCTCCTCCTTTCCCAGCGGACCCTTCCAGAGCTGGATTGGCATGGGAAATGGGGCCAGGGTTAGGTCCTTTCACTTCTCTTGTTTGCTTCTGAATGAAAGGCAGTGGGCAGAGACATAGCCAACAAGAGATGAGAAGCCAATGACATAAACCCGATTCCCTGGACTGGCTGTGGTTTAGCACTACTTGGGGCCCCACCCCTAGATATTCTGAGTTAACTGGTCAGAGTTGGGGTGGGAGACTCCTTGTCAGTATGCGGTCAGTTCTGTCCTCAGGTGATTCTAACACGCAGGCGTGACTGTTAACCACTGGTCCTGATGACCTTCAAAGTGGGTATTAACAGTTTAGAAGTCCTTGACTTGTCCTCATTTTCGTATGTTAGGTGAAGCTAGTGTCCTCATTTAGTAAGCTAGGTGATGCCATAATAATAATAACAATAATAGTAATTGTTTACAGAGGACGTTAATGGTGTTCAAATCTACGTGTACCTTCTGGGAAATCTGGCCTCCTAGGGAAGGTTTGAATGAAAGCCCCTAGGTATTCTGCAACAAGTAGGAGAGTTTGTATATTTTTAATATTAGAGCTCTTGAACAGAGAGAAGACGAAGTGTGTCCCACCTTTTGAAAGGCCAGGACATCAGTATGCAGTTGGAAAGACTCAAAGGACACTTCATAGCCCCCTTTCGCCATGATATTATCAGTTCACGAATGGAAGTGAGGGATGGAAAATATAGCACAGTGTCATTCAAATGCCCTCCAGGAAATTCATCCAAGTTCCTCAGCAGAGGGACCTGAAGAGCTATGACAACTAAAGTTAATACAGCCTTGTGGCCAAGGGCTAGGTTCTGAGTCAGGCTACCTAAGACTGCATCATGGTTCCATTAACTGACTAGCTTTGTGTCTTTGAGCAAATTACTTATCCTCTCTGTACCTTGTTTCCTTAAAAGGTTATCATGAGAATTAAATGAATTAATGCATTTAAAGCTTGGGGTATATGTTCAGGGGAGAATTTCTTCAGCTGAGGCAGGGCCCAGCACCATGAAGAGACAGTGGAGTCCCTTGGCAGAGTGGGGATCCAGTAGGGCACAGAGCACACGGTGGCAGTGATGCAACAGCATTTTCTTGTTGAACTGCAAGGATCTGGAAAGGCATTATTAACTCTCCTTATGCATGAGAAAATGGGGCTCAGGGAGATGAAGCCCGAAGGTTCATCCTAGCACGCACACCTAGGCCATCTGACACCAAAGGCTCCCTCCCTACTCTGCTCACCCTTGGGTCCACTTTCCAGGCAAGCAAAGCTATAAAATCTGAGTGTGAGTGAGGGCCAGTGCGGCCCTTTCTCAGTCTGCTTTGTTTTCAAGAGAAAGGTCTGGGGTAACTGTTAGGAGCTTTTTACATTAAGAAAGACAACATGTTATCTTACTTCTTTAGCTAACATTTATGGTTAACATTCTAAATGCCAACACAAACTCCAACTCAGTCTTTGAAGTTTTTATGCAATTGGTATGAATCTAGAATGAATTCCTTTATCTTTGTTTTCCATAGAAACTGCTAAAACCTTGCAAATTTGGTTTCTGATAAGCGAGGACATAAGTCAGATCAGAGCAATAGTTTATATGGGGGAATCCCTTCCTCGTAAGCATTTTGGAGCGGGGAGCTGGAAATGTGAGACCCACAATTCACTATTGTCCTTGAGTGAGTCACTTCAGCCCCTCAGCCTCAGGTTAGTAATCTATAAAGTCAGGTGTTATACTGATGTCTAAGGCCCATAATTCTGCAGTTTGAAGAAAAACATCTCTGGATGGATTCCATCAAAATGGACGATGTTATCTCCGACTACCACTCGCTTTATGTTTTCAATCACCCAAAATGATGGAAGTTAGCTGTAAGGTGAGAGAAAACCCATTAGCAGTAGGCAGGCTTCCCAGCAGTGGCTTGATTAATGCCATCTGGTACAGCTGGTGCCATCAGAGTACTAGGAAGACCTTTTTGGCCTCATGGGTCAGTCTGGACAGATGCTATGTAATTTGGGAGAAATATGCTGATCCCTTTCCTCGGATGTATCTCAAAGGCTCGTGCAAACCATTCCCAAATTCCAGGTGCTGCTAAAGGTTCGGGCAAGGAACTCAGTCCTAGGGTAGACAACTGGTCAGAAGTCAGGGGAACGAGGTAGTATGCCAATAAGTCTCCTCCATGGATGATGACAATTTCTTCTTGTCAGAGAACTCTGTACTTCTACCCATAGGAGTAGAAATGAGGTGAAGCCAATGACGATGATGATGACGGAGTGTAAGGTGAAGCGATGTTATTCTTAGAGAGAGAGTGCATCCAACCAGGTGTGTGCATGGCATTGGTGGGAGTATGGGAGGAAATGCGGACACTAGGCTGCCCCACATGCCATACATCAAATTTCTTGGGCCTCCACTATATATGTGACAGAGCCTCACACACACAACCTCACATCCTACTCAACAACCTTGTGAGATAAATAATACAGCCCTCATTTCACAGACGACAGATTAAGCTTCAGAGAGGTGGAGTGCTTCACCCAGAGTCCCAGAACCAGCCTGAGACTGCAATCCAGGTCCATCCTTCCTCCATCCTAGGCCCCTCACTAACCATTCCTCACAGGCTCTCCCTTCCCATCACCACATCCAACTGTCTGCACTGTACTTTTAGACACTTTGTTAACTGTATTCTATCCAGAAGATAGTTCATAAGAAAGAGGAAGAGTTAAGTTTCTCTTAGTCAATAAGAAAGTATGTTAGCTAGCCACTATAAGAAAGAAAAAAAAGTTTAAAAAATGGCAGCTTGCTTGTCCTTTATATACAGCTTTATTTGCAATTTGTTGGAACCACTGAGAACAATCAGCAGGTACACATTGTGCCTCTGGAACAGCATTCAGCTCTGGATGCTCTTTTCCGCCAGGAAGTTGAGAAGCAGGTGATGGCGCACGGGCCCCGGGCAGGCTGCTCAGAGCCAGTGCTGCCCCGCGCTGAGGGCTGTGCTGAACGTTCTCAAGGCCCGATGCGTCCCCCTCACGGCCAGAAGGAGCGACCCGGCTTCGGCTTCATGGCCGGCCTCCCGCAGGTGTCTGGCCAGCTGCTCCACATCCCAGCGCCCCTGCTGGGGGCTGGCCAAGAGGTGCTCAATGACATGCAGATAGAAGGGAGTGGAGATACACTTCACCAACAACTTGGCATCCAGGAGCAGGGAAAGAAGCTCTTGATCACAATTTGAATCATTCACCTTCAAGAAATAAGACAGGCAAAACATGAGTGGGGCATTGCTTAGTCCTTCTCACCAGCAGCCTCACCCCACTCTCCGTGGCTCTGCTACCCACTGCCTTTTGTTGTTGTCACCAACACCTTTACCCGGGTTACCAGGGCCTGCTCCATACGCACACGTACGACATGAGCGTGTCTGAGATCACACACAGGGGATAACATAAGACACAGGCACGCACCAAGAACCCCCCCGAGTCATTGCAACTGCTACCAAACCCTGAGAGCCAGAAAGTGTGCTACACATTGCGCCCGTCTTAATTCACTGAGTCCTCCTTCCCTTTGAACCTGATGAAGTTGGCGCTTTTACCTCTCGATTTCACAGATTAGGAAACTGAGGGGTAAGAACATTTTGCTTAACATCTTGGTCAGTGAGTCGTGGAGCCAGAATTTGAACTGAGGTCAGTCATAACTTCCAAGCCTGGGCTTTAACAACCACATTTATTATTTCATTTGTTCTTCTTCATGGTCCATATTCTTTCACCCCAAACCTCTCCTGTACGTAGATCTTCAGGGAAAAAATTCTTTTCAGAACAGGAAATTTTTTTTCTACTCCATTGAGAAAATATATCCGTCAACCCCACTGATCTAAATAGGATAACCGACGGGAGACGTTTAAGTTGTTCTTGCTGAAGTCTCTAGAAAGCTTAGGACCAAATTTACCTTTTCAAAACATGTTTTTTATACAGCTTTGGGGACCAGATCTTATATGGCCTCTGGTTTTATGGGATCTTTCAGCTTGAATGGTCTCTGAACTTTCTCCCTGGTCTTATCTTCTTAGTCTATATATGGTTTTCCATGGTTTAGACACTTAGCTTATATTTTTCTATTATTGTCCATATTTTTATAAGGAATCAAGTCAACAGTAATCACAGATCAAAATTCAGAGCTTCTCATCTACATTAGGGTGTCATAAAACAGCTTCATGATAGGTTCTTCTGAATGTCACTGTGCACTCTTAACAATTTTGGTTGTAGGAACCTCAGAAATAACGTGGCACTTCAAAGCCAATTAACTAACGTTTAGATCAACCATATTATACAACTGCATACAATGCGCTCTTCCCGCATGTTCTGTGACAAGGAGGCAAGGCCACTGAGGATGAGCAGGTCAGCTGTGTCTACTGGCTGCAAGAATTAAAACAAGAGTGCTGAGAAGGAGAGTCGTTGCCCATATCAGATAGCATCTACCTTTCCTACAACCTAGGGATCTTTCAAAACCAACACACGCATCAGCAACAATGCCACCTTCCTGGGGACATTTCCTCGAACTCCCTTGTCCAAGCTGATTCTCCTTCCTCCAGACTCCAAGACATCTTACATTGGCCTCTTCATGATGTATTATGGTAACTTGTATGTCTGCCTACCCCATCAGACTGGGAGCTTCTTGAGGGCACAGAGCTTTTATCATCCTTCTATTTCAGCATCCAGTTTAACCAGTATTTGGTGAATGGCTGAATGAACCGACACTTTGGAACTTTGTCACATTTTTGTAAACTGCACAAGTACATGACAACCTCTGCCCAGAAGCCAAGTAATGCCAGACTCCAGAACCGAAGCGACACTCTGCAGACCGCAGGCATCTTTCTTGGCCTCTCATTTTCTCAGCACTTAGATGCACATCCACCTTTGGCCCAACACTTAGGCTGAACTCAATTTAGCATTTTTTGTTTGTTTATTTTTGTTTTTAGAGGCTGGATGATAGGAAGAGCGCCTGGTATGAAACACTAGCTTTTCTGCTGACAGGGGCACAAGCTTTCAATCCTCCCCGCTGGGCGTGCCCACGAGTTCTGCATGTCCTCTTCCCTTCCAACCTCCCTCCTTGCTCTTTCACTTCATATGTAGCAGACAAGAACCTTAACCCTGAAAAGGCGCTGCCCTGACCATAACAGTGTCTACCCCTGACTGAGCACTCCCCACGTGCCAGCGGGCACTTTCTCTTGAAGGCTTAAAATATCCCTTTAAGATAGTTATAATCACAGTTGATAGATGAAGAAGCTGGGGTCCAGCGAGCTCAAAGTCATGCATCGAATGCCATATGCCTGCTAAATGGTGAGCTGGACGAGGAGCCCTCATCTCTGACTAGTCTACTGGCTTATTGTTTGTTCCCGTCCAGAACAGGAGCTCCTCCAGGATGGAGAGCCTGTCTCCTCTGTCCACCCCGGCACCCCCCAGGCCCAGAACAGTGGTGGCCACATGCTAGGAGCTCAGCAAGGTCTCTGAAATGAATACATGAATGACTGACTAACTCCACAACTCATATCCTTTCACTGCACGCTGCTGCCTCCGTGCGTGTGTGCACACGCATGCACGCACACGCACACACACACACGCTCTTTCTCACATATACACACAAGGTATCTGAGTTACTGTGCATGTTGTTATTTTAGTTCACTTTAAAAAGAAAGAATCCCTCCACCTAACCCTTCAGGAGGGAACAGAGTGTGTGTGAGGCTGCTACAGGCAAATGTTTGATAAAATACGTGGATAAAAGGCTCAGAATCCACACACTGCAGGGTAATACTTTCTCTGTTGACCTGAATAAGTCTTCAAGGCTAGGACACCTTTATTATTCTTTCTGTTTACTCACCAACCCTCCCTTTGGGGGCCCGAAAGACTCCTAGAAAGAAATGATGGATTTTTCCAGCTCGAGGAAGAGACAGGGGTTCTATCCACGCCTGTAGCTGCCACTCCTCTCACCCCATCCTGCCTGTTCCTTCCCAGTGCAACGACATCTTTAAAATCGGTCTCCCGTTGGATGCACCCAGCCTTTTGGACAGCTGCCCATGTCCTGGCAGGTGGGGGTAAGGGGCAGGGACAGGCACAGAGCTCTCTACCTACTATCCTGGCTGAGACAGCATAAGGAGAGAGTCAGAGAAGTGACGCACAATGCTTCCGCCTTGGACCCTGGCCCACTTGGGGGTTCCCTGAAGAGGGAGAGTCAGAGAGCACTGACCTGCACTGGGCTTGGGCAGTGGCCAGGGCAAAGTCTGGGGAGAAGTTTTGGTTTAGCTTCCTGTAATCAAGTGGTGAGGAAATGTAAGTGGCTGACTTTAATTTATTTCCTTTCTCTGACTTCCTACCTGGTTCCAGCTCTTTGCAAGAGGCACAGAACGGCCAGAGTAAACTTTCTAATTCTCATGTGCAAGCAAAATACTGCTCAACTCTTCTGTGCATATTTGGGACAAAATAGAGAATGGAAGAATATAGGAAGTTAGACTTATAGTCAAACGAGTCAGGAATAAAGGCCTTTCTAGCAGGAGAAGGGCTTACATATATCACAAAATGAGTAAAATGCTTGCCATCTCTGTCAGTGATTTTCTTTTTTTTGGGAAGTGATTAATTTTTGAGAATAAATGAAACTCTGCAGATCTTGGGAAAGAAATCTATTAGAGCACAAAGCACTACTGTCTTCCAAGTCATTAAAATGTTATCTGCTTAATTCCTGTCTCAACAATAGGTAATGAACCTTCTCTGAATTAAAGTCTTTGATTTCATGGATCTATACAAAGCTAAGAGTAATTACAGTAATGAGGTAAGCTGAAATTCCAGTAGCAGAATGTATGCAGGGCCTCATTTCAATTACTTTAAAGAAGATTATTTAATATTATTTCACTGTTTACCTTGGGGAAGGATATTTGTCTCATTTTTACATATACTCTTACTAATAAAAGTTATTAAATATATCAGCTACAAGGACAGAAAAATAAAAGGGCAACACAAGTGTATACTTGGAATAAGAAAAATGCCTGCAGGTAATTTTTTGTATTCTACACTTATTTGAATGATGCTCACATTCCGTTTCCCAGCATACCATCAATCCCACTGCTGGCGTGGGATTAACAGCATAGCTCTTCTGAAACCAAAGAGAGGACAAAGCATCTGACGTGCGATCTAACAATGGGAGAGAGTCTTTGGAATCCAAGCCTGATCACATCGATGATCATAACCGAAAGGCCCATTTTGGGGCCCTGAGTTTGCCTCGTTCCACACTTTGCACTTACCCCCTTCCTACTTTAACTCCTTGTGTTATTATCTCATATGTCAGTCTCTCATGAGATAATGTCTTTAAACACAGGGGTGATACTTTATTTCATCTTTACAAACATTCTACCCACTCCTCACTCCTGCACACACTACTAGGCTGTGCACAACAGGTGCTTAATATGTCTGCTCACACTAAATAAGTCAACCAACCATCAGCGCTCTCTAGAAATCAAACAGGTTAACTTACAGGGAGTGAGCTGTCTGTCACTAGAGGCATCCATCTGAGAATTCTGTGAGATAGGCGGCTGCAGAGCTTCCTTCATCAAGAAGACCCACCACAGGCTGAGGATGAATGATGATGGGAGAAAGTGGCATATCTAGGTATGTTCAGGTTAAAATGGTATTTAGAAATAAGTAGATATGCTCCAAGTTCTGAGAAAAAGAACCTGGTTCTAAAAGAGTCAAAAGAACAGTGATTGTAAAAAGAGGTCAATTTACGACCAATCGGCATTTGTAAGACTTAGAGGAAAGCACTCACTTGATTCTTCTTTGCACGACTGGATCACTTCAGCCTAACCCAGTGTGGACACACTCAGAAGAAAACCAGATGACGTGAGGGCTAAAACCAAAGGACTCTGCAGACACCAAACAAGGGTGTTAGCACCAGCCTGATCCCGTTACCAACGCAGGCCAAGGCGGGAGGGAAGTGTGTAGCCCAACGGGCACGGAGAAGGCAACAGTGAGGGAGCCTGCAGGGTGGAAGGGACTCCCTGGGAGGAAGGAGCTGGAAACCTGGATGGAGTTAAACCGGGGGCAAAGAAAGGAAGGCTTCTTGGTTTTGTATAAGTATGTCAATCCAAACAGGCTTTTCTGAGAATCTTTAAGGCTCTCCTTCCAGCCTACACACTGGTCATTGTAAGGAAAACCGGCAGGTCCAGTGCCTTCAGGCAAGGTTAAAGAGGCTAAGAACCACGTTTACTAAAGACGCGAAGGGCTGCCACATGGAAGCAATGAATTGTGAGCAACTCCACAGGGCAGGACTCAGATCAACAGGCTCAAGGTGAAGGGTGTGGCCTTCATTCTAAAGGGGCTCTCTCACCATGAGATCTATCAGAACACAGCACAGAGCACCTGGGAGGTGGTAAGCTCTCTACCCCCAGCAGTGGTCGACTTCATGGGTTTGAAAAAGGAAGCCCTATACTGGGCAAGTTGTTAGAGCAGCTCTGCTCTAGTCTCTTCCAGTGCTAACTTGGCAGGATTCAAGATGCTTACAACAATTTCATTTCTTTGTAGAGATAACCCTTTTCCAATATAACATAGCCTGCCTAGTTACATTAAAAGAAGCAGTATGATTGAGCATAGACTTTGAACCTTGGATCTAGGGTTTAAATTTCAGCTCTGGCTGCTTATTAGCTGTATGACCTCTGAGTCTCATTGTTTTCATCTGTGAAACCAGAATGTTATCTTCTCACAGGATTATTAAGAAGATAGTGAGGACATGCCCATTATAATGCCTGGCAAAAAGGTGGTACTTGAAAGATGGTAGTTATTCTTAGCATCAGGGAGAAACCCTTAATTAGGTGCTAAAGCTCTTAAAGACTCCTTTATAACCCCATGAATTATTCTTTTAATAAGGACCATAGTCCAGGACAGTCCCGGGATGTGGGGTGGGAGAGAGGCACTGAGCAGTACTAAAAAGGAGGCAGAAATCAAGAGCAGAAGCCACCACAATCTGGAATTACAAAACGGGCAGTTTTTCAGTCCACAAAATTATTATAAATACATATCTGCTTACTTTGATGCAATGAGTGAAGAGAATTCCACCTGGTAGAAATATTCCAGAGATTAGATTCCAACCCACCAGTAGGAATATCCTTCTTCGAGAGAATAAGCTCTAAATCTCCCTGAGGCTGATGGAGGATGATCCAGCAGTCTATACCATACGAGGGTTTTAATTATTCATCTACAATATAATCTCTAAGAAGGATTTTCCATTTCTATTTCTGGAAAGAGGCGGTTGGCCATTTGTAAAAGGTTACACGCTAAACACCGGAGGTCTGCAATTTCAGAAAAGCTTAGAGAAAGAAATGAGTACTGCCACTGGAGGAAAAGTCAGTACAATCTCTGGCATCAGCACTTAAGCATCATCCTTTTAACTGTAAACACCTATAAAGCTGTCAGTGTCTTATAACGAATAGCGGAATAACACATGGTATCAGCAAGCAAGTGGGAAGTTTTCCAGCTGGATCCACGCACTGTGCAGGAGTGAGGCCTATCAGAGGAGGCCCCTTGCTGGAAGTTTTTTCTTGTGATGTCAGCAGGAACTACTGTCAACAACCAATAAGAGAGAAACCGAAGTTATTGAACTCAGGCTCCTGACAAAAGGACAGAGTGAATAGCAAAATAAAAGCGAAAAAAGAAAGCAAATGTTTTCTATTTTTCACACTAAGTACGATTTAAAATAGTTAGACAGGGGTCAGCCCCGTGGCTGAGTGGTTGTTTGCACGCTCCACTTCAGTGGCCCAGGGTTTCGTCGGTTGGGATCCTGGGCGCAGACACGGCACCGCTCATCAGGCCATGCTGAGGTGGTGTCCCACATGCCACGACTAGAAGGACCCACAACTAAAAATATACAACCATGTACCGGGGGGCTTTGGGAAGAAAAAGGAAAAGTAAAACCTTTAAAAAACTAAAAATAAAAAATAAAATAAAATAGTTAGGCAGGTGTCCTGCAAAAATGCCTACTGAAACTCTTCCCTTAGAAAGGTGTGACATGAGCTTTTAATGGTACTGGGAGAGCAATGACAGACTACAGTAATTTTTTATTTCATTTATATAGCATTCTTGAAAGGAGAAAATTATGGCGATGGAGAACAGAGTCGTAGTTGCCACTGTTTGCTGGGGGGGGCGGGGGGGAGGGAGATGGTGGCTGTGGCAATAACAGGTAGCACAAGGGATCCTTGTGATGGAACTGCTCTGTATCCTGATCGCAGTGACGGAGACATGAATCTACGTGTGACAATATTGCACAGAACTTTACACACACACAAGTGAGTGCATGTAAAACTGGTGAGATCTGAGTAAGGTACCAATATTATGTCAATGTCCTGGTTATAATACTACACTGTAGTTAAGCCAGATGTTACCACTGGGGGAGACTGGAAGAAGGGTCTAAGAGATCTCACTATATTATTTCCTATAACTAATTGTGAATTTAAAATTATCTCAAAATAAAAAGCTAAAAAATATTTAAAAACTGGAAAACTCTGCAAAACTTTAGCTCTCTGGAGAATGCAAAAGGTCTGACAATACTCAGCATTTTTGTGAACACATTTTAAGGTCACAGTGGACTAGCCTAATGTGAATTCCCAAATTAGTGCAGAGAAGTTACAATTAAGTCTCATTACTGAATTGCTAAAAGCAAGGTCTCAGTGCAAGGTAAGTGACTCATCTCAGCAATTTTCACCTCTGGCTTTGATTTTTGCACCTGAAGGCCACAGAGGTTTTGGGTGCTATCATCACAATCCAGGCAAACCACCCACAGTCTGCAGGGCTGTTCAAAACCACAGGGTTTCAGCACAACGCTGCACATCAAACGTGCAGACGAAAGTGTCATGGAGGTAAATTAGCGCCATTCAAAAACTACTTGGGTGTTGTAATGTTCCCATCTGGTTTCTTACTTTGATAGTCAGTGTGTGTGTGGGTGGGGAGGAGCAAGGCTAGTTAGCAGTTAGGGAGCCCGGCTCTAGCTGCAGTTCTGACAGAGGCATTTGAGAGAAAGAATCCTTAAAATGAAAACTGATATACTCGCCTGTGGAATTGAGGAGTGCACCAGGAGAACCCTACGCAGGATGAATACAGAAAGGCAGTGCATCATACACCACTGCTTCATTCTCGATGAGGCCCATGGCAAAGTTTAGTGGCAACACCTAAGCAGAGATACTAATATAATGTACATTGGTGGGGAGAAAAAAAAGCACTGAAAATATGCACCCTGATTTTCTTTAGTTTTTTCTTCCTGATTTCTTAGATTTATAATAAAAAATAGGCTAAGAAAAAAATCTCACTGTAATTCTTAGTTTCTTGTAAATTCCCAACATTACGCAGCTTTCATTTCAGCACAGACAGACAGGGAGGCTACCAAGAGACAAGTCCCCTCAATTCCCTACTTCAGTCCAGTTCCAAAGAGGCCCGTGGTATGATCAATTATCAGTGACAACGAAGGGTGCTCACAAAATCTTTACAGAAGCTTTATATTATTTTGAAAATACATCTAAGTGAATAAAGGCATTAGATTTTTCTCATTTTTTCATTATGACTGCTTCAAAAATGCAATTATTTTCTACTTTCTATAACCATATACATAACTTTCTGTATCCTTTGTCATTAACAAAATTTTCTATCAATGACATATTTTCATCAATCTCTTTACTGTCTTGTACGGCAAGGATGTACCTCTGCTCCAGGATTCTCCTCCCCTCTCTGATCCCTAGAAGACATCCTCTTACATTTTTGTCAAAAAAAAAAAAAAAAGCAACAAAAAACATACGGGGCAGCCCATTTGCATAGTGGTTAAGTTCACATGCTCTGCTTCAGCGGCTCGGGGTTCACCAGTTTGGATCCTGGGTGCGGACCTACACACTGCTCATCATGTCATGCTGTGGTGACATCCACAGAGAAGAACTAGAAGGACTTACAACTAGGATATACAACCATGTACTGGGGCTTTGGGGAGAAAAAAAAAAGAGGAAGATTGGCAACAGATGTTAGCTCAGGGCCAATCTTCCTCAAAAAAGAAAGATATACACACATACACACACAGACATATACACACACACACAAAATGTAAAATTATGTACACACTCACACACACAAATACTTCAAATGAAAGAATGATGTCCCTATAGAAGCGTTTCAGTAAGGATCATACAACTCGAATTCATTAAAACACAACCTTGAGCTATCTAATCCTAAAGCATAAAATTTAAAAAGGGAAGTGAAAGTTTCTTCCTTAATCATAACCGGACAACCAGCCTGAAGGGCTGGAATGACTTTAGAACATCACTCCTCAAGCCAAGACACTGCTTCAATGGCGACTGAGGTTGCCAGAGGAAATAAGATCTTGAGATTTCAGATGGTGCCAGTAAACACTTCTTGCAGCCACTTTCTCACCTTTAATTAGCAGATAAGCAAGCACATACATCCAGGCACAGAAAACCTGCCCGACACTAGGAGTTCCTTCAACCCAAATTTCAAGTGGCAGGGACTAGTCCACTGGTCCTAGGCTGCTTTGACATCTTCTTAAAGAGACTAATAAACTGCTTCTCTAGAGAAACTGCTTGTTATTTGGATTTGTATTCTCAGCACCTAAACACAGAGTCTGGTTCACAGGAAGAGTTCAGTAAATCTTTGTAAGATAAATGAGTATCTACTTCCTAAACAAAACAGTAATAGCGTTGTGGTCAGAGAATACTGTAGATAAATAGTCTTAAACAAACCACGGCTATTATTTTTGAGAATGACAATCCTAGTTCATTTCTCGGAAACGTAAACAAGACCAGAGCCCAGTGGGCATACCTCAGCGACAGCAGCGATCTGCTCCAGCGCCGCAGCGTGAAGATCCTCATCTGCGCTCTCGAGGAGGAGCTTCAGGGCCGGCAGCAGGAGGGACTGGTCAAGCAGCAGCGAGCACAGCTCCTTCACACACTGCAACCACAAGTGCAATGACATGAGTGACAGAGCAAGGGAGCACTTCGCATCCCTCAGCTAGTCTGGCTGTCTCTTTCCACATCTTTTTCACGAGTGTGTGTGTATAAAGCACACATGGGACCACAGAGATTTGGTTTTTGGTACCTGCTTCACTCACTTCATGGTGTACTGTAAACATCTTTCCACGCTATCAGATTTTCATCTATGACACCGCTTTTAATGGCTATGCAGTATCCCATTGGATGGATATAAGACTGTAATTTATTTTCCTAAACTCTCAGAGCCCTAGTTTCTCATAAGTAAAATGGAAGTAATTATATCAACTTTGCAGTGATTTTTTTGGTCACAATAGTGTTAATGAATAATGTACAATGCTCAGCATAAGCTAGATGCTTAACAAACAAAATACCCTATTATCAATTGTTAATATTATCAACAATATCTAGTTATCATCCATGGCAACAAAGGAAATCAGCAATTTAAATATTTAAAAACCTGATTATAATTCTAATGTCCAGGTGAACTGAATGCCTGATATACTTAAGATACTGAATCTCAGGAAAACTATCTGTGGTCCAGAAAAACGAAAATGTATCTGGATCTCCACAGATGTATTTGAATTTTATTCTTAGCCCTTATCATCTGCCCGAGCCTATCATCAAGACAGCAGGCTTTTATACAAGATAACCAATGATAATCCTTCACCACAAAAGTATAAAAGAGTAGAAAATAAATTAGCACGCTATCCCTGCTGAGTTATGTGCTCCCTCGGTGTCCTGACTTGAGCTGTAACATAAAGAAGAGAACACGTGGACCAAGGAGCAGACAAGGAGTGCACCCTCATTGTACACAAGGGTGGTTTTTGAAAGAACTGAGACTCTGCCTCCGTGGCTCATCCTTCTCTTGTGCTACTCCAACAGTAGCCTATTGGAAAGGGACAGCTCAAATTGAGGATGTTTCATAACTCCATTACATCACTATAAAGCAACAATAAAATAAGGACGACACAAAGGAGCTCCTATTACAGCTCAGGACAAAGGTCTCTCTGGGATTCCACTCACTGTAGTTTTTTAGCTTTCACACAGCAAGTCTCTGCTGGAAATCAGCAAAGCCTCCAAATTTCAGATGGACGGTCAAGCTACACCAACTTGTGTGAAAACGGTCAACGTCAGCAGGGTAACAGTTTTGCAAAACATGTCCTTCAAACATTATGGATTCTAATTCAGAAAAGGGCAGTGTGCCTTAAAGCACACACAGCACACAGGATCTGGGCCAAAAAGAAATGCAGATTTTTAATCTGGGATGCCAAAACCTACAGAAAATATTTGGGAGGATGAAATATAAACTCCCGTGCATGACAATCTGGCCCAGCTGCCACATTCCAACTAGTTTCCTTTGCCCTCCTCCTGGAACGGTACAGCTCGCTCCCGCACCTGCACACTCATCAGACAGCGCTGCCCAGGAGCCCTTCCGGCCACGACACAAAGTGCTGAATCTGTGCTGCCCAACATGGCAGCCACGAGCCACAGGTGGAAAGTGTACATTTGACATGTGGCGAGTACAACTGAGGTGATGCATTTCTAATTTTATTCAATTTTACTTTAATTTAACACATAACTACTGGCTCTGGCTGCAGAATTCTGGGCTCTCTGAGACCTCTGGGTCTTTGCATACAATGTAACCTCTGCTGTTTCTCTGTCTGATTAGCCTCAATTTGTTTTTTAAGTCTCAGCTTAAAAAGGCACAGGAAAACCCCATCTCCTGTGAAGGCACCTCTGATTTCCCAGGTTTGGCACTCTCAGATTCCAACTATACTTCACAAACATTTCCTACACTGTCATCTTGCATTACTGTAATTATTCATTTGTGTATCTGCCTCACTGGAGTGCAAAAACATTTTTCCTGTTCTATATTCCAAACTTGCTTGCTACATACTATACCTACAAATATTTGTATATAATTCCCTCTCTTAACACGCATATTTGTTTATTCAATAAGTTATCGGTAATTTTTAAACAGGTATTTCTCAGAAATTTTATGATATTTAGATCAAGCCTATCCCTTGGCTGACCTCAGCCTTGATAAAAATTTCTGAAATAACCTGTATACCCCTCCGAACAGGCATAGTGGATAGACGAACCATGGCCAGGCAAGGAGATTCAAGAATGGAGGAATTCATTTCATGTGAGCCACTGAGTACTTTTTCTCTCTTAGCTAACAGTTATTGGCTAAATACTCTGTATTTAAATACTATACTCTGCTTGTCAGGTATTTTTCCCCGTGTTGCAAGAGGACAGTTTACTAGATTTATAAAGGGATTTGGGAGCTGTGAGACAGGTTGCAGTAGCAAAGAGAACCAGAAAACACCTCAAAACATACACCTTCACAGCACAAACCTGCCTGGCCATCAGGACAGTGAATAACAATGAGAGGCCCTGAATGAAGAGGAGCAGGTGGGCCTGGGCCCAGAGCCAGGCAGGTGTTTGTCCTCTCTGTGGACTGCGATTAATGGTGATGCCCTGCGGCATGGCCTGTACTGATGGTTGTCAGAGAAGCAGGACTAGTCCACCAATGGTCCTTCTGTCCTCACACAACCCTCCTGCAGGTCCTGGGGTATCTTGCACCCAAAGATCTTGCAGGGCCTGCCGCGGGAGCATGGGGCACAAAGTGTACAGGAATGGGTGTCATCTGATTCTCAAACTCAAGCTCTCAACATTATCAATAGTGCCTCAACCATGAGAGAGAACAATGACAATGAGATTCAGAAGCTGGGGCTTAGTGGGGCTCATTCATTAGCTGGGTGTCCAACACCCACACCCGCCCCATAGCATCTGTGACTCTGGTTCATGCTGTGCCTCAGCGAAATCATGGACCATCAAGGTCAGTCACAAATAGCTGGAACTTAGAATTTTATATCTGTAAATGCCAAGAACCTGTTTTATGCCAATTTCTTATTCTACATATCCCCCACTCCTGAGACTGCTTCATATATTGCCATGGATACAAGCTGAGAAGAAGGATTCATAGCTTTCAAGACTGTGAGACACATGGCCTGTGAGGAACAGTGATTTTACCTTTCTGGTAATATTTTCCATCAGAAAAACCATCGCGGCCATGAGCAACAAGTACCACGAGGAAGAGCAGGCAATTACAAAAAGGCTTTCTAAAGAGTTACAAAGGAAAAAAAAAATCTCTAAATATGGGAACTTAGGGGCAGTGGGAAATGAGGATGAAGGAGACAGTAAGTCCCTTTAGGTACCCTGTCATAGACAATGAGGCAAACGCTCTTCACAAACCATGGCATAGGGCACCCGAAGGTACTGGAATAAAAAAAGGGAGTCAGGGATACTTTTACTGCTACAGCGATACTAAGTATCATGGAGCTCTGAAATTAGACTGTGTGGTATATATGGTAAAATAAACTTAAGATATTTCCATTTTGTAATAATGATGTTCCTTCCTTTGTAACAATTTTAATTTACATTTGCACACATTTAGCAATCAATAAAAATAGTACACACCATCTGAAAAGCTGCTTTAGTCATGGCATCCTAAGGAAAAATCTATAAATGGACCCAATTAAAAGACAGAAACTGAGGCAACATAACAAAAATGAAGAAGGATCACCATGGCGACAGAACTCATTTGATGATAATTATCTTCTCATCAAACTGGAACTTACTTTAAAATGGGGTTCAACCCAGTACCTTTCTCCTCACCCCAGGAGAATTGCGGACCTATGAAAGGTAGTGAATTACACGCTATGGATGAAGTAGTAAACAGACAGCCTCAGCTCATTCTCCTCTCAGGCCTGAAGCCCTTGTGGAATAGACAGAGCCAGCACCCTCTCGGGGACCATCCAATCTAACCCCTTGTTTCGGAGACCAGAACACAGAGGTCCAATGAGTCTGGCGCTTTTCTCCTGGTCACAGACCATGCTGTGGCCCAGTCTGGGACAGAACAGTACAATTTCATGCATCACTAGGGCTCCTTCTGTACTACGTATGATGTCTGATGTCCCCTGCCTCCAGGTGCCCCGGTCTTAATAAGGAAGAGAGGCAGGTAAGTCCCTTTCTGCGGTGTGGTATAGGGAGCACTCTAACAGCTGCATGCTTAAGGCACCACCTATTCTGATGTCCTTAAAATACCTAGAATCACTGGCCAGATGATTCTGAGATCAAACAAGACCACTGTAAACAAACTTACTTTATTTGTCAAAGTACTCAACCTGGCTGTAGAAGCATATGAGGGAGATGAGTCATTACAGCTATTTAACTTCTCATGTAACCGCCAACTCATTTTTTTTCCCCATAGGAAACAGAAAGTATAACTTATTATATACTAGTCACTAAAAAGAAGAATATTCTTTTCCTTCTATGTCCTGGAAGGTTCCCCTAAACTTTAAATGTAATGTTGACAGGACTTACCACTGCTATGGACACTCAGGTACATCTATCACCCATGCCTAGGTGGCTAAAGGATAATATACGGAACTGTTCAACCCGTGATTATGTAGCTAATGGTATGATGTCAGGGTCCAAGATGCAGCGGCCACGTCCTCAGCCAACTTACATTCCTTGCCTTAGAACTGACTATGGTAAACCCAAAGCAACAAGGATATTTTAAAAAACAAATAAACTTTTCTAGGCAATGATAGAGACCCTAACACTCTCAAATCTAAGACATTGATAATCTAGACCCCAGATTCTATATGCCATTTTTTAAGGAAATACCATAAAAAAAGGGAAAAATTGACAGTAAAACTTATACAACTACATAAGACAGTTATTCAATACGCATACACCTCAAGTGTAGTAAGAGTGGTTCATTTGGAAGTATTTATTTTTCAAGCCTTTGAGCATAGAGACTTGGTTTGAGGGCCTGATCCACCATGATCTGAGCCTGAAAGACGTGGAGCAAGATCCTTGCCCCTAAAGCCTCTACTTCATCAGCTATCCAATGGAGATCAAGGAACCTCCTTAGTTGAAAGTGGTGGTGAAGGCGGTGGTGGGGTGAAGGTTAAATGAGACAATGGAAGTGAAAGCCCAAGAGTGCTAATAAATGTCAGTTATTGCCATTGCCACCAGCTTGCTATATAGTACCAAGAGATCCTAAATAATGTTTTCCTAACCTAGACGCAATAGAATAGAACTGATAGGAGGACACTTCTGGCATTTGGTCCTCATCTAACAAGGCTTGCTCTCAGCTTATGCTAAAGCAAAGATGAAGCCCACGTTATTTACATGCTACCTGATGGGGGTCATAAACTCTGTTGAGTCTCCACTCTGTGCAGTATGTTGAATCTGGCCATGGGTGAAACAGCTGATACAGCTATCATCCCCACCCTCCAGGGGCTCCCAGTAGAGCAGAGCAAATCACAGGTAAATAAGCAGCTGATACAAGCAAATCACATATGACTGGGGTAAGGGGAAGTTATTTTTGTTGTTGGTACTTTAAATATTTTATAGAAGAATTTTGTCATTATGGTGTTTGGAAGACTTCTTTAAATGGATAAAATATTTTAAAATTCAATCAAAAAACACTTAGCCAGTCCCTCATTTAGAAAACAATTCATTAAATGTGCATTCATAATAAGAATATTTTCCTTGAGTGATTACAATGAGGATTCAAAGAATCATATTTACAATTTTATTTCAAGTTTATCTCCTATGTGGTAAAAACTTGAAAACCAATTAATCAATTTAGTGCCATTATCCAAATGCTTATATTTAAGACATGCAAATTGGTCAAACAATATACTGCTGAGGTTGGATCCAGGGCAGGGGGCTGTAATTAACATGTGCTTATTTTAGAATGTACAAATTTATACATATATACTACAGAAATACTCCTGTGATGGTCAAATTATGGGATCAAAGAGAACAAAGGTCAAAATGGAGGTGGCTGAGTTTTTACCATGTTTACAGAGAACAGCTATTGTGGTTATGCAATCTTATTACAATGATGTCAGAGAGTACGTAGAGATCAGAGTGGCTGGTTACCTGCCAAGAGGAGAGCTAAAGCTACTACTACGTTACCAAGTGGCCTGGTTCAGACAGAGACAACACATGAGCTACCCTGACCCCTGGAACATAAGCTTGAGCTAGACATAAAAGGGCACCCGAAAGGAACTGAAAACTGGATTACACTCTGGGACATGTAAGAGGAATCCTGCTTCAGAGCTCCCACAAGAGGAAACTACCTCAAAGCATCCTTTCAGCATTGCTTTTCTTCATTTGATCTGTTACAAATTATGGGTCTTTACCTACTGATAACTTAAGCTAAATGTTCCTCAAGTACAGTCACTGATACTGCTTATAATAAAGAGTCTGGATAAGGAAAGGGGTACTCCCCAGGAAAGCCACTTGACATATCCACTCACCTCTGCGGGGAGCATTTGCTTGGTATTATACAAAGAGCGACAGATTTTCAAAACTTCATTCCCCAGTCCTTCCTTGTTCTCCACTGTACATCTGGTTAGCATCACTGTAGCTAGTCTCACCCACGGATTACTGGTTGTGCTAGTTCTAAGAGAGAAAAATGCAAGGCACTGGAAATGATTAAAGTTATAACAATTGTGATTAGAAATTTTAAAATAGAAAAGAAACCCCTCTTTTTGAACAAAAAATGCTTTGGGAAAATTGCAATCATAATCTAGATGATATGTTCCTTCAAGTCTATCTTGTAGAAAAGATAACATCTTATGGAGAAAAGGGAGATTCCCGTGGTATTGATAAGAGGCCGGTGGCATGGAGGCAGTGGGCGGATGCTGATGAGCACAGGCTGCTTTGAAGTCAGAGAACTCGGGCTCACATTCTGGCTCCTTGATTTACTACTTGGGTGACCCAGGGAAGTTACTTAAACACTCTCAGCCTACTTATATGATTCTGGGGAAGCCACTCAAGGCAATTCAATGTTTCTCTTCCGAGGCTGCTTTATTTAATGAATGATGTTTGTAATTGTGAAGTATCCCTCTTAATAGCAGGCACATCTTACTATTTACTATCTAAATAACGGGCTTTTGTTCACCATGTAATTATGGATATGACTCTGACTATGATTCTGGGGTCAGGCAGCACTAAATGACAATAAGGGCAGGGCACAGCAGAGATCAGCTTGGAGCACAGACTGAGAAAGAACACACAAGCATATGGTGATCACACATTGCATTTCAAATACTTTTTTTTTTTTTTTAAAGATTAGCACCTGAGCTAACAACTGTTGCCAATCTTTTTTTTCCCCCTCTGCTTTTTTTCTCCCCACATGCCCCCAGTACATAGTTGTATATTTTTTAGTTGTGGGTCCTTCTAGTTGTGGCATGTGGGATGCCGCCTCAACATGGCCTGATGAGCGGTGCCATGCCCGTGCCTAGGATCCGAACTGGTGAAACTCTGGGGCCTCCAAAGCGGAGTGTGTGAACTTAACCACTCGGCCAGGGGACCGGCCCCAACTTCATAGAGTTTCTTATTTCCAAAACGTAAAAGCATGCAAAAGTTTGCATTTTGTTTCCCTTCTCTGGATGTCACTACCCCATGTTTCATAAAAACATCACAATTTACACTGCAAGAAACAAGTTAAAGGTACATTCACTCCATGGTTCCAAGAACAGGGTACTGATTTTACTTATAATATTTTTAAATAATTTTACTATTTATTAAGAGTCTGTTGTCTCATTAGCACAACTCTAGATTCCAGACACTAAATCCCTAAGGAACGTCTTTCCCTTGAAAAGAATTTCATTCCTCGTTCCCTGAGAAAAATGTCAAGTGCAGCAGTGACAAGGGGACTCACAATACTAGCCTTTTGCAAAGCCTTTGTGTCTCAGCTCAAACTAACAACCTGCGAGGACAAAGAAGTCTGCTTACTTCATGGAACAAACAAAGCTGTGGGAGCGTCTGGTTGACTGAGGAGTCTTCTTACGCTCAGGACTCAGCGTCTGCTTTCCGCTTCCCAAGTCTGAATTCAGCTCTCCTGCGTTTCTCTCTAACAGGCTGCCTCATTGCAGTAGAGAACCTGGTCTGCCGGCACAACGTGCCCCCTCGGGTAATGTGGCTTTGACAACACTTATTGAAATGTGTTTTTCACTAGCCAGTTGTGACACACTGGATGAAAATTATGAATCTTCCATAAGTACACATCTATTATACTTTCCATGCATTCTCCTACAAGGGTTAAAACTAAAAAACCAATGTTGGTATTAGGAAATTAGCAGTCACGTGGATCAAGGAAACTTCTTAGTTTTTAACTTTATGCAACATTCAATCATTGTCACACTATCCTTTCCTCTTTCTTGCCTTTCCCTCCCCACCCCCATTTGGGGTTTTTTTTGTTATTTTGCAAGTGCTGAAGTCATACGTTAGATTGTCTGAAGAAAAAAGATACTCAAAAGTACTTTTAAGAACCTGTTTTTAAGGATCCCACAATACATTCTCCTGTTAGGTATACACCAATCTGAGCCAGGAAAGAAGCAGAAACAGACTATTTGGCTTATCCTCTAGTTTATCCCTCAGGTAGAGGAGACAGGGCTGGTAAGAGGGGTTAAGTAGACTGGTAATGCTTTGTTCTGATTCTAACGATTTCACAAAGGAGGTTTGTAAAACACAGGTTAGCAATTTACAAATTTCATTTCATATGTGACTACAAAGATAAGAATATACCTTTAAAAATTAAGACATTTTTGGTCTATAAATGCATTAAATGTTTTAAATGTAATAAATGTTTTAAGTGAAACTGATTTTGTCTCTTGTGGGTGAGTGATCTGAAATGGTCAGTGTTCTAAAAGTAAAAGAAACTGTAAAAGTATAGTTAACTAATCTACTAGGTGTCATCTTTTGAATTAGAAAAATCCTCTTTAGACTAAGAGCTCCATTTTGAGGGTATGAAGAAATCTACAGTTCAACTCTAATAAGTTCTTAAAAAAAGAAAGCATTATGACAATCTAATGAGTGGGTCCCACATCTACTTCACATTATCATCACCTACAAGTTTGTTTTGAAACTGATTCCCAGGCCACAGTGCAGAGAATTGGATTCGGTGAGTCAAGCGTGGGACTCTGTTTTTAACAAGCCCTCCTAGGTGCTGAGGCAGCTCTGCCAAGAGAGTTGGGAACCATATGGAAACGCTGTTTCAATGCACTGTCACAGGTAAAACTGAAGGTTTTCTGATGTGAGAACCTGTACTGTAGAGCTTCAAACAGTGAAGGTAAGAACCTATTCTTAAAAGTTACATGTCAGCATACCATCTCTGCCACAAATGACAGAGATCTAAGAAACGTTTTTTCCTTTCTGAAAACCCTTGGTTAAAACACAAAACAAAAGCACCACTCTCCTTGCCTTGCTTCAGAACTGCCCAACAGTCTCATCCTAGGGCTAAGGTAAAGAGGATTTTCCACATGTTCTTTGGCAGTCTTAAACTGCTCAGAGAATAATTTATTTTCAGGAAAACACACTTCTTTCACTTCTGAGGTGCAGAGATGTGCACTGGCCCACGATGCATAAGTGCTCACGGAGTGTGGGAAGAACAAGACGAATCCTGGAGCAAGCAGACATTGGGAACAGAGGCACTGGTGCCCCTATTTTTTGCCGACGAGGAGCAGCAGTTCATGACAGACAGCATATGTACTCAGAGGAAATCTGGAACGTTCTTCCAAAGGAATCCTTGGCTGATAGCACAAGGACTGCATGATCACTCTATGCAGCTATGAGTGGCAGCTGAAAGCTCAGCATGCCGTGGAGGAAGCAACATGGCTGTGAAAGTAGCCAGTAGTTGGTTAGAACTCTGCCTCCTCCATTCAATAGCTATGTATGTGTTGCCTCAAGTGAACTTCTGAGCTTCAACTCCCTCACCTATAAAATTAGATAATATCACCTTCCCCTGTAGGTTTGTGTGGATTGATAATATAGGCAAATTGCACATAACATTGTGTGTTCTCAACAAATGGGAATTATCAATTTATTCCATACGGATTTTCAAGTTAGCATCGTAAGCTGTGTTAAGAGAGAGTCAAAAAATTTCCTGGTGAAAACAGTGGAACCAAAATTATTTTGTTGACATCATATATCAGATGTTACTATCGAGCATTGTTTGATATTTTTGAATCAAATATTTGGATTTAGGGGCAAGGAGAAATGAAAAGAAACTGCAATATTTCAAAAGCACAATTTTAATTTCCTCTACAGGCTAATATTGATTTTCTATATTTCTTTTATTGGCTCTTTTGAATGTACTGAATCTTGAAAACTAAATTCCAGACAAAAGAAATCTAATTTTATGTTAATACTTACACATATTCACATTTCATAGGTGGCCAAGCTTGCAAGAGCAAAACCAAGTGCTGAAATTCAACCTCTTGGTGACTTGATTCCAGGAGTTCGATGAAGAGAGAGTAGCGGTTCTCTTCATTCTCAATGTCAGCTATGTCCACCTGGAAGTGGAAATACATGCTTCAGAGTGGTGGCAAAGGTTTACAGAAGAATTCAAATGTGATTATTTTGATTAATCACTCTTGAAAATTTTTACAATGTATTGAGGAAAGATTCAACAACATCCCCCCCATTACCTGCCCCCCCCAAATACCTTCAAAAGCTCTGTGCCTTACCTAATTTCAAACATTTATGTTAAAAATTGTTTGGAACAAATCACAGGAAGATTCTTAATGTCCCTTACCAAAAGAAATTCAAATAAGTAGATTTCCATGGAACTGGCTTATTGGTATTTAATACATGTTAAATGCCGAATTCTTTTATGTGAAGTTATACTAGTTCACCATACTCAACATTAGCCCAATTTTTAGTTTAAATTATCCTAAGTGCATTTCTAATTTTCATTTTATCCTTATCTGAAAATGGCCTCCAAAAAACGTCTCAGAAGTTCTGAGGAGGTGCCCGGAGGTCTACAGAGGGGAAAAGTGTTAGTGAATGACTGCTCTTTTCCTTCTGAGTTATAATCTGAGTTTTTACAGAGTCTATTAGTAGGAAAGGTTTTGTGTTTAAAAAAATATTTAAAAACAAGCAAACGATATTCTCTAATGTTCCTAGCTGTGTCAATATTCCAGTTTCTATAATTAACTGCAGTATAATTAACACGTAAAGATTCCTTTACATGAAATGCAGAATCTATACAAGTTAGTTGATGCATACCATGAAAAGGAAGAGATTAGGAAAAAGTGATTCATGTTTTCAATATCATTTAGATTTCTTTCTTTTCAGAAACTGTAACAGCTTATAAATTGTTAGGACATGAATTGTATCATAGGGAAGGAAAGAGGAAAGAAACTATAAATTAAACCTTTATATGTTTCTGTTTATATTAGTGTGCAAATAATAGTTTCCATTTTTAAAATGTGTTTGGTCATAAATTTCTTTGTATAACAGCTTTTTCACATGTACACAGACTTTTTAAGAGTGTGTCTTTGTCAGGAAACAATTTTCTCCTGAATGCTCACCAATCATTTCGATTATTAGCAATTTACTTTTCAGAGCATTGACACCCATGTTTAAAATACAAATGTCAAAAATATAGTAACTTATACAATTATCCATTTCGTGTATGCACACTTGCACACTGTCTCATATTATAAGGGATTTCAAAATTAAGTCAGCTCTTAAGAAAACAGTTTTAAATTCTCTACCACTGTAACCACAAAAGCTTTACCTTATATGAGAGAAGAAAAAGGGCCTAAAAATGGACTTGAGTACATGTATTTTTAATACATGATAAAGAATACACTTTGATCATTATATACTTTGATATACAAGTGCTAATCTAGGATTTGTGTCCACATATTAAAATATCTAAATTCATGTAAATTTACCAAGATAATCTAAGCTTATCTTGTTCATTATGTCATATAAGGCTTTAAAGTAATATCTGGTAACCAAAACGCAAATGAATTTTTGTATAGAGAAAGATAAACATATGCAAGGGACTTCCAGCCCGGACAAAATGACTGATCCATTTTTTCCTACTTCTCTCTGCTAAGCACAACTATAAACTATGGAAATAATGAAAGAGATAAGCAAAGGAGAACTCTTAAAAGTAGTAAAAAGAGAGCACACTAGTTTGGTACCCCAGGACTGGAGGAACAGCACAGTAGCGGGGTGTCTTGTGTCCTCTCATGCAACCAAAGGACACTCAGACCCAGGGTTTCCTGACTCCTGACCTAGAAACAGAAGATAGCCCAGGTAAGGTCATTTTCATTAGAGTTCCAGAAGGAAAGGAGAAAGAGGGTCGTGCTGAAAGAATATTTTAAGAAGTAATATCTAAAAACTTCCCAAATTTGATGGAAGATACAAACTGACAGATTCAAGAAGCTGAACTAACCCCAAACAGGGTAAACCCAAAGAAATCCATGCCAAGACACATCATAATTAAACTCTGAAAACTAAAGAAAAAGAAAAAAATCTTGAAAGCAGCCAGAGATCAACACATTACCTACAGGGAGAATAATAATCTGAATAACTGGATTTCTCATCTGAGACTATGGAGGCCAGAAAGAAATGGCACAATATTTTTCAAATGTTAAAAGAAATGCCTGCTGAAAATTCTATATACAGCAAAACTATCCTTTAGGAAAAAGGAGGAAACAAAAACATTCTCAGATAAGGAAAACTAAAAGAATCTGTCACTAACAGCTGTCATCTTAAAGACTGGCTAAAAAGGAAATTCTTCAAACAGAAAGGAAATGATAAAAGAAGGAACTAAGGAGCATCAAAAGGAAGAACAAAGAATGGGAAGAGCAGAAATATGAGTAAATACAACGGACTGTCCTTTTTCATGTGAGTTTTCTAAATTATATTTGATGATTAGAACAAAGATTAAAACACCAACTGATACTCAATTAAATGATATTTAAAGTGGGAAGGTAAAGAGACCCAAATGGAAGTGATGTTTCCATATTATACTCCAAAGCAAGGATGTCCACTCCTACCACTCTTATTCAGCATCATACTGGAAGTTCTAGCCACTGCACTAAGACAAGAAAAAGAAATGAAAAGCATACAGATTGAAAAGAAAAAAAAATAAAATAGCATTTGCAGATAACCTGGTTATCTACACAGAAAATTTCAAGAAAACTATTTTTAAAAAACCCCAAAACCATAAACCTAGAACTAGTAAATAAATGAGCAGTCACAGGATACAAAATCAACACACAAAAATCAATCACATTTCTATATATTAATAATGAACCTGTGAAAACTGACAATAAAAACATAATACCATTTATAATTGCCTCAAAGAAAATGAAATTTTTACATGCACAGAATCTATACCATAAAAATCCTAAAATGCTCATGACAAAAATCAAAGAAGATCTAAATAAATGAAGAGATACACCATGTTCATGGACAGGAAGACTCTACATAGTAAAGATGTCAATTCTCCCCAAACTGATCTACAGGTTTAATGCAATGCCTACTAAAATCCAAGCGAGGATTTTTGTAGATTTAGACAAGCTTTTATAAAATGTATATGGAAAGACATATGCCCGAGAATATCTAAAACAATCTTGACAAAGAAGAATACAGTGGGAGAAATAACTGCTCGATATTAAGGCTTATTATTTAATTACAGTAAGAAAGGTAGTGTGGTACTGGTAGAAGGATAGACACAAAAATTAATGGTATAGGACAGAGAACTCAGAAATGAATATGCCCAACTGATTTCTCATCAAGGGCAAAAGCATTTCAACAGAGGACAGATAGCGTTTTCAACAAACAGTGCTGGAGGAATCGGATATCCATAGGCAAAAAGAAAGAAAGAAGGAAACCTCAACCTAAACCTCATACTTTACACAAAAATTACTCACAGTGGATAATATTTAAATGTAAAACATAAAATGATAAAGCTTTTAGAAAAAAAAAAACATAAGAGAAAACATTGGGCTAGAGCTAGGCAAGTGCCCCAGCTCATAAGACTTGCTTGAAACGTGAGGGAGCCATGGAGAATTGTCTCGCAACAGTTTTTTGAGATGTTTAAAACACATCCTACTGAGAAAGAGTCCAAAACTAGCCTGACTTACTGCCAAACTCTGCTCTTTAGAAAAGAGTACCATAAATGCAGGTTCCCAAACATCATTTTAGATGATGAAAGAGTTAATACTTCTTCCTTTGAAGAGTAGTATTTACTTTAAAATTTAAGAAAATGATGACATACTAAGCTAAAAAAGATAAGTCTTCATAACTAGACTCAAATTTACTACTCCCCATAACAGTGACTTATGAGAGTTATTTTCACATATATTATTTTATGTATTCTTTTATCATTTATTTTAGCCCTTATAATAAATTCTGCTTATTCATTCTGGTCATTTTCAGTATTTTTCTTGGGTTTTCTACAAATTGGAATGACAAAATCTACAAAAAATGGTAATTTTGGCTTTTTAAAAAGTTACAGCTTCTCTTTCTATTTCTTGTCTTACAAGACAAGTCAACTACATTGACTAGGATGCTAAAAAATAATAATGATACTGGGCACTCTTGTTTTGTTCTTAATTTTAATAAAAATGTCTCCAAATTTTCAGTGTTGAAATAGTCAGCTATAACTAAATCCTACTGGTCAGCACAGAACATGGAGCACAGCAAACGATCAACGTACATTTCTTGCATAGATACTGTAACAAAAACAAGGATGTTATCTACTTTCTAAAAGATGGTTTGGGCCCGGTACATTTTCCTATCACAACTAGTAAAGGTGTTCATTCATGGTTAAAAAAATTAAACAACCTTAAGTTGAAGAAAATCACTACGTCATAAAGCTGACAAATTATCTGAAAAAAAAATTAGGGAGGGAAGTATTGCTCTGAGATGATAAAAGTTATAGCAAATGGGTCCATAGGTTTAGAGAAGTTGTGAGAGTGTGTGATAGCATTAATATCGCGGGAATTTACATTCCCTCAAATACCTGAAAACAAGGCACCTGGCCGAGCATGAATATGGAACTAGGAAAGAATCCGATTCTCTGTTTTCTAGGAAGTAGTGCAGTCCACATTAAAATATTTACTTGAAGCATTCAAGTATATTTCATAAAGTATGAGAAGTACAAAGAACTGACGTATGTGCCCAAACAGCGACAATATGAAATGACTGTAGAACATATTTCAACATGGAGGAAAAGTTAACTTTCGGTGGCTATCGACTGCTCCAGCACGCCTTACTGACGAGACTGTAAAATAAACGATCAAGAGCAATTTGACTAAATGTGCAGCTTTCAAAAGAGTGCTGATAAAGTCAAAGTAACACAGAAAAATGTGTATTTTGGAGACATTACCGGACAGTTTTGAGGCTTAATTTCCTCGTCTGTAGGATAAAGATAACACATAGTCATACGATGGCTGTGAATATTAAATAAGAGAATGTGAAAAAAATAGCTAGCAAAGACTGGTACATGGTAGACACACAATAAGTGATAGATATTATTTATATTATTGTCTACATAATATGCTATATATAAAAAAGCAGAAAGCTAGATGTGTGCTATGATTTCTTCTAATAAGAATTATGTCTACAGACCAGACAGGACAGAAAAAGAAAACAAAGAAATACAGCTGTTTTAGGATAACCAAATTATGGGATAACTTGTATCTCTTTTTAAAATCTCATTTATTTGTGCAGTAAATATAGGACTTGAAATGACTCTTAAGCACTGCCTTCAACAGATCAGTGAAAACAAATTTGAGAGAAACTGCCATATGTTTCCTACACTTTGCTTTATTCTGTCCTTTTCCCCAGTGAAAAAGAAAGTAACATACCTCTTTTAACCCCTCTGTCTCTTCCCCAGTGAGCAGGGGGTGAAAATGCCCAGTATTTTCCAGGCACCATATAGTTAGCGACAACCCCATACTGACACCACTAACTAAACATCATAGGATTTAAAGGGCAAAATTCAAATGTGACTCAAACATAAGAATATCTCTCTCCCTTTTGTCTCTCTCCCTTTTGAAAGAGATGTTTCTCTCCTCATTGAATTAGGTGACTTTATAGCTCTTGCTGTAAGGCAATTTGTCAAGTAGCTACAGTCTCTTTATCAGCCACAGAGTCCCTGTCCTTGCAAAAGCAGACTGAATCACCTATTCTCAGATGAGAAGAGCTTTACTCTTAACTTTCTCTGTGGCTGCTGAAAGTATCTTAAATCGATACAAATATCTTAAGTTGAGGCATATCTCCTGAAATCTGCATTTTCCTACAGGCATTGACAGCAGCTTATTTTACCTTCAGATATTTGTGAATATGAAATAGACATTAATGCATATAAAAGTACCTTATGAATAGAAAATAATTACCAACATGTAAAGAATTAGAATTGATAGTAGTAATATTAATCACTATATTCCCATCTTCCATGTAAGCTGATGAGCTGTTAGACGGGCTCTAAGGGACTCCCATGATGACCTGATTTAAAGTCGCAAAGTAACTGTGCAATTCCTTTCATGCACACAATAAAGTGAGACGGAACTGCCTCTGTACGCAGAGCTTCAAAATACAAAACAAAAAACCCAAACTCCACACTTCAATAGATCTATAGAAACACAAAAAGGCAACAGAGCTGACTTCTAGGAACATGAGACCTCTGTCTGTTAAAGCTACTCCTTTTATAAGGTTTCAGGTGGCCAATGCTGCCTGTTATGTCCACTGGATCTAACCAAGATCTCAGGTGAAGGGAAGCCAAACGCTTAGAAGACCAAAAAGTCATAAACTGTCGGGCTAGCTGTTGGACATAGTCATAAGCTGTGACACTACCCCACCGATCTACGCAGTATTTAGACCAGTACCTGGCACCCAGTAAGTACTCAATAAACAGTATTATTACTATTAATTATAGTAATGTATTATTATTAGACAAGAAAATATAAAACAGAACATAAATTATGATCACGCACATTTCTGAGTATTTATTACATAGAAAATATAAAATTGTGCAAATAGTACTAAAGTTTAAATATTAAAAGTAGGGTAGCTATTTTTCTGGCAGATTTTCCCATTTGTATGGCAGAGAACTAAAGAATAAATGCAGTTATTCAGAGAATTTTATCAGTACTTGATCTTGCATTGCTTGTAATAAAGGCCAAAAGTGTTGTGGAGACAGCCCGAAGGCTCACACAAGCTTCCTTAGCCCACGCGAAGGGGAGAATACCCACCACAGGAAGGGTGACCTCATAAGGAACAAAAGTGAGAGACTGAGTCTTTCCTGCCTTTGCCTCTAGGTCTGGTGATGAGCACAAACTTAGTCTCTGCTTCTCTCCTGAGGCATATTTGGAAAATGAGTGCCTATTTGTGAACTGCTCAAGAATAAATGGTTCTCAACTGCCATAAAAAGTCTCTCCTAGGGCATAGCAAACACACCCTTAGGATGAGGGGAACCCAATGAAAGAACAATAATTTATGTTCCCAAGGGGTTTCCAGATGTTTGGAAGCTGTACGTGTGGGTGCATAAAATAAACACATAGAAACATACAGAAAAGGCTAGCAACTGCAATTCTGAGCCATGTTTTACAGCATTCTACTTATTTTTATTATATCTCTAAACACAGAAATTATACAATAAAACATCCCATAATCACTTCCCATAAGTGCTATTGTAACTTCAACACATAACACATATTTTCATATGGCTAAATATAATATTTTATGAAACATTTTTAAATGAGGCATATGAAAGGGGAAAATACTTTGTGTTAAAATAAGGGGAGGAAAGATTTTGTCTTACAAATTTTTTCTCTAGGATAAACAACCAATCATGCCATATGAGCTCCTATGGATATATGTATGTTTGCTTTAAAGAACTGCTATGGAAGCTAATTTTTTAAGGCCAAACTTTGTTTTTTAGTTAAAATTGATGAAGTATTAATAGAACAATTCACAGAGCTGGAGATCTTTTCACTGCAGTGTATCATTTAGTGTAAGCCACTTAATAGCTCTGTGACCATTTAAAAATACCTCTCCGAGCCTCAGCGTTTTCATATGTAAAAATAAGGTAATAACACCTAACCTATCAGGTTACTTTGAGAATAATATAACATTACATAATACAATATAATACACATACAGATACACACACCTTTATAGGTATCTAACACTGAGTTAACACTGAGCTGCTATGGTGGCTACTAGTATTGGCAGTTCATTATCATACATCACTGGCACATTTTAGCACTGAGATACTATAGAGATTTCTTTACTACTCTGAGACTATTTCCTCATGTGTTGAATGGGATGATAAGAATACCTATGGCAGAGGGTTATTAGACCAAACTCTAATGCTCAGGCCATAGGACATTGGAAGGCTCTAAAAAACACAAAAACTAACAGTACACATAGCATCTTCTCAGCTTAAGCAAAAACTGATTTCTGCTGTAATGTTCAGAGTTTTTATTTTGACTCTATTTTTTTATTCTAGTTAGAAGTTATCCAAAGAGACATCTGCATAGCAGAAGAAAATGGCGGCTACTGCATTATGAGGCTTCCTACACATTCTATATATAGGATATCTATGCATCCTCCAAAATAAAAAGAACAATTAAAAAGAAGAATTAAAACTACATAAAATCCATACATTCAGCACAATTATAGGCCAAGAATGTCCAAACTTCAAAATATCATAAGATAAAAGAAAAAACACCAAATGATCTCTCACATTCCATGTAAATGTTTCACATATTCAAAAAGTAGATACAAAACTGAAATAAACAAAAATGGGGCAGACCATACAAAGAGAAATAAAATGAATCTAACTGTACTATAAGTGAATAAGATAATCACACTGAAGGTGGTACGTGTGTGTGTGTGGGGGGGGGGGTGTGTGAGAGAGAGAAAGTGAGAGACAAGTAACCTGGAAAAAGAATATTTTTCAGTACTATTACTCCAAGGCTAAACAAATATTCTACACAAATATTCTAGCTAGTAAGTGAGTTGGAATTTCCAAAACTATTTTATGTGTACTCTAGGATTAAGCAAATAAATATATTGTGGATAAGGAGAGTCAAGTCTCTCACTGGCAGAGAAAGGAGTCTACAAATAAGAAGACTAGAATAAACTGTGTGGAACTGGATTAGAATTGGAGGTGTCAACATGAACTTATGGTTTTTAAAGTGAATATAGATATAGAAATAGACGTAGACACACATGTGTTCTGTCCACTTACAGAATCTAGAAGCTATAACATGACAGTAGCAATGAGTACATCTAGCACACAAGTCTTGGTTTCTAAATACCATTCTTTATTAAAAGAATCAAGGCTCCTTAAAGTCAATGACTGAATACAGAGCTGGGCAGGGAAAGTGCAACAGAAGTCTCGAACATCTTGTGGTTCAAACAATGATGGGCACATGTCAAAAGGATACAGGAGAAAACTTGAAGGGAACTCCCAATGGCCAAATCTGGGCTAATTTAAGCAAAAAATAAAGATGGTAGTAATGGATTACAACCATAGAACAAAATGAGAATCCCGACCTTGTAGTGATGTAAATAAATAAATGAATAAATGCATATAAAACAAGAGAACAAATGACAGAAAAAAAATCATCTGGCAAACAACACAGTGGTAACTATCTCAGGCAATAATCATCAATGCATGCTAAAATGAGCAGGTGAAAGTATGATGAGAAACAGAATGTTTGCACAATCTCTAAGTACCTCCCCACAGATATTTATTAATTACAAAGGGGAAAATGACAATTCGAGGGAGAAGAAATATGGTTGACACCACCTCAATGAAGTGATCAAAGTTTACACTACTAGTAACAGCACAAATCAACAACACATATCTCCTGATACAATGCACTGAGAAGGACACATAACATCACTTCTGTGGTATTCTTACCAAAAATGCAAAACTTGAATATATGAACAAAAATCAAAGTCAAATTCAGTGACATTTTACAAAATAATTGGCCAGTGCTTTTTAAAAAATGTCAAGGTCATGAAAGGAAAAAAAAAGAATGAGGGAACTGTTCTAGATTAAAGGACACTAAAGAGACAAGACAACTAAGTGCACATGTGATCTGGATTAGATGTGGACCAGAAAAAAGACACTAGTGGGACAAGTGACAAAATCTGAATCATCTGTAAATTAGATAATGGTATTGTATCAATGTTAGTTGTTGTTATCTGAGATGTTACTATCTGATGAATCTGCATGAGAGTACATAGAATTCTTTGTATAATTTATGCAATTTTTCTGGTAAATCTGAAATTATTTCAAAATTAAAAAAATATAAGAGAAGTTATGCCCAGCTACCTCATATTCCCACCAATCTCCTACGTTCAAACACTTGTATTTTTCCTGCCATCTTCCGTGCCCCTTTTTCTTCAATTTTTCTCTCTAATCCACAAAAGGAAGGAAGAGACAACACTGTTACACAAAACATTAGGAGCGTGACGGCTGAGGCTATCATGCCTCTAAGCAAACGGCACTTGGATATGATTATCCCACTACTAACAAAGCCGGTCTGGGCGTGCACTGACAGCGGGAGGAGGGTGCCCCGGGATGGAGGGAAAGCAGTCGCCATCCAGTGACATTTACTACACTCAAGTGCACTTGCTAGGAAGTGGCTGCAGTGAACTAAGAAACACAGAAAGCTACGAAGAAGGTCTGCCTGTGTGAAGGGGACAGAGCCTCCCTATGTCACCACACCCCTCCAAAAAAGTGTTGTTCAGCATTAAAACATATGACTGACAGCTCTGAACCTAGTGTCTTTCTCCACAAAACTGGCTTGTCCTCCTGTATCTCCTCGCAAGTTAAGGAGCACCGCTTCCGCCCTAGTAACTTAAGCAAAAATCAGAGGGGCACCAAACTTGTTTCCATTCCCCACTTCCAAAGCAGTCACCAAGTCCACTGGTATCAACTCCTTCAGCTTACTTTTCTACCTTCTTTTATCTTCACAGATGCTCTCAAGTTCAGGGCCAAGTTCAGGCAACTTGACCATTGCTTTTGTCCCCTAACTGGTACCCCTCTAGTTCACTGTTCATGCACAGGTCACAAGGCTTCTCCTAAAACACAGGTGTGATCACATCACTTCTTGGCATCTCTCTTCCGTGTGCCTTAGCAAGAGCAAGGTTAAACCCAACAGTAAACTGGGGGCTCTTCACAGTCTGGCCTGCTTCTTTCGAGTTCCATCTCTCGCCTTCACACCATACACCCAGCTGTGCTGAATTCAGTTCAAGAATCACCTCCTCAGAGCAGTCTTTCCTCACTGCCTCCAGAAGAACGACTACATGCCCTCCCTCAATCCTTATGCACTGTGCAGACTTCTACCACAGTGCCTAGGCATTTAGGGCATTTACTTTCTTGTTTACATATCTATGTTCTCCACCAGACTGGAGTCTACACATGAACAGGGTCCATTCACCTGGACTGGAGTGAGAGCTTTACATGTATCATCCTATTTAGCCCTCACAACATCTATATATTATTTCTATCTATAGATGAGGAAACCGAGGTTTTGAGAGGTTTAGTAACTTTTCCAAGGTTGCAGAGCTAGTGAGTGGTGAAACTGGGATGTGAATGTAGGTCTGTGTGGCGAGGAGCCCAAACACTTGACTACTAATTGCTTTGTCTCTTTTTCTATCCCCAGAGTGTAGCATGGTGAATGGTTCATAATCTACGCTTGAAGAATCTTCAATGAATATTTCACTGAATGTTCTGTTTGAACAAAAGTTATTACGCATGGCGTTTTTCAGAATATTTTCATTGAGCAGCAGTTAACATATACAATGCTATGTATTGAGACAGTGAAAAATGCTAAGAGATGAAGCAATGCTTTCTGTTCTCTGAATCAAACCCTGATTTCTCAAGTCTACTCACGTTCAATCCATGTAAAGTCAGAGAAGAAAGAGGAAAAGACCAGCAGATGGGAAGAAGTGAGGTACGGAGCGAAGAACACAGGCTTTGGAATCAGACAGAACTGCGTTTGAACTCCAGTTCTATGATTCACAAGTTGTGTAACCTTAAATAGGCCATGTGACCTCATCTAAAATACAGAGTAATGTGCACTCAATATGCATTCCACAGTCCCCTGTTCTCCCAATGACGCCAGAGATGAGAGGGCAAATCTTTAAAAGAAACAACCCATTATTCATGAAGAGAGACCTCAAGGTCTCCAAATATTTGCAGAACCAGTAATATGGATGCTCTCTCAACATTAATCATCTCAGAAAAAAGGCACATTGCACTCTGTTCTGACATTTCAGATCTCTTGTTCCTCTCTGGACAAAGATGCTTATGACTTGTTTGCTTCCACATGAGAAGCAACTGGCTGGTCCAGAAAATTACTGTCAGCAAAGTATGGCAATTTAGTAGAAAACAATATCCAATCATAAGCACCCGGCCACTCTGTAAGGCAGCCTTTCCATTATTCCAAGCAAATCGTTGTGTTTGCATGTAAGAGGGAAGCAGCGTGGTCTAATTCTTCATCATTCATGGCAAGAACATCAGACTGAAAGTCAGGAGTCCTGGCCCTGCATTTTAAAGCTGACCTTGGACAGTTTTTAAAGATTTAATAATCACCTATTCAAGAAATGTTTACTGAGTGTCTGTAAGACCCCTGTTCTCATGGAATTTATATTCTAGCGGAAGAAGAAGGACATCATATAATAGACAGACAGATAGATAGAAGGACAGGTAAGAAGAAATTAGCAGATAGTGGGAAGTGATGAGAAGAGAATGAAAATGGTGATAAAATAGATTGTGACTAGGTGGCTAAGTTAGATGCAGTCATTTTGGAAATAGTGACATTTAAGCTAAAATCTAAGAAAGTAACTTCCTCTTTCTAGACATCCATATCTCTTTCTATAAAATGTGACTACTGAACTGGGATGCTTTTGAAAGTCTCCTCTAGTTCTAGGAATCTGTGATTTCATGGCTATTAGGGATATATTATAAGCATGTATGCAAATATATTTTCAACATCAAATATTATCCTATATTTGATTAAGCAAATCACTTATGGCAGTGAGTCTTAGCTTTGAAGACATTTAAGGTAACAGTAAATTCTTTGTAAGAATCCAAATATAGCTTTGCATACTGAACTTTTTCTGCTGTTCTTTATCTGAGCTCTGTCTGACAAAGGAGTGCATATTTGAGGCTGGCCCCATGGCCGAATGGTTACGTTCGCACACTCCATTTCAGTGGCCCAGGGTTTCGCTGGTTCAGATCCTGGGAGAGGACATGGCACCGCTCATCAGGCCACGCTGAGGCGGCATCCCACCCGCCACAATTAGGACCCACAACTGAAATACACAACTATGTACTGTGGGGATTTGGGGAGAAAAAGAAGAAAAAACAAAAAAGACTGGCAACGGTTGTTAGCTCAGGTGCCAATCTTTAAAAAAAAAAAAAGTGCATATTTTGTTAATGTTTTGGAAAATGAAGCCAAAGTGGCCTCTGATCAGAAGGGTTAATAAGTCCTTGATGTTTCAAAACAGGCAAAATATGTGAATTTGTAATGAGATTAGAAGTTGTCTTAAACTAATTCTTCCTGGTGATCACTTACAACCACAAATCCAGACAGACTGAAATTTTAAAAAAGCAAACCTCTAAGCCACACATTCTTTTTTTACATAAAAACAGATAAAAACCCTGAGGTGATGGGGTATGGAATTTTTTAAGAAAACATCAGTATTTTGACCCATATTTTTCATGCACCAGTTAACTAGAAAATTACAAAATCTGAAAAACTCAGATAAATTGTACCAAGGGAATTAACACAATACACTCCTCCCCTCCCCCTCGACTCTCTGTCCTCTCCCTCCCTCCACTCCCCCTTCCATGCTGGGGCACATTTCTGGCATGGAAAAGAAGGCCTCTCAAGCTGTTGAAAAAATGAGGGCCTCTGAATTTTTAATTCTGTTAACTAATCATTAGAAAACTAGAAATTGCTGTCTCTCTGAGAAGCAGTGAGGTAGCAGGCTCCACAGACTCTGTGTTTAATTTTGCAAGAGCTGGCTGGTTTCCCAGCAACACATTGATTTGTGGGGCCACTACTTTGGGCACCTCGAGGATAATTAAATATTAAGTCCCTCTTTGATGTATGCAAAGTCTGCCTAAGAGGATTACCAGCCACAGCGATGGTAGCAGTCCCACATTTTCTGGTAATTGAACATTGCAATATCATTATCTATTCTTATCTTTACTCTATAAGAATCCATCTCTACCCTTAATATTACCTTTGAGAATGGAGAAGAGGGTAGGGAGAAAGGAAAATGAGAGCCCGTGCAATCAACATTTTGGGGTCTTCCAGGTGTCTGGGATATGGAGGAAGAAGACAGTTGAACGTGTGTGGAAGAAGTGACAGATGAGGTAAGCAAACCATCCCTGTCTCCGCCAGTTCAAGGTTCCATTGTACACGCCAAGTAGCCAAGGCTCACAGTTTAAGAATCTTCTCCAAGATTATGAAACAAGAGTGGAGGGAGGATGAAGACGCCTGCATATGATTTGTCCACTGGCATCCTGATCCTTCTACCGCTCTAGTGAAAGGTAACACAGTTTTTTAAAAATAATAATGGAGATGACCTCAAATTTATACTATGGGCAGAGTTCTGTAACATTCCAGAACTTATTGCTGTTTCCATTCTGAAGCCACAAGTTGTCTGCATTCATTTTCCATGTAGCAAGCAGTTATTCACAATTATAACCCAGAGTTCCCCACCACATTCGCTTGCCGTTCAAAATAAACTTGAATCGGCACTGCTAGGCTGACACAGATTGCTTAATTTTTAAAGAAGGAGGAAGAGACACCCACTGATTTAATTTTCTTTGTTTCTCTTCTTTTCTTGAGGAAGATTAGCCCTGAGCTAACATCTGCTGCCAATCCTCCTCGTTTTGCTGAGGAAGACTGGCCCTGAGCTAACATCTGTGCCCATCTTCATCTACTTTATATGTGGGACGCCTGCCACAGCATGGCTTGACAAGTGGTATGTAGGTCTGCACCCAAGATCTGAACTGGTAAACCCCAGGCCATGGAGGTGGAATGTGCAAATTTAACCACTGTGCCACCAGGCCAGCCCCTCACTGATTTAATTTCTTTTTTGAGAAGACTATAAATGAATAGCATAATTAAGCCACTATGGTAGTTTTCTTCGTTCCACTTCCAAATACTTTAAGAAACTCAGATCATTAACTTCCAAGAACAGGGAAACTGTTTTTATACAAGGGGAAATGGAAAGGGGGAGAAAATAAAGAGTGAGGGGGACATGAGGCAACTTTTACTAGAGTTAAGAGACGTCTGGGAGAGATGTTTCCTGGAGAGCCTGAAACAGCCTGCAGCACCAGAGGAGACAGTGGGGAAATGAGGAGCGACACGGGGACCCCGGAAACAGCAGACAACCATTTGCACTCAGTGAAATAAAGTCAAGTTGGCTTAGAAAAGTGCATGGAAAAGGAATCGGAACAAAGGCTAAGCCACCTTAAATCCTAGTTTTGGAAAAAGTGAAGCTACAAAGAAATTAAAATCTCAGGAATATCCAGAAATCACTGAAATCACATAAAAGCTGCAACTTGTTTTTTGAGTAATTGTAACACTGAGAAAAACTCAAAAGAAGAAACAGTGGTTATACTTATTATACCTGAAGCATTTAGGTCCAAATATCAAAGCGTACATTCTAATGTTTCAACATGACAGATAAGATGGATGTTTTCCCCTTTTCCACGTTGTTTCACAATATTTTCGGTATATAGATCTGACATAACATGAAGTGAGGCTCCAACCAGAGAAACCAGCCTCAACATCCTGCCAGGCTCCAGCCATCAAGAAAGATGAAATTGAGCAAGGTTGAGAACTTGGAAAATGGAACTTCTGTCAGTAAAGTACATAATAGTAGGAGCATTCATTCGCTTCAGGATGAATCAGAATCTAAAGGTCCATGTGGCAAAAACGACGTGACCTAACTTAGAGCTGACCTCAGGGATGCTACGTGAACCTTCATGTTGGCTGAAAACAAGCACACTTCTAACATCTACCTTGCCAGGTACCTGGAATATATTTTATAGCCTAGTGCATTTGTGTTCATAGACTGCTCTTTAAAAAGGTTGTCAGTGGTCTCTTGATGCAATTCAAGGCAAAATGTTGAAACTAAGTAGGTTGGAAAGGTCATAGTGCCTCAGAGAGAGTATTATTCAGATATTAGCAACTTTTAATACAATTCATTTCAGCAGTTTGGCAATATTAGAGAATCTTCATAAGTCTTTTTAGAATCTCAAATTCTCTAACTCTGAAAAATAGATAATATTTACCTATTTATCTCATAGAAGGAAATAAGAATATGTAAGGTAATTATGAAAATGCTCTGAGATGAATCTCAAGATATTAACATTTGATTCATTTTTTAAAAATGGAATTCATTGTTATTTAAATGTAGTAATAAGGATATAAATATAAATTATAAAATAAAACTTTAAAATCAGAAGGTAAATCAAGTTGGAGTCAGACTTCCAGGAAACTCTTTTTTGCAAATTAGATTATCTGGGAAGTCTTATTTTCTAACTTTTATTTTCTATGCTCTATTCTGCATGCTAAAGCACTTGATGGAGGTTACAGACTCTTAGATACTATGTCTTTAGGACGCATCAGTTTAGAATTTGAGCCAAACTTCGACAGCCAGCTTATTCCTGACTTAGGAATTAGCATTCCAACTTATTCAATCAACAAGCAGTTGAGCTCTGAGTATATGCACAACATACTTACAGGGATTCAAAAGACGATAAGCACATCCCCCAGGGCTTCCAAGTTTTCATGGTAGTGGGGAGACAAAAGTTTTAATAATAATAATAAAAAAATAATTAAAGCTCAAATGTGTGGAATTCTAGGTTCAATTAGGTTTGAAATGATGAGGAAAGGTTCCAGAGAAGATGGACTGGAGAAGGATGGTATGGAGAAACCACGCTCTTGTGTGTCTGCTACATTATGTCTATCTGGGTACAGAAGAGAGGGTATCTGAGCGCCTGGGCAGAGCATGAAAGAAATGAATTAGCTCAACTGCACACTGCATTTCCATTTAGATCTGTATTTCTCCAGGGAAGGGTGAGCCACCATAATTAAATGATGCTGTGAAAAATCCTGACTATATCCTATGAAGAGAAAAATGATACACACATTAGGTGAGCGAGATATCATCTACTAGGCATATGCATATTCAAACATACGGAAAAATAAAAACAAACTGTCGTAACCACTAGATAGCTGGACTGATGAACATATCGGAACGTTTGCATTAGCAAGCTGATTATTCACTTGAAAGTAGTTTAAAGTAATCAAGAAATGACCTCTAATCATTGTTAATAGGGAAAATATTCAGTAACAAGTCAGATGTTCCCTTACCTGTCTCTGGGGCCAAGCGGCTTTGAGAATGGCTTCTGTTCTAAAGAACACGAGGAGCTTGCCGTCCTCCTCATTCAGGTGAAACGACTGTTCCAAGATCTGCAGCACGTGAATGCGGGGCCTCACGGGCAGGGAGTCATCAGCACAGAAAGGCCGCAGCCACTCCAGCAGGTCCTCAGAGGAAACCAGCTCTTCCCTGCAGGCCAGAATCAAGGGTTAGCGAAAAACGCCTAAGTCCTTTCTTCTTCCAGGAACCGGATGTGGTGATTAACCTATATACACTTGTTTGTTGAGTGACTTTATTTTTTTCCTATTGAGAGGAAAAATTTAGGTTTTAAATGGCTTATAGTAAACCATATCAGGTATATAAAACTATGTAAAAGGAATGTAATTTTAAAACAGTATCATATTAAAATGAGTTACATAAAGCAGATAAAAAGTAATCATTAATTAACATATCCTTAGCTACTCTATTTCTTACACAAGTTTAATAAGTAGCATGGCTTATTTTTATTAATGATGCTAATAATGCCAGACATCATTCTAGTAATTTTATATAAACTATCACTAGTTGATAATAACTATGCAAAGTAGATATTAAAAATTCCACTTTATTTAAAAATTATCTTCCATCTTTATTGAGATATAATTGCCATATATTATTAGTTTAAGTGTACAACATAATGATTTGATAGATGTATGTACTGTGAAATGATTACAAGTTTAGTTAACACCCACCACCTTGAGACAGTTACAAAATTTTTTTTTCTTAAGATGAGAACTGTTAAGACCTACTTTCTAGTAACTTTCAGATACGCAATATAGTATTGTTAACCATAGTCACCATGCTCTGCATGTAAATCCCATTTTACAGATGAGGAAATAGGCTTCATGGAAGTGATATGATATGCCCCCAACATCTATAATACTGCAATATGGCCCCAAAGCCCATGTTCCTTCTACCGCTTTTCTCTGTGATAGATTTTCAACACGCAGTTAAGAGTACCAAATTTTATACTACTCCAAAGATAAAATAGGAACGCTTGGTTATTAAAGAAAGGTGAAGTCTAAAAGGAGTCAGGGAAGGGGACATTTTGTACAACTTTCTGTCCAGTATTAGAATCTCTTCTCTTGTAACTGCAAATGGACTATCTCAGGAAAACAACTTATTTGATGATGATGGCAATGAATTATCATCAACGACTGTTGAGGGGTTCCTCAGAGAGCAGCCTCGCTCCCAGAAGGCCCTGGAGATCCATGCTAAAGTACTGAGTTACACAGGTTTTGTTGTAACCAGATCCTTAAGAGGCTTCCAGAAATAAATCATCTAGACCAAATTCCATTGTTTAATAAGACCACAAGAAAGTTTTTTAAACTCCTGAGAAGAAAAGAATTCTACAATGTCACCAAGTAGATCTCTTAGTATGCATTCCATAATATAGTTGCCAACACAATTTTATGGCAATTTAAATTAAAAAACAGAATACACTATTTGTATTTAGGAAAAAAGAAATTACAAAACATTGTGGACAACTGGCTTAAGCATTTCCTAAATTTATGAAGTCATTTGTTAGTTTTACCTATGAGTGTCCTTCTTAAGGAGTATTAGAAATGGTAAATTGGAGTACAAAAAGGTAGAATGCCACAAATATTTCCTGGATATATACTATGTGCAAAGTAAACAGACTGTATCATGTGGTGGAAAGAGCATTTTTTTGGGAATCTGATGGACCTGTGATTCCTGGCCTCATCCTTTCCTAACAACTCTGGACAAAAATCATGAATGTCATGGAGAAAAGGGAACCCTCACACACACTGATGGTGGGAATACAAACTCGTGCAGCCACTATGGTAACCAGTATGGAGATTTCTCAAAACAGTACAAAGGGAAATACCACATGATCCAGCTATCCCACTACTGGGTATTTACCCAAAGAACTTGAAATCAACAATACAAAGAGATTCATGCCCCCCTATGTTCACTGCAGCACTATTCATAAGACCCAGGATGTGGAAGCAACCCAAGTGCCTACTGACTGATGAATGGATAAAGAAGATGTGGTATGTGTAGTGTATACACACATACACACACACACACACACACAAATGGAATACTATTCAGTCACAAAAAACACAAAACTGTCCCACTTGCAACAACATGGATGGACCTTGAGGGTTATCACGTTAAGTGAAATAAGCCAGACAGAGACAGACAAATACCATATGATTTCACTCATATGCGAAAGATAAACACAGGGACAAAGAGAACAGATTAGTGTGCACTGGAAGGGAAGGGGGTGGGGGTGTGGGCAAAAGGAGTAAAGAGGTGCATATATATGGTGATGGGAAAAAAAATCATGAATGTCATCATTCCCATTTTATAGTTAAGTAGACAAAGGTCCTGAAAGTGTGTCTCTTGGAGTCCGTGAAACCAAGATAATGTATATAAAGCACAGGGCATAGTATGTGACACAGAGCAAGTACTCAATAAATAGTAACCATCAACATCATAATCATCATCATTATTATTATCACCATCATCAGAGCACTAGTTTGTACTTGATGATACAGAGATGAAAAATTATATGGTCTCTGCTTCAGAGAACTAATAACACAATGGAACAGAAACTCTTTAAAAGTGACTATTCTCCAAATTGCCAATATAATATAAATTTGAACAATTGTTTTGGAGGAAGAATGAGTTGAATCAGGGAAGGCTTCAAAGAGGACAAGGCATCTGAAGAGGATCATAAAGGATAAATGGGATGTATATAAATTAAAGGTGGGGAAAATATAATCCAGACAAAGAGAACAGTAAGAAAAAAGGCGAAAGATTTCACAGCACATTGCATGTCCACAGAGAGACTAAAGCAAGGATGTGTGGCTGGTAAGTTAGAGGGGAGAGTTAAGGTAGGACAGGTCTCCTCACCTGGACGCCAAGTGCCTGCACACAAGGCTGAAAAGGTAGTGCAGTTTCATGCTTTGAAACAGGACTTACAGTTGTCAGACCCAGATTCAGCTCCCAGACAGTGTTACATTGACCAAGAAGTCACATAACTGTTCTGAGCCTCATTTTCCTTATTTGTAAATTTGAGATGGATAACAACCCCTTACTCACGGGGTTGTTGAGAATTAAACAAACACAAAAAATAAAATAATACATTTAAGGTACATAATACACTATCTGGCACACAGCTAAGTACTTCAGTTAGTGGCAACCATTAATATTGAGGACATTTGGTCTTGTTTGTATGGAATGGGAATGACGGAGGATTTCTGAGAAGTGAAACATGATAATCATGTGAGTGATTAAAGAAATGTGCAGGCTGGGGCCGGCTCAGGCCTGCAGCAGTCAAATCAAATATAAGTCAGGAGGAAAAGAATTTAAAACACATTTTTGGCCTTGAGTCTAAGCCAATTTCACATAATATGAAGCTGATTTTTTGACCCTGTCACCCAAGTGCCATGTTGTGGGAGAGTAGGATGAGCTAAAACAGGAAGAAGCTGGAGTCATGATGACCCCTGGAAGTTATAACAATAACCCAAGACCTCAATATGGTGAACAGGAATGAAAACAATATTAATAATAACAACTTATGAAAGCTTACTATGTGCCGTGAACTATATCACTTCAAAACTATCTTTCTTATGTATTCTGTTACCAATTCCAATTTGTAATGAGGAGACAATCATAGAGAGGTTTAATAACTTGTCCAAGTTCACAGCACTACTGGAGCCAATATCTGAACTTGGACTATCTCACTGCCTTGTCAATTACTACACAATGCTACTGAACCAAATGGGGGCATATTCCAGAACACTGCGGCAGTAGATCAAAATCATTCAGATACTGATGTGCTATAGAAAGATTATTATTACAATGCTGCCCAAGTCATTAAATGGAGTTAGATTCCTTTTACATTAGAACTTACTGTGCGGTTGATAAAATTTGATATTTTGGAGGGATCTGCTCTAACTCTTGGTTGATAGTCCAAATACATAATAAAATTATGAGAACACATTCCTAAAACAGAAACACTGTGTTCTAGAAGCACCATGTTCTAGGTGAGCTTCACTCTATTTCCATGTGAATATTGGTGCTCAGTGAGCCTACAGAGAAAGGAAAGGTAGCTCTTAGGAAACTCTGCCGAGGACGCTGACTAGACACTGGCTCCTGAAGTTCTTAGCTGCAAAATAGTTTACATTCTGATCTCAGCTTGAGTTTTTAAAATTCAAAGTCACTCTCAGGATTCAGCAAATAGACATATATACACAGAGACAGAGAGAGGAAAACAGAGAGACTACAAGAATTCTGATAAAAAGTTAACAATTGGTAAATCAAGGGGAAGAGTGCATAGGTCTTATTTTTTCTATCCTTGCAACTTTTCTGTGTTTCAAAATTTTTCAAAATAAATAGGTGGGTGAAAAATAACCAATTATGGCTTTCATAACGTAAAAAACCAGAATGGGAAGATGGAAAGTGATTCCATTTTTACAGTATTTTATGAAGGCAAGGAGAAGATTTAGTAAGCTTAGGAACAAAAAGAGAACATTATTTCAAAACATATTTACTTATTATAAAAGTTATACAGATGATTTTTAAAAGTTATACCATAGATAAAAAGGGAAAAATCTCTCATAGTGTCACTGTAAATACATAGATATTTGCTTCCACCTTTTCCCTATAACAAGGACTTTCTGTGGAGGAGGTCATTATACTGCACAGGGTAATTTAGTACAATACTTATAGTAGTAACTACTAAAGGAAACATGCACACATTCACATAATCGGTTTTGGCCCAAAAGATAAGGAGTCATCTGAAATATACAAGTAGCTCTATTAACAGAAAGAATAACAGCACGACAATGACGACAAAAATATGTTCATTAGAAGATTAATTTGAGAATGTGATCTTCTATTATGTAACGGAGCATGAGAGGACATTCACAAAATATAAAAGAATGGAAGAGAAATGTCAACCAAATAAAGGCAATTATTAAATTAAAGCAAAAAGAGAGCTTGAGAATAATATTAGGTAATCCTTGGTAAAAGAGTTTTGAGCTTCTGCCTGCAACATATATACATAGATAACCATACATACATACATACATATATAGATAACATACACAGATAACCCAACCTTAAATTTAAATGGTTTAAGGTATACTAAAAGAGACAGTAAATATGAAAAGTAATCTATAAATCATGGTGCACTACATGAAATAAAATTATTCTTGAGAATGGGGGAAGGAAAGGCTTTTTCAAACAAGAAAAACACAAACCTTTGCAATTTCTTATAAATACAAATGTCATAGAAAATTTGAACGCCTGAAGGGAACATAAGGTCAATTTGTCCAATCTTCTATACAGAAGTTATAAACTGGCAGAGAAATTTTTGTGTTGGCTTGCACGTATATGCCAATGTTTCAAAATTTAAAAAATTTTACACACAACCAGAATTTCCCAGTTCCCCTTTAAAAGTTGGAAGATAAGGACACAGTTGCGGCTGCCTCCTTTTGACAAGGCCTGCGCAGGCTCTCGAGTTCCCTTCAGCCTCCACTGCTCCCAACCTTCCTAACCCCAGTCCACTTTGCTCATTTCCATTACCTGCCTGGCCTCAGCAGGAAATGAGTTCGCAAGCTCTCCTCTGTACGATGCTAGGCTAGATTAAGGAAAGGAGAGGGAGAAGAGGAAGGGAGGGGCAAGCAAGGAAATGTAAGTGAGCCAACAGCGAGAGACACAAATGCTCAGAATCTACATAGACCCCTTAACTCAGTTAATGAACTGATCCAGACACCGTGCACACTTTCCTTGCTACAAATGGAGCTGGAAGGGCAGATATTTCCCAAAATAATGTCTTCTACTTATCAGCTCCCAAGAAATAACTGGGACAACTGGCAAGGAGTAAGACAGAACTGCAAACAAATGAATGCATAATGTATTAATGGCATTGCAGTAGTATAACAAGTGTGATTTTTTTCAAATAATTATCATAATCAAGTTATATTTTTAAAAATTTCTAGAAAGGCAATAATTTTGGTGTGCAAACAATTCCTATTTCAAATCTTAGCTTTTGATACAGACTAGTAAGCACTTTGTGACTGCTCTCAAATATATGCTAATCCAGAATATCTTCGTGAGGTCCCTTTCTCAGTAAAAGCATGGACACATCTTATTGTAACAAGACAGACATGGCGGCTGTGAAGTCATAAACACAGTCTGACGTGGTCCCAAGAAACCCTGCAGAGGTAGAGTGGAACTGCCACCCTGGTTGGTGACCACAACTTCCAGCAGGGTTCAGTGTTACAGAACATAATGCTCATACACTGTGTGTGCTTAGAGAACATCTGATGATTTACTTTGCCTCACAGAGCATGAAGAGTAAGAAGAAATCAGATTCAATTTGCTCTAGTGGGTTTCTTTCTTTTTTTCTTTCTTTGTCTTTTCTGTGCTTTAAAAGTAATGTGAAATCCTAAAGTAATACCAGAGTTCAATGAAGTCTGAATGATCTGACACTGTTCGATATACTTGAAGCTTTAAGACAGCGGAAGCTGCTACTGTGATTAAGTAGCTCTTTAAATACACAAACGAAAACTCCTTAAATACTCAATAGTTTTGAAGGAAACCTTTTTTCCTTTTTGAAGAGTGCACAGAAGAATTCCTCATTAACTTTCTGTTTTCTGAGTGGATTTAATTCTGTACATCCTCTTGAGAATCACTAATATACTGATTCATGCTTGTGGGTCATTCCTGTTAGGAAAATTTTTTAAAGGTGTGTGAAGACAGGGAGTAGAAAAGGAAGTAAGGCGAAGGCAGAGAGAAGCAGCTGGAAGAGGTAGGAAAGCTGCTGGTAGTAAGGCCTTAACACCTTTCTACTCAAAGGTCAGTCCACGGACTAGCTGGCACTTGGGAGCTGGTTAGAAAGGCAGAATTGTAGGCCCTACCCAGATCTACTCAAGTAAAATCTATATTTTAATAAGATCCCAGGCAAGTCCTATGCACAGTGATGTTCTGGAAGCACACCTTACTGTCCATTGCTGGCTCTGTAACATCAGAAGGCAATGAAATATGGTAGAGAAATTCACAGCACATCCTTACGTCGGGGAGGTAAGCTTCATCTGAGCTTCATTCCTAATCTGTAATAGTGTCTGTATGACAGGGTTGTCTGGAGGATGGAGCTGCTGAACAGCCCTTTCCAAGGTCTTGGCACAGAGGAACAGGTGTTCATAAGTTTTTTGTTTCTTAAATGTGTGATGGTATTTTCTTAATTTCAGGTTTAATGAATATATTATTTTAGAACATTATTATTTTAGTTATTGAATTAAAAAATATTTTTCTTAAGCAAACTAACGAACTAATTCTTACGCAAACTAGAAATATAGATTATATTCTCAAAACATGATATTATAGGCATACTTAAATAATGGGAGACAGCATACACATGCATAAAATAAACTTAATATGCATGAGTCTCTGAATTATTAATTACCTTAATCTCATCTTTAATTGTAGACATTATAACAGGTTTTTGACACTCTTTCAAATCCCTAGAATACTTAACCCTGATGTCTGGAGGCAAGAATGTGATCAAACTGAAAAGGAAGGCTGTCCTTGCAAGCGGCTGGAGGCGCCACTGGTGGCCTGTCTAGATGGTGCTGTTTTATGTGACTTACATTCTGCACAGGTAAAAGAAGAGAGAAAAGGGCCTTTACGGGCGAGGCAGGAGCCGCAGTTAAAAGGCAAGTGATATCCATACCAATAAAAAAAGGCAAGGAGGACATGCTGATAATGGCATAAACTGTCTAAAACGTAAACACAAAACCAAACACTTGGTGGTAGCCATTAATACACACATCCAAATTCTTACTTTTCTATGCAATGTCCCTGCCAGGAATATTATGGGATGGTGTATGCCTAACCTAAGAGAGCACGTGAGAGTGTGTGTGTGCGTGTGTGTGTTTGAAAGATAGCTGACAATGTGTACGAAGAGAGGTGGCTGACAATCTAAACACATCCACCGAGGGCAGTGGATGTTCAAGTCACAGAGCTGGGATTGAGGGAGGCTTGTTATGTCACCAAGAGGGAGGGGGAGGGGCACAGAGGCCTCACATGGCCCCCTAGAGGGTAGGCAATCTTGTCAGGCCAAGTAATGAGTGAGTGACCTGAGAGGGTTACTTTAAAAGGGCCTGAATCCCCACGTCACTCCATGGGAACTATCTGGAAAACAGTCTCCCCCGTGTGACTCTGCCAGGCACACTGTTGAAAAGGGGAATTGAAGCCAAGGGTATCAGATTTAACCCTGTGGATTCAAAAAACACTTGCCGGAAATAAACGTTATGACTTTGTCTTTCTTCCTTTTGTTCTTTTTTTCACTGAAGTTTCTCTCTCTCTTTTTTTTGTTAAGAAGCTTTTGTTATTCTGTGTCTCTGGAATAAGAAGTAGGATCTTATTCTGGTTCTCCATTCCCCAATGTCTTCCCTTTGGAAACCAAAGCTTAAAAAAACAGTCTGCATTCAAGAGACCCAAGTTGCATTCTTCTGTATATTTGGCTGGAACTTCACTAAGAAAAACACTGCCTTCTAATCTCCTTGAGATGTCTCCAGTGGGACAAGACTGAGGGACCCTACTGCAAGGGGATTAACGCAGTGCTTGTTAAGATCCCTTTCATCACATGGGGCCAGGGGCCAGGTCAGCATCACCTGAAAGCAGCGGCCCTGCCGACAGCAGCTCACCAGGGAGCCGCTGCCTGAGAACTGACGGCTGTGATTAGAACAGCAGCAGTTAGACGTATCCTCTAGAAAGTGGCTGAGTGTTTCCCATGCAGCATCTCTCTGCCTGCTCTGCTATCTGATGCATCTGCAGCTGCTCAGGCAGTTACCTCAGCCTGGAATACCCTTACCCACCTCCTCCTTCTAACAGACTCTTACTTCATAGGCCAGAGCCAAGGTCACCCCTTGTGTATTCTGCCCTGACTTCCCTAGGCAGAATAAACCACTCCCTCCACCTTGCTTTCTGCATAGAACTTACTATTCCATAGTATAGTAAGTAGGGCTATGGGCAAGCTGGTCTCTCCTGCAAGACTCTGAGCTCCTTGGGGTTGGAGGTTATTTCTTACGAATATCTAATTCCTCATGACTTAGGACAGAGCATGGCCCACAGTAAATGAGCAGAAAATAAATAAATTTCTCTTTAGAATAAGAGGCCTAAATTAGCCACTGCTGTAGCTGCCTTACTACTTAAAGACCACAGGAGAGGGGTTTAGAGAACTGTGCAAGGGAAAAGGCAGAGCAAGCAGAGGGTCTTGCTTGCAATGCTTTTCCCCATTCACCTCTATGGCGTATCCTTTATTCTTTCACTCAGACCGTGGGCACACAGCAATGTGTGGAAATAAACTATAAAGGCATCTGGGAGATGAACTACGATTTAGAGCCAGAGTGGAATCCTGGGTCTATTTCCAGGTCTATGACTCTGGGAAAAGTCAATTTCTCTCTCTGAGGCTTTCTATCCTCATCTGAAAATGGCAACAACATATACAGCCATCAAAAATAATAATCATTAGGGGCTGGCCTGGTGGTGTAGTGGTTAAGTTCGCGTGCTCCACTTTGGCAGAGGGTTCACAGGTTCGGATCCCAGGCACAGACCTACACACCACTCATCAAGCCCTGCTGTGGCAGCATCCCACATACAAAATAGAGGAAGACTGGCACAGATGTTTTAGCTCAGCAACCATCTTCCTCAAGCAAAAAGAGGAAGATCAGCAACAGATGTTAGCTCAGGGCCAATATTCCTCACCTAATAATAATAAAAATAATAATAATCATTAAATCTACAAAGATAAATAGAAAGAGTTATAATAGCAAGTAAATAAAAGAAAATAAAAGTGTTCATAGATTTTGATTAAAACTATACAAAAATGTATGTGTACTGAACAATAACTAGAAGGTAATATGCAAATAAAAACAATTATATTACTGAATGGAAGTATGCTGAATTTTCTCAAACACATCTTTATTATTATTATATAATATTTTCTATTAAAAAGAGAAAATTGGGGTGAGGCCTTACAGGCTGACCTGGCTATTAGACATATGAAGATCTTTGTAAATTCTGGGAAGTACACAACTGTTAATTTGCTCTTGCTATTATTCCTATTGCTACCCTTGCACCACATTGAGAAAAGTCTTTCAAAAAATGGCATCAGAAACGTGCCTTTATAGACTTAATGAAGCCCGTACACTCTCAGCACTCAGAAAAGACAGAAGACATAAGAAGCTGTGTAAAAAACAGCATAATATATACACTCTAGGATTTTCCAAGCAAATCAGCACAGTTACCCTCTTGGGGATGTGAATCCCTTCTCCCCCAAGAAGCTCGAAGCAGTTCCCCTCCCCGGCCCCCCTAGGAAGGGGCTAAGACAAGAGCGTGCTCTGCAAGGCACACGGGGCTCAGGGAGAGGTGAATGCCCTGCTAGAGCTGACAGGCAAGCATACAGCTGGGGAATCCAAGTCTCCACGTGCACAGCCACTCTTCAGTTATACAGAAAATCCTCGGCTCTTTCTTCAGAAACGCCTAGAAATGTTGCTTAGCCTTGGGAGCTTCATAAATAGGGATATTAAAAGTAATTCCAAGACTCTGAGGAAAGCCATTAATGAGATACACAGAGTTGTTCCCGTCTTACCCTTTGTCCACACTCGCACGGACAGCTGCAACAACACCTTCGAGGACCTGGAGTGGGTCCCCTGGCCCACCGAGGTCAGCACTGCCTCCACTATGAAGGGAAAGAGAGAAGAGCCGATTCAGAAGAGGGTTACTCAAGCCTCAGAAATAAGCTTGGCATTTACGCTCAGATGAACCTAGTTGGACCCCGACATAGCATACGGCCAGCTCACAGCCATCGGGGGCTACGTAGTCAACAAATGTACTGTGCCCGCTACTATAGGCTGAGGATACGGAAATGAAACATTTTCTGTCCTTAAGGAGCTCACACTCTAATATATCCTTCTTTTCTTATCAATAGAATAACAAAACCTATTCGCATGCTGTCATTCAAAAAACATTCAATGAACATCAAATACATGAGTTATTTTAGACATTAAATATGAAATAATCATCTAAATTCTCCAGTTGACCTTTTCTTCAAGATACTAATTTTTACATGGTACTTTCCAGGTATCAGGCACCGTTAAGCGCTTTACATACATTCTGTCATTTAATAATCCCAACAGCCCATGAGACAGGTACTAGGACTATGCTCATTTCACAAATGTGATGTCTAGAACTCCAGCGAATTTTGAAAATGCAACAAAGGAAAAAGAAGTTTTAGGTAAGTTTTCTGAATAATGTAAGCGATATGATTGAAATCAACTGCTGGATTCAGTTACTTTCATGCCTTTGTTATTTTATGCCCACTAAATTTTCCTAACTTCCTAAAGTAAACGTTATGAACATTGTCAACAGAAATTTCTTTTCCTTTGAAAAAGAGGTAGCTGAACTCCTGATGTTCCCTCTCCTTCCACTGCTGAGATTGAGTTCACATTTATTCAATGTCTTCTGCGTGCTAAGTATACTATTTATTAGACCAGAACCAAATCTTTAGTATTAGAACTTGGGGCAGGGAAGGAGAGAGAAGTGTAAATTCTGTCAGAATTTTATAAATGTAAAAATATCATGTCATATTTTATTTCAATTATTAATGAAAATGTGCAATGTTTCGGAAATCAACTAAATTCATCAATGGACTAATTTTTCAAAATGTTCATTCTTGTGAGCTTCATCTAAATCTTGATTTAAGAAACAATAAAAAGATAACTATGAATCAAAAGGTACAAAATGTGCCAAACAAGTATCTGTCATTATCTGAAAGAGGAAAGTCATTCGTATAACCACCACCAACAAAACATAATGTTAATAATAGAACAAAGCTTTATTAATTTGGCATTTGTTATTTCTTAGAAACGTTATGATACTTTACTTCTCTCTCTATATATAAAATTACCAGATACCTCAGAGCATTAAGGTGAAAGCTGTATGAGGTTGGGTAACTAAATTGATAAAGGCTCATTTGATTTCGGTTCAGCTGCTGAAAACTGACATGCATTTAATCAAAAAGTTCCTCAAGAGCAATACAGAATTACAAAGAATGCTTAAAAGGAGAATAAATTAAACACAACTAAATCTTTTAGCCTAATTGCATTATTCACAGAAAGCACTTGATGCTTTATTATTTTCTTAGCTTAACTTTCCCCCCCTTTCTAATCCTCTTGGATGCATTCCTACAAAGACCAGCAGATCGACATAAAGCTGGAATTTCTCAATTGCCAGTTCTATGCCATTAATTGCAGGTAAATAATGTCCTAAGACACTTAACAGATGTCTAACTTCTTCAGTATATGATTAACCTTGCCTTCTGTACTTCAAAAGGATCTTCTGAGAACCATTTTCCCACTGCTACACAGAAGGGGAATTAGAAAAGGCAAGAGCTGAAAAAATCCACATTGAAGTCACATGACAGTCTGACACTTAGCTGCTTCACATGCCATTTTGGCCTTTCCCTTATTTCAAGAATAATTTAGGGGGAGGAGGTGTCTAACCAGAAGTTAGCTAGTTTCTTGACATATTACACACAATACCAATGATCAAACATTTTCTTGGTTCTCTGTTCTCAAGACACAAGAATTTGGGAAATCTAATAAAAATCTCCTTCTCCACTTCTGTAAAGTACTTCATAGTTTATAAAATGCTTCTACATGCATGATGATATTTTATCTTCATAACAACCATAAAACAAGCACTATTATTGGCAAAATATCACCTCAGGTTTTCCTCAATGACTATTTTATAGCTTACCTCAATGCAGAAATTATTTTCATTATTGCACTCTGTACTATATCCTTGGGTGAAATGTCAAGAGGGCCCACAGCCACCTCTAGCAGCTGCTGAATCATTCTTAGAGGCTGACCATCTAAACACATGGCCACAGCTTGATCATGAAGTTTCCCTTTTTCTGATCGGGACAGATCATAGATCTTACTGTATTTCTGCAGCGTCTCCTGCAAAAACATGGTATTCAACACCTAAATATCCAAGAGAAATTAAATGCCTACATGTACATAGCGAAGCATATTTAAACGCTTCTCAAAGCAAATACATTCCAACCACAAACCACACTGAAGAACATGTAGTGTTCATTAAGAGCTTGGGCTCCAGGGTCACCAAGCTTGAGTGCAAATGCTTGTTTTACCATTTATTACTCAGTGGTCCTTTGTGATCTCAAATATCAGTATCTGTAAAGTGAGGATGAGGACAACAGGTTCTTGTGAATAGAGGGTATTGTGAACATTAAATGAGATAATAAAAAAGTGAGTCCTTACAAAGTAATGCTCATTAAGGGCAAGTTTCTCTATTATTATCCTTGTGCTACAACCACATAACAGTTATAACTGACTGAACATCTAGTATGTAAACCCAGGTATTGTACGTATGTTATTTAATTTAATGCTTAGAACAATTCTGCAAGGAGTTATAATTAGCTCCATTTTATCAAAAAGAAAATTGAAGACCAAAGATGTCACGTGGAAATATATGCCCAAAGTCACACACCCTGTCATTAAGGGAGCTAGGATTAGAATACAAGTCTCCTTTCCCCATCCACCGTGTCACACTGCCTGTCCCTCTTCAATAATATCTGTAAAAACTAATGCGACAACAAATAATTCAAGAAATAGGACACAAACTATTTTTTTTCATTATACCAAATACGGTCACTTAACATTAATAACACTTTCCAAGTTCTTTATCATTTCGCAAGTAATCCTGAATATACTGTTTGGTCTTTCAAAAGAACCATGTGAAAATCTAAACATTGACCAGACATTTGATGATATTAAAAAATTACTATTAGTTTTTTCAATTGTGGTAATGTTGTATTGATTATGTTTAAAGGGACCTTTCAGAAATAGATATGGAAGCATTTATAGATAAATTGAAAAGATGACTGGGATTTCCTGTAAAATAATCCACTGGAGCGGGGTGAGGGCAGGTAGGGTATGCATGAAATAGGATTGCTCACGTTTCGATAATTGTTGAATCTGAGAGTTGGGCACATGAGAGGTCGTTTACTGTTCTCCCCATTGTGAAACTTTCTATTAAAAAAGAAATGTGCGTGAGTTCGGTAGGGTAATTACTAGCGTCCCTACCGAGACGGGGGGGAACAGAGGCTCCACAAGATGAAGGCCTCTAATTCAGACTGCACCAACTGTCTTGAGTATATCAGATGTTCTTTCACTGGGGATATTACTAAAGAGGTTACAATCAAGGCTCAAACTTAAAAGGGACAAATGTACAAGGATGAAGGTTATTTCCAGAGTTTGCTATGAAAGGTGCCAAAATAAAATCAAATAACATCCAATTTAGGAACCATAAGAGTCCATTACAGGCCATCCACAGTCTGACTGAACAGCATTCGCAAGTAGCCATTTGGTGTTTTTAAATCACAGCCTAGTTGAAACAAATGGCTGTTTTTGTTACCAACTCTTTCTGCTCTCTACTCATTGAAAGACAGACCATGTTCCCAGGAGAGTGATGACAATTCTCCAGATTTACATATAATATATCTGATTAAAAAAATAAATAAGAAGTATTTTAAAATTTTTATACGAATAAGTATAAATCCCTTTTACTTGAAGATTCAGAGTTTACCCTCGTTCTTATAATTACGGACTATCAGACTGTAAATGTCAGCAGGATAAAATCCAGACTGGTAAAGCCAATTTGTTCCCTGCAAAGGCTTCTATATTGCTCATGCCATTATTTAATGTTATTCATTAGACAGGCTAATAGGCATTGAAAAATACAAAATGAAATAAAACTGCTTTCAAACTTGAATTCTTCCCATTATCTTTTCCATGAGGGGTGTGCATTTATGTGTCTCATACAAATTTTGGAGACTTCCATTTGTTTCATTATCTGAACTCCTCTCCGCTGAGTGATCTTTCTATTCAGGCATATTTTTTTACAAGTAAGAACATAATTCAATAAACATGTAAGGTCTAAGAAAAATAAAAGAGGAGGTTAGCAGCCACTCACAGGATCATTTACCATAGCATTAAAGGGGCAAATGGAATATGATTTATATATCTAAACATTGTCTCCACCTATATGAAAACAATTTACTTATTGATTTGTCGACTGTTCAGTTATGGAAAGGAACATCTAAAAATCCCACGACTGTGTTGTGTGTGACAATATAGAACAAAAGTGCCGAAGCTACCGTGGGTTTCTCCACGCAGCCTTACGCACTGGTCCTCAGACCCCCTCAGGTCAGGGGCTCCCGTCTCTCACAGAGCGCTTTTAGAGACACCATGAAGGTCTCAACTAGAAATCAACTAGGAACAATTCTACTAGGCAAAACATTCACATCGATAATAAAGTATGTTGGAAACATGCAACATAAAAACAAGATGAGAACATACAAAACATAATGTGCCAAAGTAGGCATGGGTGGCTATTTCAGAATTTTCCTAAAAATTAGGGGAAAAAAATCTTCCTTATTCAGTTGGAGAGCAAGACACCTACCAGCTGGAAGTGGAGCTGGCAAACCATCATCTTTTCATCATTTCTCAGCTTTAGGGACCTCTCCCTTCACCCTAGCACCCATCCTGGGTTCAACGCAGGCCCCTCTTCTCCCACCCCTCCCCCTCCACATCTCTCACCTCCCCCAGGTTATCGATTATGTTAAGTGGCCTAAAATCCTTTCTGAAGAAGTGAGAACTGAATTGACAATCAAGTGATAATGAAGAGGCTAAAGGACAGAGGTTTGAGGACCATTTTCAAGGTATCTGCAAGACTGAAAACCCAATCAAAACAACTAACCCAGCTTTAAAGGATAAATGAAAGAATATACTGATGTTATCTGAGTGACTGAACATATGCAAGTGCTCATTTCATTACCTGTTCACTATTCTTCAGAGAAATGATGAAGCTGTGGTTGAGGGTTTCCAGGTGAGCAAGCGATTTCTCCAGATGATTCAAAGCATCAGCATAGGTCACTCTAGAATCACTAACTTCTTGAATGTCTTCTTCTGAATTTCTTTTCTTTGGCTTCTCAATAAAATGTTTGACTGTCTTAATAGCCTTTCTAGTCATCTCTTTACGTGCTTCCACAGATAGCTTTAAAAAACAAGGTATTAAACAACAGTGAAACAAACCAGCCCTACATTATTGTACAGTTACGCGTCACTTAACAATGAGGATACGTTCTGAGAAAAGTGTCATTAGGCAATTCTGTCATTGTGTGAACATCATAGAGTGCACTTACACAAACCTAGATGGCACAGCCTACTACACATCTAGGCTCTATGGTACTAATCTTATGGGACCACTGTCATATACACGTACATACATCATTGACCAAAACGTCCTCACGCAGCGCTTAACTGTGTATGGCGTATTTAACAAGGCATTAGTGAGGTAGAGGGAACAAAAGTGGAATTTTAATACATACAACTTTAACCAATGAATAAGACTTTTCTCATACTAGTTCTTCTTATGTGAAGAAAACAAAAACAGTAAGGTACCACTTGCACTATTAAGTTAGCAAATATAGATTTTTTTAAAATGCTAATACCCAAAAGCAGGTGGTGTTGTGATGAGTATTAAAATAGATTACTGGTTCCAGTGCAAAAAGGAGGAGTCATTTCTACAACCATAACTCCCAGTTCTGATAATTTATTAGAAGGAAATAATTCGAAAGAAGAAAAAAGTACAGGCATGAAGATTTTAACTGGAATAAGACTATAAAAATACAACTTCAAAAGCAATCTGTCTAATAATAAGGGAAATAGTACCTAGCTTATGATAAATTACTAGATAGAATATTATGTAGTCATTAACATTAGAATTATAAAAACAATATGGCGATTTGGAAAATATTTATCACAAAATGTTAAATTTTAGCAATCAGAAATTATGAAACTGTCCATACCATGCTCATACTAAAATCTGAACCACATTGTGCATATGGCTGAAGACGAAAGAATATATATATATATACACACACATACACAATATTAGTGACTATTAGGTTAAAGTGTTGGGATTATGACAATTCTGTTCTTCTCAACTGTCCAGAGTTTCTATAACAACACTGTTTTTACTCATTTACTCACCAAGTATTTCTTGAATGCTGATATGTGAAAGGCACTGTGTTAGGTATGCAAGGGTTATATTTTTCTAATAATATTAAAAATATTACACTCACTTGCCCTCAAGAATACAAAATTAAGTCTTAACCCATTTTGATGGAGGCACCACAGACCTCTGAGCCATGCTGGGGCCTTTTTAGGCCCTGCCAATCTGCACCTCTTTGGATCAATAAGTAATCTATAGGTATCATTATCCAGTCTCCCTTTTTTCCCCAGCCATGGCAGTTGAGGAGGGTATAGGTCCCAAATGACCCAACAGAAAATGGTAGAGCTTCCATCAGCCTGGATCCTAAGTGACATTGTGGTATAGATCCCTTTGCAGTCTCTTATTGGATTAGGAGCATGAAGGAATATTATTAACCTTTGTTGCCTTAAGCCACTGTGATTCTGGGGTTAATTTGTTACTCCAGCATTACCTAGTAGCAGAGTGATATTCTTAAAACATGAATCTGATTATGTCAGGCCTCTGTTCAAATCTGTTTATGGGCTTCCCAATTCACTAAGAATAAAACCTAGGCTTCAATGCCCAATTTGGCCCTATATAATTTGCTCTTCACCTCACTCTACCTGTCTGACCCTATACCCTCCCTTTCTCCACACTCTCATCCTCTCCAAACACACTGACCTCCTTGCAGTCCCTCAGAGCCTTTCCACTGTTGGTCCCTCTGCTTGAAATGTTCTCCCAGGTATCCTCATGGTTCTTGTTCCTGTGCTTCCCTAAGGACTCGGCACAAACATTGCCATCAGAGAGGCCCTCCCTAACCACTCTATAAAGCCAGCACTCCCTGCATCCTTAACTGGTCTCTTTCTCCTTACCCTGCATCATTTTTTCTTCATAACTAATATGTTGTGTTTCTATTTGCTTACTGTCTGTCCCCAATTTGCTTATTCCCAGAGCCCAGGATGGTGGCTCATAAGTAACAAATGCCATACCTATTGAATGAATAGATGAAGAAATGGATGAATGACAACATTTCACAGAGACAGAAGAGCAAAAGCAGAGTTGCAGAAGTGGGAAAGCTTATGATATACATGTAATCACTAGTGAGCATTGTAATTTGGATACAGCAGGTGTGTGAAGGGCCAGACAGAAAATATGTTAGGCTTTGCAGGTCACATATGGCCTCTGTTGCATATCTTTCTGTTTGTTTGGTTGGTTGGTTAGTTTTTATTATCCTTTAAAAAGATGTGAAAACCAGTCTTAGGTAAGGGCTGTACGAAAACAGGCTGTAGGCTGAATCTGACTTGTGGGCCACGGTTTACCGATCTCCTGATCTGTCATATTAAAAAGCTACAGCGGGAAAGATGAACTGAGAATAAATTCTAAGTGCTCTTGAGGGCAGTGCCAGGCTAGCTACGGAATCTGAACTACAGGAATTCAGAAGGCACTGAAGGCAGCTTGTTCACTGAAGACAATTACATGGAAATGTCTTATTGGCTCCCCATTTAAAAACACACTATAACAGACTTTTACATCAAATAAAAATATGAAAGTACAGGTATCTGAGAAAAAAATGTCATCCTTTCTCAAGCCTCCTTTTGCCAGTCTTTCCAGAATCAATTCAGAGCCCACTCCTCTGGAAGCGTCCCTGACATCACGTTCTCCTCGTGTTACAAACCACTCCCGTGCGTGCCTAAGACACTCTGTGCCTACCTGTATCAGAGAATGTATCACACCACCTTAAAACCTTTTGGTTACTTGTGCATCTCCCTCAGTAAACAATGAGATCCTTCAGGGTAGAACCTGGGCTTTTCAAATCTAAGTAACCCCAGCAGCCAATATAACGTTAAGAACATTGCAGACAAACAGAAAATAGTTGCTAAATTACTAAACAACTCTGATCAATATACAGGAGAAAAAAGAACCTTTAAAAGCGCAATGAAATGACTTGTTCTCAACATGTTCCTAGAAATGTACCCGAAGTCTCTAATTTACTGGTGACTCTGCAGGATCCTGTTCCTGTAAGAGGGCCCTAGGAGGCTAAAATTGCAAAAGGACATTTTAAAGGACTTAAAACAAAAAAATTGGAAGCAGACGTATGCCATCAGGACAATGCCAGTCCGTGGTGATCAGAAGTCACCCAGGAAGAGGCACGAGGACACTAAACGAGCGATGACTTTCAGTTTATTCATTCAATACACATCCAGTGAAAGTATGCTGTACATTTGCCTTGGGCTGGGTGCTGGCGACACAGACAAAATTAGATCAGGTCCCTGCCCCTGGGTACGTTAAAGCCTACCTGGAAATACAGAGAGATAAAAGACACGACAAAGAAGCATGATCATTATAAAAGTGCAATAGGGTAGATGTGAGATGCTACGGAGGGCCTTAGAAGGGGTACTTTGACCCCACTGGGCTGGGAGGTCAGGGGTTTCTCAAAGGAGGCTATTTCTAAAGAGAGTCCTCAAGAGTGAGAAGGCATTAAGGCAGGAAAGGAAGAATTCCCAGAGGTCACCAGGCCAAATGAGCAAGTGGGGAACCTGGGAGTGAATGGGCTTGGCTGGAATGTACAGCCAAGCAGAGGCCAGTCAGAGAACGAGGAAGAAGAAGGGCCTGTGGGCCAAGCTGGTGGGACCCGTCTTTATCACCTTTGGGCCTGGAAGGCATGAAAGGAAGGATCTTAAGCACATGAGTGACACAATCACTACTATCATTTGCAAGTAGTAGCTTGATTCAAAATGCACCAAGACGACTTTCATCATGTGCAAGTACTTTAAAGCTGATAACTCTTACTAAGCAGACACTTTTTTTTCTTTTTAAAATGAACATAGAGTGACTTTGAAGATAAGGCTGATATTTAGAAAATGGCAGGTGGCTTGAGAAAAATCCCGTTGCTACCTACAGAGTCAGGTGGAAAAATCAGGGTTTACACAGTTTACATTGCTAATAGCAACTATATGAAATAATGGGAAAATCAAGAGCAGAATTATCTTATTTGCATATTTTTTTAAACATCACAGTTAATTTGAGAGATTGAAAAAAATTTCCCTGACTAATAAAGGACAGACAGATATTCACTCTTTTTAGGTTCCCATGTTCCCATTTAAAATCTCACACTACTTTTCTTCCATCTCTCCCTCCTCCTTTTCAAGCACAAGCTTCAATATTTACCATATGCTAGGCCTGGTCTTGGCAGAGGGGATATAAAGGTAAATTAAGACACAATCCCTATCTTTGAAGAACACACACCCTCATGGGAAAGCCAAACACAAAAATAAGTGTTTATAAAATGTGACAGAAGTATAAACTAATTATGTGGGTGCACCAAGAAAAAAATATCTGTCTTAGAAAGGCAAGAAAGTTTTTTGGTTTTGGTGAGGAAGATTGGCCCTGAGCTAACATCTGTTGCCAATCTTCCTCTTTTTCTTGAGGAACATTGGCCCTGAGCTAACATCCATGCCAATCTTCCTCTGTTTTGTATGTGAGACGCCGCCACAGCATGGCTTGATGAGCGGTGTGTAGGTCCACCCCTGGGATCTGAACCTGCAAACCTTGGGCCGCTGAAGCAGAGCACGCGAACTTAACCACTACGCCACTGGGTCGGCCCCAAGAAAGTTTTTACTAAGGAGGTGACACCTGAGCCAGGACTTGAAGGATAAGCAAGAGTTCAGGGGGAAGAAGGTGGTGGAGTGGATTTCAGGCAGAGAGAGCAGCATAAGGACTTAAAAAAAGGCTTGTATAAGAAACAGTGTTCTATGGCTGTGACTCTCAACCTTTTATTGTGCTCCCAAACACCTGAGGGACATAATAGACTCTCACCAAAAACAGCGGCTCACGACCTCAGGAAGCCTCAGGGGAGTGGAGGAGTGGATGCAGAGCAGTGGCTAACAGAATATTTGGGAAACCAGGAAGAATTTTTTTTTAAAAGAACCAAAATACCCCAGGAGTTTGATCCTTCATAGCTCCTCCTCAAACCCACTGCCAAGAAAACTCAGACACTCTTCCTTTTCCGGTCTCACTCCCAGGCCAAATCTGGAAGGTCACTGTTCTGGGGGTAAGGAAAAGTCCTTGGGGGCGTAAACGGAAGGTCTGTGAGTGTTCAGGCAAGGGACCGTCCTGCAGGAGACGAGATGTAAAGGGGCGCTGGGGAAACTTACATAGTCTTCTTTAGGTCAATGGTCTTCAGACTGGGGTATATGTGCCACCAGCACACACGGCCCTTTCGAAGGCTACCGGGTGCAGATAGTTTTAAAGAAGTCAGTTTCTCAATTTTCACCCTCGCTAAATGCTCTTTCCAAAACTGATCTTCTTGAGAACGTGCCTGAGGTCAGGGTGTCAAGCCTGTTCTCTCAACTTCCCTTTCACGATGGGCCTTCCTCCACTTACACAAGACAGGCAGCCTCGCCTCCTTCCTCAGTCTGACTCTGACACCTTGTCTAAAAAGCTCCAGAACACCAAACAAAGGGAAAATTAAAAACGCCATGTGTGACAGGACTCCAAGGACTGGATAACAAATTTCTTTTTGCACATCACAAGGTTTCCCATTCTTTGTTTTCAACAAAATTTATGAAGGATCTAATTGAGTCAGTTGATAAATCATTAAAAATAATTTTTAATAATAGATCGCTATATGATTTTTGGTTGATAACTTGGAGGGTATTCAAAGAATTGAGTGGCACTGCCATGACAAAATTCCTTCCTGACGCACTTACGTGAACCAGGTGTTTCATATTCATATCTACACAAATGTAAAATGGAAAGAATTGACGTTGACTGCAATCTCAATCTAGCAACAAGTAACAGTCATCCAAGGGTACATAAACTAATTAAAAACAATGTTTAAAGCCCTACCCACCTCATTAAGATGTATATTTTAAACACAATCTTATTTTTATAATTAATACTTATTTATCAAAAATTTTAACACATCTATGTTGTTCTGATCAAATGTGTATTGCAATAATTGAAACAATAACTCAATACAGAATAATTTTTCAAAAAATCTTAGAGACCTATGGTCACAAGAAAAACTTTAAATGTTAATTTCTACTTATATAATAATTTTGATGCAGAGAAACAACTTTTAAGCATAAAACCACTGTATTTGATAAAATTAGATGAAAGTAAACTGCAGAAACTCTCGGCACAAAATGGCTCTGTCCAGACTCCTTCACTAAGAGACCAAATTAGCTTGCCTTCTAGCAGTTTAAGGCCGTGTCTCTGTGATGACCACAGTTCCTCTTAAAACGCCTGCCTGGAAAGCTCGATGCTGCCAGTAGAACTTACTGTTTGTTCCACCAAAACCTGGTGATGGGCCAATAGCCCCCTGCACCCCCTCTTAGAGCAGTAATTTTAGAAAGCTTGTGATTATAAATCCTTCTCCAGCCTCTCTGAGATCTAAGTATTCTCCCACCCAAAACTATCTCCTCAAGGACCAGGGAGCTCTCTCTCTGAAAAGCAAACATTCAAGGAGAAAGCTCTTGCTCCCAATCCCCCTGGGAGGGTAAGGGCTTAACCGCAGTGGGCACCTGTCTCCAACATGCACAACAATCTTCCGTTAGAAAAACAGAGAAGTTTGCTTCTCTTCCAGATAAGAGTCCATTGGACCAGATGGCCTCGTCATGGGGACCCCCACTGCACTCCAGGGCCTCTGCATTAGCACACCCCGGCATTTAGGCAGTCACAAAGTTGAACTCAGTTTCTGCGGCCTCTCTTCCCTCCTGCAGTAGTTAATACTAAATAAAATCTGTCCTTACCACTTTAACTGGAGTCTGGCTTTATTTCTCTTTGACAAAAGAAACAGTAGAAACAGTCTGAGAAAAAGGAAAGATGTAACTTTTCTAACTGTTCAAGGTGTGCTTGTTTTTGTACTTTTTTTTAAAGGGACAGAGGCAGATATCAAACTGCTATGCTAATACAGATTACCCTGGATACACATACAGCTACGTAAGAGTTTTACTTTCAATGTCAATATTTAAAATATTGGAAACTACATCATCCTTTGTAACTATCTAAAATTATGAAAAAAATTTTAGATATCAAGTGCTATGGTCTGAATGCATGTGTCTCTCTAAAATTCGTATGTTGAAATTTTAACCCCAAAAGGTGATGGTATCGGTAGGTAGGGCCTTTGAGAGGAACAGGATTAGTGCCTTATAAAAGAGGTTCCAGAGAGATCTTTAGCCCCTTCCACCACTTGAGGACACACAGCAAGAACGTGCCGACTACGAACCAGGAAGAGGGCCCTCACCAGATCTCCACCACCACGCTGGCGCCTTTCTCTTGGACTTCCAGCCTCCAGAATTGTGAGCAACAAATTTCTGTTGTTTATAAGCCACCCAGTGTGTGGCATTTTGTTATAGCAGCCCAAATGGACTAAGTGTACATCAAGTGTGTGAGAAGATAACCAAGTTATTTTAAATTCTCTCAGGTACACGCATAGAAAAGTTGAAAGTCCACTGCTCTGGAGCACTGTTTTCCTGAAGTGTGATTTTTAGACCACCTGCATTGAAATCAACCGGGTGCTACTACAAACATGCAAATTCCTGAGTCTTTGTTAGACTGACTGATTTAATCTGTGGGGTTGGGGAAGGCACTAGCATTGGTGGAAGGAAACCTGTGCTTTGCACAAGCTTCTCTTGGTTGACTCTAATGGCAATGGAAGAGTATGACCCAATACTGCAATCTCTGGGGACTTCAAGCTTCTGAGGGACCCAATCAATTGGCTGGTGGTGAATGTGGGATATGGCTAGAGGTGGCAACTGAGGCTGGAGGCTGAGGGACAGTAAGGAGGTCACTGCATAGCCTAGACAGGTTGGGGCGGTGGGGTGAGAGAAGATGGCAGTTTCGGATTTAAACAATCTATGTAAAAGAACTAGGACACCAACATTCTGTCTTGAGTTAGCTGCCAGAGTACGCACTTCCCCTGATGTATGTAGCCAGGGCCTGTCAGTTGACCCAGCAGCTTCTAAACTTCTTTGTCCAAGACCCATATTAAGAAATATTGTATATCAAAACTCCATATCACAATATATGTATATACATATATGCATATATTCAAAGCGAACAAAAGTTTCATGAAACAACACAACCCCCACTCTGGGGAGATACATTTTGATATTTTCTATTTTAACCTACAGTCTAGTGTTCTTGTTTGTTTTTAAAGCTGATCACAACTCTTTAATTACAGGACTCACTAGTGGGTTATAACTCAGTTTGTAAAACACCTGCAAATCTGCTCCCATCATGACAAGATGACTTGCAGGGGCCAGCAGACACTGGGGCTACAAATGAGGTATCAAATTATCTAAGCTAGATTTAACTGACTTCATTAAGAAAAAAAATCATGTTATGTTTTACTGATAGCATAACAGGTCATCTCTCTCTGAGCTGCCACTGAACGCTGCCCATATGCTTTATTTCTATGTCTACTTTCCTTACCAGATTATGAGGTCCATCAAAGCAGGACTCATGTCTTCACTTTTTATTCCTAGTGCTTAGTACAGCATTTTAAGCACTGTTTTAAAATTGTAAATACAAAACATTATGAAACAGTATCTTAAATATTATCAGCAGAAAATGAAAATTGAGAGGTTTTAAAAAATTTGCTTTAAGATAATTAATTAGGGGGCCAAGCCCATGGCCGAATGGTTAAAGTTTCACGTGCTTGGCTTTGGCGACCTGGTTCGCAGGTTTGGATGCCAGGTGCAGACCTACTCCGCTCATCAGCCATGCTGTGGAGGCATCCCACATAGAAAGTAGAGGAAGACTGGCATAGAAGTTAGCTCAGGGCTAATCTTCCTCAAGCAAAAAAAGGAGGAAGATTGGCAACGGATGTTAGCTCAGGGCAAATCTTCCTCACACACACAAAAAAAGTTAATTAGATAGTCAAACACAAAAATAGGAATGCATGTTTTATCACATTCAATTATACACTTAACAAAAAAAATCAACATAATTTTTTTCTTTTGCTTTAGCTAACAACTGCTTATATAATAAAAATGAATGATGCAGGACACAGAAGCCACTTTATCTTGGCCTTTTGCCTTGTACAATAACCACGGAAATATTATTGTTCTTTGGCAAAGTGTAAATGGGCCTATCTTTTTTACTATTCACTTTCAGCAGTGACATAGCTAATATATTTGTGTTTTTCAATAGCTTAAGGTCACCTTTATCTCAATAGAGAGAAACATGAAGAATGTCAGAAATGAGATGAAATGTTACTGCAATCAGTAACCAATACTACTATCCACTGTTGTTGTACATATACAGGTTTCGACAAAATCTGAAAGCATTCATTCACATTTTCCACTTAAAAATCTTCTCATATCATATGCATGCATATGATATACAACACAAACTGTTATCAAGATCATTTTAAGTAGATCAACAAATCTGTAGCAAAACCAAGTCTAAATATGAAAATCCAGGGGCCACAGGGATTGGTTCAGGGGGTGATCTCATCAGCATAAAGCTTAGAATTTTTGTTTGGTTTGGGGAGCACTCTCACTTTGCCTGGCCGGATGTGAATTAGGAAGCAACGTAGCCCCAGTTACTGCCGGTCACCGTACTAAAGCAAAGAACCTTAAGATGAAGCTAACACCACAGACAGCTGGATGGATGACCTTGATGACCACCCGCTGCTCAATCAGCCAACCCTGAAGTCAGCCCAACCTCTGGACCTTTGAGTTACACGAACCAGTACATTTTCTGGTCAGTTAAGCCAATTGAATTGGACTTTACTTGTGTCTAAAAACATTCTCAAATTAATCTATATTTACATAGTAGAGACTATCATTCCCCATTATACAGAGGAGAAAACTCAAAAGATAGAGCAATTTTTCCCAAGGTCAAGCTGGATGGGAACTCAGGAAGTTCTGACTATAAACCTGTCTCTCCCTCCATCACCAAGCTACCATTAAAAGAGCTTACAATGTGTCTAAGATCTAGCAAGATTCAATTCAATTCAATACACTGAGGGGCCACAATATTACCGTATGATATTTTCCAGATTGTCCTGGGTCACTGGTAACTTAAAATTATTTTGCTCTGTTCTCCTCCTGGTCAGTGGCATCAATCCCTCATAGTCTTTTACACACTAGGGCAGCATTAAAAATCCCTCATCAGACCATGTTTACTGGACAAAAAACTGGTTATATTATGATTAAGGAACTTTGCTAGGTGATTCAGAGGTAAAATGGTTAAATGTGGAATTTCCTTGAAGAATGTTTATAGAAATGCATTATTAAAACAAATACGGCACAGATGCCTGTACTATAGTAACAATCGTGTGAGTCTGCTGTCGATGCCTTAGCTGATCCATCATCATCTCCTACAAGACACTGCAATGGCCTTCACTCTGGAGTCTCCCTGTCTCCAGGCTGGTGCCTTCTGGTCCTTTGTCCAATCCTCACCAAAGTGATCTTTCTAAAGAGAAAATCTGACAGTGTCACTACCTGGCTTAAAATTTATGTCTAACAGATCCATGCCCAGGATGAAGTCTATACCCTTGTGCCAGGTGTACAAGAGCTTTCATTACTGGGCCCTTCCTTACCTCCTTAGCCTCATCCCTACACTTTCATTTATACTATATTTCTTGTGGTTAACTGAAGGTACCAGGTTATTTCATGCCTTACACTGTTAAATCTGTCTGGAATGTTCCTCCTTTTCTAACCTTTCCTTCTGTGGTACATGGCCAATATCCTCACTTATTAGCATTCAGCTCAAATCTCTCCTCTACCATAGGGCCTTTCCTGGCGATCTTCCTAGTCTCATCGACTCAACTATTAACCATTCTACCTTCCTTCTTCCACATCATTAGTCATCTATCACATCAATTATCCATCTTTCATTAATTTATTTGTTTACCATCTTCATCTATGAAGAGTTCCCCCTGGTTGTCAAGTGGGCAAAAACAACTGGCATCCTGAGATGACTGCAATTAGACAAGGATCTTCCCTTGGGTACCGAGACTTGAAAAGGCAGTAGGCACAGGCTGAGAGGAGAGGGCACGGTTTTTCATTACAAATTCCTTTGCCACACAGGCTGGTGAAAGTATTGATAAAATAGCAGCTAAAAGATAAGGAGTATCTTATCTTTTATGGATAAAATGGATATGGGGGAGTAAAAGGAGCCCACGTCACTGAAGAGTTGCGGTGGAACAACGAACAACTCAGAATGTGAAGTCGGCCAGAGAAAAGAGCATTTCAGTAGGGAAGTTATTTTCAGACTCCTTTTTTCTACTGCTTTTTTCATGTTAAAATATGCTTTGGTATTTGCTGCACATTATTCTGAGATTGTTTATTTATTCCTCTGTCTTCCCAAGATTTCCACCTCCTGTCGGTTTAGAGCCCACATGCTTCTCAGGAAGGCGAGCCTTCTCCTTCTTGCACTTATTCATGAAGAGGCCCATAAAGGCTGCAGAAACATACTACCGCTCAGCGTCCCGCCAGACTCCACCTTGGGAGCAGAGGCATTATTATTTATGATTGGACTGCGCACATGGTCTTTTGGCCACTTTTCAATCTCTCTTACTAAATTATTACCTTGGCCAATTTGAAATAATTTTCCAAGCACAGAGAATGAGTTTTCAGCTTGCCAGTCAGGCTAATAATCATGATCATCCCAGATGGGCTTCTGCAGCCAAAATTTTCAGGCAAGGGAGAGAGTGGAAAGCAAGCTACTGGGAGCAGGCCCATACGTGAGTTCTGACTTGGTCACTTCCAGCTCGTAAGACACTGGAGCAGTCATTTAACTTCTTCAAGCTTTTATTTTCTTTCTGTTAAAATGGTGATAAAAGTATTTACCTCCCAGAGCTGCCAGGACAATTCACAGAGTAACATTACAATAAATATTCTCTTCTTTCTCGTTAGCATCTGTTTTGAAGGCTGAACGTGAAGAGGTAAATGGAGGAAACTGGTTAATCTAGGCCAGTATTTAGGTGCCACCTGGGGGGCTATAATAGACTTTTGGAAGGAAACATTAATTCCCCTTATCATTGACAGACATTTAAGGGTCAATTCTTAGACTTCTACAGGTCACAATATTCAGAGAGAATGCTCTATCCACAATCCTCCGTTGAGAAGCAGCCAGAAAGGGCCCATTACAAATAAGCTATCTGCTTGGCAACAGACCTCTTCATAATCTGACCATAGCTGATGAGCCCTAGGACTAGTGTGCAGCCGAAGGCAGCCATTCAGAGGCTGGACAACGACCTGTGGCGTGGCCCAGAGCTCTGTGCTACAAGTCTGCTCCATACTGGATAGTTACACACAACCAAAGAGATTCCTCTCTGGGGAAATTTCAATGTGAGCTTGTGTGGGAATGAGTGTGAGAGTGTGTGTGTATGGGGGGGCCATAGTGAGCAGGTTCACACACCTTCATGTCATGACTCGTCAATTGTTTGGGAGGTCTTGCTCACTGAAATGGTTTCCTTTCACTCATATTCTCAGTGTTGACACCTTGCTATTCTTACTATAATGCTCTATTAACTGAAGCAACCAGAGTGTGGGGGTTCCTCACAGCATGAAAGAACCAAATGACCACATAATTCTAAAGCATGGGGCACACTGTTATATTTGCCCCAGGGAAGACAAACACGTGATCGTCCTTTCAGTCTCTGAGCTCGCTCTCACTGCTAACCCCAAGCCCGATGCCCACTTCCATTCTGAGCCAGGTATGTATTTATAGATAAGATCTATGAAGTACTAGGAAAGTCCAGGCTGATCCCCAGGTCACGTCAATTCACACTTTCAAATACTTTACTCACGGAGCCATTTGTAGTTGCTACCCCCACAGAACCACCTTAGTTTTGTATTTCTAATGACTGTCCCCCAGCTGCCCTGCTAGCCTCTACAGATGTAACGTTATCAGCTCTAAGTCAGATTATTTAAAGAACAGTGAAGAAGTGAAAATGAACTTGTAAAATAGGGCTACAGTTTTTGTACAAATATCACATTTAGATCAAAGTTTCAGAATATGACAGACTTACGTTCAAATCCTGGTTCTGTCAGTTATAGGCTAGCAGTCTGGGGCAAGTTCCTTAACTTCTCTGAACGTAAGCTTCCTGATCCATAAACCAGGGGTGGCGGCATCCACCCCGCAAGGTTGTTATGAAGAGTTAATGAGATCACGCATGCACAGCATGTGGCACATACCAGGCACTGAAATGCTACTTCTCTTCCCATCTCCAGTCCAGGCTGCCATTCACAAGTATTCACTGGCTTCTGGCTTCCTCTCCACATTACACCCAAACACCACTGTTAGTCTTTTGGGGACTTTTCATAATGTATGGCCCATTTGGACCAAACAAACTCTCCAACTTACTAAAGGTAAGACAGACTTCTTATGGGCTCACAAACCTGAAAAATACTTAATTATGTCCTGGACATTACCTACTTCAGCTACAGGGACCCTTCTTCTCTTTTCAACTCCTAAAGCAGAAGACTGTCGTGCAATCAACAACACATTTGGAATCCGGAGATCTGGGTGTGAAAATGGGACTGGGCACTTATTAAACTTTGGACAATCATCCTTTAGGAATCTGACCTCCAGACTGGAGATGATAATACTTGCTTATTAACCACCCACAAGATATCTGTGCATATCAAATGACCTAACATATGGGAAAATCATTACACTCAAATTCAGTGTTCACTTTCATGCTGCCTTGTATTCCTTGCTCTGTTTTTATGAACATTTGCCTTATGTTCCTAGATTGTAAGCCCACTGGAAACAGGGATTACATCTCAAATTTCCTTTGGTTCTCCCCATAGGACTAGCACAGGGCTCAACAACAACAAAAGCAGCAGCAGCAGCATTAACCAAGGAGCAAACATTTACCTTAACATTTACTATTGCCCACTCATGGTTCAAATCACTACTGGTATTAAGTCACTTAGGTAAAGAAACATAATGTTTATATTTCATAATATAGAAATTGCTGAATTGAAAAGGAGAAATTCTAATGCATATATCATGAACAGGTAAATCTTATTAAGGATAAAAACAGACACCTGGCAAGAGGAGGACAAACAGCAGGGTAAACTATAGGAAAAGCCAAGGCATTGGAGGGGAGGTAGGTTTGTCCAAAGCATGCAGGTTCCCAGGACCGTCGAGGACTTGCTGACACTTTGAGAGTTCCTAAGGAGGGCTACAATGCAAAACGGGGAGAGGTGCTCATTAGGATGCCCTAGGAAGCCCAGCAATCTGACTGCGTTTCCCCATCTATCTACTTTCCCACTCTCCTAGAAGACAGCTCTATACCCTCTCCTCTCTCAAATCTCCACACTTCCTTCTTTATACTCACACTCAGCTGATTTCTTTCTGTGCCTCCTCATTGACTGAGAAAATAGAAGCAGCCAGAAGCTAATGCCCTCCATCTCCTACCACATCTACCCACCTTCCTGCATCTGTGCCCATCAGCTCTGCCTCCCTCCTGCGACATGGGAAACAGATAGGGATCTTAACCAAGGCCAATCGTTCCATCTGGGCTCTGGGTCCCACCCACTCTCACCAATTACAACAGAAATTCTCCCCTTTCCTTCCTATATCACCATTCTTTTTCATTCATTACTGTCTTTTCCATCAATGAATAAAAATATTGCTATAAAAAATCTTAAAAGTCTGCTTGTCACTCTTTGCTGGTTCCTCCTCATCCTCGACTCTCAATACTGGAGTGCTCTGGGGCCTCATTCTCTATCCTCATTTCTTTTCTACCTCCTCACTCCCTTGGGAATTTTATCCAGGCACCTGGCTCTTATTCCTCTCTATACATTGACAATGCTGAAATGTATTTCTGCAGCCCAGACTTCTCTGTTGAACGCCATACTCATACATACAACTGCCTATCAACAGCTTGACATGGATATTTAAAAGCCACATCAATATTTTTTTTAAAAACTATTTTGAGATAATTACAGGCTCATAAGACATTGCAAAATACTACAGAGAGGTCCTATGTACCCATCACCCAATGGTGACATCTTACAAAAAGTCATATCAATTTTACTATGTCAAAAAACAAACTCATGATCCTACCCCTAAAAGCTGCTCCTTCCCAATCTTAATAAATGGAAACTCCCCCTTTATAGCTGTTCAGACCAACAATCTTGTTACCATCCTGGATTATTAGTTTTTTCTCACATCCCACACCAAATCCATCAGCAAATCCCTTTGGACCTATCCAGATAAATCCAGAATTTAACCATTTCTCACCATTTTCACTGATACTACTCTAATCCAAACCATCCTTATCTTTTACTTGGAAAACTGGACTTGCTTTCTAAGTGGTCTCATTGCTTCTACCATTATGTCCTACAGTATGTTCAATACAGCCACAAGGTGATCCTGTTAAAATGCCAGATCCAATCAAAACTCTCCAATGGCTTCTCATTCATACAAGCTGGCCCTGTGTCTCCTATCACCTCTTTGACCAGATCTCGTTTCCCATTGCTCTCCTCTCTCATTCCACTCCAGCCACACTGGCCTCCTTGCTGTTGCTCAAACAGTCCCAGCACGTTCCCTGTGAGGACTTTCACCTCCTAATCCATCTTACCTTGGACAACCAAGTAGCTTGTTGCTGACTTACTTCCTTAAGGTCTTTGCTCAGATGTTACTTTCTCAGTGAGGTCTTCTTTGACCATCTTACTTTAAATTGCAACAGTCCTGCTGTCCTGCACTCCTGAGTCCTTCCCAGGTTTATTTTTCACTTGTATTCATTACCATTTCACGTGTCTGAACTTAATCATTTTTGTTTATTGTCTAGTTTCCACCTTTCCCTAGTGTCTGGTCCCCAAGGTCAGAGTTGTTTGTCTATTCTGCTTAGTGCTATATACCTAGAACTGAGAACAATTTCTGATATGTAGCAGGCACTGATTGTGATTTTCCACTGGTATATAACAAATTACCCAAATTCAGAAGCTTCAAACATTTATTATCTCATAGTTTCTGTGAATCATATATCTGGGTGTGGCTTAGGTGGTGCCTTTGGATTAAGCTCTCTCATGAGGTAACAATCAAACCACTGGCCAAGATTGTGGTTTCATCTGATGACTTGGTTGGGTGGCAGGAGGAGATCCTCTTCCAGACTTGCTCACATGGTTGTTAGCAGCCTTGGTCTCTTGCCATGTGGGGCTCTTCACAACATGGCAGCTATGGAAACCAAGAGTGAGTGACCCGAGAGAGAGAGAGAGAGAAAGCCCAAGAACGACGCCCTAGGCTTCTTGTAATCTAATTTTGTAAGTGGCATCCCCTCATTTTTGCTATATTCTGTTATTAGAGGTAAATCAATAAGTCCAGCCAGTCTCTAGCAGCCAGGATTACATAAGGGATTAAACATTGGAAGGTAAGGATCATTAAGGGCCATCTTATCAACTCTCTTCCCCAGCACTCAATAAATATTTGTTCAGTGAATGAACGAATTAACCAATGATGCATACTTGAAAACATGAAAATGCTCTGCCAAAAGGGAAAATGAGATTGATTTCTCTAGAAACGTATGGATTTTTTACTTTTAATAAATGGAAAAAGGGCAAGTAAAACAAATAATCAACTTTGGAAGTGTAAATACCGCAAAACCTTTAATGGGAAGCCTTTCCCTTCTTTGGAGTCTTCTAACAGAAGATCATTTTTCTCGACTGTCTATATCTTATTTATTTATGAGTAAATTATGTTATGTTATATCAAGTATGTTTTCTCTATCTTTCAAGTATTCTATCTGTTTCCATTTATTCTGTGCCTTTGACAGTCATATTGGGAAAAACAATTCCTTTTTAGATTTGCTCTTCTATGCTTATCTCCTAAGCTACTGCTTTTTGCATTTTTTTCAGATAGGATATGCTTATCAAACTAAACTCTCACCTTGGAAAAAAGAAGAAAACAATTCCTTAAAGGCAAAGACATTCAAGTACAGGAATGGAAGGATAATGTTGACAACTATAATAACACACACAGGCTAGCTGAAAGTCAGGTGAGAGTAGTATACATTGCACATTTAAAAACTCTGAAATAGTCATTATTGGGTATCGTTATTAGCAAATATGTGCTTGGAACATAACAGGCATCCAATAAATATTTACTGATTATGTCTTCCTTTGTACACACAGCACTTGTTAAGATCCTTAAACAGTACTTCTTATATTAAATTTTAAGTCATTTGATATGCATACATACACTTGCTCCAATCAACTGTGAGCTTCTCAAGGGCAAAGAGCTTGGCAGTCTCTTATTTGTTTACAGCACTTAGAACAACAGCAATGAAAAAAGGCTCACATAAACATTTTCTAAATGCATGTGGAGTCAATAAAACTCATTCAGTTCATAATCAAAGGCATCAAATGATGACTGCCAAAACCAGAGATCAATGGGCAAAATACTTATTATGAGATTAAGAAAAAGAAAATTATGAGTTAACATCTAGTCACCCCATAACACTAAGTAATTTTTATAACACTTTCATAGTCAAGTTTAGTATGGTTACAAAATTGCAACAATGAACATCATAAAATTTAGGGGGAAAAATGGCTAACAAATGAGGATGCCCCACATAAACACAGCCAACTGAGTTTTGACAAAGGAGCAAAGGAAAAACAATGGAGCAAAATTCTTCTTTTCAATAAATGGTGCTAAAACAACTGGACATCCACATGCAAAAAAATGAATCCAGACAAAGAGTTTATATCCTTCACAAAAACTAACTCAAAATGAACCATGACCTAAATCTAAAACACAAAATTATAAAACTCCTAGAAGATTACATAAGAGAAAATCTAGACACCCTTGGGTATGGCTATGAGTTTTTAGATACAATACCAAAGGCACGATCTGTGAAAGAAAATAATTGATGGCTAGACTTCACTAAAATTAAAAACTTGGGGCTGCAAAAGACAACATAATGAGAATGAGAGACAAGCCACAGTCTGGGAGAAAATATTTGTAAAAGACACATTTAATAAAGGACTGTTCTACAAAATACACAAAGAACTCTTAAAACAATTTAAAAAAAACCTGATTAAAAAATGGGCCAAAGACTGTAATAGAAACCTGGCCAAAGAAGATAAACAGATGGCAAATAAGCATATAAAAAGATGCTCCAAATCATATATCCTTAGGGAAATGCAAATTAAAACAACAGTGAGATACTAGTATACACCTATTAGAACTATTAGAACACCCAAAATCTGGAACAGTGACAACATCAAATGCCGGTGAGGATGTGATCCAACAGGAACTTTCATTCATTGCTGGTGGGAATGAAAAATGGTACAATCACCTTGGAAGACAGTTTAGGGGTTTCTTACAAAACTAAGCATACTCTTACCATACAATCCAGTAAATGCACTCCTTGGTATTTACCCAAAGGAGCTGAAAACTTATTTCATAAAACCTGCACATGAATGTTTATAGCAGGTGGGTTCATAATTGCCAAAATTTGGAAGTGCCCAAGATGTTCTTTAGTAGGTGAATGGATAAACTGTGGTACGTCCAGACAATGGATTATTATTCAGCACTAAAAAGAAATAAACCTAATCAAGTCATGACAAGACATAGAGAAACATTAAATGCATATTACTAAGTGAAAAAAACCAATCTGAAAAGACCACATAGTGTGTGATTCCAACTATATAACATTCCAGAAAAGGCAAAACTAGGGAGACAGTAAAAAGATCAGTAATTGCCAGGGTTTGGGGGTAGAGAGTGAATAGGCAGAGCACAGAGGATGTTTAGCACAGTTAAAATACTCTGTATGATATTTTAATGATGGATAGATGGATACATGTCATTACACATTTGTCCACACCCACAGAACATACAACACCAAGAGTGAATCTTAAGGTAGACTACAACTTTAGGTGATTATGATGTCTCAATATAGGTTCATCAATTGTAACAAATATATCTTCTGGTGAGGGATGTTGATAATGGAGGAGGCTATGCATGTACAGGGGCAGCAAGTGTATGGGAAATCTCTGTATCTTCCTCTCAATTTTGCTGTAAACCTAAAACTGCTCTAAAAAACGAAAGTCCCAAAAGATATATGAGTATGCCACTTTCCCCTTAGGAACAGGAGCTTCAGAAATGCAGTGTCTTCTAAGACAAATGTGTATTAGATATACATCCTCTCAATTTAGAAAATCATGATGATCAAAAGAACTTCATTCATTGCTGTAATATATACTCCAATAAAGATCAATATACACACACACATATACACACATGAGTAATTAGAGATGCATGTAGTTTATTTGGCTTTAAAGTAAAAATGTTAAATCTTGAATAAACTAAAATCCATTTACTCACAGATAAACAAAAATTTGTTGTATTAAGAGAGTAGATTTCAACTTTCAGTTAAATATTTTTCAATGATTTTTACCATTTTTCCATTTTGGTTTTTAACTTTAGTGCTTTTTATAAAACCTTCTTATAAAGCCTTAGAAAGCCAATAAAGTCTCTAAAACCTTTTTATATGTAAAGATATAGATAGGCAGAATTACAGTTCCCAAAGATGTCTACATCCTAATCCTTGAAATCTCTGAATATGCTACCTTACTTGGCAGAGACCGCAGATGTGATTAGCGGCATGGACCTGAGATGAGGAGGTTATCCTGGATTACCCACATAGGCACTAACGTCATCACGCAAATCCTTAAAAGTAAGAACCTTTCCAGGCTTTCATCAGAGAGAAAGATGTGCAGACAGAAGGGTGTGAGAGATGTAATGTTACTGGCTTTGAAGATGGAGGAAAGAGGTCTCGAGTCAAGGAATGAGGGCAGCCTCTAGACACTGGAAAAGGCAAAGAAATGGATTCTCCCCTGGAGCCTCCAGAAAGCAATGCAGCCCCACTGACATCTTGATTTTAGCCCAGTGAAGCCCTGTCTGACTTCTAACCTACACAAGTCTAAGACAGCAAATTTGTGTTTAAGCCACTAGGTTTGTTGTAATTAGTTACAACAGCACTAGAAAACTAATACACAGAGGGATTTTTTTTTTAAGGAAGAACACATATAAAATAAACTGTGCCAAGGAGAAGGTGATTAAAGTTGAAACACATGGAATCCAGATTATCCGAGGAATCAAGAAGAAACGGGTATATAAACCGTTGGGGGATGGATGGTATAATTTACTCCATTACCCAAAGAGCAGCCATGGTGAGGGGGAAGTGCCTCCATTTCTCTGTTGTTATAGAAAGGAGGACAGATCAAACAGGCGGATGTGGGGTGCATATAAGAGAATGACAAACGTACACAATAAACGCATAGGTTGCCTCAGAAAATAGTGGGCTCCTACCTAAAGAAGAAAAGGATTATCATTTGCTAAAGACCTCTAACACTGAGCAGATAAGACTGGGCACAGAATTCTGGCTCAGCTCCTAACTGGCTTCTGACCTTGAACAAATTACTTAACCTCCAACCTTCAGTTTACCCATTTCTAAAATGAGATAAAATACCTATGTTGCAGGGCTGTTGTGATGATTACTAGAGATAAGGTAAAGTGTCGAGCCAGTGCCTGGTATGTAATTGTGAACAATAAATGGTAGCTATTATCACCATTATTATATAGCATGGACAGTGATTTCTGTAGATGATAGATAATTTCCAAGGTCTTATAATTTACTGTTAGCTTGACATCCATTTGGGTATGTGTGGGAGGAACCATTTCGTCCCCCTTTGGAGTTCTACCTTGGCCCATAACGCAGGAAGTTCTCCTACGGAGCCCAAGAAGGTAAGTTCTGCTTCTCTCTTCATCCTTTCACTCCTCGGGGAGGAGGAGTGACATGTAATGACACGTGGATAACAAGTTGATTATGGATAGCCAGTCCTTTCCCTTTCTTTTTGAGAAGTGCCTGACTGTGAGGAGAACACACTTTTCTTCTGCCTTTGTCCTTCCAGTGGTAAACATTTGTGGGTCAGGCCCAGACTCCGGTTTGAGAAAAGCACATTTGTCCAACACATTCACGTGGCTACTGAGCATCTGAAATGTCACTCGTCTGAAACTGATATATGCTGTAAGTATACAGTGGATGTCAAAGGGTATATATTAAAAAAAAAGAATGTAAGGAATCTCAATAATATTTTTATATTGATTACATGTTGAAATGATACTTACGACAATTTCACCTATTTTGTTTTACTTTTCTTAACATGGCTCTAGAAAACTCCAAATTCCACATGTGGTTCCCATTCTAGTTCCACTGGCAGCAGTGATCTAGAAGCCACTTCTCCAGGTCCCATGAACAGAAATCAAGATGGGAGGCAGCCGTTCTGAGAAGGCACATACGCTCTGCAGACCTAACTGTGAGTTTGGCAGGGTTGTCTGAAGATCTGGCACAGGTTGTAGCACGAGGAAAGCTGATGTGGAGAATCAAGCCACATTCGCCACCCCAATTCTACCAACAATAAAGCTGGTATTTTGATTTCCATCTATCTGATTGTTCTCTCTTAACTGATGGTAACTTGGGAAGATGGGATGTTATTTACAGCTCTTTCCCAATCAAACCCCAAAGACATGACAGAAATATTTCTATTCCCACGGAAGTAGCACAAGCATAAAATTCAGGGATGAACACCAAACAAAGGTAGTGGTCCTCTCCAGGTCCTTAGCAGCACAGATTTCAAAAACATCTACACTGCCTTCAGTTGCGAGATCTACTGAGGGTGGTTTTCAGCTGAAACACACATGGGCATGAGTGGCAAACCTCCCAAGGAAACAGGTTTCTGAGACAAGTGGGATTCCACAGCAAAAAGGCAGTGACAGCAGCCACTGTGATACTTAAGTGAGAACAACACAGGGCTTCAATGGGGAAATGGACAAGGCAGTGACTACAGACACGGACCTGTAAAATAAGTCAGTCTCAGAGAGGAGACAGTATGGATGGATGGATTTTCCTTCCTCCACAGCAAACATACGCCACAGTTAACCTGTTGATGGGAGACCTTCCCAGCCAAGCTCTGGACAACTGGCTTGACCTGATATCCTGCACAGCTAAACCCAGTAAGGTTTTCTCTGTGTACTCTCCTTCCCTCCACACCACCGAGCCAACATTCTAGGAATGTGTGTTGGAACCAAACTAAGAACAGGATTCAAGGAAACTTGTTTCACTTGGCTGGCTGTTTCAGGGGTTGAAATTTGCCCAAGTTTTTGAAATTGCATGGTTATGGGGCTGATGCTGATAGAATTTTATTTTTTCTATTGTTCTTTTAGAGTTTTTAAAATAAGATGCATGAAAAACTTGAGGTGCGATTAATTTAACCTCAGATTTGCTGCAGAAGTTACACTGCTCAAGTGAAAGGAGGTGTATTCTGCTGAAGGAACCTGGGATCACCCAGACACCGACACCAGACCTCTCTGGCTGAGACAGAGCAGAACCAGGAAAGATACACTATGGACTTCGCTTTCGTTAACTTATGAATTTTGTATTTTGATGTAATTGAACTTTAACTGCAAGGGCAAGAGGACTTGATTTTTAGGATGTCAATTTCTCTCTGAGAATTTAATAATGGGAATTTAAATTTGGGCCATTTTAAAGTTGCTGACCTGGAAGACTTGGTATATTTTCTACTCTCATTTAAGTTCATTGTTTAACTTCTGATGAGTTTTAATCATCAATTCAGTTGAAATGGGAACTGGAGTAGAATGAATTTTGGCCTAGTCTATAGGGAATTAGAAGAGTGTGCTCTTCTGACCTATTTCAGAGCTCTCTGGAAGAAGAAGCTGAATTGCCACTACCAACCTCAGGAGGAAAAAAACAAAAGACTTGTAGGTATGAGAAGACTGGCCTCATGAAGTGGGAGCACCAGGATCACATCCTGACAGACTCTGGACTCCTTTCTCCCCTCATTGGCAAGAGATTTTGTTATTAAGCCTAATAAGTTAAGGCTTATAGGGAACAAAAAGGCCACTGCCCACTCCTCATCATTCCAGGATGAGGAGAAAACTTTCACACCAGTCAACAGACAAACTATAGGAGGAACACGTCTGGCATCTCTCTCCCGCTCCTCCATACTCTCCCCCACAGGATGAGAACTGACTAAAAGCCATGTGCAGTGTAGCTGTTCCTTGTCTGCAACCTGCCTGTCCACACCATCTACTCATGCTTGGCTTCTTTACAGAATTACTTTCTGGAGCAGCCCTAACTAGTCAAGTTTCAAACAAGTGTAAAAGTGAAAGAGAGATTATTGGCCTCTAGATCAATTCTAGCCCTTTCAACAACAGTTATTAATATCTATTTATTCTCGATGTTTATTTTCATCTTTCTGAATTGTAAAAGTGGGTGTGAGTGAAGGAGGGGAGGAACTATGACTAAGCATCACCCTCAAACCCTACTGCAAATAGGCGCTGGAAAAATCACTCTTCTCTGATCTGATATCCTGGCCTGGGAATAGAGCTGAGCGCACAATTTTTAAGGAGAGTCCCTGAGGAGGTGCACCCTTATTCTGAGCCCCTTCTCCTTTCTTATATGTCTCTCCCAGAGAACTCCCTGCTGAGTTTGAGTAACGATAAAAGATAAATGTATTAGCTAAAAAAATTATAAAGGCTAAAATTGGTAGAAAGAAAAAATATGTTGCACAGTTCATAAATTCAAAGTGTTGTATAATGACATTACCATGCACACATTCCATCTTATATTTTCAAATTATTTCTAAGACTTCTACACCAGGAAAGCTGATTAGAAGTGATTCTATTTTAAGGAACTGAAATTTTAAGACAGTCCCTTATGTACTTACCAGAAGATATCTTCATTATTCTTATTTATATTATAAATACTTAGGAAGTTGAAATGATCTTTCACATAGGCATCAAAGAGGGCTGTGGTTTTGGAAACAATAACCTATGACAGTGGTTCTCAAAGTGTGGTCCACAAACCACAAGAGTCCAAGACTCTTCCAAAGGGTCTGCAAAGTCAAAATTATTTTTATGACACTAAGGCATTATCTTCTTTCACTGTATTGACATTTGGACAATGGTAAAAAAGCAATAGTGGCTAACACTGTGGGCACTTAGAACAAATCAAGGGAGTGGCACCAAACTATATTAAGACTCAATTGTGTTCTTCACTGGCATTTTCACTTAAGAACGCACTTGATGAAGGAGTAAAATTTATTATTTTATTAAATGTTAACCATTGAGTGCATATGTTTTTAATATTGTATGAAAAATGGGTTTATACATAAGGCACTTCCCTGTATACTGAAGCATAATAAGGAGAAAGCATTTGCATGATTGTCTGAATTACAAGCTGAAGTAGCTGCCTTTTGCATGGATCATCACTTTTGCTTGAAAGAACAACTAACAAACAAACTATGGTTATTCAGACTTGGAAATGTGGCAGATATTTTCTCCAAAGTGAACAAAGTGAGCCTGTCACTTCAAGGAAAACAACTCACAGTATTTGTTGCCAATGATAAAATTTGAGCTTTCAAGAAAAAATTAAAATTTTGGAAAACTTGTATCCACCACTGTGAGCATGACAGCTTCCCAATACTAAACAACTCATCTGCTGAGATGAGTGATCATCTTAATGCATGTGATTTTGTTGATATGGTATAATGCAATGTATCAACATTTGGACGATCTGCATAAGTCAGTGGACCACTATGTTCCAAATACCTAAGACATTTTATTACAAACTATACAGGGGTAAAAAGATCCATTCAAAGTGCAATCTAGACCAATGGTTTTAATGTAATAGAGGACAAAAAGTTCAAAGATATGGTTTCAGACTCCACATTGCAACTAGTCTTTAAATATCTATCACTTGTTAATTTTCAGAGTAGTATCAAACAACCGAAAATAATCAGCTATTAAGCATTCCTCCCTTTCCAATCTCATATCTGTCTAAGACTAGATTTTCTTAACTTCAGCCAAAACAACAAAGACTGAATGTGGCAACACATATGAGAATCCAGCTGTGTTCTATTAAGCCAGACATGTAAATGTAAAACGATGTCACTCTTTCATTAATTTTTTTTCAGAAATACAGTCATTTCCCCTTAAAATATGCTATTCATGTCAATCTATAATGGGTACATTATTGCTAGTTTTAAAGGAAATAAATATTTCTAAAATTTCTTGGTTTTAATTTCTAATTTGATAGATATCAATGGATGCAATCTTAATAAACAAAAGTTCTTTAGGGTCCTCAATAATTTTTAAGAATGTTAAGGCATCTAGGGCAAGGTGGAGCAAAATGGCAGGGTGAGCTGACCCAGGACTCTCTCCCCTCCAAAATAAAACCAAAGAAACAGAAAAACTGAATTTCAACCAATGACCCCTAATGCCGAGACTGTCAGAGACCCACAGAGTAAAAAGACAGAGAACGGACAGGCTGGAGCTGCCCTCGGAGGAGGTGGAACGTGGTAGGAGAGAACTTCACTCCCTCCCCTAGAGTATGGGATCGCTGCCACGGGTGAGGGAAGGAGCGGTGGAGGGGCCCCGCGACCAGGGGATCATCCAGGACTCCTGCCACCGGTGCAGTGGAAACCAGCTGATGGAGGAAAGCTTCCGTATGCGAGGACGCCATCAGGCCAGGGCCCTGGGAGACCAGAGAACAGAGCTGATCTGAATCCAGACCAGCGTGAGAGAGAAACTGCCCCTCCCCCCCGGCAAACCGTGCTGGGCGCCACCATCTTGCCCGAAGGCGGAGTGCTCAGAACGCGCAGCTCTCGACCCCCATCTAGTGGCGACAGGCTGTAACTGCAATCGAATTCTACCATCATGAGCAAAAACCGCTCCTCTACCATCCAGCAATTTATAAAAGCTCCAGACCAGAAGGAAAACAATAAAAACACAGAATTAAGTCCTGAGGACTTGGAAATAGGTAAACTAAGTGAAAATGAGTTCAGAGTAGCTATCATCAAAAAACTCTATGAGGTAGAGAGAAAGATACAGAAAAAAGCCAACGAGTTCTGGAGTTACTTCACAAAAGAGATTGAAATTATAAAGAAGAATCAAACAGAATTACTAGAGATGAAAAACACAATGGACCACATAAAACAGAATACGGATTCCCTGAATGCCCGTGTAGACATCACAGAGGAGCAAATTAGCATAATCGAAGATAGACAGGCTGAATGGCTCCAGACAGAGGAAAAAGAGAACTAACAATTAAAAAGAATGAAGAAAATCTCCAAGAGATAGCAGATTCAATGAGGAGAAAGAATTTAAGGATCATAGGAATTCTTGAGAACGTGGAAAAGGAAATTGGAGCAGAAAGTGTGCTTAATGAAATTATAGATGCGAACTTCCCACATCTAGGGATTGAGGAAGAAATGTGTGTAGAGGAAGCTTTCAGATCTCCTAGATTTGTCAATATAAAAAGACCCACTGCAAGGCATATAGTAGTACAAATGGCAAAAATGAAAGACAAAGAAAGAATACTCAGGGCAGCAAGAAAGAAGAGAATAACCTACAAAGGAGCTCCTATCAGACTTTCAGCGGATTTCTCTACAGAAACCTTACAAGCTAGGAAAGAATGGAGTGACATATTCAAAGCTTTAAAAGATAAAAATCTTCAGCCAAGAATACTGTATCCAGCAAGAATATCCTTCAGATATGAGGGAGAAATTAAATCTTTTCCAGAAAACAAAAGTTAAGGGAATTTGTAACCAAAAGTCCTCCACTACAAGAAATCCTCAAGATGGCTCTCATACCTGAAAAAAGAAAAAAGGGAGAAAGGGGTCACCAACCACAGAGTAGGGAGACAGATAGCTAGAACCAGAATAGGATAGCAAATATTCAACTATAGCATTAGGATAAAGGTAAGTAAACTACCGAAGCAAAGACAATCTTATCACTCTAACTACAAACTCATAATACGAGTTGGAATAAGAAATGAAAATAATAATTTAGGAGGGGATGAGCAAAGGGACAAAATCATTCTAGGCCAAGTAAGTAAGAGACCACCAGAGAATAGACTACATTATACATGAGATTCTAAACATAAACTTCAGGGTAGCCACTAAACTAAAAAACAGAACAGAATCACAAAACATGAATAAGGAAAAATCTAAAAAACCCAGCATAAGAAATTGCAGTAGTCAATGAGTAGGCTAAAGCACACAGGACGAGAAACAAAGGTAATGCAGGAAAACCAGATAACGAGCGACAGATTGACAGCATGAAGTCCACATGCATCAATAATCACTCTCAATGTAAATGGATTGAACTCTCCAATACAAAGACACAGAGCGGCAAAATGGATTAAAGAATCCAAGAATTTGTTGCCTCCAGGAAACACACCTCAGCCCCAAGGACAAACACAGGCTCAGAGAGAAGGGATGGAGGACAATACTTGAAGCCAATAGCAAGAAAAAGAAGGCAGGTGTTGCAATTCTTATATCAGACAAAACGGATTTCAAAATAAGGCAGGTAAAGAGAGACACAGAGGGACAATATATAATGATCAAAGGGACACTTCATCAAGAAGAAATAATGCTTATAAATATCTATGCACCCGTTCATAAAGCAACTATTAACAGACCTAAAGGAAGATGTTAAAAACAACACAATAATAGTAGGGGACCTCAACATCCCTCTCACATAAATGGACAGATCATCCAGACAGAAAATCAACAAGGAAATAGTGGAGCTAAACGAAAAATTAAAACAATTGGACTTAATAGACATATATAGATCACTTCATCCTAAAACAGCAGAATTCACATTCTCCTCAGGTGCACATGGAACATTCTCAAGGATAGACCATGTGTTGGGAAACAAGGCAAGCCTCTACAAATTCAAAAAAATTGAAATAATAACAAGCATCTTCTCTGATCATAATGCTATAAGACTAGAAATTTTTTTTTTTTTAAAGATTGGCACCTGAGCTAACAACTGTTGCCAATCTTTTTTTTTTTTTTTTTCTGCTTTATCTCCCCAAACATCCCCTGTACACAGTTGTATATCTTAGTTGCATGTCCTTCTAGTTGTGGGATTAGGCTAGAAATTAATTACAAGAAAAAAGCTGAGAAAGGCACAAGATTGTGGAGACTAAACAATACGCTACTGAACAAGCAATGGATCATTGAAGAAATTAAAGAAGAAATCAAAAACTACCTAGAAACAAATGAATATGATAACATGCCATACCAACACATATGGGATACAGCAAGAGTTGTATCAAGAGGACAATTCATGGCAATACAGGCACATCTTAACAAACAAGAAAAGTCCCAAGTAAGCAATCTTAAACTACACCTAACTGAACTAGAGAAAGAAGAACAAATAAAGTCCAAAGTCAGCAGAAGGAGAGAAATAATAAAAATCAGAGCAGAAATAAATACTATTGAAACGAAAAAGGTGGTAGAAAGGATCAATGAAACAAAGAGCTGGTTCTTTGAGAAGATAAATAAAATTGACAAACCCCTAGCCAGACGTACAAAGAAAAAATGGGAGAAAGCTCAAATAAACTAAATCAGAAATGAAAGAGGAGAAATAACAACAGACTCTGCAGAAATACAACGGATTATAAGAGAATACGACGAAAAACTCTATGCTAACAGAATGGATAAGCTAGAGGAAATGGATAAATTCTTGGACTCCTACAATCTCCCAAAGCTCACTCAAGAAGAAGCAGACAATTTGAACAGACCAATCACAAGGAAAGAGATTGAAACAGCAATCAAAAACATCCCAAAGAATAAAACCCCAGGACCAGATGGCTTCCCTGGGGAATTCTACCAAACTTTCAGAGAGGATTTAATACCTATCCTTTTCAAGCTATTCCAAAAAATTAGGGAGGATGGAACACTTCCTAACACATTCTGTGAGGCCAACATCACGCTGATACCAAAGCCTGACAAGGACGCCACGAAAAAAGGAGAACTACAGGCCAATATCACTGATGAACATAGATGCAAAAGTTCTAAACAAATTTTGGCAACCAGAATTCACCAATTCATCAAAAGGATCATACATCATGATCAGGTGGGATTCATACCAGGGACACAGGGATGGTTCAACATCTGCAAATCAATCAATGTGATACACCACATCAACAAACTGAGGAATAAAAACCACATGATCATCTCGATAGATGCAGAGAAGGCATTTGACAAGATCCAACAGCCATTTATGATAAAAACTTTGAACAAAATGGGCACAGAAGGGAACTACCTCAACACAATAAAGGCCATATATGACAAACCCACAGCCAACATCATACTCAATGGGCAAAAACTGAGCGCCATCCCCCTGAAAACAGGAACGAGACAAGGATGCCCTCTATCACCACTCTTATTTAACATAGTACTGGAGGTCCTGGCCAGAGCAATCAGGCAAGAAAAAGGAATAAAAGGAATCCAAATAGGGAGGGAAGAAGGGAAACTCTCACTGTTTGCACATGACATGATCTTATATATAGAAAACCCCAAAGAATCCATTGGAAAACTCTTAGAAGTAATCAACAACTACAGCAAAGTTGCAGGGTATGAAATCAATTTGCATAAATCAGTAGCATTTCTATATTCTAATAACGAGCTAACAGAAAAAGAACTCAAGAAGACAATACCATTCACAATTGCAACAAAAAGAATAAAATACCTCAGGGTAAATTTAACTAAGGACGTGAAGGACCTATATAATTAAAACTACAAGGCCTTTCTGAGAGAATTGGATGACAACATAAGGAGATGGAAAGACATTCCATGTACATGGATTGCAAGAATAAACATAGTTAAAATGTCCATTCTACCTAAAGCAATCTACAGATTCAACGCTATCCCAATCAGAATCCCAATGACATTCTTTACAGAATTAGAACAAAGAATCCTAAAATTCATATGGGGCAACAAAAGACCCCGAATTTCTAAAGCAATCCTGAGAAAAAAGAACAAAACGGGAGGCATCACAATCCCTGACTTCAAAACTTACTACAAAGCTACAGTAATCAAAACAGCATGGTACTGGTACAAAAACAGGTGCACAGATCAATGGAACAGAATTGAAAGCCCAGAAATAAAACCACACATCTATGGACAGCTTATCTTCGACAAGCGAGCTGAGGGCATACAATGGAGAAAAGAAAGTCTTTTCAAAAAATGGTGCCGGGAAAACTGGAAAGCCATATGTAAAAGAATGAAAATTGACCATTCTTTTTCACCATTCACCAAAATAAACTCAAAATGGATTAAAGACCTAAAGGTGAGACCTGAAACCATAAGCCTTCTAGAAGAAAACGTAGGCAGTACACTCTTTGACATCAGTATTAAAAGGATCTTTTCGGACACCATGTCTTCTCAGAGAAGGGAAACAATAGAAAGAATAAACAAATGGGACTTCATCAGACTAAAGAGCTTCTTCGAGGCAAGGGAAAACAGAATGGAAACAAAAAACCCACTAACTGGGAAAAAATATTTGCAAGTCATGTGTCTGACAAAGGCTTAATATCCATAATATATAAACAACTCTCACAACTCAACAACAAAAAAATCAAACAACCTGATCAAAAAAATGGGCTGGAGACATGAACAGACATTTCTCCAAAGAAGATACACGGATGGCCAATAGGCACATGAAAAGATGCTCATCATCGTTGATCATCAGGGAAATGCAAATCAAGACTACACTAAGATATCACCTTACACCCATTAGAATGACAAAAATATCTAAATCTAATAGTAACAAATGTTGGAGAGGTTGTGGAAAAAAAGGAACCCTCATGCACTGCTGGTGGGAATGCAAACTGGTGCAGCCACTATGGAAAACAGTATGGAGATTCCTCAAAATTTCAAAATAGAACTACCATACGACCCAGCTATTCCACTACTGGGTATCTATCCAAAGAGCTTGAAGTCACCAATTCCAAAAGTCCCATGCACCCCAATGTTCATTGCAACATTATTTACAATAGCCAAGACATGGAAGCAACCTAAGTGCCCATCAACAGATGATTGGATAAAGAAGATGTGGTACATATATACAATGGAATACTACTCAGCTGTAAAACAGAACAAAATCATTCCATTTGCACTAACATGGTTGGACCTTGAGGGAATTATGTTACGTGAAATAAGCCAGTTAGAGAAGGATAATCTCTGCATGACTCCACTCATATGAGGAATTTAAACATGTAGACAAAGAGAACAGATTAGTGGCTACCAGGGGAAAGGGGGGGTGGGGAGTGGGCACAAAGGGTGAAGGGGTGCACCTACAACACGAATGACAGACAATAATATACAACTGAAATTTCATAAGATTGTAACATATCATTAACTCAATAAAAATAAAAAAATAAAAAAAAAAGAATGTTAAGGCATCTAAAGATCAAAAGATTTAAGTCACCAATCTGTGATAATAATTAATTATCTAAATAATCACTTAAGGAGCACCTACTTTATACTGTGCTAGGAGCTGAAGAATTAGAGATAAAAGCCACCATCCCTACCCCTCAAAGAATTTCTAATTTCATGAGGAGTGTAATTCTCAATTATAATAATTTTATTGCAGAAGAAAAAAAATTTCATTTAAAATTTCGTACAGGAATGTCTTTTATATCTTAATGTCGCCAATGCAACTAATATTGTGTATGGCACACAGCTAATGCCTAAATACTTAGTGATTCAGTCTGAATCTACATAACATGCATTTAAGTTATGCACCAGACAGTCACACAGCAAGTCACGCAATCAGGTAATAATATGCACTACCTGAACATTTTTACGTAGGTTTCAGACACCAATTGCTCATTATGGTGAAAAATGTGCTGCCATCCTTAGTTTAAAAATATTAGCACTGTGAAGACCCTAAAATTATAGCTACAATGGAGCCTTTTGATTGAGACAAGACTTAATGAAATAAATTTTATTTTCAGGTCACATCATGGTTTTTAAGATAAATTTATTCTTCCAGATTTTTATGTCAAATAGTCTGGACAACAGGATAAGGAAGAAAACAAGATAAGGAAGAAGAGTAGCTTACTTCGAGAATTTGAACTGTGATAATATGAAAAAGAGATGCCCTTACATGGTTTTCATGGCTCTTGAAGGCAGAACCAAAAAGTGGGAACTATAAGGAGCCCAAAGAAAGATGCCATATATATATATATATATATATATATATATATATATATATATATATATATTAGGGGTAGTGGCTTAGTTATCAATAGAAATGATGCTTGAAAGTCAGAGGACAGACTAGATAAGTGGTTCTCACTTTTCTGTTCTAACCTGAAGGAGATAGCATGTTCCCATCAAAAATAAATGGTGGGACCTGCAACAGTGGGCCCATGGTGGGTGGGAGAGGGTGGTTAATATCTATCCAATTCCAAGTTGAGAAGCCCCAGGCAGGATACCAAAAGACCTCTTCTAACTCAGTGATCACCTGGAGCTTTTAAAGAAGGAGCCTGACAAACTTCTGGGTAGCATTTCCTAAGTAAGAGGAGTATTTTCCACGTCCTTATTTATGGATGCAGCTATACCAGAATTTCAAAGCATGAGGGAAGTATAAAACATGAAGGCTGAGATTACATATAAGCTCGCCCTTACCTAATCACATCATATCTGAACCAAGCAGATACTGTTTTGACCCAAACTTCCACTTCTTTGATCATTTTCCTTGATTTCTAACTCACTAACTTGCTCCCTGTCCCTTCTACAAAAATGTTTCTAATCACTGAATTGGAAAAGCAACAGGACAGCAACACTAACCTGACTTGAGCAAAATGAGACAATTTTGATTTAGAGCAAATGCACTTTTCCCTTCTTTTGTATTGTTTGTATTCTTTTCCCTTCTGCATAGTCATCACCTCAAATGTCAGGCAGATTTAATCTCTGCCTACATGACATAATACCATCTTGTGAATATTCTCTCCAGAACTTCTAAGAATTCTGCTAATGCAAATGGCAACTGAATGACTGTTATCATGAGGTCAAAGATTCTACTCTGGTTTATTTTATCATGGAATGTGTACTAAACTAAATTCATGCTTTGAGGATATTCCCATCTGAATTCTAGTATCTGAACAATTGTTTACTGTTCTTTTTACACACTCTAGAATTAGTTCACCAGTTCTTTCCAAAAGTTTGGTTCTTAATTACATGTGGGCACACATGTGAAAACTGCACACTATATAGGAGTAGTATACACTTATTTCACATCTTTAACATCATGTACAAGCTGTGGGAACATCTGGTGCTTTGCAAATTTGGCCAAATCCAGCGGCATTTCCTTTTCCAAATGTGTCCTCTGACATGTGCAGACTGTATTTCAATTCGAATTTTATACTCTCTCTCCCTAGGACAGCACTGTGTGATTTCAAACATACATTGTATCTAAACTTTATACTTTTCCTGTCTGATGGAAAATTAAAAGCTTGCAATTAATAAAATGGGGAAAAATATAAAGCTAGACTAAGGATGTAAAATTAATTTTAAATGTATCTGTCTCACTTTTCTATAGCTTCCCTAACTCAGTAGAAAACCACCTGTTGAGAGAGTTTACAATAAAAAACTATCTTGCTGAGGATTATACCATCTGAACCAAGAGAATGCAATGCCCTAATTAACTGACTCAATCCTTATTGGGACACTGTATCTTTTCCTCAGGAAAAATGCACATATGTGCACAAACAAGTGTGTCATACATTTTCAGGTGGTTGGCAGATATTTTAAAGGTACAAGATTAAGAAACTAAGATGATAAGAAAGTGCTATAATTGAAAATTGTCTGCCGTAAAACATCTTAAGTATCCGAATGCTGAGTGGACTCTACACCCAACTCAAGTTTAAGCATGAGTAAGTAACTGCTGTTGCAAAGTCTGGAGCTGTCTACTCCATATTCGTGCTCACATTTAGCATATGGCCTTGGCTGGCCGTGCTGGGCTTTGTTCCTGCCTTCATATAAAACACTTAAAGCCTCCTTCAGCCTGTGGGGAGGGAAACAGCCTCAGAGTGAAGTCCCTCCACCCTCCTGGCTGGTGTGTTTGTTGTCTAGCTCCTTCAGCCAGTTCACAGGGCCCACCCAGCTCTGAAGCCATTTCCTTGGATTTCAACTCCCCACTTGGTTCAGTCCCTTCCTTCCAAAACATACCTCCTGCGTTGTTAATACTTAGACTTTGAACCTCTTCTCCTTCTTGGAGATTAGAAACGAACGTTTGCTGGACTCTTCTTGTCTTTTCCCACACTTTGCCAGTGTGGGAAGTGTCTAACCTCCCCCTTTAGACTCAGTTGTGCTCTGGACACATTGTATGACGGGCTGTTCCAGTTGTACTGAAAACGCTTGGGCTCTTTGGTCCCAGTGCTCTCCCACATTCCTAGCATGGCTTCACGTCCCTTGACTCTAGCAGCTTCTTTCATGACTTCCTAGAGACAGAACAGTTCAGTGGCTAAGAGCAAAGTCCCTGGGATAAGTCTCCTCGAGTTCATTGGTGGCTCCTCTATTACCAAGTTACAGTTGTTGAACCTCAGTTTCCTCACCTATTAAACTCAGGGTAATAACATTATCTGCTTCACAGATTACTCAGCCACAGCCTCTGCCCTAAGGAGGCAAAATGGAACAGAGATTCCTGAGGCTAAACCACGGAGCTGATAAGTGGCACGTTCAGATTTCAAAGCCAGGTTTACATGACTCCAACCTTGTGCTCTTTTCAAATATATCATGCTACCTCCCCTTAAAATCATCCTTATTTTCTTCCTTAAACACAGCAAAAATGGGGACGGTGCGCACAGCATGCTGGGAATCTGAGGATACTGGCAGCTTGTCGGGCAGCAGAGTTTGCCTGGGGATTCTGCCTTTGCACGTTATGTTCCTGTGGGTGAGGACTTCTTAACATTCATATGAATGCCTCATGCCAACGCCCACCCTTAGTAAGCACTTCTCGTGGATCCCCTTCTGCCTGCCCCTCTGGATTTGAAACTCCGTAAGAGCAGCCAATATGAAAAAAAGACCCTAGATACAAAGAATAGCTACTGGGCATATCTGAAAAAGAACATGAAGAAAGACCCTTTCTATCTCAACTTTTCTTCCCTTATTCAAATCCCAGTGAATTTAATTTAGCTAATGGAATTTCCCAAGGTTAAAGTTTTCTAGAAGTCTTTCTGAAAATTTTGGTGTCTGGAAGTGACATCAGCACCAAGGCACAGTGAGCTCTTCCCTTGGACTCTCCCCCCTAAAATACAACCAAAAGGACATTCATACACCAACAGAGGACATACACAAAACACAAAAGACGTCTGAGAGACCCACGCAGCCATACATCTGAAGGTGGTGGTGGGGCTGGATACTCCAGAGGAAGTGGAAGCTGATCCGCAGGAGGTGTGCAGAGAGAGAGGTGCTGGCTAGGGGTGGTGAGCAGCTGAGGAGAAGCTCCCCGTCCCCGTCAGTGCTCCAGCCCACAATCACCCAGAGCGCGGCACAAAGAGAGAGGGGCTGGCTGGGGAAGGTGCGCAGCTGAGGAGAGGCGCCCCATCCATCCCTGCCAGTGCTCCAGCCCCACAATCATCCAGAGCATGACATGGAGAGAGAAGCAGCGGATGGTGGAGCCCTGTGAGCGCCTAGAGCACCAGGCGGAGTGAGAGGCAGCAGTTGGGGGAGGCATGCAGGTATAAGAAAGTGTTCCTTACCCCACCTGGCACTCCAGTCCTGCAATCGCCCAGAGCTCCGCACAGAGTGAGAAGAGGCAGGGGAAGCAGAGGTGAAGGAAAGCACCCCTCCCCCTGCCCAGTGCTCCAGATCTGCCATTGGCCAGAGGTCGCACAGAAAGAAACGCAGTCAGTGGCCAGAGCTGGGGAGTACCTGATCACACTGGGCCCAGAATTCACAGCACCTGATCCCAACCCAGTGGAGGCATGTGGCAGTGGGGACCAGATAATAACACCATGCAGAGGCAAAAATCTACACCATCAAGCAGTATGAGAAAGTACATTAAATCTCCAGGCCAGAAGGAGAATGATAAGTACCCAGAAACCAACCCTAAAGACAAAGAAATACATAACCTAAATGACAAAGAATTCAAAATAGCTATCATAAAAAAACTCAACAAATTACAAGAAAACACAAAGACAAATTAATGAATTCAGGAACTTCTTCACAAAAGAAACCGAAACTATAAAGAAGAACCAATCAGAATTGTTGGAGATGAAAAACACAATGGATGAGATAAAGAAAAATCTGGACTCCCTAAACAATAAAACTGACAATATGGAAGACCAAATTAGCAATTTAGAAGACAATACTATAGAAATGCTTCAGAGGGAGAAGAGAGAAGTAGGACTAAAAAGAAACGAAGAAGCTCTCAGAGGAATGGCTGACTCAATTAGGAAATGCAACGTAAGGATTCTAAGTATTGTAGAGGGAGAAGAGGAGAATGGAGCAGAAAGCTTGTTCAAAGAAATAAGAGCAGAGAATTTTCCAACCCTGGGGAAGGAGATGGAAATCCATGTGAAAGATTCTACCAGAACTCCCAACTACGTTAATGTAAAAAGACCTACTGTAAGGCATATAGGAGTAAAGCTGGCAAAAGTCAATGACAAAGAAAAAATATTAAGGGCAAAAGGAAAAACAAGCCACCAACTGGGAGAAAATATTTGCAAATCACATATGTGACAAGGGGTTAATCTCCATAATATATAAAGAACTCACACAAATGAACCACAAAAAAACAAAAAACCCAATCAAAAAATGGTCAGAGGATATGAACAGATATTTTTCCAAAGAAGATATACACATGGGCAATAGGCACATGAAAAGATACTCAACATCACTAATCATCAGGGAAACGCAAATTAAAACTACACTTAGATATCATCTTATGCCCATTAGAATGGCTATAATCACCAAGACAAAAAACAACAAATGTTGGAGAAGTTGCAGAGAAAAGGGAACCCTAATTCACTGCTGGTGGTAATGCAAACTGGTGCAGCCACTGTGGAAAACAGTATGGAGATTTCCAAAAAATTAAAAATAGAAATACCAGATGACCCAGCTATCCCACTACTGGGTATTTATCCAAAGAACTTGAAATCAACAATATAAAGAGACTTAGGCACCCCTATGTTCATTGCAGCATTATTCACAATAGCCAAGACGTGGAAGCAATCCAAGGGTCCATCGACTGATGATTAGATAAAGAATATGTGGTATATATACAATGGAATACTACTCGGCCATCAAAAAGACAAAATCATCCCATTCACAGCTACATGGATGGACCTTGAGGCATTACATTAAGCAAAATAAGCCAGGCAAAGACAAACACCGGAGGATTTCACTCATACGTGGAATATAAACACACTTACGGACAAAGAGAACAAATTAGAGGTTACCAGGGGGACGGGGGGTGGAGGGTGGGCATAAGGGCTGAAGGAGCACACTTATATGGTGTATGACAAATATTAATGTACAACTGAAACTTCACAATGTTATAAGCTATTATGACCACAATAAAAAAAAAACTGGATACACACACACAAAAATCATTGTCTCCTTTTTATAGCAGTGGATGTAAAATTTAAAACCAAGTTATTAACTAAATGACAAGTTAAAATAATAAGGAAACAAAGTCCTTGGTTATCTGCAGCTATTAATCTAGTGAGCTAGTTAAAACTAGCTACCCCATAGATGTTTGAACCTCTACCTGTGCCAACCTCCAAACGAATGACTTGAATTCTTAGCCTTTACACTCAATTTTCAGGATCACATTAGTTATAATAAAAATACTTGGGATGGGGTACTGGGCAGACTTGACACCTTGGGGGAAATCTGCTGGGCAGGAAAAGATGCAAAGGAAGTTGCAAAGGCAACGCAGCTCAGCAGCTGAGACCAGAGGCTGGGAGATTTCTCTAGGAGAGACAATGCCCTCCGTCCAAGCAGTGAGCAATTCACACTTGTTTAACACTAATTCTGGGTGAGAGGGCAAGAAGGGGAGGAGAACGACCTACATTATCTACTCTGCGTGAAACCAGACATTGTTGAAGGATGGAGGCAGGAATTAGAATCCAGTTAAAGGGCTCAGACTGGAGCATAGAGTAGACATTGGAAAATGCAACCTAGACTCCCATGGATAATGCTATCACCAAGCCATATACTACATGGTATTCATGTGAAACCTTCTAAGGGCTCAATTTAACCACAGCGAAGTTGTTAGCCTGCCTCTCAATGCAGGTAATGTGGGCTGGGCACTGGAGGTTCCTTCCACTCGTCAAGTGGAAAGAACAGGACGGAGGATTTACTATAAAATGACATATTATGAGAACTTTAACATGTACAAAACGTATGTGTAAATGAGAAAGTCAAGTCTGATTTAGACTACTTGCACATCTGTGATAGAGGAAAATGATTTCCCAATTATAATACCTCATGCTTAGCAAAACATTAAAATGCCAAACATGTAAGTATTCTCCATTTCAAGAAAGAACATTAAAAAAAATCTACAGAATGTTACGAGCAATTTCATTTCTTCTAAAGCATTTAATCTACTTTAAACTCTTTTTGGTTACCTTGGTCACAGCTTTTGGAGAAAATGTAATTGCATCCACCACAGTGATGAGGTCACCCGGCTGCAGGCGATCAAAGTACTTCATGCAGACATCATAGGCATGCAGCCACTCCGGTGAGGACTCTGGGGCTTGTTTAATGAGGTGAGGGTCTCCAGTCCAGAACAACTTCTGTAGCCAGATGGTGTACAGAGAGCTTGGGGAAAGCATCCGTCCATCCTTCTCAGGGATTTTGGGAACAAGTTTGGAAATAGATAAGATATTTTGACTTGAAAGAACTGGCTCCAGCGCTTCCAGAGGATTCACATTCTCGTCTGTTAGCTTTTTGTAATTAAGACCTATTAGAAAGGAAAGGAAAAAAAGAGAGTAGCTCATTCCAACGTAAACATACGGGAGCTTTCAAACACACACGCAGCCCTCTGGACGGCTGAAGGAAAAGATTTCTCTACCAATTAGTTAGGGTAGATAGTTTAGTTTGTCAGTTAGAGAGACCAGGAGATCTGAGTTCTAGTCCAGCTGCAACTTAATCAACTGTGCAATCCTAGACAGGTCATTTAACGTCTGTGTGCCTCACTTCCCTCATTTGTGCACTGGAAATGGCACTATCTCCTTGCTTCTTCAATCCCTCCATGGCACCTCTGTTTTCTTCCATCAGTGCACTCACCAAACCAAATTACATTCATTTGCTATTTATCTGGCATCCCATCAACTACTTGAAGGCAAGAATGGAATCTTACTGCTCATCCTCTGTGTCTAGTCCAGGGTCTAACCTGATTACTCAGTAAACCACTGATAAACTGAAGTAAATTTTCGGAATCATTTTGAATATCAATAAACACAGATTTGAAAACGCCTTGTAAATTATAAGGATCATACAGATTTGAGAGATATCAATGTGTTTAATTTCTTAGTTATGAACATAAAAAAACATAGACACCATTCAAAAGATTTCCACAATTTATCAAGGATTCAAAGGATCTTAATTAAGGGTTCTAGACATACTTTAAATATATAGGCTCCAATAAAGTGAAATTGTGCCAAATTGCCTATTGCAAAGTGTCTCAGCCTTGTCATTTATATAGATAACATATACCCAATGGGAGTAGGGGGAAAAACAAACCTCTAGAGCATTTGTCAAAAACTTTTAGTACTACCAAGTCTCCTATAAGTTGCTGTGTGACTTTCAATAGGTTTCTCAGTTCTCTGGTATTTCATTCCCTCAGCAGTAAGTGAAGGATTTGGAAAGATACTAACTAAAGTCAATTAGCATCAAAATCCTGTGGTTTCAGACCTGCGCCAGCCACAATGCATGAACACGACTGTGTGCAGAAAATTAATCCCGGGATTTAATTTAAACAATGAGTTCAAGCAGGAAAACAATCATCTTACCTGATGCAACTACCTTAAATTTCTTCAGCAGCCGAATGTGGGTTTCTGGTTTAATGGCATATTTCCCAAAATCTGCACAGCCACAGTTTTCGAGAAGAGTGAAATAATACAGCAGCCTTTCATGGTCAAAGCCACCAAGAGTGGGGTAAATATACTTGACCATGTGCTTGTGGAAGGCTTCAGGATCAGTCTTCAAAGTCTCAAAGAGATGAAGGGCTTGGACTCGATTTTCAATTTCTACTGTGGACAAACTGAAATTGAGACAAAGAAATTGTGTTAAGATTTGGCGCGTTTATTAATCAACATGCTTCTTTGTTTTAACTCAGGAAGAAAAGCTACTTCTTATTAGTCCCTTTTTCCTATCTAATCAAAGACAGTAAACCACCAGGATGCAGTTAGTTCATACAAAGGGAAACAAATGAGTTAAATGCCTACTACTGTACTATACAATTTTCACACTATCTCACGTGGGTCTAGAGAAACCTGTAAAGTAGGTATTACTTCGCATTCCTGCAGCGAGGAGAGTTGCCCAATGCTAACAGCTAGGGAATGACCCCAGATCTGTCCGCTTCCACTATGCATTATTTACTCGCGTCACAGGAAAAATTTAAAATCTGAGCTTCATTACAAAAATGTAAACAATCTATTCTTTCAGGAATATAGGAAATGGTGAGGGGAAGAAATAATCCCAACTTTTAGGCATAAGTTTTACATCCAATAGCCTTGAACCTGATATTCAATAGACCCAAACGTGGTACTATGTTCAAATAAAATTAAAACAGGAAAGAATAAATACTTGCACTTTCACTTGAATTATCTGTAGTAATGAATGCTATTTGAATAAAATATCATGTCTTAATATTTTCATCTTGACTTAGATATCTTTATAATGTAATAAAAAATGTCATTCAGGGTTAAACTGTTAAAAAAATCTTAAAGGAGTTCTGTTTGGTTGATCAGTTTGTATTTTTTGGGTGAAGGGGAAGAGGGCACAGGTTTGGTCTTGTGCCTCTCCCTGGACAGAACACAGTGCCTCTATCCCAGTGTAATCCTGATGCTCCATGAGGATGAGCTTCCAACTTTCTATTTTAAGAGTCTTTCAGGCAGCCCTTGGCACTAAGAGAAATGCCCAATTTCCAGGGCTTTCAACAGGAGCAGTGACAGTATCTGGGGGCAGTGAGTGAGACCTCTGGCAGTATCAAAGTTAGGTTTCATATAGTTTAAAAGCAACCTCTCTGAAATATGATACCCTGTTTATCATGCTTTTCGTTACATAGATAAAATTAATATAAATTATGTCTTAAAATTTCTATGAGAGTGAGGGGCCAGCCCAGTGGTGCAGCAGTTAAGTGCCCATGTTCCGCTTCTCGGTGGCCCAGTGTTCGCTGGTTCGGATCCCGGGTGCAGGCATGGCACCGCTTGGCAAAAGCCATGCTGTGGTGGGCGTCCCATGTATAAAGTAGAGGAAGATGGGCTTGGATGTTAGCTCACGGCCAGTCTTCCTCAGCAAAAAGAGGAGGATTGGCAGTAGTTAGCTCAGGGGTAATCTTCCTCAAAAAAAATTTCTATGAGAGTATGGTAACACCTGGGATAAGAGCAAAAATCTATAAAGTCAAAGTTATCAAGTAATTTAAAAATGCCCTTTTAATTTCCACTTCAAGAGAAATCCTATTTTTCTATTAAGACATAATTCAAACATTTACAAAAATATTTACAAAAATATTCCTGTCTATAAAAATGTCCCTGGTCGCCTCCTCTGAATATCCTTCTAGTCTGGTACTCAGAACATGCTTTAACTTTTCATTACCTGTCTCCCTCACTAGGCTATGTACCACTTGTGGCAAAGATGAGACCACATCTTCTTTATCTTTAGTTTCTCAGTTCCAAGCACCAGTGTGTGCTATAAAAGAAACATTCAACACATCTTATGAGTGCCAAATTGATGGGTGAATGAACAAAGATTCAGGTGTCCTCTATGGACAAGGCACTGTGCTCAGCACTGGGGAGGGTATAAAGATTTACAACACAGAGCTTTCATCTAGTGATTTGAAAACCTAGTTGAGTTACAAATACTTAGAGTTAAACAACCATGCAAAATAATGGGATGGGCTGACAAAGGGCATGCAAGTATATTCCAATTAAGAGTAGGCTATGCAAGTACATAGGCAAGTATATTCCAATTAAGGGTCCCTAAAGCTGTGACTTCAGAGGAGGTAGATATGAATGATAACAGAAGGCTTAACAAAGAAGTACTTGACCTTGGCATTGCAGGAAGGAATGAAGCAAAAATAATGTAAACACAAGGATCAAGACAAGAAAGCACAACGTCTGCATAAGAAACAGTAGTATAAATGGATGGCTGGTTGGAAAATGCTCTTGATACTATCACTATTCAAAATATGCAATGTCATCTCTGACAGATACTATACACACAGTGCTACATGAAAGCGACTCACAGAATTTCTGATATTCCTTCATGATCTGCAAAATGAAGTCTGAAAATAATGTAGTGAAGAAGTAAATAAGAAACTGTGTAATCCCATTAAGATGAGTCTTATTGACAAAGATTTGTAGGCAGAACAACATGCCCAATGGAGAAGGGAAAGCAAACTTGCACTCATTATGCTGATTACTATGCGAGGCAAGTTAAATCCAGGTAATTAGCAAAATTGTAGATGAGAAGCTGCCCCCAGAGAGGTTAAGTGACTTGCCTAAGACCAAGCTCCCAGATCTGTCTGGACTCAGTGTGCGTTTTGTTCACCTAATCACAAAGCAGCCACCAACTGACGAGGTCAGGTGCCCACACTAACAACTACTTTGAAAACAGGATTCTTTCTATAATGCAGACATTAGTTCTCTCCCCAGCAGCAATAAAAGAGTTCTCCTGTCATACTTCATTCCTAACACCCTGATAAACAGGGTATTCAAAGCAGACTCATCTACAAAATGGACAATGACTACACCATAACAGCTTTAGCTCATCTGTGTTTGACTTGATTCTGGATATAGTCTCTCTCAATCAACACTACTTTCCCCCTTGCCCACCCACTTAATTCTTCCGTGCCTATGATTCAGTTTGCCTGATGCGCAATTTTACCCAATTATCTTGTCAAAAGAGATACTGGAATACCTTTACTGACACATGATAAATACCAAAATCTCCCTTTTCAGTAAATTACAATGTGCTGAGATCTTTCATAGACTCCAGTAATCAATAACCCATTTTAATAGTTTCCATTGAAAGAAGCTGTAATCTTTCCTTTGGAATAAGAAATGAAATCTCTGCTTGGAAAACAATTCCAAAGAACCCACATTTAACAGAGCAGGAAGAAATACCATGTAACCACTGTGGACTTTTCACTGATCAAATTAATGATTACCCTTAAAAACTGTTTAAGTGCTTTTTCTCAAACAAAGTTTTAGCTATAAAACAGCTTATATATATAGTGCATATTTAACTTTCAGAGATTAACCACAGGAAGAAACTAGCATTCGTTTTACCCAATGCACAAGGAATAAATTATTAGTACTAATCCCATGATTAAGGTGTTCTGTTCTGGCTTCAACTTGTCAATCACCCAAAAATGTAATTCAAGAACAGCATATATTGAAAGGACTTATACTCGTATAAAAAACCACATTAATTTAAGTGCATTTTTCTTTGCTCAGTCTGCGATTGAGTGATAATACAATTCCATAGCTGACTGAAAGGAATACTTAGAAGGGGAGAGGAAGAAGAGTGGAAGTGGGAGAAGGGAGGGGGCTGCTGGGAAAGGCGGAAGAGAGAGCAAAGGGAAAGGATACGCGCTCCCACAGTTCAGATGCAGTAACTGACAGGCATTTCTTCCAAAGACTAATCCTCAAAGTTTGAAGATATATGAATCCAAATTAATTACTGTGATCACAAGTGAACAAGGCTCTGCCACTGATTCCCGGGCAAAGAGACAATTCTACCCTCTAAGTTACAACTACTCTGACCTGAGGAAAACAAATCCCAGGTATTTACTACACAAATGCCTCAGAATGAGTTTGACGTGGCAGGCTTGATCTGCAGTGCTGCCTGACAGCTGAATACATGATTACACAGGGAAAACGTGGTCAACATGGTCATGGCATTTTTCAGTTTTGCCAACATTTGGCCAAGTGACTTTGCAAACTGAAAAATGGAATTTAACTCTTCAAGGTCATCTAGACTGTTGATAAGAGGATCAATAATGTGTATCTCAGAGTCTATTTCTTGTCACATGAATACTCGGTGAGTTTCTCTGCAGAACGTTTTACATGAACAGAGTGGTGACACTGAAGGCCATGTGAACAGGCTTTGTGTCCTCCATAAAGACAACCCTGACCCCTGAAGCCTTTTAATTTCTCATAAAATCTCAATTCTGTCTGATGTATACAGTCTCACATTATTCTCTCTCTAACAAGAAATATTTTAAGAGACACTACAGCACAGAAATAGTAACAGGCATCTTTTATTGAGTGCTTATTATACACTAAGCACTATGTCATCTCATTTAATTCTCAGAAAGCAGAAATCTTATCATTAATATCCATATTGACCTGAAAAGTAATTGTTCAAAAATCAGATGTGCAATATTGGGCTAACAGTGCTCATAGGACGGATTCAGTAAATCTGCCCTATATCCAGAATTAACAGCTACTTTTTTTTTGGAGCACCTACTACATGTCAGGTACTGTGTATAAATCTCTTAAATCTCACAGCAGTTCTACAAAATGGAATAAAAATACTCACGTTATAGAGAAGGAAGTTTAGGCAAAGAGGGATAAAACGTCTTGTCCACCAAGAACACATTAGTAGGAAGTCGCAGAGGCAGGGTGTGAACCCAGATTTGCATGATTCAAAGTCTGAGCACTTTCCACTGGACAGAAACAGACCCAAATGCATCTTCTTGCTTATGTTTTGTGACTATTTTGGGGAAAAGTGGCCTGAAGGATCACAATATGGAAAGGAAGGTTGCATGTGTCTGGAGGGAATTACTTCCACTTTGGTAATGACAGTAATTAGCTCTTCCATTTTTAGGACTCGTAGGTTTCCTCTTACATGCAACACAAATCATAGTCTTGGTCATGATCTTTTTTCCCCTCAGGATAAAAGAAAGATCAAAACCAACTGTATGGCTCAATTTTAACAACCATGTAAGACCTGTGACTTAAGTATCTATATTCAACCTTCCTACTCTAATACAGATTTTTCCTAGTCCCGAATTTTTACCTAATTTTCAACTTTTTATAAGCTTAATCATGGCATACTTTTGAAAAGCTAAGCTACCTTAAATCCCCTCTCCATACACTAACCATTCTCACAACTAACTCAGCAGCCAAGCCAGACTTCTTTCAGGGAGGAGGAGACGGAAGAGAAGGCCGGAATCCAGAATTCTTTACAATGTGGCAATCTGGACACAAGGCTGACTATGAGCAACAGCTACCCTCAGGCATAGACTCAGTGTATCTTCTGTTTCATTTCAGAGAAAGGTAAATGTGTTATAGTCTATTCACCTCCCCACAGCTCTAACTTGCTCGTTCAAGAATGTAAAATTGTAGGGAAATCAACTTTGGGGGGAAAATGACTTTTTAAAGGAAAACAAACCCTAAGGCAAAGAACATTATTTTCCTTGTAATTCTGACCTATTAACTTCCCATTGGCATTGACTCCACAAGTAAATGTTGGGCAATTTCTATTGTATTAACAAGGCTGACTTCTAATAGCTGTGTTACCAAGTTTGATTGAACAGTAAGGTAAACTACCGTCGTCGTTTAAGTAAAGAACAGGGAGCAGCAAATGCTGCTTGCTAAATCAATATGAGGTGTTTTGTCACTCACAAGTAAGGATGCCAGGAGGCAGTGATTTCCTGCTTTAGTAATTGCTCTGCATCTGCATAATCACACTGCTATCAGGTCTAACGCTATGCTGCGAACAGTCTTGCACATTATTCCATTGCCTGATAACTTATAATATATTCAGAGGCCAACAAAGCATCCTGTTTGTACGGATATGACATCCTTTTATGTAACATTCAATGAAAGGAAAAAGATATTTAACAAAATGTCGAGGTATTTTTTAAGAAGCCAATATGCATATCATAAGAAACATTTATTTGAACCTATTACTGTGCCTCAAAAATGGTGAGGTCAGCGCAATACTTATCATGGACAGCACTGTCACTCATGCAGCAGTTCCATAAATACTGAAACTGTAGATGTTAACATTTCAAAGTGATTAATAAAAGTTAAAGATGCTAAATATAAGCATTTCTTGACCGTTCAGCAGGATTTGACCCCATTCAATACTCCCTCCTCTTTTTTAAATTCTTTCTTCCCAAAGCTTCCCCAGCACAAGATTCTCTTGCTTTTCCTCCTGCTTCTCTTTGGTGCTCTGTTTTTGTCCCTTTTGCTGGCAGCTCTTCCTCTACCATTAACTGTGGGAAGCCCTCCAGGTCTATTTTAAGTCCTTCTCCTTTCTCATTCTGGATTATTTCCCAAAGCACATCCACAACATACCTTGTTTGTCATGTATGTGTGTACGACTCCCAAATGAGCATTTCCAGCTCCACCTTCTCTTGAGAATTCCGGATCTTTAAGATCCACCGCCTGCTGGACCTTTCCTCTTGGGCATTTCTGTACCTGTAACACCTCCATTCCTTTATCTTTTTCTACCCTCCCCTCAAAATACCTTGTCCTTAACTAGTCTTCCCTGTCTCACTGAATGACATCACCATCCAACAGGGAGACCAAGTAAAATCCTGAAGATGATTCTGAACTCTTCTCCTTTCACTCACCTTCATGTCTTGCTTATCTTTATTAATCAATTTATTTAGTAGTATCTGTTTCACCTTCTAGATATCTCTGAAACCCATTCTCATCTCTCCTTCTGTACTTTCAAAACCCTGCTCCAAGCCATGGTGACTTGTCACACAGTTTATTACTACAGGAGCTCCCTAACTGGTCTCTATGTGTCCAGACTGGCCTGCCTAAAGTCTTTTCTCAACATGCCAGTCTACTGTAACCCCAGCACTTACCACTGTTCTAGCACACAACAGATTCTCAAAAAAACACCTTTGAATAAACGAATGAATATTAAAGTATCTAACTCAGGACTGTTATTACTAAAAACAAAAACTAATAGACTATTGTTAGAATATTTGTGTATCAGAGATGTATAGAGAGAAGGTACAAAGATACTAGTCCAGTATAGCTCAAAAGGAAAAGTGAAATTGTACTTTACAACTTCAAGATTCTGCTAAGATAGACTCTAAAAAGAAAGACATGGAAATAAACTTACATAAGAATTGTGTGCTTACCCACTGTCAGTGAACAGGAACTCCAAATGGGTCATAAAAACCTCCCAACGGGAGACACTGTAACGCTGTGCCAGAGAAAGAGCAATGCTGTAGACGTTTTCCTCAAGTGTTCTTCAAGAATGTCCATTAGCCAAAGGGAAGGGAAAGAAGAGAAACACATTACTTTAATCAGCAAAGAAAATGTTCATTAGGATTGCTCTCCAGCTGAGAGGGGTGCGGTCAGCACAGTCCTTAATAAGACATTTCACAGTAATTCAGGAAAAGTACCTCCAAGGAATTTTAATGCTCCTTTTTCACTGTGGTGCATTGCAACTGACCAAGGAATCGTCTAGACCAGTGGTTCTCAACTGAGGGTGATTTTGTCCCCCAGGAGACATTTCACAATGTCTGGAGACATTTTTGATTGTCACAGTGGAAGAGGAGGAGGAGAGTGCTACTGGCATCTAGTGGGTAAAAATCAGGGATGCTGCTGCACACCCTACAATGCACAGGACAGCCCTCCCACAACAAAGAATTCTCCAGTCCAAAATGTACTGAGGTCAAAAAAATCCTGCTCTAGACACTAGAGCCTAGAGTCAAAAAACAGTGCAAAGGAAATGCATCCCTGCCCTATGGGTAGATATTAGAGAATTCACAGTTAGTCACTCAAGAAACTTTTATGCTTTCTACACTGCGCCAGGTATTGTGCTAGCTGCTTAGGATATAGAAACAAACAAGATATTTCTTGAGGAACTTGCACTTCAGTGGAGAATATGAAACATGAACTAGTAATTAAATACAAGGGCGGCAGTGCTAAAAGAGAAGATTACAAAATACCGTGAGAACAGAGAGGAAAGAATGACCAGCTTCAACTGGAGAGCCAGTGGAAGGTTTAAACCAGGGAATGGTGTCACCAGATTTGAGGATCTCTAGGCATATGAGGAATTCTTGTCCAGAAGACCCACATTAAGGCCATTTTGGAAAGGCTATTGCAGGATCCATATTTCTCAGAAGCAGAGAAATGTACGATGGAATTCTTGGTTGGAGGAATGGTGGGCAAAATCACAGACGCAGGGATGAAATATCTGTTATTACGAAGTAATACTGCTAAGACTATATTTACCCTAGCGAAGGAAACCAGGACATTTGTATGTTTGATTAGCCACGGGCTGGCAAACGTTTTCTGTAAAGGGCCAGAGAGTAAATCTTTTAGGCTTTGCTGCCATATAGTCTTGGTAGTATATTCTTCTTTTCCCTGTTTTTTTCAATTCTCGTTTTTCCACAAACTTTTAAAAATGGAAAAACCATTCTTTGCTCATGGACTATAAAAAAAGAAGCCAACATAGATTATTAGGTCATTGTCACTTAAAACTATTTCTTAAAGTATTTATTGAGTATCTACTTCCACATGATGGAATGAGAATTATTTGAGAATGGGGACCATTAGCAATTCATCCTTTCTATTACAGTAGTCTAGCACATTTCCTGACACCAAGCACATGCTCACTTACTATGGATACCTTTATCACTTGATAAAGGTGGGAAGGAATCAAACTATGTTATGCCCTCTTCAAAGTTACCCTGACTAACCATCAAGAATGTATTATCTAAGATATATAGACAATAAAGGACAGATATAATGCACTCACAGAAAACTGACATTAAAACGAATATACGATTAATAAACAAATGCAGAATGGTCCTGTTGTGTACAACTGAAGGTAGAGCTGCAAACAGGAGGATGCAGGTCCTTCAATGATTCTTGTATGTGAGACACTAAAATCCCATCTCCAAACAGAACTGCTAACTCAGAAAACCCAGGGACATTTGGAGACATTTTAAACAAGCCATCCAAAGACTGCTCTATTTTTCTAAGCAACAGATTGTGGAGAAGATTCTATTATATATTTATCAAAAGCATGAATTCGTCCTTTAGGATATACTCCAAATAGCATATGCTAGCTAGATACTTAAAAAAGAAAATAAAGGGCAAAAATACTAGCAAAATGTAATTGATGATGTAAGGTGTGCCTTATCTTATAAACTTTTATTCTGCACAATAACCCTCTTCTAAGAAATCATAAGCATGTCACCAAGGATTACGAAATGCCCAAAGAGAAAGCCTACTGGACTGGGAAATAGGAAGCCCAGGTTCCACCCTGGCTGTGTGAGCTTGAAGAACTCTTTCCAGTTCTTTGGCTCTCAGATTCCTCTTCCAAAAGTGAGGAGGTTGGATTAAATGATCCTTCAGTCACTTTCAAAGTGGACATTAAATGACTCTATGAAATTATGAACCTCCAGGAGAATAGAGGGGAAGAGAAAAAGATTCATATTTCCCTTCTTAACTGAATCTTGCTACGGGTTGTTCCTACTGTCTTTCTTTGATCTCTCTCTTTCTTGCCTTATTCTAAAAAGAATTTGGGGTGTTTACTTTTCCTTTTTGTTTTTTTCACTTTCCCACCTTCTGACACGTAAGTAATTCTCATTTGATCTGAACCCATTGTATCTAAAAAAACAGAGACCAGTATTACAACCCAGGGGAATTCCATACCAAGAAAGGAACTCTTCCCGCTGGGCCTTACACAGGACTGCCATCTCACACGGGGCCTGCTCTTCTCTCCAAAGGGCTAAGTGAAGGGGACAAAGTGGCAGCTGCTACTGGCCTCTGACAAGAGAGACTGCTAGTTCCAATGAGCTTTTCTTTCTCCAGAAACCCAGGGCAGATAAAGGTGCCATGAACCCACAACACTGGGTCTTTCCTCTGGTATTAGGTCAACTGTATCTAATTTTTAACATACTGAAGAAATTAAACTGCCATGTAGTTTGAAAAGTGAGATTCCAGCCAGGAATAAAAGCTAATCTTGTTTTTAAATTTCTCTAATAAGCATCACACTTTTCACCCCTGATCAGATCTTACCACTTCTAACATGGTAACCATCTTGTATTGGGATATCAAAATCATGGGAAACTTTTTTTCTTTAAATAATTCCTGTCCTTACTATTTAAATCTGCAGGCTCAAAATGTAGTCTGCATCTACTGATCCCTTTGGGAAGACACACACATCCTTCATACAATCAGAAGAAGAAGAGGAAGCCCTGTTTATAGCAACCATGATTGTAAATCTTCAAAGGACTGTGATTAATAGTCCTGATAATTCAACTTGTTCTTTCATATTTGAACTCCATCTCTTTATGAGACAAAGGTATCGCTTACTCTGCCAGACCAAGGATAGTTTCCCTTTTATACTGGTCATCAGCAGTAAACCGCTGCACGTCCACCCCCTTCCGCAGGCCCTGAAGGATCTGAGCCTCAGTGGAATCCAGCAGGCGTTCGTTGTAGTAGTGTAACTGCTTGGTGAGTGAGGCGAGATCCTCGGGCCAGGATTCACATCCATATCGAGTCACATGTCTGGTGACCATCTTGATTAGCTCTTTGGGATCCGCCTGTGAGTAACAAAAAGAGTAACAATAACGAAAAGAAGTGTAACAAGAAGAAGACCACGTCCATTGGGTACCTGTTTGGCCCTTCGCACTGTTGCCCTTTAATCAAGGCTCACAACCAACTTGAGAAGTCAACTGCAGAGATGGTACATTTTGCAGGTCACAAAGACAGGACACAGAACTGAGTCTAGAAGCAGGTTTCTGGACTCCTGCTCTCTTCTTCAAGCTCAAAAATCTCCAGCCACTTAAAACACAATATATACTTGCTTTTTCAACTACCATCATCCTACATCAGATTTGTTCCTCAATTATCTAATCACTTGTAATAATTCACCCTGGAAGTAATTTTAATCATCATTGCCCCTGGATAAATTTTCTTTGGACCACCATCTAAGTGTTCTTAAGAACAAAGTTGCAGTTCAATAACAACACTATAAACGCCTAGACAGCTAACTAGAAAAGTGTCTTCTGCAAGGGTAAGTTAGGGAAAAACCCGTCCCTGTTCCTGAAGTCATAAACTCTTCTAGTCATGTAAGAAAGCATCCAACCAAGATTTACTCTGCTCAACCTGGGGCTCAATGGGATATTGTTCTATAATTCTCAGCTGCTTCTCTAACAACAATAAAACTATTCAAATAGAACAAAACCCAGAACCAAACAGCTGACAGGAAAGGAGACTAAATGATTAACTGGCCACATTTATTCATATTAAAGTTGGTCTGGGTGTCAGCGAAGCAAGAGCAGCTCAGCCATGATTTTGGAATTACTTAACAGGGAGCCTAACACTTGAACAACAGTAACTCAATCACTCCCAATTTCTGGGAAGACATAGATATATTTTAATATAAACAAATTAGGAAAAAACTCCAGAATCTATCTTTGGTTTTCAGAAAGGTACCCAATTATAGTAAGCTGTCAGCAGTTCTAATGTATGAGCCATTATTCCGAGCTACACAGGAGATTTGTCAATGTCGAGTCTACATTACCAACGCCAGCCTGACATTCTCTCTCTTGATCCTATTAAGGAACAACTGGGGAGTACTGATAAAAACGAATTAAAGAAATCTTCTTGGACTCCAACAGGTAGATCTCAGAAAAAGTCAGCTTTCTTATACTTAATTTTTTTCCCTATTTCTATGCATACACTGAGTCTTAGCCTCAAAAAAGACTTAGTGTATCAAGTCAAAAGACTTGGGTTTGAAAACTAACTCTTCAAAGTAAGCTACAAGACCATCTTTCATTCAAGAAATATTTTTTGTGCACCTCTTATGTACCAGGTGATGTACTAAAAAGATGTGACCTTTCCTTTCAGGAATGCAGTCTATTAGGAGAGACAATCAAGCAAACAATTGTAAAATGGTGTGATGCAAGTAAGCACAGGGTGCTATGGGAGTACAGAGGAGCGGGATGTGGGCAAGTCTCAAGAAGTCGTCTTGGGAGAGTTAATGTCTAGGCTAACTACTCAGGTATCAGTAGTAAAAAAGGCAGCAAAAGACAGGGAGGCAAATTCCAGTAAAGAGTAGAGTATGTGCTAAGGCTAGGTGGCTAAGATCATATAGAAAGACGGAGTGAATAAAGCAAATCTAATTGCAATTACAAGTGATTTGGGAATCAGCTACAAATGGATGGTATTTCTGGCAATGGATTTAGGCAAAAGAGATCCCATACCTCAGATCTCAGTGACTCTACAGCTGACATTCAACTCAACCCCCTTTCTACTTATTGACTGAAGCCGTTGAGGCACCACCCTGAATCACCTGCCAGGGGCACAGCCATGTCTGAAGTTATCTGGTATGGGCATGTTGCTCAGGGGCCAGCCAGCCCATCCACGCCTGCTCTGCATCCTGCGTGTGCACTGTTGGCGCCTGAGCTTCTCACATCTCATCTGATTACCACTTTTCTGCCTAGAGGTAGAGCAAGTGGGAGCAAATGTGCAACAATCAGGGTTTCAGGGTGGCAGGAGAGATCTTCTGCTAATTGTTCTTTCACAGGGCTCCTTGGGCCCCAGTTTTGCACTCCAACGGCAAATCCATGTTCACCAAAACAACGCAGAAGGCTTTTCTTCATATATACTCTGACCCTGTAGTTTCAGACTGAAGCCCTCAGCCTGAAAATGCCCAACCATCCAGGCTATCTGCGTGTGTGACTCCCTGCTGGATGGTTATAGCAGATAGGCTATAACCATCCAGCCTATCTGCGTGTGTGACTCCCTGCTGCTCCCTACCAGGCTGCTGTTCCCCACTCCCTACTCAGGCAATCAACTACCTTCATTCTCCCAAGGGTTTCTCATGGCTTTTGCTCCACAATTTTACTTGTTTTCTGGCATCTCAAGGATTTAGTACCTGTACTGGGAGAGTAGCCTACAAACTTTTCAGTAGACCTCAATAGTATAACCTCCTCATTTCTATTCTGTGTTCTAATACTATTTATGAAACAAATCCCAAGACCAAATACAAATTAAAGCTCCAAAATGGTAGCACATGGCAATAATGAGTATAATTATTAATGCTAATATTTACATAGGATTTTCTTTATCCTACAGAAAGTTTCAAGTCTCCACGTACAATTTTCATTTTCATAGGTGGCAAAAAGAATCCATTCTCTCCTTTTGCCAATGAAGAAAATGACATGGCATAGTGAAATAAGCATGGATAGAGAGAAGTCACCAGCTGGATGACTTTGCGAAGTTACTTAACAACTCTGAACTTGATTGTCTCATCTATAAAATGGCAATAATGATATGTAGCTTTGCATGGTTTTGAGAAACCTAAGAGACAATATATATAAAATACACAAACAAGGGCTTGGTACGAAGCAGGAGCTGCAAACATGAAAGGGATTATGGAATTTACTCAAAGACATACACCAATCACACTTTGACTATATACCTCTGTTATATAATTTACTTTACATAGCATTTTCTTATAAATATTAAATTATAGCTTCCGGAGGGCAGAAACCATGTATACTTTGTGAATTTGTCTTTTCCAGAGCACAGTAGAGTCTCCTGCACAAATCACGTGTAAGCCAGCCATGCCTAGTGGTTAAAGTTCGGCATTCTCATCACTTCAGCGGCCCAGGTTTGTTTCCTGGTCGCAGAAGCACACCACCTGTCAGTTGCCATGCTGTGGGAGCGGCGCACAAAGAAGAACGAGAAGAACTTAACAATGAGGACATACAACCACGAACTGGGGTTTTGGGAAGTTAAAAAAAAAAAAAAAAAAAAAAGGAGCAAGATTCACAACAGATGTTAGCTCAGGGTGAATCCTTCCCTGCAAAAAACCAGAAAAAGTTAAAAAAAAAATCAAGTGTGGGGTAAAAGGGAGACATGTTGAACAGCAGCAGTAGCTTTCTGTCAGTACTACTGATTTATATTCCAGCTCCCTTACTTAGTGAGAAGCAACTTGGGGCAAGTTACTTCATATCTCGGTTTCTCCACCTGTAAGAGTTAATAAGCACTCCTCAGGGTTTGTTGTAAAGCGTCAATAAAGCAAGGTATTTGAAAGTACTTTTTTCTCCATTATTATATGAAAGCAAATTGGACCCAGAGCTTACTCTCAAGGAATTAAAAAGGAGTGATTGACAAAGACGTCCGCATACACAACTCACAGAAGGCATCTGAATACAAGCACCACTACAGGCTCACACATTCAGAATGCTGGGAACTCCATGGAGGCGGCAATTAATCCCCTCTCTTGACCCTGGGGTCTCAGTTTCTTCAGATGTAAAACAAAGGAGCATCGCTAGATGATCATCTTTCTAGGACTAAAATCCTACGAACGTGTAAGAATTCAAACATAAAATAAACCCTTATAAATCCCTCCAGGTGTGGAATTAGAGAAGTTCTACATCTCAGCTCATTTATGCCTCCACTAAATATTCAGAACAGATTCCTTTGTTAAAAATATAATTTCAGATCAACAAGCTATAGCCAATAGATTCCTACGTGGTATAAACAACTTTAATTTCTTTTCCTTTATAAAGTAGAAATTGTCTAGTCCCTCTGTGAATAATTTTTATTTCATATTCTCTGTACATCAAATGTGTTCACTTTTCAAAGAAATATTTAAGAACAAATACTTAATATTTCAGTCTTCGGGACGAAACAGGCACAGTGCTAAACATACATGAACTGAATCTCACTTAATACTAACAATCCTATGCGACAGGCATCTACTAGTATCTTCTGCTTTACAGATGCGTACAGGAGGTGAGCGACTTGACTAAGGCCATTCAATGTAAGGGGCAGGGTGGGGATCTGACTCCCAAGCATAACGGCTCCCAAGAACCTACCTTTTATTTTTGGTATGCAGGGAGGGGTATCTCTTAAAATGATAAGGGTCTTGATGAGACCAGTGTATACCCAGCTCCTACCAAATGTAAATAAGACTTGGCATTAGAGTACCTTTACAAATGATTGACTTTTAATGATGGATTTAATGCTGTCATTCTATATTACATCCACTTGACTTTTTCTCACACATATTCTTCCTCTCATCCCTTTGATACATACACACACATGTGTATAAATACAAACGACCATAGAGGACACACAAAGGTAGGTGTTCAACTAGATATCTGATGTGAGCTGTATTTCTAAGCCTTTCATTTCTTCTTCTCTAATGTTAACAGAGAGAGTTTCAGAATCATGAGCAAGAATACTATTTCCTGGGCCTGCCTGGTGGGGTAGTGGTTAAGTTTGCATGCTCCACTTCTGCAGCCTCAGATTTGCAGGGTCAGATCCCACATGTGGACCTAGCACCACTTATCAAGCCATGCAGTGGCAGGTGTCCCACACACAAAGTAGAGGAAGATGGACACAGATATTAGCTCAGGGGCAATCTTCATCAGCAAAAAGAGAATTGGCCATGGATGTTAGCTCAGGCCTAATCTTCCTCACCAAAATAATAATAATAATAATAAAAAGAATACTATTTCCCGTTCCATCCCTTGATATACATACACCTCCATTTAAAATTCTGTCCTACAAACACCAGATGATTTCACTCATATGTGGAATATAAACAAGTACTGGGACAAAGAAAACAGTTCAGTGGTTACCAGAGGAAGTCGGGGGGAGGGGCACTGGGGGGGAAGGGGAGCACTTATGTGGTGACAGACAAGAAATAATGTACAACTGAAATCTCACATTGATGTAAATTATTATGAACTCAAAAAAAAAAAATTCTGTCCTAATAAAATGGTGAATAGGGGCATTCTATTAATTCCTTGATGATAGGTTTCTAAGTGTCTTCAAGTTTATGGATCATCAGATATTTAAGAGTATAGGAAGATTTTCAATACTTTAATTTACTGTGTAAAACATAATACCAATGAGAAGAAACAACTCACAAAGGCTTCCAAGAAAAAGGAAAATCAGCTATGGGGAAAAAAAACAGGAACTGGCATGAAATAACCTGGATTATTGGTCCTTTCCTCCTGAGCTTCAGGTTTTCCATTATTAAAATTGAAGCAATTTCTTCTCTATAGTGCCCTCATAAAGATTAAATGAGACTAGATGGAGGAGCATGTTGTGAGTTCTAGCTCTCTATGCAAATTATTTTCTTCCGATTATCACTACTACTTTCTATCCCTTCCTCAAGGAACTTTACTGGTCATGATTACTTCCAATATTCAATTTAAATTTTAATAAGAATTCTTCCCCTGAGCTTATCACAATTTCTTTCAAAATATTCCAGAGCATCCTCTACTCACTCCAACACTTCATTTCACACCTACATTCATTCACCCCCAAAGGGTACAACATTAAAGTTTCTAAAGCACTTGAACATGAATTTCATTTGACCATCATCCAATCCAGGGATGTGCACTGGAGGCTGCTGTTCCTGTTTTACAGATGCCTATCTGCGCTTCGGGCATCTTTGGCTGTCATCTTGCAGGGAGGAAGCGAGTCCAGCCTTCTGGCCTCTCGCCTAGCAACCTCACACCTAAAATCTCTAAGCTTTTTGTGTAGAGTACATTCAAACTTCTCTCCCACTTCTTCCCAGCTCAGTTCAATGACACGATCCATGGGTATGAAAGCTTTTAGCCTCTAAGAACCTTCTGAAGGGCTTTTTAGGTAGCTCCAAAATCTTCCAGATTCAGTATTCAAAGTGATATTGCAAAACATCACAGGCTGTGAAAACTAATAACATAAAAAGCCATAAAAATTTAAAAAAGAAAGTGTGTTGAGTTAAATTATTCTATTTTTTCCCCAAAACTTGGCAGTGCAGTTCTTCAGGGGGGTGAATAATATGATTTCTTTAGATAATATGGTCAAGTCTCTGTAAAAACAAAATATGCATAAATATTCATGACAACAGAATGCTCCATGACTTAATCTACTGCTTACTAGTAAAGGTAATAAATCCATTCTGGTTTAATAGCCTCTATTTCTTGGTAATATTGTTTGGAAAGTTTTAAACAGGTGGTGTGTTTCCCCTCTAGGGTTGTTATTTGCTTGAGATAATTTTCTACTTAGTATTTTCAATTAGTAGCTTAAAAAAACACATTTTAGAAATAGTTTACCATAAAGTTTTGAATTTCATCCCCTGCTGGGTTTGCTTCTCTAGCATATAAAACTAAAAGACATGTTTCCATTTTTAACTGGTTTTATCTTCTGAAACTTTTTCAAAAGAATGCTAGAAGTCACACTTCAAGAGGCATTTACTAAAATTATAAATGTAAGAGACAAGCGAAAAAAGATCAAGGTACAGAACGATGTGTATAGCTTACTCACATTTGTATAAAAACTATTAGGTAAATATATATATCCATAAACTATTTCTGGAAGGATACAAAATGGAACACTGACTTTTTATTGTACACCATTTTCACTGTTTGAATTTTTTGGCCATGTGTGTATTGTTTTACTAGGACAAATACTAGAAGAAAAGATTCTCTCCCACTGACCATTTGCCAATCATCATTGTGTATCACTAAAAAGAAAAATAAAGGCAAGGGGGACCACAGCAAAGAGAGTCTCGGAGAGGTGCCAAGCTCCAGGAGCCTGTGCCGCCTGGCTCAGGATGGTGCTTCCCTTCAAGATGCACAGGGCTTTTGTCAGAAATAACTCCACAAATTATATCAATACTTTTATTCAAACCTAGCAATCTACCTAAATTATCATTCCCGCAGCTCAGAATTACAGGAGGTGGAAAGAGAAAATGTGAAAAGACCGTGGTAATAGAAACAAGTTGAACTGACAGCTGAGTGAAAGCTAAGCTTCACTGAGTGTTGTTATGTGTAGGCAACAAATTGAAACCACTTTGATTTCAATTCCAGGGTGATTCATCGGGAGTTTGCCATATTTAATTCCAAACTCAACAGTGCTGTTTTATGCAGATGAAGATGCTGCAGAGACTCAAATAAGGAGCCATCAGGTAGTCAGTGGAAGACTCCCATGTACTTAAAACATCCAGCCATTGTGCCCACCCGTGATTCCCTCAAATCCAAGAGCCAGGACTCAACTGGCAAAACTGAAGCCTGAAGGCTGTCCTAACCCACAGCAGTTGAAATGATTCCTGAACTGATTCACACGGCAGTAAAAAGTCCCGAGGAACTACAGCGGTTGAGGTCCTGGGGATTCAGAAGTAGATGGGATTCCTGTCCTCAAATAAGATCACCACGTGGAGAACAGACAGATGTGCGTTAGTTACACGGCCCCGAAAGAACTGCTCCAAAGGGCGTCTGCACAAGAGCAGAGAGGGACGGAGGAGGCCAACGTCTGCCGAGGAGCGAGACAGGGCTTCACCCGAGGCTCTTTTGAGCTTAGACTTATCTGCAGATGGTGGGAAGAATAAGGAGGTATTTCAGGCAGGGGATTCTATCTGCACAGGCACAGAGGTGTGAGAAAGGATGTTAAAGTGAGAGAAATATAAATTCTGAACAGCTAGAACATAAACTTCAAGACAGCTAGTGTCAGGATCATGGCTGACAGGGTATGGAAGAACCAGCCAGTTCCCTGAGGGTCTTCCCTCTTATATATAGGAGCTTAGATTTCACCCAGTGGCCACAGCAGAACACATGAAAACGTCCTGCTGGGAACGACTCCTTAAACCCGAATGCCAGTGATCACTCAGGTCCCAACACAGTGACTGGCTTCTGAAACACAGCTAGAGCAGCAGCATGTCCAAGCATAAAAGGCAGGTAAAACCTGGAAGCAGAAGCGCTAAGTGACAGGATGTCACTGTCTACCAGAGCCACCCTGAGTAAGTAACCAAATTGCTCTGAGTCTTATCTTCTGCCAAGAAGATTCCTCTTCTGCAAAATGGGGTTGTTCAAAGGATCAAATGGCAGAATGAATGTGAAAGGTACAGCCAATGTCTTTTTAGAGTTAGTCTGATCTTTCGACTGTTCATTGCCAAGTCCCATAAACAAGCCCCTAAGCTGACTGTTGCTGCCACATCCCTCCCTGACACCTTCTTAGCCAGATGAAAGAGACTCTACCCGGTCACAATGAAGTCTGGCCACAGACTGCATTTCTATCTTTTTCCTCAGGAATCATATGACTAACTCTTCTACGCCCTGAATTATATAGAGTAAAATTTCAACACTATCTCAAGTACTCTGTGAAACACTATCACAGTACCTATGACAGGCACCGTGACACTTCAACACTTTGTTACTGCCATTCCCTGCCTGGATGCTCTTCCCTTACACATCTGCACGGTGCTGCACTCATCCTTTTGTCTGTATTCAAAGGTCACCTTCTCAACGGAGGCATTCTCTGGGTCTGTTTAAATTGTACTCTTCACACACACACACACAGACACATACTCATTTTTCATAGCTCTTATCACCATCTAACATAGTCTATGTTTCCTTTATTTATTTTGTTTATGGTGCCCCTTCCCCCAATAGAATGTAAGTCCCAAAGGGGCAGGAGTTTGTTCAAAATACTTTGTTCACTACTGTTTCTCCAGGCTCTGGAACACTGCCTGGCATAAGGTAGTCACCCAATAAATATTTGATGAACACACACACATAATTCAATTATTTCATATGTACTGAAGAACATTCATTAATTTTTAGTAACCTACCCAGTGAACTTTGTTTCCTACCCTTTATACGCAGGCCCTGCTCTAAGCACTGGGGAATCCAATAAATACAACACAGACACCGGCCTCAAATAGCTCATCTAGTGAGATGAAAAGTATACAAATTCGAAAGAACAGAGTGTAAGTGCTATGACTGACATGAGTACAGGGCGGTACAAAAGCACAAGAAGTAGCACCCAACACAGCTTGGGGCACCACAGAATGGTGGCAGGTGGCAGGAACCAAGCCTGGGTGAGGTAACACCTGAACCAAGTAGCTGAGCAAAGACACGGAGAGGGAAAACATTACTGGCAAAGATCCGACAAGCCTGAAGACCCATCTGAAGACAAGGAAACAGAGAACATGCAGGGTGCTGGAGAAATTTCAGTGGCTTGGTATGGCTGGAGCAAAGGAAGATGAAGTCGGAGAAAAACAGCCAGAGGCCAGATGATGAGGGACGGGCAGACCTTGCTGGGGCAATAGGGAATCACTGAGAGATTTCAGTCAGAAGGAAGGATGCTAGACCTCCATTTTAGACAGCCTACTCTGACAGATGCTTGGAAAAAGATACAAAAGCAACAAAAATAAAGATAGGGTGATGTTTAAGAGGCTATTACAGCATTTTGAGGAAAAACTATGAAAGAGTGAATTAAGGTGAGGACATGGAGTAGACAGGAGAAAAGAACTTGAGAGGTGCTAAACTCTCCCCTCCTCCCTCTTAACACGTCTGTCTGGAAGAGTTTCAGGATGTCTATGCATCTTGAAGTGAAAAAAAAACCCTGGACACTTTCTAACTCTTCATTTCAGCTTTCAGACTAACAACCAAATGCTTTCCACAGAGTTGCCAAGAAGTCCCTGGACAGCTAGCTGGCTCATGATCTGCCACATGCCATCTTAATGCTATTGGAGGGCACATCTGTTTCTGTCAGGAGGAGCTGAGAAGTTAGATACCATGTGTTGAGGAACCACCACTAGGCCACATGGACTTTACTGGTTTCTATTTCCACTAGGATACAATGCTGCTTCCTGAAGCAAAGACTCCGAACAGCATAAGGCAGCTGGGCCCAGAAAGAGAATGGGAACAGGTGTCAGGAACCACACCACACAGCAGGTGAATAGTCTAACAACCAGAATCAGAGGCCAAGGGCTAGGGCAAGACAGGAGAGCTGCAAAGGGACATCTTCAAAGGGAGGGACAGATTGACAGGACATGATGACAGGAACAAGACCAAGAGTTAAAGGGCAGTGACAGTGGGTTGACACACTTGGAAGGAAGCAACAGAAATTGAGGTAAAGGGTAAAAAAGGGCAGGAATCAAGCCTCGTTATTCTTCATACTCCAATGCCACGTTCTATGTCCTTCATAGTAGGCACTCAATAAATGCTGAATCGATGAAAGGAAACACAAAATATAAGACATGGAAACAAAAAACTCACACTTTCTATCAAGTGAAAAGAACTGTTGGGACACAGAAGAAAGCAAGATGGACACACTTTTACTTCTAAACCTTATCTTTCAATGTTCTACTTTATCTCTTTGCATGCTTTAGTTGTGGAAACCTTAAACAGGGTTTCTTATAAAGTGCCTGTGGTATCTAAGTTAGGAAACAGTGATGGCCAGATACAAAAGCTGGGATGGAATTTAATGGTTTTCTCCTAACTTATCTCTCTCACAAACAGTACATGATTTGAGACAATTTTTGATACAAAGTGATTTACTATCAGAGAGATGAGGAAAAATATGTTGTTTTTTATACTAGAATTTTCCTCCAGGAAGACTACTTTGGTTTTGAGGAAATGAAACTGAAGATTACAGGCCAAACTGTGGCTTGCAGCAAGACCTTGGCTTTCTTAAAAGTTTTAACTTGTAGTCTGTCTTGTATCGTTTTCAGGCCTCTTGTTCACAGCTCCTCTAATCCACGTCTGTGTCACCGTCTTACATGGATTTACAGTTAGTGGTGAGTTCACTGTGGTCAGACAGAAGGCTAGGAGACGGTGGCACCCCCGAGGTGCTCACGGCAGTCGTCATAGACCAGCTGACTGAGTGAGAGGCCTGTCCATCCTCTGTGTTCATGAAACCAAAGCACAGTAGTGGGCACATAGTAAGACCTTAATACAGACTGGACACGTGGAAGCGAAAGAGAGAGATCCCATCTCAGCACTTGGATCCCATTGCAACGGTATCCAATTAGAAACCTCAGTCAAACACAGTTTGAGGACACACTTGACTTGTTGGGAAAAAAAATCCAAGTTTGTAACAAGGCGCAATGCTTTCTGGTCAAAGAAAGCTTCACCATGTTTCAACATATTTGGAGTTTTGGAGCAAATTATTTGGTACCTGTGGTCATACACAGAACTAATAAAAGGATAAGGGTATCTAGAAGCAGATATCAGCAAGCATGCCATAAACACTCTTTACCAGCCATCCAACTGAATATAATAAGAAGGATGTTAAATACACTGTTCCAAAAATAAACCTGCCACACTTTCACCAACATAATCACTTCATTTCCTCAATTCATAACACAGTAGGTCAATTTCTAATCTCACATAAAAACACACCAGAGATATAAAAACAAAACAAAGGACAATCACTAGAGTATACTAAAGTAGCTGTACAAAGCAGCAGTGGCTATCAAAAGCAAAATTCATAATTCCCCAAATAAAGTATACTTTACATTAACTGGCTAAAAATAAAACATTCCTCTTTGTTGGCCAAATGTCATCATAACAGAACGATGCCTAAGAATAATACACACCTAATAATGATGCTGCCCTGGGATATTAACCTGTGCTGAGATGGTGCCCCCACTTCCCTTCTTCTTTTTAAATAAAAATTGATGAATGAAAGCCATAGATTTTGCCACAAGAATTTTTCACCCACTTACAGTTTCTTGGATGTGTTTCACATGGCTAAGGCACCTCGAACTTTGATACACATATGAAATTATTTCTTCACAGTCTGCTTTGGGTCAGGAGAGGAAGAATCCTGCCTCGATAAAATCTGGACCTTGGATTTGTATATATAGTGCAACTGAAAGTCTGATTTATTTGCTTATCTATTCTTAAAGTGGTAAATCTCTTAAAATGATCCAGTACAAAAAGTAGATAATTTCCCAATGCTGACAGTTAAAACTGGTCTATTCAAGTAAACCTGGAGGGCTTTGATTTTCCAGTGGCATCCATAATATCTTGGTGTGCACAAAAGAAGGTACATGTAGGGGCCAGCCCTGTCGCCTAGAGGTTAAGTTTGGTGCACTCTGCTTCGGCAGCCCAGGTTTGGTTCCCCAGCACAGACCTATACCATTCGTCAAGTCATGCTGTGGCAGCATCCCACAAACAAAATAGGGAACATTGGCACAGATGTTAGCTCAGGGTGAATCTTCCTCAAGCAAAAATAGGAAGACTAGCAACAGATGTTAGCTCAGGGCGAATCTTCCTCAGGGAAAAAAAAAAAAAAGGCACATGTAACTTGAGGCATACTTAGGTGCTTATGCTCAGAAATTAAACAGAAAGTTATATAAAAGTCGTCTGAAGCTTGGTGGCAAGTAGGTCTAATATATTTCAACATTTCATCTGTATCATTACTACTTTCATATCTCTGACTTGAAAATAAATAAAAGTATAGCATTGTTCAAAGAATTACTTGCCTACTGTCCTAAATTAGACAAAACCATATTCCTTTTGGGCAGTGAATTAAAAAGCCAATTCTCCATTTCGCCTCTCCTATTACTTTAGCCTTTCCCAAGAACTTTGTAAAACAAAGCAAATGAAAGAAAAGTTAGAGGAAGAATCATCATTCGCAATAAATATCAGAAACTCTACCTCTTACTGATGCCTGGAAAAGCAACTACATCTAACACAGAAAAAGGCAAGGGCTGTCAGCCACTGGGAATGCATTCTGGATACAAAGTGGATCAGCCTCTCCAAAGAGGTAAACACGTGTTCCAACTATTACAGAAAAGCTTTAACTCTGTGCATTAATAAAATGGAAACCACGAGGACTCACTCTGTAAAGAGGATGGCACTGGTCCCTGAAACACGGAGCTAATCTGGCATAGATCTGCAGGCTATAGTAATACGTTGCCAGCTGGAGAGATAAAGCGGAGTGGGACTGCTTTTCAAAGCACTTGTTCGCATCTAACACCTGGGAGGGAAAAGGATAGAATGAACTCAGCTGAAAGGAAATTAACAAGATCATCACAAACCCTTACATTTCTAGTCGTTACTGTAGAATTTTGGTTCAAAGTTTCCATCATATCAACTACATGACTACATGTAGTTCAATATGACTACATTAAAATTTAGAAGACACTAGAAAGGCACATCCCATGCATGTAAAAGCAGATTTAAAATCAACATTTTGGCTAACATTGTAGGATTTATTCTCTGAATACTAATCAGTCTTTTCACCACCCAAGAGGTATCAGAAGGCAATGAAACATACATACATACATATATATAAGTGTACATGTATGTATGCATGTACGTAAGTATATACGTATACAAAATAAACAGTTCTACTGATGAAAATCCCTGATAGAGATTTTTAGTTTCTTCATTTTTAAGTCCTTTTTTCCTGGTAGGGGTAAACTTACCTGTGGTAAGGCAAGGAGATAAGCGAGAGCCAGGGTCATGTCATTTGGTAAAGCATCACTTGCTAGCTGCAAGAGAACTAAATGCAGGAAAAAAATCACATTATTTTACTTGAGGATTCATACGACATTCATAGTTACTAAGTCCCATGTTTTTAGTCCTATATAATTTCAACAGATAATTAGCTTCAGAAGACTCTTTAAGGCCCTTTATGAAAGTCTTATTAGTACCAGTGAAATACAGATCACAAGAAACTATGGTAAATCATAACCTTGCCTTAACTTAGAGGAATTACGCTGTTTGGTACTTAAACATAATGAAATCCTGCTAATGCAGCTGCAAAGTGTAAGTACAGATAGATCAGTGAGGACAGTTTCTTACAGCTTATCTTTTGGTTTTAAAGATCCAGGCCATGCAATAAAATTATGCATATCGATAACAGGGAATGTGGATGATGACCATGTGAGTACTGAAGATCAGACCAACAAAATAGCTCTGTGAGTGCAAATATAGGATAAATTATTTAACTACTACAGTGATGATAATACGGTTTTGTTTCTTCCAAGAACACCCCTCTTCATCACACTCCACAAAAAAAGATTTGATTTGCTTTGATTATAAATCTTAAAATATTCCAACCATTAACAACATTTTCATAATAAAATTTCACATGAGCAACAATCTGTCAATGTCATAGCTTTAATAAGAGAGAGTACATTGCCAAAAAAGTCTGTGTTTACATGCAGTTTGTATTAACAAGGAGGCATTTCATTCATTTAGGTCTTAGGGACAAATACCAGGTAGTCACATGTAATCACAACATAAATCCTTTATTTTTAAAGAACACAGACTCTCATGATCTGCACTAATGAACGACAACAGTTTGTGGATAACCCAAAGGAAATGATATTTGACTTTGCAAATATACTATACAATTTTTTTCCAGAAGATTTACCTTCCTAATTGTGTCTTACTTGGACTAAAATTTAAGTCATTTGTAGAATCTGGCGTAGCTGACAGTCTGGGCAGTGGAGACGGTGGTGGGGTAAGGAGCAACACATAAGTGGGTGAAGTCTGAGAGTGTGACCTAGAATTCAAAATCTCCTGTGGATGATTCATGGAGGAAACAACAGAGCTTTCTCGACTGGGTCTACAGAGAGAATACTGGTTCTCTAAATACTCATTTCCTATGTGTTCTCCAAACTTATGAACCAAATTGGTCCACCAGTCAGCCTCAGGCCTCCCAAGGAACCGTATCATGTTAGAGATGTCTTCTAATCAAAAGCTACTCATTTCAAGGCCCATTTCCAAATTCACATATCAACTTATCAATGAGAACTTTGTCTGAAACAGACATTGCCCTAAGATAAAAATCAGAGTCCCTGCCCTTTGCAAATAAACACACTAAGGCAAGAGGAAGTCTCTGAATAAATAATTTAAAAATACAACGCAAAAGATCCACAAATTTTGGGCAAATAATTATGAGAGCCAAGAAGAGGTATAAGATTGCTAAATGTACCCCAGAAGACTATTAAAACTGAAGAATGAAGGGGTTAAGCTATACATTTGGACACCAGAAGATAAAGCAAGAAAAAGCATATAAGCATGTAAACTTAATCTGCTGAAAAATCTGGACTATTTGAGAAAGATTTACTTACAAGTCTAGAAATTACATACTACATACATACATACACACACACACACACAGGCACACACACACACAAACCAGGGCTGTCATTTTGACTTATGTCTGCCTTATGTATTCTATCACGCAATACCTGCCCAACAGTCCTTCAGGACAGTTATTTTCAAGAAGAAATATCCAATTATTTCATATACTAGTAGTTCTTCCCTGTTCATTTTCTTTCTTATATAGTCTCTTAGAAGGTGACCTACAATTGCAACCTCATCTAGTTTTTTTCCACTCTCACGTTAATTTTCTTCAGATATTGCCCTTCCTTACACACAAAGGAAGGCAACTTCCAAGCAAGCATATCCCAATCCACTCATCAAAATCTGCCCAGCCTCTTCAAAGGAGTCCCTCAGGAGCCTTACTTCAGGTGTGTGGCTGCTGCTCCAGCCATTGGAGGACCTCCTCCTAGAGGAGTGGTGGAGGCCACTCTAAGGCCTACGTGAGAAAATCAGTCCCTTTGCGGACCAGCTGCCAGTCACATCTAATTTTTTTTATCATAACATCAACTCACTCATTCATTTCATTTAATGTGCATTTGGCTGTTTCCAAAACCAAAAGACACTCAAGGGATGAAACTATGCTACCACTGAAGATATTCCAAAGAATATGCTACAGACCCTGAAGGAAATTCCAAAACAAAAACAACCTAACAAAAAACAAAAACAAGAAAAAAGAGCAATGATGACAGTTGGAATAAATGCACATCTTTGAAGGGGAGAATCTTCATCTGAATACATATGTTCCAGTAGGTTTATTTTTTAAATAATTACATTATTTCATAGATTCGGTTCACAAGATGGTCACTAGCATTTCTTGAACATATATAATTGAATATAAAGCTTATAGCAGAAAGGGAAAACAAATGGTTAACTTCCATGAGCTCAAAGCAGCGACAAAAATCACCCCCCGAGAGGAATCCAAAGGAGCATCATCGTTATTTTGACCAAGCAGTGAATCATCCTAAAATGCAAATGTTTGTTCCTAGTGAATAACATATGCATAGACTTTATTTCATCTACACAAATGTATTAATTTTTTTTAAATCCTCTGTATGTTATGTTGCTTTGACATCTTGGGTGTCTTGCTAATCCTGGAGAGACTGCCCCTCCCAGGGCCAGCTAATTCCTACAGATAGCAAACAACCTGCCTGTAAGCAAGCCTCTGATACGCAAAGCACCAATTCAAAGCCAATGGGTCGGGCTTCCCTTAACTACTGGGATACATCCTTTTTTTCCCCGCAATTATTTTACTGAGGTCATAACGGTTTACAGCATTGCATAACTTCAGGTGTACATTATTATTTATGTTTCTTTAAAGACTGCATCATCCTCACCACCAACAGTCCAATTTTTATCCATCACCATATAAATGTGCCCCTTAACTCCTTTCACCACCCCCCTCACCCCGTTCCCCTTTGGTAACCACTAATCTGTTTTCTTTATCCATGTTTTTATCTCGCACATATGAGTGAAATCATATGGTGTTTATCTTTCTCTGTCTGGCTTATTTCGCTTAACGAATTACCCTCAGTGTCCATTCATGTTGTTGCAAATGGGATGATTTTGTCTTTTTTATGGCTGACTAGCATTCCATTGTACATATATACCACATCTTCTTTATCCATTCATCAGTTGATGGGCACTTGGGTTGCTTCCATGTCTTGGCTATTGTAAATAATGCTGCGATGAACACAGGGGTGCATAAGTCTCTTTGAATTGTTGATTCCAAGTTCTTTGGATAAATACCCAGTAGTGGGGAGGATGGATCATATGGTGTTTCTATTTTTAATTTTTTGAGAAGTCTCCATACTGTTTTCCATAGTGGCTGCACCAGTTTGCATTCTCACCAGCAGTGTAGGGGGTTCCTTTTTCTCCACATCCTCTTCAACACTTGTTATTTTTTGTCTTGGTAATTATAGCCATTCTGACAGGTTTAAGGTGATATCTCAATATAGTTTTGATTTGCATTTCCCTAATAATTAGTGATGTTGAACATCTTTTCATGTGCCTGTTGGCCATTTGTATATCTTCTTGGAAAAATATTCATGCATATCCTCTGCCCATTTTTTGATCAGGTTGTTTATTTTTTGTTGAGTTGTGTGAATTCTTTATATACTTTGGAAATTAACCCCTTGTCGGACATATGATTCGCAAATATTTTCTCCCAGTTGTTGGGTTGTCTTTTCATTTTGTTCATGGTCTCCTTTGCCTAGCAGAAGGTCTTTAGTCTGATGTAGTCCCATTTGTTTATTTTTGATTGTTTATTTCCCACGCCTGAGTAGACGTGGAATTGGAAAAGATGCTGCTAAGACTGACGTCAGAGTGCTCTGCCTATATTATCTTGTAGAAGTTCCATGGTTTCAGGTCTTACATTCAAATCTTAATCCATTTTGAGTTAATTTTTGTGTATGGTGTAAGATAATGTCTACTTTTATTCTTTTGCATGTGGCAGTCTAGTTTTCCCAACACCATTTATTGAAGAGACTTTCCTTTCTCCACTGTATGTTCTTGGCTTCTTTGCCAAAGATTAGCTGTCCACGGATGCATCGTTTTATTTCTGGGCTTTCAATTCTGTTCCATTGATCTGTGTATCTGTTTCTGTGCCAGTACCATGCTGCTGTGATTACTATAGCTTTGTAGTATATTTTGAAGTCAGGGATTGTGATGCCTCCAGCTTTGCTCTTTTTTCTCAGGATTGCTTTGGCTATTCAGGGTCTTTTGTTGTTCCAGATGAACTTTAGGATTCTTTGTTCTATTTCTGGGAAGAATGTCATTGGGATTCTGATTGGGATTGCACTGAATCTGTAGATTGCTTTTGGTAATATGGACATTTTAACTATGTTTATTCTTCCAATCCTTGTGTATGGAATATCTTTCCATTTCTTTATGTCATCATCAATTTCTTTCAATAATGCCTTATACTTTTCAGTGCACAGGTCTTCCACCTCCATGGTTAAATTTATTCCTAGATTATTTTATTCTTTTTGTTGCAATTACAAATGGGGTTGTATTCTCGAGTTCTCTTTCTGCTAGTTCTTTATTAGCGTATAGAAATGCAACCGATTTTTGTAAGCTGAATTTGTACCCTGCAACTTTGCTGTAGTTGTTGATTATTTCTAATAGTCCCCTGATGGATTCTTTAGGGTTTTCTATACAAAGGATCATGTCGTCCACAAACAGCGAGAGTTTCACTTCTTCCTCTCCTATTTGGATACCTCTTATTTCTTTTTCTTGCATAATTGCCCTGGGCAAAACCTCCAGTACTACGTAGATAGAAGTAGCAAGAGCAGGCACTCTTGTCTTGTTCCTGTTCTCAGAGGGATGACCCAATTTTTCCCCATTGAGTATGAAGTTGGCTGTGGGTTTGTCAACTATGGCCCTTATTATGTTGAAGTACTTTCCTTCTATACCCATTTTATTGAGAGTTTTTATCATAAATGGATGTTGGATCTTGCCAAATGCTTTCTCTGCATCTATTGAGACAATCATGTGATTTTTATTCCTCATTCGGTTAATATGGTGCATCGCATTGATTGATTTGCGGATGCACAACCATCCCTGCGTGCCTGGTATAAATCCCACTTGATCATGGTGTATGATCCTTTAATGTACTGCTGTATTCAGTTTGCCAATATTTTGTGGAGGATTTTTGCATCTAGGTTCATCAGCAATATTGGCCTGTAATTTTTCTTCTTTGTGCTGTCCTTGCCTGGTTTTGGTATCAGGGTGATGTTGGCCTCATAAAATGAGTTAGGAAGCGTTCCATCTTCTTCATTCTGAGAAATGTATTGGTGGGCAAACATCAGAGTGTACTAACACAAACCTAGATGGTATAGCCTACTCCACACCTAGGCTACATGGTACTAATCTTACAGGATCACCATTGTATCTGCGGTCTGTCATTAACCAAAATGTCTTACGTAGCGCATGACTGCACTCTGAACCACCTCCTCTCTCTGGCTTTTACACTCCAGAAGCAGTATTTCTCTACCTTAATCACCCCAGGGCCAATTACTGGACCACCAGAGAACACTCCTATAGCCCAAAGTCCACCAAAGTTACCCAAACTATTCATCATATGCTTGTTCAAGATTGCCTACTCCTTCCCACAAAAACCACAACAAAGGCTTTTGCTCATGCTTTTGAACAACAACTAAAACAACATCTGTAAATATACAATGAATCTCTGCCCTACAAAATCAGACAGGATAATACAGAGGGAAGGAAACCATCTTCAGAACCAGAAAGTTCTGGGGCCAAAACTCAGATCCACCACTGATTTACTGCATGACTCTGTGTCCTGGAATTCAGAATGTTTTGGACTTTCAGGAAGTTATGCTGTACATATGTCGCATATTACATGATACCCTCAGCATGGTCTGAGAACACCCAACAATCAAAGACATTAACATTTCCACCGCAACACATCTGAATGCTCAGAGTAAATGGCATAAGCAAAGATTATAAATAACCTCATGTCAGTTTAGTTCAGGTTCTGATGCCAAATAAGTTACAAAAAGTCCTTCTGGTTTTCAAAGCATTTTTGATTTTGGATTTGAGCCTTAATTTTCCTCGCATGTAAGTTAGCATTAAATGAGGTAAAGTATGCAAAGTGCGCATCTCTCTAGTATACAGAAAGCACCTAGGAAGTTCCCCTCCCCCCTCTATGAACGACAGGCTTGAGGAAACAAATGATTTTCTTTGATTAGGACACATTTTGATTTCCCCTTAAAAATGATAGATAATAGGTTCTTCCATTAATAACTGCCACAGCGGTAATAGAAGCAATTACTTCTATTTTATATAGATTATAATTATTAATGAATTAACAACTGCATTTAAGCAGGTAATTTCAGTAAAAAGAAAACAGCAGACTTAAACAGTCCCACCTGATGCACTTCTGCCACCATCCTTACTGTTCTTCAGCTTCTGCTCACTGAGCACTCTACAATTATTTGAATTAGTTACTCCTCACAACAACTCTATGGAAGAAGTTATCTATTGTCTTCAGTTTACAAGAGGGGATTTAGAATTACAAAAAGTCCTTCTTTTCTATTTGCCCTGTGCCAGCATATAAACAAATCACTCCAGTCTTAGGAAAAAAAGTTCTTCCCTTGAGAGCTCTCTACTCTAACAAATTCAATAGTCCCCTCCTTGTTTGCATCACTAAACTTCTTAAATGAGTGGTTGTCCCCTACTGCATCCATTACCTTGACACCCATTCTTTCCTCAAGTCCCTAGAAGCTGGCTTCCATGCCTGTGTCCCAACTGATACACCTTCAAAGGTCACCAAATCCATTCGTCTCTTCTCTCAAATTTCTCTGTAGTACTAGGCACTTTGGCTTCAGGGTCACCATGTTCCCCAGCATCTGTTCCTCAAATGATCCCCCTCTGCGTGGGTGTCACCAGATCCTCTTCTCCTCTTTGATTGCTCAGTGTGGGTATTAGTCAGGTTATTTCACCACTATCTGCGTCAAAAAATAAGTTGAATTTGGTAGATGGAGAGGGGGTGGAGAGAAATATTTATATCAAGTATGGTAAAATATTAACTGTAGAATCTAGGTGGAGGGTATATAGGAATTCACTGTAGAATTTTCTCAACTTTTCTGTGCAGTTAAAAATTTTCTTAATAAAACATTAGAGGAAGGAAAGAGAAAAAGCCCTCTCTGATAACCGTGGCAAATGCTCAAGCTGTCAGTTATTTATTTCCCAGAAAGGTACTTCTGGACGAGTTATATATGCCTCGTCTCCAGCACTCAGGCAGCTGAGTTTCTGGCCACACAAAGTCCACGAACTCCCAGTTGCTCCAAGACTAGGAACATGGCCAGGGTGCAGTATGTCACCATCCCACACGTCCCCACGTTGCAAGGAAAGGGATTTTCTCTCTTCCCTGATCCCTAACACAACTGTGTTACTGTGCTACTCACGTTACACACACATGTAACACTCATGTGTTAACTCAGAACATCTTTTTCTCCCACAACTGGATCACAGATCATGAATCTCTACAACCCAAGTGCCCAGCTCAGAGCCACTCCTGACTAACAAGTGAATCGTTAAAGCAAACTGATGGGGAAGGGGGGGACATCAGTCCCCACTCCACCCCTGGGCATATAAACTTCCTTGGCAGCCCTCACTGAGCCTCAAGGATTCTTACAAAGTGGAAATCAAATCCCACATATAGGAAGCTTCTCAGTGTTTGGATCAGCAGACCATCTGAAGCAACATTTGACAAAATTATGTAAGTGAGAATCTGAAGTAGACTGATTCCACTATTCCACTGGTATATGTCATGCTGGCTGCAGACTGAGTCACAGTGATTCCAGATTAACATTCAAGATATATTAAAAAATAAATAAATAAAATAAAAGACCTGCCCTACATTTAGTAGTGTGTATGAATTCAATTTGCAGTGCCTGTTTTCAAACCTTGACTACGATGCATTTTCTAAACAAGTTATACAGCAAAATCAGATTAAATCTATGCCTAAGCCTCCAAGTACTAATTCCGTGCAAAACAAGTGCCTCTGGAAAGCACTCTATGATAAATTTAATTCCAGAACCAAATTCACAGAGGACCATATTATTGATTTGGAAATCATCAGCCATTAAATCATTCATTTAGCTAAATAAATAATGATCAATTTTATTCAGCTAGTCTCCATAAAATGTTTTCATCAACTTTATTAAAAAATTCTGAAAAGTCAGATCACGTTGGGAAGTTTAATTTGTACTATGACCTACTTCTGAACCAAAGTTGGTAGTCACATTTTTACAATTTTTAATTTGAGTCATTTAACCTATATCATTCCTCAATTCTGCTGAGTTTCTGACAAATATTTGATATTATAAAATAGCCAAAAATATCTGTTTCAGATACATTAGCATCATCAAGAGATAGAAGTGTGATAGTATTTATGAAAATACTTAAATTACAAACTCAAACGTAAAGAATGATTATTATTAAAACCAGTTCTACATTTTAAAAACTTCCATGCTTAATACACACAGTAGGTGCTCTCGAATGTTTTTCCCATTCAATTCAAAAATATTTGAGTTTTTAAAAAATACTTTAATGGACATGGATTCTTTCCTTTGGTGGGATATTAAAATCTGAATGTCATGAAAGACAACTTGAAGAGACACAGGGGCAGAAAGAACATCCCTACAGACCTGCTAAAATCTCACCTACACCGCTAAAATAACAGCACACCCGCCCCTGGGAACTCGAGGAGAGTCACCAAGAGCAGAGATCCTCAGTGTCTGTCCCAATGTCTGTTATGTACACACCATGCTGACTCTCATCATTATGAAGAGACACTGATTTTGCACCCAGCATAGAGAAAACCCTCACAGCCCTAGTAATAGTGTTAGAAATAGATAAGGCACTCAGAGTTTGACCCTCAAGTTGAAGAGACTAGACACAGACATAAAAGGTATAGGTGGCCTTGCCAGGACACCAGGTGAGAGGCTCAGGAAGCCAGTGTGTCAGAGTTTGAAGAACAGACATATGATAGTTGGGGAGAATCTAACACCTTCAGTGAAACTTCCACAGGGTCTTAACCATAGTTTCACAAATGAATTGCCTGAGGAACTCTAAAAGATATTTGCTGCATGGGCCCCACTTCAGAGATTCTGAAATAAATGGTCCACAGTGGATCCCAGACTTCAGTATTTCTTAAAAATTCCCTAATGTGTCCCCAGGATGGAGAATGACAGCAGCAGGCCTTGAAAACAAGGGGGAATAATAACTGGATCAACCAAAATGCAAGATGATGGCAAGGAAGTTAATGCAGGCCAAGGACTAGTCTAAGAAAAGGTGCACAAGAGAGGGCCCCATCCTCATCACTGGAGAGCAGCAGGCCAGTGATGGACCACAGAGGCTGTTATGTCCATCTCGTTGATGAGGAAATGGAAGTAAAGAAAACCTGAATAATATTCTTCAGCTTGAACGCCTGTCGCTTTCAGTAGAGGGTTCATTTAAAACGTTTAACTTAGCACATAGGCCTTGCATTTCCTCGCAGCCTACTACTGCCTCATTTCTTCACTGGTTGCCCACATAAACTCCTCTCCAGTTATTAGAATAATTTACGAATCCCTGAAAAGCCATGATGTTTATCACCTTTGCTTCTGTGAATTTTAATGCCTCTTCCTAAAACACGCCCAGTTCTCCCTCTCCCAACCCACCTCCCTCTCAATTCCCCCCCCTCTTTTCATCTACATTACTCTTACTCATCCTTCAAAACCCAGGTCAAATATCATCTGCTCCAGGAACCCTCTTCAAACACCTTTTCACTCAGCTGTCAGACGTTTATAATCCCAACGCCTCTTGTGTGTGCCTGGCACAGTCCTTATCACGCACAAATTTGTCTGTCTCCTCACCTCGACTGTAAGTCCTTTGAAGACAGGGACAGTGTCTCCCTCAACTTTATATTCCAAGTACTAGGACAGTATCTGACACATAGGTAGTTCAAGGACCTACCTTCAATGACTAATGCATACATGGTGAGAAAGGGAACTGGAGGGGGATCCCCTGGCTCCTCATCAAGTATGGTTCCTCTACTCTACACTGCTCCTCAAGAAAACTTCTCTATTTGCTTCACGTTTCAAGATCATTTTGATGCCTCATAGTTTAGTTACCGACTACAGCAAAGATGGTCAAGTACTCTAAGGACCCTATGAAAAGAGGAGGCCTAATAACCCAGAAACCTGTGTCTCACAAGGGCCTGAGGCTTTCTCCAAAAACAGCTCTGGAAAATATCAGAAGCCTTAATAAACTGGGAAATCAGTCTGAGAGGGTCTACTCTAGGCAGAGCTTTTACCATCTTTAGACCTTTACCATGAGTCCACGATTCTGCCTTCGTGTGAGGCATATCTTCTGTATGAGAGGTACTCAATTCACTATATGCAACTTGCAAGCTAACTGATAAATAAAAATATTATATGAATCACTGTTTCCAAACTTCCTGTTTACTACTTCAGTCCATTATTACGCCAATCAACAGGTGATACTTCCACAGCTAACCCAGTATTTTCCTAAGGTCTTTGAGTCTATCTGAACAAACCAACCCAATAATCAATCATAATTTGATCCATGAGTAAATAATTAAAGACAATTTATTCAGAAGCAGGTTTGAGAAACAAATGGGTGAAACAGATGACACCTCTCATTCCTGTGTGTTACACCTTCAGAATTTTACCCTTTACTACGAGTATGGGAATGTCATGTGTGGTGAAATGAAAGAGGAACAAATAATAATTCCATTTTGAGGTGCTTTTATTCTTCAGGATAATTTTCTCTCCTATTCACAAACTCCATCTTGCAAAAATTATACCTTCAACATACTGACAAATTTTGAACAGAAAATATCAAACTAAACAACACCACTGACGTTTTTATTTGTTGATTTGTTTAATGCTCTTCCTACATTTTTTGCCTCACTTCTTGCAGAGACTGGTACAATGGGAGGAGTACTATCCACCTTCAATGATTGAATAAAGCTGAATTTGAATTAAGTTCTACCAATTCTTGGCTACGTAACCCAGAAAAAATGATTTCATGTCCATGAGACATGGTTCTTTATCTGTAAAATAGGACTGATGATAAATACCAGGTGGTTTGTCATGAAGATTAAATAAGATGGTGTATTAATAGCAGTTGACACAGGGCCCGTCTCACAGTAGACAAACTGAATGCTGGCTACAAATAAATGTCTATGGAATTGAAAACAAATAAAGACATTTTTTTAAAAAGAAAAGCAAAGCAAGAAGTAATAAAGAAAAGTTAAAAGAGGAAACAGCAATGCAACTACACTCTTCATATATATTCAGTATAATTTATAAGACATACCAAGAATTTAACAATAGCTTTTTGGAGGAAAAAAGAAACATAAATGTACTCATCGACTGTGAGATACACTCTGGTTTTAGAAGTGATAACAAGTAGAAAAACATGCACCTCAGAAGTGAAGAAAAAGGGTACACTTAATAAACCTCCAGTATTCAAGGGGCCCGCACATTGGATGGAGAAGTGGTATTCACTTTCCCTTTTCCCAACTACATATAAATATTAAATGAAGGAAAAGATTATCCAAAAACAAGTTATCATATCAGGTTTCTGGGAAAATGGCAATTCTATTCTCTGTATACATCTTCCCAAATTTTATTCCACACAGCCATGTGCTGAGGTAAAAGACAGCATCAGCCAGGTTTACTGGCAGTTAGAGGGGGCCAGGAATATGTAAGTGGAAGTTGTTGACAGAAAACTTTTTTCCCTCCCCTTCCTTCCCCCTCCTTTCCTCCTTACTGATGCCTGGGATATAGATAAGATAGCTGGAGCTTCAGCAGCCCTTAAGTCATGAGGTATTCACTAAGGATGGCAGAGCAGAGACAGTGGGAATTGAAAGAAAATAGTCAAGGAAATGACCCTAGAATCTTGAAAAGAAGTAAGGAGGCTAAAGAGAAAAAAGGACAAATGGCAAGGTGCCTTTGGTAAACTTGCATACATTTAATTCTGCTCAAAAAATTCTACATGTAAAGATATGCCACCACACAGAAAATTCTTAAGATCAAGTAGACATCTGCATTCTATGAAGTAAATACTTAAGAGTTCCTAACTAACACATACAAGCAAAAAGAAAGAAATATTTATTGAGTACTTATACTATTCACTATAAGAATTACTTTACATAATTAAAAATTTAAAGATAGAAATTGTATCATATTTATCCTTTTAAATCCTTAATATTAGTAAGTATCTGGAAAACAAAGTATTGAATACATATTTCAAATAAATGATGGTGTCAAGTTAAGCTATTCAAAATTACTGAAAAATTTATTTTTGTTTTTCTTAGCTCTCATTCATTCATACACTTTTAATTATTTTTCTCCTAATATGTTACACCCTGTCAATGGACTAGAACCTTCTTTCATACCTTCTGTTGTTGGAAATACTTCTTCTGCTTCAGTTTTAGTCTCTGCCAGTTTTCCAGTTCTCAGCAATACTTCTGCGAAGCTTTCCACTGGGACATGCTGATAGGTGTCATAGGTTACTTCAGACTAGATAAAAGAAGCAGTTACATCATTGAGTAGGGTGTCTTTTTGTCCATGAAGATATTCTTAGAAAACACAATTATGGGATTTTATATCTTCTGGTGACTTGAATTATAACTTCTCACTTACTAAAGCATATTACTTTATGTGAAACTTTAAATAGATTTTAATCTCATAATATGTGGTAATGTATAAGAAACAAATCACACAAAACCAATGAATAACCTGAGTAAAAACAAAGCCAAAGAAGTACATTTTCAGGAAAATTTTAGTTTTTGTTTATACTAAAATGCCCACAACAACGTGACGATTAAATCTATGTTCTTAGGCACACTGTCCTTACCTCTGCGACAAAGGGATTGGAGATGACAGATTCATAAAAAGGATGACAGCCTTGTTTTTCTAGATCTTCATTGGCTACAGCTCTAATTCGATAAGCACCACCAAATTCTCGCCCCTAAAGAGAACAAAGTGAAGAAGAGTGGATAAAAAGAAAGAGAGCTGAAAAGGCAGCGAGGGAGGGAGGGAGGGAAGAAGGAAGGAAGGAAGAACTCATTTCAGGAGAAACTGATCAATGTGCGTTGTGTGATCTAAAGAGAGAGTCAGAGTGACATAGGCACCCTGCAGAGAATGTAAGAATAATAACCACATTCTAAGAAGCACTCCAACCTCATCCTGCTGCGCCTTTTGATTTTCCTGGGCACTCTGACATGAATGAATCAGAAATGCTGATGCAATCACTGTTATACACATGGTGAGTTTTCTATATTATAGTCAGAATAACCTTCCTAAAACATCATTTTGTATACTGCTCACTGGCTCAAAAAACCTTTAGTACCTGTGAACAATGCAAACAGTCAACAGTATCAAGCCTAAACTAAGCAGAATAACATTTAAGCTTATCAAATGTTAATTAATGTTAAAGACTAACTCGCCGCTCCAACCAAAACAATCTACTTTATGCATCCCACTGGCCTCTACACCTTTCTTCCATTATGAGGGGCCTGTCCATGCTGACTGCCCAGTTAGATTCCACCTCTCCTTCCAGGCCCACCTCAGACCCCACCTGCTGAAACCCTACCAGACAGAAGCAAGATATAACTGTGTCCCTTTCATTATCCCCACCTCCTCCACAACTACAATCCACACAAATGCCTTTAAGACTTGTCATCAGCAATCCTCATTAGTAATACTTTAGTATCTCTAGTATGGTTAATTATGTTGTGCCTTCCTCAGATAGACTGTAAAGCTCCTTATTGGAAGAGCCAAGTAAAAGATATTCACCCATCCCTCCAAAGTTTACTGAGCGCTTACTTTAAGCCAAGCATAGCCCAGGGAAACAATGAAGCTGCTGCTGCAAATGATGATAAAAATTACAACTGATAGTTAATGAAAATTATATACTAGGCACAGTGTTAAATACTTTATCTAAGACATACACCCTCAAAAAGCCCAACATGTGAGACAGAAAAGTAACTGTAATCATGATCCAGTATGATACATGCAATGATAAGAGATGTACAGACTTACCCCAAAGTCAAGCACATAGCACCTCAGTCAATGGTATCTTCATTTACCCAACCGTCTGGGCTATCATCCTTACTTCTCCTCTTTCCTGCATATCCCATACTTAGACCATCAGCAGGTCCACAAAATACATCCCCAAAGCAACCACTTCCCACTTCCTTCGTGGCTACCCTTGTCCAAACCACCACTGTCTTTCACCTGGACTACCGGAATAGAGATCAGTCTTTTTGCTACACTACAGCCAGCTTTCTAGACAGCAGTGAAATGGTCTCTTAAAAGTAAAGGTGGATCACACATTGCATTGCCTAAATTTTCCAACAGCTTTCCATCTTACTCAGAATAAAACCTGTGGTCCCTACCATAGTCCATACGAGGCTTTATATAGTTGACCTCTTCGCCACCTCTCTGATCTCATCTCCTACCATTCTTCCCATTGTTCACTCAGCGCATACTACATTGGCCTCCTTTGTGTTCTACAAAGATGTCAAGCACATTCTCTCAACAAGGGCTTTGCACTTGTTCTACTGGGCTCAATCAGGTTTCTGCTCAGTGATTCCTCTTCTGAGAAACCTACCTTCCCTATCTAAATCAGAACTTCACTCCCTCAGTTATCATGAGGATTCCCTTACCTTGCTTAACTTATCTTCACAGTACTCCTTACCACCTGCCACTACATTATTACATAAATATTTTATTTGTTGGTTTCTTTGTCTCTCCTACTACAATATAGGTTCCAGAGGAGAAGGGAATTAGACAGAAGTGTTTCCTAACTCTATTCCCAGTGATTAGCACAGTATTTGACCCATAGAAAATGCCTGTAAGTATTGGCAGAATGAATGAAGGAATGAGAGAAATAGCCGGTATTTGGGGTGAACTTATAAGAAAGCACGTGCTTCTTTTTCACCTCCATTTTCCAATGTGAGACTAAAGGATCACAGTTTGGGAATTGAAGGCAGTAGGGAAACGATGGGTTAAAACATCACAGAACGCAAACTCAATTGCTCCGCTGCTTGTCCTGACCTCTACTTCCAAAGTGGCTGAAAGAAATCTGTTAAACTGTTCTCTTTACCTACTAAAGACTGAATGTGTCCCCCCACCAAAATCCATATGTTGAAACCCTAAGTCCAATGTGACGGTATTAAGAAGAAGGGCCTTTGGTAGGAGATTAGGTCCTGAGGGCAGAGCCCTCATGAATGGAATCAACTCCCTTATGAAAGAGACTCCGGAGAGCTCCCTCACCCCTCCCATCATGTGAAGACAGTGATAAGATGGTGTCGATGAACCAGGAAGCAGGTTCTCACCAGACACTAAATCTGCCAGCGCTTTGGTCTTCGACTTCCCAGCCTCCAGAACTGAGAGAGATAAATGTCTGTTGCTTAAGCCATCGAATCCATGGTATTTTTGTTATAGCAGCCTAAAAGAACTAAGACAGCCCCCAAGATAGTGCCTAGCACTTTTTCTCAACTACTGGCCTGTAGAAACACAGCACAAGAGAGTAAGCATTGATAAAATTATTTTTCTTTTCATCCCACTAAACTTTAATTCTGACATATAAGCCAGACCATACCTGAATCTATATCAGTGTCTTTTGCAACTACTCTATGGGACTATATTACATTCTATAAAATAAATTACTCATTCTATATCTGATGGGAAGCCTAGATTTCTTAACAACTGAAGAGCAGTGCTAATGAGTTGATAAAAACTACACAACTGATTTTATTTATTTATTTTTTTTTAAAGATTGGCAACTGAGCTAACAACTGTTATCAATCTTTTTTTTTTTTCTGCTTTATCTCCCCAACCCCCACCCTGTACATAGTTGTATATCTAGGTTGCAGTTGTGGGACATGGGACACCACCTCAACGTGGCCTAACGAGCAGTGCCATGTCCGGGCTCAGGATCCGAACCCTGGGCCGCCACAGCGGAGCACGCAAACTTAACTACTAGGCCACGGAGCCGGCCCCCTACACAACTGATTTTAAAAAGAAAGACACTTGCTTACTTGCAGGGGTCGAAGGTAAGTTAAAGACTTCTTCCACCACTGCCCGTCACTGACAGCCTGCAGCACAGCCTTGGTGGTCGTCGTGGTGTTGGAAAGCACTTTCATGGTGGCAGCTGTGGTCCAGTGCAATAGGTCAGCTGAGTTGCTGCCTGGAACGCTTACTTCATCCTGTGTTAAAAAACAAAATGGCAAGTGCAAAAATGTGCATTGTCACAAGAACAGAGAGCGACAATGGGACTACTGAAAACTATTAGACATGAAGATAGATAAAAAATCCATCTTTGCGAGTAACAAAAAAATGTGAAACAAAGCACTCTTGGCATACTGTATCTCCTTGAACCATTTACAAAAGAAAATTTGGTAAAGGAAAAAACATCACAGTACATTAGTCAAATAGTCCCTTTCAGAAACATTTATAAAGCCAATAATGGGTTCTTTATTGTTTTATCAATCTAATATCCTACCCATGAAATACTCATGTTCATTTCTTTGACAAGACAGAGTATTTATTATTTAGATTAATTAAGAAATAAATTATCCATTTGAACAATGCTACTGCTACCCAGACAGAGGCAGAGATTCAGATGATACACCTTTAAATGCTGAAAGCCATTTTGTTTCATCTAAACAAGTGAATGATTAACAGTGTTTAAAAGGTTTATAACATGGAAGCTCCTGCCAATCCTGAAGCAATCAGCCAAAACTCTAACTTTCCATTTACCAACCTGAGAGAGTCCATGTGGAGGAAAAACACCAATACATTAGCATTCTTTTAAATAAAAATGACAGCGACCACATCTGCTTTTGATCAAAGAAAAATATTATTTGTTCTACAAAAATAAAGTTCTTGGTTTAGTGTCTATCTACTTCTACTTATTTTTTCTAAAGTATCCCAGTTAAATGAAAGAAAAATTAAGGCCTAGTCTTCCGATTTCAATAGCTCTCTTGCCACTCATAGAAGGATAGCTTATTTAGGCTATTTAGGTCTACAGCACATCATTCACTAATAAGTTATTCAAGAAAGAAAAAAGGACAAATCATGTACTCACTCAGTGATTACCAAGACATCATCACACAACAAATACTTAAAGGCACTGTTTTAGACCAACCTGATAGTTGCCGTACATGGTAGGTAGAATTACGAGCCCTCAAAGATGCCCACATCCTAATCCCTGGAACCTGAAAATATGTTACATTACATGGCAAAGGGGCTTTGCAGGAGTGATTAAGGACACAGAGCTTGAGGTGAGGAGATTATCTTGAATTATCCGAGTGAGACTAACCTAATCACGTGAGCCTTTAAAGCAGAGACTCTTTCCCAGCCAGGGTCAGAGAAAGAGGGTCAGGGAGACGCAACAGGGGAAGAAGCCGGAGAGATCTGAGGCCTGAGGGGACTCAACCCATCGCTGCTGGCTTTGAGGATGGAGGAAGGAGACCACAAGTCAAAGAATGCAGGAAGCATCTAGAAGCTGAGAACAGCCTTCAGGTGACAGGCAGCAAGGCAATGGGGACTCCAGTCCTACCACCACAAGGAATTAAATTCCGTCAACAACATGAATGAGCATGGAAACAGACTCTCTTCTAGGACCTCCAAAAAGAACACCGACCTGTCAGCCCCTTGGTTTGGCCATGTGAGGCTCTGAGCAGAGACGCACCCGAGCCTGCCAGATTTCTGTCCTATGGAGATTATAAAATAATCAATTCGCACTGTTTTAAGCTGCTAAATTTGTGGTAATATGTTATAGCAGCAACAGAAAATGAATACTTCATGTTAGGATGCTTGATAATTTCTAGAAAATCATTCTGAATTGTATTCTGACTTCTAAAGGGCAATGTATTTAAGCTATATTAACCAAAGCTTACAACTTGCCCAGTTTGGTGTTGGTTAAGGTTTCTCATAAGATTTTCTAAACTATGCTTTTACATGAAAATAAAAATTTGTGTCCCAACATTAGAAGAAATGATAATCATGTGACACAAAGGAGGTGTTTGCTAACTCTACAGTGGCAATGCTATTGCAATATAAATGTATCAAATCAATATGTTGTACACCTTAAACTTATACAATTAATATGTGAAATAGGTCTCCATTAAAAAAATTGTGTTTCCTATGGGCTTTATGGACATTGAGAAAAGTATAAACTATCAATGCAATATTATGTATTATAACTTAATTATGAAAACAACATAGAAAAAACAGAAGACAGGCTAATTAAAAAAATCATGTTAAACTGCTTGTGTATTTATAAAGGCAACCATGCTAAAAATAATTGTTTGGAGTTTAGGTGCCAATAAAAAACAGCACCTCTCCTGGGTTTCAGATTGTGGCAGATACTGCAGCTTGGTTCACTCAACTCCATTCTGACCCCCTTACAGACTGTCTAGAAGTGGAAAAGCTCAAGACTACATTTCCCAGACTCCCTATAGCTGGCTTTGCACACGTGACCTAGTTTTCTTCAAACAGGTGTAGCCACTGCATGGAATTTGGGAGGCAGAACTATACCAGAGACCATACTTGTGTTATTTCCGTGATTTCTACTGGCAGGCAGTAAACTTAACTTTTTTTCATTCTTTTTTTTTTATAGTCCTAGTTGCTTTTTTGCTGCAGTGGTAATATAAGCCCCAGTGCCCAGACCCCAGTTTCATGGGGTTAAAGGACAGGTATGAAGCACCATTTTGCTGGCTGGTATCTTGGCAGAATCAGCGTGGCATTGGAGCCAAGTGATAAGGAGTAGCTTTCTGATTTTCCAGCTGCGTATGGCAGATTGCAGCTCCCTTAGCAGGCAAGTTCTGCAACACTGTTCTAGTAGTTACTCTTACAAATTAACACCTAAAGCCTGCTCCTCCAGTCCTTTCAATGATTTCGTAAGACCCCAATTCTCCATAAAAAATCTCCTTCTGCTCATAATAGCTAGAATGTTTTCTGTTACCCTACAACTGAAACTTGATTTATTTTTTAAAAATAATAAAGAATGTGAGCAGAAATCAGAAAAATGAGCATTATCATCTTTATTCTGGAGTGAAGAATATGGCTTCAATCTACAGTCACACTGAAGCTGCAATCTTTATGCAAATCTCTATCTTAGAGCAAAGTTTCCAAGGAGGAGCTGAGTCTACAGAGCAGACACATCTAACCAAAATCACCAGATCAGCCCAGTAGTGGGAAACTGAGCGGAACAAACTTCCAGAACTGCCTCAAACCTGTGCTGTCCAACACAGTAGCCACCAGTCATGTGGGGCAACAGCACACTTGAAACATGACTATTCCAAACTGAGATGTGCTGCAAATGTAAAACACACTGGATTTTAAAGGCTTAGTACCAAAACAAATAAATAAAACAGCCCACATGTGTTAACCTCAAGGAACACAGGCTAGAGCAGAATGCACCCTTTCTATTGATAGGCATAACCAAGAGGCCATCTAGGGGCCTTACATTCTCAGTTCTTTCTCTCAATTTCAGCAATCAGGAACGTTATGCACCCTCTCCTCTGTGGGTACAGTTTGATGCATTTTAACACACCCAGGGAACCAGCACTAAGACTAAGAAATATACCATCACCAGAATCCAAGATATCTGTCTTGCGCTCACTTCCAGCCACCACCACTGCCGAGATAAACATTATCCTGACTTCTAGAAGCATAAATTTATTTTGCCTATTTTTATATTTTATATAAATGGAATTATGTTCTCTTTTGTGTATGATTTCTTTTACTCAACATAAATTTATTCATATTCTTGCAAGTAGTTATTGTCTAACTCATTAGTGTAACGCTATTACACTGCTAATGCAAAAGTACTACGTTGTGTGACTATGTCAGAACTTATTTATCCTTTCTTCTATTGATGAGCATTTGGGTACTCTTCAATTTGGAGCTAATACCAATAGAGCTGCTCTGAACATGCTAGTAATTATCTTTTGGTGAACACATGCCTTTCTGGGTATACACCCAGTAGTGGAATTACTAAGACACAGAGTATGCATAGGTCCAGACTTAGTAAACAGTGCCAAACATTTTCTAAAATGGTTATACCAATTTATATTCTAACCAGCAACTACAAGAGTTCTAGTTGCTCCACATCCATGCCAACACATGGTATTACATGTCTTTTTCCTTTTAGCAGTACTAGTGAGTATGTCATGGTACCTCTTTCTCATTTTAATTTGATCTCTCCAGTGACTAATGAAGTTGTGTACCTTTTCATGTATTTGTTGGCCATTTGAGTATCCTCTTTTGTGACGTGTCTGTTCAAATCTTTTTCCCATTCTTCTGTTAGTTAACTGTCTTCCTTATTCATTTGTAGGAGTTCTTCGTATATTCTGGATGCACACCGCTTACTAGATATATAGGTTGTGAAAATTTTCTACTACTCTACAGATTATCTTTTCATTGTCTTAATGGTGTCTTTTGATTAACAGAAGTTCTGAATTTTAAATTAGTCCAAGATATCTGTTTTTTCATTTTATGATTAGTATCTTTTCTATTATATTTAGGAAGTCTTTGCCTACTCCAAGGTCATAAGGATGTTCCATATTTTCCTTGACATGTAATATTTTTGCTGTAAGTAAAATCCTGTTAAGACAGTGTAATACCCCTCTCCAATGCACTCATAGCATTATATGCACACTCTTAATGCACTTGCCAGAATATATTGATATTATGATTTTGTTTGTCTCTTTGTCTTCTCAACTAGACAGGAGCTTTTCAAGGGCAATGACTATATTTATTCATTGCTATATCCTCAGAGCATGTGAAACTCCCTAATGTGTAATTTGTATCTGTAGATATGTGTAAGCAGTCTAGTTTTACTGCACTATTTAAATATTTGAAGATATACTTTCTAAAGCCTAATATGATGTGCCTACAGTAGCTAAATGTTATTCAAATAAGATTTCATGTCACATTTTCCATTCCTGTTCATCTTTAGAATCTTCTTAATTGAGAGGGTGTACTGAATGATTTGAATGTCATCAACTAATCCAAGTATAGAACTAAAAATATAAACATGGTAAGAAATACGGCACTTAAACAGAATACAACTTCAGTCAGAGGAAAATTGAAAGATAGCAAAAAACACAGGCTACAAAACAATTACTTCACTTCATCAAATGAACCTAAACTTTCTTGCTGTTCATATGGATGGGCTAACTCAAGATAACAAATTTAAAACATATGAAACTTAAAAGTTTGTTTCAGGAGATAAATGAAATCCACACGCTCAGAAATGGATGTGATAAAAGGATTTTCTGTAAGACATCCCCCTAATGAGAATTACAAAAGAGAAAGTAAAATAAAAGGCTCATTTGAACCACAGAAGAAGCATTTAATTTGGAGGCAGTCTACCAAGATTATAGTGTAACCAGAGTCATTAAAGAGAAAAATAGTTTTCTTTCAACTATATGTAATAGGGGAAGAAAAAAAAATGGTTAGGCAAAATTTACTCCTGAGATGATTTCTGTTGGCATTTTTTAAATTCATAGATGCACACTGTTAATTAATTTAGAGTATATAACAGCAGAAATAGATTAATCCCCAAAACCAAATCAACAACTCCCAGCATAAAATTTAACATGAAATCTCATTAACGTCAAGTGTGCTTCACAGCTCAAAGGTTAACTTACTAAGCACTAATAATATTTTTCAAATCCTACAAGAGACATCATTACCAAACAGGGTCACAAGAACACAGATAGTTCCACATGTCAAGCTTGGCTTACAGAAAGGATTCTTGTTGATCAACTACTAAAACGAATAATCTGTTTAGGAACTGCTTTCTCTAGTGTCTGATAATATAAACGTTAATTCCTGGGAAACCTGTTTATCTACTGTAAACTGAGCTGGTGGTACACACAAACTAGGTAAGGATTACAAACGGCTCAAACCGAGCTCAACCACTATCCTTTCTCCTCCAACAATCTTTAGGTAATCCAAAGTACTTCCCTGCACCTGACCCTTATTGATAGCCAATTTCATCCTGAACTCAAAATATTAAGAATGCAATCTTTATTACCAGTGATGCCACATTTAGAAGTATCCGTGACAAGAAGCAGTACAAAAATACCCCATGGAATAAACCACTCTAAAGTCTGACTCTACTTCATTCAGTTCATCTGCTAATTAACAGGCCAGGCTACAATTTAGACGCTCTTACCTTTGGGAGTCATGGACCTCTATACATTTCTGATGAAAGCTATAAGTCCTTTCCTCAGAAAAGTGAAGGCACATGCATGTATACACACATGAACAGACAAAGTCATAAACAGACACACAGAGACACCAAATATGCCACACTATTTCAGGAGTTTTAGGGACTAACCCCTTCTTGGCTCTCCTACCAATCCAGGACCCAGATTAAGAGATCTATAGTTATGAAAAACAGAGACATATGCAGTACATTTTTATTTTCTTTTTCCACGTCCAATTGTTTAATCAGCACTTACACAAAGTTATGGAGAATAAATCATAAGTAAACAGGAAACTATCTATCCCGGAAGCCCATTTCTACCATTTTATCCCAGAGCAATACTAGCATGAGCATGCAAAGATGTGTACATGTGTACATGTGAACTGCTCAGTGCCGTTCAACCTAAAATAGAGGAAAACTTGGCACAATTTAAATGTCTAAAAACAAAGGAAAGATAAATAAACCATGGTACATGCTTCCAATGACCACCACCCATCACCACATATATGGTGTCTATGTAACAACAGGGGCAGACATCCATGACACAGAACGTTACATGAATAAAGCAAGCTTCAAAATAATATATGCAGTATGAATTCATTTTAGCTTAAAAACAAAATAATAATCCTCCAGGAGACAAAGGAGAGCTGTACAGAAAATCTGTCTACACTTAGAAAAACTGTGGAAGGATATACGTAAAGGTCAAAATGTTCACCTCTGAGCAAGGGGATTCATGGAATGAGTGGAGAGAAAGAACTGAGAGGGAAGAAAGAGAACTTATATATTAACGTATTATTGATACAATTATTTTTATATCTGAAAAAGGCAGAAAGGCCAAAGTTAAGAATAAATATCCATGTATCTTATATCAAAAGTTAACAAACAGTACCATTTTATCATAAACATTTCACATTTTGGGGCTGGCCCGTTGGCATAGTGGTTGGGTTTGCATGCTCCGCTTCAGCGGCCTGGGGTTTGCTGATTTGGATCCCAGGCGAGGACCGAGCACTGCTCGTCAAGCCATGCTGTGGCAGCATCCTATATAAAGTAGAGTAAGACTGGCACAGATGTTAGCTCTGTGACAATCTTCCTCAAGCAAAAAGCAGAAGAATGGCAACAGATGTTAGCTCAGGGCCAATCTTCCCCACAAAAAATAAATAAATAAAATAAATGTTTCGTATCTCCTTTTTTTTTACTTCCAAGAAATAAAGTATGCCAGATAATGTTGATTATCTGAACTCCTATCTGCCCTCAAATGGATTGTTAAAATAAAAGTCTGCACTATTTTTGTAATTAAAGAAAATACTATAAATTCCAGTCAAGATGAAGCTATGAATTCATCTTTCAAAATGCTCACTGTGCTCCAAAATACTGAGAATAATAGAAAAAAGAGTCAAAGACACTCAAGGTCAATAAAGTTCAATATTTTTGGGCTCAAAAGTCAGATGCTGGCAATGGCTGCCAGATGCTCCCTTCCAGAGAACCGTGAATCCAAAGGATCCCCTGTAAGAAGGAAACATTGGCCAGGCTTACTGCCTGGGGCTACGTATTTTTATAAAGCTGTAGGCCTAGGGAGGCAGAGAACAAAGACAGGGCCCAAAGGAATTGGGCCAAATCCCTCACTGGTTCCATGTGTGTATTTCTCACATCCTCAACATTATCAGTGGGAAGGAGTCCCACGTGAAAAGTTACTATAGGATGTGGTTTTGGACTGAAGCACCACGGGGTTAGATGGAGGCAAACCACAAAACTACAGAATCCTTAGATAGGGGCTGGGGAAATAAAAATTAAACCGAATGAAATGGCTTGAACGAAAATCCCAAAAGACGTTACCAAAAGCAATAATTGTAAGAAAAATCCACTTCAGGTGAAATTATTTCATTTAAAACTTCAAAATATTAAGTTGTCTTTCTGCATACTAAATATGAGATTTAAAATCCTTTACAAAAGAACAAGCTATCACATAAAAGAAAACAAAACAAATATGATCCTATTGAGTTAATTTTGGGTATGAGGTAAAGCTCTAAATTCTTCTGTTTGAATGAGGATATTCCTCAAGCCTATACTTACCTCGTACAAAAAGTAGCTGCTTCTTATTACTTATTTATCAATAAATATATAAACAAAACTCTTAGAAAAAAGCATAGGAGTGAATCTTCACAACCTTGAGTCAGGCACAGATATCTGAGATACAACACCAAAAGCATAAGCAATAAAAGAAAATATTAGTGAACTGGACTTCAGCAACATTAAAAACTTTTGAACTTCAAAAGCCACCATGAAGAAAGTAAAAAGTCAAGTCACACACTGAGAGAAAAACATTTTCAAATCAGACATCTGATAAAGGACTTGTATTCAGAGGTTAAAAAAAAAAAACTCTTGGGGGCCGGCCCGGTGGCGCAGCGGTTAAGTTCGCACATTCCGCTTCTCGGCGGCCCGGGGTTCGCTGGTTCGGATCCCGGGTGCGGACATGGCACTGCTTGGCAGCCATGCTGTGGTAGGCGTCCCACGTAGAAACTAGAGGAAGATGGGCACGGATGTTAGCTCAGAGCCAGGCTTCCTCAGCAAAAAGAGGAGGACTGGCAGTAGTTAGCTGAGGGCTAATCTTCCTCCAAAAAAACAAACAAACAAACAAACAAAAAAACTCTTACAGCTCAATAAGAAGACGACAAATAACACAGTTAAAAAATGAGTAAAGTATTTGTAGCCATTTCACCAAAGAAACTACAGAAATGACCAATAAGCACATGAAAAGATGCTTATTATTAGTTATTTGGAAATGCATACCAAAACAATAATGAGACACCACACACATCCATAAGAATGGCTTTAATCAAAAAGCCAGTCAATAACAAGTATTAGCAAGCAGGTGAAGAAAATGGAACCTTAAACCTTCCTGGTGGGAAAGTAAAATGGTGCAGCCACTTTGGAAAACAATTTGGCAGTTTCTTCAAACACACACACATACGCCATACAATGCAGCAGTTCCATTCCTTTGTACCTACACGAGAAATCAAAACATATTTCCATACAAAGACTTGTACACCAATGTTCATAGCAACGTTATTCATGATAGATAAAAAGTAGAAACAACCCAAATGTCCATCAACTGGTGAACAGAAAAAGAAAGGGTTATTCACGATATTGAAATACAATTGCCATTTTGCTCACTTTTATCTCAATATTTCTAAATGATCCTTTTATAAATTCGAAAAAGCTTTACGTTTAGCCCATGGCCAAGTTCTAAACATTAATTAGTCCAGTTGTATAAATCTGTAGCCCCTTAAAATGTTTATAACAAGATTTCCCACAGAGAAAATGATTTTTTAATGGGAACCTTGTATATAATCCATTTCCAACTCTAATTAGATTCATCTGGGGAAAACACCATCGGCTAAGTGATATAACTAATACTAGCTAAACAAAATGTTAATATACTCTAAGTGGTGGAATACTGTTATATCTAAAAACCATAATAAGTAACATTAATAAGAAACTGGAAAACTTTAATTTCGGTAGTTATTCACAAATTACGCATTTTGTTCTATTTATAAACAAGTATCTTGTTCACAGGGACAACAGCCAATATCGTCAAACTTGTAGGCTCCACTTGTACTAATGCAAATGCTACTGCACAGCAATTACATCTTTACTTTGCTTGGAAATATAAATAAAAATCATTATTTTCACAACTGAGTAATGAAAGTCTTGAGCATTAAGCAGATTACACATACAGTCAGCTCTCATTTATGAGTTATAATTTAACGTGGTTATTATATCTACTGTTAATGTGTAACACACGGCATCTCACAGCTAAGCACTATATTTTAGTCTAATAATAGTAGCTATAGCATTCTGAAATGTGCTTCGTGAATCAAGGCCGTAATGCGCTCGCTGAGGGTCTGGATTAGCACTTCATGAGATCTAGATCTATTACAACTTGCTGAAAGAGGACAAAGGAAGACAGGGAAGCTTTTAAGGAGCTTAAAAAAAAAAGGGAGAAAAAAAGACAATCATTTTGGAAGAATTCCTTTTCCTCGCTAAGTGGAACATGTAAAGGACTGCTGGTGGCTTCCATTTACTAAAGAGACTCTAATGGAGCAATATACGCCCACTGTGGTAACACAGCATGTCCTACTCCACAGAAGCCACCAAGGGGCCAGGTCGACACTTCCTAACTCATTATAGAAACAGAAAATAGGAAACCCGAAAGTCACAGAAGGCTTTTCATGGATTTTTATAAAGAAGGATGGGGATTCGGAATAAGCTTATGGAGCTGAACTCAGCAGACACACTCTGTAATTTTATACTGAACAAAGAAATGATACACCCTTACACTGGCCAACACGTAACAGGACCTCAATAGCCACTACAGCACACACATATGATTTAAACGGAAATGCCTTGTATTTTTAGGCTAAAATTTACTTTCTAATTCATTTTTACCACAGACTAATCTTTATGCAGTGAGAGTTTCCCACTGAGATTTATCAAACATTTACAAGGCATTCACTATGTGACAAGCCCTCTATTGAGGGAGTACAAAGATAAACGACATACTTCCAGTTACCACACATTGCCACACCACACCACACGAGTGCTGACACAATGATGTGACAACACTCGGGAGACAGAGGAGGAGGAGCAATGAGGACTCAAGGAAAACCTGGCAAAGAAAATGATACTAGATAGGATCAAGGGGTAAGAAAGATAACCCGGGCACAAGACAAGAAGGGCAGCATAGGCAGAAAGAAAACTCTAACTAAATAACACCAGAGGGGTGAAAGAGCCTACTCAGAGACCGGTGCTAAGTTCAGCGTGACTGGAACACAGCACATGTTTGGAAGGCATGAAAAGAAATGAGGCTGGAGAGACAGACAGAGTGAGAGATGCAGCTGGATAAGTTGGGAAGGATCAGAGGCTCAAAATATACAAAACTTGAATAAAGAAGATCTCATGAAAAGCAGGTCTTTATTTAACTGGACCTTGAAAGATGGTAAAATTTGCCAACTCTTCCTAAGACTATACAGAACATTTAGTAACCACTGGCCAGTATAAGAATTCTGAATCCCATGGAGAAAACACCACCGAATTTAACTTGCTTTCACATCCAGTGAGGGAAAATCAAATAACAACTTATCAGCACAACTACAAGTCAAAACCAGCCAAAGGACAAAACGTATCCACGCCACTCCAGGCCCCTGGGAAATGCTGTGGATTCCACGCAGAGGGAGTGCAACAAGAAGGCCCACTGTCTGCGGTGCTGATGGCAGAACACAATCCTCCATGAGTATCTGATCTCCCAGAACTGTTACGCCCAATCTGGAAGCCAGTAGCGTCATGTGGCTATTAAAATTTTAACTTAATTAAAATTAAACAAAACTTAAAATTTCACTCCTTAGTTGTACTACCCAGATTTCAAGTACTCAATGGCTAGATGTGATTAGTGGCTACCATACTGGTCAGTGGAGCTAGAGAACACTTCCCTCACCAGAAAATCCTATTGGTCAGTGCTGTCCTGGAGTCACCATTGCAGGAGGGATGGAGAAAACTCCTTAAGGGCGAAAAGTCACATTACAAACTTCTTTGAGACTCTCAGATCACTTAGCACTGAACTGGGAATACATGCGTATACTCAATATGCTTGTCAAATTGAATTTTTATGTAAAAGAAAGAGTTATGGAAATGGAGTAGTTGTACATACTCCACTATAGGCAAAAGCTAAATAATCTTTGCTCTAGTTTCATCAAGAGATTCCACAACAAATGCCTTGTATCAGAACTGTAAAAGTAACTATATAGTGCGCAACTACAGATGAGTTTGGTAAGATGGATACAGCCAATTTAAAAGCAAAAAAACAAAAAAAAAAGATTAGGTGTAGCTCGTTTATCACAACAGACGTCTTCCAAAATAGTTACTAGAAAAATGAATGACATCTTACACTTTGAAAGTGAAGCTTATTATTTAAAGGAATCCTGTGGAAATCAATCTATAAAGAGGATTATCCTCTCTTAATGTATCTAGTTAGACTATCAGAAATAGCTACTTTCTTCGACCTAAAAAAATATCAATTCTATCTTGCTAGAAATAGTCGTGAAAAGTTACATTCCATGTAGTAAAAACACTGACCAACAGAAGAAAGGTGTCAGTGGGTATATACTTTCTCGTTTCTCTTCCAGGAGGAATCATAGTACCTCAAAACAGAGGATCTCTCCTGAGGTATTTCCATCTTCATTAGTAATCAGAAAGATGCAAATCAAAATCACAATTAGTTATCATTAAACACTTAAGAGAACAGGTAAAATTTAGAAAACTATCACTGCCAAGGTGCTGGCCTGGAGTAAATGGCAATCCCAAACACTGCTGTTGAGAGAGCAATTGGTTAAACCTCTTGGGAAGATCATTTGAGCCTATCAACAGAGGTTGAAGGTACACATAACTGATAACGTACACTTCCAGAGCTAGGTGGGTAGACACCCGAAAGAAAAGTTTGCACATGTGCGCCAGAGACATCTGCAAAATGATGACATTGCATTGTTTTTAGTAGCCAAAATTGAAAACAAACCAATGTCAATCAATATTAGAATGGATAAATAGTAAGATATGTGTATCGCAATTAATTTCTAGACAGCAATAACAATGAATAAACTACAACACATATAATAGCATGGATGAATCTCACAAACATAATATTGAGTGTAACTATTTCTATAAATCACAAAAATAGGTAAAATTAAACTATCACATTGGGAGGGGCATGATAGGTTTTAAAATTATTTAAAACAAGAACAAACAACACAAGCATCTAGTTATTAGCATTAGTCAGGATCTCTGTAAGGAGAGAGAAGAGTTAGAAATTAAATTGGGAGAGAGTGTGGGCTGACTTGTGGAAGGCTGGTCACGTACAATTTTTTATCCATGTGGTGGTTTCATGGGTGATTTTTCTTTTGTGTATTTTCTATAGGAATGTTATATTTTACACACAAAAGAAACTTAGAAGAAAATGTCTCTACACACACACACACACACACACACACACACACAACCCCTCTCGTACTCAAGGTTAGGCGACTCCATTTCATTCCACTCACAACCACCTTTCAAACTCCTCCCTCCCTCTCCTCCTAACTTACCTCTTGTGGCGCTTTACTAGTCAATAGTGAAGCACTGACACCCTCCCCTTCTTCTGGATGGATTTGGAAATTCACTTTTTGATAAAGAATCTGAAAAAAAAGAACATATTATAAAGGAATTGTGTTCTTAAATTTGCCTCTCCTCACAATCTAGGCTTGAAATTTAAAAAGTACTCTTTTGAGGAAAAAATTGCTATGAATATTTCTTAGTAACAAGCTTACTTCAGGACTTCATGAACAGTTTCACAAGGACACAACAGTTTCAGAAGAGGGAATCAACTGTGAAAAACTTCATATACAACGTAATGAATGACTATGAGATGAAAATATGAATTTCAAAAGCTCTTCATACATTTAAGTGTTTGCAACAAGAGTAGATCTATCCTGTGAATTTTATGAAATTTAGCATTCCCTAACCAAAGCCCACTCCCCTGCCATTTCCAAAGGACACTAAAGGGATAATGCCACCAATGGTTTTAACTCATACGGTTTCAAATATATTTCACATGACCACTCTTTGTATGTTTTATTCTTGACAATGCTGACTTTCCCCATTATGTTCAATAATTTATGTTCTAATATTACTTTCTGTTTTTCTCACACCTGCTTTGTACCCTTTCCTCCTGTCATAAAGCCAACAACACTGTTTCATATCCTAATATCTTCAAGTCCCTTTTCACAGGAGTGACAAGCTATTTTCCTTCCATAAAATAAAATTCTCAGAAAATCTTAAAAAATGACCACAAATCTCAGACCCACACACCCAACAAAATATACTTCATACAATTCAGGATTTACTTTATTGGGAGCACTTACCTCTGTCTGCAGAGAGCTGCTAGCTGCCAAAAGAAGTTCGATGCTGCTAGGAGGGCAATGTGTCAAAGCAAAAGCCATGAGTTCTTGACGAATGGCCAAGTCGTGATACCCTTCTGATTGTCCTAACTGGCTACAAACATCCCAACTTTTTGAATAACCTGCAAAATTGGCAAGAAAAAACAAACTGAGTTTCACAAGAAGAAATATCTTCCACCTAAGATGAGAAATGCAGTGGCTTTCTGCTTAGGTCTTGTGTTACCAAAGCAGAATTGGTCATCAGTGATGCATATTACTATGTAAGTGAAATACACAAGTATCTAAAGTAGAAAAGAGAGATCAGGTGGGTTTATTATGCAGAAAGTTCAGCACTACTCCAGACAAGTTCATCTGATAAACTCTCTTAAATTTTAGATTACTTGACAATGAGTACAAATAATCTACTGAGCTTTGATTTCAGTAAAAAGCTAGATATCTGAATTCAGAAGACTGAGGGCATGGCCCAACCATGCTATTTAGCACTTGTGTGAGCTTGAGAAAGTTCCAAGTACCTCACTTCCTTTACTGCTCAAAGAGACAATAACAATAATGCCGTCCTTGTTGGGTTATGGGAGGATTAAACAACCTATATTTTAAAACAACCTGTACTTAAAAGCACTTTATAAACTGCAAAGTGCTAGAAAAAGAAATTATTATAGACAGCTATACAGAATCATTCACTTTATAGATGGAGAGACCCAAGGATAGTGCTAAAAATACAGGCAGCCCCCGACTCCCAGTGGAGAATCTTTTTCCTATACAAGGTTATACTCTGAATTCTTAAAATATACTTCTATTCATATTTGAAGAAGTTCTTGCTGGAAAGTAGGTCCTTTTTCCTAAGTACAAAGGCCTCAGCCCAGAATAATTTCTCTACATACATAAAGTTAAAATTAACTCAGGTACCATCCTTACAGGAATAAAATTATTACAAAGCTTTCTAAATAAATGATTTTAGATTAATACAACCATGATTTTCCAGAATACCATAATTATTCTGAATTTAATGCTGCAAAACCACTAGGTTAATACTACAGAACACAGCTCTTTTTCTAATTTTCTAATGCTGAGGTTATGAAGCATTGAGTTTTTTCCGAGAGTTTCAAATATTTTCACTGATGTATTGACAAAGACTCTCTCCTTGACCAAAGTTTAGTCAGGCTCCTCTGAGCCCTCTTCACAAGTAGGCCCACTCCTCGGGCCAGGCCTTGGCGAGCCTGGACAGCCCAGGTTTAGCAAGATGCTGCTAAGTCAGTTTAGAGAGAATCTCCCACCTTTGATAACTGATCGCCCTTGATATGTGACCACCCTGGCCCGCCTTCAGCAAGAATCCTCCTTCACTCGATGCCTCATCACAGTCATTTTTCCTCCACTGACCCCTCACTCCACTCCTCAGCTGTAAATCCCCAGCCGTCTTTCCTGTACTCGGAGTTGAGCCTGATCTCCCCCCACTGCAGCAGTCCTGAATAAAGCCTTCCGTACTGTTTTTACCAAGTATCAGGATAATTTTTCTTTCACAGTGTACACAGGGAAAGCACATACATCATAAGTGCGCAGCTCCGTGAGTCACCATGAGGTGAAGCACTGCATTTTTAACCACTCGCCATGAAGGCACAGAAAGTGGGTAAAAAGCTGTGCTTGGGCTTTCATATGTTCAGGCACAGCTATAAAACGTGGATCATTTAGGACGGAGCCTAAGATAAGACGACATCACTTCCTACCCCACTGAGGAATGTGTGCTTTAATGGAGAAATTATTCATAATAAAATCTGCTTATCCTCCAGAGACCTGAATTAGAACTTCAATATGGACAATTTTAGGGTTGCGAACTATCTCCGAATTTCTCAATATTAGTTTGAAAAGTACTATGTTATCTTTAAAAATAAAATAAAGAATGTAAATATTGACTATATAGTCACAAATTATAGATACTTGAAAAATTTACATCTTCTTTTATATAACAAACACATAAAAAGGCACTAAAATACTTTACATCAAAACTGTTATTAAAATTATGAGCATGTTTTTAATAGCAAATGGAAAGCAATCAAAATCTCAGATAAAATATAACCTCTGAGCCCATTAAAGTATTTATTTTACTATATAACCACATGGCATACATGCTTATCAGTGCTCACGTAATGTTTCTCAAGCCTCACAAACACAATGTGACTGGTTTACCAATCAGGCCAACTGATTTCCAGACCTTTTCCACTATTCATCATGTAAAGAGGACATGAGCAAAGTACTAAGTAGTTTGTCTGCTTCACCTGTGGCCATCAGCTCCTGGCAATGCACATTGGCTGCCTTGTAGTCATGGAAACGAAGTGCTTGCTCTACTAGAAGGATAAGAACCTGTCCACGCCTTTCTTCTGGGTCTTCATCTGTAAACACACGCAAACAACTTAATAATTTTGACAGCACCAATTGATAAAAGAGCTCATTAACACTGTCTTTCAAATTAATTGAAAAATTCAAAAACAGAGATTAGACTGATTTTAAAAGATTATAGGACAAAAGGTCACAGCAACTTTGACCTTCCAATCTACTTATTAAATCATGGAATTAGCTCTCAGTCTCCTAAGTGATCAATGATTAATATCAGCCCCAGATGAACCACTCCAACCTAAGTGGGTAAAGGAAGTTTTCCACCTAAGAGGGACTCTTTAGACTAGTTTTTTGTTTTGTTTTGTTTTTGAGGAAGATTAGCTCTGAGCTAACATCTGCTGCCAATCCTCTTCTTTTTGCTGAGGAAGACTGGCCCTGAGACTAACATCTGTGCTCATCTTCCTCTATTTTATGTGGGACGCCTGCCACAGCACGGCTTGACAAACCATGTGTAGGTCTGCACCCAGGATCTGAACAGGCGAACCCTGGGCCGCCGGAGTGGAATGTGCGCACTGAACTGCTGCTACACCGGGCCGGCTCCACAACAAGGACTCTTTAAACTTTTTTGCTATTTCTTTTGTTATATTTTGCATTAGAATGTTCTAATTATAATTAATACATGACAAATATAAGGGGAAAAAAAACCTTAAATACAACGTAAAATGTATGTAAATTTTATAGTTTCATTGTGATAAAGTTAATTCATGTATCAGGACCCACAAAATGGAGGCCACCCCAGTGGCCCAGCCCAAGTCAGAAATCTAAACCTAACTTAGCCTGCACTTACAGGAAACATGTGTCAAGGAAACCTAGCATACACCAATCACAATCCTCCAACTCAGCTTCAGCTAGCTTACCTGACCCTCGAAAATAGGACTTGCTCACTTCATAAGGAAATCCCTGATCTCCGGGCCAATCACGCTCTGTTTCCCGGCTGTCTCTCCTAATGCTCTATAAAACTCGCTCTCGTCCAAAATCCCTTGGGAACAATGCTCCACTGCTTGTGAGGCTCTGCACTCCCACAATCCATGGATTGGCTTCCCTTGAATAAATGACCTCAAACTCATTACTAAATGGTCTTCATTTTGTCATTTGACAACTGACAGTACTACTCTTTCATTTACCACAGTGACCATCTAGACTCTAAGACATATACCAAATTTCAGCTTACGTTAACAAAAATATCTTAAATTACCTTCCCGAGAATATTCTTAGACGTCAGCTTAGATGTCACTTCCTTCTTTGGCATCTCCACACTTTTTTCACATAAAATACATGGTTTAGGTGCCCCTCCTCTCTTTCTCCGGATACCAATTTATTGGGGTTATCTTTTTAATCAGCCACATCCTCTATCAGAATTTAAGCTCTTGGAGGACAGGCATTGCTTTCTTGTTGAATTCTCAGTACCCAGGACCAAGTCTTACACATAAGAGGGGCTCAAAAAAATGTATCCATGATGAAATGGGCATAGATTCAATTCAGAAAGTAATTTTCAATTATAGGACAAATAATTCAAAGCTATAATACAAATACAATTTTTATATTTAGGCTAAAAAGTAAAAAGTCTTTTACATTTTAATGAAGTAATGAAACGTTAAAACTACTTTCAATATTCCCAGGGAAAAAGAGGAAATATGTACATCTCTGCATTCTTAAGCTATAATATGGTTTGGAAGAAAAAGTAAACATATCACAAAAAGGGCGGAATGAAACTTTTAAAATATGTGCCCATCAATCTTCTTTCCGTGCTTCAAAGGGTTGAATAAAATCCAAGAGAAAAACTGGCCCAAGCTAGTCTAAAAAGATTCTTAAATCAAGAGATGTTATGGCGCTAAGATTCATATTATTATTATTAGAACAACACATTTCATGTTTTAGTAGTACTAACACATAACACTGGAAATAGAACAATATGTAAATGTTCTTCAGTACTAAATGCACATATCACAATTAATATAAAACCTATTTCCTAGATAATATTCTTGACATGTTTGCATTTATTCAGAATATCGACATGAAAAACGAAAGGGCCAGGTGTGATTTTTTCATGTGACAACTTGGCGAGGTTGTGACGGTATGTTGCAGATGTCATTAAAGCCGCTAATCAGCCGATTCTAAGTAAGAGCCCATTGATGACCACGCCCAACGTCAAAAAAGGTGGAAACACGATAAGAGCAAAGGATTCAAAGTAAGAAACTTCTGAACTGAGACATCTTCAATAAACTATTTCTTTATTCCTGTTTCCTCTCATTCAAAAGGAGACTCACATCTCTGGTGTAAGGGATGCAGTAGGAAGTAACTTAGATATGAATAAAAGCATAAAATGAGAGTTACTGTTGTTAACATAAACTTTCATATGAAGATGGGTCAAATACTCATCTTAAAGTCCAAAGTTCAAATATTTAACTGCTTTTAATTCTACAAAGTTCCAATCTAAGCAGTTGGTTAAAAAGAAAAACGCAAGTGAAAAAAAAAAAACACTCTAAAAAGAATGATGTCTAGAAAAATATTACAAACAAAACAAAACAAAACAAAACTCTTAGGAAGAAGTGCCAGGAGTACGAACAGACTAGAAAGCTATTAAAGAAAATGATTCATATGTTTAGTTTCAAGAGACTAAAGTCAAAGGCTTGTGGCATGACAAGCCTTTGAGTACATGAAATATAATTTAAACTATATCCACAAATTCTTTGAAACTCCCTTCTAAAGGTGAAGCTTCATGCCTCTCCCCTTCAGTGGGCATTGGTTAGTCATTTACTTCTAACAAAGAGATTAAGGTGGAAACGATGCTGTGCTACTTCCAAGACTAGGTCATAAAAGGCATTACAGAGTCCTCCTTGCTCTCTTGCGGATCAATGGCACTAGGAGAAACTCTAGGAGTTGCCATGTTGAAAGGACACTCAAGAAGCCTTATGGAGAGGTCCATGTGGCAAGGAACTGAGGGCTCTTACCATCAGCCAGGGAGGAACTGAGGTATTTTCCAACAGCCATGTGAGTAAGCCAGCTCAAAAGCAGATCACCTAGGCCCAGTGAAGCCTTCAGGTATAATGTATAAATATTTCCCTTGATGTTGATAGGGGTTATGCGACTGCTCATTGAATAACACACAATAGAAATGAAACTGCCCAAATTCCAAGGCATTTCCAAATTTCAAATTCCATGAAGTTTTTGCTAGTTTCTCTTGGGACACTGAGTCTGGGAGCCTTCAGCCACCGTGTAAGAAGTCTGAGGCCACCATAAGAAAGACCACAAGGAGAAACCACACAGAGAAGAGATAGAGCCCTAGCTATTCCATCCCCCAGCTATTGGAGTCTTCTCAGCCCAGATGCCAGACATGTGAATAAAGCAGCCTTTGAGTAGAGCCCGTTCCTAGCCACTGTCTGACTGCAATTTCATAAAAGACCCTGAACTACCTCACTAGGCCCAGTGAACCTCCAGAACTGGGACACACAAAAATAAATGACTGTTGTTGTTTTAAGCCACTAAGTTTTTGGGTGGTTTCTAAAGCAGCAAGAGATAACCAAAACAGCCTACAAGTTTTAGATACATGTCACCTGCCTTGTGATCCCTTTCTTAATATCTGACCCCCGCCCCGGCAAAATATTAGCACTGTCTTTCTTCAAGTTCTATAACACCTGTTTACAGAAGCCAGGTACTGCCATCATATCCTCTGTTGCAGCATAATTATTTGCTTCCTCAGTGCTTTAAGATTCTAAATCCCCAGACGGCAGCAGCTGTGTGCAACAGAACTTGGCATCCAAAGTAGCTAACACAGTGATATTACTTCACCTCTCTAGCCTTCTATTTCCTCATCCGTAAAACGTGGCTAACAAGAGGTGGTTGTGCATAGTCAAAGAGTTAATACGTAAAAAGAGTACAGAAGGGTGCTGGCACATGGGAGTCACTGATACATGTTAGCTGTTTTTATTGTGCATGCAGGTGGCCCACAATAAAAATATGCTGAATGAAACGTAGATACTAGTCTTATCTTTTGATGATACTGCGCTGAAGTTGTAATACAGATTCCACTTGGAAGTTTCTGAAATAGAAGTGGCCAAGTTGGGATGGTTCCAAATATTAGAACTAAAATAGCTGCAATAAAGGAAAAGAGGTCTAAACACTACATGTTCTACATAAATGCGCTCTGTATGACTGAAAAAGAAATGTTCACCCCATTAAAAATTAATATTGTTTGCCAGGATCACTGATATTCCTATTTCTATGTCAACACGTCACAAGGACAAAAATGGCAATCAATCCTAGTAGGTGCATGGAAAATGCAGATGGCATCCCTGACTGCTTCATTAGTTTCTCTGGACTAGATCCTCATGAAATTCTTCCCTGATGGTCAGAGTGCTTCAAAGTTTACAAAGTGCTTTTATATGCATTAACTCATTTGGGTCTCTGATAACTTGGTAGGTGAAACAAGGGAGTATCATTCCTAGTCTCCAGATTCAGAAACTGGAGCTCAAGTCATTGAGCAAATGGATAGAACTGAACCCATACATACACAGAAGACTGAACCAGTCTCCTGACCCCACACCCAGTTTCTCCCCAGTCATCCAAGATGCCTCACGATGCATGAACGACCCCAATCACAGGGTCAGCACTTTTCCAAGGCCGATGCAAGTTCAAAGGTAACAATGCTAATGCTATGCTTTCAGACTAGAAAAGGACAACTAATACACTAAAATTTACTAAAACTATACACTGTAAGAACAAAAGTCAGATAATTAAGATTTTAAAACATCAATAAATGTGTCCACTAAGTATACTAAATATATACATATTTTTAAAGCTCAAACAACACAAATCCCCTTTACTTTTGAGCCCATAATATGTGGCTTAGACAAGCACAACTTCAAACCACTGCTTATGAAGTAAAATGGCCAACAACTGTTCTTGTGGAGATCAGCGTAAGTCAAAAATACTAAAGAAAAGTATTAAAAGACTCCGGTAGGGGCCCGCCCGGTGGCCGAGTGGTTAAGTTGGCGTGCTCCGCTTCGGCAGCCCAGGGTTTCGCCAGTTCGGATCCTGGGCACAGACCTAGCACTGCTCATCAAGCCATGCTGAGGCAGCATCCCACATGCCACAACTAGAAAGAGCCACAACTAGAAAATATATACAACTACGTACTAGGGGGCTTTGGGGAGAAGAAGGAAAAATTTAAAAATCTTTAAAAAAAAACTGTGAGAAAAAAAAAGACTCTGGTGAGTAGAGCAGTGTGGTTAAAGAAACATGAAATGTAGAGGCCGAAAGACCTTCCCTGAAAGCCACAGTCTGCTGTTTAACCCTGCTGCACAAGATACTTAACTTCTCCTATCCTCAATTTCCCTCGTAAAGTGGGAAGAATACATCATCATCACTATTTAATAGAAGATGAAATGAGATAATATGCGTGAAAATCCCACCAAATAGTAAATGCACAAATTTTTCTAAAAAATTGTTCAGGTTCAAAAGTATTACATCAAATTTGGACATTGAAGGTGGACTGGCAGGGCTGGCTTGTTCTATATTTAAGCTTTCTGGTTATAAGAGCCCAAAAGCAGCTCTTCTAATACCTGTAAGCACATATTCTGAGGTTCACCTAGAATAATTGAGATTAACACAGAAACCTTACTCCGCAGCTTAGCATTCAAAACTCACCTGCTATTCTCAGCAACTCAGCAAGGCCCAGAAGCTTGGCGGATTGTTTGTAGCATGTGGGGGACTGGCAAATACACTCCTTGATGAGGCCGATCCGATCAGAGCACAATCGCACTACAAAAGAAAGACATACTAAAGACACGTAACCACAAAAGACTGTCAGATCTTCCTAATTTAAGGCAACCAAACAAAATGAAAACTGTGTTAGTCCTCAGGTCAATAAGAACTAAGACAAAATTTTTTAAAAAATTTTTTTTTAAAAATTAAAATTATTGTTGCTACTGAAAAATGCATAACATGGATCTCTTCTTTGTCACCAAACTTCTGAAACAGCAAATGAACTGGCATTCCAAAGCTAGGAAAAAGTGTCACCTTTTCAAGTACCACGTCAGGACTTAGGGAAATTTTAAAGACGATAATATTTCTCCTTGAAAACTTCACAACCTTCTTGTTACACTAGTTCCCCTCAGCTCCCCAAAATCCGTTCCACGTTCCAAATATCCATTTTGTATCTCCACCACGTCACCCCAGTTTGGAGGGGAGGAGCCCCCAAAGTGCTTACTGTTCTAATTTATTAACCTTTCTCCAAAAACAACAGATCCAATCCTCTCACTTAAGCTAGATGTTAGGAAAATAAAACATGTCTGATCATACCAATTCATCCTATGAGGTAATTAAGAACACTTAAAATAAGGGGAGAAAAAAGCCCTTTATTTAAAGACCATATGAACATGCTAGAAAGAAATGGTATCTATTTAGGGTAGAGACATCAACACTTAAGAAGCAGGTACTACCCTGGAGGCTGGGCCCCAATAAATACAACAATAACTACTATAACGACAGCAGCGATATTAAATGAATATGACCTACGTCCCAGGCACTGTTGTAGGTGCTTTATGTAGATGAACCCTACAAAGCAAGTACTATGACCCTCAGGGGAAGAAACTAAAGTGCAGACAGGTTATGTCCTTTGGCCAAGGTCAGTGAAAAGTGAAAAAACCAGAATTCAACCCAGCTCGTTAAATGTTTTTCACAACTTCACTCCTTTATCCATTTCTAAATCCACGGCTATCTCCCATATATCCTGTGTTCTCCTAAAATTACTTCTAGTAGGTGGGAGGGGCCCAAGAGTTGGAGAGATAAAGGAGAGAGGTGGTGGTTTTTCTTCGGAATGGGCTCTTTTTCGCTAAGTTTTTATTATTACTTAATTTCAAACTTACAGAAAGGTTGCAAGAACGGTACAAGAAATTCCTCTATAATTTTTGCCAAGATCGACCAGTTGTTAATAAGTTGCTTCATTCACACATGCACATGTGCAATACTGTATGCGCACCTTCCTTCCCCCACATTCATACATATATGCAAATACATACACATACACACACATCTATTTTCTCTGAACCTTCTGACAATAAGCTGCAAATGTCATGTCTTTTTATTCCTAATACTTTAGTGTATATTGAACTACTTTAGGATGGCTATTTACATAACTGCCGGTATAGTAATCCTGTTGTGGCTTTTACTATAAAATACAGCCTTTATTATAAAATGTAAGGTAGATGTAGACTGGTTACTTACTTCACAATCATGACAACCCATATCTATCTCTGAGTACAGCTTCTGTAGACTGTAGTGTTCCCAGTATCTACTGCAATTATTCATATCACAAACACCTGCCTCACCGACATTAGGCTTGGCCGTGTGACTTCCACGGGCAATGAATGTGAGTGGAAGTGACATGTGCTACTTCTGAGCAAATGCTTAGGAGTCATCAGGAGGCTACACCACTGATCTTTGCCCTCTGCCGTGAGAATGCCATGTTTCACGGAGGGGTGGGGCAGGCATGACTGTGAGCAAGGAATAAACTTGTTACCATACGCCCCTGAGATTTTAGTTTACTACAGCACGGTCTAGCAAACGCTAACTGATGCAATGTACTTCAAATTTGTCCATAACTTTTTCAATCAGAAACTTAGGTTTTTCCCTTGACATCTGCTACTACTTTATGGGTTTTTCTCCTCCTATGTGTTTTAAGAAAATGTGTAACATTACTTCAATATGTCATATTCAATAACTATGACAAAGGTACTTTCTAAACGTTTCTAATTTGATTTTCAAGACAACAGTTGTCACAGATATTACCGTCATTCTACATATGTAAAAACCTGGGGTTTTCATAGACGCTTTTATGGCCTTATTTGATGAGTCCTTGTATTCTTAGAGAAGCTCTAGTTTTAGAAACTCTAGTAAGCTGATTTCCTTACTACTACCACTCTCTTTCTACTGAAAAAATCAAAGTGGAAAACTGAAACCACACATAGCAATGGATCATCATTTTCTCTAAACTTCCATTTAACGGAACACTCAAGTTTGGCTCTTTGCTTCCGGCCCTAAGCAAGTCATAGTATTAATATTTCAGGTACCTTAAATAAATTTGTAGGGGTCTGGCCCAGTGGTGTAGCAGTTAAGTTCACCTGCTCCACTTCAGCAGCCTAGGGTTCATGGGTTTGGATCCCAGGCACGGACCTACACACTGCTCATCAAGCTATGCCATGGCGGCACCCCACATACAAAACAGAGGAAGACTGGCACAGGTGTTAGCTCAGTGACAATCTTCATTAAGCAAAACAAGGAATCTTGGCAATAGATATTAGCTAAGGGCTAATCTTCCTCACCAAAAAATAATAATAAAAAATAAATTTGGAGAGGAGAATTATAAGAGAGTGCAATTGTCATGTTCAAATGATATTTAACCTATTTTTTTTTTCTTTAAAGATGGGCACCTGGGCTAACAACCGTTGCCAATCTTTTTTTTTTTTTCTGCTTTATCTCCCCAAACCCCCCCTGTACATAGTTGTATATCCTAGTTGCAGGTCCTTCTAGTTGTGGGATGTGGGACACCGCCTCAACGTGGCCTGACGAGCGGTGCCATGTCCGCACCCAGGATCCGAACCTTGGGCCACCGCAGCGGAGAGCGCAAACTTAACCACTCGGCCACGGAGCGGGCCCCTTAACCTATTTTTTGAGCCTCTGGACAATCACTACATCAGTTCTCTTTTACTGCTTATCATGGGACACGCTAAATTCTATTTCAAAATGTGATTTCACAGTTAAATAAATTCAAGCCTTAGATGTTATTATCTTTCTATGAAGGGATGGGGTCTTTGACTCCTAAAATTCCTTTTCAAAACGGAATGAATGAACATGAAAAACATACGCATGTACGTATCTTCTAATAGTTGAGGATCTTTCATTTTCCAGTGGATCTCAAAAATTATTTCAAGTGTTAAAAAAAAAACTATAAAATACAGACACGCAGAGGTCTCAGACTTAAGAAGCATTTATTGACCAGCTACTCACCTGCCAAACACTGACCACAACCTTATAAGGCAGGGACAGTGCATGATGAGCAAATCAAAAATGAAAAATATCAATTTTAGTCACTCATGAATTGTATCAAAGGTGCACAACATATAGAGTTACTTGTGATGTTTGCTGAAGTACAAGTCTGAATTGTATAGGCAAAGAAGGTGATAATATGCAGAAGTCAGTCACTCAGCTGAGGAGCGAGAGCACAAGCCAGAGCTTCCTTCTCAAACAATCTTTACTTTCACACTTCTTCATCAGTAGTGTCATCTACCATTTACAAACACAGGTTCTCGAGCCAGACTACTAGACTTGAATTCTAGCCCCACCTCTAACTAGCTGTGTGACCCTAAGTAAGCTACTTAACCTCACTATGCCTTGATTTCATCATCTGGAAACAGGAAACAATACTAGTCACTACCTCACAGGGTACTTTTGAGAATTAATGAATACATATAAAGTGCATTTAGAACATAAAAATTACTCAATAAGTGTTAGTTATTATTATTATTATAACTACTGGCATATTCACAGAAATGCTTATGAAGTATGAGATCCTCTACCGCAAGGATTCTCAAAGTTTCAGGATATAACTTTGAGAACTGTCTAGGGAATATTTTATTACTATCTCCACCTGAGGAAGGCGAAGTTCAAATACATTAAGTTGCCACACAGCTCAAAGTGGCCAAATCAGAATTTGAATTCATACATGACACTGGGTGTGACTCTGTCTAGTTCTGTGTGTCAGTCCCTCAGAGTCAGGAAGTGTGCTTATTCCCTTCATCATTTCAGTTTCTGGAACAGAGTAAGAGCTTAAATTAACGTTCTTTGAATGGAAAAGGGGAGTGAAAAGAGGAGAATGAAGACAGGTGGGGGGAGGGAGGGATGAGAAGGAGGTAAGATCACTCTAACTCGACCATCATTTAGAAAGTACCTTCAAGTAAAATGACAAAAATGACAGCTGATACTCGTAGAGCTCCTACTATATCCCAGGTACTCTAAATACAGAGATTTAATCTGTATAACCAATTCCATAAGGTGCTTATGAATATTCCCATTTTGTAAATGAGAAAACTTAAACACAAAGAAAGATTAAGACACTTGTCCAGTTACCCAGCAATAAGCAGCAAAACTGGCTCCAGGCTGCACTAAGCACAACACTGCAGGTCTGGAGAACATCCTGTTATAGAAAGATACGGGGTCAACTGAAATATCCTACATCTGCTCATGAGAAAGTTATATAATTTACACAAACACCCAAGTGACATAGAAAAGCACACATATGTACACACACACACACACACACACACACTTCATAGGAGACTCAGAGATAAGGAATCATTTGTACGCGATATTTCTGCTCCTAGCTTCTACTAACTCATTAATCATAATGCAGCTGCACCACCAGCCTTCACCTGATGAGAAACAGCAACTCCTGGAGAGCAGGCAAAGAAGGCTTCAAAACAAAGCAAGGGACAAAACAAACTATTAGACACTGACTACAGTAAAAACACTTGGGTCATAAATGTTTAAACCTCAAGTGACTTTGTCCAGTATTACTGATGAATACAGAAGCAGCTTAAGCCTAAATTGCATCTGTAAGATAAATACAACAAACAGTATACAAAGACAATACTCCCTGTCCACATCCAGAAGATTTTCTCACAGTCATTCTAACAGGAAACTCCAAACCAATCTATGAAGCCAGAAAGCTGTCAAGACATGAAAGTAAATGTCTATCTTAAAACACTCTTCACGCAGAAAATTTTTCAGAAACTACAGCAGGATACTAGGTTTGGTTGCAGATATTCAAACCCATCAGCTGAAGTGCAAATACAGCCAGCAAAAATACCGCTAATTGGAAGCTGGCCCCATGGCCAAGTGGTTAAAGTTCCATGTGATCCATTTCAGTGGCCCGGGGTTCACAGGTTCAGATCCTGGGCATGGACCTACTCCACTCACCAGCCATGCTGTGGAGGCATCCCATGTACAAAATAGAGGAAGATTGCCACAGACGTTAGCTCAGGGCTAATCTTCCTTAAGCAAAAAAAGAAAAGAGGAAAGTTGGCAACGGATTTAGCTCAGAGTGAATCTTCCTCACCAAAAAATAAATATATAAATAAAAATACTGCTAATTGAGCACCACAGAAAATCAGAGCTCAATTTAATGTTTCAAAATTCAATAGCATGTGGTGGACTGCAAGAAAAATTAGCATATTATATTAACCTGCTTGGATTAAATAACCAGCTAAAACACACACACACAAAGTCAAAGCTATAACAACTTGGCCTAACAAGAGATATCAGAAGGACAAAAGTTTCCTAGTGCTCTGTACTCTCCTGTGCTTGAAAACTTCAGTTAAAAATGTAAGTGTTTGGTTAGTCTTAAAAGGATCTTTTCAGACACCATGTCTTCTCAGACAAGGGAAACAATAGAAAGAATAAAGAAATGGGACTTCATCGTACTAAAGAGCTTCTTCAAGGCAAGGGAAAACAGGATGGAAACAAAAACACAAACCACCAACTGGGAAAAAATATTTGCAAATCATATATCTGACAAAGGGTTAATCTCCATAATATATAAAGAACTCACACAACTCAACAACAAAAAATCAAACAACCTGATCAAAAAATGGGCAGGGGATATGAACAGACTTTTCTCAAAGAAGATATATGGATGGCCAATAGGCACATGAAAAGATGCTCGGCATCACTGATCATCAGGAAGATGCAACTCAAAACTACACTAAGATATCACCTTACACCCGTTAGAATGGCTAAAATAACCAAAACAAAAAATAACAAATATTGGAGAGGTTGTAAAGAAAAAGGAACCCTCGTACACTGCTGGTGGGAATGCAAACTGGTGCAGCCACTATGGAAAACAGTATGGATATTTCTCAAAAAATTAAAGAGAAATACCATATGACCCAGCCATCCCACTAGTGGGTATCTATCCAAAGAACTTGAAATCAGCAATTCAGAGAGACTCACATGCCCCTATGTTCACTGCAGCATTATTCACAATAGCCAAGATGTGGAAGCAACCTAAGTGCCCATCAACCGATGACTGGATAAAGAAGATATGTTTTATGTATAGAATGGAATACTACTCAGCCATAAAAAGGCTAAAATAGTCCCATTCACAACAACGTGGCTGGACCTTGAGGGTATTATGTTAAGTGAAATAAGCCAGATAGAGAAAGACAATCTCTGTATGACTCCACTCATATGTGGAAGTTAAACACGTGGACAAAGAGAATAGATTAGGGGTTACACCAGGGGAAAAGGGATGAGGAGTGGGCACAAAGGGTGAAGTGGTGCACCTACAATATGACTGACAAATAATAATGTACAACTGAAATCTCCAAGGCTGTAAACTATCATAATCTCAATAAAAAATAAAACAGAAAAAAAATATAAGTGTTTGGGGGGAGGCAGTTAATGACTTGACATTTGAAAATAAACTGAAAATGCTTCTTAGTAACTCTGATTAATCTTCACAATTTTAAGAAGCTTTGGGCTCAAAAATTACATGAATAGTACAAACAAATAGAATTTTCTAGTGATTTAACAATCACTTTAAATATACTTGTTTAAGATGCTGCAGGATATTTATAAACACACACGAATTATTTCCAAAATATTTATTCAAGGTAACAGTGACCTTTTCAAATATAATAAATTTGTCTGACAAGTACAACTTTAATTTTTAGTAAAACTGCAATGGAAACCCACACGAAAACACGAGAAAGCCTCTACTGGCTCACATTCCCCAAGATCCATCTGACTTAAAACACTACAAAGAACAAAGACACCAAGGAACCTGTAAAAGGTCACCATTGTCCGAAGGATCTGGGAGTTGAGACAATTGTGAGACAAGAGACAATTCTGGTGAAAATTTATCAAAAACCAGAGAGATGGAAGGAACTCAGCTATACCTTCCCTACACCCAATTCCAAATACGTCCAGAGTTAAGAATAAAGATAGAAGATTACACGGAAGCCAGCCAAGCACACTGCTAACAACCAGGCTACCGACTACAGTTAGGCACTGAGGTCCAGGGTTTGAAGCAACAGAAAATCTACCTCCCACTTGTGAGGTAAGGTTCAGGGCACCGGGAGATGCGCACTGTCCTCAAAGCACAAAGGAGATGATGACAAGTGACTGCGTAACAGCATGCTTGTTTCGGGTGGTACTTATCTGACTTTTACATTTAGGCAGAAGAACTTGAGCAATTTAAAATATTTTAGTAATTTAAGCAAGAACTTCCTATTATTATTTCTTTAAAAAAACAGTAATTAATTCTTAATTTAAAAATATTCTGCAGTAAGCATAAAAAGAAACTATTATTATTTACAGCTACTTTTAAATCTATGCAACTGAAACAAAACACAGAAATAAACTGCATACCATACTGATGTAAATTTTAAACTCTCATCTATAATCCCCAAGTTTTTTGTTGTTATTTAATAGCCTCACTGCTGTTACTAATGCTATTTCTCTTAATGTCATAACTGTGAATTTAAAACTGCCAATTTATGATAAAATGTTGGCTTTATTTTTTCTTTTGGGTTTCCACTTAAGATTTCAGTTGAAAAATGGGGCAGAGGCCAGGATCTATGGCTAAGGGATTAAATAACCAAAGGTCCTCGTTAGTTTAAAAAACTAAAAAGAAATACTAGTAAATTAATGCAAAATAAGTTAATAAGAGTGTAATACTAAGCTGAAAACACACCTTGCAAAGGGAGGATCTTTACCCCAAATTCCTCAAGACATCCAAGGGCTTGGATAAGATCTAGCTCCTCTTGAATGGCTGTGGGTCTATCTGTTATCAGCTGTAAACAACACCTAGGAGAAATAAGATAAATTTTTAAAAAGAAGTAACCTATGTTCACTAAGCCACCATTCTACATTCAATAACATGAGATCCAACACATACTTATCAAAAACCTACTACATTCCAGGTATTCTGCCAGGCGCTTTCTGTTATCTTACTTAATCCTCACAGCAAGCCTGTGAGATAGGCAAATATCATCATCTGCTTTTTAAGGAAGCTAAAATTACAGCTCAGAGAGGTGAAGGGATCTGCGCAGGGTTACACAGATAGTACATAACGGTACCACAAAATGAAGCAAGCTCTGTCAACTCTGTGTTTAGTGCCCTTTTTATTGTTGACTCCAAAAGTAATTTCATATTAGAAAGAATTAAAAAACAGAATTCAGATAATTTCCTTTATTCTTCTAGGAAAAATAGTAATATCTTGATTCAGTCACAATTTTGTCCTCCAAAGGAAAACAGAGTAACCTAAGAAACTGCACAAGAGAGTTTTGTGATCAAAAAGAGAAAAAGCAGTTGGTGATGCAGTACTGAGACAAACACAGGAGACTGCGGTTTCCTAATCTAAGAATTTATGACACCTATGGAATGTTTTAATCAAATTTTTAAAAATCCAGAGAAAGGTATGTAATAAATACTGTAATTAACGAATAAACATTTTCTGAAAGGTGCACGTAAAGCAACATTAGGACATGAGACGAAAACGAGAGGTAGAGATCAGGCCAGGAGGGCTACTGAATGCTAAAATCATGGCTCACCAGATGAAAATATCCAGGCCACTGTAAGCACCTAAATGACTAAGTGATAGAGACAGGCCTAGCTTGCTCTTGCAGAAGTGTACGATTTAAATCAGATGAGCACTAACAAATACTGCTGATTCAAGTATAACCTCTATGCGTATCTACCAAAATTCTAACCGCACTTACCTTTGAAGCCAGGAATTCCGGTTCTAGGAACCCACACTACAGATAGGTTCACACATGCCCAGACATAATTATGGACATTCAATACCACATCGTTTTTAAAATAAAAGAAATACTAAATCAGGAACTAATGAAATCAATTCTATAGATGTCAAGCAGCAGAATATTCTACAACCATCAAAAAGGAATGAAACAAACCTATATGTACTCATGTGGAAAAACCTTCAACATAGACATAAATGAAAAAAACAAGATACAGAAAGGTATGTACAAGTAGTAAGCACTTATTTGTGATTTAAGAAAGAAGAGGGTAACACAATAAGATATTTTAGAAGAATACACAGGAAAGTGATAAAAAACATTGCTGAGGGATAAAGTTAGGGAAATTAAAATGAGGAGAGAGACACCATCAATAAATATCCTTTTTAGACTGTTTGAATATTTTATCTCGTGGTTGCATTGCTTCCTCAATCAAAAAATACTAGTTAGATAACAATTTAATGAATAAGAATGTATGGACTATTGTCTATAGTCAATATAACTGTGAACATTTAAATACATCTGGGTTCACAGGTTGCAATCAGTTTGGTGCCAGATTACACCCATTTGACATCTTTTTAAAATTAGGGTGTGTCCTTGTGGGAGAAAAAAGGGTGGAATGAAGGGGAAATACAGGAAGCATAGTTTTTAAAGTAATCTCTGAGAACATCTGCCAAAAAGATTTAGGTCAAACACAACTCCCAATTTCAAAGGCTATTCTATTTGATATTTTCATCATCTGAAATAGAAATACACCTCTCGGGAAAAAAGAAAAAAATTTACTATTTTAAACTACTTTGTCAAGTTCAATAACATGGTTTGAGGAAACATGATTCTCTCTGTGGTAAGATCTCACTGGGGAAAAAAAGTTACCTTGAAGTTTTGCTCAAGTTGAAACTACTAGTAGTCATTCGGGGGAAAAAATAAATCTAAAAAGCTACAATAATCATTACATCAAAACAAATTCCAAATGGGCCTAAAATTTTAATGCAAAAATAAAATCATCAAAGTAGTAAAAACATTATGAAAAAATATTTTAATGCTCTTGGGAATTAAAGGTCTTTCAAAAGATGACACAAAAGACAGAAAACATAAGAGAAAAGAATAACAACCAAACTTTAAAAAAATTCTGAATAACAACTTGAAAGATAAATCATATATAATAAAAACTTGGCAACACAATTAAAACATTTAAGACAGGCAAAGGGCAAATGTTCCATATTCAAAAAAACTCCTAAGAGTCAAGAGTAAAAAGATGAACACTAAATTTCCAGTATGACAGCCCAAGAGAGGAACTGAATTCACACTCCAGAAATTTCTACCTGGAAGAAACTTCTGAGCTTTATCATCTAATCAGGTCTCCTGTCCCTAAACAGAGCAGAAGACACATAAAAGATACAGACATCCCCTAATCGTGCTGAAAATTTCCAGAACTTGAATTTGCAGGCTATCACATGAATCGCTTCCAACAGAAGAGAGGTACAGTCTTGCACATAATCAGAAAGAACGACTGTGGGAAAGCATGCTGGAGAACATGGGTCACAAAGAAGCTGATGAATATTCATAGCATAATTAAGTTTTCTTTCTATTTTCAAGCCCTAAATAACTGTGCCCCATACGGTATAGTGAATCTGTACTTGCGACAGTATATTTTGTAAAGAAGAAGACCAACAGTGGAGTTTGAGTCTTCTGACTTGCCCCGTCTATGGAAGAATATAGGTACTCTACCTGGCCAGACCCATGCAGCTGTCGGTGAGGCTGGCAGAAGAATTGAAGTACTCTCTGCTGGCAGCCAAAACCAAGTCAATACTTTTTTGGTAACTGACCCTGTACTGGGTTCTCCCTTTATGGGCTACACTAGCCGGTGGATTCATTGAACACGCACTGCAGTGCATCATTTGCCCAGCCAGGTGGATATTTTCAAGGCGACTGGAACACAGAAGGCTTTCTGTAAATATCTGGGAAAAAGAAGAAACTGGCATTAGTGCTTAAAAAGGGAGGATTCGGTTCTCAGTAAAATGAAGGCTCTGATATCCAAATGAAATAAATTGAAAATACATCCATCCTAGAGATGGAGGTTGCATGACACTATGAATGTACTAAGTGACAATGAAGTACACTTTAAGATGGTTAATTTTATGTTATGTAAATTTCACCTCAATTTAAAAAAATCCATCTTTTAGGAAGAAGAAACAATTAACCGAACAAATCAATATTAAGCATAATATTTTAAAGTGTTACAATGAATACTTGAGTAAAATATCTCAAGTTCACACTCATTAAAAGCAAGATCCATTAGACATACTGTCCCACACTCGACAGGGCCCACTCTACTTAAACTATAACCATTTCAATTTTTTAAAAGAAAATCTTTGAATATGATACATATGATTCATGACTGCTTAAAGTATATGAATTCAGTCTTATAAACTAAATAGCCAAGCTACAAATGTTATACTTATATCTAGTCATTAAAAGTACCACATATCATATAACATTGAGGTTTTTTCCAATCTGCAAATTAAAAACTATTTAAATAAAACAAGAGCCACTGATGGAAGGTATTTGTGCAAATATCACTGTATTCCACTAGGCAACTAATAGCATAATTAACATAAAATTTATAATTGAGATTATTTACTTACTCCAGAAAAGTCTTACACAAAGAGATCCTTTTAAACCTGCACTAATAACGTCAATATATAACTAATACAAGAACTTCCCCAAGAATGCTCTTCCCTATCATGCCACTGTTGGATGAGGATAGCACAGAAATAGAAGCAAGAGAAAAAAGATTTCAGAGGCCAGCCCGGTGGCATAGTGGTTAAGTTTGCACACTCTGCTTTGGCAGCCTGAGGTTCGTTGGTTCAGATTGCAGGCATGGACCCACAGACCACTCATCAAGCCACGCTGTGGCAGCATCCCACACACGAAATGAAGGAAGATTGGCACAGATGTTAGCTCAGTGACAATCCTCCTCAAGCCTCAAAAAGAGGAAGATTGGCAACAGATGTTAGCTCAGGGCCAATCTTCCTCACAAAAAAAGGGAAGATTTCATGGAGAAGGAAAAGTTTCCTTATAACTAAGAAGACTATCTGATTTTCATAAGATCCCCTTATTTTCACTAGTTTCTAGGTGTTTGGGGAAGGTATTTTTAGACAAGACTGTATTAAAATGACTGATGAGAATAAAATCACCAATATCTATGAGAGATCTGCTATAAAATACTTATTATGACAGAAAGCAAATTATCAATAAGCAACCCTAATCACCACATCTGACAGGAGAAAATGGCCTTCTCCAAGTGACCCAAATGACTTCGATGTAACAGTTTCTCTACTCCTTTGTTTTTCTCAAGTAAGCCATAGAGAGTCAATGCTCAATACTGAAAAATACAATTCACTCACTCTAAAGTTTAAAAGGTTTTGCTAAAACGAACGGTACAGATTTCTGCTCTACAAGCTTTATAGAAATTTTTAACATTTTCAAAATTGTATCACTGAGCTTTCCAATTATTTTCTAAGGACAGAAAAACCTAATAATATGGCCAAAAGTCAGTAAGACAACATAGCATAACAAGATATATTAAAATAATACGTAAAAATGTAAGTTTGCCAAATCTAAATTACCTTCTTCTAGAACCATTTCAAAACTGTTATCATATGCTTTCAACTGTTTTCTCAAAGGAGAGAGACTAATGGCCAGGGGTCACTAAAATATCAAAGCCTAATAAAAAGGAGTTAAAATATAACAAAATTTAATATGTCGAGTTGTTATGACAGATTACACAGAAGCTAGTTCAAGTATAATATACATATTGCCAATTTTTCAATCAGAATCAGAAACAGGAGACACCAAAATAATGCCATTACAACTCAAAAGCACTCCACACATACTAATGATAGGTTTTGGAACCCATGTGCATACAGATTATTTTCTCCTGAAATTGGACTTCAAGTTTCACTTTAGATACAAAAGGCGAAGTTACTGGCAGCTGTACATGGTCTGAGACTGTAATCATCAACGTAAACTTTAAACTCATCCAAGCATTTAAAAACCTAAAGTTCAAATATAAAACCACTCACTTCTCAACAGTCTATATTAGTGTTCTTTTGCTAAAATCACCTTGAATTAAAATATCAACCAGTTTCAAAAAATAGAGACCTATTTTTCTAACTCTCATTTTATCAGTGGTCCTGCTTTATAATGTCATAGCAGAGCAACACAAGAAAGACTCTATACACTTCTGTGTCTGGTTTCTTTTACAGGAATATTAAAATGGAAACCCTCTTTTAGACTGTATCTCATTAAAAGTGGGTTAGCTGGATCATTTTTCCATACAAACCATGAGTAATTTGGTAGTAATACACATACCTTTCAAAATGATGATTAAATCCCCCTTGGTACCCTTCTAGTCAATTAACAACCATTTCTTAAGTATACTTTATGTTCCAGACATCATAACACGCACTGAGGGAGATGAGGATAAACGTGATGTGATAACGCCTACCTCGGAGCTCATGACCAAATGGAAGAAACGCACACAGAAACAAGTAACTGCATTTGAAAGAAAGGCTGTAATAGAGACAAGTTACATGACAGGACATGACAGGACAAAGGAAGGATCCTGGAGGGCAGTTAGTGAGCTGAGTCCTGAAAATTACCAGCACTTTTCAAATAAAGGAAAGAGGAATGTATCCGGGCAAAGGGAACAATGTATGCAAAGTCACAGAAACATGAAACAGCATGATGCGTGGAGGGATTCATGAGAGATCTGATGAACTACTGGAGCACAGGACACACGGTGGAGAGAGTCAAAGGTTAGAGGGAATAGGGAGGCTGGAACCTGCTGAGGCTTTCTATGCCATGCTGAGAAGCACAGATCTCTTCTGAGGTAGGGAAGCAGGGACAAGTAGAGGACTACTGCAATTGAACAGAGATGAACACAGGATAGATTTGAAAGACTTTTCTCAGGTACGTTAAACAACTTTTAGTGATCAGGAAAACTGTGGAAGTGAATGAGTCAAGGATGATTCAGTTTCCTAGCTGAGGATTAACCCACTAAATAAATGGTATTGTAACAAACAAAGATGGAGAAGACAGGAGGTTAGGTATGAAAGTACTCAAACTATAAAGCACTACTCAATTACCAACTATTATTCAATAGTATTACTTACGGTGAAGTTTATGATCATCACTTTTGTGTCCAATAAACAAACTGTAAAAACCAAAATTTCTAAATGAAAAAACTAATTTACATACATAGAGTTACCTCATAGCAAGCATCAGCACCCAGACACGTGTAAACATTCTGCTGCATAGTTAACATGTCTTGCAGCAACATTCTCCAATGAGACTCACTGACAGGAGGCTGCCTAGAAAAAAAAGAAATAGAAAATAATTCCTTGAAACCTTCTTCAACTGGCCAAAAGTAAAAAAAAAATTCTACTACCATTCTATATGCCACACAAGTTCCAAATGATCAATAGGAATATATCTCATTTGAATTTCCAGGAAAAAAACCTAGATTAAAGATAGACAGAAAAGTTGGGCAGCTATACATCAATGCTAGAGATACTGCCAAAGCTGTCTCTTTCACAGGCTGCCTAGAGACAAAACTGGAATCATATTAAATGACAGTGGCGAAGGTAGACACACTACGAGTTTCTAGGGTAAAAGAAAGCACGGTAAGATAAAGCAGCTGGAATATAGCAGAAAAAGCACTTGGAGACAGGAGAATTTGTTTCAAGTTCCGTCTTCATCACTCTGCAATCCTCGGCAGGGTACCTTCTTAACTTCATCTACCCACGTAGACCCATAAGGCAACCACAGGCCACACATGGCATCAGTCTAGAGGCTGCAAGCCACAGGTCGCCAGCAGGGGAGCCTCAGTTGTTCCTTCCATTGGGAGTCCCCGCAGCAGTCCACAGAGCAACGGATAGAGCACTGAAGGGGTTACGTTGTTCCCAGGTGACAGCCCAGGTACAAGAAGACAGAGCCTCACAGGGTAGTTGCAGGAGTTGCCCTGTCTGGCTTAGGAAGAAGCTTCACATCGCACATGAGCCAATATCTTTTGTAACAATTCCAAAGGCACAGTTTTCAGGGTCCCCTCAAGCACAGCCATGACCACACTCAGGAAAGCCCAAAGCACAAAGCCCCTAACAGGTTTTCTAGTCCTTCCACAGTTCCCCCAGGTCAGAGGCAATTTCCCAATCTGGGATTAGTTTCACACACGCAGTGAGGCCTATGCAATCTAGCTGATCAAACACCATTTCATGTTGGTATCCAGGGTTACCGAGCTGAGAATCAACAGCCGAGACTCTCCTGCAGCAGGGAAAAGGGTTTTGTTAACAATTTCACCCACAGTCACATATTAGCTGCATGATCGTGAGGCAAGTTACTTAATATTCCTGAATTTCAGTTTCCTCACTTAAAGCCCATGTCAGAGAGTGATTAGTAGTGGATGAGATTAATTTTGATAAAACATAGGCATTGAAGCAAGATGTTCGTAACTATAAAAACAAGGGCAATTACCTGCACAAATTTGAATACATTTCTTAATTTCTCTGAACTGCAGATTCCCTTTTTGTATACTGTGAGGTTAACGTACACTAAAATGTCTGAAAAGACCCTCCCAGACCATTTTTCTGCTATAAAATAGTATTCAACAAATGTGAATGAATGAATCTGGAAGTTACAAGCACATTTTGTTGGCTTTTCTATAGTCACATACATGATCACTAACATTGTCTAGTAGGAGGGACACTAGTAATTCTCTCTGCCACTCTTAAAGTCCATCTTTGTTGAATATATATGAGTTTGGAATCATCATTCATGTTTACTTTCTACTCTTGAAGTTCTACATAATCACGAAGCTCATTGCTCAAAAAGCGTAGATTTTGTTTTGTGTTTGTCAAACACCAACTGGATGTTTCCTTTCCATGCATCTCTTTCTTTTTTATGCATTAAAAACACGGCAAATAGACTGTGTATAAAAGTATTGCTGTGGAAAAAGTAAGTATTTGAGATCATTTCTGTGAAAATTCTAGTCTTCAGGAATTTTTTCACCTAAAAGTTTTAAATAAGCATGCTTCATTTGCTTATAGCATTTTATATTTATTACACAAAATAAACAATTACTTCTATCTCATATGCAATAAAGCATTAAAAAACACATTTTTTCCCCAGCATATAAAGACACAAAACAAACTGATATATTTGTAAGTCTTCCAGAATAATCCCTGAAATGTTTCTCTTAGTTAGACCTTGGTATGTGATCTCTTTGGGTGGGCTTCAAAGAATTGAAGTGCTCTTTCAGAGCTGGCCTGCAAGCAGAGAAGTAGCAAAATGTTGGAGGAAGTGAGTGTCCACCTTGCTCCAGCTTGATGAAATCAGACCTAGGCATTGCCTGGTTGAATTCAAGTTCTCATGGTCCAGCTGTTTTTCTGGAAGCCATGAACACCAGGACAGATGGTATTAATGTTTTCTCACACATGGCTGCCATTAAGTACAGGTTCTAATTAAAACATATTATAAGACATTATTTACAATGGCCTTTTCAGAATACATTCAGGAAATAAGAAACAAGAGTAGAACTTGAAGGCACTATACAAGAGGTTTGCAAATTAACAGAGATCCCTGAATACAAACATGATATATCAGTTACAGCTTTGGAATGGAGGTATATTTCCCAGGGAGAAATGGTAAAGATGGTAAAACTTGATTTGTGACAGATTCAACAAAATCTGCCACCAGTTAGAATATGCATAAGAATATTCTATATGTGCTCAAGGCCAAGCCACGAAAGCATATATGAAACAATGAAGATTCATTTCAAGTTGGCTACTTTGCAAAAAGAGGCCATATTCTCTTATATATTCACAGTAAGTAGAAAGCCATAAGCAGAAATTATCTTCAAGGACTTCAGAAGTTTTGAGGGGCTCAATGGAAAGACAGCAGGTAACCTAGCAGCGACAGCTAGGCTTTCTTATTGAAGAGTAGGCTCTACGATAGAGTCAGCATGATGGGAAATACTGACCATTCACTTAACTCAAGTTGTCAAAACCTAGTTCTAAGTTATTCACTTAATAATTATTGAGAGAGGGCCACTGAAATGTTAGGTCCCATATTAAACGTATGGTGACTATAACACTTTCCCTGGAGAAACTTATGATCTAGAAGGTAACATAAGGCACATATGTCAAGAACTATAATACACTGTTGAAAGAGCCAGAGAGAGAGAGAGAGAAAAGCAGATACAAAATGTTAGAGGATTTCTTAGGAAGGAGAGTTCCTTGAACAAGCCAACACTGGTTACATTACATAAGCAGTTTACCACTGTCAACTGGGGCTCAGTATTGCTGGAGTCATCTGGGAGGTGCAAATTTATTCACCTATCATCTCATGGCTGTTACTGTTTGAGGGCAAGTCTGATGGGTGCTAACTCCCTTACAATCCCAGCATAACTAAAGGGCACCTGGCAACTCAGCTCTCTCCAGCTCAGATCTTGACAGAAAGACCCAACTTATATGCTGCCTGAAAGAAATGCACTTCAAATACAAAAACACAAATTAATTAAAAGTAAAAGGTATACCATGCTATATACCAAACAATACATCATGCTAACATCAATAAAAAGAAAGAGAGGAAAATAAATAAAAGGCACACGCGTTGGGAAAAAAAGAAGTAAAGCTGTCTCTATTCACAGATGACATGATCTTGTGTAGAGAAAATCCTATGGAATCTGAAAAAAAATCTATTGCAGCCAGTAAATGAGTCCAGCAAGGTTGCAAGATACAAGATCAATACATCAAAATTCAATTGTATTTCTAAACACTAGAAATGAACAATCCAAAAATGTAATTAAGAAAACAATTCCATTTACAGTAACACCAAAAAGAGTAAAATACTTAGGAATAAACTTAAGAAAATAAGTAGAAGACTTGTACACTGAAAACTACAAAGATCACTGAAAGAAACTGAAGAAGACCTAAGGTAAATGGAAAGACATCCTGTGTTCATGGATTGGAAGACTTAACAGTGATTTAAGACAGCAATTCTCTCCCAATTTCTACAGATTCAATACCACCTCTATCAAAATCCCAAAGGTGGTTGTAGAAATTGACAAGTTGATCCTAAAATTCATATGAAAATGCAAAGAACCTAGAAAAAAGAACTTTGAAAAAGAAAAAGTTGGGAGACTAATACTATCAAATTTTAAGACTTACTATAAATCTACAATAATCAGTGCATATGATATTAGAGGAAAGATAGACACATAGGTCAATAGAGCAGAACAAAGAATCCAAAAATAGGCCCCCACATATACAGAAAACTGATTTTCAACAAAGATGCAAATGCAATTCAGTACAGAAAGTATAGTCTTTTGAACACTATGTGCTAGAATATTTAGATATGAAAAAAAATTGATCTATTCCTTGAACAACAAACAACAATGAACTCTCAAAATGGGCCATGGACCTAATTGTGAAATATAAAACTATAAAATTTTGCTAGAAATAGTAGGAAGAAATCTGTGTTAGATTTTCTTAACATGATATCAAAAGCACAATCAACAAAGAACAAGTTGATAAACTGGACTTCATCAAAATTTGAAAAGCATACTCTTCAAAAGACACAGGTAAGAGAATAAAAAGATAAGGCACAGACAGCTGAAAATCTTTACAAAGCAGTCAATAAAGGACTATTAAATAAAGGACCATCTAATAAGGGACTTATATCCTGAACATATAAGAAAACTTTCAAAATCGGTAAGAAAACAACCAATTTTAAAAATGATCAAAGAAGACAGATAGATGACAAATTAGCACATAAAAAGATGCTCAACATTATTATTCACTAGAGAAAGCAATTAAAACCAAAATTATATACCACTACATATCTACTAAAATAACTAAACTTAAAAAGACCAACAATACCAAGTGTTGATGAGAATGTAGTGCAACTGGAACTTTCCTATAAGACTAGTTAGAAAATCAAATGGTATAAATACTTTGGAAGACAGTTTGGCAGTTTTTTAAAAAGTTAACCATCCACTTAATATATGATCCTGCCATTCCACTCGTATTTATCCAAAAGAAATGAAAGCATGTCTATAGAAAGACTGGTACATGAATATTCATAGCAGCTTTATTTGTAAAAGCCAACACTCAAAACAAATTAAATGTCCATCAACAGGTGAACAGATAAACGAAGTATGAATAAATCCAAACAGTGGAATACTATTCAGCAAATAAAATAAACTACTGATCCATAATACAACATAGACGAACCACAAAATAATTATGCTGAATGAAAGAAGCCAAAACAAAATTTTTAAAAAGGTATGTACTTATGATTCCTTCTACACAAAATTCTAAGAAATGCAAAGAAACATATGGGGACAAGAAAACAGATAAGTGGTAGCCTCGGGAGGGGATGAGGGTGTGATGGGGGGAAGCAGGAGGGAGGGGATTATAAACAGGCAAGAGAAAGCTTTTAGGGGTGATGGATATCTTCATTATCTTGATTGTAGTGATGGTCTCATGGGCATACATATATCAAATACATATATGATATATTTGATACAAATATCAAAACATAAAATTCTACACTTTAAATATGTGTAATTGATTGTTGGTCAATTATAAACTCAATGAAGTCAGGAAAAGAAAAAAAGCAGTCCTTATATTTAATCATATACAAGTATCAATTAATTTTGTTACTCACTTCCGACCAGTGTGCCGAGTCAATCTAACCATCAGCTTGCGTGCCTCTTCGGAGCTAGACTGAGTGCTTTTAACAAATGAAATTGGTTTCTCAAGTCCATGTTTCTCCAAAAGCTCTGACACACTATAAGTGAAAGAAGAATTTTTTAGTCTGGCTAGCAAACAAAAAAAGTCTAACAATCTTAAAAATACAAGTAGCACTTAGGTGTTTAGTATTTAAAAAACAAAACAAAACAAAACAAAAAACAGCACACAGAATAACCCAATTTTACATATTACATTAATTCTCAGCAAAAAAAAAACTAATCGTTATATTTCAAATCTTATTTCCCCTACTGACTTTTATTACAATATACTCGGAATAAGTAACATTTTTTTAAAAAGCATGACACCTTTATCTCAAAATCTTTTTAACAATTTTCCTGCACTCTAAGAGCATCAAGTAAGTAAAATAAGCCAAATCTATCATTTCAATACCCAGATTTAACTCTTAACAATCCTATTGAGTATTTTGTTATAAGCAAGGCTGCTAGAAAAGCAATAAGCAAAGAAGTTTAGATTTGGAGAACCATAGACACATAAGGCTCAACCTCCCTCAAGAATCCATTCCATACAAATACAAGATATGTCACAAATTTCCCTGGTCTCATTTGAATCTTCTTGATGTATACCATTCCATAATCACCAGCATCATATATACACCTAGTCTGTCTCACTAAGTCCCAGATACATGAATTAACTACTACTGGGTTTACAGAGAGGCTGGATAGAATTCAATAAGTCTTCATAAATATAGGTTTCAGGGTCATGTCACCTGACATTATGTACACTAAAACATTTATCAACTATTAACGGCTAGGAGGTGGAACATGAATAAAAAGTTCTTCTTTTAAAAGGTCAGTAAATTAAGCTGAACAGTGAAGGATCTGGGTATCAGATCCACCCAGAAACCTACAGGGTGTCACTGTTTCCTCGAGCTATGGAGAGCATAATGTGACTATCAGGACCATCCACGGTTACACCCAGAAACATGAGGTGAAATAAACTATGTTTATTTTACTGTATCTCTCCAAGATTGCTCTTTGCAATTTCATTATAGAAACAAAGGTAACCATGCAGATTTGTAAGGAGTGAATCTATATTGACTTAACCCACTAAGCTTTAGTCAAACTACCCTCAATTTTCAGAAAGGCTGGGGGCAAGGAGAGATACAAGCCCACATATAATAGGAAAAGCTTGATTTATTAAACATTTTTCAAGAAAAAAACAACTATAACTTTCAGAACATAGGGTAACAAGAATCAGGCTAAGTAACAATAAATAGAGGTCCTGAGAAAATTGAAGAGTTAATTCTTCATTAAACTCACATATTATGGTACATAAAAACATTCTATTCCTAAAATACAATTTGAAATATTTTTATAAAGTCCCCTAACTTGAATTAATAAAATTTCTAATTAGTAGATTCCAAATTATTATACTTTACTATACATATTATCACTATAAAGTGATGTTATTACCAATAGTTTCTATAATTATATGTTGGAAGAACAAAATTTATTACTCCTAAAATTTTATCTTTAACACAAATATTTAAAAACTACACACAAGCACAATGATATACACATATAAAAATAAATACTAGTAAACAAATTATTAGACTTTCTAAATGGCAAATAAGGAAATTTAAGCCTCCAAAAGAGATGGTTTAATGTTTCATTTTGACAGTAAAGACTGTTACTACAGAGTCACTGATATAATCCAGATAATCAATCAGATATATTGTGCCCCAAAAAAGAAAAGCCAGGAGTGTAATAAACAATGTTTGCTGATAAATACAATAATTGCCATAGGAACTAATATTTCTTGTTTACCTACTACATGTGAGGCACTTTAAATGTTTAATCTAACATTAATCCCACAATCTCATGAGTTAGATACTATCCATAAGAAAACCCTAGGCTCAAAGACCACACAGCTAGTAAGTGGCAACATGTAAATTTGAACACAGATCTATGAGTCTTCAAAGTCCCTGTTCTTATTACTCCAGCATTCTGCTAACATAAGCTAGAAGTACATTCATTATTAAGAAAATTTACTCCCAAGAGAATCAAACAAATATGAGATCAAACTGGAAAAGACTATTTGACATATTTAAGGTAATATTTCTTGGACAGACCCCCTTAACCAACGTAGAGCCAACAGACTGTCGTTTTTCTCACCTGAGAATTTGTTCCAGTTGGTCCACCAAGTCATGAAGAGCTGTGGTTACCTCTGTCTCATGACTAAAGGATTAAAGAGAAAAAAATAAAAATTAAGTTTTAATAGCAGCTTTTTACATAAAATAAAAAACTCACTTAATTGGAAAAAAAAAAAAAAAAACGATGTTTGCCTTGTACTTAATAAATAACAATATTACACTGCCCAGGTAAAATTTCAGTCTTATCTCCTACTCACTCAGCATCTTTCATGACTCAAGAGATTAAGATAAAAAAATAGTGGAATAGAATAATATTCTGTTTTACCGATTAGCAAGATATGGGCAACTATTTTCCAAAGAACTTTTAGTTCACTTCTGCTAAAAGGCAAAAAAGAATTATAAATCAATTATAGTCTTTTTTTTTAAGAAGAGGTAAAGGTAAAACCATCATTTATTTCTGTTCTTTTAACCAATAAAACAGATTAGGAAGCATGGCCCTGCGCATTGGCTTTCTCCTAGACCTGCCTATACCACTTGTGATCCCCTAGGAAGTTTCCATTAGGATTCTACATACTCAGGAGACTTGTTCCATGTCATCACTCCCTCTGCATCCACTGTAATGCTAAGGAACACGGGAGAAGTACAGCCATTATATATATACAATCCCTAGTAGGTACTGGCGAAAAAAGCAAACTCTGAGAAAGCAAGTGGACAGGGGACTAGGAGAAACATTATCATGAAAAAGATCATAAACTAATAAAAATGTACCTAGTAGGGTAGATCTAGCATGACACATACTAGTGAATGCAGAGATTCTGCAGAAAAGCTTAGCAAGTGTTATGAAAGCCCTCTTCCACCCTATACAACTCTGTGTCCCAACCATGGAGGGAACCCTCTCAACCGAGAGCCACTGCACCTGGCACTCAGGCGTCTTCCAACCAACGATGCAACTGAATTCTAGCGAGATCTTAGAGTTTTATTAATAAGAAGACCAAATAAAAACCTTTTCAGGACTTTGAAAATTAAAAATGACTTAACTTGAACATTTTTAAAACTATCAATCTATTTGGCAATTATTCAGTGCAATTTACAAAGATTATACTATCTGTGTAAACCAAGTTTTAGGCCTTGGACTAGAGTGATAAATTAGGGTACATTCCACTTGAAGTCCTTCAAAAGATCATTTGTCAGAGATAACTTCCATTAACCTACTTATACAGGAAGAATATTTTTTAAATTACCATTCTGTAGCTCTACAATAAACATTTGTCATTGATTTTTAAGAATACAGTGTTCTTCCTTTGTGAATTAACATTCACAAACATAATGGCTAAAGATTTTTTTTAGCCAGATAGAATATGCTGCCTAGGTAAGATACACAAAATTTAATTAGATTAAATAAGTGATCATTCATTTCCTAAATGGAGAAAAAATACATAGTTTACCATTTGGTAAATAACAATCATTTAAGCACTAAAAATAAACTAATCACCAGGAGAAGAAAAATTGACAAACTTAGCATGAAGAACACAGAGAAGGGCAAAATATTCTGAAGCCCTTTATTTTAATCCTAGGCTAATTTACCATTACAAATTATTTAGATAATTCTAATTGTGAAATACAGTCATTAAGAAATAAGTAGGGGCCAGCGCCGTGGCCAAGTGGTTAAGTTTGCATACTCCACTTCAGCGGCCCAGGGTTTGTCGGTTGCGATCCTGGCTGCGGACCTACACACTCCTCATTAAGCCATGCTGTGGCAACATCCCACCGAGAAGAACTGGAATGACTTGCAACTAGGATATACAACTACGTACTGGGGCTTTGAGGAGGAAAAAAAAGTGGAAGATTGGCAAAAGATGTTAGCTCAGGGCCAATCTCCCTCACCAGAAAGAAACATTAAAAAATAAAAAACAAAACAAACAAAAAAAAGAAAGAAGTAGAAGAACAAAAAGTGTATTGAGCTATTTTTTGTGTTTACAAAAGAATCTGATAGATTAGCAATCATTAATCTGAAATCAAAAAAGCTTTCAGCCCCACATACACAAAAGAGATATTTCTTAGCCTATACACTCTTTGAAAACAAATATACTAGTTCCCTAACTGTAATGCCCACATAGAAAATGTTCTTTTAATCACATCACTGTATTGATACCATGACTATCTCCTCATGGTAGGCAAATTACCATTTAAAAATTAATAGATAAGCTCTAATTGATATTTACGCTCACTTGATCTTACTGAAAAACAAAGTCTAATATATTTATTTTTAAAAATTACATCAGGTGGAAGTCAATGATTTTACCTAGTTGACTCTGGGACAACAAAGAAGTCCTCAAGCTGACAGAGGAGCCATTTAAGGGAAGAACCCCCCACCACTTCTGCCCCCTGAGGTAGACGTTAAGGAGAGGACTCTAAATCTTGCCAGCCTCTGGGAAGAGCAATCTGACTACTTACACCCTGATATCCATTGGGTTGAGGTTTTTAAATGATGAGTAACGACATTTTGCTACAAAATCTGTTAATACGATCCATTTGGCCGCTTGCTGCCTACTGAAGCCCCCTGGCTCTCAGAGGCCCACAGGTCCCAGAGGCACACCTGCTGTATCCTGCGGCTCTTTACTACGGACGTGAAGTAGCCTGAGGTCATAACTGTACAGGTTGAGTAATAAATAGACGCTGAGTCCACTCTGTGATGCCTTCCCCTCCATGAAGACTCCCTAAACCCAGACTGAGGCAGGACAGCATTAAGCACTACTATAGTCTGCACTCAGCTTTGCCATTAACAAGGCAATAGCTTCTCTCCTTCCTGGTGGTCAGTACTTACACCCTTGATGTGGAGAGATGAATGGTCAGGACCTACAAACTGCCTAACATTCCCACAACACAATAAAATCTAAGACGATACTATCCCCAAAAATCAAAACTAAAACAAGACTGACAATCTAGCTGCTCACATGAGGCAATTTCCCAAGCACTCCTATGAAGAAAGGCTTCAGCTTGTCACAAGGCTTCCCATCAGCTTTTTGTGTCTTAGACATAAATTAATGGTCAAGGATCACTAGACATGGAGGAAAGTCCCTAACGGCAAAGGCAGAGATGCAAACAGAAGATGAGAAATCAGAAATCACGGTGGGGGTGATGGTAACGCAGGGAATATTAGGGTATTTATGCATCTGTAAAACAAGACTAGAATGCTACTTTGTTTTAAAGTGAACAAGAAAAGGTTTTTGAAATTTAAATAAGAAAGCCAAAATAAATTTTAAAATTCAAAAGATGGATTAGAAGATAAAACTGAAGAAATCTTCTGGATCATTTAACAAAAGATCAAAAAGTGGAAAAAGAATAAAAAAGGCAGTAAACAAAAAAGGAAGTGCAAAGAAATTTTTTAAGACAAAAATGCAAATAAACTGATCAAGGAAACTTATCAAGGGAAAAATATAACAGAATTTTCCAAAGGTCTGAAGGACGTGACTTTCCACAATGGAACACACTATTTAAATGAAGAACAGGGTGAATTTAGACTCTAAATAAATATTTCAGAACATTCGACATGAAGAGGAAGTACTGAAATATTCCAAGAAGGAAAAAAAAACATATATGAAGCAGAGATTCAGAATGGCACTGGACTTCTCAATACTAGAAGGAGATGACAAGAGTGATGCCTTCAAGATTCACAAGGAAAAGGACTATAAACATAGAATTCCACACACAGCCAAGCCTTCTATCAAGCACAACGGTGCAATTATGCTATTTTTCAGACAGGTGACAGTCTTAGATAAAAATGCCTCCCAAGCAATCTTTGACAGGAAGCTATTCAAGATTGTCTTGAAATAAGGGAATCAAATGAGGTGAATAAGTAAAGAAAGGAGAAGATAAGAAATCCCAGAAATGCAACTACAGCCCAAGAGAGAGGCAAACAAAAGCCCCAGTATGACAGCCGTGCGGCAGAACAGAGAACAGTTAATCCATACTGAGGCAAGAGAAAAGACAATTCCAAGAAAGAGGTTTCAAAAGGAAGAGAGAGAGGGAGTGAAAAAGGAAAAAAGAAATTATTAGATATTTGTGATCATGGAAAGAATTTTACACTTCCGTCAGAAGAGTGAGGGAGATAAATGGAAATAAAGAAAACAACAAAAAAGGAAATTATCCAATCCAGGAAAAACAAAAAAAATGCATAAAAAGGAAATATGATCATACCCAGCTCTGTATAAACAATATTTACATAATCATACTGATAGAAATACTGCTTTAACTACACCAAAAAAATGGTAGCAGAAGTAGGTATGGGAGAAAGGTAGATTTCCATAAAAGGAAGTGAATAATCATCTAAAATTGCAAAATCAACACATAGCAACGAGAGCATAATATTTTAAAGCAGGCAGGCAAAGGCAAGAAGAAAAACATTATCTCTAATGAGTGCATGCTTTTAGAAGACAAGTAAGTATCCAAGGATGGGGAAGGAGGGGCAGCCAGCAGCTGTTTACCTATTACAAGTCTTCCAATTCCCTAATTTCAACTAGTTCGTATGTTACTTCGTAATTAAACATTAAAAGGGGATTATGTCCCCCTGGACTCCATGATTTTAGAACAGCACCTCCCCATCCCCACCAATCTGTTCTTCTCTATGACACTGAGTTTTCAAAATGAAAGACCAGGTTACTTGTAGAGTATCTCACAACCTGTATTTATCTGGCTTTTTCTTCATGCTGTTATTTAACTTGTTCCCCATTTCCCTACATTTACAGTAAACTAAAAGTTCGGCTAAAAGGATTGATTAGATTCAGAGTAAACCATTCTACTTCATACTGCCTCTCACCACGAGGCACATAATGCCAGGCTGTCTGACTGTTAGTGATGCCCTATTTGATAACCTCATTAAAGGTCATGGCAGTCAGACTTCGACTACATAAAGGTAAATTTCCTCTTTGAAATTACAAAAAAGTAAAACATAGATGTTAGGGTAATACTTTGGTACCATGCAAATATCCTTTTCCCATCAATCTTTAACCTGAATCTAGTACCATTAATAACTGCATGATACAATTATTTCAAGCGGGTTGCAAAACTGGTGATTTCTATCATTCATTTCACAAAAAATAAAAATTTGCTTGGAAGGAAAAGAGAAGGAGACGAGAAAAAGACAGAGCAAAGGAAAAAGAAAACAGAGCATGAGGAGGCCTTCTTGTCTAAAGATCTGCTTTTGCAAACAAGGAAACTAACGACCAGAGAAATTAAGTGACTCAGCTGAAGTCACAAAAGCTTAGAAACAGGTCCACTAATTTTTCATTCAGTGCTCTTTCATGTGACGTTATTAACTTCTCCAGATGTGAAATTTATAATATGTACCAGATTTTAAAAGACTGATTAAAAGGATGATTGTTTCCTGACTTCCAAAGAGAAAATACAAATCTGATTGGCATACAACTAAATGATCCAAAAGAAAGTTACATAAATTTCTACTTAAATACAAGCTGAGATAAGAACTATATATATATACTCATTCCTCAAAAAATTAAAAATAGAACTAATATTTGATCCAGCAATTCCACTTCTGGGTATATATCCAAAGGAAACGAAATCAATAGCTCAACAAGCTATCTGCACCCCCATGTTCACTGCAGCATTATTTACAACAGCCAAGACATAGAAACAACCTAAGTGCCCACCAACAGATGAATGGATAAAGAAAAGGTGGCATATGTACACGTATGTATATACATACATACATATATGAAATACATATATATGAAATACTATTATGGAATACATGTTATATATGGAATACTATTCAGCCATAAAAAAGAAGAAAACTCTGCCATTTACAACAACATGGATGGATCTTGAGGGCATTATGCTAAGTGAAATAAGTCAGACAGAGAAAGACAAACATTGTATGATCTCACTTATATGTGGAATCTAATTTAAAAAAGAAAACACACCAAACTCATAGAAAAAGAGATCAGATTTATGGTTACTAAAGGCAGAGGGTGGGGAGAGAAGGAATTGGAGGACGTGGTCAAAAGGTACAAACTTCCAATTATAAGATAAATAAGTACTGGGGATGTAATGTACAACGTGATGACTATAGTTAACAACTGATGTAAGTTATATTTAAAAGCTGCTAAGAGTAAATCCTAAAAGTTCTCATTATAAGGAAAAAATACTTTTTTTCTCCTTTATCAGATCTGTATGAGATGATGGATGTTAACTAAACTCATCCAGGTAATCATTTCAGAATATATACGTCAAGTCAATATGCTATCCGCCTTAAACCTATATAGTGCTGTATATTAATGATATCTCAATAAAACTGAAAGAAAAGATAAATGATTTATATTCATACATTACTACTTAAAAGGATTGCTACAGGCAAGGGCCAAGAACAAACAATTCAGAGAAGAAATACAACTAGCGCATAAATAGGAAGAATGCTTAATTAGAAACACAGCTTAAAATGAAGAGATATCACTGTCTATTCACTTAAGGTACTTTTTGTTGTTGAGGTAGTGGTATTTTTGTCTGTTTTTTAATGGATAATTAATTATCAACACTGAGAAAAGTACAGTGACTTCCTGTACACTGTTAGAAAAACAAAAGTTTATCTCTAGGCAACAGGTTTGCGGATGATTTCAATTTCTTCTTTACATTTTTTTATATTCCCAGAATTCTCTATAATGAATTTTCAGGGAAGCAACGTTTTCATTTGAACCATTAGAATAAAGACACAACACTAAGACTGTCACACAGTGGATTCTTACCCATATCCTCTCTGTGGCAGACATTCCAATATGTCATAGCAGAGAGAGAGCTGGTCACTTCGCTCACAGGTATAGATGCACTCTAGCGCTACTGCCATCAGTTGGTCCTGATCAGGAATAATTTTTTGCTGCAGCTAGAGGAAATAAAGCATACTGTACTAAATGTCAATAGATTTACAGTTTTTCATATCCCAGTACCACTGTCAGTAGAATATTAAATAGCTCAATTAATCAGCTGCAGAAACAAATCTTGATTTTTCTTTCACTTACAGACTTTTGGGGTCCTTAATAATTCTAAATGAAATCACATTTTAATTACAGAACCAGCTAGAAAAGATAATTTGTACCCATAAGCTTTGCATCTGCTGAAAACAGATTCTTCAATTTATGACCCATTCAAGACAAAGTATATAGAAGAAACACACTGAATTAAAAGGGCAATTCATTAAAAGCAACATTTCTAACCCTAAAGCCAAATTTTATGTTTTTCAATTACAAAAATATATAAAATTCCTTAACTAACATTCAGAGATGTTTGAACCTACTATTTTTCAGTATGCATTATATATTAGTCACTTTAAACAGTACTGACATTCTATTCAAAAGAAGTTGCATTGTAATGCAGTAATACTCAAATCACAGAATATACTCCATATTTCTGATGCAGAAAGATGGTTACTTTAGGTCACTTTCTATACTGGATACACCATTTCCCACTGTAAATCACAGATTCCCATTTTTAGAGTATTTTCTGGGATATAAAAATAACAGATTTGTGCCTTGTTTTTCTCATCTATAAAACTTGGAAATTAACATCTTCCTAACAGCATTGTTGTGAGGATTAAATGAATTAATACATGTAGAATGCTGACATTATTACCAGCACAGAAACAAAAATGGAACTTTGAAACTATTTTCTTAGAGCTCTTTTCAACAACAAAATAAGTTGAAGATAATTTCCATAATAAAGATCTATTGTTTTTCAACATTTTAGTAGAAACTCACAAAACAGACAGGAAAGTGATGAAGAGAAGCTGCCAAACAAAGGCATTTTCTCTGTAGAAAAATCATATCAATGGACGGGAAGAATAAACATTCAAGGTTACCAGGGAAATAAAGTTTTCTAAAGTAGTTGGGTTAAAGTATTTACACACATTTCTTCAAGGTATTCAGAAAAATATATAGCATTAATTTGACATCAACATTTGACAAAGAGTCAACCAAGGCTGCCAAGTGACAAACTGGTGAAACAGGGACAAGCAGGGCACAATAAAAGCATTATTAAAAATTAATTAAAATAGCTAACTTTTCCTAATTTCTTATTGTTGCCAGGTACTGTTTCTAGGTGCTTCACATGCATTCATTCATAAATCCTCAAAAAAATCCTGTAAGGTTAGTATAGCACTATTTGTATTTTACATAAAGGGAAAACTGAGGCACTGAGAGGACAAACAGCTTGCTCAAGGCACAGAGCTGGTCGTGGTCCAGCCAGGATTCAAATGCAGGCAAGCGGCTCCAGGGCCTAAGCTGACAACACAGGCAATCCCAACCCTGCCGAAGAACTGCACACGCGGGAAGAACGGAAGAGACAGAGGAAACTATGGTAAGAAACGAAGCACATACAGTAAGCAAGTGTCTGAGGAAGAAGAAAAAACTGAAACCAGTTTCGGTCAGGGAACAATTTGGGAAATCAGCTAAAACAGAAGCCAAAGTCCTTGATATTTTCCTTGTTCTTCCTGCTTCCTGTCTTTCCCTCCCCGAGACATTAAAGAGTCGCTTGAAAGTTAAATGTTCTAGAGTCCATATCTGATCATCTATGTTCAAAATCCTCTGCTGAAAACTCGTTAGCTGTCCTTCAGTGTGAAATGAAGCCAAGTTTACCTCCACTTGGCTTTGACTTTGATTGGACTTTCCCAGATTTCTATAGCATCTTGCATATGCTCAATAAATGCTGGTCCAATGAATAAATCCTCATACTACTCTCATACATAGATCCTTTTTCCTCTCTGTATTCCTATGGTACCTATTTGTTCTCTTCCTACGCCACTCAGCAAATCTTTCCTAACAGAATCTATTGCATACATGAATCGTAATGATCAAATTTTTAAGACATTTTTCATTCTTGTCCTGTTAGACTCTCTACAAGATGTCTAACTTCATATAGTCTAAGACATATTTCCTCTATTTCCACCACTGCTGTCCTACCTTCCTAGTGGTGACTATAAAACCATCATTTGCCCCAGCTCAAGCTAATAGAAGAAAGCCCATGTAGGACTTGCTAAGATGTCAGTGAAAGAAGTCTTCCCACCACGAGCAGCAGATTATCTTTCATATTGCATATCAAGGTAAAATGTAAGAAAGTCATAATTTTCTTTAAAAAATCTCCAAATTATGCAGTACAGACATCTAGAAAAAGAACAACAGATGACAAGAGAGGATGCATGGAAAACCCCAGAGAATCAAGCAATAAAAGAAATTAGTGAAGTAGCAGAACACAAAATTATCATACAAAAGCAATAGCTTTTATACACACAAACAGTAAACAGAGCAGTTAGAGGAAACGAGGGTAAAGAAATTTCCATTTATATCATAAAGAGAGAAAATTAAATTCTTAGGAATAAATTCAACAAGAAATGTGTGAAACCTCCATGGGGAAAAATTTTAAACACTCCTGAAAGACACTGAGAAAGACGTGAACAAATGGAATGATATCCCTATTCTTGAAGAGGGTGACTAAACATTATACCAAAGTTCAGATAGAAAAACAAACATACAAAAATGGCCAAAAAGAAAGAAGAAACTGGAAAAAAAAATCATGAGAGAACACTACCCTTACCAGACTTTAAAAACACTCTATAATTAAGAGAGCGTAGTACTAGAGCATGGACAAACAAACCAGTAAAACAACATAGAAACTCTAGAATGAGACCCAAAACAAATGGAAATGCACTATATGACAAAGGTAGCATCTCAGATCACTCAGGTAAAGATAAATGTTTTAATAAATGGTGCTGGGACAACCAGGTAGCTATTTGGGAAATTATGAATTTAGATCCACATCTCACACCATACAAAAGAATAAACTCCAAAGAGATTAGGGACCAAAACATAAAAATAAAACCATACAAGTACTAGAAGAAAGCATGTGTGATTTCTTTTTTAATCATGTAGTAGGAAAAGGCATTCTCACCATGGCTCAAAATACAAAAGCAATAAAAAAAAAAAAGATGGATCAACTTGACTACACAAAAACAAAACACAGAAATTTTGCTTGACACAATACACCACAAACAAAATCAAAAGACAACCTACCAACCAAAAAATATTCACAATATATACCACAGAAAAAGGGTGAATTATACTAACATATGAATTTCTAAAAGTTAAGGCACAAAGGAACAAAAATCCAAGTGAAAATGAATAAAAGGCAGGAATGGACAATTCACAAAAAAGATAATGCCTCTCAAACTATGAGAAAATGTTCAAATTCACTCAGAACCAGAGAAGTGCAAATTAAAACAAACTGCAATACCATTTTTCACCTATCACACGGGCAAAATTTTAAATATGACACCAAATTCTGTCTGCAAAGTTGGGGAGAAACGGGTATGCTCATACTTTGCTGGTAGAAATGTAAACTGGAACAACTGCAGTGGAAAGAAATTTGACAATACCAATACAACCCTGCCTTTAGACCCGGCACCCCCTTGTAGGAACATACCCTGAAGATACGCCAATTATACAAAAACAAATGTGAACACGGTTCTTCACCGTAGCACTGTTTCTAAATGCAAAATACTGGGAATAACATAGAACACTAGTGAGACTGCGTAACTGAATTTTTAATTTTATTATATTTTACTTTATATAGCCACACATGGTTAGGGGATACCATACGGAACAGCACAATTCTAGAGGCATTTTTCAATTTCCTAAGGAGTCTGGGCCAAAAGTAGGCAAGCAGGAAACTGCAGCCAACAGTTTAAAGTGTTAAGCAGATGTTTCGATTTATCCCATCGAAGTCCAGGCTCTACCAGAGGAAGGGCCTACTAAGCATCCAATGCTTCCAGTTCAGACCCCTGAAGGACTACACCCCACGAATAGGGGAGCTAGAAATAGGACAGTCTTTTTGAAACCTGAAACAGCTCAATCCCCCGTCAGATACAGTGATCTTCACCATTAAGAGAATGGTGGGAATAGCAAAGCAAGAGTGGGAATTATTTGCAACACATATAACTGGCTTTCCATCAGAATCACTGGATAAATTGTCAAATGTATATTCCAGAAACCTACCCTGCAAATTCTAATCAATTATATCTAGGTTGGGCCTAAAAAATTATATACTTTTTTTAAATCCGCAAAGTTCTGATGCACAGATACATTCAAAAGATACTAGTATAGAAGACAGAGAACAATATGAGAAGGAAGAATATTTTATTCCCAAATCATCTCTATCCAGACCTGCCCAAGTTTCTTAACAAGTAACACCTTCAAAAGGGGGATTCAAGCAAAGAGTAATGGCTTAAAATCAGGATGTTTAAAAGAGAGGAAGAGTTTGAAGCACATGGGACAGTTAAAAAGACAAATTCGTACTTGTAACATTGTTCCCAATTATCCGCTCCCCGCTTCCTAAGAGAGGATTATTCTTCCCTGCCCCGGTAACATGAGTTTGGCCACAAGTTTCCTTTTGCCTGTGAAATGTGAGAGGATGTAACTTGAGACACTTTGAGCTAAGCTTTAAGAGTCACTGTGTGATTCTACTTTGTCCCTTTTCCTATGCCACAAGTTAGAAAAGGGGACTGCTCTTTCCGCCTGAGTCCTAGAATGAATAAGACATGGAACAGAGCAGAAGCCCAACCACAGCCTATATGACACTCGTGAGAAATGAATGTTTGCTGTTGTAAGCTGCTAAGATTTAGAGGTCATTTGTTAATGCAGCATAACTTAGTCTAAGCTGTCTGATACAGAAATCATTCCTGCTGTTATATTATTAAAAATACTTTGTGCATGATTCATGGCAGATCCAAAGGACATTCTTTTTGTAAACAGTCAAGTAAAATAAAATAAAAACAATGTTCCAAGCACAACACTGGTAAAGCAAACAAATGTAATCAAGTGATCTAAAGCATCATAATGAAACCCAGTTTCAATCATTCATTCATCTGCTCCGCCAAAATTTACTGAGCACTTGCTCTCTACAAGGCCCCAGTAACAGAGAGACACATGAGACATAGAGGACACGTATAGGAAACAAAGGGAGGGAGAGGCAAACATGCAAACAAATAATTACAGCACAGTGTGATTCGGGTTATCACAGAGGCAGGTACAAGCCCTGTCACAGTACAGGTAAGTCCTGGAAGGTTTCACAGAGAGACTCTTAGAGAGCAGGATCTTGAAGGATAAGTAGGTATGCGTTAAATGAACGAAAGGGGGGCTGACCAGCCCAGACAAAGGAATTAGCCTATAACAACACAAAGAGGCATGGAAGAACTTGGTAGGGTGAAGAGGTGAATGAACTATTGCATTCATGGAGGGAAATGAGGCTGAAGAGGCAGACTAGAGGCAGACCGCCAAGAACCTTCCAAGCCACTCTACAGAGCCCAGCGTTCACCCTTCAGGCAAGGGTAAGCCACTGGAGATTTTCCATAGATCATGACGTGATCAAATTTGCGTTGTGGAAAGATAACACCGATAGAATTATATAGCCTGGATTGGAAAAGAAGAGCCCAGAAACACCACTGTTCTCTGCTTTGATGTTTACACATTTCAACAAAGGCAAATGGCTATGTTTTATTCAAAAGGCACCTGTTAAATTGCCAAGTAAAAACAACAAAAAGCTGACTATATACAAAAGGTTTACAAGAGTCTGTAAGGAAGAAGTATCACAAACAAGATTACTGGAAAGAATTTAGAGTCACTTCTTTCTTCCTCATAAAACATTCATATTCAATCCATCCGGCTTCTCACATAGTATTCTGCTGTCATAAGCAAGCCACCCTTGGCTCACAGTAAACCACCCCAAATTTAAAATCAGAATACTAAGCAGAAACTGCTTATGAGAAGATGGAAAATTTTACATAGCCAATGAACAGATATATTTCTGACAGACAACCTTTCTGGAAACAAAATGTGTAAGGTTAACTAAGTAAAGCTTTTCTTTTTACCGTGATTACCCTGGTCTGTGACCATACACCTTAGAGGACTTCAGATGGCTAACAAAGGTCAGGACAAGAAAGTACACTGAGTTAGAATCTAGGACTAGAAGAGGCCTCTTAAACGGCTTCTGCTGAATCCCATTCTAATGCTTTGAATCTCACTACAAAGTCAGCGCCTCAAGTGACTATGCCATCGTGCTTGAGTCCCCTCCAAAGGAAAGGAAGCCACTATGTCTTGAAACAGCAATTAGATCTATAGCTAAATTAAGAGGTTATTTACTTGGCAACAGTATGTTTCACTTAACAAACGACTTACCACCAGCAAATCTAAACAACTATTTGAACCCTACAGAAATACAGAGCTATAAATACAGTAGTCTTAAGCAGATATAAGTTAAGAATAATTACAAGATCTCCTATGAGAGCCTAAAAATTTCATAAATATTTTGAAGGTCCTCAAGGGCAGAAATCTTTTCTTCTTCTATTGGGGTGTTATAGTAAAGCATAATGGTTAAGAACACAGCTCTGAAATTAGAACACCTATGTTTGAGCTCAAGTTCCACTCCTTACTGTGTGATCCTAGGCTTGCCCAACCACTCTATATCACAATTTTCTTATCCTATAATATTCATATAATAAAAATATCTACCTCATAGGACTGTTGTAAGGATTAAATGAGTTAACACTTGTAAAGCACCTGCTCATAGTAAGAATTCAATACCTATCAACTATTAAGACATTTTGGTATTGCCAGTTTCCAAAATATTGTAGACAGTCAACAAACTTTGGAGTAAATCAATCAAAATAAACATATAGTTTTATAAACTTCTAAAAAACTTTTTGGACAGAACTGTTGAAACACTTTTAAAGAAAAAAAAGACAACCATCTCTTTTCCTGTTTAAAGGGAAATTACTTGCAAAACCTATCATAAAAAATTGAGAAATAAAACCCAATTATGTAAAGATTTTTAAGAATTAGAGCTTTTACTTACATCTGGTTTGGAATGCTGAAATATCTTGAGGGGAAATTTTAAGTCTCCTTTAGCTAAAGTTACCAAGTATTCTTTTAACAGCTCATTAGCCACACCGGGAGACTGCTTCTCACAACGATGGAGAAAGGGAACCATCCACTGGTAGGCGCTTGTCACATACTTGTCCTCAGAACACTGAAAATATAATTAACCAAAACAAACACACACACATTAAATATTTGATTATACCAGACAACAAGTTCTAAAGCTCACAGATAATCAGACTGACGTTAAACAGTGAAAGCCCAACACTTTCTAAAACAGATACTCCAGTTCACCCCTCACATGGAGACTGACAGGCAGCTGGAGAGTCCCCTTCTGCCTGGGGCTAGGACAGCTAACAGCACAACAGACTCCTGAGCACCATGATCACTCTGGGGTCTCTCACAGCCCAGGCCCAGCTCTGGAAGACAAACGCTGCTACTACTACTCGCTCATGAGGTCTTCCAGAACAAAGAGAGGGTCCACCCCAAAAGTGTGTGTGTGTGTGTGTGTGTGTGTGTGTGTGTGTGTGTGTAAAGAGAGTCAGAGACCATAGGCCAACAGAAAGTGTGAAACAGAAAAAAGCAGAGAAAGAGAGAGAAGCATGAAGAAGTTATAGAAAGAAGCCACTTGAGAATAGTCTCATGTATAAAATCCCAGATTCTCTCCCTTCCTTTTCCTCTTCCTCTGTTTCATTTTGCCCCTTTATATCTACCTTCACAAAACTCTAAATGACACACATAATTTTACTCATTATCCCTGAGATTATACAATCTCTTCTCCTAATTACCCCAGGAGATATACTTAAATCTCTTAAGAGGAGTTACATGTAACGTAGATTAATTTTCATGGGTTGGATTATCAGGAAAAGAAAGAAATAAGAGAAAGGGAAGATAGTGACAGAGGGAGAGAGAAAAGGGGGATTGATAAGAGGGAGAAAGATGATGAGAAAGAGAAGGAAAGAGAAAAGGAGATGAAAAAGACAGAATGAGAGAGAGGGAAGAATCGAGGGAGAAAACATGTCAGGCAGCTGTGACTCCATCCCTTATACGGCCCATTCACACCAGGCTGCCAAAGAGCAAAAGACTAAAAAGAGTATTGGACCTCCTTGGCCCATCATTCTCATCTCAATGTGTCTCACTTAGTAGAACCCAGGTTCTAACTTTGAGAAGTGTACTTTCTCTCCAGGATGACCCAAGGAAAAATCTAAGAATGGCTGGGCAAATTCTCTAAAACATAGCAACCCTCAAGCCAAGATGCTGTCTTCACACAAACACTCAACCAGCCCTTTGAACTCCAGCACTTTCTTTCTCTAAGACCTTGAAATATATAAGTGGTTGGGAATTCTAACGCAGTGAAGGATTAGAAACATGATTACTAGAATGACAACTAGTTTAGAAATATGCCTAGCTGGAAGGAAAAAAATTATATACAGATGAGTATGAATAAAGAGCAAGCAAGGTACAAAAACAGCCAAAATGGATTTAGATGCCTTCAGTAATTTATTCATAAAATTTGATTTTTTTTTTCTTTCTAAGATCGGCACCTGAGCTAACAACTTGCCAATTTTTCTTTTTTTTTTTTTGCTTTTTCTCCCCAAATCCTCCCAGTAGATAGTTGTATACTTTTAGTTGTGGGGCCTTCGAGCTGTGGCATGTGGGATGCCGCCTCAGCATGGCCTGATGAGCAATGCCATGTCCACGCCCAGGATCTGAACCTGCGAAACCCTGGGCCACCAAAGCGGAGCGCGCGAACTTAACCACTCGGCCATGGGGCCAGCACCTGATTTGGTTTTTTTTTGAAGTCAAGAAACCTTCCTTTATTTACTAAGTTCTCAGGCTTGGAGGACATTTCATCTTTGGCTTTGAGACACACATTAATCACAGTACATAAGGAATGCTTAAAAAGAAAGTCAAAATAAAACCTACACTATTCATCAGTAATCTTAGTTTTTCAATGTCTTTCATCTGCTGGAGTTCTTTCAAGGTTAGGGTTAAGTCACAGCCGGCTTCATAAACCAATGCTTCCAGAGTAACCAAATTATCACACAGAGCCAGCAACCCAGGAATGCTCCGCTCCATTCCAAGTCGAATAAGTGACAAAGCACAGTCAACCTAAAATGGAAAAGTCATAGTAAGTCTCTGATTATTATATCTTTTCCATATAGTCTAAAATAAAAGCCTCCAATACAGAATCTAATTCTTGTAATCATTTTCTATAAAATCACATTATCAGTAACATACATGTTTTATTCAGTACAAAAACATTAGAGTTCTTTATCAAATATATCAGCCTTAAACTGTATCAAAAGAATCAAACCATCAGCAAGAAATACTGAAGATAAAGATACTCAGAGGAAGACAACCATCTTAAGTTCACACAGCACTGCAGTTTACAGAGAAGTTTTACATATAGTTTGTCTATTTAATTCTCACATTAACAAGCAGAAAAAAACCCACATAGCTAGTGAGTGCTATTGCCAAATTAATCCTATTTTCACTATACCACTCTGCTCCAAAAAGAATGTTTGGCTTTTATATTCGTGTTCAGTACCTACCTTCCACAGTGCCTCTCACACAAAAGGCATTCAGTAAATTCTTGGCGAACGCCTAACTCTGATGGACACTTTTTCTGTCTCAATTAAAATATTTAGACCTCACTTAGACTAAAATGAAGAATGATTTCCCCATAGATGCTCAGCACACAGCAATTTGACTCCTATCACTTGATCAGGTTTATGAAATGACATATTCTGACTGAGGGCAATATCATCTAATGTGGCCTTAACCCATAGTGCCTCGTACCGCTCCTTACTTACTCCCCTACTCCTAGACTAATAACTTTATTGAGAACTTACTATGAATTCAGCACCATTCTAAGTGTTAGGAATATAAAAATAAATGGGACGAAGCGTCTTCCTTCAAAGATCTCTCCATCTCGTAGTGAAACACAATCCGATAAATCCACAGTTGAAGTAGAGCGAGGTAAGTGCTGTGGATGACTGGGATCTCAAAGAAAAGGGCACGTAGCCCAACCTGAGAGTGTCGCAGTCTCCCAGAGTGGGGAACACGTACAATGCACTTTCAAGAATGAATGGATATTAGTAGGTGAAGAAGGAAGAGAGACAGGAGCACAGCATGGAAGGCAGAGATGCACAATGTGTGGTGAAAGTACAATTGGTTCCAGAAGACTGAAAAGAAGGTACGAGGTGAAGAGATGAGAAGCATGGCTAGAGCAGGGGGAGGAGCCAGATAATGAAGCCTGCTGCTTGCTGAGCTAAGGAATTTGCAGTTTATCCTGAAACGGAACCACTACCAAAGGATTTTCAACTGAAGCATGTCATAAATAGGTTTACATGCTTCAGAAAGAATATTAGTAAGTATTTATTGAATGACGAATGAAATGTGAATGATGAATTGGAAATGGACCGGACTGAAAACAGGCAGACTAGTTAGGAGCACCACAATTACTGGAATGGGGGACAGCAATATATAAGGGGTAAGCCAAAGAACATGAGCCACACGGAGGAGACTAACATGAATGGCTAAGACAAGAAGAAAGAAGAAGTGAAAATGGCACGACAGAAGGCTAAGCAGAGGAGACTGCAGGAAAGAGGAAGCAGTGGTGTCGAAGGACAGTGCTGTTAAATAACAAAGGAGGGGACTCTGACGTTAAGAGGTGGTAATGTCTTACTGGGAGCCTCACTGATGCAGCTGCAGGAGAGTAGTAAGAGCAGCCAGGCTCCAGGGAACGAGGAGTAAGCAAACGCTGAGAAAGTGATTATGAAGAGCAAAGAGACTATTTCTGAGCTGAGCTATGATGGAAAGAAGACAACTAAAGCAGAAGCCAGGGAGAATATGGCTCTGATTTATGTTTTTTGTATTTATAAAATAGGAGTGATTTGAACTTTATGTAAAAAAAAAAAAAAAAGGAAAAAAGGTAATAAACACAGTAGAAAAGGAGAGGTTGAAGCTACAGGAGACAGCAAATAGATGACCGAGAGAACAACTCTGAGCATGGGAGTGTGGAATCCAGAGTACAGGTAAAGAAAACAAGTAGCTTGAACGCAAGAAGAAAGATGTCTTCCCCTGGGAAAAACTGGAAAAAGTAAGGACAAATGGAAGGGAATTCTCAAATTTTCCAATGAAATACAAAGCAAAATCTTTTCTGAGAAGGATGAGGAGGTGGTGGGGTAGAAGACAGGAGGAGAGGACAGCCAGGCGATGCATAGAAAAAATGCAAAGCAATATTCGAGGAGCACCCAAAGCCCTTCAAAGACGCAGGGACTCACCAGTGAAGACAAGGTGAAAAAAGAAGAAACGCATTTGCAGTTGGAAAGAGTGGCGCAGTAACTACAAGGGGAAAAGCTAGAGGCAGGTAAGGCATGAGGCAAACAGGAGGGATCTGCTAATACTTCAACAGACAAATGTTTTTAACTTAATGTCTAGTAATAAAAATACAGTTCACGTCTGGAAGAATACATCTACCCGTATACCAATTAAAAAAAAACTCTCCCCCAGATGAATTTTCAGAAAGCATGAAGAAAATGATGCATAAAACATAACCTTGTGCAAGTAATAGTTTGAACACATATACATTATCAGAGTGTAATACACTTACTAATTTTGCGACCCAGATTCATTTTTCTAATACCAACTTTGAATTTGTTACCTTCCTAAAAGTTACTGAAGTAAAAATCCTTTAAAATCAAATTACTGACACCTTAAACGAAAACAAGCTCTAATACAACTTAGAGAATTATACCACAGATTCTGAGCCCTCAGTGGATAAATTTCACCACTATACATTATTCTTACATCAACAAACAAGTTTTGCTAAAGGCATTTGTAGACACTAAGGAAAAAGAAGTCCCACATCAGTTAAACCTCTAAAAGTGAAAAAGATAAAACCATGACAGCTATCACTTTGATTGTAGCATAAGGCACATGAAACATCGATATCTAAAATGAAGCTAAAGAACAATACCTCTGTTATAAGTATTTTTAAATAAATGAGAGAAAGAAGGACCACAAATCAGCTAAATAAAGCACCCCCAAATCACTTTTCTTTCTTCACAATTATTCCTAATTACTCAAAAAAGAATTCAAGATGTCTAGGAATTATTACTAGACTGTTAAAAAATCTACATTTCAGAAAGCTTTATAGTTTTTTTTTTAATAGACTATTTTTTAGGGCTGTTTTAGGTTCACAGCAGAAATGAGCAGAAAGCACAGAGATTTCCCATAGAGCGCCCTGCCCCCACATATGCACAAACTCCTGTATTATCAACGTCCCCCACCAGAGTGGTACATTTGCTACGGTCAATGAACCTACATTGACACATCATAATCACTTGAAGTCCACAGCTTACACTAGAGCTCACTCTTGGTGGTGTACATTCTATGGGTTTGGACAATGTATAACACGTATTCACCGTTATGGTATTGTACAGAGTACTCTCACTGTCTTAAAAATGCTCATTCTCCACCTATTCATCCCTCCCCCACCAACCCCGGGCAACCACTGATCTTTTTGCTGTCTCTATTGTTTTGTCTTTTCCAAAATGTCATATAGTTGGAATCATACAGTACATAGCCTTTTCAGGTTGTCTTCTTTCACTTAGCAATATGCATTTAACATGCCTCCATAGCTTACTTCTTTTTTAGCACTGGATAATATTCCATTGTATGGATATGCCACAGTTTATTTATCCATTCACCTACTGAAGAACATCTTGGTTCATTAACTATAAGAAAGGTACCACTCAAATGCAAGCTGTTAATAATAATAGGGACAACTAGTGTGTGGGATAACTAGTGGGTGGGGTGGAGGTGAGAGGGGGGAATATGGAAACTCTCTGTACTTTCTAAAAATACCTAAAACCTAAACGCCTCTAAAAAATGTATATAAAGTAAATAAACAAGAACAGATTAGTGTAAAGAAAATTGATAATTTATTTCGCATACAAGTATGGCCCTTTTTCTTTTTTTGTTACAGCTATTCTTAAAGACCTGAATGATGATTAAAATTTGGGTTACAAAATATTTAAACACTAAACATTGAGGAGTCATTACTGATCTCTTGAAATGCATGAGGCTGGTTGCCCAGGACTTTTTAAAGGCATGAGAAATTTTTTTAATTCTCATTCTTGGCTCATTTGACAGAACAACCTAGAAATCAGTTTTTTTTAATGTATATATAAATACACATGTACATACACTTTTCTCCTTACTCTCAAGAAGCTATATCTAGAATTTCAGCTAAAAAACCACAAAGTGCTCAGACAAAACTGGTCCATAAAGCAGGATCCTTTGTCTTGTTAGCCAGAGACAATAAATAGTAAACTACATGCATTTGTAAAATTTCGGTAAATCACATGATGCCACTGGAGTCTTAAAAGATGTCTAGATGCATGATTACACAACCTACATTTGCCTGTACAAAAATGTGCTTCATTGGCTCACTTAAGAGCTTTCTTCATCAATTATTACCAAGTGAGTTTCTTCTGTAATGGCAAAGTAATAATGACTTTCTTTAAGGTGACCAATATGAACTGGTCATTTCCAGATGCGTGATATTGCTAAGACTACAGTTCTCAATGGCAGAGCTGTCCACCAAGAGGCATTCTGACACTCTGAGGAAGCATTTCATCCATCACAGGAATTAGTGGCATCTACTGACATTAAGTGGGTGGAAGCCAGGAATGCCAGACATCATGCTGTGTGCAGGGCAGTTCCGCAAAACCAACTCGTCCTAATTCCTGCCGACCTTTCAAATGTCCTGAAAACCAAATTACAATGATCAGAGTCCAGACAGATCTCAACTTCATTTAACATTTGCACAAAATTCTATTTTGTATGGTTTAATTTACACTGAATTTTCTTGGAATGCAGGTACTGTATAATCAAGGGAAGATTTTACTTTGTTTTGTTCAAAATTTTACCATGAGTTGTTTGCATCCAAGACAACAATTTGTGGTATTTGACTCAACAATACAACATACCTAAATCTGTCTATTTCAGTTGTCTTATTCAACGTGATTTCTCACTGACTACTTCCTAGTGTAGTCATGATCAAGCATTTACATATTTTATTTATTCTACATATTGAAGTAAAGTCATAACATTAACCATTTTGGAAATTATTTTTGTAAATAAGAATTGTCTATGATTTTCACATCAGGATAATAAGGAAGCATTACAAAATATTTGCTACAAAAAAAGATACTATGGGTCTGAAAATCGAGAACCACTTTTTTTAGATTAATTCATCTTACTCTCAGTCATTAAGATTTGTGTAACTGTCCATTTTTATAGGGACCCTATAGGAAAGATTATCCAGAGACCTGGGTTTTGTCTGGCTCTGCCACTGTGTGTCGCTGAGCAAGTCGCTCACTTTCCTTTCTGGGAAATTTAACTATCTATAACTGAGAGAATTTGACTAGATCATCACCAAAGATTCTTTTCATGCTGATAGCTTAGGATTCTAAACATTTTCAAATGTGCTATGGTCCTCAGCCATCTTCAAAAACCTAGATAGCCAATCACAAATATTCTTGACCATCCTCCAAAAAGTGTGGTTTATAAGATTGCCATCAACTCCAGCAAACAATTCATCTTCAATTCTACGAATACTGAAAATAGAAATTAGATTAAATAGGAATTCAAGAAGACTATCAACTGGAGATACAGGGTTGTGGAAACACACTAAGCAGAAATTTAAACAAAGGGGACATATTCCTTCCCACGGTATTGCTGCTCATCAGACCCCCTGGAATCACCCTTTCCATCAACGAAAAACTGATGGTAGGACAGGTGGTCCAAAGCCAAGACTGTGAGCAGAAAGAAAAAGCCATCCATTGGCCAGACCCTGAATGAGATTTCAAAGAGCATTCTGCCATTCTTGGCTTTGAATTAACAACTTCTGTTCTCTAAGATGAAGACAACTATTCCTTACAGTGGCAGAGCACTCAATTAGCAGAATTTTTAATGTCATCCCCTGTATACTTGCTTTGTTTTCACAGACTCTGGTACAAGAACTAACTCCATGAGAAAACCAAGGTACAGAAAAGGTAGGTAGCAGGTCCAGAGTTATCAGGTCTGTTTGTGGAAGAGTCAAGATTAGTATTGAGGTATCCTAAGCTTCAGTACAATCCTCATCTCTCTCTTCCACACCCCCTCTCTGATGCATCTCAGTAAAGGCATATGGAGACTGAGGAAAATCAGGCTTGGAATTAAAGGAAGACACCAGAAACAGAGCCTTGAAAGGGGCTCCTGAAAAGCAAAATAACAATCAACTACAATACTGCAATATGACAGAGGACTAGCCAAGCATTTCTAGGTTGATGCAATCTTTTAAATGAACAGGGTATTAAGCCTATTAAAAATATACAGAAAATCTAGGACAGTATATACCATATTTTGCAGCTTACATTTTAAAAAAAGATTTTGAACTTTTCTTGTATGTAGTTGCTCTTTAAGAATCAAAAAAAAGAGACAAAAGCTTCTGAGGCAAAGGATAAATGAACAAAAGTAATAAGAAATATTCATTTCATCCCTTGCAAACCATAGACATGATTCCTGGCAACACTGTGAGCAGCCTCTACATGCACTGAATCCTAAGGATCCCACGCAGCCCCGCTGCCTCGCTGAGCAGATGTCATTCTCCCCTCACCTGTCGGGCATAATGCTCTATTTCCTCTGCTCTGCTCTGATACCAGTCCATAACCTTCTCCACTGCAAGCTGGCTTGTCCTGAACCTCAGCAACTCGGGCTGGGCAGCATATAAGAATTCACTTTCATCTTGGAGACTTGGTTCAACCACCATTCTGCAAAGCACAAAAAGAACAATTAACAACTTACTGAAATGCTGGGAAAAGTTATAATTTTATGAAAGAAAAAGAGAGAGAGAGAGACAGGGACAGAGACAGGGAGAGAGTGGTTGAAGAGACAGGGAGTATGTACGTTCGTCTTGAGGGGTGTGTTTGTTTTCTTGTATATATGTGCACACTTAGAAGACAAATGAGACATTTTTTAGGATGTTTAATTTATTTTCCTATTAGTTTCCCAATTTAAAAATTCAGAATGGGACAATAAATCAAAACAACTACGCCACAAATCAATCAAATAAGTATTAACAAAATCAAAATCACCCTGGGAAGCTTTTACAAAATGCACGTGGCTGGTGCCTGCCACAGACCTACTAAATCAAAACGACCAGTGATGGCCAGCCAGGCTAGCTTAGGAAAACACTCCCAGGAGATTCCAATTCAAATATAAATTAAGAAATCTTGTTTCACATGTTCATAAAAGTAAGAGAAAATACACCTGATTTATGTTGCTAATATACCTTTACTAGGTGTCAGTAACATAGCACTGCACTGACATTTGCAAAATACGGAACAGCTCTACACCATTCACCATCAGGAGTGAAAGAGAAACAACATCTAGAGGAACAGACACAAGGATAATGTCACACGGATCACAGATTATGAGTTTTTATGAGGATGATCCTGGCCAATTCCCTTCCATGGTTAAGGACTAAACAGAAAAAACTTAAACTAAGATTTCTTGGATAGACATATGGGAAAATGCTGTGTCCCATTAGGGACATTCATTTATTTAAAGTAAGTCAATAGTAAATGACAGATGCCATAATTGTTACTATTATAAGGCAAGGGGCTTTGGAATCATAACTGAAGCTGACGCACAATTCCATCACTAAAAGCTGTGAAACCTTGCATAAATTACTTAGCTAAAACTAGACTAAGATTTGCGTTATTCATATAAAAATGGGAATAATACTATGCAAAAATATTCAAAATCACATTAAGAAAGTACACTGTCTGGCACAGAGCAGGTGCTTAATTTCTATTTATAGGTATTATTTTTATTAGAATTACTAGTGGCTGTAACACATGACCAGACACAAACCCCATAAATATTTGGGCATTTTACCCACATCTTACACAAGCTGCTGTGCTTACGACTGGCAGTCCTTTACTCACAGTCTCACTATTGTCATGGACATTCTGACCAGTGACTTTTCCCCATCACTGCCACACAAAAATCCCAGCACCTCCCCCTAATATTCCCCTTAGAAAAGGTGACCCAGGGGCCGGCCCAGTGGCATAGTGGTTAAGTTGACATGCTCCACTTCAGCGACCCAGGGTTCACAGGTTTGGATCCCAGGCACAGACCTGCACACCACTCATCAAGCCATGCTGTGGTGGTTTCCCACATTCAAAATAGAGGAAGACTGGCACAAATGTTAGCTCAGCAGCAATCTTCCTCAAGCAAAAAGAGAAGGACTGGCAATGGATGTTAGCTCAGGGCCAATCTTCCTCACCAAAACAAGAAAAAGAAAAAAAGGGTTAACCCATTTCAGCAGAGAAAAATACCCACAAGCAACTTTGAGATATATATACGTATATATATATATACACGTGTATATATATATATATACGTATATATATGTATTTTTTTTTTTTTGCTGAGGAACATTCACCCTGAGTTAACATCCACTGCCAGTCCTCCTCTTTTTTTTTTTTTGGAGGAAGATTAGATCTGAGCTAACATTTGTGCCAAACTTCCTCTATTTTGTGTGTGGGTCATTGCCACAGCATGGCTGGTGAGTAGAGTAGGTCTGCACCCAGGATCCAAACCCATGAACCTGGGCCACCAAAGTGGAGTGCATAAACTTAACCACTTGACCCTGGGGCCAGGCCCTCCTTTGATACATTTTTCAGTACTTCTCTTCCCTCAGTACCATTTGAGAGAATTTAACCACATTCTCCTGCCAGAAACATGCTTGTCTTTCATTCCAGTATGCCATATAGCATCAACATTTCTCTCATCTTTCTGGTTGCTCTTTTTTCAGTCCTCTTGCTAGAATATCCTCTTCTAGCCGACCAGTAAATACTAGCTCTTCCAAATGCTGAGCGCAGCTCTCGTCTCACTCTATGCGTCTAGGTCTCCCCTTCAGCTCTACATATAAATTACCACAGACATTACAAAAACTACCATATTTTTACCCCCAACCCAGACTTCACTTACAAGCTCCAAAATCTTCAAAATCTTCCTGCTATTTACTCTTAGATATTTCACAAGGATTTCAAATGCAACAAGATCAAAACTAAATTCATGATATCCTCAGGTAATATAGCTATCTTTTTAAAAACAGAAACCTAATTATGTCATCTCCATGCCCACATTTTTATAGCTTGTAATCTGCCTTAAAACATTCTAGCCTCACCCTGGTGTCGGTCTCACTTTTGTTCTGTATACTTCGACAATACAGATCTTATTTTCAGTCCTTGAAGGGGGCCTTGCCTTGAACCTTCCAACGTGCTCTTCGCTCTGCTTAGAATGCTCACTCCTCTCATTCACCAAACTCATCCTCCACTGAGTTAAATCTTACTCATCCTTCAAATCTAGGATTTCACATCACTGCCCCGGGAGCAGCCTCCTTGACCTCCACCAAGTTGAGGTTGCCCTATCACATGCTCCCAGGGAACCCTGCACTTTTCTCTCACAGCGCTCGTCACGTTAGTACTTGACAGTGGCAGCATCTTTCCTGCCAGATTATGTACTTCATAAGAATAGATACTGCATGTTTTTCTTCCTTCAATATTCTTGAATCTAACAGAGGAAAGACATTAATTAAAAGAAAAGGCAACAAGATACGGCCTGTACTACTGAAAATTTGTATCATCTTCAGAAGCACCTTTTCTTCTGTCAAACTTTTCCAGGCTTTTCATTTTTATAGTTTTATGAGTTCCAGCACAGCAAGTTTTCTTACATTTTAGCTTGCTGTGCCCAGTCTGAGAAGAAATGTCCTCATTCCACTTATCTACTTGTTAGAATCATTAAAAGGCACAGGCTAAGAAGAACCAGGAAGTATCAGACAAACAGGACAGTGGACTCTGTCAAAGGCACCATCTTAAAGTGAGAGGCATGCAGTCAACAGCATCATCACACCTTTCCCTGCCTCCATATCCACCGGCATCAACTCCCACCTTTTCAAACGTAGCTACCTTTTCAATCGCTCATTACAATTGGTAAATGAGGACTTCTAGTTAAATATGGCTGACACATACAAAGCACTAAGCTACACTTTCTCCTGAAACACCACTGAAACAACAGTAAAATATTTTTAAAAGGAAGCAGGGGCAAGGTAAATACTCAAGGAGGATCGGGATAGTTGGAGTAAAAAGAGACTAAACCATTATCTTCCCTTCTATGAAGTCCACAGCTAACGCCTGGAGCTAAAACATCAAGAAGTAGCTATGCAATTATCTTACTCAGAGAGTGGAGTAAAGACCAAAACAATCATTTAAAATAATTTAAGTAGTTCCTTCCAGAGGGCAGGATATGGAAGAAGCAAAACAAAGGACTATGGGTTTTGGTGTTTGCTCATTTTTTTGTTAAACAAGTTTTGCAGAAACTTTAACTCTATAATCTATTTGCAAATATATACAACTTTAATAAAAATTAAAAATAATATTTTAAAATCAAATAATAGCAAAAACACAGCAGGATATTCAATTGCTATCACACTAAAACTCACTGAAGTGAAAAAGGTAGCTAAGAGTTACATATTCTATTAACTCAGATATCAAAACTGAAAGAAACAAAACTAAGGGAAGGCAATGTCATCATCCTGGCAGTGTGAGAGGATCCACTTGTCTCTCCTCTTCAACCTACAGCAAATAAAACATTCATAACCCAACAAAGGCTACACTGCCCAACACACCACAACATCAGTACATATGAAGTTGGTGGATCGGAGCACAAAGAGGAGGCGAACGGGGGGAAAAGCAGAGCAGCGCCCAGCCACCCAGCCACAGAGAATCTGGTGGGCAGCAGAGGAGGCACGCAAATAACTCCAGTGTCCTGGTCACGGCAGTGCCCACACCCATGTGGAGCACAGTAGCCACAAAAGTGGAGCCCCATGCCACAACTCAGAGCCTGGTAACAGCAGCAGAGGCATGCATGTGACTCTAGCCTTGCAAACAGAGCAGTGCATGCAGCCACAAGGAAACAAGCAACAGTGGAGATGGTACCCAACAACCCAACTCACTCCCACCTCTCTCCCTTCTCCCATCCCACTGGCAGTGGTTCTGATCCAGGCGATCCCAGACACAAGAGAGGCATCAGCCATCCCTATACCCCCAGCAACAAAGCCAATGCCTGCAGCCATACCAGCAACAGCAAGGCATCAGTGACCCCTAGAATTGCAGACAGTGATGACGAGAGTTCTGGCAACACCCGAATAGAGGTAGTGGAGGGTGGAAAGTGCCAACCACCAAATACAGCAAGAGGCAGCTCAGGTAAGAGAAACCAAAAACTGTTGATGTAGCGTTACCTACTGAAAAAAAAACAAAAAAAGAAAAGGCCTCTAATCTCCAATCAGTTGAATAATCAGGATCAAAAGAAACAAAGCAATAGCTAAATAAAAAAGGTATTCCCTATGACAATGTGCCAACAGAGGAATAACTCATCAAGCACCAAGAAGAGCCATGTTAACATAGCATCAAAAAAATAAAAATACCACTTCTTCAAAAACCAAATATAAAGTCATGAAAGATTGTGATCTAACTGATAAGGAATTCAAATTAGCTGTTATGAAAAAACTCAACAAGCTACAAGAAGATTCAGAAAGGCAGTCCAACGAGCTCAGGAATAAAATTAATAAACAGAAGAAATACTTTACCTAAGAAATTAAAACTCTATAAAGGAAGCAAACAGAAGTTCTGTAGCTAAAGAACTCAATAAATGAGATGAAGAATAAAGTAGAAAGCACCAGAAATCGAGCAGACCATATGGAAGAGAGAATTAGTGAGCTCAAAGATAGAAATCTAGAAATGATGCAGGGAGAAGAGGAGAAAGAACTAAGGTTTTTTTAGAAATGAAATTCTACAGGAATTATCTAACTCCATTAGAAAGGGCAACATGAGAATAATGGGTATCCCAGAAGGGGAAGAGAGAGACAAGGGAGCCGAGAGCTTATTTAAAGAAATAATAGCTGAGAAATTCCCAAACCTGGGGAAAGAACTGGCTATAGAAATCCATGAAGCTAAGAGAACACCTAATTATCTCAATGTAAAAAGATCTTCTTCAGGGTCAGCCTGGTGGCATAGTAGTTAAATTTGCATGCTCCACATAGGTGGCCCAGGGTTCACAGGTTCGGGTCATGGGTGCAGACCTAGCACCACTCGTCAAGCCATGCTATGGCGGCATCCCACATAAAACAGAGGAAGGCTGGCACAGATGTTAGCTCAGGAACAATCCTCCTCAAGCAAAAAAGAGAGGAAGATTGGCAACAGTTGTTAGCTCAGGGCCAATCTTCCTCACATACACAAAAAAAGACTTTCTCCAAGACGCATGATAATAAGACTGTCAAAATTCAATGACAGAGAAAGAATATTAAAAGCAGCCAGGGGGAGAAAAAAAAAAAAAACAATAACCTACAAGGGAACAACCACTAAGCTTATCAGCAGATTTCTCAACAGAAACTCTACAGGCCAGGAGACAGTGGTATGATATATTCAAAAAATGGAAGATAAATAACTGTCAGCCAAGAATACTTTATCCAGCAAAGTTATCCTTCAGATATGAGGAGAAATAAAGGCTTTCCAAGACAAAAGCTGAGGGAGTTCATCACCAATGGACTTACAAGAAAAGTTGCAAGGAGCTCTCCTACCTGAAATGAAAAGACATAGGTATACAAAACTTTGAACAAGGTGATAAATAGACAGACAGAATCAGAATACTGCAACTCTGTATCAGAATAGGATGGTAAACACTTAATTATAACACAAAGGTAAGGGAAAGAAAGCATTAAAAATAACTATAAGCACTTCAATTTGGTAACAAACTCACAACATAAAAACATAATTTGGAACAACAAAAACAAAGAAGGGGAGGGGCCCGGACCAGTGGCATAATGGTTGAGTTCACGTGCTCCACTTTGGTGGACCAGGATTTGTGGGTTTGGATCCCAGGTGTGGACTACACATTGCTCATCAAGTGATGCTGTAGCGGCATCCTACATACAAAGTGGAGGAGGAGTGGCACTGATATTAGCTCAAGGACAATCTTCCTCAAGCAAAAAGAGGAGGATTGGCAACAGATGTTAGCTCAGGGCCAATCTTCCTCACCAAAAAAAAAAAAAAAACCCACATAGAAGGGGAAAAGAAAAACAACAGAACCTGTATAGGCAAATAAAGATAAAATGCTATCAGCAGAAAAAGAGACTATCTTATCTATGAGACCTTTTATACAAACCTCATGATAACCAAAAAATAAAAATTCAGGGCATTGACACAAAATATAAAAAAAGAGGAAACAGAAAAACATCACAGAAAACAACCAAACTGAAATGGCAGACATAACACAAGGGGAAAAAATGGAAATATAGAGCACCTGGAAAACGAAAGATAACATGGCAGTTTTAAGTCTTAATATATCAATGATCACTCTAAATGTAAATAGATTGAATTCACCATCAAAAGACCCAGAATGGATAAATACATTAAAAAATAAGACCCAACAACACACTGCCTCTAGGAAACCTATCTCAACTCTAAAGACAAACATAGGCTCAAAGTGAAAGGATGAAAGATGATACTACAAGACAATGACAACCAAAAGAAAGCAGGTGTAGCCATACTTATATCAGACAAAATACTCCAAGCCAAAAACATAACAGGAGACAAAGGTAGATATTTTATAATGATAAAAAGAATAATACATCAAGAAGATATAACATTTATTAATATATATATACATAACAGGAGACAAAGGTAGATATTTTATAATGATAAAAAGAATAATACATCAAGAAGATATAACATTTATTAATATATATATGTACCAAACATAGGAGCACCAAAATATAAAAAGCAATTATTAAAAGACCTAAAAGGAGAAATTGATAGCAACATGGTAATAGCAGGGGACATTAATAACCCACTTACATCAATGTATAGATCATGCAGACAGAAAGCAAGGCAGGAAACATCAGTCTTAAATGAAACATTAGACCAGATGGACTTAATAGATATACACACAAAACATTCCACCCAAAAGCAACAGGATAGAGTCTTCTCAAGTGCACATGGGACAGTATCAAGGATAGACCATATGCTGGGAAACAAAACAAGTCTCAATAAATTTAAGAACTGAAATCACATCAAGCATCTTTTCCAACCACAACAGTATGAAATTAGAAATGCAATTACAAGAAGAAAGATGGAAAAGCCACGAATATCTGAAAATCAAACAACATACTACTGAAACAACTACTGAATCAAGAAAGAAATCAAAGGAGAACTCAAAAAACACTTGGACATAAATGAAAATAAAAAACCACATCCAAAAATCTATGGGATTCAGCAAAAGTGCCTCTAAAAGGGAAGTTAATAGTAATACAGGCCTACCTCAAGAAACAAAAAAGAAGTCTCAAATAAACAATCTAACATTACAGCTAAAGGAACTAGAAAAAGAACAAAAGAAGCCCAAAATCAGCAGAAGGAAAGAAATAAAAATCAGGATGAAAATACAGACAAAAAGAAAATATAAAAGACCAATGAAACTAAGAGCTGGTTCTTTGAGAAGATAACCAAAATTGAAAAACCTTTGGCTAGACTCACTAAGCAAAAGAGAGAGAAGACTCAATAAATTAAATCAGAAACAAAAGAGGAGAAATTATAATGGATACCACATAAATACAAAGAATTATTAAGAGAATACTATGAAAAAGTATATGCCAACAAACTGGATAACCTAGAAGAAACAGATAAATTCCTAGAATCATATAACCTTCCAAAACTGAGTCAAGAAGAAATAGAGAATCTGAATATACCAGTCACTAGTAAGAAAACTGGAACAGTAATCAAAAACCTCCCCAAAATTAAAAGTACAGGACCAGATGACTTCTCTAGTGAATTCTACCAAATATTCAAAAGACATTTAATGTCTATGCTTTGCAACTCTTCCGAAAAATTGAAGAGTAAGGGATGCTTCCTAATTCATCTTATGAGGGCAACATTATACTGAAATCAAAACCAGACAAGGACAACACAAAAAAAGAAAATTACAAGCCAATATCACTGATAAACAAAGATGTCAAAATTCTCAACAAAATATTAGCAAATAAAATACAACAATACACTGAAAGAATCATATACCACAATCGAGTGGGATTTATTCCAGGGATGCAAGGATGGTTGAACATCTGCAAATCAATCAACATGATACACCACATTAACAAAATGAAGAATAAAAATCACTTGATCATCTCAATAGATGCAGAGAAAGCATTCAACAACACATAGCATCCAGTTACAATAAAAACTCCAAATAAAATGGGTATAGAAGGAAAGTACCTCAACATAATAAAGCCTATATATGACAAATCCACAGCTAACATCATATTCAATGGTAAAAAGCTGAAAGCTATCCCTTTAAGAACAGGACAAGACAAGCATGCCCAGTCTCGCCACTCTTATTCAACACACTATTAGAAGTCTCAGCCAGAGCAATTAGGCAAGAAAAAGAAATAAAAGGGATCCAAATTGGAAAAGAAGTAAAACTGTCACTATTGGCAGAAGACATGATTTTACATATAGAAAACCCTAAAGAATCTACCAAAAAACTATCAGAAATAATAAATACAGTAAAGTTGCAGGGTACAAAGTCAACATACAAAAATCAGTTATGTTTCTACACACTAACAACAAATTAGCAGAGAGAAAAATGAAGAAAACAATCTCATTTACAATAGCAAAAAAAAGAATAAAATATCTAAGAATAAATTCAACCAAGGAATGAAAGACCTGTACACTGAAAACTGTAAGACACTGTTGAATGAAATCGAAGACGACAAACAAATGGACAGACATTCCATGCTCATGGATTAGAAGGACTACTACAGTTAAAACGCCTGTATTCCCTAAAGCAATCTACAGGTTCAGTGCAATCCCTATCAAAATCCCAATGACATTTTTCACAGAAATAGAAAAAAGAATCCTAAAATTTATATGGAACAACAAAAGGCACCAAATAGTCCTGAGAAAAAAGAACAAAGCTGGAGGTATCAGACTCCCTCACTTCAAACTATACCACAAAGCTATAATAATCAAAATAGCATGGTACTGGCATCAAAACAGACACACAGATCATTAGAATAGAATCCAGAGCCCAGAAATAAACCCACACATCTATGGGCAGCTAATTTTCGACAAAGGAGCCAAGAACATACAATGGAGAAAGGAAAGTCTTTTCAATAAATGTTGCTGGGAAAACTGGACATCTACATGCAAAACAATGAAAATAGACCATTATCTTACACCATGCACAAAAATTAACTCAAAATAGAGTAAAGACTTGAATGCAAGACCTGAAACCATAAAACTTCTAGAAGAAAAGATAGGTAGTACAATATTTGACATCAGTCTTAGCAGTATCGTTTTGAATATGTCTCCTTAGGCAAGAGAAGCAAAAGAAAAAAATAAACAAATGGGACTAAAACTTCTACACAGCAAAGGAAACCATCAACAAAACAAAAGAAAACCTAACAATTGGGAGAAGATATTCGAAATCATATATCTATTAAGGGGTTATATCCAAAATATATAAAGAATCATACAACTCAACAACAAAAAAACAAATAACTCAATTTAAAAAATGGGCAGAGAATGTGAACATTTTTCCAAAGAAGATACACAGATGACCAACACGCACATGAAAAGATGTTCAACATCACTAATTATCAGGGAAATGCAAATCAAAACCACAATGAGATATCATCTGACACCCATCAGAATGGCTATTATTAACAACAAGAAATAATAAGTGTTAGAGAGGATGTGGGGAAAAGGGAACCCTCATGTACTGCTGATATAAGAATGTAAATCAGTGCAGCCGCTATAGAAAACAGCATGGAGATTCCTCAAAAGATTAAGAATAGAACTACCATATAATCCAAGTATCTCACTTCTGAGTATTTATCCAAAGAATACAAAAACACTAACTTGGAAAGATACAGGTACCCCTATGTTCACTGCAGCACTATTTATAATATAATAGCCAAGACATGGAAACAACCAAGTGCCAATCATCAAATGAACAGATAAAGAAGATGTGGTGTGTGTATATATATACACAATGGAATACTACTCGGCCATAAAAATGATGAAATCTTGCCATTTGCGACAATATCGATGGACCTTGAAGGTATTATGCTAAGCAAAATAAGTCAGACAAAGACAAATACCATATGATTTCACTCTTATGTGGAATATAAAAAAACAAACACATAGATACAGAGAACAAATTGGCAGTTACTATAGAGAAAGAGAGGTGGGGAGAAGGGTAGAGGGGTAAAGGGGGACACTTTTACAGTGATCGATGAAAACTAGACTTCTGGTGGTGAATACAATGTGGTCTATACAGAAGTCAAATTATAATGATATGGTTCAGGTGAAATTTATATAATGTTATAAACCAACGTTAATATAGTGATATTAAGGGCAACTGCCAACATTACTGCTGATGTGAAGAAAGCTTCCAAATTTCACTGGTAATGATCACACTACCAGTTAGGCTTTTATTTATCATTCATCAAACAGATAAGTACATACTTTTAAAAATCTCAAAGAATGAAAAGACATATCAAATAACAAGCCAACAATCCCACACACAATCCACTGCCCACGTCCTTGCCACCCTCTACACCATGTTCAAGTCTTTCAGTTTTCTTCCTGGCTTTTCTTCTGTGTGTCTAAATCTGTGTTTGTGACTATTTCCTGATTTATCTCCTTTAGACATTATTTAGTGGTCTTAAACCACAACTATCCATTTCCCCTACACCTCTTCCTCCCATTATGGATATATCACAAGTTGTATTAAACTACTAATTATTTATATTATTATGCTTTTGTGAAAACTATCTACTCCTGAGCCAAGTAGTATATTATAATTATTCCTCTTCTGGAAAAACTTTCTATTTTCTGACTTAATAACTGGCTGTTATCCCCTCATCCCTCCCACTTACTTATATGCATCCATTGTTCTTTTTTGCCAAATTCTCTAAAAGGCCTATCAATAGCAAAACATAAAAGTCTCTTCCAAACAGTTAAATACAGCAGATAACATATCAGTCCCATTTTTACAATTTTTTTGAGAGACCTGGCTCTCAAGCCATCCTCACCCCTCCACAGTCTGTACCGGCTGCTCTCTCTCCCCAACCAGAGCACAGCTGTCATCCTGGGCCTTTCCTTTATGGCTACCTATGGTAGAGCCATTTCTAAATCCAATGCTTTTTCTTCTCTCAATTTACTCACTCATTTTAATAAACCACATCTCATAATGGCTTCCTGAAAAGAAAAAGGAACACCAGTGGTAAATTTTATGAGTCCTTACATGAGTATCCTCACACTTGACTGATGACTTTAATTAGAGAAATCTAGATAAAAAATACTTTCTCTCAAAAGTTTGAAAGGATTGCTCCATTGTCTTCTAGCTTCAAGTGATGTTCTGGAGATGTCTGATGACATTCTGATTCCAAATTCCTATTATGTGACATGTTTTTCACTTTGGAAAACTACTACTCTGATATTCTGGAAGGTTCATGATAGTATGGTTTTGTGGAGTGGACATTTCAATCTGAAACTCAAACTTTCAATTATAAGTAATAAGCTTGAATTATTTCTTATAATTCCCTCCCCTCTATTTTCCATCATCACCTACAAGAATATATATAATTTGAACATTAGACTTGTTTTTCATATTTGCTCTCTTATTGTCTAACTCTATATTTTTATTCTAATTTCTAGGAAAGTTCTTTACTTTTATCTTCTATCCAATTTTTATATACCAACTACCATCTTTTTTCTTAATTTCCCAAATTTCTCTTAGCTCTATGTTCTTATTTTATAAAATCCTATTGTAATTTCACAAGTTCAGTATCTTCTCTTATCCCCTGGGCAACAGGAATTATAATTTCTTAAGTTTTCTTCTTTTTGCGTGGTCTCTTTCAGTTCCATTTTCTGCTTGTTTGGCCTTTCCTATCCATTTGTTCTGCCTGCAGTAGGCAATCCTCAGATGTCCAGGAAGCCAGGTAGGTGCGGCAGGACCTGTTCATCTCTTGGCCTCACTGTGACCTGATAGTGCACCAACTTTTGGGAGTGTGTCTCAATATCCCGAGGCCTCTTCTCTGAGGCTATTACTTCTCCAGAAAAGAATTCTTCAAACTTCTACTTGGGGAACATGCCTGCATTCTGGGAGCACCGAGGGGGAAGGGAATCAGAGCTCCAACACACAAGAAACAGATTTTCACAAAATGCCCAGATTCTCAACCCCATCACTCCACCCCCAACCTATGCTGTGCCTAATGTCCAGGAATCTGGAGACTTCCTGGCTCGATCTGGAGGTTCTCTGGCTCAATTCATGAATCCAAAAACTCCTCTGATTTCAGGTAGGGAAAATATGGAAGAAGAGACAGTGAAGGAGTATTTGCCTGACTTTGAGGAGTGCGGGATAAAGGGACACAATGCTGCTCACATGAACTTTCAGCCCCACACCTCATCTCCTACCCTCCTCTGCAGTACTGGATGCCCCCACCTTCTTTCCAAGGTTAAGTCTTATAAAACTGAAAATTAAAACTGAATCAAGAACAAAACCGCATGCATACCATAATAACAAATATGAAAAATCTACCTTTATATGGCAAAGATTGAAAGCGAATATCTCAAAATGAAGATTTCTTGTATCAGGATCATATTTAGAATAATTCCTCTGTAGCATTTAATATTTTTCCATTAAAAAATTTTAACATAATGGAGTCAAGTTTTTGAAAAAACTTCACTCAAACTCCCTAAATCAGGGACCACCATCAAGTAAGTGACCAAACAGCACACATCACCTGCACAGGCCTTCTATTCATCCATCCCACAGAGAAATGAAGACACCCCCCCGGGCTGGTTCATTCTTACCTGCACTCCAACTCCTCGCACCAATCTTTATCTCGGTGTTTACGTTCATGCCAAGGAATGATCATCAGGGAGTCGCCATTATAACTTAAATTAAAAAAAAAATACATAAGCATTTAAAATACACATTACTCAATGACTGGCTATACAAGGAACACGATGCAAAAAGTATCTCTATAACCTTAAATCCCCAGGATTTCTACTTATGGTATGTGAAGTGGTACATAATACATATCCTATACAATACATAAATAAAAACCAGCAACTTGCTGATTTCTCCTTGATCATAAAATGGTTTAAAAAGAAAAGAATTCAAGGGCCCAGCCCGGTGGCACAGCGGTTAAGTTCCCATGTTCTGCTTCTCTGCGGCCCAAGGTTCGCCAGTTCAGATCCCAGGTGAAGACATGGCACCACTTGGCAAAAAGCCATGCTGTGATAAGCATCCCACGTATAAAGTAGAGGAAGGTGGGCATGGATGTTAGTTCAGAGCCAGTCTTCCTCAGCAAAAAGAGAAGGATTGGCAGAAGTTAGCTCAGGGCTAATCTTCCTCAAAAAAAAAAAAGAACGAAAAGAATTCAAAACAAAATTTTGGCAAGGAACTAAAGGACATTATGGGTATGTGTTCATTCACACATTCTAAAACATTTATCAAGAGCCCACGTTTTATGTTCTTAATACCAACATAAATGGTCCCTTGCCCTCAAAAAGCTTACAATCTAATTTCCTGGGGTCACAGAAATGTTCTATAACTGCTATCCAATACGGTAACTCTAGCTATGTGTACATGTACTAAGTACTTGAAATGTGGCACTGATACTAAGAAAGAGAACTTTAATTTTATTTAATTTTAATTAAAATTTAAATAGCCATGTGCAGGTAGCAGCTACCATATTAGACGGCACAGACCTATAGGACAGGTAATAGCAAGAGTGGAAAAATGATTTTGTAAGGTAAAAATATCACTAAAAGATGACAGCAAGAGAATCTAAAAGAGGCAAAGATAAGGTCTGACTGGATGGAATTAAGAAGAAATTGAAAAGGAAAAGTGAGGTGAAGACAATACGGTAACAGAGCAGAGCAATGCCCTACGAACCGGGAGGCAAGGGAGACACAAACACACCTGTCGTTTAACTAGTTAGACAGTGTTTGGCACGAGACTTTCTAAAGTGAAGCACTTCAGATATTATTTCTAAGAGCCCCTTTGGCTCTAATATTCCATAAGTCCGTGAAAACAACTGAAACATTATAAATTAACAATAAAGACAAAAATTTTAAAAACAAATTTCAATTGCTTTGCTTTCATGATTCAAAAAACATTTCTTCTCATATTTCTGAGCATCAGTAGTAGCATTTTCCTAAAATTTATCATAGCCCCAGAGAAAAGATTGTACTTTTTTATATTATGAGGCTATATTCTGCACTTTCTTATCTTACTAGGTTATAAGACATGCCTTACACAAGAAACACTTCAAAATGTTTAAAAATTACGTTGGTGAAGAGAACAATCCTCAAGGAAAAGGTCACAGGAGACCACGGGGGGTTAGAGCAGAAGATGGGAGCTCAAAGGTCTGGGAATGGGAAGTGCCGAGTCATCGATCAACAGCACCCCCCTTGTAGTTATTATTATTGGTGCAAATTATCCAAAGTCAAAGTTCTCCATTAGATATATTCAATAAGAAATGTATTATACCATATTTTTAAAACACAGTATTTTACCCACTTTTCAGCTAGCATGTAATGTCCTAACAAATATGTACCAGAGACACATTTTTGAAGGCATTTCAGTTCATATTTTAAAATTTCTGAATCACACAGATGATTATTTAGAATGGATGCCACAATCACATATTTCATTTTTTACCAAGTAAAAAATTTTTTATTTTCTTCCATGTCAATAACTAATATTTTATCACAGACCACTGAAATGAAAAGTAAACAAGAGAACATTTGGATAAAATGATGATGAGAATGCTCACTCCTCCAACATAAGAACAAATTGTAGCAATGAATTGAGGAACAGGGAAGAAAATAAACCTAGCAAACTATGACTGCCTTTTCTAACTAAAGCAGACATGGTTCCATAAGCTACACACAATGTTTTAAAAAATTTTAGAAAAATGCATCACAAGTTCAGATTTGTATTTTCTATACAAAGTACATTTTAGATACAAGGGTTATTACTAAAATGATTAGTAATGGCATGGGGCCCTCAGAAAAATAATATTTATTTGGTATTTAAATACCAGAAAGTTGTAAAACTTTGTTAAGTTTCACTGAACAGAAATGGTTAAGAAAACATACCTATTTTTTATCAAAACACATATTAAAGACAAGTTCTGCTCAGAGGTCCACTCCAAAAGGTAGGCCTGAAGAGTCCTCGGATAATAAAGTATTTTTGCTGCAATTTCAAGGCAAAGCACAACTAAATGTTCATCAATGTGCTGAACACCACTGATATACAATCATTAGCCACATAACGACGTTCTGGTCGACAACAGACTGCATCTACAACGGCCGTCCCACAACAGTAGTACCATATAGCCTAGATGTGTAGTAGGCTATGCCATCTAGGTGTGTGTAAGTACACTATGATATTGACAGAACAAGAAAATCATCTAACAATGCATTTCTCGGAACATACCCCTGTCATTAAGCAACACATGACTGCAGTAACAACAGTATTAGCAATAGTATATCAACGATGATGATCAGCAACAACAACAATCTTTTAACATTTACTGATCTCTTCCTCTGGACCAGACAGTGTGAAATGCTTTTAACATACATGTCTCATTCAGTCCTACCAATCCAATGTCGTAGGTGATATTAGCTTCCTCATATTACACTGAGACAACTGACGCCTAAGTTAACTTGCCCCTCCTCGCAAAGCTAATTAACGACAGAGCCAGGCTTTGAACACAACCCGACAGTTAGAATCCAAAGCTTACACTCGTAGCTAGCGTACTATACTGCCTCCAGAAAGGACACAGGGGCTACACTCTAGCCCCCAAGCACAAATCCATCCTCATTTCCCATATTCCCCTGCTTCATACTCAGATCCACCAGGTAAGATTTGTGCATAGCAGGTAGAGGGCAATTGGAGCCTTCCCCAAACTTAATTCAGACGAGCCAATAAGACCATTTACATGCACAGTTAAAGGATGCATCAAACTAAGATATAAAACCAACCTCAACAACAGTAGATTACTAATCTCATGAAAATAACTTTCACCAAATATGGCTTGATCTTAGGCCTGATCACCATAAAAACAAAAAACCTTCCTGCTCTTTCATTTTCTTACAGGATGTTTCTACAAAGCACATTATTTTAAAGCAAATTTTAGGAGTTTAAAATGCTTGCTGTAAAAACACCACGAGGGGACCGGTCCCAGAGCACAGTGGTTAAGTTCAGCACACTCAGCTTCAGATCCCAGGCATGGACCTAGATCACTCGTCAGCTATGGCAGTGACCCACATATAAAGTAGAGGAAGACTGGCACAGATCTTAGCTCAAGGCTAATCTTCCTCAGGAAAAAAAGAAGAAAAAAAAAACCACCATAAAGTCTTTATCATGCTTCAAACAACAGCATTTAAGAAATAGATAGGACTTCCTCCCCAGTCAGAATATAAATTCCTTGACTAGAGAATTTGCGTTTGTTTTGTCTATTGCCACACCCTCAGCACCTAAAATACTATCTGGCATTTAGCAGACGCTAAACTAATATGTGTCAGTTGAATTAACTGACAGCAAAACAAAGTTTTCTAAGTGATCTGATGAGTGTCACAAAAGTTCAAAATTGGAATAGAGTGATGAAAGGGGACAGTCTGTTCATAAAAATCAGATACATCAAGGAGGTAGATTTATATGGAAGCTACAGATCTGAGTGAAAGAAGAATGCTTTCCTAATATAGATAATTAAACTGACAGAAGAGCAAACTATACTAGTAACGGTATCCATTTACAATCTAGATACTTGGACATGTCATTATACTTCAGTGGAAAAAATATTTCAGAATACATATTTCCCTAAATTTCACCATTCTCTACACTTCAAAATAATTGATTAGTTCTGTCATTACCTTTTTAAAAATGCCCAAATTTTAGCTACTTATTCTTTCATTAGGAAAGCAGAATGACAGAATGCTTAATAAAATTCCGGGAAAATGTTTTTCATTAATTCTGTTCACAAGAAAAATATCAGTCATGTAAATTAATCCCTAAATGGGTTAGGTGAAATTGTGTTCAAAAAGACCTAGAAAACGTAGTGCTCGTTCCAAAGAACTATAAAAAGTTTGGTTAGCTGCAAAACTTACACTTTGAATCCAAAGTTCTGCAAACACAAAACAACCTTTACATATACTTTATTTCATCTTTTTCCCCTATTGTTTCCACTTTGCTTGGGAAGTCTTAAAATCTAAATGCATCATCCCTGCTAAAAAAAGGAAGTACATGGTAAACTTAAATTATCTCTTTACAAAATAACAGCCGCTTTTGCTTAATTTTAGGATTCTTTATATTAGAACCCTATTCATTGTTTTATTCCAAACAATAAACTTTGCTGGTTTCATTTGAAGGTAACATTTATCTGTCAGCAGGAAAGCAATGAATATAACAAGTTCTATTATTTTCAACTATTCTCTCACCAATTACTTCTCACACTAAATATAAATGTTTTATTTCAAAGAAATTTTATCAAGAATACACTGACAAAAAGTTATTTTATTCATATTCTATGTGCTGGAAACAAAAGGCTAAATAGACAGTGTATCATGACTAATTGCCACCTTTTAGGCACTGGGTTTTAAAATGTGGAGTTATACTTATTTCTATTATTTAGCATAGAAGAAAATGTTCTAGCAAATAAAGGCCAAAAAATAATAACAATTTGGGCCTATATGTATAACTACCCTGTGGGGACCATCACTGAACAAGCCAAAGTGATCTGAAACTCAACGGGAAAACAATCAGAAAGCTATTTATCCCTCAGAACACCAAGCGGAAAAAAGCTCTCTAAAGGTATCATTCAAAGTTCTCTTCAGGACCAGTGGGTTTGAGTTTATTAATAAATGACTTAGAAAATAGAGCAGAGACTAAGATATCTTCAAACTTACTAATATTCTCAGATGTTACCCACATGTAAAAGAGACAAGGGTGAAACCACCACCCACCGTTTGATTCTCCTCCTCCCACAACTAGCTTAATCTCTAGGACCCAGCTGCATCATCTATTTAGTAAATTTGGTAATTTTACCTGTCCAAAATGAAAACAAGACTTTTGTTTCCAACACATAGAACATGAATAAAATAACTTTTTGTCAGTGTATTCTTGATAAGATTTCTTTGAAATAAAACATTTATATTTAGTGTGAGAAGTAATTGGTGAGAGAATAGTTGAAAATAATAGAACTTGTTATATTCATTGCTTTCCTGCTGACAGAAAAATGTTACCTTCAAACGAAACCAGCAGTATTTAACTGTCAAAAAAAGCATTGTTATTAATACTAGCAAGGTTTTTCATGATTAGCGAAATAAAGGATACATGTGACTGGCTGGCATTTTAAGACTACTTTATGATAAATAGTAACACCATATTAATAACATCAAAGATTATATTTACAAATACCTAACAAATGCAATAAACTCCACTGATACCATCCTTTGTACATGGCACCAGGCCAATGCAACCAACAGTAATAAGAAACAGTGATGAGCTGATTTATGGGGTAGAAATAAGCAACAATTTCCACAAGCCATCTTCTCTCTCTCAAATGCTTAAAACCAAGTTTGAAAATAGATTTTTGACCATGAATGAAGGATGATTTGATTATTTCTGAGGAGAACTAATTTGTAAAATCATTAAAGTTTAAGGGAAAGTCATAAACTCTAATAAAGAGCTACTGAAGAATTTTCCAGAAAGTTAAATAACTGAGAAAGGCTGCTTTTTACAAAGGTGTTTGATGTCAACAAAACAAGGAGGGATGGATAAATAGAAATGTCAATGATATGAAAATTGACCCCCTAGACCACCACCATTATCACCTGCCTCCTGGACAGATGACTGATTTTGAAGAAGAGACACTGAAGGTCATCAGAATAATGAAGAATACCATGCTTGCTACAAGAAAAGTTACTAGGGAAAAAAAAAGGCATTCTTAAACCCAATTTCAGTGGCCACTTATACTTTAACAAGAGTAAGTTAAAATGGGAAACATAAAAAAAAAATAAAATAAAATATTTATGTAATAATTTTTACATTCAGCATTTGGTGTTATATACATATTTATAAATGCATGTTTTATTTTTTATTTTTGTGATGATTTTCATATTTATAATATTGCACCTATGGAAAACAGGGGCTCAACTTAAAATTGGTGAATTACAACTTTCACTTATAGTAATTAACTAAACTATAGAGTCTCGGTGGCCAGTATTTCATTCAGCGAGTGAGAATACATATTAAACGTGATGATGAAAAATCTAAGGTCTAAGAGTCAATTAAGGATTAATGGGGACTATCCTCATACTGGGGAGGCCCAAAAGTACGGGCCCACAACTACCAAAAGGGAAGTAATATGAGGGAAATCCAGTCAATTTCACTCCCTATTCTCTGTTACCTAAACCGACAGAGAACCAGTAGAGAGAATAATAGTGAGGCCCTTATTTCACACTACTTAAAGACAACAAGATCATGACAAAACTCCTTTGGTCCATTAATTAAACCAGAAAAATCTGCCAGGTCAAAGATAAAAGTATATGACATCTGAAGTTATCAACTACAAAATTAATGAAACTTACCAAAATGTTCATGAATTGTATCTGTGTACATTATAAATCCTGACCCTATACAAGGTTGTAGTGCTGACGGAATTTGAATAAAAGGATTAGGAAGGAAAAGAATATTTTTATCTCCCCTTTTATCAAAAAAACGGTACAGACAATGCAGACCCCAAGCCACAGAAAGATTGATTTCCTTATTGTTACCCTTCAAAGTCCTTGCATTATTCCTGCCGCTAGGCCTGTGGTGAATGGGAATTTCACATGCTATCTATAAAGCTATCCAACTTTGCCCAGCCTACGGCTGACACTTATATAGTCCTTACTATGTGTGAGCATAAATATAAAGCTCTAACTAATTGTGCGTGTGTGTGTGTGTGTGTGTATTGAGCAGTCCTGATAGATAAACAACATTATTGTTCCCATTTTACAGTAGAGGAGATGGAGGAAACAGAAATGTTAACTAACTTATACAAAGTCACACAGCCAAAAAGTTACACCTGGGATGTGACCCCAGGCAGTCTGGTTCCAGAGTCTGTGTTCTCAGACACTATGATGCCCTACTTAACTGAATCTCCCCTTTTCCAGCTCAAAGTCCCACTTCTCACAGACATTTCTATGATCGTTCCAGGCCAGACTGCTTTCTTCCTGTTCTAAATCCTCACTACTTATAACTGGACAATTCATCTGGCATTTACTCCTATTTAACTTTATGATAATAAAGGTGGTATATTCTGTTTTCCCAGAGTTCTTATCTATTACTTTGTTAAGTTCCTAGTACATATTTTGTATCCCCACTAAAAGTAAATATTCTTTTCTTGTAAATACTCCTTAGCATCCATCACAACTCCCAGTTGTATTACATGCTCAGCAATAAAATATAAATAATCATTTTAACAAATTTATATAAATGCATTATTTAATTTAATCCTCAAACACGCCATAAATTACATATTACAACTATAAATTTGCAGGTAAGTAAACTATATGAGCTTAAAAATCATCACTGACTCACTGAATGAACGAATAAATGAATAATGATCAGGAGAAACAGATCCATTGGTATTCTCTTAATTCTAAAATCGAAGCTCTCAAAAACAAACAAAAACTCTTAAGAACTACAAAGATAAGATTTAAGTAAGCTGTAAGACTTACCTGAACAATAAACGAAATATATAAACGCCAACTTAAGAGGAAGACCCAGATCTAAGACTGTGTAGCTAACTCTTCCAGCGTTCATCCTCTGCTAACATAATGACCTGAATACACATCTTTCAGAGCAGAGGCGCTTCACATCCTCAGCACCTAACTCAGAGAGCGACCTCAGCAAAATGATTCAGTCAGACAGTTAATTAGCAAGCTTCTTAAAGAAAACATAAATAATATGAATAAATAATTGGAAGCACTGTGTTACTCTGTTGAAAAACTCTTCAAAGAAAGAAAAAAATTATATTTCAAAAACCAAGTTGTGGAATGGCAATAGGAAGAAAAAACGTGGATATAAGATAGCTAAAAAGAAACATAAAAATTACAAATGAGCACTTTAACCTCGTCTAAATGGACAGAATATTTATAACATGTATATTTATAACATTGCCTTTAACTGTATCAATCTAGTGTTCATTAGAGGAAAAAAAAAATGAAAACTTCTGTGATGTTCCCAGATGAAGCTTATCAGACTTTTTTCCATATTACCAAACCTTGTGTGTATTTCTGTTACTGCTGTCATCACACTGAATTATAATTATTTATTTGTGTGCTCCTTTAGTAAACTATAAGCGCCTTCAAAGTTTCCGTCATTTTTATAGCCTTAGTGCAATACCTAGCATTCACTTAAACCTCACGAAATACTTAGTGGATGGCAGGCTAGACGGACTGAAGAATGGATAGATGAAGATGAAAAAAAATAACTGAAAAAACAAAAACTACCCCAAAACCATTGGGTTATTTACAGCTCAAGATCAATACGCTTTCCCTGTGGCTAAAGATTTAGAGGATGGACCTGAGGTTTTTTCAAATGTTTCTGATTTAAAATTTCTAAAACAGACTGTACAACTCCCTGTCTTACACCTGTGCTGTCAGAAACACTGCAATATTGTACACTGCAGGTGATCTTCCCTGTGTGGATGAGCATGCATGAGCACAAAGAAATATGGAATGTCCTAAGCTTTTAATAAACACAGAAGCAAAAAAGGTCATTTGCTCTGAGATGCTGTGGTAAAAGTCTATTTACAGACTTTTCATCATGAGTTCTCTGAGTCTAGGCCAAATAACACTGCAGATGGTCATACAATCACAAGTGAAGAAATGAAAATCCCAAAAATGAAAAGTGAGAGGTCCTGCTGTGAATTTCACAGGCTGTACCTGGGAAGATAATGGCCTAGGTTATCTGCAGTCCAAGTACTTCTAACACATCCGCATTGCTGATGAGATTCAAAGTTAAACTAGAGATTATAGAAAGAGAAAGAAAGCAAAACATTGGAGAATTTTTGCAGGAAATGGATCTCAATTTAATAAACACTCATTCATAAAACCAAAGGCAGGAAGTAGATGAAGAGGTAAAGGAAATGAGCCTAGAATAAAAACAGGCTCCAGATTATCAAAAAAGAAACAATATCAAATAAATATCCCTATGCCTACATGTCTAGATCACTTTCTATAATGGTCAGATTAAGGAAAGCCTTTAATCCACTATAAATTCAGAAATCCACTTAGATCAACTACACAGAGAAGCTAAACTTACAGTATACAGAGCAAGGTGGCTGGTGGAACTCATACAGTGTGATTAAATAAATATATTATAAGAAAGGACAAAGTATGTTCTAGAACAACAGGGATAGGAACTCAACTAAAGAGGTGAACAAACCTAAACATCTGGCACCCAATAAAAATACCAGGTATACAAAAAAGCAGGAATTTATGCTCCATAACCAGGAGAAAAATCAATTTCTTAAAACAGACCAAGAAACACCACCAATAACATGATAAGGAGAGACATAAAAAATAAAAAAGACCCAAATCTAACTCCTGGGAATGAAAAAGTCAGCTGAGATGAAAAACACATTTATGGAATTAAAAGCAGACACTGTAGAAGAAAAGATTAGTAAATTTATAAAGATACTGTAATAGAAATTATCCAAAATGAAACACAGGGAAAAAAAGACTGAAAAAAATGGACTGTGAGAAAAGATCAAGTGGCTAACATACAAGTAAGTGGAGTCCCAAAAAAGAGTGTGCATCCTGGGCATAGGAATGGGGAGAGAAAAAATATTTGAAAAAATAATAAGCATGAATTTCCTAAATTTGGCATAGATTCAAGAAAGTCAATAGCAACATCAAAATAAATACAGAGAAAACCACAAAATAAACATGAAGAAACCACATCAAAGCACACCATAATCAAATAGCTCAAAACTAGCTATAGGGAAAATCTTAAAAGCATCCAAATAAGACACATCACATAGAGAAACAAAGATAAGAATGACGACAGACTTATCATCAAGAGCAATTCAAGCCAGAAGACAGTGAAGCAAACTTCTAAAGTACTAGAGTAATAAAGACTGGCAGACTAGATTTATACTATGGAAAACTATTTTCAAAAATAAAGACTTCTTCAGACATACAAAAGCAGAAAGAATTCATCACCAGCAGACTAGCACTATAAGAAATGCTAAAGAAAGTCTTTCAGACAAAAGAAACTTGATACCAGAGAGAAATCTGTATCTACACAAAGTAATGAAGAGCACTGGAAATGGCAAATAAATGAGTAAATATAAAACATACTTTTAATTTAAAACAAAATCACTGTTTAAAGAAAAAATTATAAAAATGTTATTGTGGAGTTCATAGTAGACGTAAAAGTTAAATGTATGACAGCAATAGTACAAAAGCCAGAGGAGGAAAATGGAAAAATACTGTGTAAAGTTCTACATTATACATGAAGTGCTACTATATTATCTGAAGGTAGACTATCATAAGTTAAAGATGTATACTATAAACCCTAGAGCAAACACTAAAAAAAAGAGAAAGAAAACGAAAGTAAAACTATTAATCCAATAAAAGAGATTAAATGGAATTATAAAAATTCAAAAGCAGGCAGGAAGAGAAGAAAAGGAAACAAGGAATAAATGGGACAAATAGTAAACAAATACTAAAATGCTAGCTTTAAACTGAACCATATTGAACTACACATTAAATATAAATGGTCTAATAAGCATGCCAATTAAAAGGCAGAGATTGCCAGATTAAACAGCAACACTCAACTATAGTCTGTCTATAAGAAACACACTTTAAACATAAAAAAACAAAATGTTAATGTACATCCAGCATTAGAAAAGTAAGAGGAGCATTCAATTGAAGGACATGAGAAATCTGATCTCTTTTGAGAGGTAAGAATAGTTCTTTACACTTTTCCAGAGCTTAGGGAAAACAGCCCTCATAAGCCATCTCACTTATTTAACAGGCAAAACTAAGCTGTGCTGTTAGAAGTCAGGGGAGTGGTTCTCTGGGGTGAGGTGACTAGAAGAGAGTAAAATGAGAGGACACAACGGATGCTTGCAACATTTGTTTCTTAATCTTGTTCACTTTCTGAAAATTCATCAAATTACACATTTATGATTCATTCATTACCCTGTATCTATAATTCATTAAAAATTTAAATAAGAAACTTCAACTGTATTTGAGACAATGCTCACTAAGTAGCTTTTTAATTAATAATTTGGAATCTTAGGTAGCTGATACCACGGAAGGGGTGCTGTCCCAGATGAGAAATCAAAGCATTGGTGCCATCAAAGAGGAATATTCCCTATTATAATTTTGCATTTTATTTATCAGTCTTTTGCAAGTCTACTTGATGTAGTTGAAACTAAAAGATATCTATAATATGACATTCCTATCAACATGTTCCAAAAAACTGCTGCTGCTGCCACTGCTACAGCCATATACTCTATGACCACACACAACCCTCGCTGTAAACTGAATGCCAATTACAAGCTGGGAACTGTGCTAGGTGATATATCTCTTAGGTTACTTAATCATCACCTAACTGTTCAATTTCCTCATTTCACACGTGAAGAAACTTAAGTTCAGAGAAGCTAAGTGACTTCCCCTAGTTACACAGCTAGCAAGTATCAAGACTAAGATTTATGCTCATATTTCTGACTAAAAGCCTTTGCTCTTTCCAGGGTGCCATACTATGGCTTCTCCATATCAAGTATGTGTCAGACCATGTCATGCAATCCCAACGCTTATGTCCGTCATGGGTCTTTTTTCACATTTCTTACATATAGCATCTATACTTTTAGAAGTAAATGAAATTGGTACACATTGAGGTCAAAACATTTCTTAAAATAATGCATATGGTTTGTCTACAAAATATGAATTTGATTCTTAATAGAATTTTCCTTATTACAAATACAATATTTAAACAGGCTTGCCTCTATCAGAAATTGGGAAAAGCGCCTCACAGGGTTATTTATATGTTAATTATATATAGTGTGATAAAGAGATTCACTGCTGTTACAGACAAGTATTTACATATTAATGAAATCTTGACTGGAAAAGACAGTGTGTGATCAAAAAGAATTATAGGGACTATTTCCCTGAGGTAATTCAACCATTCAGAAGATATAATAATCTACTTAAGGATCACATGTTCTGAAATTATTGGTCAAGGTATTTAAAGTTTGGAAGAAAATGAATAATGAAAGAAAAATCTCATCTCTATGAAAAGAGTGTCATTTGGTATCAGTAGGTAATGCTGAACCAAGTAACAGATTTTCGGGGGAACGAATTAGTTTAAAAGAAAAAGTACCCTCTCAAAGATTTCTTAATTTCAAATAAAACCAGAAACTTTAAACTGTATTAAGCCACGTTAAAAACACTTGATAATAGTTACATACACACTAAAATGATAATATAATTCACATTATTTTAAATGTAAATCCCCATTTCATGACATATTTCACAAATGCCTCTCAATTTTTTTGCCCTGAAAGCAGGATAATAAGCCCTTTTGCTTATCTCACAAACATGTGATGAGAATTATATGTGAGACATAAAACATTCATAAATTTTAAAAAGCATTTCATACTCAATCATGAAAGGTTTGTTGAATAAAAGAGGAAATGAAGTAATCAATCAGTACACCTTCATTTCTTTAGTACTTCTCAGAGTATCAAATACACAACAAATATCAACATCAACATACTTCCCAAGGTCCATAAAAATTACTCTGAAATAATAATTGTTTCTACCGTCTTCAAGAAATCGCCCTAAGTCCATTTTGTTGCTTTAAATAAACAGAAAGACAGGAACTAATAGAGTCAAGATCTAACGTGCCCACAGTGCCAGGAGACACGCAAACAATTATCCCATTGCCAGCCCCAACCCTGCCCCAAGACAGTCAAGGCTATCAGACCTTTCTTTCCTGATCCAAACACCAGGTAGTTCCTGGATTCAGAAATGGCCAACATATGCCATTTTGTAAAGTATTCTCTGTACTCCTCCCTACTGACAGTCACCGCAGAAGGCCAAATGCTTATTCCAAGCCTAAAATACAAACTAATGCATTCGTTTTTGCTCACAGCAGTTCAGAAATAAACTGCACATGTGGGAATTGAATTTTGATTAACCAGCTAATCAACTTTTCAATTTTAAAGGGAGAAGAAACACTTTTATGTCTCCCATGAGAATCAAAAAAGTGAATGCAATGCCCCCATCTTTCCATAATTATTTCATCATCTAGGCTACAGTTTAGATGATATTTCCTTACAACAACAAAATTAAGGCAGGAATAGAATGCCCAATAAAAATCGCTTTTTTAAAAATTTCAGGGAAAAAAAAAGAAATCTTTATTAACAAGACCAGGCTACATAAAAATGCAAGTAAAAAGAGGTTCATAATTGTTTATTGGAAATCTTCTGCACCAATTCATTGTCAACTAACAAATTAACTGGGAACATCTTTTGGATTCTGTGACTAAATGATATAAGTGAAGACTGAGTAGGTGGAACAATTTCTGGTTAAATATTTATTCAGACAGCGCCTTCCTATTCAAACTTCCCAACATCAAAAACAGACTCAACCTTCAAGGTCTGGATCAAACTTTACCTCTTCCAAGAAGGCTTTCCTGATTGGCCTCCCTTGTAACAGAAAGTAAACTTTCCCATCTCTCAACCTATCTATACTCCTCCTATGACACAGATTTTAATTTTATGGTAGTTATATCTATACCTACCCTATCTGATCTTCCCTAAAAGATTTTAATTTGTCTGTGGACAGGGACCTGATCTGACTCATATTGTACCCACCTATTTAATCTAATATAATGCCTTTATATGGAACATAAATAATCCCTAAATTTTTATCAAAATAACACTAAATTTTATATGACTCATTCTTCTTCTTTAAAGTGTTCTTTCACTGAAAATAAACTAAGATAAAACAATTTAAAAACGCTTCAATTTTTAAATCACAGGTACTCATGATTAATTATAAATTTCACTAAAAAAAGTTAAAATTCAAAAATCAACATTGGCTTTTCATGAAACATTAATATGCTTCTTATGGGAGAAAAACTTCCAGAATATCCTTAAAACTATGAAACTAAACCAACAATAATTGATTTGGTACTGTCTTCAACCAAACAATAATCGACCTTCTGAATTGAAAGCTGCCTAGAGTCAAATTTGACTTCAATGAAAAAGATAGTTCAAATTATTTCACCTCTGAAAAAAACACAAATTAATGTAAAATATCAAAACATCACCAATTTGAAAGTGAAAGTGTAGTAAAAAGTAAACTCTAAGCTACCTTTCAGTTATGAAGAACAGAAATAATGCCATCTGACCTTTTTAAAGGTAAATTCTCTACTAACAATTAAGTTATAAGGTAAATCAACTTGACCTAAATCAAATTTGTCCTAATGGGACTTTTACTAAAATGCACTTTGATGTTTGCTTTTATGACATAAATTTTATGTTGTTTTAATAACAGAAAAAGTCTCCACGTTTGGCTATTTAAATCCAAGATTTAAAAAACAAAGTAATAAAAGAGATATCAAAAGTTCCCTTCAGTTTTGATGCCTTTTTTAGCACCAAAGCATGAAGACGAGGTGCTCTACAAGGAGTCAGGCAACAATGGTGATGTCGCCTCCCGTCTAGAATCAGACTTCATCTTCATCCTTTACTCTATTTAAGAAATACTTTAGCAGCATAAATAGAAACATGACCCACAGGTGGCAAGCCACTCTACATCTTATTTCATTGTAATACTAATTTCACTAAAAGTGTATCATGCCCTGAGGACTTTATGCTAAGCGAAATAAACCAGTCACAAAAAGACGCATATTGTATGATTCCACTTACACGAGACCCCTACAGTAGTCAAATGCATAGAGAGAGAAAGTAGAATGGTGGTCGTCACACTGGGGGAGGGAAAAATGAGGAGCTGTTGTTTAACGGGTACGGGGTTTGTTTCACAAGACAAAAAGAGTTTTGGAAATTGGTGGCACAACAACACAAATGTACTTAAGACTACTGAACTGTACACTGAAAAACGGTTAAGATGAGAAATTGTGTCGTGTATTTTATATACAAATAAATAGATAAAAAGGATTTTAAAAATATTTTTAATAAAATAAAAATTGTATCAAAGCCAAATGGTCCTACTGGTTCCTACGTTTAACACAGAGTCAAAAACATGATTTATAAACACACAAAAGACATATATATTCACTCCAAAAAGGACTGCAGGAGAACATAACTAGTGTATCATTTTGCTTGTGGTCTGAAAAGTCCAAGAAAGGTTTCTTTTCCAGATTGTTTCAAAAGAATGGCTTTTGAGTGCATCTCATTTTACTCTGCCACACCAGCCCCTGTGTCTTCCAAATCTCTTCACATCGCAACCATTTACTCATTCAACAGTTACTAACCATCAATGCATTGTCACTGTATTCACAGCAATTTACTATGAGATATGTGTTGGTCTGGTCATAAAAAGAAAAAACTTGCCACAGGATACTAGCAGCCTTTGGAAACAGAAAAATATCCTCCAAATTGGTCATCCAAAGGCCTTCTAGTTTTGGCTGAGTGACAAAGACTTATCAGTGAGGAGCAGAGGATGTAAAACTTATTTATCTGATGTCACTGCCCAGTGAAAAATGGGAACGGGGCGGGGCTGGCCTGGTGGCTTGGCAGATAAGTTCACAAGCTCTGCTTCGGCAGTCCTGAGTTCACAGGTTCAGATTCCAGGTGTGGACCTACACACCACTCATCGAACCATGCTGTGGTGGTGTCCCATATACAAAGCATAGGAAGACTGGCACAGATGTCAGCTCAAGGCCAATTTTTCTCACAAAAAAACAAAAAAAGGGAATGGGAAAATTCCTGGGGACCCTGGAGTTTGTGTTGCTTTATCAAGCGGGTCAGGGAGCACCAAAGGGACAAAGGCCTAAAAAAAGCAGGGATGATTTAGGGTTGGCAAGGGAATAAAATGCCAGGGACAAACACATGAGTTAAAGTGTGCACAGCACAAAGAGGCCCTGGGTCTGCAGGTGACAAGGAGGAATACTTCTGCCAATTGGTTCGTCATCCCATTTATCATACTGTTTTGCAAGGTTGTTCTAAATGAAGGCAGGTGAAAGTGCTTTTTATGCTCTGGGACAATAGCAGTTTCTGAATATGGGACCAGGTATCACTGACATAAGGTGAGGTTGACATGCTAAGTGATCTAAACAACTCGTGATATAAAATTTTTCACTCAACCACTTTTGAGTTTTAGCCTTAATGATATGTCACATAAATTACTGTGGAACTAAAGGTAGAGAATGATTAGAAGTTAGCCAACAAATAATTTATACAATCACAAATTGAGAAAAGAAAATGGAAACACCTAAAACACATTTTCATGGTTCCCACAAGTACTGTCCACCTGCAGGCTACAGCATGCTTTTCACAGTCAAACTTTCAGTCATCAAATAATCTAAGTAAGCTGAGATATTCACAAACAAACAAACTGCCAAGTTACTATAGTAACGGCTCTCCTAGGCTGATGAAAAGAATGAGATGTTTCGGATATTCTATTTTCATCAACACAGTTTTGCCACTTATACTATAAAATATTTTAAATATTGCAACACCCCAAAACACACTAAATATAATTCAATCTTTCCTTGTTGATTCTGGAGATAATCCAGGAATATAAATATGAGTATCAACTTTCATTGTTTAGTAAATACATGTGTCAAAGAATTTCTTGACTCACAGATACTGAACGACAGTTTATTTAACCATATATGAAAAGTAAATGAAGCTTAATGCAATGTGGTATCCTGGATCGGACAGTAAAATAGAAAAAGGATATTAGTAGACAAATCAGTTAAATCCAAAAAAATATGTAGCGTAGTTAATAGTATTGTACATTCAGTTCTGCTATTAATGTTTTGAGAATGCAAATTTGTTCTAATGAATTGATAAATTGGGAACAACTTGAGCATAACACAAATTCTGCATTTGCTGATGCACAATTTCATTCACAGGAAACATTAGGTGAACACAGAAAACTACACTCAGCTGAACCAAGCCATGTCAGAGTACTTGCGCATGGACACACACTCCCCAAGTCTGCCAGCAACCTCGGTTCACCGAGTGCGTTAGGACCCACTCCCACCACATCCGGTGTTACAACTTTCCATCGGACTTCCAGTCACCCTTTCCTTCCACTTCCCAGTAAGCACAAGCTGCAAGTCTTCCAAACTCAGGCACAAGCGAAGCATTTTTCAGGTCTTTTTCAAGGTAAAGTGGCATGTTTTAATATTTATGCGTTTAACATGTTAATATTTCTTAACATTTAACATATGTAAAACTATGGTACGATTTTTTTTTAAGTACCCAACTTTGTTCCACTGAACAAAGGTTTTGAGTGCTGGACCCTAACCCCATCTTTCCCACAAGCCTTCTGGTTTTCACCGTGCAATTTTGCACAGTGCGGTGATTTTTAGGAATGCATGTGTCACATTATATGCAGAACTTACTACTCCAGTGGTAATGTCTTAGTTTTGACAAATGTGCTATGATTATGTAAGAAGGAAGGGAAAGCCAGGTGAAGGGTATACAGGAACTCTGCGTTATCTCTGCAACTTTTCTGTAGCTATAAAATTACTACAATAAGAAGTTTAAAACAATAAGAATATGACATATATAAGTAATAAGGCCAAGGCCATAGCATGGGGTTCGGCATTAACAATAATTGCTAACAGTAAAGCAGCACTTACTTGGTACAAGCATTGTGCTCAGTGTTTTATACACATTAACTCATTAATCACTCTCACAACACTATGAAGTGAGTGCTATAATCATCCCCATTTTACAGGTGAGAAAACTGAGGTGCAGTTGAGAAGCTTTTCCAAGATCACGAATCTCAGCAACTCGGCTCTAGAGTCACTCTCTCACCCCTGTGCCACACTATTAAACAGACAGCTGTTCCAAAGACAACTGTTCAAAACACTAGATTGTTCTCATCGTTCTGGAAAGGTTTTACCATAGGCAAAGAGGCATAAATGACAAACCTAAATAATCTTTCTACAATGTGTTATAAGCATCAAAAATACTAAAAGTCAAAAAATATATATTCCTTTTTATGAAAAAATATCAAAAATTGTGGAAGCTAATAAAGATGGTAAGAAATATCACCTTTGTACTTTAAAACTAAAGCAGTCAACAAGAACATAAAGTGTAAACATTTTATAGCAATGACAAACTAAGGACAGGCAGCTAATAAAAAGATGTATCACCTATGACATAAAAGGTAATTTCAAAGTTTTAGAAAACTTGGTCACATTTCATCACTGTCAAATACACATGATGATTTAAAGTGACAATATAAAACACAAAAATAACACATACCACAGACGTTTCCCAGCAATCATAATCATAAAATTTGGTATGAAACTGGTTAAATGCCAAGGCAAAAGCTTTGCCAATGGGACCTCAAAACAGAGTAGGTAAAGGTCAACTTGTTCGTATAACTTCCTATTGCTTTCTAAAACATTATATAGCTTGAACTCTAAAATGTAAAACCCTACCTGCCCTTCCATTACACTCACTCATTCAAAATGACTTACTGAGTTTCTGCCCTGTACGAAGCACTCTTCTAGGCACTGAGGCCACATGAGTGAACGAGACACAGAGTCTTTCCCTTACGGATTTCATATTGATGCATTCACTTATCCATTCATTCACCAATTATTGTCTGAGTGCCTACAACATGCCAGGCACCATTCTAAGGGCAGGGGGTAAGGAAGGGAACAAGACACACTAAAATCCTTGTCCTACTGCAGCTGACGGGCAAACAGTCAATAAAGAAAACCCACAGTAAGGTAGATAGTGATAAATGCCTAGAAGAAAATAAAGCAGGAAAGGAGGATTTCAAGTGAGGGTAAAGTTGTAAATAGGATTGCCAAGGAAGGTCAGAGAAAGTGGAGAAGACAAATAACCATATAATATGTTAGGAGTAAGTGTTATGAAGAACGGTAAACTCGGACATAAGGGCAAAAGAGTGAGGAGGGACTGAAGGCGATATAAAGAGTGGCAGGGGAGGCCTGCTGAAGAGGCAGCCTTTGAGTAGAGACTGCATGAAGTAAGAGGCCCATCACATGAAACATTTTGGAAAAGGGCACACCAGGCAGGGGCACACTAACCTCAAAAACTCGATGGTGGAAGCAGGCATGGCATGTTCAAGGGACAGTAAGAGGCCCGTGTGGCAGCAGTGGAGAGTACAGGGGACTGTACGCAATTGTCTTAACAGCAAACTGAAGACTGTGCAGACACACCCAGCTATTCTGCGTTTTGGGAGCCATGCATTTAGAGTTTAGTGACTTGTTTCAAATCAATTCGACAGATAATTAAAAAGCCATTATTACTTGCAAAATACAAGTCGAGGGCTGAAGGTAAGATAAAGCAGGATGAACCACAGCTCTGCCGCTGAGCGATGGATACTCTCACAGAAAAACAAGGCAGGCACCCAGAAAGTTCCACAGCAATTCAAGGCACTAAATGAGGAAGCAGCAAGATTATTTTACTAGTTTTCAAACACTGCAACTGAGGGGAAAAAAAGAAAGCAGAAAAGGCTGCAAATTTATTTAGAGTCTTTTCAACTCTTCTTTGTTCCTCAGTTTGCAAGCAGGATGCTATGCTGTAAGCAGGAATTTCTGTTAGTTTGTAAAGCATATCAGACAACTCCTGCTGAAGAGGAACAGTGTTTTATTCATTTCGAAATTCCTACCACAGTGCCAGGCACATGGAGAGTGCTCAGCAGACAGTGAGCAGGTAAACGGAGAAATGCATTCACGTTTCAACAAATCAGACACTTTGTGTTCACCTGACCTAATTGTTCCAAGTGATTTGAAAATGAATACCAAGCATTCAAAGAAGAACACATTTCCTCAAAAAGGAAATAATTTCTATAACTTATTGATCTATATGTCCATGAGAGTAAAACTTCAAACAGAGTAAAAGAGTGCAGGCTTTAACTATGGGCTAAAAGAGCAGTTCTGTCCGTAGGGCCACCAGAGCCATGGTGAAATACTAACCTGGGTGCCTCCCATGGTAACACGTGAAAGTCCATCTGTTCTGCTGTGCTCCCTCAGGACATCCTATAATCTCTCTTCTTTTTTTTTTTTTTTTTTTTGAGGAAGATTAGCCCTGAGCTTACTGCTGCCAATCCTCCTCTTTTTGCTGAGGAAGACTGGCCCTGAGCTAACATCCGTGCCCATATTCCTCTATTTTATATGTAGGACACCTACCACAGCATGGCTTGCCAAGCGGTGCCATGTCCGCACCCGGGATCCAAACCAGCGAACCCCAGGCCAGTGGGCAGGCCCCTATAATCTCTTTTTTAAATGGGCACAAGATGGACCTAATTTATCCAGTTTGCAAACATCTTCTGAGAACCCACTACAAGAGCACAACCCTTGGCTTTGGGAATCCAAAACTAAGAAAGAGACTGTCCTCTCTGCCTTTAGAGTGAGTAGGTTTAAGGCTGGGTGATTGTTAGAGAAGGGAACAAGGAGAAAGGCAGAAATAAAAGTGACTGCCAATGTGAAAAGTGTTACACTACAAGAACAAGGAATTATGAGAATATAGGGAAAGGAATAACTTATGGAAGACCTCATAGAAAAGGCTACGCCTGAAACATAATTGTGGTTTTGCTTCATAGTCACATAAAATTATAAGGAGATAGAGACGTTACTATTCAAACCTATTGTTTTTTCTCACTCTAACTATAGCAAAAATATTCTCAATGTGAAAGAGTTTCTTGAAAAACAAAGTAACAACAACAAAAGAAATCTCTATTTTCCCAATGTGTTTAAAATGAATATAATTTAAGGACTCATTAGAAATCATAGTCTTTCCATATACCACAACAAAAACTCAAAATAATGTTATCTTCTAATTTCCCTCTGCTGCAATATGGTCTAAATACGAAAAGTATTTATCGCAATTTAAATCTGTTACGGCAGGTCCCATTAGGAAACCCACAGGGCATTCAAAGATAAGACAAGGTTCAACACTGTAAAACTACTTTACAAATCAATTCTGAAATTTCAGGTTAAAATCAAGTGTTTGCCTAAGCAATCATGGGAAGACTAGCAATCAATGCATCCAAATCTAAGGAGAAATTACCTTTAAAACAAACTGTAAGACAGTAGCCCTTTTCTCTATACTAACAATTCACACTAAAAAAAGTCATTTCCGTTCAGATTAGATCCATTTTGCAAACAGGCAAAAACCAATAAATGAATTATATTCTGAAATATTTATAAAATACATTTACAGACTATTCAGATCTAAAAGAAACTGAAAATGGAAAAGGGCATCCCAGGCTTTTTCTTTTTGTTCATTCTCATCATAACAAAGACTTCTTTAGTACTAAGAGTGGAATAAGGAGTTTACAACATATTTTTAGAGCTTACTGACCTACAACTCTAAATAAACATAGGCTTAAATCCTAGCTGCACTTATATAAAATTTAATATACTATCAAACCTTTGTAAATCTCAGGTTTCTGTAGTAACAGGGCTAATACCAAAAGCATTTGGAGCCCAAGTCTAAGTATGTGCGAAATGCATGGTAATTAGCCTACAAATGTTGGCCATCATCATCAACACCTAAGCCTACAGCTATGATATTAGGTGGAAGTGACAGGCGTGGAACGAGGAAGCCAAATGACCCCCCAGTTCCAGTAACGTCCCTTAACACAGCAAGTTGCCGGTAGCTCAAGTATGTAACAATGATTTCAATGAGAACTGTCATAATCCCTCACAGTATTTTAAAATTTACAAGCAGATGTCATATATAACAATTTACCTGATACTAAAAATATGCAATATGAGTAAGCAAGACAGGGACTATCAACTCATTTTAAAGATGAGTAAACTCAAATTCAGAAAGGATAAATCATGCAATTAACGACTGCGCCACATTTACTAATGGGCTACTTCACTGGATGTAAAAGGTCTCCCAAGTGGACACTTTAAGCAGGGTACGCTCCGCAGTCCTCTCTGCTCCCAGGTGCCATTCAGGCCAGGGCCTGATGGCCTACCCATCCTTGAGTTATGCACTAAGGCAAATAGACTCTCTTTTCTGCATTCTCAAGAAAAGATGTTCTGGCCTCTGGAAACCCACTGAGTGGTACAACTAGGACTTAATGGTTCCACTGGGCTTAGAATTTGTCACAAGTTACAGCCCAATCATCAAATAGCCTTGAACTGAGATAAGGAGCATTAGTCTACCTACTAGTAAAGTGATACTTTGATTTCCCATTTGTCTTTGTGCCTCTGGAATTTCATAGAGAAAAAGCATCGTTGAGAAAAGCAGGATTCAGACATTCCCGGGTCCCCTGGATCTACTACTTAATATTGTCAGAACTACACTTCAGTCTCTAAAAGATACAACTAATTCAAACAGCTATTATTACCCTAAAAACTGTTTGTAACCATAAAACAGTACATATTGAGCAGATAGCTTTCAACAAAAAGGAAAGTTCATGTTCCTTAAATTAATCTCATTTTGCTAGATACACACTCGTTTCAGGATCATTTAAAAATAAGTTAGAAATAATTTTATAATCAGAAAAAAAGTTTACATAGATTACATTAAAATTATTTGTTTTTAATTTAAGGTGTTCAGTATGAAACAAAAATAGTTTTTATTAGAAAGAAGGTAAAATTCAGTTAACATAGTCACATACCAAGCTTCGGGCAGCAAAACAGAATATTCGTGTGGAGAAGTGGTCTCTGGGAAGTTGGAGAGAATCGCAAGGCGATGAGGAAGCAGGTCAGATCCATGATAAGTAAACAGGATTTCCAGGGCTCGTACATTACTTTCCTGTACAAAAGGCAAGGGACAAATTTCTAACGGGAACCTCAGAAACAAAGGGGTGATTTGGTATGACAACATTCAAAAAACTTAAAATTAATTTTTTATGCATTTCTGATATGAAGTGCTTTGAAATATTTCTGATTTTTCCTAATCTGGATCACTTTTCTCAATATAATGCTATAAAAATTATTTATTCTTAAAACAATTATGAATAAAATTTTTTTAAATATGATTCTAATTTCTCTACATTTATTAATATTACAACACAACAAGGAAATTTATATATGCATGCATGCAATACTACATTAACTTCAGCTCAAAGATTTAGGGAGTGTTAATAACTATAATTATTTTATTTACGAAAAAGAAATTACCCGAGCATAAGTTCTTGCTGAGAGAACAATATTCTGATTCCTGAACTTCTTAAAGAACTCAGCATCATATCTCTGCTCAGATGCGTGAGGCACTCCTAGGATTTCCTGAGGGGAGATGGTGATTTAATGAAAAAGCTTTCAAACATGGGTGACAAGAAAATATTAAAAACCTTTACAAACTCTGCCTACCTAAATAAATAAGGCCTGAATTAATTAAATTATCAACTGCTAACTAAAGTACTATACCTGCATTCTCACCTTTACTTTGAAAATGGCCACATTTATAAATGCTGTTAATTAAAAAAAAAAAAAGTCCAGAAGCAAATGAAATAGGCAGTAAAAATTGAACTAATTACTGCAGGACAACCAAAATCCAACACCTGTAAAAACAAATAAGCAACAGCGATACAAGGCTGGCATTCTGAGCGCCTGCCACATCTGTATGAGAACTTCCCATTAGCTTTACTGCTGCTGGAGCAACCCACGTAAAATGTAGACTGAATCATTCATTCACTCGAATAGTTACTGAGTGTCCACTATGTGCTCGGGGCACTGTGATGGGCAGCGGGGATACAAGGAACAAGACACTGTCCCTGCTCTCCAAATAGCTTAAAATCTAGCAGGGAAGACAAACAAGCCAATAGGAAGAGCTAAAGGGAAACACATGGGAGGGATGCGAGACCTAGTTCTAAGAGGACAGCGAAGGCTTCCCAGAAGTGGCATGGAAGCTGAAACATGAAAGACAAATAAGACTGAGCCACAGCAATTGCAAGTGTAAGTCTTCCCACTGCGGTGTATGACTTAGGGCTCATGTCTGTCATGTTTAATGCTGAACCCCAGATACCTAGCATACTGCCTTTCACATAAAAAATAACCACTAAACGTTTGCTAACTGAATCAATTTACTGAGATAGGAAAGAGGGAAGAATGAGCATGTTCAGAGGAGGTGAGAGAGGGAGGGTGGACAGTGAGAAGTTCACTTGCAAACATGTTGACTTTGGAACTATAGCACTGCTAACAGGAGCTCCCCAGAAGCCAGGTGAATACAAGGTCAGGAGTTCTGGAATAAGCTATGAGTTAGCTATATGACGTAGCGTTATTAATACAGAAGTGAATATGATTCCAAGGGAGATTATGTAGAATCAAATGAAAGGAGCCTGGGAAGCAACATCATTTAATCGAGGACCAAGGAAAAGGGAATCTACATCTGAAAAGTAGAAAGAGTAGGAGCAAGAGAAGTAAGGGGAAAAACAGAATTGAATTGCATATTCATGGCAACCAAAGGAAGAGAGCATTTCAAAAATGTTCTCAGTTTCTTGACTTCTCAACCACAATGATCATTTCCTGTATTTCATTTGTTACACATCCCATGACCACACTCTGGATCTCTCTCATCACCAAGGAGGCACTCTCTGGGATAGCAATGGCAAGCACGGGACTTGTGACCAGCGGCTCCTGTTCTCCCCGTTCACCCAGTACACGGCCTTCCAACAATTTCTCTACCTCGCCAAGACACCCAATCCACTGACTCGACTTCTTTTTTCACCTTCTCTCTCCCCTCAAAGTCTCTTTTCCCTTCTAAGGAGCTTAAAGTCCCTGGTCCAACATTACAAAGGGATTTCTTTAATCCCTTGCCTCTTTCCCTTATCATGGGACAACCTCAGCTCTCGTCAAATTCAACTCTGAACCCTGAATACAAGTTACTGGAAGTCACTGGAGAAATATCACAAAACCAACCTGACAGTTCTCATTTTAATTTCCAGATCTCAGCCTTTTTTGGATTCTGATTCAAATGAACCAAAAAACAACCTAACTAAAAAGGATTTGTGAAGCAACCTGGGAAATCTGAACATGAGTGGAGGTATCAGATGCTATTAGGGAATTACTACTAATTTTGTTAGAAATAACAGTGTTATTGTGGTTATGTTTTTGTAAGTCCTTATCAGTTAGAGATACATATTTAAGTATTTATGGGTAAAATGATAAGCTCGCTGGGATTTGCTTTAAAATAGTTAAGTGAAAGAAAAGGCAGCAGTGGGAAGGTGGAAAATAAAAGACACCAAACTGGCGAAATGTTGAAAATGGCTGAAGCTGGGCAGTGAGTACATCAGAGTTCATCATACTATTCTCTATACTTTTACGAAGGTTTGAAATTTTTCATAATAAAAAGCTTAAAAGTTGATAAATTCAAAACAACAAAATTCAATGCTTAATTCTGTCCCTCAATGCTACTATATTTCCCTAACAAGTTCTCTTTCCAATTCTGTCAGGAACTTTTCCAAAACTCTAACTCTGTCCAGACCTCCAACACCCTATGCCCCTGCCCCACTGTCTGCTGAAAACCTTGCTTTACAGATTCTTTTTTAATTGACTGTTAGATAAGAAGTCCCTCATTTGCCAACCCACCAAAACTATATATCTACCTGTAACTATAACAATGTGATTTTCCTTCCTTCAGTTACAAATATGTGCTCCTAAAAAAGCCCCAAACTCCACTCACACTCCAGATGCCGTTTCTTCCATTTCTATAACCATGCAATTATCGCCTCTTTCTTCTGTTCAGTAAATTCCTCCTCATCCATTACTGGTTCATTCCAATTAGCATACAAACAATGCTTCTTGTTTCTATTAAGGAATTCCTTCCTCCTATCTCTTAATCTCATATACTCCTCTAGCTACCACCATCTCCTCCACTCCCCTTAACAATAAAACTTCTTGAAAGGGCTGCCCACAACCAGTCTCCACTTTCCCACTTCTCATTTTTCCCTAAACTCACTCAACCTCTAACAAAAATTCCAATTCAATTCAACTCCTTACACTGCATGAAAGACCTTTCAAAATATGGCCACAAACTATTCCAACCATCTCTCCCACCTTTATTCTGCGCCCTTCCCTCCCCAACCCTCTCTAGGCCAGCTACCCTGACTAGCTCACGTTTTCAGGAGTGTTCAGTCTTCTTTCACACCCACAGGTCTTTCTTTATACAGCTCACTGGTTATCAGCACAGGCTACTGAATCAGAGAGACCTAGCTGTGAGTTCTTGCTTCCTATTTATTTAGACAAATTATTTACCTTCTCTAAGCCTCAGTTTTCATATCCATAAAATTGAGAGGATATAGTACTTGCTCAAAGAATTGTTGGGAAATAATCTGGATGAAACACATAAGACATTGGCTGACAAGAAGTAAGTCCCCAACAAATGTGTTGGTTTTTCTTAAGGTATTCTCCTACCTATGGGTTCCTTCAACCAAGCTCCTCAAGGAGCCAGGTGTCATCTTGAGCTCTGGGAGTACTGAGTAAACAGGACAAAGTCCCTCCTTTTATGGAGCTCCCATTCTCACGTCCCCCATGTAGTACTCCCCTAGCCCCCAAGTCGGCCTTTCTTTTTTTAAGGATTAGTTGAAATATCACTTCCTATGTAGAGTCTTCTCAGACATCCCCAGGAAATATTTAATGTTTTTCCCCATTATGCTGCCTCATCAATTCTTCATATCTTCATTATTATCACTTATTGCCAATATAATGAGAACTCCATGAAGACTGCTCCTTGTTCATCTCTCAATATCTAGCATACAGTAGGCGCTCATGTAAAATTTAAATGAATCCATTTTTATCTCATTTATTACAGAATTAATAAAGTGAGTCATGTCCTATGAGTAAAATGCAATGCTTATCTCCACCACTATCTAGCTGGTTACCCATTATATCTGAACATCTTCGTTTCTAAGTTTTAACAGCTAAATTCATCAACTTCACCTACTTTTCAAAAGCTTAGTTTGATTCTCTACAAAAATGGGCTGAAATAATTTAAATGTCACTATTACCATGTAATAATAAATGTACTTATTACTGTCAAATAAGAAATAGCAATTCAATAACTAAAAAATAATGAAAGAAAATTAACGGGATAGTCAAACTCCAAACATCTAATGGGACTTCTGCTTTTTAAGACCTCATCATCAGTGAACCTAAGGCTAGGTATAAAAAATAATAAATTATAGCTGTACGTGACTTCTGCAGTTCACAACGTGCTTTTATATATTACCTCAAAATATCATGGAACTCAGACATAACAAAAGGATATGCTTTAAAATAATATGACCACACAACAGCAAACTAGTTGTACCTATAGATAAAACTATTATCAATTTTTTGTAACTTATTTGCATGAGATGATATACTCATCATCATGTTTTCTAATAACCATAGAAATAGACCTCTTTTGCCACTAATGTTTTGTTTGAAAACATTTTTATTATATTATCAGATGCGTAATCAAATGCTTTTATCTGCCTGCAGGCATCAGAAGTTCTAAATACCTCCATTATTCTGGGGATAGGCATCACATTATCAGATGTGACATTTACGAGTGCGTTACTATATGCCCATACCAAGCGCTAAGTGAGGTATGCCCACAGAAGGGAGGTGTAACACAGATTGAGGCCATAAATAGGATCAAAGTTAAGCAATTAAATTCAACTTATTAACAAATCACTAAAATAAAATGCGTCAGAAATATTTATATTAGGGTTATTAAAATCCAGTGTATACTGAAATACTGTACTATAGACAGCTATATGCCATAACCTTAAAATCAAAATGTAAAATAAAAGTAAATGAAAAGGATCATAAATCTAGGAAACACAGATGCTCTGAAACGGCTAAAGCATTTCTATTCCCTGGACTAACAAAACAACCTCTGGCCTTTCACGATCTCTAACTTTTACCAAAGCTGGTATACAAGAGAAACTGCTTGCATACAAAACGAATTTTCCCCACATACATAGCTCTAAAGACCAAGATTATCAGATACTAGATATTAATATCAGACATTAGCACTTATAATGACAGACCAAATGAACACAATTGGAGTGATTAAAATTACTCCTTACCTCATATGTTGCAAGCCGATCTAAGTAAGTTAATAATTTCAATCTACAACGGCAAAGTTCCTTTTGTTCCAGCGTTAACCTGTTTTGAATAACTATATTAGGCCACTCATATTTACATAAAAGCACATTTCTCTAAGAGTTAAAACAGAAGAAAAATGATCAACATTCCACTGAGCTCAAAAATCATGGAACAGTACACAAAAGCACAAGGGTAAATGAATATTAAAAGGGATTTGCTTTAAGTTGCCAATATAATTTAGAGCAATTACCACTAGTAAAGAACACACTTAAATGACTAGGTATTTTAAAGAAATTACCAAATGAACAGTAATAAGTCATTTACTTTGAAAAGTTCACTAATTTAAGTAGTTCTCGTCTCTTCTTGACATCTTTCTCCCTTTTCCTTTTGGCAGGCTCTTCATTAGGTGATGAAAGCTCCTCATAGGCAATACCGTCAATGTCTCTTTCACCAGGTAATGTAAATCTACAAGGAAAAATGGAAACCCAAATCTATGTTAATTTTTTAAATTTCAGGTAGTGAATAGATGCTTTCCCCTACTTTGATTTTATTAAGTTGATTTCCACAGTGACAGAAACAACCAATTATTTGAAAGAAAGCTTTTGCTATTGTAAGCAAAGTGATTCACTCATTCTATCCACAGGCTGGGCAAAAAGTCTTCAAGTCATCGGTAACCATCATATAGAGAAATTTTAAAAATCAAGAAAATGAAAAGTACGTAGGAAAACGTGTTATACTCACCCAGTGTGAAACAAGCTATGAAGAAAACATTGCCCAGAGTTTACAATTTGAATCACTTCTAGTCAAGGTCTTAAAATGATAACAAATGTCAGTCTCATTCACATTATTTATCAGATATACGATCACATTTATACCTCAAGAAAAAGTTTCAAATGTCTGATGAGCAATGACTCTTGTCAATTAACTTTATTATTAACTGAGGTTTTCTAAGCTGCTTAAAAGTTTGTGAGGTACTTTCACATGATAAATAATTTAATCACTCAAAGTAATTCTGTGAAGGGTATGATGCTACAGATAAAGAAAGTGACTGAAGCTCAGACCTGCCTCAGGCGCTCATGTGACTATGAAGCACACCCAGGTAAGTGCCCTAAGCCCACAGCTTAGAAATGGCCAGCATCCAATAAATGGTCATACTGATTGCTCTTTCCTTAGCATCAAGCTATCACATGTAAACATATTTAATTTAAAGGAAAGAAAGCTGTGACCTGAGATAAGAAAGCATTGATGAAAAGCAACTGCTTCATTACACAATAACCTAAATCAAGAGAAGTTTACTCTTTCCAATGTCTCAGCTTAAAAGTTCTCACAAAGCCACCTTTACTTTCGAGTCGAAACCTTTCTGTAACCAACCTGCCGTCGTCTGCTCCTTTCCCTATTGCTAGAAGAGCCTCCAGGTCTGTGCCTTTCAACCCATACTGAAGTAGTTCTTTCGCAGCATCCACATTTTCAGGGACTCTTTCCAAACACTCATGAAGAACCCAGGATCGTTTCTTTATTTTACTCTGGATACAAAGAAAAGAAAAAACAGAGGCATTTAAGAATCCATGACATCTGATAGCCCCTGACAACTGTCTTCTGGAATTATAAGGCTAAACCTGAGGGAGCACAGCTACCCAAGAAGCTGCCCACAGGCTAGAGAAGCTCAACAGAGAAAAGCCAGTTCCTTAATGGTGATTAGAACTGGACGTAGGGAATGGGATTCCAACTGCTCTCTTTCTCCTTCTAATGAGCCACACTGGAACGCAAAGCTCAGTACGCTCTTTTGGAAACACAGAAAGATCTCTCCAAACTTTTGTAGTTGCTCTGTAGTTTGCATTTGGGCTATACAATAGAGTAGAAAATAAGGCAGAAAGGCAAGATAAGATTTATCCCGCTGTAACAAGCAAGCTTGATATTGAAACAAAACTAATGAGGCACGGCACATCAAGATTCTGCATTTACTTGACCATGAGATGCATCACAAAGCGCAGATGATAATTTAATCATGAAAAGTCCTGCTGTGCCGTTCTTCGGAAAGACCCAAGGCCTAGTCCTCCCTCCCAACTCCATTCACAATCCCTGGCTAGCCTTTGTCTTAGAAAGAGTCATTAAGGTTACAAATTTAAAGTAAAATCTGACTTATATCCTATGTTCCCCTACATATTCCAAAATATCAATTCTTTCTTCAAATGTCTCAACTTATTTCCCCTCTTCCATATCTATGGCCTCCATACTAGTCTAATCATCAACACGTAACACTGCAGGAGTCCCTTGCCCTTGGAAGGGTTTCCCACCACCACCCTCCTTCCACTCCAGTTCATCTTCTACGCCACCTTCCTCTCCACCTCCACAGTCAGAACTCCACAACAAGCCCCCATTACCCTAAAGGTAAAAGCCTAAGTCATCACAAGCTTTCAACATCCTCCAGAACCCAAATCAATGTATCTTTCTAATCGTATTTCCCAATGCTCACCATCATCAAATATCAGATCCAGCAGAGAAGTGTACTTACAGAGCTCATTTACTCATCCAAGAAATATTTACTGGGCACTGAACTAGACATGAAGATACAGCAACAAGTAAGACAGATTTAGTCAGTGGCCTCATGGCTCGTTTTCTTTTAATTTGCCAATACCATTTATCCCATTAAGAATGCCTTCCTCTCTTCCAACTCTAGAAGGCCTACTTTGAATCCTTCCAAATCCCTGCTCAAAACACCTTCATTATATGAAGCTTTCCATAACCAGAGTCTATAATGATTGCCACCTTCACTGGGTTCCCCCAGCCTTTATCTGAAATCTTGTATGTGTATAGATATGTCAGGCGCGAAGCTTGTCTTCTCAGTCAGATTAAAAGCTCCCTCAAAGCAAGGCCATGTCTATGTCACTCCTGTGCCCTTCACACCCCTAGCACAGCGCTTTCACTCCTGCCTGTTTATTTAGCCGAACTGAGCATTTCCCCCAATAAAAAACGTACTTGCTCTAACACCTGTCAGCTCCTTCAGGGACAAAAATTGTCCTTTATTGTGTCCCAGAAAAAGCCATTACATGGGTACACATGAACCCATAAGCTCACTGTCCTGAGTCACAAAAGAAGAAAGATAACACAGGTTTGGTGTTCTGCTATTCTAAAGAAAATGCAAGTAGCTTTGTCCTCTTCCATTTTTTTTCATTCCCTCTCATGCTCTCTCATCTGTGACATCTTACTTACTTGGTTGAATGATCAACTTCTAACATACAATTTTTTCAGATTATGTTTTTGTTTATTTTTAATTACTCACGTACATAAAATTTGGGGGAAAACAAGTATCGTGAAATTTTCCCAACATCTCTTAGAATCTTCCTAAATGCAAAGGTATTTTCCTTTCTAAAGGACAGAAGAGAAGTCACAACCTTTAAAAGCATGCCATGAGTCCAACTACTTCTCACAAAGGTGCCAAGGATTCAAATAAACAGGCTGCATAGCAACTTCAACTGTGGTAGCAGGTAGCAGAACAGATCCAACTGTAAGATTTAAGCAAACAATGGGGTATCTTGCAAGCTTGATATGTCAGTTATCCATTTATCACCTCTCAGCTTCAAAAGTACTCTTCAGAGGCACCTATGGGATAGATAGCATTTCCCCTTTGCAGCTGACATGATATTGAGCTTTGTCAACAGAGGGCGCTGCAGGGCCACTGCAGACGAAGAGGCTCTGGGTTCTAGTCCTCACGTTCTCTGGTTCTTTTCTTGTTGCTTCTATGACTTGACAGCCAGCAACGCATGTAGGGGACATCCAGTGGTGCTTAGTTCCCCCCTTCCTCCCACCCAGGACAACTTCCCACCGAGTTTCAGTTGCACTCCCATGAGTAGACTCCTTCCCAGTGAATCTCCTAGACACCTGAGGGAAAAGCTTCCCAGACTAGGCCTGCCGGCACTACAGTGGGTGTTTTTTCTTTTCAGTCCTGGCCATGGTTCCTTATCTACCAGACCTGAGCTGCATACATGCTGGTGGGGGTTTCCTGCTTACCAGTCCCTGGGGTTTTCCGACTCCCAACCTTGGCTCACTGGCACCCTAGCAACAGGCATCCAACTTCCCTGTCTATCCCACCTTTCCCTGCCTGACAATCTCGGCAACTACGAACCAGCCCCAGCCCGAGGCATCCCAGAGAACTCTCCATCCAATTCGCTGCAACCACACTTTGTCCAGTGAAGTCTGAATCCCAGCCCAGGGAAGGAGGCCTATCTTCCAAGTTTGTTCCCTCCTTGCTTATGTCCCTTCAGTCCTAGGTTATCCCTAAGAGTTCTCTTCATCCTTTTCTAGTTAATGTCTCATTACTAGAAAATAATTCTCCCTATTAAAACTGTCCTTGTTCAAGTGACTGTGTGATTTCTGGCTCCTGATGGGACCCTGACTGATGTAGGTTGAGAGAGAGAGAACTGAGGTAGAGTAAGAGAAAGGATAAGGTGGAGACCAGGCAGTCGACTGGTTCATCAGTGAGTATTTTGGTCATATGTCTTCAGCAGCAAAGTCTAGCTGCAGGGCCAACAGAACCTGATAATAAGATAATTTTTCCTGGTTGAATAAAACACTTCATTAGCTACAGAAAAGTCAGCAACGTAAAGTACTCTAATATGAAGTCCTATAACCAAAAGATATTCCATAAATTTGAATTTTACCACATTACCAAAATATTTAAACATACCAAGTAATTCTGAATTGAAGCAATGTTGACCGCCGACTTCCTCCACTGCCTCTGATACACTAGATCAGTATCCAGGCCATAGGTCTGAGCCAGAGACAAGGCTTCCTCGTACTCTTCACTTTCAATCTTTGGACAAGGAAATGGAAATAGGAATGTTACATTGCTGAACTGTCCACAGAGTCACTATGATGACGTGGTGAGTGATGATAATCCCTCGAGCTATACAGCTTGTTACACATTTCTAACTGTCCTCGTGTGCACTGTGGTGGCAGAGGCTCACAACACTTTGAGAGGCAGATAGATCAGGAATTTCTTTTAGCACTTTAACAGAAAGATGAAAGACAGTAGGTGAAATTGACTGTGTTTACAGAGTAAAACGTTGGCAATATCAGGACAAGCAGTGCAACAGGGACAGCACTGCGACTCCTAGGCCGGGGCTCCGCCCATAACCCTGCAGAAACAGCACAAGTAACCATAAAACACAGTGTTGGTCAAATCTGTTTCCCAAGCAAACCCCTGACTAGAAAATAGGTCTGCATTTCTTCCCTCAGCATTTGTAGTCTGAGCAGACAGCTGTACTTAAACACTGATAAGGTGAGAGCTGACAGCCACATGAAGGGTAGCAAAACCCAGGCTAAGCCACAAAGTGGACAATCACTCTAAGTGAATTCATCTTTGATCCACTGTTTTTATTTCAATTACTCAGGCACGAAGATCAGCATTATTTTCAAAAGCTTTATAATACTGATATTGCTAACATGTCGATGATAGAACAATCCCCCTTTAAATTTCTTCCTTTATCAAAAAATTATTTTTTTCTCAGTAAAATAAAAAAACATCTGGATGCCTATGAATTCTGACAGTCCTATGATACTTCCTCACCTTCCTCTGATAAAGCTCCTCTGGAGTTGTGGAGCGCAAACTCACGAGGCGGTAGTTTTTGGTGATGGTTCGTGGGCGTTTCCGCAGTGGTGCAAACCGCTCCATCTCAGTCACTAAGTACAGGCCCTGTTTTATGTAACCAAAGTAGCGAGCCTTGGCAGATACTTCCTGATCAGAGTCCGAATCCTCCTCCCCTTCATCTTCTTCTCCACCCCTAGTCTCCAGACGAGATCGTTTGGGGGCAAGTTTAATCTCACACTAAATTGAAAAAGGAGATGTGAAATTAAAAGTGAGGAACTAAAGACAAGATTTTAGAGTTAATGAGAAAAATATTGTTTAATTCTTCTCTGGTTTGATTCATTACATCAGCCATGTGATTAAGACCAAGAATGGAATTCAAAGGAACCCAACAGAAAACATTATATACATCTACAGCTCCAGAAATACGCCATGACGTTATTGGCTCCAAATCTCCAAAATTAAAGCCTCTTTTTCAGTAGGTCATTAATGCGGTCTCAAAAATACATGCCTGGTAAGTATTTTACAGATATAAAGGAGTTGAGAGTGTTAATTTATTCACTTTTTGATATTTTTTACTTGCTGTGAAAAAATAAAACGTTGATTTTTTTCATCTATTCAGCAAATGAACATGAAGGTATTTATTTGCTTTACTGAGAATAGCTCTCCCACCTGCCCCTTTTTAAAAACATCTAACAACTTCACAAAGTTCTGAGTCTGAAAGCCCGACTGCTAAAGGTAACTTTCACTCCAGGATTAACAGGTAAAATACACATGTACTTTCAAACACATTGGCTGCTTTCAAAGAGAAAAGATTACCTCCAAACTTAAAAATCCCCCATCATGGGTAGCAGTGACTTGAGGTGATGGTTCAAACCATTCACAAGATTTCCCCAGTAAATTCTTCAAAGTTTTCACTGATGAAACAGTCAAAGCACCAGAGCAGCGAGCCAAAGTCACTGCAGTGTCTGCCCACCAATTGACGTCTATCAGTGGGTAAAAGGACTCTTTATCTAATGCAGAAAGATAAATCAAATGCATCTGTCAACATGGTTTAAATACAATACATTTAGTCCAATAATCAATTTAAAAACCATTACTTAAGGGGCCGGCCTGGTGGCATAGCAGTTAAGTTCACGCACTCCGCTTTGGTAGCCTGGGATTTGCCAGTTCGGATCCTGTGAGCAGACCTATGCACCACTTACCAAGCCATGCTGTGGCAGGTGTCCCACATATAAAGTAGAGGAAGATGTTAGCTCAGGGCCAATCTTCCTCAGCAAAAAAGTGAAGGATTGACAGTGGATGTTAGCCCAGGGCCAATCTTCCTCAAAAAAATTAAAAAATAAAAACCCTATTTGGGCCCTAACGATATGTTAAATAATAAGAAAAAATAAAATTTAAGTCATCACTCAAATTTTTACAAAATGGTAATTTATTTAATAAACACCTGAGTGCCAACAATTTGCCAAAGTCCAAAATTCTAGGGATGCGGAGATAAATATATTAAGGTCTCTCCTCTCAAAAAACAAAGAATATACAGATATGTCACCATTTTCAATATAAGTCGAAAGGTAGGTGTGTATAAAGTGTACATATTAAGAAGGTTATAAAAGGTTTTTGAAAGCATTCATATATCACTTTTCAGACAAATGTATGAGAGACATATAATCTTTTTAAAAATATAAGACAGATATATAATAGTTTCAATGCTGATTTCCTCTTAAACTTGTGAAGTGGATCAGGATATGTCACCCCAAAATATGCCACTTAGACATAAGAAATATTTTAAGCTGAAGGAATTTGAGAAACTCAAAGTTCTCTTCCTTTGTCTTGTCACTTCTCGAATCCTTTATTGTTTCTTTGCTAAGATGCTATATAAGTCCAAGTTCCAACCAACCCTCTGAGTTACTCATCTCTGAGTACTCCTAAGTGTAAGCTCGATGTACATGCTAATAAACTTGTTTGTTTTTCTGTTGTTAATCTGACTCTTGTCAATCTAATTTTATAGGGCCCCAGCAAGAGAACCTAGGAGGGTAGAAAGAAAATGATTTTTTCCTCCCCTACATGTATTATATCAACTAAAGAGCATTTTCATTATACAGTGAGAGTCTCTTAAGGTTTTAATTATCATATTTCATACAACTCACCTTTGATTTTTTTTCTCTTCTCAGTAGAGAGTCTCCAATCAGGATTAAGGTCATCATAGCCTGGCTAAAGATAAAAAATACACACATGACTTCGTGAGTAAACAATGTGAGAAAATCACAAGTACGTCATCAAGAACTAGGGATGTTTTAAAATAACAAAATATAGAGATGATTATTTCCTTTGATCTCTTAGTTATACCCAGATGAAATCTACTCCTGTCCATAATCACGAAAAGCAATTATTCTTACACTTACAATGTGTACATGCAAGTACGGTGATTCAATATTTAATGAAGAAAAAACTGTGCATAAGAATCAGACAGCAAGTACAGGATTAATACAAATGAAAGCAAGATACACCAACAACAAATTCCACACACACATACACATTTTCACACTGGCCGGAGAACAACTCTGCTGCTGTGAACCAACACCAGCCTGAACACGAGTCCCACCCCGACCGCCTGTGAGCTGAGCAACCCATCCAGGCCTTGGTTTCTGCAGCTCTGAGACTGGACTCTGCACCCTCCAAGTTATCTTCAGGTCTAACTTTCTATGACTAAAAATTTACTAAACAAAAAAACATAACCATGCAATCCTCAGACTGAATCCATTCATTCTCTAATCTCATGGAACATAATATCACATTCACCTTTGAGAACATAAAGACACATCAATCTCTCTCAAATACCTTTAAAAAAGCAATTGAGATTAAGCCACTACCAGACACCCTCTTGGCTCACTGTTAATTACTCAATCTTCAGAATTACAATAGGACAGGAAAGAGACCAGCAAAAAATCATTTGAATATTTATCTGAAAACTTAAGCCTAAAAAAAGTGATGCTATACTTAAGTCAAAATGTGCTTTTTCATCTAGTGTAACACAATAAACATATATGTTTTATTACCAATTTATCAGCGGCTAACACTTTAGACTATTAAAATTGATATTTCTTCCAACAACCTGAAAGAACTTCCTGCTCTCCGCTACTATTAGTCACTCAGAGTAGTCTCTGAGAACAGAAGATATAATTCTTTAAACTTTATCCCAAAAAAATTACAGTAAAAGGCTATTTACATACTAAGCGAAGAAATGGATTGTTCTAGTTTACATAATCATAAAAAGAAGATTAACTTTCAAAGAATTAGAATACAATAAGGTACATATTACTTAAAATAATCAACCAAACAAATCTTATTTGGTCATTTATTAGGAATTTTAGAAGTTTTCAATGCCTCTGAATTACCAGCTGTACATGCTCCGGCAGCACCATGTGCACACCACCATTCATTTGTATGATGATAAGTGTGTCTCCCTACTCACATTCTGGAAAACACAAGGGGAGTATGGAATAACACTTTAAAACTTCAAGCCCAGCAAACAACCAGCACCATAATTATGATTCAGCCTTGGGCAAATTTAAGAATGTATAGATCACAATGAAATATAACAAAAAATCTTGAGAAAAAAATCTTAAAAGAAATCATCTCATTAGCATAAGTACTTTGAGAATTCAAAGTGTTCTTGTCTTCATCAAAGCTAATGACGAGAAACAGCACCATGAGCAAACTGTAACAGTCTACTAGAGTCAGTCTCCAGACACTTTGGGACTAGACTGTTGCATGTAGATTGCTTAAACAATGGGTGTCTCTTGCAAATTCAGTTTTAAACACAAGGTGAAGAACTTTTTCTTCTGTTTCCAGAACTCTATAACAGTCAACCTTGTATTCTCAGATCCATCATAACGCCCACATGTCACAGTAGCTAAACGTTAAATGAGTAAATGAATTAATCAATTGTTTAAATCACTGAGTTCCAATATGAAAATTAGCTGACATAGGTCTCCCTACACCTTCTCAAAAGTGTGGTTTCCTGGTCAACGAATACTGTGCACTTGCGCTGTGAGAGAGAGGAGGAAAACATCGGACATTACAGACCCCACACCCAAGCAGGTAGAGGGCAAAGAAATGGATATAAATGAGTATAACCCCAGGTCTAATTTGACAACTGCCCCAAAAGAGATATAGATACAAGTGCTAGGTGTCTTCAAAGGATGAAGAGATCACTCCAGATATGGGCTTGAGAAAGACGAAGGGAGATCAAGAGGCACACAGAAAGCCTGATAGTATTATACTGGATAAGGTTTAGATATGGAAAAGGAGTGGAGGAGACATTCCAGTCAGAGAACACGACATGAACAAAACCCAACCTTGGACTCCAGGCTCTCTATGTGTGAGGACAACTGTGAGTTGGCCATGCTTTACAACATCTGATACAGTCTGTAGGCTGATGCTGTGAGGGCAGTATCACCAAGCTCCCATGACCTAAGGAGAGCACACCAGGGGTCCATGTTGACATATCCTAAGAAGCAACCTCCATGTCACTCCTCTTTGTATGGCAGGCTACCACATGTCTGAAAACAGCCTAAAGTGCCCTTGCTTTATACTGTCATGTAGCCTAGAAGAGGATGTCCTAAGAAGATAGTTAAAGATTCTGCACAGAAAGGCTATTATGGCTAAAACAAAATTTTCTTCAGATTTAAGGATTTTATTTGTTGATTTTTTGTTTTTACAGCTAGAAGCTAAATATAACGAAGCCCCTGCCTCTGACAGCATAAAAGCAACGTTTCAAATGTTTATTTAGTCCACAAACATTTAGCAGTATTTCATATGCCAAGCCCTGTGTTAGAGCCAATGGAGGAAGGTATATTCAGTGCCTTTTCTAAAGGAGCTCACAGTCCACAGGGAAGCTGTGGAAACAGCTGTGGACTATACCAAGATTAATCACATGAACTGTAATCTTCTCCCTTATCCTTCACTGATTCATCCATCTAACAAAATTAGCCCAGTACCTACTATGTGTCAAAGAGAAAATAAAATTAAAGTGGAAAAGACAAGTTTTGTGTCTACTACATCTAACGAAGTACAAATAGGCAAGTAATAAAACTTCCTCAGGGAAAAATTAAGGCAAAAAATGAGATGTAAATATATAAACATAACATATGGGAAATGTTTGAAATGAAAATCACTTTAGCAATTTTACTATATTCCAGACATGAAAAAAACCTAATACTCACAGATTTCTAGCCAGATGGATTTTCATATTGACAATGAAAGCTGAAGTATTTAATCAACTCAAAACCGGATAGAAGTAAATCAGAATAGGCACTTCCACAACTATCTTTAATCATTAGATTTTACAGAGAAAATACTCAATCACACAAAGCACACTATGAAAACTAATAAAGCAGCGAATTACATGAAGAAAGCCACAGATGAGCTGAATTCACAATTTGGCAAAAGGGTTTAAGTTTGTATAAGGCAATGGTAACATTAGTTTCTTCTCAGGCAATATTTAAACTAAAATTATAAGCTGACTATATATTACTATATAATCTATTTTAAATGAATTGGCTTGTCCATTCATTTCCTAAAGCAGTTGTAAAGACAGGCAAAGCCCTGTGCTACCTGGCTGACCCAAGGTCACTGGACTATTGCTAAACGAACGAGAAAAGAGCAGCTGTTCAAGTGTTTCTCACCCAGTGATGAGGATACAAACCACCAATATATCTGGTAAATGACAAGATACCTCTTACTTAATATTTTCACATTTCCAGTATCTCTACCTAATGAAGCGCACAACTCCAGGAGGTGTCATTCATATAAGCTGCACAGCCTCTCTCCCCCTAGTTTTCCATTAATTTCACAGCTAGTACCTGACCTGCCCAGATAAAAATCAGTATTTCTAAATGTAAGCGCTATAAGAAGATACTCTGAAAAGAGCTTAACCTATGAAGTCAAAGGACCTGGGTCAAAACAGAAGCCTGATTCTAGCATTTAGTGATCTAAGATCTTTTAGCACTATTTCCATCTATTAAAACGAGTACAAAACATTTTTTCTTTAACAGGGCTGCTATGAAGCAAATGAAATGGATGAAAATTGCTTTGTGGATAGCCAAGCCTTACTATACAAATGCTATTTATTCCCCACCATCCTTCTTGCCGACACTACCAACTGAATTTATGTGCCTTTCCTCTGAGCTTATCTTTTCATAATACTAGCATGTTATTTTATATTGATTTGTTTGTAATTTCCCTTGTAAGACTATGAACATCCTAAGGGCAAGGACTGTGACTTATTGCATTTTCTACTCTAGCACTTGGTAGAGATTCAATAAATAGTTGAACTTTATTTTATGATTATTGTTACGAATATACTAACAACCCTCTCTTTACAGTACTCTTACATACAAGCTTTATAGCACTTACTCTAGTATGCTAGATTTTAATGACTCCCTTCGTATATTAAAGTCCAAATCTAAAATGCCTGATCCAATGTCATTAATCTCCAAGACATAGGTGAAAGACTCAAGCAAAGTACAGTTGTTCAAATTCCTTTTGGTGGACAAAGAGTTACCACCCTCACCTCACGTCCCACCATGTCATAAGTACTGTAAATATCTATTATAAAATTAAGGATTTACCAATCAGAGGCTATCTCAACTATGTATTCCAGTACCTGGTACATACTAACTAGCTCAAGAGTTCAACACATCTGAGAGGGCTAAAGAAATCTGTGTTACAGTTACTGAAAAAAAGGATTTGTCTCTGTTCTTTTAAAGGCCATCAGATATATAAAGCCTAATAAATATGGTTTTTTCCACCTTTTCAAAAATGTATTTATTTTCCCACAGTCATGGAAAGAGCATGGACATCAGAGTCAAAGAGATATGAAATCAAATCTCAGCTCTACTGCTTACTCGCTGAATAACCCCGGGACAAGATGAGTGCTTAATAAATAATAATACGTTGTTATTAAAGTAAATTTTGTACAAGCTGCAAGAATATTGTATACATGCACCTGGATCCTACCGAGCTATAGAAGCCTGAAATAAGCGCACTGAAAGAGACCAGAGTGAAAGAAACCAGTGAAAACGGTGAAGCCTCATAGGAGTTGTTTATGATGGAATGAAGTTTCAGAAAGCACAGAAGAAAGGGTTAGACAAAAGCAGGGAGCAGGGAGAGGAAGGCTCAGGAAGCAGTGTAAAGCAGCATAACGATCAGACTAGGAAAGCCAGCAGGTCCACAAAGGAGTTTCCATTTTTACCATAATCTTAGAATTTTAAAGATAAGAATGGATAAAATTAAATGTTCTCTGTGTTCTCAACTGGACAAAAACGTCTTTTGAGGCTAAATCTGGCAGGCATCTCTGAGGGCAGAGCCTGTTCTGTTCCATGTGCTGAGCAGCACAAAGCCAAGGGAGAGCTTGGCAGCCACAGGCTGGTGAGGGGACAAACTCTGGAACGAGGCGGTGTGCTGAGCAGCAGTGGGAAGGGCTATGGCAGCAGGATTCGGTTCAGGAACTATGACTAAGCCACTCTTCCCTCAGCTAAGGATTCCACTACTGCAAAACGTCCTTGGTGATGGCAATCAAGTCCATGGTTTTCAGTTTTGTGAGCCCAAAAACCTATTTTTTCCAGTTTGCTCAGGCATTCAAGGTAAATAATTTATGCCAACCAAATCAGAAGAAACTGAAATATAATGCTAAAAATTTGTAACTTTGTAATAAAAGATACAACTAGCTTGGGAATTAAGCTGCATTACGAAATGGTCTGTCTGCAGCCTGTTCAGGGGGCACTGGATTAGAGGCACAGGAGGGGAGGTGCAAGCTCTTTGAGGTGCAACGGAAAAATCAGGCTGCACCAATTCCTGACGACCTGCCCTTCTAAACTCCCAGAGGGCTTCTGTTCAAAAGACTCACACTCGGACAACGCTAGGGACAAACTTCTGGCCTGAACTCATCTCTGCCCACCATGCACCTCTGTTGCCATTTCTGAATTCCCTCCCTTTCCATCCCTTACTTTTCTGACTGCCTATTCCAAACTACTGAGATATCCATACTCTTCATTCCCGAGTTTCAAGATTTCAAAACAATTGTTAAGTTTTTTAAATAGAATCACTATAAAAATCTAATTAATGAATAACATCAATGAGCTAAACAGTAATGAATTATAACAACACTGACTGGAACTAATGACAAAAAGTGTCCAACTAGTTAAAAAGTTGAGCCTAAGTCAATAAAGACTAAAACAGACACAATTTACCTTTGCAGGCAAAAAAAAACGGTATCCAGAGTTTCAGTAAACCAAAGAGCATACTCATGGGTTTTGCTCAAATAGCCCTTATACTCTATGTATGACATTCTAGGATACTCACAAAATGAAATATTAAGTGTGCTTCAGAACTTGATCAATATTTCTATTAGGTGAATGAAGATAATTTAAGAAAACATAAAGCCAGAAGGGAAAATGCCTTTAATATTCAAAGTTTTCACCATTTAAGAAAAATCGTGGGACCGGCTCAATGGTGTGGTGTCTGAGTCCCCATGCTCCGCTTCTGTGGCCCACAGTTTGCAGGTTCAGATCCCGGGTGTGGACCTACACACCACTCGTCAAGGCACGCTGTGGTGGCATCCCACATACAAAATAGAGAAAGAATATCCTTGTATTTAGCTATTGAGGTTGAAGACCGAGGAATATCTCTTCTATTTAGAACAAATCTAGATCCAGAAGTGAGAGAGAGTGGTAGAGATGTAGAAACCAAATTAAATTCAAGGTAAGTAGAAATTAGGGGGAAAAAATCTTCCTAAACTTGTGTATGAGAGAAAAAATTGAAGGACAGCCAAAATAAACTTCAGGCTGTGAAAAGGATAGAAAACATGAAGCCACGTTCTCTTTTCCTCTGCTTTTCTAAAAAAAAACAAAATGCTGTTTGCTGATTAAGAATGCTTTTAATAGTGCAGTTTAACTGATGAAATGAAACTAAAAAGAATTCTGAAAAAAGACATTGATCCATTCAGATCATTAAGGGAATATACTTCAATCTTAGAATTACAAAACTATCCACAAATCTGGTGACAAGACACTCCTCCTGTAGAATGGGAAGGGGAAAGTGAGAGAAAGCAAAGTAACTCTTCAAGTCCCGAAATGCAAAAACATCAGAGGAAGAGTAAAAGATTTATAACATAAGCTCTATTTAATTAAGAAGGTTTTTCTTTAAATGCTTACTGTATCACAATATGTGGCATTATAGGAACAAACCTTATTTGCCCATCATGATTTTAAATTTAATAGACTCTGATTCTATCTATTACTAAACAATTAAATCATTTCATTCTTAAAACCTGTCATTTCAAGACACTAAAAAAATTAACAGTTCTATCTTTGGCTATATCTACACTGTTTACCTTCTGAGTGAAGAGAAGACAACTCCCTTCAAACTTTGAGTAAGCCCAATATTACTAGCATCGCAAGATTTGGAAAGAATTGCAACCCTTTTAGAATACTGACCCTCCAAAGCCTTGATTATATTTGGTGACCTTTGCTGAAAAATTAACATCTCCATCCTGTATTTTTACAATGAGAAAAGGGAAAAAATGGAGAGTTTGATGGACAGATTACACTCAGTATAGAGAGTATACTGCACTACAAATTAAAATTAGTACTCTAGTCTTAATTTGCCCTACTATACTGATAATATTATACTTTAACTATCACTTTGAAATAAGAAGAAATAATAGCTATGCACTACAGCAAAATATCAACAAAATGAAATTAGTATGGTCCGTACTCACCTTTAAGAGAGAATCATTCTAAAAATAATCATAATCAAGAGACATACCTGCTCACTTTGATTCCACTCCCCTTGCTGCTTCAGAGATGGAATGGCCCAGATGCTTAGTTTCCCTGAGAAGTGAATGGCTGCAAGGAGGGTCCCATCCGGAGAAAGGGTCATCTTAAAGATTCCATCCTATACAATAATTATATTACATTAATGTCAGAGCAAGATACGTGCAGCCAAATAGAAATAACTTCCAGAATTTAATAATATTCTTTAGAGGTGCTATGTCATAAATGATCTCTCATGATTAAGAGTTCCAACAGCTCCATAACATATAACTGTGCTCCAGCATATAGAAAGAGGACTCTTATCCTTAAAGAGTTTTTTTAAAACCTATTTTATAGTGTTATAAGTTACATATAACCCCAAACCCAAATATACGAGCATTATCAAAATATTCCTTTATATCACACATCAATTTCCACAAGTTCTAAATAACTTTTATGGGTTGATGATGACTAAATTGTGAATTTCTTGAATTTTAAGTCCACATCTTTACAAGATTCTGTATGTACACAATGCTTGGAATATTCCATACATCACAGATAGGCCACAAATTCATGCTTTAAGACGAGAAGGAAAGGGAGAGAGAGGAAGAGAGAGATGGAAGAAAGGAGAGTCTAAGGGTGATGGGAACAGAAGAAGGCAAGGAAGAAAATGCATTCCTTAATTTAAAGAACACTATGAATGTTGAAGATTTTCCAGATTTGTTTGCAAATTATCCAATTTAAGGAATCTAACTGTTGTCATAGAGAAGAGAAACTTTGTAATATACTGATTTTACATAGCCAACCTCAGAACACAGAGAGAAAGCCTTATCTTTCAAGTTCTACTTGTCCAAATAATCTCTCAATCCTTTCCGACAAGAATACCAGGTTTGCTGGGTTACCACAATTAGAGAAACCACACAAGCAGAGGCGGCACCTGCCTATCACCTACAACAGAACCAGAAGAATCGAACAAACACTCAGTGGACCTTTACCCATTCAAGCACTTATTAAGGACAACGTCTAAGGTACTTAACCCACAAAGAATAAAAGAGAGATCCGAAAATGGCAGCCCACAACCATATTTCTCCTGAACATTTAGAAAATCTGGTGACACAGGGCCCACCATTCCCAAATGGCAATAATCACATGGGACTAGGCAGCATATGCACCCTCAGAAATGTCATAAGCTTTCCAGTTAGCCAGAGCCCCCACCACTCCCTTTTACGGCCCCAAGATTAAGGTCAAACATCAGCTACAGAACTGAAAACTCAATATGACCATACTAAAAAAACAGAATTGACACCTGGCTCAATTCACCATATTATTTACCTGGCCCCTGTAGACATGAGAGTTTAAGGCCTCAGGTCTAAAATGATAAGGCACATTAACCATCAAAAATAAACAGAATAATTTTAAGAAGTGAGGAACACTGTTGGATGAGCGATAGATGAAAAGATTAGCATCCTCTAATCTCCTCACTGAGGACTAAAATCTCTTTAACTGGATATAACACGTTTATCCCAGAATCCCAATTAACTGCAAGAAAGATTAAAATACAAATGCCTGGGAAAGAGAAACAACAGAAGCAAAAGCATTTCAAGCAAAGTGTTAAGTATACCACATCCCTTCCTCCGTGATGGAGGGGGAAGGGGTAGAAGATGGAGGAGTGGCATCTTCCTTTCACAACTCTAAAGCCAACAAGCTCCACGGTCTTGCATAAGGTGGGCCTCAGAAGCACAGATTTTTATTAGCTAAAAGAACTCTCCATCCATCCAGTAGAGCTTACAGAAGAAGAAACTGAAGACCCAAAGGGTTAAGATTCTTGCCCAGTCATTCAAGTGTAGATAGCAGAACCTGAACTAGATGCAGTCTTCCATCCCAGTCCATGTCACTTCCACTGCACCATGAGCACTGCCCTCACCTGGGCCATGGCCTAGATTTCTAGCAGTTTGAGGCATGCTTCTCGGTAGAAATTACACTCAAGTATAGTTTATTGTTTTTGTCACCTAAATAATTAGTCATGTGTGATCTGTATGGTAACTCCCAGGTATTACAAATGCTTTACTAAAGAACTCCACTAAAAGTGCTCTGAAAGCAAGTAAGACGTTTAGAAATTCTTTAACAAAAAACTAACAAAAAACATATACTGAAAAATGTGAATAATTTAACAGGAAAATAATGAACGAATATGCTATATTTTCTTTTTTTAATCCCTCCCTCCCTCTTTCCCTCCTTCCCTCCTAGACACTTAAGTGATAAATATATTCATTAAAATGTTATCACTTGCTTTTAACGTGACAGGTTCTTGATCCCCTTAGTGTCATCTGATACCATGATATCCACACTGCAAACTTACCTTTTCTTTCTTTAAGCATTTTGTTGTAGAAATTTGCATTCACACACACACACAGAAAAGTACAAATTATAGTATCATGAATACCCATGGACCCAATAACCAGCCTAAATAAATACCAACATTTCAAGGTTGTTTCGTATATTCTTCCCCAATCACCACAATGCCCTCAGGGATTTCCTTCCCCTGGAGTATTTTAAATCAAATCCCAGATATTACATGTACACACATTAAGTATACATTTCTTTAAAGTCCCAAGTTATCTGCTGTCTTTCACATACAGGCACAGTGAGAACAGGCCGTTACTAGCAGCAACAGAATTGCAGCCAGTCAACAACAGACAAGCCACCTATGTTCCTTTAGAAACACGGTGTTTTCCTTCTGAAATAAAAACTGTGCTTTTTATTTGGAGAAACATTTCTGAGTGTCTAAAGCATGCAGGGTATTTCTGGCCCAGGGAATAATTTATTACCCTGACAGTAACTGTGACACAAGATCTAAAGCCACAGTTAGGAATTCCATGCTAAATTCTGCGAGCAGAGTCTGCAGTATTTAGAAGTCTGAATCTGCTGGTTGGCAAGAGAGGCAATTCCAGAGGGTGTGCTTTGGAAATAGAAGGAAATGGCTTTTCCATCAAGTGTACATCAGAATAAAAGTAAATCTCAAACATTCAAATCATAATTCCTCATATTGCATTAAGATTTCTCAGCATAAACGAGTAATAATCTTGTTCTCTTCTCCATTTGAATTAAGCAATTCTAAAGCAATAAAATTTAGGTGCAGCTATAATTTTCACTTTGGTTAAAATGTGTCTGTGAATTTCTTTCACATTCCTCAACTATGAATATCATTTTTATTTTAATCATCATTACAACAGCTGGAACGTTGGCCAAGAATATGTAACTCAGCAGTGAAAAGTAGAAAGCTTTTCCTCTAAAAGCAGGAATAAGACAAGGTGCCCACTTTTGCCACTTTTATTCAACATTGTATTGGAAATCCTAGCCAGAGGAATTAGTTAAGAAAAAGAAACAAAAGGCATACAAATTGGGAAGGCAGAAGTAAAACTATCTCTATTTACAGATGATATGATATATACAGAAAACCCTAAAGGATCCAGCAGAAAACTGTTTGAACCAATAAACAAATTCAGCAAAGCTGCAGGATACAAAATTAAAATACAAAAATCAGTTGCATTTCTATACACTAACAGCAAACTATCAGAAAAAGAAATTAAGAAAACGGTCCCATTTACTACAGGATCAAAAAGAATAAAACACTTAGGAATAAATTTAACCACAGAGGTGAGAGAACTGTACACTAAAAATTTAAAACACTGATGAAAGAAATTGAAGAAGACACAAATAAGTAGAAAGATTTTCCATGTTCATGGATTGAAAGAATTAATATTGTTAAAATGTCCATGAGACCTGGCCCTATGATGTAGTGGTTAAGCTCAGCACACTCCACTTCAGCAACCCCGATTCACGGGTTCGGATCCCAGGCATGGACCTATACCACTCGTCAGCCATGCTGTGGCAGTGATGCACATATAAAGTGGAGGAAGACTGGCACAATGTTAGCTCAGGGCTAATCTTCCTCAGCAAAATAAAAAACAAAAAAAAAGTTCATGCCATCCAAAGTGATCTGTAGATTCAATGCAATTCCTACCAAAATTCTAATGCCATTTTTCACAGAAATAGAAAAAAATTCCAAAATTTATATGGTACCACAAAAGACCCCAAGTAGCCAGAGCAATCCTGAGAAAGAAGAACAAAGCTAGAAGCATCACACTTCCTGATTCCAAAATATATTACAAAGATATAATAATTAAGACAGTATGGTATTGGCATAAAAACAGGAACACAGATCAATGAAACAGAATAGAGAGGCCAGAAATAAACCCATGCATACATGGTTGATTAATTTACAACAAAGGAGCCAAGAATATACAACAGGGAAAGGATACTTTCTTCAACAAATAATGCTGAGAAAACCAGATGGCCACAGGCAAAAGAATAAAACTGGGCCCCTAACTTATACCATATACAAAAATCAACTTTAAATGGATGAAAGACTTGAACATAAGACCTGAAACCTTAAAACTCCTATAAGAAAATACAGGGGGGGAAGCTCCTTGACATTGGTCTTAGCAACGATATTTTTGATTTGACACCAAAAACAAAGGAAACAAAAGCAAAAATAAACAAGTGGGAGTAGATCAAACCAAAAACCTTCTGCGCAGCAAAGAAAAACCACCAACAAAATGAAAAGGCAACCTATGGAATGGCAGCAAATATTTGGAAACCACAGATCTGATAAAGGGTTAATATCCAAAACATACAAGGAACTTGTAACTCAATAGCAACAAAGCAACTGACTCAAAAAACGTGGAAAGGACCTGAACAGACATTTTCCCAAAGAACACACACAAATGGCCAACAGGTACATGAAAAGGTGCTCAACATCACTAATCATCAGGAAAATGCAAATCAAAATCACAGTGCGGTATCACCTCATACCTGTTAGGATGGCTATTATCAAAAAGAAAACAGATAACACATGCTGGCAAGGACGTGGAGAAAAGGGAACCCTGTGTGCTGGTGGTAGGAATGTAAACTGGTACGGCCACTATGGAAAACAGTGTGGAGGTTCCTGAAGAAATGAAAAACAGAACTACCACACGATCCAGCATTCCCTCTTCTGAGTACATATCCAAAGGAAATGAAACCATAATCTAAAGAGACCCCTGTACTTCCATGTTTATTGCAGCATTATTCACAATATCCAAAGTATGAAAAACACCTAAGTGTCAATCAATGGATGAATGGATAAAGAAAATGTGATACACACACACAGTGAAATATTATTCAGCCTTAAAAAAAGAAAGAAATCCTGTCATTTGCGACAACATGGATGAAGCTAGAGGGCACTGTGCTAAATGAAATAAGCCAGACCCAGAAAGACAACTACTGCATGATGTCACTTATATGTGGAACCTTAAAAAAAAAAAAAGGCAAACTCATAGAAACAGAGAAAATAGAGAGAGGTTAGTAAAAGAGTATAAACTTTCAGTTACAAGACGAATAAGATCTGAAGATCTAATGTATAACATGGTGACTCCAGTTGATAATACTGTATTGTGTAACTGAAATTTGCTGAGAGCAGGACTTAAATGTCCTCACACACAAAAAAAGGTAAATTTGTGAGGTGATAACTGTGTTAATTAACTCAATGGGGGAAAATCCTTTCACAATGTATATGTACAGCAAATCATCACATACACTTTAAATATCTTACAATTATACCTCAATGAAGATGAGGAAAAAAAAAAGAAAAAGGTGAATATCACTTAGTATGTGCTTCAGTCTACTCTGTTGCATGAGGTTTTAACTACACTGAAAAGCAGCCTAGCTAAATAATTACTTGGTAAGTTAGCGTCACTGGGTAGGCAGCACGGGCCACAGGAAGACGGCTGAGGAAGAGCTTTCGCAGCAGACAGTCTGCCTACACCAGTAATTCACTTGTGGCCCTTTTAATTGACCACATTATCGATTCTATTTACCTTCTTGTCTCAAATCTCTTCCCAAAACTTTTCAAAAGATACTTTCCTCTTGCTTCCTTGAATCTTTCGTGTAGCAATGTGATAACTAACAAAATACTATTTACATTAATAATAGGAACATGACTTTAACTTCCATCTCTATTTCTCATTTATATTAAAGCACCAGCTCAAATGTCCATTTATCTTTTGTTAATTAAAAACACTAATTAAAGGCTTCTCCTACTGGCAGCGATATTTAGAGTAGGAATTGTGCCTTCTCTCCAAACACCGCAATAAAACTTCTGAACTGCCCTTTCTAAAACAGAGATTTTTTTAATGTTAAATATCAGATCTTTGTACCGAAATTAGTTTAAATTGTCTCAGTTTCTTCAACTGCCTACATCTATATAGAATAATTAAAAATGAGTGGTTTCCTATTTCATTATATCTTTCAAATGTACAAGTGGTATTAAAATGAAAGTATCAAACTCTAGTGCATACACTCAAAATGTTCTGGATTAATACATATTCTTAAAGAAAAAATATCAACTCAATAAAAGATGAATTTGTAAACACTGCTCTTCCAACATTCAACAATTATTTACTGAATATTACATCCTTATGCTACATATTACCCGCCAGGCACTGCAGTACAGTAGGAGGAGCCAGCAATGAGCAAAACAAGCATAAATCTCGGCCCTCAAGGAGTTTAGGGTTCATTCTAGCCCACTGTGGTTTAGAAGTCTGACCCCTCAAAATAAATAAGTAATAGAAATCCATTCTCAAATCAAGAGAAAGACATCCTCAAAAACGTGGTTAACCGCATGAGGCAAAAAAAAACACTGCACAAGAATGTAGGACAGAAAACAGCCTCTGGAAAAACACTTTTTCTAAGCCAATACCCTTTATAAAAGAAAGTAAGTAATTTTTATTATCAATATACTCTTTGAAAGATATCATATGCCAAACAACCAGGAGTTGGTTATGTTGAATCATGTAAGTTTTGGGTATACTAAACCATAATTTAAAAAGAACCCATAGACCACTAATTATTAGCTCTGTGATTATGGATATAAAGAAATTAACAGAACAGCAGCCACCGCTATCACTTATCGAGTGCCCACAAAGTGACAATCACTGCCTGAGCTGTGTTATATCATATATATTCCCTCTAATACTGTCCAATCAGTGTTGCTGCCTTATAGTCTGAAAAGTGAAGAGAACAAAATGACCTAAATATTAGCCATATGGCTCCTATATAGGAAAGTAGATCCCTTTTTAGAAAATAGTAGCACTTAAGAGATACACATTTTAAAAGAGAAATATAATTGTTGCCAAATTTGAGTAGTAAAAAAGAAGGTTCTTTCTAAGATAATAAATAATTTGTAACCTGGCTACTTTTAAGTACCCTATATCCTGGTTTCTGTTTCTTCAATTGTCCAACTAAGCGCTTAGACAAAAGCCAACAAGAGGTAGTAAAAAAAGGTACCAGATCACCTGCTAACTCAAGCCCAAAGCCATCTCTGACACTGTCGAGGGGAGTTTGGTAAGCCATTTCTCTTGAGACTTTAATTTCTTCATCAATAAAACAGGCAGCATAATGCCAGTCATGCAAGCTTCCTGTGAGCACGTGAAAACACTTGTAAGCTACAAAGTGTTCACAATAATAAGAGGTTATTAGATCATCTCTATGAGGCCCTTCAGCTCTAAAATTATGGCACTACAGAATCTATACCCCATAATTACTGCTAGGGCCAGGAAGCATTGGGTACACATAAGATAACACACATAACATTCAGATATTTTATTGTAGGGCATTGATTTTAGAATACTAATTTCATAGTATTTTTAAAAAGTCCAAACAGTTAAAGATTCTGGTACAATATGTCACAAAGAAAGATCTAACCATTAGGAAATGAGTTGCTTCCTTCCCCCTCCTTCTGCTCAATCACAGAGGACACTGATGAGAACGAGAGAGAGCCAAGTTCCACACAAGAGAATAACCAACAGCAGTGAGTGAAGGTGACACACCTTCTGGAGTGCCCAGGGGTAAGAAAGAGTCAAAGGAAGATGGTCATTTTATACTGATTCAACAGAGCTAGATTTGCCTATTAATATAGCAAACCAACTAATAAAAACAGTATCTAATATGTGAAGGATATGGCACAAATGGAAGCATGGATATCAATCCCCAAACAATTCTTGTTCTAAATATGTGACAACAATCAACAAAAAACGAGTGTCTCTGGATCCTACACCCCAGCAAACTGGAGTGCTCCCGCAGTATCCTCCGATGCCTCCAGGACTTTGCACACGCTGCTCTCAGGCTGGCAACGCCCAGCCTTTCCCTTTCTGCTTGAGGAACTGAGGAACTCATACTTCCAAATCTAGAAGTAAATGCTCCCTCTTCGGCACCTCCACGGCACTTTGTATTACGTTCCAGAGGAGGTTACAAAATGTGTAATACTGTTCTGTTTACAGTTGCTTCTCTATCTGTCCCCCTGCTACACCATGGGCACTCGGAGGAAGTGCACTGCATTTTAGTCATCTATTTATTCTCAGCTCTAACACCACGCCTGGCTCAAAATAAGTGCTTGTTGACTGACTAAAAGAATAAATGAATACTGAAACTCCACATTATTGCTTAACTATAGTCAACAGGATTTTTAAAAAAGCAGTGAACCCTTTAAAATTTGTTAAAGATAAAGTTATTATTTAGATAGTATTAAGGATAATGGGGAAAAGATACATAGAGAAAAGCAAAGTAATGCTCTCAAGCATTAATACGGTAACAGAAAGACCAAAAGAGGCAACATAGTAAATTAGAAAGAACAAAGTACATGGCAGAGGCCAAGTCATTTAGTCTTGCATATGTTTGTCAGTCTACAAAATGAAGACAACTCCACGAAATGACTAAGAGAATGCTAACTGGAAAACAGTGTAGACATACAACGGATTAAAAATGAAAATGACTGGGCCCGCCCCGTGGCTGAGTGGTTAAGTCTGCGCACTCCACTTTGGCGGCCCAGGATTTCACCAGTTCGAATCCTGGGCGCGGACATGGCGCTGCTCATCGAGCCACGCTGAGGCGGCATCCCACATGCCACAACTAGAAGGACCCACAACTAAAAGTACACAACTATGTACCGGGGGGCTTTGGGGAGAAAAAGGAAAAATAAAATCTTTAAAAAAAAAAAAATGAAAATGACTTTGTAGACATAAAGAGCAGTGCTATTGCTCAAGTCTCCAGATAGACTGCCAAATCAAACCAGAACACATGATTTAGTTGAAGTCAGTGGAAGAGAATTAAGTAGAACTCCAAATTTAAAATATATTAAATACAAATGCAACAATAGAACGCTCATTATATTTCTTACAATTTCTATATTTCTTACAGTTTCTCTCGGTTTAGTTACGAAACTGAAGAAATGGAAAAATTAGGTTTTTGATTCTCCCCAAAACTGGAAAGAGTATGATTTGATGTTCCCAAGTAGGTCAAGCTCTTGTGAGAGCCATACAGAGAGAGCAAATATAACCATCTCCCTCAGAGGCACTTCCTAAGCGGATCCCTTATACTCAGGACGAAACCGTCAAATGTCCTTGCCATGGATTCATGTCTTTCCCACTGAGGAACAAAAGAGTATAATAATGGTAGTTGAAGCCCAGGATCAATGTGGCTCATTTCCTCTTGATGCATCAGTAATCTCAGATTTAGGGAGAAATTTTTTTAAATTTTAAAACAAACGAAAAGGATATATTATGACAAGGATACAAAACTCACAAGATAAAATTAGAAACTTCCAAGATATATAATATTTCCAGAAGATTTCGTTGGGCTACCTTCCCAGACCCAAGAGGACTGGGTTCATTCTTTAAATTTTTTTTTTAATTTTCTTTATTGAGATAAGAATGATACATAGTAAAAATACACAAATTTTCAGCGCACAGCTCCATGAATTCTTACTACTGCATATACCCACACAGTATCTACGAGCACACCCAGATGAAGCTCTGTAACATTCAAGCTTCATTCCATTTTGCCCTTAAAGGTACTCTGAGCAAATGTTTAAGAAACACAAAGTTAAGCCGATTGGCATTACCTGTTCTTGTCCCTGATGACTATAAAACTTGACACTTAACATCCTTAATAATCCCAGTGTCTTTGGTACCTACAAAATAAATGCAGATCATACAAAGAAAGATTAATGGAATGCTTCCTCATTGTAAAAAGTCCTTTTATCATGATATAAAAACTAAAGCAAACCTAGTATTTTAAGAAATGGTTAAGAAAATCATCAATAAGTGTCAAAGATCTTGGTGAGGCTGTTTTTATTTGAAGGAAAAAAAAATCCACCAGGTAGTAAATTTTACAAAATATAGCCACAATCAAATGCTTTTTAAATACACAAATAACACGTCCAATACAATCTATTCAAATTAGAATCCACTTCAAGCTCTTCTCAAATGAGCTTGTCCCAGGTTACCATTTTATCCGAACGTCACCACGGAAAAGGTCAAAGCTTCCAACAGAAATTTCATACATTATGGAATTGACCCTACCCTATACTTGGAAACTACCAGAAAAAAAGGTCATCATTTAAAAACCACTGTTTGAAATAATCTAACACAAGACTATTTTTATCTCTAGATTTAAGAAATACACTTACAAAAGCAAGAGGGGGCAATGAGTATAATAAAAAATAAAAAGGAAAATAACAAGTGTTGTTGAAGATGTAGAGAATTTGGAACCCTGAAACTTTGCTAGTAGGAACATAAAATGGTACAGCTGCTGTGGAAAATAGTTTGGTAGTTCCTCAAAAAGTTAAACATAGATTTACTATATGACCCAGCAATTCCATCCTAGGTTTTTACGAAAAGAATTGAAAACAAGTATTCAAACAAATACTTGTACAAGGATGTTCATAGCAACACTATTCACAAAAGCCAAAAAGTGGAAACAACCTAAATGTCCTTTAACTAAAGAATGGATAAACAAAATGTAGTTATATCCATACCATGGAATAGCATTCAGTCATAAAAAGGAATGAAGTACTGATATATGCTACAACTTAAAAGAACTTCAAAAATATGATGCTAAATGAAAGAATCCAAATATAAAAGGTCATGTACTATATGATTCCACTTCTATGAAACATTCAGAATAGGTAAAGCCATAGAAACAGAAGGTATACTAGTGGTTGCCGGGAGTTAGGGGGCGAGGAGAATAGGGAGTGACTGCTTAATGGGCATGGGGTTTCCTTTTTGGGGTGATGAAAAAAATGTCTTGGAACTAACAGAGTGGTGATGGTTGCACAACATTGTGAATGTACTAAATGCCGATGAATTGTACACTTTAAAATGGTTAATGGTTAATTTCATGTTACAATAATTTACCTTAATTTAAAAGAAAAAGGCAAAGGAGGATATTGTTTTGTTGAGGTTAAAAATTTTCCTACCAGAACTTTTGAGTAGCTGAAGACAGCAGAGATGGCCTAACTCCATATGTCCTAACATTTCCTCCAAAACTAGACAGAACAAGAAGGAAAAAATAAATCTATATGAAAACCACACCCTCAGCTTAACTTAAAGATAGAGGATAACCCAAACTTCAAAATAACTCCAAGTAGAAAGAGAAAAATCACCAAATCCCAGGGTGTCACCTCCACTTCTGTTGCCAACCCCATATCCCCACCCACCCCACCCAGGCCAACCACAAGGCGAGCAAAAGCAGACTGAAAAAATACTGCAGGGCCAAGGGAGGACAGACGAGGGAAGCTAGCAAAGGGGTCTGAGGTCTAGCTATAACCACTGCCAAAAACTGTAACCCATGAGAACTTTCCAGAAATAGAAAAAGATCTGAATCTATACATTAAAAGAGCCAGTGGGTAACTGGGAAAACTAACTCAGAATAATCAACTCCAAGAAATATCCTAGAAAGCTATTAGATTTCAAAGATTAAAAATCCTCAAGGCCTCCAAGTAAAACAGCCAAATAACATACAAAGGGGAAATAATTTGAGTTACATTAGATTTTTCAAATTCCACATACAAAGTAAAGTAATAATAGAGTAGTGGTTTTTTAAAGTTTGGTGAAAGAAAGGGTAAACCAAGGATTTTATACCCAGACACATTTTTGCTTCAAATATGCAGGCTATGGAAAAACAACTTTCAACATATAAGAACCTAAGGAACTCTTCACCTATGAGCCTTTCTCAAAACATCTACCAGAGGATAATTTCATCCAAGCAAGAGATGACTGGGAAAATTTCAACAAAAGAAGTGACAGGGAGCATTTAAAAATGTATAAATGGACATCTAAGACTAAAGAGAGGTGAGGACCAGGTTAAACTAATGTGTAAATATTCTGTGTTTTGACAAAGTAGAAATAACACAACTTAAAAAGGGAGGAGAAAGGAAAGGAAAAGAGGAAAATAAACTGATTTTTATATGAGCAATTAGTAGGAACCAAAGAATACCAATAAAACTGATAAGCTGGTAAAAATATTGGAGGCACTATAACATCAATAAGATAATGATGGAGGTAAAATAAGAAATGATGGAGGTAAATCCCCATTGAACTGAATTCCAAAGAGAACGGAAAGAGAGGAACTGGAAACAAGTATAGACAACTGTGGAATATGCTGGACAAAGGGAAGGAAATGGGGTGGGAGTAGGACTTAGTGGGGTCTAAATCCCCCCAAAAGTAAAGAGTTTTACGATGGAAAAAAATAGAATATTGTCTGCTGATAAATCTAATAGACAGCAAAATTCATGATGTAGGACAAATACCCTTCAACAAGCAAGTGTGAGATCTAGTGGATGCACGGACGGGCGGCTTAGCTGTGCAAGGACAGCTCATCCATAGCCAGCGAAAAGATATGGTGTGCAGGCACAGATGCAGGCAGGACCTTACGGAAGTACTCTTCAGATTACCTCTATTTTCTCAGGGAAAGAGGATTCCTCAGAGAAACAGGATTCCAAAAAGCGTGTGTTCTGTCCACAACAACAGTCTAAAAAGCAGCAGCATCAATAACATAAAGTGTAGTCAGTTTTGTTCATTTTTATACTTTTTCTAAAATTTTAACCTTAAAAATACAAATAGATACTAATGATTAACACTGTAGATCGTTTCACCTAGAGGACCTCATCTGACCCTGGTAAAAGCCTTCATACACAAGTAGTAGGTGAAGAGCTAGAATTCCAGTCCCAGGCTTCCGACTCCTGAGCTCAGGTTCTCTCCTTTCTCCCAGCTACTGAACTCTAACTTGGTATCTGTTAAGCTTATTGCCCTTATTTGTGAACACCGCTGTCTCTTCCAATACAGTAAACCCCTTGAGGGCTGCTACCTTTATATTCCTAATACCTGGAGCTGTGGTTCAACGTTGAACAAATGAATAAATAAAACTATCTCACATTTTAATTTGGAAACTTTGGTCAATGCATATATTGGATTTTCCATAGTCTCTTTTACAACCTAGCAGCCTTGTGAGAGACTAGATACATATACGTCAGCAGCATTTTTCAGTCAATATCCACCCCAACGCAATAGCAACCTTAAACAAACAACAAGAGGAGGTTCAAGGAGGACAATATCTTCCACCTGACAAAAGGAAGTAATCCTATAACTTCGAATTGCTTTGAGCTAGCGCAAGGCTATGTAGAATGATCATAAGTTTAGCTGCAAGACACATTTAAAAGCTACTAACGTAATTAAAATATGCTTGCAGCATTTCAAGAAGTGAATCAGACAGCAGAGCATTCAATTTGCAATTCAATATTTTCCCCCACTTATTCTGCTGGAGCACAAGCAATTTTCTTTTAAGAGACTCCAACACGAAAGCTTCAGGCCAGAGAGGGAAGAACCGTATATAGCAGAGCAGATTCCAACACTTCGGTAAGGAGCAAAGTGAAAACACAAGAGAATTCAAGGAAGTCAAGGTGAAAAAAAGACTTCATGATATGCGACAGTACTCTGCGACTTTCCCTTCCCCAGCCCACTCTGTCACAAATACACTTGAGTACAGTGTCCTGAAACAGACTCCAGAGTTTGCCCACTTTATCTCCTTGTATCCTCCACATTTAGCTACTTTTTCTTTTTTTCCCTCAATCTTTAAATATTATGACAAATTTCATAGCTACTGAAAAGCTGAAACGATTTTACATGAAACACCGGTATACCTTTCAGCTGGGTTCACCAATGATTAAACTTTTGCCACATTTGCTGTATCTGTGTGTATGTATACATACTTTTTTTAAAATTAGTCTTTGACTGAACCATTTAAAAATAAGCTGCATACTTCACACTTAGACAGAGTCAAGAGATAAAATTGTTCAAACTCTTTCCAAGATCTGCCCTGATATATCTCACATACAAAACTACAAGCTGGGTACAAACTAAATTAGAGAGACACGACTAAATTCCTGCAAATATGAAATAGTATGTCCAATGTGCATCAGCAACTCCTACCTCACTTCTTTTTTTAAGAAATGATGGGGTAAACATCATAGCATGAATTTGACAGTGCCAATAACATGAATATAACTCCCTCTGGGGAGTGGGGGAAGGAGCTAGAAGATCTGGTTCCACTTGTGTCCCTATTTTCAGTTGTTGAGATCTCAAAAGGCCTTAGGCTCCTTATCTGAGACATGTGGCTAATACTACTCAAACTGGACTCCTCACTGGGTCCTGCAGAGAGAATAAATGGGTGCTAGAATGAATAGATGGATAATGAATGGAAGAAAAAGCACAGAGCTCAGTACTATCTAACTCTATCTACAAATACAAACTGTTTTAAGGTCTGGTGCCCTATAAACTAATAAATCGACCTAATTTTTTGAAAAAACTACTACTTTGTTGGGTTAAGTTCACAATCTCATATTTGAGTATATGCTAAAAGCTAAAGGAAAAAAATAGTGGAAGCTTTCTATAATCGCTAATGATTTCTTTTCAAAAGTACTTCATTATTTCCTTTTCAACCTCAAAACCTTTAACCATTCATTGTTTTAGAGAATTATTTTAAAATCAATATATTTTAAGACAGAAATAATGGACAAAAACATTCATTATAGGAAGAAACAGCATAGCACATTCACTTGTGTTATGTTTCTCTTTAATTTCTTGGTTTCTTCCCTCACTCAAAAAAAATTCTTTGAGTGCCCGTTACAAATCAGGCAGTGTGCTAAGCACAGGTGCATAATTATGAGCAAGTACTTGTTTTCATGCAGTTTACACAAGAAACAAAGATATATAATGTTACAGAATGGCCAATACAGTAGACACAATTAGTATTCACCTTTATGTAGTTTTTCTCACCTTTCTGGACACAGAGAAAACTACTTTCCAGGTCCCTTGAAGGTAGGAGGGGCCACATGATTGTTACAACAAACGAACTGTGAGCAAAAGCAATGTTGGTTCTGGTGTAAGACAGTAAAAAGTTGTACCTTTAGCCCTCTCTTCCCCTCCCTAAAGCCATAAATTGACATAGTGAGACCTCAAGAGGTCACTAGCCTCCACTGATGCTTTAATCATCATTTGGAACAAGCTGTCCAGGGATTCATGGTAGCAACAGTAGGATTTGCCACAAATAAGGAATAAATTTTTACGTTGTCACCTACAGAAATGTCAGGATTTTCCATTTATTTATGTGACCATTTTATTATTACATCAAAGCCTAGCCTATACTGACTGACACAGCATAAAGGAGTGCCTGATACAAAAGAGAAGCTCGATTACAGAACGAATAAGTGAATGGATGGATGAAGAGTCCACACAAATATGTAACAAAATGGAAGGAAGTATACCACGGTTGTTAACAGGGGAACTTCTGCCAGAGTTTATACCCTAATTCTGCCCCTTGCTAGCTGGGTGACCCAGAGCAAGTTACTTAATTACACTTGCCTTCCCTCATCAATAGACTCCGGCTAGCAACAATATCTACCTCAAAGGGTTACTGAGAGTTAAACGAACTAATAAACGTAACAGCACTCAGAACAGTTGCCAGCACATAAAAAGTGCTTGATAAATGTTAATGTCTAAATAAGCAAATGCGAGTAACAGGACTGTTAGGTTGCTTTTCTAATATGTGCAAATATTGTTACTAAAAATGAGACCAAGTTAAATACAATATGCTTTGGATACACTAGATATTTGAAAGAAATACTAAAATTTTGCTAGCAAGAAGTCACCTTCCTCATTTAAAACAAATGATTTCCTTCTCTATATCTTACAAAGAGCTTCCCTGTCTGAGACCTCTTAGCAAAGTGAAATGCCATAACCAATACTTACTGCAGTGACCCTGTCTCCACCATTAGTAACCTGCTTATAATACGGTGATCCTGAAAGAACTCTCCAGGCAGAAAGGCCAGAGCTAGAAGCTTTTGATGTGCCCACTTCAGCAGTTTCACAACCACCAACCAGTAAAAGTCTAAAAGAGAAAAATAAAAAATTAATAAATTGCATTTATGAACTACATTAAAACAAAGAGAGCAGAAACAGTCACCTTCACAAGGACAACTACAGTCAAATTACTATATACCAACCTAGAGGGTAAAATATTTTAGAGGAAACAATCAAAAAGAAATGAGATGGTTTTTCAACTAGAATTTCACCTTCACTCACACAGAGGCAAGGCTTAAGTATTCAAGCAC